>NC_051307.1:38607315-43607315 GCF_015220235.1 Choloepus didactylus | reverse complement strand
TATAAAGACTTGGAAGGCCAGATATCTCAATATTTGAAAGGAAGAAAACTAGATTGTGGTAAGAGCTTTTGTGAACGCTCCGTTAAAAAACAAAAGCTGCGTATTCTTAATATGTCCTGTAACTCTATGCCTGAGAACATTTTTTACCTAGCTGCTGAAATATGCACAGTCTGCATGCTGGAAAATCTAGATATGTCCCTGAAGGGATACCTCAATGCAAGATGGACAGAGATTTGTAGGAATTTCCAGCTTCTTTGCCCCCATCAGGATATCTTGAAGAACATGTTTATATCAGTCCTCTAGTGGGATGAAGCTCCAGTTGCCCACACTAGCAACTTGCTGAATAATGCACATTTTATTGCTTTCTTCCTTCTGTGGACTCTATTTCTCTTTCTATTAATGTTATTTCCTGGGATCATTTCCCAGTGAAATTGCACAAAGAGTTCTCTGCTTCTGGGAGAACAAAAGATAAGACACAATGTTTACAGGAAATAATAATGAAAATTTTATTAGAATGTAAAGATGTGTGTGAATGATAAACATATAAGGTGCCCATTCTATCCAATTTGCCAGTTTTCAATGAAGATAAAACTGCTTATTAAGACTTATAAATTGCAGCTTTCTGAAGAACTCAAAAACAAATAATTCTTGATCCTTGTGGAAGTAGATCATACCTAAGGACAACATGTGTGTTTACAAGAGCAGACAGGAACACGAAAACATGTCTAGTGTAACTTGGGATACATTTTAGTACGAAGTTTGAATTGTTAAAAGTGATTGTATTGACTGGAGTCTGCAGAATAGGGAGATCCCAGCTGGCATTGCAAAAATTTATTTCTCTCAGACTATGACTTGTGCATACTCTCTATTCTTATTTTACAGCTGGCATTGCAATGATTTCTTTAGGTCATATAATGACTTGTACATTCTCAGCATTCTTACTTGCCTCCCATCCATCCTACATCTTAGTCCTGCACTTCCCTGTTAATGCACATTTTATCATGTCTCGTCCCCCATTCTTATACTAACTTTTGTCTCTTTTGCATCCACGATTACATATTTTACTCTTGTTGTGGTTATTTCTTTGTGCTTTGGAGCTGAAAGAGAAAAAGACTTTGGGGGAAGGCAAGGGAAGAAGTCAAGATAGGAAGAAGAGAATATAAAAGGAGATGGAATAGGATCTTGTCCTCACTTGGTCTCCTAACCCGATCTGGGGAGAAATACCCTGAGGTGACTACAGCTGAGTGAACAGATGAATTTGAATACTATGAGGGACTGGACTCAAAACTGGGAGGCAATTTGAAGGGGGAAATAAAGTACAGGTATTAGGGTAGGGACTATTTAGCTCACTGACATTTAAGTGAAAGAAATTACCATGACTTATTTATGTGTATGTGATATTTGATACTGCCTAATGGAAAAACAGAAATATTAAGCACAAAGTTCAGGGAGTATTGGTTGCATTAGGGCATGACAACAAACAATACTATTGGATGGTGTGCTGGTTTGGATGTATTATGTCCCCCAAAACACCATTATCTTTGATGCAGTCTTGCGTGGGCAGGAAACATTTTGGTGTTGATTGGATTGGAGACTTCTGATTGGATGTTTCTGTGGAGATGTGATCACTCAATTGAGGAAAAGATCTTTCATTGGATAATGTCCACGGAGGTGTGGCCCTGCCCATTCAGCATGGGCCTTGATTAGTTTACTGGAGCACTGTATAAGCTCAGACAGACGGAGTGAGCTTGCTACAGCCAAGAGGGACACTGAAGAATGCACAGAAGCTGAGAGAGTAGCTGCAGGTAAGAGATAGTTTGAAGACAACCTTTGAAAGGAGACTCTTTCTCCGGAGAAGCTAAGAGAGGACAAACACCCTGAGAGAAACTAAGAGTGACATTTTTGAGGAACTGCAGCCTAGAGAGGGATGACCTGGGAGAAAGCCATTTTGAAACCAGAACTTTGGAGCAAATGCCAGCCACATACCTTCCCAGGTAACAGAGGTTTTCCAGACACCATTGGCCATGCTCCAAGGTACCCAATTGCTGATATGTTACCTTGGACCCTTTATGGTCTTAAGACTATAACTGTGTAACCAAATAAACCCCTTTTTATAAAAGCTAATCCATTTCTGGTGTTTTGCATTCTGGTAGCATTAGCAAACCAGAACAGATTGTGTCACATTATATGGCAATTAAAGCTGTGCAAGACAGCTAACACCGGTGTTGAGTCTTCAAGAGTCAGGTTTCATATTCTACAAAAAGCTAATTCTACATCTGTCAGAAAAACTCTTGCATTGGAAATTGTCTGGAGTGTATGAATTGGAATGATAATAATAAAAAACTTGCTTTAAAATTTAGGTCTGCTACTTATCAGCTAAATTATATTGGGCAATATCTTAGTTTCCCAGGGCTGCCATAATAAAGTTCCACAAACTGGGTGGCCTAGAACAACAGAAATTTATTGGCTGAGTTCTGGAGGCTACAAGTCAGAAATCAAGATGTCAGCAAGGCCATGCTTCCATTGACATCCATAGAGAAGAATATGTCCCCTGTTTTTCTATCTTCTGGAGGTGAATTGCCAGCAATCCATGGCATTCTTTGGCTTGTGCTATAACTCAGTCTCTGCCTCTATTATATGGATGTCATCACTTTCTGTTTCTGTCCAATTATCCCCTTCTTGAAAGGACGTCAGTCATATTGGATTAGGTCTTCATCTTAACTAATTACATCTTCATATTTCCAAATAGGATCACATTTGTGAGATCAGAGATGAGGACTTGTACATTTTTGGGAGACACAATTCAATCCATAACAGGCTTTTCTAAGCTTTAGATTTCTTACATATAAAATGGAGTTTGACAACACTGATTTCTAATAGTTATTATGCTAATAAGATAATGGAAATGCATTATATGATGCTTGCGTGTTATACATGTTCATACTCTTCCATCTTCCTTTAACATTAAATTTTTGAGTGGTTTTCCATATTTTTATAAAATTATTGATGGTTTCAATTTTAATTTAATGACTGATGTAATAACAAAACTGTGACTGCAATAGATAAATAATGAAAATTAATGTCTGTCTCCTTGCTTCAGAAAACAAATGAAATACCTATTAAAGTAGAAGCTGCAGAATGAAAGAATAGGAGAGACTGAAGAACTGTCACTGATAAGAGACAAAAACTAACACAAAGTAGGATCGTGGATTGGATTCTGGAACAGACAAATGACAATAGGGTAGAAAAACTGGTAAATTTCAAACAAAGTCTGTAGCTTAGTTAATAGCAATATTGACCCATGTTAATTTCCTAGTTTTGATAAATGTACCATGGTTATAGAAGATAATAACATTAGTGGAGGCTGGGTGAAAAGTATGCTAGATATTTTTGTACCTTTTCAACTTTTCTTAAGTCTAAAATTAGTTTAAAATAAAATACTGATAAACATTGGTAAAAAACTGTCTATCAAGGAAAGTTATTTTAGAATCTATACTATATCTGTTTGTTAAATAAAATCATATAGTTTAGAAGATTCCTAAATGTTGATTCAATTCTAAGATAATTTTCATATCTCAATAATTTAAAGACAATCTGGGAACACATTTCTATGATGTGTTGAAAGAGGGGCTGATGCATTTTTTATGATACATGTTTAACTTTGAATAATATGGTATACACACATATACACACAATTTATGGGAAAACAATGCATTATTATTTCAGCTAAAGCATAAGATAAATAATATAGAGTGTTGTAAAGTTTTTGTGAATTCTGAGAGTTATTTTACTCTGCAAGCAGTTTTGACATGTGGAGACATTTTTATTGAAATTCATGTAATTTCTGCTGCCTAAATATAATTTTGTGCACTACTAAATGCAATTAAATATCTAAGTGAATGAGAGATTTTAGATTTCTTCCTAAGTAGAATTTCAACATTTTTAACATCTCAGTATCTGTTTTCAGTTGTACTTTACCTTGTGTTTATGCTTGGGTGTGTGTGTGGGTCTCTGTGTATTTATAGTATGAACTAGAGTGAGAGGATGCTGCATCCACTTTTTGGCCTCTGTCTCCCTCCAGAGGCCCAGAGAGAGGAATCTGTTTGAACGTTTATATACAGTGATTTCTGAGTAGACTAGGAAGTAGCACTCTATTCACAGGTGTTTATAGATGCATAACAGGAATAGTCAGTTGATAGGGCTGCATTTGTTATTTGGAACCTAGATCTTACATAATTTGGAGAACCTTCCTGAAGAAAAATAATAAAATGAGTTAACACAAAATTAGTAAGGCTTTGGGTACGATCTATAAAATTGAGGGTACCTGGAACTTAAGCTTCATTAATGTGACAGTGCATTCACCTATAATTCTTGATTTTGCATTTTTGACAGCTTACTATTAATTTTAAGGAATTAAAATCAAAGACAAGATATATGTTCACTTAATAGTTTGGGGCAAAATATTTCTGAAAATAAACATTTTCTGAAGGCGTATACTTTAATATTGAATGTTACTTTAAGTCAGATACTTTTCATATAATTCCAGCTTTCTAATGATGCAATCATAACCAATTTATCTATCTCTCTAAATAGTAGTATCAATTAACGGTTATTTTGTGGAAGAAAAGCTTTCCTTAGAAATGCTTTTGTGTAGCTATATTTTGCATTTAATGAGGGTTGTATGAAGATTTTAATCCAAAAGTCTTATCATGTCTTGAATGCTGAGTCAGCTGTTATTGTAACATAACTTGAGTTTCTCTCTATTAGTTTTCTTCCCCTATCCCCTCTTACTTGCTGAATACTGAACAAAGATGTCAGTCCATCAGATCTGCCACTTTAGAAACTTTTAGGCATTTGTGAAAGCACATTGAGAAAACAGCTAATCAGGTAGTACATTCAATTTTGTACCCAGCAAATTGCTTTTTAGAGGGGTACCAGATAGCTCCTGAGATAGGTAATAGGATGCAGAGCCTCTAACCTCCAGGTCGGCCTTTGCACCTAGCCTGGCTTGATGCTGACAGAAAGCCATTAGCCTTTGCTGCTTACTGACCTGTGTGAAATTAGTTGATGGCTCCCATTCAGTTTCTAGAGGACAAGTGCATGGATCACATTTGGCAGCCTTGTTGGATAGTTCCAGAAAAATAGAGAGAGATTGTTTAGGCTGTGAGGTTAAAACTACTGACCCACTGGATTGGGGTTGACTACTTGGAGGAGAACTTCACTCTTTCATGACCCACACTCCAAACCTATTTGATAGGTAGGCTAATGATTCATTTAAGGTAGGGGGAATTCAAGCCATACTTTTAATATGCTCTAATTTTCCTTAAGACCATGAGTTAAAAACCCGATCTTATGATTTTTGAGGCTATTCTCTTCTTACTGGACGAATGTGTTGGAATCAACATAAAATTTTGTTAAGTATTGGCACAGTCAGTTGATAGTTTTTTAACAATGTCTTACAAATAATGACATGAGAATATTACTTCTTATTTTCTAATTATTATTATTATATCTACAATTATTTGTCTTCTCCGTTCAGTATAGACATCCTCAGACAAGATTCACAATTCTAATTTGTTTTCTTGGCTCATGTTTTTGCTGCCACCTGCAATGTTCTCTACTTTTTATGACTTCAACTTTTATCCCTTACATTAATCCCTAATTCAAGTTAAATTTCCATTATAAAGACAACCTAGGATACTCCAATCTGCTCTAGTTTAATTCTCCTATGATCACTGAATCAGAAAATTGAACAATTCATCAGTTTGTCTGATCTCATATTCTTATTCACTTTTTTTATGTTAATCTAACCTACCCTAATAGGGTAGATAATAGTAATGCTTTTTTAGTTTCTGTGTTTCCTAGGCTACCTAACTAGAGAACTTACAGCAGGAAGGCATTTGGCTTGTTGGATAAACTTTTATGGCACTATTCTAGAATATTTATCTCTCACATGTCCACTGAAATATACTAAGTTGGCAAATTTTTTTTGGTGTCACTTTTCCTTTAAATGGATAGACATAAAAGCAATGCTCAAAAGAATGTAAAAGTCAGTATTAGATAAATATTTATTAATTTATGAATTCATCTTACCCAAACTAGCTACTTTTAGACAAGAAACAGAATGATCACAAGGAGATGGATTGTTGCTTTAGTCCTTAAAAGGACTCTGTCAAGAAAATAAGGATATGACCCACAGAATGGGAGAGAAAATTTTCCAAATCATGTATCTGATCAGGGAATTGTATCGAGAATATATAAAGAACACAATAAAAAGAGAAAAAGATATATAATCTAATTTAAAATGTGCAAATGATCTGGATATTTGTCAAAGGAAGATATCAAATAGCCAATAAGCATATGAAAATATGTTCAACATCATTAGTCATCAGGGAAATGCAAATCAAAACTACAATGGTGTACCACTTGATACATGCTAGGATGGCTAAGAACAAAATGGCAGATAATAACAAATGTTGATGAGGATGTAGAGAAAGTAGAACCCTCATACACTGCTGGTGGGATTGTTAAATGGTGCAGGCACTTTGGGAAACAATCTGGCAGTTCTTCAAATGTTTAAATATAGTTACCACATAATATAGCAATTGCACTCCTTGGTTTATAACTAACAAATGAAAATATATCTACACACAAAAGCTTGTACATGAATGTTTATAGAAAAATTTTTCATAATAGACATAAGGTGGAAACAACCCAAATGAATGGATAAACCAAATGTTACCATGTCATACAATGGAATATTATTTGGCCATTAAAATACAGATACAGCATAGATGAACCTTGAAAATATCATGCTAAGTGAAAGAAGCCATCACAAAAAACCGTATCTTTTATTATTCCATTTATGTGAAATATCCATAATTTGCAAATCTATAGAGACATAAATTAGTTTAGTGGTTGCTTAGGGCTGATTAGTGATTGCTTAAGGAGGTACAGGGACATGATGGCTAAAGGGTATGGGATTTCTTTTTGAAATGCTGAAAATGTTCTAAAATTAACTGTAGTGATCCTTGCACATATCCGTGAATATAATAAAAACCATTGATTTGTACACTTAAAAATAATAAAATATTTTTAAAAAGTGATTGCAGATAAAAAAAGTGATAAATAAATTTGGAGCTATTCTAGAGACCAGGTAGAAGTATGAGGTGAGTATTTCAAATTTGCCCCACCAGTCATCTGGCTTGTTCTTTGAATTTCTTCCATTTGTCTCAATTTATCTTGGCTATTTACTGCCCTTTACTTTACCTATAGTTGGTCCTGCTGACTAAATTACCTCTAATCTTTTCTGCATTAAGATGTATTACATTATAAATACTGCAGAATATTTCACACTTCTCACATTGCAATATAAGATTTCTGTAAACTCAGTATTCCCCTTTTGTGTTAGGATGGATGGTTTTATGACCTTCTTAGCTCGAGTCTTTACCATTGGATAAGGGTTGATGGAAATATGACCCTGAGGGGACTTTCAGAGGCTGGTGTAGTTTTGTTGGACCATTTACCAGATAAGGGCCTATTGAAACAAGGAAACATAATGGAATTAAAATTACTGTTTGCAGGCTGCTTCCCACCTCTTTTCCAATAATAATCCTCTGCCCATACATACCCATATCCACACTCACACTGCTGGTTTGGGAAGGGGTAGTCTGAAAAGAGGATGAGAGTAAATACACAGAGATAACATTAGCAGAGATATTGTGAACAGGGACTTTGTTTCTTTGAAATGTCAATGTTTATTCTTGTATGTAGGTTTAGATATCAAATCTCCAAAAATAATCATACCAGGATCTATCCTGAGATCATGAATGTCTAGAAATTTGATGAATTGCTCTTTTTGTGATGTAATTATAAGACCCTGAAATGATATGAATGCAGAGAAGGATGCCTGGCACAGGTAATACATATACAAACATGTACCACAAACTGAGCTAATGGTTCAGAGATGTTTCTTAGGAGTTCTATTATCAATAGAAGTAGCTAGATGACTATAACTTCAATATATAACCATTGTGTAACCCATAGGCTATAAATACAAATGAAGGTTTAATTTCCAATTAATTAATTTCTAATTAGTTACATAATTGAAAAAAGTGTTTTGTTTGAATAAAGTAATAGTTAAGTGCTTTTAAAATCATAGACTTAAAACAAGAAATAATTAGGAGTCATCTAGTTCACCCTCTTTACTTTGAGAAGGAAGATATTGGATAAGTGAACTGTGGTACATTTATACAATAAAATACTACTCCACAATTAAAAGAAAGTTATGATACAACTACTTGGATAAATGTCACAGCTATGAATTAATCAGCCACAATACAAATTGATCAGTCAGATACAAATGAGAAAATGTCAAATTATTTCATTTACATCATGAAAAGTGAGGAAAAGTAATCTGTGTGATAGAAATCAGAGATTGGTTGCTGGGATAGTGATGGGCATGAGAAAAATTTCTGGGATGATGAAAATGGCATATAGGGTAGTAGTTTCATGGATGCATGCATTTGGCAGAATTATTCTAACAGGAGACTTAAAAATCTATGCATTTCACTGTATGAAAATTATATCTTCATTAAAAGGAGGGAAGAAAAACTTATTAATCTGCAGTGAATATTTACTTAGTAGCAGAAATGGCACTGAAACCCGGGTCTTCTGACCCTAAAGCCAGTGAATATTTTTTGCTCCATACCAATTTTTTATCATGATATTGTATACCGGTAGATGGGAGTTGTCAATTAGATGAATCCTTCTAGGATATTATGAATCATAAGTCTCTACAAAAGTATGGATGAAGGATTGTTTAAGCTATGTTCACTCAAGCACTCTTCCCAATACCACTTAAGAAGGATCACAGATATGTTTTCATAGCAAAGGTTGATTTAAGTATTTTGCCAAGTTGCCCAGTAGCAACTCTGTAACATTTTTATTTGTGTAGGGTTGTGTCTGCCAACAATAATATCAGAGATCAGAAAGCGCCAATCAACTATCATATATGGTCCTAGCATTTACTAGATACTGCCAGAGGATCATAGTGTAAACATGTTGAGAGGAGACTTGTTCAAATTCAGGCAGTTAATGGGAGAGCTGAGATTAAATCCTACATCTCTAAACTCAGGTAATTGCTTTTTACTATTCTTTCTGTATTCTTTTCCTCCTACTATATAAGCTTTAGTGTAATATGGATTTAAAATTTTTAAATTGCTGAAGATAAAAGAAAATAAAAAACAAAACAAAACCTTAAACTATTAAGATTAACATGAGACTTTTAGTGTGGTACAGAAGTATGGACTAGCAGCTAGCATTCATAGAGTGCCTGAATCCCAAGTGCTCTGTAATGTTCTAACTCACTAAATCTTCAAAACCATACTTCATGGCAGGAAGGGTTACAATTACTCTTTTACAGAGAAGAAAACAGGAAACTGAGTTAATTCCTTGTCCAATGTAATTTAGCAAAGAAGTAGTGGAGTTGGGATTTGAACCAAAATCATCTGACTTCCAAATACTTGAGACTAACTGCTATTCTTCACTTCTTTTCAACATCAGTTTGTAAAAAGCCATCATGTTCCTATAAATCAGCAATAACCTTATAAAATGTAATAGAAAAATCTCAGTCTCAATAACAAATTCAACTTCAGAGACCTTATTAAAATACTTAAGAAGAAATGGCAGAAGACCTAGGTGAAATCCAAACCAAACAAAAAATAAATAAACAAATAATTGTAGAAAACTATAGCATATTCCCAGATACAAAGAATGAATATTGTATAGATATAATTCCTTCCAAATAAATCTTAAATATTTGGTTGAATCACATGGAATTGTTTGCTTTTGTTTTTGTGGGTTAAAAGGGGAAATATTGGCAATTTCAGATGGTTCAATAAAGTACAATATATTTGTATTTTATTTTCAAAATACAGAATATATTTTTAAATTGAGTAAGGAAGCTTATTCTTTAGATCATCCGAAAGAGAAGATACACAGAAATGGCTAAGAAGAATTCACCAAGAAGAACAGTAAACTAGGACTTGATTTACTATATATCAAACATATTGTGAAGTTACAGAAATGATAACAGTGTGGTATTGGTGCAGAAATACAGAATTAGATTAATAGAACAAATAAAGAGGCAAGAATATACATGGTAATTTAGTACATGAAGATGGCATTTCAAATTCATGAAGAAATGAGTTAATAAAAATTAGGTTTTGGCAAATGGAAGGGTAAGTTACAATCCACACACACAAAAATGCTTCTGCTTACAAAGTACACCTAAATAAATCCCAAGTGGAACAATCTAAAAGTAAAAAGCAATATTCCAAAATGATTAAAGGAAGATAAAAGACTATATTTATCCATTATTACCATGGAGGCAAGTAAGACATAAAACCTCAAATCTATGAAGGAAACCAAAATGTGTATTAGAATGTATACATACATATATTAATTAGAGAAGTTGTCAGTTTACAGGAAAATCATACAGAATACACAGAACTCATGAGACAATAAAAACAATTAATTGGGAGACAACATTTCAATATCATGGTAGATAGGATAACTTGACACAAATTTTCTTTCATTTCTGCTCTTTCCTGACTCTTGTTCAGCATTGTCATGAATGTGCCATGGTCATGTGACTTGCTTTTATCAATAATATTTAGAGATAAATTATTCACTTTCCAACTAGAGGCTTTAAATAGGAATGAGGTAAACTGAGGATACCTGAACCTGATCTCCAGAGTAAAATCTAGTCTAGTCATGACCAGGTAAGATTAGACAAAACCTAGTCAAGTGCAGATTTATGATCAATATTAAGACTCAGGGCTTGTTTTTTATTGTAACCTGATTGTTACACTATATCAAAAATATTTGTAATAGTATATACAAAAATCTCTTACCAACCAATAAGAAAAGAAACTATATAAAAACCTAGTATAATAAAAAGAAAAAATGACTTTTTCTACAAATATCTGAAAGTATGTTTGAGTTTCAGTTGCCTCATTTTGTTTAACCCAATGATAAACTTCATAATTCCAAGGATTTGGAAACTGAGAGGAAATGGATATTTTCAAATACTATTGTGGGAATGTACAATTACATGAGCTTTTGGGAAAGCAATTTAACAAATTCTATTAAAATGTCAAATAAGTATACTATTTGATCCAGCCATTTACTTCTAGAAATTTAGAATTTAGGAATATATGCATGTATGTTCTGCAATGTTGTTGCTTCTACTAAAAAAGAATGAAATTGATGCATACATAGAATAAGGTATGAGGTAGACCTTTTGAAATGACATGAAAGATTTCTCAGACATATCATTTTGGGAAAAAAAAACACAGAACAAAGTATCTACTATGATCTTTATTTATGTTAAGAAGAAACTACATGAGTACTTGCATAAATGTTAGAAAAATTTTGGAAAAATATTTTACAAATATTTAACACTGTCCTTGAGAGAAGGTAGAGGAATCAAGAGATTGATATAGGAGTCATAAATGTGTGCTCTATATTCTTGGGTTCATTTTTTTCTTCCTATATACATAAAGGAAATATTTAAAATATATTATTAAAAGTGGAAATTAGAAAAAGCAAAACTAGAAAGGAGTGTTATTAGAGTCAATACTTGGAGTCATTAAAGTGACATTAAAACATTGATTTCATGACAGAATTAGAATAAAAATATTAAAACTTATTAGAAGCTCTCAAATTCTAATTCATGTGGGATTTATTAACCATATTTAAAGCTGAATGATTCCAAATACAGAAGTCATTACTCACTGAATGTTAAGACTGTAGATCATTTGTTTAAAGTAATCAATCATGATGTTAAAAAGACATAATCTAAACAGCCTTATTACTATAGAAATTTTATTCTTGAGAGTTCTATAGGGTAACTCTGTGTAAAGTCATAATGAAAATTGACTTTTTGGTAACACTGCCAACTAGGATGACTGTAAAATTATTAACACAATGGTGTATGTATCTTCTTAAATGCCACCTGGCCTTTAGTTTGCAAAAAAGAGATTAGCAAATAGAAGTTCAATGAACTTTTCTGGTTTCTTATATTAAATGCTATTATGAAATTTCTCTAGTATGTAGAAGTCTGTCATATTAAGATGTTGCAGTTCTATTTTTCCTTGAATTAGATGAACTCATTTACTGTGGGTTCCTTTATAATTTTCAAAGACTTTTTTTTCTCTGTTATTTCTCATAATGCTTTTTACCACAATGTTCCAATTAGTATCTGGGAGAATCACTGGATTGTACCACTAATTAAGCCTTCTGAAAAAAATCTGCACTATTACAATAATATTTAATTTCTATATATAAAAAACATAAGGTTCTTGTGATGAATGTTTTATACAATTTATATACATATATTTATACATATATTCTTAGTTTTCAATTGAAATGACATTTTATATTTATTTTTCCTAATTGTTGAAATGTTTGTGATTCTAAAAGGTAAGCCTTGTTCTTGTAATTGTATGCCTCCATTTCTAAATTTATAGATCTGACTCTTTTTCTTTTGAATGACCTGTAATAGTCCTGCCTCTATTATAGAATGAATATATACGTATATCACAGAAATAACCATGAGTAAATTTTTTAAACCTCCTTTATCATTTTTGACCATATAACTTCTCTGAAAATCCTTTGGATTATGAAATTGCTTTTGTATATTGAAGGAAATATTTGAATGAAGGAAATTTTTATCATTTCCTTATGGTTTTTTACATAGTATGTGTTGGTCTTTGTACAAACAGTATTTCTCAAATCAATAGTGCATCTCTCGAAAACAGAAATACAGAGTTCTTAACCAAGGTTTATAAAATAGTATCAATGGTTCACACTCACTATCTCACTCACAATCTTCCAAATAGAACATTTATCCCTCCAGCATTCAGGGATTGTTTCTGAAGAGGCTATCTATAAATTATTAATTTAATCTATCTCTGTAAATTTGATATTTCCACACTATAATTGAATAAGTATTTCTGTATTCTTAAACTTCTTTTAAAATCAGCCTTTGTAATAATTCCTAGTGTATAATATGTAAGATGATATTTTAGAGAGTTTTTGATCCATGCTGTTTATGAATGGTGACATTAATTTAAATTAAGTAAGGTGATATTGTTACCAAATCCATGATATTTGGGAAGTATGCTTATTTGAATTTAGTATGTTCCCCCAAACACCATTATTTTTTATGCAGTCTTGTGTGGGCAGACGTATTAGTGTTGATTAAGATTGTAATCTTTTGACTGTTTCCATAGATATGCAACCCACCCAACTGTAGGTGATAACTTTGATTAGATAATTTCCATGAAAGTATGGCCCTGCCATTCAGCATGGGCCTTGATTAGTTTACTGGAGCCCCATAAAAGCTCAGACAGAAGGAGCGAGCTTGCTACAGCCAAGAGGGAAACGTGGAAGAATGCACAGGAGCTGAGAGAGGAGCTGGAGCTTACAGAGACATTTTGGAGACAGACTTTGAAAGCAGACTTTTGCTCTGGAGAAGCTAAGAGAGGACAAATGTCACAAGAGCAACTAAGAGTGACAGTTTTGAGGAGCTGCAGCCTAGATAGGAACATCCTGGGAGGAAGCCATTTTGAAACCAGAACTTTGGAGCAGACACCAGCCATGTGCCTTCCCAGCTGATGGAGGTTTTCTGGATGCTATTGGCCATCCTTCAGTGCAGGTACCCCCTTACCTTGGACCCTTTATGGCCTTAAGACTGTAAATGTGTAACCAACTAAAACCCCCTTTATGAAAGCCAATCAATTTCTGGTACTTTGCATTCTGGCAGCACTAGCAAACCAGAACGGGAAGTAACTTTCCTTTTCTGTATTGTGGGAAACTTAGTGATAATGAAGGAAATGAACTAGGCAACCTACAAAGTAGGAGCAACTTTTCTATTCTAGGAATACCACAGCTAAAATATTTCTCAAGAATTTTATTTCCATTTAAAAAACAATTTGTTTAAGGGAACAAAGTAGTTGTATTTAGCAATTTTTAAAAGATTTTCATTTGATAACATTTTATATTGTCTTAATTTCCATTACTTTATTTGTATCATGCAGAAATGCATTTGAATATGCTAAACTTAATGTTTTATGTGTTTAAGCAAAATAACATCAACTCAGAAAAAGACAATGTAGGATATAATATTTTGCCAAATTCAAAGAGTAATGTCTGACAAATGAACTAGAAGAGAAAAATATAACTTGTGAGTTTAATTTTTTATTAGAAGCATCAGTTTAATTAGTTAATTATTTTATGCAGCAGTCTTATGTATGTGTCTATCGAATATTCAAGTATGTATCTCCAGTAATGATTGTCACTTGCCTACCACAGCAAAAAATAAAAAAATAAAAAAAAAAAAATAAAAAAGAAAATGTCTGATTATCATTTTAAAGCCACAATTAAATATTCAAGTGTTCACACTAATAAGTGACAGGAAGAAACTGAGTATTGGTTAAAAATGTATACATGCCCAATAATTTATTTACTTAATTAAAAGGTTAAAATATACAAGCTGAATAATGGCAGACATCTGATCAACCTGAGTAGTGTGTGTGTGTGTGTGTGTGTGTGTGTGTGTGTGTGTGTGTGTATATATATATATATATATATATATATATACTATATATATAGCAAAAGAAGGCTTAGATGCAAGGTTAAAATGGCTTTAGAGGAAAATTTAACTCTTTGGTATTATGACTGCACATAAAAGAGAAAATTGATCAAAAATAAAATTAGTAAATTTTTTAGGGTTAATCAAATTAAAACTCCACATGCAAATAATATACAGATTATAGTTGAAGTAGATGTTAATAACACAGATAATAAAATCATAATTTCGAACTTTATGTACTTTCGCCTGAGGCAAATATTCAAACTATTTCATAGTTTTCACATTCAAAATACTGTTTTTAAAGTGTATTTCATCATTTTAGTGACCATTACCAAGTCATAGGGATAAATTTGTGACTGCTTCTAATTGAAATTTCAGAAAATTGTATTTAGTCATAGTTATCAGTTTGTTGCCCTCTCAAGAATCTATTCATTATATTAAGGGATATGTATATATGAATGTATGTGATGATAATCTGGATTGACATATACATATATGTATACAATTTCTTAATATCTTATTAGTGGCATTAAAGCTGGACAAGAAACCTTTATTTATTCCAGATATAACCTGTTTTAAATATTATCTTTATATAATGGAAATTGAAGATTATTTTACATTTATTTGACGGAAACGATCAAAGATAGAAAGCAAATGAAGTATAAACCAAATGGCATACATAAATTGTGATAAGGTGATTATACAAACAGTGCTATCTGTGCCAATTCACCTTAGTTTTAATTTAACATTTTTATAGACTAAAGGGCTATGTTTAAAAGTAAGGGGTTAAGGGAAGTGAAGAAGATTTTGTCAAACATTGAAAATGCCTCAGGTGCTTTACATGTTTATTTTCATTTAATCTTCATTTCCACTTAAATGGCTGAAATTGGGATCATTTTAGAGTTATGGAAATCTGGGCTCAGATCCAATAACTGTACTTCTAGAATTACTTGAAAGTTTTGGAGCCAGTCTGTGAGTGCAGATCTCTGTGAATCCTGATGTGGTTCTCTAGTGCTGTGAGATTCTTCAGCTGTCACTGTATTTAGATAGCATTTTGAAGAAACCTTACACAAATAGTCAAAAATATCAGAAAAAAAGTACAAGGAAATACCTATGAGTACAGACAGCCTTTAAGTTAGATAGGTGAAAATTGCTTAAAATTGAAAAAAAATATTAAAATGGACTGATTTTAACAAATAAAGGACAGTGTTCATATCAATTGCTTACTATGACCATCCTAAGTAATCTTGTAACTTCATTTGTAATCCCTATATTGACAATCCCTGAGGTTGTCATCTGCACTGTTCACAAATGTTCTACTTCTCCTCCTTTTGGATACATAGTTGTGATGGTTTGGAGCTGAATGTGTCCCAGAAAAATAAGTATTTAAACTTCATCCATTCTGTGTGTGTGTGAATCAATTGTAAGGAGGACCTTTTCATTAAGTTACTTTAGTTGAAGTGTGGCCCAGGATGGGTCTTAATCCTATTGCTGTAGTCTTTTATAAGCAGAATGAAACTCAGAAGGAGAGAAAGTCAGTGGAAGCAAGAAGCAGGAAATTCAGTGGAACCCGGAAGAGAATGGGGAAGCCAATAGAGGCTGCCATGTGCATTACTATGTGACAGGGGAGCCAAGGACCAAGATGGCAGGTAGCCAGGCTCAGAATGCCACAGTCTTTGGAGACAAAGCATCAAACTGATAATGTCTTGCTTTGGATTTTTCCTAGACTCAAAACTGTTTTTCAGGCTTAAAATGTGCAACATCCCTATTTGGAATGATAGAAATATTTGGTAATGGAAAGTGATGATAGTATCACAACACTGTGACCATAAGTAACAGCACTGAGATATATATCTGAATGCATTTGAAAGGGGAAATGTTAGAGTGTATATATGGTAACAGAATAAAAAAAAAAAAAATCCATGGAACTAGAGTACTCAATGAACCCTAAGTTAAACTATGGACTATAGTTAAGAGAACAATTATAAAAATGTGTTATCTTCAATTGTAAAAAGGCACTACAGCATTGAAAGGTGTTAATAATAGGGTGGTATGTGGGAATCTTTATGCATGATTGTTCTGTAAACCCAATTCTCTAATAAAGGAAAAAAAAACAGACAGTGATCCATCAAACTCTTATTGTTTAAGCATACCTTTGCATGTGGTATTTTCTTGAGGGGCCCAGGTAACTAAAACAATAATTGAATTGTACTTCTTGACTCCTTTGAAGTCAAGGTGGCATCCCATGGCCAGTGAAATGTGATGGAAGTGGCATGTGTCATTTCCAGTCTGAAATTTAGGAGTCACTGTGCATTTTCCCATGTCAGTGCCGCCTCTTCTCACCAGGGATATGATAGGTACAGCTGTACAATATGAGAAATGACCACTGATTCTTTAGATATGATAGCCTTTCAAAGATGGCTGCCACTGGAATGTACAGGATGCAAGTCTATATTGAGTGTTAGTTCCCAGCAAGATGCCACTGCCTTCTGCAGGCACAAAAACCAAAGCATTAGAGAGGCAGGGCAAGATGGCAGAGTGGTGAGTCACAGAATTTCATCTCTCCTATAGAGCAGCTGGTAATTACCCAAGAACTATATGGAACAGTGTTTTGGGGGTCTCTAGTAACCAGTCACACATCAGACACAAGTTTGGAATCAGAGGAAAAGCTGAGATTTCAGAGAATATTGTAAGTTCCCCCAACCAGGGGTCTGGCACCCCTCCCCACCCAGACCCCATGTACTGTCTTGCAGCTGGCTCCCTGAAAGAAAAAAAAAAAAACAAAAAAACAAAAAATAGCAACCTGCTGAGGGCAAGAAGGTGGGCTCAACCCAGCCTCAACTGCAGAATTAACTAACAAATTAATTAACTAAATTTTAGAGCTGGGGCTGCTAAAGAAGGGCTGGGCTCTGAGAATGGGGGGCACATAAAAGTGGGCTCCAAAAAAGCCTTTTTATTTTTCCCCTACATTTTGTCCCTTCTCCCTTCTCGCTGACTCCTTAACTTTTTGCATTTCAATAGCCCCCAGCAGGGGTGGAATTGAAACTCTTGGAGAGTAATTATCAGACAATAGCCCAAAGTACATGTTTAAATGCTCTCTTCTGACACTGACAAAACTTCTAGGCTGGGTAAAGGTTTTCAAAAGGGACTCCATTTTTTTTCTTTTTTCTTTTTTTCTTGTTTTTCTTTTCTATTTGTTTTTTTAAATCTAAAATTAAATGTGGTTATTTTCTATCAGAAAGCCCAAGTTGAAGGACTAGGCTAGGCTTGGGGGGAGATAGAGTACCCAGAATGTCTTTGAATTCCAGATTCACTTCTGAAGGTCTCCACCCCCATATTTAACTGGCAACTCAGGCTGACCAAGGAATTTAGCTGGAGTTGCCCCAAAGAGGAGAGGGGAGAAGGGAATAGTGCTCCTGAGAGACAACTGGAGTTCCTAGGATTGGGAGACTAGAGGGAGGTCCAGCTGAACTGGCAGCCCTCCTTCTGGGAACACAGACTCCAGGGGCTGGAATTCAGATTCCAGCTTCAGTCAGCAACACCCCCAACAGGATCAGAGTCACCAGGAGAACTAAAGGCTCCATACATACTTATACTGGTGGGGGAGCTGTGGGCTGCTGGACAGGAGAGGAAAAGCACTGATTCTAGAGGACTTATAGGAGGGTCTTACTCTCAGGAAAACCCCATACCTTCCTCATGAGACCTGGACCACTCTAGACTGGGAAAATCGGACTGGGATTGACCATATCTGAGGAAACCCTCTCACAAAAAGGCTACATAGAGGCAGGGCAAGAAACAGAAAAACAAGAGGTGAAAAATTCTGATCAACTAAATGGAACCTAAGTTAGAGGTCTAGAATAAGTTGAACTGAACAACAGAGGTCAGAGAACAAAGCCAACCAACAACAGACCCCTAGGTAAAAGAGAGAAAATGAGCTCCAGAATAAACTAATCAAGAAAATCAGATGCCTAGACAACTTAAGATAACAAACCATACTAGGAAGCATGAAATATGGACCAGCCAAAGGAACAAACTAATAGTTCAACCAAGAAACAGGACTTGAGGCAACTAATGCTAAATCAATTCAATGAACTGAAGGAAGATATACCAAAAGAGATGAAGGATATAAAGAAGACACTGGATGACCATAAAGAAGAATTCATAACCTTGAAAAAACAAACCACAGAGCTCATGGGAATGAAGGCCACAATGGAAGAGATGAAAAACACAATGGAGGGAAACAACAGTAGATTTGAACAGGCAGAAGAAAGTATCAGTGAACTGGAAGACAAGACATTTGAATTCATACACACAAAAGAACAGATGGTGACAAAAATGGAAAAATATAGAAGGGTCTCAGAGAGCTAAGTGACAACATGAAATGCATGAATATACATGTTATGGGTATCCCAGAAGAAGAAGAGAGGGAAAAGGGGTCAGAAAGAATAATAAAAGAAATATCCACTGAAAATATCCCAATGACTTTGATAGACAGAAACTTAGAGATTCAAGAAGTACAACATACCCCAAACACAATAGATACCAATAGACCTACTACAAGACACTTACTGATCAGATTGGCCAATGTGAAAGACAAAGAATTCTGAAAGCAGCAAGAGAAAAGCAATCCATCACATACAAGGGAAGCTCGACAAGACTATGTAAAGATTTCTCTGCAGAAAGCATGGAAGCGAGAAGACAGTGGCATGATATATTTAAAATACTGAAATAGAACAACTGTCAACCAAGAATTTTATATCTGGCAAAACTGTCCTTCAAAAATGAGGGATATATTAAAATTTTTTCAGACAAAAAGACACTGAGAGAATTTGTGAATAAGAGACCAGCACTACAAGAAATACTAAAGGGAGTGCTATAGGCTGATAGGAAAGGACAGGAGAGAGAGAGTTGAAGAAGAGTGCAGAAATGAAGATTATTAGGAAATGTAAAAGGTGAGAGAAGAAAAAATGAGATGTAACACATAAAATCCAAAAGACAAAATGGTAGAAGAAAGTACTGCCCTTTCAGTAATAACACTAAATTTAAATGGAATAAATTCCCCAATAAAAAGACACAGACTGGCAGAATGGATTGAAAAACAGGACCCAACTATATGCTGTCTACAAGCAAATCACTTTAGACACAAGGACAAAAATAGACAAAGTGAAAGGTTGGAAAAAGATATTTCACACAAACAACAACCAGAAAAAAGTGGGAGTAGCTACATTAATGTCAGAAAAACTAGGCTTCAAAAATAAAACAATTAAAAGAGACAAATAAGGACACAATATATTAATAAAAGGGTCAATTCATCAAGAAAACATGACAGTCATAAATATTTATGCACCAAGCCAGAATGCCCCAAAATTCATGAGGCAAACACTGAGAACACTGAAAGGAGAAGTAGACACCTCTACAATAATAGTTGGAGACTTCAATACACCGCTCTCATCAAAGGATAGAACATCTAGACAGAGGATCAATAAAGGAAAGGAGATGTTGAATTGTATGATAAATGAACTAGAATTGACAGACATTTATAGAAAACTACATCCAACAACAGCAGGATTCAGCTTTTTCTCAAGTGCTTATGGAACATTCTCTGGGATAGACCACATGTTGGGTCACCAAGCAAGACTCAACAAATTTACAAGTATTGATATTATACAAAACACTTTTCAGACCATAGTGGAATGAAGTTGGAAATAAATAAAAGGCAGAAGGTCATAAAATTCACAAACATATGGAGGCTAAACAATACCTTCTTAGAAAACCAGTGGGTAAAGGAAGAAATTACAAAAGAAATTAGTAAATACCTCGAGGCAAATGACAATGAAAACACAACATATCAAAACTTATGGAATGTAGCAAAGGTGATGCTGAGAGGGAAGTTTATTACCCTAAATGCCTATATTAGAAGAGAGAGCAAAAATTGAAGAATTAACTGTTTACTTGGAAGAATTAGAGAAAAAAACAGCAAACTAACCCCAAACCAAACAGAAGTGAAGAAATAACAAAGATTAGAGCAGAAACAAATACAGTTGAGAGCAGGAAAACAATAGAGAAAATCAACAAAACCAGAAGTTGGTTCTTTGAGAAAATCAATAAAATTGATGGACCACGGGCTAGGCTAACAAAAAAAAAAAAAAAAAAAAAAGCAGATGCAAATAAATGCAATCAGAAATGGGAAAGGAAACATTACTAGTGACCCTGCAGAAATTAAGGAGATAATGAGAAGATACTATGAGCAACTATATGCTAGTAAACCAGAAAATTTAGACAAAATGGAAAACTTCCTAGAAAAGCATAAACAACCAACATCAACTCAAGAAGAAATAGATTACATCAATAAACCAATCACAAGTAAAGAGATTGAGCCAGTCATCAAAAAGCTCCCCAAAAGGAGCTTTTTTTGTCCTTGTGTCTAAAGTGATTTGCTGGTAGACAGCATATAGTTGGGTCCTGTTTTTCAATCCATTCTGCCAGTCTGTGTCTTTTTATTGGGGAATTTATTCCATTTACATTTAGTGTTATTACTGGAAGGGCAGTACTTTCTTCTACCATTTTGTCTTTTGGATTTTATGTGTTATATCTTATTTTTCCTTCTCTCACCTTTTACATTTCCAAATATTTGAGCAATCCTGCTCAAACTCTTCAAAAAAGTTGAAGCAGAGGGAAAGCTGCCTAACTCATTCTTTGAAGCCAACATCACCTTAATACCAAAATCAGACAAAGATACCACAAAAAAAGAAAATTATAGATGAATCCCTTTAATGATTATAGATGCAAAAATCCTCAACAAAGTACTTGCAAATTGAATCCAGCAGCACATTAAAAGAATTATACACCACAACCAGGTAGGATTTATTCTGGGTATGCAAAGCTGGTTCAAAACAAGAAAATCAATTAATGTAATACACCACATCAATAAATCAAATCAGAAGAACCACTTGATCATCTAGATCAATACAGAAAAGGTATTTGACAAAATTCAACATCCTTTCCTGATGAAAACACTTCATAGGGTAGGAATAGAAGGGAACTTTTCAATATGATAAAGGTGATAAATGAAAAACTCACAACTAACATCATACTCAATGGAGAGAGACTGGAAACTTTCCCTCTAGGATCTGGAACAAGACAGGGATGCCCACTGTCAGCATTGCTATTCAACATTCTGCTGGAAGTACTAGCTAGAGCAATTAAACAAGAAAAAGATACAAAAGGCATCCAAATTGGAGAGGAAGAAGTAAAACTTTCACTATTTGCAGATGGCATGATTCTATATGTAGAAAATCCAGGAAAATCTGCAGCAAAGCTACTAGAACTAGTCAATGAATACAGCGAAGTGGCAAGCTACAAGATCAATATGCAAAAATCTGTAGTGTTCCTATGCACAGGTAATGTGCAACAAGAGGAGGAAATAAAAAAAAAAAATCCATGCATAATAGCAACCAAAAAAATTAATTATTTAGGAATAAACTTAACCAAGGACACAGAAGACCTTTACACAGAAAACTATGACACTGCCAAAAAAAAAAAAAAAAAAAAAAAATTGAACGGGACCTAATAAAATGGAAGAATGTACCATGCTCATGGATTTGAAGACTAAATATAGTTAAGATGGCAATTTTACCTAAACTGATTATAGATTCAATGAAATACCAATTAAAATTCCCCCCAAAAATTTACTTTACAGAAAAAGAAACACCAATAACCAAATTTATTTAGAAGAGTAAGGTGCCCTGAATAGCCAAAAATATCTTGAGAAAGAGGAACGAATTGAGAGGTCTCACACTGTCTGGCTTTGAAACATAACACAAAGCTACAGTGCTCAAAACAGCATGGTACTGGCATAAGGACAGATATACCAACCAATGGAATCGAATTGAGTGTTCAGAAGTAGACCCTTGCATCTATAGGCAGTTGATCTTTGATAAGGCAGTCAAGCCAAAGCAACTGAGACAGAACAGCTTCTTCAGTGAATGGTATTTGGAGAATTGGATATCCATTTCCAAAAGAATGAAAGAGGATGCCTGTCTCAGACCTTATACAAAAATTAACTTGAAATGGATCAAAGACCTAAATATTAGCACCAAGACCATAAGACTCTTAGAAGAAAATGTAGGGCAATATTTTAAAAGTCTTGTGACAGGAGGTGGTTTCCTAGACCTCACACCCAAAGTGCAAGCAACCAAAGAACAAATAGACAAATGGGATCTTTTCAAAATTAAACATGTTTGTACATCAAAGGACTTTGTCAGAAAAGTAAAAAGGCAACCTACACAATGGGAGATGATATTTGGAAACCACATATCAGATAAGGTTTTAATATCCCAAATATATTAAACAATCCTACAACTCAACAACAGAAAGACAACAATCCAATTAAAAAATGGGCAAAAGACATGGACAGACACTTTTTCTGAAAAGGAAATAGAAATGGCTCAAAAAACATGAAGAAATGCTCAACTTCACTGGCTATTAGGGAAAAACAAATCAAAACCACAGTAAGATATCATCTCACACCTATCAGAATGACCATTATCCCAAAAAACAGAAAATTAAAAGTGCTGGAGAAGATATGGAGAAAGAGGCACAATTATTCATTGTTAGTGGGAATGTAGAATGGTGCAACCACTCTGGAAGAGAGTGTGGTGGTTCCTCAGGAAACTATAGATTTACCATATGACTCAGCTATTCCATTGCTAGGTATATACTCAGAGGAACCGAAACTTAAGACACAAGTGGACATTTGTAAACCAATGTTTATTGCAGCAGCATTCACAATTGCCAAGAGATGGAAACAGCCTGAACGTCCATCAATGGATGAGTGGATAAACAAACTGGTATATCCACATGATGGAATATTATGCAGCTGTAAGACAGAACAAAGACATGGATCATATAATAATGTGGATGAAACTTGAGGACATTATGTTGAGTGAAGTTAGCCAGAAACAGATACTGTATGTTCTCACTAATATGAACAAACATTAATGAACAAACTTTGAGAGTTAAAAGCTGACAACACAGGCTACCAGAAGATAAAAAGAGGTTCAGGGATTTGATGCTGAAGGACTGTAGAATGTTTAGCAGGATTGATCGTATAGATCCAGAAATAGATAGCATAATGCTGTGTTATGGAAGAACAGTATTGTAAGTACACCAAAGATGTCTGTGATTAAAGCTGAAAGAGGTGGGGTAGGAGAATGCATGACACCAGAGTTAGAGATAGATGGTAAAGACCAGGACTGTATAACTTGGCAAAAACTGGAGTGGCCAATAACTGTTACTAAAGGTACAAATATAAAAATGTTTTTGCATGTGGGAGAGCAAATGAATGTCAACCATGAGAATGTTGAAAAAGGGATGGTATTTGGGAAAAAAAACATAATCAAAACAAACTGGAGTCTATAATAACATTATAATATGCTTCCATTAAATGTAACAAAGGCAATATACAAATGCTAAGTGTGTATGAGAGGGGGATATATGGGAGGGATATGGGATTCTTGGTAGTAGTGTTGTTTTCTGTCTTTACTATTATATTGTATTGTATGACATGTTATTTTTCTATCATCTTTTTTATTATTTGCTAAAAAAACTTTGTTTGTAGCAACCAATATGTTCAAGTGCTGATTAACTTTATGATGATACCATGAATGACTGACTGTACACTGTGGATAAACTTATGGCATGTGAATATAACTCTATAAAATTGTAGGAAAAACTATACATATAGGAGTAAAAGTGTTGGTGAAAACATGTTCATGAGCAGACAGAATGGTGTAGCCTTTTTGAAGGTCAGTGTGTTGGTTCCACAAAAAGCTAAGTATGTGGGGGCCATAAGATCCTGCAACGTCATTATTGGGGTATGTACTTGGAAGATCTGAGAGCAGAGACATGAATGGGCATTTGCACACTGGTGTTCCTGGAAGCAGTATTCATGATTTACAATGGCTGGAGATGACCTAAGGGTACATAGACTGAGGAACAGAATGGTGAACTGTGGTGGATGCATCCAACGGAATATTGAGCAGGTACAAGAAGGAGTGAAGTTGTGAGGCACACAAGGAGGTGAATGGATCCTGTACACAGCATGTTGAGTGAAGTATGCCAGAAATAAAGGCAAACACTATAATGCCTCACCAATATGGACTAACTACAATGTGTATACTCAGAATTGAATCTTAGAACACAGTCTAAGAGAGGAATGATTATTTTAATGGTCCCTAGACTGTAACCTCTTACAGCAGTCAAATCTATTCCTGAATTGTAATGGCTCTCTCCAAATTTTGAGATGCTGATCCCTTAGTGTATAACTTGGTTGGTCTCTGGAACAATGGATGTCTCTATGACACCTGAAACTCAGAGCTAGAGCTCGCAGATATGAATGTCAGTATTAGCACATACAGCAACTGTTTAAAAAAAAAGCTGGAAAAGAGTCCAGACTTCAATTAGTGATATGAATGAAGCAGATCTGGTTAAGACTAGGGCAAATCAGGCCAAAGGGTAAAGGTCAAAACTGACTGTGTTTTAAAACTTCCCCTTCCTGGTGAGACCAAGGGAAGAGATGTCTATTTGGTGCAGGATCTATATTTTCTAAACAGTGTAACTCTACAGTCAGTTTGTTCAAACACCACAATTATATGGAACTTTGAATAGGAAGTAGTAAGATATGGTAGGTTACTATAGGTTAGAGTGAAATAGTGACACATCCCAAAGTAATTTGGGCAGAGAATAAAAATATATGTACAGGGCCCCCCTGAGGATCTGGGGAAAAGTGCAGAAGTGTTGGACTTCCTCACGTGGACTGATGCTGATGTTGTCACAAACATTAAGACTGGTGGTTTGATGTGCTGAGCCCTCTATCATGGGACTTGCCCTTATGAAGCTTGTTACTGCAAAAGAGAGGCTAAACTTGCATATAATTTTGCCTGAGTCTCCCTCTGAGTACCTCTTTGTTGCTCAGATGTGGCCCTTTCTCTCTCTAACTGAGCCACCTCAGCAGGTGAACTCACTTCCCTCTCATCTATGTGGGATCCAACTCCCAGGGGTGTAAATGTCCCTGGCAATGCAGGGTATGACTCCTGGGGATGAATCTGGATCCAGCATCATGGGATTGAAAATAGCTTCTTGCCCAAAAGGGGGATGCAAAATGAAATGAAATAAAGTTTCAGTGGCTGAGAGATTTCAGATGGAGTAAAGAGTTCACTCTGGTGGACATTCTTATGCACTATATAGATAACACCTCTTAGGTTTTAATGTATTGGAATAGCTAGAAGTAAATACCTGAAACTATCAAACTCCATCCCAGTAGTCTGGAGTCCTGAAGATATTGTATAACAATGTAGATTACAAGGGGGGTGGGGGGCGGTATGATTGTGAAAACCTTGTGGATAACACTCCCTTTATCTAGTGTATGGATGGATGAGTAGAAAAATGGGGACAAAACCTAAAGGAAAAATAGAGTGGGATGGGGAGATGATCTGGGTGATTTTTTTTTTTTTTCTTATTCTGATTCTTTCTGATGTAAGGAAAATGTTCAAAAATAGATTGGGGTGATGTATACGTAACTATGTGATGCTACTGTGAGCAGTTGATTGCACACCATGGATGACTGTATAGTATGTGAATATATTTCAATAAAACTGAATTTAATTTAAACAAGGCATTAAAGCCTGAAGTTTACTAAAACTGCACTATATCTTATGGCAAAAGAGAAGAGACTGCTTCTCTTCCCATTGTTTTAATTGAGACCACAGGTCAGTCTCAACACTTAATAGAGTTTTTAACAAAACAAATTCCTATTCTCTATTATTCATCTTATCACCAAGACCACTAGCCTTTGTCCATTGGAATTCAAATATGGCCAATTTGTGGCTGGACTAGAAAATGACTAAGGCTTTGTTATTGCCATGTTCCTTCTTCTCCTAGAATGTATTCTTTTGACTGAGGCTTCTAAACCTTTGTACATGTAAATTGCTTTCATTCTTGTCTCAACCATCCTGAAATAATGAGACAACTAGGAATCTCAATAATTAGCATGTCTTATACATTTAACAGGAGCCACCTCAGTCCCCATGTAAACTTCTGCTGGGTCTATTCCACCAGACAACTAGAAATTTCCAGAAGAGTGGACATTTGCATTCAAGCTGGAATTACTACTGCATAGGTTTCTGTCGTTACTACCACTGACTTTTTCATGCCCTTGTTTACTTTGTGTATTGTTTCACTAGCTCCATGTCCAGTTTTTCTGTTGCTAATGTCTCTCTACTCTGTTCTTGGACTCTTGTCATCCACAAGATAAAGCCCAATCACAATCTACCCTTAAATTATTATTATTATTATTATTAGAGAAGTTGTAAATTTACAGAGCATCATGCATAAAATAGAGTTCCTATATACCACTGCATTATTAATAACTTGCAATAGTGTGGTATATTTGTTACAGTTGATGAAAGAATGTTATTATAATTGTACTATTAGCTATAATCCATCATTTACAATAGGGTTCACAGTATGTGTTGTACAGTACTATGTTTTGTTTTGTACTTTAATTTTTCTTCTAGCAAAATTTCAACCTCTCTTCCCATCACACCATATAATTAATTATGTCTGTTCCCTAGGTGTTAAAACAAACACCATACAATGGGTTGGCTTAAACAATGGGAATGTATTGGCTTATGGTTTTATGGCTAGGAGAAGTCCAAACTGAGGCATCACCACACCCCTGGAAGACTGTGGTATTCTGGGGCTGGCAACCAGTGACCCTTGGTCTTTGGCTTCTCTGTCACATAGCACATGGCAGTGTCTTCTCCTTTTTCATCTGAGTTTGGTTGACTTCCAGCTTCTCTCTCTGTCTGACTTTCACTCTGCTTAAAAGGACTCCAGTAACTTGCTTCAGTTGGGCCGCATCTTAACTGAAGTAACATCTTGATGAGATCTTATTTACAATGTGTCCACATCCACCAGAATGTAGACCAAGATCAAGAACATGTCTACACTGAGGTACACAATTCAATCCAGCACAATCTGTTTGTTTTCAAATTCCTGTTTTTATAATCCCCAGAGACCTACTGTTGCCTAAACTGGCCATGTTCAACCATGCATGTTGACATGACACACAACACAAATGCTTCCTTCCACCCTGAGTGCTGACCTCAGTGTCCTTTATACAAGCTAGTAGCATAATCCTATATATCCTTCACTGTCTAACTTCAAGTCTGACTTTCTCTATAGAGATTCCTTAGCTCCTCCAGGCAGAATTAATTACTCACTCCTTTGTGCTTTGAATATCTGCTATAAAATATGTGATTTCTATTCCTTACCTCCAGAGCCTACTTTAAGAAAAATTAACAAGTAAAAAAAGGTTTTCTTCAGAAACATGCTCTGTTCTGAGATGGTCTTTCCTTCATTGATGGTGTTTCTTCTCTATCCCCTCCCAGAGACATGTGAGAGTTTTATGTAAATTCTTCTTTATTTAACACACACAAAAAACTGCTCTTCAGAAATGAAGGGATAAACTTAGGCACAGACTGGTATACATAACTGATAAAGCTCATTTGTTTTTTGATCCACAAATATTTGCTTCTTAATAATAGACAGAGCATTCGGTTAACAAGTGAATATGGTCCTGGTGGAATTCAGCAAAACAAAGAGTTGTTCAATTATTGTTTTGTTAAAAAGTGAGACTTTCCTAAGGTTCATGAAATCACATCCTGGAGATCATGGCATACTCATTAATTTGCCTGTGTTTTATCTTTCAAAAATGTTGAAAGTGCTCTTTCTGGGTCACCAGTACTATGTCTGCTTTAATGTTTTTCAGTAGTGACCTCAAGAGCAAAATATAGAGGGGGTATGCCAAGACTAATTATTATCTCAGATACTTTGGGAATATCCATACACAACTCTATCAGTATAGACCATCAGCAGTTGATACCTGACTAAATGTTCTTTAGAGTTGAGCATTTCAGTTTAGTTAACTGCAATGAGGTCTAAAACTAGAAATAAATTTTATTTGAAAGAGCCACAGACAAAACCCAGGTACGTAATATAGAGAGCTAATACATACATAGAGCTACTAGATAAGGTCTGATATGGGGAAAATGAATCACATTTTAATGGGTAAGGTTTGTGAATTTATTTCTGCTCAAGGACAATGTAGATACTGTCCCACCCCCCAGCCTAATAACACATCTGTAACTGTATGCAGCTAAGATACTGCCAGCTAGGTTTCTTTTCTCAAGCAAGGAAATGAAAGGCTTTCCAGAACAGCCTGTTGGTGCCCTCTATTGATGTTTTCGATAGTTCAGAGCATTTCAGGAAAAGAAACTTGTCTGATTATTTTCTTTAATGTCTCTGCAGAGGAAAGGAGAATAATTTTACTATTTTCATGGTGAACATTTTCACCTCTTAAAAAGTGGAGATATGCAAATGCATTGCTATGACCCCAGCTTTCCTTTCATCAGCTACAGATTTCCTCAGCTGGATACACTTTTAAAAAAATGAGACAGGAAGTTAACATGACTGATAAATGTGAATTAGTTATGAAATTTCATAGATTAGTGAACAAACAATAGATATTCTGAATAAATAGTTGGAGAAATCCTAGTCAGTTTTTGAAGCTTGCCACACAATCAGGTGCTAACTAAATCTTTCAGAATGATGTTTTGAAGTTGTTTCATGACGTGTAACAAAACCATGGAAAAAGTTTCTGCTAAACTTTACTATGATATGAAATTGATCATTAGTCATCTTTGGCTTTTTTTTTTTCCCGTTAGGATTGCACACGTCTAATATTCAGGTTGGAATATTTTTGTTTCACCTGAACAACAGCATTTCACTGATTTTTTTTTTTTTTTTTTGATGAGGCTTTCTAAAAATGAGTATTTGAAGTAAAAATGAGTATTTGAAGTAAAGTTGACTCCATTTTCTAGTGATAGACTATGCAGATAAAATGTAGCTTATTCTTGGTTAATTTCGATTTTAACATAGTGAACCAATACAGGTTTTACAAAATTACTTATTTTGATTGCATTTTATTCTCTCTCTTTTTCTTTCTCACTCTTTCAACTCATTTATTTTATTATTATTTTTAAATTTGTGTACTGCTTTTTCCCTGTTGGAAGCTCTTAAACTTTTTAAGGCTAGATTGGAGGAAGTTCAATTTAGCTTTATTATGGAATTTGCCATTTTTTAAAGACGAACCGTCTTTTATGTAATGCTATAACATAAACAGGTTTGGTGAAAAGGCATGAGGACAGAATGGATACATTTCTAATGACTACTGAGTCTTTTTTTTAATCATTCTTATTACAATTGAAGTGACTATCCAGAGCACTAGAAATACTCACCTTAAATGTACCAAAACACAAAACATAACCCAGAACAAGACACAAATTATCTAAATATTTTTTTATGGATTTATGAGATTATAAGGTACCAGCTCTCTGCATTTCTTCTTGGTAATTGAAAGTAGATTATTTTAAAAGAAATACAAATTACTCAGCTATCCAGGTCAATCTAACTACTTTTAAGTATAGGCTGGACATGCTGTTTTTCTTCAAATTCCAACAATCAAAGCAATAGATTCCTCCATAATATTTTTATTCTGCACTTATATTATTCATTGTGCCATTATATAATGTCCCAAAACATAGTCACTTAATAACAGTTACTAACTCACGTTTCCATGGGTCAGGGATGTGGACAAAGCTTAGCAGCATCCTCTGCTTCAGAGTCTCTCTCAGGATGTAATCAAGGGGTCAAGTGGGGGCTGCAGTCATTTCAGGGCTGGACTGGAAAAGGATCTGCTTCCAAGTTCACGCATGTGGTTATAGATGATTCAGTTCCTCCTGGGTGATTGGACTGAGTACCTCAGTTCTTCACTGGCCACTGGAGGCCTTCCTCAGTTACTTACCATGTTGGTCTTTCCATAGGGCCATTCACAATATGACAGTTTGCTTCATCAGAGCAAGAAATTGAGAAAACCATGTGAGAAAATGAGCAACACAGAGTCAGAGTCTCCTGTAACTTAATCCTATCACTTTTTCTGTATTCTGTTCAGTAGAAGCAAATCACTTGGTCCAGTCAACCCTCAAAGGAATGAGATTGCACAGGGCCTGAATACCAGTAGGCAGTTGTGGTTTTGAGCTGTTCCAGAAGCTGCTAAAACAATTTATAAACAAATCTTGAGCTAATAAGAACTATCAGTGACTCAAACTTAAGTGACCCTATTTATTTGTGTAATCTAAAATGTTAACACTGACTTTGCTTGGTGACTCTACATTTAATTATGTAGTCAACATTTCATTTCCATATGTTTCTCTCTATATTTTATACCATTTCTTCAGATTGTTTTACTTTCCAAATTGCTATTTTTGTTATGACTTAATTCTGACTACTAATTTGACCATAAACTGTATGCATATTATTATAGCTATGTTTTGGTCAAAGTAATTTTTTCAGAAGCTCACTTTTTAAATTTTATTTATACTGAACCCTTTTTATTTTTCTGTGTCTCTGAGAGGGCTAATTCTGGGGTAGTAAAAAAATATGAAGTGACTCTTTCCCTTTCTATTACTCTTTTCTAAAAATAAATCCTACTAGATTTTAAAAGCTCCTTTTTTTATAATCAAGTCAAAAATTCAATATCATCTGACCTAACCAAGAAACACACAGGCAGTTTTAAGTAAGGTTGAATAATGTGAGTGGAAAGCAAGATTTTGTCTGCTGGAAGCCTCTGGTCTTTGTGTTTACTTTAGTTTATAGAGCAAAGGAATGATCTTTGAAAATTCTTTTGAATCTGGCATCCTACAAACTTATCCAGCCTACACTATAAATGAATAAGGGTCCCTGAGGCACAATTAGTACAATGTTTGAAGCAATGGTGGGGTGTTTTGAAGATGTATCACAAGATATTCAGAAAAGAGAGAGCAAGAGTTTTGTCCTTTCAACTTCTGTTTCTCATTTTTACAATGGTAAAAGGAGGAGGGAAGAAGAGAAAATTAGATGGAAACCAAATCTTTGTTGATAGTATGCAATATTATGTAGTCATTCAAAAATATCTAATATTACAACAGTATTAGTTAAAATATATTATAGTCATATGAGTAGATAGTGAGACAATAGAATAGTCTAACATGCCAGAAGGTGACCATGTATATTCATAGGGATGAAAGGGAAAGATACTGTACAAATTGTCACAAATTAGCAATTGATAAATGTGATAGTCAATAGAGACACATGGTCAAGGATGACCAGGATATAGCAGACAGGTGTGATGGCAATATTGTGTGTTTCTGTGTGTGTGTGAGTGTGTGTGTGTGTGTATGTGAGAAAGAGGGAGAGAGAGAGAGAGAGAGGGAGAGAGAGAGAGAGAGCATTCTTCCCTCTGCTCTCCTAGAAACCTAGAAACAGGAAAACATGCTTTCCTGCATCCATGATATCCTTGACAGAAGACCTAATTATTAAATCATACACTTTTTTAATGTTTAGAATTATTCAATGTGCTCATTATGCAGGTCAGCAATCATCTGTTGAGCTATGTCATCGGCATTATACTGTATAAAGAATGAAGGCTATCCTGGGCATAAGCAGTGATCTATGTAGATGGCTATAATTTTCAATTGGATAAAAAGCAAAACTAAATAACTAAGACTTAATAATAGGGAACCAGAATGAAGTGCACACCTATGTGTCACAGTATGACTTCAGATGTCAGCTTATCTATATCCTGAAAATTTGCCTGTACCCAGCCAAACGGAGCTTATAAAATGCTCACTTTTTCTAAGACATAGTGTGGGTCTCCCACAGTAAAGAAATTGAGATTAGAGTTCAGAAAATAATCACTCCTTCCCCCACTCTATACTCCATAGAAGGAGTATAATACTCACCCCCATTGACACTGGGTTTTGACGTGCACTTTGATTTGCCAAATGGAATATGGCCAGAAGCAGCAGTATTTCCCACTTATGAGAGTGGGCATTAAGAAATATCATGTATTTCACTTCCTGCTTCTTGCTTCCAACCTCTGCAATGAGTAGATGTCTCAAATAGCTTCCATCCCTTGAACCTGGGACCTGGAATGAGACACATGGAGTAGACCCACTCTCTGAAGCCAAAACCAGCTGAAACACAGCCTGAAGCAGGGCTTCTCCAGCCAACCTGCATTTGTTATTGTTTATGCTACTGAGATTTTGTGTTTTGTGCTACACAGCAATAGCTGACAAACGCACCCAAGCTCATACTAAGCACCATCAGAATTTATAATAAACACAGCAGGAGAGACTACAGATATGCTAAACTCACTGCCAAAAACAGCAGCTCCATCTTGCCTGAAATTGATATATATCAATATATATCAATCAGTCTTAGTATCTATATTTAGCTTACAACATATGGGAGGTGGTTCAGGCACATAGCAGTGTGAATCACTGAGAGTTATTCAGCGGACATTCCATATATTTTGTTGATTTATAACTTAAAAGTTTGTAAACTTTGAGTATTCTAGTTCTTTTCATAATTGCTTATGTTGGTACTTCTTTTCTGTTGGCCAATTTTCCAGGAGTATTCCCAATAGAATAGATGAAACTAGCCTACTTGAACTTTTTCTGTGATGTGTTTGACAGAAAACAGCTTTTGTCTTTCAAAGGAAAGTAAACAATTGCTGAAGGATTGAACCTATTTCCAGGCTCATTACTATGCATATTATGGACTGAAAGAATGACCTAGAAGGTCTTTCAATTGCTAGTATTTTTAATACAAGGTGCCTTCATTTTTAAAATGTTTAATGACTTGGGATTTCATTTACACCAAATAATGAGAGCCTGTGCAAGACTGCAAATTGTATCTTGGGTGCTTGCATGCACTGCTGCACTTGATAGATAATTTATTCAGAGGCCTGGAAGAGAGCTTCTTAAAAATAACTGACATCCAGGATGCCAATAAACATTGATGCCATGCATGAACTAGCTGTGCAACCATTAGTAGGTAAAACACCCTACCGTGCAAACAACTTCAAACTGACTTGAGGAGGGATGCATTTAGCTAAAGGAATAAATGAATTCATGCATTTGTCCTACTTATATGTCTCTCTGTTCCACAGTTCTGTCTTTAAAATTTTTCATTTTTTAATTATTTTATTGGTTTAAGTTGGTGGATATAGCATTTAAAAAGGCAGAACACTATATTCTTTCATTTTTCTTAAAAGACTACTTTTATTGCAGTCCTAACTGAAGAATATTGTCATTATTAATATACTTCCTGCGTAGGTAATAAGTGAAAGACTAGTTGAAGTTTTGCTTGGACATTTTTATGAGCACTAGTGTAGATTATAGAGCCATCCCAGGAAGTCATGCTTAAATATTGAGACAAATTTTTGCTACAAACATATTATCACATTTCTACTATAACTAATCATGAGGAAAAAGAATTAACTTATTCTATATGTCTGCAAAGGGTAGAAACAGGGCTGACGGGCGCATGGTAAAAGAACTCAGATTTTGAATAGAAATAATGGAGAATTTTCTAAAGATTTAGCTGACCACAGGAAGAAAAGAACTTTTTAAGAGCCAGTGAGTTCCATGTCCCTAAAATATTCAAATAGATGCCCAATAGCTAGTTGGTAGCAATACTGTACCCAAAATATAGGCTTCAAATAGCAATGATATTCAGCCAGATAATTTTGAAGACACTTTCCAATCTTTGGTTTGTATCATATTTCCACATAGAAAATTCCTCAGGACTATTCAAGCTCTACAATATGGGGAGAGGTAAAAAGAAATATCATGGCAGGGGGAACCGTAGAAATAGAATTCTCCACACCATAACTGGGAATTCTTGGTTTCATTTTTTTGTTTTCCATAACAAAATGTTCAAGGAGTAAACAGTACTGGAAAAGCAGTGTTCTGGTTTGCTAGTGCTGCCATCTTGCAAAATACCCGAAATGGATTGGCTTTTATAAAGGGGATTTATTTGGTTACAAAGTTACAGTCTTAAGGCCATTGTGTCCAAGGCAAGGCATCAACAATAGGGTACCTTCACTGAAGAAAGGCCACTGGCATCTGGAAAACCTGTTATCTGGGAAGGCGTGCAGCTGGCATCTGCTTGCTCCCAGGTTGCATTTCAAAATGGTGTTCTCCAAAATGTCAGTATCAGCTTTCAATGGCCGTCTTCAAAATATCTGATTCAGCCACAGCTCTGAAGTCCTTCTATTTGTGAGCTTTTATAAGACTCCAGTGAACTAATCAAGGCCGATGCTGAATGGGTGGGGCCACACCTCCATGGAAATAGAGGTCATACCCTAACCAAAGGTGTCACCCACAGTTAGATGGGTTGCATCTCCATGGAAACAATCTAATCCCAATATCCCAGGAGACTGGGTTAAAAGATCATGGCTTTTTCTTGGGGGGTATAATATATCCAAACTGGCACAAGCAGCTATTGAATTTGGGTCTTTTTACAATAAATAACAGTACCCTTTCAACATGCTCTTTATTTTTATTTAATTATTATTTCTATTCCTTCTCTCCCTTGGCATTTCTTTTTCAAAAGTACCCAAATAAACTAATAATAATGTTAAGATTCATGTTTGTGGAACCACAATGTAATTAAGTGAAATGCAACCAATTTCACAGTTAATAGTACACTAATTAGCATTTCATGATATTGAATGGCCTTCTAAAACATTTCTGAATACTGTCATATGTTACTTTCATCTGGCAGGATTCCTAGGTTGCAATACATGAAATTGCTGATATTTGACCATTTTTGGTTAGGAATATACTGACTTCACATATGCTATGTTATGATACAAACAATACCAAAATATCACTAGCTTAAAGAAAAAATAAAATAACATAAAACTATTTCTTTCTCAACCAAATATTGTTGGCAAACTGGATTTTCTCCTTCTGGCTTTTACTATCTTATATTCTCAATATGGACCTTCATGGTCACTACTGCCATGGAAAAGAGAATGTAGGTGGCAAAAAAGCTCTATTACTCTGCTTAGAATTAACACCTGCTATTTCTGTCCACAGCTCATTAACCCAAATTGCTGGCATTTCCCCAACATAACTACAAGAGAGGCCAGAAAATGTAGGGGATGCATGGATGCTCAGTGAGCTATAAAAATCTCCTCCAAAAGTACACAGATACGAAGTCTGAAACTCCAAACATAAAAACTTCTGCAGAAACAAGTAATATTTCTTCAAGTTGAAAGAGCAATGTCATTATGATGGTAGGAAAGCCCACATTTAAGTATTTGTTCCAACTTCACAAAATACAATTTGACTCCATAAAAGTAGACTTGTTACTAGACACATCATCGATCTGTTTTATATTTAAGTGTTCCACAATTGCTCACCAAAATGCTACAAGTGACTTAAGAATTCTTACTCTTAGTTTTGGTAATTGTAGAAAACAAAAATAAATAACCTTAATTTCAAATATGAAGACAAAATTTGACATGAAAATGTAAATGAATATTGTTCATATATAATGTGTTATGCAACATATATAATATGAATTTTTTTGATATAATATATGTTATATAATAACAAATAAAATGTTTGTATATAAAATGAATTTTAAGAATTTTTTTTCTGGGAAAATGACACAAGTATCATTAGGGAACTATTATAAAAATTGTTAAATAAGAGAAAAAGTTGTGAAAGGAATCATTATGCTAAAAATCAATGGTGCATAAAAATAATTTTCCAAGATACTGTTTTTTTAAAAGTTAATTAATTTTGAAATTTCAAAGTAACAATTTCCATTTGAAAAGTCTAAATTAGGACCAGAATAGGTAACTAATTTTATTGAAATTGTGCTAATGATTTGGAAATAATTTTAGATCTCTATTAGAAAAGATCACAAGAGAACAAGAGGGTTATTAAAATCTAAGGAATAGAAGCTTCATATAATTTTCTTAATTTGTGGGAGACTGAAAGTACTATAGAAGATTTAAAAAAAGTGACCCTGAGAAATAAATCTCAACAAACCAAGTTCACTCTATATTTAGAAAGGTGGATTGCATATTGTTTCAGTTTGCTAAAGCTGCTGGAATGCAATATACCAGAAATGGATTGGCTTTTACAAAGGGGATTTATTAGGTTACAAATTTAGATTTCTAAGGTGATAAAAGTGCTCAAACTCAGGTATCTACAAGAGGATACCTTCACTGAAGAGAGGTCATTGGCATCTGGAACACATCTGTCAGCTGGGAAGGCATGTGGCTGGCATCTGCTGGTCCTTTGTTCCTGGGTTGCATTGCTTTCAGTCTCTGATTCCAGTGGCTTTCTCTTTGAGCATCTAAGAGTTTCCATCTACCTTTTCCAGTGTAAACTCGGGGCTTCATCTCTTAGCTTAGTTTGCCCAAATGTCTTCTCTCTGCATCTCCAATGTCAGCTCTGAGCTCTCTCTCCTTTCCTGAACTCTCTTAAGGACCCAAATAAACTAATTAAGACCCACCTTGAATGGGTAAGGTCACATACATATCCATGGAAATAATCTAATCAAAATTCCCACCCACAATTTGGTGGGGCGCATCTCCATGGAAACAACCTAATCAAAAGATCCCACCCACAGTAAGTCTGCCCCCACAAAAATGGATCAAAAGAACATAGTCTTTTACAGGGTACATAACAGATTCTAACCAGCACACAAATCATCAAAAAGTCTTTAGTGAAACAATAGAGAATGATCCCAATTAGGACAGGGCAAGATGGCAGAGTGGTGAGGACTAGGTTGTAGTTACTCCTCCAGGGCAGTTGGCAGAAAGCCAGGAACTGCATGGCCCATACACCACAGAGGAATTTGAGATTGGACAAACTTCATACAACACTGACAAATGTGTGGAACAGCTGAGATCAGTGAAATCTGTAAGTTCTCCCAGCCAGGGGGCTCATGCCCTGTCCTGCCAGGCACAATCCTGAGGGAGGAGGGGCCATCTGTGCTGGGAACCAGTAGGGAGAACAAAAGCTGCAACCATAGATAAAATGAGAACAGACACCAGAAAATCTGGGAGCAGTCACCCCAGTGGAAAGGAGATAGGGCTAACAAAACAGCAAAAAAATAGAAAACAAAATAAAAACAGAGACTTTTTGGAGGCAGGTGAACATAATACAGAGAAGGGCAGGGCTCAAACAGAAATAGACACATATGCAAATCCAGGGAGGGAGAACCCATTTCTGAAAAGCCAGCTTCTCTGCTTTCTCCATTGCTCCTTAATCACCCTCAACTCCTGGTCTTTTAGCATTTCAATAGCCCATTAGATCTGCAAGATTGTAAATAGTCCACACAGGGCCCTTCTTTTTTTTTAATTTTTTTTCTCTTTTTCTAAAACAATTACTCTAAGAAGCCCAATACAGAAAGCCAGAAAGACTTGCAGTTGGGGCCCAGGCAAGAGCAGAGCTAAGATAGCTCTGAGAGACAAAGCAATAACTATAGTGGTGGAGAAAATTCTCTAAACACCATAAATTCCCAACCCATTTGAGAACTCAGATTGAAGAGCTGGAATTCATTAACTAGCTTCAGTCAGCGATGTACCCGACAGGGTCAGAGTCACCTGGAGAACTAAAGGCTCCCCACCTCCACCACCTGCTGGATAGCATAGGAGAAGCACAGAGTCTAAAGGCCTCACAGGAGGGTGTCATTTTCAAGGAAACTCTGTACCCTCCTCCTGAGTCCTAGGCCTCTCTGGACTAGGAAAACCTGACAGGGGCTGACCATATCTGAGGAGGTCACCACACAAAAAGCCTACATAGAGGCAGGGTAAGAAACAGCAAAACAAGAGGTGAAAAAATCTTATCAACCAAACAGAATCTAAGTTAAACATCTAGAATAAGCTGCGTTAAACACCAAAGATTAGAGAACAAAGCCAATCAACAACAAAATCCTAGGTAAAAGAGTAAAAACAAGCTCCAGAATAAACTAATCAAGAAAGTCAGATGCCTAGACAGCTTAAGATAATGAGCCATACTAGGAAACATGAAAATATGGATCAGACAAAGGAACAGACTAATAGTTCAACTGACATACAGGAGTTGAAGCAATTATTGCTAAATCAATTCAATGAGCTGAAGGAAAAACTAATTGAAGATGTTCAAACAAATCTAAATCAATTCAAAAATCAAGTCAATGAACTGAGGGAAGACACAGCAAAAGAGATGAAGGATATAAGAGGAACACTGGGTGACCATATGGAAGAATTCATAAACTTGAAAAAAACAAATGACAGAACTTATGGGAATGAAGGGCATAATGGAGGAAGTGAAAAAGACCATGGAGGGATACAACAGTAGATTTGAACAAGAAGAAAGGATCAGTGAATTGGAAGACCAGACACCTGAATTCACATACATGAAAGAACAGATGGTAAAAAGAATGGAAAAATATGAGCAGGGTTTTAGGGAGCTGAGTGACAACACAAAGCACACAAACATACCTGTTATGGGTGTCCCAGAGGAAGAAGATGGGGGAAAGGGGGATAAAGCATAATAGAAGAAATATTCCTGATAATTTCCCAACTCTAATGAAAGACAGAAAATTAGAGATTCAAAAAGTACACTGCACCAAACAGAATAGACCCCAACAGACATACTCCAAGATGTTTACTGATCATATTGTCCAATGTCAAAGACAAAGAGAGAATTCTGAAAGCAGCAAGAGAAAAGCAAGCCATCACATACAAAGGAAGCTCCATAAGACTATCCACAGATTTCTCTGCAGAAAACATGGAGGTGAGAAGAAAGTGGTATGATATATTCAACATACTGAAAGAGAAGAACTGCCAACCAAGAATTCAATTCCAGCAAAAATGTCCTTCAAAAATGAGGGAGAGATTAAAACATTTTTAGACAAACAGACAGAGTTCATGAATACAAGACCAGTGCCACAGGAAATACTAAAGGGAGTGCTACAGGCTGATAGGAAAAGACAGGAGAAAGAGGTTTGGAGAAGAGTGTAAAAATGAAGATTGTCAGAAAGGGTGGAAAGAGAGAGGGAAAAATAAGACATGGTATATAAAATCCAAAAGACAAAATGACAGAAGAAAGTACTGCCCTTACAGTAAGAACACTAAATATTAATGGATTAAACTCCCCAGTAAAAAGACACAGACTGGCAGAATGGATTAAAAAAACAGGACCCATCTATATGCTGTCTACAAGAAACTCACCATAGACACAAGAACAAAAATAGGCTGAAAGTGAAAGGTTGGAAAAAGATATTTCATGCAAACAGCAACCAGCAAAAAGTAGGAGTAGCTATATTGATATCAGATAAAGTAGACTTCAAAAGTAAAACAGTTAAAAGAGACAAAGAAGGACACTATACATTAATAAAAGGGTCAATTCATCAAGAAAACATAACAGTCATAAATATTTATACACCAAGCCAGAGTGCCCCAAAATTCATGAGGCAGACACTGAGAACACTGAAAGGAGAAGTAGATAACTCCACAATAATAGTTGGAGACTTCAATACACCACTCTCATTAATGGATAGAACATCTAGACAGAGGATCAACAAGGAAACAGAGATGTTGAATTGTATGGTAAATGAACTAGACCCCACAACAGCAGGATACACATTCTTCTTGAGTGCTCATGGAATATTTTCTAGGATAGACCACAAAGCAAGCCTCAACAAATTTAAAAAAGTTGATATTACAAAAAAACCCTATCTCAGATCATAACGAAATGAAGTTGGAAATAAATAACAGGCAGAAGATTTAAAAATTCACAAATATATGGAGACTAAACAACACAATCTTAGAAAAACAGTTGGTAAAGGAAGAGATTATAGGAGAAATAAGTTAAAACCTCATGGCAAATGACAATGAAAACACAACATATCAAAACTTATGGGATGCAGCAAAGGCATTGCTGAGAGGGAAATTTATTGCCATAAATGACTATATTAAAAGAGAAGAGAGAGCAAAAATTAAGGAATTAACTGTCCACCTGGAAGAATTAGAGAAAGAACAGCAAATAAACCACAAAGTAAACAGAGAGAAAGAAATAACAAAGATCAGAGCAGAAATCAATGAAACTGAGAACAGGAAAACAATAGAGAGAATCAACAAAACCAGAAGCTGGTTCTTTGAGAAAATCAACAAAATTAATGGACTCCTAGCTAGGATAAGAAAAAAAAAAGAAAAAAAAAAAAAAAAAGAGAGAGCAGATGCAAATAAATGCAATCAGAAATGAGAAAGGAAGCATAACTACTGACCCTGCAGAAATAAGGGAGATAATGAAAAGATACTATCAGCAACTATATGCTAATAAACTGGAAATTGTACACAAAATGGACAACTTCCTAGGAAAGCATAAACAATCAACTTGACCAAAGAAGAAGTACAGGACCTCAACAAACCAATCACAAGCAAAGAGATTGAGTCAGTCATCAAAAAGCTCCCAAAAAAGAAAAGCCCAGGACCAGATGGCTTCACATGTGAAGTCTACCAAGCATTCAAGAAAGAATTAATACCAATCCTGCTCAAACTGTTAAAAAAAAATCGAAGAGGAGGGAAAACTATCCAACTTATTCTATGAAGCCAACATTACCCTAATACCAAAAGCAGACAAAGATACTACAAAAAAAAAAAAAAAGAAAATTATAGACCAATCTCTTTAATGAATATAGATGCAAAAATCCTCAACAAAATACTCACAAATTGAATCCAGCAGCACATTAAAACAATTATACACCACAACAAAGTGGAGTTTACTCCAGCTATGCAAGGCTGGTTCAACATAAGAAAATCAAATAATGTAGTACACCATATCAATAAATCAAAGCAAAAGAATCACATGATCATCTCGATCAATGCAGAAAAGGGATTTGACAAAATTCAACATCCTTTCTTGATAAAGCCACTTCAAAGGATAGGAATAGAAGGGAATTTTCTCAATACGATAAAGGCAATATACGAAAAACCCATAGCTAACATTGTACTCAATGAGAAGAGACTGAAAGCTTTCCCTCTAAGATCTGGAACAAGACAGGGATTCCCACTGTCACCATTGTTATTGAACATTGTGCTGAAAGTTCTAGCTAGAACCATCAGGAAAGAAAAAGAAATAAAAGACAACCAAATTGGAGAGGGAGAAGTAATACTTTCACTGCATATTTAATGATTCTATATGTAGAAAATCTGCAAAAATCTACAACAAAGCTATTAGAGCTAATCAATTAATTCAACAAAGTGGCAGGCTACAAGATCAACATGCAAACATCTGTAGTGTTCTTATACACAAGTAATGTGCAACAAGGAAGAAATAAAAATAATTCCATTTATAATAGCAAAAAAGAGTCAAGTATTTATGAATAAACTTAATGAAGGCCATAGAAGACCTATACAAAGAAAATCACAAGAAACTGCTAAAAGAAATTGAACAGGACCTGAAAAAAAAAAAGGAATAACATACCATGCTCATGGATTGGAAGACTAAATATAATTAAGATGTCAACTCTACCTAAACTGATTTATAGATTCAATGCAATACCAATTAAAATCCCAACAACTTACTTTGCAGAAATAGAAAAAACAACAACCAAATTTATTTGGAAGGGCAAGGTGGCCTGAATAGCCAAAAATATCTTGAGAAAGAGGAATGAAGTGGGAGGTCTCACACTACCTGACTTTGAAGCATATTACAAAGCTACAGTGCTCAAAACAGCATTGTACTGGCATAAGGACAGAGATACCAACCAATGGAATTGAATTGAGTGTTCAGAAATAAACTCATTTACAGACAATTGATCTTTGATAAGGCAATCAAGCCAAATCAACTGGGACAGAGCAGCCTCTTCAATAAACGGTGTTTGGTGAACTGAATATCCATTTCCAAAAGAATGAAAGAGGACTAATACCTCACACCTCATAGAAAAATTAATTCTAATTGGATCAAAGACCTAAACATAAGTGCTAAGACCATAAGACTCTTAGAAGAAAACAGGGCACTATCTTAAAATCTTGTGATAGGAGGTGGTTTCCTAGACCTTACACCCAAAGAGCGAACAACCAAAGAACAAATAGACAAATGTGATCTCCTCAAAATCAAACACTTTTGTACATCAAAGGACTTTGTTAGAAAAGTAAAAAGGCAGTCTACACAATGGGAGATAATATTTGGAAAACACATACCAGATAAGGGTTTAATAACCTGAATATATAAAGCAATCCTACAACTCAACAACAGAAAGACAAACAACCCAATTAAAAAATTTGGCAAAAGACATGGACAGACACTTTTACAAAGATAAGGGAGGGATGTGAGATTATTAGTAGTGGTATTACTTTTTGTCCTTACTTATATTGTATTGCATGACATTTTTATTGTTCTTTTTAAAATCTTTTTTATTATTTACCCCCCAAAAAAAACACTTCATAATAATCAATATGTTCAAGTGCTGACTGGTGATAAATGTAGAACTATGTGATGATGCCATGAACAACTGATTGTACACTGTGGATAGTTGTATGTTATGTGACTATAACTCTATAAAGATTGTACGAAAAAAATATAAATAGAGGTAACAGTGCTGGAGAAAACATGGAGAGAGGGATGTACCTATTCACTGTTGATGAGGAGGCAGAATGGTGTAGCCTTTCTGGAGGTCACTGTGGTGGATCCACAAGAAGCTAAGTATGTGGGGCCATAAGGTCCTACAACCTCATTATGGGGTATGTATTTGGAAGATCCAAGAGCAGAGACATGAATGGACATTTGCACAGTGGTGTTTATGGAGGCAGTATTCATGATTTACAATGGGTGGAGGCAACCTAATGGTACATTGACTGAGGAACACAATGGTGAACTGTGGTGTATGCATACAATGGAATATTGAGCAACTACAAGGAGTGAAGCTGTGAGACACACAATGAGGTGAATGGATCCTGTAGACAGCATGTTGAGTGAAGTATACCAGAAACCGAGGCAAACACTATAATGCCTCACCAATATGGAATAACTACAGTGTGTAAACTCAGAATTAAATCTTAGAGCACAGCCTACCAGGGAAATGATTATTGTAATGGTCCCTAGATTGTAAGCTCTTACAGCAGTCAAATCTATTCCTGGATTGCAATGGCTATCTCCAAACTCTGAGATGTTGATTCCTTAATGTATAACCTGATTGGTCTCTGGAACATTGGGTATCTGTGTTACACCTGAAACTCAGAGCTAGAGCTCAGCAGATATGAATATCAGTATTAACTTGTACAGCAACTGTTAAAAAAAAATAATAAGCTGAAATAGAGCCCAGACTTCAATTAGAGATATGAATGAAGCAGATCTGGTTAAGACCAGAGCAAATTGGACCAAAGGGCAAAGATTGAAACTGACTGTGTTCAAACTTCAACTTCCATGTGAGACCAAGGGAAGAGATGTTTATTTGGTGTAGGATCTATATTTTCTAAACAATACGACTTCTACAATCGGTTTGTTCAAATACTAGAATTACATGGAAATTTGAACAAGAAGTGAGCTATGGTAAGTCTGTATAGATTAAAATGAAATAGCAACACATCCTAAAGTAATTTGGGTGGAGAATAAAAATATATAGTCAGGGTTCCCCTGAAGAGCTGGGAGAGAATGCAGAGGTATTGGACTTCCTCACCTGGATTGTTGCAGATGTTCTCACAAAAATTGGTGACTGATGGCTTGATATGCTGAGTCCTCTGTCTTGGGGCTGGCCCCTATGAAGCTTTTTCCTGCAAGGAGAGGCTAAACCTGCTTATAATTGTGCCTAAGAATCTCCCCCTGTGTGCCTCTTTGTTGCTCAGATGTGGCCCTCTGTCTCTAACTAAGCCACCTTGGTGGGTGATCTCACTGCCCTCCCCTCTATGAACCTGACTCCCAGGGGAGTAAATCTCCCTGGCAATGTAGGATATGACTCCTAAGGATGAATCTGGACCCAGCATCATGGGGTTGAGAATATCTTCTTGACCAAAAGGGGAATGCAAAATAAAACAACATAAAGCTTCAGTGGCTGAGAGAATTCAAATGGAGTCAAGAGGTCACTCTGGTGGTCATTCTTACACACTATATAGCTAACACTTTTTAGGTTTTAATATATTGGAATAGATAGAAGTAAATATCTGAAACTACCAAACTCCAACCCAGTAACCTTGACTCTTGAAGATGATTGTATAACAATGTAGCTTACAAGGGGTGACAATGTGGTTGTGAAAACCCTGTTGATTGCACTCTTTATCCAATGTATGGAAGGATGAGTAGAAAAATGGGGATAAAACCTAAATGAAAAATAGTGTGGGATGGGGGGGTGATTTGGGTGTTCTTTTTTTATTTGTATTTTTCTTTCTGATTCTGTTTCTTTCTGTTGTAAGGAAAATGTTCAAAAATAGATTGGGGTGATGAATGCCCAACTATAAGATGGTACTGTGAAAAGTTGATTGTACACCATGGATGATTGTATGGTATGTGAATATAGCTCAATAAAACTGAATTCAAAATAAAAGAGAGAATGATCCTTCATTCTACTACAATTATTAAATGAGCATTTCTATTTCTGTAATACTCCAAAATTCTAAAAATATTTTATCTGATGGAAATATGTGCTGGATTTTGAACAGAAACCGAAACAATAAAAACAAAGTTACATGGAAGCATTCACCCCCAAAGTATAGAACATTTCTTAAACCATGCTATTGTACTTATAAAGATGTTTCCTCTCTAATTTTCCATTCAGAGAAAATCTTCTCAGATTGTTCAGATACATATATCACTGCACCTTATCTCTATTTTTAGGTGATCCTTTGTATTTTAAAGAAAGTAATTGGCATCTGTAACAATTTAGATCAGTTTTGAAATATTGGGTCTTTTAATTTAATTTATTTTAACTATCACTTGCAATAGACTGTGAATGTATGAGTCAATATGGTAAGTTCTTTCCAAATATTAACATTCTTATTCCTTATAACACAGTGTGGAGGGCTGTGCTAAGTTAACTTGGCTAAAATGGAGAATATGATTCCCAGAATCTCCTTTCTTACATGGCTCCTGTTAGAGTCAACCACATTAGGAACTTGTGGAAGAATTGGAAGCAGATATGGTGATGTCTGTTACTTTCAGGAGGTCTTTGTGATGTCAAGACATGACAAACACAGAAGTGCTTGGTGAGCATGTCCTTGCTCTCATCATCTCTGCTGAGAAGCCTTTCTCCCAACTGTGGTCCTGCTGATTAACAACATCTCTTGGCTCACCCCCAGATGCTTGGTTTTAAGTTCATCAAGGCAAAAGCTACCCAAACACAACAGCTTCCCATATACATTTCTACAAACTCCAATCCACATTCCCACTTCAGCAGCTGGACATGCTTGGCTTCTCAGATTGATTGGTCTGTGACTCCTTTACTTAGACTCCCCTTTCTGAGTCTTCTCTTTCCCAGCATCTCCCACAGATCTTTAAGACTATTCTATACAACAAATCTCATACTATATACCACTCCTAGTGACTCTGTTCTGATCCAACATAGATAGTCTGATGCACACACTACTAAGTAGAAATAGGTAGGCCCTATTGTGGTCTCAATTTTGTGATGGAGAAATTGAGAACAGAGAGATAAAGTAGTTTTAACAAGGACACGTAGCTTAGGAGTGATGGAGGCAGAATTCTAATCCATGAAACTTGGCAAATGTCAGCCTACAATCCAACATCTTGAATTTATTAAAAACCAGGATAAATTGTGTGTGAATAGGAGAGTGGAGCAGACTGCACATAAAATGACCTGGATTTAAATACTAACTTGCTAATAATTAATGAGACTTAAGCTAATTTAATTATACATGGTATAATTTCCCTCACCTTTATAACAATTGGAGGGAATTATGTGATTGTAAATGTCTCTCATTCTAAAAATTCAATAATTTTTTATGCTATACCCACTTTAGTTTCTCTCCCAAACTGTAGCTCCTTCCACAGTACTTCACAGGGAAGTAGGTTCTGGCATGAAGTCATAGTTCATGAACTCAAATCTAGACTCACTATCTGCCCGTAGTAAGTGGAATAATGCTGCCTTACCACCAAAGAGTCCTAATCCTTGCAACATGTGAATATGTCACCTTACATGGCAAAAGAAACTTTGCAGATATGTTTATTAAGGGTGTTGAGATGGGGATTTATGGGCAATCTCAATGTAATCCTGCAATCTGTCTGACAGGAGAGCCGGGGTCATAGAAGGAAAGGTGATCCTGTAAGAAGGGGTAGGAGTGATGCTCTGTCAAGAGCCATGGGGTGTAGGTAGCCTCTAGAAACTAGAAATGACAAGGAAACAGATTCTCTCCTCAAGTCTCCAAGAGAGAATAGTCTTACAAACCAATTTTAGATTTATGATCACCAAAACTGTAAGTTATTAAATTTATGTTGTTTTAAGTCACCGATTTTGTGATAATTAGCTACAATGCAACAGGAAATGAGTGCAATGCCTAAACATTATATGACTCCATGACTCAATCCAGGGCCTTCACTTTTTTTCTGTCTATGCACTCTTCCTTAGTGATCTAATCAACTATCATTTATATTGACATTTATATGAAGTTGAACATTTTTCCAGCCAGGCTTCCATGACAAATACCAAACAATCTGTTGGATTAAACAACAATCATTTATTGTCTCATGGTTTTAGAGGCTGGAAGTTTAAAATCAAGGTGTCAGCAAGATTATCCTTTCTCCTGGGAGTCTGTAGCATTTTGTGCTGGCTTGCCAAAATCTTCAGGTTTCCTTAGCTTGCATCTTTGCCTCTCATCACATGGCAATGTCTTCTCCTTGTGTCTGCTCCGCTGATTTCTGCTAACTTCCTGTTTCTCCCTGTTGCCTTCTCTGACTGTCTGTGCCCCGATTTATTCTGCTTATGAAGAGCTCCAGGAATATAAATTAAGGCCCACCATGATTCAGTTGGACCACACAAACTAAAAATAACATCTTCAAAAGGTTCTTTTTATATGTGAGTTCACATGCATAAGAACATGAATTTAGTTTAAGTGCATATCTTTCATTGAGGCACTTCAACCTACCAATCTGCCCTCTGGACCCCAAAAAACAAATACTCCCCACATGGAAAATATATTCACCCCATTCCAATATTCCAAAGGCCTTCAGTCATTTGAGTAACAACTCTAAATCCAAAGTCTCATCAAAATCAGTATTGTTGTGGTCCATCCTGGAGCAAAATTCCTGTCCACTTGTGAACATGTAAAACCTAGAAAACAAGTTATCTGCTTCCAAAATACAATAGTGGGGCAGGCATAGAATAGCAACTCCTATTCCACAAGGGATAATTTGGAACAGAAACAGGGCACACAGTCCCATGCAGTCCAAATCCCAACAGGGAAAATCCCATTATATTTCAAGGTTTGAGAGGCGTCTGCAAACCAATGCTTTGTCTGCTGCACCAGCTTTAGTGCCAGCCTCACCTGATCCAAGTGCTGGGACAGTGGCCAGGCTTTCCCTGAATGTTGTGTCCTAGATCCCACACTTTTCAATCCCTGGAGGTTGGGCTATGTCTGCCATAAAACTGGGGTGTAGGTCTGACCCTCTCTAAGCAGTCTGAACATTGGATTAGAAGTCCCATCTCTTTTTCAAAACCTATGTTAAACTCCCATGTTTCTTGGCTTGGAGAGATCTTTTAAGTTCAGAGCTCTTCTTCCATGGTTCTCCCTTTAAAGTCATTTTTCCTTAAATTTGTCCCATCTCTGTCCCTTTCAGTCCAGGCTTACAATGTTTTTACTCATAAAATTCTCAAAAACTTGGTCAGTTTTGTTTTTAGTTCAAGGGAATCCATGCCATCAGACAAAAGGATTTCACACAGATCCTTCCTAGACAAATAGATTTCTAATCCTTACTTCCTCTGATACAGATGACTGTGTGTTACCATGAGCCATACATATAGTCTCCTTAGCAAAGGGTGGTTTAGCTAAAGCCCCACCTGGAGGCCCATCTTCTCAAAACTCACCTCCCAGGAGCTCAGGGGTAGCCCTGATAGAGCTTCTTCGGGCCCTAGTCTTAGATCAGTTATCTGGATAGACTGAAAATTTTCCCAATCATGAAGTGCTTGTTCCTTTGTGGTTAAAAAATCAATACTCAGTTTATCCCTTTCCTTTTGCCTTTTACTATAAGCCACAAAGAGAAACCAGGTTGCATTTTCCACATTTAGCTTGTTTATCACTTACAAGTTCAACCGTCTATCCAACATTAAAGTACAATTTTACCAAGTTCTCTACCACTTTATAATTGCCTTTCCACCAGTTTCCAATAGCACATTCATTTTGTTTTAAGACCTCACCAGAAGCACTTTGTATTTCTACCAACATTCTGTTCATAATGAATTATAAATTCTCCAAGATGATAAAACTTTCTCTACATCTCTCACTTATTTATGAGCCCTCACCATATATAACTTTAGTATCCTCAAAGTTTTTCCAGATCCATTGCCAAATTAGGAAAACATTTTCACATTTTTAGGTATTTTTCATAGCAGCACTCCACCTTCAAGTACCAGAAATTATCTTCATTTGCCAAGCTGTGTCTTAATCTGCTAGACCATTATAACAAATACCACACAGTGGTTTTTGGCTTAGCAGCAGGACTTTATTGACTCATGGTTGAGACCAGAAGTTCAAAATCAATATCATGGCAAGACTTGTCTTCTTCCATGGTCTGTAGCATTGTGACGCTGGCTGCCAGCAATATTTAGGATTCTCTGTCTTATCTCTCTGCCACCTATCACATAGCAGATTCCTCCCCTTTTTTATATTCTTCTAGATTCCACTGACTTCCAGCTCCTGGCTCCTTCCTATGGCTTTCTCTAACTTTTGGCTTCCAGTTTCTTCTCTTTATCTGGCTTCCAGTAATTTGGAATAAGATCCACCCTCTTCCAGTTGGGCCACAGGTTAACTAAAGCTAACATCTTCCAGAGGTCCTACCTACAATGGGTTGAGATTAAGAACTTGACTACGTTGGGGCACATAATTCAATCTATCACAAGCTGCTATGAAAAATACCACACAATGGGTTGGCTTAAACAACAAGAATTTATTGTCTCATGACTTTGGAAGCTAGAAGTCCAAAATCAAGGCATCAGCCAGGCAATGCTGTCTTTCAGCAGTCTGTTGCATTCTTGTGGTGACTTGCCACAATCCTTTGGATTTCTTGATTTACATCTCTGTCTCCTGTCATGTGGTGATATCTCTCCTTGTGTCTATTCCTCTAGTTTACCCTGACTTTTGGCCTCTCCCTGGAGCCTTCTCTGACTGACTAAATCTGAATTTCTTCTGCTTGTAAAGAACTCCAATAGTGTGGATTAAGTTACACCATGATTCAGTTGTGCCACACCAAAAACAAAAATAACAGCTTCAAAAGGTCCTATTTATAAAATGGTTCACACTGACAGGAATGTGGATAAAGATTAAGAACATGTATTTTGGAGGGTAAATATTAAGTCTACCACACTGAGTTAAACCCAATTTGTGCAACTGTCTAGTTGACAACTCACATTTGTTGCCTAATAGACAAATTAAAATTAATATGGCCAAAATGCTTCTTCCCTCAAACCTCTATATCTCAGAAAATGATACAACTATCTTTTCAGTTGCTAGAGTTGGATATTTAGGAGCTATTCATTGTTCTATGCTTTCCTGCTTCCCGCATCTAAATAAACTAGCAAGGTTATCCTGAATGTGTACCCTTCTATTCATTTCTTTGGACTAAGCCATATTTATTATTTATTTGAACTTTCACAGTAATTTCCTAAGTACTGTCTCTGCTTCAAACCCTGTCTTACTCTGATCCTTTCCCTGTGTAGTATCCTGAGTTATCTGTATCTTTTTTTTTTTTAATCTACACTAGATTATCCCCCACCTATGCTTTAAATTATCTAAGGCTTCCCCTTATGCTTAAATAAAACCCCAGTCCCTTACCCTGGTGTATCTGGAGTTCTTCTAACTCTCTAGCCTCTTTTAGTATCACTCTGTGGACATGATCTTCTTTATGTTTCTTCCTGTGCTCTTTATGCTATTGGAAACCACTGAATTTACTCCTACTTACAAGGTTCTTTTGTTGCTCTTCCTCTGTTGAACTACTTTCTCCTTTTTGAGGATGTGCCTTGTCTTGTTCTTTTGAATCATTCACTTCTCAGCATAAATATTCTTCTTCCTTAATTGTGAATATTTGAAGGATGCTTTATAAATCATTCTACCAACAAACAGGCCTTCCCCGCATCCGCTCTGAGTTGGGCCATGTTTTTCCTAGTGAGATGTAGTAATGAAGGTGGAATGTGTCTGAGAATGACTCTTTCCTCAGGTATAGGAGAAAAGAATCTTAGACTTTCTAGTCTATTATGACCATGCTGTCTCTTTCCATGATATTCTACTTTCTTGTTTCCCCTCTTTCTAATACTGATCACTTCCAGAAATTTTCTTTGTATATTGATTTAATTGTCTATCTCACTCTCAGTCTGCCACATTAACATAAGCTTCAGGAAGCAATAACATTGTCTTTCTTATTTACTGTTGCAATTTGTGTGCCTAACAATTCATAGCACATAAATACTTGTTAAATATATGTATATGTCCATTTAGTTGCTGAGTCAATTGAATTAAGTTGCATCAGAATTTTTTAGCTGAAAGAGAATGAGGAACTTGTTTTGTCTGTAGGTACCTGATAAAAGTCTTGGGAACAAGGGTTCCACTGTCTGTCTCAGTAATTAATTCTCCAGCCAAAATTATATGGAATTTGTGTATAATTCAGAGAGAGAGAAGCTACATGTAGAAAACAAATAAATCATTTTATTTATTGATTCTTTTGGAAACAAAGCAATGCTAGTTAGTTGCCCAATTTGACACACATGGGTGTTCTCTTTGGGTCCAAGTCAAACAACTTGGCCAAGTGGGTACTTTGAGGGTTGCTCTGGTAGTAGAATCTGGAGAAACCACACTTGTACTGAATGGCAGCATTGAGAATGAAGACCACTTGTAAGGGCAGAATGAAGTGCCATATCTGTAGGCTATTTTGTGAAGAGTGAGGAGATACAGATTAAAATGAAGGAGAGAGCCACACAAGGCATGTAGGAAGAAGCTGAGCAATCAGCTGAAATACATTGATGATGTGCAAATGTGCTTTAAAATCATAGTCAAATGTCTGATTTTTGCTATAGCTTTTCAAGACCTTTTAATAGAGAAAATAATGATTATTTTTCCCTTGGTGCCATCTCCCTATCAAATTTACAAGTGATATTGTGTAGTGTGATAACTTTTATTTCAATATCTAACAATGGTTTGAATAGATGAAATAGTTAATATATTTATTCTTATTAAATGTTCTGCCTCTGTGGGTTGCTGTTATGCTTCTCTTTGTACATGATTCACTTGCATAATTGCATGCAATCTAAGTGCTGATTTTTGAGGGATAGCATCAATGAATTTAAAGAGTTATTTTAGATTGTCTTTCAGAATTATTTCAGATATTGCCCCATGTATAATTAGCTATTAGCTCTTATGTTGAACAAAGGTATATCAAATGTATGCTATTGAGACAATTTTTAATCTAACAATATGTGCTGATATAAAGCATTTTTATATCTGATATTAGTTTTCCATTATAAGTTTTCTTCTTTTGTGGGAGTTAAAGCATTGTTTTTTACATTGACTAATCCATCCATCTACTGATCCATCCACCCATTTATCAGCAAAAATGTCTGGATAACTCTTCATATAGCAAACACTGAGGTTTGCCTAAGGGATACCAGCAATAAGTTACTTCTGATCTATTTATTGGAGAGGGCATAGGTAGTACAAATGTTAAACACACAAATTAATAATTTGAAAACAATGCAACAATTATAATAATTATATTCCATACACAGTGCATCATGTGGTTCTTTTTGTTTATGCCTGCAAAAATTTATTAGAATTCAAAATGAGGTGCCCTTGAATTACAGGTTAATTGGAAACCACAGAAAACTAAGGTGAATTAGATAGTTTAAAGAAGATAGAACACAATGTTTGGTTTATGTATATTGAAATGAGCATTGAAATTGGGGAGGGAAAAATGAAGTTAATTATCTTGCTCAACACTCTTGTACGGGTTCAAAAGATATGCTTTCCTCTCTAAGACCTTATAATGGAAAAAGTAAGAGAAGATTAGACCAAAGGAGGGAAAGAGATTGAAGAAATTTGATAGTAAAATGTGAATTAGAAAGGAAATGCAGCTGAATATAGATGAATTCTATCAGTAACAAGAAAATGATAGCTGTCTAGCTTAATTTACTTTAGCAAACACTTGCATGTATGCAATGGAAATATAATCTAAACACCTTATTAGAATATGTATCTCTTTGCTGCAGCTTGCTTTATCATACCTATAGATATATAATGCTTCCAGGAATGATTTGTGGTTAAATGTGTTTTGCTAGCTGTTACCAAGAAAACAGAAGGGAGAAATACATTTGCTAAAGTATTTTGAATATGATTTCTTAAAAAAATAAGGCTCATAATTTAGGAGACCCACACAGATAATTTACTTTATTAATTTTCTATCAGCATTATATGTGTGGAAAGCAATTTAAGTTGTTTCTGTAGGAAATATGAGATAATTAATGAAATCCTTAAATAAATTACCTTTCTTATATCATGTCATATTATAAAGTAGCTAAAAGGCACCTGTTTCAGTTTGCTAAAGCTGATGAAATGCAATATACCAGAAACAAGTTGGCTTTTAAAATTTACAGTTCTTAGGCCATGAAAATGTCCAACTCAAGGCATCAACAGATGATACCTGGACTCTGAAGACAGACTGCTGACAACCAGGACATCTCTGTCACATAGGAAGGCACATGGCTGGCATCTGCTGGTCCTTCACTCTTGGGTTTCATTGCCTTCAGCTTTTGGCTTCAGTGGCTTCCTCTTCAGCTTCTGTAGGTGTGTTCTTGTCTCAGCTTCTCTTGGGTTTCTCTCTCAGGTTCTGTCTATGTGTCCTTTATCCTCTTATGAAAGACACCAGTAAGGGGATTATGACCCATCTTGAATGGGGTGGGTCACATCTCAGCTGAAACAACCTAACCAAAAGTTCCTAACCACAATAGATCTGCACCCACAGGGATTAAAAGAACATGGCCTTTTCTGTGGTACACAATTACTTCAAACTAACAAAGTACCCATGCAAACTGAGAAGTTGTGTGATTATGACTCTCTCTCTAATTGATAACATAGTTATGATTATATTAGAATCTCAATAATTAAGATAGGAAAACCTCTGATGCAAACAATTCTACTTCATTAGTTATTAGAAAAATGCATCCAACTAAATATAATGCAAAGATAATTTTTCTCTTTTGTACAAAATTTCTAGATCTTTGATTTTCCATTGCCTTAAAAGTGAAATGTTTCTGTGCCATAAATATTCATTGGAAATTCAACTACACAGAGATATTGATTCACTTGTTAGGATGGAAGCAACCTTTAAGATTATTTTTTGTATGTTTTTCATTGCTTTCCTGCTACCCATATCATCCTGTTCTTGTCAGAGTGCTCAAATGTCTACACATCTCTATTTATTTTTGCATTTAGGCAGAGTCACTACTCTAGGGCCATCGTTCTTTAGACTCCACTTTTGACAACAATTTCATATGCATTTTACATATTAATAAATTTCTGCTTTCAATAATTATAGTCAGCTGATCAGTAACAGAGAGAGAAAAAGAAATATTATGATGGAACATTTTGTCCGATATATTGGGTTTTTTGCCTGGATACATTTTGAAGTTGAAAGATAGATGTGGCTTACTGGAAAGATGTTAATTATTCAGTTTGAAAATTTACTATATTGTGAAACAATTTCTCAACCTAGAGTTCACACATGAAATGGAAACCAAAGTATTATTACTTGCAATGGTGTATATTTTATAGGTTTATTTGTTTATAATTTACATATTTGATTTCATATATGCTTTACAGGTTTGTTTATAATTTACATATTTGATTTGGCTTACTCAATGTATAAAAGTAGTTATGTCTAATTATATTGTATAATCTAGTTATGTCTAGTTTTGAGTTTCTAAATATTTACATTGTCATATTATACAATAAAGTATTCTGAGCATCCAAGGTAATCTATGTGTTACTCAGTATTGAATTAAAAGGTTTGAATTAAAATTTTCCTTTATATCAAAAACTAGGTTCTCATTTAATTTTTATTCTCAAAATATAATCCCTTAACATATTTCTAAAAAGAGTAGATTATCTTAAAATCATAAGCTCTTCAGAAATTTGTTTTTACAACTGTTACTGACAAAAGTGCTATCATGAAATATTGGTGTTTATTGATGACTCTATTAAAATGCTTTAGTAAGTTGTGAAGGTAAATTTTATGTGTCATCTTGGCTAGGTTATGGCATCCAGTTATTTGGTGAAGTAAGCTCTGGCCTAATTGTGACTGTAAGGGTATTTCACAGATGGATTTGCATCTATAGACAGCTGATTACATCTACAGATGATAACATCTACAATCAACGAAGGAAACTGCCCTCATCTGTGAGGGCAGTCTCCTCATCCAATCAGTCAGAGGTCTCAAAACCAGAATTGAAGGTTTCAGAAGTCAGAAAGAAGAATTTCTGTCTTTAATTCAGCTAGTCATCTTCTCCTAGGGAATTCACCTTTGCTGGAGTTTCTATCTCATGGCCTGCCCTATGAAATTTAGACTTGTCAATCCCCGCAGTCACATTAACAAATTCCTATAATAAATCTCTTAATATTTACATATATATGTGCATATATAATTACAATACAATATAGTATGATATGATATAATATAGTAAATATAATAAATATAATATAACATAATTCAATATAATATATGTATATATCCCATCGGTTCTATTTCACTGGAGAACCCTAACTAATATGTAGCAATTTGGTTATCTCCTGATATATAAAAAACTAACCCCAAAACTTAGGGATTTAAAAAAATCACTTTATTTTTGCTGACAAATATTTGGGGTCAGGAATTCAGGGAAGTCTTGGATAAATGGTTTGACTCAAAACTTTGTGGCATAAACTGAGGTGACTGGATGTAAAATATTTATTTCTATAAAAGCTTCTTCCTTCACAAATCTAGTGCTTTGGTTGGGTACACCTGGAAGGTTGGGCTTAGCTGGGCAGATCTCCGTCTCAGTGTCATCTCAGGGCCTCATCACATTATTTCTTACATGGACCATCAGGGTTTCAAGATAATGCAAAAGATGCCTGTCTTAGTTTGCCAGGGCTGTGATAACAAATACCACAGGAATGTATTGTCTCACAGTTTCAGAGGCAACAAGTCCAAAATCAAGGTGTCAGCATGACTGTGCTTTCTTTGACTATAGCATTCAGGTGGTGGCTTGCTGGCAATCCATAACTCAATCTCTGCCTCCATGTCACAGGCATCTATATCTGCTGTTTTCTATTCCCATGTCAAAATTTCCTATGCTTATAAGAACTCTGATCATATTGGATTAAGTCCTACTCTGATTCAGTTTGTCCTCACCTTAACTAATAATAATGTCTTCAAGGTCCTATTTACAAATGTATTCATAGCCACAGGATTGGGTTAGGACTTGAGTATGTATTTTTGTACAGGGGGACATGATTTAATCCATCAAAATGCCAGTCCTTTAAAAGGCTAGCCTAGAATGGGCATGGTTTCACTTTCACCACACCCTATTAAAGAATGCAGTTATATGTCAGTCCCAATAAAAAGAAGGAGAAAGAGATCACTGTTCTCAATAAAAAGAGTGTCAAATAATTTGTGGCTGTCTTTATGCTACCTCAACAGGAAAACTGAAAAGTTTATTAAAGGTATAGAGTGTTGGCAGAAATTCTATTGTCTAAAATAAGGTGCAAAGTGTGTGTGTTATCTAAACATAGTTCACAGAATTTATTATGTTCTGTGACTAGAGTTAATTTATCTGGTAATGATAAACTCATTTATTAATTCTCTGTTTCATTTGTCCCTTTTTTTATTTTTAAACTTAACCAAAAGTGTCACTGGAAAAATTGATTTCATTTTTCATGCATGCTTATTAGATACCATGTTCCTGTACCTGTGATATCATTTTGGTCACTTATAAATGCTTATCAGTAGTCAAACTGATTGGCATGGTATAGATTCCACATTTTGTCTAAATTATTAAAAGTATCTCAGAATATGCCAAAATTGTGCTGGTTTAAGATGATTAGAAAATTGAAGATTCTGAAGATCAAATGAGCCTTCAGATTATTTTAACAAAAGCAAGTGTTGCCCAGTTATCTTTAAGAAATTTAGTCATAGTTTTAAGGCAAAGAAAAACAGAGTAAGATTCTTAACTTAGTCCTGTTTTCCAAATAAATATATATCAAAGACAGCACATTTTGATAATGCTCAAGAACAGTGAATTATTATACTATTATTTTTCAGTCATTTATAACTATAATTAACTAAGCAGTATTATGTACCAGGCACTTTAATGTATACTCTATATGCATCATATCAAGATGTATGTAATTTTCCCTATTTATTAGATGGCATACTCAAATCACTAAAAATTGTTTAATACTGATGCTGAGAAATAACCTATCTATTAAAAAAGGTACAATCCCATTGTTCACCGTCAAGAAAAATAAATTTCTTTCTCAATGGGGGAAAATTTTTAAGGTTTTAATTTTAAAAATGAAAACCTGACACGATTTAAGCAACTATTGTTCTAAATTGCAACCTGGAAGGACTTTCTTAAACCAACAACAGTAACAGAAACAGAAAAGTAAAAGACAAATCATTAAGGAAAATATGGGTAGAATTCAAAGTGTATGTATATCCTCATGGACAACAGAAGACCAAAACAAACATATTAAAAACAAAACAAAATGAAACAAACTTCATGGAGACTCAATAAATACAAATAGAAGAAAAAACAAAAATAGTGAATATCCTACTCCACCCATCCACCCCCCATACAAAGTCTGAATCTTAATGCAGTTTTATTAACAGAGAGTTTAGGGGATATGCCAACATTCCCACAAGTGCAAAAATATATTTTTAATTACTGACACCACTTCTACTGCTGTTTCCAAGTAGAGCATGCTCTTCCTCTAATAAATGACTCTCATTCTTTATGTCTGTGGTATCCAGGAGAGTCATAAATATCGATTCAATATCAATAAATCATTACATTCTAGAACTCTTACATTATAGAACTGCTTCAGTTACTTATCTTCCATAAGGGATTCATTTCAGTTTTTCCCTTGTTTAGCACACTTGCTGAGAGAAAATAATAATAATAATAATAATAATAATAATAATAATAATAATAATAATAATAAAAAACATAGAGCCTTACATTTACTTTTCCAGGATTGACATTTAATTTTTTCAGATCCCATTATCTGCTTAATTATCTCCTTATTTTAGCTTATTAGTGTATAATGCATGTATTTCCAATTCTAAATATTTCATAACTAGTTGTATTATTTGTTATGAAAAACTTCCTCTTCAACCCTTTCCTTCAATTCCTTTGTTTCTTACTCAATTTAAAAAGTTACTTATGTTATATGTCACATTTCTTAAAGATATTTTTATTCAGTTTTTAATTTTTATTATTTTATTTCCGAGTATTTAAAATTAAATGTACAATTTTAAGAAGTGTATGGTAAAGGGCATCAGTTTTTCCCTTTATGATATATGCCTTTGGTACCATTTCCTCAGGCATTCAATGTTTAGTAAAGATGACAGGCAGTTCTAAAATGAAATTGGATATGGCATGAGTATCAAGCATATGGATCTAGACCTTCTAGTTATGTGTAAACTCAAGGGACAATATTCAATTACAGACCTATTTTGGTTTGAGGCTTGATCTTGAATTGACAGTGCTGAACTTGCAATTTGACCCTTGTACTCTTTTCCTTTCTGTCCTTCCACAAATATTTATTGATCACTTTCTACATACAAAACATCAGAAGATGAATGAGACATGTACACTAACCTGAATGCACATAAAAGATTAAGTTGATATTGTTTCATCACTCTTTCTTTTGATGTCAAGGAGTGATAGCCCTGGATGGCAGTTTTCAGCATTTTGCTTCTGCTGAAAATATTGAGCTCTGGTGACTGTTCTGGAATAGATGTGGAATTTTTAATCTCTTAGGTCATTTATACCTGTAAAACATCTAACATTAAAACTAGTACAATACATTATACTTTATATATAGCTGGTACGGCATACTTTATTAGATTGAAATACAAATATAATTCTATCTGTTTTATGTTTCTGATTAATCAGTTGGGCATCCCGCAACCCCAAATTTTCCCAAACACTGAAATTTACTTAGACCACGAATGTTATTCCTGAATCTAATTTCCAAATAGAGAGAGTAGTTTTATCATTACATTTGGTCCTGATTTTTAGATGCTTCCATTTTTCTCTTTTTGTAATTTGTTGCTCTTGAAAACTGGCCATTCAAAATCTCAAATTCATCCACTACTGTTGTCGTAGCTCCTCCTTATCCTTGTTCAGGCCACAGGGCTCCCAATATTTTAAATCTTCTTAGTGTATACACTCTTGCTTAGTATGTATTCCCAAACCACAAATTCACTGTCAATATATCTGAATTTTGAAGATTTTCCATCACAGCTACATGCTGGCCTGGAACTAGATTTTCCTTATAAATCTCTAAGTCTGGGAATTGGGTCCATGGTCAGGATAGATATCCTTCCTGTAGTGGTTTGAAACTGTACATACTCCAGAAAATCATGTTCTTAAAGCTAATCCATTCCTGTGGTGTAAGTCTATCATAAATAGGATCTTTTGATGAGGTTACTTCAGTTAAGGCATGGCCCAGGGTGGGTCTTAATCCTTTTACTGGAGTCCTTTATAAGAGATTCAAATTCAAAGGGAAAAATAAAGTCATGGAAGCAAGAAGCTGAAGTCAATGAAACCTGGAAGAGAAGAGAGAGATCAGAAGATACCACTATGTGCCTTGCCATGTGGCAGAGGACCCAAGGATTGTTCACATAAGCAAGGGCATTCCGTAAGTATATTTAAAATAAAACAATTTTAAAAATGAATTTATCCTCTCTGGGACCCCAGCTACATACAGAAGATACAATTGTTTCATATTGCCTCATATGATTCCAAAAAACCCATAGATACTCAGATTTGCTCCTTAAGATGCAGTGATTTTTTTTTATGAATTAATAGTCATACATGAAACAAACTACTCTTCCATTTGTGTAAATTTTACTCTTCATTAGTGTGCCAGTTTGAATGTATTATGTCCCCCAGAAAAAGCCATATTCTTTGAGGCAATCTTCTGGGGCAGACATAATGGTGGGGATTGAGTTGGAACGTTTGGATTAGGTTGTTTGCATGGAGATGCGCCCCACCCAACTGTAGATGATAACTGATGGGATATTTCCATGGAGGTGTGGCCCCACCCATTCAGGGTGGGCCTTGATCAGTGGAGCCATATAAATGAGCTGACATAACAGAACTCAGTGTAGCTGTGAGTGATGTTTTGAAGAGGAGCAAGCTTGCTGGAGAGGAACGTCCTGGGAGAAAGCCATTTTGAAACCAGAACTTTGGAGCAGACGCCAGCCACGTGCCTTTCCAGCTAACAGAGGTTTTCCGGATGCCATTGGCCATCCTCCAGTGAAGGTACCCGATTACTGATGTGTTACCTTGGACACTTTATGGCCTTAAGACTGTAACTGTGTAGCCAAATAAACCCCTTTTTTATAAAAGCCAATCCATCTCTGGTGTTTTGCATTTCACAGCATTAGCAAACTAGAACAATTAGCAAGATCCAATTTTATAAATCACAAGTATAATTAAAATTTGATATCAAATTCTCCATGGGACTTAATATATAAAACAAATTGAAAGCTTACATGAAACTATAAGTTTATATGTCATGTGCTAGTTTGTACATATTATATCTCCCTAAAAGCCATGATCTCTTAATCCAATCTTGTGGGATATTTGGATTAGGTTGTTTCCATGAAAATGTGACTCACCCAGCTGTAGGTGAAACATTTTGATTAGACATTTCCATGGAGGTATGGCCCCACCCATTCAGGGTGGGTCTTAATTAGATCACTGGAGTCATTTAAGAGACACTTGGGAGCTGACAGATGCTTAGAGATGCTTGGAGATATGAAGACAAGTACATTTGTAGATGCTAATCTAAGAGATGAAGCCCAGAGTTAGCCCCTGAGAAGCTAAGAGAGGATTCCCAGATACTTAGAAAGAAAGTCACTGGAATCAGAAACTGAAAGCAATGCAATCCAGGAGCAAAGGACCAGCAGATGCCAGCCATGTGCCTTCCTGGCTAACAGAGGTGTTCCAGATGCCATCAGCCATTCCTCAGTGAAGGTATCCTCTTGTTGATGCCTCAGTTTGGACACTTTTATGACCTTAGGAATGTAAATTTGTAACCAAGTAAGCCCCCTTTATAAAAGCCAATCCATTTCTGGTGTTTTGCATAATGACAGCATTAGCAAACCAGAACATAGCACACTCCCCGCCTTGTTTATTTTATGTTCTCTTATATATACTCTTCTTTTTATAGGTTACATTTATTCTTCACTTTGTTTATTGCCTCTATCAACCTCAGTTACACCTAGCCTCATGTCAGGTGAGTACTCCAAGCATAGTTGTATAATTACAATTATCATGTGAGTTATTAAGCTATCATTTCTCAGCTCCAAATATATTCTTCTATACTCTGCTTCATCATGCTGGCACTGGAGCTTTGTGAATAACATTTCTTTTTTGTCATCTGGCTTCCTATTAGGGTTGATCAATAGAGGATGCTGGAGTGAGATTGGAAGTCTGGAAGTGTGAAAGAAGACTTGCTCCTTCCTTTTGTCTCCTGTTCTTGCTCTCATTACCCCAGCAATGACCTTTCTCCTGGAGAGCAACAAATTTTCCCAGTGTCCTGTTTCTTTCCACTCTAAATGAACTCACCTCATTGCACTCCCCAGAGGCACCAACCACAGATTTGCTGTGCTCCCAGTCAGAGGTCTAAGCTCTATAAGCCCCTTTCTCCAAGCTCCTGAGGCATCAGTACCAGCCACCTAGTGCCCCTCCTCAGGATTCTGATTTCCAGCCTGGCAGGGCCATACTCCAACCTTCTAAGTTCAGAAAAACAACTTCTTCCCTTTGTTCTCCCAGCCCTTTGGGTAGTAGCTGCTTCCTCCTATTGCTAACCCTGGCAACTTGGTTCTTTCCTTGTTTTTACAGTTCTCCATTACCTTCTTAATCCATTCCTGTTACTGCAGTCTTTCAAATGAAATAACTATGGTTATTTTCTTTTTGCCTTACTGGACCACAATCAACACAGAATATATCTGTAACTGTAAATCTTGTTAATGTCTATAGTCACTACCACAGAGAGAGCCAGTCTCCAAACCCTACATTACATGAAGTACAAATTCTTATGTTTACTTATAGATTAGTTCTGAGATTCTTTTATAAGAGCTACCATGAAAGAACTTGGTAATGATAAGAAAATATTTTATTGCAACTTTTACTTATTCTGCTTAAATTGCCTATTTGCTATCTAATTTCTACCTCTGTTCCCTGAGATGTGATATATAAGTGATTTCGGGATCAGTAATGGCTCATTTTAAATAGTGTATCTAGAAAGACAAAACTGGTCAATTAACTAAATCTTAAATTGACAATTTTTAAATATTTTATTATTTGAAATAATGTGCAGAGGTAAAATATATGTAAAAGTCTATTTTATTCAATTTAATAAGTTTTTCTTTTTCATTTTAACATAAGTAAAACTACTAGTTCTGTTAAATGCTAAAGGCTTAATTAATAAGTAACTGATGGGATGTAGAATTTTCCTGATTGAACTTACTTAGGTGGCATCCAAACTACAGTTTGGATTAGCTAGAAATCAACAATTCCAACCAAGATTTTTGTAATTCGCAAAAAGAAAAGATTAGTGTGACTCATGAGGTTTTAGAGTAGTCACTTGCTAATTTTGAGGTATGCCCCCTGGCTCTTAAGTAATCAATTAAAAAAAAAAAAAACATCACTTAGTGCCTACCTTACATTTTTCACTCTGATAGATAATAATGATGCAAAAATAAAGAAATATTAGTTCTTACCACTTAGAACTTTAAATTATTGCTAAAAGGACAAATACAAAAATAGATAAATGTCATAAAGATAGCAATATTATATTATTAATAACAGCTGACATTGAAAACAATATATATCAAGCATCCTTCTAAAACTATTGAATGGGTTATCTTATTTAATTTTCTCAACAACAATATGCAGTATGACAATATTCCTTATGTAGTAACAACAATAAAATAATTGACCCTACAGGGTACCCATCTTGTGGATTAAGAAACCAAGGGAAAAAGGTATCCAATTTTCCCCAAACACACAGCTACTAACAGGAAGAGCCTGGCGTGATGGTTAATTTGTTTGTCAACTTGGCTAAGTGACAGTGTGCAGTTGGTTGGTCAAACACTGGCCTATTTTTTACTGCAGAAGTATTTTATAGATGCAATTAGCCCCTAAAAACAGATGAATTTAAGTGAAGGAGATTGTCCTTGGCAGTATGGGTGGGTCCTCATCCAACCAGTTGTTGGTCTTAAAAGGGAGAACTGAGGGTTTCAAAAACAGAAGGAATTCTATATGGAGACCACACCCTCCATTCCTACCTGCCTCCCTTACAGACTCAGACTAAAGACTCAATATCACTCCTCAGAATTTCCTGCCTCCAACCTGCCCTGGAATTTGGACTTGCAAGTCCCCACATTCCTGTGAGCCAATTTCTCATAATAAATCTCTCTCTCTCACACACACACACATCCTATTTTGTTGGTTCTGTTTCTCTGAAGAACCCTGACTGATACACCTGGTTTTTGAAGCAAAGCTTTGGGGAATCAGTGAAATTGACTTTGAAAGGAAATTTTACTTTTAAAAAAATAAATAATTGTTTAATAAAAGAAGACAAGCATTATGAAGCAAAAAAGTATTTAGAAACAGAAAGAATAACAAGCATAAATCAAAAACACAGCTAAATTTGCTGCTACATACAGAAATGAGTGAAAAATTTAGTGAATGGATAAGGAATGGTGGGAGATGAAAAATAAGTGAAATGGGATCATATGGTGAAACATCCATTCTGTTATCATTTATCTAGAACAATTCTCAGAGAAGGAATGATAAGAAATGTTGGAGGTAATAAAGGAGAAATATTGAAAACCAGTCGAGGAGAGTATTGTAAGAAGAGAGGGGTGTAAAATGATGTGGAAGATTCTCTTGAAAAAAGAGAAAATAGACCAATTTGATCATCATATTTAAAGTCTATGAATCTTATTACCTTTGAGGTTGAGACAGTTCCTAATTATGTGAAGTACATGGTGTAGATTTGGGTATGTTCAAAATCAGAAAGTCTAAAGTTAATGTGGTACATAGGAATACACTCTCTAGGACATATGTAAATTGATGAGGAAAGGATTGACAAATGGACATTTTGCCCTTAATGTTTGTGAAAATTGCGAAGGCCAATGGAGGAAAAAAAGGATAGTGGGAATAAATTTTCAATCTAGATTTATTAGATGACAAAATTATTTTTTCATTAAGGTGCATTTTTCTTCAAGGTAATCTATGTGAACATGTAAAAACAGTTGATTTATTGATATGGGGCTTCAAAAAGAAATATGAAAAAGAATATGTGCAGCAATACATCTAAATTTCTATGCTTTCCTCCGTAGCTTAGTTTCCTGGATGCTAAAACAAATACCATACAAGGGATTGGCTTAACAACGGGAATTTATTTGCTCACAATTTCAGAGGCCAGAAGGTTTGCTTCTGGCTGGCTGTCAGTCTCTGGATTTCCTTCGTTTTTCTGTTACATCATAATGCACATGGCTGTGTCTTCTTCGTTTTCTGGGTTTTGATGACTTTCAGCTTCTGTGTTCCCTACAGCTTCTCTCCTGTCCATTATAAAATACTTTTAATATTACCCTTCAGTGAACAGTTTAAAATATAAAACTATAGTTTTGGGAAGGCAGATTGAATTGACATACTATATTCTATGTATGAAAATTTCTGATGCTCTCATTTGATACATAATGAAATATGAATATCTAGAGAAATAAAATGAAAGCAGCTCACATACAATTTTAATGTGAATTTTTTTCAATCAAGTTTGGGGAGTTAGCAAATAGTATAGAATTCCAAACACATGACTAATTAAGATAACATTGATTGATAGAAAAAAAATACAATTTACATATTGGACATATATTTGACGAAATTATTTTTTAGGTAAAGTTTCAAATACAATTCAGAATTAAATGGATATACTACAGTTATATACAATAAACTGTATAATATTTAAAACTTAATATTGAACAAAGGCAACAACTCAAAATTACCTAGCATATGTGGCCACTTATGTAAAGTTCCAAAAGCCAAACCAAACCTTACTATTTATAGATGTACACATGGATGCTAATTAACAACAACCAAAAAAAAAAAAAAAAAAACAGACAAATAAACAAACAACATTTAATGAAATTTATAAAGCCATAGTAGTTGTTATCTTTAAGGTAGTGAGAAGGAGTGATCATTGGGAAGAATACCTCAAAGTCCTCTGGGATCCTGGTGATATGCTGTTTCCAGATTCAAGTGATAGATAACACCAGACTTACTGTAAAATAATTTTTACTCAATCTTTTCTTTTTCTTTATTTAAATCTTACAATAAAACTTAATACAAAACAATAAAGTTTAATTGTATTCTCTGCACAAAAGCATTTAAAAGCAAAGCCGAGGTTTTTGTACATAAGTCCTTTATGATCTAATCACATTTTGGAACAAATACTCAACTGAAATTTCAGATATCTGCTTCAGAAAGCATAGAGGGAGTGCCTTGATCTTAACTTTAGAGGCATCTGTTGCATTACCTAGGTAAAAGAGCTTAAAATAACAATGTTAATATAATGTTAATGTTAATATAATGTTTATGTACATAATTAATCTTTCAAAATCACTCCAAGAAAATTAATATATTAACCTTGTGAAATATGTTAACAATTATCAAACTGGGTGTTTCAAAGTGTCAGAAAAAAAGTGATCTACATTTTGGTAATGCTGCACTTCAGCTCTTCTATTTGGTGCTGTTTGGCAAAAAAAAAGGCAATTGTTTCTTGAGGACAATTTTAGAATACAACAGTTATATCAGATTATAGGAGCTTTTCTGATGTCCTTTAATTCATGGGAAAAACATGGGAATGTGGGGACCCAGTTTATCTAAATTCTGAGACTGCATAGATAGATCTATATACTGCCATTTAATAGTGAAAATTATTCTAAGAGTCCATATAATGCACTTAATTTGTAGAGGTGTTGTTCCAGAAAAAGGTTCTGAAAAAGCAATTGAAGCTTTCAATTTACATATCTATGCAATTTATTTTGGATTATAAGCAGTTACAATCCATGAAGTCATAATCAAACGAAAAAGGTCAATAAATGCTGTAGAGTTTAAAATTGTTCTTAAAAGACTTCTCAACTAAGTGAAACTGAGCATAGCAATAGTGAATCATAAGAGTTGAAACTATAACTGCCTGTTTCTCACAGAGTTATTGGAGACTCAGTCATGCAGTTTATTAAGGAAAGTCAGTGTAGAGTTTGAAGGGCTACAGATTATTTGCAAATCTCCAGAGTATGAATATATATATTTGTATGCACACACACACACACACACACACACACTCACATACTATTTTTCAGGGCTGCAGAAAATTCTGAATTGTTTTCATATTCTCAACCAACTAAAATTTTGTCACAAGAGTAGCATTGTTTTATTAAAAAAAATATTAATCGAATTTGATTTAGATTTTATTGTGAAAACCAAATTCTGTTTATGCCAAGTTGCCTTGGACAAAGTAAAAGATTGTTGTTTATTTATTATGAAATCAGATCTAATTTATATATTTGATAAGGTTGAAATGCTGGTATTTTCTTTAGAAAATTCCTGTTTCCTTTCATATTTTAAATTCCTAAATTTCTATTCTTATTTATATTACAGGAAAAGAAAATTGTTTCATATAACCCTTTCAAGGTCTTTAATCACTTGATTTTTGAATTCACTTATACCCATTCTGATTATAATTTCATATTTCATTTGAAAACAATGTTATTTAGTAAAATAAAATCATTATATTGATACATACGGTGATTTTGATTTTTCATTTAAAAAAAATATTTATACTTCCTTCCATCCACTTAGCTTTCCATCCATTTAAATTCCATCCACCTCTACCATTTATATTTCTTTAAATATGTCCCCAATTGTCAAATTTTGAAATGTTTATTAAATATTATATTTATTATTGAACATAATTTGCCAAAAACAACTAAACATAGCTAACAATTATTAGTCAATGTTACTTTGGAATCTTTCTTTTTTAAATAAATGTATTGATATCTCATAAATTACTATTGAAATAAATATTCCTCCAATTCCATCTGCATTATATTTGAAAGGTTATTAAGTTCCATTTACCCTCTAATAATTGTTGAATCAATGAAATCTTAGAATAAATACAGGTATTATAATACAAGAGTTTGTTGGTTTTAAAGAAATTGTTGAAAAGGAAGCCCAAGTAAAAACTAGATGAGCTGTATGCCACCTTCATTGAAATTCACAATGCAGGATGAATGTTGAGCTAAGCAGATCCCTATGCTTCTCCTCTGGTAATTTCTCTTCAATTTTTTTTTTTTTTTTTTTTTTGGTAATCATAGAAATTGCAGGTTATTTGCAATATTACTGAAGAAAAATAGAAGCAGTTCATAGATAATTGTGGTGTTTACTTTAATATCACTGGATTTAGTAATCATATATTATCCTTACATAATTATTGCTTGTACAACTTGTATACATTTATAATATTTAGGGTTAAGTCTAGGAAACAAAAGCCACAAAGGTGTTTCTAATAGAAAGAGAATTAATTCAAGGAATTAGAGGCATGCACAGTTGTTGAAAGGATTGGGGAAGAAATATCAGGAGGCTATTTTTGGGAAATCCTGAAGTACAAGCATTGCCAGAAAGCACCCACCATGATTTCCGTCTCCCTGCAACACAAAAGCAGGTAATTTTCACACATCCTTAGTTGCTGGAAGCCAATGGCAACGATCTTAGCTGCCTGCTGAGAATAATGACTTCTCCATCTTTTCTAATTTCCCACTCATGTACAATTTTCTCACTGGCAGCATCTAACTGGGAACCATAGGGTGAAAGAGATTTCTGGGTTATATCGTTACATGCTCTTCCATGTAATGGAAAGGAAAAAAAAAGTGTAAGGGGCATCCAGTAGAAAATAAACCATATGTATCAGCTGTCAAATATTATCAGTTCAGAATGATTACTATTTCGTAGGAGTACATTTTTATTGTATCTTAAAGCTGATCAATTTGAATTACTGTCTAATTCAGTTGAAAATGAAATTGAATGTTTAGATATATAACAGAAACATGCATACATTTGATACATTTTAAGAGATAAGTAAACAAGTGATTGTGAGACAGAAGCAAAGGTGTGTATGTATGTGTGTGTGTGTGTGTGTGTGTGTGTGTATATATATATATATATATATATATATATACATATAGAGGTTATATCTGAATATAAATCTCTACCATCTGCCATAATGTTGTCAAAAGAGTCTAATATTAGTATTGGATTTTATTGTGCTATGGAATAGATGAATGTATTTTGTTTGTACTCTCGTGGAATTCCAAGGTATGATGCTTTTTCCAGTGAACAAACACATTTTAGCTTAGTTTAGTTAAATATTTTGTGAATCTGAGGAAATTCTCTGATTTTATGCTAGTAAACTGAGTATACACTATACTCTTTCCCTTTCACAAATGCTATCCAGATGTGAACAAATAAAAAGGTACAAAAATAAAGAAATGGATATACTAGAAATTAATGAGAAATCTTGGAGATTCAAAAAATTGTGGGAAATCCTTGAAACCCTGAATACTGTCAACTTTTCATAGAAACCACAGCCCAGGATGAATACCTTAATTTACTGCCACAGAATGTAGGATCAACAACACTAGAGCTGTGTGAGATGAAGAAACCAGGAATTAGGACAGGGGTGGAAATTGAAACAAGTTACTTAGCATGATTACTGTAGTGGAAGGCAGTAGTGAAGAGAAAGCCTGTTCCCAGTCAGAAAAAGTATAAGATTAAGAGCTTGGGTGAGAGGGACAGAGCAATACCCAAGGTGGCTGCTAACATGCTGGAATGAGCTGGAATACATAGATTCTGCTTCCTAGCAAGGTAATTGGAATTCTGGTCTTGTGGTCATGGCCACTTGCTTTCCTTCCTAGGACTGTTCCTGAACTCCATACATAAAGAGAGAAGACCATCTAACAATCTTAAGAGTTCATATACAAGACATATGAACTCATAGAAAAAGGTTAATCCTATGAAACACAGAGAATAAACTCTGAAATTAAAGGATGAATATTATACAGAAAGAGGTAATAGAGCAATCAGAAGACAAAATCAAAATAAGTATACTAATATTTATTTAAATATAGTTATATATACAAAGAGATAAGTGTAGATATTACATTTATTACAGATGAATAGGCAATTATGGAACAAAAAATTTATATATGTAAATGAGCAAACTAGAAATCATAGAAATTATATACACAATTTATAACATGTAACACATCACTTATTGGCAGAACAGATGCAGTGCAAGTGGGGATCAAAGGTTAAGTGGAGAAACTGTCTCAGAAGACAGTATAAAAAGATAAAAAATAAAGATGGAAGTGTAGAATAGGAAACATAAGATGTGTGTTTATATCTTTGTGGTGCCCAATAATTAGTTTCCCTCTTCTCTGCCTTTATGTATAAAACAATTGAGAAATAAAACAGGTATGAAGGCCAAATTATCACCATTTTTATTGATAAAATGCATTTGAGGATGTGGCTTTATGTAGAGGCTAACTACTATTGCTGAGACAACATCAGAATTGGGCAATTTATGCACCCAGTCAGATAGGACACTGAGCCCTAGATGCCATCCCTTGTAAATGCAGCATCACTGATATTTTATGGTGAGGCCAAGAGCAGTAAAGAATATTTTTCAATGGGCCAGCTAGATGCCAAATCAAAGGAAGGGGAAGGAATATTCCCACTTCTCATTCCTAAACTTACAAACTAAAAGAGACTAGGGACCTTACCTAAATTTATTTCTTTCAACATAGAAATAAACATCATAGTTGTGGAGAAACCTTTACCTCAATCAACATAGACTAGATATTTAAAAATTGCAGCATCTAACATAGGAATCCCAGAAGGGAAATAAAGGGAGGAAGTGAAGAGCAATATTTAAATACATAATTGCAAATTATACCCCAACCCTGAAGAAAGACAATAATAAACACACATCCACTGGCACATATACATAGCACATATGCACACACATGCAAGCACACATACACCCACGCACAAAGTATTTCAATTTCAGATGAAGAAAGAAAACAAAATACTAAGAATTACCAGAGGAGTGGCATGGGGGAAGAGCGCCAATACATATAACAACAGCAGGTTTCTCATCAACTCTCATCACAAGAAAGGCATAGAGTAGTGTCCTCAAAGTGCTGAGAGAAAATAACTTTGAACATAGAGTACTGACATCACTAAAAATATCACTCTACTATGAGGACAATATGTAAATATTTTAATAGAAACTGAGATATCAAACACATTAGGACCTAGAAACCAACATTTTTTTGTTAAGAATTATTACAGAATATTATTCAGCCAGAAAAGTAACTATAGTCTCATGAATCTATTGAACTTCTTCTCAAATACCCTAGGTGAAATGGAGACCTCCGTCAGAGTTTATCTGTGGTCTTCTGAAATTATATGAGATATCATGTATTAGAGAAATTCACAACATTTTTACTATCTTGGTCTCTACATTGCAGATTGTGGATTTCCTTTTACATTTAAGTTGAAATTTCAGCTAAGCTGTCATGTCACCTGATATCTCATACAAAGTATTATACTGGTCCTGCTGCATTGTATTTCTACCAATACATCTTATCAGTGTTTAGTATTACAATAGTATGCATGAAAACATATTAAGAAATAAAAATTTGTAAGCAAAATATCTTCTTAAAAGCTGAATTCCATCAATGGATGGAAGCAGAAATGTTATGATATAGGAATACAATTTCTTTCCTTTCTTATCTTGGAATTTGTCATTCAGATATTCAAATGGTCATTTATATTTTCTAAATATTGATTTTGGGGAGCCAATGTTGCACAAATGTTAGGGTATTATTTTAGGGTTAAGTGTATTCTGAGTTCTACTCAGGTTTACGATTTCCTGGAAATTTGACCCTAGGAAAGTGACTAAACCTTACTGATTTAAAATGTTTTCTCCTCAAAGTTGCTTTTTCTGAATATCCTATCAAATATTAACCCCCACCCCAATCTTATTTCAATGTATCACTATTCTTTTACCCTGTTTTATATTTCTTCATAATAAGTAACACTAGTAGACAGTTGAGTATAGATTTGTCATTTTTTCATTGTTTGTCTCCCCTGAGATTGTAAGTTCTTTGAAGGCATGTATTTTGTCTTTTTCATCTATATGTCCCAGAGTTAAGCATAGTGACTGATGCATAGAAATCACTCAATAATTATTTGGTAATGGAATGAATGGATAAGTGTCCTAGAAAGGGATTTCGATAAATCATGTTTTTCTGGGTTTAAGTAGAGAATACCTCTGCAACAAACACATAGTAACTGATAAATTCTTATTTTTAGAACTTGAAAAAAAATGCTTCCATGCAGAAAAACACCTTACATTTGAATGATACTGTTGCATATTTTAGTAAATATGACCACCCTTCACAAGGTGTGAGGTAGAAAGTGATTATGATCTGCTTTTTACTTTGTAGAAATTAATGTTCAGAAAGATAATATATTTATACACACGTGCATAGTTATGTGTTTATGTATGTAATACATATAAATGTGTGTATAATCATATAAATATTTGTGCATATGTATGTATGTAAATATATGCATACATGTAACTACATATGTGTGTATATATATATAGGTGTGTCTGCCTGTGAGTTTACATATACACACACAAGCACACACAAACACACACACACACACACAGAGTCAGGAAGGATTGGACCAGGAAGTGAATATTAGAACACTTGAATCCTATCATATATCCTTTCATGTTTAAATGATCTTTTAAATAATGTTTTTGTTTGTTTTCTTTCAAAATTGCTTAATTTGTAAAAATAGAAGCATCAGAGATGTTTTGCCAGGCAGCATCTGACGCCATGGTAGGAGGGACATTATCTTAATTACACCTCTGGTCTGGCTGGTAGAGACCAGTCTTGCCTAGAGTCATATAGATAATTGGTTATGCCATTTTCCAAGGTCATCTGTGTGCTAAAAGGGGCAGAGATGCCAGGGCCAGTCTAGTGGCAATCATAATTCTGTAAGTAATGACATTTTGGATTGACCTTTTAGGTAGAGCATTTGCAAAATATGCAAAAGTCCTTAGTATTCTCAAATTCTACTTTCTTCCTCTCTCTGTAACTCTTCAGAATAATTCTTCCCTTTTGAATATTCACATGCAATTCACTCAATTTTTTTTTTTTTTCCTCAAAAACAACTCTTGGAAGTAAATTACATTTAGGGTTCTTAATCACAGAAGGACTTTTTGTGTGTTTGATTGCAGAAATGACACTGGCAGGGCAAACACTTCAAAGGAACTTCTTTCACACAGCATGCCATAGGCTATAGGTTGAATACATTCAAGAATGAAATATTTTGTAATTCACAAATCATTTGTTAAATTGACAATCTCTAGGAGTTTTGTATTACTGCTCTCTTCACTGTCTCTCCTTGTGCTGTTATTTAAGCAATTAACTGTGTTAAATTTTAAGGGAAAAAATCTATCTGCATATGTCTTATGCTTCTATTACTCTGGGGGAAAAGATTTCAAAATATTTGATTCCTACCCAATCACAACAGAGAATTATCCAAGCCATTTTTATATGTCCATTCCAGAAACCTAACAACAACAAAAAAGATAAAAATCATAATTTTATTAGAATAAATCTATGCCCAGTGTTATGTCTCATGTTAATAAAACAGAAACAAAGAATAGAAGATATTACATAATATAAATTATCAGCAGTGATTATGAACTGATAACCAATTACATATATTAACTATAGTCTCAGAAACATTTTATAATGGAGGATTTATTTAAAAATTTAATTGATATTTGAAAGATGAAAATAATTTTTAACTGGAATAAATGGAGAAGCATGTTGTTATCTTATATCAACAGTAAGGAAAGGAAATACTTCTGTCAAGCCATGAAAGAGACATTTAAGAAAGAGCATTGACTGAAAGAAACAAGGAAATTAAACTATTTTAAAAGCAAACTTTCTTACAAGTAAAAATATTTTGTATGTTATTTGAAAAATAAGAAAAAAAAATGAGCATTCTCTTTCTAGTTTTGGTTATCACATAACCAGACAAATATTTAATATCAGTAGCTTTCCAGAGAATCCAGCTGTGTATTTATAAATGCCATGTCTCATCCAACATAAATACTGTGTATAAGTCAGAGTTCTCCAGAGAAACAGAACCAACAGGATATATGTATATATACATTCTAAGAGATTTAATTTAAGGAATTGGCTCCTCTGATTGTGAGGATTGGCAAATCTGAATTCCATAGAGTGGGCTAGGGGCTAGAAATTCCAGTAAGAGTAATGTTGGAGTCTTGAGTCTGAATTCCTTAAACTAGAAATTCAGGAAAGACCTGAGGGTCTAGTCTCCAGCAAGAATTCCTTCTGATCCCTGAAACCATTAGTTCTCTGTCTTAAGTCCTCCAACTGATTGGATGAGGCCCATAATGGAGAGCAATCTCCTTTACTTAAAGTCAACTGATTATAGACACTAATCTCATCTATGAAATACCTCCATAGGAAAACTAGGCCTGTGTTTGACTTAACAATTATACACCATAACCTAGCTAAGTTCATACATAAAATTAACCTGCATTGCTTTCCTCTGAAGTGAGTCCACATCCTCTCTCAGTTTTTCTGGCATTATCTAATTTTTTTTTTTTTTTTTATCTGCCACCAACCAAAATTTGATGCATTTCCTTTTTCTATCTGTTTTGCTTTCTTTCAACACAGCTATTTCAGCCTTACTTCATGGAGCTTAATGTCAAGCAATACTTTGGAGTACATTGTGTTCTTGAAGAAAAGCAACACTTTATAAAGTGAATAACAACTATGTTCTGATTGTTAAGCACTTTAATTTTCTTATATAATCTAGAGTTATCTCTAGATTATTCTATAGAAGATACTAGTTTGTCATATCTTAATAATAAAATCATATTTGGAGAAAATATTTTAAACTATTTTGTTTCCTTTTATAAATCAAAATTAATTATATTCCTCTTTATCCAAATCTATCATTGTAGACCACAAATGTTCTCTCTCTCCAATAACATTTTGCTTTGAAAATAAGTTCCATAAAAGTCCCAGTGTTCTAGAATAGGGGGGTATTTGTAGGATTATGTAAGTTCATTTTAGAATCTATGACTTTCAGTTCAAGATAATATCAAACAATGACAAAAATACTCATGTTTTTAAAAAAGCTACATCAGATTCTATGTAAAGATATTCTTATAAGTATTGAAACAGTAATTTTTCTGAAATATAATGAAAGATATTAAGAACTGATATTGTCATCCCAGAGTATTTTAGGCAGAGAACTAAAAACAAATAAAAAAAAAAAGTATTTGAAAAGGCACCTTGAGGGACTGGTGAAAAATGTGGAAATATTAAATATACCCACCTGGAGAATTACTTATATTATCACAAGCACTGGGGAATACCGATTTAGTAGGCCGAGACAGTCTTGGGGCTTGCCCTTATGAAGCTTATTGCTGCGAAGGAGAGGCTAAGCCTACCTATAATTGTGCCTAAGAATCACCCCTAGGGAACCACTTCTGTTGCTCAGATCTGACCTCTCTTTCCAAGCCAACTTGGCAGGTAAACTCATTGCCTTCTCCGTACGTGGAACATGACTCCCAGGGGTGTAAACCAACCTGGCAATGTGGGACATGACACTTGGGGATGTCAGGACCCAGCATCATGGAATTGAGAAATCCTTCTTGACCAAAAGGGGGAAGAGAAATGAATCAAAATAAAGTTTCTGTGGCTGAGAGATTTCAAATGGGGTTGAGAAGTCATTCTGGAGGTTATTCTTATGCATTTTATAGATATCCCTTTTTTAGTTATTAGTGTGTTAGAATAGCTAGTATATTCAATAGTTGAAACTGTTGAACTGCAATACAGTATCCTTGATTCTGGAAGATGACTGCATAACTATACAGCTTATATGGTGTGACTGTGTGATTGTGAAAACCTTGTGGTTCTCACTCCCTTTTTCCAGGGTATAGTCAGATGAGTAGAAAAATGGGGACCAAAAGGTAAATGAGTAATGGGGGGATGGGGGAGTAGGATGTTTTGGGTGTCCTTTTTAACTTTTATTTTTATTTTTCTTCTTAATTTTTTGGAGTAATTAAAATGTTTAAAAATTGTGATGAATGTGCAACAATATGATGATAATGTGAACAATTGATTGTACACTTTGGAAGATTGTATGGTATGTGACTATATCTCAATAAAATTGCAGGAAGAAAAAAACAGTAATGTCTTAAAGATACATATTGATACTTCCCAAGGGAGTGATGAAGTAAGTTGCAATGGTTAATTTTGCATGTCAACTTGGCTAGGTTATGGTGTCCAGTTGTTTGGTCAGGCAGACACTGGCTTGATTGTTACTTTGAGGTTATTTCATAGTTTTAAATCATCAGTCATTAGATAGAATGTTTCATTTCTTAAATCTACAATCAGCAAAGAAGGTTGCTTTCAACAATGAAAGAAGCTTCCTTATCCAATAAATTGAAGACCTTAAAGAAGGAACTGATAATGTCAGCAGTCAGAAAGAAGAATTTCTATCTCTGCCTCCGTAGTTCATTACAGGAATGAAATGAGATGGCCTCATAGTATTTGTGTGGTACATCCTAACCATCTGATAATTGGCAGCAATTAGTCAAGAGTGGTAGCTCCACAAGGCAGATGAGAAATGACCCATTAAGTAGCAAAACTAATCCTAGAATTATTTTCTGCACTTTTTATTTTAATCTCACTGGTTAGGATATTCCATCTATATGCCAATAGGAAGAAAATGTCTACCATTTCCATATCTTTATTGATTATCTCTTCATCCAGACCCAAGGCTTTAAAAATACCAATACTTTGATAATCTAAAAGTTATATCTCTTGCAAACTACCACTGTATGCCAAGCGTCAGCCAACAGTATTACTGAAAACCCTAGGGAGTGCACTGGGCTCTAAGTCTCTATTAAAGTTTTTCTTAGTAGGTTTATTTTTTCAGGAACTTAAAGCTTCCAGATTGATCCTATGCCAGATAAGCCCTGAAACCCAGAGGTACCAGTCTCTCCAAGAACATCAACCAGTTTCATCCCTCTACCCCATAAGGTCAAAACCCCTTTCCAGCATGAAGTTAAAATGGTCATTGCCCAGATATCCCTGAAGATTGAGAGAATGATCAAATGAGAGGGAGGTGAGGTAACTGAGAAATTGGGATTTGACAAATGATTGCAACTACTGTCTCATTATATAGATATTTCTTTTTTAATGTCTAGTGTTTTAGAATAGACAGAAGGAAATACATGAAATTGTTGAACTGCAATCCAGTAGCCCTGATCTTTGATAATGATTGTATAACTATATAGTTGAAAAAAAAAACAAAAAACAAAAAAACCCGTTGCCCATATTTGTATGGATCTACTTCTGGATGTTGTTCTGTTCCACTGATCTATATATCTGTCTCTAACAATACTACACTATCTTAACCTACCTCTGTTGTAAGTTAACCTACTTCTATTCTAAGTCTTAAAATTGGGTTGAGTGCAATACTAGTGATCAATAAGAGAGAGGGTAAACGGTATGGGATGTTTGGGGTCTTCTTTTTTCTAATTTCTGTTTCTGGAGTAATGCAAATATTCTAAAACTAATCATGGTGATGAATAAACAAATATGTGATGATACTCTGAACCATTGATTGTATACTTTGGATGGATTGTATGGTGTGTGAATATATCTCAATAAAATCATATTAATAAAAGAACTGGTATTGTAATTTTAAGAGATGGAGCTTGTTCACAGAATTACATAAATAATGCAGCTTGACATCTTTATTGACATGACTAAGTGAATTCTTGCAGCGTTTCTATTAAACAAAATAAAACATTGTACAAAGGCAAACATATACACCCAGCTATGCTTTGAAACCCCTGATTCAATTTTTAAAATTAATATGTAGTTTGCCAGTCATAGGTATATCAGCAAGTTCCTGGCTATGTCTAAGCAACAAGTTTCATCTTGATTATTGCACAATGTATAGGTCAATTAAATATATATTATATATACATATGAATGAAGGGAATGTCAATTTTGTAATTAGTGCCAATCTTTCAGCCTCCAAAATTAAATTGTCCATATTGCCAATCTCTTTGTACTCTTTTTATTTCCAGTGTTAGGCTTCTCTATTACATAAGTGCTCAAAAAATATGTGGTGATTGGATGAATGCATAAAAGTAAATATAAGCAAATTACAATTAGTCCAATTTCTCTAAGTAAAAATAGGTCTGTTTCTATTAAATTACCACAGTGGTACATTCCCTATAATTTTCAGAGCTTGTAACCTTGATTGGCTATGGATCATTTAGTTAGAAATATTCTCAGTCTACAATTATCTCCCACAAAATTATCCACATTAAGTAAATAGTTATCACAATAGGGTATTGGGTTTCATTCTGTCATAATGGATCTGCTTGTCAACATTAAAGGTTGCCTCACATAATGCAGAGCAAGGAATCACCAGCAACAAATATAATGTTCTAATACATTTTATTTTCATTTGCCAAACATGTGACAGTGTTTTAAAATGTCTGAATCTCCCCTCAGGTAGATTATATGAAGAATCTGTAATGAATGGTGCCATCCTTGGAAAAATAGGTTTAGGAACAAACAGAGACTCATGACCATGAAAATAGCATAAACCTGTAATTAAACATTACTAAGGGAACTTAGTTTTATAAATAATTGACACATGTAGTCAACAGCTGTGCCTATTATAGAATAGGCCCCATGTACTCTTAAGAGGCTTTTTCTTCAATCATCTCTTTATTGAAAACTATATTGTTAACTGTTGCATACATAGCTCTTTTCTGATTGCTACCCAGAGGATGCACACAGTGAATATGTGATGTATTAGAATTGTTGACCACATCAGAAAAATCCATTCAAAGCACCCCTTTATTTTTTCTGTAAGTAATGCCATTTGGCTTGAATCATTTAAATAGTAAAATATTTTCTGCATCTTTGTTTTGACTCTGTTTCTTCAGTAAATTCAGTAAATTTGTTTGTATACTTGGTTCCTGCTAGGGGAAACTTACTTTGCAGTGCTATGAGATACATAAATAACATTTAGTTTATTATAATTCAATTAAGACGGTACTTCAATTATTTTATATTGAACATTTTTACTCACAACCTGAAAGTAGAAATATTTTTATTTGGATACAGGAAAAATTATGAAAAATTAGGAACAGTGACTGAGAAGTTGCTGATCTTATTTCAAAGTTTTCTATATGTTACACACTTGCACATTTCAATAGTGAAGGGCATTATAGAGTTTGTTTATATGAAAAGTAGTCATTTGTCTCTTAGGCTAGTCAGCTAGTGACATTCTCTCATTCAGAAACTTAGCAAATTATACCACTATGAATGAACTATTGATTAAAATCGAGTAAACTTAGTATCTTCTGGATTTAAAATTTCAAGTTCCCATAATGATATATTAAATGAAGACTCTAATACATATGTTAGCTACGTACAATTATGGAAGTACATTAAAAATGGTAGAAATCTTTAAACTTTGTATTATAAGATAGATGCTAGTATTTCAATAAATAATTGCTACATCATAGATTTTGACAATTAAAAAATTAATTATGCTGACTGGTAACTTATGCTTTGAAATTCTGTTTAAGTGTATGAATGGGGAGATATTGCATTCATGAAAACAGTATATCTTGTGCTGTAAGATTCATTATACTTGATAATATTATACTTACTTTAGTTAAGACATATTATTTATGAGACAATAAATTATCTTCAGGTTGTTCTAGATTTGACAAACTAAATTAAATTTATATATTCACCTCAAATTAATAACTGAACACTTTTAATGTTATACATAAAGAGCATTTTTTGTCGAAATTTGTTTGACGAAGTACCAACATCTTAGATTCTTCCTAAAAAGGCAAATTCCTAGAACTAAATTCTACATTACAGGAACCACAAATATACATTTTAACAAACTTTGTAGGTGAAATTCTTATATACTAAAGTTTGAGAATTACTGTCCTAGGTTATACCTTATAACCTATATTGTTATTATATATCATATATATTATATGTCAGACCCCAGGAAAAAAGAGTCTAACATATAGAAGGAATGTCTAATCCAGGGGCCCTGCTGCTTATCTCACAGAAGACTAGGTGCCCCAAAACTAAAGAGTGAAGGCTGTTCAAGGCTGTTCCAGCCACAGTGGTGCCTCAAAGGTGGGTAAGGCAAGGCCAGATATGTCCATGAGATGAATGACCACAAACAAGCCAAAAGGCCTGCTTCCTCCACATAGATAATACAGTGCACATCAAAGAAGAATAGTGTGTTAGAACCCTAGTAACCAGTCAGCTCAGAAGTTGATAAGCCCTCACCCACTCAAAGCACAGGACACCCTTCCCTCCCCATGTGGGTTTTTCCTTTAAAAAATGCTGCTCTCAGATAGGGAGCTGGAGCCATTTTTTCTTTCTTTCTTTTCGCTGGCTCCCACCTGCTTTCTTCTTCTTTCTTCCTCTAATAAACCTTAAACTCTCTGCTTAAACCATGACTTACTGCATTGTGTGGATTCCTGAATGACTCTGACTTAACATTATATACCTGTTATTTATAGTCTTTCAATGTCATTTATATTTTTCATTTTGCATGTATATGTACTGACAGAAATAAGTTGGGTTTGATTTACAGAAAAACGGTTTGAGTTATGATTGTACTCATTCATCAGAAATAATTAGAAAAGTTGGTATGCATTAGGTATCTAATTGAGCTCAGTGATCTCTAGCATTATCTTAAATGCTCATTGAAAATTTAACAGGTTTACGTTAACTAACAAAGCCCTGGGACAAAAAGAAAGACAGTGATCAAAAAGAAAGACAGGATCAAAACCTATTTGTTTGACTCTAAAGCCCTTGCTTTTCCTACGGCTCCACACTGCTTTGAATTACTTATGAAAGAGAATTTTAAACATGCAGATATTTGTGCTGGATGTTTTCTCTTTTCCACTCCACATCCAATCTTGATCCTTTCCCATCTTCCTTTCCACCTCGGAAGGTTCACATGAAGGGGCTTCATCTTGCTTCAGACAATGAGAGGCACTCAGGAAACAGGAAACAGAGGAATGGAGCTGTGCATTTGCTCCCAAGCTCCTTTCCTGCAGGGTCGCAGTTGTCCACATTTTCCTACATAGGCCACAGCCCCTGTTAGGGATCCTCTCCATACAACTTGCCTCTACAGCTGCCTCCTCCCTTGCCATTTCAGTTCTAAAGGTGGAAATGGCTTCCTAGCCCCTGGTACAAAAACTTTCCTTGTTAATTTCACAAAACCCTCCCACACATTCATACATAGTTCTTTTATTAAACTCTTCTCACATACTGTGATGGTTTGAAGTTGTATGTACCACAGAAAATCATGTTCTTAAAGCTAATCCATTCCTGTGGACCTAATTATGGATGGGACATTTTAGTTATGCTATTTCAGTTGACACATATCCCAGGGGGGTCTTAGTCCGCTCACTGGAGTCCTTTATAAGAGGATGAATGACAGAGAGAAAACCACAGAAGCTGAGCGAGAAACAGAGAGGAAGCCATGACGCCAGAAGCTGAAGCAATGACACCGAGAAGAGAAGGGAGAGACCAGAGATGCCACCATGCTCCTTGCCATGTGACAGAGGAATCCCAGATCACCAGCAGCCTTTCTTCAGAAAGAAGGTATCGTCCTGTTGATGCCATTTTGGACATTTTCACAGCCTGAGAACCATAAGCTTGTAAACTAACAAATCCCATTTTTAAAAGCAAGCCCGTTTCTGGAATATTGCATTTCAGCAACTTTAGCAAACTAAAACACAGGTCCTTGAGTGATACAAAGGTCATGGTCTTAAGAGACACTTCTTTAGATTTAAACTAAAAAAACATGCAAAAACTGCTAAATTTTAACCCTCTCCCATGCAATACTAAATTTGAGAATAACTTAGCAAAATATTCTTAGAGCCTATACAGAGACCCATTATGTTTTGAGAGATTATACAGTAATAATTTAAACCTGTTGCATCATTTTGATGAATCAGAGTAATTTTGGAATTTTTGAAATAAAAGAATAAATTTATCAGCATATAATTAGGAAAATTTGAAATCTCCAACATATTCCTGGGGAGCAAGAATCTATGGACATGTGCAGAGTTCTAGTGTGTTCCATGATGCACATATTCCACTCAATAATTAATAATACAACTGAACATAAAATAAGAAAGTCTATAGAACCCTTGAACAACACTATACACAAACTTGACCCAAGAAACATCTATGGGATATTCCTGTCTCCATTGGAGAAACTAATTGCAACTTGATGGCAATTTACATTTTAAGAATAAGTTTATTTTTCCTAGGACATATGGCATTTCAAATTATCAAAAAACTGTTGATTTTTCTTGTAGAAATATGGTTGAAGTACTCCTTGGCAATTTTCATTGAAGATTAAGAATCTATTTTTGCAAAGTACATTGAAAGGTTCTGGGCATAAACAGGCTAATTTCAAGGACTGGTTGAAAAATTTTAGCACTGTTATAGTGAATTTATGCATATTCTGTATGGTATCCAGTAATTCCCTAAAAAAAATTCAAATAGTTGTGTTTTTGAGAGACTTGGAAAAAACTTGGAAAAACATTTATAAACAGGCACTATCAATATACCTGGTAAAGGCAAACATAATCTTCAGGCTTCTTTAGGCTTGGAAAAAGAACAGAGAAGAAAGCACTTGGGATGAATGGGTCTGTAAGCATACGAAGATTTCACTGTTAGGTATATATGTGATAATATGTACAAAGTCCTTGTCAAGAGAGAGAATGTGACTATATTTGTATCCACATTAAGTTGGTATGTTGATGTTTGATTTAAACATCATAATCTCATTAAAATATTGTACTTTTGCATAGTAATTCACAAATGTTATTCCATCATAGCAAGGCTCAATTATTTTCAAGAGTGGTCATTAGTATATAAATAGAGAATGAATATTTCTATTATTTCTCAGATTTCTTGAATGGGGAAGATGAAATATTTATTTTTTTATATATTACTTCTTCATTTGCACAGAATATTTTGGGGTTTTGCCAAGATGTTTACAACCAAGTATTCATGGAATCAATTCAAATGTGAAGGACATAATCTATTAATGTAGGTTATGAGTATTGCCCAATTCCTTATGGATAAAGCAAAGATTTCTAGTATTATTTCTTCCAAGACTATATAATACACTGTACCTCATTTTTAATCTGAACATTTTACAGAGTTTAGTTATGCCAAATTTCCTTTAGTCTAACCCCATATCTTCCTATCTGAATTATGTAACATGTAATTTTACCAGATAAAACACTAGTGTATCAGTTTGGATGTTTCAAGAAGCAGGCATCAACATAAGATTAGATTTGAATCCTATTTACTGGGAGAAATGGCTTTGAAAAATAAAGGGGAGAGGAAGAAAGCAGGCAGAGAGACAGCCTTCAGACAATGTGCATGAGGAAAGAAAGGAGGATTTGGCAGGAGTAACCTAGGTCTGTGGGGAAGCTCATTGATATGCTTCATCATTGACTAGGAGCATCTGTGAGTGGGTATGGGCTAGTGTGAATACTGTAGTGGATCCAAGGGTGCAACAGAGAGTTGGAGTCTATTTGCAAACTACACTCCTCACAACCGATTATTTTTCTTTTATGGGAGAGGTAAATAGTGGACTTCCATGACCATCACAACAGCTCTCTGGAAAATTCTTTACTACTCTACACTTTGACATACTCAAGGGTAGGGACAAAACATTATTTACTTTCATGTTCCAGAGCTTAGTAAATATCAGGGATAGAGTTGACAAATCTGTAATTATTATCAAGTACATTTTTATTTCCTGAGAGAAAATCTGAAATAGAGATAATATCTTCATTACTTACTTAAGGCAGATTTAATTTTAAAACTACATGATGGCAGAACTAAAATTATAGGGACATATACAGGAAAGAGAAGAATTTTGACTAAGTATTGACAAAAATTAATGGAATTTTTAAAATGAATCATAGAATTAGATGGTTCAGTCATTTATTATATATTTGGAAATTGAGGTGGAAGTTAAAAAAGAGCTATGATTATTGAAATTATTGAGATATTTTTCCAAACAAGAATAAGGTATATGGCCACCTCTGAATGAAGAATCATCACTGAAAGGATGGTATAAACTGTACCAGTATAAATAGGCCATCTGCTATCTACCAGGTAAATTAAATTTCAAAGATTGTAACCAGTGCTGAAGCAATTCTTATTTTATGAATAACCCTAGTGAAATGGATAAAACAATATATTGGATAATCTATGTTTTTCATGAACCCGCAGGTACTGGAACTATGACCCATAGCCGGAACCTCAGCCAATTTCTTCCTTTGTTACTTGATCATTCTTATTATGTTTGATATGTTCAAGAAATATTTTTTGTGACACATGAACAGTTCTTAGCAGCAAGCAACCAAAATGAGGTTACAAGGCTTCTGTAATCCAAGAGCATCACTGGAAAGATACACAAAAAGCAGCAATGAAACCCTTTTTCTGTTACTCTCAGCAAGTGAACAAATTTAAAATTGCAGCAAGTTATTTCAGAATTTTCTTTGTCTAATACCTAATCTTCATATCTCGAAAACATAATGTTTAATTTGACTGTAAGTTTGGGAAAACCTAGATATGCATGCTATGGTCAAAAAAAAAAAAAATAAGTCTTGCCTTCATTGAGTTTCATAAAGTTGCAGGTAATGTTATAAAAGCTGATTACAAAAATAATTTCCAATTTAGGTTTTAAGAACATTCAACTGAGGCAATTTAAGAAAAAATACATTATATGGAGAATTGGAAATTGTAATCAGTTAAACTAAAAGAAATACAAATCTATGAAAACCTTTGAATGATGATACATTTTAACTTAACATAACAAGCAATTATACTTTGGTAAAAAAATGAACAGTCATATGTCATTCTATAAATCTCCTTCCTTTTTATTTTATAACTAATAAATCAGAACTGTGTTATATATAATAAAACAAGTATAATATACTAACAAGATCTAACACTCACATGTTTAATATTCATTTCCACATCTCCCTAAATATATTGTATTTTGGATACAGTGAAGAACACATGTCTATTTCTCTTAACTCAAAATTGACAGAAAATATCAGGAGAGAGAGAGAAGGGTAAAGCAGTAAATTAGGTACTTATATTTATGTGCAATGTATATCTAACTGTTGCCTCTACCAGAATATCTCTATAAAGTTTCTCTAGGTCTCGCAGAGAGTAGAATGGGACAAAGTATATATTTGCCAGGCATGTATATAGGAATGATTTTCGTAAATCAGATTGTGACAACTGAAAACTATAAACATTGTTACTTTGTTGTTACCTGATATTCTACACCTATACAAACATAGTGGATTAGATATACACATATACCTTTACTTCATCGCACTAAAATTAAAATAATATAGTGTAAATGGTATAAATTCAAAAGGAAAAATAAACTGGGTGGGTATTTTACAAATTAAGAGATGCTAATAAAATGTTGGAAGAAAGAGACCAGATAAGCAAGTGATAGTTACCTTAGCAGGGTGGGGAAAATTGAAAGCTAATTGCTTATAGACAAAGGGTCCCAACAAATAGCTAGCTTATTTGCGCACATTACAGGAAAACTCTCAGGGAATGAAATGTCTAAGTACTTCTGAATGGGGGTGGGGAGGATTATTGAAATAGGAAGACTGGTTGAAAGTTTGTTTATATACCAGGTAGAACCCAAAATCTTTACATTTGCCCCATGTAGCTACCACACAGGCAAGAAAGAGAAAATATCTTCTTTAATATGGCTTATGCAGAGAGACTCCATGTATGGTGAGAGGACAGAGGAGGATGAAGGTAACATAATAGTAATTAATTAAAAATCAAAACGTAGTAGGGATACTCTTCCAACTTCCATGTCTCATTCTGGATTTCGAGAACCCTGGCTCTAATCTTGTAATTCCAAGCAAGTACATATCCTCATATTCTCTTATTTGCTTGTGAAAATACTAGTTATATAAAACATAAATATATTAAATAAGAAGTGACAAAGAAAGAGGATTATTTGATGGAGATATTTCAGCATTGTGGAATATGTTAATTGAGATAGTATTTCTAACTACAGAGGAAATAATTTTGGAGGGAGACCTTTGCTTCAGCACATTGATTTATCCATTTATTAATTAAAATGATACATACTGACCTCCTATTATGTGCAGGCATACATATTCCTGCATTTAAATAAATAATTGGAAACAAATAATTACAATAGACTGCAATTAAGACTAGAAAAGGAAATTGCACAAAATGTGGCTGGAGAACAGATCCTCCCCCTACAGGGTCAGGGACTGTATGTCTTGGAAGTTAACTAATGAATACAGACTACAACTTCAAGCCACATATGGAATCAGAGATAATGTTAAATAAATGAGAATAATTAAGTAGAACAGAAGACGGTTTGACTTCTTCGATAAAAGATAATTAAAACTCTTATTTCATAACTGCAGAATGCAAGTTCTCTCAGATGTATTATCAAATGGATAATGTCATTGATAAGTATTAAGAACCTCTATTAATTAAGGATAGAGCCACAGTGACATTCAGGGAAACAAAAGTGTAAAGCCAAAGAAGCCATCAGAAATAGAGTTCAGATAACCAGCACTGAGTGAGAAATATGATAACATAGAGAGGAATCTGATCAGACTTATGAGCTAACAGCTGATGGATTTTGAAGCTGGAAGTCCGAAATGAAAATATAGGCAAGGCTTCCTGTCTACCAGTCTGTAGCATTCCAAAAACGGCTGCCAGCAATCCCTGTGTTCTTTGGCTTAAATCTCTGTGTCTTGTCACATGGCATCTCTCTCTCCTTGTTTCTCCGCTTCTGGTTTCTGCTGACTTGTGGCTTCCCCCAGTGGCTTTCTCTGTTTGTGTATGAATTTCTTCTGCATAAAAAGAACTCCAGTAATATGAATGGAGGCCCATCTTCCAAAGATCCTATTTATAAATGGGTTTATACACACATGAATGTATATTAAAATGAAGAACACATATTTTGAAGGGTATATAATTGAGTGTACTGCAGTTCTATCTATAGGCAGCATCTGAAACAGTTGTCAAATAAGTATGTTGTAAATACATGAATAAATAAATAATTTTGAATGGATAAGGTGAATAAATGAATTCATTTAAGTATTATCATTTAATATTGGTTTTCACTTCTAGACAGGTAGCTCTCTAACTATAAGGAGAGCTGGTTTTGTATTTTGCTTTCCATTGTATGCTCAGAACATATCAGAGACCCTGAAACATTATAGATAGTAAACAAGTATTTGCTGAAGTGTCTGAATTGGTGTTTGAAGAGCTAAGGTGTTTGGGCACTTTTGTTAGGACCAAAGAAATTTATATGTTCATGAAAGATTATGAGATTCTGAGTCCAAGCAGTAATTCCCCATGGTCTAGTGGACAAGTTGTGATACAGAGTTGGTGGGAATGACATTTTCCATTCCTCAACATCCCAGTCATAGAACATTGTGTTGTTTTCAAAATCTGAGAATTTATAGGTGATGTTTTCTAATAAAGTAATGCTTTTACAGTTGGCATTGGAAGAAGAATCACTGGACTGGTGGGAAACTTGAAAAGAAGGCCAGAATGGAAGTTCATGAGCCAGCTCTTCCCAGTGACAGATGAGCTACTCACAGAGACTACCAGATATAAACTTGGAAAATGTATGTGTTGCAAGCAAAGAGAAATTATGTTCCTTATAGTGTCATGTAAGAATACTTGTAACTATTAGATAAAAGGGAATACTAGAATTAAATACAAAATAGCTTGTGACCTAAGGGCTTATATAAAGTAAGGGTTTTTCTTAAGCATAAATCTTGTACTTCACAAGAAAATAAGTTTGGAGGTACATGGAAGAAATTAGAATAAAAAATATATTGTCCTTGTAACAGGAGAAAACAACTTATATACCATGCAAAATTCTCTATCAACTTAAAAGGACACTTTCTCAAATTCTAGTCCAGTATTCCCAACATTTACCATCAATGGCTGCTCAGTGTCCTATGACATTTTCAAAATCAGAATAGCTCAAACCAAATGCATTAACTTTGCCTTCCATCCCAATACAAGACCTACTCTATTTTCCTTCTATGTTATCAACATCTATATCCAGTCAACAAATCTGGAAACATTACTGCCTTCTTCTACTTTCTAATTTCTCACATCTTATATTTCAGAAAGTCCTTATAGTTTACTACATACTTGCAATTTTAAATCATCTCTCCAATCAGCTTAATTAATCTCTTCCTTTTACAGTAATCAAGTGGAAGACCAATAAGAACAAAAATAACTAATAAAGGCTGACATATATCAAGTGCTTATTCTGTGTCAGAAGCTTTATATAGAGGAAAAATTGTATTCCACAGCAATTTCTGAGTTTAAAATGATGAAAACTGAAGCTCACAGAAGTTTTGAAAATGTTCATAGTCACAATTGATACAAATTAGAGCCAGGGTTCTGAAACATGAAGTCAGTCTCCAGACCCAAGCTGTTAAAAATACCACTAAAATTTGAAATCTACGATTGGCTTTTTGAGGACAGCTAATTAATTTCAAGACGTAGAGAATGTAGAGAGAAAGGATCAAAGGAGTAGGTAGAAGGTGAGGCCGAAACACAAGGCTACTGGACTGAGAAACTTAGATTAACAGTACTAAAGATGTCCTTTTAGTATTCTGCAGATATACAACAGCTAAAGAGGGGTCTTCTGTTTCCCAAAGATACTGCCTCACTCTCTTATTTAGATTACACTGTTTTTTTGAATGCTAAGAATTCATATGTAGTCATCTTGACCATTAGGCATCAATACAAGACTGCTGGAGCTCAGAACTCTGGTCAAAGTAAGACTTTAGCAAGAATTAAAGAAATTGCTTAAATACCAGTCATATTTAGAAATGATAATGTATATATGAGATTGTTGAATAAATACATAAAGCAAAATTTCTTATTCCCTTTCTACATGAAACCCTATGCTTTTTAATCCAATAATGTCAATTTGAGTGGTATTTTATTTCTAGCTTCTACTGCCTAAAAAGTAATGAAATAGGCATGAATAAAAATAACATTAACATTTCCTTAAAGCCTCCTTATTTTGAAATAATAAAATATTTCATTAGTAAAACAAAAATATTTTTTTCTTTATTATTAGTATTCAAGGAATAAAGTGTATAAAAGTACCTATACAAAATTGAATGGCATCTTAGAAAAGCAACTTTAACTCATAAGGAAAAAATCCAAATTACTACACACCTTAAACTATATATGTGACTACATTAAAAATTATCAACAAGATATATAAAGACTATTATCCTCCCAAAGAAACAACCATACAACAAAAACAAAATATCATCTTTCCTTAGATAAACCATTGAGGAATTGTAAAATCAGTATCAAAGACAAAATTTTAGTTTTACAGGTATAATGGGGCATCATTTGAATATAAAGATTTTAAAATAAATTTATTTTAATAAGCATAATGAAGTTATCTTTGACTATAACTAATTGGCAGCTCTGAGGCATAATCTCTTTGAATAATTTACCATTCTTTCTCCTGATGGGTCACACTCACTAATATCTTATTAGAAAATATATAGTCACTCCACTCCTACCCCCAAATTTTCTTATAATGTTTTTTACTTGAAAAAAATATTTAACATGTTTAATTAAAACATTTTAATTCAGAATCCAAAGTTCTCATATGAATTGTCATTACAGCAAATCAGGGTATATTGGGTCTAATGCACTTCAAGACGTAAGTGCATCAAAATAAATTGGTGGTGAATTTTGATTAATTGTTTCTTAGAACATGAAAAAAGATGAAAGAGAGTTGAAGAAACTCATTTTTGAAGCATAGTTTTCTTAGTAGAAATAAAATTATGAGATAATATAAATCCTCAAAAAATGAATTAAGTATGCTAGGTATGTCTGTTATGTCTAACTAGAAAGTAATGGCAAATTATTTTAGATCGATAAAGATAGAAGAATATTTCTTCCTAACTTGTACATAAATAAAACAGTTGAAAACATGTAACTTCATCCGGTGGATTGACACTGTGATAACAATAAATATGTATCATCTTTGGTTTTTTGAATTTCTGCATGCTTGGTAAAAATTATATTTAAAAATGTTTGTATGTATGCAACTGGATAATTTTGATGGGAGAAAAAAATTAAAACTTGGGTGTGACCACCTATGAATAAAAGTATTCTAATATTTTTATATATAATGGCTAGTAATATTTTAAGTAGCATAAATACACTACTCTATTAGAATAATAAGTGCCCACCAAAGCCAGAATCCATGTCTAACTCATGGTTTCAATACACTTATGTTTAAATAATAAATAGTTTTATGAGTGTGAAAAATGTGTGAATAATTACAAGGAGAATGATGTTTTAATTATATCTTAAGAGCATATTCTATGAGCATTTTTATTAAATATGAGATTTTATTTATTTATTATATTGAATTTCCCAATTTACAAGATAATATGAAATGAATAGAGGAACTGAGTGTAATTTATGAAATCTGAAAACTAAATGATAAGAAAATGGTTCATTATGCTTGTTACCTATTATAGATCATTTTCATTGTGTTTTTATAAAAGCACTTATGTGCAGTTGGGAAAAGAATTAAGAAATAAAAGAAAAAGTAAACTTCAGTTAATTCTGATGATATCCACTGTTTTATTTTTGATAAAACATATAGGAGAAAAATACCCCATGAGCTGTGTAATATTTAAGGTTGCTGATCAGAATGAATAACTAAGATTTCCTTCTTAATTAATTCAATACCCATTTAAAACTTATTTTTTTTTTTTTGCTTTTTAATTCCTGCAAAAGTCTTGTGCTTGTGTCTTCTTTGCTTTCAATTATGTAAATACCAACACGTGATTAAAAATCTCCTCAATTTCTCACCTCTCACAGTTATGAGTCCCAAATCTTGATGTTGGATCAATTTAGGGAAAATGTATGTATGGTTTCACAAAAGGATGTATTTTAACAATTTTGAATTTTTTCAAACATAGCAGTAAAAAATACAGTCTGAGATAATTTTCAAATCGACAGCAGAGGGCACCATTTCCTTCTATGAAGAAAAACTGAACTACTTCCCTGTGAACATTTTTCCATACAGGTGCATTGCTTTGTCAGTTTGCTTTAGAAAGAAATAAGGAAAAAGAAAGGAAATGTGCTTTTCCTAAGAAAAAAAATTAAGGAAGAGAAACTGAAAATATTTGTGATGGATTCATTCATGAAAGACTATTAACTCCTAATTTTAAAAAAATAAAAAAGCAAACATTTTTAAGGAAAATACATGTGATAAAAGTGTTCCTAGTTGTCTATCTATCTATCTATCCATCTTTTTATCTATCTATAGCAATCATCTTTCATCTGCTCTATGTATCTGTTGCTAGTTAATGATATGTTTATTACAGTAAACATTTATCTCGTGTGTTATCATTATTGACAGAGTTATTTGTAATTTTGTATCACAATTGAATAAAAATAGCCTACTTTATTTTTCAACTGTAAACTACTACACAGCTAAAGCTGTGTGTGTGTGTGTGTGTGTGTGTATGAGAGAGAAAGAAAGGGAAGAGTTTGGGAATTGTAAAACTCTTACGTAAGTGATATTTTCAGACTTTTATGTATATACACACAAGAAAAGACCTTTCAAACAATGTAATATTTTCAACCCTTTTACAGTGACTTTTCAGTAAATCATCAAAATCAAGATTTTGAGTTTAAAATGGAATTCAATATGGATGTGTGCATTTATTTTAGTTTTAAATAACTGCCTTTTGAATATATTTTATTTTTTTTTCAACTAATAAAGAACACAAATGGATATTATTGATCTGAAAGTCAAATGACTTATATGAAATCAACTCAGTCTCCAAGGGTTTCAGAATTTGGCTTACTATCTTTCTGTAGTAAAATTGCCCCTTAATTGGTGAGCATAAAGAATATCACTTTAATAAATATTTAATGAAAAAAATCTTATCTATTCGTTAGACTCCAGAGTAATATATGTTCATTAGAAGATGAATCAGAGTATTAAAATTCTTTGTTTACAACTAAGGTCACATGAAAGAATATGTAAATATATAAGTTGTAAACTTCACACTTTGTCAGTTTTCAATGAAAAAATTATCCTTTTATACTCAATTCTATTTTTGATTGTTGATCTTTAATTAAAGAAATTAAATTCACTTTTACTTTATGATCTTTGTGTATGGTAATCATACATAATCTGAGACTGAAAACATGAATGCTTTGGAGTGTGTATGTTCCATTGAAGTTTAGAATTTTAAGGTTTAAAATTTCATTAGTTAATAAACGTCACAAGTAATATATTTTAATCTAGCATATGTTGATTTTTTTTAAAGAATTAAATTAACACAAAGACATTGCAGAACTAAGATTGGTTTTAATTAAAATTTCTTGAAGATATAATTTTTAATTAAGAAATTACTCAAATTCTTCTCAATGAGAAAAATAGTCAAAATATAGACAAAAAAAGTAGAAACAATAGTTAAATGTTTATTATTTTGCGGCAACATTCTCTTTTACTCATTTCTACTAATTTCTTAAAGTTTTGTAGCACATTTGAATTAAAATGACCTATTTCATTTTAATAATTAACTTTAATAATTACATTGCAATTTTTCAAATTAGTATTTAATAAAATCTGTAAACTATGAATGATGTGAGTTTATTACTCAGTAATGATTATAGTAAGAACATCTATGGCTTTCCTTTGCTGAAATTTAAATGATGATTAAGTGAATTTGAACAGCTTTCAAATATATCATTTTTGAAACAAATCAGAAATAATCAGATTATTTAATTATATAGTTAGTTTATTCTGTCTATATGCTAAAGACAAGGAAACCAAAACCCTTGTTGGAAATATTCTTTGGAAGTAAATAAGGAAAAGATTTGGAAACTGGATCATTCATTTTTATGAATACAGATCTGTTAATAAATTCAATGAAAATTATTTGTACTGTTTATTGAAATACCTATTTTAATTATTCATTTTTATGAATACAGATCTGTTAATAAATTCAATGAAAATTATTTGTACTGTTTATTGAAATACCTATTTTAATTATTCATTTTTATGAATACAGATCTGTTAATAAATTCAATGAAAATTATTTGTACTGTTTATTGAAATACCTATTTTAATTATTCATTTTTATGAATACAGATCTGTTAATAAATTCAATGAAAATTATTTGTACTGTTTATTGAAATACCTATTTTAATTAAGTTGGTGGCAACACTGTGAGACATAACTTTAAGTAATTTGAGCTGAGATTGCTGCTTTCAAGGTAGATGTTATTCTCTGAATAATGAACAAGAAATCAACATTCCTGAAAATAAATTTAAATAAAATTATATTAGTTCTTACTATATATAGAGCACATTTTTGCATGCTTAAGCTTATTAAAGTCAATAATTTTTTAAACGCACAGAAAAAGTTATTTTTATTTCTTGTAAATAAACAATAGAGAGTTCTGGGATATGAATGCACATTTTTTAAAAGTTATTTGTAATTGTATGTCTTACCACACACAAATATTATTTTCTGAGCCCTAGAATTGAGACATAAATTTATACATGTTTTTAGGTAAAACATATGCTTATTGACAGTAAGCAAAGAAGACACAAGCACAATTGGGATGTTTTCTTCAACAATTTTAAACATTTTTGGTTTCAAACTAGATAATTCTCATCTGTGTATATTCACTGTATATTTTCTTTAGATTTCTATGTTTCTGAATATTTCCCATTGTGATTATCATTTATCCCCATATTTTCCAAAATATAATTTTTGGGTATTATATTCAAATTCCTTGCAAAGTGCCATAGACCTAGCAATGAAAGGCTATCTATTAGTAATAGTAACAATGGTTAAGAAGCAGTATTATTTTTTTTGTAATAATGTTTAAGTAGCAGTATTAATTTTTGTTCATGAATTTTTTTTTTTTTTGCTTCTGCGGAATTCTTTGTTATACTTTTGCCTTCTATTTACAAGAAAGTGGATTTTAATCAAATTAATTTGGCAATGGTTTTCTATGAAAAATGACAGTCCATGCAAATAATCAGAAGTCTCACCAATCAATGCAAATGGCTATGTGATCAATTCAGTTATCACAATCAGTATAGATTTTGAACAAAGCCTCAGCTGTGCCACAATCTATTTGGTCCCAGAAACTGCATCTTTTTTCTAGGTCTTACCTTTTAGAGCGAGAGGTGTTGGCCTGAATACAAATTCACAGAACACCATTTAATCAGTAAGACAGAAGGCAATGAATGACCAATAAACCTTGGGGAGCAGAAACAAGCCAACTGCTTTATAAGGTAGTATAAGTGTGACAAAGCATTAGAAATTTTTAATAAAATCAACTGTTTTGGAATGTTAACTTAATTAGTTAAGAAAAATTAGCATAGCCCAAATAAATATAGTCAATGAAAGCCTAAAGCTTACATTGTAATGCAAGCTTACATTGTAATGCAAGATAGTAAAAGAAAAACAATAGGGGTAGGTTTGTTAGTTCTATGTTAATATGCCTTATCACTCATTTTCTCCAACAGGTGTTTTTATTTCTGCTAGTAGCTAAATGGAATGAAAATCTCAATCATATTCAATTTATTTATCTTTTCCTTTTTTGCCTCTTCCATTCAATTAATCTGTCATTCTATTACTATCACCACTCTTTTACCCCTCAAAAATTTGTGCTAAGCACTTTTCAGACTGCATCTCATTTAATTCACTGGGCTACCAGTTTTTTGACCTGCAAGGAAAAAAGAAAAACTGAAACTCAGATCTCACATTGAGTAAATAAAAAGGTGAGCTTCTGATGTAAATCTATATACCTCCAAGAAACATGGTTTTAACTGTAAATACTGTACCTAGTGGATTCTAGCTCCACATGTATCTTCTACCCATCAGTGCTTTCCCATTCCCTTTCCTCCACTATGTTAATCAACTGTGTGTCTTCTTTTGAAATGTTTCTCAATTCCTAGTTTCTCCTTTTCTGTAATCCATCCTACTAAATACTGTCTGAATATTCTGGGGTAGAAGATATACAATAGAAAGACTATTCAGACAGTATTTAGTGCAAATTTCTTCCTCAAGCCAGCTTTAGTCAGTTCCATCTTACTTTGCAACACATTGTATCCTGAGGGTCTCCCAGAGACATATATTGTCCCCATTTATATATTCCACAATTACATTATGTGTATGTGTGCATATATGTATTTATGTTTATATGCATATATATATATAATATGGAATAAATTATTTTCACAAAACTCTAATTCACCTTCTAAGTATTAAAGATTTTTTTTTTTCTAAGTGTCTTAGATTCCTAGCTGCTAAAACAAATACCATACAATGGTTTGGCTTGAACAATGGGAATTTATTGGCTTATGATTTTGGGGCTTGGAAAGGTCCAAATTTGAGGTTTCAGCAAGGTGACACTTTGTCCTCAAAGACTGGGACTGCCTGCCAACAATCCTTGTGACTTTGGCTTTTCTGTCACCTGTTAATGGACATGGCAGCATCTCCTCCTTTCTCTTCTGGGTTCCTTTGGCTACCAGCTTCTGTCTGCTCCCCATATCTTCTCTTTTTCCATGTCCAATTTCCTTTGTTTATATAGATTTCAGACATATTGGATTAAGGCCCACCTTCATTCAGTCAGGTTAAAATTTAAGTAAATTTAACATTGTCAAAGTTCATATTTATAAATTATTTCACAACCACAAAACCAGGGATTGGGTCCTGACCTTACCATTTGTGGTGGTTGGGGGGCATGATTCAATCCCCAACATCTAGAATATCTAACTTTTTCATGGGAAGATGTTTTCTTGGTTTTATATCTTTAAATCCTAAATAAATAAACAATTGATGAAAAATATTACAAAATTTGAAGGTTTTTTGCTACTATATTATAATCTTTTTTCCTTGAAAGGAATGGTCATCATTTATTGACTCTTTGATATCCACAGCATCAAATATTTGATCAAATTTTCATTTTAGTAATATTATTTGATAAAAATTGATAGTTAATAAAATTAAATTTTTAATAGTCAAAAAATTAAATAAAACTTCCTTAGGCAAAAAATACACACTTGTTATTATTAGAAAATGATTATTATGAGTAATACTTCAGAATTAAGACCTATATTAAGTATTTCTCTCTTTTATAAGATACTTAAATCTATTAGCTTAATAATTCTCAAATAGGTTAAAATTAGGCAAATAGTTTTGTAATATTTAAGTGAAAAATTGTTACAAATAAATTATATTTGGAAAAAAACAAACAAAAAGAGCACATTGTTTCTATGCCAAACCAGTGTTTATGTGATAAAGATGTTTCAATTTTTAAAAAATGCTTGACCTGAATAGTGTTAAAATAGTCTAATGTAGTTTTGAAGATTATGAAACATAATTAATAAAATTTTGACAAAACCTTTTAATACCCCTCTATTGCAAGAGGAGATGGAGAATCTATTAATTATTTTTCCATAGGTCTTAATTTTTTAGACAATTTGCCACAAAAAATTCATATTATCAATATGAAAGTTAATATTTTCTCTGTAAACAGACCAATTCTAAACTTGGAAAAAATATTGAACTGTCAATGTCTCACTTTATTTGAAACTATATGGAATGGACTTTGGCATGAACACTGTCTAAATTTGAATATGTGGACAGACATTTGAATTACAGAAAAGTACATATTGAAATACCAAATCACCAAACAGCATTTATTCCAAATAGCATTCTATTTATTCCAAATTAACATTTATTCCAAATAGCACTCTCCTTGAAAGGTGTCTGTAAAGTTTTATAATCTTAAGAGGAATGATTTCACTTTTAATTGATTGCCAATGCTATCAAGAAGCTAATGTCATTTGTACTTCTTGAGCAATGAAAATAAATACAACCTTTTATTTTAATTAAGCCAAGTGTACATAAACTTTAAAGTTGAATTATTCTTGAATCAAGTTTGTATAAATTATTACTTTATTAGAATAAGAATAATTAGAAAATTAGTCCTGTTTTAATGCTATTTTTTTACATTTATCAAGCAATTAAGTAGTATTTTACACTCATTTAAAGACTCAATCATATACCTAAATATTAACTGTAACTTCTTTAATGTTAATATCTACCCTATTTTTCTATAATATATACTTAATCTACTTTTTATGGATTGAGACTAGATAGGTAGATTGAGGTAGATCTTATATACAAGTGAATTAATGTATTCCAGCATCTCTGTGTGGAAATAATAAGATAGAATAGTATTTATTGAGCACTTATTATGTGCCAAACTCAGGGCCATGTGTTTTACATATATCACATCTAGAAACATAATCCCATGCAGTAAATGTAACTGTAGTACAGATGTGGTTATGTTTAGATAGATTTCTAATTTTATACTGCTTTTAAGTGAGAAAAATGAGACAAAACCAAATCTGGGTTTGTGTCCAAAACCAGGTTATTACATGCTACCTTTTTATTATCAAACAACCTGACATACATTAGTTATTTAATAAATATTTCACGTTTTTACTTTCTAAACCAGAGGGTTAACAAATTCTGGACCATGGGTTAAATCCTACCCTCTGTTTTTTATAAAGTTTAATTGGAACACAGCCACACCCATTTGTTTACTTATTGTCTATAGCTGCTTTCCAGCTGCAGTGACAGAAATAAGTTACAACAGAAAACATACTGCCTGCAAAGTCTAAAATATCTGGCCTTGTTCAGAAAAAGTTTACCACACCCTGTGTACAAAGGGAGCAGTTGACTTTATACCTACATAAAGGAGATAACCACATGGGTGGTATGATTTCAGTAATTACAAATAAGTTGTTTCTCCAATACTGCTCTCACTCACTGTGAGAGATATCTACATCCTGATACTTGGAATTTATCAATGTTACCTTTTATGGCAAAAGCAAACAAACACACACACACACACACACACACACACACACACACACAAAAACATTGCAGATGTGATTAAGTTAAGGATCTTGAGATAAACAGATTACCCTGGATTTTCTGAGTGGCCCCACTGTAATCACAAGGATCATTATAAGAGGGAGGCAGGAGATCTGAGTGGGTAATAGATGTGACAACAAAAGTATGAGGTTGGAGTGAAGTGCTTTGAAAATTAAGGAAGGGGCCACAAGCCAAGGTATATAGGTGGTTTCTAGAAACTAAAAAGGCAAGGTAATGGATTCTCCCCTGAAGTCTCCAAAAGGAATCAGCCCTGCTGTTTATGACTTCAGACTTCAGGCCTCCAGAACTCTGAGATAATAAATTCATATTGTTTTAAGCCACTAAGATTGTGAAAATTTGTTACAGCAGCAAGAGGGAATGAATACACTCCTTGAATAAGATCTGAGATCTTCTTGAATCTGTAAGATCACCTATGAAATAATTCTTCAAATTCTGGGGAGCAGTGATCCCTCCGAATCTGACAAAAATGATTGGCATACACTACAGAAAATCCACATATGCATATATGCACATATTTTTGCATTCAATTTCAGAGGTTAACATATCCACAAGTCCATGTATTTATGGACTTCCTAGAGTTCAGGGACCACAGATGCCATACCTATAATTGAATTGGTTCTGCTATCTAGTGAATTGTGTAAATAGTCCTGTATTTTTCTACTGATATATATTGATGCTGTTTATGTGATATTCTGTCTCCTACCTCTAGAAGGAAAACAGCACAATAGCAAGGGCTTGATTTATTTTGTTTACCTCTTTACACATGGCAACTGGAAAATTGCCTGGCACATAGTAGATACTTAATAAGTCTTTGGGGGAAGGAGGGAAGGAGGGAAGGAAGGAAGGAACAAAGTAAGGAAGGAAGGAAGGGAGGGATGAAAGGAGGGAGGGAGAAAGAGAGAGAGGGAGGGAAGAACAGAGGGAGTAATAAATATTACTGAACAAATACCAAGGTATTGGGATTATTTGAGGAACCCAGAAATCTATTAACAAGGGAATGATCTGAACTACTTAGTATTTTACAAAGATAAGTGACAGCAGTGCAAGGTAGAAAACAAATTAATCTAGGCAATAGATTGTTAAGTTTGGTAGTAAACATAAATAATGTGTATTTATAAAAATATAAAAAAAATTAAAAAAAAACCCTTAAGAGTCTAGGTGATGCAAATTTAGTAATTTAGAGTAAGTTTTACCCCTTAGCTTCCCAAAAGATTCTCAAAGTGAAGATCCCCAAACAACGCTGATTAAAGGTTAGACCTGGGAAGCTTTTAAAAAATAAAGATTCCCAGAAATCCTTAACTTGTTGTTTCTGCAATGATACTCCATAGTTTCTGTTTTAATTAGCTTCCCAGGGTATACTGAACAAGCAGTCAGATTTGTGACACAATGCCTTAATGCACGTTCCTCTTTCCATCCAAGTCCTTTCTTATTGTTGGCAATCAAAGAAAAAGCAATAATCAGAAGTAATCATCACATATTTTGATCTCATAGAAAAAAGGTTTCCCAAATTCTTCTGAGCATAAGACAGCCAAAGATTAGAAATACAGATTCATGTTCTTGTCTTGGGAAATTTTGATTCAGGAGGTCTGGAATAGAGCCCAGGAATAATGAATTTTAGTTGACATCTTAGGAATTTTTAATGGCTTGACAACTTGGGTAACGCTACTCTGACCAATAGGTTTTTATGGCAATAGTTTGTATATCCAACTACATACAACTACACTCCTCGTGTGACTAGACAGTAGATAATCTACATGATGAGACATTTCGTTGATGAGTTTTGCAAACAGAATGGCAAAATTTTCAACTAAACTGTAGTTTTAAATTCAAAATCTTTACTCTCCTTCTAAACAGTGATTGATTATGAACCTGTTTTATTGTATATACATGAAAATATAAATAAATTTATTAGCTTCCATTAAAAATATGAGAAATATATTTATATAGTTTCTATTTTAAAATATGTAAAATGTAAAGCAGGCAGCACACCTAAACATTCAGCACATGTTAACTTAGTAACTTGCATTAAAAAATTTAAATGAGAGAAGAGTTCATGTTAATTTGAAATGCTATTATAATGTATGGACCCTTGTCTTCTTGTTAATGTCCTTCTGGATCTCCTTTGACTTTTAGCATTGAAGATTGGCATTCTGTAATGTTAGTGCAGTCTTGCTTTAGGTATTGTGATACTTAAAAGGTAACAGCCATAAAAATTATGCCTGTTTTTCTGTACTTTCAGGGAAGCAGATTTCTGACAGATTGACAGAAACAATTATCACCTGGAAATTCTTGGATAAGATCAGATAACTGTTTTTCATTAAACCAATATTAAGCATACATGCCAAGCCATTGTCACAAAAAGAACCCTTTTTGACCATCATTTTGTGTGTGTGTGTGTGTGTATAATTAACACTTCTATTTCCAAATTTATTCATATATAAATCATTTTATACAATTATTACTATTTAGTTAATTAACTAAATGATTTATTGATGAATTGATTTTCCCTTTGTGTGTATGTGAAATTTGCAGAACACATACCTAGGACAATTGAAAGGTATATTCTTCTTCTTTGAATTTTTTATTTTTTATTTTTATTCAAGTAATATATATGCAATCTGAAATTTCTCCTTTTAAACCACATTCACATATATAATTCAGTGCTGTTAATTACATTGACAGTGTTGTGCTACCATCACCACCTCCTCCATTACCAAAACTTTACCATCAAACCAAATTGAAACTCTTTACCATTTAAGCATTAACTCCCCCAAATCCAGGTCCTGGTAGCCTATATTCTAGATTCTGACTCTATGAATTGGCTTATTCTAATTATTTCGAATCTGCATGATCATAGAATATTTGTCCTTTTGCGTCTGGCTTTTTTCACTCAACATGATATTTTCAAGGTTCACTCATGTTGTTGCATATATCAAAATTTCATTTCTTTTTATAGCTGAATAATATCCTATTGTAGTTATATACCATATTTTATGTATCCATTTATAGGTTGAGGGACACTTGGGTTGCTTCCATCTTTTGGGAATTGTGAACAATGCTGCTATAAACATCAGTGCACAAACATCTGTTTGAATCCCTGCTTTCAATTCTTTGGGGTATATACCTAGTAGTGGGATTGCTGGGTCATATGGTAATTCTATACTTAACTTTCTGAGAAGCTATCAAACTGTCTTCCATAGTAGCTGCACCATTTTACTTTGCCACCAGCAATGAATGACTGCTCCTGTTTTGCCACATCCTCTCAAAACTTGCAATTTTGTGTTTTTTTGTTTGTTCTTTTTTTTTTTTTTTTATTGTAACCATTCTAGTGGGTATGAAATGGTTTCTCATTGTGGTTTTGATCTGCATTTCCCCAATAGCTGATGATGTTGAGAATCTTTTCATGAACATTTGATCATTTGGATATCTGCTTTGGAGAAATGTCTATTCAAGTCTATTGCTCATTTTTAAATTGGTTTTCTTTTTTGCCTTTTATTTTTTAGTTGAAGGCTTTTTTTATATATTCTGGATATTAAATCCTTATTGGATATGTGGTTTCCAAATATTTGCACTCATTGAATAGGTTGTCTTTTCACTTTCATGATAAAGTCCTTCAGTTTACAAAAGCTTTTAATTTTGAGGAGGTCCCATTTACCTGTTTTTTCTTTTGTTTCTTGTGTTTTGGATATGAAGTCTGAGACACCATTTGCAAGATCCTGAAGATGCTTCCATAGGTTTTCTTCTGGGTGTTTAAAGTCCTGGTTCTTCTAGGTGTTTAAAGTCCTGGGTCTTTGACTTATTTTGAGTTATTTTTTGTAATGATGTGAGATAAGGATCTCCTTCATTCTTTCACATATGGATATTCAGTTCTCCCAGCACCATTTGTTGAAGGCGCTATTCCTTCCCAAATGAGTGGACTTGGCAGTCTTATAAAAAATCAATTGGCCATAAATGTAAGACTCTATATCTGAACTCTCAATTTGATTCTACCATGCTGTTTGACCACTGCAGCTTTGTAACAAGTTTTAAAGTCTGGAAGCATGAGCCCTCCAATTCCATTCTTCTTTTTCAATATAATTTTGGCTATCCAGGGCCCCTTACCCTTCCACATAAACTAGATGATTGGCAATTGAAATGTTGAAATTTTTACTGGAATTGTGTTGAATCTGTAAATCATTTTGAGTAGAATTGAAATCTTAACAATATTTAGTTTTCCAATCCATGAGCATGGAATATCCTTCCATTTATTTAGATATTTGATTTCTCCTAGCAAAGTTTTGTAGCTTTCCATGTATAAGTCCTTTACATCCTTGGTTAAATTTATTCCTAAGTATTTAGTTTTTTTAGCTGCTATTGTAGACGTAATATTTTTTCTTGAGTTCCTCCTCAGATCACTCATTATTAGTGTATAGAAATACTACTGATTTTTTCTCTAATAACTTTTATGTTACATATTCTTCCATATATCTAGTTCTACCAATATGTGAACATTAAATTTATCATTTCATTTTATAATTTTTTGATGTTAAGTAGTTAATACAATGAGCCTAGTACACAAGAGGAACTCTAAAAATGTTTGCAGAATACATCGATTAATTCCTGATTGCTGTTCTCTACTTCCACCATTTATTCAGTAAATTCAGCATCACTGTAGTGTTTAAGCTTTACCTTTAACAGTCATTAATTGTATGCATTAATAATTTTAACTCCATGTTTTTCTTTTTTTTTTTCCTTGTAAAGGGAAATCTTTGGGAATGACGCTAGTGCATATATTATGCACAAACGGTGAAGTCACTAGAGTACTGTGAAGTGGTCAAGCTAGGGGTTTTCAACCATAAAGAAAGAATACATGCCCAGTTAACTTTAGTTAATGTGGGTTTACTCTTTAGATATAGGGGACTGTAGAGAAAGGGACAACCAATTGTGTCACTGCCCAACCAGGACTCAAGAATGTATAAGTCTTTCTGAGTGGAAAAACAGTGTGAATCTTACCCCAGTATCTTGGTCCCCAACTGCAGTCCATATATTCTCCTCAGAAGCAAGCATTTCTCCCTCTCACCTCATGGTATTTAAACTGTTTGGTATCTTTGCTTTACGGTTCTATGGGTATTTCCTTTCTACCTTAGGCATTCAGATTATTTCTGGATTCTTCTCTCTCAAACTGCTTCCTGCTCTTTTAGCTTCCATATCACTTAACCATCAGGGGGTGAGAGCCCCAATACCAACCTCCATCATAGAAAGCTCCTCCTGTACCGTGGACCCAACCCTATAAAAATAAGCTGTGCTCTGGGCTGTGGGCTAGTGATGATGAAAACAAGGAGGTTTTGCATAAATGTTCTCTCAGAATCAGGCTGTAAACATAACCAGCACTTTGTGTGTTCTCTGAATGGATAAAGACAACTAATAAATATGCTGTTTATTAGTTTCTCCAGGGCAAGTAATCCATATAATCATTTCTGTTTTTTCCTGTTAAAATATGCTATTAGGGAAATGAATTGAAAGATTTTTACAAAAGCACCAATGCAGAAATCACATCTACACGTGTACTACATAGAGTGAAATTATGATGAAAGATGACATCATATTAGTATTGAATTGTAATGATCTAAAGTGGTCATGTTAAGCTTCTCCTTTCATGACTTAATAAAACACAGGAAATCACCCTAAATTTCTCTGAAAGAAAAGAAACCTCTGATAAGGTACTTGGAAAATAATCTTTATAAAAATGAACAAGTGGAATTTAAGGCAACTTCCCTATATGTGGCACTCTGTGATATATATACATGAATTTCTCTGGCAACTCTACTTGCCAGAGAAATACTAAACTGTTGGTGATTTAATTGTTCCAGGGATTGCAAAGGTGATCTTGTAGTTTGTCTCCAGTGACAGGTGCTATCCCTTTGTTATAATTTGAGCCCCTGGGTTTTAAAACATTCATGGCTTTTCTATTAGGAAATCTGCATATTCCTAGAGACATGTTTATTCATAACCCTCTGATGAGCTGTAGACAGGCTCACTGAGAATTTAAGGCTTTGGCATTTTAGACAAAAATTGCTGCCTTCACCCACAGACAAAAAAGACTAAGCTTATTTGCATTTATATTTTAAATATTCATTAAATAGCTTTATGTTAGTATTTTAGGCCATTTGAAATTAAATATGGTGTGAATTGTGCTTTCTAATAGAATTTATTTATTTATTTTTGTGAGTAATTAATACTTAGAGAATATATATATATATATGTATATATATAAAGTATGTATTAGTTTGGTTTTAAAATGTATACACACCAGAGGGCATCATAGCTTTAATTCAAGCTTCTTTTGAAACTTCATTTTAAAGTGAATTTTCTTATTTTTTTTAACATTTTCTCCTATAATTGCAACTCATTTGCTTTAATATTTATGAAATATGTTTAAACAATATTATTCACCCAAGTATATTGAACAAAGAGAAATATTATAACTATATTTTAAAAAGTGAAATAAACAAGACATTTGAATGAATTTCTTACTAGCATTTTAGATTCCTTTCATATTTTTGGCCTACTTTACTCCTACCTCAGGACCATCCCAACTGTATGCAATTTTTGTTCTTTCTCAGATTTATAGATATTCCCTAAATCCTGTCCCTAGACTACTTTTTGATCCTTTTAAAAATCTTCTTTGTACTTAAAAATGTTCTTTATACTCCAGAAATACAAGGTAAATGAACCTTCTTAGAAAAGTGCTTCATTTGATTCATTAAAAAACATCTATGAATGTCACAGCTAAAAGCCCCAGAGTCAGCTCTTGTGGTAGTTAGAATTATTTTTACCCCAATTTGGATATAATCATAATCCACATTCTTGCGGATATGAACCCACTGTAAGTAGGATCTCTTCAATATGTTATTTTAAATTAAGGTTTGGCTCAACTGAATGAGGTTGGGTCTTAAAAAGATTACTGGAGGGCTTATAAAGAGAAAGAAACTGGAAGCCAGAGTTGAGAAAGCCACAAGGAGAAGTCAGAAGTCAACTGAACCTAGAAGAGAAAGAAGAGGGCATAGCCCATGTCACAAAGCAAGAAAACAAGCCAAGGAACCAGCATCCAGCACCAGGATGTTATAGACTTGCTGACACCTGGAATTTCAACTTCTCTTAACCTCAAAAATATAAGCCAAAATATTTCCATTGTTTAAGCCAACCCATTGCGTAGTATTTGTCATAGCAACCTGCTAAACAAAGGCAGCTTTCAAGGAGCTAAATTCTAGTAGGAAGAGAATCAGAATATACATGGTGATCATCCAGTGTGATCAATACTACAATGCAGTGCTGAGAGAACTCTTACAATGTGTTCTTTTTTTTTTTTTTTAATCTTCATTTTATTGTGATATATTCACATACCACGCAGTCATACAAAACAGATCGTACTTTCGATTGTTTACAGTACCATTACATAGTGGTACATTCATCACCCAAATCAATCCCTGACACCTTCATTAGCACACACACAAAAATAACAAGAATAATAATTGGAGTGAAAAAGAGCAATTGAAGTAAAAAAGAACACTGGGTACCTTTGTCTGTTTGTTTCCTTCCCCTATTTTTCTACTCATCCATCCATAAACTAGACAAAGTGGAGTATGGTCCTTATGGCTTTCCCAATCCCATTGTCACCCCTCATAAGCTACATTTTTATACAACTGTCTTCGAGATTCATGGGTTCTGGGTTGTAGTTTGATAGTTTCAGGTATCCACCACCAGCTACCCCAATTCTTTAGAACCTAAAAAGGGTTGTCTAAAGTGTGCATAAGAGTGCCCACCAGAGTGACCTCTCGGCTCCTTTTGGATTCTCTCTGCCACTGAAGCTTATTTCATTTCCTTTCACATCCCCCTTTTGGTCAAGAAGATGTTCTCCGTCCCATGATGCCAGGTCTACATTCCTCCCCGGGAGTCATATTCCACGTTGCCAGGGAGATTCACTCCCCTGGGTGTCTGATCCCACGTAGTGGGGAGGGCAGTGATTTCACCTTTCAAGTTGGCTTAGCTAGAGAGACAGGGCCACATCTGAGCAACAAAGAGGCATTCGGGAGGAGGCTCTTAGGCACAACCATAGGGAGGCCTAGCCTCTCCTTTGCAGCAACCATCTTCCCAAGGGTAAAACCTGTGGTAGAGGGCTCAACCCATCAAACCACCAGTCCCCTATGTCTTATGTCTGTGGTCATGTTAGCAACCATGGAGGTGGGGTAGGCGAATACCCCTGCATTCTCCACAGGCTCCTCAAGGGGGCACTACATCTTTTTTTTTTCCCTTGTTTTTCTTTTTCTTTTTTTTTTTTTTTAACTTTCCCTTCTTTTTTAAATCAACTGTATGGAAAAAAAGTTAAAAAGAAAACAAACATACAATAAAAAAACATTTCAAAGAGACCATAACAAGGGAGTAAGAAAAAGACAACTAACCTAAGATAACTGCTTAACTTCCAACATGTTCCTACTTTACCCCAAGAAAGTTACCTAATATAGCAACATTTCTGTGAACTTGCTCCTACTATATCCATCAGAAATTAACAGACCATAGTCATTCCTGGGCATCCCCAGAACGTTAAATAGCTTATCTGTTCTTCTTGGATTATTGTTCCCCCTTCCTTAATTGCTCTCTATTGCTAGATTCTACATTATAAACCATTTGTTTTACATTTTTCAAAGTTCACATTAGTGGTAGCATATAATATTTCTCTTTTTGTGCCTGGCTTATTTCGCTCAGCATTATGTCTTCAAGGTTCATCCATGTTGTCATATGTTTCACGAGATCGTTCCTTCTTACTGCCGCGTAGTATTCCATCGTGTGTATATACCACATTTTATTTATCCACTCATCTGTTGAAGGACATTTGGGTTGTTTCCATCTCTTGGCAATTGTGAATAATGCTGCTATGAACATTGGCGTGCAGGTATCTGTTCGTGTCACTGCTTTCCGATCTTCCGGGTATATACCGAGAAGTGCAATCGCTGGATCGAATGGTAACTCTATATCTAGTTTTCTAAGGAACTGCCAGACTGACTTCCAGAGTGGCTGAACCATTATACAGTCCCACCAACAGTGAATAAGAGTTCCAATTTCTCCACATCCCCTCCAGCATTTGTAGTTTCCTGTTTGTTTAATGGCAGCCATTCTAACCGGTGTTAGATGGTATCTCATTGTGGTCTTAATTTGCATCTCTCTAATAGCTAGTGAAGCTGAACATTTTTTCATGTGTTTCTTGGCCATTTGTATTTCCTCTTCAGAGAACTGTCTTTTCATATCTTTTGCCCATTTTATAATTGGGCCAACTGTACTATTGTCATTGAGTTGTAGGATTTCTTTATATATGCAAGATATCAGTCTTTTGTCAGATACATGGTTTCCAAAAATTTTTTCCCATTGAGTTGGCTGCCTCTTTACCTTTTTGAGAAATTCCTTTGAGGTGCAGAAACTTCTAAGCTTGAGGAGTTCCCATTTATCTATTTTCTCTTTTGTTGCTTGTGCTTTGGGTATAAAGTCTAGGAAGTGGCCGCCTAATACAAGGTCTTGAAGATGTTTTCCTACATTATCTTCTAGGAGTTTTATGGTACTTTCTTTTATATTGAGATCTTTGGTCCATTTTGAGTTAATTTTTGTGTAGGGGGTGAGGTAGGGGTCCTCTTTCGTTCTTTTGGATATGGATATCCAACTCTCCCAGCCCCATTTGTTGAAAAGACCATTATGACTCAGTTCAGTGACTTTGGGGGCCTTATCAAAGATCAGTCAGCCATAGATCTGAGGGTCTATCTCCGAATTCTCAATTCAATTCCATTGATCTATATGTCTATCTTTGTGCCAGTACCATGCTGTTTTGGCAACTGTGGCTTTATAATAAGCTTCAAAGTCAGGGAGTGTAAGTCCTCCCACTTTGTTTTTCTTTTTTAGAGTGCCTTTAGCAATTCGAGGCATCTTCCCTTTCCAAGTAAATTTGATAACTAGCTTTTCCAAGTCTGCAAAGTAGGTTGTTGGAATTTTGATTGGGATTGCATTGAATCTGTAGATGAGTTTGGGTAGAATTGACATCTTAATGACATTTAGTCTTCCTATCCATGAACATGGAATATTTTTCCATCTTTTAAGGTCCCCTTCTATTTCTTTTAGTAGAGTTATGTAGTTTTCTTTGTATAGGTCTTTTACATCTTTGGTTATGTTGATTCCTAGGTACTTGATTTTTTTAGTTGCTATTGAAAATGGTATCTTTTTCTTGAGTGTCTCTTCAGTTTGTTCATTTCTAGCATATAGAAACATTACTGACTTATGTGCATTAATCTTGTATCCCGCTACTTTGCTAAATTTGTTTATTAGCTCTAGTAGCTGTATCATCAATTTCTCAGGGTTTTCTAGATATAAGATCATATCATCTGCAAACAATGACAGTTTTACTTCTTCTTTTCCAATTTGGGTGCCTTTTATTTCTTTGTCTTGCCGGATTGCCCTGGCTAGCACTTCCAGCACAATGTTGAATAGCAGTGGTGATAGCGGGCATCCTTGTCTTGTTCCTGATCTTAGAGGGAAGGCTTTCAGTCTCTCACCATTGAGTACTATGCTGGCTGTGGGTTTTTCATATATGCTCCTTATCATGTTGAGGACGTTTCCTTCAATTCCTACCTTTTGAAGTGTTTTTATCAAAAAGGGATGTTGGAGTTTGTCAAATGGTTTTTCAGCATCTATTGAGATGATCAATTGATTTTTCCCTTTTGACTTGTGAATGTGTTGTAATACATTGATTGATTTTCTTATGTTGAACCATCCTTGCATGCCTGGAATAACCCCACTTGGTCATGGTGTATGAGTTTTTTTAATGTGTCTTTGGATTCGATTTGCAAGTATTTTGTTGAGGATTTTTGCATCTATATTCATTAGGGAGATTGGCCGGTAGTTTTCCTTTTTTGTAGCATCTTTGCCTGGTTTTGGTATTAGATTGATGTTAGCTTCATAAAATGAGTTAGGTAGTGTTCCATTTTTTTCAATGTTTTGAAAGAGTTTGAGTAAGATTGGTGTCAGTTCTTTCTGGAAAGTTTGGTAGAATTCCCCTGTGAAGCCATCTGGCCCTGGGCATTTATTTGTGGGAAGATTTTTGATGACTGATTGGATCTCTTTGCTTGTGATGGGTTGGTTGAGGTCTTCTATTTCTTCTCTGGTCAGTCTAGGTTGTTCATATGTTTCCAGGAAATTGTCCATTTCCTCTACATTATCCAGTTTGTTGCCATACAGTTGTTCATAGTATCCTCTTATAATTTTTTTAATTTCTTCAGGATCTGCAGTTATGTCACCTTTTTCATTCATTATTTTGTTTATATGGGTCTTCTCTCTTTTTGATTTTGTCAGTCTAGCTAGGGGCTTGTCAATCTTGTTGATCTTCTCAAAGAACCAACTTTTGGTGATATTTATCCTCTCTATTGTTTTTTTGTTCTCTATGTCATTTATTTCTGCTTTAATCCTTGTTATTTGTTTTCTTCTACTTGGTTTAGGATTGGTTTGCTGTTCATTTTCTAGCTTCTTCAGTTGATCCATTAGTTCTTTGTTTTTGGCTCTTTCTTCCTTTTTAATATATGCGTTTAGTGCTATAAATTTCCCCCTTAGCACTGCTTTTGCTGCATCCCATAGGTTTTGGTATGTTGTGTTCTCATTTTCATTCGTCTCTATATATTTAGCAATTTCTCTTGCTATTTCTTCTTTAACCCACTGATTGTTTAGGAGTGTGTTGTTTAACCTCCAGGTATTTGTGAATTTTCTAAGTCTCTGATGGTTATTGACTTCTAATTGTATCCCATTGTGGTCAGAGAATGTGCTTTGAATAATTTCAATCTTTTTATATTTATTGAGGCTTGTTTTATGTCCCAGCATATGATCTATTCTGGAGAAAGTTCCGTGAGCACTAGAAAAGTATGTGTATCCTGGTGATTTGGGATGTAATGTCCTGTAGATGTCTGTTAAATCTAATTCATTTATCAGATTGTTTAGGTTTTCAATTTCCTTATTGGTCTTCTGTCTGGTTGATCTATCTATAGGAGAGAGTGATGTGTTGAAGTCTCCCACAATTATTGTGGAAACATCAATTGCTTCCTTTAGTTTTGCCAGTGTTTCTCTCATGTATTTTGTGGCACCTTGGTTGGGTGCATAGACATTTACGATTGTTATTTCTTCTTGCTGAATTGCCCCTTTTATTAGTACGTAGTGGCCTTCTTTGTCTCTCAAAACATCCCTGCATTTGAAGTCTATTTTATTTGAGATTAATATTGCTACACCTGCTTTCTTTTGGCTGTAGCTTGCATGAAACATTTTTTTCCATCCTTTCACTTTCAGTTTCTTTGTGTCCCTGTGTCTAAGATGAGTCTCTTGTATGCAACATATTGATGGTTCATTTTTTTTGATCCATTCTGCAAATCTATATCTTTTAATTGGGGAGTTTAATCCATTTACATTCAACATTATAACCGTGAAGGCATTTCTTGAATCAGCCATCTTATCCTTTGGTTTATGTTTGTCATATTTTTCCCCTCTGTCTATTAATATCCTTTATTGTACCCATACCGAATCTCTTTAGTACTGAACCTTTCTCCAAGTCTCTCTGTCCTGTCTTTGTTTCTCTGTCTGTAGGGCTCCCTTTAGTATCTCCAGTAGGGCAGGTCTCTTGTTAGCAAATTCTCTCAGCATTTGTTTGTCTGTGAAAAATTTAAGCTCTCCCTCAAATTTGAAGGAGAGCTTTGCTGGATAAAGTATTCTTGGCTGGAAATTTTTCTCACTCAGAATTTTAAATATATCGTGCCACTGCCTTCTCGCCTCCATGGTGGCTGCTGAGTAGTCACTACTTAGTCTTATGCTGTTTCCTTTGTATGTGGTGAATTGCTTTTCTCTTGCTGCTTTCAGAACTTGCTCCTTCTCTTCTGTGTTTGACAGTGTGATCAGTATATGTCTCGGAGTGGGCTTATTTGGATTTATTCTGTTTGGGGTTCACTGAGCATTTATGATTTGTGTATTTATGTTGTTTAGAAGATTTGGGAAGTTTTCCCCAACAATTTCTTTGAATACTCTTCCTAGACCTTTACCCTTTTCTTCCCCTTCTGGGACACCAATGAGTCTTATATTTGGATGTTTCATATTATCTATCATATCCCTGAGGTCCATTTCGATTTTTTCAATTTTTTTCCCCATTCTTTCTTTTATGCTTTCATTTTCCATTCTGTCATCTTCCAGGTCACTGATTCGTTGTTCAACTTCCTCTAGTCTTGTACTATGAGTGTCCAGAATCTTTTTAATTTGGTCAACAGTTTCTTTAATTTCCATAAGATCATCCATTTTTTTATTTAGTCTTGCAATGTCTTCTTTATGCTCTTCTAGGGTCTTCTTGATATCCTTTGTCTCCCGTACTATGGTCTCATTGTTCATCTTTAGTTCTTTGAGTAGCTGCTCTAGGTGCTGTGTCTCTTCTGGTCTTTTGATTTGGGTGCTTGGGCTTGGGTTATCCATATTGTCTGGTTTTTTCATATGCTTTATAATTTTCTGTTGTTTTTGGCCTCGTGGCATTTGCTGAACTTGATAGGGTTCTTTTAGTATTTGTAGACCAATTGAAGTCCTTATCTCTAATTTATCAGATCTACAGCTTCGTGGAGTACACTTTCTCTAACTAACCAGCAGGTGGCATCCACGAGCCACCTGTTCTCCACAAGCCAGTTCTCCCCTGCTTAGCCTTTTTGGTGAGTGGGGGAGTGAGTCTTGTCGGGTCCAATTGGTGTACCAAGCTTGCGTGTGTAGTTGGTGTTGCCTGCCCTGTATATGGGGCGTGTTTCTGGGCAGTCAGGGAGGGGGGGGGTGGTTCTAACAATCAAATCTCCCTGGTGATCCTAGAGTTTTAAAGCTGCTGCAATAGTCTAATCCTTCAGTTCAGTCCTGCCACAATTTGTCTCTGCCACTGACCCACAAGTCCTTGGTATTGGCGTATGGCTCCTGAGACTTGCAAGTGGGCCCCTCTTCCAGGCCGTGCACCCTGGGTCCTCTATTGAGGGATGACTGTGCTATGTCACAGGTGAGTGCCATCCCCCCAGGGCAGTTCTGGGCTGCTGGGCTGTGTAGGGAGGCTCCCAGTCTGCTGAAATGATGGCTGAATGGGGCTTTGTTAATTCACACTGCTCTACCTTCTCAACTCTGGGACAATCAGCTGAGGTTGCAGGGAAGGCTAATGTCCACGCCCAGTTTTGTGGTGTGTGCCTGTTATTTGAAGCACTTCCGTCACACTGGGTTGTCTGGGGCAGTCCTGGCCTATGGGGCTGGCGATGGGCAGGAGTGTTTCCTGTCCACCAGGATAATGGCTGTGAGTGGACACCCCCCTTTTCTTGGGAAGTTGTGGTGTTTAGTGAATTTTCTCAGCCACTGGATTATTGCGTTTTGTCTCAGAGCTCTCCTAGTTCTGCTCTTGACTTGACCTGCCCAAATTGCAAGTCTTTGAAGCTTTCTGTATTGGGCTTCTTAGAGTAATTGTTTTAGAAAAAGAAAAAAGGATTAAAAAAAAAAAAAATAGGGCCCTCCTCAGAGATCTAATGGGTTATTGAAATGCTAAGAGACAAAGCAACCAGGGCCATTAAGGAAAGGTCCACAGGGCAGAGAGATCAGCTTTTCTTCGGGATTTGCATATGTGCCTCAGGGCCCTTCCCCTTTCTATGTTCACCAGAACTCCAAAAATCCTCCGCTTTTATTTTGGAGTTTTTCGTGTTGTTTTTTTTTCTCTATGCCTGTCTCCTCTCTGCTGGGGTGGCTGCTCTCAGATTCTCTGGTGTCTGGTCTCAGTCTATCTATGGTTGGAGTTTGGATCAGTAGAATGAGTTTCCGATAAGGGCTTCCACTGCAGTTCTCCCTTCTCCTTCCCGGAGCTGACAGCCCCTCCTCCCACGGGACTGAGCCTGGCAGGGAGGGGCGCGGGTCCCCTGGCTGCAAAAACTTACAGATTTCGCTGATCTCAGCAGTTCCACGTTTTCATGAGTGTTGTATGAAGTATGCCCAAAGTCAGATTGCTCTGTGGTGTCCAGTCCACGCAGTTCCTGGCTTTCTACCTACTTTCCTGGAGGAGTAACTGAAACATACAGCTCACCAGTCTACCATCTTGCCCCGCCCCTTTCTTACAATGTGTTCTTAACTGAGTCTACCAGGTAAGGAGGGTGGGATAACATAGAAAGATGGTTAATGGACTATTAATAAGTTAATCAGATGCTACAAGCCTTCTTATTTTTCCAGTTATTTTTAAATGAAATATGAAATTATTTATGAAATTATTTATATGCAAGGGCAAAAGAAGGAAGTTATTTCTGTGAATTCCATGATAGCATTGCAAAAATACACAGGGTCAAACAAAAGTCTAGAAAAAGAATTCTGAAACCCAGCAATTCCATTAGTATATACATTTTTTTCTTTTATGTAGTTACAACATGATGTGACAGTGGCTTTTAAACAATGAAACTACTGAGTGATTATACTTTCAGGTTGAAATAAAACTTTTACAGCAGCAACAGAAATGGCAGAAGAAATAGGATGGGTGGAAACATCAGATTATAGAACAAACATGAACATGGGAGGAAGTGCAAGTAGCCCAATAAGTTATAAGTAAGCCTCTGACAGGGCCAAGATATATACATTTTAAAAATACATATTAATGACAGTTCACCTAAGAAATATTTTCCAATTGCCTTTGACTTCAAGTCATCTTTCCTCTCATAGAACATTGTACCTATCTTATAATATTAGTCTTATATTTTTGTTGTACTCTACTAAATGATAATCTCCATGAGAGTGATAATTTGTCTATGTCTCTCCCATATAACCTCTAGATAAATGCTTTGAATATAATAGGGGCTCAGTAAATGTACATGGCTCTTAACTGAAAGGTCTATAGAATTGAATATGAGAATTAAACATAATTCTATATAGAGGGATAAATTTCAAAATCCCAGAAGCACTACTTCTAATTCCAGTTTCACTGGTAATTGGTTTTGTTATCTTAGTTAAGCAATTTAACATTTCTTTGCCTCATTTTACCTGTTAAATAATGGAATTGAAATTGTTAATAACATGGTTGATCATTTAATTTGTTCCAGGCACTGGTGTAAGGCATGTGTATACATTCTCAAATTTACTCTTCACAATGACCTTATGAAATATGGTGTGGTAATTCAGGAGAACCAAAGATAATTGGATTTTAGTGTCAAGAAATTTACCAAACACCATACTGTTAGTATTTGGTGAACTCTAAACCAAGACTCTATCTCAGTTATTATTTAATAGCTCACTTTCTTAATATCCTTCCAGCTCTGAATTGCTGTAATTCTATATAAAAAAATAAATAATCTCGTCATTTCTCAATAAAAGGAATTCTGTTTTCCTGCAATGTGTCTCTCTTCTCCTCTGGATATAATGTTTTTTCTATTATTTATTTTGGAGAAAGAGACATCAATTTTTTCTTAAAACCTTAACAATTTGAGGTTTAATATTAAATGGCCTAGAATAAAAAAAAATTAAACACTTTAATAATATAGAGTATGAAATTTGAATAGAATAGGATTTATAAATAATCTCTACACTGGACTAGCTAGTGGCTTTTTCTTAAAGATTCTTTCCTATTACCTTTAGTAACAGAATGAGAGGATTTCCTGGCTGATTCATTTTGCAAAGTGTAAGTCATTGCCCTTCACAATGGGGGAAAAAGATGTATAAAAACAGCCATGAACACTATTCAAATTCATTGCCTCTTCCAGGTGTGGGTAATTGAGTTGTTTCAAGATCAATATGAAACTGCATAGGATACAGAAAGTCAATAACTACTTCCAAAGTCAGGTTTGCCTTGTTTAGATTTCTATAAAGACAACTTCTCCATCAGCTGCTTCAGAGTAGATCTGAATCTGCATAACAAAACTTGATAGTAAATTCCATATAATCTTACTTTAACCTATGGAAGTTTAGGGAGAACCCTGTTGGGCAAATATCTTTCTTTTGATAATTTCTGGACCCTCAAATGACACTGAAAGAACCACATGTTTGATTCTATCTGAATTTTGATTTTTGAAAACAAGGTACAAAATATTAGTGTTTTAGTTTGTTAAAACTGCTGGAATGCAATATACCAGAAATGGGTTGTCTTTAACAATGGGGATTTATTAACTTAGAAGCTTACAGTTCTGAAGCTGTGAAAATGTCCAAATTAAGGCATAGTCAGATGATATGTGGACTCCTCTGTCAGATGGTGAGGCATTTGGCAGCTGCTGGCTTCTGCCTTCTCTTCCTGGTTTCATGGCTTCCAGCTTCTGGCTTCAGTGGTTTCTTCTCTGTTTTCAGTCTCTCTTAGCTTCTGTGTGTGTCCTTCTCTCTCAGCTTTTGTATTTTCTCCCTATTTCATGCTCTTATAAAGGGCTCCTGTAAGAAGATTAAGACCCATCTGGGGCATGCCTCAACTGAAATAATCTAATCAAAATGTCCCAGTCACAATAGGTCTACACACAAGTATGGATTAGCTTTAAGAATATGATCTCTTCTGGCTCCATAAACATCCAAACCATCATAGTTAGGTTCCTAAAAGTTACTATAAAATGTTTTCTTTTAAAGAAAAATAATTCAACAATACTAATTTCTTCATGAAAATAATTTGCTTTTCTCTTACTGTAACACTGAATAGATTTAATAATTAAGAGTTAGTTAATATTATTAACTAAGAGTTGGGAATGAATCTGATAAAAGCATATCCAAAACAAAATTAATTTTGTGATCCCTGATCCTCCAGAAAATACTAGTAGTTACTAGGATTTAAAGACACTGCCACCTTCATCAACAAAAGGTTTCCTAACTCTTCAAAGAAAAGAAAACTCCGTATCAGAATTGATAGTTTAAATTTGCCATACTAACTAGAATTACAAGCCACCTATCTTTGTGTGATGTCTTGCTAATTACAGCTGCAAACACCATGTTAACCTCTGTGGGAAGTGGTGAGAAGAAGGCTGCTTCTTCTTTAAAGATGCAAATTCTATGTCCCCAAAACCAATCTTAATTCCATATATACAGCTGAGTCAAGTCTTTGCAGAAGGTGAAGAAATCTAAACAAGAAATATATGCAAACAAGCAATAACAATGTAATATTGTGCATCAGCATTCTCTGCCACACTTTCTGAAGCCCACAGGCCCCATCTTTCTCTAATTCTTTACCTGCACTTAGAAAATGTTGCCAAAATGGCACCTTGCATTTTTAAAAGGGAGGCTCTGAAAGACACAGAAGTTCTTAAGTGCATCACCTTACCTTCTATTCCCTGTATCTTTAAGAATTATTTACAGTGAAATTTCATCCTCTCTCAGAGGTGATCAGAATTGCCCAGAGTTGGCACTACCATGAGTGTGTGATGGTGTTGTATAATGCTATGTGGGGTAATAAGTATGTGCAAGGAAAGATGGAGAGAGGAGGTTTTCAATAAAAAGAAGAAAAGTCCATGCAATGATTTTACGATGGCTAATATTTCTTTGTTCATTTTATAAGATAGTCAAGGTCCATTAGTTCTTAACAATAAGATCTATATACAATGCTTCCTGGAAACTGAGAAATATTTTTAGTAGATATATAGACTTGGATAAAAAGGAAATAAAAAGAAACAACTATTTTATTCATTGTTTCCTTTAAATCACATGCAAAAAAAAAAAAAAAAAATCTATCTCCTGCCCAACATGTTTCCTATAATGTGGATTCTTCACTGGTGATGATATACTGCTTTGTTATTTTGAATGTTCCTTCTTAGTTCTTAAGTAAATAGGTTCTGATAAAACAAGGACAAAACCCTATATTTTTAAAGTCCTTACTATCTCTATCAGTGTTTCTTAGGAATACTAGTTACAAAGAAAAGCAAATCAGCATTGGCAACAGACTTCACATTGAATCTGGGCTCCACACACACCAGTTCATGATATTGGCACCTTAGATTTTCTTGAATCATACTTTGTTCATCTATGAAATTAGAAAAATAACTGCTTCACAAGATTGTTATGAGGCTTGGCTATAACAACCTAATCCAAATGCTTAGCTCACCATCTGGAAAAAATGGGGTAATGGATAACCATTTTTAAATGAATATGAATTAAATAAATATATCAATATCACTTTATGATTTCTGCAGCTGTACATCCTTTCCCTTCGTTAGTTGTGATTATAGCGATTACCTTTTATTTTTGTGTAAATTTAATGTTAGAAAGAAGGTAGATTTTTTTTTTAAATAAAATCACTTTTTAATAGTTAAAAACTATTAGAACATCTTACTAATAAAGCTTACAAGGCTCATTTTGTTCTCTTTATCTCCTGGAGATAAGGGGACTGTGGTGGTTTGGAGCTATGTACCCCAGGAAAGTATGCTTAAACTTCATTGATTCCTGTGCATATGGACCCATTCTAAATAGGACCTTTTGATGAGCTTACTTCACTTAAGGTCTGGCCCAGCTGAACCAGGATGGGTCATAATCCTACCACTGAAGCTTTATATGGAAAGTCACAGAGAGGAAAGCCAGAGGGAGCAATCCGAAGCTGAAAGTCAATGGAACCAGGAAGAGAAAGGAGAAGCCAGGAGAGGCCACCATGTGACAGAAAAGCCAGCTCCCAAACACCAGTCTTCTGGGAAAAAGCACTGCCTTGATAACACCTTATTTAAGACACCTCCTAGCTTCAAAATGTGATCCAATAATTTCCTGTTGTATAGTCCAATCCATTGCATGGTATTTCTTTTGATAACTGGAAAACTAAAAAAAGACCATGACAGATATTCTGAGAGACTTTTCTGCTTTATTTTGTTAAAATTGAAGAGCTGGACTTTATTATTGTTTTCTGTCATCTTTGGAAAGAATGAAGCCAAATGTGGATGAGGAGGTATCTCTGTTTTGTTTCTATATATACATCTAGTACTTGAAATAAAATTAAAATTCTGAAAGATTTCTCATTTGATTAGTGGACTGAGATTTCTTAATGAAATAATTTGTCTCTTTGGGTTTTCCTTCTAATAAAAAGGGGAATAATTTTAGAACTTGTGAGGCTGTAAGGGAAATAATGAGGGCCTTCTAATAAAGTTTCAATACCTTACAGTATTAAATAAGGAGCATGCATGGGGAAGCATAGTGAGGAGAAAATTATACATTTTTTCTCATTTAAACCATGTGTATTGCATGTGAGTTTTACAGAATATGCCATCATCACAACCCTGTTTATGGAAAATTTGATCTGCCTACAACTATTCCTGAGTTGGTAGATCTATAAGTCCACATGTGAATCCTACAAAAGCCACCTACTACCAAAGATATATTTAGGTACTTGGGAAGGTAACATGAGAAAATGTATGGAAAGAGCCAATGAGGAAAAGTAGATTAAGGAGAAGTCATTTGTTTGACAGCACCATCAATATGTGAACAGTGAAAGGACCTATTGAAGATTGGTCTCTATTTTTACCTTGGCTTCCAGAACACCTTTAGTATCAGTAAGACCTAGTTCTATCTACTAGGATTTCTTCTGCTCTGTGTATGGTAACTTGTCTTTTATAGGGTTACCCTGCATATACATTATATATGTAACTTAACATAGCTCAAGAAAATGTATGGCTTGCACATAAAAGGGTATTCCTAAAACATGTGCCATATTTGACTTTAGTGGCAATCATGTCAATAAAGACTGCATTTTTTGATACAATGGAAGTAATTAAAAATGTCATTGAAGAAATTTCAACACATTATAGTAATATAGGGGCAGTGTACTGATTTATTTTTCAAAACGAACATTTAGAATGCAATTGCAATTCTTCAAAACATTTTCTAATTTAAATTATTTAATTAAAATTTTAAACTAAAATACATATTTTAAATATTAATTTTAACCAAAGTCTGCAAATACAAAGGGACCTGCTTTTCTTAATATTATCCTTCATTCTTATTTTTATTTTTTCCAAACACAGAATACCCTGGAATCTAAATTATCTTAATTAGATGCAATTAAAATAGATTATCTGTCAATTAACAAACCTGGGGTTTAGCAATACTGTAATAAGCAAAAAGCATTATGTAGTCTTTTCTCAGAGATATGGTTACATTTTTCACAATATTCATCTCACCCCTATTTACCTTGATTTCTGTTGAACTTCTGTGTATTTTCTGACTCCAACCCATATTTCAATAAAAAAAAAAAGGCCTACAGGATCAACCTGCACCACAGGTTGCAGATTTTACCCCCAAATGAATGTTGGCATGATGCCAACCTTTGAAGTATTCTATGAGTAAATACTAAGTTCAGGTATAATGCATGTAACCCTGTTTTTTGTTTTTGTTTTGTTTTTTTTTTTCAAATATTGTTTAAATATAAATGATACCCCAATGACTTGGATTGCAATTTTGATCAGTGATCTGGCAGGAACATATTCCAGCTCTTTTCATTCTGGGTCTTATAATGAATACTCCTTCTCTTATCTTTTGGTCCATATGAAAGTTTACATCAATGGCCTGATACAGACAATGCAAGACCACAGCAAACACCTACAGCAGAACTGCAATGAGGATGAGCTGCTTTAGCATCCGATTCATATGCTAGGATTCTATTAACTCATAACTTTCTCTTCTATTCTCCATTCATGATTTTTTGAGAAAAACTTCCCATCTTATTTATTTTAATTATCCTAAAAAGAGTTGAGAATTTTTTAAGAAGATAATCAAATTCCTGTCTTGAAGCCAATTATTGACTTTTTAGTGAAATAATGCTTCGATGTACACAACCCTTGGGAAATAGTATAGTCTTTACACTGATCTCTGTGCCAACTCTTTCTCATTGCCTGAATCCTTTCTACATTCTTTCCACAAGATTTATCTTCTTAAATACACCCTTTTCCCATCATTTCTCTCTTCAAAAACCTTCAATCACTCTCAAATGCTTTGAGCAGTGACTCCCAAGAGTGTTACAAGGGATTGTAAACCCATATAGTCACCAAATACTGATTATAATCTAAATAAATAGCTTGCACAGATAGGGAATATTATTTTCAAATGTATGTGTGATGCCATTAATTAAACACAAATTTTAAATGCTACTGAATTTTTTGAAGTTTTGGATATTATACATATTTCTCAATCAACTGCATTAATATTTGTAAGCAATTATTTTGCATGTGTCAGATTTACATAGATTAATCTCATTATTTCTAGCATGCATGCATTTTACACACAAATTTGCAAATGCACCTATTCAAACACATGTACACACAGACACACACACAAGTATGAGATACACATGATTACTACCTTTAATTTTCAGGTGAGAAAGTGAACTTGAGAGAAATAACTTGCACTACCAAGTCAAAGGTCTTTTAATTAGTAAATTGGGATTTTAACTCAGAAATATTTTTTTCAGCTCTGAGCATTTTTAATCACATACATAGTACCACTACATTGTTTAAATGCAATTTTATTCAGATGTATTCATGTACCATACAACCATCCAAAGTGTACAATCAGTTGTTCATATCATCATATAGTTGTGCATTCATCACAATTTTTTGAACATTTTTATTACTCAAAGAAATAAAAATGAAAATAACAATACAAATAAAAATAAAAGTATGAAAGAACAACCAAAACATCTCATACTCCTTTCCCCCATCATTAATTTCTTTTTGTCCCCCTTTTTTCTACTCACTGGATAAAGGGAGTGTGAGCCACAATGTTTTCACAATCACACAGTCATAACATATAAGTTATATAGTTATACCATCATCTTCAAGAATCAAGGATACTGGATTGTGGTTCAACAGTTTCAGGTATTTCCTTCTAGCTATTCTAATACACTAATAACTATAAAGGGATATCTGTAAACTGCATAAGAATAACCTCCAGAATGACCTCTTGACTCCACTTGAAATCTCTCAGCTACTGAAACTTTATATTGTCTCATTTATCTCCCCCCTTTTGGTCAAGAAGTCTTTCTCAATCCCACAATGCTTGGTCCAGGCTCATCCCCAGGAGTCATGTCCCACATTTCCAGGGAGATTTACATCACTGGGAGTAATGTCCTCTGTAGGGGGAGGGGGGAGTGCAGTGAGTTAACCATCATTGTTGGCTTAGAGAGAGAGGCAACATCTGAAAAACAAAATAGGTTTTCTGGGGGTGATATTAGGCACAATTATAAGCAGGATTAGCCTCTCCTTTGCAGGAGCAAGCTTCACAAGGGCAAGTCCCAAGATTGAGGGTTTGGCCTACTACAATGGTAGTCCCATATGATTGTGATAATATCAGGAATTCCACAGGTGGAGAAGTTTAATATTTCCATATTTGTCCCCAGGCCCTCAAAGGGGCTTTGCAAAAACATTTTTATTCTCTGCCCAAATTACTCTGGGATTTATTGAGGCTTCATGCTAACCTGTACAAACTAACCAGATCTCACCCCCTATTCAAGGTTTCATGTAATTATGGTGTTTGAATAAACTGGACATACAAGTTAAATTATATAATGTGCTACAGAAAATACAGATTTTCCACCAAACAAACATCTCTTCCTTTGATCTCATGTGGAAGTTGAAGTTTTAAAACACAGTCTTTATCATTCTTTTCCCTTTAATGTGGTTTACCTTAGTCCTAACCAAGTCAATTTTGTTCATATCTCTAAATGAAGTCTGATCTCTTTTTCAGCTTCTTTAACATTTGCTTTATGGGGTAATGCTGACACTCGTAGCTGCTGAACTCTAGCTCTGAATCTCAGGTGTCACACAGATACCCAAAGTTCCAGGAATTGAACTGGTTATACAAAAATGGCTCATCATCTCAGAATTTAGAAATAACCATTACAGCTTATGAATAGATGTGGCTGCTGTAAGAGCTTACAATCTAGGAACCTTTACCATAAGCCTTCCCCTGATAACCTATGCTCCCAGATACAATTCTCAGGGTTTGCCATTATAGTTAGTCCATATTAATGAGGCATTATAATGTTTATCTTTTTAATTCTGGCTTATTTCACTCATCTAGTTACATACCTCACAACTTCATTTCTTTTTGTGACTGCTCAATATTCCACTCAATGTATATACCACAGTTCACCATTCTGCTTATCAGTTAATGTACTGTTAGTTGCAAATTGTGAATACTGCCAACATAAACACTAGCGTGCAATGTCCATTCATGTCCCTGCTCTCAATTCTTCCAAGTACATACCCAATAATGGGATTGCAGGACCATATGGCAACCTCATAGTTAGCTTCCTGTGGAACCTCCACACTGATCTCCAGATGGGCTGCACCATTCTACTTCCCTACTAACAGTGAATAGATACATCCCTCTCTCCACATTTTCTCCAGCACTTGTATCCCTCTGTTTATTTTTTAAACAGTTTTATTCACACACCATACAATCCATTCTAAGTAAATAATCAATGATTCTTGGCATAGTCACCTAGTTATGCATTTATATCCACAACCTATATGAATACATTTCCATTTCTTCCACAAAGAAATAGGAAAAGGAGAAAAGAAATGAAGAATAAAAATATAAAAGATAGAAGAAAAATAAAAATAAAGTAAAATACAATGAAAAGGTCAAAAAACACCACCACCACCAAGAATCCCTTATCACTCCCTTATAATCCCCTCTTATAGACATTTAGCTTTGATATATTGCCTTTGTTACATCTAACATCTAACAATGTTACCATTAATTACAGACTCTAGTTTGCATTGATTATATTTTTTTCCTTTGCACCATCCAGTTTTCAACACCTTGCAATGTTGAGGTTCATTTGTTCTCTCTTTTTTAAAAACATTCTTTTATTTGTTCATTTAATCACCATCATTGACCACTCTAGGTTTCACTAAGTTATACAATCCCAGTCTTTATCTGCTAGCTTTCTTTCTAGTGTCTTATGTGCCCATAGCCTAACTCTTTCAACCATACTCACACTCATCTTTGTTCAGAGTACTTACAGTATTGTGCTACCATCACAAAATATTATACTATCCATTTCTGGATTTATACAATCAATCCTGTATACCTGTATGTACTCCTTCAGCATCAAATACCCAATTTCTATCTCCTGATAACCTGTGTTCTCAACTTTAATTCTCAAATTCACTCATCAATTCTAGTTCATATTACTGAGTCTATAGAGTAACTGTTCTTTCGTTTCTGGCTAATTTCACTCAGTGTAATGGCCACTGTCTACCATTTTGACTTTTGGAATTTTTATGTCATGTCTTTTTATTTTATTTTATTTTCCCTCTATCTCTCTTTTTACTCTCACCAATAGTATTCATTTGTACTCTCCTCTCCAAACTTCTCTCTCCTGTCTTTTCCTATCTGCTGGTAGTGTTCCCTTTACAATTTCTTGTAGAGCAAGAGTTTGTTCACAAACTCTCTCAGTGTCTGTTTCTTTGAAAATATTTTAAACTCTTCCTCATTTTTGAAGGACAGTTTTGCTGGATATAGAATTCATGGTTGGCAGTGTTTCTCTTTCAGTATCTTCAATATATTATGCTACCACCTTCTCACCTTCATGATTTCTACTGAGAAATATGCACAGTCTTACCAAGCTTCCTTTGTATGTGATAGATTGCTTTTCTCCTGCAACTTTCAGAATTCTCTGTTTGTCTTTGACATTAGATAATCTACCTATTAAGTGTCTTCTCTGTTTGGGGTGCACTGTACTTCTTGGATCTGCAATTTTATATCTTTCATAAGAGAAGGGAAATTTTGAGTGATTATTTCCTCCATTATTTTTTCTGCCCCTTTTCCCTTCTCTTCTCCTTCTGGGATCCCCATGGCATGTATATTCATTTGCTTCATGTTTTCATTCATTTCCCTGAGACCCTGATCATATTTTTCCATTCTATTCCCTGTCTGTTCTTTTGCGTGTAGGATTTCAAATGTCTGTCCTATAGTTCCTGAATCCTTTCTTCTGCCTCTCCAAATCTGCTGTTGTATGTCTCCATTGTGTTTTTCATCTCTTCAATTGTGCCTTTCATTCCCTTAAGTTCTGCCAGGTGTTTTCTCAAACTTTCAAGTTCTTCCCTATGTTCGCCCAATGTCTTCTTTATGTCCTTCAACTCTTTTGCCATACCTTCCCACAACTTTTTGATTTGATTTTTGATTTGATTTAACATATTTGTTTGAAGACTTTTAATTAATTGTTTCAACTCCTGTATCTCATTTGAAGTGTAAGTTTGTTTCTTTGACTGGCCGTATCTTCATTTTCCCTAGTGTGATTCATATTTTTTTGTTGTCTTGGCATCTGGTTTCCTTGATTACCACATTCAGATTTTCCCAGACCAGATGGGCCCAGTTGTCAGGAAGACAGTATAATCTGTATCAAGTTTTCCTGAGAATGAGACCCAGAAAGTTGTCACACTTTCCTGTGTGGCCTCTATATGCTATACTTTTCCTATTCTGCCCAGCAGGTGGCACTTGTCAGCCCGCAGCTCCCCATGGGCATAAAGAAGTGCTTTGCCTTTAATTATCAGTAGACCCTGTCCCTGCCAGGAGCTGAGAGCATCGGAGGCCAAACTTAAGCTGTTTCTTTTCTCTTTTCTGTTTTTGTTCACCCAAGCCATGGGTCTGAATTCTCTGATGGAGGGCAGCCACTTGAGCTGGGCCCTGCCTCCTTCTTTTCTTCAGGTAGATATTTCCTTTAGGAATTTAGGAAATTAAGTCCTATATTTGACTTCTTCCTTTGTCTCTCCAACTATCTTAACTCCACCCTTGCCTGGGTCAGCACTGAAATTGAAAATGTCTGAGGCTTTCTCTACTGAGCTACTTATAATGAGAGGAAAAAAAAACAAAAAAGAAAATCTCCTTTTCAGAGTCAGTCCCCACTTCCCCAGTTACCAGTCAAGAACCAGATTTGGAGCCTGGTTCTGTGTGTCCCTTTTCTTAGGACACAGCCTTTTTCATTAGTTTGAGCTCAGATGACTCCAAAAGCCTCTGTTTATTTACATGTTGTTTTCCACCAGTCCTTCCTCCTCTCTGCTGGGAGAAATCTCACGTTCCTTTCCTGCTTGCTCCAGGTTTATCTGTCCTCATAGCTTATATTCAGTTGTCCAAATTCATTAACTAAAACTACAGTTGGAGCTTGGTTGAGCTACCTTACCTTCCTCCTAGTAGACTGTTTCTTTATCTCAGAGGGAAGTGTTTCAGCTCAGCCTTCCATGCTGGTGGGGGAGGGATGTCAGCTCTGCAGTTTGTGGGAGCTTTACTTGCATTTCTTATGCTGCAATCTCAGCCATTCCACCCATTCAAGACCGGTGTATGATGTGTGTTTAGTCACAGATGTCCCCCAACCATTGTTCCAGACAATATACTAGTTGTTCCTGGCTATATGCTAGTTGTTCCATAGGACTAACTAAATTCCATACTAGCACCATTACATTTTGGTATTAATAAAAGAATCCTCAAACTTGAAAAGTTTGGGAGCCAACATTGTTGAGAATTAAGCCTTTAATTGACCTTGGTGTGGTATTGAAGGTTGTTCTGAAATCATTTCCTAAGTTGAGTTCCAAATAATGATGTTTCCTGTGGTATTAACAAAGATGCAATGAAAAAGTTGTTTTGCAGCCATTTAATTTTAGGAAAAACTGAAAATTTTATCTATATTCAAGATTCATAATGTATATTTGTATATTAAATTCTCTGAGAAGCTCAGCATGAATAAAACTGTTCACCATTTCCTTATTCCATAATCTCCCATACTTATTTGGACATAGGATTCTAATTTTGTAGTGCATTTTTTAACACTCCATTTAATAGTGTTCAGTGGTAGAACTTTGTGGAAACATGAGTCCAAAACATCCAGTTTTCAGTCATATTCATTCAACTATTAGCACAAAGTCCCTCCATGTCTAACTTTGATCATACCTCATTCTTCTTATGTGTGCATTTCTTCACTCCATTGGCTACTAAAGGTGTTCATCACTGCCCATCTAAACTTTATCATCACTGAACATCCTGCTAAATTCCCACATTATTTGGGAAGAGTTACTAAACAACTCAACAATCCATAGACATGCTCCATTTTCTGAACTCAATTTACATGGAATCATGCATTGCCTTGTGATATTTCTTATGGTTCATGTTCCTGTTTTATCATACAAACTATGGTGTCTGTGTGCAACTATAGCTGCTTGTATTTTTGTATGTCTTAAATTCTAGTCTACTGCTTTGTGCACATAGTCTCATTCTTCAAATATTTGCTTAGGCAAATATTTATTGATGTGATTGGTCAGTATATGCAAATGCTATTTTGTTATCAAGACAATGTAAATTTTGCATGCCTAGGGAAAATATGTACTTTTAAGTAAATAGTCATGTCTCCTTTGGAGAGTGACTCCATTAATCAGTTTACACTAGTGTTTTGTGGAAGCAAAGAACTCCTAAATATTGGGGGCTTAATACTGAAAAGATTAATGTCTATCCTGGGTAAGATGTGGCTCTGACACATTTCATACTATTTGAAGTCCAAGGCTAAAGAAGCAGTCCTTATTTGGAGCATTGCCTGTCTCATACCAGAAGGAAAGAAAAATTACTGGAACTAAGTAATGGCTTTGAAAGTCTGCTTATAGGGGACATATCAATTCAGATCACATTTTGTGACCAAATGTGTACATCAGTGGGGCCATGTATGTAATTCTGTGAGAAGGAAGGGAAGAGAATATTTGAAGTTAGTAAAATATACCATGGTCACCTTATTCAAGATCCAAAGTAGTAATTTGTTTTGTTTGCTTATTTTTTGGAATGAAGAAGTGAAAATATTTTTCTATGTAATAAACAGTGCATGTAAATGCCAGATAGAGCTAGATATCCAAAGATATTTAATTCAAAACAAAGAAAAATAGTTCAGAGGAATCTAGTGGATAGATGTACATGGAAGTTAAAAGTATTTTGTTTAAAGGCTTTCTGCCAAAGCTATTTGATTATTAAATAGCCAATATTTTTCCTGTTCTGTACCCAGTACTGAGATAGGTTAAGTGCGGTGGAATTAAAAAATCTGCAGGTTATGATCTATCTTTGTACATGAAGTATCAACTCTGGAGAGATATCAATAAATACCTGATAGAGTTAGTGGTGAGAATATGATATATAATAATAAATCATTTGAAGAATTAAATAAAATATTATGCAGGTAATTTTTGATTTGAGGAGCAGTCATTCTGTGGGAAACACACAATCACTTGTTCAAAACTTAGGCAACCAAACACTCATGCATGCACACACACACATTCAAGATTCATTTGTATGCATATTAAGCCTCCAAGTTCACATTAGTGATAATTCCTAGTGACTCCCCAGGGGGAAAAATATAAAGGCACTGCAGAAATGCACCAAACCAGTGATACTAAAGGAAGGTGAACAGGTGGGATTTAAAAATATTTTTATTCCCATTTCCAAAACAAATCTAAAAGCAGGAAACAAAAAAAAAGCTATACTGGTTAGTGGTGGATGAATTGATTTAGTCTGAATCTGATCATCCTACAGACCAATTTTGATAGGTGGGGAAAGGAATCCAGAGTGATATGAGGATGCTATTGGCATTTTCTACATCTTAGGAAGTGTGCAATTGCATTTCTTTATTTATTCCCAGGTATTACTATTTGCTTGTATTTCTATCGAAATTGGTTGTGATCTATTTAAATGTCAAACATAGCTTGGTGGAACTGCCGACTTTCTGTCCTCTTCATTTTAGAGGCCTCCTATTCTGCACAAAAGCTTAATTAACAAAGTGGACTGAAAACAACCTTGGATCAACTGCTTTGTTTGAGAGTTATTTGGCAAGGACTTTTTGAAAAGTGCCCAATGAAGTACAAATTTTTATGTAAGGAATGAGTTTTTTTTTTTTTTAATTAACAATATAAACCTTTTAGAATTTTCTAACTACTTTATAACTGCATGATTTAACCTGGTGATAAAAGCAGTTATTAAAAGTCTACTTCTTCAAAAAAAATTTTTTTTGAAAAATTAACACTAGTCACAAATTGTGTGGCTTTGTAAATTATAGCTCAGATTTCTTACATATAAAATGCAAATAAGAATCTACCTTGAAGGAGTGGTAATATGGATTAGTGTAAGTAAATACTAAAACTAAGGCTCGCCTACTCCTAATGTTATTAATGTTATTTTTATTTCATAAATGTGCCAAAAAGTACTTTTATAAATATTAATTAAGTTTTAAGACCCCATCTTATATTACATACATAAAATCATACAGCATATACCTTTTGAAAAAGTAACCTCATTTTGTTGTAATGAACTTCAATGGAAGTTATCAATTTGATAATTACTTTTTTTAAAGTATTTTGCATGTTAATATTTTTCCAGTGTTTTCCTGAAGAATAATTTTGAATCACTCTTAAAACTGGGCATCAAAGTATTCCATTCCTTTCCATATTCCATTTTAAAATAACATCTTAAAATATTAAGATTATACAATTGATATATATGTAATAAATACAAATTCCTCTCACTAAAAATAGATAACCTTTTTGCCATAATACATATTCAGATATTTTTCAAGCAAAAAATTTGTTAAGGTTAAATATGTCTGAAGGGTGATAGCTTTTGAAAAATATATATTCAAAAAATGAAAATAATATATTTCTTAATTGATAAAATCAAAATTTCTCTCTGAGCTATGAATTTAATATTGCTAGCATTTTTCCAATTTCATTTGTCAGCATGCCTGGAGTCTTTTGACATAGTGATGGAAATGAAATCCTATTTGGCATGACAACCCACTTGATAAGAGCTTAAATCAATCTAGAAAATGTGGAAAAATCTTGCCATCTTGTTTAATTAAGTGATCTTTATTTTTTCTTTCCTTCAAAGCAATTTCTGCCCACCCACATTGATTGAACGCATTTGAGTAAAAGTATAATATTTTTTCTTAAGTAAACATATTCAAAGCCATTTAAACCTTTCCTTTTGTTGTATCAATGTTATAGGGTAAAGAATGCTCATATTGAAACCTTTTAATGTTTAAATAAAAGTAAATGAAATTATGGTCCCTCACATTTTATGATTAATAGTGGGGCTTTGAATGTGAATAAAAACACCACCTACACATTATTGTCTTTTGCCTAGAGCCTAATTACTCACTTGTATTGTCTCTCTTGATTGATTTGTCATTCCTCAGCAGCTGAATTGTATGTTTGGAGATCTTTTGTATGGATTTAATCAGAAGATGGAAATCACGTATTTGGTTGACACTAATAATTTATAATCATTTGCTTTAGCTGGAACAGCTGCATCTCTTTAAGTTCTGAAAAAGCAAAGCCCTTTAAATTTCATTTACCTGTTCATTTCAAACCAATTTAGGTATGTAGTCATTGGGTAAAACTCTCAATTTGCAATAATGTATATTGCATTACATTTTTAAAAAGTGTATTAAAAACCATTTTAAATAATTCCACTAGGACTTTTTAAAGTAAAAATGCAGAAAGATTGTATTGAAATGAACACTGCCTTGATAGAATGAGAATATTACACTTGTAAATTAAATCCTAAAAAGATTAGAGAACGTCACATATCATAGTTTTCTTAATTAGAGCGATACTTTTATTTAATTTGCTATGTCCTAATAAGATGCAGGGAGCTCATATAGAATAAGGCTTTCTGCTGGTTGTTTTGCCATCTTCAAGAATTTTTCTTCATTTTGTTATCAGGTCTACTTTATTTGTTCACTCTCAAGTAGTTCAAGCCTTTTATTTGCTAATTATACTACAAACATATTTTTAAGCCAGTTACAAATGTGAGACCACTTGTCTTTTAATCTATCATGGAATCAAGCACAGGAAATTCTGTGTAAATTTTCTTTTCAAGATTCCTTCCAAACCAAATAATTTTATACTTTCTAGATCTGCATATCTATATTTTTCATCTACATATGTCTTTATCTTTGAAAATAGCATCTTCACTTGAGAGATGAGGAAAGTCTGAGTTCATGTTTTATTTGCAGAATTGCCTCAATTCAACAAATGGTTGGACTTATGAAAATTACACTTATGTCTCCAGGCATCTTTTCCACAGGGTTTTGGGATGACATCTTATGCTCCTCAAGGAAAATCAATAGCTTTTGCAGTTTCATACACAGATTCAAGATAATTTTCATTTCAAACATGAAAGATGCTTGAGCATGTTCAGTTGGTACTGTGATGATATGAAATGAAAGTAGAAAGGTTTACCAGAACAACTCATGGAAATTTGGGTTGGGGTGGTTAATTGTTTAATTGGGGTGGTTAGTTGTCAATTATTGTAAAACCTGTTTTAACTCAACAATGGCATAAACATATTATTATTATATACCAAATATGGGACAAAAACACATTTCATGCATATATTCTGATGAAAATATTCATTTTAATAGGCATATCTTAAAGAAAGTATGGAAGTTCTATAGCATACATAATATGTATACTTGACAAAAGGAAATAATGATATATTAGGACTTGACATTGGATTTTCTGGGGGCAGAGTTTTTTTTAATCAAACCTTTTTGAGGTAATTGTAGATTCGATTACAGTTTTAAGAAATAATAAAGATTTCTCCTGTGTCCTTTACTCAGCTTCTACCAAGGATAATATGTTGCAAAATTGTACATTATTACAACCAGGATATTAAATTGACACAGTCAAGATACTTAGCAGCTCCATCACCACAGAGATTCTTCATGTCACCCTTTTACCGTCAAACTCATCTTTAACTCCTCGTAGCTAACACCTAGCAACAACTAATCTGTTCCCCATTTCTACAATTTTGACATTTCAATAAAGTTACATAAATGGAATGATACAGAAAGGAACCTTATGAGATTGGTTTCTCCCACTGAACAAAATTCCCTGGAGAGTCATACAAGTTGTTGCTTCTATCAATCATTTGTTCTTTTTTATTTCTGAGTAGTATTCCATGGTATGGATGACCCATAGTCTGTTTAATCATTCACTTATTGAAATTGAGGGCTTCTAATTTATGGTTATTATGAAAAAAAAATGTGACTTTTATTGTTTTCCTGTAGGCTATGTGAATATTTGGGGTGTGGAAAGGATTCCATCTTGATAGTTGTAATAGTTTCCTTAGTGGTTGCTCTTCTTATTGCAATAAATTTATGTGCCTTATCACAGTCTACCGGTACTCGTGTTTTCCTTTCATTTATCTGTTTACTCTCCCCATTTTTAAATACTATTGTCTTGAATATCAAATGATGTTATACTTTTTGTTTAAATAAATCATGGTATATTACTTACAAAACTCATCATAGGGAGGAAATTCTGTTGTATTTACCAATATTTCTGCTCCCTCCATTGTTCTTTCTTTCTATCTGACATTCTAAAATTCCTTCTTTTATTACTTCCTTTGCATTTTAAGAACATCTTTAGCCATTCTTTAAGGGTAATTCTGTGAGTGACAAATTCTTTTAATTTTCCTATGTCTGAGAATGTCTTTATATCCCCTTCATTCCTGACAGACAATTTTGCCAGATATAGAATTTATAGTTGACAGTTCTTTTCTTTTAGCTCTTTAAAAATATTGTGCCATCTCCTTATGGTTTTAGAGGAGATATCTGCTGTCACTGGAATTACTGATATATTGTGTTGTTTTACTATGGCAGCATGCAAAATTGTTTCCTTGCCTTTATTTTAAGAAGTTTAATGTGATTTAAGAAGTTTAAATGATGTATCTATTGATTTTTTTAGGTTTATCTTATTTCTGTTTTTCTCAGCTTGTAGAATATATGGGTTTATGTCTTAGACCAAAATTGGGAATTTTTTCACAATTATTTTCTTTGGCTACCCTTTCAGCCCCTTTTTCTTTCTCCTCTCTTTCTGGGAATCCAGTGACATAAATGTTGAGTCTTTTGTTAACCCACAGGACCTTGAGGCTCTTTTCCTTTTTGTTTCCAGTCTGCTTTCTTTTGTTCAGAATGAGTAAATTCTATTGGACTGTCCTCTATTCTACTACTGAGCCCATCCAGAAGGTGTTTATTTCAGCTATTTTATTTTTCAGTTCTATTCTTACCATTTGTTTCATTTTTATAAAATGGGATTTTATAAATGGGATTTTCTATTTTTTCATTTGTTTCAAGTTAATTTGTAATTGACACCTGAAACATATTTTATGATTTCTACTTTAAAATCCTTGTTGGATAATTTCAAAATATCTTTCATTTGGTATTGGTTTCAGTTGATTGTCTTTTCTTATTCAAGTTGTGATTTTTTTCCTGGTTCTTTGTATAAGGAATGATTTTTTTTTTTTTTAATATCCTGAATATTTGGCTACTGTGATGGTTAAATATATGTGTCAACTTGGCCAGGGTTTGATGTCCAGTTGTTTGGTTAAGCAAGCACTGGCCTGATTGTTACTGTGAGGACATTTTGTGGACTTAAATAATTAGTAATCAACTGAGGTGCTTACCTTCGACAATGAGAGAAGTCTCATCCAATCAGATGAATGCTTTAAAAGGAGAAATGTTGGGGACAATTAAGGTAGCATATATAATATTCACCTTCAGCGATACCGGTAACATGCAACATGGCCACCAGGGCAGATGCAAGAACAGCCTAAGCTATAATTAGCCTTCTTCAAGGAAGTAACAGTAGTTCGCGCCAAAAGCTCTAACCCTACTTCTGCCGCCGGCCCTAGCAACAGCAATCACCAATCCTAGACTGCCACCCGCCTTTGCAGCCACCAATCCTAGGCCGCCACCCGTTTTTACTAGCCACTCCCTCTACCTTAGAGCATATATACCCTGCCTCTTCAATAAAATTTTGCAGCTTGATCAGAAACCTGTCTTGCTGTCATTCCTTGTGTCTCTTGTCCCATACCATTCTTCCCTCGCAGGAGTCAGAGCCTCGGTTGATCGTCCCGTGGGCCAGGACAGAGAAATAATGATTTAAGCAGTCAGAAGAGAGAATTTCCATGTCTGTTTCAGCCAGCCAACTTGTCCTAGGGAATTCATTGAAAAACTTCATTAGTGCTCCAAGCTTGTGTTTGCCCTAAGGAATTTGGATTTGCCCATCCCCACAGACATGTAAGGCAATTCTTATAAAAAAAGTCATAATTTTTATAGGTACCTCCTATTGGTTCTATTTCTCTTGAGAAACCTGACTAATACACATTTGGTACCAGGAGTGGTTCTTAAATAACAGAATCTTAAGGATGAGACCCATGAATTGCTTCCGGGATTTCTGGAATTGGTTCTCTAATCTGATAAGATTTAAAGCACTGGTTCTCTAATATGAGCAGACTCAAAGACACTAATGACTCTATTTCCAATAATCAAGATGGCACTGATAGTTCATGGTGTGAGTTGGTAATAGAGATATGAATAATATCACTAATGGAGATGACTACTCAAATGTTTATAAGAAACAAGACTCTGAGTGAGAGTTTTTTGACACCTTCAGTTTTGTGATGTTAAAAGATATAATGATATTGACTGGTTGTTTCTAAAATGTTGGATTCAGTTATACAAGAAAGGGATAAGCTCAAGGATTCAAATTCTCAACTTAAGTGCCACCTGAAGAACATGAAAGTTCCCATGTGTGTCCTGAAATAAAATCTTATTTCATAGAGCTGCAGACTTGAGATTTCTGAAAACCAGATCAAGAGTCCAATGTGTGCATAGCTGAATTACAACACCAAGTATACCCTCAAACTTACAGGTGAACTGCTGTTATAGTGAGGACATTGATTGGAAAGGAATAGTATCATGAATATTGGAATGAGGACATGTGGTTTGATAGTGATACCAGCAGGGACATTGAAACCCTAGATTCTGTTGAATCTTTGCCAGAAAAAATCTATAATGATCTACACTGAGGAACCAGCCAACCAACTTCCAGTATGTCCTGAGGAACCAGTCTCCTGAACTCCAGTCATGTGATCAAAGGAGTTTTAGATCAGGTCTATCTCACAATGGGTCCCATGTGTCCCTGGACCCATTCTGTGGTTATTTTCCCAGTTCTGGAATGCATGATTGGAATAGACATATATGACAACTGACATATTCCCTCCATTTGGTTCACTGACTTGTAGAAAGAGGGATATCTGGTAAGAAAGGACAAGTGGAAACCACTGGAACTGCCTCTACCTAGAAAAATAGTAAATTAAAAGCAATATTGGATTCCTGGAGGGACTGCAGATATAAGTGCCACCATCAAGGACTTGAAGGAGTCAGGATATTGATTCCCATCACAACCTCATTAAACTCTTCTATTTGACCTGTGCAGAAAACAGATGAATCTTGGAGAACAAGAGTGGATTATCATAAACTTAACCTGGTGGTGACACCAATTACAGCTACTGTTCCAGATGTGGTATCATTGCTTGAGAAAATCAACACATCCCCTTGTACCAGTACACAGGTATTGATCTGACAAATGCTTTATTTCCCAATTGCTGTTAGTAAGGACCATGAGAAAGAGTTTGACTTCAGTTGGTAAGACCAGCAATACACTTTCACTCTCATACCTCAGGTGTAGAGCATCCCTATGTTATAATTTAGTCCCCAGGGAACTTGATCAACTCTCTTTCCCACAAGACATCTCACTGGTCTGATGATGATATTATATTGATTGGACCTAGAAAGTAAGAAGTATTAACTACTCTAAACTTATTAGTAAGGCATTTGTGTGTCAGAGAATGGAAGATAAATCTCACAAAAATACAGGGACCTTCCACATCAGCAAAATTTCTATGCTTCCCATGGTGTGGGGCACGTTGAGATACCCCTTCTAAGGTGAAGGATAAGCTATTGCATCTGGTCGCTTCTGCAACCAAAAAAGGCACAATGCCTAGTTGACCTCTTTAGATTTTTGAGACAACAGATTCCTCATTTGGATGTGCTACTCCATCCCATTTACTGAGGACTCAGCTAGTTTTGATGGGGTCCAGAACAAGAGTAGGCTCTGAAATTGGTCTAGGTTTCTGTGCAAACTTCTATGCCACTTAGAACATATGATCCAGCATATCTAGAGGTGCTGGAAGTGTCAATGGCAAACAGAGATGGTGTCTGGAGCATTTGGCAGGCCTTATAGGAGAACCATAGCACAGACCCTTGAGATTTTGCAACAAAGCCTTACTATCCTTGGCAGATAACTACTCTCCTTTTGAGAAACAACTTTTGGCCTGCTGATGGGCTTTAGAAGACCTCAGTTGCCCATAATGAACTGGGTGTTTTCTGATCTGTCAAGCCATAAATTTGGGTGTGCACAGCAGCACTCCATCATAAAATGGAAGTGGTATATACAAGATAGGCCTCAAGCAGTTCCTGAAGGCACAAGTAAATTACCTGAAGTAGTGGCCCAAATGCCCAGGATCCCCAAACATTCCACATTATCTTTTATTTCCCAACCTGCAGCTATGGTCTCTTGGGAAGTTCCTTATAATCAGTTGATTGAGGAAGAGAAAACTTGGGCCCAGTTAACTGGTGGTTCTCAGATACTATACCTAGTTTTCAGATACCACCCAAAATTAGGCATCTGCAACACTTAAAGACATTTCTGGGACAACAGTAAAGGACAATGATGAGGGGAAATACCCCAAGTGGGTAGAACTTTGAGCAATGCACTTGTTTGTTCATTTTCTTTAAGAGACATGGCCAGAGGTGTGCTTATATACTCATTCAAGGGGTATAAACAATTATTTGGTTGAATGGTCAGGGGCTTGGAAAGAACATGATTGGAAACTTGGTGATAAAGAGGTTTGGGGGAGTGCTATGTGGACAATTCTTTCTTAGTGGGCAAAAAATATGAAGATATACATGGCCTATGTGAATGCTCACCAAAGGGTGACTTCAGCAGAAGATTTTAATAATTGAGTGGATAAGATGATCCATTGTGTGGATACCAGTTGCTCTCTTTCCACAGCCACTCTTAGTATTGCCCAATGGGCTTGTATGAGTAAAGGTTCTCTAGGGAAAAAGAATCAACAAGAGACATCTATAAACATAAGATTTTATAAAAGTATCTCACACAACTGTGGGGATGCACATGTCCAAATTCCATAGGGTAGGCAGAAAAGCAGCAGCTCCAATGAAGATGTTCAATGAACACCTCAGGCAGTGGACTGGCAATGTCAATGAAAGCCTCAGGAAATGCTTCACTTGTTGGCTAAAGAAGAAGTGAAGGTCCTCTATCTGCCTCACTTAAAAGCATTCAATTGATTGGATTAAATCCAGCTGATTGCCTTCTCTCATTATGGAAGACATGCCCTTCTGTGATGTAATCAGTCACAGCTGCAGTCAATTGACTGATGATTTAATAAAACAGCCTTCTGGTTTATTAGTTAGCCACAAATATCTTTGCAGTAATGGTTAGGCCAGTGCTTGCTTGACCAGACATCTGGACACCATCACCTGGCCAAGTTGACACATGAAACTAACCATCACAGTCCACCCTTGTCAACTTGGCAGCACTACCCATCACCTTAAACCATACTTTATCTCTAAATAGAGAACAACAGACATATATTTCACCTAACAATACTCACCTATCATGTGTACAACAGAAAATGCACTAAATCTCTCCAGAATATGGTTCAAGTCCTTGGGTTATGTTAACTCTTAAACTTGACTTCCTTTAACATAAATACTGCAAAATGAACAATACAGCTTATGTAATATGATAAGAGGTAAGATAGAGAAGAAAGCAGAGATATTTTCTTTACAAACAAAGGCAAATATACTCAATGAAACAAGGAGGAAATATTCATGTAATAGTGCTTATTTCTGTAATTGGTCACGTGGACATAGATCATATTTACCACTACCTTCTTCCACTAACCATTCCATGTTCCCTTTATCCTCAGTAAGCACTTCAGCTGGCTGGCCTTGGTTCTTTGCCTGGTGGGGTGACCCAAACCTTCATTCCTAGTTTCTTGGCCATTGGTAGCCATCTCTGGATTAGGTTGTTGCATTGACTTTAATCACACGGCACAGTAGTACTAAGAAATATCCTAGGGGATCTTCTGTATTTCAGAAAATCTCTTCTTCACCTCCAATGTGTAATTGCAGTGCTACTTCACCTTGATAGTAAGTATCAATCACCCCAATGAGTACAATAACCCCCTTCCTTGCCTGTTGATTCAGAGGCATGAGAAGATCAAAGTGGCCAGTTGGCAGTCTTAACTTAAAATTTCCAGGAATTATTGTTGTGTTTCCTGGTGGAAGCACTCCTCCTTTTGGAACTCAGACTTGTAAACTAGCAGAGCTTAAGCTTGCAGGGACAGGAAGCAAAAATTTTCCTAATGGATCACTAAGAGTGATAGTGAGTGGTGCCACTCCTGTTTCCACCCCTTGATTCCTGGACTCATGAATCCTAGCTATAGGAGAAAGAGTACCATAGAGTAGTTGATGATTCAGAGCATGCACAGCCTCCTGAAGAACACTGCCTCAGCCCTGCAAGGTACTGCCATCCAATTGGCACTGTATTGAGTCTTCAACAAGCCGTTCCACCATTCTATCAACACAGCTGCCTCTGGATGATGGGGAACATGGTAAGACCAGAGAATTCCGTAAACTTGTACCCATTTCCTCAATTTGTTGCTGTGGAGTGGGTTCTTTGGTCAGAAGAAATGTGGTGTGGAATACCATGACAGTAGATAAGACATTCTGTAAGTCCACAGATGGTAGTTTTGGAAGAAGCATTTTGTGCAGGGAAGGCAAACCCATATCCAGAGTATGTGTCTATTCCAGTAAGAACAAATCACTGCCCCTTCTATGATGGAAGTGTTCCAGTGTAATCGACCTGCCACCAAGTAGCAGGCTGATCACTTTGGGCAATGGTGCCATATCAGGGACTGAATGTGGGTCTCTGCTGCTGGCAGATTGGGCAATCAGCAGTGGCTGTGGCCAGGTCAGCCTTGGTGAGTGTAATTCCATGTTGCTGAGCACATGCATAACCTCCATCTCTACCACCACGGCCACTTAGTTCATGAGCCCATTGGGCAATGACAGGAGTGGCTGGGGAAAGAGGCTGATTGGTATCCACCAAATGGGCTATCTTATCCACTTTATTATTAAAATATTGTTCTGCTGAAGTCATCCTCTGTTGAGCATTCACATGGGACAAAAATATGTTCATTTTTTTTTTACCACTCAGAAAGGTCTATCCACATACCTCTTTCCAACTTATTTGTTCACCAATTTTCTGAACATGTTCCTTCCAACTCCCTGAAAATCCAGCCAAACCATTAGCAATAGACCCTGAATCAGTATACAAATGCACCTCTGGCCAGTTCTCCTTCCAAGCAAAGTGAACAACCAGGTGCACTGCTAGAAGTTCTGCCCGCTGGGAGGATTTCCTCTCATCACTGTCCTTCAGGGACATCCCAGAAAGGGGCTGCAGTGCTACAGCTGTCAACCTTCAGGTGGTGCCTGCATATCATGCCAAACCATCTATAAACAAGGCCTGAGTTTTCTCTTCCTCAGTCAACTGTAAGGAACTACCCAAGACAGCATAACTGTGGGCTAGGAAAGAGAAGGAAATATGGCAGAAGAGGGGGCCAAGGGCATTTGTACCACATCCTCATGTAACTTACTTCTGCCTTTAGGACCCACTAGAGCTCTATCTCACTTACAGCATTTCCATTTTATGATGGAGTGCTGTGATTCACACCCAACTTTTTGGCTTAGCAGGTTTGACAACACCTAGCTAATGATAGGTAACTCAGGTCTCATGGTAATTTTGTGGGCCATGGTTAGGCATTCTATCTCCACAGAGGTCCAGTAGCAGGCAAAAAGCTTTTTCTCAAATGGAGATTAGTTATCTCCAGAAGATGGTAAGGCTTACTCCTAAATCCTAAGGGCCTGCATTGTGATTCTCCTGTAGGAGTCTGCCAAAGACTCCAAACAACATCACTATTTGCCACTGACACTTCCAGCACCATTTGATCAGCTGGATCATATGGTCCAAGTGGCAACACAGCTTGCTCAGCAGCCTGGAACTGTCACAAAACTGCATCTTGTTCTGGTTCCCACTCAAAGCTAGAAGCTTTTCTGGTCACTCAGTAAATAGGCCAGAGTCACACACCTAAATGAGGAATATGTTGTCTCCAAAGTCCAAAGACGTCAACTAAGCATTGTGCCTTCTTTTTGGTTGTAGGAGGGGCCAGATGCAACAGCTTATCCTTCACCTTAGAAGGGATATATCTACATGCCCCACACCACTGGACACCTAGAAATTTTACTGAGGTGGAAGACCCTGTTGGATTTATCTCCCATCCTCTGACACACAAATACCTTACCAACAAGTCTAGAGTAGTTGCTACATCTTGCTCACTAGGTCCAATCAACATGATATAATCAATGTAATGAACCACTGTGATGACTTGTGGGAGGAAGAAAGGATCAAGTTCCCTGCGGACAATATTATGACATAGGGGTGGAGGGTTGATATAGCCCTTAGGTGGCACAGTGAATGTATACTGATGGCCTTGCTAGCTGAATGTAAACTGTTTCTGGTGGTCCTTACTAATAGCTATTGAGAAAAAGCATTTGCCAGATAAATAGCTGCATACCAGGTACCAGGGGATGTGTTCATTTGCTCAAGCAATGATACCACATCTGGAACAGCAGATGCAATCAGAGTTCCCACCTGGTTAAGCTTATGACAAGCCACTGTCATCCTCCAAGACCCATCTGTCTTCTGCAAAGGCCAAATAGGAGAGTTGAATGTGGATGTAGTGGGAATCACCACCCCAGCATCCTTCAAATCCTTTAAGAGTGGCATTAATCTCAATTCCTCCAGGAATCCAGTATTGTTTCTGGTTTACTATTTTGCTAGGTAGGGGCAGTTCTATTGGATTCCACTTGGCCTTTCCTACCATAATAGCCCAGACTCTCTGAGTCAGGGAACAAATGTGAGGATTATGCCAATTGTTGAGTATGTCTATTCCAGCTATGCATTCCAGAACTGGGGAAATAACCAAAGAATGGGTCTAGGGACCCACTAGACACACTACCAGATGGAACTGAGATAAAATTTCATCAATCACCTGACCTCCATAAGCTCCAACTCTGATGACATTTTGGGTCTGCTGGAAGTAATGTCACTTCTGAACCAGTGTCTAAAAGTTCTCCCAAATATCTGATCATTTCCTTTGCCCCAATGCACAGTTGCACTGGTAAAAGCCTGTAGGTTCCCCTGGGGAAGACTGAAAGGAAGATTAACAGTATAAATTTTTGGCAGTTTAACAGAGTCCTTCCCCAAGGGTACCTAACCTTCCTCTCATTCAAGGAGCTCTGGATCTGTAAACTGTCTCAAGTCTGGGAATTGAATAAGGGAATGTGACTCTCTGTTTTTTTAATTCAAGGGAGACTTTGTTCACATTACCTAGAATTCTTCTGCCTATATAGTTCAAACAAGGATTTAGTCAATTACCCATCTATTTTACTTCTAGGTACTCCATGATCCACTAGCCAACGCCATAAGTCTCTGCAAGTCATATTATCTTGATTGCTGTTTTGAGACTGTTTTCCATTATGGTAGCCATGCCCACCTTGTCTGTGGTGATTAACTGCAGCCACTTGGCTTCTGCTGACTCGGGACCCGATTATCCCCATTGTGTTTAAGGATTTCAGCTCAGTGACAGCAGTTCCTACAGTAATATCTGACTTGCAGAGAAGGGTGACTACAGAGCTCTTCAGAGATGATGGAGCTAGTCTCACAAATTTATTCCTTACAGTCCTGGTTAAAGGTGTGTCCTCTGGACATTCCAGGGGTGTGTGAGCAGGTCTTCCATGTTAAATCCACTCTAACATTCCAATCTCTCTAAGCCTTTGAATCCCCTCCTCCACATTGTACCAGGGCAGTTCTGGCATTTCAACCTCTGGTAATGCCGGCCACCTTTTGATCCATGTTTCAGCCAACCACCCAAACAAACTGTTAACACCCTTTCTAATCCCTTGAGCTACAACATTGAATGTAGAATCTCTGTTTAGTGGACCTATATCAGTAAATTCAGCCTGATCCAAGCTTATATTCCTTCCACCATTATCTGACACCCTTAATATCCATTCCCACACATATTCCCCTGGTTTCTGTCTATAAGTTGGAAAACTCATACAGTTCCTTTGGAGTATACCATACCTCTTCATGGGTCACACTTTGTATCTCACCCCTTGGGGTCTGTTTGGACTTTAGCCTAGTTATAGGTCTTGAAGCAAAGACTAATGGTGGGGGTGGGTCATGAAAAGAGTTAGAATTATCCCTCAAGCCATTTACCTCAGGACATTCTGTTGCATTTTCATCTCTTAAAACAGGTTTAATCTCTCCAGACAGAGGAATGAAGGCTGCTTCCTCAGGGGAGGTGATCACAGGATTAGCAGGCACTGAAGGATTAATCTCTTTAGGTGGGGGTTGGATGGCAGGCTCCTTAGGGCAGACTGGAGGTGGGGAAGCTATTTCCTCAGGACAGCCCTCTACAGGTAAATCTAACAATGACCCAGCAGAATCCAGGGTTCCAATGTCCTCACTGCCATTATTATCAATCCATATGTCCCCATCCCAAGTTTCTGGATCCCATTCTTTTCCAATCAATGCCTTTACTTTAACAGCAGACACCCTGAGAAGTTGAGATTTTAGTTCACATTGTAAATCTGCTACTCATAGAATGACAGTTTACATCTGGTTTTCAGAAACTTCCAGTCTGTGTGCACAGGAAATAAGATATTCTTTCAGGGCACACATAGAAACCTTTACATCTGTCATATGGTGTTTAAGTTTTGAATTGGAAGCCTTTAGCTCATCCTTTTTTTCTTACAACTTTATCCAAAGTATCTAAGAGCAGCCAGCCAACATCATTAAACCTCTTAATTCTGCAAAACTCTGTGAAGGTGTTGAAAACACTGTCACCCAGAGCCTTGTTTCATACTAGAGTATGATTAGGAGAATCAAATGGTGCTATTTTGCATATCTTCTTTGCCAACTCATGCCATGGACTGTCAGTGCCCTCTTGATTATTGGAAATAGAGTAATTAGTGCCTTTGAATCTAATCAGAGTAGAAAACCAATTGTAAAAGCCCATTTAAGATTCTGTTTCTCAAGAACCACCCCACTTCTGGTACCAAGTTGTATAAGTTAGGGTTCTCTAGGGAAACAGAATCAAGGAGAGGTGTCTCTGACTATCAAATTTGTAAAAGTGACTCACACAACTGTGGGTATGCACGAGTCCAAGTTCTGTAGACCAGTCAGCAAACTGTCAACTCCAAGGAAGATGTCCGATGAACTCCTAAGGAAATGAACTGGCAACTTCAACAAACTCCTCAGGAAATGAACTGGGATCTCTGACGAACATCTTAAATGAACTTCTCAGGAAACAAACCAGCAACTTCTATGAACTCCTCAGGAAATCCTTCACTGGGCAGCCGAAGAAGTGAAGGTCGTCGATCTGTCTTGCTTATAAGTCTTCAACTGATTAATTGGATTAAATTCAGCCAATTGCATTCTCTCATTGCAGAAGACATGCCCTTCGTGAGTCATCAGTCACAGCTGCAGTCAATTGACTGATGATTTAATAAACCAGCCTGTTGGTTTATTAACCAGCCACAAATATCCTCACAGCAATTATTAGGCCAGTGTTTGCTTGACCAGACAGCTGGGTACTATCACCTGGCCAAGTTGACACATGAACCTAACCATCACACCAACCATCCCAAAGCAGTTAAAATCAGGATGGCACTTAATAGAAGGGTGTAATGTCATTTTGAAAACTCAGTTATTGTGCCAACTAGGTGGCAATACCTTGCAGGGCTGGGCAATTTTCTCAAGACTGTGTATGCTCTAAATCAGCATCCACTCTATGGTGGTATTTCTCCCATAGCCAGGATTTATGGGTCCAGGAATCAAGGGGTGGAAATGGGAGTGGAACCCCTCAGTATCACCCATCATGGTCCACTAGGAAAGTTTTTGTTTCCTGTCCCAACAACTTTAGTTCTGCTGGTCTACAGATCTTAGTTCCAAAAGGAGGAGTGCTCCTACAAGGAGACAATAACAATGATTCCATTGAACTGAAAGTTCAGACTGTCTTCTGGTCACTTTGGGCTTCTCATGTCTCTTAATTGACAGGCAAGGAAAGGGATTACTGTACTGCCTGGGGTGATTTATCCTGACCATCAGGGTAAATGGGATTGCAACTACACAATTGAGGTAAAGAAGAGTTCCCCTGGAGGCATCTCTTAATACTATCATGCTCTGTGATTAAAATCAATGGAAATCTGCAACAACCCTATCCTAGGTATGGCTACCAATGGCCCAGAATTGTCAGGAATGAAGGTTTTTGTCACCCCACCAGACAAAGAGCCATAGCCAGATAAGGTGCTTGTAGAGGGTGAAGAGAATGTGGAATGGGTAGTGGAAGAAGGTAGTTTTGAATATCAGTTTCCTGATAGAGGGAGGTCTGTCTCCTAGGAAACAAAGGGGACAAGCAAACAACTGTAAAAAGGGGAACTCGAAAATACTAACAAGCAAAAGCCCAGGACAAAATAGAGACCAAGAAAGACAGGGAAAACACTACATACTGCATTTGCCTTGGACAGACCTTCTGTACAGTATGGCTGAATCTCAAAAAAATATCTGTCTTATTACCAACTGGTTACAAAATCAAGAAAGAGACATTTCAGGGGGTAAATCCAAGAGTTTGCATATTAAAATATTAAAATATACAGTGTGCAAGAAGAATACAAGACAAAGAAATAGGAAATGATGGCCCATTCAAAGGTAGAGGGTAAAAATACAGAAAACATCAAAGAAAAAGATGAGAATATGGATTCCTGAACAAAGCCTTTTAAAAATTATCTTAAAAATATACACTGAGATGAAGAAATGCACAGAGAAGGAATTAAAGGATATAAGGAAAACAATGAATAAGAAATGTGGGAGTCTAAGTAAAGAGATAGAAATTTAAAAAAGGAAACAAGCAGAACTACTGGTGTTAAATAAACAATAACTGAAATGAAAAATGGCTAGGAGGGTTTCAACAGTAGATTGGAGCTAGCAGAAAAACAAAATCAGTGAACTTGAAGATGAGAAACTTGAAATGAGTCAGGCTGAGGAGAAGAGAGAAAAAAGAAATACTGAAACTGAAAATAGCCTTACACAGCTATGAGACACCATTAAGCACACCAATATACAGATTTTGAGATTCCTAGAAGGAGAAAAAAGAGAGAAAGGGGCAGAAAGAATAGTCAAAGAAATAATTTCAGGGAACTTCCGAAACTTAGCCAAAGATGTGAATATGCACATCCAAGAAGCCCAGAGAACACCAAACAGGATAAACATGAAGAAAAAGGCATCCCCTTTATATGTTGAGTACAGTATCCAATGCAAAGGAAAAGGAGAGAGTTCTGAAAGCAAGAGAAAAACAATGTGTTACATACAAGGGAGTCCCAATGATATTCACTACTGATTTCTAATGAGAAATCATGGAGGCAAGAAGGCAGTGGTTCAAATATTTAAAGTGCTAAAGGAAAAAAACTGCCAGCAAAGAATTTTGTATCTGTTGAAGCTTTCTTTCAAAAATAAGGGAGAGATTAAGACATTCTCAGATAGACAAAAACTGAAGGAGTTCATTACCACTTGTCCAGCCTTACAAGAAATGCTAAAGGTTGTTCTTTAGACTGAAATGAAAGGACACAAAGGGCACTAAGCAGTGCTTCAAAGCAGCATAAAGAAAATAATAAATGTCCTGCAGTAAAGTTAACTTTTGGGTAATTGTAAATGCCAGTACTAATGTATTGGATTGTTTGGTATATAACTCCACTTCTTTCTTCCCACAGGTGCTAAAATGCAAATGCATAAAAAAGTAGTGACAAATCTAAGCTTTTGGACATAAAATATACAAAGATGTAAGTGGTAAGAAGTATGAAAAAATGGTGGGGGAACAGAAAGTATACGGAAAATATATGTGCAAGCTACTAAAGTTAAGTTGGTGACAAACCAGATATGATTGTTATAAATTTAGGAGGTTAATTTTTAACCCTATGGTAACCACAAGGAAAACAGATGAAAAATATAGCCACACTGAAGTGAGAAGTCACTCAATGTAGTAAACCCCAAAAGTAAATATACATAAAAGTAGGCTTTAACAGAAATGAGGGACAAAAGAAGGTATGCAACCATTAAAAAGCAAAATGACAGAAGGAATTCCTGTATTACCAGCAGTTCCTTTAAATGTAAATAAATTGAACTTTCTAGTCAAAAGGCAGAGATTGGCAGAATGGATAAAAAAAGCATGACCTAACTATTTGCTGTTTGCAAGAGACTCACCTAAAGTCAAAGATACAAGTAGGTTGAGGGTGAAAGGATGGGAAAAATATATATACCATGGAGGTAGTAACCAAAAGAGAGCAAGGACGACTATACTAATATCAGATAAAATACACTTTTGATCAAAAACAGTTATGAAGAGCAAAGATGGTAATGATACACTAATCAATGGGAAAATTCAGTAAGAAGATGCAACAATTATAAATACATATGCACCTAAAAGCATAGCACCAAAATATATGAATCAAACACTGACAGATTTGAAGGGAGAAATTGATGGTTCTACATTAGTAGTAGGAGACTTTATCACCTAGTCTCAATAATAGATAGAACATCTAGTCAGGAGATCAATAAAGAAGAGGACGTGAATGATAAACTTAACCAACTAGACCTAATAGACATATATAGAACATTGCACCCAATGAAAATAGAAGACACTTTCTCCTCCAGTGCACATGGGTCATTCTCCAGGATACACCATATGCTGAGTCACAAAATAAATCTCAATAAATTCAAAAATATTGAAAGCATAAAATGTATGTTCTCTGACCACAGTAGAATGAGGCTAGACCTCAAAAACAGAGTGAGAAATGGAAAATTCATAAATATGTAGAAATTAAACAACATACGAACTCGAGTTCTAGAAGGATCAGAGCAGCTGGCTGGACAGCATGGCTCTCCAGGTGCTGCCCTTTCCAGACTGCCTCTGCTAGATGCTGGACCTAGTTGAAGCCCCAGAGGGAAAGGAAAATCACTCTCTGTGGTTTAAAAAAAAAAAAAAAAAAGTAAACTAACAAATATGCTCTTCAATATGTTTTTCAACATTGAAAAGTACCTTGACAATGAGCAGAAAGAGCAGATGTCCCTGTCGTGAGAGGGCAACAGTGAGGGACTTGAGCTATCCGACTAAGGGCAGTACACCACTGAAGGGTACGACATTTTTTTTGTGGCTAAGGAGGCCACGGGAGATCCCTGGGACCATGGGTAAGAGGCGCAGCTCAGCCCCGCGGACTTGAAACTGAGTGGTCTGTGCTCCCTGCTGGACTCGCCGCGGTTCTGCCAGGCACTGTCTGCCCTGGGCAGTGTAGACTGCAAGAGTGCGAGTGCGAGTGCAACCTGCAGCTGCTCTGAGCACGCTTACACCAGACAGTCCGGCCTTCGCGGCTCGCTCTAGAAACCACGGATTGAGGCAGCGGGGTGGTTGACGAAGGGGGGCTGTATTTAATCATTACGCTATCTTTTACAGAAAATGAAGTGCATTTGCGTGGAATGATAAATTTTGTTATTTATTCAACTTGAAAGCTTGTCAGAGCTATTCATTGAGGACAGATGTTTCCACTCCGAGAGTATGCAGATGCTTGCCCCAGAACGTCACACCCAATGGAGAAGCACTCAGACCCAGAAACTCCATCGCTGTCTGCAGACACCGACAGCCCGGTCTGGAGCGTGTCTGCTTGACCCACGGAGTAGCCTGAGGCTGCTTCACAGAGAACTGTGCTGAGCACCTAGTCCGCATTCCGGGCTGGTTTCCCCTCTTCCCAGGTGCTGCCGTTCCACGTGCACCTCGGCTGTCCTGAGCCTCCCAGACCTGGGGGCGTCGGTGCCTTCATACTGAAATGGGACATAGAGCATCATCACCATGGTTTATTGGAGCAGTTTCATGTAAATGTGCAAAAATATGTAATTTTTATCTGCTGTGTAGAGTGGTTTAAACATGTTTTATGAGATCACATTTGTATTTCAAATAAAGAATTTGAAAAGCTAACAAAAAAAAATGGATCAAAGACCTTAATGTAAGAGCTAGAATTATCAAACTTCTAGAAGAAAATGTAGGGAATCATCTTCAGGACCTGTTTCAGGCAATGGTTTCTTAGAATTTTTACCCAAGGCACAAGCAACAACAACAACAAAAATGGATATTTGGACCTCATGAAAATTAAAAACTTCTGTTACTCAAAAGATGTTATCATGAAAATAAAACAACAATCTACACAATAGGATAAAATATTTGGATACCTCATGTCCAATAAAGATTAATATCCAGACTGTATAAAGAAATTCTACAACTTAAAACAAAAAGATAACCCAGTTAAAAAATGGGCAAAAGACTTGAACAGACATCTCTCCAAGGAAGATATGCAAATGGCCAGAAAACACATGAAAAGATACTCTACATCGTTAGCCATCAGGGAAATACAAATCTAAGCTGCAATGAGATACCATTTCATACCCATTAGAATGGCTGCTATTAAAAAAAAAAAAAAGGAAAATAACAAGAGACGGAGAGGATGTAGGGAAAGAGGAACACTCGTTGGTAGCATTGTGAAATTAGCTCCATGGAAGACAGCTTGGCGGTTCCTCAGAAATCTAATTATAGACTACCATATGACCCAGCAATCCCACTACTGGGTATTTTCCCAAAAGAATTGAAAGCAGGGACCTGAACAGATATTTCAGACCAATGTTCATAGTGACATTATTCATGATTGCCAAAAGATGGAAGCAACTCAAGTGTCTATCAACTGATGAATGGATAAATAAAATGTATTATATGCATACAACAGAATATTATTCAACTGTAAAAGGAAATGAAGTCCTGATACAGGCAACAACATGGATGAACCTTGAAGACATCATGTTTAGTGAAATATGACAGGGACAAAAGGACAAACAGTATATGATCTTACTGTTTTGAAACAATTCAAATAAGTGAACTCATACAGTCAGAATTTAGAATATAGATACCAAGATGCATGGTGGGGGTAAGGAATGGGAAACTAAGGCTTAAAATATGCAGGGCTCCTAGTTGGATTGATGAAATATTTTGTAATGGATGACAGTGATGGTAGCACAACATTGTGAATTAATGCAATTTCAGTGCAATTAACAGTGCTGAAATTTATACCTCAATATGATTAAAAGGGGGAAATCCTAGACTGAATATATGGTAACAGAATAAAAAAAAATACATGAAACTACACTACACAGTGAACACATAGTTAAACCATGAACTTTAATTAATCATACAATTATAAAAATGTACTATCATCAATGGTAACAAATGTTTCATACCAATGCAAGGAGTTGGGGATGGGGTGGTGTATGGGATACCTCTATTTTATGCATGATTGTTCTCACAACTTCTCTAATTCAAAAAAAAACAGAGAGAGAGAAATGATGATTTCAGCAGTTAGAAGGAAGAATTTCTATCTCTACTTCATCCAGCCAGCTTCTTCTGGGGAATTCATTGCAAATCTTCGTTGGAATACCCAGCTTGCAGCTTACCCTATGGAATTTGGAGTTGTCCATTCCCACAGTCATGTGAGACAATTCTCATACAAAGCTCATAGTATTTATAATTTATCTCCTGTTTGTTCTATTTCCCTAGAGAACCCTGGGTAATGCAGCTATTGTGTGAGAAGACCCAAGGTCCTATGTTAATACTGTATGTTAGATAGCATTCATTCTGTTTAGGTTTGTCATGAACATTATGGCCCACTTTCGAGGGCTCTGATTCCAATGATAATCTAATTTTCAGAGCCCTTGCACTGCTATTTTTGTCTACTGGTTTATCTTGTGCAGCTAGGTCTTCCAATCTTCTCTGCTAGTGCTCCTTGAGGGGACAAAAGAAGTTTCTCCCAGCAGTGCTAATAAAAAGGATCATGCTGTAACAAATGGCCCTGGCCCAAGAAACACACTCCTTCCCCACTAGGTCTGAGAATCCCCTCTCCCACAAGATACAGAGGCACTAGGGAGAAACAGCAAGCCCCCATGGCTGGAGTTTCCATCTCGCATGTAGAGGCAGAGATAGTTTAAAATTTTAGTCACATCCAAAAAATCTAACACATTATGTTTTAATATTATAATATTATTTTTATTACTTATATTCCTTGATCTTCACTATGTTACACAATATGCTATAGTTTCATGTAGCATATTATTTAGTATCTAAAGAACCATAGATGCAGAACTCATTTTAGAAGTTTGTCTACTAAGAGAAGCAAAGGGAGCTACAACCTGGAGTTGGAAGTAAGATCAAAGGAGAGACTTTTGTTTACAATGTATTGATTTTTTCTGCATAATAAACATGTATTAATTTATTAGCTTTCCTTTGGTAGATGAGGGGGAATATGCCTTCAGATTTCCCTAAAACTGGGGTTGAAAAGGAAGAGGAGTTTGGATATAGAGCTGTTGGGTATTGGAGTGGCAAAGGCTCAAGCTAAATAACTACTCTGGAGTCTATGGGGAAAAGGAAGAATGTAGCATTCCTAGTAGCAAAGATGGCTAAAGAAAGATGAAGAATGGGATATGAACTAGTTTTCAAATTGAAATTTCTCAAACTTAAGTTATTATATTTTTATCTGGTCAGTTGGGGTTCTTCATCCTGGTGGATAATGGAAAAATGAATCACTTTTAGATGATAGTCACAGTTGTCTGGAATTCGACTATGCTTGCTGTGGGTAAATACGTTGTTATCACTGGCCCTGAAATAGTCATAACTTAAATATTTCTTTTCAGAAAAGGTAGCTTTTGTGTATTTTCTTATCCGTTACATATTCCATTCCCACTCTGCTTATTTCAAACTGCATTCTGTGGGAAACATTCAAATAATATTTCCTCCTTTTAAAATCCAGGAGCTTAGATAAATCATGCCATATTTTCCTGGACATGAGAGTTATCTTACCCTCCTACCTTCTTATATATCATTTTGTGTTTCATTTGTTTTAATTTCCCACTGCATTTTTATGTCCTGTTATTCCTTTGGGGGTATGCAAACATAAAATGACCACTAAGTGTTAATTTTCTTGGTTGCCATAATAATTAGGATAAAAGCTTCCTCTGGGGTATAGTTGTTAGGGCAAATTTTGCATTTATCTTAACTATAATGCCTTTACCCTCCTGAGAGTTTACTCTAAAAAAAAAGTACTGATCATAAACTAATCTAATCTTAAATGAGATAGTTTTTCTCTCACTTAATAGCCTGGAAATTAGCAGTGTATTTTTGGCTGGCCAGCACAACTACAGAAACACTTTTAGGGTCCCAGGGACTTCTCATCTCATTGCTCAATAAACTTATAGCATGCAGATACTGTCTTCCATATTCACGATCCCAGCTACGGGACAGAGAAATTTATGAAAGAATATAAACTATTTGATAATATGAAGACTCAGCAGTGACTTGTGCCAAATCTGCTTTTATCATATGATTCAAGGGAAGCTGGAAAATGTAGTTCATGAGAGGTTAAATGCCCAGTGTTCAAATATTACTGTTTAAAAATGTAATAACAGGTATGGAAGAATTAGCAGTCTGCCAGAGACTCTTTAGTGTTTTCTATTTTCCACAGTCTGCATCTTTAATTCATTCCCACTCAGCAGGACCAATTAAATATAGGAGAGAAGATGCCCATAACCTCATTTAGGTGGCAGTGGCAGTGTTTTTCTTTCAGCCATTTTACACATATCAATATTATCCAATTACTGGAATAACTGCAACATTCCTCAGAATCCATTTAACAATGTTTTGTACAAATTGCTTCCTTTTGTTCACCATCCACTGATTCCCTTTCTGATCATGGGACTCATATCACAATATGTGGGAATGACTGTGAATTGAACCTCAGTACGCTGATTGATTCCAAAAAAAAAAATCACTGCTTTCCGTTCTTGCCAATCTTATTTTGGGCACAGCATATAGTATCCTTTCTCTTCCTTGATACAAAGTGAAGAAATCAGTCTTGTTATGCAATGGTTACATCATTGCATAACAAACAATGCTCAAGTTCAGTGGCTTAAAATAATAATTTAATATTATTACTCTTTTTTTTCTGTGGATTGAATAGATTCAGTCAATACTTCTTGCTTATGTCCCACCATGTAATTTTTGTCACATGATAGCTAGAGCTAGAATTCCAGAACTGTAAAATATTAAATTTGTGTTGTTTTAAATGACCAAATTGTCGTAATTTATCATAGGAACAATAGGAATCTAATACAGATGTGATGGCTGGAACAGTTGGGGGTTGACTGAATTTCTCTCTGTCTCTCTGTCTCTGTATCTCTCTCTCCTGCTCCTTATCTCTCTGATTAGGTTTCCTCACTTCATTCTGATCTGAGAATATTAAAATTTTTCACATGGCAGCTGGTTTTCCCCAGAGCATGTCTTCCAAGACAGAGGAATCAGAGATGCCAGTACACCTTACAAATTGGCACAATGTCACTTCTACTGCTTTACTTAAGCAGTCAAAGGGCCAGACCACATTTAAGTAGAAAGTAAATAAACTTCCCATCTTGATGGGAAGAATGACACAGAGTTTGCACAATTTTTAATCATCCATAACATGAAGTTTTCATCTGCTATTCCAATAACTTTAACATAGAAAAGAATAAAAAATTCCACTCTTTTAATTAGTATTTACTTTTTTAATTTCATCATTTTAATATCACGAAATATAAGTACAAAACATTGTACAAGCATATTTTTTACTACCTGGAGATGAAATAATACATTTGTGTTTTTATGAGAATCTGTATCACCCAGTCCTAGACCCTGTCAATGGCTTTTCACAGGGATATATTACTAGGCTTATGTGGTTTTATCATGAATAAAAAAAGCTCAAAACTTTTTCCACTGCAGATTTACATTTATCTTAATATTCTTATTAAGTCGCTTTGAAGAACTGTTAAGAAATATAAGATTGCCTTAGTCAAGACTTTTGAGTGAGTTCATAGGGGCCGAGATCTCCCTCACATTGGCTTTGCAAAGATACTGCACTTATTTGGGATAAAAAAAAGTATAGTCTTAGTAACCCTCTTACTATTTTGGAAAATTATCATTTCCTGAAAAGTCCGGAATATTGCAACAGATAGTTATTGGTTAACCAGTAATTCATGAAACCCCATTTCTGTAAGACTAATTCAGTACAACAGAGAACCATAAAAACCCACATGCACTAAAGAGAATGCAACTATTCAAATTGTCTCTTTTCCTACCTCTAAACTGATTTAACCACATTAAGTGAGAGCAACATCAGCCAATAAAGAAAAAGCAAACTGTGCTAAAGTGTTCAGCATTCAGCTTCCTTGGGATACCTCACAATTTTCAGCCATTTCAGCTAAGAGTTTTCTTATTTAAGAAAAAGAAAAGTGGTGAAAGCAGCATTTAATATGTTGGGAAATGTGAAAAAAAAAATGACAACCTTAAACCTGCATATTTCATAAAATATTTTTAATTTTGTTTTTATAAATACATAAAATGGTATTCTTGCTGTTAAAAATCAGTTATGTCAATCTTTAAGGATAAATTTTGGGGTATTTAAAATAATATATGTTTGGAAAACTGAACCACATTTTTAATTGCCAACATTATGTTCTGTTCTTGGATGAATCATCTTTGATTCTTTTTTTCACACCCCAATTATAAACCCTGGCCATACTGACTTTGGTGGTAGTAAACTGATCTCAAAGAAAGTCGAGGTCTTCCTCAAGATAATCAAGATTGTTTGTGGCAGTTGATAAATTTTTTTCCAATAATTTCCTGTGCTTTATCAGTATCATATTCAAGCATTACATTAGCCCCCAACTACAGACACACTTTATCAGTAGAAGGGACTGATGCTTTGCAGTATAGGTTATCTGCCAGTAAGAATCTGGTCTCCAGTGAATTGAATATCTTTTCTTCCGCATGTATTTCAGAATTTCTAGAGTATGCTTAATTTCAGAAATCTGACCTTTTAGACTCTTCTTTTGAGCAAGGTTGAGTTCCATAAACTTATGGTACTGTTCATCCAGCTTCTTCAGTACTGTATCTGCTGTCTCATTCCCTGGTTGTTTCATGAAAGAATCTACATCTTCTACAAACATGGCTTCAGGAATTACAGATGGAGTTCCCACCCATTCCCTGGAGCCACTTCTCTAAAGCCACCCACCTCCTTAGCAGCCACCATCTTGGGGGAGCAGTTTTACTTATATATGCCTTTTCCCTCTACCTCAGCTATGAACAATTTAAAGTCAGTATAGATAACTTGATTATGGACTGGGCCATATGTGGCATCACCATAGTTGGTGAATTATCTTCATTAACCTGTAACACTCCTGCAATAAAAGTTTGTTCTATCATTCTCTATTACAAAAATTCACTGGGATAATTCCTATCTATTTAAATGTTTTCCTGCAAACCCACATGTTAAGGATTGAATCATATCCCCCACAAAGACACATTCAAGTCCTAACCCCCATTTCTGTGATTATGACTGCATTTTAAATAGAATCTTTGAAGATCCTAAAATGAAGCCAAGCTGAATCAGACTGGACCTTAATCCAATACTACTAGAGTCTTTATAAACAGGAGTGAGAAGATAAAAGGAGACAGAGTACCATGTGATGTAGGCAGAGATTGATTGCTAGGAAGCAGAGATTTATTAACAGCAGACTGAAACCTTGATTTTGGACTTCTAACCTCAAAAACTTTGAGACGCTAAGGTCCTATTTTTTAAGCCAACCAGGTTGTGGTATTTGTTAATGCAGCCCTGGCAAATCTAAGATATCACACCACCCACATGCCTTATCTTTATATCTCTCTGTTTGTTTGACGCAAGCTGTCCAGCCCCAGCTGAGTACAGCTGAAGGCGTGTACAAGAATACAACCATTTAATAATCATAAAATAATTGAATCTGAATTTGGCAGAGGGATATGCCATAGTCCACACCATTTTAATAATATTATTTTTGAATAGTTAATTCAGATATCAGAAAATGCAATATATACAAAAAATTGCACATGATGAAAGGTTTTACATTTTTGCTCAGTCGAAGCAATTCCCTTTATAGAAAGATGAAAACCAAAGTTACCAACTTCTTTTGTATCCTCTTATACATACATACACAGACATACACAGACACACATAAGGAATTCACTACATACACATGTGCACATGTGTGTATATTAACTGTGAATGTCTTTATTTTACAAATAGTAACTTTGTATATTATGCATACATTGTCTTCAGTGACAGAGATCTATGTTAGTTTTAAAGAATTTCATCACTCATTCATTTTTGTTTCTTAGATTTATTTACAGTCATAGAGTATTTCATTTTTTATCATAGCATATCATAGATTTTATAACCAGTTTCCTATTGATGGTGATTTAAGTTGATTCCAATATTTTCTATCTAAAACCAATGTTGTAATGAATAATTCTATACATATATCATAATTTTACAAGCATGAGTACAACTGAAAGATACAGAATTGTTGAACAAAGGGTATGTATATTTTAATTTTGGAAGATATTGCCAAATTGCCTGTGATGGTTAGGTACATGGGTCAATTTGGCCAGGTGACGGTGTCCAGATGTCTGGTCAAGCAAGCACTGGCCTAACCATTACTGCAAGGATATTTGTGGCTGGTTAATAAAACAGAAGGATGGTTTATTAAATCATCAGTCAATTGACTGCAGCTGTGACTGATTAAATCAACAAAGGGTGTGTCTTCCACAATGAGAGAATGCAATCAGCTGGATTTAATCCAATCAGTTGAAGACTTTTAAGGGAGAAAGACAGGATCTTCACTTCTTGTCCAGCTAGCTGGTGAAGCATTTCCTGAGGAATACATCAAACACCTTCATCAGAGTCCCCATTTTGCTGCCTGCCCTACAGAATTTGGACTTGTGCATCTTGCCCTACAGAATTCAGATTCATGCATCCTCACAGTTGCATTAGACACCTTTAAAAAATCTTATATTTATAGATAACTCTAGTTTATTCTGTTTCTTCTAGAGACCCCTGACTAATACAACTTGGTATCAGGAGTGGTTCCTGAGAAACAGATTCTTAAAATGAGCTTTTATAATTGGATTTCTACTCTGATTAGATTTCAAGGCACTAATTACTCCATTTCCAATAATCAGGATGACACTGACAGTCCATGGCATGAGTTGGCAATGGAGATACACAAAATATCATGGTTTGATTCTCCTAATCATACTCTTGTATGAAGCAAGTCTCTGTGTGACAGTTTTTTTTTGACACCTTAATAGAGTTTTGCAGAGTTAAGAGGTATAATGATGTTGGCTGATTTCTCTTGGATATGCTGGATAAACTTGTAAGAGAAAGGGATGAACTAAAGGCTTCAAATTTGAAACTTAAGCACTGTATGACAGATGCAAAGGTTTCTATGTGTGCTCTGAAAGAAAATCTTATTTCCTTTCACTGAAGAATTGAGAATTCTGAAAACCAGACCCAGAGTTTCGCTGCATGAGTAGGAGATTTTCAACATAAACTAAAATCTCAACCTCACAGGGTGTCTGATGTTAAAATGAAGGCATTGATTGGAAAAGAATGGGGTCCTGAAACTTGGAGTGGGGATATATGGATTGATAATAATGGCAGTGAGGATACTGGAACCCTGGGTTCTGCTGAGTCTTTGTTAGATATACCTGTAATCTGCCCTGGGGAAATAGCCCACCACCTCCAATCTGCCCTGAAGAGAGAGCTACCCAACCACCACCTTGCTTTGAGGAGCCTGCCATCCAACTTCTACTCAAAGAGATTAACCCTTCAGTGCCTGATAAACCTGTAATCACCTCTCCTGAAGAAGCAGCCCTCCTGTGTCAGGAGAGATTAATGCTGTTTTACCAGATGAAACTGCAATGGAATGTCCTAAGGTAAATGGCTTGAGGGATACTTCTAATCCTTTTCATGACCCACCCCCACCACCAGTCTTTGCTTCAAGACCTATAACTAGACTAAAGTCGCAACAGGCCCCAAAGGGTGAGGTACAAAGTGTGACCCATAAGGAAGTATGCTATACTCCAAAAGAACTGTGTGAGTTTTCCAGTCTATATAGATAGAACACAGGGGAATAAGTGTGGTAATGGATATTAAGGGTGTGGGATAATGGAGGAAGGTATATAAAGTTGGATCAGGCTGAATTTATTGATATGGGCACACTAAGCAGAGATTCTGTGTTCAATGTTATAGATCAAGGGGTTAGAAAGGGCATTAACAATTTGTTTGGGTGTTTGGCTGAAACATGGATCAAAAGGTGGCTGGCATTACTGGAGTTTGAAATGCCAGAACTTCCCTGGTATAATGTAGATGAGGAAATTCAAAGGCTTGGAGAGACTGGAATGTTAGAGTGGATTTATCATGGAAGACCTGCTCAAGCACCCCTGGAATGTCCAGAAGACACAACTTTACCAGGACTGTGAGGAATAAATTTGTGAAACTAGCTCCATCATCCCTGAAGAGTTTTGTAGTTGCCCTTCTCTGTAGGTCAGATATTACTGTGGGAATTGCTGTCACTGAGAGGGAATCCTTAAACACAATGGGGATAATCAGATCCCAAGGTGGCAAAAGCCACATGGCAGCAGTTTCAAACTTAAGGTGGGCATGGTTATCATAATGGAAAACATGAGCAAAGCAGCAGTCAAAATAATCTGATTCTTAAAGACTTACGGCATTGGATAGTAGATCATGGAGTAACTAGAAGTATAATATATGGGCAGTCTACTAAATTCTTTTTTGATCTGTTTAAGCAGAATTCTAGGTCAAGTGAACAAAAGTCTACCTTGAATTACCAAAACAGAGAGTCACATTCCCTTAATCAATTCCCAGACTTCAGACAGTTTATAGACCCAGAGCCCATGAATGAGGGGAAGGCCGGGTACACTTGGGGAAGGACCCTATTTTACTGTCAAATATTTATGCTGTTAATCTTCTTCCCAGCCTTCCCCAAGGGGACCTTCAGCCTTTTAGTAGTGTAACTGCCCAGTGGGTAAAAGCAAATGATCAGATATTTGGGGTATTATTAGACACTGGCTCAGAAGTGACATTAATTCCAGGAGACCCAAAACATCACTTCGCTCCACCAGTCAGAATTGGGGCTTATGGAGGTCAGGTGATGCAGTTTTAGCTCAGGTTCATGTGACAGTGTGTCCAATGGGTCACAGGACCCATTCTGTGGTTATTTCCCCAGTCTGGAATGCATAATTGGAATAGAAATGCTCAGCAACTGGCAGAATCTTCATACTGGTTCCCTGACTCATGGAGTGAGGGCTATTATGGTAGCAAAGGCCAAGTGGAAGCTCCTAGAACTGCTCCTGCCTAGCAAAACAGTAAGCAAGAAGCAATACTGGATTTCTTAAGGGATTGCAGAGATTAATGCCACTCTTAAGGACTTGAAGGATCCAGGGGTGGTGATTCCCACCACGTCCCCATTAAACTCTCCTGAAGTTTCTTGGCCATTGGCAATCCTGCCTGGATTGGATTGTTGAAGTTTCCCATTGACTTTAATCACAGGGCATGGTAGTACTAAGAGATGCCCTACAGGATAGCCTATCTTCCAGGAAAACTGCTTTACCTCCATTGTTTAGTTGCAGTGCTATTTCCCCTTGATAGTCAGGATCAATCATCCCAGCCAGTACAGTAATCCCCTTCTTGCCTGTTGATTCAGAGGCATAAGAAGGCCAAAGTGGTGTCTGGTCAAGCAACTAAGCACTGGCCTAAACATTACTGCAAGGGTATATAAACCAGCAAGCTGGTTTATTAAATTGTCAGTCAATTGACTGCAGCTGTGACTGATTACATCAACAAAGAACATGTCTTCCACAATGGGAGAATGTAATCAGCATTCAATCAGTTGAAGACTTGTAAGGGAGAAAGACAGAGGAACTTCACTTCTTTGGCTAGCCAGTGAAGCATTTCCTGAGGAGTTCATAGAACACCTTCATTGGAATTCCAAGTTTGCTGCTTGCTCTATGGAATTTGGACTCGTGCATCCTGCCATATGGAATTTGAACTTGTGCATCTTGCCCTATTGAATTTGGAATCAGGCATCCACACAGTTGGATGAGACACTTTTATAAAATCTTATATTTATAGATATCTCTTGTTGATTCCGTTTCCCTAGAGAACCCTGACTAATATATTGCTCTGCATAGAAACAATACCTGTGTACACATTCTGTCTATTACAATGCTTGTTACTCCAATCATTAGAATATGTAGGACACTCTCAAATATTTCATATATGTCAATCTTATTGGTAAAAAAAAAAATGTACTTCCTTGTATTTTAAATTCACATCTATCTTATAAATGACATTCTGAATTTTTTCAGATAATTAACATACTTGTATTTCATTTTCTGTTATCTGTCATCATTTGTGCTTTTCTTTACATTTGTTGGTTTTTCTCTTATTGATTCATAGAATTCCTTAATGAAAGGAACTAGAGTATGCAATTTGGTCACTTAAGTTTCATAATATTTTTTCTTCTCATTTATCATTTTCTTTGCACATTGTAGGCTTTTACATTGGAGTTTATTTTTTTCATTTTTATTGAGATTGTTCAGATACCATACAATTATCCAAAGATCCAAAGTGTACAATCACTTGCCCCTGAGTACCCTCATACAGCTGTGCATCCATCACACTTAATTTTTGTTCAATTTTTAGAAACTTTTCATTATTCCAGACAAGAAATAAAGCGAAAGATGAAAAAAGAAAAAAAAGAAAAGGAAACTCTAATCCTCCCCTATCCCTAACCAACCCCCCTCAATTGTTGACTCGTAGTATTGATATAGTGCATTTGTTACTGTTTATGAAAAAATGTTGAAATACTACTAACTGTAGTATATAGTTTGTAATAGGTATATAGTTCTTCCCTATATGCCCCTCTATTATTAACTTCTAATTGTATTGTCATACATTTGTTCTGGTTCATGGAAGTGATTTCTAGTATTTGTACAGTTGATCATGGACATTGCCCACCATAGGATTCAGTTTCATATATTCCCATCTTTTGACCTCCAACTTTCCTTCTGGTGACATATATGACTCTGAGCTTCCCCTTTCTACCTCATTCACACACCATTCGGCGCTGTTAGTTATTCTCACATCTTGCTACCAACACCCCTGTTCATTTCCAAACATTTAAGTTCATCCTAATTGAACATTCTGCTCATACTAAGCAACCACTCCCCATTCTTAAGCCTCATCCTATATCTTGGTACCTTATATTTCATGTCTATGAGTTTACATATTATAATTAGTTCCTATCAGTGAGACCCTGCAATAATTGTCCTAATGTGTCTGGCTTATTTCACTCAGTACATTGCCCTCGAGGTTTTGTCATCAACCCATTTTTTTTTTTTAATATGGTTTTGTTCACTCACCATACATTCCATCCCAAGTAAATAATCGATGGTTTTCTGCATGGTCATACATTTATGTGTTCACCACCTTCACCACTATCTATATAAGAGCATCTACATTTCTTCCACAAGGCAGGAGGGAGAGTCAAAGAAGGTAGAGAGGCAAAAGAAAGAGGAAAAAAAATAACAGCTAGGAAGCAGCAAAAGGAAAAATAACCTTAAATCAAAGTAGAATAAAGAATCAGACAATACCACCAATGTCAATTGTCTAACATGCCTCCCCTATCCCCCCCCTTATCTGCATTTACCTTGGTATATCACCTTTGTTACATTAAAGGAAGCATAATACAATGATTCTATTAGTTACAGTCTCTAGTTTATGCTGATTGCATCCCTCCCCCAATGCCTCCCCATTTTTAACACCTTGAAAGGTTGACATTTGCTTCTTCTCCCTCGTAAAAGAACATATTTGTACATTTTATCACAATTGTTGAATATCCTAGATTTCACCAAGTTACACAGTCCCAGTCGTTATCTTTCCTCCTTTCTTGTGGTGTCTTACATGCTCCCCACCTTCCTTTCTCAACCGTATTCATAGATACCTTTGTTCAGTGTACTTACATTGTTGTGCTGCCATCTCCCAAAATTGTGTTCCAAACCACGCACTCCTGTCTTCTATCACCCTGTAGTGCTCCCTTTAGTATTTCCTGTAGGACGGGTGTCTTGTTCACAAAGTCTCTCATTGTCTGTTTTTCAGAAAATATTTTGAGCTCTCCCTCATATTTGAAGGACAGCTTTGCTGGAAACAGGATTCTTGTTTGGTGGTTTTTCTCTTTCAGTATCTTAAATATATCACACCACTTCCTTCTTGCCTCCATGGTTTCTGCTGAGAGATCTGCACATAGTCTTATTAAGCTTCCTTTGTATGTAATGGATCACTTTTCTCTTGCTGCTTTCAGGATTCTCTCTGTCTTTGACATTTGATAATCTGATTATTAAGTGTCTTGGCATAGGCCTATTCATATCTCTTCTGTTTGGAGTACGCTGCGCTTCTTGGATCTGTAATTTTATGTCTTTCATAAGAGATGGGAAATTTTCATTAATTATTTCCTCTATTATTGCTTCTGCCCCCTTTCCCTTCTCTTCTCCTTCTGGGACACCAATGATACGTACATTATTGTACTTTGCTTCATCCTTGAGTTCCCAGAGACATTGCTCATATTTTTTCATTCTTTTCTCCATCTGTTCCTTTGCGTGTAGGCTTTCAGGTGTTTTGTTCTCCAGTTCCTGAGTGTTTTCTTCTGCCTCTTGAGATCTGCTGCTGTATGTTTCCATTGTGTCTTTCATCTCTTGTGTTGTGCCTTTCATTTCCATAGATTCTGCTAGTTGTTTTTTTCAACTTTTGATTTATGCCGTATACATGCCCAGTGGTTCCTTTACAGCCTCTATCTTTTTTGCAATATCTTCTCTAAACTTTTTGAATTGATTTAGCATTAGTTGTTTAAATTCCTGTATCTCAGTTGAAGTGTACGTTTGTTCCTTTGACTGGGCTATAACTTTGTTTTTCTTAGTGTAGGTTGTAATTTTCTGTTGTCTAGGCATGGTTTCCTCAGTTATCCAAATCAGGTTTTCCCAGACCAGAACAGGCTCAGGTCCCAGAGGGAAGAAATATTCAGTATCTGGTTTCCCTGTGGGTGTGTCTTAGAAAATTGCTCCACCCTTTGATGCCTCAGGTCACTGTGCTTTTCTGCCCAGCAGGTGATGCCTGTTAGCCTATAATTCTTGACTGGTGTCAGGAGGTATGGCCGTGTTCCCCCAGGCTCTGGGGTCTGGTTCTGAATGGAAAGGACCCCACCCCTTTCCTCCTAGAGAAGACAGACCCCTCAGGTGGAGGTCATTAGCATTTCAGTGGTCTCACTCTCTGCTTGTGCTGTCTCCACCCTTCCCCGAGTCACAGCCCTGGAAACTGAAAATGACTGGGGCTTTCTCCACTGAGACAAAAAAGAAACAGAGAGTCCCCTTCAGACCCAGTCCAAGGTGACCCTCCGGCTCTCCCAGGTCAGTCGTCACCCAAAGCCTCTGTTTTTTGGGGATGCGTACCTGTAGTGAGCAGTTCACACTCACTGCTTAAAACCCCAGTTGGAGCTCAGCTGATCTATATTCGCTTGCTGGGAGAGAGCTTCTCTCTGGCACCACAAGGCTTTGCAGCTCAGGCTATGGGGGAGGGGGTCTCACGACTTGGTTCCGCAGGTTTTACTTACAGATTTTATGCTGTGCTGTTGGGCATTCCTCCCAATTCAAGTTGGTGTATGATGAGTGGATGGTCTCATTTGTCCTCCCACAGTTATTCTGGATTATTTGCTAGTTGTTTCTGTTTTTTTTGTAGTTGTTCCAGGGGGCTACTTAGCTTCCACTCCTCTCTATGTCGCCATCTTGCCCGAGTCTACTAACACCTGTTTTGTCTTTCCACTCCGCTGACTAGGATGTGGGCGCTTCTGCTCACTGAGGGTGCTAAGAACGTAGCTTCCACCCACAGGGTCCTGATCTCGGAGGACTCAGGATTTCGCAGGGTGGGGACACAGAGAGGGCGTAGCATCCAGGGGCTCCGGTGGGAAGCGGCTGTCCCCTTCCAGACTGAAACCCAACTCCACCAGCTCGGCAAACTCCACTGGAGTTTATTTTAATATAGTCAGAATTATCAATATTTTCTTTTATGTTTATTTAGTTTTTTCATATGTTAATGGGCATCCACTTTGCTGAGATTAAATAAAAATTTTCCTATTTTATATGATTTTTGACATTTTACTATGTGATACAATTTGTGATTATTTATATAAAATAAATTAATTGTACATATTTGAGATGGCCACCTAATTGTCCAAATATTACTCATTATGTGTTGTACCTTTTTTTTTCAATTTAAGATGCCTCTTTTCCCATACTGTAAAAACATATATTCTGTCTCTTCAATTATTCCTGTCTATTTATGTAGCTGTACCAAGCCAAACTACTTCTGCCTTCAGGAGGTAAATTTGGGACTGAAAGGAAACAATTCTCCTTCAGAGGAGTCAAGGTAACCTATACTTACTCAAATATCATCACAGATGGCTAAAGACTCCCTAGAGAAACATTTTAAGTCTGGAAGGCTGACTCTCTTGGATATTATTCTTGATCTTATGCTAAGTGTCCTGACTCCACTGAATTCCTACTATAACTATTGGATACATAAATCTTACATAATTACCCAAGCTGTTTATATGACTAGTAAGTTTGTCTATAAATCTAGGTCTGATACTAACATTCATCAATATCATGATTGTGTAACACATGGCTTACATTGTTTTACAGAAGATTCTACTATGTGAGCATGTAAATTTAAGTGTGCCAGTAACCTTTATTTTCTTTTTATGCATAGTGTACCTGAAATAGTTATTTATCTCCAATTTTGCAACAGGTTTTCATTATGGATTAAAAGCCACGTTCTTTACATGGTCCTATAGGCTTTCCCACTATCTGTACCTTGCTCTTACCTCTCTGATCACCTTTCCAGCTATGCTCACTTTGCCTCACATTTCCTACATTGAATCTGTAGCATATAATCAGGATATATTAACACCAGAAAATGGAAAATTACAGTAAGGAATCTCTTGCAAAGCAGGGCTTCATATATAAATAATTTATCTTCTATAGACAAATATTAATGCTTATTAATGACTAGCAGTGGATTAGATTCTTATAATTTGTAGATCATTAGATTTAAATGACACCACAAAGTTGTTCTCTAAAGTATCACACTTTTTGCTGGCAATGTGTTTGATCAATATTACAATTCTTAATTCTATACAAATGTGATTTTTAGTTACATTTAGGTTTTCATTATACAGTTTTATTTTTTGTTTAGCCAATTTTATCATAGCCAGTCTCAAAAGGGGCTATTTTTAAGTAATAAAAAAAATCAGTCTGGTCTCCATAAAGGAAATGAAAGAACAGGAATGTGGACCCAAGGTTCTTGTCTATTCAGGGAAGAAAGACTCGGAATCTGGTAGACACATGTTCTGATGATCAGAGGGCTTTATTTATTGATAATATAAGACTACCTGATCAGATTATACAACCATCTGTGTGGAATGTCTTTCAGCACTCTCTGAGTCTATGTTTATAAATTATCATTGTGAATAAAAATCCTGCCTCCAAATTCCGTTAATCCCTGGAAGTAGCAGAGCTGCATGTCAGTCAAGCACAAACAATATCAGAAAGCTGTCTGTTTTAATTTACCATTAAAAATTACTCTATTTTAGATTTTTGACTGTTTGAAAGAGCAAATACAACTTCTAGATCTGGATAATATTGTTTCTGAATCTGCAACAGGGTCAGTGGGGAAAGGAAGCATACTCTGGTAGCTGGTGACCACTGGTGACTTCCTAGAGAAATTGCTCTTAATTAATTAGACTTCCAGTTGCAGTAATGTAGCCTCCTAAACTACCACCTTTATCTTTTCATTGCCAAACTGTGACCACATGCCATTTAATAACTTTGGAATATCTACTATAGTACAGCCATTGTAAATAATGGAATTGGTGGCGTAAAATAAATAGGAATATAGAAAAGTGTTAAACTATGTAACTGGATGAAATTTGAGTTTAAATTTTTAATATATAGTAATTCAAAATATATATAATAGGGTTTTTGTGTCTTTTAATAGAAATTAACAGATTCGTTTTGTCTTACGTTCACCGAAATGGAAAATTAGCATGAGGTTATAAAAAGAAATTAAAAAAAAAAGCTTGTGAACTAGAATGAAAGAAAAGTAATTAATTTTTACATTCTCAAATGCTTCTAAAAATGATAATACACCACAAGAAACAATCAACATGGGAAAATAATCTAAATATAAAAGGTCAAAATTACTGTTTCCATTGAGAGCAATACTTTAAATCATGTGATTTGGAAAAATGTATGATCTTGTCATGCAAATATCATTACAAAATTTGATTTCCTTTCTTTAAAGTGTCCTTACAAATTCTTAAGCAAATGTGTTCTAAGGGAATTTCTAAATTAAATGAAAGACCAATAGATAAAATTATACTTTCATTCAGGTGATTGGCAGGGCTACTTGATAAGGTACAACTATTATTTGTTCCCTCATTCTTAAACTGTCTAAAAAATAACCATAGTTTTGATCACCAAAAGATGTTTTCCACCATTCACATGTCTTCTGAATGGACTAAATCATCTGTTTAAGATATTAGATTCAGAGACTATTTAGAAATCAGAAGACATTTTATTTCTCAGTAAAAGAGTTTTTGCTACTGAGAATAGGGTGCCACTACAGAAATATCTAAAAATGTAGAAACAGCTCTGGAATACAGTAATGGGTAGAGACTGGAAGAATTTTAAGGGTTCAAAAATGAGTGAGTGGAAGTCAGGGCAAGATAGTGGCAAAGAGAGTTGTGGAATTTAGTTGATCCCCTATAGCAACTAGTAAATAGCCAAGAATAACTAGAAAATAATCTGGAACAAGTGATGGGACATCCATGACCTAACACCCATCATATACCAGTCTGGAATGAGTGGAATGGCTGAGATTACAAAATAGAACTGTAAGTGCCCACCAAACTGTGGAGCTGGAACCCCTCCCCAACTGGCATGGCAGGCTGAATTGGAAAACTTCACTGTGGGAAAAAAGCAGTCCCTGTTAGGAGCAATGGAATGCAGCTCAACCTAGCTCCAATTGTGGTTTCAATTAACAAATTTGGACTACTGAATACATGCCAAAAGCACAGATAAACCTGGAGCAAACAAGAAAGGAAATCAGAGCTGGCAGAGAAGAGGTGGGGCTGAAGGAAAAAAATACATAAATATAAAGAGAGGCTTTTGGAGTCTTCTGAGCTCCAATACTGGAAAAGGGCTGTGTCCCAAGAAAAAGGGCACACAGAACAGGTACCAACTCAGGTTCTTGCCTGGTGAACTGGAGGGCTGGTGACTGTCTCTGAAAAGGGAGCTTCCCCCCTCCTTTTTTTTCCCTCTCATTCTAAGTAGCTCATTAGAGAAAGCCTCGGGCATTTTCAGTTGTCAACATTGACACAGGCAAAGGTGGAGTTAAGATAGAGAGTCAAAGGAAAAACTCAAGCATAGAAGATAATTTCCTAAAGGGCTTATATCCCCTAAGAAAAAGGGGGTGGGGCCCAGCTCAGGTGTCAGCCCTCCCTCAGAGAACTCAGACCCCAGGGCCTTGGGGGAGGGGAACATAAACAGCTTAAGTTTGGCTCCTGGCACCGCCAATCCCTGCTGGGACAGGGCCCACTGAAAATTAAATGCACCACACCTCTTTACACCAGTGGGGAACTTTGGGCTGATAAACACCCCCTGCTGGGCAGGATAGGAAAAGCACAAAGTCTAGAGGCCTCACAGGAAAGTCTCACAATCTGCTAGGTCTAACCTCAGGAAAACCTGATACTGAATGCAGCCTCCTCCTGAGACCTGGGCCCATCTGGTCTGGGAAAATCTGATTGTGGTAATCAAGGAAACCAGATGTCCAGAAAACAAAAATTCTGACTCGCACTAGGAAAAATGAATATATGGCCCAGTCAGAGGAACAAACTTACACTTCAAATGAGACAGGAGTTGAAACAGCTAATTAAAGATTTTCAAACAAATATGCTAAATCAATTCAAAAATCAAATCAATGAGTTGAGGGAAGATATGACAAATGAGATGAAGGATATAAAGAAGACATTGGATACACATAAGGAAGAACTCAAAAGTTTGAAGAAACAATTGGCAGAACTTAGGGAATGAAAGGTACAATAGAAGAGATGAGAAACACAGTGGAGACATACAACAGTAGATTTGAAGAGGCAGATGAAAAGATTCAGGAACTAGAGGACAAGACATCTGAAATTCTACACAAAAAAGAACAGATAGGGAGAAGAATGGAAAAATATGAGCAGGGTCTCAGGGAATTGAATGATGGTATGAAGTGCATGGGTATACATATCATGGTGTCTCAGAAGTAGAAGAGAAGGGAAAGGGGGCAGAAAGAATAATGGAGGAAGTAATCAGTGAAAATTTTCCATCTCTTATGAAAGACATAAAATTGCAGATCCAAGATGTACAGTATACCCCAAACAGAATAGATACAAGTAGACCACTCCAAGAAACTTAATAATCAGATTATCAGATGTCAAAGACAAAGAGAGAATTCTGAAAGCAGCAAGAGAAAAGCGATCCATCACATACAAAGGAAACTTGATAAGACTCTGTGCAGATTTCTCAGTAGAAACCATGGAGGCAAGAAAGCAGTGGTATGATATATTTAAGATACTGAAAGAGAAAAACCACCAACCAAAAATTCTATATCCAGAGAAACTGTCCTTTAAAAATGAAGGAGAGTTTAAAATATTTTCAGACAAATAGACACTGAGAGAGCTTGTGAACAAGGTACCTGCTCTACAGGAAATACTAAAGGGAGCACTGTAGGCAGATAAGAAAAGACAGGAGACAGAGGTTTGAAGAAGAGTGTAGAAATGAAGACTATCAATAAGAGTACTGCATGGCCTCACTAATATGGACTAACAGTGATGAGTGAAATTTAAGAGTTGAGAACACAGGTTAACAGAGGCTAGAAAGAGGTTAGAGATCAGGCATATGATGCTGAAGGAGTACAGAAGGTTCAACATTGATTGTACAGGTCCAGAAATGGAATGGATGGCATAATAGTATGTGATGGTAACACATTTAAAGTACTCTGAACAAAGATGAGTGTAAGTACAGTTGAAAGAGAAAGGCTAAGGGCATGTGTGACACCAGAAAGAAAGGTAGAAAATAAAGAGTGGAATTTTACAACTTAGTGAAATGTAGAGTGGTCAATGATGGTGATTAAATGTAAAAATACAAGAAATTTTTAAGAGGGAGAATAAATGAATGTCAACATTGCAAAGTGTGGAAAATCGGATGGTATAGGGGAAACATAAGATCAATGCAAACTAGAGTCTATAGATAACAGTAACATTGTAAGATGCTTCCACTAATTGTGACAAAGGCAAGATACCAAATCTAAATACGTATGGGAAGATATAAGAGAGTGATATGGGATTCTTGGTGGTATTGTGGTTGTCTGACTTTTTCATTGTATTTTATTTTTATTTTTCTTCCATCTCTTGTATTTTTATTCTTCATCTATTTTTCTGCTTTTCTTTTTTTCTGGGGAAGAAATGGAAATGTCCTCATATAGATTGTGGTGGTGAATGCAAAATTATGTGGTTAAACTGAGAATCTTTGATAGCTTACTTAGGGTGGATTGTATGGTGTGTGAACAAAACTGTTTAAAAAATAAACAGAGGGATACAAGTGCTGGAGAAAATGAGAGAGGGATGTACCTATTCCCTGTTGGTAGGGAGGTAGAATGACACAGCCCAACTGGAGGGCAGTGTGGTGGTTCCACAGGAAGCCAATTAGGGGGTTTCCATATGGTCCTGCAACACTATTATTGGGTATTTACTTGGAAGAACTGAGAGCAGGGACATGAGTTGACATTGCACACTGGTGTTTATGGCAGCAGACTTCATGATTTGCCAATGGATGGAGGTGGACTAAGGGTATATCAACCAATAAATGAAATGGTGAACTGTGGTGTATACATGCAATGGAATAATGAGTGGCTGCAAGAAGAACTGAAGTTGTGAGATATGCTTCTAGGTGAATGGACTTTGAGGGAAGTATGTTGAGTGAAATAAGCCAGAATCAAAGGCAAACATTATAATGCCTCACTAATATGGGCTAACTATAATGTGCAAACTCTGAGAATTGAATCTGAGAACATAGTTTATCAGGGGAAGGATTATGGTAAGGCATCCTAGATTGTAAGTTCTTAAACAGTCACATCAATGCATTAGTTGTAACAATTGTCTCTAAATTCTGAGATGCTGAGCTGTTTGCGTTTAACCTGGTTGGGCCCTAGAACTTTGGGTATCTGTGTGACACTTGAGACTCAGAGCCAGAGTTCAGCACTATGAATGTCAGCATTAACCCATACAGCAAATGTTAAAGAAGTTGAAAAAGGGAACAGATTTCAATTAGAGATATGAATGAAATAGACTTGATTAGAACTGAGGTTGACCAGATTAAAGGGAAAAGGATGATATTGACTGTGATTTAAAACTTAAACTTCTGTGTGAGACAAAGGGAAGAGACGTTATATTTTCTGTAGCATGCTATATAAGTTAACTTGCATGGTCAGCTTATTCAAACACCATAATTACATGGAACCTTGAATAGGGGTTGAGATCTGATTGGTATGTACAGGTTAGCATGAAATCCCAATACATCCCCAAGTAATTTGGGCAGAGAATAAAAAGTATGTGCATTGCCCCCTTGAGGGCCTGGGGAAAAATATGGAAATATTAAATTTTCCCACCTGTGAAATTCCTGATATTCTGACAAGCACTGGGACTACATTTTTAGTAGGGAAGTCTTTGATCTTGGGGCTTGCCCTTGTGAAGCTTGTTGCTATAAAGGAGAGGCTAAGCCTACTTATAATTGTGCCTAAGAGTCACACCCAGAGAACCCCTTTTGTTGCTCAGATGTGGCCTGTCTCTCTCTAAGCCCACTCACTAAACTCACTGTCCTCCTCCCTACATGGGACATGACTCCAAGGGCTGCAAATCTTCTTAAGCAGTGTGGGGCATGACTCACAGGGATGAGCTTGGACCTGGCAGCATGGGATTGAGAAAGACTTCTTGACTAAAAGGGGGAAGAGAAATGAAACAAAATAAAGTTTCAGTGGTTGAGCGATCTCAAATGGAATCAAGTGGTCATTCTGGAGGTTATTCTCATGCATTATATAGATATTCCTTTTTAGTTTTTAGTGTATTAGAATAACTAGAAGGAAATAACTGAAACTGTTGAACCGCAGTCCAGTATCCTTGATTCCTGAAGACAATCATGTAACTGTATAGCTTATATGACTTGACTGTGTGATTGTGAAAACCTTTGGCTCACACTCCCTTTATCCAATGTATGGACAAATGAGTAGAAAAAAAGGGACAAAAAGTAAATGAATAATATGGGGAAAAGGAGTATGAGGTGTTTTGGGTGTTCTTTTTTACTTTTATTTTTATTTTTCTTCTAATTTTTATTTTTATTTTTTTGGAGTAATGAAAATGTTCATAAAATTGATTGTGGTGATGAATGCACAACTATATGATGATACTGTGAGCAACTGATTGTACACTTTGGATGATTATATAGTGTACCAGTATTTTTCAATAAAATTTCCTTAAAAGGAAAAAAAAACAAAAAGAAAAACAAACAACCAAAAAAATGAGTGAAAGCTATAGAGAATGTTTTTATCATCTTAGAAAATACATAATTCATAATGAACAGAACATTGATAGAAATATGGACTTTAAACATACTTCCAGTGAGGACTTAGAAGGATATGATGAATGTGTTATTGGAAATTGGAAGAAAGGAGATCCTTAATACGAAGTGGCAGAGAGCTTGGCAAAATTAGTTTTGATGTTGGTGGAAAGCAGAACTTGAAAGTGAAGGACTTGGATATTTAGCTGAGGAGATTTCCAAGATAAGTATAAAAGGTGCTGGCTGGTTTCCCCTTGCCATTTATAGTGAAATGAGAGAGGAAAAATATAAAGTGATAATTGAACTGTTAAGCACAAGGAAACCAGCAATTGATGTTTTGGAAAATTGTCAGCCTATGTAGGTAATGTGCTCTGACACTAGGACCACAAATGTCTCTATCAGGGGTTTCTCTGAGTTTTCAGGAAGTGACTCCCTAGATAACAGAGTTCCATTTGAGGGTTTATTGGAACAACCACTTGCTAAAGAGGGAATGGCTGAACATGGATCCAGTCAGCCATCACAGCAGATGTCATGATTGGAAATGCTGGAAATATCCAGGAAGGATCTGTGGAAATTTATTTCATTGGAAGATTTGGACCCCCTTAAATGCACTCAAATCCAACAAGCTTTTTGCAAAATTTGTGTGAGCAGAATTACTGTTAGCCAGGGTTAAAATGGACAGAGAAGTAATGAACTGCAGGAAAAATAACTTCAAAGGAAGAACCACGGAAGGAAGGGTCTGGATCCAAAAATTCTTCTTGGGTCAAGAAAGGGTCCAAACCATATGTGTGAAAAGGTCAGTGTATGTGAAAGGGCATGTCTGCCTTTGCTCTTGGAGGGGGTAGGCATCTGCTGGCACTTAAAGGGGACACCAACTCTTGTAGATTAATGTTCAGGAACAGTGCCAACAACCTAATGCTCTCAGGGGGTGGGGCCCTTGTATTGGCCATTGTGGAGAGCCTGGTCAATATTCTGATGCTAGGAGAGGGTAGGATTTTATTCAAGGAGAGCATGGACATCACATAAGTGCTTGGAATAGGGCTGGGGCTGCTGATCCATCAGGCCCAGAGGACACGGCATCTAACCATAGAAAACTCTCAGACCTTGAAATCTAATGGAGTTTGTCCTGCTGAGTTTCTGACTTGTTTGGAGGCATTGGGCCCTATTTTCCTTCCAATTTCTCCCTTCTGGAATTGGAAAATTTATCCTAAATCTGTCCCACATTGTATACTGGAAGCAGTTAACTTGTTTTCTAGGTTTCACAGTCCATAAAAGAGAGGGATTTTGCCCTAGGTGGACCATAACCACGAAAGATTTTCATGAGACTTTGTATTTAGCATTACTACTGAAAGGATTTAAGGTTTTTGAGATACGTTAGAATGAATATAATTTGTATGTGGAAAGAACATGTCATTTTGGGGTCCAGAGAGTGGAATGTTGGGGATTGACTTGTGCCCCCCACAAAAGGCATATTCAATCCAACCTCTTGTCCTGTACGAACCCCTAGAAAATAGGACCTTTGAGGATGTTATTAGTTAACATGTGCCCAAACTAAATGAGGGTAGACCCTAATCCTAATGACTGAAATCCTTATAAGCAAAGGAAATTGGACATGGGAGAAGCCATAGGGAGCAGCTAGAAGCTGGAAGTCAATGGAACCTGGAAATAAAGGAGAAAATGCCACTATGTGCATGACCAAAAGACATAAAGGCTAAAGATCAATGATTGCTGGCAACCATCCCCAGAATGACACAGTCTTTGGGGAGAAAGCATCACCTTGCTAAAGCATCAATTTTGGACTTCTCCTAGCCTCAAAACTGTGAGCCAATAAATTGCCATTGTTTAATCCAACCAGTTATATGGTGCTTGTTTTAACAAATAGGAAATTAAGACACAGAAGATCTTGGGAACTCAGTGAATTTTGCAGTATCAGGTCTCTTTCTGATGATGGCTTCTAAAATATCTGGAATAGATTTTACCAAGCACTTTCTTCTGCTAAAATATTTCAGTTAGAAATTTACTTATTACAGTTGCTTTAAATCTTTTCCTTACAGATAAACTAAACTGAATGTAAATGCAATTTTGGGATCTTCAGTTATTGATAAAACTAAAATTGGTAAAGCCTATTTTTTAAAAGGTGAAATTCACATGTAGTTGTAATAACCACCCACTTATCTTTAGATTATGTGTGGGGCCCATTCCAGATAACCAAAATCAAAATCTTCTTTCTTGGGAACTCAGGTCAGGAACACATAGGCCACTGAATACCACCAAGTCTCTGGGAATGCTCACCAGTTGCTATGTCTCACTCATACATTGTGATCCTGTGTGTCTCACTGTGATTACTGATAGAAATAAAATCCTTGTATCAGTATGTTTCTATTGTTGCTGTCACAAATTACCATTCAAATAATGGCTTAAAAGCTACACAAATTTATTATCTCACAGTTCTGCAGGTTATAGATCTGTTATGAGTCTCATTGGGCTAAAGTCATGGCTGCATTCCTTCTAGAAGCTGCCTTTCCCAGTTTCTGGAGAGGACCTATACTCCTTGGATGTGAACAACTTTTCCCATATTTAAATCCAGTAATGTTGCATCTCTCTGACCATTCTTTGGTAGTTACATCTCCCTCTGATCCTGACTTCTTCTGGGAAAGATTCTCTGAAGGATTCATTTGGTTAGATTGGGCCCACAATAGAGTAATCTCCTAATCTCAACTTTCTTAATCCTAATCATGCCTGCAAAGTCCTTTTTACCACATAAAGTAATAATATATTCACAGGATCCAGGGATTAAGATGCGAACATCTTTTGGGATATTATTTTTCACACCATACAGTGGTAATTGGAAGCACACTTAAACAATATTAAAGGTTTATAAACATTCAATCGGTGTTAAATGGCACTCTATTGATCTTTCCAAAATTTATGCTTAGTGCAGATTTTGAGAGAAATGTAAGACTACAAAGAAAAAAAATAAATCACCTATAATCTCACCATCTAATAAGAAAAATGGCTAATATTTTAGTGTATTTCCTTACAATCTTTTCTATCATAATGTTAGCATGTTAATGATAATACATGGATTGAATCATTTCCCCACAACACCTGTTCAACCCCTAATCCCTGGTTCTGTGAATGTGAACTAATTTTAAATAGGTTCCTCAAAGATCCTGTTAAAATATGGTCAAACTGAATCAGGGTGGGCTTTAATCCAGGATTACTGGGGTCCTTATAAGTGAAAGAAATTTGGACATGGCAGTAGAAGTGAGGAGGAGACATAATAAGATTGTCATGTGATGGAGGCAGATATTGAGTTATGGATTGACAGCAAGCTGCCACTAGAACACTACAGACTTCAGAGAAAGCATGGACTACTGATATCTTGGTTTCAGATTTTCAGCTTTCAAAACTATGAGAGAAAAGATTCTTGTCAATTAAGCCAACCACACTATGGTATTTTTTATAGCAGCCAGCCCTGGCAAACTAAACACGTATATGTGTGTATGTACAGACACAGGCATATGCATATATATGTGCACATACACATGTGTATGCTGTGTATAGCATAAACACATGCATGTTTGAGTTCTGTAATATATATAGTATGTATTAATATTAGTGAATGTTTTAGAAATAAGAATTAGCATTTATTACTGATGAATCAGGATTGTATCTAAACTCTTTATCATGTTTAATTCTTGAAAAAAATCTCTGAAATTTAGGCATTATGATCACTATTATATACTTAGACTAACTAGAATCTAGACAGGTTATTCTATCATACAAAACTAATAACTTGCATGTTTAAGAAATTTAGGCTGTAAGATACAAACAAATAAATAATAAGAATTGACCTCTGCAATAAGGAAAAATTGGAGGTGCTATTGGTAGTAGCAGCAGCAGTATATTTGAATAAGTGGCAATAACACTATCTGTTGAACCAAAACTTCCAAAATCATAGTGGCTGTATGAAAGACAAGGTCATTTCCTATTCTATTAAAATCCACTTAAAGCTTCTGCTAGTCTCTTCTTGACAAATGTGATGAGACATAGAACAAGGAATTGAGTGGTAGAGTTTATTGGCCATGACTGGGCATCACCCATATCATTTCTTACAATATCATATTGACTACAATTAGAATGCATCATATGGGCACACTTAAGTGCAAGGGAGACTGGAAAAATGGTCTAGTTAGGGAAATATATGCATTCATGAAGGTGCAGAATTTATATTGTTGAATGAAAATCAGGTTGCAGTACAATTATATATTCAGCTATATGGACACATCAACTTTTAAATGTAGTTATCTTTATCTGTGTTTGTGATGTAAGGAGGAATCCCTCCATATTTTTACTAATATTAATTTTCTACTTCCTAACTGAATTTACTAATAATTGTTCTATAATTAAAATAGAAAAACAAAACTATGGGAAGAGAACATCATATTTAATATACCATTGATTAACTGAAGCATAAGTGTTTAAAAAAAAACCTTAATATTAATTTAGGTACTAAAGTTAATTTCTAATCCATTCTCACTATAAAATTCCTTAAACTCTTAGATATCAAAAAAAAATCTTAGAAGCCCATATAACTTTAACTTTATTGACATTATTATTGGAATCCCCTGTATTGTGATTCATTATTTCCAAATATTGATGAAAAAGAAAAAAAAAAAAAAAGCAGAATCCTGTTCAAATCACATCCAAGGGATAATGGGCTCTTCAGCTTGAAATAAAGGAGAATGGATTATTTTAAGACCTTCTGTATTACTTGGGACAAGTAGCCTTATAAAGTCATTTATTTGTTTTTCTCACTAAAACTAGTCTCAAGAGGGTATTATATTCAGGCATTTAATGACTTCTCACTTCTTTATTTCTTACACCATGAATAGCAACATTTGACACTGTTGTTCTCAGCTGTCTTTGTCTGGAAATATTCATTTCTCATAACTTCTCTGGCCTCTCAATATCTTTCAGCATTGTTAGCCACAAAGGAGACATAAAGAGCACCATACATAGATGATTTTCAGCCAGACCTTGAGAGCTCTCTATGCTAACAGTTAGTAAAATCCTTCCCCAGATTACTTCAACCACAGCAGAATTTGAAAGGGCCCTAGAAATTTTAATGATTTTATTTTCTGTTATTCTCTCACCCAAATCAAAGAAGGCCCATTCCCACCAGTAGATGCATTTTAGTAGGTGTCACTTATACTATTCCTAAAGCAGCTAGAATGATTTTTCATTCTAGTGAAATACAAATATTCTTATGTTTAAAATACAAACTTGGTTCCTTGATTCTGAATAAGTAAGTTAACCACTCTTTAGAAAGCTAATATTCTTAGTTATTAGAGAAAGTGAAAAATACAAAAATATAAAAAATATTGAACCACTACATATATTTGCATAGCAAGGGAGGTCATATACTGTTTTATTTCATGTATTTTACCTTAGCTAGCTCAAATTTCCTTTTTTTAGATTTTCATATTTCATGGAGTCAATTTTAACAGAAATCTGGGTGTTACAAATCAGAGAAATTAAATAAAGAATGGAAATTGTGTTTCTTTTATTAACAAATCAGAAAAATTAAATAAAGAATGGATATTGTGTTTCTTTCATTAACAAATCAGAAAAATTAAAGAATGGAAATTGTGTTTTTTTAATTAATAGACATATTGAGATATGTCACTCCATGCCTTCGACCCATTTAAAATGTGCGTGTCAATAGCTTTTAGCACATTCAGAAAGTTGTGTGATAATTATGATAATCAATTATAGACCATTTTCATCACCCCCAAAGAAACTTCAAACCCATTAGCAGTCTCTCCCTTTCCCCTCCACTCCCCATTCCAGCCCTGTGCAACCAAATCTACTTTCAGCATTAATAGATTTGGCTATTCTAAACATTTCATATGAATGGATTCATATAATATTTGGACTTTCCTGACTAGAATTTGTTTTTCTATTGTAACATTTTAATTTTTTAAATATTTTTTCAGTATATTTTAAAAATGTATTTTCTTAGTGTTTGTTCTCATGTTTATATTTACATCTTAACTTATCAGACTTTACTTTGGAATTATACTAAGTCCAATGAGATATAGAAATATTACATACACACACACATAAACACACATACATTCTCTCTTGCATTGCTATATTAATATGGTGTATAATAAATCTATCTAATTTATCTAATTTTCAGTCTTTTAAAGAAGGTGAGAGAAGGGAGGAAGTAATTACCTTTACTAGCACTCCTGGTTTTTGATGAGGATTTAAATTACTGTTTAATTTCACTTCCTTTAGTATTTCTTTTAATGCATATCTGTTAGAAATATAGCATCTCAGTAAATGTGTATCTGGGAATGTTCATTTTACTTTCGTTTTTGGAAAATAGTTTTGTTGGATATAGTATTCTTATCCAGTTTTTCTTTTTCTTTCAGCACTTTGTACGTGTCAAAGTGTTTCTGTTCTCTAGTGTTTCTAATAGTTCATTTTAATCTTACTGTATTTCTGCTACATGTGATGAGTTTTTATCTCGCTACGTTTAAGATTTTCTCTTTCTCTTTCAATATTTTGACTATGCTGTGGCTAAATGTGGATCTCCTTGTTTTTGTTCTACTTGGAGTTTGTTGAGGTTCTTAGTTGTAGATTAACGCTTTTCATCAAATGTGGAAGTTTTCAGCTATTATTTCTTCAAATATTTTTCTGCTCCTATCTCTTCTCTGATATTCCTATTTTGACTATGTTCATGTATTTCATGTTAATTCACATTTCTCTGAGGCTCTGTTCATTTTTCTTCATTCTATTTTTCCCTCTGTTCCTCACTTTCATTTTCTCTCTGTTCCTCTACAATCCTAATTAATCTGTGTTCAGGTCTGCTGATTGTTTTTTCTGACAACTCAGAACCACTGTTGACTGCTTCAGTGAATTTTTCATTTCAATTATTTACTTTTAACTATAGAATTTTCATTTAGTTCTCTGTTATAATTTTAATCTATTTATATTATTGATTTCATTAAATATTGTCATCACAACTTCCCTTACTTCTTTAAACATGGATTCCATTAGTTCTTTTGAACATATTTATAATAGTTGTTTGAAGTCTTTGTCTGCTAAATCTAACATCTAGGTTCTCTCAAAAGAAGTTTCTGTTGCCTGCTTTTACTCCTGTGTATGTGTCACATTTTCCTGCTTCTTTGCATGCTTCAAAATATTGTCTTGGAAATGGGACATTTTAAATAACATATTGTAGCAAATACAGATACTGAGCTCCCTTCCAGAGTTTGTAGTTGTTATTTGCTTATTTAGTTATTTGTTTATTTATTTATTATTTTTGTTTTAGTGACTTGGCTGGACTATTTCAGAGAAACCACTTTTCCCCACAGTTTGTAGCCTCTGATATCACTACTCGGAGGGCAAGTGTGCAGTCACCGTGGGATGACAGTGGTTTTATGAAAGCTCTCTTTGATTGTCCCTTTCCCTGACCTCTCAGCTAAGATCTAGATGCTTTATCACTATTGATATCCCATCCAGTGCTTAGCCTCTGCTATTTGCTCACTGAATGCTCTATTGTTTTTAGCATTGCTCTGAGCATAAATTTCTCCACAGTCTGAGTAAATTAATTTCAGTCCCCTTTCACAGGTATTCTTTGAATCCAATCTGTTAGGCTTTTTATAACCCTGGGTGTGCTTTTCTTAGCTGTCTTTTCCTGGTTGTCCCTTTAAACTTCTGACTAGTCAATGGTTTAGCCTGTTGCTCTCATTACACTACCAGACTCTTCATCATTGTGTACCACAAAAATTATCATTGTTTTTTATTGTAACCTTAGGCTTGACTTCCCCATAAATAATGTCTCTAATTGAGAGGAATGAGTGGTCAGCTTTTACTACCTGTCTTTCCACCTACGAAAAACTTCTACATCACTGCTCTTGAACTGGTGGCAGGAGCAGTGACCCACTTCTCTCAGAATGATGGCCTTTTTTTATGTATGAGTTGTCACTGGGGAGGGACTGTAGTCCATGGATTTTTCAACTTGCCTCTCCCAGTGTAGAACCTTTGCCATATGAATAAGCAATGGTGGGGATGATTGGGTCCAAGGATTCTAAATTGCCCATGCCTTCCACCCAATGATGTGAAAGAAAGGAGCCTACTCCATCCTCTGTGTTCATGCAAAAGAAAGTTTTTTTCTACTCATTTCTACAGGTTTTTACAGCATACAAGGTAGTCTCCTATGTGACTGTTTCCAGGTATTTCAGGGAGGGTACATTTTTTCTAGAGCCATAAGGCGTGATTACATGTCTTTGATCTCAAGGGACAATTTCTTTGGGGCTAGATGGGAAAAAGCAGGAGCAGGAGACAGGAGCATGGAAGGAGCCCAGCAACTATTCCCTTATCTAAATTGCTGCCTGCCTTCAGGCATGCAAAGCTTTTGGCCTTCCCCCAGCCTGGTGCCCACCTTCAGGCTTCTGAGGCTAGGAAGTGATCCCACTATATAACCTATCAAGCCAGGGAAACTTCTGTGTCTCCACACAATGGCAATGTAGTCCCAGATATCTCAGCTGCACATGCCTGGAATAGAGTTTCTGTAATATGGAGACTGGGGGTGGGTAGTGGTGGGATGAGAAAAGCTGTCTGTTTGATCCTTTTAGGGTGATACCATAGTCCTAGGCCAAGACCTAGAGGCGGGAGAGGGAAGCTTTTGTTCTTGACTATACATCTCAGGGGTGAAATTTCTGTTTCCATGACCTGGGGGAGGTGGCATGTAGAGGGTTATGGAAAACTCTACACCCATATACAAAATGAGTGGAAAAGGAAAGAATGCCAAAGAAATTTATAAGAAAGAGGTGTCCTATGGACTTTGCTTATCAGGAAATTCTATGAATAATATAGGGCTTGAGCTAAAACTAAAATGGTAGATATATTTTGATTTTGAACAGGTGGAAAGCAGAAGCACTCTGTATAAACTTCCTTTTAGTTTGCTATCTATAGGTGTATATTCTCTATATAACTAAGTTAAAATTCTTTAATGACAAAGATTTTGTTTTGAACAACTTCATATAGCCAGGAGCACTTAGTATGTTTTCTAATATAGAGAAAAATATAGAAGTTTTCTTAAAACACATTAATTGTGATCTGAAGGTATAAAATTGATTTGGGAATGCCTAAAAGGCTAGATCTGGGATTCTCAGCATTATAGATTGGTTAGATTAGCTATCTCCATCTCACCCTTTTTATTTGTCTCATTATCTCCCTACCTATATTACACAATGTCGTCAGCATGATTTTTCTAAAAGAGAAAACTAATTATGTCATTTCTCATTTAAAATTATCAATTTAGTCAACAGTTACTGAGAATTTGTTTATGTTCTAGACACTGTGCTAAGTTGTAATAATACAGTAGTTTACTTTTACGGAGTGTTGAGGAAAAATAATTAAATATTTTAGATAGGCAAATCAAACCTTTCATAATCCCATCCCTGCCATTTCTCTGGTAACATTTTTTTTTTTTTTTAATTCTGGATCTCAATATGTGAACTTTTTCAAGTCCCATGGAACCACTGACAGTTCTGCAGACAAATAGCCTATCAGACCCACTGGACCATCTACCAGGAGCAACCTTCTTTTCCCTCTTTATTATTAATTCTGAGTCATCACTAAAGATACCAATGAAGGTCTCCTTCAGTAAAGCAATCTTGAATCCCTTTTGTGTTTCCTGATCTAGTCTATATGCTTTTCTTTCTTTTCCATAACTCAGTTCATATACTTCTTCATAACACTTGTTTTTTGAATTATTAGTTGAGTCAGTAGTCATTGAGGATATCTTTTGAGAAGTAATTCAGACACCATAAAATTCACCACTTTCAAGTGTACAATTCTGTGGTTTTTAGTATATGCATGAAGTTATGAAACCACCAATGTTTTCTATTTCCAGGACATTTTTCCAAATATTACCCCAAATAAACTCTATTCCTGTTAGCAGTCATTTGCCCATTTCCTCCCCCAAGAAACTGGTAACCACTAATGATTATATGATTCATATGATTGGAAAAGACTTTTTTGATGTTTTCCAATAGAGTAATGTTATCAAGTTTCATTCATGTAGTATATGTAAGTCCTTAATTATTTTTATGGCTAAATATTATTTGTATGGATAGATCACATTTGTTTAACCATTGATCATTTAATGGATATTTGGGTTGTTTCCACTATTTTGGCTATTATGAATAATATTGCCATGAACATTATTGAACAATTTTTTGCATGTGCATGTATCTTCAATTCTCTTAGGTATATATTTAGAAGTAGAATTGCTGGGTTATATGGCAACATCACATGAAACTTTTTCAAGAACTACTACACTGTTTTTTCAAGCCTGTGTATCATTTTACTTCCCACCAGCAATATATGAGGATTCCAGTTTCTACAAATACTCACCAAAAGAGGTTACGGTTGTCTTTTTTATCATAACGACCTCAGTGGGTATGGAGTGCTATTTCACTTTGGATATGATTTGCATTTCCCTAAAGACCAATGAGGTTGAGCATCTTTTCATATGCCTGTCAGAAATTGTAATATTCTTTGGAGAAATATGTATTAAAATCCTTTGCCCTTTTAAAAAAGTGCATTATTTTTATTGTTGATTTGTGAGAGTGCTTCATATATGCTAGATAATTGACCTGTATTAGTTGTAAGAGTTGCACAAATTTTCTGCCATTCCATAGGTTTTTATCACTTGTTTATAGTGCTCTTTGAAGGATAAAAAATTTTAATTTCGATAAAGTCCAATTTACCATGTTTTCCTTTGTTTATTTGTACTTTTGGTGTCATGTCTAAGAAAACATCATCTAACTCAAAGTCATCAAGATTTACAGCTATGTTTTCTTCTAAAAGTTCCATGCCATTGATCCATATGTCTATCCTTATGCCAGTTACAAACTGTATTCATAACTCCAGCTATATAGTAAATTTTGGAACTGTTGGTATGAGTACAAATTATTTTTGATCCATTTAGAATTATTATTACATGGTGTAAGGTAGGATCCAACTCACTATTCTGTTTCTTATGCATATGCAATTGTGTTAGCATCATTTGTATGAAGTATTTTCTCAATTGAATTGTCTTTGAACTCTTGTTAAAAATTGATTCACCATAAATATATAGTCTTATTTGCAGATTTTCAATTCTATTCTATTAATCTTTATGTCTAACTTTATGCCAGTACATATTGTATTAGTAACTGCAGCATGAAGTAAATTATCAAATTGAAAAGTGTGAGTCCTCCAAATTTGTTCTTCCAGGTCCTTTGAATTTCAACATGGATTTTAGGGACAGACTGTCAATTTCTGCAAAGAAGCCAGTTCGTATTTTGATAGAGGTTGTTTTGAATCTGTAGATCAATTTAGGGAATATTCCCATCTTAATATTAAATCTCCTAGTCCATGAGCAAGGGGTATCTTTTCCTTTATATAGGCTTTCTTTAATTTCTTTCAATGTTGATTTGTAGATTTTCCTTTGTTAAATTTCTAGGTATTTTGTTATTTTGATGTTATTGTAAATGGAACTTTTTCTTTATTTGTTTTGGATTTTTTTGGCTAGCAAATAGAAATACAATTGGTTTTTCTGTATGATCTTGTAATCTACAACATTGCTGATCTCCTTTCTAGATTCTAATATTTTTAATGGGTTCCTTAGTGTTACTATAAACAAGTTCATGCCATCTGAGAGTAGAGGTAGTTTTACTTCTTTTCCAATTTGGATTCCTTTTATTTCTTGTACTTCACTAATTGCCCTGGCTGTAACCTCCAATGCAATGTTACCATCACTTTCCATATGTTATTTGATTCAGGTTTCTGGTATTTGCTAAGGACTTTTGTGCCTATATTTATAAGGAATATTGATCTGTAATTTTCTTTTATTTTGATGTCTTTTTCTGGTTTGGGTATCAGGGTAATACTGGAAGTATAAGATGAGTTGAGATGTGTTTCCTTCTCTTTGACTTTTTAAAAACGTGCCTGAAGGATTGGTGCCAAGTATTCTTTAAATATCTGCTAGAATTCACCAATGAAGCCATCTCTTCCTACACTTTTCTCTGTGAAACGCTTTTCATTATTAATTCAGTATTTTCCTTGTTATTATTACATCTAGAGATTTTATATCTTCTTGATCCATTCTCAGGACTTTGTTTCTTTCAAAGAATCTATCTATTTAATTTAGGTTATCTATTTTGTTGGCATAGAGTTGTTCATAATATTCCCTCATGATACATTCTATTTCTGCAAGCTCAATAGTAATGTCTCTGCTTTCATTTCTGATTTTAGTAATTTGAGATTCTCTCTTTTTTTCTTGGTTATTCTAGCAAGAGATTGCCAATTTTGTTAATTCTTTCAAATAACCCACTTTCAATTCTATTTTTATCTATTGTTTTACCATATGCAATTTCATTAATTTTGCTATAAGCATTATTAATTCCATCCTTTTACTTGTTTTGGGTTTTATTTGCTCTTAAATTTCAAATTTAGGATATTAATTTGGTATCTTTCTTCTTTTTAGTATAGGAATTTTAGATGTGAATTTCTTCCTTCACACAGCTGTATCCCATAAGTTCTGGGATGTTGGTGGCATCATCTGTTTTCATCTCAAATTACATTTGAATTTCCATAATGATTATTTAGGAGTTTGCGCTTTAATTCCCACATATTTATGAATTTCCCAAATTTCTCTCTCTTATTGATTTTTCTTTTCATTCTGTTGTAGTCTAAGAAGATACTTTGAATGATTTCAATCTTTTACAATTATTGATGTAAATATGATTTGTCTTGAAAAAGGTTCCATGTGAACTTGAGAGGAATGTATATTATGTTATTATTAGGTGGAGTGTTCTATAGATGTCTGGTTAAGTTGGTTTTAGGGTTTATCAAGTCTTCTATTTCCTTGTTAGTCTTCTCCTTAGTTCCATCAATTATTGAAAGTGGGGTATTTTAAATCTCCAACTATTATTGTTAAATTTTCTATGTACATTTTTAATGCTTTCAGTTTTGTTTAATCTGTTTTGGACTGTTGTTAGGCGCATATATGTTTACAATATTTTATCTTCTTGATGAACTGAGCATTTTATCATTATACAATGCCCTTCTTTGTCTCTAGTAACAACTTTTGTCTTAAAGTCCACTTTGCATATTAGTGCAGCCACTTCAGCTCTCTTTTTGGTAACTGTTTTCATGCTGTATCTTTGTCCATTCTTTCAGTTTCAACTTATTTGTAGTTATTGATTCTAAGGTCTTGTTAGCATATAATTGAATCCTAATATTTTTTCATCTATTTTGCCAATCTCCACATTTTAATTGGAGTGCTTAATCCACTTATATTTACTGTAATTACTGCTTTGTACAGTTGCATTTTAATCACATATTTAAAAGAAGTTTTCCAAATAAAAAAAAAATGTCTGCTCTGACTTACATATTTCCCTTCACTGTTGTTCTTTGTTTTTTCATGTGGATATAAATTTATGTCTACTTTCCTTTATTTTACTCTAAAAGACTCTCATTAGAATTTCTTATAGAGATCTGTTAGCAACAAATTCTCTTAATTTTTATTTATCTTTGGTTGTCTTGATTTCCCCTTCATTTCTGAAGGGTAGTTTTGCTAGATATAAAACTATTGATTCGCAGTCTTTTTCATTTAGGGCTTTGCATATGCAGTTTCACTGACTTATGGCCAACATAGTTCTGATGATAAAACAACTGTTAATCTAACTGAGGATTTCTTGTTTGAGATGAGTAGCTTCCCCTGTTGCTTTTAAGGTTGTCATTCGGTAGACCCTAGCTTGCCCCAGCTGTTGTCCAGCACTTCCAGTTTCACAATGTTCAACTATTGCCTCAGATTTTTTTTTTTTTTTTTTAACAAAGTCCCCCAGGAACAAGGCTATAAGGTTATTCACTTAGGGAAAACTCTGAATCAAGTCAAGTGATGATAGTCTTCATTGGTAGTGAGATATTACAGGAAACCATCATATTGTATTATGACAATTGTCTCATAATGGGGCTCTGAAGGGGCATCAACCTTGTTCTGTCCTCTCCATGGGGCCAGGATTCTAGTTTTCACTCTAATTGCAAGCTGTTGATTTTCATTGCTTCTGTGGCTTTGGGGAGGCGAGGATGGGAATAGGGAAACACTCAGTAGTCTTACTGAGATTCAGCCATTTTTCTTGAAAAAGGCTTTCCTATGGGGAAAGATTTTGCTAATTTCTGGAGTTCTAAAAAAAAAATGATGCTTAAAGTTTTGTTAGGTTTCCATTGATTTTACAGAGGAGAAAATTTTGGGGGGTCCTTACTCTGCCATTTTCACTGACATCATCTTCTGTGCATTTAAATGCAATTTTAATGAAATTGAGTTCTCTTTTCATTGTTCCTGCAGTAAACTAGGGGATACTCAAGTATGGAATCATTAGTCATCTTGATTTTGTAGTGTACAAATGTGCCTCTTGATTAATTCAGCAATTGTTAAATATTATAAATTTGTTTAAATTGACTTCAAATGTTAAAGATTACCTTCAATTATGTAGGTGTACCTCATCCAATTAGTTGAAAGCTTTAAGAGAAAATAACTGAGGTTTACAGAGCAAGAAGTAATTCTGCCTCGATACTAGCACATGTACTCTTGTATGGGTTTCCAGCCTGCCACCTGCCTTATGTATTTTAGACTTGTTTGTGTATGTGTGTGTGTGTGTGTGTGTGTGTGAATGTGTCAGTACTTTTTTAACTGTAGGTTCTGTTTTTCTGGAGAACCAACACTGACTGGTAGACTCAGCTAATTTCCAAATGAAATGTAGATATGGAAGTTTGTAAAAAATATACTGTTTGTTTACTTATCCATCCTGAAAGTATTGCATAGGCTGGATAACTAAAAGGACTAACAATGTGATACACACATACTACATAGACTACATAAATATTTTTAAATGAGAAATACTATACAGCAGGAGAAAATGAACACAGGTAAAATTAGAAGTTTTGAGATACCAGGCACAACTTACAGAGTCCTTGCTCACTTGTAAAAGAAGTACTTTGCTCTGGGTCATTAATTTCCAATACAGTCATGATATCCCAGCATAAAAGAAACCAAGGTAAGATACAGTGAAATGTTTATTCACATTCAAATATACATTAAAATGCTGTTAATTATGGTCAAAATATTGTGCTACCATCACAACAATCCATTACCAAAACTTTTCATTCAAATTAGGAACCCTGTACATTTTAATCCTTAACTTCCCATTCCCCATACCAACCCCATCCCCTGTTAACCTATACTCTAGATTGACTTTATGATTTTATTTCTTCTAATTCTTTCAAATGAGGGAGATCATATAATATTTGTCCTTTGTGCCAGGCTTATTTCACTCAACATGATGCCTTCAAGGTTCATCCATGTTGTCACATGTATCATGACTTCTTTCCTTTTTGTGGCTGAATAATATTCCATCATATGTACATACCACATTTTGTTATACATTCATTAATTGATAGACACTTGAGTTGCTCCCATCTTACAGCAATTATGAATAATGCTGCTTTGAACATCAATGTGAAAATATCTGCCTTGCTTCCAATTGTTTGGGTATATACCTAGTAGTAGGACTACTGGGTCATATGGTAGTTCTATACATAGATTTCTGAGGAACTGCTAAACTGTCTTCCACAGGAGCTGAAAGCTTTAAGAGAAAACAACTGAGGTTTACATTGCCACCAAAAATGAATGAATGTTACCATTTCTCCACATCTTTTCCAGCACTTTTTATTTTCTATTGAAAAAAAAAAAAAGCCATTCTAATGGGTGTTAAATTGCATCTTGTTGTGGTATTAATTTGCGTTTCCCTGATGGCTAATGCTATTGGCATCTTTTCATGTGCTCTGACAATTTGTATATATCCTTTGGACAGAGGTCTATTCAAGTCTTTTTCCATTTTTAATTTGAGTTGTTTGTCTTTTTGTTCTTAAGTTGAAGGATTTCTTTACATATTGAATATAAATCCTTTATTGGATATGTGGTTTTGAAATATTTTCTCTAATTGCGTAAGTTGTCTTTTATGATAAATACCATTGAGGCACAAAAGAATTTATTTCTGGTGAGGTGTCATTTATCTATATATATATTTTTCTTTTGTTGCTTGTGCTTTGGGTATAAAGTCTAAGAAACCATTGCTTAACACAAGGTCCTGAAGATACTTTCTTAAAATTTCTTCTAGGAATTGGTTCTTACATTTAGGCCTTTGATCCATTTTGAGTTGATTTTGTATAAAGTATGAGGTAATGGTCTCCCTTTGTAAAAAATAAATAAATAAATAAATAAAGATCCAGTTTTCCCAGCACCATTGGTTGAAGAGACTATTCTTTCCCCATTGAATAGTCTTTGTCTTCTTGTCAAATTCAATTGGCCATAAATATGAAGGTGGATTTCTGAACTCAGTTTGATTCCATTGGCCTATATGTCTGTCCTTGTACCAGTACCATGTTGTTTTGATTATTCTGGCCTTGTAATAAGTTTTAAGACAGGGAAGTGTAAGTCCCTGAACTTCATTCTTCTTTTTTCAGAAGGGCTTTAGCTATTTGAGGTCCCTTAACCCTCCATATAAATTTGAAGACTGGATTTTCCTTTTCTGCAAAAAAAAGTTGTTGGAATTTTGATTAGGGTTATGTTGAATCTATAAACTGCTTTTGGTACAACTGACATCTTAAAGATATTTAGTCTTTCAATCCATGAACATTGAATATGCTATTATTTATTTAGTTCTTCTTTGATTTCTTTCAGCAATGTTTTGCAGTTTTCTGTGTGCAAGTCCTTTAAGCTTTGATCAGATTTATTCCTAGATATTTGATTCTTTTAGCTGCTATTGTGAATGGAATATTTTTCTTCATCTTCTCATTGTTCATTTCTTGTACATATAACACTACTGATTTTTGGGTGTTTACTCATACCCTGGCAATTTGCTAATTCATTGATTTGCTCTAGTTGCTTTGCTGTGGGTTTTTCAGGATTTTCTTTAGAAAGGATCATGTTATCTGCAAATAGGGACAATTTACTTATTCCTTTCCAATTTGGTGCCTTTTATTTATTTTTCTTGTCAAATTGCTCTGGCAAGAACTTCCAGTAAAATCCTGAATAAATGACAGTGGACATCCTTGTCTTGTTCTTGTTCTCAAAGGAAAAGCTTTCAGTCTTTCACTATTAATAGGATGTTAATTGTGGGCTTTTCATATATTCTCTTTATCATGTTGAGCAAGTTTCCTTCTATTCCTAGTTTTCTAAGTTTTTTTTTGTTTGTTTGTTTTCCTCTTAAGAAAGTGCTTGATATTTTCTCAAAATCCTTTCTGTATCAATTCAGATAATCAATCCTTCATATTTTTTCCTTCATTGTGGTAATGTGGTGTACTATATTAATTGATTTTATGTTGAACCAACCTTACATGCCAGGTATAAATCTCAAGTGAAAAAGGTGTGTACCTCTTTTAATATGCAGTTGGATTCAATTTGCTAGTATTTTATTGAGGATTTTGCATCTATATTCATAATAAATATTGGTCTGTAGTTTTCTTTTCTTGTTGTATCTTTATCTGACTTTGGTATGAGGGTCTTGCTGGTGTTATAGAATGAATTAGGAAGTGTTTCCTCCTCTTGGTTTTTTGGAAGATTTTGAGCAGAATTGGAGTCAAATCTTCTTGGAATGTTCGATAGAATTCCCCTGTGAATTTTTCTGGACCTGGGATTTTTTGGTGTTGTTGGAAGGTTTTTAATTGCTGATTCAATCTCTTTACTAGCAATTAGTTTGTTGAGATCTTCTATTTCTTATTGAGTCAATCTAGATAGTTTTTGTGTTTCTAAGAATTTGTCCATTTCACCTGGGTTATCTAATTTATTGATGTAGAGTTGTTTATATTATCTTCTAATAGTCCTTTTGATTTCAGGATTGGTGGTAATGTCCCCTTTTCATATCTGAGTTTCCTTATTTTTATTCACTCTCTTTTATTTTTTGTCAGTCTAGCCAAAAGTTTGCAAGTTTTATCAATCCTTTCAAATAACTAACTTTTGGTTTTGTTCATTTTCTCTATTTTTTTTTTCTATTTCATTTATTGACACTCAAACTTTGTTATTTCCTTCCTTCTGCTTGCTTTTGGTTTCATTTAGTTTGTTCTTCTTTTTCTATTTCTTCTGGTTTTGAGGTTAGGCCTCTGATTTGAAGTTTTTCTTATTTCATGTAAGAATTTAGAGCTATAAATTTCCCTCTCAGCACTTTCTGTGCTGCATCCCATAAACTGTTGTATTTTCATTCATTCACCTCAAGATATTTCCTAATTTCACTTGTGATTTCTCTTAAGCACCTTGGTTGTTCAAATGTGTGTTGCTTGGTTTACATATATTTGTGACATTTCCATTTTCCCTTCCTTTATTGGTTTCTAGCTTCATTTCATGGTGGTAGGAGAATATACATTGAATGAATTCAGTAATTTGAATTTACTGAGACTTCTTTTGTGACCTAAATTATGCTCTGTCCTGGAGAATGATCTCATGTGTACTTGAGAAGAATATGTATTTTGCGTGTTTGTTTGGGTGAAGTGTTTTATATACGTTTGTTAGGTCTAGCTGGTTTACAGTATCGTTCATTTCTTGTATTTCCTTATTGATCTTCTGACTAAATGTTTTATCTATTATTGAAATTGGTGTATGAAAATCTTTTACTATTAATGTAGAACCATTCATTTCTCCCTTCAAATCTGTCAGTATATGCTTCATATATTTTGGTCCCCTGGTGTTGAATGCACATATTTTTATAGTTAAATTTTCTTGTTTAATTATCCCCTTTATCAGAATATAATGACCATCTTTGCCCCTCACAATAGTTTTTTACTTAAAGTCTATTTTATTTGATATTAGTATAACAACCCCAGCTATCTTTAATTACTATTTACATGCCATATATATTTTTTCATTCTTTCACTTTCAACCTATTTGAATCTTTGAATTTAAAGTTAATGTGTTTGTTGTAGAAAGCTTATTGTTGAGTAGTGGTTACTGTCCATTCTGCCAGTTTCTACCTTTTTATTTGAGAGTTTAATCCATTTATATTTAAAGTCACTAATGATAGTGCAGAACTTTCTTCTGCCATTTTGCTATTTATCTTTTGTATGTCTTATACCATTTTGTTACTCAAATCTTCTGTTAGTGCTTACTTTTATATTTATTTGATTTTGTGTGTGTGTCATATACCATATTGAGTGCCTTCTTTTGTCTCTCTGGATATATATTTCATCTATTTTCCTTGTGTTCACAATGTAGTTAAAATTCAGCCTAATAAATATATAACAATATATGTTTTGGTATCAACTTAACTTCAGTAGCCTACACATATAATTTTGCTATTCCCCTCTGTCACTACCATTTTTTGTACTTGTTACCACTTATATATTTGTTAGTTTATGTTCCAAACCATCAATTTATCATTATTTTTATGCATTTGTATTTTAACACCTATAGGAAGTAAGAAGTGGACTTATATACCAAACAATACGGTACAGTAATACTGATATTTATAACTACACAAATGGTTAATTTTATCACAGGTCTTTTTTTTTTTTTAATACTACTTTGAACCGCTAACTATGTCCTTTCCTTGCTGTCTGAAGAACTCCCTTTGGCACTGCCTTTAGGGCAGATCTAATACTGTTGAACTTCCTCAGTTTTTGTTTAACTCAAATCTTTTAATATCTCTCTAATTTTTGAAAGAAATCTCACCAGATGTAAAATTCTATACTGGCAGCTCTTTTCTTTTAGCACTTTAAGTATTTCATACCATTGCCTTTTTCCCTCCATGGTTTCGGATAAGAAATCAGCACTTGGTCTAATTGGGACTCCCATGTATGTAACACATTGCTTTTCTCTTGAAGCTTTCAGAATTCTCTTCTTGTACTTAGTATTAGATTGTGTGTTAAATTTATGATAGGGTGTATTTTTCTTCATGTTTATCATGTTTGGTGTTCTCTGAGCTTCTTGGATATGCATATTCACATTGTTTGCTAAGTTTGATATGTTCCCTGTCATTATTTCTTTGACTACTACTTCTGCTGCTTTCTCTCTTTCTCTTCTTCTGGGACCCTCAAAACATATATATTGGTGCACTTGACAGTGTCCCATAGCTGTCTTAGGATAGTTTCACTTTCAATATTTCTTTTTTTTCTTTCTGCTTCTCAGCCTGACTCATATCAAGTCATTTCAAGTGTCTTGTCTTCAAGTTCACTGATTCTTTCTTCTGCCAGCTTCAATCTGTTCTTGAGACCCTCCTGGGTATTTTTCATTTTAGTTATTTTATCTACAACTCCAGTAGTTCTGTTTCGTTCCTTTTCAAAATTTCTCTCTCTTTACTTAGACACTCATATTTGTCATTCATTGTTTTCCTGATATCTTTTAGTTCTTTCTCTGTAATTTTCTTCATGTTGTTGAACATTTTGAGATCATTTTTTAGAAGGCTTTATTCAGGATATCCACATTATCATCTTTTTCATTGATGTTTTCTGTATTTTTATCCTCTTTCTTTGGATGGGCTATGATTTCCTGTTTCTTTGTTTGTCTTATACTCTTTTTGCACACTGTACATTTTAATATTTTAATATTTTAATATGTTAATTCTGGGATTTACTCCCTGTGATGTCTCTTTCTTGGTTTTGTAACAAATTGATGATAAGACAGAATTTTTTTTTTTTCTTCAGCTCTCCTATCAGGAAGTTCTGCCCAAGGAAAATGCAGTGTATGGGGATTTCCCTGTCTTTCTGGGCCTGGGTCTCATCCTGTGCTTTTGCTTGTTAGTTGTTTTGGAGTTCCCTATTTACAGGAGTTTGGGTATACTTTCTGTTTCCCAGGAGACAGACCTCCTTCTCCCTGATGTTTAAAACCAGGAAGTTTTTGCCCTAGATTTTATTCCTCTATAGATTTTTACACTCCTTTTTTGTTCATCAAGTTGCTTTTGCCTAGAGTACAAATTCTTGGAGGAGGGACATGCCAGAGAGGACTTTCCCAAGTCTGTTACTTCCCAGTTGAAATGGGCCACAGTCTCAATAAGAGACACAGACTGGCTCCAAAGTGCCCTGGGGAAGGTAACAGGCAGGGTGCCAAGTGTCTCTCTCCTCCATGAGTTCCAAAACCTGAGATCACACTGGCCTGATGAGCAAATGCAGCCCCCCAACCATGCCCCAATAGCTCTGAATAAGCACTGCATCCCCAAGTCTCCTCTGCTTCAGCCCCTGTCTGGGGCAGGCTGAAACAATGGCCACCACTGCCTTTGTCCAAGGTGGGCTGAAACAATGGCTACCCTCATAGCTGGGGCCTTAGTGATCCAAAGTCACTAGTCAAAAACTATGATCAGTGATCAGCAGTGACCACCTGTGGTCTTGGGGAAAGGATTTTATGTCCCTTTCTGTCATCAGTGACCTAACCAGAGGCAGAACCCCATGGTGGTCTGCCACAAGAGTGCAGGATAAGTACTAGTATCTGTTGCAGGGAGACAGCAATTTACTGTTCTTTACCATAATTTATCAGCCTTTTCATCCCACTCTTCCCTGGATGCTCTACAGTGTTCTTCTGGCCTCTGGCATTCCAAAATAGTTGTTCAGACATTTCCTGCTGGTTAATAGTTGTTCCTATGGAGGGACTGAGTCCTTAAGCTCCCTACTGTCATCTTCCCACAATCTCATGTGAAATTTAAGCTAATTCTTTTATTCAGTCCCTACATTCCCTACAATCTCAAATTTTTGATGTTTAATTCTTTCTAATAGTTAATACAAACTCAATAAAAGAATCTGGTAGCAATAAAGAGTGGTGATAATTAAGGGTTTTAGTTTATGCTAATTAGTAGCACATACCAAATCATCCCATCACTTAAGTAGTGGACCAACTCCTTTGAAATGGAGAGTATATTAATTCATTAAGGATATTTAATTAATTTAATTTAAGAAATGTTAGAGAAAAATATTTTAAAGTATATAGTAATTGTGAGCATTTCCACTGTTAACCTGATCATGCTATACTTCCTATATGTATTAGAACAGGTACTAATTAATTTTATATTCATAATAAAAAATCCAGGAAGGGGGGTAATAGCTTAAAAAACTGCTCATTTAGGTGAAAATTAATTCTACTGAGATAAAGAACATACAATAAATTAAATGCTACTTTTTGAAAAGGGCTTTATTTGATGTAATTCATTCACCACAGAGAAGGGTTTTTATGTGGCTACAGTAGCCTGAGTTAATAAAATGGCTTAAAATGCATTATGTTTATGTTTCTTATGCAGCATGTTATTTTTATTTACTTTGAATCTGAAAAGAGATCAGAAATAATAAATTTTTCTGATAGAATTAAAATTTCCCAAGCAGTTTTAAATATTAATCCTATATAGCAATTTATTTTAAATTAATTTTTATACTTCATTCAAGTCTTGAGAGTTTTTCCTAATAATTTATGATTTTGTGAATGAAGAAATTCTCTGTTGCCTGCCTCTGCATGTTGTGGGTCAAACTGAGACATGGATACAACCAACAGGAGATATCTGCAAATATGAGATTTTATAAAAGTGTCTCACACAATTGTGTGGATGCCTCAGTCCAAATTCTGCAGGGCAGACAGCGAGCTGACAACTCTGATGAAGGTCTTTGATGAACTCCCCAGGAGAAACTGGCTGGCTAAAGAAGTGAAAGTTCTCTCTTTTCTCCCTTAAATGTCTTCAACTGATTGGGTCAAATCAAGTTGATTGAATTATCTCATTGTAGATATCACTCCCTTCTTGTTGTAATCAGCCATGGATGCAGTTGATTGACTGATAATTTAATAAGTCAGCTTTCTGGTTTATTAACCAGTCACAAATGTCCTTCCCATAACAGGCCAGCATTTGCTTGAACAGACAACTGGGCACCATCATCTGGCCAAATTGACACTTGAACCTAATGATCACATGGACCCAGGTTGTCTGCTTGGTCAGCACCTGCCACTTGTGCTATTTCCTAAAACCACAATCCTGCTCTACTTGTTTTTAGTGTGATTTCCACAGGGCCTACATTATTATCATAGTTCTCTGATTTTTTTATTCATTTTATTGAGATATATTTACATACCATGTAGTCATACAAAACAAAGCACACATTCAATTGTTCACAATACCACCACAAAGTTGTGCATTATCATCAAAATCAATCCTTGACACCTTCATTACCACACACACAAAAATAACAAGAATGAAAATTAAAGTGAAAAAGAGCAATTAAAGTAAAAAAGAATACCGGGCACCTTTGTTTGTTTTCCTTCTCCCATTTTTCTACTCATCCATCCATAAATTAGACAAAGGGGAATGTGGTCCATATGGCTTTCCCAATCGCATTGTCACCCCTCATAAGCTACATTTTTATACAATGTCTTCAAGATTTGTGGGTTCTGGGTTGTAGGTTGAAAGTTTCAGGTATTTACTGACAGCTACTCTAATTCACTAGAACCTAAACAGGGTTGTCTATATTGTGCATAAGAGTGCCCACTGGAGTGGTCTCTCAGCAACTTTTGGAATCTCTCTGCCACTGTAGCTTATTTCATTTCCTTTCACATCCCCCTTTTGGTCAAGAAGATGTCCTCCATCTCATGATGACAGGTCTAAATTCCTCCTTGGGAGTCATATTCCATGTTGCCAGGGAGATTCATTCCCCTGGGTGTCAGATTCCATGTAGGGGGGAGGGCAGTGATTTCAACTACCAAGTTGGCTTAGCTAGAGAGAGAGGGCCACAGCTGAGCAACAAAGAGGCATTCAGGAAGAGGCCCTTAGGCACAATTATAGGGAGGCCTAGACTTTCCTTTGCAGCAACAATCTTCCCAAGGACAAGTCCTGTGGTAGAGGGCTCAACCCATCAAACCATCAGTCCCCTATGTCTGTGAGCACATCAGCAACCATCAAGATGGGGAAACCCAATACCCCTGCATACTCCACCAGCTCCTTAAGTGGGCTCTGCATATTTTTTTCCATTTTGTTTTTTTTAATTAACTCTTTTTTTTAAATCAACTATATAAAAAAAAAAAACATGCAATAAAAAAAAAAAAACATTTCAAACAAACCCTAACAAGGGAGTAAGAAAAAGACAACTAACCTAAGATAACTATTTTACTTCCAACATGTTCCTACTCTACCCCAAGAAAATAACCTAATATAGCAACATTTCTGTGAAATTGTTCCTATAAAACCTGTGCCAGTTTGAATGTATTATGTCCCCCAAACGCCATTATCTTTGATGTAATCTTGTGTGGGCAGACATTATCAGTGTTGATTAGATTTTTTTGAGTGTTTCTTTGGAGCTGTGCCCCACCCAGCTGTGGGTGATGACTCTGATTAGATATTCCCGTGGAGGGATGGCCCCACCCATTCAGGGTGGGCCTTGATCAGTGGAGCCATATAGATGAGCTGACTAACAGGGGGAACTCAGTGCAGCTGTGAGTGACGTTTTGAAGAGGAGCAAGCTTGCTAGTGAGGAACGTCCTGGGGGAAAGCCATTTTGAAACCAGAACTTTGGAACAGATGCCAGCCATGTGCCTTCCCATCTAACAGAGGTTTTCCGGATGCTATTGGCCATCCTCCAGTGAAGGTACCCGATTACTGGTGTGTTACCTTGGACACTTTATGGCCTTAAGACTGTAACTGTGTAGCCAAATAAACCCCCTTTTTATAAAAGCCTATCCATCTCTGGTGTTTTCGCATTCTGCAGCATTAGCAAACTAGAACAATACCCATCAGAAATTAACAGACCATAGTCATTCCTGGGCATTCCCAGAATGTTAAAAATTACCCATGATAGCTTATCTGTTCTTATTGGGCTAGCATTCCCTCTTCCTTAACTGCTCTCTGTCACTAATTCCCCTACATTCTACATTATAAACCATTTGTTTTACATTTTCCAATGTTCACATTAGTGGTAGCATATAATATTTCTCTTTTTGTGCCTGGCTTATTTTGCTCAGCATTATGTCTTCAAGGTTCATCCATGTTGTCATATGTTTCACAACATCATTCCTTCTTACAGCCATGTAGTATTCTATCGTGTGTATATACCACATTTTATTTATCCACTCATCTGTTGAAGGACATTTGGGTTGTTTCCATCTCTTGAAAATTGTGAATAATGCTGCTATGAACATTGGTGTGCAGATATTTGTTCATGTAACTGCTTTCAGATCTTCCAGGTATATACTGAGAAGTGCAATTGCTGGATCGAACGGTAACTCTATATCTAGTTTTCTAAGGAACTACCAGATTGACTTCCAGAGTGGCTGAACCATTATATAGTTCCACCAACAATGAATAAGAGTTTCAATTTCTCCTCATCCTCTCAGCATTTGTAGTTTCCTGTTTGTGTAATGTCAGGCATCCTAACCGGTGTGAGATGGTATCTCATTGTGGTCCTAATTTGCATCTCCCTAATAGCTAGGGAAGCTGAACATTTTTTCATGTGTTTTTTGGCCATTTATATTTCCTCTTCAGAGAACTGTCTTTTCATATCTTTTGTCCATTTTATAATTGGGCTGTCTGTACTATTGTCATTGAGTTGTAGGGTTTCTTTATATACGCAAGGTATCACTCTTTTATCAGATACATGGTTTCCAAAAACTTTTTCCCATTGAGTTGGCTGCCTCTTCACCTATTTGACAAATTCCTTTGAAGTACTAAGCTTAAGGAGTTCCCATTTATCTATTTTTTTCTTTTGTTGCTTGTGCTTTGGGTGTAAAGTGTAAGAAGTGGCTGCCTATTACAAGGTCTTCAAGATGTTTCCCAACAGTATCTTCTTGGCATTTATGGTACTGTCTTTTATATTGAGATCTTTGATCCACTTTGAGTTAATCTTTGTGTAAGGTGTGAGGTAGGAGTCCTCTTTCATTCTTTTGGATATGGATATCCAACTCTCCCAGCCCCATTAGTTGAAAAGAATGTTATGTCCCAGTTCAGTGGCTTTGGGGGTCTTATCACAGATCAGTCGGCCATAGATCTGAGGGTCTATCTCCGAATTCTCAATTTGATTCCATTGATCAATATGTCTATCTTTGTACCAGTACCATGCTGTTTTGACAACTGTGACTTTATAATAAGCTTCAAAGTTGGGGACTGTAAGTCCTCCCACTTTCTTTTTCTTTTTTAGAGTGTCTTTAGTAATTCGAGGCATCTTCCCTTTCCAAATAAATTTGATTACAAGCTTTCCCAAGTCTGCAAAGTAGGTTGTTAGAATTTTGATTGGAATTGCATTGAATCTGTAGATGAGTTTGGGTAGAATTGACATCTTAATGACATTTATCCTTCCTATCCATGAATGTGGAATATTTTTCCATCTTTTAAGGTCCCATTCTATTTCTTTTAGTAGAGTTATGTAGTTTTCTTTCTATAGGTCTTTTATGTCTTTGGTTAAGTTTATTCCTAGGTACTTGATTTTTTTAGTTGCTATTGAAAATTGTATTGTTTTCTTGAGTGTCTCTTCAATTTGTTTATTTCTAGCATATAGAAATATCACTGACTTATGTGCATTAATCTTGTATCCCTCTATTTTTCTAAATTTGTTTATTACCTGTAGTAGCTGTATCATTGACTTCTTAGGGTTTTCCAGATATAAGATCATATCATCTGCAAACAATGACAGTTTTACTTCTTCCTTTCCAATTTGGATGACTTTTATTTCTTTGTCTTGCCGATTGCCCTGGGTAGCACTTCCAGCACAATGTTGAATAACAGTGATGGCAGCAGGCATCCTTGCTTTGTTCCTGATCTTAGAGGGCAGGCTTTCAGTCTCTCACCATTGAATACTGTGCTGGCTGTGGGTTTTTCATATATGCTCTTCATCATATTGAGGAAGTTTCCTTCAATTCCTACCTTTTGAAGTGCTTTTATCAAAACTGGATGTTGGATTTTGTCAAATGCTGTTCCAGCATGTATTGAGATGATCATTTGATTTTCTTCTTTTGATTTGCTAATGTGTTGCAATACATTGATTGATTTTCTTATGTTGAACCATCCTTGCATGCCTGGAATGAACCCCACTTGGTCATGGTGCATGATTTTTTTTTTTTTTTTAATGTGTCCTTGGATTCAATTTGCAAGTATTTTTTTTTAGAATTTTTGCATCTACATTCATTAGGGAGATAGGCCTGTAGTAGTCCTTTTTTGTAGCATCTTTGCCTGGTTTTAGTATTAGATTGATGTTAGCTTCACAGAATGAGTTAGGTAGTGTTCCATTTTCTTTGATGTTTTGAAAGAGTTTAAGTAAGATTGGCATCAGTTCTTTTTGAAAAGCTTGTTAGAATTCCCCTGTGAAGCCATCTGGCCCTGGGCATTTATTTGTGGGAAGCTTTTTGATGACTGATTGGATCTCTTTGCTTGTGATTGGTTGGTTGAGGCCTTCTGTTTATCCTCTGGTCAGTCTAGGTTGTTCATATGTTTCCAGGAAATTGTCCGTTTCCTCTATATTATCCAGTTTGTTGGCATACAGTTGTTTATAATATCTTCTTATAATTTTTTTAATTTCTTCAGGATCCACAGTAATGTCACTTTTCTCATTCATTATTTTGTTTATATGGGTCTTCTCTCTTTTTAATTTTGTCAGTCTAGCTATGGGCTTGTCAATCTTCTTGATCTCAAAGAACCAGCATTTGGTGTTATTTATCCTATTTTTTTTTTTGTTCCCTATGTCATTTATTTCCATTTAAATCCTTGTTATTTCTTTTCTTCTACTTGGTTTAGGATTGGTTTGCTGTTCATTTTCTAGCTTCTTCAGTTAATGCATTAGTTCTTTGACTTTGGCTCATCCTTCCTTTTTAATGTATGCATTTAGTGCTATAAATTTCCCCCTCAGTACTGCTTTTGCTGCATCCTATAGGTTTTGGTATATTGTGTTTTCATTTTCATTTGTCTCTATATATTTAGCAAATTCTCTTGCTATTTCTTCTTTAAGCCACTGATTGTTTAGGAAGGTGTTGTTTAACCTCCAAGTATTTGTTAATTTTTTAAGTAAGTCTGGTGGTTACTGATTTCTAATTGTATTCCATTGTGGTCAGAGAATGTGCTTTGAATAATTTCAATCTTTTTAAATTTATTGAGGCTTGTTTTATGTCCCAGCATATGATCTATTCTGGAGAAAGTTCTGTGAGCACTAGAGAAGAATTTGTATCCTGGTGATTTGGGATGTAATGTTATATATATCTGTTAAATCCAATTCATTTATCAGATTTTTTAGGTTTTCAATTTCCTTATTGGTCTTCTGTCTGGTTGATCTATCTATAGGAGAGAGTGATGTGTTGAAACCTCCCACAAGTTCTGTGGAAACATCAATTGCTTCCTTTAGTTTTGCCAGTGTTTGTCTCATGTATTTTGTGGCACCTTGATTGGGTGCATAAACATTTATGAGTGTTATTTCTTCTTGTTGAATAGCACCTTTTATTAGTATGTAGTGGCCTTCTTTGTCTCTCAAAACATCCTTACTCTTAAAGTTGATTTTACCTGATATTAATATTGCTGCTCCTGCTTTCTTTTGACTGTAGCTTGCATGAAATAATTTTTTGTCATCCTTTCACTTTCAATTTCTTTGTGTCCCTGTTTCTAAGATGTCTCTTGTATGCAACATTTGATGGTTCATGTTTTTTTATCCATTCTGTGAATCAATTTCTTTTAAATGGGGAGTTTAATCCATTTACATTCAACATTACTACCATGAAGGTATTTCTTGAATCAGCCATCTTATCTTTCAGTTTATGTTTGTCAGATATATTTTTTCCCTCTCTCTCTTAATGTGCTTTAACATACCCATACTGAATCTCTTCAGTACTGAACCTTTCTCCATGTCTCTATCCTTTCTTTTTTCTCTGTCAGTAGGGCTCTCTTTAGTATCTCAAGTAGGGCAGGTCTCTTAGCAAATTCTCTCAGCATTTATTTGTCTATGAAAAATTTAAGCTCTCCCTCAAATTTGAAGGAGAGCTTTGCTGGATAAAGAATTCTTGGTTGGCAATTTTTCTCTCTCAGAATTTTAAATATGTCATGCCACTGCCTTCTCACCTCCTTGGTGGCTACTGTGTAGTCACTACTTCATCTTATGCTGTTTCCTTTGTATGTGGTGAATTGCTTTTCTCTTGCTGCTTTCAGAACTTGCTCCTTCTCTTCTCTATTTAGCAGTGTGAGCAGAATATGTCTCAGAGTGGGTTTATTTGGCTTTATTCTATTTGGAGTTTGCTGGGCATTTATGATTTGTGTATATATGGTGTTTAGAAGATTTGAGTAGTTTTCCCCAACAATTTCTTTGAATTCTCTTCCTAGACCTTTATCCTTATCTTCCCCTTCTGGAACACTAATGAGTCATATATTTGGACATTTTATATTACTTATCATATCCCTGAGGTCCTTCTCAATTTTTTAAATTTTTCCCCCATTCTTTCTTTTGTTCTTTCATTTTCCATTCTGTCATCCTCCAGGCCACTGATTTGTTGTTCATCTTCCTCTAGTCTTGTACTGTGAGTATCCAGAATCTTTTCAATTTGGTCAACTGTTTCTTTTATTTCCATAAAATCATCTTTTTTTTTTTTTTTAATTTACTCTTGGAATTTCTTCTTTATTCTCTTCTAGGGTCTTCTTCATGTCCTTTATATCCTGTGCTATGGTCTAATTGTTCATCTTTATTTCTTTGATTAATTGTTCCAAGTACTGTGTCTCCTCTGATCTTTTGATTTGGGTGCTTGGGCTTGGGTTATCCATCGTCTGGTTTTTTCATATGCTTTAAAATTTTCTGCTGTTTTTTTGACCTATTGGTATTTGCTTCACTTGATTGGGTTCTTTTAGGATTTGTAGACTGATTAGAACCCTTGTCTCTAATTTGTCATATCTACAGCTTCATGGAGTGCACTTTCTCTGACTAATCAGCAGGTGGTGTCCGTGAGCCCCATATTTCCCTCAAGTCAGTTCCCCCCCACTTTGTCTTTGTGATGAGTGGGGATGTGAGTCTTGTGGGGTCCAATTGGTGCACCAAGTTTGCATGTGTAGTTGGTGTTGCCAGCCCTGTATATGGAGAGTGTGTCTGAGTGGTTGGGGGTGCAGCTTTAATAATCAAGTCTCCCTGGTGTTCCTGGAGATTTTAAGCTATTGCAATAGTCTAATCCTTCAGTTCAGTCTTGCCATGGTTTGTCTCTGCCACTGACCCACAAGTCCTTGGTATTGGCATATGGTCCCTGGTCTTGTGAGTGTGTCCCTCTTCCAAGCCATGCACTCCTAGGTCCTGTGTTGAGGGATGACTGTGCTACATCACAGGTGAGTGCCATCTCCCCAGGGTGGATCTGGGCTGCAGGGCTGTGTAGGGGCACTCCTAGTCTGCCGAAAGAAAGGCTGAATGTGGAATGTTAATTTCCCCCTTTTCACACAGCTCTGCCTTCCCATCTCTGGGACAATTAGCTGAGGGTGTGAGAAAGGCTAATGTCCATGCCTGATTTTGTGGTGTGTGCATGTGTTGTTGGAATACTTCCCATCACACTGGTTTGTTTGGGGTAGCTCTGGGTTGTGGACCTGGTGCCCGGCAGGAGCGTTCCCTGCCCACTGGGAAGATGGGTATAAGGGGATGCCCCTCTTTTCTTGGGAAGTTGTAGTGTTAGTGAATTTTCTCAGCCTGTATACTTATTTCCTTGTGTCTCAGAGCTCTCTTAGCTCTGCTCTTGTCTGGGTCCAAATTGCAAGTCTTTGATGTTTTCTGTAATTATGTAATGGGCTTCTTAGAGTAATAGTTTTAGAAAAAGAGAAAAAGATAAAAAACAAAGAAGGGCCCTCCTTGCAGATTTAATGGCCTATTGAAATGCTAAGAGACAAAGAGATTAGGGCCATTAAGGAAAGATGGAGGGGCAGAGAAACCAGCTCTTCAGACAAAGAAACTCCTCTTCTGGTTTTGCATGTGAGCCTGACTCTGCCTGAGCTCTGCCCTTTTCCATTCTATGTTCACCAGAACTCCAAAAAGTCTCCACTTTTATTTTTGGGTTTTCCTTGCTGTTTTTGCTATCCCTATCTCCTCTCCACTGGGCTGGCTGCTCCCAGATTTTCTGGTGTCTCCTCTCATTTTATCTATGGTTGCAGCTTTTGTTCTCCTTCCTGGTTCCCAGCACAGATGGCTCCTCCTCCCTCAGTATTTTGCCTGGCAGGGCAGGGCATGGGCCCCCTGGCTGGGAGAACTTATGGATTTTGCTAATCTCAGCTGTTCCACACATTCATGAGTGTTGTATGAAGTATGTCCAAAGTCAAATTGCTCTGCAGTGTCTGGTCCATGCAGTTCCTGGCTTTCTACCTACTGCCCTGGAGGAGTAACTAAAACCTACACCTCACCACTCCACCATCTTGCCCTGCCTCCAGATCTCTGATTTTTATGTTAAAACTAGACCACTGTATCTCTAACACATCAGATAGGTGTTTGAATAAAGCTGCACCTAATAAGAAGAGTGCCACTGAAGATGCTATATAAGTGTCTAAACACGGTACTTACTACATGCACTAACTTATAGGAATTTAAATTCATCATGGCCTAGATGTTTAAAATTTTTCAGAAACTTCAAGTATCTTTTAAATGATGTAATTTTGAGGCTCATTTCTTTACCAATAAAGTCATTCTTAATAATCTTAAGAATGAGATTTGTTAAATTAAAATTGACAAAGTGAAAGAAGTCTTAAGGTTGATTTTATTTATTTTCCCCCATGACGTAGAGAATTTAGAAAAATGTTTATCTAAATGGATTAATTACAATGTTACAAATTCCTATACATAAGGCCTGATTTAAGAGATTTGCAATGATCTATAAAAATCTGAAACCCTTGCCTTAGCATATAGCTATTTGTTTCTTCACACTTAATGGAAAAAGAAAAGAGAAAAGGTCAACAGACAAAAATACCAATTGATCTTTCAACAAAGTGCATCCTTTTTACTATAAAAAATTTCCTTTTCCCATTCTAGGTGTTAGTGTATTAGAAAACCAATTAAAGGATATAATACCTAGCATGAGACTTAAGTATGAGAGTAAATCCCTATGGTTAAGATAGGAATATACTTTCAAGTGTTCTAATTTATTGAAAAATGTTGGATAATACCATAATCTACATATTGTATTGTGACCTTTATCATATTTATATACCCTAGATTTGCAAGAACAGTCTTACAGTCAACTCTCATTTCCACTTGATGCCAAGTTTGGCTTACTACATGTTATTACTAAACTTCTGTTCTTGACCATATTTCTTATATGTCCTGTCACCTGTCAATTCAGTGTATCTAACTTTTGTCCAGATCACTTTGCTAGGATCATTTCCCTCAAAAAGTACTAGAACAAAAATCAGAGATATGGGACAGTGGTACTGGTGTGTGTTTTTATATACTTTAGAAATCTGTCAGAAGATGAAAGAAGGTGGTGTTGCTCATAGACTAGGAGCTGAGTGGTCAAACGAAGCACAAACTTCTTCAAGTCAGTAAGGTAAAAATAAGGCATGAATAAGGAGGGGTGCATGCACCTGCACATGTTACAGTCATGATGCTCTTATCCTTTCTTCTAACACTGTAAATTTCACTTACAAAGTCAGTGGAATATGATATAGCTTATAGTCTTATAGGATTTGAATATTTTATAATTGTAGATGATTCAATAAGGAGGCAAGCCAGATAGGAAACTAGTGTAAATGATGGGCCTTCTGCATGATTGCTGTCCTACTCTCCCAAGTCTTCTGACTCTTGTGTTCATGTACCAGTGCACATGCATTAGCTCAACTAATTCCTATTGGAAATGCTGGTCCTGAATGCAACTAGAATCAGTCATGTAATATTTGCACCTGTGTTTTTTTCCATATCTTCCTTATATAACCATTAATGTTTTCCCATTTTACTACCTGCCCCTATCTTTTGGTGAGCAAAATTCCTGCCAGCCTTGCTTTCCTGTATCATGTTGTTTTGAAAAATAAGCATGCTCTGTTTTTGAAATTGTGATCAATAGAGTAGTAGTCAGTGTGTACTAAGTTTTGTTGCAGTAACAAACAATCCCCAAAACCTTAGTGTTTGAAATTATGATTAATAGAGTAGTAGTCAATATGGACTAAGTTTTGATGCCACTTTTGTGGCATAACACATCAACTTTTATTTAGATTATGTTCATGGAAACTTTATAGCACAGCTGTTTTCCTGTGGTAATTAGAGAATCTACGTTGCTTCTCTCTTGTGGTTCCTGAATGCTGCAACATAAGAACTCTTTTACAAGCACTGCTGGAAAAAGAGGCAGACAGGTGGAAAGAGAGAGAGAGAAGGTGGAGGGAGAGAGAGAGAGAGAGAAAGAGAGAGAGAGAGGGGAATTGACCAAGTTTACTTCGGTTTAGTTGTGGCCCAACTGTATCAGGATTGGTCTTAATCCTATTACTGGAAGACTTATAAAGAAGGCCACAGAAGGAGAAGCCACAAGAGTAGGCAGAAACTAGAAATCAATGCAACATGGGAGAGAATGAGAAAATGACATCACATACATTCATGCATTGCCATATGATGGGAAACCCAAGGAGTAAGGATCACCCCAACTAAGCTGCTGCCTCTTTACTTTAGAATTTGTTAGATGGGCCCCCATTTTCATACAGATGTGTTTAATATATTTCCTTGTTCTTTTGTTTATGTCTTTTTCTCACAAACAACTTAGAAAATACAAGTAAAAATATACTATAGTGCTTTATAGACATGAATTTGCATCATAATGAAAATAAACAAATATAAATGCCTTCTATAGAAAAAAAAATGTATTATAATTTACAGATTAAGTAGTTCACAAAGCAAAGTGAGAAATTCCATAATAAAAGAAATTCTGTCCTTAATGTCCTCTTTAACTAAATCAAGATGAAGGACCTACTTTTTGGTGATAGTTATCATGAACACTGTGCTTTAATTCATTATCTAGTTTCCCATTTACTACTTAATCTGATGAAAAAGTAATATTGTTCCAGGAAGGAATAAAACTTGTTCAAGGTCACACATCTAATCAGTAAAGCCAAAATTGAAAAATAACTGCCAGGTTTCATGGTCTCTGATCTTCCAACAATGGTAGGCTGCTTCCCTTCATAAAATATATCCAATGAGCACACTCCTCCAATACCTGCATTTAACTTACTTATAAAATGAATTATCTATCTTTCAAAAAATGCAGTATTTTTCAGTGTAGGAAAGAAATTAGGTCAGTGAGCCTGTGGAAAATAACACTAGATATGCCAGAAGGAATAAATAAGTTATTAAAATATCCATAATAAAAGGTTTAGTAATTAATTATTTCTTTAGTAAGAAGCATATTAAAATGTCACTTTAATATTTTCAACCTTTTTTGTCAGAGCCATCCTGTAAAGTCACATAATGAGAAAAATATTGTCTGGTTTGGGGGAAACAGAAGAACAATTTATGAAAACATTTCACTTTCTCTTAAACCATAATCCGTTTTAAAGTATCTTTAATATAATAGTGTCATTAAATCACCAAAATGGAAATTGTGTTAACAGCAGGATGCTGCTTTTTATTGGGGGCAAACAGCAGGGTTGCAGCTAATGAGAACATAATCAACTGATCAGCAAAAGGTCAGCCTAAAAAGCTCTTTACCTAAATTCTCCCCAAGCTGATCCCCACCATGGTGGCATATTGCACTGAAAAGCTAGACTCACATGGCTATACTATTATGAATCAGTTTATATTGTGACAAGGAATATGTAATTGCAAAATCCACATTTAGTTTGGTACAAATTAGTTCAAAGTTAATTTCTCTCCATAAAAGGGATACTAGCATAATTTTGGTGGTTATTTTTCTTTGTTTATTTTTAACATTTTGATTTTATATTTAAGTGGGTTCTTCATTCAGAACTTGGAAGGTGTAAATCCATTGTGCACAATGGGTAAGAGCTGAGATTTGGATTAAGATAGGTCTTGGACCAGGCTGACCTGGATTCTTGTCCTTATTTTATTGTTTACTTACTCTATTACCAGAAAGAGAAAGGAGTGATCAAAATTGCAGTATCATTTATTGTGTATTGCTTTTCCAAAATGCACTGGTCTAAGCACTTTATAAAAACCTTTCATTTTATATTCACAAGACTGTAATAGTTACAGTGGCTAATTTTTGTTGCTTTTCAGCAGATTTCTTTTATCATATTTTTTATTGTGAAATATAACATATATACATAGAAGTGGTAACTTTCCAAATGCAATTTAACAAGTAGTTAGAGAGCAAATTTCAAAGAATGTTATCGGTTTACAGATTATTGAGAACTGACATGGAGCTCGTAAAAACTCACTGAATGTGTGATTAGAATTGCTTTACTAGTGTTATTATGTATATCAGACCACAAGCATTTGGAATATAAAGTCACAGGAAGCCATTGATTACCTCAACTGAAAGTTTGTACTTATAAGCACAAAATTTACTGAAGAATTATTTTAACTAATTTTTAAAACAAAAGTAAAATCTAATTTGATGAGTGGGGAAAATACATTCAAGACATTTCATTTCTTTCACAGAGGATCTCCATATTACCTGTGTTTTGAATTCAATGAGCTTAAACAATTGGCCAAGGATCTAAAGCATACTCATAAAGACAACAAAATTAATTCAAACCTTTTCTTTGCTAGTTTGAAACACAAACCTGTGATGACTAAAGAGTGTTATTGGAAACCCTTTTTAGAAAAAATAGATGATTTTTTTATTAAGTGTGAATTTATGTGAATATTCATCTTGTTTTAACCATTTAATCAGTGTTTTTACTAGTCCGTATCTCTCTCCACAAGTTTGAAATAGTATGGACCAGAGAAAACATGAAATATGTGAGAAGATAAATTTAGTTCATTACTTTTAGATATCTTCTTATAGAAGTTTCTTAATGAGAACTTTTGACTAAAATGCAAAGAGAAATAATCATGGCAAGTCATCAAGGTCAATGTAATCTGAAGAAGCATGATGTTAATTTTGGTTCATTCTCCCCCTTCTACAAACTCCAAACCAGAAGCCTGTATATATTTCCGAAAAGAGTACAACACCTTGGAAGATTTGCAAAATTTAAAGATCTGGTGATCAAAGCTTAGGAAAACTCACATTGCAAATATTGAAAAACTGAAGCTTCTCTTCAATGAGTATTTTGAGAAGTTTTATCACTCCTGTGCTGGTTTAAGTGTATTATGTCCCCTAAAAGCCATTGTCTTTGATGTAGTCTTGTGTGGGCAGATATATCAGTTGTTGATTAGATTGTAATTCTTTGAGTGTTTCTGTGGAGATGAGCCCCACCCAACTGTGAGTGATGACTCTGATTGGATAATTTCTATGGAGGTGTTACCCCACCCATTCAGGGTGGGTCTAAATTAAATCACTAGAGCCATATAAATGAGCTGACAAACAGAAGAAACTCAATGCAGCTGAGAGTGACATTTTGAAGGGGAGCTACAGCCAAGAGGGACACTTTGAAGAATGCGCAGAAGCTGAGAGTAGCTACAGATGAGAGAGAGTTTGAAGATGGCTGTTGAAAGCAGACTCTTGCTCCAGAGAAGCACTCTTAGTTGCTCTTGAGTTGTTTGTCCTCTCTTGGCTTCTCTGGAGCAAGAGTCTGCTTTCAACAGCCATCCTCCAGTGAAGGTACCCTATTGTTGATGTGTTTGTCACCTTGGACACTTTATGGCCTCAAGACTGTAACTTTGTAACCAAATAAACCCCCTTTATAAAACTCAATCCATTTATGGTGTTTTGCATTCCGGCAGCATTAGCAAACTAGAACAACTCCAGTCCAAAGTTTCTTAAACTTGACTACATTAGATACTCTTGGGAAGCTTTTAAAAATATCTGTAACCATACTGCAAATGAAATTGGTTAAATCAGAGTACCCAAGGATGGTGCTCAATAACATTTTCTAAAACTCCTTGAGTTTTATTATTCTAATGTGCAGCCAAATTTGAGAACTAATGCTGTCAGTGGAATGCCTAGGGCCACAACAAGAATTACCCTCCTGTGATTTAAATCACTGGGACAGACTGGTAGGAGAAAAATGTAATTGGAGGATTAAGTTTTTGAATGATCAGCAGTTGGATATTCAAGGATTCCTGGACAGGATTTGTATAAAAAATGTTGTGTTGTTTTCTATTGTTTATCAGGTCTTGGTTCTTTTCATGTCTAGCAATTATTGATTATATGTTGGATACTCTGTATGAAAACACAATAGATACATCAGATCCTTTCTTTTCTTAGGAATATAAAAAGAGGTTTAGAGATATTGCCCAGGTTACATCAGATTATAAAATTAAAGCATAATTAACAGTGCTGGAAAATGATAAGAATACAATAAACACTGGCAAATCTTACTGCAAACGTTAGAATTACAGGAGTTCTGTACATTGGAGATGCCAATGTTCAAGGCTAATGGCAACTTCCATGGGAAGCACAGTTTGGAAGCAAGTACCGACTGATCATAAAATTATAAAATGTAGATAGGTAGCGAATATGCCAAACATATATGTGTATATTCATCCTTTATAATTTTGTCTTATTTCTTCCTAATTTATTATTGTTAGATCTTTCTTTTTAGCAATCTACAAAGAGTTTTTCCTTTTTTTTTTTTTTTTGAAAGAATTAAAATGGCAGTTTTCAAACATTTTAGTTAGGGATTAGTCTATAGTTCATTTAATTTCTGTGCACCTATATATGCAATATTATGTATGCATTTTTTATTTCTCTTGTTTTGCTTTTCCCTTTTCTATAGTTATCAAGTGAGGTAAGAAGATGGGTACAGAATCATTTCACATTCAGTCAAATTTGGGATGTTTTAGTTTCTTCACTGCTAAATAAAATCCCATACAATGGGTTGGCTTAAACAATGGGAATTATTGGTTCATGATTTTGAGGCTAGGAGAAGTCCAAAATTGAGGACTTAACAAGGCAAAGCTTTCTCCAAGAAAACTCTGGCATTCTGTGACTGCTGTCAGTGATTCTTGGTCTTTGGCTTTTCTGTCACATGGCAATGCGCACAACAGCCTCTCTAGCTTCTCCGTTCTCATCTGGTTTCTGTTGACTTTCAGCCTCTGGCTGCTCCCTGTGGTCTCTCTCTCTCTCTCTCTCTCTCTCTCTGCGGGATACTGATTACGTGCTTCAACTTGGCGGGCCTGGGCCGGGGGACCGGATCCGCCCCTGGGGAGGGTGGTGGGCACGGGCGGTAGCGCCCTCCATAGCCCCCCGGGCCTGAGAAAGTGCAGCCGGATGCAGGCACCATTTCCTCACCCAAAATATCTTGCCCCATGTTGGGCGCCAGGAAGCTTGCCAGAGAAAACCGCCCCCCTTATCTTGCCCGCCACCCCCGTTGCCAGAGCAACTCCCGCCACCGCCAGTGCGCATGCACCGTTGCCAGAGCAACTCCCGTCCCTTTTTCAAACAACCCCCGCCCTCTATGCCAGCCTATATAAACTTGTACTCTCCCCTAATAAAGGCTCTTGGTTTTACCCTCCTGAAAAAAGCGTCCCGCCTGTTTCCTCTCGCCGCCCTCCACACCTTTCACGCCACTGCCGGGGACCTGGCCAAGTCCCCCGCCTCGCCCTCGCCTCCGGGAAAGAGCCCCCGCCGCGGGTACCCTCCGAGCAACTCCGAGAGCCGAGGGTTCAGCAACCGGCCGCCCCCCGACGCAGCAGACGCGACCGCATCTCTCTCTCTCTCTCTCTCTTTCTGACCTTCCCTCCAAGGCCTTCAGTAATGGGATTAAAACCCATCCTGATTTAATTGGACCACACCTTAACTGAAGTAAGCTCATCAAATGGTCCTATTTAGAATGCATTCACATGCACAAGAATGGAATTAGTTTAAGAACATATTTTCTGGGGTACAATGCTCCAAGTCACCACAAGTGTTACTCAGACAAGTCCACAATTATAACATAGAATGATACATGCTATGATAGGGCAAACAGATGTTGCTGTAGCATCATAATCAGGGCACAAAACCCATACTTAGAAGAGCTAGAGGAGACTAGAATATGGAAGTGTTATTAAGCAGATACATGGATGATGAATAATGGTATTCATAATAGCAGATATTACCATTAATGTGTCCCAGTCATTATTCTTAGTTTTTTTACCTGTATTGACCCATTTAATCCTCACATAATTAAATGGAAAATATTATAATTCTTTTTGTAAATAAGGATCTTAAAAAGTTACTAGAGATCAAAGGGTTTAAAGGGATGAGGGCAGGGACAAAAAGCATGTTCCTGGCAATTGGATCATCAGGCATGAAAATCTAGAGGTTAGAGACAGCATAGCCGAGTAGAGCAACTGTGGTAAATTTAATGTGACCTGGTTGTAGTTTGCTCTGTTTGTATGGGTGTGCTGTGCATGTGCTTGTGTGTGTGTTAAGTGTGTGTTGGAAACTGAGGAATGGTGATAAATGATGAGCTGAGAATAGTGTGCAGGACCATATTGTTTAGGTCTTTGGACTTTATAATAAATTTGTTTTTACATACTACACAATATTTAATGTTTTCTTCCTTGCATATTATTTATTAATGAGATTGCATCCTGTTTTTAATATAATTTTTATTATGGTCATTGTATTATGCCATTAAATTTCCTCTTCTGTAAATAGGGGGAAGTACACTATCTCATGGTATGATATTGAGGATTAAAGATAGTATTATAGGGATATTTAAGTTGTATAGCTCAGTTAATATTTTTATCAAAAAGTTATTTTTTTATTTCCTCCTCTTCAGTATCACATATGAAGTTATAAGAAAGAACACATAAATTTATTGGTTCCAATCATTCACTAAGTGACTTTATTACAATATTATCAAACTTATTCTATACATGACATGCATTTTATGTAAACTAAAAGAGGCCTGTATCCATACTTATATAATAATGTATATTAACTAACCTTATTCTTTTATGTTCATTTATAATACATAACCGTATTCATTTATCTTAACTCCATGCCTCATTTTCTGCACTGACCAAAAGAAAAATTTCCCTTCATTATTTTGAAATAATCTAGTAAACTATATGGAATAATTTTAGGATTCAGTTATTTTACAAAAGAGCACTATGGTTTATAAATTCATGGAGTATTGGCTATATAAATTAATAAAGCACTAAGAAAGAAAAATGTACAGTATTATTAATTCTCATTTCACATTTGTTTGTGTGCATTTGCTTGGCTCTGTCACTCTCACTGTAAGAGTTCAGGAATAATGCAGACTTAATGATTAAACCTTCTAACTTATTCTAACATCATTACTTAGAATTTTAATTTAAGAAGACTTTTTTGTGAAAAATATTTTTTCTATCTACAAACTCATTAGATAATAAATTAGTTATAATCAGATGCTCCTTTAACTATGTATACTGGACTTAAACCAAGTCAATATTGATAACTACAACAGCTAGAACTTAATATATCCAACCTCCTTGAATCATAGATAATAGTTCTGAGTATATTTCAAAGAAGGACTTTGGTTTAGTAAGAGATATTTAACCATTAGAGATTTAATACATAACCATAGTGATTTGCGAAACGAAGTATAACTCAGTCTCAAGCCACACATTTTGTATAAATAAATAAGATGCCAAAATTAGATTCAATTACTGGACTTCAGCAAGGTGTATACTTATTATATTTTGTCATAAAGAAGCTTATTCAATCAACCACTTGATAGCTTAATTTATAATTTGAACCTCCTTTTCACTAATAAAAATGTTTATTTCTGTACATTTCCATCAACCATTTGATATCCTAAAATAACTCAATCATATGACTCTGAAAAAGGATTTAAAACCATGAAAGCATGGGGCAATTATTAATGGAATAATCATCTTTAACACAACCTGTTATATTATAAGTTAGGTATAATATTGTGGTGTCTTGGAATTACGAGCCTCAGGTAAACAAGTTCTTAATCTTAATCCATTCCTGTGGGAGTGAACTCACTGCAAATTCAACTTTTGATGGGGTTACTTCAGCTAAGGCGTGACCCAACTGAATTAGGATGTGTCTTAATCTCTTTACTGGAGGAACTATGGAGAAAGCCAGAGAGAGAAACCATGGAGAGCAGTCAGAAGCTGTAAATAAATAGAAAACAGAAGAGAAAGGAAAAGATGTTGCCACATGTAGTGCCCTGTGATGGAAAAGCTATGGACCAAGGATCACTGGCAGCCAGCCCCCAAAATGCCACAGCCTTTGGGAAGAAAACACTGCCTTACTGACACCTTGATTTTGCACTTCTCCTAGCCTCAAAATATGAGCCAATATATTTCCAGCGTTTAACCCAACCCATTTTATGGTATTTATTTTAGCAGATAGGAAACTAAAAGAAACCCTAATGTAGATATCTCTACCCATATGCATCTTACAGTAAAATGACTTAACATCTCTGAAGTATTCTCTCTGTATTAATTTGTATTATCATTAAAATAGTATTGTTGAAGAACGGTACTAAAGTGAATGTTTTAAAACACTTATGAAAACATTTTTTTTTTTCATTTTTCTGTTTGCCAAATAAATGGCAGATTCCTTCCGCCATGAGCAGGGTGACTTGCTTTACCCCTTTTATTAATCAGTGGTCTCCACAGAAACAGAAACAACAGGAATATATGTATATATTATTACACTCACACACACAATCATGGAAATTGACAAGTCCAGATTCCGTACGGTAGGCAGCTACAAGCTGGAAACTCCAAAGAAGGTGAAGTTGAATTCTCCAGGAGATGTAGGCTGACTGAAGAAAAGGCAGAAATCCTTCTTGACCTCTGAAATCCTTAGTTCTCTCTTTAAGACCCCCAACAGATTGGATAAAGAGACTCCCCTCATTGCTGAGGGCAAATTCCTTTGTTGATTGTAGATGCAATCAGCCATAGATGCAATCAACTCATTATGTAAATCCATCTATGACGTATCTTGACAGTAATAAGGAGACCAATGCATGCTTGCTTGACCAACAAGTGGGCAACATAACCTAGTCAGTTGACACACTAAATTAACCATCATACCCTTTGACCCTGAATTTGCACATATATGTGCTTTGGTCAAATGGCTGAAGCAGAAGTTGAACTATACCAGTTCAAACCTAAGCTTTGTGAGGTAGTTTGCCATTTTGCCATTTACAACTTTTTACCTATGCCATCAACTTGAGGACATACTTAGACCATTCTGCTTTTACCTGGGGGGAGAATGTGAGGCACATGGTGAAGAGGTGTGTTTTGCCAGCTTCCCAGCTTAGGTCAGCTGAGAAGAAGAGCTTATTTTTCTCCATAAAATTTATTTTCCAATTAATAAAAATGTCCTCTGTGGTAATGCTTGTGTGTGTGGTAACTGTAGCCAAGTTATTGGTTCAATCAAAAGTGCAAAATTCTGACACATGTGGACACAAATATCAAGAAGAAGCTAGTATTAATACATGCAAACCAACACAAAAATTTTGAGACATTCGATCTGCTTGTAGGCCTAGAGGAAAGAATATCATCAACTTTCTTTGTTCTAAAGTAGCTGCTCAAAATACACACACACATACGCAAGATGAATAAGTAATATTTGGAAAAGCTCTACTACCAGCAGAGATTTGATAGTACAACTCTCTGCATCTTCAGATCACGACTTAATTCAGATGTGCTTTGTAGAAGAGTGTTTTGATCTTTAGCTAGGATTTCAGGCAATTTTTCAAAGAAATATGGTTCTTCATAATCCTTGTGTAAACATCATTATCTTTATCTTTTTGACTTATGGGAGGACCTTTACCCCTTCATGATGCATAAAAGAAAAGCAAACACTTAAAACTTCCTACCTAAGGCAATAATTGCTACCTGCACAGTGTTGAATCATTTGTGAGTTGTTTCATGTAGTTGCCACCATTAGAGGCTGTTTCTAATTCTATAGATGATATTTCATAACCATGTTCAATTATCCACAAAAGCAGACTTAGTATATTGATATAAAATGTGGATGATTTCTAATTTTTTTCTTGTTTAAAGAAAATTTATCACAGTGCTTTAGCTTAGTCCTCGTATTATGCTGAGGTAAAATGTGTATATGTGTGTGTGTGTGTGTGTGTGTGTGTGTGTGTAAATGTGACACAGCACTGGAAACATTTTAATAGGGAACAGTAATACTCTATTTATATTTTTTAGCAATTTCAAATATATATTATATGGATAGGAAACTTCATTTAACCAAAAATGACTTCTGTGCAAACAGAAGGCAATTCAGTTCTACACATATAAATTGAATGCCTACCATTTGCTGACTGCTTTAGGCCCTGGGAATATGGCAAAAAATAGACCAAAGTTTCACCTTTCCTGAAATTGCATTCTGGTGGAAATCTTCTACAGTTGGTATGTAATCATTTTTTGATTAATTGACTTATTTATTTGACAAAGACTTATGTAATGCTGACTCTATGGGAGAGAGACCCTTTAGACACCAAGGTAAGCCATCAAGTATGTGCATATTAAGCAACAATTAAATATGACTTTACACATTAGATTGGCAAACATTTTAAAGGCTGATGATAACTAGAGACATGTAAATTCTCATATAGTGCTTGAGGAAGCTGTGGAAACTTGGAGATCATTTAGGAAATATTTACTGTAGATGAAAGCAATGTATTCTGTGATGCAGCAATTTTCCTTCGATATACACTAGAAAAAGCCTTACACAGGTTCACTGATAGTGCTGCCATCAGAGATGGTTCCATTGCTAATCACTCACAGAACCCAAAATGGCATTGTTTCCAAATATAAAGCTTATTGCAGAGAAAGGATAAAATACAGCATTAGCATTAAAGTAAGAGTATGCATCACAACCACGTTCAACGTCATGAAAGAAATACACCATCAAGAGAGAGAAGTGAAGGGTCATGGTTGGGGGAGCAGAGATGAAACTAGAGTGAGGCCCAGAGGAAGATATTCCAGGACTGACCTTAAGAACAATGTTAAGAAATACTGTTTTTGTCCTGGGGACAATGTAGAGCCATTAACTTTTTTTTTTTTTTTTTTAAGAGAAGATGTTGGTTTACAGAAAAACCATGCAGGAAATTCAGAGTTCCTATATAGTCCCCCTCAATTGCATAAATATTCACCTTTTCTGTTGTACAGTTCTAAAGGTTTTCTTTCTATTTTTTTAATTTTTAACACATATACAACCTAAAATTTCCACTTTTAATTGCTTTCAAATATACAACTCAGTGGCATTAAATCTATTCACAACATTGTGCTATAATCACCACCATACATTACCAGAACTTTTCCATCACCCCAAACAGACACTGTATCAATTAAGCATGAACTTCCCATTCCTGAACCCTACTCTGGTCCCTGGTAACTTGTATTCCAGTTTCTGATTCTATGAGTTTGCTTATTCTAATTATTTGATATCATTGAGATCATACAGTATTTGTCCTTTTGTGTCAGGCTTATTTCACTCAACATGATGTCTTCAAGTTTCATCCATGTTTTCCCATGTACAGAACTTCATTCCTTGTTTACAGTTGAATAATATCTCATTGTATGTACATACCACATTTTTTTATCCAGTCAGTGTTATTAAACAATTGGGATGCTTCCAACTTTTGAGCCATTAACATTTTAAGAAGAGGACAGATATAATAAGTTTTATTTATCTTGTAACAGAGAGAAGAATACTCCAAGAAGAAATTGGTAGTATATTACTCTTCATCTTCCTATTTGGGAAAATACTGTGCATGCCCTTCTTTTGTACATTCAAAGGAAGCAGTATTCCAAGTAGGTAACAGCCCAGTTTCTAAAGACAAGTAGAAGAAAGCTTAAAAATAAGATTTTCAACTTACTAGCTTGAGGCTTTTAGAAAAAGTTTAAACTTTCTGAATTTCAATTCTTAATTGGTAAAATGATATCTACCACACATAATAGGAAGAGATTTAAATGCAATAATTATGTAAAGTGCTTAAGAGAATGCCAAGAATGAATATAGCAAGAAGTTAATAAATATCAATATTACCAGTAATTGTTAATAATAGGAAGATTCATGAGTATTCTCTTACTGATTCAGAAGTACTAGGTTTTACATTTTATAGAAGCTTTGAGCTCATGAATTCCAAACTCCTTAATACACAGATAAGTATGGAGTCTCAGATAATGGGAGATATTAGAGAAAATATAAACAAACCAGAAGTCATGGGTGTGGTTGAGTGACCAAGTGTGTAGGGAGACTGGTTGCCAAATAAAAAGATAGCTTAAGGATAGCATTTGCCAAAGAGCAACCACTGAGGTTGTTGGGCTTTTCAGATGGAGTATTTCTTCTTTCTGATCAGATTTACTGACCTGAAATTATACTTTAGGGATCACGTTGCCATAAGATGCTGTAGCAGAATATTAACACTCTCCACATTCAAAACCACAGACTCAGAAATTGCCTTTCCTTCATGTAACACAAATAAGAGCTCTTGGTTTAAAACACACGGTATACAATTACATGATCACAATCCTTACCCTTCTCAAATCTGTACCTGCCACTATATACTATTGTATATTTTATGCCACTAATTGGATATGTAATGATAACTAGAAGTTTCTCATTTGAATACTTATAGAACTTTTGTAACTTATCAAATATAAGCATGTATCACATCATGTCTACACACAGGAATTTTGTTTAATTATTTGTCTGTTTTCATTAGAGCTGATTGGTAGTCTCTGGACCCTTTTGTTTTGAAGGAATGAGGCTTTTTTCAACTAGAAATTTTCCTTTTTATCTCTTTGAATAGTCCAACTCTTTTGTCTGACATTTTATTTCCCTAATTATTAATATATTTCTTCTATCCTCCTTCTCTCTTTTTTCTCACATAATTTATCTCCATGAGTTTTTTTCCTTAGAGTTTGGTAAAACTTTGTGGTTGCTGTTTCCTTTAAGATAAGTAATTCAGTTTTATTCAATATTCAACTATTGAAATCTAGTTCAGTTTTGTTTTAGTGCTATTGTGGCTGTACACTTAAAAATACATTTTTAATTTCTATGTTTGTGTTTCCCAGTTGCTAAAACAAATATCATACAATGGATTGACTTGAACAATGGGGATTTATTAGCTCCCAGTTTTGAGGCTAGGAGAAGTCCAAAATCAAGTTGTCAGCAAGGTGATGATTGTCTTCTAAGATTGTGGCATTCTGGGGCTGGCTGCTGCTGATCCTTGGTTCTTAGTTTTCCATCAGATGGCAATGCACATGGGAGTTTCTTCTCCTTTCTCCTATGGTACCACTGAATTCTAGTTTCTGGCAGCAATCTGTGGCCCCTCTTTGTGTGAACAACTATCTTTGCTTATAACGACTCAGTCATATTAAATGTGAAGGTCCACCTTCATTCAGTTTGGACACATGTTAACTAATAACAGATTCAAAGATCCTATTTGCACCTGGGTTCACACCCACAGGAACAGATGGTGGGACTTGAAGATGCCTTTTGTGAGGTGCATGTTTCAATCCCCAACACTATGGATTCTTTCTGGTTTACAGATTGCTACTTTTTCAGCAATTAAATGCCCCGTAAAATTCCACTGATAATGTAAATAAGATTTTTGGTGTTCTCTGTTTCACTTTGTAGTTTCCTGTATTAATTGTTTTATTGCTTTCAGGAGTTAGGGGTATTTGCCTTGAATGCACAGCTTCCTGCTTCTTTTCCTGACTCTGTTTTACATAGAGGTTAAGATCATAGAATCTGGAGGTGGACTTCTTAGATGTGAATTCTGGTTCTACCACTTGACCATGAGCATTCTCATCTGCAGAGTGGAAAATCTGCCTCATGTATTTGCTGTCTGTCTTTTCCTATAAACTGGATTAGTTTTCTTTTGGGACATACCTGTATTTGCTATAAGTATATGCTTCTCTTTTTAATTAATATTTTAAATATGGTTTGAGCATAATTTACCATGCTTAGCATCATTTTCTATTTATCTATTACTTACCTGAGAAATAAATATCTATAAACATGTTTAACTATGTATGCATCCATTTTTATCTAAATTCATTTATCTATGTATAGCTAAAAAAGAGAAAGATGAATTTTATTTCATTAACTTTGTGGCATTTTAAATATTAATAAATTAATCAATATTTTTCTGAAAACTAATAAATTACTCAATATAAGTAAAGATTTTAGGACAAAACCCAACCAACAATAAATGTGGAATAAATGTTATATTATTTTTTCATAATATTTAAACCTGCAGCAATTTTCATACATCTGTGTTAGCTTTTCTTCTATGTATTCAAATTTATAGGAAGAGGTGCTTTTTGTAACGTAACAGAAGCCAAGTAAGGATCCTTCAGTAATTGCAGAAATCCTCCATGCTTTATCTAACACCACGGAAAAAGCAATAGAGAAGATATTTCATTCATTGTGGTTTTCAACATCCTAGAAATTCAGTTATTTTATAGAGAAGAAATGAAGCTGAAAGTAGAGATGGGTCATGGAATTGCACTTTTATTTAGGCACAAACTTATGTCGGATTCCTCAACAGGTTGAATCCAGTAAGCACAGAGACCCTCTTTGAAATAGGTTTATTGGATGTGCTAAAGGCCTCACTACTGCTAGCATCTCCTCCCCAGGTCATCCTGTATACTCATCGCCCTGACTAGGTAGTAAGCAGTGCTTTGGTGTTCTTACTCTGTATTTGCAGAGTCTGTCCATGAACAGTCAAGAGACAAAATGCAAATCCAGGACATAAATGAGTCTGTGTGTATGTGTGTGTGTTTGTGCATGTGTGTGTGTGTGTGTAAGAGAGAAAGGGAAGGAAAGAAAGAGAGAGGCACCATGAGGTTGAGGTTGTGTGAGTGTGCGGAAGGGAAAGCATAAAAATCCTTTTCCTCTTTGCCTTTTGTCAATTATGGTGATTTTTAGCTGTTGGTTAGCATGGTCTCCCTGTGCCCACCGCCAAATATTTTCTAACCAAACTTTTCAAGATTCACACATATGGTTAGGGATCACTTTCTAGATTCTAGTGATGTGACTTGAAAAGTCCCCTTTTATATAGGAAGGATAATGAGTGAAACTTAAGAATGTAGTAGCTCCCATGTAGTATAAGTCATATAATCTCGTTTCTTTAGAAGAGGGTTATTTTGGTTTATCAAGACAATGAGATTATCCAACTCTGAGTGAATTGAGAAGTGGGAGGGGGGTGTTAGCAGAAGAGTAATAAGATTTAATGTATGTTTACTTTTCAAAATTATTAAAACTATGATAAAACAGCCCTTCCAAAACATCAGGTTGAAAACATTGGTATTTGAGAAGAGTCTAATTCTAAAAGGACATGCCAGCCAGTCATTTGTCTTAATTATGCAGACTTTATTCTATATTAAATCTATTCAGTAGAGAGCTTGGAGATATTAATCATTTTCTTCTATCCCCTTTAATTGCCAATAAATCATTTGTTAATATTTGATTTTAAACTTATTAAAAGATAATACAAACTATAAATAGAATATTTTTTTTTATTTTTTGAACATCTAATATGGATATTTACCAATGATTTTTTAAAAACACTATAATAGAAAAACCTGCATGAAACATACATCTAATAACATTAGAAAATATTTATTTTCTATCTGTTGACCCATTTTCTGTGTTAGATAAAGTGAAGCATGGTTTTGAATCCTTTCCTTCAGAAAATAACCCTCCATATTAAATCTGTTTTTTAATGGTTTCAGTTTTTAACTTTCCCAGTTGATTTTGATTGTAAAAATAAGTATGCATATAACTTGGGCACAAGGTTGTTTGCTGTGTTTAACCTGGCACACAAAGTTGAATAAGACACATCCTTCTCTTTAGTATATTGACAATTAATAGACAAGAAAATATACAAAGCAGAGTTATAACATTATGTATACAATGAAAAACTTTGTAAGAGCAATAATCTTCTTGTCTGTCTAGATGTGGACTTGTTGAGATGGTCCTTATTTTAAAATGGAAACAAGCTTAAAACTACTTAATAAAAGTCTTTTTCATTTTTTCCTCAGTATAGTATATTTTGTCATAATGTATATAAACAATGTAGTATATATTTGAATGTCACAAATATTTTACTTATATATGTTCATTTGTTTTTATTTAGTGCTATACTTATAAAGAAGAATAGAATCCAAAATTTTAAAATGAAATAAATCTAAGAATAATAGAAGCCTCTTAAATAAGGAAGCATATGGTCATATATTATTGCCGTTTTGTGTCGAATTGAAAGGATACATTCTATTTGCTTGGTTTTATTTGCATAACAGTGTAAATTCATATTTGAATTTCTATTAATATGGATATTTAAGATTGCATGGAAGATACAGTATAATACAATAATTTCCTGTCTAGGATCATTTTCATCACAGGCAACAATGTAGGCAAACAAGGTATATTGTTTTTCTAGCTGTCCAATGAAGTTGGTTTACAGTTCTTCCCCAATTGAAGTGATAATAATGAGTGAGCATTTATTGACAGTTTATCATGATGTAAGGATTGAGCTAAGCATTTGCATGCTTGAAATTAATTATCCCTCTCAGTATCTTAAAATCTATAATTTTCATTTTACTGCATGGAAATTAAGGATCAAAGAGAATGTGAAATTCCTTAAAGATCACACAGCTAGTAAGGGGTACAAATTCCACACTCTACCACTATAAAGTTTTATATTTTCAAAGAAATGTAGTGGGTCTCATTTTGAATGAAAATCATATCCTGTCCTGAGTACAGTGATTTTCTGCTTCTTTTTTTAATCAAGTGTTTATATTTTCCAAAAGGAAAAACATGATTGGGTAACTTGGCTCACCAAACCATCCCAGAGGGAGCTTTCTTCCCTCAGACCCAGCCTCTGTGGTTTGCTGCGTTGAGCTTTAATAGTGATTTCTTTAATATGTTAAGATTGGAATAACACATTTGTTCTATCCAATATATGAGATACAGATCAAAGATATTCAAAAGGGGAAAACCACTTCTGTCTACCATCTAAATTCAAAACAATAGAAGTCTCTAGTGATAGACTTTTAGAGAGATCCCTTTCAGGTAGAATACATTTGGTTTAGATTACTATTTTTAAAGCTCTATTATTTCAGAGCAAAAGCAGGATGAGCTAAATGGTAATAGAAAAATGGAATCATTAGGTTTAGGAAGTTTGGTTGCAAGCTCAAGCATTATTTTGTGATAGAAATTGCTAAAAATTTTTCAAGAAATGGTGCTTAAACCAGGTGTTCTGTGATTATCAATAAAAGGAATGGACAGGTAGGTACATAATATTTAGTGAAACAGTTCAACATCCAAAGTGTTCACATAAATCATATTATGGAGCTGGTCAGAAAAGTATGTAGCAAGAAGAAAGAAGTCATGACCATTTTTGAATGATGATGAAAGATTAAGCATAAAGAGATATAAATGTATCCATTGAATTAGCAAATTTATAGATGATCTTAATGAGAATTATGGAATGACCAGAGACAAAACTTGTGGTGAAGTAAGTGGGAGGTAAGGAGATAGTAAGAGCACCATCTGAATAGAAAAATTGATAAATAAGAAGAAAGGGACAGGTGTGTAGCTAGAATGGAGTGTGGGATAACAGAATTTTTATATATAAAATTGAATAATCACTTTATGAGAGAAATCTGAGCATTTTTAAAGAACATGGAATTTACCCAAAATATTGAATGAAAAAAATACAGAGTGCTGTATTTAATAACATAAAATTTTCATAAATATTTAAAAATGCAAAAATGCCATATATTTTACTGGTATATACAAGTCCATTTTCAAAAGGGAATGTGAACAGCAGATTCAAGAATGATGTCTCCTCTGGGGATAAAGATAAGAGAATGGGGTTTGGCAGGGATACAAAAGGAAATAATTCTATTTGTAGTATTTTGTTCTTTAAATGGTGTGTATGCACAATAATTATGCTATTTTCTATACTTTTCTTGGGCTACTGATGATCCCTACAAAGCAAATGTACACACATAGCTTAGGAAATATAATACTTACTTAATGTAACATTTTTGAGATATTGTTATTTACAATGTGATGGGAAAAATATAGCTATAGCTCTTTATTATATAGTCTATAGAAATTACATTCACAACCCTCTATGAATGAGGTGGGAGCGTGGAGTGAAGATGGAGAAGAAACCTAGTAATAGATTTCCATTCTATACTTTGACAAGGCTATCCAATATAGTTTGAGAATATGACTAGAATAGTTAAATAAGAGAGATGAACCAAGTTTGGAAATTATATTCAGTTTCTTTCAGAAATGCTGAAAACATGCTTCTGCTGTACTGAAAATGATCTCTTCTAAAGAGCTACCAATCTCCAAAACAATTTCATTTGGGTTATCTTCTAGAAAGGAATGATGTAGACATTTAAATATAGTAAGTTATGCTATACCTGGTAAGTCAAAAATTTCATGATCAGGTCTTGGCATCTGGGGCATTGTGTTCATCAGGAATATTTGCAACCACAGGCAATTTATGAATTTGGGCTTCAGAGGGAGGAGAGGCCCTCTCTCTCTCTGTATCTCTCTCTTTCACTCATTCTTGCTCTCACTCTCTCTTCCTTTCTATCCTCCCTCCTTCTTTCCTTCCTTCCTTCCTTCCTGTTAAAAAAGAAAGAAATGTTGATGAATGATTGGACATAAATTTGTTGAATTTCCAGTTCATTAGTATAGTTTGACTTGAAGTAATTTGGACATATAGTTTTCTCAGAATCAACACAGAATAGCAATCATTTTTAGAAGTATAGAATAATGTGTCCTAGAGCTAGACACAGTGGGCTCAAATCTTAGCTCTGCTAATTCCTATACTGAGATCACAGGAAAATTACTTTTCCTGCCTGTGTTTCACTTCCTTATTTGTGAAGTGGGGCTATAATACCAACTTCACAGGGGTATTGTGAGGATTAAATAGTTAATATACAAGAGGCACTTTAAATAGTACATGGCATATAGCAAAAACTAAAAACATTACATTTTTGGCAGATAATTGACTTTCATTTTATCATTTTTATATCTTTTTTTTATCATCACAATAACTTTGTGAAGTAGGTAGACTATTGTGTCAGTTTGTTTATTTCCACCTTTCCTCCCTCCCTGCCTCCTTTCCTGCCTCCTTCTTTCCTTCCTCCTTTCCATTCTTTCCATCAGCATGTGCAGAGCAAGGCATTATGCTCAGCCCTAGGACTAAAAACATGAGACATAACTGCTTTTGAGGGCATCAGACATGAGGAGGGAAGAATGAATGTTTGAGAATAGTGAGCACAGAATGGACTGTTCCTTCATTTGAAGTCATATTGCTAGTCAGTGAGAAAAGAGAGATGTGTTCAAAAGTCATGACTTTCAGCATGTGTCTTGTAAAGAGTCAAATACAGGTGAATGAGGTTTTTTTGTTTGTTTTGTTTTATTCTTTTCCACCCCCACAATTAAAAAGGATAATTGTATTATCCATATGGGCAATACCTGATGAAGGTTATATTACATTAACAATTCTTGTTGATTTTTAACATATTTGGGGAACATTTTTTAGCAGATTGAAATTAGATTTCTCTACTGTCTTCCAGAGTTTGTAGTAAAGTATGCTCTGCATTCCATTTGCTTGAAATGATAACTTATTCTGCTTTTTAAGATTCATTTTTTTAAACATTTTTTATTCAGTTCAGCTGAAAGATGGAATAGAATGAAACAGATAATGAGTAAGCCGTGCATAAGACTAACCTTTTTGAAAAAAAAAATAGAATGCATTTGCTCCCTTAGGTTAGGTTTCAGCAGTAAAGATAAGTATCTATCTCATTAGAAAAGGAATTTAAGAAATCTCTAATCATCAAAATGAAGGATCAAGGGAGTATTATTATAAGGGGAAAGAAAATGCTCAGTTAATTATACTTGTAAAAGTGAGTTGCATTACAAAATCAATGGGAAAATTGGGCATTGAAGTGGTATTGATAAATGTAAGGATAAGTCTGAGGGAAAAAAATGTAACAATAGATTGATGAGAGATCTAAAAACTTTAACAGTACACCCTAATTCTTAATACAAAATAAAAATTGATCAAATAATTGAGATGGAAAAGAACAGTAAATGGGCCACAGATGAAAACAGTGAATTCTTTATACAACAACACCCTTAACAGGAATTCTTTTAAATTTCAACCAAATGCATACATTATTCGTGTAGGAGTAGACTGGCATGAAGCATTTAAAACAAAATCTACAATGTTCTACACAGGAATCTTTAATTAGAAATTGAGAATTTATTATATTTTGAGCAGCAGGCAGTTCATCTCTAGATTTTTATGCTGTAGGTCACTAAATCGAGTTAATGTGATGTTCTATGAAACTGTTCCAGAAACTATCTCACCCTTGAATTTTTAAATATCTTAAATTAGATTATTTTTAATATAACAAAAACGTACTGACATCATGAATAGTCTTAATGACTAATTGTGACTTAAAAATATAACCAGAAAGTGACTTAAACATATCTCTCTTTACAGTGTTCAGTGTCTTATAATCATTAAATCTATGGAATGATTCCATGAAAGGGAAAGTCCTTTCACTGTAGGTCAGATAATCACTAGAAATAGGAAAGGCCAGACCTCTCAGTTGTCATTTTGTTCCCTCTTGATAACACTCTTTGTGTTCATGTTTCCTTTTGTGACTGTGAATGTGAATAATTTATAAATTTATAACTAGGAAAAATATTCACAAAGAACAATAGTGTCTCCTGAACTTAAATTAGAAAATAGCCAAGTTGATTATGTTACCCTCCTGAAACAATTAATGCAGTGTTCTACGAAACTGCTTTACATTTGAGAATGTCTAGAATGGAAGGAAAATTGAAACAGATATGAAATCTTAAGTAACTCAATTTTATGTAAATTTATGTATGAAACAAAGCAGCGTTGTGATGAAATCTTCTGGGCTTTAATTTGATTTGAGGTCTGATACATATTTTGACCCTCTTTCCTTCATTCAAAAATAGAAATACTCTAGATAGAACAAGCCATTGATTGCCTAACATACATCAATCAAATTTTCTAACTTGTGATGTTTCTCAAGGGTATTTATTGGCTCTTTGGTAATCATCAGAAATACGAATGGACAATGTAGTGTGTGTATGCTGTGCAATAGAGCAGAGAGGTATGGTATTCAATGTGCCATATGTCTTCACTTCAAACAACTAATTAATGGTCAGCTATGTATCCTGTTTCTCAGGGGTCAGAGGAATTGTTAAGAATCCTCAGTGTTGCCTGTTTAAATTAGAAGGATGGCATAAAGTTCATCTCGGGTGTTAAGCATTAAGAGAGGATAAATCCTTTGTCTCTCTTGAAAGCTCATGCCAAACAATTTGAGCAAAAGAAGCCAAAGGACTTAGTTTCATTTGGTAAATCTATTTATTAAACTTTTAAGCCCTCTAAAAATAAAAATAAAAAATAGTACATTCTGAGCAAATAATGAACTTGATATATTTTGTCTATGAAGTAACCTCCCAGAATCAATTTCCTTATTAAACTACTTGTGGTTTAAGCAACAGCATATTTTAGAAAGAAATCACATATCTGGGAAGAATGGTGTTATCAACTGTAGAATTTTCTTCTCTTTTACCTGTCAAAAAAACAGAGTTGCAGTTTACAGCATTAAATTCAGGACACCAGGGTTGCTGTAGCAAGGAAACTGATCACTTGCCAAAGTGAAATCAGGCTGTGGAGATTGCAGGCACTCATTTTTTTTTTTTTAATATTCATTTTATTGAGATATATGCACATATCACACAGTCGTACAAAACAAATCGTACATTTGATTGTTCACAGTACCATTACATAGTTGTCCATTCATCACCAAAATCAATCCCTGACACCTTCATTACCACACACAAAAAAATAACAAGAATAATAATTAAAGTGAAAAAGAGCAATTAAAGTAAAAAAGAACACTGGGTGCCTTTGTCTGTCTGTCTGTTTGTTTCCTTCCCCCATTTTTCTACTCATCCATCCATAAACTAGACAAAGGGGACTGTGGTCCTTATGGCTTTTCCAATCCCATTGTCACCCTCATAAGCTACATTTTTGTACAATCGTCTTCAAGATTCATGGGGTCTGGGTTGTAGTTTGATAGTTTCAGGTATCTACCACCAGCTACCCCAATTCATTAGAACCTAAAAAGGGTTGTCTATATTGTATGTAAGAGTGCCCACCAGAGTGACCTCTCGGCTACTTTTGGAATCTCTCTGCCACTGAAGCTTATTTCATTTCCTTTCATTTCCCCCTTTTGATCAGGAAGGTGTTGTCCATCCCACTATGCCGAGTCTACATTCCTCCCCAAGAGTCATATTCCATGTTGCCAGGGAGATTCACTACCCTGGGTGTCTGATCCCACGTAGGGGGGAGGGCAGTGATTTCACTTTTCAAGTTGGCTTAGGTAGAGAGAGAGGGCCACATCTGAGCAACAAAGAGGCATTCGGGAGGAGGCTCTTAGGCACAATTATAGGGAGGCCTAGCCTCTCCTTTGCAGCAACAGTCTTCCCCAGGGCAGGCACTCTTAAAACCAGGAAGAAAATTGGCTAGGTTCTGTTGATTGGAGCAGGGACCTATTAGTCTAAAGGTGTGGGTTAAGTTATTTTTATTTAGGTTAGATGTGCTTAACTAGGGGCTTAATTGGCTTTTTTGGTCAAGTTTCTCCTTAGGGACTTTCGAAGAGAATGTTTGTTAGAATTTAACAATTTAAATTTTTTGGTTAGATGTTTGGAGAATTTAACTTTCATGGCGGTTCTGTGAAAACCCAGGAGCTTATAGTTTAATCAACAGTGTATTTTAAAAAGTAAATACATTTCTGAGAAGAATGGTATCACTGATTGTACAATGTTCTCTTTTTTTGCAAAGCATAATGCATTATTTCAGTGGGAATTTAGGTGTGTTTGAAAACTAAAATTTAGAGTCTAGTGCATAAATGTATTTAGGTAATAAGGAAAAAAAGCCAAAAATTAGGCCATATAGCATACATTAATTTCAGCAAAATTCATACTGTATCAAAATTATGTTAGAGAATATTATAGTATTAATATTTACAGGGAAAGAAACTAAGTTAAACATATCATTTTTTTTGTTGTTTTATGTGCTAAACACTTAAAGGATTCATTCCTTTCTTTTTCCCTTGTATACTCAGGTACTTTCAATGCTGAATTATCTGATAGAAAACTAAAGGTGAATGGAATTCAATAACAGCAAAATTAATGCAACAAATATTTTTCTTCTGTGTTCCAGGCATACCTCTTCTTCTTCCTTTTTTTTTAATTAGACAAGTGATGAATTTACAAACACTCATGCATAAAATACAGGATTCCTGTATACCACCCCACCACCAACACCTTGCACTAGTGTGGAACATTTGTTACTATTGATGATTGCACTTTTCTTGGTGATTGTACTATTTTTTTAACAGCAGTTACCTTTGTAACAATTGATGAAAAATTATTAAATTAGTTCTATGATCCATTATTTACATTAGTTGTATTTTTCCCCATATTCCACTCTATTATTACCACCTTGCATTAGTATCAGATATTTGTAATAACCCCTGAAAGAATAATCTTAAACTTGTACTATTAACTATAGTCCATCATCTACTATGTGGTTCACTCTGCAATACAGTCCTATATTTTATCTTCAATTTTTTTCTAGTATTATATACATCCTAAAGTTTCTTCTTTTTATTGTGGAGTTCAGTGCTGTTGACTGCACTCACAATAATGAGCTTCCATCTCCATTAACCATTTCCAGACTTTTACCATGAACCCAAACAGAAACCCTGCACAGGTAAGCATCAACTCCCCATTCTCTAACTCCAGTCTATCTCCTGGTAGTTTATATCCTTGATTCTAACTTTATGAGCTTGCTTATTATAATTAGATCATAACAGTGAGATAATACAATATTTGTACTTTTGTGTTTGGTTTCTTTCTTTCAATATAATGTCCTCAAGGTCGACCCATATCGCCAAATGCATGAAGACCTTGTATGTATATACCACATTTTGTTTATCCATTCATCAGTTGATGGACAGTTGGGTTGTTTCCATCTTTTGGCAATTGTAAATAATGCTGCTATGAACATTGATGTGCAAATGTCTGTGACCCTGCTTTCAGTTCTTCTGGGTATATACTTAGTAGTAGGATTGCTGGATAAGATGGCAGTTCTATACAAGAAACTCTATACTTAGCTATACTTAGCTATAATTCTATACGTAGATTCTTGAGGAACTGCCAGACTGTCTTCCACAGAGGCCGCACTATTTTACATTCTCAACAACAATGAATATGCATTACTGTTTATCCACATCCTCTCCAACACTTGTAGAATGTTGCTTTGTTTTTCTAATATGGCCATTCAAATAAGTGTGAAATGATGTCTCACTGTGGTTTTGTTTTGCATTTCCCAAATAGCTAGTGATTTTGAGCATCTTTTCATGTGCTTTCTATACGTTTGTATTTAATCTTTGAAAAAAATGTCTATTGAATTGTTTTGTCCATTTTGTTATTACGTTGTTTGTCTTTTTATTGTTGAGTTACAGGATATCTTCATATATTCTGAATATTAAACAATTATTGGATATGTGTTTTCCAAATATTTTCTCCCATTGAGTAAAAATGGGAGTCTTCTCACTTTCTTGACAAAGTCCTTTGAAGCACAAATGTTTTTAAGTTTGAGGAGATCCCTTCATCTATATTTTTCTTTAGTTGTTTGTGCTTTTTGTGTAAAGTCTAAGTTGCTATTGCCTACCAAAAGATTTAAAGATGCTTCCCTACATTTTCTTCTAGGAGTTTTATGGTCCTAGCTCCTATATTTAAGTCTTTGATCAATTTTTATTTGATTTTTGTATATGTTGTGAGCTAGAGACTGTCTTTCATTTCTTTGAGTGGGATATCCAGTTCTCCCAGTCCCATTTCTTGAAGAGAGTTTTCCTTCCCAGTTGAGTGGACATGGCAACCTTGCCAAATATCAATTGGCCATAGACGTGAGGGTCTATTTCTGAATTCAACTGGTAAACATATCTATCATCATGTCTCTACCATACTGTTTTGACAACTATAGCTTTGTAATATGTGTTAAAGTCAGAAAGTTTGAGTCCTTCAATTTCATTTTCCCTTTTCAAGATGTTTTTGGCTATTTGGGGCCCCTTACACTTCTGTGAACACAGAATATCCTTCCATTTGTTTAGTCCTTGTTGATTTCTTCTTGATATATATTTTGTAGTTTTCTGTGCTCAAGTCCTTTATATCCTTGATTAAATTTATACCTAGATATCTGATTCTTTAATTGAAACTTTAAATCATATTCTTATCTTGACTTCCTCCTCAGATTGCTCTTTACTAGTACATAGAAACATTACTTATTTTTGCATCTTGACCTTGTATCCCATCAATTTGCTGCATTTGTATATTAACTCTAGTAGTTTTGTTGAAGAATTTTCAGGACTTTCTATACATAGAGTTATGTCATCTGCAAATAGTGAAAGTTTTACTTCCTCCTTTCCCATTTGGTTGCCTTTTATTACTTTTTCTTTCCATAATTGCTTTAGCTATAACTTTTAACACAATGTTGAATAAAAGTGATGGCAGTGGGCATCCTTGTCTTGTTTGAGATCTTAGAGGGAAAGATTTCAGTCTTTCATCATAGAGTAAAATGTAAGCTGTGGGTTTTTCATACACATCCTTTATGGCATAGTACATTAATCAGTTTTTTGTGTTGAATCACTTTTGCATACCTGGGATAAAACCCACTTGATCATGGTGTATAATTATTTTGATGTACTGTTGGATTCAATTTCAAAGTGTTTTCTTGAGGATTTTTGCAACTATATTTGTAAGAGAAATTGGTCCATATTTTATTTTCTTGTCATATCTTTATCTGGCTTTGGAATTAGGGTGACAGCTTCATAGAATGAATTATGTAGTGCCTCCCCTCATTCAATTTATTGGAAGACTTTGAACAGGATTGGTATTAATCCTTGAAATCCTTGGTAGAATTCACCTGTGAAGCCATCTGGTCCTGGACTTTTCTTTTTTGGAAGATTTTCATGACTGATTCAATCTCTTTTCATTGTAATTGGTCTATCAAGGTCTTCAATGTCTTTTGGAATCAGTGTACATTTTTCATGTGTTTCTAGCAATTTGTCCATTTCATCTAGATTGCCTAATTTGTTGGCATATAGTTTTTCATACTATTGTTTTATGATGCTTTTTATTTCTATAGTGTCAGTAGTAATGCCCCTTCTCATTTCTGATTTTATTGATTTGCATCTTCTCTCGTTTTTCTTTATCAGTCTAGCTAAATTTATCAATTTTATTCATCTTCTCAAAGAACCAACTTTTGGTTTTGTGAATTGTCTCTATTTCTTTTTTATTCTCAATTTCATTAATTTCTGATCTAATCTTTGTTATTTCTTTCATTCTGCTTGCTTTGGAATTAGTTTGCTGTTCTTCTACTTCCTCCAGGTGTGCAGGCAGATCTTTGATTTTAACTCTTTCTTCTTTTTAAACATAGATTCTTTGGGCTATAGTTTTCCTCTCAGCACTGCCTTCATTGTATCCCATTAATTTTGGTATGTTGTGTTAACATTTTCATTAATCTAAAGGTTTTTACTAATTTATCTTGCAATTTCTTGCTTGACCCACTGATTGTTAAGAGTGTGTTGTTTAACTCCCACATATTTGTGAATTTTACAGTTCTCTGCCAGTTATTCTTTCCATTATGGTCATCAAATATGGTGGATTGCACTTTTTATTAATATATAGTGTCTTTTTTATAACAGTTTTGCATTTAAAGTCTATTTTGACCAATACTAGTGTAGCTACCCCAGCTCTTTTTTGGTTAGAGTTTGCATGGAATATGTTTTTCCAGCCTTTCACTTTCAACCTATTTGTGTCTTTGGGTCTAAGGTGAGTCTCTTGTGGACATCATATAGTTGGATCATACTTTTTTTTTTTTAATCCATTCTGCCAATCTGTGTGTTTTGATTGCAGAGTTCAATTCATTAACATTCAATGTTATTACTGTAAAGGCAGTATTTTCTTCAACCATTTTTTACTTTAGTTTTCATATGTCATCTTATTTTTTGTCTCTCTTTTTACCCTTTAAGTTACCCTTACTGATAATCTTCCTTTGTATATTCTACTTCAAGCCTTTCATCTCTTTTCCTGTCAGCTTGCAGAACTCCCTTTAGTATTTCTTGTATGGCAGGTCTTTTGCTGATGCACTCATTCAGTTTCTGTTTATCTCTGAATGTTTTAAACTCTCCCTCATTTTTGCAGGGCAGTTTTGCTAGATATAGAATTATTGGCTGGCAGTATTTCTCTTTTGGTACCTTAAATTTATCATCCCACTACCTTCTCACCTCTATGGTATCTGATGAGAAATTGACCCTTAGTCATATTGCAATTCTCCTGTATGTGATGAATTGCTTTTCTCTTGCTACTTTCAGGGTTCTCTCTTTAGGTTTGTCATTTGACATTTTGATTATTATATGTCTCAGAGTAGGTGTGTTGAAATTTATTCTGTTTGAAGTACGTTGAGCTTCTGGACATGCATATTTATGTCTTTCATAAGAGGAAAAATTTGGCCATTATTTCCTCAAATAATCCTTCTGCCCTTTTTGCCTTTCTCCCCTTTCTTGCACAACTATGATGCATAAGTTTGTGCACTTTCTGCTGTCATTCAAGTCCCTGAGACCCTGCCAATTTATTCCATTCTCTTCTCTATCTGTTCTTCTGCTGTAAGATTTTGATTGTCCTGTCTTCAAAGCTGATTATTCTATCTTCTGCCTCTTTAAATCTACTCTACTATGTCTTTTGTTTTTTCCTTAATCTCTTCTATTGTGTCTTTTGTCACCATAATTTCTGTCATGTTTCTTTTTATATGGTCAAATTCTTCTTTATGCACATCCAGTGTCTTAATATCCTTTATCTCTTTAGTATTTTTTTCTTTCGTCTTCTCAAATTGATTTAGGAGGTTTGTTTGAACATTTTTGATTAGTTGTTCCAAATCTTGTGTCTACTCATAAGTTTTAACTGGTCCCTTTGTTTTAGCCATATTTTCTTGTTTCTTAGTATGTCTTATAATTTTTGGCTAATGTCTAAACTTTTATCTTGATGATACTCTTTACTCTGAGGTCAATTTCTCTTTCTTGCCTAGGTTTTACTGTTGATTGGCTTTGTGTTAAGACTCTTCTTTAATGCTTGGTCCAACTTATTCTAGACCTTTAGAATAGCCTGTGCTTAACTGATCAAATTTTTTCAGCTCTTCATCTTATTCTTGTCCTGGATATGTGGTACAATTTTTAAGATTGCAGTATTTGTGCAATTGTTTTACTTCCAGGAGAAGGCGTCCTTTCTTCCATTCCTTCTTCAGGAATCTTCATCTGTTCTGTTTGTTTTCATGGGAAATATTCTCCCCAGCTCTTATGATTTGTTAAAATTCTCTCCTTCATTTAATGCCCTATTTTCCTTGTAATTTTCAGTTCTGGAAAGCTCCTGTCTTTCAGAAGTTCAATTGAATCCTTCCTTTTTTTCTCCTTCTCACTCTCTGGGGCTTTTCTACCTCCAGTTTCTCTCATAATAGGTTATTCCACCCAAGGGAGCAAGATTGGGTCAATCCAGAATGTTAGGTCACTCCAGAAAAGTCCATTTTGCATTTTGGTGGTCTCACCAACAGAAACTGGATTGAGTGAGTGCACCACTCAGCCACAACTTCTGCTTCCCCTCCTCCCTGGTATCCCTTATGCATTCAGCATTCCCAAGTGGCTAGCATAATGCCCTGAGTCTCTGCAGACTTGGGACCTGGTGCATGGATATGCATGGGGTTCTAACATGCTGCAAGTCCATCTGTAGTCTGTGATCACAGTTGGAGGCAGGGATCCTGGGCATTCTGTCTCTGAGGCAATCTAGAGCTGTGTGGGACTGAGTGAAGGGGACAGAGATGGACTGGCATTTGGGATGCAACTTCCTGCGTGGTATTTTTACTTTTTTTCAATTCAACATTTGTGGAGTCTTTTCCAGTCTCTACTATCCTCCAGAGTTTTAAGCAATTTGGATTTGTCATTTTAGTCACTGAATATCTGGGGAGGGTTTTTTCAGAGGATGTCTCACAATACCATGTTGATGATGTCCTCCCTGACATATTTCTAATTGTTGGAAAGAATACAATAGACAACAGGAAGTGTATATTATGGTAGTAATGACTGGTAATAAACAGATATATAAATAAAAACTAAGGTAATTACAGACCAGGTCAAATCATATGAATGAAATAAAAAGTGTTGAAGTGGATTCTTCTTTAAATAGGGTAATCAGAAAGTCTCTTGACAAAATATTATTTAAGACAAGGTCTAAAAAATGACTTTGGGTCAGCTGTAATAAGAATCATGGGGGTGGGGTGCATTGGTGAGTGGAAATTTCAGATGTCCAGTAGAAAAAAAAAAATGTGTTAGGCATGTCTGGAAAGTAGAAAGTATGCCAAAGTAGCTGGGAAACAAAGAGCATATGGAAAATGGAGCCAAATCTTCAAGATAATGATAGGCCATGGAAAAGTTTTAATTTTTCTTTCCTGAAAGTGATACTACCCATTAGAACATTTAAGAAGGGATGTGAGCACACCTGATCTTATTTCTAAATGTTCACTCTGGCTGTTTTGTATAAAACCCTATTGTCAGTTTGTTTGAGTCCATATAGGATTGGAAGATGAACATGGAGGTGGGAGTGAATGGCAAGAATGGAAGCAGGAGAATGTTTAAGAAGTTTTGGCACTAACTGTAAGCATAAAATACTACATCTTTGAAAATTTGTAAAAGAAACTCTCTTTCCAATCCCATTTTTTTTAAATCATTTTTCAATCACATAACCTACTGGAATTTCTTCAGATTCCTGTATTTTTGAATCTCTGATCTTTTTCATGGTTTCATATTTATTTATTCTGTTTGTTTGTTTCTCATATTTCTTTGGTTCTACTAGTTATCACATTCTAAATAGGTCTATTTATATATCCTTTCTCATTTAATTCCCATAATAACCCAGTAAAATATGGCTTATCATCATTTCAGCAAAATACTCAGAATGATTAACCTAAGCTAGACCACATTGCAAAACTATAAATTCAGGGGAGAGGAGTGAAAAAGATTCCTAATTCATATTGGCAAACTTATCCTCTGTTCTTCGCTATTCAAGTTATCACATCAGAATATTGGAAATGAAATAAATTATATTTGTTATATAAGTAAATTTTCAGTTTATATATTCAAAACCTTTACCACCAGTGTTTGTACACATTTAGAAGTCATAAAACAGTAAAATGTTCATTATGTTTAGCCATTAAGAAAGTTGTATCCTTCCTTCTATCATTGACCAATTGAATAATTTAGATACATAATAATTGATGAGATTTTTTATGAGACTCAAGGTCTTCTTTTCACATAGAGGAAAAAGTCTGGAAATTCTCCTTGAAATTTTTTTTTCACTTGCTGTTATTAACATAAGTTGACACTTTCATATTTATATGTAAATTAAGATATAGCAAAAGTGACTTTTTTGGTGTATATTTCCATGTATGTTAACATATCTAGAAATTCGTGGGTAACCACCAGCACAATCAGGATACAGAACAGCTCCATGAACCCATAAAACTCCTTCTTGTCTTTACTTTTTATAATGCCTTCTCCATATCCCTAATTTCTAATGACCACTGATCTGTTCTTGTTCACTATAGTTTTGTCTGTTGTGGAATGTCTTAGAAAAATAGAATTATATAGTATGTGACTTACTTCTTTCACTTGGAATAATGCCTTTGAGATTCACCTTAGTAGTATGAGTTAATGGCCCATTTCCTTTTATTGCTGAGTAGTATTCCAGTGCATGGAATATAACAAAGTTTGTATCTGCATTCATCCACCGAAGACATTTGGATGGCTACCTGTTTTTGGCAAATATGAATAGAACTTCTATATTCACCTGTGAACTTGCTTTTTGATCATACATTTTCATATCTCTTGGGTAAATACTAAGGAGTGAGATTGCTGTGTAAATGTTTGACTGTATAAGAAAGCACCAAATATTTTTGCATTCCCACCAGAATTTTGTAGGAGATTCAGTTGCTTTGCACCCTTTTTGTCACTTGGTATTTCAGTATTTTTCATACTAATAAATGTGCAGTGATATCTCATTGTGGTTTAAACTTACATTCTTTATTGGCTAATTATGTACTTACTTTTTCTTTATGTCATCCTGGGTGAATGCCTTTTCAAGACTTGGTCATTTTGCTATATTGCATGTGTGCTGGTTTCAATCTGTACCCCAGATAAGACCATGTTCTTTGAATCTATTCTTGTGAGGGCAGACCTATTGTGAGTGGGACCTTTGGGTTAGGCTATTTCAATTGAGATGTGACCCAGCCCATTCAACGTGGGTCTTAATCCCTCACTAGAGTCCTTTGTGAAGAGGATAAAAGACAATAAAAGCCCAGAGTGCTGAGAGAGAGATGCCCAAAGACATTTGGAGACAGTCATTGAAATGAAAACCAGGAGAGAAGGACCAGCAACCATCACCATGTGCCTTCCCACATGACAAAGGAACCCCAGCTGCCAGCAGCCTTTCATCAGAGAAGGTATCTTCCTTTTGATGCTTTAATTTGGACAATTTTGTGGCCTTAGAACCACAAATTTGTAACCTAATAAAACCCCATTGAAAAATCCAACCCTTTTCTGGTATATTGCATTCTAGCAGCTTTAGCAAACCAAAACAGATTTTGGTACCAGAGAAGTGAGTGGAGTTCTGTGAATCACAAATGCCAAAAATGCTGGAACAGCTTTATAAATGGATAAGGGGAAGATTCTGAAAGAACTGTGAGATAATTGATAGAAAAGTCCTGGATTGCTTTGAAGAGATGTTGGTAGAAATATGGACACTAAAGGTACTTGTGATGAAACTTTAGACAGAAATAAATGTGTTATTGCAAACTGGAAGGAAGGTAATCCTGTTTTAAAGTTGCAGAGAATTTGGCCTAATTGAGTACTGGGGTTGGATGGAAGGGAGAATTTGAAAGTGATGAGCTGGGATACATAGCTGAAGACATTTTCAAATTAAATGTGGAAAGTGTGATCTGTCTTCTCCTTGCAGCTTATAGTAAAATGTGAGTGGAAAGGGACAAGCTGAGAATTGAACTCTTGAGTACAAAGAAATCAGAAACCAATGGTTTGAATAACTCTGATTTTCCAGAAAGTCCCCAAAGAGACAAGACCCATTTGTGGATTTAACTAGTCAGCCATTCAGTACAAATCAGGATTGGAAATGGAGTTATCCAGAAAAGATTTGTGGAAGGTCCTATTGTCTGATGGTTGGGACCCCTGTGTGCTGTATGATAAACTGACAAGTTTGTTGCAGGATATGTATAAATGGAACCACAGCCAGCATGGACTAAAAGGAACAGAAAAGGGACAAACTGAAGGAAAAATGATTTCAAAGGCAGAACCATGGAAGCTGAGGTCTGGAGTAAACCTCAGGCTTGGAGTGTGGACCCACCCATGCACAGGAAGAAGAGGATGAGTTTGCTTCAGAGTTTTCAGAGGGTGGGACTTCCTCCTCATTGTTCAGGAAGAGTGTTACCAACCCAGGGATCTCAGATGCCTGGGGAATTGAGGGGAGCTTGGCCACCCTGTTGTTCAGGAATAATGCTGCTGCCCCAGGCCTCAGAATGGGTTGTACATATTCCCTAGGGATTGAGGAGAGGGTTCCAAGGGTGTCGACAGTGTGCTCTGGAGATGGCAGAGCATGGGTACCACCCCAGTGTTTGAAGAACATGGTGGCCTCCCCAATATTTGGAGACGTGGGAGCCCTCACCCCAGTGTTTGGAGAGAACAAGGCCACTGTAGAAGCCCTTGGAGAGAGTGGGACAACTGCTTTCTTAAGCCCTGAGGATAAAATATCATTCTGTAGATGACTCTCAGACTTTGAAATCTAATGGAGTTTGCCCTGTGGGTTTTCAGAACTGTTTGGCAACTTTGACTCCTGTTTTCCTTTCATTTTCTTCTGATGGCAATGGGAACACTTACCCTATGACTGTCCCACCTTTATATATTGGAAGCAGATAATTCATTATAAGTTTCACAGGTCCACAGCCAGAGGGGAATTTTGCCTTAGGACAAACCATGCCTGCAACTGATTTTGATAAGACTTTGTACTTTAATACTGTTAATGAAATGATTTAAGACTTTTGTGATATTGTGATGGAATTAATGTATTTTTCATATTGAAAAAACAGTCTTTTTGGGGGTCCAGATGGTGCAGTGTGCTGATTTGAATCTGTTATGTACACCAGAAAAGACTATGTTATTTTAGTCCATTCTTGTGGGGGAAGACCAATTGTGCTTGGGACCTTTGGGTTAGGCTATTTCAATTGAGATGTGCCCACACCCTTCCAAGTAGGTCTTAATACTTCACTGGAGTCCTCTATGAGATGGTAAAAGGCAAGCAAACAGGAGAACTGAGAGAGAAATGCCTAGAGACATTTTGGAGAAAGCCATTGACACTAGAACCAGGAGAGAAGGACCAGTAGACATCACCATGTGTCTTCCCATGTGACAGAGGAACCCCGGATGCCAGCGGCCTTTTCTCAGAGAAGGTATCTTGATGCCTTAATTTCAACATTTTCATGGCCCTTGAACTACAAATCTGTAATCTAATAAAACCCCATTGAAAAATCCAAATCTTTTCTGGTATATTGCATTCTGGTAGTTTAGCAAACCAAAAGAGTATGTTTTCTTATTGTTGAGTTTTGAGATTTTGTTATTTATTTTGGATACAAGACCTTTGTCAGACATTATCTGAAAATATTTTCTCCCAGTTAGTATCTTTTAAAGGTTTTTAATTTTATGGAGTCCAATTTGCCACTTATTTGTATGGATTATTCTTTTGCAGTCATGCTGTCATTTGCCTAATGTAGCTCACAAAAATATTCTCTTGTCTTTTTTTTCTAAATTATTTATAGTTTTAGGTTTTATATTTAGTTCTGTGATTCATTTTGTATTAATTTTACATAAAATTTGTGTTTTAGGTTGATATATATATATACATATATTTGTAGCATGTGTTGAAATTGTCTTTGCATCTTTGTCAAAAATGAATTGGTGATACATTTTTGGGTCTGTTTCTGAATTCTGGATACTGTTCCACTGATCTATGTTTTTATCCATTAGTGAATATCACACTGTCCTGATTTATAGTAAGTCTTAAAATTGGGTAGTGCAATTTCTCCAATATCAATCTTTCTCAAAATTCTTTTGGCCCTTCTAGTTTCTTTGACTTTTCTCACAAATGTAAGAATCTTATTGTGTAAATTTCCAAAAAAAATCTTGCTGAGATTTTAATTAAAGTTGAATTAAATAATATGTTTGAGGAAAATTAGCATCTTTATTATGCTGAATGTTCCAATCCGTGAATTCAGTTTTGAAATTGCCACCTAATAACCAACCTTTCCACTGAAATATCCTCTCCCTTACTGAATTGCAGAAGTTTCCATTTCCTTTGTTTAAGATCCCGCCTCCTCATGTTTATTCATAAGAGGCTTGCTTCATCACAAGAAAAGTTACTCTTTCCTCTCCCTTTTTACATCACCTGCTAAAATTGATTCTAGTCAGCTCTAGCCATTAGGATACATGCAGCAGGGGAAGTCCTGAACTAAAGTAACCTTTGCCTAAATATAATATTAAAAATCACACTCATTGATCATGCTAAGCCACTTTTTTTTTAACATGTGATGCATGGAGTAGCACGATTAGGAACTGCATATTCCCCACTTTAGCCTACACCTTAACCCATGTCATCTTACTCTATCCTTAGGAACTACCTTAAGCCCATCTTCTCCAAATGGTATAAAATCCCCAGACCACTTCTGCCTGGGGAGACAGATCTGAGGTTTACTTTCTGTATCCTTGTGGAGATAGGAGAACTGGGAGTATATGGTTCATCACTTGCTCAACTGTGATGATCAGAAATCATTGGGATGGGGAACTGCATCTCTGCACCGTCACTGGAATGTGCAGCAGTGCAGGATATCAACCCCTAAATGCATTCTCCAGCAGCAGGAAACATGACCACAGGGTCATCTAAGGGACCAAAGGGATAACCCCACAGGTTGATGATCACCACCCATCCCCATACCTGTATGGAATGCCTGAAATCTCCCAACATTATTCTTCACCCCTCCCTTCTGTTTCTCCCAGAATGACAGTGACATTGGCACCTGCATCCAAAGGGTCCATAAAAGTTTTTTAACTGCCCACAAATTGTACACTCACTGGGGTATATGGCCTTTGGTCCCCAGGGGGTAATTGGGGCCCTATGCCCACCACTAGGCCATTTTAAATTTGGTCAATTCTGAGTAAAATGGTCCTTCCTAAGAGACAGACTCCTCAGTTGTGAATGATGGGAGAGGCAAGAAGTCTTCAGGATCTTTCTCCCCTTCTACCATCCACATGTGGAGATTGTGGGGAGGGGATCAGAAAGGGCAGATTGCCCTGTTGAGACTGTAGCCCTCCTTCTAGTTTATATAGTTTCCAAAGTTCTCCATTGGAGACACTGTCTATGGTGTCTTTTGGAACCCTTACTCTAGTAGCCACCAGAACTTAGCTCAGTCAGTGGGAATCCGACAGGATAGCTGCTGACCCATTTTGGGGGGCTCAGGATTTTCTGGGTTAATAGGTGGGTACCTACACTTGTTGGTCTGGCTTGTTACTTAGCACAGCAGCTAACCTCCAAACAGGGAGGGTATGATAAACCTGCTCAGTGGCACCTCCCAGAGGAAGCCCTGGGTTGAATAGGAGAACCACCTTGTCACCCCATTCAGAGGGGCACTTTCTAATAATATCAATGTCCTGCCATGAAATGGGAATCTGTTGAAGCCTAAATCCCTCTAATGGAAGTGGAATTTCCATGTGCCAATACCCAGTTGTCACAGCATCCCACAAATTCTTCCTCAGTGTTCCAAGGCATACTTTAAATTCAAGGGAAGTCCCTCAGAGCAGGACATTCTCATTGGACTTCCTGAAGGTTTCAGTTAAACAGAGGCTGTTGTCCCAGAGCACTTACAGCTATGCTGTCAGCTATTCTTTCTCCACCCCTTGCCTAATTCCTTATCTCCAAGTGATTAAGAATTTGTTGGGGGATGGGGGTGAACACAAAGTGACCAAGCCTCCTTCATTCAGCCTAATTGATTAGGATGGTAGTAACACCTTCATCATAAAGTCAGGACAGCCATGAGAGGAGATTTTCTAGAAGGCTTCTGTCCATACCTATCTTTCATAGTCCATATCTCCTTCCCCATTAAAGTTTGTATTTTTGTTTAAGCCTCCTACTTCCCATCCTCAATTCAAATAGTCCTCAGTCTGTTTGGTCTGAGTGTGATTAAGCCTGATTCCAGAATGAGAACAGATATTACAGGCTATGAGTCAGGGGAGTGTATGCCAGGCATCGGAAGCCCCAACTTAATTGATCTCAGTAGGGCACCAGCTAGCTAACTCCTGGCATTCATGGGGGGGGGGGATATTCAAAGTCTCATTTATTGCCTCCCTTCCCCGAAAGGATGGAGAGAGCATGTCCTAAGTCTTCCAGCCATGGGGTGTTACCTCTACCTGGGTTGGTAGGGTAGTGCTGACTTATAAGTTTAGCTCATAGAGCCAAGAGACCTGTGCTGTCCAAAACACTCTTGGACAAAAGGAACACAAGAGCAATGAAAAGAACCATAACCCCTCTCCAGACTACCCGATGCACCTTGCCTGCCTCATCAATATCTCTTGAGCAAGTTTCTACATGGTGGGTCATTGAAACACAGGCTCAGGCATAACAGTCTCTCAGCAAATTGCCACTTTAATAGCTACACAGCACAAAGGATCCAAAAGAGCAGGGAAAGAATTTTCATCATGGCTAGTCCTCCAGGAAGACCAACTTCTCAGGTTAGGGTCAATGGATGGCAGCTTCACACACCCCATTTGATGTAGGGAAGGAGGGATAAATATATGTTGTCTAAGGGCAGGATATTTATATGCCCCAGGGGGAGGGACTCTACAATGATCAAAAAGCATGCATCAAGCAACTTTGTGCAGAGTTCTTGCCCTGTCAAGCAACTTGTGCTGCTTTTCTTGGTTTTGAGTTTAAAACATGGACAGGCCTTTCCATTAGACCTAAAGTCTCCCTGTAACTGTGGAATGGAAACAAAGAAAAGAAGTGGAGTAGTTGAAGGCTGAATGTGTCTGTGACTTCCTTAGCACCACTTTAAAATATTACTTCCTTTTTTTAGTTTTTACACTCAATTGTTCATTGATAGGTTGTAAAAATTTAATAGATATTTGTTGTTGCATTGACCTTGTATCCTGCAAATTTCTAACCTCACATATTAGTATTGTGAGGGTTTTTTTTGGTAGATTCTGTGGGATTTCCTCTGCATACAATCATGCCATCTTCAAAAAGGGACCAATTCCATTCATTTTATTTTATTTTATTGCCTTCTTGTACTCTCTAAGGCTTTCAGTATGATGTTGAGTAGTGATGTTGAGAGTGGATATATGTAACTTTTTCCCAATAATAGAGGGAAGACATTCAGTCTTTTCACCATTCACTGTGATGTTAGAATAGGATGTTAGCTGTAGGATTTTTTTTTTAGTTGTTATTTGAGTCTTTGTTTTTATATACCCATTGCAGGGTGCAGAATGTTCCCCTCTATGCCTATTGTTCAGAGAGATAAGGTGAATTTTATTCATATTTTTATTCAATTTCAATAATTGTTATACATCAATTGATAAGATACTGTGATTTTTCTTTTTTAGACAATCCATCAACCCATCCCATTTGGAAAATAGAAACTTGATATTTTCATATGATTGTGCATTGTAGTCATAAAAATATTTTGTATTTTAGTAATTTATGTGAAGGTAAACTTAAAAGTACTAGAACATTAATGCTGATGCCTAATGCTAATAAATACTACTGGACATAATAGACAAACATGTTTAAATACATATTTTGATATCTATAATTTGTAAAGAAATAAGGATCACATCTCTTTAAAAAGATAGCAACTGGTAAAAATGGCTTATAGTTTATTTTACAGAGATAAATGAAACCTGAATGGTGTTTAATGTGGGTCAGTTTCATCTCCAGATCTCTTTTTTAAAATTTATAAATGAGACTTCACAAAGCAAAAAAAAATTGTACCTCAAAGGGCTTCATCATGAAATTAAAGACAGCCACTACAATGGCTTCTATTATAAATGGAAGATAACAAGTGTTAGAAAGGATATAGAAAAATAGGAACACTCATTAATTGTTGTTGAGAATGTAAAATAGTACAGCTGCTGTGGAAAACAGTTTGACAGTTTCTCAGAAAACCAAGTATAGGATTACCATATGACCTGGCAACCCTACTTCCTAAAAGGATTGAAAGCAGGGACTCAAAAACAGAAATTTGCACACTGATGTCCATAGGGGCATTATTCACAATTGTCAAATTATGGAAGGAAGTCAAGTGTCCATCAACAGAAGAACAGATAAACAAAACATGGTATATACATAGAATGGAATATTATTTAGCCATAAAAAATGAAGTTCGGATACATATGCCAACATGGATTAACCTTGAAGACATCATGTTGAGTGAAATAAGTCAGACACAAAAGAAAAAATGCTGTGTGATCTCACTGATATAAAATAATTAGAATACAATAATTCATGGAGTCAGAAACTAGAATATAGTTTACCAGGTGTGGAATGAGGAGTTATTGCTTATTTGGTACAGTGTTTCTGTTTGAGGTGATAGAAAAGTTTTAGTAATGCATGGAGGTGATGGTAGCACAACATTGTGAATATAATTAACAACACTGATTTATAGATTTGAATGTGGTTAAAGGAAAAATTTGGGGTTGTATATATATTTCTAGAATAAAAATTTATAAACAAAAAAGAAACATAGGACATTACAATGTAATCAGTGAACTGTAATAGAAACTATGGACATTAGTTAAATGGTATAATTATAATAGTATTGTTTCATCAATTTACCAAGATATCACATTAATGAAAATGTTAATAATAGAGAAAACAGCATGCATGAGAGGGGTAAATAGGGACTCTGTGTTCTCAGCATATTTCTATAAGTCTATAACTTCTCTGATAAAAAATGTTTCTGTAAAAATAATTTTGTACTAAAATGCTTCTTTTTAAATTTGGAAGGGTATCATTACAAAATTAATATATATATACATATATGTATGTATATATGTATATGTATGTATGCATGGTTGTGTTTATAAAAAGAGAAAATGCAGTATATCTTTGAAAAATGCTAGGACTATGCTATGGTACTTGAATATAGAACTGACTTTAGTTATTTTGCAAATATAATGAATGCCCACTGTTAATAGCTATTTTAACAATAATTTTTAATTCACAACTCTGATTAAAATGTTAAGTTCAACATTGCAAATGAGGAAAGAGAAGTCATCCATGACTTTATTGTTGAGCATGTATCAAACAATATCAAATTATATCTAGTTTATAATCTTGTCAAGATTTAAAAAATACAAGAAATTACAAACTTTTCATTAAATGCAAGGAAGAGGCATCCTGTGCTCTCTACATTTAATATTTCATCTTATGAAGCCCTGTTCAGTACAGAGATAAAGTGAGTCACATTAAATTTGCTGTGAGCTCGACCCTTTCAGTCTGACAGTCTTCATTTTCCCAACAAAGACAAATGAAGGAGCAGAAATTGTAACATAACTTTGATCATTTTATCACTGTCAACTGTAAACAAAATCATTTACTCTGAAAAATTTTTCAAAAATATTTATTATACTTTTTTACCCTTGCTAGTTTTACCTAGCTGCAAAAACATTTCCTGAAATTGGAGCTTTCTCAGAGAGAAAAGAAAAAAAGGAACATGTATTTTTATGTTAATTAAATATTAAATAGTATTCTTAAAATCCTTTCCCCACAGAATAAAATTTAATTAATTTTGTGAATGCTGTTAGTATCCAGCTTTCATTTAAATGATTACTTATAAATTCTTACTTTATCCAATTATTGAAATGACCTTACTATTTTACAGCTGATTAGGAATTTATAAAAGTAGTTATGGCTGGGAGACATTAAGGGATAAAATTTCCATATAAAATGTTCTGTGGAAAAACTTTCATTTCATTTTCAGATTTTATTTAAAATTGTTCTAAAGAGAACTTTCAATCATTAAATTTTTCATTATAATGATTTTGAATAACAGTGGAAAAGAGAGGTAATTATGTGAACTTATTTAAGAACTGAAGCAAGAAATTTTCTTTCTTTTACTAAGAGAATAACAGGAATTCTGCTGTTAATTTTTTTTTCATTTAATTCAATTTATATATCATCTACAGACTCAAAGATCTTGGAAACCACTCAAAATATGAATGAATAAAATATGAATAAGTAAATACATTTATGTTTTATTCGGTGTGACCAAAACTTTATAATTGTTTTTTCTCAGTGTATAAGATACTAATTCATTTTGAATTTGTTAAGTGTGGACTCTATATATTTAGTGTCTTTCCCTCTGTGCTCACTCACTAACTTTCTCTTTAAAGAGATATTTAAACAAATATACATCTATTACATATTTTTAAAATATTAGCATACTTTTGGTGGCATATATTTACCTATTCCCTGTGGCATATAAAATTATATGTTATGTTATTTGTATTAAATTATATGTAAATATATGGCCACAGAATATACAACTATATGAATATGTATATTTATACAAATATATATAAATAAGTACATATATTTCAATTTAATGTAAATCTCAAAAGAAAAGTAACTATGGTCTACATATTGAAGGGTTCCTTTTGTTGTTGTTCTTCTCTGTATTTTGTTAATTAAACAAACATATATATTTATGTTTCACATTTTACCTATGTTCATAGGGAGAGAAAAAGGGAAAAAAAATCTCTGAGGTGTCAGCTATGGTTCCCTGATTTGAGATTCAAAAATATTTCTTTATTTCCTGTGACAAGCTCATTGTCCTCCCCATAATTTTTACAAATTTCAGAGTGTATATGTTTTAGAATTGACATCTGTGTTGATTTTTCTCCTCTGCTGAACTCTCATCTTCACTTGAAGTTCAAGGGTCTTGCTATTCTTGCTTGTTTTCCTCTGATCCAAATATGGAGCTCAGCACTTATTTTTGCTCCCTGCTTTCCTTAACATCAATAATTTTTACAGTTCTGGTGTATAATGAACTTTAATAAGGTTTTGGCATCTGGAATTATATGTACAAACATGTAATTAGAAACTTAGACACCCTCAAATTTAAAATCTTAGCACCCCACAGTCATTGTTCATCTTCTGCAGGTTATAACTTTCTGCCAAGTTGCTCACCTCCCACTATCTCATCTTTCTCCATCCTTTTCCTTCTCCTTTCCTTTCTCTTTTTACCCCAAATTACTATCATATCATTGGTAGGCTAAAAACTTCGAATATATGAATTGTAACTATACTACTTAAATACACGTGTATTTTATTTAAAAAATATTCAAAAAGTTTGCTCTTCCCATATTCATCAAAATACTGGAGTTAATTTCTACATGTAATTCATGGGAAGTCACATGCTTAATTTGCCAAAAAAAAAAAAAAAAAAAAAACCTCTTATTGAGGTAACACACATATTTTAAATACATTTCCTTTTAAATCTATCTATTATCATATATTTTTTCTCCTTAAATATCCATATGTAGTGAATTACTTCGACAGATTTTTATAATATTAAATTAACTGCATTCCTGTAACAGCGCCCTCCTAACTGAGATGCAGTGTACTTTTCCTATACACTTATATTTCATTTGCTAATATTTTAAAGGATTTTTGCATCTGTTTTTAAGAGAAATGTTTAATTGTTGTGGGTTTCAGTGGTAATATTTTTGTTTCTTCTTCTCATTAGGTCAATGAACTGAGCCTTTAGTTTTGTTGGTTAGAAGATATTTTATTAAATAAAACTGAAGATCTTTATGTAAATATTGGGATATTCATGTTTACTCTTACCTTGAGTCAATTTTCATAATCTGTATCTTTTAAAGAAATTTCCCTTTCATTAATTTTTTATCTTATTGGCATAAAATCCTTACCTGTTTTTAGTATTTTTCAGATATCTAGTGATGTCATACCATTAAATCCTGATATTGGTAATTTGTATATTTATGCTTTCTCTTTTTTAACTCATCAGATTATCTAGAGGGTTATCATTTTTGTGGGTAATTTGGAAGATCCAGCTTTTCATTTCATTGATTATATCTGTCCTCTTTCTTGGATTATATTTTATTTTTTATTACTTTTTCTTTCTACTTATATTGAGCTTAACCTGTCATTACTATGAAAGAAACTTAGAACATTGATTTTTCTTGTACTCTTAAATGGTGTTGAAGCTGTAATTTTCTGAATATTGCTTTAAATGGGCTTTCCTAATTTTTTATATTGTGTTTTCATTTTCATTCAATACAAAAGATTTTCTAAACTTGTGATTTCATCTTTAAACATGCATTATTTAGTGATATGTTGTTTATTTTCTCAATATATTGGGACTTTTCTAGGTATATTTCTGTAATTGTCTTCTAATTTAGTTATATTTTAATGGATGGTAGCATCACAATTTGCATCCTTTTTAATGTATAGAGATTTGCCTTTTACAGACCCAAGTTTAGTGGATTTCTGTGAATATTTCATGAGTACTTAAATGTATGAGGTATTCTGTAAATATCAATTACTCCAAATTGACATGTAGTGTTATTCAAGTCTTCAATATTTTTACTAGTTTTCTCTCTACTCATTCTGCCAATTACTAAGAAAATGTGCTGATTCCTCCAAACATATTTTGTACATGTCTGTTTCTGCTTTTAGGTCATTTAGCTTTTGCTCTGTGCATAAATATATAGGATTGAGATACCCCCTTGATAAATAGACGTGCTTATCATAAGGGAATATCCTATTTTACATATAGTATATTTCCTTTTTTCTGAAATCTTCTTTATGTATTATTGATATTGATACTTTATCTCATTTGTTTCCCGTCTCACAGGGATTACAGCAGTTCTTGTCATCCAATGTATGAACACAATTCTTTCTGAAACCTCATTTAGTTTTCTACTTTTCATTGAAGGATGGCAAGTTCCGTATGCATTATGGCTCAAGTCATGGAGTGACTAACTTTAATTGGTAAATTTGAGAATTAATGAAAATGTATATCTTAGTCCTAGCTTTTTAATGGTTGAAACTTGTATAAAGCAGAATTTTTGGAAATCAGATGGATGAGAGCATTTGATGTAACCTCATTTTCCATCACAGATTTTCCAAAAATTCAAGAAAAGAAGCATAGTAAGACTCTGCAATTGAGGTAATAATAGGATGATTGTGAAAGAGTTTAATTAAAAGTTAAATCTTCAGATCTCTTCCCTACTCTGTGCAAACTAATAAATATCCCTCCCCTACTCCAGCAAAAGACCAAATGTTTCTGTTTGGAGTGCATAAAAAGAGGCTCCTTGGACTGGAAAACATCAGGCAGAGTTGATGGCATGGGCACCACATGAAAACATGAATATTGAGTGTATGTAATTTTCCTGGATCTGGAAACCCACAAAAATTTTCACACACTCATTTCACAAACCCTGGATATTAGGTCTTACCTTTCAAACTAGATAATGGAAAATTCTGATCCTCCATTAAGGAAAGACTGAAAGATCACTCTACAGCAGAAATCACTGTCAAACTTCCAATAAGCTTTTAGTATCCAAATTTAAAAGAAATACTACTTGTATGAACAAAGCCTTGACATGAATGAAACAGATAAATTGAAAATAGCAACATCATGGAAACAATCAAAACAGAAGTGCAAAAACAAACAGGAAATTCTCCATTATATCCTCACAGAAATAAGATACTATATTCTAAAATTAATAGCAAGGTGACCTTGAAAAGAATATTCAAAGAGAAAAAAGAGATCTTGTAAGTTAAAAATATGGAGGCAGAACTGAAAAGCTCAATATAACATTTGAAATGTAATTTTTGAAAAGCTCCCAAAAATGTGGCAAAGAGACAAAAAATACAAAAAATAGATGAGACAATATTAAGTGATTAAGTAATATTTGTGGATGCACAATATCTGAATGAGGGGCCAGGTAATATGTAATATATTCCTTCATGCAATATTCCCAACTATACAATAGAGGTAATAGTGACAGGAGTCTATTAAAAATGATATTGCCGATGGCTTTTCTTTTTTGTTTGTGATGTGAATTTCTAATCATTTTTTTCCAAATTTATAGGCAAGAAATAAACTATAACTTGGTGTAATAGTTTTTATTTCTTGAACTAAAATAGTTTATTTAATATATAGGCACATATATATTGTAAATATAGATTAAATTATATATATGCTTAAATTATATAAAGTAATGGTTCTTTTATTAAATAGATGCAGTATTCATGCTTTATTCTTTCCATTTTCCACACATAAATGAAATTAAAAATATGTTTTATTCTAATATTTATACTTTATTTTATACTACTGGAATTTTTCATGAATTGTGTAACTTCAAAATCATCACTTTAATGGCAGCATAATAAAACAGTTAATGAATTTATGATTTGCTATTAATAATTCTTAGGTTTGCTTTCAATTATTTGCTATTTTAAGTCATCATCATCATCATTACCTTAATTACAAAGAGATATTTAGCACTTTCAATATGCAAGTAAAGTATATGCTTTCATATATTCATTGTTACAGGAACCCTACAATGCATGTACTCTTATTGTTCCGCTGTAATTAATATGAGAACTGAGACAGAGTTTATTTCACTTGCTATGATCACACAGCAAAAAGTAGTGAATCTGGATTAAACATCAGATTATCAAATATCAGAGTTCATGATCCTTATAACAAGGATATACTGTGACTAACAGCTTTCTACATGTAGCTGATTTCATGTTTTGGAATATTTCTCCCAAAGGTCAATTTACAATGATCATAGCTTCATTATACTCTTTCTAGAGATGTTATTTTCTTAAATAGGGGACAATATCATATTAAATTCTTCTGTTAATTAAAGAAATTCATCATGCAAAGTTGTTAGCAAGTGTCAAGTTGGAACTAAATGAGCTCTCTCAATGCTAGCTCTTACAGTTATTAATTCCCAGGTTAAATGATGTCAAATTTTAATATTCTTCTCTATATTGTATTGTTTTCAGTCATCAGTGTATATACTGCTTTGTTGACTTTTGTATATGTTTGATATTTTGGTTTGTTTATTATATAACAAACACCATATGCAGCAAATTTTAATATGTTTTGGCTGTGAAAAGTATTTACTTTTTCCCATTTAAAACCCTTGCTTTATGACTTTGATATTCAACAGTTTGGGGCTAAAAATATTACACCCATTCACTGAACTGAAAAATATTTAATTCAATTTTATGAAGTTTTAAACCTTTTGAAATCATTCATTTGACAGATATATGTGAAATTTATTTTGTACATTGGATAAAATGGGGTTTTTAATTTGCTATTTGATGCTCTGTATATATATATCTATATATACAATTGTATATATTTATGATGTATGTTTATTTCATTTACAGCATAGATTCATTCCATTGTTTACAGTATTCTTAGCCATTACTGAAGTTGTTTTGGAATACCCAGTATTTTCTTTTCTTTAAGAGATTTCTTTTGATATTGTTGCTATATCTTTAACAGTTTCATTCACACACCATACAATCCATCCAAAGTGTACAATCAATAGCTCTCAGTAGAATCACAGAACTGTGCATTCATCACTACAATTTGAGAATATTTTCATTGCTCCAACAAGAAAAATCCCATACCCTTTATACCCCCTTATTATTGATGCTTAGCATTGTTATGGAACCCTTGTTACAATCGAAGAAAGAGCATTACAATATTACTGTTAACTATAGTCCAAAATTTGCATTGATTGTATTTTTTCACATATTACAACCCTATCATTAATACCTGTAATAGTGACATACATTTGTTCTAGCTCATAGAAGAACATTCTTATATTTGTACTATTAACCACACTCATCATCCCAACAGGGTTCACTATTTTATACAAGTTTTATCTTCTAGCTTTCCTCCTATTGACACATACGACCCTAAACTTCCCCTTTCAAACACACTAAAACCCAAAATATAGCTCTGTTAATTACATTCACAATAATATGCTACCATCACCTCTATCCATTTCCAAATATTTACAATAAATAATATAATTTTTAGAAGCATTTTAAGTTCTGAAAGAAATCCTACTGGAATTTTATTTTAAATTTGCATTAAACATAAATGAACTCAAATAGCAATCTTTTGCATATTTTTTCATATACAGGAGAATGGTATCTTTATCCATTTATTAACACATTTTAAATGACCCATGCATTGCCTCATTAAGTGTTCAAAACAAACTAATATAGGGGCTGTTAGCCCACCCATTTTACAGAGGTAGAAAGAATGGCTTTAAAAGTATCAATTCTGTCGAATGTCACAAAACTATTAAGAAGTGGTTTTTGCTTCAAACCCATTACTTTTTGATTCAAAATCTTATATGCATAGTCACTTGGTTCCTATAGTGAACTATAATGGGTGCATACATACTGTGTTTATCTTTTCATAATATTGTTGTGGCTACTGTGGATATAGAAACTACAATTTTTCATTAAAGCATACAGATTTACAAGACATAAGATGGTGGAGATATCAAGGATAATATATGCACAGAACTTAAAGAGCAGCTATTAATATTTATATTTTCTGAAATAATATTAAGTGTTGGAATTTTGATACTTAGCAGCATAGAAGAGCCTTGATTGGGTCACACTTGAAATGATATCATTTAAATTAGTTCAGACAGATTTCTAAGACACCTGCCTTTTTTTAACCTTGCAAAAATAAGATTGAGTAGCCCATCAAATTGCTCCTGTCTTATACAAAATTACTAATATCCAATCTAAGTAGAATGATTTATGTAAGTAAGGTAGCTTAAAGGAGAATAAAATATGAAGTGAGACACATTGAAAGTTTAAAATTGTGCACACATTTTACAAAGAGATATAAAAGTCAAGAGTCTTCCTAGAAAGGACACTGAAATTGCTACAGTAATGTGCTAAAATCCATAAACTATAGTTTCAAAACAATATCATAGTAAAATATAATATGACTAGTCAATCAGAACAGAATTTTTGAATTAAAACACTCATAAATTCAAAAGGTTTTTAAAATGAGATTTCAAGTAGACTATAATTTCTGATTCATTATTATCAGTATATTCAAAGAAGGGATATATAACCATTCTCTTATTAAAATGAGATTAAAAAAGTAAAAAATAACATCCCAAGGGTAAACAACACATACAGCCAAAGAAGTCTCTACAAGGCATCTTTTGTGCCACATCATCAGAAAGTGAACACATGAGCAAGAGTCAGGTTGGTTCCTTTTTTCACACTTCATCTCAAATTACGTTGTTGTATTATCAATATTTGGGGTTAAATCAAGACTTGATATACAATAATTATCGATTTAACTACATACCATATTAGACTCTTAGTTGGTACCTTTCCCCCATGTATTTTCTTCATAATGTACCTGCCAAGAGTAGAAAATGACATCTTTTAAGGTCTATGAAGCTAAGTGAGAAAACAAGACAATGCAAGTAATACTGTAGGCAATATGGAGCATCTACTCTGTGTCAGCTGGCATTTTACAGCAACTAATTTTAGTTCATAAAATGTTGACAATGAGGAAAAATCAGAGGCAAAATAGCATATGGGTAAAGAGCAACATTTTACTGTTCAAAGAGATTTGAGTTGTCACTAATGACCTATGTAACTTAAAGTTACCAAACATTTCTAAGCCCCTATTTCTTCACCTTTTAAAAAGGAATAATAATAATAACAACAACAGCAACAATATCTGTTTGATAGGCTGGTTAAATCCAACAATTCATACATTACATGTAAACCTTATTACATGTTTATTAATTAAGAGTTTTTAATTTAACAAAACATGGTTTTGGATTATTAACTAAATAACCCTCAATTACTGGCACTACCAATCTGTGAATAAGATGCATATGAATAATGCGCAAAATGAAAAAAATATTTTTAAACTCTAGTTTGCTTTAGTCCAGATTTATTATACTGGCTGTGTATTTATTGAAGATATTTATTAAAAATTGTCCTTTGGATTCAAAGCTTTAAGACTAGATTCAAACCATAAAATGTAAGAACTTGCAAAAATTTTGTCACACAGGATTCTTTGAAATGTTTGATTGCTATTTGTTTTAGTTTGCTAATGCTGCAGAATGCAAAACACCAGAGATGGATTGGCTTTTCTAAAAAGGGGGTTTATTTGGCTATACAGTTACAGTCTTAAGGCCATAAAGTGTCCAAGGTAACACATCAGTAATCGGGTACCTTCACTGGAGGATGGCCAATGGCGTCTGGAAAACTTCTGTTAGCTGGGAAGGCACGTGGCTGGCATCTGCTCCAAAGTTCTGGTTTCAAAATGGCTTTCTCCCAGGACGTTCCTCTCTAGCAAGCTTGCTCCTCTTCAAAACGTCACTCACAGCTGCACTGAGTTCCTTCTCTTTGAGTCAGCTCATTTATATGGCTCCACTGATCAAGGCCCACCCTGAATGGGTGGGGCCATGCCTCCATGGGAGTATCTCATCAGAGTCATCACCCACAGCTGAGTGGGGCACATTCCAAAGAGACACTCAAAGAAATCTAATCAAAACTGATAATGTCTGCCCACACAAGATTACATGAAAGATAATGGTGTTTGGGGGACACAATACATTCAAACTGGCACACTATTCTTAGGTTTTTTTTTATTTATTTAATTAGAGCAGTTGTGGGTAAGATTATGCAGAATGTACATAGTTTCCATAAACACCCAACGAACAGTTTCCCTTTTATTAACATCTTGCATTATTGGAATATCTTTGTTACAAGTGATGAAATAATATTATTATAATTATTCTGTTGGCTATACTTCATAGTTTACATTAGTGTCCACTCTGTGATGTACAATTCGAAAGACTTTTAAAAATTTTAATCTGGTAATATATATACAACTTAAAATTTCCCTTTTAATTGCTTTCAGATGTGCAATTTGGTGGTGTTAATTATATTCACAGTGTTGTGGTACCATCATCACCATCCCTTACCAAAACTTTTCCATCACCCCAAATAGAAACTGTACCAATTAAGCACTGATTTCCCATTCTATACCCCCACCCTGGCTGCTGGCAACTTGTATGAACCTGCATATTCTAGTTGTTTCATATAAGTGAAATAGTACAATATTTGTCCTTGTGTGTGTGGCTTATTTCATGCAACATGATGTCTTCAAGGTTGATCCATGTTATAGCATGTGTCAGAACTTCATGTCTTTTTTGGCTGAATGATACTCCATTGCATATATATATACCACATTTGGTTTATCCATTCGTTGGTAGAAGAAAACTTGGGTTCTTCTATCTTTTGGCAATTTTCAATAATGCAACTATGAACATCAGTGTTCAAATATCTATTAGAATCTCTGCTTCTAATTCTTTTGGGTATATCTTAGAAGTGAGATTGTCAGGTGTTTTAGCTTGCTAAAGCTGCCTGACTGCAATACACCAGAAATGGGTTGGCTTTTACAATGGAGATTTATTAGCTTGCAAATTTACAGTTTACGGCCAGGAAAATGTCCCAATTAAGGCATCAACAGGATGCTACCATCTCTGAAGACAGGCTGCTGGCACCCAAGGTTGCTCTGTTCAGCTGGGAAATCACATGGTTGGTGTCTGCAGGTCCTTCTCTCTGGGTTTCATTGCCTTCAGCTTCCATGTGTCCTTGATTGCTTCTCTGGGCTTTTCTTTCTGAACTCTCTCTGTGTTCTTCCCTCTGAGCTCTCTCAGTGTTTTTTGTCTTTTATTTCTTCATAGGACTCCAGTAAAAGGATTAAGACCCACCTTGAATGGGGTTGGCCACTTCTTAATTAAAATAACCTAACCAAAATGTCCTACACACAACAGGTTTATACCCACAGGAATAGATTAATAGAGCATGACCTTTTCTGGGGTACATAGCTTCAAACCAGCACACAAGGTTATATGGTAATTCTTTACTTAACTTTCTGAGGAACTGCCAAATCCTTTTCAACAACAGCTGTGCCATTTTGCATTCTTACCTTCAGATAATCGTGTCAAATTTTATAATTGTGAAATTATATTACCATTTTCCAATCCTTTTCTGCATTTCCTTTCCATATCACAAAGTCAATATTATAGACTATAAATAATTTAATCTTTCACATTAAAGTTGGATCTGGGAAACAATTGGTTAAGTAAGTATGTATTATTATGCTAAGAATAGGTATTCTTTAAAAATGCATTGTGCAGTGAAAATCTAGTTGGAGAAAATTAACATGAATTTAACATAGAGTTTTATGCTGTTTGAAAATTTTACTCAGGAAATTGGATAAAGAAATTCTAAAAAACAAATCTATATATAAAATAAAGAGAGGAATAGTGTTTTTGATATTTTAGGTTATTTAAATTGGGATTCCAAAATGTCTCTAGGTACTTAAAGTAAGAGACTCAATCAAACACAGTGATAATAATTATAGACTACATATTTATAATAATGTATAATTGAAAAGCACATTTAAATATGCTATTGAATTGAATATTACAACTATTACAAAACACATATCTGATCATGTTAAACATCCACAGAGAATTAAAATCTACCTTGTACTTTTCCCAAAAAATATTTAAGCAATTTTAGCTATAATATACAGTACATTTTTTCTCTCTACAACTCAAAAAATGTGTTCAGTTATGTTTTTACAAAATATACTGACAAAATGAAGCACATCCAAGATAAGGTAACTGTATTACCTATATTAGTCAGGTTTCTGCAGGGAAATAGAACAGAAATGTAAATATTATGAGATTTATTATAAGAATTAGCTCACATGACAGTGGGAATTGTCAAGTTTGAAATTCCATAGGACAGGCTGCATGTTGGGAGCTCCATGAAGATTTCAATGAATTCCCCAGGAGAAGCTGATTGGCTGAAATGGGGATAGAAATTCCTCTTTCTGACTGCTGAAATAATCAGTTCCCCATTTAAGGGCTTCAGCTTATTGGATGAGAAGTCTCTCATTGCTGAAGGCAATCTCCTTTGTTTATTGTAGATATAATCAGTCATAGATGCAATCAACCGACTAATGGCTTAAATCCACAAAATACAGTAACAAAAAAGTCAGTGTTTGCTTAACCAAGAAGTGAACACCATAACCTAGCCAGACTGACACATGAACTTAACCATTACAGTAACTGAAATGTCACTTGGCATAGAAACCGTGATTCATGCTTTGTGGTAATATGGGTTTTAATCAGAACAAGGGATGAGTTAGAGATTACATACTTGTTCAGATGTATGAATGGATTCCTTTTGGGGAAGATTAATATCTGTGTCTGTGCAAGTGTATGTTCCTTTTGAAAGAACTAAGGCCAAAAGGATAGAAAGTATGAGAGGCTAGAGTTTTGGGTCAATATAAAAATGTATATTCTCCTGAGGTTGTCCAACTATGAAGAGCTGCATCACCTATCACTCACATTATATGTATGTGGGATTATTGTACAGGTATATAGAGTGAGAATTTGTCTTAAATGGATGAAAATGGCTACTAAATGACTTTTTGGAATTTATAACCCACACGTGTAAAGTATTTCCTTGTACTTTCTTATAATCACTTGTCCTTATTTTATGGATATTAAGAAGATAATAAAAGCTTGAGTAATGTATCCATATACTTACTGTAAACAACACAACCACCTCCACATCAGCACGAATGAAACTTTTAAAGTAACCTGCATTCACAGTGACAAAATTCATTTCAAGACTGATGTTATCCACATTATCATGCTATACTAATTTAATTCACCAAGAAACATATTGATTCATTCTTACTTGAATAGCTGTATTCTACAATATGGAACTTAAAAAAGAAACTGGATACTTATTAAATGATTTTTCCTTTTAATTTATTATATGATGGCTTATTTCAAATTGAAAGAGGAAAAGTAACACTCTATTCAAATACTTTGGCTTTTTACCTAATGATCCACTAAATTTGTGCCTGTTTGATGAGTGTATATACTGTTCTTCAAAACTCAATAGGAAGTTGCTAGTACTTTTATAGAGAGGCAGTATTTTCTCTTGTTCTGAATTCCTCAAAGGATTTGCAGTTAATATAGTATTTTCTGTAACAATTAAATTAAAGTGCTAGAGATTTGTTTTTCCATATGTTCAACTTTTTTGATTAATTAATGCCTTAAAGGACCATTTTAATAAGATAAGTGCACTACCTGCATGAGCCAGACTTCATTTGTTAAATGATGAGTGACTTCCTGCCATTCAACTTTCATAAAAAATGATGGTTATATTGACCTGAGGTCATAATGCAAATATGTTCCTCTTTGTAGGCCAGTCCTCTGGGTCTGACAACAAAAGAATGCTTGCATTTCTATATAGGAAAAAAAAATATATATATATAGAAAATAAAGAGATGCATTGTCAATAGAAAATAACTGGCATCATTAATGAAACTAAAGGTTAATCAGAACATATTTAATATTTCTGAAATAAATATTTACATAGCCAGCCCCAAGAATGTATATATAGTAGGCTATAATAAAGATTTATAGCTGAGTACATAAAATGAACATGGCAAACATTATCTACAAGTACAAAAATATGCCATATGACTTCTGAATGCAAGTAGTTGTGAGCTAGGAAGGAAAACATGTTATGCCCATTACCAGCTGCAGAGTAAGAGATATCAGATAAAATGGCATGGACTCTAGGCACTTTATGGGGAAGAGTAAATACTAGCAAGGGCATGTCAATAGTAAATGATGGTACCTCATGAGGAGGGCCTTGAGTAAACATGAAAATTTCAGTAGGCAAATAAGGATTTGGGGCTGGAAGAACAGTATGAACCCACCAAAGGCAGGAGGGCACAATATTTGTTTGAGAATAATGAGGGCATTGAGAGAACTGTAGGGTTTGTGTTGGAGAGTGGCTGTGGATCTCTCTGAAAAGTAGATTAGGGAGAGAATTTGTAGGTATTTGAATATTAAATCAAGGAGCTGAGACTTTCTTTTTAGGAATTTTTATTCCTTGTTTGTTTGTTAGTGGTGTTGATGGTGTTTTTGCTTAAGCAGCAAAGAGATCAGCAGGTTTTTTGTTGTTTATTTAATTTAATTTTTATTTACTTTAGCATAATCTATTAACACTGTGCAGGATGCATTGACTCTGAATGGGAGTATGGTTAAGCACTGGAGACAAGATGAATATTTAGAAGGCTACTAAAATTATTTAAACACAGTGTTAAAAGAATCTGCACTAAGTTATAGTGTAACTTATGGTATAAGTAGACTAGTGGAGACCTGGAGGGCAGACATTCAAATAGATCTATGTAGTTCTTCCTTCACCAGTATACAATATATTTTCTTGGCTTTTCTTGTCTTTAAAGACTGGTCTCAACTGTTTGTAGTCCCTCAGTCATGATAAAAATACCATTTATTGCCTACACATCTTAACTCAGTATGTTCCTGGACTCTCCTGGGAAATAAGTAGTGCTATGGAAGGACAATACTGTCAACAGAAAAGGATCATTTGAGAAAAGGAAAGTAAAAAAGCAATCTTGATGTGATTTTATAACCAAAGACTCTAAAGTGCTTCATTGCCCAAATTACCTGGATTCTGAGTCAATTAAGTAACTATACTATTAACAGAAAGGTTATTTAGGGAACAAATTATCCAAATCAGTTTAACCACTGGTAGAGAAGTAATGAGAAAACAGTCCATTTGCTACTTCTCTTTTTTTAGATAAGTAATTTTGAGGACATAGGAAATAGAAAGAAATAAAGTAAGTAAACCAAAATTGAATTGAAATCAGAAATGGAGTGAAACAGTGACGTATCTTTAAATTATTAATTGAGGGTTTTAAAAAAAAATTTCCAATAACATTTCATTATATTTAACCTATTTGGTATCACATCCTTAAATTTAACCATATTAGAAAATATAAAAGACTATCACATTATGAATAAATTTTGAAAATATGCTGTGTTCATAGAATTAGATAACTTAGAATCACACCAGTTAAACATTATCAAAAGTGGTGTATTAAAACTGTATTTTTCATCCCAAAGCACAGAAATATTTAAAGCATTGGAATGCTAACTCTATACATATTAAATTACAGGTTTGTTAACGTATCTATCTGTCATCTAGCTATGATATATATAGCTATCTATCATCTGTCTAATTATGTATACTTTGTATCATATACACATAATACTTGATAAGTGTTAGTAACTAATATAAGCCCTATGTTTAACATTAAAAAGGGAAATTGAAAAGTTACAGAAAAAATGAGGAGTCATGCTTCCAAATTAAAAGAATCTAAGTAAATTTTTCAAAATTATTACCTATCAAGATAATAATTATAAGAGTTACAAAGAGATTATCAAGGTTATATAGATTTCAGGGGTTCTTTTGACTTTAACTTCCATAGGAAAATATAATTTACCTCAGAAGTCTTTGTTCTTGAGGCTTACAATAAAATGTTAAGTAAAAAGCCAATTAAGAAATTTCTAGGTACAATATTTTTACATTTAAAAATATCTCCTTCCTATATATCATTCATATATATGACAAGCTGTAAAAGAAATGTCATAATCATCATGATTACCATGTAACACCTCTGTGTGGTAGAACTGAATGCTAACTCATTAGTTAATTAATTAGCTTATAATGTCCTTAACCATGGATTTATAAAAATTAAGTATGATATTATATCTTAAAAATCATTTAAAAATAAATTAGCCTTTGCAGTCAAACATAGGAAATAATCAATTTTTAATTACATCAACTTTAAATATTTACTTCAGAATAGCATGGATAGCGGTGGGGATAGCACTTACATACCTCAAAACCCTGAAAAATTAATTTGGGTTTAAATTATCCTATAAGCAGTTACATTAATAAACTTTTTCTATGAAATATTAATTTCTGGGCATATAGCATATGGTCCTAAAATTCTTATTTCTAATGTTAGAAATATAAGTCAAACTGAAAGTGAATGTATTAGAAAAATATTGGGACAGCCCCAGAATATTACAGCATATGAAAAATAAAACCCTCGGAAATACAGTGATTTCAAAATCCACTTCCCACTTTTTCAATATGTTGGCTTTATTTTCTTAGCAAATTTTCTCTGTGATGAAATAGAGTACCTGGCAGTAAGAGGATGATATTTCTACAGCTTTGTGACAATGTAAATTGTGCAAAAGACTGTTCTCTGTGGGCTCTGATTTGAAAAACTCTATGGAATTACTCTAGCTGACCTGATTAGGATAATGTGTTTATGATCAATAAATCAATTACTTTGACCAGAAGACTGAACATCATGGTGGCAAGGCACATATAAGAAGACTGTTACTTCCTTTGGAAAATTTAGATAGAACACAGGAAGAATCCATTCTCCAGATAATGAGTTGTGCTGAGTTGAGAAATAAATTAATGCTCATTTAAAAGTTTAAAATAAATTTCCCATACAAATTAACAATGGATTTGAAATGTATTATTATTCCTTTTTACTTCCTAAGAAATTAATTAAGCAAATTCTTAAAACAATACACATGATTTGTTCAAAATAATAGGATAAAATGAATATAAACAAGTATAATGAGGTAAAATAAAATAGGGGCTTTTTGAATCATTGTGCTGCCTCATCATCTTAGACCATGCCATTAGGTCCCTCTGTTTTGGTTTACTGAAGCTACTGGAATGCAATATACCAGGAATGGGTTGGCTTTTTCAATGGGGATTTATTAGGTTGCAAATTTACAGTTCTAAGGCCATGAAAATGTCCACATTAAGGCATATGACAATGTCTGTTGGTCCTTCTTCTCCTGGGTCCTAGTTTCAAAATGGCTTTCTCAGTTTCTGTGGGTCCTTCTTGCTTCTTTCTCCAAAATGTCTCTGCTTTTTTATCTTCTCATAAAGGACTCCAGCAAGAGGTTTATGACCTACCCTGAATGGGCGGGATCACATCTCCATGTAAACAACCTGATCAAAAGGTCCCACCCCCAATAGGTCTGCCCCCACAAGATTGGATTAAAATAACATAATCTTTTTCTGGAGTACATAACAGATCCAAACCAGCACACCCTTATTGAACCACCCCTGACACCTGCTTATACTATATGAATAGCTTCTCCCTCTCCTTCCCATTCCTACCCAGGTTCACCCCAAATACAAATTCCCCAAATCACACTCTTGCTTGACCAACTGCTAGAGGTCCAGCCCCTATAACACTACAGAGGCATAGTCTCCAGGATGACTATAACCCTTGCTCTCTACTTGCTTGGTTGAGCACATGCCCCTGATGTATTTCCCATGTGGCCCTGCAAGATGTAACGCAATCTTTGTTCTAGGGCCTGTATTAATGAACTTGTGCATCTCTGTTGTCACTTGTCCTTGCCATGCCAGATTAACCATAAAAAGATACTTATGACTCAGCAAGTTTCAATGAACTGAAATTGATTGAGAATAATAAAAAGACAATGAATTCAGATGAATAAAAGGATTTGCATTCTATCACCCCAAAGCAATCAGTGTCAGCATATTTGCATGCATGACTATTGGTTGTAAATATACATAAATATGTATTTCAAATATATATAAATCTATATTCCTATATTTGTTTACTATACTTATAACAGGGAAATCATTCAATATAGAGGACTTCATTTTAACGTCTACAGAACATTCCATACATGGCAGTAAATAATTATTTATATAATGTATTAATACCAAATGTGTTTTATATCAAATATGAAGCACTGGAAACCATTGTATACTGCTTCCATTTGGTTACAGCAAATGATATTTCCCTGCTACTACCTAAGAATAATTCCATCATGTGTGCTTGAGATTCTTGCCAATCCAGGCTTCTCTGGATATTTGAACCATTGACCATCCCCTCTCTTCTTTATTTATTTAACTATTCCCTCTCAACTGGATTTTTACGCTTTGTCTTAAAAAACCTTCAATTAACAGCTATTAACTACTAACTTAAAATGCACTTGACCAGTGCAGCCTCTTCCAGATTTAGGAGACAATGAAATAAATTAAAGAAAAAGAATAAAGTAGAATGTGGCATGGGCATAGGACTGAGTCATCAGTAATCCCAACATTTAATAACCTGTTTTCTTGCTTTCACCTAAGACCATCTTGTATCATGCATAGTGACTTTTTTCCGACTTCTGGTATTCAACAACTTCAGGCTGATTTTAGATCACTTCATTTCATGGATTCAGTGTTAAGCAGAGATCGTTACTGATCTCCTTCTAATAAATCCAAAGGTCATGGCTCATAGTTCATCATATGCTCACATTTTGAGCATGGTGACCATGTCTTTCTATTTGAAAGCTTTTTTCCTTGGCTTCCATGACATCACATTCCCCTACCTTTCCTCCTATTTGGCCACCCCACAATCTACTTTGCTGAGTCTCTATAACCAGGTTATTAAATGTTGGGATTACTGATGGCTCAGTCTTATGCCCATGCCACATTCTACTTTATTCTTTTTCTTTAATTTATTTCATTGTCTCCTAGAACTTTAGTAACTACCTATCTACAGAAGACTTACATAATATCCAGTCCTATAGTACAATAGATACTTTATTCAGAGCATTTACCATAGCTGGGTCTTTGCATGTATTTGGATGATTAGTTATTAATATCTGTTCCTTCTAAAATAACTTAAGTTTTCTGAAGGCAGGGAATATTTATTTCTTGATCATTGATGTTTTTTGAGTATTTAACACCATGCTGGGGACATATTAGACATTGTTCCAGTTTGCTAATGCTGCCGGGATGCAAAATACCAGAAATGGATTGGTTTTTATAAAAGGAGGTTTATTTGTTTACACAGTTACAGTCTTAAGGCCATAAAGTGTCCAACGTAATGCATCAACAATCAGGTACCTTCACTAGAGGATAGTCAGTGGGGTCCAGAAAACCTCTGTTAGCTGAAGGCATATTGCTGGCATCTGCTTGCTCCCAGATTGCGTTTCAAAATGGCATTCTCCAAAATGTCTGTATCAGGTTCCAATGGCTGTCTTCAAAATGTCTGTCTCAGCTACAGCCAGCTGTGTGCTCCTTCTGTCTGAGCTTTTATAGAGCTCCATGAACTAATCAAGGCCCAAACTGAATGGGCAGGGCCACACCTCCATGGTAATTATCTAATCAGAGTTATCATCTGCGGGTTGGTAGGTCTCATCTCCATGGAAATTCTCAATCAAAGAATTACAATCAAAACAACACCAATATGTCTGCCCACACAAAATTGCATCAAAGATAATGGCATTTTGGGGGACATAATACATTCAAACTGGCACAGACAGCAACAACAATATATTGAATAAATGCATAAATGAGTGAATGAAAATAAATTCCCAGTGCGCTTTCCTCTCATGACTCATATTTATAACTTCCTATCCATTTATATACTGTAAAATATTCATTTAGATACTGTTAAATAATATCAATGTCAACAAATCAAAACTATTTTCATTATTATTCTACTCTCTTTAAACCTGGTTATTTTCCAGTATCTGTGTCTCATGAATGTAAGCCAAAACTAGTGGTCTAACTTGATTCCTCCACCTTTCTAGACTTTGTACCTAAATTTAGTACCAAGATTATCTAATTTTCCTCCTAAATAGATCCTTTCTATTTTCACTAACAAAGTCTAGTCCAAACCAACACCATCTGTTTCCAGGACTATTAAAATAGAATCTTATTAGTCTTCTCTCCTCTACTCTTTGAATCCAATGTCCAAGTTTCAGTCAGGGTAATATTTTCAAAATGTAAATCTAGTCATCCTCTGCTTAAAACATTTCAATGGCTTTCCATTGCACTTAAGATAAAGATAAATCTCTATTGTGAGATCTAGGCCTTATATAATATATATTTCTACTTCATCTACTTCATTTGGTATATTTTCTTTTGCCCCTTGCTTAATCTTCCCATCAACATTCAAAACAGTAGCATTCTTTGAATATCTTGACTGTGCTGTGCCTCCTCCTGCCACAGAGTCTTTGCACAATTTGATCCTTCTACCTGGAGCAACTGTAACTCAATTCTCTGACTTTGATAACCATTTGAGTGCCCACATATGAGTAAGAGCATGACCCATCATAAGTGATGAATAAATGTTTGTTGAATGGAATAAAGAATGTACAAATCAAAGAAGAAATAATAAAAGTTCTAGGATTGCAAGCATGGCTTCAGGTATCCCCAAATGTGGAATACATTTATCTTATAAGGGTGGTGCTAGATATTACTAGAAGGGAGAAACAGAAAGCCACCAAATATTAAAAGAAAGACTAACAAAAAGATTAAATTTAACATTCCTAGGCAAAATTATAGTTTGGTGTCCTGGGAAAAGTGTTTGACTGGCTATTGGGACACTAGGACAATGGTAGGGAATTTCCTGCTGATTAACTTCATGTAACTTTCTCTTGAACTTTACAGTGCTCTCCTCTGTATCATGACACAACTTAAAAGGCACTTAGGCTATGAATTAAACTATGCAAACCACTGACTAATGGTTGGCCTTTTTTTATTATCTCTTTGCTCCACCCCTATTTTTCAATATTTGATCTCAAAAATCAAGACATAGTCACTTCTCTGAGCAGTTTCCTTGTGATCACCAGTGATTTTTGGCAAGAGTTCCACCATCCAATTGTCCCTAGTGTTATTAGTTGTTTATGCATAAGGGCAGGTTAGATCTTTGTCCAAAAGCAAAAAGAAGATTTCTTGCCCAATTTCTGTGCCTCACTTTATCACTGGACCCAAATCTAGTTCAGATTTCTCTCTTCTTTAAGCTCCTTAGCTTTTGACATTTCCTTCAATCCACTGAGGAAACAATCCAGATGAGAAATAAATACTCTACAATCACCTCCATCATTCGTCACTTCACAATCCTTTTGTTTCTGACTACAATGAAAGTACTTCATAGTAATAATAAAAGCAAACATTACAACATATTTCATGTCACTTAATAGCACTAAATTACATCAGATAAAGCTAAAAGTGATGACTGGTGGGAAGTTGGGTGAATAACACAATGTCTGAACCTCATCTTGAGCTTCCAAAATTCCATTACAGTGAGATGATATAACCCACTCCACAGATTATTGTATCAAGCAATCACTCTGATCTTATCCTCTACCTCCCACTGAAAATTATCATCCAGTTTTCTCCAACTTTTCTTCTGCATCATTAACATTTGCCTTTCACTAGATATTGTCTAAAAGTATACAAGCACATCCCAATTTCTCCACTAATGAAAAAGAAACTCTCCTGACTTTAAACATTCTCTAGTTATAGCTAATTTTTTTCTGCCTTCACAAGAGCAAAACTCCCCAGAAGAGTTTTGATAATCTCTGTCTCCAACTCCACTCCTCTAATCATTTCTTGAACTCACTACTCTCTCTTTCTCACTCCACTACTCTGCTGAAACAACTTTAATAATGGCTAACAAGGCTCCCCAAGTTGTTCAATCTAATAATTTTCATGCCTTTTGTTTTAACTATCAGTAGCATTTGACACAGGTGATCATCATGCACTCTTTCTTCACTGGTTTTCAATTAAATTTGCTTACCCTCTTAACTCTGGTGTTTCATTCACAGTTAGCATTGCTGATCTTTCTGATCACATAATCTCTAAATTTGTTGTGCCACAAGGCTCAAATTTAGGTTCTCCTTGCTTCTCTTCTACACTTCCTACATTCTTGAAGATTTCATTCATTCTCATGGCTGCAGATATCTTAACTAAATATTGTTAGTTCCTAAATGTTATTTCCCTTGCAGATATCTCCTTTGAAATCAGACTTAGATACCCAAGTGGTTAGATGACACATATAATAGGTTTATGGTCCTGTTTCTATTATTGTCCTCTAACATTTACTTCCCAAAACAGTAGCTAAAATTATGCTTTTGAAACTTAAGTTCTATCATTCCTTCTGTTCAAAACTAGTTCATGTTTTTGCATCTCATGCAGAGAAAGAAAGGGTACCCATTTTGGCTCAGGTGTTACTTCAATCTCACCTCTTACTATATTCCTCCTCCAGGAGCACTACTTTCCATGCAGTGTTGGTGCTTGAACATGCCAAAACACTCTTGTCTTATGGTCATTGTACATTTAATTCCCTCTGTCTGAAAATCCCTTCCTTGAGGCAACCATATGGCTTACTTCTTCATCTCTTTTTGATTTACATTTAATATCACCTTTTCAGAGAGATGTTCCTCAATCTGGAGAAATAACTAACCTTCCAGATAAACCCTGCTACCCTTTATTTGGTTCATTTTTCTCCATGTAACTGCTTACCATCTGACACTCTCTATACAGACTTGTTTAATGTTCCTTACTTTTATTCTTCCAATTAAAATGTAAGCTCTAAATGTGAAGAATGTGTTTTCTCCTTTTTTTACCTGTGGTAAATCTAGGACCCAGGGCACTGCCTGGTGCATAGCAGGAGCTCAATAAGTATCCTTTGAATTAGTTAAAAGAAATAAGATATGCAAAATTGCTACTTGAAATTTAGTGACTTCTTAAGTGATATTATTTTTGTAGCATTAATGGGACAAGAAATTGCTATTCCCATTCCCCATCTCTAAAGTGTAGATGTTTAACTACAAATTGTTTAAACCTGTCTCTTTTTTTAATATTCTATTAATTTCTATCATTTCCATTAATTTCTAGCATACTCAGCAATTTCAGTAGATCTAACTTTCTGGTGGCATTCTATCCCCATTGATGCTTTGCACTCACCTCCTTATCAAAATACAGAATTTCATTTTTTAGGATTATAACTCCAATTGGATATGAAAATAATGCCAAGAAATCGAAATGCTTTCTACAAAAATTCACTTTAAAGCAATTTTGCCAAATCATATCTTAATTATCACAGAAAAATTCTCAAGACTTTCATTAACACCATATTAATTGCTGTTTTTTGCAATATTTTAAAAATGCTAATTTTAAAGAATTTAACTTGAGCATTTCAAAAATAAATTTACCAAAACAAAATTAACATACATTCTCTATGTAAATTTGTACAACCTTTAAGTTTCTGATCCTGTTACTTTTGATTCATAAGAATAAGCTTCAAAATGCAAATAATGTTCAATACATAAGGATATAGATGCAAAACAATCATATCTCTATAAGCAGTGCGCTTGATGTGTGTTTAACAAAGGAAAGTTGTGCAAAAAAAAAAAAAAAACTATTGGATTCTTGGTAGTGTGAATCAATGCCCTACTGGAAAAATAGATTGCAGCAAAATTATAAGATATTTACTCTGTAAAAATAACATGCTGTGTGCATCAAGTTCAATAAGGAGCCATATAACCTTATCACATTAACATGTTTATTTTGTTTAAATACAAAATAATTTAACACATATGAACAATGCAAAGAATGCTAAATAGCTATTCTGCTCCACCTCTCATTCCAATTTATTGATTCTGCTGCTACTCTGGTAAAAGTTAGTTAAAGATAATAAAGTGTTATAAATTGCCCATCATTCTTTCAATAGTCTTCTCATAACAGCACAGATACACTAAATAACAGTACGGAAGGAAGAAGCAAATCTGTAGTCTCAGCCTGTCCTTAATTTACTTTACAATTTCCCAAATAATTCAAGACCTCATGACTTCCCTGTTTGAGTAAAGTTGAAGAAAACTTAACCATTTTGCTGTATGAATAAATGTAATTCATTCTTCTGAGGATTAGTACAAATTCCAAATTTTATAAATTATCTCCAATAGATCTATATTTTAAAGGCTTCTATTCTCTCCATTATCAAAACAAAAATATTTTAATCAAATTCTATTTTTCTGTTGTTCTTGCTTCTTAGGGTCAGTCATCAAATGGTTTAAGTTTTCTCTGTCATGACTTTTCCTTCCTTTAGCACTTCCAATAGCTTCTGTCAGGTCCTTTTTACCTTACCCATAGCAATTAAAATATTCTCCAAGCCATTTTCCTTTCTTTAGTCTCTCTATACACTCATATCTTGTTAAGTTTTCCCAGATTAAATTTCCTAGAATGCTCCTTGGTTAATCCAGTATGTTAAAATCAGTAAAGACATTGAAAATATGACCAGAATAATTTTTTGTAATTCTTCTGTGGTCCCTCTAATAAGAATAATGGGTTTAAATAATAATAATGATAATGATTAAGAATAACAACAATAATAATAATAATAAATAACTGGTTTCTGTTTGGTAATGACATACCTTCCTTTCTATTCTCCCCGTAGAACTCTATTTTGTGTTCATTTTTTCAACTTTGCATGTACCATTGAAAATAATATATTTAAGAAGGACTTCCCATGATATCCTGGACTATAAATTAAATGACTTAAGGCATTATGTGCTTGTGTTTATGTAACATTTGTCTATGTTTATCTTTTTAACATTTAGTGCAGTCTCCATCAAAATTGTCAAATAAATATCAACTGATTATTTCAAATATGTATATCAATGCATATCAGTCAGCAGCTTCAAACTACATGAATACTCAGAAATTCCACTTCTTTAGTTTTCTAGGCTGCTATGACAAAACCACATAATAGGTTGTGGCCTAACAATGGGAATTTATTGGCTGACTATTTTGAGGGTAGAAGTGTAAAATACAAATATCAGAAAGGTTTGCTTTCTCTTGGAATCTGTAGCTTTCTGGCCAGGTTGTCCATAATCCTTGACTTGTATCTCTGCCTTCCATAACATGGAGATGTCCTTGCTTTTCTGTGCTTCCAGTTGCCTTTGACTCTGGATTCTGGTTTCTTCTCTTTAACAGGCTTCCCTACTATGAATTGAGAACCACCCTGAATCAGTTGATCACATTTTACCTAAAAATAACCTCTTCAAAAGGCTCTATTTATAAATGGGTTCACACCAGAGGAATGGGATTAAGATTAGGAACATATTTTCTGAAGTACATAACTAAATCTACCACACACTTTTATGAATTCACTCAAGAGAAATGAAGTTGGCCCAAAATGTTCAGAAAGAAAGATGTTCTTCATATAACATATTTTAAGAGAGGAAAAATTTTGAAAACAAATTCAAGTTCAGCAGCAAATAATTGGGTAAATATATCATGATCTAATCATATATGGAATTTTTTAAAATGTCTTCAGAGACTGTGGACTTCTTATTTTGAAACATCTATCATCTAGCTATCTATCTCCATCCATCCATCCATTCATCCATCCATCCATTTTCTATTAAAATATAAACCAATTGTATGCATTGAATTTGCCTTGTACATTTTATATTTTCTAAAATTTCAGTCACATTGACAGGGAAACTGCAATACAATCACTTTTAAATAGAAAGCTATAGACAATACAAATAACACTTTACTCACTATTTTTCAAGTGTTTCTCATGGAATATTCTTTACACTTAAAATAGAAACATGCTCAGTTATATTCAGAATGTTAAAATTTTGCTCCTCTGAAATCCCAACGACTCTTATGCATTTGAACTTAAGAAGCACTGTTTACATATATACACAATCAGCAAATTTGAGGGTTTGTATTGATGAAAAGCAGGATTTCTCAATGGTGTTAATATACCTAGAGAGAGAGTTTCATTTCATTGCATTTGTCAGTAGAGGAAAAGTTTCACAATGTCTAATCTTTATTATAATTAATTTATTGACAGTAACTGAGCTCTGGAAATGGTGTGAAGTGGATAGCTCAGCCTTTCAGTAATTAATCAACCCACAGTAAAAATAATGTTCTGTACCTCAAGGTAGAGAAGTGGGGAGGTATCATGGTTACATTGCACTCTTCTCTCAAACAAGTCTAAATGAATTTTGCTTTGGAACTTTGTATTTTGAGTCAATATTGATATGAACTAATGCTTTTATGGTTGGGGAGAGAAAATTAAATATCTGTGATGTGGTGGTGTTATTAAAATAAGGCAATATGTAAGAGTATACTATAAATTGGAGATAGACATGCAGGATGTATGCTTGAAGCATGAATATCTATTCTTTACATACTTGCCACAAGACCACTTATTAATTATTTTTCTGTAATACTCATGAGTTCATATTTTGCAGGTCTAGGGTAAAATGCTAATGTGTTATCCAGGAAAAGCATACATTTTCATTTGTTAGCAGTTCAACCAGAATTGTTTTGTCAGATTAATCAATATTTGTACATTAAAATCTTTCATGTTACTGGAGTTATATGAAAAATTTTAAAAGGTATGGATGAAATTGACTTAAAAATAAATATAAAGATGATTCCATCCTTGAAATTTTTCAGTAAAACATTTATTAGTGTCCTATTTTTTCCCCTCTTTACTATCTGTAGCTTTTTTAAGATACAAGAAGAAATAAAACAGCAATCATATATATAGTATTTGGGTGTACCATGAACTGTACTAGATGCCTTTCTAAATTTTAATTCACTAATTTACAAAGCAGCCCTCTGAGAAGTATTGTCATTTTCATTCTATAAAGAAGTTACAAGCAAAATAAGTAAATATAAGTTAACAAAAAATAATAAAAATAAAAATAAAAGAATCTCTAACTTCAAAACATATTTCTAAAATTTTGTCATGTTAATTTGGAAAAGGAAATGAACTGTTTTTTCATCACTTCTACATTTTAATAGTATGAAACCACAAATGAATAACAAACAAATATAAATATACAGCACCTATTGTACAAACTACAGAATTTTTCATGATTTAAAAAATAATACACTTTGAACATCCACAATTTTAGAGAAAAATATTGCTATCCAACTTCATGATGAGTATCTAAAACATATTCACTGAATAAACTCAAGGTGATAAACCCTTGGAAAGATCATAATATATTCTTCAAAGATAAAGTCAATGAAATATGATTATCTATAAGAAGTTTAACCAATGATGAGTGCATGCTGATACAGACTTTCTTCCCATAACTACAAGAGAAAATAAAAAACAAGTAAATATATAGGATTTATATATTTATATATATATGAGCTATCACTGTAATATATATATACATGTATATATGTATACACTTATTTTGTAGAATATGCCTCAATCTCAATTTTGCACATGTTAAAATGTATATTAGACTTTTTTGCCTTTAAGTTTTTTTCCTAATAAAAAGTTTTTATAGGAATTTTTCCTATAAGTTTAAGATAACAATTATCAAACTAAAGAACTTTATATGCATAATATCTCACAGTTGGAAATCTATTAGACTTACCTACTTTGATCTAAAATATGTCTAATATATTCTATTTTATGTCATTTTATGTCATTTATATTTGGGATTATATATATATATATGTATATATAATTTAGTTCACATATGTAACACATTTTGATATACTTTTTGGCAGTAAGGAAACTCTCAAGCTTTGTGCCTGTAAATATTCATAGGTAAGTATATATATATCTTGTTCACTGTAAACATATACAGGTATTAAAAAACCTAGTAAGTTAAAATTTTTCATGTACTATTATAAGATATACCAAAATAAGCCTGGGGATATTTCAAGAGATCTGTTTATAATATAAATATTGTGACTATATAGAATCATATGGCAATTTTCAGGAAAACATTCAAATAATTTATTTTTAATATTACCTTAGAGTAAAACATTTTTAAAATTATTATTTACTTTTTAAGAATGGTTGGTGATTTCAGCTTCTGGCAAGATAAATTAACAGGAGCCAAATTTACTTTCCTGTTTGAAGCACCCACTAACAGGCAAAATATGTATCAACCAATACTTTGTAAGATATTAGACAAAAGACAATAAAGGAAAATGATTCCTGAGAGATTGGATACAAATAAGATGATCTCTACTATTGCTCCAGCTTCTAGCCTTGAGAGAGTTTCTATGCTGCAGTGCAGGGATGCTGAACCCAGGCAGTTGAAAAATCAACACTGCAGTAGGTGAAACAAATGTGGATAGACCTTGCAGAGCAGATTTCTGTATAAGAGAGAGCTCCACAGGAAAAGAATCCCAAAGATCTGCAGAGCTCTCCCTACCCCCAACACAGAACTCCTGTGTTGACTACTGATCAACACATAAATGTTAGTAACTTTCCCAAGACTGGAGAAAGAGCCACCTGGAAGGACTAGAATATCTATATAGGGTTGGGAAGAGCTCTGTTTCTTGAAGCCACACAGGAACCCTCAGGATTCATGGGACTTTGGTTAGAGTATACAGAAAGGTCTTACCTCAATAATTGGGAATAATTGTTGGCATTGACATCAACCAAACATGAATTAGAAATGCAAGATCTCAGACCCTACTCCAGATTTACTGAGTCATATTATGCATTTTTATGAGATCTTTAGGTGATTGGTATAAACACTGAAGTATGGAAAGCATGGGATTATGTGACATTTCCTTTGGTTCAGTGGGCTGTGAAATCCAATTGATAATATACATGTTATTCTCTTTTATATTTATATAATAATTAATTCATACAACAAATCACCTGAACTTAATATTACCTTCAGTACATTTTCCAAAGGGGGGTGGGACAGAGTTTGAAATCCACTGTGCTCTTCGGCCCAGCAGGTGGTGCTTGTCAGCCTGTCACTCTAGACTAGTGTAAGGAGGTATGGCCCGTGGCTGTTTTCCCCCAGCTCTGGGGTCTAGCTCTGAATGGAATGTGGGTAGTACAGCTGGGACCACCTCTTTCCTCTTAGGGAAGATACAACCCCTAGGGAGATATCATTTGCATTTGAATAGACTCTCTGGCTCTGCTCTCTCCACCCTTGTCTGGGTCAGAGCTCTGGGAACTGAAAATGGCTGAAGCTTTCTCCACTGAGCTGAAAAAGGGACAGAAAGCCCCCTTTAGGGCCAGTCTGTGGCCATACTTAGTTTAACACAGCAGCCAGAAAGAGCATCTGTACTTCTGTGCTCCCCCTCCCTCCCAGAGAGGTCCTCTGGCTCTCCTATGTCAGTCATCACCAATAGCCTCTGTCTGCTTTTTGGAGATTCATAGCTTCTATTGGGCAGTCAACACTTGTTAATTAGAACCTCAGTTGGAGCTGGGCTGAGGTATAGTTGCTTATTCAGAGAGTTCTGCTCTCTATCACAGTGAGGTTTTGCTGTTTGGGCTGCCATAAGGGGAGGGGGCTTTTGGCTTGGGTACACAGTTTTTCTTACAGATTTTAAGCTGCAACCTCAGGCATTCCTCCCAATACAGGTTGGTGTACAATGTGTGGACAGTTTTCTTTCTCCCCAAGCAGTTATTACAGATTATTTTCAAGTTGTTCCTGGTTGTTTATTAGTTGTTCCAGGGGGACTAACTAGCTTCCACTCCTTTCTATGCCACCATCTTCTGCTAATAACTCACCTATTTTTTTTTCCCTACTGTAAAATTTAATGCACTTGTAGACTTTGCAACTGAACTACTACCCAATCAGTAGTTCAGAACAGTGTGTTTTCTTTTTTCCTTTTTTTTAAACCTATTTAGCATCAACATTCTGCAGAAGTTATAACCTGATAAATAAAGCAAACACATATTGAAAAACAACACACTTGACTAAAGCAAAAAGGATTCAACTAGTTTTAAAACCAGACATTGCTTATCAGCATGTCTGTAGGGTGTGCTCCATTTCCTTGGAAAGCCTCTGCAAGTTTACTGTTTTTGTCTTTTGGAAGGGCCCTTCTCCGAAAGAGGGTTCCTCCCAGCCTCTTGTAGACTTTGTGAAGTGGTTTCTATTACCCAATCAGTAGTTGGAGAACAAAGGAAAAAAGTTGCTAGAATGTTTAAGCAAATGCTCAGTGTGGCAAATTAAAATGTCCCTAACCCTCAAAGAAGCAGTCTGGTTTCAGCCCCAGGTATTTCTTTTTACTCTCTGCGTGATGAATCTATTTAGTCCCATAACTCTCTGACTCCTTAGATTTGTGATGTGTTCACTTTAATTCAGATCAAAAACTTTTAGCCACATTTTGAATTAGGTGTACAACTGTTATATAGGAATATGTATATGTATTTCATGCACATAATACATGCATACAGAGAGAGAGAGAGGGAGTAAGGAAGAGCAACAATGTAAGGAGACAAGTTGCTTGTCTGAATTTAGGTATTACCCCAATTTTCCTCTCCCCTCTGAGAGGAAAATTATGCATGGCCTACTTTTGGCTGGAGACAAGTTCAGAAAGAGCTATTTTCAAGGTGCCCTATAACTGTATATGTCAATAATATAGCTTACACAAAGTCCCATAAGGATTTACTAGATGTTATAGGGAAAAGGAGAAAAGAATACATCATAAGATAATATAACAATGAATGATTTACTGTGTTTTATACATATATTAAAATGACATTAGATTGCCTTCTTAAAGAGTCAGCCTTTCCTGAATTCTGTTGGTTTTACCTTTAAAATATATCTGGAATCTCACTTTTTCACCTCACCATACTACCACTATGACACCAACATATTCTTTCTTCCCTTATCCTGCCTGATCTCTTTTTTTTTAATTTTTTTAAATTTTTTTTCATTTTTTTGAGATTGTTCAGATAACAAACAATTATCCAAAGATCCAAAGTGTACAATCACTTGCCCCTGGGTACCCTCATACAGCTGTGCATCCATCACACTTAATTTTTGTTCAATTTTTAGAAACTTTTCATTACTCCAGACAAGAAATAAAGTGAAAGAAGAAAAAAGAAAAAAAAGAAAAAAAAGAAAAGGAAACTCTAATCCTCCCCTATCCCTAACCAACCCCCCTCAATTGTTGACTCACAGTATTGATATAGTGCATTTGTTACTGTTTATGAAAAATGTTGAAATACTACTAACTGTAGTATATAGTTTGTAATAGGTATATAGTTCTTCCCTCTATTATTAACTTCTAACTGTATTGTCATACTCTTTGTTCTGGTTCATGGAAGTGATTTCTAGTATTTGTACAATTGATCATGGACATTGCCCACCATAGGATTCAGTTTTATACATTCCCATCTTTTGACCTCCAACTTTCCTTCTGGTGACATAGACTCTGAGCTTCCCCTTTCCACCTCATTCACACACCATTCGGCACTGTTAGTTATTCTCACATCTTGCTACCAACACCCCTGTTCATTTCCAAACATTCAAGTTCATCTTAATTGAACATTCTGCTCATACTAAGCAACCACTCCCCATTCTTAAGCCTCATCCTATATTTTGGTACCTTATATTTCATGTCTATGAGTTTACATATTATAATTAGTTCCTATCAGTGAGAGCCGGCAATAATTGTCCTAATGTGTCTGGCTTATTTCACTCAGTATATTGTCCTCGAGGTTTTGTCATCAACCCATTTTTTTTTTAAATATGGTTTTGTTCACTCACCATACATTCCGTCCCAAGTAAATAATCAATGGTTCTCTGCATGGTCATACATTTATGTGTTCACCACTTTCACCACTATCTATATAAAGGCATCTACATTTCTTTCACAAGGCAGGAGGGAGAGTCAAAGAAGGTAGAGAGGCAAAAGAAAGAGGAAAAAAAATGACAGCTAGGAAGCAGCAAAAGGAAAAATAACCTTAAATCAAAGTAGAATAAAGAATCAGACAAGGGGGCAAGATGGCAGACTGGTGAGCTGTATGTTTTAGTTACTCCTCCAGGAAAGTAGGTAAAAAGCCAGGAACTGCGTGGACTGGACACCACAGAGCAATCTGTCTTTGGGCATACTTCATACAACACTCATGAAAACGTGGAACTGCTGAGATCAGCGAAATCTGTAAGTTTTTGCGGCCAGGGGACCCGCGCCCCTCCCTGCCAGGCTCAGTCCCGGGGGAGGAGGGGCTGTCAGCTCCAGGAAGGAGAAGGGAGAATTGCAGTGGCTGCTCTCATCGGAAACTCATTCTACTGATTCAAACTCCAACCATAGATAGACTGAGGCCAGACACCAGAGACTCTGAGAGCAGCCAGCCCAGCAGAGAGGAGACGGGCATAGAAGGAAAACAACACGAGAAGCTCCAAAGTAAAAGCAGAGGATTTTTGGAGTTCTGGTGAACACAGAAAGGGGAAGGGCGGAGATCAGGCCTTGAGGCGCATATGCAAATCCCGAAGCAAGGCTGATGTCTCTGCCCAGGGCACCTTTCCTTAATGGCCCTGGTTGCTTTGTCTATTAGCATTTCAATAACCCATTAGATCTCTGAGGAGGGCCGTTTTTTTTTTTTTTTTAAATCCTTTTTGCTTTTTCTAAAACAATTACTCTAAGAAGCTCAATACAGAAAGCTTCAAAGAATTGAAATTTGGGCACGTCAAGTCAAGAGCAGAACTAAGAGAGCTCTGAGACAAAAGGCAATAATCCAGTGGCTGAGAAAATTCACTAAACAACACAACTTCCCAAGAAAAGGGGGGTGTCCGCTCACAGCCACCATCCTGGTGGACAGGAAACACTCCTGCCCATCGCCAGCCCCATAGCCCAGAGCTGCCCCAGACAACCCAGTGTGACGGAAGTGCTTCAAATAACAGGCACACACCACAAAACTGGGCGTGGACATTAGCCTTCCCTGCAACCTCAGCTGAATGTCCCAGAGCTGGGAAGGGGGAGCAGTGTGAATTAACAGAGCCCCATTCAGCCATCATTTGAGCAGACTGGGAGCCTCCCAACACAGCCCAGCAGCCCAGAACTGCCCTGGGGGGACGGCACTCACCTGTGACATAGCACAGTCATCCCTCAACAGAGGACCCGGGGTGCACAGCCTGGAAGAGGGGCCCACTTGCAAGTCTCAGGAGCCATACGCCAATACCAAAGACTTGTGGGTCAGTGGCAGAGACAAACTGTGGCAGGACTGAACTGAAGGATTAGACTATTGCAGTAGCTTTAAAACTCTAGGATCATCAGGGAGATTTGATTGTTAGGGCCACCCCCCCTCCCCGACTGCCCAGAAACACGCCCCACATACAGGGCAGGCAACACCAACTACACACGCAAGCTTGGGACACCAATTGGGCCCCACAAGACTCACTCCCCCCACTCACCAAAAAGGCTAAGCAGGGGAGATCTGGCTTGTGGAGAACAGGTGGCTCGTGGACGCCACCTGCTGGTTAGTTAGAGAAAGTGTACTCCACGAAGCTGTAGATCTGATAAATTAGAGATAAGGACTTCAACTGGTCTACAAACCCTAAAAGAACCCTATCAAGGACAGCAAATGCCACGAGGCCAAAAACAACAGAAAATTATAAAGCATATGAAAAAACCAGACGATATGGATAACCCAAGCCCAAGCACCCAAATCAAAAGACCAGAAGAGACACACCTAGAGCAGCTACTCAAAGAACTAAAGATGAACAATGAGACCCTAGTACGGGATATGAAGGAAATCAAGAAGACCCTAGAAGAGCATAAAGAAGACATTGCAAGACTAAATAAAAAAATGGATGATCTTATGGAAATTAAAGAAACTGTTGACCAAATTAAAAAGATTCTGGACACTCATAGTACAAGACTAGAGGAAGTTGAACAACGAATCAGTGACCTGGAAGATGACAGAATGGAAAATGAAAGCATAAAAGAAAGAATGGGGAAAAAAATTGAAAAACTCGAAATGGACCTCAGGGATATGATAGATAATATGAAGCGTCCGAATATAAGACTCATTGGTGTCCCAGAAGGGGAAGAAAAGGGTAAAGGTCTAGGAAGAGTATTCAAAGAAATTGTTGGGGAAAACTTCCCAAATCTTCTAAACAACATAAATACACAAATCATAAATGCTCAGCGAACTCCAAATAGAATAAATCCAAAAAAACCCACTCCGAGACATATACTGATCACACTGTCAAACATAGAAGAGAAGGAGCAAGTTCTGAAAGCAGCAAGAGAAAAGCAATTCACCACATACAAAGGAAACAGCATAAGACTAAGTAGTGACTACTCAGCAGCCACCATGGAGGCGAGAAGGCAATGGCACGATATATTTAAAATTCTGAGAGAGAGGAATTTCCAGCCAAGAATACTTTATCCAGCAAAGCTCTCCTTCAAATTTGAGGGAGAGCTTAAATTTTTCACAGACAAAGAAATGCTGAGAGAATTTGCTAACAAGAGACCTGCCCTACTGGAGATACTAAAGGGAGCCCTACAGACAGAGAAACAAAGACAGGACAGAGAGACTTGGAGAAAGGTTCAGTACTAAAGAGATTCGGTATGGGTACAATAAAGGATATTAATAGAGAGAGGGAAAAATATGGCAAACATAACCCAAAGGATAAGATGGCCGATTCAAGAAATGCCTTCACGGTTTTAACGTTGAATGTAAATGGATTAAACTCCCCAATTAAAAGATATAGATTCGCAGAATGGATCAAAAAAAATGAACCATCAATATGTTGCATACAAGAGACTCATCTTAGACACAGGGACACAAAGAAATTGAAAGTGAAAGGATGGAAAAAAATATTTCATGCAAGCTACAGCCAAAAGAAAGCAGGTGTAGCAATATTAATCTCAGATAAAATAGACTTCAAATGCAGGGATGTTTTGAGAGACAAAGAAGGCCACTACATACTAATAAAAGGGGTAATTCAGCAAGAAGAAATAACAATCGTAAATGTCTATGCACCCAATCAAGGTGCCACAAAATACATGAGAGAAACATTGGCAAAACTAAAGGAAGCAATTGATGTTTCCACAATAATTGTGGGAGACTTCAACACATCACTCTCTCCTATAGATAGATCAACCAGACAGAAGACCAATAAGGAAATTGAAAACCTAAACAATCTGATAAATGAATTAGATTTAACAGACATCTACAGGACATTACATCCCAAATCACCAGGATACACATACTTTTCTAGTGCTCAAGGAACTTTCTCCAGAATAGATCATATGCTGGGACATAAAACAAGCCTCAATAAATTTAAAAAGATTGAAATTATTCAAAGCACATTCTCTGACCACAACGGAATACAATTAGAAGTCAATAACCATCAGAGACTTAGAAAATTCACAAATACCTGGAGGTTAAACAACACACTCCTAAACAATCAGTGGGTTAAAGAAGAAATAGCAAGAGAAATTGCTAAATATATAGAGACGAATGAAAATGAGAACACAACATACCAAAACCTATGGGATGCAGCAAAAGCAGTGCTAAGGGGGAAATTTATAGCACTAAACGCATATATTAAAAAGGAAGAAAGAGCCAAAATCAAAGAACTAATGGATCAACTGAAGAAGCTAGAAAATGAACAGCAAACCAATCCTAAACCAAGTAGAAGAAAAGAAATAACAAGGATTAAAGCAGAAATAAATGACATAGAGAACAAAAAAACAATAGAAAGGATAAATATCACCAAAAGTTGGTTCTTTGAGAAGATCAACAAGATTGACAAGCCCCTAGCTAGACTGACAAAATCAAAAAGAGAGAAGACCCATATAAACAAAATAATGAATGAAAAAGGTGACATAACTGCAGATCCTGAAGAAATTAAAAAAATTATAAGAGGATATTATGAACAACTGTATGGCAACAAACTGGATAATGTAGAAGAAATGGACAATTTCCTGGAAACATATGAACAACCTAGACTGACCAGAGAAGAAATAGAAGACCTCAACCAACCCATCACAAGCAAAGAGATCCAATCAGTCATCAAAAATCTTCCCACAAATAAATGCCCAGGGCCAGATGGCTTCACAGGGGAATTCTACCAAACTTTCCAGAAAGAACTGACACCAATCTTACTCAAACTCTTTCAAAACATTGAAAAAAATGGAACACTACCTAACTCATTTTATGAAGCTAACATCAATCTAATACCAAAACCAGGCAAAGATGCTACAGAAAAGGAAAACTACCGGCCAATCTCCCTAATGAATATAGATGCAAAAATCCTCAACAAAATACTTGCAAATCGAATCCAAAGACACATTAAAAAAATCATACACCATGACCAAGTGGGGTTCATTCCAGGCATGCAAGGATGGTTCAACATCAGAAAAACAATCAATGTATTACAACACATTAAAAACTCGAAAGGGAAAAATCAATTGATCATCTCAATAGATGCTGAAAAAGCATTTGACAAAATCCAACATCCCTTTTTGATAAAAACACTTCAAAAGGTAGGAATTGAAGGAAACTTCCTCAACATGATAAAGAGCATATATGAAAAACCCACAGCCAGCATAGTACTCAATGGTGAGAGACTGAAAGCCTTCCCTCTAAGATCAGGAACAAGACAAGGATGCCCGCTGTCACCACTGTTATTCAACATTGTGCTGGAAGTGCTAGCCAGGGCAATCCGGCAAGACAAAGAAATAAAAGGCATCCAAATTGGAAAAGAAGAAGTAAAACTGTCATTGTTTGCAGATGATATGATCTTATATCTAGAAAACCCTGAGAAATCAACGATACACCTACTAGAGCTAATAAACAAATTTAGCAAAGTAGCGGGATACAAGATTAATGCACATAAGTCAGTAATGTTTCTATATGCTAGAAATGAACAAACTGAAGAGACACTCAAGAAAAAGATACCATTTTCAATAGCAACTAAAAAAATCAAGTACCTAGGAATCAACTTAACCAAAGATGTAAAAGACCTATACAAAGAAAACTACATAACTCTACTAAAAGAAATAGAAGGGGACCTTAAAAGATGGAAAAATATTCCATGTTCATGGATAGGAAGGCTAAATGTCATTAAGATGTCAATTCTACCCAAACTCATCTACAGATTCAATGCAATCCCAATCAAAATTCCAACAACCTACTTTGCAGACTTGGAAAAGCTAGTTATCAAATTTATTTGGAAAGGGAAGATGCCTCGAATTGCTAAAGACACTCTAAAAAAGAAAAACGAAGTGGGAGGACTTACACTCCCTGACTTTGAAGCTTATTATAAAGCCACAGTTGCCAAGACAGCATGGTACTGGCACAAAGATAGACATATAGATCAATGGAATCGAATTGAGAATTCAGAGATAGACCCTCAGATCTATGGCCGACTGATCTTTGATAAGGCCCCCAAAGTCACCGAACTGAGCCATAATGGTCTTTTCAACAAATGGGGCTGGGAGAGTTGGATATCCATATCCAAAAGAATGAAAGAGGACCCCTACCTCACACCCTACACAAAAATTAACTCAAATGGACCAAAGATCTCAATATAAAAGAAAGTACCATAAAACTCCTAGAAGATAATGTAGGAAAACATCTTCAAGACCTTGTATTAGGAGGCCACTTCCTAGACTTTACACCCAAAGCACAAGCAACAAAAGAGAAAATAGATAAATGGGAACTCCTCAAGCTTAGAAGTTTCTGCACCTCAAAGGAATTTCTCAAAAAGGTAAAGAGGCAGCCAACTCAATGGGAAAAAATTTTTGGAAACCATGTATCTGACAAAAGACTGATATCTTGCATATACAAAGAAATCCTACAACTCAATGACAATAGTACAGACAGCCCAATTATAAAATGGGCAAAAGATATGAAAAGACAGTTCTCTGAAGAGGAAATACAAATGACCAAGAAACACATGAAAAAATGTTCAGCTTCACTAGCTATTAGAGACATGCAAATTAAGACCACAATGAGATACCATCTAACACCGGTTAGAATGGCTGCCATTAAACAAACAGGAAACTACAAATGCTGGAGGGGATGTGGAGAAATTGGAACTCTTATTCATTGTTGGTGGGACTGTATAATGGTTCAGCCACTCTGGAAGTCAGTCTGGCAGTTCCTTAGAAAACTAGATATAGAGCTACCATTCGATCCAGCGATTGCACTCCTCGGTATATACCCGGAAGATCGGAAAGCAGTGACACGAACAGATATCTGCACGCCAATGTTCATAGCAGCATTATTCACAACTGCCAAGAGATGGAAACAACCCAAATGTCCTTCAACAGATGAGTGGATAAATAAAATGTGGTATATACACACGATGGAATACTACGTGGCAGTAAGAAGGAACGATCTGGTGAAACATATGACAACATGGATGAACCTTGAAGACATAATGCTGAGCGAAATAAGCCAGGCACAAAAAGAGAAATATTATATGCTACCACTAATGTGAACTTTGAAAAATGTAAAACAAATGGTTTATAATGTAGAATGTAGGGGAACTAGCAGTAGAGAGCAATTAAGGAAGGGGGAACAATAATCCAGGAAGAACAGATAAGCTATTTAACGTTCTGGGGATGCCCAGAAATGACTATGGTCTGTTAATTTCTGATGGTTGTAGTAGGAACAAGTTCACTGAAATGTTGCTATATTATGTAACTTTCTTGGGGTAAAGTAGGAACATGTTGGAAGTTAAGCAGTTATCTTAGGTTAGTTGTCTTTTTCTTACTCCCTTGCTATGGTCTCTTTGAAATGCTCTTTTATTGTATGTTTGTTTTCTTTTTAACTTTTTTTTTCATACAGGTGATTTGAAAAAAGAAGGGAAAGTTAAAAAAAAAAAAAAAAAAAAAAAAAGAAAAAAGACAAACAAGGGGAAAAAAAAAAAAAAAAAGATGTAGTGCCCCCTTGAGGAGCCTGTGGAGAATGCAGGGGTATTCGCCTACCCCACCTCCATGGTTGCTAACATGACCACAGACATAGGGGACTGGTGGTTTGATGGGTTGAGCCCTCTACCATAAGTTTTACCCTTGGGAAGACGGTTGCTGCAAAGGAGAGGCTAGGCCTCCCTGTATTTGTGCCTAAGAGTCTCCTCCTGAATGCCTCTTTGTTGCTCAGATGTGGCCCTCTCTCTCTGGCTAAGCCAACTTGAAAGGTGAAATCACTGCCCTCCCCCCTACGTGGGATCAGACACCCAGGGAAGTGAATCTCCCTGGCAACGTGGAATATGACTCCCAGGGAGGAATGTAGACCTGGCACCGTGGGACGGAGAACATCTTCTTGACCAAAAGGGGGATGTGAAAGGAAATGAAATAAGCTTCAGTGGCAGAGAGATTCCAAAAGGAGCCGAGAGGTCACTCTGGTGGGCACTCTTATGCACACTTTAGACAACCCTTTTTAGGTTCTAAAGAATTGGGGTAGCTGGTGGTGGATACCTGAAACTATCAAACTACAACCCAGAACCCATGAATCTCGAAGACAGTTGTATAAAAATGTAGCTTATGAGGGGTGACAATGGGATTGGGAAAGCCATAAGGACCAAACACCACTTTGTCTAGTTTATGGATGGATGTGTAGAAAAGTAGGGGAAGGAAACAAACAGACAAAGGTACCCAGTGTTCTTTTTTACTTCAATTGCTCTTTTTCACTCTAATTATTATTCTTGTTATTTTTGTGTGTGTGCTAATGAAGGTGTCAGGGATTGATTTAGGTGATGAATGTACAACTATGTAATGGTACTGTAAACAATCGAAAGTACAATTTGTTTTGTATGACTGCGTGGTATGTGAATATATCTCAATAAAATGATGATTTAAAAAAAAAAAAAAAAAAAAAAAAGAATCAGACAATACCACCAATGCCAAGTGTATAACATGCCTCCCCTATCCCCACCTCTTATCTGCATTTAACTTGGTGTATCACCATTGTTACATTAAAGGAAGCATAATACAATGATTCTATTAGTTACAGTCTCTAGTTTATGCTGATTGCATCCCTCCCCCAGTGCCTCCCCATTTTTAACACCTTGCAAGGTTGACATTTGCTTGTTCTCCCTCGTAAAAGAACATATTTGTACATTTTAATCACAATTGTTGAATACTCTAGATTTCACCAAGTTACACAGTCCCAGTCTTTATCTTTCCTCCTTTCTTGTGGTGTCTCACATGCTCCCCACCTTCCTCTCTCAACCATATTCATAGTTACCTTTGTTCAGTGTACTTATATTGCTGTGCTACCATCTCCCAAAATTGAGTTCCAAACCACACACTCCTTTCTTCTATCACGCTGTAGTGTTCCCTTTAGTATTTCCTGTAGGGCAGGTGTCTTGTTCACAAAGTCTCTCATTGTCTGTTTGTCAGAAAATATTTTGAGCTCTCCCTCATATATGAAGGACAGCTTTGCTGGATATAGGATTCTTGGTTGGCAGTTTTTCTCTTTCAGTATCTTAAATATATCACACCACTTCCTTCTGGCCTCCATGGTTTCTGCTGAGAGATCCGCACATAGTCTTATTAAGCTTCCTTTGTATGTAATGGATCACTTTTCTCTTGCTGCTTTCAGGATTCTCTCTTTGTCTTTGACATTTGATAATCTGATTATTAAGTGTCTTGGCATAGGCCTATTCATATCTCTTCTGTTTGGAGTATGCTGCTATTCTTGATCTGTAATTTTATGTCTTTCATAAGAGATGGGAAATTTTCATTCATTATTTCCTCTATTATTGCTTCTGCCCCCTTTCCCTTCTCTTCTCCTTCTGGGACACCAATGATACATACATTATTGTACTTTGTTTCATCCTTGAGTTCCCAGAGACGTTGCTCGTATTTTTTCATTCTTTTCTCCATGTGCTCCTTTGCTTGTAGGCTTTCAGGTGTTTTGTTCTCCAGTTCCTGAGTGTTTTCTTCTGCCTCTTGAGATCTGCTGTTGTATGTTTCCATTGTGTCTTTCATCTCTTGTGTTGTGCCCTTCATTTACATAGATTCTACTAGTTGTTTTTTTGAACTTTTGATTTCTGTCGTATATATGCCCAGTGTTTCCTTTACAGCCTCTATCTCTTTTGCAATATCTTCTCTAAACTTTTTGATTTGATTTAGCATTAGTTGTTTAAATTCCTGTATCTCAGTTGAAGTTTACGTTTGATCCTTTGACTGGGCCATAACTTTGTTTTTCTTAGTGTAGGTTGTAATTTTCTGTTGTCTAGGCATGGTTTCCTTGGTTATCCAAATCAGGTTTTCCCAGACCAGAACAGGCTCAGGTCCCAGAGGGAAGAAATATTCAGTATCTGGTTTCCCTGTGGGTGTGTCTTAGAAAATTGCTCCACCCTTTGATGCCTCAGGTCACTGTGCTTTTCTGCCCAGCAGATGATGCTTGTTAGCCTATAATTCTTGACTGGTGTGAGGAGGTATGGCCATGTTCCCCCAGGCTCTGGGGTCTGGTTCTGAATGGAAAGGGCCCCACTCTTTTCCTCCTAGAGAAGACAGACCCCCCAGGTGGAGGTTATTAGCATTTCAATGGTCTCACTCTCTGCTTGTGGTGTCTCCATCCTTTCCCGAGTCATAGCCCTGGAAACTGAAAATGACTGGGGCTTTCTCCACGGAGCGGAAAAAGAAACAGATAGTCCCCCTTCAGACCCAGTCCAAGGTGACCCTCTGGTCTCCTAGGTCAGTCGTCACCCAAAGCCTCTGTCTGTTTTTTGGGGATGTGTACCTGTAATGAGCAGTTCACACTCACTACTTAAAACCCCAGTTGGAGCTCAGCTGAGCTATATTCATTTGCTGGGAGAGAGCTTCTCTCTGGCATCACGAGGCTCTGCAGCTCGGGCTATAGGGGAGGAGGTCTGATGACTTGGATCCACAGGTTTTACTTACAGATTTTATGCTGTGTTCTCAGGCATTCACCCCAATTCAGGTTGGTGTATGATGAGGGGATGGTCTCATTTGTCCCCCCGCGGTTATTCTGGATTATTTACTAGTTGTTTCTGGTTTTTTGCAGTTGTTCCAGGGGGACTACTTAGCTTCCACTCCTCTCTATGCTGCCATCTTGCCCCACCTCCAACTCACCTATTTTTAAATTTAAAGTGTTATACCATTTTATATTTACTGCAAAATTCTCTGCATATGGAAATTCGATATCAAGCTGTATTTCAGGCCAAAGTGTGCAGAATCTGTGAGAGCTGTGATACAAAAAGGTTAAATCCCAAGAAAATACTCACAGGATTTTAATGAACCTGTCCTTTTCAATGTAAAAATATTCAGGTGAGTTTGATCCCAGATAAGATTAAGAGTCAGAGGCTACTGCACAAATTAGATATCACCTGAGATACAAAATGGTTTGATTATTTTCCAGTTTATGTGTGACTCGTTACATACATTGGCAAGAATGTGAATTAAAATGTCAGTCTATTTCAGGTAAGACCTAATAAACAAGTTGTAGATTCAGTTCATACTTCATTGATCAATGAATGGTATCAATTTTCACACAGCCCAGGATCCTGATAACTTTCCTGTTGAATAAGTATCATAAATTTTACATGTTCTAGGACTCACCATGAGGGGAATTGCTAAAAAGTACTCTCAATGCTCTGAAAACATTCTGAATCACTGCTTTACATAATGGAAGGAAATTTTATGCAATACTCAAGAGTTAACTAAAACAAACAGAAACATGTCCTTACCTTTAAATTTCTTAACTTCAAAATAAATGTTATGATAATATGGATAATAGGAATTAATGTTGTTCATAGTCAATTACCTATACAGTATGAAATTCTATTAAATGTTGATTGAATTTAAATTAAAATAGCTGAAAACTCCAATTGCTCCAAATAATTATTTTGTGTTTTTATTATGAGTTTATGGATAGAGGCAACCCCATAAAAATAATGGTGGCCTGTTGCATTGTATATGCTCAAGAACATTTGGAGCACCAATCTGGTCACCACGACATACAAATTTGCTTTCTTATGTGTAGTCATTGACATGATGTTATTAGGAACGATCTTCCTGTGCCCTCTCCTCCACATGAAGGATCATGAGATGATTATTTGCTTCTTACTACCTCATTGCTTCATTGCCTGTAGTTTCTCACCCCCAAGGGAGTAAAAAGAACATCCAGACCCACTCTGCAGCTATAAGAATCCTTTACCAGCAAGCAGAAGTATCTGAATCCTCATAGACTTAACAGGTGTCTTCATTTCCCAGGGCAGTCATAACAATGAACCATAAACTGGGGGGCTTAAAACAACAGATCTTTATTGTCTCACAATTCTGGAGACCAGAAGTCTGAAATAAAATACTTGGCGGGGTCATGCCTCTTCTTAAGTCTTCAGGGAAGGATCTGTTCCATGCCTCTTTCCTGGATTCTTTGATTTGTGAAATAACTTAATCACTGCATCTGTCACATGGTTGTTTTCTCTCTGTTTCCAAATTTCCTGTCCTTACAAGGACTCCAATCATATGGGATTAGGGCTCACCCTAATACAGTTTATACTCATCTTAAATAATAATATCTTCCAAGATTCTATTTCTAAATGGGATCACAATCACTATAATGAAGGTTAGTACTTCAACATATTGTTTTGGGGGATGCAATTCAACCCATAACACCGGTCACATTGGATTAAGGGCACACCTTCAAAAATCCTATTTCCAAATAGATCTTCATTTTAACTTTTCTAATTTCATCTGTATTAGCTGTATTTCCAAATAAGTGCACATTCTAAGGTACTGGCATTTAGGATTTGTAATATCTTTTTTTGAGAGGACAAAGTCTATCCATAATAGAAGAGATAATGTTTTCTATGCTTTCAATACTGTTTTTCCTGTAACTGTCATCTCTGTATCTTCCAAAAGTACAAGTCTTGTTCCTTTGTTTTCATACATTTAAACTCTTTGTCCTTCTTCCCTTATAATTAAAAATTTTTCTCTCCTTTAAGTTCTAAAACCTCATATTAAGAACTCTGAAACTCCTATTCTAACCTCCATTTATAGCAACCTCTTCTATATGCATAAAGTCTTTGAAGAATCCTTCCCTGCAGTGGCTTTCTATATACTCCCTAGTGGTGAGTTCCTTTATTCTCTCATTCCATGCATATCAGGCTTAGCCTTCAGGACTATTATCTTCTTTTATTCCTGAACAGCAATTTTTGAACATTTTACCTCTACCCCATCTCAAAAACTACTATTATTTTCATACTCATAAAAATGCAAATGCAGTACTTTCTCCTTCTTGTGCCTGTCAACTATTGACCTCCTAACAACATGCCCCTTCATTTATTAAATATATTGTTAACTGACTCAGAGTTTTAATTGTCATGATCCCTCCTTTCATCATTCAATATGATTCCATCATCCTCACAGATACTCACATGTCCTCATCCTTCAGGATAAATTTTCCCTTCTTTAATAAGCCTCTTCTTTTCTTCTTTGGACTATATTCTTTGCTGTTTTACTGGTAAAAAAGATCCTATATTTTCATGTTGGATTTTAATAGCAGTTGTTTTGGTTTGCTAAAGCTGCAGAAATGCAATATAATAGAAATGGATTGGGTTTGCAAATGGGGATTTATTAGGGTGCAAATTTACAGTTCTAAGTCCATGAAAATGTCCAAATTAAGGCATCAGGAAGTAGATACCTATTCTGAGGAAAGGCTGATGGCCTCTGGGGCTCCTCTGTCACATGGGAAGGTGCATGCTTGGCTCTGCTGAACATTCTCTCCTAGTTTTAGCTTCTGGTTTCAGTGGCTTTCTCTAAAATGTCTCTGAGCTTCTGTCTCGGCTCCTGTGGGACTTCACTTGCTTTTCTAGGGACCATATGGATTCCACCACCTAGCTTCTCTCATTTCTCTCCAAAATGTCTTTTCCTTTTGTCCTCTCAAAAGACACCAGCAAGGGAACTAAGAACCACCTTGAGTGGGTGGGGTCACATCTCCATGGACACTACCTAATGAAATGGTCCCACCCACAATAGGTCTGCTCCCGCAAGATTGGATAAAAAGAACTTAATCTCTTCTGGAGTATGTAACAGTTCCAAACCAGCACAGTGGCCAAGGAGCATCCATCTCTGAAATTAGCAATTTAAAAGAACTTCACCAGAGATTCTGGGAAGATGGTGGCATAGAAAGAAGTGGAAGACTTAGTCTCCTCCAGAACAATTCATAAATGAACAAAAAACCAGTAAATAACCTGGAATGGTAGTGGGGAGACAAACGTGGCAGTACACTCAACTTCCACCAACATGAATTGGGAGGACTGACTGAGATCACAGCGTAAAATCTGTAAGTAAAATTGCGGACCCATGCTGAGAGCCGAGAACCTAGAGCCGGGAGCCCTTCCCTCATGGAAGCTGTGCCGTGCACTTTCTCAGCCCAGCTCCAAGTGAGGTTTTAATAATAGCTGCTCAATACAGACAGCGAATCCTCAACAAGCAGACAGAGGCTTTTGGTGACAGCTGACCTTGGGAGAATTGGGGAAAATATTCTGTCTCTCGCTCTCTCTCTGTGGAGAAAAGCTCAGCTGCTCTCAGCTCACAAGGCATTGCAGTAAAGACAGCCTCACACATTCTGTATTCTGAAATGAGCTGAGAGCCCTGTGGCACAGCCAAGCGGCCCAAGGTTTCCCTAGAGGGACGGTGCACACTGATGACGTAGCACGGCATCCCCCTTGGCTGAGGGAAGATTGCGGCTGAGAGGGGGGATCAGCTCGGAGAACCCAGGGGCACTATGCCAAGTCCGGTGGTTTAGGGGACATGGAGAGAGAACTGCCCTTCCTCCCTGGCCACCCGTGCACGCGCCCCACATTCAGGGCGGGCGACTCCAGCGGCGCGCCCAGGCTGAGCTCTCCAACTGAACACACAAGAATCATTTCCTCTCACTACACGAGAACTGACTGGAGGGATATAGGGGGCTCACAGACACCATCTGCTGGTTAATTAGAGAAAGTGTATGTCACCAAACTGTGTCTCTGAAAAATCAGATCGATATCCCTTTTTTCTGATACAACTTGAAAGAACCCTATCAAGCAAAACAAATGCCAAGGGGCCAAAAACAACAGAAAATCTTAATGCATATAATAAAACCAGATGATATGGAGAATCCAGCTCCAAACACACAAATCAAGATTTCAGAAGAAACGTTATTCCTCGCAAATTTAATTAAAGAACTACAATCAAAGAACAAAAACATGGCAAAGTATTTAAAGGACATCAAGAGGACCATGGCCCAGGATATAAGCGCCATAAAAAAAAAGACACTAGAAGAGCATAAAGAAGACATTGCAAGAGTAAATAAAAAAATAGAAGATCTTATGGAAAATAAAGAAACTGTTGGCCAAATTAAAAAGACTCTGGATATTCACAATACAAGACTAGAGGAAGCTGAACAATATCTCAGTGTCCTAGAAATCCACAGAACAGAAAATGAAAGAACAAAAGAAAGAATGGAGAAAAAAAATTGAAAAAATCACAATGGATCTCAGGGATACGATAGATAAAATAAAACATCCAAACTTAAGACTCATTGGTGTCCTAGAAGGGGAAGAGAAGGGTAAAGGTCTAGAAAGAGTATTCAGAGAAATTGTTGGGGAAAACTTCCCCAACCTTCTACACAACATAAACACACAAAGCATAAATGCCCAGCGAACTCCAGATAGAATAAATCCAAATAAACCCACCCCAAGACATATTCTGATCAGACTCTCAAATACTGAAGAGAAGGAGCAAGTTCTGAAAGCAGCAAGAGAAAAGCAATTCACCACATACAAAGGAAACAATATAAGACTAAGTAGTGACTACTCAGTGGCCACTATGGAGGCAAGAAGGCAGTGGCATGACATACATAAAATTCTGAGAGAGAAAAATTTCCAGCCAAGAATACTTTATCCAGCAAAACTCTCCTTCAAATTTGAGGGAGAGCTTAAATTTTTCACAGACAAACAAATGCTGAGAGACTTTGCCAATAAAAGACCTGCCCTACTTCAGATTCTAAAGGAAGCCCTACCAACAGAGAGACAAAGAAAGGAGAAAGAGATATAGAGAATTTTAACAGACATATATAGTACCTTAAATCCCAAATCACCAGGACACTCATTTTTCTCTAGTGATTACAGATCTTTCTCCAGAAGGGACCATAAGCTGGGACATAAAACAAGCCTCAAGAAATTAAAAAAAAAAATTGAATATACTCAAAGAACATTCTCCAAACACAATGGAATACAAATAGAAGTCAATAATTTTTGAACTATAACTCCACTATTTACTTCCTACATGAAAAAAAAATACACAAACTCTAAGGACAAATCAGTGGTTTTGAACTCAATGTAAAATATGTAATTTTAGACAACTATATAAAGGTGGGGGAATGAAGGAGTATAGGAACATAGTTTATGTGCCCTATTGAAGTGAAGGAGGTATCAAAGAAAAACAAGATTGATAGGGATTTAAGAGGTTAATTTTAAGCCCCACAGTAAACACAAAGAAATTATCAGAGAATATAAACAAAGAGATGAAATTAGAGTTTGGGTTAAGAGAAATGGGGGAAGGGGCAATGGGAAGTTACGAAAGGAGTGTAGGGTTGCTGTTTGAGGTGAAGGGAAATTTCTAGCAATGGATGGTGGGAAAGAGCATAACATCATTCTAAATGTGATTAATCTCACTAATGGAAGGCTAGGGAGGGGGTGGAATGGGAAGATTTGGGCTGTATATATGTTTCCACAATTGAAAAAAGGAAAAAAAAAAAAAAAAGACAGTCTAACTAGACGACAATTGAATGCTAAGGATGAACTTGGATGGGATTGGAGGGTGGAGGACAGATGGCTCGAAGGGACACAGTTGAGACATAAGGAAAAGGAAATATAGAATGTAAGCATTGTGTCATTGTTGAATCTCTTATACTTCTTAGCTGTGCTTAATGGAATTACATAAAAAAATGTTCTTGTTCATGGGAAGTACATACGTGAATTATAGTGTATGTTCAAGGATGTGTGCAGCTAACTCTCATATGTTCAGAAGACAGAGAAATATAGGATGGATGATAGATAGGGAGGAAGGGAGGGAGGGAGGGAAAGAAATAGCGATGTGACAGCATGTTAAAGTTGGTGGATTGAGATATCGGGGGAGGGGGTTCAGGGTATGATGAACTTCTATGTATGGGGCTAGTATTGTTTTTGCAACTATTCATGTAACTTTGAATTTATATCAAAATAAAATAAAAGAAAATCAAAAAAAAAAAAAAAAAAAAAAAGATCAGTTAGATTTATTTCTGGAAAAAAAAAAAAAAAAGTCACCATAATATGATAATCCTCTCCTTCCATCTACCTCCAATGCAATTTTACTCTGACTTTATCAGGAATATACTTTGATTTGTTATTTATTTATTATTAATTTATTTTCCCCATCCATTACTGCCTTTTTATTTTCTCTCTTAACCCAGCGGTTATTTCATGATACATTGTTTCTATTATTCTCTTCCTAATAGCTATTCTTCTCTGGAAATTTCTTTAACAGTTAAACAACCCCACCCCCCATCTTCCTAGTCAATTATTCTAGGGGCTTCTGAGTGATCTTGGACACTGTCTTTTCATTACCCCTCAAAACCTACGAATCAACAATTCCTATTCATTCTATCTTATAAATACTCTATTGATATGTTTCTCCCTATTTACACTCCCACCCCACTGTTCTGAGCTGTTATCCCCTCTCAGGTGGACAACATGAACCACTTTTTAAAGGTGCAATATATAAAATGAATAAAATATAGTTTAATATTCATGGGTATAGTTGGTAGGGTTTTTTTTTTTAACTCTTCTATTTATCTATTTGTAAATGCTCTCATATTTATTTATATTTTTATTTTCTTACTAATGGAGGAATCAAGGGAACAGTTTTTTTTTTTTTCCTTTAATGATGCATACATGTAGTGGTAATGGCCTTATATTATTGTCTTGATGTGATGTTGGGAAATAATTGCAAGGTAAACTTAGTCTCTTAACTGCCTCATTGTAAATCTAATTGTCACACTACAGCAAAAATGATTTTTTAAAAATAAAAATCAGATCATGTTACTGCTCTGCTTATAATACTTTGATGTCTTCCCATTGTTCTAAAATAAGTTCTAAAATTCTTAATGAAGTCTAAAACCCCATTGCACAAAGTGCAACTCATAGAGAAGAAGAAGAATCTTTGTCCAAGAGATTATTTGAAATATAAATCCTTAGGCCCCATTCTAGTAGTATTGAATCAGTATCTACTTTCTGGCAAGATCCCAAGGTGACTTGGATGCACATTAAATTTAGAAAGCACTGATGTTAAAAGCCCTCCACGATATTCACTCTATACTCTCTCTCTAGCCTTATTTTGGACCAACTTCTGATCCTATCGTGGCCAAATAAAAATGAATTCCAGTGTACTAAAAACAAAGGTCCTTCTTATTTCTCCAGATAATAAAAGGTTTTAATCACTTGTCTATAATAATGGTGAAGCTAATAAATAATAGCAATAATAAATATAAGTTATATTTTTACAGTTATATGACTTTTCTATTGACACATTTTATTTTGCATTTTATTATTTAAGGAATTTAAATATTTTAAGTACTTTAATTGTATATTAACAATCTATGAAAAATGTATGAGATTTTTAAGGGAAATTTCAATTTCATTCTATTTTTCCTTAAAAAGCTAAATTCAATTTGTAGAGACTTTTAATCCTAGATAATTTATTTTTCCATGTACTTATTCTTTATTTCTTTGATGAAGAACAGACCTATTCCAACTAGAATAATGGAAAGTCACAAATACTTCATTGGGAAAAGAAAAGCATAATAACTTAGTAACATCAAAATTTACCTAACTTCTATCCACCTATCACATAAAAGCTTACATATAATTTCCTCAGGTTATCAACAGCCAAAGTCAGATCTTTCTATTACATTCATCACTGCACCATAGTATCCTTTGTAATATAATACCTTTTATATTTTTGCCTATATCTTTACTAGATTATAAATTCCATCAGGATCTTAGAACAGAGACCATTTCTGCCTTATTTTCTTCAGTAACATCAGTATCTAACACATTTTTTTGAATCACAAATGATACAATCATTAAATATTCTCTGGGTAAATGTAAATGTAATATCTTCTTGGTGACCCAGTATCAGTGTTGGGGATTGAATCATGTCCCAAACAAAATTCATGTCCAGGTCCTAACCACCAACCCAGTGGGTATGAGCCCATTTGTAAATAGGACATTTTACAATGTTCCTTTAGTTAAAATGTGGTTTAACAGAGTCAGGTTGACTTTTAATCTGGATTACTAGAGTTGAATAAAGTGGAACAAAATTCAGAAAGAAAGAGAGAGAGAAGCCACAGACAGCCATAAGCTGGGGTCAAAGAGACCCAGAAAAGAAAGGAAAAGACACCACTGCGTACATTGCCATGTGACATAAAAGCCAAGGAACCCCAAATATTGCTGGCCCATCAGAAGATACCAGCCTTGGGAATAGGCAAGCTTTCTAGCTTCTGAAACCATGATCTAATATATGCCTGTTGTTTAGCCAAATGATTGTATGGTATTTGTCTTAGCATTCAGAAAACAAATACATTTTTTGTTATCAGAAAATATGGTGCTGTGATGACAAATAACTAAAAAGAGCTTTGGAATTGGGTAATGAGTAAAGGCTGGAAGAATTTTGAGGCACTTGGTAGAAAAGGCCTAGATTACTTCGAGGATATGGTTGGTAGAAATATGAACATTAAAGGTACTTACAGTAAGGCCTTGGAAGGAAATGATTAGTTGGTTATTAGAAAACAGAGCAAAGGTGATCCTTCTTATAAAATGGCAGAGAATTTGGCAAAATTATGTTTTTTTAACAGTTTTATTCACATACCATACAATCCATCCTAAGAGTACAATCAATAGCTCCTGGTATAATCACATAATTATTTATTCATCACCACAATCTGTATCAGAGCATTCCCATTTCTTCCAAAAAGAAAAAAGAAAAAATCCCCTACCCCCCATATACCCCTGTTATTGACATTTATCTTTTGTAGAGTGCCTCTGTTACAATTCATGAAAGAATATTACAAGGTACTGTTAACTATAGACCTTAATTTGCATTAATTGTATTTTTCCCATTTACCTTCCTGGGTAAAATTATGCTTTGATGTTGGATTCAAGGCAGAACTTGAATGCAAATAACTTAAATATTTAGCTGAGGATATTTCCAAGATAAGTATAAAAGGTACTCCCTGGTTATACCTTATAGCTTACAGTAAAAAAGTGAGAGGGAAGGGATAAACTGAGAATTAATGTCTGAAGCACTTAGGAAGAAACCAGCAATTGGTAATTTTGAAAATCCTCAGCCTATCCAGTTTGTGTGCTCTGAGACTAGGGCCAGAACAGGCTCTATTGGAGACCTCTCTGAAGTTTAGAGAGGTGACTCCTCAGAGAAGAGGGTTCAATATGAGCATTTAACCAAACAACTCTTTGCTAAAAGAGCATGTGGATGAACATAGATCCAGTCAGCCATTTCTGTGGAAGTTAGGGTTATTAAAGAGTTACAAATATATGTGCAATTTTATGCTTTGGTTTGTAAAATAAAAGTTAAATACTCCTTCATTTACCAAAATTCAATATAATCCACAAATTATTTTTAGTTTCATTTACAAAACAGTTACATTCTTAGCAGGAATATTTATCATTTTATGTCCTTGCCCTTAGATATAATATCTTTGGGACAACAAACTGAAGTTTTATTTGTTTGTTTTGCTTATTTCTTTGCCATTTTATAGCAAGGATACAGAAGTTGCTCAATAAAAGTTCATTTCATTTTCCTTAAATATCTCAAAGATCCTTTTAGAATTTATTTTATAAGTTTTATAAAAACTCCTGTTTCTAAAGAAGCATCTGCTCTGTTCCTTTTTTTATTTGTTATTCTTTGTTTAAGATATATTTCAGTGCTGTTAATTATGTTCATAATGTTGTACTACCAATACCACCATCCGTTACCAAAGGTTCTCCATCATCCCAAATAGAAATTCTGTATCTTTTAAGCCTAAACTCTTTATCTTGTACATAAGCTTGCAGGAATGAAATGGAAAGTTCAATATCATGCAATAAAACAAAGGTGGAATAAAATTTAGGTCTCTGTAATCCAGGCTCACTATTACTATTCCAACTCCAAATTTCTTCATGGGATAATAATGTGAAATTGTATTCTTTGTGGCAAGCCAACAATAACCAAGATCATTATAGGGTGCACAGCTCCAGAGAAAAATGTCTGGTGCATCAGCAATAAACACAGGATAGATCCCTGAAATACTGCCTTCCTTGGGACTCAGAATTTATATTCAAAACATTGCAGTTGCTGTGAGACACCACAACAATTCTACAGCCGTGTTTCAAAGGTCTAATAAATTAGATTCTTCCTTGGCTCAGTCAAAAATCCTGTGTTCAGCAGTTTCAACAATGGAAGACACATCTAATTAAATTAAGTGCTTTGGAGGCGCATGCCAGCAACACTACCTCCAGTCAATAGACTCTGGTTCACAATATTGCTGATCTGGCATGCAGCCACCAGGATGATCACAGACACTGAGCAAACAATTGAATCTCAGGTAACTGAAAGACAAGAAAAGGGTACTTTTCCTTTTAATAGTACAGCAATCTAAACATTAAAATTATATCTCTCCAACCATACATTTTTGAAAGCCCACTTGTTATTAAATTAGACATTTTAATTCTAAAAGAGGCTATGAGCTAATTAGTATTTTAATCTAATAGCTATTTTTCTTCCAAAGTCTTCTCCACTGAAAGTGGCAAATTTTGTTTGAAGATACAGTTTTTCATACAGATAGTTATCATAGTATATAGAAGATTTAGGACTTTTTACTTGTGGGTATATTTTTTATTTGCTTGTTAATGTGTTTTTTGCTTTGATAGTTGTAAAGATGAATTTCAAAGTAAACCCTATCACTAAGAAAATCCCTATTTAGAAAACAGTTTTCTGTTTAGAAAATAGATTTAATAGCTAAATTATTTAGTTGGGGAAAAGTAGATGTTTTGGGGGAACAGATTTTTACAATTATGGGTAAAATTATTTTTTCAGTTAACATACATTTATATAATTTTGTTTATTAGAACTCATTATATGATTATTGCTTTGATTAAAATTTAAGATTTCTTATAGAATAATTTTGAAATCATAAAGAACTATATTATTATATCCATACATTTCAGTTGGGACCTCACAAACTGCCAGAATATATAGATGAAAATAAACAGAATGCATAGTGCAGAATGTTTGGGCTAAAAAAACCCACTAAATTAGAAAATTTAAACTGTTAATCTATCAAAACAGAAAATAGAAGAAGACACAATTATCATTGCAGAAGAATTAGCCTCCTAACACAAAAGAGAATATAATATTTGAGGTGGAGTCATAGATAAGTCTTGGAGAAACATAGCTGTGGAAAATATATGTCAGTCATTTTGTGGGCATCAAATGATAGGGCTAAAGACTAAATATAAGGTTATCTCAATTTTTGAGATCCAGGAGAATGGGTGAAAATTAGATTTTGATTTTGGTATATAGTAAAAAGACTGATGTAAGAAAAATAGACGGTATAGTACAGCATTTTAATGAGTAACCAAGAAGGAGATCAGGTTGAAAATATCAAATATCAATCAATTTCAGAAACAAAAACAGCAAGCATGCAATATTCTTAAAAATATTTGATACAACATTCCCATTCAGCAATCATAAATTAATAAGTGATGAGCATGTCTGTGTACAGATATATGTTGCATATACATTCATGTATGTGTATATATAAACATGTATCTATACATATATCTACATATATATGGTATTTATCAAAAGATTTTGTAACTTTACAGCCAAAATACATTCTTCCTAGTAAAATTACCTATCTACAAAATATTTATATGAAAGGCACAAATAATCCTGAGTGGATGCATGTGGCTGGAAGAATTGTGAAGCCGGAAAAATTCCATTCTTACAAATGTGTGGCAGATAGAATTATGTACCCCAGAAAAACATTTCTTAATCTTAATCTATTCATGTATATGTGAGCCATTTATAAATAAAATCTTTAAATATGTTATTTTTAGTTAAGACATGGCCCAACTGAATGAGGTTGGGCCTTAATCCTAGTACTGGAGGCTTTATGAAGAAAACACCACATGCCAGAGCAGAAGCTGGAAGTCAATAGAACCTGAGGAGAAAGGAGATGACACTGGCATTTCATTACAATGGGCCAGAAAAGCCAAAGACCAAGTATCACCAGCAACCAATCCCAGAATGCCAGAGTCTTTGGAAAGAAAATATCACTTTGCTGATGCCTCAGTTTTGGACTTCTCCTAGGCTCAAAACCATGAGCCATCAAATTCTTGTTTCTTAAGCCAACTCATTGTATGGTATTTGTTTTAGAAGCTGGGAAACTGAGAGATAAAGTTAGAACTATTTAACCAAGCTTGCTTCTTTTTAAAGTATCCCTCTTTTTTAAAAATTAAGTCTCTATGGCTAATTATTAAGGTCTTCTCTACCTCATTAGTTCCCTAGGTGACAGTGTTCCATGTTCTTTCTCTCTAATCACACTTTAATACATCATTATCCCATTTATGTTACCCCCTTCAAATATCATACTTCAAGTGGGTCTGCAGATATTTCCTCAGAATTATGATTATTTCCAATTCTATGCACTCTGATCATTATATCAAGAATTGAAGAGACAATAAAAAGATTGTAACAGTACTTAAAATACACCTGAATGTGATGTTAGTGGTTAGGGATGAATATCAACACAACCATTTTTGCATTAGGGATAGAGGAATGCATTTAGGACTCCTTCCTTGATAATTACAATTCTTTCAGACTTCAGACCAAAGGAGCTACAAGCAAGCAATAATAGAATACTGGGAGAAAATCTGACTTTAGAAATAGGGAAGCAGAAGACTACCCCCTTCATATTCCTTACACCTAATCCCAAATACAAAGCTCTCTGGTAAGCACTATGTTGGAAAGAGTGGATTGGGGATTGGAGATCCAACAGAAGCTTCCTTCCTCCCCACTGAATTTAATGTGGCTGACAGACGTCACAATCTTAGGTTTTCTCCTGCAAGCTCAGAAGCAATGGAACCAAGAGGCAATCAGCATGTATGTTGATCCCAACAATGACTTTCCTTAAACATAGGCTAATCCATATCTCAGTATATGAGCATGTGCATTAATTCTCCTCCCTTGTGGGTGAACTGGAAAGGGCAAGCAGCAGTGCCAGAGATTTCTGGAGAAAGAATACAGTGGTTCAATTCCTATAAATATATTAGAAACTATTGACTTCATACACATTTTCCAGTCTATTCAAAGCATGTATCTCAGAACATGACTTTAATTTTATGTTGAAAATATATTTACTTGTTTTATTCTGGTTATCCAGGGAATGAAAGGGCCATCAAACCATTGTGAGAAACCAAACCACTTCCTGTTAGCCCTTTTATATTTAAATGTTATATTTATTTGCTAGAATGTAATTCTAGATCTCTCTCTCTCTCTCTTTTTCTACTCCCCAACTCAAGGTGTGAAATCATTGGACCATTTCAGAATTCCAGAAACATCAACTAGTTCTTTCTAGATATTAGAAAGATATTATTCTAGATATGGGTATTTCTCATATTATTAAATATAATATTACAAATTTTTGTCACTTATACTGTCCAAAAACTCTTCAAAGTGTTTGACAGGACTAATCACATGTAGTAATTATGTTGTCAAATAGCACTTTGTGCTAAGGAATATGATTATCAATTTTTACTTTACTGATGAAGTAACTAATACAAAGAAATGTTAATCAATTACCCCAAATTCAATCAGCTATTATATACTGGAGCTGACTTTAGTACTCTGGTTCCAGAATCTGAATTTCTATTAATTACACTATGCTGCTGTTCCTCATTCATGTTTATCTTTATGTCAGCACATACTCATGTCAGTTTAATAAGATTTTCTCTTTACATCTAACTTGACTATATTTTTCCTTATAATCTTAAAAAATGCTTCAACATTTATTTATTTATTTATTTATTGCTCCTCATTAATTCACAATTCCTTTTATATATAACATCTTTTATATTTCCCCTGGTAAATATTTTGTGAATATTACCAAATGTTTCTTTTCATTTGAATTTTGAATTCCCAGTGAATAATGCACAGTGAGTACTTTGTGTAATAATTCAAAAGTTCATGTGAGGGCATGAATGTACAATAAGTGACTAAACAAAAATATATGCATTAATTGGGAAAATGTTAACAATGGTTGGTGACAGCTAAGAACGGTATTTCACTTGAAGTATATATGGATCCATCCATTTATTTCTTGAATCAAAAATTTAAATGTTTTGAGAGGTCTGAAAAGGACTGAACTGCAGTGAAATAGAAGACGATTAAATACACAAAAAAACAATAGTCTGAAAACAAAATCTGAACAAGACAGCAATGAAATAATTGACAGTGGAGAATACATAAGAAAAACAGTAAAGAGGTAACAATATTAAGAGCAGAGAATCAAGTTGGAAAATATAATAGAGACAACATCAAAATTTTGAACACTGCAATGAACTAACTACATACAGTTTTCATATCATGTGCATCTCTCATTTGATGCCATAAAATTTGTTTTTCACATTCAAAGGAGATGATTTTCCTAACGTTTTGTTTTTTTCCAAAACCTTTCAACAAGTCTTTATGTAGGAAAAGAACTTTCACAATTTTTTTCAACTTCCAAAACCTGTGTATATATATATAGGTATATATATATATAACGTTTATGTTCAGCTATTTCCTTCTTACAATTTTTTGCTCTCTCAAATACTTGCTTTTATACGGAAGAAATGAAAATACCACCACACTCAAAAAGTATTTCAGTTCCCCATTAAGGATTATAAAATTCGTATAGCTACACCTCTGGAGTTTACTGGCTAAGTCATTTTCTTTCATAGGTGCTGAGTTTTCCTAGATGTGACCTACTTTTGACAGCCCATCAGATAAACCCTCAATGAAATCTTGTGGATGTCATGAAAGATCTTTCTCTTTCACCACCAAATTTAAACCTTCTCACTTTCAGACCTATTTATTTATAGTAGAAAACTGGGACTGAAATCAATAAACCCTTCAATCGAGCTATGGAATAACACCATATCATCAGACAGATATAATGGAGTTGAGTAGGGTCATAAAAGGTCATCCAGAATGATGAGGGGGTGAAGTGGCCTTTGTATGAGTTTAAACTAAATCATCTGATCATAATGTGACTTAGGTTTAACTTTTTATAAAGTCAAAAGTCTATATAAAGACAAAAAGATTTTTGAAGAGGATGATATAAAATGATCTCCATCATTCAAATGTTAGATATATGGTGCACATTTCAATATAGAAAGAAGCATTTAGAAGATATATTGTTGAAAGCACCACTTAAACCTAAGAGCTGTGCAGTTATTATCTTGAGAGAAGCAATCTATGGGAAATGTAAACAGGATCATATGAAATTATGGCTGATACATTCCTAATGGATAATATATGAATTTGGCACATTGAAGTGCAATTTTCCATTTCTGTCAAGGTTGCCTTTGATCTGTTATGACTATCTTCATGATGATCAGAATACCTGGATATAAAATGTACTTTCATGTCATTGGCAGGGAAAGGATTTGAGAATACTGCATTGAGCTGGATATGCCACATTCTGACAGCATAAAGCATATATTGGATGCCTGTTTTTATCTTCATTGAGAGCAAAACCAATTATGTTATTTATAAAATTATCTATTTAAATTTCATTTACCCTTTTTTCACTTCAGAATCAGAACTATTTTATCCTAAAAAAAGTAGAGTAGAGTAATCAAAAAGTAATCTTACCCTTTCATTTTAAATTCCATAAGCATTTTGGAACTTTACATTTATGAAGTATAATGAGCTACAAAGAGAGAAAGAAAATAACTAAGTTTAATTGTTCTACTATGTTTTAACTACTAATTCTTGAGTATTTGATAGATCTAATTATCATTTGCTGAAAACCAGCTACATTTCCTTTAAAAATAAATCAGTTACCATTTATCTCTATGTCTACACTTTGATATTTGCAAGGTCATTTTAGGAAGGAAAACTAGATATTTAAGAGGCAATCTCATAGCAATTGCAAACAATTTATAAAATAGAAAGTGCACCTCTCATCAAAATACTTTATTTTTATTGAGATCAACCATAATATCTTGTAAATTTAATTTTTATCTATGGTTTTTACATTTTATACATTCATATATTTCTTTCTCTGGAGACAACCAATGTAAACATTATCCTTTTACTCTTCCAGATACATTCTTTGCATATATAAAAAGTTATCTTTGTTTTGTGGGTGCTTGTTGTAAGAATATTTTAAATCTAGTTGTATAATTTTTTAATATTTTTATATAGCTTTGCTCTATAAAATAGTTTCTATTTTTATGTAGTTTAGTATGTATCTTCTTTTTCTCTTTCCTTTTTACCACTGATTTTATTGATCTGTTTATTGCTCTCAACGTTGGCATTTGGTAGTAGGATAATTAGTCGTAGTTTCTTCAAAAACATCTCAGCTGGTTATTGCAACATGAGTCATTTTTGCACACTTAGAGATTGATGGGATTTGGGAAGCCTTCTGTCTGCCAGTGACACCATCTGGAACATGTGGCCTCCAAGGACACCATGGCAGAGGAGAGAGATGGAAGAAGACACTAGCTCTTAAAAGTCTCAGCCCAGAAGTGACACATGCCAGTTCTGCTCACTGTCCTTTCTGCTCAAAGGTCTCAAAACTAACTGCAGACTGGGAAAATAGAGGAGAGCAGGGAATATTTAGTAAGCACAAACTATCCCTGTAACATGCTTATACTGCTAAATATACCTAAAACTGTATTGCTTAATAGATCATCATTTGATCCCAAGCTCAGATGCACAAAATATAAATGCACTGATACATGAATCATCACAAATCAACCACAAATATAACCATCACAGTTCAGGAAATAGAACATTGTTATCTCCCCAGAATTCCTCCATGTCCATTTTCAAGCCCTATTCCCTCTCTCCTCCCTAAAGGCACAGCTGTCTTATTGTCAAATGCTGTAATTCACCTTTGCTTATTTTGAGACTTAGATAATCTGAATCGTGTGTGTATTTTTATGAGTGATTTATTTTGCTCAACATAAGCATACATATGAGATTTATCCAAGTTGTTATATCAGGTGAGTGGATTACAGACAGCAGACTCTAGTCTTGTACAGTTCAGATTTTTCATTGGGTTCATTGGGCAGAGGGGAGGGGGGCAGCATTTATAAGGAGAGACTTAGAGCACGTCATCTCCTGAATTCTTATTTTTCTATAGCAAGCCTAGTATATGTGTGTGTGTGCACTATGGCCAAAATTCAAGCTGAGAGGGGCTGTTTTTGGCCAGCAGGTTGGACATGTAGCCAATGCAGTCCAACAGAAAAAGAAAACAGGCCCTGAACTCATACCAATTTGCATTTTATAGGGCAGTCTGAATTGGGGTAAGGAACTAGCTTCTCTAAGTAATAAGGAATGTATTGAGGGGTCCTCAGTCCCAGGAACAGCATCAGGTACTGTGAATACTGAGGGGCAAAGTCTATATACCAAAGGCTCTTTGGAGACAACAGCAGCCTCCAATGGCAGGAATGCTAACCTCAGTCTTGCTGTCTTTGTACAGACAAACCGAACTACCAAAGTATGAAGGAAATGAGACTTCATGGTCATCCAGATTTGTCTCTCATCATGTAGCACATAGATGAGTTCATTTACTTTAATTATTGTATAGTATTCTATTGTATGAATATTCTACACTTTATCTATTCTGCTCTTAGTGGACATTTGGGGAGCTTCCAGATTTTAGCTATTATGATGAGTACAGTTACTCTGAGGATTTGTGTATAAGTTTCTTGGTGAAAATGTGCACATTACATGGGTCTAAATATATGAAGGCACTTTTTGGGTCATAAGAAGCGTACGTGTTCACCTTTAGTAGATAACACCAAGCTCTTTTCTATTGTGTTTTTTAGCAAATTACACTTGCACTGACAGTGTCAGTGTTTTTTATTGTACTATATCCTCACTAATACTGGTATAGTGAGACTTTTTAATTAGCCATTTTGGTAGAAACATAAAGGTGTCCTACTGTGGTTTTATTATTTGTCTGATTAACAATGAAATTGAGTAATAGTTCATGCATAATTTCTCTAGTGGATATCTTCTTTTGTGAATAGCTTAGGCAAATCTCTTACCCCCCTTTACATTGTATTGTCATAATTTTTTTTTATGGATTTATAGTAGTTTTTTATACAAAATTCTGGATAAGAGTCTTTGTTGAATGTGTGTGTTGCAAATATATTTTCCCACATTGTGGCTTGCCATTTGATTGTCTTAATAGGAAACTATGTTACTAGCTGTATACAAATTAAGAACTGTATGGCTTCCTGGTAAATTACAACTTTTATTATTGTGAAAGTTTTGTTTGTGTGTGTGTATCTCTAGTAGCCTTTTTCCTCAAAGTCAACACTGAATCTAGAATCTCTGCTTACTGGGTCCATATCAATAAATTCAGCCTTGTCCAACTTTATATTCTTTCCACCATTATCCCGCACTGTTAATATCCATTTCTACACATAGTCCCCTGATTTTTCTCTATAAATTGGAAAACTCATGCAGTTCTCTTAGAGTACAGTGCACCTACTCATGGGTCAGACTTTATACTTCACCTTTTTGGGTATATTGTGACTTCAGTCTGGTTATAGGTCTGGAAGAAAAGTGGGGTGGTGGGGGTGGCTCACAAGAAGAATTAGAAATATCTTGCAAGCCTTAGGGCATTTCATTGCAGCTTCATTTGTTGGAACATGATTAATCTCTTCAGAGGGGAAAGAGCTCTTTGCTCATGTGATTACAGGTCTATGAGGACAGCAGGATTTATCTCTTTGAGTGGAGAGTTGATGGAAGATTCCTTAGGGCAGGCTGGAGGCCTGGTGGCTATTCTCTCAGGGCAGACCATTACAGGTTTATCTGAAAAAGTTTTAGCCAAATCTAGGGTTTCAACGGCCCCACATCATTATCAACCCATATGTCCCTGTTCCAATTTTCAGGATCCCATTCCTTTCCAGTCAATGACCTCACTTTAACAGCAGACACTCTGTAAGTTGGGAATTTAGTTTACATTTTAATTCAGCCACTCACACAATGAGACTAGACTCTGGATCTGGTTTTCAGAAATCTCAAGTCTTCAGCTACAGAAACTAAAATTTTCTTTCAGGGCACACATAGAAACTTTCAGGTCCTTCATGCAGTGCTTAGGTTGCAAATTTGAAGCCTTCAGAGCATCCCTTTTTTTATATAACTGTATCTAGTGTGTTTGGGAATGAACTACCAATGCTATTATACCTTTTAACTCCTCAAAATTCTTTTAAGGTGTCAAAAGTCCCCTTACTCAGAGCCTTGCCTCTTATAAGCATTTGAGTAGCCATGTCTTGTGGTGATATTTTGCATATCTCTACTGCCTACTCAGGCCAGGGACTATCAGTGCCGACTTGATTATTGGGAATAGAGTCTTTAGTCCTTTTGAATCTGATCAGATTAGAGAACCAGTTCCCAAAATCCCACAATCAGTTTAGAAATCTGTCCTTAAGATTCTCTTTCTCAAGAATGACTCCTGGTACCAAAGCTGCATTAGTCAGGGTTCTCTAGGGAAACAGAACTGACAGGAGATATCTGCAAATATTATGAGGCTTTTATAAGAATTTTCTCACATGACTAGGGATGCACTACTCTAAATTCAATAGGGCAGGCTGCAAGCTGGGAAACCCAATAAGTGTCCTTGACGAATTGTCCAGGAGAAGCTTGCTGACTGAAGTAGTGATGAATTCTCCAGGAGAAGCTGACTGCTGAAATCATCACTTCTCCTTTTAAAGCCTTCAGCTGATTGGCTAACATGTCTCATTGTTGGAGGCACCCTCCTCAGTTGATGTAGGTGCAATCAGCCATGGAAGCAACCAACTTACTGATCTAAGTCCGTGATATGTCCTCACAGTAACAATCTGGCCAGTGCTTTCTTTTTTATGCAATTTTATTGAGATATATTCACATACCATACAATCATCCAAAGTGTACAGTTGTTCACAGTATCATCAAATAGTTGTGTGTTCTTCACCACAATCGAATTTGAACAATTTCATTACTCCAAAACAAAAATAAAAATAAGAATCAAAATAAACTAAAAGTTAAAAAGAATACCGCAAACATCCCATTACCTCATCCCCTCTCCCCATTATTAATTTAATTTTTGTCCCCACTTTTCAACTCATCTTTCTATACACTGGATAAAGGGAGTGTGAGCCACAAGGTTTTCACAATCACATGGTCACACCATATAAAAAGCTATATAGTTATACAATTGCCTTCAAGAATCAAGTCTACTGGATTTCAGTTCAGCAGTTTCAGGTATTTCCTTCTAGCCATTCTTCTTTTTTTTTCTTTTTTTTTGTTTCCTTTGTTGTATTTTATTTTTTTATTTTCCTTCTTGCTATTCTAATACACTAAAAACTAAAAATGGATATCTATATAATGCATAAACATAACTTCCAGAATGACTTCTTGACTCCATTTGAAGTCTCTCAGCCACTGAAACTTTATCTTGTTTCATTTCTTTTTCCCCTTTTGGTCTAAGAAGGCTTTCTCAATCTCAGGATGCCAGGTCCAGGCTCATACCTGGGATTCAGGTACCACATTGCCAGGGAGATTGACACCCACCTGGGAGTCACATTTGACATAGGGGAGAGTGCAGCGAGTCCATCTGCCCAGTTGGCTTAGAGAGAGAACGCCGGTGCTTTCTTGAACAACTGGGCAGCATAACCTGGCCGAGTTGGCCCATGAACTTAACCATTAAAACAGGTTTTAAATTTACCATCTTACTATTTATTTACTATATTTTCCTTATGTTACTGATGTTCTTTTTATCCCTCCTTTTTGTTTACATTCCCCAGTTATTATTAAGTAATTTTTATAATGGAATGCTACCCTTTCAGTAGCTCATTGTTTGTGCAATCTCACACTTTTAGTGCTTACTCCAAAATATTTTCATGTCTGTAATAGATATATTTACTTTTTCTGATAATGCAATCATTTTAGAACACTTCGTCTTCATTTATATTTTCTCCTGATTCATGTATTTTAATAAACTATAAATTAATGGCCAAGACTTTAATATTATTTATATCAATCAATTTAATTTCCTCATATATTTAAAATTTTCTTCATTTGTTGCTTTATCACTGAACTTCCCTCCAGGTTTAGTTTTATTCTGCCTAAAGAATGCCTTTTAGTATTTGATTTGTAACATCACAACTGGTGATAAATTCTGATTTTTTTTAAATGTCATGATATCACATCCATTTTTGAAGAATATTTTCACAGGTATAGAAATCTAAGTGTTCTTTTGTTAATTTTCCACTCATGGAAGACATCTTTCCATTGTTCTCTGACTTTCATTTCCTTTTGTTGTTGAGAAGTTTACTAGCAGTCTAACTTTTCTCCTTTGAGAATTGCCTGTCCTTTCTTCTAGAATTTTTATTTTTTTTTAATTTATGTCTGGTTTTCAGTTCTTTATTTGTCATACATACATCCAGATGTCTCTTTTTCCCTATTCTGATTCTTGAATATGTAGCTTAAAATTCTTCAACACTTTTGAAATTTTCTCAAGCATTATATTTTCATTATAGCTAGTGTCATATGTTGTGTCTCTACCCCTTCTGGGACTTTCTCAGTTTATACCCCTTACCTCCCATCCTCTTTTTTCAACTTTCATCCATATTTCTTTGTATGTTATTCTGGATATTTTGTTCTAACATACATTCTAGTTCCTGAGTTCTCTCTTCAATAGTGTTTTACATGTATTGTTAAGTAAATTCATTTTAGTTCTTAATTTATGTATTGAATTTCAAAATTAGAACTTCTATTTGTTTTTACATCTATCTATCTATCAATCTATCATCTATCATCCACCACCTATCTATATTTAATCATCAACCCACCTGTCATCTAACCATCTATTTATCTAATATGTAATCTATCTAAATTTTGCCAAAGATTTAAATCTTTTTTCTTTGATTCTATTTGGAATTGTTATTGTAAAATCTGTATGATGACTCTTTTATCTGTTTCACCTGTCTTTCTGTTTCTCTTTTTTAGTTTTGCTTTCCTTGGTTTATTGTGAGAGCTTAACTTTTCATGAGCCTGTTTATTTTTAATTATTTGTCATATGTTGGAAATGAAGAAAAATGAAAAATTATAGCAGAGGATTCCTTTATCTTTCTTCAGAGTGTTTGCCTCTGATTCTTGTTCTATTATTGTTCTATTTCTAGTTCACTCTTTAGTATATGACATCCCATGATTCTAAGGGTTGGGACAGGGGAAAGTCATTGAGGCATTAGGAGTATGTGCCAAGAGTGTTATAACTCTATTTGTGTGCATTTACTTGTGCCTTCTGGACAGGCTTGGGCCTGGTTATACATATATAATATATATATGAATAGTCTCATATTATATTGTATATATAGACAGTCTCATATTATACTGTGTAATATATAATATATAATATATATTCTATACATAATATATATTATACAACAATACATACATATACAATTATATATACAAATAATTTCAATCCTACAATGGAATATTTTGTCTAATTCCAACCTGGGATACCCCTTTGATATTCTTCAGTCGGGAATTTATTCCTTCTAAGACCCTAGTATCCAAGCAAGAACAACTTTTCAAATAAAAATATTTTTAAATAGAAATAGGCATCAACTCACTAGGTGTCTACTGGATTCTCCTTTTGGGGAATTTACATAGCCTACTTAGAAAATCCCTGTCTGTAACATGCATGTCTGAAAATGTTGAGTCCATCATATCACATAGCACACATGAAGAATAGCTAGCACTGAAGTTATAGCAGGTGAAGAAATTTATAGCTTCTCAAAATACCTTTTAAAACTTACAACCTTAAAACTTATTCAATAATTCTTCAAAGCAGCACAATTAAAGGTGATAGTCTTCAAAATCCAAAAAGGGCCTCTTTCTTCATGATGGGAGTTCAAAATTCATCAACTTGTCTCTCACTTTGGAAGTAATATCACAACATCCTATAAACCACTAGAACCTTAGCAACTTAATTAATATGTCAGGCTGCTGAAGTTTCCTGGGGATTATCTCCGATTCTCTGTCAGAAATGTATTTTACTAGGTGTTCTAGTTTGCTAATGCTGCAGAATGCAAAACATCAGAGATGGATTGGCTTTTATAAAAAGGGGGTTTAGTTGGCTACACAGTTACAGTCTTAAGGCCATAAAGTGTCCAAGGTAACACATCAGTAATTGGGTACCTTCACTGGAGGATGGCCAATGGCATCCAGAAAACTTCTGTTAGCTGGGAAGGCACATGGCTGGTGTCTGCTCCAAAGTTCTGGTTTCAAAATGGCTTTCTCCCACGACGTTCCTCTCTAGCAAGCTTGCTCCTCTTCAAAATGTCACTCACAGCTGCACTGAGTTCCTTCTCTTTGAGTCAGCTCATTTATATGTCTCCACTGATCAAGGCCCACCCTGAATGGGTGGGGCCATGCCTCCATGGGAATATCTCATCAGAGTCATCACCCACAGCTGGGTGGGGCACATTCCAAGCAAATCTAATCAGCACCAAAATGTCTGCCCCACAAGACTACATCAAAGATAATGGCATTTGGGGGACACAGTACATTCAAAATGGCACATTCCACCCCCTGGACCCCAAAATGACATTATCTTTCCAAATACAAAATACATTCATTCCATCACAATATCACAAAAACTTGAATAATTTCAGTAACAAAAGTTAAACACAAGATCCTATCAAAATCAATTACAGGTGTGATGGGTCCTAAGGCATAATTCTCCTTTAGCTTTGGATCTGTGGACTTAGAACAAGTTATATGCTTCCAATATACAAAGGAGGGACATTCATAGGATAAACCTTCCCATTGCCATAAGGAGAAACAGTAAGGAAAACAGAGTTAACAGGACCAAAACAGTTCCTAAAACCCGCAGGACAAACTCCATTAGATTTCAAAGTCTGAGAGTCATTTACAGAACAACGTTGCATCCTTGGGGCTTGAGACAGTGGGAGTCTAACACTTCCTCAGGGCCTTTGCGGCAGCCCTTTCCTCTCCAAACACTTGGGTGAGTGCTCCAACATATCCACACATTGGGGAGACCACCTTCTTGGCCCCACCCTCCTCAAACATCGGGGCAGCACCCGGATTCCCTTCCATCTCTGGGGCACATGCTCAACCCCTTCAGAACAGTGTGGTGGCAGCCAGGCTCTCCCCAATTCCCTGGGAATGTGCTCCACCCTCTTTGGGGTTTGGGGTGGCAAGACATTTACTGAGCATCAAGGCGGAAGGCCCGCCCTCAACCTCCAGGGCAAACTCACCCTTTCCATGCATGTGGGCTGGCTCTCCCAGCCCAAGACCTCTTGACTCCAGACCTCAACCTCCATGGCTCTGTCTTTGAAGAAATTTTTCCTTCAGTTCGTTCTTTGTCTGTCTTCTCCAGTCCAGACTGGCAATGGCTCTGTCTGTAAAGATCTCGCAAAATTCTGTTGGCTTCGCATGAAGTATGCGGGGGTCAAAGCCATCAGACAATAGGACTTTCTACAAATCCTTTCTGGATAATTCCATCTCCAATCTTGGCTTGTACTAAAATGGTGGCTGGGTTCCATGTTTGGTTACATCCTCACGTTGGGCTGTAGCTTCTGGGATTCCATCCCCTGGAAGCTCGTAATTTTCCAAGCCATCAGCTTCTGGTTTCTCTGAACCCAAGTGTTCAGTTGTAAGTTTATCTCTCTCTGCTCGCATTTTACTATAAGCTGCAAGAAGAAGCCAGGGTACATCCTCTGCATGTAGTCTGGAGATCTCCTCAGCTAAGTATCCCAGGTTGTCAGTTTCAAATTCTTCCTTCCATCTGACAGCAGGACTCAATTTTGCCAAAATCTCTGCCATTTTAAAATAAGGATCGCCTTTCTTCCAGTTTACAACACCATATTCATTATTTCTGCTCAAGTCTTCATCAGAAGTATCTTTAGAGTCCATATTTCCATAAACAGTCTATTTAAAGCAGTTTTGGCCTTTTCTATCAAGCTCCTCACAATTCTTCCAGAATCTTCCCCTTATCCACTTGAAAAGCCATTCCAACATGTTTGGTATTTGCAGACTCAGCAGCAAAGCACCCCACTTCTCTTGTACCAAAATCTGTTCTAGTTTGCTAATGCTGCAGAATGCAAAACATCAGAGATGGATTGGCTTTTATTAAAAGGGGGTCTAGTTGGCTACACAGTTACAGTCTTAAGGCCATAAATTGTCCAAGGTAACACATCAGTAATTGGGTACCTTCACTGGAGGATGGCCAATGGCATCCAGAAAACTTCTGTTAGCTGGGAAGGCACATGGCTGGTGTCTGCTCCAAAGTTCTGGTTTCAAAATGGCTTTCTCCCACGACGTTCCTCTCTAGCAAGCTTGCTCCTCTTCAAAATGTCACTCACAGCTGCACTGAGTTCCTTCTCTTTGAGTCAGCTCATTTATATGTCTCCACTGATCAAGACCCACCCTGAATGGGTGGGGCCATGCCTCCATGGGAATATCTCATCAGAGTCATCACCCACAGCTGGGTGGGGCACATTCCAAGCAAATCTAATCAGCACCAAAACGTCTGCCCCACAAGACTACATCAAAGATAATGTTGTTTGGGGGACACAGTACATTCAAACTGGCACACTAGGGCATTTATAATGTTGTCTACTGTCTGCTCACTTGGAATTAGCATAATCTATTCAATGAAATGTACTCACACAATGTTCTATGGGCTATCATGATGATCAAGGTCCCTATAGATGATATTATGATAGAAAAGGAGATGGCATACATCTGAGGCAAAAATCTCAAGGTTGTTTACTGCTTCTTATTTGCTAAGAGTAATACAAAATATTAGATTAATAGTCACATTGCAGTTCCAGGGTCTGCTTTGATTTGCTCCAGCAAGTATACCACTTCCATAAATACTGGTTAAAATGTCATCACCACCTGAAGGAGTTTTGGTGGTCTATCGTCTTTCTCAACAACATACCTGGATTTTACACTAGAAAAAGAGTCATATACACAAGTATATAGAAATATTGACCACCCCTGCAATTTTCAAGCATTTCATGGTAGCACTAAACTCTGAAATTGTTCCCATGTGTGCAGAATTTCTTTAGGTTTATTATCTTGTGTGGGTAATGTTTTTCTGGGTATTCCTTTGTCCCTTTTCTACCATTTCTGGGGAAAAGGAATTGCTGTGGGCATTCTGCCAGTTACTAATCTTACTGATACCATATACATTCTGTGACTGGAAAATAACCATCAGATAAATCTATGCTCCCAGGTTTGAGGGACAGGGGACAGATGTAGGCCTAAACTCCATTTAAAACTTAACTTCAGTAAATTACCCTTTAGGTCACCATGAATTAGTGTCATTAAGAGCCAGGATTAAAATCTCTCACAAATTCTAGTTATTTCCTGTCTCTATGCAAAATTCCTCTGATAACTGGTTCCAAGTCCCTCTGGGAAAATACTGAGATATGATTTGTGGCATGCCTATATGGCAAATGAGTTGTGAACTGTCTGTGAACTTTCATATGTCTGGAGACTGAACAAAAGGCTATGAATATGTTTTGGATTTTTTTGCCCAGCATAACTAGAAAAGTTTTGCCTAAATATGACCAGTTACATTTTAGTATTTTGATATTCGGTTTAGTTTTAAGAACTCCTTGATCAATGAGATGCCACCAAATATCCCTGTGCACTTATAAGATTAGTTTTTGTGCTAGGATAACTGTAGAGTCACAAGTAGTTGTAAGAAATAATTAAGAGCTCTGTTTGTACCCATTACCCATATTCATTTATTGGTACATTTGTCTTCCAAAACTATAGTACAATATCATAACAAGGGTGTTGACATGGATACAATAAAGATACAGGAATTTTTCAGAACACTCCACAAAGTTCCTTCATATTGACCTTTTATAACCTCACCCATTTCCTTCTAGCTTCCACCCTTTCATTCACCCCTGGCACCACTAGTCTGTTCTCCATCTATAATTTTGTCACTTTGAGAGTGTTACGTAAATGAAATTATACACTTTCTAACTTCTAGGGATTGACTCTTTCACTCAGCAGAATTCTATGGAGGTTCATCCAAGTTGATGTCTGTAATATTCCATGCTGTGGATGTGAACCACAGTTTGTTTAATCATTCACAGGTTGAGGGATGTCTGTTCTGTTTTTATCTAATTTTTGACTATTATGAGTAAGAATGATATAAACAATCATATACAGATTTTAGTGTAAACATGTCTCCATTTCTTTGTGACAGATTGCGAGGAATACAACTCTTGTGTCAAATGGTAGTGGGATGATTAGTTTTTTCAGAAACTACTTTCCGGAGAGGCTGTACTATTTACATTCCCACCAACATTGGATGATGTTCCAACTTCTCTGTTAACATCACCTTTTTTTTTTTTTTTGGTATTTCCACCATTAAAAAAATTTCACTCTAACATTTATATAGTGATATCTCATTGTGACTTTAATTTGCATTTTCTTAATAGTTCATGATTTTGAAATACTATTCATACACTCACTTGCAATCTGTATATCCATTCCAGTGAAATGGCTCTTCATGTATTCCCACAATATATAATTGTGTTGTCTATTGCTTTACTCTTAAGGTTTTTTCCCTCATTATTTTTATTATTTTCTTTTCATTAATAAAGAAAATGTGGATTTACAGAATAACCATCCATAAAATACAAGATTCCTATATACCACCCTATTATTAAAACCTTGTATTGGTGTGGAACATTTGTTACAATTGATGATAGCAGATTTTTACAATTGTACAATTAACTACAAACTATGGTCTAACTTAGGGTTCACAGTTTGCAAGTGTATTTCTGTGCCGGTTTGAATGTATTGTGTCTCCCAAATGCCATTATCTTTGTGGTCTTGTTGGACAGACGTTTTTGGTGCTGGCTAGATTTGCTTGGAATGTGCCCCACTCAGCTGTGGGTAATAATTTTGATGAGATGGTCCCATGGAGGTGTGGCCCCGCCCATTCGGGGTGGGCCTTGATCAGTGGAGCCATATAAATGAGCTGATATAACAGAACTCAGTGCAGCTGTGAGTGATGTTTTGAAGAGGAGCAAGCTTGCTAGAGAGGAACGTCCTGGGAGAAAGCCGTTTTGAGGCTGGAGCTTTGGAGCAGATGCCGGCTGCCTTCCTAGCTAGTAGAGGTTTTCCAGACACCACTGGCTGTCCTCCGGTGAAGCTACCCGATTGCTGGTGTGTTACCTTGGACGCTTTGTGGCCTTAAGACTGTAACTGTGTAGCAAAATAAACCCCCATTTTATAAAAGCCTGTCCATATCTGGTGTTTTGCATTCTGCAGCATTAGCAAACTAGGACAATTTCCATGGATTTTTAAAAATTTTTATTCTGTTACTACATGTACAATCTAACATTTCCCCTTTTAATCACATTGATGTATATATATATATATATATATATATACCCATGCTGACAATTACACACAAAATGTTGTGCTACCATCACCACCATCCATTTCCAAAACATTTCCATCATTCCAAATAGGAAACCTGTACATTTTAAACCTTTACTTCCAAATCCCTACCCCTACTCCTCCCCTGTAAACCTATATTCTGGATTCTGACTCTATGAGTTTCCTGATTCTAATTATTTCAAATCAGTGAGATCATACATTTGTCCTTTGGTGTCAGGTTTATTTCACTCAACATGATGTCATCAAGGTTCATCCATATTGTTACATGTATTAGGACTTCATTCCTTTTTATGGCTGAATAATTGTTTCATCCTATGCATATACCATGTTTTATTTATCCATTCGTTGATTGATGGACACTTGTGTTGCTTCCATCTTTTGGAAATTGTGAATAATGCCACTGTGAACATTGGTGTGCAAATGTCTGTTCAAATTCTTCTTTTCAATTCTTTTGGGTATATGCCTAGTAATGGGATTGCTGGGACATATGGTAGGTCTATACTTAGTTTTATGAGGAACCACCAAACTATATTCCACAGCTGCACCATTTTACATTGCCACCAAATATCATCCTCTCCTAAAATTGTAATTTTCTGTTTTTTTTTAATAGCAGCCATTTTAAGGGGTAAGAAATGGTATATCATGGTTTTGATTTGCATTTCCCAGAAGGATAATGAGGTTGAGCATCTTTCCATGTGCTTTCTGGCCATTTGCATACCTTCTTTTGGAGATATATCTGTTTAAGTCATTTGCTCATTTTTTAATTGGGTTGTTTGTCTTTTTGCTGTTGAAGAATTTCTTTACATATTCTGGATATTAAATTTTTATTGGGTACGTGGCTTCCAAATAGTCTCTCCTATTGTGTAGATTGCTGTTTTACTTTCATGACAAAGTTCTTTGAGGCAAAAAAGTTTTTAATTTAGATGAAGTCCCATTTTTCTTTTTTCATTTTTGCTTGTGTTTTGGTGTAAAATCTAATGAACCATTGCCTAAGAGAAGGTCCTGAAGATGGTTCCCTATGTTTTCTTCTAAGGGTTTTGAGGATTATTTACATATTCTAGATCATAGGACTTGTTGGAAATGTGATTTGTAAAATTTTCTCCCACTCTATAGCTTGTCCTTTCATCTTCTTAATAGGGTCCCATGTGGAGCTAATGTTTATATTTTCTCAATGTCCAATTTATTAATCTTTTTTTCTATGGGTTTTAGTTCTTGTGCCAAGTCTAAGAATTCTTTTTATAGTACTAGATCCTTAATGTTTTCTCATATACATTTCTCTAAAAGTTTAATAATCGTATTTGTTTATATTTTTGTTTTCTATTTTTTGTTTATTTTTGTATTGTGCATTAAATTTAAATCTATGTTCACTTTTTTAGATATAGGTGTAGAAGTTCCCCAGTAGCATTTGTTGAAAAAGTGTTCTCTCTTCCATTGAATCAATTTTATGCCTTTGTAAAAAAAAAAAAAAAAAAAAAAAAAAAAAAGGTGTGTATTTGTGTGGCATTATTTAGGCAATTTCTGTTCTGTTGTTTCATTGTTTATATTTCTATCTTTATATTAAACCAAACCACACTTTCTTGATCATTGTTTGTTAGGTATTTCCTTTACATTTATCTTTCAAATTTGTTTTACCTATTCTTGTTAATTTGCCTCTCCCTATAAATTCTAGAATAAACTTGTCTATATCTAACAAAACTGTTGCTGTGACATTCATAGGAATTTTGATTAATCTGTATGTCAGTGTGGGAAAAATCAACAACTTTATTATATTTAGTCTTCCAGTCCATGAATATAGTATATATAGCTCCATTTATTTATTTAGATCTTCTTACATTTCTCTCATCATTGTTGTGTAGTTTCACCATACAAATCTTGTACAAATTTTGTAAATTTATAACTATTTCATTCTTTGATTGATTGTAAATGAAGTATTTTAATTTCCCTATCTGCTGTTATCAATAGCACATAGAAATGCAATTGATATTTTTTATATTTACCTTGTATCCTGCAATATTATTGAACTCAATTATCAGTTATAAGAATTGTTTTAGATTGCTTAGGGTTTTTCTACAGAATTAATCATGACATCTGCAAATAGAAGTAGTTTTATTTCTTCCTTTCTGATCTGTATGCATCTTTATTTCCTTTTTATTGTATTTCATTGGTTAGAAATTCCATTGCTATATTGAATAAATGTGGTGAAAGCAGATATCCTCATCTTGTTCATCAGTTGACATAATCAACATGTGTGATGAACAGAAAACTTTCCTTTCTTAATATCCCATTACCTTCCCACATTCTTAATATAGTAACTAAAATTTTTCCTCTCAATGCATATGGAATCACATATAAGTCAGTCTTATATGTTTTGCTTTAGCCATCAAATATAATTTAGACAACTCAACAGGGGAAGGAAAGCATTTTTTGTGTTTACTCATATTTTTGCTTACCATATTCTTTCATCTTTTATGATGATCCAAAGTTCCATATTTTATCATTTCTTTCTTTTAGTGATCTTCCTTTAGTCATTCTTTTAGGATAAGTCTGCTGGTAACAGTTTCTCCTAGTTTCCCTTCACCTGAGACTATCTTGATTTCCTCTTCATTCTTGAAGGAAATTTTCACTCGGTATAGTATTCTGGGTGGAGAGTTCTTTTCTTTTAGAACCTGAAAAATGTGCCACTTCATTCATTCTTACCTCTTTAATTTCTGATGAGAAACCCACTGTCATTCCTCTAAGGGCATGGTGTTATTTTCCTCTGGCTGTTATGATTTTTTCACTGCTTTTAGTTTGTGTCTTGCTACTCAGTATTTTTTTCCTTCTATGTTAGTTTTACCTGCTTTGCTTATTACTATTCATGTGCCACTACTCAGCTTCTAATACACCAGAATTACCTTATCCTGATTGCCATCCAAGAACCCAATCCTACTTTAGTATCCCACACCTGCATCTCTGTGGACAAGTGTCATGATTTTTTTTTTTAGATTCTATTGCCTCCTTCATTAATTCCCTTCTCAGAATCTTGGTGGTGGGTGTGTTCTTTTAGTTGCCCTGAAAATTATAATTAAGGATGTCTAAGAAGGAGTGTAAAGGTTATAAGACTGAGAATTATGATTTGCACATTTGTAATGCTATGTAACCATCACCTCTATTTAGGGCCAAAATATTTCTTCACCCCAAGTTGAATCCCATATGCATTAAGCAGTCATTCTACATTCCCCATTCTCCCAGCCCATGGCTAAAGTAATTTGTTTTTGTCTCTATGCATTTAGCTCTTCTGGATATGTCATGTAAATGAAACTATACAATATTTGAACTATTGTGTCTGGCTTCTTTCATATAGCATATTGTTTTCAAGATTTATCCATGAAGTAGAATGTATCAATGTTTCATTCATTTTTATGGCTGAATAATATTCCATTTTATAGAAATACCACATTTTATTTATCCATTCCTCAATGGGTAGACATATGTATTGTTTCCATGTTTTGGCAATTATGACTAATGCTCCCATAAATGTTCCTTTATAAGTTTTTGTTTAAATATCTGTTTTAGTTTTGTTGTCTGCTCAAGCAAATACAATGAAGTGAGTTGTGTTAAATAATTGGAATTTATTAGCTCACAATTTTGAGGTCAGAATAATATCCAAATCAAGGCATCATCAAGGCAATGTATTATCCCCAAAGACTGTGTCATTCTGAGGCTGGCAGTTGATCATTGGTCCTTAGCTCCTCTTGTACATGGCAATGAACATGTTGGCCTCTCCTGGCTTCTTTGTTCTCTTCTGGGTTCTTTTGAATTTCAGCTTCTGGCTGCTCCCTGGGGCTATCTCTCTCTGTATGTCTTAATTTCATTCTATTAATAAAAGATTGCAGTAATCAGATTAAGACTAAGCCCGATCAGGCTGTGCTACACCTTAACTGAGGTAACCACATCAAAAGGTCCTACTTACAATGATTTGTGCTGAGGCACAATTTTGCTCTCTCTGTAGAACTGTGAAACCTATAGAATAAGTTATGTTTCCAATATATAATTGCGGTACAGGCATAGGATAAACATTCCTATTGCAGAGACAGAAATTGGAAGGAAAACAGGTGTCAAGGGTCCCAAACCCAGCAGGACAGACTTCATAAGATTTCAAAGTTTGAAAGACATATATGAGGTGAGGTTTTTTCCTGTGAGCCTGTGAAGTGGCAGACACACCCCTTCCAAATACCTGTGCAGTGGTCATGCTCTCTTTGAGCTCTGTGGTAAAGGCACTGAGATGGTGACCAGGCTCTCCATGAAGACTGGGACATAGACTCCACTCTCTCCATGCATCAGGGCAGACCCACCCTTTCCACACACTTGGATGAGCCTGCTCTCTTGGCCCAAGGAGAGCTCTTTGGTCCAGACTTTTGTTTCCATGGCTCTGTCCCTGAAATCATTCTTTCTTCAATTTGACCCCCTTCTTACCCTTTTTGTCCAGGCTGGCAGTGGTTCCTTTCAGACAAATTCTTTGGGGACTCACTTTCCAGAAACTTAGACTTTTCCAAATCATCAATTTCTGGTTACTTTTGCCCAGGCATTCAGTTTTCAGCTTATCTTGTTCCTCTCAATTTTTTTACAAGCTGCGAAAAGAAACCAGGCTGCATTTTTCACACTGATCTTGGAAATCTCCTCAACTAAATATCCAAGTTCATGGATTTCAAGTTCTGCCTTCCATCCAACATCAGAACTCAAAAAGTTGCCAAATTTTCTGCCATTTTAAAACAAGGATTGCCTTCCCTCCAATTTCCAATAATACATTAATCATTCCCTTCTAAGGCATTTGTATTAGTCTGGATTCTCCAGGGAAACAGAACCAATAAGAGATATCTGTAAATACGAGAGTCTATAAAAATGTCTTATGCAACTGTGGGGATGAATGAGACTGAATTCCATATGGCAGGATGCAAGAATCCAAATTCCATGTGGCAGGCTGTGAGCTGGCAACTCTGATGAAGTTCCTCAATGAACTCCCCAGGAGGGGTTGGATGGCCAAAGAAGAAATGAAAGGTTTCTCTTCTCCCTTAAAAGTCTTCAGCTGATTGTACTAAATCCATCTTATTGGATTCATCCATTGCAGAAGACACTTCCTTAGTTGATCATAGATATAATGAGTCACAGATACAATCAATTGGCTGATGATTTAATAAACCAGCATTCTGATTTATTAACCAGCTATGAAATATCCATGCAGCAATGGTTAAGCCAGCACTTGCTTGACCAGACAACTGGGCACTATCACCTGGCCAAGTTGACACATGAACCTAACCATCACAGCATTGCTGAGACTGCCTTTACTGTCCATCTTTCCATCAACAGTCTCTTCAGAGGAATCTAGGCCTTTTCTCTCCATCACCTCACAATTCCTCTTTCTCTACCCATTGCCCAATTCCAAATCCATTTCCACATTTTTATTATTTGCAATGGCAGCACTCTACTCCTGTTACCAAAATCTATTTTAGTTTCCTTGTCTGCTCAAGCAATTACCATAAAATGGGTCAGGTTAATATTTGGAAGTTATTAACTCATAATTTTGAGGGTGGGAAAATGTACAAATCAAGGCATAATCAAGGTGATTCTTTCTTTCCAAAGACTGTGGCTTTCTGAGGCTGGCTGCTGGCGATCATTGGTCATTGGCTCCTCTGTCACATAGCAATACACAGGGTGTCTTCTCATGGCTTTTTCACTCTCTTCTGCTTTCTGTTGAATTTCAGCTTTTGGCTGTTCCCTGGGGCTTTCTCTCTTTCTCATCTGAATTTCATTCTGCTTTTAAAGGACCCTGGCAATAGGATTAAGACCCATTCTGATGGGGTTTAGGCCACACCTTAACTGAAGTAACTGCAACAAAAGGTCCTACTTAAAATGGGTTCAAGCCCACAGGTATGGATTAGATTTAAGAGCATGTTTTTTTATGGGTACATAGAGCTTCAACCCATCACAATTTTTTTTTTCAATTCTTATGGATATATACCTAGGAGTGGAATTGCTATGTCATATGATAATTCTATATTTAACCTTTAGAGAAAACACCAATCTCTTTTCCATGGTGGCTGTACCATTTACAATCCCACCAACAATGTTTGAGGTTTCAAATTTCTCCATATACTTGATGACATACATGTTATTTCCTTTTTTTCCCCATATTATCCATTATAGTATGTGTTAAGTGACATACTTATTGTGGTTTTTTAAATGTAATTTTATTGAGATATATTCACATACCAGATAATCATACAAAGTGTGCAATCAGTGATTCATGGCATCATCATATAGTTGTGCATTCACCACCGCAATCAACTTTTGAATGTTTTCCTTACTCCAAAATTAAAAAAAAATTAAAATGAAAAAGAACACCCCAAACATCTCATACCCATTATCCCCCTCAATTATTTATTTATTTTTATCTTTATTGTCCTACTCATCTGTCCAAACACTGGATAAAGGGAGTGTCAGATACAAAGTTTTCATGTTTACACAGTCACACGGTAAAAGGTATGTAGTTATACAATCATCTACAAGAATCAAGGCTATGTATTAAAGTTCAACACTTTCAGGTATTTCCTTCCAGCTATTCTAATGCACTAAAAGCTAAAAATGGATATCTATATAACGCATAAGAATAACCTCCAGAATGAGCTCTCAACTCTATATGAAATCTCTTTGCCACTGAAACTTTATTTTGTTTCATTTCTCTTCCCCTTATGGTCCAAGAAAGCTTTCTGAATCCCACAATGCCAGGTCTAGGCTCACCCAGGAGTCATATCCCACATTGCCAGGGAGATTTACAACCATGGGAGTCATGTCTGACATAGGGGATTATTGTGGTTTTGATTTTTACTTCCTTAATGACTACTGATATTGACTATCTTTGTATGTGCTTATTTACCAGTCACATATATTATTTGTAGAATTCTCTGTTCAAGTCTTCTGCCCATTTCTAATTGGCAGACTCTCTTTTTATTTACTGAGTCTTATTGTTTCATTACATATTTTGGACAATAGACCCTTGTCAGATATTTGGTTTGCAAACTTTTTTCCATTCTGTAGATTTTATTTTTACTTACTAGACCATGCCCTTTGAAGCACAAAAGGTTTTAATTTTGATGAAGTCTAGTTTATCTATTTTTCTGGTTTTCCTTGTGCTTATCATGTTATATCAATGTGTCCATTGCCAAACATTTTATGAAGATTTCCTTCTAAGGATTTCACAGTTTTAGAGCCTACATTTGTGTCTTTGATCCATTTGGAGCTTTTTTTTTTTTTTTTATTTGTTGGGAAGTAGGGTCCAAAATCATTCTTTTGCATGTTGATATTCAGTATTCTCAGCACCATTTGTTAGAGAGACAATTCTTTGCCCATTAAATTGATTTGGGTCTCTTATTGAAAATAAACTGTCCAAAGATGTTTATTTATGGAATTTCAATTCTATTCCGTTGTTCTATGTGTCTATCCCTATGCAAATGTCACACTGTTTTGATTACAATATCTTTGTAGTAAGTTTTATAATGAGAAAGTGTAATTCCTCAAACATTGTTTTATCTTTTTCAAGGTAGTGTTGGTTATTATGGGTCCCTTGGACTTCCAGTTGGTTTCAAGATCAGCTTTTCCATTTATGCAAAAATGGCCATTGTGATTTTGATATGGTTTGCATCAAATCTGTAGATCACTTTGGATAGTGTTGTCATCTTAAAAAGATTGAGTGTTCTAATACATAAACCTGGGATGCCTTTCCATTTTTTTAGCTCTTCTTTAATTTATTTCAGCAATCACTTGTAGTTTTCAGTGAGTAAAACTTGAAAATCCTTGGCTAAATTTACTCCTAAGTATGTTTTTCTTTTCTATGCTATTATAGATGGAATCATTTACATCATTTCATTTTCAGATTATCAATTACTATTCTGTAGAAATAAAACTGATTTTATGAGTTTATCTTATATCCAGCAACTTTGATAAATTCATTAATTAGTTCTATTAGTCTTTTGGTGCATTCTTAAAATGTTCTATATATGATATCATCTGCAAAGAGAGATAGTTTTATTTCTTCTTTTATAATTAGGAATATTTTTTATTTCTTTTTCTTATCTACTTGTTCTGGCTAGAACTTCCAGTATCATGTGAATAGAAGTGATGAAAGAAAGCATTCTTTGTTTGATCCTGTTTTAGAGGGAAAGTTTTCAGTCTTAAACATTATGCACAATGTTATCTTGGCTTTTTAAAATATATGACCTTCATCATGTTTAGGAAATTCATTGCTATGTCTAGTTTTCTGAGTGTTTTTGTCATGAAAGGGTGCTGTATTCTGTCAATTTTTTACATCCATTGATATAATAATTTTTCTCTTCATTCTATAAATATATTGTAGTACATTGATTAATTTTGTACACAGAACCAACTTTGGATTCCTGGGATAAACTACACTTGGTTATGGTGTATATTTTTTCTTAATAAGCTGATGCATTCAGATTGATAGTAATTGTTTGAGGATTTTTGCATATATATCCAAAAGAGATATTAGTCCACAGTTTTATGTGCTTTTTTCTTGTAATGATGTTTTCTGGCATTGTTTTCAGAATAAGGCTGCCTTCATAGAATGAGATAAGAGCATTCACCCTCTTCTATTATTTTTAGAAGAGTTTGAGAAAATTAATGTTCATCTTTTAAATATTTGGTACAGTTTAGTGGTGAAACCTCTTTTCTTGGACTCTACTTTGTTGAGAGACTTTTTTATTACTTGTTATAGACTTCTGGTGGTAAAGATCCCTATACACCAGAAAACCATGTTCTTAAACTCAATCCATTTCTTTAAGTGTGAACCCATTTTAAGTAGGAACTTTTGACAAGATTACTTCTGTTAAGATCTGAACAACTCAACCAGGATGGGTCTTAATCCTATTACTTGGTGTTCTAGTTTGCTAATTCTGCCAGAATGCAAAACACCAGAAATGGATTGGTTTTCATAAAAGGGGTTTATTTGGTTACACAGTTACAGTCTTAAGGCCATATAGTGTCCAAGGTAACACATCAACAATCAGGTACCTTCACTGGAGGATGGCCAATGGTGTCCAGAAGACCTCTGTTAGCTGGGAAGGCACGTGGCTGGCATCTGCTCCAAGTTCTGGTTTCAAAATGACTTTCTCCCAGGATGCTCCTCTCTAGGCTGCAGTTCCTCAAAAACATCACTCTTAGTTGCACTTGGGATATTTGTCCTCTCTCAGATTCTCCAGAGCAGGAGTCTGCTTTCAATGGCCATATTCAAACTGTCTCTCATTTGCAGCTCCTGTGCTTTCTTCAAAGTGTCCCTCTTGGCTGTAGCTCCTCTTTAAGACATCATTCACAGCTGCACTGCACTGTGTTCCTTTTGTTTGTCAGCCCATTTATATGGCTCCACTGATCAAGGCCAACCCTGAATGGGTGGGGCCATGCCTCCATGGAAATATCTCATCAGAGTTATCACCTACAGTTGAGTGGGGCGCATTTCCATGCAAATCTAATCAGCACCAAAACATCTGTCCCACAAGACTGCATCAAAGAATATGGCTTTTTCTGGGGGACATAATACATTCAAACTGGCACACTGGGTCCTTTATAAGCAGAATAAAATTCAGGTCAAGAGAAAGCCATGAGAAACAAGAGGCTGAAAGTTAACATAATCAAGAAGAGAAGAGACAAGCCAAGTATGCTCTCATTTGCATTGCTATGTATCCAGAGGAGCCTAGGACCAAGGATCATTGACAGCCAGCCCCAGAATGCCACAGTCTTCAAGGAGAAAGCATTGCTTTTATGGTATCTTGATTTGGAAATTTTCCCAGCATCAAAGCCATGAGCTATTAAATTAACATTGTTTAAGTCAATCCATTGTGTGATATTTGCTTGAGTAGCCAAGGAAACTAAATCAAATTTGGTAGCAGGAAAGTTAGGTGCTACTATTGCAAATGCCAAAAATGTGGAAATGACTTTGGGATTGGTAATGAGTAGAGGCTAGAAGACTTGTGATGTGCTTGATACAAAAGTCCTAGATTGTCTTAAAGAGAATTTTGGTAGAAATATGGATTTTAAAAATACTTCTTAAGAAGACTTAGAAGGAAATGATGAAAGTATTATTGGAAACTGGAGGAAAGGTGATCTTTAAATGGCAGAGAACTTGGGGAACTTGAGTTCTGATTTCAAATGAGGGCAGAACTTGAAAGTGTGATGAATTTGGGTATTTAGCTGAGATTTCCTGGTGTGGACAGTGCAGCATGGTTTCTTCTTACAGGTTATGGTAAAATGTGAGAAGAAAAGGACAATCCGAAAGCAAACTCTTATTCAGAAAGAAACCAGAAATTGATGGTTTGGACAATTCTGAGTCCATACAGATAATGTTTTCTGAGACTAGTGCTAGAAGCATTTGTATCACAGATAACACTGGCTCCCAGAAACTGAGTCCTTGGAGAATTTTGCTCCATGTGAAGATTTAACTGAACATAGAAACTGCCAGCCATTGCAGAGGAAGTCAGGATGAGAAACACAATTCATGCAGGTAGGATCTATGAAAAGTCTTTCTGTCTGATTGTTTGATTCCTGTGAACTACATGCAAAGCTGACAAGGTTTTTGTGAAATTGTATGAACAGAACCACTGCCAGCCTGGACTGAAATGGACAGAGAAGGATGAACTGAAGGAGAATGAATTCAAGTGCAGAATCATGAAAGCAGAATTCTGGGCTGAAGATATCTTCTTGGGTCAAGACAGCAAGCCTACTTATGGGTGTAGAAAGGATGAATCCTCTCAGGCTCTTGGAGGGGGATAGCCCAATGCCCCATTGTTTGGGAAGAGTTGCTGCCTTTCTAATGATTGGAAAGTGTGCAGCCTTCATCTTGATGTTTGTGGAGAGAATGGCCACCACACTATGCTCAGAGAGGGTGGGTCTTACACCCTGTTGTTCTAAGAAAGCAATGCCATTGCACAAGCATTCAGAAAGAGGGAGACTGTCACTCCAACAGGACTGGAGGATAAAACATTAATCTATATATGGACTCTCAGGTCATAAAATCTAGTGGAGTTTGCCTTGCTGGGTTTCAGAATATTTGGGACCAATGGCCCCCACTTTCTTTCCAATTTCTCCCTATTGGAATTGGAATGTCTTTGCTATGCTTGACCCTCCACTGAATATTCCAGATTTCACAGGTTCACAGACAAGGGAATTGTGCCCTAGGATAGCCAATGCCCATAATCAATTTTGATGGGACTTTTATTTAGCATTGTTACTGAAATGACTTATGGTTTTTGAGATATTATAATGGGTGAATGCAATTTACATCTAGAACTAAGATGACTTTTTGGAGTCCAGAGGGTGGACTATGGAGGTTTGTACCCCAGAGAAACATATTCTTGTGGTTGTAAACCCACTGTAAGCAGGAACTTTGGATGAGGTTACCTCAGTTAAGGTGTGGCCCAACTCCAGTCAGGTGGGGTCTTAGTCCTATTACTGGAGTCCTTTATAAGTGGAATGAAATTCAGTCAGAGAGAGAAATCCATTGGAGGCAAGTTTAAGGTCAACAGAACCCAGAAGAGAAAGGAGAGGCCAAGAGAGGCCCACATGTGTTTTACCATGTGATAGAGAAGCCCAGAACCAAGGATCACTGACAGCCAGCCCCAGAATGCCAGTATTCAGGGAGAAAGAATAATTTTGATGATGCCTTGATTTGGGCTTTTTCTTAGCATCAAAACCATGAGCCGATAAATTCCCATTGTTTAAGCCAACCTATTGTATGATATTTTCTTGAGCAACCAAGGAAACTAAAACAATACGTATCCTTTATCACATTTGGCTAGTGAAGTCTGTTTTTAACTTAGTGGCCAGATGTGGTTTGATGGTGTCTTCTAAAATGCCTGATCCAAGCAAAAAGAAAAAATAAAGCAATACTTATCCAACATTCAGATTAGCTTTCTGATGAGGCACTCCTTCAGTGATTGGCTGGGCCATTTACTAGTCTGCCTTACCATTCACTTCTGGCTTATACGGTAACTGAGAGTCAGCCAGAGGTGAAAATTCAGGGTCATCTCAGGTCTTTTCTGATTGTACTTCAAGTCTTGTGTAGGCCCACCCCAGCACTGGCAATGGTCTAAGTTGAGGGAAATAAAGGCCAGACATTTTGCTGGTCCATGAGGGGCCTCCATACAATTAAAACATACAATCACAATTCTTCATGAATAAGACCTGTATTGCTCTCTATGGCATTTGCAACTTAGACCAGAATGTTTGCTGCTGTCTTCCTGGCTGTCACCTATCTGGGGAATCAGAAATGGTAGGCAGACAAATTAAAATGCTCTGGCAAACTATTTCAAGCTTATCAGTTGTTTTTGTAGATCCATGGAATTCTGCACTTTGTCATTCTCAGTGACATTGCTCTAAACCTTCACTTTTATATCCTAATTTCTGCAAACAATAGTGATTTTTTGGTCTTCATGAAACACTATTATTTTTATTTTGCCATATTATCATATTAACATTTTAAATTTTTAATTGGATTCATGCAGTTCACTGTTACCATCCAGTTTGAGAAGCAAAAGAATAGATCATTACAATGGAAAATTGCATTTTTACCCCAGTTGGCAGCAAATAATGGTCATAGGCATCATATAAGCAGAATCGATAATTCAAAACAAGATGAAGTGAAAGTCAAATGCTGTTTGTATTTTCTTCAGTGAAACATAATTCAAAGATTGCATTATATGGTGTATTTAGCCTATTTAGATACAGGCACTCCTTGTACTTAGTTCTTGAATATTTTGTCAACTGACATGACATTTTCCCAGAGTAACTTCTTAATATGCATTAAGAATTAATGTTGATTTTCCTGCAGAGCATTTGTGTTTCTGTGTGCAGAAATTATATGACCTATAAAATGTATTTTACTTGCAATATTGCTACCTCAGAAAGGGTGAGTAAATTAAAAGTAAAAGGTTATGAAAGGAGGATTGTCTAACATTTGATTAGTCACCCTTCTAATATCCCTTATTAGTAATTGCTTCTGTGACATTAGCTTTTCTATGAATGCTAACTATTCATTGCCAGAAAGTAATTTTTTAAATCCAATTCATTTTTTATAAAATGTAACACTAAACATAATTTCCTTAATTAGAAGTCAAAACTGAAATTTAATTTGTTATCATTGCTTTCTTTCCCTAAGAAAGGGATATGTTCCTTGGTGATAAATATTTGTAATAGGTTAGGTCCCTGTGATATTGGAATAATAAGTTAAAGTTAAGGTGTCTTATTATCTTGGTGACCTCAATCAAAAATAAATATATAGCTTCTTATTACATGAATATATGAGAATAAAATAACTATTTATGGCAACAATTAATAATAATCTATCCCCTAAATATGGTATATTTCTTCCACTGTGTCACATTTTTAATGATATTCCTCATGATGTATCTCTGTTTTTCTAAATAAATAAAAATAAAGTGAATTGAACAGAGGTTAACAATTTGATTAACTCTTCCTTTGTCTTAGTTGCCTGAGCTGCTATCACAAATACCACACCTATCACAAATCCACACATTAGGTTGGTTTAAACTGTTCTTAGTTTTGAAGTTAGGAGAAGTCTGATCTCAGGATATCTGTAAGACTTGTTTTCTCCCTGAAGTCTGTAACATTTTGGTGTTGGCCATCAGCCATTCTCGAAGTTCCTTGGCTTGCATATCTCCCATCTATCACATGGAGTGGCCCTCTCTTTTCTGACTCTTGTGAATTTCTGGTTCTCTCTATAAAGTCTCCAGTATTCCATATTAAGACTCTCCTTCATTCAGTTGGACAATACCTTAACTTAAAATAACATCTACAAGAAATTCTATTTGTAATGGGTTCACACACACAGGGACATGAATTAAGATTAAGAACATGCGTTTGTTGGGGGTAGGTAAGTCAACCTACCATGAAACAATTCTAACAACAAAAATATTTTTTAAAATACTATATAATCACTCCAAAATACATAGAGGAAAGGAATTAATAAAAATAAAGACATTGATTAACGAAATATAGAGTACTGCAAAGGCCAGTGTTTTTCAAAGTGGGATCTTTGAAAATAGTACTAAAATAGACCAAATTCTGAGTAGATTTATCAAGAATAATGTAGAGAAGTTAAAAACTAACTGATACTGTAATGAGAATTTAAAATGGATATAACTGGCAAGAAAGTGCATTAAAAAATACAAGCAAGATGGAAATTTTTTGTCAATAATTTGAAAACTTGGATGAAATGGAATTTTTTTAGGAAAACTTGAGATAACATAAATATATCCATAACTTCAGAAGTATTTGTACACATAGATTTTTATTTGAATCTATTCAACCTCCCACAAATACCAGACAGAACAATTTATATAAAAATTCCACAAAAGAAGTAGGAAAATTAAATTAATTGTTGCAATGATGATTGAAATGATGATACTAACATCTGTGAAAATTACAAAATAAAACTCAATTTATAAAAATGTAAGAATATTTTTATTGATTTTTATATTATGACACCTCTTATGTCCCCTTAATTGGCCTTATTTTTTAAAAAATCCATAACTAGAACATATTTAAACTCTTAAGTCAGTTTTCAAAAACACACAGGCTTCCATGAGCATTTACAAACTGAATATATTAAGGTTGTACATTATCAAAAACTAAATATTTTTACTTGTAGATCACATTACAATTCTCTGGGTTTCTGTTTCTTTTTCCATAATTCACACATTGTATTTTATAGTATAGAAAAACTTAAAGAATAAATCTTTTCTGCCGTTTTCACAGAAGTCCAAGTTATAGACAAACTAACATTCATTTCACACTGCAAGATAATTAAACCTAGCATCTCAAGGAAATGGAAAACCAGTTGCCAGAGGGAAGAAGTCTAAATCTTTTCAATGTGGTGATTATGTATTGTTGGTCTGAACTTTTTCCCAAATGAAAACAAAGGTATATATAAGAATGTATGCATTTAATGAGAATGTGATGATGGAAACTCATGAATAGAAGATGGCCATTCAGGATTAAAAAATTTCATTTTAATTTTGATTTATTACAGAACCATATGAGTTTCTTTTTTAAGAAATAAGGAAAAATAAAATATCACCCTTTTGTTATTTTCATGGGAGTGTGAAAAACTACTCACTTATAATACTCCCCTATATTGGCAATATATGGAATAATATATTCTTTTTTTATCACACTGAAAGACTAGCAAGAGACTGACATTGATAAGGAAAATTACTAGCTAATATTTGAGAAGAAAAGTGTGCTAATACATTTCTCTATGCCATTTGCTTAGAAATGAAATGATGATATATTTTTATTTCTGCTGATATGCTGTTGTCATTGTAAGAGGAGGGAAATATGAAAACAGAGAGGTGCAGACACAGGGGAGAAAGTCACATGATGAGAGAGGCAGAGATGAAAGTACTGCAGCTGTAAGCCAAGGACTGACAAAGATTTCCTGCAAACTACCAGCAACTAGAATAGACAAGGGGAACTCCCCTACAGGTTTCAGAGGGAGCATGGCACCGTTGGCACCTTTATTTTGGACTTCTAGCCTCAGAACAGTGAGGCAATACATTTTAGTTGTTTTAAGCAACCTGGTTTGTTGGCATCCCTAGGAAACCAACAGAATTTTGTTATATGTATACTCAGATATTTCTATCATATGAATTCTCTGATTGTCCAATCAGAATAATGAATTTATACTTTGAATAACAAACTGAGAATTTCTCATATTTGAAAATTCTGTCAGGAAGAAAAAGACAAGTTATGGTTTATTATTGTTTTCGATTCATGCAACAACATATTTGAAAGGTGGATTGGGAGAAGTTGTAAAACTTCTTAATAAATATTCTTCAATTTAAAATAGTTCTATTTAAGTTACATTTATTCTAAGTTTGATTTTTATTCAAGTTTATGCTTTGAAGTTCCACATCAGCTCCACATTTTCAGCAATAATGGATACTATATAACAGTGCAATACAAAAATGTTTGTCAAGAATTTAAAAATATGAATTAAATTGTCCATTTAGAAGATGAGAGCAACTGAAACCCTCACACATTTTTGATGGAGTTGTAAACTGATACAAGCACTGTGAAAAATGAAATAAAATGTTTTACGTTTACTAAGAAGATGTGCATTTAACTCATATAACCTCAATTTAAAAATGCTCTAGTCATCAGAAATGTAATAGAAACACCAAGTGGAAATAACTTGGATGAAGCACTGTGTCTAGAAGGAAACAGTAAGGAAAGAAAATTGTGTCTTGTGTGGTAACATGGAAGAACATTTTGTTGTGAAAACTAAAGGGACCTCTCAAGTTATGCTTAAAGGCAGAAACTGGGAAAGGACTGGGTGGGTGTTGGAAAAAAAAAACAAGGTGATATCTCCTATGTGAAATTAGAATTATGAAAAGTTCCCAAGGCAGAGTCACACAATTATAACAGAAACTGAAAGAAGCAGCTTGGTGACTTTGCAGCTTCATAAGCAGTGTTCCCAATATTGTCATAATGCAGCCCTCATAAGCCTACATTTGCATGATGGGAAAGAGACTGATGAAAGCAACTTCAAAGTCCTTAGATGGAAGGAATGACATAGAGGAATAGAGAAAAATAAAACAAGTAAGTCTGGGAAGTGTAGTTCATTGATTTTTTTTTTTTCCCTCTCCTGTACACATTTCTACCCAAACAAATAAGACTATTGTGTCTGTCATGTATATGAAACCTACTATGGCCAGAATATTAACTCATTTAATCTTATGATGCAGTTTTTATAAAAATGGACATTTGAATGAGGTTGAATATCATTTATTGGACCCACCGATTCACTTAAAATTGTTTTTATTCTTTGGCTGATTTACATTAACAATTCAAAAACTATTATGGATAAAAAAATGAATAGATGGTAAGTTTTTGCCCTTTGGTGCCCAATATACAACATGAACAATATAACCTATGTAGTTGTATTTAGGATCTAGCTGCTGCTGAACTTGTGGGCAGGCAAATTTTCCACCTAATCATTAGCTAATGCTGGTATAGAAGAGGGCATTTGCTAGTGTTGAAAAAGGAAGAAAAAAAGATTTTAAAAATGTTTATGTTTTTAGGTGTTTAAATTTATATCTGTGCATGTGGGTATGTGCATGGTGTGTATTTGTGTGTGTGCATATGTACAGTAGTCTGACAGGAAAGATGATAGAGATAGGACAACAAATGCAGGTATTTCTGCAACTTTTTGATCTGAGGCATTTTTGAGCCTCATTACAGATGTTTGAAGTAAGGCATCTGGTTTAATGTGTAAATTTATGAATCTGAGGTGAGAATATTTGAAACTAAAGGCATGAGTTGTGTTGATTTGGGTGCTGAAGACAAGAGTTGGGAAAAAGGCCCTTCTTCTCCACTTCTCTGGCATACTGTGGGCTCAGGTGGTGCCTGGGAAAAGCTGATGATCCCAGTTGACTGAGGAGAGCAATTATGGCCATCAGAGGACTGACATATTTTTCATAGGGCACTAGAAGCTGAGGAATCAATACTGATCAATCAAGTGGGAAGTGAACCCTAGGTGAGAAGGTTGAGAATAAATAATATGACATCCCCAGGTTAAACCCAAGAATCATTGATGAAAGTTTGAAAAAGGAAATTCATTTCTAAAGCCCAGGATATGGAAAGAGCAATGTGGGAACATAATTTGATTATAAGTTTCAGGTTGGCTCTTATTCAGGAGATAAAAACGGGGGGGTCTGCTGACATTTGATTATCATTTTAATAATTAACATCTGCAACAACAAATAAATAATAATTATAGTACCCTGTTTTAGATTGTTAAAGCTGCCTGCTCAGTTTGCTAAGGCTGCCAGAATGCAACATACCAGAAATGGGTTGGCTTCTAATAATCGGGATTTATTAAGTTACAAAATACAATTCTAAGGCCATGAGAATGTCCAAATTAAGGCACTGACAAGAGGACACTTTCTCAAAGGAAAGGCCACTGGCATCCGGGGTTCCTTTGTCACATGGGAAAGCACATAGTGATGACTACTGGTCCTTCTTCTCCTGAGTTCTGGTTTCAAAATGGCTATCTCCAAACTGTCTCTGGACTTCTGTCTCTCTTAGCTTCTCCTGTGGGTCCTTCTTGCTTCTCCCAGGGTGTTATCTCCCTAAGTGTTTGTAAGCTTTCTTGAAAATGTCTCTGCCTTTTATTCTCTCATAGAGGGCTCCAGCAGGGGGATTAAGACCCACCTTGAATGGGTAAGGTCACATCTCAATGGAAACAACCTAATCTAAAAGTCCCTCCCACAATAGTTCTGCCTCCACAAGATTGGATTAAAAGAACATTTTATGGGGTACATAATAGATTCAAACCAGCATGCTGCCAAAATACAGTGTACCAGAAATGGACTGGCTTTTAAAAATGGGGATGTATTAGCTTACAAGTTTACAGTTCTGAGGCTGTGAAAATGTCCAAATTAAGGCATCATCAGATACCTGGAATCTGAAGACAGGTCACCAGTGATCCTCAGCTCATCTGCCACATGGAAAGACACATAGCGAGTTTGCCAGTTTCTCCTTTCTCTCCAAGCTTGTGTTGCTTTCAGCTTCTGGCTTTTCTGTCTGTGGCTTTGTTTCTCAGTTTCTGTGCCCTTTCTCTCTGTCTTCTGTACGTTTCTCTGTGTTCTTCTGTCTCCTCTCTATATCGTTCTCTGATTTTCATTCTCTTATAAAAGATGGCAGTAAAAGGATTAAGACCCACCTGGGGCATGCCTCAACTGAAGTAACCTAATTGATAGGTTATTTCAATAATCAATAGGTTATGATCTTTTCTGGGGCACATACAGTTTCAAACCACAGAACCCTATATACTCAATTCTAATGGGTCATGTTACATTATATATATTTATGTTTATAGTACAAGTTTGCATTTGTATTTACAATAAATTTTAAAACTGAAAGTATATCTGTATTTAACAAGCAATAATAATGTAAAATTATTAAGGAATTCAACATCAGTCTGTTGAATATCTGAATGTCCTTCCTTCAGACTACTTAATGATTTTCTCATCTTTTAGCATAGATTAGGAAAATAATGCCTCATGCCTTCTCCAACTCTTAAGAGGAGGAACCCTTTGAACTTAGAGAGAATAGTAAAATTCTAATTTTAAATTTGCACTGTTTCATAAAGTTTTGTACATTGGTGCCTTTGTTAAAGAGTAGGCCCAGTAAAATTGACGATTTTTTTTGTTGCTATTTTTTCGGGAATTAGCTTTCAGTATAATTTGTTTATTTATCCTTATCAATGACTCACTTAATGCAGCATAGTATAACTCAGAAATTAATTTTTTTACCATGGCAAATCATTACAGATCTTGGAAAGAAAAGCAATCAGTGTATATCTGTAGGTAGAATATACCACAATAAACTGCTACTTTCCTATTCTTTCTATAATGTTAATAAAAATGCAAGTTAATAAATATGGATGAAAGAGAGAACTTTTAATATTTAACAATTTCAACAGAGTTGTTTAGTTTATTCATTTAGTTTATGAGAAATGTGTCCTGTATATACATTTTCTTTATGTATGTTTGTGTGTGTGTGTTTGTATAAATATACACATCCTAGAATTCTCCTTAGTTTTATGCTTATCTGCTTTTGTTATTTGGTAAAAGATTAAATTTCATTTTGTTTTTAAGTAAGATGTAATATAAAAAGAATGAATTTATCACCATTTTCCCCTCAGAATCACTACAGCAATGAAAGGAGAATCTTGAGGGATATTGGAAAAGCCATTGCATGTTTTTAAACTATCTTCTTTCCTTCATTCATCAATTGCTATTTAGTACCTCTGAATATAAAGTACTGTGCTAAGCACATAGGGATTACAAGGAAAAATTAGACATTAGCCCATAACTCAAAAAGCTCAGTTTAATAGGCAGAATTATACACAAAATCATCATAATGTGATTAAGTAAAATGCAACAAAACATGTAAGAAAGAGTAATTCCTTATGATGTAGAGAAGACAGAATGAGTTTAGAGAACAACCCTGAGGTAGAACTTGAAGGTTGAGTAGTAGATCCCTTGGAGTGATGGAAGATGGTGTTCCTGTTACACAAACCTAAATGTTAAAGACACAGGAGTCTGAGGATGAATGATGCACTTTGGAGACACTAAAGGGGCTGGTGCACAGATAAGTGGGGTAAGTGGAGGGAGTTGAGTCTACAAAGAATGTTTGAACAGAGATTGTCATTGTCCTTGCAGGTTAGGCCATATCACTGGAAATTTTAAATTTCAAAACACATCTCTCCTCAATGGATTCTCTTTTCATAAACCTGTTAACTTTCAAGACCTCTCAAACTTTACATACTACATGAAAATTGATCCCTTCCAATAAATACAAACATTTTCTCCATTATTCCAACTCTGCCGTAACTAATGTATATTTGTGGCCTTTATTGCATCACCTTTGTTTTTATAATCTATATAATTTGTAATCTAATTATTCTAAACTAATGATATTGATCTTATAGACTGAGGAAAATAAGCAGGTGCATTGAATATAAAAGGCACTCTACCTGTAAAATGAAGTGATTTCCTCTAATGTGGCATGGTCACCCAAATGATCTTGCAGACCACAAATTGAAATGCCTAATCCTTGATGCTCAGGCTCAGAATCTGCTCCCCAGAATCACTGGCTCAGAGTTTGACCCAGCCTTATTGTTAGCTGCCTTTTATAAATCCAGCTTTGCCTCTTTAAGCTGTCCTTTGCTCCACCACTGCTCCATCCCTATTTTCTTCTTTGTGTGACTATTTCCAACAGCTGCTCAGAGTTATATTTACCATGATGGTAATGAAGTTTAACATTCCAGAGCCCTCACTTGCACAGGTGCTTTTCTAGACAGACAGAAGCTACAGTAATGGACCACATAGTCACATGTTTTTGTAAAATTCAGAAAAGTATGATATTATCATTGTAATCAGTTTAACAAGGCTGTTTGTTCCCTACTCTGATTTCCCCTGTCACAATTTTTGAGTTGGGATTCATTTAGTTTGAATTTTGCATCATATATTTATGTGGTTCAAAGCTACTCTTCTGTTGTTAGGTTATTGTTAACCATTCAAGACTGGGAGTGGCAACCAATGTCCCAACTCCCCGGATATAATAAGAAGAAGATGCAAGGCAGAAGATCACATTGAACTATGAATATATCTTGCAGGGCTGGACCTCAGAAGTATGTGGTTAGTGTGTAATGCCAGCTATTCAAAGAATATTTAAGATCAGTCACTATGAAAGAAAATTTGAAAGGCTTCAAAATCTAACATATATGTAAATTTTATCTAACAAGGGTTAAAGGTATTGCATTACTAATGGAGGGGTGTTTTAGAGCTGTAAAGATCTTGGTAAGGGGGTGGTCTTTGAAAAGTATATGCTTCATTTTTACAATAAAGGAGGAACAAATTTCTCAAGAAGTCTTTGGTTATATTTAAATTTTTGTCATTGATTATAATGTATTCCACTTTGAACTTGAATCATATTAGAGAGAATTAAGATTAAAAGAGTATTCCCTGGAATAGAAAAATTGAAAAAAAAATGTTTTATTTCATCTACCTTTCTGAAAACTTGAAGCTCTCTATTCACTAAATTAATTCTTTTATATTCTTTTCAACTAACCCTTACACAAAGACCTAATAAAATTATCTTGATTGAGGTTCATGGAAATTTGGATGTATTCAATGTTTTCATTAGTGCACAGAATGATGTTTTAAAATGACAACTTTCAAAATGAGAAAAAATATTTAGAAACCACATGTCTGATGAAGGGTTAAAATCCAGAATATATAAAGACAAACAGCCCCATTAAATAATGGACAAAAGACTTGAATAGACATTTCTCCAAAGAAGATATACAAATGACCAGAGAGCACATGAAAAGGTGCTCAACATCATTAGACATCAGGGAAATACAAGTCAAAACCACAATGAGATACTATTTCACACACATTAGAATGGCTTCTATTTAAAAAATAAAAGCAGAAAATAAGTGTTGAAGAGGATTCAGAGAAATAAGAATGCTCATTTATTGCTGCTGGCAATGTAAAATTTATAGCCACTGTAGAAGACAGTTTGGTGGCTCCTGAGAAAGCTAAGTATAAAACTACCATATAATCCTGCAATCCCACTACTTGAAATACACCCAAAAGAATTGAAAGCAAGATAGTCAACAGATATTTTCACACTGATGTCCATTGCAGTATTATCCACAATTGCCAAAAGATGGAAGCAACCCAAATGTCCATCAACAGAAGAATGAATAAACAAAATGTATATACATATGATGGAATATTATTTAGCTATAAAAAGGAATGAAGTGCTGATACATGCAACAACATGGTTGAACCTTGAAGACATCATGTAGAGTGAAGTAAGCCAGACGCAAAAGTACAAATATTGTATGATCTCCCTGATTTGAAATAATTAGAATAAGCAAACTCATGGAGTCAGAATCAAGAATATGCTTCACCAGGGGATGGAGCAGGGATAGGAAATTGGAAATAAAGGCTAAAAATGTGCAGGCTTCCTATTTAGAATGATGGAAACGTTTTGGTAATGGATGGCAACAATCACATTACAATGTTGTGAATGTAATTAACTACTGAAATATATATCTGAACATGATTAAGGGGGGAATGCTAGATTGTATGTATAGTAGCAGAATGAAAAGTTTTAAAGAAAATCCATGGGACTATACAATACACAAAAACTGCGACCCTTCAGGTAAACCATGAACCATAGTTAATAGTACAGTTATAAAAATGTGCTATCATCAATTTAACAAATGTCCCACACTAATGCATATACAGATATATAGGAATCCTATATTTTACGGATGATCATCCTGTAAATCCACAACTTCTAATAAAGAAAAAGAAGAAAGAAATCAAGGGGAAAAATAAAACTATACCTTTTAGCAATGGAAGTTTCTCACTTTTTCCCAAATGAATGTTAAATAGTATTTTCTTTATGGAAAATGGTTGTTCTAATACTTGGAAAACTGAGAGTTTCTTGGTGGAATTCTATAGCACTAAATTGGTTCTCATTCTAATGTTACTTGTTTAATCACTCACTTTGTCTTTGCTAACTTTGTATGTAGATCCTCTCCTCTTTGCTACCTCAACTCCTCCAGTTTCCTATCCAAGATACCCACATTTCAGTGTATTATTATTTTTGAAATAAAATCATAGGCTTAATTATACTTTTTTGTCAATTACTTAGAAAAATAGAATGGTACAGAGGAGAGAAAGAGGACTCATTTGTATATGCAATGCATGCACATTCAGGCTAATAACTTGAATTAATGCAATCTAATATTAAATTCAAATTATTCCCTAACATCATTTATTCTTAAGACATTGCTCCTCAATGAAAGATAATAATATTTTATTGCTACATTTGACTCTAATTGTATTTATTATTTGCTGAGAAATTAGCAAATGAAATTAATGTTGAGTCTGATGAAGGAATTAACTACTGTCAGCAACTCTTGTTCTCAGTGCAGTTACATTATGGAAAGGATAAGAGAATTAAAAACCAATATGTAATTAAAACCAAAAATTATCTTAGGTTGGTATGCGGAGCATTGAGAAATGCCCTGAGCAACAAATAAATGAGTAGTTAATTGTGTATCCATTCCCTTAGGTTACAATCACTTGTTTAAAAAAGTACAAAAAAAGATACACAATAAAGGAATTATAATTAATACTCAAAATTTTTGTTAGTTAAAATAATTGGTAGTTTACAACCATTCTTTCTTTACATTTGAATAAAAGAGAGTCTATTTCTGGAATTACCTTTACAATTTTTATATGTAAACATTATTATTCCAGATGAGAGTAAGAAGTAGAATTAAAAATGCAACAGCTAAAACTATTTTGTTGCTGCCCCTCCCATGGAAAAAAATAAAATTCTTTGTTAGTAACTGTTCTGGTTTGATAATGCTGCCAGTATGCAAAACACCACAAATCCTTTCTGGATTGGCTTTTACTAAAAGGGAGTTTATTTGATTACACAGTTACAGTCTTAAGGCCATAAAGTGCCCATCAACAAAGGGTACCTTCACTGGAGAAAGGCCATTGGCATCCAGAAAACCTCTGTTAGCTGGGAAGGCATGTGGCTGGTGTCTGCTTGCTTCCAGGTTGCATTTCAAATGGCATTCTCCAAAGTGCCTGCATCAGCTACCAATGGCTGTCTTCAAAATGTCTCTGCTTCAAAATGTCTCTGTGGCTCTATTCTAAACTCCTTTGCATTCTTCAAAGTGTCCCTCTTGGCTGTAGGAAGCTTGCTTCTTCTATTTGAGCTTTTATAGGGCTCCAGTGAACCAATTGAGGCCCAGGCTGAATGGGTGGGGCCACACCTCCATGGAAGTTATCCAATCAGTTATCACCTACAGTTGGGTGGGTCACATCTCGTGGAAACACTCAATCGAAGAATTACAATCTAATCAACACTAATAGGTCTGCTTGCACAAATTGCATAAAAGATAATGGCATTTGGGGGGACATAATACATTCAAACTGGCACAGTAACTAAGATTTTATTTCAAAAAACAAATGGAAAACATAAAATTTGAAAAATCTTTTGCACTGAAAATGTCCATGAAATGTTTGTCCATCTTCTACTCAGAGTATTAAGATATTTAAGTTCTACTATAGTAAGCAATTATTATTGCAAAACAAAGCAAAACTGTTTTTTTCCATAAATTACTCTCCTAGCTCTCACCCTATAGTCTAAGTATGCTGCTTGTGCGTTCTCATTTTAATTCATCCCATTTGTTCTTCTCAAGTTCTAGATTCTTCTTAACTCTTAAACAAGCCTTTTTACTTGACTCCCTGTTCCCAGACTCTGCCTTCTTGGCTGAATTTTGCTCAGAACCACTGAATTTCTATCTCCAACACACAATTCAGATCATAAGCTACACCTGCTCAAATCTAGCAATAGAGCACAATTTTTCATTAGATAGAAGGCATCACTTAATGTATATTTCTGTGAATTGATCACTTACATTTTATTTAGGAGAATGTTACCTTTCCATTCTTCATTATGTATGATAGAATTTTTCTCTTCTTTTCCTAATAGCAATTTTGTGCCACTATCATTGCATATATTTTTGTTCTTCTGGTATTTGCACTTAAAATCTTAGGAAAAAATAGCATTAAATTATTTTCAGAAAACATTTTATTTTTTAGTGAACTTTTGTCCTATTAAGAGAAAGTTTATTTTACAACACCCAATAAATATTAATTCATTTGGCAATTCAGCATAAACAACAAAATATTGAGTACTTATTTTGGGTATGCTGATTTTATGAATTAGGAAAAATTAAATACTGGCCCTGTTCTTAAAACGCTCACAGTCTAATACGGTGATCAGCCAATTAAACATATAATTATACCATATTAGAATCCATGCTATAATAAAATACATAAAAGATATGTTGTTCACATAAACTGGAAGGTATAAACTTTATGGGAATTTACATATTTCACCTACAAAAATTGTGCAAAGGGCAGTTTTCAAGAATGAGTGTGACCTCATCAGACAGATCAGAGTGGCTTATGGAATTTGGGGCAGAAGGGCAGACGTGAGTAATGACGTTGGGATGGAACACTACCTCTGTACAAAAATTTTCTTCAATAAATGAGAAATCCAAATGATGAATTTACAATTATAAATAAAACATGAAGAGTTAGATTATATTCAGAAAGTTTCTTGATACATCCAAAATTATTTAAAAAGTATCACTAGTTGAATTATTCACATTTGCTTTTGACTAGGAATTGCATTTCAAGTCCTTTGATATTGCCCTAAGAAGCACCAAGGTCAGAATTGTCAAATTTCAGAGCTCCTCACTTCCCCTCCTATGCCATAAACTAACCAGGTAGCCTCTGCTCTCAGGTTCCTCCAACAAACAGAATACAATACAATTAGAACCTTATACTCGACACCTGCCTTCTGGAAGTTTTAGCTTAACAAACAATTGTTTCAACTTAGTGGTTTTGAAATGGCAGTATCTATTCCTGGTTGCTTTACCTCTTTCTATTGAATATATTGCAATAGTGATGGTAAGAGATAGAAACTGAGATATATAGTTAGTGAATAAGGAAAGAGAAGATAGATAAAATTGTCTTTAACCAAAACATTGCTATTTTCCTGTTACTATTTTAGTATTGGGTGATCAAATAAACAGTTTTTGTGCAGCTTTGTCCTCAAAGTGCTCAAACAGGTAAGAGTCTATATTTCTGTAAGTTGAAAAACAAATGATATAACACACCACAAGAGATACAAAGGGAGCATTGCACTATTAATGCATGTGTCATTATCTAAAAAGCTAGTTTGTTAGCTAGTTTGTTTTTCCTTCAAACAACAAAATATCTATTTACCATTTCCTTTTTGTCACAGCCTGTGAGTGCTTTGCCAGTCCAGAGGCCAAAGAAAACACTGGACCGTTCTGAGACATGAGCTTTTATTTAGGGCTTACAGGGTAAAAAGTTGGTATAGAGATCATAACAGCTCTCTCACACCAGGAGGGTACTGCATTCACAGGGAAGTTGGCTGTGCAATTAAAGAGCTTGGCCAAACCAGTTATAAGGGTTTAAGACAAAAACATTCCTAAGGGTGGGAAAGCATGTGCATGGGAACAGGGTCTTGTGATATGGAAGAGGGGGATCAGTGCAGGAAGGAGAGGAGGATCATAGGATGGGCTTTGTAGATAACCACAAGAGTGATAACGTTTTAGGGAGTCAGGAAGCAGGTAAATGAGATTAACATTTCATGGTGGAAGGTTTGAGATTACATTTACATTTTACTCCTTTCTGAGACCAAGAGTTTCTCACTTCCTGCTTACTTCCCATTTCACATTTTAAAATTACATTTTAAGGTTAATTTACCATGTTTTCTCTACTGGTTTACAAAGATGATAGATTAAACATCAGCTGCCTAGGTTATGCAGAGTGTTGTGTGCTAAGGTCCACAGGCCTGCTTTGCTCAGACCAGGGATGGTTACACTTTTTAATATGTTTCATACTTTTTGGCTTCACCTATACTGGTCTTTTGAAGTAACTGGATAAAATATAAAACACAAAGTTCCTGGGCGAAATCTTTTCATGCCTCATCTGATGCTTGACCGTTTTCTGTGTTACAACTCACTGGTGTTACCTAAAATGAAACATACTTTTTTTCTTCTAAATTTTCATATAATGCTTAATTTTCATAGCAGTTTAAATATTCAAAAATATTTGTTAAAATCATGCCTTTAAAATAGAAATAGGCATCAGTAAATGAAGGTAACATTGGATCTACTTAGATATTGGCAAATAATGCCAACAGAAATTTAAATGCTTTTAAATCACTACATTTATATTTTTACCAATTAATATATTAGGATATATATTATTTACAACAGAATCCTGTGAATATTTGTCAATGACACCATATGTGTCAATAAATCTTTTCCATGCAGTTAGTCAAACAGTCATACCACTGGCATTAAATTGATGTTAATAAAATATTAACTGCAATATGAATAATTATCACTATCTACTGGCATGGAGCACATTTGTTTTAAACTAAGATGTTTTAAGACTGAGAGAATCCAATGAGTAGCAGCAAGAAATACACACATGAATAAATTTATCACATCAAATTTGGAGAGAATAAAGTGGAACAAATGGACACAAAATTTGCACAATGCCCTTGACCACTTTATTTGTCAAGTCTTTTATTAGCACACATTTCAAGCAATAACTTATGTGAAGAAATGCTCTACATCATGCTCTCTTAGCCTGAACAAATTCTAGTATTCCCAAATTACATGTATTTAGAAAGGCATTTTATCTTTATATTATATAATTACTTATTACAAAGAGAATTTGAGAATTCATTAAAAATTGAATGTAAAGGAATGTGAAAATATGATCTAATTATATATTTGTCTAAATGATATTATTTCCAAGTAATTTTAAGAGTTAGTCTTTGAAAAATGCTGATACGCCGAATAAAATAAATTTCCTCTTGAGATAGCGTTGAAACTTTTTATTATTTTAATTTAAAATCAGTGACATCAACAATAATGCTAACTTATTTGACAAATAATAAATGATTATAAATGGTAGGGCATTTTTTTCTCTGAAATCTGTAATGCCTTCCAGGAAAATGGAAAAAGAGTCCTGCACAGTATTTCTCTTTTATAGTATTATGATAATAGCAGGAAAACTGTCTATATATTGGTTTAGAACACCCAGAAATTTTAAAAACAAACATAAAAGAGCAAAATATATTCTAAATATTTAACAAATGTGCAGGTTAGTTTAAAAAATTATAGTTCTTTATTTCTATGCTCAAAAGTGAAACTGGTTATGTTTATTCAATACGCATTATTTTGAGACTTGAAAGAAACAAAACAAACAAAAAAAGAGTGAAATCGTTGTGTGTATTTTTTCTTTGTTTGAGAATTTTTTTTATATGTTACACTTGGAACAAATGTCTCAGTGAATTTTCCAGTCAAATAAACTCATCTTCCACTGGGATTTGTAACAGTAACTTTTTCAGTGTAATCTTAAAACTGTAAGAAAGCTGGAAATTGTAATAGGAGCCTTTAAATACACTTTTTAAAATGTCCTTTCAATGAAACTTTAAAGCTGGAAGCAAGCTGTGAAGGAGAGCTCTTAGTCTCACAAAGGAGCAGTATGCAAATGTAAAGTCTGCAGCAATCTGTAAATGTAAAGTCTGCATTCATATTTGAATAAGCTTTCATATATTGCCCCAGATGAATAAGTTTTTCATCTATTACCCCAGACTTGGAGACACCTTTCCCAGGTGTCACAGAGGACATAAATCCTGAAGGAAGTAGGAAATAACTGGGATAAATTACTGAACCTCTCCAGGCCCAAGTTACCTGTTAACTAAGATGATTAACTCACTGTCTCTGATGGACATAAAATCAAAATGAGAAATCACTATGGGGGGGCTGATTTGGGAAGGAAAATTCCTCTGTCCTCCACCGGCACAGCATAAGTAAACTCACATAACTATACCCTTTATCCTCGTCAGCCCCATTCAATGTGTCTTTCATTAGCCAGATTTGGGTGTGCCTCATCTACAGATTCAGTAGTAATAGCAAAATAACTTATCTTGGCCATTGTACAGGCTGCTGTGCAGCTCTTTGCCTAGACAGTGGTTTGGTTCATGATGAAAAATATGCTTAGCAAGTTGTTGTTCCTGTAGTAAGTTAGTTGATTAGTACCATTGTAAACTCATATTTTAGACTGGCAATTGGAAAGATGCTCTTTAAAATCAAGTTTCAAAGTAGGAATTTATTTTAAAGGCATAAGAGAAAATATTACAAAAACTTCTTGAGTGTTAGTCCTCCTTGTCATCCAAACTTTATAGTGCATATTTCCTCTGTGGAAGCCACTTAATTTACCTTGTATAGATTCTTGGTTTTGTTTGTCTTCTTCTCACACTTAACCTCAGAGCCAGTAAATTTACATTCACCATGTCTTCTGTTTTAACAAATAAATAGGTTACAATAAAGATGGGCTGAAGCAGATGATGGCTAAGATCTTGCTATCATAGAGGCATACAGAGATGCAGTCTTCTATCTTTCCAGTTTCTATTGATGGGGCTTTTTGGTTTAGTGGCTGAGTCCCCACAGAAAACTGAACAGTGAAACAGTTGCTAAAATGATGGATTCTGTCATCGTGTTCCTTTTGTTATATTGTGCTCAGAAATGTTCAAAATATAACCATAGAATGATAGATACTCAGCCTTAGAAGGAGTCTCCAAAGCCTGAATTCGGCATTTTCTCAATAAGGAGGAGAAGAGTTAGGATAAATCCATAGGCTGAAAATTATGCCTGTGTGCTGTTTGTGCTGCTGTTCAGGCCCAGGCCGAGTTTGTGCAGAGCATGAGCTGGTGCTGCTGTGAGACTGAAAAACACACCAGGAGGCACCAAAGTAGATATAGATTTATTGGGACATAAAAACAGGAGAGATTCTCCAGCAGTGGCCAGTCCAGAGGGTAAGTGCTCTGTGAGGGACAGGCGGCACAAGGGGCAAGAAACGATTTTAGAACCAAGACATTCCATACAGTACGAGATCAGACTTCGGGAGCAATCATTAAAGGGGTTTAAGACCTGATGTTTTACTAAGATTAGACAATCAATGCCATTTTTATACACATGGTTATATTCTTCCCCTCTAGGGAGATTGTTTACTTTCTTGACTTTTATCCTTGGCTACAGCAGGCTTGTTACATGCCATTTAGGACCGGCCCTGGGCCCTAGGCCACCATAGTTTCCTTCTTTTCAGGGACATGAAAGAAAAGCACTATTAAAGATGGCTTCCAGCCAGTAGTCAAAAATCTAGCATGAGAAAAGTGCCACAGAGCCCAAGGAAACATTTACACAAAAGAAGAGAGCGTGACTGGGTAAGGTTAGTACTATAAAGTGCAATGGAGATGTGGACCACTCTTTTCCTATGAATGACAAGTGTCAGAGGAAATGAGATGAGGATTAAGAAAGCCATGCATGGTAAAGAAATGGAGGTAGCAAATGTCTTTTAAAGAATTTGGCACTGAGGGACTGAGAGAGATGAGGAGGTAATTTAGAGAGATAACAGAATGTAGGTGCAGGAGATGTGGGAGAGGAAGAAGGGTAGGGTCAGTTAAACTCTTCTACTACAAGAGGAGATGTGTGAAATCCTAGTGAAGGATAGTATAACAGTGAGAATTCCAGCATAGAGAGTATGGAGCATGAAGGCCTTATGAGACGTTGCCTCAATGTTGTCACCTTCTATAGGTGTTAGCTGTTGGTTGCAGGCATTTGGAACGTGAGCTTGTAGTGCAGGCACTGGGGACACAAACTCCTCTCCACATTGCCTCTGCTTATTTCTAGTAGGCTAGGGCCTAACTATTTATTGTTGCTTGTTGCCTTTTCCTCTCAGCTTTTTTATTCATTTCGGTGAGTTGTCAATTTTAGATTATCTTTGTGGTGATCCTTATTTATTCCAAAGTATAAAAAGAAATGGAGTAACATGAAAGCTATTGCCTTATTGTATGTGTGTTATATTTCACAATAAGGAAAAAAAAAGAAATGGGACTATGAATGTGAATGATTTATATCTAGAAATTAATGTAAAGTTTAAAAATATTTACAGACGCAGGAACATTTCATCTTCTGGCACATTAGTCAACAAAGTAATTATGTTTGTCTCCAAAATTTCAGTGTTTTTCTTTTACAATGTGAAAAGTGGCAAATGAAATTTGAATATTTATTCTCTTTTCAACTTAAGTTTTATCTTTGGAATTCAGTCAGTAAGTTACAAACTTTGATATAAATGTGAAATACAGAAAAGCATTTTTAATGAGGATTCAGGGTTTCCAAATTAACATTTCTAGAGGTCTAGAACCAAAGTTAGAGCTTTACATGCCAAATTGTAACAGTTAATTCTTCATAAGATATTATAAAATTAGAAAAGACAAAAAACACACAAAATACCCTGAAATAGTATCTATTTCATTTTTCCATTATCAAGAAGATCTGAACTATAGCAAAAGACTGATTGTCTGCCGTACTCAAGATTAGCAATGATGGAAAGTCTGGTCTTTAAAATCTTAATCCTAACTCCATTGGCTTCTACCCAAATAATTTCTGTTTATCATAATTTTAATGAATATGGAAAACAGCAAATCAGTATCCTCACTATAATTCAGGACCAGATAATTTTCTTTTCTTCATTCCCTTCCCTCCCATCTATCCTGAACATATGGAGAATGTTGCACCCAAATCCTTGGTATTCTTTGAACATGCTATGCCTTTTCAATCTTCTGTTTCTCTGCCTAGACAGTCCTCTCTGTTTCTTTCCACAAGCAAAATGTCTCAATATTAATGACCAAAACTAAAGGTCATCTCAGTGAAAATATTTTTACTTCAAATCTGAGACCCCCTTGTTCTTTCTCATACAACAGCATATCTGGTTGTGTTGGAATTGTTTGTTTAGATGCTCTTTACCAGGACTGCAGTAACAAAGCATCACAGACTAAGTGGCTTAAACAGAAATTTGTTGTCTCACTGTTCTGGCATCTTGAAGTTTGAAATCAAGGTTTGCATGGGGCCAGACTTCCACTTTAAAGGGAGAATCCATTCCACGTCCCTCCCCTGGCTTCTACTGTATGGTTAACAATCCATATCCTTTCTTAACAAGTGGTGGCATAACTCAATTTCTGCCTCTAGCACATGACCATCCCTTTCTCTGTCTCCATCTCTCTTACTATCTGTGTACACATTTCCTCTCTTTATAAGGACACCAGTCATTTTGGATTAGGGCTCTCTGTAATCTAATTTGAGCTCATCTTAACCAATAACATCTTCAAAGATCCTGTTTACAAATTAGTTCAAATAAGGAGTGAGGGCTAAGGCTTGAACATGTCTTCTGGGTGGACACAAGTCAGTCCATAACAGACACAAGCCTCTTCCATTGATTATGGATCATTGATGGCAAGGGCATATTTGTCTTTCCCAAATCTAGCAAACAGACTTGCACATTTGTGATTACTTAATATACAGATTAATGTAGAAATGTGTTCTCCTTAAACAGTAGCTTTTCAGTTCCAGTTACACCTGAGCGTTTTATTTTCTCCTCACAGAAATACTATGGGGTTTATAAACAGAGATTTATGAACCTATAATTGAAGTACAATAAGCAAAATGAAGGGAGAAAACTCTGTGACTGTTTTAACTCTATGCCTTTGTTAACTTAATTAATAACGTATGAATTATTGTGCAACTGGTTCTTTGCTGGGCCCTGAGTGACTGATCTCAGGATGCTTACAGTTTATGGTGGAGGCAACCAGAGACAAATGAATACATAAGTTATTGTAAAATGTGAAGCACAATAAAGGCAAGAGTGAATTGAAATAAGGAATCATGGGATTAGGCTTATTAGGTTCAGTGATTTGGAGATGATCTCATTAATGAGGTTGTGATTCTGTATTGAGTTTTTCCTTTGCATTTTTTAATCATTTACACACAAACACAATCTCTCTCTCTCTCTTTTTCTCTCTCTTTCTCTCTCTCTCACACACACATACACACACACACACTTAAATTATAGTCACATTTGCTAATATGTTCTTTAAGAATTGCTGCTTTGTTTCCTTTCTGCCATATTGAATTACTTAATTTCGTGAGAGAAAATTTTCCTTTCCTGTTTTTGATTCCTGGCATCTGCGAGGTGATATTTAGTAAATTATATAATTTTAAGTGTTTTTGTTTTTTAGTGAATGAAAATGGTATGAGAAGGATTCTGTGGCTGAAGGCATGATCAATCTGGAAAAATATACTATGGCCTCTTGTTATAGCTGAATGGATTAATCTTTACACACTTTGTATGCATACTTTCTCCTTTGCTTTGTTACTTGTACTCCTAAGGGCTATTTTTCTATTTCCCAGGCTGCCCTGACTCAAGGAAACTGCTTACCAGAATTCCAGGGACAGGAAGCTTCAGAAGCAAGACTTTTGAGTTTGTGTTAGTTCCAAAAATTATATTAGACTCAAAATTAGGAAGATAGGAGAAAAAGTGAAGGGTCCACTTAAACCGGAAGACAGAAGAGCAACCCTAGCTCTCAAAGTGGGAGATAAAAGAGAGTTTTTCTATGAAGAAAAGCAGAGGACAGAGAGGAGATTCTCAATTTTAGATCTGTATTTTCAATCCTCAGTTATGAACAATTTGCATTTGCAAAGTCTAGACACTTAAGCCTCCTGAGGGTGTGTGGGCAGGTAGAGGAAGGGGAGGTTGGACACCTTTGGTGGACAAACATCCGTGAAAGGAAAGACTAATTGGCTAAACAAAGTAGTGCTGAGAATAATCATCTGGAAAGTTATCCATGAGGCAGAACAGTAACTCAACAGCAACTCGACTGTTACACACTGTGATTCACTAGAAATGCTTACTGTGTTTTGGCATAGGGGATAACAACCTTGATAGCAAATATGTACAATTATTACTGTTAAGGTCATGATTTGGCTGGGATGTCCCTGTTCATTTGGTTTTGCAAAGATTATAAATCTCATTCTCCCTGCTTGGAGAGCTAAATCTTAAACAAAGCATTCCTTGGGCTACTTTGGCCTTGTGGACTTAGTGTTTACTTCTCTTTATTGAGAATACATGCAAGTCTCCTCAAAAGTCTAGTTGAAAAAGAATTGAATGCATGCTACTAAATTTCCATGTTTTCATCACCTGAGAGTGTGTTCACAGTTAAGTGAATTAAACACCAAATCAACAGTTCCCATAGCATACATCCTTGGAATGGAATAACATTACCAGTATTTTTTAGTTACAAAGTTAAGTTTGCAAAGACTAAAGTGCTCTATCCCATTTTTCTATGGCATATTTCATGTCTGTCTTGTTATTCATGCCTATTAAATGACTATAAATTAATGAAGAAATGATTTCAGTATGTCTCATAAGTGCCACATTGGTGACATTAAATCTCCTAACAAGTCAGGTATATGAGTAAAAATATTTAGAAAAATGTTCATCTAAGGATATCAATAAGACCATTGTTACACAGGGCCTGTCATTTAGGTAAAACTGAAAACCAAATTAGCCTGATTTAGTTTATTCTTCCCAAAACATATCATCCAGGAATTTTTTCTCTACATGAATATGTTAGGCTCTACTTTACTTTAAGAGCAAAGTTTGTCGAATTTATAAAAATTGACAATCATCATTACTTTATTCATGCTACATGTGGTTCAGAATTAATATTAAATGATTTGCTAATAGCTTAACAACAAGTCGTCTAGGGGATACTAAAGACAACTTCTATATATTCTTTGGAGAAGGCAAATCCATCAAGTATTACTAATAGTCATGAGTGAGAGAAATGGAAAGAAACTAGATAGCATATTCATTGTTTTTGTCTTTCCTTCCCCTCTTCCTTTCTACTTCCATTGAAGCTGATCTCATATTTGTGTTCACTTTGTAAAGCTGTTTACATAAATATAAATGAACATAATATGTTGACTCATCTTGAAGCTATTTTTAACATGAAAACAATAACAATATTTCAGTTTCTTAAAATGGATCTCCACTAGATTAAAATTGGAAGAGAAATCCTGGGAAGTGTTGATTCTTATGCTTCTTTGCTAATTCATATTATGTATTTTTTTCTCATCTTCTGCAGCTCCCAACTAATCTGTCAAGAGGGCAGACAAAAAGAAATAACATTTAACTGTTACCCTGAGCCCAGAATTGGGCAAACTGTGAAGTGAAGGGCAGAGTCCTTCAGACTGCCAAGTCTGCCTAAAGATTTTGACACCAACTGCAAATTTGGGAGTTTCCCAAAACTACTTTTAAATTCAAAAATTCACTGCAAAGACTCAAAGAACTGAAAGCTGTTATAATCATGGAATAGTTTGTTACAAGGAAAGGATACAAATTAGGATCAGCCAAAAGAAGACTCGAGTAGTGCAGACTAAGGCTGTCATGGCTGGACCCCAACTTAATACTATCAGATGTGGCCAGCCCTGCCATAAATCTCCTGTTCTTTATTATAAACTGTCAAATGTGCTCTGAAGAACCTACCACAAATAATGAGATTCCTATCACTCAGGAAATTCCAGGGGTTTAGAAGTTACTCCCCAAAAGCCAAAGGCAAAGGCCAGACCTCTCTTTGTGCAAGGTCAAATTCCTTACTACACAACCTGTGAGTGCTTTACATTTATCAAACTTTTCATTTATTATTTATCACTCTTTGTTAAGCCCATCTCTCATTTATTCTTCAACAAATATTCACCTATACACTCTTCTCATGAAATTTACACATATCCTGAATCTCTCATTTTATCTTCACAGAATCCCTCCAAGCTTCATATGTCATTTTTCTTCTCTATCTTCCTTCAGAGCTTCATAGATGTATGCTTCATAAGTCATATAAATATAAAGTGAGGAAGTCCAGAGTTTCAGTTCAGCCTCTTCTGGATTCCAAAGCCCAAATTCTGCTAACTGGACTTTTACTCTACTGCAACATAGTCAGTGTATTATCTGGGGAATGTTTTAGAATTGAATTGTTAAATTGCCAAATTAGTTTATTGATTTCTTCAAGCTTGCCCAATGAAGAAATCCCTCTTTTAAAAATAATCTGTGGACATTTTATTTCATAGTTTATTTATTTAAATGAAATATTTGTACTAATCTGTCATCTCTCTCACTGCCAAAACTGCTTATTAAGTCTAGACAAGAGATAAGCCTGTTGTAAGTTAAATTAAATAAAAAGTGAATTTTTGACTGTGCAAGCAGTCCTTTCTTCAGAACTCCTGCATTCCCTTCAAAAATTTGCCATGCCAACTCAAGAACTACTTTAAACCTCCATACTGATTGTAATCAATCAAAAATAAAATATTTCTCAGAGATCCTAAATCCAAAAGGGAGACCCTAAAAGGAGAAAAGACATATGATAAGAGAGATGTTACGATTCCTACAAATGAAATTATTTGACTACTTTTAATGCTACTGTGAACAGAAAAAATCACAGAAATATAGAAGAAAGAAAAGGAAGGAAGGAAGGAAGGAAAGACGGAAGGAAGGAAGGGAGGAAGGGAGGGAGGGAAGGAAGGAGGGAGGGGAAGGGAGAGAGAAAGAGAGAGAGAAAAGAAGGGAGAAAAAAAGAAAAAAAAGAAAAGAAAGAATTTGTAGCAGATTCCATTAGCTTCAGTTGCCTAAAGAAAGCAAGAGATATTTTTTTCAAGTGAAACTGATGGAAAATAGGTAGTGAAAAACAACACATGTTTTAGAAACAGAAAGATATGAGTTGTAATATCAGCTTTGCCTCTAACCACTTTTGTAACCAAAGGCTGTTTACTTCATTTTTCTGAGCCTCAAGTGACTTAATGATACTTACTTTGAAAGATTTGTGTAAGAATACAGTTATTATATAAGAGTCAAGCTGAGCATCTATACATTTGCAATGGATTATAAATTCAGTTTTTATTTTATAATACATTTCAGGACTTAATTAGAACAGAAAACAACTGTCACAGTCCTAAGCACATGAGGAAACCTACAGGTGGCTGTGACTGGGCTTCAATTTTGCCACCAAGTTGATAAGGAGGTTAAGAAATGGATTGTGACAAAAGATGTCCCAACTGCCACTGTTCTTTTTATTGTATTATGTATCATCAGACAATCTTGTCTAAGCTCAAGCAAACTTCATCCAGACCAAGCCAGATATATCATAGTTTTGATTAACTGTCTATCAACTGCAATATAAATGAATATAAATGACAATAGGAACACATACAATTCAGGTTTTCCACCTTAACTATTTAAGCAGGAATTTTTTTTATATATCAGAACTTCATAAATGATATATCTAGAGGCTGACAGCAATGAGGCAAGAAGTAGGCCTTAGTAGCGTTTCTGGATAGAGGAAAGATACAGCTGAGCAGAAAGCAAGAAAGGTAGCAATCCAGCATACTTATGGGAGAGCTTAAACTGGAATGCCACCCAAAAGTATTGCAGAACTTTCAGTTACTATCAACTTTAGCCAGAGGTAAGTTTGTCCACTTGTCCAACTGACGTTCAGGGATAAGGTATTTGATATACTGAGATTCTAATATCTCAGTAATTTAGGAAATAGATGTGACTTCCTTCATATTATCTGTGTGCTTATTTTGAGCAGACATGGTATGACATGGTCTGGAAAGAGCAACTGAAACAAAATACGTATAATATCTACATGTTGTCCATTGAGGATTGAATCATATCCACCACAAAAGACATGTCCTGTGGGTGTGAACCAATTTATAATAAGACCTTTGGAGATGTTATTAGTTAAGGTGTACCCAAACTGAATGATGGTGAGATTTAATCCAACATAGCCAAAGTCCTTATAAGCAAAGGAACTTGGATGCAAAAGAGAAACCAGAAGCTGGAGATAAATGGAACACAGAAGAAAAAGGAGAAGATACTGTCATGTGTATTGCCACATGACAGAAAAGCCAAGGAACCCCAAAAATTGCTGGCCAGCCCAAAGACACCATCCCCAGGAGGAAGCAAGCCTTCTAGCCTCTGAAAACATGAGCCAATAAATTCCTATTGTTAAGAAAACCTATTGTACTGCCTTTGTTTTAGCATCTAGGAAATTAAAACTGTTTTGGGGATCAGAAAGTGGAGTGCTGCTCTTGTAAATAACTAAAAATGTGGAAATAGCCAAGAGATTGGGTAACAGATAGAGGATGGAAGAATTGCGAAGGTTCTGATTGTAAGAGAAGTTTGTTAAAGAGAAGTTTGTATCATCCTAGACAGTAATTCATCGTCCCCAAAATGTTGGCAGAAAAATGGATGTAAAAGGTATTTCTGGTGAGGCCTTAGAAGGAAATGGTGAACGTGTCATAAGAAATTGGAAGGAAGGTGATCCTTATCATAAAATTGCATAAATCTTTGCTAAATTGAGTTCAGATGCCAGACAGAAGGCAGAACTTAAGGAAAATGGAATTGGATACTCAGCTGAAGAGATTTCCAAGCTAAATGTGGAAGATGCAGCCTGGCTTCCCTTTGCAGTTCATAGTAAAATGTGAGAGGAAAGAAATAAGCTGAAAATTAAATTCTAAAGCACAAATGAACAAGCAATTGATGGTTTGAAAAATTCTCAGCCTATCTAGGTAGAATGCTCTGAGACTAGGAACAGAAATGGCTCTATAAGGGATTGCCCATAGCTTTCAGGAAGTGAATCTTCAGAAGTCAAGTCTCCATGTGAAGCCTTAACTGAAAAACCCTTTCCTAAAGGGTATGTGACTGAACATGAATCAGCCATTTCAGTGGAAGTCAGGATTTGAGAATGCAATTATCCAAGAATGATCTGTGTAAAGTTGTATAATCTGAAGATTTAGGCTCTCTTTAAGTGCACACAAAGCTGACAAGGATGTTTGCAAAATTTGTATGAACAGAACTACTGACATCCAGACTGAAAAGGACAGAGAAGGGATAAACTGAAAGGAAGAATGATTTCAAAGGCAGAATCATGGTAGCAAAGATCTGGACTGAAAAGATCTCAGGTCAAGAGCAGTGGCCCACCTACATGTGTAGAGAGGGCAGCTTGTGCCACATTGTTCAGGGATAGAGCTGCTACCCGAACGCTCAGAGATGGTGGTGCCTGTGCTCTCACATTCCTGGAGAGCCTAACTGCTTTTCCAATGCTTGAATATGATGCAGCCCACACCTCAGTGTTCCAGGAGAACACAGCCTCTAGGCAAGTGCTTTGGGAAGGGTGGGGCTGCTGCTCCATCAGATTTGGAAGACCAAGAATCAAGCTGAAAATGGCTTTCAAACCTTGAAATCCAATGGATTTTGTCCTGCCAGTTTTCAGACTTGTTTGGACCTATAACCTCAGTTTTCCAATTTCTCACTTCCGGAATAGACATGCTTATTCTATGCCTGTCCCACCAATGGATATTGGAAGCAAATAACTTGTTTTCTAGGTTTTACAGGGGTATAGACAGAAAGGGATTTTGCTCTAGGACACAGCGTACTCAAAACTGATTTTGATGAGATTTTGTACTCAGAATTTTTTTGAAATTACTTATAGTTTTGGAGATGCTGTGATTAAATGAACATATTTTGCATGTGGGAGGAGCATGTCATTTTGGAAACCAGAGAGGGAGTGTTGGGAGTTGAATCATGTGCCCCACAAAAGTCATGTGCAGGTCCCAATCCCTGGTCATGTAGGTGTGAACCCATTTGTAAATAGGACCTTTGAAGATGTTATCACTTAAGATGTGCCCAAACTTAATGAAGGTGGGCCTTAGTCCATATGGCTAAAGTCCTTATAAGCAAAATAAATGGGATCAAGTAGGGTAAATCATGAGAAGCAGCCAGAAGCTAGAAGTCATCAGAAGCCAGAATAGAAAGGAAAAGACACAGCTACCACGTGCATTGTCTGATGTTGGAAAAGCCAAGGTACCCCAGAGATATTTGGCTAGCCAGAAAATATTGACCCCAGGAGGAAGCATGTCTTCTAACTTCTGAAACCTTGAGTCAATGAATTCCTATTGTGAAACCAGCTTATTTTATGGTATTTGTTGTAGCAGCTAGGAATTAAAACAGTTAATAATATCCTCACATATTATGTCATTGAAATAGTGTTGAGAGCAATGAAATGGCAGAGCCATGACCAGAACACTATGATTCTTAGCTCAGGTTCAGTGTTTCAGTTTACTCATTGCTGCATCTACACCACTGAAGCACCCACCTGGGCACAGAGGTTAAATCCATTCTTACATTGAGTGTCATTATGTTAAGGCATTATTTATGCCCATTCCTATGAATATTGGAAACTTTTCAGAAATTGACACATTTAAAATCTAAAATTGTGAGAAAACAACCTTTGGTAATTCCACCTACTAAAACAACTTAGACAAGTTGAAATAATTTATTCTTAAATCCTACTTTTTTTTTCTATTTTCTTTTATTGTCTTTTCACATTTGAAACATTAACTCAGATGCAATTTAGAATGTCCATACATGTACATATATCTTCTTAAAGAAAATTATTAAAATTATTTACAGCATCAAATATGAAATTTGAAGTTCAATCTTATCTAATTTTCAAAGTTTAATAGGACAGGTTTTCTATTATTGGATTGTTTCTTGGGTAACATTTACCAACCTGTTCTGAAAATATATTACTTGAACAGAGTTAAAACAGTAAAAGTGTTCAAAAGTTAGAAAAATTTTGAAATTTAATTTTGTGTTTATCTTTGCTAAAAATCAGTAGTCTTCAAAATGCAAATTCTAAAATATACTAAAATGGAATATATAAATAAGTAAAACTGCCTCATGAACATGAATGACATGAACATGAATCAATTTTTCTACAAAGAAACATTGTATTCTGGAAATTTTAACTGATGTTAGGTTGTCTTTATAACTCATGTATGATGTATGATTTTAAAATGTAGTAGAGGACTTCAAAAACGTGAATGAAAATCCATACTCTTTCTTCATTTTATAGCTCTGATATTACAGCACTCCTTGGGCTGTGTAGTTTTATTGCTGTTTTTTGTTTTGTTTTGTCACAGGTATTTTGGCCTCATTTAAATGATTTTCTAATTGACAGAGTTATCTGTGGATTGGAGAGCACTGCACAACACTAGAACGAAAGGGGATTGAGTGAGCAGTTGTTAAACCTATTGTAGAGAATATTTCTTTATCATCCTGTAATCTTCTAACTTAGAATTTGTAGACAGATGTTTTGGACAGATTTTCTTCATTCTTCCATTTTCCATGGGGTTATTTCTCACCTGCTTAATTGCTTCTTTGCCAAATAAAGCAAAACAAATGGAACATGAGACAAACATTCTAACTTCCCCTATGAGAAAGAAAATTCCCCATTTAATTTTGATTTTTTACATCTTTCACCCTAGCAAGTTTGGCATAACCCCCCATTTAGTGTTCCTTGAATATCACTGCTTTTCAACAAATGCCTTTCCTTTATCTGGTCTGGTGGCCGTAAGGTTTATTTTGGATTCAAGCTTGGTAATAGATTGGAAGCAGGAAGGTTGAATATGAATACATGGATTCTGAAAGTCTGGTTTGAGAAGTTGATTGGGTTCCTATGAAAAGAGTGAAGGAATGAAATACTCAGGACAAAGGTAACTGTATTACATGTGTATCTAGATTCTCTGCTGGATATCGCACAGGTCATATTTCTCTGAATTATGTATTATGAATACTTGGCGCACTGTGGGAGAAGACTTGCTAAGAATACTTATATATATGTGTGTGTGTGTGTGTGTGTGTGTGTGTGTGTACACACACACACACACACACACATCCTGGAAGAGTTGTTTTAAGTTAAGAAGTAGCCACATATAATTTTTGAAGTCAGTAGGAAAGCCTTAGGCATAGAAGTGAGATAGTGATGTTGAATGCAGAATAGTATTATCATTAATTTACATTCTTGCCTAGCCACAAGGAAACAGGTTCTTATGTTTCACTGCTGTACTCTGAGAAGAGAGTTCTGTGGGAAAAAAACATCTGTTAAATGAGCCTCATAATGGGAGCAAACGTGTTTATTTGAGACTTCTTTCCTTCAAAGCTTTGTTATCATAAAGGCTTCCATGCATCAAGTTGGAAAGAAGAAGCATCAGGAGAGAGGATTTGTACTACCTAGAGGAAATTAGAAGTTCCCAGCTGGAGTTCTTATAGAAATGCACGTTGAGGGCTCTGTAGAAATTTACACAACCTGAAGTAGCAATTCAGATGGAGAGCTATTGTAATTTAAACTACCATAGATTTTCTTGCTTAATATCGACTTCAAAATTCTAGAATCTCTTCTGTATTGGGCAGGCTGGAAAGCTAAATACTACCTTTCCTGGATTCCTGTATACCTGGATCCTATATGTGATTTTGATATTGCAATCAAATGCAGTGAGATGAGAAGCCAGATGTCAGGCATCCACTCTGATGGTTCAGTTTGTAGCTGAACTGGCCTGGTTATGAAGTAAACCACAATGGTCTTGGTTTCTTGAACGGGCTTTTTGAAGATCTGTGATTGTGACAGAAACAGAAGTTCCATTTCTATCCTATTTTGTAATGTGGCTTTCGGTATATCTCCATCCTCTAATTTATGTCTTCAACTTTATCTCAAGGAAACTAGAATTAAATTAATACCCTGAAAAAATCACTTTTTGCTTAAAATAATGATGGATGTCATTATTCTTTGAAACTGAACTCTGACCAATATATATGGTAAATATGACTCCATCAATACCTGCAAACAGGCAAGGGATAAAGGAAACTATATAATACATGGCACAGGCAAACCAAAGTGGGTGTGGCTGTCACACTGAAGAGACTCTACACAGAAACAGAAATCAATTTGAGCAAGGACAGAAGTCACAAAAGACCTCACCTAAGTGCTCTCAATGTAATGTCTGTGGATGTATGAGTCATATATATTCTTCCCAGTCCTATGGAGAACATTGAAATTCCCAGCATACTTGAAACGATGGTAATGTCAACAAGTACAATAGGCCCACCTTGATATGTACAACTCCTCACTGTTCTTAATGTTAGTGACATTTTTCCACTCTGTATTTGTAAATTACATGTATTCCATAACCAGTTCTCATCACCAATCAGAAACACTTCAATGCAAAATGTAAAATCTTTACTTTTCTCTTTTTTCACAACAGTCTCTTACTCTATGGAGCCTTGTCTTTGACAACACTGCAGATTTTTGTTTTTATTTTCCCTCCTCCCTAGAATCACAGTCTATATTCCTCTCAGACTTAAACATCTTGCTTTTACATGTGTATCTGACACACAGTTATTTTGACTGTGACTTTCCCACAAAGGGGGCATATTCAATTTATTCAAGACAAAGTGGCCTATCAAATGTGGTGGGAGCTCTCATTAAATCTTGGCAATAATTTCATTAATCTATATTTGACTTTAAAATGCACTTCAATGGTCTATTTTATTCTTTGCAAGCTAACAAAAATCTACTACAATTCTCTTCAATCCTAAGGGATCATCTGTCTTTCTATTTATCTAAGAAGTTCAAGAATATCTCAAACAAGCTATTCCTCTTCCTTTCTTTGTTAAAAATCAATATTATCACACATTCACTCCTGCCTAAAGTTAATTTTCCACCAGATCACATCATCTTTTCTTCTTCCTTTTCCTCTGGGATTTTCATTCATCAATTATCACCTTTCTCATTTATGTTTTCAGTTGCTGTAATACTACTGGTGTTTCCTCTTCATACATGTAAATAAGTGCAAGCCTTTATTTTCTTGAAAAACAAATAAGGAAAATGAGAAAACAAAAGATCGTTCACACTCTCAGTGTTTAATCAGAAACGTGATGATCCAGAAAGTTTACTCTGTAAGTAGCAAATACAGTAGATGAAAAAGGGATGCCAGTGAGACCAGAAAGGCATTACAGGACTCCACTAAAGTGGTGTGAGCATGGTGACAAGGGCAGGGTTTGTGGTGCAAAATTTTGGAAGCAAAAGAAGGTAAAGAGAGTTTTTAGAACTTTAGCTTTAGTTTTGTGAGATAGTTTCCTTATGACTGAACATCTACATAAAGCCACAGTAAATACCTCCAGTATTTCTTTTTTCCATCTGGACGTGATATATATTTCAGACTGATCACAAGTTCTGTTATATCTGAGTTTCAAATACATTTTATTTAATGTGAGCACAAGGACTTTTATGTAATGCTGGTTTGGGGACACTGGACTCATAGAGTCTTAGACATTAGCTCAAGTCTAACATATAAAAGCAATTGCTTTAATGACTAATTAAATAACACATCTCTGCAAAAAATAAACAATATACAGACATTTAGAAAGTAAAAGTCCCATAAATTAGGTGAGGGAAAAACTTAGGAATGACAGATTCTTCTTATTTATGCTACTTGGTTATAAAACAGTGTGCTTTTGTATTTTCATTGGGCCATTTAGACAAAGCTGTTGCATTAAAATGGCTGATTGCTGCCCCAACTTATCAGTTACATAGTTTGGAAATAAATACGTGAAATTGTAATACCAGAAGCATGGTTGAAAAAGATTAATGACTCAAGAAATAAAAGAGAATAATGTAGGTCATGAAATGGGAGTAAACTGTGCAATTATAATTGAAGAAGTGATTTGTGTAGGCAAAGAATAATTATATAAATTGGAATTTAGCCAAGCCATTAAGGTCAACTGAAAGTGCTGACATATATATATATATATACACATCACCCAAAGTGACATGTGATCCTTAAAATAGCATGTGTAAGATCACATTTTGAATTAATGTGTAAGAGAATGAAAATCAGGTTAACTATATTTCTTGGCTAACTACATTTCTAGTATATGCATCTCATTTAAATATTATATAGCATTTCCTTGAGAACTGCACTGTCAGTCATAAAAACAAATTCCAGTCAAAGAGATTATTATTAGGTCATTTTGATGACCTGAGACCCCATGGAAAGAGAATAGAGAAGTAGTGAAAGATTCAGAATTTGCTATTTTTGCCCAGTAATTAAAAATGTTCTTCCTCTGCAATAAAGGAATTCCTAATGTAATGTCTTAAAATATTTGTTACTGTGTAACAACTCAAAACATTTAAAAGGTTTTATTTACATATCTTGCTTTGTACAACATGGGTATCAATTTTTTAAATGATTTCATATATCAATGTTGGGTATGCTTAAGAATGGGTTAATGGAGGTTAGAATGCAAAACTCAAATCTTATTTCATGTAAGTAAATGAAAATTTTTCTTTATTGAAAGCCTTTTTAGCCTAGAATAATGAGTAGAGCAGTTGTGATGGGTTATGAATGAAAATGTAATCAACCAGCAGCTGAGGTCAGGATGTAATTATGTTACTTGTATAAACATGCTACTGTGGCCCTATGTAAACTAAGCTGTTACAAGATAGGTAGTTTATCCAAAAGGGAATCCAATATTAAAATGTCAGAACAGTTGTAAAAACTATTGTAGGACTGACACTTTTCTAAATTGCAAAGGAACATTTTTCTAGAATATTACTTGAACTAAGAATTGATTTTGGGCATAGGGATTTGTTAAATTATTGATAATGTAAGGGCGTATATATTCTAAATGAGGTTGGTTGCACCAATATGGGTGATAAAATAGAGTCAAAATAGAATTAATAAAATAGAAACTCTCTAGCTTAATCCTATCATTTACAGCATTTATTTCAAAGCCAGAGACAGAAAGGTTGGAATTGTTTCTCCAACATTTTAAACACACATGGAAGAAATTCCTAGAAACGGAAAGTTGAAAAATTGTTATCAATTACAATTCAAGAAAATGTCCATCATTCCATGAATCATTGATCAGCATTTTTAAACCATTTGATGAGCTAATATGAAGTAAAATTCATCCTTTTGGCTGTTCTTAGCCCTAGTTCATTCTTCTATCGAATCCTAGCCATTCCTCTGTTCTGCCGGATGACCCACCTCTACTATGTGGTATTCTTTACTAGGCTGAGAAGTAGTGACATTTTGTACTTATTTTTTTTTAGAGATTTAGTCTTATGCTCTTTTTATTTAATTTTTCTTTACTATATCCTATTCCTTCTGAGCGTTTGGCCAAAAACAAACTGTGTGCCCCATTCACTATTGCTCCATTGTTCTAGGAGCAGCCTCCCTGTTACATCAGGATGGGTAGCTTCCCCACAGTACTGTCTAGGTTAGAGGATATTTTTTGTGTTTTGACATTTTAGGGATAATTAGTCCCAAGTTTCTCTACCATCAATAAATTAACTTCACAAATACACATCCCCCTTTCACATTTTGGCCCTGGCCCACTCTACTGACTTTGAACCTTCATAATTTTATTTGAATTGTGTCTTAGTATGCTAGAGCTTCTGTTACAAATATGAGACAATGGGTTGGCTTAAACAACAAGCATTTTTTTTTTCCATGACTTTTAAGGCTTGAAGTACAAAATTAAGATGTTGTCATTGCCATGCTATCTCCAGTAGTCAGTATCATTCTGGTGATAGTTCTATATAACAAGGTGTTTTAGTTTCCTTAGCAGCACAGGCAAACATCATGCACTGGGCCAGCTTAAACAATTGGAATGTATTAGCTCCTGGTTTTTGATGCTAATGGAAAATCCAAATCATAGTGTCACCAAGGTGAAGGTTTCCACTTTCTGGAACTGGCTGCCAGTGATCCTTGGTCCTGGACTCCTCTGTCACATGGCAATGCACATGTCCTATCCTACTTCTGCCTTATCATCTGGGTTCTGTTGAACTTCAGCTTCTTGCTTCCATGGATTTATCTCCATCTGAATTTCACTCTACTTATAAAGGACTCCAGTAATAGGATTAAGATCCATCCTGATTGAGGTGAGCCACATCTTCACTGATGTAACCTCATATAAAGATCCTACTTAAAATGAGTTCATGCCTACAGGAAAGGATTAAGTTTAAGAACATATTTTTCTGGGGTACATAAAGCTCCAAACCACCACACATGGCAATCTCTCTCTCCTCTCTGGCTTCTATTCACTTCTGGTTTCTTCTGACTGACTATCTCTAAGTGTCTTATTTAAAGGTCTCCAGTCATAGGGATGAAGGCCCACCCTGATTCACCTTGGCCCCATATAGAAAGAATCTTTAAATATCCTATTCACAAATGAGTCCACACCTACATGGATTCATACCCACAGAAAAGTGGATAAAGACTTGAACTTGGCTTGATGGCAGGAGGGGCATGATTCAATCCCTAAGAATGTGTAGAAGAGAAATGGGTACAGCCCAAATTATCAACAAACATTCAAAAGTCAGTAAAAATTTCCCGTCTATTATTTCATTCTCTTCCTTGCATGATATCAGTGTTAATTCTTAGTCTCTTTGAATAGGAAAACTGCTTACTTCTTTAGCATTCAGAAAACAATAAAAACTTCCCATTCATTATTTTGTTCTTTTCCTTGCATGAGAGCAGTGTAATTCTTAGCCTCTTTGAATAGTAAAATTGTTTATTTCTTCAAGTCAGCAAATATTTATCATTTTCTCATCTGGTAAACATAGTAAAATTTCATTTCAACTTCAAAGTGATAAATATTAAAGAAATTCTAAGATTTTCCTAAAATAGGTTAATTCTGTTCAAAACAATAGCGTTCTTTCAATAGAGCTATACTTGTCACAATTGAAAACAATGCTAAACCTGTAAAAAGACAGCATCAAACATATTTAACCAAGCATAAATGCAGTATAATATATAAAATCCCACTGGATCAATGGTCAGAAGAACTGGGTTCTTGCCATTTCAACTCCCTGCTATCAGGAACTCTTTGTGACTAGCTTTGATGACAATCTGTTTTAACTGTTTTTTTTGGTTTAGTTGGTAAATACCTTATTGAAAACATACAGATTAATATATGAATTCTTCTGAGGAATGGAATTAAAAATCAAAAGGCAATAACTGTGTATAAAATAAGCAAATATAGTCAATTCTTATTATTCGTAGTAGTTATGTTCTATTAAGTTGCCACGAACACTGCATTTGCAAATATTGAGCCATTGCTATTGGGGAAAATACAAGGTTACATTTCTATGAGCCTCTGGTCACAACATTTTTATCAGCCAATCTGTCTCTGAGCATTTCTGTTTAGAGACACCTTATGTAATATATATTGTTGATTCATTAACATCAAATTCACGACCAACAGCACTGTAACTCATGTCCAAATGAAGCTTATCTAATATGCATATTTTCTGCATAAAGAACCTTGGAGCCAACTAGGGCCTACAAACATTCAAGAGCTCTTCAGCATTAAGCCGGAGGGCTGTTTTAAAAAGTGACATCATTAAAACAAAGTGTAAAAATACTAAAAATATCATGCTAAATATACTGTGAAAAGGACACTTGTTTACATCATAAAAGCTGAAAGAAGGAGGCAGAGCATTGCCTTCTTCCACCTCTGCTGGGTGAGTCTGTCAGGTGAATCAAAATTTTCCTCACTTTGTGCATTTCTGCAAATGACCACGGAAGTGTTGCAGATATTGATTCTGTGGGAACAAATTCTAGTGAGTGGGCAAATTTGAAAATATGGAATCCATGAATAATGAAGGTTGACTGTATCACTTATTCAATTTATTGATATTGAATTTAATAAGATTTTAAAATAAATATATAAAAGCATAATCTAATAAATAAAGATGTTGCATCAAATGTGTATGTTTGAGAACTAATTTGAAAAACACAAAGCCAGAAGAATGGACAGAGATGTGCATAGACTTCATTTATGCTTTGAGCATTTATGTGTGCTGATGTACAGTCAGGGCCACCCACACACATCTTCTCCTGGAACACAGCTCTTAGCAAGTTCAACACTGCTGCAGACCATAATCTCATCAAAACACAAATGGACAATTTATCTCAACAGCACTTCTTTCAAGGTCTGAGATATTAAGATTGTTTGTGAGCTCTTTTATAGGACTCCAGTGATTAAAGAAAGCAAGACCTACCCTAAATAGGCAGGATCCATAGCTCCATGGAAATAATATAATCAAACATTTCACCTACAGGTGATTGAGTCAAATCTCCATGTAAACACTCAATCAAAGGATTCCAACCTAATCAACACTAGTGTGTCTGCCCCCACAAGATTGCATTAAAGGACATGGTGTTTTGGGGGACAAAATACATCCAAAATGGCACATATGTCATGGTTTGCAACATGTTTTTAAAGCATAATATTTCATTAAATCATCAAGCAACTTGGAAAATAGTATTTTTAGCATGAATTTGATAAGTGTACAGTAGGTCTGGTAAGCAGAAACTTTAACTGTCCATGACTGGCAGGTATTCTTAACTGTAAAACAAACATTTGAGTCTGTATATTTCAAAAATTTCAATGTCAGAGTTCCTTTTCTGTAAGATATGATTAATTGGTAAAATAGCAATTAAATCTTGATGATACCAGAAGGAAAGACAGAAGATAAAGACCAGGAATGTATAACTTAGAGAAAGCTAGAGAAGTCAATGATGGTAATCAAATGTACAAATATAAGAATGTTTTTTTATGAGGGAGAACAAATGAATGTCAACTTTGCAAGGTGTTGAGAATGGGATGGTATTGGGTGAAAATACAATCAATGCAAACTAGGATCTATAGTTAACAATAACACTGTAATATGCCTTCAGTATTTGCAACAAAGACAATATACCAAAGCAAATGAGTGTAAGAGGGGGCTATAAGAGAGGGATTCTTGGTGATGGTGGTATAGTCTGAACTTTTTAATGCATTTTACTTTATTTGTTCTTTTATTTTTTCTTCATTTTATTTTCTTTTATTTTTTTCATCTTTTTTTTCTCCTCTCCCTTTTTTTTTTGTGGAAGAAATGGAAATGCCCACATATAGATTGTGGTGGTGAATGCATAACTATGTGATTACACTGGGAACCACTGATTGTATACTTAGGATTGAATGTTTAAAAAATAAACAGAGAGGTACAAGAGCTGCAGAAAATGTGGAGAGATGGATGTACCTCATCACTGCTAGTGGGGAAGTAGAATGGTACAGTGTGGGCAGCCAATTCAGCACCCGGCAGTCGGCCTAGTGGCACGGTCCCTGGACCTTCAGTACATGTCGTGGTGACCGTTCCGCAAGGCGGAGCGTCGAGTGGCACCTATGACTCCTGCCTAAAAGGAATTTGTTTCTTATGCTGTTTCATATATGTTTCTTATATTCATACTGCTTCTTTTTCTCATTTGGTGTCTTTTGGGCTCTGTGGTGGTGGAATGCTCCCACACCTAGCTACATTAATGAGCCAGGAGTTTACCCTGAATTAGCGTCAGCGTAGTGAAAATGCCTGCTCCTTTCTTACAAGACAATAGGTCACCCTTTCTGCTCAAAATCCCCCTTCCCAAGCTTTGAAAGAGTTAGCTAGAAAAAATAAAAAGGTAATGATTAACAGATTCTAAAACATGAACACAAAAAAATAGTTATAGATTGCTCGGTGCTCAATAATAGGAACTGCTATGCCTGTGCCCAAACACTGTGTCTTGCTACGCTTCAAGGAATCTGTCCCTGCAAACACACTGATCATTGTGTAAGAATAAATAATGTCTGAAATTTAGCCAAACTATTCTAGTATTGCATTCCTAAATGCTAGTGTGTATGTTATAGAAAATTATAAAAATAAAGCTCTGATGCTCTGCTTGGTCGGAGATTTCATCTTTGTACCCGGACACAACAAGGTGTCTGTCTCATTTTTTTCTCACCGACTCCAGCTCCCCTATCAGGACCCTGACCGTTGCTGAGGGTTAGGCCAGCCCTCGGCAGTACAGCCCATCTAGAAGGCAGGCAGGGTTGTGGTTCCACAGGAAGCTAATATGCCATATGGTCCTTCAATCCCATTATTGGGTATATACCTGGAAGAATTGAGAGTGGGAAACAAATGCACATTTGCACACAGGTGTTAATGACAGCAGTATTCATGATTCACAATGGATGAAGGTGGCTTAAGAGTACATCAACTGATGAACAGAATGGTGAACTGTGGTGTATATATACAATGGAATACTGAGTGGCCACAAGAAGAAATGAAGTTGTGAGGTATGCAACTAGGTAAATGAACCTTGAGGATAATATGTTGCATGAAATAAGCCATGAATGAAAAGACAGACATGATAATGCATCACTAATATGAAGTAACTATAATGGGCAAACTCTGAGAATTGAATCTGTGAGCCTAAATTATCAGAGGAAGGCTTATTGCAATGGCTTCTAGATCATAAGCTTTTATAAGTTACCTTTATTCCTGAGTTGTAATGGTTATTTCCAGATACTGAGATGTTCAGCTTTCATGTTCCTGGCCAGTCCCTGGAACTTCAGGTATCTGGGTGACGCCTGAGACTCAGAGCTAGAGTTCAGAAGCTATGAATATCAACATTACCCCAAACAAGAAATGTTGAATTTGAAAATGGGATCAGATTTCAATTAGAGATATGAACCAAATGGTCTTGGTTAGGACTAAGGTAAATCAGACTGAAGGACAGAGGATGATATTGACTGTATTTTTTTTCTTTAATTAAGTGTTATTGAGAAATATTCACATAGCATATAGTCATCCTGCTGTGCAATCAACTGTTCACAGTACCATCTTAGAGTTGTGCATTCATCACCCCAATGTATTTTTTAACATTTTCCTTGCACCAGAAAGAATCAGAATCAGAATAAAAAATAAAAATAATAAAAATCCCCTCCCCCTTCCCACCCTATTTTTCATTTAGATTTTGTCCTCATTATTCTACTCATCCATCCATACACTGGATAAAGGGAGTGCCATCCACAGGGTTTTCACAATCACACTGTCACCCATTGTAAGCTACATTGCTATACAGTTGGATATTGACTGTATTTTAAAACTTCAACTTCTGGGTGAGACAAAAGGTAGAGATATTTATTTGATAGAAAACCTTCCTTTTCTATAATATGCTATATAATTTAACTTGTATGGCCAATTTATTCAACTACCATAATTACATGAAACCTTTAGATCTGGTTTGTTTGTACAGGTTAGTGTGAAGCCCCAATACATCCCAGAGTAATTTGGGCAGAGGATAAATATTTGAAAAGCCTCCTTGCAGGACTCAGGAGCAATGTGGAAATATTAAATTTACCCACCTGAGGAATTCCTTATATTCTTGCAAATATTGGAGACTACCAATTCAGTAGGCCAAACTTTTGATCTTGGGGCTTGCCCTAATGAAACCTGTTACAGCAAAGGAGAGGCAAGCACAATTGTAATTGTGCTTAAGAGTCACCCCCAGAGAACCTCTTTTGTTGCTCAGATGTTGCCTCTCTCTCTAAGCCAACTTAGCAGGTGGCATTGGTGCTCTCCCCCTATATGGAACATGTCTCCCAGGAGAGTAAATCTCCCTGGCAACATGGGACATGATTCCAAGGGATGGGTCTGGACCCAGCATCATGGGATTGAGAAAGTCTTCTTGGCCAAAATGGGAAAGAGAAATGAAACAATGTAAAGTTTCAGGGGCTGAGAGATTCCAAATGGAGTCAAGAAGCCATTCTGGAGGTTATTCTCATGCATTATACAGATATTCCTTTTTAGTTTTTAGTGTATTAGAATAGTTAGAAGGAATTGCCTGAAACTGCTGAACTGCAACCCAGTAGCCTTGTTTCTTGAAGACAAGTGTATAAGCATATAGCTTATACAGTGTGATCCTGTGGTTGTAGAAAATCTTGGGGCTCACACTCCCTTTTTCCAGTGTATGGACAGATGAGTAGAAAAATGGGGACAAAAAAGATAATAAGAGGGAAGTGGAGGTGGGCTGCTTTGGTGTTTTTTTGGCTTTTTTCTACTTTTATTTTTATTCTTATTTTTATTTATTTATTTATTTTGGAGTAAAAATTGAATGTTCAAAAATTGAATGTGGTAATGATGCATAACTATATGATGAAACTGTGAACAATTGATTGCACACTTTGGATGACTGTATGGTATGTGACCATATCTCAATAAAATTGCAAAAAGAAAATAATCCCATTTATGTCATTACAGCTTGATTGTCCAAGGTCGGGATGCAGCTTAATTACTAAGGAGCAAACTAATGCTTCTGAATTACTATAAAGGGCACACACCTGGAGGCATTGCTTCTTTATTTAATTCATATTGGGTAAGACTAATTGAAGCAGCCATGTGAAGGAGAATATATATTAGGACATTTTTATTTGTGGTAAAAGAAGTTGTTGAATTTCAGATAACTTCTAGCTTTGGGTAGACAGGTAGCTAAAAGCAAAGTTCATGAAGTTCCATAGACAGCCACAAATGTAGCTTATTTTATATTTTAAATATTTACCTTCAGATGTAATACTTAACTTCTAAGATCTAACAATATGAATTGATAAATATTAATTCTCTGGTTACAGAGCTACTTTCCCTCTCTTTTCCTCTACCAAGTAAGTGCCTATTAGATTTTATTGAATTTACCTCTCAAATATAACATTTCTTAAGTGTTTTTTTTTTTCTTACAGAGAATTAATGAAATCTAGCATATAACAAAATTATGCCATGTTCTAGGGATTATGAGAGAATAAGACAGAATACTGATATCAGCAGTACTGATTCCTACAATATTTCAAAATGATATTTCCATTATTAATATATAAGCATTTAAGACCAACACAAAAAGACTAGACTTGATACAAACTCCAAATCAGTTTCTAATGTTTATGCTTTCATTTGTGTAAATGCAGAAAATGCCCAAGTATTTCATCAGGAAAATAAAATCATTCACATTTTGGGTCAAATTATGATGGGGTTAAGTAAAATTAAAATGCATATCTTTGGTAAACATATTAATTCAAAAATAGCCATGTAATTAGAATCCTGAATTATTAGATGGAGATTAGATGAGTTTTTCTTAGGTGAATGAATATTCACTCTATATCCCTAGACACATTCCAATTTCATCAATATTCTGAATGTGCTCTTCTATTATCACTCTGCTCTCCTGATGTACAGTATTTTCCTTACCCATACAGCCTATAGTTTAATGAACTTTATGACTATCATTATATATTGAAAGTCATGAAATAGGTTGAAATTTTTCTCTTTTTAGTCTTTCTAACACCTCTTGCTTCAAAAACTGGGAAGGAATTTGCTATCCAAATGATTTAAATATATGAATATGTGGAGCAAATAAAATCACTATGCAAATATTTCCTTTCAAAATGGTTTGAAGGTTTCAGACAAACTACTCAGAATATTTAAACAGCAAAACAAAATGATTTAAAATCCACTAAATAATGCCATTAAATAGTGAAGAAAATCCTACATATTTTCAAATTTAATATACAGACATGTAATTAACACTTGCTTAATGTCAGTTAACAATTCATAAAATTTTCTAATTTAATTTTGAGTGGTAATATTTATACATTGTAATTTATGAATACTAAGTATGTTATGCAATTTAGAAGCTAATATAAAAGGAGAAAAGTAGAATATTTAAAATGATCAAAATGGAGAGCAGTGTTTTGAATTTCCTTTCAAATTAGTAAGAGGACATTAGCCTATTTTTTATACTTTGATCTATGGGAGAGGGTAGCTGGCTTAAGTTCAAATAACCACCCTTGTGCTTTGTGGTGTAAGAATCTTGGTCATGTATTCTAAAAATCCTAGGCCTAAATTTTCTCACTTGTAGTAAAAGAATGATACTGATACTTTCATTTCAGAGAACTCTTGTGGAGACTAAATAAGCCATTAAGAATAAAGCACTAATAACAACAGCTCACACACTGGTGCCCCTTAAAAATAGCTAATATACAACATTTCATGATTTTTACTTAAATTATTCACTTAAAATTGTTGCACTACGTATGTCAGTTGGAGGAAAAATTTTCTCATTGCTTTTATACTGGGAAAAAGATAAATGCTAGAAATACATTTGGGATAAAAATTAATTTAATCTCAGAAAATACATTCTTGGTATCTTCAGAAGAGGAACTTTAGTGTGAAAGCCATTGATATTGAGTTAGGAGGTCAAATCCTTGTTATACCACTTATTCTGTGCACTGCCATAATACATTTCTTAATTTTTCTGCTTCAATGTCTTTACCATAAAATGTGGATAATACTAGCTCCACTTATTTCACAATGTTGTATAATAATCAAATCAATTAAAATATCTATATTTAAATGTAAGATAAAAATGTTGAGCATAACTTAAATTAAAGAGATAAATGTGTTTATCGCATTTGGAATCAGTAGTTTCACTCCTTAGTATATTGAAATGAATTGGTTGGGGAAAAATTACATGTACTATTTCCCTAATCAACTGAACTGTATTTTTTCAGATAAAATGTAATCAGTTACTATTCTGCCTAACAAGTGGATGATCTAATTTTTGTGATTATATAAAAAAATGGATAATATATTTTTTATAATTATATAAGAGATGGCTTTCAGGAGGAGAATTTGGCTAAATGTATGAAAAAAAAGCAATGTGGCCTATACATATGTATTGATCCCTATTAGTTTTTAGGAATCTAGCATCAGAAAACAATCAGAACCTAAGGTTTGCCTGAAATTTCAATATTAGCATGGTTACCCAAGCATTTTGCATGATAGCAAAATTTGGAAAACAACAAAAATATATACCAATATTGGTATTTGTGATTAATAACCTATGAATTGTAATACTCTGCACTTGTAAGAAATAGCCATGTTATACTTCTAAGTTAAAAGCAAGGATTACACAGCAGGATTTGCTTCTTATCCCAAGATTGCAAACACATATACTTACATATGTGCAAATATCTGTACTTGGGCAAAGCACAAATTCATAAGGATATACCAAAACCTTAATACAGGCAGTCCTCACTTTTCACAGTCTTAATAAAAATCGATCTCGGCTACTACTGTTTAGTTAAGTAAAATGAGTCTCAAGCCATCTAGGTTTAAATTTCAGCTACCATAGTTTATTAACTGAGACTAAATGCATTAAATACAATTTTGCTGCTAGGTTTTCAGTCCAAAAATCATTATGTAAATAACAGATGCACATCATAATCAGTGAACTATCACATCTATTATATAGATGTGCAATATTGTATTTATGGGCCCAATATGCAATGCAAAATGAGGACAGACTTAAGATAAGAAAATTGAAACAATTCAGGCTGAGGAGCAGATATGGTAAAGAATGAAGAAAAGTGAACAGAACCAAAGAATCATATGGGACACCATCAAGCATAGCAATTTGCACATTATGAGAGAAAGGGGCAGAAGGAAGATTAAAAAAAAAAATAATAGCAAAAATCTCAAGTTTAATGAAACATGAATATATATATATCCCAAAATCCAAATAAACCCCAAATAGGAAAAACTTAAAGAGACCTCTGCCCAGAAATATAGTAATTAAACTGTCAAATGCCAAGGACAAAAAGAGTTCAGAAAGCACCAAGAGAAAGCAAGGTGTTGTGTACAAGAACACTCCAATAAGGTTAGGTGACAATTTCTCATCAGAAACCATGATGGCAAGAAAGTAGTGGGACAAAATATTTAAAATTCCAGAATAAAGCATTGGCCAATCAAAAATTTCTTATCTGAGGATACTTTCTTTCAAAAATGAAGAGGAGATAAACAAAGCAAAAAATGAGAGAGTTCATCACCACTAGACCAGCCCTATAAGCAATTCTTCAACCTGAAAGGAAAGAACACTAGACAGTGAATAAAAGTGTCATAAATAAATAAATATTTCTGATAAACATGATCCTACTGGTAATTATAATTGCTAGCAATATTGTATTGTATTTTCTGGTATGCAACTCCACTTCTTACTTCTGAAAGTTTCTAAAATGGAAATCTATATACAGCAATGATAAATGTATGGCTTTGGAATTTAAAATGTATAAAGATATAATTTGAAACAAGTGTAAGAAAAGGGGGAACAGAGGGTTATAGGAACAGTGTTTGCATACACTATTGAATTTAAGTTGGTATCAAATCAAACCCAATTGTTATAGATTTAAGAGGTAAAATTTAAGCCCCATGGTAACCACAAAATATCTGAAAAATATATACAGAAGGAAAGGAGAAGGGACTCAAAACAGTATACTACAAAAATAAATTAAACATGAAAGTAGGCATTAATGGAAGAATTGAGGAACAAACAAATGTCTATTACCTATAGAAACCAAATAGCTAAATAGCAGAAGCAGATTCCACATTATCAGTAGTTACTTTAAATGTCAATGGTTTAAGCTCTCTAGTCAAAAGGCAGTAATTTGTAGAATGGATAAAAAAGCATGACCCAACTTACAGGAGACTCACCTTAAATTCAAGGACAAATGTAGATTGAAATTTTAAGGATGGAAATATTTTCCATGTAAATAGTAACCAAAGAGAGCTTAAGATATTAAGTAACTATACTTAATATCAGACAAAATAGACTTTAAGTAAAACAAAAAAATTACAATAAGCAAAAAATATAGTATAAACAGATAAAGGAGTCAATTGAACATGAAGACATAATGATTACAAACATATATGAGTCTAAAGGCAAAGCCCTCAAATAATGAAGCAAATATTTTCAGTTGTACTAACTTACTAGCTGCTAAAACAAATGCCATACAATGGATTAGATTAAACAATGGGAATTTATTGGCTCATGGTTTTGAGATTAAGAGAAGTCCAATATCGAGGTATCAGCAAGGAAATGCCTTCTGCCACAAACTGTGGCATTCTGGGGCTGGAGTCCAGCAAATCTTAGGTCCTTGGCCTTTCTGACACATGGCAATGCACGTAGTAGCATCTTCTGTTTCTTCCGGGTTATGTTGACTTCTAGCTTTTTTCTTGTGATTTTCTCCCTATACCTTCTTGATGAGCCCTCCTCCAGTAATAGGGTTATGACATGACATGATTCAGTTTGGCACACATTAACTTAATAACATCTCAGCATTGATGTTGAAGAAACATTTTCAAATGATCCTACATACCATGGGTTTACAACCCCAGGAATAGATCAAGATTAAGTACGTGTTTTTCTGAGGTACATAATTCCAAGTTGCCACAACAGATTTGATGGGAGAAATAGACAGTGCTACATTAACAGCAGAAGACTACAATAAACCACTTTTAATAATGGATTGATCATCTAGAAAAAGATCGGTCAGGATATAGAAGACTTAAATGATACTATAAAACAACTAGAACTAACATGCATGTTTAGAACACTTCAGTCAGTGGCGGCAGAATGCATATTCTTCCCTAGTGCATATATATATAGGTCATTCTCCAGGTTAGACTATATGTTAGGTCCCAAAACAAGTCTCAATGAATTTTAAAAAAATATTGAAGTAATACACAATGTATCTTCTCCAACCACAATGGAATTAAGCTCAAGAACTCTAAAATTCAAACTATTGTGGAAATTAAGCAATACACTCTTAACAGCCAATGGGTCAACAAAATATCAACTTACAAAGCCAAATAAAGGTTCTGCAAGAAAAGAAAATTGTAGACCAACATCCTTTATAATTATAAATGCAAAAATCCTCCACAAAATACCAGCAAACAGAATTCAACAATATATTTTAAAAAAAATTATATGCCATGACCAAGTGAGAATTATACCAGGTGTGTAAGATTGGTTCAACTAAAGAAAATCAATTAATGTAATACACTGCATTAATAGAATGAAGGAAAGAAATAAATTATCATCTCAATTGAAGCAGAAATATAATTTGACAAAATCCAGCCCCCCACTTGATATAAACCAGGAGTAGAAGGAAACTTCCTCAACATGATAAAGGGCATATATGGAAAGCCCACAGCTAACATCCTACTCTAGGTAAAAGATTGCCATCATTGTTATTCAACATTGTACTGGAAGTTCTAGACAGAGACATCAGACAAGAAAAAAGAAGTAAAAGGCATCCAAATTGGAAAAGACATAAAACTTTCCTTATTTGTACATACATGATTTTATGTTGAGCAAATCCTGAAAAACACATAACTAAAATTGGTTTACAAGACCAATGTGCATAATTAATAGTGTTTCTATCATTTGACAAGGGAATCTACAATCTGACTAAGAAACAAATTTTAAAAATTCCATTTACCATAGCAACTAAAATATGTATATATCTAAGAATAAATTTAACCATGGTTCTAAAGGATGTATATATGGAAAACTATGAACTTTGCTGAAAGATATCAAAGACCAAAATAAATGGAAATACATTCCATGTTCTTGGATTACAAAACTAAGTATTGTTAAGATGTCAAATTTACCCAGAGTAATTTACAGATTCAATGCAATCCCCCCAAAAATTCCAACACCCTTCTTTGCAGGAATAGAAAAGCCAGTCATCAAATTTATATGGAAGGGTAAGGGTCCCCAAATTGCCAAAACAATCAACATTCACGACTATGACCGATTGATTTTGACAAGGGTGATGAGTCCACTCCATGGGGAAAGAATAATCTCTTCAACAAATGGTGTTGGAAAACTTGTTGTCCATATACAGCAGAATGAAGGTGGACACCTTCTTAACACAGTATAAAAAATTAAATCAGAATGGATATACAAGACCTAAATATAAGAACCCAAACAATAAAAATCCTAGAAGAAAACACTGGAAAACTTATTTAAGACATTGTGTTAGGCAATAGTTTCTAAGACTTCACACGAAAGCATGAGCAACAAAGAAAAAATAAATAAATGAGACCTTATCTAAATGAAACACTTTGAGCATTAAAGGAGTTCATCATGAAAGTAAAATGACAACCTACAGAATGGGATAAAATATTTGGGAATAACATATCAGCTAAGGATTTAATGTCTAGACTAGATAAAGAAATCCTACTACTCAACAACAAGAAGATAAAAACCTAACTTTAAAAACAGCAATTGACTTGAATAGTCATTTCTGCAAAGAAGATATACCAATGGCCAATAATTACATGAAAATATGCTAAACATCATTAACCATTAAGGAAATGCAAGTCAAAATCACAATGAGATGCCATTTGTGCCCACTAGAATAGCTACTACTCAAAAAACAGAAAATGACATGTGTTAGGGCATGGAAAATAGGAATACTCACTTATAGTTGGTGTGAATGCAAAATGGTACAGCTACTGTAGAAAACACTTTGGCAGTTTCTTGGGTAAGAAAATATAAAAATATCATATGACCTGGAAAACCCACTTCTAGGTCTATACCCAAAAGAATTTAAAAAAAGGATTTGAACAGATATTTGCATATTGATATTCATATTATAATAATAAAGAACAACAATTCTTAATTATTAATATTGAGACTATTTTCGTAGAATTGCTCAAATACATGGTCTGAGGAAATAATAGACATTAGCATTTTTTCACAATTGCCAAAAGATGGAAGCAACCAAGTGCCCATCAACTTATGAATGATAAACAAAATGTAGTATATACATACAATGAAAAATTATTCAGCCATAAAAGATAAAGAAGTTTCGATTCATGTGGCAACATGGGTGAACTTGAAGACAGCCTGCTGCGTGAAATAAGACAGGTAAGGACAAATATCATATGACCTCACTGATATGAAATAATTAAACTATGCTAATTAATAGAGTAAGAAATTAGAATACAGATTACTGGGAATGGAATAGAGGTAGGAATGAAGAATTAATGCTTAATTGGTACAGCCTTTCCATTTGGAGTGATGAAAGAGTTTTGATAATAGATGGTGGTCAGAGTAGCACAATATTGTGAATGTAATCAAAACCAGTGAATTGCATAAGTGAATGTGGTTAAAGGGGAAATTTTTTATTGTATCTATGTTGCCAGAACAAATTTTTATTTGTACAGCACAAACAGTGAATGCTAATGTCAACTATGGACTAATAATACTGTTCTACCATTTGTAACAAAGGTACTACACTAATGCAAAGTGTTAATAATAGGGAAAACTGTGTGCATAATGTGTGTGCATATGGGAAATTTACTTTCTACATGATTTTTTGGTAAACCTATAGAAATCTATGAGGAGTACCTTAGATGTTTATAATGGATAATAATTAAATACTACCTATGAAATCATTTGCAACCTTCATAGTATTATGCAAAGATAAATCAATACAACTGACTCATTTCCTTAGTCTTGCCAAATAAATTATTGGCTACAATTTTTATTATTAATAGTGAGACTAAAATATGCTATAAAGACACTTTTCATAGAACGGCTCAAATATATGGTGTTAGGAAGCAAGACATTAGCATTTCTTTTTCATTGTATCTTGCATTACATTTTCAACAATAACTTAGATCTTAAACAATGGATCACAGAGTATATAGTTTCCATAAGGGGCAATTCTAATAGAGCCGAATTTGTTAATTCTGCTCTTGGTATTATTGAGATGTACTGCCATGAGTATTGTCTAGTCAGAAAAAGGGCAAGGAAAATTAGTTTCAACTGCATGTTACTACACACTAAACTGACCTGACGGTAACACATTTGTCTTTAACAAGTGATGACAAAGCTCTGTTTACAACTGCAGGCATGCCAAAAAAGCATTCAAAACTCCTGTCATTTTGCAGCTGGCACTTGTTTTATCATTTATGAAGTACTACATCTCATTATTTCCTGACAAGGTGGGTGAAGGAACCAAATAACCTGAATCCATTCTCTTGTTAAAACAAAAATTTTATTTCCTAGTACATATCCTGACCACCTAACTGCTTGAAAATCTGGATTTCTGTGTATTACTACATTTTCTGAGTTTATGTAATTGCTAACATCTTTTCTCTTTATAATGTCTTCCATTGTATGAAGTGATATATGAGGCACTCTTAAGATAAACAAAGTTTTGACATTATATTATTCCATGGAACACTTCTATATAAATTATTTGTTGCATATTTTTGAGGAATTATTAAGAGTAAAGAACAAATTACATAAAGAATAACAGGAAATGAGGTAAGACAACATTTTAGATGCATAATGCAATCATAAAGTGGTATGAAATAATAAATTGGCAACTTAGAGTCATATTTTTACTTTGAAATTTGATATTCCATTATAGCACAGTGATTGAATGCACAGACACTCAACCTCAACTAGCCATGATCTAGACCTACATATTGAACTCTCTAGCCTTTGTTTCCTGATCTATGAAATGCTGGTGAAAATGGTAACTACTGCACTTAGAAGGGTGAAATGAGTTTTTTACATGTGCCTAGAAGAGCATCAGGCATATAGTAGGTGCTAGGTAAGATTTTAAAATTATTCCAGCTCACAAATTAGTTTGGAGAGGAGTGACCAAAGAATCATGGTAAAGGAAGTCCTCAAACAAATAGGAACATACTGTGGCTTTCTTCCTGGCAGGTGGAAATGTGATACAGATATTGCTATTAGAACAGGAGGTATTCACGTCTGGGGAGAACAACGTGCAAACTCTGGGGGTTATTCCTTTACACAAAGGAATTATTAATTTAGAATGAGGAATTACCACAAATTACATTCCAAATATTTAACAAAAACATGAACATTTTAATATCTAGTAAAATATAATGCTACTTTTACTGACTGCCTCCTACACTTCTGCAATAATTTTCAGCTGGCTATCTTCTGGTTCCTGGCAATCTGAACTTTCCTTCTCCTCTTCTATCTACATACTTATGATATCAGATGTCACTATACATTTAAATAGGAATAGTTACAGAAGACACTATAAATTCCCTCAATAAATATGCACTAAATGCATATCTGAATAATCTTCTCCTTAGTTAAAGCCCAAAATGGTCAATCACTACTTCACATGAGGGGGGATGTTTTTTTCCTGAGGAAAAAGATAGCAATCTTAACTGATTGTTGCTAAAATACACATTTGAAAATTTTATGCAAACATTTGAGCCACCTGTTAACAGTTTTTTATTTTTGAAAATGAAGGGCTGATACTGCAGAATCAGAGAAAATGTGGGACGTAAAATATCTTCACAGAGGTCATACACATGGCAGCTTTCAGACGAATTCAAAAAGTTAATACACAGTTGCGGAGGTGACTGTGATACTATACTAACTAATGGGTACTAAGAATGTTGATAGGTGATACTCCCTCACAAACCCCCCATATTCTAGCTCATGGATTGAGAGCCTGAAAAGAAATATAAAGTGATATCTGTGGAGAACAGCGAAAGTTGTTGAGAATTTGATGGACCAGGTTGTGGCATTTGATCTTGGATTTTAGAATGTAAGGAGGATATTTTGATATTAATTTTAGAATCATATAAAAATAGTCCAGTTGTGAAATCCTACCTGAATTTTATGGGAAACCTTAGACTGTCTTAAACTTCCCATGCATATGGTGATGAAACTTTTCTATATCTTGAAGGTGGTTGTGGTTACATGGTTATATGGGTTTATCAAATTACAAACAGTTACACAATATAAAGTGTAGCTTAAATATATGTAAATGATATCGTAATAAAATATGAAAAAGAAACACTTTGACAATAACAAAACAAACTAAAAATTAAAAAAAAAAAAACAGGGACAAAATATTGGCACCTACAATAACAAAATGCTGTGATCTATAATATAAAGAGCCAAAATTTGTAAAGAAAATTATAAAAACCCTGATTAAAAAATGGAAAAATTATAAGCAGATATTTAAGATAAAACAGAAATACAAACCATCCTTCAACATATAAGAAGATATTCAATGTTACACAAAAAAATGCAACTTGTTAAACTGGTCATGTCCCATCAATTATATTGTTAAAAATCCAATGGGTAAGGACATACACTACAGGCAAAGCTTTGGGAAGTAGACATGCTCATAAATTGCTGAGGCATAGGCAAAATTGTAAAACACTCATGAAGAAATTGTGGCACACAACTAAAAATGCCTGCCACACAAATCAGGCTACAGGGTAAAGGATGATACTGACTGTGTTTTAAAACTTCAGCTTCTGTGCAGGACCAAGGGAAGAGATGTTTATATGGTGCAGGATCTGTACTTTCTGCAGAACACTAAATATTTTAACTTCTACAGTCAATTTATTAAACACCATATTTATGTGGAACTTTGAATAGGAAGTGAGATCTGATAGGTTTGTACAGATAAATGTGAAATCCTGACACATCCAAAAGTAATTTGGGTAGAGAATAAAAATATATTTGCAGGGCCTGAGGAACTGGGGGAAAATGTGGAAAAGTTGGACTTCCCCACCTGGGTTATTACTGATATTCTCACAAACTTTGAGGACTAACAAATTTAGTAGGCTGAGCCCTCAATCTTGGGGCTTGCCCTTATAAAGCTTATTACTGCAAAGGAGAGGCTAAGCCTACTTATAATTGTGTCTAAGAGTCTCCCCCAGAGAACCTCTTTGTTGCTCAGATGTGGCTTTCTCTCTCTCTAAGCTCACTTGGAAGGTAAACTCACTGCCGTCCCCGCTACATGGGACATGACTCCCAGGGGTATAAAACTCCCTGGCAACACGAGATATGACTCCCAGGGGTGAGCTTGGTTCTGGCATTGTGGGATTGAGAAAAACTTCTTGACCAAAATGGGGAAGTGAAATGAAACAAAATAAAGTTTCAGTGGCTGAGATATTTCCAATGATGTCAAGCGATCACTCTGTAGGGCACTCTAATGCACTATATAGATATTACTTTTTAGTTTCTAGTGTATTGGAATAGATAGAAGGAAATACCTGAAACTTTAAAAAATCAGTAACCTTGATTCTAGAAGATTGCATAACTATGCAGCTTACATGGTGTGACTGTGTAATTGTGAAAACCTTGTGGCTCACACTCCCTTTATCCAGTGTATGGACAGATGAGTAGAAAAATGAGGACAAAAACTAAATGAAAAATGGAGTGTGACGGGGGAATGGAAAGCTTTGGGTGTTCCTTTTTACTTTTATTTTTATTCTTATTTTCATTCTGTTTGGAGTAAGGAAAATGGTCAAAAGTTGATTGTGGTGATGGATGCACAGCTATATGACGGTACTGTGAACAGATGATTGTGCACCATGGATAATTGTATGTTATGTGAATATATTTCAATAAAACTGAATTAAAAAAATTCATAGAAAAAAACTGGAAATAAATGTTATTAATGATTGCCTCTGAAACAAAGAAGTAGAGCTAGTGAATTAACAAATTTATAAATCTTTTTGTTAAATTAATAGAAAAGAAGCATCTTTGACATGAAATTGTTAAACCACCTCTAAACAGTAGGTATCAGTTGTATTAGTTAGGGTTCTCCTTGGAAACAGAATCAATGAGAGATGTCTCTGATTATCAAATTGTAAAAGTGACTCACGCATCTGCGGGAGCACACGAGTCCAAATTCTGCAGAGCCGTCAACAGGCTGTCAACTCCAAGGAAGATGTCCGACGAACTCCTCGGGAAATGAACTGACAACTTTAACAAACTCCTCAGGAAACAAGCCGGCAACTTTGACGAACTCCTCAGGAAACGAACTGGCAACTTCGAAAAGCTCCCCAGGAAATACTTCACTGAGCAGCTGAAGAAAGAAGTGAAGGTTCTCTAACTGTCCAGCTTATAAGCCTCCAACTGATCACCTGGACCAAATCCAGCCAATTGCATTCTCTCACTGTGGAAGCACGCCCCTTGATGAGTCATCAGTCAGCTGCAGTCAATTGACTGATGATCCAACAAACCAGCCCGTTGGATTATTAACCAGCCTCAAATATCCTCACAGCAATCATCACGCCAGTGCCACCTAGCCAAGTTGACACATGAACCCAACCATCACAGTCCACCCCTTGTCAACTTGGCAGTTGTACACATCACCTAAAACCATGCCTTCAAAATCAATGTTACAGCTTATGCCTTATGATAAGGGGATAAGACAAAGAAGTAAGCAAAAATATTTTCTTTACAGACAAATACAAACATAATCATAACAAAATGAGGAGGAAATATTCATGTCATCATAGTCCTCGTTTCTGTAACTGGTCACGTGGCCATAGTTCATATTTATCACGACCTTCTTCCACTACCCATTCCATGTTCCCTTTACCCTCAGCAAGCACTTCAGCTGGCCGTGGTTCTTTGCCTGGTGGGGTGACCCAAACCTTCATTTCTGAAGCTTCTTGGCCATTGGTAGTCCTGCCTGGATTGGGTTGTTGCAGTTTTCCATTGACTTGAATCACGGGGCATGGTAGTACTAAGAGACATCCTAGGGGATCTCCTGTATTCCAGGAAAATTCTTCTTTACTTTCATTGTGTAGTTGCAGTGCTATTTCCCCTGATAGTCAGGATCAATCACCCCAGCCAGTACAGTAATCCCGTTACTTGCCTGTTGATTCAGAGGCATAAGAAGCCCAAAGTGGCCAGGTGGCAGCCTTAACTTCCAGTTCAATGGGATTATTGTTGTGTTTCCTGGTGGAAGCACTCCTCCTTTTGGAACCAAGACTTGTAGACCAGCAGAGCTTAAACTTGCAGGGACAGGAAGCAAAAATTTCCCTAGTGGATCACTAGGAGTGACAGTGAGTGGTGCTACTCCTGTTTCCACCCCTTGATTCCTGGACCCATGAATCCTGGCTATGGGAGAAACAGCACCATAGAGTGGACACTGATTCAGAGCATACACAGCCTCCTGGAGAACACTGCCCCAACCCTGCAAGGTATTGCCACCTAGTTGGTGCCGTAATTGAGTCTTCAATAGGCCATTCCACCGTTCTATCAACCCAGCTGCTTCTGGATGATGGGGAACATGGTACGACCACAGAATTCCATGAGCATGTGCCCATCCCCTCACTTCATTTGCTGTGAAGTGGGTTCCTTGGTCTGAAGCAATGCTGTGTGGAATACCATGATGGTGGATGAGGCATTCTGTAAGTCCACATATCGTAGTTTTGGCAGAAGCATGTCATGCAGGGAAGGCAAACCCATATCCGGAGTATGTGTCTATTCCAGTAAGAACAAATCGCTGCCCTTTCCATGATGGAAGTGGTCCAATGTAATCAACCTACCACCAGGTAGCAGGCTGATCACCCCAAGGAATGGTGCCATATCGGGGACTGAGTGTGGGTCTCTGCTGCTGGCACATTGGACACTCAGCAGTGGCTGTGGCCAGGTCAGCCTTGGTGAGTGGAAGTCCATGTTGTTGAGCCCATGCATAACCTCCATCCCTACCACCATGACCACTTTGTTCATGAGCCCATTGGGCAATGACAGGAGTTGCTGGGGAAAGAGGCTGATTGGTATCCACCAAACGGGGCATTTTATCCACTTGGTTATTAAAACCTTCTTCTGTTGAACTCACCCTCTGGTGAGCATTCACATGGGACACAAATATCTTCATGTTGTTTGCCCACTCAGAAAGGTCTATCCACATACCCCTTCCCCAGACTTCTTTGTCACCAATCTTCCAATCATGTTCCTTCCAAGTCCCTGACCATCCAGCCAAACCATTAGCAACAGCCCAGGAATCAGTATACAGACGCACCTCTGGCCGGTTCTCCTTCCAAGCAGAGTGAACAACCAGGTGCACTGCTCAAAGTTCTGCCCACTGGGAGGATTTCCCCTCACCACTGTCCTTCAGGGATATCCCACAAAAGGGGCTGCAGTGCTGCAGCTGTCCACTTTCGGGTGGTGCCTGCATATCGTGCAGAACCATCTGTAAACCAGGCCCAAGTCTTCTCTTCCTCAGTCAACTGACTGTAAGGAACTCCCCAAGATGCCATAGCTGTGGGCTGGAAAAGAGAAGGTAAGGTGGAAGGAGTGGGGGCCATGGGTATTTGGGCCATTCCTCATGTAACTTACTTGTACCTTCAGGACCTGCTCGAGCTCTATCTCGTATACACCATTTCCATTTTATGATGGAGTGTTGCTGTGCATGCCCAACTTTATGGCTTGATGGGTCAGATAACACTCAGCTCATGATAGGTAACTCAGGTCTCATGGTAACTTGGTGGCCCATAGTTAAGCATTCTGTCTCTACTAAGGCCCAGTAGCAGGCCAACAGCTGTTTATCAAATGGAGAGTAGTTATCTGCAGAGGATGGTAAAGCTTTACTCCAAAATCCTAAGGGCCTGTGTTGTAATTCTCCTATAGGAGCCTGCCAAAGGCTCCAAACAGCATCTCTATTTGCCACTGACACTTCCAGCACCATTGGATCAGCTGGATCATATGGTCCAAGTGGCAGAGCAGCTTGCACAGCAGCCTGGACCTGTTGCAGAGCCTCATCTTGCTCCGGTCCCCACTCAAAACTAGAAGCTTTTCTAGTCACTCGGTAAATGGGCCGGAGTAGCACACCTAAATGAGGAATGTGTTGTCTCCAAAACCCAAAGAGGCCACCTAAGCGTTGTGCCTCTTTTTTGGTTGTAGGAGGGGCCAGATGCAGCAGTTTATCCTTCACCTTAGAAGGAATATCTCGACAGGCCCCACACCACTGGACACGTAGAAATTTTACTGAGGTTGAAGGCCCCTGTATTTTTGTTGGATTTATCTCCCATCCTCTGTCACGCAAATATCTCACCAACAAATCTAGAGTAGTTGCTACTTCTTGCTCACTAGGTCCAATCAACATGATATCATCAATATAATGGACCAGTGTGATGTCTTGTGGGAGGGAGAAATGATCAAGATCCCTGCAGACAATATTATGACATAGGGCTGGAGAGTTGATATAACCCTGAGGTAGCACAGTGAATGTAAACTGCTGGCCTTGCCAACTGAATGCAAACTGTTTCTGGTGGTCCTTGCTAACAGCAATTGAGAAAAAAGCATTTTCCAGATCAATAGCTGCATACCAGGTACCAGGGGATGTGCTGATTTGCTCAAGCAATGATACCACATCTGGGACAGCAGCTGCAATTGTAGTCACCACATGGTTAAGCTTACAATAATCCACAGTCATCCTCCAAGACCCATCTGTTTTCTGCACAGGCCAAATAGGAGAGTTGAATGGGGATGTGGTGGGAATCACCACCCCTGCATCCTTCAAGTCCTTAAGAGTGGCATTAATCTCTGCAATCCCTCCAGTAATCCGGTATTGCTTCTGGTTCACTACTTTGCTAGGCAGGGGCAGCTCTAGTGGCTTCCACTTGGCCTTTCCCATCATAATAGCCCTCACTGCAGGAGTCAGGGAACCAATGTGAGGATTCTGCCAGGTGCTGAGTATGTCTATTCTAATTATGCATTCTGACACTGGGGAAATAACCACAGAATGGGTCCGGGGACCCACTGGACCCACTGTGAGATGGACCTGGGCTAAAACTCCATCAGTCATCTGATCTCCATAAGCCCCAACTCTGACTGGTGGACCAGAGTGACGTTTTGGGTCTCCGGGAATTAATGTCACTTCTGACCCAGTGTCTAATAATCCATGAAATATCTGATCATTTCCTTTTCCCCAATGCACAGTCACCCTGGTAAAAGGGCGTAGGTCCCCCTGGGAAAGGCTGGGAGGAAGTTTAACAGTATACATTTTTGGCAGTGTGACAGGGTCCTTCTCCAAGGGTACCCGGCCTTCCCTTCATTCAAGGGGCTCTAGATCTGTAAACTGTCTCAAGTCTGGGAAGTGATTAAGGGGCCGTGACTCTCTGTTTTTCTAGTTCAAGGGAGATTTTTGTTCACGTGACCTAAAATTCTTCTGCTTATATAGTTCAAACAAGAATTTAGTCGATTGCCCATCTATTTTACTACTTGGTACTCCATGATCCACTAGCCAACATCATAAGTCTCTGTGAGTCATATTATTTTGATTGCTGCTTTGAGCCTGTTTTCCATTATGGTAGCCATGCCCACCTTGTCTGTGGTGATTAACTGCAGCCACTTGACTTCTGCTGACTTGGGACCCGATTATCCCCGTTGTGTTTAAGGATTCCAGTTCAGTGACCGCAGTTCCTACAGCAATATCTGACCTACAGAGAAGGGCGACTACGGAGCTCTTCAGGGATGATGGAGCTAGTTTCACAAATTTATTCCTTACAGTCCTGGTAAAAGGTGTGTCCTCTGGACATTCCAGGGCTGTGTGAGCAGGTTTTCCATGATAAATCCACTCTAACATTCCAATCTCTCTAAGCCTTTGAATCCCCTCCTCTACATTATACCAGGGCAGTTCTGGCATTTCAACCTCTGGTAATGCCGGCCACCTTTTGATCCATGTTTCAGCCAGCCACCCAAACAAACTGTTAACACCCTTTCTAACCCCTCGAGCTACAACACTGAATGCAGAATCTCTGCTTAGTGGGCCCATATCAGTAAATTCAGCCTGATCCAACCTTATATTCCTTCCACCATTATCCTACACTCTCAATATCCATTCCTACACATATTCCCCTGGTTTCTGTCTGTATAAATTGGAAAACTCATACAGTTCTTTTGGAGTATAGCATACCTCTTCATGGGTCACACTTTGTACCTCACCCTTTGGGGCTTGTTGGGATTTGAGCCTAGTTATAGGTCTGGAAGCAAAAACTGGTGGTGGGGGTGGGTCATGAAAAGAGTTAGAATTATCTCTCAAGCCATTCATCTCAGGACACTCTGTTGCATTTTCATCTCTTAAAACAGGATTAATCTCTCCAGACAAAAGAGTGAGGGCTGCTTCCTCAGGGGAGGTGATTACAAGATTAGCAGGTATTGAAGGGTTAATCTCCTTAGGTGCAGGTTGGGTGGCAGGCTCCTTAGGGCAGACTGGAGGCAGAGAAGCTGTTTCCCCAGGACAGCCCTCTACAGGTAAATCTAACAATGACCCAGCAGAATCCAGGATTCCAGTGTCCTCACTGTCATTATTATCAATCCATATGTCCCCATCCCAAGTTTCTGGGTCCCATTCTTTTCCAATCAATGCCTTTACTTTAACAGCAGACACCCTAAGAGGTTGAGATTTACGCTGTAAATGTGCTACTCACACAATAAGAGACTGCGTCTGATTTTCAGAAACCTCCAGTCTGCGGGCAGAGGAAATAAGATTTTCTTTCAAGGCACAGATGGAACCCTTTACAACTGTCATATGGCGTTCACGTTTTGAATTTGAAGCCTTTAGCTCATCCCTTTCTCTTACAACTGTATCCAAAGTATCTAAGAGCAGCTAGCCAACATCATTATACTTCTTAATACTGCAAAACTCTGTGAACGTGTCGAAAACGCTGTCACCCAGAGCCTCGCTTCGTACTAGACCACAATTAGGAGAATCAAATGGTGCTATTTTGCATATTTCCTTTGTCAACTCCTGCCATGGACTGTTAGTACCCTCTCAATTATTGGAAATAGAGTCATTAGTGCCTCTGAATCTAATCAAAGTAGAAAACAAATTGTAAAAGCCCATTTTAAGATTCCGTTTCTCATGAACCACTCTCGGTACCAACTTGTATTAGTTAGGGTTCTCCTTGGAAACAGAATCGATGAGAGATGTCTCTGATTATCAAATTGTAAAAGTGACTCACGCAACTGCAGGAGCGCACGAGTCCAAATTCTGCAGAGCCGTCAACAGGCTGTCAACTCCAAGGAAGATGTCCGACGAACTCCTCGGGAAACGAATTGACAACTTTGACAAACTCCTCAGGAAACGAACCGGCAACTTTGACGAACTCCTCAGGAAATGAACTGGCAACTTCAACAAGCTCCCCAGGAAATACTTCACTGAGCAGCTGAAGAAAGAAGTGAAGGTTCTCTAACCATCCGGCTTATAAGCCTCCAACTGATTACCCGGACCAAATCCAGCCAATTGCATTTTCTCACTGTGGAAGCCCGCCCCTTGATGAGTCATCAGTCAGCTGCAGTCAATTGACTGATGATCCGACAAACCAGCCCGTTGGATTATTAACCAGCCTCAAATATCCTCACAGCAATCGTCAGGCCAGTGCCACCTAGCCAAGTTGACACATGAACCCAACCATCACATCAGGACTTGTTCATTAGGTTGGCTGCAGAAGGGTAGAAGGAAGTGCAGTGGGAGGGAGGTATGCAGATGTGCTCATATTTCCATTTTGATGTAATATGCACATGTACATCTCTTGGCTATATCCTAGGAAAATATTGTTAAATAATTCATTGAAAACACTTTCTTGCAAATATTTCAATATAGATCTGATAATGAACTCCCTTAGACATGTGATACTTCTTGCTCTCTTGCTTTAGGCCTTATTTTAAATTGAACGTTAAGGGAATGCAGTATTTGTAACTCTGCCAATATCTATAGAGGCCTAATTGCCAGTTTTGTCTTTTTTGAAATTTTTGTCCCCAAGTAAGGCAGGAATACATTTCTTCCCCTGATTGAATTGCAGTCATTTGTTCTTGGCTACCACAATAGACTTTGGGTCTTTGAATTGGTAAGTATTCATGAAAAAGCCTGATATGTTCCATGTAAGCTCAACCACATAAAAATGTATGTGCAGTTGTGTGTGTACACTTAAATGACTTAGAAGATATGCCAAACTGTTAAAAATAGTGCCAGCCACAAAATGTCATGAGACCATAGTCACCAGACAGGGCACACTATCAATGCAACATTGAAATGTCAACATCAAAGAGCTGAAGGAAGAACATATAAAGTTTTAATACACATAATGAGTGATTGGGGATTTTAGCACCAAAAACTTCTATATTTTGAAAATTTTCTAAATTTTCTATTTTCTTATTAAAAAACATGCTGCCCAGAATCCTCAGCCAATGTTGTAGTGAATTCATGGTGCCAAAATAAATGCTTTGCTGAGAGATTTTTCCCATTGAAGTTTAAATTCACAGGTCAGACCATGGATCCCAGACAAATGCTAAGTATTGTTTGGTATCCTGGTGAAATTTCAGGTGAGGTTAGGATACAATTTTCTCTGATCTAGAACCCAGAAATTATTTAGCCTCTAAATGTGGTAGGTGTATATTTTGAGGGTTTAATAACTTGGGGTATCTGATACACCCCTTAGAATCCTTAAAAATGAGACTCGCTAGAGATTTGATATTTGAATACAATTTTTGAGCACAAGAAAGATGATCGCTATTCTTGTTAGAGAGTTCAGTCTGCAATTGTTGAAATTCCCTACTCTACCCATACATCAAGAACTCTTCAAGCTGAGATTCAACAGAATAAGTGACTTGGTGAGGATGAATTTTATAATCTAATTTATTTGTAAAGTAATTGACAAGGGTCAAATACTTTAATTTTAACTTTAATTCCATTGGAAATAAATATTATTGGACTTAAATTAGCAAGGAAATTTGATCTTTGGTATTTAATGATGTTTAATTCCTTCTTAAAAATTTGATAATAAAGGAGAATTTATATGAGTGAATGAATAAGTGGATAAATTGTCTTCAGTACAGTAAGGCCTGGGATTTAATTTAATTAATGCACTGTTTTGAAATTGTAAGGGTGGGAGTAAGTAAAATAGCCCTGATAGCTGATTTTCCCTAACAGGGATAACCCCATTCATATTTGGCCATAAAGTAAATGTTTCCAAAGGAAAATAACTATGTAATGTGAAGGGAATCTCTTCTCCTCATTCCTGATTTTTGCTTTTATTTGAAAAGAGTTCAGACAGTTTAAGTTGAGTGACCTCTGTCCTCTTTCTACCTAGATAATTTTGAGTGACTTCTCTGATAACTATGGGGATAAACTGAACATATCTTCCTTAGTTTCTTCAGTTTTCCTTATGGAAGTAACTAATTGGTGGGAGCAAGAGTTCTACTCTGCATTTTCATGCCATAAATTTTGGCAGAATGTGTGTAAGTGTGAGTTGGTCTGTAAAGAGGGACCAGTCTGCCTCAGTCAGTACAGGTAAGTGTGCATAATTCTGGCTGTTCCGTTTTACAAAGCAGATCCTTTTTGCATGCATAAAAAGTTAAATACTTAAACTTAGCCTGTATCAGTAGGATGATAAATTGGCCTCTACCTGCTATAATTAATTCTTGTTTCTCAATTTCATCAGAAATCAGGTAATTTACAGTGGTGCTATTTATTGGAAATTTGCAAAAACCTTTCCTGACCTTGGGATGTAGATTGAGACAAAAACACTTCATCAGATATTTAGTCACGGAATTCAGTATGCAAAATATACCCAGGTTTCTTCTCTCTCTTAATTCAACTTAAGTGAGTTAAAGGCCAATAATTTGATAGCATGTTGCCAGTTCACTTTTCTCATGTCATCAACTGAATCAATCCGTAGTATATCATTATTAATACACTGTATATTACAATAATATTCACACTATATTATGTATGTAATGTATATGTATTTTCCAGTTAAATTTCTTTTTATGACACTAAGAGTTATTGGACACACCATGTCTGCCTGATATTTCAAATAATCCTGGAGTTCAAATATAGGGAGATATATCAATGGAGGCATTATTCCATGGAAATAAATTACTAGGAATCTCTTGGAACATGGGTTCTGATATGCATTCATTTTTTATTCAAGATAAGTTCAAATATTTCTCTAATATCTAATGCATGCCAAAAGTATTCTAAGCCATGGGGATTCAATATTGGTCCTAATACATAAGGTTTCCCTTGTTAACCAAGTTCAGATTATATTGAGGAGACCCATTCAAGAAATAAAGTAAAATAAATAAATTAACTTGGCATTCCAGATAGTAACTGCTGCCATGAAGAAAGTAAAAATTAGGTAATATTATGGAAAACATATCTGGTACATTTATATATATCAAACTACCCCAAATTTAATGGTTTAAAATTACTCTTAATTACTGGTTCATAATTTGATGGGTTGCCTGACAATTTAGGTCATATAGGTATTCTTCTGGTCTGAACTGCAGCCATCTATGCAGCTATAATCATTGGTGACCTGGCTTGAGTTAGAAGTTCAAGATAGCTTCCTTCACAAGTCTGGAATTTGGTGCTGGCTCTTGGATGGTCCTCTCCAATACGTTTTCCAGGGTTTCTTTACATGGTGGTCATAAAGGACAAAAAAGACAATCCCCAATGCATAGCACATATCAACTCTCTTGTATCAGTTTTGCTGATGCACGCTTGGTCTACCCAAGTCATATGGCAAACCTCAGAGTCAGACATGGACATGGATATTGTAAGGTATGTTCATTGAGGGCCATTAATATACCATCTACCAAAGAGAATAACTGGTATGCATGTGTGTGTATGTGTGTTTGTATGTGTGCATGTAGAAGGCGGAGTTTCCACCAACGAGGAAATCATGGAAGGCATCAAGCAGGAGTAATAATTGAACTCAGATCTAAATGTTGAGAAGCAACCGGACTTGGATTATAATATAGTGATAAATAGATGTTATTTTCTATATATCATTATTTTTCTTTTCATTTACTATGAAATAATTGAGACACACTGAGAAGTAAAATACAAAACATACTGACAGAACTACAACTATAGATATAATTATAATATTCGTTGTTAAATTTATTCTTAAGCCTTTCTTTTGATGATAGTGTAAATGCAATTTTTATAGATTTATTCTTCTAAGTATTTGCTGCTAGTATATAGAAATACAATGAGTTAGTATATGGACCTGATACCCTGCAATATTGCTGCATTGGTTTCTAGGTACTGTTTTGTAGATTCCTTTGATTTTCAAAATAAATATTCATGTTTTCTGCAATTAACACAGTTGCATTACTTTCTTTCCAATTTGAATGCTATATATTTCATATATTTTCTTTTCCTGCCTTATTTCAGTGATGACAAAAATGGTGAACATACGTGCTCTTTTTGGACCTCATGTTTATTGTGAATTTAGCCTGTTTAATATTACAATTTGAGGGTCATCCTGTGAATATGATTTTTCAGCATTGATTTTTGTTCTCTGCCCAGTGCCAAAGAGAGAAAGGCAGGTTTTCTTGCTGTCTTCTTGCATGCAATGAGATTAATTTCTCATTTTTCCTTACATTAAATGTATATCCTCTGGAATCCCAGTTTTATGCATAATATCTTTCAGTTTCCCCAGTTTTGAAATTCCTTGGTTTTACCTCCTTTTGCAATCCAATTATCCAACCATGTGTTTGCCTTCTAGTATTGTCAGATTCATTTCTTTGTAGTGGGTTGTTGGTATATTCCTTTCTTCATGTCAAGTCACTGATGCATCCATAAAGATGTACTAAAATTCATGTAGCCATTACTTTACTCCATATATTCAGAATGGTTTCTATTTATGTATTTTAAAAACCCAGGCTACCGGGAACAGAGATTCCAACTGAGGAGCTGACGCTCTTTTACTGATTTCACCGGGTTTGGGGGGATGATTAAATAGGTCAATATGTGTAAAGCAATTAGCACTGTACCTTGCACTTAGAAAGTATTATATGGTTAATACTTATTTTCTTATTACATAATTTAAACATAATCTGAACCTGATGATATTTTTCTACTAGTAAATAGGAAGGACTCCCATGCACTAACATAAAAGGTCAATATATGTTATAAAAATAAAAAACATCTTATATGAATATGTTTACGGAATAATTATCTTCTGTGACACTAATTGGAAACATGGTACATAGAGAGTGTAAATTTTGATATATAATAGAAATGAGACATAAATTGAAAGAAATGAACACTTCCTGGTTAAAGAAGGCCTGGGCTGTTGACAAAAGGCCTTGGTTAAAAGGATGAAGAGGAAACCAACATTTGATGAATGCTTAATATGTGCTGGCCACTGCATTATGCACTCTAAATACAATAGGTCATGCAATTTGAATGTTGTAGCTTTGAAAGGTGGGTATTAATATTAACACTGTTAAATGAGGGAATTGAAAATAAGAATGATTAATTTATCTGTCACCCTAAAACTGTTTGTAGGTAGTGAAGCTGTTTTTTTTTAAGTTCAAGGTGTTTCTTTTAAATTAATGAACACAATGTTTATTACTGGTTGGCGTTTAATAATACATCTATTGTATATAATTTGGAATTTTTCATATTGTTTGTCATAACACATAAGTGATTATTTCTGTATGGAAGCAGTCTTACTTGTTCAAGTGTCCATCTAGGAACAGACACTGGTGTTGTAGTTAATATAAGAGAAGTTGTCATCCTTTGGTAACTATTACAATAGTTACCATTCTTTATATTCCTTATATAACATATTAAACATCCTCACCAAAATCTATAGTTTTAGAATAAGCATTTAAAGTTGATGCACTTGAGGCATAACAGATTTAAACTAGAAAATAGTGAGGTTAAATTCACATGCATGACTTTCTGTCTCCAAATTTTCTATTTAAATTATAATATGCAGCTTAAGTAAAGAGATAAAAATCAATACATAATTTGAAAGTTCATTACTCAAGTATATATTAAATATGATGAAAATTTATTTAGAATAGAATAGAGGACATACCTTGGCCTATAAGCAGATGAAGTCAGTCCTAAACTTTATATAGGTAAAGATATTAATGTAGACTTACAGATATAGATATATAGATATATAGACATATAAACATAGAGACATAGAGACATATAGGCATAAATGTGGACACAGAGACATAGATATAGGTATAGATACATAGACTTATTGAAACAATGGCCCTCTATGTCCTATTTTTATTTGAATTTGTTTCAGCAATATTCACAAGTTCATACAGGGGGATAATGAAGTATATCACATGTGTGTTATCCAGTAAAAATGGTGCTGGGCATTTTTATGGTTCTGGCAGTCTAACTGATAAACAAAACCACAGTGGATTAATACAGTACAGATTTACATACTTACACTAAGTTTATGCTAATTGGCAGGGAACTTTATTTCATGCAATCACTGAGGACTCCATTCATGTAGTAGTGCTGCCATTGCAAATTACATGGGCTGGTCTGGAGTCACATGGCTATATCTAACTACAAGAAAGAGATATATTTTTGTGGTGTTCCCAAAATGTAGGAAGACTTTGTTAAAATTCTAGACTGAGTAGGTCAAAATATTTTAAAAGTAAGGGAAATGAAATAATTTATTCCATATGCTTATCTTCAAGTTGCTCATATCTCAGAGAACGTGGGGACAAAAGAATGTAAATTTGATGAAACTAGAATCAGAAACCAAGAATTTCAGGCCTGGCTCTACTACTTAACCATGGAATGGATTTTGTGATTCATTCCCATCATCTATAAATCTGGGATAACTGTAACTAATTCACAAGTTTGTGCTGGAGATTAAATTAGATAATATATTAAACCCCTAAAGCACTATAAATTTATTGTGTTTATAATGGTGGATTAAACAAATTATATAAGACAAGAAAAGAATGGAATAATTACTATGTTGTTTAAGGAATTATGGAAGGCTCCAGCAAGGAATTCATTTACAGCTGGCCCTGAAATGGTGGTTAGAATTTATTTTTCTTCCTGAAACAGGGTGTAGAACTTTAGATACAGGGTGTAGGATGAGAAACAACCATGGGGAAGCAACAGAGCTTGAAGTGAAATTTAGTGGAAGAGGAAAACATATACAACTAAAAATGTTAAGAGGGAAAGGTAATTTGGGAGCATAGTTTAAGCCAAGTTGAGAGTACTTTTTACAAACTGAGAGTGGTTTTTACACGACAAAATTAGTTGTCATATGTAGATATTATGAAGATAATTTACAGTTTGGGGAACAAATTAGAGGAGATGCTAGAGACAATGAAATCGATGAGAGACGTACCACCAGAAAATTAATCCAGAGACGTAAGAAGCTGAAATGAGTAGTGCTGTAGAGATGGAGAAAGACAAATTGGAGATGTTTCTGAGATAGAATAGAGAGGATGTGACTAATTATTGAACAAAGAAGAGTTATAGTCCAGAATGCAAATTTTGAAAATAAAATTCTTTCACCTAAACGTAGTCATCCATGAAAGGTGCCTCGGTGCAACTGGAGTTGTTCCCCAAGTGCCAGAAAAATAAGTCAAAATTAACTTTAAAGAGGACAGTTTACAAGAGCACATGAATAAAAAGAAAGAGTGACTTTACTAATGGCTGCCAGTAGGTCCTTGCTGTTGGTATAGTTGATAATATAAAAGAAAATACATTTTCCCATGCATTTAGTTAGTGAAGAAATTACTGTGCACAGACCCATATTATTAATTCTGGAGAACATGATTATGGATTCAATATCTTTGATATGTCTTTTAATATCTAGGTCAGTTTAAAATATTGAGTGTGAACTGATATTTAACTAAGGCATCGCATAGAATTAAATGTACACTATTCATACAGGATTATGTGTTTGTGCTATGGAAACATCCTAGCTGGGAGTGAGATACTTGTTGAAAATTGTTTAGTCAGTTTGCTCAATGTATTTTAAAGCACAGTTTCAAGGTATAAGTCATATTCTTCAAGTTTTATAGTATTTACTTTAGAAAAACAATTTTAAATCATTAATTTATAATAATCAGGTAGAATTTTAAAATTAGGGTCTCAAATGTGTAGCTGAATTTCTAGAGCTAGATATTATTTCATTTTATAAAATAGAGTTTATGAAAATGCATTTGCCTTCTGAATGGATGTTCTAACATTTTTATCAGAATCAAGGTATCTATCCTTCTCTTATTCTAACAGAGATCTTTGTTACAAAGGACAGGATTTTCAAATGTCTTTCCAATATTTCTTTTTCTTTCAAATGCATATTTTTTTTTACCAAACAACAGATGGTTCTCTTATGGTTCCCACCAGTTAGTTTTGTTTGTTTATTGTTTTGCTGACAATGTAACTGCATACTGTCAGGGATTTTATACCTTCTCAAAGCAGACAAGCACAGTAATCTGTCATCTGCCTACAGGTCAAGGCATGCTTACAGAGGACATTTCTGGAAAGCCATGCTCATTTGCATTTTATAACAAATTTATCTGATTTAGCGAACAGGAAAGCAAGTCATATTTTTAAAAATATTTTCTATTTGTGCTTTAAAATCACTAGAAAATCACTATAGCATAGCATAGAACTTATTTATTTTTTTTTTTTTGGTGTGTTTAAATTTTAAGCAATGTTTCTCAAGGGGAAAAACAGATTCTATCTGGAGGATAGGTTTTAGCCAGTATAGTGAGTCTCAACTCTGGGTGGTTAAAATGAGTTATATGCACCTCACTTATTGGGTTTATAATGAAATTATGATAGAACACGAAATATAATGGTCATTAATGATTATAAAGCAAGTTTAAAATACAGTGTTGTTCTTTTTTTAACAGAGTGCTATTTTTCCCATTTAATTTGTGATAACACTATGGATATTTGTCATAATTGGAGTATCAGGTTTTATGGCAACATGATTAATATATGAAGGGCTTTACCTAATATAGGGTACCTAGTCATTGAAAGCTGTAATATCAATATTTAAAGGAATTAAAAAGAATACGAAAAAATTTGAATGTGCTAAGAACATGATATTGATATTTGATCATTGTTCATTTGCCAGGCTGCTATGAAAAATACCACACAATGGGTTGGTTTACACAATGGGAATTTATTGTCTCATGGTTTTGAGGCTATAAGAAGACCAAAATCAAGATATCAGCAGGGCTTGGTTTCTCTCTGGGGTCTATAAGTTCTGGTGCTGGCTGCCAGCAATTTTTTGGATTCTATAGCTTTTATACATTTCCCATCTCGTAGTGAAGTCCTCTCCCTTCTCTCTACTGTGACATCAGAGTTTTCCTTATAAGGTCCCCAGTAATCCAGATTAAGATCTACTTTGCTTCCGTTGGCACAAGTTAACTAAAACTAACATCTTCAAAAGACTCTATAATGGGTTCATACCCACAGGGACTTAGATTAAGATTAAGAACATAATCCAACCTACAATAATCATTAATAAGAATATAATAAATAATTCATTTTGACTTATCCCATCTCATCTATCTTCTTTATGCTGAATAAACATGCATAAGGATTTCTGAAATAACCTCCCATGGTTTCAGTTCAGGTAACAAAACTCTCAGGGTAGAAACATAGGCAAAGATTGAGTAATAAATATATGCTGATATTTTCTATATGATCTCTAAAACATTTCTGGCTTGAGTTCAAGGGGAAGCTAAATAGTTCCTCTATATTGATTACATTTCTGAATAATAAATATATTTTTGAGACTTCCACAAAGTAAGAATTCATGTATATATCAAAACTAGTAAAAAGGATAGATACAAAACAATTATTATTTTCTTTGTTGCTCAGTATGCACATATGTGCAGTTATCAGAGAACAGAACCAGAGTCCAAAGAGCTGTCCAGAGCAACATTGCTTCAAAGATGAGAAGACTATGGTTTAGAAATGTAGAGTGCCATTCAAATCCATACAGCTAGTCTGCTGCCTAATACAAAATATTCTGATATGCAATCAGTTTTGGGTGAAACCAAAGTCATGAAACAAAATGGCAACAGACTCAGAATAATTTATCGAAGAGGCTTTCATGTATACAATGTGGCAGTGGCATAGCTATTAAAATAAATTATGTAATTTTATTCTGTAATTAAAAAGCAGCATATGTTCTAAAACATGGCCAAAATAATAAAAGGAGTCATAAGAAAATGAGATAAACAGTAATCTCATCAACCAGAAGTTGTCACATTTTTTTCCACAAACACATATTTGTTTGCTTGCTTTCATTTAGCAATATATTATAAACATTTCTAGCAAATGAATTTCCTTTTTCTCTGATCATGTTCTAATAAAATTAATGCTTTATAATTATAAATATTGTACATATAACAGAATTTAAAAACACATAACAAAGGGAATGACATTTATTTATTTTTGCCAATTTGGTTGGATAAAATGGTAGCTCATTGTAATTTAATCTAATTTTGTGCTTCTTAGATTATTAAGGAAACTGAACATTTTTCTTATTTATTGGCCATTTGTATCCCTTATCTTGTGGATGTCCTGCCCAGATGTTTTAGTCTTAAACTCAAATAATTATCAGTCACACTTTCAATTTCCAAGGAAATAAATACAAATACAGCTCTATGTTTAAGGAACCAATTTAAAATGATCTGAATTTCTCTATTGGAAAGGTAACAGATATACACCATAGAAAAAATAAAGAAACATAAACAGGGTAAAAGAGAAAGTAAAACAAACAAACAAACAAAAAAACCCACAAACACCATTAAATTGTATCATTATAACATTCAGATAGCCAGCATAAAATAGCATAAAAATTGTATGTCTTTGTTGGTGTTTTTCATATACATGTATAATTTCATATCCCTGATTCTCTAAGCAAAAATAAATAAATAAATAAATAGATAAATAGATCTCATATATGTGCGTACACACATTATTCAAAGCACACTTAAAATGATTTAAAAATATATGTCATTTTACTTATCTATTCAAACTCCTCCAAAATTAATGTTAGAAGTTCTTCCCTGTATGGATATACCACATTGTGTTTATCTATTCACTTTTTCTTGGCCCTGTCTTTTGAAAACAGGAAATGGACAGACATGCAATGTTTCATAAATAAAAATTTAAATGAATTTATTTAGTAGATATTATTGTCTACTACAAGCAATGCATACTGTATTAGGTGCTGGAATTAAAATGGTGAAAAGCACAGATGAAACTGCTAACTCCACTGAGCTTAAAACCTAGTGGGAATAATAGATAATAAGAACAGAAAATTATACACACACACACACACACACACACGCACAGTCAGGTCAAATAGTGTTTGCAACCTATGTGTTCACACTTAATATACACAGATATATAAATTGCTCCATAAGAAACTCAAGCAACATGAATAAATCCCAAAATTATTTTGTGGAGTCAAAGAAGTCATACAAGCAGACAAGTGAGTGTGAGTATGCTTCTTTGATTTGGCATTTATGAGTCATTCCCCAATCTCTACCATCCTCCAGAGTTCAAAGCAAGTGGAATTTGTCCTTTTATTAACTAAATCTCTAGGAAAGCTTTTTCAAGGGATGTTTATGTTGCCATGTTGATAATGTCTGCTTGTATGACCTAATCCAAACATTCCAACTTAATCAACACTAATATGTCTGCCCCCACAAGATTGCATCAAAGAACATGGCTTTTTCTGAGGGACATAATATATGCAAACTGGTACATCCACCTTTCTGGATTTGACCATATCTGGCTCTTGTTGTGGGGGGAGGATGCTCTAATGGGGAAGCAACTGAAGGCAGGAGAGCCTCACAGACAGAAAAAATGGTAGGGGGTTAAACTGAACTGTTGTAAGATAAGGACTGAAAAGTTCAAGGAAAATGAGGAACTGAGTGTGGAAGAGAATTTAAACAAATCATAGAAGCTGAGGAGAAAAGTGCGCAAAAACAAATAGAATAGATCAAGATTCCCAGAGAAGGAACAGAGAAAAGGAAGCTATCTCCTAGAGGTGAAACAATTGCACAAAAATACAATCTTAAACATTGCACCATGTATCCAGAACAAGAATCAGATGAAGAAGAGCTGAGATGATCAGAACAGTTAAACATGGGTGATTCTAAAGGTCTAGAATAAGCTAGACCAAGCATCTAAGAAGATTCTTAACACAGAGCAAAACAACAATAAAACCCTATACAAGAGGGAGAAGCAGCTTTCAGCGTTATCCCATCAAGAAAATAGCATGCCTAGATATCAACAAAAAATAGAAAGCCATACTGAAAAACAGGAAGGAATGACTCAGTCAAGTGAACAAATTAAAACTTTGTGGGAGATACAGAATTTGGAAAAAATAATCAAAAAAGTTTAAACAAATATCCTGTATCAATTTAAGGAGACAAAAGAAAATATAAAGAAATAAAGGATATTAAGGAGACAATGTGTGAGCATAAATAATTTGATAGTATAAAAAGAAACATAGCATAAATTTGGGGATGAAAGGCACAATAGCAGAAATTAAAAATACACTAGGGGCATAGAACAGCACATTTAAACAGGCAGAAGAAAGAATCAGTGAGCTAGAAGACAGAGCAATCAAAATCATACAATCAGAACAGATAGAGAAAAAAATAGAGAAACCTGATCAGGGATTTCAGTGATAGCATGAAGTGCCCTATGCCAGTTTGGATACATTATATCCCCCCAAAAGCCATATTCTTTAATGCAATCTTGTGGGGCAAACATATTAGTGCTGATTAGGTTGGAATCTTTTGATTGAGTGTTTCCATGGAGATGTGACTCAATCAACTGTGGGTGAAATGTTTGGTTAAATTATTTCCGTGGAGATTGGGGTCCCCACCCATCCAGGGCGGGTCTTAGTTGAATCACTGCAGTCCTATATAAGAGGGACATTTTGGAGAGCAGCTAAGAGAGACACTTTGGAGAAGGCTGGTGAAAGCTAATACTTGGAGATGTGGACATAGGACATTTGGAGATGCTAAGCTAAGAGATGCTAGCCCAGAGTTTGCTCTGGAGAAACTATGAGAGGACCCTAAGATGTTGAGATGCACAGGAGCTGAAGAGGCTAAGAGACAAGCCCAGAGACATTTTGGAGAATGATATTTTGAAACACAACCCAGGAACAGCAGACACCAACCACATGCCTTCCCAGCTAACAGAGGTGTTCCAGATGCCATTGGCCATTCTTCAGTGAAGGTATCTTCTTGTTGATATCTTAGTTTGGACACTTTTTGGACCCTAGGACTATAAATTTGTAACCAAATAACCCCTCTTTATAAAAGCCAATCCATTTCTGGTATTTTGCATAATGGCAGGATTAGCAAACCACAAAATGCACAAACATTGTGTTATGAATGTCCCAGAAGGAGAAGATAAAGGAAAAGAGGCAGAAAGAATATTTGAGGAAATAATGACCAAAACCTTCCTAACTCATAAATACCCATGTTTAAGAAGTGGAAAGTATTCCAAAAAGAGCAAATCCTAATAGACTTACTCTGAGACACATGCTAATCAGACTGTCAAATGTCAAAGATAGAGAATTCTGAAAGCAGTAGAGAAAAGCAATTTCTCATCAGAACCCAGGGAGGGAAGAAGGCAGTAGTATGACATATTTAAGGTACTGAAAGAGAAAAAATGCCAGCCAAAAACTCTTTATTTGACAAAACTCTTCTTCAAAACTGAAGGAGAGACAGATAAACAGAAACTTAGAGAATCTGTCAACAGGAGACCTGCCCTGCAAGAATTACTAAAGGGAATTCCACAAGTTGAAAAGAAAAGACCAAGTGAGAATGGCTTGGAGTAGTGTGCAGAAGTATAGACCAACAGTAAGGGTAATTAAAAGGGTAAATACAAAACCCAATAGTACTGTATCCTCAATATTAATTCTGCTCTTTAATTCATAAAAGAATCAGAATAGAATTGAATAAGAAAAAGGCATATTTCCTGATAATGGATGTGCAAAATATGAAGTGATAATGTGGGAAAAATATCTGTATAAAGAGGCGAAACAGAGGGATATGAAAACAGAGAATGTGTAAGCTATTGAAATTAAGTTTGTATCCTTTCATGTTGGTAGATCATCAATGTAGGTTGTGTTATATAAACCCCATGGTAACCACAAAGAAAGTATTTTAAAAATATACAGACAGAAATGATCAGTCAGATACATCACAAAAGATCAACTATACAGAAATGGAGGTTGTAAGAAAGGAAAAGGGAGACAAAAAATAAAAGATATGACATATAAAAACAAAAGGACAAAATGGCTGAAGTAAGCACTGCCTTTATAGTACAACACAGAGTATGAATACATTAACCAATCAAAAGAAACAAGTTGGCAGAAGGGATTTAGAAGCATAATCAAAGTATATGTTGTTTACAAGAGACTTGTGATAGACTCAAAGACACAAATAAGTTGAAAGTGAAAGGATGGAAAAATACATTCCATGCAAATAGTAACTAAAAAAAAAAGAGCTGGAGTAGCAATACTAATATTAGTAATACTAAAGTCTGAGAAAATAGACTTTAAGTCAAATGCTGTTATAAGAGACAAAGAAGGACACCATATATTAATAAAAGGGGCAATTCATGAAGAAGAAATAACAATCATAAATATTTATGCACCTACCATGGTGGCTCAAAATACAGGAGGCAAACATTTGCAAAACTGAAGAGAGAAAAAGACAATTCTACAATAATAATTGGAGACTTCAATACACCACTTGCATCAATAAATAGAACATCTGGACAGAGAATCAATAAAGAAACAGAGAACTTGAATAATATAATAAATGAACTAGACCTAATGGACATATATGGAATGTTGCAGCACAAAACAGGAGGATATATATTCTTCTCACATGCACTTGTGTCATTCTCCAGAATAGATCGTATGCCAGGTCAAAAAAGCATGTCTCAATAACTTTAGAACAACTGAAATCATACAAAGCATCTTTTCTGACCATAATGGCATGAAGATGGAAATTAATAACAGACAGAGAACTGGAAAATCCACAAATATATGTAAGTTAAATAACACTTTCTTACACAATCAGTGGTCCAAAGAAGAAATTCCATGGGAAATCAGTAAATATCTCAAGAAGAGTGAAAATGTGAACACAACTTATCAAATCTTATTAGATGCAGCAAAAGCACTGAAATAGACATTTATAGTACTAAAAACTTACATTAAACAAAGAAGAAAGAGTTAAAATAAAAGACCTAACTGCATTCATCAAGCAACTAGGAAAAGAACAGCAAATTAACCACAAAGCAAGCAGAAGAAAAGAAATAACAAAGATTAGTGCAGAAATAAGTGAAATGGAGAATAAAAAACAATAGATAGAATTAATAAAACCAAAAGTTGATTCTTTGACAGGATCAATAAAATTGACAAAATCTTAGCTAGACTGACAGAGAACAAAAGAGAGAACATGCAAACAAATAAAATCAGAACTGAGAGGGGGGTATTAATACTGACCCCACAAAATAAAAAGGATCATAAGAGGATACTATGAACAGTTATATGCCAACAAATTAGACAACCTAGATGAAATGGACAAATTCCTAGAAACATATGATCAACCTACACTGACTCTACAAGAAATACAAGACTTCAATAGATCAATTACAAGCAAAGAGATTGAACCAGTCATCAAAAATCTTTCAATAAACAAAAGCCCAGGGACAGAGGCTTCACATGTGAACTCTACCAATCATTCCAAGAAGAATTAATACAAATTCTGCTCAAACCCTTCTAAAACATTTAAGAGGAACGAAGACTACCTAACTCATTCAATTAGGTCATCATCATCCTAATACCAAAGCCAGAAAAAGATACTACAAGAAAAGAAATTACAGCCAATTCCTCTAATGAATATAGATGCAAAAATCTTCAACAAAATATTGCACTTCAAATCCAATTGCACTTCCAAAGATTTGCATACCATGATTAAATGTATTGTATTCCAGGTATGCAAGGGTATTTTAACATGAGAAAATCAATTAATTAGATACATCAACTCAACAAAACAAAAGGGAGAAAACACATGATCATCTCAATTGATGCAGAAAAGGCATTCAAAATCCAGTATACTTTCTTGATAAAAACACTTAGAATAATAGAAATAGGAGGGAATTTTCCTCAACATGATAAAGTGCATATATGGAAAACCCAGACCTAACCTCATATTCAATAGTGAAAGACTGAAAGCTTTCCTTCTAAAATCGAGAAAAAGACAGGATGCCTACTGTCACCACTATTATTCAACACTGTGTTGGAAGTTCGAGCCAGAGAAATTAGGCAAATAAAAAGGGCCCAAATTTGAAGGGAAGAAGTAAAACTAGCTATTTGCAGATGACGGGATCGAATATATAGAAAGTCCCAAGAAACTGACATCAAAGCTATTATAGCTAATAAACAAATTCAGTAAATTAGCAGGGCATAAGATTAACACTCAAAATTCAGTAATCTTTCAATATACTAGTAATGAGCAAGCTGAGGAAGAATTAAAGAAAAATTCCATTTACAGTAGCAAATAAAATAATCAAATATTAGGAATAAATTTAACCAATGTTTTGAAGGACTTGTAGGCAGAAAACTACAAAATATTGCTGAAATAAATGAAAGAAAACATAAATAAATAGAAGGACATTTTGTATTCATGGACTGGAAGACTAAAATATTGTTAAGATGTCAATTCTACCCAAAATAATTTACAAATTCAAAGAACTCCTAATCAAAATTTCAACATTCTACTTTGTAGAAATTGAAAAGCTACTTCTCAAATTTATTTGGAAGGGTAGGGGACTCTGAGTAGCCAAAAATATCTTAAAAAGAAGAGCCAAGTTGAAAAGCTCACACTTCCTTACTTTAAATCACATTTCAAAGCTATAGTAGCCAAAACAGCATGATACTGGCACAAGGATAGATATATTGACCAATGAATTAAATTGAGAGTTCAGAAATAGACACTTACACCTATGGTCAGTTGATTTTTTTATAGGCTGCCAAGTCCACACATTTGGGAAAGGATAGCCTTTTCAACAAATGGTGCTGAGAAAACTGGATACTGATATGCAAAAGAATGGAAGTGGACCTCCATCTCACACCAGTTAGAGTAGTTAACTCAAAATAGATTAAAGACATTAATATAAGATCCAGGAATATAAAATTTCCAGAAGAAAATGTAGGGAAGCATCTTTAAGACCTTGTCTTAAGAAATGGTTTCTTAGACTTTATACCCAAAACACAAGCAACAAAAGAAAAAAACTAAGTAAGTTGGACCTCCTCAAAATTAAAAACATTTGTGCATCAAAGGGCTTTGTCACAAAAGTGAAGAGACAACTTTCTCAGTGGGAGAAAATATTTGGAAAGTGATAAGGGTTTGATATCCAGAATATATAAAGAAATCCTACAACTCAACAATAAAAAGACAAACAACCTGATTATAAAATAAGCAAAAGACATGAATAGACATTTTTCTGAAGAGGAAATACAGATAGTTAAAAAGCACATGAAAAGATGCTCAGTTTCACTAGTTATTAGAGAAATGCAAATCAAAACCACAATGAGATGTCATTTCACACCCACTGGAACGGCTATGATTTTTAAAAGTACAAGTGTTGGAAAGGATGTGGAGAAATAAGTACATACATTCATTGTTGCTGGGATTGAAAAATGGTGCATCTGCTGTGGAAGATACTTTGGTAGCTCCTCAGGAAGCCAAGTATAGAATTTCCATATGATGCAGCAATATCACTACCAGGTATATACCAAGAAGAATTGAAAGCAGGGACTTGAACATATATTTGCACACTAATGTTCCTAGTGGCATTTTTTACAGTTTCCAAAAGACAGAACCACCCAAGTGTCCATCAACCAATGAATAGAAAAACTGAATTTGGTATATACATACACTGGAATACTATTCAGCTGCAAAAAGGAATGACATCCTGATGCATCCAACAATATGAATGAATCTTGAGGACATTATGTCAAGTCAACTATGCAAGGCACAAAAGGCCAAATACTGTATGATTTCACTGATTTGAAATATTTAGAATAAGCAATCTGGTAGAGTCAGAATCTAGAAAATAGGTTACTAAAGTATAGATTGGGGTAGAGAGTGGGGAGTTGATGCTTAATTTTTACAGGATTTCTATTTAGGTTGATTGTAAAGGTTTGGAAATGGATGGTGATGATGGTAGCACATTATTTGAGTATAATTAACAGCACTGAACAATGTAGGTGGATGTGATTGAAAGGGAATGTTTTGGGTTGTGTATGTTACTAGAGTGAAAGTTAGGTAAATTATGGGACTGTATAACACAGTGAATCTGTTATGGATGAGTTAATAGTACAAGCATAAGAATTGTCATGAATTGTAACAAATGTATAACACTAATACAAGGTGTTAACAATAGGGTGGTATAAGGGTAAAAAATATACCTAGTGTAAACCATGAATGATATTCTTTCATCAGTTTTAACAAAGGTATCACAATAAGACAAAGTGTCAACAGTAGGTGGGTATATGGGAACACTATTTTTTCCATGATTGTTCTGTAAAGTCACAATTTCTCTAATTTAATAATAATTTAAAAACATCATGCTAAGTAAAAGAAACCAAACATAAAGTACCACATATTGTATGATTCCATTTATATAGAATATAAATATAAACAGATCTATAGAACAGAAATCTATAGAACAGCAAAGTAGGCCTGGGGAAGGATAGAGAGATTGAGAGGTGACTGCAAAGGGGTATGAGGTTTCTCTTTTTGGAGTAATGAAAATGTTATAAATTGATTGTTGTGACAAATGTACAGCTTTGTGATTATACTAAAAACCTTGATTGTACACTCTGGATGATTGTATGACGTGTGAATATATCTCAATAAAACTTCTTTAAAAAAAGAAGTCATACAACCAAAGGGAATATGTTGTGTGATGCCACATATAAAATTATAGAAAATGCAATTAATCTATTAATAAGATAGATTAATAAGATAATTATAGATCAGATATTTCCATTGGCCAAAAGGAAAAGAAAGGATGGACAGTCAGGGGCACAAGAAAATTTTGGTTTGACTATTTCAAAATAGTCTGACTGAAATCTTGACTATATTGCATGTTAATTTTTTTTCTTTCTTTTGTCATTTGGTGGGAATGATTTTTTTTTTTTGTCAATTTTATTTAGTCCATAAATTATCTTTCCAAAAATCTTTGGCTTTTTCTTCATTGAAGTAATGCATTTTTATTAGTTTGTATGACCTCCTCAGATTAAAAAAAAGTCAAAATATATGTTGCAAATAAATTATTAAATTATCTTTAAAAAATCTTATTGACATATTATTTAATATATATGGATATTCCTCTTGATTCAATTCAAATTTTTTTGTCCATTCAACCAATATTTTGGAAGTAACTCTTCTTTTTCCAAGAATCTGAGTTCAAAATGAGATTACCTTGCTTTTTAAAGAAAAAAACATGGGTTATAATTAAAGAGTATGTTTGGTTTTAATTTTTATTTTTACAATACAAACCATAGTAAATCCTTTCAAAGTTGCACATTAAATTTTAAATATGTAAAATGATTTGTTTGTTTCACATATTGGAAGGTAGTATGAAAGCCAGCTACATTTGACAGTATTATCATAAAGTAAACCAATAAGTGTTTGTGGTAATTTTCAATATTATGAAGAAGCAGTTTGGGAAAATATGGTTTGATATTCTATTCAGTAAGGGGTTAAAAATAGAAGTGAAGTTTATGATACATCTCAAGCACTGGAGTTATACACAGTAGTTATCTAACCTTCACAACTTTTAAATAAGTATTTTTATTATTGTACTTTTTGTTAAAATCATACTTTTCTGTTTGTTCTGTCTGCAAATCATTATGTTGATCTTTAAAATCTCACTGAGACTTTTATTTAAAAAGTGAAAGTTAACAATTGCGTCTTACTGAAAGTCAGTAGCTCCAAAGGCAGAGTTCTATTTTGAATTATTTCAGGCAGAAATTCCAAAATGTACACAGAATTTTGAGTAGGTGTATTGCCTTTCGAATGTTCACTTGACTAAGAATGAAGAAATTTGTAAGTAAATGAACGATCATCTCTCCATAAATTACCACAGTATTCTTCCAGCTGAGTGACTCTGCAGAATCAATTGATATTTTAGAGATTGTTCTCGGTTCCCCTACAAATAAAGATGGGTGTTTGAACAAATTCACCAAATTATAAACAGAAGTTTTTATAGTTTGTCTCCAGTGGTCAATCAACAACTACTCACTCAAATTTCAAAATTCATCATCTTTTTTGTGATATTAGAACAGAAAAAATGAATTACATGTTTAAGATGCTAATAGCGAAGACATGATGAATACAATCAAACTTGGCTTGGTATCAAATTTGATACCTTTGCAAATGAGGACTAAACTCAAAAGTACCATGAGCAAAATAATCAATAATGACAAAGTCTAAAATAATGAATGTGGATTAGTTGCGCTTTCTAGATTAACTGTCATTATTTTTCTTTTTGACAATTTAAAAAATGTGATCACTATGCCATGTTCATACATTATTGCATCATTTGTTTCAGAAATAACCCTTAATTTGAAAAATATCTGGTTATTCAAATGTGACTCTTTTCTTGGCCAACATATTAATTTCACAACTTAAATATGCAATATTTTCATATATTTTAGCTTTTCCTTGGGGGACATCCCCAATGTACACAGACACACGCACACACACACAAATAAACAAGGACAATATTGTTCCACTTATTAAAAATTAAAATGAGTTGCTTGGGAGCATAGTAAAGTATATAATTATCATCAAATTTGTTTCAGATGTATACATTAGTGAAACAGAGAGAGCTTGAGGCTGAATAAACAAATGAGATAAATTCCTCTTCTTTAAACAATATTAGTAGAAACATCAAACATGAAAGGGTGAAGAAGATAGAAAAATTAAGTCATATAAGTGACAGATATCTTCTAAAAGTCATATAATTCATTCAACCCACATATTTTCTTTAAATACTCTTTCCTATTTCTGAGTTCTCTACTAACCTCATAAGTCTTCATTTTGCAATATGGTGGTCACTAACCACTTGTGGCTGTTTAGCACTTGAAAGACGTCTAGTAAAACTGAAGAACTTAATTGCATCTAAAGTTAATTAACTTAAGATTAAATACTGATTCTTGATTCAGTTGTTAGAAAATGTTCAAGTATGTATGGCACACCTGTGTATGTAAATCTAGTTTTTTAAGTATAAATTTTATGAAGGCTGAATAAGATCAATTATTTTATAGGAAATTCATTGAGATGTGCTGTAAGTGTAAAATACATATTGGATTTCAAATATTAAATGCAATAAAAAGAATGTAAAATATCAAATTATTTTGATATTGATTAAATGTTGAAGTGATAATTTAGATATATTTGTTTAAATAAAATATATACTCAAAATTAATTTCACCTGATTTCTTTTTACATATTTAAGTGGCTACCAGAAAATTTAAAATTATGTTTGTTGCTCATATTGTATTTCTACAGGACAGCATTATTATAAGTAATAATTGTTATAAAAAAAAAAACTTTTCGTGCAATTTAAGATCTCACAGCTTTATTGAGCAATTCATGAATTGGCCAGCATCCTCCTCAGAAAGTATAATGGAGCACCACAGAGGGGATGGAAAGGGGAAGCTCATATAAGGTGAACATGTAAGCAGTGAGGAGATGTTTTGCTTGGCTGCTATTAAATTCTCATTTTACATAGGGGGTCTTACAAAGTGGGAAACAGATATACCTGTCTGTGTATGGTATTCTTGTCCATTCTGGTAAGTTGTATCTACTGGACCAAAACTGGTTTTATCACCAGGTGTTGCTTAACAGCAACCCTGAAGTGTGTGTTCCATTCTCCCTGAGACCTCTGCAGGTCAATTGTTTTTGTCTTCTGGAAAAGGTGTCTTCTCACTGCAATACCCAAAGTAGTGGTTATTTTATTTTGCTTAATATATGACAAGATTACCTTTTAGAGAATTTGTAAAGTAAAGATGATAATCCTCATAACAACCTCATTCATAAATTTATGAGGATTAAAGAAGCTAACTTGGGTAAAGTACTTAACAATTCACAATATGTAGTTAATTTGGTTATATTAATATATTTCTCTTTGATCATCTTATATTATAGGCAAAAGGGGCATTTTCCTTTATGATTTGAAGTTTACTGGTGAAAGACCTGCTCAAAAGTGTTACCTTATTCTGGGCTGAATGATGCCTAGATTTTTTTTCTAATGCCTTTAGGTAAGAGCAAAAATCTCCTATCAAAATACATATCAACTAATGTATCCAGTCAATTTCAAACTCAGCTGAAAGAGCAATATTTTTTTCCTGTATTATCTTATTTAATTTTCACAACTCAATGAGATATGTGACATTACCTAACTCTAATTATATAGAGAAATCTATTTGCATATTCTAATCATATAGAAAAAGCAATTTACCTGCCCCAAAACATGTACATTCAACAAATGTCTTCTGAGCATCTCCCTTGTGCCCATGTTGTTCAAGTCACACAAATAATAACAATTAACAAAAGCCACAAGACCCTTGCTCACATGGATTTTATTTTCTAGCTAGTAAAGAGGGATTAAAAACTATGCATGCTTTATTCTTTTTTTTAAATTCATTTATTGAGATATATTCACATACCATGCAGTCATACAAAACAAAGTATATATTCAATTGTTCACAGTACCATTACAAAGTTGTGCATTCATCATCAAAATCAATCCCTGACACCTTCGTTACCACACACACACACAAATAACAAGAATAAAAATGAAATGAAAAAGAGCAATTAAAGTAAAAAAGAACACTGGGTGCCTTTATTTGTTTGTTTTCCTTCCTCCATTTTTCTACTCATCCATCCATAAACTAGACAAATGGGAGTGTGGTCCATATGGATTTCCCAATTACATTGTCACCCCTCATAACATGCTTTATTCTAATTCTCTACTTTCACAAAATTTTACTGCTCACAGTAGCATGGTAAATTTGGGATAATTAATCCTTCTAGTGGTTATTAATTTTATCTCTAATAAATTGATTAATAAAAATAATAATAATAAAATAAATACTACCATGCCAAATTTGGGATTAATAAATGGCATATGTGAACACTGCTTTATTAACTATATATCTGATGTATTTACTTTCCAAAAATTTTGCATTATTTTATAACTATTCAACTTATGTCATAGCATATTTCATGATATATTGAGAACTTGTCATATATGAATTTTATATTTTAGTACTAAGCATATTATCTGATATAAAATTAGTGCTATAACTTTCTTTGTGTAAATGATCTTTTATTTTATAGCTTTCACTTTGAATATTACTATTTCTAATCTTCTCTAAATTGTGGCTGCTCAAGACCCAAAGTTCATGAGGACTTTTGATTAAACTCAAATGTTATCATAGGGAAAAAAAATAATGTTAAAATTGTTACAGTTGTCTGGGATGTCTGAGAATTAGACCACTGTGAACTTCATAAAAACATATGCTACAAAGTTATATCCGTTCAATCTGAATCTTGTGAAGTGGAAATTCAACACCTTAATTCAAAATACTGTTTTGATTTTTTTAACCAGAAATCTTTAAGCACATATCCCAGCATAAGAGTTTACTCACATCATAACAGATTATTTAAGGAAACTTTAATAAAACAAACTACCAAGTTTGGCATCAGTGAAGTGTGACAATAAAGAAGGAAATGTCACAAATATTTTTACTTAAGAAAGGTAATATGGAAAGTAGTATAAATTGTAATGGTTCAATGTAGTAAAATTTCATCAGAAAATTCAGAGATTCATTTTTCATTTGTGAAGCCTACAGTGCTTTAACTCATATATAATCCAAGAAAATATTTTTGATTTCTACCAAATCAGACTTCAAACAAAGATACACTGAAATCTTCAAGGAAGAAGAGCAATGAGACAGCCTGGTTCATTTTTCATATCTGCTTCATTTTCCTAATTTTAAATCTGTCCTATTGAAATACATTCATATTCAAAGGTATAAAATAGTATCTGTTTCTTGCAGCTTTTATTGTCAGAAGTAATCATATTCATTAGAACCAAATATAAAATATTCTTAGGGCACTTTAAATTAATAGTTAGAGTAAGTTTTTAATAAAACTATTACATTATTCAAAGGAACTTCATGTTTTAATTCTTGGGCAGCTAACAGTGGATTTAAAAATTGCATAGAATGACTCTCGTGAAGTTCTAAAGTGAAAATAATGATCTCCAAACTTTGAAGATCAACTTACCATTTAAAAACCAATCTGCTTGCCAACATAATTTGAACATGGGATGAATTCTTTTGTACATGAAGTATAGTTTTATCCTACTTAATGAATAAAATATTGCATGATAGTCAGGATTCAGCTATTCTAATGCTTCCAAAAATAAGCTGGTCACTCAGTTATTCACAGTATCTTGCAAAAATGGCATTATAGAAGAAATAATTCAGTAGGCAAGGTACATTGTTTTGTCCATTAATTTGATTCTTTTACTTATTTAGGCTGATCTTATTTGGCCAAAAGAAACAAATGAGGGGTCTGTTGTAGAATATGAAATTGAGTATGGCTATATAGAAAAATTTTGCCACTTTAGGCAGTGATGTGATAATTTGTTAAAGATTTAAAAATAAGTAGAAAAAATCGCTTTAAGGGCTTTCACTTTACTGAAACTGATAGTTTTTCTTAAGAAATGTGTCATAGCAATGTGGCATTAAAATTGGCATACATTATTTCTAATTTACTTTTACAGATATTTTATACACAATTATGCACCAGTATCAGAAAATATTATTAATGTCACCTTTTTTCATCAAAACCTCAATAGAAATGATGTGTTCACAAGCTTCATTCCCTATCTGGCTGTGAGTTGTATGCTGGGTATTAATATGGTTCATTATATATGCTGAAACTCAGCACATCAGCTATCATGGCATTAAAAATATTGTAAAGGCTAAAGAAAAACAATGGAAGAATAAAAATAGAACTCTCTTTGTTCTACAAAGAACATATTGCTCCCATTCAAATAAAATCAGAAACAACTGTTACCAAAACCTGATGATTATGTTACAAATGAAAGCTTATTTTATTAAAAACCGGACCTTCAGTAGCTACTGAAATTTGTGTACACCTCAGATAAATGTGCGTTAATGGTGGCAATTAGGCATTTGCTGGTTAGAACTGTTCAGAACATTTCCCTAATCACTGTATTAGCTTACTTAAAGTTAGTATTGTTTGTGTAAAGTAGGCCCTGATGTCAAAGAACAAAAGGTCTGGTAGGTAGATGTTTAACATGACCAGATTTATGTTCATTTAATTATAAACTAGTCAGAAGTCTCTGAGAGTTGATGGTTAAATTTTCTTTTTGTAAGTAAAAATGAATTTTCAGTAAAACACAATGAATTACAGAGATATTTTGCAGATTGAGTTCTGAGTTACTCCCAGTTCCATAAACGAAAATTATGGTAACAACTGTGGTTTGATACTGTATTCATTCCTGATAGGTGCTCAAAATTATCCTAAGAAAAGGCACGCAGTAACAGAAAAAGTGAAACAAACAAGCCATAATATTTTTGAGCATTGGACCAGAATGGGAAGATGAAAAATAGGAAAAGAAAAGAAAAAGACAAATAAAAAGAAAATTGAAAGAATGAAATAGATTATAAATTATTAGCAGAAAAAAGAGGTTTTGTAGAAGGTAGTGATATTTATAGGGCCTCTTTATTTTGTAGGAGAAATACAGAGGTCACTAATGTTGTGGTCATTTCTAGATGAAGTAACTGAAGCTGGAAGTTAAATGACTTGTCATGGCTACATGCCTATCGGTGGTGGAACAAGGATAGAAGCATGGGTATTGTGACCCTAATATATTTCTTTTCATTGCATGAATCCCATTGGCACACTTGTTATTAATGGTGCTCAAGAGACCTTTAAAGGATCTGGAGCTTCAATTCCCTTGTGAGATAACTGGAAATGTGATTTGCACGATGGCCCCCTTTGAAAGTTTTGTTTAGTGAACTAGATGCATCATTATGTTCTTCAGCTAGCCCCATTTATCTCATTCTTCTCATTATTTCAGCAATTAAGTCATATGTGTAGGTTTACAACATACTTTACTCAGGCTGTGTCTAAAGTAGGCAAACAAGTTAACAAATAAGATTTTTGCTCTTATTTAACCAGAAGAAAATATTGGATTATATTGTTGGCTTTTTCCTCTCATACATTAAAGTGTATTTTTTTTAAATGAGTATGAGTAGTAGACACATTATTCTCCTATTTGCATTCAATCTATAACTTACCTTACCATTAAGGAAAGAAAAAAAGAAGTCTTGGGTTTAGTAAATCATTATCATTCTAGATACTTCTAAAATTTTTGTAATATAGTAAAAACAAGGTGAAAATTATGTCAAAACTGAAGGAAATTTCTATAAAAGCTATTAAAATTATTAGGAAATAAACTCACTAAATTTTCAACTAAACTAATTTTTCAGTTTTCAGTTCTTTGTATTAATAAAAGGGAAACAATGGTCTAACATTAGCTATGGAAATAAAAAGCCACTTTTCCTCTATACTGTATCTCTCTTATTCTGTTTTTCAAAACATATCTCTGATTTAGAGTTACCACAATATGCGGTAACTCACACTTTGCATATCTTATTATACAGTAGGAAATTTCTTGAAGGAATTGGATGTGCTTTTATCAATTATCCACAGCATCTGGCACAGTACATCTGAAATAAATGCTTAAACTTTAATGGAGAAAGAGATTGGGAATAGTTCAGGAATTGTGCAGCTAAGAAATTATTTAAAAAATATGACCTATAAAGATTACTCTGACAATGACTTTTTGAAAAAAAATACATGGAAATGAGTATTTGTTGAAAATAAGTCCACGGTTAAAACCCATGAAGCAGACTGTTCTGATAAACAATAAACTAAAGGTAATGTATAGTTAAAAATTGAGCAGTAAAATGGTTCTCTCTTTAACATATCCAGCACCCCCTCCCGATTTCCAACGTTGATGCATTTTAATGTTGTTAAGCATTTCTTGAGCTGTAGAGAAACACAGTCTCTATCATGCCGTATTTGGTCTGCACTTTCAGAGTGTGTTTTTACATTATCTATTTACCTCTTCTTTTTAACATATTTAGGTACTTGATTTTGAATTTATGGAATATCTCATTTCATTTATCTCTGATATTTTGTTATCTTACTTGTTGCCAGAAAAAAACAAATGGTCTTTATCATGATGATAATTAAGAAGCTGGGATCAAAATATTGCATAAAGAACCAATATGATTCTATCAAAATATGTGACCACTTTTCTAGTGCTAATACAAAGTGACTTATTGATATAAATGGGGATATTTAGAGATATCCTTTAATTCTGTTTAATTTGATTGATATCTGTTAAGTACATTTGACTACTAAGGTAAAGATCATTACATGCAGAAGGCATTGCATTTCTTTTTACCCTTTTAATTACTATTTCTGAAAAAATATCATTTAACATCTAAGAATCAACATTTGTTGGACACACCAAATACCAGATGGATTTTAACTGCCTATCTCTGGTTACTGTCTCTCTTGTCATTTCTAAATCAGTATTTACCTTTCAGTTTGCATCTAGAATGCATTAGAATTCATGTTGGTATTTGAGATGCTCTTGTAGCATTCATTGTTATCTCCCTGCACCCTCCTCTTTGTTTTTACAGCTAAGCGGTTTATAGATTCGGGAGCACTTTGGTTCTAACCAAGTGTGTTATGAATTTCCCTTTCACTGTTATTGAATCAAATTACTTCATGTAGCTTAGATATTTAAAATAGATTTTCCGGAATAAAAGCTCTCACATATGCAAGGAACTGAATTGTAAACTTAAAGGGTAGAATAACAATGATAAAATGCCCTGTTAAATCCTGAGTGAATGTCCCTGCATTCATTTTAATTTTTTCAGTTTCCTTCAAATGCTGATTAAATGCCATGCAGTTATGCCACTGAAATATATAGTGAGTACTGGTTCTGCCTGTAAAGAACTTATTTTGTCAGAAAAGCAGACATTAAAAAGAAAAAAATTACCACACAATGTGGTAAATTCTGTTTTTAGAGCTTCTTTTTGTAATTGGTAATGGGAAATTCAAAAAAGAAATGCCTAATTTGATCTGAAAAGGTTGGAAAAGACTTCACAGAGCATGTGACACCTGAGTCTTTGAAAGAAGAGAATGTATTTGACCAGAGTAGAATATATGAGAGGTTAGAAATTTTGAGAAGATTCAGTGGTCATTGCCAGGTTTAAGAGGTATTAAAATGTATTGTGTTTGGGGAATTACAAATATCTCCACACAACTCAATTTTTACCTCTTTTGTGAAGATTTCCCTACTCAGCTCAGCTTTAAGAAATCTTTCCTCTGTGCGTCCTGTTGTCATGTTTCATGTGGTACATTTTTATTTCTGCTTTGTTTTCTAGGGAATCTGTTGAAGATATAGAATACAGAAACTGTGTTCAAAACACCTAATTTTATAAAATAGTTATTAAGAATTGCAAAAAGGGGGGAAAAAGGAATCTCTTTTTAGACCAGTGACATCTCTGGCTAAACTGAAGCTGTTCTATGATATTCTTGATTTAAATGATGGACAAGTCATTTAAATTCTTTTAGGTTGTTTTAACATCACACAAAATGTTTTCTTTATGCTGTTAATGCTTCTGATTTTATGCTCTTAATGTCTGTCATATGCGGGAGTTTCCATCTATGCATGCATTTTCTATTGTTTTAAATATCATCTCTACCTTTCCCTTATACAATTCTTTTGTTGTAAAAGAAATAGAATAATCTGACAATCAACGCATTAAAATATTGAAAAGGTCAAAAATTTTCATGAAAATTTTCTGTCAGTGTGTTCTTTGTTCTTCAGATTCTTCTGAGCAACAATTAATTCAATTAAACTGACTCTAAAGCTGTAATTGTCATAGATCATAACCTTTCAAAGTGTCTTTGTGTTCCTCTTCAAATTTACCTTGTTAGCATATTTTAATGGTATCACACAAAGGAATATTATTAACTATTCTTGGAGTTAAAAGATAATGCTACATTCCTGCCAATTGCATTATAAGGAGATTGAGAGTAGAGGTATTTCAAGAAAGACAGACATCGGCACAATAAATCACAACCAAAAAGATAAATAATGATGGGGATAAATATATAAAGTGACATATCAACCTCAAACATTTATCATGTTGGCATCATGATATCTCTTATACCTTTATCTCTTCAGGTATATCAGAATGAAAGGAATGTCACTGAGTGAAAATCTGGATGTCATTTAACAAAAAAATGAGGGAGAATTAATATCAAGATTTTCAACTTCAACCTGGGTAAATTTTCATTATTGGATTATTTTGAATTGATATATATCATTTCTTTCATTCTATCTCCTAACAGAAGAAGTTGAGGATATCATCTTTATCCAAAAGCCAGTGCTTTGTTATAGGTACTGTTTGAGTGTCCTAAAATAATTAGAGTTCTAAACAAGATTGAAATACTGTAAACAGCATTATTTCTCTTATCTGAACTTATAATACTTTATTTAAAATGCATTATGTACAACAAATGTTTATAGAGAGAATATATTTTTGAAATTTTGAATTATTATAATTGCATATGCCTGTCAAATTTATAACATAAGTGATAATCCAATGGTACAGACATTTGGAAAATTGAAATGAAATTATCCATGATCTTTCCAGCAAAATCCAACAGTTGCAGTTCTGTGTATTACTTCTCCATGTTTTACATATGCTTCTACACATTTTTGTTGTTCAAAATATTGGATCAAGTTAGTGTGTCATATGTACTTAATCATATATTGTCTTACATTGTTTTTTGCAATGCAAAATAACTAGTAATAAATGTATTTATGCATATGTATTTCCCACATATTCAATTATTTACTTAGAATTGATTCTGAGAAATGAGATGTAATGGGAGTTGCTATATAATGGTGGATAATTGCAGTCTTGAAAGAGGCACAGTTCTTTTCATTTTGGTCATGTTCATTTGCATTGATATGTGATAACACCTGATTTATTAGATTTTTGCGGTATATCCATTTATGTTTCCTTTAAGACTGTAAGCTACTAAAAGATCATGTCCTATATTATCATTGTTTTTGTTACACAAGGCTTGACATACAGCAGAACCTCAATAATTGATTAATAAATGAAAAGTGATGGTGAGCAAAGTAGCACAGAAATCAAACATTCTTTATAGCTTTAGTTAGTAAATCAGAAATAACTACTTCTGTTTCTATAAAATTAAGTATTGTTGACAAATACCTTAAAAAAATGCTTATTTATTTGAATAAAAGGCACAATCCAATTTAATATTCAAATATATTTTAACACCTTCATATTTGCTATAGCAGTAAATACACTGAGGCTGAACTTTTTGTAACAAAGATGATTCTTACTGCTTAATACCAAATAACTAACCACAGTCTATTTCTATAAGAAGTAGCTCTATGAATAGGGTCTCCATTTTCAGCAAATAAAAAATTACAGGATACTCAGTTAAATTTGAATTTTAAATAAACACAAATAAATTTTTACTATACGTAAGTTTTGCAAATATCTTGCAAAAGTATTCACATGGGAGTCTGAAACTTAAAATTACAAGAACCTGAAGACAGCGTGGTAGGATTTTTTTTAATGCAATTTATTGAGATACAATCATAACATACAATGATTCAAAGTGTGCAATCAGTTGGTAGAGTTTTATGAGGAATATTAATATATGACAGCCCAGTAAAGTACGAAAGCAAAAAAGTGTTCTTTTATCCTTCCCCAAGCATCCTTTTAAGGATTAATGAAACAATAACCCAGATTCTCAAATGGCATGTTACAAAGCATCTATCATAGTTTAGAAAGTATATGTTAAATAAGAGAATAATCATCTCCAATAAGATCCGAAAGAGCATTGGACTGAATGAAAAGGAGTATAATTTATACATTAATAGAATAACTATAAGCAATGAAGCTTAGTTTATTTACAATATAATTAATTTGAGGGTAAAGGAACATTAAGTCTCTATCCAATAAGAGCCCTTGAAAATGGGAGACTTATATTGTCACCCTCTATGTGGCATAGATAAAGTGAAATAGATAGTTTCCCTGATTCTCAGGGATATTTGTTTTTGTTTGTCTTTCTCTCTGCATGGTGTTTACTCCCTTAGATAAATATTTGAAGTCCACCTATTCCAACTGTAACATTACTTTATTTTCATGGTAAATAAATGCTAATTTCCCAAATCATTACTACACTTCAAAAGATATCTTAATTTGGTGATATTATTTTATGCATTTGAGCTCTATCATTCATGGTTTTCCTTTCTGTTAAAATTCTATTTTATTTCTACACAATGTCTATTGTAAGGTAAACTTTACATTTATATGATCAGTTATGTTGCTTGTAGAGGAAACTATGTGGCTAGCCCACTATATAATATAATTTTCTATCAAATCAAGTATTCTATTTGCAAAGTAATTATTCTAAACAAAATTGCTTTTTTTTTACTATAATAAAAAACTTCCAAGAGACATCCATAAAATATCTCCTTTCATAAATAGAAAACATATTCTTATGTTTAGTAAACAAAATCAAGGAGAAAATAAGAGAAAATGTGTTTTTATAAAAAAAAAAAAGCCAGTTCCAAAATCTGAATTTTTAGATGCAGAAGATATCTCAATATAAACGTGTACAAATGAGGAGTTAAATGAAAATAATGGGTTTCCAGTTATCCAGTATACATGGAAAGTAAATAGACAAGAGTTTCAGTGTCAGTAAAAAGCACTATATTTCCTCCTCGCCAAAGAAAAATTGCTTTATTGATATGGGTATTCATCATTTTGTATGATGTACTGTAAACATTTATGCAAGTCAGATGTAAGGGTAACAAACCTCACTTTGACCCTTTTAAAACTATTTTCTTGACTTAGAGTTATTGAAATAAAAAATATTTTAATTCAAGGTATCAGCAGATAACAGTTTACACACCTTTAGTTTACATTTTGATAGCCCAACAGATCTTTTGCTAGGTGATTGACCTTGGAAAAGTACACTTTATGCAATGTACTGGGTGATATGTCTAACGTAAACTGTCAGAAGGAAGGAAACATATGTAATGGCAAGTTGAAACAAATCATTTAGCATAGTGACAGTATTTGTAAATGCAGTGCCTTGTGTGTGATGCTTTTGTCACACAGATGTTTGATGATGTTCTGGAACACGTGAACATGATTGGTAAGCGAGCCATGCCCACTGTGTTTGAAGAGCAATGGAGCAAGACAATCTATGTGCTATCTTAGCCTTTTTCTGTTATCCCTGATGACAGAATCTGATAGCATCTTGTCTCAACCATACCCCTGAAGTAAAGCTGAATGGTGGTGATGCATTTCCAATTTCCCACCAAGCAATTCTTTGGGAACTTGACTTTACTTTTATTAACCCCAAAGGTCTTTCCATTTGTTAAGTTCTCCCAAACTGTATCCAACTTTCAGAATTCAGCAAAATTGATGGGGCACAGTCCTATGCAACACAGTTCTTTGTAAGATCCCCTTAAAAGCTTCAGCACTTAAGGAAAATCAATAGTGCTTGATGTGGTTTTGTTGCTTTCAGTCTCAAACACTAAATTCAACTTGATCCGTTGCTATTAGCAGCTTAGAGTTGCAGTTCAACCACCTAGAAAAGTGAGTGTCTTCAGTCCATCATCTGCCATAGAATCACCCATATGACAAAGTTAATGAGTTTTTAATTTTAAATCTTTCTTTTATAAGTAAGTGATGACTATCAATATAATGCTTTATTTGGTATATCCACAGTCTCATGAGGTGGAAATCTGGTTTTGATGTACTATTAAAACATTTATTAGTATAGCCCCAGTTTTGACCTAAGTGGAATTTAAACAAGTGGAATTTAAACAAGCCTTTACATGTAAATTTTTGTCATAGGTCTGATCATTAATTAGTGTATCTGTATGGAAACTGAGGACTTTCCTGAAAGGGATACCAACCTGTGTCTCTGAGAGTTCAGATATTGGTGGATGTATCTTGTGGAACTAATACTACAGAATTCATTGGGCATAGGAACAAGAAGTTGTCTGGTATAAATACCGTTTATTCTTTGGGAAAAAAAAATCCAGGAATCACTATCATGATTTATAAATAAACACTTAGTTTTTTTTGTTGTTGTTGTTGTTTTTATTTTCTGAGTATAATATAAAAGGCATGTTTCTAGACTAGAAAGAGAAAGGTTTATTTTCAGGAAACTGTGGCACAGAAATTCAATCTCACTTCATGTTCTCAATTTATATAAGAAATGGAAGCAAGAAACTGATCTCTCAATAGCACTGTTATGGATACATGACTTTGAAATACTCTACAAAATATTTTAGGTGTGCATTTCTTTAGAAGGGAAACATTATTTTCTAGGCTACAGTTGAAAAAGCTATGGATTTCATATATGTTTATTGAAAACATCAATGCTTTGAAGCTTCTTTTAGCTGATACTCATTTGAAGGATAGGGCAACATTTTCCCCAAGTTTATCACTGACACTCTGTGTTCCCTAAGAGCTCTAGTATACAGGTATCAGTGCCTGGCAGAATAGACGGAGGGGCAATGTCTGAAAAAAAAGTGGGGCGTGTAATCCCCAACTGTATCCAAAGACTTTGAAGTCTGGGGAAATTCAAATTCCACCTTAAAAATATTTACCCTTTGTAACTCTTAGTTTTTATGGGAATATATTATGTTTAGGGCTTTGGAAGAACACCAGTGTTATGTTTGGAAAAAAGCTGCATACAGCAAAACTTAATTATAGTTAGCTATGTATGTTTTTTCTTGATAGCCCATACAAGGTTATTAGATACTATTCCCAAGATCAAAATTATAACATAATAAAACATCTATTGAGATCATTTTATTTTTAAAACAACTGTTAGGATATTCAGTCTTGACAGTGACAGATATATAAACAATTAGTGCTACATGATTTGGTTTTGAAATAAAAAAATTGGCAAATTTAAGGGAATGTTAATTAATTCATTTACTGGACAATATTTTAGCAAAATAAGAAGTAATTAGGTCTTACTTGAACAGTTCTAGAATACTGAAGAAAGGTATGTCTAAAGGATTTGTAAGTGCAGTTTTTAAAAGCTTAAGAATGTATTTTAAAATGAGTTTTAATAGCTTAGGACTTTATTATTGTACAAATTTCCTGAACATGTATTCTGTTCAGATGTATAGACTCAAGGAATGTTAAAGCAGAAAAAAAAAAAATACAATGTATTATATCCCAATATATAAATTATATTGATTGCCAGATATGGGTAATCTATTAGTCTTCACTGTGGAAATAATGGAATAAGTAAAAAATGAAAAAAATTAGAAGTCTGCCTTCTCAAACTTCTCTGTTTCTTAGAATGTGTCTGTATTTTGCTTATCTGCTTTAACTGTCAATAACATAATCCATACAAAAATCATGAAAAATATTATCATTCATGTTTATCTTGGGATTTTAGTTAGGATCTTAAGTGATAAAAATGAAAGGGTTTTGAAAAATTGTGAAGGATTATTGCAGTTAAAGTGTTTACTTTTGCTATGAACAGACTAAAATTTTCTGTACACACTAACATATATTATGTATTATTCTGTTCTATTTCTATATAGACAAATAAAAAATTTTACTGAATGCCAATTATGTGCCAAACCTTACTCTAAGCTCTTTAGGCATATTAACTAATTTAAACCTCACAACAATCCAATGTCATAAGTACAATTTATTCTTTAATTTACAGATGAGTAAACTAAGTCTCAAAGAGGTTGAAGAATAAAATGATGACCATTCCTTATTTTCAAGAAACTATGGCACCAAGATCTTATCCCAGCTCATTCCATTAGTCATTATGAAATTCATGGAAATAGGAACTGATTTTATCTTTAAAGATATAAGACTGAAATACCTTAAATATTTTAGTTCATCCCTTTATAAATAACCCTAAATTATCACCCAAGTTCCTTTGCTTAAGAAACTATAACTTTCAAAAATATCTACCAAAGATCAACCAGTAAGTCACTGGACTAGCCATTGGAAGATAAAAAAATGATTAAGCAATAATCCCTGTTTTCATAAGGATTACTATCTCATGATCATTACCATTTTACTAAGAATTTCTTGGTTTCTCAGGGAGTATTAGAGGTACGCTCTATAATTGCTTGTATTATGATTTATTACATATTTTTTAGATTTAATTAGAAAGTACTTTTCCAATCCTTTTATTGTTTTCTTAATTTACTTTTTCCAGTTATTCATAATATACCCCAAGAAATGTACATAAAAATTTTATGGAACAGGAAGTTCAATGAAAAATAATCGACTCTTTTATCAACTATTTAAAATAATTTCTCTGTAAAGCAATAATATGTATGACAATTATTAAACCAATGGTTCTTTTGAAAATGCCATTGAACAGCAAAAAAAAAAAATAATTAGAAAGAGGTATTTTCATTTTTGCCTTTCTAAAAGTTGAATACAACAATGAATATCATATCCTATTCCTTATATTACATCAGTTCTAGTCTATTTGTAAGAAACTGAAACAAGAGAAAACTACAAAGAAAGTAATTAAGTAATGGGTATTCAATTTATAAGGCTGATTCATAGTCTCTAGGAAATTGATTTATATCAGGCAACATATTTCTCAATGTGGGCATGCAAAGTGTCATAAAACCAGGGAAATTTTTATACCTGTGTGTGTTTCTTTTTCTTGTTTACAGTAAATACAAATAGGGACTGTACTTTAATAAACTGTTTTCAGATTTATCTATTCTCTTAGTCTTATACATTTACATGCCCTATGTGTTGTCTTTTTTTAAATTATTATTTTGCTTGGTATTACGGAGAAATAACAGAAAAGTGATACTTCTCAAGGAAAGGAAGAAATAGAACATATACTATGTATGAGGTGCTTCAGTGTATTTAACTTTATTACTGCAGTGCTCTTACTATATTACAGCATTTTATTCACCATCACCCCCATTTTTCGTTACTTATTGTGTTTTTAATTCTTTTACTTTTTGACCTACCCTTCTGTATATCTGCTTACTCAAAGGTATGTTATTTGCTTAGAACACCTTCAAATATTTCATATAAAATATCTTATACAAATTTAAAGTGGGAAATCTAACATTTATTTTATCAGTAAAATGTAAATTTAAATTGACTTATCTTTATCAGCATAATGTTATTAAGCTTACTCTTTATCCATAAACCACATGTTTTTGGTTTATGATGATTTGAGAAGGCACAAAATCAATGGGTTCAAATAAATCTTATTACATGGTCACAAACTTTACCAATTTTTCTCTATTCACAGGACCCTAAACAAGACCCTTGACCTAGATATTAAACATTTCCACACAAAGGAAATTTGAAATCAACTTATTGTTGAACCTTACACAATGCTAGAAAACAACAAATTATTTTTCCTTATCCTTCTATGGACTACATATACTCTAGGAATAATATGGACCGAAAATAATTACAAAACATGAGGAAAAGTCTTTTTGACATAAGCTCACATCCTTTATATGAATGCCCAAAATTATTAAGATGGCAATCATTTGTTGGGCTTCTCAACAATGACTTTCTGTGGAAGAATGACAATGATTTTCATATGGCCCCTAAACATGGAAAGAAAATTAAGTCAGATATTCACATGTCAACTTCAAAGCAAATTTTCCATGGTAACTGTACCTCTGGTTGCAGATTTTTGCCAATTAGCAACTCTAAAGGGTATTATTAGCTCTGTCAAAAACATAAGGGACATGGTTTTCATCTGTGATTGCTGTTCCTCTTTTACAGCTTGCTGTGATAAAAGATGAGATACACAATGGTATATCATTTAGTTCTTACTTATAATCTTATTACTCATTCATAAAGAGAACAATGCATATTATAGTGAAGTACACTTCAATAAAGAATAATTGCCCTTGATAAATCATAACCACTAACTCAAAACTCATTTAAGCAGATTGTCCCATACCAACAGCAAAAACCTAAACCTCAATTAACATCTAGACTAGGCAGTCTTCTTTAATGTCTATCATCTTGGCTGTGAGCTAGAGAAAAGATGACATGTCTATGACAGGAAGTTTTCCTATGACAGATATAGCAAGTGAGGCTAGTCTAAGAATTATGCTTCATAATTAAACATTGACTCTATATTTGGACTGCAATTAAAAGCATAATCAATTTTCAATAATTCTTCATTTCTGTTGCTTTTTTCCAAATCTTATGAGATATTTTTTACTAACGAGGCTCTGTAGTTTCAAGGAAATTAACTAGAATTATAAAATCATTCTTTTCTTGATGCCTTAGTAAAGATGATTCTATAGAGCTATAATATGAAAATGACGAATCAAACATACTGAAAAGTAAAGAAAATTAAAATCATTTTGCTTCTTTATTATTGCCAAAAATTTCTAACCACTAAGTTAGTAAAAAAAAACATATATATATATGAAACTATAATAGGTATAACAGTATCCATTTTGTGATACACAGATTATTTGAAAAAGTCTGTCAGGGTAGCCAAGTATGTGCTTTGAATGTCAATGCTTATTAAAATGATAGCTTACTAATATGCAGCTCTGAAACTGAGGAAGAAAACAACACCCCTACAAACTATATATATTTGAAATTATTTGAAAAAAAATCCCAAATAATTTTAGTTAAAATCTCCTTTGAAAAACAACCTCTATTCCTTAATCAAATTTATCTATTTAACTGCTTCATAAGATAATGTAGATAACTTGGACTGTCAATCCAATAAAGCTGTCACAAATGAAATATTTGGAAAGCCCTGTTAGTTTTCAAATTTTTCCTTCATTAATGCAACAGCAGCATTTGGATAATGTTCAAGATTTTAAAAATTGCAGAAGTGGCAATTTTTATGAATACTTTTATCCTTGCACTTATACATTAAAATATATATCTATAAATGTGGAGCATAACATTTAAGTATCCATTTACCTGAAGTATCCAGAATACTCTATATAAAGGTGGGGGCGGGGTAATGATTCATACAGGAAATCCATTGGTCTCAGTGATGAATCACAGTGGTTTTGAATAAATGAGTAGCTTTATCGAAGGAGATCAGGTGATTGAGATATTTATGAATCAGAAAAAAACAGAATTAGTTATCAATTGGATGGGGGGAAATGAGAAGAGGAGGAAATAAACATACACTCATAGTTTCCCTATCATTAACAAAATAATGGGTGGCACTACCATTTACAAAGATACCCATTTACAGAGATGAGGAGCATATTATTTAAGTATATATTATTTATACAAATGGAGCTACTATGCACATGGAAGAAAAAAACAAATCTGGAATTTGTGAGTGAAAATGATGGTTCCTACAGTGAAAAAGCAGGATCATTTTTTAAGTAGTGGAAACAAAGGCCTGAATGCAGTAGGTTGAGGAGGTGTGAATAACAAGAAGAGAATGAAGACATTGACAAGTGCTAAAAAGGAGCATGAAGTATGTAGATATTTAGTCTTTGCTTTTGTTTCTGGCACTTTTTAGACTGTGTTTACTTGTTTTCTTTCTTTTTTTTTTTTTTTTTAAGGTGGAGAACACCTATAATCCCTTAAATGGGAAGAAGCTGATAGAAAAATGAAGTATACAAAGCATCATTGTTCCTGAATAGGCGATGTAATAAAAAACACAGGGCAGATGCAAGATGCTTTGAAGTTTGGGTGGCAGATGTTAAAGTGTTCCTATCAAATGAATTCTAGTTTTTTTTCATGAGAAAGCAAAGTCATTTTCTAAGAATGAGAAGAGATGCAAGAAGTTTGAAGTTTTGAGAAGAATGGAGATAATTTTAAAAAGCCACTCCAGAGTTTTCTGTGTGTATATAAAAGGGAATAATATACTACAATTGTAGCATTACCATTAGGGTCCAATGGTGGTCAGGATCATAAATTCATAATATCCTAGGTCTGTGATTTTCTCAAACTCTCAAACACTTGAGGTAAGCACAGTAGAAAGAGGCAGTTGGATTTAGCCAATGTTGGAGTTTTGTCATATAGTATAAGGTTTAGGATGCCCTCATGGGTCCATGGACTCTAAGTTTATTGAATAAAGATAATAATAGATAAGGAGAAATACAGAAGTAAATAGAGTAGAGATACTGATATGTTGGGCAAAAAGGCATGGAAGAAATGACTGACCAAAGATGCTGCAAGTCAATGAGGTTATGATCAGAGACTGGGACCTCAGACACAGTCATTCCAGAGATGCAGTATAATTTTACATGATAAGGTTCAGCATGTGACCATGAAAACAAATAGCTAACTGAAAAATAGGGGGTGAATGTATTTGGAAATAAGGAGGCCAAGAAGGAAGAAAAAGGTTGGGGGAGTTAGGTGTCCTTCTGCAAAAAAGAGTGGCAGTCAGGGTAAGCAGGGATACTAGGAAGTCACAAAGGTTCTAGTCAGGAGTTGTGGCAATGATACTCTTTCCCAAAAATAAAGAAAAGTAGCAAAAAGGAAATAGAAGTCCAGGCATTAAGATAAATTACTATTTTTTAAAAAAAAATTTTCTGAGTATATATGAAGGATCTATAATATTGAGTACTCACTGACTCAACATTATGTGATACAGATGCTACCACTAGATGTAAAAACTCAAAGGTAAAATGGGCCACACTTCAATGACCCAAATTATCCCAAGTGAATTATCATATTCAGTAGGTTTACTGTGTATGATTAAGACACTGCTTTGACTCTTACTTTCCCTATATGATAGCAATCTAATTAGCACAAGACAAAATATTAGGTACCCTAAGAATTTTTTAAAGAGATAAATCAGAAATGGAAATATTATTAAAAAGCATTGTCAAAAGGTTTAAACAATATGAATCAAAAACCACAATTCAGAATTCAGGTGTGCAAGAAATAGAGCTATTATTGAAAGACTGAAATTAAAACTTTACCATAGGTTATGAAGGTTTCAATCTTCAGTTAAAAATAAATTCATGATGCAGCACTCAGTCCAGGCTTGTCACTGCTGAATCCTTTTCATCCCATTCTTGGACCACAAGAAGAAAAGCACACTCATCCAGGGTTGCACCCATTTTGCAAAACCACAGGGAGCACCAATCACATCGTGAGCTCTGTAAGTGGAGCCCTATGGAGTGAAAGTGTACAGGATGTGCACAGGGCCATTGAAATAACCCTGGCTTCATCATATCCAAAAGCTTTTGGGGAAAATGGCTCTTTAAATCAAGCTCAGTCTCATCTCATTCAGCTGGTATTCCTGAAATTACACATGACTTCTGGTAGTGCACCTCATCTCTTCATGTCACCTTTCTTACAGGGGTATAGCCCTTGTTTCAAGGTGAGTTGCCTCTAATTCAGTACTTGGTTTCTTAATAGTCACTGTTGAAGTTATGTGCTGCAAGATGATTCTTTGAAATTTCAAAAAAACCCCACACAAATGCAGTGAATATGACTATCAATCCATCGGATTATAAGGATGTAATTTATTTTGTCTTTCAAAAATTACACTTTGTTTCTATTTGCAGCTTCAGTTCCACTGAGTGGGCAAAAATTATTTTCAATTTGAGATAATCTCTTTTAAAGTGACCTGCCTTTCTCTAATATCTTTCCCCATATGGACAGGAGAAAGCAAATGGTGCTTGTTTAGATTTTGTCTAATGAGACTCCATTGTTTTCAGCTAGCCTCAGTAATCCTTTCCAAGGAGGTTATTACTGTAACTACCTCTTCCCAAATACAAGGCTTCCTTTAGGTAACTTCCACATGACATTTGTCCAGCTTCACCATTTGCCAAATCCATATTTTGGCAAATTTGCTTATAACAAATCCCTTTAGTGCCTATTTTATTGTGTTACAAAAATAGCTGTGCGCTCTGTCAACTTCCATTCCAAATTCATGCTCCCTAACTTCTCTTTCTCTCTCCATTTTCTGTTATGCTGTCTTGGGTTATTTCCAAACACTGAGCTTGCACAACCCAAGAACTAGAAGTTCAGGTTATTGAGTTTCCCAAGGGCCATACTCCACAAATGGAGAGCAAGAGTCAGTGTAAACATGCCACAGCCCATCACCTTTCAGAAGGACAATTCTGAGGTGTATTCTGCAAGATTCCTGAGGGGATTTCTAGTGGAGTTGAACCCCAGGTGCCAGGAGCAGTAACCAAATCAATAACATGGGCTTTATTGGTTTTTCCTCTTAACTCCTCTCAAAATCCCCACTCCCTCATTCCTGCTCTTTGGAATCACTCCCCAAAGCAACTACTTGTATACAAGTCCTAGTCTCAGGCTCTGTCTTAGGGAAACACAAATGAAGACAGCTGTAGTTAGTACTGGCCTAGAAAACAGACCCTCTGAACAAATTCTGGAGCTGGATAACTCATCTTTTAAGGCAACAAGGACTTCTTTGCTGAGGACTAGACAGGGAAGGAGTGGGATCCTGAGATCTAGATGGGCACTGTATGGATATCTGTGCCCTCTAGACTGCTGAAAGTATCCTATTAACTCTTCTAAACAATAAAAGTTTCCCTTTCCTGGAGTCCATGCTAAGACTTCAACTGGGTCAGATGCCTTGCAAGAAGACATGTGTTCTCAAACTCACCCATGTGTCCCCTCTTTATTTCCAAAAATAACTTACATCATGTCTCAGCACAGACCATGCAGGTAACTATGTCCTGGTTATTGGAGGAAATACTTTATTCACTAAAAGAATTGAGCACTGTGGCTAGGAACTGGGAAAAGAGCTGTGAGTAGATCTTCAGGATGTTGGAACATGGTAAGGAAAATATAAGGGGAGATGTTATTGATTTAGAAGCACCATTCTACAGCTCAGCATTTAATATCCTAGCAAGGAAACCTAAAGCTCATGTTCCTCAGATGATGCGATGAATTCTGGAAGCTTGGATATAACAATGGCTGCAGTTTAGTGGATGTTTTTTGTGCACGTTGTCCATGTTTGACCTCAGATTCTCTCCGTATCTTCCACTTTTCTTAGTTTTTTTTGTTTTGTTTTGTTTTTGTTTTTTTGTTTTCTCTGAAGTCATGGTAGCAGATTCAAACCAGACAAAGGGAAACCTGGAAGGGCAGAGTAGTTCCCATATCTGGAGACAACTTACAACTAATTAGTGAAAGGGCATTAGAAGTTAGTGCTCCCTTTTCTAATCCTCCAGAGGTACAACCATCAAGCACATTTTACAGGTTTTTCAGAAGGTCCCAAGTGGAATGAAATCCCAGTGGTCACAGAAGTGACCAGCTCAATATCACACCATATACTGAATTTCTCCCATTTATGCTTTACTTCCTTGTTTTAAAGTCATCATCCAAAGAACATATCTACACCCAGGTCCAAGAATAAGATTCTGCCTTTGGAGAAATTACACTAAGATATAAATTTACCATTTGCATGCCCCAAAGAAATAAAGAACCCAGATATAAAATACACCTGTATGTGAGCACTGTTTAGTACAAAGAATGCTAATTATAGTACACTATAATAAAACCTTTATAAAACTTTAATGTGATTTTTTTTCTCCAAATTGTTAAGTATCAAAATTGTGGTCAAAAGTTGAATGATTTTGAATGTCAAAAGCATAGTTACCAAATGAGCATGAGGGAAACTTATCATGGTGAAGAGATTTTCTAAAACTTGATTACATTGATGTTTCCACACTTGGCAATTTATTAAAATCACTGAATTTTTTACTTAAACTGGGTGAACTTTATTGTCCCATGAGAAGAAGAAATAAAAGAGCATATCAGAGGTAGCATCAGAATAGAAGGACTCACTGATCTGTGTGTATGAGTATGCTTTTGTTTTTTGTTGTTGTTGTTTATCACAGGACCATAAAGCAGGACTCCTGACACTGGGATCAGAGGACTTCAGTGTTGCTGAGACATTACCTTTCTCCAAAGCCTAACGGCATTAAACTCTGGAGGATTTAGTTTATCATTTCTGCCATTTGAACTGGCCAAAAAAAAGAAGATGCAATGCCGTGGGGTGATAATCCCTCTTATCCTTGATATCCTGTAACTTAAATACTGTAACACAAAATTAATGCAACTTATATTATATGATAAGGGGATAAGAGAGGGAAGAAAAAAAAAGATATTTGTTTGCAGGGAAAGCAAATCCAAATCCAAAGTAAGTATCTATTCCAGTAAGAAAAAAATGTTGCACCTTCTATGACGGAAATGGTCCAGTGTAATCAACCTTCCACCAGGTTGCAGGCTGATCAATTCAGGGAATGGTACCATGTTAAGAACTGAGTGTTTGTCCCTGCTGTTGGCAAAGTGGCCACCAGCAGTGGCTGTAGCCAAGTCAGCCTTGGCAGGTGGAAGAGTATATTACTGAGACCGTGAATAATCTCCTTTGTTACCACCAGGACCACTTTGTTCATGAGCCCTTTGGGCAATGTCAAGAATAGCTAGGAAAAAGACTGACTGGTATCCATAGAACAGGTCATCCTATCCACTTGATTATTAAAATTCTCCTCTACTGCTATTACCCTCTGGTGAGCATTCACATGGAACACAATTATCTTCATGTTTTTCACCCATTCAGGAAGGACTACCAGATGTTTATCCACCAGACACCTTTGCTTCAAATTTTTCAATCATGTTCCTTCCAAGTCCCTGACGATCCAGTCAAATCATTGCTAAGCCATAGTCCATGAATCAGTATACAAAGGCAACTCGGGTTATTGGTTCTGCAAAGCAAAATGAACAACCAAGTATACTGCTTAGCATTCTGACCACTGGGAGGATTTCCCTTCACCACTCTACTTCAGTGATCTCCTAGAAGGGGGCTGTAGTGCTATAGTTCTCCATTTTCAGGTGGAGCCTGCATATCACTCAGCACTGTCTTTCAAAACAGGCCCAAGTTTTCTATTCCTTGGTCAACTGAACACAGGGAGCTCCCTACAAACCATAGCATAGTCTGGAAGAGAGAAGATGATGTGGCAGGAGTGGAGGCCATGGGTATTTGGGCCAAATTCTCATATAATTTATTGTGCCTTCAGGGCCTAATCAAGCCCAATCTCTTATATATCACTTCCATTCAGTGATGGGGTACTGCCGAGCACGCCCAATTTTACAGCTTGTTGGGGCAGATAATACCCAATTCATGATGGGAAGCTCAGATTTCATGGTAACTTAGTAACCAATAGTAAAGTGTTTGGTAGTAGCAGCAGACCAAATGCTATTTCTCAAAAGGGGAATAGTTATCTGTACATAACGGCAGGGCTTTGACCCAACATCCCAAATGTCTTTGCCATGATTCTTACCAAAGTTTCTGCCAAAGGCTCCAGCAGCATCTCTGTGTGCCCCTGATACTTTTAAGGACCATTAGATCTATTCACAGCAACCTGGACCCTTCTCTTGTTCTGGTCCCTACTCAAAACTAGCTGTTAGGTCACTCAGTAAGTTGATTGGAATTGCACACTTAAATGGGAAATGTGTTGCTTCCTACATCCAAAAAAGGCTACTAGGCCTTGTATTTCTTTGTTCACTGTAGGTGATTGCAGATGCCTCAGCTTATCCTTCACCTTAGAAGTGATATATCAACATCCCCCATAATATTGGATGCCTAGAATTTCACTAAGGTGGAAGGCCCTTGAATTTTTATTAGATTATTACTCTCTGATGTGCAATATTACCAATAAGTCTATAGTAATTGATACTTCTTATTCACTAGGCCCAGTTATGATGCCATCAATATAATGGACCAGTATGATACCTTTTGGAAATAAGGGTGATCAAGGTCCCTGTGGATTAGATTATGACCTAGGGCTAGAGAGCTGATGTACCTCTAAGAAGGTAGGACAGTGAAATTGTATTACTGTCCTTGCCAGCTGAAAGAAAACTGTTTCTGGTGGTTTTTACTAATAGGTATCAAAAAAAAAAAAAAAAAAAAAAGTGTGTGCCAAATAAGCTGCATACCAGGGAAGGTGTCAATTTATCCAGGATTGATCTCACATCTGGAATGGCAGCTGCAATTAGAGAAATTATCTGGTTAAGTTTATGAAAATCCACTGTCATCCTCCAAAATTCATCCATTTTCTATACAAGCCAGGAGAGATGAATGGGTATATGATGGTAGTCACTACCCTTGCATCCTTGAAGTCCTTGATTGTAGCACTAATCTCTGCAATTCCTCCACATATGTGGTATTGCTTTTTGTTTACTATGTTGCTATCTAAAGACAATTCTGGTGGCATCCAATTGGCCATTCCTACCTCATAGCCCTCACTCCACATAAGGAAACCAATGTAGAGATTCTGCCAGTTACTTAGTATTCATATACCAAGTATACTTTCTGAAACTGTGGAAATAAACACAGAATGGGTTTGGAGAGACAATGGACCCATTGAATGATGGACTTTAGCTGAAATTCCATTGATCCCCTGACTTCAGCATACCCTTATTCTGATTGTTGGACCACAGTGAAATTTTGCGTCTCCTAGAATTAATGTCAGTTTAGAGAAAGTGTTCAATAATCCTCAAAATGTCTGATAATTTCCTTTTCCCCAGTGCACACTAATCCTGATAAAAGGCCAGAAGTCCCTTTTTGGAAGGCTGGAAGATAATTAGCAGTATAAATTTTTGGCAGTGTAGCAGAATCTTTCTCCAAGGTTACCCAGTCTTCCCTTTATTCAAGTGTCTCTGGGCCTGTAAACTGTCTCAAATCTTGAACTTGACTACGGGCCTGTGACTTTCTGTTTTTGTGATTTGCTAGACTTTTTTTCACTTTACCTAGACCTCTTCTGCTTATATAGAACAAGTAAGAATTTAGGAAGCTGCCTATGATCAACTAGCCAATACCATAGGTCTCTGGAAGTCAGACTATTCTGATTACTGTTTTTACTCTTCTGTCCATTATAATAAACATGCCCTCCCTGCCTATGGTGATCAAGTGCTGCCACTTGATTCCTGTCGATCTAAAATCAGATTGTTCCCATTGCATTTAAGCATCCTAGTTCAGTGGTAGCCGAAATATTCCTACATTAATATCTGACCTACAGAGAAGAGTGACCACAGAACTCTTTGGGATGGTTCAGCTCCTCTCCAAAATTTATACCTCAGTCATGGTAAAAGTTGGTCATCTGACACTCCTGGGGTGGGTGAGCAGGTCTCACTTGATAAATCCACTCTAACATTCCAACATTTCTAAGCCTTTGCATACCTTCATCTACATTATACAAGAGTAGTTCTGGCATTTCACCTTCATTAAGCATAGTCTACCTTTTGTCTATGTCTCAGCCAAACAAACTTCTAGAGCCCTTTCTGACTTCTAGAATTACAATACCTTGTTCAGAATCTCTACCTAGTTTTCCCATATCAATAAATTCAGCCTGACTCAACTTCATGCCCTTTCCACCATCATCCCACTCCTATACTACCCATTCCCACATATTCCCTTGAATCTGTCTGTATAAATTGGAAAAATCTTTTAATATAGCACATCTCTTCATGGGTCACACTTTGTACCTCACCTTTTGGGGTTTGCTGGGACTTCAGTCTGGGATTTGTAAGTGTGGAAGTAAAAAGAGTGGTGTTGGTGGCTCATAAGAGTAATTAACTGTGTCTTGCAAGTAAAATACCTAAGGGGATTCCATTAGATTTTTGTCTGGCAAAACTATGTCGATATCATCAGAAGGGGATTGGAGGGGTAATTTCTCAGCAGAGGGTCTTACTGGTTTATCTAGCAAAGAAGGCTCAGCAGAATTTACAGGTTCAATGTACCCACCATTATCATGATCAGCTGGTATTTCTCCATTCCAATTTTTAGGATCCCATTTCTTCCTAATCAATTCCTTCATTCAGTAGCAGACACCTTGTAAGTTTGAGAATGCTATTTGCATTGCAATTTGGCTACTAGTAAAATGAAACTGGTTTACCGAACTCTCAGCTCTCTGGCTACAAGAAATAAGAGTTTCCTTCAGGGCAAACACATACACACACACACACAGAAAGAGAGATTTATTATAGAAATAACTGATTAACATCAACCATAGGGCAGACTGCAAGCTGGAAACTTCAGTAAATGTAATTCTGAAGTCTGGCAATTCCAAACTTTGTAGGTGGCACTCAAGCTGGGAACTCTAATAAATGTGAAGTAGAATTCCTCAGGGGAAACTGGCTGCCTGAGTAAAAGACAGAGATTCTTCTTTTCTAACTTCTGAAATCCTCAGTTTCATCTTTCAAGACCTCCAACTGATTGGATGAGGAGACTCACCACTTTGCTGTGGACAATCTCCTTTGCTGACTGTAGATGAAATCAGCTGTAGATGCAATGAACTGATGACAGATGCAAATCCATCTATAAATGATCCTGACAGTAACAATCAGGCCAGGGCTTGCTTGAACATACAACTAGATACCACAAGCTAGCCAATTTACATACGAAATTAAACATCACATTGATTAATCATTATACTGTATATGCCATTGTTTAAATATGCCAGGGTAATTAATGTTAGCTGTTATGGCAACCTCCAAAATTTCAGTGACTTTATATGATAAAAGTTTAATTTTCATTCACACAAATTCCAAAGAATATATACTGTTCATGCTAGGAGCCTTTAAACAATACGATGACTCAGATATCTAGACCCCTTTGAAGTGATCTTCAGCATGTAGCTTCAAAGTTCCCTTGGTATCATCCTGCTAACATATGGAGAGGATGACACAGAATACTTAAGCCATCAGGACTGAAAGTGGAAAATATCTCTACAATGCAAATTCTATTGATTTTGAACTTAATCCCAGAACCCACCTGTTTTGGTTTGCTAAAGCTGCCAGAATGCAATATACCAGAAGTGGGTTGGCTTTTACAATGAGGATTTACAAACTTAAAATCTACAGTTCTTAGGCAGTGAAAATGTACAACTCAAGGCATCAACAGGATGATACCTGGGCTCTGATGACAGGCTGCTGGCATCCGGGACACCTCTCTCACGTGGGAAGGCACATGACTGGTGTGTGCTGGTCCTTCATTCCTGGGTTTCATTGCTTTCAGCTTCTGGCTGCTCCTTCTCTCAGCTTCTCTAGGTGCTTCTCTGAATTTCATTATTTTTATGTCTTACAAATGGCTCCAGAAGGAGGGCCAAGACCCACCCTGATGGGGTGGGTCACATCTCAATTGAAATAAACTAATCAAAAGTTCTCACCCACAATAGATCTACACCCACAGGAATAGATTAAAAGAATGTGGCTTTTTCTGGAACACATAACAGCTTCAAACTAACACACCACCTAACAGTAGAGGAGACAGGAAAATATGGATGATTTATCTACTCAGGATGAAAATGAAACACTTGTTGAACACATAGAAATGTCTCTACCACAGTCCACTAACTCATGCAATGCATTCTGCAATCCACTTTTCCACCCAGAGAAACCCTCAGGGGAAATTACTAGGAGTATGTATTTGGAAGAGTGCAGCACAGTCTCCCCCTGAGCCACAGCTGATTGCAGAAGATTGATCTTGGACTCTACCTTTGAAGTCCCTAGAGTTGGCTTCAATCTGCAATACTTCTCTGGTAATTTCTCCGTAAAATCCCTTTTGTTAGAATTTTCTTACGTATTCATTTTGTTGTATGCCTTTATAGTAAAGTCATACAACCTGAAGTAAGTTAAATAAAACCCTTTTATCCCTCATTAGAGCATTCTAAATCCATCTTCAGCTTTCCCTCTGGACACTTCAAGGGTAATTATCATGAGTGCTTTAAACTCAACACGTCTTTACTGAACTCTTCTTTCTCACCTAACCTCATTCCCTAGTTTTATATATTTGTTCAGTGGCAAAATCTTCTAAGCCCCTAGGATCTGAAACCAAGTCAACTGACTTATCCTTTTCCTTGGCAATTGCACACATCTATTTATCTTTGTTTCTCACCCCTGATCTTTTTCTTCCATTTGCTAAGTCATCCCTCTAGTTCTGGTGCTTATCTTATCCGTGGAAATCATCCACTATATAAACTCTCTGCAAGTTAATTTTTCACACTGCTTTTCAGACTCTAATTATGTAACCTCCAATTGAAAATGTGTAAATCAACTATCAAGTGGCCACCTAAAATTGACCATAGTAATTGGTTTAGAATTAAGAATGCTTCATAATAAAGCTGTGACCTACCTTATCTATTTTCTTCTTTTCTGCTAATTAATTGTATGTTCCCCATAAATTGCTATATGTTTTTGTTCTTTGTGTCCTACTTTATTTGTCAATTATATATTACTTGTTTAAAGGTGACTTCCTTTAAGCAACTCCAGCCAAATTTAGTATCTGGCTCCTTTGAAAATGCTCACTGGTTTTAGCATTATCAAAAGTATTAGTGTACATTCTTGTTTCAGAATTATTTGTGTATGTACCTTGACTTTCCTCTCATAAATACTAATAGTACTTTATAGTGCAAAACCTAAACAAATGCTCAAAAATGGGAGTGTATTACTTAATATGCACTGAGTTAATGAATGTATTCATTCACTCAGCGCATGAAAAAAATATTTCAGAAAAAAACTTATTTTCAATAAGTGTTTGCTCAAAATGCATAATTCTCTGTGTATACATTAATTAATTTCACCTCATGATGTAAATTTTTTCTCTTCCTGAGATATGTACATATATCATCTTAACATCTGTCATTCATTCCTTTCTTCTATTTATCTCAATTCAATCATTCCTGCTCTAACTTTGCATTTACAAGGCAAATTGAACTAAAATGAGCTTAATTGTGGTTTGTATATTATAGAAACAATCCAGTGTATTATATTAATTATAAAATATCAAATACAAAGTGAAATGAGGCATACTAAAACCCAAAACTATAATGTATACATTGTTTGAAAATATTTAAGAACTCTTTTCAAAATCTTCATCCAAGTCTCAGTTTTCCTAGTTATGCTCTTTCTTTAGAACATCAGCATTCATTTATTATTTTTATTATTTTATCTACTGAATTCTATTTGTTTTGTTTAATTACTTGATTTGCAAGAGTATTTCCCCATTATGTTTCATTGCAAATTTGAATCACTTCAGAGTCATTATACTTTAAATAATCTTTGACAGATGAACCCAAGTAACTCTTCTTCATTTCTGATATATATTTTAGAGTAGAAAAATATGTTATAAATTCCAAATAATTGATTTACAAATAAACTTTGGAAATATTGTATTCTTGTGAGTGAAAACGCCCAAACTTTTCTCCAATATTTAGGTGCATACCATAAATATTAATGTTTCTGAAAGGGGGGATCATTATTTATATATCAGGAGCAGTATAAGAATGTATTAGATGTCTTTGCTGTATTGTTGAGTATTCCGAGCTCTATAAAAATAATAATTGTATAAATGTAAAAATGTTAATAGAAAATAAGTTTATTCATCCATATTTATCACATGGTAATTTAAACTATCCAAACTTTCAACAAACTCAACTAAACAAATGAAAATAAATTTACTTTGTAGTCTTTCAAGAAGTCTTCAGTGAAATAGAGGATCATTGCTTACTTCTTTAAAATGGATAGAAGAGTGCTTCAAAGAAAACAAAAATAGATGAATAATCTATTTAATAATCTTAAATAATACGAAATTTTAATATCTTCATTATCTTTGTAATCATAATGCCTTTAATGAGCCATTAATCAGTTTCCTCATTTTGCTAATGTATTGTAGTTATGTAAGATGCTACCATTGTGGGGAGCTGGTGGGGGGGGAGAGGTAGGTACATGGGACCACCCTGTACTCTACTAAAAACTTTCTCTGAGGTTATAGTTATTTCAAAATTAAAAAGTTGCAAAAAGTCATTCATGAAACAATTTTCTATTATCCATTTCCTATTTATCTTATTTTCTATTATCAGATAGTTGTTATGAAATTAGTTTCTACATTCACACCACATAAAGATGAGCAGAACAGATATATAGGGAAAAGAGAAAGAAATGATTGGTTTCTCTTTTCAGTTAACAATTTTCTGCATAGTCATCCTTTTGCAAGCTTATATGCTGATGTCTATTTTGACAGAGCTGCTGAGCTGTTGGAGATGCATGGCAAGTTTTGAAGGCAGAAATGCCATTTTCATTCATTCTATCCTTCTATCCATGCTGCACATGATTCACCTCCCTCATGTAAAACAGAGGTTACATGTTGTGCAAGTGACAGGAGATACGATCCTGAGGGTGAATTACAACATATATCCTCAGATGCCTTGGTACTGAGCTAAGAAAACACCCCTCCAGGTACCATGTGTTGTATTTTCTATTTCACCACAAAGCTACTAATGCCTCCTGATTTCAGTTTTCACAGTTTGGAGTTTAGACATACCAGAAACAGGGTTGCTGTAGGTAGGTATTAAAACACATACATAAACATTGGTGAATTACATTAAATATAAAACTGATTTATAAAGTGTAAAAACCCCTGTTGATCTTAGCAGTTTTAATCATGCATGTCTTTCACAGGCCTCCCAGCAACAGGCCTAACTTCATGCTACCAATGCTTCTAATTGAGTCTCAAAGATTCAAATCATCACACTGTTCAACATAAATTTTAAATTAAATTTGTAAAAATATGATAAGTAAAAGAGCCAGAGGAATGAAGATGTAATCTTGATTATTTACACTTTATTTCAGAAGACTAATTTATGTTTTTTAAAATCGCAGCTCATTTTACTGCAATTGTTTCTGTATCTGCCTATCAATAAGAAACAATAACAGTGATGAATCAAGTGCTATTACTTATATCCCCCCCCCCAAAAAAAGAACATTCTATTTTGTCATGTACTTTAATTACTCACAAATAACTGGTATTTGAAGTGGAGTTCACCTCTCAAAGGAGTCAGGAGGTCAAATTAATCATCACACTACTGTAGTAGTAGAAAATAGTAGGTAAATATTTAATATAGAGTCTTAAGACATTTACTCTCAGAGTGAGCTTTTAACTACTCAGGGACTGCAACTACTGACAATTTTGCTAAATACCCAGCATCCACCCAAATACATTTATACAGTGATAATGCTAATTTAGAGCAGGTATGTTAAACTGCTGGAAGCTTTACCATTAAATGCAAGTGTAAAACGACTCTTGAGGATATCATAGAGGTATATGTGAGCTATTAAACTATCCTAACCTGAAATGAACGTGTTTTGTTTGTTCATCGCTTTTGGTTTCTTTTTCTGTTTTGATTTTTGTTTGCCATTTTAGCCATCAGGAATAATTGAGTCTTATGCTTTTGCTGTAACAATATTAGAGTCTTTTTTTTATATATATAACAAATCCACCTGCTTTAAGAAATGTGCTCTTGGAAGTGTTCATGCAGATATTCCAGAAAGAGAGAGATCAACTTAAAGGAACTGATAGCTACTCCTAATGACTGTTTATTGTGGTTGTATTATTACCAGTCTACGTACTTGAGAAACAATCAGGAAGCTATCAGTTCAACTTTTCTTGTTTGAAATGTTGAATAAATATGGGCTGGCTGCCTTCAGAACACAAGTATTTAACTCACCATCTGCAGAAAACCCATGTAAGTCAACAACATAATCATAGAATTTGCAGGCAGCATGCCTGTGTTTTTGTGTGTGGGACGGGGGGGGGATGTGTATGTTTGTGAATTTCTACTCTATAGGCATCACTCTGGGGAAGCATGTTTTTGGTTGTTATTTTGTGAGTGTTAACTCCATGTTTCCCTTTAATCCTATATTCATATATAATTTTCATAGTGATTCTGTTTTAAATGTTTAAAGGTTAATTAGCATAAAGGAGTTACCTGTGAAATAATGCATACTTTTAATCATTATTGTTTAGTTCAAATTAATAATGCTTAAAATGTGTTTTAAGCACAGAATGGTGGGGAATTATACTATACCCTTAATTTTTAAAATTTACTCTAGGTATAGCCATAAAAGCTAAACACTATTTACTGTGTACTTTTAGGCAGGTGTTAATCTAAGCATTTTGCATGTGTTAGTTCTCACAATAACTTGAAGTGTGTGCTGTTATGCTCATCATCTCTTTTGTATAGATGAAGATCTGAAAATGAGATTAAGTGATTTGTCAAAGATTATTCAACTAGTAAAGGAAAGAGTAGGATTTGTATATAGACAGGTGGCTGTTTGTACTTAACCCCAATCTCATACTGCTGATAAACCTCATAATTACAGTAATTGCCTTTATAGCCAACATTTACTGAGTGGTTACTATAGAAAATGATTGTTTCTCAGACTCGTATGTAGAATTTCTCATTTCATCTTCACTACAAATTGGTGATGTTAAGTTCAGTTATTATACCCATTTTACTGTTAGGGAAATTGAGGAGTATGGAGATTATGTAATTTGCACAAGATCTCATAGCCCTTAACCACTAACTTTGTTTTCTGTTCTGCTACTTATCCACACCCATACCATTAACTATGCTATAATACTTCCTCATAATCATAAATTAATTAATTCAGGACATCCATGTTAAATATGTGTGCTGAACACTGAGAATACAATAATGAAAAAATAATCCCTGATTCAAATTCATGTTTACATTCTCAGTCACTATATATTCATATAATGCAGTATGGTAGAGATATGTGCAAAGGAAGAACAAAGGATGGAGTATTTCATTTTGCTCAAGGGATCAGGAAATTATCTTCTGAAAGATAAGAGCTGGTCTGGATTTCAGTACTTGGGCATAGGTGAGAGATGGATATGGTGAAAAACAGCAGCCAGGCAGAGAAAGAGCTTGAGTATGGGTCAGAGCACTGAGAGTACATGGCAAATTTGGGTAAAGAACAATAGTTCTATAAGACTACAGTGTACAGTGAAATGGCTGGTGGGAATATGGCTGGAAAAGCAGACTATGGTCAGGCTGCATGCCACATTTCAAATGTGACAGCCAATAGTTAACTGTGTGATAGGCAATAGTAATACACCAAAGGTTCCATTTATAGAACATATTAATTCAATCCCAACTGTATATGCCTTTATCTGTCTTAGAAACAAATTTATGCAATATCGTTGAATTGTGGGAAGGAGGAGAAAACTGGGATGAAATCAGATTATCCTTGAAAACTCAATCTGACCCAGAGATACAGAAAATTTCAGAGGAATTTTGTTTTCTTAAAATGCATTTGTATATTATTCAAGTTTGAGAATTATTGTCTTATGCCTTGTTTCATGCTGAATATGGTCAGTTTTCACAAGTCTGTTTTGTCTTTATTGGGCTAAGATGCCTATCACATCTAGAACCTTGCAGGAGATATTCTAAATACTAAAAAAATTTGTGATGAGTGAGTGATTAGGAGCCACTGCTCCAATTCTACTCTGCTCATTGAATAAGGGATGCTTAATTACTTCAAATATACTTCTCATCTTCATCAAAAAATTGAGATACACTATTTTCAATCATTTAAATGATTCTTAAAACATGATTACATTTCACACTTGTGTTTTCTTCATTTAATGAAACTGCAATATGCTAAAATGTATTTATATTGTATGGAGCATAATTTCAACAACTTTTGGAGTTATTAGTCCACATCCTGAATTTCAGTTAGTGTCTCCTGTGTAGGTAATTTCTCACTTCCTCCAGTGTCACATTATTATGTATACAGCACTTATATCACGGCTCACTGCTTAAAGATTGACTGTGTCACTGTTCTTTTGACATCCCAGTTAATGATTAATTTCAGTTGCCTGTATTGGAAAGATGTGTATGTACAATTGTGCATCCCTCACAGATGTGAAATTCAATGATATCAGATTAGGCTAATTATGATTTTGGTATTGGAAGAATGGCTACATTTCACCTCCTTTTTGATTAGTTTTTCCTGCTTTATAATACTCTAGACAAACTATAAATGATTTGCAAAAAAAACGGCTTTCATACTTGTGCTTTACTCATTTAACAAAATATTTGTGCAGATCTTTGTTTTTCGGTTGTTTTAGGCTTCCATTTAAATTTTGCTGGGAATGGATTAAAGAGCATGTCCTTTTCTGGGATACATAACAGCTTCAAACAAACACAATAGTCATGGAAAAGAAATGCACTGAGGATAAGGAAGAAGAAACATTGCATAAATGGAAAGCAAATTCATATCTTGAATTAGTTTATTATACTGAGGATCCTCTAATGATTCCTCCATGATGAAAATATTCCATTGTAATCAGCCTATCGGTGTCTGTTTTCCCAGTGAATGGTGCCATATTAGTTGGCTCGATGACGGCCTCTGCTATTTGTGGTTTGGGGACTCAACACTTCCGTAAACAACTCAGCTGTGTTGAAAAGCTGATTTTACCCATGCTAATCTGCCTAATTTTTATATGAGCACACTGACCACACATTGTGGTGCCTGAGGAAATAGGCTGGATATTAAGTGGAAAGATGTCCACATGATTATTGACAATTTCTGTAGTGGATTCCTTTCATTAGCATTCACATGGGACAAAAAAAAGCCTTAAACCCAGTACTCATTTCCAGAAGTCCTTCTATGTTCCTCACTGGACACTTTTTTTTTTTAATTGAGATTGTTCACATACCATGCAGTTATCCAAAAATCCAAAGTGTACAATCAGTTGCCTCCCATACAATCATACAGATGTCCATCCATCACCACAATTATTTTTTTTTAATTTTTAGAATTTTTTCATTACTCCAGAAAAGAAATAAAGACAAAAAAGGAAACTCAAATCCTCCCATACCTCTAACCATCCCCCTCCATTGTTGACTCATAGTATTGGTATAGTACATTTGTTACTGTTGATGAAAAAACATTAAAATACTACTAACTGTAGTAAATAGTTTGCAATAGGTATATTTTTCCCTATATGCCCTCTATTGTTAGCTTCTCATTATAGTGTCACACATTTGTTTTAATTCATAAAAGAGATTTCTAATATTTGTACAGTTAATCATGGACATTGCCCACTACAAGGTTCACTGTTTTATATATTCTCATCTTTTAACCTCCAACTTTCCTTCTGGTGACATACATGACTCTGAGCTTACCCTTTCCAACACAGTCACACACCATTAAGGCTGTTATTTATTCTCACAATGTGCTACCATCACTTCTGTTCATTTCCAAGCATTTAAGTTCAACCTAGTTGAACATTCTGCTCATAATAAGCAACTGCTCCCCATTCTTTAGCCTCGTTCTATATCCTGGTAACTTATATTTCATGTCTATGAGTTTACATATTAAATTAATTCATATCAGTGAGACCCTGCAATATTTGTCCTTATGTGTCTGACTTATTTCATTCAGTAAAGTGCCCTCAAGTTTTCTTCATCAACCAATTTTTTTTTATGACAGTTTTGTTCACACACATACATTCCGTCCTAAGTAAAAAAATGATGGTTCCCTGTATAGTCACATATTTATATATTCACCACCCTCACCACTATCTATATAAGGACATCTTCATTTCTTCCACAGAGCAGGAGGAAGAGTCAAAGAAGGTAGAGAGGCAAAAGAAAAAGAAAAAAGAAAGAAAGGAAAAAACAAACAGAAACAAACATGACAGCTAGGAAACAATAAAAGGAAAGATAGCATTAAACTGAAGCAGAATAAAGAGTCAGACAACATCACCAATGCCAAAAGTACCATACTCCCCCCATGCCCCCCCATATGCATTTAGCTTTGGTGTATTGCCTTTGTTGCATTAGAGGAAGCATAATACAATGTTTATGTTAATTATAGTCTCTAGTTTGCATTGATTGTATTTTCCCCCAATACCTCCCTATTTTTAACACCCTGCAAGGTTGATATTCATTTGTTCTCCCTCATGAAAAAACATATTTGTATATCTTATCACAATTGTGGAACACTCTAGGTTTCACTGAGTTATACAGTCCCAGTCTTTATCTTTCCTCTTTCCTTCTGTGTCCCACATGCTTCTAACCTTCCTCTTTCAACCATATTCATAGTCATCTTTGTTCAGTGTACTTACATTGCTGTGCTACCATCACCCAAAATTGTGTTCCAAACCTCTCACTCCTGTCTTTTCCTATCTGTCTGTAGTGCTCTCTTTAGTATTTCCTGTAGAACAGGTATCTTGTTCACAAACTCTGTCATTGTCTGTTTGTCAGAGAATATTTTAAACTCTCCCTCTTATTTGTAGGAAATTTTTGCCAGATATTGGATTCTTGGTTGGCAGTTTTTCTCTTTCAGTACCTTAAATATATCACACCACTTCCTTCTTGCCTCTAAGGTTTCTGCTGAGAAATCCACACATAGTCTTATCAAACTTCCTTTGTATGTGATGGATCACTTTTCTCTTGCTGCTTTCTGGAGCCTCTCTTTGTCTTTGATGTTTGATAATTTGAATAAGTGTCTTGGTGTAGGCCTATTCAGATCTATTCTGTTTTGGGTACACTGCGCTTCTTGGGTCTGTAATGCTATGTCTTTCATAAGAGATGGGAAATTTTCATTGATTATTTCCTCCATTATTTCTTCTGCCCCTTATCCCTTCTCTTATCCTTCTGGGACACCCATAACACATACCTTCATGTGTTTCATGTTTTCAATTAATTCCTTGAGATGTTGCTCACATCTATTCTTTTCCCTATCTGTTCTTTGTGTGTAGGCTTTCAAGTGTCTTGTTCTCCAGTTCCTGAGTGTTTTTTTTTTCTGCCTCTTGAGATCTGCTGTTGTATGTCTCCATTGTGTCTTTCCTCTCTTGTGTTTTGCCTTTCATTTCCGTAGATTCTGCCAGTTGTTTTTTTTTTTCAAACTTTTGATGTCTACCTTGTGTTCACCCAGTGTTTTTGTTATATCCTTCATCTCTTTTGCCATATCTTCCCTGAAATTTTTGAATTGATTCAGCACTGGTTGTTTCAATCCCTGTATCTCCATTGAAGTGTAAGTTTGTTCCTTTGACAGGGCCACAGCTTCATTTTTCTTAGTGTCAGTTGTAGTTTTCTGTTGTCTAGGCATCTGGTTTCCTTGGTTACCCCACTCAGGTTTCCCCGTACCATAACAGGCCAGGTCCCAGAAGGAGGAAATATTCATTATCTGTTTTCCCTGAGGGTATGTCTTAGAAGATTAAGACATCCTTTGATGCCTCAAGTGGCTGCACTTTTCATAACCTTCCCAGCAGGTAGCATCTGTCGGTCTGTAGTTCCTGATTGGTTTAAGGAGGTGTGACCCATGGCTGTTCTCCTCCAGGCTCTGGGGTCTGGTTCTGAATGGAAGGCAGGTAGTAGAGCTGGGCACCACTTCTTTCCTCTTAGAGAGGATGCACCCCTAGGGAGTTTTCATTTGCATTTAAATAGGTTCTTTGTCTCTCTGACTCTGCTATCTCCACCCTTGCCTGGGTCAGAGCACTGTGAGCTGAAAATGGCTGAGGCTTTCTCCACTGAGCTGCTCAGGTTGAGAGAGAGAAAAAGGGACACAAAGCCCTCTTTCAGGGTCAGTCCATGGCCCCCAGTTTCACCCATCAGCCAGAGATAGCACCATATCCTCTGGGCTCTCCCTCCCAAGATAGAGAAGTCCCCTGGCTCTACATGATCAGTCATCACTAAAACCTGTGTCTGCTTGCTGGGGATTTACAGCTTGCATTGAGCAGTCCACATTTGCCAATTAAAACCCCAGTTGGAGCTGTACTAAGGTATATTCACTTGTTCAGAGAGTGCTGCTCTTCATCACAGTAAGGTTTTGGCGTTTGGGCTGCCATGGGGGGAGAGAGCTCCCAGCTTGTATCCACAGTTCCTACTCACAGATTCCATGCTGCAATTTCAGGCATTCCTCCCAATCCAGGTTGGTGCACAATGTGTGGACGGTCACAGTTGTCCCTCAGCATTTATTCCATATCATTTACTAGTTGTTCATGGTTGTTTATTAGTTGCTCTGGGGGGACTAACTAACTTTCACTCCTCTCTATGCTGCCATCTTCTTCCTTCTCTCGCTCCTCACTGGAAAATTTTGCCTTTGATCTTCCTTCTTTTTTCCCCTTGGTCTTGAATATCTGATGCAATAGTTCACTATTTTCTGTGAATCAGTGTGTATCTACAGCTTTGGTTAACTCCATATTGATAAAGTGGATAGTCATACACATTGCTCAGAATTCAACAAACTGGGATAATTTTTATTCTTCACTTTTCTTTTCACTAGAATAGGAATATAATGATGAAGCAAATCCAATCTTTGCTAGTGCCAATACATTACACAGCATTATTTACAAATCAGACTGTAGTACTTTCTTCTTCAGCCAACTGGATGAATGGGCTTCCCAAAAAGCTGCTGATTTGAGTTGACAGAGATAAGGCAAAGCAATAGAATATGTGCTATGGGAGTCTGTGTCATTTACAACTGCAACTTGTGCATGCAGTACTACTAGACTCTGATAAAACTAGGTGGATCACAATGGGCAGCTCAGGTCACCAGGTCAATATTCACATGTTGAGTCTCTTCTACATTTCTGTACCCAGTCAAGATCTTCTTCTCAAAAAGAAAGTAGTTATTTGCAGAAGACAGATCAACTGTTCACCAGAAATTTAGAACTCTTCTCTGTTCTTCTTTTTTTATGAAGCCCCTGACCACCCAGTAGCTCATTTGAGTCTTACAACACTGCTTTGGAGTAGATGTTTTACAAAGTAAGAAACAGAGTCAGAGAAGCTGTGAACTTCTTAAGTGTGTGTGATAGTGCTGAGTGGCAGCTGAGGGACTGAGCCCTAGATTTCTGATTCTGAGTTAATGACTCCCAATATTTCTGAATACAGTCAATTCTCATTATTTGTGTAGTTAATATTCTAAAAAGCCACTGTGAACACTGAACCATCTACATACTGCCAATTCATTAGTGTTGAGCACACAGACAACAACACTCTAACTTATGCCTTAAAAGCACTTATTTTCTCCATAAGGCACATTATTCTATTATTCTATTATTCTATTATTCTATTATCAGGGCTGGCCAGCAGTGAATAGAATACCTTTATATGTCTTGGTTACTTTAAGGACCATGACATTTGAAGACCACAATGCTCACATGGCAGAACAGCTTGTTTTGCTGTCTGGATTTGCTACAAAGTCATTTTTTCTATAAGTTCCCAAATGTTATTGAAACCATATTACTACAGTAGATTTTGGAACAGAATATAGGTCATACAACTTACAGCTCAGAGTTCTTTCTTTCATATCACATTACTTCTCTAAGTTTCTGACTTATGCCCATTAATTGAATTGTGATAAAACAAAAAATATATAGTTTTACTTTTTTCATCAGTGCCTTCTATGTATTTTATTTTTTCAAATAATTTAATGAGGGTAAAACATTTAAGAAATGAACCTGGGAGAACTAAAATTTTAAAGAAGTATAATATGGACAAGTCAATAGCAAACTATTAAAATAGATAAATCAAGTATATTAGTTAGTAGAAAATAGAATGTGCTAAGTGCAATACAAAAATTTTATTTTAATACTGTGAGTTTTCAGAAAAGAAGAAAGATAACTCAATAACTCTGGGAAGGGAGAGGCATGGCTCTATGAAGGAAATGAGTTTTTATTAACTATTCTGAAAGACTTTATCTTTTTCTATTCCATAAATAACAGTAGAAAACAAACAAAATGGTACTCCTTCAGCAATCCTAGTATTACCACCAGTGGTCTTACAATCCCGTTTATCTTATACGTTGATAGATATAACTAAACTGAAAATTTTTAAAAAGAAGATGCAATGATTCTAGACTACACAGGTAGTAGTCATTTAAGTGATGGGTAACAGAGCTCATTACACATCTTACTGCTTGTTCATGAAACACATAGATGAACAAGTAATACAAATTTTTAACTTGCAATAAGATATCTCTCTTTCTACCTTTAATCCACAGAGAATTTGCATAAACAATAATTAATTTGTAAGAAATTTTCCATTCATGAGCACACAATCAATATTTAGACTGGATGCCTCTTTTTTCATATAAAAATGTCTTTTTTATTTTCTGTACATAAACCTCTACATGGATTGTGTAAAAAATAATGTATGTAAGACAAAATATTAAGTGTGGTAGATTAAAAATATACCAGGGACTAAGATTACCATAGAACTTTTTTATTTGATGTTTCCAAAGGTTTTTGTTGTTGCTGCTGCTGCATTACTTTTACTTTAGCTTTCCTTTTACTACTTTGGGTTTATTGTATATCAAATTCAAAAATTGATGTTTTATATTTAAGATTTTAAAGTATTATATATTATCCCTGCTAAAATTAAATATTTTAAATATTATTATGTATTCTGGAAAATATAAAACTATATACAAATTTTAGTCAAACTTAGTCAAATTTTTGTCTCTTAGACTTACTTATGTAACAAAATGAAGTTTAGACATTTACTCAATTAATATGACAAATTTAGATGAGTTACATAAGTAATATGATAAATTTAGATAATTAATGCATCAAGTAAATTATGGTTGTGCTAATTTGATATGTTTTAGTCTCTGCATTATTAAATTTAATAAATGTATGTTTGCTTTGGAGCTAATATACATAATTTGCAAATACACATGCACATACACATTAAAGTTGGAATATGGATTTAAAACTTACAAATTTTCCCCACTGTATTGAATCTGGCAATTTAATTGGAGTTGCTAAATGATGGTTTCTCAGTCTTTACTTGACTACTTACCTGGTTATACCAACTTTAAAATTGTTCCTAACAGTGACAATGACCAGGAGGATTAAGAAAGTAGATGTATTTTTCATTTAATTAATTGTTGGTGGACAATAGATGAACAATGATATTTAATTGTCTCTCATTCATTGTAATTTAAAAAATCAATAGAATTTCAGGTTTAAACTGGCATCTGATCCAGAGCAAATGCTTTTTTATATAAAATATGTGCTTTCATTCTATAAAATGGCATGCAGAATCTTAGGAATTTATATTAAGTATGTTAATTTTTTATCTTTGTTGAATACTGGTTAAAACATGGTGATTATTCTAGCTAATATCTTATGATTGCTCTAAATACATTGATATATATTAATTGATTTTAGAAGTAAATTCCTTTCATTGAATGTACAGATGGATTGTATTAAATTGTAAGAAAGCCACTCTGTATTTGGTTTAGAGGTGGCATTAACTCAGATGCCAAAGTAATCCTTTTTTAAAATCACATAAAACATCTTTCATCAAGTCATCCATTCCTCCATCTATGCATTTGTGCATTTATCTATTAAAACATTTGGATAACTACTCTGTCCATAGAATTTAACCTCTTCTTTCAAATAATTTACATGCTAGTCATACTTAAAATGATAGTAAGTGTGATGGTTTAAAACTGTATGAACACTAGAAAATCATTTTCTTAATATTAATCCATTCCTGTTGATGTAAACCTATTGTAAATAGGACATTTTAATGAGGTTATTTCAATTAGCACATGACGGCTCTTAATCCTTTTACTGGAGTCCTTCAAAAGAGAATGAAATTCAGAGAGAGAGAGAGAGAAAGCCATGGAAGGAAAAGGAAGAAGCTGAAGGCAAAGAAACCTGGAAGAGAAGGGAGAGACCAGTAGATGCTGTCATGTGCCTTGCATGTGGTAGTAGAGTCAAAGATCATTGGGAAGAAAGCATCACCTTTATGATGCTTTGATTTGGACATTTTTCTCAGCCTCAAAACTGTAAGCTTATAAGCTAATAACTTCCCATTATTAAAGGCAACACATTTCATAGTATCTGCTTTTAAGAGCCTAAAAAACCAAAACAGTAAGGAACTGAATACTGATTTCATGGGAATTTCTTCAAGAAGGAACAGTATTTCTTCCAGGAAGAGGAACTTCAAAAACTGAAAATCATAACATTGGAAAACTTAAAGCAAACTTAAAAAATATTCAGATTACATTTTTCATATAGGTACACTTAGGTCCAAAAAAATTGATTTGTCTTGAACTACAGAGTTATTGAAAGGCAGAATTGGAAGTAGGACTCCTGGGATTAATGTCTTCCCAAACAGCATGCCTGAAAAAATATATATCAAATACATAAGGGGGCACTTGGTGAAACCGGGAGTCTGCATTCTGAAACGAGTGAGTAAACTGGCTGAAAGTTCCGCGGCCATGCTGCGGTGTGGGGAAACTGTGAGTTGGCATTTGGAGATGGATTAGTTCTTTAAAAAAAAAAAAAAAATCCCAGAAGCGGCTGCAGATACGGCAGTGAGAACCACACAGTGAAACACTGCAGGAGCGAGCTGTAGCCAATGCCTCGGTGTCTGGTGTGGAGGATAGTCTTCCCCACACCTGCTGCTGATTGTCCTGGAGCCAGAGGGACAGAGGGGAGGGCCAAAAGGAGAAAGAAACTGCACGCCTTGCAGCCAGCTTCCTGGCAAGCTGGTGACACTCCTGCCCAGATCCACACCAGAAAACCCAGTATGATGGGGGTGTATCCCACGGCACCGCACACATGCCACAATATTGGCTGTGGATGGTGGCCTTGGGTGCACCCACAGCTAGTTGTCCTGGAGCTGGAAAGGTGGAGCTGTGCGAAAAGGGTGGGGGGGAGGTTTGAGATGCCCCATTCGGCCATTTTTGCATCAGGTTGGGAGCTCCCCTGCACAGCCTGGTGGCCCAGTGCTTCCCTTGAGGGAAGGTGCACACTTGTGACGTAGCACAGCCTTCCCTCAGCAGAAGTCCTGGAAGATCACAGCTATCAAGCAAAGGAAATGCCAAGAGGCCAAAAACAACAGAAAATCTTAATGCATATGATAAAACCAGATTATATGGAGAACCCAATCCCAAACACCCAAATCAAATGATAAGAAAAGACACAGTACTTGGTGCAATTAATCAAAGGACTACAGTCAGAAAATGAGAGCATAGCTCAGGATATAAAGGACATGAGGAAGAACATGGCACAGGATATAAAGGACATAAAGAAGACCCTAGAAGAGCATAAAGAAGACATTGCAAGAGTAAATTAAAAAATAGAAGATCTTATGGAAATGAAAGAAACTGTTGGCCAAATTAAAAAGACTCTAGATACCCATAGTACAAGATTAGAGGAAGTTGAACAACAACTCAGTGTCCTAGAGGACCACAGAACAGAAAATGAAAGAACAAAAGAAAGAATGGAGAAAAAAACTGGAAAAATCAAAATGGATCTCAGGGATATGATAGATAAAATAAAATGTCCAAATTTAAGACTCATTGGTGTCCCAGAAGGGGAAGAGAAGGGTAAAAGTCTAGAAAGAGTATTCAAAGAAATTGTTGGGGAAAACTTCCCAAACCTTCTACACAATATAAACACACAAAGCATAAATGCCCAGGGAACTCCAAATAGAATAAATCCAAATAAACCCACTCCAAGACATATTCTGAGCAGACTGTCAAATACTGAACAGAAGGAGCAAGTTCTGAAAGCAGCAAGAGAAAAGCAATTCACCACATACAAAGGAAACAACATAAGACTAAGTAGTGACTACTCAGTGGCCACCATGGAGGTGAGAAGGCAGTGACATGACATATTTAAAATTCTGAGAGAGAAAAATTTCCAGCCAAGAATACTTTATCCAGCAAAACTGTCCTTCAAATTTGAGGGAGAGCTTAAATTTTTCACAGACAAACAAATACTAAGAGATTTTGCCAATAAAAGACCTGCCCTACTTCAGATTCTAAAGAGAGCCCTACCGACAGAGAAACAAAGAAAGGAGAGAGAGACAGAGAGAATTTTAGTAGAAATATATAGAACCTTACATCCCAAATCAGCAGGACACACGTTTTTTCTCTAGTGATCATGGATCTTTTCCCAGAATAGACCATATGCTGGGACATAAAACAAGCCTCAATAAATTAAAATAACAACAACAACAACAACAACAATTGAATATATTGAAAGCACATTCTCTGACCACAATGGAATACAAATAGAAGTTGTGCTGGTTTGAATGTATTATGTCCCCCAGAAAAAGCCATATTCTTTGATGCAATCTTGTGGGGCAAGCATAATAGTGGGGATTAAGTTGGACCATTTGGATTAGGTTGTTTGCATGGAGATGTGCCCCACCCAGCTGTGGGTGGTGACTCTGGTGGGATACTCCCATGGAGGCATGGCCCCACCCATTCAGGGTGGGCCTTGATCAGTGGAGCCATATAAATGAGCTGGCTCAAGGAGATGGAACTCAAGTGCAGCTGTATGTGACGTTTTGAAGAGGAGCAAGCTTGCTAGAGAGGAATGTCCTGGGAGAAAGCCATTTTGAAACCAGAACTTTGGAGCAGACACCAGCCACGTGCCTTCCCAGCTAACAGAGGTTTTCCGGACGCCATTTGCCATCCTCCAGTGAAGGTACCTGATTACTGATGTGTTACCTTGGACACTTTATGGCCTTAAGACTGTAACTGTATAGCCAAATAAACCCCCTTTTTATAAAAGCCAATCCATCTCTGGTGTTTTGCATTCCGCAGCATTAGCAAACTAGAACAGAAGTCCATAATTTTTGATTTGTAACTCCACTATTTACTTCCTACAGGATATAAAATACATAAACTCTAATGACAAATCAGTGGTTTTGGACTCAATGTGAAATATGGTATTTTTGACAAGAACTGCATGAAGGTGGGGGAATGGAGGAGTATAGGAACATAGTTTATGTGTCCTATTGAAGTTAAGTTGGTATCAAAGAAAACCAAGATTGCTATGGATTTAAGAGATTAAATTTCAGCCCCACAGTAAACACAAAGAAATTATCAGAGAATATGACCATAGAGATGAAAAGTAGAGTATGGATTATGAGAAGTGGGGGAAGGAGCAATGGGGAGTTAAGAAATGAGTGTAGGGTTGCTGTTTGAGATGAAGGGAAATTTCTAGTAATGGATGGTGGGAAGGTGATAGCATTGCAACATTCTAAATGTGATTAATCCCACTAATGGAATGCTAGGGAGGGGGTGGAATGGGAAGATTTAGGCTGTATATATGTTTCCACAATTGAAAAAAAAATAAAAGTCTAAATAGATGACAATTGAATGCCAAGGATGATCCTGGGTGGAATCTGAGGATGGAGGACAGGAGGCTCAAAGGGACACAGTTGGGACATAAGAGGAAAAAAAAAAGGAAATATAGAATGTAAGATTTGTATCAATGTTGAATTTCTTGAACTTCTTAGCTGCGCTTAATGGGATTGCATAAAAGAATGTTCTTGTTCATGGGAATTGTATATGTGAATTATAGCGTTTGTTCAAGGATGTGTGTAGCTTGCTCTCATGTATTCAGAAGACAGAGAGATAGATGATGGATGATAGGGAGGAAGGGAGGGAGGGAGGGAAAGAAAGAAATGGCTGTGTGGTGGCATGTTAAAGTTGATGGATCGGGGTATTGGGGGGGGTCAGGGTATGCTGTGTGGTTTGAATTGCTTTTGCAACTATTCCTGTAACTTTGAATTTATTTAAAAATAAAATTTTAAAAGAGTTTAAAAAAATAAAATAAAATACATAAGGGATAGAGGGAAAATAGTATGGAAGGAATAGGCAAAAGAGGGTTTTTTAGTGTTACCCTCTTGCCAGTTTTCATAATTCATGCAGTCTTCAAATAAGCGGTCTTAAAATTAAGCCACAGCTGTAATAAAAACATGTAATCATCTGCTAATATGACATAGTGAGAAATGTAGAATTAATAAATCCTAGGTAGAAGAGGTTTTTTTCAAGCAGCATTCAAACTAGACTTTAATTTTCTTTCCACAATAAGCTTCTACCACAAATAGAGAAAGGATTCTAATGTCCTGTTTATGAGTATTTTATAAAATGTGTGTTGGAGAAGAGAAGAGATTTCATTTTTTTAAGCCACTAATATGCCAAGCACAATGCTGAGAGTCTTACATATTTTATATCATAGGGCAACCTTCTAAATGTTCAGCATTTCCTTAAACTATACTTCCATTCCTTGACTTTCTTCAAATTCCTGCGTCTTAAAAAATCATTCACTTATACAGTCTAAAATTCACAGTCTAAAATAAACTTTTCAATGAACTTTAATTTGTCTTCTGCTTAAATTTATTGCACTTATATCAGTCATCTATTTACTGTTTTGCTCTAGTCAATGTTAATCATATCACTTGTCATTGTCACTCATACCATTCACATGACCAAATTAAATATTCACTGTCTGTCCTCATGTTATGCAGCATCTTGCTGAGGTAGCCACAAATGGCTTTTATTTTCAGTTGGGAAACTATCTCTTTCCTGGCTTCCATGTTTCCATGTGTGCCAGTTTGAATGTATTGTGTCCCCCAAATGCCATTATCTTTGTGGTCTTGTGGGACAGACGTTTTGGTGCTGGTTAGATTTGCTTGGAATGTGCCTCACGCAGCTGTGGGTGGTGACTTTGGTAGTATACTCCCATGGAGGTGTGACCCCACCCATTTAGGGTGAGCCTTGATCAGTGGAGCCATATAAAACATGCTGACTCAAAGAGACTGAATGGAGTGCAGCTGTGAGTGATGTTTTGGGAGTGCAGCTATGAGTGACGTTTTTAAGAGGAGCAAGCTTGCTAGAGAGGAACATCCCGGGAGAAAGCCATTTTGAAACCAGAACTTTGGAGCAGATGCCAGCCATGTGCCTTCCCAGGTAACAGAGGTTTTCTGGACACCATTGGCCATCCTCCAGTGAAGGTACTCGATTACTGATGTGTTACCTTGGATACTTTATGGCCTTAAGACTGTAACTGTATAGCCAAATAAACTCCCTTTTTATAAAAGCCAATCCATCTCTGGTGTTTTGCATTCTGCAGCATTAGCAAACTAAAACACCATGTTTTCTTGGTTTTCTTCCTCCATACTCACTGGCCAATTTTATTCATATTCTGTTGCTATATAGTTTTAATACATTGGAACTTTACTATTTGGATTCTAAATCTGCTTCTCTACATACATGTTTCCATAGGTGATACTAATTTTCTCATGTTTTTAAATATAATCTAGAAGCTATTCTGAGATCTAGATGTACATTTTCAAGATTTTTAATTAGCTGTGTCACAATCTCAAATTCAGTCCAAATCCATATGTTCTACCTGAAAAATATATTTTGATTCCATCCACCTCACTTGTATTCCCTGTGAATACACTGGGGTAAGCCTCAAACATCTTTTGCCTGAACTAATGCAATAACCTCCTAATTGGTCATTCTACTTCCACTTTTCCAACTGCTCCCTGTTTAGCTGCCAATGTAAGTTTACTGGATATTAAATCAGATCATGTCACTTTTCCCTAATGATAATACCCTGATAAACAAAATATAGTAGTACAACATGGAGGCACAAGTCAGGGAAACCAGAAATCTAAACAAGTTTCTACTTCTGCAAATGCCAGGCTCACCCAGAAAGCTAAATTTAAATACAGTCAATCAGTTATTGCCAACTCCTTATGCTTATGCCAGCTAACTTCCTCCTAAGCAACTGCCTGCACTAGCAATATTAGCAAATGTAGTTTGCATTAACCAATAAAAAGTATCTCCCAATGTATTTTCTTATTCTGTCTATAAAAATATCCATCACTCTCTTTGTTAAGCAAAATGTTTCTCTCTACCTCATGGTGATTGGCATTTCCCCAATTAATAAATTGATTTAATAGAACTCTGAGATCTACCCAAACTCTGCTCAATTTTTTATTTTAACAAACAATTGCTTTTAAAATAAAAATATAAAGCTTTTTCTTGACTTAAAAACCTACGAATGGTAAGTAGACTCTATATATCCATTCCCCTCTTTCACTGTGCTTCAGCCATATGTGCCTTATTGCAGCTTTTCAAGCATATCACATTTTTCCCTACTTCCAAGAGTATAACGTTTCTTCTGTTTGACATACTCTGTCCCTTACCTCTCCCTTGTTTTTCTCATAGCTAGTTCTTTCTTGATTTTCAGTTCCCATAGCTCAGAAAAGCATATGAACCTCATAAAAGCCATCCCATAGTTATTCAACTGAAATAGATTTTCCCTACATTATTCTGCTTCATATCAGCCTTTCTATTTCTGCTTTATAACACATACATATTTGGAATTATTTTTAGGTTTGGTTTCTTGTTTTTTTATCCACTGCTAAAATAGATAGGAAAACTTATAAATAATGAGAATACATATTTTATATTAACCCAAGCATCTCCAATATGCATGTGGCAGACACACCCTAAGGTGTCCCACTGAGTCACAGCTTTGTAAAATCCCCTACTGATTTCCCTGGAGTGTAAGTAGAACCTATGATTTCCTTCTAACCAATAGAATATGGCAAAGGAGATGGATGTCACTCCCATGATTATGTTGCAGTACATGACTCTGCTTTAGCAGATTAAAGCATAAATTCTTTCATTGCCTTAAAGAAGAAAATAGCCATGTTGTGAAATCCCTATGGAGAGGGCCATGATGCAAGGAATTGGGGAGGGTATCTTTACCAAGCCAGGGCCCTCCGTCATACAGCCTCAAGGAAATCAATTTGGCCAACTACTTATAGAAGCTAGGAAGTGGTTATTCCCTTGCTGTGTCTCCAGATGAAAATGCATCCTGATTAGCACCTTGATTATAGCTTTATAAGACCCTGAGGGGAGGATACAGCTAGATTTTGCTCAGAATCTTGCCCCACTGGAGTGATGATTTAATAAGCATATCTTTTACAAGTCATTAAATTTGCAGCAATTTATTATGCAACAATGGAAAACAGATACAAACTAACACTGCCCTTTCTAGATAATCAGTCGATATTGGTGGAATAAGTAAATTATCAAGTAAAAGAGATAACTAGACTTGTATAATTATACAATCAGCAATCAGTGGTGTAAAAACATGATATTCTATGTTAAATGTTGTAACCACTGACTACAGCAATTTTACTCGTAATTGATATTTTAGCTTATTCCTTTTACTTGTAATTGTAGCTGTTATTATGGCTTGTTAGTTTACAGCAATTTACAACATTGTAGTAACTAGACACTTGCCCCCTGTCCTGGTTTGCTAATGCTGTCATTTTGCAAAATACCAGTAATAGATTGGCTTTTTTAAAGGGGATTTATTAAGCTATAAATTTACAGTTCTAAGGCCATAAGTGTCCAAACTAAGGCACTAACAAGAGGGTACCTTCACTGGAGAAAGGCCGATGGGGTCCGGAAAACCTGTTAGCTTGGAAGGCATATGGCTGGAATCTGTTGATCCTGGGTTGTGTTCCAGCTCCTCTCTCAGCTCTTGTGCATTCTTAGTTCTTTGTCCCAGGATGTTTCTGTCTAGATGCCTGGGGGTCCTGTCTTAGCATATCCTGGGGCAAATTCTGGGCTTCATCTCTTAGTCAATGCCCTTCTGTCTGCATACCCAAGCATCTCCAAGTGTCAGTGTCAGGAAACATCTGGGCCAGTGTGGCTCCTTAAAAAGGACTCCAGTAAACTAAACAAGATCCATGCTGAAAGGGTGGGGCCTGCCTCCATGGAAATGACTCAATCAGACTTATCGCCTACAGTTGGGTGAGTCACATTCCATGGAAACACTCAATCAAAAGGTTCCAACCTAATCAACACTAATTTGTCTGCCCCTACAAGATTGCATTAAAGAACATGGCTTTTTCTGTGGGAAATAATATATCCAAACTGGCACACCCTGTTTTATAGCACTTTTTTAGCTTATTCCCATTCTTTTATTTGTTATTATAGCTTGTTATCTTATGTTAAGTGAGTGATTTATAACACTGCTATAACCAGATGCTTTCCCTTATCCCAGGTGGCTTCTGTCAGTTTTCAAGGGCTTCTCTGGCTCATTCTTGCACACTTCCTATTAACTATAACCAGAACATAACCAATCAATATCTGTCAACTTAAATAACATTACTATCTCCACCTCCCTTTGTTTAAATCCCACAAAAATCCTAGGTTCTTCAAGCTTTCTTTTTTGTTTTCTTTAATTCCCCCATCTCCTAGCTTTGGTACCCTACAATAAACTCTTTCTTTTCTCAAAATATTGACTTTGGTGTGCATAAGGTAAAAGAGCCCATCTGCTTGATAACAATTTGGCAACCCAGATGGGACTGAAAAGTCCCCAGGTCCTTTCTTGTCTGAGGTTCTGGGGCTTTGAAAGGAAGGGCTGATCCAGAAACTGACCCTGTATGGCCATGTAGACTTGTTTGACTAGAAGCTCAACGATTGAGGCTTTCTCCTGTCCCCATTGGCATTGCGGACCCCTCAGTGCAATTTTACTTTGAGTAAGAAACAGTTCCAGGGTCCAAATGTTTAGTCAGCGAATGAGAGGAAAGATAGAGTTAAGACCAGAAAGGTTACCTGGGGTTCTAGTACCCAACTGGGACTTAAAGTCCTCAACTCCCTCCTTCTTTCAAGACCTCTTCAGCCTCTACTTCCATATCTGATCTGGTTTTAATTTGGCTGTTGGGTTCTATATCTTATCTGATACTGAGCTGGTCTGATCTGATAATTGGGTTATTTGGATCTCTGTAAATTACCGGTACTGTGTTTATAAAAAAAAAAAATACTTGTTAAGAAATTTCAAAATTTTAATTGTTGTTTTAGATAAACATGGGAAATGTTAATAGTCTACCTGGTTATAGCTCTTTAGGATGTTTATTGAGTAATTGGTCAGTGGTCAGCTATAAACCCATGGAACTAAAGATAATGATTTTCTTATGTAATTCAGCCTGGCCACAACATAAATTAGAGTTAGGAGAAAAGTGGCCAGAGAATGGTTGTGTTAATTATAATATGATTCTGCAGCTAAACCTATTATGTAAGCGGGAAGAAAAATGGGATGAAGTATCCCATGTACAATCTTTCATTGCCCTCTATCAGAATAAGAATTTCCAGAAAAAAAAACTATATGAGGAAGCAGCCCCTTTGCCTGGCATAGAGGAAGAAATGGACCCTGTGCCTAGCACACAGGAGAAACTGGCCCCTGTACTCACTACACAAAAAAAGAACAGTCTCTACATCCCATATCCATCAGGGTATTCAATTTGGCCAGGAAGTTACCATCCCAACTGCAGAGCTGCTAGATAGCCTATTCCCCCCTCAGAAAAGTCCCTGTAGGACTAGATAACTAGGGAAATCCTTGTGGAAAAACCCTTGCTAGAAAAACAACAATCCTACCTATAGGGATGACTTTAAGAAGATGGAGAATTTGTTTAATTCATTATTTGCTGCACATAACACAACTTGGGCTGATATATGAACCCTTTTACTATGCTATGAACAGAAGAAGAAAGAAGGGATTGTATTTGAAAAGAAAGGGAAGAAGCTGATAGATTGCATGTGAAGTACTCCAATAATCCTGTATGTTCAGGAGCTAATCAAGCTATACCAACCACTGACCCACACTGGAACACAAATGATCATGCTAACAGAACCAAGTTAGACCATTATAAAGAGTGTAAAATAATAAGACTGCAGAGAAGAGTGTTACAGCCTACAAACCTAAAAAGGGTGCAGGAAATGTAGCAAGAGTCAAAATAAAGCCCGTCAGCTTTTCTTGAAAGAATTTTTGAAGCATATAGACAGTTCATAGACATAGACCCAGAACAATTAGATAATGTAAGTTTAAAATATATGACTTTTGTCAGCCAGAGTACTCTGGACATCAGAAAGAAATTACAAAAACTGTATGGGGGACTTTCCACCTCCTCATTACTTGTTTTTTTCTTTTCTTTTTTTTTTTTTTCTTCCATAAGTGTACATGGATTTAATTGGGATTTCTTGACAGAAGATGATTCCATGGTTGCAGCTGGCCATGGCAAATGAACTGTGAAGAAAAAAGAGAAGGGAGTGCCAAGTGGGTATCTTATAAAGGCTTAGATTCATAGGGTGTGACAATAAGGTTTCAGCAGGATCTCACAAGATTTGGTTATTAACAGTGATCAGGGAAGGGGAGTTTTAAGGCTTTGATGATACATTCTTTCCCCCCTGAGGGGGGTTTTTGACCTTTAATGTCTGTCCTGGTCATGTAGGTGGTTGTGTGCATGGCTTGTTCTCTAAATGGAGGAGGGGGTGGCCCTGGGGTCCTCACAATCCATCCCCATGCAGCAGACTATATTGACTATAGGATAGACCTTGCAACCATATTTCATTACAGCAGTATAAGAGACAACAGAGCACCAGGAGTGCCTTCTCCCACCCCCCAGAGATAACAACCTTATAAAGAGATGCTGCCATGGTCAAAAAAGGGAATTAAACTTTTAAACTTTTTTTTTCAGATTTTCTGATGCGTTGAATTCTGCTACATCAGCAAGGTGTTCTAATTTGCAGGGATCATAGTTTGAAGATGACAAGTCAATGCAAACCCAACTTTGGGATTGATTGTGGGCATGAGATACTGCTGAAGCCCACTGTAAAAACGTTTTTGTTAGGTGCTATGGGCAAAAAAAGAAGATATTTATGGGGAAAAATATGGGGTAATTACATGCTAGAGTTCCAATGTTTAATAACAGGGTACCAGAAAGAGGAACATTATGGGGAGGTTTTAAATACTAGATATTCTCCCCCTGCAAATTTTGAGATTTTTTCTTACCATTACACCAGTTGTTAATCTGGGCATAAGAAGTATGCACATAGCCATGCATAAGGTTCCATGGGAATATAAGGCCCTAGACTGGTTATAACATTTTGGGTAACTCCTATTCACTAGGGACTTAGGATTCTTAACCAACGTGGCTGCATAGGCCAGCACTAAGGACAAAGGACCTCATTTTCCCCATTTGATATGGTCTGAGGCACAGGCAACAAGCTATTACTATTTCCTCTTTTAGGTTGCAAAGTGGCTGGCCCTTTAACTTGGATTCACAATGCTTGCATTGATCCTTTTGTTAGAATTTCAATGAGGGCAAGTAGTGTCTTTGTATTTAAGTGAGTTAAGGCCTGGTAGAGCTTTTTAGTCCTTTGTTGTTGAGATTTCATAGTCCATAGCCCATGCTGTCATTGTCCAATGAAAGAGGTTCCACTAATCACTGTTTATTTGTGTAAGTATACCATACAAAGCACACACTCTTTTTAAACAATGGATGGTTGTCTGCTGGTTAGCCTTCCCTACAAGAAAAGCTAACAAAAGTCCTGTAGCCATGTCTATGACAGTAAAAGCCTACCTTACCCCCTCTGAAAGCAGACAAAGACTGATGTAGTCCTCTTGCCACCAGGTCTCTGGGATTTGCATGTCCCATCTGGTATGGTAGCCCATGTGGTAGATGCAGGGAGCATGAAGGGCACTCTTTAATGATGACCACTAGCTAATGGCAACAGTTACTTTTCATCACTGGCAAGCATCTCAGTTGTCTTTCCACAATTCTTTTCCCCAGAGGTGGATGACTTTTGATTATCCATTGTCCTTGCTTTCTTGTTATTGTTAAGGTATTGAAAACCTTTTGTTCCTCACTAGGAAGGTTGCCATCCAAGTTATAAGGCCTTTGTAAACAGCTCAGCTGTTGCTACAGGCAGTGCATCTCCTGGTCCATGTACTATTACCATTCACACTGTTTTTAACTCAGCTTATGGACTGCTTTGCATAGCACCAGTCTCCTACCATGTAGGGTCTATACTGGGTTGCACTGACACAGCTGTCCATGTACACAAATGGCTGGTATTGAAAATGATGCACTGTAGCAGGTAGGCTTTCCATTTGGCCAGTGTGCTTAGTTGGCTACTACCAGGGTTTGGCTTAGAAGCCATATTGGTTATCCCCCTCTAATAGGGATGGGTGTTTTCAAAGTGATTGGGCATCTTTGTGTCAGTCCCTCCATTTGTAATAAGGCATTACAGGCAGCACACAATTGCTTTTCCAGGGAGCTGTGTCTCAGTTCTGCCCCTTTCCATAATTGTAACCAAAAGCCAAGGGTCACTCATTTAGAATGTTGCCTCTGCCTCAGATGCCACCCAAAGCCAATATCAGTGCTGGTTACATCCAATTCACAGAGCAGGTCTGGATCTATGTTCTCTGATGCTTGTGCCTGTGCTATTGCCCCTTTTGCCTTTTTAAATGCAGCCTGTTGAGAGGCATTCCATTCCAATGGATGGCTTTTTTTTTAATCAAAACATATGAAGGTTTTAGCATTTGAGCTAAGTGAGGAACAAAGGTTTTCAATACCTTAACAATACCAAGAAAGCCATTAGCTGCTTTGGTGTTCGTGGCACAGGGAAACATTGCACCTTATTAGCTTCAGCAGAAGGTATACTTTTTGTTTTTCCTGATTATACAACACCTAAGAATTTGACAGAGCAGCCAGGGCCTTGCACTTTGTTGCCATTGACTGCCTATTCCCAACTTTTAAAGTGAGATAGCAATGAACCTGAGACATTTTTTAATTCTGAAATAGAGTTACTGCATTATCAATTAGAAATGTAGTGAAACAGAGTTACACTTGTGGGACTTTTTCATTTAGCTAACTTTTTTTTTTTTTTTGCCACGAGACCATGGCAGATGGTCAGGCTATGTACTTAGCCTTGGGGAAGCACAGTAAAAGTCCATTGTTGGCCTCCCCAGGAGAAGGTGAATGCAGGCTGGCTTGATTTTTCTAGGGAAATAGTAAAGAATGCATTAGTGAGATTTAAAACAATATGAAATTGACACAACAGGCACTAATTTCTTGTAATAAACCAGAGATGTCCATGACCGTGGTATACAACAGTGGTGATACTTTGTTTAACTGTTGATAATTTACTAGTGCTAGCATTTGTTTCTGGTTATTGGGGGACCAGAAAATGGTTAATTTTATGTGTGTCTCTGGCCCTGGGGTTCCTGGCTGTTTGCACCAGGGTGTTTTGACCTCTCCTATTCAGAAGATGGAAAGGAGCTTGCCATGCCTCTTCTGGGGTAGTGGAGGGCTTTGTGGTTTGGGCTCCAGGGCTCAGGCTCCAAAAGTTGTTTTTTTGTTGTTGTTTCTGTTCTGACCTTTTTTATTTAGCCTGCATGTTTCTGTCTTTCTTGAGACACTCTTCTGCAGCAGACTGTACTGCATGTAATGGCCAGCTGACTGCAGAACAGTCAAGCAAATGGGCAACCCCTCCCCATATCAAGGAAACAGGCCATCCTGGGATTACCCCCACAGACTTTCAGATTTCTCTTTCTTGAGACAGTCTGCCATAGCCTGACCATACTGCAGATAACTGCCAGCCAACTGCAGTGTATATAATGAACAGCCAACTACAGTGCAGTCAAGCAAGTGTGTGACCCCTCATCACTTGCCACCCTGGGATTCCCCCTTCCCCCCAGAATCTCCCTCCCCAGGACTCATGACCATGCCATCTGGTGGCTCTTTGGTCCTCCTGCCTGGCTCACCAATTGTTCCAACCCAGCTTAGCCCTAATACCAAAGAACACACCAGGCATGGAAGTGGACATGGGTTTAATTGGAACTTACTGACAGGATATGGTCTCACAGTTGTGGCTGGCCATGGAAAGTGAACCATGCAAAAAAAAAGATAACTTGTTTTTAAATTCTACACCAACCAAGACCAGGTCAAGGAAGACAAACAACAAGCTGCCTTAATCAGAGCACTTATTGAAGAAAGCAAATGTAGACCAGGAGTTGAGAAGGTAAGTCCTTGAGGCCCCCACTGACCATCTAGAATTTAACAAGTCCAAGAATTCTAGGTTCTAGTCAATCTGCTTATTGCAAATTAGGACACCCAAAAAGGGATTGTCCCAGGGAAGTTGGGAGATACAAACTCCAGATGCACCAGTGAGACGTTGCTGACAGCAAACTACAATGAAGGCACCATGGAACTTTTCTGGGAGACTCATCTCTCCTCCCAATTTCCCACCAGAAGCCTCTGGTAACTATACAGGTGGGAAAACAATTAAGTGACTTTCTTACTGATATCAGAGCAACTTATTCAGTACTAAATATGAAGAAAAGTTCAGTTTCAACTGAAACAGTAGCCATAATCAGTATATCTGGGAAGAGAACCCACCAGCTTTTTCTGAAACTGTTAAAATGTCAAAATTGGGATTTAACATTTAAAACACAGCTTTCTATGTATGACTTAATGTCCAGTGACTTTCTTAGGATGAGATTTACTAGCCAAATTAAATGCCCAAATAACATTTTCTCCAAAACATTAACCATAAAAGTACCTCCAGAGCAGTTTTCTGCCCTATAAGCTGCTCCGTTGCTTGCATTAATCACTAAAGGATCCTATGATTCTGGAGCATATCCTGTTATCAATAAATCCAGATGCCCATGGAGATGGAAAACCAGGGTGTTCAAAAATGGCAGAACCAGTCCAGGTAATGCTTCAACAGCTGGGTATGATTCATTATGCTTAATAGTATCCACTCAAATTAGAATCAAGGAAAGGAGCTGAGCTGCTAATTAAGACATCCTTAATACCAATTAATATGGCCCTGTCAATCTCCATATACTGCACCAATATTGCCCGTGGAACCCAGGCACTCTGAATGAATATATGTTTGTACAATATTTCTGAGTTACTAACAAAACTGTAGAAGATATTCACCCTGTAGCTCTGAATCCATATACTTTTTGCTCACCACCCTATAGGGAGATCTCTATCAGTTCACAGTCCTAGATTTAAAAAGTGCTTTTTATAGCACACCTCTGAGTCCAGAATCTCAAAAATGTTTTGTTTTTGAATGTGAAGATCATAATACAAATATAAAACAACAATCTTACTGGACAGTTGTCCCACATGAGTTTAAAAATGCCCCTACACTCTTTGAAACCTTTGTTGGAGATTTAAGAGACTTCCACTTGCAAGAAGGGCCTTATTGCAATATGTAGATAATATTTTAATTTCCAGATTATCAAAAGAATCCTCAGATAGAAATAAAATTCAAATTTTAAATTTCGTAGCAGACTGAGGACACAGTTTCTAAAATGGAAACCCAGATTTTGCAACCACTAGTAAAGTACTTAGGCTTTGAATTGTCAAAAGGACAAAAAAAAATGTATTGCTCAACAAGAGGGAGGCCCTAGCCAGAGTGGCAGAATGGGCCACCAAAATAATAATAGGGGATTTTTAGGGATGGGAGTATTTTGTCAAATTTGGATTCCAAATTTTGACTTATAGTTAAACCATAATATAAGGACCTAAAAGTATCAGACCAAGAGCCGTGGACTGCTGAATGTAAAATACCTTCAACGTTGTGAAAGAAAAGCTTATGAAAACCCCATCCCTTGGACTCCCAGATGCAAGAAAGCCTTTTGATCTCTTTGTACACAAGAGGCAAGAAATCAGACTTGGGAGTTCTGACCCAGTATCTGGGAAGCATCAGGCATCCTGTAGCTTACTTCTCTAAGCAACCAGACACCACTACCCAGGGATGGCCCATGTGCCTCAGGGCAGTTGCAGCTACATGTAACCTCCTTAAAGAAGACAAAAAATTCACTCTAGGGCAGACCACCATCGTCCATACTCCACACTAGTTTTGCCATTATTAGAACAAAAAGGTGAGCATCAGCTCATGAATGGCCAACTGGAGAAATATCCAGCCATCTTATGAGGCAATCCAAATATAATAGTAAATGCTTTCTCCTGCCTAATCCTGCCAACTTACTCCCAAGTGGAGAAGAGGAACCAATACATGACTGTATTCAAATAATTGGTGAAATATATTCCAGTCATCCAGAGCTTACTGATCAACCTTTACAGAACCCAGACCTGGAGATGTACACTGATGGAAGTAACTTCAGGAAACAAGGAATCCAAAATGCAAGATATGCTGTAGTGGCCCTTCAAGAAATTCTGGAAAGTGAAACCCTTACACCACAGTGGGAGGTACTCATCATCCTCACTAGGGCATTACACTTAGGGAAAAATTATAAGTCAACATGAACACTGACTCAAATTATGCCCTTAACATAGCATCTACATATGGAGCTACATGGAAGGAGAGAGGATTGCTCACCTTAGGAAGAAAATTAATAAAACATGAAGACATAATTCTAGCCTTATTAGAGGCAGTTTTGCTACAAGAAAAATTAGCAATAATTCACTGTTTAGAGCATCAAAGGGGTAATGTACATACAATAAAAGGAAATCAGAAGGATGATAGAGAAGCAAGAATTGCAGCTAAATCTAAAACTTGACTAACAATGGCTTTGATCCCTACATAGACCTATAAGAATTTAGCCACAAATAATTCTTGATGGACCTAACTTGAACCATAGAATGGGGACTCCCAAGTTGGAAAGCATACCAGAATGGCTCAATATTACCTTTTCAAAACTACCAAATAGGGATGAATTTATGGCAGAGAAGCACCTAATGGAAAGTGTTCTCTCCCATTTACATCAAAGTACTCATTATGGAAGAGACAACATGTATCAATGGCAAAAAGATAATATTATTGGACCAAACATGCTAAAAATCATTCAATAGTTTACTTAAAGTGTTTATTATATGCCAAAAACAACCCAAAAACTGGACCAACACCACCAGTTAAAGCAGTACCAACTAGAGGTCTAATGCCAGAGGGCTGGCAAGTAGACTTTACCATGATTCCAAAAGCAATAGGAATTTCAAATTCATACTAGTCTTTATAGACACCTTTTTTAAGGATGGGTGGAGGTACTTCCTCATGGATCTGAAAAAGCCTCTGAAGTAGCTAAAGAATTATTGTCAGATTTGGACTTCCAATTTCTGTTATAGCAAAAGTCTTACAGGATTTATCAGGAACCTTAAGCATAAATTAGAAACTGCCTGCCTCTGGAGACCTCAGTCGACAGGAAAAACAGAAAGAAAAATGAGCTGCACCTTGAACAAAAGACTGTAGAAATATCTGCCAAGAAACCTATCTTTTTAGGGGCAAGGTATTTCTGATTATTCTGCTGAGAGTAAGAGTAGCTCCCAGAAGCAAGTTCCATTTGATTCCATCTAAAATTGTGTACGGGAAACCATTCCTTGAACATCCCTGGGCTTGCAGTCTTGCAGACAGTTATATAAAGAATTAGAAACTATAAAATGTATGTATTCACAACACAATTGGCTATACACCGGCATGCTTCTAACCATCTTCTATTTACTACCGACATCCACTTACATCATATTCATTCAGAGGACAACGTGCTTTTCAAAAATTGGAAGAAAGGGCACCTACATAGCCATCTAAATGCTCAGTGGGCTTGACCTTATAAAATTTTGCTTGTCTCTCACTCTTTTGTTAAATTACAGGGCATAAAATTACACCATTTGTGATGGCTAGGTAAATGTGTTAACTTGGCCAGGTTATGGTTCCCAGTTGTCTGGTCAAGCAAACACTGGTCTAACCATTACTGCAAGGACATTTTGTGGCAGGCTAATAAACCAGAAGGCTGGTTTATTAAATCATCAGTCAAATTGATTGCATCTGTGGCTGATCACATCTACAATCAGCTAAAGGGGTGTCCTCTGCAATGAGAGAACACAATCAGATGGATTTAATCCAATCATTTGAAGAATTTTAAGGGAGAAGAGGGAACTTTAACTTCTTCTTTGGTCAGCCAAATTCTTTTAGGAGTTGCCAGCTCACAACCTGCTCTACAGAATTTGGATTTTTACATCCTGCCCTACAGAATTCGGACTGGTATGTTCTAGTTTGCTAATGCTGCCAGAATGCAAAACACCAAAGATGGATAGACTTTTATAAAAGGGGTTTATTTGATTACACAGTTACAGTCTTAAGGCCATAAAGTGTCCAAGGTAACACATCAGCAATCAGGTACCTTCACTAGAGGATGGCTGATGGTGTCCAGAAAACCTCTGTTAGCTGGGAAGGCATGTGGCTGGCATCTGCTTCAAAGTTCTGGTTTCAAAATGGCTTTCTCCCAGGATGTTCCTCTCTAGGCTGCAGTTCCTCAAAAATGTCACTTTCAGTTGAACTTGTGATATTTGTCCTCTCTCAGCTTCTCTGGAGCAAGAGTCTGCTTTCAGCATCTGTCTTCAAACTGTCTCTCATCTGCAGCTCCTGTACTTTCTTCAAAGTGACCCTCTTGGCTGTGGCAGCTCACTCCTTCTGTCTGATCTTATATAGTGCTCCAGTAATTTAATTCAGAGCCACCCTGAATGGGCATGCCAACACCTCCATGGAAATTATCCAATCAGAGTCATCACCCACAGTTGGGTGGGGGCAATCTCCATGGAAACACTTAAAGAATTACAATCTAATTAACATTGATAGGTCTGCCCACACAAGATTACATCAAAGGTAATGGCATTTGGGGGGGGGGGTATAATACATTCAAACTGGCACATTCCACCCCCTGGATCCCAAAATGACATTATCTTTCCATATACAAAATACATTCATCCCACAACAATATCACAGAAACTTAAATCATTTCAGTAACAATAGTTAAGTACAAGATCCCACCAAAATCAGTTATAGGTGTGTTCAGTCCTAAGGCACAATTATCCTTTAGCTGTGGATCTGTGAACTTAGAACAAGTTATGTGCTTCCAATATACAAAGGAGGGACATTCATAGGATAAACATTCCCATTGCCATAAGAGAAAGAGTAAGGAAAACAGGGTTCACATGACCAAAACAGTTCCGAGAACCCCCAGGAGAAACTCCATTAGATTTCAAAGTCTGAGAGTCATTAACAGAACAATGTTGCATACTTGGGGCTTGAGAGAGCAAGAATCTAATCCTTCCTAAGGGCCTTTTTGGGAGCCCTTTCCTCCCCAAACACTGGGGTGAGTTCTCCAACATATCCACACATTGGGGAGACCACTTTCTCGGCCACCCTCTTCAAACATTGGGGCAGCACCTGGATTCCCTTCCATCTCTAGGGCACATGTTCAACCCCTTCACAACAGTGTGGTGGCAGCCAGGCTCTCCCCAATTCCCTGGGAATGTGCTCCACCCTGTTTGGGACCTGGGGTGGCAAAACTCTTCCAGAGCATTGAGGCAGAATGCCTACCCTCAACCTCCGGGGCAAACTCACACTTTCTGTGCATGTGGGCCACTCCGCTCTCCCAGCCCAAGGCCTCTTGACTCCAGAACTCAAACTCCATGGCTCTGTCTTTCAAGAAATTTTTCCTTCAATTTTTTCCTTGTCTGTCTCCTCCAGTCCAGGAGGCAATGGCTCCATCTATAAAGATCTTGCAAAAATTCTGTTGGCTTCCCATGAAGCAGACAGAGGTCAAAGCTGTCAGATAATAGGACTTTCCACTAATCCTTTCTGCTTAACTCCTTTTCCAGTCTTGGCTTGTACTGAAATGGTGGCTGGGTTCCATGTTTGGTTGCATCCTCATGTTGGGCTGTAGCTTCTGGGATTCCACCCACTGGAAGCCTATTATTTTCCAAGCCATCAGCTTCTGGTTTTTTTGAACCCAAGAGTTCAGTTCTAGGTTTATCTCTCTCTGCTCGCATTTTACTATAAGCTGCAAGGAGAAGCCATGGTACCTCCTCCACACATAGTCCGGAGATCTCCTCAGTTAAGTATTCCAGGTTGTTGCCTTCAAATTCTTCCTTCCATCTGACACCAGGACTCAATTTTGCCAAATTCACTGCCACTTTAAAACAAGGATGACCTTTCTTCCAGTTCACAACAACAGATTCACCATTTCTGTTCAAGTCCTTGTCAGAAGTATCTTTAGAGTCCATATTTCCACAGTCTCTTCAAAGCAATTTAGGCCTTTTCTATCAAGCTTCTCACAATTCTTCCAGAATCTTCCCCTATCCATTTAAAAAGTCATTCCAACATGTTTGGTATTTGCAAACTCAACAGCAAAAACAACCCCCTCTTGGTACCAAAATCTGTTCTAGTTTGCTAATGCTGCCAGAATGCAAAACACCAGAGATGGATTGGCTTTTACAAAAGGTGGTTTACTTGGTTACACATTTACAGTCTTAAGGCCATAAAGTGTCCAAGGTAACACATCAGCAATTGGATACCTTCCTTGGAGGATGGCCAATGGTGTCCAGAAAACCTGCATTAGCTGGGACGGCATGTGGCTGGCATCTGCTCCAAAGTTCTGGTTTCAAAATGGCTTTCTCCCAGGATGTTCCTCTCTAGGCTGCAGTTCCTCAAAAATGTCACTCTTAGTTGCACTTGGGATATTTGTCCTTTCTCAGCTTCTCTGGAACAAGAGTCTGCTTTCAACAGCCATCTTCAAACTGTCTCTCATCTGCAGCTCCTGTGCTTTCTTCAAAATGACCCTCTTGGCTATGTCAGCTTGCTCCTTCCGTCTGATCTTATATAGTGCTCCAGTAATTTAATTCAGACACACCCCGAATGGGCGGGTCAACACCTCCATGGAAATTATCCAGAATCATCACCCACAGTTGGGTGGGGGTAATCTCCACGGAAACATTTAAAGAATTACAATCTAATTAACACTGATAGGTCTGCCCAAACAAGATTACATCAAAGATAATGGTGTTTGGGGCACATAAGACATTCAAACTGGCACATTCGTGCCTCTCCACAGTTAAGTGAGAAACTTTTATAAAATCTCATATTTACAGATATCTCCTGTTGGTTCTGTTTCCCTAGAGAGCCCTGATTAATACACCATTTCTGGGTGAAAACAGTTCCTGTATATACCACTGACTCACTTTGAAGGATTCTTAAAAATTCAGTAGGTAACCCTCTTCATGGACACAAAGAAGCAGATGGATACAGAAGACCCAAATCTAAACATCTACACCCCCATAGAAGATTTCTCATCACTGGGTTACTGATTTAAAATTACTTTTTTAAGAAAATTACTTTTTAAGAAAAACAATACAATGATAATTAAGGTAATATTAAATATAGTTTGTTTTGTTTGGCCATATATTCTTTCATATGTTATCTCCTAGATCATTCTTATTGTCTTACATACCCTGGCCAATTGTTGCTTGCATCCCAAGGGTAAGACAAACTTTAATGGTTTTAGAAACAAAAATTGGAACTATTATCATGAAGTATTGTCCTTTTTGGTTTCACTATTCATATGTGTCTCAGTTCTAGTTTCCTTCAAAAAGCCCTAAATAGCAATGTCTTTCTTCAGTGGACACATTCCTATGCCTCCTCCATGAATAGATTTAACTGCTTGGTATGTGGTCAACTCCCATTCTCCAATTCTTCTGACTGCCCTAGTGGGTTTCACTTTCTCAGGGAACAGACTGGATAGACTTAAAAACCTTAAACAAAAAAACAACAAGCCAATAGCTCAATTCTCAGCATTGTAGATATAATTAATGCCAACCCAGGTACCTGGCCCATAAATATTGATAACCCAGGACACATGATTAACTGTTTCTATGAAATGACTGGACAAGTGGCCACTCAATGAACACACCAATCATTAATTTTGCAACTGTAAGTGTCAGGGAAAGAGAAGGACACCTACAAAGATGGAATGGCATGGCATGTTTAACCTCTAGGTAGGTCATTGAAGTAAAAATGTCCCCTCTTGCTGGGGACAAAGGAATCCCTCCCTACAGCATAATCCATGTAACACTAGAAAACTAAACTGGATACCCTTGGAACTATGCCAAAAAACCACTGTATTATAAGAAAGCATCTGGTTTGGAACTGATTGGTTAAGATTACATAGCATTTATTGGTTAGTTCCAAGTGGAACTCAATGGATATGCATTACCAATCTATTGACTTGGTTGACCACAGGTTAGATAGGAAGATATATACTAGGTTTTAGTGGACCAAAAGGATCCATTCATAATAATCTAACCCCTGCTGCCAATCTACCCCTATTAAAAGCCAGAAGGATGTGATCAGTATTCCATTTGTAAGATTATCTTTCAGTACAATTCATTTTATCACTAAGCATTGAAGATATCATTATTCTCCTTGAAGAACTTAAAACAACAACAACAACAACAACAAAAAACTTACTAGGTAATACCTAAATGATAGCCTCTATAGATTCTCTGTTAAGCACAGCGGTCACTCTTACGTGCAAAGCAGTTTTCCAAAACTGAATGGCTTTAGACAACCTCACTGCCGCGCAGGAAGCAAACTATGCTTTAATAAAAACTGAATTTTTTATCTTTATACCTGATGAATCTGCTAACAATACAACTATATTAACTCATATAAAAATCAAAGCAATTCCATAGACACAATCTCCTTCATTTGTTATTTAGTTGGTTTCCTTCAGGAATAGGATCTTCATTCAGAACTATATGACCAACAGGATTGTCTATCCTCATTTTAATCATTATCAACATTCTATTATTCAAGCTTTGTCACTGTATTTTTTCCCAACTCTGTAAAATTAGAACAAATAGTAGAATAATGATAATGGACTGGCCTGTCCAGAGAACAAGTAGTATATTCAATTGCAAGCAAAACAATTCTATTCCTCTGCCCAATAATATCTATGTCCCTCCACAGCCTGAAGCAGTCAGAACAGTGATCATCCCAAATCCCTCAAGGCTAAGGAACAAACAAAAATAAAAGGGGATTGAAACCACTGGCTACAGTGGTTGTACTTGCAATTGTAATCATTATTTTAGCTTATTCCTTTTACTTGCAATAGTAGTTATTATTTTAGCTCTTTATCTTATTTTAATTGAGTGATTTACAGCACTGTTGTAACTAGTTGCTTGCCGTTACCCCAGCTGGGTTTTGTTATTTTTCAAGGGCTTCTCTGGCTCACACTATTAACTATAACTGGACCATAAACAATCAATATATGCCAACTTAAATAATATCACTATCTCCACCTCACTTTGTTTAGATTCCATAAAAAACCTAAGCTCTGGATCCAGGGTCTAAGAGATTCGAGCTTTTTAAAAATTCTCCTGTCTCCTTCCTTGGGTACTCTACAATAAAAACTCTTTCTTTTCACAAAATCCTGGTGTCAATGCATTGACTTCTGTGTGCATCAGGCAAACAAGCCCATGTGCTTGGTAACAGTGTCAACACTGAGCAAATTAGAGAGAAAATACATTATGTGCAATAGAATAAAAGTCTTAGTGTATGCTTCCAATGCAATCAGGAGGAGAGGATAGAAAAATAACAATGGCTGAGGAATGATCACATGCTACAGGCAAAGAAGATATATACTGAATCAAGACATACTTACTTAGCTTAGGCATACTTAGCTAAGATTTTTGTCAGTTCCCTAGAGTGCAAGAATAGTCAGTAGTTGAACCACATCACACTATCTGTTATGATTTAAAGTATGTTGCCTTGATAAAAATTATATCCTTATCTGGGAAACAGAAGAATGATGTTGAAGTCCTCTTGGTTAATATGCCATTTTTTTCACATTGTGTTAGTGTTTGAAGTAATCATGGACAGTATTCGCCACATTTAAGGAGAAAGACTTGTGATATATGAAGAGCTTAATGTAAAAATCTGAAAATCTGTGGAGAATAAACAAAGAGCTGATCCAAGCAAGTTTAGAAAATGGTGTTTTGAATGAACTCTGTGCTACTGGATATATTTGGAGACATCAGAATGAACTCATGTCTTCACACACACACACATATGCACACACAGAGATGGATAGATATAGAAATAATTATAGAAATGAGTGTAAACATATATTAGTTTATATATATGTATGTGTGTGTGTGTGTGTGTCTGTGTGTATCCTAGACCTGTCTGCTGAAAGGACCTGGAATCAGTGACACATCAGTAGCAACGAGCATATTCAGAGCCCATATCTTGATTCTTCATATCATTCTCTATTAAAAAGAATGGAGAAATTAGTGGAGCACAGAAAATACGAGGTGAATTTTTAGCACCTTGTAGTGCTACAGAGTAAGGAAGTGCTCAGAAAACAAAAAGAAGGGGTCATGCCAAAGGGACCCAAGAGTCAACAGAAAGAGCTCCCACTGGCCAAAGCTGGCATAATTTGAGCAACAAAATAAATAAATTAACATTGGATTATAGCCAAAAGTTTTCAAAAATATCCATGAATCCAGACTAGTAGGAATAAATGACTTAATAAACACATACATGGGGGAATTTAAACAAATCTCCCATGGAGACAATTTCTAAATAATTTGTTCAGGTATGTTACCTCCAAGGAGGTACAACATAACTCTCCATCCCTTAAGGATGGGCTATACATTGTGACTTCTCTTTAAGAGTGCAGTATGAAAAGGGGGAAAAAAACAGTAGCTTTAGTATGGAGAAACTTGTCAAATCCTACCTCAGCAAGTGATCAAAGATAAGTCGTTGAAATGATGTGATGAGATTGACACTTTATCTCTGTGGTCTTTCTGCCAAAAACTCATTGGCAGAATGAGTTATGAGGAAAATGACAGACAAACGCAAATGAAGGGACACTCTACAAAAAACACTCTACAAAAACACATGGTCAGTATTTGTCAAGTGTGTCAAGGTCACTGGAAACAAGGTCATCAGAAACAAGGAAACAAGGTCATTATCAATAAGAGTATTGGAAACAAGGAAACAAAGGCTGAAAACTGTCACAAAAGAAACTGATAGACACGATAAATAAATGCTATGTGGCATACTGGATTGGACCCTGGAATTTCAAAAGATATTAGTAGAAAAACTGGTGAAATCTAAAAGACATCTGGAATTTAGTAAATAGTACTGCACCAATGCTGGCTTCTTAATTAGAAAAATATAGCACAGTAACATAAGATTTTAACATTAAAGAAACCTGGCTGAGGGGTATATGGGAACTCGTATTCCCTTTGTAATATTTTTCATGTGTGTAAATCTAAAATTGTTTCCAAATCAAAACCTTATTTTAAAATAAAATTGACAATTTAGAGTGGTGCTATTTTTAACTGGAAGTAGTTGCTTGTTCACAAAACCAAAATGATATCCATTATATTCAGCTTTTTTTTTTTTTTTTTTTTTTTTTAGCTATGAGTGTAGGTAAGGAAATTGCAAAGGCCCTTCTTATTTTATCCCACTTCTTAAAATGTCTTTATTAGAAGCAAATGCCTCCAGGATCTAACCCTCCAATGAGGGAAAAATGAGCCATTGTTTAAGAACTTAGAACTTGTGATTCTAGGTACACAAGTTCTAAATTTGTGAAAAGATTTAGCAGTACTATACTTTTATTAGACTTGCTTTTAATTTTTTTACTGCTTTGATTACAAAGTTCTATAAATTTTGAAACCTGTTTTTCCCACAAATCCCATGTTATTTTTAGTGTGCAAAGTATACAATTTTGCAGAATGGAAGATTTATCAGGAATATGTATATGAAATTGTGCAGAAACATAGGTACATTATTTTTATAGTTTGCATATGTATAGATGTGTGTGTATGTGGGTGTGTGTGTGTGTGTGTGCATATATATATATGAGCTGTTTAGTAAATTCTCAATACTCAGTAGCCTCCATGGAGGAGTTTAGGAACAATCCATTCTCATATTTGGTTTTTCTTTTTTTTTTTTTTTTTTTTTTTTTTTTTTAAATCATCATTTTATTGAGATATATTCACATACCACGCAGTCATACAAAACAAATTGTACTTTCGATTGTTTACAGTACCATTACATAGTTGTACATTCATCACCTAAATCAATCCCTGACACCTTCATTAGCACACACACAAAAATAACAAGAATAATAATTAGAGTGAAAAAGAGCAATTGAAGTAAAAAAGAACACTGGGTACCTTTGTCTGTTTGTTTCCTTCCCCTACTTTTCTACACATCCATCCATAAACGAGACAAAGTGGTGTTTGGTCCTTATGGCTTTCCCAATCCCATTGTCACCCCTCATAAGCTACATTTTTATACAACTGTCTTCGAGATTCATGGGTTCTGGGTTGTAGTTTGATAGTTTCAGGTATCCACCACCAGCTACCCCAATTCTTTAGAACCTAAAAAGGGTTGTCTAAAGTGTGCATAAGAGTGCCCACCAGAGTGACCTCTCGGCTCCTTTTGGAATCTCTCTGCCACTGAAGCTTATTTCATTTCCTTTCACATCCCCCTTTTGGTCAAGAAGATGTTCTCCGTCCCACGGTGCCAGGTCTACATTCCTCCCTGGGAGTCATATTCCACGTTGCCAGGGAGATTCACTTCCCTGGGTGTCTGATCCCACGTAGGGGGGAGGGCAGTGATTTCACCTTTCAAGTTGGCTTAGCCAGAGAGAGAGGGCCACATCTGAGCAACAAAGAGGCATTCAGGAGGAGACTCTTAGGCACAAATACAGGGAGGCCTAGCCTCTCCTTTGCAGCAACCGTCTTCCCAAGGGTAAAACTTATGGTAGAGGGCTCAACCCATCAAACCACCAGTCCCCTATGTCTGTGGTCATGTTAGCAACCATGGAGGTGGGGTAGGCGAATACCCCTGCATTCTCCACAGGCTCCTCAAGGGGGCACTACATCTTTTTTTTTTTTTTTTTTCCCCTTGTTTGTCTTTTTTCTTTTTTTTTTTTTTTTTTTTTTTTTTAACTTTCCCTTCTTTTTTCAAATCACCTGTATGAAAAAAAAAGTTAAAAAGAAAACAAACATACAATAAAAGAGCATTTCAAAGAGACCATAGCAAGGGAGTAAGAAAAAGACAACTAACCTAAGATAACTGCTTAACTTCCAACATGTTCCTACTTTACCCCAAGAAAGTTACATAATATAGCAACATTTCAGTGAACTTGTTCCTACTACAACCATCAGAAATTAACAGACCATAGTCATTTCTGGGCATCCCCAGAACGTTAAATAGCTTATCTGTTCTTCCTGGATTATTGTTCCCCCTTCCTTAATTGCTCTCTACTGCTAGTTCCCCTACATTCTACATTATAAACCATTTGTTTTACATTTTTCAAAGTTCACATTAGTGGTAGCATATAATATTTCTCTTTTTGTGCCTGGCTTATTTCGCTCAGCATTATGTCTTCAAGGTTCATCCATGTTGTCATATGTTTCACCAGATCGTTCCTTCTTACTGCCGCGTAGTATTCCATCGTGTGTATATACCACATTTTATTTATCCACTCATCTGTTGAAGGACATTTGGGTTGTTTCCATCTCTTGGCAATTGTGAATAATGCTGCTATGAACATTGGCGTGCAGATATCTGTTCGTGTCACTGCTTTCCGATCTTCCGGGTATATACCGAGGAGTGCAATCGCTGGATCGAATGGTAGCTCTATATCTAGTTTTCTAAGGAACTGCCAGACTGACTTCCAGAGTGGCTGAACCATTATACAGTCCCACCAACAATGAATAAGAGTTCCAATTTCTCCACATCCCCTCCAGCATTTGTAGTTTCCTGTTTGTTTAATGGCAGCCATTCTAACCGGTGTTAGATGGTATCTCATTGTGGTCTTAATTTGCATCTCTCTAATAGCTAGTGAAGCTGAACATTTTTTCATGTGTTTCTTGGTCATTTGTATTTCCTCTTCAGAGAACTGTCTTTTCATATCTTTTGCCCATTTTATAATTGGGCTGTCTGTACTATTGTCATTGAGTTGTAGGATTTCTTTGTATATGCAAGATATCAGTCTTTTGTCAGATGCATGGTTTCCAAAAATTTTTTCCCATTGAGTTGGCTGCCTCTTTACCTTTTTGAGAAATTCCTTTGAGGTGCAGAAACTTCTAAGCTTGAGGAGTTCCCATTTATCTATTTTCTCTTTTGTTGCTTGTGCTTTGGGTGTAAAGTCTAGGAAGTGGCCTCCTAATACAAGGTCTTGAAGATGTTTTCCTACATTATCTTCTAGGAGTTTTATGGTACTTTCTTTTATATTGAGATCTTTGGTCCATTTTGAGTTAATTTTTGTGTAGGGGGTGAGGTGGGGGTCCTCTTTCATTCTTTTGGATATGGATATCCAACTCTCCCAGCCCCATTTGTTGAAAAGACCATTATGGCTCAGTTCGGTGACTTTGGGGGCCTTATCAAAGATCAGTCGGCCATAGATCTGAGGGTCTATCTCTGAATTCTCAATTCGATTCCATTGATCTATATGTCTATCTTTGTGCCAGTACCATGCTGTCTTGGCAACTGTGGCTTTATAATAAGCTTCAAAGTCAGGGAGTGTAAGTCCTCCCACTTCGTTTTTCTTTTTTAGAGTGTCTTTAGCAATTCGAGGCATCTTCCCTTTCCAAATAAATTTGATAACTAGCTTTTCCAAGTCTGCAAAGTAGGTTGTTGGAATTTTGATTGGGATTGCATTGAATCTGTAGATGAGTTTGGGTAGAATTGACATCTTAATGACATTTAGCCTTCCTATCCATGAACATGGAATATTTTTCCATCTTTTAAGGTCCCCTTCTATTTCTTTTAGTAGAGTTATGTAGTTTTCTTTGTATAGGTCTTTTACATCTTTGGTTAAGTTGATTCCTAGGTACTTGATTTTTTTAGTTGCTATTGAAAATGGTATCTTTTTCTTGAGTGTCTCTTCAGTTTGTTCATTTCTAGCATATAGAAACATTACTGACTTATGTGCATTAATCTTGTATCCCGCTACTTTGCTAAATTTGTTTATTAGCTCTAGTAGGTGTATCGTTGATTTCTCAGGGTTTTCTAGATATAAGATCATATCATCTGCAAACAATGACAGTTTTACTTCTTCTTTTCCAATTTGGATGCCTTTTATTTCTTTGTCTTGCCGGATTGCCCTGGCTAGCACTTCCAGCACAATGTTGAATAACAGTGGTGACAGCGGGCATCCTTGTCTTGTTCCTGATCTTAGAGGGAAGGCTTTCAGTCTCTCACCATTGAGTACTATGCTGGCTGTGGGTTTTTCATATATGCTCTTTATCATGTTGAGGAAGTTTCCTTCAATTCCTACCTTTTGAAGTGTTTTTATCAAAAAGGGATGTTGGATTTTGTCAAATGCTTTTTCAGCATCTATTGAGATGATCAATTGATTTTTCCCTTTCGAGTTTTTAATGTGTTGTAATACATTGATTGTTTTTCTGATGTTGAACCATCCTTGCATGCCTGGAATGAACCCCACTTGGTCATGGTGTATGATTTTTTTAATGTGTCTTTGGATTCGATTTGCAAGTATTTTGTTGAGGATTTTTGCATCTATATTCATTAGGGAGATTGGCCGGTAGTTTTCCTTTTTTGTAGCATCTTTGCCTGGTTTTGGTATTAGATTGATGTTAGCTTCATAAAATGAGTTAGGTAGTGTTCCATTTTTTTCAATGTTTTGAAAGAGTTTGAGTAAGATTGGTGTCAGTTCTTTCTGGAAAGTTTGGTAGAATTCCCCTGTGAAGCCATCTGGCCCTGGGCATTTATTTGTGGGAAGATTTTTGATGACTGATTGGATCTCTTTGCTTGTGATGGGTTGGTTGAGGTCTTCTATTTCTTCTCTGGTCAGTCTAGGTTGTTCATATGTTTCCAGGAAATTGTCCATTTCTTCTACATTATCCAGTTTGTTGCCATACAGTTGTTCATAATATCCTCTTATAATTTTTTTAATTTCTTCAGGATCTGCAGTTATGTCACCTTTTTCATTCATTATTTTGTTTATATGGGTCTTCTCTCTTTTTGATTTTGTCAGTCTAGCTAGGGGCTTGTCAATCTTGTTGATCTTCTCAAAGAACCAACTTTTGGTGATATTTATCCTTTCTATTGTTTTTTTGTTCTCTATGTCATTTATTTCTGCTTTAATCCTTGTTATTTCTTTTCTTCTACTTGGTTTAGGATTGGTTTGCTGTTCATTTTCTAGCTTCTTCAGTTGATCCATTAGTTCTTTGATTTTGGCTCTTTCTTCCTTTTTAATATATGCGTTTAGTGCTATAAATTTCCCCCTTAGCACTGCTTTTGCTGCATCCCATAGGTTTTGGTATGTTGTGTTCTCATTTTCATTCGTCTCTATATATTTAGCAATTTCTCTTGCTATTTCTTCTTTAACCCACTGATTGTTTAGGAGTGTGTTGTTTAACCTCCAGGTATTTGTGAATTTTCTAAGTCTCTGATGGTTATTGACTTCTAATTGTATTCCATTGTGGTCAGAGAATGTGCTTTGAATAATTTCAATCTTTTTAAATTTATTGAGGCTTGTTTTATGTCCCAGCATATGATCTATTCTGGAGAAAGTTCCGTGAGCACTAGAAAAGTATGTGTATCCTGGTGATTTGGGATGTAATGTCCTGTAGATGTCTGTTAAATCTAATTCATTTATCAGATTGTTTAGGTTTTCAATTTCCTTATTGGTCTTCTGTCTGGTTGATCTATCTATAGGAGAGAGTGATGTGTTGAAGTCTCCCACAATTATTGTGGAAACATCAATTGCTTCCTTTAGTTTTGCCAATGTTTCTCTCATGTATTTTGTGGCACCTTGATTGGGTGCATAGACATTTACGATTGTTATTTCTTCTTGCTGAATTGCCCCTTTTATTAGTATGTAGTGGCCTTCTTTGTCTCTCAAAACATCCCTGCATTTGAAGTCTATTTTATCTGAGATTAATATTGCTACACCTGCTTTCTTTTGGCTGTAGCTTGCATGAAATATTTTTTTCCATCCTTTCACTTTCAATTTCTTTGTGTCCCTGTGTCTAAGATGAGTCTCTTGTATGCAACATATTGATGGTTCATTTTTTTTGATCCATTCTGCGAATCTATATCTTTTAATTGGGGAGTTTAATCCATTTACATTCAACGTTAAAACCGTGAAGGCATTTCTTGAATCGGCCATCTTATCCTTTGGATTATGTTTGCCATATTTTTCCCTCTCTCTATTAATATCCTTTATTGTACCCATACCGAATCTCTTTAGTACTGAACCTTTCTCCAAGTCTCTCTGTCCTGTCTTTGTTTCTCTGTCTGTAGGGCTCCCTTTAGTATCTCCAGTAGGGCAGGTCTCTTGTTAGCAAATTCTCTCAGCATTTCTTTGTCTGTGAAAAATTTAAGCTCTCCCTCAAATTTGAAGGAGAGCTTTGCTGGATAAAGTATTCTTGGCTGGAAATTCCTCTCTCTCAGAATTTTAAATATATCGTGCCATTGCCTTCTCGCCTCCATGGTGGCTGCTGAGTAGTCACTACTTAGTCTTATGCTGTTTCCTTTGTATGTGGTGAATTGCTTTTCTCTTGCTGCTTTCAGAACTTGCTCCTTCTCTTCTATGTTTGACAGTGTGATCAGTATATGTCTCGGAGTGGGTTTTTTTGGATTTATTCTATTTGGAGTTCGCTGAGCATTTATGATTTGTGTATTTATGTTGTTTAGAAGATTTGGGAAGTTTTCCCCAACAATTTCTTTGAATACTCTTCCTAGACCTTTACCCTTTTCTTCCCCTTCTGGGACACCAATGAGTCTTATATTCGGACGCTTCATATTATCTATCATATCCCTGAGGTCCATTTCGAGTTTTTCAATTTTTTTCCCCATTCTTTCTTTTATGCTTTCATTTTCCATTCTGTCATCTTCCAGGTCACTGATTCGTTGTTCAACTTCCTCTAGTCTTGTACTATGAGTGTCCAGAATCTTTTTAATTTGGTCAACAGTTTCTTTAATTTCCATAAGATCATCCATTTTTTTATTTAGTCTTGCAATGTCTTCTTTATGCTCTTCTAGGGTCTTCTTGATTTCCTTCATATCCCGTACTAGGGTCTCATTGTTCATCTTTAGTTCTTTGAGTAGCTGCTCTAGGTGTGTCTCTTCTGGTCTTTTGATTTGGGTGCTTGGGCTTGGGTTATCCATATCGTCTGGTTTTTTCATATGCTTTATAATTTTCTGTTGTTTTTGGCCTCGTGGCATTTGCTGTCCTTGATAGGGTTCTTTTAGGGTTTGTAGACCAGTTGAAGTCCTTATCTCTAATTTATCAGATCTACAGCTTCGTGGAGTACACTTTCTCTAACTAACCAGCAGGTGGCGTCCACGAGCCACCTGTTCTCCACAAGGCAGATCTCCCCTGCTTAGCCTTTTTGGTGAGTGGGGGAGTGAGTCTTGTGGGGCCCAATTGGTGTACCAAGCTCGCGTGCGTAGTTGGTGTTGCCTGCCCTGTATGTGGGGCGTGTTTCTGGGCAGTCGGGGAGGGGGGGTGGCCCTAACAATCAAATCTCCCTGATGATCCTAGAGTTTTAAAGCTGCTGCAATAGTCTAATCCTTCAGTTCAGTCCTGCCACAGTTTGTCTCTGCCACTGACCCACAAGTCTTTGGTATTGGCGTATGGCTCCTGAGACTTGCAAGTGGGCCCCTCTTCCAGGCTGTGCACCCCGGGTCCTCTGTTGAGGGATGACTGTGCTATGTCACAGGTGAGTGCCGTCCCCCCAGGGCAGTTCTGGGCTGCTGGGCTGTGTTGGGAGGCTCCCAGTCTGCTCAAATGATGGCTGAATGGGGCTCTGTTAATTCACACTGCTCCCCCTTCCCAGCTCTGGGACATTCAGCTGAGGTTGCAGGGAAGGCTAATGTCCACGCCCAGTTTTGTGGTGTGTGCCTGTTATTTGAAGCACTTCCGTCACACTGGGTTGTCTGGGGCAGCTCTGGGCTATGGGGCTGGCGATGGGCAGGAGTGTTTCCTGTCCACCAGGATGGTGGCTGTGAGCGGACACCCCCCTTTTCTTGGGAAGTTGTGTTGTTTAGTGAATTTTCTCAGCCACTGGATTATTGCCTTTTGTCTCAGAGCTCTCTTATTTCTGCTCTTGACTTGACGTGCCCAAATTTCAATTCTTTGAAGCTTTCTGTATTGAGCTTCTTAGAGTAATTGTTTTAGAAAAAGCAAAAAGGATTTAAAAAAAAAAAAAAAAAAAAAAAACGGCCCTCCTCAGAGATCTAATGGGTTATTGAAATGCTAATAGACAAAGCAACCAGGGCCATTAAGGAAAGGTGCCCTGGGCAGAGAGATCAGCCTTGCTTCGGGATTTGCATATGCGCCTCAAGGCCTGATCTCCGCCCTTCCCCTTTCTGTGTTCACCAGAACTCCAAAAATCCTCTGCTTTTACTTTGGAGCTTCTCGTGTTGTTTTCCTTCTATGCCCGTCTCCTCTCTGCTGGGCTGGCTGCTCTCAGAGTCTCTGGTGTCTGGCCTCAGTCTATCTATGGTTGGAGTTTGAATCAGTAGAATGAGTTTCCGATGAGAGCAGCCACTGCAATTCTCCCTTCTCCTTCCTGGAGCTGACAGCCCCTCCTCCCCCGGGACTGAGCCTGGCAGGGAGGGGCGCGGGTCCCCTGGCCGCAAAAACTTACAGATTTCGCTGATCTCAGCAGTTCCACGTTTTCATGAGTGTTGTATGAAGTATGCCCAAAGACAGATTGCTCTGTGGTGTCCAGTCCACGCAGTTCCTGGCTTTTTACCTACTTTCCTGGAGGAGTAACTAAAACATACAGCTCACCAGTCTGCCATCTTGCCCCGCCTCCTGGTTTTTCTTTAGTTTACCTTTCACCTGACTTAAATTGGAGACTATGAATTGGTTTCCATTATTTATTATTGTTATGTTCTTTCAAATAAATTTTTAAAAACTTATCACTCAAAATATTTTGAATATCAGAAATATAATTTTTACTCCTTTCTGCTAATATTTGGCACCAAATAAATTTTGGGGGAGATATAATATACTTGTCAATAAATTCAAAATAAGGTGACATCTGAAGTGGTATCATTTATTTGGGAATTAATTGAAAATAAACTGACAAGATAGGTTTTATAAATAACCCAATAGAATCTGAAATTCAGGCTTATTATTATTATACACTGAAGTTGTTTCTGGGTAAACTGACATTTTGCTTCTCCAAAAAAACTCTATTTTAAATGTCTATGTAAATTTTTAAGTTTGATTTTGAAGGACAGGCAGATTCTTAAAAGTTATGGCATAATATTTTGCTAATAAATGTATTTATTATTAATTCAAAAAAAATTTGAATGTGATCACTGAAAAATAAAATTGATGTATTAAATAGCTCTTTGATTAATTTGTTTTCAGTTTACAACTTCCCAAAGTTTTGTATACCTAAAATATATAATCAATTAAAAAATTGAATAAAATAATATTTTAAAATAACATTCCAGAAAAAAAACAACCTGTTCAAACAGAGTGTTAAAAGCAGTGAGCTGACCATTGGTATTCAATGAAGAAAGCATTTCTCTCTACAAAGTTAACTGCTCTTAGATCAAAATGAAAAGCAGATTGCCAAATTTACACTTAAGTCTCAGCTCAGCAGCAACCAAAAGGTACTGAGTGAAATGGAGAAGTAGAAAGAATGGGAGATAGCATCTATTGATCTCAGAGAGCATCTTATATTGGCTGCTTTAGCTTTGAAATTCCTCTCAAAATTGATCACATTCCTCTTGTTGTGGTCAAATAAACCAAGATGGCTAAAGACTAAAAAAATTTACTTCTCTCTTACATGTATAAAATTCAATATGAATAGAAGAGAATCCACAAAAGGGAACTTTGAATATAAAAAAGAAAAGCTGCATTTTTGTAAACTCAATTTTCAAAAGACTTAAGCACATAACGTAAAAGATATTTGCTACTATGGTAAAAAGATGGTTGTCATTAATATGGAAACGAAACTGTTTATGCTTTCCTACCAAAACCCATATACATAACATATATAATATATGTATACACACACACACACATATATATAGACATACACACATATATACATATATATAAATATATTTATGTTGGTGTCAAAAAAAAAAATAGTAGAAATTTTGAAATGTAGCATATTACTGCAATTTCCAGACCCTATCTCAAATGTCAGTTCCTCCATGAACCTCCATGACTACCATACTCTTCTACGACTTCATAATTGTCTATTTGCAAAATGTTGGTAGCTATCTCTTTAAATACATATATGGGTGGAAACTCAACCCAGAGCACTACCTTAGTTCACAACATGAATGAAGTGACTGTCAGTAGACTTTATCAACAAAGTGGTCTCTGAAATTTTAAGACTGTGAAGTACATTTTGAAGGCAATAATTCAGTAGCATTTTAGCTTACCTGCTACATTTAGTAATAAATTGTTTACTCTTCATGTTCTGTTTCCCCAAATTGATTATAAATTTCCTACAGACTGGAACCATGTCTTCTTAATATGCCCAAAGAAATTGAAATCCCCTGAGTGAAATATTTCTCCAAAGGCCAGCTTGAGAGGACATTCACAGTCTTGAGACATTTCAAGCACATGGAAATGAATACACACAGAGGATATAACAACACTGTACCAGTGCATCGGAAACATGAAGCTGATAAAATATATTCATGGCCTTCCTCCACTCCCCACGACCCACAATCGCTACCCATGTTACATTATCTTTTAGGACAAATCTTTCAACATATAGTTCACCTTTCCAATTCCTTGATATATTATTTAGATGATCCTCTCTCACATTTTTTGTCTATATTTACAATAATTTTTTGGCCATGGAGCTATTAATTTATGTAAAAATTAATTGGAACAATTTCTGATCTTTGAGAAGGTTATATATGATGATTTCACAGATACTTCTATATACAAGATTATAATTTCATCTTAACTTTTAAATTATTCCTTTTAAATGCAGTTATTTCTAAGTGTATTGTACAGTACAGAAAAACGTTTCTTCTACCATCTCAAGCTGATCATTTCCTGTTGCCAGATATGTAAGGAAAGTTGTCTTTGTAAGTGTTCTCTACTTACCTTATCAATCCTGAAAGAAAGTTACATGTATATGTATGCTTTTTTTTGTTGTTGTTGTCCTCTTTTCAATTTCCAAATATGGTACAGTAAAAACAGTCAATTTCTTACCCCTCACCCTTACTACAGTGATTCTCAAATATGCCTACAATGCAACATCACTTGGAGAACTTAAAATTCCTGATGCCTGGGCCATAGTCCAGAGAAAGTAAATCAGAATTCTTCAACTAGGTCCAGCCATCAGTGTATTTTCAAAGTTCCTCTTGTGATCCTCTTGTGATCCCTAGGTACACTTTAGGGTTGTTGAGAATCACTAATGTAAATGGGATTCATATTTGTTCCTTAAAGTACCCACATGTGCCTGCATAGGGATGGGCTACAGGGAAAATCTGACTCCTGCCCTACCCCTAATGAGGAATCTTTAGTGGTTTAACCCAATCATGGTAATTCCAACAATAGATTTACTATAAAGGATGTAAACTAATTCTGGCTGATGAAGTTAATGTTTTTAAAGTCCTCCAACACACATACAGACATTCGTAAAAACAAACAACAACAACAAAAAACAATAGCCCCATTTTGTTTAGGATATTGTTCTAGGAGGATAAGATGACCACAGCTACTGCAACAATTGGAAAAATGCATGAATCTTGCATGTTGAGAATTGCACAACCAGAGAACACAGAAAGAGAGAGAGTGATGTGAGTCTTTATTATTAAGGGTGGCATTGAGCTGCCAAATTAACTGTCATCCTCCCTTAGCCTCCACCAATGTGAAACAATAATATTTTCTCTGTTTTTTCAAATTTTGTGAATTAGAGTCTTCTGTTTTATGTAGATTGACTCAATGTGAAAGGTATCTTAACCTAACCAATAGGTGTTATAAAAGCTGCCTCAATACAAATATGAATATTTCTTATCAGATAAAGAAATGCCATTAGATATTTTAATACTAGCAAGGTCTTAAATTCTTTAGTTTGTCAAATGATTATTTATGTAATATAGAAGCTATATTATTTTTGTTTCTAAGAAGCATAAGATGTATCAAAATAGCTCAAGGAAAATGTATTTATTTTAATTATACTGGGTATCATACCAAATCCAAGGAAAATTTGGCAAATCAGTACCAGAAAGGGTAGGATAAAAGACAGTTCCAGGGATTTTAATATAAGACCCTTAAAGAGCATCCATCTTTATCTCTACTGTTGTTATAACTCAATCTCCACTACAAATCATTAAGATCCTGAGCTTAAATGCCACCTGAGAGAGAACCCAATTCGCCTACATTGAGTTGGCTTTCCTTCTCTGCTCCAGTCAATGTGGTCAAAGCTTCATGGTCAATCAGCATTACTTGAATTTCACAATTATTTATGATGATGATAATTTATCTCTCTAATAAGAAAACTAAAACATGGAAGGTTAAATGATTAAAGCTTTCCTTCTGGGATTATTACCTCAGCCCAACAAATATACTATAGAACACAATGAAGATAAATACTTTGGTGAAAGAAAGGAAAAAAATAAATTATAGAAAAGCATATCAGGGAAACACATAATATGTAAAATACTCTGTTGTATAAAGTTGATGATTTTCACATACAACACATCATTAGGTTAAGTAAAATGTGAAGTTTCAACAGTATATTTAATCATCTAATGAAGCAAGAGCAATGTAATTGATTTCTCTTCTTGCAATCCATTTTCTACACCACTCCCAGAGGGTCTTTCTAAAATCTTAGCAATTTAAATCTGAAGGATTATGTCCCTTCTTGCTTAAGGTCCTGCAAATATCCTTCTCCAGAGATTGTGGGACACTTCAGGCTTTGAAATTAGCTGTCTTCTGTATTCTCATCTCTTACTCCTATGCCCCACACTTCATGTCATAGCATTGCAATGGCTTCCAGTCTTCTTTATATTTCAACTTTTGTTTTCTTCACTACCCTTTTTGTGCTGTTTTTGTCATCACCCCACATACTCCTATAGCACCTTTTAATTCTGCCAACATCATGATAATCATGCTTTATAACCACAAATTTTATTGTCTGTCTCCATCACTGGACTATGTGCTAAAGGTCAGATTATATATGTTCTTTCAACAATAGCAGAGCCCCTGTCATGAATAGATCCTCAACAAATATTTGTGGAATGAAGAATAAACATGAAATTTTAATAATGAGCCAATTAAAAGAGTGATTGAAAGGTGCTTCAAAAGATATATTATAATGCTCTTTATGTATTATCTCCTCTCAATTGAACCCAGATAGAAGCTCTAGCAAAGTTTCAGAGAACCCTAATTACTGGTGCTTATCAATTATATAATTGGCATAACTGAAGAGGATTCCACACAGTTACAAGGTTTCAAGAAGTGAATATTTTCTTAATACATTATACATGTATTCACACTTATAAAGCACTAAAATGTGGCATTATTTTAAGGGAAATAATAAAAATGTTAAGGGTTTGTGGTTAAAATGAAGTTAACATGACTAGATGTCTAATCAAGAGAGTTATTATTGAGTGATTACTAATGGAGATAAGGCAATTATATTATACTACTATGATAATATAATTTATTCTTTGATGGTTTGTTAAGTGCAAATTAGTAGAAATTAACCTTGGCAACCTTAGTCTTTCTTAACCATTACTTGAAATATCAGTCATCACTAATCTACACTGAAGTGTCTTTTCTTTCCAAATAGCCACATAGTTAGCAGTACATTAATCAGTGCTAATCAGAAAAGAAACAGCTACTGATTATTCCAAATAATTCATTATTCAGTTAAAATAGAATCTAAGTGACTTAAATAAGGATATTTTTATAAACATAAAAAATGAGAATACAATTGAATGTTATTCTTTCAGATAATTAAAACAAGTGCCTGCAATGTGTGGGAAAGTACCACACTGGTAAGAATTATCCTGCTCCAAATGCCAATTGAAAAATCATGGTGAAATAGGCAATTCCATAAATTTAGAGACCAGGAAATCAACAATGAAAACAAGTTACTGTTAGAAGCAGGGTTGGAATTGTCTCCTGACTTTATTCCAGTGATTTTCCTCTTGTGAATCCTCTGACTGTAGTAAGAAATATATAGGATATGATTACCTTCAGAAGAGGATTTTTATATTTCCATTCAATTAATATGCCATGTATTAAAAACCTATAAGGTAGCAGGTATTGGGAATAAAAAGACAGTAGTCACTATATCTGCCTCTAAGGAGTCTATGATTTAGAGTGGAAAGTGAATACTTAAAGAAATCATAACACAAATATATGTATATGCTATGGGTTAAAAGCTATGAAACCCATATGAAAAAACCTACAGATATGAATTCATTTTCATACATCAAATTAGAGAAGAATCTTCTGGATGCAGAAGGACCATGAAAATGGCAAGAGAATGAGAATGTGCATGATTATTCTTTCAGAAACAAGAATACTAGAGTAGTGAGAACTTTAGGCTCATGAGTGTGTAGGAAATGGTTGGAAATTGGTTCACATGGATAAACTGAAGATAATTCAAGAAGATCTTTTATCACCATACTAAAAATTCTGGACTTTAGTTAGAAAATAAATAAATAAATAAAATCCCCATTGCATTAGTCACATGCTCATAACAGTGCTTTGAGAGATAAAAGGAAATTTTTTAAGGGAAAGATTGCTGAAAGGAGAATAAAAGGCCAAAGCAGGTCAAGAAATATTTGGAATGATGGATTGTGATACCCTAGATTAGGAGATTAGTAGTGGGGATAAAGAAAATGGAAAAGATTCTAGATATATTTATTAATTAAAATATTCAGGATACAGATTATTCAAGGATGATGTTGAAGTTTCTAGCCCAGGTTATATATGATCCAGCCATTTATTAAAACAGAAGTAGTTTGAAAGAGAGAGTTTTGGAAGTGAAAATGATTTTTTTTTCTTTTTTACACATTAACTTTGCGGTCCATCACATCAAGATAAGAAAATTTTGATATTATGCTGAATCTTATTAAAACTGTTATTAATAAATAATATTCCCTTTATGTGGATGGTACTGTATTAGGTTCAAATATACCAAATATGATTCCATATCTTCTGAAGAACCAAACACAGGGGAAAATGTCTGATATATTGTATTTAGACACTTAGTTATTGATTACTCATGTATCTCAATATTGTCACTTTCTTAACATCATATTTATTATACAGAAGTGCTCAAGAACACAACTGTGTAAGGTAATTATATAAAATGCTGTCTTAATGTTCCAGCTTCTAAAACAAATACCATAAGATTGGTTGACTTAAACTATAAGAATCCATCAGCTCACAGTTTTGATGCTAGGAAAAGTCCAAAATTGAGGCATCAGCAAATAGATGATTTGTCCTCAAAGACTGGAATTCTGGACTTGCTGCTGGTGATCCTTGGGTCTTTGGCTTTTCTGTGACATGGCAATCTACATGGTTATGTGTTCTCCTTTCTCTTTGGGGTTCCACTGGCTTTCAGCTTCTGTCTCCTCCCAGTGGCTTTTTTTCTATAAACTTGACAGTAATAGGATTAAGAACCATCCTGGTTCAGTTGTCCACACCATATCTAAAAATAACATCTTCAAAAGTCCTATTTACAATGGGTTCACACCCCCAGAAATGGCTGAAGAACATGTTTTTCTTGGGTACATAATTCAACCTATGACAAGTAGTATAAAACCAATTCATTATAAAAGCTGAGGATAAACTCAGTTTAACTGGGTGACTATTTTTAAAACAGACTTCTAAAATTTAAAATGCTTTTAGATTTACAGAAAAGCTGGGAAGATTCTAGAAAGAGTTCCTATGTACCCCGCACACAGTTTCTCCTAGAGTTAATATCTTACATTGGTACTTTTGCCCCAGCCATTGAATGCATATTGATAAATTATTATTAACTAAAGTCCATATTCAAATTTCCTCAGTTTTTGCAGAGTATCCTTTTTCTGTTCCAAGATCCACCTACATTGTATTTAGTCTTCACGGCTCTTTCATCACACATGGGCTCTACTTGTTCCTCACATTTTCCTTTGTTTTTGATGATCTTGAGAAGTTTTGAGGCACATTGAGCAGGCCTTTTGTAGAATAACACTCAATTGAGATTTGTCTGATGATTTTTTTTTTTTTCATGATTAGCCTGGGGTTGTAGATTTTGGGGAGAAAGAATATACAGGTAAATTGACATTTCATCACATAATTTCAGTGTCACTTGCTGTCAGCATAACTCATCACTGTTGATGTTAACCGTGGTACCCAGCTGAGGTAGTGTATGTCAGGTTTCTCCACTATAAATTTACTCTTCTCCCCTCCTTTCTATGTACAGCCCACACTAACATAGTGGAGAGTTATGCTTCATTTCCTTGAGGGAGATGTATCTACAAAAATTATACAGAATATTTTGTTTTAGAGATTTTCCTCCTCACTCCCATTTATGTATTTGTTTAATCATTTATATCAATATAAACTCATGTATATTAATTTTATCCTTTGGGTCATAATCTAATGCTACTTGATTTTCTTGCCCAAATTATTCCACCTTTGGCCATTGAGAGCTCTTTCAGTTGGCTTCTGTGTTCCTTTTATATACTCTTATGTCACAGTCCATGAGGGCCATGCCAGTCCAGAGGCCAAAGAAGACAATGAGCATTTTCTGATACATGAACTTTTGTTCAGGGCTTACTTATAGGTTGAGAAGTCATGGAGAGATTATGACAGCTCTCTCAGGCTGGACAGGCATTGCTTTTGCAGGGAAGTCAACCACTTGATGCAAAGAGGACAGCAAGCCATTTATAAGGGTTTAAGACAAAGGCATTCCTAAGTGTGGGGGAGCATAGATGTGGGAACAGGTCACTCTTACCTGAGGGGTGGTGCAGGAAGGACTAGAATAACACTTGAACAATTACATTTTGCTCTTTTTGTGAGACTAAGAGCCTCTCATCTCCTGCCTGCTTTCCATGAAGTTACATTTTAAGGTCAATTTACCCTTTTTCTCTTCACTGGCTTACAAAGACAATAGGTTAAATATTAGCTGCCTGGGTCACACAGATTGCTGTGCACCAAAGTCTGCAGGCCTGTTTTGCTTAGGCCACAGGCTGCCACAATCTACCCCTGCACAACAGTTTGCATTGACCATAAAACAGACTTTAAATCCATAATTCACAACAACAATAAACAACATAGTAATAATATACTGGTTCAGAGAGATAATAAACCTATTAGCAAGTGGCACTATGGCCAGGTTAATGAGTTTTACCATTTAGCACAAGAACTGCCTGGGCTAAAGTAGTTAAAGGACAAAACTACCAGACAGTTTGCTTTATTCTATATCTAGTTTTTACCATTTTTCAGCCTTGACCACAGAGATAAATTTCCCTTTCCACCAACTTTCTGCAACTTTCTATATTCATTCAGGTTTTGTTCCATATCCTTTTTTTTCTTTTATTCTGATACAACCAGTTATTTAGGACAAAATGACTTCCTTTCCCTTCAATTAAAAAAAAAAAATCCCTCATACCCTCTACATTCAAGTCATCAAAATAATTCTGGAAATTGTTCTTAAGCATTTCACAGCATATTATTAGCATTATCATTACACTTGTTAGAATTCTAAATACAGAAAACATTTTAGTCAATGCATTATTGAAATAGTAACACATTTTTTTAACAAGAATTAACAACTCATGTAAGCATTAAATTGGACAGTTGAGTGGTTTAACAATATATAAACTGAGTCTTCTTAGTAGATAGAAGAGTTCCAGGTGAGGCGGTTTTAAATACCATGTTTTCTCCCCCTGCAGGGAGCCCTTCAGTGTCAGACCTACAGTTAGTTTTCTAAGTAATTCTAATACCCTTGGTCTTAGAATTCTCAACCAGTGTGGCTGCATGGGCCAGAAACAGAGCCAATTGACCTTATTTTCCCCAATTTCTAGTGTTTGTGGCACAGACAAGAGAAAGTTATTATCATTGCCCCATTGTGGTTTGAAGGGAGCCAGCCTCTTTATCTGGAGTTAATGCTGATACAGTCCTCAAGTCCATTGTTTCTAGCATCCTTTAAGTGTTTAGACATATCCACAGCAGTGAAGGCATATTTCATCCCTTTGGACAGAGGAAAGGGGCCAATATAGTCTACTTGCCACCAGGTGACAGGAATCTGGTGTCCTTGGTGCCCAGTCTTCTGGCACAGCCATTCAGTCACTTCATATGTCATTGATGTTAGGCTGTGGAATTTCACTAGGGCATCCATTTCTGTATTACTTGGAAATGAAAAAACAATTATCTCATATTTGTGGCAGGAAATCCAGATGTCTTCCCACCAGATGGTGTCAGTACTGGGCCGGACAGTCACAGCGTTCCAGGTAGCAGGTTGCCCACATGCCAATCCATACAGAGTCAGGAGTATTTCCTTGTCTATCAATGGTGGGCATGGGAGGAGCCTCCTCAGGAGGATCAACAGGAAATAGGGTATGCTGCTCTTTCACATAGGAGGCTGGTCCTAAAATTTCATGCACCTCTGTACTTAAAGAGTTGTTAAAAACGCCACATCATAGGAGGTTGACTTTCCATTTTGTCAGTGTGCTCACCTGAGCACTCCCCAAGTGGTGCTTATTTATAGTGTCCATATCTGCATACCTGTATGGGTATGGTCTTCTGTAAGGTCACTGGGCACCTGAGTTAGACCTTCAACACTCACAACAGAGGATTACAAACTGTGCACAATGGCTCTTTTATAGGGCTATATCTGAGTCCTGTGCCCTTCCATAGTTGGGACCAGAATCTAATAGGTACACATTTAGCTTATTGTCTTTGCCACAAACCCCACCCAAAGCCAACATTGGCACTGTCCACATCCAAATCACAGGGTATATTGGGGTCCACCCCCCTGAAAGTATTTGCTTGCATAATAGTTCACTTAGTCTGTTTAAACACAGCCTGCTGTGGAAAATCCCATTCCCACACTTTTCCTTTTCTAATTAGGGTATACAAAAGTTTTAAAATTCATACTAAATAGAGTATAAACACTTTCCAATAACTGAACAAACCAAGTAAAGCCATGAACTGTTCAGAAGTAAGCAATGTGGGATAACTTTGCATTTTAACAACAACATCTGAAGGAAGAGCCTTAGTTTTACCCAACCAGACAATACCTAAGAACTTGATAGAGTAGTCAGGCTCTTCTGGAGATTTTCACATTTGAAGGTATCTTTGTGGAAGCACAACAAATGTCCATTGTTGTTTTCCCCACATGAAGCCTAACACAGGTTGACTGGAAAAAATCTAAAAATATTATAAATAACATATTAGCAAGGTTTAATGCAAAGTTAAACAGGAGCAACAAGTTCACCAATGTTTCCCTAGGTTTTCGTCTATATTGGTAACTAATGTCTTTGAATTCAGCAGGGGAAAACTCCCAGGATGAAATGAGGAACTTTTGATTAGAAGCTGTTGCTACTGCCCCTCCTTCTTCCCTCCATGGGGGATCAGGGTGCTGAACTTCCTCTACTTTAACCCTTTGTTGGACCAGAGGTAGGGTATGCCTACTTTCCTTAGTATCAATTTCCCAGTCAGACAGGGGCTCATCATCTTCTGATGAGGAATCAGCAGGGTCCCACACTTTAGAGTCCCAGGCAGGGGAAGTCAGGATATGCCTAAATTGACTTTTGGGCAGCTTATGCCCTCTTACTCTACTGTGCTGGTATGTCAATATTTCTAAACATTTATCCAGAACACCTTTCAATTTTTCTTGTGCTAGCCTCGTATCTTTTTCTAGCTTTAACTTACCTCCCAGGTGGCTTACAGCCACCTTAGCTGCTAAAGCTTCCTCAGTAGTGGTACATACAACCTCTAACAATGGCCAGCCCACCACAGCCACAATCTGGTGGCCCTTTTTTTCTTTCTGGATCCCCAGTGGCCCTGTGGCCTGATACAGGATGGCTCTTTGTCCACCCAGAGAGTTATAAGCATTTCCGTACTCCCTCAGCAGATTCCACTCATCTAGGAGGTTAGCCACCCCTCCCCACATAGACATCTATTCCACTGGGAGGGTAGGCAGTCTTTCCCACATAGATGTCACAGGCCTCCCCAGTATCCCACCTGGAGCCTTCTTCTTTCCCCCTCCCAAGTTCATGTCATCAGTGCCTGGGATCTCCTCAGTCTCCAGCTGGCAGCTATTTGATTCTCCAGGCTGACTCTGCCAGTTGTCACAACCCATGAGGGCCATGCCAATCCAGAGGCCAAAGAAGACAATGAGCATTTTCTGATACATGAACTTTTATTCAGGGCTTACTTACAGGGTGAGAAGTCATGGAGAGATCATGACAGCTCTCTCAGGCTGGGCAGGTATCACAGTCACAGGGAAGTTGACTGTGCAATGCAAAGAGGACAGCAAGCCATTTATAAGGGTTTAAGACAAAAGCATTCCTAAGGATAGGGGGAGCATAGATGTGGGAACAGGTCACTCTGACCTGAGCGGTGGTGTAGGAAGCACTAGAATAACACTTGAACAATTTCATTTTGCTCTTTTTGTGAGACTAAGAGCCTCTCATCTCCTGCCTGCTTTCCATAAAGTTATATTTTAAGGTCAATTTACCCTTTTTCTCTTCACTGTCTTACAAAGACAATAGGTTAAACATTAGCTGCCTAGGTCACACAGACTGCTGTCCACCAAAGATCTGCAGGCCTGTTTTGCTCAGGCCATGGGCTGCCACACCTTATCTTTGTGTTTTCCAATTTTTGATGGCTTCCTTATTGGTGACATTACAAGATGCCAGGCCAATTTAATATATTTCCTGCCTTAATTCTAGAATCAGACATTTTTCTGAGAAACTCAGGATTTTTTTAAATTGGAGAATGGTATTAGAAATCAAAATCTTGGTGCTAGGTATGTCTGTTGCTATTCAGAGCCATTGCATCTAAGCCCTCTTGGCTAACAATTAAATATTTGTGTATATTAATCTATATATATATACATATCTATAAATATTTCTATATGTGTCTATATTAAATTAAACCTGAGTCCCCAGAAATGTCTACAACTTTAATCTATTACTACATGGATCATTTTATCCTCACCTTGCATGTCTGTAACCTACAACTTCAACAGTGAGAAACTGCCTCACATCATACTCCATCTATTTATTTAAATGTTCATTGCCAGTAGACATATATAGTGGATTCAGAGTCATGCACCAGTCTCACTGTGGAAGACAATTTTATCAACTAGAGTGCAATAATTATATGCAGTACCTTTGCTTAGTCTTACAATCACTGTTTATTTCCAAAGCACCATTTTCCCTCAACCATTTCAGTGGGGTTATTTCATACATTTGTAATACAGCCAGATTCTTTTGTTGTTGTTGTTATGGGATCACTAAGCCACATAAATCTATTTTTTTTTAATTTTCATATTCTAAGGTTCATTCTTTGTGATGAAAGGTTTATACGTTTTGACAAACGCATAGTGATATGCACCTTCCATAATATATCATACTTGATAATTTCAGCACTCTAGAAATTCCCTGTGTTTTACTTATTCAATCATCCCCTCCTGTGTAGATTGGAAGCTATTTGTACCCCAGAAAAGCATGTTCCTAAATTTAGTACATTTCTGTGGGTGTGAACCCATTTTAAGTAGGACCTTTTGATGAGGTTACTTCAGTGGCCTTCCTCAGTCAGGATTATTGGAGTCCTATATAAGTGCAGGGAAATTCAGACACACAGAGAGAAACCATGGAAATGAGAAGCTGAAATTCAATGGACCCTAGAGAAAAACAGAGAGGCCAGTAGAGGCCACCATGTGACTTGTCATGTGACAAGCTAAGGACCAAAAAGGGCCAGCAGCCAGCCCCAGAACAACACAGACTTTGGGAAGAAATCATTGCCTTGATGATGCCTTGATTTGGATTTAATTTTAATCTCAATACTGTGAGCAAATAAATTCTCATTATTTAACCTGACCCATATCATGGAGTTTGCTTGAACAGACTAGGAAACTAAAACACCCCCTTCTTGGCAATCCTGATCTGTTTACTATTGCTTCTTTCTTGGCTTTTCCAAAAGGTCATATAAATGGAATCATAAAATATGTTTCAGACTGGCTTCTTTCACTTAGCTATCTGCATTTAATATCGATCTATGTTTCTGTATAGCTTGATAAGTTCTTCATTTTAATTGTTGAATGATATGCCATTGAATAAATTATCAAAGTTTGTTTAACTATTCATCAAATAAAAGGCATTTGTTTGCACCCAGTTTTAGCAATTATGAATAAAGCAGCTATAAATATTCACATTCAAGTTTTTGTGTGTACACAAGTTTTCAAATGATTTGTGTAAATATCGAAAAACATGGTTACTGAATGGTATGATGAAATTTTGTTCAGTTTTGTAGGAAATGGAAAAACTCTTTCAAAGTGGCTGTAGTATTTTGCATTCCCATTAGCAAAAAATAATAGTTCCTGTTACTTTGCATCCTCATTGGCTTTTGGTATTGTCATGCTTTTCTTTATATTTTGGATATAATTCCATTAACAGATATGTTTTGCAAATATTCTCTCCCAGTCTGAAGCTTATCTTTTCATTCTATTAGCAGTTTCTACCACAGATCAGAAGTTGTTTTTTTAAGCTAATAACCTACAATTTGTATATTATTTTTTGCAGCTCATGTTATTTGTCCTTTATCTAAAAACTCTTCAACAAATCCAAGACCATATAGATTTTTCTCTTATGTTTTCTTCTAGAAGATTTTGAGGTTTGCTTTTCATATTTAGTTCTTGTTCTAGTTTGCTAATGCTGCTGAAATGCAAAACACCAGAGATGGATTGGCTTTTACAAAAGGGGGTTTATTTGGTTACACAGTTAGTCTTAAGGCCACAGAGTGTCCAAGGTAACACATCAGCAATCGGGTATCAAGTAACTTCACTGGAGAATGGCCAAAGGTGTCCAGAAAACCCCTGTCAGCTGGGAAGGCATGTGGCTGGTGTCTGCTCCAAAGTTCTGGTTTCAAAATGGCTTTCTTCCAGGACATTCCTCTCTAGGCTCCAATTTCTCAAAAATGTCACTTTTAGTTGCACTTGGGATATTTGTCCTCTCTCAGCTTCTCTGGAGCAAGAGTCTGCTTTCAATGGCTGTCTTCAAAATGTCTTTCATCTGCAGCTCCTGTGCTTTCTTCAAAGTGTCCCTCTTGGCTGTATGTCCTCTTCAAAATGTCACTCTCAGCTGCTCTGAGTTCCTCTGTCTGCCAGCTCATTTATATGGCTCCACTGATTTAATTTAGACCCACCCTGAATGGGTGGGCCAACACCTCCATGGAAATTATCCAATCAGAGTCATCACCTACAGTTGCATGGGGCACATCTCCATGGAAACATTCAAAGAATTACAATGTAATTAACACTGATAAGTCTGCCCACACAAGACTACATCAAAGATAATGGTGTTTGGGGGACATAATACATTCAAACTGGCACAGTCTATTATCCATTTTGGTTTAATTTTTGAGTAAGACATAAGGTCTGTATTTAGGTTCATTTCTTTCATGTGGATGTTCAATTGTTCCAGCACCATTATTTGAAAATATTATTCTCTTGCCATTAGGTTGAAAGTATTATTATTTTTACAATGAAAAGCTTTTGTCTTTATAAAAATTAGTTGACTATATATGTGTGGGTCTATTCCAGGGATTATGATTTTGTTCTATTATTCTGAGTCCATTCTTTCATGAATAAATGTGCTGCTTTGATTAGTGTAGCATTATGGTAATCCTCAAAATTTGTAAGGTGAGTCCTCTAAATTTTTTAGCATTGAAATATTGTGGTATATAAGAAATAAATTGAATTTTGTATGAAGACTTTGCTACACTTGCTTACTAGTTCACAATTTTTTTTTTTGTAGATTCATTGGGGTTATCTACGTAGGCAATTGTCTCATGTGTGACTAAAGATGGTTTTATCTTTTGCTGTCCAATCTGTATATTTTTATTTATTAATTTTTCCTTTACTTTTGCCCTAGCTAGAACTTCTAGTACAATATTGAATTAATGTTTTGAGACCGGACTTTTGCCTTGTTGAAGATCTATCTCTCACCTTTAAGTATGTTAGGTATCCTTTTTTGTTTTGTTTTTTAGATACTCTTTATTGAATATTAGGAATTCCTCCTAATTTGAAAACTGTTGCATTTGGTCAAGTGATTTTTTTTTTTGGTATCAATTAATATAAGCATATGATTTTTCTCTTTCATCTGTTGATATTATGAATCACATTGATTGATTTGCAAATAGTGAACTAGCCTTGCTTACCTAGAATAAATTCCACTTCATCATGATTCATATATTTATTTTTTAAACTTTGTTGGATTTAATTTCTTATTATTTTGAAAGGGATTTTGGCATCTCTGTTCATGAGAGATATTAATTTGTAGTTCCTTTTATTCATTCTGTAATATCTTTATCCTGGTTAAGGTATTAGGGTAATAACTTTTGTTTGTTTTTCTTAATTTGTTTATCTCTTCCCTAAAATTATTGTTTATCTTCTTCTGCTTGTATGCTTTAGGCTTAGATTATTCTTCTTTTTATAGCCTGCAAAGGTGGAGACTTAGATCTTTTATATTTCATCTTTTCTAATCTATTTAGTGCTACAAATTTTCATCAAAATAGAGCATATGCTGTGCTTCTACAAATATTTGTCATATTTTCATTTTAACATAGCTCAAAATATATCTTTTAATTTATCTTGAAACTTCTTCAACTCATGTTATTTGGAAGTGTGATGTTTAATCTCCAAATATTTGGGGATTTTCCAGTTCTCTTTCTGTTAGTGATTTCTAGTTTAATCCATTTTGGTCAGAGAACATAATGTGTATGATTTCTATATATACATATTTTTTAATTTTAGTGAAGCTGATTCAACTTTATGCAGTCCACAAAAAAAAATAATTTCAAATGTAATGATATATGTAAATCAAAAGTAAAATGTTAATAAAAGATAGACTATGCAAGGTTAATAATCAAAAAAGCATAAGTGACCATATTAATATAACTAAAGTAGTATCAAGAGAAAAAAAAAAAAGAAAATTGTCAGCAATAAAGAGAGATATAACATAGTTATAAAAACATCAATTTACCAAGAAGAAATAATGGTACTAAATATGTATGCACCTAAACAGAGAGTTTCACATTTCAAGATGGAAAACACAGAAGTGAAAGGAGGCACATCCACAATTATAAATGGATATTACAACATTCCTTTCTGAGTAATACATAGAAATAGTAGATAGTTAGCAAGGATATAGAACAGAACAGCACCACCAACCAAAGGATCTAATTGACAAATATAGAGGACCCTACCCAACAACAAGAGAATACACTTTTCTTTCAATCACATGTGGAACATTCACCAAAATTGACTCTTACTGCATTATAATTCAACATTAAAACTTTTTAAAGAGTTGAAATTATACAAAGGTAAACATTTAAACAATTGAAGTTGTAATGAATTGAAAACATAAGTATCTCTGACCATAATGGAATTAAAAGAATAAGAACAGAATCTCTAAAGTTTTTGAAATAACACAGAGTGTTTCTAAATAATTCATAGATCAATGAGGATATGTAGAAAATATTGTGAACTGCACAAAATAAAAAAAATATAATATCAAAATTTATGGGATGCAGATAAAGCAATGTTTAGAGAGAATTTATACATTAAGTTCTTATGTTAGAAAAAAAGAAAAATCTCAGGTCAATAATCTAAAGCTTCCACCTTATGAAACTGATAATGAAAAGCAAATTAAGTCCAAATGCACAGAATAAAGGAATAACCAAGTTGCAAGCAGAATGAATGAAATTGAAAACAAAATCAAGAGAGAAAAAATCAAGGAAACAAAAAGTTCATACTTTGAAAGAAAATCAATAAAATGTTTAATCTTGCAGCAAAATCAAAAAGGAAATTTAGAAGACACAGATTACAAATATCAGAAATGAAAGATACATTATCACTGCAGGCCTCAAAAACATTAAAAGAATTTTAAGATAAAAGGACTAGTTCTTTAAAAACCACAAACCACCACAGCTCAATCGAGATGAAATAGACCACCAGAATAGTCCTTTACCTAGTAAAGAAACTGAATTTGTACTTACAAAACTTCCAAACAAGCTGCCACACTATTTTTCAGTGTGCTGGAGTTGGGTTGTGGGCTCAGAGTGTAATCCTGCTCCTTCCACAGGAGTAAGAGGGATTTTTAGTGCATGTGTTTCCTTTTACTTCTAGTCCCCCCATTCCCTTCATCTGTCTGCAATGAGTTTTCACCAATGCTCTAAGGGCAATAACAATTGTTCCCTTTCCCCTCAGTGTAAGGCTTCTGTTCTGTAGCGAAGATAGGAGAAAGTTCCTGGTGGAATTACTTACCCCTCCCCAAGGACTGTCCTTCTTTTCCCCAAGTCTGCATCACAGTGTATATACTCGTGGGACTCTTTCTGAGCTTTTCTGTTAGTCCCCAGTAAGGTTCTTAAAGAAAGAAACTTCAAAAGGGTATTTACTTCAATTTCTATAGCACTCAGGGTTTTATGCTGCTCTGTTGAACCACAATCATTCTTCACCAGTATGTCAACTTTCCTAGCCTTAATCTTTTGTGTCCTTTTTCCCTGAAGGTACCGTCTCTCTTCAGATTTTACTCCATTAATTACTTTACACTGTCATGTGTTTGATGGAGCTGGGAAACATTTGTGAATCTGAAGTTATTTTGGCTCTTCTTGTCAATATGGGAGAAACCCTGCTCCTAACTCTCTGTATCCTGGGTCAAAGGCCTGAGTCTGAACCTCTTTCTTTAATTGCATGTTTTGGAGATGTCTATCTGAACTCATATTTATACTTCATTATTACAATGCTGTAGAGTGTTTCTTAATATGTATTTAGAGTAAATGATGTAACATTTCCTAATTCATGGACAGAAATTATTCTCAATTACTAAATCAGTATTGCTTCTATATATACCTTTGGAATATGTATCTGTGTGGTTATTTCAAAAGGATATATAGAGGTTGAGGAGTTGAGATAAACAATCCAAGATTTCATTCTAAAATATAAATTTAAACATGAGTCTCCAGCATAATAGACCTTTATTTTTTCCCGATAGTTCAATTAAAATATCCTTACTTCTCCCTTATCTACCTTCAACCTACCTTTATAGATTTGCCATCCCCTAATCTACCTACAGTTTCATTACCTTAGGAATATGGAAATGTACAATGGTCCTTTTTTACAAGTACTTTTCAAATCTAGGCTTTAGTATAGATTTAATTCCACAGAGACTCCATCACAGAAATTTGATTCTGCATTATGTTTTTTGTTTTAATTGGGGGTGTGCATAAAAAACAACTAGATGAAAAATTATTCTAATACATTTTGACACTGCTATTGAAGGCATGTCCATTGAGTTCTTCAACAAAGCATTTGTAAAATGAATTTCTCTTTACATTTAGAGCCAAGAGAAGTTTATTTTCCTCCCCTTATGAATTTATTTACTTCTTTTTATTACATAATGAGAACTTTATGACTGACTGCTTTCCTATATTTATTTTGATTTCCAGGAAACCTTAGTCAAATTTTGTGTTCCAAGCTACAATGCCAGCCCAGCTTTTATCATTACGTCTTTCTATGAGATCATTGATTAATTATATTCTGTAAGACACTATTTTACATTTAGCACATATAAAGGCTTATATCCCAAATCTATTGTTCTTGCACTGCTTACTCTTGGCAAATTTGATGAAAAAAAAAAAATGGCTTAAAGTTCCAAGCAATAGAATATAGGATAAATGCAAAAATGTTTAGGCAAACAGATTAAAATGACCTAAAGGAGGTTTAAAAATGTCAGTAGATTTGTTTCATAGTAGATAAATTAAGGGTGTCAGGAATGAGAAACATGAGCCTATGAGTACTTGCAAGGCATGTTTGAAAGACAGTGAAAGGCTTTTCTTCCTTATAAACAGAAAATTTGAGAATAAAATATGATTTGGCTTTGGTTAAAATTAATATAAATTATTGCTCATTGTGCTGGTTTGTACATATTAGGTCCCCCAGAAAAAGCCATATTCTTTGATGCAATCTTGTGGGGGCCAGACATATTGGTGTTGATTAGATTGGAATCCTTTGATTGAATGTTTCCATGGAGATGTGACTCAATCAACTGTGAGTGAAAGGTTTGATTGAATAATTTCCATGGAGCTGTTACCCCAACCATTCAGGGTGAGTTTTAATTGGATCATTGGAGTGGTATAAAGGAGTTCACACACAGAAGGAACAGAGCAGCTAAGAGTGACCTTTTGGAGAGTGACTGAGAGTTACTTTTTGAAGAGGAGCTGCAACTAAGAGAGGACAAAATGTTCCGAGAGCAACATTTTGGAGAACACCATTTTGAAATGCAACATGGGAGCAAGCAGATGCCAGCCACGTGCCTTCTGAGCTAACAGAGGTTTTCCAAATGCCAATGACCATCCTTCAGTCAAGGTACCCTATTGTTGATGCCTTACCTTGGACACTTTATGGCTTTAAGACTGTAACTTTGTAATCAGATAAACCCCTTTTATAACAGCCAATCCATTTCTGGTGTTTTGCAAAATGGCAGCATTAGCAAACTGGAACAGTCATGATGATAAGACTGCAAGAAAAAAGAATCTTATAAAGGCTAGTGCTTTGAATTATCAAAGCACTGGGCTAGAATTTATTAGTGAGATAATATAGAGAGAACATTAATATTCCTGTGGCTATAAAAGAAAAAGAGGAAAAATAAAGATGAACTAAAGACCTTAGTTTAAATGTTTTAGATCCTATTAACAACTTCAAAAAGGAGAAGTAAGAGTCTCCCTACACACTAAGGTCTTTCTTTACCAATTCAATGTAAAATTTTACTTTTAATACTTTTTCAAATATTAAATACAAAATACTCATTTAATGCCAGATAAATCTAAGCATCACATAATAGCATGTAAAATGAAGTTTTGTCCTTTTAATCTATGAAATGTGCTTGATGTGGGAAAGATAATTTGTGTGCCAAAACTGAATGGTGAATGTGTTAAATCAGACACTCACTATATAGGTGCTTGATTTAATTAGAAAACTCAGGGCCCTTTAAGTCTCCTTGAAGACTGCATTTAAGAATGTGTTTTAGTAGATTCAAACAAAAAGACAACACAGCACTCTCATTTAAGTTTAGTTTATACATTTATTTACATATTCATTTCTCCAAAATAATGTATAAGTATGAGAAAAATATAGAGAAGAGAATTACATCACTGATGGTAGACCTGAAAATAATAAGAAAAGACATTCTGGAGTTTTTCTCATAAGCAATAGAGAGTTGAGGACTGTTCAACAGAAGTATGCTATTGTATACTAAAGAGCTTTGCATCTTTAGTATCTGAACATAAAGAGCTAAGAGGGTCATTGAGTTTCGATGTGAAGCATTGATCTTCTAAATTTTAAAGGTTGTACAAGAAAACTAGATAATGAAAGGGAGATCATAAAGGATGAATTGCTATAAATACTCCATGGGTGAGATACTCATTTGAAATATGAAGAATTGCAAAGGTCAAAGGGATACTCAATGATTCAAACAACAGCCATGAGGTGCTCGGGGGTGTCTTTTGCCTGGTCTATATGGACCAGAGGAGACCCTGGGCTTTTTTGCTGGAGCCTCCAGCGTTGGCCTTCATAATAATTTAAAAAAAATAAATAAATAATGAATGTAAAATCTAGTTTCTCTTGAATAATTGAAATGTCCAGAAGCACAGATTCTTGTGCAACAATTTTCTGAAGGTGTTTAGTAACTGCCTTCTTTTGACTGGTTTGAATTGGATTGGATTATATACCAAAAACAGACAAGCAAGCAAACAAACAGACAAAAAAACACCCCACCAACAACAACACATGGCCTTGGCCTTGGGCTGTATGCCTGCATTCCTGTAGGTGTGAGCCATTGTAAATGGGATCCCTTGAAGTAGTTGTTTTAGTTAGGGTGTGGCCCAACTGAAAGAGGGCAGGCCTTAAATCTGATTACTGGAGTTCTTTTTAAACAGAGGAAATTAAGACATAGTTAGAGAAAGCCACAAGGAGGAGCCAGAAGCTAGAAGTCAACAGGAAGAGAAAAGAGAAGATATCACATGTGAAGGGAAAGCCATGGAACCCAAGTACTGCTGGCCAGCCAGAACACTACTAAGGAAGCTGGTCTTCTAGACTCTGAAACTGAGAGCCAATGAATCCCTGCCACTAAGCCAATCCATTGTGTGGTATTTGTCTTAGCAGCCTGGAAACTAAGACAATTACAAAAATAAATATTATTTCATTATACACCCTACCCCTGCCTATTATATGCCAGAATTGTTTCATTCAGTTATCTTATTTTAGACAATGGTACTACTTTTCTTGCCTCTTTTAGTACATGACTTTGCTGCACCTCATTTAAAGTCATCTTGGTGAATACTGACAAAATCACCCTAATGTCAGTGACATAGTCTATATAATATATTCAAAATAGATCTTGCATAATGAGATACTTTAAAACAAAGAGCATGTGGAACATAAGTGTAGTTTTTCTTGAATATAAATGCATATACTTTCCTTAACCTACAACTTCCATAATAAATTAAAATTCCCGACATTTCTGAATAACCTACTTTGAAATAGGTACTAGGCTAGATTATATAGAACACAATCCTGGCTTTGATGGTTTGAGGGCCTAGTGAACAAAAGAGCTCACTCAAAAGCATTATAAAGGGTGTAACAGCACAATATTATGGGTGCTCAGGAGAGAAGCAGCTTATCTTGCATGAGTGAATGAGTAATTACATGGCAGAGATTGAGGGAGTTGATTCAGAAAGGCTGCACACAGCGAGTGATACCTGAGCTATCTTGAAAAACTCATAATTTTAAAGAAGACAAGATATAAAAGAGCAATTTGGACAGAGAAAACACATGTGTTTGTTAATGCATTGGTGACAAACTCACAATTATAAAATGGTTGTGGTGATACTGAACCTGACACGAATTAAGATGATTGAAAAATAAAATAACCAATTTGCAAATTATTCTGTTAACTAAATGGCAGCAATAATTTCAGTATTGATGGCTATTTTGCCTATTTTATGATTCTAATCGGTTTTCCTGATCATTTTAAAAATCCTTCTAAATCATTTACATAGTGTTACAAACCAGAAGTCAACTTTGCTGAATACAAACCAAGTATTTTACTGCTAATTTTATTAGTAAAAATAGCATTACCCTGTCTTTCTTCACAAGTTGTAGGACTTTAATTTTGCTGCATAAATAACATTTAATTTTTAATAAGATGTTTATTTAAATCAGAAGACATGGTAGGAGATAAAAATAAAATTTTACAACATATTTTAAAATATATTCATTATTATTTATTAAAAAGATGTTTCAGTTTTCAAAGCCAATGGATTTTATAAAATCCTTCCTTCCCATTTCTTTCTTCAAGTAAGTCATAGAGGGAAAAAAATCAAACTGCCAAACTGAAAGAGTTCTTTTACCAATTTTAAAAACTACAATTTTGTTCTTTTAGTTATATCAAAATTCATTATGAGTGATTCTACTAGAGAATTTGGCAGAGTTAACAACAGGCTTTAATTCCTCAGGGTAGCTTTTGTAAAGAATTTCTCTGTTCTTTGGCTAGGGACTGACATTTTATGTATCATTAAAACTTAATGTGCTTTAGTTTGGAATGGGAATTATTGAACATATTGTGTGAAAACAGATTTATGCCATCAAATATTTCAAATGGAGAAAAAATGATGGTGTCATGCTTCTTTCTCATAATGGAATGTTTTGATTCCTGGTTCTTTTTCTCATTCTCATTCCTCCTGCCTCCCCATGCCGCACCCCCTCCCCCCATGGTTATGCATGCTTAAACTGGACAAATTCAATTACCCATCAATTTATGTCTTGTTTTAAAAAAAAAAAAAAAAAAAACTAATTAGAAGTTATTGAGTTAAAAATTGTCAGTGGTTCCAAAGTATGTAAGAACTGTGGAATTTAAAACCCAGTTGGATACATAAACATTTTGACCTCTAGTCTATAGATGCATATGTTATTCATAGAAGTAAATCTATTCATTATGCAAAAGGCAAAATACATCTAAATATTTTAAGGATGAATTGAAGTGAGTCTAAGTGTGAAAGTAGGAAAAGAAGTTTAGGCAGAGCCAACATTGGAATAATAAGTTCTATTTATTCATTTTATAATAGGCAAAGTCTAGGAATATAATAATAGGTATAATCCTTGCACACATGGAGCATATGATCTGATGGAAGACATATTAAAAAATATATATTTTAGTCATCTGGCCACTCCCTGGTTTCATAATGGAAGCATGGGAACTCCATTTCCTTCCCCAGTGTAGGCTCATTGAAATTCCCACAGGCCAGAAGAACTAAGGCCATGTGTGACCCATATCAAAATGATAGTGAATCTCCCTCTGTCCAAGGAACCCAGACATCTCTAGCTCTGGCATTTTGTTTTGTATAATTTTTTTTGTATATGAAGTTGGAGAAACATGATTCAGTTTGCGGTGATAGAGAAGTTTCTGAGGAAGTGATATTTAATCTGTTACTAGCAGAATGAGGAGGAATTTCCTTAATGATAAATGGGATGGAGGGAATGTCACAGAGACTAACCTTTGCAAAGATCCAAAGTATAATGGAGAACTGTGCATTGGAAGAAAGGATGGAAGGCCGTAACAGTAGAAGGAGAAAGATATGGAGAAATAGGCAGGATTCAGAAGATGGGTCACTATACATAGACATACATATACATTTACCTATGCTTAAAAATAGCAAAAAGAAGCTGCTGAAAGGTTTTTAAGCCATGCCATGAGGTGATCCTATTGCATTTTCTGTGAATCTCCTGTCTGAAGTCCGGGGAATGGATTAGGAGGAATAAATGTGGAGAAAGAGAAAGGAAGGCACTGCTGTAGCTGATATTCACTTAGCCTGAGAAAAATAGATGGGTTTGAAATACATCTAGAAAATAAAAAAGATTTTGTTGATAATTAAACATGGAGGACAGAGGGAGGGAAATTTTTATAATACAATTTAAGTAAAAAAAAAATGTCCTTTTGTACATTTTGCTTAGCATAGGGCATATCCTCACTTGAGAAAAATAATAAATCAAGTAAACTTCAAAATAAAAATTAGGATGTGGGTCTCAGTACCTATAATGTACCATAGTTCCCATCAGGAAATGACCTGGGTTTGTTGCCTAGATGTGAAATTAAATTCCCTGTTTTTATAAATAAAAACTGTAAAAATGATTTCAATGTACACACATATAAACATCAGTGTTATTCAGAATCTGGTCTTGGTTTGCCTTTATTTCAAACTAGTTCTTCAAATCCTCTGGTCTTCATCTTGCCTCATCTTACTTCTGATTCACTTAAACCCGTATGAATCTGAGGATTAACTAATGGTTTGCAATTATCAGACTTGAGAGATTAATGCATACTTATACTCAGTTTCAGATGGTGTTTGCCTCCTCTGCTCAGAAGCCCTCACCATCTGACCTAGCCCAGCCCTTGGCCCTATCTTGGTACCAGTCAATGTGCACAAACAATCTCCTCCCTCTACTACACTCTTGCTGAAAATCTAGTACTTTTCAGATTATTTTAAAGCAGAATTTCATATTACTGGTAAAACAATTTTATTTAAAACTCACCAGAATAAGGGAATGAAGGGGAAAAATAAATCTTTCTTATGGATACCTCAAGAACAACATATTTGGATTATAATCTATAGTGTGTAAATGATTCAGCTAGGACTAAGCCTTGCAAAATGTGTGAGCTCTGCAATATATGGTGCTCTCCCATTCTTTCAATAAACAACTATTTCCTTTTTTGTTGTGGAAAGTCTTCCCTTCCTCTGAAAACATTCTCAACAATCCAGCACCTATTTTAGGATCTTTGTTTTGTTTTGCTGCTAATTAATCCCTACTGAGATTCTGACAATTCACACAGAAATTAATGATGCCTCAGGGTATGATTAATCCAGGAAATATTTGCATTTTGAAATAAAACACTAGGTTTGAATGGATGAAGTCAGGACACTGGGTTTCTTGCTGAACAGACAGTGTTTTTCAGCAGGGAGAAATTTTTTCATTTAAACTTTGCGGTTTTTTTTTTACACATTTTTAGACTTAAGTAAAGCATAAATGTTGTGGTTATTGGACCTGAGAATAAGGCAAGGCCAAACTTCTTTAGGGATATCCCCACAGTGATGTGGGAAAATATCTAGTTAGAGCCCAAAGGCAATATCCAGAAGAGACAATCTCTGAATTGTTAATAGCTTTTGCGTGATAATGTTTCATTTATGAATGTTTCCTACAGGGGAGAATAAATCCATAAATAAGAACTTGGCATGTAACAATAACTCTGTGCCATTAGTAATAATCTTTAATAAGCACAATATTATATTGATGGAAGATAGAAATTACTTCAAACATTTTCAAATCTTACACTACTTATGTTAAAACCTTTTGGTTCATCATAAAACCATGTACCATTTTTTCATGTTCCTCCAAAATGTGAATTTTTATGCAGTTATTACCATATCCCTGTTTAAAATAAAACTGTTCACTATGAACTGAAATTCAGCCATCATTCATTACTTTCAATAGTACAATGGGAATAGATCCAAATTAATTTATTTTTGTGTAAGATAACATTTCCTATCCCATTCCTTACAGTGTTCTCTGCCACTTCAGCCCCTCCTAAATCTGTCTCCATCATGTCCAGCCAATCATATTTCACCATGAGCTCCAGAACCTACCAGAACATGCTGAAATCATATAAGTTCATTGTCCACTCTTTGCCTTTACATTTTTTCACTCTGCCTGCAATATCCATCCTGGCCCCACAATTTTGCCTTAGCGTTTTATTGCTGTCATTCCCAAACCAGAAGAAACTGAAACAGGTAAAATCTGAGTAATATATGAGGAGTGAATAAATGAAGCCTTCCATAGCACCTTCAATCGTTGTTGACTTCCCCATCTTAACAACTTAAAACGTAATTTTACATCTGATGACACAAATTCTTACAAAAAAGAATTTTTCATGTCAGTAGTCAAAGACTAGATATTTTATCTTTTTCTTCTGTTTTCTTTGATGGGGAGGACATAACTTTATACTGCTCTTGTACACCCCACAACAACTTGCCACAATGATTAAATATTTTCAATAAATTGCTGTTGAATGATCATCTGGAATATGCATATTGCTTTAAGGCATAAAATCCAGTACAATTGTCCTTTCTATACCTAGCTGTGAGATGAATTGAGTCATATAAAATGTAGTTCCTTTGCTTGGGAAATGTTTCATTTGGGAAGGAAAAGAAAAAAGAAGGGCAAGAAACAATTATAGACTAAAATAAAATCATTTTCAATTTACTTAAAAACTCTCTCAGAAATATTGCATTTAATTAATAAAACTACCCTACTAATAGAAACTATTTGAATTTAACCATATAAATTAAGAAATTGACTTTTTAAACTTCAGTAGCTATTAATTTCACAAAGTTTTTTTTTTTTTTAATTTAAAGGGAATTTTATTTTGCTCTAAAAGAGAAATAGTAATCCTATGAGGGTTAATATAAAGTAGACTTTTGCTTCCAGATATATATATATTATATATATATATATTATATATATAATATCCAGGAATGTACATATATATTTTTTTAATTTACTAGAATTAGAATTCTAGAATCCCCTCAATAACTTACTTGCTTGCTTAATTAATTAGCATCATGGTTAAACACTTTTCTCTTTGTGATTTCTAATTAACACTGCTCAGCAATTTATGATGATTTTTATCCTTTTGACCTTAATAAACTTAGAAAACATGATCAACAGGATTCTTATAATCAACCTTTAATACACTTGAAAACAGGTATTAATTATCCCCTTAACCTTCTCTTTTCTGATCTAAATATATATTCATAACCATTCTACATTTTTGCATAGGACCTTTTTTTTAACTTTGTAATTATCTTGGTAACTTTATTACTTTTCTTAGAAAAGAGAAAACATTACTGAATTAAATACAGAATACAGTAGAAAACTTATTTCAGCCTCTTTATATTGCAGTTCTAGTTTATACATTTTATGAGAATGTTTAGAAGCACAACAAACAAACAAAAAAGACCTGATTGATACCCACCACGTACCCACTGTGCTGAACACACTATCCTGGGTAGCAAGAGGCTGCAAGTGAATTTTAGAGACACTCCTGTTCTCAAAGAATTTATATTTTGGTTGGGCTGACATAGTAGAAAGAATTGAAAGGTAATTAATAATATACAAGTAACAACAAAAAAGACTGAAAGAAGCCAGGCAGGGAAGGATGGAGGAAAGAAGGAAGAAGGAAGAAAAGCAATCAAGGCACTGAATTTCCTGCCAAATCAGTGATCTTGGCAGTGGAGTTGGGGCAGTTCAGAGTACAGAGCTTTCACTTCAGAGTACTAAAAGGTTTTTTTTTGCCACACCTCTACGTTCCTGTGTTCTCCTAATTATCAAGACCCACCTGTTCAGTGGAGTTTTCTTCCCTAATCCCTTTCTGACCTCATTTATCAGCACTTTTCCCTCCCAGACCCAGCAAGTGCCACATGTTAGCTTTTTTTCTTCTTCAGACACACTCATCCCTGCCTCAGCGCTTTGCATGTGCTGTAACCTGTCTCTCCCAGATACAGATACAGTTGATCCTTCTTGTCATCCAGGTTTCTGCTAAGATTTCATATCCTGAGAATCCTTTGCTGATCACTCTATTTAACCTTGCCCTTTGTACCTCCACCACAGTTATTCTTTTATTATTTTTAATGAACAAAAGTTAGCAATTATTTTTGATTATTTAAAAAATGAACTAAAATTGACATGCTTTTCCTTTTGGTGTATATTTTATGGACATTAAGACATATTTAGACTTGGATACCCATGACTATAATCAGGAGACCAAACTTTTCCAAAACCCCCAAAAACGCTCTTGTGCTAGGTAGTCACTCACTCCCCCCACCCTAGACTCTTTCATTCATTGATGTGTTTTCCATCACTATAGTTTGATCTGTACAAGAATCTTATATAAATAGAATCATACAGTGTGAAACCTTTTGAGACTGAATGATTATACCAAGAATAATGCCTCTGAAATTCATCTAAGTTCTTATTTGGGTTAATAGTGCATTCCTGTTTTTATTGACTAGTAGTAGGTATCCCATTACATGGATGTACTGCACCTTGACATTATTTACCTGATGAAGGGCATTTGCATCATTTGCAGCTTTTGATAATTATGAATAGAAATTCTATAAATATCTGTGTGCAGATTCTTTTTTTAAATTAAATTCAGTTTTATTGAGATATAGTCACATACCGTACAATCATCCATGGTGCACAATCAACTAACTGTTCATAGTATGATCATACAGTTGTGCGTTCATCATGTATACAGGTTCTTGCAAGAACATAAGTTTTCTTCATTTTCTAGGATAAATTCCCAGGGATGAAATAGGTGGGCTATATGGTAAGCATATGTTTAAATGTAGAATAAATTGCTAGTTTATATATGTCACAGCCCAAGAGGGCCATGCCAGTCCAGAGGCCAAAGAAGACAACAAGCATTTTCTGACACATGAACCTTTATTCAGGGTTTACTTACAGGGTGAGAAGTCATGGAGAGATCATGACGGCTCTGGCAGGCATCACATTCACAGGAAAGACAACCAAGCGATGCAAAAAGGGCAGAAAGCCTTTTCTAAGGGTTTAAGACAAAGACCTTCCTAAGGGTGGGGAGAGCACAGGAATAGGTCATTTTGACCTGGGGGGTGGTACAGGAAGGACTAGAATAACATTTGAACAATTACATTTTGCTCTTTTTGTGAGACTAAGAGCCTCTCACTTCCTGCCTGCTTGCATAAAGTTACATTTTAAGGTCAATTTACCCTTTTTTTTCTTTACTGTCTTAGAAAGACAATAGGTTAAACATTTAGCTGCCTAGGTCATGCAGACTTCTGTGCACCAAAGATCTTCAGGCCTGTTTTGCTCAGGCCACAGGTTGCCACACTTTCCTTTTTGGGTTTTTTCTCCCCCAGGACATGAGCTCTATAAATTGCAAATGCTGGATACTACAATAGCATATCTTTATTGGTTTAGAATTGATTTGCTTTATTTCACTGACCAAAAAATTAAAGAAAAATAGTTTAAGAAAAGTGAAAATGTGCAGTATTTCCCAAATACTTTATGCAAAGTACTTTATCAAGGATCCTACTGTTTCTATAAAATAAAATGTGATAAAAGCAAAATTTTAAAAATGCATAGTTTATACCTTTCATTATTTTGACTATGTTTTTAAGATGCACAGAATGGCTATTTTAAGAATATTAGCTTACATAAATATGTAGACCATTCATCTGTGTCAACATCTAGACTTTCTTGATAATGGTGGTAAATGTATTGTCAGAAAATAATTTAATACAGCACTCAAAATTACTAGATCTTTCATATATCTTCAATAACATATGAATCTGATTTTCTTTACTTTTATTTTAGAGGGTATGTTTGTGTAAAGAAATAAAAAAAATAAAGTTAAATAAACTTAAAAACATAGCTGGAACTCCATCTTTAAAAAAAAAGATGATTTTAAATTATTTTTTAAAACATTGGTATTGGTCTCTGTTATTGTCAACCTCAAGTGATGGTATTTTCTATTATTTTTAAATTAGAAATGGGCTTTTTACTGTTTACTTATCTTTGAGTGAACTGAAAGTACAGTATCTTGATTTGAAGACATATTCTAGAATATTTCCATCTCAGAGTTATAAACTTCTGGAATGTTTACTCTATAGTCCACAAAAAAGAAAAAAAGAAAAATCAAATAAAAATGCTAAAAAGAAATGAGTAAAGAAATAACTAAATAAAAATATATTTGTCCCTAATTCCTTTTCTCAAACTGTCATCTTAGTATTTAATTGATGCAATATCTGAAGGAGTTGTTTCTTAAACATTTGAACACATAGTTTAATTTTAAATTCCTTGATCATATAATAATAAATAAATAAATTTCAAAAGTCATATTCTTTTTTCTTCAATGAATAGGAACCTGATTAAACTTTAACTCACAGTGATAAATTTACATACTTGAAAGCATTGTCTGAATAATTTCTTCCCAGATGTTATACCAAGTTTGAGAAATTATCCCATTAAAAATTTATAGAACTGACTTCTTCAGTAATGAAGACAACCATCTTAGCAGATGGAATGGCAAATAAAATTTGACTTTCTCAAAAATCGCTTCATACATGATATCTGACAGCTTTTATTATTCTTTTTTTTAACATTTGGAGTTGAAAATGGATTTAGATAGCATGTCAGAACCACATGGATGCAACTGATATCTCTAAAACACAAGGGAAAATTAAAATTTCCTTAAGAGAAAAGGAATTATTGGTTATTAATTTCAATTAGGGTAACACTGTTTGAGTTTTTCTATGGAATACATTAACAATGATGAATTAGAAAATCCTATTTTAATTTAAATTAATTTATTTAATATCTCATTATTATTATACATAAATATATACACATTTTAAAGAGATATCTGTATTTATGCCTTTGTGATCATTATTGTTTCAGTTAGGTACATGACAGGATGAATACTAATTGGAGAGAGCTTGAAGCTTGGGCAGTGCAATGCCTTCATTCAACTCCATGTTACAAGTAGGATAGTTTCCTACTTTATGGTAAGAACACTGTTGTAAAGAATATTACATAACAGGTGGCACTCAGCTAGCAAAATCCAGACTCATAAGCGCAAGGTGAAGGATGGGGAGTTTAGGGAAACCTACCACAACCTGAAGTTAGGGAATGCTGGAGATATGATTACTTTTAGGGTAGGCATGCAGTAATGTGTGTCTTAAACTTCTATGGCAATTAAAAGAAGATTTAGGAAGTCATTAAATTTAGGATGTGCATCCAAGTGTTAAGTAGACAGGTAACTGGGGTGCCCCAATAACAGCTAAGAGGGACAATTAATAGGATGCTGGGGGACTGGAACTGTGTCTTTCCACTCTTGCATCTCTAGCACTTTTTATTGTGGAAAACTATAGCATGTAAGAAGAGAGAAACAGGACTTACTAGGACATAGGGCTTCGGGTGCAGGAATCAATCATTTTGGAGACACTTAAATCCCAGGACTTTTACTCAGCCTCTGAGACAGGAAGGATTTGGGGGGCATAGGAATGCAAAGATTTCTCCTAGGATTCAACTATGGGAAAATTTGGTTGTCACAGTTCGGGCAGGACTTGCAGTGAGGCTGATTTGATGTTGAATCTGGATTTTAAAGTTCTAAAGATACTTTATTCCCAGTGACTCAAGCACAAATTGATCACTGAAACTAGGAATAGGACTTAATCTACAGCTGGTATTTCCTTCAATGTTTAAGTCAATTTACCAGCAGGATAGCAGTTAAGAAGATATTAAATAAAATATCACAGTGGGTTAAATCAAAAACACTTTTGTTGTTCAAGAGGCATGGATTTTTGTCAGTGCACACAAAGGTTGAGTTTTAAGCAAGCTGCTTATATTCTCCCTGAGTCTCAGTTTCTTCACTTACAAAAGTTGGATTAAGAAATAGATGCAGTAAGGAACTCAGGACAGACAGCAATACTCAATCTGGCTTAAAAATAACAAAGTGGTGGAGTGGACATGAAATTGAAATAATTTGTTAAGCCACTTGGAGGGGGAAGTATGCAATGCCTTATGATCAAGAAAATGTATCATTTGAAATAATTCTCCTTATTGTCTCTTTTGTGTAAACATTGAGATTTTAGCAATACATTTAAGTTTGTATATGTCGCTATAAAAGCAATAGAGAAAAACAAGCCTACTAAATTATGCAATTTTCCCTTATTTTCATTGTGTGAAAGGCTAGCCATCCGATATGACTCTGAACTGACAATGCTTTCTGAAATCAAATATTTTAAAATTCAAAGCATAACCAAAGACCAGAACATAGTCAACAGGAGTTAAATAAATTGTACTGTCCTCTAGCAGAATATATCTCATAAATTCCCCCTTCTATTGCTCTAAGGTACAATAAAGTCCAGAAGGAAATTACTTTCATGCATGATAAAATCAAGAAAGTTTGCTGGGTGATGAGTGTTTTTTGTCTATTTCAAGATAAATGTAAGAAAAAACAGAGCCCTTCACTGGTTTTGGGGAAAATTTTCCCTCAGTACTTTATTTTCAAGAATAATAATTCCTTATCAGTCATAGGTTTTGAAGTTAAACTTCATTCTGTTTTATAAAATATTCAGTGACACTTCACAAGAGTTTAAAATTCACCTTTCATCTTTACTTTGCCAAAAGACATGTATAGATCGGTATGTGTGTATATGTGTAATGAGGGGAGGGAGGAGAAGGAAGGAGAGGCAGGGAGGGAAAGAGCTGAAGAGAACTGCTTTGGGAAAAGGATACAAATAAATATAATTACAAAGAATAAGGCAATCAATTCATACTTAAGAAGCCTGACATTGGAAAGAACTTTCAACAATCAACACAGTTGATTGTCCTTATTTTCTTGGCTTCCCAGATAGACAAAAGGCTGATGCATCTCTTTCTTTGCCCCTCTTCTAGTAATACAATTTCAAAATACTTCAGTGCTCCACTGTTGGTCCTATACTCTCTACTTCTGTGTTTTCTCTTTGCCTGTAACCACCATTTAAAAGCCAATTGCTCGTGCATTTACTAGATGTCAATGGGGCAATAATTCTGCGTAAAAAGCAACCCCAACATGCAATAAACATTTATTTCTCCCATGAGTCTGCAGTTAGCTGCAGTTCTACTGGGATCAGATAGGATTAAATTTTATTATAAAAATGAGGCACAGGTCCCATTTTATTATGGGTTTTATTATTAGTTATATTGACATTACAATAACCTAGAAATTCAACTCCTTTCTAAACATTTGAGCGTTTTGGATTTCCAATAATTTATTGCAATCCTCAAATAGGTGATTATTTTTTGCACAAAACAACACAGAAAATGAATCATTAAATATTCTGATATTTTGGTTTTATTGATGCTATTGATATGGCAAAGCATCACCAAATAAACAATCAGTTTGAATATTTTGTGAACCATTCTATTTTAGGGAAAAAATCTTGCTGAAACATGGAATATGTGTGATTACAAATTCAGTTTAAATTTTTCCAATATTTGAATATGTTTTACTTGCAATTATTTTATTCTGTTTTATTACTGCTAAAAAGTAGGCTTGGAAACAAGATAGAGACAACAATTTCCTGAAATAAGTGAGCGAATTACAAGGAATCAATTTGCCAATAGCACATTTTGTTGTTCAAGTTTCCTCCGTGTCTCTTCATTCTCTTTGAACTCACAGCTACCCAAGGCATGCTCCTCTAGTGGTAGATGGTAGAAGTACAAGAGAACAAACTCAACCAGGGAGGTATCTTCTTATATATCTTAACTAATGTTCAATTGACAACAGCAAGGCTTATTGACCAAGTCCAAAGTCATCAGATTAAGAGTATTTAATCCACCTATTCTACCAGATCACATGGCAGAGAGAGGAAGTGAAAAAGGGGTCACAATTATTCAGTATACCTCAAGTCCTGAATATCTCTCTCTAGTTGTTTTACTGAGATCCAATATCCAACTGCCCTATGGAACATGTAACAGATATCTAAAATAAAATGGCAAATACTTCTGAACTCTTGATTCTGCCACCACCCAACAAACAAATTACTTCCTGTTAGTAAATTGGACCACTATGGACTCAAAGGTTATCCATAACTCCTCATTGCCTCCATTCCAGGGACAATTCTCCAAATATATCTTAAATATCTCCAGATATTTATTTCCTTTCAAATCTGATCAAATATCATCACAAAGTAGTTTATAAACACTTATAGTTATTTCTTAGTCATGATGTGTCCTTCATATAGTGACCAGGTTGAATTTTTTAAGATCATCATACAATTCAATCAACAAATACATGTTGAGTATCTACTATGTTTCATGTGGTGCCCTAGGATATGGGGAAACAGCAATGAACAAAATAAAGTCTCTGATTTAATGAAGTTTATATTGTATTAGAGGGAAATATTAAACAGAGAAATACATAATATGTTAGGTGGCAATAAGAGCTATGAAGTAAAATAAAGACAAGAAACAGACTTGAATGTGATGGTGAAGGCATGAGAGCTGACCTTAGATAAAAGAATAAGGTAAACCTCAGATACATTAAACTTTGGCCAGAGGCATTAGGAGTAAGGGAATGAGCCAAGAAGATACCTGGAGCAGAAGGTGATATCCTTCTAGACAGAGAAATAACAGTGTAAAACCTTAAGGAGGGCATGTGCTTGCAAAATAACAAGAGAATGAGTGTGGCTGGAGAAGAGTGATAGAAGGTCGTCAGTCAGCAGCGCATGAGACGCTAGATCAGCTGGGACAAATTGGCTATGGTAAGCCTTTTATACTTTGCCTGAATAAAAAGAGACACATTGGAATGTATTAAGCAAAGAGTGACCTGATCCATGTTTGAAAAGGTTAACTATTACTATAAGGATGGGAACAGAAGACTATTTAGGAGGCTTTTGCAATAGTCTTGTTTAGATGGATATTGGCCTCTTTGGGGGTAATAATAGAAGGGGAGGGAAGAAGCAGTCAGTTTTTGTAAACATATTTAAAGTGAGATGGGGAAAATGTCAAGAAGCAGAATTTTGCAGGAGGCATAGGTAAACATCAGGATGTTCAAGTAGTTGAGATATATTGTTTGAAATATTTAATATCATCCAAGTAGGAAACTTAACCAAATATTTGGATTTGTTAATCTCCAATTCAGGAGAAAGAGTAGGGCTGGAAATAAGAATTTCAGCTAGTATTCAGAATACCGTATGTAAGCCACTGCTTCCATTCATGCCTTTCTTCTACTGAAATCCTCCAATATCTGCCTGCAGGGCTGACTAGCAAGTCCACAATCCTGGTATAGCCTACAGAGATCAATATAATCTGGTTCCTGTGAAATTCCTGTAAAAATTTTCATCATAGCACCCCATCTTCCGTATCATATCCTAGCTACATCTAGTCGCATGTCTGTTTCTCAGACATTCTAAACTCATTCTTGCCTAAACGATTTTTCATGTGCTGTTCTCTGTGCCTGGAAGGGCAAACTCATGACTGACTTTTTCTGATCTCTTCAATCTTGCAGGCCATAGCTCATTAGATACCTCATCAGAGAAATTATCTTTGGCCTCTCACTAATTATTTTTTCTTTTATTTTATAGCACCCATCTCAATTTGACCTTTACATATTTATTTATATATTTAGTTTGATCAAACTCTATTCAAACTCTTATTCATCCAATATCCTTTCACGGATATTACCTTAAGAGCAATTACCTTATTTATCATGTCTACGTTATATAAATCTTGAGAATAGTGCATTGAATATACTTGAAGAATAACAGAAGGAGACAGGCAAATTAGTAGCCCACCCATTTACTTCTCTGTTCTCTTTTTCCATCTTTTTTCATACAAATAGAGACTACAGATTCAGGGAGATAACTGAGCAGGGAGTTGGCAGGTATGGAAGTGTTTTGACATTTCTACCAATAAAACACTATATATATTGTTAGTAATACCAAAAAAAAATTGCAAATATATATGTTATTAATGGGTGTATCATTAACTGCAAAATTTAAAGTACTAAAAAAACCAGAAGTGTGGATGAAAGAATGTCCCTGAAGAGAAACTTTCTTAAGGGAAAAAAAAAAAAAGAAAAGAAAAAAGAAACAAAAAGTATAAACAGGGATTTGAGGGAGGGACTCTGCTTTCATGTTGTGAAACCAATAAGCCACATAATAAGAAACCTTGAATCATGAGTTTGAAAAAAAAAAAGCTTGGCATCTATGTTACTTTGGAACTGTATGTACTCCAGTAAGACATGTCCTTAAATTTATGTCCTTAAGTTTAGTCCATTCCTATGGATGGGATTGATGTCCAGTGGATTGGTGAATGGATGTGGCCCCATTGTAACTAAGACCTTTTGATGAGGCTACTTCAGTTAAGGTGTGACCCACCTCATTCAGAATGGGTCTTAATCCTCTTACTTAATCCATTTATAAAAGGAAATACTTATATATAGAGAGAAAGCCACAGGAAAAATAAGATAAAAGCAATGAAACTGGAAGAGAAGAGAGAGACCAGCAAACACTGCCATGTGCCTTCCATGTGACAGAGGAGTCCAGGATTGCCAGCAGCCAGTCTTTGGAAAGAAATCATCACCTTGATAATGACTTGACTTGGACATTTTTTTTTTTTTTTTTTTTGGCCTCAAAATGTAAGCTAATAAATTCCTATGCTTTAAGCAGTCTAGAAAACTAAAACATCATTTATTTAGTTCTTATCTTAGTATAAATGTTGGTCAATACAAATGTTGCAGAAACAAGAAACTGAAGAAAATACTTGGAGAGTCAGAGTAAAAGCATGTGTCTGAAAATGAGCTACTATAGGATCCAAAGTGAAACATAGGAAAATCTTTAGCATCCTTATTATACTACAAGAATATGTGACATATGAAATATGTGAATTGAAAAGCACTAGAAGGCACTATGAAAATAAAGAATAAGATATAAATGAGAATTGATGAGGCAAAGGAAGACTGTGATAAGCTAAATGCAATAAAAGAAATAAAACCGACAAATAAATGGTAGAATTGATGACAGAAAACCAAACCAGTTCAGAGGAGGAAAAGGGGAAGTGCTCCCAAAAACAGAAAAATTACAATGATGAAAATGATGATTAAAATGGCAGATCTAAATGAAACAAAATGGGAGAACCACATACAGATAATAAGTGTTACTGGATGATATTCCACAACAAAGAAAGAGATGAAAAATCAAAGATATAGAAAAATGTAGTTTCTGAGGTGAAAGTAGAATTTATGTAAGCCAATTAAATGACTGAGTCACTGAATAACAGAAAATACTCAATACCATGGCATCAGTTTTTGATACAGACCTATAGAAAAAAATCTAAGGGACATACATGAAAACAATAGCAGTCTACATATAAAAATATATCAGGTTTTACTCAGACTTCTTTGATAAATTTTAGAAGAAAATATATAGTACATTGATCAAGAATGTGGCTCTTGGAACTATATACAAAGGATTCCAATCCTGTCTTTGTCATTTAGATGCTATGTAATGTTGGACAAATCAAATACTGTAAATTCTCTGCTCTTTAGTTTTTTTCATTGGTAAAATAAAGCTCCTGGGGTGCTCATGAGAAATAAATGACTTAATGTATCTAAAATGCTTAGAACAATGCCTAACATGTAATTAACTATTATCAATTATTTCCAGTCGGAATCAGTTATATTTCACATTTGGAGGCAATAGAGAACATTTCCAGAAAATAAAAGGCTTCAAAAACCTGTTTTGTAATCTAAAAAAAAAAAAAAAATCATCTTACAATATTTCAGCATATGTAATTGAAGCTAAACTATGTTAACAAAAAGGGGACATTTATAACATTAAAAATATTGGTGTGATGCATGGAAAACTTAAATCCTTTAAATAATTACTGTAAACCAGCTTATATTTTTCTTTTTGCTGTTGCTGTTGTATCTTGTTTGTTATTTTATTATTTTTTTTTTTTTTTAGCATAGAGTTGACTGAGGCAGGGTAGCCGGCTCTTTTCTCACCCCTTGTCCATCCTCAGGAGAGATTCTGCACTTCAACTTCCCTTCAACCCCCAAAGAAAAACAACTCAAAAAGCAAAGGCCAGAGTATCAGATGAGATTGTGTTTGGTTGCTATAGAAACCCAAAAACAATATATGGTTTCTTAAGGCAGAAGTCTCATTTAGTAGTTCTGTGCCATGATGGAGCTCTGTTATTTCTCTGATATTCTGTCAGAATATGCTGTCACTCAATTAAAGCTCTGACATCACTCTGCAGTCCTCCTACCAAGGAAGACTGGTGGAGCAAAAAAGATATTCCTTTTAGGGACACTGTTTGGAAATGCCATACACTGCTTCTAAACACACTTTTGCCAGAAAGATAGACATATATAATTGTTAAGCCCTTTGACTATGTTCTCAGATAAAAATAAGCCTTCTAGTACTCAAGAAAAAGGTGAGAATAATTATCAGGGAGAAACTAGCAATTCTGCACAATGCCACGAATAGAATCGCTTTCTCAAATATTGATCACACACATACACTCTCCCAGGAGAAAATCTCATGAGGTGATGCATCCAAATCAGAGCTTAGAATGTTCAGGTGATTTAAAATCCTCAGCTTGGACCCTATTGTGGCTTCCTGTGGTTTGTTAACCAATAAGCTATGTATATAAACACTCACAGGAGCTTCCAGACAGTGCCTAGAACATAATAGGTATAAATAAATAGTTTAAATGATTTATTACTATTGGAGATATAAATTGCTGGGTGAGGGTTATATGGGAATGGATATCAAAGCCTAAAATTAAACTATTTAATTCAAAAATTTTGGTTCTGAAATTTATCCTAAGGAAAAAAGTAAACATGTACATGAGCATGAAGATATAGGATGTGTCAGTCAGGGTTCTCTAAGGAAATAGAACCAACAGAAGATATATATATAATATTTATTATCTTGCACAACTGGGGATAGGCAGGTCCAAATTCCATAGGGAAGGCTGCAAGCTGGGAACTCTGTTGAAGGTTTTCAATGAATTCCCCAGGAGAACCTGGCTAGCTAAAATAGAGAAGAAAAAACTCCCTTCTAACTGATGAAATCATCACTTCTTTTATGACCTTCAACTGAATTGAGGTTTCTTTCATTGTTGAAGGCAATCTCCTCAGTTGATTATAGATGTAATTATCTATAGATACAATCAACTTCCTGATGATTTAAATCAATGAAGAATTCTCACAGTAACAATCAGGCCAGGGCTTGCTTGACCAAACAACTGGATGCCATAACCTGGCCAAGTTGATGCATGAATTAAATCATCACATAAGTGCAAGGCATCATTGGAGTAAAATTGATTTCCTACAATTCAAATGCAAACTCTACTTTGTTCCACTTCAACTTTTCGTTCAAACAGGTTATTGGGTCTATTCTCAATACCTCATACTAAGCATAGGTGAGGCATAAAATGAAAATATTTAAAGAGATCTGCATCTGAGTAGTAGACAGTAGACCCTGGCAGGCCAATGATCCTCTTGCAATGACTAGACAAAAGTAGAAATCCATATTTTAAAAGGTGTCAGCTGTTTAAGCAATAAATACTTGAAGACACAGAATTATAAAAGAGGATGAGTCCTTCTTAGTGTACTGATAACCAAGGTCATTTTCTTGATTTGATGATCGTGGATATGGGCTGAGTTTGGGAACATGTTATAGGAAGAAGAGTTGTATTCAAGGAAAGGGAAATTGGTGACACTTTCAAATCATACCATCTAGCATGAATGTTTGAATCTGGAGAAGCTGTAAATTCACAAATGATTTTCTCCACAGGACAATTCCTGAGTTCTGGGGTAACACAGGAGGCTGGAGAGGCAGACTAGAAATTCTAAAATGTAGCATGACATTTTCCATAAACCTTCAATTCTTTGGAGACAAAATTTTACAAGTGGTAGCATGTCCATCTTAATCCCTATTTTTACCATCAAAATTTTGCCAAAATTTTAAACTTCAGGTGATAGAAAGCTAAATGGCTAAGCTAAAATTTCTAAAAAACTAAACAGAACTTTCTCGGTCTGTCAGTGCTGAGGAGACAGGAGTTTCTGTGACTCTTGATCAAAGCTCTGAGGGGGCACCTTCGAGGAACAGAGACAAATTGTCAAAGATTGAAGAATCTCAGATTTTACTGTACTTGCAAATTACAAGTTAGCCTGCCATAGTCATGGATGCTGATAGAAGACACAATACCCACTAGTGGAAAATAAAGAGCAAAGGGCTTTATTATTCACAGCTATAGCAATAACAAGAATACTAGTTTACTTATCTTTTTTTTTTTTTTTTTTGGCACCTGTTACCTTCTCCCCAATTCCAGTCTGGTCATGTGCTTTTATTGATATGAAAATTTACATGCAACAGATTTGGGAAGGAAGTAATAAAAAGCATATGATCCAAGTATTTTTAATGTAGTTAAAAATTATCTCTAAAATAAACATGAATTAAATGTATGTTAAATATGTTTTATAAGATTTAATAATAACAAAAGCAGACATTATGTTACCCCTGATATAAGGACTAGGAACCACCTATGAGCTAATCTTGGCAAAACTATCAAACTTGAATTTGGCCAAGACTCCAGATCCAAATATCAAGTTACATGAATACAGAGGACAGAGGGACACTGCACCATAAGATACAACCAGCAAAATATTGATTATGGGAAACCAAACAGAAACAGACCTGTTTCTTCAACAACTATACAACAAGGAAAATAAACAAGGGATACAGAAGAAGCCTATAGATTATGGCTAGACCTGGACCTGATTCAAAAAACACAATTGCCTATAGAAACAAATATGTGATCTTTATGAGATAATTGCAATTTTTAACTCTGGACAATTAATGATATTAGGAATTACTATAAATCTTTGGTACGAAAAAAAGATTGAGTTTTTTTAATAGAGTTAATCTCTTTTCAACATAAATAGTTAAGGATGAAATGATGTACTATGTGCGTTTTGCTTCAGAATATCATGAAGTGAATTATGATTGGCTATGGGTTGATGATTGCTGGATCAAAATGATGATACATTTGTAGTGCTACTGTGTATATTTTGATAGTAATGATAACTGTATTAGTTTTCTATTGCTGCAGAACAATTACCACACAACTTAGCAGTTTAAAACAACATCCATATAATATGTCACAGTTCCTAGATCCTAAGCCTCATCAGACTTGGCTGGGTTTTCTGCTCAGGGTCTTGCAAAGCTGTAATCAAGGTGAAGGACTCGTTGCATCCTTATCTGCAGGCTCTGAGAAAGAATTGTTTCCAAACTTCTAGAATCCAGTTTCTGGCCATTGTGGGTCTCTTTTTTTCTTGTTTATCGTCAGCTGAAGGTCACTCTCAGCTCCTACAGGATGCTCTCAGTTCTTTTCCATCTTCAAAGCTAGTAACAGAATATCTTTCTAACATCCAATCTTTCTAAAGTCCTCTTCTGTTACCTGACAGGAAACTCTGTACTTTGAAAGGGCCCATGTGATTAGATTGGGCCCACCTGGAGACTCTCCCTTTTGCCATAGACTGTAAAATAATTCCAGGAGTATCAGCAGGGGGTATAGTTCATGGGACCATCTTAATATTCTGCCTACCAAAATAACTTATGCAATTTTGTGAATTTATATAATAAAATTTTTAGTAAACAATGTTTCAAGGCTATCCTTAATAGAATGTTATCTTTATTTACGATCCAAAGGAAACTTTTTGACTTTTTTTTTTTTTTTGAATAGGAAGGGATCAGAGTTGCATATGTTACATAGCAAATTATACTGACTCCAGTGCAGAATAGGAACCTGAACAAACTTAAAATAAAGTGAAATAAAATAGGATATAAAAGAAAAGGAGGGAAAAAAACCTTGGAAGCCACTGTTGCATTTCATTTTACCAATGGCAAGTCACTTTACCAATGCATTTCTTTTAACCAATAGAAATCCTCACAGACTTGGGAAGGGGTATTTGTTTTGTAAACCTATTACACTAAACCAAAAGTAAGCAAACTACTGCCAGAAGGCTAAGTGAAGAGCATTTCTTGTTATTGTAAAGCCTTCACTCTAAGAATGATTTCTATATTTCTAAGCGGTTGTAAAAAAAAAAAAAAAAAAACAAAAGCAAAGAGGGTTATGAACCAGAGATCATGTTTGTGCCAGTTTGAATGTATTATGTTCCCCAAAATGCCATTATCTTTGATGTAATCTTGTGTGGGCAGACATATCAGTGTTGATTCGATTGTAATTCTTTGAGTGTTTCCATGGAGATGTGCCCCACCCAACTGTGGGTGATGACTCTGATTGGATAATTTCCATGGAGGTGTTACTCCACCCGTTCAGGGGGGGTCTAAATTAAATCAGTGGGGCCATACAAATGAGCTGGCAAATAGAAGGAACTCAGTGCAGCTGAGAGTGACATTTTGAAGAGGAGCTACAGCTAAGAGGGACACTTTGAAGAATGCACTGGAACTGAGAGAGGAGATTCAGCTTACAGAGACATTTTGGAGATGGCCTTTGAAAGCAGACTTTGCTCCAGAGAAGCTAAGAGAGGACAAATGCCCCAAGAGCAACTAAGAGTGACATTTTTGAGGAGCTGAAGCCTAGAGAGGAATATCCTGGGAGAAAGTCATGAACAGAACTAGGAGCAGATGCCAGCCACATGCCTTCCCAGCTAACAGAGGTTTTCCACATGCCATTGGCCATCTTTCAGTGAAGGTACTTGATTGTTTATTCGTTACCTTGGACACTTTATAGCCTTAAGACTGTAACAGTGTAACCAAATAAACCCCCTTTATAAAAGCCAATCCATCTCTGGTGTTTTGCATGCCAGTAGCATTAGCAAACTAGAACAATGTTTGACCCACAAAGTCTAAAATATTTTCTATCTGCACCCTTAGAAAAAAAAGTTTGCTGAACCTTGCTCTAAACAGTGTATCATTTATTTCATTCTTGAAAGGTATGGAAATTATACTCAAAGCAGCTTAAACTAGGGGAATATGGATTCTATGAGAATTGCATATACATATATTATTCAAAATAAGTGAGGACAAATTTAATGCGACATTTTGAGTAATTCTTCATAATAGGTCCAACTCAGAATCTATGACTTTGGTTTACATATTACTTTATCAATGACTTCATGCATGTATGTGATAAAAGCATCTATCTTACTGTTGGGAAAATTTATATGAGTGAGTGGAAGTCAAGGATCACATCAGGAAAAGATATCTTATTAGAGAGGAAACCCAATCCTGAAAGGGTATGATTATAAGGAGTAGATTCATTTGTTTATTCAACACTTTTCAAGCACTGATTTCTTAATAGGATCTGACAATAGCAATGGAGATAGGGCAGCATTTTGGAAGAAAACTGGAGACATTTCTTAGTGCCAGATATCATTTAATTGTTTTATATAGATTATCTTGTTTATTCTAAGTACAGGTGCTGCTTGCATCCTGAATTTGAAAACAGAAATAAACAACAGCTATTCAACACTATTCCCTGTCTATAAGAAAACATATACCATAATGAAAATAGAATTATGGGAGGAAGGTGTCCCATTGTCATTCATCATTTTATTCTTGCTTTTAAAATAGAAAAACTTTAAAAGAAAAAAAAAATCAGAAGCTGTAATGCTAATCCATTTGTAATAGACAGAATTTTAAAATGACCCCTAAGATCCCCAACCCTAGAGTATATACCTTGTATGATCTGCTCCCCTTGAAAGTGAGAAGAACTTGTGAATATGATGGGCTATCTCTCCCATGACTATGTTATATCATATAGCAGAGGAGTTATGCAGATATAATTAAGGCCCCAAATCAATTTAATTTGAAGTAATATACAGGAGATTATACTGGGTCAGCCTGGCCTGATGTGATGAGAACTAAAAAGAGGCTTTAACCCTTCCTGAAGAAGAGAGTCAGAGTGTGAGAGGGCTTATGGAAGGGGTGGCATGGCAAGGAACTCTGGGTGACCTCTAAGGGCTGACAGTGCCAGCCAGCTGGACAATGGGGGCCTCAGTCATACAACTGGACTGAATCACAGGAAGTGAATTATATCAACCACCATGAGAGCTTTAAAGAGTGCCCCAAACTCCAGAAAGGTACATAGCCAAGCTGACATCTAGATTGCAGCCTTGTGAGACCTTGAGAGAAACCTTGATTACCTATGTCCAGACCCCTGATACACGGACATTGTGAGATAACTTTCTGTTATTTTAAGCTTATACGTTTATGGTAATTTGTTATGCAGGAATAGAAAACTAATTCACCACTGAAAATGAAGAAGGGTTTTTAACTATAACTAAACATATTGTATTCCTTTGATTTTCATTAACAATTTGAGAATTTTTTGTTGATAACACATTAAAAGATATGAATGTAAGGGCTTAATGTAATTTTTTTGTAAATTACCTGCATGAATCAAATGAGTTTTGAGTGTCACATGCATGCTGATTTTATTCTTAAATAAAGCAAATATTAATGAATGATATCATGCTCGCAGTTAGCTCCACTACTTGGAAGTATCACTCTTTTTAAATTTTATTTATATTTATGCACTGATACATTGGTTATGTGAAATCAAACATAAGACTTGCAATCCTAGAAATCATTTCAGTGACTACTCTAAGAAATGACTTCTACAGGAGAGCCAAAAATATAATTTCATTAATGCAAAATGAAGCTTAAAATTATTTCTCAGGAGATATATAATCCTGAAACACTATTTAATAACACTTCTTTTTAGAAAATACTTGATCTTTCAAACTACTTAGCAAAGTTTCAGCTTTTCATGATTTTGGATTATGTTAGGCTGAGACTGCTCCAAAATGAATGGAGACAAGACCCAAACAGCATTTGTCACTTGAAAATTATATCACTGAAACTCAAAAGCAGACAAATATAAAAGCTGAGAAATCATCTTTTATTGTGGGAGTTTTCCCCTTTACTTAAAAATTTAGAGAACCTGGTATAAGTTTCCACTTTTACAACAAGAAATGGTGAACAAACCGGAAATCAACAATTTTTCTTGATACCTTAAGAGAACTGAGATCACGGTACATATTGCCACTCTAAATTTGGAGAGACAGGTAAACCCCGAGTCGGAGCCAAGATCTGCTTACCTCAACCAGAAGCCATTGTAGCCATAAACTGGCAGGAACACTTAAATCACTTTTATGAATTTTTGGAAACTGAGTGTAGACTAGCATGAGTGAGAAATTATTGGGAGGCTACAGTCTTCAGAGGCCTCCTATATTTCATGGGTTTTAACTTCGGGAACCCTACCAGTTTCTCACAGTGCAACGTTAAAAAAGATTCCCTTATTTCTCTGGCAGGGACAGAGAGGAGTAACCACTGTGAATACACCAAGGCATTCTCCATAACAATGGCCTACTCTTCAAGGATTATACCACCTGAAGGAAGGGCATTTCTCCCACATCATTCCCCTGTAGCCTTCCTGTCTCACCTCAGAAGGGGTAGGAGGTGTGGGGCAAGAGGGAGAAACACTTGTGAAGATCACAGGACAGAGACACAGACCAACTAAGACACTGAGTTTTGATAAGATTATAGAATGTGTTCATTAACCAACAGGAGTCCAGTATAATAATAATAAGTGGCTTGCAGCTGAAAAGTGTGCAAGACATATAATCTCTTTTTAATAGAAGTGTGCTTACAGAATCCCAAAATCACCAGAGGACAGGAAAAATTAAGCAAAAAAAAAAAAGACAAAAAACAAAAAACACACACACACACCCACAAAAAACAAAACAAAACAAAAACTAGAAGAACCATAAGCATCCAAAACTATATCAAATAGTAAATATAGCTCACTTGCTAGCCAGATTAACATAATACCTCACACTAAATACTATTTACCTTAGTTTCTATTACCTGATGCATCATGTCTGGCTTTCAACAACAACAAAAAAATGGCAAGTCATGACAAAAGGTAAGGAAAAAACACTGTCTGAAGAGACATAGCAAGCACAACAATCAGGCTCAGATATGGGATAGACATTGGAACATACAACAGAGAAGTTAAAATAGCTATGATTAACATTTAAAGGCTCTAAGGGAAAGAATAGAAAACATGTTTAAAGATAGGAAACATGAAAAGAAGTGGAAGCTTGAGAAGAGACTCAATAGAACATGCTAGAAATCAAAAACACAGTAACAGAGTGACTCCTATTGCTGAGGTTATCAATAGAATGGACATAACAGGAAAGAATCAATGAACTTAAAGATTGGGTCAATAATAACTTCCCAAAATGAAATGTGAACGAAAGGAAGCAAACAAACAGAACTTCCAAGAACCATGGTACAAATTCAAAAGGAGTAACATGTGTAATTGGAAAATAAAAAGGAAAAGAAAGGTGTTCTAGTTTGCTAATGCTGCAGAATGCAAAACACCAGAGATGGATAGGCTTTTATAAAACGGGGGTTTATTTCGCTACACAGTTACAGTCTTAAGGCCACAAAACGTCCAAGGTAATACCTCAGCAATCAGGTACCTTCACCAGAGGATGGCCAATGGCATCCGGAAAACCTCTGTTAGCTAAGAAGGCAGCTGGTGTCTGCTCCAAAGCTCTGGCCTCAAAACGGCTTTCTCTCAGGACATTCCTCTCTAGCAAGCTTGCTCCTCTTCAAAACATCACTCCCAGCTGCACTCCATTCCCTCTCTTTGAGTCAGCTCATTTATATAGCTCCACTGATCAAGGCCCACCCTGAATGGGTGGAGCCATGCCTCCGTAGGAACAGCTTATCAGCATCATTACCCACAGCTGGGTGGGGCACATTCCAAGCAAATCTAACCAACACCAAAACTTCTGCCCCACAAGACTACAAAGACAATGGCATTTGGGGGACACAATAGATTCAAACCAGCACAAAAGGTAACAAGGCAGAACCAATATGTGAAGTGATAGCAGTAGACATCAAATCACAGATCTGGAATGTGCAGATAAAACCAAACAGGATGAATAAAAATAAATCTACACCTAGTGTGCTGGTTTGAATGTTATAAAATGCTTGATTAAAAGAAGGCAGGAAAAGAGAAGAGGAAGGAAATAAAAAAAATGTAGCAAATAGAAAACAGTGTAAAACATGGTAGATATTAAGCAAAATTTATCAATAGTCCCTTTAAATGTGAATGGTCTGTATACGCTAATTAAAAGAGATTGACAGGATGGACTAATAAAAGGACCTAATTATAAGTTATCTACTGGAAATCCATTTTAAATATATACAGTTTAGAAGTTAAAAGAAGGAAAAGGAAAAAAAAATAAAGGAAGAAGAAAAATAAAGCATTAAGAAAACTAATTAAAAAAAACTAGAGTAGCTATATTAATTTCAGACAAAGTAGGCTATAGAACAAGAAAAACTATCAGCGATTAAGAAGAACATTGCATCATGATAAAGTTGTTAATATTTACAGAATATATAACAATTCTTAATGTATATGCACTTAAGGACAGACTGCCAAACACATGAGGCAAAACTGAGAAAACTGACAGAAAAAAACTGGCAAATCCACTATTATAATTGAAGATTTCTACACCCTTTTCAGTAATTGAGAGATCCTGAAGCCATAGAATTCATAAGCATATATTTGACCTCAACAGTACCATCAATCAACTTGAAATAATTAACATTTACAAAATACATTATACAATAACTGCAGGATACACATTCTTCTCAAGCTCACGTGGAACATTCACCAAGGGAGACCCTGAAGGGCCATAATGTACATTTTAATAAACTTTAAAAAGGAGAAGTCATACAAAATATGTTCTCAGACCACAATGGACTTAATCTAGAAATAAAAAAACTGAAAAACAGCTGGAAAATATCCAAATATTTGTGGATTAAACAACATACTTCTAAATAGCACATAGGTCATTGAAGTCTCAGCAGACATTAATGAGAATTAAATAATCAGAATGGGATTATATCTATTTAAAAATTAAATCAATAATTAATAACATTCTATAAAAGAAAACACCTGGCCCAGATAATTTCATCACTGCATTATACCAAAATTTTAAGAAATAAATGATATAAATAGAATCTCTTAAACAAAATACAGAAGCAGAGGAAACACTTCCTAACTCAGTCTATTATAAGAAAAATACAGACAAGTATCTCTCACAAAAAATACATTTATCTTTAAAAATATTAGCAAATCAAATCCAACAATTAAAAAAATAATACAACATGACCAAGTGGGATTTATTACAGGCATACAAGTTTTCTTTAATATTAAAAAATGAATCAATGTGATCCACCACATTAGCAGGTGAAAGAAGAAAAATTCAGATAATATCATTATTGCAGAAAAACCATTTGAAACAAATCCAACACACATTCATGATAAGAAATATTTCAGCAAAGTAGGATTAGTAGAGAACTTCCTCAACTTGATAATGAATACACCACAAAAGTTACAATTGATAGTGAGACACAAGATGCTTTCCACATAAGATTGGGAAGGATGGTCCTAAAAGCAAGGATGTACTCTCTCATCAGTCTTAATCAACATTGTACTGGAAGTCCTAGCTAGTACAAGACAGGAAAAGAAAATAAAAAAGTATCCAGATTGGGAGGAAAAAAAAAGTGTTTAATTATTGTCCATGTAGAAAATACCAAAGAATCGATTAAAAATATCACTTAGAAGTGAGTATAGCAAGGTATAGGATAGAAGGTTAATAATATATAAGTGCAATCTGTAAAACTAAAGGCAAAATAAATTGTATATAAGCACTATGCTACTCTAGCTGCTAAAGCAGTATTTCATGGTTGTATGCATTAAATATTCTGATACTGCCATAAATGTATACTGAAATGGATAGTAAGAACAAGTTAACAAATAGGAGTTTATATATAAGCGAGGGGAGGTTAGAATGATCCATATGCCAATAGATTAGAGTTGAATCCGAACTTATGTTTAGTTTAATGTAGATAGAGTTTTTTACATATGGTAATTGATGACAGAGCAAGAATAAGAGAGAGAAAAAGAGGAAGAGATAAAGTAGATGTACAAGCTTAGTATACTCACATATATTTCCTCGCTTTCTAAGCCAAGAGGTGTAAACTCAGTCACAATAAGCTTACCTAATACTCATTTCATGATTTCTAACACCGTCTCCCAAGGAATGAATCCCGGGGTCTTTGGAGAAATGTCTGATACTAAGAATGGGGCAGGAAGTTTACAAGATAAGACTGGAGCATCTTGTACTGTCTGAAAGGAAGTGTTCACAACAAACCAACAAACCAACAGGGAAGAGGATATGTCCAAGGGACACAGTAGACTTGGAATAATTTCAGCAAGAAAATAAATTAAAATATTGGATTATAACACAACTTACAAAATAAATATCCAGGAGTCCATGTTGACATAAATAAATGATTGACTAAGTTAATGGGTGATAAGAAAAAAACCTCCCATGCAGAAATATTCCAAATACTTTAGGTAGATACCTTGCTTTCACCTTTAAGAGTGGGCTACAATGTAGACCTGGCATCGTGGGATGGAGAACATCTTCTTGACCAAAAGGGGGATGTGAAAGGAAATGAAATAAGCTTCAGTGGCAGAGAGATTCCAAAAGGAGCCGAGAGGTCACTCTGGTGGGCACTCTTATGCACAATATAGAACCTTTTTAGGTTCTAATGAATTGGGGTAGTTGGTGGTAGATACCTGAAACTATCAAACTACAACCCAGAGCCCATGAATCTCGAAGACAATTGTATAAAAATGTAGCTTATGAGGGGTGACAATGGGATTGGGAAAGCCATAAGGATCACACTTCCCTTTGTCTAGTTTATGGATGAATGAGTAGAAAAATAGGGGAAGGAAAGAAACAAACAAACAGACAAAGGCACGCAGTGTTCTTTTTTATTTTAATTGCTCTTTTTCACTTTAATTATTATTCTTGTTATTTTTGTGTGTGTGCTAATGAAGGTGTCCGGGATTGGTTTGGGTGATGAATGTACAACTATGTAATGGTACTGTGAACAATCGAATGTACGATTTGTTTTGTATGACTGCGTGGTATGTGAATATATCTCAATAAAATGAAGATTTAAAATAAAAAAAAAAAAGAGTGGGCTACATAGCTATTTTTTTTCCAGTGAAGTAGGGTTGTGGGAGAAGAAAAGATTCATTGTGAAGAATTGTGAAAACCTACCTCAGCCATGTGATCAGGGCCAACTTCACCAGTAACATAATATGTGCTCTTGATACGCTGTGATAAAAATTGAACTTTACTTCTATGTGATTCCCCCGAAAAATCCATAACCCCAGTCTAATCCTAAATAAATAAATAAATAAACAAACAAAATAAAAAATAAAAATAAATAAATAAATCAGAGAAATCCATTAGAAAAACAAAATATCTTGTCAGCGCTCCTCAAAACTTTGAAGGTCATCAAAAACAAGGAAAATCTGAGTAACTGTAATAAACAAGAAGTACTTAAGGAGACATGATAGCTAAACTTAATGTGATAACCTGGATGGGATCCTGGAACAGGAAAAGGTCCTTGGGTAAAAACTAAAGAAATTTGAATGAAGCGTAGTCTTTATACATCAATAATAATCTATCAGTATTAGTTCATCAATTGTAACAAATGTACCATATGTATGTTAAGTTGTTAACAACAGGGAAAAAAACTAGGTTTGGGGTAGATAGGAATCTCTTTATTATTTTCCCTATTTTTCTGTAAACCTAAAGCTGTTATAAAATATGAATTTTATTTTTAAAAAATTAGAGTAGGAGTTTCCAATGTATCACTAGCATGCTGACATTAACTTTTAGTCACATGTTTCATTTCTTCAATACTAAAGGAGAGACTTCTGCACCCCTGGTCAGGATTTTTCTTAACTTTTTTGGGAATTTTTCCATCTCATAGTTGATAACAATCTTAAAAAAATACAGAAGAGTTTTGAATTTCCTCTTTTGTTTTAACTCTTTCCATAAAACCCTTTGTAGTAAAAAGAAAAAAAAAAAAATAATTTTTGGACAAAGTAACATACAATTTAGCAAAGGAATTTAAAGAGAGTAGAAATAGGGCAATAATAATCTATCACTATTCTTTGGAAATAAAGAAATTTTAAAATATGGCCATTGAATAACATATCTGGGATGCCCACTCCTAATCTCAGTACCCCTGGAGTCCACAGAGTAATTGAGGAAAGCTAACCAGGTGCCTAATTAAAATTATGTATTTACCTTTATAAAGAAGACATAGACCAATCAAACACTTTCTTTTCTTTGCTTCTCAATAGGAATCATGTCAGTTAATTAACAACCTTATTAGTTATATTTTACTAATATGGTAGCCATTATATTTTACTAATGACAAATACTAATTGTCAGTTATATATTTCTGATTAATTACAAATAAACTGAGTTGTACATAAAATGTAGTTTCATTGTAATACAGGATTCATTGTGAAAAATAATTAAAATTCTCTGTTGTGGTAGAATGGTTCATAATAAAGTTTAATAGAGCCTAAATCATGGAGATCATCAACAATCTGTTAAACAATTGCTTTTGGCTGGTTTTAGAAACATTGTTTTAGAGGCAATTATTCTGAGACTATTAAATAACTAACAATGTGCTAGAGGCTTTAGAGGGTATAAAAACCAGTAAGACAAAATCCAGATCTTCAAAATACTTACTAGTTTAATGGTGCAGACAGCAAAGCATATAGAGATGAAGATAAGACATGACCTTGTCTAGCTATAAAATAAAATAAGTGTGGCAAGTGTCATAATATGAGGCATTTAGAAGAGGGAAGAGCAGGAAACCCTTCATAGAGCAAGTGATATCAGTTACAGAATGTGGAAGTTAATTGAAAGGCAGAAATGGAAAAGGAGGACATAATGTATTGAGAGAACCTTTGAGCAAAATCTCTATTTTTAAGGTTCTTGTTTTCAAGGAAGGAAGTGGGAGGAGAGAGCAGATAAAGACAATGGAGTGTAATAAGCCCTGAGAAACAACATACAGAGAATAGATCAACAAACTGTTTGGGAGTTGGAAGCAGATTTGATTGAAGAGACAACATTTTTGGTAGGTCTTGAAAGATGAGATGAAGTTTGTCAAAGAATTAAATATTTCAGGTGAAGGAACAAAAGCATCCATAGTGACCTGAGAATGAAGATAACTTCACATAAGACGTGTTAGGGACATGGTGGCGACAACCTTGAATAGTTAAAATGGGGTAAAGTTGTGAACGTCTGTGATTGGGTGAACACAAAGGCTGATCTAGAGTCAAAGGCAGATGAGAATCGAGAATGGAGAATGGAAACTCAAGTATTGTTGTGGTTGCTCTCAATTTGTTTAATAACAAAATAATAACCAAGTCATACAAATTATATTCACAAGGTCAAGGGGCAAAGTGAATTGATGAGGAACCTTTTATCATCCCCTTTGTTTTTCAAGTTGACTACTGGAAATTACAAATGAAGCCGGTATGGAGTAAGGAATCTTCCAAGTCAGAGGAATCCAGAATACAATTAGGCTGAGGGTTCTTCCCTGTGAGCAATAAAGGGTCTACTTAATTCCCACATAAACTTTTGCTTTTTTGTACCACAGATTTTTTTTTTTTTTTAGCTGTTTCTTAGTGCACCATCGGGACTAATGTATGCCTAGCCATAGCCTCCCACTGGCTATGATACCAATTTTAGGCATAAAAATGCTATCTTCAATACCATTGTTTGAATGATGGATTTTAAACAGTTAGAGATATAGTGATATGGCCAATTTTATCTTCTAAGAAGATAAGGCAGGCAGCTTGGTGATCTATTAATTGGAAATGGAATAAAGGAAGACATTGATGACAGAGATGGGATGCTGTTGTAAAGGCTAAAATAAAGGATGGCAAGTTTCAAAATTAAGGCAATGGAGGTGGAGATAGAGAAGTCAGAGTGAAAGTCAGGCATGAGTGAGAAGTGATAGAATTTAATGAACAGTCAATAATGAAGGAGGAGAAAAATAATCCCAGTTTGAGGGAAGAGGTGGCTAACAAGCAGAAAACATATTTTCTTGAAAAATGTCAAGATGTAGCAGAGTTTGTGGAGTGCTAGTGTTTTGGTTAAAAACCTGGCTCCACCATTTAGATGTACTATATGACCAAGTTCCTTAATTTCCCTGTGCCTCTGTTTGCTTATTTGAAATTAGAGAGTGTGATTGTGATATCATAAACACATTATGAGATACACAGTTACCCACAGAAAAATATGAGAAGCAAACAAACTTGGTTTGCCTTGGCATTGCTTCAAATACTGGAAAGAACATAGCTTACATTTCACAGGTGAAGAAAGACATAATTATATAAGCAAGAAGCAATTCTCTTTAGGAAATAAAAGATTTGGGGCAGAATATTTGGGGAGTACATTATTTGGAATTGTGAGCATTTATTTAAATTAGCAAATCATTTCCTAAAACTTGGATCAATGATTCAGAACAAACACAGTGCTGTTTGATTTTGCTTACATTTTGCAACTGGAAATAAACAGCATAATTATAATAAATGCTAAACTCTTTCTACATCTAGAGATAACTGTAAGTTAATATTTGGCTCACTTTCCCCAAATATCTTTCTCAAATAGCCCTAATTAGCCATGCTTAATTCTATTCTTTTACTTTTTCTTAGTTTTAAAATAAATAATAGGATTAAAATTTTCCACTGAAAATCTTTAAAAAAAATAATCACTTAGTTTAAAGCATTCAGGTATTCAAGAAGTATTGAAATATGGATAATGAGTTGAGCATGTCACTAAAATGATCATCTGTCCCCAATTAATATTGATATATTGCAGTTGGGAGGTCTTTTAATGATCACATTACTGGGAAATTATTGCTTCTCATCTAATTTGTCCTTATAATCATGTATTTATCATAAATACAAAAGACAAGTCTCCCAAGAGACTTATTAAAATACTTATTCTCTTGATTTTTAATTGGTAAAGAAGATAGTCTTTTCCATTTTTTTTTTTTTTCTGAAAGACCAACTGGGTTTTCATCAACAGAAGCATCATTTAAAATTACTCAACTGTCATATACATAAATCTTCATGTTTAAAGGGCAGAAAATAATATGCCAAAATGAAGAACCACTTTACAGTGCTCTTTCTGCTCCATGAAGTCATAACAAACTAACATAAAAAATATTTATCAAGCACCTTTACAAACAATACAATCCAGTAACTAGGGATTTTAAACAGCATTAAAATGATAAGGTAAATTTCCATGCTATTAGGAAACAAGTTACATTTAGACTCTTTCATTTGCATTTGACTTCTTTTCATAGATTTTTATAAATTTAAGTAACTCTTAAGAATTATTTTTATATCAGGTATTTCTAATTCCATAAAATGTTTTCTTTGTTTTTTTTTTTAAGTAAAAATGTGGTGATATGTCTAGAAAGACAGAATCTTAAAATATAGCCTCTTTCTAATTCCTTCTCAGGCATCTACTCTTCCTTCTAATGCCCTGGTTCATACTCTGAGGGCTTCAACCAACTTGACCTCATATTCAGAATATATTTCAGATTCTATATAAGGTTGGGAGGATAAGTAGTTAATTGACTCAGTGGACTAGAGCCTGTTGTTGCTGGCTTTCCTCACCTCACTGAGAGAGTGTCAGGTTTCTCCACTGTAAAGTTCATGCTCCCCCCACCCCTTCATACGGCATTCCTTGGAAAGAAGTCATTATGTGCCACTCAAGCCTAAGGCGTGGGTGCTGTACTTACCATCCTTGAGGTTGGAGTACCAAGACAAATTTTTTGGAATATTTCTTCATGGTATATTTGTCTATTTATCCCCATTTAATGCTTTATTACATCATTTATTTATGTCAGTATGGACTCGTGGATATTTATTTTAAACATTGGGTTATATTCCAATATTACTTTATTTTGTGGCTCACATTGATTCAGGTTTGGCCATTGGGAGCTGTTTCAGTTAGCTCCTCTGCTACTTTAACATACCTCCATCCCTTTTGCGCACTTCCTTACCTTTTTGCGCTACATTATACTCCAGGTTCATCTCATGTTTCCTGCCCCAATCCTAGAATCACATATTTCCATAAGATTCTTGGTTTCTGTTATTAGGGAATGATATTAGAAACAAGGTCTGGGGCTAAGCATATTTTTTGCTACCAGAATGTCTTTTTTTTTTCTTTTAATAGGTCCTCTCAGCTAACTGAGAAAAAAAAATGTGTTAATACTCATCCATGTAGGTACACATTTTATAAGTATTTACATATGTAACCACATGTATCCATATTAAACTTATTAAGCTAAACATGAGTTCATACTGGTAACTCCAACTCTCTAATTCCAACACCTCAGGAATCATTATACTTTCCTCTTCTTGCATATTTATTCCTACTCTAACAGTGAGAACCTGGCTTCCATCATTTGCCATCCATTTACTTAATTGTTGCCTTTCGGTATACATGTATGGCAACATCACTCCATTTTAATCATTAGAAAAACATCAGACAAGCCCCAATTGAGGAATCTTCTACAAAATACCTTACCCGAATTCCTAAAGTTTTCAAAGTCATCAAAAACAAGGTAAGTCTGAGAAACTGCTAAGGTCAAGAGGAGCCTAATGAGACATGACCACTAAATGGAATGTGGTATCCTGGTTGGGGCAGTAGAACTGAAAAGGGGCATTAGGTAAAAACTTAGAAAATAGAAACAAGTTATGGACTTTATACATTAAAAATAATGTATCAATATTCATTCATTAATTATAACATGTATCATATTCATATGAGATGTTAATAATAGGCACAACTGACTGTAGGGTAGATTGAAACTGTATTATCTTCTCAATCTTTCTGTAATTCTAAAACTGTTCTAATAATAAAGTCTATTAGAAAGATAAAAAATAATAAAAGATTTTTAATGTGCTTCAGAGTGGTGCACTGCTTACATACACATCCACGATTAAATTATGCTGCATGGCATCATGTAAATAAAGGGAGAAGAGTTATCAACTATTTAAATGATGGCATTGTTTGAGTTTCCTAGGCTGCTTAAAGCACATACCATAAAATAGGTTGACTTATACAATGGGAATTTATTAGATTTCAGTTTGAGGCTGAGAAAATATCCAAATAAAGGCATCATCAAGGCAATAATTTATTCCTAAAGATTGGCTGCCAGAGGCCCTTGGCTCCTTTGCTACATGGCAAGGCACATAGTGACATCTGCTAGTCTCACCCTTCTCTTCCAGGTTTCATTACTTTCAACTTCTTGCTTCTGTGACTTTCCTTCTGTCTGAATTTCATTCTTTTATAAAGGAGTAAGGAGACAAAGACCCATTTTGATTGGGTTGGGTTACACCTAAACTGAAGTAGCCTCATCAAAAGGTCCCACTTGCAAGGGTGCACATCCACTGGAATGGATTAAATCCAAGAATTTCTAGTGTACACAGAGCTTCAAACCACCACAGGGACATAGGATATTTTTTTCCAGAAAACATGTATTTCTTTTCTACCTTTGTCAGTAATAAATGTGTTGACGACTAATGTTTGTCAGGTTTTTACATTTACAATTGTCAAATCTATTTAATAGCAGAACGGAAGAACTGGAAAATAAAATTTTAAAATATATAATAGGAACTTATTTTTATATACTATAAAACACTGAAACTGTAAATGCTAAATATAGTTTCAGCGTGGTCAAGAGCAACAATATAGTGTCAGCATCAGTCAAGTGTTTTAGTACCATGGTGAAGAGCCACCATAATAACAGTGATACCAAATATGCATCAGTATTCTATGTTGTGTAATAAATCACCACAAACTTAGTTGCTTTAAAACAAAATACATTAGCAATCTCACAGTTTCTGTGGATCAGGAGCCTTGGCAGAGCTTACTCCTAGGTCCTCTGCTCAGGATCTTCAGTGCTGTAATCAAGTTGGCATGGCTGTATTCCTTCCTGGATGTCAGATTCTTTTTCCAAACTCATGTGTTTGTTGGAAGAATTCATTTCCTTGTGGTTGTAGCTCTAAGGTAGTTGCCCATTTTCTTGCTAGCAGTCAGCTGAGGGCCACTCTGATTTCTCTGAGGCCCCTGCAGTTTCTTGCCATATGATCGTATAATGGATCCTTGCACATCACAGAGGCCTACCTCTTCAAAGCCACTAGAATTATCTCTTCAAAAATAGCCCAGTTCATCTTTTAAGGCTTTCACTTGGTTAAGTCAGGCCTACTCAGAATAATTAATTTATTTTTTTTTATTAATTCAAAACCAATTGATCTGCAAAGTCTCTTCACCTTTGTGATGTAACGTGACCTAATCAGGGGGATGACATTCCAACATGTTCACAGATCCAGCCCAACCTCAAGGGGAGGGAACCCTGTAGAATGGGAATCTTGGAACTGCGTTAGAATTCTAACACATGTGTAGTGTGCAAGCCATTGAGCTATCTGCACTAAGGACATTGTTACATTTTACTTGGCAGTACCACGCTTGTGATATGTGTGGGGTTCTATGACTTAGGTAATATTAAGAGTCACATTTTAACAGCTAAGAATCGAGACATAAATAGGTTTAATAATTTGCCAATGAATATATAGCAAGGAAAGGGTATAGTGGCTATTTGTGCTTAGTTTTCTGAACCTTGACTCTTACCCTTATCCTCTGTAATATAAAACAATTAAAAGGAACCTGCTTAATTGCTTACCAGTTATGACAGTATCAGCAAGAGATGGAAAATGATATGCGATATACATTTATATAAAATTTTTATAATAATAAGTAGGGTTATTTTCCATATAAAATTGGGAGGATTGATTTGCTTAGCTAAAAGTGAAAGAAATCTCACAGGCAGCATTACCATGGCTAAGTGTCGCAATAGAAAATGCCTTTTTAAATATTTTATTTAAAATAATTTCAAATTTACTTAAAAGTTGAAAAAAAAGAGTACTATTCTACTAAGTTATGTGAAAAGTAGATTCCCCAAATATTATCATATTTCTAGTGTGTACTTCTTAGAAAAAAGAAGACATGCTTATAAATTAGCATTGACACAATACTTTATTCTAATCTACAGGTGTGCGGGTTTGTATATACTATGTCCTCCAGAAAAAGCCATATTCTTTAATGCATTCTTGTGGGGGCAGACATATTAGTATGGATTGGATTGGAACCTATTGGTTCAGCGTCCATGGAGATGTGACCCACCCAACTGTAAGTGATAACTCTGATTGGATTATTTCCATGGAGGTGTGGCCCCGCCCATTCAGTGTGGGCCTTGTTTAATTTACTGGAGCACTATATAAGCTCAGACAGAAGGAACTCATAGCTGGCTGGAGCTGAGACAAACATTTTGAAGATGGCCGTTGGAAGCTGATGCAGACATTTTGGAGAACGCCATTTTGAATAGCAAACTGGGAACAAGCAGATGCCAGCCATGTGCCTTCCCAGCTAACAGGTTTTCCGGATGCCAATGGCCTTTCTCCAGAGAAGGTGCACTTTGTTGATGGACACTTTATGGCCTTAAGACTATAAACGCTCTTTTATAAAAGCCAATCCATTTCTGGTGTTTTGCATTCTGGCAGCATTAGCAAACTAGAAGAATATGCTGTATTCAGATATTGGAATTTTCTAGGTTTCAAAAGGAATCCTAGATAAGATGTTTTATTCATTTATCATGTGTCTTTGCTCTTCTTTAATTTGGAGTAGCTCCTCAGTCTCCTTTTGCCTTTTATGACATTGAAATTTGGGAGCAGTTATTTCATAAAATATCCCTGAATTTTGGTTGTATTATGAATCCCTTTTATTAGACAAGCATTGCATTTTGTTTGTGTGTGAGAATAGCCCAGAATTGATATTATTTTTTCCTTAGTGCATCCTGTCAAGGTGCATCTCATTGATTGATGCCATCCTTGTTGATTTTAACTTTATCCACTCATTTAAGGTGCTGTCCCCCAGGTTTCTCCACTGTAAAAGTACTACTTTTCCCACCAGTCAGTAAAGTTTCTTGTGTAATATTCTTTGGGACTATTATAAATACCTGATTACTTCCTAAACTTGCAAACACCAACCTTTTGCATGTATTAACAATCTTTGTCTAAGTCAATTATTAGTTTTATGGTTGTCAGTGGAGAAAAGTAAAGGCAATTTTTGTAATTCTGTAATTCATTCTACATTCTTCATGATCTTTACAGCATGAGACTTTTCTCTTATTTGTTTATGCAAGTACTTATTAGTTTATTTATATCAGTATATGGATTCTTATTTTATAAAATATATTACAATTATTTGCTAAATTATTTATTTAATACTCAAATTGTCCTAATTTGCCCATTGGGCAATTCAGATTGACTCCTGTGTCCTTTTGGAATATCCCCATCATTCTTTAAGCACCTCCAGACTTGTTGGCCAAAAAAAAAAAAAAAGTGTCCTAAACTGATCCTATACTATCCCTGATTAGCCCTAGCATCAGCCTTTTCTTGAAGGAGTTCTAGCACCTTTGAGTGGAGACTTATATTTAGAAACTAAAATCAGGACATTAATTGTGCTCAGTGCTTCTGGGGGCTATTGCTTCTAGGTCCTCTCAGAGGACAGAGCTATGAAAGAGATGCATGTGTATGTATACATTCACATACATTCACATAGATCCATTAACATATGTTCTATTTCTATCTATCCGTCTATCTATCTAAAACCATGAGTTCATACTGATACCTCCAACTCCAATCGAATGCCACAGAATTCATTGTACCCTTTCATATTTCTATATGTGTACCTCCTTTCTCTGATAGTGACAACTCTATTTATCATTATCCATAATATATTTACCTACATGCTCACTCCTAGAATATACAGAAAGTACTTGCAGAATTGCTAACAAATACACACAGGAAAATAATCCCACTAACTGAAGTACACTATTTGTTTATAATTCTCTTAGTGTTTAGCTTGAAAGTACATAGTCGAAATACTTTTGGTTTTTCTTTTTAATTTTAATGTAGCTATACTACTCTTTTGAAATGCATTTGAGTGCATATGTTTCTTCTCATATTTATTTTTATGTGTTTTCTCTATCTTTGTTGATTTCCTTATTATTTTTGAATATGTGAAACATTAACATGATTCCAAGTCAGAACTGTATAAAAAGATACATTCACAGAAGTTTGATTCACAACCCCTATTCTTTCTATTCTTTCCATCCTGTATCTACCCATCCCCCTGTAAGTAACTAATCTCTGGTTTCTGGTTTACCCTTCCTGTTTCTTTTTATCTCTATGCATAAATTAGCAGATATATGTATATTTTATTCCCTTTATCTTTTTTTTCACAAAAGGTATTATCTCTTTTGTATGTATAGATAATTTTTCCACCTTTTGGAAATCAATCTGTATTGGTTAATAGAGACCTTTTTCATTCATTTTACAGCTGCATAATCATTTTGTGGATATGTCAGTTTTTCAACCACCTTTCTATGTACACGCATGTAGACTGTTGCAAATATTTTGCAACTGCAAACAAGGATGCAATTAATAAGTTTATGTATGTATATTTTCATTTTATTGGAGATATAGCTTTAGTATAAACTCTAGGAGAGAATTTTAGGGTCATAAGGCAAACACATATGTTATTTTGTTATATATTGTCAAAGTCTTCTCCATAAAGGTTTTATAGATTTGCATTTCTAACAATAATGTATGAGAGTGCCTGTTTCTCACAGTCATGGTGACAGAATCAAGCATTTTAGAGTTGGCAAATAATTTTAAGATGATTTATTTCAACATATTTATTTTGCATGTGAGAAAAGAATGTAGTACATAGGTTAGGATACCCTTGCTTAATTTTATAATATCAAACAGTTTCTTAATGGTTTGCGTTTGAAGAAAGATTTGGTATGGCACAAAAGGAAATTCATTGAGCTTGGGGTAATAAAACCTAATTCTGTTTCTCCAGAAGTGAAGTAAAAAGTGCAAATTCCATTGCTTCAACAGTCTTATTTCTATATTGATGAATAAGGAACTCCACTTTGTTGAGTCCTCATTTCCAAAATGGTGAAAGTAATATCTACTCACTTGTTTTAAAACAACTTAACTCATTATGTGTTATAATTTATAAATAAATGGGTTTTATTTAAAATATAATTATACCTAAATTTCTTAAAGGCATGTTGATTTATATAAACTTAGTTTTGTATTATTTAAAATGATGTTTTAAAACAAGACCTACAACATACTAAAAAGGAAGAGAAAAGTGATGCCATTTCTATTTTTGATGAGGGAAAATAGATATTTTTCCCAAGAATTTCATGAAGGCTATATATTTTGCAACTTTATTAATTCCAATAATGTCTTACCAAAATCTGGTCTTTGATTTTTTCACATAGATTTATAGTGTCAAAAAGAGATGACAGACAGTCTCTGAGTATAACAGTGTATCTTCCTCTGCAAAAGAAGCTTACACATCTGATTTCCTTGCCTGAATGCTTCTGCAAACATATTACAACCTGACTTATGCTATACATTACTATTAGTAAATGAAATATTGATGTTGTTTGAATATACTCATTACTATAGCCTACATTCCAGATTTACTGATGATATGCATATAACTCAGTTTGGTAAATACACAATCCTGATTTATTTGGCTACCTGGAAACACAAGTTTTCAGAAGGATTTGTTTTTTCCCTAATGCAATATCTACAGCATTGCATTCTCATTCCCCCTGTACATGTAATCTCTATTTCACCCTTAATTTTGCATATACTTTTAAACCAGGCTTTGACCTTTATATGGTAAAAAGCACAGCTCCAATCTTATTTATGTATTTGGTATTTGATTATGAGTACACGAACATATCTGTCAAAAATCTAAGTTAACTTAATGACGTATGCAAAGATCCTCTTACTATATGAAGTAGCATTCACAGCTTCCTGAGATTAGGACCTGAATAACTTTATGGGACATTAGTCAGTCTAACTTGTGCTATGTATCATTTTTCCTCCTGGAAACTGTCATCCAGAAAAAAGTGAAGACAAACACATATTATATATAAATATATTTGTGTATGCATATATTTATATATACATACACATACAAACATATGATATATATTAAGCAAAAATTGATATCTCATACATAAAACTGATATAGCAGGGAAGATGTGATTGGAGGCAGCATTAAACACTGGACCCAAGCCACCTTGACCTCCTCTATTTTGTCCATCTTCTGGAGAATATTTTCTGACACCCAGTTATGAGCTTGCTAGGATTATCCTTTGTCTTTTTCAAGCCATATTTTTATGTAATTATGGTGATTGCAAGTAAAACTGGAGACAATTGCTTCATTTATACCAAAATATTTTTCTAGGTTAATTAACATTATGGCTATATTATTTAAAATACTAAACCAGACATCCACAATGCCATTGTCATTACTCAAACAGTTATTAAATTAAGATCACCTTCACACTTTAATGAAAAATTGTAGCATCTATGTTCTTTACTGCTTCTTGCTTATCCTGAGAACTCTCTAAGAATAGCATTTTTATATGTTTCTTAAAACTACTGATTTCCTTTAATAGTTAATCTGTACATAATATAAAACATTGTTATAAGATGGATATACTACTTGTACATTCAAGCAGCATCTGATATAATTATTTAACCTGCAGCAACAAACAGATTATTAATCTCAACCTATATTCCTGTGGATGTGAACCCAGTGTACATAGGCTCTCTTGAAGATGCTATTTTAGTTAAGGTATGGCCAACTGAGCCAGTATAGATCTTAATCCTATTACTGGAGGCTTTATAAAGAAAAAGAGAGCCTGGAAGCTGGAAGCCAGTGAGAACCCAGAGAAGACTGGGGAGGATGTTGCCATGTGATGGAAGCCAAAGGATTTCTGGCTGCCCCGACGATTCCCTCCCCAGAATCAAGCCTTTTGGCCTCTGAAACTGCACACAAATAAATTCCTGTTGTTAAACCAAAGTATCTGTCTTAGCAGCTTGGGAAATTGAAACTTTCCTTTTCTCTCTGACCTACTTTCCTTCTTTTTACTTTTCTTTTCTTATTTTTGTTTTCTTCCCTACAAAGCTAATACAAGCCCACATAAAGTGGAAGAATAATTTTCAACTTTTTAAAATAATTTCTGCCTTTCCAAGTATAACTTCACTCACATAGTGTTTTCAAGGTTTTAACCTCCAAAGATTATTGAACATTAAAAGATCCACATAATAAACCACTGTCACATAATAAATAAAATCACCAGCAAGATAGAGTATTTAAAAATTTCCCAAATCGAGACTTAAATAGTATGCCAAACTTCCTGCTACAATAGTGTAGTTGTAGAATAATCTTTCCTGTATTTTATAAATCCTGACATTAGTCCTTTAATAGCATCATAAGAAGGGTTTTAAACTGGTGCTTCTTAGTGAATATCCAGCTTTGAGTTGGTTGAACATTGTAAGTCAACACTGATTAGAGATGATTTTGAAAACTGTATGTTTAGCACATGAATAGGTTTACTAAAAGTTGCAAAGCTCATTTCATATTTTATAGCATATATCAGCATTTTATTTCTTTAGAAAATATTAGGCAAGTCTATGAAATTGTAACATAATTGTAAGTGAACAATATTTTAAAAAAGGAAAAAACAAAGCTTTATTGACATGTAAATAATTGAAGTGGAAAATAGTATATGCTTCCCAATCCTACTAGTAAAGAATATTTAATAGAAGGAATGTATATTTTAAATCTCCACCACCCACCTTTTTCAGAGAAGGGGATTGCTTAATTAGGACATATGTGCATAAACATTAAGTGATAAATGTACATATACATATATACATACAAAATTTTAGAGATATATATGTGTGTGCGTATGTGTGTGTGTGTATATATATAATACAACTGATAGAGGCTATGCTTTGCAGATGTAATTAATTTCTCCTATGCTTAGATGTTTTTAATTTAACAGTTTTCTAAGAGACACTTCTTTGAGTTTGTCTTATGACTGATATTCAGACCATATATAACATTTTAAAATATTTTCCTCAAAAGCCTTAAATTTGTAAATAGACTACACATTTATATAAATATAGAAATAATGAGACACCACTAACATTCTTAATTTTATAAAAACATAAAATCATTTGGGCACAAACAATGTACTGTTTCATGATAAAAAGGGTTGTTAAACATCAGATCATTAGATGTAAAGAGTTAACTTGGGTTTTGGTATTCCCAGTTATATAGAGCTTAATTTTAGTTTATTTAATTAAAATTATTAGCATTGAGTCATAAGACTAATCATTCATTTATTTGCTTACTTTCTTCTATTTGCAGTACTAAAACTAAATAGGAAACATGATAGAGAGTATGCATTTGTTGTTTGTTTTGTTTTTGTTTTTGTTTTTATTTTGTTCCTACCATCTGACTAACTGGCATGCAACTTTTGGAAAATTATACCCAATGCTCATACAGTGTTTTATGGCATGATATTGGACAGTTTAAAACAAAACAAAAAATGTAGTTATAATTTGACCAAATGTATATCTCATACAATTTTATATTTTTGTCTATATTTTGCTACTTAAATATACGTGAGTGAAAATATGAATTATTTTATTTTCTACTCATTTGGAATTATTGTGTATTACTTTGTAAAGCAAATGCTTTTAGTATTTGGTTTGACATATTTGAGTGTGAAAATTATTATTCTATTAGAAATACATTCTAAATGTAAAATAAATCATGTTATTATTTCTAAATTGAAAAGCCACATCTCTGCCATGCTGTTTTCTTCTTAATTGCTATTTTCCTTGTCTGTTTTTACAGAAACATTTCTAAAGCAGCATAAGTTTAAATGCAATTTAAAATTATATTACATAAAATGGCCCAAGGGGGAAAAAGTTTTAGTATGGAAAGTATTCCTGAGATACAGTATAATTAAAAATGCTTTTAATCTCAAAATGCATGTGCCCCACATTCTTCAATTAAAGTGATTTTTTTTGGTTTTAGGAAATATTTTCTTTGAAAAATTTCAAAACCCTGAGAAAATCTTTCATGTCTTTAGCAGTCCAGTTTTATATTTATATAATTTTAAATTACAATCACACTCAGGATTAATATTTTGGATTTCTCTATTGAGGGATAAGATGTTCTCTTTTACCCCTTTCTATAGCAATATTTTAGGTAACAAATTCTTTTAATACTTATTAAAGTTATGTTTAGACAGCCTTCATGTTTCTTAGGGTTATTCTTAAGTCAGAGGCCTGCTTAGAAAATTATCCGCCATCTTTCAGATTTTAAAAACTTTAGAATAACATGTTTTTTATAAATCAAGTCAAAATGAAGTAATTTGATTTCACTCAGAAATAAATTGAGGTAATCAACAGGATGATGCTGATGATTACAATTTTATCATCCTAAGATTGTACAAGGGACTATAATGCAGTAATTTATTCTATGAAACAAAAGTCGTAATGTTCCTTTTTCATGTTAAAGTTGAAAGCATATCTTTTATAACACTGTAGGATTTTCCCTCTTAAATTCAGCAGGATTCCCATAAAAGGCCACTATTACATAAGTAAATGTTATTAACCTGGTATGTTAAGTGGATCATTTAAAATCCCATTTCAAATAAAAACAATATATTAGACACATTGTTGATATCTGACAAATACATACATATTTTAAGTTAAATAACAATTTTGGATGTACAAATCTACTTATCCTTAAAATATTCAACATTTAAACTGTTTTAAAAATAAATGCCCACTTTTAATATAAGCAGTTCAATGCATACCAAGCATACCTTAATAAAGATGTTAAAATCACTGTGTCAATATTTTCTGAGTATGCGTCCTACACACAGCTTTTTCATAGACATATTTGGGAAAAATGAGTGATTAAGCCTTTTATCTTTCTAAAGTAAAGCCATGATTAATCTGTTAAGGAAGGCTGATAAACATAGGAATAAAATTATTTCCGTGTTAAATAATTTTTACTTAATTTTCCTTTGGAGAAAGCAAGAAAGCAGGAATTTCAGGGGACCCTGGGAGAGACACACTCCAGTAGCAGTGACTGGTCAGATGACCTGTAAGAGGCAATGACTAAAGTTCTTATAAAACAATTATGAGTGGAGCTATGGTTTAAGACATTCCTGCTCAGTGTGATAATTCCAGTGACTAACCATGAGCTTTAAAAAAGATTTTATTTGAACAAACTAAATATTATCACTGTTTTGATACTGCTTTGATATACAATTACAGGCATATTTCCATGCTTTATTTTTTAAGTGACTATGCCCAGTGTCTGGAAAGGATGAAAGGAGGTTACAAGATGGTCAGAGGTGATCCACGGAAAAGACTTATCAACATTATTGCCACAGGAGTTTGGGAAGTAGAAGAAAACAGTTCTGTGAACTTTTCAGAGAACTACTCTATCATTTTCCTTTCAGTAGATTTCCTGAAACTAAAAACTCTATAGTTTGTAAATTAGCTAGGTGTGTTCCAGGTGTTTCCTTTCTCCTCCTCCAGGGTCTCACCTCCTGTGGGGGTGGTACACAGTTACAAATTCACTTTGTTGTGACTGACAAAAAAATATTAAATGTCATGAAAAACTGTTTTGTCTGAGGCCTGCAGCCAGAATCTTAACAACACATGGCAGCACCAGCTGGTATTTTTGGAATCTGAAATGCACTAGTGAAATCGTCTACATTTATATATATAATAATATATATATTATATAGACGATGCATATAAACAGATGCTAAAATATTTTAAGTACAAAAAAATGGCATAATATAGGTGACAGGCTATTACCCATATTTTGTTGCTCATGAAGGTGACTGCAAGATAACTTTAAGTCAATTGGAAATAAAATTGGGACAAGCCTTTGGTCTCACTTAGTAAGAATGCTACATACTTGAGAGATGTCTGTGGTTCTGTTGGCCCCAAAATACTCAGGTGGCTATCACTTTACCTTCAGAGGTAGTGTATTTGTGCTTTATCAAGCTATGTATTTTGCACTTTTAACAAAAACAGTGCCTCATATGATTATTTTGAATATGGGAGGCCAAGGGAAGGATGTTTTTAAACTAGATATGCTTTTCTACACCCCTCAAACTACACTATTTAGATAATTCTTACTATTCAATTTAAATTAACGACAACCTGTAAACAGGTGTCCTCTTTATAAAAAAGGTTTGGATATTAAAAAAAAAAACAACAAAAAAAATTTAATAAATGCTTTGATTATACATATGTTCTGACATAGTTCTAGAGAGTTTATGCACAAAAGTAAACTAATTCTTAGAAACATATGACTTGTGGGCAGAGAACAGAAAATAGACTTATGGTGGGCTTAGAAAAATAATCCACATAAATATTCAAAGACTTGATAAGATGTGGTAGAAATTTATAGATAAGTACCCAAAGGCATGGTCAGCTCACTGATGATTTTGCTGCCTGTCTTAGTTTACCAGGCTACTATGACAAAGGTTTGGTTTAAACAGCAGAAATTTATTGGCTCGTGGGATTGAAGCTAGCAGAAGTTCAAAATCAAGGTGTCAGAAAGGCAATGCTTTCTCCCCAAACTCTATATGTTCTGGTACTGGCTGCTGGTGATCCTTGGGATTCCTTGACTTGTATGTGGGCTTCCTGTAGTGATCTGATGATGCCCTTTCTTTTCTTTTCAAGGCTTCCCTCTGACTTCTGGTTTTTCCCTTACTTGGAATCTGGCTTCTGCTTTCTTTCTCTCTATAAAGTCTCCAGTAATCCCTATTAAGACCCAAGTTCATTCAGTTGAGCCACATCTTAACTGAAAATAACATCTTCAAGTAGTCTATTTATAATAGGTTCACATTCAGAGGAATGCAGATTAAGATTGGGAAGATACCTAAATTGGGGCACATAATTCAATCAACTACAGTGGCCATACCCGATGGTCAAATTTAGGAAGGCTAGGTCAAGTGACTGATTCAGAAGTTGGAGAAGAAGTGATCAACAATGGAAGAGTTAGTCATGGAAAGAAGTGTCAAAATGAGAGAGAAAAAGTACAGATAGCAGAGTGGGAAAGGGAAGCCTGCTCAAAATTGGATAGGGTGATACAGTCATCAGGTGGGATTCAGAGAAAAGCCCTAATCTCAGATCTTACATGGGTCTAGTGAAGTACATGGAGAGTCTAGCTTATATTCATAAGCAGAAGTACAGACTTTTCTGAAAGGACCAACAAGGTTGGAGGTCTGAAGTTGCACATACACATGTGTATTTTGAACTGTTCTCTACGTAAATCATAACTTCAATTATCAAGATACTGTACTAGGTAATTTACAACCATATTGTCCTCTTCAATATATATATTTAATATCCATTTATTCATAGGCACTGTTCTGGGTGCTCAGAATGCATTGGTAAGCATGAGAAACAAATTACCATCCCTTAAGGAGCTTGTAAGTAATACAACAGAGAAAAAATGATAAATAATCAATGGAGTCTGTATATGACAAGTTTTGAATCTAATATAGACATTGATATGGTAAAAAAGTAATTGAGGACTGATTTCTATTTGATGGGATGATAAACGAAGGCTACTCTGGATATCTGATATTTTATGTAAGAAGTGAAAATAAAAATGAATGTGAAAGTTAATTTACCATACCTAGAGTCAAGAAAAGCATGCTTCAGACAGAAGTGCATGAACTCAGAAATGAAAAAGGCTGTGTTTTAAAAGAAAAGATTAGTTAGTGTGTCTATAGTAGGATTTTCACGGGACTCTAATCCCCAAGAAAAGCAAAATAAAGTAGAAGGATCCCACAATTGCCTTGGCTTTCTGCCTGAAAACACTTTCCAGAATATGTTGTGGTAAGAAGGATCCCAAACAAAGCACATCTTTCTCAGTGAGTTCCAAATGCACATATTAGAATTTAAAAAAGACTAAGAAGGATGGAATTTGTGCCATCCTGAGAACTGCACTGAGAGAGAGCTCTAGAAATGAGATAGGGCTTTTCTTGAATTTGTGAGTGAGAAATAATCCACACACATGCAGTATGAAATTCCATGAGGCTGTGTTTGTTGGTTAATTTCCTGTGTCAACTTGGCTAGGTTATTGTGTCCAGTTTTTTGCTTGAACAAGCACTGGCCTGATTATTACTGTGGAGATATTGAATTGATGGATTTAAATCATCAGTTATTTGATTGCATCTATGACTGATCATATCCACAATTAACAAAGGAGATTATCTTCAGCAAGAAGAGACATCTCCTCATCCAATCAGTGGAGGTCTTCAAGTGAGAATTAAGTATTTCAGCAATCAGTAAAAAATGCCTATCTCTATTTCAGCAGCTCATTTCTCCTGGGGAGTCCAGTGTCACCTTCATTGTTTTTCCAACTTTCAGCCTGTCCTACTGAATTCAGACTTACCATTACACATGTCCACGTGAGCCAATTCTTACATATACTGACAGTTCTGTTTCTCTAGAGAGCCCTAACTAACATGTTGGGCAAAGAACAATCATGGAACTGTAAGACGAATATTCCCAGAGCTCACACAGGTTTAGGAAGTATGTGAGTGCTGACCAGAAGCATGATGAGTCTTCATTGAATACACAGTTCTTCAGCAGAGACCTTATAAAGACCATATCTTATTAGTGGGATAAACTAGCAATAGTGCACAAGGTAACCAAATTTAAAGCTTTAACTTAAAAAAAAGTGTCAGAATGATTGAGAGGTCAATAAAAAGCTGATTTGCCTGCTCAAAGCCCTCTTTTTTTTTTTTTTTTTTTTTTTTTTTTTTTTTTTTTTTAAAGAAATAGAACTAATCCAGTACTCAATACCATACTATTCATAATACAAACCCTATGAACATAGATGTTAAGTCAGGTTCATTGAAAGCAAATCTCTCTGTGATTCATGTTTGTCTGGATCAGGTAAAGTCAACTCATAAAGTACATAGACTACTCTGGTTCTTTGCTTCCTCTGCCCATTGTCATCTGTCCAGCACTGGAACTTTGCTGAGACACAATAACCCTACCAATCAAATGCTTTTCATTATCACTAGAATACTACCTTGGAGTTAAGCCCTTCAGTATTTTGGTAGTGATCATGCTCTCCAGGCTGGTTGGTCCCAACTCTATTCCATAACATTTTCAAAAAGTTTAAGTGAAGGCTTTATATTTTATTTGTATTTATCTTTCATTATGGTTCTAGGAAATACAACAACAAAGAAAACACAAATATATTTGCAGTTAGACATGGGACTACTTTTGTAGAATCAAATGATTTATATTTTTTCATCTTATTTACTGGACACCTGTTCTTGTTACCCTGGTAATATTAATATGAGCATACATTTTACATGGTTTGGAATCCAAGAAAATGTACAAGGCTGCTCTCACAATCTAAATGGGGGATGGTTGTCTTTATGGACACTTCAGTTTCCAAGACAACATGATATGTACTCACATGACATTATAGAAGCCAACAAACTTGTAATTGGTGTCCAGCCCTTGTGTTAGCCAAACTCTGTTGGACTGTCAATATAAATGCTAATGGAAGAAAGGTGGGCAGTTTCCTCCTCACCCATGTTTCAAAATCATACAATCTACCTTCAAATTGCTTTGTAATCCCTAGATGCAATTTTGACAAATATAAATATATTATAATTTTCCATACACAAAATATAACTTGATTTTCAGGACAAAAATTATTTTAAATGTTTTCCAGAAGGAAGCATTTTTTCTCCAACCCTAATCAAATAGTGTTTTCATGTACAAAAGTGGTTTCTGGAAAAAAAAATTCTAAATTATACCGAGGGTTTTTGCAGATTTTATTAGTTCTGAATTGCCAGACTGGATATTTTAAAACTAACTTTCCTGTCATTCCTATGTTTAGTGACTTTGTTTGGCAAAATTCAGCCAACACACTAAGTAGATAATAAAAATCTTCTAAGACCATGGGCTAAATAAATGCATGCTAGCTGTCTCCAATATACTCTCCCCTAGTTTGCCCAGGATTATTCAAAACTTTGTGATGAAGCTCTACTAATTACATACATACTGATACCAAAAGCATGAACAGTAGGAAAGAAGCAATGGAGGATTCAGTCCTCATATAATATTTTCACATATATCAGATCCACAGGGTTTTTGCCAATGAAAAGCAGGCAAAAAAAACAAAGGCTCTATTGACTGTGTTCATATTTGGGGTGATTCTAGATGCATTTCCTCTTATGCTTCTTTAATCAATTAGTACTCAACAAGCAAATTAGAGAGGGGTATGAATTTCATCCTAGGAGGAAGTTATAGAATTTACAAACGTAACATTGTAGGAAAAGTAGATAATCAGTTCCAAGATCTATAAATGCAAAGGGTATTAATTCTCTCCCGAATTAACAATGATATTTACAGACTTACAACCCAAATACATATGGCAGTGGTATATTTGGTGGAAGGTGCTGTGAGAGCTTGTGGAGAATTGAACTGATTGGCAAAAATGTTATTTTTTAAAGTCACAATGAGTTGTCATCTGAAACTCTCAGATGGTAATCTGAGACAGAGTGCTGCTTCCCATCCCTCATAATTCATTTGTGGAGCATGCCACAAAAATCTAGATAACCGTGCAGTGATGCTTACTATGCAGAAACAATTTCCTGGTTATGAGATCATGTACTCATAATGTGTTGAATGAAAGAATAATTGATTCTATAGAATAAAACTAAGAACAGATGATAAAAATATCCTTATTGTCATCAAGCTATCAATTTTTACACTTAATTAACTCTCTTGTTCTTTACAACTTTTATTCAAGTGCCTTAACTAAATAAGCTTTAAGGTATTTACTACATTTAATGAATTACAATACAAGATTCAAATATGGTTGACTTCTGGCTAAACTGCCATACATCAAGAAGCATTTCCCCTAATTTCTAGGAAAAAGATAAAAACTCTCAAGAGTACTAATATACTAAGATTGTCTGAATTCTAGAGCAATTTCTGCTAATAATTATTAAATGGGAACTGAATTGAATAAAGCAATTGTCAGCTTATCTACACTTTCTCTGCAGTACAAGAGAAGATAGGAAGATGATGCATCCCTTCCCATTAGCTAAATCCTAAATCAGAAATTGTTGGTCTATGTGAACAAGAAATCCAGGCAGTCAAAGGTTTATTTCATGCAAGGGGTTATTTATCTGCTTCTTATTCCCATTTTATAAGCACAAACATCAGCACACTCTTGAAGAAATGCCTTTCAATTCAGGTTTTTGTTTTGTTTTGTTTTTCCCCTGTTCTTAGCTGGTGAATTCAAATTCAAGAGATGCCATCAATTTTTCCAATGTGGCTATTCCCAAAAAGTCATAAAATGATTATAGACTTTTCAAATTCTACTTGCATTTCCAGTTATTTTTGGTTTGCATATTTTGAAACATTTTTGGAAAATGTTTAAGCAAGTTCATGATTTTCATATCTTCTTAAAGTATTGTGGACTTCAAAAATGTAAAATATCCCTTCAAAACCTTTAATTTATTACACTGGATAGAAATGCAGCTTCCCTCTCTCTCTCTCACTCTCTCTCTCTCTCTCCCCCCTCTCCCTCACTCTTTATCTGTCTCTCCTTAAACAGATACTTCTCTCCTCTTCCAAACAAGAAAATAAAGATATTAGAATGAGTTGAAAGGGGATTACCCCTTCGAATCTGTATTACTTTGAATTTTGTGAGCTTGTTATAATTTACACAGAAAAAGTGATATTATATTTCTTGGCAACACTACCTAAAGAACTTCCAGGAATTGCTTTCACAAAGTTATTAGCTGAAAACTAAATTTGTGGCTTAGAATCAATTTTGGCCCTAAAACTACCATAATGCATTCCAGGATGTGGATATAAAAATATATCAAATATACCTGCCATCATAAAGGAAAGGAGTGATAAAAAGCCTTTTTTTATACACAAAGTATGTTTTCTGATTGTTACTCATTTGAAATAAGTTTGAATACTTTTTTCATACACAAAATTCACTTACAACAATGATAGCTATGAAAACATGTGACCTATAAACACTGTATCTGGTAGATTTAATTCAGCAGAATTTAAAGTATTTGTGTAAAGGAAACTTGCCTCATATCTTAACTATTCCAAAAGTACCTTAGGAAATCCTATAGTACAACATTCCATCTATGAGAAAACCAACCTGCGATGAAGTATGATTCATCACATATAAATAGTGTAAAACCTATAGAGACATAAAATTTAGAAATTTACTCTATGCTTTCTTTGTATGACTATACTTATAATGTTACAAAAGAAATTATTTGTAATAAAGAAAAACATTAAAACACTGTTCTTTCACTCCAAGTTTAGTAATAGGTTATTAATCATAGAAATGTCTCTATGAAGATCAGCAAAAACAATTCTTCCTAAAGTGACGATATCTTCTCAAGAGAACCTTTTTTTTTTTTCTTTTTGTTGTTGTTGTTGTTTTAATCTCAATACTCCTGAAGATCCATAAAGAGAAAGAAGGATCCTAATTTGACATCAAATTGCTTGGCATGAAAAATCCTTATCAGTTAAAACATGCTTTTAAAGTGAAGTAATATACATGCCATGCGTAAGTTTGCTGGATTTTTTTTTTCTGTTTTTGCTTTTCTTCATTATTATAGTTTCATGTGTGAAACTACAGAACATACATCGTTTGAAGTTTTCTGGCATTGGCATTTATTTCAGAGATTTATATAGCACTTTTTATCTTTTCCTACTATTTTAAACCTGTGTTATAATCCTGCTATATAAATTAAGATTCTCTAAATAGGACAGAACTGCCCCAAGAGATTTTTGAGATTTTTCCAGACCTTGATTGAAATTTGAAGTTCCTGTGCTTGATTGACAATCAGAAGTTTATGGCTGAGCAACAATTCAAGACTGTGAGAACTGACTGCTCCCAGGGTATTGGCATTGATTGGACTTGTTTTCAGCTGGTTATTTAATTCTGCTAGGCATTCAGGGACATTCAGTAGGTCAATTCAGTTATCTGTTCTTATTGTAACATTAGTCCTGTTAAGAAACCATGTATTTGCCTGTATTCTGTCAGTCAAGACATAATGAAACTTAACAGACCTTTGAGTGATAAAGTTCCCTAAAGTTAGAAGATTTTAGTTTTTCTTCTCTGAAAAATTCTACATCATAGATGAGTGGTACTGTTTCTGAAAATAAGTTTATTTTCTGCTCCTTTGAACTCTTTTGCATTTTTAGTATCCAAATCCATAGCTCTGACTAGTAAAATGACCTCTGACTATGTAGGAAAATATGCTTTGTCAAAATTCTTTGAAATCTTTCATAGAAATCATGCCAAACTTCTATGAGAGTAAGTCAAACATGCTATCAATAGTGTAACAAATGAGAATTTATGTTGTTGGCTAGAGGCTCCTGTATAAATCTGTTGTGTTTTAGCAAAGAAAAATGTGAAGCATTCTCTCAACTAGGCTCTCTATATGGTGGGAAATTAGTTACTTTTGTCCAATATTATAAGAAAAGTAGAAGACCCAAAATTTGCCTTCTGGAACTGTGCTAACACAGTGATTTTAGTCTTTCCACAGATTTTGTTTCTACTAAATAGATTTATCTGCTGAGTTGTCATGACAAAATCTGACCCTCTTAACTAGCATAAGCTTCCTAACTCTAGAAGGCTTTTCTCTGCAGGTTAAAAACAAAATGAGGACATTGTTATGGAGGCCACTATTAAATAGGAATATTTCCCATTTCTCATTGTACAAGGGGATTGGAAAGTTAGAGATAATAGGTCTTTCATATTACAGCACTAATACTGAAACTTTACCATCTAAACTAGTTGATGCCTTGTATTAAAAAAAAAAAAAGGAAGATCTTTAAAAAAAATGGGAAACAGCATTTACTTCTTTGGAAGAAAAGAGGAGAAAAATTAGGTGAGATATAATATTTGGTTACAAAAGGGAAACACTGAGCACATATATATTTTTGTGCTGGACAGATAAAAGAGAAGCACATGATAGCTAATTAAAAAAAAGTTCACTATATCTCTACATCTTTTAATTCTCTTTAGGACCTGAAACCAAGAGATTTAAAACTTAGAAGAATTCACATCTATGGTTCATATTCTACATTAGACCCTTCCATATTCTACGCAGGATCTATTATAAAACTACAGAAAATACTAAATTTTCAGAGAAAATCTATCTCCCCAGTATTTCCTAACTTGTATCTTGGAGAACTGAGTTTATTGGTCCTGGAGATAAGCAAAATCAAAATTTTTGATTATGTTTCTAAAAATAAATATGCTATTTTGGGAATGGACATTTATAAATGGCATGTTTATGTATTTATTTCTTCATTTTTACTGTTTTGCTTTTCTTTAACCATTGCATACATTTAATAGTACAACCATACCTATAAATTAGTCAGCAGTATTTAATGTCTGCTTACTCTTGGACTCAATATTAATCATTCAGCTCCACAGTCAATCATATCTAGAATTTATCATTGCATCTAATATCCCATGTCTGCATGAAGAAGTACCAGGTATATGTCCTGATGTATTTTCTCAAATCTTAAAGATCCTAGAGAAGGAAAGTCTTAAAGAGCCTGGGGGGCCTTGCTGAGTTGAAGGGGAGAGACTGTGATTTGACAAGGCTGAAATAGCTGGAATTTGTGGGACAGAGTTTGAAAAAGTAGAGAAATACAGAAAGAGCCCCAGAAATTTACATAAGGAGTCCCTCAGTCTTTGGTGAGTAGTTGTCCACTCACTCGTAGGGAGAAAATCAAAAAAATCAGGCAAAGAACTACAATGCAGTTGTAAGATGAGCAATTCCTGGAGCCGGCACAGGAGAGAGAAATAGTCAACCTCCAACCAGGCAGAGGGGAGAGCCCTTAGTAGTCAAATAGGCATACACTGGAGACCAAAAAATAGTAAAAAATTAGAAGTAGGACTGAGGTATCCCTGAAGTGAAGGCTACTCTCAACCCTCCATAGAAAAACTTAAAAATAGGCATGAAGGGATCAAACCAATCAAGAAGTAACATAATTGTGTGTTAAAACAAAATTTAGCACTCTTCAAAGAGAGACAACTAAATCCAGATGATCAGCCTCTAGCATTTACAGCGTTCATCATCCAATCAAAAAAATAATCAGATGTACAAAGCAGCAGGAATTTAAAAGGATTGCATTCACTATATCCATATACAATTAAAAATCAGTGGAAGAAATAGTTCTGCATAATCCCTAAATATTTGAAAATTAAGAGACACTCTTTTAAATTAATAAAAAAATAACAAAATATATCACAGAGAAGATAGAAGGTATTTTTAACAGAAGGAAAGTGAAAATACAACATAAAAAAATTTGTGAAGCAGCATAAAGCAAGCCTTGAGGTGAATTTACACTTCTTGTTGCATATTCATCAAAGAGAAAATTCTGAAATCATGATCTCTGCTTATACCATAAGAAGCTAAACATAGAGGAAAATAAACTCACAGTATGTTGGAAGAAGGAAATAATAAATAAGGCCAAAAATCAGTGATGTAGCAGTGGGACAAATAATAGAGAAAATCAAAACTAAAGGGATTTTCTTAAGTTAATGAAAGTGATTAACACTCTAATTATCATAGTCAAGATAAAAATAAGAGAGAGAAAAACTACCAATAACTAGGGAAAAAGAAGAGCCATAACTGCACATATTAAAAATGTTAAAATAAGATAATTTTTCACAAAATAAAAACACTTTAAGGCAAAAATTTGAAAATTTTGAAAATAAAATACTTCTTCTAATGATACAACTCATCAAAAGTGACAAAAGTAAGATGAAATCAAGAATGTCCTCATATCAATTTAGGAGAAAAGATGGCGGCATAGAGAGAAGTGGAAGACTGTTAGTCCCCCCGGGAACAATTCATAAATGACCAAAAAACTAGTAAATAACTGGGAATAACTGTGGGGAGACAAACATGACTGTCCACTCATCATCCACCAACCTGAATTGGGAGGAATGCTCGAGATCGCAGCATAAAATCTGTAAGTAAAACTGCGGACCCACGCTGAGAGCCGAGAGCCGAGAGCCCCTCCCTCACAGAAGCCACGTGGTGCTAGAGAACAGCACTCTCTGAACAAGCTAGTGTATCTCAGCCCAATTCCATCTGGGATTATAATGTTAACTGCTAAATACAGGCAGTGAATCCTCAAGAAGCAGAGGCTTTTGGGGACAACTGACCTTGGGAGAGTCGGGGGACATATCTGTCTCAGGATGAGGGGCCCAGAGGCTGACGGGTGAACCTGGGAGCTTTTCTGTCCCTTTCACTCTCTGTGGAGAAAACTGCTGCCACTTTCAGCCCACAGTGCTTTGCAGTAAAGGCAGACTCAGCTATTTTAAAATCAAAACACTTTAATCAGCAGAGTCAGAGAAACAAAGAACTTCCTGATAGGCAGTGACCTCTTTGGAGGGGGCATAGTTTCCCAAAGGAAAGGGAGGGGCCCAGCTTTACTGCCCACGTTTTCAGAACCAGACCCCAAAGCCTGGGGTAGGAGAGCCACAGGCCACACCCCCTTACACAGGTGGTGACAGACTGCACCTGCCAAACAGAAAAGCACAGGTGTATTAATTCTCTAAGAAAAACCATCAGGGGAACCAGACACTGAATATTTCCTCCTTCTGTGACCTGAATCTGTTCTCCTCTGGGAAACTTGATTGGGGTGGCCTAGGAGATCAGATGCCTAGACAACAGAAAACTACAACCTACACTAACAAAAACGAAGCTATGACCCAGTCAAAAGAACAAACATACACTTCAACTGAGATACAGGAATTTAAACAACTAATGCTAAATCAATTCAAAAACTTTAAAGAATATTTCACAAAAGAGATAGAGGCTGTAAAGAAAACACTGGGCATATATAAGGCAGAAACTGAAAGTTCAAAAAAACAACTAGTAGAATCTATGGCAATGAAAGGCACAATGGAAACATTCAATAGCAGACATCAAGAGGCAGAAGAAAACAGTCAAGAACTGGAGAGCAAAACACCTGAAAGCCTACATGCAAAGGAGCAGATGGAGAAAAGAATGAAAAAATATGAGCAACATCTCTGGGAACTTAAGGATGAAACAAAGTACAAGAATCTACATATCATTGGTATCCCAGAAGGAGAAGAGAAGGGAAAAGGGGTAGAGGCAATAATAGAGGAAATAATCAATGAAAATTTCCCATCTGTTATGAAAGACATAAAATTACAGATCCAAGAAGTGCAGCGTACTCCAGACAGAATAGATCTGAATAGGCCTACGCCAAGACACTTAATAATCAGATTATCAAATGTCAAAGACAAAAAGAGAATCCTGAAAGCAGCAAGAGAAAAGCAATCCATTACATACAAAGAAAGTTTAATAAGACTATGTGTGGATCTCTCAGCAGAAACCATGAAGGCAAGAGGGAAGTGGTGTGATATATTTAAGACACTGAAAGAGAAAAACCTCCAACCAAGAATCCTATATCCAGCAAAGCTGTCCTTCAAATATGAGGGAGAGCTCAAAATATTTTCTGACAAGCAGACAATGAGAGACTTTCTGAACAAGACACCCGCCCTACAGGAAATACTAAAGGGAGCACCGCAGAGTGATAGGAGAAGATGGGAGTGTGTGGTTCGGAATACAATTTTGGGAGATGGTAGCACAGCAATGTAAGTACACTGAACAAAGATAGCTATGTATATGGTTGAGAGAGGAAGATTGGGAGCATGTGAGACACCAGAAGAAAGGAGGAAAGATAAAGACTGGGACTGTGTAACTTGGTGAACTCTAGAGTGTTCAACAATTGTGATAAAATGTACAAATATTCTCTTTTACGAGGGAGAACAAGCAAATGTCAACCTTGCAAGGTGTTAAAAATGGGGAGGCATTGGGGGAGGGACACAATCAATGTAAACTAGAGACTGTAACTAACAGAATCATTGTATTATGCTTCCTTTAATGTAACAAAGGTAATACACCAAGGTAAATGCAGATAAGAAGAGGGGATAGGGGAGGCATGATAGACACTTGACATCGGTGGTAGTGTCTGACTCTTTACCCTACTTTGATTTAAGATTACTTTTCCTTTTGCTACTTCCTAGCTGTCATTTTTTTCCTCTTTCTCTTCCCTCTCTACCATCTATGACACTCCCTCCTGCCTTGTGGAAGAAATGTAGATGCCCTTATATAGATAGTGGTGAAGGTGATGAACACATAAATATGTGACCATACAGAGAACCACTGATTGTTTACTTAGGATGGAATGTATGTGGTGTGAACAAAACCATCTTAAAAAAAATGGGTTGATGTCAAAACCTCAAGGGCAATATACTGAGTGAAATAAGCCGGAGACATAAGGACAAATATTGCAGGGTCTCACTGATAAGAACTAATTATAATATGTAAACTCATAGACATGAAATATGAGGTACCAAGATATAGGACGAGGCTTAAAAATGGGGAGTGGTTGCTTTGTATGAGCAGAATGTTCAACTAGGATGAACTTAAATGTTTGGAAATAAACAGAGAAGATGTGAGAATAACTAACAGTGCCGAATGGCATGTGAATGAGGTGGAAATGGGAAGCTCAGAGTCATATATGTCACCAGAAGGAAAGTTGGAGGTCAAAAGATGGGAATGTATAAAACTGAATCCTATGGTGGGCAATATCCATGATTAACTGTACAAATATTAGAAAACTCTTCCATGAACCAGAACAAATGTATGACAATACAACTAGAAGTTAACAATAGAGGAACATATAGGGAAGAAATATATACCTATTGCAAACTATATACTACAGTTTGTAGTATTTCAACATTCTTTCATAAAGAGTAACAAATGTACTATACTAACACTATGAATCAGAAATTGAGAGGGGTTGGTTAGGGATATGGGAGGATTCAAGCTTCCTTTTCTTTTCCTTTCCTTTTTTTTTTTTTCCATCTTTCACTTTATTTCTTGCCTGGAGTAATGAAAGGTTTCTAAAAATTGAACAAAAATTAAGTGTGGTGATGGATGCACAGCTGTAAGAGGGTACCAGGGGCAACTGATTGTACACTTTGGATCTTTGGATAATTGTATGGTATCTGAACAACCCCAATAAAAATTTAAAAAAAAAATGTCCTCATATCAAATAGATAGGCTGAGTTTGTAGTTAATAACTTTCCTATAGCCAAATGCCCAGAGACATTTTGGAGACAGTCGTTGAAAACAGAACCAGGAGAGAAGCTAAGAGATGAAATCCAGAGTTTGCCCAGGAGAAGCTGAGAGGACCCCCAGACACTTAGAGAGAAATGTCCTGGGAGAGACAAGCAAAGACACATAGGAACTAAGAGAGAAAAGTCAAGACAGAAGCCCAGAGACCTTTTGGAGAAAGCAATAGAAACCAGAAGCTAAACCCCAGGGGAGGCCCAGCAGACTCCAGCCATGTGCCTTCCCATGTGACAGAGGAATCCCAGATGCCATCAGCCTTTCTTCAGAGAAGCTTTAGCAAACTGAAATGGTGTGGCTGTGGAAAAAATGAAGAATGCCCAGAAATCAGGAGCTCTGTCAGGTTAGAGCCAGGACAAGAAGGTGTATGGTTGGACTTGGCATTTTTCTTTCTTTTTCATATTCAATCTGTCTTTAATTCTTATCTTTAATTGTATACACTGCATCTTTAATTTTATAATTTGGGTTTCCAATTTTAATATCTTGCTTCCAGATTCAACCTCCATGTCATATAAGATCTTCCCCTCCAGTCATGTTGTCTGTGTAAATATTTTTGCTATTTTTGTAAAGAAACATGGTTTAGATGAATGTCCAAAGTAAATATTCTTAATCAATATTGAGCAGCGACAGAAACATTTTGCAAATTCTTCTTAATTTAAAAGCTTTAATTTATTAATAAATAATTAATGTATGGAGTAGAAGAATATTTTGACAAACATATAAATAAAAATTTGGTGACACTTAAAAAAAAATAACCTTCCTATAAAGGAAACTCTAAGCTATATTTGAGTTTAATTCTATCATAAATTAAAATATCATTGTTTTAATTCTATCATAAATTAAAAAAAAAATACCAATCAAGCACAAACTTTTTAATATTACAAAGCAGGAGGAAACATATTCTTACTCACTTTATTAGGGTACTTTTACCCTGGTGCCTAAACCAGACAATTTTAAGAGAAAAGACAAGTATCAATCATATCCCTAATAGGTATAGATGCCAAAATCCCTGAGAAAATATTAGCAAGTTGAATCTAAGCGTATATAAATAGGATAATATACTATGACACATGGAATTTGTTTCAGGAATCTGAGTTTTTTAACATTTAAAAGATCAAGCAAAATAATTCACCATATCAACAGATCAAAACAATATTATTGCTATACACTTAGAAAAAGCATTTGACAAAATTCAATACCCATACCTGGTAAAAATGTTCAGCAAGCTATGAATATAGCGATTTTTTTCCAAAATGGTTTAGGGCATCTATGAAAAATATATAGCTGACATCATACTTAATTGGTAATATTAAAAAGATTTTCCTAAAATATTGGGAACAAGGTAGGCTTTACACCTGCACCATTTTTTTTTGCAAAAATTACTAGATATATGAACTATTATTAATAAGGCAAGACAATCAAAACCTGTCTTTATTCAGAAATTATATGGTTGTATACACATAAAATAATAGTTAATCCACCAAAATGTTCCCAGAATTAATAAATGGATTGAGCAAGATTGCAGAATATATCTTGATTAATGACATATGTATTATCAATGTACATTTAGAAATTGAAATTTCAATATACCATTTATAATAGATTAAAAATTGCAATATTTAAATATAAATTTGATTACATATATGCAAAGTCTGTGTATTGGAAAGTTCGAACACCAATGAGATAAATTAAAAAGAGGCCCAAATAAAGAGAGATACTCCATGATCATGAAACTGAGGCTTCAAAGTTGTTAAGATGTTAATTCTCCCCCACTTATTCTATATACTCAATGCAATTACTATCAGAACCACAGCAGTATTTTTCTGTAGAAACTGACCATGGTGATTCTAACATTTTTATGGCCATGTAAAGGAACTGGAATAGTACACATGATTTTCAAAAATTTTGCAATCACCGAAGACTTAAAGTACTTGATTTCAAGATTTAAATTAATCTACAGTAATCAAAAACAGTGGTATTGTCATAAGGATAGATATGTAGATAATTGAGCCAAAGAATAAGTCTAGATAGTGGTTTCAGCAAATAACAGTGGTATAACAGCTACCAATACGGGAAAAAAAAACCTTGATCTTAGCGCATACTATGATTTTTTTCTTTTTTTTAACTAAAAATAGGCAGACATAAAGCTAAGCATATAAAATTTCTAGGAGGAAACAAGCATCAAACTCACAGCTTTAGGTAACAAAGATTTCTTGGAATTTAAAAAGCATCAAGCATTTAACAAAATGAAAAATTGTGTCTTACCAAATTTAAAAGTTTATTCTTCAAAATGCACTGCTAGTTAGTGAAAATATAAGCCACAGGCTAGGAGGAATTACTCATGGCATATATATATATATCTGACAAAGGACTTGAATCCAGAATATACAAAAAACTTTATAACACCTACAAACTGGCCTGCAAACTGAGAAACCAATTTTTAAAAACAAATGAAAATATTTTAACTTTCACTTCTAAAATGGAGCTGTAAGAATGGCCAATATACTGAATAGATTTATGTGCAACATAATAGTCTCCAGGTAAATGCAAACTAAAAGCACAGTTAGATACAACTGCACACCCATTATTAGAACATCTGAAATTAAAGGCTGATAAGGATGTGGAGAAAATGGAACTCTCATATATTGCTGGTGAGAATATAAAATGGTACAATCTCTTTGGTAAATATTTTGGGAGTTATAAATTTAAACATACACAAAGTATATGACCCATATAAGCATATGTCCACAGAAAGGGTCACACACAAATGTTCATATGAGATTTATTCACAATAACCAAGACTGGAACCTTCCAAATGCCTATCCCATCACCAGGTGAACAAATAAATAAATGATGACATATTTATACAATGGAACACCACTCAACAATAAAAACGGAATAGAATACTGATTTATGCAACAACATGAATGAATCTTAAAACATCACACTGAGCTGAAAAAGCCATGCACCAAAAAATACATGAGTATGATGCCTTTTATGTGACGTTCTCAAAACAAACAAACAAAAAACAAATGCCGTCTATAGTGGAAGTAGATTAGTAATTTCTGGAGGCATAAGTTGGAGTAGGAACTTAAATAGGAAGGAGCACATGAGAACATTTTGGAAAGAGAGATATATTCCAGGCATTGATTTTTGTGGTGCTGATTACTCCGATATATAAATTTGTAAAATCTCAGGTGTATATACACTTAAAATTACTGCATTTGATTGTATGTATAATATACCTCAATAGAAGTGATTGAAAATAGAATAAGTGGAAGGTAGAATTATATATTATTCATTATTTTGATTGTAAAAATCACTGTTTGGAAACATTTAAAGTAACTTATCTTATAATGATGTAAGAGAAAAATACATTTTAAAGATTTACAAGAATTTTAAAAATAACAATTATTTGAAAAGAAATATTAAACCAAAGCAAGAACTAAAAGAGAGCAGTTTGAGATGTTGAGCTCAGGCTGGCCATCCAGTTCAGAGACTAATGGAAGTAAAAAGTGAACATTTCCAAGGCATTGTCTAAAGACGAAAAAAGTGTATAGTCTCTAATGTTTGATGAACTGTGAGGGAATTTTACTACTTCTCCCTGAAACAGAAACATAATTTCTTTTTGGAAGATATTAGGCAATATATGTTAAAGTCAGAGAATGCACAGATCTCCTGAAAGTATATCTAGTGTTCCTTACATATTTAGTAGAAGAACAAAGCCTGCTAGGAGCCTGGAGTCAAAGAGCTTTCTAAGCGCAGGGCTTGATGTGCTGGACCTGACTCCTGTATTCCAAACATCATTAAAATTCACTTTTGAAGTGTTTTTCTTTAACAGTAGCCCAATTGGCTTAACAAAAATGGCTGCAGTACAGTAAGTATCATGCACGACTACTTTGGAACAGGTTGTTTGTCTTGGCCCTTCACTACTTTAGAGATGTCTCAGAGGAGAACCACAGCGTTTAGAGGCAAATCTATGTTTTGGTCCTTGGCTTTGGTTCTTCCAGGGAGTGTGGTGACGGCCAAATCAGAAAGACTACTGGAACAACAGTGTAATGAATATTACATAGATATGGAAGGGTTTTGCACTTTTAAACATGCTATACAAATTTGTTGAATACTATGTTACTATTTTACAATATTTTCCCCAATTAAAATGAGCAGTTTCTAGGGCTGGACCAGCGTATGTCATTTATATTTTAAAGTTTTGGAGAGCTATCCATAAATCTGCTAATAAGTGTGGTTGTGTTTTATGATCTGTGACCACAATAGCATATTAACCATAAAAATAATGGTGCATTGTTTAATGTAGATGACTCCTAAGAAAGCTTCTCTTTGTACTTGTGATTTGTTCTCCTAAAGCAAAGAGAAATGTCCTGATAGAACGCTTTATTACATCATATTCTTGTCTGATCCTATCAGAGTTGGCAATAAGACCTATTGGTAAAAAAAGTGTAATGGACAAATTGCAGGATGGTTTTGACTCAGGATCTCTCATTAGCTGAAGACAGACATCAGCCTATGTTGCAGTTACCGTAAGGGTTTGACTGGGATTGGAGCATCTGCTTCCAAGTTGGCTCACTCAGATGGCTAATAAGTTAGTGCTGGCCATTGTTAGGGCCTGTCATTTCCTTGCAGGGTGGACCTATACATAGGGATGCTTGAAAATCCTTGTAAATGCATAGCTGACTTCGTTCAGAGCTAGTGATCCATGAGAAAGCAAGCTAGAAGCACCAACATCCTTTTATGACCTAGCTTCAGAAGTCACACACCTTTACTTATGCCATATTATATTCATCACACAGACCAATTCTGATACAATGTGGGAGGAACCTTCATAAAAGCTTGTATAACAGGAAGTGAGGTCATAGGGAGCCATCTTGGGTCCTGTCTACCACATTCCTTTTCAATGTTTTATATTTTTTTCATTTGTCTCTTGGCCAATAGTGTTAACATGAAAAAATAATGAAATAAAATAAAATTTAAAATCTCAAGAGATGTGTTTGTTACCTAGTGATTCTCCACTACAGTGCGATTAGGGTACTTTCAAGGCTTCAGGAAATTTTGTTACTGTGGAAAAAAAATTGTGCTATTATCAGTTCTCTTTATACAGTATGCGTTAAGAATTAGGCCTAAATCTTTGAGTAAAAAAAGCAAAATATCAAAGAAAATGTTTCTATTTAAAAATTGTGATGTGGAAATTAAGAAAACCTAAAGAATAAGGAGATGTCGAACTACATAAACTTTACAAATTTGCCAAGGGCCACTCAAGTAAATTACATTATTAAATTTATATAAAAGGATTTACAATATACTGCATGTCTCAAGTATACTATTAGTACCAGAAAAAAATATGGTTAATGTGACAGTATCTTTGTACTTGGATAAATACAATTCCACATGGCACCAAATATTTTGTAGTCACATTTATTATAGATGGATATAGAAGGAATTTAACCATAAAAATAATAATCCCAAATAGAAATCATATTGGAAATGGAACAGTCATGTTTAATATTGTACTTCCCGGCTCTTCTCTGACTCACTAAGTTACATTCGCTTGATGCCATTATCTTCAACTTAGCTTACATGATTGAACATTGGAGTCTGAGCATGCTAATAATATCTGCCTTTTGTATTGTGATGTAAAATCTAGAAGTCACTTTTATAGAAAATATTTCAGTGTACCCTACTTTTGAGGTACAAATTATTACTTTCATTTTATCCAGGGGGATATTGAGGTCCAAAAGTTTTACTTGACTCTTTCAAAGTCTCAGAGGTATAATGGGAGAGTTTTGGATTCGAACGTTTGATTTTTGATTACAAGTCAAAACCTCATCTACTACATTAGATTGCTTCTTATGTTAATCATGTATTATAGAAAAGCATATCCTAGAACTTATTCTTTGGGAAAAGAACTATATTCTTTTAGGAAAAGAAAATACTTGAAATTATAAAGAAAAGAGCTAATTTTTGTCTATTAGGATAATAATGTCATAATTTTAGGTGGAACAATATCACATTGCCATAGAAGATTATTCAACACTAAAAATAATAGAATGCCACGGTGTTATTTGCTTGTCATATGAAGTCCTTATGATTTACAGTACCATAAATTATGAAATGAGATACAAATAGAAGATCTATTATGTTGCAGTGTGTTTTATATTGATATTATTATTATTATTATTATTTAGAATATATTCCAGGTCCAGGGTGCCTGGGGCATGAACATACATATTTTATTGCTGGAGTCTAATTTCCGTTCTCTAAGAGAATATATTCATTTTACTGTGACATAATTCAGAACAAGACATTTTTTATCATCTGCTTGGTTTCATATTCATATCTATGAAAATGTAAAATTGATTAGTGTTTTCAGAGTAAGTAGAAAAGCTGTGAATTTCCGAAATGTTTTTGAAGTAGTGAGGAAGTATTATGCAATTCACACCTACTTTATTCTCAATTATTCAAAGTCATAGAGAAAAAGTATGGCATGGCATTTCTCACATCATAGTTAGCTGACAGAATATACAATTAGGCTTGATTCATAGCATTTATTAAAATTTCCATTTAATTGCTAATTAGTCTACATAGATTTGTAAATGTGAGAATGGCATTTGTATAATTTTTTTTTTCCTACTGCTCAGCACAGCAAAAAGCATTGAAATTTATGTATAGAGGAGAATTACAGTGATTTTTCATTATGTCCTGTGGTCATCATAATAATTACAGATTCACTAGTCCATTTATTTTCTTAACATTCTGGGTCTCCATCTCTTCCTTCCCTTCTCCCAACTTTTAACATGATATGTGAATAAAATCTTATAATATTGGAGCTGGAAACATAATGTTAGTCAGCCTCCTCATTTTACATAGGAGGAGATCAATATACAAAGAAATTTACCATTATGCATTATGTACATTCTCACATAGCAAGTCATCAACAGAATTCTAATTAAGATGAATCCTGGTTCCATGATAAGGTTGCTTTCTTGATAAGCTATATCTACTTTGCTTTCTCTTTAATCCCAATTAATTGGATACAAGCAAAATCCAGAGCATTTATAGGTAGGTATTTCAGATGGACAATGAAACATTTGTTTTTTTTTCCCTCCCTCCCTCCCTTCTTTCCTTCTATCCTGCCTTCCCTTCTTTCCTCCCTTCTTGACTTTCCTTCCTCTGTTCTCTTTTTTCCATCCTTCCTTTCCTTTTTTCCTTTGTTCCCTTCATTCCCTCCTTCCTCCCTTCTCTTCTTTCCTTCTTCCTTCTTTGCTTTTAAAATTAAGAATGGAATTTTACCATCTGGACCTTCCAATATAAGATCTTTGATTAATTAAAAAATAAGGACAAACCCCCAATATACCTAAATGTTATGGTCAAACCCTGAATGTCTAGGAATTAACAGATTTTAGTTTTAATATTACATGGGAAATGTTTCAGATAAATTAGCCATTCTTGTTAGTCTAGCTAAGGAATGAAGTATGATGGAGACTATGTGCTTTGGAGGCTGAAAGAACAGTGTTGTAACCCTGGTTTTACCCTTATTTATTTGAATAAATTATTTTTTCTTTATATGCCTTAGTTTCCTTATCCATAAAATAAGGTAAAACAATAATGTATTTCTCATAGAAGTCTTATGATAATCAAATAATTTTATAAAACCTTAGTATACACTATATGGAACATATTAGCTACTATATAAATGTTAACTGTTACAGTGTATGAGACTATGGTTATGATTATTACTTCTCAGGATTTCCTTGACTCCTCTAATCCTGCTCCCTCACTATTTCCCTTTCTTTCTCTGTCATCTACTTATCAATATGTAAAGTGATCTGTGACATACCTTTATATCTACAGACAGAGGGCAAATGTCTTTTTTTTTAATACTAAAGTGCTGCCATGCTTTATTTATGATGAAATGGAATTCCTTTCTCAAAGATCATAATTCTCCAAAAATTAGTATTTTAAAACTAGGACACAGACCTTAGTGATATGTAGAAACCTTAATTAAATAATGACTAAGATGGCCACCAAGCTCCAACTTAAAGAGAACTTATATATGACTTACTCTACCATGCTTCTATTGAATAACAGCCTCTACCATGCAGGTCATTGTAAGATTATTTGCTTACATGATATCTCATCAACCTCCTGAAAAGCTCACCATGCTTTATTTTGATTCTGAGTATAGTGGCTTTCAAGTGTACTTGCTTCATCCTCCTTTTGTAAGTACCTGCTTTTGTAAGTACCTGCTTTTTCTTTGCCTTCATTGGGCTTTCAAGTGTACTTGCTTCATCCTCCTCTTGTAAGTACCTGCTTTTGTGAGTACCTGCTTTTTCTTTGCCTTCATTGGGTCTCCAAGAATTCTGGCCCATTGCCAATTTAGTCTAAATAGATACTATGGCCAAGCACAATAGGAATAATCTTCAGGACTTCCACTGCTGGAAGATAGAGTGAACATTCACATCATTATGAAATCAAATTGATACTATGATGATAGTAAAAAAATGTTGGTTAATATATACTTTTTTCCTGTTAGCCTTTTATAAATATTCTTTCATTTAATTCTCACAACAAACATATGAGATAGATATTAAAATTACCATTTTCAGGTGGAAGCTGAGATGGAATATGATTAAGTCATTGACCAAGATCAAAAGACTTGCCTTCTTTAGATGGCATTTTGCATTCAAGCTCCATAATATTTTTAATGTGGCAGATGTGTTTAAGAATTTTTTCCAAACTATAAAGCATACATTTCAAAACTGAACATTTAAAACTTTAATACTTTATAAGTTTTTAAAATATAATAGGTATAAAGCAGTGTCTCATTAATATATATTCATATTCCTAACTAGAAAATAAATTGAAAAACTTTTCATAAATATATTGTGCAGTTTCCTCATCAGAGTATTTCCTGTTCTGATGCTTTTCCCATATTCATCTTGATTATTTTTTCACATTGCTGTTTAAGATTATATCAAGGTTGGCCGGTACAGGGAGACATAAACTCTGATACCCTACTATTGTGAGTCCAAATTAGCACAACTCTTTATAAAACACTGTCTGTATCTAGTAAAGTTGAAGATGTACACATTTATGAACCAGCACTTCTATTTCTAGGAATATTCCTCTCAGAGAAAAGAATTCAAATGTAAGTAACTCATGTAATGGGTGTGTATCATAGCATTATTTTCTTATTAAAAAATTAGAAGCTCCCTAAATATACATTGAAATGGCCTCCTCAGTTTCCAAGATTAGGTCCTTCCAAGTATTAACTTCTTTCCACATATTTTCCTCATGCACTGAAAATATGAACTTTAAACTACTCTATTGGAAAACAGTAACTGCACATAAGACTAGTATAAAAAAACTATTTGAATTTTATCCCTTTGTTTGCTATAAAGGGCAATGAACAATAATAAATAGTGAAAATAAATGCACAAAAGTTAACCCAGTAACACAATGAAATCAATAAAGTTAGAAATGAATAAAAAGAGTTTGATAGATTTATAAAAAGTTCAAAAATGTGGGATTGGAACAGTAAATTGTTTGGGGATGCAAATTAAATTATAATAATTTAATGAGAGTTATCCAAGGTACAATGGTAACAGGACAAGAAGAGAATATGGGAGACCTGAGTGTTGTTGTTATTATTACTATTATTATTTTTATGTAGCTACATGCAAGACTTGAGGCAAGCCAATTAAATAATATTTTCTCTAAGTACCCCTACGGGAAAATGAGAGCAATTTGTTTTATATTTAATATCTACACGTTCCTGAATCATAAGCTCAATTTTTAAAGGATGAATGTACTGTCCTCCTAACAAACATAAAATAATTTGTATTGAAGGATCTTTTTCTCATGACCTTAAATTCTGTGAGTGTGTGTAGAGAGGGGGGCAGTTGGGGGGGGCAGAGAATGAGAGAGAAAGAGAGAAGAAAAAGAAAAAAACAATGCATTCACTGTATTGGAAATTACAATAAAAGTAGGAAGTTACACTGTAAAATTTCTCCTTTTCACCAAATCCCACACAGTTCCCAGTTTGGGGACTAAAATTATTATCCAATGATATCGGTACATACAAGATTGTACACATATTAACAAAGGCTATAGAGAGATAGATACATACATACATTCGTACAAATGTGTATAACAAAGATACATAGATAAATCCATTTCATCCCTTTATATGGTAATAATTACATTCTGTACCATTATTCTTCATCCTGTTTCCAATATAGTTCATATTATTGTATGAGCAGTTTTGGTCTTTGTTACAGAGTATGACATTATATGGATGAACTATAATTTGTGTTTCAAATATTTTACCATGTTTTAATTTTAACATTTTACAAGTAACATTTTATGTGTGTGTAAATGTACCTATAGGACAACTTTTAGAAATAGATGTTCTGGTCAAAGAGTGTATGCAATTGTAGAAGTTATTTGGCAAATTGTCTTTCATGGAATTTACACCAACACACACACTCTCCAAAAAACAAAGCAAATGATTGTTTCTTCACATCATTGGGTGCACAACAAAATGCTTTTTATATTTAATATTTTTCTCTTGGCTAGGAGTAAAGTAATATCTGTATAGCTTTTTTTTTAAATAGGAAATAATTGTCATATAACACATTACATGTATTTAAAGAGTACAATTTGAGAGGTTTTGACACGTGTATTCACTTTTAAAATCATCAACAAATAATAATAAACATATCCATCACCACAAAAATTTTCATCAAGCTCCTTTGCAATCCCTTCCTCTAGTTGCCTCCTCCTTAAGCAAGTACTAATCCGCATTCTGTAACTATTAATCTGTTTGCATTTTCTAGAATTTTATACATGTGAGATCATACTTCACACACTCTATTTTTCTGGCTTTTTAAACTGACATGTTTTTTAATGTTCACCTATGTATTGGCATGTATCAAAAGTCCTTTACATTGCTGAGTAGTATTCTATTGCATGTATATACCACCGTTTGCTCATCCATTCTACAATTGATGGATGTTTGGGTTGTTTCCAGTTTCTATATATTACAAATAAAGCTGCTATGATTAATCATGTGCAAGACTTTACAATGATATATATATTTAATCTTGAGTAAATGCTTATGAATGGAATAGCTGGATCATATAATGGGTGTATGTTTAATTTTTAATCCTGGATATAGGTTACCAGGGGATGGGGTAGGGGTAGGAAATAGGGAGTTAAGGCTCAAAATGTACATTGTACCTATTTGGACAATTGAAAGGTTTTGGAAATGGATGTGGTGATGATAGCACAACATTGAGAATGTAATTAATGGCACTGAAATATATCTGAACATGGTTAAAAAGGGAAGCTTTAGGCTGAATATAGGGTAATAAAATCAAAAATTAAAAAAAAAATCCATGGAAATCACTGCCCAACAGTGAACTGTAAATTAAACCATTGTCTATAGTTAATAGTACAATTATACAAATGTGCTTTTATCAATTGTATCAAATATATCACACCAATTCAAGGTGTTAACAGTAGGGTGGTATATAGGAATACTTTCTTTTATGTATGATTGTTCTGTAAACCCACAACTCCTTTAATAAAAAAGAAAGAAAGAAACTCATTGTTTTCCAAAGTTGTAACATTTTACATCCCCATCCGAAGTGCATGAGAGTTTTGATTCCTCTGATTGTTCTGTATCTGTTTCAGGATTTCACCCATCATATGACGTTACATTTAGTTGTCATGTCTCCATGGGTTCCTCTTGGTTGTAATAATTTCTTAGATTTTCATTGCTTTAAGTGACCTTGAGCATTTTGATACATTCTTTTCAGGTATTTTATAGTTTTCCCCTCTAGTTGGGTTTTTGTAATATTTTTCTCCAGATTAGGCTGGTGTTCTGGTTTGTTGGGAGAAAGACCACAAATGTAAAGAGCCATACTCATAATATCACATCAAGCAAGCTTGTCAATAACTTGACTTTTCAGTTAACTTGATGTTAAGCTTGATCACCTGGCTGATGTCATATTTCACATGTTTCTCCACTGTGAAGTTACTCTTCCCACCCCACTTTCCGTACTTTACTCTTTGGAAGAAAATCCCTATGCATGGCTCATACTCAAGAGTTTGGGAATTGTGCTCTACTTCCTTAAGGACAGAGTATCTACATAAATTATTTGCAATTCTTCTTCAAAGGAAATATTTTATTTCCCCATTTGTTAATCAATCATTTATTTATATCAGTTTGGCCAGGAGGCTGTGTCATATGGCTCCTGTTTCCCATCTGTGCCTGTTTGAATGTATTATGTCCCCCAGAAAAAGCCATATTCTTTGATGCAGTCTTGTGAGGCAGACATTTTGGTGCTGATTAGATTTGCATGGAAATGTGCCCCACTCAACTGTAGATGATAACTCTGATAAGATATTTCCATGGAGGTGTGGCCCCGCCCATTCAGGGTGGGCCTTGATCAGTGGAGCCATATAAATGAGCTGACGGGCAGAGGGAACTCAGTGCAGCTGTGAGTGACATTTTGAAGAGGAGCTACAGCCAAGAGGGACACTTGAAGAAAGCACAGGAGCTGCAGATGAGAGACATTTTGAAGATGGCTGTTGAAAGCAGACTCTTGCTCCAGAGAAGCTAAGAGAGGACAAATATCCCAAGTGCAACTAAGAGTGATATTTTTGAGGAACTGCAGCCTAGCGAGGAACGTCCTGGGAGAAAGCCGTTTTGAAACCAGAACTTTGGAGCAGAAACCAGCCACGTGCCTTCCCAGCTAACAGAGGTTTTCTGGACACCATTGGCCATCCTCCAGTGAAGGTACCTGATTGCTGATGTGTTACCTTGGACGCTTTATGGCCTTAAGACTGTAACTGTGTAGCCAAATAAACCCCCTTTTATAAAAGCCGATCCATCTCCAGTGTTTTGTATTCCAGCAGCATTAGCAAACTAGAACACCATCCTTATGGGTTTTGTTTTTTTGTTTTTAATTTTTAATTTATTTTTAAGCACTTCCCTACTTACTGGCACTGCAATATTCTCCAGGTTTATTTATTTATTTTTTTGTTTCCTTTATCAGCTCTAAAATGAGCAATTTTTTTCTAAGAAGCCCTAGTCCCTTTTATTAGAGAATGGATTTTGAAACCAACGTCAGAATGCTAGGTGTGCTCATTGCTTCTAGGGCATCTAGGAAAGCAGCTGACTTTTGTTTAATGATCTTGTATCCTGCAGCCTTGCTATATTTCATTATTAGTTCTAGGAATTTCATACCATCTGCAAATAGGAACAGTTTTGTGTCTTCATTTCCAATCTATATATCTTCTGTTCCTTTTCTTGTCTTATTGTACTAAGTAGGGCTTCCAGTATGGTGTTGAATAGGAGTGCTAAATGAGGATATCCTTTTTCTTCTTTCCAATCTTAGGGAGAAAAATTTAATATATCACAGTTAAGAATGAGGACAATTGTATTTTTTCACTTATTTCCTTTATTAGGTTAAGGAAGTATTTCTTTCTGTTCCATGTTTTGCTTTGTTTTGTTTGAGAGTTTTTATTGGGATAGGAAATTGGTTTCTTTTCAAATTCTTTTTCTGCATCTATTGATATGATCAGATATTTTTTAATTTTTCAGTTTGTTTATATGGTGTAAATTAATATATCTAATCTAGCTTTCTCCTGCCTTTAGAATATATTTTAACATTTCTTTCAGGGCAGATCTGCTAGTGATGAATTAGCTCAATTTTTGTTTGTTTGAGAAGTCTTTGTTTCTTATTCACTTTGGGAGGATAATTTCTCTTTACACACATTTCTAGGTCACTGATTCTTTTTCTTTCAGTACTTTAAATATTTCACTGCATTCTCTTCTTGCTTGCATGGTTTTTGATGAGAACTCCACTCTAATTCTTATCTTTTCTCCTCTATAGCTTTTTCCCTTTGGCTTTTTTCAAGATTTAATTCTTTGTCATTGATTTTCTGCCATTTGGATATGATATGCCTACGTGTATTTTGTTAGCTTGCTTATTTCTCTGAACTTCCTTTATCTGTGGTTTGGTGTCTGTTATTAATTTTGAAAAATTCTCAGCCATTTTTTTTACTTCAAATATTTCCTCCTCTCCATGCTCTCTTTCTTCTCCATCTGATATTTCTATTATACATATGTTATACCTTTAAATATCACCTCACAATTATTGTATGCTCTGCTGTGTATTCTTTTCAACCTTGTTTCCCTTTGCATTTTAATTTTAGAACTTTCAATTGGCCTGTCTTCATTTTCATTGATTATTTCCTCAGCCATGTCCAGTCTACTGACGAGATTGCCATCAATAGCATTCCTCACTTTTGTTACTTTTTTTAAATATAGAATTTTCTTGTAATACTTTCTAGAGTCTCCATCTCTCCGTTGACATATCCACATGTTCTTAAATTTTGTCTGCTTTTTTCATTAGAGCCCTTAGTGTACTAATTATATTTATTTTCAATTCCATGTATGATATTTCTAAATATGCGTCATATCTGAGTTTTATTTTGATGAATCTTTGTCTCTTCAGGGGGTATTTTTCCTGCTTTTTAGATTTTGTAAGTTTTGCTTGTAAGCTGGATATGATGTATCTGGCAATATAAACAGAAATAAACAGGACTCTAGCGTGAAGTTTTATATTAATCTGGATAGGAGTTGAGTAGTACTCAATGTTTTTTGTTGCTATAAATGCCAGATGTTTCAAAATCCACTTTGTGTTTTCTTTTTGTCTTTCCTTTTGACTGAAGCTCTTTTGTAGATATTGCTCCTCAAAGAATTCCTTGTCTTGTAGCTCTTTCAAGCTGTAATCCAGTTGTTTTACTATAATACCATTGAGGTGATGACAGGGTATGCATGGGAACATCTAAAAACTTTCAATTAATTCTTCATCTTTTAGTGGGCTTTTTATCAGGACTGAAGCCTGCGCTAATGTTTCTGACTCTTCTCCAGGTTTGCAGATGTTTCTCCCTGCCTCTTATTCCCCTCCCTGGTCGCCGTCTGCTCTGTCTCTGTTAACTATGCATCCCACTCCCCTTTACATCATAAATGATGCAGGTAAAATGGAGAGAGTTGGAATGGGTAATTATTCCTTTCCCCTAGCTGGTATAACATTTCAACATCATGCTTTGTCAAAAACCTGCACCCTGTAGTGCAGGCATTTGCTATGGGTAAGTCTCTGGGTGTATTCACAGTGGATACTCTTCCCTGCCTCTGTCAGATCCAGAGGGGATTTTCTTGATGCTTACTGTGAGAAGCTTGTGGGGTTCCTGTAGGAAGAGTGACAGAAGTTGGGGTGGGGCTCACTAAGACTGTGCTCTAGGAGTTTCAAACTCTCAAGCAAGTCACATTCAGCCTCCACCATTTCATCTTAATAACCATGTAAGTGTTCCTACCAGTTTAGGGTTCCCATTATTTCTGCTGTCTGGATGGATGGAAATTTGTCTTGTGACCTCAGCTCTGTGATTGGTCCATACTTCTCTGACCGTAACCATAGCACAGCTTTATTAAAAGGATATTTCTTTACTATATTCAAGTACATATAGTATACATTTTTAAAAATTTTTGTAACTAATTTTATAAGTATTTCAGGAAATACAAGAAAATAATTATTTGACATGTAAATAATTTTACATGTATTTCTATTTTGAACCCAGGAAATAGGTAGAAAAATGTGACCTAGTATTTAATATCAGGAACTTTGATGTCAGGAATCTTTTAGTTTCATTCCTGAATCTAAACTTTGGGAAGAGTTTACATCATAAAACAGTAATAATAATAGCTATTTCATAAGATTTTTGCAAAAAATAAAAGTAATAATGTATTTATTTGCCACAGTAAATACTGAGCAATAAAAATTTTCATTTGTTGGAAATGCTCAATAAATTATAATTACTATTATTAATCCTTCTTTAAAGATAAGAAACTCAAGATTAATGTGGTTAAGTGCTTGCCTACTATAATTTAGCCAATTAATCGCAGAGTTTGCTCTCAAAACTCAAGATATTTTTTTTTAATTCTGATGTCTTAAAAAAAAAGATGAATATATATCTTCTTTCAGGGGAACAACAGATATAAAATCAAGTAGAGAACAAGTAAATAAAACAGCAAAATACAAAGTATTATAAGTTTCAAAATTATTGTAAACTGTTATAGTGTGATAAGAGTAGAAAATTGTCACATTTTGTCAGCATTATATAAAGAAAGTTTCTATAAATCAGTTGTATTTACTTATGCCTCAGTTGTATTAAGAAAACATTGAGGGAACTAGAATTTTCACAGATCAACACAGGATACCTGTGTAAAGGAAGGTGTAATCAATGGATTTTATGCATAAACACACCAAATAATGCAGTATATCTAAAGGATAGCATTGGCGGAGACAAATATGGAAAATATAAATGACAAGCTCTGATACAAATGTTTAAACTTAATTCAGTAGGCCATCGATGTTTTTGTTGTTGTTGGACAGTAAAAAATAAAATGCACAAGCAAATGTTAAAACACCCATTGTATTTTCCTCGCTCTGATTGACAGTCAACATTCAAGAGTCCACAGAGATGAAAGAACAAATTATTTGAGAAAGAGGCTTTAAGTGGGAGGTACTGAAACCGGTGGGACAAAAGTAGAACAGTTAAGTAAGAATAAAACAAACAGGTAGGTAAATAGGTAAGAGGCTATGAGAAATCAGATATAAACAGTAGCGAACTAGACATAAATGAACCTTTTTTCAATCCAGATGATAAAGGGTACCCTACTGTTAGATGTCCTTCTTTAATTTCCATTGTAAAATAGTTCATGAGTAGGTGTGGAATGAAGATGGATGGAAGTTTCAATGCAATTAATAGTACATGGCAGTATTTGAATTTTGCAATATTATATAACTCAGTATTTCCAAAAATAATTATTAATAATGGTGTCTACTTGAGAAAATGAGTTATGAGTAGTTTTCAGGTAACAAAATTAAACATTTATTTTTTACTTAATATTCTTACTTTTCAATAATCATAAATTGATTCTTGACTACAAAGCACTAGGAACAACATAAGGACTTGCTAGTGGTAAACATCCGTTGTGACCATTAGGCCTTTGAGAAGATCTCAAGAAAAGCTTTCAAAGGAGATAGAATTTTAAAGATATGTTTGACCATTCCTCATCTAACAGCTTATATGGTTGATTTCTTTGTGAAAATTGGTTTAAACTGGTTCTAATAATGCTTCTTTTAAGCCTATCTGATAGTTTTCTATGATACATTCAATTCTTATTCAAAATAGCAAATTTGAAATAAGTACAATTAAAAAATCATGCAATTGATTTCATTAGAATAAAATTATTTATTGGTAGAGAGGATTACAAAATAATAAAATCATCATTTCAGCCCTATGAGGTCTTCGTTAGCAATGTCTCTTCTATGCCCCTGTCTGTACACTGTGTGGGTAGATTTAATCTCCCCACTAACGGTAAGAGTGACATATCATGTATACAGATATTTTTAAACAATTTGCCAAACTATCCTGATACTGTAGATGGAATATATATTTTAGAAGATGTCCAAAACCGAAAGAGTGAGCAAATAAACAGGAGTTTTTCCTTAAATGTTTGGCTATGAAATTTCTTCAGTTCATAAGTATGGATCAGTATTTTCTTAACTAACATTTGTGTTCAATAGAATTTTAATGTTGCTTTTATCTGTGCTTCTGGCCAAACTTTATTCAAAAGGACAAAAACGTATTTTACTTCTTGGTAGTAAAGGCAGGGGTTAAAGGAGACTCGCCGAATGGATCCATAAAGAGGCTACAGTCACCACAGCTCAGTAAGCACGACTGCTGCAGTCTGGGCCAAAGATTCATTTTGTTTTCATTCCAGGTTTCTTTGCCAATGGGGAAAGCTAAGTAATGCTGCTGTCTCCTCAGTCATCCTTATCCTAAATGATCACTCTGTGTGGCATGTGTTAATTATTCCAGTGGTCTCTTTTTCCCTCTATTAGATTAATAGATGCCAATTATGTATCCTCTCTCCTGCACTGCTATTGTGTACACATTTTCTAATTCTCTTCATTACACAAGTGAGTACAGATAATTATGATTCTAAGTTATCCATCTATCTTCTCAAGGGCAGTGAAAAATGTAATGCTGTGAAGGCCTGCAGAGTGTGTGTGTGTGTGTGTGTGTGTGTTAGGAGAGAGAACATCTTACATTACTAAAATAGAAAATTTACACATAAAATTTGCTACATGAATATAATTTACATTTTTTCTTAAAAAAAAAGAAAGAATAGAAGAAATAGGCAAAGGTAAATTTAAAAAAGAGCTGGTCTGATTGTAAACATTTGGTCTCTCCACTAAGGAAGCACATCAGCACATCGCCCTACTGTTCAAATATCTCCCACAACCTGCTGGTGGATCCAAATCCTTTATTTTACTTAGATATCTGATTTATTTGGATAATCATTTTCCATAATTAGTGACAAGGCTAAAACCTCAAAGATATATAATGTCATATCAACTAAAATTTACAATAAGTTGCACAATTTCATAGAGTATTTTTCAACTGGAGTTGGTGTGGTAAAGAGAAAAGACATGGACATTGTACGACAAAGGATCCATTTACTCCCTGGAAGAATAGTGGCAGAAAACAGAAGAGATGGATTCTGAAGATACTTCATGCTCAAAAAGAAGATTTTGTAGTTGAGATTGCCCAAGAGAAATGCAGTGATTAGAAGGGTGGAGTAAAGTAAAGAAAAAAAAAAAAAAATAGAAAAGAAGGAAAAGACATTCTTTAATGTTTGTTTTTTGTGTTTCTTCTCCAAAATATTGAAAATATTTTCAAAGAAAACTGGACAAAGTCCCATATTCTCAGATGCAAATCTTGCGCTGGTGTTTCTGTCACCTTCTCTTCCTCTCATGTTTGAGAAAAGCACCAGTGGGCTCCAGACAAAACACTGTTGAGATTCACAGAGATTTGTCAGGTGCTTTGCCAATTGTGGTTCTGACCTTTATCTTCTGGGAAGGGGGGAGATGAATGATCTTCGCTCCCAGGCTTTTCAAACGGTGAACTCCTGCCTTTCATTTAAATCACCATTTGTGTGAAGACTTACATGACCCCACTAGCTGGAAAATTGCCTCATTCACTCTGCATTCTTAACCTTTTGTATATATAATAGCACTTAACATGTTGTAGATGCTTGCTTATGTATATCTGATTCTATCCCTAGACAATGAACTGCTAGAAGTTAGAGTCCTATTGGAATTATTTATAGCTTCAATCTATGCCATAAGCCCTGAATTATACTTGTTGTTCAATAAGTGTTTTCTGAATAAACTGCATAAATGCATTTTTAAAGAAGGCAGTCATTTAGAAAATATTTTAAAGTTTCTATTATCCACCACATACTGTGCTACGAGCTTCTATTACAATCATAAGAATGGTCATTGCCTACAGGCAGCATCAAATTTAGCAGCAAAGAAGAATGTTAAAAAAATACAATTAATATACACACATACATATGTAATAAGTGGATTAATGCTATGATAGCTTATATATATTTATGTGAATATATATTTACTTCTCAATATTTTCAATCTAGTTTTTAAATTAAATCATCCTATAAGGCTTCAGAATAGTCTTGTTAAAGGGGTAAATTCTGTTTTAAAAGGTATGCAATGAAATGTTATTCATGATGAAATATATTTCCATCAATTTTTAAAAATTTTCTTGTTTATTTATTTATTTATTTATTTATTCATGCTGTGAGCTGAAACAAGTTAAGGGAAACTTTATCATATGTTTATAAAAATTACAGATTTTTTTATTGTTTCCTGCATCTAGCATTGGATAAAAGAACACATATCTTCCCAACACAGTGTATTGGCTTTCAATTCCTGTGTAACACATTATCACAGACTCTATGACTTAAAGCAACACACATTTATTATCTCACATTTATGGTGCTTCAGTATTCTAGGTACTGCTGGATCCTCTGCTTGGGGTGTTTGTAAGGTTGTGTTCTCATCTGAAGACCTGACTAGGTAAGAGTCCACTTCTGGGCTCACTCAATTTGTTGGCAGGGTTCATCTCTATGTGGTTGTGGGACTGAGGGTCCTAGCTTCTTTCTGGATCTTGGCTAGAGGCCATTAGCTTCTAGAGGCTGCCCTCAGCTACTAGAAGCCGCCTTCCTTGCCTTGACAGCCTCCTACCATGGTTGCTTGCATCTTCAAAGTCTGCAAAAAAAAAAAGTATCTAGAGACAGTCTGATAGCAAGACATTGCCTTTACACAGCATAATGTGAGCACTAGAATTATATCCCATCGCCTTTGCCATATTCTTTTGTGTAGAACCAAGCCACAGGTCCTGCCCATGCTCAAGGAGATTACACAAAGGTGGGAACACCAGGTGGCAGAGAACTTAGGGGACCACCTTAGAGTCTGTCTGCCAGTAGGTCCACATTTTATAATTATGATACCAAGGATGTCAAAATATAACTTACCCAAAGTTCACAGCTGGTAATTGGTAGAGCTGAGGTTTTAACCCAAGCTGGTTCTAGAGCATATACTTTTAACCTGTATGTATGCTATATCTCTTCCTTGCAAAATTCCAGAAAGCATTGCTTTACATCATCCAAGTGTCCATTTTAGCTCCTAAAAACAGATGCAGGACCAGTGTTAGATGGAGGAGGGCATAGCACTTATTGTTAGGTTTGAGGAAATCTGGAGAATGATTGCTTTACAACATGAAGCTCCACATTTGGTCATGGTATGCATTCAGTTAATATTTATCGAGTGAATATGTACCACACTGTAGAGGACACAATAATATTAATGTTAACTATTGGCTAGAAGTATGAAGGGTCTTAAATTGTGATAACAGAGTCTAAAGTGCACTATGTAAAAAGTAACAAACACTGAATGTGGACCTTGAACGTTTTTAGGTACTCTATGGTAAATCAAACTTTAAATTTGCCCTGGAGGCAAATCAGACTTTAAAAGAGGCAGAGGATACAGTTATGACTGTGTAATGAAAATCATTACCTTAACAAAACCATCGTTTGCATTGAGGATTGTTTGACAGCTATTTGAAAGCAAGTCAGTTCCTTTCCCATCCACAAATTTAGAATAGGGCACTATAAATGGATCAGTAATACATTTTCATAGGGGAAAAGAAAAGGCATAGCAAAAAGACAAATTAATATTTGGAATAAAGTTGACACTAGTTGATTGTGAATGGATTAACAGTAGTAAAAGTAAAAAGTTTATTATTAATATTTAGATGCTTTCTGATTGCCTGGTGTGGGGAAAAAAAAAAAAGACAGGACCAGGACTTGGGAAATCTAAATTCTAATCCTAACGATGGCACTTATTCTTAATTGATTTAAAGAAAACCACTTAACTTTTTCTGCCTCAGGTTTTCTTATCTTTGAAAGTGGTGTAATAATACTCACTATTTCCAGATTGACAAAATAAATGTGAAAGAACTTTGCATGCAGCATTGTAAAATGATTATTAATGGAAGGTGATATATATTTTTATCCAATTTCTTTAGGCCTTTTATATAACAAATAAAATAATTTAGGGGAAAAACTTGCATTTTTTAAAATTGAACTTAATTTGCACACTTAATATAATCTAGGTTTTCAACTATATAGAGAACATTGAAGATGAATAAGTGATATGACATTCCAGGCTATTTTTTCAAAAATGGGGTCATATTGCTGAAGGCATCACAAGCCATTCTTAAAATGGGCCTTTTACTCATTTAACTTAATGGGAACTATTATGACTTTTTACTTTCCAGGTGTGATTTGATGCCTTCAGACATCTTCTCTCTGTTCACATTCCAATTACATTAAATTAAATTGTTCCTATGGAAGCAATTAACTCATTTGGTTTATAGCAAGGAAGTCATTATTGCATACACAGGCTAAGATTCCAGATTCTTCTCCCTTTTGCCTTATTTCTTTCTACTTGGAAAATGTTAATCCCAGTACACATGAAAAGTCAGTCATTTCCCAAGGAAAAGTTTGTTCTGCGTGGCTAACAATTGCCCCTTGCAGATCTTGAAGCAGAGCATGAAAAATGAAACAGTTAAAAGCAGGAAAATCTCCTCTTTTCTACATGCAAAAGGAAGATGAAAAGAATACAAAATGAGTTAATAAATGGAATACAGGTATTGAGTTGAGGTAACCTCTGTATCAAGATTGAAATCCGTGGAAACACTTAAATAGTGGATTTAAGTGCTTTGCCCAAGGTCACACAGCAAATCAGTCTAACAGAGCTGGCCCAGACCGCAGGAGCTCTTATCCCTTGCTGCTGATCTTAGAATGAGACCTTTTTCTTCCCTCAGTGTTACGCATGGCCATGACTGATGTTCAAAGCAAAAAAGGAAATTTTGCTGATAAATAATGATGGGCATCTTCTCTCCTTTGTTCCTCCTGCCATAGAGTGCACATGGATCTGAAGATCACTTTGTTTTTCATGGCATGAATCACACCTCACAGGCATAGAAAAGCTCCAGAATTTAAATTGAACACAGTTGCTATTCAGAATGGTGAAAGTTTGTTTGACTAAAAAGACAATTTTATCAAGTGCTCTTGAGTTGGGTCTAGAGGAAGAATTCATTTACTCTTTTGTGTAAACTACACTTTTTTTTTTTTCCATTTTCCAACTATATATGGAAACCAATGTGAAGAACTAATATGAATAAAAGATAAAGAATCATGACATCTGGTTTTGAATTGCACTTATATGAATAACACAATGTTTAATTTTAGTTAAGCTAACCAATCTCTCTCTCTCTCTCTGTCTCTCTCTCTCTCTCTTTCTCAGTACCCTCTGACATTAAATTGCAATACCTAGCCTACTTAAATTTCAGAAAGTTTGATTACTGATTATAAAAAAACAAAATAAATATCTTTGGAGACCAGACACATTACAGGATACCTGAAGTGGGTGAGCAGGGCTCAGTCTCTTGGTCTACTGAATTCTGGTTTGAATGTCAATATAGAGATGCTGGAACCCCAACTCCTGTAGAACAATAAGGAATAGAAGTGCTCAACAAGAGGCAGGGGGCTGGAGTCCAACTTGCTAATGGAAACCAGGGACTGGGGCAAGACAAATACAACTTCTGAGGGAAAAACATTTGAAAAAATCTGTTACCTCTGCTTCTGCAACTATAGCTTCTATGAAGCTGAAAGCCTAGGGAGAGAGGAGGACATGGACACAAACTTGAGACCAGCAACTGAACCAAATATCTCACTTCTGTTGTCTGCAATGATTGTCTCTCTTATATTTGTAATGTGACCCCTAGTTTTCATAATCTTCATGGTGGCTATACCTCAACTTTTGGTATTTCCTAAATGCTGATAATTCCAAAAGTATATGTCTGGATCCAAATTATTTCCTGCAATCCACATCCAGTTTCAAAGTGCCTGGTGAATGATCTCTATCTGGAGGTACCCTAGGCACCTCTACTTTAATGTCTACTGAATACAACTTGAGAACAGATGATGAAATTCAGGCTTTCAGATTCCAAGATATACTATGTAAAGTATTAGCAGCAGTGATGTAGATTATTTTTATTCAATTTTATTGAGACGTATTCATACACCATACAATCATCCAAAATGTGCAATCAGCTGACCACAGTACCATCACACAGTTGTGCATTCATTGCCACAATCAACACTTGAATATTTTCATTACTCCAAAAAAAAAAAAAGAACAATAAAAGCAAAAAAGATCACCCAAAACATCCCACCCCCCATCCCTCCCGGTATTCAATGAATTTTTGTCCCCATTTTTCCATTCATCTGACCATACAGTGGAAAAAGGGAGGGTGAGGCACAAGGTTTTCACAGTAATACAATCACACCATGTAAGCTATATAGTTATACAATACTCTTCAAGAGTCATGGCCACTGGGTCAACAGTTTCAGGCATTTCCCCACAGCCAGTCCAGTACACCAAAAACAAAAAAGAGATATCTGTATAATGCACAAGAACAACTTCCAGAATGACCCCTCCTGACTCCAACACAAATCTCTCAGCCACTGAAACTTTACTTTGTTTCATTTCTCTTCCCCCTTTTGGTCAAGAAGGCTTTCTCAATCCCATGATGCTGGGCCCAGGAAGCCATGTCCCACATTGCCAGGGAGACCCGCACCCATGAGAATCACCCCAGGTGAATGAATCTCCCTGGTGATGTGAGACACGGATTCCAGGAATGAGCCTGACCCTGGCGTCGAAGGCTTGAGAATGCCTTTTTGACCAAAAGAGGGAAAAGAAAGGCAAGAAAATAAGGTTTCAGGGGCTAAGAGGTTTCCAATAGAGTCAGAGGCTGTTCTGGAGGCTACTCCTATGCAAGCTTCAGCTAGATATGCCAGATGCCCACAGTATGTTAAGCCCAAGTCTACAGTAGTCCCCCAAATCCTAAAGAATACCTTGGTCCCTTTCTGAGAGTCTATAAAAGTTTCAATCACTAAGTTTTTTTCTTCATAAACTTAAATCCTCCAGAGAACTCATATGCCAGCTAAGTCCCCCAACCCAGAGGCAACAGCCTCCTCAAGGACATCAACCAGGTGTGTCCCCTTTTCCCATAATGTCAACACCCCTTTTCAACATGAACAAGTTAGGGTTGTCACTGCCTAGACATCCCTGAAAATCAGGAAAGTGATTAAACTAGAGGAAAGAGTGGCAACAGACAAGATGGAATTTAACAAAGGATTATGAATACTGAATCTTTATATAATTTTCTTTTTCTTAGTTGCTTAGATGTTAGTATAGCTAGAAGGAAAGAATTGAAGTGGTGGAACTATAACCCATAGCATCGTTTGAAATTTGCTCTATAGCTACTTGTAAAATTGTGATTTTGAAAGCTATCACCTTTTTGTATATATGCCATATTTCACAATAAGAAAATAACTGAAACTATGGTACTGTAACTTATAAAATTTTTGGAAATTTCCTATATAACTACTTGCTAAATCACACATTGAAAGTTATTGCTTTTTTGCAATAAGGAAAAAACTGAAACTGTGGAACTGTAACCCATAACATTGTTTGAAATTTGCTCTCTAACAACCTGATAAATTGCACTTGAAAAGTTATCAGTTCCATGTATATATGCTGTATTCCACAATAAAAAATAATTTTAAAAAAGTTCCATGCATTTATGGTATTTGAACAAACCAACCATACAAGTTAAATTACATGGTGCACTGCAGAAAGTACAGACCTTGCACCAAACAAACATCTCTCCTCTGTTCTCACATAGAAGCTTAAGCCCCAAAACACCATCAACATCATCCTTCACCCTTTAATCTGATCTGCCCTAGTCCTAAGCAGATCAGCCTCATTCATATCTGTAATTGAAGCCTGAACTCCTGTCCAGCTTCTTCAGCAGTTGCTGCGTGAGGCAATACCTAATCCCACAGCTGCAGAACCCCAGCTCTGAGCGCCAGGTACCACATAGATACCTGAAGTTCCAGGGACTGACAAGGCCACACACAAAGAACGCAGCACCCTAGAACTTAGAGATAATCATTACAACTCAGGAATAGTTGTGGCTGCAGCAAGAGCTCACAGTCTAGCAACCTCTACCACAAGCCCTCCCCTGATAACGTGTGGTTTCAGACTCAACCTCCGGAGCATGCACACTACAGTCAGTCTATATTATTGAGGCATTATAATGTTTGTTTTTTCATTTCTGGTTTATTTCATTCAACATACTGTCCTCAAGTTCCATTCGCCTAGTTGCATACTTCACAACTTCATTCCTTCTCGGAGCAGCTCAATATTGCATTGTACGTATACACCACAATTCACCATTCCATTCATCAGTCGATGTACCCTTAGGCCACCTCCATCCATGAGGAATCATGAAGACTGCTGCCATAAATACCAGTGTGCAAATGTCCATTCATGTCCCTGCTCTCAGCTCTTCCAAGTATATGCCCTATAACGGGGTTGCAGGACCATATGGCAACCCCATATTTGGCTTCCTGTGAAACCACCCCCCTACCCTCCAGAGGGGCTGCACCATTCTACTTCCCAACCAACAATGATTAGACACATCCCTCTCTCCATCTTATCTCCAGCACTTGTATCCCCCCATTTATATTTAAACAGTTTCAGTCACACACCATGCAATCCATCCTAAGTAAACAATCAATGTTTCCCAGTATAATCACATAGTTATGCACTCACCACCACTATCCATATGAGGACATTTCCGTTTCTTCCACAAAGAAAGAGGAAGAGGAGAAAAAAGAAACAAAATAAGAAAAGAAATGACAAATAAAAAATAAGAGAAAAAATAAAAATAAAATACAATTAAAAGCTCAGACAACATCACCGCCACCAAGAATCCCATACCCCTCCACAATATTGCACTCTTATAGACATTTAGCTTTGGTATATTGCCTTTGTTACAGTTAACGGAAGCACATTACAATGCTACTATTAATTATAGACTCTAGTTTACATTGATTATATTTTTCCCCAATACCATCCCATTTTTAACACATTGCAAAGTTGACTTTCACTTATTCTCCCTCATATAAAAATATTTTTATATTTGTACATGTAATCATCATCATTGTCTACTTTAGGTTTCACTAAATTATACAGCCCAAGTCCTTATCTTCTGTCTTTCCATCTGGTATCATACATGTCCATAGCCTTTCTCTATCAACCATACTCATACTCAGCATTGTTCTGTGTACTTACAATATTTTGCTACCAAAGGTAGTATTGTGTTATCCATTTCTGGATCTTTACAATCAATTCTCTTGAACAATCTTTACTCTTTCAGCACCAAATGCCCAATTGCCACCATCCTTCTGTCTCCTGATAACCTGTGTTCTCAACTTGAACTCTCAAAGTTCATGCATTAATATTAGTTCATGTTAGTGAGACCACACAGTATTTCCCTTCTGTTTCTGGCTAATTTTGTTCAACATAATGCCCTCAAGTTTCATTCAAATATATACCTAGTAATGGAATTGCTGGATCGTATGGCAATTTTATACTTAGCTTCTAGAGGAACCAATAAACTGCCTTCCATAGCGGTTGCTATCATTCTACACTCCCACCAACAGTGAATAAGTGTGACTCTTTCTCCACATCCTATTCAGCATGTGTAGATTCCTGTTTTTTTTTTTTGTTTTTTTTTTGTTTTTTTTGATAATGGCCATTCTAATAGGTGTGAGGTGGTATCTCATTGTTGTTTTGATTTGCATTTTCCTAATAGCCAATGAAGTTGAGCATCTTTTCATGTTTTTGAGTCATTTGTATTTCCTCCTCAGCAAAGTGTCTATCCATGTCTTTTGCCCTTTTTTTCAATTGGGTTTTTTATATTTTTGTTGTTGAGTTGTAGGACCTCTTTTTATATTCTGGATATTAAACCCTTATCTGATATGTGATTTCCAAATAACGTCTTCCATTTCACAGGCTACCTTTTTACTTTTATAACAAAGTACTTTGATGCACAAAAGTGCTGAATTTTGAGGAGAATTCATTTATCTAATTATTCTTTCCTTGCTCATGCTTTGGGTGTAAAGTCTAGGAAATCACCTCATATCACAATATCTTTCAGATATTTCCCTACATTTTCTTCTACAAGTTTTATGTTCTTAGTACTAATGTTCAGGTCTTTGATCCATTCTGAGTTCATTTTTGTATGAGGTGTGAAATAGGAGTCCTCTTTCATTCTTTTGGGTATGGCTATCCAGTACTCCAAACACCATTTATTGAAGAGGATTATCCACCCCAGTTGCATTGGCTTGACTGCCTTATCAAAGATCAATTGTTCATAGATGAGAAGGTCAAATTCTGAATACTCAATTAGATTCCATTGGTCAGCTTATCTATCTTTATGCCAATACCATGCTTTCTGACCACTGTAGCTCTGTAATATGCTTTAAGTCAGGTAGTATAAGATGTCCCATTTCATTTCTTTTTCTCAAGATAGTTTTGGCTGATCAGGGCACCCTGCCTTTTCAAATAAATTTGGCTATTGGTTTTTCTATTTCTGCAAAGTAAGTTGTTGGGATTTTAATTAGTATTGCATTGAATATATAAATCAATTTAGGTAGAATTGAAAACTTAACTATATTTAGTCTTCCAGTCCATGAACAAGGTATGTCCTTCCATTTATTTAGGTCCTCTGGTGATTTCTTTTAGCAATTCTTGCAGTTTTAGGTGTATAGGTCTTTTGTGGCCTTAGTTAAGTTTATTCCTATATATTTGATTATTTTGTTTGCTATTGTAAATGGAATTTTTTTCTTGATTTCTTCCTCATGTTGCTCATTACTAGTGTATAGGAATAATACTGGAGTGTAGTGTTCTATAAATATCTGTCAAGTCTATTTCATTTATCTAAAATTCAACATCTCTGTTTCCTTACTGAACCTCTGTCTAGATTCTCTATCCATTGATGAGAGGGGTGTACTGAAGTCTCCAACTATGATTGTAAGGTGTCTCTTCTCCCTTCAATTTTGTCAGTGTTTGTCTCATGTATTTTGAGGTACTCTGGCTCAGTGCATAAGTACTTATAGTTGTTATGTCTTCTTGAAGAGTTATCCCTTTTAATAATACAGTGTCCTTTGCCTCATTTAATTGTTTTACATTTGAAGCCTAATTTGTCTGATATTAATATAGCTACCCCCACTCTTTTTTGGTTGTTTGTATGAAATATATTTTCCACCCTTTCATTTTCAACCTATTATTGTACTTATGTCTAAAGTGAGTCTCTTATAGACAGCATATAGATGTGTGCTGCTTTCTAACCCAATCTTCGAATCTATGTCCATTTATTGGGGAGTTTAATTCATTAACATTTAATGTTATTACTTTAAGGGCAGTACTTCCTTCTAACATTTTGTCTTTTGGACTTTATATGTCATGTCTTATTTTATTCTCTCTCCTTTTACCCTTTCTTGATAGTCTTCATTTCCACACTATTCTCCAAACCTCTCTCTCCTGCTTTTTCCTATAAGCCTGTAGCACTCCCTTTAGCATTTCTTGTAGAGCGGGTCTCTTGTTCACAAAGTCTCTCTGTATCTGTCTGAAAATATTTTAAATTTTTCCTCATTTTTCAAGGACAGTTTTGCCAGATATAGAATTCTTGGTTTCTTTTTCAGTATTTTAAATATATCATACCACTGCCTTCTTGCCTCCCATAGTTTCTGTGGAGAAATCTTTACATAGGCTTATCAAGCCTCCCTTCTATGTGATGGATTGTCTTTCCCTTGATTTCAGAATTCCCTCTTTGTCTTTGATATTTGACAGTCTGATCACTAAGTGTCTTGGATTAGGTGTATTCAGATCTATTTTGGGGGTATGCTGTGCTTCTTGAATCTGTAATTTTATATCTTTTGTAAGAGTCAGGAAATTTCCAGTGATTATTTCCTCCATTATACCTTCTGCCTCTTTTTCCTTCTCTTCTCCTCCTGGGACACCTATAGTACCTATATTCATGTGCTTCATGTCATTCAGCTCCCTGAGACCCTGCTCATATTTTTCCATTCTTTTTCCTATCTGCTCTTTTATGTGTATGATTTCAGATGAATTGTCTTTTAGTTCACTGATCCTTTCTTCTGTCTCTTCAGATCTGCTGTGGTATGTCTCCATTGTTGTTTTTCATCTCTTCTATTGTGCCTTTCATTCCCATAAATTTTGCCATTTGTTTTTTCAACCTTATGAATTCTTCTTTATGATCACCTAGTGTTTTCTTTATATCTTTCATCTCTTCTGCCACATTTTACTTCAGCTCATTGATTAGATTTAGAAGATTTGTTTGAATGTCTTTAGTTTTTCAACTCTGTTATCTCAGTTGAAGTGTTATTTTTTCCTTTGGCTCACCCATATCATCATGCTTTCTAGTATGACTCATGTTTTTTTGCTGTCTAGGCATCTGATTTTCTCTGATTAGTTTGTTCTGGAAATTGTTTTCACTCTTTTATCTAAGGTTTTCTTGTTGGTTGGCTTTGTTCTCTATCTGTTCTTCTGCATTCAGATAAATGTTTTTTAGACCTCTAGCATAGCTTTGTTTAATTGATCAGAATTTTTCAGCTCTTGCTTTTCTGGTTCTAGTCCTGCTTAGGTCTTGGGAGAAGGGTGTAATCCATATCAAGTTTCCCTGTGAAAGAGACCTGGCAGGTTGTTAGACTCTCCTGTGAAGCTTCTAGACACTGAGTTTTTCCTATTCTGTCCAGCAGGTGGTGCTCCTTAGCCCTCATCTCCCCACCAACATAAACAGATGCAGTGACTCTAATTTTCAGCAGCCCCTGTCCCTGTCACGGTAGTGTTTATTTCAAGCTGGTTCTGTTTTCCAGCCCTTGGGGTCTCAGTTCTCTGAACTAGGGCTGCAATTTGAGCTGGGCCCTGTACCCTCTTTTCTTGGTGAAGATATGCCCTTTAGGGAGTTATTGCTCCCAGATGACTCATTGCTTTGTCTCTCAGACCTATCTTAGCTCCACCCTTGCCTGGGTCCAACTGCCAATTGAAAATATCTGAGGCTTTCTCTAATGAGCTATTGAGAATGATTTTCAAAAAGAAAAGCTTAACAATGAAAAGAAAGAAAAGAAGAAATAAATGAGGGGGGAAAAAAACTTTTCAGAGCCTTTCCCCAGCCCCCAACTTTCGCCAGTCAAGATTTGTTGTTGGTACCCAGCTTTGTGCACCCTCCTTCTTGGGGCACAGCACCCTTCCAGCACTCTGAGATCAGCCAACTACAAAAGTCTCTGCCTTTATTCTTTTTTAGTTTATTTCATGTTATTTTTTCCATCAGCCAAGCCTCTTCTTTGTTGGGTTTAAAGCTGCAGTTGTAGCTTGGCTAAGCTACTCTCCCTTCTCCTAGTAGAGACTACTTAAAGATACACCCTTTAGGGGAATTAGCTCCTTCACCTGACTAGATATTCTCATACATATCTTAATTCCACCATTGCTGGGGGCAGTGCTGAAACCTGAGTTCCTGCAGCTCTAATGGGCTATTGAAAGGTAAAATAATAATAAAGAAACAGAAAGAAAAATAAAACCCTTTTCAGAGTCAGACCCCAGTTCCCTTGGTTTGTCAAACAAGAACTGGAGTTGGTACCCAATTCTACTTGCCCCTTTTCCTTGTGGCCAAGCCCTTTACCAGTATTCTGAGCTCCTCCAATTCCAGAAGTCCGTTTTTTGTTTTGTTGTGTTGTGTGTGTGTGTTTGTATGTGTGTGTTTGGGTGTGTATGTGTGTTTGTTTTTAGCTCCACCTCCTCTCTGCCATGGTGAAACCACATTTCATTTCATGATTTCTCATCATATATCTGTGCTCAGAGCTTGTATACAGCAGTCTAAATTTGTTAATTAATTCTGTAATTGGAGACTGGTTGAGCCACCCCCCTTGCAGAGACTGCTTTTTTTCCCCTGGGGAACTTGCTCTGAGAAAGCCTGCCATGCCAGTAGGGGAGGGGCACCAGCCCCCTGGCTGAGGAAATATACAGATCTTCACTGCAATCTCAGCTATTCCACCCATTCCAGACTGGTGTATGATGTGTTTGCAGTCACAGAAGTCCACCAAACTGTTGTTTCAGACAGATCCTGGCTATTTACCAGCTTCCCTCTAGAAGTAACTAAATTATACACTTCACCATGCCACCATCTTGCCCTTCCCATCCAGTGATGTAGATTTTTAATAAGCACCCATTGAAGACTCCTAAGACTACAATGAAGTGTTATTTTTATACAAACTGACAAACTTGGAGCATAAATCTGAGCTTATTATTTATTTAATTATTTATTTTTTGTTTTTATGTTTTTGCTAGAGTAAGGCTACTTTATAACCAGCAGTGCAGGGGCAATGCAGGAGAATGTCTTGGTGCACTGATCCAACCAATATTTATGTGAGACTATTAGTTCAAATGTAAGGGCTGGTTTTAGGACAAACAACTTATATGGAGGGGCTTATTAGAATTCCTACTAACTGGGAAACAAATTATCCATGAAAAAGTGTTATTTGGAATGCTTTAATTTCTCTGTTCCTCTCTCCATGTCATATTCATCTTTAGTTCTACTTGACTTTGATTGGCAACCATCAGGTAACCTATGTTTAGATTTGAGGATTTTGAGAAACTGTTGATTGAAAAAAAAAAAAAAAATCCTTAAACTATCAGCCCTAATTTTGTGGCCATAAATTTACAGAAGTTACTTTCTCATAATACTTCTTTTCTTTTCTGTATCTGTAGCCAGTTTTCTTTTCTCATTCTCAATCTTGTATATTTTTTATGCCCCCCTCTTTTATTGTTCACAACAGGCTTTATTTTTATTTGTCTTTTCAAAGATCCAGCTCTGGGTGACTTTTGAATCTTCTTGAATAACCTTACATTTTGTTGTTTTTGTTCCAATCTCTCCTCTGTCTTCCCTAGCCACTCAGCTTCACTAGGAGTTGCTCTGAAAATTCACTGGTTCCTCTGCTTTATGGCAATGATCCTGTTATCACAATTTGTTCTTGTCTGCTTAGCATGGAAAGGGTTCAGTTACAGCAATCTGTTTAGTGGGCTTTCAATATATCAAAATGAAAGATGCCAGTCCCCTATTGAGATACTAATAGGAAGCAATGTCAAGGACAGGTAGAATTCTACACACTCATTCTTTTCCTTAGCTTCTGGAGATCAAGGATGGTCCAGAAAGTTCACATAGACTGGTATTGGCCTTTTCTCTGGGGAAAAATGAACCTACTATTCAAGATTTTCTCTCTAAGTCTTCTATATTCTGATACCTGCCCTATACCTCTGCAGTACTGGTTCCCAGGTTTCCAGCCAGCCAAGAGGGTGAAGAGTCTTCCACGAATTCTCCAGGACAGGTTTGCACAGAGCCTGAGCCCTTACTCCTATCCTAAACTTCTTTCTGTCAGCCTGGAACCTCAGAAGCTTGTTACTCAAGAAGGGTTAATGGATATGATACAAAATGTCAGGCAAGAGGGATATTAAGATGTCAAGCTTTCATACCCAAGTTCTCCAGGGCTCCTTAAGGAGAAATTGTCTCTCCATAGTCTAAGGAAACTTGTCTATGGACTGGGATACTCCAAACAAACACAAACTCATTAAATATCAACCAATCATATTCCATCTCTTATATGTTCTCTCTGATTAAAGTCAGTACTAATGCAGAAACCTCAAGGTCATCCTTGATACATTACTCTTTTATGTGACTCTATCTCTTGCCATCCCAAGCCCAACTAGTTAATAAATCCAACTGAAGATTTATCCATTTGAGAGAAACAAATCCATATATTTCTCATGAATCTTCTCCATTATTATCGCTGGTGACCTGTTTAATAGTTTCACCTTTTGACTACATTTTTGCCATAATTTCTTGACTGATATCTCTTCTTCTAGCACCCTCTTGTTTAGTGTTTAGTGTCAACTCTAGGGCAGAGCTATTAAAAAAAAACCCATAACAGATCTCATTATTTCCCATTAGGTAAGAAAAATACAGTGGCTATTAACTACCTACAGAATAAAATGCAACCTCCATGTGATATAACTTAAGATCTGGCCATGATGAACCCATTCTTTGTTCCTATGAACCTTAACATACATACAGAACACCCTGAAGCCACTTCAGAGAAGTTGCCTTCTCTAAAATAGTCACTTGCTTTTCTAGCCCCCTGCCTTGAAGACCCAAACACTCAAAGGGAGACGCAAAATTGTGGAGACCTACCCCCTCATTATGCAATTGAATAGACTGAATATTATAAAAAATGAGTAATTTGTTGTAGGTTAGAAAGAATTAATTGATTTATTGATGCATACAAAACTTACTTGCTTTCAGGAGGCCTTTGAAATAGTTACAGTAAATGTATACAATGCAAAAAGATAAAATGAGCAGTTCAGGGTCTGAAGGAAAGGCTAACATAAAGCACAGGCTAAAACAGACACACAAATAATCACACATAATCATACCATAGCCCACTATGTAACTGTAAACTTCTTAGTGGTCAAAGGAAATAGAGAAAAATATAACAAAGGTATGTTTATAGTTGGGAAATAAATACAAATTTATCAGATTTCAAGATAAATAACAGCATTTACTCATATTCAAAGTAAAAGGAATTTCTTTCGTGGATGTTCAAAAAGAAGTTTCTGTCATGTGTAGGCAGCATTCTTATTAATATTCCTACTACAGATGCAATCACTAACTGCTATATCTTATCACACTCCTCAGCAGAAGTCAATAGTTCCTTGTCCAAAGGTATTCTAATATACAGTTTATTTTGGAAAGCCTGAACAATAGGATTACATTATGCTGATTCTGGACAATTTAGCTTGCTGTAAAAGTCAAATTATTTCATATTTAGAGCAAAGTTTCTTAATTCATTGTCCCAAATAACAATAATGTTACCTAACATTTATTATGTGTTTACCAAATGCCAGGCATTTTTCTAAAGTGTTTTAAATGTATTGTTTCATTTAATTGTCATGAAAAGACCTATGAAGTAAGTGCTATAATTATTCTTAGATTACAGGTGAATAAACTGAAGCTCAGAGTTGTTGTGTAATATGCCCATGGTCATACAATTAGTAAGTGGAGTTTAGTTCTTGTGCTGCTTTGGATCTATTATGTTCCCCAGAAAAGCCATGTTCTTTAATGCAAATAAGTGGGGGTAGACTTATTATGCTTGGAATCTTTTTATTAGGTTGATTACATGGAGATGTGGCCCACCCAACTTTTGATAAGAACTTTGATTAGATTATTTCCGTAGAGTGTGACCCCACCTATTCAAGGCGGGCTTTATTAGTTTATAGAAGTACTTAAGGGAGCTCAGGAGACAACACAGAGCTAAACATTTGGAGATGCAGACAGAAACACATTTTGTGATACTAAGCTAAGAGATGAAGCCCAGAGTTTGACCTAGAGAAGCTAAGAGAGTACCCTCAGATGTGTAGAGGGAAACGCTCTGGGAGAGCAAGAAAGGAGCAAGCTGAGAGAGAGAATCTAAGAGAGACAAAAGCCCAGAGACATTTTGGAGAAAGCCATTTTGACCAGAACCCAGGAGCAAAGGACCAATAAACAACAGCCACATGTCTTGCCCACTGACAGAGGTGTTCCAGATGTCACAGCCTTTCTTCAGTGAAGGTATCCTCTTGCTGATGCCTTAGTTTGGACTCTTTAATAGGCTTACAATTGTAAATTTGTAACCTAATAAATCCCCTTTATAAAAGCCATTACATTTCTGGTATTTTGCATAATGCAGCTTTAGCAAACTGAAGCAGTTCTAGAATCACCTCTCTAAAAATTGATATTCTGCTATTTTTATATAGGCTCATTAATGGGAATCATTCAGCAGTCTGAAATTGTATGTATGTGTGTATTGAAATAATACATAAAAATTGATAAATTGAATTTGAACAAAATTTCAAACTTTTGCTATTCAAAAGGCATGATTACAAAAAAAAGAAAAGTTTCAAAGTGGAGAAAAGATTTCTAAATCATATACCTGATAAAAGGCTTGTAGCCACAAAATGTAAAGAACTCCAACAATTCAATGATAATAAGTAAAATATTTGAATTGTCATTTCACCAAGGAATATATATGAATGGCTGTTAGGCAAAGAAAAAGTGATACCAGAAGTTATTATAGAAATGCAAATTAGAGCTGTTATTATATACCCCTATATATGCAATAGAATCCAAGGTATTACAATTCCAAGTGTTGCCTAATATGAAGAAACTAGAATCCTAATTCATATCTGGTAGGGATATAATATAACTTTGTAAGAAAGTTTGGCAATTTCTTATATATCTATCTATATCTGTATCTATATCTGTATTATCCATTTCTGTGAGTATGACTGTATGGTAAGTAGGACTTTTCATGAGGCTTTCAGTTAAGTTGTGTGCAGCCCAGCCCAATCAGGATGGGTCTTAATCCTATTACTGGAGTCCTTTATAAATGGAATTAATTCAGACATGAGAGATTGAAAGATACAGAAGCAAGACGCTGCAAGCAATGAAATCCGAAAGAGATGGGAGGGACCAGCAGATGCCGCCATGTATGGTGCCGTATGACAGAGGAACCAAGGGTCATCAGTAGCCAATTTTCAGGAAGGAAGCATTGTTTTAATAATGTAATGATTTGGATATTTTCCTAGTCTCAAACCTGTGGGCAAGTATAAATGTATAGTACTAAACATTTCATAGTATTTGCTATGAGCAGCCCAGGAAACTAAAACAAAATACAAGCACTCATCATATGACTCAGCAATTCCACTTCTTTATAACATCCTCAAATAATTTCAAGCATATGTCAGAACAAAAACTTGCAGGCAAATGCTCACAGAATCATTATTCATAAAGGCAAAACCTGGAAATGATCCAAATGTACAGAACCATGCCTAGAACCTGTTGTTTTTATGAAATATTCTACTGACTTCTCATATCCTGACATAACTTTTCACAGCCATTTTTGAAACAGAAAATTATCTTTCCCATAGAAGTGGATCAGCATTAAATATCATTCAGAGTCCTTTTCAAGAAGAATAATTGGATCTGGAACATGACACCGTTAGAGACAACAACCATAATCTATTACAGCTAGAGAATTAGTGTGGTTGCCTCTTCATGCATGTATTCTTAACATGGTAGTTCATAAAGGGTCTTTACTTGGCCCATAATTTTGCTGACGGTTATACATACTTCATGAATATGTGAAACTACTTCGACTCTTTTTCTTCCTTTTCATTAAACATATTCCCAAGTTGATAAGTTTTTCCTGTATTGCATCCCATTACTTAGTGCTTACCAGTGAAACAACCAGAGTTTTCATGACAATTGTTTCCAATATTATTTGTAAGCAAGGTCTTTCACCCTCACTATTAACAAATGGTTAATGAACAAAAAGAAAGAGTAGGCTTCAGGGAGAACAAGAGGAGAGGAGACTACAATGACCTAAAACACTCTAGGAAGTCATGACAATCAAGCTGATCAGTTATGACTCTGGACATTTTATGGCCTGGCACTGAAAAACATTTCAATAATAATATTATAAATACTCTTTATTGGTTTCAACTTTCATGATTAACTCATAGATATGGCAGAAATTCAGCTGTAAAATAGTGGTACCAGTTCACAGATGGCATCTGTTCTAACTGGTGCGCTTCATGTTCCAATAGGTTAGATTCCCATACTGTGAAAGTTGTTAAATATATTTAATGTAAATATAACTACAAACAAACATGGAAGACATAGTTTCGGTAGAAAAATGGGATATAAATATTTAAAACATTTTAATATTAAAAAAGTATAGGTATCAAATGTGGGATATATAGAAAGATGGAAAGAAAGATGAAAATAGATGTAGTTATTTTCCTTTTTTAAAAATTAGAGATAGCAGTAAGAAAAATAAAAACTGATGGGTGAAGCTTGAATATGACCACAGCTCCATACTACTGCTTTTCCTTGTTAAGTCCTTTATGCTATTTGATTTTGTTCTGGTTTGCTAAAGCTGCCAGAATGCAATATACCAGAAATGGGTTGGATTTTTCAATGGGGATTTATTAGGTTACAAATTTACAGTTCTAAGGCCATGAAAATGTCCAAATTAAGGCATCAAGAAGTAGATACCTTCTCTGGGGAAAGGCCAATGGCATCCAGGATTCCTTTGTCACATAGGAAGGCACATGGTGACATCTGCTTGTCTCTCTTTTCCTGATTTCTGGTTTTGATGTGGCTCTCTGTCTCCAGAATGTCTCTAGGCATTTATCTCTAAGTGTCGCTAAGCTCTCTCAATTTCATCTGTCTTTTATCCTCTCATAGAGGACTCCAGCAAGGGGGATTAAGACCAACCTTGAATGGGCCAGGTTACTTCTCCATAGAAACAACCTATGCAAAAGATCCCACCCAACACTAGATCTGCCCCCATAAGACTGGATTAAAAGGACATGGCTTTTCTGGGGTACATAAGAGATCCAAACTAGCACAGATTTCTTACCATACTTTGATATGTACTGCTTTGCTAAAATTGCTCATACTTTGCAGTTTGTACTCCTTTGTTAAAAAACATTTAGATGGATAAGTCAATAATGAACATATTCCCTTCTAGAGCAGGATCTTTTTTCTCCTAATAACAGCTGTATAAGTTGAACAATAGCTTCTGAGCTTAAGTACTTTTTCTTGTTTTGCTCCACAAGATTTAGCACAAACCTTGATAGAGCAAAAAAGAAGGAGGGTAAACTAGCAGAATGTTTCCTTCCTTTATTATTATTTGTATGTTTCTAAGTCAATGAAGAGTAAAAAAATTCAGAGAAATTTTAATGTGAAGATAGCATGGGGGTAAAATACACATTAATATTCTTTTCTTCTTTTTATAACTCACTTGTCTTTAAGCACTTCTCTGAATTAAAATTTTGATCCATTTGATGCCAGGCTCTCCCTTAAGCATTATTGCTCTAATTCTTTTATGGAGCTCACCCAGGTACTTAATGCTCTTTGTTCTTGCAGTGCACATCACAAGCAGTTCATGTCTGTTTTGTTTATTCTAATTAAAGGAGAAATGTGCAAGAACATCACATCTTACACCATGGGAATCAGAATTCCTAAGTTGGCAACCTCTTTGCAATTGCAATAGTCTTTATGATAATCCTGACCAGATTGGTGCCTGTTTATATTCTATAGTTCTGTGATTCATTTCATTCCCAAGATCTATACTAATTTTTTAATACAAAAAAGACTTCATCCTTTATTACCAAAAAATGAATGGCAAAATTTGTATTTAGTGAGTTATTTAGGATAAATGTACTTTGGTTCACAGTTTTAATACAGGAAAACTACCACAAACAATTACTGGTGATAATTCATGCTTATTAACTAATGTTTCACTCTTATTATGGCTGCAAGAGAAAAGAAAATCATAAGGGCTTTTTCATTCTTTCCGTCTTAATACAGAGTCTTGATTTATATTGTTTATATATATTTAAAAAAATAACATAGGCTGGTGTGTGGCAAGTAAACTATTTTGCCGGAATTTGTTCAGAGGTAATGTTTTCCATGAAAAAATCTTTTGTAACATTGACAATTAGTGTGTCTTCTATTTTAATATAAATGAAGTATTGAGTGCAGTTATCTGCAGTTGTGCACATACTTGGCTCCCTTTAAAGGGCTCACATATAAACTGTTGACTTAAGGATTCATATTTATGTTGGATAAGGCATGAGCGTACTCATTTCAGTATAATGGCACAAAATAATACCATGAAGACTTACATGCTGTAGGAATGGTGTTCATTGTAATGCATCTTATAGATCACAGAAAATATGAGCAGAGTCCTAAAATACTATCACCGGGGGAGAAGGGGGAACAACCTTATTCATAAAAATGTTTTAGCAGCAAATGGCTTTAAGGCATAAGAAGGATCCGATTCTCCTATGTATCACATGTACACCATGTGCCCATAATAGTTGTTCAATAAATATTTTTCAAATGCTTAACTAAATCCATAGTATGTCAAATCCTAAGGACTTATCTATTACTAATATTATTTATTTCAGAGCTGCTATGTTCATTTTCTGAAGCAATGATAGGAACTTCAGAACAAGGAATCCCGTTTTTGGCTTATATCTTGTAGCACTGTATTCTGAGAAATTAAGAGGTCACTATGTCCTAGCTTGTTTTGTTGAAAAGTACTGGGAAAGAGGTCAGTTGGCCCAGGTTAGGTCACATGCACACCCTTGAATAACTCACTGTGGCCAGGAGGCAGACCATGGAAGAAGACGGTGTTATTTCCATACACAATTGGGGTTGGGAAGGGAGGTGCAACTTTCTTAGGCAAATGGTGGTAACTCACCAATGGTGTCTGGGAAAATTAGTGTGTTCCAGGCAGTGGCTCCCAATCTTTTTCCACTCTCTATATTTTTCTATTCTATAAATTTTTGTACTTTAAACATCTTGATAATTTACTGGTAATTCTTCCTGTCTTTTGCCAATCATACATTTATACAAAACCAGAGTAATATTGATGGCTGAAGGGACAACACAGGCATAAATATAACCTTCATCTCTAGAATTAAGGCAAATTCTAGCTGATTTTCCCATTTATAGTCTCATTCCCATTTACCATAATAATGCAAAATAATCTTCAATTAAATACAGATATTTCTAAAATACCAGCTATTTTCATGTTTGTTCCAGTTTACTAAAGCTGCTAGAATGCAAAATACTAGAAATGGATTATCTGTTATAAAGAGGACTTATTAGGTTACAGATTTACAGTTCCAAGGCCATAAAAGTGTCCAAACTAAAGCATCAACAAGATGATACCTTCACTGGGGAAAGACTGTTGTCCGGAATACCTCTGTTAGCTGAGAAGGCATGTGTCTGGCATCTGCTGGTCCTTTGCTCCTGGGTTGCATTGCATTCAGCTTTTGACTCCAGTGGCCTTCTCTGTAAGTATCTTTGTGTTCTAACATAGCTTCTCCAGGGTAAACTCTGGGCTTCATCTCGTAGTTTAGCAACTTCAAATGCCTAGTTTCAACAGCTATCTCCAAAATGTCTCTGGGCGTTTTCTCTATAAGCATCTCTCTGAGCTCTCTTCAAAAAATCTCTGCTTTTGGTCCATTCACAGAGGATGCCAGTAAACTAGTTAAGACCCACCTTGAATAGGTGGGGCTACATGTCCATGGAAATAATCTAATCCCAATAGGTCTATCCCAATAAGATTGCATTAAAGGAACGTAACTTTTGTCGGGGTACATAATAGAGTCAAATCAGCACAATGTTGTTTTCTTTGTCCAAGTAAATGCATTGATTCTCTACGGGTTAGGGATAGGGCCCCTTGCCCTGACTCTGGGGCTGTATCAGAATGCCTGGGTAGGATAGAAATATTTGCAATGTGAATACCTGCCCTTCTGTCATTTTTCCTCTCATACACTGTTGAAGGTCATGCTCCCTTCCAAGCTTTCAATTCCTGCATCTCCTTTTCTAAGAAGTCTTTTTGGTCCCTGTCACCTATCTCTCTTCTGGGATCCATACCACTTACCTACCATGCACAGCAATGAGCTGCAACCTCTAGATTGGAAACTCCTGTGAAGCAGGGCCATATCTTGTCAGGCCTGGAATTACCAAGGCATGATCAAGGTGGTCACTCAATAAAACCTTCAAAGTCCCATGAACAGTCTCTATCAATGAAACCTTCCTGTTTACTTCTGGTTCCTATTGTAATGCATACCACAAATATCAAGTGAATGTTCTCCAACCTCTGAGATGTTAGCCTTTTAAGAAATTATAATTAGGTTCCTTATGAGTAATATCTAGCAAAATCAGCTTTTATTAGATAAAAGTTAATTGATATTAGTAAGTAGAACACTGCTAAAACACATATGTGTATAAGAGAGGAAGTTAGAATAACTGGAAAGATTTTGTATACTGCTAAAAAGACATAGGATATCATCACTATGTGAAATAAAACTTCCCTGATGAAAAATCTTTGAATGTATCAAAAAGTTAAAACATTTATGCACAATATTTAAGCTCCTTTAGAAATACAGCCTCAATATAGTTTTCAAAAATGATTTTATGGGAAATTTTCTTGAAGTTAGGGATCTTCAACTTGTTTGTCTTTGCTTCTACCATACCCTCTCTCTGCAAAACATTCCCTGATTTCAATGACATTCTAAATTTCATTCATTCCTAAAGTTCTTTCTTCAGCAACCTCAAACCTTTCTGGTCCAGTCTAGATCACAGACTTCACTTTGTCTACTGATATCATAACAGCATTATTGTGGAGCTATTCATTTCATATTTAACAAATTATTCCCTTACAAAAATTCTTGAAGACCAGTCAAATAATGTTACATGGTTCTCAATTGTTTCCTCCAAAAGCATATTTAAATGTGACAAAAAGATAATGTGTCTTTGCATCCCCAAATGGTTAACATCTATGTATGAGTAGTAACCCCATAAATACTTATTGTCTTACTAGGTAATGCATGTGACAATGTATTGAACAATAGAGAGCTACACATATGTCTCATATCATAATAATTCTTTCACCATGTTCAAAAGGCTTATATTTTTCTCCATACATTTAAGAGTGCATATTCTCCTTATTTGTAAATTATATTTAATATTATTATGTTCTGTAGAAGTGAGCTTTATACGATGGGGACATCTGCATCCATGTATTTGAAGGCATAAATTTATGAAAATAACAAATTTAAATTTCTAAACAAACTTATACTAATATTTTCTTACTTAATTTAAATCTTGTGTTCTGCATATGGGAATGCAGCATCCCTGTGATGATTTGCTTAATTAGAACTAAGAGTACTGATTAAAAGAGAACTGATCACCTTGAAATATATGAGAGACTCACTAGTTTGATGCAGGACAAAAAGAAAGAGAAAATCTATGCACAACATTACATTCAATTTTACATAAAAATGAAAATTTTGTATGTTTCTATAAAAATAGTCAATTTTTCTGTAGAAATTGACCTGAGTCTGTTATATATATTTAAGTATTTTTTAAGTTGGGACATTATGACTGCTAATGAATGTGAAAAAAAATCTCCTTGAGTCTAAGAATTGTTTGAGATGCTTCTATTGGTACAATTTTTTATTGGCACACAAGGAATCCAATTTCCAGGTTCATTACCCAAAACAATATAGAAATTTGAAACAAGAAAATATCTTAGTTCTTGAACAACAGATCAAACTATATTTCATACACCTCATTCCCTTGTGGATTCTTAGGATAAGAAGAAAGAAGAAAAAAGGCAATTTTTCCACCTACTTGATCAATGTTCCATTTGACCTTTCTAAAGCTCTCTTGCCATAACCTTTTAAATACCATCTGCTATTTTTCTGAGGAGTGTGATGGGAAGGAGTCAATTCCAGACAGCAATTGATTATAAGAGCATTAATCAAAGGCACAGATTATCTGCAGCAGGACACTGTGTGCTGTAGTTAAGCAATATGGCCTTCAATGTGATTGGAAAGGCTAATCCTTACCCAGAAGCCTAAAATGAACTTAACATCACATGCTTAAAGAGAGCAGAGCAAATAATGCATGAACATTTATTGGAATCTATGATAAATTTCAGCAATTTTAGGGCTAATTTATTTACTCAGTCTAATGGGATTGAATGATTATAATAGGCTCTCATAAAATGTTACACATGACTCAGAAGTTTGTTCTAATCAAAGAGCACAAAGCAAATTTATGGTATTTGCTCATGACTTGAAAAAAATTGACTTTTTTTGTACAATGTGAATAAAAAAGTACTCAATTACTTTTTACAACTATTTTTTTCTCTGGTAGTAATCAATACTAAAATAGGTTTTAACTCATAAGAAAAATATCTGCAAATATGTTATATATTTATATAAGGAAAGGAAAGTTTTTTTCTTACTTTAGTTATAGATATGAATACCAGAAAACTAGGATTCTAAACGTCCACATATATTTCCAGATGCATACAATTTATTTTTATAACAGACTAAATTAGGATTCAATATTATACAAAGAGCTTTCACTATATGGCAATGAGAATGGATTAAAAAGAAATACTAAATGTGTGTGTGTGTGTGTGTGTGTGTGTGTGTGTGTGTGTATGATATAGAGAGTGAGAGGGAGAAAAGGAGAGAAAAAGAGCAAGAGCAGGGGAAAGAAAGAAAGAAAGATTGTTTAAATCCAAGCACTTCTTTTCTGCCTTATCATGCCTGCCCAAATCAGAGGAATTTTCTATTTATACAAATATATTCTAGGAAAAAAATCACATTATCAGTGAAAAATGGGAGGCAATTTTTTTCAACAGTAGGAACAGTAAGAATAATACACAAGTTGGTTTCTGAATGAATATGCATTTAATTACCAAACAAAAATAAAACAAAAAGAAAGAAAATATTCCATAAAATCATATAACTGATTCTTTTTTATTTAAATAATTTAATAAAGTCATACTACTTGCCAATGATTATATGGTTTCCAGCTTGTACCAGCCTCAAATGCAGTTTCTACAAAAGCTATGATTTCCTAAACTATACCTTTCTTAACAAAGCTAAAAGATAAGTTGTTGCCATTTGTAAAAAAAAAAAAAAAAAAAAAATCCAAATATGCTAGGATTTTGCTTTAAATAAGGCCTTACTCCAAAGTAATAATTCTTCTTCTTCTCCTTCTCTTTCCTCTTCTCTTTCTCCTTGTTCTTATCTAAAATTACAACATACACATTGTAAAAAGTTAAATAGTACTAAAAGGATAATATATTGTATTATTCTTTGAATTCAGTTATATGAAAGAGAAACCAAATCTATCTAACATAAGAAGACAGGAAATTATTTGAAGGTCTTAAGAAACTCACTGCATTGTTGGAAAGGCTGGTGAGCTGGATTAGAAGTGCAGGAATAAGAAGACAGCAAAAGGAACCACGGAAGAGATCATGAAGCAAGAGTCAATTCTGGCTAACACTAACTCTGTATGGACATTGTCATCAGTTAGCAAAACTGCTGATACCAACGGATGCTACTTCCATGAATGAACTGTAAACCATGTAGAGTTTAATTCCCATGCATGCACTCTAGAACCCAACAGTTGCAACAAGAATAAGGATCTGTCCTTTCAACCTCAGATCTTAAGCCTACTTTGCCCCTTCATTTTCTCTTCTTTCTTTCTGAAATTATTATTAGGTTATTATTAGATCTCTTTGGTTGATATTTAGCATCTTTGAGTCTATTTGATTTTTTTTTTTTTTTGGAAAATTCCTTTGGTTTTGTATAATAGCATATTTTTATATTTATTTATATATATTAAAATTACAAAAAAAAATCTTAAAGATCTTTTTTTTTTTTAAATTCTCTAGCTGGCATTTTTTCCAAAGTACTTTGTTCTTGGTTAACATGTCTATCCCATTTTCTCAAATAGCTAATAAAAATTTTCTGTGCTGGAATGGTGACTATTACCCAGTTGATTCACTGTCAGCAATAGGTAATGAGAAGTTTTCTTGGTTTGCCAGGCTGCTATGGCAAATACTACACAATAGGTTGGCTTAAATAGCATGTGTTAATTAATTCATGGTTTTGAAGCTAGAAGAAGTCTAGTATCAAAATATCAGTAAGACTTGCTTCTTTTCCAGAATCTGTAACATTCTGAAGCCAGCAGCCAGCCATCCTTGGGGTTCCTTACTTGTTTTTCTGCTTCCTGTCACATGACAATGTCAGGGGGATTTTCCTCTCCTTTCTGCTGCTGTGACTTCCATATTCTTTTTATAAGGGCTTCAGTAATCCAGATTAAGTCCCACACTGTTCAGTTCTCCACCTCTTATCCAAAAATAATATCTTCAAAGGGTCCTATTTACAATGAGTTCACACTCACAGGGACACGGATTAAGATTAAGAACATATTTGTTGGGATGTATAATTCAACCTGTCACAGGAGACCATCATTTTGTTAGAGAATATCTTAAATTCAGTATGTGAAGTTCTTTTATATAGGCATAATTCCTTTACTTCCCGGACGGGCTCTATAATCTTCAACTCTGCAGATTATATCCCTGCCTCCTGGAATTCTAGAAGGCAAGGCTAGCTGGCTGAGCAATTCTCTGCTTCATGAGAAGATAGACTTTTGAGCTGGTCCTTGCTTCCCTTTTTTAGGTGCCCAAGAATTCAAAATACAGCCCATTCAATTTCTCTAGAAAATAAAACTACATTTTTTTCAGCCTGAAAATATAGTTGATATGTTGTGCAGATACCTACTCAACCTACTGCGTTCTCAAAGGCTCAACTTCACTCACATCTTCTGTAGTCTCTCTAGTTCCCATGTGCCCTGATTTTCTCAGCAATTCTTCCAAGCTATTTGACTTGATTCATATGGTTCTCTCGTTCTGCATACCCTTTAAGTTTTTGCACTACTAACCCAGCTACCAATTCTACATCAGCTTAAATTCTTTTCAAAAGATTTGTCTAATCTCTTTTTAATTGATATCTCCTGTCCAATACTTTTTTTTTTTTTTTTTTTTTTTTTTTTTTTTTTTTTAAATTTTGTAAGGTTGTCAGTGTCCTTGGAAGGGACCATGGGCTTCTAAAAGCTGGAAAAAGCAAAGAAATGGATTCTTCCCTAGTGGATCCAGAAAAGAATACAGCCCTGATGAGACCCTGATCTTAGCCCAGCAAGACAAACATCAGATTTCTTATGTATAGAATTAAAAGATAATAAATCTGTTTCATTTTAAGATCCAAAGTTGTGATACTCTGTTGCAGTAAAAATAGAAAACTAATACAAGAAAGGAAGGGGAAAGGGAAAAGAGAAATTACCAGATCTCAGAGAAAGTATTCATAGGTAAAGTAGAAAATTTCACAATAGGAGCTGTAACCTTCAGTGAAATTGCTAATTCATGGTAATATGGCATGAATGGGGTTATGAAAATAAATATCTGTCTTCATTCTCTCCTGCAATTTTTCCCTCCACTGACCAGAACCAAAGGCAAATAAAGGCAAAGGATGCAGTTCAGAAAGGAGCACAGAGAAGAGTGGAGTATAGATGCAGAGATGCAAATGGAAAATACCTGGCATATATTTTGGATGTATTTTCTTTAATATTATTTTTAATGTGGTCTTATTAAGCAGAACAGATGAACATATGTTGTCAATATTACATTCAGTATGCAAACAATTCTTCAAGACTGGTAAGCAAAGGCATTAATCTAAAATATAATATTATAATATTATAATATCTAATATTTATAGAGCACTTAAGCTCAGACACATTCATAAGTGCTTACCATTTATTAATTTTCTTAATACTCAATTCAACCTTTTAGGGAGTTGCTATTCCTCTTATTATTCCTCTTATTTGTAAGAGAGGCAATTGAGGCAAACAAAGGAATTTTTAATAAGTGATAAAATCAGGATTTGAACACAAGCAATCAGATTCCAGATTGCTTGCATGTAACTGACATTAATAGGCTGTCATAGATATCATAAATAATGACATTTGATGATTGGTGAAAGTACTTAGTGTTTCTCAGAAGAATAGAAGAATATTAAATTTATTTTCCAAATGTAAGGAAAATTTTCCTTAGCCTTTATTATTCTTTGCCTTGATTATTTAGTTTCCTTTCTGTTTTTTGTTTTTCTGTTTTTTTTTTTTTTTTCTTTTCTTTTCTTTTCTTTTTAGCATTTGCTTTGTGTGGGCGTGTTAGTAATTACTGAAAGTTAATTATTTTACCTAAAGTTCTTAAGCAGAGAGAATAAGTTAGGAATGCTTTTTGGCTTCCCCTGGGTATAAAGCACTGTACCAGAAACTGTGAGATTACTGAAAAAGTCCTCATAGATAATTAGATAAACAATTACAAAGCAGGATAAGTATAATGAGCACAGGGAGTTGGAGAAAGAAAGAAAATGACTCTTTATTTGCATGAAACTTGGGGTGATCAGGATAAAATTGTAGAAGATGGTGGCCACAGGTAAGTGTCTTGATACCTACACCTGGAGAAACTGTTTAAAGCAAAGGGTTAGGAAAAAGTGTCTCAAAATGGAAAATGCCACATAAAAGAAGAGAATGAGAACAATAAATAGGTAGAGATCATAATAGCTCAATTTTCCTGAAGCATAGTGTGGGACAATAAATTGGTGAGAGTTGAGATCATGGTACTCAATGATTTCCATGATCTTTCAATGACTGACAAACAGCATGATATTTTCCATAAACCCCAACACAAACTTAAATCTAATTTGTATCTTCATTATGCTGTGCTTGACATATATTCTATCTTCCCATTGTCCCCAACTCATTCTTTGTAACTTGACATTTTCTTTCCTTTCTTTTTTCACTAACCAGCAATTAATAATCTGTCAAAGAGAATCAGGATAACATTGATGGCTACTTTTTTGAGGACTTTTATTGTCCTGAAAATTAGCTAAGTCAGAGTTTGTGTATATTATTCTCACCTATTTTATCCTCTTCTATTAAGTACTCTGTGACTATTAATCTTTCTCTTTCTGTGCTCTTGTTTTTTTTTTTTCTTATTTGTTTGTTTGTTCTTTAAATTGTTAAACTTTATTAGAAATTAAAATTTCTTTACAAAATAATTGCACATGATATTTGACCACTCTTAGGTTCTGATGCACTGGCATTTGCAATAGTTTCTTTAATCTTCAAGTTAAATAGTCTCAGCAAGGAGACCAGAATGTAGAAAGGGCAATAAACAACCCTACTAGAGCATTCAAGTGCAACTAGCAGACTTGTGGCTGTGGCAGTTACACTTTCTTTTAGATGGACTGCTTAAGTTTTAAATCCTGAAATGAAGAATCTCAAAAGGTTTAAAAAGAAAGAACAAAGAGGGACTTCCTGCTTTTTACTGTAAACACAGCACTAGAAATTAAACCCCAAACAAGAATCTCTCAGGCATCAGAGAGTATCAAGTGAACCAGGAATAGCACAACGTAAAGGGGGGAAAATAAAAAATAAAACCAAAAACAAAACAAAATTAAAATAAATGTAAGTCACTTTAAGGATCTGGCAGGGCCCAGTAGCAGGCCAAACAGGAAGTTCATTCTGTGCTCTTGTAACATTAATGCATTTATCATGCAATTTGATTCTTGACACACAGTGTGAGGTTATATTTGGTTTTTCATTTATGTTAATCCCCTTGGGTTATTTTTCTAGTTATTTACATGAGTTCACACTTGTTTTATGGGCAAGTTCAGTAGCTTTCCCTTGAAGCCCTTGCTAGAAATACCTTAACCTAGGGACCTCTTCAGTTACGCGATGGCTAGTCTAAAGCTGGGTTCTTTGGAACACAGTATGAACAGTACACTATTATTGCTTCTACTCCAAATAGCAACATTCTTTTAAGTGTGGCCACACAGAGCCACTTGTGCAGAGCTGTAGGAATGTTCTTGCTAGTCTGCATTCTGCCAGCCTGCATTGCAGCCCAACAGTCAGATTTCAAATATTTTTTGACTTAACAGTGAGATGCATGTCTATAGATTCCCAAAGCACACTATGTTAGAATGGATAAGTCCAATAGCTTTTTCCTTATAATATTCCCAGATTCTAATACTGAGTATGGGTTACCAATACACATACACCTAAAAAGGAAAGTACAACCCATGTTGAATTTGGCTTAACATTGTTTTACTGCTTGCACGGAAGGAGACTGTCTTTGGCCGAATGAAGGTTAGCCATTCTGATGGTGTTCTAGAGTAGGGTTTCTCAACCCCAGCTATTTACATTTCGGACTGCTGGACAGTTATTTGCTGTGGGGGACTGTCCTGTACATTGGAGGATATTTCCCAGTATTCATGGCCCCTACCTACTTGTTCCAGTTTGCTAAACCTGCCAAAATGCAATCTACCAAAAATGAATTGGCTGTTACAATGGGGGCATATTAGTTCACAAATGAACTATTTTTTTTTAATATTTTAAAAGTTTATTTCTATTTGAACTAGTCCACAGACCCAATTCTTAGAGGGCAGAGTTGATTTCTTTCTAGCACATGGTCTATAAACCTTTTATCTTTCCATCACCTTCCAATAAAATCAGCATCTTCCATCATCATGCACATTTTAATTTAAAATTGTCAATACAACCCCCAAAATGTAAGTTTATTGAATAAAGCTGAGATTAGCAGTAAACGGATAAAAAATGCAGCCACCTAAATAAAAAAAATTCATATATTTACAAAATTCAGTAACTGTTAAGTTTTCATATGCAGAGATTAATGCACAGGAAAATGGCAGTGGTAGTATCTGATGTCTTGAAACATCCTTACAGTTCTAAGGCCATGAAAATGTCCAAATTAAGGCATCAGGAGGTAGATAGCTTCTCTGATGAAAGGCTGATAGTGTTAAGGGTTCCTCTGTCACATGGGAAGGCACATGGCTAGCTCTGCTGACCCTTCTCTCCCAGGTTTAGCATCTGGTTTCAATAGCTTTCTCCAAAATATCTCTGGGCTTCTGTTCAGTTCCTGTGGGTCCTTGCTTGCTTCTCCTGGGGGCAAATTCTGGATTATATATCTCAGCTTCTCTGCAAAATGTCTCTCTAAGCTTCTGTCTTAGCTTCTCTGCTTGTTTCTCCAAGGGCATTTCTGTCCAAGTGTCTCCAATCATCTGGGTCTGTGTTGGCTCTGAATTCTCTCTTTCTCTCCCTGAGCTCTCTTAAGGATTCCAGTAACCTAATTAAGACATATCTTAAATGGGTGGGGTCACATCTCCATGGAAATAATTTAATCAAAAGATCCCACCCACAACAAGTCTGACCCAACAAGATTGGAACAAAAAAACATAATCATTTATGGGGTACATAACAGGATTCAAACCAACACACCACTCGATGCCACTAGCATCCCCCTGTGGTAGACTGAATTATGTATCCCATCAAGGACATGTTCCTTAACTTAATCTATGTTCCTGTGGTTGTGATACCATTTATAATAGGGCCTTTTCAAGATGTTATTTTTAATTAACTGAATCCAGGTAGGTCTTAATCCCTATTACTAGAGACCCTATAAAGAGAAAAAATCCAAAGACAGAGACAGAGAAGACTACAAGGAGAAGCTGGAATTCAATGGAAACCAGAAAAGCAGACACAAGGAAAAGAGATTGCTCTGTGCAAAGATGTAAGCCAAGAAACCCCAAGTATTGAAGCAAGCCAGCACCAAAACACTGGATTTCATGCAGAAATCACTGACTTGCCAAGCCTTGATTTTGGACTTCTAGCCTCTGAAACCATGAGGTAATAAATGCTTTTTGTTTATCCCAACCAATTATGTGGTATTTGTCATAGCAGCCTGTTAAGCTAAGATATCCCCCCAAATGGTAATGTGCCGGTTTGAGAGACACACAGATAGATGACAAAGGTCTCATACCCAGAATATATAAAGAATACCTACAAAAGGATCAGGAAAAAAAACAGATTTTGGTACCAGAGAAGTGGGGTGCTTTTGCTGCTGAGTCTGCAAATACCAAACATGTTGGAACGGCTTTTTAAGTGGATAAGGGGAAGATTCTGGAAGAATTGTGAGGAGCGTGATAGAAAAGGCCAAAACTGCTTTAAAGAGACTGTTTGTGGAAATATGGACTCTAAAGATACTTCTGATGAGGACTTGAGCAGAAATGATGAATGTGTTGTTGCAAACTGGAAGAAAGGCGATCCTTGTTTTAAAGTGGCAGAGAATTTGGCAAAATTGAGTCCTGGTGTCAGATTGAAGGAAGAATTTAAAAGTGACAACCTGGAATACTTAGCTGAGGAAATCTCCAGACTAGGTTCACAGATCCACAGCTAAAGGAAAATTATGCCTTAGGACTGACCACGTCTAAATTGATTTTGATGGGATTTTGTACTTAACTTTTGTTACTGAAATGATTTAAGTTTTTGTGATGTTGTGATGAAATGAATGTATATTGTATTTGGAAAGATAATGTCATTTTGGGTTCCAGGGGGTGGAATGTGCCGGTTTGAGTGTATTGTGTCCCCCAAATGCCATTATCTTTGTGGTCTTGTGTGGGGCAGAAGTTTTGGTGTTGGTTAGATTTGCTTGGAGTGTGCCCCACCCAGCTGTGGGAGATAATTTTGATGAGATGTTCCCATGGAGGCTTGGCCCCACCCATTCGGGGTGGGCCTTGATCGGTGGAGCTATATAAATGAGCTGACTCAAAGAGGAAAGAGAGTGCAGCTGGGAGTGATGTTTTGAAGAGAAGCAAGCTTGCTGGAGAGGAACGTCCTGGGAGAAAGCCGTTTTGAGGCCGGAGCTTTGGAGCAGATGCCAGCTGCCTTCCTAGCTAACAGAGGTTTTCCGGAGGCCATTGGCCATCCTCCGGTGAGGGTACCCGATTGCTGATGTGTTGCCTTGGACGCTTTGTGGCCTTAAGACTGTAACTGTGTAGCGAAATAAATCCCCGTTTTATAAAAGCCAATCCATCTTTGGTGTTTTGCATTCTGCAGCATTAGCAAACTAGGACAGGTAACAATAAAAAATATTTCCAATTATCACCAAGTGTCCCCAGGAGAAACCACTGTTGTAGAGAATCATGTAGGACACTTTTGCATCCTCTACTTTCACTGCTCTACAGCTAGTTGCACTGTATGTGTGTGTGTGTGTGTGTGTGTGTGTATGAATCATGAGGATGACTCAAAGTTATAAAGTGAGAAACAAGAAGTAGTTACCACCTATAAAACACACTGCCACCCTCATTTTTAGGGTAATAGGATTTTTTTCATTGTCTTAGGTCTATTGGAAGCAATGGTACTGAATATATTTCATTAATGGTTTTGATGAGTTTTACTTGTTTCTCTTTTAAAGGAGGAAAGAAAGTAAAATCATTAATAAATTATATTACTAAAACTACACCCTTTCTAAAAAGGCATTGTATTTATGCCTTTTATATTTCTCTGGTGAACATGTGGCAGTACTTCTCAGGTGATACAAATAAGTACAAAAATATTTGATGTGAATATTAAAATTTTCACATTGCAGTTTCTTATATAAGTTATTTTAATGATCCATAGATGTGGCACTGTTCTAATATTTTTTTTTCCTCAGAGAATATTAGGATTTATCAATTCTAGTAGGATAAGTACTGCTTGCTACAGCTTCTACAATTACTATTTCTAAAAGAGAGATATGTTTTAACCCATCTTATAATATATACTTCCATTAACAAGCACTGTAATTAGATATTGAATATACTGGAAAACATATATGGTATAAACAGATTTGTAGACAGGATAATTACAGAGTTAATTTAAACTAAGAATAATTGAGTAGTTATATAAAGACCCACAAACTCATCAATCTATTCCTTCAGTCTTCATTTATCATTTCATATTCAATTAAAAGCATTGTAGCTTTCTTTCTTTCTTCTAAATGCCCACTTTAGTTTTGCATTGTTGACAATGCAAATTTAAGATACAGTAATTTGGCAAGCATGCTTTACCTTGGTTTGTACCATGTATTGTGATTTAGGGTTCTGACAACAGCTTACTTGCACATATTTATCAGCCAAGTTAGTTATCATATATTTAAATGGGGAATGGTGATCATAAAGGATGGTAATTAAAAGACTTGAGTTGGGATAAAAAGCAGAAAAACAAAACTCACTATTTAACTTTACAGATGTCTTTCAAAATAGCATTTTCAAATAATAGATGTATGGCAAAAGGGATTCTGAAAAAATGATTTAAAAAAAACGAAATGGATTTTGAAACAGCCTATTTGTGAGTGAATATTGTAAGATTAAAAGTAAATTGAAGGTTTTATTAAGAAGGAATGATTATTTTCATGTTAGGGTATCTAATACCATTTCCCATTCCAGTAACATGAACTTGATTTTCCTTTTTGGAGGCAACAGTCAGGGTCCAAGCTGGTGACTGAAGAATGTGGCATTGTATTTTCCGAAAGTGAAATACTTGTACTTCTGCTCAGAGTTGCTCAACAGCAACAGACTCACTATAACTATCTCTGGCGGAGGTGTCCAGGGTAATATTTTAGTTATATTTTCCAACCAACAAAAATAAACAAAAATTTTTTTTGCCTATAAAAATTACTGACATGGCAATTTTGTATTTCTGCAATCTAGCTCAGTAATACAGGAATAGGTAGGTTCACAGAATGTTTCCTCTTTAATGGTTAAAATATGAAATATTTTAGGCAGAAGGGAGTCTAAGTGTGCCTCTGAGAATGGCAGTTCAATATTAATGTTTTTATTTCTATAAGGTGTTATGAATGTTTTCTACTGTTATTTTATTTGTAGCTAACTTAAATCAGTCTTTCACTCAATTTTGTGTAATTTGTGCGTATCTCCAACTGCCCTACCCTAAAATATATTCTGCAGATTTTCAATTGGCATAGATTGTCTTAAGAAATCAGAGATATTGCAATAATTACAGAAATGGAACAGCTCTGCCACACAAACTACAATGACTTCAATAGGTTCTTAAAATTTTAAAATCTTAAACAATGACCAATGATGCTGGCAAGCATTTTAATTTTCAACAACTCAATGGGAATGTTACATGTTGCGGCTTTAGTTGAAGATGATCTATTGACATTGCTTTGTCATTTCTCAGAGCCACATAGATGGCAAGATAAGAGAATATCTATGTGTGGGGTCTTTTGTTTCTCATAATATATAATTTGAATGTGCCATTTCTCTATTTCAAAAAAAAAAAAATCCTCTTAAGAAGGTATCTGTTGGGGAGTCTTGGAATATTTGTTGAGAAAGTTCAGCTATTATTTTTATTCTTTCTTTTTAAATGCATGTATTCACTTTTGAATATGTAATGCATTCCAATGTTTCTAAAACCTATAAGCATCATAAGAGGCATATAGTGAAAATCACTCTCCTAGTATCATACCCAGCCTCTATTTTCCAAATCCATAATGTGCCCTCAAATTAACCACTCTAAGTGATTTATGTATTTCTAGAAATTCTTAATATATGTGCAAACAACAAATAAAACCCTACTTCTTCACTATTATATATTTACTGACGTAACACATTATTCATGTTTTTCTGTACTTTTCATTTAACAGTGTATTTTAGAGATCTTTTTATAGCAGTACATAAAAACATTTCTTATACACTTATATCACTATGCGGATACAAGTAATTTGCATATTTGGGTTGTTTCCAAGCTGAATAAACTTGAAAATATGTCATTTCATACATGAGTTAGTATATCATAAGGATAAATTCCTAAAAGCAGAATTTCTGGGTCGAAATAGTTACACATTTTTAATTTGATCACTATTAACAAATGGTTCTCTATAAGATTTGTACTAATTAATGTTTTCACTGACAGTTGGGGGGGCTGTTTCCCCATAGCATCATCAATAAAATGTGCTATCACAATTATAGATTTTTTTTCCTTGGACATTTTAGGTGAGGTACAGTTTGGCTGAATATAAAGTCCATAGTGACTTTCTTTTCTTTGAAGATATCTTTTAGGTATTGCTTCATCTTTGTGGTACTGAATATTGCTGTGAAAAAATTCTGAGTTCCAATGTAAATGATTTTTATCCTCCTAGACACTTGATTTCTTTTTCTAACAAAACGGTGTTCCATTTCAATATGTAGATTTAGTTTTTTAATTGTACGTATTTGTTACCTGATGTGGATTATATAATGGCCACCAAGAAGACAAGTTCAAGTCTGAACCCCTGGTCTAGTGGATGTGAATTCATTTGGAAATAGGATCTTTTAAGATGTTTTTGGTTAAGGTGAGGCCAAACTGAATCAGACTGGGCCTTAAACCAATATGATTTAAGTCTTTATAAGCAGAGAAGATTTGGATAGTCACTAGGTGCAGAAAGAGACAAATAGCCATATGATGAAGTTTTGAGTTATGAATGGCCAGCAAACCACCACTGAAATGCTACAGACTTCAGAGACAGCATGATCCTACGACAACTTGACTTTGGATGTTTAGCCTCCAAAACTGTGAGACAATAAATTCCTGATGTTTATATCAGCAACTCTGGATATTTGTTACAGCAGCCCTAACAAGCTAAGGCGTTACTGTCATATGGTTAAATTATACTGTGTTCCATTGTTTCGGCTTACTGCTGCAGAGATTCCAACAATGAATATGCTATATCTTGACATTTTTCTTCTAAATCCATCATTTATTCTCTTATCCTAATACCTGTTTTATTTCCACTTCCTTGTGCTTGTTTTTCTCTTTTCTACCATCTATATTCCTTGTTGTGTTTTCTGCAGTCTTTTTGTTTGTTCTCCTCCCAAGTTTGTCTTCATTTCTCTGAAGGTGATTAAGTTTTCCTGCTTCCTTCCTGAATTCTGCCCAGGAAAAAAAAAAATCATTATTATGGTCTTCCTTCACACATGTGATTTGTTCATTAACTGTTTTTGCTTGTTTGTTTGTTTGTTTTTTAAATGCTTGGAAAATATATTGTCAAAATTCGTATTTTCTCTGTAGCAATATTTTTCTTTTTCTGGTCACTTTGCCTGTTCTTTATCTTCTTGCTTTACTTAATAATACTGTGTCATTTCCTTTATCATACTATTCATTATTGTATATGTTAAATAAGTATGGCCTAGCATTTGCATTAATTGCCTATATAGAGGTAAGGGTCCATGTAATATACTAAGCGGGAAATTTTCTGTATATCAAATGCTCATAACACCTCTGATGTCTTAGACACAGACTGCATTTCTTGTGAATCATTTTGAGGCTATAAATCTTGAGCCTTCCTCACTCATACCAGTTCACACCTTTCTTCTGATGAACAAGAGATACACTTTTGAAAAAATTATTTTTCTTGGAATTTTCTGAGTCCCCTCCACCCTCCACCCAGTTATGTCATCATCTACACATTGCTTCCTATTATCTCCTAAAGCTTCTGCCTGATTCTAGACATTTTGGTTGCATTTGCATATAATTTGCAGTTTGCGGATTACTTTTGTCTCCTTGTTTCATGTAAAATTGTGTTTGTAAGGTGCTTTTTTTTCCCTATCCTTATGTTTATTTTTGTTGCTGTTTTTTTTTAAATGATTTCCATGAGGAACAGGGAAAAATACTAACATAGTATTTTTGCTATAGCTTTGTTCATGCTTGAAACCCCATGTAAATTTCTATTTTAAATTGTTTCAATTCTTGAACGTGTAACTATGTCATCCTGACATCACATATCCTCCTTTTAATTAGGTAACTTTAAATTCTACTTCATAAGGGAAATTGAAACCATCAGACTAGACACCAACAGATTCTTGTTAGTAAATCTAGACACCTAAATATCCAGATCTAAGTTTTCACAATCACCACCTGTGTCAGTTTGAAACTGTTACGGATCCCAGAAGACCCATGATCTTTTAATCCAATCTTGTCAGGTGGAACTTTTTGATAAAGTGTTACCATGGAGATGTGACTCACCCATCTGTCAGTGAGACCTTTGATTAAATTATTTCCATGGAGGAGTGACCCTGCACATTCTGGATGGGTTTTAATTATATCATTGGAGTCCTTTAAGAGAGTTCACAGACAGAAGGAGCTCAGAGAATCTGAGAGAGACTTTTAGAGAAAAACTAAGATATGTAATCCAGAGTTTGCCCCTGGGAGAAGCTAAGAATTGGCACAGAACCTGACACTTGGAGGTGCTTGGAGATGCAGACAGAATGGTGTTTTGAGATGCTAAACTAAGAGATAAAGCCCAGAGTTTGCCCTGGAGAAGCTAAGAGAGGACTCCCAGTTGCTTAGGGAGAACAATTCCAGGAGAGCAAAGCAGAGAGCTGAGAGAAGCTAAGAGAGACAGAAGTCCAGAGACATTTTGGAGAAAGCCAATTTAAAATGCAACCCAGGAGCAAAGGACCAGCAGATGCTGGCCATGTGCCTTCTCAGCTGAAGGAGGTATTCTGGATGACATTGGTCTTCTTTCAGTGAAGGTATTCTCTTGTTGATGCCTTAGTTTAGACACTTTTATGACCTTGGAACTATAAATTTGTAACCAAATAAATACCCTTACAAAAGTCAATCCATTTCTGGTATTTTGAATAATGGCAGCATTCCCAAACAGGAATAGATTTTGGTACCAGAAGAGTGGGGTGCTGCTGAGTTTTCAAATACCAAACCTGTTGGAATGACTTTTTAAATGGATAAGGGGAAAATTACAGAAAAATTTTGAGGAGGTTGATAGAAAAGGTTAGATTGCTTTGAAGAAACTTTTGATAGAAATTTGAACTCTAAAGATATTTCCAATGAGAACTTAGACAGAAATGATGAATGCATACTGCCACCTGGAAGAAAGGTGATCTGTGTTATAAAGTGGTGAAGAATTTGGCAAAATTTAGTCCTGGTTTTGGATGGAAGTCAGACTCTGAAAGTGACAAGTTGGGATACTTAGCTGAAGAGATCTCCAAACTAAATGTTGTAAATGCAGCCTGGCTTCTTCTTTCATCTTATAGTAAAATGCAAGAGGAAAGAGATAAGCTGAGAAATGAACTCTTGGGTACAAAGAAACCAGAAATTGATGGTCTGGAAAATTCTGGGTTTCCAAAAAGTAAAGTTCCAGGGGAAAGTGCACCACATGAGGATTTAAGGAAACCTGAAACCAGCCAGCCATTTCAGTGCAAGTCAGGATTGGAGATGGAGTTATCCAGGAAGGATTTGTGGAAAGTCCTATTGTTCGATAGGTTTTGAGCCTGGTATGCTGCACACCAAGCCAACAAATCTTTTGTGAGAACTATGTAAATGGAACCACTGCCAGTCTGGACTACAAGGGATGGAAAAGGGACAGATTGAAGGAGAAATTTCTTCAAAGACAGAACTCTGGAAGTTGAGGTCTGGAGTCAAGAAATCTTAGGCCAGAAGAGCAGAGCAACCCATGCATGTGGAAGGGATAATTTTGCCCTGAAGGAAGAGAGAAGGTCTTCCACCTCAATGCTCAGGAAGAATGCTGCTGCCTCCCCAGGCCTCAGAGAGGGTGGAGCACATTCCCAAGGGATCAGGTAGAGCCTGCCCACCACCCCACTGTTCAGAGAGTGGAGAGCCTTTGCCCTGGAGACATAGAATCTAGGTAATACCCCAATGCTTAAGGAGGGTGGGCTGAAAGGAAGATGGTCTCCCCAGTGCATGGATATGTTAGAGTACCCTCCCTAGTGTTTGGAGAGAAAAGGGCTGTTGCCAAGGTCTTTGGAAAGGATGGAACTGCCACTCTCTCAAGCTTGAGGATAAAACATCATTCTATAAATGACTTTCAGACTTTGAAATCTAATGAAATGTGCCTTGTGGGTTTTAGAAACTATTTTGGTCCCATGAACCCTGTTTTCCTTTCAATTTCTCCCTATGGCAATGGGAATGTTTATTCTATTACTGATCTTCCTTTGTATATTGGCAGCAGATCACTTGTTCTGAGCTTCATAGGGCCACAGTCAGAGGAGAATGTTGCCTTAGGACAAATCTCACCTGAAACTGATTTTAAGAAAACTTTGTAGTTATTTATATTGTGATGGAATGAATGTATTTTTGCATTTGGAAAGAGCATGTCTTTCTGGGGCCCAGGGGGTAGAATGTGCTGGGTTGAAACTGTTATGGGCTCCAGAAGAGTCATGATCTTTTAACCCAATCTTCTTGGGTGTAACCTTTTGTTTGAATGTCTCCATGAAGATGTGACCTCCAACTGTGGGTGAGACCTTTTGATTAGATTATTTCCATGGAGGTGTGGCCCACCCATTCAGGGTGAGACTTGATTAGTTCACTGGAGTACTTAAGAGAGCTCAAGAGCTGACACAGACACTCGGAGATGCAGACAGAAAGACTTTTGAAGATGCTAAGAGATGAAACCCAAAGTTTGCCTCAGAGAAGCTAGGAAAGGATACCTAGTTGTCTAGAGAGAAATGCACTAGGAGAACAAGAAAAGATGCCCAGGAGCTGAGAGAGAAATGATAAGAGAGACAGAAGCCCAAGCAAGGATGCACAGAGGCTGAGAGAGAGAAGCTGAGAGACACATTTTGGAGAGAGCCATTCTGAAATGCAATCCAGGAGCATAGGACCAGCAGATGCCAGCCACATGCCTTCCCAGCTGACAAAAGTGTTCTGGATGCCATTGGCCTTCCCTCAGTGAAGGCATCTTCTCGTTGATGCCTTAGTTCAGAAACTTGTATGGCCTTAGAACTTTAAATTTGTAACCAAATAAATACCTTTCAATAAATCCAAGCCATTGCTGGTATTTTGCACAATGGCAGCATGAGCAAACTGGAACACCATCACCTAAAGACAATTACATGTGCTGTGCTCTAGATTCAAATAGCCCTTCTTCCATGCACCCACCGGCCTTCTGTCATCCAAACAAATTTTCAGTTATACTTTCTGCATTGTGTATATTCTACCTCCCTCTTCATAGTGGCCTTTCAATTCTCATTTAGTTCCATTTGCCCTCTAGAATTGTACACTTTTCCTTCCCCTCAGAACCAAATTTTCTACAAGAGATGTCTGCATTTCCTACCCACATTTCTTTATCTCCTAAATTACTCTACTTCTCACTCATTTGGGCTTTCACTTCCAAACTCGACCAAGATAACTTTTGATAGGGTTATTAATACCCTCCATGTTTTCAAATCCAGTGGGGATTTGTCCATCTTTACCTTACATGACCTCAAAGCATTATTCAAATCTGTTGAACAATTTCTTTCCAGAAATATCTTGACCTTTTGTTCCCATGAAACTATGATTTATTGTTTTTGGGTTTGTTTTGTTTTGTTTTTATGATCATTTGTGTTTGAATGTGTTTTACCTCATTTTCTTGTATCTCCATATGTTTGTCCAGTATAATTACTTCCAACAACTGTTTTTTATGATGGAGTTTCTCACTGTAGGTACCACATATCATTCTCCTTTCCTTTCTCTGTTTAATAAAATCCCATCTACATCCGCATTATTATATTATTATTTTTCTGCAAATGACTCAGTTATTTATATACTCAGGCCATACATTTTCTTTTTAATTCCAGGCATGTATCTATTTTATATTTCAAAGACACCTAGAACTTAATGTGCCTAGAATTGAATTTATTATTATCCCTCGCCTACTCTTCACTCCTCCCAAATCCTGTTCATTTGATTTCCAACAATATGTCTCAAATTCATCTTTTCTTAGCATTTTCAGAAGCATCATCTCTCAAATGCAGTACTATAACCTCCTACTTGGTTTCCCACATCATGTCTGCACCACCTCTATTTTCTCCACCCTGCAACCAGAAATGTGCTTACACATGCAATCTGATCACATCACTCCCTTGTGACAGCACTATCTTTGTAGGATAAAGGCTAACATAGTCTAAAATTGCCTAAGTTATCTAGTCATACCTACCCTTCTAGCTTTGACTAGAACCACTTCCTAACTTACCCTTTTTCTCCAATCACACAGACTGAATTCCTTACCTAATACACCTCATGCTCACTCATCTCATGGCTTTTATACCTGCTGTTATTTCTGCCTTGTATGCTTCCTAAATCTACCCCTTTACCTAGAAACTGCTACAATGTACCCAGTCATTTAGAATAGTGATTCATTTCTCAAAGGTTTTCAATAAGTTATATACATCTACACAGGTGGGAACCAGTGTAACTTATTCTGGATCCAACTACCTTACTTGAGAGAAAAAAAAAAAATTAAATAGCATGCATTTAAACCAGCAAAGGGTATCCAAGGGCCTACATAGACAATGAGTATTAGAGCCTAGTTTTAAATTGTGAAACAATGAAGAAAAGGAAAATCTAAATAAATAGCAACAATATTCATCATCTGGTATGTGTAATACCTTCACATCTTATGAGGGGTTAAAATCATTGAAAGGTTTTAGTAGTTAGTTCTTGACAACTAAAGATGTTTCTTGGCAACAGTTTGTATCATACAACACTGATTTTGTAGTCATTGGTCTACTTTCTCATCCCAGTTCAATATTTATCAGCTATATGATGCTGAGTCAGTTGCTCAATCTCTTTAATCCTCCATTTATTGCATACTACTATAGGCCAAGCCTCATTCATGTACAGAAATATCAGTAAATGGGATAATAATTGTACTTAACTCAGAGTGTTTTGTAAGGATTAAGTGAACTAATAAAAATAAAATCCTTAGAATAATGTCTGACACATGATTAGCACTCAAAAAATGCCAGAAAACATTCTTTTTTATTGGTGCTGCTATTCAAATCATCAAGGACATACTGGGTTAAAATATTTTGGTCTTGAATTTCTATTTTTTCCAAATTTCCAATATTTAATGTAGAACATGATTTCTAAGATTTCAAGAGTTCTATGTATTTGGATGACATCATGATCATGGACAGAGTATAATATGAGTTGAAGAGAAAGTAGTTCATTTTATATCATTTCTATACAGGTAATACAAGTACTTTTTAGTAAACAACCCAAGGTCTTTCATACAAATATCCTAGTGAAGCAATTTTCTAGTAACATTGAAACTTACTGTGTTTCCTTCCTCAGCTGATGCACAGGGAGTTGAGGGTTTTAAGTTTGAGTGCAAACGGAGCAAATCCTATGAGATTTGTTATTCAGAATAATTATGTTCTTTTTCCTTATCTCTACTTTCCCACACATGGCATTCCATTTTGTCTTCTCTGTCTTGTATTTTGATGTTCTCACAGTCTTATTGGATTTGTGGGTTTTGCTATAAGTTTCCTAAAGCAAACTTTGGAAGTTGGTTACCTAACTTTATTATACAAATTAATAAATACACTTATAAATGGATGTATTCATAAACTTAAAATTGTTTATATAAATGTGATACCAGAGTTGAGAATGAGAAACGTGAGCTAAACACTTTCAAGTGTCAACTTTATATTTGGTATTTACCTTATCATGTTAAAAATTTGCAATTAGTATTTCCTACAAAACCAAAACCACATAAAATTCACCAAAACAATAAACTAACATCATTTATATATGGAAACAAACAAACAAACAAAAAAAACAGAGAGATGAACTATCATCTAGGTATTTCATAACAAGGCATCTAATTTTGGGGGAGAAAATAGGATTTGGCACCTAATGCCAATTTGCTATTTACATTATTCCATTTTTCCTGAATGGAAAATTTCATTCTTTAGAATTGTATCTATATAGACATACATATGTAAATATATATGTATATGTCATGTATGTATGTGTATATATATGTAATTTTTACATTAATCTTATTTAAGCAGAATATTTGGGATAATTCTATTTTGATTTAGAATAAAAATAGGTATTTATTTTTATGCTTATCTTATACTGGAAAAATGACATAAATGCTTACAGGATACCTGAAAAACATGATAAGCATGAGTTGTGTGTGTATTATTAGAGAGGGAGACACTTCTGGGTTCCAAAAATTTAGAATCAGAGATTTGTTGATGCAATAATCAAAGCTCAATATGCTGTATGGGTCTTACATGAATTGTTCCTCAGTTGAAGTTAGAAACTTTGGAAAGTTGAATTAGCTATCAGGTCATTACAGACTATTAAGAAAATCACAACTTCTTTGCAACAGTGGCAAGAGAAGTAAGTCTATTAGGTTTACATACTTCCAGAAGTGACTGGAAAGATTGGCAGAAGTATGCGTAAAAGAACGCTGCCCATTGCCTGGGAAATTAAGAGCAAAAAACACTCAAGAATCCATTGGATTCGGGTGCTTTTTTTTTTTTTTTGACAATTCATTTTTTAAGTTGAAAAGCAAGTTACTATGCTCAATTAGCCCCCACTTAACCAAGCAACACAAAAATAAACCCTAATCAGAGAAGAAAGAGATACACAGAGCAATAAGGAAAAGTATATATTAAGTGTTTACTGATTGTAGAACTATTCATACATGAACACGTACATCATTTATGGATGCGTATGATGTAAAAGAAAGTGTAGCCTCAGAAGTGAAAGGAGAAAAGCTTTATACTTTCAGCCTGGAGTATTTTCTGTGAATATAACTAAAACTTTATGTCAGCACAATAGAAAATGCAGGACTTACAGCTTATTTTTAAAAGTAGAAAAATTTTAGAATATAAAAAATAGTCAAATGCCCAGGAATGAGCCTGGCCCTGGCATCAAGGGATTGAAAATGCCTTCTTGACCAAAAGAGGGAAAAGAAAGATAAAATTAGGGTTTCCATGGCTAAGCGATTTCAAATAGAGTTGAGAGGCTATCCTGGAGGTTACCCTTATACAAGCTCCAGCTAGATATCCCAAATGGCCACAGTATGCCAAACCATAACCAACAGTATTCCCCAAATACCTAGGTCCTTATCTGAGACTCTATAAAATTTTCACTCACTCAGTTTATTTTTTGGAAACTTAAATCCTCCAGTGTTCCTATGCCAGGTAAGTCCCAAAACCCATAGGCAACAAACTATTCAAGAACATCAACCAGATGCAGACCCTTCCGCATAATGTCAACAACCCCTTTTCAATATGAAGAAGTTAGGGTGGTCACTGTCTAGACATCCCTGAAGATTAAGAAAGTGATAAACAAGAGGAAGTGGTAGTAACAAACAAGATAAGATTGAAGAAGGATTATGAATACTGAATAATTACATAATTTTTGTTTTTACAGATGCTAGGGTATTAGAATAGCTAGAAGGAAATAACTGAAATGGTGGAACTATAACCCATAACATTTTTTGAAATTTGCTCTGTAGCTACTCTATAAATTGTATTTTGAAAGTTATCACCTTTTACAATAAAAAATGTAAAAAAGTAGTCAAAGGTAGTTTTTTAAATTATTTTTCAATCAGATTATTTTTTTACAGAATCAACTAGCCGTTGGTTAGCATTTTAGTTCATTTTTAAACATTTCTGTTTGATGAAATGGAATGTTTAGAAGTCACATCTACAGATCAACTTATTATCATCCTTTGTGCATTTTTTCTATATACAGAATGCACCCCACCACACCCCCCTTCTTTCCTGGGTAGTTACTCCATATACTTCAGATTTTTACTTAAATGTCACTTCTTCAAAGATTCTATACTGAGTGCCAAAGCTGAATTAGCCCTTCCCTTATGATCACTCATTTCAGTCTCAAATTTTTTTGGTATTTAATGTAAGATGTCATGCACTCAGTGATTACCTAACTTGACCAATGAAAAAATTAACAAAATTAATGAAAAAAATGTTTAAATAATGAATATTAAATTATATTTAGTAACAGTCTATAAGTGGTGAATTAGAAGTTTGAAGTTCTCTTTCCAGAATTTATAGATTGGCTATTAAGCAATCTTTTCTTAGAAGAAAGATGGTGGTATTATGTAGGTGTTAAGAATTTATTATTTTCACATGGTTCCTACTTTCTATTAGTAAAAATTATGAAATCACAAGATAATTAGTATTTTTCATTATCAAAACTGATAAATCATTATGATATACATTTTTTCCATTTCTCTTGCCCTGTACTAGAATGCATTTGCCAAATTAGTCACCCCGTAATAATTCACTTCTTGCCTATTAAGTGTTGGCAATGTTCTAATCCAATACACACTTTTTACTGTTTCATAAAACAGAGACAAAAAGGCACTAATATAGAGTACATTAAAGTTAGTCAAATTTCTTCAACATTTCACTAAAAATTTAGTTGGAACTGCGTTTTTCCCTTCAAAGTGCTTTTTCTTTTGGTGAGGAGACATTGAATTTTATTCAAACAATATGTGCTATTAAGTAAAGAATGAATTAGCAAGAAAATTGCACCATTAGTAAAATTTAAGTTCTTAACTTCACATGATAAAAAGATGGTAATCTTTCTACTCTGGCATTAAAATTTAACATTTATTAGAGGAGTTATTTTTCTAGCTAAAATGGGTATTAGACATGCTCTTTTAATATTGTCTCAGATAATGCTGTAATTATGGGCATGGTTAGAAGAAAATTAATAAAGAATACTTAGGCACATTTTAAGATCAGAAGTCTCAGAAGTTTCTTTCTCGTAAACAATACATGCAAATGATTTTGTACAACAATGGAAAATAAACAAAAATATGTATATGTACTTTAAACGTGTTATATTTTAAGGTCTCACACAATTTTACTATTATCCAAAGATTATTTCATACAATACAGGTGATTATACCTTGGCTTTGTTAGACTTTTGACATAAACTGATCATTACATTTAGCTCAAATTTTCTCCTCACACTATATATGAGACACAGACAAGATGAGAAGTGTGCTTACATTGAGGATGCATGCCATTAAAAAGAGTTATAAAAAGCACTGATACTGAACAAGAGTAAATCTCCATGCCAGGCTCAAAGATAACTATTCAGCCTCTTTCAAACAGTAGTTATAAATGACTTGGAAGATTTTGAGAGCATTTGAATTTCATTTGTAGGTAGGAAGACTCTGGAAAACCTGCTCTCTGTAACCAATTCCACAATGACTCGCAGCCTTGTCATTTCAGTCACCACCAGATTGTGCATTCTCAAAAGACTCCTATCTCTGTACTGTCTGTAGATCTCTCACTCTGACTTCTATTGCACTCTTTCTTCCTCTCAAATCTTTCTTCTCTGCCCCCTAGAAACTCAAATCCTGTCATGGACAAATCTTTCTAAATCTTCAAATGTTTCCTAAATAGTCCCCTTAACTTTGTGCCCCAGCTGATACTTGTCCATCTCTTGAGGCACTTCTTATAGACCCAGGTACACCCCTGAACCTCACACATCTCAGATACTCAAGGTGACAGAGAAACACTCATTCCCTATTATGACTTCAAAGTGGAATATTTCACTTTTTTGAAAAATCTACATCCTTTGATATATATCTTAAAAGACTTTACCTCTCAATACATTGATGATTCAGCATTTGGCTTACTCTCTCCCTCATTTACTTTCCTGGCAATAACTCAGTACTGACTATAACTAAGTGTCTGTGTAATCTATGATTACAGCTGAGAAGTTGAATGTGGCTGGAGAAAATTACATAAATATGCAGAATGGACTTTCTTATTATTAAGATGACAAGCCTCAAAAAGCACTTAAAACTGCTAGACAATCTCCATATTCCTTTAGCAAAATCACTTTTGCTAACATGATTTAACACCTCCTCCTCTCTTTCCAATGTCCCTTACTGACTCTTCATTCTTGGAAGAAGAGTTTACCACGTATTTCACATATAAAATAACTGCAACCAGATGAAACAAAACAAAACTGATCAGCCTATTATCAATGTTATCATTCTACCACCATCTGTACTTGAGTATCCTTTACTCTCCACTGAAACAATGAAGAGATTTTACCTGCCAACCCCTTCACTGAAGCCATGGGTACCAAGTGATTTTGCCTTCTCAAAGATTTAGCTGTTACAATTTTATTTTTTTCTCTTGCCTTTTCAGTTCTTGCCATTGACTGAGCCATTCCCACTACAAATACAAACAGTTGTAATGTCTCTAACATATTTTTTAATCCTTCCTTTGGTCCTTTCCACCAGTGACTATATCATTCTTCTACAATACTGTCTACCAATACTTTTTCAAATAGACTTGTCCCCATCTTCAACCGCCATTATCCCCCAAAACACTCTATCAGTCCATTATACCTTCTACTATAGTGAAATAGTTTTGATCTACTTTTATTTTGTCTTCATCTTACCAATTCTCAGCAGCATCTGACCTTCTTTCCTACTTGAAATACTTTCTTCTTTAGCCTTCTGTGACATCATAGCCATTGCTTCTCAATTTCTTTTGCTGGATTCTCTTTCTATATAGAACCATAATGTTCCAATGTTCCAATATTGCTGTAGTCTCACTAGTCAACCACATGATTTAATACCATTTATATGTGGATCTATATGTGGATTAACCTTAAATATATATTTTTCACCAAGACATTTCCTTTGAGCACCATAGCAGCCTTCTTAACAAATCCACTTTGGTCTTTAAAAGACACCACCAAATTAATGTGGCTGAAACAGAAATGTTGTTCCTCCACCTGAAACTTTTTTCTACATTTCCCAATGCTTCCTAATCATTAAATGACAATGTCATCCATTTCATGCCAACATTCCTCTACACCTTTTATCAACTCCATCAGCAACTTCTATAGTCTCAACTTTAACTTTAACTAGCCCACTCACTTCTTATCATCTCTGTTACTAGTCCAACTTACCTTATCCCTCTCTTGGAAATCTGCAACATGGTCATAGTGACAACTTTATGGCTACTCTCTTCCCCATCATAATCCATCCACCACAAGGAAGCAGAGAGAGTTACAAAAGAATAAATATAATTATACAACTCCTTTCATTAAAACTTTTAAAAGACTTTTTCTTATACTTCCAATAAAAATTTAAAAAAATCCTTCCAAATGGCCGTACTTGATCTGACGAGTCCCTCTGCTTTCCTCCTCATGAACTGTGCTCTAATCACATTGGCCTTTATTTCTACTTCTAGGCTTTCATATTGCTGTTTCTTTCACTTGTTATGCCTTTTCCCCCAGACACCTGCCTGGCTATTTCCTTCACATCATGTGGGACTCAACTCAAATGTACCATCTTCAGAGAGGCCGTTCCTAATCTGTCTAACTAAAGGGGCATCTTCCACATCCACCTACCTAGTCACCCACTTACTCAAGACCATCTATGTGATTGCTCACTCCTATGTAATCTTCACAGCATGTATCAGTATCTTAAATTGTCTTAAGTATTTGGTTATGTATTTATTGTGTGTCCTCTCCTTAAGAATATAGTTTTATTCTTTCATCGACTTTTTCATAGTCACTGTTTTACTCTCAGTGTCCAGATTAGTGCTTGGCATATGTGATTACTCAATAAATGCTTGTGTAACAATTGACTATTCCTTTTTATGTGACCACATATTGTCTGTTTTGCCTAATTTTGTCATCATCATCATTATCATCAGCATCATCACCACCACCACCATTATCATTATTATTTAAACTATTTTCTGCAGGAAAAATACACATTCATTTATTGATTTGCTGTGGTAATTTGTCAGAAGCTAGTATTACATAAAGTTAATAATATGGTTTCTATGCTGCTGTAATTTAAAGTGTGGTGATGACACACGTAAGTAAGGAGTAAATTGCAGTACATTAGAATAATTTTATTTTATAAATTCACTCATATCAAAAATACATTGAGTACCTAGTATGTGCTAGGTATTAGTCTAGGTACTAAGATTGCAGTGATTCATAAAAAGAGGTAGTTTGTATTCTTATATAAATTAGATTCTAATGGGGAAAATATACAATAAAGTGTACATGCACACACACAAAAATTCAATAGTAATAAATAGTACAAAAAAACATACAGCAGAGTGAAGACAAAAGTGACTAGGGTGCTATTTTAAGTAGGATTATCAAGGAAGAATACCTGGGGGACAGAGTACGTGAGGAGCTAGCTTAACAAAGTCATAAAATGCAATTAAATACCTTTGAATGGAAGTAATAGGACCCTGAGATGTTTGCTCTGTATCTTGATTTAGATATTAATCTATTTTGAATTGTGATACTCTGAGTCATGTCGGTGAACTTGTTTATCTCTGGATGAACTAATAATATCAAGTTTACGGGATTTGCAAATCTGAGGATCACATCCTATTAGGCAACAGCCACATATAGCTACTGATGCAATCCCAAGATCCTACATAGTTTCTTTCATATTCTATCTAACTGCTGCAAATGTTTTATTAATTCTTAAAATTTATGACACGAAGAGCAGTTTTAATAATAAGTTATTATATACTGCTAACAATTTGTGAATTATTTTGTCTAACTTGACATCTAGCAGACCATCAAGGAAATATTCAGTGGTGCAAGTATGTTTTAAGGTAGATAGTATGAGATGATTGGCTGTTTATTTAGGCACATGATATAATGTGAGCAAGTTCTGGACAACGTGAGCACAATGGGAATATTCCCATCAGCCGCCTAATGAGATGGGGCAAAGTGTGGAGGAGAACGTATTTTGATGGTAGAAAAGATGCTTCACATGTTTTCTTTTCTGCATGTCTCTTTGTTTAAGGATTAAATCTTTAATAAAAGAAGAATGGAAGGAAGGAAGGAAGGAGTAAAGTGAGGGAAAGAAGGAAGCCAGAAAGAGAGGGGTAAGAAGAAAGATGAAGAAAATAATCTTCAGGAAACTCAATAAGACCATTTTTTAAAAATGTGTTAAGATTTTCTTTGTTTATTATTCCTTAGTAATATCTGAAGACAATAACCAATGTCAAATTTTAAATGACAATTTTAATGTTGCAGCTTATTTTGATAAAATAAAAATATCTATAAAGTACCAGAATATGTGTTTACATAGGGATATAATAATAAAAAAGAACCACAGGCAAGCATAAGAAGTTAGTAAAACATATGGCTAATATTGTTATATGACTATCCTAATTTTTGCTGACTTTATGTTCCCAGGACTCTACTCCATAAAGCTTCTTATAAATATATTGCATGCTATGAATTACAATAATGCAAGGATGCAAGGTAAGTGTTTAGCAATAATACCAACCAGAGAACTGTGTTGACACTTTCTCATGTCATTTTGTTTACAGAGGGGGCTTAGAGAATTCTTAAAGCAAAAGCTCTTTCTGAATTTCCAACTAGTTTTTGGATTGTGAAATGCCATGATAAAAAGTGGCAGATTTCTAATCAACTTACCATGAGAACTGAGAGGAAAAATGATTTTGCATTTCTATTTAATAAAAAACTAATACACTGGCAATAAGTATTAGGCTGAGATTTCCTCCACAACTTCTTCCCAATTGGAGCACCAAACCAGGTAATTAATGATCCTGGTGTTTCAAAACCATTGCTCTTTTTAAAAATGAAATTGCCTTTCCACTCATTTATTAATGTTTAATAAATTAAATGTGTTACAATATTTACAACATTAAATAAGAAAGGAGGTAATTGGCAGACTTTTTTATATAGTTCAGAGTATAATGAATGAAGTATATTACAAACAGGATGTTTGGGGGGGCAGGGGGGCGGGGGGAATATTAAAATAGTTTGAATTAGAACTTCGGATATAGCAGTGGCTTTTAAATACAAGATACACATTATAATCACCTATGGAGCTTTTAGGGATACTGACCATCATGCCTTCTGGAAAAACTTAAATCAAATTAGTCACAGACATGTGGATACTAAGCATGAGTATTTTAAGTTCATATAACCCCTAGTGATTCTTAAGTTTGCTCAGCACTCAGAATCACTGAAATATAATATAGGGAAAAAGCAATTTGCCCTCTACATCAAGCAAATAAAATGTCCATTCCAGTTGCTTTTATTTTTGCTCATCCTTTATTTTGAGTATAAATTAACTTTGTTCCAGTCCAGGCAAAAATTACATTGAAAGACTTTCCCAACATGTAGTGAAAGAGTATTTCACTGTTTCTAGAAAATGCATAGAAATTTAATTTATAATATCTAGAGGATACACTAGGGGTAGCACTTTGGAAAGTTTCTTCCTTAAACCAAAGCGCGCACACACACACACACACACACATACACAATAAAACAACAGAGAAATCAAGTAAGAAGCATTATGTCTATAATTAGTGTTTATTTTGTACCAATTTTTAAGGGTCAAATTTGTAACTGATTGATGAAGACAGAAAGCCATCCCAACCATTTAACATATGTGCATTCTCAAAAGTGAAAAAGAGCCAAACTGAGCAGCTATACTAACATATGTGCATCTGGTATTACTAACAGATCTATAAGAACAGATATGATCCAAAAAATTATAGATGACATTTAGGGTTTTCACATATTAAAAGCATGGTTCCACTTCTATTCTAACACCCTACAAAGGTTGCAAGACAAAAGGATTCTAAATGATGCCAGCTTCTGCATTCATGATTAGCATTGTTCTCCATTAGGAGCAAATATATAATGCAATCACACTTTGGGGCCCAGATGCTCTGCTGATACCAGGCGTCCCAGACCACCTGTTTTCACACACTCATATGCACTTTAGTCTGTCATTCACGGATGCCCTGTGCACATATTTGGCAGTTTGTATGCCCACTGCTTTGGCAGTTTTCCAGAGCAGAGTCAGGACACTGCACTTCACAATTTCTCTATGCAATGATCTCCAATTCCTTTAAGTCACTTGCCATCTCTATAGGCATTAGAGAGGCATTATTATTATGGCAAATTGAATAGGACAAAATAATTCTACATAAAATATATTAATTCAGTGTTATTACTTGGGATTACTTATGATTTTTGCAAATACTTCATATCAAATACATATTCACAAAACACAGAGGGACTTGCTGATATAGTGTTCGTTTTTCCTTAATTCTGAGAATCAAGAAGTATGGAGAATATGAAGAGAATTAATTTTGTGGAGGCTTTTAATTCCATTCTTTTATTAAACTCCCAACATAATTCAGAAGCACTAGAAAATAGAGTGAACAAATAACACCCTTTAAGTAATTGACCTGCCATTTCATTCCAAAGGTTGTGACTACATTCAGAGTTTCTTAATGAAAGCTGGTATTACTTTTCAAGAAAATATATCTTAGAGCATATGCTACTTTTATAGAGAGAAAAATCAAGCCCATATGGAATATGTAAAATCCATTTTAAAGTAGAATGCCTATGGTGAATATTTTTCAGGAAAATATTTCATTTCAAAATACCATGGCATCTTAATTAAGTGTTCACAAAATGTACCAAAACACAAACTGTTATCATTAAAGTAAGTAGATGGATACAAGAAGCATAGTTAAATGTCATAAATCCTACAATCATTTAGAAAAAACACAAAGCACAGCTCTCTTTCCCCAGGTGGTTTAGGAAGCAGGCTATTAAGGCAGTATTTCACATGTTGATTATCTCAAAATTATAACAAAGTCATAGCTAGGTGTGGTAGGTTGAATTATGTACTCCAACAAACACATGTTCTTAATCTTAATAAGTATTCTCATGGGTATGAGCCCATTGTTAATAGAGTCTCATGAGGATTTTATCTTTATGTGAGGTGTGGGGATCTGAACTAAAATGGCCCTAATCTGAATTACTGCAGGCCTTATGTAGAGAGCAGGAAGGAAGTCACAGAAGGGCCAAAGGAGAGGAAGCAGAGATAAAAGCAAATGAACCCCAAGAATTGCTGGTGGAAGCAAGCATTAGAATGCTATAGCCTTCAAGGAAAAAGCATGTCTTGTTGATATACTGCTTTGGATCTCTTCTAGCCTCAAAACTGAGAGGCAATAAATTCTAATTGTGTAAGCCAACCCATTTTGTGATATTGGTGATATCAGCTCTTGCAAACTACAGCTAGAAAACTAAGATAAACAAAGGTCAATAAGAGTAAGATTTTGTTCCAAAAAGTGAAGCATTTACCTTCTAGTAGATACATGCATAATGAGAAGATGAAAAAATATTAAAAAATCACTATCCTAGTTCCAGGAGAGAGAGGTGCACATTATGTGAGAGATGCCTGATGTTAGAAACAACTGGAAAACTTTAAAGAATGACAGTCTTTCTTTCCAATGGTGTTCTGTGATTTCTGAAATACCTCTCAATTACTCCAAAACTTTCTGGAGAAGTATATTCAAGAAAAAACATGCATCTGTGTTGTTAAAGAACTGTCTGATACAGGCTGAAGTGGTAAAAAAAAGAAAACAGCAAAGTAGGGTTTGATAATGATGGATAAGATACAGGCATCATGACACTATCCATGAGAGTAGAGAAGAATGTTGCTGTACAGACTTCAGAGAAGATATCAGATATTCCCCAAATACAATGATGAGTTTACACTTGAATGAGGACTCATAGAAAAGTTGAGTAAGAAAGTGTAGCTAAAATAGAGATTTATGATATTTGTTAGTCATTAGAACAATCAAGATGTTGATAAAAAAATGATGGTGAGGATGATGTCTCACTGGACAGCACTGGTTCATGTTTATTTCTAAACCAAGGACTGGGAAGGGGTAAGAGGTTACCTTAATTCACTTACTCTTCTTGGAATCACCTTCCTCCTGAAGGAGATTGTCTTGCCTGAATCACAGGGAATAGGCGTGGAGGGGATTGGGTGTTAGATAAGCAATATTTGATAACTGTATTTTGGAAATGAGGATTGAGGGGTTCTGATTTTTCATTTTCTATGAATATAACTTCAGAGGCAGTTCAAGATGGTCTTTATTTAGGAGGATCAACTAGTTTAACTCAAGGTGTTGGCAGCAGAAGAGTTAAAAAAAAAAAGAAGTTTGAGGAGAGGCAATGAGAACAGAAGGATCTTGAGAAGAATCCAGAGTCATAGAAAAAAAATGAATAAATAATTATAAAGATGGTTGGTGGGAGAGGTGGTAGGTGGGATTGAATAGGAAAGAGAGATTGAATACAAATTACTTTCCAGGGCTAGTGAAGATGAAAGAACCATTACCTTGCACTGAGTTGCTCTTCTGTCTTTTTTCCCCCCAACAAATATTTATTTAGAAAAACCCATGTAATATTTTATGGAAGTAGCTGGAGGGACACAAAATAAATTCTAGTGTACAGTTCCTGGTTACGTAGTTTGGTTAGAGTCAAACCATGATATTCACAAAACAGAATAAGATTAAAGATAAGAAAACAGCTCAGATATAACATCCTACAAAGAAAGTTCAAGAGGAAGATATTGTTCAGAAATAATAAGAACCAAATGGTATTCATTAACAAAAGCTTTCTGCAAAATGATACATTTACATTCATTTTTTTTTCTCATTAGAAACCATCTTTTCTGTTTTGACAATAAAGAGGACAATTGTTTGGTTCAATATTAAAGAGCCTATGCCATTGATAGGTTTTGTGTTTTTGTGTGTGTGTGTGTGTGTTTTGTTGTTTTTGACACTCATGTAGCTCTGGTGTTTGAGTGATACAAATATTTTTTATCAGAGTGAAAAGATACTTAAGTTCAAAACCAAAATATCAATAATTATTACATAAGACTTGGGGGATCTTGGAAAATATTTCTTATTGTTACATAAACAGAAGTTTCCTCTCCAACTTTCTGCTGCTTTTGATACTAATGTAAGTTTCTAAACATTCTAAGGTAATTTGATGATGGTGTGCTGGTTTGGAACTGTTATGTACCCCAGAAAATGTCATGTTATTCTTGTGGGTGCAGACCTATTGTGGGTGGGACCTTTAGGAAGTCCTTTGTGAAGAGGCTAAAAGATGGTAAAAGTCCAGAAAGCTGAGAGAGAAAGCCCCAGGAGAAATAAGCAAGGACCCACAGGAGCTGAGAGAGAAAGCCACTGAAACCAGAACCCAGGAGAGAAGGACAGATGTCACCACGTGCCTTTCCGCATGACAGAGGAACCCTGGATTCCAGCAACCTTTCCTCAGACAGGATATCTTCTTCTTAATGACTTAATTTAGACATTTTCATGGTCTCATAACTTTAAATTTGTAACCTAATAAATCCAAATGAAAAAGACAACCCATTTCTGGTCAAATAAATTCATTTTCTCCAATTTATATCTTTTCAGATTAATTAGAACTCTTATCCTTTCTCTTTATTTTTCTTTTTAATTATTGGGTAACATAAGGAAGCCAAACTTTCCTATGTGTTCTAGAACCACAGTCAGATTCTAATATCATGGGAAGTTACTATAGGGGTAGGAATGGATGCAAATTGGAGCAGGAATCCAGGTGGGTGCCCATGGAATTAGTTTGACAATAGATTTCATACTTTCACTAACTTTTCTGAGTGTCACAAAAATTTAGTTCCACTCTGAGTTCTCTAAGGTCTTTCTCTTTCTTTGTTCTCATCTCCCAATAAACTCCTAAATTCATGCCCCATGAAATATAGTCATATCAACTACTTACATATTTCCAAAGGGAATGGGATCTTCTTTTTCCTCCCTGAATTAGTAGAGGAGTGCTTCTGCTGCCCACAAAATTAGCCTTTCCATTTTCTCAACTAAAATAAATCTGATTCCCTTAAAAAAATGTTAGAGTGGAAGGGGTACCACTTCTGGAAAGCCATTCCTGTGTTTCAGTCTGTGTTCTCCAGGTCCCCTCTGTTTTTGTTGCCTTTAAAACATACCAGATTTCATTATAATAGAAAAATAACTCCTTTTGACTATGCCTGAGGCCACAAACTCTTTTTCATCATAATTTAGGTTTTCAAAGTTTAGTAGTTAAGGAAAACAATTAGCCAATGGATTAACTAAATTAATTAAAATTATGATTTCACCGTTCATTAAAGGCTGACATGAGACATGACCTTATATGGAACATGTTCCAAATACTTGTACAATTTATACATTCTCCTCCACATTAAAAGCTATTTCCTATTAGTTTTGTCAAAGAGGAAAATAAGTCCAAATGAATATCAGTCTCCCTTTTTTTATGAAAAGAGGGAAAAGATATGATACCAACAATCTTCTTTCTTTAATCTGGATCTCTGGACATTTAGAACAGATTTTTATTGTTTTGTTGTTCTAATACGTTAATTGAAAATTTTTGGCTGGATGTTTATAGAATAAAGAAAAATAAAAGATGGACCTTTCCTTTGGAAACTCATTCTAGTAACCTGCTCCAAGATCAAGAGCCCAAACATATTCTGAAAATGTCCTTATCTGTAAAATGGCACGTCACTTGAGGACTGTTGTGAAGTTAAATAAAATAATGTTTGGAAAAGATAGCATAGTATCTGTCTCAAGGGATATCATTTAGAAATATTGATTGTATATTTGTGTATTATTTTCTTACTATTTTATTTTAATTGTATTTATGTTAATGTTCTTAGCTTTATTGTATCCATTATTTTCAATATAAATGACCTCAAATGTAGTTCTTTAATAAGTAAAATATAAATAAATAAACACACAGGTCGTTAATAATAAATATATATAGTAAACCTAGAATTAAATTCTATACATTTATGAAAGGCTAATTATATGAAATAGCAAAAGTGTTTTCCAGGTTTAAAAAATGAAAAGTAAAAGAAAATTTTAATTTCTACTGCCACCACCTCACCTCACCTCAGCTGTTTATCATTCTTTCCTAACTTACTAAAATGACTCCAAATTGGTGTCCTGCCTCGCCTCCTTCCTGCCCATCATTCTTTGTGACATAAGATGATCTTTCTGAAGTGGGACTATGATTTTTACCCTGGATCTTCAAAACCATTCAGTAATTCCAGCTAGTCTCACATCTTCCAGTCTCCTCTAATCCTCAAGGACTTTAATCTATTTGCAGTCTCAAAACTTAGCAGGGAACCACAGCCTTTGTGCTTTTACACATTGGATTTGCACTCCCTGAAGAATCCCTTCTTCATCTGCAAACACATCTCTGTCTACCTGTACTATGCATACTCCTTTGAGTCACATCTCAAGTATTTTCATTCACTAATATCTTTCCCAACCTCTAAAAAGCATCAGATGCTCAATCCTCATTGTCTTAATGACACCCACTCCTCGCTTATAATATTGTTTTGTTTTGACATTTTCAGGTGTTTTGTTTTGGTTTTGGAATATAATTCTGATGCTAGATTATGAGCTGTTTCAAGATCAGGCACATTTTCCCACATTTTTCTAAATATAAACAGGAGTAACACAGAACTTGTCATTGTGTACATCAGTTAATTACATAAAAGCCTAAATGAATCATCACTTGAATAGCAGAATGTATCAAACAATTGAAACAATCACAAGATAAAAGAAAAATGAGTCCGTTACAATTCTAAATTGGTCACAACTGCATTTCTTATTAAAATAGTGTTAAAATTTTTAATTTCCTATACTCTGTGTTCCTCTAAGACAGTTCCTTTAAAAAGTATGCTTATATCAATATTCTGATATTATTTTTATGAGAAAATGTAGGAGTCTATAGTTATATAAATTATATAATAGTAAATGTATTATATTATATGATAATATACAATATACTATATATTTATGTATAATAAGACAGGAATTAGAAAATCCTTTTAGGAAAATTCTATAGTAATCAATTGAAGTAGCATAAATATTTTTAAATTAGGATATTTAAAAGAGAAACACCAAAATTTTGACCTCAAAAAATCATGAAAATTTGTGAATGATGAAAGCAAAAGTGATTAGAATTAAATTTTTAAAAATCAATCTACAATACTAATCAAGATTGGTAAAAAGTTATTTCTTAACTTTGCTTTTTCACTTTATATTTCTAAGAGAAAACTGCAACATTTCACAGAAAATGCACAACAAAAACATACACATGCACATACACACACACAAATTATTAACGAATTTTATATAATATTGAATAGGCAAAAAAACACATGGAATTCATACAGAATTCCTGTCTGATTAGTTGAGTATCTAAGGAAATAATTTTTGCTTATTCCCCAGAGCAGGCTGAATTTCTTCATTCCCTAACAAAAGTCTTATAGATTATAATAAGATTATAATCTATAAGATTACAATAAAAAGAAAAAAATATTGAGTTTCTAAAATATCATGCATATCAACATTATTATAGTGGGTAAGCTGAAATTTTAAATGATCGAAGAAAAAAGATTTCAATAGAAAAAGTAAAAACATATACTATATATAAAACATACTATATATATATACTATATATAAAACTAAAAATTGACTAAGCCTAATTGATAGAAAATATTCTAACATCTTTTTAACTGGAATGGCCCATTTGGATGTTTTCTTTGATAATTCTGACATTTAAATATTGTGATTGTTCAAGATTTACATAGGCAGTGTTTTATAGAATACTTAACATATTAAACATAGCCAATAAATACTTGCTGAGAAAAATATAAATGATTTCCTTACTAGTATATCCTCATTGACCTCAAGAAAATTATCCAATAAAATCAAAACAAAAAGGAAAATTGGGCATACTGGAAATGAAAATTTGACATTACTTTTTCTTAAAGTGTATATACTCATTTAAAATTTAATCAGGAAAAACCTATGGTTAAATTAATTTTTCATTTGATTTATTTTCTTTAAGAGTTTTTTGTTGCTATTTTTGTTTAATAAAAGACCTTATCACATATGTTTTATTTTTTCCTCTTCTATAAATAAGGTGTCCAATTTCCATTGTTCAAGTCTTAATTGTGTTACACTATGCTGAAGGCAAATTTGTATTTTTTTAGTGTTAGACAGCATTCTCCTTGCTTCGTATCTTCAGCTCTAGTAGAAAATAAGAACAAAAATGTGGCAGATGTTATATTTCCCTGCAAGGTTTACATGAAGGCTGTCCATATTCCTTACTCTTTTGAGATTTAGCATATTCCAAATCTCTTTTTTTAAAAATAAACATTATTGAATGCTGCTGTTTTGCAGAGTTAGCTAAAAACAATTTTATTTAGTTTCTAGAATAGAATCCAAAATATCTGTTATGATATAACTCAATTATAAGCTCATGTGGCAGTATAAAATAGCTGCATTTCAGCCACAGCTGTATTAATGTAAAAATAAAAGTAACAATTGTACATTTTAGAGTGGCTTATAATTTAAAAGTGGCTTCACATACTACATTTCCTTTGTGTATGAATATATTATGGAAAATTTAGGGTGTATATTGTCAAATCTATGTATGCATATACATGCCTGAACCAAAATATTTTAAAATAGAGCAAATGGATGTTTCAAGTACATAAAATTATTAAAATAGGCCTAGCATATTGACTTGATAGCTTATAAAATATTCAATGAATTAAAAATTAATATGTAAGTAAACTCTTAAGGGTATTCAAAATGCCAATTATGATGAAAGAGGAATTACCACAGTGAAATAAGCATTTATTTATTTATTTATTTATTTATTTATTCATTCATTCATTTGTTTATTTATTTTGCGAAGTCCACTCAGACTGTGTTCTCTTCTCTTCCTCTCCTCAAAAAGAAAGAGAAGAATGATCAACAATAGCAGTAAGCAGTTGCAGAAAAGCAGTGCCGAGAGTGAACTTCATGCTCAGGAGAGAATGCTGTGCATCCTCCTCATGCTTTTTGGTACTCTACGCAGTCAGAGAAACTTCTCTAGCAATGAACTATAGAAATGATCTCTTAAACTACAGTCTTTAAGTATTTACTTTTTTAGATGGGTGTTACAGTTTGCTAGAACTGCCGTTATGCAAAATACCAGAAATTGATTGGCTTTTATAAAGGGAGTATATTTAATTACAAATTTAGTTATAAGGCCACAAATATGTCCAAACAAAGGCATCAACTAGAAGATACCTTCACTGAAGAAAGGCCAATGGAATCCAGAACACCTTTGTCAGCTGGGAAGGTACATGGCTGGCATCTGCTGGTCCTTTAGCTTCTCCAGGGCAAACTCTGGGTTTCATCTCTTAGCTTAGCATCTTCGAGCATCCTTCTGTCTGCATCTCAAGCATCTCTCAGTGTCAGCATGCATTAGCAAGTGTCTGAGTTTCTCTTAGCTCTCTTAAATACTCCGGTGAACTAATCAAGCCCTACCCTGAATGGGTGGGTCCACACCTCCATGGAAGTAATCCAATCAGAGGCTTCCACCCTTATCATCAGACTGATCAGTCTACCCACACAAGATTGAATTAAAGAATATGGCTTTTTGGGGGACATAATATATCCAAACCAGCACAATGAGGTTTTTACTAAAGAATGAATGTATGTGAAACAATTCTAATGGGACATTATGGAAGACTTTTGATATGATATTTTACTTTATAGATTATCTATAGCCAAAAGTGATATTTTACAAATACAGTGAACAGTTAAGTAAATTACAGATTTATGTCAATAATGTACAGTCAATCTTTTGTTAGAAAACTGTTGATTAACATGTGATTCATATTTCAAATTTTAAACAAGAACATAAAGCCACTCCATATGAAAACATTTTTTGCTAGACATATCATATTAAAATTTTTAAACTAAAAATTTGAGACTAGATTTTAATGTATGAGAGAAATAAGGTTGCAATTCAAAGAGAATGAAAATTTTAAGGGTTCTCAAGGTGCATAACAGATTAAGCCAAAATGGGGAGTATCAAAGGGAATGATAGATGGAAGATGAATATTTCAAAGTGAATTATGAAACAAAGGCAAATCTCTTGAAGACTGAGTTCTGCAGTTGACAACGGATCAAATTGTGTGCGCTCCTCATGCAACTTTCTCCATATCCATAACTATATTTCTTTAAATGTTACCTAATTCATTTTGGTTTCCATGGGATAAAAATAAACTTCCTTCACTTTTATGCTCTTATATTCTTATTAGACAATGTCCTAATTTATTGAATATCTTATTAGGTTTTTTTTGTTTTTTTAATTGAGTTTTCTGAGATTTTGCTTCTCAGGCAACAGAGACAGGGACCTGAATTACCAAAAACAGCAAAAACAAAAAAAAAATTGTAAAACTGGACACAATATATGAAACAACTGTTTTCAGACATTGGACAACAGGTAGTGCAGATCCATGCTTTCTCAGAGAAGATAAATATACAGGGTAAGGTCTACAAGTATCTAAGGTTTCTAGCTGAGGGAAAATCTGAGGCCATGATGAAGGGGTCTCATGGGGTCTGTGGGAAGTGATGAAACCAAGGAAGCAACACAGCTGTGAATTGTAGGACAGAGTTCCACAAAGAAGGAATTTGTATAGAAAAAGAGCCCCAGCAATCTGATTGGGGCCATCTTCAGTCTTTGCTGAATAAAAATGCAGAAGATCCCTATGTAAGGGAGAAACCCTATGAGGTCAGATTTTAAAAGACCAAAATCAGTCCTCAGCTAACTAATTCCTAGAGCTCAGATAAGGTAGGGTATATATGAGCTCCACAAGCAATGTCAGCATTACGCCATACAGCAAAATGTTAAAAAGTCTGAAAAAAGTGATCGGACTTCCATTAGAGATATGAACTAAATGGACTTGGTTAGGACCCAGGTAAATCAGACTGAAGAGTAAAGGATGATATTGACAGCATTTTTAAAGTCTCAGCTTCTGTGTGGGACCAAAAGAAGATATGTTTACTAGCTGCAAGATCTATATTTTTTTGTAACCTATTATATAATTTGATTTGTATGGTTGGTTTATTCAAGCAACATGATTACATGGAAAGTTGGTTAGGTAGTGAGTTCTGGTTGGCCTGGGCAAGTTTGTGTGAAGCCTGAATACATCCCAGAACATTTCTGGCATACAGAGAAGATTTATTTTAAAAGCTCCCTTGAGGAACTGTGGGAAAATGTAGAAATATTAAATTTCCCACCTGAGGAATTAATGATATTTTTAGAAGCATTGGGGGCTACCAAATTATAAGGCTGAGCCCTCAAACTGGGGCTTGCCCTTATGAAGTTTGTTACTACAAGGGACAGGCTAAACCTACTTAAAATTGTGCTCAAGAGTCACCCCAAGAAAATATCTTTTGTTACTCAGATGTGGCCTATCTCTCTAAGCCAACTCTGCAGGCAGACTCACTGCCCTCCCTTCAACATGGGATGTGATTCCCAGGAGTGTGGAACCCCCTGGCAACATGGGACATGACTCATGGTGATGAGGCTGGTCCTGGCATTGTGGAATTGAGAAAGCCTTCTTGGACCGAAAGGAGGAAGAGAAATGAAACAAAATAAAGTTTTAGTGGCTGAGAGATCTCAAATAGAGTTGAGAGGTCATTCTGCAGGTTACTCTTATTCTTTATATGGATATCCCTTTTTAGTTTTTAGTGTATTGGAATAGCTAGAAGGAAATACTTAAAGTTGTTAAACTGCAACCCAGTAGCCTTGATTCTTGAACATGATTGTATGACTATATAGCTTACACTGTGTGACCATGTGATTATGAGAACTTTGTGGTTCCCACTCCCTTTATACAGTGTATGTTCAGGTGAATAGAAAAATGAGGACAAAAAGGAAATGAACAAAAGGGAGGGATGGGGGATGGGATGTTTTGGTTGTTCTTTTCCACTTTAACTTTTATTCTTATTCCTTTCTTGTATGTTAATGAAAATGTTCAAAAATTGAATGTGGTAATGAATGCACAACTATATAATGGTGTTGTGAACAATTGATTGTATACCAGGGATGATTGTGTGGTATGTGAATAATCTCAATAAAATTGCATTTAAAAAACACTCAAACAGTATAGATCTGTCTCTCTTATCCAACAAGCAAAGTGAGGTGTGCTGAGCTGCCATCTACCAATCCTGACCTGGAGTAGTTTGGGCCCCCCTGGGAGACTGGCCATTATGGGACATCTTCCCTTGCTCTTTTGGAGTTTTTGTGCTGTGTAAATGACAAGATTATTTGCTCTTTCTGGACTCTTTATACTGTGTAAGTAATAAAGGGATCATTTGCTAAAAAAAAAAAAAAATGCACCATTGTAGCAACTCACTCCACATTTATATTGCAAATATCTATTAAAAACCATTAAATATGTAAATGAATCAGATATCAAATATAAATTCAAAAGTAAATCATAACAATAACTGACATCATAAACTAAGAGAAAATTATTAAACTTTAAGATAGTTTAGGAAAAAACATGAAGACTGAAACATAGACAAAATATGAAAAAAAAAGCCAACAAAATACTATGCTTCTATACTAAGTACAGAAAATGGAAAAGTAAAAGTCATATCTGAAAATGGAATTTAAATAGGTATTAAATAAAATTGGGCAGAAGCAATATTTAAATTATATTGGTCAATATATTTTAGCACTATCAAAGTCATGAGTTCAAAAATTCAAGAAGCGCTGTAAATAAAAACAACATAAAAACACCAAAACCCACACTTAGCCATTTATTTTTAAAAGTCAGATTTTTTTAATGAGAAAAGTCAGTGAGCTGCCAGATAAACAAGCAATAAACAAGCTATCTTAACTTTCTGAACTTCAAAAGAGCAACAATGAGACTGAATATTAACTTCTGAACAGAATTAATGGAAGTCAAAAGAGAATAGCTATATTCAAAAGGCTGAAAGAAAAGTAGGTAGATGCTAATTGGAATTCTAAAACCTAAAGTTGTAGTATCCTTCACAAAATTGGAAAAAAATATTTCTCACAGAAATCAAAACGTGAGAAAATATGCCAACAGGAAACAAGCACTAGAAATATATGAAGAAGGATTTTTAATGATGAAAGAAAATGATGTCAGATAGAAGGACAGAGACACAGGAAAAAATCAATATCAATGGGATAGCTTAAATATATGAACACAGTTAAATGAATACTGACCATTCAAGCAATAACTGTGATCAATTCTGGGATTTAAATTATGTAATTAAATTGCAAAACAGCCATAGCATACAGGTTTGAGGTGAAATATGAGTGAAAAAAATTATGGGTTTATTGTCAGTAAGTGGCATAGACATCTTAAATATAAGATCAAAACAATTTGAAAATAAAAATATGGTAAATGTATACCATACTGTGAAATATTTAGAAAAGAGCTGTTGTACACAGATGATGTTTTAGATTTAATAGATAAAATTTTGTACTTAGAGCTAATGATGCTATAATGGGATGAGACTCAGAAAACTTGGCTAGACATAAATGTATTTTGAATATAGAAGGAGCATGAATTGTTGGAGGTCACTGGGTGGACTGTAGCAAGATTTCTAAGATGGCCCCCAAATTTCCACCTCCCTGGTGTACATAAACTTAAAAATCCCTTCCTGTTGAGTGTAGTTGGATTAGTGAATATGATTAATTATCTTTCCCATAGATTACATAAGCTATGAGTTAATCAAAATGGAGATTAGCCTGGGCAAGCCTGGTCTGATCAGGTGAGTCTTTTAAAAGAAGGTGAAATATCAGGGAGATGCCCTCCTGCTAACCTCCAGTAATAAAGCAGACATTTGTATCCCTTATTTTATATTCCTTAGAGACTCACAAATAACAAATACAGCATTTAATGATACTGAAGTATACATTGATCTAATACAAATCTAATAAAATTTATGCTTAATATTACTTTCTAAATATCAATAATTATATCTACTTTTCATGATAAAAAACATACATTGGTTGAATAATTTTCTATTAATCCTTAAATATATAAATAAGAAATGGCAACTAAAACTCTACATAAACCAAAATGAGATTCAGATCATGAGCAAAATTTCACTAAATTTTTAAAGAATGAGAGAATGTTTGCTCAATTTTGTAAAACAAAAACATAATTATATTGCATATTCAGCTATAAAGCCTTGTGGATCTTTATTCTTTGTCATTCATTTCTATTTACAGCTTTGTAAGAGGTTTAAAGGAGAGAAGTTAAAAAAAATAAGTTTAAATTCTGGAAAGAAATGGCCAATACTCTATTTATTTGCAGATGATATGAAAGTTTACCTAGTAAATCTAAAATAGCTTACAGACAAATGATTTAAAAAAATTATAGAGTTTACTGATTGTTTAATCAGAGACAAATATGCAAAACAGTTTTTCATCTTCATAAACTAGCAATAATCAGTTAAAAAGTAATTTAAAACATTCCAGTTACAACAACAAACTATATATCTATCTATGTATCTATCTATCTATGTATCTATTAAGCAAGAATACATCTCATATAAGATATTTAAGGTATGTAGATATGTACAGGGAAACTATTTTAAAAGTTATAAGAAATAGAAGCAGTCCTAGTTTTCTAAGACATCCATTGTAGGAAAACTAAATAGGGTAAAAATGCTAATTTCCATTAAATTAATCTCTAATTTGTAGTATTACAACCTGTGTACTTTATTCAAGACATTCACAAGTTGTCTCTAAAATGTAAATTTCAAAAAAAGAGCCCCAACATAGCCAAGATACCTCTTCAGTGAACATGTAAGGAGGAGCAGGATAAGTAGAAGTATGTGAAAGAGCATAAGAATGGGCTTGTTTTACTACAGATAATGAATTCTAAAGTTCAAACTATAAAGTCAGTAGGATATTGGCAGAGAAATAGAAAAATGTAACCTATGGAACAGAATGGAGAGCACAGTGACATGTTCAAAAATACATTGAACTTAGAGAAGATGGCAGAGTGATGCTGTGTGGGTTTTAGTTACTCATCCAGGACAGTTGGTAGATAGCCAGGAACTGTGTGGAATGGACACCACAGAGGAATTGGGGTTTGGACAAGGTCATACAATATTCACCAGTGCATGGAGCAGCTGATATCAGCAAAATCTGTAAGTGTTCACAGCCAGAGTGCCCATGCCCCTCCCTGTCAGGCACAATCCCAAGGGAGGAGGGACTATTGGTGCTGGGAATCATGAGGGAGAACTGCAGTTGAGGAATTGATAAACATCTCAGACCGCTGAACACAAACTCCAACCATAGATAAACTGTGACCAGACACCAGGGATTCTCAGTGTTGTCAGTCCAGCTGAGAGGAGATAGGGCTAGCAAAAACTGAAAATACATAAATAAATAAAGAGACTTTTGGAGTTAAGGAGAAGGTCTGGGTTCAAACAGAATCAGGCATATATGCAAACCCAGGGGGCCAGGGCCCTTCTCTGAAAAGCCAGGTTTTCTGGTTTCTTGATTGTTCCTCAATTCCTCCCCAACTGCTTGTCTTTATGCATTTCAATAGCCAATCAGAACTGCAAGGACTGAATTAAAGAGTTTTTCTTTAAATAGTCTATTCTGGGCCTTCTTCTTTTTTTAAAAATATTTTCCTCTTTTTAAAAAAATAACTATTCTAAGTAGCCCATTACAGAAAGCCTCAAAGACTTGCAATTTGGGCCCAGGCAATAGAAGAGCTAAGATAGCTCTGAGAGAAAAAGCAATAAGTCTAGTGGGGGAGATAATTTGATAAAGACCATAACTTCCCCAAGAAAGGGGGGCATGGTCCAGTTCCAGTGGCAGCCCTCCTTTGGGGAACTCATACCCCAGGTGCTGGAATTCAGAAACCAGCTTCAGTCAGCCACACCCCCAACAGGGTCAGGGTTACCAGGAGAAATAAAGGCTTCATAACACCTCACACTGGTGGGGGAGATGAAGGCTGGCAAGCAGCACATGCTGGAGAGCATAGGAAAAGCCCAGAGTCTAAAGGCCCCAGAGGAGGGTCTCATTCTTAAGGAAACTCTATACCCTCCTCCTGAGACCTGGCTTATGTGGACTGAGAAAACCTGACTGGGGTTAACTATATCTGAGGACACCCTCACACAAAAAGGCCACACAGAGACAGGTCAAGAAACAGAAAAACAAGAGGAGAAAAACTCCAATTAACTAACTAGAACATGTTAGAGGCCTAGAATAAGCTGAACTGAACATGAAAGGTTAGAGAACAAAGCCAACCAACAAGAAAACACTAGGAAAAAGAGTGAAAATGGAAACCAGAATAAACTAATCAAGAAAGTCAGATGCCTAGACAGCTTAAGATAATGAGCCATACAAGGAAGCATGAAAATATGGACCAGCCAAAGGAACAAACTGACAGTTCAACCAAGATACAGGAGTTGAGACAATTGATGCTAAATCAATTCAATGAACTGCAGGAAGAACTAATTAAAGATGTTCAAACAAATCTTCTAAATCAATTAAAAAATAAAGTCAATGAACTGAGAAAAGATACAGCAAAAGAGATGAAGGATATAAGTAAAGCACTGGATGACCATAAAGACAAATTCATAAACTTGAAAAAAATGGCAGAACTTATGGGTATGAAGGGCATAATGGAGGAGATGAAAAAGACAATGGAGACACAAAACAGTAGATTTGAACAGGCAGAAGAAAGGACCAGTGAATTGGAAGACCAGATACTTGAATTCATACACACAAAAGAAGAGATGGTAAAAAGAATGGAAAATATGAACAGGGTCTTAGGGAACTGAGTGACAACATGAACTGTATGAATATACATGATATGGGTTTCCCAGGGGGAGAAGAGAGGGGAAAAGGGGCAGAAAGAATAATAGAAGAAATATGCACTGAAAATTTCCCAACTCTTCTGAAAGATAGAAAATTACAGATTCAAGAAGTACAGCATACCCCAAACAGAGTAGATTCCAATAGACCTACTCCAACACACTTACTGAACAGATTGCCCAATGTCATAGACAAAGAGAGAATTCTAAAAGCAACAAGAGGAAAGCAACCCATCAAATACAAAGGAAGACTGATAAGACTAAATACAGATTTCTCTGCAGAAACCATGGAGGTGAGAGGACAATGGTATGATATATTTAAGATACTGAAAGAGTAGAACTGCCAACCAAGAATTTTATACCTGGCAAAACTCTCCTTCAAAAAATGATGGAGAGATTAAGATATTTTCAGACAAACAGACACTGAGAGGGTTTGTGAATAAGAGACCAGCACTACAAGAAAACTACAGGGAGTGCTACAGGCTGATAGGAAAAGACAGGAGAAAGAGGTTTGGAGAAGAGTGTAGAAATGAAGATTATCAGGAAGGGTAAAAGGAGAGAGAGAGAGAAAATAAGATATGACATGTAAAATTTATAAGACAAAATGGTAGAAGAAAATACTGCCCTTAGAGGAATAACACTAAATGTTAATGGACTAAACTCTCCAATAAAAAGACACAGATTGGAGAATGGATTAAAAATCAGGAACCCTCTATATGCTGTCTACAAAAAACTCAGTTTAGGCTCAAGGACAAAAATAGGCTGAAAGTGAAAGCTGGAAAAATATATTCCATGCAAACAGCAACCAGAAAAAAAAAGGAGTAGCTATATTAATATCAGAGAAATTAGACTGCAAAAGTAAAATAATTAAAAGAGAAAAAGAAGGACACTATATATTAATAAAAGGGTCCATTCATCCAGAAAACATAACAATCATAAATATTAATGAACCAAGGCAGAGTGCACCAAATTCATGAAGCAAATACTGAATACACTTAAAGGAGAAGTAGATAACTCTACAATAATAGTTGGAGACTTCAATATACCACTCTCATCAATGGAGAGAACATCTAGGCAGAGGATCAAAAAGGAAACAGAGATACTTAATTGCATGATAAATGAATTAGACAGACATTTATAGAACATTACTCCCCACAATAGCAGGATACACATTTTTCTCAAGTGCTCATGGAACATTCTCCAGGATAGACCTCATGTTGGGTCACAAAGCAGATTTCAACACATTTAAAAATATTGATATTATAAAAAAACACTTTCTTAGATAATAATGAAATGAAGTTGGAAATAAATAGCAGGCAAAAGATTGTAAAATTCACAAATATATGGAGACTAAACAACACACTCTTAGAAAACCAGTGGGTAAACAAAGAATTTAGAGAAGTTAGTAAATACCTCAAGGCAAATGACAATGAAAACACAACATATCAAAACTTACGGGATGCAGCAAAGGTGGTACTGAGAGGGAAATTTATTGCCCTAAACACCTATATTAGAAGAGAGATAAAAAATTGAGGAATTAACTGTCCATCTGGAAGAACCAGAGAAAGAACAGCAAACTAACCCCAAAGCAAACAGAAGGAAAGAAATAACCAAGATTAGAGCAAAAATTAATGAAACTGAGAACAGGAAAACAATAGAGAGAAGCACCAAAACCAGAAGTTGGTCCCTTAAAAAAATCAACAAAATTGATGGACTTCTAGCTATGCTAACAAAATAATAATAATAATAATAATGAATAAAATAAAAATAAAAGAACAGATGCAAATAAATGCAATCAGAAATGGGAAAGGAAACAACTACTGACCCTGCAGACATAAAGGAGTTAATGAGAAGATGCTATGAGCAACTATATGCTAATAAACTTGACAACTTACGTGAAATGGACAACTTCCTAGGAGCATAAACAACCAACAATGACCTGAGAAGAAATAAATGACATCAACAAACCAAACACAAGTAAAGAGATTGAGGCAGTCATCAAAAGCTCCCCTCAAAGAATAGTCCAGGACCAGATGACTTCATGTGTGAATTTTACTGAGAATTCAAGAAAGAATTAATACCAATCCTGCTCAAACTCTTAAAAAAAAAAAAAAAAAAACTGAAGAGGAGAGAAAGCTACCCAACTTATTCTATGAAGCCAACATCACCCTAATACCAAAATCAGATAAAGATACTACAAAAAAAGAAAATTATGGGCCAACATATTTAATGAATATCAATGCAAAAATACTCAACAAAATGCTCACAAATAGAATCCAACAAGACATTAAAAGAATTATACACCATGGCCATGTGGGGTTTATTCCAGGTATACAAGGCTGGTTCAACACAAGAAAATCAATTAATGTAATACACCACATCAATAAATCAAAGCAGAAGAACCACACAATCATCTCAATTGATGCAGAAAAAGTATTTGACAAAATTCAACATCTTTTCTTGATGAAAACACTTCAAAGGATAGGAATAGATGGAATTTTCTCAATATGATAAAGGTAATATATGAAAAACACACAGCTAACATCATACTCAATGGGGAGAGACTGAAAGCCTTCCCTCTAAGATCAGGAACAAGACAGGGATGCCCACTGTCACCATTGTTATTCAACGTTGTTCCAGAAGTTCTAGTTAGAGTAATTAGGCAAAAAAAAAAAAAAGAAGAAAAAAAAAAAAAAATGAAAGGCATCCAAATTGGAAAGGAAGAAGTAAACCATTAACTGCTTGCAGATGACATGATTCTATGTCAAAAACCCAGAAAAATCTACAGCAAAACTATTAGAACTAATCAATGAATATAATAAAGTGGCAGGCTACAAGATCAACAAGCAAAAATTTGTAGTGTTCTTATACACAAGTAATGTGCAACAAGAGGAAGAAATCAAGAAAAAATCTATTTACAATAGCAATCAAAAGAATCAAGTATTCAGCAATAAACTTAATAAAATAAAATATGAATAAAATAAAAATAAAAGAACAGATGCAAATAAATGCAATCAGAAATGGGAAAGGAAACAACTACTGACCCTGCAGACATAAAGGAGTTAATGAGAAGATGCTATGAGCAACTATATGCTAATAAACTTGACAACTTACGTGAAATGGACAACTTTTTTTTTTTTTTTTTTTAATAAAGGACACAAAAGACCTACACAAAGAAAACTATAAGAAATTGCTAAAAGAAATAAAACAGGACCTAAAAGAAGGAAGAATATACCATGTTCATGGATTGAAAACTAAATATAGTTAAGATGTAAATTCTGCCTAAACTGATTTATAGATTCAACGCAATACCAATTAAAAACCCAACAACTTATTTTGCAGAAATAGGAAAAAAATAGCCAAATTTATTTGGAAGGGAAATGTGCCCTGAATGGTCAAAAATATCTTGAGAAAGAGGAACAAAGTAGGAGGTCTCACACTGCCCTACTTTGAAGCATGTTACAAAGATACAGTTCTCAAAACAGCATAGTACTGGTATAAGGATAGAAATACTGACTAATGGAACTGAATTGAGTGTTTGGAAATAGACTCACATCTATGGAAAATTCATCTTTGATAAGGCAGTCAAGCCAAATCAACTGGGACAGAGCATCCTCTTCAAAAAATGGTGTTTGGAGAACTGGATACCCATTTCCAAAAAAATGAAAGAAGACCCCTATCCCACCCCTTATACAAAAATTAACTCAAAATGGATCAAAGACCTAAACATTAGTTCTAAGACTATAAGACTCTTAGAAGAAAATGTCGGGCAATTTCACAAAGATCTTGTGAGAGGAGGTGGTTTCCTAGACCTTATACCCAAAGCATAAGCAACCAAAGAAAAAATAGACAAATGAAATCTCCTCAAAAATAACAATTTTTGTACATCAAAGGACTTTGTCAGAAAAGTAAAAAGGCAGCCTTCACAGTGGGAGACAATATTTGGAAACCACATATTAGATAAGGGTTTAATATCCTAAATATATAAAGCAATCGTACAACTCAACAACAAAAAGACAAGCAAACCAATCAAAAAATAGGCAAAAGAAATGGACAGACATTTTTCTGAAAAGGAAGTACAAATGACTAAAAAACATTTGAAAAAATGCTGAACTTCACTGGCTTTTAGGGAAATGCAAATCAAAACCACAATGAGATACCATCTCACACCTACCAGAATGGCCATTATCCAAAAAAAAAACCAGAAAATTACAAGTGCTGGAGAGGTTGTGGAGAAAGAGGCACACTTATTCACTGTTGGTGGGGATGTAGAATGGTGCAACCACTCTGGAAGACAGTGTGGAGGTTCCTCGGGAAGCTACGTATAGATTTGCCATATGACCCAGCTATTCCATTGCTATGCATATACTCAGAGGAACTGAAAGTTAGGATATGAATGGACATTTGTAAACTGATGTTTATCACAGCATTATTCACAATAGCCAAGAGATGGAAACAGCCCAAATGTTCATCAATGGACGAGTGGATAAACAATCTTTGGTAAATATAGACGATGGAATATGATGCGGCTGTAATACAGAACAAAGACTTGGAACATATAATAACATGGATGAACCTTGAGGACATTACGTTGAGCAAAGTTAGCCAGGAACAAAAGGATGCATACCGTATGGTCTTACTAATATGACTAACATTAATGAACAAACTTTGAGAGTTAAAAGCTGATACACAGGCTACCAAGAGATAGAAAGAGGGTAGAGATCAGGCATTTGATGCTGAAGGACTACAGAATGTTCAGCAGGCTTGGTTTTATAGACCTAGAAATAGATAGCATAATACTGTGTGATGGTAGCACATTATTGTAGATACACTGAACAAAGATATCAGAAGTAAAGCTGAAAGAGATGAGCTAGAAGCATGTATGACACTTGAGGTAAAGATAGAAGTTAAAGACTGGGGCTGTTTAATTTAGCAAAAACTGGAGTGGTCAATGATTGTGACTAAATGTACAAATATAAAACTGTTCTTGCATGTGGGAGAACAAATGAATGTCAACCATGCAGAGTGTTGGAAAGGGGATGGTAGTGGGAAAAAATATAATCATGATTTGCAATGGGTAGAGGTGGCCTAGGGTACATCAGCTGAGGAACAGAATGGTGAAATGTTGTTTGTGTCTACAAGGAAATATTGAACTACTGCTAGAAGGAGTGAAGCTGTGAGACATGCAATGAGGTTAATGGAACTTGTAGAAAGTATTTTGAGTGAACTACACCAGAAACAAAGGTAAACACTGTAATGCCTCACCAATATGGACTAACTACAATGTGTAAACTCAGAATGGAACCTTAGAGCACAGCTTATCAGGGGAACACTTATTGTAACAGTCCCTAGATGGTAAGCTCTTACATCTATTCCATAATTGTAGTGGCTATCTCCAGATTCTGTGATGCTGATCCATCTGTGTATAACCTGATCAATCCCTGGAACTTTGGGTATCCATATGAAATCTGAAACTCACAGCTAGAACTCAGCAGATATGAATGTCAGTATTAGCACATATAGCAACTGTTAAAAAAGCTGAAAAAGAGTCCACATTTCAACTAGACATAAATGAAGCTGATGCGGTTAGAACTAGGGCAAACTGGGCCAAAGGGTAAAAGACAATACTGACTGCATTTTAAAACTTCAAATTCCATGTGAGATCAAGGGAAAAGATGTTTAGTTGGTGCAAGATCTATATTTCCTAAACAATTTAACTCACACAGTTGATTCAAATACCATAATTACATGAAACTTTTAATAGGAAGTGAGACCTGGTAGGTTTGCATAGGTTAGTGTGAAATAGCTACATATCTCAAAGTAATTTGGACAGAAAATAAAAATATATATGCAAGGCCTCCCTGAGGAGCTGGGGGAAAATGCAGAGGTATTGGGCTTCCTCACCTGGATTTTTGCTGATGTTCTCACAAACATTGAGGACTGGCAGTTTGATGTGCTGAGCCCTCTATCATGGGGCTTGCCCTTATGAAGCTCATCACTGCAAAGGAGAGGCTAAACCTGCTTATAACTGTGCCTAAGAGTCTCCCCCTGAGTACCTCTTTGTTGTTCAGGTGTGGCCCTCTCTCTCTAGCTAAGCCAACTCAGCGCGTGAACATACTGTCCTTCTCTGTATGTGGGATCTGATTCCAGGGGTGTAAATCTTCCTGGCAATGTGAGATATTACTACCGGGATGAATCTGGACCTGACATTGTGGGATTGAAACATCTTCTTGAGCAAAAGGGGGATGTGAAATGAAATGCAATGAAGTTTCAGTGACTGAGATTCCAAATGGATTCTAGAGGTCACTCTGGTGGGCATTCTTATGCACTATATAGAGAACCCTTTTTAGGTTTTAATGCATTAGAATAGCTAGAAGTAAATACCTGAAACTATCAAATGGCAACACAGTAGCCTTGACTCTTGAAGTTGATTGTGTAGCAATGTAGCTTACAAGAGGCGACAGTATGATTGTGAAAGCCTTGTGGATCACACTCCCTTTACCCAGTGTTATAGATGGATGACTAGAAGGGGGACAAAAAACTAAATGAAAATAGGGTAGGAGGGGGGTGTTTTGGGTGTTCTTTACTTTTATTTTTTATTCTTATTTTCACTTTTCCTGGTACAAGGAAAATGTTTAAAAAAATAGGTTGGGGAGTTGAATGCAAAACTATATGAAGGTAATGTAAACAACTGACTGTACACTTTGGATGATTGTATGGTATGTGAATATATCTCAATAAAATTGAATTAAAAAAACAAAAAAAAATACATGGAAGTTTGTTAAAAGACAGCTGGTTTGGCAGCTCTTTGGCATAAATGGTTGGGCTTTCAATTGAAGTTAGACCTTTAGTTATGAATATGGAAAAAATTTATTATTAATTTTTGCATTACATCACACCCAAGATTCAATACTGAATGAATTAAAGACTTAAACATCAAAGGCAGCAATTTAAACATTTTTGAAGCATAGACTGGCAACACGGTTAAGTAGACATAGAAAGGGTATCTTTTATATAGACACAAAAATATTCACTATAAAAGAAGATTGACAGACTTGACCACATTAAAATTAAGGCTATTTGTTCATCAAAAGTTACTGTAAAGAAAGTGAAAAGGTAACACAAAATCCAGCAGAGAAAATACTAACCAACAATAAATTAGTATCCACTATATACAAAAAATTTATATGCATTAATAAGAAATAAGAATCAAACCCATGATAAATTAGTAAAACACACAAAAAGACATTTTACAATTGAAGAACCTCAGAATGACTGATAACCTAGAAAAGGTAATTTAGCTCATTAGAAATCAGGGAAATGTAAATTAAGACCACAATAAGTTATCACTTTATACTCTCCAGATTTGCAAAACTAAATTCTAAGTGAAAAGAGTTTGTAAGAGTGTGGGGAAAGAAGAACTATTATAAACTGTTTGTGAGGTTGTAAACTGATTCAAGCACTTTGGAAAATAAATAGGTGCTAATTCTGTAAAAGTGTTTTTGAAAGGTATTTACCACTACTTTGAAAAGATAGTTTAAAGAAACTTGTATATTTGAACCATGGCATGTGGAATAATATATACACCCACAAACACACACACACACATATATATGTGTGTGTGTGTTTGTGTGTGTGTGTGTATATAGCTTTAATGTTTGCTACAGCAAAATTTTGCAAACAATCCTATTGTCCACACACTATTTATTGTTTATTCATAAAATATAAAATTGTGAAAATTGCTAACCTAAAACTACATAAAAAAATGAACATATGAGTGGAATAAAAACGTCACTGAAGATTAGAGTATGATATTGTTTATTAAAAAGGGTATAAATATTATATTTTATAAATATTATTTTTAAAATATGTATTTAAAAATTTTACTATTAAGTGATAGGCATGTGTGTATAGGAATAACAGCTAAAAGTTAGTCAGGAAAATAATAATCCTAAGATGTAGCATAGTCCTTTTTTTTAAGTTTTATTTTGAAATAAATTCAAACTTACAGGAACAGTGACAAAAACAATACAAACCCTATACACAGAACTCCAGCATACCCCAACCCTCCTCCCCCAATACCCCAATCCAACAACTTTAACATCCTGTCACACCACCATTTCTTTCTTTCCCTCCCTCCCTCCCTCCCTCCTTCCCTATCTATCATCCATCATCTATTGCTCTGTCTTCTGAACATACGAGAGCAAGCTGCACACATCCTTGAACAAACAATATAATTCACATATACATTTCCCATGAATAAGAACATTCTTTTATGCAATACCATTAAGCGCAGCTAAGAAGTTCAAAAAATTCAACATTGATACAAAGCTTACATTCTATATTTCCTTTTTTTTTCTTATGTCCCATGTGTGTCCCTTTGAGCCTCCTCTCCTCCATCTTCAAATCCCATCCAGGATCATCCTTGGCATTTAATTGTCACCTATTTGGACTTTTTTTGTTTCCAATTGTGGAAACATATATATAGCATAAACCTTCCCATTCCAATCCCTCCTTAGCATTCCATTAGTGGGATTAATCACATTTAGAATGTTGCAATGCTATCACCTTCCCACCATCCATTACTAGAGATTTCCCTTCACCCCAAACAGAAACCCTGCACTCATTTCTTAACTCCCCATTGCCCCTTCCCCCATTTCTCATAACCCATACTCAACTTTTCATCTCTATGGTCATATTCTCTGATACTTTCTTTGTTGTTTGCCATGGGGCTTAAATTTAACCTCTTAAATCTATAACAATCTTGTTTTTCTTTGATATCAACTTAACTTCAATAGTTCACATAAACTATGTTCCTATACTCCTCCATTCTGCCACCTTTATGTAGTTCTTGTCAAAAATTACATATGTTACATTGAGTCCAAAACCACTGATTCTTACACTTTATGTATTTTAGATCCTATGTAAACAGTGTAGTTACAAATCAAAAATACAGTAGTATTGGTATTTATATTTACCATGTGATCTTTACTGGAAATCTTTATTTCTTCATGTAGTTTCAGTCAATTGTTTAGTGTCCCTTCCTTTCAGCGTACTTAACTCCCTTTAGCATTTCTTATAGGACTGATTACTGGTGATGAAGTCCCTCAGCTTTTGATTATCTGGGAATGTTTTCATCTTCTCCTCATTTTTAACCTCCAGGTGTTTGTGAATTCTCCAAGTCTCTGATGGTTATTGACTTCTTTTTTTTTTTTTTTTTTTTTTTTAATCATCATTTTATTGAGATATATTCACATACCACGCAGTCATACAAAACAAATTGTACTTTCGATTGTTTACAGTACCATTACATAGTTGTACATTCATCACCTAAATCAATCCTTGACACCTTCATTAGCACACACACAAAAATAACAAGAATAATAATTAGAGTGAAAAAGAGCAATTGAAGTAAAAAAGAACACTGGGTACCTTTGTCTGTTTGTTTCCTTCCCCTACTTTTCTACACATCCATCCATAAACTAGACAAAGTGGTGTTTGGTCCTTATGGCATTCCCAATCCCATTGTCACCCCTCATAAGCTACATTTTTATACAACTGTCTTCGAGATTCATGGGTTCTGGGTTGTAGTTTAATAGTTTCAGGATCCACCACCAGCTACCCCAATTCTTTAGAACCTAAAAAGGGTTGTCTAAAGTGTGCGTAAGAGTGCCCACCAGAGTGATCTCTCGGCTCGTTTTGGAATCTCTCTGCCACTGAAGCTTATTTCATTTCCTTTCACATCCCCCTTTTGGTCAAGAAGATGTTCTCCATCCCACGATGCCGGGTCTACATTCCTCTCCGGGAATCATATTCCACGTTGCCAGGGAGATTCACTCCCCTGGGTGTCTGGTCCCACGTAAGGGGGAGGGCAGTGATTTCACCTTTCAAGTTGGCTTAGCCAGAGAGAGAGGGCCACATCTGAGCAACAAAGAGGCATTCAGGAGGAGACTCTTAGGCACAAATATAGGGAGGCCTAGCCTCTCCTTTGCAGCAACCGTCTTCCCAAGGGTAAAACTTATGGTAGAGGGCTCAACCCATCAAACCACCAGTCCCCTATGTCTGTGGTCATGTTAGCAACCATGGAGGTGGGGTAGGCGAATACCCCAGCATTCTCCACAGGCTCCTCAAGGGAGCACTACATCTTTTTTTTTTTTTTTTCCTTGTTTGTCTTTTTTTCTTTTTTTTTTTTTTTAACTTTCCCTTCTTTTTTAAATCAACTGTATGAAAAAAAAAAGTTAAAAAGAAAACAAACATACAATAAAAGAACATTTCAAAGAGACCATAACACGGGAGTAAGAAAAAGACAACTAACCTAAGATAACTGCTTAACTTCCAACATGTTCCTACTTTACCCCAAGAAAGTTACATAATATAGCAACATTTCAGTGAACTTGTTCCTACTACATCCATCAGAAATTAACAGACCATAGTCATTTCTGGGCATCCCCAGAACGTTAAATAGCTTATCTGTTCTTGGATTATTGTTCCCCCTTCCTTAATTGCTCTCTACTGCTAGTTCCCCTACATTCTACATTATAAACCATTTGTTTTACATTTTTCAAAGTTCACATTAGTGGTAGCATATAATATTTCTCTTTTTGTGCCTGGCTTATTTCGCTCAGCATTATGTCTTCAAGGTTCATCCATGTTGTCATATGTTTCACCAGATCGTTCCTTCTTACTGCCGCGTAGTATTCCATCGTGTGTATATACCACATTTTATTTATCCACTCATCTGTTGAAGGACATTTGGGTTGTTTCCATCTCTTGGCAATTATGAATAATGCTGCTATGAACATTGGTGTGCAGATATCTGTTCGTGTCACTGCTTTCCGATCTTCCGGGTATTTACCGAGAATTGCAATCGCTGGATCGAATGGTAGCTCTATATCTAGTTTTCTAAGGAACTGCCAGACTGACTTCCAGAGTGGCTGAACCATTATACAGTCCCACCAACAATGAATAAGTGTTCCAATTTCTCCACATCCCCTCCAGCATTTGTAGTTTCCTGTTTGTTTAATGGCAGCCATTCTAACCGGTGTTAGATGGTATCTCATTGTGGTCTTAATTTGCATCTCTCTAATAGCTAGTGAAGCTGAACATTTTTTCATGTGTTTCTTGGCCATTTGTATTTCCTCTTCAGAGAACTGTCTTTTCATATCTTTTGCCCATTTTATAATTGGGCTGTCTGTACTATTGTCATTGAGTTGTAGGATTTCTTTGTATATGCAAGATATCAGTCTTTTGTCAGATACATGGTTTCCAAAAATTTTTTCCCCATTGAGTTGGCTGCCTCTTTACCTTTTTGAGAAATTCCTTTGAGGTGCAGAAACTTCTAAGCTTGAGGAGTTCCCATTTATCTATTTTCTCTTTTGTTGCTTGTGCTTTGGGTGTAAAGTCTAGGAAGTGGCCTCCTAATACAAGGTCTTGAAGATGTTTTCCTACATTATCTTCTAGGAGTTTTATGGTACTTTCTTTTATATTGAGATCTTTGGTCCATTTTGAGTTAATTTTTGTGTAGGGGGTGAGGTAGGGGTCCTCTTTCATTCTTTTGGATATGGATATCCAACTCTCCCAGCTCCATTTGTTGAAAAGACCATTATGGCTCAGTTCGGTGACTTTGGGGGCCTTATCAAAGATCAGTCGGCCATAGATCTGAGGGTCTATCTCCGAATTCTCAATTCGATTCCATTGATCTATATGTCTATCTTTGTGCCAGTACCATGCTGTTTTGGCAACTGTGGCTTTATAATAAGCTTCAAAGTCAGGGAGTGTAAGTCCTCCCACTTCGTTTTTCTTTTTTAGAGTGGCTTTAGCAATTCGAGGCATCTTCCCTTTCCAAATAAATCTGATAACTAGCTTTTCCAAGTCTGCAAAGTAGGTTGTTGGAATTTTGATTGGGATTGCATTGAATCTGTAGATGAGTTTGGGTAGAATTGACATCTTAATGACATTTAGCCTTCCTATCCATGAACATGGAATATTTTTCCATCTTTTAAGGTTCCCTTCTATTTCTTTTAGTAGAGTTATGTAGTTTTCTTTGTATAGGTCTTTTACATCTTTGGTTAAGTTTATTCCTAGGTACTTGATTTTTTTAGTTGCTATTGAAAATGGTATCTTTTTCTTGAGTGTCACTTCCGTTTGTTCATTTCTAGCATATAGAAACATTACTGACTTATGTGCATTAATCTTGTATCCCGCTACTTTGCTAAATTTGTTTATTAGCTCTAGTAGGTGTATCGTTGATTTCTCAGGGTTTTCCAGATATAAGATCATATCATCTGCAAACAATGACAGTTTTACTTCTTCTTTTCCAATTTGGATGCCTTTTATTTCTTTGTCTTGCCGGATTGCCCTGGCTAGCACTTCCAGCACAATGTTGAATAACAGTGGTGACAGCGGTCATCCTTGTCTTGTTCCTGATCTTAGAGGGAAGGCTTTCAGTCTCTCACCATTGAGTACTATGCTGGCTGTGGGTTTTTCATATATGCTCTTTATCATGTTGAGGAAGTTTCCTTCAATTCCTACCTTTTGAAGTGTTTTTATCAAAAAGGGATGTTGGATTTTGTCAAATGCTTTTTCAGCATCTATTGCGATGATCAATTGATTTTTCCCTTTTGACTTGTTAATGTGTTGTAATACATTGATTGTTTTTCTTATGTTGAACCATCCTTGCATGCCTGGAATGAACCCCACTTGGTCATGGTGTATGATTTTTTTAATGTGTCTTTGGATTCGATTTGCAAGTATTTTGTTGAGGATTTTTGCATCTATATTCATTAGGGAGATTGGCCGGTAGTTTTCCTTTTTTGTAGCATCTTTGCCTGGTTTTGGTATTAGATTGATGTTAGCTTCATAAAATGAGTTAGGTAGTGTTCCATTTTTTTCAATGTTTTGAAAGAGTTTGAGTAAGATTGGTGTCAGTTCTTTCTGGAAAGTTTGGTAGAATTCCCCTGTGAAGTCATCTGGCCCTGGGCATTTATTTGTGGGAAGATTTTTGATGACTGATTGGATCTCTTTGCTTGTGATGGGTTGGTTGAGGTCTTCTATTTCTTCTCTGGTCAGTCTAGGTTGTTCATATGTTTCCAGGAAATTGTCCATTTCTTCTATGTTATCCAGTTTGTTGCCATACAGTTGTTCATAATATCCTCTTATAATTTTTTTAATTTCTTCAGGATCTGCAGTTATGTCACCTTTTTCATTCATTATTTTGTTTATATGGGTCTTCTCTCTTTTTGATTTTGTCAGTCTAGCTAGGGGCTTGTCAATCTTGTTGATCTTCTCAAAGAACCAACTTTTGGTGATATTTATCCTCTCTATTGTTTTTTTGTTCTCTATGTCATTTATTTCTGCTTTAATCCTTGTTATTTCTTTTCTTCTACTTGGTTTGGGATTGGTTTGCTGTTCATTTTCTAGCTTCTTCAGTTGATCCATTAGTTCTTTGATTTTGGCTCTTTCTTCCTTTTTAATATATGCGTTTAGTGCTATAAATTTCCCCCTTAGCACTGCTTTTGCTGCATCCCATAGGTTTTGGTATGTTGTGTTCTCATTTTCATTCGTCTCTATATATTTAGCAATTTCTCTTGCTATTTCTTCTTTAACCCACTGATTGTTTAGGAGTGTGTTGTTTAACCTCCAGGTATTTGTGAATTTTCTAAGTCTCTGATGGTTATTGACTTCTAATTGTATTCCATTGTGGTCAGAGAATGTGCTTTGAATAATTTCAATCTTTTTAAATTTATTGAGGCTTGTTTTATGTCCCAGCATATGATCTATTCTGGAGAAAGTTCCGTGAGCACTAGAAAAGTATGTGTATCCTGGTGATTTGGGATGTAATGTCCTGTAGATGTCTGTTAAATCTAATTCATTTATCAGATTGTTTAGGTTTTCAATTTCCTTATTGGTGTTCTGTCTGGTTGATCTATCTACAGGAGAGAGTGATGTGTTGAAGTCTCCCACAATTATTGTGGAAACATCAATTGCTTCCTTTAGTTTTGCCAGTGTTTCTCTCATGTATTTTGTGGCACCTTGATTGGGTGCATAGACATTTACGATTGTTATTTCTTCTTGCTGAATTGCCCCTTTTATTAGTATGTAGTGGCCTTCTTTGTCTCTCAAAACATCCCTGCATTTGAAGTCTATTTTATCTGAGATTAATATTGCTACACCTGCTTTCTTTTGGCTGTAGCTTGCATGAAATATTTTTTTCCATCCTTTCACTTTCAGTTTCTTTGTGTCCCTGTGTCTAAGATGAGTCTCTTGTATGCAACATATTGATGGTTCATTTTTTTTGATCCATTCTGCGAATCTATATCTTTTAATTGGGGAGTTTAATCCATTTACATTCAACGTTAAAACCGTGAAGGCATTTCTTGAATCGGCCATCTTATCCTTTGGTTTATGTTTGCCATATTTTTCCCTCTCTCTATTAATATCCTTTATTGTACCCATACCGAATCTCTTTAGTACTGAACCTTTCTCCAAGTCTCTCTGTCCTGTCTTTGTTTCTCTGTCTGTAGGGCTCCCTTTAGTATCTCCAGTAGGGCAGGTCTCTTGTTAGCAAATTCTCTCAGCATTTGTTTGTCTGTGAAAAATTTAAGCTCTCCCTCAAATTTGAAGGAGAGCTTTGCTGGATAAAGTATTCTTGGCTGGAAATTCCTCTCACTCAGAATTTTAAATATATCGTGCCACTGCCTTCTTGCCTCCATGGTGGCTGCTGAGTAGTCACTACTTAGTCTTATGCTGTTTCCTTTGTATGTGGTGAATTGCTTTTCTCTTGCTGCTTTCAGAACTTGCTCCTTCTCTTCTATGTTTGACAGTGTGATCAGTATATGTCTCGGAGTGGGTTTTTTTGGATTTATTCTATTTGGAGTTCGCTGAGCATTTATGATTTGTGTATTTATGTTGTTTAGAAGATTTGGGAAGTTTTCCCCAACAATTTCTTTGAATACTCTTCCTAGACCTTTACCCTTTTCTTCCCCTTCTGGGACACCAATGAGTCTTATATTTGGACGTTTCATATTATCTATCATATCCCTGAGGTCCATTTCGAGTTTTTCAATTTTTTTTCCCCATTCTTTCTTTTATGCTTTCATTTTCCATTCTGTCATCTTCCAGGTCACTGATTCGTTGTTCAGCTTCCTCTAGTCTTGTACTATGAGTGTCCAGAATCTTTTTAATTTGGTCAACCGTTTCTTTAATTTCCATAAGATCATCCATTTTTTTATTTAGTCTTGCAATGTCTTCTTTATGCTCTTCTAGGGTCTTCTTGATTTCCTTCATATCCCGTACTATGGTCTCATTGTTCATCTTTAGTTCTTTGAGTAGCTGCTCTAGGTGCTGTGCCTCTTCTGGTCTTTTGATTTGGGTGCTTGGGCTTGGGTTATCCATATCATCTGGTTTTTTCATATGCTTTATAATTTTCTGTTGTTTTTGGCCTCGTGGCATTTGCTGAACTTGATAGGGTTCTTTTAGGGTTTGTAGACCTATTGAAGTCCTTATCTCTAATTTATCAGATCTATAGCTTCGTGGAGTACACTTTCTCTAACTAACCAGCAGGTGGTGTCCACGAGCCACCTGTTCTCCACAAGCCAGATCTCCCCTGCTTAGCCTTTTTGGTGAGTGGGGGAGTGAGTCTTGTGGGGCCCAATTGGTGTACCAAGCTTGCGTGTGTAGTTGGTGTTGCCTGCCCTGTATGTGGGGCGTGTTTCTGGGCAGTCGGGGAGGGGGGGTGGCCCTAACAATCAAATCTCCCTGATGATCCTAGAGTTTTAAAGCTGCTGCAATAGTCTAATCCTTCAGTTCAGTCCTGCCACAGTTTGTCTCTGCCACTGACCCACAAGTCTTTGGTATTGGCGTATGGCTCCTGAGACTTGCAAGTGGGCCCCTCTTCCAGGCTGTGCACCCCGGGTCCTCTGTTGAGGGATGACTGTGCTATGTCACAGGTGAGTGCCGTCCCCCCAGGGCAGTTCTGGGCTGCTGGGCTGTGTAGGGGGGCTCCCAGTCTGCTCAAATGATGGCTGAATGGGGCTTTGTTAATTCACACTGCTCCACCTTCCCAGTTCTGGGACATTCAGCTGAGGTTGCAGGGAAGGCTAATGTCCACGCCCAGTTTTGTGGTGTGTGCCTGTTATTTGAAGCACTTCCGTCACACTGGGTTGTCTGGGGCAGCTCTGGGCTATGGGGCTGGCAATGGGCAGGAGTGTTTCCTGTCCACCAGGATGATGGCTGTGAGTGGACACCCCCCTTTTCTTGGGAAGTTGTGTTGTTTATTGAATTTTCTCAGCCACTGGATTATTGCCTTTTGTCTCAGAGCTCTCTTAGTTCTGCTCTTGACTTGACGTGCCCAAATTGCAATTCTTTGAAGCTTTCTGTATTGGGCTTCTTAGAGTAATTGTTTTAGAAGAAGAAAAAAGGATTTAAAAAAAAAACAAAAACAAAAAACGGCCCTCCTCAGAGACCTAATGGGTTATTGAAATGCTAATAGACGAAGCAACCAGGGTCATTAAGGAAAGGTCCACAGGGCAGAGAGATCAGCTTTTCTTCGGGATTTGCATATGCGCCTCGGGGCCTGAGCTCGGGCTTGAGCTCTGCCCTTCCCCCTTCTATGTTCACCAGAACTCCAAAAATCTTCCGCTTTTATTTTGGAGTTTTTCGTGTTGGTTTTTTTCTATGCCTGTCTCCTCTCTGCTGGGCTGGCTGCTCTCAGAGTCTCTGGTGTCTGGTCTCAGTCTATCTATGGTTGGAGTTTGAATCAGTAGAATGAGTTTCCGATAAGAGCAGCCACTGCACTTCTCCCTTCTCCTTCCCGGAGCTGACAGCCCCTCCTCCCACGGGACTGAGCCTGGCAGGGAGGGGCGCGGGTCCCCTGGCCGCAAAAACTTACAGATTTCGCTGATCTCAGCAGTTCCACATTTTCATGAGTGTTGTATGAAGTATGCCCAAAGTCAGATTGCTCTGTGGTGTCCAGTCCACGCAGTTCCTGGCTTTTTACCTACTTTCCTGGAGGAGTAACTAAAACTTACAGCTCACCAGTCTGCCATCTTGCCCCGCCTCCTATTGACTTCTATTTGTATTCCATTGTGGTCAGAGAATGTGCTTTGAACAAATTCAATTTTTTTTTTTTTTTTTTAAATTATTGGGGCTTGTTTTATGTCCCAGGATATGGTCCACTCTGGAGAGAGATCTGTGATCACTAGAGGAGAATGTGTGTCCCAGTGACTTAGGATGTAATGTTCTATATATGTCTGTTAAATTTCTCTCTCTCTCTCCTTTCTTTGTTTCACTATCAGCAGGGTTCCCTTTAGTATCTGAAGTAGGGCAGGTCTTTTATTAGCAAATTCTCTCAGCATTTGTTTGTCTGTGAAAAACTTAAGCTCTCCCTCAAATTTGATGGAGAGTTTTGCTGGATAAAGTATTCTTGTTTGAAAATTTTTCTCTCTCAGAATTTCAAATATGTCACTCCACTGCCTTCTCGCCTCCATGGTGGTCTCTGAGTAGTCACTATTTAGTCTTATGCTGTTTTCTTTGTATGTGGTGAATTGCTTTTCTCTTGCTGCTTTCAGAACTTGCTCCTTCTCTTCAGTACTTGAGAGTCTGATCAGAATATGTCTCGGAGCGAGTTTATTTGGATTTATTCTATTTGGAGTCTGCTGGCATTTATGCTTTGTGTATTTATATTGTGTAGAAGGTTTGGGAAGTTTTCCCCAACAATTTCTTTAAATATTCTTTCTAAACATTTACCCTTCTCTTCCCTTTCTGGGACACCAATGAGTCTTAAATTTGGACATTTTATTTTATCTATCATATCCCTGAGATCCATTTCAGTTTTTTTTATCTTTTCCCCATTTCTTTTTTTCTTTCATTTTCCATTCTGTGGTCCTCAAGGACACTGAGTCATTGTTCAACTTCCTCTAATCTTGTGTTATGAGTATCAAGAGTCCTTTTAATTTGGCCAACAGTTTCTTTTATTTCCATAAGGTCTTCTATTTTTTTACTTTACTCTTGCAATTTCTTCTTTATGCTCTTCTAGGGTCTTCTTTATGTCCTTTGTATCCTCTGTCATGCTCTTCTTCATGTCCTTTATATCCTGTGCCATGCTCTTGTTGCCTGCCTGTAGTTCTTTGATTAATTGTGCCAAGTACTGTGTCTCTTCCGATCTTTAGATTTGGGTGTTTGGGTTTGGGTTCTCCATATCATCTGGTATTATCATATGCTTTAAGATTTTCTGTCATTTTTGGCCTCCTGGTATTTGCTTTACTTGATAGGGTTCTTTCAGGTTATAAAAAATACCAATTTCTAATTTGTCAGATCTACAGATTGGTGGTGTACACTTTCTCTAACTAACCAGCAGATGGCATCCATGAGTCACCTATTCCCCTCAAATTAGTTCTCCCCAATTTTGTCTTTGTGGTGTGTGGGGATCTGATTCTTTTGGGGTTCAATTGGTGCACTAAGTGTGGCTATGTTGTTGGTGCTGTCAGCCCTGAATGTGGGGCATGTGTCTGGGTGGTTAGGGAGGCAGGGAAGCTTTAATAATCAAACCTCCCAGGTGTTCCCAGAGATTTAAGGCTGTTGTAAGAGTCTAAGCCTTCATTTCAGTCTTGTCACAGATTGTCTCTGCTGCTGACCCACAAGTCCTTGGTATTGGTGTAGGGTCCCTGGGATTTCCGAGTGGGTCCCCCTCCTCAGCTGTGCTCTTCCAGGACTTCTGTTGAGGGAAGGCTGTGCCACATCACAAGTGCATGCTGGCCCTGGGCCACCGGGCAGTGCAGGGGCATTCCTAGCCTGATGTAAAGATGGTTGAATGGGATGTGTTAATTTTCCCCTTTTCTCACAGCTCTGCCTTCCCAGCTCCAGGACAATTAGCATGAGTGCACTAAAGGCCACTGTCCATGGCCAGTATTGTGACATGTTTGTGGTGCTTTGGAAACACTCCCCATCACACTGGGTTTCTTGGTGCTGCTTTGAACTGTGGGTCAAGACCTGGGCAGGAGCATCCTTCCCCAGGCTGCCAGGGAGATGGCTCCAAGGGGCACAGTTTCTTTCTCCTTTTGGCTCCCCTCTGCCCCCCTGGCTCTGAGACAATCAGCAGCAGGTGTGGGAAGGGTTATCCTCCATGCCAGACACTGAGGCATTGGTATAGCCTGCTCCTGCCATGCTTCACTGCATGGTTCTCCCTGTGGTGTCCGCAGCTGTTCCTGGTTTTTTATTTTTTTTAAAGAACTAGTCCATCTCCAAATGCCAACCCATGGTTTCTCCACACTGCAGCGTGGCTGCCAGACTTTCAGCCAGCTCACTCACTAATTTCAGAATGCAGACTCCCGGTTTCACCATATGCACAGTCCCTGTGGATTTAGCAGAACTTTTCTGGCTGGTGCATCACTGGAACTGTTGTTCTGTGTCACTTTCTGTTTTTTTTTCTAGTATTTTTCACAGAGGTGTTTTTTTGCCCTGTCTTACCTAGCCGCCATCTTAGGTTCTTCATGTAGCATAGTTTTTACCTTAGGATGGGTGAAGGGACATAATGATGAGAAAATGAAAGAATACATATACCCACAAGTAAGGCCCACTATATTACTAATGATATAGTTCATAAATTGAATGGTGGATTACTACATGACCCTTTTAGTATAATACATCATAGCTTACATATGTGTCACATTCATCATTTTGTAGCATCAAACTTTAAATAGTCACTGATTCTTATGGATTCATTACTCTCAGTTCCACTTAGTAGATATACCACCTTGAGCCAGTCTGTGCCTGTGATTTCTCATATGAATATTGAGGTTAATGCCAGTAACATCTTAATTTGTGTGTTAGTCCTGTTATATGGTAAGCTTTCCAAAGTGTTACTTTCATAATTGTTAGTCAGCCTTGCTAGACACTCCACTGCCATTCCAGTCTTTCTATTGTTTGTTCTTTCATAACATTTGCATATGTTTGGAAGACATTTCTCCTTGGGACTCCCAAATCTTAGAAAAGATGTTACTAGCATTTTTTTGGAATGTCCTCTACTCCAAAGGGAGTAGTGGAGTAGAGGACAATGTTGCTTGTTGTCCAAAATAATACAGATAATATCTCCTTCTGGGAAACTTTTGAGCAGATTTGCCACCTTATAAAAGATTGGGGTTTTCCTGAACTTGGGTTCTTCTCCTCCAACACACCCCACTGTGTGATCAGGCATCACCTCATTATGTCACACTGTGGGATTTGGGGCTTGGGAAGCCATCACAAATGTTACTCAGACTACTGTGATTGCTGTGAGTAATAAACTGTCCTTTTTCTCTGATCCAAGAGGGCCATTTCTCCTACCAAGATCCTTTACTCCTGTTGAAAGCTAACTTGGTAGCTTATAAGTATAGTAAAATATTAGACCCATCACAGTTATTGACAGATTACATGACAAGGATGGATAATCACAGAGATATGACTTACCTAAGAAAAGAACTGGAGGCTTCCCATGGGCCTAATGGGATTTCAGGGAAGTCCTTGGGAATGGATAGGGAGCACATGGTCCACACTCTGTGGTCAATAAGGCAATAAATACTTTTCCACTAGTTTGGCTGTTAATGAGGGGAGGTTGGAGGGGTGGTTGAAGACAGAGTACCAGAAAGTAGGTCAAAGACAGCTCGCTCTGTGGTACTCTGGCTGCTGCTAACTCTCCTCCAGTTGTGTGTGTTGGGGTGGAGAGGAGGGAAGAGGGGGGGAATTCCTCCATATTCTGCCAGTCAGCCTTAGTTCTACCCCATTGTAAAAATTCATACTAACATATGCCCTCTGTGGACAGAAGTAATGCATATCTTTACTGAGTAGGAAAAGAGGGAAATTCACTATGTCAGGTGAAAAATTAGAACTTTGACTAGTTTATTTGGTAAATAAGGGGGTAAGGTGCTTAAAGAAGCATGTCAAATTCTTGTTAAAGAAGAATGTCAATTTGTGGATTAGCTCCTCCTGTACTTAAAAAATATAATAAAGTAATCACATGGCATTATAGTTGAGAATAATTGCAATTTTTCAGAGACAGGCAACTTTATAACTCATGAATTACTTAAGGAATTTTTCTCTTTTGAATCATGAATTGAAATTGTATTCACACTGGAAAGTGCAAAGCATTAAAAGTACCAGAGCTGATAACATGATGACTGATTCTGTAACACAGTGAGGAAGAGATTCTGTACTTTAAGGTTCATATTTCAGTTATTAACTGCTGAAGGGGATATTCAGCCCAAGAAAGTACAATATCTAAAATCTCTTTGGAGGGCAACTTTTGCCATGATTATTAGAGGAATATAAAAAAGTCCTATGCCATCTACATTTCATTTATTTTAAAGTTAGTTCAGATCTTAAATATTACAAATAGAAGTAGCTGACCATTCAATATTCACTATTCTTTTATAACCTTTGGAACTCAGATGGAAAACAATGGTCAAGGTAAACTTGAGTCTTTTCTATAATTTTTTATTTGTTTTACAAGAAAATTGTGTATCAGAATGTTTTTTAAATATAAATAAAATAAACCTTTTTTAAAAATATGGACTACTGCCAAAATGGATTGTCTCTTCCTTTTTCTTGAATACTGGTTTTCCCTAGCATTCTTTTTCTCAGTGCTCTTTTATTTTTTTCTCACTCTACCACTCTCTAGTCCTATTATAAATTGCTGTTATCTAATTTCTTTCATTATTATCTAAGTTCTGATTAGTTCCAAATTTAAATCTCCATCTTAAATACAAATCTTTTGTAGGTGTCTCCAATTTGATATTCCACAATTAACTCAAAATGAAAGTGTCCCAAACCCCATACACCAACTCTTAGAGAAACAAGCAAGCAAAAATCTTCTACTTCTTTCTTATTTCTGTGCAGTACAGTGTCATTTCAGTAATTAAAGTCAGAAATACCAGAATTTATTGCATTCTCCCTTGTGTCAAAAAGAATTTAATCTTCTCTTCCTATCAGTCCTATCTCCCAAATATACCTTGTATATGTCTATCACACTTGAATCCTTAGTTGACCCCATTGTCAGCTCTCATTGCACTATTTTAACAATTTCCTAAGTGGTCTCTAGGCCTACATTTTCCCCCATGCCTGTATTCCAGCCACTCCATCATCAGGCCATCCTTTCTCTGCATAAAATGATCATTCTAAAGCTATTTCTCAAAGTATAAGTTCACTTCTTAAAATTCCTTGATGACTTCTCATTCTCTACAAATAAATTTCAGTATTTTATATAGCCCAGTTAGATCTTTGACATGTACCCAACTTAAATGCTTAATTCATATTTTGTGGCTGTATTAACTCTAACATAGGAAAATACTTGCAGATTCCAGAAGGCCCTATGCTCTCTCTTGCATCTCAACTTTTATCAAAGCTTCTTGTTTTTATTTGAAAGCTTTCTTCCCTCCAGTCCTGCCATATTTTCATCAACTAGACAATTTTACTCATTTTTCAAGTCTCTCATTCTATTTTTCACTTTTGCTTACAGTATTTATGGAAGCTCACTGGATAAATTAGACATTCCTGCCTAAGAGTTCAGGCAGCCACAACTATTAAAGCACTTGATATGGGGCTGATTACCTATATTATTGATTCTCTCCTGTTCTAGAGTGAACTCCTTGCATGTCAGACTGTGTCATTTATTCCCAGGGTCTAGTCCAGGATATAGCACATAGCATAAAGTCAAATAACACTTATCAAATGAATTAATGAAAGAAGGATGTGCCTTAGCACTATTGCTATACAAATGCAGACAAGGAGGCTGTCTTTCAGTTCACATCCTCCTGAACTTGCCAACCTCAATAAAATACCTGAATCCATCCATTATAAAGTACATTCCCCATTTAGGCTTTCCTTACTGCATCTTTTTCTGGATAGCCATCTTACTTAATAGCATATCTAACATACATTTTTTCCATCAATTATGATGAACCCAGATGGCTTTCCATTTATTTCCATTTGACTTTCACATTAAATTGAACAAAAGTTTTTCATTTTTGTTATATTAGCCATTTAAAAAAATACAGCTAAATGATTTTCTTGGCCTTTTCTCTCACTCATTTATTCCTTCATTTGAAAAATATCATGTGTGTAAGTTCCAATTGCTGCTCTAGGCATTCTGTACAAGAGGTTTAACAAGACAGACATGTTATCTTCTCTAATAGTGTTTACACTCTAGAGACAAGCAATAAACAAGCATCAAATACAAAATCAAAACTTCTATAAATCTTACCATTTTTATTGATTTCATTGCAAAAATCACACAAACTGATATAATAAAGGGGTACAGGAGGCAAGAATTTAGGACATTTGCATGGATTTCTAAGGATCTTGTACTATGTGCTTTACACAACATATAGAGACATTTAAGCAGTGATATTACTAATTTTTTTAAAGTATATTTCTACTGGTTATGCTGGGAAGAAATTCGAAGGAAGACTATCTAGGAGGCTATTGCTATATTGAAGGGAAAAGAATAGCATATGCAGGATTGAATCAGATAAATACAATGAAAGGATCAGGCCTCAATAAAATTTATATGGAAAGAAACAAAATATCCTGAAAGAGGTAAGGGTGCACATTATTTTAAGTTGTGACTTCCACTATCATAGATAATATAAAGATATCCTTGAATATGTTGCTAATACTGTTATGTTGACATAAACTGCAGGGTTGGCATTAATAGGCAATTGAGATATCAGTGTAACCAGTGTTAGAAAACTTGTTCAATAACACTTATTCTAAAAATTTAAATAATATATTAGTAGTTAAGTTAGTGAGATATCCACCAAAATGGAGTATATTTTAACTATATGGCATAAATAATCAACTTAAGGATTAATCTTAATTGTTTGGTTAAAGACTCAGAATCAAATTTTCATCTCATCTGTATCAATTATGTGGTCATTTAAGTTATATATCTGCTACATAAATTTTTCCTGACCTTTCATTTTATCCTTATTCGTATTTCCCAATCTTGATTTACATTTTTCGTTGGTATTCTTTCTTTACGTTGGATGCGTTTTGTAAGGTCTTTCCATTGCTTCTGCTGAACCAGTGCTCATGAAATATTTGGCCAACAAATAGGGATTTATATGTAGGAATTGTGTTCCTATATTTTCTTTTTTTTTATTATGAACTTCAACATATATACATAACAGTGACAACCTTCAAAGTACAATTCAACAAGCAGTCAGAGAGCAAATTCCAAAGAATGTCATGGGTCACAGTTCCACAACTTCAGCCACTTTCATTACTGTAAAATACAACATACATACAAAAAAGGTGCCACCTCTTGATGTACAGCTGGACAAGCAGCCATATAGGTAATTTCAAAAATTGACCTGGGTTATAGTTCCACAGTCCCAGTCCCTTCCCCGTTATGCAACAAAGGTACACACAGAAAGGTGAAAACCCCCAAAGCATAATTCAACAAGTAGCTACAGAGCAAACCCCAAAGAATGCCATAGACCACAGTTCCAACATGTCACCTGCCCCCCTCCTGCCATTCCAACACCCCAGCATTCAGATATATATATTTATTTATCTAAAGTTTCACTATTCATAGACCTTTGTTAAATCTTTTCTTGTTTGTTGCTACCCTTCCTCTCACTTAATCGCTTTCCCCATCTTCAGGAGTGTCTAGGCAGGGAGCACCCTAATTTATTCATATTGAAAGGTGGTGTTGACAGTAGGGGGAAGGGGGCTGCATATAATTGTTGATCTCAAGGAGGCTGTTTTGCTTCTGAGTTTTAGGACTTGTCTGGCATAGGAACACGCTGGTGAATTTAAGTTTCTGAAAGATAAAACTTAGTGAGTGGATATCTTATAGAATCTCAGGTAGGGATCTAGGTATTCAGGAACTACTTTTGGTAAGGGCATGGCATCCTGTGACCATTGGGATGTCTAGCTGGAGCTTGCACAAGAGAAAACTCAGGATAGCCTCTGACTCTATTTGGAATCTCTCAGCCACTGTGACCCCAGTTTGTTACCTTTCTTTTTTCCCCCTTTCAGTCAAGTAAGAATTTTCAATCCCTCATTGCCAGAGCTAGGCAAGGTACTTTATATTAAACATAGAATTTATCCCCCTCAGCAATCCTGGGAGATCTTTATTATGATATTTCTGTTACATTTAAGTACACTGAGGCTCAAGAAGTACATAATTTTCAATAGCCACAGTGGAATAATAGGTTTTGGAGTCAAGTTCATCCCAGGCCTCCTCTTTCCCTATATCATTATAGAAAGCGCTGTAATCATGAGGACATCGGTTGTATGTAAAAGATGACTCAAGTTGCAAATAATTGAAACATTTATGCTGAAGGAGTATCTCATAGCAGAGAGGTATAGTCAAGCATCAAAGAGAAACAAGAACTTGGAGATGGAATTCTAAGGAAAAACCAGGAGGAAAAAAAAGAACAACAACAAAAAGAAAGAAAGAAAGAAAAAAAAAAGAAATGTTCACTGTTGTCTTATCTTGTTTGTTTCCTTGTTTTCTTTTTGGTGTTGCTGTTATTGCCGTTGTTTTCCTCTGTTTTTCTGTGACATTTGCCTTATTTTTCTTTCTCTGATGTTCAGCTTACTCTGCCCACAAGACAAAAAATTCCTGTCTCACAGCTGCAAAGATATTATATCTCCTGATTTCAAGAGTCTATTCTTCTAGGAGACAGCATTTGATAAACCCAACTCAGATCAACTTATTCACCCTCTCTAATCGATCATGGGCAGGAAAGTTGTGAGTCTTTGTGTATAAATATGGCTGGAAGGGCCCAATCTAATTGTGGAAGTAGTTAAGGAAGAACATGAGCTGACTGACACCCTAAAATGATTTTGTTTCATTGTTATATTTGTTTTATTGTTTTTTCTTTGTTTATAAAAGTAACTGCAAAAGGAAAGTGAAAGATAGAGAATAGGAAAAAGAAGGAGATGTAATTTTTCCCCTAAGGTTGCAACATTACCCCAGGATAGCTAGGTGAAAGAAATGTTTGAGTCATTAGTGTCTGCTAAGTTCTTTATGACAAAAAGTTCCCATTTGAGAATTCACATAAATGGAAGAAAATTTGGAAACATTTATAAATACATTTGCACTCACACTCTAATCCAATCAGTTATTCACTGCCAAGTAATTTCTCAGAATTGCCAAAATGTAATGCATAGTTAGGGAAATTTGGAGATTAACATAAATGCATTCTTCCTTTTGTTTTCAACAAAACATGGATGTTGCAGGAAAACAGGGAAAAAAAACAAGTTTAAATAGGAAAAGTAATAATGTGATTGGAAACTGCAAGCAACTAAATTTCTTAATACTTTCAAAGGAGAAACATTGTGTTCCTGTTTTTGTGACTTAAAATTCAGGAAGTGGAGAACCTAAGATGGCAGCTAGTAAAGAGGGGAAAAAAAAAAAAAACACCTCTGTGAAAAATACTAGACAAAGGCCAGAAAGTGACCCAGTACACTAATTCCAGCAATACACCCGCTGAACAAGGTGTGCTAAATCCACAGGGACTGTGCACTTGGTGAAACTGGGAGTCTGCTATCTGAAATGAGTGAGAAAGTCTGCTGAATATCTGGCAGCCATGCTGCAGTGTGGGGAAGCCACAGGTTGGCATTTGGAGGTGGACTAGTTCTTTTTTAAAAAAAACCCAAAAGTGGTTGCAGATACAGCAGTGAGAACTGCACAGTGAAGTGCAACAGAAATGAGCTGTGCGAACACCTCCATATCTGGCACGGAATATAGCCTTTTGCATACCTGATGCTAATTGTCTCACAGCGAGGAAGGCAGAGCTGAGACAAAAGGGTAAAAAAACGCCCCTGGCAGCCATCTTCGCAGTGGGCTGGGAACGCCCCTATATGACCCGGCAGCCCAGAACTTCCCTTAAGGGATGGTGTGCACTTGTGACATAGCACAACCTTCCCTCAGCAGAGGCCCTAGAAGGGCACAGCTTGGAAGAGGGACCCAGTTGGAAACACCAGGGACCATACACCAATACCAAGGACTTGTGGGTCAGCAGCAGAGACAATCTGTGGTGAGACTGAAAGGAAGATTAGACTTTGCAACAGCCTTAAATCTCCAGGAACACCTGGAAGGTTTGATTATTAAAGCTGCCCTCCCTCCCTAACTGCTCAGACACATGCCCCACATTCAGGGTGGACGGCACCAATGACACACCCAAACTTGGTAGACCAATTGGACTCCACAAGAATAAGAACCCCACACACCACAAAGACAAAGTTGGGGAGAACTGACTTGAGGGGAATAGGTGACTTGTGGACGCCATCTGCTGGTTATTTAGAGAAAGTGTACGCCAACAAGCTAAGATCTGACAAATAAGAGATTTGTCTTTGAATAATTCTATATATCCTAAAAGAACCCTATCAGTTAAAGCAAATGCCAAGAGGCCAAAAACAACAGAACATTTTAAAACATATGAAAAAAACAGGTGATATGAATAACCCAAACCCAAATACCCAAATCAAAAGATCAGAGGAGACACAGTACTAGGAGTAAATAATCAAAGAAATAAAGACAAACAATGAGAGCATGGCACAGGATATAAAGGACATGAAGAAGAGCATGGCACAGGACATAAAGGACATGAAGAGCATAAAGAAGAAATTGCAAGAGTAAATAAAAAAAAATAGATGATCTTACAGAAAGAAAAGAAACTGTTGACCAAATTAAAAACATTCTGGATACTCATAGTATAAGACTAGAGGAAGCTGAACAATGAATCAGTGACCTTGAGGACCACAGAATGGAAAATGAAAGAAAAAAAGAAAGAATGGGGAAAAAATTGAAAAAATTGAAATGGACCTCAGGGATACGATAGATAAAAAAAAAATCCAAATTTAAGATTCATTGGTGTCCCAGAAGGGGAAGAGAAGGGTAAAGATCTAGAAAGAGTATTCAAAGAAATTGTTGGGGAAAACTTCCCAAACCTTCTACACAATATAAATACACAAAGCATAAATGCCCAGCAAACTCCAAATAGAATAAATCCAAATAAACCCATTCCAAGACATATTCTGATCAGACTGTCAAATACTGACGAGAAGGAGAAAGTTCTGAAAGCAGTAAGAGAAAAGCAATTCACCACATACAAAGGAAACAGCATAAGACTAAGTAGTGACTACTCAGAGACTACCGTGGAGGTGAGAAGGTAGTGGCTTGACATATTTGAAATTCTGAGAGAGAAAAATTTCCAACCAAAAATACTTTATCCAGCAAAACTCTCCTTCAAATTTGAGGGAGAGCTTAAGTTTTTCACAGGCAAACAAATGCTGAGAGATTTTGCTAATAAAAGACCTGCCCTACTTCAGATACTAAAGGGAGCCCTGCTGACAAAGAAACAAAGAAAGGAGAGAGAGAGATGGAGAAAGATTTAGTACTAAAAAGATTCAATATTTTTTCATTAAAGGTCAATAAGAGAGACAGGGAAAAAATATATCTGACAAACATAAACCAAAGGATAGGATGGCTGATTCAAGAAATGCCTTCACAGTAATAATGTTGAATGTAAATGGATTAAAATCCCCAATTAAAAGAAATAGATTGGCAGAATGGATCAAAAAATGTGAACCATCAATATGTCGCATACAAGAGACTCATCATAGACACAGGGACAAAAAGAAACTGAAAGTGAATGGATGGAAAAAATATTACATGCAAGCTATAGCCAAAAGAAAGCAGAAATAGCAATATTAATCTCAGAAAAAACAGACTTTAAATTCAAGGATGTTATGAGAGTCAAAGAAGGCCACTACATACCAATAAAAGGGACAATTCAACAAGAAGAAATAACAATCATGAATGTTTATGCACCCAATCAAGGTGCCAAAAAATACATGAGAGAAACATTGACAAAACAAAAGGAAGCAATTGATGTTTCTGCAATAATTGTGGGAGACTTCAACACATCACTCTCTCCTATAGATAGATCAACCAGACAGAAGACCAATAAGGAAACTGAAAACCTAAACAATCTGATAAACGAATTGGATTTAACAGACATACATATAGAACATTACATCCCAAATCACCAGGATACACATTCTTCTCTAGTGATCATGGAACTTTCTTCAGAATATGCTGGGACATAAAAGAAGCCTCAATAAATTAAAAAAAAAAAATGAAATTGTTCAAAGCACATTCTCTGACCACAATGGAATACAATTAAAAGTCATAACCATCAGCGACTTAGAAAATTCACAAACACCTGGAGGTTAAAAATGAGGGAGATTAAAACATTCCCAGATAATCAAAAGCTGAGGGACTTCATCACCAGTAGATCAGTCCTATAAGAAATGCTAAAGAGAATTGTGCAGGCTGAAAGGAAGGGACACTAAACAATTGACATGAAGAAATAAAGCTTTCCGGTAAAGATCACATGGTAAATATAAATACCAATACTACTGTATTTTTGATTTGTAACTCCACTATTTACTTCCTACAGAATCTAAAATACATAAAGTATAATGATAAATCAGTGGTTTTGGACTCAATGTAAAATATGCAATTTTTGATAAGAACTACATAAAGGTGGTGGAATGGAGGAGTAAAGGAACATAGTTTATGTGTCCTATTGAAGTTAAGTTGGTATCAAAGAAAACAAGATTGTTATAGATTTAAGACGTTAAATTTAAGCCCCATGTAACCACAAAGAAAGAATATGATCATAGAGATGAAAAGAAGAGTATGGGTTACGAGAAGTGAGGGAAGGGGCAATGGGGAGTTAATAAGAAATGAGTGTAGGGTTTCTGTTTGGGGTGAAGGTAAATTTCTAGTAATGGATGGTGGGAAGTTGATGGCATTGCAACATTGTGAATGTGATTAATCCCACTGAATGGAATGCTTGAGAGGGGTTGGAATGGGAAGATTTATGCTATATATATGTTTCTACAATTGGAAAAAAAAGAGTCTAAATAGATAATAACAATTAAATGCCATTTAATTGATCCTGGATGATCCTGGATGAGATCTAAGAATAGAGGAGAAAAGGCTCAAAGGGACACAATTAAAACTTAAGAAAAAAATGAAATATAGAATGTAAGCTTTATAGCAATGTTAAATTTCTTGAATTTCTTAACTACACTTAATGTGATTACATAAATGAATATTCTTGTTCATAGGAAATGCGTATGTGAATTATATTATTTGTTCAAGGATTTGTGCAACTTGCTCTCATATGTTCAGAAGACAGAGCAATAGATGATGGAAGATAGGGAGGGAGGGAGGGAAAGAAAGAAATGGTAAAGTGACAAAAATATTAAAGTTGGTAGATCTGGGTATTTGTGGATGGGGCTTGGGGTAGGCTGGAGTTCTGTGTATGGGGTTTGTATTATTTTTGCAATTGTCCTGTAAGTTTGAATTTATTTCAAAATAAAAAGTAAAAAAAAAAAAAAAATCAGTAAGCATATATTGAAGTAAACATATAGGTTGACTCTATTCTAAAAAGGACCCTATCATCATGATGCAAAGTCTTATTGTTAAACCACATTTTAAGTCAGAGTATTGCAGGGCAATTATTTTTGTGGATATCTCCAATTTCAGAAATAAAGAAGTTTCCTGCTGTTCAAGCTTAAAACCCCACTGATGTAAGCTGTTTCTTTATTACTGATCAGAAATATCTTTGGCAGCTGATCTCAGCTGGGTTCCAGTGTTGTGAATTGGTATTGTCATTTCTTTTCTAACTACTTCACACTCTACCAAGAATGGGGGTGTGTGTGTGGGCTGTTATAGAGAAAAGGTCAGTGCTTTTATAGAGAGAAATTCACTGAGAGTAAGGGAATATTTTAAGTTTGGAGTATTAGATCTTGGGCTTCCAATCACAAAATAGTAAAACCTCTCTCTCTGGAATAGTTGCATCGTTTTGTAGAAATTCTAAGTTTGGTTGTATGCAATTATGTTTTCAATTTTTATATATATATATATATATATATATATGTATATATTAAATAGGGTTACATGTTTTAAAGAATCCAATTGTAGTTTAGAATCATAGAACATATAAATTTAGATGTTATATTTTTATGAAATTATATTTGCTATAGGAAATATTTTAGTAGCTTATGAGAAAACATTTTCATGAAAGCTTTACAATATCAATTTGATGTAAATGTGTATTAATTAATAAACTACTTCAAGTTAACCATAACACATGCTATATTCTAAAAAAGTGAAATCTACAATCCAAATTAGTGCAATAATGAATACCATGGAGTTTTCTTTCTTCCTTCCTCAGAAGCATTTAGTACTGGTGGAACTTTTAAAATTAAGATTTTCTGTATTCTTGAGTCTTGTTGTTACTGATTATCTTCCCAAGATGGCTTTAGAGTATGTGTGCTTTTTATGACTGACCATCTTGATTTGGAAATTGGTGACCTGATCCCCCACATTAACACATTAAGTACACAATCAACAACCAAATATAAAATGTTATTACAGTTATATGAAAGTTATGGTATATTCTGTCCTAAATACATTTTATTTAAATCAGCACAAGTTTACCTTGTAATGAGTGTATTTTCTAGGAAACTCAGGCTATTGTTTTGTTCACCTTTTTTCCAGGAATGCCAGCAATAACTTAGCAGACACAACTGCAAAAATCATTCTGAATCCAAGGCAATTCTCACATTTTAAATGAAACGGATTTTATGATATGCTTTTCTCATTGACTCATTCACCATATTTTTATATATGGATATATTTCACACTAGTCAAAATACATTTCCTCAACAGGAGTCACCTTGCCATAACTCAATTTTCACCTGTTTAATTATTACCTTAAACTGATTTTATCAGTTGGCCTTTGTCTGGCCTCAATTATCATTGTTTTCTCTTTATCTTACAAGATCAATTTAGAACATAAGAACTCACTGAAGAGACGTTTCTACATCACAATTGGCAAAGTGTAAGATACACATTGCACAGATATTTGTATTTTATTTACAAAACGGTGGTTCATTTATTCATTCATTTAGCAAATATTTATTAAATATTGCATCAGTATTTTCTAGCACTTTATTGTTTTCCTTTAAAAAATAAAAGAGAAAATAACTTCAGTGGTTATTTCAGGCAGCATAGCATTTTAAAATATATTATGCTACCTCTATAGTCTTATTCAGGTGGAAAATTTAGAGAATGCAGTTCAGATTGAGCATAATCCGGTTGTGACTTCAATCATTACCTTTCCCTGGGAACTGATTCAAATATTAAATACAGCTGAAAGTTTCTTCTTCCTGCAAAATTCTATATTTCCAAAGACTCCTCATTTCAGGAATAAAATTTTCAGAGGATGAGGCCTTTTTGGGCAAGAATATGGGGAGAAGAAAATTCATGGATGCTTTGTATAAGAATCAACAAAGATATATACATAATGTAAGGAATGTAAAATTTATATAATTATTTAGGAATTTCAGGGTAAGGAAAATATATGAGCTTGTTTTGCAAGAAAACTTGTAAAGAATTACCTAATCAAGGATTTCTTCTGCAGCATCTTATAATTCTTAGAAATTGTCAGAACAATATTTTGGAAATTCAATTTTAGCGGATGTGAATGCTGATAATCTAAATATCAAGTTTGTGCCAGTAAAATTTAAAATTTTAAGATAACATAAAGATTATTCATTTAATTATATTCATTTTTACAATTCTCTGTAACTATTAATTATTCTCCTCAGAACATTGGACATGGTCTTTATGTGTGTGTACATGAAATCAACCTATTTCACAATTGTTACCTCTGGGGAAATATGGAAGAGTAAAAGCACTTATTATGTCTTAATATACAGATAAATGATTTAGTTGTGGTATGGTTTTCCATAAAATCACACCCTGGGTATGAGGTCTTGGGTGTCAGAATGGGGAAAAAATGAGTAAAAAAAAAAATCAAGTTATTAATTCACTGGCATATAAAGTGGGTATCTCCCTTCATTTATTGCTTATGGCTTGTATGAGATCTATATTCTCCAATAGAGTACTTGGTGTGGATTACAATTAGAGCATGGCCAGTGTGAGTATATCCTATAGAAGTTACTTTTTTGTTACATTTTATGAAAAAAAAATCAGTATTGCATTAAGGAATTTATTCATTTTTACATATTAACTTTTCATTCCAAGTTACTAAGTATTACCAAAATAGAACATGGAGGTATATTTGGTTAACCTGAAAGCACAGCCCATGGCAAGAGTTTAGGTGAAAGTGATTTATTTAGAAATGCTCCAGAAAAACAGAATAGGAAAGGGAGGAACCAAGGAAGTCCCAGATTCAGTCTGATATCAGCTGTACCAGGCAGTACCACAGGTTAAATTATCCCTCAGAGTTTGTCCTATCTTGAGTCAAAGAAGTTGGGCTCTTGTACTCCCATACAAGTCAGTCACTGGTTACTGGCCACTCTAGGGTTAGAGTGGGGGGTAAATAAAAGTCTGAGTCACTTTATGTGGGCCAGGCATGCCCATTGTCTGAGGGCAACTCTGACGGTCATTGGCATATATTATTTGTAGCAAAGCCCACAAAAGGCAGGGGAGGATGTGCACACAGAGCTGGTAAAAAATGTATGTGAAGAGATCTGGATGGGGTGTTTTCAGTATCACATGCAGTTTCCACAGTTGCTCAGACCCTCTTGCTTATCTTGTTTATTTGTCCCTGCAACAGGTTCTTCAAGATTGTAGTTGGTTACCATTGCTGGGGAAAAACAAAAGAGAGGTTTATTATGAGATGAACTCCAGTTGCTCCTGAGGCCATTACTACTCTACTATTCATTCTGGATAGCAAACTTTTGACCAGTTCTTCTGCTGCTCTAGATGTTTTGCCAGATGGGATGAAATATAATTTCACTGTTACAGAGTCTGAACCTTGGGTACCATGACTTTCTAAGTCCAGAGTTTATACAATTGCTGATTCATAGTTAAAACTGGAAATGGAAGTACCAAATGATGCCACAATGAATCATATCAGTGTCTATATGTTTCTTCCTTGCTCCCATTATAATCTAGCAACTCTTAACTACTCATGGTAATCAGGTTAATTTACCCTGCCAGTATTGTCACTCCTTTTATTTTGCCAACTACATTACTATCAGGAGGAACACAAAGAGACTGGGCCACCCAAAGCTTTAAATTTAGTGGGACACTCACTGGGAACAGAATATCAAGACCAACAGAGCCTAAGATTGCAGAAACTGGAACCAGGAATCACTATTGGGTCATTGGGAGGATAGTGAACAGACCTACTTCTATTTGGTTTCCATACTATAATCTACCTACTGAGGACATAGCCCCATATAATGGGTGTTTGTTTAAGGTGCACACAAAATCCTGAAATAGGGTAAATATGCTTTGTGTTACAGCCATGCTAGCTTCACAGCTGCATCTTTAAGAGGTAATTACAGCATTCTGTCAAATCCGCAGCCACGGGTTAATAGCGTGTTGCAGAATCAGTGCATTCCATGGCTGTATGCTTACTTTGTCATAAAGTTAGTACCTGAGATAATATTATGTGTTATCCCATGTCAGTAAATCAGACAGCTTGCAAGCCCTCCCTCTGATGGTAGTGCTAGTCAAAGTACTATGGGCAAGAAAAGCAAACCCATACTGGGAATATGGTTCAATCTTATTCTGTACAACCTCCCAAAATGAATGACTTCAATATAATCAACTTGCCACCAAATGTCTGGTTGGTTACCTTAAAGGATAGTATGATAGTGGGGGCTCAGCACTGGTTTCTACTACTGGCAAATCAGAAATGTACATGAGCAAGGTGAGTGGGAACCCAAGCTTTTGAAACCATGCAATAGGTTCCTTTTCTCCCACCATGATCCCACTGCACAAGTAGAGAGCTGGTTGAGGATAGAGGCAGGCTGATCTCTGCTTGATGATGATCATCTTTTCCACCTAGATGTGCAGAGCCTCTTTTTGCAATAGACATACTTTAGGGAGCATTAAGGTATGATGCAAAGATCTTTACATTTTACACGCACTCCTATATTTTTTATTCAAGACTTCTTTGCCTCTGAACCTCGAATCTTGTTATTTCTAAGACAGTGACCAATTAACCAAACCATTCAGCCATACTTTCACATTTATTCTTAATGTTCCACTTGTCTTTCCATACAAAAGAACGATTAGTTACAGCATTTGAAATTCTGCCCATGGGAGCAGTTTCCTCTCACAGCTATATTTTAAGGGCCACCCCTGAATGGGGCTTGTAGTGCAGCCGTATTCTATTTTTGGCTCACACTAACATGTCCAGCCATGAACAAGAATGTGAATTTTTTTCCTCCTCCATCAGCTAGAATAAGGAACTCTCTATAGGGCCATAAGTATAAGCTGAGGGGAGATGTCAGTACATTTCTGGTGGGTGAGATGGGGATCTGAGACCTCCATTCATGCTGCTTCCATATGCCTTCTGGATTTGTTCAGTTCTCTTCCTGGACACAACACTCTCATTGTGTAATAAAAGGATATAAAACTATTTATTAGCATTTCTTTATGAGTATGTTCATACTTAACCACTATTTTCAGTAACTTTTCTAATATTTTAAAAGGATTTTTATGCCTATCATATTATTTCATACTACCATGCTTGAGAAGATGTAATGTATCTGATGGATTGAGCATTGAAAATATTGTTTTATAATCATCAAAATAAAAACTACTCTGTGAAAGCTATGAAGTAATGTGATAGAAATTAATAAAAGAAGGAAATTAAAAATTAATCTCAATGTTCTAATTATAATTTACCAATGATCAGAGTATCCACTGTTAATATGAGGTAATCTTATTAGACATCACTTTTCAATGACTGAACTTGACATGTTTATGCTCTTAGAACTTAAGATATACATGTTAAAAGGAATGTAGCAAAACAAAGGAATGTAGCAGTGAAATTCACTAGTTTATTTACAAATATGTTTCCTGTAGGCTACTAACTGTACTAGATTCAAAAGACATGGTCCTTGCCCTCAAATAGGTTATAATGAAAGAGGAGGTATAAATGTAAAATTAAAATGAAGCATAAACTGTGAAACAGTATAATTTATGAATAAGTAATGGAGTTTTGAGAAAGTAGTGGCTTTTCAAGTCTACCAGGAAGCGTCAATAAATGTTTACATGGAAAGTTAATTTAATGCTATAAAATGACAGATGGATAAGATTTGCCAAGAAAAGACATAGTGAGGGGGAACATGTCCAAGGCATGGAGGGAAATACACATAGTATCCAGCAAAGGACTGATAGACTGAACGTAGATCAAAGGTGTTGGAAAATAAAGTGCAACATGTGGGACTGTGAAACTTGAGGCTGAAAATGTGGACAAGAGCATGCATCACATCAACATTACTGAATGACTGGAAGAGAGCTTTAAGAAGAAGTTAAAGTGCAAATGAAGCTGAGACAAATGATGTTTGTATGTAATATATACCATCTTGGAAAAAAACTGTCTTACAACCCAAAATACAATTTTTGGATGGTTAAGCTACCCTCCCATGGAATGGTGAGGTCTATGGCACCTCCCCTTTAATCTGGGCAGGTTCTCTATCTGCTCTGCCCAATGGAGATATCACAGAATTGACCACACCCCTTGCATGGCTCAGGCCTTAACAGACTTGCAGCTTCCTCTTCTTGTCTCTTGAAATACACACTTTTGGAGTCCTGAACCACCATGTAAGTAGCCTCACTAGCCTGCTGAAGAGACCATGTAGAGAAGCTCTGAGACCACATCAAGAGGGAAAGGCACCCATCCAAACCTTGTCTTCTCAGAGTCCCTGTTAAGGTAACGGAAATGTGAATGAAGCTACCTTGGGACCAGCTATGATACCTGGTAGAATACGATGGTTCTTTTAATTGGCACTGCATTTTGAAACAATAGATAGATAACTGGATCACAGTTCATTACGATATTCCTTTTAAGGCAAAACTATTGAAAGTGCTATCTAAAATCTGCCTTCACTTCTTTTTTTTTTTAGTTTTTTTTTTAATTGAGATTGTTCACATACCATACAGTTATTCAAAGATCCAAAGTTTACAATCAATTGCCCCCAGTACCATCATACAGCTGTGCACCCATCAACACAATTAATTTTCTTTTCAATTTTTAGAACATTTTCATTACTCCAGAAAAGAAACAAAGACAAAAAAAGGAAACTCAAATCCTCCCATACCCCTTACCATCCCCCCTCCATTGCTGACTCATAGTTTTGGTGTAGCACATTTGTTACTGTTGATGAAAGAACATTAAAATGCTACTAACTGTAGTATATAGTTGCAATAGGTATATTTTTCCCTATATGCCCCTATATTATTAACTTCTAGTTGTAGTGTCAAACATTTGTTCTGGTTCGTGAAAGAGATTTCTAATATTTGTACAGTTATCATGGACATTGCCCACCACAAGGTTCACTGTTTTATACATTCCCATCTTTTAACCTCCTACTTTCCTTCTGGTGACATATGTGACTCTGAGCTTCCCCTTTCCACCACATTCATGCACCTTTCAGCACTGTTAGCTATTCTCACAATGTACTACCATCATCCCTGACCATTTCTAAACATTGAAGTTCAACCTAGTTGAACGTTCTGCTCATAAAAAGCAACCGCTCCCCATTCTTTAGCCTCATTCTATATACTGGTAACTTATATTTTGTGTCTATGAATTTACATATTATAATTAGTTCATATCAGTGAGACCGTACAATATTAGTCCTTACGTGTCTGACTTATTGCACTTAGTATAGTGCCCTCAAGGTTTCTTCATCAACCGATCTTCTAAGGCAGTTTTGTTCACACATTATACATTCCATCCTAAGTAAACAATTGATGGTTCTCTGTATAGTCACCTACTTATGTATTCACCACCATATCAGTATATATATAAAGACATCTCCATTTCTTCCAAAAAGCAGGAGAAAGAGTCAAAGAAGGTAGAGAGAGACAAAAGAAAAAGAAAAAAGAAAGAGAAAAAACAGAACATGACAGCTGTGAAGCAACAAAAGGAAAGATAACATTAGACTACAGTAGAATAAAGAGTCAGACAACATTACCAATGCCAAGAGTCCCATACCCCTCCCTTATGCCCCCTCTTCTATGTATTTAGCTTTGGTATGTTGCCTTTGTTACATTAAATGAAGCATAATACAATGTTTCTGTTAATTATAGTCTCTAGTTTGCACTGATCATATTTTTCCTCCAATACCTCTCTCTTTTTAACACCTTGCAAGGTTGACATTCATTTGTTCTCCCTCATGAAAGAAAATGTACATTTTATCACAATTGTTGAACACCCTAGGTTTCACTGAGTTATACAGTCCCAGTCTTTATCTTTCCTCTCTCCTTCTGGTGTCCCACATGCTCCTAACCTTCCTCTTTCAACCATACTCAGTCATCTTTGTTCAGATGGTTTGCTTTGCTACCATCACCCAAAATTGTGTTCTAAGCCTCTCACTCTTGTCTTCTCCTATCTGTCTGTAGTGCCCCCTTTAGTACTTCCTGTAGAGCAGGTATCTTGTTCACAAACTCTGTCATTGTCTGTTTGTCAGAGAATATTTTAAACTCTCCATCATATTTGAAGGACAGTTTTGCTGGATATAGGATTCTTGGTTGGCAGTTTTTCTCTTTCAATATCTTAAATATATCACCGCACATCCTTCTTGCCTCCATGGTTTCTGCTGAGAATTCCACACATAGTCTTATCAAACCTCTTTTGTATGTGATGGATCACTTTTCTCTTCCTGCTTTCAGGATTCTCTTTGTCTTTGATGTTTGATAATCTGATTATTAAGTGTCTTGGCATAGGTCTATTCAGATCCATTCTGTTTGGGGTATGCTGTACTTCTTAACTCTGTAATTTTATGTCTTTCCTAAGAGATGGGAAATTTTCATTGATTATTGCCTCTATTATTGCTTCTGCCCCTTTTCCCTTCTCTTCGCCTTATGGGACACCCATGACACGTACATTCAAGCATTTCATGTTGTCATTCAATTCCCGGAGACATTGCTAATATTTTCCATTCTTTTCCCTATCTGTTCTTTTGTGTGTAGGATTTCAGGTGTCTTGTTATCCAGTTCCTGAGTGTTTTCTTCTGCCTCTTAAGTTCTGATGTTGTGTGTCTCCATCGTGTCTTTCATCTCTTATGTTGTGCCTTTCATTTCCATAGATTCTGCCAATTGTTTTTTCGAACTTTCAACTTCTTCCTTGTTTGTGCCCAGTGTTTTCATTATACACTTCATCTCTTTTTCCATATCTTCCCTAAACTTTTTGAATTGATCTAGCATTTGGTGTTTCAATTCCTATATCTCAGTTAGTGTAAGTTTGTTCCTTAGACTGGACCATACCTTCATTTTTCTTAGTGTAGGTTGTAGTTTTCTGTTGTCTGGGCATCTGGTTTCCTTGGCTACCCTCATCAGGTTTTCCTAGAACAGAACTGTCTCAGGTCCCAGAATGAGGAAATATTCAGCACCAGGTTTCCTTGAGGGTATGTCTTAGAAGGTTGACACACCCTGTGATGTTTCCAGTCACTGTGTTTTCCTAACCCGCTGAGCAAGTGACACCTGTCAGCCTGTCTCTCCCAACTAGTGTAAGGAGGTGTGGCCCCTTTAAATTCTCAGCTTAAATTGTTTTTGGTTTGATTGTTTTCCCCCAGGCCCTGGGGTTTTGTTCTGAATGGAAGGCTGTTGGTATAGCTGGGCACCACCTCTTTCTTCTTAGGGAAGATACACCCTCCAGCGAGTTTCCATTTGCATTTAAATAGGTTCTTTGTCTCTCTGACTCTGTTATCTCCACCTTTGTCTTGGTCTGAGTGCTGCAAACTGAAAATGGCTGAGGCTTTCTCCACTGAACCACTCAGGTTGAAAGAAAAAGGGATGGAAAGCTGCCTTTCAGGGTCAGTCCATGACCCCCAGTTTCACCCTTCAGCCAGAGATAGCACCTGGTCCCCTGGGCTCCCTCTCCCAGGAAAGAGATTTCCCCTGGCTCTTCAAGGTCAGTCATAACTCTATCTGCTTTTGGGGATTTGCAGCCTGCATTGAGCAGTCCATGTTTGTTAATTAAAACCTCAGTTGGAGCTGGACTCAGCTATATTCACTTGTTCAGAGATTGCTGTTCTCTATCACAGTGAGGCTTTGCAGTTTGGGCTGCTGCCAGGAAGGGAACTGCTGGCTCATATCTGCAGTTTCTATTCACAGATTCCATTCTGTCATCTAGGCATCCTTCCCAATCCAGGTTGGTGTACAATGTGTGGACAGTCATGGTTGCCCCCCAGTAATTATTCCAGATCATTTACTAGTTGTCCCTGGTTGTTGCTCCAGGGGGACTAACTTCCACTCCTCTCTATGCTGCCTCTTCTTCTGTCCTCTTCTTCACTTTTTTTATGTATTCTAATTAGACATAAAACACTGGCACGCCACAGAGATTGCTCTTATCAGAGACATCAATATCTTGTTTAATTCAATGGTCAGTTTTCAATCTCAGCAATTCAACTTTCTGCAGGACTTAATACAGTGGTTTACTCCCTACTTTTCTGAAATATTTTCTTAATTTTGCTTGTAAAATGATGTGCTGGCTTGGGGTTGTATACCCCAGAAATATATTTTCTTAACCTTAATCCGTTCTTGTGGATGCGTCCACATTGTTAAAAGACCTTTGGAAGATGTTCTTTTTACTTACTCAGGATGGGTCTTAAAACTATTACTGGAGGGCTTATAGAGAAAACCACATGGAAAAAAAATGCAGGGAAATAAGCTCAAAGTCAATAGAACCAGGAAGAGAAAAGAGAAGATGCTACTGTAGACATTGCAATATGACCAAAAGACCAACTCAAGTAGCACCCAGGAGTTAGCCCCAGAATGCTACAGTCTTCAGGGAGAAATTATTACCTTGCTGAAGCCTGGATTTTGGATTTTTACTTGTCTCAAAACCATGAGCCAATAAATTCCTGTTGTTACTACCTCTGTACAGTATTTGTTTTAACAGCTATTAATGTAAAACAGATGACATACTCCCCATTCTCTTCTGCTGCTTCTCTAGATATTATTCTGCCTCAGTCTCTTTTGCTGGCTCTTCTTTCTCTTCCTAAATATCTAAAAGATGGAATATTAGAGGGTCAGGTCTCTCACCACTACTTTCTTCAGCTTCACTTTTTTTCCTAGATGACCTCTTATAGTCTCATGCCTACAATGCCATCTATAAACCCTATATTACTAGAATTATTAATATTAATTGATAAATGTTACATTAATATCTCCAGAACTTGTTTTCTTGTGAAATCCAACTTTATTTTTTCCACCTTTCTCCTCAAGACTTCTGCTTTGCTACCCTACAGGCATATCAAACTTATAACCAGGAAAAAATCCGTATTTCCACCTTCTAAGCAATTTATTTGACCAAAATAAGAGGCATTCATGATTTCTATCTTCCCCTCATATTCTCATCTACCTCCACATCACTATCTTCCCCTCACACTCCATGTCTAACCATTAGAATGTTCACTCTAGCTTCAATATATATTCTGAGTTCAACCTCTTCTGACAATTTCTAGCATCCTCACTAATCCAGATGACACCACCATCATTTATCTCCTAAGTACCCTAATAATCTCCTAACAGGGTTCTTGGCTCTCCCTCTTCCTTTTAAAATGCTGTTCTCCATACAACAACTACAGTTCTCTCTATTTCATACCTGAAATAGCTTTCCACCACATTTGGAATAAAATGCAAACTCCTTGCCATGCAAATCCAGGCCCATCTGATTCTGCTTACCTATATGATCTCATCTAACTCTTTCTCTTATTGACTCCATTCCAGCCACACTCTTCTAAAATTTTTAAGCATCTTTCCAGCCTAAGGGATATTATGCTTTCATTTTTCCACACATGTTTTTCCAAGTTATCTTCACTGATAAATGACCACTCTCATTTCTCATGTCTATACCCAAGACACCTCAGAGAGCTTTACCATGGAAATATTATTGAATAACATTAAACCAACATCATTCACTAAATGCAACATAATTTGTCATAGCACTGAACAAAACTTGAATTTTAACAAACTTTTGTATTGTCTTAGTACTCAGCATTTCTCATTTATGTTTATTTATTTGTATATTATCTATTTCCCAAATAAGCATGTGAATGTTCGATGACAGATCCACCCTTACTGTATTCCCTGATATATATCCCAAGTTTACAATAATATCTGGTTCTTAAGATGATAAAAATACTTTGAACAAATACCTACTTGAATGACTAGAGCAATCAGCAAAAAAAAAAAAAAAAAAGGATCACCAGGTATTCAACAAACATGATTTCAACTTTTGGGATGGGCTCAAAACAAGTAAAAACAGTCCTAAAAAAAGGCTGTACCAAAGAAAAACAAAACCTCTCAGAGAGAAAACACACAAGAAAAGAAGAAAGATGAAGTTAAATTTTAGATTTTTTCACAGCCAATCTTGAATTAAATAAATTTATGCCTAGAGGTGAGCTGAAAAGGCAGAGGTTAATCTTCTTCTGTCTTTGCCAGCCTAAGATCCCATGAATCATAGGAGGGCATATCATTTTGTGAAGATTGTAATATCAATATATGTTTTCACTATTTTTATTTTTTCCTGTAAATACTAGCCAACCACTTCCTCTGGAGAATAATCAAGGAGATGATGATTCATTTCAGTGATGAAAGAAACCCTGGATGTTTAGAACTAATCAGAAATAGTATTTGAATACTCAGCCTGGCAACTTTCTCTGAGTTTGTTTATAACATATTTTTTAAAACCATATATTAAGTAGTAATTCAGGACTTCTGGGAAGATGGTGGATTAAGAGACACAGAGCAAAATTATCCTCCAATAAAAAGCACTAGATAAAGGACAGGAAGCATTCCAGAATAGCAATTCCAGGGTGCCACCAGCCAGGCAGGGACTTCCACATCACATAGTGATAACATAGCTAGAAAGCAGAAAAACTGCATTCATGAGGACTGGTGAGTATATTCAGCCCAGAACACCAACAGGGATGGGTGGTTGAACCAGATGATGAGCATGGAGGTGAGCAGCATTCCACACCTCATGCACCCTTCTCAGCAGTTGGCTGAGGTGATAACTTTTCACAGCCCCACAGCTGGGAGCTCCCATGCTGGCAGTTGGAGCCAGCAGACAAGTACAGAAGGGAGCAGCATTCCATGCCCTGTGCACCCATCTCAGCAGTTGGCTGGAGAGATATTCCTTCACAATCCTGTGGCCAAGAGTTCCTGTGACAGACACTGGTGGCTATAGCCAGCTGCCAAGTACAGAATGAGCAGCTTTCCAAACCCCAGGCACCTATCTCAGCAGTTGCCTGGGGAGATAACCATTTGCAGACCTATGGCTGACAGCACCCGTAAGTGAACTCAGGATTCAGCAGACTTGTAGTGACAACAATCACTCTTCTTCCATGAAGGTGTGTGGTATGCACAGCCAAGAGGCAAGGGCACTGCACAGAAGTTCCAGGAGCCTCTCCCCAACTCCAGGGACATGCATGTACATGGTGGACAGGGATTGTGGTGCATTTGAGCTGGGAGGTGAGACATGCAGCTCTGCAGTCCCGGAGTGATCTTCTCACAACCCTGGGAATTGCTGGGGCCACTGTGCCCTGGAGAGGACATCCTGCTGAACTGCACAGTCCTGCTCCCCTCCCACAGGGCTAGCAGTCCCCAGTATACACAGAAAACCGGTGTGCTGATTAGAATTCCACCCAGTTTGGACCCCACCCAGTGCAAAGATGAAGTTGGGGGAGAGCTGGCTTGAGGATAAGAGGTGGCTCAAGAGTGCCATTTGCTGGTAAGAGAGGGAAAGTGCATTCCACAAAGCTGTAGTTCTGCCAAATTATAGATAAATGTTCAAATAATCCTGCATATCCTAAAATAACCTTATCAAGATATGCAAATGCCACATGGACAACAGAAAATCATAAAGCATATGAATAAACCTGAAGATATGGACAACCCAAAACAACCAAATTAAAAAGCCAGAAGAGACACAGAACTTGGAGCAATTAATTAAAGTACACAAAAATCTCCAAAACAATTTCAATGAGATGGCTCAGGACATAAAGAACATCAAAAAGACTCTAGAAGAGCATAAGGAAGAATTTTAAAGAATAAATAAAAAATAGCATATTTTATGGAAATAAAAGATACTGTTGATCAAATTAAAATATACTTGAGACACACAACAGCAAATTTGGAGAGGCAGAAGAAAGAATAAGTGAGCTAGAGGACAGCGTGATGGATACAAAAGCACAAAAGAACAAAAGAACATTGAAATGAATCTCAGGGAAATGATGGACAACATGAAGCAAACAAAGTAGAATAATTGGTGTCCCAGAAGGTGAAGAGAAAAGGGCTAGTAAGAGTATTGGAAGACATTGTTTTGGGATAACTTTCCAACCCTTTTAAATGACATAAACATGAAATCAAAGATGCCCAAAGAACTCCAATTAGAATAAATCCAAATAAACCCATTCTGAGAAATATTCGGATCAGATTGTCAAATGTTGAAGAAAAGAAAGTTCTGAAAGCAACAAGACAGAAGCAATTCATACATGAAAGGGTAACAACGTAAGACTAGATACTGACCACTTAGTGGGCACCCTAGAAGTGAGAAGACAGTGTTGTGACATATTTAAGATACTGAAATAGAAAAATTTCCGGTGAAGAATTCTTTATCCAGGAAAAGTCTCCAGCAAAACTGAGGGAGAGTTTACAATTTTCACAAATAAACAAATGCTGAAACAATCTGTTAACAAGATACTTGTCCTGCAAGAAATACTAAAGGGATCTCCACTGGCTGAGAAAAAAGAAAGGAGAGAGAGGCATGGAGAAGGACATAGAACTGAAAAGTATTAGTAAGTTTAGGTGAAGAACTGCCTTCCCAGTGATAACACTGAATGTGAATGGATTAAATTCCCCAATAAAAGATATAGACTGGCAGAATTGATTAAAAAGTGTGTTTCATCAATATGCTGTTTACAAGAGACTAATCTTAGACCCAGCAACACAAACAGGTTGAAAGTAAAAGGATGGGAAAAAATATTCCATGCAAGCTACAGTCAAAAGAATGCAGGGGTAGCAAAACTAATATCAGATAAAATAGACTTTAAATTGAAAGATGTCAAAAGACACAAAGGACTCTATATACTAATAAAAAGGAAAGTTCACTAAGAAGAAATAGCAGTCATAAATGTTTATGTACCCAATCAAGGTGTTCCAAAGTACATGAGAAAAACATTGGCAAAACTGAAGGAAGCAATAGACATTTCTACAATAATCATGGGAAACTTCAACACACAACTCTCTTCTATAGATAGAACAACCTGACAGAGGACCAATAAGGAAATTGAAAACCTAACCAAAGTGACAAATGAGTTAGACTTAACAGACAATTTAGAGGAAATGGATAATTTCCTGGAAAACACATGAACACCCTAGACTGAGCCAAGAAGAAATAGAAGATATGAACAAACCAATCGTAAGTAAATGACCTAACTGAAGAGACACTCAAGAAAAAATACCATTCACAACAGCATCTAAAATGATCACATACCTAGGAATAAATTTAACCAAGGATATAAAAAACTACACAGAAAATTATATAAATTTGCTAAAAGAAACCAAAAGGGACCTAAAGAGATGAAAATATATTCCATGTTTATGGATAGGAAGGCTAAACTTCATTAAGATGTCAATCCTACTCAAACTGATCTACAGATTCAATGCAATTCCAATAAAATGTCCAACATCCTACTCGGCAAACTTGGTAAAGTTAGTTATCACATTTATTTGGAAGAGAAGGGGCCTTTAATTGCTAAAAACATTCTAAAAAATAAAAATGAAGTGGGAGCACTTACACTTCCTGACTTTGAAGCCTACTATAAATTCACAGTAGTCAAAACAGCATGATACTGGCACAAAGATAAGATACATTGATCACAGGAAATGAATTCAGAGTTTGGAAATAGAACCCCAGATCTATGGTTAATTGATTTTTGATAAGACCCCCAAATCCACTGAACCAGGACAGAAAAGTTTCTTCAAAAATGGGGCCGAGAGAACTGGACATCCTTTTCCAAAGGAAGGAAAGAGGACCACTACCTCACACCCTACACAAAAATTAACTCAAAGTGGGTCAAAGACCTCCATATAAGAGACAGTACCATAAAACTCCTAGAATATATTATAGGGGAACACCTTCAAGACCTAGTACTAGGAGGTAGCTTCTTAGACATTACACCCAAAGCACAAGCACTGAAAGAAACAATAGATAAATAGGAACTCTTCAAAATCAAAAGCTTTTGCACCTCAGAGGAATTTATCAAAAAGGTGAAGAGGCAGCCATTGCAATGGGAGAAAATATTTGTAAACTATATATCTGTTAAGAGAATATCTTGCATATATAAAGAAATCCTATAACTCAACAACAATAGTACAAACAGCCCAACTATAAAATGGGCAAAAGATATGACAAAGACATTTTTCTGAAGAGGTAATACAAATGGCAAAACCACGTGAAAAATTTTCATCTTCAGTAGCTATTATGGAAATGTAAATCAAGACCACAATGAGATATCATCCCACACCAATAAGAATGGCTGGCATTAAACAAACAGGGAACTATAAATACTGGAGAGGATGTGGAAAAATTGGAACTCATATTCATTGTCAAGTGGGAATGTGTAATGGTACAGCTGCTGTGGAAGACAGATTGGCAGCTCCTCAGAAAAATAGATATTGACTTACCCTATGATCTGGCAATTTAACTTCTTGGTATATACCCAGAAAATCTGAAAGCAGTGACACGAACAGACATCTGCACACCAATGCTCATAGTAGCTTTGTTCACAATTGCCAAGAGATTGAAATAACCCAAGTGTCCTTCAACAGATGAGTGGATAATACACACACACACACACGCACGCACACACATACATATATGTATACACACACACATTCAGCAGTAAGAGGGAATGAGGTTGTGAAACTTATGACAACATGGATGAGCCATGAAGACATAATGCTGAGTGAAATAAGCCAGGCACAAAAGGAGAGATACTGTATGTTATCACTAATGTGAACTCCCTGAATAATGTAAAATCAGTTTTTTGTAATGTAGAATATAGGGGACCCAGAGATAGAAGATAGTGAAGGTAGAATGATAACCTAATATATACAGATATGATAAAGAAGGTTTACCTAATGGTATGGGAATGAACAGGGGGGTGAATATGGTTTGTTAATGGTATAATAAGTATCAGTGCAGTATTGAAGTTGAACATCATTTAAAGTGGTGGTTCAAAGGCACATAACCCACAGAGTAGCACTATAAATATCAACAAATGTTAGCATGATATACTTCTAAGGTATGACACTGGTACAGAGTTAACAACAGCGTGGTGTATGGAAAAACTATACATCACATATTACAGACTATGTTTTAATAGGAATATCTTACCAGTACTACACTAATGCTAGGGATGAATAATTAGCAAATGATAAGAGCTCTGGGATGCTTTATATTATGATAATTGTTTAAAATTCAGAGGGATAATGATTGTACAACTAAGTGAAGATAATGTGAGAAACTGTTTATCTTGGTATGGAATATATGTTATGTGAAATTGGGAACCCCCCACTTAATAAATCAGACCCTGGATCTTGAGGCTTGCTCTTGTGAAACATGGAGCTGTAAATAGCATGTCAAATCTTCCTTTAATTATACCTAGGAGACACTTCCAGAGAACTTCTTGTACAGCTCAACTGTGGTCTTTCTCTGTCTAAGCCCAACTCTGCAAATAAATTCATTAACTTCTGCCCCAAGTGGGACATGACTCCCAGAGAAATGAATCTCCCTGGTGACATGGGAAGCCACTCCCAGGAATGAGCCTTGCCCTGTAATCGAGGGATTGTAAATGCCTCCTTGACCATAAGGGGGAATAGAAAGGCAACAAAATAAGGTTACAGTGGCTAAGATATCTCCAATACAGTGACTAAAATATCCTGGAGTTTTCTCTTATGGAAGCTCCAGCTAGAGAGCACAAATGGCCACAGTATGCCATGCCCTTACCAACAATAGTCCTGACATATGTAGGTCCCTATCTGAGATTTTATAAAAGATTCACACACTAAGTTTTATCTTTCAGAGACTTAAATCCACCAGTGTTCCTGTGCCAGACAATTCCTAAAACCCAGAAGCAACAGCTTCTTTAAAAACAACAATCAGATGCAGCCCCCCTTCCCATAATGTTGACACCCTCTAACAGTATGAACAAGTTAGGGTGGTCACTGACTAGATACCTAGATCGAGAAAGTGATTCAATGAGAGGAAGGGGGTGGCAACAGACAAGATAGGATTTAACAAAGGATTACATTACTGAATCTTTACATAAATATATATTTTAGATGCTAGGGTATTAGAATAGCTAGAAGGAAATAACTGAAATGGTGGAACTGTAACCTATAACATTATTTGAAATTGTGCTTTGAAAGTTATCACATTTCTGTTTATATCCTATATTTCACAATAAGGAAAGAACTGAAACTGTGGAACTATAGCTCATAACACTTTGGGAAATTACTTATATAACAGCTTGTTGAGCTGTACTTTGAAAGTTAATACTTTTATGTATGTATGTTATATTTCATGATAAGGAAATAATTGAAATTGTGGAATTGTAACCTGTGACATTCTTTGAAATTTGCTAACTACATGTTAAATCATACTTTGAAAGTTATAACTGTTAGGTACAGATGTTAAAAGTTCACAATAAAAAATGCATTAAAAAGAAGTAATTCAACAAGTATTTATAGAGTATATACTCTAAGTATGTGAAGTGATGGTAAACTATTTGGAGAAAGTGAATCAGTTTAAGAGGGATAGGGTATTTGTGTGGACACACTTTTCTAAGGGCTGATAGAGCACAGATCAGTTCAGACTGCCTTGACATTCTAGAAATGTCTGTATATGTGGTTTAACATTATGCACATAGAGGGATAACTTCAAATTTTTGTAAGTATCTACTTAAGACATTGTCTATATGATAGAGTGGTCTCTGTATAATCCATTATAATTCTATTAATATATTAAAATTGTATATTAATAATTTTATTTTTCTATCATTATTATTAAGATAGTATTATTGAAAGTCCAGAACAAAGCTACTTTTAATCAATTTTGAGGTATACTTTGTATTCAATAGCCTGCATTGATTTGAAGTGTACAATTCACTACAGTTTGACAGATGTATACACTTGTAAAACTGTGAACACAATCAAGATACAAAATGCTTCCTTCATCCCCCAAATTTCCTTAGAACCAAGCTTTTCACTCAGTTGTGGTAGCAAGAGCTACTGTGAGCTTTCTGATAATTTTTCATACCCACTCAGCCCAGATCAGTTTGAGTTTGCATCTGTGTATGTATGTGTGTATACATGTAATGAGTAGTATATTTACTATATTCCAACTAAATGGAATGGAGTGGAAATCTTATTCCCCATTATATACCTTATTTCTTCATTCCCTCTCAACTACAATAAGAGATAAGGACACAGCTTTTTGTGCATGTATGTATGAGTTATCTTTATGCAAATACAAGTAGATACAAATATATATTCATTGTTTTTCTATAAAAGTTAACATACTACATATACTTTCTTAGGTCTTGTTTTTTTTCTTTTCATTTCATATTGCAAATTTTCATTCATTTTCTATAAATAGATTCCTTCCTCATTCTTCTTTTGGGCTGCCTATTATTATTTCATATGGATGTGCTATCATGTATTTAATCAGCCTTCTCTGCATAGTTATTTGGGTTGTTTCTAAATCATTGTTATTACAAACAGTGCTGCAATGGCTGCCCTTGATCATGTGCCTTCTGCATGTACCAAGAATATATGAAGGATAAATTCCCAGAAGTAGAACTGCTGGTCACAAGTTATATGAATTTATTATATTGGTAACTATTGCCAAATATTTATCCATAGGGGATGTGCCAATGTATAATCTTCCCAGACTTGCTCGCAGAGTGTATTATCAAACTTTGGGAATTTTGCTAATTAAATACATAAAGCATATATCAGTTATTTACAAAGAGGTTGAGGGTCAGCACTAATAATAAATTAGAAATTCAAGGAAGCTAACATTTCCTTAATGGGTGAGTTCAGAATACAATTCCATATGCATATCTGCTCATACCTCACTGGGAGTCTATGGTCTACTCAATATTACTTGTCATTAAAATGTCAATTAATAGTTTTATTTAAAAAGAAAGGATCACTTTTTTTAACTTAAGAAAGTTTACTAGTTCATTTTTTAAAGGCTAAGAAAACGTTAGAAACACTTTGACATTAAGAAATTGAAGCAAATGCTGCAGACATCTAAAAAATGGAGATTAACAAAAGACAAGGAGAGAAATATTTAAAAATAATGTATTTACTAAATGTTCATGGATATAGAAACAAAAATGTAAACAGGTAGGTAATAAGCTAGTCATAATTGCTAGCAGAAACATAAATATGTGTTTTCATTTTTGACCTGATAAAATGCAGCAATAATAGGAAGGAAATGAGAGAATAATTGAGGAAAAACATTCCATGAGCATGTACTGGTGTTTACTATGTAGTCTTGGGGTGATAAAAATTCTATCAGGTTCTATAAATTGAAATTTGAAATGCACCAATCACACAATTAATAATTAGAATATCTGCCCATAATTTCTCCTTGCCCTATAAATTTGTGATTAAATAATCATACAATTTAATTTAAGAAGATTTCTTCCTCTCTACATCAGTAGTTACTCTCTCAATTTAAAACAATGTCATCCATGTTTATCTGGGGTGGATATGAGTGTGGATATCATCTAGAACACAGAACTTCCAAATTTTTTTGCCTGTGTTAAATAGTCAAGCTGAAAGTCTTCTGTAGAACAATTAAATTTTAATATCCCAAGAGAAGAAACCTAGAACACAGAAAGAATCACAGTAGGTAGAGCCTATTGAAACTATGCAGCAACAAATAGAACAGATGGGGAAACATCAGTCTACTGGAACACATGGGCACAGACTGGCAGCTCTGATTTGTCCAGGAGCAGAGCTGAACACAGCAATGAACCTTCAAAAGGCAATGCTACCTTCTGTTTGTCTTCAAATACATGTTAAAATTGCATTGTGAATCTTACAAAGGGTTCTGATGCATTCTCTCTATGCAATACTAATTATATATGGCTATAAAACACTGAGGGCATTTAAAGCACATTTGAACTAAAATCAACCCTGATGATTTTTTTTTATTTTATTTTCATAATATTTGCTTTTATAAGCACCTGAAACTTCTCATTAGCTGCCTTTTTAAAATTATGAATTATAACATATATATATATATACACACACACACACATATATGTATAAATATGGATAAAACCAATAGGCATATAAAATACAAGTGCTGCCTTCACAGTAATAGTCTGCAATACATTGACTCACACACACCATGTGTGTCATGCAGAGAAAGAGTTTCCATCAGAAGAGATTCAACGGAGTATAATCCATCTGATGCTGCAAACTGATTAACTACTGGGCAGTCATGTGGAAGCACTGAGTGCCACACTGGGCTGATACAAACCTGCTGTGACTTATTTCATGTTTTTTGAGAAAGGAACTAACAGAGCAAATTCTCCAATCTGGTTAAAGAGCTGTGACACTAGAGGAAATACTCTTATTTCCCATCTCAACAAAAGCATCCATCACCTTCTCTCCTGACTGCAGGAGAGAAAATGAGATCCAGACTGGCAAAGACCAAAAGGTGAAGCTTTAGAGGCAATCCAGGGTCAGAGGGGCAAAAGCAGTTGCTAATGAAGGGTTTGAAGAGGAAGACTAAAGAGCATTTCCTGAAGGTCAAGGCAGAACATTCTAAATGTATCTCAAAGAAAATAAGCCTGTCAACTACAACATTACCAGGAAAATGATGGGCAGTAACGGCTTGACTGTCAACTGACACCCAGTAGAGCTCAGGACTAAACCTTATTTCCTTTAACAGTAAGATTGTTACTTATCATTGTCTTAGCAGTCTTCTACTCAGCTGTGCCTTGGGGAAAGAAAATTACACTAGATTGAGAAAGTTCATACTTTATCATAGTTCATATATCATCAATTAAGATAATTTGCACTTCTTTACAGAATTTACAAGTTTAGATTTCTATGAAAGGCCAGTTTGATCTTTCCTCCTCTAAAATGCATGATGACCAATAAGATGTCAATGAAGTTTTGGTAGCAAATTATTGGTAATAACTCTAGAGAATCTGGAAATCAGTCCTGAAATCACATCTGAGCTTCAGATTTCCTCCCTTCTCAAAAGTTTTCTTTGTATGTCCCACTGTGGGCTCACACTGTCTAACACAGGATCCTTAAACACAAATCCTAAGCAAATGAAAGAAGTGTATGAACAGGACTGCTGACTGTAGTATGGAGTGATAGGCACTGTGGGAAACTACCAAGAGAAATTTGAAATATTCAAATATGGAGTCCTTTCTCAGGCCCAATCTAGTTTTTCCTTTACTACTAGTAGCTACAAGGGGCTAGAGTTAGTTTCTTGCTTTAGTAGCTATTCCCTACCAATTTACCACTGGGAATTTACTTTACTTTTTCCTCCCAAATTGGTCTGGAAAGTGGAGAACTTTTGTTTTACAATGTATTTCTTCCTCAAAACTACTGAAGACAAACACACAGGCAAATTTTTATTTAAGATGTTTGTTGCCCATAATTAGGGAGAACATGAGAGGATGTTAAAAAGAAATTACAGAAGTGGGGGAAGTCAAAATTTGACAAATTCTTGGAATCATGAGTGCTATTTGTCATTTCTGAATGTCTTATCAGATGTATGGTGGTTTGGAGTTTATGAACCCCAGAAAAACATGTTCTTAAACCTAATCCGTTCCTGTGGGTATGATCCCATTGTAAGTAGAACTTTTTAATGAGGACTTCTGTTAAGATGTGGCCTACCTCAATCAGGATGGATCTTATTCCTATTACTGGAGTTCTTTATAAGCAGAGTGAATTTGGAACATAGAGAGAGGAAGCCACAGAAGGAGCAGCCATAAGCTGAACATAAACAGAACCTAGAAGAGAAGGGAAGGACCAGAAGGCATCACCATATGCCTCACCATGTGACAAGCTAAGGGCCAAAGACCACTGGCAGTCAGCCCCAGAATGCCACAGTCTTCAGGGAGAAAGCATCTCCCTGATGATGCCTTGATTTGGACTTTCCTTTAGCCTCAAATCAATGAGCAAATAAATTTCCATTGTTTAACTGATCCACTTCATGGTATTTGCTTGAGCAGCCAAGGAAACTGAAACAGATGATAAATGAATCTCACTGCATTACTACATATCACGAGTGTCCAGGTCAACAATTTCCTTTTCACCCCATCCTCCCTGGCCCTGTAGCTATGCTTCTAATTCAAAGAGAATGGCAGGGGCAGAGAGCTTCCCTTAGATCAAACTGGCAATTTTCACCTCAAAAGGCTCCAGATTGTGTAACAGCCAGGTTATAAAGTCTTTACCAATTTTTAGGCTACTTTGTGTGTGTGTAAATATATATATATACACACACACACACACACACACACACATCCATATAAATAGACTTTCTCTCATTATTTTTAAACAATTATTGAACAGAGCTCACTTTCATGTAAATATTCCATTCACTGATGGGATGAAATATTACTTTCAGCAAGCCAAGAAAGCATAAGGGAAAATTATTTATTATTTGGTTTTCCAGATAAACCATTTGTGTCACAAGTACTCTGAATATATGGTTTTAGAAAACTCACAGCAATTTCCTGGACTTCCTATCCTTACATATTTGTAGTATCAATAGCTATCATTCCATTAAAATTATCAACTAATTAACGAGACTGTGTTTTTTAGGCATCCTATATTATTTTTTTCTTACTGAGACATCACAAATTTAAATAACTTGATATTTGCAATATTAATAGACCCCAATTAAAATGTGATGCATTTAAATGGATCTTTTGTCTTAATTTTAAACTATTTATTTTGAAATACTTTCAAAGTTACAGCAATACAAACTCATAGAGAGAACTCTAACATACCCTTATCCCCCCAGATACTCAGATCCACTGATTTGAACATTTTGCCACATGTGCCACTTCATTCTATCCATCAGTCCATCAGTATACCAATCTGTCTAGCTATCTAGCCATCTATCTGTCTCTTTGTCTATCTACCTATCAATCCATTTTCTGAACTCCTTCAGGTTTTATACATCATGCTTCTTGACCACCTAATGCTGCCATGTACATTTCCTAAGATCAAGGGTATTCATTTGTGTATCCACATTAAGTTCATTTATTGAGTTTAAGAAATTTAACATTGATATAAAGCTTATACTCCATATTCTATTTTTTTCATATGCCCCAAAAATGTCCTTTCAAGCCTTCTTTCCTGCTTTGATGGATCCCATCTAGGATTATGTGTTTCCTTTAATTGTCATTGTCTCTTTAGTTGCTTCTTTTTTTTTATTTTTGGGAATGTATATACAACATAAAACTTCCCAACTTAATCACTCCCCACCAGAACATTCAATGGGATTAATCATATTCAGTATGTTGTAGTACCCTCACCACCTTCCATTATTAAAACTTTCCCATCACCTAAACAGAAACCCTATACTCATTTTTTCACTAACCCCCATTCCTGCTGCCTGCCCTGCCCCGTGCCTGGAAACCTATACTCTAATTTCTGTCACTATGATCTTGCATATTCCCTGACAGTTTCTTTGTAGTTGCCATGGGGCTTAAATCTTACACCTTTACTCTGTAACATTTTCATTTGTTTTGATACAAACTTAACTTCAGTAACACACAAGCTATATCCCTATATCCCTTCATCCTCCTACCTTTATGCAGTTTTTGTCCCTAATTACATGTTCGCACATTATGAGTCAAAAACCACTAAATTCTTATTTCATTTTATGCATTTGCCTTCTAGATCTTGTAGGAAGTAAAAAGTGGGGCTACAAACCAAAAATACAATAGTACTAGCATTTATACTTACACTCCTGTTATTATTCTAACTGGAAATATTTATTTCTTCAGGTCAGTTTTGATTTGTTGCCAATTTTCCATTCCTTTCAACCTGCAGAGTGCTCTTTAGCATCTCTTGTGGGGCTGGTCTAGTAGTTAAGAACTCCCTCACCTATTATTTATCTGGGAATGTCTTAATATCTTCCTCATTTTTGAAAAACAGTTTTGCCAGATATAGAATTCTTGGTTGGCAGTTTTTGCTGTCAGCATTTAAAATACGTGCTCACACTGCCTTCTTGCCTCCATGGGTTCCCTTCCTATGAGACATTGTCATTTAATTTTATTGATGAGTATATAATATGCTGCTTGTCTCTTGTGGCTACAGAATTCTCTCTTTATTTTTAGCATTCAACAGTTTATAATAATATACCATGGTATGCAACTATTGGAGTTTATCCTGTTTTGTGTTTGTTGAGCATCTTGAATATGTATATTCGTGTCTTTCAGTAAATTTGGGAAGTTTTCAGCCATTTTTCTTTAAATGTTCTCTCTGCATCTTTCTCTCTTCTTCTGGGATTCCTACAATGCATATATTATAATGCTTGATGGTGTCCCACAAGTTCTTCAGGATCTGTTCACTTTCATTCATTCTTTTTTCCTTCTGTTCCTCAGACTGGATAATTTAAATGGCCTTATGTTAAAATTCACTGATTCTTTCTTCTGCCAGCTACAATCTACTGTTCAATACCTCTAGGGAATCTGGAATTTTTAATATCTGTTACTGTAGTCTTCATCTCAGCTTTGGTCTTTTCATAATTTTCATCTTTCTATTGATATGCTCTTTATGTTCATCTGCCATTTTCCTGATTTCCTTTAGTTCTTTGTCCATGTTTTCCGTTAGTGCTTAGAGCACATTTAGGGCAGTATTTTAGTCTTTGTCTGGTATGTCCTTGATCTGATCCTCCTCAATGGTGGTTTCTAAAGCTTTACTCTTCTCCTTTGCCTGAGACATCATTTCCCATGTCTTTGTATGTTTTTTAACTTTTGTTGAAAACTGGTTATTTTGATATATTAACATATTATCACTAGAATTTAGACTCTGAGATGCCTGTTCCTTGAGCTTATATCTGCCTGGTGTTAGGGTAAGGGTACAGCTTTCCTGGAATTATATGAGGTAACAAAATAAAAAAGAAAAAAGAAAATGCCTTTCTCAGTCTTTGCAGATTAATCTGTGCAAGTGCTCTTTTTCAGTGTTTTCCATAAAAATGAGTTTACAGAATAGCTCCAGGCCAAAGTGTAGGGGCTGTCAAGATCCTTTCTGTGTATACAACTTGTCTTTAGCATATGAGGGTGGCCATAGGAATTCCCCTGTTTACCTGGAAACAAATGTCCCTTCTTCCCTGGGAAACAGTGTCCTCACACCCTGAGTCAGGGCACTGCACTATACATCTTAGGGCCAGAAATCCCTTACCCCAGGCAGTGAGACTTGAAAGCTCTCCCAAAGCATTCTGTAGGAGAGCTCTGTGAATTACTTTTGTACATGCAGTGCAAGTTCTGGGGTCGTGAGTCACTGGCCACCACCAGACCAATTGGGCCAGTCATACATGCTCCCAGTATGTGCACAAGGGTGACTCTGCTCCCTTGAGAAAGAGAAGCCTGGATTTGCAGTGAAAGTGATGATCAGCTTGGTGCAGAGCCAACGAGAGTTGGGAAGAGGTCATCCAAGGTGTCAGGAGTTCCTTTGGCTTTTAAGTGGCCTTTTTCTTCATTTGGTGCTCACCCTGTTTCTGCAATCCTGTGACTCCTTTATGAGCTTGGAGAAAGATGTTTCTGCCGGTTCTTGTTTGTTGTTCCAAGCTTCTGTGGCAGGAAGGAACCCTGAGGCATCTCACTCTGTCATCTTGATTGGAGCAGGACCCTAAATGGATCTTCATATTCATTTTTCCTTTCTCAATTTGTGTGACTGATTGACAGATTATAAATTTACCAAATAGCTATTTCTCTAAGCAAACTTAAAATACTTATGGTTAAAACAGTGTTGTGACTAAGTTTTATGTGTGATTTACCTAATAAATGAAATGACCCAAAATGTGGTCCAGTGAAATATTATTATCAAATGTCTGTTTTCATTAAATAAAGTGTTCAAGGAAATTGGAACATACCTGTGAAAAACAAAGATATTTGCTGTCCAGGAGTTTACAGAGAGGGAGACAGATAATAAACAATGAACATTATGGATAATTAACTTATATAATATGCTTTAACATGATAAATTCAATAGAAATAACACAGTTAAAGACAAGGTAAGGTGGATTGGAGTGCTGCAGGAGAGGCTTGGGTGCCAGGTTTCAATAATCATTTTATTAGTCATGGTAAGCCTCATTGGAAAGGTGAGCAAAGACTTAAAGGAGGTGAGGGAGAACAGCCAAATAGACAACTGACCCTTTTTCCCATTTAAAAATTAAGATTTATATATGCAAATAGCAGAAATCTAGAAATAATAGAAAAATCCATTCATTCATTTTGTAAATTGTATTTAAAGTAAAAGGTAACACGTATATGGAAGAATGCACATATGTTTAAATAAAAAAATAAAATGCATTCTGAGAAATCACACTAAATCAGTGGAGAGAGAATATATAAGGCATTATTATCCATTACTCCTCCAGCTAGCACCCTAAAAAAATTATAGTGTGATAAGAAATGTAATCAAATTATTCCCTTTAATTTCATGGTTGCCTAATTACTCTTAGCAGAAACCAAGCAACAGTTACAGTGCATTAAATATATTTAAATTAGTTCCTATTCTTGAAGTGACAAAATGCCTGTCTTCTATTATCAATTTGAATATTTACATTTACAATTCTAATTTGTTGGGAAATAAATGTAGTGTATTGCTTTACTAATAAGTGATACTACTAGCAATACACATGTATGACTATATAAATCACATTCTATTGTATAAAAAGTATTGATTTTCCTATATTCAATGACTTGCTGAATAGCATGCACAATTTTTATTTTTAATCAGATTTTCTTTTATTCTAAACCACACTCATTTATCAATAAAAAATTATTCTATCTTCCTTTTGTAAAATTGGAGCATAAATTTTCCTTTAGAACAATATAAACCTTCCCTTATATAGTTCTAAGAGGAATTAGATTCTCATTTTAGAGAATTTGAATATAACTTGCTAATATAATATTTTAACCTCATTCCTTTGTTCAAAAGCAGATTTTTACTTCATTAAGGTGGAGCAAGCAAAAAAAAAATATTAAGAAGTTAGTGTGAATCACTAGATTTGTGTTACCTCATGTAATTCTCAAAATAGTTTGTAGAGGCAGTTGTTCTGGAGTTTTGTTCTATTGATAAAGGGACTGCAGCAATTGTTGATTAAGTGCAGAGTAAAATGAAAAGGAGAAACAAACAGTGGAAGTGAGAACTTGGAAGTCCCTGTTATTAGTTGAAAATTTTGGCACACTAAATTTTTTTGTTTATTTAATAGTCTTAATATTATAAAGCATATTTTTTCAACTCCTTCATATGATTTCAAATTGTGAACAATGTATTAAGGTCATATTTTATTTCTAATTTTCCCATGAAAATGTGGAACTCATTTTCCTGTTAATTCCATTATTGTCTTGACCATCTTTTAAAATTTGTGTTGATTTTTCTCTAATAAAAATTTGCAGTTTTTTCATGAGACAAAAATATAATAATAATAGCAACAATGATGGCCACAGTAATAAAGTGTTGGTGTTTTAGAAGAAGTTACTGCTTTGCTTTTTCCTACAAAGAACATTCTGTGGACTGACTTCATTCTCTCACAAGTCATACTTAACTGTCTACCTACCAGCTGTAAGAGGCAAAAGATAGGGTCAGGTTGCCTCATAGAATGGGGGATTAGGTATGCAAATATATGTGAATTAAGAAAAAACAGAAAACACCCTTGGCTGCACAGCTAGGACTTCCATAGACATGTCTCTGTGGCCACCTGTTATTCCCCACCCCCACCTGCCCACTCCCAAACAAGAGGTTGTGTCTGGTTGCTCCTTTCCCAGTTTGTAACTGAGTTCTCTTAAGTCACTGTTCTGCTTTTTACTTTAGTAACAGACTCACATCACAACTTATGGTCATCTTATGATTCCCTCATACCCTACGTTTCAACTCCAAGAAAGATTCTCTAACTTAGACAGCAAATCATTATCCAGAGTACACAATCCTTGTTATTATGAACTGACTCATAGCCTGTGCTGATTTGTATATATTATGTCCCCCAGAAAAAAAACATACTCTTTAATACAATATTGTGGGGGCATATGTATTAGTGTTGATTAGGTTGGAATCTTTGGATTAGGTTGTTTCCATGGAGATGTGACCCACCCAACTGTGAGTGACACCTTTGATTAGGGTGTGATCTCTTGATTGAATGTTTCCATGGATATGTGGCCCCGCCCATTCAGGGTGGGTCTTGATTAGTTCACTGGAGTCCTATAAAAAGAGCTCACAATCAGAGGGACCTCAGAGCAACTGAGAGTGACATTTTGAAGAGGAGCTGCAGCTAAGAGAGGACAAAACACCCCAAGAACAACATTTGGAGAATACCATTTTGAAATGCAACCTGGGAGCAAGCGGATACAAATCACATACCTTCCAAGCTAACAGAGGTTTTCCAGATGCCAATGGCCATCCTTCAATGAAGGTACCATATTGTTGATGCCTTACCTTGGACACTTTATGGCCTTAAGATTGTAACTTGGTAACCAAATAAACCCCCTTTATAAAAGCCAATCCATTTCTGGTATTTTGCAAAATGGCAGCATTAGCAAACAGGAAAATAGTCTAATGCTCAGAAGCTGATACCTGTGTTTGAGGAACTTCTGGATAGCTTTCCTAGGAAGGAGACATTAGCTGGGTTCACTAAATGCTCTAAGGTTCTTCTTCAAGGAATGCTTGAATCAGAATCCCTGATTCTGGTCATGTTTCCAAGCTCCCAATTCTTATTTCCAACTACCATCAGGGTACAGCCAATGCTAGGAGGAAATGGAAAGTTTTTGTTTTCTTTACTGATTCATTATTTTGCTGAGATAATACATTGTGCCCTTGGTCCTGTGTCTGAAAGACTGATTTGGGGTGTTCTAGGTAGCAAGAAAGGAAAAGGGAATTCTGACCAGAAGGGATAGTATGTGTGCCTATGGAAGAAGGCTGAGAAGTTCTGCTTGACTCACATATGACTGATGTGCATGTGACAAGGAGAGTGTGAATTTTCCTCAAGAGAAGCTATAGAATTTGACAGGAAAAGATTGCTTAACCTCTCTAGGTCTTAATTTCCTTTGTGTAAAATGAGATGCTTGGATGAGTTGTTTTCTGAGACTTACTCTCTCTATGTGACATTTCTCATTTCAAGTCATCCTTGAATGGAGGCTTCCTTCACTGTCCAGATCCAGCTTTTAATCACCCCAACCAGAATAGATTTTCAATTAATCTGCAAGAACTCAACTTTGCAGGGCCAGTTATCCCTCCATGGCTTCTCCCACTCCTGCAGATATCAGTTTGTAAATAACAGTTTTGCCATAGTCCTGTCCATACATATGCCTTGATTCCTGCCCCCTGCAGAAGACTCTTTCCTACACGTGACTTCGGGCAAAGGAAGTTTTGATCTGTTTCTTCATCATAATCACATTCTCTTACTAGCTTTCTATATGATTTCAAAAATGTATGGTTCTGTGGTCCTTGGATTAGTTAAGCATCTGTAGACTCAAACAGGATGTATAATGGAGAAATAACTTCTCCACTTACAAACTTTGTGACCCAAGGCAGTAATTGAACATCTATGGACACCATACTTGAAGTAGTACTATGTGTTCAGGGTTGTATAAGGATTGGGGATGATGCATAAAAAGTGCCTAAGAAAAATTATGGTCATTTTTCTATGATCATTAGATGATCTTGGAAGTCCTTCATGAAATCTAACCCTGCACCACAGTTCCTTATGTAAATCCCTTATTGTCCAAAGTTTAGGATGATTTACAGTTCCCAAAGTGTCTATGGGTAAAATATTTGCCCTATTATATGAATTGCTACAGAAAAGTTTTCTATATTTTCTTTAGAATTTCTAGTTGTTATTAAATGTATTTATTATTTGTAAGAAATCACATTTTGGTGAGAACATTTTGGAGGAGGAAAGGTGAGTCAAATACATTCTTGGATATTAAAAGAAACTGGAGACACAACCAAATATTGAATTTATAAAATGTTAGAAGCAAAGTCCTATGTGGAATCTTTGCTGGGAGCAATCTTGCATTGTGTGTGTGTGTATGTGTGTGTGTGTGTGTGTGTGTGCATAGATATATAATATTAAAATTAGATATCAACCTTTGGAAAAGGTGAAATAATGTTTGGACCATTGCACTCTAGACTACCCTTGTTTGGTAGTCTCTATTTGTTTCCTTTTAGGCAGTGAAGTTTTTCTGTTAGAGTATCTAACTCAAGGTCCTCTCTCCCTCATTCATACAAAGAATTGCCACAATGTAGAGTAGTGAAGAAATTTCCTAGGGCACAGCTCCCTCTTAGAGGAATTAGTATGTCAGATGAATTCACTAGGAATAAAAGGAAAGGGTCCTGATGCTAAAAAGAGGTGAGATGACCCTTGTTTAAAAGAAACAAAAGCAAAAACAAAAGCAAAAAGAAACACACATAGGGATATAAACAAAAAAGGTATCGGCTCATTGACAATATTGCTGATCTCTTTCCTAATAGCAGATGAAAGCATTGCAAGGCTATATTTTAATTGCTTGATTAAAAAAAATCTAGTTGAAGAATAAAACAAAATTTATTTCATAAAATAGGAAAAGTTAATGTGGTAAGGTGGTTCTAATGGACCAACTGGTTGGATCATCCTGTTTTTTGGTTGGTTGCTTGTTTCCTCTCAGTTATTACTGTTCTCTTTCAAGCTGAAAACATTGTAACCAAATATTATAGTGAATTTATGAATTGATTAATAAGTAGTTCAACCTCAACTGTCAATGTGACTTTTAATTTCCAGCTGACATCATGAAGGACCTTATAATTTCAAATCTTTTTTTACCCCTAGATTTCAAAGTAGCATTTCCAGGAGCTGACCATAATTACTTCACTTAAAATTGCCTGTTTAATGGCTCACTAGGTATTTCCTACACAGCTCACTGAAAATTTACACAACTAAGAAAAGCGTGTGCCTTCCTGCAGTGATGACTTTAAAATTAAAAATTGCTCAAAGTAAATTTATAAGAGAAAATATTTCACCTGCATTTGTTTGTGTATTGGTATTGCTAGTATGTGAATGCACTTTCAATGTTTGTTTTCTTTCTATTTTACACTACAGAAAGATCTCTTACTGATGTTTGTTAGTAAGTCAATCTTTCTTCCAGACATCAGAAGATGACCTTTCATGACCCCCAAATTTATCAAGTCAGCAATATATTCCCTGAGGCCAGCGTCTTCAGCCTCTTCCTCTGCCAGTCACATCTATTGAAGAACTATGCCAAACCCCATGAGAAAATGGACTAATCTACTTGTTTCAAAGAACAAGAATGGCATCTGTACCAGCTGCACTTTGTCTATAGGGGAAAGAAACTAATAAAGGATGAAATAATTTATCCAGTTGTGAAGGATTCGATGCAATGTTTATATAATAAAGGACACAGAATAGCAGTTAGTAAGCAGCTACTCTGGAAAGATAAGGCTTCATTTGTGAGACCAGAGAGGAGAAACGTATTACAACGAGCTCAATGAGACAAACCTATTTTAAAAGCACATTCCCTTTTTCAGTTCATTGTGTTTTCCTGCTAAAATAACATGGCTATTACACTGTGCCATAATTGTGCCACTGTCCACTGCTGGCCTTTGGTTTTGATATCTTAAAGGTCCAAGTGCACCTGCAATTAAGTCCAATTATTTGTGACTTGTGAGGCTATCTCTGTAAATGATGGTAGGTGAAAACATTACAGAGGCAGCATGTCAAAGACTCCTTGAAAAACTGAACAGTGTAAAGACTAGGCAATTATCATCAGCGCTAGTTTTTAGATGGAAAAAGACAGGTAGAGCCATGGTAATAACATTCAAAATAAGTTCTCAAGTTAGGAGGAGTAAAAATAATCCTGAGAGTTACCGAGATTTACAGAGGATGATGCTAGTTCCTAGTGAGATGCAGCTTAAATATGGCGATTTTGCAATGGAGCTTAAGCAAGCCGCTTATACATATATTTTTATTCTTCAGGTCATTAAAATAAAAAGAATTTCTGGAAATTTTTTGCCTATATATTACCCAATTTTCATTGTCCTTTTCTCGTGATTTTTAATAATAGTGTTTGTGAAGTCTTGCAGAATAGGAGAAAATCTATTGTCTTATGATATCATGTAAAGCTGAAAGAACAAATATACTCATTGTTTTTAATTATCATCATTGCTTTTCTAATTTCTTCCACTCCCTTTACAGTATTTATATGAGAATTCTTGTAAATACACACCCACAGGAGAAAGTAAAGCTTGCTATATAAAACTGGCTGTGATTCACTAATAAATGAAACCTTTAATCTGATAAGGCACCAATATGTTACATTTACATTTGCAGCATTTAATAAACACATACTGTGTGACTGGCATTTTGTTAGATATTTCATTTTAAACTTAAGTACAGGGACATAGAAAAGAAAGAAATGTGTAATAGTTATTTTAAAAAATCATGCTCTCTATGCTCTATTAAGTAATTATACATTAAGCATTAAAAATACAGGTCCTATATTAATTCATACAAGGGCTTTTCCCATGTCAAATATAGTAAAATCGGTAATGATAAGTAAACAATATGCTCCTGAAACAGTTCACCATAAAACAACAACACCCTCAGGAATGGTACTACTCTCTTTGAATAAGTAATAATAAATTTAACAATAAAACTTTTCTTAATGCAAAGTAATTAAAGCTCTGTGCAGGATATAAATCCTGTTTATTTTCTGCCTCACACAGCGGTTATAATACATATTTTAGTTCAACCATCTGACTGGAACATCTGTTACCTGTTTTGTTCTGGATTTTGCAAGCTTCCTCTTTATGTGACTGATCCTCACTATGTGTTTTATGATGTACAAGTGGCATAACAGCACATAGCAAATGTTCCTTAGCATTGGGTGACATGCCTTTTCATTGACCAAGACTGCAAATCTTCCTTCAATTAATCAAGTAACATAAGGTTTCTTCAACAATCTAGTCTTTAGCACCCCTAAAACATACACAGAAAGACCTTTGATTTCAAATACATAAGGATACATCAGGAAGAGCACATTTGCAACGCTTGTTTTAAAATAGAATGGAACCCATTCTTCTAACTACTTCATCGTATTACTTCTGGGGCTTCAAGACATGCAGAATGACAAAGTAATATTGCATGAGAAAGGCAATACTAGCATGGTTCACCTTAATTCCATTTTGTGTGTGTGTGAAAAGAGAAGAACTATATTAAAACTAATAAAAAAATAATAACAGCTCCAGGTTACTGTAGGTCAAAAAGGCACCCCCTGGTTTAAATATCCTAGTAAGGAAATGAGATGAGGCATGTCAAACCACTCAGCTAGTAAATTCAGTGTATGTCTCCCTCATGTTAAATCCCATCTTCTTTCCTTTCCTTCAAATTGTTGGATTCATATTGCTGTCATTATAGAAATGACAAAGGTGAGAATGAAAGCAAACTATTCAAAGCATCCATCATCTAATAACCCACCTCTATTGTAATATCAAGGGTGATTCTGGCAAATAATCTCCAAAATGGTCACCATCAACCAAAATTATTCCCTTTCCACTCTGCATGTATGTTCTGTTTGTGCCATTAAATCCTCTCCTGAATCTGGACTGGCTGTAGCATGTTGTTTGATCAATAGAATGTAGGGCAAGTGAATGTCTGTGTCTTTTGAGGTTGGCCCACATGACTTGCAAAGTATCCACCTTGTCCTCTTTCAAGACTCAGGGAGAAGCCAACTGTCAGGTACAGAGTCTAGTTATGTTGAGAACACCATTCTGTGAAGAAACCCAAGCTAGTCATGGTGAAAGGCCACAAATAATGAGAGATGCCAAACCAGCTGCCAATATTCCATCCATTCCTGCCCAGAATATGAATGAAGAAGCCATCATGAACATTCTGCTCTCAGCAGCCAGCATGTGGACAGACAGAACTGAAACCCTGCATTTAGGCCCTGAATCAAACCATCTCAGCCACCTCAGCTGAGGATTCAGACATCATGGAGCCAAGACAAGTGATCCCTGCTATACCTTGCCCAAATTCCTGACCCACAAAATTATGAATATTATAAACTGCTTGTTTTATACTGCTAACTTCTGAGTCTATTTTGGACAGAAATAGATAACTGAAATGCTGTTTTGATGGAAAGATTATTATGCAAAGCATCAAAGATCCATGCATCTCTCTAGGTCTTTCTTATATCTAGTGATAGAAGGTCATTTTATTACTATTTTAAAATTTTGTTCCTCTCATTGAATGACATGATTTTTTTTAAATAATCAAAAAGAAGGGAAAAAAATAGTATCTAAGGGGAAACAGTAGGTAAGTTTTCAAACTGTGGTATAATAGTGGTAGTTATAGAAGTGAATTCCAAATAAATGGTTCAAAAATGCTTTCATAAAATTCAAATTGCTTTCTTCATTACTGATTTTACTGTATTTGACATGGGAAAAGCCCTTGTATTAATTAATATAGAACCTGTCAATTTCCATCTCTCAGATTATCTTTTGAAATAAATTACAAAACAAACATACTGAGACATGCACATGGTATATAGAAGTGATACTTGATATAGTGGAAATTAAAATGAGCTATACCCTCCTTTCACTAGTGTCAAAATCTGAGAAAGAACTGACATAAAATTACCCACAGACTCCATTTTTTCATTCGTGTTTGTTCCGTAGACTGTCAAAAATGCTCAGGAATCCTAATCCGCACATTTTGATTAGGTTCCAAACCATATGACTTCAGGCAGAAAGATATTTCAACCCAATTGGAGGCCCTCAGGGAGAGCATGACTGCTCAGCCTGATTTATTCCATGTGCATAGCCGCGGGAGCATAATATCTCAATGAATAAATGCATCCAATTAATGATTCTTACACTGGGTTCAGTAGGCACAAAAGGTGCTATATTTACAAGAATAAGAACTGCTCTTTTGTTTTTTTTCTTTTCAGAATTAAGTATATTTTAAGTACAAGAAACATAACAATATTAAGGAACTGGGCGATTGGCTAAACAATTTCTCCAACTGGGAATTCAGTTCTTTGGGAAATTAAGATCCAAGGTAGACGTCAATTAAGAATTATTTTAGAAGTAGACAGAAGTCCTCTTTGGGAATTTAAATGTCTTTTAATCCTTGCTGTACATGTTCTGGTTATAATAGTAACCACTTAGAGACTATATTAGGGTAAAGAAGAAACATGAGTTGATATCAGAAAAGTCTCAGAAAGTTATGTTTAAATTTGATTAATTGAAATCTTCCCTCTGCCCCATATTTAGTTAATGATTTTTGATGACTGTTGTGAAAGCAAAGGCATTGCAGTTGCAGCGTGGAATGAAGAGCTTAGTTCCTTCTTCTTTATACCAGAAAGATATACTTCATTTAAAAAAAATATGATAAAACCAGACTTCAACCCCATTGTCTGTAGGAGTTATCCAAAAATTTTTTCTGTAAAGGTCCAGATAATAACTATTTAGGCTCTGTGAGTCATAAAGCCTGTCACAGCTACTCAACTTTTCCTTTGTACTTCAAAAGCAACCATAGATAAGACATGGCATGGCTGTGTTCTAACACAGGTCACAGTTAGCTGATCCCTGGTCTGAATATACTGGTAGAGTCTGAAAACTCTACTGGTATATTCTGGTAGAGTTTTCAGACTCTACCAGAATATACTGCAGAATATATCTTGTGCACAAGAGACTAGCTTGGGGAGACCCAGTTGCAAAAGAAATTAGTAGCCAGGGGAGAGACAAGAAAAATAAAGCCTCAAGATGGGAACAAGAAATTAAAATGTGATGGAAGGCAGCATGCTTCTTAGGAGTGTGGTTAAAGGGAGAATCAGATAAAATACTGTTTCCTGTGTTGCAAACAGGAAGTATGAAGGCTCTAAGGCAGACAGAATCCTCAGAAATGTGTATTATGACTATCCCCATTTTAAAGACCAGGCACGTGAGGCTAGAGAGCCAAAGTAAATTTCATATGGTCACAGAGCTTGTCAGTTACAGAACGTATGTTTAAAGCCAGATATGTTTTCCTCTCACAGCCACTGTCCTTTTTTGTGATTAGCTATCCTTTAGCATTTCACAAATCTTTAAAAATGGGATCCAAAGCTGCAGTAGAGGTGACAGCTCCAGGTAAGGAAGGGCCCTCCTGTGCAACTTACCATGTGCTCTTTTGTATTAACATTACAGCTCACCAATGTGGAACATGGCACCAATGATGAATTTTAAACTCCATCACATTGTCAGTAGAGGTCCATTTTGGTATTACAAGTAATCTAAACCAACTTTTCGTCATTCTGTTGCCCCACACCCAAATTAATAATTTTCAGGCTAGTCCTTTGGATATTTCTGCTTGGGGTTACGAATGGCAACTAGGCTAAGTAAGTAATTATTCTAAATTCTTTCAAAATGAATTCTCATGTTCTACCTTGTCAATTTTAATCCTGAGATTTCTTATCAGACAGCAGCATCCATTAAGTGAACTGGGAAAAATTATTCTGAGATAATGGTAGTGGTTAACAGAACATTTACACTGGTACTGGCCTAGGTTTACCCTTTAAAAAAAGATATAAGTAATATAATATAATACAGCATAATAAAATATATGATATGTAAATTATATATGTGCATACCTATATGTAAAATTCATATACCATTTATATATATTTATAATTATCATAATCTGAATTAATATCATATAGTTGTACATGTTTATATATTTATATGCACATTAATTTTATATTAACATTATATTTATATGTATTAAAATTACCAATTGATATTAATATAATACATAAAATCTGACCGATTCTGGTAACTAACAGAAATTGTAGTAAATAGGGCTACATAGATGCACTAGCAAGCAATGCTATTTTGAGACTAATAAGATAGCAATCTAGAGAAGAGACAAGTAAAAAAAAAACAGGAAGACTCTCATTCAAAGCATACTCAAGTTTATCTGCTAAGGGTGAAGGGTGTTAAAATAATAGATTAAGTAAAAGTTACATTTCCAAAATCAAAATGTTCTCTTATTTGAAAAAGAGATAAACCTCTACACAATTAAACTAATAGCTTTCATAGTATTAACATCACATATATGCCATGTGTTCCGGTTTGCTAATGCTGCCTTTTTGCAAAACACCAGAACCATTTCTGGCTTTTATAAAAGGGGATTTATTTTGTTACACAGTTACAGTCTTAAGGCTGTAAAGTGTCCATCAACAAAGGGTATCTTCACTGGAGAAAGGCCATTGGCATCCGGAAAACCTCTGTTAGCTAGGAAGGCATGTGGCTGGTGTCTGCCTGCTCCTGGGTTGCACTTCAGAATGGCATTCTCCAAAATGTCTGCATCAGCTTCCAACAGCCATCTTCAAAATGTCTGTCTCAGCTCCAGCAGTGAGCTCCTTATATCTGAACTTATATAAGGTCTAGTAAACTAATCAAGGCCCACGATGAACAGGTGTGGCCATAACTCCATGGAAATACTGAACCAATAGGTTCCAACTTAATCCACACTAATAAGTCTGTCCCCACAAGATTGCATTAAAGAATATGGCTTTTTCTGGGGGACATAATATATACAAACCAGAACACCATGGAAGATGCATGTACATTGTCTGTCCAAATAACTGAAAATGCCAGAAGAGTATGTAGCAAAATAAGCAAGCTTTGATAGGTTTACTTATGCAAACTGACATTACAGTGCAGCCAAGATGACTAAATTCTGGTGTTACCTGAATTCATGAAATGCAGCTTGTCTCAATTGCCTGAAAATTCTTTCTACAGTTTCAATTAGATTCTATTATTTTATGTACTTTCTTTGTTAGGTGAAATCTAAATTTAAATTGTGTCCAATTTATAAACTTTTCCTTCTTAAGAATAAGAAAACATTGCTAACTTATTCTTATATCTTGTTGAAAATAGTACATTATATTTTTTATTAATTTAAAATCAATATGACAGATTAATCTAAAAATGTTGCAGAACTATTGGGATTCTGCTTCTTCATTCTAATTCTACCCAGCAATATTATATGCATCCAATTGAGGGGTTTTGATAGGAGCAATGAGTATAAATTTAAGATCTTAGATTTTTATCCTCATTTGCATTACTCTGCAGATAAAAGGTTTAAGCTTTTTTTTAGACATCCACAATATCAATAAAGATGTCGTACAGACAAAGAATACTTCAGAAACAGAATACAGCTGGCATTTCAGCCAGAAAGACAATTTTCCTTGGGGGCTCTTTCATTGCTTTAACACTAATCTGTGACAAAAAGGTCCTGTCAGATTCTTATTGCATTTAAGAAGCTTTTGGTGAGATTTATATTGATCTGGAATAAAGCAACTGCCAACATGGCAATAAATTTTTACTACTTAGTACTGATCAATATGTGTTTTTCCCCTCAAACTTTTATGTAGAAAATTGTCCAGAATTTTTTCAGATATAGCCAAAATACTACTAAGTTAATTGTATCTTATTCAAAATGTTGCATGTTCTTAATGCAGAGGAGAGCTTCAATTACACTAAGATCTTCATTTCCCTGGAATCAATTATATTTAATATGATGTACACAAAATACACACTCACAGACATACCTACACACACACATACATATACCCAGAGCGACATACATGTACTTGGCAGATAAAACAAGGACCTACATAAATTATTTTTTAAACTAATATGTATGATTTTCTTTATAGCATCTTAAGATCATAGGGATTATCAATGCATGAGATAGAATTCATATTCTTATGTGCATGATATAGAATTGAAATGAATGCATCATCTTCCATTCACCCATGGATTTTACGATTCTCTACCTTCTCACATGTGTTTTCAATATTTGAAGTTTTAATAACCAATATGATGTCTTTTAATTATTGATTTTATTTTATTTTGAGAAGTACTTTTTTCTCTGAAGTTTCTGGGAAAAACACCTTCAACTTATGAAATTCCCAACATTTCAGTATAATTTCTTTCTCTTAGATATTTAGTTTGTTGTCCACTCTCTTTGGAAAGCAGCAGTGGTCTTGGTCTCAGATCAATGTCATATGTATGAGACACTATAGCCTTCAATCAATACCACACTTAGCGGTAAGGAATGCTATAGGACAAGGGACAATACAACACATATAGCAATAATATAGCAGTGATCTCATAACTCCCAGATCCAAATTCCAATGCCCAAGTCCCACTACATTTGGGTTATGCACAGTAAAAAGAGATGAGGCTGAGTTGGAACCAGCCATTACTTGTCAGAGAAGCCATCAGCTCTCTTATGCTTTCAGCTTTTATTCATAGTCACACATCCCCTCCCCACAGGTTACATGATTGTTCCCATTCTCAGATGGAACTGCTATTCCTTAATACCAGTTATGCATTACTTGATCTGAAAACTCGGTAATTACAGACAGGTCAAGACATAGACCTTGTCTAGAGTCTGTTTTATTTGGTTTTTGTATAACTATCCTATTAACAATTGTTTGAGTTAATGTTGCAAGAAAGATTCAACTAAAGTTCAAGCCTTGGACCTATGTGAAGCTACAGGAAAAGCCACAGAATCAACTTAAAACCCTATTTATCAATTTACTTATCCTACATATTAGAATAAGAGACATGGTTGGCCTTCTGATATCATATCCCTTATGTTGTGATAATTATGCTGCAATAATAAATCAGTGTTTTTTTATGACTTCATTTGAAAAGATTTACTTTTTAAATATTTTTGTTTCAGAACTAAAATATAAGGATACAAACACAATTTTAAATTCCTTTCTTTGAAAGTTATTCTGATTATATATCTACGTAATATTAGGCTGCAGTAATATTTTGGATTTGTATAACTTTCTTTCAAAACTCTTACAAAAACTCCACCAAAGTGAATTCATTTGATTAAATGTTTAAGGATATTTTACACATTACTTATAAGATAGAATTGTATTCAACTAAGACAAATGAAAGCCCTGTCACTGTTTAGGAATATTTGGGGAAAAAAAATCTGTATAGCACATCAAAAAATGCAGTTTAAAATATCTTTTAAACCTTATCAAAGAGTGCAGCCTAACTGACAAAAAGTATGACAACCCAATGGGCAACAGAGAAAAAAATACCAGAGTGTGAATATACAGAATTAAAAGAAGGCTTATGTTGGTATTTTCACTGGGTTAACTGCCAGTCTTGCTGGCTTATAGCCTAGGATTTAATAGTCCACATGTCAGGAACATGAGGCAATTCCTGATGCCCTTGAAGAATTTTCTTGAAGAAAGCCAGAACCCATAGTATATGACATACGAATTACATGAATTGAGGGAAAAAAACATCCTCTACCCATGGAGAAAGGCAGTAGTGAGAAAACTTGCCTATCTTGGCCTTAGCTCTAGAAGACTGAGGAGAAAGAAAGAAAGAAAGAAAAAGAAGGAAGGAAGGAAGGAAGGAAGGAAGGAAAGAAAGAAAGAGAAAGAAAGAAAGAAAGAAAGAAAGAAAGAAAGGGAGAGAGGGAAGGAAAGAAGGAAGGAAGGAAGGAAGGAAGGAAGGAAGGAAGGAAGGAAGTGTGTCATGATAATTCATACCATACCCTCAAGAAATTCATGGTAAGTTTATGGTCTCAAAATAATACAAAAAGTGAACAAACAATCCTCTCTGAAAGGAAGTATTTTCAATCCAAACCACACAGAATATCTGCAGTTAAATATTCAAGGAACATGAGTTTATAATAAAAAAAAAAATCTAAACATTTGAGAAATATAGCCACAAAGAGTGGCAGCAGAAGAAAAGTAAACTACAAAAGCAGACCTATAAATAACTCAGAATTATGGCATATAAATAGGAAAAAAGAGTTACTATGCTTAGAAGAATTAAGGATTGATTTTTAAAAGACAGGAAAAATAAGCTATAAAATGGATATGGAAGACTTGAGAAAGAAACAAACTTCATTTAAATAATGAAAAATTATAAATGAAAATTTAAAAAGAAAAAAACAAACAAAAAATTGTCAAGTTGGTTCTTTCTCTGGTAATGGAGGACTAGTTTGTTTCAGATTATTCCTCTTACTGAGAACAAATACAATAAATGAACAAAGCCAAATGATGAAAATCCATTGGTATTGGAGAGTTACCAAGGCAACAAATATTTGAAAGGCCGAGACCCATGAGAAACAGAAATCCAAGAGAAGTGAGACAAGCCTCTGACCCCGTCTTTCTTCCCAAAGCATTTGCTTGCTCCAAAATCACTGGCAATTTTGTGACAGAATGGTATGGTCAACAGAATCGGAGTGCAGTGCCCACCAAGGAGAAGGGACCCAAGAAAATAAAAGGCTTTCTGTTTTATCATAGGGTGATAAACCCTGGATAGGCAAATATATCAGGATAGACAAATAAATCAGGATAGAAAATATATGCCAAGAAATTGAATAGAAAGCCCAGTAAAGGACCCACACAAGTATGAAATTATAGTACACATATAGCTAGCTTGGATAATCAGTGGAGAGAGGCTAGAAAATACATTAAATGGTGCTGGGAAAAAAATGTTTTCCATATGGAAATTCAGAAAATATTTCCATACTTCTTCCTAAGATTTTTAACATCAGGCTGATAGCTCCCAAAATACTTTCCTAAGAGTTTTCTTTTGGCTTTTATTGCAATAAACTCTAACTTTCATTAGCTCTTTTACTAGATCTCCTAAGGACTACTACCACACCACAGCAAATACAAACAAACAAACAAAAAAGGTATACATGGATCAAGGACACCACAGTGTAAGTGTATGACAAAATTTGAAATCTTTTGGAAGAAAACACAAAAGTATGCCTCAAGATATTTGGTAGGAAACAATTCTTAAATGAGATATAAAGCTTCAAAATGTGTAAAAAACAAATTTGATAAATTTAGAAACTTGAAAATAAAATAAAATATACTCAATTAAAAAAAGTCATAAAGGAAGTGAGCAGATAAACCACATATTGGGGGAAGACAATTGTAATTTCACTATCCAGAGTATACAAAGAATTCTTACAAATTTATAATAATGAGAAAACTCAATAGAGAAGGGGGACAAGACAAGAATGAGCATTTCAAAAGCTCAGTCTCACTAGTAGTTAGGAAATGCCAAATAATAAAACCAGAATAAGGTACATCCACCAGATCACATCCATCAGATTAGTAAAAATCAAAAAGCCTGAAAATCCCAGTGCTATCAAGGATGTGAAACAGTATTTCTCTCATAAACTTGTTTCTAGGAATACAAATTGGTACAACTGCTTTGGGGAAAAAAAATGGGAAGTACTGCTAAAGTTGAAACCACATATATAATATGACCCAGCAATTCTGCTCCTACTTATACTCAATAGAAATGTGGCTGTGATTTTACCTAGTCAAGAATAATAAAGCCTAAAGAGAAACTTTCAAATACTATGAGGTGCTTCCGATAGAAACCCAGTTCATGTTGCCTGTGTGCCAGCAGGTATGACACTAGAGACTGGGCACAAGGAATGGAAAGGCTGCTTTAATGTACATTCCTCTACCATGATACTTGCCAGGATAACAAGTCTCCCTTGGCATGGCTAAAACATGAGTCTTCTAATTTCATTGTCCACACTTTGAGCAGTTGAGTTTACTTGGTGTTATTTACTTAGTAAAGGTAAATATGTACATAACAGAAATTCAGCTCCAATGTCTATGTGCTACAGAAACATCTGCACAGGTGCATCTGAGCAAAACTTTGTAAGAGTAATGACCAAAAACAGGTACTCATGAACAATTGGGTAAATTAATTGTTGTATATTCACACTATTTAATATTGGACAGAGGTGAAAATGAACAAGCCTCAGATGATGGGTCTTAATCTCCTTGAATAAAAAACACAAACATAATCTGCACAATAAGTAATAATAATGTTCCAGTCACAGAGGAATACCTGCAGCATGAATCCTTCTCATGCTGTTCAAAAATTTGCAAAAACGAACTCTGCATTGTTTAGTAATGATGAAAGTTACTCTGCATTGTAATTTTGGTTGTGGTTGAATTCTTAAACTGGTTGGTTGTCATAATTTGCATATAACTGTTCTTTAAACTATGGCAATTTTGGGAAAATTTAAAATTATGTCAATATTAAATTAGGTGATTTATGTTGAAATCATGGTTATTGTTGACATCAAAGTGTATTCTGTTCATATAGAAGTCTAATGTCTCCCTCTTATGACTAGGTGGTATTCCAGGATTCTGAAATGTGATAGAATTGTGCTGCACTTGACAACTTAATCTGACCACTTTGATCAATGTATGTCTATCTAAAAATAAATTAAGTTGCACATAAATGCTATTTTATTTATTTTTATTTTAGGAGTATTTGTGGTTTTATTTCATGCAATTTATTCTATGTTATGTGGACATGTCATGAGAGGAAATCACAGTTGGTTCAAACCAAAAAGTAAGGAAACCAAAATATATATTTTTATTAATATCTTGAAAATATTTTATTTTAAGATATTCAGAATTAAAATAATAAACATCAAAATATTATACCTTTGCTAAAACTAAAGGGTGCAAAGTAGTGTCAGCAAACAAAAATTTTAATATTTCTCTGGTAAACACGTACCAAAACAGACTCAAATATTATAACAAGAATAAATTGGTTAAACACAGAACAGGAAAGGACTGAAGCAGTGTATTAGTTTTGAAGAAATACAACATGTATTTATTAAATACCCTCAGAATGACATTCATAATTTAACTGTTTTCTTTAATTAGAGAAGTAGGTTTACACAAAAATCATGCATAAACTAGAGTTCCCATATACCTCCCTGTTAGTAACACTTTGCATTGCTGTGGTACATTTGTCACAATTCATGAAAGAATATTTTAATAATTGTGCTATTAATTATAGTCCATCATTTACAATAAGGATCATGTTTCTGTTTTACAGTCCAATGTTTATTTGCTTTTCATTTTTATTCTAGTAACATATGTACAATCTAAAATTTTCCCTTTTAACCACACTCAAATATGTAATTAAGTGCTGTTAATTATATTCACAATGTTTTACTACCATTACCACCGTCCATTACCAAATGTTTACAATAAAACAAAATACAAACTGTGCAATTTAAGCATTAACTCCCCATTACATCTTCCAACCCTGTCCTCTGATAACCTATATTCTAGAATCTAACTCTATGAGTTTGCTTATTCTGATTATTCCATGTCTATGAAATCATAAAATATTCGTCATTTTGTGTCTGGCTTATTTCACTCAACATGATATCTTCAAGATTGTTTCATGTTGTTACATGTATCAAGACTTCATTCCTTTTTATGGCTGAGCAATATTCCATTGTACACATATACCACACTTTATTTATCCATATCTGTTGATGGACATTTGGGTTTCTTGTACCTTTTGGTGATTGTGAATATGCCACTATGGACATAGGTGTGCAAATATTTTTTCAAGTATCTACTTTCAAATGTTTTGGGAAAATACCTAGAAAGGAGATTGACAAGTCATATGGTACTTCTATACTTAACCCAACAAAGGACCCAACAAACTGTCTTTTCCAGTGGCTGCAGCATTTTACATTGTCACCAGCAATGAATGAGTGTTCCTTTCTCTCTACATCATCTTCAACACTTTAATTTTCTGTTTTTATAATGGTAGCCACTCTGGTGGATGTGAAATGGTATTTCATTGTGGTTTTGATTTGGATTTCCTTAATAGATAATGCTGTTGATCATCTTTTCATGTGGTTTTGGCCATTTCTATATCCTCTTTGGAGAAATATCTATTCAATTATCTCACCCATTTTTTAATTGGGTTACTTGTCTTTCTACTCTTGAGTTGTAAGATTTCTTTGTATATTCTGGATATTAAACCCTTATCAGATATGTGGTTCCCAAATATTTTCTCCAATTGAGTATGTTGTCTTCTTACTTTCATGATAAAGTACTTTGATGCACAAGTTTTTTTTGTTTGTTTGTTTTTGTTTGATTTTTCTTTTTTATTTTGATAAGGTGCCATTTATCTATTTTTTTCTTTTGTTGCTTTTGTTTTGGGTATAAAGTCTTAAGAAACCAATGCTTAACACAAGGCCCTGAAGCTGCTTCCTTACATTTTCTTCTAGGAATTTTTTAGTCCTGGCTCCTATATTTAGGTCTTTGATCCACTTTAAGTTAATTTTTGTATATGGTATGAGATAGGTATCTCCCTTCATTCTTTTGCATATGGATACCCAGTTCTCCAAGCACCATTTTTTGAGAAGTCTATACTTTCTCAATTGAATTGACTTGGCACCATTGTCTAAAATCAATTGGTGAAGATGGTGGCATAGGAAGGTGTGGAATTTAGTTATTCCTCTAGAGCTGCTAATAAAAAGACAGGAACTGTCTGGAACAACTATTTGGGAGACATCCATGATTGGACACTCATCATACACCAGTCTGGAATGGGTGGAAGGGTCAAGACAATAGCATAGAACTGTAAGTAAAGCCCCCAAAGTGCAGAGCTGGTGCCACTCCCCCACTAGCATGGCAGACTGAGTTGGAACACACCCTATGGGAAAAATGAGCAGTCTCTACTAGAAGCAAGGGAAGGTAACTCAACTAAGCTCCAATTGTAGTTTCGCACAGGTAAACTTGGAGTAAGCAAGAAAGGAGCCCCTATGTCTCTTTTGCCAGAGAGGAGGGAGGGCGGATGGAAAATAAAATAAAATAAAATAAAATAAAATAAAATAAAAATAAAAATAAAATAAAATAGATAAATAAAAGCAGATACCTGTGAAGTCAGCTGAGCTCTGAATACTGGAAAAGGACCATGCCCCAAGAAAAGGGGTAACTAGAGCCAGGTATCAACACTGGCTCTTGACTGGTGAAACTTGGGAGCTGGGGAAGGCTCTGAAAAGGGAAATTTTTCTTTCTTTTTCTTTCTTTTTTTTTTTTCTTTTTTAAACTATTCTAAGTAGCTCATTAGAGAAAGCCTCAGGCATTTTCAATTGTCAGCATTGTCCCGGGCAAAGGTTGAGTTAAGATAGGTGTGAGAGACAAAGTAAGGAGTCAAATGAAGGAGATAATTCCCTACAGGAAAAGTGGAGCAGGGCCCAGCTCGGTGGCTACACTCCTTCAGAGAATTCAGACCCTGGGGGCTGGCATAAAAAAACAAAAACATCTTAGGCTTGTGCTCTGCCTCCTCTTCAGTCTGAAGCATGACCTGGCAGGGACAGAGTCTCCTGAAAATCTGACAACCTGCTGGGTCTCATTCTCAGGGAAACTTGATATAGATAACACCCTCCTCCTGAGACCTGGGCCTGTCTAGTCTGGGAAAATCTCATTGAGGTTGATCATATCTGGATAGACCCTCCTCAAAAAAAAAAAAAAAAAAGGTCCAGTATAGGCAGGACAAGTACCAGGATAACAAGAGCTGAAGAATTCTGCTCACTCAAACAGATGCTATGTTAAAGGTCTAGAATAAGTTGAACTGAATGTCAATGAACAGATAGAGAACAAAGCCAACCAATAAGAAAACCCTAGGTAAAAGAGTTCAAAAAAACTTTAGAGTAAAATAATCAAGAAAATCCGATGTTTATGCATCAACAAAAAATTATGTCACACTAGGGAAAATGAAGACATGGCCCAACCAAATGAAACAAAAAAAGAGAAAAAAAAAACAAAAAAAAAAAAACTAACACTTCAAATGAGATTCAGGAATTGAAACAACTAATTGAATATGTTCAGAAAAACATACTAAATCAATTCAAAAATCAAATCAACAAGTTGAGGGAAAATATGGCAAAAGAGATGAAGGATATAAAGAAGATATAGGGCAAATATAAGGAAGAACTTGCAAGTTCGAAATAATCAAATGCAGAACCTAAGGGAATGAAAGGTACAAAGAAGAGAGGAAAAACATAATGGAGACTTACAACAGCAGATTTGAAGAGACGGAAGAAAGGATTAGTGAACTAGAGAACAGAACTTCTAAAATCCTACACACAAAAGAACAGATAGGAAAAAGAATGGAAAAACATGAGCAGAGTCTCATGGAATTAAAGACAACATGAAATGCATAAATATGCATGCCAGGGGTGTCCCAGAAGAGAAGAGAAAGGGGGCAGAAGGAATAATGGAGGAAATAATAATGAAAAATTTCCCATCTCTTATGAAAGGCATAAAGTTACAGATCCAAGAAGCACAGAGTACTCCAAACAGAACAGATCTGAATAGACCTTTTCTCTTGAAAATAGCAAGAGAAAATTGTTCCATCACATACAAGGGAAGCTCAATAAGACTATGTGAGGATTCTCAGCAGAAACCATAGAGGAAGAAAAGAGTAGGTATGAAGTATTTAAGATACTGAAAGAGTAAAACTGCCAACCAGTTTTGGAATTCTATATCCAACAAAACTATCCTTCATAAATGAGGGAGAACTTTAATTATTTTCAGACAAACAGATGCTGAGAGAGTTTGTGAACTAGAGACTTGCTCTACAAGAAATACTAAAGGGAGGACAAGAGATAAGAAAATACAGAAAAGAGATGTTTGGAGAAGAGTTTATAAATGAAGAGTATAAGTAAGGGTAAAAAGAGAGAGATAAAAAATAAGATATGACATATACAATCCAAAAGATGAAATGGTAGATAAAAATACTTCTTTAAAGTAATAACATCAATTGTTAATGGGTTAAACGCCCCAATAAAAAGACATAGACTGGCATAATGGATTTAAAAATATGCTCCATCTCTATTCTGTGTGCAAGAAACTCAGTTTGGAACTAAGGACAAAAACAAGTTGAAAGTGAAATGTTGGAAAAAGATATTTCATGCAAACAACAGTCAAAAAAGAGAAAGGGGTAGCTATACAAATATTAGACATATTAGACTACAAATGTAAAAGAATTAAAAGAGACAAGGAAGGACGTTATGTATTAATAAAAGAGACAATTCATCAAGATGATATAACAATCATAAATATTTAAGAACTGATCCAGGGTGCCCTAAAATACATGAGGCAAACACTGACAACACTGAAGGGAGAAGTAGACACCTCTATAATAGTAGTTGGATACCTTGATACACCATTCTAATCAATGGATAGAACATCTGGATGGAGGATCAATAAGGAAGCAGATTTTGAATAGTATGATAAAAGAAGACTTAACAGACATTTACAGAGCATTACAACCCACAACAGCAGGATACACATTTTTCTCAAGTGCTTATGGGTCATTCTCCAGGATATACCACATGTTGGGTCACAAAGGAAGTCTCAAAATTTAGAAAGATTGAAATTATACAAAACATTTCTCAGATCATAATGGAATGAAGTGGAAATCAATAACAGGCAGAAGGTTGGAAAATTCATAAGTATATGAAGGATAAAATACACACTCTTAAGCAACCAGTGGGTCAAGGAAGAAATTAAAAGATAAATCAATAAATTTGTTAAGGCAAATGAGAATGAAAACACAACATGTCAAAACTTATGAGATGCAGTGAAGGCAGTGCTGAGAGGGAAATTTATTGCCCTAATGCCTATATAACAAAAGAAGAAAGAACAAAAATCAAGGAATTAACTGTTCACTTGGAGGAGCCAAAGAGCAACCAACTAAGCCCAAAGAAAACAGAAGGAAAGAAATAACAAATATTAGAGCAGAAATAAATGAATTTGAGAACGGGAAAACAATGGAATCAACAAAACCAGAAGTTGGTTCTTCGAGAAAATCAACAAAATCAACAGACCTTTAGCTCGGCTGACAAAAAAAAAAAAGAGAGAGGATGCAAATAAAATCAGCAATGGGAGGGGGATAGAACTACTGACACTTCAGAAATAAAGCAGATAATGAGAGTATAATATGAGCATGTATGTACTAATAAATTAGATAATGTAGATGAAATGGACAACTGCATAAAAAAGCATGAACAACCAACATTGACTCTAAAAGAAATAGACAACATCAACAACCCAATCACAAGTGAAGAGATTTAATCAGTCATCAATAAGCTCCCAAAAAGGAAAAGTCCAGGACGAGATTGCTTCACATGTGAATTCTCCCAAGCAGTCAAGAAAGAATGAATATAAATACTGCTCAAACTCTTCAAAAACATTGGAAAGGGAAAGCTGCCTATCTCATTCTATGAAGCAAACATCACCCTAACACCAAAGCCATACAAAGTAACTGCAAGAAAAGAAAGTTACAGACCAATTTTTTTAATGAATATAGATGCAAAAATCCTCAAAAATGTTCACAAATCAAATCTAGTAGCACATTAATGTTAATTAATTAATTAATTAACATTAACATTAATTAATTATACACCATGACCATGTGGGATTTATTCCAGGTATGCAAGGCTGGTTCAACACAAGAATATCAATTAATATAATATACCACATCAATAAATCAAAGGGGAAAAAACACATGATCATCTCAATTGATGCAGAAAATGCATTTGACAAAATTCAATATCCTTTCTTGATGAAATCACTTTAAAGGATAGGAATATAAGGGAAGTTTTTCAACCTGATATAGGGAATATATGAAAAACACACAGCTAACATCATACTGAATGAGGAAAGACTGAACACCTTCCCTCTAAGATCAGTAACAAGTTAAGGATGCGTACTACCACCATTATTATTCAACATTGTGCTGGAAGTTCTAGCTAGAGCAATTAGGCAAGAAAAAGAAACAAAAGTTCTTCAATTTGGAAAGAAAGAAGTAAAATTTTCACTGTTTGCAGATGACAAAGTACTATATGTAGAAAATCATGAAAATCTACAGCAAAGCTACTAGAGCTAATAAGTGAGTACAGCAAAGTGGCAGGGTACAAGATCAACATGAAAAAATCAGTAGTATTTCTATACACTAATAAGGAGTCATCTGAGGAGGAAATCAAGAAAAAAATCCCATTTACAATAGCAACCAAAAGAATCTTGGGAATAAATTTAGCCAAGGCCACAAAAGACCTATACACAGAAAACTACAAAAAAATTGCTGAGAGAAACCTAAGGAGACCTAAATAAATGGAAGGACATGCTGTCTTCATGGATTAGAAGACTAAATATATTTAAGATGTCAATTCTACCCAAATTGATTTATAGATTCAATGGAATACCAACTAACATTCCAACAACTTACTTTGCAGAAATATAAAACCCAATAACCAAATTTATTCAGAAGGGCAGGGAGCCCCAAATGGCTAAAAATATCTTGAGAAAGAAGAATGAAAGTGGTAGATCTCACATTACCTGACTTTAAAGCATTTTACAAAGCTACAGAAGTAAAAACAGCATGATACTGGCATAAAGATAGATATTCTGACCAATGGAATCAAACTAGTGTTCAGATATGGGCCCTCTCATCTATAGATAACTGATCTTAACTGATCTTTGATAAGGTAATCAAGTCAATTGAACTGGGACAGAGCAGCCTCTTCAACAAACGGTGCTTGGAGAACTGGATATCCTTATCCAAAGAATGAAAGAGGACTCCTATCTCACATGTTATATAAAATTTAACTCAAAATGAATAAAAGACCTAAACATTAGAGGTAAGAACATAAAACTTTTAGAAGAAAATGTAGGGAAATATCTTAAAGATCATGTTATAGGAGGTGATTTCCTAGATCTTACACTGAAAGTGCAAGCAATGAAAGAAGAAATAGGCAAATGTGATCTCAAATTTGAACACTTTTGTGCATCAAAGGACTTTGTTAAAAAAGTAGAAGTGCAGCCTATGCAATAGGAAACATTATTTGGAAACAATATATCAGATAACTGTTTAATATTCAGAATATATGAAGAGATCCTAGATCTGAAAAACAAACAAACAAAAAAGATGAACAACCCAATTTAAAAATGGGCAAAAGATATGGATAGAAACTTTTTCAAAGATGAAAAACAAATGGCTCAAAAGCATAAGAAAAGATGCTCAACTTCACCGGCCATTAGGGAATTGCAAATCAAAATCTCAATGGGATAATATTTCACACCTACAAGAATGACTATAGTGAAAAAACAAAACAAAACAAAACAAAACAAAAAAACAGAAAACTGCAGGTGCAGGAGAGGTTATGGAGAAAAAGTCAAACTTATTCACTGTTGGTGGGAATGTAGAATGATTCAATCACTGTGGAAGGCAGTGTGGTGAATCCTCAGGAAGTTAAGTATAGAATTTCCATATGATCCAGCAATCCCATTACTAGGTATATATTTGGAGGAAATGAAGGCAGGGACAGAAAATGACACTTGTACATATGTTTATAGTGGCATTATTCATGATTCCAAGAGACCAAAACAGCCAAAATGTCCATCATGGACGAGTGGATAAAGAATTGTGGTATATATATAAAATGGAATATTATGCACCTGTAAGACAGAATAAAGTCGTGAAGCATAAAACAATGCAGATGAACTCTGAGAACATTATGTTGAGCAAAATTAGCCATAAACAAAAGGATAAACACTGTATGGTCTCATTAATATGAACTAACATTAATGAGTGAACTTTGAGATTTAAAGTTGTGAACACAGGTTATTAGGAAATAGAATGAGGGTGGAGATTGGGCATTTGATGTGGATAGAGTAAAGAATGTTCAACAGGATTAATTGTAAAGATCCAGAAATGTATAGCACAATACTACCTGATGGTAGCACAGTATTTTATGTACATTAAACAAAAGTGAGTGTAAGTGTGGTGGTTAGGGGAAGGCTAGGGACATGTATGACACCAGATGGAAAGATAGAAGATAAGAACTGGGGTTGTATAAATTAGCAAAACCTAGAGTGGGTAATGATGGTGATTAAATGCACAAATATAAGAATGTTTTTACATGAAGGAGAACAAATGAATGTCAATATCACAGGGTGTTGAAATGGGGTGGTATATGGAAAAATATAATAAATGCAAATTAGAGTCTATAATTAACAGTACCATTATAATATACTTCTATGAAATGTAACAAAGGCAATACATGAAAGCTAAATGTCAATAAGAGGGGGATATAAGGGAGGGGTATGAGATTCTTGGTATTATTTTTGTTGTTTCTAATTGTTATTTATTTATTTATTTTTCATTTTTTTTCCTCTTCCTCTTTTTTTGTGCAAAAATGGAAATGTCCCATATGGGTTGTGATAGTGAATACATAACAATTTGATCATACCAGGAACCATTGATTGTTTACTTATGATGGATTCTATGGCATGTGAATAAAACTGTTTAAAAAATAAAGAGAAAGATACAAGCATAAGAGAACATGTGGAGAGAGGGATATATCTATTGACTGTTACTAAGGAAGTAGAATGGAGCAACCCATCTGGAGGACAGTGTAGTTATTCCACAGGAGACAAAGTATAGGGTTGCCATATGACCCTACAACCCCATTTTTAGGTATATAGTTGGAAGTACTGAAAGCAGGGACAAGAGCAGATGTTTGTACACTAGTGTTTATGGAAGCAGTATTCATGATTTGCAATGGATGGAGGCAGTTAAAGGGTACATCAACTGATGAACAGAAGGGCAAACTGTGGTGTATGCATGCAATTGAATATTGAGCAGCTGCAAGAAGTAATGAAGTTGTGGGGCATGCAACTAAGTGAATGTAACTTGAGGACAGTACATTGAATGAAATAAGCCAGTAACAAAAAGACAAATATTATAATGCCTCACTAATATGAATTAACCATAATGTCCAAACTCTGAGAATTGAATTTCAGAGCATAGGCTATCAGGGGAAGGCTTATTGTAAAGATTCCTAGATTGTAAACTCTTACAGCAGTCACATCTATTCCTGAATTGTTAGTTATTTCTAAATTCTGGGATGCTGAGCTATTTTTGTATAATCTGGCCTGTCGCTGGAACTTTGTGTAACTGTATGACACATGAGACTCAGAGCTAGAGTTCTACAGCAATGAAAGTCAGCATTACCCCCTCCAACAACTGTTAAAGGAGCTGAAAAAGAGATCAGTCTTCAATTAGAGGTATGAATGAAGCTGATCTGATTAGGACTACAGCAAATCAGACTAAAGGGTAAAGGAGGATATTGATTGTGTTTTAAAACATCAACTTCTGTGTGAGTCCAAAGGAAGAGACATTTATTTAGAAGGAAGAGAAAATTTATATTTTATGTAGCACACCATCTAATTTAACTTATATGGTCAGTTTATTCGAACACCATTATTACCTGGAAACTTGAAAAGGGAGTGAGATCTTGTTGCTTTGTAAAGGTTAGTGTAATTCCCTGATACAGCTCAGAAAAATTTGGGCAGAGAATAAAAAAGTTTTTGCAAAGCCCCCTACAGGGACTGGGGAAAATGTGGAAATGGGGAGTAATGAAAATATTCAAAAAGTGATTGTGGTCATAAATGCACAACTGCATGATGATACCATGAACCATTGATTGTATACTTTGTACGATTATCTGTCATGTTAATATATTTCAATATAATTGCATTAAAGAAATCAGTTGACCATAGATGTGATTTATTTATTTTTTGAACTATGCTTTGTAATCCTGTCACTCCTTACTATGGGTAGTTTAATGTGACTGAGTTTGAAAATATACAAAAAGGAGATCAACTTTCTTGGCTAAAAAGACTTTTATCTCCTAAAAGACATACTCATTACTTCAGTTAAGATGTTTTATTTTTCATCATCCTCAAGAAAAGCACAGTTTATCTTTTAGAAGAGAGGTAATATTAATGATGAGATTTGGATTTAATAGTATTCCAAACTTCGCATTCATAGTCTAAGTATTTTTCCCTCAAGGGAAAAGCACAGAATAACTACCCATTTCACTGTTGGAAAATTAGATGGGGGCAAGGAACTTACTAGTTGCAAAATATGAATATGAGGTGTTATTTATGTATTTAGGTATTTGGGTGCAAATGTTTTTACAGACCCTCCACTTGGGGATAAATTAAGTGCAAAATAAATGTAGTGGAATGAATACTGCCCCTCGAAAAATGTCTAAATAATGTGAGGTTTTGAGGGCCAGAGCCTGATTGACTATATGTTAAATCCTGCATAATGTTTAGAACAATTTCCTTACCAGAAGTTACCATACAACTATGTGTTGATGGAGTGATTGAATAAGACCTAAAATCATTCTAACAGATACATTTTAAAACTGTCAATCACATTTAAAAGCACATTTAAATAAAAATGAATGGTAGTGGTGAATGTAAAAAAAATATTATTATATTTAATTCCAGAATGTCGTTATACTAAAACAAGAGTAGCTGTCAAAAAAAGTAGGCATATATTTACTACTTTTTAGTTTCTGTTATCTTTCCTCCAAATAACATAATATATGCTGTGCTATTTATTATTTAGGCTAATATGAAGATTCTGAAAAGAGTTGCAAATGATGAAAACAATTGCATGCAAAGCCCAAGGTGTGCTGAAAAAAAATCACAGAGGTTCTTTTGAGATCACTGAAGTTGTACTGGTAAAGTAATACAAATTTAGTATAACCAAAGATGTAAGAGAGAAAAACTCAGACTGTAAAATAGGTACAAAATCAGCTTTCTATAAGTTTGCCAGGGCTACAATACAATATCCCAGTGAATACTTATTTGATTATTCATGATTGCAAAACAGACAGTAGACAATATGTCAACACTGTTTTCAGCAAATAATAAAGCATTATGAATTGTTAATTGTTATTACTAAAATTCTGATAACCAATAAGCTTATTGCTGAAAATACCCTCCTGAAGTGCAGTACTTTTCATCTCCCTAAGTTCATTTGTGTAAATTGATAATGACTTGCAACAGTTTGGTTACAGAATGTTAGATGTTATAGATCTCATGCTTTAAATCAGCAACTGTGGGCTAAATTATGTCTCCAAATTAAAGCAAGTCTTTCAGGTTTGCACAGTATCAGCGCACATCTAAATTAAAACAGCTATCAAGCCCCATTCCATTCCACTATCACTAAAACTATCCCCATTTTATAGTAGTGAATAGAGGTATAAAAAAAGGGGAAATAGTAAGATTTATACATGTGTTTGGGGTTTCACCAGGAATCACTTCTTCACTTTTGTTGCATCTTGCAATACTGATGCCCTTAACAGGGTGGCATCAAGGGGTAGAATGATATATTTCTTTTACAATATTTAGCACCCATATAATAAAGATGGGGCTCTTCCTTGCACGTTATTGAATTTGATTTTGTTTAAGTAATTTCTGATCATAATCACCCATGATTTGGTATTTTCTAGTTGGCTATAAATATGAATAAAGCCTATAGTATTAGCTGAATCATCACAACAAAGTACAAACAGAATGACCTTCTAGAAGCCAGCTCATTTTCCTAAGACAAGAGAATTTTGGCATACCTGAAAAATTAAATTCTTATATACATAAGCCTAAAATCTCTGGTTCTCAAGAGTGAAGGGAAAAGGATACAATTCAGATACATGTTTTATCACTAAATTTGTGGAGTTCTTATAATTCAGTTGCCATTTTAATGGCTGGAGGTTTTGAGAATGACAATCTGAGATATTTAAACAATATATGGAGACCCTTATGAAGGTGAAAATGGTTAAGTATTGAGAACCAGCTTGTTCTTCCTATTCAAATTAATAAATTGTGTAGATCTTTTATGATATACAGTACTCTTAGAAATGTGCCTTTTTTTACTGATGAATCATTTGAGGAAACAATAAAATCTATATCCCATTCTCAGAAATTCATAAAGATCTTTAGCATATCTTAAATATCTTAGAGGCTTAGTGTTAGAGATTCAACTCTGTTTAGCACAACCTTTTAAGTGACAATAAAATATTTTTCCCTATAAAATGCTAATTAATATCTCAAAAGAAGCAAGGTTCTGAGGAATATAGACAGAAGCATATAGGTGTAGAAGTTTTCTATCTTGGACACCAATAAAAGGTTGTAGATTGAGTTTTGAGGAAAGCAGGAAGTGTGTGTTCTTCCTTTCATTCATGTCTGTGTTGATTTTGAACACTACTTTGAGTGGAAAAAAAAAGACTAAGAAAGCAGTCACATAAACAGTGTAAATACATATATATGTATTTTTATATGATAAATATGTATGTATGCACATATATGTAAACAATTTTATCAAACTTATCACTTAGAACTTTAAAATAAGATGAAGAAAATATGCTATCAGACTTCTCAACTAGTGACAAATTATCATGATAGCCACCCTAATTAGGCAAAGACTTCATTAAAATGCTCTTTCATGATCATTTATTTTTATGATAATTTTATGTAATTTAAGGAAGGAATTAAATTAATGTTTTTAATAACACTTTAACCTTCCCTGAGTTAGTTCTGCATGATAAACAATGTAATAACTATATTTAAATGCATCCTTTAATTGGCATCACACTAATTCTTTTGTAGAGTAATAAATTGGGAAAGCTGTTCCTATTATTTGTCCTGTGTACACTGTAATTACATTATCAGCATGTTTGAAAAGGAATTTTATTGCAGACTTACATCAGCATTGTTACACTAAATTAATTGTGAAATACCTACCCACAAATGCCTGGCTTTAGTACTGTACCTTTAAATCAACTACGCATCTCACATGGGCATGCTATTTGGAACTTGTAGAGTGGACATATTTTCTAGTTGGCTAATAGATAATGAAACGGGTGATGTAAAACTAAAAAAAAAAAATCCAAATACACGAATTCTAGGTAATGATATGTTTACTTGGGAATTTGACAACTTTTTCTGCTGAAATGATTTTAACAGTCTGGGATAGAGCCAGAACACTCAAATGTCTTAAATTTCAGTAGATTACTAAGGGTTATATTTTTAACTGACTCTATAGGATTGAAATTAATTGAGAAAATTAGCATAGGGCTTTTTGCACTCAGCAATGAAGCTCTACACAGACAAGTCATACAACTTCCAGTTATGAAAACTGAAAGACCATGACTCCATGACTTCATGGAATTAGAGTAGGGTAGAAGGGTGGTGGAGTGTGAGTAATCAACAGAAACACATCACTGACCAACAATAGGAAGAAGAAAATTCACATGTGATCTTAGATCCCTAGGCATATTAAAATGTTCTTTTTTAAAAGTACAGTACACAGGACACAGAATAGAATAATTAATGCAAAATTATTGTAAGATACTTTTTTAATATGTTCAGAATGAAGTGTAACAGAAAGCCAGAATTAGGCTTTGAGGAAAAATACAGCATATTATTTTGAAAAATAGAAGGATACTTCACTTAGTTTTAATAAAAATAATTTCATAGAAAATATGAATTAATGCAACCAAATAATTCTGGCAAAAGGTTACTATGATGGTTAGGTTCATGTGTAACTTCGCCAGGTGATGGTACCCAGTTGTCTGGTCAAGTAAGGATTGGCCCAACCATTACTGCAAGGACACTTTGAGGCTGGTTAATAAACCAGAAGGCCAGTTTATTAAATCAGTCAATTGATTCCATCTGTGGCTGATTACATCTACGATCAACTATGGGAGTGTCTTCAACAATGAAAAAATATAATCAGTTGAATTTAATCAAATCAGTTGAAGATTTTAAGGGAAAAGAGAAAACTTTCATCTCGCCTTCAGCCAGCCAGCTTCTCCTGGGGAGTTCATCAAAAACCTTCATTGGAGATGCCAGCTCATGGCCTGCCCTATGGAATTTGGACTCATGCATCCTGCCCTATGGAATTGGATTCATGCATCTCCACAGTTGCATGAGGCACTTTTCTAAAAATCTGGTATTTACAGATATCTCCTGTTGGTACTGTTTCCCAAGCGACCCCTGACTAATACAGTTGCTTTACAATTTTAACAATAAAATGTGTTCCTGAAACAGTAGTTCAATAATTTTCAGTATCTTAATATTTTCCAATTTATGAATACACATTTATCCATTTTCCTTCTCATGGACACTTGTTTTACTTCATGTTTGTTTGGATTGTGGAAAAAATGCTAATATGAATTTCTAAATTTCTCTTGGCTCACATATCCAAGATCTTCTCTAGAGCTGTACCTAGCATTGGAATTTCTGTGTAATAGGTAAATATTTCTTCAATGTTTATAATAGAGCCAAACTGTTTTCTAAAATGGATTTACAAATTTATACACAAGCCTTTAGGTTACAAAAATACCTGTTGCTCTTTATCCTTAAAAATATTTAGTTGTATTGTCACTTTTATTTTTTTTTTAATTTTTCATGGTTTTTGACAACTCAAAATTTCTTCTTCCAAATACCTGATGTATGTGTATGTGCTTTTTTTGCTAATTGATTTGGAGGAGTTTTTGTGTATTTTGGACAACAATATTTTGTCAGTTATATGAGTTGCAAATATTCTCTTCCCATGTGTGGGTTTGCTTTCAGTTATTTATATTATCTTTTGATGAAGAGTCTGTTAAGATATTTTAATGGAGTCAATAAATCAATATTTTCCACAACAGTTTGAGTTATTTGTAAATAAGGTGTATTTATGTTTCTTTGTAAGATTTATAGTTCTGCTTTTCAAATTTCAGCTTCCTTGGTCTTTTTTGCATCAGGAGCTTGAATGTGAAAAGATAACTCTTACTTTACAGGGCTGCATGGAAAATGCATTCAAAAATTTGCAATGTCGTGTACCAAAACCTTCTTCATTCATTATTTTTTTCCTGTACTTTTTTCTTTAAAGGAGAGGAAATTTTCCTGCATATAAACAGAAAACCTGATTTTTGAGAACTCCAAAAATCCTTTTCTCCTAAATCTCTGATGACTCTTGAGGGAACTAAGTCTTCTAATAATAGTGTCCTTTCACCCTTGGGGAACTAGACAAATGCTTAGAGAAGACAAAAGAAGAAAATACTAGAAGAAAGGAAATAAGATGAAACTATAAGGTAATTAGGAGCATACTGGACAAAAACTAGATTTATATTAGGGATATCAAATTAGATAAATAATTTCTAAAACCATTAAGGTAAATATTAATTAAACTCATTATCCAAAGAAAATTAGAAACTAAAAAAAAAAAAAAGAAAATAACACTTAAATAAGGTAAAGTTATGCAAAACTTCATAGTCCTAAAATAAGTTTTATTTAAAATGATGAACTAAATTATGATAAACATTTACAAATAAAATATTTTAGAACTATGAAAGTAGAATAAATTCGAAGGAATATAAAGACTGAAAAATAAAAAAAAGAGAATCATAACTTCGAAATGAAAGTTAAGATGGCCAAGATTTGAAAAGGAAGTGAATGCTAAGACCTTAAAAGGAAATTTATTTTTAAAAAATATAAATTAAAAAAGGAAATTAACTCAATGGGAAGAAAATGACTAGAATATACCTTCTGAGAATAAAGAGATAAAGGAGAAATTTTAATCTAGAAGCTGGCAAAAGGCATGACTTTTTTAACAACAATTAATAGTTTTAAAAACACATTCCCAAAAGTTTGAGCTGATTTAATAGGTAGTGAAACTCGGAAATAGAAAGCAAAGCATTTGGTGTCATTCTATCATAGGACTTTGAGTCTTTTGCTTCCAGCATATAGATGTCTTTAATAGGATTTTCAAATGCCTAGATTTTCAGGAGCAAGAATGGTCAATGAGTGAAGCTGCAAGGTATTAGGAAAATTAAAGTAAGTTCTTTGTCTCTCATTAATGTTTCTGCATTCGATAGAGTCAGAAACAGGAAGAAACATTTCTTTACATTAGGTAATAATGCTGTAAACACAAGGTTGAATGACTCAACAAAATGTCTGAGATATTATAGGACTGCTGAGGACTATGGCAAACCAAAGTTTTGCATATCTCTTTTAAAGAAAGGAAAGATGCAGCCCAATGTGCATAATAGTTAATATGTGGGACTATTGGGAAGACTTGCCAGAGCTTTGCATTATTTTGACAGAAGACAAAATGCTGGATATTGACATGTAATTTCCCAATTTTTAAATGTAGAGAATATATTATTTTAAAAATGCTATGCTAGCAAATTAAACAAAAACATCCAGGAAAACTCCTTTTGTCATAATAAAGTAACTATTATCCAGAGAAGACCTTTCACTGTTAAAAAACAAACAAACAAACATGGCGGTAAAGCACAATTTTTTTTTTTTTAACATTGGAAAAAAGATACATGGTCTTAATCTTAATCCATATCCCAGTGGGTCCCATTTTACATAGGACCTTTGAAGTTATTATTCTAAATTAAGGGTGGCCAACTGAATCTGGGTGGGTCTTAATCTATATTATGGGAGGCCTTATGAAGAGGACATAGAAGTCACAGAAGAAGAAAGATGATGTCTTTGCCATGTGACAAGAGGCAGAGATACAAGCCGAGGAACCCCAAAGACTGCCAAAAGCTACCACTAGAACACCGTAAAGTTCAGAGAGAAAGCAAGCTTCTCAGATATCTTGACTTTGGACTTCTTCTGTCCTCAAAACTCTGAGACAGTGTATTCCTGTTATTAAACCAAAATTGTCTTACGGCATTTGTGATAGCGCTCTGGCAAACTAAGACACACCTAAGGAAGTTTAGAAACAAGTCTTGAAAAGATCATAGGATCAAACTGAACTATAATTAAATTAGTTCAGCTGTCAGAACAAAACTCAACACTCTTTAATATAGATTTAAAAACAAAATGAAAGTAGACACTCAAAAATGTAGCATCTGCAATGCAAAATATCTGATTAAAATTATTAGACATTCAGAGAAGCAGGGAAAAAAAATCAGTCAATAGAGTAGAGACATATCCAAAAATGACAGAGAAGATAAAATTAATAGGCTAAACTTTAAAACAGCTATTTCAAATACGTTCAAAGAGTTCAACGAAAATTCACTCTCAATCAAAATCCCAAGAGACTGTTTATAGAAATTTGTATGCTGATTCTAAACTTTATCTGAAAATTGAAAGTAAATAAAATTCAAAACAATTTTGAAAAATAAAACAAAGATGGACAACTTATGTAATGTCAAGATGTGCTATAAAGCTACATTAATGAAGGAAAAAATGGAATGGGAAAAAGTGAAATATAGACATATAGATCAACGTAAAAGAATAGAATAGAAAACAACCCAGACATATATGGCTAATTTAATTCGGACAGAGGTGCCAAGGTGAATCAGTAAGGAAAGAATACTTTTTTCACAAATGATGCTGAAACAAAAAAAAATGTGTGTTTATATGGAAAAAGATAAATGTTAGCACTTTCTTCACACCATATACACAAATAAACTTAAAACATATAATAAATGTATATTCAAGGACTAAAATTGGAAAAAAAAATTTAAAAAGAGAACATAGGAAAGAATCTGCCCACACTTAAGTTAGGCAATAATGTCTTAGGAATCAAAATGACTAATTGTAAAAGAAAACAAATGATAAATTGCACTTCATTGAAATTAAAAATGCCTACTCTTTAAAAGAAACAGTTGGAAGAAAGGAAGGAATGTAGGGAGGAAGGCAAGGAGAGAGGAAACAGAAGCCACAGACTAAAAGAAAATATTTTCAATACCTATATCTGATAAAGGATTTCTATTCAGATATATAAACACTTACAAATCAAAAATAGAAAAACAAATGATAAAATAAATATGGGCAAAATATTTAAATAGACACCACATAATAAGATACACAAATAGGCAATAAGCACATGAAAATGTTTTCAACATCATTGGGCATTAGGGAAATACAAATTAAAGCAACAATCATAAAGACTTGTACAATAATTTTAGCAGTTTTACCAATAATAATCCCAAACTGGAGACAATCCAAATGCCCATCAATTGGTAAATAGAATGTTTAAACAAAAGATGGCATATTCATATGATAGACTAATACCCAGCAACAAAAAATTATGAAACTATTGATACATGCAACAACATGGATTAATTTTAAAAATTTAATGCTGAGTAAAAAAAGACGAATCTATAGAGATAGAAAATAGGTAAATTGCTGCCTAAAGTCAGGAATTGGAGAGTGGGTGGGAATTGAGTGCAAAAAGGCAAAAGGAAACTTTTTGAGGAAATGGAAATGTTCCACACCTTAATTCAGGAGGTTGTTATACAGGTGTAAACATTTGGCAAAATAAATTGAATTGTATGTTAAAATGGATACATTTTATTGCATGTAAACTATATCTCAATGGTTGTTTTTTTAATTGTTTTAGAAATGAGAGCCCATAAGCTAGATTCTGAGCATTGGTTTCAAGTATAAGTTTAAATTTATAAGGATTACATAAGTGGTATATAAAAATTAGGTAATGATTTAAAAAAAGTCAGATATAGAAAATCTCAGATAGTCTGGCAAAAACTTTCAGTGTGGACATATACACAAAACCATATCTTCTCATTAAAGCATTGGTGGAAACCTTAAGCCATTGTCTTTCTCAGTTTTATCTCTATTGTCCTCTTCTGTTACCCTTGATCTGTATAACATACCCAGCCACACTGGTCATATCCAAATAGATTTCTTTCTTGGTTTTTTTTTTTTTTTTTTTGACAGTTGTATAATAACTAAAGAAAATTCTCACTCCTCTGTGTGCAATTGATTAAAGTTCAAGACCTTAAATAAAGAACCCTTGTCAACTATCTTCATTCTAATCAATTACTTCAGATTTGCACAAGGCAAAGACTAAGGAGAGGTGACTTTATGCATATTCTGCAAAATATTTACTGCTAGTGTGGACAGAACATTAAAATGACTAAATATTGGCGAGAAAAGAAATGATTCTAGCTTGAATGCTATCTCTAACAGCATTCCTCTTTTATTCAAGAAAACTTAATCTAAAGTTTCCTTCTGTTTGTAGATCTATAACAGATCTATCTTGGCTAAAACAAATTATGATTTTGTTATAGCATACTAAATGTAAACCCACGTTTGTGCTAGTTTCACTTAAATTATTCCAGAGAATTTCACTCTACCTCACTGAATCAATATTGCAATTTTCTCTATTTTTCTGATGTTGACAGAATTGGACAATTAAAAAGCTAGTAGTCAGGTATCAGGTAAAGGTGAGAGTGCAAAGCATGGATAATAAGAAAAGAAGTTATAATAGCAGAAATTAAAATTGCTAAGTCATTGACCACAAAATAGACAGCCAATCTCTTAGTCAGGTGCATTATAGTAATGCTAACAGTTATTATTGATGAAATGCCTGCTATGAACTAAGCATTATGCTGGGCAGTTTACATGTTATAACACTTTTAGCAGTAATAATAATAAGTAACATTAACAGCAACAAAAATACCAGCAAAGAATTATACAGCACTATGTGCTAAGCATAGTTCCTAGTACTTTACACATAAAACCTCATTCAATCTTACAATAAAACTGAATTACTATTATTACTGCTATTTTGTAGATTAAGGCACTGAAATGCAGAGAGATTAACTATCATACTCAAAGTCACATAGAAAGTAAGTGGCAGAGTGAGGGTCCATACTCTGCTGTCAAACTCTAGACTGTGTTCTTAGCATTGCACTATAAATCAGAGTTACTGCAAAGTATTCATCATCTGTTTACAGTTGAAGAACCAAATCTCCGAGAGTTTAAGTCACTTGCACACATGTAAAAAGTGGATTAACTAGGACTCTAGTCCAGGCTTCTCAGACAGAGTACACATTCTGCTCTCCTGTATTATGGGGCACATATAATATTGGATCAAATCCACACTTTTGTATTTCAAGATATCAATAAATATTTTTTGAGATTTTTCTATGTTCTCAGAACTCTTGTAGATATTGTGAATAATATACATGAATGAAAAAGTAATAAAACAAACACTCCAGGAAAGTTCATGGGGAAAAAGCCATGAAAGAGTAAACAGAGTTAGACAGTAAATATTATAAGAGAGTATGTAATTAAGTATTGAGTATTGTAATGTTGACTCTACATACAGTAGAATTGCAGAGGAGAAAGAAATCCATGAGAGACTTAGCAGTCAGGAAAAGCTTTACAGAAGGGAATACCACTGAGCTGGACCCAGCAGGATGGCATAGAAGTGGACAGGTGGACAGGCAAAACAAAGGCATTCCAAATGAGGAGAAAACATGGCAAGCAATTCAGAATGGTTTCAGGGACAACTACAAGATTTGTTTACCTGGAGCCTAATATTATTTATAGAGTGAAGAATAAAGAGTTTGAGTAAGTTATTCAAAGGCAAATTAATTGAAATGAACAAACTTTGAATAGGAATTCAGCATGGTTGCAGAAAAAAAATAATAAGTCATGATGTTTTTGTACAGAAGATTTGCATAAAACAAATGCTCGGTAAATTAAAGTCAGTGTTAATTATATATTAATTATATGTTAATTATAAATAATTTCATTAAAAACTCATTAAGAAGCTTCTGTGATCTCTGCTATTTACAGCTTAAATGCACATGAAATATACTGAGGAAAGACCTGAGTTCACTTTCTACTGAATCAAAACATAGGAGTTAATCACTGTGTTAAAAAATATCTTTAGCTAGACCAGTGTTAGATTTAGGGCTCCTAAATGTATATTTTGTATTCTGCTAGCAAAATATTAAGATATGCCCAAACTTAAAAGACTTTATATAAAAATGCCATAATTTTTTGTTTGAAATTACCTATAGCTATTTTTACCCATAAACAAAAACCATTATTTTGGTAGTACCTTTTATAGAAAAATAATGATAAATAGAATGATAAAAAAAATTTAAATTCTTTTGACATTACTTATAAACTTAGGATTACTTACAGATAGATCGGGTTCAATTTTCTTCCTAATATCATTTCTTTGTTATGTTGGAGACTGTCACTGAAATCAACATTTTCTTCCTTAAGGACTGAAAATATTTAAACAGGAATTTCCCAAATTTGAGCTTTTTTCAGGTAACTCAAAATCATATATAAAGTAAAACAGCACAGCTTTAGGTACAGTTGACTTATTTGTGCTTAGTTATTTCAATTAATTAGATAACTGAATTAAAAACATAGTCATGGGGTTTGATTCTAGATTGTGCAGTTTGATTCTATTCCAGAGCTTCAATTCTTAAATCTGGGCAGCCGTTTTACAAATGTCTGTCTTTAGTCACTAGCCACAAGGGTATGTTGTGACCGTATGGATAGGAAGCAAAAACTCCCTCACTATTCAGAAGACAAATGTTTGTACATGGCCTATAGAGGGTAATGTCTTGTTTGTGCCAGAATATTTATGAATAGCAAGTTTTTGAGATGTGTGTTTATACATGAGGTTGAACAAAATGAGGAAGAGGAAAGGGTTTTTCTGCATGAACAATTTATGAGTCACAATGCGAATGATGTCTGCCCAGTTCTAATTCTTGAATCCAGTGGTATTTCTAAATGCACCTACAGATGCTGGTGAGAGATATCCTAAGAGCTACAAAAAACAAGGAAGGCTTTTTCACAAGACAGCTGCAGGTAATACAGCCTGAGGGGTTATCCGGGTACGAGAGTACATAAGTCATCCTGGGTTCCATGGGCCAGGTTTACAATGGCTAAGCTGGTGATTGAGCTATGGTATCTTACCAGACTTTTATCATTTACTCATTCAACTTTATCTATTATGTGCATACCATGTATGAGGCATCATTTCAGGGACTTCAGATAAAAGAGTTAAGATAGAAAAAGCTACTGTCTTTGTGCAGCCTGCATTGTTGAATAAGGGTATATGTTAAATAAAAAAGCAAGTATCAGGCAACAATAAGTGCTATAATGAGACATCAAGAAATGAGGAGTTACAGTGTGACAAAGTGGTTGGCCACAGAAAGCTCTTTGAGGAGATGGCATCTAGCTGAGATCTGAACACAGTGAAGAAGAGAGGGATATAAGCTTCCAGGAGAAAAAATATGCTTGGAGCAGTTTTAGGATGAAAAGCAATATGATTTGTTTGAGATCTGACCCACTCCTTAATTTTACACATCCAGACACATCACTTTGGAAAACATAGATACAATTGATTATCATTATTGGAAATTAAAGGGAAACAATAGTCAAATGTATGTAAATATTTTCCTATATTGGTTTATAATTTTGTATTCCAGTCATGGTCACAAATGAGGCAACATCAACAACAATATTATGATTACTGATGGGTAAATGAATACTTACTCTGAATAAATATCCATAGCAAGGCTTTTAAGATAATGTGGACAGTTTTGTACTGCATAATTATTTTCTGTGGAGGATTGCTCTGTGCACTGTAAGATGTCTAGAAGCATGTCTGATCTCCTCTTTCTAGATGCTAGTAGCATATCTCTTCTCCAGTTTTGACAACCAAAACTATGTTCAGATATTGCCAAATGTCCCCTGGGATTTTAAATTGTCCTAGTTGTAAACCACTGCTCTAAAGTAAACATGACATGATTTAAAGTTTGTTATAAAACAACAGCTTCAAACTATGCTACAAGAAATTCTAAAGTTCTGAGGAACCAGCATGAGAAAGAAAGTTGACTGAGAAGACAGAATTTAAGCTAGGAAAATAAGAATTAATTTATTCCATATATTGATATTCCAGGTAAGATTTTGTTTGGATAAAGTATTTCAGCATCTAAAAATTTAAGAAAATACTTTAAGAAATCATGTAGGACAACTTAGCCAATAAAATGCATTTAGGTACTGTGCCGGTTTGAATGTATTATGTCCCCCAGAAAAAGCCATATTCTTTGATGTAGTCTTGTGGGGCAGATGTTTTGGTGCTGATTAGATTTGCTTGGAATGTGCCCCACCCAGCTGTGGGTGATGACTGTGATGAGATATTCCCATGGAGGCATGGCCCCACCCATTCAGGGTGGGACTTGATCAGTGGAGCCATATAAATGAGCTGACTCAAAGAGAAGGAACTCAGTGCAGCTGTGAGTGACGTTTTGAAAAGGAGCAAGCTTGCTATAGAGGAACGTCCTGGGAGAAAGCCATTTTGAGACCAGAACTTTGGAGCAGATGCCAGCCACATGCCTTCCCAGCTAACAGAAGTTTTCCAGATGCCATTGGCCATCCTCCAGTGAAGGTACTCGATTACTGATGTGTTACCTTGGACACTTTATGGCCCTAAGACTGTAACTGTGTAGCCAAATAAACCCCCTTTTTATAAAAGCCAATCCATCTCTGTTGTTTTGCATTCCGCAGCATTAGCAAACTAGAACAGGTACACAAACAGGGTCTAAAGAGAAAAATACAAACACATACTAAACTGTCTGATATTTACCTAATAAAGCAAAAGCAAAAATTAAAATATTTTTACTTTCCCATAACATTTCAGATATAATGAAAATGATATGTAAAAGAGCAATTCAAAATTTTCTGTTTTAAGGATATATGTGAAAAGATAATGAATTATAAAATTGTTATCATCATATCAGAAATTAGGTTTGACCCAAACAGAGAAAGTAATTTATAAATAGAAATGGTCTTAGTCAGGTGAGATTTAAAAAATATAAACAACATTTTTAAAGTAGATAGGGAGTTTGATAATAGTGAAAAATATTACCAGTAAGATAGGCTAAAAGAAAAGAATTACATTGCAAAGCTTGAGATGAAAGTTTAGGAGTTGAGTAAGGCCAGAAAAAAATCCAAAGGATAAGACTGTAAAAACTTTAAAATTAGTCTTTATACCATTTTCATGGAAATAATAGAGTGTATTAGAAAAGTTATTTTAGGAAAATGGACTTGATTAATACATGAAATTTGTAGCCAAAGGGAAAAAGCGATGATAATAAAAACAAAATATGTTTCTTATATATTTTCAGCTTACAAGGACTATATGCTAAATTATATCAGATTGTATGGCTTAATTTATGGATTCATGGGAAAGTAAGGGGGATAAGGAACTATCTCTATCAGCTTTATGGTGAAGGGAGCATGTTTACTGCCTTTCAGGGTATAAAAGTAACTCTAGTTGAACTATGAGAAGCATCTTAGGCAACCCATTAGCAACTCTAGAATTTTCCATATCCATGTCTCAAATCCTACATCTCTGCTTCCAAAGAGTTCCCAGGATAACATTTTTATATTAAAATGTTATATTATCATCCTTCTTAAAACCTTCTAATAGGCAATTATAATAACTGAAATAAAAATTCACTTTACCATGGTTTACAGATGCTTGTAAAATCTGTCCCCTGCATGCTTAATCTTCCATCAATCTTAATCTAGCTCACTGAATTGTATACCAGTTCTTTTCAAACTGCCATTCATACTAAGCTCTTTCTAATTCAAGGCTTTTCCACAAGTCTCCATCATCAAAACTTGTACCCTTCCCAATATTTGGCAATGGTACTGACAATATTGAAAGCTGGATACATTACGAAACTGCAAAGATAGGGTTTACAAATGAGAACAAGCTTAATTAAAATAAGCCCTACAATATTATATAAATGTTTAGTAGTCATCTAATTTTAATTATCATAGGCTATAATTGTTCATTTGTGAAATATTCGTAGGAATTTAAAAGTTGCCTTACATTTTTAATTTATGCAATTTATATTTTGCCAAATTATTTGTAGTAATCACCTAAATTAGTTACGGTTTTCAGGTTATATTAGAGGTAAGTTTGCTTATATCATATTTAACTTTTAGATTCTGAAAACAGTATGTACTTTCATTTAAAAAGCATGAGTATTAGCTGCAGTAATAATATTTTTCTATTAATAGTGTAAGAGACCCAATTTATTTAAACCATTATTTCTGATACCCATATATTTGATGGACATTTCTAACTGACCATGTATTATTTAGCCTCAATACCACTTAGTGAATTAGTCTTTTTTCTTCTTTTTTAATGCATATTCCCTAATAACAAATAAGTGGAGAAAATGATGATTGAATGCTCATCTGAGACATCTGAAATTATCATCATCTCTGTCATCATATCTGAACAGATAAATTTAACACTTTTAGGTCATGAGAGTTATGTTATCATCATCTTTAATGTATTCTGGTATTGACTAAAGGACAAGACTCCTCATGGCTGCCTGCTTTAAGGCACTTTCCCATCATGCTTAAATGTAATCCCCTGTAGTGATTATGTGTGAATAATTCAGAAAATTGCACCATACCTGGGGTTTTTAAGTTCCATACTGAAATCCAATATGACTTCCATATCCTTAGAGTGAAGTCACTATATCTACCTTTGTGCTACTCCTGAAAAGTGTGGATGCAGTGAAGAGTTCACATTTTTGTGCCAGGCAAATAGAAATTTATCCTAGTAACTTAAATACTATGTATGAATCATGTGTCCAGACATGCAGCAAAAGCAGAATTAATTTGGAATAATGTGCAAGCATATATATGTATAAATATACCTTTGGCACCAAATTTAACTAGCAAACTTATATATGTGCTTTGATGATTGTATGTACCCATGTAGGTATAAAAGTAAATTTGTATATATATTACAACTCAAAGTATTCTGGTTGATTGATGTTTTATGCAAATTATGCAAGTCATATTAGAATGAAATTTTAAGGCCCAGAAAAATGGTTATTTGAAAATATTTATTAATCGTAATGTGATATGACATGTTTGCATCCTTTACCCACCAATCAACTTCCTCTCAAAGAAAAATAGTTTCCCCAAGTTATAAAATCTCCATTTGTGAAAAGAGTTCATGATTGTCCTGCTTAATAGCATAATTGGAATGATCTACCTCATCACACAGCTGGGCTGAATATATGTAAATTTTAATCAGTTGTCCAGTTCAAAAAACGTTTAACTAGAAAAGTGTTTCAGTTGAAATTTGTGAGCTTGAAATTGCTACATAGCATTGGGAGAGGGAATCCACCATGGACCTTTATGTGTAAATGAAACTATATGAAACACAGACACATTCATTCGTTCATATATTGCCTGTGGCTGCATCTGTGCTACAGAAGCAGAGCTTAGTAGCTGCACAGAGACCCCATGGACTTACTACCTGACCTCTTAGAGAAAAAAGTTTGCTGTCGACTGGTTTAGCTTAATATATAAACCTTGGGAATTGGATAATTTTGTTTCTTTTTTTTGTATTTCATATATACCATTAACTGAATTATTTTGTTCATGTAATTTTGAATGCTCTGCATGTATCTCTCCAGGGTTTTTTATTTTTCATCATGTTTAAAAATAAAATTAAACTATTTTGAAAATTCTAGTTATTTACAATTCTAAAATGCTACAATATATAGAATATGGAGTATAAGGTTCTTCTTTGACATTATTCAATTTATAGCCAGAGAAATTAATAATATTCAGATCAGAAAAAGGTTTAGGAAAGCTACCCATTTCAAGTACAGGTAACATGAATTCTTTTAGCAATTTAAAGGTATCTCCTAAGGGATATTTATTTTAAATAATAAATAATCATTATAATTTAAATAATGGTTAATGACATGTTTCAGTAGTTTATAGTTTTAAATCAATATTCAAAGACATATATTGAGGGTATAGCAGTTATCATTATGTCCACATCCATCCTTTTAAGATGAATATTTTTTATTCTTTGTACAGCATGTTTTATTAAATCTTTGAAAAAAAATCTTGGGATCATTAATATTTTAAATCTTTATGCAAGCTATCATAAAAATCTTTCCAGAAACATAACTGGCATAGAATTTAAGCCAATGAGCAAAAAAGGAAATTGTCTTTGGAATGTATAAGAGCAAGGTCTCACATCAAGATTGTTTCTTAATAACATATTTATTAATAATTTGTCTCTCTTGGGGATTACATATTTTTAAAAATCAGTAATTTAAACCAACTTATAAATCATTAAAACTTATTATTAACCTAAAAAGTATTTGACTTAAATAAAATATAAAGATTTAACAATAAGAAAGAATAAATTGATTTTTCAGGACCATTAAGACTATATGTATTCTATACATTATGCTAAATTTCAGCAAAAAGAATAAAGTGGCTCTAAAATAAATCAGCTATGTTTTTAGTTGATTTCCATGGTCCTTTTTTTATCCTATATAATCTTCATTAGATAATGCAGAAGTTACATTGAAAACTCATGGAATTTTAAAATGATAAATAAATGTATAAACAGTGTCCCTATCATTTTCTAGCTAGATTTGGCAAAATGCTTGCATAATTTTATAATATAGTTTTATTCTATAACTTTGTTAAAACTCAATCTGAAATTTGTCTGAATTTCTGCCAACCATTAATTAATTTGGATAGTATCACAAAATCCGGAGAGAGCTATTGAATTAAGTAATAAAATATGACATCCATAATATTCAATCCCAGTTATAACATCTTCTTACACAAATATTAGGAATTACTCTTGGGGCTTGTGAAATTTATATAAAAGCTCAACTCTGACATGCGTATTTTTTTAAAAACATATGGCATTTCCAAACAATAATTATAAGCAGCAGCAATAACAACAGTATACAGGATGATTAGGGGCAATAATAGGAGGAAAATGGAAAATGATTAAGAAGTACTAGAGAATTTTAATTCATTAACAACACCGTGAAACAATCTCTCAGAGAAGAGAGATTAAAAACCAGGCCAAAAGTTAAATATCTCAGAGAATGTATTAATTTGGTAGATCTTGGGTTTGGTAAAGAACGGAAAATATAGCTCTATTTATTGCTCCATAGTTAGCTATTCTCTTCCTATAGCTGTTAAGAAAAACATGATTCAGCCAGAGGCAACAATATATATCATTATGTATGTTGAATTAATGGATTGGAAATTAAAGAAAATGATGCAGAAATTAGTCTTAACCTGTGCTTAGTTTGCCTCAGCTGCTATAATACCACAGACAGGTTTGCTTAAACAACAAAAATGTATTGTCCGACAGTTTTGGAGGCTAGAAGTCCAAAAGCAAGGTGTCAGTAGAATCATGCTTTTGCCAAAGTCTATAGCATTTTAGTGGTGGCTTGCTAGCAACCCATAACTCAATCTGCCTCTTAAACATGGCCATCTGACTCCCTCTGTCTACTCCTCACTCCTCCCAACATTTCCCAATTCCCTTTGCTTATAAGGACTCTAGTCATATTGTATTATGGTCCACTGTGACTCAGTTTGACCTCATCTTAGTAGAATCTACAAGTGAGTTCACATCCACTAGATAGGGGTCTAAGACTTGAATGTGTCTTTGTTGGGGATTATGATTCTATCTGTAACAACCTGATATTAGTATAAACATATTTACTGCTTTCTAAATAACCATTTAGAAAATGAGATTTTTGTCTGTTGCTTTACTTAGAAGCACATGGAAAAAATGTGCTGCATAAAAAATAGTTACATTCTAAGATTTTACCTAACCACAGCCACTTGGGTATTTAAACATATTTTCAGCTTCTTAAAAGTAATTATATTCATAGTGTGTTAGTTTACCATTATAATTAGGGAAAAAGAAGGAAAATCTTTTTAACTGTGTTGATGTTGCTTATTAATATGTCAGAAAAATGTCATCAAGTTTTATCACAACTGTAGAATTAGGAAATCAACACACTGAGAATTTAATGAAGAAAGGCAACTAATATTTACAGTGCAGTTCATTTCCATTCCTGCTCCTTATGAATTCTTAAAACCTTGTGGTAATTAATGCATGGCCATTGCCATTTCTCTTGAGAAAAGTGAGGTGCACATGGAAGTTCAATAACTTGCCTCCTGAACACAAGTATTTGTATTTGATTCAAATCCATGTCCACCTGATTCAGGGGCTTTTTCCATATTTTCTGGAGAAAGTTTCCCCATCTTTGGTTGATCTAGGGCGCATGTTGAATGCGAAGTTTCATGGATTTTCTCCAGATCACCCTCTTAAGAAACTTTGAGGCAATTTGTTGTTGGTGTTGAATTTAGGTGGAAATTTTCTTAGTATCACGTAAACTACACTAATATTTCCGTTTCTTATACAAAATCAAAAATGTGTGGAAAGATTCAAGTGGCAATAGGGTAACAGAAAACAGTGTCAGAAAAATATTATGTTCAGAGTTCTCAAAATATTAACTTGCAACACCATAAATCCCAGAAAAGTGAAATAGTCTTTGATTTCTTTCAAAAATGACAAGATGAATGGTCTGATTTGGATCTCAAGGCCAGATAGAGTCTCAATCTGTTTGAAGCAGTTGTTGCTATGCCCATTGACTCCAGGTATTCTCAGGCAACTAAAAGGCTTTTCCTTATCTTTTCTTTCCATTTCAAATATTAGAATACATACAAACATACACACAACAAATGTTTTCCTAGTTATCTGTGTAAAATTGATTAGCACTAAATCATGCTGAAAAAATTGGAAGATTTCCAAAAGGAAAACATTTGCCAAAATCAGAATGATAAAGTCTCCAATGTTTGTAAAGGCAGTTGTTAATTAGTTAATTTTCAGCTAGATTAATTCCTAGCAGTGTCACTTTCACTCATTAAAGAAGGTGGAGGAATGTTTTACACATTATTTTCCTAAATTTGAAAAATCTAAGGATAATAACTCAAGTAAGAATTTTGAAATATATTGCAATCTTTAGAAATGAAGGATGTGTTTGTTTTTCACAAGTCATATTTCTTTGCAAAACGGGCTTTCCTCCAAATAATTTTACATTTCAACAATTCTAATCAAGGTGACCTCAATTAAACTGTTATGGAGTATGGATTTATAAGAAGAAATTCATTTTCTGATTTACTTAATACTAAACAGAATGTAAATTCCTCTCTCACCACATTTATAGTGAACCATGCCATCTAGGCTTAATTGTGTCTAGAAATTCATAAATATGGACATAAACAAGTAATTAGAAGAGCAAGATAAGCAGCTGGTAGTCTTGACTTTTTTCACTCAATGGCATGGAGGTCAAAGGAACATTAAATATGTCCATCTTTGATGATTTTTAAAATTTTCCTTTTCCAGTTCTTTCTAGGTTGCTGTCAGAATTCATTTCCCTATATTCCCCACTGAGTAAGGTACATCATACTAACATTTACTTCTTCCCAATGTGGTGAGATAAACTGACCTCAGCATATTCCCAAACCTGAAGCTCTACATCACTTAAGGCTGCTATGTCTACACGTGGAGAGCACATTATATGAGACCATTTTTCTCCAATTTCTGCACAATTTAGGAACTACTGCACCTTATCTGCCTAACCAGACACAGCATAAGGCAGACAGTCAAACAACAAAGAAAAATTTAAAAAAAAAAGGATCCTTTCAAATTCTCATAGATCAACAATTAAAAAAGTAACAAAATGAGGAAATTTATTTTGAACTTATGAACTCAATTTTTATGAATCCAGATAATATTTAAAGCCAGATTTTAGTCAGAAGATGGTAAAATAAACATATGTAACAGGTTTTCATACACTGAAGGAACATCACCCTTTCTAGCACCCCATCTGGCTCCTGATAGACGATTCTTTGTTCAACATCATAATGGTAAAACCAATCTATCTGTACCACTGCTTTTAGAGATATGATACCCATAAAATTCCCTTTGAAATGTTTGATCTTGGTATTTTGTTAGTAATTATTTGAAACTCCTAAATCCTAATAGAAATTTCTAATGCTGGTGCATAGTTGATATAAAACACATTCTAAAATCACCCTACAGAGTAAAAATCCATACTGGGCAAATTTAAAAAAAACAAACAAACATATGTTTCTACCTAAAGGTTTTCAAAATATTTTCTGGATTCCAGCAGTGCATTTTGTTGTTATCATCTCATCACGTCTTAAGGGATCCGAGTCCTCCAGCATTGTGTTACAGGATCATAGTTTATCCCTCCTGGTTTACTTGCCTAAAATCCCTGAGCTCCCAGACAGATTCAATATTCTAGTGCAAACCTTCCTTGAATGATTATGGTAAATCTTGCTTCTGGCAATTTTGTTTCTTCTAGCATTCACCTTCCCCACCACCACCACTTTCCTATACATTGTGTGTATTTCTGTTAATTAATTTGGATTTATTTTGTGCTCACTGATTTTCAATTCCCTGTTCTGTTTTATACCCTACAGTCTGCTGACTATCTTAATATATGCTATTTCCCTGCTGTTTATTCCCCTATGAATTAAGAGTGGTGCCATATGACTTTAAAACCTGGCCACACAAGTAATTTGGAGTTAAAATGCCAAAGTTTAAATATTTCAGATACAACTGATAAAATTTGTAATTCAAAAATAGTAAATAATTCTATAGCAGTGCATTTACATACATACACACAAACACATCTATACGTTGTATATACAAATACACATGCACAGAGAGAGAGAGAGAGAGAACTGTAAATGGAGACCCAGATAGGACCTTCATATGTCCCAAATGGCAGGAGTGGCCTAAAGGGAAGTACGGCAATCTGAGCATTGCTATGAAAAAATACAGTTTGTTTACCTGGAGGAGTCACAATATTGATTTAGAGATTCCTCCTAAACTCTCTTAGATAATAGTATATTAAGTGAGAAATGCTTTTTGAGGTGTTGGATATAGTAAAAACTGAGCTACATTTGCATTCTCACACTAGCTAAATTTTGGCTTTGACTCAAAAGGAGACAATGAATTCTTAGGGCTTATAGGATATAATTAATTAGATGTAACAAGCCAAATATATAGACAGTTTATAGATATTGTTGAATTAATTTTTAATATTTAGCTTAAATGAATTAAGTAAAAACAAAAAATAATGTAAATAAGTATTATTATTTATTATATCTGTTATTATACTTACGTTATTCATATTTAAATCTTATCTGTTAACCAAAAAAATCTAAATTTTTTATCCTCCCTGCTGTTGGAATATAAGCAGTAATGGTCATAAGACTGTTAGTCTGACAATAACACTATCAACCTGCTCACATTACTGGGGATATTTGAGGAATCCTACACAACTATTTGGAATCTCCAAGTTTTATTCAAATATTTAGCACTTCCAAAAATTGTTTGTAAAAATTTTATGTGATTTACAATCCAAATTTTTTCATGCAATATCATGTAGCATTTAAGTGCCTGGTATTGGTGGACAAACTGCTTGCATTCATTTCCACCTTGGCTTCTTACAAGACATGGTATTTTGGCTAAGCTACATAATTATTCTGTGTTCACTTGTAAAATGAAAATGATAGTCATGACCACTGCATAAAGATTTGGTGAGAACTAAATAAGTTAGTTCATAAAAAGTGTTAATTCCAGGTTTTAATCTATACTAACCATGCTCTGAAATCCAGAGAAAGTAAGATTTGCCTAATATCAAAACAATTTAAATATAGATCCAATGTTTAATGATTTCAACTCCAGCACATTTTCTTCTACACTATATGTAGAATAAACAATATGCAACCTTTTGGACAACCTATATACACATGCACATTTTAAGTATACATAAAATGGATAGTATATAGATATGAACAAGGACAAATACCCACAAACATACATATGTGAATATATTAAAATATTGATATATAAGATATTCAAATATATAAATACTGAGTTACATGTAAATATGTATATATATACAATACCTAAAATATGGAAGGCTTATCTTAAGGTGTGCATGAAGGAACAGTTTTCAGATAATCTTGGTTTTATCTTTAAATTATCTTTTTGATTTGGGGTAAAATATTTCAATTCTCCAGATCCAAGCCTAATCTGAAATATGACAGAATTGAAGCAGATGAAATATAAACAGTACTTGTATCTACATACACATATACAAACTTTCTGAACTGTATTATGCATTTATAAATACACATGTATACTAATTTCCTAAAATTTCCTAAAATTTAATATTTTAAGAATATACACTAGTATATTGACTATATTAATGTCTCATTCAAAACTGTTGTAACAAGTGGACAAATAAAATTATTGAAGTTATAGAATATATAAACAAATCTACCAACCAACTTGGCCAAGTTTACCTTAACTGATACCAACTGAATAATATGCCAAAACAACATTTGGAACATTCATCAAGATAGAAAAGATAGAGTACATGCTGGAACATGAAATAAGTCTGAATACATTTCAAAAGCTTGAAAAACAATAGAATAAATTATATGTGAAAATAACTAATACACATCTTTTAAAATTTTACAAAATATTCTCATAGATCAGTTATTTTTTGCAGCCATGGGCATAAGGTAACGTGAGAAACTAAATCAAGTTAACTAAAATATCATGAAATAATCGTGGAACTATCAAACTACCCAAATTATTTGAATGGACACATGGTTTTATTTTTTGCTTAACAAGTAACTTTAATTTTATTTAGTGGCTATAAGCCTAAAGATATTGAGAAGCTTTGAAGAACCATAAGCATATGTTTAAGTCATGTTAATCTGGTGAAAGAAATTAAATATTTTTAAAAGAGAAAAAACATTAAATTTTATTAAATTTAGCACTAAGAATAATAGTTTTGGAGATTGTTTTTACTTTCAACTTTTTCATACAAATCTACTTACTGATATCTTTTAGAATATACTTATTTCAGCTTTAATTTTTAAGATCTTAATTAAACCGTATAGTAACCTCACTGCTAGAGAATATGCTTGCTGTTCCCTAGTTACTTATTTTGGGAACTATCTTCCTTCCTGAAAGTTAATATTAAGAAAGTCATAGATTAAACAACCACCATTTTTTAAAATTTGAGAGGGAGATAGATTTGACATGCTGGAGAATATTTTTGGGTATTAATAAGAAATATCTATTTAAAGTATCCTCATTTTGTGTTATTTCAGAAATTATAAATTTCTAGGAAAAAGTAAAGCTCATTTTTCCAACTGGAAAATTTTTCAAAATTATTTTCCTTTCATTGGATTCAATTACTTTTTCTCTTGCCTTCAAAAATTTTATAGCAGTTAAAATTCAACTAGAAAAATAATTTTGTCTAAGATTCTGGTGACAATGCACTTAGGTAAATAACAGTTAAATTTGTTTAATTGTTTAATTATTTCTATATGGTCTGTGCAATTCTGCTGTTTTATATACTGAAATGCTGCCTGTAATTTAAATGTATGTTTGCTGAGGAATGTATGTTATTAACCTCATACATTGTTATTATCTTTTCCTAAACTATTTATATGCATTTCCTTCAGAAGGAATTGTTTAGAATAGATCACCTTGAATCTTACCCAGGTGAGTATAATGCTTCACTATTTCACTACATGAAAATCTGTTTCTTCCAGGAAAAGAAAGTTGTTTTCAATTACAGTATGAGAATGAATCAGAAGTGATTTCTTATCATGCAATTCCTTTTTTTCAAGATTATACACATACCCACATTACATGTAATATATATTTATAGTTATGTATTTTTTCATATAAGACAAAATTCCTTAGTTTAAGAATGTGCCCTTAGGGCAAACATGTTTGGGTCAAATGAATCTGAACATGTATGTAGCAGAAAGCCTGTATATGCACTGATGTATAACTGGTGGAACTTCCCAGCAAAGGATATGTAAGGGCCAGTGTAGCCTATAATAAGAAAAAAAAAAAAAAAAAAAAAGAAAATCCACCACTCAGCAAGTTCAAAAGGACATATGAAAACTCTGAAGGCATTCCCAATATTTAAACAATGGACTTGAACAGTGTCTGTGGCTTTGAAATAAGTTTATGACTCCAAAGTGTCTAATATGAAGTAAACATTATTCACTGCATTTGCATTTTGTGCTGAAGGCAGAACTAGGAATAAAAGTAAATTATAGATTTTTAAAATTATTAATTCAGTTTTTAATTCAAATTTTTAGCTTCATATTTCACTTAAGAGGCTTATTTAACATTATTTAAATTAAAGTAATTAAAATTAATAACATTTTTCCTATAATTGGAGAGAATATAATGTGCTTGTCAGAATATAGGTATTTTTTGTTTTACTAGTTTTGCTAATGTGCTTTATCATATTCAATACAAGCTCCCTGAGTGTTTGGCAGGAAAGTGATATGAACAGTGTAGTAAAAGTAGCTTTTTACTACTTTATATTAAACTTTAGTTTAAAATGAGCTTTGTCCAGGCTAATATGGAAATAAAGTGCAATCCGCAACATTAGTTATTTAAAATGTTAATCATGCAATATGGCTCCACAACACTTGGGACAATAAGTGATGCATTATGCAAAAGTCTGATATTTTTATTAGCTAAAATTCCACAAAATATTTTATATATTTATATTTATGTTATATTTATGTGGATATATATGTAAATGTTGGTTATAAAAAAATCACACAATATACTAGAATTAATTTAGAGGCTGTTGCCTATATTAATTATATAGGTATAGAGAGGAGATTGATTTAAAGTATGATATTCTCCTTGGTAATTTATTAAGTGAGTAAAAAAGGAAATATTTCTATTTCATTTTCATAAAATCAGTAATGGTAAATAATAGTTAACTTAATATTACATATGATAGGCAACAAACACTTCTGTCCTAGAAACAAACAAAAACAAAAAGTGATTTCACTATAAATAACTGTGCTTTCTCCTCTCCAAATAATATTTGCTATCTCTCTTATCTTGATAGTTTTATGCTCAAATAAAAGGGGAAAGCATTATTGGCTTTAGTTACTAAAATGGCAGCAATTATCTTTGAATACCAGAAATGCATATGTATTCATAGATATTCAAGAGTTAAAATCCTAAGACAGTGTCCAGATGTAATTTTAAAAAGATAAAGTAGAGCAACTTTTATTGCAGTTTATTCATAGCTCTCTGGTGGCTATGCTACTTTCTATGGGACATCTTTGTGCTGTAGCTGAGGATATAAATTCCGGTCTGGTAAGCAGACATTGAGCATGCTAATGGCTCCGTTTTATCCATTCTTATTTTCACTACCATCCCACTTCCAAGTTCATGATCAGCGCACAATTATTCATCTAAATTTCTTGCATACAAATACCTCAGACAATACTGAACAAATTGATTTTTTAACCTGGTTGTTATTGCAGGTTCATACTTTCTGTGTGTGTTTGTGTGTGTGTGTGTGTTTTAAGGAGAAAAGAAATAACTAGTGAAGAAAGGACATCTGAAGATTAGAGAATAGAGTAGAAATGCCCAAAACATTCTGCTCACATTTTTAGCTTGTCCTGAAGCACACAGGCTTATCAAATCCACCATGTTTTATTAGCAAGCCGCAGTTTTATGAGGAGCATTTTCCACAGGCATTAGCAGAGCTCATTTACTTGGAACTATTTTGTATAGATCACTAACATAAAAGGGATAATAGGAGTAAAAATAGGATAACACCATGTCATTGATAAATGCTGGGTAATGAAAGGTCAAAATAAAAGAACACAGCTGATGCAGCTGAAGAATTCAGAGGTAATATTTTGATATAAAATATTAAGCAGAACAGTGGATACCAGCATAGGACATGGAAAACAGAAACAAAATTTAACAGAACCTAACAAAGGATTCAAAAATGCTTTTGAACCAGATCATTATTTAGCAATTCTTGACCATTTTAACAATACAGCTGTTATTTTTCAGGATTTCATGAATTTGATTCTCATAAAAGATGTCATCTCATCTCCTCTTTTAATACACCAGTGCCTTCAAAAATTGAGATATAATTTGCATACAGTAAAATTTACTCTTTCGATATACAGTTCTGTGAGGTTTGATAAATACATAATCATATAATAACCAATATAATCAAGATGGAATTCCATCATCTCAAAAAATTCTCCTGTGCCAATTTGTAATACAAGACATGATTCAAAACAACCCAGAAAAATCACCATAATCATTATAATTTACCTCAGTTATAAATTTGCTTTGTTTTCTCATATTATTTGTGCTAATTTTATTCAATGTATTTATAAGCTTGGGAAAGCAAGATATGTCTTGTATAATGTATTTTTTCAAAGATTAGTGAAAGAATTTTAAGAGACTGAAAAACAAGATTATATATTGATATAATGGGGTTTTATTATTTTGATATAATTAAAGTGATATATAAGAAATGAATTATATTTTTCATTGAAATACAGTAACTTTAGAAATCAAATTAACATACATAAACATGCTATGAATTCATAAATTCTGTAAGTAATTCATTTCTGTAAGTAATTCAGTTTCATATTCATCCATTTACTCCATAGTTAGGAGTTCCATACCTCCCTTTTCACTATTTATCTGTGAGAATCAGCACAATAAACAAGCACTAAGGAATAATTCCCTTTGTATTAACAAAACAGATCAGAATGCTCTCTTGTTATAATTGTTTTAGTTCTGTTTTATTTGTGTGAATCATCCACAAATAGATAAAGGTGTTTCTGGGTACTTGAAACTTATATTACTACTACTAAAAGAAGTAAAAGTTTGTTTAATCCTTATTGTCCTGTTTTGCCTGTATTAGCTCATTTAATCATTACTACAATTCTATGTAATAAGAACTACTATGATACCAATTTTACAAATGAGAAACCTGAGACAGAGAGTGTATAAATAATTTGTCCAGGTCAATTAGTTAAATATTTCAACTCAGTTTGAACCCAAGAAATCTGACTCCAGAGCCCATATTCATCATTACTATATTTGACACTAAGTAAACTGTTAAGAAAATGTTATAAATCAAAATTAACGAATTAAAAAAATGAAAAGTACAGTCATTTTAACACAAAACCAAGAGTGTTTAGAATTATTTTCCAAATACTACCTTCATATCATTCACTGAACAAAATTTTGTCAAGTGTCAATTTTCTATATTCTGTATGATTTGGGGTGTATTCTTATTCACTTTATAAGAGTGTTTAAGGTAAATATCTTTTTAAGATGGAATTATTAAAAATATCATCAGTGATTATTCTTTCTTTAATTATTCTAAGAATATATATAGAAAGAGAGAGAGAAAGAGAGAGAGAGAGAGTTTAGGGAAGTAACTGAACAATAACAAAATTTATATACAAACTTGTAGAGTAGGGGAATCTGATTACAGGGGTTGCCACATTATATTATTTGATATACCCAGTTTTTAACAAAAAAATTATGAGACACAAACAAATAAGCAAACAAACAAACAAAAAAACAAACAGGAAATTACAGCCTATACAAAGGGAAAATAGCAGTACATAGCAAATATATCTGAGAAATCTAAACTTGGATTTAGAAGACAATGACTTTAAATCAACCAATATATATGCAAAGAATTAAAGGAAAATTAAAGGAGATTATGAGAATAATGTCTCACCAAATAAAGAATATCAATAAAGAGGAAAAATTTACATAAAAAGAACCAAATAGAAATTCTGGAGTTGAAAATTAAAAAACTGAAATGCAAAAAATCACAAGATTGAGCTGGCATAAGAAATAATCTGACAACTTAAATACAGGTCAATTTAGAGAATACACTCTGAAGAACAAAATGCTGAAAGAATGGAATAAAATGAAAAGAGCCTCGGAGACCTATGGGACACCATTAATCATAGAAAAATACAGATAAGAAAAGAAGAACAGAGAAAAAAGAATTTAAAATAATTCCCCAAAGCTTCCAAATTTGAAGAAAAACGTTAAGCTATACATCCAAAAATCTCAATGAATCCTCAAAAGAGGATGAATTTAAAGAGCCGTACCTGAAAACATCATAGTCAAACTATGAAAAGTTGAAGACAAAGATAGACTCTTGAAAGCAACATACAAATGATTTGCAATTGTTTAAAGCCATGGAGTCAGAAGGCAATGGGGCAACATATTCAGAGTGCTGAAAGATAAGGACCATAACCGAAATTCTATATTCATAAAACTATACTTAAGTAACAAAGAAGAAATTAATTCATTCCTAGATAAACAAACATTAAGAAGATGTGTTGCTAGCAGATTTATTATGCAAATATACTAAAGATAGTTCTTCAAGTTTGTATGAAAGCACACTAGGAAATGACAAAAATCAACTGAAGAATAAAGGACATTGTAAAGGTAACAATATAGGTAAATATTAAAGTCAGTGTATGTGTATTTTTATTTTTAACTCTTATTCTCTTACAAAATTTGATGGCAACTGCCAAAAGCAATAATTATAAAACTGTGCCAACAGACTTATAATGTAGAAAGATGTAATATGTATAAAATAATAGAGCAAAGGAGGAAGAGAAAAGGTACTGTATGTATTTATTGAAAAAATGAAATTAACTGGGTGTAATTGAAATAAGATTGTTTTAAATTAGAATATTAATTTTAATCCCCTTGAAAAACCCTCAAAAGAAAAAAAAAACACCTCAAAAATACATTGCAAAAGAAACAGAGGGATTTAAAGTGATTGTGGTAGTTTGAAGTTGTATGTACCCCAGAAAAGATCATGCTCTTTTAATCCATTCCTGTGGATGTCAACCTATTGTGGGTGAAAACTTTTGATTAGGTTATTTCAATTGAGATGTGAACCACCTCATTCAAGGTGGGCCTTAATCCTCTTTCTGGAGTCCTTTATAAGAGAATATAAGATAGAAAAAAATGGAAGAAACTGAGAGAGGAAGCCACTGATGACAGAAGTTGAAAGCAACAAAACCTGGGAGAGAAAGACCAGCAGATACAGCTGGTGTTATTTAATTTTCACATATTTTTGAATTTTCCAAATTTTCTTCTGTTATTGATTTATCTGACAGAGGAGCTGAAACTCACTGGTAACTGGACTTCAGAGAATGTATCATCCTATTGATGCCTTAATTTGGACATTTTCCATGGCCTCTGAACTGTAAACTTGTAAGTTAATAAATCCCCATTGTAAAAGCCAACTTATTTCTGTTATATTGCATTTCATCAACTTTAGCAAAGCAAAACAGTGATACTCTAGAAGATACCTATTTAAAACAAAAGAAAGCAGTAATGAAAAATATGTGAACAAATCACATATATGAGACATATGGAAAACAAATTGCAAAATGATCAAAGTAAATCCTACTTTACAAATAATTGCATAAAATGTTAATGGGCTAAATACTCCAATTACAGTCAGAGACTGATAGAATGGATTAAAAACATTATCTATTATCTGTTTTCTCCAAGCAATACATGCAATATTCAAAGACACAATTAGTATAAAATGAATAGACTGAAAAATTTACCATGCAAACAGTAAATAAAATAGACAATGACTATCAATATTATTGTTAGATAAAAGATACTTTACACTAAAACTGTTTTTAGAGAAAAGAAAGGACATTTCCTAATAAAAATGAGTAAAACAATCATGATAATTAACAATTATAAACAGATAGGTACTTAATGACAGAGGCAGAAAAATAAAGCAAATATATGAAGCAAAAACAGCATTTAAAAGAGAGAAATGTAATTTAAAATAAGAATTGATTCTTCAATACCACACTTATAATAGTTTAAGAAAACTAGGTAGAAGATCAACAAGGAAATAGAAAACTTGAACATCATAAACCAAATAGATCAAATAGAAATCTATAGAAAAGTTCACTGCAAATCAGTACAATATGCTTTCTTCTTAAGAAAAAAATGGAACTTTCTGCAAAATAGATAATATGGTAAGTCATAGAACAATCTCAATCAATGTAAAAGTGTTGGAGCCATACAAAGAATGTTCTACAGATGAAGTTTAATGAAAATATAAATCAATAACAGAAGAAAATTTGGGAAATTCATAAATATTTGAAAACTAATAACTCGTCAAAACGGGCCAAAGAAGAGATCATAATGGAAATTAGAAAATACTTTAAGAATGAAAACAAAAATGTAGAACATTATTTCACTGGTAAATTTTAGCAAACATTTAAAGAATTAAGACCAATTCTTCACAATATCTTCCAAAAATAGAGGAATAAAGAATACTTCCAAATTCATTCCATGAAGTCAGTATAACCATGATACCAAAATCAAGTAGATGTAACAAGGAAAGAAAAACACAGATAAGTATCTCATAAATATAAATTCAAAAATTTTCCTCAAAAGGCAATTAAACCAAATCCACCAACTTATAAAAAGAATTATGCACTATGATCAAGTGAGATATATACCAGGAAACCAAAGTTGGTTTTAACAAACAAAAAATAATTCATATAATGCACTAGATCAATAGAATCAAAGACAAAACCACATGATCATCTCAACAGATGCAGAAAAAAAAATGGATCTAATTCACCACCCTTCCAATAGAAGAATAGAAAATGACCTGCTCAACCTGAAAAAGGGAATCAGTGAAAACACACACAGCTAACATTGCATTTAATGGTGAAAGACTAAATGTTCTCCCTATAACATGAGGAACAAGACAAGGATTGTTGCTCTCACCACTGACATTGAAACTTGTGCTTGATATTCTAGTCAGATAATTAGACAAGAAATGAAATAAATGGCACCAAGATTTGAAAATAATGAGTAAAACTATCTCTACTTGACAGGCTCTTATATGTAGAAAATTCTAAGAAATCCAGAAAAAAAGATTTGAACTAATAATCAAGATCATCAAAGCTGTAGTAATAAGATCAACATGCAAAAATCAATTTTAAAGAATTGCTGGAAGATATTGGAGTAGGACGTTCCAAGAATCAGTCCTGCCATCAAAACAACTGTTGAACTGGCCAGAAGTATCTTAATCAACCACTTTGAAACTCCACTATCTATGAGAATACTGTGTAGCAACCAGGGAGGGCTAGGGAAAAGAGGCTGAAAATTTGCAATACAGACTGGTGAGTTTCACGCTTCCAACAGTTGTTACTATTCCCCTTATCCTAACATCCTAGCAGGCAGCAGCAGGACTGAAGCTCTGGCTCCTGGCTCAGGTTGATGTTACCAAATGGGACATAAATAACTAGTCCTCGAAACTTTGGGGATGTGTGGTCTAATCCCAGATCTCTACCTTTGATCAGCTACTTCAGATCGCTGGGGGCCTGTTCTGAGGGCAGCCGTTGTTCCAATGCCCCTGAAGCAATGGCTGAAGAGGAATCTTAAAGAGAGTAACCTTCCCCAAAACTACAGGAAAAAGGGCTACATTAACTGGGTGTGTGTTGAATTAAAACAAACAGGTTCAAAAGTCTTAGAAGAAGCCCCTGGTGCCCTTGCTGGACCATCCACCACACCATTTGCAGCCTTAGTCCCTGTTCCAGAGGGAGTAGATTGGCCTCTATGTGCACTCTGGGGTGCAAGTATGTCAGCATCAATCTGTCAAGTGGAATGCTAAGAAACTGAGCTAGGGAACATGTCTCAGGATCACCCTCCTAGATTTTGTCATGAGGGCAGAGAAGCAACTTGCAGACAGCTGGGACAGCATTTAAGTTGAAATGGCATGGGGCAAAAGACTGCCTGCATTAAGTAACTCAAAAGAGCACCAAGAAAAGGGAAGAAGTCTGTTCCAAAGGCAGTAGAGAGACATTCACTCAAACTCTTGTGGACACCAAATGGCAAATTCCTGGGACTTATAGAGAGCACAGGCCCAGGAGAAGAACCAGGCTCCCTAGCTCCAGCTCCACACAGTCTCAGACAAGGCAGAGAGGACTCTGCACTCACCATTTACCTTGTACTAATCTGCTTGATAGAAGGGCTAAGCTCTGAAAGAGACCACTAACCAAAGGAGAGGCAATTTTCAGAGAATGAAATGTCCTTTTTCCTTGGTTTGTGTATCTTGATTAGCTCCTGGGCATTCAAAAAAACATCTGGCATGTCACTAGCTGGATACAAATTTAAAGGACAATCTAGGAATTAAAGCCCAGTGTTAACACTTTAAAAAATTAAAGGTACAGTGGGCAACATCAGATTACAAGGAAAAACAAAGAAACAGGAAATGAAGGACTTCCTGGAAAGAGACTTTAAAACAATGATCCTAAATATGCTAAAGAAATAAAGGAAAACATTGAGAAAGAATTAAAATGATATGAGGAAAACAGTGAATGAACAATATGGGGACCTCTCTAGAGAAATATCAGAGGTGAAGAACACAATAACTGAAATGAAAATTTCTCTAGACTGTTTCAACAGCAGACTGGAGGTGGCAGAAAGAATCAGTGAACTCAAAGACAAGACAACTGAAGTTATTCAGGATTAGGAGCAGAAAGGTAAAAGACGAAAATATGGAAAAGAGCCTAGGAGACCTGTGGGACACCATCAGGCAGTCCAATATATGCATAATGGGAACACCAGAAGGAGAAGAAAGAGAGAAATAGGCAGAAGGAATATTCAAAGAAATAATGGCAGAAAACTTCCCAAATATAATGAAAGACACAAATATGCACATTCAAAAAGACCAATGAATCTCAGACATGATACATTCAAAGATAATCATGACCAGATACACAGTAATCAAATTGACCAATGCCAAAGACAAAGAGGGTGCTAAAATCTGTGAGAAAAAAAGCAATAAGCAATATACAAGGGAATCCCAATAAAATTAAGTGCCAATTTCTCATCAGAAACTATGGAGGCAAAATGGCAGTGATAAAAAATATTTTAAGTGCTGAAACAAAACAGTTGGCATCAAAGAATTTTATATATGACCAGACTTACTTTAAAAAATGAGGGGGATATTAAGACAATCCCAGATAAACAAAAGCAGGGCAATATGTTACCACTAGACCCACCCAACAAGCAATGCTAAAGGTAGTTCTTCAGACTGAAAGGACATTAGGCAGTGGATCCAAGCAGTATGAAGAAATAAAGATTTCTGTTAAAATAAACCATGAGAGTAATTATAAGGGCTGATAAAATTGTATTTTACTGTTGGTTTTGTAACCCACTTTTAGCTTCATATATGTTCTAAAATGAAAGTACATAAAAAATAGGATGAATTGATGGTTGTCCACAATGTACAAAGGTATAATTTGCAACAATTACAAAAGAGTTGGGGAAAAGAGGGGTACCAAAACAGTGCATGAATATGTTATTGAAGATAAGTTGGTATCAAATCAAATATGATTGTTATAGATTTTGGATGCTAAATGTTAATCCCATGATAACCATAAAGAAAAAAGTGAAAAAATATATTCAGAAACAAATAAGGAGCATCTCAAAAGGATACAAAACAAAAAGGCAAATAAATATGGAAGTAAACATTAATGAAAGGATTGAGGAACAAAAAGGTAAAAAGACTTGCAAAGCCTAAGTAGTAATAAGGAAGATGAAAGTCCCTGCATTCTCAATAGGGACTTTAAATGTATTTAAATGGGTTAACCTCTCTGGACAAAAGGCAGAGGTTGGTAAAATGGATAAAAAAGCATGACTCAACTACATGCTTTCTCCAAGAGACTCACCTCAACTTCAAAGACACAAGTAGGTTGAAAGTGAAAGGATGGAAAAACTATACCTGTAAGTAGTAAGCAAAGAGAGATGGGTTAGCTATACTAATATTAGATAAAATCAACTTTAAGTGAAAACTGTTGTAAGGGACAAAAAGGGTCACTATTTACTGGTTAAGGGGTCAATTCAACAAGAAGACATAAAATCTATAAAGACATATGCATCTCACAGAAGAACCCCAAAATATGTGAGGCAAATATTGATACATTTGATGGAAAAAAATAGTTCTACATTAATAATAAGGGATTTTGATATGCCACTTTAAATAATGGATAGAACATCAAGAGAGAGGTCAATATGGAAATACAAGACTTGAAAAATATTCTAAAACTAGTTGGACATAACACACTTATAGAACAATTCACCCAGTAGCAGTGGAATACACATTCCTCTTTAGTGCACCAGGATCATTCTCCAGGAAAGACCAAATGTTAGGCCATGAAACAAGTCTCAATCAAGTCAAAAATACTGAAATAATGCAGTGTATCTTCTCCTACCACAATGTAATGAAGCTAGAAATCAATAACAGAGGAAGAAATGGAAATTTCACAAATATACGGAAATCATTGTACTCTTAAACTATGGGTCAAAAAAGTAATGAAAAGGGAAATTAAGAATTATCATGACAGTTTGAATGGGGGTTCCCAAGATAGTGGCAGCCAGTCCTGAGGCACACAGAGGGTATGGAATATTCTCATAAAGTGGAAAGGATGGACAGAATCTACACATACTTGGGAGCATTTACAAAATCTGAAGTGTCCATTACAACTTCAGCAGATATCTTATGAGAAGCATAACTATTTATTTTAGGTAAAGAAAGGTAAAACAATAACTCTGAAAGACAATAACTAAGCTCTGAACCTGACATTGCTGAATGCATTGTAAAGAAGGCTAAACAAATGATAGCTCTGCAGAGACAGCAAGGTGAGCTCAACAGAAGAAAGAATCACAAAGCCAGCTTCTGGAATGTAAATGAAGCCACCTTTGGTTGTTCACGCACAGATTGCTCCTTTAAGAAATGTCCTGCTGAAGCTGGAGTTCTTTCGAATTATAATAAAAACCAATAAATTAAAATTCCCCTTTGAGCCCCATCTATGAATGCAATTCAAGGTGTCAATGTGAACCTGACTGCCCCAGTAAGAATATTCCCTTTGCATCTTTCAAACTAGCAATGGCTGTAGCTAGGGTACAAAGCTCTTGTTACCCAAATCTTCAAGTGTTCAATGTTTTCATTGATAACCTTGATACTCATTTCTCCAAATAGTATTTTCCACAAGAACCATAAATGCTGGAGAAGAGTTGACTTCTGATTGTCAAATGAATATTTCTGAAGATATGTCTTAAGAGGGTCAGAACTGCATGCAAATGTGGAGCTATGACTTGCAGAGGCCATCTCAGTGGAATACTCAGGAAATAGAACTGATGATAATTTCAGTATTGCTTTTATCCTAATGTGAATATTTTACATATTACCAATATTTTACTGTGTTAACTTACAATTCCTGTTTAAAACTTTACCCAAATGAGTAACTGTTACTGAAGAGAGGGACACCACGCCACACAGAAGAATTTGTGGCATGTATATTTAATGGTCAGATGCAAAACATGGAAGGAAAACTATTTACAGATCAACATATGTATACTTAAAAAGTCCATGTGAATAGGTATATGCTCCTTCCTTATATGAGAAGTGTTAAACTGATGATAGCAGTTGCTAAGATCAAACAATCAGCTTGTCCTACACTTTGAGTTTGGAGAAATAGTTACTTCAATTTGGGCAAATTTACAAATCCTATTTTTGTTATTATATTACTCTATTTACCTGTTTAATACTTGTTGTACTTGTATATGAGACAAACAGGTGATACTGAATTTTGAACTCTATTTTCTACTTGATTCTTTAAAACATTGGCATCTTAATGGTAATGAAAGTTAAAAGATAAAATAAAATATAAATAATTTAATTACAACTTGATTTCCTATATTGAAGCAATCTAGACCATCTAGACCATTATGAGGAGTGTATGTCTGAACCAGTAGTTCTTTAAGATTTTTTTATTCTGTTTAAAAATCTCCAGACATCCCTTTCTAAAAGCCTAGAATGGCTAGTTCTTATGTGTCTTTAAAAGGCCTAAGGCCATGGGACCAGTAGGGTGTTTTGGACAGCTAGGTGGAGGGAAATAAACTCTTGAAATGCACCTCTTAGTTATGCAGATTAGGAGATCCATATTGAGGACCTGTACTCCCAACAGGAAACAAGATACCCCTGGCAACACCTGTACCTGATGATCATGGTTCCCACAGTACATTAATATTACATCTTCTGTATTTCAGGCAGTTTTAATATTTATTCTCCATAAAATTTAATTATGTTTTATTTCCTTCAGGTTCTTCTTAAAAAGTCATCTAAATTTTTAACTGGTACTTGTTTTATACATGAATTTTTAAAATGTGATAAAGATTAAGTTGGTTTGGCAAAAAGTAGCTCTTTGTATGCCTCAATTATGAGATCATTTATTAGTTGTGCTATAAAGATTGAAATGGAATATATTCATTTTCACCCTGCATAGTAAAATCTCAATCAAGGAAAAAGAAAGAGTTATCATGAGGCAAATGAAAATCAAAACACACATATGAAAATTTATGGGATACAACAAAGACAGTGTTGAGAGATAAATTCATAGCTTTTAATGTTTACAGTAAAAAAAAAAGAAAAAAAAGATCTCAATCAGAGACCTTAACTCAAAACTAGGGAATTTATAAAAGAAACAAACTAAGCCCAAAATGATCAGAAAGAAGGAAATAACAGAGATTAGAGTGTAGATAAATGAGATAGAGAATTAAAAAAAAAAAAAAACAGTAGAGAGAATCAACAAAACCAAACATTGGTTCTTTGAAAAGATCAAAACAATTGACAAAACTTTAGCTAGACTGGCAAAGAAAAAAAGAGAGAAGACACAAGTAAATAAAATCAGAAATGAAAAGGGGGAAATTGCTACCAACACCAAGAAATCAACAAAGGGCAATAAAAAGATACTATGAAAAACTGCACAATACAAATTGGATAACTTAGTTGAAACTGGCAAATTCCTAGAAACACACAAAGCACACTGACTCAGGAAGAGATGGAAGATCTCAACAAACAAATAAGTAAATAGTTTGAATCAGTAATCAAACCTCCCAACATAAAAAAGCCCAGGACCAGATGGCTTCACAGGTCAATCTTGCCAAACCTTCTAAGAATAATTACCTATCCTGCTCAAATTCTTCCAAAAAACAAAAAACAAAAACAAAAAAAAAAAAATGAAGAGGCAGGCAGACTCTCAAACTCATTCTGAGGATAGTATCACATTCATTCTAAAGCCAGATGAATATACCACAAGAAAAGAAAACTACAGACCAATATCCATCATAGAGGCAAAAATCGTAAGCAAAATCCTAGCACACTGATTCCAACAGCACATCAAAAGAATTATACAACATCATCCAGTAGAATTCATGCCAGGTATGCAAGGGTGATTCCATATAAGAAAATCAAGAAATATAATACACCACATTAACAGAACAAAGAAAAAAAAGACACAAGATAATCTCAATTGATTCAGAAAAGACATTTGGAAATATCCACCCTTTTTGATAAAAACAATTAGAAAATTAAGAATGGAAGAAAACTCCCTCAACATATTAAAAAGCATCTGTGAGAGTGTTTTCGGAGTCTCCAGTAACCAGTAACCAGTCACACATCGGACGCAAGTTTGGAATTGGAGGAAAAGCTGAGATCGCAGCCAGCATTGTGGGTTCCCCCGGACCAGGGGTCTGGCGCCCCTCCCCACCCAGACCTCACAGACTGTCTTGCTGCCGGCTCCCTGAAAGGGGGGGGGGGCAAAAAACAGCAATCTGCTGAGGGCAAGAAGGGAGGCTCAACCCAGCCTCAACTGCAGAATTAATTAACAAATTAATTAACTAACTTTGGGAGCTGGGGTGCTAAAGAAGGGCTGGGCTCCAAGAAGTGGGGGCACGTAAAAGCAGGCACCCATTCCCAGACTCCAAAAAAGCCATTTTTTTTCCCTTACATTTTGTCCCTTCTGGCTTCTCACTGATCCCTTGTCTTTTTGCATTTCAATAGCCCCCCCCCCTGCAGGGGGGGAACTGAAGTGGTTGGGGAGTAATTATCAGACAATAGCCCAAAGCATATCTTTAAATGCTCTGTTCTGACACTGACAAAACTTCCAGGCTGGGGAAAGACTTTTAAAAGAGACTATTTTTTTTTTTTTTTTCTTTTTCTTGATTTCTTTTCTACTTTTTTTTTTTTTTAATCTAAAAGTAATATATGTGGTTATTTTCTATCAGAAAGCCCAGGTTGAGGGACTAGGCTGGGCTTGAGGGGAGACAGAGTACCCACAGTGTCTTTGAATTCTGTGTTCACTACTGAAGGCCTCCACCCCCGTCTTTAATTGGCAACTCAGGCTGACAAAGGAATCTACCTGGAGAGGCCCCAAAGAGGAGAGAGGAGAAGGGAATAGTGCCCCTGAGAGACAACTGGAGTTCTGAGGATTAGGAGAGTGGAGAGAGGCCCAGCTCAACTGGCAGTCCTCCTTCTGGGAATTCAGACCCCAGGGGCTGGAATTCAGATTCCAGCTTCAGTCAGCCATGCCCCTGACAGGATCAGAGTCACCAGGAGAACTAAAGTTTACACACCTCCTTACACTGGTGGGGGAGCTGCGGGCTGGCCAGCGCCACCTGCTGGACAGGAGAGGAAAAGCACCAATTCTAAAGGCCTCATAGGAGGGTCTCATTCTCAGGAAAACTCCATACCCTCCCCATGAGACCTGGGCCTCACTAGACTGGGAAAATCTGACTAGGGTCGACCATATCTGAGGAGACCCACTCACAAAAAGGTTACATAGAGGCAGAGCAAGAAACAGAAAAAACAAGAGGGGAAAAATTCCGATCAACTAAATAGAACCTAAGTTAGAGGTCTAGAATAAGTTGAACTGAATAACAGAGGCCAGAGAACAAAGCCAACCAATAAGAAAACCACTAGGTAAAAGACAGAAAACAAGCTCCAAAATAAACTAATCAAGAGAATCAGATGCCTAGACAACTTAAGATAACAAGCCATACCAGGAAACACAAAAACATGGACCAGCCAAAGGAACAAACTAATAGCTCAGCTGAGACACAGGAGTGGAGGCAACTAATGCTAAATAAATTTGATGAAATGAAGGAAGATATAGCAAAAGAGCTGAAGGATATAAAGAAGACACTGGCTGACCATAAAGAAGAATTCATAAACTTAAAAAAACAAATGGCAGAACTCATGGAAATGAAGGCCACAATGGAGGAGATGAAAAACACAATGGAGGGACACAACAGTAGATTTGAACAGGCAGAAGAAAGGATCAGTGAACTGGAAGACAGGTCATTCGAATTCATACACACAAAAGAACAGATGGTGAAAAAAATGGAAAAATATGAGCAGGGTCTTAGGGAGCTGAGTGACAACATGAAACACACAAATATACGTGTTATGGGTATCCCAGAAGGAGAAGAGAGGGGGAAAGGGGCAGAAAGAGTAATAGAAGACATAGTCACTGAAAATTTCCCAACTCTTATAAAAGACAGAAAATTAGAGATTCAAGAAGTACAACATACCCCAAATAGAATAGATCCCAATAGACCTACTCCAAGACACTTACTGGTCAGATTGTCCAATGTCAAAGACAAAGAGAGGATTCTGAAAGCAGCAAGAGAAAAGCAATCCATCACGTACAAGGGAAAGTCAATAAGACTATGTACAGATTTCTCTGCAGAAACCATGGAGGCAAGAAGACAGTGGCATGATATATTTAAGATACTGAAAGAGAAAAACTGCCAACCAAGAATTCTATATCCAGCAAAACTTTCCTTCAAAAATGAGGGGGAGAGATTAAAACATTTTCAGACAAACAGACACTGAGAGAGTTTGTGAATAAGAGACTGGCACTACAAGAAATACTAAAGGGAGTGCCACAGGCTGATAGGAAAAGACAGGAGAGAGAGAGTTGGAGAAGAGTGCAGAAATGAAGATTATCAGGAAAGGTAAAAGGAGAGGAAAAAATAAGATATGACATATAAATTCCAAAAAACAAAATGGTAGTAGAAAGTACTGCCCTTACAGTGATAACACTAAATGTAAATGGATTAAACTCCCCAATAAAAAGACACAGACTGGCAGAATGGATTAAAAAACAGGACCCAGCTATATGCTGTCTACAAGAAACTCACTTTAGACACAAGGACAAACATAGACTGAAAGTGAAAGGTTGGAAAAAGATATTTCATGCAAACAACAACCAGAAAAAAGTGGGAGTAGCTATATTAATATCAGACAAGTTAGACTTCAAAAGCGAAACAATTAAAAGAGACAAAGAAGGACACTATATATTAATAAAAGGGTCAATTCATCAAGAAAACATAACAGTCATAAATATTTATGCACCAAACCAGAATGCCCCAAAATTCATGAGGCAAACACTGCGATCACTGAAAGGAGAAATAGATACCTCTGCAATAATAGTTGGAGACTTCAATACACCTCTCTCATCAATGGATAGAACATCTAGACAGAGGATCACTAAAGAAACAGAGATGTTGAATTGTATGATAAATGAACTAGACTTGACAGACATTTATAGAACACTACATCCTACAACAGCAGGATACACTTTTTTCTCAAGTGCTCATGGAACATTCTCTAGGATAGACCACATGTTGGGTCACAAAGCAAGTCTCAACAAATTTAAAAATATTGATATTATACAAAACACTTTCTCAGACCACAATGGAATGAAGTTGGAAATAAATAAAAGGCAGAAGGTAATAAAATTCACAAACATATGGAGGCTAAACAACACTGTCTTAGAAAACCAGTGGGTAAAGGAAGAAATTACAAGAGAAATAAGTAAATACCTTGAGGCAAATGACAATGAAAACACAACTTATCGAAACTTATGGGATGCAGCAAAGGCGGTGCTGAGAGGGAAATTTATTGCCCTAAATGCCTATATTAAAAGAGAAGAGAGAGCAAAAATTGAAGAGTTAACTGCTCACCTGGAGCAATTAGAGAAAGAACAGCAAACCAACCCCAAAGCAAGCAGAAGGGAAGAAATAACAAAGATTAGAGAAGAAATAAATGCAACTGAAAACAGGAAAACAATAGAGAGAATCAACAAAACCAGAAGTTGGATCTTTGAGAAAATCAATAAAATCGATGGACCACTGGCTAGGCTAACAAAAAAAAAGAGAGAGCAGATGCAAATAAATGCAATCAGAAATGGGAAAGGAAATATAACTACCTACCCTGCAGAAATTAAGGAGATAATGAGAAGATACTGTGAGCAACTATATGCTAATAAACTAGACAACTTAGATGAAATGGACAACTTCCTAGAAAAGCATAAACAACCAACATTAACTCAGGAAGAAATAGATGACCTCAACAAACTAATCACAAGTAAAGAGATTGAGTCAGTCATCAAAAAGCTCCCAAAAAGGAAAAGCCCAGGACCAGATGATTTCACATGTGAATTCTACCAAGCATTCAAGAACGAATTAGTACCAATCTTCCTCAATCTCTTCAAAAAAACTGAAGAAGAGGGAAAGCTACCTAACTCTTTCTATGAAGCCATCATCACCCTAATACCAAACCAGGCAAAGATACTACAAAAAAAGAAAATTACAGACCAATTTCTTTAATGAATATAGACGCAAAAATCCTCAACAAAATACTCGCAAATCGAATCCAGTAGCACAGTAAAAGAATTATACACCACGACCAGGTGGGATTTATTCCAGGTATGCAAGGCTGGTTCAACACAAGAAAATCAATTAGTGTAATACACCACATCAATAAATCAAAGCAGAAGAACCACATGATCATCTCAATTGATGCAGAAAAGGCATTTGACAAAATTCAGCATGTTTTCCTGATGAAAACACTTCAAAGGATAGGAATAGAAGGGAACTTTTTCAATATGATAAAGGCAATATATGAAAAACCCACAGCTAACATCACACTCAATGGGGACAGACTGAAAGCTTTTCCTCTAAGATCAGGAACAAGACAGGGATGCCCACTATCACCATTGCTATTCAACATTGTGCTGGAAGTTCTAGCTAGAGCAATTAGGCAAGAAAAAGAAATAAAAGGCATCCAAATTGGAGAGGAAGAAGTAAAACTTTCACTATTTGCAGATGACATGATTCTATATGTAGGAAATCCAGAAAAATCTACAGCAAAGCTACTAGAACTAGTCAGTGAATACAGAAAAGTAGCAGGCTACAAGATCAACACGCAAAAATCTGTAGTGTTCCTATACACAAGTAATGTGCAACAAGAGGAGGAAATCAAGAAAAAAATCCCATTTACAATAGCAACCAAAAGAATCAAGTATTTAGGAATAAACTTAACCAAGGACACAAAAGACCTTTACATAGAAAACTATAAGAAACTGCTAAAAGAAATTGAACAAGACCTGAAAAAATGGAAGAACATACCATGTTCATGGATTGGAAGACTAAATATAGTTAAGATGGCAATTTTACCTAAACTGTTTTACAGATTCAATGCAATACCAATTCAAATCCCAACAACTTACTTTACAGAAATAGAAAAACCAATAACTAAATTTATTTGGAAGGGTGAGGTGCCCCGAATAGCCAAAAATGTCTTGAGAAAGAGGAGTGAAGTGGGAGGTCTCACACTACCTGACTTTGAAGCATATTACAAAGCTACAGTGCTCAAAACAGCATGGTACTGGCATAAGGACAGATATACTGATCAATGGTATCGAATTGAGTGTTCAGAAGTAGACCCTCACATCTATGAACAACTGATCTTTGATAAGGCAGTGAAGCCGAAGCAACTGGGAAAGACCAACCTGTTCAATAAATGGTGTTTGGAGAACTGGATATCCATTTCCAAAAGAATGAAAGAGGATGTCCATCTCACACCTTATACCAAAATTAACTCAAAGTGTATCAAAGACCTAAACATTAGTACCAAGACCATAAAACTCTTAGAAGAAAATGTAGGGCAATATCTTAAAGATCTTGTGAAAGGAGGTGGTTTCTTAGACCTCACACCCAAGGCACGAGCAACCAAAGAACAAATAGACAAATGGGATCTCCTCAAAATTAAACACTTTTGTACAACAAAGGACTTTGTCAGAAAAGTCAAAAGGCAACCTACACAATGGGAGATGATATTTGGAAACCACACATCAGATAAGGGTTTAATATCCTGAATATATAAAGGAATCCTGCATCTCAATAACTGAAAGACAAACAATCCAATTAAAAAATGGGCAAAAGACATGAACGGACATTTTTCTGAAGAGGAAATACAAATGGCTCAAAAGCATATGAAAAAATGCTCAACTTCACTGGCTATTAAGGAAATGCAAATCAAAACCACAATGAGATATCATCTCACACCTACCAGAATGGCCATTATCCAAAAAACAGAAAATGACAAGTGCTGGAGAGGATGTGGAGAAAGAGGCACACTTATTCATTGTTGGTGGGAATGTAGAATGGTGCAACCACTCTGGAAGACAGTATGGAGGTTCCTCAGGAAGCTAAATATAGATTTGTCATATGACCCAGCTATTCCATTGCTGGGTATATACTCAGAGGAACTGAAACTTAAGACACAAACAGACATTTGTAAACCAATGTTTATTGCAGCATTATTCACAATTGCCAAGAGATGGAAACAGCCCAAATGTCCATCAAAGGACAAGTGGATAAACAAACTGTGGTATATACACATGATGGAATATTATGCAGCTGTAAGACAGAACAAAGACATGGATCATGTAATAATGTGGATGAACCTTGAGGACATTATGTTGAGTGAAGTTAGCCAGAAACAAAAGGACAGATTCTGTATGGTCTCACTAATATGAACAGACATTAATGAACAAACTTTGGGAGTTAAAAGCTGACAACACAGGTGACCAGGGGATAGAAAGAGGGCAGAGATCAGCCATTTGATGCTGAAGGACTACAGAATGTTTAGGATTGATTGCATAGATCCAGAAATAGATATCATAATACTGTGTGATGGTAGCACGGTATTGTAAGTACACTGAACAAAGATGTCTGTGAGTAAAGCTGAAAGAGGTGGGATAGGAGAATATATGACACTAGAGGTAAAGATGGATGATAAAGACTGGGACTGTATAACGTGGCAAAAACTGGAATGGCCAATGACTGTTATTAAATATACAAATATAAAAATGTTTTTGCATGTGGGAAAGCAAATGAATGTCAACCATGTAGAAATTTGAAAAAGGGATGGTATTCAGGAAAAAACAATCAAAGCAAACTGGAGTCTATGGTCAACAGTCACATTGTAATATACCTCCATTAAATGTAACAAAGGCAATATACCAATGCTAAATGTATATGAGAAGGGGATATAGGGGAGTAATATGGGATTCTTGGTAGTGGTGTTATTTGCTGTCCTTACTAGTATATTGTATTGTATGACATGTTATTTTTCTTTTTATCATTTTTTCTTATTGCTAAAAAAACAAAAAACAATTTTTCATGTAGTAATCAGTATGTTCAAATGCTGATTGTGGTGATAAATGTACAACTTTATGATGATACCATGAACAACTGATTGTACACTGTGGATAAATGTATGGTATGTGAATATAACTCTATAAAATTGTAGGAAAATATATTTATAGGAGTAAAAGTGTTGGAGAAAACATGGTGAGAGGGATGATGCCTCATCAATATGGACTAACTACAATGTGTAAACTCAGAATTGAGTCTTAGAACATACCCTAACGTGGACACAATAATTGTAATAGTCTCTAGATTGTAAGCTCTTACAGCAGTTAACTCTATCCCTGAATTGTAAGGCCTATCTCTAAACTTTGAGATGCTGATCCCCTAGCGTATAACCTGATTGGTCTCTGGAACAATGCATATCTCTGAGATACCTGAAACTCAGAGCTAGAGCTTGGCAGATATGAATGTCAGTATTAATGCATACAGCCACTTTCAAAAAAAAATAAAGCTGAAAAAGAGCCCAGACTTCAATTAGTGATATGAATGAAGCAGGTCTGGTTAAGACCAGGGCAAGCCAGGCCAAAGGATGAAGGTTGAAACTGATTGTGTTTTAAAACTTCAACTTCCATGTGAGACCAAGGGAAGAGATGTTTATTTGGTACAGGATCGATATTTTCTAAACAATTTAACTTGTACAGTGTGTTCAAATACCATAATTACATAGAACTTTGACTAGGAAGTGAGACCCGATAGGTTTGTATAGGTTAATGTGAAATAGTGACACATCCCAGAGTAATTTGGGCAGATAATAAAAAATGTATTTACAGCCTCCCCCTCCTCAGCCCCAAGGATCTGGGAGAAGGTGCGGATGTGTTGGACATCCTCACCTGGACCGGTGTTGATGTTGTCACAAACATTGGGACTGGCGGTTTGATGTGCTGAGCCCTCAAGCATGGGACTTGCCCTTATGAAGCCCATTACCACAAAGGAGAGTCTAAAGTTGTATGTAATGGTGCCTAAGAGTCTCCCCCTGAGTACCTCTTTGTTGCTCAGATGTGGCCCTCTCTCTCTCTAACTGAACCATCTCGACAGGTGAACTCGCTGCCCTCCCCCCTATGTGGGACCCAACTCCCAGGGGTGTAAATCTCCCTGGCAACGCAGAGTATGACTCCCGGGGATGAATGTGGACCCAGCATCCTGGGACTGAGAGTATCTTCTTGACCAAAAGGGGGATGCAAAATGAGACGAAATAGTTTCAGTGGCTGAGAGATTCCAAATGGAGTCGAGAGGTCACTCTGGTGGACATTCTTATGCACGATATAGATAACACCTCTTAGGCTTTAATGTATTGGAATAGCTAGAAGTAAATACCTGAAACTACCAAACTCCAACCCAGCAGTCTGGACTCCTGAAGACAATTATATAATAATGCAGATTACAAGGGGTGACAGTGTGATTGTGAAGACCTTGTGGATCACACCTCCTTTATCTAGTGTATGGATAAGTGGAGGAATGGGGATAAAAACTAAAGGACAAATGGGGTGGGATGGGGGATGATTTGGGTGTTTTTTTTCACTTTATTTTTTATTCTTGTTCTGGTTCTTTCTGATGTAAGGAAAATGTTCAGAGATAGATTGTGGTGATGAACGCATAACTATGTTATCATATTGTGGACAGTGGATTGTATATCATGGATGATTGTATGATACGTGAATGTATTTCAATAAAACTGAATTTAATAAAATTAAATTAAATTAAATTAAATTAAATTAAATTAAAAGCATCTATGAAAAACCCACAGTCAACATCATAATCATTGGTGAGATTGGTAAATTTCCCTCTAAGATCAAGAGCAAGACAAGGATGCCCAATGTCACCACTGATATTCAACATTGTATTGTAACTTCTAGCTAGATCAATTAGGCAAGAAAAATAAATAAAAGTCATCAAAATTGGAAAGAATGAAGTAATAGTTTCCCTATTTGCAAATGGCATGATCCTATGTGCAGAAAATCCTGGATTTCCACAACAAAACCACTGGAACTAAAAAATGAGTTCATCAAAGTAGCAGGGTTCAAGATCAGCATGCAAAATTCAGTAGTGTTCCTATATAATAGTATGGTAGTTTAAAGCTATCTGTACCCCCAGAAAAACATTTTCTTAAATTTAATCCATTCCTTTGAGTGTGTACCCATTGTAAGTAGGACCTTTTGATGAGACTACTTCAATTAAGATGTGACTCACCTCAATCATAATGGGTTTTAATCCTCATACTGGAGGATTAAGAGAGATTCCTTCATAAGAGAATGAAAGTCAGAGAAAAAGAAAGAAAGTCATGGATGCAAGAATCTGAAATCAACAAAACTCACATGAGAAGGGAGAGATCAACAGATTCCACCATGTGACAGAGCCAAGGATTGGTGGTAGCCAGTTTGGGAAGAAAGCATCACCTTGATGATGACTTGATTAGAACATTTTTCTTATCCTCAAGTGTAAGCTAATAAATTCCCATTGCTTAATTCAATCCATTCAATGGTATCTGCATCAAGCAGTTTAGGAAACTAAAAGAGATTTTGGTACTAGGTGAGTGGGGTATTGCTACTGCAAATATCAACAATGTAGAAATGGCTTTGGAATTGGGTAATACGTAGAGGCTGGAAGTATTGTAAGGTGCTTGGTAGAAAAGGTCTAGATTGTTTAGAAAAGAGTGTTGGTAGAAATTTGGACACTAAAAGTATATACAATGAGGCCATGCAAGAAAATGATGAACTTGTTATTGGAAACTGGAACAAAGGTGATCTTTATTTTGAAGTGGCAGAGAACTTGACAAAATTGAATTCCAATATTGATGGAAAGCAGAATTTGGAGTGATGAGTTTGGATATTTAGGTGAGAGGACTTTGAAGCTAGATGTACAAAGTGCAGCCTTGTTTCTCTTTGCAGCTTATAGTAAAATGTAAAAAGAAAGTGATAAGCTGAGAACTGAACTCCTAGGTTCAAAGAAACCAAAAATTGATGGTTTGGAAAATTCTGAGCTTCCAGAAACTGAGTCCTCAGTGAACAGATCACCATTTGAGGACTTAGCTAAACATAGATCCAGTCAGCATTTCACTGCACATCAGGATTTTAGGTCTAGTTATCCAGGAAGGATCTGTGGAAAGTCCTACTGTCTTTCACAGGGATTGGATCCCTGTTTACTACAGACAAAACTGGCAAGCTTTTTTGCAAGATATGTATGAATGTAACCACTGTCAGCCTGGAATAAAGGGAGAGAAAAGGGTCAGGTTGAAGGAAAAATCACTTTGAGGACAGGACCATGGAAGCTGAGGTCTGGACTAATGACATCTTCTCAGGCCAAAAGAATGAACCCACCCATATGTGTATAAAGGGTGAATATGCCCTGAAACTTGGAGAGGGTGGGCCTCCCTTTTCATTGTTCCAGAAGAGTGCTGCTGCTCCAGTTTTCAGAGAGAGAACAGAACATATTCCTGGGGGATTATGAAGACTCTGACTCTCACCCCAATGCTTGAAGAGTTGTGAAACCTTCACTCCAGTGTTGGGGGAAACCATGACCACTGTGCAAGCAGTTGAAAAGTGGGGAGGGTGCAGGGGTACTGATCCTTCAGGCTCAGAGGGCAATACATTGTTCTATAGTTGACTCTCAGACCTTTAAATCTAAGAGGGTATGTCCTGCAGTGTTTCAGAATTGCCTAGGACACATGACCCCTGTTTTCCTTCCAATTTCTTCCTTCTGGAATTAGAATGTTTAGCCTATGCCCATCCCTCCTTTGTATATTGGAAGCAGGTAACTTGTTCTCTAAGTTTCATAGGTTCATAGACTGAAGGGAATTGTATCCCAGGAGAGACCACATCTATAACCGATTTTGATGACACTTTGTACTTAGCATTGTTACTAAAACAACTTAAGGCTTTGGGGATATTGTGATGGAATAAGTGTATTTTGCATCTAGAAAAAAAAAAAGCATGTCTTTTTGGTGTTCAGAGGGTGGAGTGTAGTAGTTTGAAACCATATTGACCCCAGAAAAAAACATGCTCTTAAACTTAATCCATTTCTGTGGTGTGGACCCATTGAAAGTAGTACTCTTATAAGAAAACTAAATTCAGACAAAGAGAGAGAAAACCATGTAAGCAAGAGGGTGAAATTAATGAAAACTAGAAGAGAAGGGAGGGACCAGCAGATGCCACAGTGTGCTTTGCCATGTGGCAGAGAAGACAAGGAATGCTAGCAGCTGGTCTTTGGGAAGAATGCATCATTTTGATGATGCCTGGATTTGAACATTTTTCTCAGTCTCAACTGTAAGCAAATAAATTCCCATTTTTATATCAGCCCATTTCATGGCATCCGCTTAAAGCTGTCTAAGAATCTAATACAACTAGTAATGCATAATTTGAAATAGATATCAGGAAAGAATTCCATTTTCAGCAACTAAAGGCCTTAAATATCTAGGACTAAATCTAACTAAGGATGTAAGGACTTGTATACATAAAACTACAAAACATTGTTAAAAGAAATCAAGGAAGACCTAATCAAATGGAAAAATATTCCATGTTCATGGATTGGAAGACTCTATATTATTGAGATATAAATTCTATCCAAAGTGATTTACAGATTCAGTATAATCCAATAAAAATCCCAACAAACCTCTTTTCAGAAATAGAAAGTCAATCATGACATTTATTTGGAAGGCTAAAGAGCTCCAAATAGCCAAAGACAGCTTTTGTCTTTTTTTTTTCTTCACATATACATAACAGTGATAACTTTCAATGTATGATATAACAAGTAGTTAGAGAGCAAATTTCAAAGAATGTTATGTGTTACTGTTCCACAATTTCAGTTATTTCCTTATTGTGAAATATGGCCTATATACAGAAGGTGATAACTTTTAAAATACACTTTAACAAGTAGTTATGTAGGTAATTTCAAAGAATTTTATGGGTTACCATTGCATAGTTTCAGTTCTTTCCTTAATGTGAAATATAAGATATATTCAGAAAGCCAATAACTTTCAAAGTACAATTTAATGAGTAGCTCTAGAGCAAATTTCAAAGAATGCTTTGGGTTATAGTTCCACCTTTGCAGTTATTTCCTTCTAGCTATTCTAATATCCCAGCATCTAAAAAATATTTACATAAGATTCAGTATTCATAATCCTTTGTTAAATCCTATCTTGTTTGTTGCTACCCCTTCCTCTCATTTCTCAATCTTCACTGATGTCTAGACAGAGACCACTCTAACTTGTTCAAGTTGAAAAGGGGTATTGACATTATAGGGAAGGGGCTGCATCTGGTTAATATTCTTGAAGAGGCTATTGCCTCTGGGTTTTGGAACTTACCTGGCATAAGAAAACTCTGGTGGATTTAAGTTTCTGAGAGACAAACCTAGTGAGTGAATCTTTCATAGAATCTCACATAGGAATCTAGATATTTCAGGAACCCTGTTGGTTAGGTCATGGTGTACTGTGGCCATTTGGAATATATAGCTGAAGCTTACATAAGAGAAGCCTCCAGGATAGCCTCTTGACTCTATTTGAAATCTCTTAGCTACTGTGGCCTTATTTTGCTACCTTTCTTTTCCCCCTTTTGATCAAGAAGGTATTTTCAATCCCTTGATGTCAGGGCCAAGTTTATTCCTGGGAATTGTGTCCCATGTCAACATGATTCACTCCCCTGGGAGCCATTTCCCACATGGGGGGTTGGGGTAATTTGTTTGCTGATTTGGGCTTAAAGAGAGAAAGACCACATCTGAGCAGCAAAAGAAGCTTTCTGGTCATGCCTCTTGGGCATAATTATAGGAAAGCCTAGCCTCCCTTCACAGTCATAAGTTTCTCAAGAGAAAGCTTCAAGATTGAGGGGTTGACTTACTAAGTATGGGGTTCCTAATTTCACATAGCATATATTCTTCCCAAGGTAAATAATCAGTATCTCACATTGTCTTTACTTAGTTGTACAACCATCATCACTTGCAATTTTAGACAATTATCATAACACAAAACATCCCAGAGGTCTTATCAGCCACTAATTATTCATCCCTAGTATTAGTGTAGTGCTGGTGAGAAAGTCCTATTAAATATAGTCTATAATACGTAATCGATAGTTTTTCCATATACCACTCTGTTGTTAACACTTTGTACAAGTGTCGTACCTTAGAAGTATATCATGCAAACACTTATTTATATTTGTAGTGTTATTCTATGGGTTACACACCTTTAAACAACACTTTCAATCATGTTTGCCTTCAATGTGGCACTGATACTTATAATCCCATTAATGAACCATCATCACCCCTGTCCATTCCCATACTTTTAAGTTTATCCTCATTATAATGTCTGTACATATTAGGTTGTCATTCCCTCTTTTCTAGCTTCTGTCTGTCTCTAGGCCCCCTATATTCTACATTACAAAATACTGATTTCACATTGTTTAGGAATGTGCCAGTTTGGTGTATTATGTCCTCTAAAATGCCACTATCTTTGATGTAATCTTGTGTGGGCAGACATATTAGTGTTGATTAGATTTTGGAATCCTTTGGGTATTTCCATGAAGATGTGATTCAATCAACTGTGGACAAGATTTTGGTTGGATAATTTCCATGGAGGTGTTGCCCCACCCATTCAGGATGGGTCTGAATTAAATTACAAGAGCACTATATAAGCTCAGACAGAAGGAGCAAGCTGCTACAGTCAAGAGGGACACTTTGAAGAATGTATAGGAGCTGAGAAAGGAGCTGCAGATGAGAGACAGTTTGAAGATGGCCGTTGAAAGCAGATGCTTGCTCTGGTGAAGCTAAGAGAGGACAAACACCCCCAAGAGCAACTAAGAGTGACATTTTTGAGGAACTGCAGCCTAAAGAGGAATGTCCTGGAGAAAATCCATTTTGAAACCAGAACTTTGGAGCAGACACCAGCCACATGCTTTCCCAGCTAACAGGGGTTTTCCAGACACCATTGGCATCCTCCAGTGAAGGTACCCAATTGTTGATGGGGTTGATTGGACACTTTATGGCCTTAACAGTGTAACTGTTTAACCAAATAAACCCCCTTTTATAAAAGCCAATCCATTTCTGGTGTTTTGCATTCCAGCAGTATTAGCAAACTAGAAGAAGGGAGTTCACATTAGTGGCACCATACAATATCCATTCTTTGATGTATGGCTTATTTCACTCGGCATTATGTCTTCAAGGTTCATCCATGTTGTCATATGTTTCAGGACCTTGTTCTGTCTTACTGCTGCTTAGTATTCCATCATATGTATATACCACTTGTCTGTTGGTTGACACTTGGATTGTTTCCATCTCTTGGCAATTGTGATCAATGCCACTGTGAACGTCAGCATGCAAATGTCTGTTCATGTCATTGATTTCAGATCTTCTGGGTATAAACCAAGAAGTAAAATTGCCAGATCATAGGGTGACTAGATATCTAGTTTTCTGAGGATCTGCCAAACTGTCTTCCACAGTGTTTGTACCATTATACATTCCCACCAGCAATGAATAAGAGTTCCAGTTTCTGCACATATCTCCAACATTTGTAGATTCCCATTTGTTTAATGGCAGCCATTCTTGCTGGTGTGAGATGATATGTCATTGCATTCTTGATTTGCATTTCCCTAATAGCTAGAGAATATGAACATTTTTGATGTATTATTTAGCCATTTTTATTTCCACTTCAGAAAAATGTCTTTTCATAACTTTTCCCAATTTTATAATTGTGTTGTTTGTGTTCCTGCATTGAGTTATAAGATTTCTTTATATATGAAGGACATCAGTCTCTTCTTAGATATATGGTTTCCAAATATTTTCTCCCATCACATTGGCTGCCTTATCACTTTTGACAAATTCCTTTGAGGTACAGAAGTTTTGATTTTGAGGAGTTCCCATTTATCTAATTTTCTTCATTGCTTGTGCTTTGGGTATAAGGTCTAAGAGGCTACCTCATAATTCTAGGTCTTGAAGATGTTTACCTACATTACTTCTAGGAGTTCTACAATACTGCCTCTCATATTGATGTCTCTGATCTACTTTGAGTTAATTTTTGTTAGAGTGTGAGGTAGGGGTCCTCTTTCATTCTTTTGGATATGGATATACAGTTCTCCCAGCCCCATTTGTTGAAGACACTATTCTGTCACAGCTCAGTGGATTTGGGGGCCTTATCAAAAATCAGTCAACCAATGATCCAGGGATCTATTTCCACAGCCTCAATTAGATTCCATTGATCAATATGTCTATCTTTGTGCCAATATCATGCTGTTTTGAACACGGTGGCTTTATGGTAGGCTTCAAAGTAAGGTATTGTAAATCCTCCCACTTTGTTCTTTTTTAGAATGCTTTTAGCAATTTGAGTTCCCTTTCCCTTCCAAATAAATTTGATAACTAGCTTTTCCAAGTCTAAAAATTATGTTGTTGGAATTTTGATTGGAATTGCATTGAATCTGTAGATCAGTTTGGGTACAATTGGCATCTTAATGGCATTTAGCCTTCCTATCCATGAACAGGTAATATCTTTTCATCTCTTTAGGTGCCCTTTTATTTATTTTGGTAAAGAAATTATGTAATTTTCTTAAAGCTATCTTTAAAAAGAAGAATGAAGTTGGAGAACTCACACTTCCCAATGTCAAAACTTGTTTCAAAGCCATAGTTATAAAAACAGCATGGTACTGGCACAAGAACAGACATACCAACCAATGGAATCAAATTGAGAATTCAGAAATCAACCCTACATATAGGTTCAGCTGATTTTTTGATGATGGTGCCAAGTTCACTCAATGGGCAAAAATAGTACCTTCCACAAATGGTACTGGGAAAACTGGATGCCCATGTTCAAAATAATGAAGTTGGTCCCCTCTTCATGCCATATACAACTCTGTGGATCAGACTTAAGCATAAGTACCAGAACTATAAAACTCCTGAAGAAAATGTAGGGAAGCATATTCAAGACCTTGTGTCAGGTAATAGTTTCTTAGACTTTAAACCCAAAGGAAAAGAAATAAAAGAATGAATAGATAAATGGACCTCATCAAAATTAGAAACTTTTGTGCATCAAAGTACTTTAACACAAAAGTGAAAAGTCAACCTACTCAATAGGAGACAATATTTGGGAACCACATAAGGGATTTTTATGTAGAATATATAAAGAAATCCTTCAAATCAACAATAAAAAGACAACTCATCTAAAAGTGGGCAAAAGACTTTATGAGACACTTTTCCAAAGATGATATACAAATGGCCAAAAAGTACATGAAAATATGCTCAACATCACTTGCTATTAGGGAAATGGAAATCAAAACCATGAGATACCTTTCATATCCACTAGAATGGGTATAATTAAAAATGCAGAAAATTGCAAGTGTTAGAGAGGAAGTGGCAAAATAGAAACACTCATTCATTGCTTGTGCTTATGTAAAATGGTGCAGTTGCTCTGGAAGACAGTTTGTCAGTTCCTCAGAAAGTTAAGTAAAGAATTCCATGTAAACTGGCAATCCCACTTCTAGGTATATAGCTATATTATTTGAAAGCAGGGACTCCAGCAGATATTTTCACACCAGTGTTCAGAGTACATTACTCACAATTACAAAAAAAAAAAAAAAGGAAGCAACCTAATGTCCATCAACTGATGAATGGGTTAATAAAATGTGGCATATACATACAATGGGATATTATTCAGCCACAAAAAGCAATGAAGTTCTGATATATTCTGACACATGCAAAAACATGAATGAACCTTGAAGACATTGTGTTGGGTAAAATAAGCCAGATACACAAGGACAGACATTGTATGACCAAACCGTTAAAAAATAATTTGAATAAGCAAATTCATTGAATTCTGACTATCTAGAATATAGGTTACCAGGTGCTGAGTTTTTGGTAGGGAATGGGGAGTTAATGCTTAAATTGTACAGCTTCTATTTTGGTTGACTGTATAGATTTATTAGTGGATGGAGTTGATAGTAGTACAATATTCTGAACTTAATAGCCCTGAAATTTATGGTTGAATGTGGTTGAAGGGGGAAATTTTAGGTTGTATATGTGCTACTAGAATAAAAATTTAAAATAAGTAAATTAGGACTGTACAACACAAGAAGTGATTCCTATTGTAAAAGATGGACTATAGTTAATAGTACAATTATAAAAATGTTCATTCCTGAATTGTTACAAATATATCCCACTAATACAAGGTGTTAATAATAGGATGATATGTGGGAACTCGGTATTTTATGCATGATTTTTCTGTATACCTACAACCTCCCTAATAAAAATTTTAAAAAATCAGTTACATTTCTGTACATTTGCAATGAACAATCCAAGCATGAAATAAAGAAATTTCCATTTATAATTAATCAAAAAAGAATAAAATTGTTTGGATAAATTTAAGAAAAAAGTGTAAAACTCACACTCAGAAAACCGCGAAACTTTTGGAGGGCAATTAAAGAAGACAAAAAATAAATGGGAAAACATCTCATGTTTGTGGATTGGAAAACATAACAGTAAGATGGTAGTACTCCTTCAACCGACCTACAGTTTCAACACAACTCCTATCAAAATCCCAGTGCTTCTTTGCAAAATTTGACAACCTGATTTTAAAATTCTTATGAACCAGAAAAAATAATCTGAACAAGAAGGACAAATTTTTAAGACACACACTTCCTAATTTCAAAATTTACTGCAAAGCAACAGTAAGCAAAACTATCTGATACTGACAAAAGGACGTAGATCAGTGGAATAGAATTGCAAATTCAAAAATAAGTCCTTAAATTTATGTTAATTGATTTTCTACAAGGATACCACAACCATTCAATAAGGAAACAATAGTCTATTCAGTAAATGGTGTTTGGACAATTGGATAACCATGTGTAAAAATACAGACAAAAATGAACTAAAAATGGATCAAAGACATAATTTTTATTGGAACTGAAAGTAAAAAAGTCTTAGAAGAAGTTATAGGTATATACATTCATGAATTTGGATTAGGAAAAGCCTCCTATATATAAGACAAGAAACAAAAGAAAAATAGATAAATTGGACTTGATTAAAATTTTAGAATTTTTGTGCTTCCAAGGGCACCAACAAGAAAATGAAAAGCAACCCACACAATGGAAATACATGTTTGAAAATCATATATCTGGGACTTTTATCAAGGATTTATAACGAACTCAACAATAAAAAGCATTAAAAGCAGTTCAAAAATAAAAAAATAATTTAAAATGGGCAAAAGATTTGAATAAGCATTTCTCCAAGAAAATATAATTTAGTGAAAGTATGGTCAACATCACTAGTCATTAGAAAAAAGTAAATTGAAACCAGAGTGAGATATCATGGATAGCTAAAATCAAAAAGACAGGCCATACTGTGTTGCGATAATGTGGAGAAGTTGGACATGACACATTGCTGGTGGGAAAAGAAAATGATGCAGCTTCACTGGAACACTGTTTGGCAGTTCCTCAAATCGTTAAACACATGGTTACCAAATAATCCAGATATTCCATTCTTAAGCATAACTCCCCCATATTTAAAACATACTTCCACCCAAAAACTTGTATAAGAATGTTCACAGACACACTATTCACAACAGGCAAAAAGTGGAAACAAACCAACTGTCCGTCAACTGATAAATGGCTAAACAAAATGTCATATAGCTATATATTGAATTATTATTCAGATATAAAAAAGGGAATGGAATAATGGAATACATACTACATGAGAGAATCTTGAAAACACTATATTGTGTGAAAGAAGATAAGTCACAAAAAAAAAAAAATATTGTTGTGGAATGAATCATGTGCTCCACAATGACATATTCAAGTCCTAAACCACAGTTCTGTGAATGAACTCATCTTCAAAGACCTGATTAGCTAAGATGAAGCCAAACAAAATCAGGATGGGCCTTCAACCAATATGACTGGAGTCCTTATAGGCAGATGAAATTTGGATGTGGCAGTAGGAGACAGTAGGAGATGAATGGGGAGAGAGATGTCCATATGATGGAGGAAGAGATTGCGCTATCATTATGGGAAAGCAACCAGAGTACTACAGACTTCAAAGAAATCAGAATCCTGCTGACATATTGATTTTGGACTTCTGAAAGCCTCCAAAACTGTGAGGCAATAAATTCTTGTTGTTTAAGCCAGCCAATCTGTGGTATTTGATATAACAGCTCTTGAAAACTAAAACAAACACATTTATATTATTCCATTATGAACTGTCCAGAATTGGCAAATCTACAGAGACAGAAAGTAGATTAATCTAGCCTAGGGTTGTTGAAGATAGCAGAAACAGGGATGTTAATGGGTATATTGTTTATTTTGGGGGTAATGAAATATTCTAAATTTTTCATAGTGATAGTGGCACAACTTGTGAATATATTCTAAAGCACTGAAGACTTTAAAAGGTTTACTTTATGGTTTGTGAATTATATCTCAATAAAACTGTTGTAAAAAATAAAATAAGGATCATAGTGAAACATTATTACAAAAACAGCATATTGACCATGCATTTTAATTTTGTAAATTTATTAGAATAGTTATAAAATAATTGGCTGTAATAGTGAAGATGAGGACAATAGAAAATAATAACAGAGCATAATGGACAATTAAATTTTAGTATAAACTTTGAGTTAACCAAAAGAGGGTTTATCCTGGGTGAGCCTGATGTAATCATGGGTACCTTTTAACATAAGGTGAAGGTCAGAGACATCCTCTCTTGATGACCTGTAGACAAATTAAATTGCCATGTTTTGAAAGGTTCTATTGAGTGGGCCAATTTTGAAGAAAAATGTAAAAATACGTTTCAGGTTGCAAGTAGATTGGCCCTTCATGAACAGAAGAAATTAACTCTAGCAAAAGACAAAAGTATTAAACAACACAGTTAAAACGGTGTAGTGATCATTTATATATCCTTGGCTTGCTTAGGGTAGTGTTGGTTTATGCTTATTGTCCCAATGTCACCTGCCATTGAGCATTTGCCTGCACTTTTCATTTTTAATGAGAAATTATTATTAATTGTTTTATTTCAGTAAGCCAGAGTGGGTTTAAGTAGGCTTTCCTGTGTGGTGGGTTCACAGATGAAATGAGCCACACTCATACTTAAGGATTTGGAACACAATACCTATGAGTCTTGGGTGTTAAGAGTCAGAATTATTCAATGCTGTTTCCTCCCATTGGGCATTTGGTGTACCATCAGGTGTGCATGAAGCCACCAAGTCTTAGCCAGTGGGAATTATGAAAAATTATGTCAGGTCTATGTGAAATTTGTGTGGGGTAAAGAGGCTGAACAGCTCCATTTTAAACATAAAAATAGTATGGACTCTTTTTCATAGCAGTTTTGTCATTCATATTGTGGATTAATTCTAAAACTATTAATTTTATTGTTTGTTGCCACGTTTTAATTTTTCAGTAAAGCCTTTAGAAACAATGAATACAGCTTTCCAAAAAGAGAATATCTAACAAAAAATTAAAAACTGCATTGCATTTTCTCAAAACATTTAAAATAAATGTGATATGCACAAGAGGTTGGTTGATATTGATCATCCACTTCTCAAACTGGTGATATCAAAATCCCATGAAAACTGGATAATACAAATCTACTGGAGAAACTTCAGGATTTTTTCAATAGTTAGTGTAAGAAAAATTTGCCTGAAGACTAAAATTTGACATACACATCTGTAGAAATGCATTTACGTATCACTTTGTGAAACACATGACTTTTTATTTTTATCAAGTGACTGTTTTTCTAAATTATTTTGGCTCATTTTTAGATTTTCTCTAAATTATTTTGGCAAATACCAAAATTGAATCAATGATTGTGAATTTTTTTGTCTCCATAAGAACTTAGCAAATATAGTGCCAATTTTATGTTACATATTTCATATAGAAAATCAGTTAATTCTAAGAATAGAATTTTTTCATTCAGTTCATTAGACCAAAGTTAAGATCTTCAAGCCTCATTCTGCTGAAGGTGAAACATCTGTTATAAATCTGAATGCTGTTCTAATTAAGATGAAAATTCATTGCTGAGGATAAAATTATTTCTGTTAATTATTACATTTGGTAATAATGTGACTACAAATTTTCATAGAGCATAACACCACTGTCCTTGTTAAATAAGAAAATTATGAAGCTAAAATGTACATGACATAGTTTTTTTACATACATAATTCATAAACTGCATCTGAAGAAACTGGGTGTTCCGCCAATCCAAAAAGAAGCAATTGCAAAAATTGAAAAAAATTAAATCTTGTATCTATATATACACACATACATGTATATATGTAAATTCAAAGGAAAAACTTACTTTCAATTTGAGAAAATAAGCATTTCTTTAAGCACTCTGTTGTCTACCATAAATCAAATTTAAGGATTGTTTAAAACTTCAGAAAACTCATTTGTAATTCAAGCTAGTTTTTCAACGATGGCTTTAATCTTTTTTGTAACTATGTTCTCTAAATATTGTTACATTTTACTGAAAATTATTTGTTAACCTTCAAAGTATTCAATAAATGGGGCATCAATAATTTTCATTTTATAAAGTTTTCAGTAAATTGCAATTATTGAAAACATGCTTTGCAAAAGAGGACAATAAATTTTATCCGCACATAACTGAAGGGGAAAAAAGCAAACAAACGAAAAACAATGAAAGACCAAATGGTACCCCAAATTTAATTTTGACATTCTAAAATGGTCTTTTAGAAAATTTAGATTTGGAGGAATTGTCAGTTTGAGGTACTCCTATGGATAAATATTTAGAACCCAAACAGAAATAAATTCAGGACTAAAATATTGCACCATCTAAATTTGGGAAAACATTCAGAGCAAAAAAAGAAAGAAAATATCTGTCAAGTTTTGTCTTATGAAATATTTGTCAAGATACTCTAAATGCAGAAAAATGTAATGTGAAAATATGTTGGCTGATATTTTTGTACATTTTAATACAAAAATATTAGGTTTATAATATTCTCTTATGCCCACCATATAGCAAAAATATTTTTCTGATCATAGCGGGTACCTCAGCTGTTGTAAGAGGTAATTTTCGGAATTAAAATATTATGGTCTACAGAGTACAATCATTTGAAATTGTCAACAATTTAAAACTTAGCTGTGGAATACTACTGGTATTTAATATTACTATGCCATTTTTTTTTTCTTTTACAAATGTATCATCTTAATTTACATAGTTCAATTCTTTTTCCCATAATAATATATTTTAGGCATTATTCTGGTCCATGTGTGTAGACCCATCCAATCAATTTTAATATAGGACTTAGCATATTGTACTTTCAAAAATGGCCACAACTATACCTCCCATTCCATTTATTCTTATTACAAAGTGGCATTGAAACACCTCCCATTGATAGGTGGGCCTATGTTGCCTCATCATTAATGGAATAACTAAAGAAAAGTGGTTTTATAAAGGAATACAGCTTCCACTTTGTTCTCTTTAGATCCTCACTCTTTGGGATCCCCACACTTGAAATGTAGCCAACAAACTGAAAATTCCTAAGCACCACATGGTGTTCTGACCAACAGCCCCAGCTGAGGTCCCAGTTGTCAGCCAACAAACTGCCAGACATGTAAATGAGCAAACTTTTAGACAATTCCACAATCCCTTTTGTGTTCTTTCCTATTTTCCAACCCACGGAATTTCTGTATATAATAAAATTGTCAATTTAAGAAACTAAGTTTGGTAAGTTTGTTTTGCAGTAATTCCTAACTGATACAGTTGCATAATATTTGAACACATTAGCATAACATAATTTATTGTTTTTAATTATGGATATTCATGTCCTTTAGTGTTAAATAATTCTGTAATGAACATTCTTGTTCTTACATACTTGAATTCCTGTACTATTTATTTTAATAGATAACATGACTTCATATGGCATTTCTGAATCAAATATGGCTTAAAATTTAATGGACTTGTATATTACCCTGCATTTTATATTACTTATTTTCCTTATCTTTGTCAATCTGTGTTGTGGTGTTAAAATGATTACTAATTTAAGATGTCAAAAATGGGATATTTTTCACTGCTTGTTTTTAAATGGTGGGAATACAGCTCAAAATGACAAACATAAGAAAAGTAAACATTGTAGCTAAAATATACAGGGGTAGTTCTTCAAGCATGTCTTATATAAAGTCTCACATGGCTTTTACCCATCTTCAAGTGTGTTTTTCTCAGTTTTTATTTTATTCATAAGATATGGTTAGATTTTACTAGATCCAGGCAGAGTCATTGTTACCATGTTAGCCAGAGGTAGATATTGCTGTGGTAAACAAAACAACCCCCAAATCTCAATGGCTCCAAACAGAAATATTTATTTTTCCATACTGCCACACATCCATCGTATGTTAGTTGGAGGGTTTGCTTCATGTCATGTTCATCCATTGATAACATGAGCATGAAACGGTGATTTGGAAAGAGCTCACTGGCTTAGCCAGTCACTGCTTCACCAGGTATTGGTAGTCAGTTGGTGAGTTGGCTATGACTTGACTGGTCCTAGTTGGTCTCAGGCATGTCTGCAGCCTCAGGACAGTTTGAATGGCTGGGAAGGCTACATTTCCTCCTCCATATAATCTCTCTCTCTTCAAAATATCTCACATCCTTTGGGAGGTATCCTGAGTCTGTTCCCATGAACACTGAGTTCTAGGTGGGTAAAAGTAGAAGTTGCATGGCCTTTTGAGGTCAAGACACAAAGTAACTTCTGTACATACTCAGCCAAAATTTAAATGGTGGGAAAAGAGAATCTCCTTATTAATACTCTAAAATGGCAAGCTATTTGATCATATAGTTGATCATTTATAAAATCATTTGACAAAATTCAATACCTATTTATGGTTTAAAAATAATTTAAAAAAATAAAAAAATAATTTCAGCATATATGTTATAGAAGAGTAGTTCTTAAATTGATAAAGGACGGATAACAACGACAATAAAAACTACAGATGACCTCAATAGTAAAAAGCTAAATGTTTCCCACTAAGTGTGGGAGCAAGTGAGAACAGCTATACTTACCACTTCTATTCAATATTGTAGCGGAAATCTTAGCCAGTGCAATATGCCAATAATAATAATAGTAACAACAACAAAGAAAGAAAGAATGGCTATTCCAGATTGGAAAGGAAAAATAAATGTGTCCTTTTCTTTGTAGATGAACTAGTTTCTGTTTAGAAAATTCCAATGAATTTACAAATAGAGTACCTAGAACTAAGTGAGAGTGTGTTTAGAAGTGCACAGAATACAAATTCAACATGCAAAAATCAATCACATTTATATATATACTTTAAAACAGCAATTTGAAACTAAAATTTAAAAAAAATTATTACTTCTTACAATAACCACATAAAATGAAATGCTTACACATGAATCCAACAAAACATGTGCAGGATCTGTGTTCTGAAACTATAAATTGTGGATGAAAGGAATCAGAGAGGGCCCAAATAAAGAGAGAGACATACCATGCTCATATATTGGAGAAGTCAGCAGAGTTAAGATGATAATTCTCTCTAAATTGATCTATAGATCAAACAAAATTCTAATAAAAACCCAAGGTGTATTTTTTATAGCAATAGAAAAACTTAATCTAAAGTTTATATGGACAGGGAAAGGAATAGAATAGCCAAAATAATTTTGAAAAATAAGAACATAGTAGGATTCACACTACCCAATTTTAAGACTTAACATAAAGGCACAATAATCAAAACAGGGTTGTATTAGCAAAAAATAAATATGTAGAACAGTGGAATAAAATTTAAAAATCCAGAAATAGATCACACAAATGTGGTCATTTGATTTTTCACAAAGGTTCAAGGACAATTCAATGAAGAAAGGAGAGTCTTTTAAACAAATGAAAAAATTAAACACAATATGTGATGTCCTTTACATCACATCTAAATAATGTTAAGACAAAATGGATTATGGAACTAATGGTTAAGTTAATCCTTTCTCTCTCTCCCATAACTATCAACTTATCTGTTATATTAATCGAATAAATCATTGTCATCTTATTTTAAGAAAGTTCCTCAAATTTGTCTTTCACATCGTTGATTTGACTTTCCCAATGTATTGATTTTGAATTTAATGTCTCAAATAGAACTTCCAATTCTGCTAGTATTATTGGCTCCTTTACAGATCCTGCTTATGTACTCTTAGCCAATAATCTGCATCTTACTTTCTAGTATTGGGTCAAAAAAACACTCATGATTTTTGTCAACAGATATGATAAGAAGACTACAAGAAGTTGCAGTTGACTGCTGATTGAAAACCACTGTTGATACCCACAATACCTACCGTAACTAACAAAACCTAGCAAATCTTGAGAAATTTTCACCCTCCTAGACTGAGACAGTACCCTTTCCCACTGAAGGCTGAGGTTTCTAATAGGTATAAATCCCTACTACTATTCTTCCTGAATCCAGTCTTGCCTCTAATAATAGTCTGTGAAGACTATTTTGCAGATGCAGAATTTTATAGTTTTAATAATCCCACCTTTAAATATGTATTTTCAACATCATTTTACAAAGATTTTGTTTTATTTATGTCTTATATATTCTGATTCAATTCCAGGAAAAGAAATTCTTCTTGAGAAAATAAAAAATTTTGTAAAAATCACTTTCAGAACAGGAATTCTAGAAAGATGATAATTTTTTTTTTAATATACAGATGCAAAAGGAAACAGCATTAAAATTACATAGAATAAATGTATTAGATACATGACAAAGGTCAGCATATTCAATTATCCTATTCTGGAACTTATAACAATTGAGGTGTTTTATGACATTATTTTTAAATGTCCCTATTTAATTTTGAGACATTTTTACTTCATAAGTTTTAAGTTTTCTTATGAAAAGCAATTTTTAAATTCTAAAAGCTTTATATTCTAATTCTTTATCATATGTAATTTTATGCAAATAATGTTCACCTTTGGAATATAAAATAAATGTTTCCTTGTTTTACAGAAGAAACATAACATAATAATCTCTGAATATGCTTCTCTTGGAGAAAGGATAGATTAGTATATTAATGATTCTAGTAAATCCTCTATCATGGAAATAATATGCCTGAAAGACTGAGTTTGCCCAATACCTTTGAAAGTGCATTGTGGCACACACACTCCTCTATACCTGCCAAACTTTTCTTTTTTACTAGAAAATTGCAGACACTTTGAAATATTAAAGAGGAGGGGGCATATGTTTGGGAAATAAAGTTTGCTTCTCACCTTATTGAACTTTGTTTTATCAGCAGGCTAAGCAGTCAAGATGAAGGGTTTTAATAATATCTTTCAAAATTTCAAATTTGTTTATTTGGATAAAAAAATTTCCATGAGTATAACAGTGGAGGGTTGCCATTTATTTTTCATTCCAGTTTGATGGTTCTTCTTGTCATGAATTTCTATTTTCTGTAAGATGCTGGTTATTAAATACCTATAAAAACATGGAAAAGTAGACAGTAAAATGAATCACTCTAGACCAGATATTTCAGACCATATTGCCTTTATTGAAAGGAAGTGTGATGGTTATTTTCATGTGTCAACCTTGCTAGGTTATGGTGTCCAATGTTTGGTCAAGTAAGCACAAATGCAGGTCTGATTGTTACTGTGAGAATATTTTGTGGATTAATGGATTAGTCAATTGATTGCATCCAAGACTGATTACATCTATACATCTACAATCATACAAGGGGACTGCTTTCAGCAATGCAAGGAGTCTCCTCAACCAATCAGTTGGAGGAGTTAAAGGGAGAACTGAGGATTTCAGCAGTCAGAAAGAAAATTATTTATCCCTACATTAGTCAGCCAGTTTCTCTGGAGTAATTTATCATTATATTCATTGAAGGTGACACTTTTTGCCTTCTCCTGGGGAATTCAGCCTCCTTTACATTGGAGTTTCCAGTATGAAGCCTATCCTATGCAATTAGGACTTGCCAATCCCCATGCTCACATTAGCCAATTCCTATACGAAATCTCTTAATATTTGCATATCCTGTTGGGTCTATTTCTCTGGAGAATCCTATTCCAAAAACAAGTTAGAAGCTAACAGCTCCAAGTCCTGTCATCTTTATGAAAGAGGATAATTCCATTAAAATTTAGAAGACATTAAGTTGGTGTATATTTAAGATATTATCAGACATTGGATTACCATAGTTCTGAATTTGAATATGTTGAAATATTTTTATTTTTTCTTAATCAGAAGTTTTTTCTATGCTAAAGACTAATTGGGTTATATATTTGATTTCAAATATATTAAATTATTTAATTATTAAAATATTAAATAATTTTTTAATTGTTATCTAATGCTAGTAATAGCATTAGAGTTGTATGAAATATGAAATATATGATAATTTACATTAGCATTATTTGCTGTCAGTCATAAAGATCTAGAGAGGTATTAAATTACATTGAAAATTCTAAAGACAGTGTAACATTTAATACATAAATTATATTTTCATTACACAATCTTATAGCTATCATGAAATTTGAAATACAAAGAAAGGATTTGAATTGTGTATTGCTTCTCCCTGATCAGTCCTTCTCCCGGATAAACACACAGACACACACCCATACATGGAAGTTACCTAACTGATGCATATATTGGTAGACTGTCACATATGGTGTGTTAATTGATTCATTAATTTGGGAAACTGCCACAAATATTATTTACCTATGTTTATAATTTTTGAAATGTAGTTTCTAAACCAAATTAAAAAAAAATCCACTCAGAATAGTACACAAATGAGAAGGCTATTTATGCACATGAAGTAAAATATAAATGAAATGCTATATACAAGATGGCTGTTAATGTTTACCAAATATTCTCCCATTAAAAATTGCATTATAATTTAACTCAAACAGGGCAACTTGTCATAGGGTAAAATCAATTCAGGATATGGCATGAGGTGAATTGTGCCAGAGGGGTGAGCTTCACAACAGGTTATTAAGTTCTGTAAGTTTTTCTCCTTCAATTATTCAAGCCATATTTCTAACATGAGGGACATAACATACCCACAGTGATGGTATTTACATTAAATCACAGGTAGATAAAATGTTTAATGGTTCATAAAATGTAATAATATATTTCAACTGAAATGGATTAAAATCTTTCTTATCCTTCCTTTCCAGATATATAGAAATTGTTTATAAGCAGTGTAAATAAAATTACATGTATAAGGTAAATATGTTTAAAATAATTTCATACTCTATAATAGTGCCATTAAGCATTCTCAATGCAGATATAACTACTATCCACAACACAAGTACACAACATAAAGGTTTTGGTTCATCCAGTAAATGTGCATGCCAAAAACAAATCCCATTGTATGTACTTCAGAATGAAAGAGATTTTTAGAAAATATTAAGAAATCCAAAGACTCTCCATGAGTATAGAGAGTTGGTTTTGAAAGATATGCACCTGACAGCTTCACCCAAATTTGTCTGAAGGCTGCCTATAACCTACAGATACTGCAGCTCAGCACACAACCTGCAACCACACAATTGATGGCAGCATTTAACACCAAAACTTCTGTCACTACTGCACCATCATCTTTCCACATGATGGATTCCATGTAGCCTCTTCTTTCTAGCATTGCTCTACTCGTAATCAAAGCGCTATTTGGGTATGTTTGATTTGTGTAAGAAGGGAACCGACTCCGTCTCTCTGTTCCTGCAAGAAGTTCTTTGTTGGCTTTTTAGCACAGGATTATATAGCATAAGCATTCTTTGGGCTATGTAATTGTTTTTCCCATTTCCCCAGGCAACCACATTTGTTCGAAAATCCCAAGACTAGCATGTTTACAATCTTCGGGTGCAAGCTTGAGGACAATAGTAATCTTAGGGAATGATCTCTTCTGAACCAGGAGGGAAAGCAGGGGCATGGAAGGAGCCTGGCATCATTCTGTAACTTAATTGCCTGCCCCCAGGCCCACAATGCCTTGGTGCCTGCCCCCAGGCCCACAATGCCTTGGTGGCTGCCTTCAGGCACACAATGCTTTGGCCTTCTCCTAACCTGGTGCCTGCCTTCAGGCCCACAATGCTTAGGAGGCGGGCTCCCTGACTAACTTGCCAAGCCAGGGAAACTTCCGTGCCTCCACATTGATTGAGTGGCCTAAATTACCTACCTGTTGGCTATTTTCAAAGGAAAGAATAAACTAGCTTGTGATCATGAAGGGAAGACTCTTCATATTGAAGGGTGTTCAAGAGATGGCAGGAAACTGCAGTCATAACCAAAATCCACTAGAGTCATCTCTTAGCTATTCAACATCTCTCTATGCTCTTCCTCCATATGTAAACTTCCAAACAATAGCAACCAGAAGAAGTACAACAAAATGTATTTCTGCCTTACATATTATACATGTTGCTTGTGAATATGAGAATAAAATGTGTGCTCTTTTTCAAGACAATCATGTTGAAAATGTCTCAAACAGGTTTATCCTGTCACATTCCATTCTATGTGGAATCATTTATGTAAGGTAAAATATGAAAGATACCAGCTAAATTTATGCAATGCAATGGTTTTGTCCCAAAAGTGAGGCAACCCAAAGTCTCATCGTTTGCAAACTCTAAAACAAGTCCAGAATTTGGACAAATTCAGTATTTTTAAAGTTTTGCCCATTAGTCATCCATTTCCTTCCTAATTCTCTCTTCATATTATTCAGAATAAAAATTTTTAAACACTGCTAAAATAAGTGTGTAAAGTAGATGTAGAAGTAGACTGGTAAAAAAAAAAAACTACTTAAAATATACATACAAATACATGATATAACAAAAGTGTAAGGGGAGATGATCCAGTACTTAGCTTATAAATATCATTGTCTTCACATGGTATTTCTCTTCCTTCTAGTGGATAAGTTACATGGGAAAATCAAAGTCTTCATTAGGTCCAGCCAATTGCCTTAATCTTTTTGTTGCACATGTTCAGAAGCAATGACCTAGAGGAATGATGGTAATTCCATAGACAGTTTTACTGGCAGAGATATTTACTCAAATAAGTCAAATAAAACCAGAATATAATTTTAGTGACATAAAATTTCTGGCTCTCAATTGTTAAAGGGACATTACAAAGTTTTCAATCTGTACCATGTAGTTAACTAGCCTCCCAGGTATATGGTCACATACAGAGGTTCTATGTTGAAATTTTCAATAGCGTGCACATTTAGTGGATGCAGAAGTCCAACCTTGGTGAAGGGAAGTCCATATTGTTTATCCCATGTATAATCTCCAAATCTGTCACCATGGCCACACATATATTAGACCTTTAGCATAAGACTGGGGGAAAAGGGCTATACTGATCAATATGATTATTCAAATGGTTATTAGACTTCCTCCAATGTGGTAAATGATAAGAAATCCTTTTGGGGAAAATAAGAGAAAATATTACCACAAAATCTTGAGTTTTTATCATACAGTTATTTCTCAATGTTTCCTAACCCCCTCTTTAATCAAGGGGCTCTGACTCTCTGATATGACTCAGGTTAAAGAATTATAAGAGGATCTTTCATTTACACTTTGAAGAGCAGGTCTTTTTTTTTTTTTTTTTTCCTTTGATGTAGTATATTTTAAGTACTCTTAATGAGATCCAATATATTTTGGTCCAAAAGACCCTTGTTTGTTTGGGGTTTTATTTGTTTGCTTGCTTGCTTCTAATCTACTATCAAAGGTACAGGCAGATTGGGATGTTCAGATCACCCTCTGTCCCTGAGAAATATGCTAGTAAACTTCCCCCTTGTCTCAGGTAGATACACAGAGCTTAATTAGTTCTTGCCACCCCACTATCCATATACCTATCCCATCTGAACTCTGGTAACCCATTTTAATGGTATCGTCACAATCATCATAGATCTTGGAGGAGAACTATTAGCAATGCTTGTCAACATTGCTGGCACTCCCTTCAATAATGTGTGATCTGTTTCTTGATTAAGGGAGTGACTTCTGGATCTCTGTGGTGGGGGGCACTCTTGAGGATTAGGTGAGCAGATCAATTATGTTAATTCCACTCTAAAATTCTTATCACTAGAAATTCTTGGATTACTGACTCCATATTAGACCAAAGGGTTTTTGGCTCCTCAATTTCAGTTATGGTAAGCTGCTGTTAAATCCAGGTTCCACTCAAGCTACCAGGACATAATTACAAGAAGTCAAAATTATTCAGTCTAGAATACTGCACCCAAAATTTGTAATATATTGGCCCATATCAATAAATTCACTCCCTTCTTTTTGTTCTAACACCGTTAGTACTCACATATATTTTCAGTTTTTTTGGTCTATGTAAAGTAGTAAACTCTTCTGAGTCTCTGGTACATAGACCTTCTCCATTCAGGTTTGAAACCTTGTACTTCACATGGAGGAAATGCTAGAATCTAACTCCAGTTATGCTTAGGAGCAGTGACGGGCATTTGGTGTGGAGCATGAGGAGAATTGATTTCTCCTTGACAAGAATGTTTCAAGGTTTTCAAGTGCAGAGTTGGAATGCTTACAATGGAAATGAAGCTTGCTGGGATTTCAAGGTTAAGAATCAACTCATACTGAATTGATAATCTGACATGTAATCCTTTCCCAATTCTCAATATTCTACACTTTCCACGGCAGTACCCTAACTATTGCATCAGAGACGGAGGCTATGAATTCAATTTTCTTTTTGTTTGCTATTTATTTTGTGATTTATGGATATTATAGCACAATACTTATAAGAAATGATAGACTTTTTAGCACAATCATAAAAAGTATCTATTTTCATACCATTATTTATGCTGAGTATTTAAAACTGCCAAAAGAAAATATTCCTTAACTTCTCAATACATTTAGAAGAGGTAATTAGCCAGTTTTTGTATTCCTCTTGCCCTTTATCATATTCTTTGGAAATACTCAGTATGCTCCCCCCCCCCACAAAAGGATTTGCACTCAATGTACACTTCATTAAACATAGCCAAAGAAAAGTATTTGTTAATCATTTTACCAGTGTGTGCCATGGGCTATTAGAGTCCCATCCTCTAATACTAGCTGGATATTTGATGTTCTTCAAATATCATTAAATCCTTCCTTGATTTTCATCCTGATAAGGATCTGAAAGCTGAAATCAAAATAAATATGAACATCTGCAGATGCTTAGAATCAAACACTGAAATCTACCCCTGTGAGTTTAGCCATAGCTTGTATTTTTTAAATGATATTTTCTTGTTCATAGATGTTCCTGTTTGATTAGACTCCAGCTAGGAGAATCAGAATTCAAGAACAAGGGCCAACTTACAACAGAAAAAGAATCATAGCAACTTGTAGTGTTGATTCTTGGTACTAGGTGCCAGACAGTAATCAATTGCTGCCTCCAAAAGTCAGAAACCACCACTGTCCCCTCAGCAGAAAATGAAATTCACATGTTGCTTTCTTTCTCACATCTCTCTTCTAAATGGAAGTCCTTCATGAGTACATCAGATTGGTAGTAACTATCCTTAATCCATGGCAATGGAATTTTGGGCTTCTACCCTGAAGGGGTATATAAGAAATATGGGGAAAAGGATGGTAAGAAGATGATGGAGTAGGAAACCCCAGGACTTAGTCCTTCCAACAGAACAACTATTAAACAGGCAGGAGTTGACTGAAACAACTATTTTGAAACTCTGGAGGCCAGGTAAATACTGCATAGTATGCAGGGAAGAGCAAGGGGAAGAGGCTGGTACTTTATGGTAAAGAATAGTAAATTACTCTCTCTGAACAGTGGCTTCCAGCCCCCATCCTCCCTCTCCTGTCATAAAAATGCTCTTCCCCAAGACCAGGGTTGGGCTTGACTGATCATTGATCATGGCTCTTGATTAGTGACATCAGATAGCTGAAAGCCTGGTTCCGAGGGAAGCCATTGTTTCAACATGCCCCTGAAAAGAGCAGTGGCAGCAGAGACTTAAGGATGCTATGCTTCCTCAGGGCCATGGGGGACAGTTAGTTGAAGAACTGCATTTGCAGGACAGGCCAAGAAAACCTAGCTTTGGGGAACCAAGAAATAAGCTCTTGGTGCCCTTCCCAATCCCCTCCCCAGGGCACTTTGGAGTGGTTTGTGCCCCTCTTTGTGGGTCCCTGGTCAAGTTCTGGCCAGGGAAGGCTAACTTGAGGCAGTCCTCTCTGGTATGCCCTCCCTCCCACAATTTGCCCTCTAGGCAAAAGTAACTAGAGGCAATGAATAGAGTTTAAGAAACTATAGAGATGGACAATCTAAGGCAAAAGCTCACTGGCTTCAAACACAAAGAGAAGGAATGTCTGTTTCCTGGGAAACAGAGAGGACAAACTCCCATAAAGAGGGGAACTCCAAAACAACTGACAAGCAAAACCCCAGGAAAAGACACAGGCCCATAAAACCTTGCACACTACACTCATCTTGGGGAAATCTTCCTGATAGGAGAGCTGAAGCTCAATAAAATCTGTCTTATCATCAGCTGGTCACAAACTCAAGAAAAAGATTTCACGGAATTAATCCCAGAGTTAACATTTAAAAAATTAGATTGCACAGTGTGCAACAAAAGAATACAAGACAAACAAGAAATGACGGCCCATCCAAAGGAAAAGGATCAAGATGTGGACATACCCAAGCCTTTAAAAAAATGATCTTAAAAATGCTCAAGGAGATTAAGGAAAATACAGAGAAAGAAATAAAAATTTGGAAAATAATGAATGAGCAATATGAGAATATTAGTAAAGAGATAGAAATTTTAAATAGGAACCAAATGGAACTATTGGAATTGAAGACCACGGTAACTGAAATGAAAAACTTCAAGGAGGGTTTCAAAAGCTGTCTGGAGCTGAGAGAAGAAAGAATCAGTGAACTCAAAAACCAAGACACTTGAAATGAATCAGGCTGAAGGAGCGGAAAGAAAAAAGAAATATAAAAAGCAAAAATAGCCCAAGATATCACTGGGCCCCATCAAACATACCAATATATGCATTATGGGAGTCCCAGTAAGAGAAGAAAGAGAGAATGGGGTAGAAGGAATATTGAAATAATGACAGAGAAATAATGACAAAGAACTTCCAAACAGCAAAAGGTGTGAATATGCATATCCAAAAAGCCCAGAGAATACCAAACAGGATAAACATGAAGAAAAATACACCCCATTATATATTGATCACACTTTTGAATGAAAAGGATAAGGAAAGATTTCTGAAAGCTGCAAGAGAAAAGCAACTTGTTATATACAAGAGAGTTCCAATTATATTAAGTGTTGATTTCTCATGACATCCCATGTAGTCAAGAAGGCTTGAAATACCTACAGGGGGTTGAAATACCTATAGTGTTGAAAGAAAATGATTTCCAAACAACAATTTTATATACAGTGAGAATTTCAAAAATGAGGGAGAGTATAAGGCCTTCCCAGATAAACAAAAGCTGAGAGAGTTGGTCAACACTAGACATATCCCACAAGCAATGCTAAAGAGAGTTCTTCAGACTGAATGGAAAGGACACCAGACAGAGGTTCAAAGTAGGATAAAGAAATAAAGACCTGAATTAAAGTAAACATTTGTGTAATTATAAATGTCAGTATTAGTGTAGTATATTGGTATGCAACTCTACTTCTTACTTCCTACAGGTGTCAAAATGTAAATGCAAAAAAGTAATAACTCTATGGTTTTGGAAATACAGTGTACAAAGATGAAAGTGCTAACAAGTACAAAAAATAGGTGGGGGGTTATAAGGTATAGAAAAATTATAGTGCATGCTATTGAAGTCAATTGGTATCAAACCAAATATTATTGTTAAATATTTAGAATGTTAAATTTTAACCCATGGTAACCACAAGGAAAATAGATGAAAAATATATCCAGATAGAAAAGAGAAGGCACTCAACACAGTACAATACAAAAAATCAAATAAATATAAAAGTAGGCATTGACAGAAGAATTGAGGAATATAAAAAGGTTTAAGACACAAAATTCTAGATAGTAAAATGACAAGAAATAAAACAGTGTTTTCAATAGTGGCTTTAAATGCAAATGGATTAAACTTTCCAGTCAAAAGGCAGAGATTGATTAATAATTTTTAAAGCAGGATTGTAGATATGTTTATATGAGGGTTATTATATTATCTTTCTCCTTTTGTATATTTGAAATTTTCTCATAATAGGAACTTTAACAAATAAAAGAATTGAATATCACATGAGGATTCAGGCTGCAGGGTACTATATCTCAAGGTACCAGAGTCAGCCAGATCCAATGAGAGCCCTTAGTCCTTTGTGCCTCAATTCCTCCAGAAGTTTATTATTTCTCTTGGAAGTCCGAGACTGAGGTGGAGACCCAGGTGTTGCAGGTGTGACAGGAGTAGCAGAATCAAATCTCATGGCTCATGGGCAACTATCTGCTGCATGGTTACCACAATTTGCATGAGATGTCTATGTACTGTGAGACCAGCATTCTCCAAGACAAGCATGGGAAATATACTGCTTGGCTTTCAGGAGTTCAACTCAGGCATAGATAAAGATAACCTGCCTCTGAATGCCCAAGCTGCCCAAGCTGGGAGCACCAGTTGTTCTCTGCCTCAGAGCTCTCCTCAGACTCTTGGCCCACCCCTCAGTCCCCAGTACTCCTGTCAGAGCACTATGAGGAAGCTGCAGCAGGGTGGGAAGCAGCCAAGGAGTCATCAGTTCCTGCCATGCCCTCAAATGCTGATGCCTTGGTCTGCATTCAAAGGACTCTTCTACAGAAGCTTATCTGGGTCTCAGCTAAACTGAGTTTTAGCACCTCCCTGGAGACTCCAGCTATGTGGCCTTATCCAGACTTGTGCTGAGGCACTCTATAGCCTATAGAGGCTGCAGAACTGAGAGAGGCACCTAAGAAAAACCTTCTGGGAAAACAAAAAACAAAAAGACAATGAATGTCAAAAAAAAAAAAAAGAAGGAGAAAGCATTTAGCACAAAGGATAAAAAGCCTGACCCAGCTATTTACTCTCTGTAAGAGACTCACCTTTAATTCAAAGTTATAAGTAAGTTGAAAGTGAAATGATGGACAAAATATGTCATGCAAGTAGTAAACAAAAGACAGGTGAAGTAGCTATACTAAGGTCACATAAAAATAGACTTCAGTAAAAAACATTTATTAGGGACAAAGATGGTCCTTACACACAGACAGAGGAGACAATTCAATGAGAAGATATAACAACTACAAGTATATATGCACCTAACAGCAGAGTCCCAAAATATATGAAACAAATACTGATAGATTGGAAGTGAGACATTGACAGTTCTCCATTAATAGTAAGAGGCTTTAATGCACTACTTTCACTAATGGATAGAACATCTAGTCAGAAGATCAATAAAGAAATACAAGATTTGAATGATGCTCTAAATCAACTAGATCTAACAGACATATATAGAACAATGCACCCAACAAAAACAGAAGACATTCTTCTCAAGTGCACATGAGTCATTCTTCCGGATAGACAATACCTTCAGTCACAAAACATGTTCATCGATAAATTCAAAAATATTGAAATCATACAAATACATTCTCTGACCACAGTGGAATGAAGCTAGAAATCAATAAAAGAAGGAAATGGGAAATTTACAAATATTTGGAAATTAAACAACATTGTTTAAACAACTAATGGAACAAAGAAGAAATCACAAAGGAAGCCATGAAATATCTTTAGAGGAATGAAAATGAAAATATAACATAACAGTAATTTATAGCTCTGGATGTTTACAGTGAAAAAGAAAAACTTCACATCAGAGATCTAATCTAAAAACTGGGAGAACTAGACAAAGAAGAGAAAGCAAAGCTGAAATCAAGCAGAATGAAGGAAATATAGATTAAAAAGGAGACAAATAAAATGGAAAAAAAATAAGATAAAGGATCAACAAAACTAAAAGTTGGTTCTTTGAAAAGATCAATAAAGTTGACCAACCTTTAGCCAGACTTACAAAGAGAAAAAGAGAGAAGATGAAAAATAAGGAAAATTAGAAATGAAAAGAAGCATTACTACCAACCATGCTGAAAGAAAAATATATATATTTCCATGAACAACTTTATGCCAACAAATTAGATAATATAAATGAAATGGACAAAGTTTTACAAAAACACAAACAGAAGATGACATGATCCTATATACAGAAAACACTGAAAAATCCATGACAAAACTCCTAGAGTTAATAAATGAGTTCATTAAAGTGGCAGGGCATAAGATCAACACTCCAAAATCAGTAGTGTTCCTCTATACAAGCTATGAACATTTGGAATGAGAAATCAAGAAAAAAAAAGCCATTCACAATAGTATCCAAAAGAATCAAATACCCAGGAATAAATGTAACTAACAGTGTAAAGTATTTGTACACAGAAAACTACAAACATTGCTAAAAGAAATCAAAGATGATCTAAATAAATGGGAGGACATTTCATGTTCATGTTTTAGAAGGCTAAATATCATTAAGATGTCAATCCTACCTGTGCTGGTTTGTATATACATATATTATGTCCCCCAGAAAAAGCCATGTTCTTTAGTGCAACCTTGTGGGGGCAGACTTATGAGTGTGGATTGGGTTGGAAACTATTGGTTTAGTTTCCATGGAGATGTGACCCACCCAATTGTAGGTGATAACTCTGGATAATTTCCATGGATGCATGGCCCCACCCATTCAGTGTGGGCCTTGATTAGTTTACTAGAGCACCATATGAGCTCAGACAGAAGGAGTGAGCTTGCTACAGCCAAGAGGGACACTTTGAAGAATGCACAGGAACTGAGAAGAGAGGAGCTGCAGATGAGAGTCAGTTTGAAGACAGCTGATGAAAGCAGACTTTTGCTCCGGAGAAGCTAAGAAAGGAAAAATGCCCCAAGAGCAACTGAGAGTGACATTTTTGAGGAACTGCAGCCTAGAGAGAAATGTCCTGAGAGAAAGCCATTTTGAAACCAGAATTCTGGAATAGACACCAGCCATGTGCCTTCCCAGCTAACAGAGGTTTTCCGGACACCATTGGCCATCCTCCGGTGAAGGCACCTGATTGCTGATGACTTACTTTGAACCTTTCATGGCCTTAAGACTGTAACTGTGTAACCAAATAAACCCTCTTTTATAAAAGCCAATCTATTTCTGCTGTTTTACATCCCGGAAGCATTAGCAAACCATAACACTACCCAAAGCAATTTATAGATTCCAACACAATCCCAATCAAAATTCCAAAAACCATCTTTGCAGAAATGGAAAAGCCAATCACCAAATTTATATGGAGGGTAAGGAGCCTCAAACACCTAAAGCCAACCTGTAAAGAAGAATGAAGTTGGAGGACTTACACTTCCTGATCCTAAAACTTATTACAAAGACATGTAATCAAAATGGCACAGTCCATGGTATAAGGACAGACATATAGACCAATGGAATCAAATTGAGAGCTCAAAAATCAGTCTTCAATGTTAGGCCATTTGGCCAATTGATTTTTGACAAATGGGCAAAGACCACTCAATTAGGAAAGAATAACCAGAAACTATCATATTCCTAGAAGAAAACATAGGAAAGCACCTTCAGGACCTCATATTAGGCAATGGTTTCTTAGACTTTACACCCAAATTACAAGTAATAAAATAAAAAAAAAAATTAAATAAATGGGACATCCTCAAAATTAAAAAAAAAAAAAATACTCTTGTGCCTCAAAGAACTTTATCATGAAACAAAACAAAAACCTACCCAAAGGTACAATATTTTGGAAACCTCGTAACTAACAAAGCTTTAATATCCAGAACATGTAAAGAAATCCTTCAATTTATCAACAAGACAAACAGCCCAATTTAAAAAATGGGTAAAAGACGTGTGTAAACAGCTCTCCAAAGAAGATATATAAATGGCAGAAAACACATGAAAAGAGCTCAGCACCATTTGCCATCTGGGAAATGCAAATCAAAACCATAATGAGATACCATTTCACACCCATTAGAATGGCTGCTTTAAGAAAAAAAAAATGGAAAGGAATAAATGTTGAAGAGAAGGTGGGGAAATAGAAACATTCATTGCTGGTGGAATGTAAAATGGTGTAGCTGCTGTGGAAGACAATTTGGCAGTTCCTTAGAAAGGTAAGTATAGAATTATCATATGAACCAGCAATCCTAGTAGTATATACCTATATACTATGAGGTATATACCCAAAAGGGACTTAAATAGATATTTGCACACCTATGTTCATAGTTGTATTATTCACAACTGCATAAAGATGGAAGTAACTCAACTGGCCATGAACCAATGAATATATAGTAAAATGTGGTATGCATATATAATGGAATATTATTCAACTGTAAAAAGGAATGTAGACTTACTGCATACAATAATGTGGATGAACCTTGAAGACATCATGTTGAGTGAAATAAACCAGACACAGAAGGACAAATATTGTATGATCTCACCGATTTGAAATAATTAGAATAAGCAAATTCATAGAGTCAGAATCTAGAATATAGCTTACCAGGGACAGGGTAAGGATAGGGAATGGGAATTTAAGGCTTAAATTGTACAGGGTTCCAATTGGAAATGATAGAAATGACTCGATAATGTACAGTGGTGATTGTAGCACAGCACTGTGAGTGTAACTAATGGCACTGTAATATATATCTGAATATATACCTGATTAAAAGGGGAAATGTTAGAGTACATATATGGTAACAGAATAAAATAAAATAAAAAAATTCTTGGAACTAAACCACACAAACAGTGAACCCTGAGTTAAATCATGGACTATAGTTAATAATACAATTACAAAAATATGCTATTATCAATTGTAACTAATGTTCCACATCCATGCAATGTGTTAAGAATAGGGTGGTATATGGGAATCCTGTATGTTAAGTATGATTGGTTGGTAAAACCACAACTTTTCTAATAATGAAAAACATATGTTGGACAGATACAAACTTGACCAACTACATTATCCAAAAATAAATGCTTTTAAGCTCGCTGTTTCTATGGGTCTTGTCTATTTACCAGGTCTCACACTGTTAGGTCAAGACATCAAGGAGCACATATACAGAGCAAGTTCAAGATAAAGTTGGTTAAAATGGGCCAATGCTTTTTTCAGGGACATGAATGGATATTTGCATACTAGAGTTTATGGTGGTAGTATTCATGATTTGCAGTGGATGGAGGTGGCCTAAGGGTACATCTACCAATAAATGAAAGGGTGAACTGTGGTGTATACGATGGAATTATTGAGTGGCTGCAAGAAAGAATGAAGTTGTGAGGCTTGCAACTAGGAAAATGAGCCTAGAGAACAATATGTTGAGTGAAATAAGCCAGAAACAAAAAGACAACTATTATAATGCCTCACTAATATGGACTAAATATAATGTGCAAACTCTTGAGAATTGAATTCAGGGGAATGCTTATTGTAAAGCTTCATAGATTGTAAGCTCTTACAGTAGTCACATATATTCCTGCGTTGTTATTGTTATTTCTGAATTCTGAGATGCTGGGCTCTTCATGTATAACCTGGCCATTCCCTGGAATTTCAGGTATCTATGTGACACATGAGACTGAGAGGTAGAGTTCTGCAGCTATGAAAGTCAACATTACACTATACAGCAACTCTTTAAAAAGCTGAAAAAAAGAGATCAGACTGCAATTAAAGATATGAATGAAACTGATCTTGTTAGGACTAAGGCAAATAAGACTAAAGGGTAAAGGATGATACTGACTATGTTTTAAAACTTCAACTTCTGTGTAAGACCAAAGGAAGAAATGTTTATTTGGTGCAAAATTTGTATCTTCTGTAGCACACTATGTTACTTACATGGTGAGTTTATTCAAACACCATAATTACATGGAAACTTGGATAGGGAGTGAGATCTTATTAGTTTGTACAGGTTTGTGTGATGCCCCAATACAGGTCAGAGTAATTTGGGCAGAGAATAAAAAAGTATTTGCGAAGCCCCCTAGAAAGACTGGGGAAAAATGTGGAAACATTAAATTTTCTCACCTGCGGAATTCCTGATATTCTTACAAGTACTGGGGGCTACCAATTTAATAGGTCAAACCCTTGATCTTCAGGCTTGCCCTCATGAAACTTAATGTTGCAAAGGAGAATCTAAGCCTACTTATAATTATGCCTGAGTCACCCCCAGATAACCTCTTCTATTGCTCAGATGTGGCCTCTTTCTCTAAGCTTACGTTGTGGGTAAACTCACTGCCCTCCTCTCTATGTGGGGCAAGACTCCGAGGGATGATCCTGGCCTTGGTACCATAGAATTGAGAAAGCCTTCTTGGACCAAAAGGGGGAAGAGAGATAAATTAAAATAGTTCATTGGCTGAGAGATTTTAAATAGACCGAAGAGGCCATTCTGGAGGTTATTCTTATGCGTTATATAGATATCCCTTTATAGTTTTCAGTGTGTTAGAATAGCTAGAAGGAAATACTTGAAACTGTTGAACTGTAATGGTAGCCTTGACTCTTGAAGATTAATCAAGGCTACCATTTCAGTGTAATTGTGAAAACCTTGCTACTGATACTCCCTTTGTCCAGTTTATGGACAGATAAGTATGAAAATAAAGACATAAAATAAATAATAGCAATGGATAAGGGGTATGGGATATTTTGGGTGCTCTTTTTAATTTCTATTTTTATTCTTATTTTTTTTGAAGTAATGAAAGTGCTCAAAAATTTACTGTGGTGTTGAGTGCACAACTATATGATGATACAATGAACCACTGATTGTACACTTTGGATGGTTATCTGGTATATGAATATATCTCAATAAAATTGCATTAAAAAATGACCAATACTTTCAAGGTGCATATACCAAAAAGAAGTTCATTGATTTAAATAATTTATGCCACTAGAATTCATTTCAAATCCAGAAGATTATTAGCCAGATATAAATCTACATGAAAAAGTATTTAGCTTTCCTGTCAGCCTCTATACAGAAATGGTACTCACTTGCTATTATTAAATCTATGACATGATATCATTCTTCTTTTCAGGAAAATTTGCAGCCATTATCTCTTCAAATAATCTCTTGGCCCATTCTCTTTCTCCTTTGCTCCTTGAACTTTGATGCACCTAAAATTAATCAGTATTTTGTCTCACAATATTTAATCCTTTCTTTAATATTGTCAATAACTTTCCCAACTCATGTGACTGCTGCCCAGTATTGTAATTTTACTTGGTTTAACCCCATTAATGAGGCATTATCATTATTTTATCCAGTTAGTTATTTACATTTCTCTGATAATTATGAAAAACTGTGTCCATCATTACCTTCGATCTCGGAACAACCATCTAAAATATTTTTCCTTCTACCTGAGTACAACTTTTCGGTTGTCATTTAGTGAGAGTTTATTTGTGGGACCCTCTCCTGATTTTTGTTAAACTGAATATGTCTTTATTTTGCCTTTGAACATAAACATAGTTTTGCTGGATATTTCTTTCTTGATTGACAATTATTTTATTTTAGTGCTTTGAATATATTACCAAATTGTACTCCCTTTTCATTGTTGCCATGGGAATTCAGCCATCAGTTTAATTATAATTCATTTGTAAGTGCTCAGTCACACCCCCAACCCTACCACCACCTGGCTTATTAAAGAACTTTCCTTTAAATTTGATTTTCTACAGTATAACTATGATGCATCAAGGCATGGATTAATTTCATTATCCACCTTGGGATTCATTGAATTTATCCAGATTTGAAACTTGTGGGTTTTTTTCAATAATACTTAAAATTCTTTATCATTTTTCTGTGAACATTGCTTTTTTTCTCACTTTTTAGCTTCTTCTGAAACTCTGATAAGATATATGTAACATCGTCTTACCCTTGCCAACACGTTGCTTAGCCTCCCTTTCATGTTTTTCATCAATTTCTGTCTCTTGGTTACATGTTGAATATTTTCTTTAGTTCTGTATACCAGTTAATTGACTTTTTTTTCAGTTACATCTAATAGGCTGTTTATTCAACCACTGGATTATTTTTATTTATATAAGACCATTTGGCTCTTTACAAATGTATACATTTTATTAAATTATTTTATATATTTTCCCAAAGATTTCTCATATTTTTTATCTTCTCTTTTACTTCATGGAATTTTAAATATACCCAACTAATTTTATGTCACTTTTATTTTCAATATCTGAAATCATCACTTTTAAAATCTGTTTTTTCTTCTAACTCACATTTATTGTTTGTTGTTTAATTAAGTGGTCTATGAATTTCTGCTGTCAGGTCCCCTGGAACTTTATCTATAATAATGTTTTAAGGTTAATATGAAGTTGTTTTCCTCCTAAGACGTTTTGCATATTCTTATACTGTTTGCATGAAACAAAGTCAACTGAGGACTACTTTCAATGAAATTATCCACATTTCTGAAACCATATATATATATTGTAAATTAGTGTAAATATTATAAATTCTTGAATCCATGTAGCATCTGACATGTAGATTTTTCTTTTCAATGAAGATTTCCTTTGTCTTTTCTTCATCTATCCAGTGTCTAGATTAAAATAGGGGATTTTATATACTGCTTCTTTCTGCTTTACAGGTTCATTTTTGTTCAGTCTTACACTGAGATATAATATTTAGTGATATCATCCTTATATACATTCTGATATTATACTTTCCATCTTGAGTGGTCATTAGGTTTTATTTCTTTTACCTTTCATCCTGTACAGCCATTAAATTTAAAGATAAAATGAATTAAGTTTTGAAATATATCCTTAAGTGAAAGCTGACTTTGGACTACTTTACCACCAAGACAATTCATTTTTATTTATTTATTTATTCATTCATTCTGTTATTCATTTATTCATTCATTCATTTATTTAGCCCTCTGTATTCTTTGAGTTGTTGCAACTCAGGAATGCATTTTAAAATATTTTTTAAAATTACTCAAATTTTTATGTCATTTATCAGAAGGCTCATTTATGGAATTAGTCCATCATAATGCATTACCCCATTGTTTAATATTTTATAAAAGGGGAATCTCTGGTAAAGTGTTTTTTAAATTGGTAAAAGTTAATAAGAAGTATGTTTGTGTCTGATTAACAAACATCTCCACTGAAGGTTTTGTAATGAGTTTTTTTTTTTTTAAATCTATGTATTACTTCATCTATTAAAGAGTTATTGCTATTTGCAAGCATCATGACTCTTAGGCCTTAGGGAATATGAACCAAGATGACTTAGCCTTTACAAGGTTTGCGAGATATATGAACCTCCTACTTCCATTAACTCATTACAGGTAATAGGCCAATATGAATTATTAATTATTTCTTCATTTTTTTCAAAGTCCTTTCTAATATTAATAGAATGTATTCTATCACTGGTGCACATTAGGATAGTGAATATCTAAGTGACACTTTATTTGTTACATATCTTTATTTTTCTCTCACAGAAAAAAAATACTACTTTTAAGCAAAGACAATATTGACAGTGTATTGTCAGAGAAAAACAAAGATATGTTTGTTTTGAGTGCAAAATGTTACTACAAAGTGCAAGAAAATTATTCCTGATAATTTAAAGTTTATTATTACTGTCTGAATATAGATCTCATTCAGGATGGATAAATATAACAATATTGAAGTTTTAATACATCTAGATCATTGAATAACTTCTCTTTCACCAGAATAAGTATAGACAATGATAACTAAACAAAATAATGAAAAGCTGCTCATTCAAGTTGGATTAAATATGGTAAAGGTTTATTTTGGGTAGTCATCAGTGTATAGAAATCTGTTGTATTAAGGAGAAGTACAGAGAATAAGTTTGGTTCATTCAATAATTGGAGAAGAGGTTTTTATAGAGGGGGTTTCACACAGGAGAAAATAGCTGAAATAGCTGTAGGAGACAAAGAAACATTCATTATATTTAAATTAGTCATAAATATGCATGTTGAAATGGTTCAGTGTATTTCAGAACTGTTACTCCACAGGAAATTTTAATTAATAGCCACATCACTGGTTATTAAAATGAAAAATTCCCAATTCTGTAACTCAGTGAAAAGTTCATATTAATAGAAGATAAGTGATGTTCCACATTTTCAAATATTTCCATGCTGGTAATGATTTAAAGTTATTAAGTAGTGTGTTTTGTTTTTATAAAACTTTGTTATGGAACCTACATGATTTTTTAGTTAATCAAACAAAATGGATTTTTTGGCCTTATGAATTCCTCATGTTATCTTAGCTATGAATTGATTTGGGCTGCGAGTAACAGTTGACTAGAATGAGTAAAAATTCAGTTGCTCATTCTCACGTATAACAGTATTCTTTCATGAGCAGTCTAGGTCTGCTTTGTTGGTTAACAAAGTTGTCAGGAACTTTGGCTGAGACTCAGTTTCTGCTGTGCTGTGCATAACTTCTATTCTTGAGATGGCTTCCTTCTCAAGAGAATGCCAATTTTTTTTTTTTTTCATATATCTGCACTCTTCTGCATAGCCATGATTCATGGGAAGCCCAGTCCAATTCTACATACAGAGAATATATCATGATATGCTGAAATCATCAACTTACCTTACCAGTTGTTGGTTTAGGCACGAGTATGTGGGGAAATTCTGACCAATGAGATGAGGGGAAGTCTGGTTAGAGGTTATTATAGGTTGCATTGTGTCCCCAAAATGATGTGTTTATGTCATAACCCCTAGAACCTCAGAATGTGATCTTTTTTGGAAATAGGGTCATGGCAGATGGATGAGGTCCATTAACCTAACATGACTGACTGATGTTCTAAGCAAAAATGGGAGAAGAAACAGACATTTGGAGTAGAACACATTGTGATGACTTAGGCAGAGACTGAAGTGCTGCAGTTGTAAACCAAGTAACTCCAAGGATTGCTGGAAAAACCACAGATTTCAGAGGGAGCATGGTCCTGTCAACATCTTGATTTCAGACCTTTAGCCTCCAGAACAGAGGCAATAAATTTTTGCTGTTTCAAGCTACCCTTGTACTTTGTTATGGGGAAATGCATTCTTCAATTTTAGAAAAGGGAATAATGTTGTATTTTGCCTCTGAACCATCTCATGTTACATTTATTTGTATCCTGGAGCTGCTGTAGTCATCTTGCAACCATGAAGGAAACTAGCATGAGGAAAAGGCTGAGGTATGGGAGATGGCAGAAGAGAGTGAAAGAAAAAAATTCAGTGTTGATGAAATCTTAGGTCAATCAGTAAAGCCATGGAGTCTCCTCTAGATAGCTGTTATTGGCAGTAAACGAAACATTCTGATTGTTACAATGAGTATGCAAATTCAGATTAAATCATTCTTTTTTAATTTGTAACAACATATGATTTCATAAGAGCAACAGTAGAGAGTAGTATATGAGAGTAGTATAAGTTATTAAATATCTGGGCTCAAATCCTGGCTCTGTCGTGTACATTGGCCACAGCCTGGTTTTCCAATAAATGGAGCTAAAGGCAATGATCAAAGTACTGGTGCTTTATTTGGGAATTACAAGGACAGAGTGAGGAAAACAGGAAGGGAAGATGGAACAAGACGGAATAAGATGTGTTACTGCACTGATTTACGATTCACAAAGAGCCAGGACAAGGCAGCAACAAATGAATCCTCTCCACAATGATATTTCTTCACACAGACAAACTGTATCTTGAAGCAGTTCACGACAGGGAGGAAAGGAAGGGAATTTAACTGCTTAGCTCCCTCCTGCCTCATTTATCCCACTGACAAAAGTTTACACCATTGGAGTTAACTTCCCCAGGTTTCTGGGCTGCATCATTAGATCCCTTTCACATAACTCTCAAGATGTCAAACCTTATGCCCCATACTAGCACTGCATATTTCATTGGCAACTGAGTGGTGGAAGTAGCTGTTAATTCAGGGCTTGCAACTTGTGATAGTTAATTTCATGTGTCAACTTGGCCAGGTTATGGTGTCCAGTTGTTTGGTCAAGGAAGCATCACCTGATTGTTATGGTGAGGATGTTTTGTAGATGAATTGCATTTATTAATAGTTGGATGCATCTACATCTGATTGCATCTATAATCAACAAAGGAGATTTGCCCTCAGCAAGGTGGGGAGTTTCCTTATCCAAACAACTGAAGGTCTTAAAAGCTAGAACTGAGGATTTCAGAAAGCACAAAGAAGGATTTCTGCCTCTACTTCAGCCAGCCACTTCCACTGGGGAATTCAACTTCACCTTTATTAGCATTTCCAGCTTGCAACCTACAGAATTTGGATTAGTCAGATTCCATTTCTATGGTCGCATGAGCCAATTCATCTCTTAATACAGGTTTGTGCTTGTGTGTGTGTGTGTGTGTGTGTGTGTGTATGTGTGTACCCTGTTGATTCTATTTCTATGGAGAATCCTACATAGCTGCAGGATTCCTACTGCAGAGGCTGAGAGGGATGGACTCGTGCCCCCAGAGCAAACAGTGATGCAGCCTCCATTAGTGGAAGTATATTCTAGAGGGAAGGCTGGCCAAAGGACTCTGAAGATGCACTGTGTATGTCCATTTAGCAAGATGCTTTATCTCTCTCTGCCCCCATTTCCTCATTTGTAAAATGTGTGAAATGATAATGCTTACATCATAGAATTTTTATGAGCATTGAATCTGTTCAAATTTCAAAATTCTTATAGCAGTACATATCACATAGGGCTCAGAATTTTTAGAGAATATTATTGTGTGAATAGAAACAAAAGATGAGATGCATATGGTAGTGTTCTGAGAGAAAAATACCTTATTAAAAATTTGAAAAACAACAGGCATTTGCTTCCACTCATCACTACTTTGATTATTTTACATATCATAGCATTTTTTTCTCTTTATGACATTTCTAACCTGCCTCTGAATTCTTCTCAACACAGATCACCAGCAATTAGTATTTAAGAATTGCATGAGAAAAAAGAACAATCTATTTTTTAATCCTCATCTATGAAAAAGAAATGCTATCAAAATAGAGATTTTTCTAGTTAATATTTTATTATAAAAGCCAAAGTTAAAATATATTTATAATAAAAATGATTGGAAGTAGATTTAGTAAGTGTGTGGTTGTTGGAAACCAGCAATTTTCTCTCTTTAAGAGAATTTAGCACAATATTGTTATCTTAGCAAGTGGATGATTAATCTTCAGATACATTTTGCCATAAATCAAGTTTTAAATATTTATGAAAGAGTAAATTAAAAGAAAAGGAAATTTGAAATTCCCTCAATGAGAGAAAAACAATAGGAATTGAATGCCTATTAGTGTCATCAGAGATTAAAGCAAATAATATACTAATTTTTAATTGGTCTCATAAATACCATGTACAAATCTTTATAATATGAAAAAAAGTTTCTGCACACACTATCTTCAGTTTGGGATGTTGAAATATTGGATATATTTATACCCTGCTATCATGGTTAGATTATAATATCAAAGGGGTCTGACAAAGATTCAGTGTGTTTCAGGAGACCAAGGAAGAATGGGGAAATAGATGCCCGTCATTCTCTGATAATTCTGAAAGCCATTTAAAAGTCCTGGAAAAATATCCTGGTGCAAGAGTGACAGTATTTTCACACAAATATGAGAAATTGAAACAAAATTTTGCACAATCTGTGCACTCAGTTACTCCTGGTATATATGTGACTCCATCCTTTTGTTTTGTAATTTATGGTTATTCGTTTTCGAACTGTTTGCAACCTTTTAAGAAGTATTTCTCTATTGACTCATAACCCTCATCATAGCACTTAACGAAAAAGTTAATGATAGAATTACACAAAGAAATGAAACATCAAAAGGTGTAGGAATTGCTCATCCCTATTTGAAAATTATTCATTTTGAATGGCAAGAATCTCTTCTACTTAGTAGAGTCTATCTTAGTATAAGAATTATTCTACTTAGTTAAACTTGCTTTCTGGAGGGAAAAGTATCAGTTAATGATAGAGTTAGAAACATTTTCCAAAACCCTAGTTAAAAAAATAAACAATATGCATTCATTCACAAGTAATGGAATTCCTCTTCTGTGAAAAATTCTGAAAGTAAGCCTCTTGAGAACTAATGTATAGCAGCAGCTATTTTATGAATATAAATGAAAAATTACCATGAATTCAATAAGTCTTTATCACAGAGGCCTAAACAAATTATGAATTATGGGTTAAAGATAACCTCATTGACAGAGGACAATGCACATATGTGTTTATGCATCATTATTGGATGGTTAATTACAAAAAGCAAAACTAAAATTCCTGTGCACAGAAAGGCAATGTTGCAATACCTTTACTTGTGAGCTTGAAATAAACTATATGAAAAAGAAATTAATAAACTTCTAAAATAAAGGAAAATGATTTTCCTTATTTAAAATGTTCATGTATAAAAAGTAAATGTCCAGTTATATTATCAAAGTTGTAAGTGATGGGGTGGCCTCCATCCTTACAAGCCAGGTTCCATTCCTAATAGCAGGTTCTGATCCCAGATCCACCACTTACTGGTATGTGAGTTTTAACAAATTACATAAACTCCATTTTCCCCAGTTTCCTCATGTGTAAAATGCAGGTGACAGGAATAATATGTGTAGTTATTTGCCATGTTCAGGTAAGTTAGTATGCAAATTGCTTTGAAATTCCTGGAATATGGTAGCTACAGATTATTTATTGAATATCTATGATTAGTGGGTATTTATTATTTCTGAATAGCATGATAGCAGTTTTACATAAAACAAAGTCAAGGTTATTGAATAACAATTAGAATAATTTGTAGAATTTGCTGTGCTAAGTTTGTCATGTTTAACTTTGTGGGTCATGCTTGCAGATGAAATAAAAGATAAAAAGATGTGTGATATAATGTGAATTGCAATACCCGGTTACCCGATCTTATTTTAAAAACTACAAGTTAACAGAAGTAATTTTCATGATTGTAAATTCTAGCATGTTGATTCCTATTTTGACAAAGGCACACATTTTAAGCTACTTTTGGAGAATTATATAGGTTCTGTGGACTGGCAATATAGCAGAACACTGATAATTTGAGAATTCCTAACAATCACAAAGTATTATTGCTTCCTTTGTACTTTTGAGGGCTTTTTCTGAATCCTACTACGTGTGCAATGTATTGATTATCTATTGTTTCACAAGGATATGGAAAACAGTATTTCAGGAGGATAGCCTGCACTTTGAAATTCTGTAAGACAAAATATGGAACACAATGTTTCAAACTTCAAAGCACACTGAACATTGTTTAAAGTGAGAGTAACTAACTTTCTGTTTAGATGTAAAACTCAGAACTGTTATCAGATACCACACACATATTCTTGGCTTTCTTCTGTGGGCCACTTATGAATCTCAATATTAAATAAAAACAAGGTCGCCAATGTAAGACTGAACAAGCTAGGATGAAGCAATTCAGTAGAGTATGATTTATTAGGCTGAAAATATTAAAAAGTTATAATATTAAAATATTACATTTGTAATGAATTGCAAAGGGAAACTGGCTGACTATAAAAATGAAAAAACAGCAGGAAGGCTTGAAAGTCCCATCCTTAAATGTGGGTTGCACCCAGTTACTTATATTACAAGTTACTTGGAGGGTAAAGATCATATTTTTTTTATATTTGCATGCCACCCAGACCCCTTCCCCAATGTCAGAACACTGTATTCTTAATGAGCACTTCACAAACAGGGAAATTTCTTGGATATCATCAAGTGTTGCTTCCATTTTCTCCTGACCACTGAGTTCAAGACACTCCAAGAACTGTTTATGCATTGACAATGCACACGGGAAATGTTTCAAATGGATTGTGCCCTGGCTTTGCCAGGTTGAAATAAAGAATTTTTAAAACTTCAAAATAAAGGTCAATGTCACAGCCATCAAACAGTAAAGGCTTTAAGAAAATAAGCTGTAGTTGTTTAATTATGCTGCTTCTGAGGATTTATTTAAATGTGGATTACCTAGAGAACAGAATACACTGTATATCCTTTGGGCAATTCTCAATAAATATTCAGATAAGCTCGGTGTAGTTTATCAAAGGGTTATACTTTTCTGACAAGTGCTCAGTATATGTTGTCAATTAAGGACATTGCCATATTGCATAATTTCTAGGAGGTGGGGTTGATATCTTAAAATCATTGACAGGCCATCCAGGACAAATTAATATAAGGACATCTACTTCTACCTGTACCTTTCTCTCAGGAAACAGTTGTAAGTCTATTCTAATACAAGGATAAATGCTGATTGTGGTCCAAGGGTTCCATTCATCCATGAAGTAAATAATTCATTTGTCTATTCAAGTATTTAGTGTATACATACATATTCATATATCCTATAAATATTTACATATTTATATTTATATTAATTGGTTATTTTGTGAGTGGAACTCTGTGCATGAGCCATGATAATTTTACTTCAATAAAAATTTAAAGGAGATCTTACCAAATTCCAACAGTGGTCTTAAAAAATATGACCATGCATTACCCACAAAAGACGTAAGAGATACAGGTAAATTTTCTAGTACAGACCCCAAAGACTTCTATGTAAATAAACGAATTGACTTTTTCCTTAGATATGGAAACACAATTTAGATATAATGAAACATATATCAAAAATTTTTAATTTCAGAATAGTTCACAAATCAGTTCTTTTGAGATCAATTAAATTACATAGCAAGGCCTGTTTGGGCATTGTTGATGTATAGGAAATTTCTTATCTTTCTATTGGAGGTAAATTGTCCTAGGTGATTCAAATAGTCACCTGAATGTCTGTTCAGTTACTTAATCTAATATTTTGAGCTTTTTTCCTTTATTTCATCTACAAGTCTTATAAACAGCAAAAAGAACAAATTTAGTTATTCTAACCAAATAAATAAGTGATAGTAAATAGAGTATAGAATTACAAACATACTGTAAGTGCCATGTATATTTTCTCTAAATTTGATTCGCTTTGCTACTTAATTCTCCATTTTCATCTTACAATACTACTGTAAGGATTTTTTTTTTAATACATGGATGTTTCATGTAGCTATATAATTATATGCACTTATACTAATTATACAACATAATTTGTCCAGGTAATTACCAAGTTAGCATATTTAATTACATAGTTGAACACTTTCTGCATGCAAATGTACTTCACACTCAGAATAATATATGCTGCACAGTAAGTACTTTTCTTAACCTCTTATCAAACCTCTGGGAAATCCATAGAGAAGGAAAAACAAATTCAGATTTTCATAAACCTGATTTGGCATTAAACAGGAAAGACTAAAGTGCTTTTTAAAGGAATAAAGTATATTAATTGAAATTTTACTTAGAATTCCCAATATATAAAGATATGCTTCACATGGAGATTGCAAAACTTAGATGTTTTAAATCCTCAATATTTTCAGTATCTGTATTCTTGATATTGAAATAAAAGCTTTTAAATATCTGCTTTCTAAGACAATAGAAAGCATATTCAAATACTCATATCTTGACATTTTATGAAAATAAAATTAATGGATAAAGAACTATTGAAAAAAATTTTATTAACAAAAAAAGATAGTTGCATATATTTTCCCTTTGTATAATAACTGTTCTATAAATCTATCACCACCTGATATGGCTTAACTGTTTCTCTTTTTGTTCTTGATAAATATCTTAAACTTTTTCCTTATACACAGTAAAGACCCTGCAAGGATTGGAAATTAGTAAAATGTATTGATTACCATTATGTATACACCCTGGAAATATATAATTCTACCTGATCTTTTGCTGAAATATTCTATTAAAATTAACATTAATTAACATTGAATTACTTCTTACTTGAGAAACCCAGTGAACTTTTCTCATTCCTTATGTTTAATAACTTTTCCAGGATTTTCTGTTTATTGGGAGTCTTTTCTACTTTGAACTTCCTCTGTTCTCCTTCTAGAGAGTCTTTTCTCTGGAATGAAAGGAAATATAGATAACTTGAGATGTGGTACCCATGAACTTTGAAGACTAAAAGGCATGTAATGGAAGAATACATCAATTAAGAGTTCAGAATGTGTTTGAGCTTATCTACTTTAGTTTATCTCTCTAAGCCCAGATTATTTTTTACATTAAATGCAGATTATATTAATATCTAACAGGATTATCATTTGGATTAATTTATGTACTACTGAAATATTAATGTTTCAATTAATAGGATATATGGGAAAAGGATAACTAACACCTCTTGAATACATTTTATACCAGGTATCTTTGTAGAATTATTGCATAAATTAACTAATTTAATCTTTATAACAATCCTGTGGAGGCAGATTTAAATGTTATCCATATTACAGATGACAAAACTTTGAAAACAGAGAGATTTTTTGGTACTAAGAGATGAGTGATATAAATGTAAATATATAAGTGATGCAGTTTAACAGAAAATAAATGATCAACCATATGGAATGGACTCTTATAATGGAATTTCATAATAACACATGGTCAGAGAGTTAGGAGAGTTTCTGTTGTGAAAGGATCCATTGCAATACTCCCAATATTTCATCATCCATTAGACTGGCTGTTTTCATGATTATGTGTAAAGCTGGCTGTAGCTTCTGCCTCAAACCACTAAATGAGGACTGCTTAAATTAAACAGTATGTTTGAATTTTCAATTGAATGTATAAGTACTCAATAGAGGTAGACATAGAAACTATTTTTAAAAATTATTTATTTTAATTATTGTTCCTTATTATTTCCACACAGAATGTAGGGGCAAATTGTCATCTGTAGACTCGCTTCTATAGGAAGCATCTTTACTGCCTTAGGTTCCTTTGATTTTCCCTTCAGGGAATCCATGCATCCTGATGGACAACTGCATTCTATTGCAGAAATTACATGCTGTAAAATGTACCTTTTTATCTACACAAGGTAAAATACTCACCTAAAAGATGTAGAGACAAATTACAAATCTGGTATATTGTGCTCTGAGCACAAATGGTAGAAAGTTCTTGCATATGAGATGAGTCAAGGGCCCTGTAAATGATCATATTGGCTTTTGCTTGTTTTGGGTTGTTATTGTTTTTCCCTCTATGGTACCATATCTTACCTTGCATCTTTTCCTATGGAAGTAATTTAAGAATATAATTCTCTATAACAACAAATCCCTGCTGCCCAAAGACTGCATAACTAGATAAGGTTGCAAAGAAAAAAGAGAGAACATCCTGTCCTCTGATACATTTTGTTAAATGTTGGGGGAAGCAGTGAAGTCATTCTATTTTAGTGCAGGTATCCAGTTGTTATATAAGGCTCTTTTTAAATAGATTACTTTAATAATAATTACTAGGAAATGAAAACACTATCATAATAAATTCATGTTTGATACTCAATACCATCCAACATAGAACTAATGATCTGAAAATGTTATATTATAAAAGGAGGAATTTACTGGGTTCTTTCAGAATTCAGACATAGGCAAGGACAATAAAAGAAGAGAAATATGAATCATCCTACATAGAGTCATAAGGTTATTGAACATATCTCTTCTCAATATTCTGTATTTGATCCACTCAGATGATGCTTTTATTACCACCTGCTTAAAACTTCTTCTGTCAAGGTTACTAATGACATTATAAAAAATCCAATGTTAATTACTCACTTCTCATGTCACCAGTATGTGAAAAAGATTATCCCATCCTCATTCTTGGTAGGCTTTCTTTACTTAGCTAAAAATACATCACAATCTCTTGGTTGTCCTCATACCACTTCGGTTATTCTTACACAATTTTCTTTTGTTTTTCTCACCCTATCTCATGGAATTTAATGTTGGAGTCATGAAGATCAACAATTGCAGGACATGCATTCTTTGCAAATGAGCACAGAATATTTGTCAAAAGTAAAAATCTGCTGATTCTTAAAGCAAACCAAAAGAAATTCCAAAGGATTGATATTATATGGATAATGTTCTCTACTCACAGTAGAGAATTAGAAATTAGAAATTAGTTACAAAAATTAGTAGATAATCAGGATTAGTTTCTAAATGAAGCAATTTCTTTCTAAATAAACTATGGATCTTTTTTTAATTTGAAATGATATTTTTTATTAATTTGATAAAAATTCAACCACATAAGAATACAAATGTCAGCATACCAAAGTTCTCATTAAAATGTTGTGATTAAGGTGATACATCAGGAAAACTATTTCTGCATATGTTACATTAGAGTGTCTCCAATGTATTTTCTTAGGAATCAGAACAGATCTATACTCCTATAGAAAAATGGTGAAAATAACAAATTGAAAATTCATAAGAGAATAATGAAAATAGCCAATTATTATATGCATGAAAATATATTAAAAATGAGATCTTTTTTTTTCCTATCAGACTGGCAAATGTTAAAAATATTGACTATACCTTGAGTTGGTGACAACAGTCTGATTGTGATTTGATAAACTGTATACAGTGGCAATTTACCAATATATATATCAAAACCTAAATACTAACATTTTATATTCTAGGGATTTATTTGAAATACATAAAGCAATGTAAATGCAAAAAAAAAAAAAAAAGATCAAGGTTTTAGTAACAGTGAGATGTTACATACAAACTAAATTTTCATAAGTAGGGGACCGACCAAATAACTTTAGTACAAATAGCCTGTAAACATTCATTAGATTAGCTGATGATATCAGATGAGGATCAATTGTGAGTAGAATTTTGAAAAAGCTTCTTACACTATGGTGTCCTTATCTTTTAAAGGAGATAATGACTACTAATGTACAGAACCTTTGTAGAGATTAAGTGATATAATGCCTTTTATTATCTGTTACATGCTGCTTATGTTGCTCTCAGTCATATATTAAGTGCTTACTAAAAGGTAATCATTCTATAACAGAAAAGTGTGTACTTATTTATTTATCAATTTTTTTATTAGAAAAGTTGTGCAATAACAGGAAAATTATGCAGAAACACAGAGCTACCATATAACCTTCCCTCATTTTTAACCCTGTGCTCTAGTTTGGTAGCTTTGTTACAATTGATGAAAGAATATTATTATACTTATACTATTAATTATAGTCCATAGTTTACATTAGTGTTCACTGTTTGTGTTGCATAATCCTATGCTTTTTTAAATGTTTATTCTAGTAACATTACATATTATATACTATTGTATATTATATATATACAACCTAAAATTTCCCCTTGTAACCACATTCAAATAAATAATTCAATGATGTTAGTTGCTTTCACAATGTTGTGCTACCATCACTACCATGCATTACTAGAACTTTTCCATCACCACAAACAGAAATTCTGTATCAATTAAGCAGTAACTTCCCATTCCTTACTGTTACTCCAGCCCCTAGTAACCTTTATTCTAATTTCTGACTCTATGGATTGGCTTATTCCATTTCATATGAGTAATATCCAAGTATATTTGTCCATTTGTGTCTGGCTTTTTCACTCCACATGATGTCTTGAAGGTTTGCCCATGTTGTAACATATCCCAAAACTTCCTTTTCACTGATAAGTAATATTACATTGCATGTATATACCGCATTTTGTTTATCCATTGATCTGTTGATGGACACTAGAGTTGCTTCCATCTTTTGGCAAATGTGAATAATGCTGCTATAAACATCTGTGTGCAAATATCTGTTCTAGTGCCTGCTTCAATTCTTTTGAGAATATATCTAGAAGTAGGATTTCCAGGTCATATGGTAATTCTATATTTTCTGAGGAGCAGAGATGGGTATTTATTGACAAGAAAGATGTCCATGGAACAGAAGGTTTATAAAGCAGCAAATACGTTGTTCTATTTTTGTAAAATTACCTCCTTATACGTGTGTATATTATACATAGAATGATGTCTGGAACATTTTCTCAAAAATATTAACAATGTTTATATATGAATAATCACTTTGGAATTATTTTCACTTATTTTTTGTGCAATTCATTATTATTAGATAATTTTAAGATGAGCGTATTTTTAAACTAAAAAATAAATAATAAAGCATTTTAATTTTGGAAAATTAGTAATGCATTGCATCAACAATTTTACTTGTGGAAAAATGTATCTTTCTGAATAGAAATCAAGGTTTTATTAGAAATCTTGGATGCCATACATACTCAATTTATTTGTAAAGTATTGTTGGAAGGTAGGGTGAGGATTACATAGTTAGATAAAAGTTTTAACAAAATGTAGTTTATAGCTACTGGTACCATATGCATTTTTAAAATAATGATTTCTTAATTCTTAGAATCAGTTTTAATATAATAAATGCTGATAGAAGTTTTCAATTCACAATTTTTATGCAGGTATATTGAATTAAGTGGTCCAATGGAAGGAATTCTTGTCATGTAGGTTTTTTAACCTTTCTTTTCTTTTCTCCCTTTGATTTTACCATGATTCAAATATTCTTTATAACTTTACCAGCTATGGATATGTATTTTTCTATCTTCTTGTTTCCACAGGGGCACTTTCCATTCTACTTATTCTAAGAGATTCTGGACCTTTCCCCACCCCCAGCACAATTCCCTCCCATGTTTTTTCTTCTCTGATACTATCTTCCTAATAGGCTTTTCTATTTGAGCTTACCACTGGAAATTCTTCTGTATATCCCCAGAGACTATGATCCATGTTTTTTCATCATTAATGAAAATCCTTCTCATTTGAAGCAGATTTTAGCAACAAGTTTTTCTGCATGCCCTGATAAAATTTACATACAGAATAGTGTGCTCATTTTCTAATCCTCTGGCATTAACATTTATTGAGCACACAGGATTTTCTTTCCCCACCCAATTCACACTTGTAGCTCTTTCTATAGAATTAAAAAAAAGATTGGTGTGCATTAGCATAAATTCCTAGAAAATATGGTGTTGAGGCATGAGTTGATGTTAAATACTTAAAAAGTTGTTAATCACGTCATTATATCAATAATTTGAAAAAGAAATGTATTATGTATTGAGGAAATAACATGTTTTAATGATATGTAACAACTGAATTAGAATAAAACACTTTGATTTTAAATAGGGATGGAAGGAAATTACATTTTTTTCCTTAGGTCAAGTTTAATGGTAATTAGCACAGATGTATTCTTAGAAAATGTGACAGATCCTTCCTTGATCTGAAGCAGGGCATCTTGCATTAAATAATCATCTTTCATTGTATTTGGGATCAAGACCCAGAATTCTGCAATAACAAGTAAATCTGTCTTAATCCTCAGTTCCCTTTATCTGAAATTCTAATATATGTCTATTTACCTTATATATCTTTTTATACTTTTGTGCCCTGAGAAAGTCTACTTTTGGAGGTCTGATAGAGATATGATTGAATTAGGAGGAAAACTTCATGCAAATCCCCTTAAATTGGTGTTCTGATCTAAAAAAAGGACTATACTTTTTTATGAGAATACGCTATCAAAAGATAAGGATTTTTATTCTGGTTCTGACAGTAATGATGATCTTAATTTCTCAGAATCTTAATCTGTTCTAATGTAAAATGAGAAAACAATACAGGATAATTTTGAAGGTCCCAACCAGCTCTATTAAAAATCAATCTTTCTGTTTCATGTAAAATTATATAGTTATACACACTGTATTGTCAAAAAGGGTGCTCTAAACAAGAATCCATGATTTATAAAATTTATAAAATTTACTTCCAAAATCATTGCAATTTTCTTTGATAATTATAATTAGATATTTTGAATGAACCATTTTTAAACAGAAAATGTGGAGAAATAATTCTCTCTGGGAAAAATACAATAGAGGTCTCATTCCAAGGTGATTTCTTATACTCTAACTAAATGTGATGCAATTTAAAATAATACTGTATGTAATATTCTTTAAGTACATAACTTCAATTCAAGTTCACCCAACCTTGGTATTATTAAGGGAGGCAACATATTCTTTAATAGGGATCAAGAAAAAATCTCAATTCAGCAGCATGTCAGTTTGGTTTCTCTTGGAAGCAGATGCCAATACAGAAATAAAAGTGCAAAAAATGTGTTGAGGTAAATGCCTGTGCAGGATAAAGGTGGAGAAAGAGCAGGAAAAGGCAGGGAGAGCCTTCAGATCGTTATGCACGTCTGACTGTCGGGCAGCTCTGTGTTTCAACCAGGAAAGTCCATAGCTAAACTCACCTGTTAGAGGCACAGCTGAGGATTTCATTCCTCAGAGAATCCCAAAGAGGCAGCAGGGAGAGGCTGTCAGCCAACAATACTTCCCCAGCAGGTTTTCTCTTGACGCGAGAGCTGAGTGGCCATCCATAAGCACCACAATTAGTGCCATTTGCATCTTTACAATTTTAAGTGCTCTCCTAATTGTACACAATGCATAATGAGAATATTTAAAATGGAAAAAAATATATTTCGTTTTTATTTAAAGTAGATGGCCTTTATGGAAAGACTTTTGTTCCTGGGCAATCTTTTGTAGAGAAAATACCTATTAATACTTGGTAAGTTTGAATGACTCATTGTTTTCTTTATGAATTATGGAAATTGATTTGAAGGAAGAAACATTGGTTGAGCATGGACTATGTTAACCTATATTACATTTTCCATAAATTATTTCACTTAATCCTCAAAATAGCCCTGGAACATTTGGTCAACAAATGAAAAGCTGAAATATTTTGGTGGAAACATCATGGACTAATTAAACTACTAACCTGTTAATGCACACCAGTGGAGAGCCTCCAAGAAAACTTTATGTTTGACTGGATGCCTTGAATTAGCTAAGGATTGGATTTCATCAGGATAAAATAGTATCTAGGCAGACTTACCATGGAAATTGGACGGTATTGTCAGATAGTCCTGTATCAAGTGCAGGCCTTGAACCATGCCATATATAAATATGCATGGAAAATTAACTTTTCATGAATTTCTTCTTACATTACTTTTCACAATGTCTGCTAGTGTAGTTATCATTAGTGTCTAACAGAAGAAAAGTAAATATATATGACTGAGAGACTTAAGAATACCAATGAGGAACAGACATAGATGAAAAATAACATGATATAAGAATATGCAAAATTGAAAAGATATATGCAAGAGATTACACTGATAATACAAGAGATGAAGATACTGAAGGAAAACAAAATCATAATTTTGAAGAATTTTTTCCTCTTTTCTAAGATAAGTCAAGAAAAATATTTTGATATTCACAGATCATTTTAGTGCATTCTGTTGACATAAAGTAATGTCAAAGTGTAGAGTGCCATACCTGGTAAAATTGATTTTACAAATATTCAAACAAGTTTGTCAACAGGGTGCTGGGGCTTGAAATAGAGATTATATTCATGTTTCTTCTGAGCTTCATTACCATATCAAGCATAATAAAAACTAATTAAAATACTGTATTTTTCTTTGTTCTTAGAATTTGTAGTTGTATTTTCCGTGAAAGATGTACATGGGCTTGGAATTTTAAATTACTGTATACTATAAAGCCTAACTAATGAATAAAAAAATACCTTCTCTGTAAATTACACTTTGCTATTCATTTGGAAATTTCATATTCTTTACTCAAATACTTTTTATTTACTTGTGAGAAAAAGAGACCATTAAAGTTATATATAAAATATATTAAGATACAAGTTTACTAATAATTTAGTAGTATATATGCACTATGATAATTTGCATGTTGAAACACCTATAAGAAATATTCAAAAATATTAAATCAGGTAAAGCCATTTGATCACATCTTAAAACTATTTAAATTAACTGAAATTAAGAAGAATGTTATACTAGAGAATTAACTTTATAAAATACCAAAGCAAAAATTAATGAAAATAATTTTAAAATGAATCTTTATAATTATAGCATAAGTACAAATAAGACTAATAGCATTAAAGTTTGCTCATTATGTAGTTAATATCTAGCATAAAATATTATTGTGCTTATACAATAACATTATTCAAATGAAAATCATTAAATTTTTAAAATTCTAACACACAAAATGCATGATTAAACTGTGTGCCAACAAAACAGGATGAATATTTAATATTCCTTAAGGAGATAGATTTAATCATATGCAATACAAATATTGAAACAAATAGCATTATGCATTATTTCTTCCAATCTGATTCAGTCATAGAGCACTTCTTTTCCAAATAATAGGTTCTTCTAAAAATTACCAGTTTTGAATAAACAGGTATGTAGATATAGTTTAAATAATATAAATAGTAATTATAGCTTAATATGCATTTCCTCATATGATTTCAGGATTGTGGCCTCATGTTTATATTAGTGAGCATGTGTTCATTGCTCCCCATTGGTTTCTAAGTACTTTCAACCTAAAAATGATGCCTAGTAAATTTTCATTTTCTTAGTTTGGCATATTACTTGAAGTCAATAAAGTCTACTTATAAAAGGTAACTTACTCTGGGCTAGGCCTACCTGTGCTCAATTCTGACTAGGCCATGTATGAAATTCTGGAAAAGCCTTTTAACCTGAATTCCAATGTATTTACCTGCAAAATGAGGATAATTATGCTACCAATCTTAGAGGACTGACTGACATGAGGATTAAATTGCACAATACACAAAAGTAATTACCGTAGGATCTTGCATATAGGAAGAGTGTGATAAATTTTGATTATTTTATTTATGACTATAAACTACTCATAAGTTTTGGCTAAGTAGCAAATGCCATTAAATGGAGTATTCCAGGTTAGAAAGTTGCACTTTTAAACTGAGTATTTTTAAATCACAGTATGCCTTTAAACTTTTCAAATCTGTGAAAAAAATATATAGGATGTATTTTTGTTAAACCATTACTCTTTGTTGCAAACTAGAAAGAAACGCTTATGGTTTTAGATGAACATCATTAAACATGTTTTAGATGAATATTGTAAAACAGATAAAGTATTGACATATTTTTTTCTTATGCTACAACTAATTTTCATTTTCAGAAAGATGATTTTGAAAAAAATGATCATGATTGCTAAGATTTTTAATTCTTCTTTACTATGTTTTCTAATCTATTTTTGATGAAAACGACAAACTTCATTCCCCATCATATTTATAAACTTCTTGTATTAAGAATTTTGACATCTGTTATTGCTTCAAAACTTTTTTATGGCTCGTCAGCAGCATTGTTCTCTTTTAAGGTTGTAAAATGGGAATTTGAAACATTAGATTTTTTTCTCCCAAGGTCACACTGGAAAGGTACAGATTGAGCAAGGATGAGAATATGACAATTTTAATTAATGTATTGCTTTTATTCCAGATCTTTGTTGAATTGCATAATTTTAATTTTTGATGTCCATATTAAGTGGATTATTCACAGAATAAGATTTAGTTATCACCTCAAAGTGATTTTGAGAGCTCTAGTACATGACAATCTTCCTCCACAATAGTGCTTACCTATATTCTTGAAAGAGAGAAATATAAAAGAGAAAAAAAAGAATAGTACAAGTACAGTGTTCATTGAAAAAGATTTTGTTTGAATTCATTTGTATGGTAATTTAATGCCATGAAATGCATTTCTAACTCCTTTATCAAAATAGGGAAAAGATCTTAGAAAATAGTAAAAACAATACAGAAGGATATAATATGAAAAGCAAGGTCTCTTCCTCCCTTTCTTTCTGAATAATACTGCTTCATGAAGGGTAGCACTGTAAAAATTTAAAATGTATAAGCCCCAAATAAATATATTTAAATAAGCTTTTATGAATTGTAAATTAAGACCAGAGGCTGTAAATTTCCATGTCATTAGACTAGAAGGTATGGGAAACTTTGAGTTGTACAGAAAGATCCTTTGTCGCTGCAGAGAGCTGAACTTCCTGGCATTGGACAATTTCTTGATAAACAACAAAAGAAGACCACAGAATATTTATGTGTAAGATACATTAAATACACTAAAAATATAATCTCTAACTAGATTTGGTCAAAAGGTCTGCCAAACCATATTTATACTTCATCTTACTTTTTCATGATAAAATTAAATCATGATTAGATTGTTTTGAAGAAACACTACTATGAGTTTCTACATTAACCATGAGGTTAATTCTAATGTAATTTTAAGTCTTCATACAATGAGATTTACAGTTTTTCTGAGTATGCTTACACTTGGAAATTGAATATGAATTTCCTCACCAAGCTTATAATATTTAACTCAATGGCAATACCTTCACAGATTTTGATGTGTATTAATAGTAGTGTGGACCTTCATATTCACCTGGAGTTACAAAAAATCTATATTTATTTCCTTGCATCAATTTAATGCTAATCAAAATTAACAGGGAATATAGAAAAATCATTTAAGAGCACAACTTATAATTTTTAGGTTTATTCTTTAACTATTAACAATTTCTATTATATTCAGCCGGAAACAGACCTTCCTGTCTACACAAGAGAAGTCAGATACATTTTCTCTTATATAGGAAATCTTCAGGCAAACTTCAGAGATATTGCTGGTTTGGTTCCAGATCACTGCAATAAAGCAAATTTCACAATAAAGTTAGTCACAAATTTTTTTTGGTTTACCAGTGCATACAGAAGTTATCTTTACACAATGCTGTAGTCTATTAAGTGTGCAATAACATTACATCTAAAAAACAATGTACATACCTTAATTTAAGTATATTTTATTGCAAAAAAAGTGCTAACCATCATCTGTGCTTTCAGCGAGTTGTAATCTCTGTGCTGGTGGAAGGTCTTGACTTCATGTTGATGGCTGCTAATTGATCAGGATGGTGTTTACTGAAGGTTGTAGTGACTGTGGCAATTTCTTAAAATAAAACAATGAAATAAGACAAGTCCACATTGATTGGCTCTTCTTTTCAAAAAAAAAAATTCTCTGTAGCTTGTGATGTTGTTTGACAGCACTGTAATCACAGTAGAACTTTCAAAATTGAAGTCAATCCTCTCAAAACCTGCCGCTACTTTATCTAAGTTTATGTAATTTTCTAAATCCTTTATTGTCATTTCAACAGTGTTCACAGTATCTTTACCAGGAGTAGATCCCATCTCAAGAAACTACTTTTGCCCATCTGTAAGAAGCAACTCCTCATCTGTTCAAATTTTATTGTGAGATTGCAGCAACTCAGTTTCTTCACATCTTCAGGCTCCAATTCTAATTCTAGTTCTCATGCTCTTTCCATCACATCTGCAGTTACTTCATCAACTGAAGTCTTGAGCCCCTCAAAGTCATCCATCAACTTCTGCCAACTTCCTGTTGATATTGATATTTTGACCTCCCACCATGTGTCATGAATGTACTTAGTAGAATCTAGAATGTTAAATCCTTTCCAGAAGGTTTTCAATTTACTTTGCCCAGTTCCATCAGAGGAATCACTATCTATGACAGCTATAGATTCATGCAATGTATTTTTTAAACAGTAAGACTCAAAAGCTGAAATGACTCCTTGATCAATGGGCTGAAGAATGGATGTTGTATTACCAGTTATGAGAAGAGTATTAATCTCATTTTCTATTTCCATCAGAGCTCTTGGGTGACCAAATACATTGTCAATGAGCAGTAATATTTTGAAAGGAATGCTTTTTTTTTTTTTTTATGAGCAGTGAGTCTCATCAGTGAGCTTAAAATATTCCAGTAAATCATGATATAAACAGATGTGCTGTCATCCAGGCTTCATTGTTCCATTTATAGAGCACAAGCAGAGTGGATTTAGCATAATCCTTAAGAGCCCTAGGATATTCAGACTGGTAAATGAGCATTGGCTTCAACTGAAATTCATCAGCTGCATGATGACTAGATATGAAAGTCCTAAATGGCATCTTCTTCCAATATAAGACTGTATCATCTAAATTGAAAATCTGTTGTTTAATATAGCCACCTTCATCAATTACCTTGGTTAGATCTTCTGGATAACTTGCTACAGGTTCTACATCAGCACTTGCTGTTTCACCTTGCACTTTGGTGTTATGGAGATGGCTTTCCTTAGACCCCAGAAACCAGACTTTTCTTCTGTCACTTCCTTATCTCTCTCAGACTTTACAGAATTGAAAGGAGTTAGTATTAGGCTTTGGTTTAAAGGAATTTATGGCTTGTTTGATCTTCTATCCAGACCAATAAAACTTTTTCTATATCAGCAATAAGGCTGTTTTGCTTTCTTGTAATTTATACGTGCACTAGAGTAGAACTTTTAATTTTCTTAGAGAACTTCTTTGCATTCACAACTTGGTTAACTGCTGTAAAGGGCCTAGCTTCTGGCTTATTTGGGCTTTCAACATGCTTTCTTCACTAAGCTAAATCAATTCTAGCTTTTGATTTAATGTGAGAGATGTGCAACTCTTCTTTCACTTGAACACTTAGAGGTCATTGTAGGGTTATTAATTAGCCTAATTTCAATATTGTTGCATCTCAGGGAGTAGGGAAACCCCAGGAGAGGGAGAGAGGTTGTATCATGGTTCATCAGTGGAGCAGTCAGTCAGAACACACATATTTATCTATTAAGTTTGCAGTCTTATATGAGTGCAGTACATGACATCCCAAATAATTATAATAGTAACATCAAAGATCACTGATCACAATCACCATAATAGATATAATAATAAAGAAAATGTTTGAAATATTGAAAGAATTACCAAAATGTGACACTGAGACATTAAGCAAGCATACACTGTTGGAAAATGACACTGACCTACTTGCTCAACATAGATTGTCACAAACTTTCAATTTGTGAAAAAGCCTATATCTCTGAAGAATGATCAAGTGAAGCACAACAAAGAAGGTATACCCATATTCTCCAACTTTCTTTATATGTATAAATATTTCCCAGATACTGGATTATCATGAAAGGCTGAACTGTCAAACAGAATTATATCACTTGCAGATCTTATCCAATATGAACTTTACTAATAATTAGCAGAGACTGCAAGAAAGTAACAACACTGCCAGCCTAGCATTAGTCTCTGGAAGGCCCCAAACCACTTGACTCAGCTTCCAAATAGTCTCCTTTCCTCACCAAGTGACATTTTGGTTACAGAATGGCAATTGAGTGCTGGGTACAGTACAAGGTAGTCCAGTAAAGTGGCTTATTTTTAAGGTACCTCAGTTTTTATAACCTGTTTGCTCAAAAATTCATAACTTCAGGTTTGTTTACACTAAGCAAACTGGACATAACATATATCATGTTGAAATACTGTTAACAAAAACTGAGAGTCTTCTAATAGTCCCTAGATTATCTCCAAGCTAGAAAATCCTATCAGAGCTGGAGAGTTTAAAACTGCTTTTCAGGAATAAGAACCACGATACTGACCTGCTTTTAACCTGCTTTTTCCTTGATATCTTTCCATATCAGTATGAAGAAATCTACCTCATCTTTTGTAAATGCAGGAATATCTTCTCTTTAGCAGTTGTTACATTTGTTTTAATATTTATCAGAGCCCTGTTGATAAACTTTATCCTTACTTCAAGTTTTCTTTTGAAATAAATAATGCTGCAATTGCAACCAAATATTTTTATAGCCCCTTCCCATACAGCTGTGCATGCCCTTTGACTAAAGCTCCAGAAAATGATATATAAGTGGAAGTGTTAGGGAGATGTTCTAGTTTGCTAATGCTGCCAGAATGCAAAACACCAGAGTTGGATTGGCTTTTATAAAAGGGGGTTTATTTGGTTACACAGTCACAGTCTTAAGGCCATAAAGTGTTCAAGGTAACACATCAGCAATTGGGTACCTTCACTGGAGATGGCCAATGGTCTCCGGAAAACCTCTGTTAGCTGGGAAGGCATTTGGCTGGCATCTGCTCCAAAGTTCTGGTTTCAAAATGGCTTTCTCCCAGGACATTCCTCTCTAGGCTGCAGTTCCTCAAAAATGTCACTCACAGCTGCACTCCATTCCCTCTGCCTGTCAGCTCATTTACATGGCTCCACTGATCAAGGCCCACCCTGAATGGATGGGGCCATGCCTCCATGGAAATATCTCATCAGAGTTATCCCCTACAGTTGGGTGGGGTATATTTCCATGCAAACAACCTAATCCAAACATTCTAACTTAATCCCCTCTAATATGTCTGCCCCACAGGATTGCATCAAAGAATATGGCTTTTTCTGGGGGACATAATACATTCAAACCAGCACAGGAGACATCTAGGAAATTCACTTTGAGTAGACTTTTACATTTTAGAAGTCTAACTGATGGGACAAGATTTACATAATTTCAAATTTTGATGAACTTCACAAAATAGTTTTTGAACAATTTTCACCTATTTACATTCATCATATAACTGACAATGTATGTCTCTTTTTCCATTGTCTGACAGTAATGATTTTTCTCAAACTTTTTCATCTTTGTTAACTTGATAGCTAAAAGCAGTATTTTATATTTGTTTTTTCTTCATTTATGAATAAATTTGCATCATATAGGATTTGATTTGTATACATAAAGGAAGAAAGTCCAACGTAGTAGAAGATTAAAACACATGAAATATTGCATTTCTCACCTACTAAAATGAAACAGAATAACTTGAGGAGTAGGAAGCCCCGGGCTGATATGACAGTATCAAACATTGCCTACAATCAAGGCTCATGATTTTGAACTCAACATTATGTTCCAAACAGCTCTTGGAGCCTCAGCTATCACAAATGCGTTTTAAGAAAGGAATGAAGAGAAAGGAAAATAAATGATGAAAGTTGTGCCTCTTCTTTTTTAAGGGAACTTTTGAATGTCTCCTAATACTTCCACTTACATATCTTCCAGCAGCTATAGCACAGGGGATTTGTTTGCTTCTTTGTTTTTACTAAGAAAAATGGGCTAATAGCTATCAGAGGACAACTAGAAGTCTCTTAAAATGTCTTTTAGAACTAGAACATTTTTCATAGCTTCAACAACCATTTGCATTTCATTGTTTTCTATTTAATACACATTCATATGAATTACAAATTTTCTGGTTTTTGTTATAGTCACATTTTTAGTCCTTTTTGTATTCTGGTATTAAGCCCTGTCTTAGTTCGCAAGACCTGTTACCACAAACTGGTTTTGGCTTAACAACAGGAATTTATTGGCTCATGATTTTGAGGCTAGAAAAAGCCCCAAAATCAAGATATAGTCAAGGTTTGATTTCTTCCAGGGTCTGTAGCCTTCTGGTTCTGGCTACTGGCAATCCTTGGGGTTCCTTAGTTTGTATCTCTGCTATCTGTTACATGGCAATGTCCTCTCCTTTCTCTGCTCTTCTGATTTCCACTGAATTCTGGCTTCTTCCTGTGTGGCCTTCTCCAACCTCTGGCTTCTGATTTCTTATGTCTATAAAGTCTCTAGTAATATGGGTTAAGGTCCACCCTCATTCAGTAGAGCCAACACTTAAGTAAAAATAACATTGTCAAGAAGTCCCGTTTACAAAGGTTTCTCACCTGCAGAAATGTGAATTAAGATTAAGAACAAGTCTATGTTAGGGTACACAGTTAAATCCACCACAAGCCCTTCTTTGTCAGACATTTGGGTGACAATTATATTTTTTCCTGGTTTTCATTTTTCCTTTGATTTAGTTTATGGCTCAGCATATTTTAGACCTTATATGGTAGAACTTTTCATGATGGCCATTTACTCTAGAAAATACGCATGCTGCTCAAATCTAGAGCAGTGTGTATGAGATCCTGGCAATTTCTCATGAACTGATTCAAATTGATACATATTTAGCATCTATTTGTCAAAGTTTGTGATTGAATTATGACATCATACTGGAGTAGGGGGGAACCTTAATCTAATATGACTGGTTTCCTTATAAGAAATGGAAAGGAGACAGACAGACATAGAGAGAGGAGATGGCTATGTGACAACTGAGGCAGAGATTGAGTTATGCCACAATTCACAGCATGCAAATGCTGAAGCCAGGAGAGGCATGGAACAGATACTTGTCTACATATTCAGAAGGAACATGGCCCTTCAAAAATAATTTTTTGTTGTTTTAGCCCATTCAATTTGTGGTACTTTTTACAGGAGCCCTAGGGAAATAAACACAGGGTTCCACAGAAAGCTTTACAAATACAGTGTGTGCTTTGTGAAATTTTTCAAGTGAGAAAAAAGCACATAATTAAAACCAAATATTCAATTTTATTTTTAGTTTCATCAAATTGTTCATAATTAGGAAAAACAAAAAGAAATATTACATTAGTGAAGAAAAGAGGCACAAAAACCCTTGTTTCAATATATCATCTGAGACGTCAGAAGAAAATCACAAAAAAAACCTCATTACTTCATTGTAAAATAGCCTTTTAAATATTATTTATGAGACATTTAGAGAGAGAGAGAGAAATTCACAAAAAATAAACTATATAATATTTTTAAGGTGTGGTAATTAATATGGTAGAGAAAATCTGCATATAGAATATGTACAGATGACATAAAAAAATGCCCTAGAATTTTATCTGAAAAAGTATACATTCACAGGTAACCCCAAAGATGAAGGCAATAATGTGAAACATTATATTTTGTGTTAGAAATGTTTATGACAATTTCTTTTTAGTGCTGTTATTCTTAATGAAAATGTAAAAGCACCATGTCTAGAAATCAATGTCACTGTCATTATGTATAGCAGAATAAAAGGATTATTGAGTCTTTGTAAAAACTCTAATCTGGACACCATTTTAATTCCCTGTAAGTAAAATAGAGTACTCATTACACTGCATAAACTAACTGGTAAACATTATAATCCACAATATTCCAATAAAATCACAAATGAACTTGGAGGAATTAACAGTTCCAGAACATGTTGTGATTATGTTAGCAGCACTGCTCCTCACATTAAAATGTCATTGAAAATAAGTGGTGTTAATATTTATCCTATGAGCAACAGTTCTGTAGTCCACATGGTAACAAACCTCTAATGGCTAAACAGAAATGATATAACTGATGAAATGTAACTCACTTTGTCTGTCTGCATTATGACATTGCAGACACTGATACTGTATTCAGGTTTAGCAAGAAAGACCACTAAGAATGGAGGAGAGTAGTCTGTATGACATTCTTCATCCATTCCTCTATTCAGTACAAATGGTGACTCAGAATTGAAGGGTCATCTCAGGAAGTCAATTAAGTTATTCATCGATAGATAGCGGTAAATTATTTACTCCATCTTCTACAGTTTCATAGCATTTTACACACATTGAACACACATTACAGAAAATTATCTTATTTTTCATTATATTTAAAATCATTCTCCTCTAGTAGAGTATAATATTCTCTAGGGCATTATTTCCACATAGTGCATGTTTAATAAATGTCCATTTTGTAATTAAATGGATGAACAGGTTGTCATTCTCAGTTCTGGACATTAATATTTCATTAGTAGAAGCAAACCAAGAGCAACTATTGGAGGTATAATTCATTCCTAAGGCCAGGTATATTTGGGTGAGATCCATGTCTTGAATTAAGTTGGAATGATATATATTTCCTATTCTAATGGACTGTATAATCTAATTCATCTGAAGACATTGCTGTTCTGCCAAATGCAGCTCTTTTATTTAAACTTATCACATGGTTTGGAAAGAGCTTTCTAAGTTTTCTGAATCAGTTTACCTTGATTTCTCCTGAGTGAAGCCACATTTGAGAGAATGGCAAAGATGTAGATGGCAAGAGAGAAGAAAGCAATCATGAGTTTCCCCAGTATAATTATTAATTTACTGAACACTATTTGCCATGGAATGAAAGTGGCACAGACCCCTGAAATCAATACATTCTGCAACTTTCAAAAATACCTGTTTAATATAATATGTATCAAGAGTACATTTAACTGGTGGCTTTCAACTGTAAAAGTTTATAAAGCCTTCCTTATTAATTCACTTCCTCATTTATTTAAAAACATCTTATAAGCTCTTTCAGAGTGCAAGGGACTCCTCCAGACATCAAGAACTGAAAGAAAAATAATACAGAAAACCTTCCTTGGAAGCAATTTGATTGACAGTGTATGGTAAGTATGAGTTTTTATTGTCCAAGTGTAGCACTGAAATCAAAGAATGAAATAACACTGGCATCACTGACTATGTGCTATTTAGAAGGTAGATCAATGTACCTCCCCTATCCTGAAAATTTTGCAAGCTATTATCATAAACATTTTAATTTCTGTTACTTTAAATTAAATATCTAATAAACAATTGGAATTATTTTTGATAATTTTTACTTAATTTTAATATTAAAGATGACATACAAAAAAAAAAAGTCTGCCATTTTCTCATTCAAAACCCATTGGGTATGTGTCATGTATGAAGCCCTGGAATATAAACATGAAGAGATCACATTCAGTGCCCTTGATAAACTCATATTATTATGATTTTATGACATGTCAAACATACAAGAGAATAAAATACTTGTTTCACCCCAAAGAGTTCAGGGAAGCTTGGCTGAAGAGTAGACAAAATGGGCAAAGAATGGAAAAGAATCCTGACAGAACAGCATGAGTAAAGGTATTAAGGGAAAAGGAAGTCATGGCGTGTTGGTAAACAATACTTTCCTGTAAAGGGAGCATAGATTATATATAAGGGAGAGGTAAGGTATGAGAGCCTTCTGCTTCTAATAACACCAAAGACTGAGTCATTGTGGAACCCTCTTTTTTCAAACCATAGGAATGTTGCTTAATTTTTTTTTTAATTTACAAAGGAGCAAGTAGGAGATGAGTGTGCAAGAAAGAAAAAGAGTGTATAAAACAAAGGAAACATGAACTCGAAGCCAAAGCAGTGAGTTTGTGAATTGTCACTCTAACCTTGGAGGCAGGATGAGGGGGATGGATATGGGATGTCCATAAAATCCTCACTTAGGCACTAATGACTAAGGGATAAGATCCAGACAGTGAAAGTAGAATTTGCTGAGAGAGAACTGAAACTTGGGCATGTATATAAAGCCAGGAGTCCAAAAAGTCTACCTCTCAATGCATTTTGGACTTACAAAAACAGAGCAACAGAATTTTCATGAAACTGCATGACAAAAAATCTGTGACATGTGTATGTATGGAATCCAAATTATACTACCTGCCTGGTGAAAGAAATTGCCAAGATGAGTGATTAATATAAAAACTGGTCCAGACTGACTGAATTTCCAGAACTTCTGAAAAAGCAAATGAAAAACTATTTTCTAGGAATATACTTAGAATCAAATATGAGACTCCTACAGAGAAACAAAAAGATTAGAAACAAGCAAAAAAACAAACAGTTATTGAAAATCACATTATGGAATAAAACTGCCTTGAAAGAGAATCAGCTGACACAAAGATCAAGGGGAATAGCACTCTAAGAATCTGAGATATTTTAAGGTTTATAAAATAATATTTAAAATTATTACAGAGTTATAAATAGGAACAAAAATCATAATGAAAGAATTAGACATTACAAATCAGCAGTCAGATTTTTAAATGAATCAAGTAGATCTGCAAAACTATGGAAAAAAATACAAACACATACACACACAAGTGTACATAGAAATTGAAAACTACATCTGTAGGTTAAGTGCTAAACTGCATGCAGAGTTGTTTAAAGCAGACTTCTCATCCCCCAAAAGAGTAACTAACACTGATACTGTCTATACTTGTTTAGAAAGTTCAAATGCCTTGTGTTTTATACACTACTTGTACAACTCTAGATTTTAAATTTTGACAGTGTAGTTCTGAGGATGGGGAAAATGGTGAAGCCCTGAAAGCTAGGGGGTGACATAATCAGATTTGCGTTTTCACAAGATTTCCCAGAGATGATGAATTGGAGGTGAAGGAGGGTGGGGGGAAGTCAGAGAATCCAATGAGACAGTTCTTCAATAATACAGGTCTGAAAAAAAAAGTTTTTAAAGAAAAGCTATGCCAGGAGAAAAGTGTTTGCGTTAAAATAAAAAATTAAGATGTTGTCTCAGTTTGCCAGGGTGCTATGACAAAGACCACAGGAATTTAATGTCTCCTGGTTTTTGAGGCCAGAAGTCCAACATCAGGTTTTTGGAAGAGGTTGCTTTATTATGGAGTCTGTAGCCACCCCACAATACCCCATCACATGGGATCTCAGTTTTCTTGTGTTTGCTCCTCTGGTTTCCATTGAATTCTGGCTTCTACTTACAGGTCCAATTTCCTTTGCTTATAAAGACTTCAACCATATTATATTAAGGCCATCCTCATACAGTTTGGCCATGCCTTAACTAATAATAGCATCTTCAAAGGTCTTATTTACAAATAGGTTCACACCTACAAAACACAGATTAAAACGTGAGCAAGTCTTTCGTGAGGGACATGATTCAAACCCCAACAGATATCAAATTGATTGCACCAACTGAATGTGGCAAATAAAAGAAAGCAGTGTAATTAACTGGATTCTCTACTCGACAACTGGTAAATCTTTGTATAATTGAATATTTTAAGATAGGAGTAACATTGCACTTGGGATTTTTATCAGATATACAGATGGAAATGCTCAGATGATAGAATTATCTGGATTTCAAAGGAGAAATCAGGATTAGAGTTATAATTGAGAAATCATCAAAAAGTAGCTTATGGAATAGAATTTAAAAGGGAGAAAAGAAAAGACCTAAAAATGGACCCTCAGAATTACACATTTAAGGGCCTGGAAGAAGAGGGGAAATGGAGAACCAGAATAGAACTTGATTGGCAAAGCAAAAGGAAAAGACATACCCAGGAATGAGTTGGTAACATGTAGAGTCAAATGTTACAGGAAGGACAGAAAAAATAAGGACTGATGAAGAATTGGAACTTCTGTGAGATCTGTTTCATTGACTGAGTTAATAGAAAAGCACATATATTACTATATCACATATTTTTAATAACAATGATTCTTTATTATTGAATAAAATAGTGTTACACATTTTATTTCAAGATGTTATTCTGAGAAGTCATCCCTAGGACCTCAAAGATTAAGGTCTAGACAGAACTTTTCAATGGAAATAAATCAGCCAGTTATATGATTTTAATATTTTAGTAATCACATTAAAAAATAAAAGGAAAAATCAATAGTAATGTTATATTTTATTTAATCTGTTATACCCAAAATGCCTTTATTTCAATATACAATCAATGTAAAAATTACTGAGTTATTTTATATTCTTTTGAATTAGGTATTTGAAATCAGGAGGGTATTTTATACTTACAGCACGTATCATTCAGAGCTTGCTATGCTTCAAGTGCTCAATAGCCACATGTAGCTAGAGGATAGTTTATTGGACAACACAATTCTAAAGAATTAGTTATTAATGTCTTTGTTTTCTTTTTCATATGAACCCTTTGTTAGTCTTATATGTTTTATAGTTTAAGCATTTAACTATTCATGAAGCAGATAAAAACTGGACAGAGGAGCAAATGTGAGATAACTGAGAGCTGAGGGGTGAATTAAAGGTGAGAAAGTAGAAAAATGTTTGCAAATTAATCTAACTAGTTGTTACTATGATAAAATTGCAATCTTGGATATATATTCCATTTTGAATAATACATAGTATTAGTTTCATATTGTTCCAGTATCAAATTACCACAAATTTAATGACTATAAACAAGAAAAGTACTATCTTACTGTTAAGTATTGTCTTACTTAAAACAAGTATTATCTTATAGTTATGGTAATCAGAGATCCAAGGTGGGTTTTAGAGGTCTGAAATCATGCTCCCTAGGGAGACTAGGAAAGAATCCATATTCTAGCCTTTTCCAGCTAGATCTGCCTCCTTGCATTCCTTGGTTCATGATCCCTTCCTTCACCTTCAAACAGAGTGGTGTAGTGGCATCTTCAAATATCTTTCTCCTTCTCTTATCACATCCTTCTCTGTCTCTCTGATCCCTTGATCCCCTCTAATAAGGACCACAATGATTACACTGAGCTTACTTGGATAATTCAGGGTAGTTGCCCATCTCAAGATTCTTAATTTAATCATTTCTGTCAAGTCCCTTTTGCCACAAAAAGTAACACACACAAGTTGGAAGAATTAGAATGTGGACATCTTTCAGGGCACATTGTTCAACCTACCACATAGGCCTACTGATTTGAACATTTGTTTGCTAAAATATTATACATAAATGATTTTCAATAATTTTTATAAAATAGATATTTATTTATTCACTACATGTTAACAAAGTGCCCATGAAATGTCATTTATTTTTCTAAATATCATCCAAACATACACATAAAATATAAAATTAAGTTATCTGGTTGTGACCTTATGTGAAGAGAAAATTGCACACTTTTGTGATTGCACATGTGAGAGTACTCCATTAACATTTAAAATTTGTGTTTCTGATATCAGAATGTTTAATAGCATTTTAATTAAAATTATACAGATCATAAGTTTTAGTCATTACTGCTAAAAGGTATGTGAGTAGAAATCATAGAAATCATCCTCCTGTTCTTTTTTCCCATTGTGGAATGATTTGCTACATGGTGTTTCATGGGACAAAAAGGCTGAGAGACAACAGAGACTTTCAGCAAATGTCCACTTTATTATTTACACAGGCCAAAGTTTCAAAGAGCAGAGGAAGAGATCCCATCATGGCTGGTCCCCAAGGAGGCCAATTGCTTGGATCAGAGTAGGTCAATGGCAGTTCTGCATATCTTGCTTTGCATCAGAGATGAGGGACAATCTGTGCTGCCTGAGGATGGGTATTTATGAACTCTAGAGGGAATGCACCTTGCCACTAAGTTAAAAGCATGTATTGAGCAACCTTTGTGCAAAGTTCCCACCTTGGCAAGCAGCTGGGGCTACTTGTTCCTGGTTATGGGTTCAAGGTTCAGTCAAACTTTTCCATTAGACCTAATGTCACCCCTGGCCTGAAAAATGGAAACAAATTGAAACATCTGCATACAAACAAGAAAGAGGGGAAAGGAGAGGGATAGGCAACAGCTGGGAGAGGGACACTGAGCATGTTTGTGACTTCCATAGTATCTATTGCCACCTCAAATTAAGGAAAAAATTATCACTTTACTTTTCCTGCAAAGCCCTGCTAATTGTTGACACCCAATCCTCTCCCTTTCAGTAAGTGCAGACTTTCAGATCTAGAAATAATAAAACACAATGTCAAAGTTTTCAAAATAAACATCTCTTGATACCAAATATCTTATAATTCAACAAAAGATAATGTTTAATGAAATTGCTGACAAATAGAAACACCTCAACTATTTGTCCACTGTCTTAACCCCACTATGCACTTCTTCAACTGTGTTTAATAAATCAGCATGATCAAACTTGTACAGTAATATTCTTCAGAGAAGAAAGACTATGACTTACCTTCATTAATATAAACACTGAACCTGAGATTTACATGTTTACATCTCTGTATTGGTAACACATTGTAGGTTATACTGATATGAATTATAAGACTAAGATATTGTGTAAATGGAGCAAGTTTACCAAGTGAGAGAAAAAAGAAATAAGTATTACTATTATCTATAAAAAGTAATAGTAATAATAATGAAACTGCCCAGAACTAGTTAGTAGTTTACTCACTTATCCTTAACTTTTATAACTTTTCCTGTCCGAAATTTTTCTCTTTGAGCCTGTTTTTTAGGTGGCCAACCAAAAGTTATACAACTTGAGCATGCCCAAAACTATGACTGGCATCCTTAGATGACTTCTGAGACACCAGGAACAAAAAATCATCCCTCTCCAAATTGCAAGAATGCAGAGGTGTTAGGGGCAAACCCAATGCAAAAGGTCCTTCAACAAGGGAAATCCAGTCTGGAGCCTGCCCAACCATTTATGGACAAATCTGTGCCTAACCAATCAAACCACACGAAACTTACCTTCCCCATAACACCCACCTCCTATCCCAATACAATCTCCCTTAGCCCTCAAATTTGGGAGACAGAGTTCAGCCTTGCCTCCTGTCTCCTCGCTGGTTAACCTCACAACAAAGTTCTTTCTTTTTTCCAAATCCCAACATCACAGAATTCACTCCTATGAATGTCGGGCAGCAAGCCTTTGCTCAGCAACAAAAACAATAATAAACAATTCATTTTTTATTGAATAATACCACTACTAAAAAACTGGTAACATTTTAAATGAGAATTATAATTATTTCCTCCATCTCTAACCAAATATTACAGAGATACTTTAAAGATATTAGGTATAAATAAAAGTACAGAGAACTGTATAATTCCTTCCAAATTTTGATTTATGACATTTTTTCTAGCTCCAACTTTACCTAAAATATAATGACTAGAAACTGATTCTTTGATATTTTCTATTATTAATCAATTTACAATTTTGACAAAATCCTAACTGTGATTTGACATGGTAGACATAATACCAATATTTGATGATATATTACCATTAAAGAAATTTAAATGGTGAAATATCATTTTCTTAAAAATACAAATGAACATTATTAAAATTGAGTTTTAAAGCCACAGTACTCATGATAATGTGATACATATAGACCAACGTAATAGAATTGAGAATTCAGGAGTAAACCCTCACACTTACAGTTAATTGATTTTTGACAGGGTGGCAAACCCACTCAATGGGAAAAGAATAGTTTCTTCAACAAATGATGCTGGGTAAACTGGAAATCCACATATAAAACAATGATGGTGGACCCCTACCCCTTCTAAAAGCACAGCAGCTGAAGAAAATAGAATAGAGATGAATAGAACAGCATTAAAATTAAAAATTTTGTGCCACCAAAGGATTTCATCATGAAAACAAAAAGATAAGCTACAGAAGGGGAAAAAAAAATATTTGGAAGCCATGTATATGAAAGCAGCCTAATATCCAGAAGATATAAAGAACTCCTACAACTCAACAACAAAAAGAAAAACAACTCAATTTTGAAATGGGCAAAAGATGACAGATTTCTCTAAAGTAGATATACAAATGATGAATAAGCATATGAAAAGATGTTTCTCATCACTATACATTAAGGAAATGCAAATCAAAACCACAATGAGATACCATTTCACACCCATTAGAATCGCTACTACTTTAAAAATGGAAAATAACAAATGTTGGAGAGGATGTGGAGAAATAGGAACACAAAGACATTATTGGTGGAAATGTAAAATGGTGCAGCCCTTGTGAAAAACAGTTTGACACTTCCTCAGGTAAGTATAAAATTACCCCATGACCTGGCAATCCCACGTCTAGTTAGCTACCCAAAAAAGTTGAAAGCATGGATTGAACAGATATTTGAACACTGATGTTCATAGTGACACTGTTCACAATTGCCAAAAGATGGAAGCAACCCAAGTGTCCATGAACAGATGAACGGGTGAACATACAATAGAATATCATTTTATCATAAAGAAGAATAAAGTTCTGATACATGCTACCACATGGACAAAACCTCAAAGACATCATGTGGAGTAAAATAGGCCAGACACAAAAGGACAAATATTGTATAATCTCACTTATATGAAATAATTAGAATGTGCAAATTCATAGAGTTAGAAACTAGAACACAGGTTACCAGCAGCTGGGGAAGGGGAGGGAATGGGGAGTTAATGCTTAATTGGTACAGATTTTCTGTTTGGGTTGATGGAAAAGTTTTGATAATAGATGGTGGTAATGGTGAATTGTGAATGTAATTAGAACCACCAAATTGCATAAATGAAAGTGGATAAAATGGGAAATTTTAGGTTGTATATATGTTACCATATATACATATATGCATTACATATATACATATATGTATATATACATATACATACATATATACATATACATATATACATTACCAGAATAAAAATTAAAGAAAAAAAAACTGATTTCTTCACATCCTCTCCAATGTTTGTCATTTTCCATTTTTAAAGTAGTAGCCATTCTAATGGGTGTACAACACAAAGAATGAACCCAATGTAAACTATGGACTATAATTAGTAGTATAGTTACAGTAATATTTCTTCACTAATTGGAACAAATTTACCACACTAATAAAAATGTCAACAATGGAGAAAACTGTGTGCTAGAGGGGTGGGCATATGAGTACTCTGACAATCCATATGCTTTTTCTGTAAAGCCACAACTGTTCTCCTTTAAAAAAATAGTTTTATGAAACTCTCTCAAATCAAAAAATTCCTCTTCTTTGTAAGTTGTTAAAAATCATCATCATTCAAGAAACAGGCCAACATAGTGGTTAAGCACTTCCTTGGTTTGAATTCTGGAGCCACTTATTATTAGCTCCACGGCCTTGGGTAAATTATTTAACAATTACAGCCATCAGTTTCCTCACATCAGTTGAGAATAATAACGGTACCCATCTCATAGTATTATAATTAGGAATAAATGGATATATAAATATATGACACATAATATTTCAACTGCTCAGTAAATTTTAGCTGATATCTTGTTTCTTGTACTTAATAGCTTCTGAATTAAAAGGTAATGATACTAATTATGACAATGCGTTCGATAATTGGTCAAAAAAAATTACTAAAGAAGCAGAAATTCTATTTCTGATTTTAAGATGCAGTAAGTTATGTTGTAATTTTACAATCTATAGCCCATAGAATATTCCCACTACGTAGTAACTACCTGATGTACATTAATTATTACTATTATTATTATTATTGGGCAAATTATGTTTTGAGAATCATATAATCCTGAACCAAAACTGATAAGGACAGTGCAAGAATGAAAAGTACCGGTCGATTTAACAATGAACCTGAGCCAAACTTCTAACTAAACTATCAGCTAAATATTTCCAACAATAAATCATAACTAAAATAAGTTTATCACAGGAATAGATGCAGAGTTTAACATAGAAAATCTATCCCTGTAAGATTCCACACAAACACATTTAAAACAGAAAATCCATACTGATGAAAAATATTGGATAATATCAAATGACTATTGTTAAAGCTTTTAGGAAAAGAAGAATAAAGGCATATCCTATCTGATAAAGGTCATCTATGTAAAACTTATAAAATATATAATTATGCATAAGAAATTTTAGACATATTATATTTAGAGTTGGGGATAAGATAAAGATTTCCACTATTAACAGACAGCTTTCAAAATATTTAAAATCTAGTCATGAATCAATACCAAACAATCAGACCTGATGCAGTACAGTCAAATTGGTGTGCACCAGCTGTGCTAAAAAGTGCTGAAGACTTAGCCAATGCAATAAGACAAAGTAAAAAATATGTAGTCAGTATGATAATTTTATCTACAAAATCAAGGACAATCCATAAACTCATCAGAAGCACTGAGTTCATCAAGGAAGACTGGTGCATAATAAAAGGGTGAAATTAAAACCAATACTCTCTATTTATATTTTATAGAAAATAAGGTAACATTGACTATATCTACAAAAAGGAAAAGTAAAGCATTATCCAAAATATACACAAAAACTTGAAAATATTTAAGGATATAAAATATACATATAGGAAGCATTAACATTAAAAGCGTGCCAATTATCACTTATCTGTACTATAAATTTAATATAAATTCAATGATAATCCATGAAAGAATTTGTGCAAAATTGAGCAAAATGAGTCTAAAATTTATGTGAAAAAAATAAAAGTCAAATAAATTTAAAGTATTTTTTGAAAAGAAATAAAAAGTGTAAGTGCATTAGGGTTCTCCAGAGAAAAAGTGCTCAGAACAAAGATATATATATAGTATTGCTTAATAAGACCATGGGGTCTGGCAAGTCCAAATTCCATAGGGCAGGTCACATACTGGAAACTCTAAAAAATGTTATGCTGAAGTTGAATACAAATTTCCTAACAGCGGCTGGATGACGGAAGTTGAAGCAAAAATACTTCCTTCTGATTTCCTAAATCCTCAGTTTTGGCTTTTAAGACCTCTAACTCATTACATAAGGAGATTCCCCTCATTGCTGAGGGCAATTTCTTTTGTTGGCTGTAGAGGAAATCAGCCACAGATGCAATCAATTTATTATAGATGCAAATCAATCTACAAAATACATTCATCATAACAATCAGACCTGTGCTTTTTTGATCAATCAACTGAACACCATATATAACTGGACACCATAAGCTAGCCAGGTTAACACATGAAATTAGCCTTAACAGCAAGGGAAATATTTCCCAACCAGAAGCATTGCAAATCCATCATAAAATGGGTGGCAGTAACATACTAACAGACAAATATGCCAATGAAACAAGCTGGGAAATAGACCCATGTATCTTATGAGGACTTGTAAATTAAAGAGAAGATAGTACCAATAAGTTAGGAAAGAATAGATTATTTATTGGTGTTGGGGAAATTTGCTCACCACTTGGAGAATAATATATTAGATCATAAAATTAACTCACAAGAATAAAATACAAGTAAGAAAAGCAGATGTGCAAAAATTTTGAAATGTAAATAAAGAAAAATACCTATATGGAAATGGGGCAAGAAAGATTTTCTTATTTAAAAGGCAAAAATGTGAAATGACAAAAGAAAAAATGTTTGTTTTAGTTACATCAACATTAATGATTTCTTTTCTACAGATGTGTCTGCTTGCCAGGCTGCTATGACAAATATCACACAATAAGTTGGCTTAAACAATGGAACTTTATTGGCTCATGGTTTTGAGGGCTAGGAGAAGTCCAAAATTGAGGCACTAGTCAGGCAATGCTTTCTCCCCATGGTCTGTGACATTCCGGTGCTGGCTGCCAGAGATCCTTGGGTTTCCTTACCTGCCTCTTGTCACATGTCATTTCTCTTCTGGGTTCTCTTGACTTTTGTCTCCTCCTTGTGGCTTTTGCTGACTCTATGTTCCAGTTTCATACTCTTTATAAGGCTTCTAGTAATCCAGATTAAAACTCAACCTCATTCATTTAGGCAATGCCTTGATGTAAAATAATATCTTGAAGAGGTCCTGTTTACAATGGATTCACACCCACAAGTACATAGATTTAAGATTAAGAATATGTTCATGTTGGGATACATAATTCGATCTGCCCCGAAATGATGTTATAATATGCAAATAAATAGAAAAATTTGGAAAAGATATTTGCAACACAGTGTATATATATACATATACATATATATATACACACATAGGATTAAATCTAACGTGCTTTTTAAATTTCTTCAAATTATAATGATTTGATAGACAATTCACAAAATAAGAAATTAAAATAACTAATGAACATATAAGAGATGTCCAAGCTCCCTAGACATTAGGAGAGCATATATTAATGCAGTAATAAGAATCATTACACACCCAAGGGAAAGACAATGGTCTAATTTTTATGACATAAAATGGTAGTGAGATTGTGGGAAGCTGAAATCCTCATTCATTGCTGGTAGGAACATGAATTTGAACAGTCTTTCTAGACAGCAATTAGGATGTTTTCTGAATTCCAATTCCACAGAGAAACTTTTGAAAACTTACAAATATATAAAAGTGTACTCATTGCAACATTGATTAAAATAGCAAAACCTTGAAAACAGCTTGTGTCTATGAATTGAAAATGGATTTAAAATATATATAAGCAAATGGTGAAATAAAATAAAAGAGTCAAAAAGGGTGAACTAATATGATGATATTGTGAGCCATTAATTGTATATTTTAGATGAATTGTATAGTGTGTGAATATATCTCAATAAAATTGCATTAAAAAAAGAGTGAACTAAATCTGTATTTAATATCATGGGAAGAACTAAAAAATGGAATATTGATTGAAGAAAAATAAGTATGTCAAGCTATGTAGCACAATATCATGTACATAGAAATGCAAAAATTGGCATCTTTGAGGGATCAGCCTACCAATGAGGGAAGAAGAGAACAAAATGTAAATAAAGGAAAATGAAAAGAAAGAAAAAAATTGTGTTGTAAATTGCAAATATAGATCAATACAGCTGTGTGACTGAGCTAAAAACAAAAACTAAAGCAAAAATGAACTAGATAATCTGCACTCTTATTTAATTGAACTCCTGTCAAAAACCCACCCTAGTTGAAATTTATCTAGAAATTCTTATGACAACTATTAATCTAATCACCACAAATTAAGGTATGATTTAATTCCATTGACCAAAAATTATATCTAAGCATTATAACCTAAAACTTGCTAAATATTTTGAAGATGTATAAGGAGAGAGAAACTCTAATATTTTATTGATAGCTCCATTTTTTACTTAACTTCAGAGTATAAAGTATATAAGAAAAATACATCCTTAGTTAAAATTTTCCACTAATTGGCTTATCTAAATAATAAGCATTTATTAATGTAGATTTCAACATTTTTTTTTGTTTTTAAAACAAAGTATAACAAAGATAGAGAAGATAAAAAAGGAAACACAATTATAAAATGTGCCATACACTGCAAAATCTCAAATTTGATAAATTATGTTAAGAAGGTACATGGGGACTTAATTATTATATATGTGTCATGTGATTTGCATTAACACATTTTTAAAATATGCATAAATTTTCAGTCATTTCTTCCCATTCTTTCACAAAGTTTTTAAAACCCTACATTACACACAAAAAGCAAAGAACTTTCTACTAAAATAAGTTAACTGGTTGAAATCTCTCACGTACAAGAGTTATATATGACCTATATATTATACATAAAGGTATGGTTCTACAAACAATTATATATTAAATGTATTATACTATATCATATCATATAACATCATATATATTATACTTTATTTTATATATATATATATATACATATATATGAGAAATTAATGAAATTATCCTTTATCTAAAAGAGTGTGTTTCATAGTACAAACCAGAAAACAAGCTATCTGCCATTGCCCATCCATGGGTGGCACTTTAGGGATGTCTCTCCTGGATCTATGCCAAGTTAACAATTATTATTCTAAAACAAACTGAGAGCAGCAACCCTGGCTCAGGCATACTGTGCTACTGCCAAATGCTGAGGCATAGCTACCATCTCTGTTGTTCTGTCTGGATTTCAGAAAAATGAGGAAAAGTATAGAAAGAGCCATTTTAAAAACATTGATGTCCCTGTAGATGACAGCTATGTACATCACCCAGAAAGTGAGTGCTGTTGTGAAAAGGTAGAGCCAGCACTCTGTATTGCCCTGCCAGTAAATATGAAGACAGATTGAAATTCAGAGAATCAGTGCTTATCTCAATAGTTTGGTCAGTGTTTTAACTTGGGTAACCCCAAAGCAAAACCCTGACCCAATGATGTGTGTGCAGGTAGATCATTTAAGAGGAGCTCTCAGGAAATTTCCCTAGGGGCATAATGGAGTGAAGTAGGGATGAGAAGGCAGCCAATTAAGTATGTGATGTCAAGCAAAATGTCCTAGTGGTTAGTTGGAACTCATTTCCAGTGGTGAACTATGGAAACAAGTGAAGAACTGGGGCCTCAGAGACACACTCCACACCCCAGAAGCACAGGAATTGACACCAGTTGCTGCCAGTTACCGTTTGAGGCCACAGTAGGTGAGGGGGACAGAGGTTGCTGGGGATGAGGAAGAGCAGGCAGGCTTCCTGCTGGCCACATTCAAGACAGAGTTGGTTCCACCCGTGAAAGAAAGCTCCATGGCAAAGTGATTCAGGTATTGATAGCTGGAAGTCCTCTGGCAGAATGATACTATAAGACCTGAGGAGATACAGATAGGGCACCAATGGCTTCTGCTGAAGACAATGCTGTCCACCAAAAATTTGATTCCTTTTGGGGGAAACTCTTTTAGAGAACTTCAATAAATGAATTGACTAATCAACTCAGAAAAAAAAATTCTACATTGAAATGAGGAAAGGCCAACCTCAACTTTCTAATGATCAACTTTAAAAAAAACCCAAATGCAAGAATTGGTTGTAAGAACAGTAAAAGCTGTGGTTATCAGTGACCCTGGTTTTGAGCTTAGAACATTTGGAACATGTTTGAATTATATTATTGATTGGTATGAGAGGAAATCCTTCCCTACTATGTCCCTTCATACACACACAGAAATTAGTAGGTCAAGGAGTGGCTCTACTGCCACCTGCTCAAAGTGTAATGTGAGCTTGTCAAGAAGCAAAATGAGTCACCTGAACAACTCTTCAAGGGAAGTTCTTCCAATCAGTGTATTGTAGATCCGTTTATCCAAATGTAGTGATTGTTGTAGGGATGGGAACCTAAGGAAAATTGGTCCACACAGTGAATTCCAGGATATATCATGCACTTAATATATCATTACATTAATAGAAAACTAATTGAAAAATAAGAGTAACCATATCCATTTGTTAGTTTATGAGCCCCCTTTTCAAATTAAGACTGAAGCCATACCACTCTTTGACATTTAGGATGCATAATAACGCATTTATTTTAGCTTGAACTACTTTGTGTTGGATTTTCTAGGACCTGTAAACAAAAGATCATTCTTCATAAATATGAATATGCCTGTATTTCTCCACCTCATTTTCATTAATATTATGTAATAGTACTCTTTTACTTAATGTCCAGGTGGTTATCTTTTAAAAAAACACATTCTATAGTGATTTTACTGTTTGTAGTTTAGAAAATGAATAAAAATGTATAAGATATATGTAACTATTAATGTAATATACAAATATTAATTTTGAAATCTAAAATGTGAATGTATTGACATGTTCCTTCTGGACAGATTATCATAGTTCTGTCTCTATTGCCACATCTTTATCTCTATACCTATCTACCTGTCTGCCTTTTTTCTAGAAAAGAGGATATATATTTCTGGATAGGAGAAAAACATTTGGCACTAAAATCACAGGCTTGCCTGGGAAAAATATATAAATCAAAATGTTTTTTGGCACTATTTTTCTTGGCTATTTTGTTTTTTCCTACACATTGTCCAGGACCATTGCCACTGTCACATTTTTTTTTACTCTTTATCACCTATTTCTCACTGTGATAGTTAATTTCATGTGTCAAGTTGGTTAGGTTATAGTATCCAGTTGTTTGGTCAAGCAAACCATGGCCTGACTGTTGCCCAGTGAAGATTGCCTTTAGCAATGAGAGGAGTCTCCTCATCCAATCAGTTGTAGGTTTTAAAGGGAGTACTTTCAGCAGTCAGAAAGAATATGTATCTCTCCTTCAGACAGGCAGCTTCTTCTGGGGACTTTGTCATCACCTTCATTGGGTTTCCAGATTACAACCTGTCCTATGGGATTTGGATTTGCCAATCTCCATGGTCATGTGGGCCAATTCCTATAATAAATCTCTTAATATTTACATTTTTCTGTCAGTTCTGTTTCTCTGGAGAACCCTAATACACCAAGTTATGAAACTTTCATGGCATATGGAGCTATTCTTCACATAGTTACCTATATTATACATAATAATAAATTACTTGGTGGTGGAGTGGTGTATGGGAATCCTGTATTTTATGCATGATTGTTTTGTAAACACACTTCTCTAATAAAATAATAATGATAATAATAATAATAATAATAATAATAATAATAATAAATTACTGACTCTTTATGGAAAGTCTTGAAGACCCAGCAGGTTAAATTTCTTAGGGAAGATCTTTGGGACAATTTGAACTCTCATGGAAGTGTTTATATGTTTGTGTGTAAGGATATTTTTCTCAGACAATGGTTCATAACTTTCATCACATCTTGTCAGAGACCTCTAATTCAGAACTCATTAAGACTCTCTGTTTTAATAGCAGAATTTCTGACATGCTTCTGGGAGAAAGACAATTGCATAAACAAACATTCCTATCCCTAACACCACACCAAAGAGTAATTGTGCCTACCTGTTCCTCTTAAGAGTGGCTCTGTTTTTACTTTCTCTTCATGGCTAAATTACATAAAATCCATGAACAAAGTAAAAATAATGGATTCTACCAAACTCTTGATAAATATAACATTCCAGTCATTAGAGAGTTAATTGTTTAAAGCCATACTGAAATATGGCTCAAAGAATCCCAAAGGACTTTAAATCACATTTTGTTTTTAAGCAGCTGTCACACTTTTGGCAAAATGCTCATATGACCTCCCCTTAGAATGCATCTGTTTCTTTAGAAAAGTCCTTGGGGCATTAGTTGAAATATTGAGAAGTGGGATTATCTTATTAAATGTACTTAACTCTGAATTTATTTAGAGTATGTTCAGGGCAAAAGACAGTGTAAGTAGATTGTGTGAGATCACCCAACAAATCTGGCTCTGTCTACCATAAAGATTTTTTTCTTTGAACTATTTTATTAAGAAATAGTATTTTATGTATTTATAAGTAAGATGAGGAAAGGTAGAAACCTAGTGTCCAGTCCCCTTACCACCCCCAGTGTCTCAGTGCAACTCTGAAATGTGAGCACATTTTCAGGATTTCATTACCTACAGACAGAAGGGAATTATTAAATCCTACAAATTACATGATCATTGGTTCTGTCAGAGGTGTTGTTATTCTTTTTTAAATGCTGAAAATAAACTGCCTCTGGTACTTCTGAAATATTGGCTTTACCGCTTCTCAATATTTTCTCAATTTGATTATATATATATGTGTGTGTGTGTGAGTATATATATATATCTGTGAAAGTAATGAGTGAACATATAAATTCTATCCAAACACATTTCATTTTGAGAATGAAAGTGATAACTATTAATAATTACACAGAAATAATATGAATTAAACAGAGCTGAAACAGTCTGATCATCCTTTTATTTGTAGACTATTAATGAAATATCTTCACAGCACAGGAAATAAATCCAGGTAAAAGTGACTTTCACTTTAGTTTACAACTGACGTGCCAAATTAATAAAAGAGCAAAGGAGCTCAATCAAGAATACAAGTTATTGAATGGAACTCCCACTACCTCTGTTGTAACTCAAGAAGGTCCTTGGTCTATGTCACCCTTACGTAGTGCAGAATCAACTCTGGCAGTGATGTCAAGTGCCCCAACGTTGCTGCCTTTTCTATTGCTTCAAACTGAGAGTTGAAAGCATGTCAGTCTCATGGACTGACCTGAAGGCATTTCTTGCTCTTCTTTCTTACAAACTGAAATGTCCAATTTCTTGCTGTGTCATTGTTCCTACGGGAAGTATCAGATTAGTAAGTCTCACCAAGGCCTATTACTATCATGCTCTCAAACTGCTGGTTTGTGTTTTGGGGGAAGCTTTGTTCTAACAAATGTTTGAAAAGAATGCTCTGATTTCCCTTCCTTTCAACTGTAATATACATCCCGTAAGACTGTTAAAAAAGTAAATGAATCTTTGTCCTCTTCCGGAGAGGGTACCTAAAGGCATTCCAAATGGTTCAGCATTTGATGTACCATCACAGGCTATCCTACAATACTGCTTCCAACAAAACTAAGCTGTCCCAGACCCCTGGTAATAGAATTGTTTACCTTTATACCAAGAAGGTTAGGAAGGCACCAAAATCTGCAAGTGGCATGTGCCCAGGCTGACTTCGGGGTGTTCATGCTGTGAGGCCTAAATTTCTTATGAGGTTATCTAAAACCAAAAAACATGTCAGCAGAGCCTATGATGATTCCATGTGTGCTCAGTGTGTCCATGACAGGATCAAGTGTGCTTTCCTGACTGAAGAGCAGAAAATCATTGTGAAAGTGTTGAAGGCACAAGCACAGAGTCAGAAAGCCAAATAAAAATATATGAAGCTTTTTTGAATAATAAAAAAAAGTAAATGAATGATATGTTAGCATGCATCATTGCAATTTGCGCATATTCAGTTTGCAACAAAATGAATTCTCACAGCTCCGTAAAACAGGCATGATCATAGTTAGCAAAACAGGTACAGAGTAGACTAGAAAAAATATATGGTAAATGGAGGTGATTGAGAAAAACTTGGACAAAATTGTGAAGGAAGTGAAATGGGTCTTCAGTGGCCTAATTCCATAATTCTCCCTTTCATCGTGGCCCTTCCTCTCAGGGCTTCTCTAGCCTGGTCTAGCAAACCGAACTCTGACCAGTTGTAATAAATCCATGCTAAAGTGTAGCCATAAAATTTGTAATAATCTTGCCTATGATGCTTTGTAAGGAGCTAATACAGAAACTGGAATGAATGCAATATTGTGAGAGAATTTTATCACCAGGCACAAATGGGGGTAACACTCTCAAGTATGGTGACATTCTACACCATATCGTTCACTGCCCACTTTCAATACAATGTTAGTTTCTGTACAAAGTTCTTGGTTACCAAACACAGACGCTAATCTTGCCAGTTTTAGAAAAAAAATGAACTTAAGTAATATCTGGTAGTTCCCTAAATATATGGAAGATACAGAGTAAAGCGTGGCACTTTCACAGCCAGGGTAAATGTCCAAACCACATCCAGGATGACTAAGTCACCACTAATCACTCTTTTAGCACAGATGCCATGCATCTCCTTGGATGCCTGGACTACTTCCACCATTGTCTCTAAACACTCATGTCTCCTACAACATTTTCAGGACAAAAATGAAGCCACACATTATCTGCTTCTTGCATTGTTTTCTGAAAAAAGTCCATGTTGGATGCATCACAGTCAACTTCACATGCCTATTCCCGAGTTACTCAGATGGAAAAGGCAAAGCACAGATGCATAGATAAAAATGAATGTACTTGAAAATGGGGAGTTGTTCAAGGCTTGCCATCTCCAAATACAGGGAGGAATTTTGCCCAGTAAGCTTAAAGATGGCCTGAAATTGCAGAAAATAATTAACTCTCCTCTCATCAGTACTAACAGCATAGGAAGTGGAAAATATTTCACATTTTGATGTGGAGTGGAGGTTGGTAAAAATTTGCATAAAAACTTAAAATGCATTTGAGGAGTGCTGTAACTAAGTCCCACAAACTAGATGGCCCAAAACAGCAGAAATTTATTGTCTCAGAGTTCTGGAAGCTAGAAGTTGACTCTGTAGAGGGGGCCCCTTCCTTGCCTCTTCCTAGCTTCTGGTGGTCAGCAAGCAATCCGTGGGCTTCACTCCCTGCCTTAGTTGTCACACAGCATTCTCTCCTCTTCCGTCCATGTCCAGTCTTTCCTTCTTATAAGGGCACCAGTCATATTGGATTAGGGCCCACTCTAATCCAGTTAGGCTTCATTTTAACTAAAAAACATCTTCAAATGCCCTATTTCCAAATAGGGTCACATTCATAGGACAAGAGATTAGGAATTGGTTATGCCTTTTTGAGGGATAAAAATCAACCCTTATTAGCAATATATTGTTATCCTTGCACTACTCTGTAAATTATAATCTGTCAATGGAGGCCTGATCAAATAAACATATGCATGCCCTTGAATAAATATTCAATGATTTAAATTGTTGAAAAAAAATTCCATTTCATCACATAATAACTTTACAGTGCCTTTTAGTTACTTATTATAATTTTGATTATTTACTTTTCAGTGGCAGAGTGATAATCTATTGAGATCACCACAAACAGCTTCAGGGATTTTGATAACAGCACTTAAATGAATTACCCATTACACATTAGATAAAATAGATTATCTAACAGAAATAATGGAAGAGCCCTTCAGGGTAAATTTCTTCCCCAACAATCTAAATGAATTTTTTTAAACTGATTTTTTCCTGAACCATTTTAGACTTTTTCCTATCATGTTCCCGAAACAAAACATTTAATAATTGAAAATGTCCTATATCAGAAATGAAGCCTACGCTCCTATAGGCTTTCTTGAAGTCTCTAAAAATTGACCTACAATACTCTAGCAGCAAAATTGTCAAACATTTATTCATTCGAAAAATAATCAGAGCCAGAAAGAGAGTAGTTAATAGAGTGTGGCAGTTGGAAAAAGCAAACGGCGTAATAAATTAATTTTCTCTTTTATAGTTAATGTGATAAAATAAAGACATAAATACTTATGATGACCATTTCAGAAGTTCTAAAATTATATGTGCTTCTACGCAAATAATTAGAAGAAAAATATTTATGTATAGTTTTGTGCAAGTTTATATTTTTTAGACATTTTCCAGGTGTGGTTTTCCATTTGTACTGATCATCTGCCTGACATTAAAATACACTTTGAGCAGCAAATTTTTACAAGTCATTGGTAATTAAACAGGAATCATTCCTTGTGATACAGGACTCTGAATGTATTTAAAATGCAAGAGAAAGCCTTTAATTAACTCCTTATAAATTTATGATGTGACAAGATTTTATCTGTTTCTTTTTCACAGGAGACCTCCCAGAGCCATGAGAGGCCCAGCTCAAGCTATTAGTTACTTTTCAGTGGCAACAGAGCCACTGGAGAGTTGAACGGAGCCTGCTGAATCATTCTGCACATAAGAACAACTGCATAAAATATTAATCACTCCAGCTCCACATGTGAAATGTTACAAAAGAGAAAGTCAAAGAGTAAGGGAAAAAAATCACCACAGGGTGTCATATATTAGCATCAACAAACCACTCTTAATGGCTGAAGCAAAATGTGGTGACCCAAGTCCCACATGCTAATAATTTTCAAACTTTTGTCATGGTTAAATAATGACCTAGCCACAGTGGGGTGCACTGATATGAAAGGATGGGGCTCTCCTATTAGGAAAGAAAAACAGCCCTAGTGCCAATACGACAATTGAGACAGTTCATCAAAAATAAACCAAAGTCCTAAACTGAGCCTGCTGCAATTCTAAGGATGATTATACATGGTATCATTCTGCTGAAAATATAATGAGGATTTTAGCTATTATCATTTTTTAACCAGATTAGCTCACATATTTCATATAACAAGCCAAAGAGGTTGATATTCTCCCCAATTTTCAGTTGAGTAAACTTGTCAAAGGCTTTTAAATGGGACTTCTGGGATTCAAACCAGGTTTGTCCAACTCTAAACCATCAGTTTTTAGGCACTTAAGAGAAGACTTAGCTCTACCTCACTTTTTTCTGCAAGGGCTTTTAATATATTGGCTTTGTGAAGATTATGCCTGCTTTAAATGCAATACTCTTATGTGAATATTGCTATTAAGTGACCATAAGAGCTTCTTCTAAAGGGATGAGTACCTAAACTAAATTGAGCCGTTGTTATATACTAAGGACATAAGAAAGGAAAAGAATAATACAGATTTTTAGTAAAAATTAAACCCAGTTTAAAAACAGAATTTTAGCATAAATGCTTTATTTCTGATTTACTGCATCTTTATTTATTTTAGGATACATCATGCTATTACATAAAATCTTTTAAATGTTAGCAATTATTGTTTTAAAAGAAAAAGGAAAACTTTATGTAAACCATCAAAACTACCAATCTACAAAGTATATTGAGAGTTACCTGTTCATAGCTGTCATCCTAAACTCTGGGTGAGGTTACAAAGACCACTGAAGAGTAAATAGTTTAATAAATTAAAAGAGCACCATGTATATAGCAAGGCATTCATAGGCACATTTATGTAAACGAAAGTGAATTGAAGTTGAAATGATAAGAAGGGATGAGGAGATATTGAGGATGATTTTAGAAATCATGTTAGTGACTGCCAGCTGATGGGTTCGTCCAGCAAGACTTAATGGAATAAGGAAGCAAAATTCCTTTAGGTCACAAAGTTTTCAAACCTAAATCTCCGGTACTGGAGTTTAAGCGTCTTCTCTTCTGAGAATAAAAGGCTGCTAGATTGTTGACTCCATCTACTTAGATCCCAAGAAAGATCATTAATGAAAGCCTTTTCTTTATTTAAGATAAGAATTGTTTGGTTGAATTGAAGCAAATATTATTTTACTTAATGGGAATTAAGAAAAGAGACCAATAGTTCTATAAATCAACCAGAAAGTACTTAACTGCATATTTATGGGATAATGACAATAAAATAACTTATACTTATTAAATGTTTATTATTTGGAAAGTGCTCTAAGTGCTTTCCAGGAATTAACTCATTTAAGCACTATTATTATTTTTATTTGATTGATACAGTTAAATGACCTGCCCAAGTCACACAGCCAGAAAGTAGATTTAACCAGAATTCAAGCTTGGGTCATCTACTAATAGAGTACACTTTTGGCTACTGCCCCATACAACCTTCTTTAGAGATAGCTTTTATAATTAGGTGTGTTTTTTTCTCTCAACCAACCTTACCATCTATTCAGAAGGGAGAGTGATAATCAATATCTATACACATACATTTAAGCAATAAAATAATTATAGGTACTTTAATTAGGCAAAAGAAAGGATGATTTAGGAGAAAAACCTGCAGTAAAGTTGGAGGATATAGGCCAGAAATCATGATTGAGTGAAATAGAGAACTACTTTAATCTATATAAAAGGGAAATATATTTCCTTTAAAATTATTTATATATCAAATCAAAGTTGGGGAGATGGTATCAAGAGGAGAGTGATGTGATAAAGAAAACAATCCATCAGTAATCTTTCAGACTGATGCTTAAGGAGAACAGAATGTTTAAGAAGGTTGATTGTAAAGGTGCAGAAATGAATAGCACAATACTGTGTGATGGTAGCACAATATTGTATATAAGTATAATGAACAAAGCTGAGTGTGAGTATGGTTGAAAGAGGAAGGCTGGGGTCATGTATGTCACCAGAAGGAAAGCTGAAGCATAAAAACTGGGGCTGTATAACAGCGAAGCCTAGTGTGGACAATGGTGGTGGTTAATTATCCAAATATAGGAAGGTTTTTATATGAACTAGAATAAATGTATGTCATTATTACAAGTTGTTAATAATGGAGTGGTATGTGGGAAAAATACAATTAATGCAAACTAACATATATAGTTAACAGTAACACTGTAATATGCTTTCATTAATTGTAACAAAGGCACTATACCAAAGTTAAATTATGTGATTATACCAGGAGCCATAGATAGTATATTTAGGATATATTGTGTGGTGTGTGACTGTATTAGTTAAGGTTCTCTAGGGAAACAGAATCAACAGAGATATCTATAAATATAAGATTATATAAAAAGTGTCTTACACAACTGTGGGGATGCACGAGTCCAAATTCCATAGGGCAGGCAGCAAACTGGCAACTTTGATGAAAGTGTTCGATGAACTCCTCAGGAATGAACTGGCAACTTCGATGAACTCCTCAGGAAATGCTTTGCTGGTTAGCCTAAGAAGTGAAGGTCCTCTATCTGTTTCCCTTAAAAGTCTTCAACCGATTGGATTCAAATCCAGCTGATTGCATTCTCTCATTGTGGAAGACACACCCTTCATTGATGTAATCAGTCACAGCTGCAGCCAATTGACTGATGGTTCAACAAACCAGCCTTCTGGTTTATTAACCAGCCACAAATGTCCTTGCAGTAGCAGTTAGGCCAGTGCTTGCTTTACCAGACACCTGGGTACCATCACTTGGCCAAGTTGACACATGAACCTAACCATCACAGTGACTAAAACTTTTTTTTTTTTTTAAAGGACAATACAGGTAAAGAGAAAAAAAAAAACAAAACATAATAATCTGTCAGTCTATAGTGAATTATATATTTGAATAAGATTCCATTTTTATTGGATGTGGCACTGTTTATGAAGTTGGGGAGTAATAATTTTCAAGGAGAAAAACTATGGTTCCATAAACTTATTTTTATACAGCACTACATTCATTTTTCTATGGGAAACAATAGCAAATTATTTTAAGGAAAGGGAATCCAATTTTAGGAGTTTAGGAATAAAACTGTTGAAAGCTATATAGATATTTGATTCTATTCTACAACTCAGAAAGTTTATATTGAAATTTGATAACTGCTTTCCATACTGGTGCCAAAATATACTTTACATGTATCACATTAAATGTAAGGATGTTGTATATGAAATTGCCAATATTCAACAATGTTGACCTATAAAAATAGGCAATTTTATATACTTCAACTTATGTCACAAAGTTTTTATCTGGCCATTTAATGGAGACGCATTACTACATATGAATCTAGATGGACATTAGAAAATGTTTGATTTGGCTATTCTGCTTTCTTGATAACTTGCTACTTTTCAAACAAAACTAATAGTAAGGCCATAAAGTTATAGCCTTATCATGCAAGAATTATTCTAGCTGTTATCAGTAAACCCCAGTCTATAATGAATGATTTGTACCCAATGTAAGTTTATTTCTTGCTTACAGGGCATACAGCATAGTTTCTCCTGGTTGCTAGGCAACTTATCATCACTTAAATATTCAAGGGTCCAAGCAACTTCCACCTTGGCTTCTGCTACTTCCCAAGCCTAAGCATAATCTGTCTGTACCTCACCAGAAAAAGCAAGTAAATTTCATAGCACAACAAATGCACTTCTCAAAAGCTGTGCCAGTTTGAATGTATAATGTCCCCCAAACGCCATTATCTTTGATGTAATCTTGTGTGGGCAGACCTATCAGTGTTAATTAGATTGTAATTCTTTGAGTGTTTCCATGGAATGTGCCCCACCCAACTGTAGGTGATAACTGATGAGCTATTTCCATGGAGGCGTGGCCCCACCCATTCAGGGTGGGCCTTGATCAGTGGAGCCATATTAATGAGCTGATGGGCAGAGGGAACACAGTGCAGCTGTGAGTGACATTTTGAAGAGGCGCTACAGCCAAGAGGGACACTTTGAAGAAAGCACAGGAGCTGCAGATGAGAGACAGTTTGAAGACAGCTGTTGAAAGCAGACTCTTGCTCCAGAGCAGCTAAGAGAGGACAAATACCCCAAGTGCAAGTAAGAGTGACGTTTTTGAGGAACTGCAGCCTAGAAAGGAACATCCTGGGAGAAAGCCATTTTGAAACCAGAACTTTGGAGCAGATGCCAGCCATGTGCCTTCCCAGCTAACAGAGGTTTTCTGGACACCATTGGCCATCGTCCAGTGAAGTTACATGATTGCTGATGTGTTATGTTGGACACTTTATGGCCTTGAGACTGTAACTGTGTAACCAAATAAACCCCCTTTTATAAAATCCAATCCGTCCCTGGTGTTTTGCATTCCAGCAGCATTAGCAAACTAGAACAAAAGCATTGGCTTGGAAGTGGTCCACGTCACAATTACTCACTTTCTATTGGTGAGAAGTAGGCTCAAAGCCACATCAAAATGTAAAGGAAGCTGTGATATGCTATCTAGCTGAGTGCCCTGAAAGAGGAGGAAACAGGACTTGGAAAAGTGAAGAGTAGCTGCCACCTCAGGAACATAAGAAAATTAGATGAGATGTTCTCTATAAGGTGGAACATCTATTTTAAATTATTATTGAAAGTCATTAAATGGTTTTCACTGAGAATCATTAAAGTTTCCTTGCTCATTTTTATTTCATTTCTATTTCATTAATCAATTAACTAATAAAACTAGTTGTCTCAACACTGGTTTGAACACCACTTTTTTATTACCAAATGAATTACATTGGCCAAATTGTGATGTGCAAGTTTTTTAAAATGTGATGTAAAAAATATGGGATAAATACCTTATCATTTTATAACACAAGTGATTTTGAGGACATATTACTAAGTCAATACCTTTGAATAACCATTTTCTCTTTATTATAATTATCATTTTATAATAAATAGACTCAGATTTGTAATGGGAAATACAATATGTAGCAACATTTGTCAATGTAGAAAACAATTTAAGAATAGCAGATGATAAGAATTGAATCATCAAATAAAAATAAAATTTAATAGAAAATGAAATGTACAGTCAAAATCTTTAAATCAAAAGTTCTTTTTTAGTTATAGTTCCACTTCCTACCTCTACTATTATATGGTGCAATAACTCCATCCTCATTTTACATATAAGTACACCAATACACCAACATTTCTGAAATCTTTTTAATCTCATTTTTCCTTTCCCAATCTCTTCAAATTAGTCTAAATAACCTAACTCCTAGACAAATTCACCTTATAAAGACAAGTTGCGGAAAGATAAATATTTTTTTGATAAAGTCAATTCCCTTCCTTCTCTACACGAACTTTTTGTGTTGCTTTTGCTTTTTTAGTTTTTGCTTTTGCAGTTAAATAATTATGCAAAGCAAAATACGTGATCAGCAACTAAAATAAAATCAGTTGTTTTTACTATGTGTGGTTGAGTTCTTTCTGCTCTTATGTGCCCAGACTCTCTTTTTCAACATTTAGTAGTGATAAACAGACGATACTGTTTCCAGGTGCATAGTATCATCTCACAGGAAGTGATACAGTAAGCATACACTTAATGTAACTTAGGTGTTTCATATCCTGAACTGTCAACACTTGTATTTCCCACTGTTTTCTTCTGGAGAAGGACTGACAGTCAGGAGACTGGGTGACTCAAGGTAAAAAAAGAAATATTAATTTAAAAAAATGCATGAGTAATTCACAAATTGAATTCTAAACTATGTGTGTCTTGAAGGCAGAAACAGGCTTTAGTCAACTTTTTACCCCAGTACCAAGCATATTGACTAGTACCTATTAAGCAGTATAATAAATGTATATTGAATAAATGGGTGAATTGTTTTACTCTGAATGCTCAATACTTGAAATGCTAATAGAATACTTGAAAGCAATTTTCTCATGTAGAAATATTTTTCTGACTTAACTCTCTTTTATCAAATAATCACACTTAAGTCATTTATATCAATCTAAAATATGTTTGAAAAAAATTCTATGTGGGTTTTTTTGTTTTTTGTTTTGTTTTGTTGTGTTTCTTACTTTTTGGGATTATTGTGATAACGATTTCAGCTCTTCTATGTAAGAGGCTATGCATTCTATTACATACACTTTGTAAATAAATCTCATTTAGCTAGAATATACCGAAATAACTTTGTTAGAAACTTGTAAGCACACAAATTTCTGGAGAAAATATTTGCTTAATCTATAATACTTTTCTACAAATGAACAAATTCAGCCAATCATTGCTCATGTGTTTTGGAGAAAGGAAGAGATATATTTTAGGAGTTTAATTAATAATGATTAAAGTCTGTTGCAAATTAGAATTTAAATATAACAATCACTCAAGAAATAATTAATACATTGACCTTTATGAGGAAAAGTCATACTAGCCCATGCTTATGGAAGTGTGTGTATTTGTTTGTATGCATGTGTGTGTCTCTGTTTTTCTTGTTTATTAACTTAAGGACTTTTTAAAATCATATTTTTTATTGTAGAATATAACATATATACATAGAAGTGATAACTTTACAGTGCAATTTAACAAGTAATTCTATAGAAATTTCCAAAAATGTTATGAGTTATAGCACCATAGTTTCAGTTATTTCCTTATTGTGACATATAACATATACACAAAAAGGTGATAACTTTCAAGCTACAATTTAACAAGTAGCTATAGAACAAATTCCAGAGGATGCTAGGGTTACAGTTCCACCATTTCAATTCTTATTCCAGGAATGAGCCCGATCCTGTCATTGAGGGATTGAGAATGCCTTTTTGACCAAAAGGGGGAAAAGAAAGGCAACAAAATAAGATTTCAGTGGCTAGAAGAATTCAAATAGAGTCAAGAGGCTGTTCTGGAGGTTACTGCTGTGCAAACTTTAGCTAGATATCCCAAATGGCCACAGTATGATAAGCCCAAGTCAACAGTAGTCCCCCAAACCCTAAAGAATACCTGGATCCCTATCTGAAACTCTATAAAAGTTTCACTCACTAAGTTTATTCCATAAACTTAAATCCTTCAGAGAACTCCTGTGACAGCTAAGTCCTAAAACCCAGAGGCAACAGTCTCTTCAAGAAGATCAACCACTTGTGTCCCCTTTTTGCATAAAGTTGACACCCCTTTTCAACATGAATAAGTTGGGGTGGTCACTGCCGAGACATCTCCAAAATTCAGGAAAGTGATTAAACTAGAGGAAGGAGTAGCAACAGACAAGATGGAATTGAACAAAGGATTATGAATACTGAATCTCTATATAATTTTCTTTTTCTTAGTTGCTTAGGATATTAGAATACCTTAAGGATTTTTTAATCTGCTCAATCACCCATTATGGTAGGGGTCCCAACAAATCCTAGTTCTTCCTCTGATTTTCAGATATTTTTAGTATAAGACAATGTAAAAAAAGTCTTCTTGAATAGCATTATGTTAATCAAATGTTTTCATTATGAACTGTGATTCTTGGCAAGAAACTTGCTCTATTTATACCACCTGAAAGAAATTCATTCTCTTTTTCATAGTCTTCACCATTCTCTCATCAGTCATGGAATTAAAAGCAACTGTCTTCAACCATCACATTTATGGCCAACAGTTTTTTGGCAAGGAGGCAAAGAACAACCCAATTGGGAAAGAATAGCCTCATCAACAAATGGTGCTGGGAAAATGGATCCCTGTTTGTGAAAAAAAGGAGGAGCCATACCTCCCACCATGTACAAAAAATTAACTCAAATTTTATCAAAAACCTAAATACAACAGGTAGAAACAGCAGACTTCTTGAAGAAAATGTAAGGAAGCATTTTCAGGACCTTGTGTTAGGCAACAGTTTCTTAGACTTGACACTGAAAGTACAAGCAACAAAAGAAAAAATAGATAAGTGGGACCTCATAAAAATTCAAAAACTTTTTTTCCTTAAAGGACTTTATCATGAAATAAAGCAACTTACCCAATGAAGAAAAATTTGGAAATTACATATTCAATAAAAAAGTTTAATGTCCAGAATATATAGAGAAATCCTTCAACTTAACAACAAGAAGACAAACAACCCTATATAAAATGTCAAAAAGACTTGAATAGATACCTTCCCAAAGAAGATACACAAATGGCCAGAAAGCACATGAAATTTCTCAACATTATTAGTTATCAGGGAGATGCAAATCAAAACCACAATAATATATCATTTCACACCCATTAGAATGGCTGCTATTAAAAACAATGGAAAATTACAAGTGTTGGAGAAGATGTGGAGAAATAGGAACACTCATTTGTTGCTAGTAGACATGTGAAATTGTGCAGCCGCTGTGGACGAAAATTTGGCAGTTCCTCAGAAAGCCAAGTATAGAATTACCGTATGACCTGGCAATCCCACTACTAGGCATATACCCAAAAGAATTGAAAGCAGAAACGGGAACAGGTATTTGAACACCAGTGTTCGTAGCATCATTATTTGCAACTGCCAAAAGATGAAAACAACCCAAATTTCCATCAACCAATGAGTGGATAAATAAAATGTGGCATGTACATGCAATGGGATATTATTCAGCTCTAAAAAAGAATGAAGTCCTGACATGTGTGACAACCTGGATGAAACTTAAAGACATCAGGTGGAGTGAAATAACTCAGGCACAAAAAGACAAATATTATATGATCTCACTGATTTGAAACAATTAGAAGAAGCAAACTCACAGAGGCAGAATCTAGACTATAGGATCCCAGGGGATGGGGTCAGGATAGAGAATGGGAAGTTAAGGCTTAAAATATGCAGGGTTCCTTTGTGGAATGATTGAAATGTTTTGGTAATGGATGGTGATGATGTTAGCAAAACACTGAACTTAATTAGTAGCACTGAAATATATATCTGAATATGATTAAAAGGAGAAATGTTAGATTTTATATACAGTAACAATAAAAAAAATTTTAATTCATGGAACTGCACTACAAACAGGGAACCCTAAGTCAAACCATGAACTACAGTTAATAGTACAGTTATAAAAATGTGCTTTCATCAATCGTAGAAAATGTTCCACACCAACGCAAGGTGTTTGTGGTGAGGTGGTGTGGAGCAATCCTGTATTTTATGCATAAATGTTCTGTAAACCCACAACTTCTCTAAAAAAGAAAAAAAATATAACTTCTACAGAAACTATAATCATATTAAGGCTAAGTGATCAGTGTTCTGTCAAAATACATAATAAATGAAGAATATACATATTTGAGAGGATAGATACTTTAAATCCTTCTCAACACTTAGTTTCTTATTCCTTTTTTTACCTCTAAATCAACCTTTCTGAAATGTTTTAAATATTCTGGTTCTCCTTTCCTAATCTCTTCAAATTAGTCTGAATTATCTTACCCATAGAAGACATTCACCTGCTGAAAACAAGTTACTGCAGGATATATGTTATTTTATTAGGATCAATTTCTCCCCTTTTCTCCTAGAGCTTTTCTTTTGTTTGCTTGTTTTTGCTATTTATCTTAACAAAAGACAGTCTATTCATGGAATGGGCCTTGTGATTGCAATAGAATTTAATTTCACCAATGAAAAGAAATCTTTTTCCACTACAAACTGGCAAAATGCCAGAATATTTTTCAGTGAAATGAATGAACTATATCAGATGCACAATGCATTTATTCCTGTCTCGGCAGACTGGGAGTTTGCTTTCTTTTTTGTTTCTCCATATGAACCATAGATAAGGATGGTTGTAATAAGGCCTTGGAAAAAATTCAAGGAGGTTGCCAAAAACACGTCTGTCCGACATGCAAGGCAGATGATAGCCTTTATCTTTGAACTCCAAAACTTACCAATGTTTTATTACAATCTTCTTTCATCCTTATTCAATTATAATTGCATATTTTTAAAACAATGAACTACATACTCACTGCCCAACAGTTCCTCTTATTTCATGTGGTTCTCAGTCCTAATTTGATATATCCAAAGAATGATTGTAAGGTTTTATTTGATTTGGCTTTGGGTTGTATTACTTTGTAAAATAAATTAAACAATGCACCTCCAAAGCTTGAGCTAATTTTTTGCCAAAAGCAATCTCTCCAGCTAGTGATAGTCTTGGAAAGAGATTTATAATTTTTGGCTGAGCTATAAATATTTTTCTCTACATTTCTTTGAGAAAGATAATTTTAATTCTGCACTAAAGATTCTGAAACTGCAGTAAACAACTTCTGTCACATCTTTGCAGTCAAAGGCAAACAGACATAGAAGCTAAAATAAAATAAAAAAAGAATAACTCTATGCCTTATACATCATAGGTAGGTAATTAATATCTATCAGTGGGTTAAAAAGCCAAATTAAGGTGTAAATATAGGCATGCTACATTTAGCTTTGCCAATTTAACTATTTTTAGGGGCAGTGAAACATAAGCTCCAATATAGAAAATAATAATAAAACAGTATAAGCTAATAGTTACTATGGTCTAGCTACCATTCTATATACTTTATATGTATTAATCCATTTAATCACTGAAACAACTTTATGAGATAGGTGCAACTATATCCCTGAAAAAGCATGGACAGAGAGTTTAGATCATGGTTTTTAGTGGAGAAGAAATGGCAGTTTGACTAAATTTACCTCATTTCAGCCACATTTCATAAGTTTCCACACTGAACCTCGTGCAACTGTGTTCAAATTGTGATTAAGTAAAATGGAATGCAGACAATGATAGGAGATGTAAAATCGATCTAAAGAACTTACTGAGATGACAGAACTATCTTTTCTTCTCTGTAGAGCCCTGTGTCCTAAGCTCACCTTTAGCTAAGCATATAGGTCTGGGAGAAAATAAAGTAACTGATTTTAAGAATAGAGTTTTTACGTTCAAAAAAATTTTGTGGGTACAACTATCACTTTTCCATTTTGTTTTCTATCTACTACTGCCCTAGGCACTGATTCGTATGGAAACAATATTAGTTTCTTGATGACCATGTAACTGTAGAGACATTTGTTAATAACTCTTGAGGGCATTTCATTTCAGCCACAGGAAATTTTCCAGGTATTTTTTTATAGGGAACTTGTGCAAACAATGTAGATGACCAATATGTGGTATATGCTGGAATTAATTAGTATATGTTGAGTCTGGCATATTGCAGGAACATAAAAAGTTTACAGAACCACTTCAATAAATCCTAACTCCCCTGAGAGAAGGATCGGATTCTACACACTAGTTTCCTTGGAAGTAGTGAAGGAACGTGAAAAATGAAGCGACAATGGGGCAACTATAAAAAATGATTTCTACATGCTGGTTGCATCTATAAATGTAAGTCTAACCTTTCCATGTTTTTTTCCAAAATAAATTGGCAGGAATGTGAGGCTTTAATGTACATATATCTCCCTCTATATCTTGCACACTTACATAGTATCTTCCAAATGTGGATACCTGGGAAACTGACAGTTGAAATGCCAGTCTTACCCAGAGCTATCCCCTTTATGAAATGAAACTCCATACATGATAGAAGAATAGCAAAATTCATTACTATGTATGTTATGTATAAGGCTTACCTAAACTCTTTTGTGCTCTTCTGTCCTCATTTTAGAATACTCCTCATTTCAGAATACTCCTCATTTCTGTAAAATGAAACATTAAATTTTGCTGTTGCTGAGGAGTAAAGTATATCAACTGCAGCCTCCATGTGCAGTCTAGTATAGCATGCATGTCAATGGTTCTCAAGAAGTACTGTGTAAATCTCTGGGCATCCCCAAGATACCTTAGGGGATTTTTGAGGTCAAAACTATGTTATCTACATATATATGAACTTTGTATATCAAAATACTAAGATGTCATTTGCCTTTTTTCATTATGCTGATATTTGCAGTGATTGTGCAGAAGCAACATGGATAAAAGTGGGTGGGTAACTTAGCAGAAATCAAAACAGTGGTACCAAATCATACTAATAGTCACTGAATTCTTCAACAGACATGTGGTTAAAAAATAAGCCACTTTCACTTAAGAATGTTCTTGATGAGGCAGTAAAATTTACTTAATCTTTACCCCTGAGTAAACAGCTTTTTAATATTCTATGTGACAAAATGGGAAGCACACAAGGAAGCATTTCTGCTGTATACTGAAGTGCGATGATTGTCTTAAGGAAAAGAACTTTGGTAATTGTTTGAGTTGTGAGGTGGACTAGCTGTGTTTTCTCAGGGAACACTATTCTACTTCAAATACCAACTGTTAAATATGAATCTTCAGATCTGGGTAGTTGACGGATAAGTTCTAAAAAATACACAAAGTAAGTCTATCACTTTAAGGAAAACAACCAGGAATTATGATTTTAAGAAAAAATTAGAATTTTGGAAAACTTGTATTGACAACTATGGTACTGAGATCTTCCCATTATTCAATGACTTCTTAATGAGATTTGGTGGTGACACTAACAAATGTAATTTTATTTCTTTTATAGTGAAAGGTTTCAACATTGTAATTCAGAGAATCAATATTTTCCAAATGACAACACACAAAATATAGATAAAATATGCATTCAAAGTGCAAGGTAGATCAAGGAATTTTAATTGAACAGAGCATGAAATGTTCATTGATATAGTTTCCAATTCCACACTGAAATAAACCTTTAAGAAACTATGACTTTCAAGTTTGAGTGTTGTACTCAAAGAAGGATATCAATAATTTCTGAAAAGGTTTTCAAAATATTCTTTGCCTTTCCAATTACATATCTGCATGAAACTATATTTTTCATATACTTCAAACTAAACAACACCTTGCAATATATTTATTGCAGAAGGGTATTGTGCTGGTTTGAATGTATTATGTCCCCCAGAAAAAGCCACATTCTTTGACACAATCTTGTGGGGCAGACATATTAGTGGGGATTAAGTTGGAAGTTTGGATTAGGTTGTTTGCATGGAAATGTGCCCCACCCAACTGTAGGGGATAACTCCAATAAGATAATTTCCATGGAGGTGTGGTCCTGCCCATTCAGCATGGGCCTTGATTACTGGAGCAGTATATAAGCTCAGACAGAAGAAGCCAGCTTGACACAGCCAAGAGGGACACTTTGAAGAAAGCCCAGGGGCTGCAGATGAGAGACAGTTTGAGGATAACCATTGAAAGCAGACTCTTGCTCCAGAGAAGCTAAGAGAAGACAAATAATGCAAGTGCAACTAAGAGTGACATTTTTGAGGAACTGCAGCCTAGAGAGGAATGTCCTGAGAGAAAGCCATTCTGAAATTAGAACTTTGGAGCAGATGCCAGCCACGTGCCTTCCCAACTAACAGAGGTTTCCCATACACCATTGGCCAACCTCCAGTGAAGGTACCCGATTTCTGATGTGTTGCTTTGAACACTTTATGGCCTTAAGACTGCAACTGTGTAACCAAATAAACCCCCTTTTATAAAAGCCAATCCATCTCTAGTGTTTTGCATTCCAACAGTGTTAGCAAACTAGAACAGATATGAAACCTAGATATCTCCAATCTTGCCAGAATTTAGAGAAAATTTCAAAAATGCAAAACACTCTTCTCATTTTGAGTGGAGGGGGAGTTAGAATACATAGTTATGTTATATAGAAGTATGCTATTTCTGTTAATACATAATGAGTTTTTATTATTTTTATATGATTAATATTCTAGAATATACATTTTAATTCATAATAAGATGATATAGATATAGGTGATATAAGTATACATAGATGTAAATAAACCTATAGATAAAGGTAATAATGTGGCTCACTTAAACAAGGGCTCTTGGAGTCTTCAATAATTTTAAGAGTGTAAAGGGAACTGACATCAAAATGATTGAGTTATGTAATTTAATATGTGCATATTCTTCTATATATTGACATTATTCTCTTTTAAAATGGAGTCACACTTCTTTCAAACTTTGCCTGCTAAGAGAGGCTTTCTAAAGTAGCAACATCTTATTGACTTTTCAGCCCTGTTTTATTTTTTTCATAACAATCATTACTAGACAAAATTTTATACTTATAGCTTATTCATTCACCTATTTATTTTCTGCATCTCCCACTGGAATGTAGTAAGCTCCATGAGGATGAGAGTTTTGTTTGTTCACCACTGTGTTCCCAGTGTCTAAAACAATGCTCAATAAATTAGTTGTTGAATGAAAGAATGAATGAATGAATGAAAATTAGTGATAATGACAACACCCTCTCAAATACCTTATCACATTACACTCAACACATTTTTTCCCAGTTATATATTTGAAAATATCACTACACATCTTAAAACCCTTGAATGTTTTCCTGTTGCCCAGGGATCAAAGTCAAACTTATTAGCAAGACATTCAAAGTCCACCAGAGTATCAATATGATAAAAATTTACCTCTCCAGACCCACGTCTCCACACTCATTGCCTTGTTATGTATGCTCTAGGAACTTGTAACTACAGGTAGCAACCCACAGATCACAGAGTTACTGGATTCAATTTCTATACTTATATAACTCCTATAATTATCCCCAAACCAACAATGAATAAAATAGACATATAATAATCACCTTGCTAAATTTTAATAATTCTTATTTTTAAATCTTAGTTCAGGGAATCAAATAAAAGACAACTTTGATAGTGAAAATTGCTATGAAGACAATAAGGTACAGTGTTGTGGCAAAGAGTAACTGTGGTGTGGGCATGCGTGATGGCCGGGTTCTTGTGTCACCTTGGCCAGGTGATGGTGCCCACTTGTCTGGTGAAGCAAGCACTGGCCTAACCATTACTGCAAAGGACATTCGTGGCTGGTTAAGAAACCAGAAGGCTAGTTTATTAAACCATTGGTCAATTGACTGCATCTTTGGCTGAATACATCAACGAAGGGTGTGTCTCTGCAATGAGATAATTCAATCAGATGGATTTAATCCAATCAGTTGAAGACTTTTAAGAGAGAAGAGAGAGAACATTCATTTCTTCTTTAGCCAGACAGCCTCTCCTGGGGAGTTCACCAAAGACCTTCATGGGAGTTGCCAGCTTGCTGCCTACCTTATGCAATTTGGACTCATACATCCCCACAGTTGCATGAGACACTTTTATAGAATCTCGTATTTACAGATGTCTCCTATTGGTTCTATTTCCCTAGAGAACCTCAACTAATACAGTATGTATCTGCATATCCTGAGTGAAGAGTTTACTTCACATAATATATTAAGGAAGGTCCTTTAAGAGGGAGATATGTCAGTTGAGATCTGTGTTATAAGAGTCAACCATTTGATGATATAAGAGAAAAGTGGTTAATTCAGAGTCAAGGCAGGTTCAAAGTCTCTGAGATGGGAAAGGCTTGTTATAGTCCTACAACTGAAAAAAGTTCAGGAGGGCTGGAGTCCATGAACAGGTAGAACCATAGTATGAATTAAGGTCAGTGAGCTAGGGAAAGATAGGATTATGTAGGTCCATGCAATCCTTGGGAAAGAGTTTTAGTTGTATTCCAAGCACAATTGGAAATATTTGGAGAGGTGAAAAAAACGGGGGGGGGGATGATAAGATTTACATATTAAAAAGTTGAAAGATTGGGTGAGAGAAATATGTTAACTGTGGTATTTTATATAATGTGTTTATTTGAGCAGGAAAAAAAAAAATGTGTCCAGAATTGACACTTTTTCTTTTGCATGTTGAAGTACAACAAAGTGTGTATTATGAGATATTTGAGGCATTTGATGTGAATAATATTTTTAGGAGAACGGAGATTCATAAATCTAGTCTATCAATTTTCTTCTAAGAACGTCTTGACCAAATATGCACTAAACACCACTAAACTTGGTGAAAACATACATAAGAGAGAGGGAATAAAGTTGCTTACAGGATAGGTAAACAATTTATATAGTTTTCATTTTGTTTCCTCAGTGATAGATAGTACATATACTTTTAAGGTATGTGTAGAAGCAGTTTCTAAAATATTTTCATAGTCTCAGATCCACAAATATTAATGGTTTTGGTATCTAATAAAATTGTTTTCCCAAAACTCATAGGGATTTAGATGAGAAATATGTGTGCTGTCATACATGAGGAGATATCAGTGGCCTCCAGGGAGGTACGCTTTTTTCATCTCACCACTTTTATTCACTGATATTCATTATTATATCCTTGGACCAAAACAACCCTTCAGTCATCTAAAAGGACACATGTACTTGGTACTTTCTTATAACAACCTCACATCCCTTTTGCACTGCTGCCTGTTTTGGCATCTCAAACTTTGAAATGGACTCAGGAACTCCTGGCTGCTCTCACCACCATTTAAGCACCATCCTAAAGTGCATGTTTTCTATGAAGCTGTGTCTCCTGGATTCTATCCTGAGAAGTCAGACAGCGGTCACATCCCCCTGGAGTCCTCACCAGTGGGTTCTCTCTCTCACCTCCCTACCACTTATAACCAGAAAAGTGGTAGGTTTTTGGACTGCTTTTTGTGTATGTGCTTTCTCTGAGATCTGGAAAACCTATATTCTTTTGGTTGTGTCTCTTAAAGCTCTTGGAGAGGGAAAACTCTGCTTACCTCTATGTCCATTTCATTGGTTCATTGTGCAAACTATATTTTGATTCAGCCAGACCTAGCCTTTGAAATTAAAACCACATGTTTAGAATCTACCTCAAGTATTTCGACTCTCAAGATTCTATATCCTTCACTTTCATTTTCAAAATAATATCTCTCCTTTAGACTTAAACTAAACCTCAATTGTGGAGCACCACATGACTTTTTTATTCTACTTTAGATCCATTTTTTGTTGTTGTAGAAACAATGAAGTCCAATGATTCAACGTGTGAGTTGCCTCAGGAATAAGGAGTAATTACTGAGGATAGAATGTATTTATCAAAAAATGAAAATAAAATCATGCATTTACATGGCACAACTTTCAATCTATAATAAGAAATAGAATGTTTAAAAACATGTCAATCTTACAAAATGCATCAATTGATCACTGAAAATAATTTGAGAATATAATGAACAAAAAATCTGAATGCAATATAAATTTCCACCAAAGTACAGGATAAATTGTAGAAAATTTATACTCTGGTGTAATTTTTTCAAATCTCAGACATTTTATAATAGAAAATTTAATGATTATAATAAAATTTCAGTGAAACATAGAGGAATCCATGTTTGGAGATATGCTTTCTGTTAAAAGGAGACAATTTTCAAGGTTAAGAATTTAATACATATTTTAAATATTCATAATTAATTTTATATTACACTAAAATATATAAAAGGGAAAATGTATGAATAAAAATAATAAACACTATAGCTTTATAGAAAGCAATAAATTGAGATGAATCTTTCTATCATTTTTTATATATTGCTAACTGCTTTATAGCTAGTAAGAGATCATCATTATGAACCATTATAAAACTTGTCACTTTTTAATGCAGACAGTTCATTTTTACAGAAGCATCCATCAAATTTCTTGATCTTCATAAAATGTTTCTTAGCCTTATGAATATTTCAAATTTTCATGAACATTTACATGCCAATTATAAATGTAACTACTTTAGGCAGAAAATATTATGTAAAATGGCACTCTGCTAAAACTTGTATTCCTTTGTGGCATTGACACACAATATCAATGGCACAAATTTTACTAAATATTCAGTGTCAGTAATGTCATGTCTTATTTAGTCAAGGCATAGTTATTTCTATACATGGGTATAGATTCTATAATACAGCAGTGTATTATAGAATTATTTATATACATGGAAAGTATTTTTTCTTAAAAAATATGGAGGAACTTGTTCACAAACATGTGCTTAATACATTTTCTTATATTGTCCTCAGCATTAACTGCCGATAGATAAATCAGTTTACTTCATCCCTCAATTTTTAAAACTCCATTATCTTCCTATGGCCTGGAATAGTGTTTTTCAAAGTGGACTTCAGCATAAGAATCACCTGGAATGTTTATTAAAAACTACTGACTCTTGGCCCTTATCTTAAACTCACTGAATAAGAATCTCTAATGGAAGAGTCAAGATTTTCATCTATTCTTAAGTTGATCAAGTTCTGAGGACCACCAGTCTAAAGGATAAAACCACACACCTCTGTTCAGTACACAAATCTTTTTATTTAGCCTCCAGTATTGGTTTTCAGAAAATCAAATTATGCTCACCATGTACCACTTACCTAACCTTAAGCAAGCCAGAAGATTGTACAACTGTCAACCCCCTATAGATTTTCCTCTGCTTGGAATGCTTTTCCCATACCTACTATCATTTACTTCTTTGGAGAGGTTAAATGACTGAAAGGGATTCTTAATGACCAGAATTCAAGAAAGAATTTTGATCTCCTAACTCCAAACACATAGTGTTTCATTATATTAAATTCAATTTATGTATTATATTATAGCTATTTAAATATATATATATATATATATATATATATATATATATATATATATATATATGAAGGCAAATAATGTGCAAAGCATTAGAGGGAATTCAGAGAAAACATTTGTTTCTTTTACCCTCCTGAGAAATTTTGCTTCTGACCTGATCACAAACTGGAAAGCATTCATTCATTGCCTTTTAGGAAGACTGTTCTAACCCAGCTCAGCTCTAAGACTGAAGAATACACTGGGCATGGAAGTGGACACGGGTTTAATTGGGACTTATGGTCCCATAGTGATTGCTGGCTGTGCAATTAACCACGCAAAAAAGAAAGCAGTGAGTGCCAGTGGGGTGGTTTTATAAAGGCTTAGGTCCATAGGGTGTGACAAGTAGTTACAGCAGGGTTTCATGAGATTTGGATATTAACAGTGATCAGGGGAGGGAAGTTTTAATGCTTTGATGATACAGTCTTCCCCCTAAGAGAGTTTGTTGGCCTTTAATGTCTGTCCCGGTCATGTAGGCAGCTGTGTGCACTGACTTGCTCTCAGAATGGAGGAGGGGGCAGGGCTCTGGGGTCTCACAAAGACCTTCCTGAAATATATGAAAAATAGGTGATAAATTTGCTTTTGAATATGTTGGTTCTCTGAGTATGAAATCATAACCTTTGGTTCTGATTAATCCTTTTGAATTGATCTATAGGCATGAACACTGGAATAAGACTCTCTAATTTTCTAACTCATCCACAAAAATTTCATCAGCAAATTCAATAAAATGTTTAAAAGTAAATTTTGTAAATAACACCATTAAAAATATTTTATTATTTTGGGAAAATAAAATTCAATTTACTTTTCAATGGAATTACTTTCAATATCTTCTTTAAAGGTATTTCTTGGCATTTCTGATGAGAATTTTAGTTTACAATCTTTCACTGCTATTCACTGTGTCAACATTTCAAGGAACATCTTCAAATATTTTCTGCACATATTTCAAGGTAAGAAATTTTATATGGCAATAAGTAACTGTATACATGGCCCATGTTCAAGGTCATGAAGAAAATCCCATGAAGCAAAAGCATCTTCCTCATGGGAATACTCCAGAATGTGAAATTCCACAATAAGAATTTGTCATTTTGGCTTAAGAATTGCCAGTCTTATAAGGAAGAATTTGAAAATATACCTGATTTGTGAGAATTAAAATTTAATTAATTTTTTACATCAGAAGATGGACCAAGGAATTGGATGACACCATCAAGGACATGGAGAGAGGGATGAGTAAGTTGGAGGAAAATGAAAGTAGTTAGGAAATGAAAAAACAGTGACAATTCCAGAAGTTTGACCTGGAGAGAGAGGGGCAATGCCAAAAAGACACATCAAAATCTTCAAAATGTTGCCTAACATTAGCCTGGATTGTGAAGGAAGCTATAATTAAATCCAAATACCATCCATTCAATATTCATGAGTATTTAGTATGTGTAGGACACTTTGTCTTTAGGGTGGAGGAGTGAGCAAAAACGGATGCAGTTATCTCTCTCACTAAACTTTAGATCTGGAGTGGGGAGACAGAATAATAGACTTTAATCAGATGCTTATACCCATAAATGCAAACTTACATCTTCTCAATGTGCCGAAAGAAAGTAAAAAACAAGAATTTGAGGACCCCAAAGAGCGAGAATGACCTTGTCATAAAAGTCAGTTCTAAAAGATCAGTGAGAGTTGCTGTCAAGAAGAGAGAAAGGAAGATTCCAGGGAGAAGAAGCAGCCAAGACAAATACTTGTAATAGGAGGGGACTTCTTCAAGAAAAACCATTCTTTTTTCAGAGCTCCCTGTGTGGTTGAGCCTTCAATACAATAATTCTCTTTCTGCTCAATTCTGCTTGTCTCTCCTACTTTTTACAAGTGTTGACCCCAGGGATACTCTAGTAAATAGCCTACATACTAAACTCTGCCTCAGAATCTGCTTACCAGGGACTACAACTTACTTCAGTTGATACCAGGGGTGGTCAGGTAAAGCAGGTGTTCAGAAGTTTCTAGAACTGGATTTCTTTCAACCTGGCTTGAAGTGAGGACCTCATCACTGATGATAGAAGAAACAAGCATTTCTGATATAAGACAACAACTAGTTGCTAAATTTTACCACAGTTGTATCAGGACAGCTGCTGAAGTCACAGACAAAGGTTCAGTGACCATCTTCCAATCCTTGCTTGCCCTCCTCCTTTTCTTTGTGTGCAGATGTTTCAATATGTTTCCATTTCATAGCCCAGGAGAGACCTTCAGTCTAATGGAATGGCCTGACCATACTTTGAACACAAAACTGGGAACAAGCAGCCCCAGTTGCTTATTAAGGCAGGAACTCTGTGCAAAGGCTGCTTGATACATGTGTTTTACTCAGTAACAGGATCTTCTCCCCCTGGGGTATAAATACTCACTCTCAGGCAGTACAGGCACATAAAGGGCCTTATAAAGGAAGAAGTCCTTATGATGTGAAGATCACCATCATTATAGGGTTTATCCTATCATCAAATGTACGTAACCAGCTGTTGGGAAAGTCATGGACACACCTAGGGCCATCTTCCAGCCCTCATTTACCCCCTCCTTTTTCATTGTGTGTGGATGTTTCAGTGTTGACATTCCACAGCCCAGCCTGGCAGAGATGTTAGGTCAAACGAAAAGGCCTAGCCAAAACTTAAACCCCAAAAACCTGGAATAAGAAGTTTCAGAGGCTTATTAGGGTGGGGATTTTCATTGGGAAGAACACCTCCTCTTTAGGTAAAAATACCCACTCCTCAGCAAGACAGTCATGTCTCCTCTCTGATGCAAATTGGAGCACGCCAAGCTGCCATCCACTGACCCTTACCCAAAGAGGTGGCCTCCCTGGGACCAACCATGATCAGATCTCTTCTCCTGCTCTTTTGGGCCTTTTTGCTGTGTAAGTGATAAAACAGTCATTTGCTGAAAGTTTCTGTTGTGCCTGAGTCTGTCTTCCCATGACGCATCATATAGTAACTTACTCCACTATAGTATTTGAAGGAAAGGGGTTAAATATCTGGTGTAATATATGAGGTATTTGTCCCCTGGAAAAATAACAAAATTTTAAGAAGGAATGATCAATAACCAGAAGCCTGCTTATTAGCATACTCATCTCCTACAGTGGTGGGGCAGAAAAAAACATGCCATTAAGCTTAGTATTTAATCATTAGTATGATTGAGCTCCAAATAAGAATAAAATCCTAACTAAAGCAGGTCTTCTATTCTAAGTCAGGACCTTGATTGGAGAAAAAAAAAAAGGAACATTGACATGGAATGGGACATTTGTGATGATTCCCCTAAAAATTTTGAGTCCCCAGGTTTCTTTAAATCCACTGAGTGGAAAGAAATTGCCTACACCTTTCTATTAAGATCTAGCACTCCCCCTTGCTTAAAAATTGATTCAGAAAATTCCCCTTCACCTAACCAGTGCCCCTTTTAGAATCTGTCCCCTACTCTCCTCCCTGCTACTAGGCCTATATAAAGAGTCTTAGATCAATGGAACAAGAAAATAAAGTACAGTAAAGAGACATTATTTGGGAGCACATTCTCATAATATAGGATATAACAATCTGGCAAGGGCTCCAGGAGATGGTGTACACTTGCTGCTCTCATGCCCTCTAGAACATAGAAAGAGTGATGGTCATGCTATGTAAAGTTGAAAGGCCAGGCTTGCCATGACAGAAAGAGGATATGGGAAGGCTAGAATAGATACATCATGTAAGACTGGGAAACCCATCAAATGATCATGTTCCACAGGATGATCTGGAGGATACACCATGTATCAAGGCCATAAGGAGAGTAACAGTGAGAAGGGCACCAGCATCACTAAGAGGTTCAGTGGTGCCTCTTCTCCACATGTCAAGGATGATGGTGGGAGAGGCAGTCACAGAACTTGATAGGCTGATAGCAGAGAACACCCAATCAATGAGTGGTAAAACCTCAAAACAATGAGACCAAGTGGCAGTACTTAAAAGCCAAATAGGATGCAATTTTCCTCACACAGTTAGAGGAGCAGTCAGAAGACCTGATCAACAGAGTGTTATGGAAATAATTAACTGAGAACTGTCCAAAAGAACAAAATTTATGGTTCCCCAAAAGGTATTTCTCAATTTGAAAATAAATCATGGGTGAATGATCAAGAATCTGAAAGAATTTGCTTGAGTCAAAAGCCACAGTCTCTTCTCCATTTTCCAGACCTAATCTCATTTTTGACTCAGAATCCACAGACTAACAAAGAGGCCATATCTCAGGAAGAAGGAGACTGTGATACATGTCAGCAATTACCCTGGTTATTGCTCAAATGGGTTTAATGCCATGAACTTCAGTAAAATGGAGAAAGGGAAATATTCAAATGTTTTAGGGACTGTTGGCCCAAGTGACATTGATCTCCAGGTACTTCAAAGTGTCATCACAGCACCCCATCTTCAATGGCCAGCAATCATTCTGACAGAAATAAGCACATTCTGGATATAGATCTGCCTTTTCTGCTCACAAGGCCTCAGCTAATACCATCATTGAAGGGCTTCTGGAGTGTTTTATCCATCAGCATGGGATACCACTTAATATCACCTCAAAGAAGAGGGCTCTGTATACAGAAAAAGAGGTGTGGGAGGAGCCATGACATTGGAATCCTTTGCTTTCTAAGAACACAGACTACAAAATCAATGATTCCTAACAATCTGCTAATATTGCTTGATGTCTACCAAAATTTGCTAGCTATTAATTAATATACTTAGTAAATTATTAGGAAATAACTAGCAGATGTGCATACATATGAAATAGGATGACACATAATATCCCAGTAAGTGCCATTGGTTTTGGAAATACTTAATTTGAAATGCTTATGGATATGTAACGTATCTTAGAAGACAGACTGTGAATAAAGATGTATATTCGTGAACCACACACTTAGTTTTAGACAGTTCATAGCTCTACAAACTCCTCTATAGAATGTTGACTAAAGGTATCTGTGTAACTTGGAAAAGAGGATATTAGTATTTTGGAAGATATTTACATATATAAGATGAGAAAGATAAAGGCAAAAATTAATGAACACAGAGGTAATAGGAGAATCACAAATATTAAGTAACACAGGAGCCTAGGGAAGAAAGTATACAGGACAAGTTAGATAACAGAAACAAATAAAATGAAGAATGAAAAAAGACCGTTGGATTCATCAACCTGACAGTCATTATTTATCCATTGAAAGACTATTCAATGATGTGATAAGAGAAAAAGTCAAGTTAAAACAGGTTCATAAGGGTCTCTCATTAGGAGACAACAAGAGTCAAACAGTGCACACATTTGACAATTTTATTGATGAAAATAAAGAATGGTACAATGGTAGCATAAAAATGTACCAAGGATTATGATATTCTAAGGAAACATGAGTATGGATACTGGTAGAAAAGAAGCAGCACCATAGAATGAAAATTAAAAATGTAATTGAAAAACACAAAAATTAGCTTAGGTGTCTGTGGTGGTTTGAAACTGTATGTACCTCCAGAAATTCATGTTCTTAAAGCAATTCCATTCCCATGAGTGTAAACCTATTCTAAGAAAGAACTTTTGATGAGGTTACTTATGTAAGGCATGGTCCAAGTTGGGTCTTAATCCTCTTACAGGAGTCCTTCATAAATAGGATGGAGGAGGAGGGAGGGGAGAGGGAGGGAGGGAGAAAGAGAGAGAGAGAGAAGGAGAGAGAGAGAGAGAGAGAGAGAGAGAGAGAGAGCTATGAAAGCAAGAAGCTGAAATCAAGGAAACACAGAAGAGAAGGGAAAGACTAAGAGATGCTGCCACATACCTTACCATGTGGCAGAGGAACCACAAATTGCTAGTAGCTGATCTTTGGGAAGAAAGCATCACCTTGATGATGCCTTGATTTGGATATTTTCCTAAACTCTAACCATAAGCAAATAAATTACCACTGTTCAAGCTGAACCATTTCATAGTACATTGCTTTCAGCAGTTTTAGGAAACTAAAACAGATTTTGGTGCTGGGAGTGGGGTGCTGCTATTGCAAATACCAAAAATGTGGAAATAACTTTTTAATTGGGTAATGGGTAGAGGCTGGAAGAATTGTGAAGTGCCTGATAGAAAAGGCCTAGATTGCTTTGAAGGGACTCTTGGTAAAAATATGGACACTAAAGTTACTTCTGATGAGGCCTTAGACAGAAATGATGAATGTGCCATTGCAAACTGGCATAAAGGTGACCCCTGTGTTAAAGTGCAGAGAACTTGACAAAACTGTGTTCTGTTGTTGAATGGAAGGCAGAATTTGAAAGTGACAAGCCTGGATATTTAGCTGAGGCTATTTCCAAGGCAAATGTGGAAAGTGCAGCCTAGTTTCTCCTTGCAGCTTATAGTAAAATGCAAGAGGTAAGGGATAATCTGAGAATGAACTCCTGGGTGCAAAGAAACCAGAAACTGATAGTTTGGAAAATTCTGAGCTTCTGGAAAGTGAGTCCCCAAAGACTCCTGGTCCATGTAAGGATAAAACTGAACATGGAACCAGTCAGCCATTTCAGTGCAAGTCAGGACTGGAAATGCAGTTATCCAGAAAGGATTTGTGGAAAGTTATTTTGTCTGATGGTTTGGACTCTTAAGTACTAAATACAAAACTGACTAGTTTTTTTGTTTGTTTGTTTGTATTTTTTTTTGGTGTATGTGTGTGGACAAGATCTGTATGAGCAGAACTACTGTCAGCCTGCAATAAAAAGGACAGAAAAGAGACAGATTTAAGGAAAAATGACTTCAAAAGCAGAACCATGAAAGCTGAGGTCTGGATTGAAAACATTTTTCAGGCCAAGAGAGCAAGTCCATCCACGTGTGTGGAAAGAGTGAGTACTCCCCAACACTCGGAGAGAGCAGGACTTCCACCCCGTTGTTCAGGGAGAGTTTTACCACCCCAGTTTTCTCAGATGCCTGCAGGACTGCAGAGAGTCTGACCACCACCCCTATGATTGATGAGGGTGAACCTTCACCCCAGTATTTGGAAGAGCAGCACCCCAATATTCAGGGAGAGCATGACTGCTGCTCAAGCACTTAGAAAGAGTAGGGTTGCTGCTCCATCAGGCCCAGAGGATGAAACATCATTCTATAGATGACTCTCAGACCTTCAAATCTAATGAAGTATGCCCTGCAGTTTTTCAGAATTGTTTAGGTCCCATGACCCCTGTTTTTCCTCCAATTTTTCCCTATAGGAATGGGAATGTTTATCCTATGCCTGTCCCTACTTTGCATGTTGGGAGCAGATAACTTTTTCTCAAAGTTTCACAAGTCCATAAATTGAGGGGATTTGGGCCCCAGGACAGATCACACCTATAACAAATTTTGATGAGACTTTGTACTTGTAATGCTACTGAAATGACTTAAGGCTTTGGGGATATTGTGATACAATAAATGTATTTGCATATGGCAGGAACATGTCTTTTTGTGGTCCAAAGGGTGCAGTGTGGTGGTTTTAAATTATGTACTCCAGAAAATCATGTTTTTAAAGTTAGTCCATTTCTGTGGGTGTAAACCTATTGTAAGACCTTTTGATGAGGTTACTTCAGTTAGACTGTGGCCCAGTGTGGGTCTTAATCCTCTTACCAGAGTCTTTTATGAGCAGGATGTGTATGTATATATATATATATATACATACACACACACACACACACATATATATATATATATATGGAGAGAGAGAGAGGGAGAAAACCACAGAAGCAGGAAGCTGAAATCAGTGCAATCCAGAAGAGAAGGGAGAAACCAGCATATGCTGCCATGTGCCTTGCCACGTGGCAGAGGAACCAAGGATCACCAGCAGCCAGTCTTTGTGAAGAAAGCATTGCCTTGATAATGACATGATTTGGACATTTTCCCAGACTCCAACTGTAAGTGAAAAAATTCCCATGGTTCAAGCCAAACCATTTCATGGCATATTGCTTTCAGCAGCATAGGAAACTAAAAAAATTGTTGTTTGTATTTAATAGAATATGAATTGGCAAGAATAACCAAATCAAATAGTAATAAAAAGCAACTAGCATTAAATTTTAATTAAGAAATTTTTTAAAAGTTTATGTTTGGTTAGATCCCATAGCTTGACTTTAGACATGGGTTCAATCTGCTTAAAAATCCAGACTGCAATACTAATCCTAGTCAGTTGGTGTGGAGCAAGTTGCTATGCAGTGCCTTGTGGCAACACAAGTTCAGGTACAACAGAAACTTTCAGCAAGTGACCGCTTTATTACTTGGACAGCACAAAGGGTCCAAAAGAGCAGGGGAGGAGATCCCATTGTGAAGTGTCTCCTGGGAAGTCCAGCCGCTCAGGTCAGATTCAGTGGATGGTAGCTGTGTGACCCACTTCACATTGGAGAGGAGACATGGCTGTTTTGCCCAAAAGTTGGTATTTTTACCCAAAGGGGAGAGGGTCTTACCACTGAGAGTCCCTTCCCTGATTAGCATCTGGAACTGCTTATTTCAGGGTTTGGTGTTTAAAATTTGGTGAGGCCTTTTCATTAGACCTAACATTTCCCCTGAGCTGGGCCATGGAATGGAAATGTTCTGCACACAATAGAAAAGGATGGGTGGAGAGTAGGTGAGGGCTGGGAGGTGGCCCTTAGGTGTGTTCCTGACTTCCCCAGCAGTAAATTATGTACATTTGGTGATAAGATAAACCTTAGAATGATGGTGATCTTCACAGTGCCCTTTGGATAAATAATCATGTCCCAAGATACTTTAGTTCTATTAGCTTATCTGTTTCAAAGGCCTTTCACATTCTTTTGGCCATGCAGCATCTGAGTCTTCCTACTATGTTTGGAGAATCTCTCAACAATGTAGAACCAGTCTCCTATTTAGAAGCAAATATACCATATCCTTACTTTCCCAGTCCCTTAGAGTTAAAATGCAAACACATCAACAAGTTTCTGTCAATCACACATCAACTTTGAGCCCCAAGCTAGTGACCTAAAGAAGATCTGGGGCCTACATTACTGCAGCTAAAACCAGACACCAGTTATAGTAATGCAAGTACCAGTTTCACTTATCTTGTTTCAATAATTCCCGTGGCATGAAGAGGCATCATTTGGTACCCAGAGGTGGTGGCATGAAGAGGCATCATTTGGTACCCAGAGGTGGAGTCAGTCATGGCTTTGGTTGATCACATCTGCATCATGATTTGGAGCATTGTTTATGTTGTTTCAAATCCAAACCTTGTTCTCTGGAACTCCTGAGATATGAGCTACCCAATATCTTCCTAATAGAATCCTTTTCTACTTAAATTATCCAGAATCAGTTCCTCTTTTTTGCCAGTAAAAACTCTTGCAAGCAACTCTACCTGAGTCATCAGTTGTGGCTTCAACATTTTGAATTATTTTTTTTTTTAACTTTTTTTATTCATCTATAATGTAAGGGCAAAGTATCTAAATTCCAATCGAAACTGAGATGCATTATCAATTTTGCTTATTTGTGTGGTTTCCTTTCCATTCATCAATTTTGAATCCATAATGTTCTACAGTTGGGAGGGGGAAAAAAAGAGCTGTAATTACATATTTCTTTTTTGTTATTATTATTATTTTTTTTTTCCTCCCTTACAGTCTTCTCTCCACAGGCCTGGTTTGGTATTCTAATTCTCATCCTGGCTTGGTGAGTCAACATTACTGACTTATAGCAGTACTTTGCTGTGTAATATATCTCTGCCACAAAAATCATTCTTCTTTGTTAAGTCCTCTTCACTCACAGCTGCCTGCTGCACTTCGCTTTCCACCAAGCTGCAGACATTGCATTTTCTCTGATTATATTTGTGGAACATTCATGAATACTTCTTGGGTAAAAAATAATCATTCCAAACAAATAAATCAAATCAATAAATAAGTCAATAAATCTCTTTTGCCTTAAAACATCATCAGTCTTTAAAAGAATGAATCACTAGTCCTTGTTCCTACTTTTTGGACTTTCAAAACTATTGCATCTACTATTTCAGGCTCTTTTGGTCCTATGTTAGTGCATATGTTAGATGACATACTTGATCTTACACAAGGGCCAAAGACATTTGACCCTAGGATTCAATTTCAATGAACTCTGTTTTCTTCTAAGATACTCTTCCATCAGGAATAGAAAATGCTGAAGAAAGAAAGTATTAGCTATTACAAGAATTCAATTCCGTTATTTTTTACCTGCAGTCAATTTTATGGTTGATCCCCTTCTTTTTGGAATTATATTATAGTAATACAGTAGAGTGGAATCCAGTATAAAATTGTTCATCTTACATTTCAACCAAGAGGCTGAATGACTCAAATATTTATTGGTTCTGAAAGATTATTCCATTTGGACTGTGTGCTTTTATTCTTGTCTTTAAACACCCTCCATCCCCCAACCCTCCCATCCCCACAAACACACATCTATTCCTTTCCACTTGTGCCCTGCTCTGTGCCTCTAAAAGGCTGTTTCCTACAAATTCTATTCCAAAGCTCTCCTGCTCTCTGGCTTTCAATTGTATTTGCCAATGGTAGATGCAAATAGGAGATGTGTGTTTTTGAGGAGTTAGTTCAGAATAATTCATTGCCATTCTCTTCCTATTTGTCCTAGCAGTGGCTCTGTCCCTTTAAGTCAGACTAATGCTCCCATCAGGCCACCATCTAGCTTTCAACTAGCTCCAGTGACACGGCTTTTTCTCCCTGTATCTTCATGCCTATGGGTGGCTTCCTGCTGCTACTAGTCACCTCTAAGTATCTTTCATAAACTTTTCTTCAAAATCCCAGCTAAGTGTGTCTTCTGTTCTCTGTCAGAATTTTCACTGATGCAGACTGTACTCACTTTCAGAACCAGCTTCAACGATTAAAGAGAATCAAACAATGGTTTAAAATTTGGTAATGCTCTCAAGATCTTAACAATTCAACTCCCAGTGATTCCTTATTAAATAATTCACCTTTTGCACCATGACCTTAACCCAAGTAACCCATTAATTATCTTTGAGTCTCCCTTCAGTCTTCTGCCCTTAATTTTAGTGTCCATGGTATTACCTTTCTGCTCTGTGACCTGCTGATTTCCCAGATGTCTATAATACCAAAGCATACTTTAAGTTCTGTGATCTCTAAGAAATACTGAATGGCTGCTATCTTGCAGAGTATAATTTCTCTAGCAGGCAGCATTTTCTACCTCTTCCAACTAAACCTAAAGTCACTATCCACAAAACAAGAAAAAGTTGAGAGATTTTATGTCTCTAAACTTCCTATTCTACTAAACAACAGCTCTAGAATATATACGTATATATAGAAACCAAAAGTAAATTAGCTCATGTGTATTAATTTGATACTAATAAGGATTTAAGACATTTATTGTTTTCAATGAAACCTGTCCACATATTTTCGTTTAAATATTTGATAAATTAATATGTGCAAAGTTCATATAATTTCTTGATTAAATGTGTAGTATCATATATTTGTTTGTTTATGCTTATATATATATTTTTATATTTACAAAAATTCCCATATTTCCTACATAATACACCAAGTGCTATGCATTAAAGAACTAAAATGCTTCCTTTCATTATTCTTACTGAATATTTTATATTGTAGGTTTTAATTGTATAATGGACAAAGTAAGTTTGCCCAATGCTTAGAATAAATGCACTTATTAAATACAGTTATTAGTATGGCCATTAATTTAACAGCCTTACCATTTTATGTATTGCAGTTTGAACAAATTAAATTTAAAATAACAATAAATGAACTGGTGCAAATGAAAATATCCTTAATTCTTCATTATTCAAGGAAGCGGAGTTGATGGACATTCCAGAAGTGATAAAAAAAAAAGAGACCTGTGTTATATTTTCTGACCTTTGTTTCCCCTGGAATTGTTAAAATCCTTGAGCAGTTCTCCTTGTGCAAATATTAACAAGGTTTTTATTCTGGTTTTGTTGCTTTGGGTTTATCAAGTATCCATGATGTTCACAGTTACGGTGTACTGAATTGTATTCAGGGACCATATATAAACCTTTGTGCATTGCTAGCAGTAAAGGTGAGTGATTTTGTTACATGTCTAATTTTAGTTATCCTGCTTTCTTTCTTTATCTCACTTGCTTTCCAATGTCTTAGCTATTTTTACAGTTGAGATATTTTGAGGTAACTATTTTAATTAATTTCATATTTTTTTCCTTTGGTAACATATTCTGGAGCTATTTGTAGGAAAGCTTGGAAAGATAACCAATAATATAAAAAAACATAAAGATTTATAAAAGGATGTGAAAGTATCAAACACTATATCATGAAAATGTTTTATTTGAATGACACTTGGAGTCTGGGACGCACGCCAAGAAGTAAAAGCATTTTGGCTATGTGGTTTCAAGATCAAAAGAGCAAATGTTTTTCACAATCTATCATGCAAAAGTTATTTGCTTGATTTATAGTCTGTTTCCTCTATTCTCAGAGGGGGAAAATAGATGATATAAAAACAATAAAGTATTAACGGAAATGACTTGTTTGCATTATATAAGTGTTGGGATTTTGTCCTCTTTAGGAAGAACTTGATATCTCTGAAATCATGAAGTGTATATCATGCTTTTTGATCTACATTCTTATTACATGACCATATTTACAATAACATGATTATGTAAACAAAAACACATTATCTATTTCAAATGTATTTTAATGCATTGTACATGCTTTGAAATTACTGTTGAGCTGGGATTAAATATTTTTTCTTTGAACTATGCTAAAAACAGAACAAAAATCGTAGGACAATATTTTTATCTTTAGAAGTTTTATTGTGTTCCTTTCATGGCTGTGGAGGAAACTATTAGAATGGCAAACATAAATTAAAGATCATAGATGACTAAAAGCAATTATTAGCATTTTGCTGCTGTTTATTTCCAGCCTCCTCCCATTTTCACTCCTTAATAGACATCTTAAAACAAAACAAAAACTTCACTCTAAACCTGCCACATGGATAAAGGCTTATTAGTTTTCTATGGAAAAAAAAATTATTCTGGATATTTAACAGCATAATGTAAAGAACAAAGATTTCAAATTTTATATGTGCTACTCTCATGACACATTTTTACTTTTATGACTTTAAGTTACTGAAAAAACTTTCAGTGAGAAATTAATAAAACCCATCATGTCATTCACTGACGTAACTTTGTAACTTGTCAGTTCTTATAACTGGCTATGTTTAGAATTACAATAATTTGCCCACACCATAACTATGCCCTGACACCTTCTAAAAAAATGGTATTTTCTCTTGTCAATTTAACTATACAGTCCCACTTTACCAGAATAGATTGTGTTTTGCACCCTTAGCTGTATCTTCTGAATAGTTGTCCTTTGGTAAATGTTAAACAGATGTGACTTAAACGTGGTTCAAAGCAGTGAAATAGGTGAAGAAAGAGTTATTTCATCTTACTATAATTAGAAGAGAAACAGTAACAATTTTTTGGTAAATGCAGTAGGCCTGAGAATTTTACATGGGATCGAGTGCTTAGCAACAAAGTGCAGGTGATTAGGCCCCTGTTTTGAATCTAGTTAATAGAACTGGAATTATTATAGGATTTAGTCACTGTAAATGACAATTTAAAAAGAATATATATTATCACCACATATTACACTTAATATATATTATACTTAATATATACTACACTTAATATATTACATTACAGTGTTTATTAAAAGTGTTTCAAACCCTGATAAGACTTTCTCCAAGATTTTGAATACAGAATTTTAGAATTGACTGATTACTCTTCTGGGCACTATTTGAAACACGTTGCATGCCTGAATTCATTTTACTTTCATGAAAGCTCTATGAGGTGGTTACTAATATTATATCTGTTTTACAGATGATAAAATTGAGGCAAGCAATTATCCAACATCATACAACTAGTGAGTAACCATTCTGTCTTAGTTTTCCAGGCTACTTTGACAAATACTACATGGTAGTTTGGCTGCAATAACAGGCATTTATTGTCCCATGGTTTCTGAGGCTAAAAGACTTGCTTCCTCCAAGGGTCAGTAGTGTTCTGGTGTTGGGTTGATGCCATTCTTAGGGTCCCTTGGCATGAATCCCTGCCTCATATCACATGTTGATGTCTTCCCCTTTCTCATTTATAAGGCTTCAGTAATCCAGATTAAGACCCACCCTCCTTCAGTTGGGCCAAACCTTAAAAAAATAACACCTACAAGAGATCCTATTTACAACGGGTTCACAACCACAGGAATGCAAATTGAGCTGAAAGAGGTGGGAGAGGGGCATGTATAACACCAGAGGTAAAGATAGATGATAAAGTGTGGGACTTTATAACTTAGCAAAAACTGGAGTGGTTGATGACTGACTAAATGTACAAATATAAAAATGTTCTTTCATGTAAGAGAACAAATGAATGTCAACCATGAAGAGTGTTGGAAAGGGGATGGTAGTGGGGAAAAAGATAATCAAAGCAAACTGGAGTCTATTGGTCAACAGTAACATTGTAACATGCTTCCATTAAATGTAACAAAGCAATATACCAAAGCTAAATGTGCATGAGAGGGGGATATAAGAGAGAGATATGGGATTCTTGGTAGTGGTGTTGTTGTTGGACCTTAGTATTATATTGCATTGTATGATATTTTATTTTTTCTTTTTATTATTCACTAAAAAATACCAAAACGTTTAAAAAAATAATATCTACAAGAGATCCTATTTACAATGGGATCACATCTACAGGAATACAAATTGAGATTCAGAACAAGTCTAAATTGGTAGAACAATCTACCACACATTCTTAAAATTGTTTGGAGCTCTAATAAGTACAAAATATTATAAAAAGAATTTCATAAATACATCTCTGTTGGTGGTGATCTCTTTGAATACAAACCCATTACTCCTTGGTTCTCAAAACTACTGTGGTTTAACTCATACATTATTTAATTTGTTACAGTTTCTTTGGTTATCCACAAATGGCATTAATCCTAGAGAAAAGGGTGATTTGTTTAACGATATGTCAGTGCCTCAGAGAACACAGTGGTTAGAATGCAGCTGAGTCTCACAGACTAAAACCAAGGATTGGAAAATCATAGGGACTCCAGGGAGACATTTTTCTCTAGTTCTCATTTCTTCCACTTTCGGTGTCTGCTTCCTTCTCTCATCCATATAGTTAAAAGCAATAGGAGCCAGAAGTCAACTTCTGGCATGAGCCTGAGAGCCCCCACAGACCCATTCCCCATTGAATCAACCATATGAAAGCAACAGCTATTTAAATTTTCTGGAAATTGTTCTAAAGGCATATAGAAAATGAAGAAGCATTTATATATTTTTTAAATGTACTAAATCTCATTAAGAACATCAAGAGTCTGTGGCATTTAAGCAACAACCCATTTGCTCACTACCAGTACTTAGCTTGATAGAAGCTCCACATGGAGTGAATATTAAGAAGATGGGGCTCCTCAAGATGGGGCTCCTTTCCTCAGCTTCCAGTCTTGAAATGTAGCATCTGACCCAGAGAGGAAGGCCTTCAGCATGTCTTAGAGTCAATTCTGAGTTGCAGAGCCTAAATTTCTGATGAGTGCAGCCAAGGGGCCAGGGTTTCCCATTTATAGGGCAGAGGCTGTATCCCAGGCATAGCTGGCTGTCCTCACCCCAGTTTGCTGGTAGGGTGGAGGTTTCATGATGGGAGTGGCAAGCTGAGAGAACCAGAATCTACCCTCCCCCAAAGCACATGGAACAGTAACTCAGATATTTTACACAGGATAAGAAGCATAAGAATAGAAAGCTCTGAAGCTCTTACCAAAAAAACTAACCTTATTTGAAATGAGTGTGGGAAAGTTCAAACCTGAGGATGCTCTTGAGAACAATGGAGATTGTAAGCATAGACAATTAAGAGAAGGCTGGTAGTTCTGTAGAGCAACAAACTAAACCATGGTTCAAAATAGTTTACCAGAGAAAATCAGGGGAAGAAACAGCAAATAAGAACCCTCCTGAGGTTAGAAGACATTTCAAACATTGACCTCAAAACCTCTCTTTCCCAAATTTAATTGGATCAGATTCAAATAATTTATTTGCTGAGTATTGTTGAAAATGATAAAGAAATCGGCTAGTAATTAGGGGAGTCTAGTAACTAAGTGTAATACCAAAAAAGGTAGATAGCTTAACAGGAAAAGCAGAGAAGCAGAGAGTCAAAGAGAACACTGTTTAAAAAAATCACTGTAACCACAGTATAACTGTGTTCACACCTAAGGCATAGCCCTCTGAGAAACAGACATTAAGTACTTCACATTGCATGGAAAATAGACTTCACCAAAATAAACCAGTTAAAAACACCCAAACAGAAAAACTCCAGAGAGGGATAGTGGAGAAAATCAGTACCTAGAGTTGCTATAATATACCAAAAATGTTGGCTTTCCAACAAAAAGTTACAAGATATGCAAAGAAACAATAAGTTTATTATCACAGAAACTGCCTGTGAGAGAGCCCAGATGTGCCATTTAAAAACAACTTCAATATGGCTGTTATGAATATTTTCAAAAAACTAAGGGAAACAGATGAATGGATAAACAAAATGTGGTATATACATACATGTAATGGAATATTAATTGCCCATGAAAAAGAATAAAGTTTGGATGTATGCTACAACATTGATAAACCTTGAAGATATCAAGTGGACTGAAATAAGCTAGACACAAAAAGACATCTATTATATGGCCTTACCTATATAAAATAATTAAAATATGCAAATTTCACAAAGTCAGAAACTAGAATACAGGTTACTAGGGACCACATGAGGGTGGTGAATGGGGAGTTAATGCTTAACTGATGCTGAGTTCTATTTGGGGTGATGAGAAAATTTTGGTAATGGGTAGTGGAAATGGTGGCACACTTTCTAAATGTAATTAAAAACATTGTATATCTGAAAGTGGATAAAAGGGAAATTTTAAGCTGTTTATATGTTACCAGAGTGAATTATTTTTTTAAAAAAAGCCAACAACATGGACTGCACAATACAAAGCATGAACCCTATAGTTAATAGTGTAGCTATAATAAGACTATTTCATCAAGGCAAAAGAGGGAAAACTGTAGGGGGACATACTTTCTGCATGATTTTTCTGTTAACCTACAGCTGCTCTAATAAAAAATAATACTAAAAGTAAAGGAAGTTATAATGACAATGTCTTATCAAATAGAGAATATCAATGAAGAGAGAAAAATTACTTTAAATAAAGAACCAAATTCACATTTTAGGACTGAACTCTACAAAACTGAAATGAAAATTTCACTGGAGGGGCTCATGTAGATTTCAACTGGCAGAAAAAAGAATCACTGAACTTGAAGATAAGAAGGTAAACATTATGCAAACCAAAGAACAGACAGAAAAAAGAATGAAGATAAATTAGTAGAGCCTTGAAGAAATGTGGGACATCATTAACCACACCAACATCTGTGCAATGTATCAGAAAGAGCAGTAAGAGGAAAAGGAGCAGAAAGAGTGTTCAAAGAACTAATGGCTGAAAACTTCCCAAATTTGATTTAAAAAAATCCAAATATCCACGAATCCCAACAAACACCAAGTGAGATAAATAATAAGACATTTACACCCAGACACATCCTAGTAAAATGACGAGAGACAGAGAAAGTTTTGAAAGCAGTGGAAAAAAAAAAAAAAAACTAAAAGAAAACAACAACAAAAAAAACTCATCACAAGGAATTCCTCAATAACAGTTGTCTTCTCATCAGAAACAATAGAGGCCAACAGGCAATGGAATGACATATCCAAAGGGCTGAAATAAACAGAAAAGTCAACCAAAATCTTTCATCAAGCAAAACCCTCTTTCAGACATAAAGTCAAAGATATTCAAGATAAACAAAGAGAAACTATTTTCAGCATAACAAGTCTTATAAGAAACACTAAAGGAAATTTTCAGGCTGAAAGCAAGTAACCCTAGACAAATCCACAAGTAAAAAACAAAACAAACACAAAAATCACTGGTGAAAGTCACTATGTAAATATAAAGACAATATAAATGCATATTTTTTCCCTAAACTGATTTAAAAAGCAGTTTCATAAAAAATATGTATATAATTGTATTGTTGGGTTTATAATACGTAGAAACATACATGTGACAACAGCAATGCAAAGCAGGTGGATGGGACCAAAGTTGCATTGGAATAAGGAAATGACACCAGAAAATTGTAACTCAAATCCATAGAAAATAATGAAAACAACAAAAACTGGGAAATAGGATGGTTATATAACAAAGTCTACAAATACACACACACACACACACACACACACACACACACACACACACACACACAAATAAAAAAAAATTAAAAACCATAGCAGCCAAAATCTCCTGAGTTTACGGGTTGGAGGTACAGGCCAAAGAAAGATACAATGAAACAAAGAAACAACTGATCATACATTTTCCCAGTTCAGGGAGAACTACAGATCCAGTTTCACTTCCCCTGCTAGCCAAAGCAAGAATGAACTGGTGGTTGGATCATGTTTTCAATAAAGCAATGCTGATTAAAAAACACCCACTGTAACCAGAGTAGAAGCATCTAACTCAAGAAGGAAAAATTGTTCCTTTAGAGCAGTTCTGATGAGCTGAGAGGCTCCCAAATACGAAGACAGCCTTAAACCTTGAGAATATTTTCTCAAAATAGGATCCCTTCCGGCATAGCATTCTCTCCCCTCAACCCACACTGGGTGCTCCTGTGCACACAGAGGAAGGGCAAGTAACTTCCTCTGCATGAGAACTGGAAGCTTTCCCAGACAAGATGACAGATGAGTTAAGTGCTGAAGGATGTATAAAAGCCAAGCAGGACTGAAATATATATATCAGGCATGGGGAACATAGTGGGCAAAATAGCAGAGACGTGAGTGAACATGGGGCAAGAAGAAGGACATGAGACTAACAGGTTTGTTTGTCTTTGTATGTTCCTCAAATTTACAATATTAACCCCAAATTAATTAGGCACTATCATGATACTTTAAGCTAAAGACTAGCATTAATAGTTTTACACTGTAGACTATCACACAAGCAACATTATAGGGCATAAAATGAATGAAGGCAGAGGGATCACTTGAAAATGACCCCGATGAACTGATGTCATGCTCCCAAATATAAATTCCCACATGCATATTCAATCATTACATTGTGTGAAAGAATGAACCTGTGGTTATTTATTAGGAGTGCAGTTACTAGGAATCAGGCTCATCCTGATAGCTGAAGAAATGCAAATATCTCTTCATTTCATTAAGCTTGTATGCCCTATTTTATATTAGTCATATATTAATCTTCTGCTGAATGTTTAGCATGGCAAGAAAACTGAACAGTGTTTTATCTTTTAATTACTATTTCTAGAGTTTCAAAACCTTTAAAATTTAATTTAAAACTATTAACATGAAATGAGTGACTCAGTGGAGAAATACACCTACCACAATTAACACAAGGAAAATAACATAATCTTGAAGAATATTGTTAGTATGAGAAATAGAGTCAAGATCACAAGAAAACTTTTAAGCATTTGAGTACTCTATGTCACTCAACTTTCAGCCGAGCTACTGAGAATATAGCAAATGATTATTACTAATTGATGAAGTAATTTTAACCAAAATGAATTCAGATATAAATATACAATAGACTTAAATATTCTCTTATTGCCCATACCCAAAAGAGAATAGATACCAGTAAAGATATATTCACTTTGTTGCTTAAAAATATTTGTAGCACTAAGTAGAAATTCACTTCAATTCATACTGGTGATTCACTTTTCATGTATCACAATTTGCAAGAGCAGTTGCTGTGCTTGAGGTCTATGTTTCACATCATTTTTTAAATGTTCAGTTGATGATTATTTCCTGTTTGTTTTTAGTTTTAAATATTTTGGGAAAATTTTCACGAATAATTTCTTTAATCTTGAAACAACAGAGAACAACAAAGAACTCATTGCAAAATGTATCACAACTGAAAAACGACCAAGACATTTTAGTTTTATAATTTCTAATAAAAATTCTTGCAATTTATGTTATCATGAATTCACTACTGTTTCAATAAACTACTATTTATATGTAGACATTAAAATACCACTAAAATGTTAATATCTGCCCAAGTTCCTAAGTCTATATTAAATCCTTTATTGAATCTTGCTATAAAAACACTAATTTTGGACTCAGCTATTATACAGTAGGTTATAAAATTTGAATGTGAGCACAGGGCAGAGGGCTATACAAATCACAATTAGAAAGCCAGGTTCAATTTTTCTATTGCATAAAATAGTGGGAAAATAATTCTAACCATGTAGCCTTCTACTCCAAAAAAATCAGGAACTTTTTTCATGTGGCAGCAAAGTGAAAAGATTTCAAACATAGCCATAAGAAAATTTTGCAGGTAAGGGCTTAAATATTGACATAATTTAGTTAGGTTGTTTTTGTTTTTGTTTTTGTTTTATTTTATTTCAGAAATGCAAAAGACACCTGTTTTATCAAAGAAAGTTAAATGGACTTTTGGAGCATATAGTTTAAATAGATTATTTGTGTAGGTTGGATAAAGTTGATTGCCCATTGGCATTAATTTATACTTTCTTCTTTGTTTCTTGCTATACCAAATGAACTAGTAAGATTAAAACTATATTCCTATCATCTTTTGCAGTTACGGTACTGTTTTGGTTTGCTAATGCTGCCAGAATGCAAAATACCAGACATTGATTGGCTTTTGTAAAGTGGTTCTATTTGGTTACAAATTTACAGTTCTACAGCCATAAGTGTCCAAACCAAGGCATAAACATGAGTATACCTTCACTGGGAGAAAAGCCATTGGTGTCCAGAAAACCTCTGCCAGCTGGGAAGGCACGTGGCTGAAGTCTGCTCCTGGGTTCTGGTTTCAAAACGGCTTTCTCCCAGGACATTTCTCTTTAAGCATCTGGGGGTGTTCTCTTAGTTTCTCCCAGGCAAACTCTGGGCTAGCAAAAGTCTTTTTTCAATGGTCATCTCCAAAATGTCTCTCTTAGCTGCAGCACTGAACTTCTGTCCAAGTTCTTATAGGGCTCCAGTAAACTACTCAAGACTCACACTGAAAGGGCAGGGCCACACCTCCATGGGAATAATCTAATCAGAGTTTTCGCCTACAGTTGGGTGGATCACATCTCCATGGAGACAAACTAATCTAAATATCCCACAAGAATGGATTAAAGATCATAGCTTTTTGTGGTGCACATAATATATATGGCACAGTTACCATAACTGAATTAGTAGGAAAGTGAATGTCAGATGGATTGCTGCTATTGCAGCAATATTTCTGTTTCAGGCCAGCCTCAAGATTCCAGGGTATAGTCACCAGTTTTTGGGTGCAAGAGGTAGTGGCATCCAGAGCAGGCAGCAGCTGGATCCTAGTGTATTGCTTCTGTCATTCCATCACCTTCTCTGACCCTGACCCTCTTGCCTCCCTCTTACAAAAACCTTGTGATTACGCTGGACCAACATGGATGATCCAGGATAATCTCCTATATCCAGATCCTTAATTTAATAAAATTTTCAAAGTCATTCTTGCCATGTAAGATAACCTAGTAACAGGTTCTGGAGATTAGGACATGGACATCTTTGGGGGGTCATTATTCAATATACCAAGCAAGCTATACTTGTGAACCCTTGAAATCAAATGTACAGTGGTAGACATTTATGTATTTCAGTGCTACCATCACCATCATTCATTGCCAAAACTTTATGATAAACCCAAATAGAAACTCTATACCTCTGTGCAGTTTAAGCATTAACTCTTCATTCCCTACCCCCATCGTGTCCTCTGGTAACCTATATTCTGACTCTATGATGTTCTTATACTAATTATTTCATATCAGTGGGGTCATACAATATTCATCTTTTGTGACTCTTGATTTTTGTGTCCACAGACTTTTCACAGATTTTGAAAGCACGTAATTCTCTGTATTAAAACTGTCTACTTGAAATGCATAGAATTATATTTTCTATCCAGAACGCAAATTGATATATATTATTCACCCACTTGGTTCCACAGAGATTCATTTAATTAAGTGTTTATATACTAAAATTACATGATCATTAAAAGCTAAACTCCCATCTTAGTGTATTTGAAGAAATCCCTGACTTTGGAATTGAACATACCTGTGAGTTAATCTTGGCTTTTTCAATCCCTGAGCCTCAGTTTCCCCATATGTAAAAGGAGGTTAGCAATATCTCTTAGAATTTTAATCTTTTATCTGGCCTTCCAGTCATTATGAAGGAGATGGTGTATTTTTATTTATCACAAAATGGAGTTCATGGAACATAAAAGAAACCAAATAAATGAGAGCTATTTTTTGAGTCTCCATTGTCTTTTCTTTTTTTTTTTTTTTTTTTTGGTGAGGAAACAGAGCAAGATAAGCACTGTTTATTTTTCTAGTTAGAAGAAAATGAAAATATTAGCAATTTAATGATGTTTTCTTATTTCAGACAATCAATCTTATGGCAACTTGCATTTTTACTTTTTTTTTTTTTGCACTTTAGTAAGGGACTTTTCAAACATATACAAAATATACAAAATAGAAAAGTGAATCCTTCTGAACTCATCATCTAACTCCAAAAATTATCATCTTGTAGACAATACTATTTCATTCATTTCCCCATTTTAACCTCTCCTCCCTGTATTATTCTGAAAAAAATATTGTGACATATCATTCTTTCTCTAAATATTTCATTATTTATCTCTAAAGGCTAATAGTTTTATTTTTATAACATAACCACAATACCATTATCACACATAAAAACTAAAAAACAGAGTCACTATCAAATATTGGGTATTCAAATTTCCCTTTATCCCATAATGTTTTAAAGATAATTTGTTTGTGTCAATATTCACATAAGATCACACATTGTGATTGGCTAGTATGCCTATATCTTTTTTATGTTACAGCTTCTGGTTCCACCTTTCTATGTTATTGCAATTTATCTGTCCAATAAAAAAAGTATCTTTCAAATATCCAGTGTATTATGTACTAAAACTCTCTGGAGAAGTTTCTTGCTACAAAAGTGTGTTGTTAAGAATTATAGAGTAGAGCACAGTATGTATCTGATAAAGGAATCAGAAGGTATCAGAAAATAAATATTTTCCAAACTCTCACATCTATTCTCTTATTTGTTTACTTTAAGTTGTACTATACATTAAATGTGACTAATATTTGATAAAATTCTAAGAATAACTTTAATCTATTTTGAGGGGACAAATTTAAGATATTTTGCCCCTACAACATGTATTCTCAAATGCATGTTGACTAAATTAGAAAATTTTTTTCATGCAGGGTGACTTTGTTAAGTCATGTCAACAAAATGCCTGACTTAGGCCTACTCTGTGGCCTGATGTAGCAAACTCAGCTAGAACTAACTCAGTAAGTCTAGTATATTCAGTATGATCTATCACTATAGCTGTTATTAAGATTGCTTTGTGGAGTGATATTACTGAAATCAACATTAGTCATGTAAACAAAGCCTTATTCTCACGGTATGATTTATTATATATCCAATTATATTTGTTCAAAGATTGGCTAGAGGATTGATTTATAAATTCCCAAATTTTTATTTGCTCCTTAAAGGAGGAGACCATGTTAACTGTGACATACTTAGATATGAATAACCACATTTTTTTGCTTCATTTAGTATAAGATCCTATTTACCTGGTCCCCCTACTCTTAAAAAAAAAAAATAAGAATAGAGATGGCAATATTATGTTAGTTTTAGCTAGAAAATATCAATAACTCAACAACAACTGCAGTTTTAAATGTATACATTTTATTATAAATATAATCCAGAAATAGTTGAGAAAACCTGAACCCATCATATGGATGAATTTTAAATAGTCCTACACAGTTATCACAAATCTGAGTACAGAGGCAGACATTAGGTATTATTCACTTATTCCAATGAGTAGACAATTAAAGCCACATTCACTTGTAATTTCTGTGTTTTTAGGGTGGTTGTTTTTACAAATATCATTTTTCATCATATTCCAGAGGCAAGATGAACTGCCATTCCTGTGAACCAAAAAGTTAAAGTGAAGTGCTTTCTTAAACTAATATGGGTTGTGAAGTGTATGATAAAAATATATATATTTAGAAACTCAAGCCTTTTAAGTAAGAGTAAGCACTGCAGTGGTTCATACAGACCTTACTTAATCTGTAGACATAAATAGCCCATACATTTTCTCAATCACTAATTTGGCCCCACTGCCTACGATTTTATAGTCTTAGAGTGACTGGGTAGTGGCTGTGTCCTAATTCTGGTCAGAAGCTGTTACTTCATCCTACTAGCTCTATCCTGTTTGCTTCTATAGCTTCTATGCTCTACAAGAGGAACACATCAGATTTGTCAATTTTTGGATTCATGTAAATATGGTGATTACAGAGAATATCTTACATGCATGCTGTGTGCCAGGCATAGTACGTAGTATACACTCATCCTACACAGATCTCAGCTTAGACTCACTTTCAGCAGGACACTTTCTACTCCTCAAAACTAAATTAGATGGACTTCTGAGTTACCATGGCAACACATACTTAACCACATTTAAGCCTGCATAAACGTGTTTAGTGAGTATAACCATATTTTATTGTTGCATGTTCAATGACAATCCCGCATATTTTCTCATTATATTGCCAGTGGCTTGTGCAGAATCTAGTTTGGAACAGATCTGAACACATCTTTATTGAATGACTTCACAAATGAAGTGAAATAACACAACCAGTAATCTCAAATTGCTTATGCTCTAGAGTTGACAGACAAGAAAATTAATAACAGATGGAAATATGCACAGATGGGAGCACAAAGAAAGGACACCTAACTCAGTCTGAGGGACTCAAGGGAAGTTTCCCAGAGGAGATAAGGCACAGGTAGAGTCTAAAAGGATGAGGAAGAGGTAGTCAAGATGATAAAATGGAAAAATATTTCTAGGTAGAAGGAGCAATATCTGAAAAGGCATGGGAGCTGTGAGACCATGGAAATTGGGCAAATATGAGATTCTGAGGTCTGCCTTTTTTCCCACCTTAAGGAGTTTGAATGTTACTCTAAAGTTAGTGAGAAACAATACCGTTTTTAGGTGCAGAATACTACTATCAGATTTTATTTTAATTAATAGTAATTAAATGTATTTAGCCAGCAAGTTAGAAACCTGAGTTAGAGGAGGGACATGATGAGGATGGGATGATCACATTCTAAGCTAGTGCCATAAGCCAAATGGGAAATAAATTAAGATCAAATAGGGAGGCATAGGCATTAGGAATCAATAGTAACAGAACATTTCAAGACATTAAAATGGAACAATCGACATTGATCTGTGATTAGATGTAAAATAACTACAAGTCCACCCACCCCTGACACCCATGGGTTTTGAGTCAAGAATATAACAGGAAGCCTGTATACCATGTCTAAATATTTAAAACTTTTAAATCAAGGACAAATCATTAAATATATAACCTATCAATCCCTCTACCTTGGAAATACACCTTCATAATGACTGGAAGGTCAGATATAAGATTAAAATTCTAAGAGTCTTTAGAGTTCCATGCTGAAACCTGACAACTTGGGGTGGCTTATTTTACCCTTGACTCCATCACGCATGGTAAAAGACCTCAATATTCACCTGAGGACATATACACTCTATCTAATATTTACCCCTCTGAAAAAGACAGCCTTTGGTCAACCTTGGGCCTGGGAGGTCCACCATCTGGAGGATTGACCTGGGAAAGAGGCCTGCACAAGTGCTGAAAGCAGACTCAAGGCCAAATGGGCTGAGGTTCTGAAATTCCAGGAACTCAGGACATGGTCTGCAAGAGGGCTGCCATCTCCATGGGATCACATCCCCTGACTCTGCAGATCACTGGTCCCGATCCCTCAGGCTACTTGTACTGTGCATTGGTCATGTAATTAATCTGAACTGAATGTTTTAACATAGAGAGTATTACATAGATTTCAGAGACTACATTGTCCTAATTTCTGTCCTGTTAAATGCTGAAGGTGAGGCTTTCTAAGTGTTGTCTTTGAATGTAAGCATTCTCTGCTATTTTTATTAGCATTCAGGAAAATTCCTTTAAAAAGAAGAGTGTATCTCCTAAGAATGCCTGCTATTGCTGTAATGAATAGGGCAAAAACCAGCCTGATTTTGAGCAGGGAAATACAATCTTGCAGTCTGCTTTTTGTCCTTTCAGTTCATTCCTGAGTTTCATATCGAATGTCCCAGCTGTACGAATTGGGGTTAACAGCTATCTGCTTGCCTTTTTGTTGTATTTTTTCCCATTTAACTGACTTCTATCCAATGACCTGTATGTTACATTAGTCCAAAGATTTTTATTTCTGTTCTCATCTCTAGCATTAATTATCTGAATGACCTTGGAGAAGTTACTTAATTACTCTGTATCTACCTTGTTTCCTTATTATCTGCTTTACCTATCTCAAAGAGTTACTGCTGGAGAAAGGGAGGCCATTTATGTACCAACACAGTGAAAATTATAATTCATTATACAAATATAATTCCTTAAAAAGGGTTGTTTCTCTCAATTGTGAAAGATATTCATTTGTTAGTTTTCAGTAAGGCCTTTTGCTGAACTTACTGAAATGGATGGAGATTTATACACATTTGTGGAATTACAATTATTATTTTGCTCTTCCAAACAGGACTGTCATGGATTAATATATTATTCAAACAAAATAATGCTTGTCATTGTCAATTATATAATATGGGCTTAATTATTTGTTTTTTTTTATTAAAATTAATCTTACATAAAAGTGTTTAGGCTTTGCATGAATTTCTCTTCTATTTAAGCAGAAAAAGTACATTTTATTGAGATGCATTTAAAAGATTCACAGTATTTTCAATTAATAAAATATTCTAAAATAAAAGCATTTTAAATCTTCTATAGACTATAAAATCAAATTTGATGTCCCATACATTAAATTCATTTTAACAATATAGGGAAATTAAGAGAGCATATTTACTATTTCAGTAATACTGACTTATCAAAGAGCTAAGTATTAACAATCAAATGTAAATATAACTATCTTAATCTATCTAAAAATGTAAAAATACTGGAGGGAAATAACACTTTCGGTGGCATTTAAATTATGCTAACATTGCCTCTCTTTTCTTCCCTAAAATACTTTCTTTGCAGTTTCTGAAATTCAGAAATTTCAGCATTGACTTTGAAATTGGAATGAAGAATCACGAAATGGACTTAGATCAAGTTGTTTGATAGATTTGGGGCTTGGGGTGAAGCAATAAATCCAAAACATGATTCTCAAGTATTTCGAGAATCATGACCACATTTTACCAGAAAAATATCACAATGACATGCCTCCTGAGGGGAACTGTACTTTTAATATACATTGACTCAGCTAAAAACAGAGTAGCCTAACACTGTTCTTGTTGGGTCTGAATCTAATACAATGGCTCAGATGGACCATGTATAGATGAATGAAAGAATAAATTAATTAAAGTGTTCTTTTTTTTTCCCATCTATATTTGATCTCACCTCATTCTTTATCCTCAAATGCTCCTGATAGGATAAAAAAGGTAGAAAAACATTTTTCTTTAGAGTAAATATTTTGTCTTTCACAATTTCTTTCCTGTTGCCTTCTTTTTCCTGGGTAGCATTTCAGTATTGTGAATAGACAACATTGTGGCAGTGATGAAGGATGCCTGGTCTACATGTTGTCACCTGCTGCCTCCCCATGATAGATGACAAAAGCTTGTCTCACCTTGCTTTGAGCATGGTCTCTGTCCTGTAGGCATCCACTGAGGAAATGCCTGGCTACTGTAGTTGATTGTTCTCTTGGAAGAAGAAAACACATGGTGATTACACATAGGGAGCTTGGCAATTACCCCCCTGTTGATTCTAACATATTTAGTAAGGACATATATAATGCTTACTAAGTGCCAGGTACTGTTCTAAGTGTGTTATTTCACTTAGTTTAGTAAAGTCCTGAAAGGTTGGCACTATTAACAATCTCAACTAGATGATGTAATGGAAGCCCAGGGAGGTTAAGTAATTTGCCCAATGTCACACAGCTAGTGAGCAGCATTGCTGGATTTAAACTCAAGCAGTTAAGATCTTGAGTTCTCTAGGCCTTTATACACAACTCTCCCTGGTGGTGTTAAAACCAGAGACTCCACCATGTCCTTCCTCTAATGAATAACCTAAGTCCACCCAACCTGCAGACCAATGCCTCTGTTACCGAGGAACTTCTCCTCACTTTCTCCAGAACCCTAGGTAGGTCCACCACTTAATTCTCAGCTGCCTCAAGGTAACACCAGAAATTTGGTTCTATTCCATGTTGTGTGCAGTCTGTTTGGAAATAGAACACACACTTGGTCTCAGATCCTCTTCCTGACTAAACATGTGTTGTCATCATTTCTGCAATAAGGCAGCCACCTTGTTATCTTCCCCGAGACCCAAAGAGAACAGGGGAAAAAATTCTCTCTACTTTAGTCTTTCTCTTCAACCTACCAGGAATGACATTAGAGAGGGGAGTGCTGGTGGGGGACTTTTCTCAGGGATTCAGGCAGAGTCTTCACCAGGTATCATCTTCAAACCTCTCACTTAGGCTCACCTTTCAGGAACTATAAGGAGTTTGAGCTCCTTCTGTTGGGGTGACATATTCCTTTTTCATACTCTTCAAATCTTGGCTCATAGTAACCTTTGTTCTTAAAGATTTAGAAATTTAGAAAGACCCTTTCTCTCCAAATAGCCTATTTGAGGGGTCTATTATTTCTACATTGACTCAAAGAAATATAACTTAAGATTCAAAGTTGAGCAAGTGTCTGCTTATAGTCTCAGCCTTAGATTTACAATGGCATTTATTCCACGGGAGGGAGGAGAGGTGGGGGAGAGGCAGGATTATGAGAGTAAAAATGTACCAGTTTCATATCTCACGTATCTCTATTACGCTACAGTATGGACACTTCTTTTAAATGTTTTTGCATGTTGTTATTCACAAATGCATCTATGTATATTTTTAAAGATATGATGCATAAATGAATGAGATATTATTTGGTCTATGACCAATATTTGTCGAGCACCAATGTTGGATGACTCTTTGTAATAACCCTCAGCCACTTCCTTGGCTCAGAGAGTCTGGCTCACAAGTATGGAAACCTAAGAATGCACAGGCCTGGGTGGTACGAGGCAGTTTCACGCTGCAGGGAATTTGGTCTTCTGTAACAAACAAAGGATGAAATGAGGGCAAATGATAGGGTCCTTAAAGAAAAGGTAGGAAGACAAAGGACTCAAGTTTACTTTATTCCACAATTGGGTGCCCACAATTTTAGATCAGGTGTTCTAAAACTGGCCAATATATGTCATTAGAAAACTAATTGATCTGGCTAAGAAAATGTAGAAATCATAGTTTTTATTCTGTCAGAAGGACCCTGGTAAGTGACAGCAGAGACAATAGCAGCAACGTTTTGATGGCAATTCTCCACAAATCTTGTTTTCCTGTTTAGAACTCTCTAAAGGCAATGGAGAGTATGAATGCTTTATTAACATTTGGACCTCACGAGGTGGCTTCTTTCTGTGGATAAAAAACAAAGGCACTCAGGGATTCTAGTTCCACTCACATTTGTAGCTTCTGCTTTTGTCTAAATTTGATATTTTTGACAATACACCCTTCAGCAAAAAGCCTCAGCAGCTTGTATAATTATTAACATGAGTGCTGCAAATCTTTTGTACTGTACTTAAGAGTTGCCAACCTTCACTGTCAGGAAAATCATGGAAAATTAAATTAGGACAATTGATGAAATAATGGATGTGAGGGAGTGAAATCTCTAAGTACTTTGGTCATGCTGCTAATAAAGAAAGACTCCTCCCCCCTTTTTCCCTCAGTCATGAATGTCAGATTTCAGCCCATAAAAGAGTGCCTTACATGTTATTTTCTTTTTATGTAAGCTGCTAATGATTTCTTGAGTGGTTCCTTTAAAGTGATCTCTTTTAATACAGTGTTTCAAAACCACTGTTGCATTAACAGAACAGCTTTAAAACAGGCCAACTTTCAAATTATAAAAGAAAGAAAATGAAAGAAGGAAAGAAAGAAAGAGAGGAAGGAAGGAAGGAAGAAGAGAGGGAGGGAGGGAAGGAGGAAGGAAAAAATAGAAAGTGAAAGATAAAAGGAAAGTTATCAGACAAGGCCTGTCTTTAGGGTATGTGTCTAAAAGCATTTTTATATGGCTCTAAATTAGAAACTACACAGAGTGGCCCAGGCACAGCCACTGTCCTATAGGAATCTACTACATGAGGCAATATATTACTGATTCAGTCAGGAATAAAAGCAGTGCTTCCCACAGAAACACTGAAGGAAAAAAAATGTTAAACATGATCATCAGAGATTACTATATATTTTTTCTAAAACATCCTTATTTATTTTCTAATTGCACATAAATCTTTCTGCCAATTTTTCTATTTCTGATTAATTGTGAAACACGATAAATGGAAGGGGAAATTTTATCATTTTCTAATTACACATAACGATGGTATAACATCATTGAAAACAATGGAGAATCTAGTTGAAGGACAAATTAATTCAGTTGGTTATTGATATTAATGCAAACGCTAGAAGACAATATAATTGAAGAGTTCAAAGAAAAGAACACTGAAAAACTGGTTGAGCATTAGAATATCCATGCTGGAGAAACACGGAGCACTGTCTTGCCCAACACATGCATGGGCTGAGATAACACAACATCCTGCACTGAAAGTCCTTGCTAACACATTCAGATGGCTTAGAAGTAAGTATAAGCCCTAGTAGTGCTAAGCAATATGCTTCTTTGGAGGGTAGCACAGTGTCAGGGGAGAGCAGTGAGGATGGGTCTACAGTGGATCATATTGCTCAGTCAAAAAAATAGTTCTGAAGTATCTCAGTACCAAAGCCTCCCTTTAATAGCAAATAATTTATAACACCTCTTTTATTGCACACATAACTGAAAAACATATTACGTACTAACTTTAATATAAAGATAAAAGAAGACCTAGTGAATGATACTTGTATACACACACACACACACACACACACACACACACACACATACACGTTTACAATCAGCATGAAAGCCAGCTACAAATATATAGTGGTACATGAATGTTGTACTAGACACTCCAGTATGACAACTTTGTGTTGTCATCATTAATACAATTTCTTGAAATGAACACTAATTCTTGGAAGTTCTGAACAACAATATCCATGCTTTAAAGATTGCTGTTCAATATTTCATACCATATGAAATTGATAGAAAGTGGATATCCTGGAGCTCTCAGTTAGCTCCTCTTTGTAGACGAGGGCTGTAACCACCAAATTTACAGCTCCAACCAGGTACTCCGGCTACATTTCACAAATTGTTAATCATTTTCATGTTAATCATTTTAATCTCAATACACACTTGCTTGGGATTCCCAAATTCAATAAAAAAACCCAGTCTCTCTGGTTGTTTATGACATCACACGTATGTGCCATAGTCCTTTGTTCTTTTCATTGTACCTCCCTTCTGTTTTGCACAATAAGAGGTTCTTTGACTTTGTTCTTCAGCTCTACTATGTGCTACTGCCCTAACACACATTTAAGTCCTTCCCAATTAGGACGAGTTAAGTATTCCTACCTTTTAGGTTCCTTTTGCTTATCCCTACCTCCTCAATTGCTGGGAATCGCTGAAGTGAATGCTATCTAAACTCAGAAATCTGTGAGCTGTGGCATGTCAGCTCCAGCTCCATTTACTACCCAACTTTTATTTTATACCCCAAAACATAAACGAGAAACAAGTTGAGCATTATGCCCCAGGCCATTCGTAATATAGCAAACTCAATACTGAAAATATTTACAGTTGTTTCCCTGAACTTGGACCACATAACATATGCGATCATGATTTCTGACAACATCGCAAATCTCTCTGGAAATTTCAGGGTCACCATAAGTACAAAAGCAGAAGAATAACCCCATTAATATGATTTGAGGCAGGGGATATTTCCCATAGAATGACTGAATGTGAGCAATCATATGTGATCTCAACATTCACCAGGAATTGTGCAATTGTCACAACTGAGGTGCAGCCATTGGCAGGGAATGGGGAAGGGAGGGGTTGCTGTTTCCTGATGTCCCAAACTCCCTGCAGCTAGCCCTGCATCCTTTTCCAACACTTGGGCAAGTTTTCCTAGGCAGATGTAGTTCACCATTCTTTCCATAGCAATTTAAAAATATGGGGTGCCCCTATTAAATGGCCCCAATAAACCACCTATCCCACCACATACCCCAAAGATAAAACTTACTTTTCTTTACTTGCTTTTGCAGGGTTGACCTGCTCTCTAAGGCTAATGCTCTATTGCTCAAAGATGTCAGTTGGTAATCCTGTTCTAGTTGCCCTTTCCACTTCTTTTGATTTTCAGATACCGTCACCTTTTTTCTCCCTGGATAAAATTAATTATTTCAATAGAAAAAACAATTAATTATAAATAAATTATACACAAGGCCCAATGCAATCTTCAATTCCAACCCATGTACCATCTCGAGTCAAGGACCTTCAAATTTTATATCACCCCTGTGTTGCTCAGTGACACAGCTATTCCTTTCTTGTTAAATTTCATAGTATTCAATGGACAATTCAAACTCCTCTTCCTTTGAAGCCGGTCTGAGGTCCTCCACAACAATACTAATTACTAATATCCTCCAAGGACTATATCATCTGTCTCATTGCCTGCCATAGGTAATCTGTCTATAGGATGAAGGATCTGCTGCCGATTTTAAGGCTGTGTGGGTATATTACCACCTCTGCTCTATTTCTTAAAGGTCTGCCCCCATTTCCAAAGCTATTTAACTATCTATAAATTTGGAAGTCATGATATTGTCATGCTCACTACTAAACATTAGACATATGATCACAGTGTTTTCAGTGGGAACTCAATAGGAAAGCTTACCATACAATATTTACAGAACTTTGGATGAAACCCCTTTGTCCAAATGTTAGGTTTGCAGTGATGTTTCATGTGAAAATCACTGCTAACTTTACTACATCTCTCTTTCACTGAGCAAATATTCTGAACACAAGTTCTGCTCAAGTTTTTTTCCTTAGATCTTCATCATCTCTAATTTAGGTTGCATAATACAGGATTTGAGACTTAGTTCTATGACACAATTTGATTCAGGCACAACTATAAGGAGATCAATATTTTAATATTTTATGTTTTTCCCTAAACTAATACCAGAAATATGTCCATTCTTAGAAGGGAAAGAAAATGTTATAGACCATTACCAGGAAAACTTATTAATTGATCAGGCATCAGCATCAAGTTTTGAAGGGTGTACAAGAATCCTTTCCATGACAGCCACACTGTGCATTGCACCCATGTATAGCCTACATGTGGTAAGTGATTGGAGACATTCTTAAATCCAGTTCTACCAAAACCTCAGTGGTTTGGATCCTTGAACAGTCTTCATAGCCACACTTCTCTAAGATGAGGAAAAATTCTCCTTTTTGATTCAATTTGACAATATTGCCTCTCCTCTGGGCTGTTCAGTTCTTTTGTTCCCTTCCTCCCATGCTCTAGACCCTGTGAAGAGTCTCAGATTTTACCCTCCTTGCAAGCTCACAAGTCAGTGTGCCACAGTGTATGGATGCTGGATCAGCGACAAAGGTTGTTATTACTCATGGCACAACAATCAGCATGAGCTTCATGTTTTTGCTAGTTCTCCTTGAACTCCAGGTACCATGGAGTGACAATGAGGAACCCAGCTGGATGCTATGCACAGAGTGGGTATGTGTCACTGCTGAAGAACCCTGTTTCAGTTTGCTAAGGCTGTTGGAATGCAATGTACCGGAAGTGGGTTGGCTTTTTCATTGGGGATTAGCTTAAAAACTTACAGTACTAATGCCATGAAAATGTCCAAATTAAGGCATCAAGAGGAAAATATCTTTGAAGAAAGGCTGCTGGCATCTGGGGTTCCTCTGTCACATGGGAAAGCACATGGCAACATCTGCTAGTCTTTCTCTCCTTAATTTTGGTTTCAATGGCTCTCTACAAATGTCTCTGTGCATTTCTCTCTAATCTCTGTGTGTGTGTGTGTGTGTGTGTGTGTATGTGTGTGTTTCTGCCTTTTATCCTTTCATAAAGGGCTCCAGTGAAGGATTAAGACTCACCCTGAATGGGCTGGGTCACATCTCAATTAAAACAATCTAACCAAAAGGTCTCACCCACAGTAAGTCTACCCCCACAAGAATGGATTAAAAGAACATGGCCTTTTCTAGAGTACATAAGAGATTCAAACCAGCACAAACCCCAACCTTAGAGAGCACAAATCTTTCATAATGGGTACTAAACCTGCTTGATATTCATCTAGGAGGGAAACATTATCTTTACTACATTGGCCGATAAACACACTTGCCATTTGCTCCAGAGAGAGGTGATACAAACAAAAATCTTTTAAAAGATATGTCCAGAGCAAAGGCCATTAGTGCTTCTGTTCACAAGACGCGCAGAAATGCAAGACCCACAGAGACTTGTCTCCTAACATTTTCTTCTTGTCTTAACCCTTCAGTCCTTCTTCCTTAACCTTACTTGAAAATGGAAAATTACTTTGAATTCTGTATCATATTTCACATTGCCCAGATTCCATGCTTCTCAGTATATTCTCATGTGCTTTCGTGCTAAAAAAGATCTTACTTCACAACCTTAAGTGTTAAAAAATAATTTGGGGAATGTTTTATATATTCCAAATAAAATAAAATAAATGTTACTCGTATACACAAGAGCTTTGTTTTTTTTTAATTCTCTACCATTTTTTGTGTGTATTGTCCTGGTAAATTTTCTCAAATGGAACACATCTCCTGTCCTTGGACCTTGTATAATATTTTTATCTGTATTTCTTTTTATACTTATTACTTCTCCCTTGCATTCTTATTATTTATGTATATTCTGTGTCTTCTCTAATCAGATATAAGTGCTTAGAAAACAGGTTTATATAACCTGCATATCTCTGTATCAATTTTCACATTCCAAGAACTCAATTTGATGGATAAATAAATGAATGATTAATAAATACATGAGATAAAATTGACTCTAATGCCTGAAAGGAAAGAGACATGTCTGTTTTCATTAAAATGAATACCTATCTCCAGAAAAGTGCCTGAACATTGAAATAAAAAAAAAAAAATGAATGAGCATTAAGTATTAGAAAATTCCATATAACTTCCCCTTGATTTGCATTCAGCAAGCTCTAATATGTTTTGTTTTTAGTCTCATTTTTTTTCTAAGAAATTTTTAATTTCTATTATTTCTTCATTCAATTTATAGAACTGTTCTGGTTTCTTTTATTTATTTTTTAACGTAATGTTATCATTGCTGTCTGACTTCATTGCATTATAGTCAGCAACTGTGGTCAGTATAACACTGTTTCTTTGATATTTATTGAAACTATGTTAAGTAAAGTCCTCCAGCCAAAGACCACTAAAAACACAATTATGGGCAAACTAGGTTAGATCTTTCATCATGCTACAGGAAACAAGAACCCACTTGATTTTACATTTTTTTTGTAAATATTATTTGGTAGAACAACAAAGATAACCTATGGCACGTATAAAACCAGTGTAGAGATCTAGGATACATGCATTGTGAGAAATCCCATCCTACTATTTTACTAACTAAAATATTGGCACATGGTGATAAAACTTGGGAGGCAATACAGTTGGTTTTTTTAAATTAAAATTAAATTTTCAAGAGTCTTCACTTTATCAAGAATATTATATGAATCCATTTTTGATTAAGCCAAAATTTTACAGTTGAAATCATGCTAAGAGCTCTTGAGTGTCTTACTCTTCTTTACCTTATTATCTAACAAAAAGGCCAGTAATTATCAATCTCACAGATGAACTTTTTATTCTATTTCTGCGTTACAGTTTTAGGAAGAAAATATTAAAGACACAGCAAATTTAAAGAATTAGTAGATTATGTGTCTTGGGCTAGAATTGAACATTTAATTTTTTTACGAATCAAAGAAGTCACAAAGGAAAATGAAAAATATTTTGAGCTGAATAATAATGAAAACACAATGTTTCAAAATTTATGGGATACAGCTAAGGCAGTGCTTAGAGATAAGTTTATAGCTTTAAATGTCTATATGAGAAACAAAGACTCAAAATTGTTCATCTAAACTACTTTGAGAAGCTAGAAATAGAAGAGCAAATTAAACGCAACATAAGTAGAAGAAAAAAATAATAGGAGTTTAAATCTTAAATAAAAAAAAGGAAAATCTAGAGAAAGGTAAGAAATTTTTTAAAAAAAATAGTTTTTTGATAAAATTGATACACCCAGAAAAATACTGATCAAGAGAAAAGAATACAAATCAGAATATCAGAAGCAAATCTCTACAGATATTACAATTAGTAAAAGGATATATAAGAGGATATTATGAATAACTTCATGTCAATACAATCAACAATTTAAATCAATTCAAAGAAAAGCTTTGAAAAACACAAATTACCAAAACTGAAACAAGAAATGGAGAATCTGAATATATTTGTATCTATCAATGAAATTTAAATCCTAATCAAAAACATTCCCACAAAGAAAATCCAATATCCAGATGAACTTACCTTCAGATATTTAAGGAAGGAATAAATAATAATACTAATTCTACACAAACCCTTTCAGAAAATAGAGGAGGTTAAGACGGCCAGCCTAATCCTGATACCACTGTTCAATGACAGAGATATTGCAAAAGAGAGATGAGAAATAGAGCATGAGGGAGCTTCCTCACGATGGGAAATGTTTTGAGTGCTAATTACAAAGGTGAATCAAATTGCTGAAAGTCATTGAACTAAATACCTGATGCATGCATTTTATTGAAGTTAAATTATAGCTCAATTAAAAATAAATAAATATTTGAGTTAGAGGGACAGTGACTCATTTAACACCAGGACTAGAATTTGTTATTCTTTTAACTCAAATTTCCATCAGTTTGAATAAACTACAAATTTATTATGCTCATTGCTGAGAGAGTTAGCATGAAATATTAACACATATGTTAAATAGCATATAGTAATTCAAATGATGTCAAGAGGCTGTACTTGACTGTCAGATGAGAGGATAATTGTTGTAATTTCAGAATAGGGAAAAGTCACTGAAGGATGAAAAAGTCTGGAACAGCTTCAGCTTTGAAAGGTAAATATCTATTTGAATTGACATCAAATCTTTTAATTTTTTTTATACTGGTATATATTTTACTTGTAAAAATCATATATCTTTTATCCACTTAAATTGGGTTAAAAAATAAAAAAAAAAAAGCAAATTTGGCCCAACCTAGATTAATGGGAAGGAGTTTACTTCACAGAAATTCAATAAATGGGAATAGATGTTTGGGGGGAAATCTTGATATAAAAATGTTGGTTCCAAGTACTTGATAATATTTACAAATGATGGCCAATACAGTGTCTACTAACCATGATCCAAAGATTAGCCAATAATACTGAATGTTTATTGAGTCTTACTATGTGACAGTCTCTTTTTAAAGTATGTTAATGAGAGTAACCAGGATTAAAAATGTAGAACAAATAGCAGGTGCACAGACATAACCTGACCTTCTGTATAATTCAACAAAGGAAACATAAAAGGAAAGCAATAATACATACAAGAACAACTTCAGTGAGTTCAGATTCAGAACACTGAATGAGATTTCAGTATTTCTCTCCTCCTGACAACTGAATGTTATTATAGTATTAAACTTAACAACTGACTAAACACAACACTCACAAACTGACAGATGATAGGTAGTAATTGTTAATGCAAAGCTTCAGAACAACATGTTTTACAGGGTACAGTATCCAATTTCCTGAAGTGTCAGTTTTTAGAATCTTAATAGCTAAGGGACAGTAAATTGTTCACTTCATGAGCATTTTTGGAACAAACTTTTAGAAGCAATTTTCTTGGGAGTCATAGAGAATGACTGATGTGGTACTTAGTGCAATACCGAAGTACAACATTGAACGATTGCCCAGTGCAGAATATGACATGTTATAACCCTAATTGCAACTAGTGAGCAAGGAGAGCAAGAAGTGCTCATGTTACGTACATGACATATATTTTTCACTGTGATAATAGAAAAGAACCTTCAGTCACTTAACACTTTTGAATGACAAGGGTAACACTTAGAAATTGGACTTCCTACAATGGGAGTTTTTTAATTATTTTTTTAGCCTTACCTAAACAAAGCTTTGAGTCATGAAAAAAGTATAGGTGCAACGTGTAGCTATTGAGACAAGGTCTCCATCCACATGTAGCCTACATTCACCCATCAGTGGAGCAGTGGTACTGAATTAACCATCACCCATATTCTTTCCAGGAAGCTCTTCCCTATAACAAGCTGCACTTCTCAGGAGGATCTGTTTAAAAGAGTGTAAACTGTTCTGCATAAATCTATCTTAGCAAGTAAAACTTTGATGTCTGACTCCAGAGCCCCAATTCTTAATGTTTTCCCAAATGAGGAGCAAGAAGACAAAATTAAAGTTACATTTTCAATACATTTCACTGGTTACACTTGCTCAAATGTACCAGTTACACTAATATTAAGAATATTGTTTATTTTGGACAAGTGGACAAGTGCTTCTTGACTCTGTTTCCTTCTTCTCCCACCCACATGACCTTGATTTTCTTCAGGGAAATTTGAGATGTTCTCTCCTCCATTCTTACCCACTTCATTAGTGTAAAAAAGAATCTATTCTTAGCTCCAAGAACATGTCATAATTTCCTAAGTCAATCAACATATCCATCTCTCTGGCCAACAAAAGGGAAGATTTGTGATTATAGTTGGTTGAAAAAGGGGCACTGCTTATTCCATGGGTGTTGCCATCAGAGAGACTCAGCTCTTTCCTCCACCTAATTGTTGATGTGGGAGAATGTGGTATACATAACTGCCATAGCTACTTAGCTCACGTGTTGGCAAGTCCTCAGCCAGGGAAAAGGGGGCATGAGGACGTAGCTGACAGGTAAAAAAAGGCAGACGTTGTTTAAGTTACTGTACAGAGGTTAAATGAAGCTTACTCTCTTGACTTTTCAGTTGGTTGACCCAGTGTATTTCATTTCCTGTTTAACCCAGTGTATTGGTTACAGTTCTCCAGAAAAACAGGCCCAGTAGGATGTGTACATATAAATAAACAATTTAATGCAAAAAATTGGTTTACACAGTCATGTGGGCTGGCAAGTATGAGATCTGTAGGGCAGCCCAGCAGGCTGGAACTCAGAGAGGAGTTGATGTTGCAGTCTTGAGGAAGAATTTCTTCTTCCTCTGGAAACCTTAGGTTTTCCTCTTATAGGTTTCGAGGGATTGGGTGAGGCCTACCTATAATATTGAGGGTCATCTCCTTTACTTAAAGTAAACTAACCATAGATGTGAACCACATCAACAAAATAGCTGCACAGCAATGCCTAGATTAGTATTTGGATAAATCACTGGTTACTTTAGCCTCACCAAGTGGACATGTAAAGACTATCACACACAGTTTGAGTCAATTTTGTGTCACTTGTAATATAGAATGTCCTAACTGATGAAGAATTTGATATTTTTGGTCCCTTAATATGACCTATTTTTTTTTTCCTAACAGCAAGTCCAATAAAGGAATTTCTTTTGTCTTTTCTTTTCCTTTTTTTCCATCAAATTCATGCTGTTAAAATAATGACCTAATTTCCCAAAGTTTTTTCACTGGATGTTGTGGTAGTTTGAAGCTGTATGTACCCCAGAAAAGAATGTTCTTAAAGCTAATACATTACTGTGGGTGTGGACCCATTGTAAGCAGGATCTTGTGGTAAGTGGGATCTTAACTTGAGATGTGACCGACTTCATTCAAGGTGGGTCTTAATCCTCTTACCAGAGTCCATAATAAGAAGATAAAAGACAGAGAAAAGACACAGGAAAAAGACCCAGATTTTCTCAGAGAAAAAAGCCAGAGAAGGAAGCTGAGAGAGGGCACACAGAAAACAGAGAGGAAGCCAAAAGCCGAAAGAATGAAACCCAGGAGAGAACGGAGAGACCAACAGATGTCAATATGTGCCTGACCATGTGACAGAGGAATCCAAGATTGCAGGTAGCTGGTCTTCAGGGAGAAAGCATCACCTGATTTGGACATTTTCATGGCCTAAGAACTGTAAGCTTGCGAATTAATAAATCCCCATTGTAAATCCGACCCATTTATGGTATATTACAATACGTCAGCTTTAGCAAGCTAATACAGTTATGTATGCTTTGAGTTACCTATTTTGTCACCAATATATGCTGTTGTTTTAGAATAACACCTTTTACAATTTTTTAAAGAATTAAAACACGCAGAACATTATGCTCTTAGCTTTATAAATAATCCTGTATGAAATTAATTTTCTGAAGAAAACTGAGTAGAAAAGCAGTCATATTTATAATAAATTAGAAGCCATGTATGAAATTAATTCAAATAAAATTTAAAAGGCAGGAACAAATTTATATTGCTGAAATATATTCATAAGCCATTGATATTTGAAGGAAGAACATACTTTAATTTTACCCTCTCCCAAGTCTCTGTATATTATAACAATTATTTGATTTGTCACATTTGACTGCCAGTTATTTCTTTTTTTTTCATTACAATTAACATAATTGTCAAATGTTTCTCAATTTTGAATAGATTGCTTGGGCTTTAGCATTATTATTTTCTTAGTCATAATAAGTAACAATATTAATCATCAGACATAGCACTGGATTTCTTTGTGCATTCTTCCTAGAACTATTCCTGACCCCCACCCCTTGAGGCTTCAGAAAAATAACATATTTTCCATTCTGCTCTGATAGTTGTTTTCTGCACTGCTTTTTGGAGCAAATACTTGGCCATAGCATATGGTCCTTAAGGGGAAACTTCTTCCAGTTTCATTTCCAAATAAATAATGTTATGCAGAGAATTTTAGCTTTATTTGAGATTTTTTTCATCAACTATATTTCAATGGAAAGATATGAATTGACTGTATTTCAATGGGAAGATATGAACCATATATCATACCCCTAATGGTTTAATGAATCCATAAAAGTGGCAAAATCTTTTTCTGATTCTAGCAAGGCATAAATGATAGTATTTACAAGGATTCTTATTTATCAGGAAACAAATCTTTATTCAGACTTTTAAACCAAAATGACCAATGTATACCAATATCATTAGCCTAGAGACATATAACAGTGAGCTATTTATTCGTCAGTGTTCGTGAGCTAGGCAGACATGGTAGGACAAGCACTGATTAGGACATCACTCAAAAAAAGTATTTGTGGCATGTCCTTTGTATACAGGAATACAGTCACTTGAACAGAAGGTGCAAAAACACACCTTTAAAATTTTCAAACCTCTAAACATTTCAAAATTTAGGCATAGATATACATCTATGAGAGTGCTAGATGAAATACTGGGGAACTATGTTTGCCCTTATTGAATTCAAGCTTATCAATTAGTCATTTAAAAAACAGCCAAATTCATGATTGAAGTATGGACTGGTGGGAGCCAGAATCTTATCTGGCCCAATATTTAGTAGGAGGCAATAAATGATCCTGGGGATTCCTGATCTCAATAGGGCTTTCCAAGTCACTCACTATGGACTGTGCGGACAGGAGACAAATAGGTAATTCTTATAATTCCTGGGGATTCTTTGTGATCTACATGTAGATATACCACAGTTGATGCCATGAATTCTACTTGCATAACATTCAACCAGGACTATTTCAATCAACTGTCATGTGCAATGTATCTCATAAAAATGAATAGATACCAAATAATTGACTATAATACTTTTATTAATCAAACCATATTTCCCGCTACTTCTACCATAATGTAAAACTAAAACAGTCATAATAAGAAAAAGAAATCAAGATACATGATGGCAGCAATGAAAATCATTTAGTTACCCAATATGAGAGTGAATCATAATTATCTGATATGTTGATAATATAGTTTAATTCAAATACACAATAATAGAGTTGGCATTTCATTTCCATATGATTTGTAGCACCCCATCTCCATATAGATACAGACAATAAAAAAGGGACTATGTTTCACCCTGTAACATGAAACCATACATCAAAATAAAATTCCAGAAAAAAAATGGCAATAAGATGTGAAAAAAAAAATCATACTTTAGTATAGCACTCTTCTCAAGATAAAAGTGTGTGGGTTCTAAAACATTGCTGGAAAAGTGTAAATTTGCATAACCTTTCTGGATATTAGACAATGTGACCAAAGTCTTCAATAGTTTCCTTACCTTTGACCTGGTAATTTCATTGTAAAGAATCTATTAAAGAATTAATAAAATATGTTGGAGAAGTTCATTCTTATTATATTGGTATGAATAAACAGTTTAGAAGGCAGTATTATATTCTATTGGGAATAAGAAAAACTTGGATTACAGTCTTGCTTTTCATTTGCTGAAGGATTTGTGTGTGTTCTTTACTCTATCCATTTCTTGCTTGGGAATAATAAAACCAACTACCTCACAGCATTATTGCAATTGATAAAATACTTTATCTAAGAAGCTTAGTGTTTTACCCAGGGCACAATAACATGTTAGAGAATATTATTATTGTGAGTGTTACTATAATTAAATGTTTGTATTAGAGTTTGGTAGGCTGCAGTAACAAATAGAATTTCAGTATCCTGTAGCTTAGAGAAAAGAAAGTTTCTTTCTTTGTCTTATAGTAATACAGGGTGAAGATTCTAGGGCAGCAGGAGTTCAGTGTACTCAATCATGGAGCTCAGAGTGACGAAGGCTCTGCCATCTTTAACACAAAGTTTCCAAGATTGCTAGAGTTAGGGAAAGAAAAAGGAGGATCATTATTTAGGAAGTGGCATATATCATATCTGCCCAGATTTCATGGACTAATATAAGTCTTAGACCTACTTCAAGAGAGGCAGGGAAATAGGATGTAGCTATCTATCTAGAAAAAAAAAAAGCAAATGAATTTAGTGTTGAATAATTGTCTTTGCCATATTCTCAATGATGCCAATCATGAAGTGTATTTAAATAATATTATTTCTTGAGTCAAAATGGCAGGTACAAGTGTATAAAGTATAATTAAAATTTTAAAAAGTCATAGTAAAAAACTAAAAATAAAGTAAGTCAAATATGGGTGACAGAATTATGGAAGATTTATTTTCTAAATAGTTATAACTTGTCATATTTTAACTAGGATCACGTGTTTACATTGATAGAAGATAAAAAAGTTTAAGGCATAGTCCTAGTAAATTACTTACCCTCTTAAAACTCCAAAACTCAAAAGCTTAGGGGCAATTATGAATATTTTCTCATTTTAGACTCTGATTCTAATTACTTAAAGGGTAAGTACTGTGCTTTGCTATTTATTAGAGATTATTTTTAAGAAATCTATGATGCACTCACTTTTTGGTCTTCCTTAGAAAATAGTTATCGTTTTGCAAAACATGCTGGTGTTTTCTAATATAATGCTTGGGCGCTTTTATGTGACTTTTCCTGTAAGGCAGTCTCTACAGTGAGCCTCCTTTAAAAGAAGCCTTTCTCCAAATGTTGCCTCATTCATTCAACTTACATTGCATGCCCTCAAACCAGAAATTCCTCAGGGTGCTGAAGATGAGATGGACCTCAGTTTAGTCAAGAACTTCATAAATAAACACAAAAATTTGTTGGAAATGTTATAATAGGGGTTTAAAGCAGTATGAAAATTCAGAGTAATTATTATTTGACCTAGATTGAATGAAAAATGCTGTGAGGTATAGTAAAAAAAAAAAAAAGTGCTGTGAGTTACAAATTAATATCTTATTTGGACTTTGCAGGAAGAGAGAGTTGGGAGAACAATCCAGGTATAGACAAAAACATGAAGTTTTTTATTTTATGTCATTTCAGGGAACAACAGGGCTGGTCACTATGTTGTAACAGATCATGGACAAATATTGTGGTGACAGATGAAGCCAGACCAAGTAGTTGAAGACTGGAAGGTAAATTTTCTTACATGATATGCTTAGAAGTCTAGATTTCACCCTATATCCAAAGGTTATCCAACAAAGGCATTTTTTAAGAAAAAAAATTTTTAGAAGAAAATTTGAAGAAAAATTGGAGGCTGATGGGGCGAGAAAAAGCAACTAGAAACATACATAGGATTTAAGAAGCTACTATGATAGCTGTGAGCTATACATATGATGGCTTTGCTAAATTATGCTTCCAGGCAGAGAATGGAGAATGTATTTCTAGGACACATACATAGGATTCACTCTTCGGCTTTATGTAGGTGAGAGGGAAGCAGAAAACAAAATTATTCTGAGGTTATCTTGAACCTATCATAGATGGGTGGATGATTAAGTTTACAGTCCAAAAATGACATCAGGTTAAGGTTAGGCTCCTATTGGTCTACTAAAAACCATAAACAAACAAACAAGTAACCAGATTTACTTTTTTGTTAGATACAATTGTAAGTAGAATAAAGTTTTGCTCAGTCCTCAAATGTTGTTGTATTCTCCTAGGCATGAATTGTTTATATCTGATATACAGAAAATAATGCTAATATCAAAAATTGAGAATAAAAATGGAAAATATTGAATAAATTGCACATACAAAGATCACATGGAGATTTATATTTGAAAACATAATGAACATGTTCCACTTAGATTGAATGAACAGTTATGTAAAACTGTTTTGGAAATATAAGAAGGAATGAAGAAAATCTCAAGACCTATGCAACAGATTAGAATCATAAGGTTTTAATCCATTATTTGCCATTGTGAAATCTCTGAAGCAGATTATTGCCTTTCACTTTAAGATTTAATTTTTTGACCAAGCCTCCAAGTATTCACATGAGGGCAATAATCTACCAAAAACAAAACTTTAACAAATATTATTTACAGAACTATATCTCATATTTCAACTATTGTTTTTTTCCTTCTGTTGTGTTTGTGAAATATGAAAAATGTCTATAAACAAATGAGGCATATTTTCTTTTTGACTTCTAGAATTGGAGCATTAAATTTAGTCAAAGATATGCATAAAGGTACACATGTTTACCATATACTATATATGTAAAACAGTTTGACAATGAATTGATGCAAGCACACTATAAACAGAATGGACATTAGAAAAAAAAAAAAAGAAAACTTACCAAAGATCTCTAAAAAATATGGCTTGATTTGTGACTAGAGAATAAAACCTTGTCAAACTAAACTAACAATTTATAAGGAGTTGAGTAGAGGCATTTGACTACAAAATGTAAATTATTAATAGTAAAATAAAGTTCACACCTAAGAGCTGAAATGTTAGGGGTATAGAGTGAAGCATGGAAGGGAATTTTGGTCTTGAAGCTAAAGACCAAGCTTAATTTTCACAGGGCACAATGGATTTTACTTTCTGTATGCATAACTTAAATTAAAAGAGCTAAATAATACTGTTTTAATTTCCATACAGTAATTAAAATACATCTAGACTCAATAATAATGAATCACTACTATTATAAAATTATTTAAATTCTCAGGACAATAGAAAATATTTTGAAGTACCACAGAAAATTCCTTATTATATGCTTTGAAATGATCATAAAATCTGTTTCTTTTAAACTTCGAGCAATTTTCTAAGTAATTGTGCATGTGTCAGCACTTTCCCAAAGGTAATATTTACCTCCAAATATAAGTATAAACTCCACAGCACATATATATTGGAAAAGTATTGTTGAAAATGTGAACAAACACTGAGTCAATTTTTATATTACCCATGTAATGAAGAATAATTGTGTAAAAATATAAGGAAATGCTGCTCCAAATTGGTTGATCAGCAACAGTTAAGACTGCTGACACTGTGAGACTGGGTCAGAATGCGGGATGTCAGTGAAAGAAGAGGACTTTACTACCTTAAGTGAGGTTCCAGTTTGTCTTTTGCTGTTATTGCTGTTGTTTATTTTGGGTTCTTTTTTTTTTTTTTTTTTTTTTTTAAGTACAAGCTTTTTTTTTTTTTTTTTTTAATCATCATTTTATTGAGATATATTCACATACCATGCAGTCATACAAAACAAATTGTACTTTCGATTGTTTACAGTACCATTACATAGTTGTACATTCATCACCTAAATCAATCCCTGACACCTTCATTAGCACACACACAAAAATAACAAGAATAATAATTAGAGTGAAAAAGAGCAATTGAAGTATAAAAGAACACTGGGTGCCTTTGTCTGTTTGTTTCCTTCCCCTACTTTTCTACACATCCATCCATAAACTAGACAAAGTGGAGTTTGGTCCTTATGGCATTCCCAATCCCACTGTCACCCCTCATAAGCTACATTTTTATACAACTGTCTTCGAGATTCATGGGTTCTGGGTTGTAGTTTAATAGTTTCAGGTATCCACCACCAGCTACCCCAATTCTTTAGAACCTAAAAAAGGTTGTCTAAAGTGTGCGTAAGAGTGCCCACCAGAGTGATCTCTCGGCTCGTTTTGGAATCTCTCTGCCACTGAAGCTTATTTCATTTCCTTTCACATCCCCCTTTTGGTCAAGAAGATGTTCTCCATCCCACGATGCCGGGTCTACATTCCTCCCCGGGAGTCATATTCCACGTTGCCAGGGAGATTCACTTCCCTGGGTGTCTGATCCCACGTAGGGGGGAGGGCAGTGATTTCACCTTTCAAGTTGGCTTAGCCAGAGAGAGAGGGCCACATCTGAGCAACAAAGAGGCATTCAGGAGGAGACTCTTAGGCACAAATACAGGGAGGCCTAGCCTCTCCTTTGCAGCAACCGTCTTCCCAAGGGTAAAACTTATGGTAGAGGGCTCAACCCATCAAACCACCAGTCCCCTATGTCTGTGGTCATGTTAGCAACCATGGAGGTGGGGTAGGCGAATACCCCTGCATTCTCCACAGGCTCCTCAAGGGGGCACTACATCTTTTTTTTTTTTTTTCCTTGTTTGTCTTTTTTCTTTTTTTTTTTTTTTAACTTTCCCTTCTTTTTTAAATCAACTGTATGAAAAAAAAAGTTAAAAAGAAAACAAACATACAATAAAAGAACATTTCAAAGAGACCATAACAAGGGAGTAAGAAAAAGACAACTAACCTAAGATAACTGCTTAACTTCCAACATGTTCCTACTTTACCCCAAGAAAGTTACATAATATAGCAACATTTCAGTGAACTTGTTCCTACTACATCCATCAGAAACTAACAGACCATAGTCATTTCTGGGCATCCCCAGAACGTTAAATAGCTTATCTGTTCTTCTTGGATTATTGTTCCCCCTTCCTTAATTGCTCTCTACTGCTAGTTCCCCTACATTCTACATTATAAACCATTTGTTTTACATTTTTCAAAGTTCACATTAGTGGTAGCATATAATATTTCTCTTTTGTGCCTGGCTTATTTCGCTCAGCATTATGTCTTCAAGGTTCATCCATGTTGTCATATGTTTCACCAGATCGTTCCTTCTTACTGCCACGTAGTATTCCATCGTGTGTATATACCACATTTTATTTATCCACTCATCTGTTGAAGGACATTTGGGTTGTTTCCATCTCTTGGCAATTGTGAATAATGCTGCTATGAACATTGGCGTGCAGATATCTGTTCGTGTCACTGCTTTCCAATCTTCCGGGTATATACCGAGAAGTGCAATCGCTGGATCGAATGGTAGCTCTATAGCTAGTTTTCTAAGGAACTGCCAGACTGACTTCCAGAGTGGCTGAACCATTATACAGTCCCACCAACAATGAATAAGAGTTCCAATTTCTCCACATCCCCTCCAGCATTTGTAGTTTCCTGTTTGTTTAATGGCAGCCATTCTAACCGGTGTTAGATGGTATCTCATTGTGGTCTTAATTTGCATCTCTCTAATAGCTAGTGAAGCTGAACATTTTTTCATGTGTTTCTTGGCCATTTGTATTTCCTCTTCAGAGAACTGTCTTTTCATATCTTTTGCCCATTTTATAATTGGGCCGTCTGTACTATTGTCATTGAGTTGTAGGATTTCTTTGTATATGCAAGATATCAGTCTTTTGTCAGATACATGGTTTCCAAAAATTTTTTCCCATTGAGTTGGCTGCCTCTTTACCTTTTTGAGAAATTCCTTTGAGGTGCAGAAACTTCTAAGCTTGAGGAGTTCCCATTTATCTATTTTCTCTTTTGTTGCTTGTGCTTTTGGTGTAAAGTCTAGGAAGTGTCCTCCTAATACAAGGTCTTGAAGATGTTTTCCTACATTATCTTCTAGGAGTTTAATGGTACTTTCTTTTATATTGAGATCTTTGGTCCATTTTGAGTTAATTTTTGTGTAGGGGGTGAGGTAGGGGTCCTCTTTCATTCTTTTGGATATGGATATCCAACTCTCCCAGCCCCATTTGTTGAAAAGACCATTATGGCTCAGTTCGGTGACTTTGGGGGCCTTATCAAAGATCAGTCAGCCATAGATCTGAGGGTCTATCTCTGAATTCTCAATTCGATTCCATTGATCTATATGTCTATCTTTGTGCCAGTACCATGCTGTTTTGGCAACTGTGGCTTTATAATAAGCTTCAAAGTCAGGGAGTGTAAGTCCTCCCACTTCGTTTTTCTTTTTTAGAGTGTCTTTAGCAATTCGAGGCATCTTCCCTTTCCAAATAAATTTGATAACTAGCTTTTCCAAGTCTGCAAAGTAGGTTGTTGGAATTTTGATTGGGATTGCATTGAATCTGTAGATGAGTTTGGGTAGAATTGACATCTTAATGACATTTAGCCTTCCTATCCATGAACATGGAATTTTTTTCCATCTTTTAAGGTCCCCTTCTATTTCTTTTAGTAGAGTTATGTAGTTTTCTTTGTATAGGTCTTTTACATCTTTGGTTAAGTTTATTCCTAGGTACTTGATTTTTTTAGTTGCTATTGAAAATGGTATCTTTTTCTTGAGTGTCTCTTCAGTTTGTTCATTTCTAGCATATAGAAACATTACTGACTTATGTGCATTAATCTTGTATCCCGCTACTTTGCTAAATTTGTTTATTAGCTCTAGTAGGTGTATCGTTGATTTCTCAGGGTTTTCTAGATATAAGATCATATCATCTGCAAACAATGACAGTTTTACTTCTTCTTTTCCAATTTGGATGCCTTTTATTTCTTTGTCTTGCCGGATTGCCCTGGCTAGCACTTCCAGCACAATGTTGAATAACAGTGGTGACAGCGGGCATCCTTGTCTTGTTCCTGATCTTAGAGGGAAGGCTTTCAGTCTCTCACCATTGAGTACTATGCTGGCTGTGGGTTTTTCATATGTGCTGTTTATCATGTTGAGGAAGTTTCCTTCAATTCCTACCTTTTGAAGTGTTTTTATCAAAAAGGGATGTTGGATTTTGTCAAATGCTTTTTCAGCATCTATTGAGATGATCAATTGATTTTTCCCTTTTGACTTGTTAATGTGTTGTAATACATTGATTGTTTTTCTTATGTTGAACCATCCTTGCATGCCTGGAATGAACCCCACTTGGTCATGGTGTATGATTTTTTTAATGTGTCTTTGGATTCGATTTGCAAGTATTTTGTTGAGGATTTTTGCATCTATATTCATTAGGGAGATTGGCCGGTAGTTTTCCTTTTTTGTAGCATCTTTGCCTGGTTTTGGTATTAGATTGATGTTAGCTTCATAAAATGAGTTAGGTAGTGTTCCATTTTTTTCAATGTTTTGAAAGAGTTTGAGTAAGATTGGTGTCAGTTCTTTCTGGAAAGTTTGGTAGAATTCCCCTGTGAAGCCATCTGGCCCTGGGCATTTATTTGTGGGAAGATTTTTGATGACTGATTGGATCTCTTTGCTTGTGATGGGTTGGTTGAGGTCTTCTATTTCTTCTCTGGTCAGTCTAGGTTGTTCATAGGGTTCTTTTTTAAGACATGAAATATTTGTATTTTTAAAAACCCAAATATTTACAAACAAAAAAGTTACAATTAAACAAAATTGCAAATTAAACACAAATTAATACACTGAAGCACACCAATGGGGAAAATTTGAGTGAACATTTTCAATATTAATGAAATGTTTAAATAAAAGATATTTAAAAAGAAGCAACCTTTTTCTTTCCAATTATCTACAATATCCAATACTGGGTAACTAAGTAGTGTTGCCTGGTAGATTACACTAAATTGCATTTATGAACAGAAATTGTGTGTAATTAGCATATAATTGTTTCAGAATTGCTTCTATATATTTTAAAGATACTTGAAAACATGCATTAAATACATATATGTGTATGTGTGTGAAAAATGTGTGTGTGTATATGTGTGTGTGTATTTTCATGGTTGAAACATCTCCTTTGCCCTCTGTGGTAAACTGAAATACATACCTGCTCCAAATTTATGTTCTTAATTTTGATATTCATTCTTGTGAGTGTGAATTTATTTTTAAATAGGACCTTTAAAAATTGTTATTATTAGTTAAAGTATGGTCAACAGAAGCAGGCTGGTTCTTAATCCATATTACTGGAGGCCTTATAAAGAGATGAAACCAGAAGGCTAAAGTCAGAGGAAGCCACAGGGAGAAGCCAGAAGTCAGTAGAAAATAGGAAGAACAGACATAATTAGAAGAAGATCCCCATGTGACTGAGGCAGAGATGCCAGCCAAAGAACCCCAAGGATTTCAGTAAGCCAGCCCCATAATGCTACAGACTTCATGGAGAAAGCAAAGTGTTGCAGATGCCTCAGTTTTTTGCACCTCTAGCCTCCAAACCCATTGTGTGGTATTTGTCTTAGCAGCCAGGAGAACTAAGACACCCTCCAAAATAACTTATTCAGGATCTTAATTTACTTAGCAAGTCCTTCCTTAATAGGTATGGAAAATTTGATTAATTTTGATAAGGATGAAAATTAGCAAAAAATAACTTTACAGTTCAAGTTTGTATTTTATTCTAGAATTTTAACATCATTATTAATGATATGCAGAGAAAAGGAGCAATTATAGTAAGGATTGTTGGTCAGAGAAAGCATCAGCATGGAGTGAGTTTAGATCAGATTTTTAAAGGAGATTGCAGTGGTAAATAAATGAAGGCCAGCAAGATTAGGGATGGATCCCAAAACAAAAAGAATCCTTGATTTCGTAGGTCACCATTTCTCTGTCCTTTTACAATGACAGTTCTAGATTCTATTTTAACAGCAGGGGCAAGTGTTAAAATTCTTGTGTTGACACACCTGTGAGTTCAGGCTCAAAAGTAAGGAAAAAAAATCCAAAATGATACATCTAAATATAGATTCTTGGAATACTGAAATTTGGGAATCACTTGGGTCCAAGGATATACAGATTGTAAAAAGGAGAAGGGAGAGAGAAGCCACTCAGAGAGCATCCACTATGTGCCAGGCATTGTGCAGATGCTTTATGCATTTTGTGGTATTTTGTGTGATTGTCTTCATTGTACAGTACAAGAAACTGAAGTTTAAAGATGAAATGACCATCTCAAACTGACCCAAAGAAACAGAGCTGGGAAATTAATCTGGCTTTGTTTCATTACAAAGTTTGCAAATTGCTCTTCATTACTTTCTGCAAATACTGCATCTTATCAGTCATCTTCATTTGACTTCAAAGTAACTTTCTTCTTGAAAAATATTAGACATTGTATTAATATTACTTATGCATAGTGATTCAGAACAAAAACTGTACAATTCGTATTATAAATCTTCCTTAGGATTTCTATTTTAAATTCCAGGAATCTTTTCTCTGCAAAAATTTCCTAGGATAAAATGGTTGTAAATTGGGGTAAATGAGATACATTATTAACAAGAAAGGTTAGTAGTCATCCATCTCACACCTTTTAGTTCACATAACTTGAAACATTTTTTTACATCTAGTTACTTTACACTCAGTGTGAAATTATTCAATCACTTTGAAAACATCAAAGAAATAAATAATTGCTCCTGATCTGCAGCTTACAACTGTGTCCCCAGATTGATCAGTAAGGAAAGGTCAAAGGGACTCATGCATTCACAAAGTACAGGAAAGGGCATACTGAAGAGGATATGCTTAATTCTCAGAGCCAAATAATCATTAAGCTGCGGTGATGGATAAAGTCAAATAAGCAATTAGCTACAGGGTCAGTACTACATTTATTCAGATTCATGAATGAAAGTAAAGAGTTATCAAGCTATGAGCTTACTTGAAAGAAGAATGAAATGCCTATTTCCATAAAGCCTGACAATTATGATCAAATTGCATACTGCCTTTGTGTTATAGATCTTTAATTTTAGTTTGCTTTAATGTTATCAGTGTTGACATTGCATGTGAAGCACCCAGATAAAATATTTTCAATTAGCAATTGTATGTGTGTGTGTACATATATAAATTTCATTCAGCAAATATTTATTGAGCAACTTCTGTGGCCATATGAAGAATGAAATAGCCTATGTACTAAATTAACTAAAAAATGTACTATGTACTGCTTTCAAAATCTAGTTTGGCAATTATTTATTCCAATATCCAAACATATCACCAACATTCATAGTTTAGAATATGCTGTCTGATTGAAAACTATGTAATCATCATGGTAACTTAAATATTTTTCTTAAACTGTAAATGAAATAATTAGCAGTATCACAATGAATTCTCTTGGAAGTCCATAAAGATAGCTTTCTTTTTTTTTGCTATTGTTCCTTTTCAATGTAAAAAATTACATAGTCTTTAATATACTATTCAATAAGACACTGCTAAATAAACTAAATTTCAAACTTCCATTGCATAGTAAGTAAAACATGTACCAAATATCCTTTTTCCTATTTCAATAATACGTATCTATTTCAAATAAAAGCCTTTAGAAAACCTAATGTACATCATATTGTATAATGAAATTCTCTCTATTTTGAGTTGTATTAATGGTCAGTAAATCTTTCCTTTCAGGCAATGTATAAATATTTAATAATGTAAAGATGGTCAATAATTTAAATTCAAAGAGATTTGTACATTGATTTTCCAGATAAAATGCTATTAAGGTAAATGATTTCCCACAGGTTCTGTTTTCTCTGTGACACTGTGTGTTATACATTCAGATATTATATCCACAATGATAACCAAAGAGGTAGACTGGTTTTGTAGGTAAAGCTAATTAACTGATTATAGATCATTTCTAGTCCAACAATGATAGCGACATACTAAGTGCTACTTGAAGTGGAGCCCTCTCTTTGGAAAAAATCATGAAATTGATCTGTATTGTCACTGTCCCTCTTCCATACTCCTACAGCTTTCCTGCCCTTACATCATTGACCCTTGTTTTCAGTCCTCTTGACGGGGGCGGGGGGTGGGGTAGCTCTCTTTTTCTGCTGCATTTTGGATGTGCAATACCAGGCCCCTTTTGAGCAATGTTTCATATTGCAAGCTTACTGTTCTTCCCTTTATCAAAATATACTATACGTTAAATACTAGTTGTCAGCTGGAATGCAAGTTGATAACTAAATGATATTAATGAATGATTCTCAGGGTATTTATGGTGTATTTGCAAACACATTTTAGAATGCAACTACTTTAATTCGAAGATATGTCTCTTGGGCAGTGAAATAGCAAGTGACAGTATGGAAATGTCTTCATAAAATTCTGCCTTTTCCTCTGCCTCTAGATCCTAAGATGTATATACAAGTCTAGTTCAAAATCCTCCCAATTAATATTCTCAAAATTCCAGTATTACATTTAATCCCTAGATGTCTCAAACATTGAAATGAGAATATACAGGAGTCATCAATTTTATGATCAAATATGCATTTATATATTTTCATATAAAATTTTGAAGTTTGGCTTCTAAACTGGGAATAGGATAGGATTCTTGGGACTTTACTGTGTTCAACCATTTTTAAGTCATTGGCCTTAAGTAAATGAGTGTGGTATATTTGGCATAGGATCCATGTAACCCAATATTATCCATATGTAGTTTTATAGATACAATTAAATTATAATGTAACTGGATCTTAAATTGTTACTTTATAGAAACTATATAACCAAGAGAATATTTTATATGATTAGAAAGTTATTCTTTTATTATTAATTTCTAGGAAGATAGAGTAGGGATGAGGGTTGAAAAATATATTTCATGAAGACAGACACCTTTATAAATGCCTTACTACTTTCCTACATTTGATATTGGAAAGACACATGGTTAAGTATCTCATGAAAATGATAACATATTCTATCTCAAGTTTGCCCTCCTTTTTCCTTATTTCCTTGAGAGAAAAAATAAAATAGACTAAACCAGATTTTTCTTTGTAATCATTAAGTGGGACCTTTTGGTTGCTTTTAGGAAAACAAATCAGTAAAAGTATAATATTTTCCTAAATGGTTCATAAATAATATTATTTATGAAATTCAAAATAATTGTATGAAACAGACTTTCTGTAATCCTGGGCTTAAAAAACCTAGAACCTAAAGTGTTAAACATTTCCCTTTTGCTGTTGCGACTGTACACTATTACATAGTATATACCCTCAATCTTCACATGTCAAGATAAGGGTAATCAATCTCAATTCCCCATAAAATGTAATTTCCATTAGAGACAAGCAATAAACACTACCAATTTCTTGGTAACATTGGACTTCTACAAAATAATCCCCTTTAAAAGAGGTCATGGGAAAAAATACTTTATTTTGCCACTTAGATGCTGATACGTGGAAACAGAAAAAGTCAATTCATCTTATCTTACTGAGATGACTATAATTAATGTTTGTTTAGTTAAAAAAAAAGGCAGGCTAAAATATAAGTCAGTGAAACTGATTGCTGCTGTAGGAAAAGAGCAACAACACCCACATGGAAGAGACTTTTTCCTATTAAAACTGTATTGCCACATAATCGGGCACAAACCCTAACGTCTGCAAACCAGCTATCTGTCTATTCAAAACATTGCCATTAATATCCTATTATGTAAAATACTCTATGTGGGATAAAAGTTATGGCCTCTATCCTCAGGGAGCTTATATTCCCCAAGGTGTAGAAAACACTAAAATTCAAGGCAATACTCCCCACCCCACAACCCCCTGCCCCGGCAACCAACAAGATGTATTCCTAACAAAGAGTTGAAATACTACTACCATAAAGTTATATTGATATGTATGAATGCTTCACCATGTTTATTGCTGGTGATTTATGAATGACTCTTCTAAAACATAAATCTCATTACCAAGTCTTTGTCACAGTCTTTTGAAGGGTCTACACTGCTTTCAAGATAAACTTCTAAGAATGTTATCAAATGGTCTTTACTTAAATATCCAATTAATTTTACCACAATTCTAACTCTATTGTCCTCTCAGTGCTGCCCTTCCCTTTATTCTGTAACTGCTGGCATGTTATTCCCTCCCATTGTATGGCTCTGAATCCTCTCCCCAACACTATTCTCTCACCTTATTAACTGCACTACTCATGTTAGATGCCTTTTCCATCTGAAAAGTGTCCCTGACTCTCGTTCAGATTTTGACTGAGGATTGATTTAATCCTTTTCTAAAAATCCCTCATTATTCTTTTCCATATTGTGACATTTAATACTGTAGTTCCTGTTTGTTGACGGTCTCTCCTACTCTCTTGTATCTATTCCTTGAGGACAAGGGTTATATATATAAATATATATATTTTTAGGGTAGTTGTAGGTTTACAGAACAATCATGCATAAAATACACAATTCCTATATACTAGCCTATTATTAACACCTTGCATTGGTGTGGAACATTTGTTAAAACTGATGAAAGCACATTTTTATAATCTCACCATTAACTATAGTCCATAATAAAAAAGGTTGCCTTTTATTCATCATCATAACATCTAGTGCCTAGAAAATACTTTGAATTTTTGCATTTAATAAATTTGTGCTTACTGAATGAAAACATGGACCATAAAGTAATATTTAAAGCAGGCACTAACAACAAACAGAATTAAACCATTGTGTCAGATATTGACATTGGTATTATTAAATAGAAATTTTAAAGATAATTATTTATCCTACAGCATTTCCATTGTTTTGATTCCTGCCTGTTTGTTCCGAGTTTCTCAGTTCAAATCAATTCTTTGTTATCAAAATAGTAACATCTTGGTTAAAATATGCTTGTGCCATCTTAAAATAATTTGACACACATGGAAATAAAAATTTCCCTTAATATAATAATTATTTGTACCATAAATATTATTTACGTTTTTTGTTTATTCAGTGTACCACACCAATATTATAAAGAGCCTCCAAAAAACAATGTTATAAACCAATTAGTATTGAATACTGTGGAAATTGTGAAAAACAAAACGGTCTCATATTTATGAAGTAGAGTACAGACAAGAATGCTGAGGAAAAAGTATTACAGTTGCTGGTTTTCAGTTGAACAACATTCATAGCGTTATTATTACATCTTACAATATTCTACTAAAATTTATGTGTTTAAACATCTCTTTTCCATTGAGCATACCACACTTTACAGTTTTAAACCTTGCATCCCTTTCATTCTTTCCTATTCCTAGGACAATATCTAATAAACAATTGGTCCTCAAAAAAAAAAGTGAATGAAAAAAATTGAATCAAAGTTCTATTGTATCATTGAATGCCAAGGATGATCCTGGATGCGATCTGAGGATGGAGGACAGGAAGTTCAAAGGGACACAGTTGAGACATAAGGAAAAGGAAATATAGAATGTAAGCTTTGTATCATTGTTGAATCTCTTGTACTTCTTAGCTGCGCTTAATGGGATTGCATAAAAGAATGTTCTTGTTCATGGGAATTGTATATGTGAATTATAGTGTTTGTTCAAGGATGTGTGCAGCTAGCTCTCATATGTTCAGAAGACAGAGAAATAAATGATGGATGATAGAGAGAGAGGGAGGGAGGGAAAGAAATAGCAGTCTGACAGCATGTTAAAGTTAGTGGGTCAGGGTATCGGGCTGGCGGGTCAGGGAATGCTGGAGTTCTGTGTATGGTGTTTGTATTGTTTTTGCAACTGTTCATATAATTTTGAATTTATTGCAAAATAAAATGTAAAAAAAAAGTTCTATTGTATGAACAGCATTACATCAAAAATATAAGAAAGAAAACCAGTTGAATTGTGGCAACAATATATTCATACAAAGATCAAAAGATCTAAAGAATAAATCCTCCTCCACAGGTCACACCATGCAATATTTATAAATGCTGTTTAAATTTATTAAATATTTCCAATGTTCATTGAAGAAAATTTATTCTGAGAAATGTTGTGCATTTAAGTTTTTGTTCAGTGTTTTAAGCATAGATATTTTCCTTTCTGGTAATTTGCTTAATAATTAGCAATACTGTTCCCCAATTTGTAGCATAAAATGATGATCCACACAACATTTTAAAAGGAAAGTAATAACTTAAAAAAAAAAAAAAACTTCCTTCATATCAAATTTCATTACCTCAAATCTAAAAATTTATAATTTGCATACTATGTATATAATTTTATAATAATTTACCATTTTAATGACAGAAAAACTGTTTAATAGACATACCAAAAATAAGAAATGCTATTAATGAATCATTCTTGATAGCACTACTGCAAAAAAGTTACACACATATACTTGTACATATTAATATAGAAGTGTAATATATATATAAACTAATAAAGAATAGCAGTATGCATACAAACGTGAGAGAGAGAGAAAAAAAGAGAGGCCATATGACCATCTTTCACATTATTTAGATATAAAATTGGACAATTACTTTTCCTTATATTTTCAAGTGTAAAATTATGTTAAAGGTGATGAAAAAAAGTAACTCCTTCCTATTTAAGTCCCTTTAATTCAGTACTGAGACATTTTAGAAATGTAAGAATTCCGCATATCTCAAAAAAAGATTCTACTTTAAAAAAATAAAAATAAATAAAGATAAAACAATGAAAAAACCTTTCCATCTTATCATTTCCAAAATCTGAAAATTAAGTATGACTTGTTTTTCACATTTAAACAAGCACCTCTTAGTATACTTAAGAGGAGGGCACAGAAGTTTTATATACTCTTGCCAACCTTTCAAGAAATATCATAGCATATGACTGATGATGATTCCTTCATGGAAGTCTGTTTTTACAGTACAACAAATTTGTCCTATAGACAACTTTATGTGTTAAAGAGCATGGATCAGATAGTTTTCTTTCTTTCTTCCTTCCTTTCTTTCTCTTTCTTTCTTTCTTTTTCTTTCTTCTTCTCTCTCTATTTCTTCCTCTCATCTTTCTTCTTTTCTTTCTTCCTCTCTTTCTGTTTTCTTTCTGTCTTTCAGTTCTCTCTCGCACTGGCTCTCTATTTTTAAATGTCACTATCTTTATCTAATCCATCTGTTATCACCACCAACCAAGTTCCACATATATACCAATTACAATACAAAAATGGTCACAAAGCAGATATTTCTTGAGGGATTAATTGAATTCAATGTAAGTAACAGTGGAGTTGAGCTACTGTTTATAAGTTGATCCATTTTACAATTGACCATTTTGATATACACTTATCAATAGGCCAACTTTTATTCCAAACTAAATGGCCGCATTCAACTTATTCAGAATTTTAAACAATCTTCTGTACACTGCTTTACACATAGTATGGCCTGAAAAGTGTTTATTGACTAGATGGAGAAATGGATGAAGAAGGTTTTGAACCTTACTCATTCAACACTATATTTAAGTTTCTACTGTACATACATATATAGACATGAATCTGGTTTTGAGGGAAAAACATCCTCATCTGCATTCCAGTCATCAACATTATATATTTTGTTCTACTGACTGTTAAGCCAGAAAAGGGGTTATATAAATACTTACCTTAGGGATAAGAGAAGATGGGGAAAGATTCTCCAGCTGGAGCTTACCAGAAAAGAATAAGCAAAATGTATGAAGAACAATAAGAAACTTGGCCTTTCAGGAGATACTACATTAGGAAAAAAATTCAAAATATAAGATAAGTTTTAAGACTGGGTTTACTTTTGATTTTATAAGCAAGTAATAACTTTTCTTTAGTAGGAGAAAAGAGGAAGACAATGTCTGTAAAAGATTGCTTCCCAAAGCACACACAAGATGAAAAGAAATGAGAAAAGATGGTAAGAGTGTTACTTGCCTGTAAGTTATGAAAATCCACTGGTGATGATGAGATTATGACAATGAATTAAATAAATGAGATAAAAGACATGAGTGCATTCAAAGTTAGTCTGGCAGCATTGTCAAGATTAACTTGCTTTGCTTTCGTATTTTTCCTTTTTTTTAATTTTCTTCACTGTAATAACCTTTGCTTCTGTATAGCAGAATTATAAGAAAAATAAGCAAACATTTCTAGTTGCACATATATATTCAAAAGCTGTACTAATATAGTTTTTTTTTTTCATGAATCATTTAGAGGATAAGAATTTTTATGCCATCTCACAAGATCTAAATGTTTGTGTTAAGATGGTGGAAAATTTTAAGAATGATAAAAGTTTACATTTTCTGCCAACATTTAAAACAAATTCAGCACTTAGAAGCTACAACTTGTTTGCTTCCTTCGAGTTTTGCCCATATAATGGATCGACAGAGCTATCTTTAGAATATCCCTAACAATTTATGGAGTGATTGTGATGAAAATTACCAATAGCTGAGAGTGGGCCATTAAAACTGTCAATGGGAGAAGGATACAAAGAGATAATGGTGCTGACAAGGACTAGAATCAAGGATCTGTTATAATAATGGAATTCAGAACATATGTTCCCCTCCTTGCATTGATGTTACAGGTAGTTTGGTCCTATCAACACTGCCATTTCATTTAAAAATAGGCTATGTTCTTGAGTCACACTGGTGATTTTAAAAATTGTATGCAATTTTGAGTGGGATATTCAGGAGGCTGTTCTTTGAGAATTGAAATGAATTGAATCAAGGAGTACAGCCATTTACATATACTCAAACCATAGTTATTCAGCCTCTGATACTGCCCTACTTTTGTAAGCAACACAGTAGGCGAAAGAAAAAAATACATTACTTGGAAAACCAGCACAAAAGGAGACAGCACAGATATAAAGACAAACCATATCTTTGCTCGATGAGTTGAAATTCAAGGCTACATTTGTCAGTGGTACGTATCCCATTGTTGCCATCTGTCTCTCTTACTGAGCCTTTGAGCTCATCTCTTACCTTTATATTTCTCTCTCCCACATTTATATCTCTCTCTAACCTCCACCCTTTCCTCTCTACACACACACACATCTATGTTTGAATACAGGTTCCATTACTGGCATACTAACTAATCATTTGGAATATTAGATATATTACCTAAACTCTCTGAGCCTCCAGTACACTTTCTTTAAAAAGAAAAGGGTAGGATTTGCTCTGTTGATCAAACAAAGCTTGTTTATAAAGTCATCTAAAAGTTATAACTGGAAAACTCCTCCAACTAAGATGTAGCTTGCAAAGACATGGACCAAATATGTCTGTTTAATTTTGTTTCTCCAGCTTACAGAACATCATAGTCCAATAAAAATTTTTGTAAAGATGGAAAGGATCTATATCTGTTTTTCCCTGTATGGGAGCCTCTATTCACATGTGACAATTGAACTTTGGATCATGACTACTACACCAGAGAAACTGAATTTCTAATTTTATTTAATTTTAATTAACTTTAAATTTAATTTTAGAAGTCTCATGTGCATAGTGACAACTGCATTGGACAACACAGTTCTAAAGCAATGTCTAATAATAGGATATTAAATAACTTTGAAGCAGAAAGTAATTGATTTCATTAACTTTTCATATTCTAGAAAGAAGATACCCATGAATATGGAGTGTTTGTGGGAGGCAGGGTTAAGTTTCTTCTTTTGTCTTACACGCAGGCACAGAAAGAGTGGTCAATGTCATTGACTCCCCTTTAAAGGCAGGGAGATCCTACTGCTCAGAGCAAACAACACTCATTTGTTGGGAAGAAGGAAATGGGACTGCCTGAGATCAGCAAAGGAAGAATGAAAACACAGACTGGAAAGAGGATAAGGAGGAAGATGACAATATTCTGAAATTCTCTACTTCATGATTTTTTGTTTTGAGGCAACATTCCTTGCTTAGAAGATCACGAGATCACTAGGTCACTAGATTGGCACTGCTTACATGCCATAGGCTACCATAAGTGATTAACTTTAGGTATTGATAGAAATACACGTAAACATGAGTCCTATTATTTTAGGATGATATCTAATAACACATGAGTCATGCAAGGTCTTACAAGTTTCAGCTTAAATATTTGCTCCTCTGAGAGATCTTTCCTGATATCTAGACTATATTATTTTCCCCACCTTTATTTTCTATAACACCATGGGTATTTCCTATTAGAAGCATCACTCCCAAGTTGGTGACATAACTTCTTTAATGTAGGTCTTTCCTGATAACATATAACATCTGTCATTTATTTCTACTTCCATGCTGTATTCCATTACATGGTAGAGATCCTGGTGCTTTACAGGTGTGCAAATAGTAGTTGATGACACAACATGATATAACTAAAGTCACCCTTAATCCAACATTAAAAGGTCACACATCACTTGGAAACCAGAATACTAGCTATTGAATGCTTTTCTTCTCCCCAATAGTTATTTAAATGCCCTTGATTCAGTATTTTCCTCATAAAACTTTATGTCTCTGCTGTCTCAATTCTCTTTATGATTTCTCTATTATCTCTATGAAAAGGGCTTATCATTTTAGGGTTGCTTCTCATTCTAAAGTAAAGGTACATTCATCTGTAGTTAATTAATTTTTAGACTTTTATCATCTTTTAGAAGTCAGTATTCTATCTGCCTATCTTACCAAGCACTTTTTTGACACTTGTATTTCCCCTATTCTTGTTCACTTGCCCTCCTGTCTTATCAGATCCAATTATCAATGGTGGGGTTTGGAGAGAGTTGTTTTTTCAGTGTTCACAGTGTATAATATTAATGTATAATATTAGTGTATAATATTAAACTTTCACATCATTCTGTAATAAAAAAAATCACAGACTTTGGAATCAGGCACATATAGTTTTAAGTTGCTTTTCAGCTCTGTGACTTACAGTAACCTGGGCCACTTTTCTCATTTGTAAAGTGAGGTTAAATAAAGTTGTACAGAAACAACGAAGTCTAATTCCTGGAACATTGTAAAAATTCAGATGTTCTGTGTCTGGGTGCTTGCACACATATATGAATACAGGTGCATATATAAAAGTTAAGGCAATGTATGGCTTGAACTGCTTTTCAAAGATTTGATTAGCTTAAATCAATTTATGGGTTAAATTTTAGTTCATTCTTTTATTGATTCATTTATTTATTCATTTATTCTAAAAACATGTATTGATTGCTTGCCATTTTCCTTAGTTATTAGACATTCAATAATAAATAAGCTAACATCTTTGCTGTTAGTAGATCACAATTAAGATATACTCAGACATGCAGACAGATATTTATAATAACATAATATGGTGTTAGAATAAATATGTGAACTGAATACTGTGGGAGTATATAGGTAGAAGAATTAATATGGTACCAGTTTAAATTATCAATTTTGGGCATCTTACATTTTGGGGTGAGTCATAAAGCATTCACTGAAGCAGCAGCATGAGGCAAGTATCTATTAAAACAGTGATTGTATAATCATATAAGTTTTCTATTCCATAAATTGCCCCTTAGTTGTAGGCAAACAGTTAATTTAAATTCATTTTGATCCTTCTTTAAGAGTAAATGGTTTTTGAGTGTGCGCATGTGGACATATGGGAATGTATGCTGTCATGTAACAGGCCAATAGCAGGAGGAAAAATATCAGTGAAATTAATTATATGAAGTTATTTTCAGTAAACATTTATTTAAATTTAAAATATACTTCAAATATGTGGATATTGTCTGGACCTAGAAACCTGCCACTCTCTTTTTCATGCATCCTTCAGTGGCTGCAGTATGAAATGAGTCCTGCTGACCTATTTTAAATTAAATCTGTTCATCCGGGTGGGCCTGAGGACATCATGAGTTATTTCCAGAATTCAGATCTTCAGCTTTAAGCAAGACATTAAAAACTCTTTCTATTCAATAATTATGCTGAGACATGATGGCTTATTTGTGTGCTAAACAGCTAAATTATGAAACACAAAAGAAATGTTAAAAAGATGATCTCAGGGATGCAAAATAAGCCCTATATAAAATCACAGTTCTGTCTTTCAGACAATGAATGTTAGGATACTTAACAAGATTAAAACTCCAGAAGCTTATATATAGAAGCTATTTCTCTATGATTATTTTTTTCACAACATTTTCTGTGATTGCTTTTTTTTCAATATTATACATCCACACAGGGAGAGCCTATCTGAGTTACATACTTACAGGAAGAAATATTCAAGGTTCTGATTTAAAATATAATTCACTTATTATCCTACCAAGCATATAATTAGGACCTGTCTTTCTGTTAAGTGCTGGATATAAAACAACTGACAAATCTCACAGCATAGTGGGGAAAGCTGACAGGTAAACAGACAATCAAAATACAGGGTGCTGGAAAATTTTCCAGGGTTTTTAAGCAATAAATATGTTTGGATTTCTGTATTAGAAAGATAAGTCTGGCAAGGTGAGTAATTGAAGTCATATTAAAATAATAAAGCAGGAAATAAAAGTCAAGTGTTCAGATAACACTAAAAACAAACGGAAAACACAAAGAAGCTTAGAGGCAGCATACCAGGTTAAGGAAACAGTCAGGCTCCTGAGGCAACTACAGAAATACTGCAAGGCTATCAAGGAAGGAATTCCCTGCAGGGTGTCTGTCCCTGGATGAGAAGGAACTAGGGCAAGGAGTGACAAGGAGAGTAAATGCAGCTACTTTGGTTTCCTTTCTGTACACTCATTTTGTGGAGCAGTTGAAGAGAATGCAAGAGAGGGAAACAAAAAGAAACAAAACAAAACAAAACAAAACAAAAACAAACAAAAAACACCAGAAAATATGTTGTTAATCAGACATAGTTATAAGATGTGAAACACTGCTACTTCCTCCTGGCATTCTCATCTTCATTGCTGGGTTCACTATCTGCTAAGGGAGTAAACTCTGGGCGAACGTGCTGTATCTATCAATTTGGAAGAGGGGGCTCAAGGAATGAAGAAATGCTCAGATTTAAAAGGGTTTTATATTTTAAAAAATGAAGGGAAATAAGACAGCAGCTGAGTAACCATATCTTTTAAAGAACCCTGTTCTTTCTTTTCAGAATAAAATAATAAAATAAATCAGATCTAATGATCTGATGAGAAACATAGTTGTATACGTAAGCATTAGTTTCTCCATCTCTGCTTCTCTCTCAGGCTCCTTTGACCCCATATTGTACTATCTCTCTCAGAGGGAGGACGGAGAGTGAGGCAAGTTGGGTCAAGGTATCCTCACCTCAGTATCACTTTGGGACGCTGCAACCCTCCACCAAAGGCCCTGTCCATGGTCATCTGTCCATATCCATCTGTCCTTGGGTCTGGGTGGAAGTACTATGTTGAGGCTTCTCTATTCCACGCTCCTTATATAGCAAGAAACATCATCTATATGTACATCATCATCATAGGATGCTTCATTAAAAAGTTGGGGGGAGGGGGTTGTTACAGATGAGCAAAATCCCCTTAATTAGCTATATTAACATTTTAATTAATTCAGACCTTAATTTTTTTTTTACTTTTATATCTCTATTAAATCATGTTTGAATCTTTTTTTTTTTTTACTAAAATTAACATTCTACTTTTTCTAGACTGTTAGCTTCTTGAGGGGACTGACAAGGAACTATATAACTATAAAACCAGGAAAGAACTGTACAGATAGCTACCTAAAAAAAAAAAAAAAAAATCTTGATTTGAGAAAATTGCAGGTTACCCTTAGGAGTCTGAGGAAATTGAAGAGAAACTGCTGCATTTAAATAACTGGCTGCATCTAATCCATCTCAGTAGTTATCCATCAGTGGAATGGAGATTCTCAGAGAAAGGCAGAGATTGGAAAAAGGAACCTTTTTCTGATAAGATGAAATGATTCTCATTGGATGTAACTGCCTCAAGGACATTTCTGCTTTCCATTTCTGTTTCTGCCATATATATATACATATATATATCTGTATATAAGAAATGCAAATGCAGAAAATTGAAGAAGGAAGGCTATGGAATGCTATAATAATCTTTGGGCATGATGGAGGCACACAAATAGCAGAACTGTGAGCAGTGAATGAAGATAGAGAGCCATGTGAATAAATACCACAGTCCCAGAGTAAAGCACACATTCCAGGATGATTTATAAAGCAACATGCTTGTCAAAGCTGTAAATAAAGTTGGGATTTGGTATTGGAAACAAATTGGCTAAAATGTTTATTGATCATGGAACTAAGTAATAATGTTTAGTCTTTCAATTACTTTATGATCATTTAGCAAACATTTATTATTGGAGGTATAAGGATATATATATCTTTTATATATAAATATCTTTTATATATAAATATATAAAATAAGTTCTGTCCATTGCTTTTTTCTAACCCCTAATTAAGGAAAATAGTTGGCTTAAACATATGAGTTTACATTGTGCACATAACCACATTGCCTTAACTACCACTTATTTTAGACTGCTTTAAAAATCCTATTCTATATTAAATAGTATTAATTCTCTTCAGAGTTGCCCTTCTTCAATTTAAACCACTAAAATTATAGCAGTAATTTCACTGTTGCTAAGCATCACCTACTAAGTCACTTAAAAATAATTCATTAGTGAACTTTCAAACATATTAACTAGAACTTGTACTAGTTCAAAACTTACGATTTCCTCTCAAACTATCTTAGTCAAGATATCACTCTTTTGTACAAATGATATATAGGAATTCCTTTGCTGAGTGACAATAAAAGAAGCCTTAAATTAGAAAGGGTAATATTGTTTTTAACTGCAAAGGGTTGATGATGCAACCCGACTGCACGTGCTATATAGCTTGAATTTGTTAACTAATATTTTAAAGGGATTTTATGTTCCTTTGTTATTGTGGTGGATGCAGTGTTTTTATTTCCTTTACATGACTTCATTATTCCTCCAAGACATGATCATAGTGTCTTTTCTTTCACCAAGCTCTTGAATGGCTGCAAGGCATAAAAGTGTCTAATGCAAATACTGGGAAGGCTCAGAGCTGACATCTGAGACCTCAGTCAATGAACAGTGCTGGAATGCAAGCTTGGTTCACATCAGCCTCAAGGCCACAAATTACTCACTTTGAACTTAAAAGATACTGCCATTTTTTTTCAAAAATAAGATTTATATTACAACTCTAACCAGCACAAAACTGCTTGAGAGGCATTATTTCCTAGTCACGTCCACATATGTATCACTCTGAGATTTGCTACTACACTAATGTTTTAGATACATTGCCTGTGATTGGACCCACAAAGATTTATCTCCAGGAGTAAAATTTAGCATCTACTCTAGAAATACCCTTCTCATAGCGTGGATTTCAGAGGCCAGCAACTTTTCAAGCACAGCAACAAAGAAATTGGAAGGCCCAATGGAGGATGGCTCTTTTAATTATCAGTGCTATTTTATCTTCCCAAATAAAGAACACTGAAAAACTACAATCTACTGACACCATCAATTTTTAACCCAGTTTTTTTGTTTTGTTTTGTTTTGTTTTGTTTTTAATGAAAGGAAAATAAAAGCATAAAAATTTCAGGAGAAAATTGTCTTTATTATTTGAATGAATTCTGCTTTATGAAAACTTACTTCATTGTCTATATTTGTAATATTTTATCTCTCCTGAGTGGAAACTTCATCTTAAATCTACCTGGGGTGGGGAATGGAAGACTAAGAAAAATTGCAGGGCTTTTCTGAGTTTGCAGAGCTTTATATTGCTGTTGTGAGGCCCTTAAATCTTTAAAGGAACCACAAAATCAACTGATAGAACAAAAGAGTATCTTTAGATTAAGCAAAGATATAACTTTTAAAATAATATTTGAAGAATACAAGCAAGATGCTTCTGTTATATATTCAGTATACTGTATTTGGGACGACAATATACAAACTTAGAAGATATTCAATGATTAAAGAATGAGTATGTGAGCTCTGCAGAACACATTTAGGCAGTAGGTGGGTAGTAGAGCCAATGAATGGGTGAATGTGGTATGGTTCCTGAGGGAACTGATTGATCAGGAGCCATGGATTTAATATGGGACCTGCAAGCTGGAATTTTAGAATTTTAGAGCTGCTTCCTTGTGAGTAAGGCCAGAAGGAAGAATGAATTTGGCTCTCCCAAAATAGTGAGGTACAAAGTATACCATAAAGGAGGGACCACATAAATAAAGGTTTGGAGCTAAAGGCCAAGGCATATTTGAGAAAAAGAGATGCGTGTTTCATGGTCTCTTCTAGGAATTAAAAAAAAAAAAAAAAAAAAAAAAATTCTTCCAACTAGAGGCCTTTAAGAGAAATTGGCTTACAAAACTGAAAGCCAGTGACTTTAGGTGGCCTACTCCAATGAACAGCAGCAGGTCAAGCCAGCACCTACATACTTGATTTCCTGTTTTCTTTTTATTCATTTTTTTTCTTTATCACAATAAACTGATGGTGAGAAAAATAATTTAAATAACTTGATTATTTAACTACGATGATAACAAAAAATTGGGAGCCTTTATAAACAATAGGAACATCTTACAGGAACCTAAAGAAAGACATCAAAAATGAAAACTAGTTTACAAATACTTCTTCATCTCTCAATTCTGAAATATTATATTTTCTCTCAAGGGAGTGTAGTAAGAGATCGTTGAGATCCTTGGCCGTAACAAGGGAGGATTAGCATTCTCCTTGGGTTATCGTCTAGCTGATGACATTCAGTATATATAAGAGCACATCTTTATCTTCTGGAAAGGAGGCATGATGTGAGTAAAGATCAATGTGGAGTTATTTACTATACAGGAAAAACAAATGGAAGAAATAAAAATGGCATTAGTATAAACACTATAAGGGTTAATCCTATAAAAGTGACCTCTTCCCACTGATGACAAAATTAATAAGCAAACTGCAACCTAGGTACTCTGGTTATCTTAAATAATATTTAGTTGACCATGAGTAATGTATTTTTTAAAATGCTCCTCTGAAAGAGAAAGAGAGACAGAGAGAAAGAGAGAGGAGACAGTCTCCCCTGTTTTAAAATGTTTTTTGCCACCTTGAAATTTTAAATAGAAAATAAATAAGCTAAAAGATTCCGAAGATTCACAGTAAACTATTTGAAATCTCTTTTGAACAAAATTAAAGTATATAATTCTTAATATACCAAGGTTTTTACCAAGTAATTCTCCGTGTATGTGAATTTATTGTGAGTTTATGAATATGTGTCTATCTATTGATTATTTCCTATCTATCTAGATAAAATTATCCTTTTACAATTATGGATTGATGTTACAAAAAAGTTCTCTTTTATTTAATGTAAAATACAGACTCTCATTTGTCTCCCTCTTCTTTGCATTGATTCATTTTATGGTAAAATCTTCGAAAGGCAATGAATGACAATGAATTATTTTTAGTTTCAGTTCTGTTAAATAAAACATCTGGCACTATGTGCAGGTCTCAGTGTTTTGAGAAATTTCTACTGTTTTAGAGGTCATTGTGAATAGCAGGTAATAAATAAAACTTACTGAGAATTTTAAAAGAGATTATATATTTTCTTCAGGATTCCTTTCTGAATACAGCTCTCTTACTATCTTGTTTTGCCTACCCCCTTCTCCCACAACCCTAAATGTCCTGTCCTTGAATCAAAATACTCAAGCCCTTGTCCTGAGTTTGTTCCTTAACTAATTACAGGAATTTGGAAATAAAATTATAAAGACAACAAAAGAAAGTAACTAAAATATAAAGTAATCCAAAATAATTGCTTCTTTGCAATATATCTTGTACTTAATTACATGTGGTTATTAAAACATGATAATAGGATTCACACCCTCAACATCTGCAGTTATCATTTCATCTATAACAGTACAGAATAGTCATATAACTGAAGATCATGATAATGGCCCCAAGTCATCAATAAAGCATTGTTTTGTTCTGTTTCCTCTGCTGAAGAAGCAGAAAAGCAAAAAAGCACCTGTTATATTATCTTTTACTTTTTTCAGGCTAGCCTTTTAGTACTTAACTGGTGTCATGAGATGTAAATTTTTCTAAGTGTTATGAACTGTTAAGACTGTATTGCATTATTAAGCCTTCATACTTCAAAGTAGTTTGAAGGCTATTTGGAAAAACCTTTGTGGTTAATAGTATTTTGCAGGATATTTGCATTTTATTCTTACTTTATGCAATTATCGATGCAGTTACTACTGCAGCAGAGTTTTTTGTTTTTTGTTTTTTTTTTAAATATGAATGTCCCTCATTACTACCTTGAAATTTTCCCTTGCAGATAAAAGCAGATAAAGCTGGATTTGCTCATGCATTCAGCAAACATTTATTGATTACCTACTAAGGGCCAGGAACTAAAAAAAAGATAGGTTTTAAAGACTAATAATTCATAGACCTTGCAATGCCCCTTCCATGGAGTAGAGGTGGAGGAAGATGCTAGCAAGGAAACACACAGTTAAAATGTGAAAAGAGCTCAGGAAAATCCATAAGGCATATATGAAATTGTAAAATTCTAAATTGCCATGTTACTTACAAATTGTTTTGCTCGTGAACAAGTCCCAACAAAAAAGAAATTGTTTTGATAAACTTCAGAATAGTAAACACATTATTTTGTTAATGTTAAATATTTTCACATATTAACAAATGACAGTAATTATGGCACACCATTCACCAGACCATTTCCCAATAATAGCAAAGTGAATATGTGACTCAGAAATCATTTAATTCCTTAAGGACCTCCATTAAGTAAGAAGATATTATTTTCATATACAACTTCTTTGGTTCCATTTATTAGAGTTGAATTTATATGTAAGACTACTCATAACTATGCCACATTTTCACAATTAGTTTAGCTTCAATAATTTCTAATAATTTCCACTAATGTGAATATAATCTTATTGAAAGCTTACTTAAATTAGCTCACTGTCCAGTCTGGTTACATATAAGCCTCCAAGGATGAAAAACAAATCAATTTCATCATATTTTTTTATAGTGATCTCAAGGACCATGACTATGATATTCATACCGTCTGTGTACATAGCTCTATACACTATGGCATGTGAGTCAAACCAATTACTATGCAAATCCCAAGATCATCCCAGAATTACATTCCCCAGAGACATGAAATCTTCCCTGGCTTAAATAATCACAAGGGAAAATTTTATTCTCAAAATTAATAATACAGATTTCACTCAAGTTGGAATTCATAGGCAGCTAAACATCTCTCCTTTAAAAATATGATATAGTTAATTTTATCTTTGTCATGCTAAAGCAATATAAAATATATATTAGGTGGCTAGCTATATTAAATATGCAAAAAATGTTGAAAAATATTAAGTTGAAGGACTAGTTACAGCAGTAAAAAAGAAAATGATACTGTAAAAGTTGTAATAATCATCCAAGTATTCTCCCAAGAAAAACTAGAGCTTACTTAATGGGGATCATATTCAGTTGTATTTAATATGAATTGTAAAATATTATATTTTAATATATTAATAGTAATTTTATTGCTAAAAATAACTTTAAAAAGATTTTAACTTAGACTTCCCCATTTACCCAATTTCACTGACTTCATTTCATGCCTTGTTGATTCTCTGAATTCTGCCATTCAATATATTGCCCAGCATCTATATTTCAATGTTTCTTCAGTCTGTTATTTCCTCAATTTCTTTTTTTTTTAAAAAAAGAGTGATTTTTCCTATGAGTTTAAAAAGCATGTTAAGTTGATTTGTGGTGTTGTCCTATTAACCTTAATAATTCTTTAGATTATAACAGGTGCCTTTCTTCAACTACAAAAGGCTGTACTACAGTGCTTTTTACATAAGTAAGGACTTGTAGCCCTATCAGGTAAATACACAAATATCTACTATATTAGAGCTTCTGTTTTACCTGTGACATTCCTTACATCATCATACAAAACTTGTATTTTAATTGTTGAGATTCCTTCAATCTTCCAACAAACATTTATTGAGCACCAGACTAGCCTTTTAGAGTACAATGCTAAAGAAGACAAACAAAACCCTTCTCTCCTGAAGTGTTCAATCTAATGGCAAAACATATAAAATCAAACAATATAGAAATAAATATATACTTTTTGGGGAAATAGTAAGTACCATGAAGGAAAATTAAGGTGGATAGGTTTTTGTGGGAGAGGCTATTTTAGATCGAGTAATTAGGGAAGTCCTCATCCACCCGGTTCAAATGTCTGATTACTTTAAAAGATGAAAATATTGTGGACCATTACTTTTTGTTTGCCTCTCTGAATTTCTTCATTATTAAAAAACATATGCTCTTTTAAATAATTTCACTTTCTTCAGTTTTCTTTGTAAATTCTCCAATGTTTCAAATTAAAATGAATGCTCAATTTAAACTGTTAAACCAGAGCTTTTAGAATAAATCTTGTTTCCTTCCACTCTCTCACTCCTTGTTCAGCCACAAGTAACTCGAGGTTCCCAGGGACACACCCTTTTTGCAGTCCTGTCACATGCTATTCCCATAAGCTGCTATATTTTTCTGGGTTCTGATTCTTCATAACACTTAGAGCTATCTACTATTACATGTCTATTGTTGCCTCTTCCACTAAAATACCTATGCCATACAGGCTGGGGAAATGATCTTTCTCATTCATTGCGGTTTTCTAACTTCTTGGCATGTAGCAACTATGCAACAAATATTTGCTGAATAAAGGAATTTATGAATGTAGATTAAATGACTTTGTAACTGCATTCATTATTTATCTGTCTTCTGTGGTGGTCTCAGCAGCCTATTTTTAGATCTACCTTCAATCTATTTTTTAAGCAAAAAATTTCCCATATTATTATCTTTAGTTATTTAACATTCTTTCCAATTGGCTTTTTAAAAGCTGTTATATTTAACCCAAATTTTAAAAAATTGAAAAAAATTCTTACTCCAGTAAGTAGCAGATTTAATTGAATCTTGCCTAAATAAATAACTTTACAATGTCCTATGTATAGATAAAAACAAAAGTGAAAGGGTCTCTTCATAAACACAAACTAATGTAATTCAGATAATTGTTCTTTTGTAAATTGTAGGTTTTATAGGTTTTTAACTCTACCATAACATTTTTTTTAGCATTATGGAGAGATGGGAAAAATGCATTCTTTATAAACCAAGTTTTCTCTAAAATAAAGTACATGAAAAATATTTTTTCATAAAATAAAATTATTTTGCATAATTCATCTTTCATACATCTAAAATTAAAACAAACAGAATAGCTAGTTAAATGTTTAACCAAGGTGCTCAAATATTGAAATACAGCAAGGCTATTTGGAAATGCCTAACTCACAATGGTCTATTTAGATTTGATACAGTGCAACAAGCCAACGTTTATTTCATTACCAGCAAAATCCATAAATAATGCTATCAAAATGAAAAAGAAGCAATGGATTATAATATACTCCTGCTCTTTTTCTCCATTAATATTTTTTCTCTTCCTATTCAGAAGAAACATCTGATTCTGTTAAATTATTCATCATTTACAATCACAAATGTTATACATATATTCACCTTCTAGCTCTGGTAATAGAAACCTATTTTTAGTCAGTGCAATTCAACCTTGCATTTCCTCAGAAATGTCACTCTCTTGACACTTAATCATGTCAATACAGTGGAATGTGTGTCACGTCTCCCATGTAGCAAAGGTTTACCATGGTGACATTTTTCTAATTATCAATCAGTACATGTCTATGAAGTTGAAGGACATTTGTTAAATATATAATTGGTTAACTTTAAAATTATAGAAAACTTTAAAAGCTACAGGTTTTTACATTTAATTCCTACTGATTGTTAAATTGCTTGATCACTATATCTACTTGGGGTGTTATTAGAGACTTGATGTATTTTAGAAGACAACTAGACTGTAAACTCTGTGAGCACAGGAGTTGTGTTTATGTATTCCAATTTTTGTCCCCAGAGCAGATACACAGTATATGCTTAATGAATATTCGTTGAAGGAATATATAAATGAACATAATCCATCCCCACTACCTTCATTAAACTTTCCTGTGTGGTTCATCGCATGAGTCTATAAGTTCGTTCTCAAAGACTATGGTGCAAAGAAATATTCTGTCAAAATACTGAAATAGGGATACATATTCTATATCCCCATCTAGAAGAAAGAGGCTACTCTTTCTGCAGAACAAAATTATTTCTAATAAGAAATATGCAGCAATAACTACATGGTAATTTAAATGATCTCTCTCTATATTTTCCACCAAAATGGTCTCTACACACATTTGTTATCTTATAAAGCAGATGTTCATAACTAGGGCAAGAAATCACATTTAGTCTCTTCTTGCATTGACCGCATCAATGGGTGATTCTATTTTAGTTGTCCTGAGGTAAAATTTGGCAAAAGTTATGCTTTTAAATTTCCCCAGAGAATGATAATATTCAACCCAGGTTGAACAAACTGATCTAATGAACTACACTGAGTTTTCATTTCTTTAGAAAGAATAATGAAAAATATAATCACATCCGTGGCTTCCCTTTATATGAAATCAGTTCTGTTACAACTGAAATAATCTCTTTACCATTTTATTTCAGCAACACTCAATTTTAAATACCCGTATGAATTTTGGAGAAGAAATGTCAAATTTCTGTGTTGAGGCTAACTGAGTCAGTGAGACACAGGGGAAGATTTTCAGGGGACAATCAGAAGCACAGTTTTGTTCTTATCTACATAAAAGTCTAATAAAATATATCTTTATTATGGAACTGTATCAGGTCAGAATATTTTGCATAAAAGTCTAATAAAATATTTCTTTATTGTGGAACTGTATCCAGTCAGAATAGTTTGCTTTCAAGCAACAGAAACCCCAATCCAAATAGGTGAAATAATAAAAGGAACGTGCTGGCATATGTATCTGAACAGTGCAGTGGAAGACTGAGCCACAAATAGGATTGAAACCGTAGCACAATTTACCAAATCTGTTTTTTCCTTCCAAGGTACATAAAATAAGTTCTCTCCATGTTCATAAAATAAATTCAAACAGATTCAAAGGGCTACATTCTTCTGTGTCCACACTCAGGAGAAATCTGTGTTTCTTCAGTTGTTTTATGCAGAAGAATGAGGAAATTTTCTTACTCAGAAGTCCTTACCCAATATCTCCTTGGCTAGATTTGGGTGTCAAGGTCATCTATGATGCATTCACATATCTAGGGTGTGCTAGTTTGAATGTGTTATGGACCCCAAAAAAAGACTATGTTCTTTTAATCCACTCTTGTGGGAGCAGACCTATTGTTGGTAGGACCTTTTGATCAGGTTGTTTCCATGGAGATGTGGCCCACCCACCTGTGTTTGGGACCTTTTGATTTGATTATTTTCATGGGGACATGACCCCACTCATTCAAGGTGGGTTTTAATTAGTTTACTGGAGTCCTTTAAGGGAGCTCACAGACACAGAAACTGGTAGAAGCTGGGAGAGCCATTTTGGAGAGATGCTAAGAGATGAAAATTCAGACTTTGCCCCAGAGAAACTAAAAGAGGACCCCAAGACACTTAGAAATGCCCCAGGAGAAACAAGCAAGGGTGCACAGGAGCTGAGAGAGAGAAGCTAAGGAGGAAGCCCAGAGACATTTTGGAGAAAGCCACAGAAGCCAGAAGCTGAACCCAGGAGAGGCTCAGCATACTACGGCCATGTGCCTTCTCATGTGACAGAGGAACCCCAGATGCTATCAGCCTTCCTTCAGAGAAGGTATCATCCTGCTGATGCCTTAATTGGGACACTTGCATGGCCTTAGAACTGTAAAATTGTGAACCAATAACCCCCCATTGTAAAAGCCAATTCATATCTGGTATACTGCATTTTAGCAGCTTTAGCAAACTGGAACACAGGGAAAACAAGTTGCTGCTGAATGCTTTAGGATCCACACTTAAGAGATGTAAGTGATGGAACAAGCCCCACAGCTCAGAGTAAATACTTGAATGAAAAACCAGGTGCTGTGGCCAAAGGAAAGAGAGAATGAACATGGGAAGGTCAAAAACAGAAGATGTCCCCCAATGCAATTTGATTGATATTGATGTTGCTTTTACCATTACAGAATCAAATAATTTTAGCTCAGACACAGAGCTACCCTTTCCTAAATGCCTAAATGTAGGTAAATCATTTCACTTCTTTTTGCATGATTCTTTACACCTGAAAATGTGGATAACATTAGGGCCTACATTAAAGTGAATTTTTACTGTGAATTTTTACCTACACAACAAGTGCAAACAGCTTGGTAAATTATCTGACAAATAGTAAATCATTGAAACCCAGAGGTATCAGTCTGTCCAAGAACATTAACCAGTTGCATTCCTCTACCCCATAATATTGGTACTCCTTTTCAGCATGAAGAAGTTAGAATGGTCATTGCCCAAATACCTCTCAGGATTTAGAGATAGATCAAATGAGAAGGAAGAGTTGGAACACAGAAGTTAGGATTTAGCAAATGATTATCACCATTGAATCGTTATAAAGATATTTCTTTTTAGTCTCTAGTGTATTAGAATGGCCAGAAGGAAATATCTGAAATTATTGAACTGCAACCCAGTAGTCATGATTTTTCTCAGTGCAATTTTATTGAGATATACTCACATACCAGATAATCCATCCAAATTATACAGTCAGATGGCTCACACTATCATCGTATAGCTGTGCATTCATTGCCACAATTTTCAAATATTTTAATTATTTCAAAATAAAGAAATAGTATAAAAAAATATAAAGACAGTAAAAGAATACCCAACCATCCCATACCCCTTAATCCCCCCCTATTGTTTATATACTTTTGTCATTCTTTTATTACTCATCTGTTCATACACTGGTTAAAGGGAGTGTCAGTCATCAGGTTTTCACTATCACATAGTCACATGATAAAAGCTGTGTAGTTATACAATTATCATCAAGAATCAAGTCTTCTGGATTATCAGTCAACTGATTCAGATATTTCCTTCTAGCCATTCTAATAAACTAGAAATTAAAAGGAATATCTATATAAAGCATAAGAATAACCTCCAGATTGACCTCACAACTCTATTTGAGATCTCAGCCACTGAAGTTTTATTTTGTTGCATTTCTTTTCCCCCTTTTGGCCAAGACAGCATTCTTAATTCTATGATGCCAGGGCCAGGCTCATCCCTGGGATTCCTGTCCCTCATTGCTAAGGAGACTTACACCCCTGGGAGTTACGTCTCATGTAGTGGGGTGAGTAGTGAGTTTAATTGCAGAGTTGGCTTAGAGATACAGGTCATATATGAGTAACAAAAGTTGTTCTCCGGGGGTGACTCTGGCATAATTATTAGTAGGCTTAGCTTTTCTTTTGCAGGAATACATTTCATAAGGGCAAGCCCCAAGATCAGGGGCTTGACTTATTTAATTGGGAGTCCCTAATACTTGCAGAAATATCAGGAATTCCCCAGGTGAGGAATTTTAATATTTCCACATTTTTCCCCAGTCCCTCAAGGGGACTTTGCCAAGTACTTAATTACTTTCTGCTCAAAGTACTCTGAGGTGCATTGGGGTATCACATTTAACCTGCACGGAATAAAAAGATGTTATTCTCCATTTTAGGTTCCATGCAATCATGTTGTTTAAATAGACTGATCATACAGGTTATATTAGAAAGCATGCTACAGAGAACATAAATTCCTTACCAGATAGTTATCTCATATAACAGTCAAAACTCAGGAATAGATGTGACTGCCATAAAAGCTTACAATCTAAGAACATTTATAACAAGTCTTACTGAACACTCTGCACTCCTGCATCATTGATTGCCCAGTCTCTGTCCACATTCTATTCCCTGGTGCCTATAAGTTGGACTCAATTCTCAGCATTTGCTCATTATAGTAATCTTATATGAGTGAGGTCTTACAATATTTGTCTTTTCATTTCTGGTTTATTTCACTCAACATAATGTCCTCAAGTTTCATTCACCTAGTTGCTTTCCTGTTGACTTCATTTCTTCTCTTACAGCCATTCAATATTCTGAACCACAGTTCACCCTTCCCTTCACCTATCGATTTACCCTTAGGCTGCCTCCATTCATTGCAAATCTTGAGTACTGCTGCCATAAACACCAGTGTGTAAATATCTATTCATGTCCCTGCTTTCACATCTTCCAAGCATATACCAAATAATGGGGTTGCAGGATCATGTGGCAATACCATACTTAGCTTCCTGTGGAACCACCACACTGCCTTCCAGAAGGGCTGTGCCTTTCTACTTCCCTACCAACAGCGAATAGGTATATCTCACTCTCTCCACATCTTCTACAGCACTTGTATCTTTCTGCTTATTTTTTAAACAGTTTTATTAACATACCATACAATCCATCATAAGTGATCATTCAATATCTCCTGGTATAATCACATAGTTATGCTTTTACCATCACAATCTATATGAGAACAATTCCATTTCTTCTGTAAAAAAAAAAAAAGAAGAGGAAGAAAAAAAGAAAAAATGATGACAAAGAATAAAAATAAAATAGAATAAGAAAGGAGAAATGACAGCAACAAAATCCCATACCCCTCCCTTATATCTGCCTCTGTTGACATCAGATTTGGTGTATTGCCTTTGTTACAATTAATAGAAGAATATTACAATGTTATTGTTAACTATAGACCCTAGTTTTCATTGATTGTATTTTTCCCATATACCATTCTATTTTCAATATCTTGCAATGTTGACCTTCACTTATTCTCCCTCGTGTAAAAACTTTCTTATATTTCTAGATTCAATCATCATCATTATCCACACTAGTTTTTCTAAGTTTTACAGCCCCAGTTTTATCCTCTCTTTCCCTCTGGTGTCATGTATGCCCCTAACCTTCCTCTTTGAACCATACTCACACTCAGCTTTATTACAATATTATGCTACCATCACATAGTATTTTGCCAGTAGCCATGATTTTTGATAATGACTGTACAACTATATAGCTTTTATCTCATGGCTGTGTGATTGTAAAAATCTTGTGACTGATACCCTCCTTATCCAGTCTATGACTAGATGAGTAATATAAAGACACGCATGGGGAAAAATGTAAAATATAGCATACCTAGAGAGAGATAGAAGCTATAGAAGGGAGCGTGGTGACCTAATATGTATAGAATTGTTAACAAGGTTGAAATTAAATGTTTAGGAATGGATAGAGGTGATGGTAGCTCATTCTTGGGAATATAAGAAATAGTAATGTATTGTAGGTGGATTTGTTTGAAAGTGGTTGTTTAAAGTTACATATGTAAATAAGTTCTTGCATGAACCTTACAAACGTAAAAAAAATAATAGAGGTAGAGGGGTATATGGGAAAGAACATAGCTACTGCAAATTACAGACTATAAGTAACAGTAATATTTTAATATTCTTTCATCAAAAGTAACAAATTACCATATCAATACTATGGGTCATCAATGGGGGGGGATAAGGGATAGGAGAGGATTTGGGTTTTATTATTTTATTCTTATTTCTGTTCTGGAGTAACGAAAATGTTCTAAAATCAATCATAAGTATCTATGCACAACTACGTGATGATATGGTGAACCAGTGATTGTATGTAGACTTTGGATGGTTCATGTGGTGCGTGAATATATCTTAATAATATTGGGGGAAAGAAAACAAAGAAAATCCCAAAATTCAAAAAAAAGAAAACTTTCAACATATTGCCTATTCTTTTGTAAATATGAACTTAAATAAAGCTCCAAATTTTAAAAAATTAAAAAAATGTAAATTAGAATTAACATTCACGATTGCTAGAATTATTGTTATTGTTATTACAGGTATGCTCTTACCACAAATTTTCTGCAATGGGCATTTATTACCTTTATAATTAAAAAATAAACAGTATAATGTTCATCTCTAGAGTATTATTGTAAGGATTGAATGTATTAATAATCCATGTGTTTATTTCATTATAGCAGTTGTCATGTAGGAGTGTAATCAATTATTTAATTGATGCTACACACTTTACTAAAGTTCTTTGAAGACATGTCACTAATGGAAACATTTTTGAAACCCCAGTGGCTACGAGAATGTTTGGTGTACAATAGGTCCTAGTTAAATGCTTTCTGAAAGCAAGAATGTAGGAGGGAATTAGTAAAAGAAAGGAAGGTGGGAGAGACAAGGGGAGAGTATTGAAAAAGAGGAATAATATAAAGACAGGAGGATGAGGATAATTTGCTGGGGGAGCAGACTCTAAAAGGTCATGATAGGTGTCTATATGAATTTTCTGGGCTGTCACATGATTACATGTCTTTGTATACTCAGAAGACAGAACTAGTACAGGACCACTGGGCAGAAATTGCAGGTAGGTAGTTATGCCCTAACAAGAAAACAAAATGACAAAAACAAGAAAAGCAAATTGAGGGCTATCCAGCAGTGGAATGAGCAGCTTTTTGCTGGAGACTGCTTAGAGCAAAACAGTTGGTTTTGAAGAGAATTAAGGTGCTTTTCAAATCTGAGATTATCTGAGGCCTATAACTAGTTGTATTTGGAAATTAAATATTAACCACTTCTAATCTTTACAGGTAATACACTCTATTTAATGTATACCACCTTGCTTGCTTTCTGGTATTTATATTGTTTCTCCACTATTCATCAGGCCCTCGGTTCACATGACAAGAATTTAAAGCAGGTTATGGATGTCAAGACTGCATATTTGAATTTAGTGAAGTTGCACTTTTGATTTTTATTTAATCAAAATCCTTTTTGAGTAGAAAAGATATTCAAATGTAATACTTTAACACCAAAATTGAATTCATACTATTAAGAACAAATCATTGCTATTAGATTTTTTTTAGTAGTAGAAAGTACTTACCACAAACTAAAATGCAAAATACGTTGAATGCTTGCCTTTACTTTTTTTTTTAATAAAGGATAGCTGATCCAAGAATTCTGCACCCTCTCTCCACATTTGAGGAACAAAGACTACATTTCACATTTGCTCTACATGAGGCAATGAATAAAAGATCATAGATAAAAGAAAACCAGTAAATCAACATTTGCATTGTATTGATGTTTACTGAGGTATAAAATCCCCTAGAATTTAAATGTGCTATCACATTGTTATGGAGAAGGTGCTCTTCAAATAACATGGGATCAAAACATACATTTGCCTGTGAGAATTGATCTGAGATGAGTGCTATGAAAAATTCCCAGGAAAAAAAAGGAAGAAAGAAAACCATCTCTGTGTTTCTCTATATCATGAGAGATGTAGAACTTTGTATGTTTCAATGCTTGTTTCTCCCTCTTATTTTATTATTTGTAAAAATCACATATACCAATATGTAATGAGTGATTTCTAAAAACATTTTTTAAATTGTAAGAAAGTGAAAATAAAATAGATACATTTTCCTGATTCATTAAGAAATTAAATGTAGGCATGCATTTTTTTTTATCTTAATGTACTGTGATTTGAAGGAATAAACTATTCCCAATAATATTAGTCCAAATAGTGGTATTAAAACCTCAATATAACAATCAAAAATTTAATCAGGGCTAATAAATATGTCATACATTTTAAAAGTGTGCCCCTAGCATCTTATTAATTTATGGAGTTAGTAGTCTCTAACGCTTTTCTCCCAATCCCATATAGTAAAGCTTATTAGTTATAGGTGTCATTATTATCTTGGCCTTTTTAACACTATTAATTATAAAGATTTGTTGGAAAATAAAAAGATAGTTCAGAGGGTGATGCTGGAAATTTTGAAGATAGAACTGCAAGTCAAACTATTTATTCAAGTTTCAGAGAACTGGCAGGCATGAGAACAATTCATATTGATTGGGAAGCAGATAAAACAAGGATGCTATGTAGATGTAAATGAGAAAATAATAGGAATAGAAGAGTAATTAAGGGATGTCACAGAATCCTAGAATTTCAGACTTTGGAAAGATCATAGGGAAAGATTTTGCTTTATTTTTATTATCATCATTATTGTTATTATTTACCATTTTAATGATGTGCAATCTACTTAAAGTCACATATCCTATGAGTACAGCTCAATGAACTCAAATAAGTATATACAACTGTGTAATTATCACCAGGATCAAGATCCAGAATATCACAAACATTACGGAATCCTTTTGGTGTCCCTCTCCATCAATAACTTTCATCAAACATAGCCACTATTTTGAATTCTATCCCCTTAGATTTATTTACCCTGTTTTTAAAAATGTCATGCTTTCTCTTTTACTCAGTAATATCTTTGAAATTCATCTATGTTGTTTCATGTAGTGTAATTCATTCCCTTTCATTCCCATATAATACCCCAATGTGTGATGAGGCCACAATTTGTAAATTCTTCTTTTAATAGATACTTTGGTTGTTTTTCATTTTTAGTTTTTATGTATAAAGATGGTGCTCTGGTTTGCTGATGCTGCCATTATACAAAATACCAGAAATGGATTGGCTTTTAAAAAGGGGATTAATTAAGCTGTAAATTTACAGTCCTAAGGTCACAAATGTGTCCAAAGTGAGACATCAGCAAGAGGATCTCTTCAATAATGAATGGCCAGTGGTGTCCAGAACACCAGTCAGCTTGGAAGTCACATGGCTGTCATCTGCTGATCCTTTGCTCCCACATTGTGTTTTAAAATGGCTTTCTCTGAATTAAGGAGATAATGAGAAGATACTATGAGCAACTATATGCTAATAAACTAGACAACTTAGATGAAATGGACAACTTCCTAGAAAAGCATAAACAACCAACATTAACTCAAGAAGAAATAGATGACCTCAACAAACCAATCACAAGTAAAGAGATTGAGTCAGTCATCAAAAAGCTCCCAAAAAGGAAAAGCCCAGGACCAGATGGTTTCACATGTGAATTCTACCAAGCATTCAAGAACGAATTAGTACCAATCCTACTCAAACTCTTCAAAAAAATTGAAGAAGAGGGAAAGCTACCTAACTCTTTCTATGAAGCCATCATCACCCTAATACCAAAACCAGGCAAAGATACTACAAAAAAAGAAAATTATAGACCAATTTCTTTAATGAATATAGACGCAAAAATCCTCAACAAAATACTCGCAAATCGAATCCAGCAGCACATTAAAAGAATTATACACCACGACCAGGTGGGATTTATTCCAGGTATGCAAGGCTGGTTCAACACAAGAAAATCAATTAATGTAATACACCACATCAATAAATCAAAGCAGAAGAAACACATGATCATCTCGATTGATGCAGAAAAGGCATTTGACAAAATTCAACATCCTTTCCTGATGAAAACACTTCAAAGGATAGGAATAGAAGGGAACTTTTTCAATATGATAAAGGCAATATATGAAAAACCCACAGCTAACATCACACTCAAAGGGGACAAACTGAAAGCTTTTCCTCTAAGATCAGGAACAAGACAGGGATGTCCACTATCACCATTGCTATTCAACATTGTGCTGGAAGTTCTAGCTAGAGCAATTAGGCAAGAAAAAGAAATAAAAGGCATCCATATTGGAGAGGAAGAAGTAAAACTTTCACTATTTGCAGAGGACATGATTCTATATGTAGGAAATCCAGAAAAATCTACAGCAAAGCTACTAGAACTAGTCAATGAATACAGCAGAGTAGCAGGCTACCAGATCAACATGCAAAAATCTGTAGTGTTCCTATACACAAGTAATGTGTAACAAGAGGAGGAAATCAAGAAAAAAATCCCATTTTCAATAGCAACCAAAAGAATCAAGTACTTAGGAATAAACTTAACCAAGGACACAAAAGACCTTTACATAGAAAACTATAAGAAACTGCTAAAAGAAATTGAACAAGACCTGAAAAAATGGAAGAACATACCATGTTCATGGATTGGAAGACTAACTATAGTCAAGATGGCAATTTTACCAAAACTGATTTACAGATTCAATGCAATACCAATTCAAATCCCAACAACTTACTTTACAGAAATAGAAAAACCAATAACTAAATTTATTTGGAAGGGTAAGGTGCCCTGAATAGCCAAAAATGTCTTGAGAAAGAGGAATGAAGTGGGAGGTCTCACACTACCTGACTTTGAAGCATATTACAAAGCTACATTGCTCAAAACAGCATGGTACTGGCATAAGGGCAGATATACTGATCAATGGAACTGAATTGAGTGTTCAGAAGTAGACCCTTACATCTATGGACAACTGATCTTTGATAAGGCAGTGAAGCCAAAGCAACTGGTAAAGAGCAGCCTGTTCAATAAATGGTGTTTGGAGAACTGGATATCCATTTCCAAAAGAATGAAAGAGGATGTCCATCTCACACCTTATACCAAAATTAATTCAAAGTGGATCAAAGACCTAAACATTAGCACCAAGACCATAAAACTCTTAGAAGAAAATGTAGGGCAATATCTTAAAGATCTTGTGAAAGGAGGTGGTTTCTTAGACCTCACACCCAAGGCATGAGCAACCAAAGAACAAATAGACAAATGGGATCTCCTCAAAATTAAGCACTTTTGGACATCAAAGGACTTTGTCAGAAAAGTAAAAAGGCAACCTACACAATGGGAGATGATATTTGGAAACCACACATCAGATAAGGGTTTAATATCCCAAATATATAAAGGAATCCTGCATCTCAATAACAGAAAGACAAACAATCCAATTAAAAAATGGGCAAAAGACATGAACAGACATTTTTCTGAAGAGGAAATACAAATGGCTCAAAAGCATATGAAAAACTGCTCAACTTCACTGGCTATTAAGGAAATGCAAATCAAAACCACAATGAGATATCATCTCACACCTACCAGAATGGCCATTATCCAAAAAACAGAAAATGACAAGTGCTGGAGAGGATGTGGAGAAAGAGGCTCACTTATTCATTGTTGGTGGGAATGTAGAATGGTGCAACCACTCTGGAAGACAGTATGGAGGTTCCTCAGGAAGCTAAATATAGATTTGCCATATGACCCAGCTATTCCATTGCTGGGTATATACTCAGAGGAACTGAAACTTAAGACACAAACAGACATTTGTAAACCAATGTTTATTGCAGCATTATTCACAATTGCCAAGAGATGGAAACAGCCCAAATGCTCATCAAAGGACGAGTGGATAAACAAACTGTGGTATATACACATGATGGAATATTATGCAGCTGTAAGACAGAACAAAGACATGGATCATGTAATAATGTGGATGAACCTTGAGGACATTATGTAGAGTGAAGTTAGCCAGAAACAAAAGGACAGATTCTGTATGGTCTCACTAATATGAACAGACATTAATGAACAAACTTTGGGAGTTAAAAGCTGACAACACAGGCGACCAGGAGATAGAAAGAGAACAGAGATCAGCCATTTGATGCTGAAGGACTACAGAATCTTTAGGATTGATTGCATAGATCCAGAAATAGATAGCATAATACTGTGTGATGGTAGCACAGTATTGTAAGTACACTGAACAAAGATGTCTGTGAGTAAAGCTGAAAGAGGTGGGATAGGAGAATGTATGACACCAGAGGTAAAGATAGATGATAAAGACTGGGACTGTATAACGTGGCAAAAACTGGAGTGGCCAATGACTGTTACTAAATATACAAATATAAAAATGTTTTTGCATGTGGGAAAGCAAATGAATGTCAACCATGTAGAAATTTGAAAAAGGGATGGTATTCAGGAAAAAACATAACCAAAGCAAACTGGAGTCTATGGTCAACAGTAACATTGTAATATACCTCCATTAAATGTAACAAAGGCAATATGCCAATGCTAAATGTATATGAGAGGGGGATATAGGGAAGTAATATGGGATTCTTGGTAGTGGTGTTATTTGCTGTCCTCAGTAGTATATTGTATTGTATGATATGTTATTTTTCTTTTTATCATTTTTTCTTATTGCTAAAAAAAAAATTTTTTTTCTTGTAGTAATCAGTATGTTCAAGTGCTGATTGTGGTGATAAATGTACAACTTTATGATGATACCATGAACAACTGATTGTACACTGTGGATAAATGTATGGTATGTGAATATAACTCTATAAAATTGTAGGAAAATAAATATATAGGAGTAAAAGTGTTGGAGAAAACATGGTGAGAGGGATGATGCCTCAGCAATATGGACTAACTACAATGTGTAAACTCAGAATTGAATCTTAGAACATAGCCTAATGTGGATAATGATTGTAATTGTCCCTAGATTGTAAGCTCTTACAGCAGTTAACTCTATCCCTGAATTGTAAGGCCTATTTCTAAACTTTGAGATGCTGATCCCCTAGCTTATAACCTGATTGGTCTCTGGAACAATGCATATTTCTGAGACACCTGAAACTCAGAGCTAGAACTCGGCAGATATGAATGTCAGTATTAGTGCATACAGCCACTGTCAAAAAAAAAAAAAAAAAAAAAAAAGCTGAAAAAGAGCCCAGACTTCAATTAGTGATATGAATGAAGCAGGTCTGGTTAAGACCAGGGCAAGCCAGGCCAAAGGATAAAGGTTGAAACTGATTGTGTTTTAAAACTTCAACTTTCATATGAGACCAAGGGAATAGATATCTATTTGGTACAGGATCTAAATTTTCTAAACGGTACAACTCTACAGTCGATTTGTTCAAACACAACAATTGCATGGAACTTTGAATAGGAAGTGAGATACAGTAAATTAGTATAGGCCGGAGTGAAATAGTGACACATCCTAGAGTAATTTGGGCAGATAATAAAAAATATATTTACAGCCTCCCCCTCCCCAGCCCCGAGGATCTGGGGGAAGGTGCGGATGTGTTGGACATCCTCACCTGGACCGGTGTTGATGTTGTCACAAACATTGGGACTGGCGGTTTGATGTGCTGAGCCCTCAAGCATGGGACTTGCCCTTATGAAGCTCATTACCACAAAGGAGAGTCTAAACTTGCATGTAATGGTGCCTAAGAGTCTCCCCCTGAGTACCTCTTTGTTGCTCAGATGTAGCCCTCTCTCTCTCTAACTGAGCCATCTCGACAGGTGAACTCACTGCCCTCCCCCCTACGTGGGACCCGACTCCCAGGGGTGTAAATCTCCCCAGCAACGCAGAGTATGACTCCCGGGGATGAATGTGGACCCAGCATCGTGGGACTGAGAGTATCTTCTTGACTAAAAGGGGGATGCAAAATGAGATGAAATAGTTTCAGTGGCTGAGAGATTCCAAATGGAGTCGAGAGGTCACTCTGGTGGACATTCTTATGCACTATATAGATAACACCTCTTAGGCTTTAATGTATTGGAATAGCTAGAAGTAAATACCTGAAACTACCAAACTCCATCCCAGCAGTCTGGACTCATGAAGACAATTATATAATAATGTAGATTACAAGGGGTGACAGTGGGATTGTAAAGACCTTGTGGATCACATCCCCTTTATCTAGTGTATGGATGAGTGGAGGAATGGGGATAAAAACTAAAGGACAAATGGGGTGGGATGGGGGGATGATTTGGGTGTTCTTTTTTCACTTTTATTTTTTATTCTTGTTCTGGTTCTTTCTGATGTAAGGAAAATGTTCAGAGATAGATTGTGGTGATGAACACATAACTATGTTATCATACTGTGGACAGTGGATTGTATACCATGGATGATTGTATGGTGTGTGAATGTATTTCAATAAAACTGAATTTAATAATAAAAAAAACACTAAAATGGCTTTCTCTGAAATGTCTCTGAGCTTCTATCTTAGCTCCTCTCTTTGAGTTCAAGTGTGTCATTGCTTCTTTCTCCCAAGGCATTTCTCTCTAGGCATCTTGGGGTCCTCTCTTAGCTTCTCTGGGGCAAACTCAGGAATTAATATCTTAGCTTAGCATCTCCAAATGTCCTTCTGTCCACATCTCTAAGCATCTCTAAGCATCTCTGTTGGATCTGGCTCCTGTCTCTCTTCCTGAGCCTCTAAAAGGACTCCAGTGATCTAATTAAGACCCACTCTGAATGGGCAGGGCCACCTCTCCATGGAAATGATCTAATCAAAATGGCTGACCTACAGTTGGTTGAATCACATCTCCATGGAAAAAAATTAATCAAAAAGTCACATGGTAATCAAAAAGATTAATAACTCTGCCCCCATTAAGATTGCATTAAAGAACATGGCTTTTCTGGGGGACATAATATATACAAACTGGCACAACTGGTATGAACATTTTTATGCATGATTTTGTCCACAAACACTCACTTGTTGGCAACAGCTTTAGTACAACACCTAAAAGTTTTTCTCAACTTTTTCTAACAATTTACACTTTCATCAACAGAGGATATTTTAGCGGCTCTACCTCTTTGCCTATATTTGTTATTGGTGTTTTTTTGTGGTTTTTGTTTTGTTTTGTTTTTATGGATAATATCACATTTTGTTTTAAATTTCCATTTCCCTGATGACTAATGATGTTAGCAACTTTTCATATGCTTTTCAGCAATTTAGATATTAAAAATTAGTCTTTTTGTATTTTTTTACTGACTTGGAGTTCTTTACACAACTGTCCTCCCCGTCCCCTTTATTGATAACTAATGAGTAAACCAAAAGTTATACATGTTAAGGGACTTGAAGAAATCACAAATATAATCAATGCAAGAACAGAAATTGTGGCACCATTTTTCTGCATCACAGTACAATGACTCTTCTAATAAACCATTTCAAGGAAAAATGAAAGCCAGATAATACCAAAATATTGCCAAATAACTTTACTACCACATTCCTAAATATATCACAGGCCTGAATACAATTTTAATCATTTTAACTGCTATTTTAGTTTGCCACGCTGCTATGAGAACTACCACATAATGGGTTGGCTGAAACAATAAGCATTTATTGCCTCATGGTTTGGAGGCTAGCAGTCCAAAATCAAGGCATCAACAAAGCTATGATTCCCCTGGGAGTCTGTGGCATTCTGATGCTGGCTTGCCACAATCCTGGAGGTTCTTTGGCTTGCATCCTCTGCCTCCCATCACAAGGCAATCTCTCTCCTTATTTCTGCTCCTCTGGTTTCCTTTGATTTCTGGCTTCTGGCTCTCTGACTCTGTCCTTATAAAGATGTCCAGGATTATGGATTAAGACTCACCTGATTCAGCTGGGCCACACACTGACTAATCATATATCTTCAAAAGGTCCTATTCACACATTAGTTCATCCCACGGGAACATGGATTAAGAGTAAGAACTTGTTTCTGTTGGGATACATAATTCAATTCACCACATCTCCTTTTTTTTTTTTCTCCCTGAAAAATGTCTGTCTCTAAAAACACATGGAATAATAGAATGAAAATTAATAGGATAAATAAGTTTCGCTAAAAAATAAAAAAGACTTTTTCTATTGAAATGATATAAAGCAATGTAAATAATAAAACATTTATAAAACATTCATACGACAAGTTCAAATAGTCAAGGGGATGTTGAAAAATAGTAAGTATGCTGGACAGAGGGTGAGGAAATGAAGAAAAATAAATATTTCTCAGTGTTAGTGATGTGGAACATTTGGTGGGTGTGCTGTTGGACAGGATATATAGGGAAACAGAGTTGAATATTGGTGAGGTAGAAACATATAAACAGATAAAACCAAAAATTTAGGTATGCATATTGAACAAATTATGTTATTAGATGCAGAAATACAAACTTATGACTTAGAAAAGAGAAGGCAATGGATATTCAGTCTACTGGAAATTACCAGGTGTAGGTAGAATTTACCAATCTAAGTAAGAGACAGAAAAACTAATTCTGATGATGACATATAAACTCTGGATTGTGGTCACATGTTGAGTTACATGGACAAAAGAAAACATTTCCATCTAAATGCAAATTGATATTGATTATTTTGAAAATTATTATACATTTCTTAAGAGCAAACCAAAGTAGATTTATATCTTGAGTTGTTAATTACTAAGTAAAACTAAATGTCAACATTGTAAAAACATCATTTTGCTTTATGACCTTATGAAATTAACTTTTTCCATCAAGTCTATTGATGACCTAAAAGTAGATAACCTGTTTAAAAAATGTAGAAATGTTAGACTTAAGTAACTTGTCTAAATTTCTGGGATTTTATTCAGTGCTTTTAACTAAGTTTATGAAATTTCAAGCTAAAACTATGAATAATTTACCATAATTTTCTTGAATATGCATTTCACCTGAAGTCCAATTAAATACAAAGAGACCATTGTCAACCATCGATATTTATCAATTTTTCACCCTATTAGGAAGTTGAGAATAGTTCTCTTGATTATACTGCAAAATATTAAGAAAAAATGCATTGTCACAGCCCAAGAGGCTATGAAAATTAAGAAAAATTAAGTGCCTTTTTTGGGGTCCCCACACATGTGGACAGTGATAGGGGGACCCCCTTCACCAGGCAATTAACCCAGGCTTGAGCTACAGAACATAATGTCCTTTGGATGTTCATTTGCCAAATAATCCCACAGCAGCTGGGTTAATTGAAAGAATGAATGGCTTTTTAAAGGAACACTTAAAGGATGATAAAACTCCTTACATCAATGGACTTGACAACTGTACCAGCCTTAACTCCAGACCCAAAGTGGTGGCTCCTGCTCCTGTGGAAATGGTAACCACAGAGACAATGCAGGTCTTATGAATTCAAACAGGGGGGCCAGCTGCCCTCGTCCGCAGCAAGGCAGCGATAATAATCTGCACTTGCCTGTGCCACAAACACTAGAAATTCAGAAAAATAAGGGCAGTTGACTCTGGTTCTTGCCAATGCAGCCAAGCTGGTTGAGAATCCTAAGCCTGTGGTGTATTTTGCCAAACGTTATTTGTCTTCCATATCTGGGACTCCCATCCCCTAGGGAACTGTATACATAACTTTGCAACCCCAAACTAACTGTAGATCTGACCCCAAAGGGCTCCCTGCAGGGGAGAAAGTATGGCATTTAAAAAAACCCCTCACCTGGAGATCTTGCAACCACTAATGAAAACTGAGCTTACATATTGTTGCGACATGTGCTATTAATTCTGGTTAAAAACTTGTATATTACTGTTTCAATAATGCATTAACTAAAGTGCTGCATTTAGCATTATTCTAACAAGTTTTAATTTTAGTGGTAATTGGATACTGTAGAATGTCTGCTTGAAAATGGATTCCAAAATCATTTTGGTGACTTAACTATAAGAGGTATAAAGAGGAATTCTGGGAAGATGGCAGCATAGAAAGAGGTGGAAGACCTAGTCTCCCCCAGAACAATTCATAAATGAACAAAAAAACAGTAAATAACCTGGAATAACAGCGGGGAGACAAACGTGACTGTACACTCAACATCCACCGACATGAATTGGGAGGAATGCCCGAGATCACAGCATAAAATCTGTAAGTAAAATTGCGGACCCGCACTGAGAGCCGAGAACCTAGAGCCGAGAGCCCCTCCCTCATGGAAGCCGCGCCGTGCACTTTCTCAGCCCAGCCCCAAGTGAGGTTTTAATATTAACTGCTCAATACAGACAGCAATTCCTCAACAAGCAGACAGAGGCTTTTGGTGATGGCTGACCTTGGGAGAATCGGGGGAAATATTCTGTCTCTCGCTCTCTCTCTGTGGAGAAAACCTCAGCTGTTCTTAGCCAACAAGGAGTTGCAGTGGAGACAGCCTCACACAATCGGCATTCTGAGGTCAGCTGAGAGCCCCGTGGCACAGCCAAATGGCCCAGAACTTCCCTAGAGGGACAGCACACCCTGATGACATAGCACAGCATTTTCTCTCGGCTGAGGGAGGATCGCGGCTGGGAGGGGGGATCCACTCAGAGAACCCAGAGGCGCTACGCCAAGTCTGATGGTTTATGGGACACTGAGAGAGAGCTGCCCCTCTCCCTGGCCACCCATACATGTGCCCCACATTCAGGGCGGGCAACCCCAGTGGCGTGCCCAGGCTGAGATCTCCAACTGAACATACAAGAATCATTTCCCCACACTACTGACTGGAGGGATATAGATGGCTCACAGACGCCATCTGCTGGTTACCTAGAGAAAGTGCACGCCATCAAACTGTCTCTGAAAAATTAGATCCATATCCTTTTTTTTTTTCTGATACAATTTGAAAGAACCCTATCAAGCAAAACAAATGCCAAAAGGTGAAAAACAACAGAAAATCTTAATTCATATGATAAAACCAGATGATATGGAGAATCCAGCTCCAAACACACAAATCAAGATCTCAGAAGAAACATTATTCCTCGCAAAATTAATTAAAGAGGTACAATCAAAGAACGAAAAATGGCAAAGGATTTAAAGGACATCAGGAGGACCATGGCCCAGGACATAAGCACCATAAAAAAGACCCTAGAAGTGCATAAAGAAGACATTGCAAGAGTAAATAAAAAAATAGAAGATCTTATGGAAATAAGAGAAACTGTTGGCCAAATTAAAAAGACTCTGGATACTCACAATTCAAGACTAGAGGAAGCTGAACAACATCTCAGTGTCCTAGAAATGCACAGAACAGAAAATGAAAGAACAAAAGAAATAATGGAGAAAAAAATTGAAAAAATCGCAATGGATCTCAGGGATACGATAGATAAAATAAAACATCCAAACTTAAGACTGATTGGTGTCCCAGAAGGGGAATAGAAGGGTAAAGGTCTAGAAAGAGTATTCAAAGAAATTGTTGGGGAAAACTTCCCCAACCTTCTACACAATATAAACACACAAAGCATAAATGCCCAGCGAACTCCAAATATAATAAATCCAAATAAACCCACCCCAAGACATATTCTGATCAGACTCTCAAATACTGAAGAGAAGGAGCAAGTCCTGAAAGCAGCAAGAGAAAAGCAATTCACCACATACAAAGGAAACAATATAAGACTAAGTAGTGACTACTCAGTGGCCACTATGGAGGCGAGAAGGCAGAGGCATGACATATTTAAAATTCTGAGAGAGAAAAATTTCCAACCAAGAATACTTTATCCAGCAAAACTCTCCTTCAAATTTGAGGGAGAGCTTAAATTTTTCACAAACAAATGCTGAGAGACTTTGCCAATAAAAGACCTGACCTACTTCAGATTCTAAAGGAAGCCCTACCAACAGAGAGACAAAGAAAGGAGAAAGAGATATAGAGAATTTTAACAGACATATATATAGTACCTTACATCCCAAATCACCAGGACACTCATTTTTCTTTAGTGATCACAGATCTTTCCCCAGAATGGACCATAAGCTGAGACATAAAACAAGCCTCAAAAATTTAAAAAAAAAAAAAAAAAAAATTGAATATACTCAAAGAACATTCTCCAAACACAAGGGAATACAAATAGAAGTCAATAATTTTTGAACTATAACTCCACTATTTACTTCCTACATGATAAAAAATACACAAACTCTAAGGACAAATCAATGGTTTTGAACTCAATGTAAAATAATGTAATTTTAGACAACTATATAAATGTGGGGGAATGAAGGAGTATAGGAACATAGTTCATGTGCCCTATTGAAGTGAAGGTGGTATCAAAGAAAAACAAGATTGATAGGGCTTTAAGAGGTTAATTTTAAGCCCCACAGTAAACACACAGAAATTATCAGAGAATATAACCATAGAGATGAAAAGTAGAGTCTGGATTAAGAGAAATGGGGGAAGGAGCAATGGGAAGTTAAGAAAGGAGTGTAGGGTTGTTGTTTGAGGTGAAGGGAAATTTCTAGTAATGGATGGTGGGAAAGAGTATAACATCATTCTAAATGTGATTAATCCCACTAATGGAAGGCTAGGAAAGGGGTGGAATGGGAAGATTTAGGCTGTGTATATGTTTCCACAATTGAAAAAAGAAAAAAAGAAAAAAAAAACAGTCTAACTAGATGACAATTGAATGCTAAGGATGAACTTGGATGGGATTGGAGGGTGGAGGACAGGTGGCTCGAAGGGACACAGATTAGACATAAGGAAAAGGAAATATAGAATGTAAGCATTGTATCATTGTTGAATCTCTTATACTTCTTAGCTGGGCTTAATGGAATTACATAAAAGAATGTTCTTGTTCATGGGGAGTATATACATGAATTATAGTGGATGTTGAAGGATGTGTGCAGCTAACTCTCATATGTTCAGAAGACAGAGAAATATATGATGGATGATAGGGAGGGAAAGAAATAGTGATGTGACAGCATGTTAAAGTTGGTGGATTAAGCTATTGGGGGAGGGAGGTCAGAGTATGATGGAATTCTGTGTATGGGGCTAGTATTGTTTTTGCAACTATTCATGTAACTTTGAATTTATTTCAAAATAAAATTTTAAAAAAAGAGGTATAAAGAATGTTTTGTATGAAAAAGAAAAGAAAAATAGTTCTGTCCTAAGTGACTGGTTGTTTCAGAATGAAAAAGAAAATGTAGGACAAAAACCTGAATGGAATAGAAAGTTGCAGAAAGTTTGCAGAAGGGGAAATTTATTTCTGTGGGCAAAGTTAGGAAATGACAAAAAACAAAAACAAAAACCTAGATATAGAATAAAGCAGACTGCCTGGTAGTTTTATCCTTTAGCTATTTTAGCCCCAGGTGTACGTGTACTTTAATTAATATTCAGTGTTGTGTATGTATACCCAGTAACTCACAAAATGTAACACAAGCTCTTGATCACATGCCAGATCATACATAAAATATTGAACATTTTTCTGATAATCCTTTGTCCAAATGGTTTAATTCTTTAACTTGTCCATGGTGCCACTTGTTAATAGGATTACTATCTATATGTACTGGTTTACTTGTACTCTGCTGTTCTCTGTATTATTGTGAATTATGGATGCAATGTCTATCCTATGGCCAATGTAAATCACTGTATGAGGATGGACTGTGGGAGCCCCAGGCCCCCCCAAGTGCCTTGAAGACTGTATACAGCAGTTTGCTTGAGTTAGGACAGTTAAGGTTTGACCTATTCTCCTCATAATATCAGGTGCTAACTAACCTATAACTGAAACTACCTCCTCCCTGAGACTCTCTGAGATACTGTTATCTCTATAATCCTACCCTCCTCCCTGTTGATTACAGTCATCCCCTTCCAGGTTACAGGACCCCACTCCCTGCCTTATGCTCTCATACCCTTTAGAATGTTGAGCCCTTATAATCAGCTTATTCAGCCCCCCAAAGTGTGGACTATTTCCACATTGTACTCTGAACACACTGCCTTTCAGAGCAGCTCCTAAATCCATTCAGAGAAGCTCCTGATTTCAGGGCAACATTACTAAACTCCCCCCCACTGCAGGTAAGCCCTATAATAAAAGCTCATGTCTCAGAATGTGCCCAGTGCTTTCTTTAGTCCTTTGGCTACAAAAGCTCTCTTAGGCCATGACAAACATAAAAATATTTTCTCTCCATGCTCACAATAATTTGTTTCAATGTCTCAACTTTTCCTACCCACCTTTAGTCTGCTTTTTCTATATTTTATTATCTTATCCAAATGTCCACATACTCTTTTGCCAACTACTAATTCTAATACTGAAGTGAGAAAATAGTTTCAAATATTTCAAAAACAATAAGCCTGGTAATTTAATTATTCTTTTATATACCTTGAATAAGCTGAATTCTCCTCTCTTTACCACATATCTTCTTTATACAGATAATCTCTTACTATCATGTATTTCTTTATAAACACCTATGAAACAGTAGGCAATACATGAGTATTTGGGTAGAAATGCATATTGCTATGACATTTTTGTCTGGCTCTCTCTTGAATATTTGTTATAAAGCAAATGAAGGAATAAAAGTAATAATATCATTGGCCCAAATACTGATGCCATTTTGAGTAATATTCCACTTTCACTGAGTGAGATTAATTTTTCATCTTCTAATGCATTGTTATTAAAACAAATTATAGTTTATTATTTATTTAGAACAATTAGAAATGGAAAACATATTTTAAAGATATTTTTGTGATAATTCTTTTGGAGGAAAATATCTTGTAATATTTATTTAAAATGAGCCAGTGCAAATCTACTCTTGCATTAAACATTTTTATCCGCCTAAGATGTAGCCCTGTGGTTGTCATGAAATAATGTGAGAAAGCTCAACCTCCAGTAGTTATATACAATTATAAAATTATACAATTGAGAGCCTGAGGGTATCTTAGTGATTATTTGATCAAACATTCTTATTTTACTGATGTGAAACTGAGTTCTCAGAGAATATAAGTGATACATGCTAAGAAATCATCTTATGGTAATATTCTGAATATTACTTATTGGGCTAAGCCATCATTTTCTACAGCCTTACTCTGTGCCTTTGAAGTTTATACAGTTGGTAGAAAACAATTTTATATCAAAGAAGAATTTTTTTTTCATTCCCAGGGTTTCCATAGAAATGAAATATAGTTTTGAAACTAAATTTTTTGTTGTTCAACAATAGGTAGTATTTATGTGTTAGAACAAAACTGCTCTCCATTCCACTGAAAAGTTTTCTTGTAAAAACCAGTATGGTGTTTTCTTTTTAACTTTTTTTTTCATACAGTTGATTTGAAAAAAGAAGGGAAAGTTAAAAAAAAGAAAAAAGACAAACAAGGAAAAAAAAAAAAAAAGATGTAGTGCCCCCTTGAGGAGCCTGTGGAGAATGCAGGGGTATTCGCCTACCCCACCTCCATGGTTGCTAACATGACCACAGACATAGGGGACTGGTGGTTTGATGGGTTGAGCCCTCTACCATAAGTTTTACCCTTGGGAAGACGGTTGCTGCAAAGGAGAGGCTAGGCCTCCCTGTATTTGTGCCTAAGAGTCTCCTCCTGAATGCCTCTTTGTTGCTCAGATGTGGCCCTCTCTCTCTGGCTAAGCCAACTTGAAAGGTGAAATCACTGCCCTCCCCCCTACATGGGATCAGACACCCAGGGAAGTGAATCTCCCTGGCAACGTGGAATATGACTCCCGGGGAGGAATGTAGACCCGGCATCGTGGGATGGAGAACATCTTCTTGACCAAAAGGGGGATGTGAAAGGAAATGAAATAAGCTTCAGTGGCAGAGAGATTCCAAAACGAGCCGAGAGATCACTCTGGTGGGCACTCTTACGCACACTTTAGACAACCTTTTTTAGGTTCTAAAGAATTGGGGTAGCTGGTGGTGGATACCTGAAACTATTAAACTACAACCCAGAACCCATGAATCTCGAAGACAGTTGTATAAAAATGTAGCTTATGAGGGGTGACAGTGGGATTGGGAATGCCATAAGGACCAAACTCCACTTTGTCTAGTTTATGGATGGATGTGTAGAAAAGTAGGGGAAGCAAACAAACAGACAAAGGTACCTAGTGTTCTTTTTTACTTCAATTGCTCTTTTTCACTCTAATTATTATTCTTGTTATTTTTGTATGTGTGCTAATGAAGGTGTCAGGGATTGATTTAGGTGATGAATGTACAACTATGTAATGGTACTGTAAACAATCGAAAGTACAATTTGTTTTGTATGATTGCGTGGTATGTGAATAAATCTCAATAAAATGATGATTTAAAAAAAAAAAAAAAAAAAGAGAATGTTAAAATGGAAATATAGTTCCATATAATATAGCTCCATTGACCAATATAACATTGATTTAGTTATTCAGAAACTTTATTCTCTTACTTTGTGTATCACCTCTGAGTTCTGGATGGTTGAATTTCCCAGATAGCTTAATTTTGAATAAATGAAATATTTCTGATAAAAAATGAAATGCAAATAGTCACGCCACCTACCTCCGAAGGGCTTGTGAAGAATAAACGAAATAATGAGTGCTGAGCACTCAGCACAATGTCTGGTGCACAGAAAGTACTCAATAAATGTTTGTGTTTTTTAAAAAAAAAAAAAAAACCAGTATGGTCAAGATTAGAAGCTGCAAGCCATGCCTCAGGAGAGTTCTCCACCACCAGGTAGGTCTTCAATTCACTTGACCTTAGTCCTCAGAGCAGGTCTGCTTTAGTTTTCTAGGGCTGCCCTAACAAAGCACCACAAATTGAGTGGCTTAAAACAAAATAAATTTATTGATTCACAGTTCTGGAAGATAGAAGTCCAAAATGATGGTGTTAGCAGGGTTAAAATGGTGTCAAAAGTCAGGAGACTTGTCTGAAATCTATAGGGAAGAATCTGTGCCATGACTCTCTCCTGGTTTCTGGTGGTGGCTGGCACTGCTAGGGTACCTTGGCTTGTGGCATAACTCAATCTCTGTCTCCATTTTCACATGGCCATCTTCTTTCTTTGTATCTGTGTCTCCTCTCCCCTTATAAGAGCACCAGTCATACTGGATTAAGGATCTACACTATTCCAGTGTGACTTCATTTTAACTTAACTAATTGCATCTGTAGCAACCAAGTAAGGTCATATTCTGAGGCACTGAGAAATAGGAATTCAACATAGCTTTTTGAGGGACACAATTCAACCTGTAACAGTCAGCATCATCTTCTTCTGTCCTAATTGATGAGGCAGATTCTTCTTTCTCTCTTCTATACCCTCTCCATTACTGTTTTTACTTGTGTGGGTAAGAGGTTAGATGCGCTTTCTTCTTGGCTTCCAGAAGACAGCTGACAAGTCCTGATTCAAGTTCATCATAGGATTTGATTAAGGATTTTAATGACTATCAGCTGAGACTGTTTTTATATGATTCATTGCTTTGTGTACCCTGCATTCACAGATCCAGTGCAGGCATCATGTAATTTGGTACATCTACTTTTGAAAACTATTCATCATATCCTCTGACCTATCAGTTCCACTCCAAGAAACATACCAGCCAAATATGAGTAATATGTTCACCAAAAGGCAAGTACATGAGTGTTCACAAGAGCAGGATTTGAATAACCAGGGCACACAAACTTCCAGGATAGAAAAATGGGTAGAGAAATTGTGACATGTTCATAAAATGGAATACTATACATCAGCAAGGATTTTGACCTAGAACTACTACACACAGTAAATATGGATGAATCTTGTAACATAATGTAAAGTGAAAGAAGCCAGAGACAGACTGATCTATACTATGCTATTCTCTTCATAATATTTCAAGAACAGAAAAAAGCTAATCTATAGTGTTAGAAGTCAGGACATTGCTCACTATTAGAAGTGGGTGTTGACTGGAAGGGGGCAAGAATGGTTTCCAGAGTGCTGCTCATATTTTTTGTTGATATTAGGGGTATTTACATAGGTCTGCTCACATTGTGGAAATTCATTGAATTATGCACTTATACATTATAGTTATAAATGTCTACATTAATAAAGCTTTTTAGTATATCTACTTTCAATTTAAAATTTTACGCCAAATAAATAAACAAAGCAATTAAAATACAATAAGAACAGGACTAAAGGGGTCTCTGAAAGCCTGGATCTAATGAACTTTGAGAGTCTTTCTACAAAAACTAGCATGATCAGTAAGGTCCAAAATGACTGTATACAACTACTTCTCAATGCAGCATAGTCCAGGACCAAGGTTTTGTGTATAGTCTTCTATTTGTAGAATAGTTTATGAATACTTAGAAATTAGGAAAAAGTCATTGAACCAGACATATTAAAATATAGTTAAATAGAAATAGTTACAGCAGGACTTTTGCACTTGCTTATGTGTAAAAGTGACTTTTTTAAATTCAATTTTATTAAGGTATATTCACACACCATACAAAGTGTACAATCACTTGTTCACAGTACCATAATATAGTTGTGCATTCATCACCCCAATCCATTTTTGAACATTTTCCTTGTACCAGAAAAAGTGAAATAAGAGTAAAAAATAAAAGTAAAAAGGAACACAGAAATCATCCACCTCCCACCCTATTTTTCATTTATTTTTATGTCCCCATTTTCCTACTCATCCATCCATACGCTGGATAAAGGGAATGTGAATCATAAGGGTTTCACAATCACTAACAGAGACTTTTTAAATATAATCTTAAAACTGTAAGAAAACAGGAAATTTTAAATTAGCCTTAATATGTAACCTTCAAAGCTGGAAAAAGGCTATAATGGAAACTTTTATTCTCACAAAGAAGCAATATGTAAATGTAAAGTCTGAACAAGTATATAAATGTGAAGTCTGCACCCAGATTTGAATAAACTTTCATCTATGGTTCCCAGACCTCCCAGATATGAATAAAGCCTTTTCATCTCTCTCCCTAGACACCTGGAGGCACCTTTCCCAGGTGTCACCTAGTTCCTGAAGAAAACATGAAATAACCAAATTACTGAAATTTTCCAAACCTGTTACATGTTAACTAAAATAATTAACTCTCTTAGTCTCTAATGGGTTTAGCCGATTAAAGAATCACTAGAAGATTGCCGCAAACCTCCCAGATATAGATAAGACTTTCCTCTATCACTCTTGTTGCATGTTAATTAAATGATGACCTCTCTTTGTCTCTCAACCTGCATAAAAACCAATTGAAGAAACACTTTGGGGAGGCAGATTTGGGAAAGCTTTCCCTGTCTCCTGCCAGCATAAATAAACTCTCTTTTCCTTCTCATCCTGGTTCAGTATGACTTCTATTGGCTGCACCAAGCAATGAATCCATATTTGGGAAGTACCCCTTCTACATGTTTCCACAAAGTGGGTCAGTCTTCAGTCAGGAAAATAGAATCACCTCATATTTTTCTATGTATGAAGGTTTTAATGCAGATGAGATGCTTTTCTTGAAAGAGCAGAAAGGTAAGTTCAGGAAGGCCACTGAGGAGGCTACTGTCTGCATCAAAGTGGGTGGTTCTCAAGAACCTGCCCAGAAGACTCTGCAAAGCTCAAGAACTTTTGGGAGCTTCTACCAATTCTTTGAGACTCAATACTGATGGGATGGATAATAAAAATCTCACCTGGAAGCTACTTTGCCCTCTAAATGTCTATTTGTCTACTTGTAGCTTCCTATAGAGAATGTTAGCTTCTAATTTTCTTCTAGTTTCTAAATTATATTTCTGCACCTCTCATTGTATTTTTTATCCCAGGACCATATGGTTAAGAGGATTCTGGGAAATGTAGTTTATACTTTCTCCCTGCATTGTAGAGATCTTAGAATCAGGTGGCAAAATGTCAAGTTGACAATAGACAATGGAGTACAGTCCCCTCCTACCTCACATTAGCATTTATACACATATACATTACTGAACAAAAGCAATGACATTTTGCTTCCTCTGAATACAGGATAGTCTTCCTTATATAACCAAAGATTTTAAAGCCCCACATGATATGGTTTCCATTTTGTGGTGACAGTTTTTCCTTATCTCTCCCAGTGGCTAGGATGTAGGATAACCACCATTTGTGAAACTATGGGCAGGCCAAAACTGGTTTTGTGAGGATGTCTGCTGTTCCTATAACCTTTTCCTCTGAGCTTTTTAAACTGCAGGTCATAGAACTTCATATGTGCAGAAAACAGACTCTTCTCCTTTAGATGACATTTGAGAAGACCAGGAAGGAAGATCATCCTCCTTGGAACCAGGATTACAAGGGTGAAGAAACAACAGATGCAAATAAAATGTGAGGAGTCCTTCAACAAGGAAGATTTGGTCCATGGGCATATTGCTACCATATGTAAATAATTCTATAAACTACCAATCAAAATATAGCAACCTGAATCCCCATTACTATCCCCACCTCCATTTCTTCCCAACCTATAAGTCCCCCTTAGTTCTTGGATTAAGGAGACAGATTTGAGCTTGCTTCCTCTCTCCTTGCTGGTGACCTCACAACAAAACTCTTCTCAAAATCCTGGTGTCATGGAATTGGCTTCTGCATACATTGGGCAGTAAGTCCATTGCTCAGTAGGAATTATACTATAATTTATATACTTTAGGTTAACCACTACCAATATATCTTATAATGGACTATCAATATATCTTACAATGGATGGTATATGAAAGAGAAAGAAAAAAAAATATTCGCTTAATATATACAAAACATACATATCAAATCAAGGAAGAAAATAAGCTTTTAGAGAGCCCATTTCTACAACTGGTTATTTGACCATGACTGGTATATATACATTTGTTCTACCATCACCCTTCAAATTCCTTTTTATCTCTACCAGAATATAAGATAACCCAAAGCTTCTTTCCTTAAATGGGACATTATTGATCCTGCCACTACTGAATTACTATAGTTTTCTAACAGCTTTTAACACTGGATGGAAGTAACAAAAAGTGCCTGAGGGTATGCCTAGAAGTTCTAGGCATACTCTTTGCTGAATCCATTATGTCATAGTACCCTAGTTATCCTTGACAGAGTAGCCCAGAAGAAACCTCTGGTTCTAGTTCAGTGGAACATGTGTTGTGACCCCTGGCCCAGACATTCCCCCCTTGAAAACTAATACCCCCATACTAGCCAAGTACAATGAAAACAAACAATTTTTGATTTGCATATTAGAGGAAATAATGAGAGTGATTCTTATTTCTACCTCCTGGTTCCAGTGCTCATGTAATCTTGCAATAGGAGAAAGAGCAATGTTCATCTTTTGTTTATTAACTTGGGACCAGCTAATATTGAAACAGGATATTGAATAGGTTGCCTTACCACTCTCTGAGGTCAGTTTCTTGGGAATGATATGATACATGGCAAGCCCAGTGATCAGAAGTGATGCTGCATGAGATACTGAATTTTTCAGGTTCTCCAGAGAAACAGAATGCCATAACATAAATAATACAAGATTTTTATTTGAATTTTCTCATATGACTGTGGAGGTAGGAAAGCACAAATTCTGAAGCTGGGAACTCAGATGAAGGTTTGTAATGGATTCTCAAAAGAAGCTGGCTGACTAAAATAGAGATGGAAATTCTTTCTTCTGACTGCTGAAATCATCAGTTTTCCTTTTAAAGTCTTCAACTATTGAACGAGATTCCTTATGTTGTTGAAGGCAATCTCCTCAATTGACTGCAAATGTAATCAGCCACAGATACAATTAACTTAATGATTATTCAAGTCCATGAAATATCATAGTAACAATCAGACCAGTACTTAATCAACCAAACAACTGGACACCATAACCCGGCTAATTTGACACATGAACTTAACCATCACAGTCCACCCCTTGTCAACTTGGCAATCATACACATCTCCTTAAACCATACTTAACCTCTACATAAAAGCAATGACAGTCATAAAATTGTCTAACAATATTCAACTTGTAACAGTAACTTTTTAAATATAATCTTAAAATTGTAAGCAAGCAGGAAGTTGTAAATTAACCTTAAAATGTAACCTAAAGCCGCTTTTAAATGTAATCTTAAAACAGGAAGTAGGCAGGGGGTGAAAACCTTTCATTTCACAAAAAGCAAGATGTAAATTCTGCAACAATATGTAAATGTAAAGTTCACACCTTTCACAGGTGTCATCTAGTTTCTAAGGGAAATAGAAAATAACCAAATTACTGAAATTCCCCAAACCTTTGTTACATGCTAACTAAAATATATCTCTCTTTGCTCAACTCTAATGGGTTTAAAGTGATAGCCTTTTGTCTACCACTCTTCTTGTTGCATGTTAATTAAATGATTAACTCTCTTTGTCTTTAAGCCTGCATAAAAGCCAATTGAAAAAGCACTTGGGGGAGGCAAGTTTGGGAAATCTTCCCCTGTCCTCCTGCCAGCATAAATAAACCCTAATTTCTTTCTCAGCCTGGCTTGGTCTGACTTCTATTGGCTGCATCAGGCAACAAACCCAGATTTAGGGAGTGCCCCTTCTACCAACTGTCCTGTGCACAACCAAGATAGGGTGCAAGTCCCTAGTTAACATTCATTCTTAAATTTGTTATCCTATAATTTAAATACATGATGCTAATACAACTTATGTTATAGGATAAAAGGATAAGATAGGGAAGAAAAATATATTTGCTTTATATATATATAAATATACATATAACAAAACAAAGAAGAAATATTCAAAACCATTACAGTCATCATTTCTGTAACTGGTCACATGATTGTAGCTTTTACTTATAAATGACTTCTTCCAGTACCCATTCCATATTCCCTTTACCCTCAGCAAGCACCTCAGTTGTGCATGGTTCTTTGCCTGGTAGGGTGACCCAAACCTCCATTCCTAAATTATCTGGGCCATTGCTAATTCTGACTGTATTGGGTTGTTTCAGTTTTCCATTGATTTTAATTGCAGGGCATTTTAGTACTGAGATATGCTCTAGGAAATCTATTGTATTCCAGGCAAACTCTTCTTTACCTTCATTGTGAACTGACAGTTCTATTTCCCCATGATAGCCAGGATCAATTACCCCAGACAGTACAGTAATTCCCTTCTCTGTTGATTTAGAGGCATGAGGAGCCCAAAGTGGCTAGGTGTCAGTCTTTAACTTCTGGTTCAATGAAATCACTGTTGCGTCTCCTGGTGGAAGCACTACCCCTTTTGGAATAAAGACCTGTAGACTGGCAGAGCTTAAGGTTGCAGAGATAGGAAGAATTTTTTCTCTACTGGATCATTAGAGATAGTATCAAGTGGTGCCACTCCCATTCACACATCTTGATTCCTGTACCTCAGAATCCTGGCTATGGGAAAAATATCACCAGAGAGTGGAGGCTGATTTAGAGCATATACAGCCTCCTGGAGAACATTGCCCCAGCCCTGCAAGGTATTGCCACCTAAGTTGTTTCTGTAATTGAATCTTCAAAGAGCCATTTCACCTTCTATTAATCCAGCTGCTAAAGGATGATGTGGAACATACCAAGATCAGCGAATTCCGTGAGCATGTGCTCCTTGCTATACTTCATTTGATGTAAAATGAGTTCCTTTATCAAAAGAAATGCTATGTGGAATACCATGACAGTGAATAAGCCATTTTGTAAGTCCACAGATGGTAGTTTTGGCAGAATCATTGCATTCAGGGATGGCAAACTCAGGTCCAGTATATGTGCCTATTCCAGTTAGAACAAGACAGTGCCCCTTCCATGATGGAAGTGATTCAATGTAATCAACCTGCCACCAGGAAGCAGGCTGATCACCTCTGGGAGAGTTCTCTTATTAGGGACCTAGTATTAATATCTGCTGCTGTCAGATTGGACACTCAGGAGTGGCTGTGGAAAGAGGCTAACTGGTATCCACAGAGAGGGTCAGTTCTGCTTCTGTCTCATGTGACAGTAGGGATGGGTAAGTCCAAATTCCATAGTGCAGGATGCAAGCTGGGAACTCCAATGAAAGTTTTCAATGAATTTCCCAGAATAAGCTGGCTGGCTGAAGTAGAGATGGAAATTCTCTTCTGACTGCTGAAATCATTTCTCCTTTTAAAGTTTTCAACTGATGGGTTGAGACTTCTCTCATTGTTGAAGGCAATCTCCTCAGTTGATTGTAGGTGTAATCAGCCACAGATACAATCAATTTATTGATGATTTAAGTGCACAAAATATCCTTATAGTGACAATCAGGCCAGTGTTCTCATTATTAAACTAGACACCATTACTTAGCTAAGTTGACACATGAGAGCTTAACAATCACAGATACTATCACAGAGAATAAAATACTCTGTTAACCTACATTCCACAGAGAGTGGTGATATTAAAGCATTGGTAGTGGTCAGACAAGGCAAATTCATATCAGAATAATTATCTACTCCAGTAAGAAAAATTACAGCCCTTGCCTGATAGAAGGCATTCACTGTATTAAACCTAAAACCAGGTGGCTGGCTGGTCACCAAGGAAAGTTGTGTCACATGGGGGATTCATGCCATTATCTGCTATTGGTAGAGCACTCTGCAGACAGATGCTTAAATCATACAGTATAGTTGGTAACTTACATAACCTTCTCTCCTGCTGCCATGGCCATTTGGTACATTAGTCCATTGAGCAGAAACCAGGACTGAGAAAAAAGCAGATAGATATCCAGAGATATTAAAAACCTTTGAAGTGGATGTACTTAGATGAATATAAACATGGGATACAAATAATCTCACACTTTCTACACATTCATAGGGGTTCATCTGCAAAGCTGTTCTACAGACATTCTTGCCACCAGTTTTTCAGACTTAGTCTTTCAAAGTTCATGTTGTGTTGACAGTAAACAGTCAAGCTATTTGACAGTCTAATAAACTTGCATAATACAATTGTTTATTCATAATCATTTTGTTATTTTTCCCCAACTACCTCCTTTTTTATTAATGTGACCAATTGAAAAATAATATTCTGATATTGAGCATGCCAATGAATAAAGTGAATGTGAAATTCATTGTAAATTATATGTAGAACAAGTTTATACCAAAAATAAAACCAAAAGTACAATGACAGTGGAAAAACATCCATGTCAGCTTAAAAGCAAATGCTGTCTATACAATATAATGGAAAGTAAGCATCTGATACTATGCATAATAGTCAACATTGAAGGATTTTATTGTTTACTAATATCTAGACAAGATTCACTGAGAATTAGGATTATCATTAGGGAATTAATGGCCAGAAACTAAACAGGGTAGCCTAGGATCTCAAATCACTCCCCATATAAATGCTATCATAATATAAAGAAGTAGATAAACAAGCCAAATTTGGGTATGGATAAATGTTTTACTAAGTGATTTTTTCAATATGGCAAGCAGAACCAGTAGAGGTAGGAGGTAAAAATGTCCAATGAGGCAAAAAAATTGGAGGAGGTTGATGTATTGTGTAAATTATGTAAATCAAATACATGTTTGAGAAAATATAGTCTCTTCTTCCCTTTATGTGGTTTCCTGTTAGCATTAATAAATTGGTAAATAACATTTGTGTTAAAGAATTCCAGCTGTTTTACCTTCTCTATGATTGGAATTACTGACAGGATGGGTCCCAAGACTGGAAGATGGGATAGTTCTGCTCCTTAGTTGTGTTCTTGAGTTCAATTGGGATTGCAATATTATGACAGACTACCAGTATTACCAGATAGTCTTCTTCTTTATGACTGACAAGGAGATTGAAAATATTAGGTATAAGGGATAATGAAAGACATAGTCAAGAGAGACACATGGGTCTGTGTAAATCAAGCAAACTATGAAGTCCTGATCTTGGTGCCAAAATACAAGACCCTCAGGAGGTAGGTTACTTGAACAGAAACAATATTTCAAACATGACTATCCATGATTTGAAAATCATCCTGTGATATTGATATATAGGCTTATATATGGATAAATGACTCACACAATATTTTATGAAGTTTATCTCCCAAAAGATAGAGATTTTAGTTTCCTAGGCAACTTAAGCAAATACCATGAAATGGGTTGGGTTAAACAATGGGAATTTATTCACTTATGGTTTTGAGGCTGGGGAAATGTCCAAATCAAGATTTCATCAAGGTGATGCCTTCTCCCCAAAGACTAGTATTCTGGGATGGCTGCCAGCCATCCTTGGTTCCTCAGTCACATGGCAAGGCACATGATGGCATTTTCTGGACTCTCCCTTCTCTAATGGGTTCCCTTGATATCTAGCTGCTTGCTTTCTATGGCTTTCTTTCTCTTCAGTATTTATTCTCCTATAAAGGACTCCAGTAACAGGATTAAGACCCATCCTGATTGAGGTGGGTCACACCTTAACTGAAGTAGTGGCATCAAAACATCCTACTTACAATGGGTTCACACCCACAGGAATGGATTGAATTTAAGAATACATTTTTCTGGGGGTATGTACAGCTTTAAGCCATGACAATAGGGTTCTTGTCCTATTTGAATATCTTTTGTGTTTTGCTTTCTGCCAATCAAAATAGTTTACACTTCATTGTAAACTATCCAGATCACAGTTGTATTCTTTTCATGTAGCCTATTGCCTGAATCATAGTAGATGATAAATAAATATTTGCTTAATAAATATTTTTGTGTACTGGGAAATCTATTATTTGAACAATGTATTATATTTTATGATGATTTTAAAGAAAATTAGCTTTCTTGTTAATTGCTATTTGTGCATTTAATAAGGGATATGGTGAAAAAACTAACCAATATTCAAGATTAAATTACCTGCATTAGAAAAATAAAATTTATTTTTTAGTTTAATCTAGGAAAAGGGGTAAATTCCATTTACATATATACTTTCAAAATTTTAGCTGATTTCCATTTGACTTCATCAAATTGAGGCAATTTTTTTTTCTACTAGTAAACTTTATTATTTTAATGTTCATATGTGAATATTTCTATTCACACCTTGTGGGAACCCCTGGCACAGGGCATTCACCAAGGGCCTTGAAGATTGCACACAGCAGCTTGCATGACCTAGGGCAGTTGAGGTTTGACCTATTCTCCTTGTAATATAAGGTGCTAAATGTAATCTACACCCAAAACTACTTCCTCCCTGAGACCACCTGAGATACTATTATCTACAAGATAATCTATAATCTTCCCCTCCTCCCTGTGGATTGCAATCACTCCCTCCATACATTGCATGACCCTCCACTCCCCAACTTATTCTCCCATACCCATTGGAATGTTGAGCCCTCATAACCAACTTATCCAGCTCCCCCCACCCCAAATTGTGGGCTATTTTCACATTGTACTCTGAACACAAAATCATTCAGAGTAGCTCCAGAATCCATTCAGAAAAGCTCCTGATTTCAGGGCAACATGACTCAACTTCCCCACCCTGTAGGTAAGCCCTATAATAAAAGCTCATGTCTCAGAACATGTCCAGTGCTTTCTTCAGTCCTCTGGCTACAAAAGCCCTCTTGGGCCATGACAATTGGCATACCAGCCTGGAGACTAAAGAAATCCCAGCCACTGATGACATGAACTTGGGGAAGGGGAAGGGAAAGTCCCTGGGTGGGATACTGGGGTGGCCTGTGACACTTATGTGGAGAGGGGTGGCTACCCTCCTAGATGAATGGGATCCGTCAAGGGAGTATGGAGATGCATATGACTCCCTGACTGGACTAATAGCCCTCCTGCAACAGGCCGCAGGACTAGTAGGATTTCACGAGTAAAAGGAAAGCTGCCAGGCTGCTGTGGCATTAACCTGGCTGTTCTTGGACGCTGTGTGTGCAGCTACAAAAAAGGCCTTAATGGCTGATGTGGCAGTCTGCCACTTAGAAGAAGAATTAAAGTTAGAAAGAGATATACAATTGACCCAAGCAGAATTGAAAGGCACTCTGGAAAAAAGTTTAGAAACACTGGCATGCCAGTACACTAGAGTAAGGGGGCATAAGCTGCCCAAAGAGCAAATTAGACATACCCCAGCTTCTTCTGACTGGAACCCTAAAGTCTGGGACCCTGTTGATTCCTCTTCAAAAGATGATGAGCCCCTGTCTGACTGGGAAATTAAAACTGAGGAAAGTAAGCATGCACCTCCTCTGGTCCAACAAAAGTTGCCTTCCCCCAGATATACTGTGGCAATATATCAGTATAAATTACCAGAGTCATTTAATAGCCCTGTCTGGCCAATCAAAAAAAGCTAATGGTACCTGAAAATGACCATTAATTATATCAAACTTAATTTAACCACTTGTTTGCAGTTGTGTTGAATATAGCTACCTTGTTGCAGGATATGAGTATGCAATTAAGCTAATTTCACTTTGTGTTAAAACTTGTTAAAGCTTATTTTAATATTTTAGTTCCCTCCAGCCAGACTGCATCCACCTTTACATGGGAAAACCAACAGTGGACATTTGCTGTGCTTCCACAAGGACACATCCACAGTCCCACCATCTGCCATGGACCGGTAGCACAAGATTTAAAGAAAAGGGCACCTCTTGTGTTTCACTATAATGATGATATGATGCTAACCAGTAATTCTTTTCCAGAACTAGAAATTGCTACTAGCACAGTGGTGACCCACCTTGAAAGTTGAGGATGGGCAACAAATCAAAGTGAATTACATGAGCCTGGACAATTTATCAAGTTCTTGGGTATTGTCTGGTTGGATAAAACTAAAGTTATTCCTTTAGCTGTTGTTGTTAAAATACAAAGTTATCCTATACAGCTAACTCCTAAACAATTAATAGCTTTTCTTGGTTTATTAGGTTATTGGAAACTGTTTACACTCAATTTAAAAATTTTAAAACTTTTGTACACCCTAATTAGAACAGGAAAAGCATGGGAAGGGAATTTTCCACGGCAATCTGTGTTTATAAAAGCACAGGCACAGGCTTTTAGGGGGGTGGACACTGATATATCCTGTGAATTGGATGTGGCCAGTGCCAAGATTGGCTTTGGATGGGGTTTGTGGCAAAGAAAACAGGCAAAAAGTGTAACAGTTAGATTCAGGTCTCTACTTTGGAAGGGCACAGAACTCATATATAGCCCATTGGAAAAGCAATTGTGTGCAGCTTATAATGCTCTGTTACAATTGAAAGGTTTAACTCAAAGGTGCCCAGTAGCCACATTCATACAAGGGTGGACATAGGAGACTATAAATAAGCCTCATTCAGGGACTGCTCAGATAAGCACACTGACAAAATGTCCTACAATGCCAAATTTTTAACAATAGCCCTGTGAGTGCAGAGACGCATGAAATTTTAGGATGGGTCTTCCATGTGGAAGAGTAGCATGCCCTGCCTCCTGTTGATCCTCCCGAGGTGGCTCCTCCCATGCCCACCATTGACGGACAAGGGAGTATACCTGACACTGCATGGTATACTGATGGATTGGCACTTGGGCAGCATGCTACCTCGATGGCTGTGACTGTCCAGCTAAGTGCTGACATCATCTGGTGGGAGACTGGAACTTTGCAAAGCAGCCAGTGGGCTGAGCTGTGGGCTGTAAGGATGGTAATAGTCCATGAACCAAGAGACACCTTTACTGTCTGCTCAAACAATTGGACCATATATCGAGGCCTAACAGTACAGATGGCCACGTGGAAGCAGGAGCAATGGATGGTGGCTCACCACCCCCGATGGGGGAAGGAACTGTGGGAAGACATCTGGGCAGCCTGCCAGAAATGTAAGGTAACTGCTTTCCATATTTCTGCCCATAATGTTAACTCATTGCCAGGTAATGCAGAAGCAGACATCATAGCAAAATTCTGCAACCTAATAGTAATGATGCATGAGGCAACTGGCTGCATCAGAAAACCAAGCACCAAAGGTACCAGACCCTGTGGAAGCTGGTGCAGCAGTTTCAGCTGCCTGTCACCCAGCAAGAGTTAAAAGGAGTAGAGGATGCTAGCCCCTCCTGCTCATTGCGATGGCCCAGAATGCTTCCACACCGACTTGGACCCATTGGCTGAGACCAGATTCCTCCAACCTGTGGCAAGTAGACTATATTGGCCCCGTTTCTCTGTCCAAAGGGGCAAAATATGCCTTCATCACCATAGATATGGCTATGGGACTGCTGCTGGCCTTCCCAGGGGGCAAGGCCAACTAGCAAGCTACCATACATAGCTTAAAAAACTTAAGTGCCTTTCTCAGGGTCCCCATACACATGGACAGCAATAGGGGAACCCCCTTCACTGGGCACTTAACCCAGCCTGGGCTACAGAACATAATGTCCTTTGGACTTTTCACTTGCACTATAATCCCACAGCAACTGGGTTAATTGAAAGCATGTATGGCCTTTTAAAGGAACCCTTAAAGGATGATAGAAACTCCTTACAACAATGGACTCAAGGACTATACCAGCATTAACTCCAGATCCAAAGCAGCGGCTCCTGCTCCTTTGGAAATTGTGACTGTGGGGTCCGTGCAGGCCTTATGAATTCAAATAAGGGGTGCCAGCTGCCCTCAAGCCACAGCAAGGCAATATTAATATTCTGCTCTTTCATGTGCCACAAACACTAGAAATTGGGGAAAATAAGGTTAATCAGCTCTGGTTCTGGCCCATGCAGCCAAGCTGGTTGAGAATCCTAAGCCCATGGGGTATTTATTGTGCCAAAGGTTATTTGTATTCCTCATCTGGGGCCCCCATCCCCCAGGGAACTGTATGTGTAACTTTGCAACCCCAAACTAACTGCAGATCTTTCTCCAAAGGGCTCCCTGCAGGGGGAGAAAGTAGGGCATTAAAAAAAAAAACAAAAAAAAACCCTCACCTGGAACTCTTCTATCCACTTATGAAAACTCAGCTTATTTATTATTCCTACATGTGCCATTAATTCTTGCTAAAAAAATTGTATATTACTGTTTCAATAATGCATTAGCTATTTAGCATTATTCTAACAAGTTTTAATTTTAGTGGTAATTATATGCTGTAGAATATTTGCTTGAAAATGATTTCCAAAATTATTTTGATAACTTAAGTATAAGAGGTATAAAGAATGTTTTGTATGAAAAGTAAAGGGAAAGTAGTTTTGTCCTAAATGACTGGCTGTTTCAGCATGGAAAAGAGAAAATGTAGGAAAAAACCTAGATGGTTATAGAAAGTTGCAGAAATTTTGGGGAAAGGGAAATTTATTTCTGTAGACCAAGTTAGGAAGTGGTAAAAAAAATTAAATAGAATAAAATAAAATAAAATAAAAACTAGATATAAAATAAAGGTATAAAGCAGACTGCCTGGTAGTTTTATCCTTTAGCTATTTTAGCCCCAGGTGTACGTGTACTTTAGTTAATATTCAGTGTTGTGTATATGTACCCAATAACCCACAAAATGTAACACATGCTCTTGATCACATGCCAGATCATATACAAAATATTGAAAATTTTTCTGATAATCCTTTGTCCAAATGGTTTAATTCTTTAACTTCTCCATGGTGCCACTTGTTAACAGGATTACTGTCCATATATACTGGTTTAGTTGTACTCTGCTGTTCAATGTATTGTTGTTGTGGATTATGGATGCAATGTCTGTCCTATGGTCTATGCAAATTGCTGTGTGGGGGTGGACTCTGGGAGCCCCCGGCACAGGGCGTTCACCAAGGACCTTGAAGATTGCACACAGCAGCTTGCGTGACCTAGGGCAGTTAGGGTTTGACCTATTCTCCTTGTAATATAAGGTGCTAATTGTAATCTATATCCAAAACTACCTCCTCCCTGAGTCTCTGTGAGATACTGTTATCTACAATATAATCTATAATCCTACCCTCCTCCCTGTGGATTACAATCACTCCCTCCATACTGCATGACCCTCCACTCCCCACCTTATGCTTTCATACCCATTGGAATGTTGAGCCCTTATAACCAGTTTATTCAGCACCTCCCAAAGTGCAGACTATTTCCACCTTGTGCTCTGAACACACTGCCATTCAGAGCAGCTCCTGAATCCATTCAGAGAAGCTCCTGATTTCAGGGCAGCATGACTCAACTTCCCCACCTGTAGGTAAGCCCTATAATAAAAGCACATGTCTCAGAACATGTCTGGTGCTTTCTTTAGTCATTTGGCTACAGAAGCCCTCTTGAGTCATGACACACCTCATCTATACATCAATGTTGATACAGGTAAATTTAAAGGGAAGAAATGTTTTGAATAACAAAAGTGCTACAAATACAAAGACAACATTATGAATATAATTAACATCACTGAAGTATACATTTAAATGTGATTAAACAGGAAATTTTAGGTTGAATATAAGGCACTAAATTTTTTAAAAAAACCAAAAACATAGGCCTTTACAACACAGTGAACCCTAATGTAAACTGTGGACCATAGTTAAGAAAACAAGAATAATACTATTCTTTCATCAATTGTAACAAAGTTGCCATGCTCATGCCAATTGTTAATAATGGAGGGGGTATGTGGCAACTCTGTATTTTCTGCATGATTTTTCCCTAAACCAACAACTTCTGTACAAAAAAAGAAATATATATTTTTAAAATAATCCAAGGCTTAAAACTGTCTTTGAGTTCAATAGTTAATGCTTTCTGGTGGGTAGCTTGCCTGAAGCAGTAAGTAGAGATTGCAAGACAGGCCTTCCCAGTTCCTATGATCTGTGTCATTGGTGAGAATCATGCTCTTATCCCCATATTTCTAGAGTTAGCTCTATTTGACTTGCATTCTCGCCTGGATTTCCAAGCTGTGTAGCCTTTTCTTGCTCCCTCAGAGAATATTCTGAAGCACCACCTCCCCACCCCCACTCTTTCAATCTGTTAGTATTTGTGAAAAGCTGCCATGACGCTCTTAATACTGACGAGACACATCTCTTTTACAATTTTCTGCCTGATAAATCCTTAACGTTTCCTGTGGGTGAAAACCATAGGAAAGTGCATGATGGAATGAAATTATTTCCCTGCTATTTTGTTTTCATATAGATGATAGAAAAATGGAAAAATTTTTCTCTAGCAGCCCATGCATATTCAGGCTATCTTTGACAAGAAATCTCTGGGCTAATTAATTTGTTCCTGTGTGAACAATAGATATTAGAATTTTTAGTATGCAGTGAATGAACTTACTTGATTCCACAGTTGCAGAACATATAGTTGACCCTTGCTAATTGTTTCAAATATGTGCTTCATTGCTTCCAAGACACTAATTGGGGGAAAAGGGAATTATTCTTAAGGGACTTGACAATTCTGGATTAACACACTGATGCCCAGTCCACTTGTGGGTCCATGTGTAATATGGCCAAAATGAATATTTTAGAGAGGAAAATGCATTATAAAATGACAGCAACTTCCAGGCAGGTAAGTAAACATCATGTACCAGCTGACTGTATTAAGAAATGGTGATTATATAAGCCCTAGGGTTTTTGTTTTTATTTTGTTAGCACAAGCTGACAGGAGCCTCATACTTCTCAGCCAACCATAGTGAACATCAAATGCATATGCAGTGCTGTGAAAAGTATGAGACCATCAACAGAAATCCATCATTCCAGGAAACACAACTATATACATCCCCTACTTATGGTAGGTCAAATGCAATATCCTTTGTATATGTACAGTACATTATTTTTTGTTATAATTCACAGTAGTGAAGTGAATAGCACAAATTGCCTGAAAAGGTTAATGTTTTTTTTTTTGACACCTAATTTAAAACATTCATCTCTCTGGTTGAAATCATGGCTGTAAAGAGTTAGTGTAAAAGCTGAAGTTATAGCTCAAAAGTTCAATAAGCATCTAACAGCACTTAATGCTCAAACAGCCTAAAAGTGTTTTTATGGAGATCAATGGGCAATTCACTCCTCAGTTGCGTTTTATTTTTCCTATGAAGCTGAATGGAGGTATATTGCCCTATAATATTTATGACACATAAAAATCTTGGTTAACATCTATATACTGGACAAATCTTTCAACATAATGTGCACAGTGTGTGCAGGTAGATACAGGTTGTGATAAAGGGAGTTGGACATTTGGTGTCTCTTATGGGCCCACAGTGGAGTAAAAATTTTTAGCTAATTACTGCATATATAGAGTGGTTTCCCAGTAGAGGCCCTCATTTGATGGAAATTCCACTTTTAGGACATGGTACTCAGCTTCAAAGTCTCAGAAATGTGATTCTGCACCCTGAACCAATCAGTTTCTGTGGGATTAAGTCAGGCTAATCATACAAGAGTCCAACTTATAAGACAACCAAGTGAGACCTAATTATTATTAAATAAAACATAGCTATCAAGAGGACTGAATGCTTCTATTTACTGTTCAGCATATTCCATCCCTATAGGCAAATTAAATGATAATTATATGATTTCACAGTCAACCTGGGAATAAAGGAAAAGCAGTTAATTGGATGTTTTATTACCTAATGTCATCAAGCCATGAGAGCGTGACATATTCATTTCAACACAGAGGCACAGCAGGAGTGGTCAGTTGTTCATGAGTGGAAGCTAGAACTCATATGGGAAGCCTGCAGAAATCTTCCAAAGGCATAATATAAATAAGTTGATTGCATTTGGTGTACTGTTAGACCTGAATATGCACCTTGTTAAATTTAAAGTGTTCAGCTCTGTGTTGTGTTGATAAATATCACATATGTCTCCTATGCCTCTTTGAAGAGACCTAAAGGAAGTTTCTGTTTCTCCAGGTCCGTTTGAAGGTCCTAAAATTATTTGAGGTAGCTATAACTACACAGAGCAGCAATAGTCAACATTTTTGACCTCAGGACACCTTTTAGTCCTAAAAGTATTGAAAACCTCAAAGAATTTTTGTATATTATGATTGCATCAATCAATATTCACTGATTAAAAATTAAAACTAAAACAGAAATTGGTTTATGTATAAATCTATTTTAAAATAATGATAATAAACCTGACATAACATGAATAACCTATTTTAAAATATAGTTCTATTTCCCTCTAATTAGTGAACAGTGTGACAATTTTTTACATTTTACAAACAGTTAATGCCTAGCTTCATAGAATTCAGCTGAGTACTTCTTTCTGATTCTGCATTCAATCTGCTATGATATCACACATTATGTAGTCCTGAAAAGTTGTACTGTACCCAAGTTAGAGAATAAGAATAAAAAAGGTAAATGATATCTCTTGCATTATGGTGTAAGGAGTTTTGACCTCAGGGACTCTCTGAAAGTGTTTCAGGGACTCCCAAGTGTCAACAGATCCCTCTTTATTAACTTCCACAATAGGGAATTAAGGCTGCAACCATAGAAAATTAAGCACTGGCTGCTGCAGTGGTAAGTTGTTTCATCCAGTTGACTAGTTCTTCTTTGCCTTCCTCCTAACCTCATAACCTACCTCCTTAAAACTAAATGTGCCTCATTTGCTTTTGCCTGATAAATAGTTGACAGCCAACATTTGCTACTTTTCATTGAGCCAGTCACATGTATACAATAATTAAAATGCCATTAAATTAACATTGGTGATTGATAAAGCAAGGAGGTATAAAGGCAAATACAAATTTAAAGTGTAATACAGGGCTTTTGAAAATAAAGGGAGACTTCCTTATCTTCCCCCATCTCTCATTGCATTTGCTTTAGAAAAACTGTAAGTTCTCTTTTTGTTTGTCCTTTTAAAAGGTATGTAAATTTAAGACATAAAAAGTTGAATAAGCCTCTTGCAATTTTCATTATACAATAATGTCTCCTCAAGGAAGGAATTATTTCTTTTTAATGTAATAAAGGAATATATGTCTCTATTTCCTGGTTTCTTGGCAAGAGATTATTACCTCAATGTTCAGGGGACTCCTGGACCCAAATTCTAAAATGCCCCCTTTTAGAACAATGGGTTCCATCCCCTTAACCCCACATAAAGTGTGAGCTCCTTTTCTCTCATTGCAATCTTAGTGGATTGCTTATGATACACCACATTCTGATTTAGTACTTATAATTGTTATTCTTTCTCTTCTACTTTTGTATAGAGGTTTTCTGGGTTTGGAGAAACTTTTCTTTTTAATCATATTTCCCCAACAGTGATCAAAAATCTAAAGGGACAAAGCAAGGAAGAAATATCTGCATATATTTCAAAAGGTTAGAAATTGGGAGAAAAGCATATGAAAATATGAAAATTCTAAGATGTAGTTTACAAGAGCTAGGAGAAATCCTCTGAGGTATGATGACTTGAAGGAGAGGGATCCATCCAACTTTATCAACACGTTTTTAAGTACCTGCATAGTTCCCATCCCAATCCCACATTCTGGGGTTCAGCAATAGTACCCTCATTCTGATTGACCCTGATTTAGGTTAGCCCCATTTCTTAGCCCCAGCTTGGAAAACCAAACTTCTCTTTTTTCTGCAGAGTTCAGTTTTCTCTCTATGAAGCAATCTCTAGCTTTCATATTAGTGTCCATATTCTTTCCATTTTTTATTTAAAAAAATGTTTTTGACATTTCTAGTTACTCTGTTTTCATAGCAGTATGGCTGGAATCTTGCTCCTGAATCTTAATCAGCAAGGTAAATGATGACAGAGCATGTGACAACTAGTTAACCATCTGAATCACCTGCTTAGTCACCCTTTGTCTACTTTAGGAGATATCCCATCACTATGTCTCAGCTCCTCACTAATAATCCCAGATGTGTTGTTGTACTACTGATGAAAGAATAAACACTGGAGATTTTACCTTCTCAGGAGAAGTATCCACACACCCTGCACTTAAATAAAGTCCAGTCCCTCCTGACCCATTCTAAGTAATGGGATCATATTCAGCTGAGCCCCAAGATGGTCTCCAGATGGGTGAATATGGCATTAGCATATTTATTAGTTGAGAAAACATTTTTTCCATTATGATTGGACAGAACAGAGCCATTTGAAACATTTCATCTAGAATAAATTGGCTTTAATTTTTCTTTTATATTACCTTAGGGTCCCATTAGCATCCTAAGGTAATATATTAGTAAAGTGATGAAGGAAACAATAATTCTCAGGTCACTGATCTACATTTCAGAGGGTGTTATGCTTCAATATTTGTGCTTCTACCCTTTAAAGTCTCTACAGTAATATTCTCTAGTGATCTAAGGCCACCCATCCCCAGTGTAGTGAATAAGTATCCCCAAATTTATTTGTATTATTTAACTCATCAAGCTTGATTAACATTAATTCATCATCATGAGATATTCTGATTGATGTGCAATACAGAAGAAAATGTTAGGGTTGATTGTTTTCACTTGTAACTCATGATGCCATTTCAGAAGTATAAGATGGAACTTCACTTGCTAATATGAAGTACCATTAAGTACAGGGGTCTGTACCAGATTTCTCCCAGATACTCAGCTTCTTAGGCTGTTTATATTTCTATGTATCTCTACCATATTTTTCAATTAAATTATTCTTTTTATGCTTCAAGTCCAAATTGGCAGTTGAATCAAAGTATATGTTTTCCATTATGCACTCTATTTTCTACATTACTTTCGAATAATAAAATATTTCACAGTGAGATTTTCATCAGCATTACATCTGAATAAATTACTATAAATTGATTAGTTATGCTTTACACTATCTAATAAATTGTACCATTTAATAGAGTTTTACTGGCACTGACATCCTCAGAATATTCAAACATATCAATGTTTTCCTAATTTTAAGCTTCAGAAGAATAAATACACCTGTGTGTGCAGTCGACTTTTGTTATTTCTGGCCTGCTAGCATCCATCTCATTTGTAACAGCACTTGATTTCTTTTTTTTTTCCTGGAGCATTATCTCTCCTTCACTGTATGCCCTAAAGAAAATGGGAAGATAAAGATGGACGCTCTTCCCTTCCACCATGCAAGTTAGTCAAAGGAATACCTGGAACTTCCTTATGCCAGATTCTTCCTTGAAAAATCACTCTTCCTGTTGGGTTTCAAGTGCAACATAAGTGGCTCACAGGTGACAGATCTTGATCACCCTCAGTACTGCTTGTTGCAAGCATGGTTCTTAGTTTTTTAACTTTTATCATTTTGTTATTAACCTCATGAGCTATCTGATCATTTGAATCAATTCAATATGTATTAGTCAATAAAAGATACTCTCTGGTACTTTCAACCAAAGAACACTGATTGATGTAGGGAGGAAAGAGCAAGCACAAAGACTTCCTGTTTATAAATATCATTTCTTAGATATTTTGAGACTACTTCAGAGATAAAGAACATAATTAGAGTCCAATAGTTCTGAACTTTCTGGCTAAGAGTAGTTTTTTCCTTCTCCTTGTTTTGCAGCAAAGGATCAATGAAATGCTCAATGTTAACCATCATACAGTAGCTGCCAAGTACCATATATCATACAGCAATACACTAAATCATCTTTGAAGCCTGTGCCAAACTACTATGGAAGTGGTTCTGTCTGTATTACTCATCACCCTTCCCTAAGATTTATGAGTGGAATTGAAGAGTTTGGAGAGCGGGACTATTTTGGAAAGTTTTCAATGTGTTGTGAATTGTTCTCATGCCCTACTCCCCATCTCACATTTCCCCACAAACAGTGAGGAAAAGAATGGAGGGATTTTTAACTCTACCACCTCAGGCAAAATATAGAATCTCTAGAAGCACTTCTAGGAAAGTTTAATATGCATTTCCTGGGGTTTGGGGATAGAGGGACTGATGTTTGACTCTGACTCAAGCCTAAGAACTGAGAGGTGAGAAACTCACTGGGGCTGGGGAGAGCTCAGAGAGAGCAAGGTGTCTTGGTAGTCAGCTGCACCACAAACAAAGCCTTAAAATTACGTGCATGAAAGCACAAATATATGTATTTGTACATTCACAAATATATGCATATTTATAAATATATATCATAAAGTGAAAATGTAATAGTGATTTTTAAAATATAATCATAAAACTGTAACCAAGAAGGAAATTGTAAAGTAGCATTAAAATGTAACCTTCAAAGGTGGAAACAGGCTATAACAGAAGCTCTTATTTTCACGAAGGAGCAGTATGTAAATGTAAAGTCTGAAGCAGTATGTGAATGAAAAGTCTGCACCCAGATTTAAATGAGCATTCATCTATGGTCCCCAGACCTCCCAGATATGAATAAAGCCTTTTCATCTCTCTCCCTAGACACCTGGAGGCACCTTTTCCCAGGTGTCACCTAGTTCCTGAAGAAAACAGGAAATAACTAAATTACTGAAGTTCTCCAAACCTGTTACGTGTTAACTAAAAAGATGAACTCTCTGTCTCTAATGGGTTTAGCCAATTTGAGAATCACTTTGGGGAGATTACCCCAAAACTCCCAGATACAGATAAGCCTTCTGTCTGTCACTCTTGCTGCATATTAATTAAATAATTATCTCTCTTTGTCTCTGAACCTACATAAAAACAAATTGAAGAAACACTTCAGGGAGGCAGATTTGGGAAAGCTTCCCCTGTATCCCACTGGCATAAATAAACCCTCTTTTCCTTCCCAGCCTGGTTTGGTGTGACTTCAATTGGCTGTGCCAAGTGACAAACCCAGATTTAGCAAGTGCCCCTTTTACCAAAAAGCCTATATATTAGGAATTAGAGATTAGTTTAATAATAACTATTCTATATCCATATCAAGTATCACCATTCAGCTATTAAAAATGATGGCAGATTAATATTGATTGATATATAAATATTTATAAAATATTAGTAAGTAGCATTCAATTATCAAATATTCTTGTACATTCATATATGTATACATATACATTTTAGCAAAAATAATGGAAATATAAAATAAATGGCAACTCAAGTTATGTCTTCAATAATTTTTCACATAATTTACCTCAGATAATTGTTCTTTCCAAATTTTTGTTTATCTTCATTTTCCAATATCTCTATAAAAATAAATGTTATGTGTACAAGTAAGCCATCTATTTGTTTTACAAAGTACTTGGCATTTTTAAAACAGTTGACACAGTTATGTCAGTAGCCCAAATGTTTGTCAGTTGAAAAGAAAGAATTCAAGGTTTTCTAAATCCTAATATAAAATTACAATTAATATTTGAGGAATAAAATCATGGTGGTTGTGAAGTACATGAGGCACATAGTTTTAAGTTTCCCACTGACTAATTGTATATCCCTGGGACAGTTCCTTAATTTATCTTCATCTGTTAAATGGAAATGATAACAATGCCTGCCTTACAGAACTGTTATGTGCAATAAGAAAAGCAGCAAACATGAAACACTGATCCCATGACCAGCACATAGTAAGATCATTCAATAACATAAGAGAAGTGGTGGTGCTCACCAGTTTTTTTTTTGTTGTTGTTGTTGTTGTTTTTATAAAGACATGGTAAAGTAGATCCCCAGAGCAATCCCAAGAGATAATTTGGTCTCCTCCTACCTTTCACAGTGTTGAAAAATCATGGCAGTGTTTGTGAGTTAAGGTGCTCCATGACAATTCCCGAAATATAACTTAAATATACTTAGAGTGAAGGACAAACAGAATGAATCTGATCCTTACAGAGTTGGATCAGATTTTTTATTCCTTCATGTTATTTTCGTAAACCTGAAAGAAGTTAATTGTTGTATTAGGAAGAAAGAGCTTTGTGAATGAATGTTTGGGCAATCTGCTGTGTGTGTGTGTTCCAATTACCTGTCTTCTGAGAGCCTTTAATTAACTAATGTAAAATATAGATCCTTGTGAGTGGGGATGCATTCTGCAGCATTGTACAAACGTATTATTTTAGGGTCCATCTGAAAGGACTATGGAAAGCATTAACTTAGGGATTAATTTAAATATTTTAGAAATATTCTTGTATGCAAAAAAAAACATCTCTCAAAAAATGGAATTTTTAAGGATGATATTGCCATTCCAAACAACTGAAGTATTGAATAATTGAAATAATTTTGCAAATATTCAGGGTCTTAATGAAAATGGTAATTGGAATTAAGTTGTTTTCCTCCACAGGACAGGAACATAAGGAGAATGGAAATATAGTTTATACTAAATTACTGTTTATAAAATGAAATAGAAAACTTTCTTTACTTAGCCCTATGATAAATCCAAAATAATCAGGACATTTATTCCATTAAAATATCTGTTAAATACTTTTTTAGAAACAGTTGGTCTTAATCAATTGCTTAATACTACCTATTGTGAAAAGAAACATGAGCTTCCAGTTAAAATTAAATATGACTGTTTATTTTGAGCATTTCAAATTTCTCAGTTGGAAAATTCAACTTACTCTAATGAATAACCCTAAAAATTTAGTCATTTCAAAATCACATTTGACTTCTTGCAATTATTAAACTATACTGATTTATTACATATTTCCTAAGGGTGGAAAAATGAAGTTGTTGATGTTTTCTGTTTATTACTGAGTGTCAATTAATGTTTATTCAATTTTCAGCTTTTCCTTAGACACAAACAGCAAGGGTGCCAAGTAGTTTGGTGTTTTCTCTGAGACAAGTGATTCTACACAAAGAAGATGAATAATATCAGCTGAGCTCACTAAGAGACAACAATGAATATGGCCTCTGTCTCAGGCTTCATTCAAAATTATGCTGAAAGACAAGCAACTAAAAACTCCAGTTACCAGCAATTGACAAAAGATAAAGATAATGTAATAGTTTCACAATTAAATAATAAAAAGAAAATTGTCTTAGAATTCCAGGTTGCTATTACAAATACCACACAATGAATTGACTTCACAACAGGAATTTATTGGCTTGAGTTTTGAGACTAGAAGAAGTCCAAAACCTAGATATGGAAAAGACTTGTTTTCTCCTCAAAAAATGTAGTGTTCTGGTGCTGGTTGCCAGTGTAATTCTTTGGGCTCCTTGGCTTTCTCATCATATTCCATGACTTCTTTTTCACTGCTCTCCCAGTTTCTTCAGCTTCCAGCTCCTCCAAATGGCTTTCTCTTTATAATTCCTCCAATAGTCCAGATTAAGACTCAGCCTTGTTTCGCTAACCGTATCTTACTAAAAATAACATCTTCAAAAGTCCCTTTTGATATGAACAATGGGTTCATGCCAACAGGGATGCAGATTAACATAAGTTTTTCAGGGGTACGTAATTCAATCTACCACAGGATCACAGTTTGTCTGAAGACCAAAGAAAATTTAAAGATGAAAATATTTCATGCCAAATTGTGGTATTCCTAAAGAATATGATTACATGCTATGAACAAGATAGAAATAATTTTCACCAAGGAAAGAATGTCTGATACAATATGTTATATGCAATCACTAAGAAGCCACAGTCAGGCATTCTTTATAAACATTTCAAAAATCAATATGTTCTTCAGGCACAAACTAGAAAATTTAATTTTATCTGCATTTTTTCCCAAATTTTTTGGTGTTTTCTCTTCTAATATTTTACTGAATTCTAAACCTACTCTAGGCACTTATAGAGGTTTTAACTTTCTTCAGTTACAAAATTAAACCATGGGCAAGCCAAAACCAGTTTGTGGGGATGTCCTCTGTTCCCATAACCTTTTATTCTGAGCTTGGTTAACCACAGGGCATGTAACCCAAGTGTGTGCATAAAACATTGTCCCTTGTCCTTTAGGTGACCTTTGAGACACCAGGAACAAAGGACACCTACATCAGAACAAAGATTATGAGACGAAACATATCAGAAGCAAGTCAAATGCAAGATGTCCTTCAATAAGGAAGAAATGGCCTAAAATCCATTTTACCACATATGCACAACTCAACAATTAATCAATTGAACAATGATAAGTCAAACCTTCATACGTCTGTCCCCAGCTCTCACCTCCCATTCCCATAAAATCTTCCTTAACTCTCAGATCAGAGAGACAGATTTGAGCCTTGCCTCCTGTCTCATTGCCTGTCAACCTCACAATAAAACTCTTTTCTCAAAATCCTGATGTCATAGTATTGTCCTCTATGTATGTTGGGCAGCCAGCCCTTCCTCTATAAGAAAATATTTCAAATACACAGACAACATAGAAAACAATATACTGTATACATTTGCATTTACAATGTACATTTGTATTTTTTAAATAAACAAAATATTAATGATACACCAAAGTCCAACCCACTCACTTTGTTCTACAAATATGTTTTAGCACTCCTGTGTTGGGCAATATGTTAGGTGCAGGGAATACACAGCAGTGAATAATACAAAGCCATGTTCTAGATTTCCTTTCATTCGTGTTTTACTAGGGGAGACAAACAGCAAAATATGAAAATGTAATTAAATATTAAATATCAGTAAAGTAGAGTAAGGAATTAAAGCCTGAGATCTTTTTTCTTAATGAATGGTCAGGTAAAATCCCTCTGGAGGGATGACATTTGAAGAAATGGAAGGAGCAAGCCATGCAAATCATGTGAAAACATATTTCAGTCAAAGGAAAACACAAGTGCAAATAATCCAAGGACAGCATGCTTGATTTCTTTAAAGAAAAGCAGGGAGAGTGAGAGGGAATAAAGTAGGAGTGGTATCCAGGGGCTAGACCAGGTAGGGCAGTGTTAAAGGCCAGGGATTGTATTTTCAAAAGAAAACATTAGAAAGTTTAAGCAAGCATTCTGGATGCTTGTGGAGAACAGATGTCATGTATAGGGCCAGAACACAAGCAGAAGCTCCACTTACAGTGTTCTTTCAGTAGATGAGGAAAGAGATGAATGTGGCACAGACTAGGATGACAGCCACGGGGGCATTCAGATATGATTGCATTCTGAATATATTCTGAAAATAATGCAGAGAAGATGAATTTGATGTAGGAGGGGAGAAAGGAAGCAAGAATGGCTGCATGGATTTTTTTGGCTGAAGCACTTGAAAAATTTTGATGCTTTTTTTAATAAAATGGGAAACATTGAAGGAAGAGGAGGTTTGGTTTAAAATATCAAGTCCCATTATGCCCATGTGAAGTTTGTTAGCTCATTAGAAATCTAAGTAAACATATGGAGAATGAGGATGCAGACACACATTTTAGAGTCATCAAGCATGTCTATGGTAATTAAAGCTGATGGGAGTCTGACTTACCAATTCACAGTTGAAAGAAATAAACAGTTGCAGCACCAAATTTTCCAGGTTTGAAGAATAGCATTTTAATAGACTAACTCCTGACTATCTATCAATTACTACACCATTAGGATAGTTACATATGCAACACCACAACTCAGATTTCTCATTAAGCTTCTCCTGTGCTCATGCCCTTATCCTTTAATCTTCATAGGATAGCTCAGCATACCATCATCTTTTATCTGGGATTTTCTGTTTATCCCTGTTTATCATTGCTGGGACCCTTAAAGACCAGAAGCAGAGACATCATTTAGAGAAAACACATGAAACTAAATTCCATTAATAATGGAGATGGAAGGAAGATAGGGATTCAAGAAATAGTATGGAAGCAAAATTGAAGAATCAGTTGATATGGGGTGATCAGAAGACAAAAGGAAGAAGGGGAGTGAAGAAGGGGCACTTCCCAAATCTGGGTTCATCGCTCAGTGTGGCCAATAGTGGTCACACTGAACCAGGCTGAGAAGGAAAGCAGTTTATTTATGCCTGCAGAAGGCAGGGGAAACTTTCCCAAATCTGCCTCCCCCAAGTGTCTCTTCAATTGGGTTTTATACCCAGGTTCAGAGACAAAGAGGGATAATCATTCAGTTATTTCTCGTTTTCTGGTTTTCTTCAGGAGCTAAGTGACATCTGTGAAAGATGCGAACTTTTCAATTTACATTATATAGATAAAAAGCTTATTCATATTTGGGAGGTTTGGGGCAATCTCCCAGTGATTCTTTAATTGGCTAAACCCATTAGAGGCAAAGGGAGTTAATTATTTTAGTTAACATCTAACAGGTTTGGAGAACTTCAGTAATTTAATCATTTCTTGTTTTCCTGTTTTCTTCAGGAGCCAGAAGACACCTGTCAAAGGTGCAAACTTTACATTTGGCTTTACATCTTGCTTTCCTGTGACACCAAATGTCCTAACCCCCACCCACTTCCCATTTCAAGATTGCATTCAAAGCTGCTTTAGGTTACATTTCAAGGTTAACTTACAATTTCCTGCTTGCTTACAGCTTTTGGTTATAGTTTAAGTTACTGTTACAGGAGAAGAGAAAGGCAGAATCATATTATTTCCAGTATTCTACCAAGGTATCAGGACAATTGGGTGTCATAGAAGCAGATTTGAAAGGGTGGGAGACAATGTCAAGTTTGAGTGCCTATAGGAAGTGCAGATTCAGATATCTACCAGAGATGGGTATATGCCTCTGAAACTTGTTAAAGTTCTGGACTTTGAATATAGTCATCAACATAAAGGTGGTAGTGCAAACAATGACAATGGATGAATAGATGAGATCACTTAACCTTAGCTAACATGTATTGAGTACTTAGTATGTACCAGTCACTGTTCCAAAAACATGTATTAATTCATTTAGTCCCTACAATATAACCAAGAAGTTAGGATTTAAGGGAGGATTATTACTGAACCATTATACAGATATTCATTTTTACTTTCTGGTATATTAGATAGAGGAAAACAACTGAATTCTCTGAATTGTAATCCAGCTGCCTTGATCTCTGATAATGATTGTATAACCTTTATCTTTTGTCCTTGTGATTGTAAAAACCTTGTGATAGACCCTCACTTGCACCCATTTTATCCAGTTTTTCAACTTTAGAGTCTTATGGTCACTAAAGACAGCCCCTAATGTTTATTAATGAAGTGTCTTGCATCAGTCCAGAACTAACCCACCCCAAATCCAAAGTTATCTTCATAACTGAAGCTGGATCTAACCAAAATGGGCCTGCCTGACATGCACAGTAGCTTAGACTTTAACCTGTAAGTCATCTATACCTCATTTTAATACTAAAAATCATGTCCATCATCATATTGATGTTGCCATTTTCTTATACACATTCTGTGACTAAGCATGTAATTAATCTGCACATGCTCAATAATTGTATCACCTCTAATTACATCATTGGGAGCCATTGTGCTCATTATCCTAAGACCTGCCCATCTTTTAATATTATAAAACTATCCAAATTACTGCAGTTCAGAAAGACAGATTTTAGGGCCAATAGGCTATCTGCTCTCCTGCTTTGCACCTAGCAGTAAACTATTTCTCTCTTTGAAACCCAGGTGTCTCAGGAATTGGTCATTTTAGTGCATCAGGAAGGCTTTGTCCAATAACAACAACCACCTTGTAAAATAGGTACTATTATCACATTCATTATACAGAATTAGAAACAAGCAATGGAAAGATTAAGTCACTTAAAGTAATAATGAGTGAGGCAGGATTCAAACCCAGTCAGTTTTAATCCAGAGCTCATATGCATAACAACTTTAGAGAGTCTTTTGATGTGTCAAAAGGGAACAACCAGAAGCAGAGATAAATGCATAGGCATATAAGGAGTTGTTGAGGAAATGATAAATCTTTAGCATGGATCTAAATTTGACACACCCTGAGGAGACCATATGTAACAAGACCACATACTACCCTGTCCTGTTGTTCTGTTCTGGAACAGAATTATTGCCAAAGAGTGGCAGTGAAATGAGTCTATCATACAATTAGAATAGTCTGAAAGTCTTAATGCAAAATGGTTCTTTCCATTTAAGATACTGGAGTGACACTAAGAAGACTTTTAAGAGATATTATGATACTGAAGTAATGCCAGGAAGACTTTTAAAAGATGCTGCAAAGGATTTAAGAGTACATAGCCATAAAGATGCATTCTAAAAATGAAAGGCAATGAGATATTAAGTTTTTTTATTTGTTTGTTTTAAAAACAGCAGCAGAAATAATTACTGTATTAAGTGCAATATTAAATGTAAAAATTATATTTTACAGCTCATATAATATGTTTATGCATGAAAAAACAACTATTTATATCAAAATTCTAATAGTGATTATTTCTTGATATGCAGGATAACATTTGATTGAAAATACTGTGCTTTTTGTATTTATCCTAATTAGCTATGATTTCCAAACAAACTTTAAGAAGTCATATTATCAAGAAGAAATATTTATTGCTGAGAATATATAACTTAAAAAATTTTTTGCAAGATTGTGAGAGAAAAAATAATTTATATTGACAAAATTGTGTTATTTACAAAGTATTTTGATACAATCTATTTATACTGGGGAAATCAAGACACATGGGACCAGGATTTGGTGTGGTTTGTAAGTCTAGGTTTTAAAATCAATGAATATGTGATTCAGAGAAATATTGTTCCCAGATGTATTGTTATCACTGTGGGTGATGGGGACTTTTTTTTTTAAGTGGAAATGGTTAATTCAAATTTATATATAGCTTTGAAGTGCTGATGCTAGATCTAGGAAATTCAGACTATGGCACATTATCAAGAACTAAAGAATGACTAGAAAATGTCCTAGAAACTGCAGTGTGTATGCAAAAATCCTCCCAAACAATGGAATTTAATATAGCATTGTCTTATTAGGATAAATAAAACATCAAATTGGTAAAAAGAGATTTTTGTCTGGGCAAAAAGGTTTACTTTATGAAGAGTGCTGTTAATACCATTAGTTCTATTTAACTGTCAATTCTAAGGATTCTAAATTAGCTGATGGTTGGTGGTTATCAAATCACTTATTAGAAATAAATCATATTGAACTTTTTAAATACCTGTCACAATTATTTAGCTGGTATCTAATCTGTAAACAGAATTTTTTGGAACAATGAACAATGGAATTGTGTATGTTTGTGTGTGTGTGTGTGTGTGTATGCACATGCATATCAAGAAGTTGCAAATCAGTAGTCTGAACTTTGTATAGGCCAGAAGTTTCATTTCCTCTTCCAAAACAGATTAGATTAGACCAGTCTCAATTTTTAGATTCTCTAACCAGTGATGTCCTATAAGCAAAGACTTAAAGTAATACATAAGCAAGGACATCCACAGTTTATATAGCCACACTTAAGTAAAATGTCAGATCTGACTACATATCTTATATAGAACTATCATACATTTCTGATTACCTTATCTACATTTATTTAAAATGTTATAGTGGTACAAGTAGTTACATATTGTTTCCTGTCCATTTACCTCTCAATTGAAGTGTGAGCGATAATGATAGATGTAACAAATGTGTTTCACTATATTACACAATAGCAATAGATATGTGGTCTTATGAGGTAAATAATTCATAATCATTAAATTTATATTTTTTACAACAGAGCAATTATATTTGAAGCAGAAAACCAAGTCATGTAGGTTTTCTTCTTAAATTTTCAATTGGCTGTACTTTGGGCTAATTTTATTATAATTCTCATTCTGTATTGTTATTCCAAGGCAGTAAGACCAGATAATTAAATTAACTGTGACTTTGCAACTAATTTTCAGATTTTTGAGAACATATGGTACCTTTCATTGTCTAATTTATTCCACCTTTGACCCTGCAAGTTTTCCCCCTCCAAATTGACTTGAAGATCAATTTTACAGTATAATAACATGTTAATAAAACTGAATAGCCTTGTATGGATTAATGTAAATGAATTCCAACATTCTCTTGATTATGAATACTTCTGAACTCCTACAGAGGCAGATTTGAAATGGCAGGACAATAGCCAGCCATTGTTCTTTTTAATCAGCAATTTCACTATTAGGTCAAGTCAGTCATCTGAGGAAGAGCTTTTTATTCCTTAAGGCATCACTTTTCAACAATGACAACATTCCTACTGGATCCTATTCCAGTCAGAAACCTGACTATCTGGGCTTTATCACATAGGGATTAATGCTGGTAATAACAAGATGATCAAAGGTAGGTCATCCAGAGCTGATTAAAAGGTGGCATTTCTAAGCCATCAGAGCCCAGGCTCCTTCTAGTTCTCTGCTCAGGCCTCCTTAACCCAAAGCCTTCATCTTGAGGTTCAAAGGTTGGTTTCTGTTCATCCTTGTTTTGTACAGTTAAAAGGGCAAGGGCAAAAGACAAAAGAAAAAAGACTAGGCCAGTTTTGCCAGTTTGAATGTATTATGTCCCCCCAAACACCATTATCTTTGATGCAATTTGTTTGGGCAGACATATTAGTGTTGATTAGATTGTAATTCTTTGAGTGTTTCCATGGAGATGCAATCCACCCAACTGTAGGTGATAACTCTGATTGGATAATTTCCATGGAGGTGTGGCCCCACCCATTCAGCATGGTCCTTGATTAGTTTACTAGAGTACTATAAAAGCTCAGACAGAAGGAGCAAGTTTGCTACAGCCAAGAGGGACCCTTTGAAGAATGCACAGGAGCTGAGAGAGGAGCTACAGATGAGAGTCAGTTTGAAGACAGCTGTTGAAAGCAGACTCTTGCTCCGGAAAAGCTAAGAGAGGACAAATGCCCCAAGAGCAACTAAGAATGACATTTTTGAGGAGCTGAAGCCTAGAGAGGAATGTCCTGGGAGAAAACCACTTTGAAACCAGGACTTGGAGCAGATGCCAGCCGTGTGCCTTCCCAGCTAACAGAGGTTTTCTGGGCACCATTGACCATCCTCCAGTGAAGGTGCCCTATTGTTGATGCATTACCTTGGACACTTTATGCCCTTAAGACTGTAACTGTGTAACCAAATAAACAACATTTATAAAAGCCAATCCATTTCTGGTATTTGCTTAACGGCAGTATTAGCAAACTGGACCACCAGTCAAAACAGTTTTCTGTTTAAAGAAACCTTCCCAGGAATGCCCACTAGAAAATTTCCAGGACTATGCCAGGTGGCCTCATCCTTGCTGTAAGAAAACCTTGGCTATGAATGCATATAACTGGGAATATCGTCCCAAAAAACAAAAATCATGGTTCTCATTGAAAGGAAGAATGGGAACATGAATATTGAATAGGCTACTAGGAGTTTCCCTTGGAGAACCCACATCTAATTAAGAAATTCCTCAACCTAAACTCTGTATTGCTAACACAATCCCCACCCCCCTTAACCTACCTCTCAAATCTCAGTTACTCTAAAACTACTAGTCAAAAATACGAGATTCAAAAATATTACATCTCCTTTAATTCACTGACCTCCCAAGTGCTCAGTTCCAGGAATCTCAGCATTCACTATGTCTGATAAATTAACTTCCAAGATTTCATCAAAGATTCGTCTCACATCACCACCTTTCCTCCTTCCACTTTTCCCATTCCTACTCTCTCACTGAATTTTTCTCTGTCTTCATTGTGATTTCTAGGCTTTCAGTCTGGTGAACAATCAGATTTCTTCGAAATTGTACTTGCCTACCTCCCTGTCATGTCGTCTCCCCACTTAGTGATATAGAAGTCAAGCATTTTATCAGTGCACTCCTTTTATTAGTGCAATTATCTTCAATTTCCTCCCCTCATAGACTTTTCAGAAAGCATTTTCACTAAGACCATATATAACAAGACAATTCATTTCGTTCTGTCCCAATGTTGAAAGAAGGGTTCCATACAACCCTTGTTGCCCTTATGCCCACAACTCAAGCAACTATGAATTAAAGGGTGTGAAGGCTTTAATTCCATACTACCACCATCCCACTGGCTGCCTGAGGCATATCCTCAGGTATTCTTGGCACATTGCCTGAGCATACGTTGGAGATGGGAGTCAGGTGAGTGTGATCCAAGCCAAGACTGAGTGAAAGTTTGGGAGTGAGATGGCATGGCAAGAGATGATAGAAGATTCTGTCTTGTCACTTTCAATTATTTTCCTCCAGTTGTATAATCTCTTTATATCTCAAAGGCCTAGGCTTTTGGAACCAGAGACAGTAAAACTCTCCTTTTCATATCACCAAAATACTTTCTTGAAGCAATGAGCTCCAAAAAGCCAAGGTGCATGAAAGTGTAGTGGTCAAATTGATGGAGGAAGAGAATCCTCAGGGAGGAAACGATTAATACCTCAAAATAGTATCCTACCACACCATATTAATGAAGAAGCCATCTTCTCAACCTTAGGATCTGGTTCCCCAGGGTTAATGTTTTCTGATCTCAGGTAAAACAAATATCTGATGCTCAAAGCTCATATATTCATAACAACATCATAATACATCAATACATAAGACATAAAATGTTTTATGAAATCTCAGCATTGCACAGTCCTTTCCCACTCCTTTAGACCACAGATAACAATATACACCCCTCTTCCATGAAGCTCTTGGATCTGCAGAATCTGAACGTTATTAAAAAAAAAAGAAAAATTGCTCATTCTGAAATAGTTCACCCATACATTTACAGAAAGAAAAAAGAGTGAACAATATCTTGATGAAATCACAAGAAGCAAAGAACTCACAATAAAGAATAAACCCTTTGACAATTAAAAAATATTATGACTTTTGAAGATGAATATGTCTTGGTACTGTTACTCAGTGCAGGGGATTCATTCTCATTAGATAAACAGGACTCTGTTAATGTGGGCTGCCAGCCAGCATTATATAAACTTTTTGTTATGGTGAGTTTTTTATTGCAATGGTGCTTGTAGGAGGGATTTGACCTTTATATGCCCCAAGAATTCTTTTCCAGAATATAATTCACTTTGACAAGGCTTTTAGAAATACAGGTATACTTTAAATAGGGACAGCTCCAGACTTCAGAATCCCATCACAACCACTCGAAGAAATAATTGCTTGGCTTCAAAATGAAATAAGTTTAGATCAATACTTAGTAATTTTATGGATAAATTAATAATTATTATTTTTAACAATTAATAGTATCCATCGGGTTTTATGCTAAAAATCTGAATTCAATATCCCCTTTTTGATACTTATAATAGTTGAAAAAATATGTATCTTTCTGTATGATCTAGATCTACTTCTGTGCATTTAATTTGCAGATAATTGTGAAGTGAGACCACAGGGTTATTTACTGTTATATCTCATAATTCTAAATTTGGACATAAGAGGAACAAGAACTTTTGAATAAACTCTTTTAATATTGAGTTTAGGAATCTTGAAAATCTGGCAATAAGCAATGAAAGAAACCTGAATGTGATCTATGTATGTCAGCAGTAAGAGCAAACATTCAGGATACTGTTCTAGATGTTTCCTTCCTTTGTTTGGAATCGGGTCAAGATTCTATATATATTCAACTATATATACAAAACATGTAAAGCATCATAAAACATTTGTCATTTCTTAAGCTAGTTCTCATATTTTATCTCTTCTAAAACTGGCTATGGACTATTCATCTGGGTTAAAACTCTTCTGGCTTTCAACTTGGCAGATGAAATCACTGCCCTCTACCCTACATGGGATCTGACACCCAGGGGAGTGAATCTCCCTGGCAATGTGGAATATGACTCCTGGGGAGGAATCTAGACCTGACATCATGGGATGGAGAACATCTTCTTGACCAAAAGGGGGATGTGAAAGGAAATGAAATAAGCTTCAGTGGAAGAGAGATTCCAAAAGGAGCTGAGAGGTCACTCTGGTGGGCACTCTCATGCACAATATAGACAACCCTTTTCAGGTTCTAATGAATTGGAATAGCTAGCAGTAAATACCTAAAACTATCAAACTACAATCCAGAACCCATGAATCTTGAAGATGATTGTATAAAAATGTAGTTTATGAGGGGTGACAATGTGATTGGGAAAGCCATATGGACCGCACTCCCCTTTGTCTAGTTTATGGATGGATGAGTAGAAAAATGGGGGAAGGAAAAAAAAAAAGGCACCCAGTGTTCTTTTTTACTTTAATTGTTCTTTTTCACTTTAATTTTTATTCTTATTATTTTTGTTTATGTGGTAATGAAAATGTCAAAAATTAATTTTGGTGATGAATGCACAACTATATAATAGTACTGTGAACAATTCAATGTATGCTTTGTTTTGTATGACTGCATGGTATGTAAATATATCTCAATAAAAATGAATTAGAAAAACTCTTCTGGCTTTAAAATCTTTATAAGCATTTCACACAAGAAACTGAACCCACACCAATACCCATACCCAGCTCCCAGCCCCCCAACACACACTCCTTTGAAAGGCTGGGAGATGGTGAAAAATCTCTGTGATCTGACTCTAATGCCCTTGAAAAAGTTCAGCACAGTTATACTCATTAGGGCTGTTTGCCAAATATTCCATTTTTCCCCTCAGGCACATGTTAGGATTGCTACTCTTTCTTTGGAATCAAGTTTGGCCTTGTGGTTTGTTTTGACCAGTAAAATGTGAGACGTGCTATGAATCACTCTAGGGAGAAACTCAGAGCTCATATGTGATTCATCATTCTTTCTCACTCTGCCATGACAACAGGCAACTGTGAAGACAATGGCCACTTCTCAGCCTGGCTCCTCTAGTGACCACAAGGAGCAGAGACACCTGCCAACCCATGACGGACATAAAGCAGCAGTGACAAGTAACTTTCATTATCTTAAGTCACCCAGACTTTCGTTTTTTAACTACATTATATGTTAGCTTATTCTGATGGATACAAGTGGGAATACAAACATTCTGCTTTGATATTGAACTGTCACCTAAAACCTAAAAATCACAAACATAGCAAAGCATTATTTTACAATCAAAAATCATCATACATATTTATTCATCTAGGAAGCAATGGAGGGCCAGAATTGGCATGAATCATCACACTAGACCTGGGATATAGACATGAATTAGATGTGGCCTTTGACTTTGGCAATAACGCATTATGAAAAGGATTTCTGACATGTGATCTGTTAAAATAATAGGAAACTATCCCTTAGGAGGTGCACTTTAAGTTTGTTTGGAGTTGGTCAAGCATTCCATGGGAACCAAGGATATAAGAGTATTATTCCAGGCTGAGAAAACAGTGTGTGCAAAAAACACGAAGATATAAAAAAACAAAAACAAACAAACAAAAAACACTGATGTGCCTAGGTTATGGTGAGAAGTTCACTGTGGTTTAGGTACATGCCTAAATTCTAAACTGGTCAGAATGTGTGCACCCAAAGGAAAAGAGGATTCCAAGTTTGCTTTTTATATCCAAGTTCATTTATTTTTTTTTCACTTTCTTCAAGTTACTAAAACAACAATATATTTGGAGGTTGGGTTACACACCATTGAGACTATCCAGAGCTACAACTTTAAATTAAGATAGGATTTTTGCAAAATTGATCTGAAGGCATATTTTCCCTTATTCTATCTGATTTATTCTGACTTCAAAGTCAGAAGAATCTGGATGTATATGCCTTAAAACTTTAAAGTTAAATTCATGGAATATTTTTGAATATTTGAAATCATTTTTTTGTTCAGCGATAAGAAATGAATTTAGCATTCTGTATAAAGCTTTCAGCAAAAGATTATTCATTACCCTATGCTGCCCCTGACAAAGTCAATGTCGGAATTCTTCATGGTACCAGGTTGCCTGTTTGCCAGGGAAATACATTTTCATAAAAAAGGTTGTTAAAAAAAGTTGCAATGTAGTCATTATGTAGCTTTGTTATATTTAAGCTATTACTCCATTTTCATCCATATATATTTTTGGTAAATTAAAAATGCTGTATCTTCAATTTTAATTTTTTAATTTTTTTTTCTCATACAGGCAAAGCCCTCTATGTCATCATCTGAAATTCCTGCTGGTGTTCCTGCTCTCATAGATAAAGTATGTAGCTTGTTTAAACTCTTTTTCACTTTTAATAGCCAATTAAAATGTACGCATACAAGAGTCCATTCCAACACCAACTTATAGTATCAGTTCAATTCTTTGTTTTAGGAAATTCACTTTCAGTTATTTTGTGATTTAGAAATATGATAGGAAAAAGAACCCTTTTATTTCACAGAATCATTTTTCTTAGTACACCATAAAAATTATGGTGGAGAAACAAGCTGAATCACATCTAGAATAAAGCTAGAGTCAACATCCCCTTCCTCAGCTTGCATAGCAATGTTTTATAAACCATTCCACATATGGAATTAAGCAACCTATTTGAGGATCCTTGTGACTGACACTGCTCTTTATGTCTGAGAAAAAAATTCAATTCTAGTTATTGGCTTCAGTTAAAATTGTTTTACATTTAGCCTGGTCCTTATGCTTAATCCTGTGGCACTACCATTGGTGACACAGAATTCTTTGTTTAGTCTTGATTCCCTTCACAGATGGCTCATTAGCTCCCACCTATGAGCTTTTCTTAAGGCACTCCATTTTCCTACCTACTCTTTATTCACTTCATCCTTTTGAGCCTTTCAACATACTTCTTAACATTCTTCATTTCCAAGAGCATTTTCTGATTAATTTTACTTGGATACAAATTTCTTGGACTCTTAGGCAGTAAGTGTTAAAAGAAAAATCTGTGTGGGTTAATCTAGGGATTCTCAAACTTGAATGTGCCTACAAACCACGTGAGATTTTGTTAAGATGGAAGTTCTTCAAACCTAATACGTTCTCAGAAGACACCAATGGTATTGGTCATAGACCACACTTTGAGGAGCAAGGTGGTAATCCACCAATATTGGACCTCACCTAGGATGAGATAGTAAATTATTCAAAATATTTACTGAATATCAACTAAGCATTCCAATGTACCATATTCTACTGATTCACTGGTGAGCAAAAAGTCAAGGTTCCAGCATTCATGGGATTTACATTCCAGGGGAGAAAACAGAAAATAAACAAGTAATCATGTAACTAGGTTGGAGGCAGACCCTGCAGGGTCCTTTAATCTTAGTAAGGTGTTTAGATTTGGAATCTTTTCTTAATTCTAAGATCAATAAAATTGCATTAAAGTAGCATTTGCTTATTTAAGTAGGAAATTGGTGGGATCTTTGTTTTGGGGAGAATGTTAGAGACGAGCAAAAGCAGAAGTATGAAAACCATTTTGGAGGCAGATTTAGGCAGCTGTGTAGTCAGTTAAGTGAGAGAGGATTATGACTCAAAATAGCAGACTGACCCTGAAGTCAGAGAGCATAGGATATCTGAAGATGTATTTCTGAGGCAGGCTGGACCTCTGATACAGAGGAGAGGCAAAGAGCAATCTAGAAGGACTTCTCTAGGTTTAGCTTGAATAAAGGGATGGCTCAGGACACCCATCACTGACATGCAGAACACACAGATAAAACAGGCTTGAAAAGGAAAGGCATTTCCCCAGGGCTGCCTTAATGAAGCACCACAAACTGGGTGGCTTAAAACAATAGAACTTTATTGTCTCACATTTCTGGAAACTATAAGTCTGACATCCAGGTGTCAAAATTTTGTGCTTCCTCCCAAGTCCATAGGAAATAATCTGTTCTGTAACTCTGTCCTCACTTCTGGCAGTGGACAGCAATCCTTGACATTGCTTGGTTTGTGGCATAAACTCAGTCTCTGGCTCCATTGGCCCATAAGTCTCTTCACTCACTGTATCTGGCTGGGTCTCTTTTCCCATTCTAGTAACACCAGTTTAATTAGACTAAGGACCCATCACACTCCATTATGACTTCATTTTAACTTGCCTAAATCCTTCTATTATGACCCTATTTCCAAATAAGTTTATATTCTGAGGTACCAGGGATTAAGACTTCAACATATATTTTGGGGGGATGCAATTCAACCTGTAACAGGCACCATTTCGGTTGTAGAAAAATAGACATGTAGAGATAGTAAGAAGCCAATTATTTATACATGAGGCATACAAGGACAAGTTCAGGCTGGTGATGGAAATTTAGTAGTCACTAACCTTGTTGCTGAATGTATCACTTAGTGAGTGAGGAGAGGATAGAAAAGACCAGCCCTGGGGCTCTCAAAATGTAGATATCCAGAGATAACCAGGATCCTGAAAAAAAAATGCTTAAGAGGATTAAAGGAAAACCAGGAACAAGTGATCTCATCAAAGCTAAAAGAGGAGAGTTTCAATGAGCTAATTGTGTATTAATTGAGAAAATGGAATAACATGTATAGAAAGACATGTCTATGGGATTAGAAAACATGGATCAGAATGATTGAGAAGGTGGAGAAGATGCCAGATTGGAATAGGTTTGTCATTAATTCTTTCAGTTACACAGATTTTCTGAGTACCAAATATAAGCTAGATATTGTTGGAGGTTTGGGGGATCCAACGGTGAACAGAAACAATCCCTACTTTCATGGTCACTTATGGAAGGAGGCATTTTTTTTTTTTTAATTGCAAAGGTAGAAATGACCTTGGCATGTTGGAAGAACAGAAAAAAAGAAATATGTGGGCTATATTGAACAAAATACAAAAGTTTTTAAAGAGAAAATAGAAGAGATGACCAAAGGCCAGATCACATGGGGCTATATAGTCTATTACAATGATTCAAATTTTATCACACCAGCAGGTTGATACCTATTCCAGTTTGCTAATGCTCCCTTTTCACAAAACACCAGAAATGGATCAGCTTTTATAAAGGGGGTTTATTTGGTTACAAAGTTACAGTCTTAAGGCCATAAAGTGTCCAAGGTAAGTCATTAACAATTGGGTACCTTCACTGGAGGATGGCCAATGGTATCCAGAAAACCTCTTTTAGCTGGGAAGACATGTAGCTGGCATCTACTCCAGAAAGTTATCTTCCTCAAATAAATGACTTACATGCACTTATGTCCATATTCTCTGTTTTATCTCTTATCAAAAGGCAAGCTCTAACTCCATCCTCTCAAAAATTAGAACAAAAACAGATACAAACAAGCAAAGCAAACACTCAGTTTTCATTCTGGATCCACTCTCCGTGCTTTGGTTTCCTCACCTGCAAGAAAAGAAAGGATAAAATCTCTCTGGAGTTAATTTTTTCATATGATGAAAGGTTGGGCTCAAAATGCATTATTTTCCTTATGGAAATCCAATTTGCATTGTACTATTTATTAAAATAACCATTTTTCCCCACTAAGCTGCAGTGTCATCTTCATCAATCATTAGTTGATTTTATGTATCTGGGCCTGTTTCTGGACCACATGCTCCATTGGCAAGTTGACAATCTTTGTTTTTCACCAAGGTTTTCCCATTATCTTATCCAAATAGTCTTTGAAGTGGATAGTAGCTAATGTGTTATGGTAGAATTGTCCATATAAACAAATCTTATGTGTCAAAAAACATTATGTGAAAATCTTCAATTATGGAAATAACAAGTAAGATCAGTAATCTTTCAAATACCCCCTGGAAATGCACAAACACACACAAAAAGAAATAATCCTTTTTGAAACAAAAGGATCAACAAAGTAAATATCCATTAAATTAACAAAGTTCTGAGCTTAAAGCCATCAGTAAAATAAACAAAAATTGTGACACAAATTTTATACAAACCATCCCATACAAAAAGATACCATCATCTCCTTGCTTGTATTTAAACTATAGAACAAAAAGTATAATCTTTTGCCATTCTCTCAGGTCTGAAACCATGTCAAATGTTTCTTAGATAATTTTATTATCCAAACAAATTTCCAGAACAACTTAGTTAAATTTCAAGAGTACCCTGAGGTGGTCTGTTCATTCTATATATGATATAATCTTTAGAATGCTGAGTATGTCCCTTCACACTCAAATTCTATCTTATTATTTTTATCTTCATAATTTATTCTGCAGATGATATTGCATTAAAGTTCTGACTTGAAAACCAAGAGACAAAACACTATAAAATCAAATAAAGAATATTGTTGACCTTTTCTTTCTTGCTTTTTCTCCTTTTCTCTTTCTTTCTTTCTTTCTTTCTTTCTTTCTTTCTTTCTTTCTTTCTTTCTTTCCTTTCTTTCTTTCTTTCCTTCTATCCTTTTTAATGTGTATGGGTAAGGAATCACAGAATAAAAATAATAAACTTTTAGTTCAAAAACATGATTTTATTGAATGGAACATTTATTTGAGATCATGAGATCAAATCTTTGACAAGATGAAATAGAGGTATTTTCTGTTTAGTCTGCTTAGCTGGAGAGTGGATTCGAAGGGCAATGGAACTTTACAAGGATCCATCTCCTCCTCAAAGATCCTGACCCCAAAGCAAATGGAGTTTCTCATAACATTCTTTGTTTTCATTACCATGCTCTCAATTTCTGTATAATATTAGAAAATTGTCCCTCAAATCATTGATTCCTAAATATTGGCTGCATTTTTTAGTATGATCTTAATTTCATTTTGGGGAAAAAATTCCCTTTGAATACACTTTAGTTCTGAAAGTAATAAATCCTTGCACATAGTAAAATTAATATATATTTTTTTTCCTTCTGTTCTCCCCTTTCTCATTATCTTGAATGAGAGACTATATATCCTGAATATACTTGAACTCATTCTAGTTCTATATTTCTCTATTAGGTTAATATTTCAATAGAAAATTTGAAATTTATGTGGTCTGATGGAAGAGGATAAAAAAGGGAATATGGTGATCTCTTCCCTTATTTTCTGTCAACATAGGATTTCTTTTATTTCCTATGTATGCCTCTGCTCTGAATCCTCAAACCACTTCAAGGAGACATTCTGGACAAGTCTTTCATTCAAACACATACCAAAAGAGAATGCATTAACAGTTTCTGGGGTTCACTTGTCATCTGGTTTCATAAGTGGAAGCATAGAAGACAAGGATCATCCTTTCCAAGCCCACACCTCACCTTGCCTCTTCATTCTCACCACTTTGATCAAAACTTATATATCTATTCACCAAACCTGGTTTTCTTGCCTCCTAGCTAATTTGGAAAACTTATTTTTGTTGATATGAGAAAGATAGCAGAGCTCCAAGATTTCCCCTTGTTTTTCAGAAGCAAGTCATGCATTAAGTTTGACATCTAGATAAACTGAAACCATAGGCAAGATAGCTGGGAGCCCTAACTAAAAATCAAGATTCAGGCCAAAACCTGCTGCTTGCCAGAATTTCCTCCTCTCCCATTACTAAAATTCTTTCCTGAGTTTGTCTTACAGGCAGTCAAACAACTGCAGTAAAACTCAGCCACCGGCAGAGCATGTGCAGACACAGACATATTACACTCTGGTCCCTTGAATGACTCCTGAGACATGAGGAACAAAAATCGCTTTCCTTGGAACCAAGTTTATGGGTATGGGGAGTTATCAAAAGCAAATAAAATGTGAGGGGTCCTTCCAAAGGAAGATGAGATGCAGCCCGTGGCATATTTCTACCATATATAAATAATCCTATAAACAACTCATAGAAATATGCCAGCCTGAATCCCCATTATTGTCCCTGCCTCCCTTTTTTCCCATCCTATTAATCTCCATTAGTTCTTAGATCAGGCAGGTGGACTTGATCTTCCCTCCTGTCTCCTTGCTGGTTAACCTCACAACAAAACTCTTTTCTCAAAATCCTGATGTCATGGTATAAGCTTCTGTGCACATCAGGCAGCAAGCCCATTGCTTATTAACAAAACTACCATCAGACTTGAATGCATTAATAGCATTAGTATAGAAAGCTGAGGACATAGAGACAAGAGAGAGATTGTAAGACCATCAGAGTCTCTGAATACCCTTGGTATTATTGCTTTCTGTGAGTGGTCACAAACACAAGCCTATGCATGAATCTCAGTTCACTTGTAAATGTTCACAGAATCAATATTTTAGCAAAAAAATACATGTACCACCACCAACAACAAACCTGTGTGATCTAAAGGCATTGTTAGGGAACATATAAAGTTGTATTAAACACTGGCAATTGCATATTTTTTGTTGGCTTATTTGAATTTTTTTAAAAAGTTTATTAAGTAAAGGTTATTGAATTCAAAGGTAACAAAAAAATGTACTGGTGCTTTAGCTTCAGCTGTTCTTCTCCAATGTCAAGTTATCTCTGGTCTTGAGAATGTACTATAAGGAATAAAAGAGCATTGGATCAATAATTTTGCTCCTTTTTCTCAGAAATTTTATATACAATATGGCATTCAATTATTTGACAAAGATTTATTCTATAACAACTATCTTCTAGACATTCTCTTAGGTAATAGGGATAAATCCATGAATCTATTAATACTATAAATCCATGAATATTATACAGATTGTTCAGGTCCTTTTGTCATGAGTTTAGTTCTTCAAAAAACAAGCACTGAGATAGAGTTGATAGTGCAAAAGCTATACAGGGAAGTGTGCTGGTTTGAATCTATTATGTCCTCCAGAAAAACCATATTCTTTTATTCCTATTTTGTGGATGCAGACCTATTGCAGATAGGATCTTTTGATTAGATTATTTCCATGGAGATGTGGCCCCATCCATTGAAGGTGGGTCTTAATTAGTTTACTGGAGTCCTTAAGAGAGCTCAGAGCCAATGCGGACCCAGACACTTGGAAATGCAGACAAAAAGATGCTTGGAGAGAAGCTAAGAGATGAAATCCAGAGTTTGCCACAGAGAAGCTAAGTGAGAACCCACAGATGATTAAAGAGAAAACCACTGGAATCAGAAGCTGAAAGCATTACAACCTGGGAGCAAACAACCAGCAGATGCCAACCAACCACATGCCTTCCCAACTGACAGAGGTGTTCTGGATGCCATCAGCCTTTCTTCAGTGAAGGTATCCTCTTTTTGATGCCTTAGTTTGGACATTTTTATGACCTTAGAAATGTAAATTGTAAGTTAATAAATGCCCATTATAAAAGCCAAACCATTTCTGGTATATTGCATTTCTGGCAGCTTTAGCAAACTGGAACAGGAAGTAACACCTGTGAAAGAAAAAGTATTATCTTAGTTTTCCAGTCTGTAAAAAAGTACCACAGACTAATTGTCTTAAACAACTGGAATTTATCTCACAATTTTGGAGGTTAAAGTTTCAAAATCAAATGTTCGCAAGGCCATGCTTTCTCTGAAGTCTGTAGCAATCTGGTGATGGCTTGCCAGCAATCCATACTTTAATTTCTGCTTCCATCACATGGCCATCTCTTTCCCCATCTGTATCCTCCTCACTGTTCCCAAACATCCTCTGCTTATAAGACTCCAGACATATTGAATTAAGGACCACTATAATTTAGTTTGGCTTCATTTCACTAATAACATCATCAAAGATCTTATTTACAAATATGCTTGCTTCCACAGGACTGGGGTTTAAGATTTGAAAATGTCTTTGTGGAGGACATGATTCAGTCAATTACAAGGAAGAAGCAGAACTAGGCAGGGGAAGAAATCTGACCATGATAAAGTCTCTGTCAGCTGAATAGAGAGCAAAGTTTGCCTTTTAGAGGATTTCATCATTAGGGGGGAATTGGTGATGTCCTTGTACTAATATTCTACTCAGTCACTGTACAGGGCTTTCCCTGAGAAGAGCAGGCTCTTACCTAACACACTTTGCTGAGTGTTTGGCTGGGCACTACCCCAGAAAAGCATGCCTCAGCTCAAAAACTGAAGTGGGTCCTTCAGGAGCTAATACCTTGAGGCTGGGAAGAAAACACACTCCTTGCAACTAGGCACAGCTTTTTTCTTGAAGGGGTGTCTGAGAAGCATTTCTCCATCTCTACCACATTCATTGTACTACACTGATTTCTTCTTTATATTGGTATAGGGAAAAGTTTCTCCATGGTTCCTGCTGAAATCTTTTCCTTATGGGAAAATTAGAAGTGTGAAAAAGAGACCCAGTTGTTCCAGTTTGTCTCAGGGACACAATTGGTACCCATTTCTCCCTCCTCACACTCAGCTACCACTTCTGCTGGTCATGGTGGTTTATCTGGTGGGGTGAACCAAACACTCATTCTTGAATTGTCTAAAGTCCTGGTAACCATACATTTCTCAGAATGGAATACTGTACTTGACAATTTGCAGTCACAACTAGGCAAGGGAGTACCAAGTGTCACCCAAGTTTCACACGTATTCTCCAGGTCCCCAATGAAACAGCACCCCTACTTTCTCCTGCTGATTTGGTTCAATTACACCTGAAAAGATAGTGACTCTTTTTCACACTGCTGACCCTTACATTGTCCAGGTAGTAGCCCTAGCTTGTAGTACTTTGAGACATGTTCTGTGCTCCTGTCAAGACCAGCACCATCTCTTTATCCTTGAGAGTCCAAGTTTAGGGGATGTGTAGCACAAATTCTCTAGTGGGTCATGGGACTAATGGTAAGTGGTTCCACTTGCTTCTGTACCATGTTTCCTGAATCTATGTGTTTTTCCTTTGGGGGCCATAGTGTCATAGAGTGGTTTTTGATTTAATCCTTATCTTATAGGATGGTATCTCATCCTTACATGGCATTGTCTTCAAGCTATTATATCAGCTTCAGCTTCAGCAGATAATGATAGTGCTGGAAGTTTCTGGGTAGTGCAGAATGAAATAAAATCAGTAGACCTCATGGTGATGTGTCCATTCTCACATCTCTTTTGCTATGAAGCTGTTTGCTTGACCAGATGCTGTATTAAGTAAGATTCCTTGCCTATAGATCAGGAATTTGGTTAAGTTCCTGAATAGTTACGCTGGAGGTCCTGAGGAGAGCAAAAAAAAACTCAAGCCTAAAATAGATGTTTATTCCTAAAGAGAAAAACAAATGGCACTTCCAGGACAGAGGGAGGGAATGTATCAAACTTGTAAACAAGTGGCCAGTTTGTTTCTTTGAGGAATACTGCCATAGAGCTATTCTGTTGTTGGTAGGTTTCACATTCAGAGGCAACAGTGGTTAGATGGTAGGTGAGAGTCCATGCAGTTGAACTAATGCATTGCTTACATCTCTTCCTTTGTAGCCACTTCATTCAGGTGGCCACTATGACAGCAGAAGGGTCAATTCTGGCAAATAGTGACTGACATGAATTGACTGAGTGATTTTGTCTACTTGGCTCTTTAGTGAACCTTCTCTGATGGACTGTTCTCTGGAGCTCATTAACATGTGATACAAAGATAGCCACACTTCATGCCACATTTTATACCACACTTCAAACCTACCTGTATAACTACCCACATGTCTCTCCCACAAACCTCTTTGTACATGATCTTCCAATATTTTTCCTTCTAGTTTCCTAACTTGTCAACCCAATAATTTCTAAACTCTGACCACCACTTCTCCTTCCACAAAAAATTGATGATCGGGTAGATGACCAAAATCTGTCCATTAGAAAGATTTTTCCTTGTGCTGTCTTTTTTATAAATTCGATTATGTTGAGATATATTTACATACCATACAATCATCCATGGTATACAATCAATTTTTCACGGTACCTATGCCAGTTTGGCTATATTATATTCCCCCAAACTCCATGTTCTTTGATGCAATCTTGTGTGGGCAGATGCATTAGTGTTAAGTTGGAACCTTTGGATTAGGTTGTTTCCATGGAGATGCAACCCACCCAACTGTAGGTGATAACTCTGATTAGATAATTTCCATGGAGGTGTGACCCTGCCAATTCAGCATGTGCCTTGATTAGTTTACTAGAGCACTATATAAGCTCAGACAGAAGGACCTCATTGCTGCAGCTGGGACAGACATTTTGAAGATGGCCCTTGGAAGCTAATGCAGACATTTTGGAGAATATCATTTTGAAAGGCTACCTGGGAGCAAGCAAATGTCAACCACGGGCCTTCTGCACTAACAGAAGTTTTCCGGATGCCAATGGCCATTCTTCAGTGAAGTTACCCAGTTGTTGATGCCTTACCTTGGACACTTTATGGCCTTCAGACTATAACTTTGTAACCAAATAAACCCCGTTTATAAAAGCCAATCCGTTTCTCATATTTTGCTTAACAGCAGCATTAGCAAACTGGAACAGTACCATTATATAGCTGTGCACTCCTCATCACAATCAATTTTTGAACATTTTCATTACCACACACACAAAAAAAGAATAAGAATAAAAGTTAAAGTAAAAAGGAACACTCAAAACATCCCATAGCTGCATCCCTCCCTATTATTCATTTACTTTTTGTCCTCGTTTTTCTATTCATCTGTCCATATACTGTATAAAGGGAGTGAGAGCCACAAAGTTTTCACAATCACATGATCACACAGTGTAAGCTATATAGTTTTGCAATCATCTTCAAGAATAAAGGCCACAGGGTTGCAATTCAACAGTTTTAGGTATTTCCTTCTAGTTGTTCCAGTACACTAAAAACTATAAAGGGATATCTATATAATGCATAAGAATAACCTCCAGGATGACCTCTTGACTCTGTTTGAGATCTCTGAGCCACTGAAACTTTATTTGGTTTCATTTCTCTTCTCCATTTTGGTCCAAGAAGGCTTTCTCAATTCCATGATGCCAGGGACAAACTCATCCCTATGAGTCATGTGCCATGTTGTCAGGGAGATTTACACCCCTGGTTTATTTCACTCAACATCCTGTCCTCAATGTTCATTCACTTCACAACTTCACTCCCTCTTGTAACAATTCAATATTCCATTGTGTGTGTGTGTGTGTATATATATATATATATATATATATATATATATATATATATACCACAGTTTGCCTTTCCATTCATCAGTGTACCCTTAGGCCACCTCCATCCACTGCAAATTGTGAATACTGACACCATAAACCCACTGTGCAAATGCCCATTTGTGTCCCACTTTTCAGTTGTTCCAACTATATACCCAATAACTGAGTTGCAGGACCATATGGCAACTCCATGCTTAGCTTCCTGTGGAACCATCACACCACCCTCCAGATGGGCTACACCATTCTACTTTCCCACCAATGGTAGTTAGGTATACATCTTTCTCCACATTTTTTCCAGCATTGTATCCCTCTATTTTTTTAAATTCAGTTTTATTGAGATATATTCATATATCATACAATCATCCATGGTGTACAATCAACTGTTCACAGTACCATCTTATAGTTGTGCATTCATCACCTCAATCTATTTTTGAACATTTTCCTTACACCAGAAAGAATCGGTATAAGAATAAAAATAAAAATAAAAAAGAACACCCAAATGACTCCCCCCCAATCACACCCTATTTTTCATTTAGATTCGGTCCCCATTTTTCTACTCATCCATCCATACACTGGATAAAGGGAGTGTGATCCACAAGGTTTTCACAATAACACTGTCACTCCTTGTAAGCTACATTGTTAAAAATCATCTTTAAGGGTCAAGGCTACTGGGTTGGAGTTTGACAGTTTTAGGTATTTACCTCTAGCTATTCCAATATATTAAAACGTAAAAAGTGTTATCTATATAGTGCATAAGAATGTCTACCAGAGTGACCTCTTGTCTCCATTTGAAATCTCTCAGCTACTGAAGCTTTATTTTGTTTCATTTTGTATTCCCCTTTTGGTCAAGAAGATGTTCTCAATTCCACAATGCTGGGTCCAGATTCATCTCCAGGAGTCATATCACACATTGCCAGGGAGATTTACACCCATGGGAGTCAGGTCCCACTTAGGAGGGAGGGCAGTGAGATCAGCTGCCAAGGTGGCTTAGTTAGAGAGAGAGGGCCACACCTGAGCAACAGAGGCACTCAGGGGGAGACTCTTAGGCACAATTATAAGTAGGTTTAGCCTCTCCTCACAGCAACAAGCTTCTTAAGGGCCAGCCCCAAGACAGAGGGCTCAACACGTCAAGCCATCAGTCCCCAGTGTCTGTGAGAACATCAGCAACAATCCAGGTGAGGAAGTCCAACACCTCTTTATTATTCCCCAGCTCTTCAGGGGGGCCCTGAATATATATTTTTATTCTCCACTCAGATTACTTTAGCATGTGTTGCTATTTCATTCTAATCTATACAGACCTACAATAGCTCACTTCCTATTCAAAGTTTCAAGTAATTGTAGTGTTTGAACAAACTGAGTGTAGAAGTTATATTATTTAGAAAATATAGAGCCTACACCAAATAAACACCTCTTCCCTTAGTCTCACATGGGAGTTGAAGTTTGAACACAATTAGTTTCAATCTTGACCCCTTCGCCCAATTTGCTCTAGTCTTAACCAGGTCTGCTTTATTCATATCTCTAATTGAAGTCTGGGCTCTATTTCAGCTTTTTTTTTTTTTTTTTTTTTTTTTAACAGTTGCTGTATGTGTTAATACTGATATTCATATCTGCTAAGGTCTAGCTCTGAATTTCAGGTGTAACACAGATACCCAATGTTCCAGAGACCAATCAAGTTATACATTAATGGATCAACATCTCAGAGTTTGGAGATAGCCATTACAATTCAGGAATAGATTTGACTGCTGTAGAAGCTTTCAATCTAGGGACCATTACAATAATCATTTCCCTGGTAGGCTGTGCTCTAAGATTTAATTCTGAGTTTACACATTGTAGTTAGTCCATATTGGTGAGGCATTGTAGAGTTTGCCTTCATTTCTGGCATACTTCACTCAACATGCTGTCTACAGGATCCAATCACCTCGTTGCATGTCTCACAGCTTCACTCCTTCTCATAGCCACTCAATATTTCATTGTATGCATACACCAGAGTTCACCATTCTGTTCCTCAGTCAATGTACCCTTAGGCCACCTCTACCCACTGCAAATCATGAATACTGCCTCCATAAACACCAGTGTGCAAATGTCCATTCATGTCTCTGCTCTCAGATCTTCCAAATACATACTCATAATGAGGTTGTAGGACCTTATGGCTACACATACTTAGCTTCTTGTGGAGCCACCACAGTGACCTCCACAAAGCCTACACCATTCTGCCTCCTCATCAACAATAAATAGGTACATCCCTCTCTCCATGTTTTCTCCAGCACTTTTTCCTCTATTTATATTTTTTCCTACAATATTATAGAGATATGTTCACATAACATGCAATCATTCACAGTGTACAATCAGTTGTTCATGGCATCATCACAAAGTTGTACATTTATCACCACAGTCAACACTTGAACATATTATTATGAAAAAGTTTTTTTTTAATTTTTTGGTGAATAATAAAAAAGATAAAAGAAAAATAAAAATCTCATACAATACAATAGTAAAGACAAAAAGAACACCACTACCAAGAATCTCATATCCTTCCCTTATATCCCCCTCAAATACACATTTAACTTTGGTATATTGCCTTTGTTACATTTAATGGAAGCATATTGGAATGTTACTATTGACCTTGGACTCCAGTTTGCTTTGATTATTTTTTTTCCCAAATACCATCCTTTTTCAACACTGCATGGTTGACATTCATTTGTTCTCCCACATGTGAGAACATTTTTATATTTGTACATTTAGCAACAGTCATTGGCCACTCCAGTTTTTGGCAAGTTATCCATTCCCAGTCTTAATCATCTATCTTTACCTCTGGTGTCATACATTCCCTTATCCCACCTATTTCAGCTTTATTCACAGACATCTTTGTTCCATGTACTTACAATATTGTGCTACCATTACACAGTATTATGCTATCTATTTTTGGGTCTATACAATCTATCCTGCTGAACATCTCTGTAGTCCTTCAGCATCAAATGCCTGATCTCTATCCTCTTTCTGTCTCCTGGTAGCCTGTGTTATCAGCTTTTAACTCTCAAAGATTGCTCATTAGTGTTATTTCATATTAGTGAGACCATATAGTATTTGTCCTTTTGTTTCTGGCTAACTTCACTCAACATAATGTCCTCAAGGTTCATCCACATTATTATATGTTCCATGTCTTTGTTCTGTCTTACAGCTGCATCATATTCCATCATGTGTATATGTAACAGTTTGTTTATCCACTCATCCATTGATGGACATTTGGGCTGCTTCCATCTCTTAGCAATCATGACTAATGCTGCAAAAAACATTGGTTTACAAATGTCTATTTGTGTCTTAGCTTTCAGTCCCTTTGAGTATATACCTAGCAATGGAATAGCTGGGTCATATGAAAAATCTATACTTAGCTTCCTGAGGAACCTCCACACTGTCTTCCAGAGTGGTTGTACCATTTTACATTCCCACCAACAATGTGTAAGTGTGACTCTTTCTCCACATCCTCCCCAGCACTTGTAATTTTCTGTTTTTTTGGATAATGGCTATTCTGGTAGGTGTGAGATGGTATCTCATTGTAGTTCTGATTTGCATTTCCCTAATAGCCAGTGAAGTTGAGAATTTTTGCATATGTTTTTGAGCCATTTGCATTTCCTTTTCAGAAAATGTCTTTCCATGTCTTTTGCCCATTTTTAAATTGGGTTGTTTGTCTTTCTGTTGTTGAGTTGTAGGATTGCTTTATATATTCAGGATATTAAATCCTTATCTGATATGTGGTTTCCAAATATTGTCCCCCATTGTGTAGGCTGCCTTTTTTACTTTTACTTTTCTAACATAGTCCTTTGATGTGCAAAAGTGTTTGATTTTGAGGAGATCCCATTTGTCTATTTGTTCTTTGGTTGATCATGCTTTGGGTGTAAGGTCTAGGAAACCACCTCCTATCACAAGATCTTGAAGATAGTGCTCTACATTTTCTTCTAAGAGTCTTATGGTCTTAGTGCTTATGTTTAGGTCTTCGATCCAATTAGAGTTATTTTTTGTATGAGGTATGAGGTAGGAGTCCTCTCTCATTCTTATGGAAATGGATATCCAGTTCTCCAAACACCATTTATTGAAGAGGCTGATTTGGCTTGGCTGCCTTATCAAAGATCAATTATCCATAGATGCAAGAGTCTATTTCTGAACACTCAGTTCCATTCCACTGGTTGGTATCTCTGTCCTTATGCCAGTACCATGCTGTTTTGAGTACTGGAGCTTTGTAATATGCTTCAAAGTCAGGTAGTGTGAGACCTCCCACATCACTTCTCTTTCTCAAGATATTTTTGGCTCTTCAGGGTACCTTGCCCTTCCAAATAAATTTGGTTATTGGTTATTCTATTCCTGCAAAATAAGTTGTTGGGATTTTAATTGGTATTGCATTGAATCTATAAATCAGTTTAGGTAGTTGACATCTTAATTATATTTAGTTTTCCAATCCATGAACACAGTATGTTCTTCCAATTTTTTAGGTCCTGTTCAATTTCTTTTAGCAGTTTCTTATAATTTTCTTTGTATAGGTCTTTTGTGGCCTTTGTTAAGTTTATTCCTAAATACTTGATTCTTTTGGTTGCTATTGTAAATGGATTTTTTTTTTATTCCTTCCTCTTGTTGCATATTACTAGTGTATAAGAACACTACAGATTTTTGTGTGTTGATTTTGTAGCATGCCACTTTGCTGTATTCATTGATTAACTCTAATATCTTTGCTGTAGATTTTTTTCTGGATTTTCTACATATAGAATCTTGTCATCTGCAAACAGTGAATGTCTCACTTCTTCCTCTCCAATTTGGATGCTTTTTATTTCTTTTTCCTGTCTGATTACTATAGCTAGATAGAACTTTGAGCACAATGTTGAATAACAATGGTGACAGTGGGTGGGCCTGTCTTGTTCCAGATCTTAGAGGGAAAGATTTCAGTCTCTTCTCATTCAGTATGATGTTACCTGTGGGTTTTTCATATATTGCCTTTATCATATTGAGAAAATTCCCTTCTATTTCTATTCTTTGAGGTGTTTTCATCAGGAAAGGATGATGAATTTTGTCAAATGCCTTTCCTGCATCAATTGAGATGATCATGTGGTTCTTTTGCTTTGATTTATTGATGTGGTGTGTTACATTAATTGATTTTCTTATGTTGAACCAGCCTTTCATACCTGGGATAAACCACACTTGGTCGTGGTGCATAATTCTTTTAATGTGCTGCTGGATTCGATTTGCGAGTATTTTGTTGAGGATTTTTGCATCTATATTCATTAAAGAGATTTTCTTTTCTTCTAGTATCTTTCCCTGGTTTTGGTATTAGGGTGATGTTGGCTTCATAGAATGAGTTGGGTAGTTTCCCTCCTCTTCAATTTTGTTGAAGAGTTTGAGCAGGATTGGTATTAATTCTTTCTTGAAATCTTCGTAGAATTCACATGTGAAGCCACCTGGTCCTGGGCTTTTCTTTTTTGGGAGCTTTCTGATGACTGACTCAATCTCTTTGCTTGTGTTTGGTTTGTTGAGTTTCTCTATTTCTTCTTGGGTCAATGTTGGTTGTTTATGCTTTTCTAGGAAGTTGTCCATTTCATATAAGTTGTCCGGTTTATCAGCATATAGTTGTTCATATTATCTTCTCATTATATCTTTATTTCTGCAGGGTCAGTAGTTATGTTTCCTTTCCCATTTCTGATTGCATTTATTTGCATCTGCTCTCTCTCTCTCTCTCTCTCTCTCTCTTTTTTTTTTTTTTTTTTTTGCTTAGCCTAGCTAGGGGTCCACCAATTTTGTTGATTTTCTCAAAGAACCACCTTCTGGTTTTGTTGATTCTTTCTATTGTTTTCCTATTCTTAGTCTCATTTATTTCTGCTTTGGTCTTTGTTATTTCTTTCCTTCTGTTTGCTTTGTGGTTTATTTGCTGTTCTTTCTCTAGCTCTTCCAGGTGGACAGTTAATTCCTCAATTTTGCACTGTCTTATTTTTTAATATAGGCATTTATGGCAATAAATTTCCCTCTCAGCACTGCCCTTGCTGCATCCCATAAGTTTTGATATGTTGTGTTTTAGTTGTCATTTTCCTTGAGGTATTTACCAATTTCTCTTGTAATTTCTTCCTTTACCCACTGGTTTTCTACAAGTGTGTTTCTTAGTCTCCGTATATTTGTGAATTTTTTAATCTTCTGCCTGTTATTTATTTCCAACTACATTCTGTTATGATCTGAGATAGTGTTTTTTATAGTATCAATATTTTTTAATTTTTTGAGGCTTGCTTTGTGACCCAGCATGTGGTCTATCCTAGAAAATGTTCCAAGAGCACTTGAGAAAAATATGTGTCCTGTTGTTGTAGGGTGTAGTGTTCTATAAATGTCTGCCAAGTCTAGTTCATTTATCATACAAGTCAACATCCCTGTTTCCTTGTTGATCTTCTGTCTGGATGTTCTATCCTTTGATGAGAGTGGTGTATTGAAGTCTCCAACTACTATTGTGGAGTTATCTACTTCTTTCAGCACTCTCAGTGTCTGCCTCATGAATTTTGGGGCACTCTAGCTTGGTGCATAAATGTTTATGATTGGTATGTTTTCTTGATGAATTGACCCTTTTATTAATATATAATGTCCTTCTTTGTTCCTTTTAATTGTTTTATTTTTGAAGTCTACTTTGTCTGATATTAATGTGGCTACTCCCACTTTTTTCTGGTAGCTGTTTGCATGAAATATCTTTTTCCAACCTTTCACTTTCAGCTTGTTTTTGTCCTTGTGTCTAAGGTGAGTTTCTTGTAGACAGCATATAGATACGTGCTGTTTTTTAATCCATTCTGCCAGTCTGTGTCTTTTTATTGAGGAGTTTAATCCATTAACATTTAGTGTTATTACTGTAAGGGCAGTACATTGTTCTATCATTTTGTCTTTTGGATTTTATACGTCATGTCTTATTTTTTCCTCTCTCTCTTTTTACCCTTCCTGATAATCTTCATTTCTACACTCTTCTCCAAACTTCTTTCTCCTGTCTTTTCCTATCAGCCTGCAGCACTCTCTTTAGTATTTCCTGTAGTGCCAGTCTCGTATTCATGAACTCTGTCAGTGTTTGTTTCTCTGAAAATATTTTAATGTCTCCCTCATTTCTGAAGGACAGCTTTGCCAGATATAGAATTCTTGGTTGGCAGATCTTCTCTTTCAATATGTTAAGTATATCATACCACTGTCTTCTCATCTCCATGATTTCTGTGGGCAAATCTGTGCATAGTATTATTGAGCTTCCCTTGTATGTGATGGATTGCTTTTCTCTTGATGCTTTCAGAATTTTCTCTTTGTCTTTGATGTTGGGCAATCTGATCAGTAAGTGTCTTGGAGTACTTCTATTGGGATCTATTCTGTTTGGGGTGTGCTGTACTTCTTGAAACTCTAATTTTCTGTCTTTCATTAGAGTTGGGAAATTTTCAGTGATTATTTCTTCTATTGTTCTTTCTGCCCCTTTCCCCCTTTCTTCTGCCTCTGGGACACCCATAACACATATGTTTGTGCATTTTGTGTCACTCAGCTCCCTAAGATGCTGCTCATATTTTTCCATTCTTTTCACCATCTGTTCTTTTATGTGTGTGAATTCAGATGTCTGGTATTCCAATTCACTGATCCTTTCTTCTCCCTGTTCAAATCTACTGTTGTATCCCTCCATAGTCTTTTTCTTCTCCTCCATAATGCCCTTCATTCCCATAAGTTCTGTCATTTGTTTTTTCAAGTTTATGAATTCTTCCTTATGGTCATCCAGTGTCCTTCTTATATCCTTCCTTTCTTTGGCTATGTCTTTCCTCAGTTCATTGACTTGATTTTTGAATTGATTTAGATTTGTTTGAGCATCTCCAATTAGTTCTTTCTTCAGCTCATTGAATTGATTTAGCAATAATTGCTTCAACTCCTGTATCGTAGTAAAACTATTAGTTTGTTCCTTTGGCTGATTCATATTTTCTTGTTTTCTAGTATGGCTCATTATCTTAAGCTGTCTAGACATCTGACTTTCTTGATTATTCCAGAGCTTGTCTTTGCTCTTATACCTAGGATTTTCTTGTTGTTTGGCTTTGTTTTCTAACCGTTGGTGTTTAGTTCAGCTTATTCTAGACCTTTAACTTAGATTCTGTTTAGTTGATTAGAGTTTTTCACCTCTTGTTTTTCTGTTTCTTGCCCTGCCTCTAGGTAACATTTTTGTGTGGTAATCTCCTCAGATATTGTCTGCCTCAGTCAGGTTTTCCTAGTCCAGAAAGGCCCAGGTCTCGGGAGGAGGATATGGAGTTTCTATGAAAATGAGACCCTCCTGTGAGACCTTTAGACTCTGTGCTTCTCCTATGCTGTCCAGCAGGTGGTGCTTGCCAGGCCACAGTTCCCCCACCAGTGTAAGGAGGTGAGGAGCCTTTAGTTCTCCAGGTGACCTTGACCCTGTCAGGGATGTGGCTGACTGAAGCTAGTTAATGAATTCTAACCCCTGGGATCTGAGTTCCCAAAAGAGCTGGGAAGCTATGGTGTTTAGTGAATTTTCTCCACCACTAGACTATCTTAGCTCTGCTCTTGCCTGGGCCCAAATTGTAAGTCTTTGAGGCTTTCTGTATTGGGCTTCTTAGAGTAATCATTTAAGAAACAGAGAAAAAAATTAAAAAAAAAAAAAGGAAGGGCCCAGAATGGATTATTTACAGTCTTTGCAGATCTAATGAGCTATTGAAATGCTAAAAGACCAGGAGTTGAGGGTGATTAAGGAGCAATCAAGAAAGCAGAGAAACTGGCTTTTCAGACAAGGGGTCTCCTTCCCTGGATTTGCATATGTGTCTGATTCTGTTTGAGCCCTGCCCTTCTCCATATTATGTTCCCCGGACTCCCAAAAGTCTCTGTTTTTATTTTGTTTTCTATTTTTTTTTGCTGATTTGCTAGCCCTATCTCCTATCTACTGGGCTGACTGCTCTCCAATTTTCCAGTGTCTGCTCTCAGTTTATCTCTGGTGGCGGTGTTCATTATCCCTCCTGGTTCCCAGCACAGACAGCCCCTCCTCCCTTGGGATTGTGCCTGTCAGGGAGGGGTGTGGGCCCCCTGACTGCGAGAACTTACAGATTTTGCTGATCTCAGCTATTCCACATGTTCATGAGTGTTGTATGAAATCTGTCCAATCTCAAATTCCTCTACAGTGTACAGTCCACGCAGTTCCTGGCTTTCTACCAACTGCCCTGGAGGAGTATCTACAACCTAGACCTCACCACTCTGTTATCTTGCCCCTGATTTTGTTTATTTTTTAGACAATTTTATTCACGTAGCATAAATTCCATCCCAAGTAAACAATAAAGGGTTCCCTGTATAATCACACAGTTATGCATTCACCACCACTATCTATGTAAGGACATTTCCATTTCTTCCACAAAGAAAGAAGAAAAGGTGAAAAAAGTAAAAAGAAAAAATAAAAAGAAAGAAAAATGACAACTAAAAAGCAAGAAAATAAAAAAATAAAATTAAAATTAAATACAATAAAAAAAGTCAGACACCACCAGTGCCAAGAATCCCATACCCTCCCTTATATCCCCCTCTTACAAACATTTAGCTTTGGTATATTGCCTTTTTTTACAATTAATGGAAGCATATTACACTGTTACTGTTAATGATAGACTCCAGTTGCATTGATTATATTTTTCCCCAATAGCACTCCATTTTTAACACCTTGCAAATTTGACATTCATTTGTTCTCCCTCCTGTAAAAACATGTTTGTACATTTATAATCATTGTTCTCTCTAGGTTTCACTAAGTTACACAGTCCCAGTCTTTATCTTCTATCTTTCCTTCTGGTGTCCTACATGCCCCTAACTTTCCTCTTTCAACTTGACTTTTATTTTTGAATACAAAATAATCCAGCACATTATGGGTACTTCTAGATGTAAGGTCATCTAGTGCCCTATGATCAACATTTTGTGTCTACCATATCTCAATAAGTGCTGTCTTTCAAAGTGCAGTATTTCTCTGCTGCAGGTAGAATGACTTTGCTCCAGAAATTCAAGAACACTGAATTGTGATTCTCCTCATTGTACCTACTCTAATTTTCACACTGGACCCTGCAAGGTCTGCCAGATTCTATGGCCCAAATGGTAGGACTGTTTTTCTTGGGGACTGAATCATGTCCACCACAAAAGACATGTTCAAATCTTGACCAATATTCCTGTGAGTGTGAGCCCATTTGTATATAGGACCTTTGAAGATATCTAGTTAAGGTGTAGAGTCATTTGTGAACAGAATCCTCAAAGGTCCCATTTAGGTGAAGCCAAATTGAATCACGGTGTGCCTTAATCCATATGACTAGTGTTCTTAGAAGCAAAGGAAATTCAGATACAGTCAGTCAATAGAAGCCAGAAGCCAGAAGTCAGCAGAAATCAAAGGGGCTGACACAAGGAGAGAGAGATTGCCATATGTTCTAGTTTGCTAATGCTGCTGGAATACAAAACACCAGAAATTGATTGGCTTTTATAAAAGGGGGTTTATTTGGTTACACAGCTACAGTCTTAAGGCCATACAGTGTCCAAGGTAAGGGGGTACCTTCATCGGAGGATGGCCAATGGTGTCCAGAAAACTTTTGGTAGAGAGCTGGGAAGGCACATGGCTGATGTCTGCTCCAGAGTTCTGGTTTCAAAACGGCTTTCTCCCAGGATGTTCCTCTCTAGGTTTCAGCTCCTCAAAAATGTCACTCTTAGTTGCTCTTGGCACATTTGTCTTCTCTGGAGCAAAAGTCTGCTTTCAAAGGCCATCTCCAAAATGCCTCTGTAAGCTTAAGCTCCTCTCATTCTAGTGTGTTCTTCAAAGTGTCCCTTTTGGCTGTAGCTCCTCTTCAAAATGTCATTCTCAGCTGCACTGAGTTCCTTCTGTTTGTCAACTCATTTATATGGCTCCAGTTATTTAATTTAGACCCACCCTGTGGGTGGGGTAATACATCCATGGAAATTATCCAATCAGAGTCATCACCCACAGTTGGGTGGGGCACATCTCCACAGAAACACTAAAAGAATTACAATCTAATCAACACTGATACATCTGCCCACACAAGATTACATCAAAGACAACGGCATTTTGGAGGACATAATACATTCAAACTGGCGCACCATGTGATAGAGGATTGCTGAATTTCTCCAGGAGAAAGAAAACCTGCCAATACCTTAAGGTTGGATTTCTAGCCTCCAAAATCATGAGACAATAAACTATTGCTTAAGCCAACCAGCTTTTTATATTTATCATAACAAACCTGGAAATCTAAGATGGGTGGCTCTGCAGCCTGGACCTACTGCTGAATACTTTCCTGCTTCAGGACACACTCAAAGCTGTCAGTCTTCCTTGTCACCCAGAATAAAGACAAGAACAGTATTCCTAGTCGTGCATGTGTTGTCTCCAGAACCCAAAGAGATCTACCAGGCCCTGTGTTTCCTTCTTTGTGGTAAGGAATGCAAGGTGCAGCAATTTGTTTTTTACTTTGATGGAGATTTTCTATCATGTCCCTGACCACAAACCACCAAAATTTTACTGTAGCAGCAGGTACTCAAATCTTTATTCCCCACTCTTTGTTCCACATGTGTCTTACCAAAACCTCCAGTATGTGAGCCACCTCTTGTTCTGTCTGCCTGATCAGTATGATGCTATTGATGTTATGCATCTATATGATGTCCTGTAGAATATCCAGATGGTCCATCCATGTATCTTTGGATTATATTAATACAGAGGATAGGAAGGTTAACATAACTCTGAGGGAATATTAAAAATGTATGCTATTTCAAATGTTAATTGTTTATGGTTCTTGTTTCCATGTGCTAAGCTGCTGAAAGCAACAGACCGTGAAGTGGGTTGACTTTTAACAAGGGAAATTTATTACCTTACTAGCTTAGAGTTTTTGAAGCCATGAAAATGTCCAAATTAAGGCATCATGAAGGAGATGCTTTCTTCCTGAAGACAAGCTGATGGTGATCCTGAGCTCCTCTGTCACATGGCAAAGAACATGGTAGCATCTGCTAGTCTGTACCTTTTCTTCCAGGTTTTGTTGCTTTTAGCTGCTTGCTTCCATGGCTTTCTCCTTCTTTCTCTGTATTCATCCAGTTTATAAAGGACTCCAGTAAGAGAAATAATACCTACCCTGGGTCACACCTTAACTGAAATAACTTCACAAAAATCTACTTACAATAGGTCTACACCTACAGGAATGGATTAGTTTTAAGAACATGGTTTTCTGGGGTATTTATAGTTCCAAATCACCATAATTCTCTTTCCTTATTCCTTTCCTGATTCCTGAATAGAAAACGATGCATTTCATTACTCAGTGGCAACACACCATATACTTAGGGCCATATTAATCTCCTCTAGCTAAAATGTCACATCTAGTACAGCAGCCGTGATCAAGGATGCTAGAAGATTAGCTCGCCTATAGTCATTCACCAAGATAAATCTAGTTACATTAAGGACCAGAATCAGAATTAAAGGGAAATATGATATAGACTATCTCTGAATCTTTTAGAATTTGAAGATTAGCTCTAATCTCAGCCATCTCTTCCCCATTGTTGTAATACTGTTTTGTTTGTATTCTCTTGGGTGGGGAGTAGTTTTACATGCTTCCACTTACTCTTCCCCACTATGACAGCTCTTATGCCATAAGCCAAGGGCCCAATATGGGTATTACATCAAATGTCAAGTGTGTCCATCCTAGCTCAAGGAATAGGAAAATGATAACCAAGTAGAACCAAGTAAGTCCATAGATATACTGAAAGTCAAGCTTCAGCTAGGTCTCCATATACCCTTGTACAAAGGGGCCACAATGATGATTTGGATCTCCAGGTATCAATTTCTACTCAGAATTTGTGTCCAACAGTACTCAAAACGTCTGGGCATCTCCCTTTCCCCCAGTGTAAAATCATTTAAGTTAATGGCCATAGATCTCTTTGGAGGAAAGACTCAGGAAATCTTTTACAGTGTGTACTGGCCATGGTATTACAGTCCTTCTCCATGGGGAACCAGCTGCCTATTTAATCAGTGAGTTTAGGGTCAGAAAACTACATCAGTTATAGAAACTGGTCAAGGGATTGTGAACTTTATATGAGGGCAATTGCTGTCAGCCTCCTGCTTATCCAATGTTGCTCTCTTTTGAATATATACATTATGAAGTCCCCTTGTTCACTGTGCATCTGTTTTGTTCCTAGTAATGCCATGCTTTATTAATCATCTTCACAACTCTCTGCATGCTATCAATCTGACTTAGCCATTGTGATCAGTATTTCCCACTCACGGCTTTTTTTCCACATATTTACTTTTTATTGAATTTGTTAATGTTACAGAGTTCCTGCACTGCCAAAACCATGCCTGAGACTTCAAAGAAAGAAATAGCATAATGGAAGTCTCATCTACCCATCCTACAGTATATTAAAACTTGATTCATGTGCCTTTTGATAATTTCACAATCTTTTAAAAAGTTATAATGAGTTGGAGTTTTAAATCTGCTGCAGGTCTTCAGATTCCTAGTACAGTATATGCCATTAAATAATATTTCCACATATTCATCTAAAACATAACACTCAACAAGATTTTGCTGGAAAAGATGCATACTTCTCAGGAAAAAATCTGTGGCTCAATGTCCAAGAGACTATTTGTTAAGGTTTTTGGTTCCCAAATGAAGTCTTCAGTTTAACCAAGAATCCCTTGTATCTCTTTTAATCAGTCAACCTCTCCTTGGCTCAGATACTTGCGCAAATTCATCAGAAGGCAGGCATCCTTCCTGCCACCTCAAATAATGCCAATGTTATTGACCAGAAGTGGTTGGCAGGTCCTGTCAGGAGACTCCATAACCTTCCTAGGTGTTCAGTTCCTGCATTGACACTTTCATCAACACTGAACTCCTACAGAAAAATGCACCCACATCAGGATAGTTTTATTCACCCATTTGCTTCACACTTATTGGTAGCAAGTCTGCAACTCCTGCATTTGGCAAAGGGATTTATTATAGAGAAACCCAGACACTGCATCAAGTGGTCACACACCACTTTGAAATATTTATTTTGAACCAAAGAGACAAAACTAGGAAATTACCAGAATATCTCATATGGAAAGAAACTTTTCAGTAACTCTGGGTAGCTTCTTCAAGTCCCTTTTAAGGTTGAAAAATTACTGGGTAGTTTAAGCTGTAATTATTAAGAACACAAGTGCTACATCACCTGTCTTTTGCCCCTGACTCTCCAAACAAGCAACATAAAGATGCACTAAAAGATCATAATAAGAGCTGGCTGGGACAATCACTGCATCTATAGAAACTTCAACACCTTTAAAATGTGGGTACAAATATGATATCTTGAACTCTTGTCAAAGGTCACATAAGATCCATGAAACTTAAAAAGCATTTTAGGCAAGGTTCTGCTCATTGAGTAAATGAATCCTTTAGTCTGAGCAGAAACCTGCTAGATACTGTTTCCAGTGCCATTTACTATACAATTTAGAGCTCATTAAAGACTTTAGAAGCACCTGAAGTAGAGCTCCTGGCAGCTGCTGTCCTTTACACCAAAGGCTATTTGGTTCCACTCTAGGGATGGCAAATTCATGAGACGTTTCACAATCCTAATGCACATTTCAGGTTACTAAACTAAGCAATAAGCAATATGCTCTGTCAAGCAATGAGCAATATGCTCTGTCCAAATCAAAGCAAAAAGGCCTTATTGTGGAACATAGAAAAAGCACTACCCAAATAAAATTTACTGAAAGAAATAAGATTATTTCCTCCCCCACCCTCCTTTTCCCACTTGGTGGAACCAAGCTTAATTAATTTAATTTGTGTTTACCTAGAATACAACTGAAGGCTAAAATTATAATTCACAGCCCTACACAGATTATCTGAACACATCAGTTCTTTAGAGAGGCATGTTTCGGGAAGCTTAATATAGCCACAGCCTACTACAGAGTGTTCCTTAAAGGGTGGGGCACAGGACAGGTTAATTAAGGTCACTGTTTCATCTTTTACAGCACATCAGGACCCAGATGGCTAGCTTTCTGCAGGATTTGTGATAGGAATCCAGTAGAGTTGGCTTCAAGTTTCATATGGACATTTAATAGCTGTAACCTTCTTGTCCAGAAGATGTGATCCACATGAAGTCCACAAGGAGTGTAGCAAATTTCAGGTAGTCGACCCTTATGAAGTCTCAGTATCTGAACTTTAAAAGATTTTGAAATGACCACTGGCTGCAGTTGTTTTTTGTTTTTGTATTTGCAGAGTACTTGTGAAAGACACTGCTGAAGCGAGTTCACACATTTATATAACAATGAAAATTCCCCTAAAGCCAATAGACAAAGAACAATTATGACAGCTTAAACATCCACAGTGCAATAGGGCCATCATTTATATCGAGGGATCTGCATCAGTTGCTGTATATCCAACAGAGATCAGATGATTGAACGGCTGTTCATGGTGGTTAGATGTTGTCTAGTTACCTTAAAAGGGTTAGCAAAGGCCATTCCTTAATTGTACTGTGTGTGGCTGCTTTTCTGATTTTCAAGCACAGAATAATGGTTGTCTAGCTGACGTTTAAGGGCCTGGTTTTTTGAAATCTAATCCCTACCTCCATTTCTGTGTCTTACTACTTCAAATTCTTCTCCATTTCTTTATCCTTCCAGCTTTCTACATGCTTGGCAGTAAACTGCAGGGATGGGAACTGTGTATCACTGTATATTTCTGGTGGTCCTTGCTGTGATTTCCTTGTTGTGGTTAACTTGGCCCCAGGAGACCTATACAAACCACTAGTCATCACCAGTTCTGGGATTTCTTTAACAATTACTGGAATAGGAGGTGCTTGTACCAGAGTACTAGGACCAGTGACCTGAAGATTTTTCTATACCACCACCACCTCCACCTTCTTCCGAGTTATCAGCTGAATCTTCTCTCTTTTCATTATTATCTTTTTCCTTTTCACTTATTTACATTGCCTGAACTTGGAGGCTACTGCAATCAACCTCTTTTTGCTCAAATTCTTTCCATCCATCTTCATCCTTCATCATGGCCTGGCTGCCTGCTGTACCCACGGTCTCACTGATCCCCCTGATGCCCGATTGTTCCTCTCCTTCTTGTCTCTCTTAGTGAAGAAGATATCCTGGTTCTGCTCCTCTGTTTCAGCCATGGCCATGGTCTCCTTGGCCGGAAGGATGGTAGGGTCAGCAGCGGGCATGGCCCGCCCACAGCTTTTGATGGTTAAGTGCTCCTACGTGCCTTCCATTGTTTCAAAGGCCCTATCATGGTCATTGTTATCAGCAAGAGGAGGTTTTTTTGGAGGAGAGCCACCACTGAACTTCTAAATGATGATGGTGTCCCTTTCATATTTCTGCTGGCCTTCAAGAATGGTGTCTTGTCTGCATTTTCCCATGGAACATACTTCTCTGGTGGGGCTTCTGGTCCCACATAATACATCTATGTATTCCAGAATACCCAATTCCATAAGTTTTTAATCCCTTCCTCTTCCTTGTTCAGGCATTTTAACCTTGCTGAATATGAGCCATTACTTCTAAGATTCTAAGGATCCCCCTAACTTCAAGTTTACATTATTCTCTTGGGCTCTGGCCAAGGAGTTCAATCCTTGTATCCCAAAGGAGTTCTCTTAAATCAGTAAACTCTCCCTTGATGGAACTTATTTTCTGGCTCCCTTAATCAAGCACCTTCTGAATCAATCCAGTCACATGGATAGTCCCAGTACATGTTGATTAGATCTTGTACTTCTTTGTGGATATAGTCCCTTTCCTCCTTCATAAAGCCCAGAACATCCTTGGATGGGTTCGCTGTGTTTTAAACTGCTTATAAGCCTGGTGTCCAGAAGAGGAGGAATGGGCAGCTCTAGAGGGGGTAGGGGCAGGTATCTATTCCTTTGAAGCAGAAAGACCTCTATAGTGTCCTCTTGCCTGAAGGAAGGACAAGTTCTTGATAAGAAGGGATGAGCCATTACTTCAAACTCAGAAGTTTCAGCAAAGTCTTTAAAATTTCAGTTTTATTTACAATATTTGTAAAGAAATTAATCAAGGAGTGGATGAGTAGTAAATCCTTAAACCTGACACTTGGCACTTAAACACATCAATTTTAAATACATCAATTTTTAATTTTAACACTATGATAAAATCATGAATTTAATTCAATTGATAGAGAAGAAAATATAGGCATATTATTGAAGCAATTTCTTACACTTGTCAAAAGAAATCAAACTGGCATTGGCAAAGGAAGAAAGTTGTTCCTACATAGATCTAGTCTGCCAGCTAGATTAAGAGATTTGAATATGTAAACTCAATTGTCAGTTATGGCAGGACAAATTCTAAACTTATTAAAATAGAAAATAGAGATTTTGTAATGTATTACTCTGAAAAATTTTTGGAAAGAACATATATCAATTGTAGGAATACAGCAATACAGACTGATTATCATTTACTTGCCTTGGTATTGTAAAAATATTTGTGTTCAGACTAGTTTGTTTACTGGTATAAAATAAATCATTAATAAAAAGTCTTCCAATTACTTAGAAATGCCTACCTGTGAGTTCTCGATGTCGCAGTTTGAATTGACAATTTGTATAGTGACAAAAGATAATCAATGTCCGTTCCGGTTTGCTAATGCTGCCATTTTGCAAAACACCAGAAATGGATTGGCTTTTATAAAGAGGGTTTATTAGGTTACAAAGTTGCAGTTTTAAGGCCATAAAGTAAGGCACCAACAATAATGTATCTTCACTGAAGAAAGGCCGTTGGCATCCGGGAGACCTCTGTTAGCTGGGAAGGTACGTGGCTGGCGTCTGCTTGCCAGTAGGTTGCGATTCAAAATGGTGTTCCCCAAAATGTCTCTAAGCTGCAGTTTCTCAGGGCAAACTCTGGGCTAGTACCTCCAAAGCATCAGAAAAACTCTGTTTTCAACGGTTGTCTTCAAAATGTCACTGTAAGTTGCAGCTCCTCTACAAAATGTCATTCTCAGTTGCTCTGAGTTCCATATGTTTGTCATCTCATTTATATGGCTCCTGTGCTTTAATTCAGACCCACCCTGAATGGGTGGGGTAACACTTCCATGGAAATTATCCAATTAAAGTCATCATCCACAGTTGGGTGGGTCATATCTCCATGGAAACATCAATCAAAAGGTCACACCCTAATCAAAAAGATTAATCAATCTGCCACCACAAGATTACATCAAAGAACATGGCTTTTTCTAGGGGACATAATATACACAAACCAGCACAATTTCTTAAATCAATTCTTTCAAAAGTCAAAAAAATAAGAATAAAGTAATTTGGATAACAAAGAAAAAATTAACAAAAGTGTTTGTTAACTCATTTATTTAGATATTTTATCATGAAGTATTTGTAAGTTTCTGAAATGCTATTTTAATTTCTAGCCAATTAATTTATTTTGCTTGAGTATAGCTGAGTCTGGTTGGATGAGAAGACATTCCATAAGAGATATACATTGAAAGAACTGCTATGTGGTTAATTCTTTTTTTTAATTCAATTTTATTGGGATATATTCACATACCATGCAGTCATACAAAGCATACAATCAATAGTTCATAGTACCACCATATAGTTGTGCATTCATCACCAAAATTAATTTTTGAACATTTTCATTACCACACACACAAAAGTAATAAGAATAAAAATTAAAGTGAAAAAGAACAATTAAAGTAAAAAAGAACACTGGGTGACTTTTTTTTTTTTTTGCCCCAGTTTTTCAACTCATCCATCCATACACTGGACAAAGGGGAGTGTGATCCACATGGCTTTCCCAATCACATTGTCACCCCTCATAAGCTACATTGCTATACAATCGTCTTCATGACCCAAGGGTTCTGGGTTGGAGTTCAATAGTTTCAGGTATTTACTGCTAGCTATTCCAATTCATTAGAATCTAAAAAGGGTTATCTATATTATGTGAAAGAGTGCCCACCAGAGTGACTTCTCAGCTCCTTTTGGAACCTCTCAGCCACTGAAATTTATTTCATTTCATTTCACATCCCCCTTTTGGTCAAGAAGATGTTCTCCATCCCACTATACCAGGTCTAGATTCCTCCCTGGAAGTCGTATTCCACATTGCCAGGGAGATTTACACCCTCAGATCCCACATAGCGGGGAGGGCAGTGATTTCACCTTCCAAATTGGCTTAGCTGGAGAGAGAGAGCCACATCTGAGCAACAAAAAGGCATTCAGGAGGAGACACTTAGGCACAATTATAAACAGGCCTAGCCTCTCCTTTGCAGCAACAGTTTTCCGAAGGACAAGTCCCATGATAGACGGCTCAGCCCATCAAACCACCAGTCCTCAATGTCTGTGAGCACATCAGCAACCATCGAGGTGGGGAAGCCCAACACCCCCTGTATTCTCCCCCAGCTCCTTAGGGGGGCTTTGCATATTTTTTTCATTTTTTTTTAATTAACTATTAACTATATAAAATTTTTTTTTAAATACAATAAAGAAAACATTTCAAACAAACCAAAACAAGGGACTAAGAAAAAGACAACTAACCTAAAATAACTACTTTACTTCCAATGTGTTCCTACTCTACCCTAAGAATGTAACCTATATAGCAACATTTCTGTGAACTTGTTCCTACCATATCCAACAGAAATTAACAAACCACAGTCATTCCTGGGCATTCCCAGAACATTGAATTTACCCATGATAGCTTATCTGTTCTTATTGGGTTATTGTTCCCCCTTCACTAATTGCTCTCTATCGCTAGGTCCTTCTTAAGAAGATTTTATTTCTCTAGAAATCCATATATTTTATGATGTCAAATTCTCTTACAACATGTTATAATAGGTGTGTAGTACTGCTATTTGGTTGCCAAGGTCATTAAATCCTTGAATTTCCTAGAGGAATAAAAGGACTACTGCATAATTTAAAGGTGCCTGAGGGTAACTCATTTATATGACATGTCTGTTCTTGCCCAAATTTAGGAATCATGTAGTTGTCTGTTGACTATTTGTTGTTTATAAAATTTGCTATTTTTTTTAAGTTGATAGGCTGAAATTACCTGATAAATATGTAAATTAGCTTCAAGATAACCCAGAAAAAATATTTATTACCTATCAATATAGTACACATTAAATAATAAATACAAGTTTACTTATTTAGTGTTAATCACAAGAAACTAATGCTAACTTGACAAAGTACCAGCAGGTGAATTAGTAATCACAGGAAGCTCAATAGCTGCCATTTTACATTGACTTTCAATCTTCTAAGTAATATGTTGAAGTAAGTTATTTCACTTTAAATTTTTATTTTTATCAGAAATATTTTCATTACCTAAAATGTCCTTACATTAATAGTGCTTGAGGAAAATAACATCTAGTATTTTATTAAATTTAAAACAACCACTGCATGTCTCATATCTCATTCTATAATAATTATCATATTTAAGGTATGAAAAAAATGCTTTGCATCTTATTCTTGTCTCCTAAGATTTTATTTTGATGTGAAAAAAATATACTTGCTGTAAGCTCTGCCCTTTGTTATGTGGTTGTTTAGGCATAAAATTTGAACCAGCATTGAATAGGTGAAATATATTATCCTAGGGATATGTGATTAGCTTTATATATGTGAAGATGATCATAATATTTTCTGTATTATATTTCATGAATATATTTTTAAAAGCCTCAGGTGAGATTTCACATTGAAATAAAACAGTGTATGATTTTATTTCAATGTTTTTGCATGTGAGATACTGAGAAACCACACATTTAGAAAGACTATTCCTTCATTTCAGATGTGTGCCTGTCAGTATATATAAATCCTGTTCTGAACACAAGCATGATAATATTTCCTGTAGAAGCATTTTGCCTAGAGATACTTATGTGTAATATCTTAGTGAGAATGAGTTTCAATTCTGCAACATGTTATTGTCTCTGAATTGTCTTTTATGATCTGAAACAGAATTTAATCAAAACCTGTATGTAATCAGGACATCCATTCTAGCAAAAAAAGCCCCCTTCTTTTCTATCAGAAAATAATATATGGTCATCTTGGTATTTAGAATCATAGAAATGAAGGGAATGGTATGAAGATTATTATCCTTTCCATGTCTGTTCCTCTGGGCAAGAACACATCCAGGCAAAACCATGAGGATGGCTTTCTTTAGAAACAAGGAAACAGACTGAATTGATCCAGCACATCAGTGTTTTTATTCAAGGACATATTCTAACATCTTGGCTAAACTCTTATTCCTGTTTATATCTAATATTATTTTATTGGACCTCATGCAAAGCAGAATAACTTCCTTGGTTTCTGTGCCATCATAAAATAAGTCCCAGCAGTCTCTGATTCACCCCCCTCAAACCAGGTTGCTTCCAGCTACTACACTGTTATATGTGAAAATGATAGTTTAACCTGAAGTCTTCTTCCAAATAATGCCCTACCTCTCTGATCCTCTTCATCATCAAACTACATTAACAAGTCTCTTACATCACTTTCTCCTTTTCTTTACCTCCCAGGAACTTCTGAACCTACTCTAACCTGGTATTTGCTCTTATTACTCCAATGAAAGGTCTCTTACTGAGGTAAAAAATGGTTTATGTGTCACTAAAACCAATAGACATTTAATAGTCCTCATCTTACTTGACCTTTTGGTAGTATTTAATACTTATGAACTGCCTGTCTTCTGGAAACACTTCTTTTACCTCATTTCTGTGACACCACACTCTTGTTATTTTCCATACATTTCTATTTGGTCTTCTTGTGTCCTCCATTGATCACTCCTTCTTGAACTAGTAAGTATATTGTGATATTCTTTAAGGATTGATCTGGAGCATGTTTCCTTGTTGTTCTGTTATTTTCCTAGGCAATATAAGAAATACCTATTGATTCAATGATTATCTACTATAATTACATCATATTTATTGCCAAGACCTCCCTCCAAGTTTCAAATGAAATAAAATCTAACTGCATATCCAACTCATCTATTGGATATTGCATACAACCCTGAAATTTAATGTCTTAAACAGAACTCACGATCTTAACCTATGACTCTTCTAGGATTTGCTATCTTAATGAAATGACATGAAAATGGTCACAAGCTGGAAACCTGGGAACAATTTTTGATATTATTGTTTTCTTCTACACCCTCCCAAATCCAAGTTATCAACAATATTTGCAGGTATTATTTCATTAAAGTCCTTCTAATGTTTCTACTTTTCCCATATCTATACTTTAAATCTAATTCTATCATTTCTATTCTGTCCTTCAGCTGCAGTCTAGTAGCTTGTCTCTCTCTCTTTTGATCAACTCTCCCTTTCACAATGTATTCAATGTGATCTTCTCCAACTGAAAAGGTAACCAGGCCATGTCCCACCTATATTTACTCACCCACTCACTAACATTTAACTCTTTTGTTGACTTCCTATGACCCTTAAAATAAAGGCCAGAAACTTAGCACAGTCTATATGTGCATCATGAGCTCAATCCTACAAAATACCTCCAGTTTCATCTCTTCCCATTCTTCCCTCTTATTCTCTGACTTCAAATGTACAAGATTTAGTTCAACTCATTAAATAACCACTGCTCCTATCTAACACTTTGCTACTACATATGTAGTTTTCTTTGCCTAGAATGTTCTTTTACTTTTCACTGAGTTAAGTTCTAACTCATTCATTCAAAATTCAGACCACATATCATTTCCTGTTAGAAGTCTTCCTTAACTTCTATATTAGATTCATCATTATGACATATACTCCTACATTTCTAAGAATATAATTTCTTATAATCTGTAAAATAGTTGCTAAGGCTGAAATTATCCCAGCCCCTCCCCTGGGATATACAGTTCATATAGGCAAGGTGGTATCTGTGCCTATTCTTTATGCCTAGCACCATTGCCTGGACATAATGGATACTCAATAAATATTTCAGTTATTCTGAATGAACAAATCAATGAACTTCTGAATAAGAGGATGCCTGTAGCACAGCTGCAATGTCTGTAAAACATAATCTCAGACTGATTTGCAGCTGTGACTGTCACAAGCACTATAGGAATTATTAAATTGTTAAGATAGTTTCAAGTCCACCCAAAATAATGTCAACTACAAACAAATTGCAAAGCTCTGTAGATTGTGTGATGAATATTTGTACTTATGCTAAGCAGATGATACTACATAAGAGAGAATATTTAGTTATTCTTAAGGCCAGAGCACCAGTTTGCTTTCAAAAAGCCATACCCAAGATTGGAAGAACATACCCAAAGTATTTAAGTGTCTGCCATCAGCTCAAAGCTCCAAAGAACTGTGAAAAATGTAAAGGTTAAGCAATAGGTTAGGAATAGCAAGCTGATGAGAGCATTCTTATTCCACAGGAATAACTCTTCATTAAACATATAATAAAAGCCAATTGTGTACAATGTTCCATACATAGAAATACTGAAAATACAAACATCTAAAGAATAATGTTGCTGCCCTCAAAGGTCTTATCAGATGTAGAAATTCCTGGATTCAAGATTTACCAGGACTACTCTGTTCTCTACTGGAGAACATCTCCAATTCATAAGCTTAGATTCAAGAGCTTGATTCACAAGCTTAGCAAAGAATCGTACATGTGTGTATACAAGTAATATAGTAAATATATTTGCATTATGTATATTTAAATAATATGTAGCTATATATATATGTACACACTTACTTATTTTCTAGAATTCACTTGCACACTCATTTGACAAACAACTAAGTCCAGATCTAACTGAGAATGAGAAATGAAGTAAGCAATTAAGCCAAGATGCTAATTGGCATTATCAGATGACTAGCCAATAGTAGAAAAGGAAGCCCACCCACAGTGAGCCAGTATGCTTCCAGGCAGTATGTTAATGTAATGAATGGAATTTTGAATCTATATTTGTGCCTGGAATATTTGTGTCAGATAAGCCAACTGTCCTAGTTTGCTAATGCTGCCGGTATGCAAAACACCAGAGATGGATTGGCTTTTATAAAAGGGATTTATTTGGTTACACAGTTATAGTCTTAAGGCCATAAAGTGTCCAAGGTAACACATCAGCAATCAGGTACCTTCACTGGAGGATGGCCAATGGTGTCTGGAAAACCTCTGTTAGCTGGGAAGGCACACAGCTGGCGTCTGCTCCAGAGTTCTGGTTTAAAAATGGCTTCCTCCCAGGACATTCCTCTCTAGGCTGCAGTTCCTCAAAAATGTCACTCCTAGTTGCACTTGGGATATTTGTCCTCTCTCAGCTTCTCCAGAGCAAGAGTCTGCTTTCAACGGCCATCTTCAAACTGTCTTTCATCTGCAGCTCCTGTGCTTTCTTCAAAGTGTCCCTCTTGGCTGTAGCTCCTCTTCAAAATGTTACTCACAGCTGCACTGTGTTCCCTCTGCCCATCAGCTCATTTATATGGCTCCACTGATCAAGGCCCACCCTGAATGGCTGGGGCCACACCTCCATGGAAATATCTCATCAGAGTTATCATCTACAGTTGGGTGGGGCGCATTTCCATGCAAATCTAATCAGCACCAAAACTTCTGCCCCACAAGACTGCATCAAAGAATATGGCTTTTTCTGGGGGACATAATACATTCAAACCAGCATACCAACTGTGGCTTGAATCTAATTACACTAACAAAAATAGCCACCATTATTTGTTTTGCTCGTTAGAAAACAGTTGTATTTTCTTGCTTGGGATTTTATTTTATTTTTATAGTTTCACAGCAAAGCTACATGTGAAAACAGACTTAACCATGGGAAGTGAAGGATTTGTTCATTTTGAAGCTAGAGTACATGGGGGAATAAGCAGCATCCTCACATTTGGACAAATGAGGAAATGATGATACCACTAGTTTCGAGAGAGAGGACAAGATAGTTATGAGATCACAGATTCTGCCCCACTAGTGGTGTTTCTGTCCCCACGGTACCTCCTCACTCCATGTCTCCAATGCACATTGCCAAGCAGACATCATAAAACTGAATTGAGTTCTTTTTAGTTAAAGCTCAAGTTCATATTTGTAAAGAAGCCAGGGATTAGGATTGAAGGTATTCCTATTCTCTTATTCTCCATGCTCTGGTTTGCTAATGCTGCTGTTATGCAAAATACCAGAAATAGATTGGCTTTTATAAAGGGGGTTTATTTGGTTACAAATTTACAGTTCCACAGCCATAAAAGTGTCCAAAACAAGGCATAAACATGAGTATGCCTTCACTGGAGAAAGGCTATTGGCATCTGGATAACCTCTGTTAGCTCAGAAGGTACATGGCTGACCTCTGCTTGCTCCCAGGTTGTGTTTCAAAATGGCATTCTCCAAAATGTTCCTAGGCTTAACTTCTCAGGGCGAACTCTGGGTTAGTATTTCCAAAGCATCAGCAAAAGTCTGCTATCAATAGCTGTCTCCAAAATGTCTCTCTAAGCTGTAGCACTGAGCTCTTCCTTTCTGAGCTCTTATAGGGCTCCGATAAACTAATCAAGACCCATGCTGAATGGGCAGGGCCACACCTCCATGGAAATAATCTACTCAAAGGTATTACCTACATTTCAGTGGCTCACATCTCCATGGAAACAACCTAATCCGAAGATTCCACAAGATTGGATTAAGGACCATGATTTAAAGATCATATATTATTTTGGACATAATATATCTAAACCGGTACACCCCACAAGACACTAAAGAACACAGACATAAGCAATCATGCTAGGGTCAGCAAATATGACTATTTATTCCATCAAGGGTGCCAGCATCACTTTGGTCTCCATATTAATCCCCTAAGGCTGTCTTAACAAATTATCACGTCTTGGTGTTTTTAAACAACACAAATTTATTCTCTCACAGTCCTGGAGACTAGAAGCCCAAATTCAGTGTCAGTAGTGCTGGCTCTCTCCGATGTTCCAGGGAAGTTTCCTTCATTGCCTCTTCCTAGACTCTAATGGTGGCTTGCAGTCCTCAGTGTTCCAGGGTTTGTATCCATGTGACTCCAGTCTCTGCTTCTATCTTCTCATCATTTTTAACCCTCTGTGTCTGTCTCTGTGTCTCTTATTAGAAAACCAGTCATATTGAATTAAGTGGCCACCCTTCTCCAGTATGATCTCATCTCATCTAATTATGTCTGTACCTCCCCTATTTCACACTCCAAGGTACTTGGGGTTAGAATTTCAACATTTATTTTTAGGAGATGTGATTCAATCTGTAAGAGTCCCCAAATAGGATTAATTTAGATGAGGTGACAATAAAAAAATTAGATTAAGGATACTGTAAAAATTAGGGTGACCCAAAAGGAAGTTGAAGAAAGATAAACAAAGTGAAAAGCAGTTTAGAAAGATTAATTTGATAAACTTCTTTTTAAGTTAAGAATAAACATGGAATAGCAAAATGTTCTATGCTCAAAAGAATCAACATGAGAAAACGTGGAAAGAGGGATGTACCTATCTACTATTGATGAGCAGGCAGAAAGGTGTAAAAGGTGTGGACTTTCTGGAGGTCAGTGTGGTGGTTCCACAAAAAGCTGAGTAAGGTCCTGCAACCTCATTATGAGGTATGTATTTGGAAGATCTGAGAGCAGAAACATGAATAGACATTTGCACACTGGTGTTCATGGAGACAGTATTCATGATTTGCAATGGGTGGAGGTGGCCTAAGGGTACAAAGATTGAGGAACGGAATGGTGAACTGTGGTGTATGCGTACAATGGAATATTGAGCAACTACGAGAAGGAGTGAAGCTGTGAGACACGCCACAAGGTGAACGGATCCTGTACACAGCATTTTGAGTAAAGTACATCAGAAATAAAGGCAAACACTGTAATGTCTCACCAATATGGACTAACTACAATGTGTAAACTCAGAATTGACTCTTAGAACACAGCCTAAGAGGGAAACAATTATTGTAATGGTCCCTAGATTGTAAGCTCTTAGAGCAGTCAAATGTATTCCTGAATTGTAATGGCTATCTCCAAACTTTGAGATGCTGATCCCTTAGTGTATAACCTGATTGGTCTCTAGAACATTGGGTATCTCTGTGACACCAGAAATTCAGAGCTAGTGCACAGCAGAGATGAATGTCAGTGTTAGTGCATACAGCAACTTTTAAAAAAAAAAAAAAAAAAAAAAAAAAAAAAACCTGAGAAAGAGCCCAGACTTCAATTAGTGATAAGAATGAAGCAGACCTGGGTAAGACTAGGGCAAACTAGGCCAAAGGGTAAAGGTCAGAACTGACTGTGTTTTAAAACTTCAACTTCCATGTGAGACCAAGGGAAGAGATGTCTATTTGGTGCAGGATCTATATTTTCTAAATACTATAACTCTACAGTCGGTTTGTTCAAACACCACAATTACATGTAACTTTGAATAGGAAGTGAGATATGGTAGGTTTGTATAGGTAATTTGGGCAGAGAATAAAAATATATTTGCAGGGCCCTCCTGAGGAACTGGGGGAAAATGAGGAAGAGCTGGACTTCCTCACATGGACTGATACTGATGTTTTCACAGATATTGAGAACCTGGTGGTTTGATATGCTGAGACCTCTATCATGGGACTTGTTCTTATGAAGCTCATTACTGCAAGGGAGAGGCTAGACTTGCATATAACTGTGCCTAAGAGTCTCCCCCTGAGTATCTCTTTGTTGCTCAGATGTGCCCCCCCCCTCTCTCTAACTAAGCCACCTTGGCAGGTGAGCTCACTGCCCTCCCCACTACATGGAACTTAACTCCCAGGGGTGTAAATATCCCTGGCAACACAGGATTCATCCCGGGCATGAATCTGGACCCAGTATCATGGGATTCAGAATATCTTCTTGACCAAAAAGGGGATGTGAAATGAAATGAAATAAAGTTTCAGTGGCTAAGAGATTTCAAATGGAGTCAAGAGGTCACTCTGGTGGGCATTCTTATGCCCTATATAGATAACACCTCTTAGGTTTTAATGTGTTGGAATAGCTAGAAGTAAATACCTGAAACTATCAAACTTCAATCCAGTAGTCTGGACTCTGAGACGATTGCATAACAATGTAGCTTACAAGGGGTGACAGTATGATTGTGAAAACCTTGTGGGTTGTACTCCCTTTATCTAGTTTATGGATGGATGAGTAGAAACATGGGGACAAAAACTGAATGAAATATAGGGTGGAATGGGGGGGATGATTTGGGTGTTCTTTTTTATTATTAGTTTTTATTCTTATTCTGATTATTTCTGATGTAAGGAAAATGTTCAAAAATAGATTGAGGTGATGAATGTATGAGTATATGATGGTACTGTGAACAGTTGATCATACACTATGGTTGATTATATGGTATGTGAATATATTTCAATAAAACCGAATTTAAATTAAAAAAAAGAATCAACATGCCAAATTTATCACTAACATTTCAGTCTTCTCTTCAAGCAGTTAGAGAAATCATATTCATTATCAGATAATATATTTCCTTTTCATACCTATGCAGTTTTCTTGTTATGTTGAAAAAATGGTTCATCTTTTTAGTGCAAAGAATGTGTCCCTCATTTGTTTCTTATTCTCTAGAATACAGATACATAGCTTGTGTTTAATAAATCCTTTCTGATGGATAAGTTCAGATGACTCTATCAGTATAGACCTATGGATTATATGGCAGAATTACATAGAGATTGGAGAGTACAGTCAGGGGAGGTTGAAAAATCAATAGGAAAACAGGCACTTCCATTAGGAAATAAACAAACAAATTAAAAACACTGCTTATCCCTTTCAGAATTGAGGCTCAGAGCTCTAGCATCCTGGGGAATTATTTTTTGGTTTATTTACCAAAGAGATTATGTTATTGAGGATGCTGTCAAGATGTGGTTTGCTTAGTTTTTGTTTTGTTGTTTTTCTCCTTCAAGGCTAGATGATAAGACATGCCCTCTAACTTGGGATAACTGAAAAACAGACAACCAGAGGAAGTTTGCTAATATCTCTGTCTCAATTAAGGAGAAACCTTGAAATGACTTTCTGCAATTAAAACCTGTGGTTTTTGAATTTCCCATGCCCAGCTAGAAGTAGGAAAGTAGACAGAGGGCAAAGATGCTCTGTTCTTACTCAGTTGGCCTTGTTATCCACCTATCATTTGTGCTAGTTTTTGTTCTCTTTAAACATTCAAAATATTTTTAAAGTCTAATGGCTGAGAGTCTTATGTTAACTGTTGATTTCCACATTATTTTCCATGTCTCCATTAATGTCAAGCAACCAAGGCCTCAAGCATGTCTCTAAAAGCACTTTCTTTCTACAACCTATATTGTAGCTCACTTCTACTCTTTTCATTTACTGTATGGGTCAATTCACAGGCCTTAATCCCTATTGGATACCCCACATCCTCCCAGTGATTGCAGCATGGACCCTAATACAGCCTATGGTCCACCTGCTGCCACCAAAGAATCTCAGAAAATAGTGGTCCCGCCACATGATTCCTGAGAAAGAAATCCTCTGCTGAATGGACTTTGTTACTCTTATCCAACACCAGGAAACATCTGCCGAGTTGGATCTCTTGGCAGCAATAAACTCGGGCCCACATTCCAGGTCAGACTCCAGTTGTCTTCTGCCCATCTGCTCTATGTTGCTAAACACTTGATTTATCATATCTCAACCATGATGTCTTCTCCAAAGATATGGCCATCTGTTATAGGTTGCCTGATGTCTAGCCTTTAAAATAATAACATTAATAATTTTTATTGACAAGAACTTTTTATACAAATGTTCCAGTAGCCTAAATATCTAATTCCAGAGAATGAAAATCCATCATTTCCTCACAGTTTCAGTTAGCTAAAGCAGCTGGAATGCTGTATACCAGAAATGGGTTGGCTTTTGCAATGGGGATTTATTAGTTTACAAATTTATAGTTCTAAGGCCATGAAAATGCTCAAATTAAGGCATCAGTAGGACGATACCTTCTTTGAAGAAAGGTTGCTGGCACCTGGGGTTCCTCTCTCAGATAGCAAGGCACATGGCCAGTGTCTGCTGGTCCTTCTTTCCTGGGTTTCATTGCTTCAGCTCCCAGCTTCAGTGGCTCTCTCAGCTCCTCCAGGGACTTTCCTCTGAGCTTCTCTGGGTGTTTCTTTCTGAGCTCTCTGGCTTTTTTCCATCTTTTATCCTCTCATAAAGGATTCCAGTAAAGGATTAAGATCCACTTTGAATTGGGTGGGTCAAATCTCAATTGAAACAACCTAATCAAAAGGTCCCACCCATAAAGGTCTACACATACAAGAATGGATTGAAAGAACATGGCCTTTTTTAGGGTCCATAACAGCTTTAAATCAGCACACTCATATATAGCTTATTAATAACTATTTTTAAAGATATGCAGTCTTTTTTAATCTAACCCTTTCGTTATCCCAAATGTTGACATTAAATCCAGAATAAGGAGAGTAGGGTGGCTGACTGTCTCCTTCACTTGGATAAGTAAAGCAGTAATATAAATTAAAAAAAAAAATGTTTAGATCCCTCTCTGTGTTATTAGCTGAGGATACAGGATGAATAAGACAGACAAACTTTTTTTACTTGCAGAACATGGTAGTTTATGAAGTTCTGTGGTGTTATGAAAAATGAAAAAGCCCCACATTTTAATTTTGAACCATCTTTTTAACAATATTTTCTACATCTAAAAATAACCAGAATTCTCTCCCTTACCTTTTTGATATCTTATTTTGTATGTTTTATAAGTTCATAAAATATGGAAAATGAACGCAGCTTTCTAATTATAAATATAGCCAGATTGTATGGTTGAAGAATTTTTGAAGCCAAATAAGAATTTTTTTTTTATTAACTAATTGGTTTTAAAAACTTTTAACAGGTGTACCAAAGAAAAACAGGAATACTAATGCATAAAATATATTTTCTGTTTGCTTTTGCAAACACTCTTTTACAATCATTGCAAACATGAAAAAAGTCTTCACAGTGACAGATTAATGAATAAATAAATAGCTAAAAGGCCCAAAGAAAAGAGACAGTAGGAGGAGCAATAGATCTGATTTGTAAGCTGGACATGTAGACCTTGGATAAAAAAAGAGCTAACCATAATTATTAGGTGGAGAACACATATATTTTAAGTCCATTTAATAATTATATTAGGTAATATAATTTCCAAATTATAAATCTATCAGTTCAAGTTCATGGTCTATTTAATTACAACAGCCCTAGTTTTAAGTGCTGATTCAATTAATAAAAGCACGTAAAACTGGGAAACTGTAATTCCAAAAGTATGATCAAATATAAGCTTATAAAATAATATACTTGAAAATAATGCCATTTCTTTCATTTCACTAAAATGGATTCAACAGAGCCTAAATGACATACACATTCAAGACAAGCTAGAAGGGTTAGGATTACAAATTTACAAGATGCAGCTACCTAGTATTCTCCTTTTCTTAATCTCAATTAACAGGTAGGAGACTAGCAGAAACTAACGTTGAAACCTATTTATAGCACTAGTAATAGTTCATTAAGCAAATTTTCCAGACCAACTAAAGAAAAATTTCTGCAAAATTGAAGTTAGGCTCAGCTAAAGGCCAAAGAAATATATTTTCTTTAGAAGCCTCTCTTTACCTGATTCTTCAAAATCCACTAAGGACTATGTTCTTTCTTGTAATATTTTCCTTGACTCAGAGTACTGGAATTGCAGTTAAGTCTCTTTACTATCATAGACATTGATCTTACATTTTATCATGGTAGGCTGCTCTTAAAATAATTGTGTATATATGTTAATGTGGGTGTGTGTATCATAAGAATATGTACAGTAAGTGTGCCCTCCAGCTGAACTCCTTGTGGTCGCTTCTGCCCAAACTTTTTGCTATCTTGGGCAAATCCTATAATTCACATGCACTTCTTACATTTTTGTGGCAGCATCTCTCTTGCCCTGCTTTTGCTCTCCTGACCTTCGGTCTTCAGTTTCTTGGTTCTTTGAAGTACAAATGCATCATCTATCTGTTAGTTTCCAATTTCTTTCTAGTCCTCCAGTCTCCTAATATGTCCACAGGCTCTTCATGTCTAAATTAACTGCCCTTCTCTTTACATACCATGAAGAACCTTACCCTAGAGTTGTGCAGTGCTAACATATTTACATATTAAAATGTAAGGTCTCTTGGGTTAACTCATTGAATGAAATTGCCTGGAGAATGATAGATAGATGTGTTTGTTTTGGCATCAATGAAATCAGAATTAACATTACAAAATAAGGAGAGAAGTCACATATTTATTAGGAAATTAAAATCAATTTGGGGATGTTTTTATCTGATTGGCAACCTAATATAATATTTATTCTATCTTTTTTTTTTTTTATTTTATTTAAACAGTGTTTAAGTTAAGATTTAGCACCATCACACATCTTTGGCATGACAATTTTCTTTTGCCTTCTAGGTCTTATCCATCATTTAAAAAAAAAAACAACACACTTCTTAAAACCTTTATCTTGGCTTATTTCCCAGACTCATGTATCCTCTCTACATTACTACAGTTAATTACTTATGGTTTTTATTTGATGGTTATCTCTGCCAACCCATTACTTATTGCTAATTCTGAAATGCTATGATAAAACACACATGTCACTTTTCCCAAGGTCATTGCTAGTATTGAATCTATTTGGTCAAGTATCCTATTGGACAAATTGATGGCATTGTAAACTGAGTATACTTTATACTATTCAGACTATGCTTGAATACACTTTGGTGCTCAATTTATAAAGCCTCTTTGGGGAATGTTGTTATTTTATATAACTAAGTTGTTGAGAAGTTTGATTATTTTTAAGCATACAAAATGAAGAACAAAATAAAAATAATCTTTCCATAAAATCATAGTTATAAGTTTTCCTAATATTTTTGTTTATTATCATTAAAATTTATTGTACATTTCTCATACTTTTTTCTTAAACAAACAATAACTATATATCTTTTGCTGTGATTACATTATTAAGCTTTATTTACTTTTGGTTTTCTTCAACTTCCCATTTAAATCATCTAAAGATCCAGTGGTCCAATTATGAAGATTTCCCCTGAGGCAAGCTATTGAAGCTTTGTTTTATGTTTATATACACACTGTCAAATAATTATAAGTAGTTTCTATCTGTGAAGATCTATTCTGGCAGAACCATAATCAAGATTGGATGTCCTGGGGACAGAAGTGTCTCTACACCCACCACATCCCTATCCACACTTTGCGAATATCAAGCTATGCTCCTATTTGCAAAGTAGCAGTTTGTTGTTTATCTGTTAATTGATCTGAAAGTGAAAAAATGTTCATAAACCCTTGGGAAAAGACAAGGAGAGAGATGAGGACAAAGATGAAGGAGAATTGTCAGAACGCTGCAGGCTCCAGGTCAAAGCAAGTCTTCCCAATAACTTGATGTTAGATTTCTGGCCTCCAAAACTATGAGACAATAAATTTCTGTTGTTTAAGCCAACCCACTGTGTGGGATTTGTCATAGCAGACCTGGCAAATTAAGCAGGGAGTACAGAGACCCTGCAGTCATGGCAGTACGAGCTGAGAAGCTCACAACATGTGAGGATTAACTCACTTATACTCACATTATTTCTAATTATATCTGAATTAAATTTAATTCTATGGTGTTCTTACTTTGTACTGTCAAATGAATAGTTGATGGATATTTATTACATCTTTCAAGGTTAGTTGATAAAGAGGTTTTGGTGGTCTGAAATTTTGTGTACTCCAGAAAAACATGTTCTTAAATCTAATCCATTCCTGTGGTTGTGAACCCATTGTAAGGAGGACCTTTTAATGAGGTTACTTCAGGTTAGATGTGACCCACCTCAGTCAGGATGGGTTTTAATCCTATTACTGGAGTCCTTTACAAGAGAATGAAATTTGAACAGAGAAAGAGGAAGCCACAGAAGAAAGAAGATGAAAACAATGAAACCTGAATGAAAAGGCAGAGACCAGGAAATGCCAGCATCTGCCTTGCCACATGGAAGAGGAGCCATGGATTGCAGACATCCAGCCTTCAGGAAGAAAGCATCACCTCAATGATGCCTTGATTTGGACATTTTCCCAGCCTCAAAACTGTGAGTGAATAAAATCCCATTGTTTAACCCAAACCACATCATGGTATTTGTTTTGAACAATCTAAGAAACCAGAACAGAAGTCATCCAGATATCATTTGGACTTTAAAACTGAAAATAGTCAAACCTATTTATTTGTAGACTAAGGTTTAGTTGACCTCAAAGATTCAATGTTTAGTACTCTGTGAAGGAACAGCACAGCAACAAAGCTGGAAAAGAAAGGCATTTTAAGTGTTGCATTGACAATTGTAAGATGACATTTAAAACAATGTTTAATATATTAAACATTTGGGAGATTTTAAGTATATGCATATGCTATGTGAATGCACTGGTAATTCTCTTTTAAGTAACAGAGAATTTTTTATTAACTTCTTTTCTTCCCCAATTTCTCCTTACCTCCCCATTCTCCTTCGCCAATATAAACACTTTGAACTACTTATTAAGCACACATCCATACATTTTACTCCAAGCCTAAATAGTTTTACACAAATAGACATGTATTTACATAACATATATGCATTCTATATATGCATGTGTATAAGAATATCAATATGAATACATAGAATTACACACATAAAACTTTTGACAATTTTTCCCATTTAAAATGGGAACAAACTTGTACAGACTCTATTGTAACTAGGTATTCTGGTTTGCAAAATCTGCCAAAAAAGGCAACACATCAGAAATGGATTGGTTTTTTCAATGGGAATTTATTAGACTGCAAATTTACAGTTCTAAGGCCATGAAAATGTCCAAATTAAGACATCAAGAGGTATATACCTTCACTGAGGAAAGGCCAATTACATCTGGGGTTCCTCTGTCACATGGGAAGGCACATGGCAACATCTGCTAGTCCTTCTGCTGGGTTCCAGTTTTCAAAATGGCCTTCTCCAAAAGGTGTCTGGGCTTCTGTCACAGCTTCTCTCAGCTCTCTACTTGTTTCTCTGCTTGTTTCTGTCTAAGCATCTCTCTCTCAGCTCCTGTGAGTCCTTGCTTCCCCCAGGGGCAAACTCGGGACAAACTCTCTTAGCTTCTCTCCAAAATGTGTCTCTCAGCTTCTCTTTTAGCTTCTCTGGGACAAACTCTGGGTTTCATCACTTAGCTTAGCATCTCCAAATGCCTTTCTGTCTGCCTCTCCAGGCATCTGGGTCTGTGTTGGCTCTGAGCTTGTTCTCTCTCTCTCTCCCTGAGCTCTTAAGGACTCCAGTAAACTAAGAGCCATCTTGAATGGTGGGGGTCACATCTCCATGGAAATAATCTAATCAAAAGTTGCCACCTACAATTGGTTGGGTTACAGCTCCATGGAAACAACCTAATCAAAAGATCCCACCCACAATATGTCTGCACCCACAAGATTGGATTAAAACAGCATGGCTTTTCTGGGGTACATAACAATTTCAAACTTGCACACTAGCTTTTTTCTAAACAATACCTTATGGAAATGTTTATATTAAATGGTAGGTTTCAAAACAATTCTTTTTAATGGCTGCATAATATGCCAGTTTTCAGACAACCCATATTTTTTTTTCAATTTCTCACATTCTTTGGACATTCTAATTTTTACAGTTTTTGCCAGTAAAAAGAATGCCACAATAAACACCCTTTTATCCTTTATTCCCACCATTAGTACTTTTGTTTCTAAAAGTGGTAGTTTTCCTAGGAATGGGTTTTCCTTGTCAAGGATATTTGTATTTTTAAATTCTATGAATGATGAAAAATTGTCTTCCAGATACTAACTATTGCCATTAGCACCAACTGTATATGAGAGTACTGTTTTCTTTAAGCCTTAGTAGAAGTAGAGTGTATTGAGTCATTTTTCATTCCCAGAGGAAGGTATAATACTATTAATAATGCAACTGAGCTTAGTATTCCACATATTTATTGGGCATTTTGATTTAATCTCCTGTAAAAATCATCTTCATAAGCCTTGACTACATTTCTATTTGATTGTTCCCTCTCTCCTCAATTTATAAAAGCTCTTGTTTACTATAAGTATTAGCCTGTTCTGGCAATGTTTGTGTTGATTCTTCAGATTATAAATGTAAAGTGCATTTTCTCCTACTGCATTTAAGACAGATCAGAAAGATCCTGAAACATTTTAACACAATTAAATGAAAACAAACTGTACATTTTCTGAAAGCTACAATTAATCTAATTAGATTTCAGTGTGGGTAAAGAAAAGAATAAAAGAAACCATTTAGTGTGTTTATGTATGTCCTAATAAATTGTCAGATACACAGAGCCACAATTGGCCATTATGAAATGACTCCCCCTGCCCATCCCTGTCCCAGTTTTATTCCCTGTGGGCTAAATAATAGCAGCAACAACAGTGAACAGAATATTTCATTACTGGCTATATGTCAAATTAACATTTCTGAAAACTCTCTATTAGCAATACACTTAAAATACTGGATAACAGAGTTAAAGAAAACATTTTAAATTCATTGCTGAGCTGGCAAGAAAGAGGGGAAATTCTCAAAGACCCAACACAACAAGAAAGCCCAAATTCAGAGAGGTGAGTGTTCAAGCAAGCTGTCAATTCCCAGTAACTTAAGCTTTGGATTTACTGGGCCACTTTTAAGGAAAGGGACAAAATTTGGGCAACTCAAATTGTGGGATTTTATACCAGAGACCCTTGAGTAAGAAACAAAACTCCAAATTTGACACTAACAGTTTAAAATAGAAAAAAATATCTGTCGTGTCAAGGGAGAAGGTAAGCAACTGAAAGAAGCTTAACTGGGCCTTGGATCTGAGTGGTAGTGAAAAAAAATCTCCCTTGAGAATTCTCGTCCAATAAATGAGCACCATGAGGAAACTAAAGAGCTGTGTTTGGGGTCAGGTTGTCTGATATTAAATTATGTGATTATTCAATGTGATCTTGATCTTGGTTCAAAATATCCATAAAGCCTCAGGTTATTCATCTCTCACTTAAGAAAATATCATTTTTTCTCTGAGTTACTTATTTTGAGTTACAAGGAAAATACTGCATGTGAACCTGAAAATATAATGAACTATTCAAATGTAAAACTGCATGTATATTCTCACATATATATTTACTTTGGAACATTGAACATTTTTATTTTTAACCCATGATCAATTTTCTATACCTATGCCCAGAGTTTTTGAAACTTTAATTTTTATAAAATTTCCAATTAATGGAAAATTTGCAAGACTGATACAAAGAATATTTTTATATTGTTTACTGGAATTAATCAGTTGTTAACATTTTACTCCATTTACTTTCTGTCTCCTCCTCCCTCCCCACTTTGATTTGCCTATATATATTTTTATTTTTTCTGAATCATTTTAGACTAATTTTCAGACATTATGGCTCTTTATGCCTAATACCTCAGTATGTGCTTCCTTTGACCAGGGGCAATATATTCTATTATTGTACATCACCAAAGTTCAATGATCAAAATTAGGAAGTTTAACATGAACACAATGCTATTTTCTAATCCACATTTCATGTTACAGTTTTGTCAATTGCCTTTAGTAGCTATTTTTTTCTAGTCTGGGATGTGATCAAGGATAATATTGCTTTGAAGAACTGTGTTGCTTTAGTCTCCTTTCTTTCTTTTTTTTTCTTTTTCTTTTTTTTTTTTTGTCTTTCATAACATTGACATTTTTAGAATACAGACAGTTTTGTAGAATGTACCTCATGATTAGATTCAGGTTACGTATTTTGGGAGGAACAAAACTGAAGAGATATTATGTCTTTCTCAGTGCACTTCAGCAAGCAACATACGATTTTGACTTGTTCCAATATTGGTAATGGTAGCTTTAATCACTTCAAAAGGTAGTATACCTGCCAGGTTTCCCCACTTCAAAATGTCTGTATCCTCTTTGCAATTGATAAATAATTTGTGGGAAAACCCTGTGATGGTTTGAAGCTGTTAAGTACACCAGAAAAGATCATGTTCTGTTAGTCCATTCATTGACTGTAGACCTATTGTGGGTGGGACCTTTTGATTAGGTTATTTTAATCGAGATGTGACCCACCCAATTCAAGGTGGGTCTTAATCTTCTTACTGGAATCCTTTATAAGAGGATAAAAGAGAGATAAAAGAGCCAAAGAAGCTGAGAGATATGGAAACACACAGAAGGTGAGAGCAGAAGCTACCAAAGCCAGAATCTGAAAGCAACAAAACCCAGAAGGACCAGCAGACACCACCATGTGCTTTCCCATTTGACAGGGGTGTCCTTAGACCACCAGCAGCCTTTCTTGGGGTGAAGTTATCATCCTGTTGATGCCTTAATTGGGAAATTTTCATGGCCTTAGAACTCTAAACTTGTAAGCTAATAAATCCCCATTGTTAAAAGGCAGTCCATTTCTGGTATATTGCATTTTGTCAGTATTACCAAACAAAAACAGATACTTTGATGTTATGAAAATATCCAGTTCCTCTTCATAGTTTCACCTATGAGTATTTGCATCTGGTGCCAATTCTGGCCAGCATCATTTATTAGTGTGATGAACATAAAAGGTGATTTTCTATCATGGTATTTAAATTTATTAGTTATCAAGCTACTCTATAATGTAGTTTTCCATATGCCCTTATTTACTTATTTATTTAACCTTTCATTCATTCATTGATTCATTTGTTTTCTTATGTCAATATAAACTGATTGATTCTTATTATTCAATGGGTTCTAATAAGTTACTCCCATTATTTTATTGCTCAAATTGATGCAGATTTGGTGATTAAGAGAGTATTCAAACTGATTACAGTGTCCTTTGACATGTTCCCAGCCAAATTTTTGAGCATCTTTTACTTTCTGGCATACTTCTTGTTACAAGATATTTCAGGCCTGTCATATTTTTCCTGATCCATCCCAAGAAGCCCTCATTCCTTTAAGTGAACATTAGGTGTGCTCATTATTATTAGTGTGTTGTTGCCTCTGGGTTCTTTTAGTGAACAGAGCTAGCAAATCATCCATCCCCCTTACATAATATATAGATATAGATCAATATGTACTAAATGATTTTATATGCTCATGTTGATACCTTCCATTCCAATCCAATGGCATGGGATTCTTTCTTGTCTTTCCTCTATGTGGCTCCCTTCTTCAACAGTGAAAAACCTGGTTTCCATCATACTCAATAAGTTTTACTTCTATACTAAAATCTAGAATGCATAGAAAATAGTTTTAGTATTGCTAATCCTTTCTACTGCAAATAAAATAATGTGCTGAAAACTTAGTTACTTTTTGTCCCCATCAACGAGGTGATGATTCTTTGGAACCATAGTTATGTATTTCTGTTTGTACATAATTTTAGATTTTTAAACCCATATTTGTTGATTTTATTTTATTTCTTCAGTAGCAAAATATTAATATGCCTTCAAAAATTAAACTTATATAAAGAGCTATATTTAGTGAAATGTCACTACCACATTTCATCTATACCATTTACACCTACATCATGTAGCTAGCCAATATCTTTTCTTATTTCAAGGCCCATTTTCATATCTTTTGATGAATTAGCTGTTCATGTCTGTTCTAGTTTGCTAATACTGCTGGAATGCAAAACACCAGAAATGGATTGGCTTTTATAAAGGGGATTTATTTGGTTATGCAGTTACAGTCTGAAGGCCATAAAGTGTCCAAAGTAAGTCATCAACAATCAGGTACCTTCACTGCAGGATGGTCAATGGTGTCCAGAAAACCTGTGTTAGCTGGGAAGGCATGTGGCTGGCATCTGGTTTCAAACTGGCTTTCTCTCAGGACGTTCCTTTCTAGGCTACAATTCCTCAAAAATGTCACTCTTAGTTGCTCTTCCATCTCCAAAATGTCTCTGTAAGCTGAAGCTCCTCTCTTAGTTCCAGTGCGTTCTTCAAAGTGTCCCTCTTGGCTGTAACTCCTCTTCAAAATGTCACTCTCAGCTGCACTGAATTCCTTCTGTTTGCCAGCTCATCTATATGGCTCCACTGATCAAGGCCCACCCTGAATGGGTGGGGCCATGCCTCCGTGGAAATTATCTCATCAGAGTTAAACCCACAGTTGGGTGGGGCACATTTCCATGCAAACAGCCTAATCCAAATGTTCCAACTTAATCCCCACTAATGTGTCTGCCCCACAAGATTGCATCAAAGAATATGGCCTTTTCTAGGGGACATAATACATTCAAACTGGCACAATGTCTTTTGTCAATTTTTCTCTCATAATTATGGATTTTTTCACTCTGTGTTTTAGAGTAGTGAATATATTAGGGATATTAGCCATTTATCTGTAGTATATATTACCAATTATTCTTCTTGGTTTGTCATCTGCTTTTGCTTTTGCTTATGGTGTTTTTTTGATCATGAAAAAGTGCATTGTTATTTTATTATAATCAGTATTTTTATTAGATAGTTAAAAACATCAATCTTTACTTTTATTGATTCTGGATTTTGGGTCATAGTTAGAGTTTTCAATACAGAAGTTCTAGAGAAATTTGCCCAGTTCTTCTAGTAATTATATGGTTTCATTCTTTGCATTTAGATCGCTGATCATTTTGAAGTTTATTTCTAAGGTAGGGCATGAGATACAAATCTAATTTTATCTTTTCCTTAATGGCTTTCCAGTTTTCATAGCACCATTTCTTTAAATGTTCCTTTATGCCCTTATGGTTGAAAGGCTACTTTTTTAATATGCTGAATTTGCTTATGTGTGTGAATCTATTTCTTGACTTGCAAATAGCATAATGTTTTAATAAAACAGGCTTTATATTATGTTCTAATAACCTATATTATGTTCTAGTATCTTGTAGGCAATCCTCTATTACAGTGATTTCCTAGCTATTTTTGACTGTTTATTGTCCATTGGTCAAAAGCCCATGGAAGAGACATTTCAATAGAATTTAACTGATGAGGTCCCAGAGCCAAGGAAGGTAGATTTTGTTTTAGAATATTAGAAAATACGTTTAGGAAAAACAGTTCTAGCCTCCTAGCAGCAGACCAGGCATCTGCTGATATAGAAGCCTGACCCTTATCTTGGTGCTGGAAGGGAAAAGAGAATAAGATTTCTGGATAATGTTGCATGATGATGATGCTGCAGCATAAAGTTTTCTCTGCTGGTATACATGTGAGCATGCACATATATGTACAATTAGAATTCCTTCTTTAGTCTGCTCTGTTACAAGTAGCAGCTAAGAGAGAATGACAGCTATGCACAAAGTTCCTAGAGAGGCTAGTTACTGGGTTGAAGGCCAGGTCACAAGTCCTTCGTTTAAGACCTAGTTTTATGCAGGGGCAAGGAATAATCAGAAACTTTTCTCTCATCATTTAGGCTAAAACTCCCTAAGCAAAACAATTACCTCCAGCAAAAGTATTAACTCAAAACATGGGTTTTAGCTTTCTGCTAAGGTATGAGATGGAGGAAACAAGTATCCCAGGTCTTCTGTTTCAGGTCAAACTCTAGTCTGTCACTAAGTCTCTGGCAAAAGAAAATTTCTAATTAGGTTGCAAAAAAAAAAAAAAAAAAATATGGTGAGGTTATAAGCAAATGAAAAATTTCCTTTTTAAGACCTTAGAGATGAGGATAGCAGGTCCTTCTTCCTTTCAATAAACTCCACTTGAAATCTTGAGTCTTTAATCTGGTGAAAGCCCTTTAGCCCATCATGTCTGCAAAGCTGCTGGCTTTGGAGTGAGAGAAAAAAGAAAGAAAGGGAGAGGGAAAGGAGACAGAGATCCTCTTCAGCAGAGGTGCAGGAGGCTTTGTACTCTGATTTGCAACATTCAAGGCTGGCCTATAAAAGCATGGGGACTTGTAGAAGCCCAGGCACCACTAACTAGGGCACTTCAATGAATTTACTAATGATAAAGAAAGCTGTAGAGTGGAAAGAGGATCCGTAAAATGATAGAGGAAACATGTACTTTCCTTGGATATAAGAAATCTGGGATTAGTTGCTGCATTTACAGTCATTCCTTTAGAAAGCTGGCTGCACAGGTACCTTAGTTCATCTTGCAATGATTTGGTTTGGCTTAGCCCAGGTCTGACTTCTTCCAGGAAAAGAACCTCTCCTTTGCCTGTGAATGTCAGACACCCAGTGATTGTGCTGAATGAAAAATAGGAGACTGGTCTTCCAGGTGTGCCTCCGTAGGTGGCTGTGGTACCTGACCCCAGTCTCTTCTCCATCTACAACATTACAGGCTGGTTGGGACTGGGGTGGAAGGGAAGCAGATCACTCAGACTCAGCGCAGACAGATTGGGCAGGGCATCAAAAGATGCTTGCAGACATGACTTTAGGATAGGTAGAACCCGTTTGTTGTGCTTGGTTTGCTAAAATAGGATGGCCACCAGGGCTTTTGTCCATTTCTGAAAACACCTACTTTTGGAACACCAAGCAGCCACAGGGCAGGCCTGAGGGCTCCTGGAGGTTGGAAATGTGACTCTTTCATCTCAGGTCTTAAAGGGAATCCCAGGTGTCCTTAGCCTTCATTGCCCTCCATTGTCTCTCATCTCTTATTAGATGTCTTAAAATCAAATGTTACTCCTCCTTTAAATCATTGAATAAAAACAGGAAAATTAAATCATTTTTGGGATCTAAGGACTCATATGAATACTATTTTAAAAAAGTCAATTCAGAATATAATTTATCAAATCATTGTGTCTACTTTTATCTGTACTTTTTTTCCTTTAAAATGGAGTAAATATAATATATTATTTAACAAAGATTATCTGTCTTTGGTTTTTATTTTGCCTTAAGGAAGCTGATACAAATCTGAATAAACCATAAAAAAATTGGACAATTGGACCAATTAACATCCTATTAATCAGTCCGGGTTAGATACAGTCTCATTCCACTTAGGTATCAAGGATGTTAATGCCTGTCATAAAATCATTCAGACATTTATTTGTACCTGGTAGTTTTATTTTTACAATCATATGCATCTTTCTTCTCAGCTTTTGAGAAACCCCCAGGGACATTGAACTAGCAATTATTTTAAAGAACAGTTCCATCTGGGTAGATCAGATGGGAGTAGGATAACAAATATTTTATTTAAATTTGCAAATGCTCTCCAAGAATGGCATCCTTGCTACTTCTTCTAAAGTAACTTGTATTTTCTTATAATCTGTGTTTACTTTTTTAGTTTAAACAGCTTAGTTGACTTCCATGTTCTATTAGATTATGCTCAGACACCAGCGAGCATGTATTCAAAAACATGAAGACTCAACAACAAAAAAGTATATTGCTTATGTACACCATCAAATGTACTAAGTACAAATGCATTTCAGCATTTCAGTTGCCATATAAATGGAGTATTTTCTGTGGCAGAGGAAAACAAGCATTTTTGTACCAAAGGATTGTTTCCTCATACGTTTTAAACAGTTAGGTTTCATCTTGATCAGTTCCTATATATTACCTGGGTTTAATGAGTAAACCTCTCTGAAACAAGGCTACTATCTTGCTATTTTTAAAATGTTTTGAGTTGTGGTTAGGGCTCCACTTTCTCTAACACAGTGCTACAAACATAGTAGGCAACAAATAAAAGCTTGTCAATTACTTGGGTCAAATACTACCACAGCAGATTAATTGTATCTATATAGACATCAAGAAAATGTTTTTTTTTTTTTTTCAGTTTTATGTACTTCCTTTATTCCTATGCTTCTGGCCAACTTTAAGACATTGTGGAATAATTTATAATGAGAAAATACTTGTTAGTTTGAAACTCTGTTCTAAGGAACATCAGCATGCCTCAAAATATTAATAGGTATTCTTTGATAACAGAAATCTATAGTAATATAAGTTTGGGGAACAAAACAAAATAAATTTTAACATGCTGAAACTCTGAGAAGGCCTATAGCAAAGAAACCCTCATATTTAGCACCAATTTTCTAAACTTTTTTCAAGTTAAAGTTATGGACATTCCTTGGGACAATATGATTTCAAAGCAAAGTTTGGGAAATGAAAATTAGTGATTATTACAACTGAAAATGATGCATTAGAATCATTTTTTTGTTGTTGTAAATGAACTAAAGCAGTGTTAAGGAGGGCCTTCTCTATTAGGAAATGAGCCATAGTAACTCCAGATTAAATATTATTCTTTGGAAAATCCGTAAAACAAGGGTTACTAAGGCTAAATGTACTTAGAATTCATTCAAGACACAATTTATCTATAAGAAGTCTTCCCTGATACATTTGAGTATTTTTCTCATATCGTAACTCTATATTTTGCAAAATGCCTAGCCAAATAGCAGGTTTCAACAATTATCAATTGAAATATTAACCTGTATAAACTTTGGCATAAAACTACACAAAGCAAAAACTGTTAGAAATTCAAGGAGAAGCAACAACAAAAATCAATCATCAATCATAGTAGGAAAATACGAAGTTTCAATAGCTGCTTTACATTATTCTTCAGACTTTTTTTTCCACAAATGTGATTAGATGCCAATATTTTTAAATCTAACATAAGCAGATTTCACAGATCAACAATGAGTATTGTTGTGGTAACTAATAACCTCAAAAATGTAGTAGCTTAAAACCACAAAGATTTTTTTCCTTTCTCTTGCCATTTAATCAAAAGGGTTGGCAGAAGCCTCTGCTCATTTTAGTCACTTGGGGATCCAGGCTAAAGGATATTCCCACATGTTTAAACACTTTCAAATCACCATATTCAAAAGAACATAGGAGTCAAATTTTAGCAATTAAATTTTTCACCCCAAAGTGAGTAACACTAAATTTCTTTCATATTTTATTGTTAAAGCAAATGTGATGGGCAAGTCTAATTTCAAGTTAGTAGAAGAAGGCAATCTTAATATGTCCCTGCACTAAGAACAAATTAACACTACCACATTATTCTATCAGTATGCAAAAAAAAATCAACTAAAGAGAATACAAATAAAGACACAAAGAGTTGGAACAAACCGATAAAATAATAATTAGATCTACAGGTAAATTTTCATACAAAATAGAAAATATATGTTTATAGGAAGTCTATGTATTATACATTTACAAACTATTATGATGTGTTTTGACACAAAGAAAACTGAAACAATTTTAATAACAATATTACAAACCATATTTTCTGATCATATCACAAAAGTATTAGAATTAGGTAATAAAAATGAGGCCAACATTTCTATCTTCTTGGAAATTAAATTAAAAAGAACACTCTTCAAAATATATTTCAGTCATAAGAGAAATCAAAACTCAGATTACAAAAACTTATTCACCAAAAGTTAAGCATGGACATAATTCTAAATCATGAAAATATAAAGTATAAATATTAAAATCAAGTACATGCAGAGATGTTGGCTATGGCCTAAACAATTTATGAATTATAAAGAAAATCCAACTATAAATCACTTAGATATTAATGACAATGGATACACTATTGCCAATATTTATTGGAGGTGATCAAAATGATAGGGAAAAAATACAAAGTATTAAATCTTTTTATTTTTTTTAAATGAATAAGAATAAACTAAGCATTCTGTCTGAAAAGCTAGAAAAATAACAAATAGCTAAATAAAATAAAACAAAGGTATCAATAAAAATTAAAAAGCGGATTTATTATAGAAATGGATGGGAATCAATGAGGGCATTAGAATAAAGAAAAAAAGTAGAATTCATACATTAAATGAAGGACTGGTTGAAGTAATCAGTACAATACTGTGCCAGTTCAATGTATTATGTCCACCAAAATGCCATTATCTTTGACGCAATCTTGTGTGGGCAGACATATTAGTGTTGATTAGATTTTGGAAACCTTGGGGTGTTTCCATGGAGATGTGATTCAGTCAACTGTGGACAAGATCTTTGGTCGGAGAAATTTCTGTGGAGGTCTTGCCCCACCCACACAGAAAGAGCAAGCTTGCTACAGCCAAGAGGGACACTGAAGAAAGCACAGAAGCTGAGAGAGGAGCTGCAGATGACAGACAGTTTGAAGACAGCTGTTGAAAGCAGACTCTTGCTCTGGAGAAGCTAAGAGAGGCCAAACACCCCAAGAGCAACTAAGAGTGACATTTTGAAGAGGAGCTGTGGCCTAGAAAGGAATGTCCTGGGAGAGAGCCATTTTGAAACCAGAACTTGGAGCAGACGCCAGCCACATGCCTTCTCAGCTAACAGAGGTTTTCTAGACACCATTGGCCGTCCTCCAGTGGAGGTAACCAACTGTTGATACATTACCTTGGATACTTTATGGCCTTAAGACTGTAACTGTGTAACCAAATAAACCTCCTTTTATAAAAGCCAATCCATTTCTGGTGTTTTGCATTCCAGAAGCATTGGCAAATTAGAACAAATAGGGTGATCCAGAAAAATGAGAAAAAATTTAAAAATGCAGACATTACTATTGTATGGGGCTGTTTTTAACAAAATAAACTTCCAAAAAAAAGTGGTGAGTTAAGGATGAATTATTCAACAAATAAATTCAAGTAACAAATAAATTTAATTAGCAAGTATATAATAAATGAATACAACTGGCAATTTTTAAATGAGTTTTCTACCTTAGAAAATGTGCCAAATCAATGGGAAAAAAAATTATGGAATGGTCTACTCATACACGCACAGAAAACACAAGACCCTCAAATATTGACCGTTAGTGATAAAACAATGTAAACTGACCCAATAATGAGTTACCAGATGTGACAGTTTGGTTTACTCAGCTCATTTTAACACTCCTACTCCTCCTTGGGCAGCATGGTTTTCCTTTTCCATTGATGTTGGACCTTACAACAATCATATTTTTTGCCACAACAATGTTGGCAGAAACAAAGATATATCGGTTTGAACCAAAGCTTCAAGAGGCATCACATATTCCTACTTCCCCATTCATGGCAACCAGAACTTTTCATAGTCATGGCGTGAGATAAACATGCCCAGGTAACATCTGGAATAAGAAGAATGAGGAGATGTGGAGTAAACCTGACCGGCCCAACTAACGCCTAAACCCAGCCTGAAGCCTGCAGTCAAGCTCCACCAACCCACAGTCTGAATCAGTACTTTGAGGAAGAAAAATAAAGGCTAGTCTTGTAACCCACTGAGTTGTTGTTTTTTTTGTAATTCAGTTTTATTGAGATTTATCCACATACCATACAAGCATCCATGGTGTACCATCCACAGTTCACAGTACTATCATATAGTTATGCATTCATCACCCCAATCTATTTTTTAACATTTTCCTTACATCAGAAAGAATAAGAATAATAAAAATAAAAAATAAAAGTTAAAAAGGACACCCAAATCACCCCCCCATCCCACCCTATTTTTCATTTAGGTTTTGTCCCCATTTTTCTACTCATCCATTAATACACTGGATAAAGGGAGTGCAATCCACAAGGTTTTCACAATCGTACTGTCACCCCTTGTAAGCTACATTGTTTTACAATCATCTTCAAGAGTCAAGTCTATTGGGTTGGAGTTTGGTAGTTTCAGGTATTTACTTCTAGCTATTCCAATATATTAAAATGTAAAAAGTGTTATCTATATAGTGCCTAAGAATGTCCACCAGAGTGACCTCTCTACTCCATTTGAAATCTCTCAGCCACTGAAGTTTTATTTAATTTCATTTTGCATCCCCCTTTTGGTCAAGAAGATGTTCTCAATCCCAAGATGCCAGGTCCTGATTCATCCCCGGGAGTCATATCCTGCATTACCAGGGAGATTTATACCCCTGGGAGTCAGGTCACATGTAGTAGGGAGGGCAGTGAGATCACTCACCAAGGTGGCTTAGTTAGAGAGAGAGGGCCACATATGAGCAACAAAGAGGCACTCAGGGGGAGGCTCTTAGGCACAATTATAAGCAGGTTTAGCCTCTTCTTGTAGCAACAAGCTTCATAGGGGCCATCCCCAAGGCAGAGGGCTCAGCACATGAAGCCATCAGTCCCCAGTGTTTGTGAGAACATCAGCAACAATCCAGGTGAGGAAGTACAGCACCTCTGCATCCTTCCCCAGCTCTTCAGGGGGGCCTTGAATATATATTTTTATTTTCCACCCAAATTACTTTAGGATGAATCCACTGAGTTTTGAGGTGGCATATTATATAACATTATTATGGCAATAGTTGACTATTGCATAAGGTTTCTACTTATATAATATTACTCAGTGATGTCAAAAAGAAAGAAGTAAATTAGTTCTTATACACTGTGGGTGAGGTTATTCTGGAGGACAAAAGTCTGAACAATTTTGCCCAGAAATTCCTCTTCTAAGTCTTTATTTTGAAGAAATTGTAATGAAGACAAACACAGATTTTTAACAGTTTGTTGTTAAAATTATTCTGCATCCATCCAATGATACACCATATAGCCATGGAAAAGCAGGCTACAAAAGCATATTTCCAAATGTGGAAATATTTTTATAACATATTTAATTTTAAAATCAGGGTATAAACTGCATGTTCAGGATGAAGGGGAGAGAGAAAATTCAGAATTAGTTATCGTGAAATATTAAAAGGGATTATCTGTATCATAATTTTTTTCAAAATAATCTTTTTTTAATTAGAAGAAAAACTATTCAATGTAACATTTTATTGGCAGTTGTAATAAAATAAATGAATGTGATTCTGGGGCACAAAAGAGGTACATATGTTCCTAATAATGTACAAACAGGATAATTATTTTTAATATTCATATACTTAAAAATTTATGATGATGACTAAAATCAATTCTGAATGTCCCCAAACTGTTGACATTTCAAATTATATAGTAATTGTGTTGCTCACAAATTACACAGTATAATTTAAAAGATTTTAAACATATAAATTTATATGTGCTTATGTTATGCTTGATGTTACTTAGAAATTTTTGTCTGCATTTTATTTGAAAAGAAGCATTCATTTAATACTTCTAAGCATACTTAATAGTGTTGCATATGTTTATTTTAAGTGGAAAGTTTTCCAAAATGAATCTAAACAGAAAACATTTCATCAAAATTGGCATGCTAATGTGTTGACTTTAAAGCTATGCTTAAAAATGATTTCTGAATCTTCTCGGTTTATGACAGTCACACCCAGTTATGCTTTGAGTTTAATGTGTTTAGACATAGTGTTCAATTCAATTCAACCTCAGAATAAAATTTCAATTAGAAACATTATTCATATGAGACACTCTCTATTTTCATCTTCAGAGTTTGCATTAAACACTATTAAATACTAAATGCAATAAAAATAAATTTGTAAAATAGACAACCACTGCATGTTAATATTCAAGGCTATTCAATAATGCATTGGACTTACTTCTGGCTCCACTGATTATACTAGTAAAAGGATTGCCCCAAAGTCAACCAATCACTTTTCTCAGTATCCTCTATCCCTTGAATTATTTACACTACAGTTCTTCTCTGAAGAAGATATTTTCTCTTTCATCTTCTGAGATATTGAAATCAAGTTTCCTTGGTCTTGTCCTCTTTCTGAAAACTCACTCTGTGACAGTTTCCTGGGCCCTTTTCTTCCCCTGCCCCCTAAAGGAGGGCCTTAAATAATAATCCAAATAAAGCTGTTAGACTATATCCATGAGATTTCATCTTTCTATATTTTCCTTTGACATTTTGTGAAATGTTATAAACTCATAAACTCCCATTCTTTCATTCAGCTGTTGAGTCCCTACTCAAAAAACAAATGGTGGGAGATTCTGGAAATACAGTGATGATAAATTTTGAACCTCTTTAGTTTCTCCACCAGAAAAGCAGAGCAAATAGAATAACTTAAGCAGATAATACAAAACAAACAAACAAAACAAATTATGAAATAAAGATAAATTAAGTTTATTCTTTTTAATGTCAAGGAAAGTTTAAATAATAAACCTAGTTATTATCCCATTTATGGAGGAATATCTTTATTATTTTTTAAAAAATGCAAAACTTTCTTTTAAAGAATCAAACAATGATGCAAAGTACAAAATAAAAAATAAAAATAAATACTCAAAATACTTTCACATTCCCAGAAATAAACTCATGCTAATATTTACTTATGTGGATTGATGATGGATGGATAGATAGATAGATAGATAGATAGATAGATAGATAGATAGATAGATATAGGTATTGCCAGACAAAGTTTGGGAATCATTTCATTAAAGACAACCATAATTTCATACACCTTGAAAATATAAGACATTAACTGTAATAATGTCTGAATTTAATAGAAACAAAATTAAGCTGATAAATTTCTGAAGTCAGTTATACATTTCTGTTCACCAGAGGATATATTAGTACTTAAGAGTAAAGAAAATATTTGAAATCCATTCAAAGCTTGGAATCATTATGTACTTACATTTCTTTTTTTTAACTTAGTTGATTCCATGCTCAAACAAATGAAATATTATACTAACATTTGTAATATATTTTCTTCCCTGACCTTATATTTATTTGTATTATTTTCTGATATTCATTCCTTATATTATATTTATTAATATTATTATTATCATATTTCCCATCACCTATTATTTGTTACTTAAAGAATATGTCAATTAACTTCTTCAACTTTCGGCCCTTGGTTGTTTGTCTTAATTCAATAAACAGCAATCAAGTTAGAAGAATTGCAGATCTAAACAAAAATATGAGAATTTTCATGTTGTAGTAGACAGAGATTTCCTGGCAGGACACAAAAAACAGTAACCACACAAAAAATAATCGATAAATTGGACTACATTAGATTAAGAATTTCGATCATCAAAAGACCTTATTAAGAGAGGGAGAAAGACACAGAGTGAGAAAAGATATATGCATGAAATACTGTGTTCAAAAGAGGAACCATATAACCTCAGGACCACAGAGTCATATCAGGACATCCTGGGTATGTCTCCAGAAATAGAGAGTGAGTGAGGGCTGAGTTACACATGAAAATATCTGAATAAATATTTTATAATGGTATAAATGGAAATTGTTGACTTTAAACACCAGGGGAGCTTTCTGAAACTACATTTGTTGGGGCCCATCCTAAAATCAGATTCTTTGGTGAGGTTCTGTCATCTATACATTTAAATGGGTTTCCTAGGAATCACTATTGCAAACTCCTAGATAAGAACCACTAATATAGATAGCTGCTCTTACATTTTGTTCCTGTCTGTTTTACAAGTTCCTTATTAAATATCTCTTCAAGTTAGTTTATAGAAAAGGAACATAGTTAAGCAAATATCTTGCTTTTGAAATTAAATAATAAGATTAATTTAATGGCAAATTCTGTATGGGTAACTTATACTTAAAACTGATTATCTAGAACCCTTGGAATCTAACCTTTTCCAATTGTACACCACACTAGTAAAAAATCATTACACACACACAAGCATATCTATATGTAAAACATATATATATGTTATAGACAGATGCTGCAGCATTAATATATTGTTTATGCTGTCAAATGCACACAACACACGAAATTTTAAAAGGATGAGACTAAAATGCTATAAGCAGTACTTTAAAAATATCTTGTTGGCCATTATGGCTTGATACCAGTATTAGGTATGAGAATGAGTATTATTAGCTTTAGATGAGATTTATCATCCACCATAAGATGTGTAACTCCCTGTTTCAAATTTTAAGTTTGATAATTTTCCTTTTTCCAAATTTTTTGCTGATATGATTAGATCATTTGTTTATTTATTTTTAACTTTGTAATGTGGCTGAATAATTACTCATGGTAGTAGCAGAGAAGTATTGATCTTGCTGTTGTTTGCTTGTGTTCACATCGTTAGTATTAACCTTTAATTTCTATGAAGAAATCTTTTAATGCTAATTTTCTATTCTTAGGATTAAGTTATTTAAAACTATATAATGTAATTATAAACACAATTAAGTCATAACAATTAGAATGCAGTAAGTTGCAATATGCTGAATGTGAATAAATGAATCAGTACACCACTATCTATTTTCACCATTGTGGAACTCATACTCTTTCCTCAAAGTAAATATCCAAATACAAGGATGCTTAACATGTAGACCAAGGGGAAAGCCAATGTCAATTCATTTATGATATATTAGAAATGTTAACTTCTACTGTCTTCAATAAAATATAACCTAACTTTCTTGCAATGTGTTATGCAACAATCTTTCTTGAGATGTGTTATGCAACAATCACTGATCTAGAGGGTACTATGACTTGAGAAAGCACAAGTCAATAGTACTACAAGTGCAGTATTTTGCAGATATATTAGGAACTGCTCCATATTTTCCATTAAAGTATTTGTTGAGTGTGTAACTTTAATTCAAATCCTGTAAATGTTCAGGTCTCAGCATCAGGATGTCTAATGAGGGAAATGCAGACTGTTTAAATTTCATTTCCATTATGACTTGGTTTGCTTCTTTTCACCCTTGGTAATAGGAACAAAAATACCTTTGATGCCTTGTTTTACAAAAGATTTATCAGAAACATTTTGCTATAGCAAGTCTCAAGAAAAACGCTGGTCACAGTCCTTTCAAAAGTTACTTTCAAAAGGAATTAGTGGGAGAGTCTGTTTCTGCCGCTGTACTCTCCATCTAACTCTGTCCCTTTGGAGACAGAACCAGAACTGTTATGTTGGACAGTTCAATCCAAGTTTAAACTTGCTTAGGCAAAAGGGGATTTATTGACTCATATAACCACAAAGGACATCAGTGAAGGAGAGATGGTTAAGAACTTAAAATTTTCAAGATTTCCACTCTATCAATTCTCTCTACTAATCTTTGCATTTTGGGTTTGTCCTCTCCAACTGCAGATTGGCTTTTTCTAGAAGAGTAGACCTAGAGATCCTAGAACTCCTCAACTTAATGTTCTCAGCTTTCTGTCAAGATAGAAGCAAGTCTCTTCCCTCAGTGGCTCTGGATCCAAAAATCTAATGGGATGGTATAGTTTAAATGTTCTCCCCATGGAAATCAGTGTGATCAGGCATGTGAATATATCTTTGAGGGCAATCCTTGTTTGGAAGACATGCTTAGATCCTCATCTAGGGAAAGGATAAGCCGCTTCCTGATAGAAGGTAGATACTATTCATATAAAAAGGAAAGGTATTTAGAGGAAAAACAATGTGCATGGAAGCAGCAAATTGGTCAGTGGAATGAAAATGAGCTATGTATTTCTGCAGTCTTACTGCATCCTTGCAAGTAAATCAAGTCTGTTAGCAAATACCACGCCTACACACCACATTCTCAAGACGGACAATGGACTCATACATAACCTTTACTATGTTAAAAACTTCAGCCATATCTGTTTCCTTATTAGTCTCTATTAGCATAAGACACATCTTTGGGTTGATTTAAATAGTTACATATTTTTGTCTTGCTTTTTTTCAATATTTTCATTTTTTTCTAATTGTTTTGCCTTTAAAAAAAAAAATAAGTCAAAATTCAAAGAATTTTTCTTTTTCTTATATGTTTCCCTTTCTCCAAAGTCAATGAATCTGTTGCTCATTTCTTTAAATAAGCTTATATTGGCAATAAAATCAAGAAGTAGAACTCTAAATTGTCGTTTGATGCCTCCGGGAATAGCTAAATTAGTTTTGAAGCAATCAGATTTCTTTCCTTTGCAACATTGAGAATAAAGGTTTGTGTACTTTCTAATGGAGCCACAAGGAATGTAGGAAAGAAACAATTTTATACTGCATTAGGGTACTTTGCTTCAAAGTCGAACCTTTATTTCTGTAAGATAATTCACTTAACCAGTGTGGCAAAGGCAATATATCAAATAGTTCTGAACATTACACATATAATCAATAGTTTGAGACAATAAAATAAAATATTATCAGCTTTATTAAACTTCAGGGACATGCAGAGAGTAACTGGGAAGTAAAATAGCATGAAAATTCAATTAATATCACTACTATTGCAAAGTCTGTCTGAGTAACCACTTAGCAAGGAGCACTCATGGTTATTCAGGCAAAATCATATTGAAAAATATCCACAAAAGAAAGAGGATAGACGAGCTGAAATATGCAATCAATTTCCAGAGAATAAACACTGATTTAGTTTTGGATCAATGTACCAGGTTTCATATTTTAGGACCCTATTTAGTGTTTTTGTTTTGTTTTGTTTTGTTTTTTAATCTTATTTAAAGGCTCTTAACCTCTTACACTTACAAAAAAATTTTTTTTTAAAGGAAAGAGTATGAAAGTCCAAAAACTATCATTGAAAAAGCAATTCAAATTTAGGTTAAAATTTAGCCATTTCAGAAGATTTAAGCCATTAAGATTTGATCAGCCGATTAAGGCACTTATCAAATGCAGAAGGCACTTTTTCAGGTCATTACCTAAGAGATGCTGAATCAGTCAAAGCACAAGTGGAAAAGCTTTCAAGAGATGTTTTCTGCTAAGACCTGCAAGTAATTATAAAAATCCATATGGATACTATGATAGTTTGCCTTCTTATTGACAAATCTTTATTTTTATAATCATCCAAAGTGATCAAAAAATTTAAAAAGACAATGACAAGATGGCTGTGTATACTCAGGCAAAATTTTCTTTTATTAGTCAAATAATCAGCCAATACTTTTTGTGTTCCACTTTTGTTTCACATACACTGCTGGCTTATAGATATAAAAATAAGATATCTATCTCTAATGGTTAATTTTATGTGTCAATTTGGCAAGGCTATGGTGCTCAGTTACTTATTCAAACACTAATCTAGGTGCTGCTATGAAATTATTTTATAAATGTGATTAACATCTATAATCAGTTGGTTTTAAATAAAGATTACCCTCAATAATGTGGGTAGATCTCATCCAATCACTAGAAGGCCTTAAGAGTCAAAACTGAGGTTTCCCAGAGGAAAGGAATTCTGCTTCAAGATTGCAAAGATAACTCCTTCGGAGACTCCAGCCTATCAGCCTGTAGCACACATTTCAGAATTTCAGATTTGCCAGCACAGCTCTCACCCCCTTAAAATAAATATCTTTGTGTGTGTGTGTGTGTGTGTGTGTGTGTGTGTGTGTGTGTGTAATCTCCTACTGGCTTCTGTTTCTCTAGAGAACCCTGACTACACACTATCCCTCACTTAGACAAAACAGTCTGAGTTAAGGTATTATTTACAGAAACAGAACTACATATTTCTATAGCTACTACTTCAGTTAAAATAGAAGCAAATAATATAATAGTTAATATTGTCCTATACTGTTCTATGAAAATTTGAAGCAGTGTGGAAAAACAAGTGGGCTTGGATACAGGCCTGCCTGAGTTTGAAATCAAACTGCTTTCACTTTCTAGCTGGTAAATTTGGCTATTTACTTTAGCCTAGCTAAAGATTTTTTTTCCTACATATAATAGAAGGAAATTTAAACATGTACCTGAACTGTGTTGGGAACATTAAATGAAGTGTGATTCATGCAGAGCACAATGACTAGAATACAGCAGGTGATTAATAGATGCACATTATTATTAGAAGGAGGAGTATCACATCAAGAGGAGAAACAGAATGGATTGATGCTGCAGCTGCTGATGCTCTATTGTCGTTGGCAAGGTACCCAATGCTTTGCTGTTGAGTTCATAGCATATTTTTTTCTCTGAAACACAACTATTTTCCTAGAAACTTCCCATTTTGGAAATATCCCAACTGGAAGTAAACTCAGGGAGGCAGCATTTAAGGAATGGTGTGATAACTAATACTAATATGTTTTTTTAATTAAATTCAGGTTTATTGAAATATATTCACATACCATACTATCATCCATGGTGTACAATTAACTGTTCACAGTACCATCATATAGACATGCATTTATCACCCCAATCTATTTTTGAACATTTCCCTTACATCAGAAAGAATCAGAATAAGAACAAAAGATAAAAGTAAAAAAGCACACCCAAATCATCGCCCCCATCCCACCCTATTTTTCATTTAGGTTTTGTCCCCATTTTTCTACTCATCCATCCATACACTAGATAAAGGGAGTGTGATCCACAAGGTTTTCACAATCACACTGTCACGACCTTGTAAGCTACATTGTTGTACAATTGTCTTCAAGAGTCCAGACTACTGGGTTGGAGTTTGATAGTTTCAGGTATGTACTTCTAGCTATTCCAATATATTAAAACCTAAGAGGTGTTATCTATATAGTGCATAAGAATGTCCACCAGAGTGACCTCTCATCTCCATTTGAAATCTCTCAGCCGCTGAAACTTTATTTCATTTCATTTCACATCCCCCTTTTAGTCAAGAAGATATTCTCAATCCCACAATGCTGGGTTCGGATTCATCCCCGGGTGTCATATCCCATGGTTCCAGGGAGATTTACATCCCTGGGAGTCAGGTTCCATGGAGAGGGGAGAGCAGTGAGTTCACCTGCCGAGGTGGCTTAGTTAGAGAGAGAGGGCCACATCTGAGCAACAAAGAGGCACTCAAGGGGAGACTCTTAGGCACAATTATATGCAAATCTAGCCTCTCCCTTGCAAAAACGAGCTTCATAAGGGCAAATCCCATGATAGAAGGCTCAGCACATCAAACCACCAGTCCTCAATGTCTGTGACATCAGCATCAGTCCAAGTGAGGAAGTCCAACTCTTCTGCATTTTCCCCCAGTTCCTCAGGGATGCCCTACATATATATTTTTATTCTCTGCCCAAATTACTTTGGGATGTGTCACTGTTTCACTCTAAACTATACAAACCTACCATATCTCACTTCCTATTCAAAGTTCCATGTAGTTGTGGTGTTTGAACAAACTGACTATAGAGTCATACTGTTCAGAATATAGATCCTGCACCAAATAGACATCTCTTCCCTTGGTCTCACATGGAAGTTGAAGTTTTAAAACAGTCAGTTTCGACCTTCACCCTTGGCCTGGTTTGCCATAGTCTTACCCAGATCTGCTTCATTCATATCACTAATTGAAGTCTGGGCTCTTTTTCAGCTTACTAATACTAATATTAATATTAGTAATTAATACTAAAAACAAGAAGTTCCAGACTTTTATTCTGCTTACACTCCAAAACTAAGTTACAATAAGCCGATAGATCATCTACTACGTAAGCTGGTAATCAGCAATTTTATGAATTCTTTTCTCTGCTAATGCATGCATTAGTTTTTAATTCAATTTGATTTTATCTAAATGAGAAACATTAGGAAACAAGCTCACCATGTTATATTTACTGGGTCCAAATTTTATTCCATGCTGAAAAAAATTTCTGCTGTTTCTAATCAAGCAGATGATACTAGAATGTCTTTGTTATCAATTAGTCAGAAAATTGAATCAATAAATTTTTTTGGTAGCTAGCCAGAAGCCCATTTAAAGCAATACCTTTAAATCAAGTTAAAATTAGTGTTATTTCTCTGAACACTACTGGAAAATTCAAGATGATTATGGTCTCTAAAAGCTCTGTCAGAAAAACTAAATAATATGGCTCCTTTCAACGGGAGACTATTGACTTGGAATTTCCTTGGTGTATTGTAATTTATATTCAGATATGCCATGGATCAAATCATATTTCCTGAAAAATGATGACTGAACATAGCAGAAAACCTTTATATTATGATGATAATGCAAGCTTTGGTCCAGCATTCGCACACAATGCTATGTGCCTTGGTTTTTACCCATCATTAGAAGTTATTCTATCTGGGAAAAATATTGATAAAAACATGTCATATAATTTCAGTTTCTTTTTCCAGTCACCCTATTGGATAATAAGTTCCCAAATCAGAGACAGTGAATATTCTTAGAACACAGGGTCAGTAAATTCTGATGGCTTTTTTTATCTCCAATGCCTAATAACTGAGTGTGATATATAGATATAGATATAGATATCAGATACTTTCCACTTGTTTAAATAAATGAATGGCAAAAGTGAAATGATTTTTAAAAAATGAATAGTGAAATCAATGATAAAAATTTCAGAAAGCAAGATAAATTCTGGTATTAATAAAATGTTAAGGGAAGAGAAATTCCATATTCTTTGAATTCCCTGGACATCAAGAGTATTGGGTCAATTTTATTAATTTTCTTAAAATTGTAGAACTTTTGGAGATCGATTGAACCTTAGAGCATATACGGCTTAACCAAAAGGAAAATAACGTTTCCTAGGACTGTCTGCCAGCCTGGATGTGATGCCTAACGAACATGAACAGAGAGAGTAACTGCATTTGGGAGACTATTGAAATCAGTCTTGAAAGCAGAGTGAAGATCTAGGATAACAGGCTGTTGTGCTGGAGTCCCACTCCACCGTCTCTCCCCTCTGTGATTTCAAAAGCTAGACCCAATGTTGTAGCCCAGTGAAAAGAAACTGAAGGCTGAGAGTCTGTGGCAGGAAATCCCATAAAACAGAATCAAGGGATGCGTCTTCTGTTGGCCACTGGAGTGGATTTGATAGCAGACTTTCCTCTTTTTCTACCCTGAGGATTTGTATTGATAATACAAAATACATTTCAAAAGTTCCACAAAGGGATGCCAGGATATGGTATGGTTTGAGATTAAATTACTGCTATGTGTAAGTCTTTATATTTATTTTTCTCTATCTACATTTCCCAATTACCAAACCACTTTATTTTCAGCTAAAGCAGGAAACCGTAAGAAATAAAAATGTCTATGTAGGTCATAAATAATGCCTATTTAGGAAGAAATACGGAATAGCAGAGAATTCAAAGGGCTTTGGAATTATTCCTAGGTTTGAGTGCTAGTTCTGCCACTTGCTATTGTAAAAGTATCAATTTACTTGTCTGCAATATATATATATATGTATAGGTGTATAAAAATTACATGTTCATAAGATGTGAAAATTAAATCATAATGTCAATATGTAAAGAATTTAGTACATAATTCTCGTCCAACCCTCTTTTCCTGATAAATTGATCATGTCAATCAATTTTTAATTTGATTATATTTTTACTTATCCTAAAACATGTCATTTTAGAGGTTTATTTTCCCACCATTTGTTTTGTGTTGCTAAGCATCTTGCTTCAGTAGAAATTCCACAAAAGCTTCAATCCGGAATTCACATCCAAGCTTAGAGGTTTCAAATTGAAATTCTAAGCACAATCAAGGTCATATAATATACTTCTTTGGAAGAGATCCAAAAAAGTATGTGTCCTTTTGATTTACTGGAAAATAGCAACTGTTCTTGCTGAGTTTTAGAAAATATAGAATAGTTGCAGTACGATGTGTCAACTCAAATAATTAAGAAATTTTCAGAAATAAATTATATATTTAAGATAAGTGTAATAGTGGTAGTTTTATTATTTGTAAAAATGTTTATTTTCAAAAACAAGCTATGCTTCATCTAGAAATGAATTAAGTCTAATATATAAAGGGCATCAACATTTAATTCCATCATCCTTAATGACTGTTTTGCAATTTTGTGATAAATGTATTGGATAGTTTGGATCTATTATTTTCAATTATAGCTTGTTTGCTTTATTTTAATGATAACTATAATGAGTATAATGATTCTTTATATTGGGAATAGTTTCTATAGTCAATAACTAATGTGAAAATAAAACTCTCATTAATTTTAAGTAGCCTTGACCTTCATTACATGTTCATTATTAACCTGAAAAATAAGCACACTTATCTCTTTCATGGATGAGACATTAATCGTATTACATTGATCTGAGGATTACTGAAACAGCCTTCTCAGCCAGGATGAGGAGAACCTGGAAAATGAAGAGGCAATGAATAGAAAAATGTTAGGAGATCAAACAAGATGACCAGAGAATGAGGAAACTGAGAGTTAGGAGAAAGTTGAAAAGGAACAAATAGTAAGGAACTTAAGATCAGAAATAAAATCATCATGAGTTGTGCAAAAAGAAAAATCAGAAATAGGAAGCAAGAAGACATCACAATGAAAAGAAAGCATCTCTCAAATATCATGTTTGTTATCTTCTCATATGAATACTTCAGTGCATTTATTGATATCTGGAACACCTTCAGATTGCAAAATTATTGAAACTGATGAAATATTTGAAGAATTAAAACACTGTGCCCTTTGCATGAACCTTCTCTTTGGAACCCTTGAACAGTTAATTGTGTTTTGTTTGATTTGAGTATGGATCCTAAAGTCATCCAGAGAATAAATAGTGCACAAACTTACTTTTATCACCCACAGGGATAAAACCACACTAAGAATGATAGACTTAAATTTGTGGTAGGTTAAAAATCCTTGCCTGTGGCATAGGTATCAGAATTTTAAAAGGAATCTAATACTCTCTTATCATTCAGAAAATAATTCAAGGTTTCTTAACACAGAGACTCATGGCTTTTTCCTGTCACATTAAACTTACGGCATTTAGGTGGAAAGTTTAACTAAGCCACTTTTGAGATTTTTTTTTTTTTTCATTTTTGAAATTTTGAATGGAAAATTGCTTTTGCCATTCATCTATTTTCTTTCCTCCTTTATTATTATTTAATTTCTTTTAAAAATTAATTTTAAAAAATGAGACATTTTTAAAAAGGAGACATTGGTAATGAGAAGGCCCCTCTAAAGATATCACGTACCTTAAAAAAAAAAAAACAACACACGAGTAATATCCTTTTTTTTTTTTTTTTTTAAATTCCAGGTAACCCTACAGAGTCTCTTTACAGTTCTTGAAGTATATTTCTCATTCTGCCACCAGTTAATCTTTTTGGCTCTAAAGTCAGCTTCTGGGATAAAATGACAGCTTCACATCCATAAACACAGTTTCTGGTAATTCAGCAAAGCCACAGGCCAAAATTCTCTCTCAGGAGAACAATGGGCCTGGACCCAAAGACAGCTCCAGAGATCGATAATAATAAAGCCACTATTTCTTTTTTCAGCACTCTTCACTCTTAAATAAGGAAGTGTTTGAACTAAACAGATGGTCTTCAAAATATGTAACTTTCAAACTTTTCCCAATTTTCTGAACTGTCTTTTATAGAGGCAGAGCAGAAACTAAGTAGGCAAAAGATAGACTTAATAAATAGTTGTTGAATAAATAGATGAATGAATGAATGAATGGAAAGCTTACCTAAGAATGATCATCTAATGCAATTATTCAAGGTAAACTTAAGAGAAATATCTAACATACCATGAAGAATCTACAAAATTAATTTATTGCAATAGAAAAATTCTAAGATTAATGTGTATTCCTGTTACATTTGTCTGCTTATCAAATAAATGAGTAAACATATTTATTTGTATCAAAGCCAGTTTTCAATATGAGGATCTGCTGGGCTCTTTTTTTTTTTTTATCATGAACAATGAACAAAACTACTCTAACACACCAGGATGGAGATATTAGCATACAACTCTTATAACACAGTGGGATTTAGTCTTTAATATTTCTTTTCTGTGCAATGCCTTGTGATAGCCAGGATTATTTAGAAATCTAAGTCACTAAAATTAGGATACTCACATCCATCTCCATTATTAGAAACACTCTTCTACCAAGTTAAAGCATGTCTTCTGCTACCTCTGGAGACTGGGACTAAGGGATATGGGAATCAGGGCATAAGAAAGGGAGAAGTAAGTAGGTGTTCTGGTTTGCTAGAGCTGCCTTTATGCAAAATACCAGAAATGGATTGGCTTTTATAAAGGGGATTTATTAGGTTACAAATTTACAGTTCTGTGGTCATAAAAGTGTCCAAACTAAGGCATCAACAAGAGGATACCTTCACTAAAGAATAGCCGATGGCATCCAGAACACCACTGGCAACTGGGAAGGCACATGGCTGACATCTGCTGACCCTTTGCTCCTGGGTTCTGGTTTCAAAATAGCTTTCTCCAAAATGTCCCTGGGCTTGTCTCTCTTAGCTTCTTCAGCTCCTGTGCATCTAAGCATCTAGGGGTCCTCTCTTCTCTCTCTCAGCTCCTGTGCATACTTGGTTGTTTTCCCTGGGTTTCTCTCTAAGTATTTGGGGGTCCTCTCAGCTTCTCCAAAGCAAATTCTGTGCTAGCATCTCCAAATGTCTCTAAGCATCTGGGTCTGTGTTGGCTCCTGAGCTCTCTTAAGTACTCCAGTGAACCAATCAAGACCCACCCTGAATGGATGGGACCCACATCTTCATGGAAATAACCCAATCATAGGTCCCTCATAGTCAGGTAACTCACATCTTCATGGAAACAATCAAAATGTTCCACCCAACAAGATTGAGTTAAAAAATCATGGCTCTTCTGGGGTCCATAACAGTTTCAAACTGGCACAGTAGGTTAAAAGTTATTTTATTTTTATCTTCATAGTATTTGAGCCATTGTAATTTCTCTATCAGTATTTTTGTACTATGACTAATTTAATAACATGACCCAGTTCCATAAAGATGGCACTTATCTAAGAGACATGTGGTTCTGCTTATGTTCAACTTGACGTTTTTCCTGAAGTCATAAAATGATATACTTTCTTCCAAAAACTGTGGATCATGCAAAATTTGCCAATTGCAATATTCTGTGCCTTTAGTGGCCATGACTCTAGGAGGAGGTGTGCTAGGCAGTTGAACATCAAGCACGCGTGCACACACACACACATATATGTACACACACAATCCTGACTGTTTTAGTTTCCTTGTCTGCTTAAGCAAATACCATGAAATGGGTTGTTTTAAACAATGGGAATTTATTAGCTTACAGTTTTGAGGTTGGAAAAATATACAATTCAAGGCATTATAAGAATGATACTTTCTCCCCAAGACTGTGGTGTTCTGGGGCTGCCTGCTGGCAACTCTTGCTCCTTAGCTTATCACATAGGAAGGCACATAGTGGCATCTCCTGGTCTCTTCTTTCTCTTTTGGGTTCCATTTCAGCTTCTTGCTTCCTGTGGCTTGCTTTCTTTCCTGAATTTCTTTCTCTTATAAAGGACTCCAGTAATAAGATTAAGTCCCGTCCTGATTGAGGTGGGTCACAACTTAACTGAAGTAGCTTCATGAAAGGTCCTACCTACCCACAGGAATGGATCAGATTTAAGACCACGTTCTTCTAGGGTACATACAGGTTCAAACCACCACAACAAGGTTAAGTGCCTATCACATTGCAGAGACCTCATTAGCATTATCTAGTGCATCTAGGATGAGACCCCTGGTCAGTCATCATGGACCATGTCATTAAATTCCATGACTGAAGATACTTCAACCACAGCCTCAGTGTAGTAGATGTGTTGATGAAACTGACTCATTTCATAACATATCAGAGACCCCCGTTAGTGATATTTTGCCCATTGTGCTTATTGTTTGACACACATTTGTTGAAGGCTTATTATGTGTCAATCAAACCAGGCCTTGGGGATATAAAAATAAAATATGAACTCAGTCTTGTCTCTTAAAGAGATGTTGCATTTTCATGGACTGATCTCCCATATAGCCTCTCAATGCATAGCCTGTTTTAATTTCTTGATTACTTATTTCCCCTTCCTTCTCTCATAACTCCTTCATCCCTGGGCTACAAACTCTTACCTGATCTCAAAATTTTAATGATCCAAAACATAATAATATGAAATAAACATGCCAAAATCTAGAAAGTGCTAAGAGACTCTCAACCTGGAACACTTTGAAAATGTCCTTACATCTACTCTATTGATGTTTCATTGATTCCTTTCCATCCTCAAAGTTAAAAAAAAAAATGATTTTCAGGCATTAAATGCTCTGTTTTTCCCCTGTGTATTTTTACTATAAAATTATCCCCAGCCTAAACTATTTTAATGAGAGAAATGAAGGAGACTCCATAGTTTGTAGAATATTGTTAACCCCTATATTCATAAGAATTTCATACCTGGCCAATAGCAAGTTTGCAGTCCCTTACTGAATGCTATCTTACAAAATCAGCCATCAGCAACCAATAAAAGAAGGCACTTGTTTCTGATCTTGACAGAACAGAGTTACAAAAAGGGTAAGTAATCCTAATACAGGAAATTTGGTGCTTATAAGAAAATGAAAACACCCAATAGGAGAACAACAAAGCCTAGATAATTCTTTAAAAAAAAAAAGCCCCTGTGGGGTTTTGTACAACTCTTTAGACACTGAAGTCAAGCCAGTAGAAGTATGTCTTCTATCTAATGCTAAATGTGAAAACTTTTAAAAGAATTGATACGATTATCTGACCTTTTAAATACTAAGCTCCGGGCATCAAGCTTCTATGCTTTCTCTTTCTCTGTCTGAATTCTATTCTCTTATAAAGGACTCCAGTAGTAGGATTAAGACCCTTGCTGATTGAGATGGGACACACATTAACTGAAACAACTTCATCAAAGGTCCTGCTTACAAACAGTTTACACCCACAATAATGGATTAGATTTAAGGACATGCTTTTCTGGGGTACATACAGCTTTAAACCTCCACACTGTCACAAACATATGGCTTCTCAATAAGCTTAAGATAGTTTCAAAATGAAATCAACTGAAATTACAATTCAATGAAAAAATTTTAAGAGACAAACATTGGGAGAAAATTCAGCAAGAAAGAGAAAACAATTCTACATCCCTGAAATGCAAATTTAGAAGCCTAAGTAGAAGATAAACTTTCAGAGAGGTTATGTTGGACATTCCTAGGGGAACTGCCCAGGTTACTGTACAAACTTACCTAAGCTTCACGTTGAACCTTTTTACCTAAAGCCCTCCTTCTTTCTGCCCATCTTTTCCTTCCTGCATTAAACTTGCTCTCTTTTCTTCACCACATCAGTTACCTGCAAACAATCACACCAGGTGCTTGCACTGTCCCATTACCTCCTTTTACAGTAATTAAGCTTAACAGAGAGCTGACTATAATGGTTCTACCAGAACTGATCTTTTAGCTTTGGCGCAGATTAGCAACATAACTTTCATATTTAGGATTGTATAGTTCAGTGACATGAGTATGAAATTTTCAAAGCATATTTCTTGAGACTAAATCCCTCTTATGAGCTGTGTGAATAATGGCCATTTTATTTTATTTTTTTTTTACCTACCCTGTGCTTCAGTTTCTTTATTTGCAAAAAGAAGTTAATAATATTATCTACCTCATATGGTTTTAAGGATTAAATTATTTATTGAAACATAACTACTCTATTTGTAGTTGATGTTATTGTCATTGTTTCTAACTGTGCTGTGATATTACATATTACTGAGTCTACTATGGAAACATTAAAAGATTTACCACCCTGCATCCCTTTTGCATATGTGAAAAAAATTCTAAATTCTAATGACAAACAATTTGGTTGGGGAAAGGGTACAGAATTGAGAAGTGCCATCTTCCACAAGTAGAAATTCTCTTTGATTCAATGCATGCTTCCACAGAAAATAAACTGATACTTGTCAAAGGTCAACTAAGTCAAAGTTGACTTACATGTTTGTGTAATTATTTTGCCACTAATGTCAAATGTCTTTAAACAGGTAAATTAATAGTGTTTAGCATTCCACATCATGATAATGTCGCCTAATGTTCAGTTTCTAGGAATGCATTTCACTGTAAAGCAGACAAATGTGTTGCAACTGGGTCTGTTTTATTAATGTATTCTCAGGAGCAAAATCCTTAGACAAAAGATTTCATTTGGAATTCTGTTTAGAAGATGGAATCCTTACTGGAAAAGAACTTGTGATTATGATATCCATTGTTATCCAAAGTTATCCTAAATGTACATTGGTCTACTTGAAAAGTAAATAAAAAATTGAGTATTATTTTTACCCAATCATTTGCCCTCTCCATGAGAATGACAGGCTGGGTGCAGAGCTGTCCATAATAGTATTTTCTCTGCTAGGTGGCTTCTGTAATTTGTTGGCCTCTTTTATATCTGACTTGTGTATTGCCTTTATATTCCTTATATTTTCAAAATGCGTAAATTTTATGTACAATATATTATTTTTTATTTTGTTATAAGTAATAATTATGTTATTAAAATGCTGATAATACTTTTTATAGAGCTGAATATTTACATCAAACTCTAATTGTGTACAAAAGCAAAAACACAAAATATTAATATCAGGTATAATTAAGAGAAAATGAATAATAAAAATTATATACTGTTGTACCTGCCCACCTACCTTAGTGAGAAAGCATCATCAATCACTTTTAAAGCTGCTGAAGTTCCATTCCCAACCTTATCTTTCTCATTAATCTTCTCAGAAACAATACCGTAAGTTTGGTTTTTACCATTTATTTATGTTTTAAAATAAAAAAATTACCAAATCTTTGCAAATATACATAACATTTAGTTTACATATTTTGAGTATCATATGAAGAGAATCATACCATATATGTGTGTGTGTGAATATATGTATTTATACATATTCTTTGATTGCTTTTCCTCATCCAAAGTACATTTTTAAGATTTATGCATGTTAATCTAGGAAACTCTATCTAGTTCATTTATTTATACTTCTGTAGATTTCATTGTATTTATACAATGATGTACCCTCATTTAAATACTTATTAAGATGGTTTTTAAATTAAAATTTTTTTTTCTTAGAAAAAATACTGCCAAAGACGTTCTTGTGCATTCTCTTGCTTCACATATGGAAGCATATCTTTAGAATGAATAATTGGGAGAATTGATCAGTTGTAGGACTTTTTCATCTTCTACTTCCCTAGATAGTTCAGATTTGTGTTCCAAAGTGTACCAGTTTTAACTCCCAACAAAATGGTGTCTCTCCATTGCTTCTCATCCATGCCAGCATTTAGTCTTGTCAGATTATTAAATTTTTGTCAATCTGGATGTGAAATGGTATCTCATTATGTTTTTAAATTACCTTTAATTTGCATTTTCCTGAGGGGCTGTCAAGCAGGAGCTACAGACTTGGAGGAGACAGGGACAGCTGCTGCAGGAGAAGGCTCCAAAGGTAGAAAGACGGGTAAAATACTCCAGCTTCTCCTCTCCTCAGAATGTCCATCTTCTACTAGTGCCTCCCATTGGACAAACCTACCTGGAAATCAGAGGTTAAGGAAGCTCGAGAGATGTAATTGTCTGAAACACAAAGCAAGACAGAGCAGAGCAGAGCAGAAAATGGATCAAACAGGCAAATCACACAGGCAAATGGTTAGCACAGCTATATGGAATATAACTATTATTTGGCTTGTAATCGAATGTCTCTTCCACTAGAAGATAATTCAAAGAAGGAAGGCATTTTTTGGTCTACTTTGTTCCTTTTTCTTATGAAAAGTTCCTGGCATTGAAGAAGAGCTAAATAAATATTGAATGAATAAATGGTCAAGACACACAGTTTACAGCATTTCACATTTTTCTGTATTATGAATTGAGTTGAATTATTATTAAATAACTTGGTATAATTCAATGTTTTTACAGAAATTTTAGATGAGCTAGAAGATTTTTTTTTCCATTCATCTTACCTTCCCTTTTGTATGTAAAAGCTTCTTTTTATACTCAAATGAACTATTTTCCAGGAACTCAACAGCAAATGTGATCTTACATGACCAAGAAGCTAAGAATTCTCAGGACAAGTGACAGTTGATGAAGGAAACAATTTAGATACTTTCAAAGTACTAAATCATAAGATATGTTTTCACCCTCATGGTAGCCTCAAATGAATATGGGAAGTAGGAGGAAGTTATATATCTGAAGTCTCCATACTTCTAAGATGATTTTTCAACATTCAGTAGTATGCTTACATTCCTTCCTTTCCCACACGTGTATGGTTATCAGGAATAACTCAGTCATATCTTATGTCCATGTTTACCTCTACCACTGATAAACAAACAAGCACCTATCTATCCATTATCACCATAACTCTCATTCTTGCCTTGATATGAGACATCCATACACCTAACCTAACCTTCTAACCTGCGTACTGCTCTTTTTCCCCCACTTTGCTCTCTGAAAATGCCCCTCCTCCTCTTTCAACTCTGTTCTTGACTTGCTTCATTTCTGGCTCTATAGATGACCAATATTTTTATATGCAAGATATTAGCTTAAATGTCACTTTCTCAAAGATCCATCTCTGACCTCTCTGTATATGCTTGTCTTTTCTTTTCTTGCTCATCTATATGACATAACATATATACCCCTAAGGGCAGGAAATTTGCAAGTTTATTTGATGTTATAACCTCGGAGACTAGCATAGTACATGGAAGCTGAGCAAATTTATGAACCTTCCAGAAAGCACTATTGTTTTCTTAAATATATGGATTAGTTTAAAAATAAAAACAAATGTGACTTTAAACAGTATATGGCCATCATACTGAATTTGCATGTAAGGATAATGCTGTACAAGTGTGTAACGCATGCTAGTGGGACAGAATAATTTTAGCCTTGCTTTATTATGCAACATTTTGCAGTGGTCTGCTATTTTCTCCAGGATGCTGATTATAGTAGAGGCATAAATTACTTTGATAGCTATTAAAAATATTTGATATTTTTATATTTAATATTTGCCTTAAAGGACTTTATCATGGAAGTAAAACAACCTACACAATGAAAGAAAATATTTGAAAACCACATATCCAATGAAGTTTTAAGATCCATAGTATATAAAGAAATTCATCAACTTAACAACAAAAAGACATACAAGCCAATTAAAAAATGAGCAAAAGATTTCAATAGACATCTCTCCAAAGAAGATATACAAATAGCCAGAAAGCATATGAAAAGATGCTCTAACATCATTAGTCATTAGGGAAATGCAAATCAAAACCATGAGATACCATTTCACACTCATTAGAATGGCTGCTATTAAAAAAAAAAAAAACAGAAAATAACAATGTTGGAGAGGATACAGAGAAATAGGGACACTTATTCATTGCTGGTGGCCATGAGAAATTGTACAGCTGCTGTGGGAACAGTTTAGCAGTTGCTCAGAAAACAAAGTACAGAACTACCATAGGACATAGCAATCCCACGTCTAGGTATATAACCCAAACAATTGAAAGCAGGGACTTGAACATATGTTTGCACACTGACGTTCATAGAGGCATCATTCACCATTGCCAAAAGATGGAAGCAACCCAAGTATCCATTGATTGATAAGTGGATAAAGAAAATGTAGTATATACGTACAAAGGAATATTAGTCTCCCATAAAAAGGAATGAAGTCCTGGTACATCATGTTTAAGACATCATGTTGAGTGAAATAAGCCAGACACAAAAGTAAAAGTATTGTATGACCTCACTGATTTGAAATAATTAGAATAAGCAAACTCATAGAGTCAGAAAGTAGAATATAGGTTACCAAGGGATAGGGTAGGGAGAAAGAACAGGAAGTTAAGTCTTAACATATTTGTAATGATGGAAATGTTTTGCTAATGGGTGATGGTGATGATAGCACAGAATTGTGAATGCAATTAGGACCTAAATATATACCTGACTATAATTAAAAGAGGAAATATTAAGTTGTGTATATGGTAACAGAATAAAAATTAAAAAAAAATTCTTGGACCTACACTACACAAACAGAGAGCCTAAGTTAAATCATGGACTATAGTTAATAGTAAAATTATAGATATGTGTTATCATCGAATGTAACAAATTTTCCACACCAATGCAGGGTTTAGTTAATAATAGGGTGGTATATAGGAATCCTGTATTTTATGCATGATTGTTTTGTAAACGCTTTACTTCTCTAGCAAAGATAAAAAACATATTTGAATCTACTTTTGCATTATAAACCTCCCCTGTTTCTTCAACATTGTAAGAATATTATATGATTTTGGATCCCTGCTAGTCATTCTCCTCTGGAAATGTCCCAAGTTATTATCATCCTCTTCAAGTGCTAAGTCTGTAATTGACATTGCTCTAAGTAGTGCAAAGGAGAGCAAGAATATGAACTGCATACCTTTGTTCCCTTTACAAAAAAAAAAAAAAATATATATATATATATATATATATATAAATATATATAAATCCTTAAGCTTGGTGGGAAATTAGCATTGATTCTCTCATGTTTTTAGTACTTAATGGGAAGAAATACAGCTATTGACCTCACTAATTTCAAAGACTGATTATTTAAACAGATTTTTAAACAGGAAGACAAATATTTTATATAATTGTCCAAATTTTTTATAAATTACAGTTTACTTACCCATTAAATAATATTTATTTTCTATTAGATAGTAGTTCATTAATCTTTTGGATAAGTGAGGGTTTCTTCTAACTTTGTTAGCTTTGGATAGCTTCTCAGAATTTAAGAGGAATTAAATTCAAAATTGAAAGGATAAAATTAGACACATAAATTTAAAAAAATGTTTCAAATTATTTTAAAACTATATGACTAGAGTTTCAGGTCATATTTGAGAGTTGAATGATATTCTTAAACTTTACGTAACTAAATGTCTAATTACTTAGATAAGGAACCAGAGACTCCAGTAGATTAAACTATTTACCCAACATCAACCAGTTAATAGCAGAACCAAGAGTAGGATTCCAGGCTTCTTACTTACAGTCTGCTTCTTCAGTTACACCATGTTGTTTCATATCCAGGCAGGACGAGCCCACAAACTGAAAATGAAATGATTGTGGGGAAAGTCTACTGCCTTTTTCACTATGAAAGATTAAATGATGTAGTGAAAAGATAATGGTTTTTGAAGCCTGAAGACAAGATATCAGTATACCCTAATCGGATCAATTGAGTGGTACTTGAAAATCTACTTAATTTCTTTCAGTTTGAGTTTTCTTAGAGGGTGATGATGAAGATTAAGCAGAGAATACCTTTAAACTCTGAAATCATTGAGTTATTTTTAGCAATTCTCCTATTTTCTTCTCTATATAATATCAGTTCAATTTTTGTGCTCCTAGATAAAAACCTTTGTAACAAAAAGCATTATCAAATTATTTAAACAAAAAGTTCTTCTTTCCCCAACACATCTGGGTAGGATATTATTCTAGATGATCAGTTGTTACAGTTTAATGTTTGAATAAATCCCAATACACATTGATAGTGTATGTTATATGCATCACAGAATTATTTTTATGACTATCATTTCCATGGGACCATGTGTAAAGAAAATGATTTTATATGTTAAAACTTTTCAGTTTATATCCTTGATAAATTACAGTTTTATTATGATTGTAACAAATCTTGAAAATATCATCAAACCAAAGGTATAAAAGTAATGTTGACTGATTTTTAAATTGTTTTGTAATTCAAAGAAATATATCACTATTATTCTTGTGCTGCAGAACTTTAAAAATCATATATTCAATTATATCTTTTGTTAAAAACATATTAATGCACAAAAACTAATGTAATAAACAATATAGAAAAAGGGTTATGATGCAATTATCAAAGCCATTGAGGTAGCAAATAGAAAATAGAAAATATCAGTTTTCAGTGGTCCTGTTTAATGTTCTATCAGCTTTTTCCAAAAAAAAAAGAGAAAATTCAAAAACTGGAAGCTGAAGAATTATACGCATTAGAGACTTTTTTGAACTGGTAGGATAGAAGCTATTATATCATAATGTCCATAATTTCGTGAGTATAGGATTGTTTCCTATACCATTACCCTCTTCTTTGTGTGGTCTACATAAATGGCTCAAGCAAAGGGGCTTTTAGTACGTCCCTTAGGAAACAATTCCTCAGCCTAATAGACCTAACGAGGCTGCCTTTTCTACAATAGTCACTCAAAAATTTCATCTACCCAATTTCATCCCATTACTCCCATTATTTTCTCTTGACTAACCTAAAATTTGTTCTTTTTCTTCTCTTTTTTACCCTTCAGAGGCTTTCAAGTGATTGAATTTCCCATTAGTCTTTTTACCAAATTAAATGGATACTATCTCTTACTCTCTGTCCATTAATCATCTCATTTAGACACTTAATCATTTTTATTGTTCCTTCCTGAAGTTTCATTTGTTGGCATTTTTCTCACATTGAGAACTCTATACTTCTCTGAACTGCGGGCAATTTTGTAAAAAATTTAAAGTTTTGTTTTTTTTTTCCTACCTGAATCTCACCTACCTAGCTGAACTTCACCTTCCAGGGATGATTCTTTTATTGTCTTCCATAGATTTATCTCAGGGTTGCACTTTACTAGCTATATAATTAATTATATAAAACCCTTCATTTGCAAATAATTTTGTATACTTGAATACAGTTTTCATAAGCTTACTTATATGATAGTTTACTTTGTTTATCTCTGTCTCTCTTTTTTCTTTTTCTTTTTTTTTTTTTTTTTTTTTTTTTTTTTTGTGGACTACAGTGTTCATTGAGCTACAATATACACTTACTTTTAAAAAGCAATGGCTTCATTAACTCTGCCAGGAACTGCACTTACATAAATGACAGGAAGGGATATCATACCCATGTTTAAAAACAGGACAGATTATATCTGTCTAAATTCCTCTGGTAGCATTTACCTCCCTCTCATCTACCAAATATGACCAGACTCCACAAACTAGAGCAATTTCATGGGAAGCTAAAAAGCACTTAGCCATAGTATCTAATATTTCACACCCTATCAAATATTGTTGCTTAAAATTAGAGTTCCATTCCACCGGATGAAGATTTTCAGATAAAATGCAAATATTTTCAAGTGGACCAAAAAAATCATAAAGTGTTTATTAGGTGAAATATTTTAGCTCTCAAAGGAGAGCTACCAACTTATGAGAAGCATGAATAGTAGGAAATTTGTTCAAGAAGGTTGAGAAGAGACAGAACTAGAAAGGCCCTTTTCAACGTAGGCAAAAGTGGAGGAACACTGCACAGTTCAGGACACAAGGCAGAGTTGGAGGAGGCTGGAAGGACTGAAAAGGGCTGAAAAATAGACAGACAAGGGAGGTCTATCTCCTTTTAGGATACACGACTGCCTCAGCTCTCCCCGAATTCTCCATTTGTTCACAGACTCAGAAATTCTAAGTGTGTATAAGAATAAATACCAAAAGAAAAGACCTAGAGTGAAATATTGTAAGACTTTTATAAAATTTTTCTCTGATGCACCTTTCTGTGTAGAGCCAAAGGTACCATTATGAATATAATACATAGTATACTAAAGTTAACCATGTTGGAAACTCAATGTGGAGCAGATCCTGTAAGAAGATGGAACTATGGTTTTTCCTGTGGTGCTAAAGCAACTCTCTGTAGAGTAGAATTCCCTCTAAGGAAAACCACAGCATGGATTCAGACATTCATCATAGCAAGATTTCAGAGTAGTAAGTTGTTTTCAGAATTCTGTATAACTTGAATGAGAGATAACATAATTCAGTTTATAGGATTTAAAATATAATGAAATTGTTAATGTCTATTATAACTTATTTTCTTCAAAATTATTTCTCAAAGTTTGCTGAAATTCTGCATTGCTCTTCCTCATAATGACTGCAAAATTCTGTCTATGCACCTTTCTCTACTCTTAAAATGGAAAGCCCATTCAAAAAAGCAAGTTATTTAAAATTCACAAATTTAAGCAATATGCTGTTTATCTTTTGTTATTGTTCATAAATCATTAACAAATATCTTCACTGAAATGGAGTTTAATATTGATTTTTGCAATACCCTCCTATGCACCTTATTTCTATGTATTCACTCACCATCACATAATATTCTGTAACTTTTGTTTTATTTGTAGTCGACCATCAAACATATACTTCACATAATGCTTAATCCTTGAGAATTTTTGGAAATGTGTTATTTATTTTGTTACATCCACTAAACTTTGTGATTTAAATTTTGTTATCCAAGCAATATAATGTGGTTATATTTTGGCAAGATTTATTATTCATGAGTGGCATCTATTTCCCATACATGGTTCAATTATCTTCTAGGTGCTTTAAGATTTGCTATATCCTTCGTAGTACCTCTATTATTTTCTTCTATTTTGAGCATATTGGATTTAGTAATTTAAAAAATTGGGTCATTAAGCACTCTATAATTCTATAATGTGATGAATTTGGTTTTCATTTAAATTGTTAATTTGAGGGGAGGTTAATTTTCTTTTTAAATATCAGTAATTCTATTACTTTGTGTGATAACTTGATATATTTAAGTAAATATTCAATATAGTCATAACATATGTTCCTATTTCTAAAGGCAAAACACGTTTGTTCTCAGATTACTTAAAATTTTATGAGCATTTGATGTGTTTTTCTCTCTTCTACCTTATACATTATGTACAGGAAAAATAAATTTGAAAATTCAATTTGAGATGAGCTCAAATTAATTCGCAAGATCATTGTGATGCAACAATTATCTTGAGTTGGCATTTCCATTGTAGATATTGTCCTTTGAATAAAGGCTCTAAATGGAAACTTCAAATACATCAAATTTTGAATGACTTAAGGGGGGAATTAAGACAAATTCTTGTATTGGAGCTATGATATGTATAGTTATACAGTTATAGCCATGGGAACAATACTTGTTATTCCTTTCAGTACTGGTTATGAAATTAATAGCATCTATTTTCCTTATTTCCCTACTGTGTTAGTTGAGATTTCCTGTTTATGTTGCAGTAACTAATGCATCCCAAAGCTCAAAAGCTTACCATAACAAAAGTTTATTTCTGACCCATGTTGTATGTTCATTGTAGGTCATGTGTGGCTTTATTCCTTTTCACATTCTCCAGAACCCAAGTGGACCAAATAGCATCCACTGGAAACAGCCTATCATCTGATAATGAAAAATAAAACATTATCAGCCTATCATCTGATAATGGGAAAATAAACATGGTAAGCCATATGCTCATTCTTAAAAATTCTGCAAAACTTCATTGACCATAGCTACTCACATGGAGGTGTACGATCCTCTTCAAACACAGGCACACAGGGAGCAAAACTTGATTACTTGTCAAACATAAACAGACTAACACCTGCAAAAAAGTTATCTTCCATTTTCTTAGGTGCCAGAACCATCAAGTTTCCCTTCTGGGCAAATGGATACTAGGTGTAAAAACATAGAGAGCAGTTAATTTAGGGATACTGTGTCTTATAACACACATGCTATATGAACCCTATAACATACATATGTGTGCATGTGCATTACAATATATATGTTACACATCTTTCAAAAATTTATTAAGTGGACCAAAAATTTAAAATATTATCCAATCCAAATTTTTTTCACCTGGTGTTCCACTTATTAAGCTTTTCTTCTACCTATATTTGATAACCAATTTTACATGCAAGGGTATTTATTTAGTCCATCTTAATTCACTTTAACCATTGGGATTATTTTGCTTGATAAACATATGATCCTTGCACACATTTTTTCATCAGTATATTTAATTATCTTAAAGGTCTTATCATATACATATGTTATGTATAACACTCACTTTGATTAAGTCTAGCACTCTAAAATATTCTCTCATGTGTTTTACATTATTTATTCTTACTTGAATTTGCTCTGGCATTTTTTTGTAAATTTGAATAATTGAGTCCATTTTTTTCAGTGAAGACTTTTAACATTTAGTTTATTGAATAATGGGAAAAACACTTAATTGGACATAGCTATATAATCAAATAACATGTATAATATAGCCATTATTTTTATGTATTTTTTGCCTCTGATCATAATTTTAATATTGATTTTGCATCCATAGCTCTGAAATGTGGTAAATAAGTAAAATTCTTAAACAGGAGTTTCTTCTCATTATGCAAAAATAAGTGTATGTACAAATACATACTTTTTAATATTACAGATTATTCTGGTTAGAAAGTAATAAATTACTCGTTTCATTTGGCAGAGTACACTAAAATTATCTCAGTAGAGCACTTAATCTTTATTTTTTAAAAGCAAAGATTAAAATTATTATTTGTGCCATGAATTTTCAGGGGATTACCATAATTCATGCCATGATCATTATCTTTCTGGCCAAAGACATATCTAGTTACTTTGCATGCTTTTGTTGAACAATATAGTTAATATTGTGACTTAAACATATTGTTCACTTAATCCTTCTTGCACTCCCCATTTTCCCCTTCCTGGGTATTTATATGCATAATTGGAATTGCGAGGTTCTCATAGATGGTCATAGTTACTCAGATTAACTTAAACATACAACTGTAGTCCAAATATAAATTGGACTTCATAATCCTTTGCTTGGAACTGAAGAATACCTAGGTTCAAAATTCACACTATGTTCAATATATGAGTCTCCATTGACAATGTATTTTGCCTTTTTATGGAAACAAGAATCAGAATTTTAGACTCAAAAGGTACCAGAATAACATTTTTTCTGTGCCACCTTTCTTCTGTATGATAGCTCTACAAATATTTGAAGTCAGCTGTCGTATTTTCTAAACATCTTTTCCCTGGGCTAAATATCTTTATTTGCCTAATTCCTCTGTATATCCTGGATTCAGATTCATTACAGGGTATGAAATACTAGATACTATGGCTAAGTGCATTTTAGCTTCCTGTGACATTGCTCTAGTTTGGGGAGTCTTGCCATATTTAGCAAGTGGGAGAGAGGTGAGCGCTATAGGAAGAATTCAGATAAATAAAATCTGCCCTGTTTCTAAACATGGGTATGATAACTCTATCTGACATTTATGCAAGTGCAGTTCCTGGCAAAGTTAATGAACCTCTTTGCTTTTTAAAATTAAGTATATATAATATATATATGCATATGTATATATATATACAAAAAAAGAGGAAAAGTAATCTATCATATAAGAAGTTTATGAAAACAGTATATTCAAAGTAAACGAAAATCCACAAAGCTAAGGGTGAATAATTAATTATACAGTTAGTAAAGTGCAACTGTGGGATAAATCTACAGAAGACAGTAAAAGAAACATCACCAGAAGGTGAGATTCAACTAGGTAGAAATAAGACTGTTTAAGTTTCTTACAAAATTGCCCACAATTCAGAAAAGAAATATAGATTTCTATTTTTTTAATTTATTTTATTTTATTTTTTATTTTTGCAAACAAACTCTCTCTCTTCCTCTCCCCTTGCCCTGGTAACCTCTAATCTGCTTTTTATCTATATGAGTTTGCTATTCCTAGTCAACTCTTATGAGTTATACCCAACAATTTTTCAACTTATGTGTCTTATTTATTTCATTGAACATAATGTTTTTAATATCTTTCCACGTTGCAATATATCTCATAGCTTGATTTTTTTCATATGGCCAGATAACATTCCATTGTGTGTGTGATGATGGTGACTTGGAGGAGAAAACAAAAATATGAGCTTTTATGGAGAAGGACATAAGAGATACGAAAGATAGGCATGGACAGAAATCTGGAGAAGATCTCCTTTCATGACCATCCCAACTTTATGATGAGGGTGCCACTGTTACCCTCATCAACAAGGCTGAATGGAGGAGTCTTGGCTGCCTCATATCCAACCTCATTCTCCAACAAACTCTTAGTTGGAGTAAAGGGAGAAGTGCGGCACCACAGCTGCAGACTCTGGATCTTTCAGAGCATCAGACAAGTGTATCCCACTCTGGGTGACCTCAATCCCCCAAATTCCAACTAAGCCTTGGAGTAATGAGGAGGAGGCCGTGGTCACACTGTGACAACTGGGTGTTGGTGCATTGGTATTCCACCCCCACCGATTCCCCACACCAGAATCCCATTTCATGGCAGAATATTGATGATTTTATTAGAAAGGACCTCCTTGTTTGAGGCAACAAGCTTGTTCTTCTCCATACCCCAGGGCTTCCCCTGGGACATGCGATTGAGCAGTTTGGTAGTACCCTTCCTGCTTGAGGCAAAGGCTTCCATAGTTAGGAGGATGGTCACTGTGGTAACTGTCAAAGGATCCAAGCTGAGAGTCAGCAGGTGGAAGTCTGTTAACCCAGAGGGTCCTGAATCTCACAGGATGGGTGCGCTTCCTCTCAGGGCCCTCTTGTGACTACTTGAGCAAGGGGTCCCAAAGGACACTATAGATGGAAACTCCAGTGGAGAACTTTAGGGAAAATATAAACTAGAAAGAAGGCCATGGCCTCAGTAGGGACAATCCGCTCCTGCTCAGTCTCTTCCCCCCTAAAATCCCCAGATATGGGCAGTAGAAAAGGAGGAGGATCCTGTAGTACTCTTGCCTCACGCTTTGACTCCAACTGAGGAGTCTGGTCCCTTAGAGGGTCCCTTTTACCCAGACTTGACTGAGCTATGGGCCTGACCACCTCCTGGGGACCAAAGCCATATACCACAGTATGTGTACAATCTGGGGGCAATGAACACACCTTTATGGTGCTTTTGGATGCAGGTGCACAGATTATCATTATTCCAAGACATGCTGAGGGAAGGGGGTAAAGAATAACATTGGGAGGTTTCAGGCATTCTGTACGGGTATGGAGACTGGAGGTTACTGCCATCTGGTGGATGGGTCCCTGTGGTTCTTTGGCCACCCCTGTGATCATGTTTCCCACCAGGGAATGAATTATAGGGATTGACATCCAGCACCACTGTACATCCCAAGCAGAAACAGGCCAGGATATGCTTCCCCATCCCCCAAAATTCAGACCATCATAGTTGGGCAAGTGACAGATCATTCACTCTCAGTGCTCCCATCAACCCATTGTGTTGTCCAGTAGTGGTAAAACTGCCTCCCTGGTGGGGAAAAGGACATTACTGAACTCATAAGGGACCTTTTATCTGCAGGTGTCTTCTGCTTCACTGTCTCTGCCTATAGTAGCATGGTGTGGACAGTGAAAAAGGCAAGTGAAGCATGGTAGCTAACTATAGACTATTGGCATTTGAATGCAGAAATGTCCCTTTTGGCACCCATGATCCTAGATATTGAACTCTTATGGAAGCCATTATGGCCTCCACTGGCTTTTGGTATGTGACTGTGACCTGGATAACACCATTTTTTGCCATCCCACTTCAGGAGGAAGACCAGGATCAATTAACTTTCCAGTGGCAAGGCCTACAATACACTTTCTATGTACTGCAACCAATTTGAGTAAGATACTCCTACTCAAAGTACTCCAAGTGTTCCATTATACTGATGACATCATGTTGGTGGGCCAGGGCAAGGAAGCAAACTGTCCAGGGATTTCACTCATTGCTAACTGGACTTCAGTATTCTGGCTGGGACATAAATCCCAACAAGATATGAGGCCCAGTCCAGCAAGTCACCTTCTTAGGTAGTACATGGGAAAGACTCCAATGCTAGATCCTTGATCCAGTGTATTAGTTAGGGTTCTCTAGGGAAACAGATTCAACAAGAGATATCTAAATATAAGATTTTATAAAAGTGTCTCATGCAGCTGTGGGGATGTACAAGTCCAAATTCCGTAGGGCAGGCAGCAAACTGGTAACTCCAGTGAAGGTGTTCAATGAACTCCTCAGGCAGCAATGCCCTTCCAGCCAAACTATTAGCAACATCTAGCCATCCAGCCATCCAGCCAAACCATTAGCAACAGCCAATGAATCAGTATACAAATGCACCTCGGGCCAGTTCTCTTTCCAAGCAAAGTGAACAACCAGGTGCACTGCTCAAAGTTCCACCCACTGGGAGGATTTTCCCTCATCACTGTCCTTCAGGGACATCCCAGAAAGGGTCTGCAGTGCTGCAGCTGTCCACTTTTGGGTGGTGCCTGCGTATCGTGGAGAACCATCTCTAAACCAAGCCCAAGTTTTCTCTTCCTCAGTCAACTGATTGTAAGGAACTACCCAAGACACCATAACTGTGGGCTATGAAAGAGAAGGTAATGTGGGGGGCATGAGCATTTAGACCACTTCCTGATGTAACTTGTTGTGCCTTCAGGACATGCTCGAGCTCTATCTCGTATATTACATTTGAATTTATGATGGAGAGCTCTGTGCAGGCCGAACTTTATGGCTTAGAGGGTTGGACAACACCCAGCTCAGGATAGGTAACTCAGGTCTCATGGTAACTTGGTGGCCCATGGTTAAGTGTTCTGTCTCTACTAAGGTCCAATAGCAGGCCAATTGCTGTTTTTCAAATGGAGAGTAGTTATCTGCAGAGGATGGTAAAGCTTAACTCCAATATCCTAAGGGCCTGTGTTGTGATTCTCCTATAGGAGTCTGCCAAAGTGTCCAAACAGCATCTCTATTTGCCACTGACACTTCCAGCACCATTGGGTCAGATGAATCATATGATCTAAGTAGCAGAGCAGCTTGCACAGCAGCCTGGACCTGTTGCAGTCTTATCTTTTTACAGTCCCCAGTCAAAACTAGAAGCTTTTCTGGTCACTCAGTAAATGGGCCAGAATAGCACACCCTAATGAGGAATGTGGTGTCTCCAAAACCAAAGAGCCCAACTAAGCATTGTGCCTCTTTTTTGGTTGTAGGGGGTGCCAGATGCAACAGCTTATCCTTCACCTTACAAGGAATATCTCAACATGCCCCACATTACTGGACACCAAGAAATTTTACTGAGGTGGAAGGCCCCTGTGTGGCAGAGGATGGATTTATCTCCCATCCTCTGCCACACAAATACCTTACCAACAAGTCTAGAGTAGTTGTTACTTCATGCTCAACATGATATCGTTAATATAATGGACCAGTGTGATGTCTTGTGGGAGGGAGAAATGATCAAGTTACCTGCAGACAATATTATGACATAGGGCTGGAGAGTTGATATACCCCTGAAGTAGCACAGTGAATGTATACTGCTGGCCTTGCCAGCTGAATGCAAACAGTTTCTGTTGGTCCTTACTAACAGCTATTGAGAGAAAAAGCATCTGCCAGATCAATAGCTGCATACCAGGTACTAGGGGATGTGTTGATTTGTTGAAGAAATGATACCACAGCTGGAACAGCAGCTGCTATTGGAGTCACCACCTGGTTAAGCTTATGATAATCCACTGTCATCCTTCAAGACCTATCTGTTTTCTGCACAGGCAAATGGGAGAGTTGAATGGGGATGTGGTGGGAATCACCATCCCCACATCCTTTAAGTCCTTAAGAGTAGTGTTAATCTCTGTGATCCCTCCAGGAATCTGGTATTGCTTCTGGTTTACTATTTTACTAGGCAGGGGCAGTTCTAATGGCTTCCACTTGGTCTTTCCTACCATAATAGTCCTCACTCCACAAATCAGGGAACCAATATAAGGATTCTGCCAGTTGCTGAGTATGTCTATTTCAATTACGCTTTCCAGAACTGGGGAAATAACCACAGAATAGGTCTGGGAACTCACTGGACCCACTGTGGGATGGACCTGAGCTAAAACTCCATTGATCACCTGACCTCCATAAGCCCCAACTCTGACTGGTGGACCAGAGTGATGTTTTGGGTCTCTTGGAATTAATGTCACTTCTGAACCAGTGTCTAATAATCCCCAAAATGTCTGATTAATTCCTTTTTCCCAATGCACAGTTACACTGGTAAAAGGCCATAGGTCCCTCTGGAGAAGGCTGGGAGGAAGATTAACAGGGTCCTTCCCCAAGGGTACCCAGCCTCCCTCATTCAAGGGCCTCTGGATCTGTAAACTGTCTGAAGTCTGGGAATTGATTAAGGGGACATGACTTTTGTCCACTTGACCTAGAATTCTTCTGCTTATACAGCTCAAACAAGAATTTACTAGACTCCCCATCTATTTTACTGCTAGGTACTCCATGATCTACTAGCCAATGCTATAAGTCTCTGTGGGTTAGATTACTTTGACTGCTCCCTTGAGCCTGTTTTCCTTTATGGTAGCCATGCCCACCTTGTATTTGATGATTAAGTGCTGCCACATGGCTTCTGCCCACTCAGGATCACTTATCCCCTTTGTCTTTAAGGATTCCAACTCAGTAACAGCAGTTCCCACAGTAATATCTGACCTACAGAGAAGGGTGACTACAGAGCTCTTCAGGGATGACAGAGCTAGTCTCACAAATTTATTCCTTACAGTCCTAGTAAAAGGTGTATCCTCTGGACATTCCAGGGGTATATGAGCAGGTCTGCCATGATAAATTCACTCTAACATTCCAATCTCTCTAAGCCTTTGAATCCCCTCCTCTAAATTATAGCAGGGCAGTTCTGGCAATTGGACCTCAGGTAATGTCAGCCATCTTTTTATCCACATTTCAGCCAATCACCCAAACAAACTGTTAATGCCCTTTCTAACCCCTCAAGCTTCAACATTGAATGCAAAATCTCTGCTAAGTGGGCCCATATCAATAAATTCAGCCTGCTCCAACTTTATATTCCTTTCACCATTTTCCCACACACTTAATATCCATTCCCATGCATATTCCCCTTATTTCTGTCTGTATATATTGGAAAACTCATACAGTTCTTTTGGAGTATAGCATACTTCCTCATGGGTCACACCTTGCACCTCACACTTCAGCATTGTTGGGACTTTAGTCTAGTTATAGGTCTTGAAGCAAAGACTGCTGGTAGGGGTGGGTCATGAAAATTAGTAGTATCCCTCAAGTCATTTGCCTCAGGACATTCTGTGGCAGTTTCATCTCATGAACCAAGATTAATCTCTCCAGACAGAGGAGTGAGGGCTGCTTCTTGAGGGGAGATGATTACAGGTTTAGCAGGTACTGAAGGGTCAGTCTCTTTAGGTGGAGGTTAGATGGCAGGCTTCTCAGGATGGCAGGCTCCTCAGGGCAGACTGGAGGTCAGGAAGCTGTTTCCTCAAAGTGGGCTGGAGGTTGGGTAGATGTCTTCTCACAGCAGACTTGAGGTGGGGGGATTGTTTCTTCAGGACAGACCACTACAGGTATATCTAACAAATACTCAGCAGAATATAGGATTCCAATGTCCTCAGTGCCATTATTATCAATCCATATGTCCCCACCCCAAGTTTCAGGGGCCATTCTTTTCCAATCAATGTCTTTACTCTAACAGCAGACACCCTGCAAGGTTGAGATTTTAGTTTACATTGTAAATCTGCTACTTGCACAATGAGACTCTGGGCCTAGTTTTCAGAAATCTCAAGTCTGTGGCCACAGGAAATAAGATTTTCTTTCAGGGCACACATAGAAACCTTTACATCTGTCATATGGCACTTAAGTTTCAAATTCAAATCCTTTAGCTCATTCCTTTCTCTTATAACTTTATTTAGCATATCTAAGAGCAACCAGCCAACATCATTATACCTCTTAATTCTGCAAAACTCTGTTAAGGTGTCAAAAACACTGTCACCCAGACCCTTGCTTTGTACAAGAGTATGATTAGAAGATTCAAAAAGTGCTATTTTGCATATCTGCCTTGCCAACTTATGCCATGGACTGCCAGTGCCATCTTGATTATTGGAAATGGAGTCATTAGTGCCTTTGAATGTAATCAGAGTAGAAAACCTATTGTAAAAGCCCATTTTAAGATTCTGTTTCTCAAGAACCATTCCTGGTACGAAGTTTTATTAGTTAGGGTTCTCTAGGGAAACAGAATGAACAAGATGCATCTAAACATAAGATTTTATAAAAGTATCTCACAACAACTGTGGTGATGCATGTGTCCAAATTCCACAGGGCAGGCAGCAAACTGACAACTCCAGTGAAGGTTTCAATGAACTCCTCAGGCAGCTAACTGGCAACTCCAATGAACCTGCTCAATGAACTCCTCAGGAAATGCTTGGCTGGCTAGCTGAAGAAGTGAATGCCCTCTATCTGTCTTGCTTAAAAGTCTTCAACTGATTGGATTAAATCCAGCTGATTGAATTCTCTCATTGTGGAAGACACACCCTTCATTGATGTAATCAGTCACAGCTGCAGCCAGTTGACTGATCTTTTAATAAACCAGCCTTCTAGTTTATTAATCAGCCACAAATTTCCTTGCAGTAACAATTAGGCCAGTGCTTGCTGGACCAGACACATGGGCACCATCACATGGCCAATTGACAGATGAACCTAACCATCACACCCAGTGTAGGACAAATTACTGTCTCCAAAAAGTCACCCACTTCCATAAAGGAGGCCCAGAAGTTAATTGGGCTATGCGTATTGGTGTCAGCATTTTCCTCTTTTCGGTATCCTCCTGGCACCCCTATATCAGGTGACATGGAAACCAAGTAGTTTCCAATGGGGAATGGAGAAGGAGTAGGCCCCACAGGAGGTAAAAGTAGCTGTTTCAGTTGCCTTGCCTCTAGGACCTTTAGAGTTTGTATCTTTGTTCAAGTTACAGATTTCTGCCAACTGGACCCATGCTAAATGGACCCTCTAGGAGAAGGAAGAAGCAATGAGAATTCATTGATAGGCCCTTGGTTTTTGGCCAAGAAGTTCCCAAAGTCCAATGCTACCCCCCACCCCCATTTAGAGGCAACTTCTGGTGTGTTATTGGGCCTTTGTTGAAACAGAAGGGAACACTGAGAGCCTTCAAGTCTTCCTGAGTTCAGAGATTCCTGTGATGTCTTGGATCCTGGGTAATCAGAACCCTTACCTAGGCAGTACCCAGAAACAGCATAACCAAATGAAAGTGCTATATTTAGGATCATGCTTGTTCAGGGACCCAGGGAGTCACACACTCATGTCAGCAGTTGGTGGAGACCCCCTTCAAGAAAGAATCTGTTGCAATATCAGATAAGACTCTTCACCCTCTGCATTGACTTCCTGCAGACTCTACCTCATGGTAGCTACAGCAGATGCTTAGCTGATTCACTGACTGATCAGGCCAGCTGAAACCACCTGTTATCCATTGGGCAGCAGCCACTATTTCCCTTGCCTCAGGAAGACTATATGCCAACTCTGGCACCGGAAAAGTTGACAGTGGGTTGAATTGCAAGTGGTCCCCTCAGCCCTAGAGCACTCAGACCTAAGCACCAATGTGTACCTGTTTACTGATTCATGGATGATTGCCAAAGGCTTAGCAGTCTGGTCAAGTTCATGGGGGAATGCTGATGGAGAATCAAAGGCTCCCCAGTGAGAAGAAGTCACCTTTGGAAAGAATTGACACTGTGGAAAAGCACCATCTGTATTGCCCATGTTGATGCACATGGCAAAGGCCTGTATCATAAAGAACACCAATGGAATGACCTAGCCAGTAAAAGATACACAGAGAGGCTTTTTGCCCTTGGAGAGGTTCAAAATCCTCCTGGGATAGATCCTGCTGTCTGGAGAATAAAGACAATGAACTTACTCTTGGTGACATCCATGAAATAGCTGAATATCCCATGAGTGCTTCTGTTGCTGGGTGGATCCACCATTGAACTGGACATGGAAATTCTGACACCATGAAATTATGTACCTGGGAATGTGGAATACCTCGCTTATTAAAAGAAGCTCAGTCATCCATTTAGCAATATAAGAGATGTCTACTTCAAGCCAGAGCCTATACAGAAGCATTTAGGGGATATTCCCAGAGGGGCTGCACCGGACCACTCACGGAAAGTGGACTACATTGACTCTCTCCCACCATCTCAAGGTATGTCCTATGCCATGGTCACAATTGACACCTATTCAGGCCATGGCCTTGGCTTTCCAGTTCATCATGCAGATGCAATACATGTGTGGGATACCTGAGAAAAGCAGCTCTGCCACCCCTTCTGGTACCGAGATGATATGTCCTCTGACCATAGGCCCCACTTTTACTGCACAATCCACTCAACAATAGGCCCAGATTCACAGAATTAGATGGGGCTTCCACATCACCCACCACTCACAGGCAGCTGGCATTATGGAGAATTTTAATAGCTACCTGAAAAAGGAGCTTCAGTGTCTAAACCCTGACAACTCTCTTACTGGATGGACTGTCTGCCTTACTTGGGCCCTCTGGAAGCTGAACTCAACAGTTCTCTGGAAGGGAAGTATGGCCTTATCCTTCTTTCTAACACCAGGAAGGGATGAGGGTAGGGGAGAAACCAAGGCTTTGCTATGTGTTTGCCCTTACACCCATCAAGATAAGGATTGACCCCAAAAGACCAAGGACACACCACTTGGGACTCTTCTTTTCAGTCACGTCAGGGAATCGTCCCACTTTTTATCCCATTAGACTCTCCATATGATTCCTAAGGTAGTGGGAGGTTAGGACCACCAGGCAGAGGGGTGAGATCACAGAAGTGGGCCTAGAAGTGCCTAACACACACGGGTTGATGATCCAGTGGTCTAAACCCTCAGCATACTGGAGTTAGTGGGTGATTCCTACTCATTGTTGGGCCACCAGTTCCCTTGGGAATGCTCATGGAACACCTTCAAGGAGTCCTGACAAACCCCATCTATCAAGAAGGGGTGGAAGTGGGCCAAAAGATATGGGTAAGACACTCAGTTCAGTAGGAAAGGGGCAAGGTTATTGCCCCAGACAAGCGACAGACAGACTATGTGGCCTTGGAGGGAAAAGATAAGTTATTGCAAATAGGCTGAGAAAAGTGCCTCCCACAAGAAGTGTATCCACAACCATTCTGTCAGGACTAGTTACTCCTCCACATTCCTGTTTTCTACAGATTTGACCTGGCTGCAACCTTAGTTCAGCTCTCCTAAGCCACTGCAGCAGCAGGAAATTTGACCAACTTCTAGATATACCTTCTGATCCCTTGTTCCTTCTCCCCTCGTTGCCAAGTCTGGATTGACGCTTAAGGAGATGATTTTCCCTGCCTCATATTTAAACTAACATCAGGAAGTTCTTCATTTATGCCCTTTGACAAAGATACTGGCGTATCTGTGAGTTCATTGACTGTGAGTTCTTCTTTCCACACCCCTGAGCAACCTGTCAGTATACAAAAACTCCCAGTGTAATGAAACTAGCAAATGGCTCAGTCATATTTCTAATTTATTATCTTGAGCAAAACATGATTTGCCTGGGAAGTCCATGATTCTGGATTCACCTCTTTCAGCAGATCATTATTGACCTGGATGGAAATAAGCACCAACAAATACATGATATGTAATCTTGTGGCTGACATTGCTGTTTGCAGCATGAGCCCTCAGGCTCAGCAAAAGTCATTAGACTCTCTAGCCAAAGTAGTGCTCAATAGTCTATTGCCTTAGACTTCCTCTTAGCCCAACAAGGAGGTATATCTGCTGTTGCTAATACCTCCTGCTATATGTGGGTTGATACCTCAGGGGAGGTGGAATAGGAGATTAGTGGGTGACCAAAATCCAATGACAAGCCCACTGGCTACAAAATGTACAAACAGATTCTCTGTGGACCTCTTCAGCTGTCTCCAGTGGGTACAGGAGCATGGATGCAACCATTACTCCAGACAGGCCTGATCATCCTTCTTGGAGTAATGGTACACATAGGTGAAGCCCTCCTAATGTACTGCCGCTGCTGGTGTTCCCAAACTTTTGCTGTGAACATTGGTGATAGCCATGGGCCAGCAGGCCTTACATGTCTCCACTTTAGTGTCTGAGGTGGGAAGTGGGCTCATGTTGTGGAAACTAACACACAGGAGTAGGCTAGGCCTGGTCAGGAGGCCTGGGGGTGGACTGCTGGGCAAGTCAAAGACACACTGAATGAGCAGCTCCCAGCCCTTGCCACCCCCTGCCTCCTTTTCTGTTATGTGTAGTTGTTTCCATTCCACAACCTAGGGAAATGTTTGGTCTAATGAAAAAGTCTGACCATATCTTGAACCCGGAAAGCAGAAATAACTAACCCCAGTTGCTTATCAGGGTGGGAAATCTCAGTGACGGAGCCTCCTCCTGCTGAGATGTATAATTGCTCAATATTGAAACAGCATAGATTCTCTTCCCTCCTACACAAAGTGGGGCATGCTGAGCTGCCATTCACAGACCTGGACCCAAGCAGTTGGCTTACCCTGGAGACTGGCCATGATGGGATCTCTCCCCCTGCTCTTTTGGACATGTGCTGTGCAAGTAATAAAGTGATCATTTTACAGAAATGTCTTTTTTTGCGTGAGCCTGTGTTTCTACGACTCACCATACAGCAACTTGCTCCATATATTGTACTGATAGTTCTACAGAAAGCCATAAAAATGTATTCTCTGCGTTAAAAATAGTTCACACAAACAAACAAAAATAGTGCACAATGATTATATCTACATTTAAATGCTGCTTAAGGAAAAAGTTCCCTTTAAAGGGGGAGCAACAGAGAAAGATGCTTTAAGATGAGAATAGTGAAGAAAGGAAAAAGGAACTTATTTATAAGGAGACTCCTCTCCCATATACATTTCTTTTCCTTTATTAGAGAAATTGTGGGTTTACGGAACAATCATGCATAAACTATAGGCTTTCCATATACCACCCTATTAACACCTTGCATTGATGTGGTATATTTGCTACAATTAATGAAAGCACATTTTAATAATTGTACTATTAATTATAGTCCAAGGTTTAACTTAGGGTTCACTGTTTGTGTTGTGCAGTTCCATAGATCTTTTAAAAAATTTATTCTATTACTATATGTGCAACCTAAAGTTTTCCATTTTAACCACTTTCAAATATGTATTTCAGTTCTGTTAATTATGTTCCCAATGTTATACTACTCTCATCATCACTGAATTCCATCATTCCAAATAGGAACCCTTTACATTTTAAGCCTTAATTTCCCATTTTGTTATTAACCACACAGCCTAGGAAAAAACAAAAATCTATATTTAAGTCTAAATAATGCTTACATTTATTTTCTGAAACCCCTCCTTTCTTACGGACTGAAGCTATTGTAGTCCCTTCTCTTTACATTTATTTAAATAAAAAGTAGCTTTAGCCTTTAATTTCTGTTGTATGCTTATGTGCTTTAATCTGTCTAGCATAAAACCATATAAAAAACAGATTTAATATTCACTAAAGGAGGGAGGGATTCAAAACTTATATATTAGCTTTTATATGGGCAGATGTTGGCCTAGGACAAAAGCAAAATTGCATTGCATATTGATTAAATTTACTTACCTAAGAATTATAGTATATGAAAAAATAGTTTAAAATAAGTGTTATATTACGCTCATAAGCATGTCCAAATAAGTGGTGTGCCAGTTTGAATGTATTATGTCCCCCAAACGCCATTATCTTTGATGTAACCTTGTGTGGGCAGATCTATCAGTGTTAATCAGATTGTAATTCTCTGAGTGTTTCCATGGAATGTGCTCCACCCAACTGTGGGTGATAACTCTGATGAGATAATTTCCACGGAGGTGTGGCCCCAGCCATTCAGAGTGGGCCTTGATCAGTGGAGCTATATTAATGAGCTGACTGGCAGAGGGAACTCAGTGCAGCTGTGAGTGATGTTTTGACAAGGAGCTACAGCCAAGAGGGACACTTGGAAGAAAGCACAGGAGCTGCAGATGAGAGACAGTTTGAAGACGGCCATTGAAAGCAGACTCTTGCTCTGGAGAAGCTAAGAGAGGACAAATACCCCAAGTGCAACTAAGAGTGACATTTTTGAGGAACTGAAGCCTAGAGAGGAACATCCTGGGAGAAAGCTATTTTGAAACCAGAACTTGGGAGCAGATGCCAGCCATGTGCCTTCCCAGCTAACAGAGGTTTTCTGGACACCATTGGCCATCCACCAGTGAAGGTACCCAACTGCTGATATGGCCTTAAGACTGTAACTGTGTAACGAAATAAACCCCCTTTTATAAAAGCCAATCCTTCTCTGGTGTTTTGCATTCTGGCAGCATTAGCAAACTAGAACAAGTGGTCTTTAAATATGCTAGAATTGGTTATTACAGATGTCCCTCCAAATAGTATAACCAGTAGTGTCTTTTGAATGCCAAACCATGAAATCTGACCATTAGCCTTAATATGCAGAAAATTGATTACATGGTTAGCCCCCAATAAGTGATAGGAATGTTGCCATGATATTCTATATATCTATATCCATTTGTTCACTTGCTTTATTTGAAAAATTATCTGACATTTTGTAAGCATTTATATGTAGGTTATTTTTTTTTTTTTTGTATGTTTCTGTCCTTTTTAACAATAATTTTGAGATTTTCTTCACAGATTTCTTAGGATAACTGGTAGAAATATTAAGAACCTAGTGTCTGAACTAAAGTTTGTTTAACACTTTTTCTAATCTCAAGAGCCAATAACAGATGTCTACCCCATTTCTCTTTTGTTTTGTTGTTTGTTCTTTCATCTTTTGCCAAAGTATTCCACTTCTACATTTTATTGTCAGCATTTATCTTGCTTGCTTCATAATCCTATTTGATTTAGAGTAAAATCTCCTCCTCCATGTCTCCTTTTCTTGCCATTTTTAATTAGAATTTTAAATATTATGAGCATTCCATTCATGGTGATCATCTTACCAAAACCACTGTACCATGAAGTTCGCATCCCTTCCAGTTAGTGTCAGATTTAGTTCATTTTTTTAAACTTTCTTCTTACTTCTCCAGCTTATTATCATATATACATTTATTTTTAACTTTTGGGTTGTACTTTTTTTCACCTGGCTCAGCATTTCATCCAAATTAGTTTTTAAGTCACATATTTAAGTATAATCTCTTGCAATTTTCTTAATCATTTAGTGCGGTCGCAGTTGACTCGTCTGGGGGAGGGTGGCGGCCAGTTGCTAAATCCTAGGCTCCCAGGATTGCTCCGAGGGTACCGGCGGCGGGGGCTCTTTCCCGGAGGCGAGGGCGAGGCGGGGGACTTGGCCAGGTCCCCGGCGGGAGGCGTGCAAAGTATGGAGGGCGGCGAGAAAGGAACAGGCGGGACACGTTTCTTTTAGGATGAAGAAACCAAGAGAGTTTATTAGGGGAGAGTACAAGCTTATATCGGGCGGTTTAGAGGGCGGGGTAGCTGTAGAGGTTAAAGGCTTGGATTGGTTCTGAGAGGGCGCGGAGGTTGATTGAAAAGGGGCGAGAGTTGCTCCCGTAACGGTGTCTGGCAACAATGTATGCGCACCGGTGGTGATGGGAGTTGCACTGGCAACGAGGGGTGTCCGGGCAAGATAAGGGGGTGGGGAAAAGGCGGTTCCCTCCGGCAAGCCTCCCCTAACATTGGTATTTTGGGTGAGGAAATGGGGCCTGCCTCCGGCCTCACTTTCCCAGGCCCGGGGGGCTGTAGAGGGCGCTGTCGCCCGTGCCCACTACCCTCCCCAGGGGTGGATCCGGTCCCCCAGCCCAGGCCCGCCAAGTTGAAGCACGTAATCAGTGTCCCGCATTTCCCCCTTCTTTTCTAATTAAAGGAAGAAGCTTACCGGAGAGGTCCGCTAAGGGATGAGGGAAGGGGGAGGTCGGGGAGGGGAAAAGGGGTTGACGGTGGCTCAGCGAGGCTGGAGCTCGGCGTTGGTGTGGCGCCCGGGCGCTCGACAGGGGCCTTGCTGCTTGCGGGATGGACGAGGGTGGGGGGTTTAAAGTTGGAGGTTCAGAGAAGCTGGAGCTCGAGGTTGGTGCGATGTTCAGGTGATCGAGAAGGGCCTCGCGGTCGGCGGGTTGACCTGTGGCGGTGAGGTCGCGGAGGGTTGGTTGTCATCTCGGAGTAGGGAGCGTCAGAGGTGGCGAGTCGCTGGTACTGGACTTGCACGAACGAGGAAAAAATAGCATCCGTTTGTTTCCTTACAAGCTGGACAATTCTGCGGATAATGCAGGGTCCTAAGGTGAGAGCTTTCGAGCGCAGGTTTCTTCGACTCTGGAGATAAATGTGGCGAAAGGCTCACTCGGCTCCTGGAAGAGCTTGGTGAATTTATTAGGCCGACAGGCAGAGCAGTTGGCAAACGCTCGTAAGGCGATTCCCCAAAGGATAGGCCAAAAGGTGGCAGGTGCATTAATATAGGCAGATGCATTTATAAACGCTCCTGTGCCTAGATAGGCTTCGGGGTGATGATAGACTCCAGTGGCTGCGTCTTGCTCACTTTGCTTAGCTGCTTCCGCCTGGAAGTGAGCACGCCAATCAACAAACTGGCCGGGGTTAAGAATGGAACGGGCAAGCGAGGCCCAGTCTTGGGGGAGGCAAAAGTCCATGGCGAGATCCTGTAGTATTTGGGAAGCGTATGGGCTACCTAACCCGTCCTCCTTGACGGCCCTGCGAAGTTGCTTGATAGTATCAGAGTCAATGGGATACCAGTCGTACGGTTTCTGTGGTGTGGGGGTAAGGTTAAGAGGAAAGCAGTGAAAAGCACGAGAGAAAGGAGGGCGCGCTTGCAGAGGGCTTGGCGCGGGAGTGGGGGTAGGGGGAGCGTTGCCCCAAGGGTTGCCTTGAGGTGTAGAAGGCAGCCAGGGGTTGTTAGTCGGCAGGGTGGGAGGAGCGGCGGCAGCTGCCGGTAGCAGCTCCGAGGGGGAGCTCGCCGGAGGGGGAGGCGGAAGTGGGAGGCCCCAAGCGTCGCAAGACGGCGGTGCGGTGGGAGTGGCTAAGGCATAAGATGGTGGACTAGCTCCGCCCTGTGAAAGGGCGGGGTAAAGCGCTTGCGGTTTCCGGCCCAGCTTAGGGCTGACGTCATCGCCGGAGCACTTCCTCCCCTCGATGGAAGAAGAAGGAGGAGGAGGAAGTTCGCCATCTTGGCGAGGCTCAGTGTTATTTTGTTTTTTGGGAGTCACTTCGAGCACGTTGTTAATCTGCTCGACTAAGGACTCTGTGTCCGAATCGTGGTCTACATTAGTATCGCTGTCTGAATCTGTAGACTGGGTTGATAGGGCCTCCTTGGATTTAATGGGGCTTCGATCAGGGGGAAGGGAGCCTTGAAGGCAGGAGCGGACGGTTATTAAGGTGGGGAGCAAGCCGGGAGGGAAGCGCTTGCTCTCATGTTCCATGGCGTTGGTGACCCGATCAATAAGGCGATCATAAGTAACAGGGTCCCAAAGATGGCAAGTGGTGAGCCATGGGTTAAAGGGCAGCAGGAGGTCCCAGTATACCTGCAGCTGCCGGACAGACACTTTACAGCGATGTGTGTCTAGGAGACCCGCCAGAGCGCGAACTTGGGGTGCTTGTCATGCAGATAGACGATTACCCATAGCGGAGTGAGAAAAGAAAGAAAAAAAAAAAAGGGGGGTTGATTATTGAGTAAAGAAAATGAGGTAAACCGTGGCCGCGAGGCCGAAGGAGACGGTGAGAATAGAAGGCAGGACCCTCTAGTAGCGAGAGCAGTTTGGGGGGGGGCGGTTGCAAAGAGGCACACCGCGCTAAACAAAGAAACAAAGACACAGAGGACCACAGCAAAGTAATGGAGGGGAAGAGGGAAAGCTACTGGAGGAAGAGTGTTAGGAGGAATGGGGGGGATATAGGAAGAGAAGACGAAAGGTAGTCGGGGGCAAGAGTTAGGTTAATGCGGGAAAGGAAGAGCGGCCCGGGCGCGGAGCGGCATGGGAGAGGCGGCCCCAGACGTGGAGCGGCGAGGGAGAGGCGGCTCCGCGGGGCGGCGAGGGAGAGGCGGCCCTTACTTTGCAGGCGAGGAGAAGGGGAGCTGGAGAGGCGTCCGGGCGAGCGGGTGGTTTTACTGGACCGCTGCGTGGAGAGGACTTTTAATCCCAGGGCTGCAGCCCCACGTTGGGCGCCAGTTGCGGTCGCAGTTGACTCGTCTGGGGGAGGGTGGCGGCCGGTTGCTAAATCCTAGGCTCCCAGGATTGCTCCGAGGGTACTGGCGGCGGGGGCTCTTTCCCGGAGGCGAGGGCGAGGCGGGGGACTTGGCCAGGTCCCCTGCGGGAGGCGTGCAAAGTATGGAGGGCGGCGAGAAAGGAACAGGCGGGACACGTTTCTTTTAGGATGAAGAAACCAAGAGAGTTTATTAGGGGAGAGTACAAGCTTATATCGGGCGGTTTAGAGGGCGGGGTAGCTGTAGAGGTTAAAGGCTTGGATTGGTTCTGAGAGGGCGCAGAGGTTGATTGAAAAGGGGCGAGAGTTGCTCCGGTAACGGTGTCTGGCAACAATGTATGCGCACCGGTGGTGATGGGAGTTGCACTGGCAACGGGGGGTGTCCGGGCAAGATAAGGGGGTGGGGAAAAGGCGGTTCCCTCCGGCAAGCCTCCCCTAACATTGGTATTTTGGGTGAGGAAATGGGGCCTGCCTCCGGCCTCACTTTCCCAGGCCCGGGGGGCTGTAGAGGGTGCTGTCGCCCGTGCCCACTACCCTCCCCAGGGGTGGATCCAGTCCCCCAGCCCAGGCCTGCCAAGTTGAAGCACGTAATCAGTGTCCCGCAATTTAGAAGGCATTTTAGTGCATCATTTAACATAACATATTATCCCAACTAGCAATTGGTATAAATATTGCTGTTTATTACTAACTTATAGCTGGATTCTGAAGGAAAAAAAAACCCAATTTGATCAAATCCTCAATTTTATACTTTTACTTTCAAAGTGTAATTTGTATGCCTGCTAATTCTCTTTTCCATTTTCAAAGAATCAAATATGAAGGAGTACTCTATTTAGAGCAAATTAATAGATTATTGCCTGTGCCTTTGGAATTTTTAACCTACAAATATTTCAACCTTATTAAACACTAGAATTTTTTAATAGCTTGAATAGTAGCTGAGTGTAATTAGAATTCCTTAAGTTTCACCAAATTGCATGCTGTTACATGTGTACTATCTAAGTGTAGAAAGTAATCTGATTATAGTAATGGCATACAGGAAGTCCCAGGTATGTTGTGTTTTCCAACTTTTATAGATGTTCACATTGGGCATAATATGACTTTACCATTATGATCCAAGGACATAATGGAAATCAGTTTCTGACATAGCATATATTGTCCTTGAAAGCAGCACCAGCAAAATGAGGGGTCTAGCAATACTTCAAATATTAAGGAATAGATCAACGGTATTCCTACAGATTTAGGACTCATGAAAATTATTGTGGCTTCAGCATTATGATTTGACATAGTTTTGCCTTAGAATCCAAGAATCAAGGTAACAATATTTGCATGTTCATAATAATATATTGACTTCAAGTAATTTAGGAATATAATTTGGGCAAATGCAAGTAACTGTTTTATTAAAGGGAGGTAGAATTTTTTTTTTAAATAAGTTGAATTTAAGATTGTTTAACTTGCTATGTGTTTGTATCAGGCTTTTATGTACAAAGTAAGAATTGATCAGGTAATTGTATGTTTATTGTGCTAATAGGCTGGCTTTAATTTCTTTATTTTCTTTTGTTCACTATCATATTTGCCCACCCATTCAACTTTCTTTTTAAGTTATTGTCATCGACAAACAGGAATAATTTTGTATAAATTTTGCCTGGGTAAAAAGCATCTTTTCTCAGTTCCAAAACAATATTCATTAAATGCAGAACTTTCAGCCTACATTTAGACTCCAAAAGATTATTTTTTCAAGTCCACTTGTAATAAGAAATTGAAAGATTAATAATATGCTTGTTTTTAAAAAAAAAAATTGAATATTAACCATCACCCTTCATCGTTGGGTGGTCATAATTCTTTCCTTTCTATACCAAACTCTAGCTTATTATTTTTCTTTTACAGTGAATGAACTTTCTTATATTGAATATTACAATATCTTGATTTTTTTAACGTTAATTATATCAGTTAATTGAAAAATTCTTAACCGAGCCAAAGTGATTGTAAATCCTTTAGTGAAAGTCATTCCAGAAGCTTCATGAGAGGTACAATAGCAATGGGGAAATGCAGCAAATCAATTCTAATGTAATCGCAAATAATCATGTCTTTTCACTCTGAATTAATGACCATGGATGTTTCAAAAAATGTCTTTGTTGAGAAATTTGGAAATATACATAATACTGCTGGATTATCTAACCCATGAAAGAAACTCTCTTCTGTATATCTCAGTCCTGCAAGAGTTAATTCTGTTTCCTACAAGGATGCAATCTGTAAGTTAGGTCTGGAAGGCAGCAAAGGCAACCTGAACTTGAAGTAACACTTCTGTTGTCAAGGGTTACTGGTGGGGGGTGGGAGGGGTCTGGAAGGAGAAGGAGCAATGGAAATGAAGAAGGATTGTAGCACACACCACATAAATTCAAATGCCATCCATGTATTTGAAATAAGATCTCAATTCTCTTTTAATTTTGCATTTGGCAGTTTCACTTATTTAGTTAACACATGGCTGGTGAATTTATGGGTTGGTTGTGCTGACCTTATTCAGTGTATCTCTTTCCAACAGCATTCAGCTATAAATTACAGACGTCATAATTTTGTAATTAAATTTCAATTTAACATTACTCTTTTCATCTGAAACACAATAAAATTATGTTATTTCCTAAGTTTTAATATTAGCCAATATTTTAGATAGCACTTGTGGGACAGTCTGTATCATTTCAGTTCACATGGGGGTTACCCTTTCCTGCCAGAAAATTAAAGGTCTAGGGAAACTATATGCTTAAGGGCTTTAAATTCATATATACTAATATTCAGATATTAATATTATACTTTTCAAAATAGTTACCTTTAATGATGATGCAATGAAGTATTTTTGCACAATGTTACATTATTTCAAATTGCCAGTCACCGCAGGCCTGCCTCACTTTAAATCTCCTTGTGCCAATTTGCATTACTAATGGACTTGCTAAGAGAGAAACTGTAAAAAAGACCTGTAGCAGTTTATATTAAATGCTTGACATATTGTGGCATTATCAATATCTTCATGTTGATTTATATTTCTATGCAACTATTCACAAATAAAATATTTCTGAATTTCTTATTTTGCAAGGTAGAAACTGCTGTCACTGCCATTGTCAATAATGGCATTTTTTTCAAGGAACATTTTATTCATATATCTCATGTTTTGTAATCTGTACCCTCCTATTTATCGTCTATCATTTTAACCTATTTAAGTTATTTAAGTTATTTTATTTGGAGTAGCCATGCATTTTCAAGAATAAAATTAGGTTGTATGCAATTTACGCAAAAATATTTGACTACATAATTGTTTCCTAGATTTAAATCCCAATAATGCATAATAGAGAGCAAAAAGGGTTTTCCTAACAAAAGTATCTCTGTGAATTTTTCTCAGGAAAAAAAATGTTCTTTTGAAATCCTTTGTATTTTCAAAGCCACCCCACACGGACAATTAAAAGCAGATACGAAATGGCAGATCACATGATAGGAGTTTAAATGTAGGTGTTTTTTTTTCCTGGGTTAAACATCACAGCAGGCATTACAATACCAGAGGTAACGAATCAATTAAATTCATTTTCCCCTCCGCGTCTCCAAAGCTGCCTGTGCAGTGTTGCTTGCGTAGTTTAGAGCCCGAGCAGTAGGACCCAGGGGCCTCCAAAGCCACCAATAGAAGCGCACATTGAACCTATTTGGATGCAATACCGTCTGCTCTGCGCATTAATAGTAATACAGATAACGGGTTTGAAAGAATTCTTTACTGAAGAAGGATTGGCTTTTTCCAGGGTGCTGATATTAGGAAGAAACCCGACTTCACTCTCTCCCTATATCTTCCTCCTATGTTTAAAAGTCTCAGACTGCTCTTGCTTGGTTGAAACTCGGAGAGGTCTCCGTGCACAGCAAAGTTGGAGGGCTGCGTCTGCACCACAGAGCCGCCGGATTTCTGAAAACGGTGTTATTGGAAGGTAAGTCTCACAAACGATTGTACACGAAGTGACAGCCGCCTTTAAAATTGTCAAACATTTTACAGGGATGGGTGTTGGAGTGCGGAGTGGGTGCGGAAAGGACTCTGCAGTTTGTCCAGGAATTGTGACGGGTGCACTGGGGTTTTGAAGGGGCTGAATCAAAACCTTCAGGCTACATCGGAAATTGCAGCCCTAAGTACGCTCTGGCGGGATTCAACAAGTTTCCCCGCAGGGATGAGATGTTTGCTTATTTCCTTGCGAGTTGTGCAGTGTCCGTTCCGCGTGGGCTGCTCTTGCTTAACAAAGAAGTTTCGGTATTTGCGTCTGTTGTGTGTGGCTGGATTCACCCTGTCTGAGGAGGTTTTATGCCGCATTTGGGCTTCCTGGGGACACGCAGGGTAACTGCTTCTTAGGATGCTCTGAGCACCAGCGGCCTGCTGATTGGGGCTGGGCAACTTTGCAGCGTAACCGCGGTGTCTCTGACCGCGGCTGGTGACAGGCTCGGAAACCAGGGGCTCCAAGGCCAGTTGAGCTTCTAAACTTTGAAAGCATTCTCCAAGAAGGAGGATGAGAGTAGGGGCTTTAAAAATGAGTACTGCTGAGTGACTTTTGATGAACTCTTGGTGGCGTGTAAGCAATGAGGTTTTTCTCAGGATTTGCGCTTCCAACCTACAGCGTTTTGCATGGAAGCTCAGTGCTGATCTGAAGAAGGGACTTTGTCTGAGTGAGGGAAGGAGGAAGGGAGGAAGAGAGAGAGAAGAGAGATGAATAGATAAGGTGCGTCCCATCTTTCACACACAAAAACACACGCGTGAAACGTGCCGGGAAGAGTTCCGGTTGGTGGCGTTTAGTTGGACAATGTATTGCATGGAGGACCGGGCACCTCTGCATTATTGATGAAGCGTTGTGCCCTTTGGGGGCCGTTCTTGCTCTTTCTAGCCCCCACCCCACCCCCTCCTTCCCCACCGCGTCCTGCTGAGGCTCCGGGGCTGGCGCGGATGCGGCGCTGCTCTCGGCTCTACCCCTCAACACTGCGGACACAATGGGAGAGTGGCAGGCAAGCCCTGCGGGCGGGCAGTACGCAATCGCGGTGGCAAAACCGCTGCCGCAGTCGGGGCTGCGGCTTGGCCCCGGGTTGCAGTGCGGCTCAAACCGCTTACGTCCAGCAGCCACGCGCTCAGATCCCAGAGAGCCCAGGCTCAGGAGGCACCCACCTGTCAGGAAAGGTCCCAGGTTACCCTTCTAGTGGTTACTGCGTTGCAGACAGACGGGTGTGTGTGTTGGGCGGGGGGTGGGGTGGGGTGGGGGGGCGAGATGCTAAGAATTCCCACCGCAGCCTCCGTCAATGATCTTCTGTCCTATCCGAATTTCCCCAGGCTGCGCCCCAAGCTTCCTAAAGGACCTGTACCCCAAAGGGTAAAAGGGAGGAAGAGGAAGCAGGGAAACACTGAGACTGCAGGAAGAAAAAGGAAGGCAGCAGTCTGGGGGGCAATTCTGGTCATTGGTCAGTCTTTTCTTAGATCTTTTAATTGGTCTGCTTTAGATGGGTCTTTGAAATGCAGTCCTCAGCTACTCTGCAGCACTGAAGGGGCAGGTTTCCAAAAGCAGGAGTTCACTGGAGAGTCATTATAGATGAAGGAAGGAGATGGGCAGGAGGCTGCATTTTGCAGTCATTTAACCCTGACCTCAGCGCCTCCCACCCTTTGAGGCCCCCACCAGGGAATGCCTTGACCTTGCAAACTACTCTGTCGCCTGCTCTGTTCCTCTTTAAATGATTTTATTAGGCTGTGTGTTACAGAGGGCTGTTAAGAGATGGTTTGTGCGTTCCCAAGTGGTGGTGGTAGATTGTCTAATTTGGAGGCTGATTGCCAAACCAAACCCACTGAGCCTGTGGAAGAAGAGGCTTAGATGCAGGACACTATAAAATGTACTAAATGGGATGTCAGTTGATGAGGACTCTTCAGAGGAAATATACTCCTTTGAGCACATGGGGAAATGCAATGTCATTGCAATCTTTTCCCACTTTCCATCTGCCCCTTTCTTGTGTTCTTCTGTGAACTAAGGTGTACTAGTTTTAAACAGAAAATATTTTGAGAATTCACCGACTTTTTAGGAGGCCAACTACAAGCCTGGTAAACTGGACTTTCAGGCCCAAACTTGTATGCTTAACCGATTCCCTTTCTGGAGATTCAGTTAGCCATCCCAAGACCTGAGTCTCCTCTTTATCTCAGTGGGTCACAGGTAGACTTAGTCCTTCTGAAAAGCGTAGAATGAATACAGCATGTTGAATTTCATAGGAACCTTTCCCCTCCCAAAGGGATTGGGGTGGGGTGTGGAAAGATGAGGGTAGAGTGTGTATGAAGTAAAGACATTCACCTTACATGTTGCTATGGATTTTGGACTTCCTTTAACCCTTCCCACACATCTTCTTGGTCCACGTGTGTTCCAGTTTAGCCCTGTAGGACTGCAGAATGAAACACAATGACACAGCTGCAGGGCCCTGATGGAGGCTTGCTCCAGAGAACAGCTGCTAATCACATGCTTGCTGTATTTTCCTACGTACTTCCTTTTACTTCCCTAGGTTTAAAGCAGACTTTCTCTTGCTCTGTGCTGCACAAAATAAAAATAATATCCCAATATTTCCCTCAGGGAGAATGATATGGCTTCTGTATAATTGTCTTTTTTTTTATGACATAATGTAATCAATTCAAATACAAAACAGCATTGATCAGAGTTGAAAGGGTAGCTATACACCTGTATGTCTTATCTGGATATTAGTGTTGTACTAAGCTAATGAAATCTCACCTTTTGGTGTCCATCTATACTTGATACAGTAGAAACTATTTTTATTTAAGCCAGAATTAATATAAGTAACTTGCATTATGAGGTTGAGCTACTCAAGGCACTGCATATAGGTAAGTTTTAATGGAAAAAAAGCAAGGCAGCAAAGCAAGCCTTTGCTTGGCAGCTTGATGAATGAGCAGGTGCAATGCACCATTTGAAATGTAACTTGAGGTGAGGTTCCATCCAGTCTGCTGGAGAATGGGCTGCTCCTTATTGCCTAGAAAACTCAAGTGATTTTTTTTTTTTTCTGTCTCTTTGAGATCTGTGAGTTCAGAAACAAAACCTAATAGCATACAGTAGGCTAGATTTATGATCTGATCACATAATAATTTATCTCTTTATACTTCCTGTTGAAGTGAAGAATATAATTGTAGATGCATCACATTTGTACCTAAGATATATTAGTGCTAGATGGTGCCAGCCAAATTTCCTAATTCCACAAGAAATAGACCTTAGAAGAGTAACTGACTTCAGGGTCCTATAGGAGAAAACTGCAGACACGGTGTCAGGTACCTTACCTGCAATAGATATTTCACTTAATGCTCAGATCAACCTTTGGAGTCAATTTTATTAGATTTCCTTTATATATCAAGAGAGTAAAGCACAGAGAGGTTAAGCAAAATGTACAAGATCATTCAGAAAATGGGGGGCAGAGCCAGGATTGTAAATCAGTTGTATTCCTCATGAATCCATCCTTTAACAGTATGTCATGTTGCTTTTATCTGAACCGACTCAGTGGATCTGTTTCTTGTCATGTGTAAATAAGGAGTTTCGGTTATTGTTTGAATTCCATTTCAGCACTTGTATATATTTTTAATTTACTATCTACTAGATATATTTTTCATATCCAAACCATCCTTTCCATCGCTCCCAGACCAATGCTCTCCAATCAATGACTTTCCAGATATCTTATAGCCAGTTTTAATTCCATCTGTAAGAAAGCCCCCACAACTGTCACTAGTATTGTAAATTTGCCATTGTCATCCCCATTCATTTCTCTTAATTTTACTATGTATATGTATACTCCAAAATCAAATGCAGTGTTGTTTTGAATAGTTTAAATACTTATGTAAATTGTAAGATACTGTGTGCATTTTATGAGTGTTGACTTTTGGTGATTTATCCAAGTTGGAACCAGTAGATCTACTTCATTCATTTTCATTGCTGGATAGTATTTCATCTTATAGATATATTTTAATTTATTTTTTCCTCTTTCTTGTTAATGAGTATTTCAAATTTCCCACTAAAATAAACAATGTAGCAATGATTCGTTTTCTTGCACATGCCTCGCTGTGTACATGTGCAATAATTATTTAGGTATATGTCTAGGAGTGAAGTTGCTTATGTGGGAGGTATTTTATTTTTTTTAGACATTGCCCAATTACCCCATCCAGTGTTTGTAGTATTTACAGTTTACAAGCCCGTTTGTGAGAGCTACACCATTCTGTCCTCATCAATATCTAGTATTGTCACAATTCTTAATTTTGCTAATTGAAGGGTTTTAATTTGCCTTTTCTGATTATCAGTGCATGAATATCCTTTCATGTATTTATTGAACATTCATGTTTCATCCTCTGTGAATTGCTTATGCATACTTTTTACTTGTTTTGCTACTGATACATTTAATCATTTATTGATTTATACAAGTTCTTCATATAGTTTAGGTTCTAATTCTTTTTTTTTTTTTTTCCTTTTGGTATATGCATTGAAATATTTTCCCCATGCTGTGTCCTAGACTTTTCCTTGTTTTATGGCATCATTTAATACAGAAAAGATTTATGTTGTGTTTCATTAAAATTTCTAAAGTGTTTTCATTATCATTTGTCCTTTTCATGTCTTGTTTTGGAAACCATTTCCAACTGTGAAGTAATAAAATATTTTCATATATTTTCCCCTTAAGTTTTACTTCTTATTTTCAAGTGTTTTGATCTATCTGAAATTGATTATAGGCTTTGTGTGCTCAGAAATTCTGTGACTGTCGCATACAAGTTTTCCATGTGTGGTTGGCCCAACACTGACATTTGTCTCTAAAACTGGCATCTGCCCTCACTTGAGATACTGTTTCTGCTTATTTGTCTGCCTGGTTTGTTTGTGGGCAGTCATCTCACTAAATCATCACAGTGTTAATGAACTAGAGTGAAAGGCATTAAGACTTCAACTAAAATGGGTTTATATTCAGCCAGAATTAAAGACCAATGTTTTTTATGACAAACTATATAAGCTCTTCAAATTGCACATAAATTGTTCATGTGTAATGAGTCCTTAATTATGTATAGCATCATTTACTTCAGTTTTACTTATTTATCAAGCATGTTAATGAACTTCCCAAAGATACCCTCCTTGTTTATAGGACCCAAGCAATGGAACCCTTAGAAATGAACTTCAATAGATGCAAAGAAGAATCATGACTCACTCTAGGAATGAAACATGATTGACCATTTTCCAGTTGAATTATGATCCACAGGAAAAACAACATTTCACCATAGCAGCCAACAGCTGAGATCAATGTGTAACCCTTGAATAAGCACTCTAAAATATTAATCCACCCACAAAATATTTAGTAATAAAATCATTGCAGTGCACTGTACATATTATGTTAAATTTTACCCTGAGATGAGGAACTAGGAGGATTGTAAAACAACTTCTCCTGTTTATGTACAATCTTGGAAGAGTATTCTATAGGACGTTGCTTTTAACCTTATAAGAAACATGAAAATATCAAACAAACTTAGCTTATGCTAAGCAAGTTTTGATTATTTAAATATTAGGAATCAATTTAAAAGAGTTTTAAGAAAGGACTGGTTTAGACAATGAGAGAATCATATATATATATGTGTGTGTGTGTGTGTGTGTGTGTGTGTGTATATATATATATATATATATATTTATTTAGCTAAAAAAAAAGGGAGAAAAAAAGAAAACTCTTCATGAAGTACAAATTACATCCCTGGCCATTAATTCAACCTCTACCATTAATGTTTTGCTTTTTTTTTAAATCACAATTCTAATCAAGAAATTGTTTTAGTTTTAGGAAGTTAACAAATTCATAATGTACTTATTCATTATTTTTGCTTCTCTTTATGTGACTTTAAGTTTGAATTCTTCAGCACAACTGACCTTCACACACAGACTCTGGCCTAACTTTCTAACTTCTTTCCCACTTCTCCTCCTTCTCTGTAGGCAGGACATGTCTCACATACTGTACACATCACACCATCCCTCAACACACCACTTTGTTTCCAACTCAATGCCTTTACCCTTGCCTATCTTCCTAAAACATTTTGCCCCATCTCTATCTACTGAGAGCTATTCATCCTTGAAAATCTAACTTAATTGTGGCCTCTATTTTGAAGCATTTTCTAATTCTCCCATAGAAATTAACCTCTTGCATGTGTTTCTGTAGGACTTAGCACTTGCCTAAATGACCCTTTATTACAAGCAATATTTATGTGCCAATTTTAATGACCAGACTTTGACTAATTAGGACAAAGATGGTGAATAATTTGCTCAGTATATCTAAGTTTGCACTGTCCAATACTGTAACTACTAGCTGCATGCAGCTATTGGTCATTTAACATGTGGCTAGTACAATGGAGAAACTGAATTTGTAATTTAATTTAATTCTGATTATTTAATGTTTCAATTTAAATAGCTATGTTTTAAGCAGGTAGAGCAAACAGAATATCCGCCATCATTTTAGAAAGTCCTATTGGTAAATACACTCTCAGTAAAATCTGGAATGATGAATTAAAGAATAAATTGATTTTATAGGACATGCTAATAGGATCAATCCATTTGATTTTCAGTGGACAGCTGCCACAGAGTTGCATGATGCATATTGGTGAGGATAATTTTGTAACTTCACAAACTTCACCGTGACTTGGGAAGAAATGGATTAGCTTAGCCTGACCAAGAAGGTAATGATAATGTATAAAACAGAAAAGGAATGGGGTAGTTAAAGATGACCTTTGCTGATTCTTTAGATATTCACCCAAAACTTGTTTACCTGAGATGGGAGTATACCACACATTGGCTTTAAAGATACATACATAGAAGAAGTAGGATTGAGCTGGTGGTACAATTTCAGTCCTTAATATTTAGTTTCCTTCATATAAGCAGGTACGTTTGGACACTCTTTCAGAAATATCAAATTAAATTAGACAAATATTTATTAATAGAACATTTTTGGTTGGACACCCTTAGTCCATAGAAAAGTTTATATTCTTCCAATGTGGTTTCTTAATGCCTTTTAAGAAATGTAAATTTTAAGTACAACACCATAGAATATTCTGTCTACCTATTAATCTTATGAGAAAACCAAAAGAGCTTTTTTGAAAAATGAACATGCATACGATGCATCTGCTCTATGGAATACACTGCAGTAAATAAGGATATTTAATAGAGAAAGAACCTTAGCAACAAGTATTGTGCTTCTGTATATGACAGCTGGTGAGGTGTGATGGAGGCTTTGGAATGAAAAGGCTGCATAACTGGATGCAGTTGAAGTAGATATGAAACCCCAGGAGGACTTCCTGTTGGGGCTGATACAAAGTGGCCAATATGGCAATGCCTTAGCCACCTGCACATGCAAACTGCCAGATCAAAGACTAACATGATCAAATGGGATTACTTCAGTGACACAAATGTATGCAGATATTGTGAATTGCAGATTATGGAGCATCTGCTCCTTTGCTGACTCCTTGGGGGGTAGGATGTGTGCAAGGAAGGGTCTTGTAGTAATGGTGAGAACACTGATTGCTCTTATTGCTGAAAATAAAAGAAGCAACAGTCCAATACTTCCATTTTATGCTTTTTCTTTTTTTTTCTTAGTGTAATGGTTTACTTTTTTGATTATGATATTGCTTTAATCTATCCTCCTATTCTACTTCCATTAAATTTTCTAGGTAGAGGCAATTTGGTATTTTATGGAGAACTCTTCCTCACAGATGATAATTTTATGGCACTTGAAAAGCATCCTGAAATTTACCATCCTTTGTACATTACACAAATAAGCTATTCATGTACCATGCAGAGGGTGTGATCTGTGATTTTCTTTTTCACTGGGGCAATGCTATCAGCTTACTCAGCCATGCTCTTTTGCCTGATGCTGGTGGTTGCAGGTGTTTTTCAATGGAACTAAATTCAACTTTTATGATAAGAGGGTGGAAGAAAGATTCTGATTTTTATTAGTTCATCAGAATAATCTTTCAACTAGCCAAATTAATCACTTTCTTTCTGAACTAGATCATGTTACCTCTCTGATTCATATGTCTGCTGATTTAATCTCATTAATACCAAGCTTCATTGTTTCACTGAAGTCTATTGATTATTAGAATTGTGAGATCATTTGGGGATATGAGAAACTATTATCAAAGTGGTACTGTAAACCGAAAGCTTGGGCAGCGGGTAGGGAGAACAATAAAGAAAAATTTTGCTTTTTTGCATTTTTTTACTAGAATTTTAACTATAGCAAATAGACTAGTAAAACTAATCTTAATTTGCCATAGATTGCTAGTGCCTGAGTGAGAAAGAAAGGTTTTATTTATTTGGATGGCTGTAAAATTTTGCCTGTCCTTCTATAGTCCAGGCACTTTATTTCATACCATTCTTTTAAGTCCTCTACACTTTGTGGGAGGAGAAAGAATGTGGGTGGGGGGGGAGGGATAAAGGAGAAAACATGGGGCTATTGATGTTGGGATGGATGTTCCTTCTTTCCCAGGACCTCTTTGGCTCCTATAACTTTTCTTTGATTTACTTTGGCATTTTGTCTTCCATTACTGACTTCCCTAGTACTGCAAGTTCTCAGATTTGAACAAGTTACAGTCCAATTCAACAGAAATGAATTAAAGATCCATTTCTAGAAGGCAAGGTGCTAGACATTAAGAGGTATTGAAGGGAATGTAAGAGATGCACACCTTCAATCAGTTCACGTTATACCATGTAGATGCTACAGCACAAACCATCAGTGGACCCTACTCTCTGCTTCCCTGTCCACATCTATAGTTATGTGTCACCCCTGCTTACACACTCCTGTGTCACAGAAATCACTCCAGTGGGGCCATGGGGCATGAACTTTTTCATATACTTTCAACCTTTACCTTAGCTGGCATCTTTACTTCTTTTTACAATTATTTCAACCCTACAAACTTCTCATAATCCTACAAACTTCTCATAATCCCATAAACTTCTCATAATCCTTCTTTATTCTTAAGATATCCCTTTGAACCCATACTCCCTTTTAAAATTAAACTTCTCAAAAGAGTATTCGTCTCTTGGCTATCTTCACGCTTCACTAATTATTCACCCACCAACCAAGATTCGTACGGCCCTATTTTGATTACATTCAAACCCTATTGACTTAAACATTGCCAAATTAATGTTCAAGCTTCTGAGCCCATCCTACTTCAAATTTGTGTTCCATTTGAAACTTATATGATAAATTCCAAGACATTATTCTCTTTTAGATGTCTGCCATACGCCTGGCCTTCTCACTTCTTCCTTTGCTGCCTCCTTCTTCCTCTATCAGTCTCTTAAAAGTTATGTGCCTCCCATCCCACCCTGGTTCTTCCCACAGGGCTTTTCTCTTTGTTTTCTGTATATTCTTCCTCTGTGATATGCTTCACAACCATGACTTCAACTTTTATATGATGGAGAATAAGATCGTGTGGTGTTAACAACAATAATTGATGGTATTATAGATGGTGTCTATGGAGCTCACTGCTAGCTTGGCATTGTATAAAGAGTACCTTTACACTTTTTCTCACTTAATTCTACAAATAGGTGAGTAGGCATTATCCTCATAGCTTTATGATAAGGAATCTGTGCTTTCATTTAGAAGGTTTCACGATTTGGTCATCAAGTCTCAATTCAAATGTCATTCTGTTTGACTTCAGAGTCCAGGCTTTTAATTTTAAAGACCCTTTATCAAATATATTCCTCCATGGCAGAAGTTTTCAACCTTGTCTGCACATTAGAATCACCTGTGGAGTTTTAACATATCCCAGCCCGCATCCCAAATGAGCCCGGGGGTAGAATTGAAACATCATTGTTCTTCAGCCATCTGGATGATTCTAATGGGCAGCAAATATGAGAACCATTGCTCTATAGTAAATATCTTGGTGGTGCTGAAATATATTTCTCCAGCTCGGATCTCTCTCTCCAGCATTAAGTTTGTATCATCAAGGGCTTCCTGGACCTCTTCATCTGTCTCTCTCACCCCCACCTTGCCACAGGATTGATCGTGTTCCAAAATGAACTCATGATCAGTCACTCATCGCTCAAATAGTTGCCTTCCAAATCCTCAATCCTACCCATGATCTCCCTACTCCCTACTATCCTAGCTCTTCTAAGTGAAGACTCTCAATTGGGCCTCCCTTGCCTCTCATAAGTGGGGATCTCCAAATCTTTCTTATTGTATCTCAGAAACATCTTTCCAATTGCCTCCCTCTTCTTCATCATCTCTGCAGATAAAGTTATGCAGGCCATCCTTGTATCCCATGTGGAGTTTTGTAGTGGCCGTTCCAGCTGTGTTTTCATAAATTTTAGCCTCTCCTAGATTTACTTTTCAATTCAATGCTGCTGGTGTTACCTTTCTAACACAGAAATCAGCTGTGCCATTCTTTGATTACAGACTTCACTCTGTTGTCTGTAGACTACAGTCCAAATAGCTATACATAATTTTTGAGACCCCTCCCCTTCTGTACAGACTTTTGTCCCTTAGCTAATTCCTTTAACTTAACCAAAGAACTTTCTATTTTAAAGCCCTTTATATTTACTCTCAAGGCACCTCTACTTTCCCTTTTTAAAAAAGACCTCACATGTAACCAAAATGTCTTTCCTATTACATTATTAGCACCAAGAAGCAAGGACTGAGTTCCAAATTTCAGAGTTTTCACAATTGCTAGCAGAGTGCCTTACATGTAAAAGTGATTCAAAAGAATTTTTTGAGTAAATATGTGAAGAAATGTATGCAAAAACTTATCACAACACTGTTATTTCCCATGTTTTTCTCTCTGTATGAAATGACTAAGTACTATTCCTCTCCTTTCTTTACCTGGGAAACACATATTTATCCTGTGACCTTCACAAATGAAATATTTCTGAAGTTCACCAGGCAGAAATAGGAGTTTTCTCCTTTTTCTTACACAGTACATTGTTCCTGTAAGTCATGATATAAGTTATCATATTAAATATAAACTTATAGGATTCTCTCCCTTCTAAAGTGTGAATACCCAAGAAGAGAAGACATGCCTTGTTAATATGTGTAATCTCTGCACCTGTGATAGCACCTGGAACATAGTCGATACTGTCATTTTTATTGTTGTTAAATGGATGGTTGGTTTCATGTATTATTTAGTGTAGTCAAAGACTCTGGCCAGTGATTTCAGGACATGGATGCGTCTATGTTTTAACAGTAAAATTGTGAACTTTTTTTTCTGGGGAAAAGAAAGGGAAAAATATGATCTAATTGAAAACCTGGTGGCTGATCATTAATGATCTATTGAGTAAATAAATTGTTTAATTTATCTCAATAATAATATTTTCAATCCTTTGTAAGCTTTTGTCTATATTATTGTAGACAAAAATTGTGAGATAATAGAAGTGTGACTACTATCCTTAAAAAAATAATTCTCTGCCTTCCTTCCTGAGAGAGGAACAATCTTTATTCTTCATTTATATCTTTAATAGTGTGTAATAGTCCATATACAGACCTCAGGATACTGGAGATATACTTGGTTGCAAAGCCCTTCATTTGTGGCCTTATATATCTTCAGCTTTATTGTCATAGCAGAAATCATGCACACAGATTTTTACTCTTCTGCCTATAACCTATCATTTATTTGCATAATGACATTTAGCTAAATTAACAAATAAAGATAGGTGATTTTAACTGCTGAGTTTTACTAATATCTTTCCTTAGCATTGATGAAGGCCTTTATTGAAAAATTGAGTTTCTGTATTTTTAGTAGATAATGAATTCATTATCCTACATTGAGATTGAAGTGCTATAGAAATACATGCATTTTTCCATGTGGAGGTATCTTTGCATTTAACAGTGATTTCAATAGTACAATAATATAAGTTAAGTCACAATTATATGATAATGAAAGACAATATAAATGACGAACAGACTATAAAATTTTTTATTGAATTACAGGGAACAAGTGATGAATTCAGTTTCTCCCCATGTGCTGAAGTATAGCATAGTGAATCAATCTTAGGAAAACATTAAAATATTAAGATTTAAGAGCAAGAGAAGAAATTTCCATGTGATTCACCAAATTTTAAAATTATTACTCTACTTTGATCCCAAACATACCTTAGTTATTCTTCCTCTTGTGCAAGAAAAGTAAAACGATTCCCTCAGTTGACTTCCATACCCTTTCTGCTAGCCAGTGTTTTCCTGGTAGAATGAAGAATACACCCCCAAGATACTGTTAAGATATTTTAACTACATACCTACATGGGGAAGCTCATTTTAAGAACAAAATCATTTTCTGGTAAACTCCAGAACAATGACATGTCTGGAAAGTTGGATAAATTGTTTGTTTTTGCCATATAGTTCAATGTGGTATGTAAATAGTTTCATTATACCTGCAAAATACAGCAGCCCAACCACCTAACACATGCAGATAATGAAGAAAACAGAATATACCTGAAAAAAAATGTAGGGTTTTAGTTTTACTGTTTGGTAATATATCTATTTCTTTCAATGTAAAACATTGGAATAAAACCAATTGTGTTAAATTGCATGATATAAGCATGCATACACATTCACACTAATAATATACTTCTACATGTAAAGACTGTATATACTCTATAATCAATCTCTTCCATCTCTAGAAAGATCATAAAATTGTGGTATTTATATTCAGATTTATTTTTTAAAATATTTTTAACAATATCTCATACATTTCTCTTTTGTTCATTACTGCTCTGTAACCTTTGAATCTGAGTACCAAAAACATCATTTCCCTAAGGGCATTACTCACTATCAGTAATTATTTCTTGAATTCATTTTAATGTAATGAATTTACATTAAATTTAAATTTTTACTGCTATATGTTGATTTGAAATAATTTATATATATTTGTATGTTTGTATGTGTATATATAAATCATAAGTTGTCTTCAATATTGAAAGTATTGATAAGCTTGAATCCAACAAAATCTGAAGTAGTATGATTTCTGTAGTTGTTGAATAGCTATGTAAGAAAGTAAAAGAAAATTGGGACAGTTTTTTCAACCATATGGTCAATAATTTTACATATTTATAGATTTATTTATACTATTGATTTCAAATGATCTCCTTTTATTTTTCTTATTTATTTTTATTGCAGAATTACTTGAATTTGTTTATCTTTTCCTTGGGTTTTGGCACATTATTTGCCATTGTGTATTCTCTCTAACTGGCATACAGTTTTTTTCCTGAAGCACACTACATTCTTGTCCTGCACATTTCTCAAATATTAGTCCCATCTGATATTTAGTCATTTTTATCACTCTCAGATTTTCTTGGATGTCTTAAATCATCAGTCAGTTGATTGCATCTATGGCTGATTACATCTACAATCAATGAAGGAGATTGTCTTCAGCAATGAGAGAAGCCTCATCCAATCAATTGAAGGTCTTAAAGGGAGAATTCATGATTCCAGCAGTCAGAAAGAAGAATGTGTCCCTTTTATTCAGCAGCCAGCTTCTCCTGGGGAATACTTGGAAGCCATCTTTGGAGTTCTCAGCTTGTGGTCTGCTTTATGGGTCTGCCCTCATTGGGTGAGCCAGTTTCTATAATAAATCTCATAATATTTACATATATGCATATTCCCTGTTTGTTCTACTTCTCTGAAGTACCCATTCTGATGCAGAGTTTGGTACTAGAAGTGGTTCTTGAGACACAGAATCTTAAGGATGAGATTGCTGTGTTGGTTCAGGGGTTTTTGGAATTGGTTCTCTAATCTAATTAGACTTAAAGCCACTAATGATTTTATTTCCAATTGTCAAGATGGTACTGATAGTCAATGGCAAGAATTGGCAACAGAGATACACAAAATATCACCATTGGATACTGCTACTCAAATGATTATAAGAGGCGAGGCTCTGGTTGACAGTATATTTGATATCTTAACAGAATTTGGTGGAGTTAAAAAGCATAATCATATTGACTGGTTGTTCCTAAATATGCTTGATACAGTTAAAGAAAAGGATGATTACAAGGCTTCAAATTACCAGCTCAAATGCCACAAGAAGGAGATAAAAGTTTCTGTGTGTGCCCTGAAAGAAACTCTTATTTCTTTTAGCCACAAAATTGATATTTCTGAAGAAACAGACCCAAAGTGTCATTTTGTGAGTGACTGAATTACAATGTAAATTGAGTTCCCAACCTTGAAGAGTGTCTTCTTCTAAAGTGAGGGCATTGATTGGGAAGGAATGGATTCTAGAAAATTGAGATGGGGATATATGGGCTGATGATGATGGTGGGGACATTGTAACCCTAGATTCTGCAGAGTCCTCTTTACTATATAAAGTTGTAATGCTCTGCCCTGAGGAATCAGCCATCCATCCACCTTCCAGTTTGTCTTGAAGAATCATCCATGACACATCCACCTGAAGAGATTAACCCTGCTGTGCCTGATAAACATATAACTACCTCCCTTAGGGAAACAGCCCTCAAACCTGTCTCAAGAGATCAAACCTATTTCACCAGATGAAACCCAAATGGCATGTCCTGAGGTAGTTGGCTTGTAAGACACTGTTAATTCCTCTCATGATCCACCCTTAACACCCCTCTTTTCTTCCAGATCTATAACTAGGCTGTAGTCTCAACAGTTCCTGAAAGGTGAGGTACAAAGTGTGACCAATGAGGAGTTATGCTACACTCCAAAAGAACTGCATGACTTCTCCAGTGTATGTAGACAGAAATTAGGGGAATATATTTAGGAATAGATATTAAGGGAGAGGAATAATGGTGGAAGGAACACAAAGACGGATAAGGCTGAATTTATTGATATGGAGCCACTAAGCAGAGATTTTGAATTTGGTGTTGTAGCTCAAGGGGTTAGAAGTGGTTAAGCAGTTTGTTTGGGTGGTTGACAAAGCATGGACCAAAGGTAGCCTACCTTGTCTGAATTTGAAATGCCAGAACTGCCCTGGTATAATCTAGATGAAGGGAGCTAAAGGCTTAGAGAGATTGGAATGTTAGAGTGGATTCATCATGTAAGACCTGCTCACCCACACCAGGAATGTCCAGGGGGCACAACTCTCACCAAGACTATGTGGAATGAATTTGTGAAAGCAGCTCTATTATCCCTGAAATGCTCTGTGGTTGCTCTTCTCAGTATGTCAGATTTTAATTTGGGAATTTCTGCCACTGAACTTGGATCCTTAAACACAATAGGGATGACTAGATCCAGGGTTGGCAGGAGTCAAGTGGTAGCACTTAATCACCAAAGGCAAGGTGAGCATGGTTACTGTAATGGACAACAAATTCAAAGAAGTAATCAGAATAGTCTGACTCACAGAGACTTATGGCATTTACTTGTTAATCATGGGGTACCTAGAAATGAAATACATAGGCAGTCTGCTGAATTCTTACTTGATCTGTATAAGCAGAAGAGTTCTATGTCAATGAACAAAAGTTTAACTTGAATCACAAAAACAGAGTCATGGCCCCTCAATCAATTCCCAGACTTGAGACCGTTTACAGACTCAAAATCCCTTGAATGAAGGGAGGCCCTTCAAAAGGCCTTATGTGGTTTATCTTTCTCCTAGCCTTCCACAAAGGAACCCATAGCCTTGTTCTAGAGTACTGTGCATTGGGAAAAAGTAAGTGATCAGACTTTTCAGAGATTCTTAGACATTGTCTCTGAACTGACATTAATTCCAGGAGACCCAAATGTCACTGTGGTCCACCGGTCAGAGTAGGGACTTATGTAGGAGTTTTACCTCAGGTGCATCTTACAGGTAGTCCAGGGGATCCCTGGACCCATTAAGTGGTTAGTTCGCCAGTTTCAGTATGCAATACTCAGCAACTCACAGAATCCTGACTTGTGGAGTGAGGGGTATTATGGTAGGAAAGGACAAGTGGAAGCCATTAAAAGTGCCTCTACCTAGAAAAATAGTCAACCAAAAATAATTATTCATTCCTAGAGGTATTGCAGGGATTAGTGCCACTACGGAGGACTTAAATGATGTAGGGGTGATGATTCCCACCAAATTCTCATTCAATTCTCCTACTTGGACTGTGAAAAAAAGAGATGGGCCTGGGAGGATGACAGTGGATTATCATAAACTTAACCAGGTGGACACTTCAAATTTAGCTGCTGTTCCAGGTGTTGTATCATTCCTTGAGCAAATCACCATATTCCCTGGTACCTGGTATTCAGTTATTGATCTCATAATGCTTTTATCTTGGTATCTATTGGTAACAACTATCAGAATGAGTTTGCTTTTAGTTGGCAAGGCCATCACTATAGCTTCATTGTCCAACATCAGGGCTATATCACCTCTCCAGCCCTAGGTCATAATCTAGTCTTCAGGGACCTTGATCACCTTTCCCCCACAAAATCTCACACAGGTCCATTATATTGATGAATGCTCTAGATTTCTAGCTGTTAAACAAATACCATAAAATGGGTTGTCTTAAGAACAGGGGTTTATTGGTTCACAGTTTCAGAGGCTAGAAGGCTTGCTTCTTCCCAGGGCCAGTATCTTATGGCTGGCCATCAGTCAATGGGGTTCCTTGGATTTTCTGTCACATGGCAATGCACATGTGGCATCTTCTCCTTTCTCTTCTGGATTCTGTTGAATTCCAGCTTCTGGCTACTCCTTGTGGCCTGTATCTCTATCTGATACTCACTCTGCTTATAAAGGATTCCAGTAATTCAGATTAAAGCCCAATCTGATTCAGCTGAGTCACATGTTAACGGAAATAACATCTTGAAGTGATCTTATTTAAAATGAGTCCACACCCATCACAATGCAGACTATGAACATGTGAAAACTAGGGTGCACAACTCAGTCCACCACAGTGACATTTTTCTGATTGGACATAGTGAACAAGAAGTAGCAACTACTCTTGACTTATTGGTAAGGCATTTGTGTGAGAGAAGGTGGGAGATAAATCCAGCAAAAATTCAGGGTCCTTCCACCTCAGTGAAATTTCTAGGTATTCAGTGGTGTGGGGGATGTTGAGAGATACCTTCTATGGTGATATACCAGTTGTTGCATCTGGTCCCTCCTACAAGCAAAAATGAGGTACAATGTCTCGTTGACTTCTTTGGATTTTGGTGGCAACATATTTCTCATTTGGGTGTGCTACTCTGGCTCATTTATAAAGCAACCCAAAAAGCTGCTAGTCTTCAATGGATACTGGAATAAGAGGATGCTTTGCAACAGGTCCAGGCTTCCATACAAGTTACTCTTCCACCTGAGTCATAGGACCCAGCAGATCCAATGGTGGTGAAAGTTTCAGTGGCAAATAGATATGCTGTTTGGCCTTTGACAGAGCCTTTAGGGAGAATCACAGTGAAGACCTTTGGATTTTAGATCAAAGCCCTGCCATCCTTTGTAGATAACTACTTTCCTTTTGAGAAACAGTTTTGATCTTAGCATAAGAAACCTTAATATTTAACTATGGGCCACCAAGTTACCATGAGACCTGAGTTGTTCTCAAGAACTGGATTTTGTCTGACCCATTATGCCATGAAGTTTGGTGTGCAGTGGCACTACATCATCAAATGGAAGTGGTATATATGAAATCAGACTTGAGCAGGCCCTCCTGAAGGCACAAAGAAGTGGCCCAAATGCCCAGGGCTCCTATTCCTGCCACATTACCTCTTTTCCAGTGCATACCTATGGCCTCTTGGGGAGCTCCAGTTTACAGATGTTTTTTTGCATGACATACATGCACCACCTAAAAGTGGATGACTGCAGCACTAGAGCCCCTTTCTGGGACATCCCTGAAGGATAATGGTAAAGGGAATTCCTCCCACCGGGCAGAAGTTTGAGCTGTGTACCTGCTTGTTCGTTTTGCTTGGAAGGAGAAATGGCTGGAGGTGCATTTCTATACTGATTGTTGGGCTGTGGCCAATTATTTGGCTCACAGTTTCAGAGGCTAGAAGGCTTGCTTCTTCCCAGGGCCAGTATCTTATGGCTGGCCATCAGTCAATGGGGTTCCTTGGATTTTCTGTCACATGGCAATGCACATATGGCATCTTCTCCTTTCTCTTCTGGATTCTGTTGAATTCTGGCTTCTGGCTACTTCTTGTGGTCTGTAAGGGACTTCAAAGGGACATGATTAGAAAATTGGTGACAAAGAGGTTTAGGAAAGAGGTTTGTGGATAGACCTTTCTGAATGAGCCCCAAAATAGGAAGACATTTGTATCTCTTGTGGATACTCACCAGAGGATGATCTCAGCAGAGGATGATTTTACTAGTCAAGTGGATATGATGACTCTTCCTGTGGGTTTCAGTCAGTCTTTTTCCCCAGCCACCCCTGTCATTGTGCAATGGGCTCATGGAATAGTGCTCATAGTGTTACGGAGGTATGTTATGCATGGGCTCAGCCACATGAGTTCTGCTTACTAAGGCCAACCTGGCTGCAGCCACTGCTGACTGGCAAGTCTGTCAGCAACAAAGACCAACACTCGTTCCCCAATATGGCACCATTCCCTGAGGTGATAAGCTTGCAGATTGATTACATTGGACCACTTACATCATGGAAGGGGCAGTATTTTGTTTTAATTGGAATAGACGCAAATTCTGGGTATTGATTTGCCTTCCCTGCACACAATGCTTCTCTAAAACTATCATCCATGGACTTACAGAATGCCCTATCCACTGTCATGGCATTCCACACAGCATTGCTTCTGATCAAGGATCCCACATCACAGCAAATGAAGTGGGGAATGGGCACATGCTCATGGAATTTGCTGGTATTACCATGTTCCCTGTTATCCTGGAATAGCTTAGTTGATAGAACAGTGCCATAGTCTTCCAAAGACATAATTAGAGTGCCAAATGAGTGCCAGTACCTTGCAGGGCTGGGGCAGTGTTCTCCAGTTGGCTGTTATAGTGTTTCTCCCATAGCCAGGATTCAGGGGTCCAGGAATCAAAGGGTGGAAATGGTAGTGGCCCCACTCACTATTACCCATAGTGATCCACTAGAAAAAAATTCAACTCCTTTCCCCATGACTTACAGGTTTTAGTTCCAAAAGGAGGAGTGTTTCCCCAGGAGACATAACAATGATTCCATTGAACTGAAAGTTAAGACTGCAGCCTGCCACTTTGAGCTCCTCAGGTCTTGTAATCAACAAGCAAAGAAGGGAATTACTTTATTGACTGGGGTGATTGATCTTGTTTATCAAGGGGACATAGGACTTCAACTACACAGTGTGGGTAAAGAAGAGTTTGCCTGGAGTGTAGGGGATCTGTTACGGTGTCTCTTAGTACTACCATGTCCTGTTATTCAAGTCCGTGGAAACTGCAACAACCCAATCCAGGCAGGACTATGAATGTCCCAAGTTTCTCAGAAATGAAGGCTTGGTCCACCACACTGGGCAAATAACCAATGCCATCTTAGTTGCTTGCTGAAGGTAAAGAAAATATAGTTGGGTGGTGGAAGAAGATAGTTGTAAATACAAGCTGCCTCCATGAGAGCAGTTTCAGAAATGAAGACTACAATGGTTATGAGTATTTCTTCTTGTTTTTTTTTTTTGTGGATATATTTGTATATATATCTAAAGCAAGTATCTTTGCTTTCTTTACTATATTATCACCTTATCATACAACATAAACTGTATTAACTTTATGTCATAGTATTTAAGTTACAGGGTATCAAGTTAAGAGTGACTCATTCTCATTTGGGCAAAGGAATAGGGCATTTCTGGTTGTATGCAGGACAGTTGAATTGTTAGGTGAAATTATAACTGTTTTATTTAGAGATTAAGTGTGGTTTAATGAGATTTGATGGGTGCCATTTGAAAAGGGATGGAATGTGATCATTAAGCTCATGTGTCATCTTGGCTAGGTTATGCTGTCCAGTTGTTTGATCAAGCAAGCACTGTCCTGATTTTTACCTTGAGGGTATGTTTTGGATTTAAATAAGCAATCAGTGGATTGCATCTGTGGATAATTACATGTACAATCAATAAAGGAGATTGGAGAGCATTCTCATCCAATCATTTGAATGCCTTAAAGGGAGAAGCAATGACTTCAGCAGTTGGAAACAAGAATTTCTATTTGTATTCACCAAGCCATTTTTTCCTGGGGAATACATTGAAAATTTCATTGAAGTTCTCAAATTTTGACCTGCCCTATGGAATTCAGACTTGCCTATCCACACAGTCAGGTGAGCCAGTTCGTATAATATATTTCATAATATTTACACACAAACACACACACAAATACCTATATCCTGTTGTGTCTGTTTCTCTTGATAACCCTAGCTAATACAGCCTCCTCTTCCTGTGGGAATATAGACACCATCAATTTGTACTTTATTTTAAATTTTATTTCCCAGAGATTTCTGATTTCCCGATTTCTTCCTTCTGTTAGACATTTTTAACTTTTACTGACAAATGTAATGTTTACATACAGACATATTATATAATTCTCCCTATGGAAAAAAAAGGCCCATTTTCTCTAGGCTGTTAATGTAGAGCTTTTTAAAATTTTATATGTATGTATAACTTTTAAAATTTATATGCACACACATACACACATACATAATCCCCTTATCTCCATTTCCAGACTCCTTGTAGGATATCCAGTATTCTATTTATATCCAAATAAATAAACATATTTCCAAAATTAATGAAAAATAAATGGCTGAGCATTCTAAGGAGCAAAAGTAGACTGTGGCCTTACTTCTATGTGGCTCCAAATTCTCTGTGCCATATTTACTTTGTATTGCTGCAGTTGAATATGAAGGAATCATTTTATATACTGTTCTGATATATTTGGTAGTTGGCAGCAATTGTTATAAGAACTGAAAAATTGTATTAATTTATTTGGCTTATTTATGTGAAAGCACGAACTTGATTTTATTTTTTCTCCAAGGGTAGATAACTAATAATAATGATGTACATTTACACATTAACAAGATTCTTTTCCTTTAAAAAAAAGCAAAAAACAAAAAACACATAAGTAGTAGTATTCTATTTAGGTGTTATGCCTCATAGATACCACTGCTGCATTTGAAGAATGTGGTCTCAGCTAGAATATTCCAGGACAGAGCAGGGGCCGCCAATAACAATGTGGCAATAAGCAGCTTTTCTGGGACTGACTTGTTGGGATAATGGTTGTAAGCTGTAATTAAGGCAAAAACACCCTGAATGGAAGACTTGGCAGGTTTTATCCTACGAAAGTTAAAGGACACTTCAGCACCTTTCTAGCTGAAACAGGAGGTTTGAATAGGAGTAGTCCTTGATACAAGTTCTATCTTTGATTATAGAAATTCATGCATTTAAAGCATTCATTCTAAGAATATGAGTGTGTGTGTGTGTGTATATATATATTTAAAAATATATTCAAGAATATTGTTATCTTCTGGTTCATCATTTCAAAATCTAGTAGTTTAAAACTGTAGTAATGGCAGAAAATTTTAATGAGGGTGTCTTAGTTAATATTCATTTTTCTCTATGTGTAACTCTTTTTTTTAGTGGAAATGAAGGAAAGTGTAAGGTCCTTGAAGACAGAATTTCTTTCTTTTCAACCTTTAAGCCCCTGGCATCTCACAAAAGTACTAATTTCTGTAAATTATTATTAAACAGATACATGGGGGAGGTGGGTGAAACAAAGCCCAACATCTACCCCGGGAAGGAATCAAGTTACTTTCACCAAAGGTTTGTGATGAAAGACATGAAACAGTAGTGGACAAAAAGTTTTAGTACTGGGAGACTGTCTTTTCTGTTCTACTTGATCCTGAAAATATTATCTCTTGTTTAAAAACACAGTGTCTAAATGCTTTTCCATCTTAAATACCAAGGGCAGAAAACATTTCATGAAGCACATTTGCACTGGAAGGAAGCCCCTGTAAGAACTGTTACTGCTGCAATAACAGTTAGAAAAGGAAATAGAAAGAATATCATAGAAATAGCTGCTGAATTGTGTGGCAAACTCAAAGAACCTGTAGTTTGAAGGCTGAGCTTTCGATTAGCTCCAGGGAGAAAATCTGAGCTCTGGTAAGAAGAAACAATCAGACTGGTTTGGGAGGGTAGGGAAAAATTTCTATGCAGAGTGACACAGAGATAGACTAAGACAGAAGAATAATGAAATGTGTCTGGCAGTTAGCACCTGAACTACTAAGTTGCTAATTGCTGGCTGGAAGACAGCTAATCTGGGATGGGTTGTCTCAGTTCCAAAAAAAACTCTCACCCTTCAGCAGGTACCTGAGCCCTTTCCATGGTGTTCTCAAAATTCCAAAGAACAGCAGGAAGGCAAACACCTAAGCACAAGCACTTTTCCAGCTTTTATCTACTGTGTGGAGTTTCCTAATGTCCTGTTGTCTTAAGCAAATCACATGGGCAACCCAGATTTCAAATTTGGATCTCATCACACCATTTCATTGGTGAGGATTTGGGGAGAGGCATACTTGCAGCCATTTTTATAATCTATCACACATGCAATATATATATATATATATATATCTTTTATAAATTTTTATAAATATTAGTGTAATCAATACTTCTGTACTGTACAAAATATTGATTGGTAGAGCAACCATAATTTAAACTCTTGCACATATAAAATTGAAAGTTCTCTAAAATATTCGTGTTTAAAAATTTTCCAGTAAAATTTAAAAATGAAGAAAGTTAAATTAAGAGATGAAATACAATGACATTTATTTAACTGATTCCTGTACATAATACTGTGGTACATTGCATTATGCACCCCAGGGAAAAAAAAACATGTATTTAATTTTAATCCCATTCATGTGAGTATGAACCCATTGTAAATAGGATCTTTTGAAGACATTACAGGTAAACCTTGTTTTATTGTACTTTGCAGATATTTTATTTAGGAAAATTGGTTTGTGGAAATCCTTCATTGAGGAAGTCAGTCAGCCCCATTTTTCCAGCAACACTTTGGGTCTCTGTCATATTTTGGTAATTTTCACAATATTGAAAACTTTTTCATGATTATTCTCTTATCATTATAATATGTTATAAGATAGGTCAAAAAACTAGGCCTCTTGAGCCAAATGGCTAGCCAAGTTGTGAATGCAAAGGAAAAGTTATTGAAGGATATTTTTTTAATGCAGTTTTATTGAGATATATTCACACACCATACAAACCATCCAAAGTATACAGTCACTGGCTCACAGTATCATCACATAGTTGCACAATGTCCCTATGTTGAAGGATATTAAAAGTGCTATTCCAGTGACACACAAATGATAAGAAAATGAAGCAGATTTATTGCTGATATAGAGAAAGTTTCTGCGGTCTGGATAGGAGATGAAACCACACATAACATTCCTATAAACCAAAGCCTAATCCAAAACAAGGCCATAACTCTCTTCAATTCTGTGAAGGCTGAGAGAGGTAAGGAAGCTGAAGAAGAAAAGTTTGAAGCTAATAGAAGTTGGTTCATGAAGTTTAAGGAAAGAAGCCATCTCCATAATATCAATGTGCAAGGTGAAGCAGCAAGTGCTGATGTAGGAGCTGCAGCAAGTTACCCAGAAGATCTAGCTAACATAATTGATGAAGGTGGCTACACTAAACAACAGAGTCTCAGTGTAATCAAAACAGCCTTCTATTGGAAGAAGATGCCATCTAAGACTTTCATAGCTAGAGAGGAGCAGTTAGTGCCTGACTTCAAAGCTACAAAGAACAGGCTGACTCTTTCATTAGGGGCCAGTGCAGCTGGTAATGCTCATTCGCCATCCTAAATATCCTAGGGCCTGTAAGAATTACACTAAATCTACTCTGCCTGTGCTCTATAAATGAAACAACAGAGCATGGATGAAAACACACCTGTTTATAACGTAGTTTACTGAATACTTTAAGCCCACTATTGAGACCTCAGAAAAAAAGATTCCTTTCAAAATGCTACTGCACACTGACAATGCACCTAGTCGCTGAAGAGCTCTGATGGACATGTTCAACCAGATTAATGTTTCCATGCTTGCTAACACAACATCATTTCTGTAGCCCATGGATCAAGAAGTCATTTCAACTTTCAAGTCTTATTATTGAAGAAATATATTTTGTAAGGCAATAGCTGCCATAGATAGTGATTCTCTGATGGATCTGGGCAAAGTGATTTGAAAACTTTTGGGAAGGAACTCAACATTTGTTTTAGTTTGCTAGGCTGCTCAAGCAAATACCATGAAATTGGTTGGCTTAAACAATGGGAATTTATTAGGTTATGGTTCTGAGGCTAAATGAAAGTCCAAATCAAGGCATCATGAAGGCTACACATTCTCCCTGAAAACTGTGACATTCTGGGGCTGGCTGCCAGCAATCCTTGGCTCTTCTGTCACATGGCAAGGCACACGGTGGCATCTCCTGGTCTCCCTTTTCTTCTGAGTTCCATTGATGTAGCTTCTTGCTTCCTGTGGCTTTCTCTCTCTGTGTCTGAATTTCATTTTCTCATAAAAGACCCCAGTAATAGGATTAAGACCAATCCTGATTGGGGTGGGTCATGCCTTAACTGAAGTAGTGTAATGAAAAGGTCCTACTTACAATGGGTTCATACTGACAGGAATGGATTCAATTTAAGAATGTATTTTTCTTGGGTAAATATAACTTCAAACCACCATACCTTCCAAAAAACAATTATACTTTCTTCACTTCTTTGATGTAAGTCTTTTTGTTTTTCCTCTTTGGTTTTCTGTATTTAAAAATAATAGATGTGGAATGGCCTCAGTGTATGAGATAAACTATTCATTTTTCTTTTTTGTTTGACAATTTAGAATATTAATATCATTCATGTATTTTGTTCAGGGATTTGTCCCCTTAAGCACTCAAACCAAAACAGGTTATAAAAGGACATTTGCAGAATTAGCTCCAGGACCCCACATTGAATAATCTATATACTTCATGTCTCCCTCTGCTATCAACTTTAAACATTTTCCAGATGTCTTTCTGATTAGTCCTCTAGCTTTGGACTCACTACTAATTAGCTATCTTAGTAGCCCTTGTTTTAAAGCCTGTTATCATTTCATGCATCTGACTTTTAAGTAATGACATAAAATTTCTGGAAAGGGGAAATTCTTCTTATGCTTGCTTTATTTCTCTACCTTTTTTTTTTTTTTTTTTTGTGCCTGAATTTTCTAGACTTCTGGCACTAATGCTAATACATCCTCTTAAAAACATAAAGCTATCTTCAATAATATCTATCTGGATCTATTTCTTGTGATAAACTCTGTGATTGTGAAAATATCAGAAACTGTTTGCATGCTACCCATTATGTCACCATATGCATGTGGTTTCCTATTTATTTGCACAGAAATCCTAAGTAAGTCTGGGCAGATTTTATTGTTCTTTCCTCAGTGTTCCAGCAGTACGTGGCACTTACCAGTTTATAATCTGGATCAAATTGCACTGGACTTACTGCTTTTGGGGGTCCATCTCTGCCAGTAGACTATGAGCAACCTGTGGGCAGGAAACTAATTCCTCAGAATGCATTCTGCCTGGGATTTCTCAAAAATGAGTCAATGGTATGTGTGAATATTCTAAATGACATTGAATGTATCATGCACTAGTCCTCACTATTTTATTACAGAACTCATAATATCAAGTCATATTTCTTTTGACAACCCCCCCCATTTCTATGTAAAAATTCATAATACAAATTGGCCAAGTTTGTCACAAATAGATATCCTGGAAGTCTCATACTGCCTGTTGTTTGTAACTCGGAAGAAAATGACTGAATTTCTCGCACCTCTACGTTTTTGTCTGAGTGTAAATGCACGTGTAGATCTTTTATTATTTTCTAACTGGAGGGCTGGTTGAGAAGCAAATGTCAGAAGGTAATTGGATCTCCAGGTTAAGGTGCTGGGAATGTTAAAGATGTTATGTGCAGGATCGATTTGTATCAGGTCTGCATTGTGCTTTAGAAAATTCAGATTTTATTTTTGCATTTTTCTTCTGGACTTTAAACCACTAGTCAATTTTTAATGCCTTTCTGGAGAGTCTGTTATTTCTCATAGCTTTTAATTCTCAGTAAAATGTTTCTCTTCTGAGTGGGAAAATCATTCACTGTAGATGCTGGGATTCTGAAATAGTGCACTGTCGAACTGAAAGGAGAAACCACCCCATCAATTACTTGGTGTTAAACTTACTCCATTATTCTGGAGTCTGCTGAAGAAAATGCCCTGTGAAACTTTGAGCATTCCCAAGGAGGGATGAGGGAGTGCCTCTTGTTGAATAATGCTGTATGAGACAGGTTTCTCTGGGGAAACAGAAACAACAGGAGATATATTTCTTGAAAGAATTGGCTCACACAACTGTAGAATGGGTAAGTGCAAATTCCGTAGGGTAGGCCACAAGCTGGGAATTCTGATGGTTTTTGATGAATTCCCCAGGAGAAGCTGGCTGGCTGAAGTAGAGGTGGAAATTTTCCCTTCTCACTGTTGAAATCATTTCTCCTTTTAAGGCATTCAGCTGAATGGATGAGAGTTCTTTCATTGCTAATTGCAGTCTTCTTAGTTGGCATTCTGTTGATGCAATCAACTTACTGATGATTTAAATCCTCGAAATCACAGTAAAAATCAGGCCAGTGCTTGCTTGACTAAACAACTGGACCACAACCTAGACAATGTGACATATGAACTTAAAAGTCACAAGTAGCATCTGGCTTATTTGAAGAGATAAATCATCAGTTCTCAAAAGGATCCCAGATCAATCTGACCAAGAGGATTTCTAAGAGGTTGGTTTCCAGTGGCAGTATGGCAGTTGGGGGGAATAAGTTGTGGAGACCAGTGGTAGAAGAAAGAATTAGTTAAAGTCAAATGAAGAAAAATAAAAACAAAGATCCTTAGACTTGTAGATAGACCTCAGGAAGAAATGATTAAACAGGTTTATTCCTTATGGCATTCATTATTTGGTGAGCTAGAAAGCCCTGACAGCCTTGTCATTACATGTTTGTTGTGCTTAACTCTGTCAGGTGATTTCATGAAACACTTTCTGATAGATTTGCTCAAAAAACCATAGGGTGTCCCACAGATGGGATTTTTTTATAGAACAAAGAACATCTGTTACAGTTTTTACATTTTTGCCTTTAAATAATAAACTACCAAAAAAGTGTCATTTGTCCATTGTCTGCCTCCCTGCATCCTGTGTCTACCACTAGAATTTAAGCTCTAAAAAATAGGGTTTGTTTCTCTCTCTTGCTCAATTCTGTCTACAATAACTAGTGTCTAGAATGTAGTAGGCAATCAAAATGAATTAATCTTTGCCACTCCTCCTGCTTCAACACAGGTAGTTTTAAATGGGGTATCAGTCATCTGAATAGTTGAGGGTCCTTATTTATTTCTAATTTATTCTTATGTATTCCTAATTTAGAAAGTATTGATGGTGCCGTAATCACTTTTAATTCCAAATATTGTTTACACTTTCTCCTTTACCCACTTTGTGCCACTGACCATTTAGTTAACAATTATATCCCCTCTTCCTATTTGAAGCCTTCCCTAAACTTCTGTATCTAATATATCCTCCATAGCACTGCTGTGTCTTTTACTGCATTCTATTGGGGTTCTCTGAACTTGGGGTTGTATTCTTCTATAGACAATAAGATCTATAAAAATAACAATCATTCATATCATTTTATTTGAGTCACTGATTTTCCCCAGTTTGTAGTTTGGTACCTGAATATAATAGGAAATTAATGTTTGGTTTTGAATGAATGAAAAGCATTCATTATATTTTAAAAACACTAAATTTGTTGTAGATACAGGAAGCAGAGAAAACAATTAAAATATATTCAGCCAACAACTGTCCTGAATGTATGTTGCTTGTACAACTCTCCCAGTTACTTGTGAATGAAATTAATAAATAATTGAAGGATATTGCCACTACGCTGGTGCCTGCTGTATCACAAAGACTGAACTCTGTATTCAGGGAAATCTCTGGAGCTCAGTTATAAATCAGCTGGCTGTTATTAATGCATGGATGTGGTTAAGTCTGTCTTTATGCTAGCATCTCATAGCTGGATCATGGGATGGGAACTTGGATGATCCTAGGAGTAGGCTGATGTTGAACATATCAACATTGCCCACTGATCTGTTGGACAGTGAGGTATTTGACACCTTGAGGAGTCACACACAAAGAGCACAGAAGGAACAATAGGCATCAAAAGCTATGCCTTTCTTTTTGTATGTTATCATCCTCTCTCATCTGTATTGCTGTAATAACCTCATAACTGTCCCTAGTGTTTCCATTCTAGTCATCACCCCATTATAGTCAATTCTACTCACAGAAGCCAGAACAATTTCTTAGTAATGAACCTTAGGTCATATCTTAATTGAAAACTTCCTATGGCTCCTCTTTGCAAATAGGAAAAAATGCAAACTCCTTACCATTGTCTTTCTGGGACCCCACATGACTTGGGCCTTTCCTAACCCTCCAGCCTCATTCCCACCGTGCTCTCCTTTTCATTGGCTAAGCTGCAGCTGCACTAGCCTCCCCTCCGTCCCTTGGACCCATCAAGCTCCCTCATGCCTTAGAGCCTTTGCAATTGCTCTGTTCTCTAACTGTAATTTCACAGGGGTGAATGTTTCCTATCATTCAGATTTCAAAGAGGACTTGACTGTCTTCTCTTTGGAAAGTAGCCCCTCGTCCTTTGTGGCAGACTGAATTATGACATGCTCTTAATCTTAATCTGTATTCCTGTGGGTGCCTCTTGCAGATGTTATTTTTAGTTAAGGTGTGGCTCAACTGAGTGAGGTTGGGTCTTAATCCAGATTTCTGGTGTCCTTTGTAAGCAGAAGAAATTCACATACAGTTAGAGAAAGCCATGGGTAGGAGCTGGATGCTGGAATAAATGGAAACTGAAGAGAAAACAGAGGATATCGCATTCGATACTTCAATGGTATATGAACCTAGGAACCCCAAAGATATCTGGGAGCCAATAACAGAATGTTGCAGACATTGGAGACAAAGTATCAGCTTGTTGACACTTCAGTTTTGGGCTTCTCTAGCCTGAAACCTATAAACTAATAAATTCCTTTTGTTAAAACCAGCCCAATTTGTGACACTTTTCATAGCAGCCTGGTTAACTAACATATATTTCTAAGCCTTGTTCAAACCATGTCCTTATTTTATTCTACACACACACACACACACTAACACACACACACACAGAGATACACAAGAACTATTTTTTTCTTTCTAACTGGTCCATTTCCTAAATTGTTATATTGAGTATTCAATAAGTACTCGTTAAAGAAATATATACCTGAATGAATCTATGCCTTTGAAATTTGGAGATAACAGGTATTTTTACACAAATCCTCATTCAAATTCACAACAATTACACAAGTCTCCAGGACATCTATTTACTTTTCAGTTAAGGAAAGTGGTGTGTGAAAATCAGGTAATTTTCTCAGAATAACAGAGCTTGAACAATAATTTGAATCCAGCTCTGTCTGACTTGAACATCCAAGCTCTTGAAGATTGACCATATTTCCTCCAGGCTGTCCATTTCAATAGGAATCTGTGTTCATTGTAACTGTGAAAAGGAATAATTTGCATAGATATATTGGATACACTCTAGGTGAAACTAGTAAAAGAATGACTTATTGGGCTACTAAAGTTATTGCCTTATAGTCTGATAATTTTTGAGATTTTAAATGCCTATTTGAAATAATGAAATGCCTTAGCCCGATGCTTCTCAAGTTTAATGTGCTGACAAACCACCTGGAGCTGTTGTTAAAATTGCAAATCTTTCAGGCAATGCAGATGGTGTGGATCCACCTTTGCTTTTTGAGTAGCAAGGCTTTAAATGGGCACTAGTTCATACTTAGTCTCTATGATTTGAGGAAGGAATTTAGTGGAGGAGGAGCCTGCCATGACTTAGTGCAGTGGTTCTTGGACTTTGCTGCACGTTAAAATCACCTGGGAAGCTTTGAAAAATGCCAATAACCTGGTTGCACCTCAGGTCAATTAAATCAGATTCTGAGAATAGGACCCAGAGATCATTATATTTAAAGCTCCCTAGTGATGCCAGTGTTATTGTGGAGGCTTACTACTGAAAGTGTGGTCTACAGTCCAGCAGTGTTGGCACCAAATGGTGCTTTTTTAGAAATGCAGAGTTTCAGGCTCCAGCCTAGACACATTGAAGTAATGGCTGCATGTCAACAGATAATTTGTATGAACATTAAAGCTTGAGAAGTACTGATTTAGAGCAAGAGAACTTTCAGTAAATTCTACTCTAAGGTATACACAGGAATGAAAGAATGCAGTGGAGCTTCTCAGTGTGGTCTAAGAAAGAGCTTTAGGAACTGTAGATAAAAGACTGAATATATATGCTAACTGAATTTGGTGATGGTAATTAACTTTTTCAAAACTGCTTTAATGTGAGGATGGAGGTGGAAGTGAAATTACAATTGGTAATGATTAAAAGAAGGCAAAAATGTAAAGATAGCCCATATAATCTGAATTTTCATGAGGCTTGGCTGGTTGGTGGTACAGAAGGGCATTGGGTTGAGTGCTTTGTTTTGTTTTGGTGTGTTTTCAGGTTTATAATGAGAGATACTTGTGTATATTTATAAACTAACAAGAAAGAGCTATAGGAAAGAAAAGGGTTGATTAGAGGATGCAAGGATTAAATGATGGTGATGATCGTGGATCTTATCATTAGGTGATAAAGGAGATTGATGTTATGAAGGGGAGGAGGGGACGTAAGCTTTGGGCACAGATGTGAGCAGTGCAGTCATGGTTTCTTCTTTCAAGGGGGAATGAAGCCTAATGGGAAATACAGAAAAATAAGAAACCAGTCAGAAAGCAGTATGATAAGTAATACGATATGGTAAGTACAGAGAATATGAGGGTACAGAAAAGGTATTCCTATACCATGATGAGGACTGATTAAAGAGGGTTTCTGGAAGAACTAATGTCTCAACCTAGACCTGAAGTAAAGATGATGAAGGGAAGGAGGGATTTAAGTGAGAAGAATGTAAAAGGGAAAGGCCTGAAGTTGAAAGAGAAGAAGGGAATTGAATAAAATGCAGCCCACCTTTCACATTGAGTGCTTCTATGGGTGAGGGGAAGGTGTGAAAGTGAGAGGAGGGTAGTTGTGGTGAAAGATTAAACTAGAACGAGATCAGGTTATAGAGCTTGCTTTCACATGGATATATGGTCCTTCTTCTGAGGGAAAGTTTTACCATGTGTCTCTCCTGATAAAAACAGTTCAGTACCAATTGGAAATGAGATTATATCTGCATAGGAGAACATTTTTTAACTGTAAGGTTAATGGGAAATATAGATGATAAGGAGATGATTGGGCTTATGCAATAATCTAGGGGAAATAATGGTAGCCTAAACCAGGTAATGATGGAAGAATGGAAATAGAGAGACGTGATTCCAGAGTTTCAGGGAGAAGAATTTGGAAGCCTTACAGATTGATTGAATTGGGACTGAGAAAGATAGACGAATGACACTTAGATAGCTGAATCAAGCAACTCAGTGAATGAAACTATTCATAGGATTGGACACTAAAAATTTAGTTTGTTAGTTTGGTGTTTGGGGGTCTAAAAGGATGTTTTTTGAAATATTGGTGGGCAGTGGATAGTAAGATGTAAGGATCTGAAACTCATGATTGAGATATGGGAAAGAGAAACAGAGTGGGAATCCTCAGCATTGAATATGGCACTTTTAACCATGGAAGTCGATGCACTAGCCCAGTAAGACCGTGTTCACTTAAATAAGTAGAAAAAAGAAAATGGCTAGAACATAATCTTGAAGTCCATCAACTTCTGAAGGATGACTATAATCTCAAAATGAGAGGAGAAAGGTAGGAGAAAAACATAGATGGCAGTGTCACAGAAGTCGACGAGTCTGCCAACTGTTACCAAAATGTGAGATAGGAAAAGTGAACAAAAGTAGCTGATCCATTTCTACAAATGAAATTCTTGACCATGTAGATCTTCCTAAAGACATGGCAGTGTCTTTCTCTTCCTGGCTCATTTTATTTCCATCTTTTGGCTGCTCCCAGTGTCTTCTGTTTTAATGCCCAGTTTCCTTTGTTTGTAAGGACTTTGGCCATATTGGATTAAGGCCCACTCAGTTGGGCACACCTTAGCTAATAACATCTTCAAAGGTCCTGTTTACAAATGACCTGGAGTTGGGATCTGAACAAGACTTTTATGGCAGACATAATTCAATCTCCAACATGCGGTAGGGAAACATAAAATATGGAGATGGATTCAGATTTGGGACCTTTAGACCTAAGGATTAGAAAACGTTCAAAATCTTTAGCTGAGAAAGGAAAGAAAGAGAGTTGAGGTTTAGAAGGGTATATAGAATTGTGGGAGAATTTTTATCCAAAACTTTCCGGTTTTAAGGCCCCATTTTGCACCGACCTGAAGAACTGCTGCTCTATTTCTTTATCATTAATAAAAAAACTCAAAACATAATAATTAAAAATAAGGAACCTTAACGTTTTATTTTCTGCAATTTCTATGTGCATTTTATATTGTATTTATATTTTAATGACTCATGTAGTTTCAAGTTTTAATTATTTTGGTTTCTTTTCCATCCCCCTACCCAGGAATTTCCTAAGGTTAAAAATGTCTTATTTCATCTACATACTTACAAACAGCAGAACAGGTATTTTGTATACATTCTCAAGGCCGAATATCATTAACACCATATACATTAGAAGCCCTACAGGTAGATGCTGTAACTCCTATGTGGTAGTTTGTATATGCCAGGTGCCCCATCTATATTATATCCCCTTATGACAACTTGGACAGTGGGTATATGCACACTGACAACATCATCATTACTATGGGTCTGGCTAATATTTATACTATTCAATATGTAATGCTTTTTCTTTTTCTTTTTTGTTTTTTTGATTGGGCAGTGAATACAGACTCATAATAGTGATTAGCACATTTCAGGAGAGAACGTTTCTGGAAATTTTGTATGTGACATCTCTTACTTATTTTAGTACAATGGCTCCTAATGAAGGGTGAGCATCCAAATGACTCAGGCTTTTTAAAAGTATAAATGCCCAGACCCTATCCCATCCTTGGAGAATTTGAATTGGTAAGTCTAAGGAGTCCAAGGGGCATATTTTAAATACTTTACAGATGATTTTGATGCAGTTCTTTTGTTGCAAAACAGTGCAGATTCTGTTAAAATATGCAATAAATTTCCTTGTGTTTTTCTAAGCATCCAATTGTGGAATACCAGAAAGAATAGGCATTTCAGCATTGCTCGCATTTTTAAAGAAATCATTTTCATTCACTAATATTTGATGTCACAACTTGTCTCACTCCTCTAGCGTGTTTGTTCACAGTTAAACATGGGAGAGTAAATAGCCTAACTTTAAATATAAGAAACAGATGTTTCTATAGTGATTACAAGTTATAGATCCAACTGCCATTGCTTAAAAGAACTGAAAGTTGGGTACATGTTTCTGCCAGATGTTACAGATTTGATTGTTTTATATCCACTCTAAGGAAAGTAAGTGTGCTTTGAAGAAAGCTTTCTCAGATCAAATTTATCTATCAGCTTTTTTCAACAATTTATTCATTCCAGGTAAAATTTTCCTACCAATTACCATGGGGAGAAATTAAAAAAAAAAAAAAAGAAAAAGAAAAAAGCAAAGCCTACTTTGTAGATATCACAAAGTGAGGAAAATGAATACCAAATTCAAATATAAATGATTTATAAGCAATCACTATTTTTTATTATACATATCACTGATTTGTTGCGTTAGAGTGAGTGATCAATGAGTGGCTATAGACTTACATAGGAAGTATTTATCTGTGATTTTGTCAGAGGATGTTCTCTATAGTTGATTCTTGATTATCATGCTTACTAGAAGAACCCTAGAAGATAACAAGAGCAAAGATAATTGAGAAGGGGATAGTCTCCAAATCATACTCCCTCCCAATTTAAGTAATATGATCATGTTTGTATACACATTGGAGGAGGAAATATAAAATTTCTGAGAGTATATTATATATGATAATACAGGAAGGAAGACTTCAAAACAATGATTGTTTGAAAAGGATCCTTGAGATCTGCTAGGTGAAAGGAAAAATGTTAACTTTGGAGCAACCAGAGAACCATCAATGTGGATAATACACCAGGGTGAATACTTGTTAATTTGCTAGATAATTGTCTCTCTAATGAATTTAACAAAATATAAAATTGTGTAAAAGGCAGTGGTTAGTGAGCTATTTCATAGAGAAATCATGGCTCATAAAATATGTTTCTGGGAGGTAATGCTACTTTATTAATTTCAATCACTCTATAATTAAAGCTGCATATGCAGCAGTAAAATCTACCAGATCGTCAACTGATGTGTATTTAGCCTCTGGACTCAGTGACATTTAATTAGTTAGCAGACAACCAAAGGCCAACCTTTCTTTTCCAATGGCAGACTATGTGTGTGTATGTGTAGGTTCTTCTCCTCAGTTCCACTCCTTCATATAATGACAGTTGACTTAATTTTAACAATGATGTAACACAAACAAAAACAAATTATGAGTATTGGAGAATTAGAAGTGAGAGCTGTGAAGTACAGAGATTGTGTATGCATATGTACATAAAATAAGCCTTCTAAATTTGTTCTAATTTTACTGAAACCTTGTTCATTGAAGGATTGGAATCTGTCAATATCAAACTAATAGAGCTTTTTTTGTTGTTGTTAAAGTAAGACTTTTTTCTTTCTTTCTCTAAAACACTATTAATAGTTTTGTAGAAATTTCAATACACTCTAAAACAGGAAAACTGCATGTCAAGAATGCGAGCTTGGATGCAGGCCTTTGGTTGGAACCTCTAACTTTCTCTCAGCTACATGAGGACTTAATCTTCCAGAGCCAGGCCAAGAGAGGCTGTTAGAATTACAGAGTGTATCTGAGGAGGCAGTCTGACCCTCCCTAAAAGCTAGTTGTAACAAAGAAGTAAAGAACTGACATATCATGAATAATTACGATAAGAGAACATGACTTTGGGATGAAATGAACATAATACAAGTATTTAAAACAAAGAACCATATATGATTATTCATTAAGAATTAAATTTCAAAAATTTCCAAATAAAATGCACTATGCAAAAATGCAATAAACATTGGAAATACATCTAGTATGTAAAATAGGTTTCATTCTTCGTGTGGTCATCAATATGTTTCTTAAATACTTTAGACCTCTGACCAATTTTATAAAATTTCCTTAAAATAACTGATGCTATTTTATTCCATGCTTTTCTTTTATATAATCTTTGAAGATTTTCAGTCAGAAATAAAGAAGATAATACCAAATTGCAGTGTTGTCTTCAAAGAAAGAAAACTTGCTTCATAAAGGTTTCATTTAATGTCATTATATGGAATTTGAAAAAAAAAATCAGTAAAATCATGATTTCTAACTGGAAACAATTTAAAGTGAATGGTTTTCTTTTAGGCTAATGCTTTTGAAAATTAGCAAGAGAAATAATTACATACAGTACATGGAAATTTGGTGTACATGTTTTTTACGCCATGTAAGAAATGCAGTCATGTTCCAGAGGTAGCATGACTTTGATATATGTAATTATAAATACCAATATTAAGATGTGGTTTATAGTTAAACAGTTTTTTGTGGTTGGTTTATGTACATTTTCACCTTTGTTTACTCTATCTCAGTTATTAATAAATTACATTGTTAGAGACAACATAGTGGAATGAAGAAATATAGATGAAATATGAATCTAGATCAAAATAACTTAGACATTTTCAAGTTGTGGCATTGGGTGTATATGTTTTACTTATCAAGTGACATACTAGTACTTGCATATTGGTTTTGCTACTGAAATACATAGGGAAGACTGAGGTTTTCTCAGCTCTCCATATGTACCAGAAAGTAGCTCCCTTGTAAGAGCTGTCTTATTTCAAGTTCATATAGAATTTCTAGTTATTTATATCAAAGTTCATAAAGATTAGACCATTAGGAAAAGCAGATAAGAGGCCAGTCTCTAACCTGAGATTTATACATAAAAAACCATTTACTGTGAGGCGAAGACAAACGAAGTACATTTGTCTGCCTTCTGAGTTAGCCAGATCCTCATAAATATATCTATAGGAAGTATGATAAGCACTTAGGATATGATTATTACTCCTGTTAATTTTGATGTCACTGAAACATCTTGTTGAACACTAAGGTAGGAATAACTCAGCAATTTTTAAACATGTTTAAAAGGAAAAAGCAGGTTACACTATATGGAGTTTTGTTTTACAGAAATATATATTACTAAAGTTTTGTAGGTAATATGTGTTGTCTATACAATGCATCGCAAAAAATATGTTTATTCTCTGTGTAATAGGACACACTGTCATGTATCATAAGACTGTCATAAAATTATCTGAGAAATGATCACAAATCAAAAGCAGATCTATCTATATGTCTGTCCTATCTATCTATCTGTCTTAGTTTGGATGCTCAATGCAATTTATTTTCTTGCTTAATTGGAAGCTTCCAATATAACCAATATACAATAACCAGGTCAAGGACACACAACACATTTAAAGGTGGAAGATACTAGCATCTCTAAAGTCCATTGGCCTGAGGGTCAACACCAAGCAGACAGGTACTGTAATGAGAAGTCTTGGGAGACCGTCCATCTTTAGCTGTGGATGGAAGGCATTGGTCACTGTGCAGTGAGGCTGACAGCAAGCCTTGCAGCACAGCACAGGCATAGAAGCCCGGACTCAGAGTGACCAGGTGTCAGTCTGCCTTTACCTGATCAACTCACCAAAGTGGCATCTGAACTGGGTTTCAATGCCTCAAAGTCTGGCCAATAATATCCTTATCAAGTAAGTGCCCCTCTGGCAGGCATCGAGCAAGTTCATAGCATATCCTCACACAAAAATCTGGTTATCACTTATTACAAAAACAAGTGTTACTCAGATTATTTACATTCTAAATGTGGTCAGCATGTTTACAATGTTTTGGGGATCCAAGATCATAATATCATTTCAATATACAATACACATATATTGCATGTTAGTAGGTAGTATCATAGTTTAATATTATATATCTCCTCTGAGAGATGAAAACAACAACAACAAAAAAGAGGTAAGGGATTAATCCCCAATACAAAGGATTAAAATATATATATTTTAATAGAAAAGGTTCTTGTTGTTTACTACAGGTTATAGAAAATCCTTTTTCATATATATGCAGGTTATAGAAAATCCTTTTACCTATCCATGTATCAGTTGATAGTTCTGTAAAATAGCATAGTGGCTGAAGTCTGGCACAGACATAAAAATACCTATGGTTTCCTTTCATAAAGTAGATATTTAATAAATATGTGGGTTTTGATAAAAAATATTTATATCTTTGCTGAATTTTAATTTTAGTTGTCTAAATGATCTCTGGCTAAATATAAGAAGCTTAGGAACATACTATTTAAAAACCATGGCTCTGAATTGTAATTCCAATGTAATCTTTTCTATGAAAATTAAACAAAAACTATATTCTCCACATTACTATAATCTAAACACTTAAAACTAAAATATTCTACATATTTGAAGTAAAAATATGTTTGCATCTAGCTGGCAAATAATGTAGCCCACTATCCCTACCTTTACCACCCGGTCTATTGATTGGCTTCAATTAATGTTCACCCGCAAGTACATTAACATAGCACCTGAGGCATAATTCTCTAGTGGATCACGGACACTGAGTTCTCCCTGTAGTTGCTAGTAGGTACATTTTAATTCAGTCTAGACATGACATTACCTATGACTTTAATGACAGGTCATTTACAGCAAACTCATGTTTCACAGCAGAGATGTCTCTGTAAGTGACATCTTATCAATAGCAATTCAATTAGTCAACCCTAAGACTATGAGATGGAGCTTTCTCTCTGTCACAAAGCACTCTTTCAGATTGCATTCAAAATGTCCCTGTCGCCTTTTTCCCCCCTGCGTATGTACATGGGTACTGAAGATTTAATTTCAGACCTTCTTGGTTTAGATGCTACTCCCTTCATATACCTCATCATTCTAGGACTAGATGTTAATTAAAAAAGTATTTTTTCCTTGCAAGAGATACAGGCACAAAATGTATTTGGCTTATTTAAAAACATCATCATAGCTTTGATTTTGGCAAATGGGATGAATTTTTGCAAAAGGCCATTTTTCAGACATAATATCAATAAAATAATAAAAAAGTAACATTCCTGAGAACAAAAAAAATATGCAGTAACTTTACAATAAAATCAATTTTATCATACCTTTTTTAGCAGAAGGTTGGGATTTGGACTGTGGAACAATCTTAGTGGTCTAATATATGTTGCACCTTTTTTATCTTTCCACATTGAACATTCATTAAACTCCTGCTATTTGTCAGGTAGTATGATTTAGATTAGAATCAATACTGATGTCATTACAAAAATAAAAAACTTGTTTTTGGAAAGACAACTGGATGAAATGGACTTTATCTAAAGTCTGATCCTGAGAACCAAGGAATAAAAAATATAGTGTTACGGGTTTTTTTTTTTTGAAGAAAAATGTATAGATGTGGTGGGGGTAAGGAGAAAATATAGGATTAACAATCAGAACCTCTATCAGCCTTTCTCAACTGGTGTCTCAGGAGAGAATTAAGACCTAATGCCCAAGAGCATCCTTTGTCAATAATGTATTAACTTCTCTCCTATGTTTCTAGAATGGCAGTCATGCAATTGTTATGCACTATCTTTAACAGAATTGATAAAATATTCAGTCAAATTGTATGGTGTGTTCTTAGGTTCAAACAAGGAACCCACTTGAGAAAGGCTGCTAGATTCTTGAGTTTAGTCTTCCATTCATGACTGTACTGCATGAAATTCTCTTCATGCTCCAGAGACACAAGTTGTGGTTAAGGTCAATTAAGCGCCAGATATGAAATTTTTTAAGAAAATTTTTAAAAATGACTGTCTGTATGTAAGCTTGATTGCATTATGTGATAAAGCTGCAAAGGAAACTCTTAACCTGTCCTGTTATATAAACAAAAACTGCGAATATATTCAGAAAAAATTAAGTCATAACTTTTCATAATAAAGATGCTTTTAACTGATGGTTACAGAAAAGCCATACAAAATAAGATTAAATATAAAGTTTATTTTGCCACATAAAATAAAATCCTGGAGGCAGGGTGTTTCTAAGATGATTAACTTAGTGACATAACAGCATCATGCCACAATTATTGCATTTATCTTTCTCTGTCACTCTTAAAATGACAATTGCTCTCTTCATGTTTGAAAGATGGCTGTATCACCTGGAGAAATGATAAGAAGAGAGATGTTTCTTCTAACACATCTTTTTCATTGTGTTAACAAAACCATCCCTGTAAGTCCTCTGGTAGATTTGCACTCAGGTTTCATTGGCCAGAAATGGGCTATCTACCAATGCCTTATCAATGGTAAGGAAAAGCAAGTCTAGAATGATTGGTTTAAGCTAATAATGGTTCAATCACTGTGGAAAAGGAATTGCCTTCCTAGAGTTTATGAGAGTAGCAAGGAAGAACAGAGATGATTGACAGGGTTCTTCCACATCATTATTTATTATTATTATTATTATTATTATTATTATTATTATTGGTAAGTAAAGTCTAAGGAAGTGTATTAGTTATGTACTGCTGCATAACAAATTACCCCAAAGCTCAGTGACTTAGACACACAGTTGCTGTGGGTCGGGAATTCAGGCATGGTTTCACTGGTCCTTGGCTTCCTGGTCCTCATGAGCCTGAAATCAAGGTGTTCGTGGAGGCTGTGGTCTCATCTGAAGCATCGACTTCTAAGCCAATTCATGTGGTTATTGGCAGGACTCAGTTACTTGAAGTATATTCACCCGAGGGCCTCAGTTTTTTGCTGCGTGTTGGCCAGAGGCTGCCCTGAATTCTTTGCCATGCGAGCCTCTCCAACATGACAGCTTGTTTCACCAAGTGTACAAGCCAAGAAAACATTAGAGTCTGCTAGTAAGACATATGTCACCATCTTTTGTAACCTAGTCATGAAAGTGCCATCCCCTCAACCTTGCCATATTTAGTTGATTAGAAGCAAGTTAATCAAGGGGAGGGAATTGCAAAAGGCTATGAATACCAGAAGGTGCAGTCATCTGGAGGCCATATTAATGCTGTCTGCTACAGGAAGGAATGAATAATGGTTAGAAATGCAGAGAGTTAATAAATATCTTTAAGTGGAAATGAATTTTGGGTCTTTCAATTGCCCATGATTTGGTCCATTAACTCCATGAAAATAAAATGAAAAATTTAAAGAAAATTTTAATAATTCCAGTGTTGATCCTGACTAGGGTCAAGGAGTAGAAATAAAAGGGGACTTTATAATACTGATATAGCAAGCACAGAGGTCTGGACTTAATCCTTAGAAATAGCATCACATTTTAATGATATGCTAAATAATACAAGAAATGGAGAACTGTAAAAGATGAAGATGGATTTAGGACAATTATTTTAAATTAAGATCTTTATATGTACAAATTCATTAGATTACTATAGGTAATCTTTAGTGAGAGATATCGTCTTACAGCAAAACACACACACACACACTTACTAGTCTCTGATCTATACAAAGCAGTGAAACACTTTATTTCTGTAATTCTTTGTTAGGGTTGGAATAACTCAAATCCTATTTCTCATATAATCATTTAATTCCTAACCAAATATGGTTTATAATACAACAGGCAAAACATAACAGTATTTATCACTGAAAATAAATGTTAGAGAAACAAATCTTATAATTACATTTTAAGTTTTAATTAAATTTCATATTACTAAGAACAATTTTCTTTTGCTGCTTGCCATGTGATTAAATTAAATAATTGCTAATCTGGTAATTTTGATATATTATTATTACCTTGAACATAGATGCCAGTGTGTCAAAATATCTCAAAATAGTGAGGCCCAATATGACAAATATGAAGCACAGTAAGGCCAATTCTCTTAAATAATTTGGAAAAGACATTTTTAGGTGTGGACTTCCCACAGAAATATTAAAATTGAATCCACCTATAAATTCATCTTAAGGGTCTTAGAAATGTTATCAAATATATTTGATTTTCCTCCAACTGCCTATAAAACATTGTCATTTTGTTTTGTTATTCCTGGGTTCCTTTTTTATTGAAATGAATTTGATTAAAGCACAGTCCCAGGGGAACATCAACTCACATTTCAAAACCATCATATAAGCAGAAATGTCGCAGAGTTGATAGACTCTGCCTCAGGATAAAGAGTTAGCATGGAAAATAACTTCATTTTTCATCCCCAGGGAAGGACAGATGCCTTTAGGTCATAAATAAGGGCATTCCCATAACACATTCCATCTGTTTAATCCCTGCCCATCCAGGGCAAGCAATGTCAGGATGGGATTGGGGGAGAGAAAGGTGTTATTAATAGAAAATGGGCTTTCTTATGAACAACAGAAATTGTAATACTAATTATATTTTACAGATATAGTTGTGGTTGGTGGTTAAAATTATGTTTTGCCGATCAAGAAACATTGTCAGTTAAGTAAACTGAACAACATATCACTATTTTTTAAAATATATACATAATAACTGTATGTCAAATGCAGTGTTTTGGGCAGTACTCATGATGATTACAAGCATTGCTGCTGGCACTGCTCTCCAGATTTGGGGCATATGTTACCTCTCTATTCTCAATTTATTATTGAGTAGGCAGCATATACTTATACATATATAGATGTCATATTCCAGGCACTGCAGTAACTATACAAGTCATCCAACATTGCTGTAACAATGACAGTGAAAGTGAAAAGATAAAAGGAAGGGTAGCGAAAAGGAGACCACACAAATTTTAATATAAGACAAAAATTAGCTCATGATTAAATACTTTCAATTTCAGTTTGTTAGTAATGCTTTCTGGAGGTTACAGGGTTATTTTTGACCAAGTAGAGAGTCAGGATTTCACTGCAACAATTACTTGAATGACCAGCTATTGGAGGATACCAAATGTTGGCTAAAATCAACAGTTGGCACTTGAATTAGGATGTCTTGATTAATGCCTGTGGGCCTCAGGAGGAAATCACTATCAAAAGTTATTTAACAAACTCTTTTTGTGCACAAGGCATTATTGCTTTTTGTGCTATGTGTGGTCAAGTGGAAATGGAACACTTAATAAAATGGTAGTTCAGAGCCTCAGATGTTGGAGGAAGATAGGAGAGAAACATACGAATTGAAATCTTTGACTGCAAAATTAGATTTTTGTAAAGGCACAGAGGTTAGTTTATTTTGTCATTTTCCCTTAGATACTTGAGTTTCTGATATGTACCAGTAGATAGGCTGGATCTTTCATCTTTATCTTTTAACATTTTAAATTTGTTTTTCAAAGATGTCATAGTCTCTTGCTTCCTTAAAATACTCAGTAATGTTACATTTTTCCAGATGTTTCCTAAAGACTGTCCTCCTTGTGAATAACAATAAAACAATAAGCTCCCTGTCTCTCCCAGTGAATTAAACTGATCTTGAAACAAGATTATGAAATTGTATGTGTTTTTATTAAAAGGCAGTACTGTTGTATATTGGCATGGTCTGTTTTTAGTGCAATCTTAAGCTAGCCTTAACTTTTTTTTTTAATAATTCAATTTTATTGAGATATATTCACATACCATGCAGTCATACAAAGCATACAATCAGTTGTTCACAGTACCACCATATACTTGTGCGTCCATCACCAAAATTAATTTTTGAGCATTTTCATTACCACACACACAAAAGTAATAAGAATAAAAATTAAAGTGAAAAAGAACAATTAAAGTAAAAAGAACACTGGAGACACTAAGGCACAATTATAAGCAGGCCTAGCCTCTCCTTTGCAGTAACAGTCCTCCCAAGGGCAAGTTCCGTGATTGAGTGCTCAGCCCATCAAACCACCAGTCCCCAATATCTGTGAGCACATCAGCAACCATCGAGGTGAAGAAGCCTAACACCCCTGCATTCTCCTCCAGCAATGTTCAAATTAGTGGTAGCATATAATATTTCTCTTTTTGTGCCTGGCTTATTTCGCTCAGCATTATGTCTTCAAGGTTCATCCAAGTTTTCATATGTTTCACAACATAGTTCCTTCTTACTGCTGCACAGTATTCCATTGTGTGTATATACCACATTTTATTTATCCACCCATCTGTCAAAGGACGTTTGGGTTGTTTCCATCTCTTGGCAATTGTGAATAATGCTAGCCTTAACTTGAACCTTTTTTTGGCTTTAGTTTCATATTTTTAAACAATAGAAATTTTGTGAAGTTTCTATGGCTTACCCCCCCAGTACATATAGAAAATATTGATAATTCATCAGGTTATCCTTCCCCAGTATGCAGATCTAATCTTCAATTCATTGTCAAAGACAGTGAAAGTGAAAAGATAAAATAATGGGTAGAGAAAAGGAGAGCACACAAATTTAATAAGAGAAAAAAATCAGTTAATGATATTTCCAGGTTAACACCATTAATCAGAGTTAGATCACCTAGATGAAGTGGACAAACTCCTAGAAACACACATACTACCTACACCGATTAAAGATGGAATAGAAGATCTCAACAATGAATAACATATAAAGAGATTGAACCAATCATCAAAAACCTCCCAAAAAAGAAAAGTCCAGGACTAGATAAATGGCTTCACTGGTGAATTTTACTGAACATTTGAAGAACAATTAACATTAGTCCTGCTCAAACTCTTCCAAAAAAACTGAAGAGGAGGGAACACCTCCTAACTCATTGTATGGGACCAACATCTCCTAATAAACAAGATAACATAAGAAAAGAAAATTACAGACTGTGCCAGTTTGAATATATTGTGTCCCCCAAAGGCCATTATCTTTGATGTAATCTTGTGTAGGCAGACATTATCAGTGTTGATTAGATTGTAATTCTTTGAGTGTTTCTTTGGAATGCACCCCACCCAGCCGTGAGTGATGACTCTGGATAATTTCCGTGGAGGTGTTGCTCCGCCCATTTGAGCTGGGTCTAAGTTAATCAGTGGAGCCATATAAATGAGCTGATACAACAGAAGGAACTCAGTGCAGTGCAGCTGTGAGTGATGTTTGAAGAGGAGCTACAGCCAAGAGGGACACTTTGAAGAATGCACTGGAACTGAGAGAGGAGCTTGAGCTTACAGAGACATTTTGGAGATGGTCTTTGAAAGCAGACTTTTGCTCTGGAGAAGCTAAGAGAGGACAAACGCCCCAAGAGCAACTGAGATTGACATTTTGGAGAGAAGCTGAAGCCTAGAGAGGAATGTCCTGGGAGAAAGCCATTTTGAAACCAGAACTTTGGAGTAGACACCAGCCACGTGCCTTCCCAGCTAACAGAGGTTTTCCGGACACCATTGGCCATCCTCCAGTGAAGGTACCCGATACCTGATGTGTTACCTTGGACACTTTATGGCCTTAAGACTGTAACTGTGTAACCAAATAAACCCCCTTTTATAAAAGCCAGTTCATCTCTGGTGTTTTGCATTTAGGCAGCATTAGCAAACCGGAACACAGACCAAAATAGCTTATAAATATAAATGCAAAAATCCTCAACAAAATGCAAGCAAACTAAATCTAACAGGACATTAATAGAATTGTACACCACAATCAGGTGGGAATTATCCAAGCTATGCAAGGGTGGTTCAAATAAGAAAATCAACAAACATAATGTATCGCATTAATAGAATGAAGGGTATAAACCACATGATCATCTCAGTTGATGCAGAAAAGGCATTTGATAAAATTCCAGCACCCCTTCTTGTTAAAAGCAGTCAGAAAACTAGGAATAGAAGGAAACTTCCTCAACATGATAAAGGGCATATATGTAAAACCTACAGTTAATTTCATACTTTATGGTTAAAGACTGGAAGTTTTCCCTTTAAGATCAAGAATAAGACAAGGATGGAAATTATTTTCTTAATTATGTTAACCAGTCTCCTGCTAATTCCATTTACATGATAAACTTGTTAGCAAGTTTCCTTTTAGTAATGAGTCCAAATTTAAGTCCTTGCCAAGAATTCTTTACATTATCATGATTTCTAAGTTAGTGAGGTTCAAATTGTGAAATTCTACTATATTTTTTAAAGTAGCTTTTTATGGGCCTGATGTCTGCCTCAGATAAGTAAACTTGTTTTTCATTTGATTGTTCATCATGAAAAATTTTTGTGCTTAGCACTGTGATAGCCAAAGATCAGAGAACAAAGCAGTAATGATTCTTGCCTTCATGGGATGTACCATCCAGTGTGGGAAACAGACATAAACAATTAAATTTTTATAGACATAATTAAAATTTTACATAAGGTGGTGCAGAAATACATACCTAGGGGATTTAATCTTTACTAGAGAATACATCTTTACTACAGAATAAACCTCCAGGTGGATACAACTTTAAAACTGATGCCTGAAAAAAAAAAAAGCAGGAATTAGATTGAAGAAAATGAGGTCAGGAAGAAGAGTTTTGTTGACACAGGGACCAACAAGAGCCAAAAATAGGAGGCAGGGTAGATTATGGCATGTTAAGGAGTATTAGATGTTCTGCTTTGTTTGAGAACAGAATTCAAAGCAGGCAGTGTCCAGAGGCAAATCTGGAGAATTTTGTTTATATAAACATGTGACAGGCTCTGTAGTGCCATGCTTATCCTATGAGAAAGGAGACACCATGCAAAAAAGCTATGCTTAAAGTGATCAGATTTGTTTCCCTTCCCTGGTGGCAGGTTAGAGAGTGGTTTGGATGATACCAGTTAGGATGCTGATGTGGAAAACCAAATGGCTGGTAGTATGATTTAGTGTTCTGAGATGGCAGCAGCTATGGGAAGACCAAATTAGTAAATAATCCCTTGAGAGCTCTGGTACATTCAAGGATGGCAATTATGACTATTCTAGAAACTAGATTCCAAAAGAAAGACACAGGAAAGTTTGCCTTTCAAAAGTAGTTTCATTGAAGATACATATAGATCATTCTCTTACTCAAATGCTCAAATATTTGCTTTTTTCCCAGATTATAAAAATGTTAAGATATGAAACTTAGTTTACACACCCATTTTCTGAAGAACAACTAAGAAGATTTTCTGAAATGCACCGTTTTCAAATTAGATTTCTCAAATGCCATTTTAAAATCATAATCATCACAATTTATTTAGTTATGTGTCACAAGCACTGAGATATATAATTTACATTATATTTAGGCAAAACACAGACCATTATTTTTCCACCTAAAACTTTTGGACATGGCCAAATATCTCTATCTTTAACAGAGAGAAATTCTCACAAGAAATGGGGCCTAAATTAGACTTTGAAATAAGTATTTTAAAAAACTCCTATGTAATCACTCAAATATCAAAGACTTCTTAAGAATCACAAATCTTTTGGAAAAAATATAACTCTCTAGAAATTATGGAAGGATGCAAAAAATGCATTTTAACTACTCAAATTCAATGAAAAATACTTTAGATATGTTCATTTTGATAGCACATGTAGAGTCAGCATCCATTTAATGTTTTAAAAATATTAACCACAAAGCACAAAAGTAGTCTTTTAACTTATCTCTCCTTGTTAGGTCTACATTTTTTATGATTTCTTGACACAGTTTGAGATTTTTAAACCAGATTTGTCAGTGAAGCAGTGAGGAGTCCCATGACAGGTTGAAGATGTGGCCACTACCCACCCCCACTTATCTCAATATCTGTGGCCACTACCCACCCCCACTTATCTCAATATCTGCTTTGCTTTCCTCCTTTCATATTCTGCTTCTCTCTGACACAAGATGCTTCAAACTAATAAAATAGATGGCTCACATTTTTTCTGAGTTAAAAAGAAAGGAAAAGTGGAAGTTGCTTTCAAATATGTTCCTTCAATAGTATTTGAAGAGAGATTAGCAAATAATTTATATAATCATATGTAGTTTTATATATGTATATAGGTTCTGTAATTTTTCTTTTTGAAACCCTATTCATTTACCTTAGGTAATATGCTGTTGGCTATGATATTTGTCAGAATGTACAGCACATATGGAACTTTTCTTCACATTAACAAGTCTTTAGAAATATAATCAGGAAAATTCTTTATAGGAAACAAAAAATTGACAATCCATGACTGGAAGAATAAATTCATTCAGTTCTTCTGTAAAGCAACTGGTATTAAGAACTTAAAACATTTTTTACACTTTGACCTTGTAATTCTGTTCCTAGAATTCTGTCTTATGCAAGTAATTATTATGAAAATATAGATACTTTTATCTATTTTTCCATTTCTTGGGAGAAAATCAGTTTCTTTTAACACCCACAGGAAAAAAAAAATAAATGTTTTTAAAATTGTAGAACCAGTCAATATACTGATTTATACAGTAACTTTATTTCCATTAAAAGTAAAATCAAAAAGTAAGACCAATAAAATGTGGAAGCTATTTAAATGTACTTTGTAACAAATTGGTGCAGCATTTAACAAACCTAGTGAATATGTGGGGCATTAAGTACACCTAGCTTTGCCTTGGCACTGTTTGATTCAGAATTACAAGAGCATTACTTTGAATTCAGACTTAATTTCACTAATTCAATTTGGACTACTGGACTTTATCCCATTAAAACAGTGACAGTTTCCTTTCTCTCTTCTTTTTTTCATGAAGAACTCTTAAAACCTACAACAGAGTGAGGAATATCTTGTGAGTGGAGAGTGCAGAAAATTCCAGGATCCTGAAAATGGTGCCTATCACCAAGAAAATATGTTGAAATGTCTCATTACTAAATATAGGAGTTGGTGTGAGGTAGAGATAAAAAAAAAATTATAAAACTTTTTGTTTTCTTTGTGTTTTTGATCGAAATCACTGGTGGGTAAATAATTTTTCCACAGAGAGTTTAAGTCCAGGAAAGTTTAAGTGTTTATGGATATATTTTTATCTCTGTTTAAATGAAATAGCATTATTCTGGTACTTGTGGGATATTTGTATATTATAAATAATATTACTTACTTTCTTGAACATTGAAGTGAAATAAGACATTGGCAGTAATTTGTTTTTCTTGTCACTAAAATATGAATGTATAAGAATTGATGATGAGGTACTTGTGAAACAGACGTGACTTAGCTGTTTCTAAAATTTGCAGCAATACATGTTTTTCATCATTAGCTTTCTCAAAATGACTGTCATCCTTGGAGCTATCATTTTAGCCAATTCCCAAGACCTTAAATGTGTTTACTCCCTCCTTGTTCTGGATACTGTAACTTTTCCTAATTGTTTAATCATATTAAGAAGAATCTTGCATATTGTAATAGTAGGCAGAAAGCCTATTTATATTGCTCATCAGATATAAATAAGACATCTTATTAGAAGAAGAGATTATATCTAAGATTTAAGCTACAATTCAGCTTAAGTGCTTGATTTAAATAAATAGAGGATCGAAGGATTAAAGACATTCTTGGCAATGAATCTCATATAACAAATTAGAAATAGCATCTGGGCATTTGTATTGTTTTCTTGCCAGCTTTAATTCAAATGAATACAGGATGATATCCTGACACTTTAAACTGATCTCAAAAATGGACAGGGGTTGGGATTAGTGGAAGAAGATGGCACCTAGATACTCTGCCTCCTCATTTTGTCTCTACTTCTACTTTCTCACACACTGCTATTACTTCAAGGTAGTAATGAAAAAGAAGCATCTCTAGTAGTTTCAGAGAGCTCTTCTGGTTGAGATTACATATAATAATCAACACCTTCTAGCATTTTCAATGGGGAGTTGATCAACATTTACTTTTGTCTTTTCCCCCAAATTATTCTGATCCTTGTTTAGGGAATGACAAAATCCAGAATAGATATTTTGTCTCAAAGAGGATATTGGGTGTATTCCTTTGGGCAGAGAACCAAGGAATATGGTGACAGACTACTGCTAGAAGTAGGAAGGTTGAGGTGAATGTCCAGAAAAATACAAGCTCAGAGATCACAATATGGAACATAGATCTTGCTTGTTTCTGACTACCCAATCAGTTTTATCTGGTTATGAGCAGGTGGGTAGAACAGGAAAATTTCTACCTAAGTGATTAGCAAGACAGGCATTTGGAATCAAGATCAGGAGGTATTGGCTTAGGTCTAGGTCTCTTGTTCTGGTGACACAAGAAATTTGCAAAACAAGATAGGATCCCAGACTTTGAAATACTGGAATCTGTTCAGGAAGAAAAAGTTCATATTCAGGCATATTAGAAAGTCTCCTAAAGATTAATATTAAATTATTAAGAAGAAATTTAATCAAAAGTAGCAAGGCAGAAGTATAGTTACTGGAAGTGAGCGGAAAAGTCAATTTCATTGATTAGCCTAGAATTGGCATAGTCCCGCAGGTGGAGTTCATAGATCCCCGACTGGAGGGGAAGGAGAAATAAATCAGACAGATCATGATGCAATTTCAGGGGAAGGTAAGGAGGATGGGAATGGAGGAATAAAGAACAGTAGGCTCAAGTCTGCATAGCTTGTAAACTATTTTCTGAGTTATGAATAAGAACTGTTTAGCCCATGGATAATGTCTGACTAATCAAGAAGCACATCCAAATGTAGCCTCTATGACTAGGTCAGTTTGGTCAATATTTGTCCAGTCAAGCCTAAAATTCTACTCTTCCTGCCCATCTGGCTTATGTTATTGTGAATATATTCCATGCCCCATGCTTCAACCCTAAGTTATGAAAAAAAAAGTAGAAAAATATATAAATACACTAAAATTGCTAGAATTACATGACTATGATTATGCATTACATTTGGGATCCTATAAAATCATGCAAAAATGATTCATGTAATTTTCATTATCTAATAAGAGAAAGTTTTGACTAGTCATTCAAAAATATTTATTGAAAAAGGAATGAATAGGTAAAGGAGTGCATGAATGAATAAGTGCATGGAAGAATTCATCATTTGTTCTTCAGTTTAGCAGTAAATTCTGTAATTAGAGATGATTATAGAAAAAAGAGGGTTTAGATCTATACTTCACCCATACATATGACAAACAAATATCAAGTAAGCTAGAGTTTACTGTGAAATGTTTAACATTTTTGAAGAAAATCAAATTATATTTGATTCCTATAAATCATCTGCAAAGACAGAATATACATCAAAATATAATGTAAAAGTAATGACAAAGAAGATAGAGAGACATTGAAACTTGAAAGGAATTTACAGACAAACAAAACAAACAAATATAAAAGAGACAAATGACCAAAATGTCATGTGACAAATACCTGTAAAATTCTAACTTATATTATGGCATATAAAAAGTTCATGTATTGACAAGAATAAGCATTATTCTTTTACGAGTCCCACAAACAATGAAATACACAGTTCTTTAAAAGAAAATATCGAGAAACAGAAAATTTAATTAGAAACAAAACATACCTTTCTTAACAAGCACAGTAAGTCATTTTATTTCTTAATTCATAAACATTGGAAATAATTACATCTAATTTAATTGAGGAAGGCCTCGTTGCAAACTGTGTCATCATTTTAAAAAAACAAATCAGTAATATAAAACAAGAGTTAAACATATATTCATAACATTTAATTAAAAATCTCTGTCTTAATGAAAGTACCCAATATATTTGTAAAACTTCAAATTGTTACCTGCTGCATTATTTTAAGTATTAAAAATTAGGAACAATTTGAATTTTCATCAGTTAGGAAGCAAGTCAATTAAATACTTTTCCTCTGTTGAATTATGTGCAGCAAATTAAATATGGGAACTTTGAGTCTGTGGTAGTTTGAAGTTGTATGTACCCCAGAAAACAACATGTTCAGAAAAGATCTATTAATCCATTCCTGTAGGTGTAGACCTATTGTGGGACCTTTTGATTAAGTTATTTCGGTTGAGGAGTGCTCCAGGATAGGTCCTAATCCTCTTCCTGGAGTCTTTTATAAGAGAATAAATTCCCCAGAGAAGCTAAGATATGAAATTCAGAGAAGCACCCAGAGAAGCTGAGAAAACGCAGCAGCCAGAAGCTGAAAGCAACAAAACCCAGGAAGGTCCAGCAGACACCATCATGTGCCTTCTCAGGTGACAGAAGAGCCCAAGCTCACCACTAGCCAACCTTTGGAGTCCAGGTATTGTCCTGTTGATGCCTTGAGTTGGACATTTTCATAGCCTTGGAACTGCAAATTTGTAAGCTAATAAATCCCCATTGTAAAAGCCAACCCATTTCTTGGTATATTGCATTCCAGCAGCTTTAGCAAACCAAAACAGACTTTGAAGACTGATGTTTGTTATATGAATGAGTCAGAGATAGTCTGCTTATTGGCCCTGTTGTTGTTTACTTCTTCACAGCAGGCTGGAACCATTGGCTCAAAGCCTATGGACACCACAGTTAAATACGTGTACGTCAAATTTCTTTAAAAATAGCCCCCAAGAACAGTTTTTGGGCATTTAAAGCCTGCCTGCTCTGTGTGCATCACAAATCTGCACCCACCAGCTGCTAGCCGTAGTTAAGAGAGATACTGGGGCAATCAAAGACCCCAAAAAAGACCCCAGAAAAGAAAGCTGCTTTCTGGAGCTTTCTGACCCAGAGACTCCCCACTGCACTGCTAAGCAACATCATCTAGATACATCAGTCCCCTCTTTGATTTCCCTTTACACAGCACTTTCCCTGACCCTTGTCCCCTTCTGGGTGGTGATCCTCACCCTGCTGTCTCTGGAAAACTCTCTCTTGCTCTGAAAGATTTCCCTCTCACACAAACCCATCCAAATGTTGCCTTCAAATAAAGCTTGCTGTGTGTTACTGCCATTTAGTGGTCCTGCCTTTTTTCTTGATCAGCTTCCAAATCCTTGAGTTCACAACAATGTGGTGAAAATCATTCTTTGACATAAACTTAAATAGAATTGCAAAGTTTACAGATTCTGACTAAAACTTTTTAAACCTATTAGGAGTAATGAAAACTGGGGAACATACATGAAAATTGTAAAAGCACTTATGCTTAGGTGATGAAATCATGGTAACTCTTCCATTCATTTCATACATTTTTCTCATATGCTCATTCTTCCTTTATTATTGGTTGAATAAACAATCAGAGATAGATAGGTAGACTAGATAGATATAGCTAAAGCCATCTCTTAATTTGGTTTTTCTCTTTGCAACACACAAAGGTAAATGTATATTACAGATAAGAATTTATTCTTTTAGAAGTGAATTCTAAACTGATTTTCATATGGCTTTGTTCTCCCAGAATATGCTTCTATTGAGAATATTCCCAAAAGGTCAATATTAGAACTTTTTTACATTTCTCTGCTGAAACATTTTACATTTATTTAACAAAGAGGTGGATATGTAGCTTAACCCCTGTAGTAAGAAGTACTTAATTCAGTATGAAAGCATTCTTAAAGGAAATCAGTAATAACAGAGAGAAGGTACAGCTGGTGTGATCAAAAATTTTTGAGGAGTTGAAGTCTTTAGTCAGGCAGTGAGAACATTAATAGTTTATAAAGTAACTCAATACATAAAGCAGACAGAGTTGACCTTACACCACTAAAGTTTAAATCAAGAAACCTGATGAGGAGATGTTGAGAGTGTGGATACATCTTCAAATTAATAGGTTTATAACCTCTCTATAAAAACATGTCATATTTGATCAAAAATGAAAGTTTAAGAACAGTGTGTATTTAAAGCATATCTTCTATTCCTAATGTCAATTACTCACTGTGAACAAATCCTAATAATGTTCTTTTTCAAAGAAATAACATTAGTGGATGCTTACTGCTAAGTAATGTTTATGCAATACATGGGTATGTAAGGGTAGGATGTGAGATGTGACAGAATCTAAAATAAAGAGACTTAATAAGTTTGAGTGAACAGCTATCATTTTTAAAGGATACCATTGACTGAAATTTGAAAAATTTGAATAGAATTGATGACTATTTTTTTTTCTGAAAACGGAAAGTAAGCTAAATTATATCATGGAAATTCTCTGGGATTCTTTGATATGTTACAAAAAACACAGTGCAAATGTAGGTTGTCCATAGCAACAGAGCATGATTTCTGTGTAATACAGATTTATCTTGTATCTCACAATCTAGAAGTACCATAAATAACAGTAACATATCCACCAAATCAATATGACTAATTTACCTATCAAGGCATTAAATATGGTCCGTATTTAAATATTAGTTTTGGGGGAAAAAAGCAACATATTAAGTTGATGAGATGTTTTCTCTCTCCCTCCCTCTTCCTTTGGCTCCTCTTGCAGTCTCTTCCATGGACACATTGATGGGTATTGAACTGCCCACCTCAGTTTGGGCATCTTCTTGGTCTTGGTCTCCATTCTAGTGAGTGTGGATCCATTGTATATATGATCTGTTTGTAAGGTTACTTCTGTTAAGGTATGGCCCAACGGAATCAGTTTGGGCCTTAATCTGGATTACTGGAGTCCTTTATAAACAAAGTGAAAGTCAGACAGAAAGAAGCCTTGGGAAGTAGCCAGAAACTGGAAGTCAAAGGAACCTGGAAGAGAAAGGAGAAAAAGCTGCCATGTGTACTTTCATGTGACAGAAAAGCCAAGGACAAGGATGGCTGACAGCCAGCCTCAGAAGATCACAGTCTTCTGGGAGAAAGCATTGCCTTGCTGCTGCATTGATTTTGGACCTCTGATCTTAAACTGTGGGCCAATAAATTACCCTTGTTTAAGTCAAACAGTTGTATGGCATTTGTTTTAGCAACTAAAACACACATCTACCAGGGATACAAATCCTGCAATTATATGAAGTCTGTAGGCAGAGCCTCAGAGAGATCCTAAGACAGGGGATGCTCATTATTCAAATATACTCTTCCTTTCTTCTGTAGTTATAGAATTCATAGTTGTTAGTTGACCACATGGCTGATTAGAATAAAGATTATTTTCTTAAACATGTAGCAATGAAACTAAGCGTTGGCCAATGGAAAAATAGATTGAAGTGATATGCAGCAGCTCCTGTGAACATTCCTTGAAAGAGATTGTGAACGGAGCCAAAGGAGGAAAGAGAGAAAGAGAAAGAAAATGTCTCAACAACTTCCTCTATTCTACTTCCTGGAATGTAGATATTACTATTTTGGGCAGTGATGCCAAGAGATGTCATCTAAAGATGACACCTCTGTGAAGTAATAGGAACCTGGGTTCCTCAGGAGTTTCTGAAGAAAAGCCAACTTATTAACAATTGACCTCATATGCATAGGCATTTATAAAAGTGGAAAGTAAATTTATGCTTTTCATAAGTTCCTGTTATTTAGAGGCTCCAAATAGGTAGTCAATCCTAATACTAAATATTATTTTACATATGGAAAACAAGCCTGTGTTTATCAAGTGCCTTTGGAGAGATACTGCTCAATATGGTAGCTAACACAACATAACGACCATTGAGTACTTCAACATGTGTAGTACTAATTGAGATGTGCTGTAAGTGTAAAATACCCAAAGGATTTTGAAGATCTAGTACAAAAAATGTAAAATATCCCATTAAATACTTTTATATTGATTTTATTTTGAAATGATATTTTGATATATTATACTAGATACATTAAGATTTATTTCACTTTTTTTTTTTTTTTTTTTACTTTTTTAATACTGTGACTAGAAAATTTGAATTTACATGTCTGTGTCACTTATATATCTATATCCAGTTAGTTGGAGATCTTTGAAGCCAGACAGGATTTTGGAAGTGAAAAAAGAAGAATTTCTGCCTTTACTTCACCCAGTAAGCTTCCCCTGGAGAATTCAACTTTACCTTTATTGGAGTTACCAGCTTTGTGGCCTTCCCTATAGAATTTGGACATGCTCCCCCAGATGTATGAGTCAATTCCTAATATATAGATATACACACACAATTCTAATACATATTATAGGAATATATATGTAAATGTATATATGTAGCTATATGTGTGTGTATATATTTATATCTCTGGAGTACTCTAATACAATTCATATGTATATATATTTTTTACAAATTGTTCAAATATATTTTGGAATCCCTATGGATCTTGGACATTTGAGTCCACTCTTGAGCAGAAGCCTACTCTTAGTCTCTGACCACAGTTGCTCCAATGGTGAAGGTGTGACCCAAGACAGGTCAACTAGGGTGTCTCTCAACTTTTACTGAGAACATGGTGACATAGTTTTCCTTTTGGATATGAAGTAGGAAGCATGCAATCTCAGGAAACTTAGTATCTAGCATCAAGAAAAACAGAGAAGACAGAAATAAATCAAACCTTAAAGGGCTAATGCAGAATTCTAGAGGATCCAAAAACCCATGTACTTATGTCCTTATTTGAGAATGTCTTAAAATTTTACAACTTCTGTCATAATCATCTCTATATTTTAGAATGAAACACAGTCTGCATTTTTTCATCTTAATTGGGTTTTAACACTCTTAAAACACATAAGAATATTTTTTTATTTCTTCTTAAATATATATTTTTGTCCATTGTTGATCTGATAAACTTTTTAAACAATTTAAACTCTTAAATAATATAATGCAAACAATGATGGTGATAATTAATGCCTAGGATAAAAAATTTAGGAATTATCCATAAAACAAAGCTGACGATTATATGAATACAAATATATCCAGTGCCCAACAAGGTAAAATTCTCAATGTCTGCCATTCAATAAAAAAAGTATCAATCATGCAAAGAAGCAGGAAAACATGATCCATAGTAAGGAGGTAAATCAGTCAATGGAAATAGACTCAAAAGATAGAATTAGTACACCTGGGGCATTAAAATTATTATTTTACCTCTATTCAATATGTTCTGGAAGGTAGAAGAATGCCTGTTTTGTAGAGATATGGAAGCTAGAGGCAGAGATATAAAATCTAGAGACAAGAACATAGTATGTGTGGTATAGAATTGACTCATACCAATTTCCATTAATGCTAATTTCCTAGGTGCCATTTTTTCATGAATTAACCAGCCAGGTTAAAATTGGTCGAGCAAAAATTGGAGAAATGCCCATGTTTTTATTGGAAATCATATGCTGGCATGTGCATTTCATGTCAGGCAGCCAGTGTCCTTTTTTAAAAGCTTTACCTTTCAGCATTTAAAAAAAAAATCAGAAAGTATATAAGCTGTAATAATTTTTAAACTAAAAATGCTAATATTAGGGTATGTGAATTGGTAAATTAGAGTTTTTACTACACAAAAAACACATTTCTGAGGGTGATGCTATCTATTCTAAATGCCCTTGAGGAATTTGTCTGTTTCATTGAAGATATAGTCATAGCTTATTATTTATTGGCAGAAACTTGAACTGAATATTCAATGCCTAAAGGAGAAATTTACTTTAAAAGAATAAATTATATTTTCTTTGATTGGTCCATGTTCCATTAAATATTTGTAATATAAAAGCCCCTAAGTTTGAATTTTAAAATACTGTTAAGATATAAGTGATGTATAGTTGCAGTAATAATGTAATAAAGGAATAAACTATTCATGTTTTACTTCAAGCAGGTGCACAGATATAATTAAATAAAATACATTTCAAAATATAACATGTCGATAAAGTTCAGATCTAGTTTCATGATTTTTGAATTACATCCATGGTCTCTTTCATTGTCTGGAGTTTAACACCATTCCTACTGAAGTCTCCTCATATGTACTGGAAAGAAACAAAAAGAAGACCCGTGCCCTAAGAATACTCCTTCTCCAGAATGCCATGTTCCTTCAGGAGGGGTTCAATTGGGACTCTAAACATGCCCCTTTTCCTACCCCCATTGTTTTAGTTTCCTGTGTTGCTCAAGCAAATAATATGAAATGGGGCAGTTTAAACAATGAGAAGTTATTTGCTTATGGTTCTGAGGCTAAAAGGAGGTCCAAATCGAGATGTCATCAAGGCCATGCTTTCTTCCTGAAGATTGGCCTTCTGGGGTTGGTTGCTGGTGATCCTTGGTTGTTAGCTTGCCATATGGCATGACAACATGGCATTGTCTCCTGGTCTCTCCCTTCTCTTCTGGGTTTCTTTGATGTTCAGCTTCTTGCTTTCTGTGGCTTCCTCTCTCTTGGAATTTCATACTGCTTCTAAGGGACTCCAGTATTAGTATTAAGACCCACCCTGATTGAGATGGGACAGATTTTACTAAAGTAACATCATCAAAAGATCCTGCTTACAATGGGTTTACCCACAGGAATGGATTAGGTTTAAAACATGCCTTTCTGGGGTATATACAGCTTCAAACTCCCATACCTCTCAACCTTGCTATTACTATCTGTCACAAGAACACCAGAACTAATCTCATTATACTCTTTACCCCAACTGATGCCAGTTAACACCCAGGTTCCATGTCCCATTTATTTCCTACAATTTAAATGCCATATGACTTCAAATTTCCCTATTCTTTTCCTATTTTTCACTAATTTCTAATTTCTGAATTCCTTTCACACTATCTATAGAACATATTGTCTGTTATCAACAAGATTCTCTATATAATCAACTACTTTTCTGAAAGATCACTTTACTTTCTAGCTGTAATAAAAATCTGGGTCTCTCCTGAGGCCAATAAATGGGCCCTGACTGATTTCAGTCCTGCACCTCCCATATCACAGAGCCTAGAGAGGGTATAAGCATCCTCCTTGCTATTCATTGGCACTTTTAAAGCTATTCCTATCCATATCTTTGAATCTCATGTCTTCATATAAGCTAGCACTTCTTTTTTCAGTCATCTATAAGAGTTTAGTACCCACTCATTGTCATTCTCACCTATACTTCCCTATCTCTAACCTTAGTGATATTGGTATTCGCATAAATAAAGAGATCTTCTAGTACGTTCTCCTTTCAGTTTCTTGAATTAATCTCCTCTAATGATCTTGCTTGTTTCTAACCAATAGAAATTTACAAAGTCAATAAGAGGTTATTCCCATGATTATGTCCCATAATCTGTCTTACTGGCAGATTTGCTCTAGCTCTAGACTTTCTCTCCCTTGCTTTATTTGAAGAAGCAAGAAAGATACCATGTTGGGAGGTGCATATAGCAAGGAGCTGAGGAACGCTTCCAGCCACCAGCCTGCAAGAAGCTAGAACCCTCAGTCCCATACACAAAGGGAAATTAATTCTGCCAATAAGTGTTTGAACTTGGAAGCAGCGTCTTCCCCATTTGAGCCTCCAGATGATAATGCAGCCTGAGAGGCACTTTGATTACAGTTTTGTGAGACCCTCAGCAGAGGGACCTAGCTAAGCCACACCTGGATTCATGAACCAAGAAATGTTGACAAAACAAATGGGTGTGTGTGTTTTCCAGGCTAAGTTTGTGGTAATTTATTACATAGCATTAGATAACAAATACAGCATGTATTACCTTCATTTATTCTTGCAACAACCATGTAGGTAAAAATTATTGTTATTCCTATTTTATAGATGAGATGATATTAGTACAGAGAAAATTTTGCTAATTTCCCAGAGTCACCTATGCAGTTAAAAGAAAACAGGGATTTAAACTCAGTCTATTTCCAGAGTTTGTGCTCTTCCCCAAGCCACTACACAGCCATTTTTTTTTAAGTTTCTTAAATATCAAAAAGAGATGTAGCAAAATTTTCTGCTGGTTGGTATCAGTCACCTGTGATTGCAGTTCAGTAAATATTAAACATAGTTTTTTTCCCCCATTTTCTCAATATTCAAGAGTACTAATTTTAAAATTTTAATTGTAGGTTATTTCCTTATGAAATTCTCCATCAGATCCCTCTTTGTTAGGCAGTGCTGATTATTATACAGATTATTCAGATCACCTTTACTCTCCAGCTACCTGCCATTTTGTCATTTGTGTTTTCCTTTGGAAGTTGTCCAAGTTCATGGAGAGGAGGGGAAATTCAAACAGACCTTAATAGCAGCTCTTGTAAATGCAGCTGCGAGGGAAAAGACTGACGAGCATTGTCTGACATATTTATCATCTGTGAATCTCAGTGATCTATATGGTCCCCAAACCCCTTTCAACTGAATAATTGAGAGTTGGATGTAATGTATCTTAGAGATTATTTTGTGTTCTTTAATGTTTAAGACTAAGATAATGTAATCTCACATATGTGGATTTTCAAAAAAGAGCAATCATGTAAATCAAAGCAAATACTCATTTTCTCTTGTTCCCTCTTAATTCCTGTAGGATGCATATTCTCATAAACACACACTGTAGTATTCTGTTGACCGAAAATGTACTTTTAATGATTTTCTCTGCAGCCACTTTAAATTTTGGCTCAAGCCTGAGATCATTAAAAAAAAAAGTTGTAATAATATCAACAGAAGCATCATGCTAAAACAAATACAAATATAATTATAATTAAGGTGTCTTTCTCACTTTTTATTTAGTTTTCAGCAGGAATTAATTTAAGAATGTTGCCATCAAAATTATATAAATATTGACTCTTTATGGAAGGATCAACTTTTTTCAACTAAAAACTTTGTTTTGATTGATTATGTTTCTTTTTTCTATATATATGCATATACATGCACAGATTAGAGAGACAGATGTAGCTAGATGAATAGATAAGTTGATGAACAGATAGGTAGATAGGTAAATAGATAGGTGATAGATAGATATGTGGTTTTATATAACTCTAGAATGCAATGCAAAAACACAGCAGCTCAGGAAAAATAAAACAACAGCCTTAATAATATTACTTGCCTATATTTATTGAGAATAGCAAATTGTTAGACTTGGTGTTAAGTGTTTTACAAACATTAACTCATTTCATCCTTTAAAACAACCCATTTCCATTTTGAGATGAGGAAACTGAGGCTTAAATAACGTAAATAATTTTCCCAAAATAGAACATGTTCTTCCTTACTCTGAGTAATTAGGAAAAACTTGCCACCTGCCTACTGTTTCATAAAATTTATACTTCGGTATTTCGAGGAAATACATGGATTATTTTCATGTGATTTTTGCTTATTAGTGACTCAAAAGAATGCCAGGGTCTTTGTTTTGTAAATAATATTTTTACGTGAGGAAAATTTTAATTTGGTTGGTAATAAAAGCTCTTGCAGGGAAAGTTGAAAATAAGCAGAGAATTTGTTGCTGTCTTTTTTTTTTTTTCAATGTCTGAGTTTATGATAATCCAGTGACTGGTGTGTAGCCCATAGAATACAGTGGAACAGTTGCCAGTAGGCCCTGAAGGGGACTTCCCTCACTAGGAAAAAATATAAATACCTTCAAATATAAGAAATGAGGCTGCTGTTAGCATGAGACTTCGGCTCAGGAATAGTTGAAATAAAAAGCCAAAAGTGCCTCAGATAGGGATTCGTTAAATTGATTCTTGCTCTACACAAATAAAGAACCACAATTTCCAACCCCATGAAATTACCAGAATCAAAGCCCATCCATCACTTTTGACATTCAACTACTTAGCCTCCCACGCAGGAACTCAAGGGGTTTTCATGTGGAGATAGTGCCTTTGGCCGGTTGTATTGCCTAAACCAATTGCCACCTTAGCCTGCACCAAAAGCGTAAGCCCAAGCCACCTTCATATAACTCAGTTTGAATTTAACCTATATCTGTTATTTACCCATGATGGCTGACCAATTACAGAGCATCTAATTCCTCATATTTCCTTGTGTTCAGTTACAATCTAAAAATTTTACATGCCCATACACACACACAAAGCTATAAAGCCACATGCACACATACACATAAAACATTAGAACTTTATCCTCAAATGAAGACTTGACGAACCTACATAAAATATTACTGTATGTTTAAAACAGCATGACTACAAATTGTTAAATCTGTCACTTAGGAAACATATTAAATAGCAAATTTGAAGAAAGTTGTTACATGGCACAACAAATAAAAATGTCTTTGTTTTTGAAAATATGCCATCTTTTTTTTTTTATGTAAAGTGGCTAGCTTTTGGGCAGATTGGAAACAGGAATAGAGGAGGAAACATTCTTTGATGTTTTGAATGCCCATGAGCATCAGCAGCTGTGAAACCTGGTAATGAAGCACTTGGCCCTCATTTGGCATTGCTCACTATTGAGAGGATTTTTTTTTTTTTTTTTTTTTTACGAAAGAGCAGCTATTTGAGGAGTGCCACAGGCTCTCACTCTGAACTTCCACATATTGGCATCTACATGCTGTTGAAATTGACATTCTGCTCTCTGCATGGCAAAGTGCTACCCTCACAGATGGGCCCAGGTGTTGGCATGACATAGAGAATATATTGCCATTACATTCAAGTGCTTAAGTGCATTTCTCTCCTTGAGTGTCAAACTGCAGTTTTTGAAGCAGCTTCATCCTTGTGAGGAATAATGGTAGGTATTTTTCAGAAATTCATATTGGTTGAAATATAGAACAGGTAGCAACTACAGAATATTAATAAGATGTATTTTTATAGCCCTACAATTTAGAGTATGATACTGGAATAAAATTATACGAAGGTAATCTTCAAGTAAAAACAAATAAAAAGTGGAGTTTAAATCTCATCTGAAATTTAGCCTATGTCTTTTAGTTTCAAGACTGCATTCTAAATGTACATCTTGAGTTAAATGAAATTTAAGAAATGAACTTATTAGATGAGATATAAAGCACTGAGTAAATCCGCATTAAAATTCTGTCTGAAGAAAGAAGGAGATACTTTCAACTAGTTTTCCCAATGAAGAATGGACATTTAACTGGAATAGTCTTCAAACATTGACACTATCCTAAGTCATTTTTCATTTTGAGTGAAGAGTGCCCCAGCTGTGTCACTGGTAAGGTTAAAAGGTATTAGAGTGTGTGCCTTTTCAATAAGCATAGTAAATGAAAGTGAACAATTCAGCCAGAAATTTGGCTTACTGTCTGTGCATGCTGTGCTTTATTGTGGTGTTGCCAGCTTCTCTGAATGAAAATACAAGAGCAAATTAAACAGCTTTATGAACTTGCAGGGGGAACAGTTGTTCTAGTGTCTTTCATACAAATGTCTAATTAATTCTTGAAGTAACCCAAATTGTTCTTTTGTGATCTGTGAATGAGAATCTAAGAGAAAACCTGTGCAGAAGAAACCGAGTGAAAGGGGAATAGGGATTTCATGATTAGCTAGCAGTACACAGTTGCTAGGACCAGCACAGTTTAGTTATTTTTCTCATTAATATTACATTTGTAAGCTAATGAAACATTTGGGTGAATACATTATGAGTAATAAAGGCATTAATTTTATTTTTCTGAACACTCAATTATGCTAATTGGCATCTGTTATTGTTAGTGTGTATATTTATCTATGAAAATTGAGAACAAAGATCATACAAATAGATGATTTTAAATTTCACCAATATAATAAATTTCAGGACTTTGTGCACTTCTTTTTTTACTTTTGACACAATGGCCGATTTAAGAACTATAACTATAGTTAAGTTACATTAAAATTTTATTTTTTTTAATTTCTAAATCTATTTTTGGTTATTTTAATGAAATACATTTGTGTTTGAAATAAATACCAATGTTTTATGGACTAACGCAATACAACATGTATCATACACATGGAAACTATTTCTACGTAAGATCTGTGTGAATTTGTCAAACTCTGACCGAGTTTGGGCTTTTAAAAATTATCTTAATTCTAGATGCTCAGTGAGAGAATTTAGAAAAAGAGACCCCCTTGTGAATTTTATCAGATTCTTTTAGAGACGTTACTAATTTTGAGGCAGCCTCTATGTTTTTCATTTTTCCTCATAGCTAGATTACCTATCTTCAATGAAGACATTTGCATTTAAGGGAGAATTAACTTCTACATCAATTTTCTTGATTCCTTGTAATATCCAATTTATAACCACAACAAGCTCAGAGACATTGTATTTGGGCTTTTTTCTCTAAAATCATTTATGAAATTAATTGCCTGTCATCAAGTGAGCATGAGATACAGGTGGTAAGTCTTAAATACTATGTATCAGTATCTCATTTCTGTACCTATCAATATGTTGACTATTTTATTTCCAAATATCTGCTTCATTATTAATTAGGAGTCGGGACTTTTTTTTTTTTTGTCTCCTTCTCACAGCACGTGATATAATTAAGCAATCTGGGTGAGTGAGCTAGCTGTCAAAACCCAACCAGTCAATCAAAGCAATTATACTAGTTCTCTTCCTTGAGAATTATAGAATCAATAGTGAAAATATTTAAATAAATTGCTGTCCTAAATCAATCAGGAACTTGGGCTGTAAATAATTTCCTAACAACTTTTATAGCCTGTTTATCTACTCTTTACGTTTATCTAACTGGACTAATTGGCTATGTGTAGGTTTCTGTCCCGCTGATTCTATCCAAATTACTTCAGTTTTAATGGTTGTATGTGCCCTATGCTTCCCAAGTCTTAATCGACAAATGTCAGTGTTCACTCAAAAGGTTGGCTTATTAAGTGAATGTGTCCTATACATGCTTTTTTATTTTCTCTGGAAATAGAGACTAGCAGATCACTTTGATGCTTTTGCTTTAACAAGTTCTACAATAGAGTCTATAAAGTTGACCATGATCAGTGTGCTGGAGGTAGAGATTAGAGTGCAAACTGATATACCATTTTGGATATTACCATCAATCAGTTAACTATTACACTTGTCTGAATTATAGTTTGAGACCCTATTTTGTTGTGTGAATAGAATATTTTGCTTAAGATGCTACTGTCCATTCTCATCTGAAGCACCATTAACCATAGGTCTCTTTACTTCAATGTATTTCTGGTAGTTTTAAATCTATCCTATGAACTTGCAGGAAATATAAAAGGGACACATTTGTGAAAATTCCTAAACCAGCTGAGTGTGAACTATGACTTATTTTAAATTTCTTGGTTATGAGGTAAATCACATCTTAAGAAATTGTCCTTTATCCTAGTTATAGTATCTCTGGTAAAAACGTGTTTTTTTTATCCTTCCCATTGAAGCAACTTTTGCCAAAACTTTTTCTTCTAAAGACTACCCAGAAGTTTGGTTACCTCCCCCAGTTAAATTATTGTTGAAAAGCTGGCAAGTCCCTTGAATACTACTGAAATATAATACTAAAAACTAACATGTACATTAGTGGACACTTTCTATATCCTGAAAAAACTTCTATTGTAAATCTTGCCCAATGTAAGAGATAGAATATATAAATCACAAAATCAAGTGAACACAAAATCAAGTGAACAAAAAATGTAAAATAAGCATTTATTTTCTCCAATTCAAGCCCTCATCTGCAAAGATTTGAAAACAACTTCTTGTAGTTGGGTATTTGGGGGGTGTCTTTATTCAGATAAACTAAGAATGTTTCCTCTCCCCCTCCTTTCTCTTCCTTCCCTAAGTCTGATCTATATCCCAAGCTGGGTTGGGATCTCTTACATATAGTACTAGAATTGGGTAAAAGATGATTATTCCCTCATCTTGACATTCATCTGTACTCTCTTCACCATTGGTCTTTGTTGTTGATATCCACTCCCACTCTCTCTGAAGCTGCAATTTTCAATCAGAGTCCCTCCATGCTCCATCTAAATTGTGAAAGTCAAAAATCTTTTTCCCCTAAAGAGAAAGCATCTGGCTACCAAGAGATTCATATATATATACATATATATATATGTATATATACTTGACTACATTGATCTTTCTGGGTTGCTTGTTGGTTTTTGGTTTGTGTGTGGGGGTGAAATGGTGTCTTTACATCCCTGGAGTGAATGAATGCCCTCCAATGTAAGGATTGCCATAGACCCACTGAAGGAAAATAAAGAAAACACTTACTATCTTCACATTTTATTATATTGTTAAAATAAATATATTTCTGAGATTGCCTTGAATCTTTGCATATTTATTCTCTCATAGGATATTTTCTGACTTGCTTTGTAGAGATTTCACTCTAATTTGGTCAACAAACTTAGTAACTACTGAGTTAAACAAAATCTAATGTGTTTCAGAAGGATGATTTTTAGTATGGAGACTTTTCCTTTTTAATTTAAAGGGTGATCATATTACTTACTTCCCAAATGATAGAACCCAGTTTAACCTCAGCATTTAATTTCAAACAATATCCTACACTTTGAACTTCAATTCAAAATGTCTCCATACTAACTTATAGTAATGTAGAAAATAAGGGCATGCAGAAATTCTGCATTTAAAATTTTACTATAATTTATGCATTCTTTTTAAAAAGAAATTTGTCAGTATCACCTCCTTGTTCATATTATAGGGAGAAATTTTATTTCCTCCCCATCTATATTGATGCAGACAATAGAAAGAGGAGAGATTAGAAATATCCTAAGTTTGATGTGGAATTACTTGTAGCATAATTTGACACATAGTTTTGAATAATTAACATGCCATATAAGCACTGTTATTAGTATATAGATGAATTTGCAGAACAATTGGCCAAGTATATTCTGAAGTTGCGGCAGAAACAGTTCCTAATCATAACAGAGTTTGACTGTAGCTAAAAGGCAACATGCCTCAATTTCTAAAGCACATTCTTTCCACATATTAGGAAGTACAGTTTCTATCCAGTTTCCAAAAGAGAACTTTTTTGATGAATATAATTATTAAATGCAAAATAGGTAATGTAAGTATATTGGAAAAAATTTACTTAAAAATCCATTTTTAATATAAGCAATGAAAATACAAATCAAGCTAAGTATATTCTGAGAAGTTCCCAAACATGACATAATGACAGTGATGTCTTCATTATGACACCATTGATTAAATCTCTGATATCTTTTTACCCAGATGCCTAAATTCTATCAAATTTTCTCTGGAATAAAATGGGGCTTATACCAGTTGCCGGTTTGAATGTATTGTGTCCCCCAGAAAAAGCCATATTCTTTGATGCAATCTTGTGGGGCAGACATTTTAGTGCTGATTAGATTGGAATTCTTTGAGTGTTTCCATGGAGATGTGCCCCACACAACTGTGGGTTATGACTCTGATGAGATATTTCCATGGAGGCATGATCCCACTCATTAAGGGTAGGCCTTGATCAGTGGAGCCATATAAATGAGCTGACAGGCAGAGGAAACTCAGTGCAGCTGAGAGTGACGTTTTGAAGAAGAGCTACAGCCAAGAGGGACACTTTGAAGAAAGCACAGGAACTGCAGATGAGAGACAGTTTGAAGACGGCCATTGAAAGCAGACTCTTGCTCCAGAAAAGCTAAGAGAGGACAAATATCCCAAGTGCAGCTAAGAGTGACATTTTTGAGGAACTGCAGCCTAGAGAGGAATGTCCTGGGAGAAAGCCATTTTGAAACCAGAATTTTGGAGCAGATGCCAGCCACATGCCTTCCCAGCTAACAGAGGTTTTCCGGACACCACTGGCCATCCTCCAGTGAAGGTACCCGATTGCTGATATGTTACCTTGGACACTTTATGGCCTTCAGACTGTAACTGTGTAACCAAATAAACCCCCTTTTATAAAAACCAATCCATCTCTGGTGTTTTGCATTCTGGCAGCATTAGCAAACCAGAACAACCAGTAAAATACATATTTAACTTGTTTCACTAAAAATGCTTAAAAGTGAAAAGTTTCTAGCCTTTCAGATGGTCTTAATATTCTTTAAAATAAGGTTGCTGGAACTAGTGCTTCAGGCTGTGCATGGGTTCCTTACAATAACTCTTTTATGTAACCCAATTCCTATGGCTCCCTTTTACTCAAATATTAGAAGGTTTGAAAGAATTTTGTTTAGTTCTTTTATATAACATATTTACACTCCAGGGAACAGATATTTCAGTTATGGAGCAGATTAGAAGAGTGGCTTATTGGATTATCAGGATTTTAATTTGCTGGAGTTTGGGAGGAAATAATATTAGTATAGTACAACTGGAGAAATATTTTTAAAGAAAAAATTTTAAAATGTGCTACACTAAAGCAAATGTATTTTAAATTTACTGAAGTGTTTTTGTTTCTTCAAAAATAAAAGCAATTTCATTCTGTGGTATGTTGATGTGAACTGGGTGACATATGTCACTTACCAGAAGAACATATGTAATTTACTGACTGGCAGAATATAAAAGATTTGTAATAAACATTCAACTACTTTTATATAATTTGAACGTTTAGAATATTATTGTTAAAATCATCAAAGTAGCTACTGAAACAGATTGAATCAACTAAGGTCGAGAAAAAATATTTGAGTGCATATAGAGTTAGTTCATTACCTTTCTTAGTGGAACAACTGTCACTGAGCCAATATAAGTAAACTGAAAATTTAAACTGATTTTTAAAATGAGCATTGAAATCAAAAGCATCTAAAATAGTAGACAGTGGGGTCAAAGAAATGAAGGTGAAATAAAAGCCAGATCAGAGAAAGGAAATTGCTTGGGTAATAATTAATAACATAAATAATTGAGACACGTAATTTAACTCATAACACAGGGAAATGCTGCAGAACACCAGTTAGTAAAATGTTCAAGAGCTCTTGCTCTAAGTTCACTAAATTGACCACTGAAACCCAGATGAGTTCATTATCTTTGTTTTCTATTTCTAGCCAGATTTTATATATTAATGTTTGAACTAGCCATTCTCAGAAAATATCAATATTTACCAGGTGTTGTAGATTAGCTAGTTTCCAGTTTTCAGATGATAGCTTTTTTTTCTCACATTTTGCCCAAATTTATTTGTATGAACAATTAGAAATCAAAATACCAAAAAATGAATTATTTTAGCTGCCATAAATATTTGGTTAAACACAAATCTTTGCTTATTTTTTTTAATTATAAGGTGATGCTGGTTGATGGGTAAGGCAACATTTTGCCCATTTTAGAGATGAAGGAAGTTAAACATATTAAAAATTTTAAAACTGGAATATTGGTTTCTTGTAGGACTTATTGGTTAAATTAATAAGTGAAAGTAGAAATTGAACAAATATCCATTCTTTTTTTAAAGTTTTTTTAATTCAATTTTATTGAGATATATTTACATACCATGCAGTCATCCACAGTGTACAATCAGCTGTTCACAGTACCACTATATACTTGTGCATTCATCACCACAATAAATTTTTGAACATTTTTGTTACTCCAAAAAAGATAAGAATAAAAGTACAAGTAAAATAGATGAAAATAGTATATAGATGAATACTATATTCTATGTATATAGTATATATATACTATATTCTATGTATATGTATATGTATATTCTATGTATATATATGAATACACATATAATATATATTATATATGTATATATGTATATATAGTATATATATTTTATATAGTATATATATACACTATATAGTGCATATATATATACTATATATTCTATGTGTATATATATAGTATATATAATACTATATTCTATATACTATGAATAGTATATAGATGAATACCAAAACATCCCATCTCCCCAATCCCCCCTATTATTCATTTAATTTCTGTCCACATTTTTCTATTCATCTGTCCATACACTGGATAAAGGGAGTATGAGCCACAAGGTTTTCACAATCATGCAGTCACACCATGTAAGCTCAGATGATAGCCTTTTGAAATTGAGTCACTTTATTTACAGACACACCATATTTTCCTATACTATAATTTAGTGTTTTTATTTTGGATACTTTCACCTAAGTTTTCTCTTTATACCTAATCCAGACTGTGCATGTTGAAAAAGACCTGTGTCCTCCTTTTGATGTTTATAAAGCGTTCCATGTTGCTACCATCCAAATTATTACCTCTCGCTATCCCAACAACGACAGTTCCTTCAGACTAAATTACTGATGAATATTAAAATCTTGTATTTAATATCTGTGTTAGTTTGCCAGGACTGCTACAATGAATACCACACCCTGGTTAGTTTAGACAAAGAAAATGTTAAACAACAGTTTAGGAGGCTAATAGTACAAAATCAAGGCATCAGCAGGCCATGCTTTATCCTGGGGTGGGTAACATTATGGTGTTGGCTTGCTCAATCCATGGAGTCCCTTGATTGGCATCTCTGCCTCTGTCACATGGTCTCCTCCTGTGGCTTTCTTTTAACTTCTAGCTTCTCTGTCTTCTTACTTCTTGGGGTTTCTGGTTTCAATTGAATGACTACACCCAAATTTCCTCTATTTTGAAAGCTTCCAGTAATAAGGATTAAGACCCACCCTGATTCAGCTTGACTGCAGCTTAACTAATAATAACATCTTCAAAAAGTCCTATTTACAAATGGGTTCATATCCACAGGGACACAGATTAAGATTATGAAGATGTCTTTTGTTGGAGTACATGATTCAGTCCACCACAAGATTCTTTCCTGCAGTTCCAAGGACCTTCACAATTTCCTCTGTCTTTATCCACACCATTACTCTTTTACTGATCCTTTACTCACTCTTCCTTCTTCTTGATTTTAGAAACATTTCCCTCATTTTGTAAGCATTCTTCCATTCTTCTTTCAAACTCCTTATAAAGCCCCAAATCTTCTTGAAACTTTCAGGTGAAAAATTCTATAAAGGTGGAATAGTATCTTCTCAGCATGTATAAAAAAATTCCTTAAAGGTAATTCTAGACCATCTTATTTAACTCGTAAGACCTTTAAGCTACTGTAAGCACAATTTAGTATTGTTACTGTTTTGGTTTGATAAAGCTGTCAGAATGCAAAATAGCAGAAATGGATTGGCTTTTAACAATGGGGATTTATTAACTTAAAATTTGCAGTACTTAGGCTGTGAAAATGTCCAGCTCAAGGCATCAACAGTATGATACCTGCACTCTGAAGACAGACTGCTGGCATCTGGGGTTCCTCTGTCAAATGACAAGGCACATGGCAACTTCTGCTGGTCCTTCTCTCCTGGGTTTTATTGTTTCCAGCTTCTGGCTTCAGTGGCTTCTTCTGTCAGCTTCTGTGTATGTGCCCTTGTCTGTCAACTTCTCTGGGGCATCTCTGAGCTCTCTGAGCCTTTTCTGTGTGTACTTCATTCTCTTATAAAGGACTCCAATAAGAGATTAAGACCCACCTTGAATGGGGTGGGTCACATCTCAATTGAAATATTCTAATCAAAAGATCCCACCTCCAATAGGTCTTCACCTGCAGGAATAGATTAAAAGAACATGTGTATCATGAAAAGCAAAATACTTGGAGTACATAACACCTCCAAAGAACCACAGTTACCTTAAATAGTATTTTAATTGAAGACACCTACCAAAGAATATTTTAGCTTTTGACGTATTTCAATAATTGTCGTTCACAGAAATACATGAGGGAATGTGTTTTTATGAAACATGCACAACTAACACCATGATAACAAAATGAAAGGACTAATACAAGTGAAGGATGATAACTGATGTTAAGGGGACTATTTTAAATAAAATGTCATAGTAAAGTCAAGTATTATGTGGCATCTATCTTATTTCATTATATCAAATCCTTGTTTATATTAACACTAAAGAAATACTGAACTTTTCTTGACATACATTTCAAAATTCCACATAATATCTGCTGAAATAAATAGCCTTGTGGTGTTTTACTGTTATTACATTTTAATCCATATACAGAACATTTTCTATAAATATTTATAAACCATTTCTATCATTAATGGAAAACTAACTGAAGAGTAAAATGTTCAAATTAGTCATTTCTTGTCATGTATCACAATTTAATAACATATTTTCATAAGAAAATGAAATTTAAGTATATATGCAGGAAACTGGTATGTGTATTACATTTATCATGTGTTCTTTAGTTCTAGTATGGCATAACTTACAAACTGTCTGATTTTCTCCATCCAGGGATAGATATGCAATCTATCATTATGGCACCTTTTATTTTTAGAAGACTTACCTACATTACTGAAGTCACTGAATGATTATTGTTAGTTTTTGTTCTTGTGGAAAAGTATAGTGGAGAGTTAAAAAGACCAGGGGCATTGGGAGCATAATGGGCTATGATAGTACAGAGCAAGAGTGTAACTATTACAAACCAATATTGAACTGGCTCATGACTTCTCTCATGTTCAGGTGATATAATCACAAACATTATATTTTGAGGGAGTTAGAAGAAGATAGCTTCAAATGATGTAGCAGAAATGGCACCTTGCAAAGGAAAATAAATGTTGGATCCAATCTTAGAATATATGTTGGTTGGAATGAGATGGGAAAGCAGGTGCCTGTCAGTAAGTGAGAACAAGATGTGGAGCAAGGCAGACTCCCTTAAAGGACCAAGAAAGGAGAAACCTGGCTCCTCAGAAGACATAGGCAGAAGCAGATAACCAAACTGACTTCTTCAAGGGTGTGCTGGTTTGGATGTATTATGTCCCCCAAAATGACATGTTCTTTAATGCAATCTTGTAGGGGCAGATGTATTAGTGTTGATTAGGTTGGACTCTTTGGATTAGGTTATTTCCATGGAGATGTGACACACCCAACTGTGAGAAATACCTTTCATTAGATTATTTCCATGGAGGCATAGCCCAGCCCTTCAGTGTAGGTCTTGATTAGTTTTATCTGAGCCCTATAAGAGCTCAGAGAGAAGGAGCTCAGTGGTGCTGCAGCCAAGAGAGACATTTTGGGGATGGCAGTTGAAAGCAGACTTTTGCTGACACTTTGCTCCAGAGAAGCTAAGAGAGAACAAAACACCCAAGAGCAACATTTTGAAGAACACACAGGAGCTGAGAGAGGAGCTGGAACACAACCTGGGACCAGCAGACACCAGCCACGTGCCTTCCCAGTTAACAGAGGTTTTCTGGACACCATTGGTCTTTCTTCACTGAAGGTATACTTGTTTTGATGCCTTAATTTGGACATTTTAATGGCCTTCAGACTGTAAATTTGGAACCACATAAACTTCCTTTATAAAAGCCAATCCATTTCTGGTATTTTGCATAATGGCAGCATTAGCAAACCAGAACAAAGGGGTAGACTCAGAAGGACCATCACCAGTCCTCTTGGATGCATAAAGGTTGGCTTCCTTTCAGAGACTTCAGCTCCCTGCATTCTTTCTGAAACACTGGCTAAATCTCACCTTCATTTGGATAGAGATTGTTATGTCTTTGCACATCATTCATCTTGAGTATTTGAGAATATGACTGGCATATATAAAGCACTTAATTGTATATTGAATGTACAAAGTAATGGAAATGGTAATAATGCTTGCCAAAGGACTTCCCTTGATGTATCTAGGGACTTGGGGAATCTTTAACATATGCATTATGTGTGTTATGGAGAGCTAAAATGGTGATAATAATAGGGTGAGAGTTCACATTTATGTAGATGACATAACTCAGCAAATACAGATTGTCTCCTAAGTGACAGGCATTATGCTTATTGATATAAATGTAAACCAAAGAAAATTATTTCTGCTCTTTGTTGTTTACAATCTAATCCAGAAGATTCACATCCTTGGACTTCAAAAAGAAAAAACAAACAAACGAACTACTTGGATACTGTCATTGTTCTCTAGGAAATTCCAGATTAATAGAGGAAAGAGACATAAATATAAAATAATTGTCATTATTATGATACTAGACGTGCCTATAGAATGCCTAGAACAAAATAAGAGTTTCAAGATATTTTTGTTGAATGGATCATTAAGCACATCCAAATTGCTGTGGAAACACATAAAAATAATTATAAATTATAAATTATAATTAAATTAGTATTTATAAATCATATATAATTATATCTAAAGTTTTAGCTTGAGTTCTTGACAGATGGGAGGAGAGAAAGAAGGCACAAATTTGTAGGGAAGATACTGATTTGGGAGCTATACTGTGGTGTTTGAAACTATGAGTATTGGATATAGAGTACATGGAAGGATTCTGGAGGATAATAGCATTTAAAGAGCCAAGGATAGAGATGGTGTCTAGGTCTAAACAGTCAACAATGACATCCTGTATAAAAATGACAGTCATCAGGGACATGACAATGATTATGGCAAGTACTCTAGAAAGATGAAGGTTAAGTGCCATGGAAACACAGAAGAAAGGTTGTACGTTAAGAGTCCCAATGGACATCTAGTAGAATCTAGCAGAATTATTAATAGATAGATAATAAATGAGTATAAAAAAAGAATATGAAACCAACAGGAAGAAAATGAGAGGAACCTTCAGTAAGGAGCTGGTTATACACGGGGAGATGTTTTTATTTTCATAGATTGGAAAACTGAAGCAACTGGTATATGTCAGTATCAGTAAAGAATTGTAAGCACTGCCTCCAACTTGAATATTATCAAATAAATAACAATTCTTTGTCCATTTTATCACTGTATCTTTCAATGAATATTTCTGTAATAGTATCATTAATGAAATAAGTGAACTAGCTTATTCAAATAAATATTATGTAACAATTATCAGGACTATGTTATGGAGTAAATAAAATTGTAGAAATCCTGGAATTTGGTAAATGATGGCCTATAGTATAAAACAGAATTATGTCCACATAAGTAGAAATTATTTTTATAAATAAAATATCTGTATTTATTAATCCCCAATTATCAGAATTAGAGATTCTGAGTTCTTACATCAAATTTATATTTGTCTTTTATTTTGTTTCTAGCAGTCACTGATAAGTGCCATCTTATATGTCATGGTCGTGTTTTGTAATTCATTTGGTTTATCTTACAGTTTTGCCAGAATGCTGTGTTATTTTCTTGGATTCAAGACTTCCTTTCAGATTCTCCCACAGGGCTCTGAATGACAGTTTTATAAAGACACTTATTCCATCCACGGCTGTACGGCAGCACTAAGGCATGCTTTTGTACCTGTATTCACAATCTCTGTCATTCTTCCACAGCAAATTTACAAGCTGAGCAAATGATGGTGGGAATGGGCCCCAGTGGGAATCCAATAGGCGGAGGGGAAAAACCAGGCAAGAAGAAACATAAAATGATTATGTTTATGAAGTCTCTTTCAAATGGCAAGTATTTTGATCCTGTAATTCTTTTTATACCTGGATGAAGCCTCTTGAGCATTGGCAGAAGCTGGCTTCCTTTACAAAGTAGAAACTATTGAGAAGAAACTCTGGCAAGCACTAATTAAAATGTGACAGAAGCTCTCCCTTTTCTCCCTTTTTTAGATTTGATATTCTTCAAAAAAGGATTTGATAGTCAAAGAATGATGGCTTGATGATCTAAAAGTAAAAAATAAGTTCATTAGCAGGTATTTATAAAGACAGTCAAATTACTTATAATGTAGAAAATCTGCAAGAGACTGAAACATTTGAGAGGTTTCAGTTTGGCATGAAAAGCATTGGAGATCTCAATCCTGAAGAATAATCTCAAATTCATTGTGCTGCTTGCTTTGATTGTTTTTCAATGTGAAGCTAAATCTTTTAAAGCTGCTAACTCTCATTCAAAGTGCAGAGGAGTTCCAGAGAATTTAAATCACATCTGTAGTGTGTGTAATAGCATCCATGGTTATTTCACAGTAATTTAGAAGGCCACTTTCAGGATGAGTGACTCGTTCTAAGTATTATCATAGAAAACCTGTAAAAAAAAATATAGAACTGCTCTCTGCATTTTAAACTTGAGGCATTGCTCAAATTTTAACAGCTTTCAAAAGAAGAGGATTATTACAGTTAGGCATTGAAAGAGACAAAAGAGAAAATATAAACAAAGTACAATGAAAATGCAGTAAAAATCATTCTGCACTGTCAGTTTCCCAGAGTATTTGCTAAATTTCCTGCTGTTAACCCTCTGATAGCATCTAAGTTATTTTCAAAAACATGAAATTTCCATATGTAAAATGTGATCTAGAAGACACATTGCTTTGCAACAAGAAATTTTCTTGCAGGTAACATAGATGCCAAGGTAATTTTATAGTATAATATTTTATCACACTGTAAAAAACTCTAAATATGCACCTGTTTCTGTAAAAATGCAAAATATAGAAAGAAAAAAAGGGAAAGAGGTAAGGGAGGAGGGAGGAGGGAGGAAGGAAGGAAGAAGGAAAGCTGGTTGATTGAAAGATAGAGAGAAAAATAGGGGATTGGCTCTAGAGCTACAAGAATCTTCAGAGTTGTCTTAGATTTGGGCCAGATAGCCAGGCCTTTGGTATCAACCAGGCATTGGATTTGGACCACCTCAAGAAAGTTCATGACCCTAGGTGGGGTGAATGTCTGAATCTAAAGTAATTCCTGAAGGGGTTGAAAACTGAAACTGGCTGTTGGCAGGACTCCCAGAAAGTAGGAAAACCTTCATAGAAAAGGGATCTGGATAGCAAGTGTTTATTGATTGTGGTAGTTTGAAGGTGTTTGTACCCCAGAAAAGGCCATGTTCTTTTAATCCATTGCTGTGGATGGATCCCTATTATAGATGGGACCTTTTGATTAAGTTATTTCGGTTGAGATGTGATCCACTTCTGTCAAGGTGGGTCTTAATCCTCCTACTAGAGTCCTTTATAAGAGTATAAAATCCACAGAGAAGAGAAGAGATGAAATAAAGAGAAGCTCATAGAGAAGCACCTAGAGAAGCTGAGAGAGCAGCCAGAAGCTAAAAGCAACAAAACTTGGGAGAGAAGGACAAGAAGGCATTGCCATGTGCCTTGCTATCTGACAGAGGATCCCAAGCCCAGGGTAACTGATCTTCAGAGAAGGTATTCTGTTGATGACTTAATTGGGACATTTTCACAAGTCTTAGAACTATAAATTTGTAAGCTAATAAATACCCATTGTAAAACCAACCATTTCTGGAATATTGCCTTCTGGCAGCTTTAGCAAACAGAAACACCAATTGTCCACCAAAATCCATTCTTTGTGCCATTCAGATCTGCTTTTAGGTATACATTCTTGGAGCAGATCAATCACAGTTTTCAAGGGACTGTTTTCCTGGGGGGAAACTTAGAAGAGAAAGTTAGCTGAAGCTTGTCTTGGGGCTACAACTGACAATTATTTTCTCACCACTTTACTGTTCATTCTAGGTTCCTGTCACCCTCAGGCAACCCCTGAACTTGTTTTGGTGATTACCTGGTGGCATGACACAGACCCTCATCCCTGAGGAGTCTGAGTCTCAGGTCATTGTACTCCTCTAAGACTGATATTGCTGTGCTTGTCCATTTATTACCCAGACTGGGGACTGGAGTCTCAAGAGGCACTCAAGTGGACCACCTAGATGCAAAACACATTTTCCCCTAACCCTATATGTAATAGAAAACTTTTGATCTGATGATCACAGTAAATTATCCCTGCCAGAGTGGCCAGCTGGTCCCTTAGCACATGAGGCCCAAAGTGCTCAGGTGATACCAAAGCTTGTAACTGAAAGGAAAATTTGTTTTGACCGCTAGTGAAATTGTTCCTCTTTTGGGAATCAATACCTCTACACCTAAAGAGCCCATATTTACAAGAAGAGGAAGCCAAACTCCCAAGTGGATCATGGGAGTGATTGTAGTGTAGTCTTTCTTCCTTCCACCCCTTGGTTCACTGACCCATTTGCATTTCCATTTGGATACACAGCACCATATAAAGATCTCTAATCCCAAATGTATTCTGTGTCTGGAGTATGGTGTCTCATCCTTGTAATTATTGCCTTAGAGCTGTCAATTCAGTTGGGTACCTTCAATAGGCTGTTGCAAAGCTCTCTCAGCCTGCAGCTTCTGGATGGTATGGAATGTGTTCCTATGTCTATTATCCTACCTTCATACCTCCTTACTGTGAAGTAGTTACCATGTATTCCAGTTTGCTAATGCTGCCAGCATGCAAAATACCAGAAATGGATTGGCTTTTATAAAAGGGGGTTTATTTGGTTACACAGTTACAATCTTAAGGCTATAAAGTGTCCAAGGTAATGCATCGATAATCGGGTACCTTCGCTGGAGGTTGGCCAATGGTGTCCAAAAAACATCTGTTAGCTGGGAAGGTATGTGGCTGGCATCTGCTTGCTCCCAAGTTGCATTTCAAAATGGCATTCTCCAAAATGTCTGCATCAGCTTCCAATGGCCATCTTCAAAATGTCTGTCTCAGCTACAGCTAGCTATGAGCTACTTCTGTCTGAGCTTTTATAGAGCTCCAGTGAATGAATCATGGCCCACGCTGAGTGGATGGGGCATACCTCCATGGACATTATCTTATCAGTTATCACCTACAGTTGGATGGGTCACATCTCCATGGACACAACCTAATTCAAAGGTACCAGGAGTGGTTCTTGAGAAACAGAATCTTAAAATGGGCTTTTACAATTTGTTTTCTACTCTGATTAGATTCAAAGACACTAATGACTCCATTTCCAGTAATTAAAATGGCACGGACAGTCCATGGCATGAGTTGGCAATGGAGATAAGCAAAATAGCACTGACTGATTCTCCTAATCATACTCTTGTACTATGCAAGGGTCTGGGTGACAGTGTTTTCAACATCTTCACAGAGATTTGCAGAGTTGAGAAATATAATGCTGTTGGCTGGTTGCTCTTAGATATGCTGGATAAAGTTCTAAGAGAAAGGGATGAGCTAAATGCTTCAAATTTGAAACTTAGGGGCAATATGACAGATGTAAAGGTTTCCATGTGTGTCGTGAAAGAAAATCTTATTTCCTGTGGCCGCAGACTTGAAATTTCTGAAAACCAGACCCAGAGTCTCATTGTGCGAGTAGCAGATTTATAATGTAAACTAAAATCTCAACCTTGCAGGATGTCTGCTGTTAAAGTAAAGGCATCAGTTGGAAAAGAATGGGATACTGAAACTTGGGATGGGGGCATATGGATTGTCAATAATGGCAGTGAGGACATTGGAACCCTGGATTCTGCTGGGTCATTGTTAGATTTACCTGTAGTGGGCAGTCCTGAGGAAACAGCTCCCCTCCCCCACTGTTCTAGTTTGCTAATGCTGCAGAATGCAAAACACCAGAGATGGATAGGCTTTTATGAAACGGGGGTTTATTTCGCTACACAGTTACAGTCTTAAGGCCACAAAGCGTCCAAGGTAACACCTCAGCAATCGGGTACCTTCACTGGAGGATGGCCAATGGCGTCCAGAAAACCTCTGTTAGCTGGGAAGGCAGCTGGCGTCTGCTCCAAAGCTCCGGCCTCAAAACGGCTTTCTCCCAGGACGTTCCTCTCTAGCAAGCTTGCTCCTCTTCAAAACATCACTCCCAGCTGCACTCAGTGAGTTCCCTCTCTGAGTCAGCTCATTTATATAGCTCCACCGATCAAGGCCCACCCTGAATGGGCGGGGCCATGCCTCCATGGGAACATCTCATCAGAATCATCTCCCACAGCTAGGTGGGGCGCACTCCAAACAAATCCAATCAATACCAAAACGTCTGTCCAACAAGACCACAAAGATAATGGCATTTGGGGGACACAATACATTCAAACTGGCACACCCACCTACAGTCTGTCCTGAGGAAACAGCTTCCCAACCTCCAGTTTGCCCTGAGGAGTCTGCGATCCAAACTTACCTAAAGAGATTAACCCTTCAGTGCCTGCTTAATCTGTAATCACCTCCCCTGAGGAAGCAGCCCTCACTCCTCTGGAGAGATTAATCCTGTTTTATGAAATGAAACTGCAACAGAATGTTCTGTGGTAAATGGCTTGAGGGACACTTCTGATTCTTTTCATGGCCCACCCCCACCACCATTCTTTGCTTCAAGATCTATAACTACACTAAAGTCCCAACAGGTCCCTAAGGATGAAGTACAAAGTGTGGCCCATGAGGAAGCATGCTATACTCCAAAAGAACTGTATGAGTTTTCTGACTCATACAGACAGAAACCAGGAGAATATGTGTGGGAATGGATATTAAGGGTGTGGGATAATGGTGGAAGGAATATAAAGTTGGATCAGGCTAAATTTACTGATAGGGGCTGACTAAGCAGAGATTCTGCATTCAGTGTTGTAGCTTGAGGGGTTAGAAAGGGTGTTAACAGTTTGTTTGGGTGGTTGGCTGAAACATGGATCAAAAGGTGGCCGACATTACCTGACACTGAAATGCCAGAATTGCCCTGGTATACTGTCGAGGAGGGGATTCAAAGGCTTAGACAGATTGGAATGTTAGAGTGGATTTATCACGGTAGATCTGCTCACACACCCCTGGAATGTCCAGAGGACACACCTTTTATCAAGACTGTGAGGAATAAATTTGTGAGACTAGCTTCATCATTCCTGAAGAGCTCTGTAGTCACCCTTCTCTGTAAGTCAGATATTACTGTAGGAACTGCTGTCACTGAGCTGGAATCCTTATACATAATGGGGATAATCAGATCCCGAGTTGGCAAAACCCACGTGGCTGCAGTTAATCACCAAAGACAAGGTGGGCATGGCTACCATAATGGAAAACAGGCTCAAGGGAGCAGTCAAAATAATCTGACTCGCAGAGACTTATGGCATTGTCTAGTAGATCATGGAGTACCTAGTAGTAAAATAGATGGGCAATAAACTGAATTCTTGTTTGAACTATGTAAGCAGAAGAAGTCTAGGTCAAGTGAACAAAAGTCTCCCTGAAATTATAAAAACAGAGAGTAATGGCCCCTTAATCAATTCCCATACTTGGGACAGTTTTCAGACCTAGAACCCCTTGAATGAGGGGCAGGCTGGGTACTCTTTGGGAAGGACCCTGTTACACTGCCAAAAATTTATACTGTTAATTTTTCTCCCAGCCTTCCCCAGGGGGACCTATTTCCTTTTACCAGGGTAATGGTGCATTTGGGGAAAAGGAAATGATCAGATATTTTTTGGATTATTAGACACTGGTTCAGAAGTGACATTAATTCCAGGAGACCCAAACATCACTGTGGTCCCAGAGTTGGGGCTTATGAAGGTCAGGTGATTGATGAAGTTTTAATTCATGTCTATCTCACAGTTGGTCCAGTGGGTCTCTAGACCCATTCTGTGGTTATTTCCCCAGTGCTGGAATGCATAATTTGAATAGACATACTCAGCAATTGGCAGAATTCTCACATTGGTTCCCTGATTTGTGGAGTGAGGGCTATTATGGTGGGAAAGGCCAAATGGAAGCCATTAGAACTGCCCCTGCCTAGCAAAATAGTAAACCAGAAGCAATACCAGATTCCTGGAGGGATTGCAGAGATTAATGCCACTCTTAAGGACTTGAAGGATGCAGGGGTGGTGATTCCCACCACATCCCCATTCAACACTCCTATTTGGCCTGTGCAGAAAACAAATAGTTCTTGAAGGATGACAGTGGATTATCATAAGCTTAACCAGGTGGTGACTCTACTTGCAGCTGCTATTCCAGCTGTGGTATCATTACTTAAGCAAATCAGCACATCCTCTGGTGCCTGGTATGCAGCTATTGATCTGGCAAATGCTTTTTTCTCAATAGTTTTTAATAAGGATCACCAGAAACAGTTTGCATTTAGCTGGAAAGGCCAACAGTTTACATTCACTGTGCTACTCCAGGGTTATATCAACTCTCCAGCCCTATGTCATAATATTGTCTTCTTGATCATTTCTCCCTCCCATAAGACATCACACTGGTCCATTTTATTGATGATATCATGTTGATTGGACCTAGTGAGCAAGAAGTAGCAACTACTCTAGTTTTGTTGGTAAGGTATTTGTGTGTCAGAGGATGGGAGATAAATCCAACAAACAGGGGCCTTCCACCTCAGTAAAATTTCTAGGTGTCCAAGGTGTGGGGCCTGTTGAAATATCCCTTCTAAGATGAAGGATAGGCTGTTGCATCTGGCCCATACTGTGACCAAAAAAGAGGCACAATGCTTAATTTATCTCTTTGGATTTTGGAGACAACATATTCCTCATTTGGGGAGGAATGCTCCCCAAATGGTGTGCTACTCTGGCCCATTTATCTAGTGACCAGAAAAGCTTCTAGTTTTGAGTGGGGACCAGAACACGATGAGGCTGTGTGACAGGTCTAGGCTGCTGTGCAAGCTGCTCTGCTGCTTGGGCTATATGATCCAGCTGACGCAACAGTGAGGGGGAAGTGTCAGTGGCAAATAGAGATGCTGTTTGGAGCCTTTGGGAGGCTCCTATAGGAGAATCACAATGCAGGCCCTTAGGATTTTGGAGTAAAGCTTTACCATCCTCTGCAGATAACTACTCTCCACTTGAGAAACAGCTTTTGGCCTGCTACTGGGCCTTAGTAGAGACAGAACACTTAACCATGAGCCCCCAAATTACCATGAGACCTGATTTACCTATCATGAGTTGGGTGTTGTCTGACCCACCAAGGCATGACATTGGCCATGCACAGCAGCACTCCATCATAAAATGGAAATGGTATATGTAAGATATAGCTCAAGTGGGTCTTGAAGGCACAATTAAGTTACATGAGGAAGTGGCCCAAATGGCCATAGCCCCCATTCCTTCCACCTTACCTTCTCTTTCCCAGCCCACAGCTATGGCATCTTGGAGAGTTTCTTACAATCTGTTGACTGAGGAAGAGAAAACTCAGGCCTGGTTTATTAAAGATGGTTCTGCATGATATGCAGGCACCACCTGAAAGTGGACAGCTGTAGCACTGCAGCCCTTTCTGGGATGTCCCTGAAGGACAGTGATGAGGGGAAATCCTCCCAGTGGACAGAACTTTGAGTAGTGCACCTGGTTGTTCACTTTTCTTGGAAAGGGAAGGGGTCAGAGGTGTGTTTGTATACTGATTCATGGGCTGTTGCTAATGGTTTGGCTGAATAGTCAGGGACTTGGAAGGAACATGATTGGAAGATTGGTGGCAAAGAAGTCTGGAGAAGAGGTATGTGGATAGACCTTTCTGAGTGGGAAAAAATCATGAATATATTTGTGTCCCATGTGAATGCTCACCAGAGGGTGACTTTAGCAGAAGAAGAGCTGAGTAATCAAGTGGATAATATGACTCATTTGGTGGATACCAAGAAGCCTCTTTCCCCAGCCACTCCTGTCATTGCTCAATGGGCTCATGAACAAAGTGGTCATGGTGGTAGGGATGGAGCTTTTACATGGGCTCAGCAACATGGATTTCCACCCACCAACACTGACCTGGCCACAGCAACTGCTGAGTGTCCAATCTGCCAGCAGCAGAGACTCAGTCCCCGATATGGTACCATTCCCTGAGGTGATCAGCCTGCTACCTGGTGACAGGTTGATTACATTGGACCACTTCCATCATGGAAGGGGCAGTGGTTTGTTATTACTGGAATAGACACATACTCTGAATATGGGTTTGTCTTCCCTGCATGAAATGCTTCTGCCAAAACTACCATCTGTGGACTTACAGAATGCCTTATGCACCATCATGGTATTCCACACAGCATTGCTTCTGACCAAGGAACCCACTTCACAGCAAATGAAGTGAGGGAATGGTACGTGCTCATGGAATTCTCTGGTCACCATGTTCCCCATAATCCAGAGGCAGCTGGATTGATAGAATGGTGGAATGGTCTGTTGAAGACTCAGTTATGGTCTAGGTGGCAATACCTTGCAGGGCTCTGGCAGTGTTCTCCAGGAAGCTATATATTCTCTGAATCAGTGTCCACTCCATGGTGCTGTTTCTTCCATAGCCAGGTTCATGGTCCCAGGAATCAAGGGGTGGAAACAGGAGTGGCACCACTCACTATCACTCCTAGTGATCCAAAAGGAAAATTTTTGCTTCCTGTCCCTAAAAGCTTAAACTCTGCTGGTCTAAAAGGAGGAGTGCTTCCACCAGGAAACACAACAATAATCCCATTGAACTGGAAGTTAAGACTGCCACCTGGCCACTTTGGTCTTCTTATGCCTCTGAATCAACAGGCAAGGAAGGGGATTACTGTACTGGCTGGGGTGATTGATCCTGACTATTAAGGGGAAATAGCACTGCAACTACACAGTGGAGGTAAAGAAGAGTTTTCCTGGAATACAGGAGCTCCCCTAGGGTGTCTCTTAGTACTACCATGCCCTGTGATTAAAGTCAATGGAAAACTGCAGTAACCCAATCCAGGCAGGACTACCAATGGCCAAGAAACTTCAGGAATGAAGGTTTGGGTCACCCCACCAGGCAAAGAACCACGGCCAGCTGAAGTGCTTCCTGAGGGTAAAGGGAGCATGGAATGGGTAGTGGAAGAAGATAGTGATAAATATGAACTATGGCCATGTGACCAGTTACAGAAATGAGGACTATGATGGCATGAATATTTCTTCCTTGTTTTGTTATGATTATGTTTGTATTTGTCTGTAAAGCCAATGTCTTTGCTTTTCTCTCTGTCTTATCACATCATATGACATAAGCTGTATTGTTCATTTTGCAGTATTTAAATTAAAGGAAATAAATTTTAAGAGTTAATCTCACCCAAGACTTGCACCCTAATCTGGAGAGATTTATTGTGACAGCAGAGTATTGTTATGCAAAATACGTGTCTGTTATTGTTCTCTACTTAGAGATAAAGTACAGTTTAGGTAATGACAAGGGGTGGACTGTGATGGTTAGGTTTATGTGTTAACTTGGCCAGGTGATGTTACCCAGGTGTCTAGTCAGGCAAACACTGGCTTAACCATTGCTGCAAGGACATTTGTGGCTGTTTCACAAGCCAATAGGCTGGTGTGTTAAATCATCAGTCAGTTGGCTGCAGCTTTGACTGATGACATCAATGAAGGGCGTGTCTTCCACAATGAGAGAATGCAGTCAGCTGGATTTAATCCAATCAGTTGAAGGCTTTTAAACGAGACAGGTAGAGGACCTTCAATTCTTCTTTGGCTGACCAGTGACGCTTTTCCTGAGGAGTCTATCGAAGTTGCCAGTCCCTCCCCTGAGGTGTTCATTGAACACATTCATTGACATTGCTGGTTCACTGCTTGAGGAGTTCATCGAACATCATTGGAGTTGCCAGTTTGCCGCCTGACCTACAGAATTTGGATTTGTGCATAGCCTCATTTTCATGAGACACTTTTATAAATGTTATATTTATAGACATCTCTTATTGATTCTGTTTCCCTAGAGAACCTTAACTAGTACACCATGGTTGGAAGCAATATGACATAGAATTCCATGCTGGTGGATCAAACATATGGCAAGCCCTCTGATAATGATGCTCGATCAGGACCAGTGGGTGGGAAGAAAAAATCCATATCAGAATAAGTGTCTCCATCTGCCAGAGTGATTTCTTCCACAATATAATCAACTTTTTAACAAGTGGCTATGGCATCTCTTCAAGAGATGGCATCATTTTGGGAACTGAACATTGGTTTCTTTTTTTGGTAGGTTAGGCCATTGGTAGTGGCATAGCTAGGTCAGATTTGACAAATATGTTCATTCTGCTGGAATTAGGAATAGCTTCTTTCCCAACTACCATCATCACTTTGCTCCTTTACCCATTTTTCCAGCACTGGGTTGGCCTATATCAAAGGTTAGATAAGGTTAACTGGTCAAGTCCTCTGTCTTCTTCTTTGTTTGGTGCCTCTTAAATGGTGGATATTTTCTGGTGAGCATTAACATGAGGAACAAAGAACTTCACACTTAATGCTCACTCCCAAATGTCCAACTACAGACAGGAAAGTTAATTTTAATTTACCTACCATATGAATAACACAAAACCCAAGCTTCAATTACTCTTCTTTAATCTGTTACCTAATAATAGTATTATATTGTTTCCTGTAAGATCCATGAAGCCAGAAAGCTGGTTGAACTCTACATCCATTGTACATTGCAACTATTCGATGAATACTCTTTGAAGCAATTCATATAAAACTGTGTATAAAAATGGTCCTAAAGACCCTCATATAATTTAAGGAAATGTGATTGGCCATTGAAAATCATCAGACTGCTATTTTAGGTAGTGATCCCCAAATGAAATAATCCCTGCATGAAAAGACTCCAACCTTGTGTATGTTTAATTTATATTGTTTAGGTCAATGAGTCTAATTCTTAAAACTTATCTTTCTATAGTACCAAATTTTCATTATTAAAACTTTTGTCAAATTTAACTGACAGTTATATAGCCACATTAGTGCATCTCAAACTGATCTGTGAAGATGCCTATGTGATAAAATATATGGCACTTAATTATTCAGTTTTGAGGAGTTCCCATTTATCTATTCGTTTCTTTTGTTGCCTGTGCTTTGGGTGTAAATTCTGAGAGACAGCTGCCTATCTTCAAGATATCAGTAGATCTTGGAGAAGTTTTTCCACATTTTCTTCTAGGAGTTTTATGGCACTGGTTCTTATATTTAGGTCTTTGATCCATTTTGAATTAATTTTTGTATAGGGTGTGAGATAAATGTCCTCTTTCATTCTTTTGGTTATGGATATTCAGTTCTTCCAACACCATTTGTTGATGAGATTGTTCTGTGCCAGTTAAGTGGGCTTGCAAGCCTTGTCAAAAATAAATTGACCATAGATCAGAGGGTCCATTTTTTAACTGTAAAGTTTTTTCTGTTGGTCAGTATGTCTATGTTTAGGTCAGTACCATGCTGTTTTGATCACTGTGGCTTTATAATAGGCTTTAAATTCAGGAAGTGTGATACTTTCTACTTCCTTCTTTTTTGTCAAGGTGTTTTTAGCTATTTGAGGGCCTCTACCCTTCCAAATATAATTGATAATTAGCTTTTCCATTTTTGCAAAGTAGTCTGTTGGAATTTTGATTGGCATTGCATAGAGTCTGTAGGTCAATTTGGGTAGAATTGACATTTTAATTAAATTTAGCCTTCCAATCCATGAACAGGGAATGTCCTTCCATTTATTCAGGTCTTCTCTTTGATTTCTTTTAGCAATGTTTTGTAGTTGTCTGTGCACAAGTTTTTTTGCATCCTTGGTTGCATTTATTCCTAAATATTTGATTCTTTTAGTTGCTATTTTAAATGGAGTTTTTTTCTTAATTACCTCCTTAGATAGCTCATTACTTGTGTATAGAAACACCATTGACTTTTGCATGTTTTAATGTTGTATACTGCTATTTTGCTAAACTCATTTATTAGCTCAAGTAGCTTTGTTGTCATTTTTCAGGATTTTCTAAATATAAGATCATGCCATCTGCAAATAGTGACAGTTTTACTTCTTCCTTTCCAATTTGAATGCTTTTGTATATTTTTCTGGCCTATTTGCTCTAGCTAGAACTTCTAGCACAATGTTGAATAGCAGTGGTGAGAGTAGGCATCCTTGTCTTGTTCCCAGTCTTACAGGGGAAGCTTTCAGTCTCTTACCACTGAATATGATCTTAGCTGTGGGCCTTTCATAGATGCCCTTTATCTTGTTGAGGAAGTTTCCTTTGATTCCTACATTTTGAAATGTTTTTATCATGAGAGGATGCTTAATTTTGTCAAATGTCTTTTCTGCATCAATTGAGATGATTATGTGATTTTTCCTTTTTGATTTGATAATGTGGTGTATTACATTATTTGATTTTATTGTATTGAACCACCTTTTGCATACCTGGAATAAAACCCACTTGGTCATGGTGTACAATTCTTTTAATATGTTGTTGAATTCTATCTGGAAGTATTTTATTGAGGATTTTTTGGATCTATATTCATTAGAGAGATTGTTCTATAATTTTCTTTTCTTGTTCTATCTTTATCCAGCTTTAGTATTGAGGTAATGTTGGCTTTATAGAATGAATTTGTAGTGTTCCCTCTTCTTCAATTTTTTGGAAGAATTTGAGCAGGAATGGTATTAAATCTTCTTGGAATGCTTGGTGAAATTTGCCTGTGAAGCCAGTCCTGGGCTTTTCTCTGTTGGCAGGTTTTTGATGACTGACTCAATCTCTTGACTTGTGATTGGTTTATTGAGATCTTCTATTTCTTCTAGAGTCAGTGTAGGTTGTTCTTGCATTTCTAGGAAGTTGTCCATTTCACCTAAGTTGTCTAGTTTGTTGTTATACAGTTGTTCATAGTATCCTCTTGTGATCTTTTTTTATTTATTCAGGGTCTATGGTAATGCCACAACTCTAGTTTCTGATTATATTTACTTGTAGCTTCTTTCTTTTGGTCTTTGTCAGTCTAGCTAAGGGTTTTTCAAAAGGGTGAAAAGGCAGCTGCCTCAATGGAAACCACATATCTGATAAGGGTTTGATAATCCAGAATGTATAAAGAAATCCCACAACTCAACAATAAAAAGATGAACAACCCCATTAAAAATGAACAAAAGATATGAATAGACTTTTTTTTTCTGAAGAGGAAATACAGATGGCTAAAAAGCACATGAAAAGATGCTCAGTTTCACTAGCTACTAGAGAAATGTAAGTGAGATATTGTGCTGCTTTGAATGTATTATGTTCCCCCAAATGCCATTATCTTTGATGTAATCTCGTGTGGGCAGATGTAATCGGTGTTGATTAGATTGTAATTCTTCAAGTGTTTCCATGGAGATGCACCCCACACAACTGTGGGTGATGACTCTGATTGGATCATTTCCATGGAAGTGTTACCCCACCCATTGAGGGTGGGTCTAAATTAAATCACTGGAGCCATATAAATGAGCTGACAAACAAAGGGAACTCAGTGCAGCTGAGAGTGACATTTTGAAGAGGAGCCACAGCCAAGAGGGACACTTTGAAGAATGCACAGAAGCTGAGAGAGTAGCTGCAGATGAGAGACAGTTTGAAGACAGCTGTTGAAAGCAGACTCTTGCTCCAGAGAAGCTAAGAGAGGACAAACACCCCAAGAGCAACTAAGAGTGACATTTTGGAGGAACTGCAGCCTAGAAAGGAACTTCCTGGGAGAAAGCCATTTTGAAACCAGAACTCTGGAGCAGATGCCAGCCACATACCTTCCCAGCTAACAGAGGTTTTCCAGACACCATTGGCCATCCTCCAGTGAAGGTACCCGATTGTTGATTTGCTACCTTGGACACTTTATGGCCTTAAGACTGAAACTGTGCAACCAAATAAACCCCCCCTGTTTAAAAGCCAATCCATTTCTGGTGTTTTGCATCCTGGCAGCATTAGCAAACTAGAACAGACATCATCTCTCACCTACTATAATGGCTACTATTAAACAAACAGAAATCTACAAGTGTTAGAGAGGATGTGGAGAAATTGGAACATTTATTCACTGCTGGTGGTAATATGAACTGGAACTGCTGCTGTGGAGGACAAGTTGATGTTTCCTTAGGAATCTAAGTATAGAGTTGCCTTACAACCCAACAATCCTGTTACTCAGGATATACCTAGAAGATCTGAAAGCAGGGACAGGAACAGACATCTATACACTGATGTTCTTGGTGGCATTATTCACAATTTCCAAAAGATGAAAATGATCCATGTCCATCAACTGAGGAGTGGATAACCAAAATGTAATATACACATACAATATAATATTATTTCACAGTAAGAAGGAATGAAGTCCTGAAACATGCAACAACATGGATGAAACTTGAGGACATTATGCTAAGTGAAATAAGTCAGATGCCAAAGGGCAAATGTATGATCTCACTGATATGAACTAATTATAATATGTAACTGTGTAGGTATAAAATATAGGATATAGGAACCAGGATATAGAATTGGGCTAAAGATGGGGATTAGTTTCTTAATATGTGCAGAATGTTTAACTAGGTTGAACATAAATGTTTGGAAACGGATAGAAGTGACTGTGGCATGTTATTGTTAGAATAATTGACAGTGCTGAATGGTGTGTGAACATGGTGGAAGGGGGAAGTTTATAGTCATGTATGTCACCAGAAGGAATGTTGGAGGTTAAAACACCAGAATATGTAACACAGTGAATCTTGTGGTGGAAAATGTGATTAACCATACAAATATTAAAAAGTTCTTTCATGAACTAGAACAAATATATGACACTATTGCAAGGAGTTCTTAATAGATGGGTGTTCTGGTTTGGATGTATTATGTCCCCCAAAATGCCATGTTCTTTGATGCAGTCTTGTGTGGGCAGACGTATTAGTGTTGATTAGATTGGAACCTATTGATCGAGTGTTTCCATGGAGATGTGACTCAGTCAACTGTGGGCAAGATCTTTGACTGAATAATTTTCATTGAGATGTTACTCCACCCATTTAGAGTGGGTCTTAATTAAATCACTGGGGCCATATAAAAGAGCTGACAAACAGAAGGAACTCAGAGCAGCTAAGGGTGACATTTTGGAGCTTCAGCCAAGAGAGACACTTTGAAGATGGCCATTGAAAGTAGACTTTTGCTACTCCAGAGTTTGCTTGGGAGAAAATAAGAGAATACCCAAGAAACCTAGAGAGAAACATCCCGGGAGAAAGCCATTTTGAAACACAACCTGGGATCAGAAGACACCAGCCACATTCCTTCCCAGAAAAGAGATGTTTCTGACACCATTGGCCAGTCTTCTGTGAAGGTACTCTATTGTTGACACTTTAGCTTGGACACCATTATGGCCTTAAGACTGTAATTTTGTAACCAAATAAACCCCCTTTATAAAATCAGTTTATTTCTGGTATTTTGCATAATGGCAGTGTTAGCAAACAAGGAGTACATGGGAAAAAATGAACCAGTACTATTTTAATACTTTTTCATTAACAGTAACAAATGTACTATACCAATACTATGGGTCAACAATAGGGGGTAAAAGGGTATGGGAGGATTTGGATTTTCTTATTTATTTTCTTTCTTTTTTGAAGTCATGAAAATATTCTAAAATTGATCATGGAGTTGTTTGCACAACTCTGTGATGATACTGTGAGCCAGTGATTGTATACTTCAAATGGTTTGTACGGTGTATGAATATATCTCAAAAAAAAAACTGTGTTAAGAAAATAAAGCAATATTTCACACCATGTTTATAATGGCTTTATTTACAATTGTCAAAAGGTGGAAGCAATCCAAATGTCTGTCATTTGATGAATGGCTAAACAAAATGTGGTATATAAACATGATAGAATATTAATTAGCTGTAAAAAGGAATGAAATCCTGATGCATGTGACATGGATGAATCTTAAGGACATTATGCTGAGTGAAATAAGTCATATACAAAATGACAAATATTTTATGATCTCACAAGTATGATCTAATGAAGAAGCAAACTCACAGGGTTAAAATATAGAATATAGGTTACCAGGAGTTAGGATGAGGGTAAAGAATCAGGATTTGATGCTGAATTTGTGCAGAATTTTTAATTAGGTTGATTGTAAATGTTTGAGTTGGATAGAGATAGATAGTAGCATATTATTGTGAGTGTAATGAACAGCGCTGAATTATGTGTATGAATGTGGTTGAAAGGGGATCTTTAGGGTTCTGTATGTCACTAGAATGAAAACTAAATAAAACATGGGACTGGATAACATAGTGAACCTTGTTGTGGATGACAAATGAAGTTAATAGTACAAGTATAAGAATGTTCTTTCATGAACTAAAACAAACATACATCACTATTATAAGATGTTAACAATAGGGTTGTATATGGGAAAAAATACTCCTAATGCAAACTAAAAGAAAAAATGTATGGCAGTACCATAAGATCTCAATAATTGTAAGCATCCTATTTTATATTATAGATTCCTTTTTTTAAGACAATATATGTATGAATTGAATAATCTGGTTAACGTGAATAAGTCATTAAAAGACTTGGATGACTGTGAACATAATGGATGCTTTAACACCAAGTGAAGCCTAAATGATGTCATGGCTTACTGTGCTTGAAAGCAAAAAAAAAAATGGAGGTAGAAGTCATTAATATTTTCACATCACAGAAAATAATCCTTAAATTGATTAGAAGCTTAGAAAAATGTTCACATGTTTACAACCCTATAAGAGGAAAATTTCCCACCATTACTATCAAGGAATAATTAACCATTCCTTCTGTAACATCAGGGACATTGTACAATAGGGAAAATTATTCTGTCAAAGTATGGTCATTCCATCACTGATGTATGGGTACTCCACCGAGTCAACTAGAATTATTATATGAAGTACTCATTATTCAAGCTGTCAAATGTGATCTAAACATTATATTTAACATGGAAGATTTTCCCTTTTCAATCAAAGAAAGTAAATTGTGATGGCTGAATGTGTATATTTTTACTTTGACTATTACTTTAAGTAATCCTTTTCCTTACCTGCAATTGTCTGCCTAAGCTGTCATTTCCATATATCTTTTTCCTGTATTCAGTCACTTGGCATTACATACAATTTTTCTTTCATTGCCTGCCATCATTGATAGATGTGTTTTATGGTCCCCTCAAGTCATAGAGGGTGGACTGACTGACTTAATTCCATCCATAAGATACAGCTGCCTGGAGCAATGGTTCAATATAGAAGTTTCAAACAAAGTTTTAATCAGCAAAAGAACAAATTCATTCTACCAGTATCTTGATTTAATCAAAAGTTAAATAGGAATCCCTCTTTTATCTTTAAGAACATACATTTGATAGATAAATGGGCAAAAAGGGCATGCCTATAAGTCACATTTTCAAGTTAATTTTCAACTCATTTTTTTCCATTGGAATCTATTACAATAAGCATTCATAAATGATGCCTTTTTCTGTCCTTTTGGTATTCAATTTTTTTCCTTCCATTTCCAGTCATAAAATATCAAGTTTTTTAGGTCTTTAGAAAGAAAAAAAATATAAAAATAAAGTACATTATTATTTTAGGAATTCTTATTTCTAGTTTTTCTTCATTTGCATTCAGATAAGATATAAAAAGAAAAGTAAACCCTCATAGATATTTTCCCTAATATCTGCAAACCTCTATAGGGTTTTTTCCAATTTTGTATGTCTTAGTAGATAGGAATTATAGTAATTATGTTTTTAAAAACAAATAATATTTTACCAGACTTTACAACTGATCATATTACTTATGAAAGTATAAACAAAACCAAAACTACTGTCCCTTGTAAGACATAGAGACTGTGTACCTTAGAATAATTGTAAGAATGCCTTTTTTATCAGAAGTCTTGCATAGTCTCTTTGCATGGGATTTAACTACATGGAATAAAAATTGTTTTAAAATCATAGTCGAAGGTAATGGTGAAAAACACTTGTGTCATTATTATTTAGCATCTTTATACTATAAATTATTATGCTTATTTTACAAATAAATAAGCCTTAAAGGAAAGGTTAAGTGATTCAGCTGGGATCTTTCCCTATTCCACAAAAACCTCTAATTTCCACCCTTATGTATAGTATCATTTTATTGATACATGAAATAATATGCCTGAGAGGTAAAAGGCTACTGCTGGAATGCAGTATCAGGTATTCAGAAACCATAGTGGTCATATAACTACTAAACATAACCCCATCAGTAGCTTTCTAGTTTTCAAACACACTCCTTAACTCACTTTCCTTCTTTTAAGATATAGGTGATTACATAGAAGATCTTCAGTTTCCTAATCAGCTCTGCCACTTTCCTCTTTTTAAAAATTGTTAAATAAAAGCCATCCCCCACCTTCCCCCCAAAAGAAATACATACAAACTTGTTATTTCAGCTATTCTTAAGTTTCTGGATGATCCTGTCAAGGATCCTGGCATATTCTACTTCAGTGAAATGCTGTGTTCTTTTAAAGACATGCTTAGCTTCATCTAAATGAAACTTTAAAAGATGAGGAGATGGAGATCGTAAGGGAGTTGCATAAAGAAGGGTCAAAAGACACTTGACTGCAGAAGAGTCAAAAGACACTTGACTGCTTATGAAGATCAACTTCTACTTATGAGCCAAATCTTTTTGCCTCTCTCCTTCATTCCCTTTTTCAAGAAACATATAATCTTTTCAATTAGAGTCAATGGTGTAATGAGCTTTGAAGGATGTAGATTCATCCTGCTATCCAGAACCTATCAAAAATAAACATGGGTTACTCGGATACTTAACTCATAGAATGAGATGCCGTACCTCTTTTAATATTAGCTAGGACACATTCTTTGTTAGATAGAATATAGAGTGTGTCCTAGCCAATTTCAATATTAATATTAACTTAATATTACCTAATTTTAATATTAGCTAGGACAATTCTCTCTCTCTATATATATATAGAATTGTTCTTTGTAGAATAATGAAAAAAGTATATTATCTTATATCATAGATGCCTGCTAGAAAGTTTGGTTTCTATGATCCTCATATTTGTTTGTCTCCTGGTTCCTATATATCAGGTCTCAAGTCTCCCAGTAGAGGGACTATCCCCTGAGGTATTTAAAAATAGATGACATTTCTTCTCAATTCAAAAATAGAAAGGTAAAGAAGTCTTTCATGTAAGAAAACACATTCACTGTTTCCAGGGATTAGGACATGGACGTATTTAGGAGGTCATTATTTTACTTACCCCCGTGATAATCAATCTGCTGTTTCATAAACATTGTTGCCTTCCTGAACTACTAGAATAGCTGATATGTTTCTGGTATCCATGGGTTGATTATCTATGTTGAAAGACCTCTCAGTTCTATCTCAGTCTCAGAGTTCTAGGAGCTAATGGGCATTGTTGCAATATTGCAGAAAGCATTTGTCTCAAGCCCTAAGGCTTCATCTGAAAGGGTGTATGTTTTCAAGCACTTTCTCCTGAATATTTCAGGATATTGCAACAGAAATCTGAATACAGCTATAAAGAGATAACTGTAAAGCCAAATTGTAAGAAACAAATTTATTATCAAGATGAGGATTGTAAACCTTCCTACTCCATAAATTTTAATTCTATGGATTTCTATGTTTAATACATTTCAGAATAATAAATTTTTGAAAATTTCAAGTTCTATGAACAGTAATATTTTGTTTATTTTTTGGAAATACAAAAGTTCCAGGGATGCTAGGCACTTTGAGGAGCTGGAGTGCAAGGGAAGGAAGGATTTGCAAAAGCTGGAAAGAGAATTCACAGGAGGAAAATAGAAACATTGTTAGGCTGGAGGTTGGTGTGCTGGTTTGAATGTATTATGTCCCCCAGAAAAAGCTATATTCTTTGATGCAATCTTGTGGGGCAGACATATTAATGGGATTAAGTTGGAACGTTTGGATTAGGTTGTTTCCATGGAAATGCGCCCCACCAAACTGTAGGTGACAACTTCGATGAGATATTTCCATGGAGGCATGGCCCCACCCATTTAGGGTGGGCCTTGATCAGTGGAGCCATATAAATGAGCTGACAAACAGAAGGAATTCAGGGCAGCTGTGAGTGACATTTTGAAGTGCAGCTGTGAGTGACGTTTTGAAGAGGAGTTACAGCCAAGAGGGACACTTTGAAGAAACCACAGTAGCTGCAAATGAGAGACAGTTTGAAGACGGCTGTTGAAAGCAGACTCTTGCTCTGGAGGAGCTAAGAGAGGACAAATACCCCAATTGCAACTAAGAGTGACATTTTTGAGGAACTGCAGCCTAGAGAGGAACGTCCTGGGAGAAAGCCATTTTGAAACCAGAACTTTGGAGCAGACGCCAGCCACATGCCTTCCCAGCTAACAGAGGTTTTCCAGACACCATTGGCCATCCTCCAGTGAAAGTACCCTATTGTTATGTTACCTTGGACACTTTATGGCCTTAAGACTGTAACTGTGTAACCAAATAAACCCTCTTTCACAAAAGCCAATCCATCTCTGGTGTTTTGCATTCCAGCAGCATTAGCAAGCTAGAACAGTTGGCAATCAAAGAACAAGTTCAAAGAGAACAATTAGATTATTTGTTATCTCAGCAGGAGGAAGATGGGGTGATTTTATCCAGGGGATGGAGCATGAGAACCAGTTTCAGAGTAAAAAGCAAAAGGACTGGAAGTATCAGGCAAACTAGTACAATAAATATGAAAACTAAATTGGGAAATGTGCAAAAACAGATACCAGTCACCCAGAAATAGGGATGTAAATACAATGCAAGAATAGGTAACAATTGATTTAACCAGTAAAGGGGTGGGCTTTTCCCTGAGTGAGTGAGGAATAGTTAGAAAACTGGTGTGAAGGAAGGTTTAGCAGAGCACTGCTAGACTGGGGAAGGTATTGGGGGATACCTACAAGAGTTCATAGCAAATGTAGAAGTAGAAAAGGGGTTGCAGTCAAATGGGTTTATCATATTCAGCCAGTTGTAGAAATCTAAGGAAGAATGTGTGTGTATACATGTGCCAGTTTGAAACTGTTATGAACTCCAGAAGAGCCATAATCTTTTAATCCAATGTTTTTGGGTTGAACCCTTTGATTTAGTGTTTCCATGGAGATGTGACTCACCCAACTGTGGATGAGCCTTTTGATTAAATTATTTCCAGGCAGATGTGACTCTGCCCATTCTGGGTCTTAATTAGATCACTGGAGTCCTTTAAGAGAGCTCACGGAAACAAGGAGCTCAGAGAAGCTGAGACAGACATTTTGGAGAAAAGCTAAGATATGCCTGGAGATGCTGGGAGATGCAGACAAAACAATATTTGGAGATGCTAAGCTAAGAGATGAAGTCCAGTGTTTGCCCTGGAGAAGCTGAGAGGGCCCCCAAATGCTTAGAGAGAAACACCCTGGGAGAACAAGCAAGGATGCATAGAGACTGAGAGAGAGAAGCTGAGAGAGACAGAAGTCCAGTGACATTTTGGAGAAAATCATTTTGAAACAAGAACTCAAGAGCAAAGGACCAGCAGACACCAGCAACATGCCTTCCCAGCTGACAGAGGTGTTCTGGATGCCACTGGCCTTTCTTCAGTGACGGTATCCTCTTGATGCCTTAGTCTGGACACTTTTATGGCCTTAGAACTGTAAATTTGTAACCTTACAAATCCCCTTTATAAAAGCCAATCCATTTCTGGATAATGGTAGCATAATAGCAGCATTAGCAAACTGGAACAGTACACATGTGGAAATTGCTCATAATTTTAATTTTAAATAATTTTAATTTTAAATAAGTTAGTCAGGAATTGCTCCTTGGAGCAGGTAATGTTTGAAGAATAAAGTGAGGGAATCATGCAGCTATGTAGAGAAGACTTTTCAAGCAGGGGGAGGAGCAAGTTTTAATGCTCTGAGCTGAGAATAGGCTTGATGAGTTCTAGAAACAGCAAGGAGGTCAGGGTGGCTAGAATAAAATGGAAGGAGATGAAGAAAGTGAGGTAGAAGTAACAAGTAGTTTGGTCATATAGAGCTTCAGTGACTTTGGCTTCTATTCTAAGTAAGATAGGAAATGTTTAAGGGCTTCCAGTAGAGATGATAATCATCAGGTTTTCATATTGAAAACAACACTCACTGAGTCTCTGCATTGAAAATAATGTAGGATGGTTACAGGCCAAGAAAAGAATGGGGGGGGGCGGTTAGGAAGATACTGCAAGAAAACAGATGGGAATCCTGATGCCTTGGGTAACAGTGACAGAATTGAGATGGTGAGAAATGGTTGGATTGTAGATATATGTTGAAGATGAAGCCTGCAAAATCTATTAGAGTTTATGTGGAGACTGAAAGAAAGAGAGAAGGATTACACTAGGTCATCAAGGAATAACCCATAGCAGGTATCCATCTTTCTTGGCTTCCAAATTTGTATCAAGTATCAAGAATCTAGTAGATCTGGATACTTTTATTGAAACCAGATGTCAACTCTGAACCACACAGATTAACTGAATACGAGTTAAGTGAGATGCTCCCCCAGCGGTATTTGTGGATCTGTGGAGAGGGCAGGCCACTTGCCAGTTAGGATGTTCATCTGGCCATCTATAGCTGGAAACAACTACTGACAACAGTTCCACTTTACAAAGAAAAAAATTTGTTGACATTAATATAAATGAGTATTGGGGGGTGAGGTAGGAGACTCTCAGAATATCTGAGATGTAATGTCAAAAGGTAGTATTAGATTACCTTAAGACGAGAGAAAGGGAAATTGATTCTACAAATGAAGTTTGAAAAAGCAGCCCAGGCAATTCAGACATTTGCTTCCTCTACATCTTGACTCTCATTTCTCCATGATCATTCCTTAGAAGGACAATTCTACATGGATTTAAAAAAAAAAGGGGGGGGGTTATTTTTTATTTTGAAACACATTCAAAATTCAGGGCAGTTACAAAGTAATACAAACCCTATACAGAGAACTCTCATACCCTATCCCCCGGTTACCCAGATCCACAAAGTTTAAACTTTGTCACATTTGCCATTTCTTTCTTTCCTAGTTTCTTTCTTTCTTTCTTTCTTTCTATCTATCTACCTACCTACCTACCTACCTACTATCTTTATCTATGTATTTATTTGCCAATCCACTTTCTGAACACTTGAGTATAAGTTGTATACATCATGCTCCTTGAACACTTAATACTTCCATGTATATTTCCTAAGAACAAGGGTATATACTTATGTTTCCATCTTAAGTGCAGTTATCAAGTTCAAGAAATTCAACACTGATATAAAGTTTATAGTCTATACTCCATTTTTTTTTGTATGTCTCACTAATGTCCTTTGAGACTTTTGTCCTCCTTATTAGATCCTGTCCAGAAACTTCCATTGCATTTAATGGCCTTTTTTTCCTTTTGTTGCCCTCTCTTTCTTACCTGTTTTTAATTTGGGGAACATATATACAATATAAACTTTCCCATATCAACTACTCCCAAGCATAACATTCAGTGGGATTAATCACATTCACAATATTGGTTTACTCTCACCACTTTCCATTACTAAAACTTTCCCATTTCCCCAAACAGAATCACTGCATCCACTATGCATTAACTCCCCAATCCCTCTACCCCTTCTCCCTGACAAACTGTACTCTACTTTCTGCCTTTATAAGCATATTGTTCAATATTTTCTTTGTAGTTACCATGAAGCTTAAATTTAACACCCTGAATCTATAATAATATTGTTTGCTTTGATACCAACTTAACTTCAATAGTATACACAAACTATGTTTCCATACCCCTCTGCCTTCCCTGGCTTTTATGTAATTCTTGTCACAAATTACATATTTTTTTATTAGGAGTCCAAAACTGTTGATTTATCTTGATATTTTATGTATTTGCCTTTTAGATCCCGTAGGATGTAAAAAGGGGAGTTACAAACTAAAAATATAATAGAACTGACACTTACATTTATCCATGTTGTTCCCCTTACCCCATATTTTTGTTTCTTTGTGTGACTTTGATCTATTGTTTATTGTCCTTTCCTTTCAACATGCAGAACTCTCTTTAGCATCTCTTGTAGGGTTGGTTTAGTGGTAAAGAACTCCCTCAGCTTTTGTTTATCTGGAAATGTCTTAATCTCACCTTTATTTTTGAAAGAGTTTTGCTGAATATAGAATCTTGGTTGGCAGTGGTTTTTCTTGTTGTTGTTGCTGTTTGTTTTTGTTTGTTTCTTTTGCTTTGCTTTGCTTTGCTTTTAGCACTCTCAATAAGGCATCCTATTGCCTTCTTCCCTCAAGGGTTTCTAATAAGACATTGGCAATAATCTTAATGAGACTACTTATACATGATATGTTTCCTCCCTTTTGTGACTTTTGGAATTCTCTCTTTATTCTTTGTATTAAATGGTTTGATTATAATATGTCTTGGTTTGGAATGATTTGGGCTTATCCTATTTGGAGTTCATTGAGCATCTTGGCTATGTATATTCATGCCTTTTGTTAGAATTGGAGAGTTTTCAGCCATTATTTCTTTAAATATTCTCTCTGCCCTTTCTTTCTTACTTCTCCTTCTGGGACTCTCACAATGTGTATCTTGGTATGTTTGGTGGTGTCCCACAGGTTCCTCATTCTCTGTTCACTTTTCTTTATTATTGCTCTTTCTGCTCCTCAGATTGGATGATTTCAATTGTCTTATATTCAAGTTCACTGATTCTTTCTTCTGCAAGCTGCAATGTGCCTTTAAACCCCCTAGAAAATTTAATTCTTTTCCATGTTTTGCTTTAGCAACTTGAGCATATTTAGGATGATCTTTTAAAAGTCTTTATCTAGTATGCCCCAGGGATAGGCCTTCTCATTAATGGATTCTAATGCTTTAATCTCCTTTGCCTGGACCATCACTCTGTGTTTCTTTGTATGTTTTGCAATCATTTGTTGAAAGCTGGACATTTTGACATTTTAATATGCTACCACTGGACCTTAGACTCTGAGACACCTATTTCTTAAACTTGTATACAGCTAGTGTTATAACTAAACATTCTTTGAATTCCAGGAAAGAACAAAAAAAAAAAAAAAAAAGAAACGGATAAAAGAAAATACCTTTCCCAATCTTTGCACATTAACCTGTGCAAGTGCTTTCCTTCAGCACTTATCCTTATAATGAGTTTAGAGAGTAACTTGAGGCCAAAGCATAGGGGCCCTCCTAATCCTTTCTGCATATGTGCCTTGTCTCAGGCAGGCATGGTCCAGAAATTCACTTTTTACTTGGATACAAATGACACTTCATCCCTAGGAAACAGTTTCCACATGGGTCTCAGGCACTTTGCTGTGTATCCTATAGCCAGCAATCCCTGTAGAAGAACTCTGTAAGCTGCCCTCTATGTACTTTTAGGGCAATGAGCCTGTGACAAGTATCCTGGTTCAGTACTTTTAAGACTGCCACCTGACAGATTAGGCCATGCATACCTGCATCCAGAATATACATGAGGGTTACTCTGTTTCCTCCTGCATTGGAACCAGGTTACTGCACAGGGAGCATAGGCCAGTAAGGTCTCCAGGAAATCCTATCATTTTTAAGATGCCTTTTCCTTGAGTTGGCACTTTCCCTCTTAGAGTAATGCTTTAACGGTTTTATGGAGCTTTGAGAAAGATGTTTCTGCCTGTTCTTGCTGGTTGTTCAAGCTTCTGTGGGAAGACAGAGCCTTGAAGCTTCTCACTCTGTCAACTTGATCTCTTCTGCTTTGTACATGGATTATTTTTTATGCTGCTTTTAGATTAGTGAATGTTTTGAGTTTCTGACCCTGGTAAGCCTTGGTAAAGGTAAGTAGCTAGAAGCACTTTATGTTGCATTCAAGAAATTGCAAGCAAAACTTGGCTGTAGTGCAAAGTATACATTGTAAATGGGGAGATTAGCAGGGGATGCACCAATAAAGTAGAAACAGAACTCTCTTTTAGAAAGGGATGGGCATTTTAGTACAAGGAATCTTTAACATTTATTCTGACTTCTCAGCATTAATTTTGTTTTATATATGTATTTAGGTAATTAATTAATTAATTATATAGTATAGGGTAATAGTTAAGTATAGGTTTAGAAGTCAGAGTGATGATCATGAACAAGTTATTTGATTCCAATGCTTTATTATCTACACTTGTGTCCATCTCAAGTGGTTCTTGTGAAATTTAATTTATTTAATATTGTGGTACATGTTACATATTCAATAAATATTCCTTTTTTTTTTTCTTTTGTTCTGGAGAGTTGATGTTGACAGACAAGTTATCTTAAGATAAATGAGGAATTAAGGTATGTACCTACCTTTAATGTCCAGAACTCAATTGGACAATTCAACAGTGCTCTGAAAATTGATAGATATTTTTTAATTTCCAAGTAATTTGTTGAGATATTACTATAAAGTTATTTATGTTACCTGGAGTACTTGGAAGCTATCTTCTTGAAATATCTTGAGTAAAGCTACAATCTGTCTCCCACAAACAAAAAAACAAACAATACCATCCTGGTGAAGCGCAGGAAATGCTTTATGCTATGGGGGCTAAAATCAGGGTCTTGGGGTCTGTTGGGGTCTGTTAAATCAGGTTTCAGTACTAGCTCTACCATTTACTTGCATTGTGACCATGGATGAGTTAACCTCTCCAACCTTGCATTTTTCATCTGGAAAAACAAAAAAACAAACAAGCAAAAAAGCTATGTTAGTATATCCATTAGAGTAAGGTTTCTGTGAGATTGAAATTGGATATATGAAAAGAAAAACAGTATGGCAGTGTAAGTCAGGATTCTCTAGGGAAACAACTGGCATATATCATGTAAATATTCTGAGATTTTAAAATAAGAATTGTCTCACATGACTGTGGGGATGGGCAAGTCCAAATTCTGTAGGACAGGCTGCAAGCTGGGAACTCTGATGAAGGTTTTTGATGAATTCCCCAGGAGAAGCTGGATGGCTGAGAAGGAAATTCTCCCTTCTGACTACTGAAATCATTCTCCTTTTAAGACCTTCAACAGATTGGATAAGACTTCTTTCATGGTTGAACACAAGCTCTTCAGTTGATTGTAGATGTAATTAGCCACAAATGAAATCAACTTACTGATGATTTAAATCTGTGAAATGTCCTCATACTAACCTCAAGCCAAAGCTTGCTTGACCAAACAACTGGATACCATAACCTAGCCAGACACATGGACTTAACCATCACAGGCAATTTGCACCTAATCGAAGCTTACTTAATATTGGTTATTATTATCATTACATAAAATTATCAGGCACACACATTTAATTCATTATCCATGCCTTAATTACCTCTCCAATTCATCATGATATCTACATTTCCTCCCATCTAGATGCAAACTTTAAACTCCTTCTAGCATGATCCCATGTACAATAAATTCAAGATCTTGTCACAAATAAATTTTACATATGGGGGACATTACTATTTGTGGATGATAGTGGAAAGGACAGTGAGGAGATAGAGGAAACAAGGGATCCAGATGTGGAATTAAAAAGTGCTCTGTCTAGGGACTCGGGCAAGATGGCGGCATAGAGAGGCGTGGAAGCTAAGTAGTCCCCCTGGAACAACTACAAAAAACCAGAAACAACTAGTAAATAATCCAGAATAACTGCAGGGGGACAAACTAGACCATCCATTCATCATACACCAACCTGAATTGGGAGGAATGCCCGAGAACACAGCATAAAATCTGTAAGTAAAACCTGCGGAACCAGGTCAGGAGACCCCCTCCCCCATAGCCCAAGCTGCGGAGCCTCCTGGTGCCAGAGAGAAGCTCTCTCCCAGCAAGCGAATACGGCTCAGCTGAGCTCCAACTGGGGTTTTAAGTAGCGAGTGTGAACTGCTCACTACAGGTACGCATCCCCAAAAAACAGACAGAGGCTTTGGGTGACGACTGACCTGGGAGAGCCGGAGGGTCGCCTTGACTGGGTCTGAAGGGGACTATCTGTTTCTTTTTCAGCTCAGTGGAGAAAGCCCCAGTCATTTTAAGTTTCCAGGGCTGTGACTTGGGGAAGGGCGGAGACAGCACAAGCAGAGAGCAAGACCATTGAAATGCTAATAACCTCCACCTGAGGGATCTGTCTTCTCTAGGAGGAAAGGGGTGGGGCCCTTTCCATTCAGAACCAGACCCCAGAGCCTGGGGGAACACGGCCACACCTCCTCACACCAGTCAAGAATTATAGGCTAACAGGCGTCACCTGCTGGGCAGAAAAGCACAGTGACCTGAGGCATCAAAGGGTGGAGCAATTTTCTAAGACACACCCACAGGGAAACCAGATACTGAATATTTCTTCCCTCTGGGACCTGAGCCTGTTCTGGTCTGGGAAAACCTGATTTGGATAACCAAGGAAACCATGCCTAGACAACAGAAAATTACAACCTACACTAAGAAAAACAAAGTTATGGCCCAGTCAAAGGAACAAACGTACACTTCAACTGAGATACAGGAATTTAAACAACTAATGCTAAATCAATTCAAAAAGTTTAGAGAAGATATTGCAAAAGAGATAGAGGCTGTAAAGGAAGCACTGGACATGTATACGGCAGAAATCAAAAGTTCAAAAAACCTACTAGTAGAATCTTTGGAAATGAAAGGCACAACACAAGAGATGAAAGACACAATGGAAACATACAACAGCAGATCTCAAGAGGCAGAAGAAAACACCCAGGAACTGGAGGACAAAATACCTGAAAGCCTACATGCAAAGGAGCAGATGGAGAAAAGAATGAAAAAAATATGAGCAACGTCTCCGGGAACTCAAGGATGAAACAAAGTACAATAATGTACGTATCATTGGTGTCCCAGAAGGAGAAGAGAAGGGAAAGGGGACAGAAGCAATAATAGAGGAAATAATCAATGAAAATTTCCCATCTCTTATGAAAGACATAAAATTACAGATCCAAGAAGCTCAGCGTACTCCAAACAGAAGAGATCTGAATAGGCCTACGCCAAGACACTTAATAATCAGATTATCAAATGTCAAAGACAAAGAGAGAATCCTGAAAGCAGCAAGAGAAAAGCGATCCATTACATACAAAGGAAGCTTCATAAGACTATGTGCGGATCTCTCAGCAGAAACCATGGAGGCAAGAAGGAAGTGGTGTGATATATTTAAGATACAGAAAGAGAAAAACCACCAACCAAGAATCCTGTATCCAGCAAAGCTGTCCTTCAAATATGAGGGAGAGCTCAAAATATTTTCTGACAAACAGACAATGAGAGACTTTGTGAACAAGACACCTGCCCTACAGGAAATACTAAAGGGAGCACTACAGGGTGATAGAATAAAGGAGTGTGTGGTTTGGAACACAATTTTGGGAGATGGTAGCACAACAATGTAAGTACACTGAACAAAGGTAACTATGAATACGGTTGAGAGAGGAAGATGGGGAGCATGTGAGACACCACAAGAAAGGAGGAAAGATAACGACTGGGACTGTGTAACTTGGTGAAATCTAGAGTGTTCAACAATTGTGATAAAATGTACAAATATGTTCTTTTAAGAGGGAGAGCAAGCAAATGTCAACCTTGCAAGGTGTTAAAAATGGGGAGGCATTGGGGGAGGGATGCAATCAGCATAAACTAGAGACTGTAACTAATAGAATCATTGTATTATGCTTCCTTTAATGTAACAAAGGTGATATACCAAGGTGAATGCAGATAAGAGGGGGGGATAGGGGAGGCATGTTAGACACTTGACATTGGTGGTATTGTCTGATTCTTTATTCTACTTTGATTTAAGGTTATTTTTCCTTTTGCTGCTTCCTAGCTGTCATTTTTTTTTTTTCCTCTTTCTTTTTCCTCTCTACCTTCTTTGACTCTCCCTCCTGCCTTGTGGAAGAAATGTAGATGCTCTTGCTTAGTATGAGCAGAATGTTCAATTAGGATGAACTTAAATGTTTGGGAACGGACGGGGGTGTTGGTAGCAAGATGTGAGAATAACTAACAGCGCCGAATGGTGTGTGAATGAGGTGGAAAGGGGAAGCTCAGAGTCATATATGTCACCAGAAGGAGAGTTGGAGGTCAAAAGATGGAAATGTATAAAACTGAATCCTATGGTGGTCAATGTCCATGATCAACTGTACAAATACTAGAAATCACTTCATGAACCAGAACAAATGTATGACAATACAATTAGAAGTTAATAATAGAGGGGCATATAGGGAAGAACTATATACCTATTACAAACTATATACTACAGTTAGTAGTATTTCAACATTTTTTCATAAACGGTAGCAAATGTACTATATCAATACTAGGAGTCAACAATTGAGGGGCGTTGGTTAGGGATAGGGGAGGTTTAGAGTTTCCTTTTCTTTTTTTCTTTTTTCATCTTTCACTTTATTTCTTGTCTGGAGTAATGAAAAGTTTCTAAAAATTGAACAAAAATTAAGTGTCGTGATGGATGCACAGCTGTATGAGGGTACCCAGGGGCAAGTGATTGTACACTTTGGATCTTTGGATAATTGCATGGTATCTGAACAATCTCAATAAAAATGAAAAAAATAAATTAAAAAAAAAAAAAAAGTGCTCTGTCTAAACAACTAAGATTTCACAAAGCAATGCTTCCATGAGAAAAAACGAATACCAGACAAACTGGGTACTACTTAGAAAAGAGTGAGGTGGCTTCTCCCCATTACAGTAAACTTGTCTTGTCCCATAATGAGTACTACACCACTGCCTTTTTTTTCATTCATGTCTAGGAACCTATGAACATGGTGACTGTAGCTACCCTATTATTTACTCCAACATCTGGGATGATATCTAAGTATGGACCCTTACAGAAGAGTGATTTTACTGGAAAATAATCTTAACCTTAGCCTAATATAAGGATGCATGGAATCTGCAGGATGCTGCCAAGTATTTCTCCATCAAAGCAGCTTTTAGTTCAGATGTAGCTAGTCTCAGTAGAAGTCTAGGGGTCATCCCTCCTGTTTTCTACCCATTTTGCCCTTGCCTATCCCTTGCACAGAGTCCTGGATTCCTTTTTTTTGTATAGAGAAGTTGTGAGTTTACAGAACAATCATGCATAAAATACATTATTCTCCTACACCACCCCACTAACAACTTTTTTAAAACATTTGTTAAAATTGATGATAGCATTTTAAAAATAATTATATTATTTTTAACAGTAGTTAACTTTGTTACAATTGAAAGATTATTTAAATAGTTCTACCTATCATCCATTATTTACATAAGGTATATTTTTTCCTATATAATGTCCTATAATTACCATCTTTTATTAGTATCGTGTATTTGTTATAATTCATGAAAGAACCTTCTTATATTTGTACTATTAACTATAGTCCATAGTCTACAATAGTGTTCCTTGTGTTGTACAGTCCCATATTTTATATTTTAATTATTATTCTAGTGATAGATACAACCTAAATTTCTCCTTTTAACCACATTCATCTATATAATTCAGTGCTGTTGATTACACTCACAATAGTGTTCTACCATCATGACTATCCAATTCCAAACCTTTACTAGCAGCCTAAATAAGAATTCTGTACAAGTTAAGCATCAACTCCCCATTCACTAACCCCAATCTATCTCCTGAGAACCTATATCTAGATTACAATTCTACGAATTTGCTTATTATATTTAGTTCATAAGTGGGATCATGCAGCATTTGTCCCTTTGTGTGTGGCTTATTTCACTCCAAGTAATGTCTTCAGGTTTTCACCCATGTTGTCTCATGCATCAGGACTTCATTCTATTCCTGTTTTTTTTTTGTTGTTTGTTTTTTTTTTTGACTGACTACAATTCCATTGTATATATATGCCACATTTTCTTTATCCATTGTTGGTCGAAGGACACTTGGAATGCTTCCGTCTTTTGGCCATTGTGAATAGTGCTGCTAAGAACATCAGTGTGCAAATATCTGTTTGAGTTCCTGCTGTCAGTTCCTGAGGATATTTATCTAGTAGTGGGATTGATAGAGCATATGGTAATTCTATACTTAGCTTCCTGATGAACTGCCACACTCTCTTCCACAGCAGCTGCACCATTTTACATTGCTATCAACAATGAATATTACTATTTCTCCACATCCTTTCTAATACTTGTAGTTTTGTTTTTTTTTTTCACATTCTAGTAGATGAAAAATAATATATCATTGTGGTTTGATTTGCATTTCCCTAATAGCTAGTGATGTTAAGTCTCTTTTCATGTGATTTTTAGCAATTTGTATTTCCTTTTTGAATAAATGTCTGTTGAAGTCTTTTGCCCATTTTTTAATTGGGTTGTTTGTCTTTTTATTGAGGGATTTCTTTACTTATTCTGGATATTAAACCCTTATCAGATATGTAAGGTTTCCAAATATTTTCTCCCATTGAGAAGGTTGTCTTTTCACTTTCTTGACAAAATCTTTTGATGTACAACAGTTTTTAATTTTGAGGAGGTCCCATTCATATATATATATGAATATATATATATATTCTTTTCATGGCTTGTGTTTTGGGTGTAAAGTCTAAGAAACCATTGTCTGCCACAAGATCTTAAAGATGCTTCTCCATATTTTTTCTAGGAGTTTCATAATTCTGGTTCTTATATTTAGGTCTTTGATCCATTTTGAGTTGATTTTTGTATATGGTGTAAGATAGGGGTCATCTTTCATTCTTTTGCATGTAGATACCCAGTTCTCCTAGCACCATTTGTTGAAGAAATGATTCTTTCCCAGTTGAGTGGACTTGGTAGCTGTGTCAAAAATAAATTGGCTGTAGAAGTGGGGGTCTATTTCTGTACTCTCAATTCAGTTCTGTAGGTAAATGCATCTATCCTTGTGACAGTACCATGCTGTTTTGACCACTGTAGCTTTGTAATTCTTTAAAGTCTGGACGTGTGAGTCCTCCAACTCCATTCTTTTTCAAGATATTTCTGGTTATTCAGGGCTCCTAACCATTCCAAACAAAGTTGATAATTAGGTTTTCCAAAACTGTAGAGTGGGGTGTTGGAACTGTGATTGGTATTGCATTGAATCTGTAAATCAATCTGAGTAGAATTGACATCTTACCAATATTTAGTCTTCCAATCCATGAACATTGAATGCTCTTCCATTTATTTGGGTCTTATTTGATTTCTTTTAGTGATGTTTTGTAGTTTTCTGTTTACATCCTTGATTAAATTCATTCTAAGATATTTGATTCTTCTAGTTGCTATATTGTAAATGGAATTTTTTCTTGATTTCCTGCTCAGATTTCTGATTACTAGTGTGTAGAAACACTCCTGATTTTTGTGCATTTGATCTTGTATCCTGCCACTTCACTGAACTTGTTTATTAGTTCTAGTAGCTTTGTTTTAGATTTGTTGGGGCTTTCTGTGTATAGGATCTTGTTGTCTACAAATAGTGAAAGTTTTAACTTATTCCTTTCCAATTTGGATGCTTTTTATTTATTTTTCTTGCTTAATTTCTCTGACTAGAACTTCTAGCACAATGATGAATAACAATGGTGACAGTGGGCATCATTGTTTTTTCCCAGATCTTAGAGGGAAAGCTTTCAGTCTTCTAGAATTGAGTTGGATGTTATCTGTGAATTTTTTCATATATATCCTTTATCATGTTGAGGAAATTTCCTTCTATTCCTATTTTTTGAAGTGTTTTTATCAATAAATGATGTGGAATTTTGTCAAATACATTTTATACATCAATTGAGATTATTAGCAGTTTTTCCCCTTTGTTTTGTTAATGTGTTATATTACATTAATTGATTTTCTTGTTGTACCACACTTTCATACCTGGCATAATACCCAATAGGTCATGGTGTAGAATTCTTTTAATGTGCTATTTGTTTCCATTCACAAGTATTTTGTTGAGGGTTTTTGCATCTATATTCATAAAAGAAATTGTTCTGTATTTTCCTTTTCTTGTGTTGTCTTTATCTGGCTTTGGTATCAGAATGACGTTGGCCTTATAGAATGAGTTAGGTGGTGATGCCTCCTCTTCAATATTTTTGAAAGAGTTTGAGCAGGGCTATTATTAATTACTAAGTTTTGACATGTTGTGTTCTCTTTTTCATTTTTCTCAAGATATGTACTGATTTCCTTTGCAATTTCTTCTTTGACCCACTGATTGTTTAAGAGTGTGCTGTTTTACTTCCATATATTTGTGAGTTTTACAGTTCTCTGCCTTTATTGATTTCCAGTTTCCTTCCATTATGGTCAGACAAAGTACTCTGTGCAGCTTCTATCTTTTAAAATGTATAGAGACTTGTTTTGTGACTCAACATGTGTTTTATCCTGTAGAATAATCCATGAACACTGGAGAAGAAAGTATATCTTGCTGTTTTGGGTTGCGATGTTCTGTATATGTTTGTTAGGTCTAGCTCATTTATCATATTATTCAAGTCTGTTTCCTTATTTATGCTCTGCTGCGACCTTTGTCTGGGGCACAATTAAACAAAAGGTCAGAGCCAGGACCAAAAGCCGTGATCAGTGATTGACCATGTGTACCACTCTTCTTCAGGAGGAACGCCTTTATGTCCCTTTCTGACTCCAGTGAGCCAGCCAGGGATTGGATCCCAAGGTGACCTGCCATGAGAGTGGGGGATGCGCACAAGCTGGCATGATGCTGAAAGGGGAATTCAATGTTCTTTACTGTAGTTTATCAGCGTCCTCCTCCTGCTCTTCCCTGGATGCTGTACAGTGTTCATCTGGCCTCTGGAACTCCAGAACAGTTGTCTCAGGCAGTTCCTGCCTGTTCCACAGCTTTTTGGGTGGAAGGACTGAGTCCTGGAGCTCCCTACTTGACCATCTTTCCCAGAAGTGCTTTGCTTTTTATACTCCAAGTATGCATTTCACAGGCTAATAATTTTGTTCATCTTCCATGTAAGAGCAGTAAACACTCTGTAACCTCCTTTCTGAAGATAAATTACTATTTTCTATATTCCCTTGTGTCATAAAAATGCTAAGTTAGAACAGTAATTATGCTTAACAGTTTTTCCCTATACCAGCAAAGCCTCTGTTGATAATGTCCAGAAAAATGAGGGTAGGGTTGAACAAGTTTTAATATTTAGTATTTGTGTATTAGATGGTAGATAATAAACTATATAATCTTCATGTCAATTATATTTTTTATCTTAAATATTCTATAATGTCATGGGGTTCACTTTATATGATCTAGTGGTAAAATGTATAAGTGTACATATGAATGTTTTAAAGTAATAGGTTTGTTATTAAAGGGAAAGGTGGAGCTAACTATATAGAAAGAAAATTACCCTCAATTTTTCTTGTGACAGTTGACAATTTATAAAGCAGTATCCTATTAATGTGATTTCTGTGGGTTTTCTATCTAGTGAAATACCAATATCACTTCCCACATTGAACTTTAGGATTGAACCATAAAGGGGGAAAAAAATGAAGGCACTGCATACCTCATTACACAGACCTAAGAGGCAGTGATGTAGCAAAGGCTACACAATTACTGTGGATCACCAGAGCCAAGAATAGCAGATGAAATAGGAATAGTTTATCAGAACTAGTCAATTCAAGAAAGCAAAGGACTTAAATCAAAATGATAATAGAGATGCTAAAAGAAAATGTGCCATGGATGAGCAATGGAAGACAAAAATACATTTTGAAGGGAAAGGCTAGACAGAATGAAATCCATATATGAATGATTATGTGAAATTACAAAGGTAGTCCACAAATGTGTAACAGTGAATATTTTTATTTTTGCATGCATACTTTACAAGGAAACTGAATAGGTAGAATGCTTAAAGTTGTATTTTAATTCAAATATTAACACATAAAGATACAGTTTATAATTTTCATTAAGGTTATTTTATAGGTAAAAGGAAAAAATATTTTATATTGGAAGAACTTATTCTCTCTGACAATCAATTTTCTCATATATAAGTGACAGTACTGGGACAGATGCCTATCACATTTTCTTCTGTTTCAAATTGTGATCTCATGAAACACAGTTTTTCACAAGAAAAAAATACCTTTTATCCTCACATGTATAGTCATTTTAAGAGTTTTAGTTTGAAATTTGCCAAAACTTTTAGTAATATTTGGTTGTGATGCTGTATTGGATTGATTTCTCATTTTTCTACCATGATTAATTGCATGTAAATTGTCTTAAATCTCAAATTACATCTGTAAACTCGAGTCTTTGTCTCATAAATTCATAAACTAATATATCTATACTTGTAAATTTTTTGTCAATGTGTTTATCATTTATTTGTAGGCCTGTCTCTGTACTTAATAACAAACATACAAAGTAAAATTCAAATGCAGTCACTAATATGTCACACTATTAAGAACTCAAAGACTGATAGCTTCAATATTCAACAGAGAGTCTTTCAGTTTTTTTATAAACCCAAATATACTTTTCTTAACCTTTGTTTTGTGGAAGTTTAGGGACATGTGACCCCTCCTCCCCAGTTACAATTTACAAACTTAAATTATCATATTGATATAGCAATCAGCTGTCCCTTTGATAATATTGTATAGAAGAATATAGACAGCAGATTCATTTCATTTATGTCAACATTAGCAGAAAATAAAATGACAGAGTGCAAGACTCAGGGGATTCATCTGACATTATTGAACAATGTCTTATCCTAGGAAATGTCTTTTACTGGGCCTGCTGCAGACACTTTGCACAAAAGATCTACAGATGGTCTTTGAAAAATCTGAGACATTGAACTATGCATTTCAGAAAAGATACCCTAATGGGAATGCAAATAATTTCATCTTGAAATCTTAGTCAAAACCTGAAAATATATTTTCTTTTGTATGGTTCTTTGAAAGGTCTTTTACAATGACCATTCTTAGCAATGCAAAATCCCTTGTGGAAAAAAAAAAATCTCTGGACATAAAATACAAATTAACATTTTATTATTCAATTTAAAAGGTAGTGAAATATGAGAGCTGTTTTAGCTTACAGAGAAATGAACTTGTACAAAAGAAGCAAAATGCACCTAATGAATATCAGATATAGTTTTCTGTCTTTTAAAGGAACAGTTTTCTTTATTAAAAGTTATATTTGAAAGGAAAGTTTTCTGTAGTAAAATAATTGTTCCTAGTAAATGAATTCATTTATCATTTCTTTCTGTATGAAATAATACTGAAATAACAAAACATGGAATATATAAAGTAGGTAAAGACATAGATATAATAATTTTATATAACCTTATAATAATCCAAAAGTAAGATATTTTAATGAAGTGACATTTATTTTTTCAGTAATGAAATAATAATAAAAGTTAATAACTCCAGGGATATTTTCAGTGATTTCTTTAGTTAGGCAATGGCAAACATATTTATAGATTATTGGTGTGATATGCAAATTTACATTATGCCAGGAAAATTCAAAAATAGGAACTCATAATAATTTGAAGTATTAAAAGTAAATCAATAACAAAAATTGTTGTTTCCTGAGGAGCAGTTTGTTTTGCAATTTCCCATATTTGTTATCCTCTTATTACTAACAACAAATATTCTTTCTGTTCCCACTAGTACTAATATCATTTCTACTACCAATACCACCACTGCTACACAGCTTCTAAGATTAATATTTATTGAATAGAAAATATGTGCCAAACCCTGGTCTAAGTGAAAACATGAATTACCTTATTGAAACTTCATAGAAGTCTTGTGTAATAGACTCTACTGTTAATTCTGTATTATAAAGCAAGTATGATTGTATGGAACCAACATAAAAGAAATACAAAATTCCCAGGATTCAAGGTCATCTGAATGATTGTAGGTCATATTTTAGGACTCATAATATTCTAATTTTGCACTGTAGGTTACATGGACAATATAACTCTGGGTGCTACTTCCTTCACAAATAGTAGAATACTAAAAAGGGAGAAAAGATCTGAAAATAGAAAATTTGTAGAGAAGAGGGACAAAATGGGCACACCACAATCATTGATTGGAGCTCAAAGGTGCTCACTCACCTGAAAGGAGATTTGAATAATTCCACTTAGAATTCCCTCTAGAGAATCTCACCAATTTTACTCAGACAACAAGGTTTAGTTCCAGTTTGTGTCAAGGAGCCAGGGTGGTATATAAGAAAATCATAGGAAAAATCAGCTTAAGTGTAAGATAATGCAATATTAAATCATTAGTATACTGAATCTGAGATTTGAGTGTTTTTTATTTCACCATCTATAACTTTAAATATGAAATTAATCCATGAAGAGTTGAGCAAATGCTGTCTATAAAATTTGCCATTGCAAAGCATACGTTGAACTGGGCTGCGACCTAGCTTTCAATCAAAGTGCAGTAGGAGGAAAAATGCCTGTGAATTCTGGTAAAAATAAATTTTATTTTGAGCAATATTAGTTTCTTTTCAGTGATCTTCTTTGACATTTAATAGATTTTTCAGTCATGCACAAATAGATGAAAAATGTAAGTCGAATGAAAGTATAATACTTTTTGGCACCAAATGAAACATTAACCCATGCCAAGGAGAGCCTCTGTAGGTGTCCATTTCACCCATGGATGCTTCAGGCTCTCCAGACCTAATGTGAAGGGGGGCAGAGCAATGGCAGGTCTCCTGGGGTGCTCACATTGCAGACTAGGGCTGAGTTGCTGGTGAAATGATAACACTGCTGAGTTCTGCAACCAAATGAGTTGATTTTATTTTTTAGGCAAAGAATTTTCAACTTGCCACACTTTTGTAAAATAAACTTGAGCAACCATATTTACATAGATGTTGCCGCCCCAAAATAAACTTACTCTTACAGTTTATTCCTAGGTGCTTTTGAAAATAATAATGGGGCTTATACTTTTCTTAAGATTGGGAAGTGTTGTAAGCCTATAAAGGTATGCAGAATAGTATAATGAATATTAATGCACTACCAAGCAACAAAATTTAATATTTTACCATAATTTCATCAATTAAAATTTTTTGAAGTAGTCAATTAAGAATAGAGATGAAACTTCCTATAAACTCCTCCCTTCAATTCCCTTCTTTTTCTAATCTCTGAAGAAATAATCAGTCCCAAATTTCAATATGATGTGCCATACTATGTATTATATATATATATTCAATAATGTATTCATATAGAATGTGTATGTATGTTGTTTTGTGTTATTAAATATGTTCTAAATGATGACATTGCTATATGCATCATTCTATAGATTACTTATTTTACTCATTATTATTAGTTTGAGGTCCATCTATTTTAATACATACAGTGTTAATTTATTTTCACTATTTGTAGTATTCTTTTACTGGAATATATGAAATTTTACTTATTCATGTATTGCTGTACACTTAAGATTTTCCTGGTTTGTTTTTGTTTTTCCTATAAAGAACAATGCTTCAGTGAAATTTCCCAAACAGTATTTCTGAGTGCATTTTTAATTGTTTTAAATACATATATGGAATTACCAAGATGAAGACTATGCGTCTCGTCTACTTGTTAAATATTGTCAAAATGTTTTCCAAATTGTCAGAGAATTTATATTTGCATCAGCAGTCATTGAAGGTTTCCATTGTTCCTGATCCTTGTCATAAGTTAATATGGTCAAAATAATTAATTTTGCCAATTTGGTATGTAATTGTATTTTCCTAGATTGCTGGTGAAATTATGCATTTTTTCAATCATTATAGGCCTTTTATATTTCCTCTTCAATGTTGCTTTTTATAGGCTTTGCTTATTTTCTTATACTTTGCTTGTTTTTTGTTTATAGATCTATAAGATAAATATACCATTTTTTCTTTGTCAAAATTCTTTTGACTGTTCTAAATCCTTTGTTAGTGCATGCATTTTCAATCTTCATTAAAAAATTAACATTTCATTAGAGTGTCTTAGGAAGAGCTGACTTCTATTTGATGAGACTTCCTATTCAAGAACAAGATATTTTTCTCCATTTATAGATTACTTTTTCCCTTATTTTGGTAAAGATTTATAATAATTTTTCTTTCATGTCTTGAACATTTTGTTAGCTGTCTCCAATTTTTCTGTATGCCTGTTGCTAAAGGAAATACCATTTTTTAAAAATTTTGCATTAATATTTATGGCAAATTGGAATGAAATTCAATTGATTTTGTTATTATATTATGATATATTATGATATTTGTGATTTTGCAATACATTTGCTAACATCTTTTACAAGTTTTCTTGAACTTTGCATGTATTCAGTCATTACCAATGAATAATTAGCGTCATACTTTTTCTTTCAAATCCTATATATGTTATTATTTTCCTTGTCTAACTGCACTGGCATAGCCTTCAGTGATAAAAAGATGAAGCGATGACAGGAACCCTTGTCTAATGATGACTAAAAGAATGATTCTTAAATATCATCAGTCTTGATATTCGCTAAAGAATTTTGTCTGATATCCTATTGCATGTGAAGGCTTTGGGTCTATCCTGTATTCTAAAAGTTTTCTTCATGAGTATTGTTTAACTTTATCAAATATATTACACAAAATTTGGAGACAGTTTTCTTACTTTAATCTGTTAATGTGCTGAATCACATTAATAGATTTTTTAAATATTGAATTATCATTGCTTTTCTGAATTGCACCAAACTTGGTCATGGCATATTTTATTTTTATACATGGTTTGATTTTATACTTGGGTTTATATGTAAGATCTTTCTCAAATTTTTCTTCCTTGTATTTACTGTCTAGAACTATGAAGGTTCTGAGATTTGACATACAATCAAACAAGCTAGCCTGTTTCATTGTTTCATGGATTCTGGGAGAAAACTTGAGGCTTCATGTTAGAGCCAAAGGACTTTATAAGACTCAGGACAAAAGCAGTAGCCAGAGCTTCACGTTTGTGCTCTGCAATACAAGAGAGGAATACTGAGCTTAGAAAATTACCTGCTTTTATAGTGAGTGGAAGCAAACATTTGCCCGGTGAGAGATGTTACCTCATCCCTCAAGTTTGCTCACAACAAAGAACCGTGAGAAATGGACAAGGAAGAGAAAGGTCAAAGCCTTGAATATCCAGCAAGATTATCTACAGACATTCAGAGTCCTTGGCAACTTGCCTTTCCCACCATTAAGCTCATCTTATAGCTTGTTAGCAAATTTACGTTGACTTAAAAAAGAATAAGGGCACGTGCCAACAATTTTGTTAATCTTTTCAAAATTTGTTTGTTTAAAGTAAGTTCAGAATTTTTATATATTGTTTGTTAGAACTTTCCAGTTTATGTAATTTTAAATGTAATATTTTTATTGGCATTTTAAAAAATTACTTGTTCAATTTATTTAATGGTTATAAATTGATTCTTTTATTAATTCTTCCTTAGTTGATTTTGATAAATTACATTTTTCAAGGCAATTTCCCAGTTCATTTGAGCCTGCAAACTTATTGGCAGTTTGTTGAATTAAATTTATACAATTGTACCTTCTATTATATATTTACTGTTACTTTTCCTGTCAAATTAGTATCTACTGATATTTTCTCAACATTTAACTTAATTAGTTTTGCCAGAGGTTTGTATTTTTTCATTGGTCTTTTTAGGAAACTATCTTTAATTTTATATGTACTCTCTACTGTTTTGTTTTGTTTTTTTTTTCTCTCTCTTTTCTTAATTAATTCTGTCCTGACTTCTTTGGATTTATTCTTTTATTTTACATGCTTTCTAGAATAGAAAATTTTATCAATAATTTTCTATTTTATTTCTTCTCAAATATAAGCCTGTAAAATTTTGAATTTCCCTTTAAATATCACTTACAGTGCATCCCACAATGGAGTCAAATTTATGACTAGGGATATCCAAGATCAACTAATCAAGTATGCCTAAATGCAAACATTCCTGAGAGCATATCCATGACTACACATTTTCTGGGTCCAGGCCAAATCACCCAAATCTTCCCTTTGCCGGGAAGTACAATTTTTAGAATTCTTCATTTCACTGAGAGGTAGCCTTTATAAGGTTGGGCATCTCAGTTGGAAATCCCTTTATGCACTGAGTCCAAGACCTTTACTTTCATCGTCAAATGGGGAGTAATACCTAAGCACCTATATTGGAGTGTCTCATCTTCAGCATTACTGACATTTTGGGATGGATAATTATTTGGTTGTGGTGGTGGTAAGAGTGTATCATGTGCTATTTTAGGACGTTTAGCTACAATCCTGGCATTTACCCGAGATGGCAGTAGCACTACCCCTGATGCCTCCCCAGTTATGACAAACAAAATGTCTCTAGCCAATGCCAAGTATATTCTTGGGGGCAAAATTGCCCCCAGTTAAGAATCCTTAATCTAGATTTTTGCAACCAACAAGCTCTTTAGAGCAACTTCATAATTAGCTCTTGTACTTAATATTCTGCTTTTCAGTTGCCTCTTGTTTATAATGCCTATAAATTTCCTTTACTTTCTTGTGAGATTGGTTATGTATTTAAAAGGAGTTCTGGTTTTTTGTTTTTGTACAGGGAGATGTTTGTAGCAGGATAGATTTCAGGTAATCTGATCTCCCATATTGCCATTACTGGTATTCTCTCTTAAAAAAAAATTCTGATGTAATGTGACAAGAAGATAAATATTGACCATGGGTTAATTGATTATATAATTCTGATGTAGTATTTAGATAAGTATGAGTAGACAAAACATCTGTGTGTTTCTATTTCCAATAAAACAAATGCTATCTAGTATGCTGGGGTACAGCTGGAGAATCAGATAACCTGGCTTCTAACTGTTGGCTCTGCCTCCAACAAGCTCTGTGACTACAATTAAATATATAGCTTAACTCCTCTAGTTTTATTCCATTTCCATGATTTTATTCCTTGTTCATCAATTACCTATTGTTACTTCTCTAATTAGATTGTAGTAAACCAACCAGTATCAAAGAGATTATGATGATCCTGGTTATGAACATTAAATTGATGATATAATTGGGGTACATATTGATGATTTATTATCCCATATAGGAAGGAGGAACTACCTTCTCCTATAACCATTCAACCAGAACAAAAGCAAAGGTGGGCTTAGTTTTGGTTGCTTGAGACAGTCTCAGACATAGTGAATAAAGCTTGAAATATGCGAACGCTAAGGAGGCAAAATGCAACTAGAAGGTCTCCGGAAGGAAGTTCAGTTAAGATTATATTTTGGAAATTTGTGGTAAGCCTAGGTGTTATACTTTCTTGAATTTCAACATCAATACTTTTTGGGAGGTGAGAAAACACAATGGTATAGGTGGTGTGGGACTTCACAGGGGGCATTATTATGGCCATTTGATGTGACTACCATCAGGTAGAGTTTGAGATATTTTCAAAAATAACCACAATACAAATACCATATGATCAATCATAGAATCATGCCACAAAGTAGTATGGGAGATGAATAAAAATAAATCATTAAAGAAAAACTTCCTTGAAGTTGAAGCATATGAAGGAGACCTTAAATGGTGAATATTTGCAATAATTAACCACTGAGGTCCAGACTGAATTGGGTTATAAGGGACATCAAGGGGGAAATAGTCATGGGTTGGAGAAGAGGGATATGATAAGAGCTGAAGTGTCACTATATATGAGAAATGCTGTGGAAGGAAAGAAGGGTTTTAAGGGATTGATCCTAAAAATAAAGTAATTCCAAGTGATAAAGAAACTCTAAGTATTTTTAAGCTGGTTATCAGTAGGTAGTGAAAGTTATGATTTCTCTGGCTACTTGGGACAAAACTCCATTTTAAAAAATCTCATTTGAGATAAGGTCCAGACTAAATGATTCAGAATCCTAGGAAATACACCTCAAAGCATTAATTCATAAGATGAGCAATTTTCCTCAAGAGAAAAGATTCTAAATGCTAATGTTAGAACCCACTGTAATAATGCTTTGATTGATTATCTTTCTGTTGAGAATTTCCATATTGTCTCATAAACCTTCAGCAGGGTTAAGTATAATTTAGAGGAGTTTGTTCTCTCCCTAGCAGGAAAACTTTAGCAGAAATTATGTGTGTGTGTGTGTGTGTGCGCGCCACTTGCCTTACTGCATTTCCTTCAATTCCAAAGTGGAAGCTTATGAGAAGAATAAAGATAGTAAAGTAAATGAAGAAAGAAAATTAAATCATGAAGAACCTGAGAATCTTCTAAATTAATGCAGTCATTGTTTCTCTATTTCTTTGAAAACGATCCTCAACATAGCTTTTAACCATTCCAGAATTTCTACAACTATAAAATTCTTCTGATATCTGCAGGAGATTTTCAAGCTAAGCAGCAATTTATGTTTGTTTAATAGACAGGAGGGTAAGAAAGTTCCTATTATTGATCTTGCACTTTTGAAACTACAATTGTGCTGCTTTACCTTTATATTGATCAAAGGTGCCTCAAGTAAAACCATGACTTCCAATAATTCTGAAGGCAACAACCAATCTTCAGAATAATGCCAAAGGAAAATGAGTATTTAATAATTTTTAAACTAATGTTATGATTATCACATTAAATGCATTAATACTTCTCTGATGTATATCAAATATGTCTTTCCTGAATTACTATTGCTTCTTCAGAGTTTGCCTCACTGTAATTGAAAAATGTATCCTCAATACATTTTTCAATAATGTGAAGAAGAGAGTGAGGGCAAGAGTGAGAGTGAAACAGAGAGAAAGGGAAAGAAAGAGTTAGGAGGCTTAATTCATAGTGTTGTTCCTGAAACGGCAATGCTATTAAAACTGCTGACTTAATACCCATTTTTTACACGTCTTACTTCTCCCTATCTTTGGGTAATGGAGCAAAGAGAACTTTAATACATATGTGCTTAAAGGAAGAAATTTCATTGTAACTCTTAAAAGCTACTGATGCAGATCCTCATTAAATATTAAGGAATCAAGTCATTGAAGTCTCTGGAACCATGGTTGATATCCTATAAAAAAAATCAGTATTTCAATTACATAGGAGAAATTAGAAATGCTCCAAATGGCAATGCCATAATAATGAGAGTAGCACTGTCTAGCAGTATCATTTTAATCCCCAAGTTAGCTTTTCTCTCCTGAAAGCTTTACTTTTACTTTATTGATAAATATTATGAAATGATGGTTGAGTCTGAAAGTAAGAAAGCATCAAATCCCATGGGTTCACTTTTCTATAGTCTATAAAATGATTTGCATATAATAAAATTAGACTATAGTATTAGGTAGCAACTTACTGTGAAATTAGTGATCCTGCATCACCTTTAATTAATAGTATGTCTAGGAAAATACTAGATATTTCCCTGATATTAATAACTAAAAGTAGAGTTTATTCTTGTCATTTGCTATAGATTTTTTTTGTCAACCTATTTTTTTTTTACACAAGCAAGAAATTTATTGTGGGAAATACTTGTGAAGTATAAAGGGGAAGGAGCCAAGAGAAGGTTACGGGTAGAGGCTTTGGACCTCAAGGCAGGTCTGACACCTGTGAAGGAGAGGGGGAGGAAGGAGGGTTGGATAGGGGGAGTCTCAGATTGCAGTGCAATTCCAAGAAAGTTTGGGGCAGGCCATTGTAGAGTTGTCAAGACAAAATCCATTTAGAGGCATTTTGGTCTTGCAGGAAAGGGGCTACATTGGAACTCCTGTTGTGCTTAGTCACTGGCTGGGGCAGCTCAAGGGAAAGTTGACTTTGGCTGCCAAGTGGTGGTGGATCCAGAAGGACAGCAGCTGGTACCACCAGTCAGTTATGTGGTAGTAGCAAGAGGTCTGGGCAATGCACTCTCATGGCTCCCACAAGTAGGCACAAGCAATGTCATTAGTATCTAATGTGTCCTTGAAAGTTTGGTTGTGGTCAATGAATATAGACCATCACCAGCAGCATCTGCAGGGGTTTCAGGCAGATGAACACATACTTCTTGGGGTCCAGCACCTCTGGGTGAACTTCTTCTCATCCCTGTGGCTCCTTTGGGAGAATATCCAGCTGGGGTAAAGTTTGGCTCCCACTGGCAGGGTAGGAGGTGCCTGCACTAGGCAGATTATTGCAAAGGGTCCAGCCAGCACTTGTGTGGCCACTTGTTGCACCCCAGCCCAACCTATTTTTTTAATGTGAGATGCTACTGATTTATGCCTTTCTGGAACATATTATTTTTCTTACAATTTACTTAGTTACCTGCCATGAGTATTGTACTCACTTAAAACACACACTACAGAGTCCTAAAAAGAAGAACTGGTTTTGTCACTTTAAGAAAAAAAAGTCAGAAATGAATGTATCAAGATAAATTTAAAAGATTCATTCCTCATATGAAAATCAATGGGCATTGGCTGTATAAATCCTTTTAATTTAAATGTGATCTATTAAAATGATGACATAATTTAAGAGAATTTTTATTGTGTTTACTAATATTGGTAAAATTATTTATTACCTACAGAATTATTATTGCAATCTGAATGGAAGTTATCACTGATAAAATTAAAATTCAGATAGAAAATTTCTTCTAGACACCCTTGACTATATGCCAGTGAAAATTATTAATGGCTTTTCTATTTTTTAAAATCTTCATTTAATTTAATGAAAAATTTACAGCAGGTGTTCAATGGTGGTTCCTGATACTTTGAAAACATGGATTTTTCCTCTTAAGATTCAGAAGAGTCTTAATCATACAAAGTATAAAATGCCCTTAAGCTTTAGGGATCCTGGATCTTTCCGTGATGTCAATACTGGATTTTGTGGGATCTTGTTGGGAGGAAGATTGGACAAGAGCAAGGAAGCACATTTTTTCTTAATAAGTGGTTTTAACAGCAAGGTGAGGAATGAGAGAGAGATTTCCTCAGCGTCCATCAAGCTCTCAATTTGAAAAAGGTTCCCTTCCCCAAAAGGGTTCTTAATTCTCTTCTTTTACTCTTCCTTGGAAAAATAACAAGACTTATCTCCTTATACAGAAATGAGTCTGCTTGTCATGGTTCTTCAAAATTCAGACCATGATATAATTATGAAAATATATATAGACTTACCTGGGCAAGTTAGAAACTGAGATTCAGGCTAAATGAATTGGATTAGTGGATTATATATATATTTGCAAATATAACATGGCAGATGAGGCTTGGGTGATCACCTTTGTTATATGCTGTTTGTTGTTTCCAGTGGCTGCTCTTTCAGTGTTTCAGTCTTACTTTCCCTGTAGAGGAGCTGAGTATTGAGCTCTTCTGAAGTTTTGGCCAAATTAGAAAATATCTTATTACAGCTGTTTGTATTTGGTGCCTTTCAATTGATGGTTATGTCCCTCCTTCTCATTTTTTTGCTGTTACAATAAAATAATTCAGAGAAAATGCAAAATTTTTTCTTCATCCCAGCCATACACATCTAGAAAAAATAAAACTAGAGGACTGCTGCACTATTTATGGAATAAACAGAGTACTCAATAGTGCTTTTTATTGCCTCTTATTTAGAATTGCTAGTATAACTCAAAGACAGCCCTAACACTCTTGAGAAATGGAGTCATTCTAAAGTCATGCTATAATAATAAAGCATTGTAATATGCGGTAAACCATCCACATAATCACAGTCCAATCCTTTATATATATTTCTTATACAGCATACAACAGAAAGCATGACTAAAAGTATCATCTGAAAACGAGACTGTACATTAGCTCTAAAATTGCAAATGCAAATAAGACTAAATCACCATACAGTATTACTTCCATGTGCTTTATTCAACATAATATATATTCAAACTTTAAAAAATAACATTACATATTAAAAGTTGGAAGATCCTCCGAGATTGTTTATTTTCATGCAACAACCAATCAAAAATAAGCTTTGCTCTTAAAAGTGTTCAGGGCCTGTGGGCTTGTGAGAGGGGTTGGATTTTCAGATTTTGTTTCCTTGCTATCCATAAAATAAAGGTGTAATATATTTGGAAGTCCATGGAAACACAACATACAAATTTGGAATTTAAATATTTCAAAATTATTTGCATTCCCCCCACCCTGCAATCTTACTGATCTTCTATCGAGGGCAATATTTTAAAATTTATTTTTCAATATGTAGAAATCAGTTAATAAAATCACTGTTCCCCATGTCATCTTTTAGATTATGTTATAAATAAGTACGTACATTCATAAGATTGTTGCACAAAATTTGGAAGATTTCCATTTATATTAGTTACTTGGTCTATATCAGCCTGTCCAACTGGACTTTCTGCAGTGATGGAAATGTACTGTCCAAGATGATAGCCACTAGCTACATATGGCTATTGAGCTCTTGAAATGTAGTGTGACAGGAATTAAATTTTATTTCATTTTAATTTTAATAGCCAAAAACTCATGGCCCCTCATGGGTTAACACTGTTGTATTACGTTCAACACAGTTGATCTGCTTTTGCTTGGCTCTCATAATTTTTCCATTGCCTTTCAGATAAGAATTTTGATATCTGTTAAGAATTAGTAAGGCTACAATAAAATCAAATACTCTGCCTTCATTGTTTGGATTTTTATTAGATAGCTAACGTATTTCAGTAATTCCTGTAAAACCTGGTTGTGCAAAAGTTTCAGTAACATCCTTGCTGTCACCTCAAATCTGCCTTTGAAGTCAGCTCTAGTGGCTTCATACAGCCCACAATACTCATGTCAAAAGCAAACCATTTGTTATCTGTGTTACCCTGTGAGCTTTCAGTTCTTCTCAAAATAGGGATAAAAAATGGTGTTGGGATAAAAAATGAACGTGAGGAGAGTCTTGTTCTGCAGATATCTTGAGTCAGGAAGCAGGAAAAAAGGTAGGCACTGTCTGTCATAGGAAACTTCGGAAGAATCATTTTGTGACAGGATGTATGGGCATTGTGACTGCCTCAGAGATTGTGCTGCATTTAAGGATAAGGCAGAAAAAAACCTGTAGAAAGTCACTTTACTCAGGAACTTTGAAAAGAATGTTAAAAAATAATGTCTTATTAAAATTCATATATACCTGACTGTTTTCCAAATTCAACAAACGTTCAAGATGTTTTGCCACATTTTTGTTATTTCTCCGGCACATATACATTTATGCATCAATTCCAATGTTAATATCAGAATTTCTTTGGATCTAAAAGGAAGTCAAAATAGAATGTTGTGGGAATTATTTTATACTGAAATTCTGCTTCAATTTTTCCCAACATTTAATTATACAGTAATTATTTTATAATACATATTCTGTTCTAAAGGATCTCTATATTTAAATTACGTAAGATTTCAACCAGATAGATAGGTAAAAGGTGGAAGGCAGAATACTAGCATAATAATATAATAGAAGCAGTAAATGAAAATGAAAGAAAAATTGGTGAGGACAAAATAATAAATTTGGATATGTGCATATATCTCAATTGACATTTATTTAATGCTGTCTTTTCATTACAGGAATTTAGACTTAGAAGGGACAATAGTTTAACTAAGAAAGTAACTGCAGTAATAAAGAACTCAAAACATCCTCACTACAACTCTGCATCTAACATTCCTCCCTTCCTTTTTTTTCTGCCCTTCTCTACTTTATAGTTTAACACCTAGTACATGTGACTGCTGTGCACATTTAAATTTAACCAACTTTATTAATAACCAATAAGTTTATTAACAACCAGAGTTTCAATAACTTTGTAAAATACTAAAAGGAAAATATTTTCACACTGGTGAAACAAAAATAAGATTCAAAGAAACATCTCCACTTTTCAGCTTTCATATTTTAAGTAATAGACAACATGATGTTTAATAATCCTTATCCCTCACATGATTTCAAAACTTTCCATCTAAAAACAAAGGCTGTAGACCAGTTCTCAACCAGATTCAGTTTTTAAAATGAGATGCCTTTGGCTATTGGGAACCTGAAAATTTGGTATCTATCTATATCATTTTATACAACAATGTGATTTTTTTCCAAATATCTGGAATTGACATAATGCTTGAATTTACTATTTGGATTGATTGTGTAAACACCATATATGCAGCTGCAGTGTGTAATCTAGAGGCCAAGCCTCAAGTAGTAACAGGTACCAAAATAAGGACTATAAAGCATAGGTCAGTGAAGTGTATCAATGTGGAATGTGGCCTGTTTTGTTTAACATCTACATCTAAAAAAATAAGTTGAATTAAACAACCCATGAAGTCCTACTCACTGGTTGCTTCTTAAACAATCTTATCTGTTGCTGTATTGTAGTGTTTCATAAAAATTAAAGGAATGGATATATGCACACTTCTTAGAAGTGCCTGATACATACTACATATGCTAAGTGCTATATAACATTTACTGTTATTGTTATTTCCCCTTGGAAATATTCAGAAAGGCTGCATACAAATGGTTTATATTTTGATATTCCCTCTCAGTTATCAAAATACAAAACGATTAAATTATAACCATGTTAACAGTATTGAAGGCACACAAAGAATGATTTTTTTTAAGATAACACAGTTCCATAGGTAATGTAATGTACCAGAAATTGAGTAACTTCTGCAACCGATTTATAATTTTAAATTAATTTATTACGATGAATTTTAATGAGTTAGGTACAAATCATGCTGCATATCTTTATGTTTGAAAGATTAGGTAACAATAAAAATGTATCTAAGTAGACTTGATATTTAATAACAATAAATACAGAATATCAAATCATCTTTTTATTTTCTCTCTCCCAATCATTTGTTCTCCAGATTATAGACAAATTTACTTGATTATCAAAGAAAGAGTCTTAAGGTAATGTGATATGGTATCTCTGGGAGGGAATTAAGAGTGCTGAATGTCAACAGAATGACCAAGTGTTACCCACTTTGGTTTTCCTTGTCACAACCTTGTGATGCAAGACTTAGCAGCCCCACCCCAAGAAGAATCCCAGAAACACAGGGAGTCCAGGGGATGCCTGATCATGTGCTTAAGAAATCCAGGCAGCTGTCAAGCATTTGTCCTATTCTGTTTTGTTCCCCAGCTACTGGTTAGAAGCTCAATATTGAATATGGCTGCCACTTCCCTTGAGTACCATCCCTCCTCACTGTGCGTGCCCTGCTCTCTTGTATGCCAGGATCATGCAGTTTCTTGGCAAAGAGGGAGAGTGTTTTGCAGAAAACATTCTGTTGGAGTAAACCACGGAGTTTTCATTTATTAGCAACAGCCTCTGTTTCCCCTAGTCCAGACTCCACAGGACTGAGGCACAGCTCAGAGTACGCCTTACCTTTACTCAGACTCACTCTTTCCTACCAATAAGCAGATATTAGTTACTGAGTCAAGTTTCTTACACCTCATTCCTTCATTCTCTAATGTGAGACCCAATAAGGAAGATGTGTCCAGTGGGCGTATTCCCAGACATGTGTGAACCAGAGAATTGGATACAGTTTTAGTGGCTGAAGCTGGAGCTTTTACCAAATAAGAAAGATGCTTTTCTTCAATTAGAGCTCTTTGAATAAATTTGGAAATTGACTACTTGGTGTCAGAGTTTAAGAAAAAGGCACTACTCAAATACAATCCAAAGTTTTTCTTCTGGAGAAACAAGAGACCATTACTTTGAGATAGTTGAGAATGGGATTTCAGGTCAGAATTATGCTGAAGAGAGTTTGAACTAAAGAGATGTCACTGTAAGTTTCTCACTAATTGGATAGAAAAAAACAGAAAGTAGAAGTTGTTAACATTAAATTTTATTACATTAAGTTAGTTGTCTCTTTTGGTATTTCTGAAATGAGAGCAAACATCTATACATAGTAATCACACTATTTTTCCTATAGCATGTAGTTCTGTGTGCTACTTCATGCTGTCAAAATTTCAAATTTTAGTCATTCTAATGTATTTAAAGGATTAACATTGTACTTTTAAACTGCATTTCCCTTATGACTCATGGTGTCGAATTTTATTTCCATATACGCTTGCTTCTCATTCATCTGTATCTCTTTGATAAAGTGTCTGTGCAATTTTCGTTTTTTTTTTTTTTACTTTTTATTGTGTTCTTGTTTGCTGTTTATTGCTAAGTTGGAAGCGTTCTTTGTATATGCAGGATCAAAGTTCTTCATCAGATAGCCACTTTGCAAATATTTTTTTCCTCGTCTCCTGCTTATCTTTTATTTTCTTAATAGTGTCTTTTGAAGAGGGGGAGATTGCAATTTGGATGAAGTCTGATTTTTATTTTATTATTTGTGTTTTTTGTTTCTTGTCAAAATATTTGTTGAACCCCAGGTAACAAATATATTGCATTAAGTTTTCTTCTTGAATATACATAATTTTAGGTTTTATATTTACTTCTATGATCCATTTTGAGTTAACTTTTTATATGATAAAAGGCAAACATAGAGATTCATTTGTGCTCAAATAGTGTCTGTTTCCCACTGAATTATCTTGACAACCTTTGTCTAAAATTAATTGACCATATGTATGTGGGTCTACTTATGAACTCTCTAATCTATTTCTTTGATCTATTTATTTATCCTTAGGCCAATACAAAACTGTCTTGATTAGTGAATCTTGAAACCAGCTAGTATGAGTCCTCCAAATCTGTTCTTTTTCAGCCTTGTTATGGTTAATCTAGTTTGTTAGCTTTTCCATATTAATTTTTCATATCAGCTTCTCTATTTCTACCAAAGAGAAAAGAAAAGAAAAACGATGAAATTCTGATTGGGGCTACAGTGACATTATAGATCAATTTGGGAAGAATTGCCATCATAATGACATTGAGACTTCCAATCAATGGAATGAGTATAACTCTCCATTTATGCAAGGCTCCATTAATTATTCTGTTCAGCATTTTGTAGTTTTCAGCATACAGGTATCACATATATTTTGTTTTATTTATCTTCCAATATTTCATGATTTTTGATTCTCTAATAAAGGTATCTTTTTAACTTCCAATTTCCAATTGTCATTGCTAGAATATAACAATTGATTTTATGTTATCCTTATATTATGAGGCATTGCTAAAGCTATTTATTAGTTCTGCTATCATTATTGTAGATTTTTCAGGGTTTTCTATGTAGTGCTAAGATAATGGCAAGAAAAAAGAGTCTTATTTTTTCCTTTCCAATATTTATGCAATTTCTTTCATTTTCTTGCCTTATTGCACTTTGCCAGGGGCTTATGGGAAAATTTTTAACTATACATTCAATTTTAAAAAGAATAAAGAGCCATTCATGTTATCTGTTTCTTTTTGAGTGAACTTTGATAATTCGTGTCTTTCAAGGAATTTGCCAGTTTTATCCAAGTAAATAATTTATTAGCATAAATTAATTTATAATTTTCCTTTTTATCCTGTAAATATCTGTAGGATCTGTAGTGTATGGCTTCTTTTGTTCTGTTAGTAATGTGTCTTTCTTTTTTCTTGATCAGCCTGGTTAGAGGTTTATCAATTTTATTAATCTTTTCAAAGAATTAACTTCTATTTGCATAATTTTTCTATTTATATTTATTTAGTTTCCTTGTTTTCTAATTATTATTTTCTCCTTCCTTCACTCTCTTTGGGTTTACTATTCTCTTCTTTTTCTAGACTCTCCATATGAAAACTTAAGTAATTAATTCAAGACCATTATTATTTTCTAATATGAGCATATAATGTTATAAATTTCACTATTCACTCTAAGCACTATCTTTTTTTACTTGCCAATACAGCACTCCACATTTCTTTTGTTTAGTGTTTCCATGTGGTACAGATTGAATTGGGTCCCCAAAAAAGGCATGTTCAGGTCTTAACCCCCAGTCCTGCGATGTGAAAATATTGTAAATAGGATCTTCGAAGATGTTATTAGTTAAGATGAGGCTAAACTGGAGTAAGGTGGGCCCTTAACTCAATATGACTGGTGTCCTTATAGGCAAAGGAGATTTGGACAAGTTATTTAGCAACAGAGATAGAGAAAAAGATGACCAAGTGACAGAGGCAGAGACTGAGTATGCTGCCAAGAGTCAAGGAGCACCAAGTGTTGCCAGCCATACCCCAGAAACCAGAGGACAGGCATAGTATGGATTCTCCCCTTTAAAAGCAAGAATAGCTGTGCTGACACCTTAATTTCAGACTTCTGGCCTCAAGAACCATGAACTAATAAACATCTGTTGTTTAAGTCAACTATTTGGTGGTACATTGTTACAGCAGCCCTGGCAAACTAAGACAACTTGTTATACCATTCTCCAAACTTTCATGTCTAACATATTTTGGTCTTTATATTTATTGTGTGTTCCTTGTCATATCACACAACTAGGTCTTGCTTTTTCAGTCAATCTGATCATGTCTGACTTTTAATTGGGATGTAAAGACTATTTTCACTGAATGCAATCACTGATATGATTTAACAGAAATTTAACATCTTGCTAGTTGTTTTCTGTTTTACACATTTGTAGTTTGTTACTTTTTTCCTTGTCTTTCTTTTGTATTGATTATTTTAATTATTATATTTTGTCTGCAATTAGGTTATTGAATACAATTGTTTTATTAATTTTTAGTTGTTCTCAAGAGTTTCAAACATACATCTTTAACTTACCCAATCTGCTTTCAAATAATGTTATATCTATTTACATAATATATGATGATATTAAAAAATCTTTGTTCACAAAATGTCTCATACTATTAAGAATGAGGGCATACATCATCTCTCTCATTCTATGTTAATTAGATTGGATGAATGATTTTTAAATCACCTGCTTAGTTAGGTTATGTCAAGATAAATCACAGCATCTTTAATTACATTTTTCATAAAAATTTGTATTTGGAATTAGTTTGGAGAATAACATAATGCCTCTTCTTCTTGCAATATAATTATGAACCTTTCATTGTTTTTGTTTTTCAAATTTGTAAAAATAGATGGTCTAACTCCAAATCTGTATATGTCTTGTTGGGATGGATTCACCTACCACACTCATTTCAATTTACAAAGGGTACATGTGGAGAGTCTGAATGGAAATTACCAAGATGTCTGTTTACTTTCCCTTTGTGCAAGTTCTTTTTATGAAAATAGGAAAGTACTCCCTGGGGCTCATAGAATATTTTCTTTGAGAACACAAAGTTTCCAATATATTTTGTTTCCTTGACAATGTAGATGGATTCATATATTTTCTGTTTTTATCCAAATTCTAAAACCAAAATAATTTTTATTTTTCTTCTTTTATCCCCAAAACTTTCCCATAAAAATTTATTATATAATACTATTAAATGCTATAAAGCCTTTTTAAAAAGGTCTGATGTGTGCAGATTATAGGGAAAAACTGTTTTCCTTATGTTTTATATATTTTGCAATGTTTACTTCCACTGATTCCTTGACACCATTTGTTGTATTTCAGACTGGTTTCCTATTCTTCACTCAAGTAAGTACTACTTACCTACTTATTATAATGTTTCAAAATTAATTTCCCCTAATTTATAGATTTTCATACTTCTGGGTCTATTAATTCCATTTGTTAATTGCATCAGCTACTTCAAATTATTGTTTAAATACTTTTGAATATTAATTCAACAAAATTAGTGAGCATCAAATGCCTGTAACTAATGAAACTCTCACTTATACTAGGCTAAGGTTCAGATTTTATGTATGACGGCCCTTTCTACATTGCATGACACGTGAGAACAACCATGTTACTACTCATTTGACTATAAGTGATTCCAGTTTTTTATGCTTCCTCCATGCTTCTATATTCTTACCTGTTAATAAATCACGTTTTTGAGCAAGACAATAATTCTTTTGTTTGAACTCTTAACCTTCAGATGTAAATGTAAAAACAGATATCACAAATCACGTTTGGCTGTCACACACACATACAAGTGTACTCAAATATTCTTTCTTTATCATATTAAGTAAATTATTTGTGAACAATATGAATTGTTTAAATATCTGCCTTATAAATATTATATAGACATAATACCATCTGGATAATATCTTGCTTAGATCCCTCCAGGGAACCATGAAAAATTTTAAAAATTGGTAATAGAGACGAGAATTAATGATCACCAATCAACCTTTGGTTGCCAATTGCAGACTGAACAAATGATGCATTCTGGTCTCTCAATGATTGTTACTATTGTCTTTGCATTACTGTTTCCTGGAATTTTTATTTGATTCCATTATAGAAAGTTAGGTATGGGGCATTAAAAGCTGTAGGGTTTCTGTAGCAGTATATCAGGAGTTTAGATGACAAAATTTTAATTCCAGTGTTATAAATCTGATAAAGTTTACCAATCAATATTAAGCAAGCATAACATTTAAATATCTGAAGAAGAATGTATATTTGATATTTCACTATATTTGGATATTATAAAATGATTTGTCAGTTACCTTTTTCTGTACCTTATGAAATAACCAAAATGTATATGAGGATGTCTCAGGGAAATCTGAGATGACTTTCTCAATCATCTTCAAACCAAGAAATATTTATATAATGTATGGAGAGTTTCTTCTCCAGTCAGACCTCTTACCTAATATGAGTATAAAATAATTGCTATATTATGAATGAGAATATAGAATTTTAGTAAAGCCTCTTCACAGTAGCCAATAATAGTTTTAAAGTTGATTTCACTCTTCAAATCATGTGGTGTAGCCAAATGAGGAAATCTTTGTTTATTCTCGTACATATGCTTGACTCTGTCCTTCAGACTGTGTATTAGGCTAAGGAAAAATATGAACTTGTCTCCAGTCCTCTTTCTGTTGTTCTGTCTACAGTTCTTTTTCCAATGTTTCTCAAGCTAAGGACATTCTCTGTTATAATGATTTAATACTGTGATTTCATTTGAATTATTACCTAAGAATATGTATCCATATTTGCAGTATCCGGAAAACCAACCTTAGAAGTATATAGTTCCATATGATTTTCAAAGTCCAGTGTTTGATCTTAGTGACTAGTTGTGCCACTTTAATCAATACACAACAATGTGAATATAATAGAGAAGAACTTAATATACAAAATATGAATGAAATGGAGGCCAAATAAAAATAGAGCACACTGTAGCAATGAGTTCTGCAGTGTTTGGGAAAGATAATACTCATAAAAGGATTGTATTCAAAATGTCAATGGTATTATGGTCATGAACACTGAAAAACATTGCTTCATTGTAGTCAGAATCATATTCAAGTTGCGAGTACATTTTCATTATAGAAAAATAGCATTATCAATTTTGTTTAATTTAAATCAAAGCCCTTTAATTTCGATATTATTGTTTTTTAGTATTTTGTCTTAAATTTTAACTGGTATTTTAACAGCTATATGCATGATGAATTTATATCTGTTTTTTGTGCATATTTAAATTACATTATAAAAATATGCTTTATATTAATGCTGAAGAAGCAATGAATTTTTATTTTTGTGTGATGCATATGTATTAGTCAGCATAGCTTTTTGAAATGTAATCAGCTTGTAGCTTCCCTGAGATCGGAAGTTGTGCTAGTTTGAATCTGTTATGTACCCCAGAAAAGCCATGTTCTTTTAATCCAATCTTGTGGGTGGGATCTTTTGATTAGATTGTTTCCAAGGAGATGTGACTACACAATTGTGGGTGGGAACTTTTGATTAGATGATTTCCATGGAGATGTGAGCCCACTCATTCAAGGTGGGTGTTCTAGTTTGCTAATGCTACGGAATGCAAAACACCAGAGATGGATTGGCTTTTATAAAAAGGGGGTTTATTTCACTACACAGTTACAGTTTTAAGGCCATAAAGTGTCCAAGGTAACACATCAGTAATCAGGTACCTTCACTGGAGGATGGCAAATGGCATCCGGAAAACCTCTGTTAGCTGGGTAGGCACGTGGCTGGCATCTGCTCCAAAGTTCTGGTTTCAAAATGGCTTTCTCCCAGGACGTTCCTCTCTAGCAAGCTTGCTCCTCTTCAAAACGTCACTCACAGCTGCATTCCGTTCAGTCTCTTTGAGTCAGCTCATTTATATGGCTCCACTGATCAAGTCCCACCCTGAATGGGTGGGGTCATGCCTCCATGGGAGTATCCCACCAAAGTCACCACCCACAGCTGGGTGGGGCACATTCCAAGCAAATCTAACCAGCACCAAAACGTCTGTCCCACAAGACCACAAAGATAATGGCATTTGGGGGACACAATACATTCAAACCGGCACAGTGGGTCTTAGTTTACTAGCATCCTGTATGAGAAGTATTAAAAGACAGAGACATTTTGAAGAGAGCTTGGAGATGTTTAGAGAGAAAATGCCCAGAGACATTTTGGAGACAGCCATTGAAACCAGAATGAAGAGAGAAGCTAAGAAATGAAATCCAGAGTTTGCCTTAGGGAAGGTAAGAGAGGACCCCCAGCCGCTTTGAGAGAAACAAGCAAGGGCACACGGGAGCTGAGAGAGAGAGGCAGAGACAGAAGCTCAGAGACATTTTGGAGAAAGCATTGGAAATGAGAAGCTAACCCCAGGAGAGGCCCAGCAGACTCTAGCCATGTGCCTTCCTGTGTGACAGAGAAAACCCAGATGCCATCTGCTTTTCTTCAGAGAAGATATCTTCCTGTTGATGTGTTAATTCAGACATTTTCACAGCCTTAGAACTGCAAATTTGCGAACTAATAAACCTCCATTGTAAAAGCCAATCCATTTCTGGTATTTTGCATAACAGCAGCTTTAGTAAACCAGAACAGAAGTAAACAAGCAAAGTAAAAAGCATTAACATAGGTAAAAAGAACAAAATGCAAGAATTAAAAAAAAATAGAAACAATTTTGTCTGCTCAGCTCAGTCCCCCTACCTGCACCATCCCTTTCTTCTAGAAACTTGTTTTTAATCATTCTATCCTCATAGGAAATGCAAGGAAAGTGTGGGGTTCTCAGAAAACATCACACCCTGGTGATATTTGATTGCTCTAAACATGGTCACTTGAGCCTAGAAGGTCAGTGAATTCCTTCTCTGGGACTTTTGCTTGGAGAAAGAGCTGGCCAGTCTTTCAAGTGCTGAAGATATAATTAGCCAACTGCTATTAGAGATTATCTTTTCTACCTTGTGGAATAGGTAGTTCTGCAGCAGAGAGAGATGGAGAGAGGGGAAGATAAAGAGAATGAGAATGAAGCCAGCACTCAGAATAAAGCCAGAACTCAGAGAGAACCATGTATCGCTGATAGAATCATGATGTCTTTATGAGTTCCTAGTCCATTTGTTATCTGTGGTACCATTTCATCCTTCCTGCAGCACAGTCATTAGGCACTTCCTTGGATTCCAAGAATTAACCCAGTATCCTTTCTTCAATTCCCCTTTGTGTTTTAAGAAGGTTGAGCTGGGTTTCTATCATTGGAGGCCAAAAATATACTAACTAGTGAAGCAGTTAGGATACCTCCTTTTGATGACTAGTAGGAATCTGGAGGCTTATCCATGGAATATTAACTTCTGTGTTGTTAACTGAGAATTGAGAATACTGCACACAGCCCAGTCTAAACTTCTTTCAGTGTCCAAAATGGGCATTGGTTTTCTAGGCAATTCATCGGGGTCCAATATTAGAAAAAGTCTCGGTAGCTTCCATTTTCAGAGGAAAGGATCTCCAGATTTCTTAAGTATTGATCAATAGCAATTTTTAATGAGTTACATTAGCAACATATTATTAAAACAATCTACTTCATTCTTTAGTTCTTTCAATTTTCTTCACACATTATTCCCCTTAGAATTTGCTTGTAAGGAAAACAACACTATTTGAGGAAGAAAACAGTAACTTTGGGGGAGAGATTGGCCCTTTTTTTTTCCTTTCAATTTTATTGAGATATAGTCACATACCATACAATCATCCAAAATGCACAATCATATCATATAGTTGTGCATTCAACACCACAGTCAATTTCTGAACATTTTCATTCTCCAAAAAATTAATTAAAAAAATGATAAAAATAAAAGTAAAAAAGAAAACCCCAAACAACCCATATCCCCTATTATTCATTTACGTTTTTGTCCCCATTTTTCTACTCATCTGTCCATGCACTGGATAAAGGGGGTGTGAGCCACAGGTTTTTTACAATCACAGGCTCACACCATATAAGCTATATAGTTATACACTCATCTTTAAGAATCAAAGCTATTGGGTTACCTTTTCAACAGTTTCATGTATTTTCTTCTATCTATTCTAATACACTAAAAACTAAAAAGGGATATGTATATATATAATGCATAAGAATAACCTCCAGAATTACCTGTTGACTGCATTTGAAATATCTCAGCCACTAAAACTTTATTGCATTTTGCTTCCCCCTTTTGGTCAAGAAGGCTTTCTCAATCCCATGAGAAAGGCTGGGTCCAGACTCATTCTCCAGGATTATGTCGCACATTGCCAGTGAGATTTATACCACTGGGAGTCATGTCCCATGTAGTGGGGAGGGCAGTGAGTTTATCTGCCAAGTTGGCTTAGAGAGAGAGGCCACACCTAATCAACAAAAGAGGTTCTCAGCGTGGGGGGGTGATTCTTAGGCACAATTATAAGGAAGCTTTGCCTCTCCTTTGCAGTAACAGGCTTCATAAGGGCAAGCCCCAAGACTGAGGGCTCAGAGACAGGCCTTTTTTAAAACAAGAAATTTACCTCTGGATAATAATGACACCTTAGGGAACATTTTGGCTACTTTAAACACAGATATTTGGAATCATTAAGAGAATTGCTCCTTAGTTCATTTAGATGACTTTAGCCATATTTACATGGTATATAAACAGAAGGTGAATTTGCTTTATTTAGTGAAATTTAATAGTGAAAAAAAAAAAAGGAAGTCTATCATCTTAAAATTGCTTATCTATCTATCTATCTATCTATCTATCTATATCTATCATCTATCTAATCAACAGCCTCTGCCAACTCACTGTGGCCCAATCCAACCCCTTCCCATGTCACTGCAGCTACAGAAGAAGAGAGTTTTTTCAGTAGTGTCTTTTCTCATACCTGTGACAAAACTTCCACAACTCACTTCAGGCTCTTTTTGGTATGTCTGAGGAATAGTACAGTTCTCAAAATGATAATGTTTAAAAGATTTGGTGTTTAAAATTAAAAGAGTTCAGGGCCCAAAAAGTTCAATGCCTTAAGCAGTAAATTTGAATAAACCTGTTGCCAGACAGGCCGAAGTACTCATAAGTATTACATCCATATTTTGAGTTAAAGAGGCTTCTGTTGGCTGCTCAGTAAACCTAATCACAGTTTCTACAAGAAAATATAACCTGAGTTTCCAAATAGCCAACTTAGAAGCACATTCATGTAACACAATCTGGTTGTACATTGAGGACTACTTGTCCTTTACGATGTGTGCAAATCTTTTCAGACTTTGAAACACATAGTTATTTAGTCAAATCAATATAGTACCATATTGATACAGCAAAACTGTGGTCTGGTTTCAAGCTTCTGTTTAGTTTTAAATCCTGTGAGGTTTTTTTTTTTTTTTTTGCACAGCCGCTTTTATAATGACTATAAATATTTGACATCCTGGTTATGACAAACGCATCTTAGGGCTATAAAATATCTTGTTCAATTAGATGCCTCCTCTCCTGGGGGTGCAGTGCATGTGAGTATGCATCTGAACAGATACCCTGAGCAAGGAAGAATTTATTTTAAAAATTAAAAGCAATTTAGAAAAGGTTTCAGTTTTTCAGCTTCTTAAATTGTCATGTTTATCTAAATTGCTTTCCTCAGAAAATAATTAATTCAAGCAGCATGAGAGAAAAAAAGCTAAATCCCTTGTCCCTTAAGAAAAAGAAAACATCTTGGTAAAAATTTGAGAATTTTCAACTGTTCATATACAGAAAATTAAAATTTGGGAAGTTTTTTTTTTATTTTTTTTATTTCTTAGCCAGTCTTTTAATCTTAATATATTTTGGTATATGCTAACTATACCCTTAAGTTTATCTTATGTCTTCCTCTGATATTTTTAACTAAACATACTGCCATCAAATGAAGAAAACCTTGATATGTGCATGGTAACTTAAAGTCTATGCAGATTATCAGGTCCCAATTAATTGAACAACACTAGAATGAGCAACAGATTTTTTTCTACAATTTATTCATAAAGGTAAAGTTAGTTTTAAGCAATTTAATATTTATTAGCATCAACATATACAAAGGAAATATCTGTTTCCACATATGAAATTGATGCTAATTTTTAGTGGGAAGGGGCATTTTTAGGTTCCACTGTGGATATCTTTAGTGGTGACTCTAGAAAAATAGAAAGCAATGAGAAAATTAACTATCCCAGTGCTGAATTATATGATAAAGAAATTGCTGTCTGAAACACAATGAGGTTATTCGTGGAATTTTGACCAATGATTGAGGTGGATTTTTATATAAAATTATTGATATATCTTTTACTGAGGGAGCTACAGTGAATAAAGTATAGTTAGTAAAGCAATATCTTAGTTTAAAACAAATTTGTTTCAGGAGTGTATTGTCTTTTCAGTATTTTTTTCTTTGAAATAGTTGAGTTGTGAATGTTTCAAATCTTGAAAAATTTAGTAATACTGGTATGAATGAGGACAGGAGCTCTAAGTGGTCCAAAGGCCAGTGATCTGGCAGACATGAGATCAAAGGTGACCGATGGTTTAACAATATGTCCCCAGTGGACAGGAGGTCAACAAGGCTGTCCAGCGGGGCCATGAGGCTGACACATTTGCTAGCAGTATGATAAGATCACAGGTTAAGAAATCCATTAATGCAGACCAGGCATGCATCACAGATCATGGGGGCACTGACACAAGGTGAGGGGTATACATTATGATTCTGTGCCAGAACAGCTTAGATTCATGAATCAGTTTGTTCAAGTGAGGTTATTTCATGAGTGAGAACATGGGAGGGAGCCAGAGCCCTAGAAAATTCTAAGGCTTAGGTAATGGATGAATGCTGTCCTGAGGAGGAGAGAGGAAGGACAAATTAATTATGTTTGGGGTTTTAGAAAATGATCTGATAACCATCACCTGTTAATATTTAAGTAAGAATTTATAAAGTCTCCAGGTTAAAAGTAAATCCCTGAAATAATTGTTGAGTCTGAGGCAGTGATGCTCCTGGAAGGGGATGGTCATTGACAGACATAAACTCTGGGTGGAGAGCCCATGTCTGCCCTGTTTCCACAATTCAGTTGAGGGGAAAAGTGGTCACCATAATAGTTTGTCTCTAAGTGTGTCTGAAAGCCAAGCTCTACAGTTAGAGTGGCCTCACTTTGTGTCACACTGCTCAGGGGGCCTGTACCTTCTTGTCTCTTTGATGTGACTTATTGCCACCTCCTTTCTTTCTGTCCCTCAGCACCGGGACTAGAACTGACAACACAAGGTCTGGGTTTGTATACCTGGTGGAAACAAAACAAAACAAAATAATGAATACCTGGAAAATCAAGACAAATTAGTGATAGTAGGGATATTGGAGACAGGTCAAGGGGAGGATGGTTCTCAGATTGAACTAGGAAAGTCTGAAGAAGACTTTCCTAGGGGAGGGGTGGTTTGATCAAAAGTTCAGTTTTGAACTTGTTAAATTTGAGGTGTCTGTGAGGCAGGCAAGTGGAGCTGTCCATTAATCATTGGGTTACCTGGACCTGGACCTCAGGACAGAGGGCTACCCAGAAGAATCAGCATATAGAAGATATTTATGGATGGATTTTTCCAGAAAAAAAAAAAAAAAGGATCTAGAAAGGATAAACTGTCCAGAACTGTCCCCTAAGAGACTTCAATATTTAAGAGTAGGGGAGAAGAAGAGAAGAGAAGGATCAAAACAGTACTTAAAGTTAGTGGCTAGAAGCATAGGAGGAAAACCAAGAGCTGTTGGCAAAACAGAGGCCAAAAGGAGTGAGGGTTTCCAAAAGAACAGGTAATAAACTGCACTAAATGTTGCTGACTGTTCAACTTTAGCGTGAAGGATTTCGTTAGCTACTTTAACAGGAAAAAATTCAGTGCTGCGAAGGGAGTAGAAGCCAGATTGGAGTAATAAGAAAAGTGGAAGAGAAGTTAAGGCTATGGATAGAGTGAATACAGATAAATCTTTAAAAGAAACTTAACTGCAAATAGAAAGGCCATAACTGGAATGGCATGGGGGTCAAGTAACAGATATTTTTTACTGTTGTTTATTCTTTTGAGTTGTGTTTGAAATTGTGAGATATTAGAGCATATTTGAATACAGGTAGAGATGATTGAAAAAATACAAAGGCAGAAATATAAGATTGGCTTTAAACAAAAGAGAAAACATAGCTATTTTTATTGGAATATACTTTTTTAGAAAAAGGACCATAAAATAAGTTGAATGCTTTCCAGGTGTTATTTCCACCATGAAAAAGATAAAATAGATGGGAAATAATGACTTCTTTGAGCATCAATTAACAGCATCATTTAAAAAATTTGATTTAATTATCAGGAAAGAATCATGCCTTTGAAATTTAATTGTGCAAATTTTATTTAACCATATTTTGTAACAAAAATATTTTCTTTATGGTAAAGCATAAATGATTTCCTGGATTTAAAAGTGACTAAAATGGAATAATGATTAACCAAATGCCTATTATTTCTACAATCTTGCAATTACTAAAATTGACTTTTTGCTTAGTTGTTTTATAGTATTTCACCATTTTTAAAAGCTGAAGAACATTTCAACTGTTTCGATTCAGCATATGGATGTGAAGGCATGTAATAATGACCTTCATACACTGATTGTATTCCAATTTTATCAGGAAAACATATAATATATAGTTTTCTTCTACTTCTCATTGTTATTTTTTGCTTGTTTTGATTTTTATTCGTACTGTACCCTAATGAAGATTTTCTTGCCTCTGTCCTTATCAAACTGAAGAGGGTGAAGAAGAAAAAAACCTAAAAGCATTGCAAATAGTAATACTGCATGGTAAAATGCAAAAGCAATGAAAAGAAACCAAAATTACCTCTGCCAAATATTTACCCTATCATTAAGATGAAAATTTTGTTTAAAAGAACAAATTCAAAAAATGAAAACTGGTTGAAAATAGTAGATTGGGTTGGAGGGGAAGGAATTTCTCACTGCTTGGTCTTACATATTTTTACTTACGAATTTTGCAAAGTGTTAATTTTAAAAGTTTTAAATAAATGATATGTGCTTTCAAAAAAAAAAAAACAAAATACAAAAAAGAACAAAACTTGTTTGTTAAGAATAGCTGTTTAAAGAAAAATCTGTTGCTTATAACTGGCTAAAATATGGTGAGTTTTAACCATTCAGTGGATCAGTTCCTCTTCTGATTTCTTTTGGTAATGGAGTGCATTGTTTTTGTTTTGGGTTAAGTTGTTCCTCTGTCACTAGGCCAATGATGTAAGGGGAGTGGAAAATGTGTTCAATACATGACAGTGTATCTTTCTGACTGACAGAGGAGTCTTTTACTCAGAGCTTCCAGTAATTATATTTGCCCCACCAGATTTTTTCTCAATTTGGCAGTCACCCTGTGGAAGTATTGGAAACAAATGACATATTTACCTAAAGAAAGCACAAATCTGTACTTTAGATCAATCTACGTGGTTAAATGACAACATGGAATAAAAAGTGGGCCACAGCAGGTCAAGGAGGGGAATGTGCCAGGGAGTCATGCTCTAAAACAGTCAGGAGTCCAACATAGTGTGCAATGTCGACATTTGAAGGTGAATCATCATGCGTTTATGGTAAATATTTATATGTTGAGCCGAGATGATTCTAACATCAAGAAACATTATGATTTTGCTTTTTCCAGAATAATAGGTGTTAATATGGTTGCAAAAAGCTTGCCCAAAGCTTGCCCAAAGAAACGAAACTTCCTGAAATTTCAACTGAAACTATTTTTATTTTTAGTAGATTGTTTTTGATGGATTGTGGTGAGAAGTAGAACATTTTATCTGCGTGGTTAACGTTGATTATATGTTGAAATTTCTGTCCTTTTGTTAAAATAATAAATTATTCCTCATTAAGATTGCTAAGATTTTGTTACTCAACAAATGAAATTAATTTGCAATACAACTCCATTTCCCTCCTGATACATTTGATAGCTGAGTCTTTCCTGGTAGCCTTCTTTCTGGCCCAGCTGTGTAGCTCTAAAATCACTTGGCTAGTGATTAGGTGTTTATCAGATTCTTGCTGAAAAGGCATGAGACATCTATCTGATACAATTATCTCTGAAAATTGAATCCTCCATTTCTGGTCCTGCTGAGGGCATTCAAAGGGACACTGAGTGGTTTAAAGCTAAATGCCTTTGAAAAACCCTTGCCTTCTAGAATGCATGCAACACAATTGCCAGTCAGAAATTTTTTTCAGCACCTTTAATACACAGTCTTTTGTGCATGAATCTTTTTATATAAGTCTTTGTGCATGTTGATATATAAAAATTACTTTTGATCTGCTCTTCCGTTACTTCATTAATGTGTTTCTTCCTATAGCATTATTAATAGACAGTGTGAAATTAAATGCTCACTCCTTTTGTTCACCCACCCTGTAGCTATATCTTCATAAACCAATCCAACACAGATGAAGGCAATTGCTAAGATTGACTAGACTATATGCATATTTTAAATAATTATATTTCTAGAGCTATTTGCTCTTAAGAAGTTTAAAAATTTTCAGCTGACTTAAGTTTTAATGTGCAATCAACTCACAGTTTGGAAATTAATCTTGAGCATTAATATGAATAGCTGTGAAAAAGCATAGTTATTTAGAAACCAAAAAATCAAACCCCCAGTAATAGATTGTAAATGCCACGTCTACTTAAAAAGGATGCTGTGACTGAGAACCCAATAGAATTGAACCAATTTTAGGTTTCCCATGCACTTTTAAGACTGTGTGTTAGAAATTAGTTTAGAAAATAAAAAAAAAAAATAACAATAAAACTGCATACATTTCATTCTGGTTAATATCAGTGACTATGTTTCTGTAAGCCTTTTCTTTTTTTACCACCATGATTTCTTGCCTAATATAATGATAATCTTCAGAGATGCATAGACTTCAAGAATATTACAGCTTTGATGTTTGTACTTCTGTCTTCTCTGCAAGAATATTTGTTCAGATGCATATTACTGTGCTCATTAAGCCATCCATTAAGTTAACAAATATTGAGTGTTTGCTACATTGCGGGCATGGTGCTAGAATTATAGAATATTGCAATAGCAATCTATGGCACTTGGCCTCTAGACGTTCCAACTTCAAGTCCATGATCACAGAGCTTTTGACATACTTTGTCCCACATTAACCACTCTGCTTAAACGTCTCTATTTTTGCACTAGGCTATATGTGTATTTTGACATTATTCTATTATTTTCAGCTTTGTCTCCAGTAACAGCCAAACATATGCTATCCAAATGAAACCATTTGTTGTTTTTCAAACTTGACTTTCCTTCATGGCTTTGCACAATTGCTGCTTTCATTTAGAATTCCATTCCTCTCCAGTCCTAAACTCTCTTGACTTGATGAACAATTGCTGTTTCTTCAAGACCCATCTCAAATGTTCATTTTAGTGATGAGCAGTTTTCAATTTGCCAGAGGTCTGGTTGTTGTTTTCTTTCTTTGATCCCATAACATAGCCTTCTTTTTATACTCTCTCATAGAAATTGCCATCCTGTATTTAACATCTCATCTGGGTCTGCTTCCCTATGCCATAATGTAAGTTCTTCCAGGACGAAGACTGTGTATTATTCGCTTCTTAGCTTTAGAGTGGCATATAATAGGTATCAAAGAAAAATTATTAAATGAATGAATTATAAACAGAAGAATATGGCCATTTTAGTATTTTCTGGTATTCTCTTGTTTGGATTTGTTTTTAGAGAAATCAATCTAATGTTGAAGTCATGTTATATTAAATATGCTTTTATTTTTAACCTTAACAGATATTTGCATTTATTGAAATGTAAAAGCAACACAGGTTGGATTTTTTTCACCTCTAACTTGCAGTGCAGTGGGCTTTAATTGCATTCTTGGTCTCTAAAATAAAACACAAGCCACAAAACATTCTTTTTCAATTAGACTAGGAGAATGATTGCATGCCTAATCTCTGAATGCAGAAAACATTCAGAAGATAACTATTGTCAGTTACTGTATAATAGTTTGGTTTTAATTCCAGGAATTGTTAACAGAACAAGCTTGCTAACTCATCTATTCTGCTTTCTCTCATATTCCCTCATTCTTATACTCTCACTCTCTTCTGTCTCCCTCATTCCACATTTCTACCTCTCAGCATGTGTCAAGCCAGACCAGCTTCGTATGTAACTTTCCTTTGACCAAACCATTACACAGTCACTTCCCTCTATTTTTGTTATCAATGCTAAGATAAATGTGACCTATCAGAGGCCACACTACTTTTAGAACATTAAGGCTATAGATGTCCAGGTTATGTTACTTGAAAGATGATATTGTTCAGAATACGTCTGCAACCATATTCACTTTAAACTTAATGTCCCACTAATTTTCATCAGCAGGCTGAAATGAACAATATGATTGAAGGTCAAGTGGACATAGAATTCATCTGATGGAGATAGTCTGAGCACTGCATTTTGAAAATTGCTTTTGTTTGAAAATTGCTTTCTTTTTATCTTTGTATACATGAGCTTACTTTAAAGAAACCGTCTGTGAATTTGAGCATTCATTTTGGAAAAAATGCCTATATAGACTGTTTTAATTGTAGCTACAAATTTCAAAAAAAAAGAGAATTATTCTGGTAGAGTGTGCATTATTTCTTTATATTAAACCATATTTAGTTCCTTTATTCTTAAAACAATTCTGCTAATACATGGATGCAATATTTTTTTAACAAGCCTGACAACTAGTTCTGCCTGAGGCAACCCTATAATTAAAGTGAAAAGAAGATAAAAATCTCCATTTTGCTGTCTTTACCTTTGCCTCTATGTCCTAATGAACCTCACTATGTTTGGGGTGAAAAATTGATTTGAGACTTTCTGCATTAACTGCTCTGCTCTTTTCTCCCTCTCTCTCCCCGTGGATTGGTATAGTTTAATTCACCATTGATTCTTTAATAATTATGGTAGCTACTGTAAAGAAACTGGTGTTTATCTTCATCATGCCTTGTGAATAGCACATTATATTTATTTTTGTACATAGCTGCTTTTCCATCATTTTGATGACATAGTCTAGCCAGTGGTTGACAACTATCTTACCATCTTATTGATTTTATAATTTTAATTTTGAAATGCATATATGAATTCTAGGAATGCATTATATAAAAACATATTCAATCCAAAATCATGCTAGCATTACTTCAAACCGCTGATTAAGTGGTGGCTTCCACATGCAGAAAGCAGATGAAACTTTCTGTGTTTCATTAATGTATCTTCAGGCTGCTCAAAGTACTCTTGAAAAGGTCAGTTAGAATTTGGAATACTCTGGGTACAGTGTTTTAATAATCATCTAATGGTTTAGATTCTCATTTTATACCAATAAAATAATTATTTTTCCTTTCTTTGTGATTATTACCCTAAATCATAGCAGAGTAACATCGTCAGTATATTTGAACACAGTGGGATGATGTGCTTAATTTTTATTGGTATTTTAGTATTATATCTTTTTATGTTTTCCTTTTAAAAATATTAGCAATCAATACTGCTGACATGTCTTTGAACGTTCTAATCAGTGAAATGTACAAACCAACTACAGTTCAAATTTTGGGAAGACTTTAGTAGTATAGCAGCTCCATGGCATTAACATTAGCTGTATTTGGCAAAACGGTGACATTTTCTGGATTTGGTATGAAGTGAAGGGTAAGAATTCTAAAAGAATGTTTCTGAGTACTTCTGTTAATCTCTTTTGTTACAACTAATTGCTGGTAACATATCTGTCTACATGGTACTAATATATGAACTATTTTGAGTGAACTAAGTTAAAAAAAAATTAAATTTTTTGGCTCTTTACCTCGACTGGATCAGTTACGTTAGTACGTAGTGGACATAGACTAAAAGTTTCAAACTGCCTCTACATGCTATCTCTATTTACAACTTGAGGTTTATCACTGTGTGCTGAATTTCTTCACAGTATGTTTAATATGCTGTTTCTTAGAAATGTGAGGAAAACTAATTAGTTTTTTGTAAAATGAATAGATGTATAATTGGGTATAGGGTCCATGACCTAGCCAAATAAAGCTGATGTGTGAATAGTAATGTAGCTGTGTCTACATATGCAGACATATCAAGATATTAAGTGACAAACCGCTAAGAATCTTGCTAATTCCCTTACTTCTACAAGTCCTGATTAATTCTTCAGCTCAATTTTTCAGGTTTTCTTTGTCTTGTCTTCATTTCTGTACTTTACGTTCATATATTTTATTCTCAGTATTGATTTCAAACTTATTTTCCAAATAATAACAAAGAGCCTTTGTCATTAGTTTTTTTTTTCACAAAATATAGGCATTTAAATGAGTTCAGAACACTGTAAATCTAAGACAATAATTCAGGGTTTAAGATAATTTAAATACTTGCCTAAATGTATAGTATTTGCCTATTTTTTAATGAGGAAAGAGTTTCCTAAGTATATGTGAAGCTTAATGTAATATAAATGAATTTTAAGGCAACTGCTTTTAAGCTATATAAATGAATAAAATGTTTTAATCAATTTAGCCCTAAATCTGTGCTTTAAGTACTCTGCTTTTATATACACTATGATATTTCAAATAAGACACCCTTTACAGTAGATGTGACATGCTCTAACTTAATAAGTATTTGTTAGTAATTAATCAGGTTTGCCTTGGTCTATTTGAAAGCATTAAAACTGCATTTTTTCACTGACTTCTTGTTATTTCAAATGAAATGCACCCAAATTAAACAGAGGTAGAAATAAATTCTTGGTAGGTTAACTACAGTTATTTATGTATTATTATTCTAGAGAACTCCAGAATAGGAGTACATTAGCCAGTTATATTTATAAAATTTGTGCATAGGCACACATATATATTCCTTATTAAGCATCCCATTTCCAAGGTTGAAATTTTGGAACCATTATACATTTCTTATTTTACTTTCAATGTCCTGTTCATTACTGAATTCTATGGTCCTTTCCTTTGCAATGCCTTTATTATTTATCTCCCCCCACCACCACCACACACACCTGTTAGACTCTGTGTGATATTCTTTTCACCATACTAGAATATGGTAATAATCATCTACATGATTTCTTTTGCCTTGAGTCACTTGCGCCTCTGAGTTATACAAATTGTTACTTAGCCATATCTTCCCATATGCTGATAAGAAAAAGTGCTGAATTAGTCTTGGTTTCAAAACCATACAATTGTTTGATGTTTTTACTTTCTTGGTGCAAAAAATAGTAGAGTTGTTTCCAGTTCCCTTATTTGCTAACTACCTGTGTTCTTGTAAAGAAGTCTTAAAGACGATGAAAATGTTTTCTTATGTGGAAGATATTGTGACATCTTCCTAATATAATTAAATTTGATGGATTAATACATAGGTAAACTGTGAAATGCTGCACATTAATAAGGTAGCATTGATTGCCACCTTTTTACAGAAACTTTCCTTTATAGTCACACCTATCTACACATTGTTCCTTTCTGCTCACGAATGCTTTTTCCTCGTTTCTGCAGTTCTGTAATTTCAACACTCCCTTTAAAGTCTAGATCAAGCACCCTCAGACTACTACCTCTCATGGCCAACTTAATTCTGTTTATCTTTGTCACTTTTATATAATAAATTATCTACTTCTTTGACTTGAAGAAAGTAGCATTTTATTCCTATTAAATCTTTGTGTGGCATAGAACTCCATATACAGGTATTAGTTATTCACAAATATTTATTGATGGTTTGATTAATTATAGCTCTGTCATAAAACCAAGTTATATAGTCTTAAGATTTTTTTTTTAATTTTCTAAAGACTGACTTGAATAAAGACCTTTGATTTTTGATGATTAGTTTCTCTTTGTGAATTCTGGGAGTATGGTCTCCTCTGGATAGAGTAAACTTTAGTCTATTTCATTTGTAAAATAGAATATCTCCTGACTCCTCCGGTGGACTGCTGACTGATTCATTGGTTATGTGTAACTTCCACCTAAGGCTGGCCTTTTCTGGCAGGTGATTTTACAAGAATAGACAGTCTTTAGGCATCACTAATACTCCACTGGCTAATGTGGTTTTTTAATTGTTTGTTTTGTTTTTTAAATCAATGACTTGGACAAGACTCAATGGTTGTTGCTATTTTATTGGATTTTCCCAGCTTTTGTTCATTGGATGGAAATTAGTTAAAAATTAAGCTGCATGATCTCATATAGACCCTACATATTAAAGCCTAAACCCTATCCAAGCTTCAACACTCTTTTATCTTGGAAGTCTGAATCTGTAGCAATGACCAATTGTTTTATCATGAGCAATTTCTGACAGCAATAACATAAAAATCAGTTTTGAATTCATTCTTGTTTTAAGCTGCGCCTTCTGTTATAAAGAAAAAAATGAGATCTTGTGCAGATGAATTAGTTTGTTATGAAACAGAGTTACTTTTAAAGATAGCCAGTCTGGTAACTGAATATTATCGAAAAGAAAGATTTCCAAACCACCTATTTTTCAAAATTCAGTTTTATTGAGATATATTCACATACCATACAATCATCCATGGTGTACAATCACCTATTCACAGTACCATCATATAGTTGTGCATTCATCACCCCAATCTATTTTTGAACATTTTCCTTACACCAGAAAGAATTAGAATAAGAAGAAGAAATAAAAGTAAAAAAGAACACCCAAATCATCCCCCCCAACCCACCCTATTTTTCGTTTAGTTTTTGTCCCCATTTTTCTACTCATCCATCCACACACTGGTTAAAGGGACTGTGATCCACAAGGTTTTCACAATCACACTGTCACTCTTGTAATCTACAATGTTATACAATCATCTTCAAGAGTCAAGACTACTGGGTTGGGGTCCAAACCACCTATTTTAAAAACAAAGCTGTCATATCACTAGATCTCTGAAAAATGTAATTACCTTGTGGTTAAAAAATCATTTGTGGTAAGTGTCTCAAGTTTATTCATTCAGTTAACTATTCATAGATTTCTCTTTAAAAGTACACCAAAATTTTTTTTTTCTCATGTTCAGACATTTTCATATGGCATTTCCCATTGTGGCTAAAGTGGATATGAGACGATATATTCCAAAGTTCACATTTTTGGTGCAGCATTTTTGTCTTTACTCTCCTTTCATTGGTGTACTATAGAACAACAATAACAACAACAAAATGCGTTGTGAGGACCATGTTAGCCCCAGTTTATGGGGATTGCTTCAGCCCACCTGTAATCAGGTATTAGGTCACCTACTCAGTGACAATTCTTCCTCACACTCATCATCTTTCACAAGAGGATGCCATAAACTTATGAATAGGTAACTATAAAAGAGAGCATTGCTTTCCAGGTTCTTATCAGAGGGTATAACCTCAAATTTACTACTGTTGTTTAATTACCAAAGTTTGAGCAGGAGAAATTATATCCTAGAGGAGTGACCTAAAAGATATTTGTCTATTCTATTCTTCTAGGTTATTTAAAATTTATCCTAAACTTAGCCAGATGTAAGAGAAACTGCATATCTAAACCAGAACTTTTTGGACCATAAGATAAATATATTTCCTAAGTTATACTTTTGGTACTTCACCAGATACCTAGGTTGAAGGAAGTTACAAGAAACAACATTAGAACATTTGAGTCTATATTTACCATGAGGCATTTCTGTAGTGAATTCCTTATGCCCAACAATGGACATTTCTTTCCAGTATCAATACTGAGAAGTACTGTCCTTGTTACAAAGAACTTTTATGAATTTATGTAGGAATGTGTTGAGATATGTGCCTAACTATATTATATTATATTATTGTATTGATTCCATATCTGTGATCTAATTCTTATATAAATTTTAGGTACTAATTTCATGTATGGATTATTGTGTCATTGCTGGCCTAGTTTTTTTCTTTATCTATAGTCTGTATTCACTTGTTTTCATTATTTTATCTGATTTTATTATATGTTTTATAATGTAGTCTTATATCTATTCTACAACAAGAAAGATTATAGAAAAATATTCTATAACAATAAATACTAAACATATTAAATAAAATAGCCATAAAAATTCAGGCAATATTTGTAATATGTAACAAACAATGGCCTCTGATTAATATGTGGCAGCCTACTCACTGTTATTCTACTTCATGAAGACTTATGTTCCATTTCAGATGAGTATATTTTGTTAATAAACAGCCAGGTATCTTTTTTTTTTTTGGTCTTTACTTTCATGGAAAAGATTTTGGGTAATATTCATGCATTTCCCATTTGTGCATTTATTCAATGAATTTTATCAATCATGTGTCAGCCACTAGGTTGGAAAATCTAGAAGATAAAAGTGAATGGGTTACAGAATGGACTCTTAATGAAATCTCAGCCTGCAAACCTAAAAATAAAAAGAGGAATAAATACAAAAGGAAGAACAAATTGAAATATCTCTATGGAACCCAAGTAAATAAATAAACAATTTAGTTGTCTGAAAATGAAAGCTAAAGTAAATTATATTGCATCTAGTTGATGTAATATTAGGCTGTCATTTAAAATAATTTTAGGCTGTGGCAATATGGAACACTTATAATGGAATTTTAGAGAAAAGAATACTCACTCTATCTGTAAGACTTCAGTGCTATTGTTAAAAGATAGAGCAGTTCACATTTTTTTAAAGTAGAAGTTTAAGTGAACTAAATTAGATTAGTATCAAGTGGTGTACTTGAGTAAAAAACGATGTGAATCTATTGCAATAAAAAAAAAAAGTTCATCTATTTACCTTTCAGAATTGAGTAATTATTAACTAATAAGGAGAGCTTAGATCAAAGAGAAATTCCAGATTAATTGACTTGCAGTTTTATTTTACCATTGTTGAACATCAGTCAAATTAGACCCATTTTTATCCTAAAATCATATCATATTTACTAAAATGGTTTTGATATAAAAATGCTTGGAAGAGACACCTTCAAAAATATTTTGGCTGGCCAGAGTGTGCTATTTTGTTTGTTTTCAACAGAATGGGAAGAAAATTGAGAATAGTAGTGTAACATAAAGGAGAATCAGTTTGGAATATATCATCTCATATCCACTTTAGCCACAATGGGAAAATAACTTTTCGTTTATTTTCTTATATCATGTTAGTTTCTTTCTATTTTATTCTAAATTCAAAACCATATGTGTGTATATATATATATATATATATTCTTAGTGCTTTGCTAACAGACATTCTATGTAAACATCCATGGTGAAAAGTATCCTTATATTCACGTGTTGTGGTTATAGTTATTGTATTCATTATATTCTAATCCTCAGAGGTCATCTAAACATAGTTAAATCACATTTTTTACTAAAATCAATTGTCCTGTTGTTAATATTTCAAAAAGTGTGATTTATAAAAAAGGGATTAGTTTATACACTAGTAAGGATTTATCCTTCTTTGGTCTACTTTCATCTTCAGAGAAGACGCTTGAAGGTCAAAATTTCAAGACATTGAAGTGAAGCAATACAATAGCAAATAATGCTGTTGCTGCTTCTGATTTGTGGGTGCTGCCTTAAAATCATGTTATGTTATTAGCCTCATACTGTGGAAATTAACAGAATTATACCAAGATTATAAAAATTTATTTGATGACTCTTCATACTAAAATATTACAGAAGATTGAAATAATACCTATTAAATAACATAACTGCTAAATAACATAACTTCCAGAAATTCAGTCAATCTAATAAATATTTATACTTTCAGGTTTATTTTCTTATGATTATTAGATTCATTTTAAAATGAGTCTATACATGTTTGACAAGTATCTTTATTTTTATCACTAGCTACCTGCTACAATAAGCTACATGCAATTGTTAGTGAAACACAATTAGAAAATAATTAGCCATAGATAGGAAAATCCACATTTAAATAATTATATTATAAATTATCATTTAACTCAGAATATCATCCTAAATTATAAAACCATAAACAAATCAAACCAACCTCTAGATTCGTACATGCTTTTATTTACAAGAGCTGAAGCAAAGCTGTTTATGTTCATTTATGGAGTCAGAGGTCTAAAGTTTATTCCAAAACAGAAATTTGCTATCCTTTTGTAATCAAATACTAGAGAGAAAAAGAACCCAAGAATCTCCCTAGGGTAAGGAGAAATCAAGGGGATAAAGGTGACTCTTATCAAAACCCAGTCAAGGAGAAACTACCAAGTTGCAGCATATTTACATGTGTTCTCTGGAAAAACTAACCATTTGTACTTCACTGAGAATGTAGCTATTCAGTGGATAACTCTGAAGAGGCGCCTCTGGGAGGATTTAAAGACTACATGGATTGACTGTATGGATTAAAAAGTAGAACTGTTCATTTAAGTTGGCGATTATCTATAAATCTAATCTACTTTCTATTATCATTTGACACTTGAAACATACAATGGCATGAAAGTTAATGTGTTTATAAAATATGTGTAGTATTTAATATCATTTATGACTGATGCATGAGGATCAGTAGAGTGACAAGAACATTAACCCTAACACAAGAAAGACATTCGAACAGTAACCTATAGAAAACAAGAATACTTCCTTGGAGGCCAGGTTTGGCCCAGATAGGAGTTCTTGTCTATTTCCTGAGAAAGAAGAAATAATCCCCAAGTATCTCAGATAAGATCAGGTTATTTCAGCCATCTGGCAGAAAAATTAGGGGGCTCTGCTAAAGGAAACTTGGCAAATTAACTCTGCAGTGATAAGTAAATAACATAAGGACAGTTCAGTTCAAATAGACAAATTCACCGTAGATATTTGCAGATCAACCTACAGAATGTAGTTGGTTACCTTTGTTTCTAGTTGGCACTCTGAGCCTCACAAAAATGAATGATAGAAGTTTATTTTTTTTTTGACAAATTACTTTCTATAGTATGTTAGATTTGCATAATTTTGACTAAGCATTTTGTTGAATGAATAAGTAAATCATTCTACTTCACAGGTGCCAACAACCAATTGCCAAATCCTGCAGAATATTCTTGTATAGTGTCACATATCTGATCGTCTTCCCAATACCAGCCAAATTTTCCATTTCTTCTGCCAATATCCTTTTGTAAACATCCAATATAAGTTGTAGTAGTACTAGTTTTTAGGACTATACTGGTTGCCTGTAAACTGTTTTATCCTTCACATTCCTACCAGACTTATCGCCTAAATCATTTGAATCATGTTACTCACTTGTCATTAAACTCTAGAGTAACTTCTCGTTACCTGTCTTCATTTGTCCCACTTTAGCTTTGCAGTTTCCTGTCAAATTTTGTATGACAAGCTCTACCATCCAGCCAAAGAACTCCCTGAATATACCAATATGCTACTGACTTTTTTTCTTTTACAGAGAAAACCTGGAAACTCCCTTACAGTTCCCTGAATATACCAATATACCACTGACTTTTTAACTTTGAGTGTTTCTTTTGTTATTCTTTCATTCTTAATAATATTTACTCATTCTTCACCTATTAAAAGTTGTCCCATATCTCAAATGTCAATATTGTTTATATTGTTCAATATAAATTTGGTGCAGACCCCCAGGCAAAACTAATCCGTCTTCCATTTGCCTTCCTGTAGTTTTATTCTGCCATTTGTTAAAGTTATCATATTAAAAATCCTCACTAATTTTAAGCTCTGGTATTTGCAAGAACACTATCTTATGTTCCTCTGTATCCTTCATAATTGACATAGTACCTTGTTCAGTCAGAATAGAGCATTTACAAAAGATTAAATTTTTTTGCATGTGAATTGATGTAAATAAATTGGTCTCAAGTTGTTTATGAACCTAAGGAAAGAGAGACTACTTAGTTTTGGTTTCCACTGTATCCCCAAAGTAGCATATTGCCTATTTCATTATAAGCATTTCATAAATATTTGTGTAGTGAATGAACAACCAAGAGATTTTTAGAACTGATGAGAATTTTCCTACTAAATTGGTGGTAAATCAAAATAAATACACTCATCTGCATCCTCTACAGGGTCAAGAAAACCAAGAAATTATTTACTATTATATCTGATTGACAATTAATTTTCAAAATGAATAAATACTATAAGTGTTCAAAATGTATATCTTGAAATACATTTTGTGCCAATGATATTCATTTTTTTAAATATATGTATTTTTTATTAGAGAGGTTGGAGATTTACAGAACAATCATGCATATAATATAGGATTCCCATACACCACCCCCTACCAACACCTTGCATTGGTGTGGAACATTTGTTACAATCGATGATAGCACATTTTTATAATTTTACTAATAAATAAATAAATAAATACATAAATAAATAAATAACTTGGGGTTCACTGTTTGCGTAAGTGTAGTTCCATGGATATTTCAAGTTTTTTATTCTGTTATCATACATAAATCTAACATTTCCCCTTTTAATCACATTCAGATTATATATTTCAGGGCTGTTAATTGCATTCACAATGTTGGGCTACAAAAACCATCCATTACCAAAACATTCCATCATTCCAAACAGGAACCCTGTACATTTTAAGCTTTAACTTCCCATTCCCTAGCCCCACCCCATCCCCTGGGAGCCAATAAGGTTCTAGATTCTGACTCTATGAGTTTGCTTATTCTAGTTGTTTCAAATCCGTGAGATCATACAATTATTTGTCCTTTTGTGTTTGTTGTATTCACTTAACATACTAGCTTCAAGGTTCAACCATGCTGATGCATGTATCAGGACTTCATTCCTTTTCTCACCTGGATAATATTCCTTTGTGAGTATATACCACATATTTTTATCCACTCATTGGTTGATGGATACTTGAGTTGCTGCCATCTTTTGGCAATTGTGAGTAACGCCGCTATGAACATTGGTGTCCAAAAGTCCCTGCTTTGAGTTCTTTTGGGTATATATCTAGAAGTGGGATTTCTGGATCTTATGGTAGTTCTGTACTTAGCTTTCTGAGGAACCGCCAAACTGTCTTCTACAGCAGCTGCACCATTTTACATTGCCATCAGCAATGAATGGGTGCTCCTTTTTCTCCACATCCTTTCCAATACTTGTTAATTTCTGTTGTTTTTCTTTTCTTTTTTTTTTTTTTAATAGCAGCCATTGTACTGGGTGTGAAATGGTATCTCATTGTGGTTTTAATTTTCATTTCCTTGATGGCTAAATATGTTGAGCATTTTTTCATATGCTTTGTGATTATTTACATATCTTCCAAGGAGAGATGTCTGTTTGAGCCTTTTGCCCATTGTTTAGTTGGGTTGCTTGTCTTTTTCTGTTGCTAGGTTAAGGATTTCATTATATAGTTGGGCATTGTATTAGTTAGGGTTCTCCTTGGAAACAGAATCAGTGAGAGATGTCTCTTATTATCAAATTGTAAAAGTGACTCACGCAACTGCGGGAGCACACAAGTCCAAATTCTGCAGAGCCGTCAACAAGCTGTCAACTCCAAGGAAGACGTCCGACGAACTCCTCAGGAAACGAACCAGCAATTTTGACGAACTCCTCAGGAAACGAACCGACAACCTTGACAAACTCCTCAGGAAACGAACTGGCAACTTCGACGAGCTCCCCAGGAAAAGCTTCGCTGAGCAGCTGAAGAAGAAGTGAAGGTTCTCTAACCGTCTGGCTTATAAGCCTCCAACTGATCACCCGGACCAAATCCAGCCAATTGCATTCTCTCACTGTGGAAGCACGCCCCTTGAGTCATCAGTCAGCTGCAGTCAACTGACTGATGATCCGACAAACCAGCCGTTGGTTTATTAACCAGCCTCAAATAGCCTCACAGCAATCGTCAGGCCAGTGCCCGCTTGACCAGACAGCTAGGCCACCTAGCCAAGTTGACACATGAACCCAACCATCACAGGCATTAAACCCTTCTTGGATATGTGGTTTCCAAATATTTTCTTCTATTGTATAGGTTGTCATTTATTTTCATGATAAAGTCATTTGAGGCTTAAAAATTTTTAATTTTGATGAGGTCCCATTTATGTATTTTCTCTTTTGTGGCTTAGTCTTTGGGTGTAAAGTCTAAGAAACCATTGCCTCACATAAGGTTTTGAAGGGGCTTCTCAACATTTACATCTGGGAGTTTGATAGTTATACCTCTTATATTTAAGTCTTTGATACATTTTGAGTTGATTTTTGTATATAGTGTAAGGCAGGGGGCCTCCTACACTTTCTTTTTTTTTTATTTTTTATTTTTTTTTGCAAATGGAGATCTGGTTTTCCCAGCATCATTTGTTGAAAACACCATTCTTTCCCGATTGAGTAATCTTGACTCCTTTGTCAAAATCTGTTGGCCATAAATGTGAAGGTTGATTTCTGAGCAATCAATTACATTCTATTGGTCTATTTGCCTGTCCTGGTGCCAATAACATGTCTTTTTGATTTCTGTGACTTTGTAATAAGTTTTAAGATCAGGAAGTATGAGTCCTCCAACTTCTTTCTTCTTTTTCAAGATATTTTAGTTATTCAAGGGAACATATACTTCCATATATATTTGATGATTCATTTCTCCATTTCTGCAAAGAAGGTTCTTGAAATTTTGTTTGGGATTACATTGAATCTATAAATTGCTCTTGGTAATATTGACATTTTAATGATATTTAATTTTTCAATACATGAACATGGAATATCCTTCCATTCATTCAGGTCTTTAATTTCTTTTTACAATGTTTTCTAGTTTTCTGTGTACAAGTCCTTTACATTCTTGGTTAGATTTATTCCTGGATATTTTATACTTTTAGTTACTGTTGTGAATAGAATATTTTCTTGATTTCTTCTTTGGATTGTTCATTGCTTGTGTATAGAAACACTACTGATTTTTTGGTGCTGATCTTGTACCCTGCTACTTTGCTATATTCATTTATTAGCTCTATGAACTTTGTTGTGGATTTTCCAGGCTTTTCTATATATAGAATCAAGTTTTACTTGTTTCTTTCCAATTTGGGCCCATTTTATTTCTTCTTCTTTCCTAATTGCTCTGGCAAGAACTTCCACCACAATATTGAATAACAGTGGTGACAATGGGCATCCTTGTCTTGTTCCTGATCTCAGAAGGAAAGTTTTCAGTCTTTCACAATGAAGATGTTAGCTGTGGGCTATTCATATATGCCTTTAATCACTTGAGGAAATTTCCTTCTATTCCTAGTGTTAAGTGGTTTTATAAAGAAAGGGTACTGTATTTTGTTAAATGCCTTTTCTGTGTCAATTAAGATGTGTTTTCCCCCCTCATTCTGTTAACGTTGTGTACTACAACTAATTACATTAATTAGTTTTCTTATGTTGAACCAATCTTACATACCAGGGATAAATCCCACTTGATCATGGTGTATAATTCTTTTAATATGCTGTTGGATTTGGTTTGCTAGAATCTGATGAGGATTTTTGCTTCTCTATTCACAAGAGATATTGGTCTGTAACTTCCTTTTCTTGTGGTATCCTTATGCTTATTTTCTATTTTGTCCTGGTATGAAAGTGATGTTGGCCTTGAAGAATGAGTTGGGAGTATTACCTCCTTGACAATTTTTTGGAAGACTTTGAGCAGGATTGGAGTTAAGTCTGGAATGTTTGGTAGAATTCCTCTGTAAAGCTATCTGGTCCTGGGTTTTTCTTTGTTAGGAGGTTTTTGATTACCAATCCCATCTCTTTACTAGTAATTGGTCTGTTGAGATCTTCTATCTTTTCTTGAGTCAATATATGTAGATTGTATGTTTCTAAGAATTTGTCCATTTAATCTAGATTATCTAATTTATTGACAGTTAGTCATAGTATTATCTTAATGTCCTTATTTTAGTGGGGTTGGTATTAATGTCCCCATTTCATTTCTGATTTTCAGTACTTGTATGCTCTTTCTTTTTCTTTGTTAGTCTAGCTAAAAGTTTGTCAATTTTATTGATCTTTTTAAAGAAACAACTTTTGGTTTATTGATTCTATTGGGCCTTTTTTTCTGTTTCATTTATCTCTACTCCAATCTTTTTTGTTTCCTTCCTTCAACCCACATTGGTTATAGTTTGCTTGTATTTTTCTAGTTCTCCCAGGTTGAGTTTAGGTCCCTAATTTGAAATCTTTTTTTCTTAAAGCATTTAGAGCTATAAATTTCACTCTCAGCAGTGCCTTTGCTAAATCCCATAAATTCGGATATGTTGTGTTTTAATTATCATTCACCTCAAGATATTTTCTAATTTCACCTTTGATTTCCCCTTTAAGCCTTTGGTTGTTTAACAGTGTGTTGTTTAATTTCCACATATTTGTGAATTTTCCATTTATCCTTCTGTTATTAATTTCTAGCTTCATTCCCTCATAGTTGGAGTATATGTATTGTATGATTTCAATGTTTTTTAATTTACTGAGTCTTGTTTTGTGAACCAACATATGGTTTATCCTGGAGAAACAATCATGTGCATTTGAGAAGAATATGTACTCTATTTTTGTTGGTGAAGTGTTCTATATATGTCTATTCAGTCTAGTTGCTTTAGAGTATCATTCAAGTCTTTCTCCTGCCATTTTGCTATTTAGCTTTTGGAATTTTTATGCACTTTTTGTTCCTCACTTCCATTAATACCTACATTTATATTTAGTTGATTTATTTTAAGTGACTTCTCATTTCTATCTAGATACATTTGTCATCTATTTTACTTCCAGTTACCTTGGGTTGAAATTTAACATCCTAAGTATATAACAATTATATTTGGTTTGATGCCAACTTAACTTCAATAGTATATTATTCAGGGTTCTCTAGGGAAACAGCACCAACAGGAGATATCCATAAATAAGAGATTTTATAAAAGTGTCTCACACAATTGTGGGGATGCACAAGTCCAAATTCTGGAGGGTAGGCTGCGAGTTGGCAACTCTGATGAAGGTCTTCGATGAACTTCCGAGGAGAGGCTGGCAGGCTGAAGAAGTGAAAGTTTTCTCTTCTCCCTTAAAAACCTCCAAGTTATTGGATTAAATCCAACTAACTGGATTCTCTCATTGCAAAAGACCTCTCTGAGTTAATCCTAGATTTAATCACAGATCAATCAGTTGACTGATGATTTAATAAATCAGCCACCTGGCTTATTAACCAACCACAAAATGTCCTTGCTGTAATGGTTAGGCCAGTGCTTGCTTGACCAGACAACTGGGCACCATCACCCTGTCAAGTTGACACATAAACCTAACCATCACAAATAGCATGCACGTATATTTTTCCTTTACTTCTCCATCCCCTCACTTGTTGCCAATTATGTCTGTGTATAATATATGTCCAAAAACATAGACTTATCATTACTTTGTATGCATTTCCTTTTTAGCAGCTTTTGGAAGAAGTGAAGTTACATACCTAAAAAATACAATACAATAATAATGACATTTATAACTACTCAAATGGTTACCTTTACTGTGGGTCTTTAGTTCTTTATGCCACTTCGCACTGCTGTCTAGTTTCTTTTCCTTTCAGTCTGAAGAACTCCTTTTAGCATTGCTTATAGGGCAGGTCTAGTGTTGGTGAACTCCCTCAGGTTTTGTTTACCTGAAAATATTTTAATCTCTCCTTCATTTATGAAAGAAAGTCTTGCCAGATATAAAATTATTGGCTGGCAGTTGTTTTCATTCAGTACTTTAAGATGTTAACCCACTGCCTTCTTGCCTCCATGATTTCTGAGGAGAAATTGGCATTCAATCTAATTGAGACTCCCTTGTACATAACACATTGCTTTCCCTTACAGCTTTCAGAACTCTCCTTGTCCTTCAATGGTGTAATCTATTTGTGAAGGGATGTATTTTTCTTCATGTTCACATCTTTTGCTTAATTTGGGAAGTTCTCTGTTGTTTCTTTGAATGTTCCTTCTGTTCCTTTCTCTCTTTCTTCTCCTTCTGGGACCCATAATGCATATGTTGGTGTGATTGATGTTGTCACAGAGGTGTCTTAGGCTATTTTTGCTTTTTATATGTCTTTTTTTTCCTTTCTGCTCCTCAACCTGTCTCGTTTGAAGTGTCTTGTTTTAATGTTCACTGATTCTTTCTTCTGCCAGCTCCAATCTGCTCTTGAAACTCTCCTAGGAATTCTTCATTTCAGTTATTGGTTTCTTCAGCTCCAGTAGTTCTCGTTGGTTCCTTTTAAAAATTACTTTCTCCCCACTAAGACTCTCATATTGCTCATTCATTTGTTTTCCTAATATCCTTTATCTCCTTGAGCATAAAGGCCTTTTTCTTATAAACTTCATTCAGTATGTCCAAATTCTTCTTTTGTTTGATGGTGTTTTCTGGATTTTTTCCCCTTCCTTTGGGTTGGCCATAATTTCCTGTTTCTTTTCTTGTACTCTTTTGTTGCACATTTTGCATTGTAACATTTTTAAATGTTCAGTCTGGGATTTATTCTCTGAGATATTTGGTTCCTGGTTTTGTAAGCAGCTGGTGATATGACAGAGAGTTTCTTGTCTTCAACCCTTCTATGAGGAACGTCTGTCCAAGGCAAATGCAGTGTGTAGGCTTTTCCTTGTATTTCTGTGCCTCCTGGTCTTGGCTTTTGCTTGTTAGTTGTTTTGGAGTTCCCCTGTTCACAGGAGTTTGGCTTCCTCACCCCCTCACCCCCATTCCCCAGGAGACACACCTCCTTCTCCCCGGTGTTTGAAGCTGGCAGGCCTTTGTCCCAGATTCTCTGTCTCTGTAGTTTTCTACACTCCTTTCTTTCTCTCAGGCTGCTTTTGACTGGAGGGCAAAATATAGGAGAAAAGCACACTGGAGAGGACTTTCCCAAATCATTCTTTCCCAGCCAAAACAGGGCCAGGGGCCCACAAAGAGGGCACTGACTGGCTCCAAAGTGCCCCTGGAAGGACATCAAGAAGGGAACCAAGAGCTCTGACAGCTGACCAAAGCTGAGCTTTTCTGGCCTGCCCAGTAAATACAGCCTTTCAACTAACTGTCCTCCCAGCACAGAGTCTTTATGTCTCCACACCCACATCCAGCTTCCCTTGAATGGGGAGGGTTGAAACAACCCACCTTTTGCTGGGATGGGTTGAATCAATAGTTGCCCTCAGAACCCAGCTCCCTGTGATCTGAAGTCACTAATCAAAAACCATGATCATTGGTTATCTGTGCCCATTCCTGTTCTTCAGAAATAACATTTTTATGTCCCTTTCTGTCACCAGAGAGTTAGCCAGGGGCTGTACCCTTCTGCAGCCTTCTGTGGGAGTGGGACTAGGTATCCGTGGGTGCCAGAAGCCACAGCCTGGTGAGAGCGACTTATTGTTCTTTACCGTAAATTATCAGCCTCGTCTTCTTCTTCCTCCCTTGATGCCTATACAGTATTCTTCTGGCCTCTGGAGTTTCAAAATAGTTGTTTCAGACAGTTCCTGCCTCTTGAATAGCAGTGTTGGTGGAAAACTGGGTTCTGGAGCTTTCTACTCTGCCATCTTCCTACAATCCTCCTATTCATTTTATTTATTTGCTTGTTTTAGCATTTTGGACAATGACATTTCAAGTTCATTTGAACTATAATTTTTCACACATAGTTTTAACATATTTTCATCTCAATAGTATTAACCATTTAAAAATAATTTTCTTTTTTTCCCTTCTAGATAAAGCATATCTGTATCACTGGTCTGGTGTAATGCAAGGAAGGAACAAACATGAAATGGAATCATTTTCCTTTTTTGGTCATAATATCACTCCTCAGCTTGTCAAAAAATCATCTTTTCCTGGCACAGCTTATTCCAGGTAAGTGCCTTGTATTTGTTTCACCAATATTTAACTGGTGTTCCTTTGCTTTAAATTTTTATTGCATGTGCTGTCAACCAAATTTTCTTACTTTCTTTGGAACTTGTATGCTGTATGGATGTTGTCTTACGTATGTGTGCTGATAAACCAGAGTTCAAATGATTGTTCTTAAATATAGAGCACTTTATTAATTCATCCCCCAAAACTATAAAATCTGGAAAAATAGATTACTTGAAAATGTAAGGCTTTATTATATTAACTAAGTGAATAAGAGTGGTGGAAGAGCAATTATACCTGGAAAAAAATTGTAATGCAAAATGAATAACAGTCACAATGCATATCATTACCATAGAAAAGGAATATAAAAAATGAAACACTAAAAAATGAAATTGCTATAGAATAGTGGCATGTTAATTAGTGAGCTGAACAATATCAGAATAAAAATGCAACAGGCTACTCTGTTGTTACCATGGTTACCATTGTTTTTGGTGAAGTTAGACACCTGTTTCCTTGAAGTCATAATTTTACTTATGGTGCTAAAATAATTTTGCTGGAAATTGTTCTTCTTAAGCTGTTTTATAGAAAATTAGCTAAATCCAATGTTTTCATAGAGGAAATTAGAAAAATATATTGATTGACTAATCAAAATATAATTTCATTGTTCCCCTCAGATAAAATTATGAGAACAAATGTAAATTAATTTAGGTATATCTAATATATCATCATAATTTAGCCAAGTTATTGATAGAAGAATGATAGATGATGTTTTCACTGGACCCAACTATTCAGCTTGATTTTTGTTTATTTTATTTTATTTTATTTTTATATTTATTTAGATATTCAGCAACTATATCCTGCTTATCATGGGTATCCACAAACAAATTCCTCATCAAGGAATTTTTTTCCCTGCTTGTTTAAGATTGACACTTTGACCCAGAAGATGAGGAATTTGTGAACAGACAAACAGACAAATGTCTGTTAAAAACATTTCCATAGGGTAGACATATGGAATATTTAAAGTTAAAGTTAGTTGTTGTAAAAAAAAAAAAAGTGCATTTAGCTACTTTATCCTGAATTAGCTTAAACACTGAAATCAGTACAAGTTGATATCTGTTTTTCAACGTGTTCCTACATTCCCTTTTGTCAACCACTATTCTGTTAAGTATTAACTGAGATTATTCCATGAATTAAATATTAAAAGTTGACAATGGGTGAAAAGATGTCATACTTTTTTTAAGATGTGTAAAATGCAAATATACAAATATAAATACTGATTAATTCAGTCTTACAAATTGTCAGACACAAAAAGCTAGAATGAATATAATATAGATTTAGGTGTAATTTGTCCTTAAACTGGCCAAATAATAACTACTCCAATTTAACAAATTTTGTCAGTGATTAGTACTTGAGCAGGTAATCTGAGCTCAAAATGATCAAGTGAGGTTTGAAAAATCTGTATCTATTTTGACCTCTGAGAGAAGAATGTGTTTGAGTCTGCTTAGTTTAACTAGGGTTCATAAAAAGTTACCTTTTCATTCAAGAGCATATTGTACAATATAATAAAAGACAAATCAACTTGAACATTTAAGTCAAAATATTATCAAAACTCAATTACTCTCTTACATATTAAGATTAAAAACAGAAGACAGTTTAAAGTACATGGATTTATTATCCAATACAATATGTAGATTTCTAACAAAAGTGATAGATCTGTTATCAATTAATTTAAAATGATTCCATACAGATTGGTTGCTCAGAGCCCATTTTGGGGCTCAACTTAAAAAGAAATAAGGTTACCCAAAACTGTGAATTTGTTGTCAGGACCATAGAGTTCAAGAATTAATCCAAAGCAGTTTACCTGACAAAAGAAATATGCTGTTAGCTTTTCAAAAGGAACACCTGCAGAGTGGAAATCATTTTTATAAAATAACTGCCACCATCTAAGAGGGTTTGTTTTAGACTAGGGAGATTTATAAAACCTACTGAAAGGAGTCATTGGCCTTAGAATGTCCCCTCCCTTAAATTATTCTCATATAAATTTTAAAAGTGTTGTCTTGAACTTTATTTGGTTGTCATAGCTTTATTATGTTCATTGGAAACCCTCCAGCAGGACTGAGTATATCTCAGAGGGAACTGACATGAAATTAGCTTAGAAGATCAAGTATCAGTGATTTTCTTAAAAAGTTTCTTATTCTACTTACAGACTTCTCCTTGTTAAAACCACAAATATCTTCATTCATTAAAAATGTATTCCAAAAGTAAGATAAATGAAAAGCAATATAATATGCTCCTAAAAAATAAGAAGTATATAGTCTATATAAATTGATTTTATAAGCTATCATTAGCAGATATGGCTATTGGAACAAGTATCTCAGGGAACAAAATGAAAGAGCTATTAAAGTAATCGCCACAATGCAGATTATCTTATTACTACAGCAATAAAGTGGTTTTCAGTCAAGCTATGATGAGGTTACTTGGAGTAATTAAATATTAAAACAGCATTTGAATGTTATGTCTGGAATTGATGGATTATCCATTTTATGTTTGCTTTCTATTTTGTCTCTCTACATAATACATTTTCAATGCTATTGTTATTTTATAACATTGTATGTGTTTGATGGGTGGCTCACAATGGCAACTAGAAATAACTAATACACAATATACTCTGGTGAAAATTAAATCAGTTTTAAGAGAAAAAGAATAATTAACAAGTGGATTCCAGGAATTACTGATTCATCTTTACCAACCATTTGACTTGTTACCTTGATTGCATATAAAGCCCATTGAAACCTGCTTTCTCTTTATTAAAACCACTGCTAGATGGTCATCGTTTGAATTTACCTCACCTCTAATTTAAATATAAAAATTACTCTGAAACCAACAATGGTTATCTTTTGAGTCACACTGTATCTGGGCTATGCCAAATCTTTATTTAATCTCTGCTAGAAAGGAAACCAACAGATATGTATCTTTACATTTTAAATACCCATCCTTGGTTTCAACAGATGTCAGGAAGACAATGAAAGACAAATGCAAGTGTTGAAAGTATAAATTTCATATATAATTGAATCAAAGTGAAAATTTGAAGAACATCTGTAACATAAATAGGTTGAATTATAGATTTGTATTGCAAGATTATTAATGGAAATGCAAGGAAAAAGCAAGCAAGGTTGTGTTTCTATTTGAGTAGATCACACAGCCATTTTAAAGTTAAGCATGATTTATTTTTTTCCTCTCCATTCTCTAAATGTGCAACAACATCGTCTTCATTAAAGATGCAGGTGCTGACAGGGTTATTTCCTTTGCCCTCCCTCAGGTCAACAAGCCTTGAGTGTGAAATTGTCTGAAATGATTTACTGCTTACACGCCCCACCCATCCAACCACCACCACTTCAGTACTTTGTTGTTATACCCAGGGGAAGGTAATTGCAAGGAACAATTTCAAGTGTTATCTGGGTTTGAAGCAGCCATAGATAAACTGTAAATTTAAAGAAAGAACCTTTTGCAAAATTCTAGACATAACATATATACACACACCCACCTCATATATTGTTGCGTTTTTGTTTGTTTTAGTTTTTCATGTGCCCAACAGATTTGGAATTGATTTATTATTTGAGGTAAATTTTACTCTCCTTTCTAAAGTGAGAATGAAATTGAAAGTAAATTTCCAAAATCTAAATGTGACAGAATCTTTTTAAGCATTCCTTTTGAAATGCTCTAACTAATGCTCTTGCATGTATACTTGCTACAAAGGTTTTTATTCACAGAAATGGTTTTTCCAATAGTTACGATTAGTTTCTATAGCTGAGTAGTCATGGACAGAGATTAGGAAAATGCATACTACTTAGAACCTATAGAGACTGTTGTTCATAGACAAGCAGTTTGATTTGGTTTTAAGGCCTCTGACTATTCAGTAATGAGTCAATTAACTTAAAAACTATAAAAAGGTATTTGTCTCATCCATTAGAACATAATATTTAGGTTTTACAATAACTTTGACATATAATTTAACTTTCATAACTCTGCACTGAAAGAGGTATTGTTTTAAACAAAGCCAATTTCATCATACAAATATGTACGGTGATAGAAATTTTTCTCAATGTGTTTTCCATAGATGATTTTTTTCAGAATCAGTTCAGATGTTTTTTAAAAATAAAGTTTCCTACGACTCATGCTATAATAACTGAAACAGAAAGCCTGGAATTGAAGCCCAGGAATCTGCTTTTTTACAAGTACCCAAAATGAATCTAATGCACAGAAAATTTGAGAACCACTGTTTTAGATAAATTTGAATTGAAAAGTGCTTTAACACATTTAATGAAGCTTTACTCTCTGACGAAAGGTTTTCACGAGAAAAGGACAAAAGCATTTGAAGATATTTCTGTTTTATATATTGCAAGTTTGGGGGGGGCAGATTTGAGAATGCTGTTGCTTCGTTTTGCTTTGTTTTTATTTTCGTTTCTTGCTATTTTCATCCATTAATAAAATGTATGATTCAAGTTTGTAATTGTTCGCATTAGATGGAAGCCATTAACTCAAGATCAAAAAAAAACACTAAACCAATAAATAGATCAGTGAAAACAGATATATATATTGAAAATGACTTAACACATTTCTTCAGTTTTTTCTGGTGAGATCATTTCCACTAAATTTTGCCCAGGCCTTAATGAAGTGGTCTCAGACATTAAGTGGCTGGAAATCTATAACCAAACTAAAATAATATGTCAATTATGCAAAATTCTGTAAAAAGAGCTTTAGCCCCAGGGCTGCATTATGACATACAGGTGACCAAGGCACTTATGCCTTCGTGGGTCCCTTTCTCCATAAAAGATATTAAAATTATATCTTACAACTATATTGCCAACAAGATAAATATAACCTTCAATGCAAACAATTATTTTTTTTCTTTGGATTTTAAAAGAAATTAAAATATTTTCATGGGCTCCTAAGGCATTTTGGGCCCTACACTGTCTGTGCCTACTGTTCCTAGCGGATGAGTCAGCTCTGCTAAGAACCATAAGACATAGGATGTATCTGTGACTCATGCCTACGTGTGATCCCTAGAAACAATATTCAGTACAAATAAAATGCAGTTAAACCTTAGTTTACACATTTCTACAAGCCTTATAGAAATCTTGAAGAAAAACATAAATTAAGAGTAACCAACTACTCTATGAATGTTACTTTTCACATTTTAGTTTTAACAAAAATAAAAAGGCCCACCTGTACCACACACAAATAAAAGAAAGAAAGAAAGAAAAAAAAAAAAACAGGAGAGATACAAAACCTCCTTAGGAAACATTTGAGAATGTAAGAATGTCAGTGGAGGACAGAAGTCTTTGGGTTCACATAGGCTTGAGATTGAACAATGTTTTTGCTATAATACGCCAGATTTTTTTACCTTGGTTAATAACGTAATCTTTCTCTATGTCAGTTTACCCCATTGCTAAGAAAGTGAGAATAAACTTGTATCATTTGTGAGTAGATTATAAATAAAATTATCAAAGAATTTGGGTCCTTGCGAGTTTTTTGTACTAAAATTGATAACCGTACTATTATTATTATCTATAAATGGATGTTACTGACCTGAACTGTATGGTTGTAGTGGGACAGCAACTACAAATGACACTTGGACTTGCTATTCCATATACCTCTGCCTACCAACACACAGGTCTTTAAAAAAAGAATAGAAAGTTCTGTTAAGGTTGGCAGGAAAAATATTATGGAATAAACACATAAAATTAAATGTTAACTTAAATCTACAAATTTCAGATATTGTGAGTGTATTGATTGTGTAATTCTAGAGCTAACTTTTTCAATTACCCCTTACTGGGGTATGGTATTAAAACAAAACAAAACAAAACAACACTTAGTTATGAATGTTTCAGGATGTTTACTCCCCTGGCCCTGGCCTCGGTCCTCTCATTTTGGTTTTGTACTCTGTTATAAAGAATTTGGAAACTTCTAGGAATTATATTATTCCATGCTTTACATTATTCCATAAATAATGTAAAGCCATATTTCATACATATTTTTAAACCACAAAACAATATTAAAAGGAAAGTATATTGACCACATTTTATTTGATAATGGAATTTTAGATTGGTAACATACACACAAATACACACACAACCTACAACCACAAAGTTCTCTTCTTACAAACTCAGGACTCAATCAGTTATGTCTATCTGATCATAGACTATCCTATGGCCCAATTTATTTGTATCTTTTTCCCCACTTTAGTCATTTATTTGGTAATTGAACATAGTGTGAAACAGTTTTGACAGATTGAACAAGAACTTTCTTTCTTTTTTTCTGAAAAATCACAGCTCCATCCAAAGGAGAGCGAGAAGTGAACCTAACCCCTAGACATCAACATTCTCATAAAAACATTCAGAGCAATCTCTTTTTTTGTTCACAGAGATAAAATCTAGGTTAGATTTATTACCTCCAAGAGATATTCCATAATTATCCAACCTCAAAATTTTCAAAAAAAAACTATTTTTTTTCTAGGTGGTTGAGAGGCTTTATAATGTTTTTCATTTTCAGAGGCATATTTGTATACTACATGTACTGGTAAAAAATGTTATTTATTTTACAAACTTAACCTTTATTTTACAAAGCATATTTTTAGGTTTCTCCTAAAGGAATTCAGAACTTTCCCACAAATAAAAAAATATGCTTTTAAATTATTTATTTGAAGTAACTGTAATTTTAATAACTGAGAAATATTCTAGTTCCAAAAATAGCACTATTAGAGATGAAAATGATAAAAACCAAATAAAATAAAAACACCATTTCAAAATTTATTTTTAAGGAAAACATTTTAAACTGGTGGTCAACTGCACATTTATTAGTGGAAAGTCATGAAAATATAGCTTTTAAACTATGCTGAGTGCTACTTGTGCTGTCTACCATATTGGTCAAACTGCATTAATGAGCTGACACAGCTCACATTCTTAACCCAGAAGCAAATTACATTTTAGTAGCACACATCCCAGGTCAAGAAGGAGACAAGCAGGTATTTGAACCACTGACGACTGAAGGTGAAAATAATAAAATTTTGTTTGTGCCCTGCACAAAATCACCCAAATAGTAGTTCAACAATCTATCCATTAAAATATATGCATATATATATATATGCAAATATATGTATTATTTGTAAGTATTTATATAATAAGCCTACTGCTACTCAAACCATTTGGTCCACCAAGTTTCCAAATAATGGATTTACTATTGTGTTTAATTTCTTTATAATTCATTATTTTCTGCTGTCTAGTCTTAAGACATTTCTCTAAAATTCAAAAATAAATGACCATCACATATTTTTCTCTGCTTTACTTACAAACCTTCAGTAAATTCAACATGATGAAAAGAAAAAGCATGTTTTGTAGTTCATATGTACAGTACACTTATTTTTTGGATGCATTCTCTAGAAGAAAATTTAAATATTGTAAGGTAATCATCAAGGCATACGGATGGGTTATTTTCTTTGAACATTTTTTTCCCCTTTGAGATTAGATATGATGCCATTTGAGCAGTTAATTCAACCTTAATGACTAAGTTATTACTAAATGTAAAAAAATGTGATAGGCTGTGAGAACACCATGTTAATATGAAGGATTGCTATATAAAATGACTTCATTGAGGGAAAAACGATGAGATCCTGGGACAGAGGCTAATATGGGTTAATGGCAAATGTTTACCAGAAACCAGAGCAAAAAGTTGAGAAAATCATGGAAAACTTCGCAGGTAGGTAAATGGGAAGAAAAGAGACGATTGGAAAGTTAACATTTTTAAAGCAGTTTTAGGAGTTTTACGAGGTTCAAAAGGGGTGAGTGCGGCAGAGAATTCCAGACAGGCTCCAGCTAAGGAACAGAGTTAGTATGAGAATAGGAAGAGCTACTGTTTGGTTTGATAAAGAAAAGGGTTGTATCAGGGGCTGGAGATGAGCCAGAGAGACCAGAAGTTCAAATCTCAAGGACTCTTTTGTACTAGGCTGAGCAGCTTTAACTGTAAAATCCGGTTCGGTAGAGTGCCAATAAGAGAGTTTAAGCAAGGGAGTAACTTGCTGAGATTATGGCTTTTAGAATAGTAATTCAAATGGTAATGTAGAATATGAATTTGTTTCTTCATTTTCTTTCAGTTATTCATTCAACAAATATTTATTTAAAACCACTACTGCAAGGTAATGTAACTTCAACGGAAACAGTGTGGATAGACAGTTTTGGTAACTTTTTTTTTTCTTTTCTATGGAGAAAAATATTAAAATCTAATTACGTATCTACTTTTCTAATTTCCATATACTATCATTATGATAAAAGAGGAAAAAATCTCCTAGAAATATTGAAGTGTTTTGTAAATATATAGAAGAGTACCTAGAAGATAGAAATTGTTCTTGGAATGTTAATGCTACATGAATAAATTAATGAGAGGAAGAGATTGCAAAAAATTACAGCAGAGGCCTCACTATGGATGGGCCAGTAAGACAGGTTTGAGAAAATTTGTAGGATACAGAGTCAAAGAAACTGGGTGATGATGGGATGTGTGGGAGAAAGGGGAGGAAGGAATCAAGGATTTCAAGATTTCATTCATGGAGAATGGGGCAGTGGTGACCTTCTTAATGACATAGAGTGCCGCACAGTGATCTATTTTAATACATATTGAATTGAATGTATGTTTATCTTTAGATGATTTACAATATACAATTACTTATAAAAAAACAATAACACATGAGCAAAAAAGAGAATTCCATTATATTTTAGAATCATAATTTACACTATGATTTTTTTGCTGAACTTAAATTCATAATGAATTGAAATGCTATTGAAACTTACCTAGGAGATACATATATATATATATTTAGTATGTTTGTGTATGTATGTATATATTTAGAGTTCTATAGTTTGCTACTGTCTCTTATGTAATTATTAATGCTAGTGGAATTTTCTAAGCAACTAACCAAGTGAACTCATAGGATTACTAATACAAACTATGGAATAAATGACTTGAAATATCTAGGATGTAAAATGTATTTTCTCAGTGCCATTGTGTGGTTCAAGTACCCCACCCCCAATATTCATTTACTGACACAGACACATTTTTAAATTCTTTGGTTATTGTATGTTTCTCGACCTGGTGATGGGGCCTTGGCTTATTTTATCTTATAGTTGTGCTTTTTAAAGAAAGGACTAAAAATTCTATCAATAAAAGTGTCAAATCTTGAAAGAGAGCAAATGCTTAGAGGAAAAAATAAAAGCCAGTATGTCCCTTACTTTCCAGAGATTGTCACTCACTCAAAGATGAGACCTTAATAACCAGAGAAATTGCCAGCTGTACTTCAATTCCATCTCCTTTTATTAGCCTTGGTCTTCTAGTGCAAAGCTTTATTAATTGTTTAAATAGATGGAAGCAAACAGGCACAGTCAGCTATAAGACACTCAATGAAGAAACACGTATTTGTAATCTGACTGTGGAGCCCAGGTCCATTCTGGTTTGATGATATGGCATTTGTGATGAAACCGCCTTGAAAAACCCCATGTGCCACACGATCTGCCTAATTAAGCCATCAGAATGCATTGCAGCAGAGTGCCTCACATGAACTGGTATAAGTAATTTTTGCTCCTCTATTGCTTGGTTAATAGAAAGAAGCATTATTCTAGATTGTGACTGATAGAGGCTCTGTGATACAGCAGTAATAATTGTGCCTGAGGCTAGAGAAAGCCTTTGGTTAAAAACAAAACAAAAGAAAACACCTCTCTATTTGTGTGAGACACTGCCATTATTTCATTAAACTACTTTTCCCTTGATTTCCTAGTGAGCATTCATTTATCCTACTTTCTCTTAATACTTGCATCTTTCCTTTGTCCACCTGGCTGTGTCTTTTGTTTTACAAACAGACTTAATTGCTGCCATATTTTCCCATGGGATAATTTCTTTAGCTGTTTTACTGATCCAATAATTCATAAATAAAATGGTTATTTTGGACTATTAAAACACAGAAGTCTATAAATAACACACAAAGTTGAATGCAGGTATGCCTTGAAAGCATAAAGCCATGTTGCCATGTTAGAATTGCCCTCCTCCAAGAAAAGTATCAACCGTGAAATTTTTGAAAGAATGGCATTTAATACATTTACTTGAAATATGCATTTACATATGTATTTGCATATTTACATATTTACATAAATTTACAGTTATAGCTGATTGCATTAAACACTATTCTTGTTTTCATTCTACATTATTCATACATGCAATGTTAATATATAGAAGCTGATACAAAGGGGAACAATAAAAATTTTGGCTTCTTTAAGATAACTTGTATGAATACATTATACTTTTTTCAATGATAATATTGATAGTCATTTCCTAAATTACCAGGATATCAGGTGATGTATATACACAAATGACTAGATTTTGTCAATATGCAATTCTATAGATATCTATATAGTTTCTCATTTTTTTTTAATCTACTGGCCTTTCACCATTTTAATTTTGTGCCTTTATAGCTTCATATGTCGACACGTATACTCAATCAGGGGCATAAACATGGCATGACTATCATATAGGCTGGTTCTGGGGTTCAGAAAGCTCCATGTCACTGTCCTTGTTCAAGATATATCATTACTTTCTGGGCCATAGCTTTTCCTTATAACCTTGTGACTAATAGCTTCTTCCTATCTTTTCCATTTCACATAGTGTTTTTTTTTGTTCTTCTCTTGGCTTTCTATTTATTAATATGATAAGCATCTTGTAGTTTTTAGACTGCTACATGAAAAAAAGTGCTACTCTCTTTAACAATTAATATAGCTGATTCTATGTTCTTTTAATAAAATTCACTTCCTCAAATATAAGTTGCTGTTGATGGCAGATGCATCTTTATGTATTGCTAAGAAACAGAAAAACCTACTAATTAAACTATGACATGATGTCTTAAGGATAGTTTTACATGATGCATTAATTAGTCAGGCCAAGCTCTCATTGCCTTGTAGTTCCATTCACCCCTTTTGAAGGACTGACAATTTCTCTTCCCTTTTATTTGCATTGTTTGGTAGGTGACGGGGAATCCTTTGAAATTTTTTGGGAAGTAGATTCCTTCTACCTAAGGTTGTCTTCTTTTGTTAAGGAGCAAAAAGGACTTAATTTTTGCTTCACAAGAAAATATAGATCTGTGGCCGTTCTTGTAACAATAAATATTTCCTTCATCAAAGTCAAATCTTTCCCTGAAATTTTGTTTCTAAGTCTCAAATAACAATGAGATTTCCTGACAATGCCCAATCATAGCAGAATCATGGAAGTCATTGTAAATGATAACTAGACTTGTATACTCCCAACACTGCATATAACTCAACTGAAATGACAATGATACAAACAGTTATGACCAAGTGATCACATCAGGATCAGTGGCAATCACATCAAAATTTCCATCTGGCTCACAATTGTAAGATGCCACCAACAATAACAATTCAGTCAAAATATTTAAGAAAATGTTTTGAATTTATGTAATAGGATGCATTATGGGAAATTGCACATGACATATTTTCCATGTTCCTTAAAGCTATTTTATATAAAGGCAGAATTATTCATTGGCAGCTAGGTCTTCTTAATATATCATTATTGTTAGCTAATGTAGAACAAAATTATAGTATAATAAGAATAAAAACACAATTAAAATTTATCCATCTTTAAGTTTCATTTTTGTCTTTCAAATTGGCCTGTCTTCCTGAGGTGTAATAAACTCTACATCAGAGAACCTAATCTCCTCATAGGCTAGTTACCACAGTCTGGAAGGTTGAAATTCCTAAGCAGTATGGAGAGTGCTGACATTAGCAGATAACTTTTTTTTTTTCCATAGAGGTCTCAAGGTAGAAATAAGTAGCTTTAGTAGATAACTATGCTCTTTTCCCACACATTTGCTAGATTCGAAATAGTGGCAATTCAATAACAAGAACTGACTTTATCGTGTTTTGCTTTCAACATATACTGAGATATAACAGAGAGGAGTAGTTGCTAAGTTTGAATAATGAAATACTGGTTACAATAAAATGTTGACTAATACTGGTTACAAGATAATGTTTTTTAGACTTAATCAACCTGGAACAGACAATATATTGATTATGCTTTCTCAATCTATCTACCAATGAAGTGAAACATTCATTGAATCCCGTATTTTGGAATCATGATCTTTTATATTTTGGCATCATGACCTTGTAACCACATTTTATTGTATTTTTTCACCAAAGAATTTTAAAATATATGATATTAACCCACTTAACCTAAGACATTTTATTTTATATATGTAATATAACCCCCTTGTAATACCTTCAGTGTAGAGAAACGATTTTGTTTTTAGTACTTTCTGTAGCACTGATATAGAAATCTGAATCAAATGTTAAAAATTGGTAACGATATTATTTTATCCATGTTAATAAAAGTTTTATTATTTATTTACATGTTAAGTGGATATGATTGTCTATCCCTTTCATATCTACTGTTCCTGCTTAATTTTAAATCAGGATGCTTTCACCAATCATTATATATATGATATATATATGTGTGTATATATCATTATATGATATATATATTACATATATATTATATATATAATATATATATTATCCAAAATGAGTGTATATATAAATATGCCAAATTCCATAGCTTATTTGGATTATATATTGTTTTTCAGCTGGTCTTTATCCAGTAGAATTTGTTATAAAATGTTTGTTTAAATTGTCATATCTTAGATTTTTGGTGGATCAAAAAAGACATTCTGGCAAATATTAAGGTAATTTTACTTAGGTGACTAACAGATCATTTGGAGGGTCAGCAGAAATAAAAGGGTAAACTATATTAAACTGGAGCAGAATGCTAAACGTGATTGAATGTGTTCATAATTTGTGATGTTCCTTAAACCGTCAGTAATTTCAGATTTATAATTTAATTAAAGTGATATTTTTTCTAATTTTTCTGTAAGCATATTTGCATTAATAATCCATCTTTACTGTTAAAAATATTTAGCTATTGTTAACAAAGGATATATTTTATCAACAACTTTAACAAATTAATCAAAAATATAATTAAAGATAGTTAATCTAATGCACTGTGTCTGCAATATCTGGATAAGAAATAAAGCTTCTACCATTAATGGGTACTATTTATTGAGCCTCCAGTATTTGTTTCTCTCTCTGTTGATCTTTGTGAAACAAAGAATTTTTGTTTCTGTTTTACAAGTGAGCAGAGCCAGGATTTGCACCCACCTTGGATTGTCTAACCTGAAGCCCATGATGATATTGCCTGCCCCATGCCAGTCTCATTCTGGGAACTCACTGCAACACAGAATCTTCCCCAGCTTGCATATGTCTGATTGTGGGTAGGATAGGAAATGGTATACATGCTATAATTTGAAAAATTGAGAGATTCCCTGAACCAAATCCATCCGTTAGTCCTTCAATTTTTAATTATGTTTTATGTTGTTTTTAACCTAATTTACTTGATTTGGCCCTTTTGTTTTTCTTGCTTAAAAAAAACAATTTTGCATTTCTAACTTTTTCCCTTTGGTTTACCACTTCTTCCTAACTTTCACAATGGGTATTTAAATGCTATTTGCATGGGAAATAAAATATTTATGTTGGGTTCAAACTTCTGTTGTGTTTCAGAATGCCATACATTTTCCTTTGATTGTGATGACACTACTTACTTAAAAAAAAATCCCAGCACAGTATCAGATAAAGTTTTAATAAATTTTCATGAGATACATTTTCATTATCTAATCATTCTTTTTCTTAGCTTTTCCTTTGGAATCTACCTCATGGCAATGTTAAAACGTGTATCGTACAAATATAACTTAATATTTCTGGAATTATAAGGTATGAATATTTAGTTTATTATTTATATGTATATTCATCAAATTAGCCATATGGATACTCACAAAGAAATTTTTCCTCTATTAGTTGTGCAGTTACCCTTTTTGAGATATATTATTTCTAATAACGTTCTTTAATATTTAACATATGGTCCTTGGTATTTTAAAAATGATTTTCTCTTTTCATCTGTAATGACTTTATGAGAGCAGCATATTTAATTTTACAATTTTACTTCCATATTAAAATGTGTTTCTTCAGTTTCTCTTATTTTCTTTTTCTTCTTTTGATCAGCAAACTTGTATTGAGCCTTTTGATCTCTGATAGCAATACAGAATAACAAGGTAATATGGAAATCCCAGACCAAAACCCTGTTAATTTTCCAGAATATTCAGTGAATTTATATGTGGCTGTCATATTGCTGTTGGTATTGGAATTAAGTTAAATAGACTTACCTACCCCCATGAATTTATACTTGAGGATATATCATAGGGACATGTAAATTAATCATAATTTAAAATAGCCTCCTGTGTAATGAGCCAATTTAAACTTAAATTTGCAGTGAATAAAAACATGGAAGGAATATTTATATTTTCTGAGAACTAAATGTCATCCTTTTTTATTTTTGCAAATGAAAAATTAGTAATACATGTGTGTTTTTTGAAAATCATGTTCTCTTTATTTTCAGATTTTTAGAAAACTGTCTTCCATGATAAATTGACTAGTTTACTCAGAATCACACTGCATAATATATTTAAAATTTGATCGTTGGCTTTTCCTTGCCCTTTGAGTTTAAAAGTTATTTATTTTAAAAATCAAAATCCTATAGCTTCCCATACATGCTGTCAAGACTGGCAATATTTTTAATATTACATTTGTAGGGTAAGAGTAATAGCCCCCAAATAACTTATTACATGATTTGCACTCAAAACCATATTTTATTTCAATACCTGATTTTTGGTAACTTAGTTTCATCTGGAGCCCTAGATATGCAATGGTTTCATCCTGTAATTACTTTTGGCTTTTGGAAGGTCACTCCTTTGCTAGTTATTGCCCTCATAAATTGATTTAATCTTCTGAGTAAGGGCTCAACATACTGATGATCAATATTTTATTGCTTCTATTTCCTTAAACACGATATGAATTATAGTCAAAATTTTTATCACCCAGTACCACATACATAACAATAATATACATGTGATATTACTGCTCAGCTTGTGGTACTGTTTATGAAACAAGACTCTGCTTGAATGACTTTATTTCAGCATTATTATAATCTTCTTTAATTTATAGATAGAAAAGCCATTGACAGTTAACACAGCCCTCTACAAGGCCAACATAGTAACTGAATATGATTTTTCACCACTGTTGCAATGAAGTCCGAATTTTCCTTTGCTTTAAACTATTCTAAAGATGAATTATTTTATATTTTCAAAATATAGTTTGAGTTAAATGTAGATAATTACCTTTTCACAATTTTAGAATAAAAGTCTGAAACTAGTTTGTATTAAAGAATACCACAATGTACTATAAAATACAATTCTCAATTTTGTCTAGAATCATGTTGTAATCACGTAATCATATTTCCTTAGTCAAAACAATTTATGCTATACATCCTTTGCATTTTGTCATCCTACTACCACATTTTTACAATTGTTTATGTTCATCATTTTCATAATATTTTAATCCACATTTGTGAGCTTTTTAAATTTTTATTTAGTTATATACACAAATGCTTTGACATCTCTTAATCAGATTCTCCTGTCCATGCTTCACTGGACAATCATTTTTAACATCTGCTTTTTTAATGCATGTTATAAAAATCAATATTTGATGATGTGAAAATACTTCTGGTAATCCACAGTTTGTTAGGATCATGATTCTGATTGAAAAATGGAAAGTCTCTCTCAGGAGGATAAGCGCAGATGTAAAAATAAGTGCAATCAGAAAACAGTTTTTGTTTATTATAATCATAATCCTATTATCTATAATTTTCAGTTTCACCCCCACAGGCTTACACACTTTAGTAATTCCGTTTCCTAGAAGTAATACGGAACTGTTCAACTATTTAAATACTGAATGCAGTTACCCGAGTTGAGGAGTCTGCTTGCCATCATTTTTGGATACTTTTTTAGCTTTTAACATAACTCAGTGCATTCTGGTAAACTAAATCCTCAGGAAGTATCTGTTCCCATAAAATCATTCAGGCAAGTTGTTTTGATCTTATTAATATTTGACAGCTTTGTCATTGATTTCACTGGCATATTTCACCTTTTTTTGAACTGGCTTATTAATATTGTAGAAGTTAGACAAAATATTCTACATGTGAACATTCCAAAATGTGCATTCAAATGACTTGAGTTCACACAGCAACTATGAATTCACTATAGATAATTTAGAAACTAATAAATTTTAAATAGATGAGAAGAATGACTAAATTGTAAATTGAATTATTATCCTATGGGAATTTTAATGGTTTAATCACTTGTTTTATCAGCATAGGTATACATCTATGAATAGTGCTTTTATATTAGGTAGCTGCATTTTCAATCTTTCTTAATTATTTCAGTCCCTAGCTAAAAATGCTTTTGATTCAGCATTCATTTGAGAAAACATGTTTAATAAAATGTGGGGGACAGTTTGGGTGGGTGAGTGGGTGTCTGTGTCTGTCTGCAATTATTAAGAAAGAGAAGAATTTGAATCACCGAACACAAACCTATTGAGGCCAAATTAAAAACATGGTACTAATTTCTTCTAAAGCAGATAATAGCTGGTTATGTGGCCCACCTACATCAGCTTAATTTGTTATATCATCCAAAGAATCAAGTGGAATAAAAGTATAAATAGATTAAAAACTCCATTCCTGAGATTCAAGTAAGGTTTTTATGTTTTTAAAATTCAGAATTTAAAATAATATTAGGGTAACATACTGTATTCATAACCATTTTACTTGAAAAGTAATTCCCAGTTTGGTATTGAGAGTTTACATTTGTACTGTGGAATGACAAGCAATTTTTATCCAATAGATTTCAGCCTTGGGGAAGTGGGTAGAAGGAGATGTTTTCACTTGAATTCTGAAAGCTGTGGTCTTTCTCCCCAGAACAAAGGGCACAAATGCACAAATACTTGATCCATGGACTCTACATTTAGTCCACAAAGACAGAAAAAAACCATGAATAAAGATCAGAAAAAAATTGTATTCAATCGCCCTTTTTTCACGTGGAAAATAGAAAAAGAGAAAAAAAAAAAAAAAACTTTATGAATTAGTCAAGGCTGAAATTGAAGTTCAGGCATCAACAATCTCCAAATCCAACTTTTTCACTTTCTAATTGTTTGAAGACTCCAACATGGAGAGAGGGACGATTTTAGTCATGGTCCATTAAGATACTCAAATCAATTTTCCTTTTGTCTTTACATCTAATTGTACCATCTAGCTGGCCTCTACATTGCTGACATACAAGCAGTTTTCCCTAGAAAATGATTTATCTTTGTTTTAATTTTTAGGGCATAATTATTTAAAGATTTTATTTTTCTGTTTAACTTCAAATTTGTAGGTTGCCCTTTTAAAAATAGTAACAACATCTGAGTTGTTCTGGCACCTTTCAAAGTGCATCTATTAAGAGAGGTGAGATTACTTAAATTTCAGGGTCAGCCTTTTATTCATTGCACCAAAATTCACATTTGCCAAAGGATATTATATTTTCATTAACTATGAAAAAAGTTATGAGCCAATTAATTTTTCAATGTATCTAATTATACTGGATGGAAAAAATGATTTCCTAGGAAAAAATATTTAATCAATTCCTTAATTTAAAAATTCTAAATGAAACATGATGAGGGCTTGCAGCAAAATGTTTTAGCCCTAGAAAGGGCTAAAAAGTTATGATAATTGATGGACTTAATGAAAAGAATTAAAATCAAGAAAGGACCAAAGCAATCACTTTAGTTTATCATTATGTTTTAAAGTGGCAAGTTAATCATGTCATTCAATGACATTTGTATTTGCAGAATATATTGTATACATTTGTACAGTTAATTTCTTTCCATATTAAAACATTCTAAATTAGTGATGAGATCAGAGGGAAAAATAGGAGGCAATGCTGACTGGAATCTCTTGGATGATGGAAACTGTTAAACACTTGAGCAAACTTTGTTTAGATCTCAGAGAGTTTTATCACAATTTGTGAACTGGGGAGAAAACAGTCGCCAGAAAGTAAAGAGGAATACTGCTGATCAAAGAAAGCAATGGGATTTTACAGGTAGAAAAAGTACAATGAGAGGAAATTTTCCTTGATTAATGCAGACCACCTTTCCTAATATGATAAGTGCAGGTGGTTGTCTGGCAAAGAGGAATTTAGCTGGTATAAGAATTGGGAGTTGGCAATAGCTGATTGGTTGATTTAAATTCTGTTTTCTGGATAAGGCAGGCATTTACAGGGAATAGAAACTTACTTAGATTTTGATTTTGCTGACATGGGGCTTAGAACGGACATCTCTGTCTGGGTCTTGTATTAGTTAGAGTTCTCTATATATTTAAATATTATGAGATTTTTTTAAAAAAGAGTTGGGTCACACAGTTGTGGGAATGAGAAAGTCCAAATTATGAAGGGCAGACTACAAGCTGGGAACTCTGATAACATAGTTGGTTAATGTACAGTACTTATAAGGCAGAGCATTGTACAGCAGTACTGCTGGTATGAGTTAGAGCCTCATCTGAAGCATGACCCTCTTGGATGTCTGCATCTCCCCATGGGTCACACTATGTACCTCACCTTTGGGTCCTGTTGGTAATTCAGTCTAGTCACAGGTATGGAAGAAAAGACGGGTGGTGGAGGTGGGTCATGAGAGGAATTAAAAGTGCCTTGCAAGCCAACTACTTCAGGGCATTCCACTGCAGTTTCATTTGGTGAAACAGGAATAATCTCTTCAGACAGATGTATGAGGACTCTTTCCTCTGGGGAGGTAGTTACAGGTTTATCAGGCACAGCAGGGTTAATCTCTTCAAGTGGAGATTGGATGGCTGATTCCTCAGGGCAGACCATTATGGGTGTATCTGGTAAAGCCATAGCAGAATCTAGTGTTTCAGTGTCCCCAATGCTATTATCAACCCATATGTCCCCACTCCTAGTACCAAAATCTTTATTAGTCAGGTTCCTCTAGGGAAACAAAACCCATAGCTGATATATATGCAGATATAGATTTGAATACAATGGTAATATTATGAGTTTTTTTGTTTGTTTGTTTTTTAAATAGGAATTGGCTCACATGACTGTGGGGATGGGCAAGTCCAAATTCCATAGGGAAAGGTGTAAGCTGGGAACTCGGACATAGGTTTTCCATGAATTAACCAGGAGGAGTTGGCTGGCTGAAATAGAGATGGAAATTCTCCCTTTTGACTGCTGAAATCATCACTCAAGGCCATTAACTGATTAGATGAGACTTCTTTCATTGTTGAATGCAGTCTCCTCAGTTGATTGAAGATGTGCTCAGCCATAGATGCAATCAACATACTGATGATTTAAATCCATGAAATATCCTCACATAACAATCAGGCTAGTACTAGCTTGACCAAACAACTGGATACCATTACCTGGCCAGGTTGACACATGAACTTAACCATCACAGGCCTACTAGATTTTATTTATCAAAGGAGTGAATGTTAATACCAGGAAGCAGATATGGAGATTGGACATGCATGAATAAACAACAAAAATATAGTATTTTGGATTCTGCAGATCATGGGACGTGATCTGCATATTAGGATACCCCAACAATATATGCTTATTACTGTTATTTGGTTTTCTTCTTTCTTAACACTCCTGGGTGAGTGAGTTTGCATTTCTGTCTTTCAACATGTTCACGATAAAACTATTGTGTCCCAACTATAATTGTAATATCCTATCCTGATTTTGTGCATCTAAATGCATATTTATTACTTATCTCAAGATTAAACTCCTCTGCTTTTGAGGATGGTTTTTGCTATAGGGTTTGCAGGTAACTGTCAACCTCTTTAAACCTAATACTTATTGCTTTAATATGTTTAATTAATTCAGACCTGGCAAATACATTTACTCTCTTAGTCTTATTATTAAAAAAAATAAGCTGAACTTGAAAACTAATATGAAATATATATTTTTGCTCTTTCCCCTTTATCTGCTTCTAAAGAATATTCCAAATATGTAGTTACTAAGGTCTACTGTAAGATGCATGATGCCACACATTACACTTAAACTAAAGTGAGAGTGAACACTGTTATGAACTAACACTTATGAACCAAATGAAGTAACCTTATAAAGTAGTTCCTGAACATCTTACAAAAGAGAAAAACAAAATTTGTGCAATTCCCTTTGTTGTTCATGAGTAAATACAAAGCATAATAGTGTCCTAGAGACTTCAAATATTTTTTTAAATTTTAAGGGAGACCCAAAGATTCATCTTTACTTAAATGGAACCAAGGGACAAGTGCTCAGAGTCAAATAGTTATGTGAGAGCTCCTTGATGAGAACTTTTTCTGTCTTTTCTCATGTATTATCACTTTACTCATTCTAACATTATACATAAATTGAAGGAAGTATCATTTACACATGTATCATTTACTACTTGACAGTAGGGTAATATAAAGGTTTCCACCAGGAAGGGACTATTAAGATTATTTAAATGGATCTGTGGGATCCATGCAAATGTCAACATTGGCTCTAGGCTAAATAACGAATACTTGAGTATGTGTGTTAATACACAGTCATATTAAAGGATAACTGAATTCATAGGAAATCCATGTTTTAAGTTTTCTCAATTGATGGGCACTAAAAGTACCAGAAGACATATTAGTAATTATATATTAGCAATATATAATCATACTAAAAAAGCATCCTTGTATTCAAAATGTTTTTGACTTACTGGAGTTATATGTAGTGTTGGCCTGGACCTTAGCATTGCCAGCTCTTCAGGACCTCTCAACTGATATGATGTGTGTGTATGTTTAAGAAAGAAGAGATAATAATCAGCTTTCACTCACATAAGTCCAATGTGATCTTGAAGGTATATTTTTTTGTATCTTCATTTTATTTTATGGACTTTGATAAGGATGCACTTTCAAGATTTATCTCTATGATTATCCCTAAAAGAAAGAAGAGGTTTTGGCAAATGTGGGCTTCATCATCTCAAAATTTTCATTTTGGGGTCATCATACCAAAATTAGAATAACTATAATTTTTAGCATTTATTTAAGAGCTTACTTTGTGTTCTAATAGGTATTTCATACACATTATTACATTTAATTTTCAAAATTTCTGTGTAATATTAGTCTCTCAGTTTTGTATTTGAAGAATCTGAGACTCACACAAAATGTCTCTGGCCAAGGTCATATAAAGAAAAAGTTAAGTACCTAAATATAAACTAAGTTCTGTCTGATACCTAAGACTGTGCTTGAGTCCACTTTATGTAAGGTGCCTCCCAAGCTTCTCATTCTTGGTATTTTTTATGGTTTGCTAAAGCTGCCATCATGCAAAATACCAGAAATGGGTTGGCTTTTTTAAAGGGGATTTATTAGGTTACAAATTGATAGCTCTAAGGCATTAAGAGTGTCCAAACTAAGGCATCAACAAGAGGATACCTTCACTGAAGAAAGGCTGATGGCATCCAGAATACCTCTGTCAGCTCAGAAGCCATGTGGCTGGTGTCTACTGGCCTTTGCTCCTGGGTTCTGGTTTCAAACTGGCTTTCTCCAAAATGGCCCTGGGCTTCTGTCTCTCTTAGCTTCTCTCAGCTCTCTGCTTGGTTCCCCTGGGTGATTTCTCTCTAAGCATCTAGGAGTCCTCTCTTTGCTTCTCTGGGGCAAACTCAGGGCTTCATCTCTTAGCTTAGCATCTCCAAACATCTTTCTGACTGCATCTACAAGTATCTGTGTCTGTGTCAACTCTTAGCTTCTCCCAGGGGTAAACTCTGGATTATGTATCTTAGCTTCTCTCCAAAATGTCTCTGTCAGCTTCTTTGAGCTCCTTCTCTCCTCAAGCTCTCTTAAAGGACTGATCTAATTAAGACCCACCTGGAATGGGTGGGGTCACACCTCCTTGGAAACAATCTAATCAAAAGGTCTCACCTACAGTTGGTTGGGTCACATCTCCCTGGAAACAACCTAACCAAAGATCAAAGATTGCATCCTAATCAAAAGACTAATAAGTCTACCCCCACAAGACTGCGTTAAAGGGCATGGCTTTTGTGGGGGACGTAATAGATTCAAACCAACACAGTAATGGAGAAGAAGATGAGCATTCAATTTTCTAGTCTACCATTCAATAAATACCACAATGATTCTAAAAAAAAAAATATGGACATGACTCAAGGATTCGAAAATTGTATTTTTTCAGTCTTCTTGCAATTACATTTTTTAAAGTTGATATCAAGCCTTGATTAAAGTTCATTTATCTATAATAATTATTTTTCATTGCCATTTGTGCCAGTTTGGATGTATTATGTCCCCCAAAATGCCATGTTCTTTGATGCAGTCTTGTGGGGGGAGATGTATTAGTGTTGATTAGATTGAAATCTTTGAGTGTTTCCATGGAAATGTGACTCAATCAACTGGGCAAAACCTTTCATTGGATTATTTCCATGGAGGTGTTGCCCCTCCCATTCAGGGTGGGTTTTTATTGTATCACTGGAGTACTTTAAAAAGAGCCACACAGCTGATAGTGACATTTTGGAGAGCAACAGAGAGTGACATTTTGAAAAGGAACTACAGCTAATTGAGGACAGAACACCCCAATAGAAACATTTTGAAGAATACCACCCAGGACCAAGCAGACACCTAGAAAGGAATGTCCTGGAAAGGCCATTTTGAAACCAAGACTCCAGAGCAGATGCCAGCCATGTACCTTCTGAGCTAACAGACGTTTTCCAGATGCCATTGGCCATCCTCCAGTGAAAGTACCTAATTGTTGGTGTCTTACCTTGGACACTTTATGGCCTTAAGACTGTAACTGTGTAACCAAATAAACTCCCTTTATAAAAGCCAATCCATTTCTGGTGTTTTGTGAAAAGGCAGCATTAGCAAACTGGAACACTGTTCATATTAAAATAAACATCATAGAGCTTAAACAATTTCACACGTCCATGATGATTCTTTTAAGCAACTTGAATTGAAAGCTGCATGCTGGCAGTTTGCTTGACTACACCTTTTTCACCATTGCCAAAAATTTCCTATGAAACATGAAGTGAATATAAACTTGGTGATCAAATGACTTATATCCCATAGGTTTTGGTTGTGATCAGAAACAATTACCAAGACCTACTTTCTATATACAAAATAAACATATTTGATCAATGTTTATAGTTATGAAAATTGAAAGCATGAAGAATTTAGGACACTTACTAATTTATCAACATTAATTTATCAAACCTTTGACAATGCATTTTAGCTAATTAGCCATCTTATATTAATTCATATTGTTAGCCATCTTATACAAATACATATTCCATTTAAAAAACATAAAAAAATTCTTGCAAAGGCATCTTAATTCACTCTCTTTGAAAGCATACATTATAAATTCACAAGATTGCAGCAAAAATAATTTTAGTATCATCTTTGCAATTACATAGCAAAATTCACCATATATATATATTGATGATAAATTAGTGTTTGACCTCAGCCTTCCATACTGCATTAGATATTTTCTTTTGTCTGAAAACTTCTGACAAACGTAAATTTATGGTGGAAATGACCTCTCAGTTTTATTTATGGAATAAGAAGCACAACACAGCAGTAGATCACAGGATGACATATGATTACTGTTTCTTGAAATAGGTACAGTATCATGCAGTGCAGTGAACCATGCCTGGTGCTGTGCTGAGCAGTACTCTGTGCTAAACTCTGTGCTGAACTGTGGATGGCAAACCCCCTTAGGTAGTAAATGGAAATTTGACAGAATCGGTTAGCTACAAGAAACTCGGAATTCTACTAGAAGTGTGATTTTTCACCTGAAAAGTTGAAGGGAAAATATTTTGTAATTTAGATTTATCCATTGTGACTATTAAACATGGATATTCTAATTTTATATGACAATTTTTCACATAAACAAGTGTGCTTACTTTGGAATTTTCAAACTTTTCTCTACCTTTATATGTTTTTTTTTTTTCCTTTCTATTTCACCCTAATATATAGTAGATGTGTCATTACATAATTTTGATTTCAACATTCAGTAGTAAATTCCTAAGATCTATCTAAGGAATAAACTTATATAATGTGAATCTTAATTTTGAAAATTTTACTTTTGTTGGGAGGAAAAGTAAATTATGTTTGCTACAGTTATGAGAAATCATGCTCCTGTGATATCTAAACAAACACACACAGATACGCACACACACACATGTATTTAAAAGCCACCATCTTTATTTGGTGTATCACTTGTCTTAAATAATATTCACAGTAGTGTTCTTTTTTTTTTCTTTTTTTTTTTATCTTCATTTTATTGAGATATATTCACATACCATGCAGTCATACAAAACAAATCATACTTTCGATTGTTCACAGTACCATTACATAGTTGTACATTCATCACCTAAATCAATCCCTCACACCTTCATTAGCACACACACAAAAATAACAAAAATAATAATTAGAGTGAAAAAGAGCAATTGAAGTAAAAAACAACACTGGGTACCTTTGTCTGTTTCCTTCCCCTATTTTTCTGCTCATCCATCCATAAACTAGACAAAGTGGAGTGTGGTCCTTATGGCTTCCCCAATCCCATTGTCACCCCTCATAAGCTACATTTTTATACAATTGTCTTCGAGATTCATGGGTTCTGGGTTGTAGGTTGATAGTTTCAGGTATCCACCACCAGCTACCCCAATTCTTTAGAAACTAAAAAGAGTTGTCTAAAGTGTGCGTAAGAGTGCCCACCAGAGTGACCTCTCGGCTCCTTTTGGAATCTCTCTGCTACTGAAGCTTATTTCATTTCCTTTCACGTCCCCCTTTTGGTCAAGAAGATGTTCTCCGTCCCACGATGCCAGGTCTACATTCCTCCCCGAGAATCATATTCCACGTTGCCAGGGAGATTCGCTCCCCTGGGTGTCTGATCCCACGTAGGGGGGAGGGCAGTGATTTCACCTTTCAAGTTGGCTTAGCCAGAGAGAGAGGGCCACATCTGAGCAACAAAGAGGCATTCGGGAGGAGCCTCTTAGGCACAATTATAGGGAGGCCTAGCCTCTCCTTTGCAGCTACCGTCTTCCCAAGGGTAAAACCTATGGTAGAGGGCTCAACCCATCAAACCACCAGTCCCCTATGTTTGTGGTCATGTTAGCAACCATGGAGGTGGGGTAGGTGAATACCCCTGCATTCTCCACAGGCTCCTCAAGGGGGCACTACATCTTTTTTTCCTTGTTTTTCTTTTTTTTTTTTTAACCTTCCCTTCTTTTTTAAATCAACTGTATGAAAAAAAAGTTAAAAAGAAAACAAACATACAATAAAAGAACATTTCAAAGAGACCATAACAAGGGAGTAAGAAAAAGACAACTAACCTAAGATAACTGCTTAACTTCCACCATGTTCCTACTTTACCCCAAGAAAGTTACCTAATATAGCAACATTTCTGTGAACTTGTTCCTACTATATCCATCAGAAATTAACAGAGCATAGTCATTCCTGGGCATCCCCAGAACGTTAAATAGCTTATCTGTTCTTCTTGGATTATTGTTCCCCCTTCCTTAATTGCTCTCTATTGCTAGTTCCCCTACATTCTACATTATAAACCATTTGTTTTACATTTTTCAAAGTTCACATTAGTGGTAGCATATAATATTTCTCTTTTTGTGCCTGGCTTATTTCGCTCAGCATTATGTCTTCAAGGTTCATCCATGTTGTCATATGTTTCACGAGATCGTTCCTTCTGACTGCCGCGTAGTATTCCATCGTGTGTATATACCACATTTTATTTATCCACTCATCTGTTGAAGGACATTTGGGTTGTTTCCATCTCTTGGCAATTGTGAATAATGCTGCTGTGAACACTGGCGTGCAGATATCTGTTCGTGTCACTGCTTTCCGATCTTCTGGGTATATACCGAGAAGTGCAATCGCTGGATCGAATGGTAACTCTATATCTAGTTTTCTAAGGAACTGCCAGACTGACTTCCAGAGTGGCTGAACTATTATACAGTCCCACCAACAATGAATAAGAGTTCCAATTTCTCCACATCCTCTCCAGCATTTGTAGTTTCCTGTTTGTTTAATGGCACCCATTCTAATTGGTGTGAGATGGTATCTCATTGTGGTCTTAATTTGCATCTCTCTAATAGCTAGTGAAGCTGAACATTTTTTCATGTGTTTCTTGGCCATTTGTATTTCCTCTTCAGAGAACTGTCTTTTCATATCTTTTGCCCATTTTATAATTGGGCTGTCTGTACTATTGTCATTGAGTTGTAGGATTTCTTTATATATGCAAGATATCAGTCTTTTGTCAGATACATGGTTTCCAAAAATTTTTTCCCATTGAGTTGGCTGCCTCTTTACCTTTTTGAGAAATTCCTTTGAGGTACAAAAACTTCTAAGCTTGAGGAGTTCCCATTTATCTATTTTTTCTTTTGTTGCTTGTGCTTTGGGTGTAAAGTCTAGGAAGTGGCCGCCTAATACAAGGTCTTGAAGATGTTTTCCTACATTATCTTCTAGGAGTTTTATGGTACTTTCTTTTACATTGAGATCTTTCATCCATTTTGAGTTAATTTTTGTGTAGGGGGTGAGGTAGGGGTCCTCTTTCATTCTTTTGGATATGGATATCCAACTCTCCCAGCCCCATTTGTTGAAAAGACCATTATGACTCAGTTCAGTGACTTTGGGGGCCTTATCAAAGATCAGTCGGCCATAGATCTGAGGGTCTATCTCTGAATTCTCAATTCAATTCCATTGATCTATATGTCTATCTTTATCCCAGTACCATGCTGTTTTGACAACTGTGGCTTTATAATAAGCTTCAAAGTCAGGGAGTGTAAGTCCTCCCACTTCGTTTTTCTTTTTTAGAGTGTCTTTAGCAATTCGAGGCATCTTCCCTTTCCAAATAAATTTGATAACTAGCTTTTCCAAGTCTGCAAAGTAGGCTGTTGGAATTTTGATTGGGATTGCATTGAATCTGTAGATGAGTTTGGGTAGAATTGACATCTTAATGACCTTTAGTCTTCCTATCCATGAGCATGGAATATTTTTCCATCTTTTAAGGTCCCCTTCTATTTCTTTTAGTAGAGTTATGTTTCTTTGTATAGGTCTTTTACATCTCTGGTTAAGTTTATTCCTAGGTACTTGATTTTTTTAGTTGCTATTGAAAATGGTATCTTTTTCTTGAGTGTCTCATCAATTTGTTCATTTCTAGCATATAGAAACATTACTGACTTACATGCATTAATCTTGTATCCTGCTACTTTGCTAAATTTGTTTATTAGCTCTAGTAGCTGTATCGTCAATTTCTCAGGGTTTTCTAGATATAAGATCATATCATCTGCAAACAATGACAGTTTTACTTCTTCTTTTCCAATTTGGATGCCTTTTATTTCTTTGTCTTGCCGGATTGCCCTGGCTAGCACTTCCAGCACAATGTTGAATAACAGTGGTGACAGCGGGCATCCTTGTCTTGTTCCTGATCTTAGAGGGAAGGCTTTCAGTCTCTCACCATTGAGTACTATGCTGGCTGTGGGTTTTTCATATATGCTCTTTATCATATTGAGGAAGTTTCCTTCAATTCCTACCTTTTGAAGTGTTTTTATCAAAAAGGGATGTTGGATTTTGTCAAATGCTTTTTCAGCATCTATTGAGATGATCAATTGATTTTTCTCTTTTGACTTGTTAATGTGTTGTAATACATTGATTGATTTTCTTATGTTGAACCATCCTTGCATGCCTGGAATGAACCCCACTTGGTCATGGTGTATGATTTTTTTAATGTGTCTTTGGATTCGATTTGCAAGTATTTTGTTGAGGATTTTTGCATCTATATTCATTAGGGAGATTGGTCGGTAGTTTTCCTTTTTTGTAGCATCTTTGCCTGGTTTTGGTATTAGATTGATGTTAGCTTCATAAAATGAGTTAGGTAGTGTTCCATTTTCTTCAATGTTTTGAAAGAGTTTGAGTAAGATTGGTGTCAGTTCTTTCTGGAAAGTTTGGTAGAATTCCCCTGTGAAGCCATCTGGCCCTGGGCATTTATTTGTGGGAAGATTTTTGATGACTGATTGGATCTCTTTGCTTTTGATGGATTGGTTGAGGTCTTCTATTTCTTCTCTGATCAGTCCAGATTGCTCATATGTTTCCAGGAAATTGTCCATTTCTTCTACATTATCCAGTTTGTTGCCATACAGTTGTTCATAATATCCTCTTATAATTTTTTTAATTTCTTCAGGATCTGCAGTTATGTCACCTTTTTCATTCATTATTTTGTTTATTTGGGTCTTCTCTCTTTTTGATTTTGTCTGTCTAGCTAGGGGCTTGTCAATCTTGTTGATCTTCTCAAAGAACCAACTTTTGGTGATATTTATCCTCTCTATTGTTTTTTTGTTCTCTATGTCATTTATTTCTGCTTTAATCCTTGTTATTTCTTTTCTTCTACTTGGTTTAGGATTGGTTTGCTGTTCATTTTCTAGCTTCTTCAGTTGATCCATTGGTTCTTTGATTTTGGCTCTTTCTTCCTTTTTAATATATGCGTTTAGTGCTATAAACTTCCCCCTTAGCACTGCTTTTGCTGCATCCCATAGGTTTTGGTATGTTGTGTTCTCATTTTCATTCCTCTCTATATATTTAGCAATTTCTCTTACTATTTCTTCTTTAACCCACTGATTGTTTAGGAGTGTGTTGTTTAACCTCCAGGTATTTGTGAATTTTCTAAGTCTCTGATGGTTATTGACTTCTAATTGTATTCCATTGTGGTCAGAGAATGTGCTTTGAATAATTTCAATCTTTTTAAATTTATTGAGGCTTGTTTTATGTCCCAGCATATGATCTATTCTGGAGAAAGTTCCATGAGCACTAGAAAAGTATGTGTATCCTGGTGATTTGGGATGTAATGTCCTGTATATGTCTGTTAAATCTAATTCATTTATCAGATTGTTTAGGTTTTCAATTTCCTTATTGGTGTTCTGTCTGGTTGATCTATCTATAGGAGAGAGTGATGCGTTGAAGTCTCCCACAATTATTGTGGAAACATCAATTGCTTCCTTTAGTTTTGCCAGTGCTTCTCTCATGTATTTTGTGGCACCTTGGTTGGGTGCATAGACATTTATGATTGTTATTTCTTCTTGTTGAATTGCCCCTTTTATTAGTATGTAGTGGCCTTCTTTGTCTCTCAAAACATCCCTGCATTTGAAGTCTATTTTATTTGAGATTAATATTGCTACACCTGCTTTCTTTTGGCTGTAGCTTGCATGAAATATTTTTTTCCATCCTTTCACTTTCAGTTTCTTTGTGTCCCTGTGTCTAAGATGAGTCTCTTGTATGCAACATATTGATGGTTCATTTTTTTTTGATCCATTCTGCAAATCTATATCTTTTAATTGGGGAGTTTAATCCATTTACGTTCAATGTTATAACCGTGAAGGCATTTCTTGAATCAGCCGTGTTATCCTTTGGTTTATGTTTGTCATATTTTTCCCCTCTCTCTATTAATATCCTTTATTGTACCCATACCGAATCTCTTTAGTACTGAACCTTTCTCCAAGTCTCTCTGTCCTGTCTTTGTTTCTCTGTCTGTAGGGCTCACTTTAGTATCTCTAGTAGGGCAGGTCTCTTGTTAGCAAATTCTCTCAGCATTTGTTTGTCTGTGAAAAATTTAAGCTCTCCCTCAAATTGAAGGAGAGCTTTGCTGGATAAAGTATTCTTGGCTGGAAATTTTTCTCACTCAGAATTTTAAATATATCGTGCCACTGCCTTCTTGCCTCCATGGTGGCTGCTGAGTAGTCACTACTTAGTCTTATGCTGTTTCCTTTGTATGTGGTGAATTGTTTTTCTCTTGCTGCTTTCAGAACTTGCTCCTTCTCTTCTGTGTTTGACAGTGTGATCAGAATATGTCTCGGAGTGGGTTTATTTGGATTTATTCTGCTTGGAGTTCGCTGAGTATTTATGATTTGTGTATTTATGTTGTTTAGAATATTTGGGAAGTTTTCCCCAACAATTTCTTTGAATACTCTTCCTAGACCTTTACCCTTTTCTTCCCCTTCTGGAACACCAATGAGTCTTATATTCAGACGTTTCATATTATCTATCATATCCCTGAGGTCCGTTTCGATTTTTTCAATTTTTTTCCCCATTCTTTCTTTTATGCTTTCATTTTCCATTCTGTCATCTTCCAAGTCACTGATTCATTGTTCAACTTCCTCTAGTCTTGTATTATGAGTGTCCAGAATCTTTTTAATTTGGTCAACAGTTTCTTTAATTTCCATAAGATCATCCATTTTTTTATCTAGTCTTGCAATGTCTTCTTTATGCTCTTCTAGGGTCTTCTTGATTTCCTTTGTCTCCCGTACTATGGTCTCATTGTTCATCTTTAGTTCTTTGAGTAGCTGCTTTAGGTGCTGTGTCTCCTCTGATATATTGATTTGAGTGCTTGGGCTTGGGTTATCCATATTGTCTGGTTTTTTCATATGCTTTATAATTTTCTGTTGTTTTTGGCCTCTTAGCATTTGCTGAACTTGATAGGGTTCTTTTAGGATGTGTAGACCAATTGAAGTCCTTATCTCTAATTTATCAGATCTACAGCTTCGTGGAGTACACTTTCTCTAACTAACCAGCAGGTGGTGTCCACGAGCCACCTGTTCTCCACAAGCCAGTTCTCCCCTGCTTAGCCTTTTTGGTGAGTGGGGGAGTGAGTCTTGTGGGGTCCAATTGGTGTACCAAGCTTGTGTGTTTAGTTGGTGTTGCCTGCGTGTATATGGGGTGTGTTTCTGGGCAGTCAGGGAGGGGGGGTGGCTCTAACAATCAAATCTCCCTGGTGATCCTAGAGTTTTAAAGCTGCTGCAATAGTTTAATCCTTCAGTTCAGTCCTGCCACAGTTTGTCTCTGCCACTGACCCACAAGTCCTTGGTATTGGCGTATGGCTCCTGAGACTTGCACGTGGGTCCCTCTTCCAGGCCGTGCACCCCCTGGCCCTCTGTTGAGGGATGACTGTGCTATCTCACAGGTGAGTGCCGTCCCCCCAGGGCGGTTCTGGGCTGCTGGGCTGTGTAGGGAGGCTCCCAGTCTGCTGAAATGATGGCTGAATGGGGCTTTGTTAATTCACACTGCTCCACCTTCCCAACTCTGGGACAATCAGCTGAGGTTGCAGGGAAGGCTAATGTCCACGCCCAGTGTTGTGGTGTGTGCCTGTTATTTGAAGCACTTCCGTCACACTGGGTTGTGTGGGGCAGCTTTGGTCTATGGGGCTGGTGATGGGCAGGAGTGTTTCCTGTCCACCAGGATGATGGCTGTGAGCGGGCACCCCCCTTTTCTTGGGAAGTTGTGATGTTTAGTGAATTTTCTCAGCCACTGGATTATTGCCTTTTGTCTCAGAGCTCTCTTAGTTCTGCTCTTGACTTGACCTGTCCAAATTGCAAGTCTTTGAAGCTTTCTGTATTGGGCTTCTTAGAGTAATTGTTTTAGAAAAAGAAAAAAGGATTAAAAAAAGGGGCCCTCCTCAGAGATCTAATGGGTTATTGAAATGCTAAGAGACAAAGCAATTAGGGCCATTAAGGAAAAGTCCACAGGGCAGAGAGATCAGCTTTTCTTCGGGATTTGCATATGAGCCTCAGGGCCTGAGCTCTTCCCTTCCCCTTTCTATGTTCACCAGAACTCCAAAAATCCTCCACTTTTATTTTGGAGTTTTTCGTGTTGTTTTTTTTCTATGCCTGTCTCCTCTCTGCTGGGCTGGCTGCTCTCAGATTCTCTGCTGTCTGGTCTCAGTCTATCTATGGTTGGAGTCTGGATCAGTAGAATGAGTTTCTGATAAGGGCTGCCACTGCAGTTCTCCCTTCTCCTTCCTGGAGCTGACAGCCCCTCCTCCCACGGGACTGAGCCTGGCACGGAGGGGTGCGGGTCCCCTGGCCACAAAAACTTACAGATTTTGCTGATCTCAGCAGTTCCACGTTTTCATGAGTGTTGTATGAAGTATGCCCAAAGTCAGATTGCTCTGTGGTGTCCAGTCCACGCAGTTCCTGGCTTTCTACCTACTTTCCTGGAGGAGTAACTAAAACATACAGCTCACCAGTCCGCCATCTTGCCCCACCTCCCTCACAGTAGTGTTCTTGAACAGCAGTGACTCTTCTTAACTAGTTTAGTGAGTGGAATAGTGGAGCCAGATGAGATATTCCCCAAATGATGATGGTCTTTCATAAATTTACAAGACAAATGTAGAAACAGAGGTTTTAATTTTTTCTGAAGCACTGAAATGTCCCATACTTGGGAAGAAAATTTGGGTTTATTAACTTTTTATGACCTTGCCTATGACACAAATGTCAAATTATCCTAGTTCCATTTTTATTCATTTTGTAACTAAAATCTGATTACTCCAATTAATGTTTATGGCAGGAAAGAAAATTAAATTTTACTAAATAACTTAAGCTCTAGTTCTTTTCCAAAAATTAAATATAAGATTAAATAATATGTTTTAATTTAACATGAGTGTTTTCATATAAATTTATCCAAATTGGACTCCCTGAAACATGATTTTTTTCTCTCAATTTTTATAATCATACTCCAAATTTCAAATAAATAATTTCTTTCTTATTGGATATTTTGACAGATTATTACTGATTATTATGGCTAGTTTCCTTTCCTACACAACAATTATTGAATAATTTTCATTATGTTTATAGAGAATCCATCCCAACCATAGATATTTTTTGAATGAACATAGTAAAAAGCCCTTTCAGAATTCTGTCCATTCTAAGCTATGTGATATAAGAAAAAAAATGACATCATCAAAATGACCTTTCAACACGAAAAAATAATTCGCTAGAAACAAAGATATAAGCAATCAAAATAGAAGAGAAAGTGAAGCAATGAGGATGAAGGGTTGGAATTGCTTTTTCGAGGTGTTTCAGATTGCATCATGCTTTTTTTTTCTTCCATTTCTCTCCTTTCTTCAGAAACCATGACCTAATTATCTATATTCATTTCTATGAAACTTCATTCATGGCGCCAATTTTATTTAACTTGTTTTATACTTTTCAAGCTTAGTTTTGCATGTTACAAGTTGAAGGGAGTTAGAACAAAACAGTAAGACCAAAAAGAAAGATCCATGAAAGTCCAGGCACAATATTTTACTCGTAGATGACCACACTCTGACACAAAGTGTACTGTTTCACTCTCCCCATATGCATGGTCTCAGGGGAAAGTGTCTGAATCACCAGAACCACACACTGATGAAATAAATTGGATACTGAGAATGCAATCTCAAACACCTTTATAAGTTAGTTATTTTTAAACTGAATTTCTTCAAATATGTCAAAGTCTCTTTACTTCACTTATGACCAATCTTCTTCAGATAATTTCTATACAAAAATAAGTTTTTCAAAGTACATTGGGAGGGAAAAATTGACTGGAGCTTTCATTTTGTTTATTTTGTTTTTGAAGTGAGTTCACTTGTATTGGTGTGAAAATTCCAATGACAATAAACTGTTTAATTACCATATTATATTGATAAAAACAATGAGAGATAAATTTAGCAAGCTAAAAGTAACTAATTTCAAAATATGCTCAAAGAACATGTTATGGTTTTCATTGCATGACTACTTTGGTTGCATTTCTTAACTGTTTAATTAAAGTGAATATTAATTGAAGATATTCATTCCTCAACATAGAAAAACGTTCACCTAGTCTTAAACTTGTTCTCTTGAACATATTTCAACCCAAATCTCACTTGAACATCAGAGAAACTCATAATATCTTTCAGCAGATAATGTTGCAATGATACATACAAAAATAATAGTCAACATTCAAATATTTGTTTTTCTATTGTGCTATTTCTTCTTCTATATTACCTTTTCTCTATTGAATGTTTGTATATGGATTGTTTGCTATATTAAACATGGGAATGGTTTTAGGAAAAAAGACAGTGGCCAAAACTTACTTTAGTTTTACTTACTACTTAAGCACTAACCTCATGACAATAGCTCATGACATAGTTCATAGACTGCATATAAATGGAATATTTTGACCTCTGACCTTTGTCATTGAACCTGCTGATAAAAAGTGGCCATTGGTCAAAGGATGAAGATTAATTGCAGAATTTATCTGTGGAGGCCACATGTGCATAGCTTTAGATTGGGAAGATAAGAACTAAAACTAGTTGTCACCTAGGGGTTATTAATTCTAATCATACAGAAATGACATTTGTCCTCAGGAGAACAACAAATAACCCTGAGATGACAGGAATCATATTTGTGCTATTTCTCCCGTCCCCTGTCTTCTCACCTCAGGCAAGTAGAATTCATCTAAACCCAGTGATTTCTATTATGCTGCAAAGCTGCAGCCTCCTTTGAACTATTGTTGAACATAATGGTTTTCTGTCTGAATCTGTCTGACTCTCTTTGTCTACACTGCTGTTAGGTTGCATTACTCTTCCATCATTCATGCTTGGAAGATACGGCAACCTGTCCCAGTCTTGTTTAACTTCAACCCATCCTCCAAGCTGTGTCACTGTTATTCTTCTAAAATAATAAATCGGACAAGTTCCCTTACTGTTTAAAAAGACTTAATGGCATTCCAGAGCCTTAAGGATGAAATTCATAATCCAGAGCATGGCATGCAGTGTCCTTTATGATCTGGTCCATGTTTAAATCAACATCCTTACCTTTCACTCTTCCCCTTCAACACATACACTGACAGTGCTACATTAGTGACATCCCTCAAATCCAACCTTAAATTTCTCACCTCTAGGACTTCATATATACTGATAGGTTGCCAGAAAGATCTTTCCCATTATTTCAATATCTTAGCAGTTAGCTTTGACCTTTATTACTTTAGGAATTCTTACCACTAGCCTTATCCCTCCTATTAGGAGGTCCACACCACTAGGTATTTCTCTGTAATACCCTGAAGTCTGTTTATCTGCTAGCAAATTTGCTTTCCTAATAGTCCAAAAATTCTTGAGGGCAAGGGCCATGTTTTATTTGTCAAAGAGACAGGACTTTAGTGGAAAGGCTCAGACAAAATTAAAACCTGAGTCAGGGATTAGATTCTCTGCCTGGAGGAGAAATCTTATAAGCTCTGCCAAGAGGACTTTAGCCACTATGTAAAATCTAGTAAACATGAAAAGGAGCTTTTGACTCCTTAAGTAGTCCTGCTCTAACACAAATGTCCTGCTCTAACACAAACGTTCTCTAACTCAAAATCAGATGGAAAGTAATAGATTGAAATTATTGCTGAGCAATGTTGAAAGGATTTGGGAGCATAGAACAAGGACAGTGAATGTCATTTACATATCATAGCAATTGTTTCCTTGCATGGCAACTTGAATGACGCACTAATATTCATTTGGTGAACTGCACATTATATCAAATGTTTTGTTTGTCTTTTTTTTGAAATAGCATCATTAATTTTTCTCTTCACAAATTAGACACCTAATATTCCCAGCTGCCAATGAGAGAAGACTAAATGTGATGTTACAGTTGCCATGTCGTAACCCTGCCAGATCCATGGTGAGAAGATAAGGTGAACCACTAAACTCAGGATGGCTGAGTCACTGCTGCTGCCAACTGGTGCACCCGTGGCAGACACCTCTAGCTGTTCCCCAGCACCATTTCCCTACTCTCCAGAAAGTCTCTATTCATCCCCTGACATTTGGAGAAAGGATAACAGCTACTTGCTATTCCGGAATTGACCAATAGCCTTCTATTTAATATAGATAAAGAAAGTGTCTTAGAGTGCAGTATGACATCAGTTACTCATATGAGATATGGTATTAGTTCTCAGCAAATACTTTTTAAAGCCTGCAGTTGGCAAGGCACCCTACTGGGTACAGTGCTTATAGCGAAGATACAACTCTTGTCCTGTTAACTTTCATAACACATCTGAAAAAGAAAGAACAATGTTTCTATCTCTGACTTACAGATCAGGGAACTGTGGTATAACTCAGATTAACCCAGGTCTCCTGAATCCTAGTCAAAGATCATTCCACTCCACAATCTTTCTTCCTTATTGCTAGTTTTCTTAGAAGATATACTACAATTCTTTGGAATCCTAATATTTGTAATATGATATGGTCAATAGGTATTTTAATGATGCATGACTGAATGTCAAGTTTCTGTGTTGCTTGTCAAACAAATGTTTCATTTAAGAAAAAATAGTATTCATAAAGATATATTATTTGGTTATACTAAGAAATCGATGTGTGTGTTTTTTACTGCAATACTATGCTAATTTGAATATATTTTATTTTAAAATAATATTTGCATCACTATATTATACAGTTTAAATCTACCTGAAGAAAATAGTTGTAACAGTAGAGGATGATTGTATAATTTTGAAGTAATATTGTTTTAATATACCTCAGGTAGTTCACATATTAAAATCCAACTTTAAGCACAGACTTACTGAAAGCTAATGGCATTCACTAAAACATTTCACAAATGTGATTGGATTTTCTATTCAAGCTCATTATTAGATAATAGCTAAATAACAATGAATCAAATATCAAATGCTTGAATGAAACATTCCAGTTCTGTTAAACTTTATAGATTCAAAGCATGAGTCCTGTGGACTGCTTATAAAAGATGAGGTTTAACAAGACTGTTTCTTTCCCTCGTTTTTCATGCTGCCAATGTCTTGGGGCTCTAGATGGTAGCTTTTCATAGAGAAAACAATATTGTCTTTCCAAGTCTAATGGGAAATATAAACAAAGTTGCAACAAATGTATACATTTGAATTATGTCTGACAGTTTTCTAGTCATTAATTCATATTTAACTAAGAAATTCAAAGTTGAACTGAATGAAGATGACAGTGGAAATGCGGTTTATAAAACTATGTGAGTTTCCCTATATTTACACAGATAGATGGATTAGATGTTAATGAGCTGTTAGTCAAAAGGTCAGCAAACATTGGAGAAATATATGTATAAAGATACTACTCCAAAATTAAGATTTGCTTCCTTTTATATAAATAGCTCCTTACATTAAGTGCTATCTTTTTCTCTTTTTTCAAGATAAATTCCTTTTGAATTTAGGGTTTCTTTTGTTACTTGTTAAATACTTAAAAACATAGTCAAGGATTGTATCCTTGACCAAAATTTTCAATATCACACAGTCATAATTATAGACATCAAGTTATGCAAAAACCTTACAAGGTTTTAAGTTTCTTTTCAAAGTTTGAGTACAAAATAAAACAGTTAAATTCAATGTAAGCACTTTCTTCACTACCTAAAAATGCATGGGAAATATACCATTGTAAATCTTGGAATTAGAAGTCATAAGCAGTGATTGAAGAGTTAAGTAAATGAGTTAACTGAGAAAATGTTTGCATGAAAAGGATTATTTTTATACAGGACAGAGATACACAAAAGTCTATAGTAACAAAGTTAAGGTAAACAATTTCCTTTTAAAAAATAAAAAGATTGCATTTGAGATGAGCTGTGGAAGAGAATTCTGTTATATGTTCTGTATATAGAGCTAAGTAAAGATTTGATGACTAATTCAGTGGAATTTGCATAATATGTTCTAAATTTCATGCATTAAAATATTAATAATCCATGTTTCACATGAAAACTATCAACTGAAGTGAGAAGTAGCATACATTTTAGGGATGGAAATGATAGTGTTTCACTCATTTTCATGTCAGTATATATTAGTGTATGTATGCACATATACAATAAAATACTTTAAATATTGAAACTGATAGATGAATAAAGCTTAAGATATTGGAGTAAAGTTATAAAAATAATCATTTTCTCTTTTGGTGCTGTTTGTGCCGTTTATATACGATTTTGTTCAATATGGTGGGTGGAAATTACACTAGGCTATGTTTGAGGAGACTCAAATTCTAGTCCTAATTGCCTATAAGTAGCAAGCCAGTCAACTATGCTGGTTATTTTTCATCATCATCAAAAAGAAGATGTTGTAAAACTAGATCTATTTACATATTTTTTCAACAACCCTAAAGTACACATTTTTCACATATTAGCATTTCTAAAATTGAGATGATTTTTACAATTGTAATTGACAGTGTTGGTTTTTGGGATAGTACACAGAAAATAATACATCATATAAATACTGGCATCTTAGATCTGATGAAATATGGTATTTAAAAATCCCTTCAACAACTTAGGTTCTGTTATTCTATAGCATTTAAAAAAAATGAAAGAAGTTTAAAGGTATAGATTATAATACTGAAAGACACACTGGCTTGATATGTAATTTAGTGCAAGCAAATACAGAATACATCATCTTGCTTGAATCTGCTAAACAATCAGATTAATTCTTAGAAAATTATATAACAAAGAAGCCACATGTTTTGCTCTGCTTCAACACACATGGCAAATCACATTATTATGCATGGCATACTCTGCTGGATAGACCCATTGATCGGATAAATTGCAGGTTGTATGCAATTCTCAGTATGTTAGCTCTAACCTCACCATTCTGTCTCTCAAGAAAGCATAATCGAATGAAATTTTCTGAGAGAGTTATAATTTTGCTGTTGGTTAAGCTCTTTCATGAAGGAAATTATTCCAGATAGTATGAACCTTTGAGGTTTTACTGAAAAGGAACCTATAGAAATATAGAAGATAGGAATCTTAACAATGTAACCAAGACTCACAGGAAACCAGGAAAAGTTATATAACAAGGTAGGTTCTTGGCTCTTATTCGTCAAACCGGCCCACTGAAAATGCAGTTTAGAAATTGGGAGGCCCTTCTGGGTTCAACACAACTTTGGCTGTCAGGTTATCTTGCTGCCAGAATTAGATCCACCTCTATTCTACTGCTCCCTTTGTAAAACAGCAACTTTCTCTATTCTGCTTCTGTCTCTGTGCCTTTCTGCTGCTTCTCCCTGTGGACAGGGAGTGCACAGGGAGTTCATCTCACATTGGAATCGTGTATGTCACGTTGGCAAATTAAGAGGACTAATCTGACTAGTTTGGTTAATCCTTATCATTGCTGCAGTTTTACTACCCATGTGTCTGTTACCTTCCTGGTTAAATTAACCAAAACTATGAGGAATAATCTCAAATACAGTCTATTTTATATTTTAAAAATCTTTAAGGCATTGCAAGTAATGACATATTAAATATAATTAGTAACAAATTACACTTCTTAAAACTGAATATGAAATTATAGTAGTCAGAAGACTTTAGTAGACACACAATAGTGGGTCTTTATGTTATTTTCTTACTGCCACTCAATAGAGTAGGACTAATTTACTGAAACATTTTTCTCTATCCGAATTTCAGTCATTCTGAGGCTAAGCACTTATACTTTCAGAACAAATGCATATTTCTGTGTGCCATGGATACTGTTAGAATCTCCTACCTTTATCCCTTCAGCTATTTCTCACAGAAAGCTCTGAGGTAGATATTGGTTGCTGTATTTTACAGAGTAGAACAAGGAAGTTCAAAAATTTAAGAGACTTGTCCATTTCTGTGAGCTGATTGACATGTACATCATCTGGCTCCAAACCCAAGTCTGTTTCCATTATATGAAACAGCCTACTCAAATCCTTCCTTAGTTAACTCGTTAGTCTTCTGCATAAGTTGAGTCTACTAACGTCATCCCATTTTTCCAGATCTTGCTCAACATATCTTTCCAAACTTATCTTTTATTATGCATTTTATGTTTTAGCCAAACTGGGCAACTCACAACTAACCATCTATGTTCACGATTTTGCCAATGTCACTGCCATTGCTTGGAACTCCCTTCTCTGTATTCCCCTATGTCTAAAATTTAGCCATTCTTTAATACACAGCTCAAATGTTCACTTACTCTCTAATCCCTCTTTCTTTTCCCTAACCAGCTAAGGATATTTTTTTCTCTGAGGTCCCAAAGCATTTTATGTGTGTAGTGCTTATGGTACTTATATTACCTACGTAGAAATCATTGTAGCTTATGTAAGTTATTATCTATTGAATTGTAAGCTCTTTAGGGACCAGTCTTATTCCCCTTTCTAGTTTTCATGGTCTCTAATTCAGTATCATGAAGTTTCAGGGGACTAAGAAGTGCATATGGGATAGGAAATGTCTTACATGAAATTAAATCTATGTATTGAGACATTTTGAGCTAATGAAATCTTAATTATTTAATTTCCAAAAGTACTGAGATTAGGGTGAAGACCATCTTAACATCTATTAGTAAGAAACGACTTACAACTATTGTTATTATTTATCTATTCCACGAAAATTGCTAAAAAGCCACTGGGTTTATTGATTTCTCATCCATCAGTTCACTCTTTATTTATCAGCTCAACATAAAACTTTATAATGAATTGTGGGAAACCAACCCATTTTTGTTGCTTTATAATTGCATGGAATAACAACTAATTTATGTTAAAATAGCTAGAGAGCAGCAGACTTGGCTCCCTTAAACACAGAGAAAAAGCTTTTAATTGGTATGGCTGCTTTGATTCCTTATTTCACAGATGTGTTCTGCTAGTTTGAAAACTTCATTGGAATTAATATTATAATATATGAAATTGGATTGTGCCATATATAGAGTTAGAAATTTCGTTAATATCAACACCCAAAAGGAAACCATACTTTAACTGTTTATGATATTCAGTAATTGATGTAGGGTTTAAAAATGTTAAAAAATGAATGATGATTACTTTCTTATGGAAAATCCTGCTTACATCACTGATTATATTATTCTAAAAGATGACAGTTGGTACATAAGTGATATTTAGCATTTTGTGACCACAGATTGAACACTGTCTTTATATGCTGTTCTATATTCTTGGAAGTTCACACTAAGACTTAATTTTCAATGAGTATTTTATGTGTACTCTAAGAGGAAGAACCCACATTATTTATTATCTTCTCAGAGAAAATGATATGAAATTATAAAAATGTATCCTGTGTATTTACGTGGCATGATAGAAATTCAGGATCTGTGTCAGAATACTGTGAGTCAGAAAACTGATCATCAAAGATTAGAATTATTTGAAGATCATGTTTTAAATGTGGAAATTTTGTTATGACAAGTCAAGATAGGACTGAAATCACCGTAGTTTGCTTATGGAATAAGCAGTTTGTTCAAATTTAAAACCCACTTCTTGGCAGCAATAAATGGAGGTGTCAAATTTCATTTTGATCACATTCAGTAATGACCTTGAATGCATGCAGATGTGAAATTTACTCAGTGAGGCTCTGTGACAACTCTGCGATTCAACTGTGAAATTAAAGTAGCTTGTTCTTAAAACGGGAATTTCATACCTACTGAACTAGCAGTAGGGTTTTAGCTATACTGGTAAGAAAAATAATGTACAAGATTGTATTTCCATGTATTTATGTAAGCCATAAATGGCCTTAGCAATAGCAAATATTAAATATTTGTATTTAATACCCCAATTTGATATTACATTCTGTTAACTAAGTGCTGGTTGTAGTAATAATAGAATACCTGAACCCCGGGAATTGTAGTATGAAATTTACAAAATGCAAATATTGAGCACTGCTGCATTTTCTTGGGATTTAACACATCCAGGCAGGTAATTGAAGCCTAACAAACAGAAATTATCTGCTCCTTATTCCCAATATAAACTGCCAAAACTACCTGTAAATGCCAAACTAATGATTGGGTAGCTTGAACTATTAAATAGGAAAATAATTTTTATTGGTTCAGAGAACTTCAGTTTGGATTGAACATTGGAGTGTTTCCACTTGGTTATACTTTACGCATTAGAAATGCATGCATGTTTTTCTATTACATTTGTGAATTTACCATTCTATAAGAGAATATAGGTTTCTTCTATAAAGCTCTGTATCATGACACACTCCCATTTATGTGTCAAAATTTAATTTAAGATAGTAAAATGCATGAGAACTGATTGGGAAGTAAGGAGATGAAAGTTTTTATTACACAAGTCATAGTAATGAAAATCACTTCCTGAATTGACATGAATGCTGTGTTTGAACTAAAAATTCTCACAAGTGAAACTGAAAATATTTTGAGCCACATTAGGAAATAATGATACTTTTCTGAGTCTTTATTAATATTCACAATGAATATTCAAATGACATAGTGTGTGTTGTTGTCCAAGCACATTTATTTCAACAGTCATGTGTGTATGTGTGTATGTATGCACAGGATTATTTTTCTTCAGAACACATTTTAAGTAACACTGTTTAATAACTTCAACAGTTAGCCCTTAAACCAGGCTGCAGTTTTTAAATGAAAGAAAACAACTTCTTTATCGCCTTTAGAGGACTTAACAACAAAATAATCTCAAAGGAAAATATGGGTTGCAAAAAGAGGGAAAAGGAATGCTCCAATTCTTGCATGCCCTCTTTTCCTCATCTGTAAAGTGAAGTGACTCTATCTTATGTGCCTGAATATGGAACTTGATAAGATCATCTTTTGGAAAACTTTCTTACCCCTGGTTCACATAGAATTCCATGTTTTTTGTGTCACAAAACTGGAAGGATTTTGAAGTATCCCCCAGGGAATATCATAGTCAACAAGCAACTTGCTGTTCTGCTAGAAGATAACTAACTATCACATGAGTGGGGACATAAACCTTGAATAGTAAAGAACGTGTTCTTTGCTTAGATTAGCAATTTCTTTCTTTCTCCCCCCATGGCTTTGACTGCTAAAAGTTCTGCACAGTTTTCAATGTTGCATGGATGTAGGGATTAAAGAAATCTTACAAAAAAATTATTTTAAAAACCAATAATAGTATAAATCCAGAATAACCTGCACTCTCTAATTACAGAGTAAACATATTGTCTATTAATAGGGTCTCCTTTTTGTCATCCTTATTTCCAAATTCTTTATTGGGTAGAAGTTATTTGTACGCTTTCAGCCCACTTAGAAGGATTTTCTTATGTGTTATGCTAATTCTTTTGTCAAGAATCATTGTTTTAAAATTACTGATCATTTAAAATTGCTAATCATTACCAATAATGGGTATTATTCTCTCCAATATTTCACCATTTTTCAACAAGCTGTTCAAATTTTCTAAGCATATGTTGAGGCATAGTGATAAGATTGTGGCTTCCTATTACACACACAAAAATTAAATCTGCCCATGCTAAAGGGTTGTCCAAACTTGGCTATTGAATAAAAGTTGAGATGTTTCACATTCCAAATAGTGTCATATGACTTGTTTAGAATCATTTGCTTACATGTGTCTCATTCTCTTTAGACACCAAGAGAACTTTGGAAAAGCCTTGCTTAGTTTGTACTTTGACTTATCAACTCTGTGTAGGGTGAGAGCAATATATTTTCAGTGGATTGAGGCTTCCATTAGGGAGATGACACTGTTAATTGAGGAGTAACGCTTCTTACAAATGAGAGGTGAAGAGGAAAATGGCTTACACCTCCTTAAGTTTGAAGTCTTTTAATTTTAAAAATAAAAGATAAAGGCTACCCTTATTTTCTGTGGAAATACTTCTCAGACTTCCATAGTATGTGTCAGATGCATTTCCTAAGTGCAATCATAGCAGACTATATTCATTTCTAAGTGTGTGTCTGTCTGAGTGTATCTGTGTCTGTATATGCGTGTATATATATATGTATATGTGTATGTATGCATGTTCATATAAAAATGTATATGTGTATGTATGTGCATATGTAAGCTTCCTCAAGGCAATGCTATTTTTCTGCCTTCACTCCCATTCTTTTCATATCTGAAGCATAAATGGTGCTCAGTAGATGTGTAATGAGTTAATGAATTTAATAGAAATAAGATTGAGCTGCTCAAAATCACTTTGCTCAAAATTTCCACTTTCTTTTCAAACATTTAGATAGAACCTGTTTGGTTTTATAGGATAATTTAGCCAATGAGAAACCAGGATCTTTTCTAGAGCACAGTTTCCCTTGAAGGCACAATACAATCACTAACACCAGATACAAAAAAAGCTATCTCTTCCCCAGAGATTCTCTGCCAAACCAAGGAGGTGAGCATCAGGAGAGCCCCTTCAAAGGCATTGTCTGCTACTTGTGCACTAACCAGGACTCTCAACATGCTGATTGCTTGCTGCTCCATGGTGGAGGCAGGCAATGATTCAAAAAGCCTGCTGTTGCCAAGAGAGAGCGTTGACATCTAACTCTTGTCACTGCTGTCACAGAGTAGCAAGAAATCACACTCAGGAGTGGCCACACTGGAACTGGAGAATGTGCTGCTTGTTTTCACAGACTCTGATTTTTATAGACCGATTCACATCAAATGGACTTGAATCCGGCCTTGTAAAGGATGCTTAGCATCTCTCATATTTTATTTTATAAATTTAAAATCATCAATGAAATAAAAGTTTCCCATTTCTAACTGCTATTTATACCTAGATTAATATTCTCGTAACCTTATGTTAAGCAAGTGTTTCTTCTGTTCAGATCAATGTTACTATCCCCATCCTCACAGTACAGCCCACAGTGCACGTCCACTTTAGTTCTGTAATTCTATGTAATTCTTGGTGGTGGACTGCTAAGACCCAGAACAACTCTTTAATGTGTGCTCTAGGATGAGTGTTCACACTTCATAGGATTGGATTCCCATCCAGATCCTGGGAAACAGTTCATAATGTGGGGCCTCCTTCTTTTAACTACTCAACACAAAATTTGTTTAAAGCTTTAATGAAAGAAAAGTAGACTAACCAAAAAAATGAATCAGTGCTGTACTTTGTGACTGAGACTTGCTCTTAGCATCAAGGTCTCATATGGCCTTTCTGCTGACTGACTCCTACAAAGATCCATCAGTCTTGAAAAACCTGGTCAAGAAAAAGGCCAACATTTTTCCATAGCATGAGATAAATGGAATGGTGAAACCATTCTCAGAAATAAAATTTACAAAAATGCTTTAGACAATACTGTTCTTAACATTTTATATTTGTGTTAATATAGCTCCCCTGTTTGCATATTAGTTTCTATTGCTTCTGTAACACATTGCCACAAACTTTTTGGCTTAAAAGAACATCCACTTATGATCTCACAGTTACTGTAGGTCAGAAATCTGGATGGGCTCATTTGAATATTCTGCTTAAGGTTTTCAGACCAAAATCAAGGTGTTGGCTTGGCTTACTAGTGACTCAACTGGGGAAGAATCTGCTTCCAAGCTCTTTTAGGTTTTTGCCTGAACTGAGTTTCTTGACACTGTAGAACTGAGGTGTCCATTTCCTTGTTGGTTGTCAGCTGGAGGTCAGTCTTTGCTCATGGGGTTGCCAGCTTTCCTTTTCATTCTTTCCATAAAGCCTTTCCCCTCCTCCAACAATGGTGGGTTGTGTTGCTCTTACTCTGAATCTCTCTGATTTCTCCTTCTGCTCCATGTTTCTGGCTTTTAAACGCTCTAACTTTTAAGCTCTTTTAAACTTTCATGAGATTAGAATCAGGCCTACTAGGACAATCTGGGATAATCTCCCTTAATTCTATCTGCAAACTCCCTTTTGCCGTATAATGTAACATATTCACATGTTCCAAGAATTAGGGCATGGACATCTTTAGGGCACCAGTCTGCCTATGCAGTTTGAAATTTAAAACATGTGTTAGACTGCTGCATAAAATGACAAATTTATTTTGCTTTCCAACATCTTTATGCAGGAAATGATTGGGGCTTTATATCACTCAGAATCCTCAAAGAATTCCAGCAGCTCCTTTTTGTTGTTCTCTGAGCTCTGTCAACAAATACAGTAAATTAACATGCATGATGCCGACACTTTATAGTTTTCAGTGTTTCACTCTTGCAGATCATATGCAAATATTCATTGTTATAGCCACTGTTGGTCAGAAATGTCAACTGATATTTTTTTAACTGTCCAACTCCTGCATTTCTCCTAGAGGAGGACTGGAATATTTCACCATATATAATCCTAAAATGGTTCCATCATATGGTCACTTTTGTTGGGCCTCCTATGCAAGCCATTATGCATGCCTTGTTGCCAGAATATTCTTTGATTTAGTGAATTAAGATCTGTCCTGAAGGGGTCTCAGGGTGGTGCCACAGGTGAGCCACAGATGAAGAGGAGGTGGTGGCAGTGGTGGAAGAAGAGGTAGCAGCTGGGTTAGGAGTCTGGAAACACAAGCGGGGATGGTGGTGGCTTGGACCCACTGAGCCACCATCTTTCCAGAAAGGGTTTGACTGGAGGAACCTCTGGAGCAGCTATTGGCTGGCTTCTCTGGCTGATGGCACATGGACCAGGAGCACCAAGGGCATCCAGTCCAGAGAGAGCCACCCTAGAGGCCACACCACCAGCACCATGGGCCAGGGTGTCACCAAATGCAAGAATTTTGAGTACTGCTTCTGGTTTGGAAGTTCCAGGTTGCCACCATGTACAAATTCACCAGGAAGGAGTTTTTTGAGGGCTGCAAAGCAATAAGTGCAGACAGCCTTCACAGGATCTTAGCATCTTAGCAGAAGCCAAACAAGAGGATAAATTCAAGGATCTCTACCGGTTTACATTTAAGTTTGAACTGGACTCCAAAGAAGGGCAGCGGTCACTGCAACAGGAAATAGCCATTGCCCTGTGGAAACTAGTTTTTACCCGGAACTGTCCTCTGGTGTTGGACCAGTAGCCAAACTTCCTAATGGAAATCCCCTCTGGGATCAAGGACATCTCCCGGAAAACTTTGAACATGTTCCTTAACTGCACTCAGGTGATTGGCCCTGACTTCAGCAATTACAGTGAAGACTCTTCAATAAGTCTTTTCCATACCATTGTGGAGTGGCAAATGGATGAAGGAAAAGAAAAGGGGAAGGGAGATGTGCACTCAGCTCAGGGCCCAAGGGCTTGTGTCCCAAGGAGCAGACTTAGTGGCCCCATCCCCAGGAGCAGCAGCAAGATCTGCCCGCTGCCCTTTAGCCAACCAAGGAATTGGACCTTCCTGGGAATTACTGAAGATCCAGGTATTTTCTACTTTACACCTTTCCCTGCTTTGAATCTGAAAAGTTTCTAAAATGCTATATCATGTTTTAGGCACTTTCTTCATTTTTTTGGTTATTTTGGTTATTTCTTTTAGGGGGGGCTCCCACAAAATATTTGAACCTGGCTATATGTTGTGTATCTTTTTTTTGAAGCCGTCAGATAGAATAAGCTGGCCATTTCTTGTGAAAATTTGTTTTGTGTGTGTGTGTGTTTAGGAGAGGGCATAGAGATGGGGGGGGGGGATGGTTAGGTTGAATTAACCTTACAAAATGATACAGTGCCAGATCTCAGTTTTGCATATTCTGTTTTTCAGGGCAGGTCTGCACTGTGCGTGGTGTTGTTTACATGGTTGAATTTAGGTTGTGTGCCAGTTTAAATGTATTATGTACCCCCAAATGCCATTATCTTTGATGTAATCTTGTGTGGGCAGACTGTCAGTGTTAATTAGATTGTAATTCTTTGAGTGTTTCCATGGAGATGCGCACCACCCAACTGTAGGTGATAACTCTGATGAGATGATTTTCATGGAGGCATGGCCCCACCAATTCAGGGTGGGCCTTGATCAGTGGAGCCATATAAATGAGCTGACTGGCAGAGGGAACTCAGTGCAGCTGTGAGTGACATTTTGAAGAAGAGCTACAGCCAAGAGAGACATTTTGAAGAAAACACAGGAGCTGCAGATGAGAGACAGTTTGAAGACGGTTGTTGAAAGCAGACTCTTGCTCCGGAGAAGCTGAGAGAGGACAAATATCACAAGTTCAACTAAAAGTGATGTTTTTGAGGAACTGCAACCTAGAGAGGAACATCCTGGGAGAAAGCCATTTTGAAACCAGAACTCTGGAGCAGATGCCAGCCACATGCCTTCCCAGCTAACAGAGGTTTTCCGGACACCATTGGCCATCCTCCAGTGAAGGTACCTGATTGCTGATGTGTTACCTTGGACACTTTATGGCCTTAAGACTGTAACTGTGTAACCAAATAAACCCCCTTTTATAAAAGCCAATCCATCTCTGGTGTTTTGCATTCCGGCAGCATTAGCAAACTAGAACAGGTTGTAATAATTAGTTTTAAAGATTTACAGAGTTGAATAGCAGTGTTAATTGTTAACCACATCACATTAATTCCCAGATGACTTGAAGCTCTTGGAGAGCTGAGGCCAGCTACAAGCACTTGCAGTCTGGTGACCACCCTCTTTTAAGCTAATTTATGCAGGACCCTTATTTCCCCCCCACTTCTTGCTCTTTCCTTCTTTGACCTATTGTATTTCATGTTGAGTTTATCCATCAGCCTGCTGCACCTGTCAATCAAGTGATCATTTTTTTTTTCTAAACACGTTGTACTGGGAACCACTTAAGCATTGAATGCAGAGAAAGCAGTGCTACCTCAATTTTGCTGCAAGTAGACTTCTTTGATAGCTTTCTTTCTCTGATGAAATTTCTATATTTTTATGTTGTAAGGGAAATACATGTTTTATTTTGTTTTGTTTTGTTTTCATTTGCTTTGGAGCCAAAGTTTCTGTTCTTGGTGCTTGGAAAAACTGCATGTGCCAGCCACCTAACTTGAAGGAAAACTGTGGTATCAAGCTCTGCTTGGTTTTTTTTTTTTGAGTATCATTAGCTTACTTGTCTGGCAAGTGCAGAAGCCTGGGGCTGGCCTGCACTCTGCCAAACAAATGTAGCAGTGTATTTAATAGTTAAATGTTGTGCCCTCTCCTTTCTTGCTGCACCCACATTGCCACTTAACCCCCAGGAGTTATTTATTATCTTTTTTGTTAACGTCAGGCTCATTTGGGGGTAATGTGATGACTTCTAGGTTTACACAACCCTCCTTTCCTACCCCAAAATATGTATATATACATATATAAAAATAGGTATATATTTTATCTATGTAAAAATATATATATATATACACACACATATATGTAACTATATTATTTTGTCATGTGTGTGCGTGTGTGTGTTTTGCCTGCTAAAACTGGCCATAAAGAGAAAGCTGCATTCAATGTATATAAAATATAAGAAGAGTGCCAGGGAACATCACAATGAAGGAAGCTTTGGAATCTGAATTTGGACCATATTACCTAAAGATGAATTTTTCAGCCCTTTCCTCACAGGAAGGAGGGCCCGGTACCCCAGACTGCTACACACACACACACACACACACACACACACACACACACACAGACACACACTCCTATAAGGCCAGCTTTGGCCAAACTGCCACACAGGGACTAGTGCTGACCCTGGGCCTACCTGTTTTCAGGAGAGGGTCCTGTTATTTTTCCATTTAAGAAAATATGTCCTCAAAAACCTGTACTGGAAGAGCAGGTGGCAAGCCCTTATACAGTTCGGCTTCCAAAACTTTGGAACGGATTGAAAAGGGAATCTTTTAAACAAAAACCTAAAAAACATTTTTTTTAAAAGATCTTTCCTGAAAATAGAGAGATAAATGCACAACCAACCATATTTTACTATCAGCAGCAGCCATATAATTGCTATAGGAAAACCGACCCTCTCTAGCTTGTAATATTAAATCTATACTTTAGACATATTCCCTTGCTCTTTGCCCACATATTTACTATATAGTGTTAAAAATAGTAATCACTTATTGAATACTACAAACATTGGACTTAAAATTCATTGGAGTAGTCCCCCAAGATAAAATATCCATTTCACAGATGAGGAAATTTTTTTCATGAAAGTTAAGTGACACCCAGCCACATGGCCAATAGCTGGCCAAATTGGGATTTAATCCAGTGCTGACTCTGGAGCCTACAATCTCTGCTCAGTGTCAGATGGCAAGGGTATCAGGAGTGGCCATGTTGAGGTCCAGAGTCTACGTCTTCCACCTCCCTCCCAGCAAAGTATTTAATCTCCTCTTTCTCACTCACTCTTTTCTTCCCAGATGGAGGAACCAGTAGTCCCCACTAATCCAATCTGATCATTCCAAGCATTAGAAAGATGCCTTCTCCTCCCCCTCCTCCTTTCCATGGCCACATTCTCATTCTTTTTCTTCACATTTTGTCACATGTTACTTCTTTTATCCTTTTCTACCCACTTTCTTAAGAAAATGTCTAGCTTTAAATTTTCTAACAGTAAGAAATTCATTTCCTTCTGCATAATAAATTCCCACACCATACTGGATATAATTTTGTTGTTTTACAATCTTTTTTTAAATTTCTTAATGATGTGCTTTCTGTAGCCAAGGGCTTAGGAACTGCTGCCTCATTAGCTTAGTATTTGAGGGGGTAGGCAAGGGAACTACTTTTAGGTCTAGAGCCCATTTAAAGTTCTAAGGTCCAGAATGTTGGTTTTTAAAAATTCATAAGTAAAATATTTTTTCAGTAGCTCATTCAGTAAGTATTTATAGAGTGGTTACTATGTCCCAGGCTCTGAGGATAAAGCAGAGAGCACGACAGAGAAGTAGCTGGCTGTCATGGACCTCACATTCTATGAGGGGTGATTAACAACAATAAGTCAATATGTAAGGTAGCTAATTTTAGATATTGATAAGTGCTATAAAGAAATGAAAATAGGGCAATGTGGTATGAATGTGACTAGAGGAGGTTGGAGGGTCAGGAAGGCTTACAAAGGAGATTTTGTTCTAGTTGAGACCTAATAGATGAGAAGAGACCAGGCACAATAGGTATGGGAAAAAAGTATTTCAGTCAAAGAGAAAACACATGCAAGGGTGTCGAAGCAAGAAAGAACAATGTGTGTCCCTAGAATCAAAAGAGAGTCAGAGGGGCTGAAATTCACTGAGCAAAAATGAGAGTAGTTCATGATGAAGCAGTTGAGCTACAAATCCTACAGTACCTTAGAAACCCAGGTAAAGTCATTTGTGTTTTTTCTAAGTAGAAAAGAAGGCAGTGAATAGATATTGCATGACAAGCCTTGTGTTTAATAACCTTGATGCACATGAGCAGTTCTGAACAAATGGGAAGAATAGACTCAGATTCAGGCAAATCTGTGATTGAATATCTGCATTCTCAATAAAAGTTAAACAGCACATTCTCAATTTGTTGCTGTTATTAGTATTGGTATTGTTATTATTAATCAGATACTTGCTGGAAAAAAGTTTCATAATTTTTCATTAAAAATTATCCCTCCATATTTTGTTAAATTAAAGCCATTATTTCTTTGTTCTTAATGTGCACTGGTAACATGCCACTGACACCTTAGATTGAACTGGTCTGTTCCTGAATAACAAATCCCATGGGAATGTGTGAAAGTAGAAACATTGTTCTGCTGGATACAGAAAATGTCCTTGTAGATATCTGTGTGTAGTTTTCATTGCTAATTAGAAAATATAAAATGATTTTAAAGTTCTTTTGTGCTGTGAAAGACTAATTGCCGAATGTAATTTCCATAGTTAGGTATTAGGTACTATTATGTATTGGATAATATTATAGATTAGCTACTAGATCATGGGTTAAGCTGTGTCATGTCTATCGCTTCAAGTTAAAAGCCTTATATGTAACTACCAACTGGACATGTTCATATGGTTTCCCCATAATTACCTCATATTCAGTGTATATCATTCTGAATTCTTCTCCACTTCTCTTCCTCCTCCCTTCACCTTCCCCAAAACTAAGGCATCCCTAGGGTATTCAGGAAAGTGGCAAATGACTCATTTATTCCTATCCCAAATATTTTCTATTCATGAAATCATGTTAAAGTTACATAAAATAAAGACTTGGAAGAATAATAGTAAAACTAAGGGGAGGGATAGATGGAATCTACTTAATGTATGCAGGCCAGTCATGTGTGAGGAAATAGGAAATTGTATTCCCACACAATTGCCTATACCAACTGAGAAGGCGGTTTCAGATTGTGAGAGTGTGTATGGTTTTCAGGACTTGATGACTTGTATTTGACGCATATTTCTCACCAACTCTGACTTTTTTTCAGTTGCCATTGACTTCTTTGAGGTACCAGTGAATTAATGAAATGTCCTCAAACAATTTCATTGTATGTTGCTCATTGAACAGCACTTGCATTAATCCATCCATTTCTACAGAAAGGCTCAATGGGTATCTGTTAGGTAGGAAAATATTAAATATAAATTTCTAAGAAATCATCATCAAATAGTACTCTACAGAGTAGAAATGCATGAACATATATTATTTCATTTCCTTTGAAGTTCAGGAAAAAAAACTTATGTAAATTGGACCATTATTATTATTACTATTATGATTATTATTATGTCATTATAGAAATTAAAAGAAACTTGAGGGTTGCACTAGTAACAATAGAATGTCCAAGGCTAAGTAATTAGCCTGTGATTCCTGCCTTAATGTTCATTCCATATTCTAATATGGTTGGTTATTTAAAGGCATGTTTTTGACCAAGAAAATACAGTTTACAATGTATAAGCTATGCTCTCTGTTTTGTTTTGTTTTCCTGTGCTTTTAGGATTATACTTCAATTAGCTTGAAAACATATGACTTTTGGGCCAGGGAAAAAATATATGCATACAGAAAATTTCACAGATGTATGTACTATAATTTCTACAACAATATAACAAGTTCACAGTATTTCAAAAGTTGCCCAGGACAGCTCCTACAGGTTTGCGAATGTGTCCATCACTGCACAATATTAATATCTGCAATTTTCAAATGTAAAATATTTTATTTTAAAGCACTTAATTAGTTTTAAATCAATTTTGAAGACAAATTAATTGATTACTTGATAGGTTAAACTTCTAAATTTCAGTAATTGTAAGCTGGGAATTAACTATTTAAAATGTTACTTTGAATATTCAAATTTCATGGAGACTAAAATAATCTAAATGGGTAAAAACAAAAAAAGGAGAAAAAGAAAAGTTACTGTAGGTTGTAATGACAGCATAAAACCTGAAATAGTCTTCCTAAAAAATGTTTTTCATCTAGATAAAAGACTGATGGTAAAAAATTTCTTTGTGATTCTACATTTAAAAGTGGTCTAAAAGCGGGTTAAAAAAAATGAAAGTCTGACTTTAAATATGAAAATCTTTGTCTTATTTGAATCACTAATATTGCTTATATTTTTCAGTCTTAAGTTTGTTTAGCCTGATAAGAACCAGTTTGAATTCTGCATTATCCTGCATTAAACATCTTTCAGTGCTGTCTATAACCCGAGGTCTTGCTTTTATAGTGTGAAATTCCCACACTTTCTCTAATCATTTCTCTTTTGTTTTCTTTTAATCCATAAATTTTTACTTATTCTTCCTTCCATCAGCCTTAAAAGGAAAGACCACAAAATTCAGAGAGACTGTGTGATGAAACTGTAAAATACAACATATTTGCATATACATGACTACCTTGAAGCCAAGAGTCCATTTCAACAAACGCATTTAGAAAATCTCATGAGCACCTCAAAGGAATAGAATAAGAACTAGATGAGTTCTGTTGTTGAATTGTAAGTTGTTTAGCGTGAAGGATTTCCTGAGTCAGCTCTGAACACAGCTAATAAAAAGGTCTTGCTTCTGTTGGGGAAAAAAATATATGTATGCTTTTGTTTGGATTAAGTCAAGATTTATTATCCTGAACTATTCACCCAGCATTAATCATAAATCAAATTAGTGACAACTTAAAAATATGAGAAAATTTTATACGCAGCTTGGAAAATCCTTTTAACAGGTCAAATCAATGGTTTTGCTCTGTGTTTTCTTCCAGTTGGGCTCTCCAATGATGCACTACCTCTTTATGAATTTTATGATTCTCCCAGGCAATCAAGGGCAGGGAGTACCCCAAAGTAATTTGACGCCCATGTGTCAGGAAATACAAATCAACTTGAAAGGAAGAGTATGCCTGCTTTAATGCCATAGATTATACTGAACAAGAGAAATGTCAGTTCCTGAGACTGAACTTAAAGCTTTGAACAAAGTAAACCTAGAGAATCTTACTCTATAGGATTGCTTAGCTGTTACATGCACATTTGTCTATTTTCCCCTGGAAAAACATTCTCCAAAGTGATTCCAAACATGTTCTACAGTTTATAATTACTTAGGAAGATGGCAGCTAATGGATAGCTTCTCTCCCTCCTGCATGTGTGATGAACAAATGCTTTCCCAAGGAAACCAGACATGTTATTCAGCTGATTATATGAAATACATACAGATAGTAGTTGGTATTTTAATAAAAAAAAATTAAGTCCCATTTTTACATCATTATTATATGCAATCCCTTATGAATTATTATACTTTAAATATAACTTACTGCAGTGGCATTCTAGTGTATTTACAGGTATTTTATTTAATAAAAGTACTGGGGATGTTAAAGAAAAATACAGGATTATGATTTGGCAGATAGAAATATCTTAAAGTTCAAACCCTATAGAACCCTGACTGCTGCCAACAAAGTCATGGGGAAAAAAGAAAGCTATAAAAGCAAACATCTGAATCTTAGCTCTATAGCTACCTAGCTGAGTGAGTAGAGGCCGAGTCACTTTATATCTGAGTTTCCTCCTCCATAAAATACAAACAATGAAAGTTTAGTGAGAATTAAATGACACCTTCCATTTAATTGCTAGGCAGAGATTTCAGCAATCAAATAATTCATTATTTTGTTTATACGGTTTCTATAGTTCCATGGATTTTCTTAACTTTTTTATTCGGTTACCATATATGGAACCTAATTTTCCTTATTATTAGTAATGCTATTTAATCCTAAAATGTGAATCCACTACAAAACTTTGAACATATAATATTATTGGAGATTTGGGTTACCCTTGAAATAATTTCTGTCAATGCTAATCAGCTAAAGTAAGCTTTAAAAAATAAAATATATTGCTGTTTTTCTAATATTTTTCTAGCTAATAGCTTTATTCAGAAACTTACTGGTAGGCTTTTCCTTGCCACTATTTTGTAATAATTTGGAAAAGCAAATTACAAATATGTGACAGTATGTTTCCCATGAAGGATAATAAATACTTGAAGTTTGGGAATGTCTTAAATTTCTAAATTATGGAGAGTTGTGTGCAAATTTAATAATAGTACAGACTCATACAGTGAAGCAGAAAATTAGAATCTCTGATTTTAGACACTTTAATAATAAATCCAGTTAATTGCCACTGACAGTCCTTTAGAGATGAAAGATCATTGTATTTTCATGTTTGTCCCAATGGCTGCAGAAAAATAGTATTCCTCACCAGTGGATGATCTAATTTAACTGAAGAGCAAACTATAAAATCAAAGTTGATGACCTGGTTGATTAATGTGCTTAGTAATTGTATTCTAGTGAAATGTAATTGAGTAATCCAACCACTAAAAATCATGTTATTTTTTTAATTAGAAAATCTGTTTTGAGTTAATATTTAACTTTATATCCTATATATCTTATAGAAGTCACATATGAAGATACAAATCATCTAGAGAATGCTTAGCTAGATTCTTTTAGGTAGCAGGAAATTGACATATTTCAGTAAAATATTTTGGTGGGTTTTAGGCCCAAATTTCAAAATTTGACAAATTATAAGAGAAGCATATTTTATATGCCTGTATACATTGTTGCCGTTTTACTTTCCCAAAATGAATCATATCTCTTTTTTGAAGTTTGGAAGTATTGATATGTCCCCAACCCAACCCTAAGCAAAAAACAAACCCCTCCAAAAAACAAAGGAAAACTTGATTTCTACCCCTGCCAGAGAAGCTGCGGAGAGAAGTGAAGCAAGGTCATGTCAATACTATGTCAAAACATTGATTGTTGTGGGTCATTGCAATCAAAATCAAGTAGCTGAAACAGGTCAAATCAGTTGCTTGGATTGACCTGTCACTTCACTTAAATCATAACAAGCAGTTCAATAGCCCTGTGAACCAGGTAGTGAAATGTGGGCGAATGTGCCTGGATTAACATGGATCGGAATTTGTAGCTGTAATTGCTGATGCAGTTTTAGACTTACGAAAATTTCCAATCATTAGCTGATTTAACATGAGACAAATAGTATGCAGTACAGGTAATAGCTTCCTAGGGCTGCTGTAGCCAAGTCCTACAGACTAAGGGCTTCAAACAATAGAAATTTATTCTTTCACAGTTCTGGAGTCTAGAAATCCCAAATCATGTTCCCTCCTAGTTTCTAGGGAAGATTCTGTTCCCTGCCTCTTCCTAGCTTCGGTGACTGTAAGCAATCCTTGGCCTCCCTCGACTTGTAGACATATCACTCGAATCTCTGCCTCCACCTTCGTGTGGTGTTCTCCCAAGTTCCCTGACTCTCTGTGTCCAAATTTCTGTCTTCTTATAAGGACGCAACTCATTTTGGATTTAGGGCTCACCATAATCGAGAATGACCTCATCTTAGCTTAACTAACTGCATCTGCAAATCTCTATTTCCAAATAGGATCACATTTGCAGTTACCAGAGGTTAGGATTTCAACATATCTTTTGGGGAACACAATTCTTCTTACGGCAGGTACCTCTGTATTTTTTGCCATTTTTTTAATTAGAACAGTTGTAGGTTTACAGAAACATAATGCAGAAAGTACAGAGTTGTCATATACTCCCCTGTCACATACACAGTATCCCTAATATTAATAGTTTGCATTAGTATGTTACCTTTGTTAACTTATGGAACAACATTATTAAAACTGTGCTAGTAACTCTGGTCCGCTTTCTATATTATGGTTCACTCTGTTGTACAGTCCTATGGGTGTGTGTGTGTGTGGTAATTTATATACAACCTAAAATTTCCCTGTTACCACTTTTTGAATGTACAATACAGTGGTGTTAATTACATATGCAAAGTTGTGCCTCTATGGTCATCCTTCATTGCCAATATTTTACATAGAAGCTCTATAACAATTAAACATTAACTCCCCATTTCCCAGGACATTTGGCCCCTGGAACCTTCTAGTTTCTGACTTTATAAATTTGCATATTTTGCTTATAAAATGTAAGTGATGTCATGCAATTTTTGTTTTTTTCATATGTGGCTTATTTCACTCAAAATGTTGTCTTCAACATTCATCCTTGTTGTACCATGCATCAGAACTTCATTCCTTTTTATAGCTGAATAATATTCCATTTCATGTATATACCACATTTTGCTTATCCACAGATCTTTTGATGGAGATGTGGGTTGCTTCCGTTTTTTGACAATTGTTAATAATAATGCTCTGAATGTTGTATGCAAATATCTGTTCGAGTCCCTGCTTTCAGTGTTTATGGGTATTTGCCTAGAAGTGAGATTGCCGGGTTGTATGGTAATTTTAAATACTTAACGTTCTGAGGTATCATCATTTTACATTCCCACCAAAAATGTACAAGTTGGTACCTATGTATTTTTATAACCAATGAAATTGAGATTGTTTTAGAATTTTATTTTTCCTAGGGTATTAAGATGGAAAATAATACCTTTAGTTGCAAGAATTGCACTCAATAATTTCATCTGTTAAGTCTAAGGAATAAATGTAGTAGAAATGCTCATTTCCATTGTTACTCAAATGTAATAATACCTATATTATTGAACATTTATGATGGTAATCACTTAAACAGTTTTGAGCCCAAAGAGCTATACGTAGAAGGTAAAAATATTTAAAAAGACAGCCTTCATGGTCTTCTGTAAGCTTAGTCTGAAAACAGCATATGTGTGCATTAAAAAACATATTTTTAAAAATGATAGACTGATGTCAAAATGCTATGAAGACAGATTAGAGAAGGAATACTTATTGTTAAGTAATACTTCTAAAAGTAGATAAAAATGAAACTAGGCAGTGAAGGAGTCAACTGAACTGGAAATGAAGAATTGACATTTAAAAATATTTCAGGTAGAGAAATTAGTGTAAGGAAAATATAAAATGCATATGATTATCAAACAAAGAGGAGATTGTTATGATTGGAGCATGGGAGTCTTGGTGGTGAATGGAGCTGTAGATTGTGTGTCATGAGTTGATAATTGTTGATGTTGAATGATGGATTCATGAAGGTTCATTATGCAGTCCTCTAGGGTTTTTAAATTTCTAATATTAAAGCATGTACATATATTTGTATACCAGTGTATGTGTATGTGTGTATCTGTAGTAGAAATGTTTATATATGTACTATACACACACCCAAGAAAAACACATACACATTCTCACACTCAGGAAAGAGATGGGGGCTGAAGAGCTAGATTTGGGTGTTGTGCATACTTAGATGGCGCACAATCACTTACAGAGATAAATGTCAATAGTAGGCTCTGAATGAGAAAAGTACCAGACACAAAAACGTCTCATGGGTGAATCAAACTGCCTTTTTACATGTAACAGGTATAAAAGGACAGTCAAGAAATAGGCACAGTCAGTAGAAATCAGCTGCCTTCTTCAGTAGAGGTGTCTTCTTCCTCTTCTGTGCTTCACCAGTGAAAACACTGTTGCCAATGATATACCTGAATGAGAAGGGTCACACCAGACCTCCTCAAAGCTCAACTGTTCTCCAATCTTTAGGCCCTGACTTATGTAGCCTGGAGCCCATATAATCTGAAGCAGATAAAATACATCAGCATTGGTGGAATCTAATGTGCAACATGAATACAGAATTCAATAGAGTACACTTGGGCAGAAATACTGTCCTCAATCTTCCCAAGCCAACCTGGTCCAAGTCCAACTAACTGGGTCCAAGAACTTATCTGCTCCTATTGTAAAGAACTGGGAGAACTAGAGTAGTGATATTACCCAAACATCTGTGGAAGTCATGCTAACATGTACTTAAACTAGATTTGGACCTAGAGCTGATCTTGAAAGTATGCAGTTGGATACCTGTATGCAGTCAAAGTGGTTAGAAGATATGAAAGACCCTGGAAAATCTTCTCTTTTACTCTGGCTTTAATTTAACCTGTACATCTATAAGAGAATTTCAGTTAATATGTATTTTATCAACTGAACCAGTGTGATAGTCTTTGGACAACCTTTTCACTTATAGTCAGTGAACATAAATTCTGGGCTAGAAGCTAAGTCATATTTTACAAAAATGTGACAAAAAGAATTGTCAAACTCTTAATTCCATGAACTTTTAGGATACAAATGTAAGACAGGAAATTGTTTGAACTGCTGTGTTACAATGACTTTAATCTATTGGTGTAATTTTAGACTTTTAAAAGCCTTGGTAAAGTGTGCCAGATTTCAGTGCACTGATAAATAGCATTTCTGGAACTTATCAAACAGTGTTGACTCATTTACTAGAATTACAGTAACCTTCATGGACTTATGGAAAATAGTAATATTAGTGAAAGAATTATTGCAAGTTTCAAAGCCTAGATTCAAGTCCAACTTGGTGCCACATGTAAAATTAATCTTCAGATCTTTGCAAAATTCCTCTGGGCATTAGTCCACATTAGAAAATCAAACATAATGATTAATATATACTTCTTACTCTGAAGAAGTCCAGGAAACAAAACTTCACTGCACGACTGGGCATATGTGTTATGGGGAATTTTATCTTCTTCTTAAGCATGAAAAATTGTCCACTGTGTGATACTGAGTGAAAAGGATTAATAGTCTGACCCGCATACAAATCCTAATGTAAAGCTCAAAGATATAAATGTTTTAATCTTTTTCCAGACTCCAAATGATAAAATAATTAAACAGCTCTGCTTTTCCAAGTATGAAATTACTTAAGCAAATGTTTAATATTAATACTACAATAATATTAAGTGAAGATTTAATTTTCATTTTTTTGTTTGCATTTTTCAAAATACATACTTTTAAATGCAAGAAATATTGAGGCAATAGCAAAGGACACCAAATCAAATTAAGTTATTACATAATTATTCTGGAAACTGCCTAGTCATATGAGACTCAAAACAAACACACACTGAATATCTTTCCTAAAAATGATTATAAATGTTAACAAAATTATTTTCAAATATTGCTTATTTGCATGTTTCAAATATCTACTCTAAAGTGCAAGAAGTGTGGAGGCATGTTCCCACAGCAAAATATCTGATAGTTTTTTGTAAAATTGGCAAAACATACAATATTCCTTTAAAAGGAGTGTATGATGGAAAATCCATTGGCAGTCAGCTATAAAGAAAAGATATGTTTTTGTTGGTAAGGAGTTTGGTTATTAGGATTTACATGTGATGCTAAATTAGTTGCCAATCTATGGAATTTCTTTTGTTTCTGTTTTTGTTTTGAGGAAAGCTGTCTCCAACACAGAATACTGGAGCAAGCCCCTTACCACCCCACCATTGTCATCTGGTAGGAACTGTTTTATTCTGAGCATGACTTGTCTTGTGTATAAACACTAGTCTCTGCTATTTGATATGCACAGAAATTCAATCAGATGTTTAATTACATCTTAACATGAGCTCCAAACAGCTGGCTAATTCCCTTGTTCCTGATTAAAGTGATTGCAAAAAATAAAATTTAACATGGCATTTACATACAACTCTAAAATGAAACACTACTAATAAGTTTTAGGCATGTAAGAAATGCAAGACTTTTTAGCACTGGAGACACTAATTTCCAAAACAATGAAGCACAATAAGCAAACAAAGAGAAAAATAAAACAGAAAACAATCATCAGAATTATTAGAAGGGCTAATAATAATCAGAAAGGCTAATATAATGTCCAACCTTGCAATCATTGATGTGCCAGAGTCAATAATATACATTATGAATGAACTAGCAGTGGACATTTTAGAAGCATGGAGGCAATTGCCTAAGGTAAGCACAGCCAACCCAACACAGTAATTTTTGGCATGGATTTTTTAATAATATCAATTATAAAGGCCCTACTTTTACTCATAGACAAAACCTTTTTAACACTCAAAAGAAATATTATTCTTTTAAAATCTCATTGCAGTGTGTTTAGAGAAGTGTTTTCATTGTCTTAATCATTTACATCCTCAAAGAGAAGGAATTCTTTGGAAAGTGAACCAGACATTCTTGGTCAGTATGTTACTCTTGTCTTATGAATTGGACAGATACATTAAATCTGTATTAACTCTTTTCAATAGCAAAATTGTTAACTGTCACTGTGCCGGTTTGAATGTATTGTGTCCCCCAAATGCCATTATCTTTGTGGTCTTGTGGGACAGACGTTTTGGTGCTGGTTAGATTTGCTTGGAATGTGCCCCACCCAGCTGTGGGTGGTGACTTTGGTGGGATACTCCCATGGAGGCATGACTCCACCTATTTAGGGTGGGCCTTGATCAGTGGAGCCATATAAATGTGCTGACTCAAAGAGACTGAACGGAGTGCAGCTGTGAGTGATGGTTTGAAGAGGAGCAAGCTTGCTAGAGAGGAATGTCCTGGGAGAAAGCCATTTTGAAACTAGAACTTTGGAGCAGATGCCAGCCACGTGCCTTCCCAGCTAACAGAGGTTTTCCGGATGCCATCTGCCATCCTCCAGTGAAGGTACCTGATTACTGATGTGTTACCTTGGACACTTTATGGCCTTAAGACTGTAACTGTATAGCCAAATAAACCCCCTTTTTATAAAAGCCAATCCATCTCTGGTGTTTTGCATTCTGCAGCATTAGCAAACTAGGACAGATTTTGGTACCAGAGAAGTGGGGTGCTTTTGCTGCTGTGTTTGCAAATACCAAACATGTTGGAATGGCTTTTCAAATGGATAAGGGGAAGACTCTGGAAGAATTGTGAGGAGCTTGATAGAAAAGGCCAAAACTGCTTTAAAGAGACTGTTTATGGAAATATGGACTCTAAAGATACTTCTGATGAAGACTTGAGCAGAAATGATGAATGTGTTGTTGCAAACTGGAAGAAAGGCAATCCTTGTTTTAAAGTGGCAGAGAATTTGGCAAAATTGAGTCCTGGTGTCAGATGGAAGGAAGAATTTAAAAGTGACAACCTGGAATACTTAGCTGAGGAGATCTCCAGACTACCTGTGGAGGATATACCCTGGTTTCTCCTTGCAGCTTATAGTAACATGCGAGCGGAAAGAGATAAACCTAGGACTGAATTCTTGGGTTCAAAGAAACCAGAAGCTGATGGCTTAGAAAATTACGAGCTTCCAGGGGGTGGAATCCCAGAAACTACAGCCCAACATGAGGATGTAACCAAACATGGAATCCAGCCGCCATTTCAGTACAAGCCAAGATCGGAGATGAAATTATCCAGAAAGGATTTGTGGAAACTCCTATTGTCTGATGGCTTTGACCCCTGTGTGCTTCATGCAAAGCCAACAGAATTTTTGCGAGAACTTTATAGACAGAGCCGCTGCCAGTCTGGACTGGAGGAGACAGACAAGGAACAAATTGCAGGAAAAATTTCTTCAAAGACAGAGCCATGGAGGTTGAGGTCTGGAGTCAAGAGGCCTTGGGCTGGGAGAGTGGAGCAGCCCACATGCATGGAAAGGGTGAGTGTGCCCTGGAGGTCGAGGGTGGGCCTTCCACCTCGATGCTCTGGAAGAGTTTTACCACCTCAGGTCCCAAAGAGGGTGGAGCACATTCCCAGGGAATTGGGGAGAGCCTGGCTGCCACCCCACTGTTCTGAAGGGGTTGAGCGTGTGCCCTGGAGATGGAAGGGAATCCTGGAGCTGCCCCGAGGTTTGCAGAGGGTGGGGCTGAGAAGGTGGTCTCCCCAATGTGTGGGTATGTTGGAGCACTCACCTAAGCGTTTGGAGAGGAAAGGGCTGCCGAAAAGGCCCTTGGGAAGGGTTAGGCTCCAGCTCTCTCAAGCCCCAAGGATGCAACGTTATTCTGTTAATGACTCTCAGACTGAAATCTAATGGAGTTTGTCCTGCAGGTTTTAAGAACTGTTTTGGTACTGTTAACCTTGTTTTCCTTACTCTTTCTCCTTATGGCAATGGAAATGTTTATCCTATGAATGTCCCTCCTTTGTATATTGGAAGCATATAACTTGTTCTAAGTCCACAGATCCAAGCTAAAGGAAAAGTATGCCTTAGAACTGACCATGCCTATATTTGATTTTGATGGGATTTTGTACTTAACTTTTGTTAGTGAAATGGTTTAAGTTTTTGTGATATTGTGATGAAATGAATGTATTTTGTATTTGGAAAGATAATGTCATTTTGGGATCCAGGGGGTGGAATGTGCCGGTTTGAATGTATTGTGTCCCCCAAATGCCATTATCTTTGTGGTCTTGTGGGACAGACGTTTTGGTGCTGGTTAGATTTGCTTGGAATGTGCCCCACCCAGCTGTGGGTGGTGACTTTGGTGGGATACTCCCATGGAGGCATGACTCCACCTATTTAGGGTGGGCCTTGATCAGTGGAGCCATATAAATGTGCTGACTCAAAGAGACTGAACGGAGTGCAGCTGTGAGCGATGGTTTGAAGAGGAGCAAGCTTGCTAGAGAGGAATGTCCTGGGAGAAAGCCATTTTGAAACTAGAACTTTGGAGCAGATGCCAGCCACGTGCCTTCCCAGCTAACAGAGGTTTTCCGGATGCCATCTGCCATCCTCCAGTGAAGGTACCTGATTACTGATGTGTTACCTTGGACACTTTATGGCCTTAAGACTGTAACTGTATAGCCAAATAAACCCCCTTTTTATAAAAGCCAATCCATCTCTGGTGTTTTGCATTCTGCAGCATTAGCAAACTAGAACAGTCACCAAAGTCCAAAGTCTATCAACCATTGATCTGAGAATGTTGTCTAAAATTTTATAACTTACTTAACCTCTGTCTTCTATTTATTATTTGGTTTTGATGAGCGTTTATAGAGGAGATTGAATAATTTTATTCTATTTAGATAAAAAGAAAGGAATTTAAAGACCACTGAATCGAATGGCTGTGTTTGTCCTTTACAATTTTCTTGTTATTTTCAACATAAAATATTTATTTATGGTGTACTTTCTTAATTGTCAGGTGCTTAACTTACTAATCCTATGGTGACCCTATGAAATTGGATATATTATTTAGGAAAAAAAAGGACAGAAATTTTAAATATGTTGTCTGATGTCCCAAAGTGAGTTAACTGCAAAATCAAATGTTGTTGGTAGGCTGATTCCAAGTCCTGTATTCTTTCAGCTATTCTACTGTTTCACCAAGAATTTTAAATATCTTAAGATTGCAGCAAAGATTAAGCATTTTCATCAACTGAGAAAAATTTACATCAGTATTGAAATTTTTTAAAATTGTTTCTAAGAGCAGCACTATTATCGAGTTAAGATTTAACTGCATTGATTAATCAACAGGATATGGTAAAATTACAACTGGTGTTTTGAAAATCTTCATTACTCCTAAACTCATTTGGAGTTTAAAATATTTACGTTTTATAAGTTAACATGTAAATTTGACATAATAGAAATTGAAATCCAAATAGAATTTTTAAAATAAAATATGACAAGAGAATTCTCTAATTTATCTGGATGAAGAAATACAGAAACCACCAATTTATTGTCGGAGTAAAAATATTGAGATTGAACTTGTTCTGCCCAAACACTCTATACAGCTGCGATCCTTAGCACTGGCACCAGAATAGACAAATAGACAAATAGGGCTTAGAGCAGACTAGAGTACAGTATGTATGTATTTGTGTGTATGTGTGTGTATATGGGTGTGTGGTATGGGTGTGTATTTGTGTGTGTATACATATTAATTTAGAAAGATCCCTGAGATATTTATCTTAAATGTGAGAGACATTCTCAGAACAATTCTCAGAGAAAGGATATACTAAATACACTTGTCTATACTAGAGAAGTTATTTTATTGTTTATGTACTTTTGCACACAATATTCTGAAATATAATGTAGCAGTTTTTAAAAAATATGAAAAGGTTGCATGTGTGTGTTTGTATGTGTACATGGCTAGATCACTAGGATATATTGTTACTGGGAAAAGCAAGTCAGAGAACCAGAGAATGACAGGTATTATAAATCTCATTATATCTAAAAATATTTGTGCATATATAATAAATGCATATAAATGTAGAGGAAAAAAAACTCTGGAAAACACCCCCAAAATGTGAATAGAAGTACTATTGAGGAAGGAGGAAAGTAAAGACTCAGGATCTCTCTCTGTGTTCTCATGACTTTCCCTCGTGGTCACAAATGGCTGCTACAGCTCCAAACATCACACCCTCACTTGTCAGCTTTGAAATACAGGAAGGAAGGGCAAGTTGTAAACCCCCTGAATCTCTTTAATTAGAGAAAAAACTCTGAGAAATCTTCAGCACATGTTTCCTAAAATCCTACTGATTAGAATGGATCATGCCTGTGACTTTGACATTAGGAAAGCAAATAGCTGGAGATTTCAATCTTTATCATAGCACACAAGCTTTGGCACCAGGAAAAGAGGAGTGGGGAAAGATTACCACATAGGCCATGAGCAGGGTCTGCCATATATTCATTACTTTGCCAAACATTTAGGGAGGAAGAAGTACCACAGTTCCCTTCCTTGTCCGTATGAACTCAGTAGCTCACACTGAATTACAGTGTCTTAAACAACAGTGGTGCTTCAGTTGCACACTTTTATGAGAGGGGTATTTGTTGCCCATTGTGAAAAATCTATCACCAAGCTCTAAAGAGCATTCCTTATTGGAGCGCTCTTAAAAATATGCCCCGATTGATTTGCATCAACATCCCAGTGTTCCTAAAATGAATATCAGTTAGATTCCCAATGAATCAGTAAGAGTATGATTGTTGAAAATGTATGCATCCCTGAATATTCTGACTGTGAAAATGAAGACCTCTCCTGGATAAATCTTCACTAACCTTTTCTTAATTCTGGAAAATAATGGTGGAATCCTCAGGGTAGAGGATTTGGGAGTTAGTCCTACAAGGTATTATCCAGGAGAGATCCTATAAAAGATGATTTATCTTTACATTAATCTATGGAAAACATCAAAAAAAAAAAAAAAAAAACAAAAAACAAAACAATGGATCATAAGAACCAAAGACAAACCAAGCAGAAAACTGACTAACCTATATGTCAGAGGTAAAGCTGCAGTGATCAGTATGCATCACTTGTGGGGTCTAATGCAGAGAGAATAACAAGCCCCTGATGAAAGTTCAAGGGGAGGTCAGGTGAGTGCCTGCAGGATCGGATTCAAATTCTATTTGTAGACAGGAAAACTAGAAGGCTTAATTTTTAAAATAGCTGTACTAAATCTGTCAATAGATGGATGGATTGTTTGATGAAGGAGCAAAAGCCCCCAAGGCTGAGGACTGAATCTTGGATGTGCTGTATATTTAGTTCTTTTGAGAACCATTAAAAAAAAAAAAATCACCAATCTAAAGATTAATATTTCCCACTTTGGAGAAAGCACCAAGAAGTTACATATAATCTTCCTTTCTTTGAAAGAGTTTAGAGATTTTAAGATTGATGTAGCAATATACCCAAAAGAACTGGGCTTACAGATAGTAGCTAGGAAATGGAGCACTTTCTACTGGAACCATGTAAATAATTAACCAGAGAAAACTAAGAGCATCTAGGAACTTGCTGCAGAAAGCAGGCTAGCCAGAACCAATTATGGAAGATATAATTCCTTTATGCTCTCCACAGAGATGGTAGTTTTACTAGTTTTCTAATACTGCTGAAATGAATTACCAAAAACAAAGTGGCTTAAAAGAACACAAAGTTATTATATTACAACTCTGTAGGTCTGAAGTGTGACACAGCTCTAACTGGGCTAAAATCAGTGTGTCAGGGGAACTGCACACTTCTGGAGGTTCCGGTAAAGAATCCACATTCTTGTCTTTCCAGTTTAGAAACTGCCTATGTGCGAGTGTCCCCTTTTCATCTTCAAATCCAACAATTTCTCAAGTAGAATAACTGTGGCATTCCCTCTTCTACCTCTATCTTCCACATTTAAGGACCCTCATGATTACACTGGACTCACCCAGATAATCCAGGATAAGCTCCCTTTTTATAAGGTGAGCTGTTTAGCAGCCTTAATTCCACCTGCTACCTTAATTCCCCTTTGCTGTGTAACACAACATTTTCACAGATCCAGGAAGATCCATGGAGATCTTTCTGTCTACAACAGTGGGAAACTTGACCCAATATAAGTGTCCCCATCACACCTTGTTTTGAAGCTGTAATAGAGGAGAGAAAATGTATGTAGGGTAGTAATATTTAAAAGACATTTCTATATTTTAAAAGAGCTTGCAAATTACTTACAAGAGATTAATAATTAGGACTGGAGTCAATAGTTACACAATTCAATTAATCTGATATGTATTGAGGAATTATTAGATCTTCAGCATCATATTTTGGGAATCAAGGAAGTTCAGAACTCACCCAATTCTTATCTTCATCTTTCTACAGACTGCAAAAGTGTCATATGTTTCCAGCCAACTATGGCAATCTAATTCAAAGAAAGCAGTACAAATTTTACTCCCATATGTAAAGTAAAATATCTACTAATAGTAATTTGATATCATTTCAGCTGTTGATTAAGTCTAAGAGAAAAATTTTTAAAGTATTAAAAATTAAATAAATCTTATCCTACTGTCATCCTATTGAATTAGGAATTATGTGGAAAGTGAAATAATGATAAGATAAATTAAAAAAAAAAAAAGTTTTATGTAACAAGTCAAAAGAAACCAGGGGGCACTAAATAACTAATGATCACATCAATGATATAGTAGATACTTTAATTTTCAGGAGGAGGAGTCATCACTGCTGGCTCTAAACAAAAAAAAATTTAATTGTAGAGCCTGTATTTGGTTCCTTTCCCTTACTTTTCTGCTCCTTCTGCAATATCAAATTGTCCTTGCCCTATACCCCCTTCATGGCCCAGACCTAGCTAGGCATCAGGAAATATCCTATACTACAAGAAAATCTTTCCCCTTACTTGTGGTTAAGAGCCCCGAGTCCTCTCCAAAATACTTAATTAAGAGATAAGAAAAAAGTAGAAATCTGATTAATTTAACTATTATAGATGATGACTGATTGATAGTCCCCTAAACATAACTAAATTTGCAAGGATTAATCCAAACATAAATCAGAATTTCTAGCAGTGTAGGAAAGTAGAATGAAATGGGTTCTGGGTTGAGGAAAGCATTTTGAGGCTGCTCTGTTTTGAAAGCAGGTCTTTTGTGAGCTGATTTTTTGCTTCCCTTCTTTCTCTGTTTCTGAACCCACAGAGGCTTTGAAAGTTCCAAGTTTTTTGACAATAGTAACAGGGATTCCAGTAGCTAAGGATACAGAGATGATCAGAGATGTGCATTAGTATTTGAAAACGTTTGTGCAATATGTGAGAAAATACCATTGTTTGAGTATATATTACCTGGTGCTCTTGCTTCTTTACCAGTTCTGTAGCTTAAGATGTCCTGGATTCTGATGACTTTTTATATTTAGTAACACAATCATTTCTGACTAATTTAACCAAGTTTTGTGCTTATTTTTTCCAGTTTTTTATTAAAACAGTCACTAAACAGTCTAATTGTATGCAAAGCTATTTTTAAATACATCAAGAATTGGATGTATCTTTCTTTCTTTTTTTTTTTTTTTCCAAGCAAACACTCCCCTCATCCCCTGGTAACCTCTAATCTGTTTTGTATCTCTGTGAATTTGCTATTATTCTTATCTTATAAGTGATATCACACAATATTTGTCCTTATGTGCCTTGCTAATTTCACTAAGCATAATGTTTTCAAGGTTCTTCCTATTTGTAACATCTCATAATTTCATTCTTTCTTATGGCCAAATAATATTCCATGTTGTATATGAAACATGTTTTGTTCATCTTTTCATTGTTTGATGGACAGTGGCTTGTTTCCACCTTTTGGCTATTGCGATTAATGCTGTTATAAACATTGGTGTACAAGTATCTCTTTGAGACACTTTCTCTGGAAATATACCTAGAAGTGGAAATGCCAGGTGATATGGTTATTCTGTATTTAATTTTTTATGGAACCACCATATTGCTTTCCACAGTCCCTGCATCATTTTTCATTCCCACCAACAATGCACTGGAGTTACAGTTTCTCTGCATCTTCTTAATGCTTTTTGCTTTTCATTTTTAAAGTAATAGTCATCCTTGTGGGTGTAAAGAGAAAGTGCCTTTCTTTGACCTCTACATATCTTTAGAAAAATATGAAGAGTTTCAAACTTTGGCAACAATTGTTTGTCAGGCGAAAAGTAGGTGTCAGACTCCTTTTCTATTGGTTTAATCTCTTCCGTTTATCTCCTTTTCTTCATTCTTTCTGCCAAACTGTAACCACAGTTAGTTCAGCCTGAGCTATTAAAATAGCTTCATGTCTGTCTCTCTCTTCTAATTTGTGCTTTTCAAATGTGTTTTTCCCTGAAAAACTCTCATTGCCTTTGGAAAGTTAAATTTTTTATCAACCAAATTACTTCCAGACTTAACCAACATCCACCTTAACTTTGCTCTGGACAGACTCTCTATTTCACACACCTTGCCTAAAAGTCCTTGCCAGTTTAAGTATCTTGATATTTCTAGGCGAATCTCAAATTCTCTCTCCTGCGTGGCTTACTCCTTTTTTCTAATGCTCTCTCCTCCCTCTTAATTCTCCTGTTCTTATTGTCTGTGCAATATATCTGAAATTACTCAAATCTTTCCTGGTGATAACTTTTGATTTGTAATTTCAAATTATATATCATGATTGCAGTTTCAAGATTGAGGTTTGATTTCCCTAATGCATTATGCCATCCTTATGTCCTTATATCCAATAGCAGATTTAATAAAAAATTCCTGTCCAGACATCATCAAGGAAGTCATGGATCAATTTGTTATGTTTCCTAGAGTTTCTAGTGCTGTGCCTTAACAGTCATGTCTTGAACGTGTATTTAAATACTAAGACAGAAAAATATCACATTATTTCAATTCAATTATTATAATTTTATGTGCCAAGAACTGGCATAGCTGCTGAATAATATTCCATTAATTTCATTTAGTATATTTATTGAGCACCAAGTATGTGCTCCTATATGTAAGGAGCTTAGAAACTATGAGATTGTTTAATTAAAAAATCACAAAGATTAATGTCAAATAGAGGTATGATAAATACCAAGAAGGAAAGAGATAATATGCAAGTGGAAAACAAAAAACACTAACCAACAATGAGAGGTCAAGGAAGGGTTTCCTGTAGACATGAAGTTGAATCTGAAGAATGAAAAAAAAAAAAAATGTTTGGATGAGTGCTAGTAGAAGAATTTGTAGACAAATGGAGCAATATACACAGGTAACATTTTGAGGAAGAGTGGTGTATTTAAAGAACAGAAAGTTATATGGTGTGGCTAAGCACAAGAGTACAAGGCGCTACATCATACAAGATGAGGCTAGAGAGTGTTTGTGGACAGATTCTGTGGGGACTTACAGGTCATATAAAGAATTTCTGTCTTTATTTAAGAACAGTGAGAAATCAGTGAAGTATATGTGTGCTTGTGTGGTCACAAGATGGCACTGAGGGTGAGCTAAACATACTTGCCATTTGAAAAATTCCTTCTGACTGCTCAGTAGGCAATACATTGTAGGGAGCAAACTGATGCCATGTCAGCAAGGAAGCAAAGCTATGTAATACTTTGGACCAGAGTGGTCATGGCAGGGTTTTTAGAAAGTGGATAGACTTGAAAGGTGCTTAAGAGGCAAAATCAGCAATACTTGGTTATGGTTAGATATGAGGGGTGATGTAGAAGGAAGTGTTAGGATGACTTGAAAGTTTCTACCTGCGTTACAGGATAGATGGTGATGCCATTCTCTCAATGAATGTTTTGCAGAAGATCGTGTGTTTCGTTTTGGCTATGTTGAGTTTAAGATGTTAAGATCTCATCAGCAATGTCAAATAGTCAATTGGGAAAAAAAGTCTATCTGGAACTAAGAGAGTTATTGGCTCATAAATGATATTTGAGGATCATTATTTGTAGGTATCTATTGGTGTGAGCAACTAGGAATGTGTGTAGAATTAGAAGAAAAGCTGTCATTGCTATAAGAGCACCTATAATAATAACATAGTATGTTGAAATAGTTGCATTCTAGAAGTAATCTGTGATTATGTATCAGAAAATATTATTTTGGTCAAGGTAACTCTTTATAATGTGAGATTTTTACCTTTATATCGATACAGACATCCTTCCTATTAGATTGGTAAAGATAGGTAAGATTCTTAAAATCTCCATCTCTTGTCCCTATTATACTTTAAAATATTAGAAACCATTGGATTTCCTCTATGAATGCAAAACAAAAACATAAAAAAAAAACCAGGTGAATCCAAGATTTATCTTTTAAAAATTAGTTATTGGAATATTTTCATACATTTACTTATTACTTTTCAATTAACTAGTAATTTTTCACTCCTTTAGACTGTTTTTATTGAAATTTTGAAGGCTGTCCAGTTAACTCAATTTGATTCAATTCCGTTAAAACTTATTCAAATCTTTGAATGTGTTCTTTCTCTTAATAATATCCTTAGCAATAAGTGACCTTTCTCAAACCAACTTTAAAGAAGGACATTATTATTATTTAAGAAGCATGCCTGTTGCTGTACATGAAGAATAAAGAGAGAATAGAATATTAATTAGGCAATAAATCAGAGTCCTATAAGACATTATCTAAAAATCTACAAAAAGTGTTCTGAAACTGACATTACTGACATTGAGCTCAAGTACATGTTGTAGAAATAATTTCATGTACTTAATTATGTATAATGCAAGCATTATATGTGTATGGATTCATAATTGCAAAGAAGGCTTATATCAAATTTTTTGAATGGAATATTTGAAAGATGATTGAGTTGTTTGTTCTTCATGATAATAAAATATTTTCTCAAGTTTCTAGGTTAAGGCATTTAACTGTATCACTAATAATATTTCCAAAAGACATTGAATTCAATACCAGGTGAAATGTGAGGCCCTTTTTAAAAACTAACTTTTAAATTGTATTTTTATAAATGAGCATCATTTAAAGTATATGATGCTATCTAGGATCAGGAGCCTCATTTATTTCTCCAGGCAATATCTACTGCAGTGTTTCAGACATTGCATGGGGACTACTAAGTATTAATCTGTAGGTCTCAAATGCCCATTTAAAACATGAAAGATTGTAAGTGGTGAGAATGAAGGGTATAGCAGCTTTGCTGTAATAACCAAAGCAGTTTTCAATGTTTGCGCAATATTTTGATTAAATGACATTATTTGCATAAGTATATTTATTTTTCAATCTACCTAAAGGAATAAGAACACAGGGAAAAGGTATTCTAAACAGATGAAAAACGTAGATGAAGCAACTTCAATTGCCAGGAACATGGGTTAATGCATTTTCATCTGGATTTGTTTAATACAAATCTCAATGCAATGATATGAAAGTAAAATTTTGTGTGATACCCCAAAATGCATTTTCTGCAGAGTAAATGAATGAAAAGAGACAAACCAGAAAGAAAAGGAAAACAATTGTCAGGTTAATATAATCTTTAGTTAGTAAACAGTAAACAAATGAGCCTTGTGATTGTGACTAATTGATTTGTTGCTATTCATTTGTTTGTTTTAATGCATGACCAGAATGCTTTTATGTTTTTATTAATCTGCTGTAAAATATAATTAATTGGACATGACATTCACATACTGGGACAAGAAAGATCCATATAATCTAATCTTCCACCCAATCATCAACCAAACAGCTGAGAAACAGAATGTGAATACACATATTCAGAAAATTATTTTCATGAGTTGGATAGAAAAAAAATATCTCTTCACTTTGGTTGTTGAGAATCAGTATTCACATATACCTTATTTTCTAAGCAGGTATAGTGGAGTCACTATTTTCCTCACACTTAAGTGTGAGTGTCTGCCACACCTTCCAGTTGACCTCTGACCTTCTTTCTTTGCTAGAGCATTGTTTTGGTTTGCTAATGCTGCCTTTTTGAAAAATAACAGAAATGGATTGGTTTTTATAAGGGGATTTATTAATTTATAAATTTACACTTCTAAGGCCATAAAAGTGCCCAAATTAAGGCACCAACAAAAGGGTACCTTCATGGAGAAAGATCAATGGCATCCGGAAAACCTCTGTTAGCTGGAAGGCACGCAGCTGGCATCTGCTGATCCCGGGTTGTTTTCCAGCTCTTCTCAGCTCCTGTGCATTCTTGGTTCTTTCTCCCAGGATGTTTCTCTCTAAGTGCCTGGGGGCCCTGTCTTAGCATATCCTGGGGCAAACTCTGGGCTTCATCTCTTAGCTAACGTCCTTCTGTCTACATCTCCAATCATCTCCAAGTGTCAGTGTCAGCAAGTGCCTGGGCCTGTGTGGCTCTTTTTTTTTTTTAATTCAGTTTTATTGAGATATATTCACATACCATACAGTCATCCATGGTGTACAATCAACTGTTCACAGTGCCATCATATATTTGTGCATTCATCACCTCAATCTATTTTTGAACATTTTCCTTATACCAGAAAGAATCAGAATAAGAATAAAAAATAAAAGTAAAAAAGAACACCCAAATCATCCCCCCCACATCCCAACCTATTTTTCATTTAGTCTTTGTCCCCATTTATCTACTCATCCATCCATACACTGATAAAGAGAGTGTGATCCACAAGGTTTTCACAATCACCCTGTCACCCCTTGTAATCTACATTATTATACAATCATCTTCAAGAGTCAGAGCTACTGGGTTGGAGTTTGGTAGTTTCAGGTATTTACTTCTAGCTATTCCAATACACTAAAACCTGAAGAGGGTCATCTATATAGTGTGTAAGAATGTCCACCAGAGTGACCTCTTGACTCCATTTGAAATGCCTCAGCCACTGAAGCTTTATTTTCTTTCATTTCACCTCCCCCTTTTGGTCAAGAAGATATTCTCAATCCCATGATGCCAGGTCCAGATTCATCCCCGGGAGTCATATCCTGCATTGCCAGGGAGATCTACATCCCTGGGAGTCAGGTCCCACGTAGGGGGAAAGGCAGTGAGATCACTTGTCGAGGTGGCTTAGCTAGAGAGAGAGGGGTGTGGCTCTTTTTAAAGGACTCCAGTAAACTAATCAAGACCCATACTGAATGGGTGGGCCATACCTCCATGGAAATGAGAGTTATCACCTATACTAGATGAGTCACATCTCCATGGAAACAATCAAAATGTACTAACCTAATCAACACTAATACATCTGCTGCCACAAGATTGCATTAAAGAACATGGCTTTTTCTGGGGTACATAATATATCCAAATCAGCACAAGCATATAACAAGCCAAGCCCAGTTTCTCAACCCATTGTGTATGTCATGAATGATTGGGGACAAACTAGGAAAGTTAAAACTTAGGGCTCTTCTTTGCCCCAAAAAGCTGTTCACTTGGAAGTACCTGTCTGGTAGCTTCCTAATATATAACCATGTTACCTTCCAATTATTTTACATATTTCTTTAGTTTCTGAGGTTAAGTCCAGAGTTGGGAAATATATGGACACATGCCTGAGACTTCATTTTGCTTCCTACCCTCTATTGTTTAAAAAAAAAATCTCTATGCTTAAGGACTTTCTGTTTACATCCCCCATGTTACATCCTCCCTCTGGACTGCAGCTAGGAATGGATAAAGTGTCCCCTCTTTAAATGTAACAAATCCTCTGACCAAAAAGTCAAGACAAATTTTAAGACTATTTTCTTGTTTAGAGGTGGAATAGTCACTATCTTAGTTTCCAGGCTGCTAAAACAAGTACCCAACAATGGTCTGGCTTAACAATAGGAATTTGTTGTTTCACTGTTTCCAAGTTTAGAAGACTTGCTTCCTCCTGGGTTGGTCAGTACATCCTGGCTGGCTTGCGGTTTTTGGGTTTCTTGGTTTCCCCTCCTCCTGGCGATGGCTTCTCCTTTCTCTTCTGGGTTTCAGAGGACTGTGCTTCTGCTCCTCCTAGTGGCTTTCTCCCTGTGGACTTCTTTACAAGGCCTCTAGTAATAGGATTAAGTCCCATCCTGACTCAGTTGTCCACACTTTAAAAATTACATCTTCAAAAAGTCCTATTTACAAATGGATTCACACTCTCAGTAATGGATTAAGATTAATGAGATGTTTTTTTCTGGGGTACATAACTCAATCTGCCAGAGTCACCCTCTACTACCCTAGGATAATATGCTTTACAGCTCTATTTTGGACATAAGAAGTTGCAGCAAACATGATTGAATGGGAGAAATCAAACAGCATCATAGTGGTCCTCTTACTTGTTTGTTTAGTTTTTTTGTGTTTGTTTTGTTTTGTTTTGTTTTCCTGTTGCGATGGCGCAAGATATTTGCAAGAAACCACCATGCTTTATGATAGAGTTCTAAAATAGTAAGGTTGTTACTTTTTGGTAGATCAGAGAATGGATATTTCCAGAACACAGCAAAAGCAAGACACCTTGTTACTACATCTGCATTTCCTCCTAAAGTAAAACTTAATGATTTCAGGAGGGGAAAAAAAAAAAAAAACAAAGAAACAAAATCTCATCACATATGCTTTGTTTCCAGGTGATTTTCTGATATGTGGACACTGCTGCAGCCACTATCTAGTTCTACTAAAAGAAAAGAAGCTGTTTGTTTTCTCCTCCCTCTTGACAAATTCCAGAGGGCTTCCCATTGTGCAAATGACTTCTCCTAATATAAGCTGGAGTATATGTATCAGATGCTATATGTATCATACTCTGCTGCATGAGATGTGAACGTTGTATTTTTTCTTATGTTTTCCAAAATGTTTACTACAAACTACACATAACGCATATTTTAAGCAAGTTGTAAATATCACAGTTATCTTTTCAAATTTTACAAGCAAGCAGTGCTTTAATAAGTCCTTCCAACTGTGAGGAATTTCTAATATAACTTATGCAGAATATTTATACTATTAATTATTTATATATTATTATCAGAGTAAGAGGAAAATCTTCATAATCTTCATAATAGGGAAAGATCATAAAATTTAAAATGCTTGTGGATGTTGATCAAATTATTTCTTCCTATTTTCTCTTTAACAAATTTCATGAAATGCTGTGAATGGGTGCGTAGATATTAGTGACAGTTTGAACAGGAAGATAGCATAAAACATGCCTGGTAATTAAACTAGTTATCTGTCTTTCTTTCAATTTATTGCTTTCTAATAATCTATTGATCTAAACTCTGCTTTTCAGCCTGCTCATGTGTTTACTACCAATTTAATGAAAATATCCATTTTCATGAAACTACTTGAATATAAGCCTGTGGAATATTATAGTCCACAAATACTTGTATGATCTCCTACCATGGCCTCTACCAGCAGATTATGAAAGGCCAGACTTAAATCAAGAGAGGTGACTGAATCTTTCTTGTGAGCTTATTAGCTATCTCTGAATGTAAAAGGTGTGTGTTTGCACTTTTTATCAAAATGTTCAAACCCAGTTGTCATGTTTCAAAGTTTTTAGTTTGAAAATTCATAAAGTTTCTATAAATGTCACTAGTACGTTTACTGAGTTTAGCATGGAAAGAGGCCTTTCCAATTCCAAAGAGATGGTCATTCTCTTTTTGGTCATTGAAAATAATCAATATATCATTCAAAGGCATGTGAACTAATGTCTAAGAAAGGAAGAATTATCTTTTCCTGTGTATAAGACATAGTAAACTAATATTCTAGATATTGTTGTTTCACAGATAGTATTAGCCACAGGAAAATTGGAAGAATTTGAATTATCATTAAGTTGGCAAACTGTTTAACAGCTGAATTATTTTGTTTATCCTAGTAACAATTCTGAATCAAATTATAATAACATGCATTTAGACTTTTAAGCAAAATGTTCTTTTTAATTATTGGTAGAGGCTTTCCAAAATTTGTTGGAAATTTAATCTTATATTAAATTAAAAAGCAAAAGATAAAATTATCATTGAATTATAGATCTCAGTTTATCTTTGTTGGAAAATTTGCTTTCCAAATGGATAGAATGGATTTGAGTAAAATTAAAAAATATAATATCTGTTCACATTGGTTTTGGAATATATTCCTAAGCAAATATAAAGCTGATTTCCTCAAGTAATTACCATTAGGTTTCACATAAGTTATCATGGAAACCTCCTGTGGATTCAGAGGAAAATTGATTTCACTGTGTAGAAACAGTGATAAACTCCAATTCAAACTGCCAGAGGGCTTAAAATTTCTGTCACAATTTAGACAAATTGTTCGAATGCAAAAGGAGAAAGAAAAAAAAAAAACATGTTATATTGGTCCATACATTTCAATATCTGGAGTTTTTTTAATCTTCTAAATTTATCCCAGTTTTAGAATCATAATTGCAAAAGGTTACTAATGAATCTTCATATTTTGTAAACTTAAACTCTCAAAAGTAGAAAAAGCTACCTAAGTTCCTTAATCAGGGAGTGAATAGATGAAAATTCGTCTCGTAAATTGGAGGGGAATCAGTGATATGGGTTTTAAGTTATAAACTCCTGGATTTAAAGGTTATATGTTATTAGAAATAAACATCATCTCTGCACATGTGTTTCCTCATAAGATTGTTGCGGACATTAAATGACAAAACCTGTGCATTTGGTTAACAGAAAGCAAATGATGTTTGGTAACTTTTTAAAAAAATACCTGTTGTTTGGCAAGCCCTGTGAGAGACGCACTTTGCTTTTGTTGTTTTAGAAATTAACTCTCCCTGCAATGTAAATATCCTTGCATTATTAAAAAATTAAAAAAAACTAGCTGAATCTCAGTTACCTCATTTTAGTACTTACCACGTAGTCATGAGCTAATGACAGAGCTAGATTTTGAACCCATGTGTAACTGTCCCTGTGCCATACTGCACAATGGTTCAGGAACTCTATAAAGGGTATTTACTCTCCTTTCTGTTCAGTTCATTTTGCAATATATATGCTAATAGAAATATTAATTTTAAATATTTCACAATTTTATTTTTAGGGAAAAACAAACATCTAAATTCTTTAAAACATTTTCCACTTACCTAACTTTTTCCTACGACGAGAAAAAACAAGCTACTCTGTTTAAGTTTCTGGCATGTGAAATTGACTAAGGGAATTGAATTTTAATAAAGGTACTTTCCTAAATTATCTCTGAGATTTCACTGGGATTAATTTAAAAAATCTGGAGGCAATTTTGTTATTAGTGGCATATCATTATCTTTAGGAGAAAAAATTAACAGAAAATAAAAGCCTTGAAATAAACATGGATTTGTAAGAAGCTAAATATGAAAAGACTGATATTTCAATACAAAATTATCTCTGGACACTTAGGAAAATAAATTGATGAAAAATAAATATCAAAATGATTGACAAAATATATATGTAAATAAATTTTATCTAAGTAGAAAATTGGCAAAAATATTCAAATCTAAGTGTATAAATATAGTTTTGGCATGGTATTAACTGCAAATTCTTACTATTATTTCTCACACCAATTTTAATAACAATCACTAATTTGAGTTTTATTTTTCATCTTATAAGAACCACTCAGTATAGCAAATTTATTTGGTGCTGAAAAAATTAAACACTACCTCCTTCTGTATATTTTTATAAAACATTTCTTCATTTAATATTGCTTCTTCAATTTTCTGTTACATTGATATATGTTTTTAAAATAAATAATATGAACTTTTTCATAAAAGAAACTGTGATTGCATTGGGAAAAAATGAAGGATATAAAGTAAGGAAGTACATTGTTCAATGTTTGGGAATTTTTATTATTCACATATATTTAATAGATACTGGTCTGAAACCTGTGTAGTGCTTAAAATAAAAATATATAATAAATGCTCAACCATTTTATTGCTAGTACAGGAGAAATAATAGGACTTTGTGCCTTGGTGGCATTGGAGAAGCAAGGAATTTTTTTTTTTTTTTTTTCAATTCAACAAAAAATATATTACACACCAGACATTGAGTAGCAGGCATTATTCTTCAAAATAAATGACATAGTTTCTGCTTTTGAAGATGTTTCTAGTATTGGAGATGCAAACAAACATAAATAGATAATTCAAGAAAATATAGTTTGTGAAAAAATCCAGGCTTTTCTTCTTTTCCCCAGCTTTGAAATCATTTTCAAGTTATTTAGACAAAGCTCTTCTTAGCTTTAAAAAACCTGGAAAACCCTTGGAATTGTTTGAACAATTATTTTACTAAAGATAATATAGAAAAGAATTCACCTTCCAAAAATTGTAGCCACCACACTGCCCTGCCACACACAATTATTCAGACTTTCAATATGATTGTATTTTATCTGAGTTTTTTCTTGATGGAAGAATGGCAGCTTGCCAGTGGCAGAAACAGAGAAAGAAAGTACATTCTAAGAAATTGCAGCAGCACTGGCAAAAGTGTGATATAAAAAGCCATCGTCTGTTTAGAGATAGAGAACTATTTCAGAGGAATGTCATCCTAAGCAGTTTAGATTGTATTCTGGGAATACAATTACCGATAAGATATCAGAATACAGAAATCAGCCCTTATTAGTCAAAACAGTTATTCAATTCTGATTTCTTCAAAACAGCATTGCCTTAGATGAACCATATTATAAGGCTAGTAGATGACATTTTGAATCTGTATTTTGCATGTTTTTTTTTTTTTTTCCCTCAGCGTCACACATTTGACCATATTGGGAGTTGCGATGAATGATAGAATTTCTTTTACGGCCTTTATAGGCCAATGCTATTTCCTTTAGATTAATTTAGATAGGTAAATGTACGTTTTTATGTTTCCATAAACAATGTGCCTGTGGCTGTGGAAGAAGAAGAAGAAAAAGAGGCAATCGCCTCTATTCTGACAAAGATCATCAAGTTATGGTCAAGTTACTCTCCGTTAGCGCTACATGCTCAGGCATCTTCTGTGTGATCTCGGGTTCATGGAATGGTCACAGTGTTTAAAAAAATCTGCTAAGAGAATATGTTTACTTGAAACAAAGTCAAATGCTTTCTAAAAATGAACTTGATACTCCCTTTTGAATGGGGCTTTTCTTGAGAATATGAAAGAATATTTAGTGATTTTAACTTCTTTCCAATGCTGTTGTTTACGTAGTCACCCTCTTGTACGTATATATAGACTAGCAAAGGCAAATAGTGCATTTATTTCAGTACCTTTCATCTGAATTAGATAAAATTAGATGTCTGAAGTAACTTGAGCTATTTTGGAAAAGCACAAGGAGTTCTTAGCTTATTCTGCCACCTAGTGCTTAGAACAGCATATTTCCATTACACCAACAATTTAACAAATGAATATCCTTAAATAAATAATGAACTAATTTTCATTGTTTCATAAGTTGAAATCCTTAAGGACACTGGCTCTTTGGATAGTTTCTTGATAAATACACAGATGCTGAAGGCAATATGTTGGTTGCCATGAATTGCTTAACTTTTGTTGAAAGAGAATGATAGAAAAAACTAATTTTATAGTCTTCAACACATTTAAGGATAGGGAACTGGTATAATTAAATATGCCAAACAAACAGTAAATGAGAAATGGTGGCGGTAGGGGTGATGTTTTCCCAGGGGGTCACAGCCACTATTTTGTTAGGCTTGTTCTTCAAATGGGGCCAAAACAGATGAAACAACAGCATGAGAATGAAAGTTTACCACGTTCAAAGACAATAGGTAATGTCTAGAGAATATGTGATATGACTATTTCCTCTTTACCACTATGAATTGTGGTCTAGAGAATTTCGCTAAATAACTGATTGTCTCTTTTTTAAATCAAGTGTTTCATCCTACATTTTATATTAAAAATTTGTTTTAATCTTACTTGAAAGTAATTTCTTCTCATAATGGTACTTTAAAAAAAAGATGCTAGGGATTGCTTTTAGATTAGTGCTTTAAAACCATTTTTGAGCCAAGATACTTTAGTGTCATGGAAATTAAATATTAGCAATATAAAAAAAATTTAACTTTCAATTCATTTGTCTGCTAATTGTTCTTCCCTTATTTCCCTCCATGTAGATCAGTCTATCATCATGCAATCTCTCTATTATACTTTTTTAATTCCTAATTTTGAAAAGTCTAGCCCCCTAAGATTTGGGTTCTATATTTATCTTACTTCTTCAGTCTGGTTTTCCATAAAGTTCCCCAATTTCCCCCATATGCATAACTGAATATACCTTTACTTACTATATTAAACACTTGCAAATGCTGAACTAACAAAATTGGATTCTCTGGTCTTTCTTGTTTTCTCTAATAGCACTATTACTTTGCTATCCAGAGTATGTGACTCAATCACTAAGGCCAGAGAAATGGAACCCCTGACTATTCTTTTTCTTACCACTACTGATTTCGGGGGTGGGGTGGGGGGATGCGAAACATCATTGAAATCATTTGAATTAAAACTACTCTCCATCTAGTCTTGTATTTTAGAAGAGGTGGCACAGCCTAAGGCTTAGTACCTAACTTCCTGGAGCACGTGACCTGGTCTTGTTCCTGTGTTCCCTTGTTTACTCCAGCATTAGATATTCACGTAGTATGCCAACTACCTTAACTCAGGCTTGTGATTAATTGAACAATCTTCTAAATTACCTTTCCCCTTTCCCTGTAAGAAGATTATAGTAGAGTAACAACATACCCAAGTTTTCCAGGACAGTTCCAGTTTACACGTATTGTCTTGACTTAATCATTAAAACTACTTTTATTCTCCGCATTGTTCTGGTTTGGACAACAAATTATATTTTACACTTTGTGTACGTCTGTGTCAAGGTGCTACATGTTGTAGTGAGACTATATCACCATGCCCATCGATATCAGGCTCGGTCATGTGACATTCTTCACTCCATGAAATATGAGAGAAAGAGATGCATGCTTATTCTGAACAGAAGCTTTAGAAGACATTGAGTGTACCTTTGAGATTCCAAGCTCTTTTCTTTCTGCCACAAGACTAACATGTCTCAGATTGGAGTTGCTTGTGCAACCCAGGTCCTCCAGTAAGATGCAGCTCATTCCAGACCAGAGCAAAGACACAGTTAACCTGCAGCCCTCAACATGTAATGCGAATGAGAAATGCAGATTGTTGACAGCCACTGAGATTTCAAGATTGTTTACTACTTCATTATAGGATAGCAAAAGCTTTATATATTTCTGTTTGTGTATTTCTTCTCTATTATGACCTTCATTCATAAATCTTTAAAAACAAACCCCCTGGGCTTTCTAACTCACTGTAGTTTCATAGACAATTCTGAGTCTATTTCTGGCACAAACTGAGATGCTGCACATTCCAGGCAACAGTAACTCTACGACCACTTCAGAGAATAGGAAAAAAAAAAGAAGAAGAAGAAGAAGAAAGGAGGGAGGCTGGTAGCATCATGCGTCATTATTGGCTCCATCTCTAGACCCTGATTAAATAAGCTCATCCATTATTTTTGTTTTGTTTTGTTTTTACATCCCTCATTACTAAGCAATTCTTCTCCTAATTCTGAGTAACTACTTCCAGGTTGGTAAATAAACCTATGGGAAAATGAGCATATTTGTCTGCAAATATAAAAGCATAATAAAATAGGATTTGAATAGTAAGATACAGTAGTAGAATCCTATATGAAATCTAGTAATGTCCTATCAGTTCCAACTTTAATCATTCTAGATAGAGGGTCACTAATGTGGTATGATTTTAGACTCAGTGCCTGCCGTCTTTACCTGCTCTGTCTTTACCTGTTCCATTTTCTTACCACCAGGTGGCTCTCCAATCCAACCTGGTCAAAAAATTAGAGATCTGAAGTAGATTGTTCCAAAAGATCATCTTTTCCATTTCCTGGAAGGTATTAAATGGTCATTCCCTAGAATACCAAAATTCCATTAATTCGATCATTTATTGTTTCCTTATTCATTCTTCAAAAATTGAAATCTTGAATGGGGTCTGCTATGGAACTTATTTCATAATATAATAGCAAAATATCTAGAATGTCTTACCTTGGTGTGATTGTTTCTAGACAAAAGGAAAAAAATCTCAATCACAGGGAGATTCTTAAGGTACAAAAAACTGTGATGCAACTTTTCACACATTAGATGGACAAAAATATCTTAAGTTCAATCACTTACTCTCTTGGTGAGTCTGTGGGGGAAAGTTACCCTCATTTATCGTTCATGGAATTGTAAATTATTATAGCCCACATTGAGGGCAATAGTGCAATATCTTTCTCATCAAAAATGCAGATGACCTATAATTCAGCATCTAGAAATTTATCCTGCAGATAAACTCACATATCGGTGAATTGAGGTATATTCAAGATAATTTATCTCCTCATTACTTGTAACATGGCCCAACTGACATGTCCATCAGTAGGGATAAAATAGAATAAAATTTAGCTTTAAGAAACATACAGTTATGCTGTCTATGTACTGGTATGAAGAGGTCTTTACAATATAAGTTTGAAGATAGTGCATCATGGTATGTATAATCTCCTTACATTTTGTGTATAGTGTAAAGGGAATCAGAAAATATATTTGCATTTACTTGAATTTACATAAAGTGATTATGGAAAGATTCACAAGTAACTAAAAATAATAGTAACCTGGATTTGGAGGATGGGGATAAGAAGGATTGTGTGGGAATTCAACCACTGGGGAGGATGGGGAAAACTGTCTACTACATACATTTTTGTTCTCTTTTTAAATTATGTGAATATGCTTCCTATTAAAAAATTTGAAAAATACATTTTTACAACATAATTATAGGTGAGTTGGTGGCTATGAAGGAAGAAATGAAAGGGAATGTGGTTATATATATACATATATGTATATATATGTATGTATTGAACCTTGTGAAGGGAGATTGATTGCTTTCTGATAAGTGGCATTTATACTGTCTTGAATTGCACATAAGAATGCACCAGAAGGGGAGGGCAGGAATGTGCCAAGCAGAAAGGGATTCAGGTGTGAAGACAGAAGAGAGCAGGCAATTGCGGGGGTGGGGGGGGTGGAGACAGAGAGAAACTGGAGGTGGAGGCAGAGATAAGAGGACAGAGAGATGGTGTAGTAGTGGTCAAGAACAAAGGGAAAACAGAGGAAGAAGTCAGAATGAGAAGAAAGGGGTAGAGGAGATGAAGGGGAAGACAGGGAGGAGGGTGGTCCGAGAGCCAAGGAGAGTGATATAAAGGAAGGCAAGAAAGAAATAAAGGATGATATACAGATGGATAGGAGACTGAGAAAGGATGGAGGAAAAAGCCATCTGCAGAGAAAAAAACGTAAAGACATCGAGAATGAGAGAGGAACACACAAGGAGAGAGAAAAAGTCAGCACAGAGATACAGGGAGAGAGAAAGAGAGACAGAGATAGACAGATATGAGATAACCTAAAAGAAATCTGGAATGCTAAGCAGCAAGCTAAGCATCTTTGGCTGTGGGGTCCATGCTGGAAGAAGCTGCCCTTCAGATCTGGCTACTTCCTGTAGATTTAGCAAAGTGCTTTGTAATAGTGCTTGATCCATACTGTGGTCTAAGTGAAGAGTGACATAAAAAAATGACTGGATAGCATTTGTGGCTACTATCTTCAGATTTGGATTGTTTGTGTTTAATCTAATATGCATCAACCATTTCTGGAAGGAAACCCAAGAAACTGCTAACACTTAGGAAAATAAATTTGGGGGCTGAAAACCAATTGTGGCACAGAAATTTTCTTTTCCTTATAAAACCTTTGTGATTGTTTTTAAACCATCTTTAAATATACTGGCCTATTCAAAAAATAAAATATACGGGTGGGAAAAAAATTTTAAGAACACATATGAAGACAGCAATCAAATATCTTTTAAAAGTACTTACATATCAATTGGCTAGAATGATGCATTGGTATTTTATGATTCTTCTTATGGAATATTACTTAATCAAAATGTTGATCTGATGCAATGATTAATACACATACAGTTTCAGTCAAATGAACATTGAGTAGGACCAATGGTACATATAAATAATAAAACATTGAGGTATAGTTTACAGTATATTTGTGAATATAAGTTTATGGAGAATTTTGAAAAGCTGGTATTTATATAATCTCAATATGGAGATGGAAAACGTTAAAAAAAAAAAAGACAAATTATTAACAGTTAAAGGAATGTGTGCTGAGCAGCCACAAGCCTTTTTTCTGATTGAGAGGAAATTTGCATCTTCATAATAAGTGTTATATGAAAAGCAGAGCCCCTTTCACATGCCAGCTCAGCTATTCATGCTCTTCTTATTTCCTATCTGGAATACAGCCTAGTAAGAATAGGAAATTCTTCATTCATTTTGCCAATTTTATCTGCCATGTGCAGGCAACGTAGCATGTTGGCGAACATTCAGAAGCCTGCAGATTGAATTTGCTAGTGGAGAAAAGTCAGCATTGTTCAGCAAGGCAGGAAGCTTTGCTCGCTTTAATAATTCATGAGCAGGTGGGGGTGGGAGTGGGGGGTGTGGGGGGGGGGGCTGGTCCAGGTTATTTTTTAGCATCTTGTGTTGACTGCATACATGCTACCATAAGCCATGGAGTCTCCCCTGCCAGGCTCTACTTCGAAGGAGAAGTTAGAAAACAAGACCTGGAAAATTTTACATTTAGTAAAGTAAACCCCTTTTGTATCACAAATACTCATGAAGGAATTGAAAGATTGGGACTAATCATTCTATTGAATGATACAGAAAATATTTCTTTAAGGTAGCAAACGGGACAATGCAGTTACGTATGTAATTCCATAGCTTTAAATTTTCCTAAATAGTGAAGCTTTTTTGATATATAGAGAAGGTACTTAAGGACAAAGATAGGTTTCCATAAAAATGCAATTAATAGTTCAAAATATTTAAAAGTGTATATTTTAAATGAGTACATTTCAGTCTCTGTGAATGAATTTCCTGAACAAACAGATTAAGTAAAAAAATTCACTTCTTATTCTTTAGTGCTGTTCATTGTATGCTTCTAGGCTCAAAATACCAAAACATTACATGGAAATCACAACAGGTTCACAAAAACACACACATACACCAGTAGGTCAAAAGCTTGTTTAGTGATCCATCACGGGTTAATAACCTCTAACACTAAACTATCTAGTGTTTTGGACAAGACATTGAAAATGTGTATGCCTTCAAACCCTTTGAAGAGCCCTAATATAAGACAATGGAGAATGCTGTGGACTCCAGCAAACCAGAGACTGTGTCTGCCCAAAGGTATTCAATTAAAAAAGAAGAAAAGGCAAAGCATGGCATTGGCCAAACAAAACTTACAACAGGCTGAACATGATTACCAATTTGTTGCCAGTTTTAAACCACTTCTGTTTTATTGAAATTCTTCAGGAAGTAACTGGCAAGGAGCAGATATGCTGTAAGAATATCAAAGAAACTCACCTGATCCCTGTACCCATACATACCCCCTATGAATCTCCAAGTTACATGTACCTTTTGGAACTGATGCTACAGATAAAAGGTTTAAGTTCTGTTCTCTTCCCCTCCTATCTAAAGAAGACAGGCTTGAGCCTTGATCTACCTCATTCTATCACCCAGCCTCCTCCTGCTCCCATCTTTGAAAATTTACCATACTCTTCCTCCCCCACATCCGCCAGCCTCACTTCCCTGACTGGCCCTGGTGCCCCATAAAGTGATTAAAAAAAAAAAAAGTGCATTAAGGATCCTGGTGAATGGTGGTAGATGAAGGTCATGACCTAGAGAAGGGAAAGTTTTTCTAGCACAGTGGTTTTCATCAGCTAAAGCAGTGAAAAGCAATTAAGGGTGAGCAAAACTGGATTATTTTCTGCTAAAGCTTGTGAATTAAAACCACATAAACCACATTTCTTTGGGGTCCTTTAGCAATATAATTTTTCCAGATAGGTACTCAAATTCACTTTTTAGTTTCATCCATATTAATTCGTGATACTGTCTTTAAAAATCACTCCTATGCTGAAGTTGGCAAATCAATAAATCCAGCAATAAACAATGTTGTAGACCCAGAGAATGAGATTTCTCTTCCATACCGCAGCTAATTCAGGTTATTCTTATTAAATTCCCTTTAATATAAATGCTGATTCTGACAGGGACAACATTCTCCTTGGCTTATGTAGGTCAAAAGGTGTCTTAATTGCTCTATAAAGATGTCATTATAAATTGAATTACTTCTCTGTTATGTAGTAAGTTTTGTGATATTACTAAAGGAGATGGAGGGGGAGGAAAATTTGACTGAGAACAGTAATTTAATTACTTTTCCTGTAACTGAAGGTATAATTTTAGCTTATGGTAATAGTCTTAGAGTAATGTTTTCTAACTTCATTAATGTTTCTTGAAACTTAAAGACTATTTTATTGAAAGTATTTTACATTAGTTATTTCACATTAAAATATATTAAAATACTTGTATTTGTATATAGGTATATTAATATATATTTTAGAGATTTTGAAACATCTACTGGTTTTGTAAGGTGGAAGGTACATTTTATTACATTTGTTAATGTTTTCCTGTAAAATATGAGATTTGACTTTCCATAGATCAGTCAGACACTTATAAACAGTTTCCTATGCTTCATTAAATACACTGTTGGTTTGTTTGCTATTTCCTTTTAGTTATTTGTTACCTTCCGTGGGATTCTCTAATGCCTCTTAGAATTTCACACATCAGTAATCTGAAATGAGATTTTGATGTTCAAAGCCCAAGTCCTCTGCTAGATATTAAATAGTCCATGTGAAGGTCAGGTTAGGGTTTATTCATAGTGCCCACTACAAACAGCAGCTTTCAGTTCCTTTACATTATGACTTTATTTTTTTTCTTTCCTTTTTATACATAATGAGTACTTTAACTTAGGAGATCTGCTTTTTGCATTATGGAAGAAAGGCAAATCATATTTTTCTAAAGAAAATTATGAAAGCTTTTGATTAAAATCCTCTCCTGTGTATTTTGTTTTTATAGTACTATTTATGTTTAGGATTGCTTATTTCTTAAATATCTTTCACCAGATTTTCTCTGTAAATTCTCAATCTCTGTTTATTTCTCTTCCATGTAATGCCAATTCTTTGGTTTGTAATATGTTATACTATTGTAATGATAGTAAATAAAGTCTATGTGATGAAATATTTTCTGTTTATGAAAGGGACATTATTGTTGGCTCTTGTTTAGTTTATTCACTTATGATTCATTAACACTGACAACTCAAAATTTTAGAAAAGAAGTGAGATATGCATAAAGAAGTCTAGCAACAGGAACCTTAATTGCCACTCTTTATGAATGACCTCTGGCAAATCACTATTCTCAGAACTTCTTTTCCTGATCTTTGAAAATGGGATTATTGCATGTACTTACCTCCCAGTTTTGAGAGAACCGAGTTAAACAATATATGCAAGTCCCTTTGAAAAGTATAAATCAATATAAATAAATTATTCTAATTTCAAAAGTCAAGGCATAATCTCAAAAACAGATATATTCAGTTAACAAAGAATCATAACCAGTGATTTTACACATAGCTTAATTACTTTGGTTTTTTTTTTTTCGTAGTTTATAAAATCTTGGTGGGACTTCAACTCATGTTAGCTAGGTTCACATTAAAAATTTATAGTAGGATCACTTTGAGTCATCTCTTTTTAATAAAGGAATATCTGCTCACACATTAATGTAACATAAACAGATTATTTAACTTCTCTGGGCCTCAGAATCTTCTCTAAAAAGCAGGTTGCACCAGATTACATGTAAACTTTGCTATCAGACTTCTTTTGAGATTCCCACTACTCTCTGGTCTCCAGCTGGATCTGCTGGCCAAATTTTAAGAATTTGGGCAGCAAAGAACTGAAGTTCAGAAAAACATTCTTTCTGGTGGTGCCCTGGTTGTCCATTTGAGTGGGTGTCTTATCTAAATTATCCTGGTGATAAGCATTTCAGAGGTAACTGAAACAGGCAACCAGTTATGTTAAGGCCAATAGCCTCAGAGTTTACGAATACATTCACCCAAAAAAGGAAGAGGAAGATTCTCTCCTTGTAGATGAATATATTATCTCATTTAATCTGATAAATAATGTCCTACAGTAGTTAAAATTTTCTCATTTACAGATGAATGTGAAAAAATGTGAGGCTCTGAGATACTAAGTTAGTGCAATATCTGTATGCTAGCAACAAGTTTAAGCTCGGGTTCTAAACTACTTTGTTTCGAGTCCATTAAAAAATCATTATTTACAATGGACTAGTCATGGGTTTCCTTGCTGATTCGCTGCTATCACCTCGAGCTCCACAATGGGAGGACTTCAGCAGAGCAGAAACCTGGGGTATTGTGCTGATGGCAATTCCCAGTGCCCTGAAGAGTTCTTGATATATAGTTGACATGCCACATGTACTTGTTGATTAAATAAAACATGATCCTTGTATTTATAGTATTTATTGACTAACTTACATGTTTCACATTAATTTTAAAACAAGTAATAGATTATTTTATCTTTTTCTAAAAATTTGCTTTTGATCTTTATGTAAATTTTGATTAATAATGTTTACCTGAGGTTTAATAACCCTAACAGAGAGGCATTCTCAATTCTTAATATAAAGACTCTGCAACTGGTCTATTAAATTGAGTAAGTTTAGACATAAAAATATTTTTAAGAATACATTCTAAATTCAAGAACATTTGCTGATCTAACATGAGATCTAACATGAGACACCCTGGGACTCCAATATCTCAAGGAGACCATAAAAACTTCTAAACATTATTTAATTTGCGTTCACTTTAATTCCACAATAAACACATGACATCATTTTCCAGGAAGTGTAGAAATGATTTTAAAATCCAACAATGTCAGAAAGCAGTACCTCATAAATCTTGAAATCTTTGCATTGAGCCAACAACAGCTTGTATAATTTGTGCTTTCCTTTCCATGACTTCTCCTGTTGCACAGACATTTCAGGCTTACACCGATTTTGTTTTCCCCCAGCTCATTTGATTCTGTTTGGGAAGTTTGGAAGTCAGTGGAGAATTTCTTTTTTTCCCTAGAATGGAATGACCTACACACTGCAATATTCTATGGGATGGCTAGAATCACAAAAGAGCATAAAATATTCCCAACCCTCATCTCTCAAAAAAAAAAAAAAAAAAAAAAGTGTGAAGAAAGAATGCTAAAAACAACTACTCATGTACCCAGACACAGAAATTTGTTTGTTGATTGCAGTGATGTAGATTTAGTCAGATCTAGTTTCCCTTCTAATTGCCCTCATTTCTTAACTGTATGCTCTTAAGCATTAACTATCTTTTTAAATATCAGTATCTTTACATATTGTTTTTAATGGGGATTGTAATAATTCATACCTCAGAACTTTTTTATGATGATATATGCTTTTCAAAATGTCTGATATATAGTAAGTATTCAATAAATGGGTAGAGTGTTATTACCATGGGTTGTACAACCTAAAATGGAAATCAGATGATTTCTGATTAATAAGTAGAAGAGTTACCAAAATATTATCTACTATTCAAGTATTTTTTTTCACAGAAAAATATTAATGTGGTTCACAGAGGAAGGTTGAGATCAAGGAAAAGTTTGTTTAACTGTATAACCTTGTTCAGAAACCGAAACCATTGAGTGCTTGTTATGTGTGTCCTGCTTGTGCTAAGTGCTGGACAATCAACATTAATCAAATACATGTATCATCTGGTACACATATAAGCAAGACTGACTTTAATTAAAAAATCACATAAATGAATGTATACTTACAAGTTGGCATATACACTAAAAGGGGAAGGTGAAATAATTGGAAATTCAAGACTGTTCCTAGAATTATGCTATATATGACCATGCAACAAATTGACTTTCAGAAAATGAAATTCTGAAATTCCTGAATCCTAAATAAGACAGGTCACAAATCCCAGCAGCTTTTTTCAAATGGGATAGTCTATATACTAGCCTTGAAGCAAATAGAGCTCATATTTTAAAACGAACATAAACATGAACTTTAAGAAGAAAGGTGTTTAAACTGCAGTAAATGAGATTCATTTCAGTTGTAAATACTGAGTACTGAAATTTGGCTACCTTCCTGGAAAAAATGTAAAATAGAACCAATCATCATCACAGATTATATCAAGCTAGTTCTTTTAGAAGAAAAAGACAAGCCTAGATGACTACTGTGGATTCAAAAGAGTTCTGATTCCATCATGGAAACAAACCCAAATGAAATAATATTTTAATTTTTATTAATAAATTAAATTTGTGTCCCTACATTGCAGAAACTGTTTTCTAAGCACTTACTAATGTACTATCATATAAACTATGAACATCCTATACCTTGGAGAAACTACTCTTCAAATGTGTATACTTCTCAACAACAATCTAGGACTTTTACTCTTTATCAACTTCCTCCTTAAATATAATCTTTGAATTCTAAGAATAGGAAGCCAAACAATTGTATGTCAATAAAGCACAGTTATTATAGCTCTCTGGCAGTTTACAAAATAAGAAAATGATACATAATTCACTTGACCAGCCTTCAACAAAAACCATGCTAAATGCAAGAACACTCATTTTGCAGAGTAGAATCTAATTCCTTTGTCTATAATTTTGATTTTTTTCTTATAGATAATTTAAAATCTGATACCAGATACTGCATTTTATTTTGTTATGCCAATAGAAGTTCAAACCTAATTTCTAAGAGTTGCCTTTTGTGGGGATGGGAAACCATAATGTTTGTTATTTCTTTTTGGCAGAAATTTTTTTATTTAAACAATATAAAAGTTTTGAAAAAATTGCTTGCTGTCTGTTGAGCAATGGCAGATCAAAGATCATATCTTTGTTACCATGGATTTTGGTAAAGCACTTTCATGAATAGTACTAAGCAACAGTTTCTAAAAATATATTACAGACTAGTTAGTGTCTCCATCAGCCTACACTACAGAAATTCACCCATGTTATTTCCAAGTAACTAAATGTGTATGTACATAGTTTTGCAAAGTTAAAAAGGCTAAGTGTCCAATTTTCTCCTACGGCAAACTGATAAGTTGCTTTGAGGGACCACCATAACCTGTTCTAAGCTTCTAATTTGCAAAAGACAATAATGAATATTTGAAGAGATTGTTGAAAAGCTGTGAAGAACTTCCCCACAATATCCTCTTGCTCTGACTTTTTGTTGTAGTGTTGCTATTTGGATATATGGGTAGAGCTATAAATAGCTAATACCTTTTTTCCTTTTGCCATTTGTACTATTTGGAGACCAAACACCACTGGAATTCCTTGAAACAGCTATAACTATAAAAACAAATATAAATAATGTAGATACAACTATTTGAATCCCTTAAGATTCATTGGTAAGTTGAAATTTAAGAGTATCAAGTAAAACTTTGCAAAGTCCTCTCCTAGCCCACTATTGCCAGGAAAACCTGTGCTGCATGTGCTGGGTGGTTCCTGCACATCTGCACTAAGGGGTCTATAGAAACCTTGTTATGCATCTGCTTCTGAGCTACATTTTCACCCAAGAGCACATTTTTCTACCCACCCTGTTGGATCACAAAATATGTAGTAGTAGTACACCATCATGTCCCTCATACTCCTATTTAAAACAAATCATTTAATGTCCTTTAAGCATTATTACAAGTCATGATCTATTATAAGATTTTTCTTCCTCTGGGGCTTGAGAGACTATGAGTGGCTCAGACTTCTCTTGGCTTCTCTATTGAAACTTTATTGGTGAAACTAAAATATCAGCATTAAGATCAATGCAAGTCTGGTCACAGCTCCTGTGTGTAGAGGTAAGGGCAGCTCCACCAGATGCTAAGCTTGTCAAGTGTCATGATGACTCCACCTGTGTTGTTACTGCTGTATCCCAGAATCTAAGAGTACCAGGTCTCAAGAGGAACCTATAAGTATTTGTTGATTAATTTGAAGAATGACACCCTCGGAATGCAGGTGCTGTCGTTGCATAAAGTTCCGTTAGCTTGTACTCACATGATACATAATCACTGTATTAGGGTTCTCTAGGGAAACAGAATCTACAAGAGATATCTACAAATATAAGATATTTTGTAAAAGTGTCTCATGCAACTATGGGTATGCACGAGTCCAAATTCCATAGGGCAGACAGCAAACTGGTAACTCCAATGAAGTGTTGGATGAACCCCTCAGGCAGCAAACTGGCAACTCCCATGAAGGTGTTCGATGAACTCCTCAGGTAATGCTTCGCTGGCTAGCCGAAGAAGTGAAGGTCCTCTATCTGTCCCACTTAAAAGTCTTCAACTGATTGGATTAAATCCAGCTGATTGAATTCTCTCAGTGTGGAAGACATACCCTTCATTGATGTAATCAGTCACAGCTGCAGCCAATTGACTGATGATTTAATAAACCAGCCTTCTGGTTTACTAACCAGCCACAAATGTCTTTGCAGTAACGGTTGGGCCAGTGATTGTTTGACCAGACACCCGGACACCATCACCTGGCCAAGTTGACACATTCTGAACCTAACCATCACAATCACTTGTAGCAAACTCCGATGTGACTGTAATTTATCATATGTGAGGCTTGAATATTTGGTTAAGGGGTAACAAATTCAGACTCTTTCATAAGCACCAGCTTCTTGTTTTCACTTACCTAAAATACCGGAGTTACTTACATGTTTCCTTGACAACTGAATCTCAACATATACCAAACTCACCAAATTGTTGTTAAAATTACTTCATCTCATTACTTTCCTATTTCTTTCCTTTGAAATTTAGTGTTGGCATCTCATGGGTTATATCCCTGTTCCCACTTTCAATTGACTGAGAAATTCTCATTATTCTGTCTTTTCAGTATCTCTTACTGCTGACCCAACTTCTTTTCTCATGCTACTGCCTGGTTTGGGGCCTTATTGTTTGTCATCTGTCTATTTTATTGCTCTTCTAATTGCCCATCTCTATTCTCTTCCTATTTTAATTTTTCCCCCTCCACACTGTCTTGAGACATGTTTTTTTCCTCAAAGCACATTTCTCATCATGAAAACTCCCACACATTCCCCATGTTCAAAACAATTCTAATGATAATAATGTTAGGAATAAAAGCAAAACCCTCTGAAACTCTTTTTGGTTTGATTAAAATGCAGACTTTTTATTCACTCAGACAAGGCATTCTTTAAACTGTTCCCTAAGCATATTTCTGGCCGTAACACTAATCTGCTTAATATAGTTTACTTTTTGTTCTACTTGAGATAGTTGCTATTCCTCAAATGTGACTGATATGATCATCCCTCTGTGTGTTTGTGTACACTGTTTTTAAGGCTGCAAATCCCTCTCTTACACATCCCAACCTGCCATGCCCATCTTTCAAGGCTTGCCTCAAATGCTAACTCTTCCCTGAAGCTCTATCTTAAAATTGCAACTATAGATAATTTCTTCATTCTGTAAACCCACTCCAGTATGCATCTCTTACAACATCCTATCTTCTGTTACTGTCGTTTGTCCACCTGTATTATCAACACTAATACACAGTAAATCCATGGAAGGCACAATCTGTCTCCTCTTCATCTTTATTGCTTCTCTCATGCCTGTTCTCTAGTAGACAGATTGTTAAGTCAATGACCAAGATACTGCAAACTATTCTGAGCTGTTGTAGCTTTCCCTGTCATTAGGCGGCCATTTTACTTTTCTCTTCAAGCCACCTGTTTATAGATGCTGAGGAAAATCTCCCACTCTTTCTCTTTCTTATAGCATGGTCCTTAAATCAGGAAAAGGCCCACACTACCTGCTGGGATTTGGAAAAAATGCATACTTTGCTTTCCCAAACTTTGACATTATGATATCTGGTTTTATACTTCTGCTTTGCTTGACCTGTCATAACATTGTTGCATCATTACCTATAATTTGAAAAAATTATATTCCTTCCTTTCTTCCTTCTCCTCCTCCTTCTCCTCTTCCTTCTTTTTTGTTGCTAGAAGATTGAAAAAGTTCTGAAGAGAAAAAAAAGTCAATTAAAAGAACAGTAAAAATATAGAAATAAGTTTAATAAATTGGAATGTCTTTGTCTAGAGATGAATTCTTCAGTTAATGAAAAATCTTTATGAAGCAAATTAATACTAGTTCCACCTCAATAATGGATTTTACAGGATTTCATTTTAACATAAGTAAGAACATAATTGTTAGGGGATTGAATATTCAAAAGGTTATTCCAAGAAAGTACTCTTAGCATCTTTGAGCTTTTTTAGAGCTACAGAATGGGATGTGCCTTCTTTCATAGTCATGTAATGATTTGCCTTAAGGGAAATAGAAATCTATACCATAATTTGTGATGCTCTTGTAACAAACAGACACATAGCAACTACTATTGCTATCTATTTTTATTAAACATTTTGCATTCATTGCTAAAAGTATTAAAGTTGTGAATAACTAGCGAGCAGAAAATGAGAAAAAATTGGAACAGAAATCTGGGAAGATAACATGAAATGCAAAATTTATATTGTCCATTCCAATATGCTAAGTCATTTAAGGGATAAGTGCCCATTCAAATTATAAGTGCATCAAATGTTACCTACAACAGTATTGAACTATAATACTCTATCAGTAAATCCTGCAAATTAATTCATTTAAATAAACTTTATTGGAAAATGCAATCATTTTGCATTTAGTATGCTTACAAAATTTCAAGTTTAGAAAAAGATAATTTTTAATTTCTTCTCTGCATTTTATTTGGCTTTAGGTTCTATATTTAATGCATTTTTCCCAGGAAACATAAGAAAAATAGGTTTTTATTTTTAGCATTTTACAATGCACATGTTTCTAAGAAAAATTTGAATTATATATTTATATATTTATATACATTCTGAAAATTTCCTCTTTTCCAATTTCCAAATCTTTTGACAGAAGTGTATGCACTGAGGATAATGAAGTTTGCCTCACAAATGTAGAGGGCAGATAAGAAAGATATAGATAAAAAGTGATTTCCAAATAAAATGTTCAATAGAATTAATATAACTGATTCAATATCTTTATAACATTACTCTAAATTTAAATTGTATATATTCAAATGTGACTGTTATGGATTTTTCTTAATTCACTGACATTAAAAATATTGTCCTGACTCAAGATTTTTAGAGCACTTTTGCGTGTTGATTTATGAAAGGACACAGTTTTATAGAACCTCAAGGAATCCAGACCTTGAAAGTTTTATCAACTGGAAGCACATTCCTTCTGTAGCTTGTAAAAGAATAGTGATAAACTTAAATAATAGCAACACAAAACATCCTTCTCAAAGTGTACATTCCATTAAAGTTTATCCCGATTTAAAGGAGTCGATGTTGAACAGATTATAACACTTTCAGAGAAAAAGTTTTCTAAACAAATCTGGAAAAATGGCCATTGTCTTAAAATACAAGGGAAAAACATGCTTCCATTTATTATAATTTTATGCAGTAGACTTCCAACAGATTTCTCAGAAGCATTTATGAAGTTACAAACATCCTTTGGTTGTTGCTGCTTTTGCATTTATATTTCCATCTGACTGTATCATCTTGCTCCCTCCACACACACACGTCTCCTCCACAGTAGACCGTATGATTTTGTTGCTTATAGAGACGAGACAAATGAAGACATATTAAAGTAACTTACCCAAGGGTATTCAATGTTAATTTATCTCAGAATTTTCTGAGAGCTGCTCTGTCACTGGACAGCATCATCCTTTATTCTCTTGAACCTTAGGAGCCTCATTCCATTTAGGGTAGGCATAGGACTGTGCTTTCTCTTCACTGATATAAGTTAAGGCTATGTATGTTAAGCATTCTCTGGCTCAGATAACTGTGCTTTACCCAGCCTTACCTTTTTAACTCAATATAGAATCACTGTTACCTATAAACCAGACTTGAATAAAGGAAAAAGGGGCAGTGTTGGGTATATTCAATACTGGCAACAATCATTACAAGTAAGTGAAAGTTCCTTGACCTTGGAAACATGCATTTTGAGGGATTTATGTCAAGTAGAGACTGATTTGATATTGGGTTGGCACAAAATCTTTTTATAGCTATAATGATTGGATTAAGAATACTTCTTGTCTGACTAATTTGGCAACAATCTGAAAAATGATTTAATAATTATTTAATAAAATAATTTAATAAACTAACGTTTTAACTGAGTTTGGTGCATGACAATTTTTTTTTTTTTTTGGTTTATTCTAAAAGTACTGATAGCAAGTGAGAGAACACAACTGACTGCTTCTACTTCACCTCAGTGAGATCTGCAGGGCTGCTGTGTCCACTGACAGAATCAATGGACTGGTGTAGAGACACTCAATTCTCAGGGTCATCAGCATTATTAGCTTTAGTAGTCATGGTGTCAGCTTTACACTTAATATTATATTCCCTCAGAAGACATCAATGGCAACCACTCACTTGCTGCTCCACTGTGTTCTAAAAGATGAAAGGCAGGATCACCAGTAGCGTGCTGGGTCAGTGAAAAAGTCATCAGCGTAGAGCTCCATGGACTGGTTGGGAAAACAAAAATACTTTAGAGCAGAGGTGGGCAAACGTTTTCTGTCAAGGGCCAGATAATAAATCTTTCAGGCTTTGTGAGCCAGATAGTCTAGCCTCTGTCACAACTACTCAATACTGCCATTGAGGCAGGAATGCAGCCTGAGGCAATACGTAAACAAATGAGTGTGGCCATGTTCCAATAAAAATTTATTTACAGAAACAGTTGAAGGACTACATCTGGTCGGCAGGCCATGGTTTGCCAAGTCCTGCTTTAGTAGCATGATGTCTCCAAAACTTAGTCCGCTAAGCACATGTCATGATTTAGGAGGTGTGTGTGGGGGTGGGAAAGTGGGGGCTGGAAGGCTCACTTGATACAGAAAGAGAGATAAAGGGGAGGGGATAGAAAACGCATAATATTTTCTGAATATACCAGAATAACGTGGTCTAATTAAAATGCATAGGACTTTGAAATACATGATACATTACTGCATCATCCTCCTTCAATGTTGAGCCTTTCTGAAGAATGTGGTAAGTAGAAAACTATGGTTGCCTGGTTGGGCTTCAGAGGCTTATGAAGCCGTAGACCTCAGTTACACCATCCCTTTGTGCTCTTCCCTCCAACTTAAAATCTATTAATGGAGACGTTTTCCTAACAGATACATTAACAATAGATCTTTAATTCATATTAGAGATGAGGACTCAGGTCAGATTGCAGTGAGAAGGATGATATGGAGCACAGGTCAGCCATAGAGGATGGGCTCTGTAAAAGCCTGCTAAGGGTGTTAGGAAGACAGGACCATCATGGGAGAAAAGAGAGAGGAAAATGAGAAAGGCACCGACAAAATAGGGCTCAGCAACTCAATGAGGACAAATTAAAATTTGTCTTTTCTATCAAAAACTACTTCTGGTACTACTTCTGAAAGTTCCTGTATTTGACAAGTCTCATACAAAAATGCATATGACCATAACAAAATATTTGTTTCCTTATTAATACTTTCTCTTTAAAAGAATTTTTAAATCACATCAATGTTTATCTGCTTGTGAAAACTCTTTGTAAGTGTAAATCAAAAAGGGGACAAAGTTGTGAATATTTAATTCATAATCATTATGTCATATTGCAAAATATAAAAGAAAATGATATTTATACTTTAATAAAGAAAAAAATGACTGACAGATTGGACAAATTGCTTGTGGACTATTGTGGCTCATTTAAATTAGTTTGTTTACAGATAAATTTTTCATTCTGTAAATGACCCAGGACTATTTTAATTACTTTATAATTTCTTGATAGACTTAAGTTTTCACTAGCTTAAATTGCTCTTAAAGATTGATTTTGGAATGGCAGTATTTGCTACTGAGTAAATAAGGAATATAGTTGACTAACGATTCATTTTATCATTTCTCATAGGGTAAGTGGGTTCACAAACTGTTTTTCTGTATAATTAATTGAGATTCTGCATTTTAAACTTATATTTTAGGGCAAGGGAATCTGTACAGGTAAATAAATAGGATTCTTGTTCTAAACATTCTTACTCTAAATCATGTTTATAAGAAGCAACAGTAAAATTTAAAGAAGGATCAAAAAGTGACATAAAATGACGAATTTATAACATAGTTTTAAATGCTTACCATAAATATATTTTGATACTGTCATACATGCAACTCTTCCAGACTAGGATACAAATTAGAAAAATATATTTATATCAATATGTATTGAATTTATAAAGTAAAAAATAATTTAGAGAAACTCAGCACAATAAAAAGTTTTCTTTGAAATGCAAATCAAAAGGTAATAAAACCTTTTTAGGCAATTTTTTTTCATATTTCTATAAACACTATTTCTTTTCTGTTGTTACAAGCTTTTGAAATTATTGCTTTCCATCAAGACACTGATATAGTTTATTATCCTACTTGTTGAGAGAAAAGATGCTTTTTTTAACATCCGTTTTGTAGTCAGCTTGCATAAAAATATCTTGACAAGGATCCAAAGAAAATAAAATTATATGTCTGAGTTTTCTGTTTCTACTTTTAATTTTATATGAATCACACCTTGGTCTTTAATGGCTAGACATGACATTTACATTTTTTTAAAAAATCTTGAGGTTTTAAAAATACCATTACATAAACTAAAGACAATTAATGGAAACTTTTTTTTATAGTGCTTGCCATTTTTTAAAGAAAAAAAGTTAATTTGTCTCTAAAAAACATTTACAATAGTAGACTTTTAATTTCAGGCATTGAAAGGTCGCCTAAATATATTTCAAGTGCCTATTTAAAAAGTTTCCACTAGAGGGCAACATGTACAAAGATTTTTGTCCATTTGAAGTTTCAAGGGAAACAATTCCGTTTTATCCTTTGTCATGAAAAAATGACATTGATTTAACATTTAGCATCGTTCAGTATTAATTGTTATCTTTATGATGCACATGTGGTTATGAATGAATATTATCTCACTTGTAAAAGATAGTATCGTGGGTGTTACTCTACCTGATTTTAATTAATTACAATCAACACTTACTCTTCAGTTACCGTAATTACCAGAAAATAAAATAACACCAAGTAAAAAAGTTGTTTACATTTTTATGTACATTTTATATATAATGAGTTCATTTTTTACATACACTTTATGTGTGACAAGTTCATTTGGTGATAATTTTAACGTCATGGGTGTATTTTAAATTGAAAATATGTATTAATATTTCTAGGTTAAAGGAATACAAAAAAAAAACATTGGGGACATTGATAGAAAATTTGAAATTCGATTTTGAAGAAATAAAAGCATTTGTTCATTATACATTCTCAGGGACCATTTTTACCATGAGTAGGAAGACTGGTTAAATGGCCTGTTCCTGATGAATACTTCTTAATTCTTGCTGAGAAAGACAGTCTGCTTAAGTCTTGCACAACCACTGTTTTTTTTTTTTTTTTTTGAAGTCTTTGAAAGGAGACCACTCTGTCTGCCATCTGTCTTCTCCTACCTCCTACTTCCCCACCAACCACTAATATTTATTAAATAAAAAATATTCTAGGTATGAGTAGTTGTCATTAAGTCATTTGAAAGAGTATAGTGATATTTTCTGCTTTTGTCCCTGAGATAAATTTCTTGTAGGAAAGGGCAAAGCAACACTAAAATGGGAGAAGAGGTAACAACCAGCTTTTAAAAATAATTACATAGGTTTTGATAGAATTATATTTAGAAACAAACAAAAATCCACTCATTACACAATCATGCACTGAGTTCCTGTAATGGATATTGTACAGGAATAGACGTCAAACTATCAAGACATAATTAAAAAACATTGCAAAAAAACAGTGAATTTGTCCTCAATACTTTTTGTTTGGTTGATAATATTAGTCTTAAAGGCACTTTTCATATTCATAAAAATATGGGCTTAATATATAAGAAAAAAACAGCAAATATTTATATTTACTATTATCAAAATCGCTACTGTAATAAACTCTGTCGTCTTTTTTTTTTTTTTTTAAGTAGGGAAGTAGACTTACAGAAAGATCATTCACAAAATACAGATATACAGGTAGAAGATGTCTGGACATGCTTTACACTTACTATTATCTAATCTTCCTGCCCCCCAAATAATAGGTATTATTGTTATCCCCATCCCTCTCTCTCTCCTCCAACTCCTTTTCCTTCTTCACCTATGAGGTGGCTGTTGTCTCTGTGGTACCCATTTTTCCTTCACTTTTCCGTCAACTCTGTCAGCTTACTTTTCATATTTTTATTTTTTCTTAAAATCCCTTTCTTTTCTTTTCCCTGGCCATGTAGGCTATCTAGTACACCCTATCTCTTCATATAAATATTTCCTCATATACAGATGGGTCCAAATGTAGCATGAACAACAAGCTGGTCAAATTTGTTAAGACCTGTTAAAGTGCTCTATAAATATCCTAGCAATATCATGATATTTTGAGGGCAAAAAATCCCTCCATTTTTGAGACTGTACGAAAGAAATAGAGAACTGTGACCATTATTTTTTTTCTTTCATACTAATTCTATTAAGATTGTTGAAAAATCCAAAGTAAACCAGAGAAAAAAGAGAGCCCTCCAGTTGACTAAAGTTTATACAACTATTTTCCTCAACTTGTCTAATTTTGCCAAAGATTCATTTTACTATTAGTTATTCAGGTACAGATAAATCTGGTTTTTTTTGTTTTGTTTTGTTTTTTTCCTTTTCTTTAACATCATTTTAAACCTTTTTATTTATATTTTTCTTCTAAATTAAAAAAGTATTATTTTTTGTTCAGTAGGAGCTAACATAGTCTAAATATAAATCTTTCTATTCCATAAAAAGTAATACTCTCTGCTAGATGACTCATTTTTACCCCTGAGTTGTTTCATGTTTTAATTGGCTGACTTTTTAATATCTTCATAATTTTTCACAATTTTAACTTGTGCTGTCATTATAACAACTGGGGAAATTATTCTTTCCATTTTTCTTTTATATCTAAGAAAAATAAAGGCAATGATCATTTCATATCAATAACATTCCTCAATGCTAAATCTTGAGATACCATTTGTGTATGTTAAAATGAGATGGTCTGTATTTGACCTCAAAAGTTAATTCAGTAGAGTAACAGTAAGTTCCTTAAATTATTCATTTATGGGTTTAGGAACGCTATTAAGCCTGTAGGTCATGTGATAACTACAAGGCTGAGGTAAAGGCTGTGATTTGAAGGACTCTTAATCACATGGACTCTAAACTTAGTAATAAGGAAATGAAGAGGATTAAAGTATCAGCTCAAACATTAGCTATACTGTTGGGCAAAACTACCATTCAGAGATGGGGGGAGTCATAATGGTGGCATTGTGGTGGCCATTTCACTGCTGCCCATTCAACCAAATACAGTGTTCACACTGGCAAAATCATATTTGGTAGCTACCATTAATGTAGGCGTACTCCCTGAAATGCTACATACAAATATTCCTGGACAACCCAAAGGTTAGCACTTCCGTGTGAAAGTGTTTTAGTGAAGAATAGTTATTCTGCTGTTCATTTGTTCACTTAGTATCCCCATTGAATATTATTGGCTGAAGTTTTAAAAATTTTCTAAGGTTTTGTCCTGGAGATAGAGAGATGAAAGGAATCCACAGTCCTACAGAAAAAAAATCAAGTAATTTCAATACATTTGATAAAGGTTCTTACTCTAGATTAGCAGAAGGCAAATGCCTATCACTCCCTGGGGTGGCAAGGTAAGGTCTTGCAGGATGAGTAGATATTTATTAGGCAAATAAAGTATCATGTATATAGGCATATACCTTATATTTACCTTTGTTAATTAATAAGAGATAATTTTAATGGATGGCAGGGAGTTCAGAGTCATTTGAGAAAGGCCTTTGTTTGCCAGCCTGCTGTGACAAATACTACACAGTGGGTTAGTTTAAACAAATGTTTATTAGCTGACATTATAGCTGGCTAGAAGTCCAAAATCAAGGTGTCAGCAATGCTTTCTTCCCAAAGTCTGTAGCATTTTGGTGCTAGCTTTTTGTAATAGGTGGGATTTTTTGGCTTCCGTTGTTATCTCCTATCACATGGTGGCCCTAATCTCCTCCTGTGTCTTTCTCTGTTCTCTGGCTTTTTTGTAAGTCCTCCAATAATATGGATTAAGGCCCACCCTAATTCAGATTGGCCATATATAACTAGGATCTTAGCAGATCCTATTCACAAATGAGTCCCCACCTTAATTGATGAATCCTCTTCAAAAGGTCCTATCACACCCAAAGGAATGCGGATTAAGATTAAGGACATGTCTTTTGCTGGGTTACATGATTCAATCTATGACAAGAAGTTTATGCAGGAGTAGCATTAACAAAATAACAATAAAAATTACATTAAAAATATATAGCTAATAATTAGTGAACTCCTTATTAAATGCTAGTCACTCTTTTGAAAGCTTTCATTGAATCCACCACCACATTTTTATGTTGGCACTATAATCTATTACCATCCATTTTTTAAATAGATGAGAAAACAAAGGCATTCAGAGTAATGCTTTCCAGGGACACACTGTTCTAGGCAACAGAACTGTATTTCAGACCCAGGCTATCAGGCTCCAGAGTGTATGCTCTTCCCAAGGTTGAGGAAGTGGTGAAACAAAGGTGGCAAAGAACCTTGCTTAGGAGTTTACTGTATGTTCTGTAGGTGATAAGAAACCATTTGAAGTCAGGGGATCAACTGGATGTGGGTTATAAGAAAGAGGCATTGAGGATAACTTCCAAATTTCTGTCTTCAAACACCTTGTTAGAGATAGAACAGGGAGTAGTGAGGGCAGGTTTCAGAAAGAAGGAAATTCACTAAGTGTGGAACATGTTAATTGCCAACATATGTCTCCAGTTTACAATAATTGGCAGCTTGACCCTGATTAGAAATGAGATCTCTCTGTGCCTCATTTTCTGTGTCTGTAAAATGGGAATAGGATTGCTATGATATTTAAATGAATACAAATTTTAGAGTGCTGAGAACAGCACTTAGTGCATACTATCTATTAGGTGAGTGTGTTTAGACAAATAATTAAATAAAATAAATCAATCAATCAGAGATATAAATCCTAATTTGCCTTTAAAGAGATACCTCTTGTCAGAAGTGAATAGTTGTGATGGCTAGGTTCATGTGTCAACTTGGCCACATGATGGTGTCCAGCTGTCTGATCAAGCAAGCACTGGCCTAACCCTTACTGCAAGGACATTTGTGGCTGGTTAGTAAACCAGAAGGCTGGTTTATTAAATCATCAGTCAACTGACTGCAGCTGTGGCTGATTATATCAACGAAGGGTGTGTCTTCCGCAATGAGAGAATTCAATCAGCTGGGTTTAATCCAATCAGTTGAAGACTTTTAAGGAAGAGAGGGAGAGGACCTTCACTTCTTTGGCTAGGCAGTGAAGCTGTTTCCTGAGGAGTTCATTGAACACCTTCATTGTAGTTGCCAGTTTGCTGCCTACACTACGGAATTTGGACTCGTGCATACCCACAGTTGCCTGAGACACTTTTATAAAATCTTATATTAATAGATATCTCTTTTTGATTCTGTTTACTCAGAGAATCCCAACTCATACAATAGTGAATTATATTTTCCATAAGACATGTTTCCATAACAACTATTAGTACAGGAAATATTCACTGTTTTTATTTTTAATCTTCATTAATGATGCAATTAATTGTTTGAATAATTTCATTATGTGTGATTCTGTTTGTCAGTTAACAATTTTAATATCATTAACTGTAATAAGTTGAATAATGTCCCCCATCAATTCATATCAAGCCAGATCCTCAGAATGTGAACTTGTTTGGAAATAGGGTCTTGCAGATGTAATTGTGGTAAAGATCAAGGTAAGCTCATACTGGATTAGGGTGGAGCCTAAATTCAATGAGAATTCCTTTATAAGAGATAAAAAAAAAAAAAAGGAAAAAAAAAAAACATACAGAAAAGAAGGCCATCTGAAGACAGAGGCAGAGAGTTGACTTGAGTCAACTTGAGTTGGGACTTCTGGGTTCTAGAACTGAGAGAGACAAAGTTCCTCTTGTTTTAAGCCACCCACTAAATTTGTGGTAATTTGTTATGACAGTTTGTTTCTGCTTCCTGGGCTGCTGAAGCAAACGCCAGGCAATGATTCGACTTAAACAAAGAGAGTTTAATTGCTCATGGTTTGAAGCTGGGGTAAGAAAGGCCAGAATGAGAAATCATCATGGTGCTGTCTCTTCAGGAAGACTGGTGTTCTGGGGCTGGCTGCTGGCAATCCTTGGTTCTTAGTTCACCACATGGCAGGGCACACGGTGGCGTCTCTTGATCTGCTCCTTCTAATCCAGGTTCCTTTGATGTTTAGCTTCTGGCTGCTCCCTCTGTGACTTTCTCTTTCTCTACTTGAATTTCATCTGCTTATGAAAGTCTCCAGTAATAGGATTAAGACCTGACTGGACTGTGCCACAACATAACTGAAGTAACCTCATTAAAGTTTCCTACTTACAATAGGTTCACACCCACAGAAATGGATTAAATTTAAGAACATGTTTTTCTGGAGTACATACAGCTTTAAACCACCATGCAGCCCTAGGAAACTAATACACTAACTTTGAATCAAAGGGAAACTGTAGTAGGTTGAACATTATTTTTAAGTAACTCAGTTATTTTGCATTAAAGTGTTCACTTTAATGCTGACTGTGCTAACAAGTGAGTGCATGTAGTATCTCACGTATCCAAAGCACTGACTCAGAGTTTCATTCCACACTTACTTAATGTCTACAACAAAGCAGTCACCCTGTTCGACATGACGGCTAGTAAGATGACTAAAACAAGTTCTCCTTTCTTAGAGTTTTTATCTAGAGGAAGAAGGGGGTCAGTGCAATAACAGAGGTATATAGGCCATGTGATTTGTCAGAATTTACTCAAACCCTAGCCATTAGTTAGTCCTCAAGTAGAAGAGAGCACATAAGTAAAATATCACGTGCATATTGTGACTTTGTATCCCAGTGTTGAGTCCTCAGCCAGGCCTGCACTTCTCTTTCCATCTCTGTCAGGCTAAGAATCCCTTCTTCTGATTTCCACTTTCACTTCCACATGAATGGATCTTATGTCTGGAATTCCCATCATACCTTTCCCTTTGACATCCAGTCCTAGATCCATTGTTGCCTGTTAAATATTTTCATTTGAATGCTGAGTCACTGCTTCAGGTACATATTGAAAACTATACTCCAGCTTTTTGTTTTCTCGGAGCAAGCCTTCTCTGAAGACTCAGTTTTTCTTTCCATTCAGTGGGACTGCAATTACTAATCCCTAATGCTTCACTTCCATTCCTCCCATTCCCTTATCATTAATGAATTATCAACTTTTTATTTTTCATTTCTGCTCAAAGTTCTGCCCATTTTTGTAGCACACACACACACAAGATCAATGGTTCATAGAAGTTAGAAGCTCATGTATACCATATGAAGCAGTTTGAGGTAGGCTAGCAGAATAGGGTGGGAGGAAGCTGTGCTCCAGAAGAGCTCCCTAAGACAAATGTTCCTTCCATCTGCTGCCCCATCACCCCCTGAAATGTAGACCGAGTGATACAAGCTGGCTCAATCATCTGGCACTCTAGTATGCAGGAAGCAGAGAAAGAGGACAAGTTGTTATCTTTTAAGCTAGAAACATGGAAGTTGCACACATGGCTTCCGGTCATGTTCCTTTGGCAAAGATGCAGTCATCTGACACACAGAGCTGCAAGGGGGACTGGGAAATCTCCAGCTGGGCAGCCAATGGCTTAAACAGTTGTGATGGAAAATGGTGGAAAAGCATTTGGGGTTACAGTTAACCATCTGTCAGACTAGTCAAACATTGTTGCCCAAATATACCATGAACATTGTTCCCCTTGTTTACTCTGAAGTTTCAAGATGAAACACTATTCTACTTCCTTTTCTGATTATCATTGTCCCTGGGGACATGGTTTTCTCTCTCATTCATTTTGAATTTATTTATACTATCACATTTAGCTTCTTTAAACTCTATATAAATGATCCTTATTTTTACTTTTATGTATTCCCAAACGAATAAGTTCCTGGATAATAAGAAGCACAACTTTCACCTTTTTTTGCACAGGCAGGGCCTATTCATAACAGAAGAAATAAAATTGTGCACAAGAGTTTGGTTTTGCTTAGACTACTGACATAATCAATTTTTTGGCAGTGCCCTTACAAGATACATGAGAAGTATCCAACACATAATAAAATAGGTATTTGAATGAATAAATACATGATTGGATGAATATGAACTTGATCCCATGTGTTTTCCAAGTATTCACAAATTGAGATTTAAATAAACCTGGATTAATCTATTTTTTGAGTCTGTGGTAGAAACAACATAGAGTTTATATTTTCTGTGTAAAATTTATATGAAAATCCATAGTTGTCAGTTTATTTTCCATTCCTGTAAATCTGATGCCCAACATAATCCTTCCCATTTAAAGAAAAAGGAAAAAGATTTTCGTGATATTAAGAAAAGTCATTATAGCACATTTCTTTTGTTTCAAATTTGATGAAAATTATCTAAATTTCTTCTATAAAATTGAAAGCACGCAGCAAGGTGGAAAGGTAGTAAGGTTTTAACAAGGCAGAGTAGCCAGAGAACAAAATAATAATTGAGATCAGTATAGATCAAAACAGGACCCAGCAATGGTTTTAAAATCCCCCTAAGTTCCAATGGCACAGAGTGGCCAACTCAAGAAAGTCTTAACCATTAGATTTGGAAAACACTTGTTTATAATACATTTTCCTATATTAGTGGATTGAACTAATTGATAGACAAGGTAAAGGAATGCATTGGCAGTCTAATTCTACCTATTGAAATGGGTCTGTGCTTTAGTAATGTAATTAATTGTCATATAAACGTACCTAGGCTACTCACAGAATCAACTCTACATCTGAATCCACCAATGAAATGCTCACTTAATACTGTTTTTTTAATTTTCTTTCTTAGGGAGAAGGATACAAGAATAAATGACCCAATGCTAATAATACAGAGTTCACATAGACTACAGAGTGCAGGTAGAATTGTATTGGGCAAAAGTTAACTGAGCTCTATTTTACAAATGACTCTATTTGTAAATATTTTATTTTTTACAAATGACTCTATTTTACAAATGACTATATTTTCCAGTTGTGGGACAAAAGAAATGAATTCACTTTAAGGATAAATTGCTCAGCCTTTTACAATTTCTGCCCTACTCCCCTTGGCATTTTCAATGGGAGGCAGTTGATCTCCTTCTATAGATGGGTTTCATTATTCAGACTTCACTATCAGTAGAATACAGGATACATTATGCAGAAAGTAATAATTAGCAGCAAGCAAGAATATAAATAAAACTGCATAACCAATAAAAGGTCATAAAACCTGGCAAGTAAAATTAGTTACTGTGTGTTAAAATAGGAAACGTATGGAAGAAAAAAAAAAAATGACTTCACATGTCTTTTCTGTGCTGGAGAAAAATTACTGTATTACACATAGCTCTGGAATCTCGTGTATATCCTATTAGAAATAAAATAAAATTATACATAATGTGGTGATTTAGACTGATCTAAGAACACTAAGACCAAAAGAACTATGGTCCCATGAAAGCAAATGGTTCTTTTGTTAAAGTACAGCCAATAACCATTACATCTTTCCCTCTCCACACTAAATCAAGCTCCAATTTTTCAAATGTGCATTGATTTTCACAGATAGCTTTTGTGGTTTTAAAATTTGAAAATGACATTGAGAATTGTGATAATTTATGTTTGTTTAACATACAACAATGCACGTACACATGTAAACAAGCAAAACAAAAACTCTATCATACATTTCCTGGAACTCTCTAGTTAGTGGAATGACTGTATCAACAATATTGAAAAAAAGATGGTCCCAGTGTGTACAATAAGTTGCATTAAGGAAGCTGAAAATATTATCTGGCCCACCCGGTAGAAATTCTCTATAATCAAAGAAAATACTGAATAAGAATCATGCCCATCTAGAAAGGAAGAGATCTTTCAGCCAATATTGATTTAAATGAATTCCCTATAGATAAAGTTGTGAAATTGTAATGTAAAGTGAAAGCAAGGGCTAAACTTCATTTGAATAATATATTCTAACATGTTCTATAAGATCCAATTTATTGCATCAAAGAATCAAAATGTGTCTGTAAAATGTGCCAATTATTCAAAAGTGCCAAAACGTTTTGGAAAGGAAAACTGTCTTTTGAATCATGATGATGTTTCTTTAATAAAAGGATGTTTGGCATCTCAGCAATAAAATCACCTTTTGAAGATTAAAAAAAACGCAGTTAAAACTGGTTTCACAGCTATGGAAACCAACTGGAATTTGTGCACAAAAAGCCTTTTGGGGTATTTTGTATATGTATATGCTTTTAGATTCATTTTTCCTTTATCATTATGGTTTGCTTAAATTTCAATGTCAAAGGAGTCAAAATGCCCAATATAAATGCATATTTTTTATTCCATCTTTAGTGGGAAAACTAGAGAATGTGAACTTCAGTGTTTAGGGGTCCTGAATAGGAAAAGGCATGTTGATCTAAAAATCGCATGAAAGTATCATGAAATGTCTTATACTACTTATGCTCAGGGTCTGATATAACCCTAAGATGCTTGGCAAAAGATCAGATTCCATAGGACCAACCCTCTTCTGCATTGACATATATTTGTTTAATTTTTAACAGATGACAATTCCACTTAACTACATAAATAATAATAAATTAGTGAGTGATTTAGAGGGTAATTAAAATATTAAGGTTATATTGATACTGTATATTTTCTTTATTCAATATCAGTGATGGTGAGGTAACTATCTAAGGACTTGGTATATTTAAGTTCAAAGAGGGTGATCTCCAGATACCAACTTTTTCCCGTACTCTATTACTATATTCCTACTCTAGAGCACAGAAGACATTTACAGATTGCGATTTACTTTATTCATCATTTATCTCTTGATTCATTCAAGAATTATTGATTAAGTTCCAATTACATACTAGGCTAGAATGGAAATATATAGGGATATATATAAAGTTTTGATTTTTAAATGTAATTTTTTTTCTTTATTAGAAAAGTTGTGCCTTTAAGGAATAAACATGCATAAAATACAGGATTCCCATATACCACCCTGTTATTAACACCTTGCATTGCTGTAGAACATTTGTTACATTTGATGATACCACATTTTTATAATTGTACTGTATCACTATAAGCACGGTTTAACTTAGGGTTCACTGTGTAGTTCCATGGATTTTTTAAAAATTTTATTCTGACTCGATGAGTTTACTTATTCTAATTATTTCAAAACAGTGAGATCATACAATATTTATCCTTTTGTGTCTGGTTTATTTCAATCAACATGATGGCTTCAAGGTTCGTCAGTGTTGTCACATGTATCAAGTCTTCATTCTTTTTTTATGGCTGAATGATATTCCTTGTATGTATATACCACATTTTTAAAATCCATTCATAGGTTGATATACACTTGGGTTTCTTCCATCTATTGGCATCTATAATGCCGTTATGAACATTGGTGTGCAAGTATTTATTTGAGATCCTGCTTTCAATTTTTTTGGATATATGGGATAAATCCCAGTAATGGGATTGCTGGGTCATATTTTAATTCTACACTTAACTTTCTGAGGAAAGAAGGAATTGTCTTGATGATGGCTTGCTTTGGACACTTTTCCCAGCCTCAAAACTATAAGCTGGTAAGCTAATACATTCTCACAGTTAAAGCCAACACATTTTATGGTATCTGCTTTTGGCAGCTTAGCAAACTAGAACAGATTTGGGTACTGGTAGAGTGGGGTGCTGCTATTACAAATACCAAAAATGTGGGAATGGCTTTATAAATGAGTAAGGGGTAGATTCTGGAAGAATTGTGAGGCCTAGATTGCTTTGAAGAGACTGTTAGTAGAAATGTGAATGTTAAAGGTACTTCTGAAGAGGCCTTAGACAAATGATGAATGTGTCATTGCAAACTGGAAGAAAAGTGATCCTTGTTTTAAAGTGGCAGAAAATATGGCAAAATTGAGTCCTGATATCAGATGGAAGGCAGAATTTGGAAGTGATGAGCTTGAATATTTAGCTGAGGAGATTTCCCTACTAAATGTGGAAAGTGCTGCCTGGCTTTTCCTTGCAGCTTATAGTAAAATGCGAGAGGAAAGGCATAAGTTGAGAACTGAACTCCTGGGCACAGAGAAACCAGAAACTGATGGTTTAGAATATTCTGAGCTTCCAGAAAGTCAGTCCTCAGAGAATAATGCTGCATGTGAGGATTTAACTGAACATGGCTCCAGTCAGCCATTTCAATGCAAGTCAGGACTGAAAGTGCAATTATCCAGGAAGGATCTGTGGAAAGTTCTTTTGTCTGATGGTTTAGACCCCTATACTATGTGAAACTGACAAGTTTTTGCAAGCTCTGTATGAATGGAACCCCTGTCATACTAGACCAAAAGGGTCAAAAAAGGGACAGATTGAAGGAAAAACAACTTCAAAGGCAGAACAATGGAAGCTGAGGTCTGGAGCAAAGATGTCTTCTTGGGCCAAGAGAATGGAATGACCCATGTATGTGGCAAGGGTATGTCCTTGAGTTTGAAGAGGGTGGGTGTTCCACCCCATTGTTCAAGAAGAATGTTACATCTCCAGTTTTCTCCAGATGGCTGGGGAATTGCAGAGTGCTTGGCTGACACCCTAATGTTTGATGAGATTGGAACCTGGAGTCAAGCCACCATCCCAGTGATTGATGAGGGTGGAACTGAGATCCTGGCCATCACCCCAATGCTTGAAGATGTTGGAGCCTTCACCCCCATATTATAGGGGAGAGCATGGCCATTGCACAAGCACTTGCAAAGGTTGGGGATGCTGGTCCATCAAGCCCTGAGGAGAAAACATCATTACACAGATGACTCTCGGACTTTGAAATCTAATAAAGTATGCTCTGCGGGCTTTCAGAATTGTTTGGGACCTGTGATTCCTGTTTTCTTTCCAAGTTCTCTTTATGGAAATGGGGATGTTTATCCTATGAATGCCTCTCCTTTGTATACTGGAAGCAGATAACTTGTTTTTTAAGTTTTACAGTCCACAGACTGAGGGAAACTGTGTCATTTTAAGTAGGATCTTCTCGTGGGTAGGTTCTTAAGTTAAGGTGTGTCCCACCTCATTCAGGGTGGTTCTTAATCCTCTTTCTGAGTCATTTACAAAAGAATGAATTTCAGACAGACAGAGAGAAAGCCATGGAATCAGGAATCTGGAGGCAAACAGATCCCTGAAGAGAAGGGAGACACCATGTGCCTTGACAAGTGACAGAGGGGTCCAAGATTGCTGGCAGCCAGTCTTTAGGAAGAAGTTATCTTGATGATGCCTTGTTTTGGACGTTTTTCTCAGCCTCAAAACTGTACACTTGTAAGCTAATGCATTCCCATAATTAAAGGCAACACATTTTATTGTTTTGGCTTTTGGCAGCTTAGCAAGCTAGAGCAATATATTTTGGTGTTCTGCTGTTAGGTGCATATATGTTTATAATGGTTCCATCTTCTTGTTGACTTTACCCTTTTATCAGTATATAATGGCCTTCTTTGTCTCTCATAACTGTTTTTACTTTAAGTCTATTTTACCTGATAATAGTATAGCTTACACTAGCTCTCTTTTGGTTACTACTTGCATGGTATAAATATACTTTTTCCATCCTTCCACTTTCAACCTACCTGTATTTTTTAATTTAAGGTGATTCTCTAGCAGACTACATATAGTTGGGTCGTGCTTTTTTATCCATTTTGCAGATCTCTGCCTTTTGACTGGACAGTTTAATCCATTTCCATTAAAAACACTACTGACAATTCAGGACTTTCTTCTGCCATTTTGCTACTTAGGCTTTGTCAGTCTCATACCTTTTGTGTCCCTCAGTTCTTCGTTAATTACTACTGTTATATTTATTGGATTTTTTGTGTTGTACCATCTTGAGTGCCTTCTCTTTTGTATTTATTTTTCATCTATTTTCCTTGTGGTACCATAGTGTTAAAATTCAACAGTCTAAATTTATAACAATCATACCTGTTTTGGTACCAACATAACTTGAATAACATCTACACATACTTTTCCTATATGCTTATCTCCCCCCCCTTTTCTATACTTGTTATCACTTATACCTTTGTACATTATATGTCCAAAACCACAGATTTATCATTATCTTTTATGCATTTGCATTTTAGCACCTGTAGGAATTAAGAAGTGGAGTTACGCGTTAAACAATATACTACAATAATAATGGTATTTATAATTACCCAAGTGGTTACTTTTACCAGAGGTCTTCATTTCTTTATGCTGCTTTAAATCACTGTCTTGTGTCCTTTCCTTTCAATCTGAAAAACTCCCTTTAACCTTGCTTATAGGACAGTTCTAATGGTGATGAACTCCCTCAGGTTTTGCTTATCTGGGAATGTCTTAATCTCTCCCTCATTTTTCAAAGAAAGTCTTTCTGGACATGAAATTCTTGGTAGTTTTGTTTTGTTTTTTTTTTTTTTTTTTTTTTTTTTTTAGTACTTTAAGTATTTCAACCCACCCACTCCCTGCCTTCCTCCATGATTTCTGATGATTTCAATCTAATTGGGACTCCTTGTACATAAAAGGTTGTTTCCCTCTTGAAGCTTTAAGAACTCTCTCCTTTTCCTTTGCATTTGATAGTGGCATCATTATATTATGGGGTGTATTTTTCTTCATGTTTATCCTGTTTGGTGTTTTCTGGGCTTCTTGTATGTGCATATTCACTGTTTGCTATGTTTGGGAAGTTTTCTGTCATTATTTCTTCGAATATTCCTTCTGCCCCTTTCTCTCTTTCTTCTACTTTTGGATCTCCCATAATGCATATATTGGTATTCTTGATTGTGTCCCAGAGGTCTGTAAGGCTATTTTTTTGCTTTTAATAATTCTTTTTTTTTTTTTTTTTTTTTTTTTTTTGTCTGCTTCTCAACTTGACTCATTTCAATTGTCATGTTTTTGAATTTGCTAATTCTTTCTTCTTCCAGCTCCAGTTCCCTTCTGGGAATTTTTCATTTCCGTTATTGTGATCTTCAACTCCAGTAGCTTTGTTTGGTTCCTTTTAAAATTTTTCTACATCTTTATAAGAATCTCATATTGCTCATTGTTTTCCCATTATCCTTTAGTTCTTTTTCTGTATTTTCCTTCATTTCCTTGACCATTTTTATGATCACTTTTTTAAAGTTTTTTGGTATGTCTACATTCTGGTCTTTGTTAATGTTTTCTGGATTTTTATTACTTTGGATGAGTCATCATTTCTTCTTTGTTTTGTACTTTTTTGTTACACACTGTATATTTTAATATTTTAAAATGTTAACTTTGGAATTTCTTCCCTGAGATGTCTCCTCCTTGATTTTGTAACCAGCTGATGATAAGGGCCTATGTCTTGTCCTGGGGTTGTGTTCATTTTGAAGTTGCCCTGTTTACGGGGGTTTGAATCCCACTTCTATTTCCCAGGACACACACCTCCCTCTCCTGAGTGTTCAAAGCAGGCAAGCCTTTGCCTTAGACTGTCTACCTCTATAGTTTCTTACACTCCTCTTCTTTGTGCCAAGCTGCTTTTACTGGAGGTCAAGTTCTGGGAGCAGGGATCTGCTGGAGAGGATTCTCCAGCCTTTCTCAATGAAAACAGGACCAGGGGCACACAAAGGGAGTGCAGATCCGCTCCAAAGTGCCCTGGGGAGGGGATTAGGAAAGGTTCCAAAAGCTCCAAAAGCTGAGCTTTCTTGACCTGCCCAGCAAATGCAGCTCTTCAACTAACTGTCCCCTGCAGCCATGAGGAACTGCAGCATCTTTAAATCTCCTACATCATCACCTTTATCCTGGGCAGCTTGAGACAGTGGCTGCTCTCCCAGCTGCAGCCCCAGTGATCCAAAATTGCTAATCAAAAGTCATGATCAGTGATCTACCAAGGCCACCCCTTGTCTTGGGGAAAGGGTTTTTATATCCCTTTCTGTCACCAGGGAGCTAGCCAGGGTGCTGGACCCCATGACCACCTGCTGCTAGAGTGGAGGATGGATGCCAGTAACCTATGGGTGTGGAGAAAAAATTACTGTTTTTTACTGTATTTACCAACCTCTTCCTTCTGCCCTTTCCTGGATGCTGTACTGTGTTCTACTGGCCTCCAGAGTTTCAAAATAGTTGTTTCAGACAGTTCTTCCTGGTTTAATCATTTTTATGGTAGAAGGAATGAATCCTGGGCTCCCTACTCTGCCATCATCCCACATTTCCCTCTAAGTATAATTTTAATCTTAAAAAAAGAAAGGAAATAAAGCATAGATGTAAGCATTACAACACAGTGACTCTCTCCTAGATCCTTCTCTTACATGCTTCTAAAGCACCCTGAATTTTCTCCACTTTAATACTATCACATTCATTTTGTTGTTGTTATTTGCCCATAGCTCCTACCATACTTATGGTATTTATAGTACTTAAGTTTATTGACAACAGAAACCAAGAAAAGTTGGTTCCTCTACTGCATACCCAGTGCTTAAAATCTCAAATATGTGTTATCAGAATACAGTCATGTGTAGTTCAGAGAAATGCTGTAATGAAATACTAAGCAAAGCTTCCTGGGAGCACCAAAGAGGGAGTAGCAGATTTAATGAGGAAGGGTTCACAAAACACTTGATAAGGGCATCTATCTGTTTCCATAATGAGATGGGGCAGGTTGAAGTAAAAGGCTAAAGTAAAAGGATAGAGACTTGAAATACACATTATATTATGAGAAAGTTAAATAAGCCCACTAAGAAGCTCCAGGTTTGGGGAATTGGGGATAGCATTTGAGATTGGAAATGCAGTTTCATTTCAGTTGATAGGTGAGGAATTGGAGTTGGGGGGCAAGTGGGTGGTTCAAACCATACATGTTAAAATATTCCAGGCATGGTTGCTCAGTAACCTTGACAACCTTAGCACATAATTGTGGTTTCTCTTGGCTCTGCACTGATGAGTTCCCAGTCCGCTGAGCTGCTATTTCTTAGCCCTTGGTTATTGAGGAGTATTTTCTGTCTAAAATCAGGCACAGCTTTACCAGTGTCCAGCCCCACAAGAAAATCAAGGCATTGTCCTAACCCTCCAAGCTGATTTTGCAGTACCTAACCTTTCTTAACCAAAATTCTAATTTCAGGTCTTCACATCATTTCTTGTGTGGATCCTAGATCCCTTGCAGCATATTCAGTGCTTCCATTTGCTTTTACTTTCTGAGCACAGGATACCAAATTATGGTAAGCATAAGGAGTAAGTTTATAATATATGGTGAATCACAGCAAGGTTAAGGAGTGTGCTAGTTTGAAACTGTTATGGACCCCAGAAGAGCCATGATCTTTTAATCCATTCTTGTTGGGTGGAAACTTTTGATTGAGTGTCTCCATGGAGATGTGAGTCACCCAATTGTGGGTGAAATCTTTTGATTAGATTATTTCCACCGAGGTGTTAACCTGACCATTCAGGAGTAGTCTTGATTAGATCACTGGAATCCTTTAAAGAAAGCTCACACAGAGAGCAGAAATGACAAAAGTCCCAAGAGAAGCTGAGAGAGACATTTTGGAGAGAAGCTCAGAGCTGACACACACCCAGATGCTTGGAGACACTTGAAGACCCTTGGAGATGCAGACAGAAAGATGTTTGGAAACGCTAAGCTAAGAGACAAAGCCTAGAGAGTGCCCCAGAGAAGCTAAGAGAAAAACCCCCAGATGCTTAGAGAGACATGCCCTGGGAGAAAAAGAAAGAATGCACAGGAGCTGAGAGAGAGAAGTTAAGAGAGACAAAGCCCAGAGACATTTTGGAGAAAGCCATTTTGAAGTGCAACCCTGGAGCAAAGGACAAGCAGATGCCAGCCACATGCCTTCCCAACTAACAGAGGTGCTCCGGACGCCATTGGTCTTTCTTCAGTGAAGGTATCCTCTTATTGATGCCTTAGTTTGGACACTTTCATGGCCCTAGAACTGTAAATTTGTAACCTAATAAATTCCCTTTATAAAAGCCAGCCCATTTCTGATATTTTGCATAAAGGCAGCTTTAGCAAACCATAACAAGGAGTAAGGTTATAAATTATACAAAATTAAGTAAGGGAAACACTTGTTAATGTGTTTGCAATCTATATTCTTTAATATTAAAATGGTGCATAGGCCTTTGGACAAGAATATACCCAATAATCTTGAATCAGTAAGGAAGTAGAATCCAAGGGTCTTAAACTGAGACATAAGCACTTACATTTCTTGTATAGCAATAATATCATGCCTTTAAACTTGATTTTTAATAAATCAATATATTTATATATGATTTATGTATTTAATAGGACACACAATATTAGGTGTCCTATTGAAAAGTTTGAAGAATTTGTTCAGATTTCTGCCGAAATTTTTGTACTTAAAGAACTATTTTGCTGTATGCATCTTATTCCTTTGGTTAATTAGTATATCAGTTAGAATTTATAGTATCTCCTTATTGTTTAAATTCATTGAATTTTTTGATATATATATTTATTTATCAAAAAATTAAAAAACATTTCAAACAAAACAAAGAAATAAAAAATAATGTGTGCTTTAAAACTACCTTCTTATTTTGATTAAAATATTATATATCTATCATTTACCTTTAAAGCCTCAAATTACAATTAAAAACTGTAATCAAATCATATGGTGAAATCTTTATAAACAGTTGTCTTCTCACACAAATCAATTTGGTGAATATATTACATATTCATCCTTGTGGCCTTTCCCACCTGTTGGGTTTTCCTTTTTTTTTTTTTTAGTTGTTTAGGAAAGAAAAATTAAAAAGCATATACTTGCATATAATAAGCCATCTCTCATCTACATCTAATAAGGAAGACAAAATAATGTGCCAGGACTTATTGCTTACCACTCATAAATCCTCATTGTACCTAAATTCACTGCTTCAGAAATGAGAGATTTACAAGCTTATTAGTGGGAATTTCCTGCATAAAAGAGTAGATTCAATATTTGAGATTAGAACTTTTAAGTCTTTTAAGCCCACTGTATACCACGCAGAGAGATTTACAGTTTCTCAAAAGTGTCCCTGGATCAAATTCAGGGAACTTGTGAATTTTTCACAGGGAAAATAATTCATCTTTATTTCCACTGACCTTTATTAAAATTTAGCATTTTTTTCAGTTATGAAAGTAATAAGCCACAGTAGTAATAGCAATACTTGTGGCTTTGTCACCAATGAAAATCACTGATTTTTAAAAATTTTTAAAAATTACGTTTGCTATAGATATCTCAAATCATCATTTACTCTCCTCAGCACTTCAAAAATATGGTAATTTGATGTTCTGCCACTTGATATTAATCATGTAATATTTTAGTAAAGGAGCATGTTAATTTCCATGAGATTTAAAAAAAAAAGTCCTTAGTGAATTTCAATCACTGCAATCCTCCATATTTTATTTTATACAGTAAAAACATATTCTGAAAAGAAAATCCATAGGCTTCACTAGTCTTCCAACAAGGTTGTTCACTCAAAAGATGTGAGACACCATCTAAGGAAGGGGCAAGCACTTTAGTAAACTCTGATTTGGGGATTTCAGATTGTTGATAATGATACCTTATTTTACGTTGTGCTTGAGAGCTTAGGAGTGAACTCTCATATGTATTGTGTCTGCTGGTTCTTTAAATGTTTAGTTGGACTTTGGCTACCAAAAGGGAAGGTCCTGCGAATGGTTCTCCAAGCAGCATGCAACAAAGAGGGGCATTTTCTGGAAAGAACTTAAAAACAGTAATACACTCAATAAAAATCAGCCCACTTTCTATTATCACCATACCCTGGCAATTTTAAATAATATCAATAATAATATATTCCCCCAAAATCCCTTCCCCAAATTATTTTATTAGGCTAAGTTCGAATCAATTACTATATAATCGTAATTGCTTCTCTTATTGACACTTCAGTGCATTACTGAGCAATATTCTTTGTTCCAAGTTATCCAGACTCCCATTGTCTTAATAATATATGCAGAAGCCAAAATTTAGCACATTTTAATTGCTAATCCTTTGATAAACATTATATGACATGCAAATTAATGCCAAGAACTCCCAGTTACAACATAAGAACTCCAATACACTCAGACTCAAGGTTTATCTACATGTGTTTATTTCAAGATTATGGATGTAAAAGTTCAGAAATGTTTAACTGACTTTGGGTGCAGTTCATGATTCAAACCCTATGATCCTGAATATTCATGCATTTAAAACTTGATTTGAGATAAACAATTAAGCAGTGGAAGCTCAGTAAAGAACTTAAAAAAAAAACAGAACTTGAGTTCCTTCAATTCTGCATTCTATGGAGACTTTTCTCATTTCATGACTATTACTGATAATGTTGGTGTATAGAGAAAGAAGGTATTAAAAATAACCCACTTTGAGTGTCAAATATATCACATACCATACTAAGAGAGACAGTCAGCAGGTATTATTTCTCCCAATTTACAGCTGGTGAGAACTTATCCAAGATCGTTGAGTGATTAAGGAGCAAAAAACCAAGTCTTCTTATTTCCTTTACTAGCATTCTTTAGTTTACTTAAAATGAAAAGTATTTCATGAAAACAAAGTTACAGAAGAGGCTACACAGAAGAGGCTATGTTAAATAATTTTCTTTTATATAGGATTTAAGGAATTTTTAACTTGTTAATAGGAATTCTAAGTCTTCAAAGGGTGGGGTGGTGCCTCACAAACTTATTTAAGCCACACATTGTTTTGTTTTCAAGGAGGCCTTCTCTAACCCTTATGCTACAGCAAGTGACTCATCATTATATGTCCTAACCCATCAAACCCAAATTCTTGTTATTACCTTCTTAATAGTTGTCTTCCCTAGATTGTAAGCTCTTTTTTGAGCAGGAACTATCTCACATCTGTATTCCTTGTGGATACAAGGGATTAACCAACAATATGGGCTTGGTAAATAGTGATTTAATCAAATTCAACTAAAATTGTTTTTCAAATTTACTGAAAACTAGAGTCTGGGAGTTAGAATAACAAGGGTACTTTTCAGTTTTCTTTCCTCCTTTGCTTAAGGACCTCACCAACTCCTAAGGTTTGAAATGTTTTAAAAATTAGGACCCTGTGTCTTCTTATTACATAAAGTCACTAGTTCTAGCTCAAGCATTGCTTTTTTTTAGGATTTTTATTGCAATTTTATTGAGATGTATTCACATACCAGATAATCATCCAAGGTGTACAATCAGTGGTCCATGGTATCATCATATAATCATGTGTCCATCACCACAGTCAATTTTTGAACATTTTCACTGCCCCAAAAAATATTAAAAATAAGAATAAAAATAAAAAAGAACACCCAAAACATCCCATACTGCTCATTGCCCCTATTATTTGTTTTTTTGTTGTTGTTGTTTTGTTTTGTTTTAATCTTTGTTTTCTTACTCATCTGTCCATACACTGGATAAAGGGACTATCAGTCACAAGTTTTCACAATTACACAGTCAAACCATAAAAGCTATATAGTTATACAATCATCTTCAAGAATCAAGGCTACTGGATTACAGTTCAACAGTTTCAGGTATTTCCTTCTAGCTAAACCAATACACTAAAAATTAAAAAGGGATATCTATATAAAGCATAAGAATAATATACACATTGACCTCTTGACTCTATTTGAAACCTCTTTGCCACTGTAATTCTATTTTGTTTCATTTCTTTTCCTCTTTTTGGTCCAATATGGCTTTCTCAATTCCATGATGCCAGGGCCAGGCTCATCTCCAGAAGTCATGTCCCATGTTGCCAGGGGGATTTACATCCCTGGTAGTCATGCCCCAAATAAGGGGGAGAGAAGTTAGTTTACCTGTAAAGTTGGCTCAGAGAGAGAGACCACATCTGAGCAACAAAAGAGTGTCTCTGGGGGTGACTCTTAGACATAATTATAAGTAGGCTTAGCTTCTCCTTTTTGGGAATAAACTGCATAAGGGCAAGACCCAAGATCTAGGGCTTGGCCTATTAAATTGGCAGTCCTTGATGCTTGTAAGAATACCAGGAATTCCCCAGGTGGGGAGTATAATATTTCCACATTTTTCCTCAGTCTATCAAGGGGACTTTGCAAATACTTTTTTAATCTCTGCCAAATTACTCTGGGATATATCGGGGCATCACTCTAACTTCTACAAATTAACAAGATCCCTAGTCAAGATTCCATGTAATTTTGGTGATTGAATAAACTAACCAAGGTATTGTTTTTAAGATGCCTGTATAATCTATGCCAGTATACACAGTATACAGTAGGTGATTTCAAGTTAGGAGAATAATTCAAACTCAGGCCTAAACCAAAAGTCATATTTATCATTGGATAAACTCAAGTATTATACTTAGATCATTGAATAGACCTATAGTGGAATCAAGGTTGTTCCAAAATTGTTCATTTCTTGGACCTCTCAGACTATCACAGTCTCCTAAAACCTAAAAAGTGTGACAGTGGGCAGAATTAATGGATACTGTACATGAAGTTGGGACATGGGGGCAGCTCCCTCTACATATTAAAAGGGTCATTTCTAATTAATAGGTTTTCATTTTAGCAAACAATTCCCCATTTACTCATTTGGAAACTAGTTTCTTGCTCAGTGTCCCTTTCAGAATGAATTTTAACTGTAACAAAAAATATTCAAAATCAATTGCATATTCAGAAAATCTCAGTAAAAGAAAAAGTGCACTTCTTCAAATAATCTTTTCAAAGTTCGTGTATTTCAAATAATCTATGATTGAATTTAAATAATCTCCAATTCCCCCAATAAACAATCTTATAATAGTTTAAGCTAATTTTTATGAGACACATCTATATTTATCCTTTTACTTTATTAAACCTCAAATTCATAATATATCTGATGTTTAGAGAAATTAATGCCATATGCTGAAGCATGAGGTCATGTAAACACTAACACTTGCTACATTTTTATATGTATTATATATTGTGGATACTGAAAATAAATGAAGACTAGGGAAGTTAAATGGACAAAAGATATAAATAAGCAACATACACAAATACAGAAAAAATATTTAATGTCTGTCTTGTTAAAGAAACATAAAGCAAAGGTATACAAAGCAAAAAAAAAATTATAATACATCTTTTCTCTCTATCACTTCTACTCACTCTTCCAAACACTCTCTAGTATACAGAATAAATTAATACCATTTTATTATAATTGCCTATTAAATTCATGGTGACAAACTCACCAGTATTTTTTTTTCTTTTCCCAGATAATTGTCTTTTTTTTTTTTTTTTTTTTTTTTTTAACTTTTTCTCATAGTTCAGTGTTGTCAGGTCCTTCCCCATTCTGGATACTTTCTTCTGGATGTCCCATTCCAAAGTAACAACTTTTTAAAATGACTAATAATAGGAAAGAAATATTCTTTATTGTCTTTTTGAACAATGTACTAGAATCTTTCTATTTCTAATTTAAACTCATGGCAAGTAATTAGAGTGTTAATCCTTTTTTTTCCTCTTCTGTGAAACTAAGGATCCAATGAGCAGTTTATATAAAGTGGTGAAGTGTTTTTGTTTTGTTTTGTTTTGTTTTAAGTTCTTTCCTACCATGTAAAGAAGGGAAAAATTCTCATTAGTTCACATTGTTCTGACTTTTTTTTTTTAGCAAATAATAAAAAAAAAATGATGTGCCAGTTTGAATGTATTGTGTCCCCCAAAATGTCATTATCTTTGATGTAATCTTCTGTGGGCAGATGTATCAGTGTTAATTAGATTGTAATTCTTTGAGTGTTTCCATGGAAATGTGCCCACCCAGCGGTGGGTGATGACTCTGACTGGGTAGTTTCCACGGATGTGTGGCCCCACCCATTCAGCATGAGCCTTGGTTGGTTTACTAGAGTACTATATAAGCTCAGACAGAAGGAGCGAGCTTGCTACAGCCAAGAGGGACACTTTGAAGAATTCAGAGGAGCTGAGAGAGGAGCTGCAGTTTACAGAGACATTTTGGAGACAGCCTTTGAAAGCAGACTTTTGCTCCAGAGAAGCTAAGAGAGGACAAACACCTCAAGAGCAACTGAGAGTGACATTCTGGAGAGAAGTTGAAGCCTAGAGAGGAACATCCTGGGAGAAAGCCATTTGGAAGCCAGAACTCTGGAGCAGATGCCAGTCATGTGCCTTCCCAGCTAATAGAGGTTTCCCAGATACCATTGGCCAGCCTCCATTGAAGGTACCCAATTGTTGATGCTTCACCTTGGACACTTTATGGCCTTAAGACTGTAACTGTGTAACCAAATAAACCCCCTTTTATAAAAGCCAATCCATTTCTGGTGTTTTGTATTCCAGCAGCATTAGCAAACTAGAACAGATGATAAAGAGAAAAATAACATGTCATAAAATACAATATAGCAAGGACAGAAAACAACACCACTACCAAGAATCTCATATCCCTCCCCTATATCCCCCTCTCATACACACTCAGCTTTGGTATATTGCCTTTGTTACACATAATGGAAGCATATTACAATGTTACTGTTGATCATAGACTCCAGTTTGCTTTGATTATGTTGTTTCCCAAATACTGTCCCTTTTTCAACACTCTGCATGGTTGACATTCATTTGCTCTCCCATATATAAAAACATTTTTATATTTGTACAGTTAATAGCAGTCATTGGCCACTCCAGTTTTTGCCAAATTATACAGTCCTAATCTTTATCATCTATCTTTACCTCTGGCGTCATATATTCTCCTATCCCACCTCTTTCAGCTTTGTTCACAGACATCTTTGTTTAGTGTACCTCCAATACTGTGCTACCATCACACAGTATTATGCTATCTATTTCTGAATTTATATAATCAATTCTGCTAAACATTCTGTAGTCTCTCAGCATCAAATGCCTGATCTCTACCCTCTTTCTATCTCCTGGTAGCCTGTGTTGTCAGCTTTTAACTCTCAAAGTTTGTTCATTAATGTTTGTTCATACCAGTGAGATTATACAGTATCTGTCTATTTCTGGCTAACTTCACTTAACATAATGTCCTCAAGATTCATCCATGTTGTTTTATGAACCATGTCTTTGTTCTGTCTTACAGCTGCATAATATTCCATCATGTGTATATACCACAGTTTGTTTATCCATTTGTCCATCGATGGACATTTGGGCTGTTTACATCTCTTGGCAATCACGAATAATGCTGCAATAAACATTGGTTTACAAATGTCCATTCATGTCATAATTTTCCGTTCCTCTGAACATATACATAGTAATGGAATAGCTGGATCATATGGCAAATCTATTCTTAGCTTCCTGAGGAACCACCACACTGTCTTCCAGAGTGGTTGCACCATTCTACATTCCCACCAACAATGAATAAGTGTGCCGCTTTCTCCACATCCTCTCCAGTACTAGTAATTCTCTGTTTTTTGGATAATGGCCATTCTGGTAGGTGTGAGATGATATCTCATTGGGGTTTTGATTTGCATTTCCCTAATAGTCACTGAAGTTGAGCATTTTTTTCATATATTTTTGAGCCAGTATTTCCTCTTCAGAAAAGTGTCTGTCCATGTCTTTTGCCCATTTTTTAATTGGATTGTTTGTCTTTCTGTTGTTGAGTTGTAGGATCCCTTTGTATACTTGGGATATTAAACCCTTATCTGATATGTGGTTTCCAAACATCATCTCCCATTGCATAGGTTGCCTTTTTACTTTTCTGACATAGTCCTTTGATATACAAAAGTGTTTAATTTTGAGATCACATTTGTCTATTTGTTCTTCTGTTGTAAATGGGTGTGAGGCCTAGAAAACCACCTCCTATCACAAGATCTGTAAAGATATTGCCATACATTTTCTTCTAAGAGTCTTACAGTCTTGGTGCTAATGTTTAGGTCTTTGATCCATTTCAAGTTAATTTTTGTATAAGGTGTAAGATAGGAGTCCTCTTTCATTCTTTTGGAAATGAATATCCAATTCTCCAAATACCATTCACTGAAGAGGCTGCTCTGTCCCAGTTGCTTTGGCTTGACTGCCTTATCAAAGATCAATTGTCCATAGATGTGAGGGTCTACTTCTGAACACTCAATTTGATTCCATTGGTCAGTATAACTGTCCTTATGCCAGTACATGCTGTTTTGAGCACTGTAGCTTTTTAATATGCTTCAAAGTCATGTAGTGTGAGACCTCCCACTTTGTTCCTCTTTGTCAAGATATTTTTGGCTATTCGGGGCACCATGCCCTTCCAAATAAATATGGTTTTTGGTTTTTCTATTTCTGCAAAGTAAATTGTTGGGATTTTAATTGGTATTGCATTGAATCTATAAATCAGTTTAGGTAAATTGCCATCTTAACTATATTTAGTCTTCCAATCCATGAATATGGTATGTCTTCCATATTTTTAGGTTCTGTTCAATTTCTTTTAGCAGTTTCTTGTAGTTTTCTCTGTATAGGTCTTTTGTGGCCTTCATTAAGTTTATTCCTAAATACTTGATTCTTTTGGTTGCTATTGCAAATGGATTTTTTTTTTTATTTCTTCCTCTTATTGTACATTACTTGTGTATAGGAGCACTACACATTTTTGCATGTTGATCTTGTAGCCTGCCACTTTGCTGTATTCATTGACTAGTTCCAGTAGCTTTGCTATAGATTTTTCTGGATTTTCTACATATAGAATCATGTCATTTGCATAAAGTGAAAGTTATACTTCTTCCTCTCAAATCTGGATGCCTTTTATTTCTTTTTCTTGCCTACTTGCTCTAGCTAGCACTTCCAGCACAATGTTGAACAACAATGGTGACAGTGGGCATCCCTGTCTTGCTCCTGATCTTAGAGGGAAAGCTTTGTTTTAAAAGCATTTCTATTTCAGAGTAAAATGAGATTAGCAAAAATGAAATGCAAACCATGAATATTCATTAAGTACTATATGTTAGTGTTGGGTGTATTTTAATGTCTTTCCATTCATTGCTTTCTCATGAAAAACATGTGAATTAATTTTTCACATATAATAAAAAAGAAAAATAAAGCTCAGAGAGGCCAAGAATGCTATTCAGGAAAGCTGAGTTGTGTGGCAGAGTTGGGATTCACGTGTGGTTGCAGTTTTTCACACCAACCTCAATGTTTATTCTGTTGCCCCATGTGACCCTCTGCTTATGCCCCATGTGCATGTGGCACCTATGTTGCTTCATTTTTGAAAGTCACGTGTTTGACTTCATTCAGTAATTCAGGCAATACCACAGTAATCCTTCCTCTTGAATTTTTGTTTTGCTTTGTTTGGGTTTGATTTGGTTTATTAGTTTTGTTTCGTTTTTTTTGTTTTTTGTTTTTTGTTTTTTTTTTTTTTTGCTTTTTTATGGCCCTAAGACCATATTGAACAATGATCTAATCAGTTCACTCAGTTTTCTGCAAAAAGTTCATAACTACTTCTTAATTCTTCCAGTTTATACCAGATTCAATTCATTCTGTATATTGCTATCAGATTATTCTACTCATCTCACTTTTTCTACTATGTTTTTTCCTGTTCTATAATTTCTAATAACTGTCTTTGTTAACTTGCATACTCACTCTCTATAAAATACTCCTTCTCTCACATGAAGACATTTATCCCATTAATCTCCAACATGAATCTATCACACGTAGCCCAACTGCCACATTGTACAGTCTGAATTCTTTTTTGCCTCACCATTTTTTGTGTTGCATAAGTTTTGAGTTCTTGAAAGAGGAGGGGGGAATATTCATCATGTTCTTGCTGTGTGTCACATACCTTTTCATGTAATTTGCAAGCATAATCTCATTTAATGTTCATCCTAGTCTTGTGAAGGGAAGGAAAAGGGAGCAAATCATTAACATTTGTTGTATGCTTTTTGTGTGAGACACTGTTCTAAGCCCATTGCAAAAATTATCTTCTTAATCCTCAAAAAGACCCAAACTGAAACTCAGGGAAATTAAATGACATCCCCGCCCCCCCCCCACACACACAGACAGTCAGTGAGAGACAGATTCATTTGATCAATGTCTGTCCAAATCCAATTCCAGGATCTTTCCATAGCACATTTCTTCCTTAGAGGCAGGAACTGATTCTCTTAATATATTCCCAGTGATTCAAACATTATATGCTTATTTTAGTTGTTCAATTAATATGTGAAGGAATGCTGTTTTCTTTCATGCTTTTTCTGTTTTGGCATTACTTTGCCTGCTTAAATTAAAAAATTTTCAATTTTTTTTTTTTTTCCTTTATCAAGCTTACCACCTAAATAAAGATGTGTCTCGCTCTCAATCACATTTGGCTTACCTCTAATAAGGAACATATTTAATTACTATGAATTAAGGACAGCTTAGCTTGCTGGTGAGAAAACTGCCTTGGGGCCAGACTGCTGGATTTAAATCCTGCTCTGCATGTGATCTTAGAAAAATCACTTAACCTCTCTGTGCCTCAGTATCCTCATGCATAAAACAGAGATATTTATAGTACTCACCTGAGAGTTGCTAAGAGGATTAAATGAGCAGTTATGATTTCTAATGGCTTAAAACAGTGTCTGACACAACATAAGAATTTCTTAAATAAAGAAAGGATGCACTCAGCTTCAGGAACCCTAAGTGCTAGGATGGCAACAGTAAACAAAATCAGAAGTCCTTAATTTCATGAACTTTGAATCTGCCCCTTAAATGTTACTGAATTACATCATTATATATATATTTGTTTTATGAGTTGAAGACTTGTCTTTAATCGATCCTTTAAGCTTCTAGAAGTAGCAACAAGTTTAAGGTTTTGCTCCCAGCAGTGCTCCCAAAAGGAATTTAGTAAATCCCATGGTTGTTCGTGCTGCTGCCACAGTGAAAAATGAATGAATCCTGGTCTATAGGTTATCCAGGCAGATACCTAATGTAATATCCCCTTCCCTAGGATCTGCTTGCATACTGCCAGGCACCATGTTGTTGCCAAGTTGTTCCTCCCATTTCCGGGCAGCTCTAGATTCCTCACAAAGAGTAATATTTGCCTTCTGGTAATTATTGCATGTTTCCCACTGAGGTCACTTGTCTCTTCCAAGAGTGCTTTCAAATATTGGACAATATTTTGAAAACATTTATTTATAGCAGAGTATGTGAATAAAATGAGAAATTCTGACAAACACATAAACTTGAAAAACCAGGTTCTGGTTTTTCAATTTGATTGTCCATTTTCTTTTTTTAATGTTGGGCAGTTTTCATGGTCACTAGTTTTTTTTTTTTTTCTTTTTTAGACTCATTCCTGTCTCTTAACCCTTCTCGTGTCATAGTTTCCACCCTCTTAGTCATTCTGAACACCTTCCTTTGGGTTTATTCCAGTCGGTTTCTGAGATAGTCTGATGGTGGAAGAATTCAGAGTACACTATTCCCAAAGTGCTTTTCCAGAGGAAGATATGGACACTAAAATAATATCAACACAAATAATTTATTCTCCTGAATTTATCAATAAAACACTTTCTAAGTGAATTAACATTTTCCTGACAAACACTAAGAGATATACCATATATTTATTTACTCATTATGCTACCAACCCTTCTTAAATGCATAGTGTCTGAGAGGCTTCATTACTCCTGTGCTTAATCTATTCAAAAAGACAGATGAAGATTCATTTGAATGTACTAATTGTGTGGAAACACACTCCTTGCTTAGAAATTTAATATATTATCTAATAGAACTCTTGTAGTTTAACAGTAATTATTGAGCTTTATTGTACTGTTAAAGCTAGCTCATTTAAGTTGTGAAATGAGCTATATTGATCTCTGTCTCATTAGAATTTAAAGGGACAACTTTACTAGGCTTCATTCCATAGTTGCTTTATGTCTCTTAATAAATAAAAAGAGAATTGCAGCTGGAACATAACAGAAAGAGTTATACCAAGCAAACAGAAGTGACATATAAGTTTTTGACCTAAGGTGCATATGACCATTCTGATAATTATACTGAAAAGTTTATTTCTTTAAAGGAAGCCATAGATTGTTTTAAATGTCAGTATTTATATGTAAAAATGTCTGTCTTCATATAAAAATGTGTGTGTGTGTGTGACGGTGTGCTTGAGAGTACAGACTTTGTTAAAATATACATGGTAGCCTTCAGTAGAAAAAACAGTGTTCCAGTCTCAGAGAAAAGAAATAAATGGCAATTTCAGGGAGGATTTGGGGTAAATCACAATCTTTTAAATATTAAACATTGGTCTGGTTTCTTTCAAAGCAGGTTGACAATATTAATACCAAATTCTTATCACATGGATAAGCTGCCTAGAACTAAGGTTGTTTAAAAATCAGCAGATAAAAAATGAAGCAGAAACCTATCATGGTTGTAATTAATTCTTGGAAGCTGGTAATTTTCTTAAGCAAAACTGATGGGAGTAAAAAGATGTACTTCTATGTGATAGCAGAATGGCTTTCCTCTGTGTCACCAAGGAAAATTCAGAACTTTAACTCTTTTCTCATTTAAGATTTGGATATATGAAGAAACAATTTCTCGTGAAGTTGAAGAAATTAGTCATATAATTATTTTTAACAAAAAATCCTCCTGGTCTTATTGAGCAAATTAATTTAAAAATATTTTAGAAACACTGTAAAATCAGCATCATGATGAAATTGGTAGACCATCATATTTGAAAACTGCTGAAAATAATGAAAATACTTTATAAGAACTGATGAAAGTGCATTCCACATCACTGGAAAGGTGTGCCAAATCCATCATGAAAACAAATATTTAACTTGATATTAAGATAGTGTATTATTTGAAAATTCAAGATGTTGCCAATTTTAGACTGAAGCAGAGCAGCATTGAAGTCTGAGCAATTTGTGACTAAGTACACAAAAATGCCTAACCTGTAAAACAAAGACAGTTTCTTTGAAATAATGAAATTCAAGGAGGCAAATGATGATGTTTGAAAGATAGTTCAGAGACCTATCTGGCTTTCCAGGAGACTAATTTAAGAATATTAATAAGTACAGACCTTTGATTTATAGTGAACATCATTGTTACATATATTAGTAGCTTATGATGGCATAGAGTGTTTTCATAAAAAGCAACTGCAGCAAGTTACTCAAACTTTTTATGTCAAACAACGGAAAAGAAAACTAGTAGGCCCAGCAACTTAATATATGCAACCCAAATTCCATGTATCTATTCCATGTATCACAAGGGGTGCCCCTATGGGTTCTACTTTCTTGACTGTCACATTTTTTAAGGGTTAGAGTTTTTGTTTCCTCTTTGCTTCATAATCCTTTAGAGGTGCCATGAGTCTACAGCTGCCTGAAGGCTCTGGTATGTGAGTAAGTCTGTGATAGATGCTGGAGGATTAGAGTTATGCGCTCAGCACCTGTGCTCTATCGACAGGGAATCCATGACCTCTTGGTGTAAGATTTTCATTCAAAGTATTGATCATAATCCTTCCTTCAAATGCATAACACAAAAGTGACCAAAGAAAGAATATATAGGACTTCATCAAAATTAAATGGTTTTGCGCTTCAAAGAACAGCAACTGAGAAAGTGAAAAGATAGCACAAAGAATGGGAGAAAATATGTACAAATCATATAATTGATAAAGGATTTGTATCTAGAAAATATAAAGAACACTTACAATTCAACAATAAGAAGACAGATAACCTGATTTAAAAATGGGCAAAGGATCTGAACAGACATATCTCTAAAGAAGACATACAAAACCAAATAAGCATGTGAAAAGACATGCAATATAATTAGCCATTAGGGAATTGCAAATAAAAATCACAGAGTTAACATTTCACATCCAAAAGGATGGCTATAATAAAACAGTTTAAATAAGTATTGATGATAATGTGAAGAAATTGGAAACTTCACACATTGCTTGTGGGAATAGAAAGTGGCACAGCCACACTGGAAAGCAGACTGGCAGTTCCTAGAGAGTCGCCATATGATTCAGCAGTTTACTCCTAGGTATATGCCCAAAAGACATGAAAACATATATTCACACAAAAATGTGTACACCATTTCTCATAACATTATTAATTATTCATAAATCCCCAAAGTGGAAACAACCCAAATTTCCATCAACTGATGAATGCATAAATAAAAGGTAGTATATCCAGACAAAGGAATATTATCTGGCAGTGAAAAAGAATGAAGTACTGACACATGCTACAATGTAAATGAACCTTAAAAACAATATATTAAGTGAAAGAAGTTAATGATTCCATTTATATGTAATATCCAGAATTGGCAAATGTATTATGATGTCTAGATTTGCTTTTGCTGAGGACTAGGAGTGCTGGGGAGAAGTAGGGAACAACTGCTAATAAGTTTTGGTTTTTGGGAGAGGGGAGGTGATGAAAATGTTCTAAACTTGTGGTGCTGGCTGCACAACTTTATATTACACTAAAATCTGCTGACTTGTACAATTTAAATGGGTGAATTATATGGCACATGAAGTAAACTCTTAACTTTTTTGAAGCTTTTGAAACATTTCCAGACTAACATCAGTTTAACCATTGCAGTTATTGTTTTGATAAACCAGAAAAATTTTTATATGTTGACTTAAGAACTGTTCACTCCTTTTTGCTTGTTTTTTCTTGTTTTGCTTTGTTTGGTAGTTGTTTTTTTTTTAAATGCTATGCCTTGACTTAAGAACCATTTATTCCTTTTTGTTTGCTTTTTCTTTGTTTTCCTTTGGTTAGCAGATTTTTTGAAATACTATGCTATAATAAAATTATCATCTGAAGTAGGGTTCAAGCTATACTATGTGGCTATAACTCACTAGAAAAAGGATTTTTGTTTCACATTCTTACTCTTTATTTCAACTGTGTAGCATTTCTTAAGTGGAGGAGGGGGTCACATCACTGGAATAATGATTTATTCTGTTGGAGTACCATGAAAAGATTTTGTTAGGGAATAGAGAATTAAAATAAGAAGTTAGCTAATAGGTAAAGATTATTCAGAAATGGTTGTCCAACAAACAAGAAATAACATGTGAATCAAGTAACTCAACATAAAGAGCATTTCCATATCTTAACCCAGATTTCACTGAATTACAAATCATTTATGAAAAGAGGAAAGTGCTGGTATATTAACTATATGCCATGTGTGCAAATTTCAACAGTGATTTCTATATCAATGGTAACATGAGAAGCCACAGATTTCCATTTATTTATCCATTTATTCATTCATAAAAGATTAAGTGCTAACTGCTTTTAAGAGTTTGGCAGGACAAGAGATACCAGATGATTAGGGTGTAGTTCTTGTTTTCAGTCATGCAAATTTCAAACATATCCAATTTCCTAAAGTTTCATTGAGGACGATTTAGCGTTTGGAGAGTTGCGTTGTTTTTCTTACATTGTTTTACAGGTATTTTTTTTTCTTTTTAAATATACTTCATTGTTAATTCTACAAATTGTTCAAATTTACCTGCCTTTTAAAAGATTATGCATATAGACCATATTCTAAGTTGTCATTTCATAGGTCAACCCATATTCTCTTCTTAAGCAAAGACTTTTTAAAATCTGCTTTAGTACAAAAGTAATATAGATAAATACTAAAGTTCAAAATTGTCCAAATTTCCTTTGTAAGTGCACTGTTGTCATTTTTCCATGTTCTGTCCTAGTGCAGTGTGCATAACTTGAACATGTGTTTAACAATAGAATATATACAAATGTGCAGTGTGCTTTCAGTCTTCAGGCTATATGCATAAATTTTTTTTCAGATAGCTATAGTCTTCAAATTTATTATTTTACTTAACACATGACTTTGGTGTGGTTGAAAAACCAAAATTTATTCAAATATATATAAATATTTTTTTACTATGTTTTCACTTAATAAGAGTAAGCTTGAAAATAATTATATTTATAATATTTTTGCTTGTTTCAGAATATTTCTTTAGGGAAAATAACCTACATGGTGTTTTTTTAGAGAAAGCATAGGAACATTTTCATGGCCCTGGAAACATTTCACATTGTGCCACACTTCTTTTCAAAATGTACTTACACATTTCTCTGTCAAAAGCAATGGATGGGTAAGTACCAGTATACGAATACTCTTGAAGTTATTGCATAAAATCTTAATTCTAAGTGCCTGTGATATCTGGTTTGTTATTGCTGTAGAAATAAACTACCTGAAAAGTTAGTGGTTAAAACAACCACCATCATTTCAGTATATCTCACTATTTTCTGGGTGAGGATTTCTGGCAAGGTTTGTGTTCCAGTTTGCTAATGCTACTCTATGCAAAATACCAGAAATGGATTGGCTTTTATAAAGGGGGTTAATTTGGTTACCAAGCTACAGTCTGAAGGCCATGAAAATGTCCAAATTAAGGCATCAACACAAGTGTACCTTCACTGAAGGATGACCAATGGTGTCTGGAAAACCTCTGTTAGCTGGGAAGGCATGTGGCTGGCATCTGCTGATCCTGGATTTGTTCCAGCTCCTCTCTCACCTCCTGTGGGTTCTTCAAAATGTTGCTCTTGGGGTATTTTGTCCACTCTTAGCTTCTCCGGAGCAAACCCTGGGCTAGCATAAGTTTACTTTCAATGGCTATCTCCAAAATGTCTCTCTCAGTTGCTCTCCAAAATGCCACTCACAGCTGCTCTGAGGTCCTTCTCTTTGTGAGCTCTTTTATAGGACTCCAGTGATTAAATCATGACCTACCCTGAATGGGCAGTGTCCATATCTCCATGGAAATAATCCAATTAAACATTTCACTCACAGTTGATTGAGTCACATCTCCATGGAAATACTCAATCAAAGGATTCCAACCTAAACAACACTAATATGTCTGCCCCTACAAGATTGCTTTAAAGAACTTGGTGTTTTAGGGGATGTAATACATCCAAACCAGCACAGCTTGGCTGGGTGATGCTTGGAATACACATGGTGCCAGTGATATTTGATGGTATACAACTGTCAGCCGGGCTGATAGGATATGAAGGAGGGTGCAGAGAGCTTCTTGGTGACTTGGTGGGGACAGCAGAAGGGCTGTGCTCAAATGTGCCCCTGCCCTCTTCCTGTATTACCAGGGCCTCTTCTTGTGGTCCTTCCAGCAGTGTTGTCACACTTCTTTTATGATGCTTCAGGATACAAGAGGCCAAGGTAAAAACTGTCAGTCACCTCAACAGTAGATCCAGAACAGCATTTTGTCATTTCTGCCCTAAACTATTAGTCAAAGCATCACAGTCCAGCCCAGATGCAAAGGTAGGGGAAATAGACCGCATCTCTTGATAGAAAGATGGTCAAATAATTTGTGACCATCTTAGTTCACCACATGATGAGTCTATATATATAAATAAAATACATTTTGGGCTAAAATTTAGCCCAAGAAAAATTGTAGTCGTACCAAAAAAAAAAAAGAAAAAAAAATTTTAATGTTTTTAATTTTAATGAAATTGATCTGCTACAATTCTTTGTAGCTCTGTTAAACTCAATGGCAATTCTATCAAGGCTGTATTTATTTCACCATAACTAAACCATGCAAACATATGATTGCTATTTTTTTAGTTATCCATTTTAAATATACTATGGTAACCAAAGCAGGCAAGATTGATATTTACATTGGTGTATGTTAGTCATTAAGGGACTATTCTCATTAGGATTATACAAAGCTAAATTTAAACTTATGGTTGACTCAGAAAAATCAGTATAATTCTTAAATGTTGTTGTCTGCTGCTGCTATATTCTGATTTGTCCTTCAGAGCTATAAATATTCTTGATTTGAGGATCTTTAAACATCCACACAAAAACGTCTATCTGATTTAGGCCTAAAATGCCTATTTTATTTGCTAAACAATTGTTTTATGGCTTTAAATTTATTATGCAATCACATCAGAACATTAACTAAAATATATTTCACATATTAAAAGCTTTTTTTCACTTAGGAGAAAGTATGTTAGACATGTAGTAGATTTTCTAAATTGAGCCACATATTACTTGGTAAATTTTAAACACATTGGGTATTTACAATTAGTGTTATGGCAGAATCACTATATCATAATGGCAGAAACTCTTTGTAAGTGAGAAGTGTACATGGATTTATCAGTTGAAACCTACTGTCACAGCTCAAGTGGGCCTTTGCTGCCAAGAGGCCAAAGACAATACCAGGCATGCTCAGAGTCATGGACTTCTAATTCAGGGGTTACTTACTAAGGAAATGGAAGTCAGTCATGTTGCCTGGATTCAGGAGCTGCTCTGAATGACAGCAGGTTCAGAGCTCAACGTGAAGATATTCCGCAAAAGCAGGGGGTGCCAGGGAGTGATTTATAGGGTTAGGGCAAAGACATTCAAATGGGTATGAGAGCATAAACGCAGGAGTGGGGGTCTTGTGAGGTAGGGAGGGATTAATTGTAGTCAACAAGAAGGAGGGGAGAATTATAGATTATCTTGTAGATAATAGTATCTCAGGGAGTTTCTGGGAGGAGAAAGTTTCAGGAGGGAGGTAAACTATAGATTACATTTAACGCCGGAGGCTCTTACAAGGAGAGTAGTTTAAACCTTAACTAACCTAGGTCATGCAAACTGCTGTGTGCACAGTCGTCAAGGCACTTAGAGAAGGCCCTGGACCTGGGGCTCCCACAGCTACATTTTCGATATTTTTCCATTTCTTGATAGCCAGTGAAAGGTAATGGCCAAGAGTGCTGATTGTACTGCTTCATGAGGTAAGAACTAGAATTTACAAAAGTATGATGGTTTGGAGCTATATGTATTCCAGAAAAATACGCTCTTAAAGTTAATACATTCTTGTGGGTGTGAAGCCATCCAAGTAGGACATCTTGATTAGGCTATTTCAGTTAAGGTGTGACCCAACTCTTTCAGGATGGGTCTTAATCCTATTACTGGAGCCCTTTATAAGTGGAAGCAAGACAGGGAGAGAAAGTTATGGAAGTAAGAAGCTGAAATCAGTGAAACCCAGAAGAGAAAGGAGAGACCAACAGATGCCGCCATATACCTTGCCATGTGACAGAGGAGCCAAGGATCACCGGCTGCTGATCTTCAGGAAGAAAGCATCACCTTGATCATGCCTTGATTTAGATATTTCCCCAACCTCAAAACTATAAGCTAATAAATTCCCATTGTTTACGTCACCCCATTTCATGGTATTTTGCTGGAGCAGCTTAAGAAAATAAAACAAAAAGGAACTGAAGTCTCTATTATAGTTATGGGTTTCTCTATCCAAATGTATGCTTACTTTAATTTCTTCTCTTATCTGTTACAATTTATCACTTCTAAGAAAAAATTCTAAGCTTGTTACTTATACAGCTTTAATTCATATCAAGTATTTATATTTTTCATCATTCATAATGAATCCACCAGCAATTACTGTTTGCCTAGTTTTGCCAGTCTTCAGGATATTATAACTTAATTTATTAATTTTTATCCCTATTAACACCTTGAAAATTGTTATCTACTTATTTTTAAAATAATGAATTACTTGTAATAATGAGTTACATATGCTAATTCATTATTTCTTTATACTCCTAAATGTAGATTATTTTATTCTCGATTTTATTATTAAAATTAACATGGTCTTCCATTATCTGAAAAGATATCTAAGAGAGGTTAGAGTTGTTCATGTCAACAAGTTTTTTTATTTGAAAAGCTGTTTGTAAATGCTAGTATTTTCAGAGAAGACATACGTGTGAAGGATAGATTAATAGGTCAGTGGAGGAAAATGTAAAGCACAAAGATTTGTCAATCCTCAATGAAAATTGTATTTGTTCTATATGAACCCTCCTTAACCTCATCATACAATCCTTTAACTGAATTAATTTCACTTAATCTGTCAGCACCTAGGGCAAAGTGGTTGCAGATAAAAAAAAAAAAAACTTCTGAGCAACATACTTAAAATACCTGGTATTTTAAAAAACTATATGTCATGATTTTCTGTAGACAATAATTACTTCCAATGCTTCTTGTGTGACCATAGGCTCAGTGCATGATACCTATCTATTTATTAGTTGATAATTTTCTTGAGCAAATGTGTTCATATTAATCAAACAACTACAAAATGAGGAAAGCATTATGAAGGGACTTTTAGGAGATAAGTGAGTATAGGCAAATATCTTAAGCAAAGTTTATTTCTTTTCTTCCTGATTATTAAAGTATGAATGGGATGCATATTAATATTGCACTAAAATGGATTATAAACATAATCTTAGGTAGGTGTATTTAATCTCATCACTTAAAAATAGTAATTTAGCATACAATTGGATATGGTTTTACAGGGCCATGATAGTATAAATTTCCAGTTCTTAAATAAAATATGTTGTTTAATTTGTCATTGGCTTCCTAATAAACATAATGTAAGAAGATTTGTTTAAGTTTCAATTTGCTATTTTTTTCCTTTTAAAGTTTTGATAATGAGCTTGTATTTCTGGTCTAGTAAGGATAATGATGAGTGCTATAACAGAAACTTTTTAAAAGTTCATTTTCTTAGCTCTTTTATATGAGTATATTTTGAAGCACTTTTCCATCATTATCTCATTTAATTCTTTCAACAATCCTCTAAAGTAAAGTAGTTCTTTTTAAATTCTTTAATGGATATGTGAGTAACAGAAAAATTAACTAACTTACTATGCTGGTTTGAATCTGTTATGTACCCCATTAAAAGACTATGAACTTTTAATCTACTCTGGGGGCAGACCTATTGTGGGTGGGATCTTTTGTTTAGGCTGTTTCCATGGAGATGTGACCTACCCAATTGTTTATTTACATGGAGATGTGACCCCGCCTGCTCAATGTGGGTCTTAATTAGTTTACTGGATTCCTTAAGAGAGCTCAGGGAGAGAGGGAGCTCAGAGCTGACATAGACCCAGACTCTTGGAGATGCAGACAGAAAGACATTTGGAGATCTTATGCCAAGAGATGAAGCCCAGAATTTGCCCCAGAGAAGCTACGTGAGAACCCACAGACACTTCAAGAGAAAGCCACTGGAATTAGAAGCTGAAAGCAATGCAACCTGGGAGCTAGGGACCAGCAGATGCTAGCCGTGTGCCCTCCCAGCTGACAGAGGTGTTCTGAACACCATCAGCCTTTCTTCAGTGAAGGTATCTTCTTGTTGATGCTTTAGTTTAGACACTTTTATGGCCTTAGAACTGTAAATTTGTAACCTAATAAACCCCCTTTATAAAGGCCAATCCATTTCTAGTATTTTGCATTTTGGCAGCTTTAGCAAATGGAACACTTACACATAGCCAGAAATCTCGTAATTGGTGAAGCAAGGGTTTGAGCCTAAATGTTTGCTATACTCATACTCTTCTTTTCAGTATACCTCATCTAATTCAAACTCTTCAGACCTCATAAGTTTTATGTGGTTGAGCTGATATATTACAGTAAACATGAATATGGGTAATAATTGAATTTTATGAGTTTTATTTATTAAAAGTATCCATATTTCATTTTCCAATTTTCTATGCAATAAACTAATATATAATGCTGTATCTAAATATTTCTACATCTTTAATTATTTCTTTAATGTTTTTGTAAGTGAACATTTTAATAGCTTCTGAAATTCATTTACAGTGTTTCTGAAATTTCAGAAAGATTATACCAATACCAGTGAGCAATATATGAGAATATCCATACCCTAGAACCCTTAGTCAAAAACTGGTTGTTAATTCTTTAAAAAAAAAAATTCCTCTTTGATAGATGAAAATAACTTCTTTCTTTTTAATATCCATTATTAGTGACTAAAGTACAATATCTATCTTTGATAGATGAAATAGTCTCTTGGATTTTAATATGCATTTTTAATGACAAAAAAGAGTCATAGACTTTCATGAAATTTTGTCTGTATTACTTGGCAAATTGTACAGATATGTTCTTCTTCCAAGTTTTTTTTTTTTTTTTTTTTTTTTTTTGGAGTCTTCATCTATATTGACTTGATGTTGAGATTTTTTTTTTTCCATATAAAAGGGTATTAACACTTTGTTATGTTGGATGTGTCTTTTCCCCTTTTTCCATTCCCCTTTAGCTTTTCCCTAAGGAAAATTATGCAGTGTTTTGTTATTTTTGTCTTAATATTTATACTTCTTGTGCCAATTTTAGAAAATCCTCCCCATCTCAGAAAATACCGATATAGATATATTTCCTTGAGTGCACTTTTTGGTTTCTTTCCTTTTCTTTCTTCCTTTTTTTTAAAAACAATAAATATTTAATCTCTAGTGCTTAGTTAAGAAGAGTTGCCACTTTGTAGTCTTGTGGACATAGGATACTGTCATAATGAAGATACTTTTGGTCATACAGAACTTAAAATACTTCTATCTCCTCATCCATCCTTATCCAAGCAACCCTTCAGAGTTGGATCATCCCTCCAAGTCATTCACACTCACTGTTCTAGACCATGATGCTGAGGAGGAGTCAAAGAGCCTAGTCAGAGGTAGAAAATGATTGCATTGGTATCTGGGAAGGGAGGAACATTATAGGCAAAAATTTCTGTCCTGCCTTATTACCCCACCTGTTCCAGGTCCATGGTGTACAATCATGTTTATCTCTCTACCAACATTTCCTTCCTTTTAGTGCCAATTAAATTTCATTGTGTTGAGAATACATGTATCTTAGGCTGGCTTCCTCTCTTTTATCTTCACCTCCTTCTGCTTGTAACTAAAAGAAACATAAAAGGATTCTTCTTTTACCCTTTAAGATAAGATGTGAGAATTATTTTTTCTGCCCTGAAGCATACTAGATTCTAAATTCATGGAGCCACTTTCTTTCCTTAATGGATGGATGTAGAAAATCATAATTCAGTTGTTTCTCAAGACCCTGATGATATGTCCTGATTATTCCCCAAATTGTGACTCAGATCAACATGGCCTCCACCTTCCTGTTCTTTCTGTGGATTATTCTTACTTTGTCTCCTATCTATGACACAATGAGTGTTCTAGGATTGTGTCAGAACCATCTGTGCGAAAGATTTCACCTGGGTTGGAAGGAGGCAAAGGACCTAGGAAGACATTCACTCACAGACACACACACACTCTCACATTTTAGCTTACATTCTCACATTGAACTTCATAAAAATAGTATTACTTTTTTTTAATGAAAAAAAATAACTAATAACCACATACATAAAAAAACTGATTACAAAATTTAATGAGTCAAGTTAAGTTTACCAAAAGGGTTATTTTACAATAAAACAGATTCACCTGATGCATGTCAATTCTTGCTATTGTTTGTATTAAGGATTATGTATTCCCATTTGTGACTGTATACATTGAACATCAGCAGGAAAGTCAATTGCCTCCACACTGATTCTTCCAAAGTGATATTCATCATTGTTGGGGTCTGTAAGTTCATGCTTTGAGGGTCTAGGCACCTAGTGTTAAATACTTGGGGTTATAGTCTTTGAGGTTGAAACATGTTAAGCCATTATTTGTAGGGCATGAGAAAAAGTTAACCTTTGGGAATATATTTTCCTGGAGGAAAATATGTGTAAGTAGAATAAATCTGCTGGGAGCAAGGCAGGAACTTCCCTGGAGGAAACTTTTACTTTGCTGTGGCAATTTTGGGGAAAGATTTAGAAGCTTCGGGGTCCTGAGTATTTGAGGGAGAAGACACTATAAGGGTTAAAAGGGCATGAAAAGTGGATAGTAAAAGTAACCAAGGTAAAATATCTATTTAATAAGTATCTATTGGTTGCTTATTACAGGGTAGATATAATTTTCTAGGATTGACACAAAGAATAATTACAGTAAATGAATACCATAAGAAATTGTTGCTTATTTATGGAGAGAAAGTTTCATGTATGTTCTCATTGTACTTTTTTCAGAACAATCTCACTTTACTTTGTAGGACAATCAACTAAAATGATTAAAAATAGGAAACAGAATAACAAAATAGAAGTAGTGATCATAGCTTTTTTCCTCTCTATAGAACTGGGTTTTATATAGCCACTTACCATGCTGTGCCTATGTCTCCAGAAAATAGTCTACTGCTGCCCCAGAATGTTTGTTTGACACATTCTGGAGTTGAATAAAGCAGTGACTTTCTTCTTAGTAAGTGTTTTGCTATTTTCACTGATGGAGGTTAGGCTTGATACTAATTTCAAAGACTGAGCTAAAAGCTTCAGAGAATTGCCTTAAAATTTCATCAAAAGTCCTTTGATTAAACTATTATAAAGGACCAATTGCTTTACAGACTATTAACCTCCAAGGCCATTTTACTTTTCTGTTAAAAAAATTTGAACTTCTAATTAGTATCTCTGATTACAATAAAGTTGGTAGAAATTAAGAATGCATCATCAAGAGAATAAAACTATAAAACTGAGATCAAGTAGATTTCAATACATATTTAGGTGCTTGAGCATGAATGCAAGAAGCTCACGTGGTTCTTGCAGGATAGAAAGGGAAGACATAAATGTAAGTTTAGTGTTATTATGGGCTCATTTATTTCTAATCTACAGATGGAATTTTAGGTATATGAAATTTTCAGGCATTTTACAGAGTGCCATGTTTCAAATTTGGTAATTATCCTTCTGTTAAACTTTATCTAAAGTTTAGTGCTCAGAGAAGTAGCTCATTTTTTTTTTAATAATGAAACTTAATAGTTAGTATTACATAGACATCATAGCAGAAAAAGCCTGCTATTTGACCAAGAACTTCAAATAGTTGTTTTGGAAGCATAGAGAAATAGCCAGAACATCTCTATTCAGAGGCTTTGGAGCTCATGAATCAAATAGCACTTCCCCATGTCTACAATGAAATATGCAGGAAAAGTATTCAACCAAGGTAATTATAATAATAGAGATAAGGGAATTACACGTGAATGTTAAAATGCCTCCTTAAAATGCTTCACTGCTGAAATATCTCACCTGGATTTTAGAAACTGATTTTAAATGAATCCAAAATTACTCTTAGCATCTCTTTTTGAAACTACTTACCTTACTGTTATGACATACTACTTTTTTTAAAGGAGACAAATTTCTAGTCTTGTAAAAAATTTTACAGGAAATGGCAGAACCGTCATGCCATCTGGTCCATAATGAGCTGCATTAACTGAAAATTAAAGATTGATGTTAAATGTTGCACTTCACCTATTCCACTAAGGTGAGTGTTAAATCTCATAGTCTAGCTTCAGGCCCTACTTTTTGTGTTATAATGAGTCACTCTGAAAAGAAACACTGCTTGTTCTGTTGCAAAAGTCTTCTGTGTGCATATTTTAGCCATTTTTACAAGGTGTGAATTGAAACTCAACTCGCTGAGAAGTTTTTAATAACTCCAACCAATTAGGTAATAAGATATTCAGAGTGAGTGTATTAAACTGTAATCTGTCTTGAAAAGTAGGATCTTTAAAATGTTCCCCAAGAAACTCTTGCCAACCTCTGAAAACTAGTTTTGCTGTCTTGCCCCAGGAATGTGTACCCTCCTGACTGAATAGACAAAGTTCTGATATCCCATATGTTAATCAACAAATTCTGTATTTTACTCTATTTTTGGTGCCCTATCTAAACAATCTAGGCTTTAGTATTGCCTAACGCATGTGTTTTAGTTGAAGCTTTTCCACTGATTTGGTGATTGTCAGTCTTTAAAATGAAAGTGATGAAACAAATGTAAAACTTGTTGAGATAATTGGATGTTAGATAATGTGTTTAAAATAAAAATAATCAAATAAGTGAAAGGAAAATAATAGTGTAAGGGCAAACTAATTATCCCTGGAGCTGCTTTCGAATTTTCTTGGGCACTAGTTCATAGAGATTACAGTTCTGACCACTGTGTTTTGCCATAATTGTTATTTTTTCTTCACCTTTGAATGACATCTCCTTATCTTATGCTGGAACATATTACCAGGAATTTGGAGCTGTCTGTCAACTAAAAGACAGGGTGAATAAATTGCTTCTGGATGTCTGATGTTTACATTTTTATTTTTTCCTTAAGTTTATGTCTATAAATCAAAGCTCATGTCAAGTGTAAGTTTCCCTTGTTAAGATGAAGTAGAGTAACTGAATGAAAAATTATGTATATACAGTATATCTTGAGTGAAAAAAAATGCCTTGTTTGATGAATAGAAAAAGAACACACCACTTATGTTTCTGTCTTTATTTCTCAGTAATATCACTCTGCAGAGTTTAATCCTATTTTTCCTCATGTAAATAAATCATTTCCCTTCATTTTTTAGGTGTGTCCTAAATAGTGTACAGTCTACGGCAAGCTGTTTTGGAAAAAAATCTTAAGTAAAATTAAATAGACGAACGATAACAAACGTTCCTCACCAAAATACCTTATTTTTGAAAAATTAGTTAGATTTTAGCAGAAATTAAACTTGTTCTTTCTTCACATACTCATGTCTGCACTTCCATTTGTTTGCTTAGGTTGACCAAGTACTGGGGGTTAGTTTCTATCACAACAGAAAATCCTAGAAGTGGTGAAGTAGCTAGGATCAATGACTACAGTAAAATCAATGATTACAGTAAAATCAATCCCTTATTATTTCTCTTCTTCCATGACTTCGGCCATTTCATGGAGATCAATTGGTTTCTGAGAATCAGTGAAACCTTTTGAATAGCTACTTCAGACTGTGTCCTTCAATAATTGTTTCTGTCAAGTTCCTTACTCCTAGTCTGCCCCTTTGACATCTGATGTCTCCTGCTGTGATTAATTCTGGCTTGCTGATTCTCATTTTCCCACCAAGTTTTCCCCGCTTATTGTTGAGTTGTAGGATTTTTCTTTATATATTCTGGATATTAAACCCTTATCAGATATGTGGTTTCCAAATATTTTCTCCCATTGAGTCAGTTACCTTTTCACACTTTTGGCAAAGTCCTTTGAAGCCCTGAAGTATTTGATTTTAAGGAGTTCCCATTTATCTATTTTTTCTTTCATTGTTTGTGCTTTGAGTATAAAGTCTAAGAAACTACCACCTATCACTAGATCTTGAAGATGTTTCTCTACATTTTCTTCTAGGAGTTTTATGGTACTGATTCTTATATTTAGATCTTTGGTCCATTTTAAATTAATTTTTTAATAGGGTGTGAGATATGAGTCCTCTTTCATTCTTCTGGTTATGGATATCCAGTTCTCCCGACTGTTCTGTCCCAGTTGAGTGGACTTGGAAGCATTGTGAAAAATCAATTGACCATAGATCTGGGGGTCTATTTCTGAACTCTCAATTTGATTCCATTGATTTATATGTCTAACTTTATGCCAGTACCATGCTGTGTTGACGACTGTGAATTTATAATATGCTTTAAGTCAGGAAGTGTGATACCTCCCATGTCATTTTTCTTTTTCTAGATATTTTTGGCTATTTGAGGCCCCTCACCCTTCCAAATAAAATTGATAATTAGCTTTTCCATTTCTGAAAAGTAGTCTATTGGAATTTTGATTGGTATTGCATTGATCTGTAGATCAATTTGGGTAGAATTGACATCTTAATAACATTATTTTGATTGATATTGCATTGATCTGTAGATTAATTTGGGTAGAATTAACATCTTAATGACATTTATCCTTCCAATCTATAAACATAGACCATCTTTCCATTTATTTAGGTCTTCTTTGATTTCTTTTAGCAATGTTTTGTAGTTTTCTGTGTACATGTCCTTAACGTTCTTGGAGCTCTGGTTTGATAAAGCTGCTGAAATGCAAAATACCAGAAATGGATTGGCTTTTATGAAGGGGTTATTAGGTTATGAATTTAGACTTCTAAGTCCATAAAAGTGTGCAAATTAAGGTACAAATAAGAAGATATCTTCTCTGAAGAAAGGTCAATGGCATCTGGGATTCCTCTGTCATATGGGAAGGCATATGGCGAGAGACTGCTGGGCCTCCCCTGGTATTAGTTTTTGGTTTCTGTTGCTTTTTCTAAAATGTCTCTGGGCTTCTGTCTTAGCTTCACTCTCTCAGCTCCTGTGTGTCCTTGCTTATTTATCCCACTGTATTCTCTCTACATGTCTGAGGGTCCTCTCTCAGCTTCTCCAGGGCAAACTCTGGATTTCATCTTTTAGCTTCTCTCCTGGCTCTGGTTTCAATGGAAGTCTCTAAAATGCCTCTGGGCATTTTCTCACTAAGCATCTCTTAGCTCTCTTCAAAATGTCTCTGCCTTTTATCCTCTCATAGAGGTTGCCAGTAAACTAATTAAGATTGGCCTTGAATGGGCAGAGCTACATCTCCAAGGAAATAATCTAATCAAAAGTCCCACCCTCAACTGGATGGATCACATCTCCATGGAAATAACCTAATCAAAAGGTTCCACCCATTGTAGGACCACTCCCACAAGATTGAATTAAAAGAGCATGGCTTCTGTGGGGTACATAATAGATTCAAAACAACACACTTGGTTAATTTTATTTCTAGATATTTGATTCTTTTAGGTGCTATTACAAATGAAAGTGTTTTCTTGAGCACCTCCTTAGTTTCTAGTACATAGAAACACCATTGATTTTTGCCTGTGGCTCTTGTATCCTGCCACTTTGCTAAACTTGTAACTTTGCTGTCATCTTTTCTGGATTTTCTAAAAATAGGATCATGCCATCTGCAAATAGTGACAGTTTTACTTCCTCCTTTCCAATTTGGATGCCTTCTATTTCTTTTTTTTCCCTAATTGCTCTAGCTAGAACTTCTAGTACAATGTTGAAAAGCAGTGGTGACAGCTGGCATCCTTGTCTTGTTCCCAATCTTAAAGAGAAAGCTTAAACATCAAACATTGAATATGATGTTATCCGTGTGTCTCTCATAGATGCCCTTTATCATGTTGAGGAATTTTCCTTCAATTGCTACTTTTTGAAGTGTTTTTATCATGAAAGGATGCTGAATTTTCTCATATACTTTTCCTACATCAATCAAGATGATCATGTGTTTTTTCCCTTTTAATTTATTAATGTGTCAATGCGTTAATTTGTTGATGTGCCAATTAATTACATTATTTTATTTTCTTGTGTTGAGCCACCTTTGTATAACTGGAATAAAACCCACTTCATCATGCTGTATGATTCTTTTAATATGCTGTTGGATTCTATTTGCAACTATTTTGTTGAGGATTTTTGCATGTATATTCATTAGAGAGATTGGTCTGAAGTTTTCTTTTCTTGTTGTATCTTTATCTGGCTTTGGAATTAGGGTAATCTTGGCTTCATAGAATGAGTTAGGTAGTTTTTCCTCTTCAATTTTTTGGACGAGTTTGGTCAAGAATTGCGTTACTTCTTTTTGGAATGCATGGTAAAATTTCCCTGTGAAACCATCCGGTACTGGGCTTTTCTTTTTCATAGTTTTTTTTTTTTTTTTTTTTAATGTTCATTTTCTTGAGATATATTCACATACCACGCAGTCATACAAAACAAATCATACTTTCGATTGTTCACAGTACCATTACATAGTTGTACATTCATCAACTAAGTCAATCCCTGACACCTTCATTAACACACACACAAAAATAACAAGAATAATAATTAGAGTGAAAAAGAGCAATTGAAGTAAAAAAGAACACTGGGTACCTTTGTCTGTTTGTTTCCTTCCCCTATTTTTCTACTCATCCATCCATAAACTAGACAAAGTGGAGTGTGGTCCTTATGGCTTTCCCAATCCCATTGTCACCCCTCATAAGCTACATTTTTATACAACTGTCTTCGAGATTCATGGGTTCTGGGTTGTAGTTTGATAGTTTCAGGTATCCACCACCAGCTACCCCAATTCTTTAGAACATAAAAAGGGTTGTCTAAAGTGTGCGTAAGAGTGCCCACCAGAGTGACCTCTCAGCTCCTTTTGGAATCTCTCTGCTACTGAAGCTTATTTCATTTCCTTTCACATCCCCCTTTTGGTCAAGAAGATGTTCTCCGTCCTACAATGCCAGGTCTACATTCCTCCCCAGGAGTCATATTCCACGTTGCCAGGGAGATTCACTCCCCTGGGTGTCTGATCCCATGTAGGGGGGAGGGCAGTGATTTCACCTTTCAAGTTGGCATAGCCAGAGAGAGAGGGCCACATCTGAGCAACAAAGAGGCATTCGGGAGGAGGCTCTTAGGCACAACCATAGGGAGGCCTAGCCTCTCCTTTGCAGCAACCGTCTTCCCAAGGGTAAAACCTATGGTAGAGGGCTCAACCCATCAAACCACCACTCCCCTATGTCTGTGGTCATGTTAGCAACCATCGAGTGGGGTAGGCCAATACCCCTGCATTCTCCACAGGCTCCTCAAGGGGGCACTACATCTTTTTTTTTTCCTTGTTTTTCTTGTTTTTCTTTTTTTTTTTTTTTAACTTTCCCTTCTTTTTTAAATCAACTGTATGAAAAAAAAAAGTTAAAAAGAAAACAAACATACAATAAAAGAACATTTCAAAGAGACCATAACAAGGGAGTAAGAAAAAGACAACTAACCTAAGATAACTGCTTAACTTCCAACATGCTCCTACTTTACCCCAAGAAAGTTACCTAATATAGCAACATTTCTGTGAACTTGTTCCTACTATATCCATCAGAAATTAACAGACCATAGTCATTCCTGGGCATCCCCAGAATGTTAAATAGCTTATCTGTTCTTCTTGGATTATTGTTCCCCTTCCTTAATTGCTCTCTATTGCTAGTTCCCCTACATTCTACATTATAAACCATTTGTTTTACATTTTTCAAAGTTCACATTAGTGGTAGCATATAATATTTCTCTTTTTGTGCCTGGCTTATTTCGCTCAGCATTATGTCTTCAAAGTTCATCCATGTTGTCATATGTTTCACGAGATCGTTCCTTCTTACTGCCGCGTAGTATTCCATCGTGTGTATATACCACATTTTATTTATCCATTCATCTGTTGAAGGACATTTGGGTTGTTTCCATCTCTTGGCAATTGTGAATAATGCTGCTATGAACATTGGCGTGCAGATATCTGTTCGTGTCACTGCTTTCCGATCTTCTGGGTATATACCGAGAAGTACAATCGCTGGATCGAATGGTAACTCTATATCTAGTTTTCTAAGGAACTGCCAGACTGACTTCCAGAGTGGCTGAACCATTATACAGTCCCACCAACAATGAATAAGAGTTCCAATTTCTCCACATCCCCTCCAGCATTTGTAGTTTCCTGTTTGTTTAATGGCAGCCATTCTAATCGGTGTTAGATGGTATCTCATTGTGGTCTTAATTTGCATCTCTCTAATAGCTAGTGAAGCTGAACATTTTTTCATATGTTTCTTGGCCATTTGTATTTCCTCTTCAGAGAACTGTCTTTTCATATCTTTTGCCCATTTTATAATTGGGCTGTCTGTACTATTGTCATTGAGTTGTAGGATTTCTTTATATATGCAAGATATCAGTCTTTTGTCAGATACATGGTTTCCAAAATTTTTTTCCCATTGAGTTGGCTGCCTCTTTACCTTTTTGAGAAATTCCTTTGAGGTGCAGAAACTTCTAAGCTTGAGGAGTTCCCATTTATCTATTTTTTCCTTTGTTGCTTGTGCTTTGGGTGTAAAGTCTAGGAAGTGGCTGCCTAATACAAGGTCTTGAAGATGTTTTCCTACATTATCTTCTAGGAGTTTTATGGTACTTTCTTTTATATTGAGATCTTTCGTCCATTTTGAGTTAATTTTTGTGTAGGGGGTGAGGTAGGGGTCCTCTTTAATTCTTTTGGATATGGATATCCAACTCTCCCAGCCCCATTTGTTGAAAAGACCATTATGACTCAGTTCAGTGACTTTGGGGGCCTTATCAAAGATCAGTCGGCCATAGATCTGAGTGTCTGTCTCCGAATTCTCAATTAGATTCCATTGATCTATATGTCTATCTTTGTGCCAGTAACATGCTGTTTTGGCAACTGTGGCTTTATAATAAGCTTCAAAGTCAGGGAGTGTAAGTCCTCCCACTTCGTTTTTCTTTTTTAGAGTGTCTTTAGCAATTCGAGGCATCTTCCCTTTCCAAATAAATTTGATAACTAGCTTTTCCAAGTCTGCAAAGTAGGTTGTTGGAATTTTGATTGGGATTGCATTGAATCTGTAGATGAGTTTGGGTAGAATTGACATCTTAATGACATTTAGCCTTCCTATCCATGAACATGGAATATTTTTCCATCTTTTAATGTCCCCTTCTATTTCTCTTAGTAGAGTTATGTAGTTTTCTTTGTATAGGTCTTTTACATCTTTGGTTAAGTTTATTCCTAGGTACTTGATGTTTTTAGTTGCTATTGAAAATGGTATCTTTTTCTTGAGTGTCTCTTCAGTTTGTTCATTTCTAGCATATAGAAACATTACTGACTTATGTGCATTAATCTTGTATCCCGCTACTTTGCTAAATTTGTTTATTAGCTCTAGGAGCTGTATCGTCGATTTCTCAGGGTTTTCTAGATATAAGATCATATCATCTGCAAACAATGACAGTTTTACTTCTTTTCCAATTTGGATGCCTTTTATTTCTTTGTCTTGCCGGATTGCCCTGGCTAGCACTTCCAGCACAATGTTGAATAACAGGGGTGACAGCGGGCATCCTTGTCTTGTTCCCGATCTTAGAGGGAAGGCTTTCAGCCTCTCACCATTGAGTACTATGCTGGCTGTGGGTTTTTCATATATGCTCTTTAGCATGTTAAGGAAGTTTCCTTCAATTCCTACCTTTTGAAGTGTTTTTATCAAAAACGGATGTTGGATTTTGTCAAATGCTTTTTCAGCATCTATTGAGATGATCAATTGATTTTTCCCTTTTGACTTGTTAATGTGTTGTAATACATTGATTGATTTTCTTATGTTGAACCATCCTTGCATGCCTGGAATGAACCCCACTTGGTCATGGTGTATGATTTTTTTAATGTGTCTTTGGATTCGATTTGCAAGTATTTTGTTGAGGATTTTTGCATCTATATTCATTAGGGAGATTGGCCGGTAGTTTTCCTTTTTTGTAGCATCTTTGCCTGGTTTTGGTGTTAGATTGATGTTAACTTCATAAAATGAGTTAGGTAGTGTTCCATTTTCTTCAATGTTTTGAAAGAGTTTGGGTAAGATTGGTGTCAGTTCTTTCTGGAAAGTTTGGTAGAATTCCCCTGTGAAGCCATCTGGCCCTGGGCATTTATTTGTGGGAAGATTTTTGATGACTGATTGGATCTCTTTGCTTGTGATGGGTTGGTTGAGGTCTTCTATTTCTTCTCTGGTCAGTCTAGGTTGTTCATATGTTTCCACGAAATTGTCCATTTCTTCTACATTATCCAGTTTGTTGCCATACAGTTGTTCATAATATCCTCTTATAATTTTTTTAATTTCTTCAGGATCTGCAGTTATGTCACCTTTTTCATTCATTATTTTGTTTATATGGGTCTTCTCTCTTTTTGATTTTGTCAGTCTAGCTAGGGGCTTGTCAATCTTGTTGATCTTCTCAAAGAACCAATTTTTGGTGATATTTATCCTCTCCATTGTTTTTTTGTTCTCTATGTCATTTATTTCTGCTTTAATCCTTGTTATTTCTTTTCTTCTACTTGGTTTAGGATTGGTTTGCTGTTCATTTTCTAGCTTCTTCAGTTGATCCATTAGTTCTTTGATTTTGGCTCTTTCTTCCTTTTTAATATATGCGTTTAGTGCTATAAATTTCCCCCTTAGCACTGCTTTTGCTGCATCCCATTGGTTTTGGTATGTTGTGTTCTCATTTTCATTCGTCTCTATATATTTAGCAATTTCTCTTGCTATTTCTTCATTAACCCACTGATTGTTTAGGAGTGTGTTGTTTAACCTCCAGGTATTTGTGAATTTTCTAAGTCTCTGATGGTTATTGACTTCTAATTGTATTCCCTTGTGGTCAGAGAATGTGCTTTGAATAATTTCAATCTTTTTAAATTTATTGAGGCTTGTTTTATGTCCCAGCATATGATCTATTCTGGAGAAAGTTCCATGAGCACTAGAAAAGTATGTGTGTCCTGGTGATTTGGGATGTAATGTCCTGTATATGTCTGTTAAATCTAATTCATTTATCAGATTGTTTAGATTTTCAATTTCCTTATTGGTCTTCTGTCTGGTTGATCTATCTATAGGAGAGAGTGATGTGTTGAAGTCTCCCACAATTATTGTGGAAACATCAATTGCTTCCTTTAGTTTTGCCAGTGTTTCTCTCATGTATTTTGTGGCACCTTGATTGGGTGCATAGACATTTACGATTGTTATTTATTCTTGTTGAATTGCCCCTTTTATTAGTATGTAGTGGCCTTCTTTGTCTCTCAAAACATCCCTGCATTTGAAGTCTATTTTATCTGAGATTAATATTGCTACACCTGCTTTCTTTTGGCTGTAGCTTGCATGAAATATTTTTTTCCATCCTTTCACTTTCAGTTTCTTTGTGTCCCTGTGTCTAAGATGAGTCTCTTGTATGCAACATATTGATGGTTCATTTTTTTTGATCCATTCTGCGAATCTATATCTTTTAATTGGGGAGTTTAATCCATTTACATTCAACGTTATAACCCTGAAGGCATTTCTTGAATCAGCCATCTTATCCTTTGGTTTATATTTGTCATATTTTTCCCCTCTCTCTATTAATATCCTTTATTGTACCCATACTGAATCTCTTTAGTACTGAACCTTTCTCCAAGTCTCTCTGTCCTTTCTTTGTTTCTCTGTCTGTAGGGCTCCCTTTAGTATCCCCAGTAGGGCAGGTCTCTTGTTAGCAAATTATCTCAGCATTTGTTTGTCTGTGAAAAATTTAAGCTCTCCCTCAAATTTGAAGGAGAGCTTTGCTGGATAAAGTATTCTTGGCTGGAAATTTTTCTCACTCAGAATTTTAAATGAATCATGCCACTGCCTTCTCGCCTCCATGGTGGCTGCTGAGTAGTCACTACTTAGTCTTATGCTGTTTCCTTTGTATGTGGTGAATTGCTTTTCTCTTGCTGCTTTCAGAACTTGCTCCTTCTCTTCAGTGTTTGACAGTGTGATCAGAACATGTCTCGGAGTGAGTTTATTTGGATTTATTCTATTTGGAGTTCACTGAGCATTTATGATTTGTGTATTTATGTTGTTTAGAAGATTTGGGAAGTTTTCCCCAACAATTTCTTTGAATACTCTTCCTAGACCTTTACCCTTTTCTTCCCCTTCCGGAACACCAATGAGTCTTATATTCAGACGTTTCATATTATCTATCATATCCCTGAGGTCCATTTCGATTTTTTCAATTTTTTTCCCCATTCTTTCTTTTATGCTTTCATTTTCCGTTCTGTCTTCTTCCAGGTCACTGATTCGTTGTTCAACTTCCTCTAGTCTTCTACTATGAGTGTCCAGAATCTTTTTAATTTGGTCAACAGTTTCTTTAATTTCCATAAGATCATCCATTTTTTTATTTAGTCTTGCAATGTCTTCTTTATGCTCTTCTAGGGTCTTCTTGATTTCCTTTGTATCCCATACTATGGTCTCATTGTTCATCTTTAGTTCTTTGAGTAGCTGCTCTAGGTGCTGTGTCTCTTCTGGTCTTTTGATTTGGGTGCTTGGGTTTGGGTTATCCATATCGTCTGGTTTTTTCATATGCTTTATAATTTTCTGTTGTTTTTGGCCTCTTGGCATTTGCTGAACTTGATAGGGTCCTTTTAGGATTTGTAGACCAATTGAAGTCCTTATCTCTAATTTATCAGATCTACAGCTTCGTGGAGTGCACTTTCTCTAACTAACCAGCAGGTGGCATCCACGAGCCACCTGTTCTCCACAAGCCAGTTCTCCCCTGCTTAGCCTTTTTGGTGAGTGGGGGAGTGAGTCTTGTGGGGTCCAATTGGTGTATCAAGCTTGCGTGTGTAGTTGGTGTTGCCTGCCCTGTATATGGGGCGTGTTTCTGGGCAGTCAGGGAGGGGGGGTGGCTCTAACAATCAAATCTCCCTGGTGATCCTAGAGTTTTAAAGCTGCTGCAATAGTGTAATCCTTCAGTTCAGTCCTGCCACAGTTTGTCTCTGCCACTGACCCAGAAGTCCTTGGTATTGGCATATGGCTCCTGAGACTTGCAAGTGGGCCCCTCTTCCAGGCTGTGCACCCCGGGTCCTCTGTTGAGGGATGACTGTGCTATGTCACAGGTGAGTGCCGTCCCCCCAGGGCAGTTCTGGGCTGCTGGGCTGTGTAGGGGGGCTCCCAGTCTGCTGAAATGATGGCTGAATGGGGCTTTGTTAATTCACACTGCTCCACGTTCCCAACTCTGGGACAATCAGCTGAGGTTGCAGGGAAGGCTAATGTCCACGCCCAGTTTTGTGGTGTGTGCCTGTTATTTGAAGCGCTTCCGTCACACTGGGTTGTCTGGGGCAGCTCTGGGCTATGGGGCTGGCGATGGGCAGGAGTGTTCCCTGTCCACCAGGATTATGGCTGTGAGTGGACACCCCCCTTTTCTTGGGAAGTTGTGGTGTTTAGTGAATTTTCTCAGCCACTGGATTATTGCCTTTTGTCTCAGAGCTCTCTTAGTTCTGCTCTTGTCTTGACCTGCCCAAATTGCAAGTCTTTGAAGCTTTCTGTATTGGGCTTCTTAGAGTAATTGTTTTAGAAAAAGAAAAAAGGATTAAAAAAAAAAAGGGCCCTCCTCAGAGATCTAATGGGTTATTGAAATGCTAAGAGACAAAGCAATTAGGGCCATTAAGGAAAGGTCCACAGGGCAGAGAGATCAGCTTTTCTTCGGGATTTGCATATGAGCCTCAGGGCCTGAGCTCTGCCCTTCCCCTTTCTATGTTCACCAGAACTCCAAAATCCTCTGCTTTTATTTTGGAGTTTTTCGTGTTGTTTTTTCTATGCCTGTCTCCTCTCTGCTGGGCTGGCTGCTCTCAGATTCTCTGGTGTCTGGTCTCAGTCTATCTATGGTTGGAGTTTGGATCAGTAGAATGAGTTTCTGATAAGGGCTGCCACTGCAGTTCTCCCTTCTCCTTCCCGGTGCTGACAGCCCCTCCTCCCACGGGACTGAGCCTGGCAGGGAGGGGTGCGTGTCCCCTGACCACAAAAACTTACAGATTTCGCTGATCTCAGCAGTTCCACGTTTTCATGAGTTGTATGAAGTATGCCCAAAGTCAGAATGCTCTGTGGTGTCCAGTCCACGCAGTTCCTGGCTTTCTACCTACTTTTCTGGAGGAGTAACTAAAACATACAGCTCACCAGTCTGCCATCTTGCCCCACCTCCCATAGGTTTTTGATGACTTATTGAATCTTTTTACTTGTAATTGGTTTGTTGAGGTCTTCTATTTCTTCTTGAGTCAGTGTAGGTCATTCATGTGTTTGTTTCTAGGAAGTTGTCCATTTCATCTAAGTTTTCTAATTTTTTGCCATACAATTGTTCATAGTAATCACTTTATGATCTTTTTTAAAATTTCTTTGGGGTCTGTGGTAATAATCCCCCTCTTGTTTATAATTTTAATTATTTGCAGCTTCTCTCTTGTTGTCTTTGTAGTCTAGCTAAGGGTTTGTTGAATTTCTTGATCCTCTCAAAGAACCAACTTTTGGTTTTATTGATTCTCTCTATTGTGGTTTATTCTACATTTCATTAATTTCTGCTCTAATCTTTGTTATTTCTTTCCTTCTGTTTGCTTTGGGATTAGTTTGCTGTTCTTTCTCCAGTTTCTCCAGTTGTTCAGTTAAGTCATTGGTTTTTACTCTTTCTTCCTTTTTACCATAGGTGTTTAGAGCTATACATTTCCCTCTCAGCACTGCCTTCACTGCATCTCATAAATTTTGATATGTTGTGTTTCCATTTTCATTTGTCTCAAGATATTTACTGATTTCTCTGCAATTTCTTCTTTTACTCACTGATTTTTTAAGAGCGTGTTGTTTAACCTCCAAATATTTGTGTATTTTCCAATTCTGTTGTTGATTTCCAGCTTCATTCTAATATGACTAGAAAAAGTGCTTTATATGGTTTCAATCTTTTTAAATTTATTAAGACCTCTTTTGTGCCCCAGCGTATGGTCTATCCTGGAGAATGTTCTATTAGCACTTGAGAAGAATATTTATGTATCTTGCTCTTTTGTGGTACAGTATTCTATAAATGTCTTTTAGGTTTAGTTCACTTGTCATATTATTTTGGTTCTCTGTTTCTTTATTGATCCTCTGTTTAGATGTTCTATTTACTGGAGAGAGTGGAGTGTTAAGCCTCCCACTATGATAGAGTTGTCTGTTACTCCTTCTGTTTTGCCAGTGTTTGCTTTACGTACTTTGGGGCACCTTGATTAGAAGTATAGATATTTATGATTGCTATTTCTTTTCAGTGAATTGCCCCTTTTATTAATATACAGTGTCCTTCTTCATCTCTTATAACATTTGTGCATTTAAAGTCTATTTTGTCTGATATTAGTATAGCTACTCCAGCTTTTTTTTTTTTTTTTTTTTTTGGTTACTACTTATGTGAAATATCTTTTTCCATCCTTTGACTTTCAACCTATTTGTATCTTTGGCTCTAAAATGAGTCTATTGTATGCTGCATATAGATGGATCATATTTTTTAATCCATTCTGCCAATTTGTGTATTTGACTAGGGAGTTTAATCTATTAACATTTAACATTCAAAGTTATTACTATTAAGGCAGTTCTTAATTCAATCATCTTATCCTTTGATTTATAATTGTCAGATCTATTTTTTTCTCTCTTTTTATCCTTTAAGTTACCTTTATCAATAATCTTCAATTCTGTACCCTCCTTCAGACCTCTCTCTCCTGTCTTTTCTTTTCAGCCAGCATAACTCCCTTTAGTAGTTCTTATAAAGTCAGTCTCATTAACAGACTCTCTCAGCTTCTGTTTATCTGTGAATATTTAAAACTCTCCCTCATTTTTGTTGGACAGCTTTGCTGGATAGAGAATTCTTGGCTGGCAATTTTTCTCTTTCAATATCTTAAATATATCCTACCACTGGTTCTCAACCCTTAGTCTTATTTGTCTTCCCTTGTATGTGGTGAACCACTTTTCTCTTGCTGCTTTCAGAATTTTCTCCTCCTTGGCATTAGACAGTCTGATTATTTATTCTGTTTGGAGTGCATTGGGCTTCTTGGATTTGCATATTTATGTCTGTTATTAGGGATTGGGAAATTTTTAGCCATTACTTTGAATATTCTTGTTGGCCCTCTTCCCTTCTCTTCTCCTTTTGGGATACCCATGATGTGTGTTTTGTGTTGTCAATTATTTCTCTGAGAGCTGTTCATATTTTTGTTTCCCCACCCCCCCTTTTGTTCTTTTGTCTGTTCAAATTTGATTGATCTGTCCTATAGCTTGCTGAATCTTCCTTCTGGTTTTTCAAATCTGCTGTTGTGTGTCTCCAGTATATTTTTAATTACATCTACAGTGACTTTTATTTCCATAATGGCTGTTATTTTTTCTATGTATTCTTTCAAATTCTTCTTTATGCTCTTCTAGTATCTCCTTGATATCCTTTATCTCTTTATACACACTTTTATTCATTTCTTTGAATTGTTCAGGATATTTGTTTGCACATATTTTATTAGTTGTTCCAGATTCTGTGTCTCCTCTGATTTTTTGATCTATTTCTTTGACAGGGCCATTTCTTCTTTAGTTTTGGTATGTCTTGTAATTTTTTGCTGATATATGGTCATGCAGTGATCTTGATCCGTCTATTTTGAAGGTTGGTTTCTCTCTCTTGTCTAGGATTTCATTGCTACCTGGGTTTGCATTAGGGCACTGGTTTGACAATTGGGTTGTCTGTATTTCTCAGCCAAAATAGGGCCATGTACCCTTACAGGGGAAGTAGACCAGCTCCAATGGGCCTGGGATAGGGTCTGCAGAGGCTCTGAGAAGCCCTGCAATTTTCCCCTGCACTTTCCAGCCTTCGCAGCAGATGGTGCTCTTTGGTGACTTAATCATTCTCAGAAGATGTTTACCTCCTGGAGCCAGGAAGCATCTAACTGGGCAGGGCTAAAACTGTGCGCTCACTTTGCTAGCCAAAATCTGGCTCAGTGTAGGGCTCCGTCCTCTCTGTACTTGCAGCAGAGGATTCCCACAGTCACTCAGGTCTGCAGCCATCCCCCAGGCTAGAATCCGGCTGCCTACTCTTTCCTCCAAGAGTGAGGATGGACACCAGGACCCATGGCTGGAATTACAGTCACTTGCCATGTTTTCTCAGACTCTTCATCCCTCACTGTCTTGGGCCTTGCAATGAACTCCCCTATGTCCCGAGTTCCCAAACAGCTGATTTGGGCAATTTCTGCCTGGCTACTTGCTGCTTTGGGGAAAGATCCTTCTGTTCCCTCCATATCCTCCACTTTGGAAATTCCTCCTTCTTTCCCTTTTATAATCTGCCCTCTCCAGCAGCTTACGTCCTGCCATGGGTCCCAGTGGTCTTGGGTCTCCATGTCTGGATTTAGGTGGGGATCTATCTCATTGCTGCAAGAGACTTTATAGTCTGTGTCTCCAGTGGGAGGTGGGAGGGGTCTTGGCTGCTGCCTCTGGGCACTTCCCGAGCTGCATGGTACTGAATTTTGGGGAGGGGAGAGGACTGGCCAATATCAGCTCTCCTATCTGATATTTCTCTTTTTCTTCGATTCAGCATTTGTGGGATCCTTCTCCAGCCTTTACCTTCCTCCAGAATTATGAACAAGTGAGAATTGTCTTTTTTGTTGAATCTTTGGGGAGAGGTTTTCAGTAGCTGTCTTATGTCACCATGTTGATGCATTCCATTTTTTAACAGTTTATTTTACTAGAAAATCCTTCCTTCTGTTGAACCTGTCTTGTAGAGCCACTTAGAATAAGTGCAGCACACTGCTATAAGAGTCACTTAGTACTGGAAATCAGCTTTCATACCCCTCACACCTCTCTGTGGTCTAGACTTCACAGTCTCAGTTTCATGAATGAACCTCACATGATACTGTGATATTGCATTAAGTCCTACCACTTGGCTGTCTTTCTTGAAACAATCTCGTCTGTCAGTGTTTGTATTCCACTGTCAATTATAAACTTTTCTTCTAGATTGTATTTCTTTGTGTTAATGAAACCCATGATCACATTTGTTTAGTTTTCTTTTGTTGGTTTAACTTTATGTTTTGAATTTATGTCACACTGTTAACTAAAATTGAATGTATAATCAGTTAAGACCGACTAAGACTTTTTCAACTGTGCTGGTTATTATGTATTTTTACCTTCTCCTATTCTTGTACAGTTAATATTTTGGATTTATTTTCAGGGTTTCACCTTAACCATTGCTATTTGATTTTTCTTCTCACACACTGCCTTGTTGACCTGCTGAATAGGTCAAGGTACATACCAGTTAATATCTGTTTCTAATTAGTTTGTTACCATGGAATCAGAAGAGTTATTTGAATAGGATTTTAAATTATGAAGTATATTATAAGGTTAAACATTTTTTTACTGTTGATTTAATATTTAAGTGTTTTCTTTATTTTTAAAAATATAGACCAGGTAAAAAGATTATGTTTTTATTCTTAAGCCAGGAAGACTAGGTTACAAGACTAACAATGCCATCTTAAATATACTGGCATAGTCCCAAATTTATAGAGTCAAACCAGTGATTGATCTTGTAAAAGTTTACTGTGACATATTCTAACAATGTCATTAGCATGCACATAAAGAACAAGATGCACAATGTGATTTGTAAATAAACAGATGCTCTCCAAAAATAATGTGACAGCTTGGTGATGAAAAAAAATTCCATTTATCATATTTTAATTAAGTTTTGTACATATCTATTATAGGCAACACTAATTGCATCATGATCATATTTATTTTCAAACATTAAAAAATGACTATGATATATATGATGTGAATCAAGTGGCTGTTCAAATAATGTCACAGGAAGATTATTATGCAGGACATACTGCATAAAAATTTTTCAGACACTTATTTTTGGAAAGATAATTTGAATTTATGGATTCCTATAATTTGATTTATAATAAATGAATTTTGTATGATTCTAGTGATTTAGACAATTTGCTTTTGATGTTAGTCACCAGAAGTAAAACTCTGCATTCACCACTTACAACCACAAGATTTGTTTAGAATAATTAGAGGGACTCAAATAGTGAAATAAGTAGGCAAGGTATAAAAAATCTTTGTATTGTTTAGAGAGAGTAACCAATCAAAAACATAATTTCTCTGAAAATATATGTATAATTCTATTCATGAAGTTCTAGGAATGAACAAGGCCATTGGTGTGAGTTTTTGGTGTTATCAAGGTTTCTTTTGAAATTTTTTTTTTAAAAAAAGCACAACTTCAGAAGTTCACTCTGGATTTAAATAATGAGGTTTATTATATATACTTCTGAAGTTGTGCTTTTTTTAAAAAAATATCTATGACATATACAAATACGTATTTCAGTTTTTCCTTAAAGGACAAGAAAATGAATGAGACTAAAAAGTTAAAATAACTAAATTAATGCATGTGTAGATAACTGAGATAAGGTAAAAGGAATAAGATAGGATCAATAATAATAAAGGGACACTTTTATATCCAGTTTTGTACTGAGGTTAAAAACAAAACATTACAAGCAGCTTAGAACTCCCCATCTCTACTCCCCTTGGATCATTTCCTCATCACTCACTCCATGCCATGATAAACATCACTTTTATTGTGTTACTGTCTCTCCTACCTTCTTGTTTTTATTGCTCTGACACTTATGAATTGTTTATTTATGTGAGTTGTTGACCCTAGTTTGAATGAAATCATATTGTCCTTGTTCTTTCATATCTCCTTTCTTTCAACATTGTTATTTATATTTAAATATACGCAGCATTATGTACATGATGAACAGCACTATGTAATTTCTGTCGTTGTGTAGTAGTTGATGGGAAATACTACAGTTTATGCATCTATCTTACTCTTGGTGGACATTTTACTTGCCTTCATTTCAGAATAATAAAGTTTAAACAGATTTTTGAATGTTTGTATATTTGTCTCCTGGTGCTCATGTACAAGAATTGCCTTGAGGGTATAAATATAGGAGTGAAATGGTTGTAGGACATATGAATGTCAAAATTTGCTAGGGCATGCAAAATCTGTTCCAAAGCTGTTGCTCACATTTATGCTCTTGCCACTAGTGCATGAGAATGTCAGCTTCTCAGTATCCTTGCAAGCACTTGATACTAACAGGCTTTTTTTATGTTTGCCGGTCTGGTCATTGTGAAATAATGCCCATTATAGTCTGATTGTTAATTTTCTTGACATCATTTTAGATATTTGGGGGACAATTGGATATCTTTAGTATTAAATGCCTGTTCACTACTTTTGTCCTTTTTTTTTTTTTACCTTTGCTTGCCATTTTATTTTAGATTAGTAGCAGTTTGTTACATACACTTACTGTAATCTGATGCCAGTAATATCTTCTCCCAGCTAATGACTTCTCTTTCCATTCTTTTCATGAAGTATTTTTATGAAAAGCAGTTCTTAATGTAGTTGAAATTAACAATCTTTTCTTCATGATTTGTAATTGTGGAGTATTGTTTACAACTTCTTTCTATCTCAAGGTGATGAAGATATTCTGTATGGTCTTCTAAATATTTTATATTTTAGAATTACATTTAAAAGTTTAATCCACCCAGAATAGATTTTTATGACTGGTGTGAATTTGAGATTCAATTTAATTTTGTCCATATGGTCAGCCATTTTTTCTACCCCCATTTAGTGGAAAGTCCCTCTTTTCCTTCACTGACTTATAATGTCCACTGTTATATATCAAGATTCCACATGTCTATTTTTTTACTGTGTTCTTCATCCCATTCCATATGTCACTTTGTCTATTTTTGCACCAAAACCACATTGTCTCTGCACTAAGATTTTTATCTCTCAACTTGTCCTATTCTTGACCCTCTGTCTATGTAAATTTTAGAATAAGCTCATAAATAGAATTCTCTGATGTTCATTGACATTGCGTTGAATCTTAGGTCCATTTGTTGAGATTTCAAATCACTTTATATTATTTTTTAGCTACAAAAATGGTGGATTTCTTGAATTATATAGTTATTCTTTAATGCCTTCCAATAAAGCTTTTTAATTTTCTCTATAAATGTCACGTATATCTTAAAAATAAATTTTCTAGAAAGTTATCAATTTTTATTGTTGCCATAAATGGTGCCTTAACATTTTTGCTGCTGTTATGGATTATTTTTAAACTTTCACATTTTAAACAAATTCAACAACATTGCTAAACTATATTATTCTATAAAATATTCTTTCATTACATTATTTTTAATAGATACTTTTGGGTTTCAAAATTCTCTAAAATGTTACCAGTGTATATTATATAAAATGCACATATTTGTTTCACACAAAAATATTAATATTATGGTTTTGATTCTATTAAACCAATGTTCCTCAAATCTATATGATCAAATCCTCCTAATTTATGAAGAAAATCACCTCCTTTATTATGGAAAGGAAATTCATAGATAATATAACCTCAGAGCATACATAATTTTAAAATTTATTTCAGTCACAATTACAATATTAAGAAAAAATACAAGTAAAACAATATATAATACATATTTTCAATATCTAAATTCTCAACAAAAATTATTTTAGAAAACATAATCAAGTAATCAGATTCTTACTCCTAAGCTTGAGATTTCCATAGAATATTCAAATACTTGCACAGTGCCATGTCATGCCATAAATGTGACAGCTTCAAATGGAGACAGAGGTGTTTTATATTGATGATTCAAATATGAGAACTTTGTGGTGCTTGATGTTCTGTCTGACATGGTTGATGGCTCAAGGAAAAGTTCAACAAGAAGAAAATATCTACATTTACATGGCATTTGTAATTCAATTATGTTTAAACAATGTAAAACTATGTTGTGTTTATATATGAAATGAAGTTACACTTCTAGGTAATGACATTTAAAAACTAGCTATTTTCCAATGTCAGCAGCTAATGGGACATTCTGAAACCATGCCCATTGTATTCTACAGGACATCTTTTCTCCTTGGCTTCCTTCTACTAAATTCCTGAAGTGTTCCCTATCATTTTACCAAAAAGTGCTCCCCCAAATTTCCAAGAATCTTCCTAGGAGGTGCTGTTTGTCTTGGTGAGATCCATGGTCTAAAATGTTTTAGATATAATTCTAAATCTTTTGGGTATGGACAGATGCCATCACTTAATTGAGTCAGTCACCACCACTCTAACTGACATGGTCTATCTACTAAGGAAAAAACGTACCGTCTCAGTTAACTGAAGTTACATCAGATGAGAGATTTCAGCTGAATCTCTCAATGGATTCACATATAGAAATCTCAAGTTGCTATATCACAGACTTCTAAGCTTATAAAATGTTTGTACATTTCAGGTAGTCCATGTCCATAATATTAAGGGACTTAATTTTATCTTCTAGTCACAGAGAATTTATATCTTATCCTGGGGATCATCTGACTATATTTTGAATTTCTTTGCCTTATAAAAACTGTAAGTGTATAAAGCAATGTAAACATGTAACTCTAAAGAAATTTCAGCTTGATGAGAGTCCAAGGAATGTGAAAGTATTTTTTTTAATAAAATGATAATGACCTTTGAACTTAAAAAGTCATTCATTCTTTCAAGTTCTTAGGACAAGAGAATTCTTCCAGCTAGTAAAATGAGTTTTGTGTGTCTCACTTGGCTTTGTCTGACTTGCAATCCAAACCTATCTACAGTAAAAATGTATCCTGCCTATAAGCAATGTCTCTGTGATACATTTTCCCATTTATTTTAATTATCTTATCCTTGTGCATTTCAAAACACTTTGTAAGATAGTCTAGAAAAATATTCCTAATGTGCTTTAGGTGGGATTCCTAGGAAACAAAGCCTGATAAGGGCTTAGTTGTGAAAGTGATTTATTGGGAGAGGGCTCTGAAGAGAAGGGGTGCATAGGAACCAGAAGGTTCAAGGGAAAAAAATCTAAGCAAGGGTGTGGCATCTCCCTGGAGACTATCTTTGCCGGGTGCCGTCCAGAGCTCTGAATCTGATTTGTACCAACAGTTAGTTCCACCTTGAGGCAGAGGGGCCTTTTGTACCTCATCAGTCAGTCATTAGGGGCTGGCTCCCAGTAGAGACAGCTTCTGTTCTACCAAGAGCAATTCTCTAGGAGGGACAGCTGTGAGACCGTGGCAGCCATAACTCTCTGTAGTATAGATGCACCTGCAGCAAGATTACTTGGGTGGGGCATCAACAGGACCCACCACCAGTATGAAAAAAAGATGAAGTAAAGGTAATTTTAAAATAAAATATATTCCATAGGTTCTAAAATAGGTAGGCCAAAATGACCTCTTAAAAACTTAATACTAAAATGAAAAGGAAAATTTGTTATATTAATTCTCTAAATTATGAGATAAATAGAAATCACATGCTCAGGAATAGCCTGAAAAATTTCCACAAGAAAATCTTATAAAAAGACACTCTGAATATATGGGACTGTGTTTTCTGTATTGTCTGCACAACAAGGGCAGTAATACCTTATGATTGTTGGTTATATAACTACTCAATACAAGCTAATGATAGTCCACCAAAATTCAGTTCATGGAAAGAGTATCTGTTAGGGTCCAGAAGAATAGTACATGAGGAACTCTCTAATAACTTGATTTGATCCAAGGACCATTTAGAATATGAAGATAAAGATGGACTGCATGTTTTTTAGTAAATTTTCCATGGATTTTATTAACTTTTTCTTTCACTTTGAGGCAAAATTAAAAGTAAGAATATGGCATCTAAGAGATTATATTCTCCTTTAAGAGTCTGGATTGAAATCATTTGTGACATTAAAGATATAGTCACAAATACCTGAAAAATGGTTCAGTTATTTTTTTCCCCTCTAGAATGAATCGGTCCTCCTATTTTCTTGGAGGTCAAACCCTCAAGTCACTCTGATCAGCATAACTTACTTTGTGAATGCAAGCTCTGATATGGCTATAGCAGATGAATTTATAAAACTATCACTATGTTAAATACAAAATCATTTTATATTGTGGCTATGAGTTCAATCAATTTTGAAGTGTTCTCTGGAGCACCGATTCATGCCTTTAGAGTGTCCTACCTATTACTACTTCTAAATCATTTTAGTTTTCTCTTAACCTCCTTTACACTAGCAATCTGCAGACTCTAGGAAATGAGATTTTTTTTTTTCCTTTTGATATACAGTACATGTAGGTGCCCCAGAGTCATTTCATTATATCTATGATGACCAATTGCTTTTTTCTTGGAATTGTAATTCAAGATCTGGCTATTTGAAGGACTAAGGAGAGTAATGACAAATTTGTCACATGCTCATATTCTATTTTCTTGCTAAGAGATTGAATAAAAAGAATAGCTCCAACTCCATGGTTTATCCCATAGATCAGACTCACCAACAAATGATGCAAAAATGATACTAAGCTATTAGTATTAAAACTAATTAATTTAAACATTAAAACTGATGGACCATGATTGTAAGAAATGCTAATATGGCCTCAATGAAACATTAGCTGGTAGATAGTTAAAGACTGTATAGACACAGACAAAAATACAGACATAAGTAATATATTTAAGGGAAGGATGGAATTTTATCTAATATTCAGTACCCAAGAAACTACAGTTCATTGATCATTAATTAGGGTTCTGTTCATAGTTAAATTGTCAAGGCTCATTGAATATGGATTTAATATGTATTTGCTAACAATTGTCTTTATTGGAAAATGGTTGAGATTGTCTCTTACTAAAAATGTAATATGTTTCACCAAATTCCACACTCTTTTGAAATTCATTCTCAGCATCTCTTTTGAGAGACAATAAAATATATGACTAAAGCAACTTCCATTTTTCATATATGGTTTATGGTTGACAGCAAAAATATAAACGTGACTTTATTTAATAAATGTGATATGAATCATTCTCTCCTTAACACTTAATTTGATACGAATGTTCTCTATATAAGAGCTTTAAAGTATAAATTGGATCATTCATCTGCTTAAAATATTTGTAGCATGCCTATGTAAATTGAAGAAAGATCTAATTACCTATGATGGAACCCAAGTCTTCCACATTTAGCTGTTATTTCCACCCTCAAATTTTTCTCACTATTCTGGGTGCTCTTTAGTCCTCTTCTGTACTCCAAGCTTCTCATCATCCAACTACACAGGAATATTTCTTGGTCTCCAAACCTTGTCTACATTCTCTCATCTCCATGCCTTTGCCAAATTCAGCCAATTCTACCACAAATCCAATTAATCCCTATTTTGTATTAGGTTCTAGAGGTAAAAGAATCCTTGACATCCAGTAGCCTATGATCCAAGAAAGAAAAGAAAATATCTGCAATTATCATAAATAAATAGTAAATTTTCTAGCCCTTGCAGGGAACAGCTACATAAGGTTAGTGGATCCACGATTAAAGTAAGGGCTTTATAACATTTGTAACCTTATTCAAGCTGGTTTTAAGAAATTAGTATAAATTAGCTAAATGAAGAATGAGCAGAAAGTCATTACAAGCAGAGGATATAGCCTATGCAAAGGTTCAGAGTAAGATCTTGATGCCTTTAAGAAACATATGTAGATGGGCATGAGGGGGATAAACGGGAGTAGAGAAGAAAGAATAAATAATAGGAGACTGGGTTGGGATAATAAATAGAGCCCTGGTGATGGCAAACCTTTCCATGCCATACTAAAAAAATTTATTTTACATTGAATAATTGGGGAAGGAAATGTGACAGAATTCTATTTGTCTTCTAGAAAAGCTCACTCACAACAGGTAAACCATAGCTCAGAGGGTCAGACTTGACCTTTTGTGATGTCAGTATGGAGGACTGGACAGATTTGTCCACTCACTCCCCTGTGCCGGGAATACACTGTGTCTTTCAGGTTGATATGTTGGAGTACTACCTAAATTTCACAGTCTGGTTGAAATATTACCTCCCAAAGAAACCTTCCTAAATCTTTCATCCATCAAAATGTGTTCTTTTGCTTCCTATCTCTTTTAACATCTTTGTTCTAGCTCTTGCATTAGAATTGAAACATTTTATCTCTTTGCAAACTGGACATGAACATAAAAAGAGAGTAGCTACTCAATAAATATTTGTGGAACTGAAAATTTTGCATTAAATGTCCAAAGGATATTGGCTGATGTTAAAATCAGAAAATAATGTATTACTATAAAAGAGATGAAAGAGAGTTTGAAAATTATGTGTAATTAATTCTAAGTCTTGTAGATATTGTAACTATTAAATTTATTTATCTTGTTACTTCATCAGCTCTCTCATGTGCTCCAGATGGAGTTGGAATTTTCTTTAATGCCAAATAATTGTTGATATTAGAAAGCAAAGACCAAAAAGCAAGTATCTTCTCAACTTAGCTTGTTCGGAAAACTACAAGCATGCTTAAAAGTAACTTAAATAATGATTCTATCTAGTGAATTAATTTCTGTCAGATATGTAACTTACTTTTATCTTGAGATGGAGGAGTAAATGTGAATTTTATACTAAAATAGTTTCTCCACAAAAGGCGGCCTCATTCTGAAACATTTTTTCCCTAAAACTGAGGAACAAAAAGATTATCTAGGTCCTACTGATTTAAGTTGAGCTAGTTATCAATTTAATATTATGCAGTGCTAAATTTGCTGTGTCTTCATTTTGTACAACAGAATGATATCTTTATGTAAGTATTTTATAAATATTTTTCTAAGTTATATAGTTTTCATACTTAGAAGTAATTAACTTTTACATAATATTATTTCATGGACATATCTAGCCTAGTCATATACCTAAATGTTTTTTTTCCTCAAAAAAAAATTAAAAACACAGTAATACATTTTTTGAATCACCCCACCTAAGTGTTGTAATACTCTTCAGGCTTCAAACCTCCCTGACATTGCAGACAAATGAATTGATGATTAAAGCTAAGGATTTCATAGCCATTTAGCAACTAAACAGAGAGCTGGATGGCACAGTGGAATTTGTGAGCTCTATGAATCAGTTTCAGTCACTAATTATTTACTCAGGTAGCAAACACAGGAGCCTAGACTCGAGGGAAAGGAAATAAAAACTTAAAATGATCCAATTGCTTTAAAATGTTTTAATATGGCCAAATTTTTTTCTTTTCATTTAAATGGAAATGACGGATCCCCATAAACATGGTTTGAGTACTTACTAATTCACACCAAGAAATTTGACTTCCATATCTTATAAGTACCCATGATAAAATGTCAGAATGTATGATTATTTATGGAAATGCATATTTTAATATTGCATACTTTAATTTTTAAAAAAGTGAATTGGGGAAAAGGACACTGGGACATTTTTTAGTAGTGATTTTTTTTTTTAAATAATAAGCCATGATATTAGTGTTCATATAAATTGGAATAGACATTTTGATTGGCAATATCAAGAGTCTTAAAAGACCAAGACTCTTAAAGATGTATATGCCATTTATATATAAATTGTTCTTCCAAGACTATAAAAAGGAAATAATAGAAACGTAGATATGTTTAAATTATAACATATTTCTATAATGGATTATTAAAAATATATTCAAAGGACACATGTAAAACAGTTCATACAAAATTAAGTGAAATAGTGAATTATTGTTACAGACTGATTAGATATATAGATAGATATGTAAGCATAGATAGATGATAGAGAGGTAAATGTAGAGATATATAACAATTTAGGTCTCTGTATTATCTTAGTGTTTATTTCAAAGACTAGAAGGAAGAACACCAGAATAGTAAATGTTATTGTGTTTATATTATGAGGCTTTGATTTTTTGCAATTCACATAGTTCTATATTATCCAAAGTTTCTATTATGAGCATATTATATTTATTGAATTATAACCTATAAAAAAGAAATATGGAAATTCAAGGTGTGCAGTTCAATTAATTTTTGCATGATAAAAACACCTTCACACCTTAGGTGTTGACAACGTAGAAAACTATCACCCTGGGAAGTACCTCTCATGAACAACCCGAGTCACCAGGGCCCCTAAACATAACCACTATCCTGACATTGATCACTGTAGATTAGTTTTGCTGGTTTTTGTTCCTATATGTAAATGGAACCACATAATATGTATTCCTTTATTTGTGGCTTTTTCACTGAACATTAAGTATGTGGGAGTTGTCCGTGTTGTCAATCAAACAGAGAGACACCTAAAGAGATGCCGACCCACTCCAATACCAGTATTGGCATCACCCAGCAAAAGCATGTCTCATACAGGCTCTGATGGAAAAACTCACATAGAGAAGAGATGGAGCAAGTTCTTTACTAATGCGGCATTGGTTTCCATACCTACCAGGTCTCAATCCAAGACCAAGACAGGGAGATGCTCTACATGCAGCACCCCTCTCTTGCATTTGTGCACTGTAGTGTAGGGACCCTGCTCTCTCCCAGTCAGGGACAGATATACCACTGGGGTGTGAACTGAATGTCATAAAACATGTCCACCACAATCAGACTGTCTCCAGTGAATGTAAACATATGCTCAGGACAACAGGGAAAGGACTGTACTGGCAGTCCCCTTACCTGCTAGGGAATTGTGCTTTATCCTGCGAGGCACACACATCTGGTCCTGAGTTCATGATGTGTTTGTGGGTCCAAGGGAAACACGCAGGCCACACTAGGACTGTCCCCTACCACACAAGTTATGACTAGTGATGATTTATTTGCATTGCTGCATAGTATTCAGTTGTATGAATGAATGTATAACAACTCATATATTCTACTGTTGATACTTCATTGAGTAGTTTACAGTTTTTGGCTATTATCAACATAGCTTCTATGAATGTTCTTGCAAATGTATTTCAGTGAACATATGTACAAATTCCTAAAAGAAATGTGTTTGGTCATGGGATATGTATATGCTCAGATTTAGTAGAGTTTGCATGTGCTACATTTTGTCAGTAAAAAAGAAAATCAAAGGAAAAAGGAAAAAAGAAGGGAAGGGAAGTAATGGGAAAGGAAGGGAAAGGAAGGGAAGGGAATGGAGGGAGGAAGAGAGGAAGGAAGGAAGGAAAGAAGGAAGCAAGGAAGGAAGGAAGGAAGGAACCCCCAAAAAAGGCAAGATTGCTTACATATACAGGTAAGCATGATATTCATTTAACTTGGGCGATACTAACTGTTCATTAACTCATGATTTACTACGTATTTCATTCCCTTTCACGTGGTCCTGCTTTCCTGGTAAACTTGGAGAAAGCTGATGTCCTTTTGTCTGTATCATTTACAAGGTAGAGCTACCTTTTATTTGATTCTTAATACTCTGGTCTCACCTTGACATCTATTAACAGCGACTAATGTGAGAGGGACAGTCTTTGTCAATATTGTGGTTTAGGGATTAATTGTGATTTGTAGATTATTCCTTAAAATGCATGAAATAATGCACATTTTCTTGACACTAAATTTCAATCAAGAATCTACAATAAGAACACTCTGAGGTTTACCTGATGAGGAAATCAGGGCAGGGAGCAAGAGATGAAACCAATATGCATAAGTGTAGAGGAAAAAAAAAATCTAAAAATCAAGTTACAGGCAATAGATACATTTTAACTTTGAAAGCTAATTTTTATAATCCCAAATGCTACAAATCTTCCTTTAATAACTACCCTCACTTTTCACAAGGCTTCTTTTGATACAGGGAAACTCAGTCTGATTTTTTTGGAATGATCAGAATGAAGAACATGATTTTCATTTTTGTTGGCCCAGATAACTGCTTTAACACTTCAAACACTCTTTTAAAATATCTCACACTGTATCAAAAATAACTTTCTGTAGCCACAAAGAAATCTGAGAGCTCTGTCAGTCAGCAAGCCCATATGTGAGTGAGAAAGAAATGTGCTGCTTAGTTTACATGACAACCTACAGATCAAAGCAAAATAAATAAATAACGTTGAGTTGACTAAGCTTTCTATTTCTTTGGGAATAAAGATAAAATATAAACACTTTCAAAGGGAAGACTGAAGACTACACTGTATCTATCTGCATGGAGGATGATAAAAAATACAAGACCTTGGCAAAGGGGAATTATAATTTTAATATAAAATTTAATGTTCCCCCAAATATACAACTTAAAAATGGTACAGACTGGTAGGTTAAAATGCAGAGTTTCTGCCCATTATTATGGAAATTCCAACATTGCAATTGAAAAATAAGTTAGGCTTTTGCATGCAAACTAACCATATGTGATTTGCTGAGTTTCATTTATTATTTTTAAAATGGCATTTTATTCATTAGCATATATTATTACTGTTTATTTCAAGTGAAACCATGATCTGTAGAATTAAAAACCAAAGTAGTCTATTTTCCTGAGAAGTTTCCATCCGTTCTTTACAGGGGTCCAATGTGTTTTCCTGGGTTTAGAGTTATCTCCTTTTAAACGCGAGTTTGTCTCTACTGTGGTTTGAACTTCCCATCCTTTCCATAGACTTCAAACTTCAGGACTGATCATTTTTAAAGAAGTAACTAAGGAGGAGTCTCCTCTCAGAGAAATTAGCTTTAAAAAGCAGCAAAGGTTATTTCAGGGAGGACTCAATTATGTTACTTTCAGTCTTTTTTTGACCCAGTTAGGATCTATCGAAGGATGACTCTCTAATACACAGAATTCAAGTTTAACAGTAAATTTTCTCAAATAAAGAGGATGTCCACAATGTCTGAAAAGCCAGAATTTTATAATGAGTGCCCCTAAGATGTTCTGAACCACATGCCTTTACTCAATTTGATGACACCTAAAACTTCTTTTCATGATTCAGAGCTTGAGTTTTGGTTGTTCCTTCTGGAATCTTATCAATATTGTTTCTGACTATAATCCAATGTATATATGGGTTATTCCTGCATGGACTCAGCCTAAAAAGCTGTACAAATTGCTCTTTGTTATCTTGGATAAAACAGAAAATCAACTTGAGAGTCTGCCACTCTGGCAACCTCAACATGAATAGGAAGCAGTCCCAATATTTAGAGGAGAGAACTATATGTAGAGATAAATTTGGTTTAAAATATTTTTAAAATGATAGGTTTACTATAGTTAATTTTGCTTTACCTAACTTTAATTTTTTAAATCTGGTAATACTCAGTGAACAACTTGGTCTTAATATTAAGGATAGAGATTTCCAGTCTGTTCAAGTCAACAAAGATATACGGCCTGCATAAATTATACATTTCTTGATAATATTTAAACAATGTAGATGCCATTAATGACCTCTAGGTAAAACAAAATATTTTACCATTCATTTCTTTTAAAACATAAGCAGGGTCAGTAAACCATCTACAGTATCCTACATGTACACATGTACACACACATACACTCAAGAGTGCATGTATACTTCAGACAGGCATAAAGACTAGTGTTTCTTTCCCTCTCTTTCTCTCTGTCTGTCACTAAGACCTAGAATGGTATTTATGTGGGTGATTGTGATGCCTCATTTGATTTTGCGCAATAGAATTAAGTAGTTTAAAGTAGTTATCATGGTTTTCACATGTTAACTATGTGTGCCAGTTGAATATATTATGTCCCCCAAAATGCCATTATCTTTGGTGCAATCTTGTGTGGGCAGGCGTATTAGTATTGATTAGATTGTAATTCTTTGAGTGTTTCCATGGAGATGCGACCCACCCAACTGTAGGTGATAAATCTGATGAGATAATTTCCATGGAGGCATGGCCCCACCTATTCAGCTTGGGCCTTGAATAGTTTATTAGAGCACTATATAAGCTCAGACAGAAGGAGCAAGCTTGCTACAGCCAAGAGAGACACTTTGAAGAGCACACAGGGGCTGAGAGAGGAGCTGCAGTTTACAGAGACATTTTGGAGATGGCTGTTGAAAACAGACTTTTCACCGGAGAAGCTAAAGGAGGAAAAATGCCCCAAGAGCTACTGAGAGTGACATTTTGGAGAGAAGCTGCAGCCTAGAGAGGAACATCCTGGGAAAACTCTGGAGCAGACACCAGCCACATGCCTTCCCATCTAACAGAGGTTTTCCGGACACCATTGGCCATTCTTCAGTGAACGTACCTCCTTACCTTGGACACTTTATGGCCTTAAGACTGTAAGTTTGTAACCAAATAAACCCCCTTTATAAAAGCCAATCCGTTTGTGGTATTTTGCTTAATGGCAGCATTAGCAAACCAGAACACTATGCAACTTCCTAACATTATTAAGTGTACCAAGAATAGTACTGTAAGCTATAAGGATGTGAAATGTTATTTTTCAGAATATAATACTATTAATTTTACAAGATAATTTTTACTATGTTTAGGTTTGAATTTTCTATTATGAACAATTCAGTGTCCAATGCCTTGGACCAAATGTCCTGACATATTTCACATGAAACACAGGAATAAACTGTGGTGGATTTGAGGTATCTCAATGTATTTTCATGAAAAGCTAATATATTATACTTTCTTGATCTTATATTATAATGGTACATGAAACATTAGAGATGTTTTAATATTTAAATCGTATAAAACTATACTAATGCTATATTTTCATTTTTTTAATGGCCAAAGAACTTGTTTTGCTGAACTTAATGTTTTATGTGAAGTTACATCTCTGAAATGACTATAAAACATTCTAGACAAAGAATTTTTTTTTTGAGAAAGCAGGTAAAAGTTTATTAGGAATACATGTGAGGGGACAAGAAAAGAGGGGTGAGAGGTGAGAGGCCCCAGTACTGTGGGACAATCTGCTTTTATAGATTTTTGTTCCTTTTATAATTTTTATCAACTATTTTACTACCCTCTCCTTTCCCCTCGTTTGTAGAAGCTTGATCATATCCTCACTCGGGTGGAGTCCTTTGGCCCCCAGGTGCTATTTATTTCTGTTCTTCTCAGAGGCATCTGTCTCCTTGCAGAATGACAACTTTTTGGAAACTGCCCTTTGCTCATCAGCCAGCCACCGCCCTAATTCTAACCCTGCCTCAATTTCCTCCTCAGAAATTTCTAGCTCCCATAATCATAAGGCATTTTGGGCCCATGATCCATCTTCTATATCTGCTTCATGTTTTCACTGGGTTGCAGGCCCTACTTACGGGAGCATAGAAGTCCCTGGCTATGCTATTAAGGGTGGCTTGTAGAGTGTGGAGCCTCTGGGAGGAGAAGTTTGCTGTGAAAGTGTTCTAATCTGGAAGAAACAAAGTGGGTGAGAAATTGTATATAGTCTAAACAGAAGCAGGAGCAAGACGGAACTTAGGATATTCTTCAGAGTTTTTAGGAATACTGGGTTGGGGCATGTCATACTGTGGCAGTTTCCAATATCTGGTGGAAATCTGCATAAGAATAATTTCTAGAATGACTTCTCAACTATTTGAACCACTGAAATTTTATTTCTCTTTTGGGGTCAACTAATCCTATGATGCAAAGGCCAAGTTCATCTTCAGGAATCATTAGACAAAGGTTTTTTGATAATGATTTCTCAAAGTCATCACAGTCACCATGGACAAACTTTGATCAAACAAGTAAATGGTAGCAAATATCAGGAGAATATTTGTAACTTATATTGTATTTATCAAAAAGGCCTTCTTGCTTTTAACCAGAATTCAGGTACTTTGATCACCTTAAATTGTGCTTCAAGAGTGATCTCCGCTTAAATTTAAGAACACTTCTATTTCCTTTTTTTCACAAATGTAATATGGCAATTTCTGGTAATAAAAGTAAAGCATTTTTAATTCAATTATATATTTAATATCACATATTTTGAAATAAAATTGAAGCTTCTATTCAATAATTCTTTATGATTCAAAAATTTTGCCAAGTATAACTGATAAACTATGTTTAACCTCATTTTTATAAAGCTGAATTTTTACTTTGATTCCAAAGACTTTATTAGCCCATTTTAATGCAGTTTCAATGAATACTGCAATTTTTAAATTAATTGTATTGAGATACTGAAAACTTCAAAAGTCATTTTTTAAGCCAAAAACCATCCTTCAAGAATTTTTCAGGTCTTTTGGAAGAGTCCTGGATGGCACCAGATTCAGCATTGTGATGTTATCATTTAATGTAGAATTCATATGGACAGTCAAATTTTTGTGTACCAGTGCTTCTCTGAGAATAAAACAAGGGATAATGTTTGAATACCAGAGTTCCTTTCCCATATATACCAAATCTATACAGTTTTCATAATATTTCCTGTTTCACAATGTTAATTTTCCTCTTTGAATATTTCATCTACAGTGGTTTCATTTTACTACTCTTTTGAAGAATAATGTTCTTAGCAAGCATTTTAGATTCTAACTAGAACTACTAGTTGTGAATAGTTAATAATGTCTGTAGATGACTCAGTCTATAGTGAAACATGCTTTCCTAATTGAATAATTACATTTTATCGTGTTACACTTTGTCAATTTATCTACTAATAGTGTTAATCAAAAGTGGTACTTTCTCTATTTACTTTGTTCCCCAGCCTCAAACAGTGCAGGCTAGGGAAATGAATGATTCGATAATTGTATGACATATTTTGGCTTCAGCTGTCAATGGTCAGAATTTTTAATGTGCAGTGTTTGAGTGGATATTGTTGAAACTCATTCATAGAATACTTACAGACATGTTGAGCTCAACAGACACAAAAATTTCAAATCCTATTTTCTGCATAAGAGTTTCACTATAAAATTTTATCTTCATTGTGTGGTCTGCTGTTTCTTTTTTCTTTTTTTTTTTTTTTTCCATGCCAACTAAAGATTTAGGCTAAGGAAAAGGAGATATTTGTGCAAATAAATCACGTATGAGGTTATCCTCATTATATTGCCTAATAAATCATTTATACTTTTTTTTTTCTTTCTGGACCATGTTTGTCTTTTGAATCTATTGAATTTCTACCTATCATTTTTTAAAGTATGTATTACTGTGGTGTGACAGTCAGGGTTCAATGGAGAAAACAAAAATTACAAGCATTATTTCAAGCAGAAAGAGATTTAACAGATGAAATGCAGTGCTTAAGATTTGCTGGAAGAACTGGAGGAGCGAAAATCAGGGGGATACTCCGGAAGATTGGAGTCAAGATGACACCATTTTGGCTGTTATTAGGAGATTAGGAAACTGTTGCTTCCACCTCCAACCCAACTGGCTCTCACACCCCAGATGCTAGTGACTGATACATATAGTGTAGGGACCAGTAAGCACTTTTTTATAGCACCCCCAGTAGCAGAAATATGTGTCTTACCTTACTTTGTGTTCCAAAGCTGGTGCAAGTACGTCTATGTGGTAGAACTTATTCATATCTAGAAACCTAGCTGCAAGGGAATCAGGCCATGTCATTTTTACCTCTCCAATCTCTGCAAATAGGAGTTGAATTGGAAATTAAGAGAACTAATCCAGGCATAACTATAATTCTCACCTTTGAATATCCAACATCCATTTACACACTTTCACACATAACTAAACTTCCAAATACCAACAATAACCACAACATCTTGGTCCACTTTAACATAATTCAAATATAACACATGCAAATAAATGTCTTCATTCTCTTCCCAATAGTAGAGACCCCACATTCCATCAGTAATGATCTTCAGGTTATATCCAAGCTCCTCTAGTTAAGTTACAATCCAAATTTGCCATCTTATAAACCCTTGTAAAAATTGTAGAGAACAGGGAGAGGAGGAAAAATAGAAATGGGTTAAAGTATACAATATGTGCAAAACAATGAAAGGAAGAAAATATGGAAAACCATTAAATCCTCTCATTTTTGCAACTGTTCACAAATTAATTGGTTTGTACAACTCTTATTGCAAGTTATGTTTCCTTTTGCCCTCTGCTAACACTTCAGCATTTCGGTTTTCTACCTGGTGGGGTTACCCAAACTTTGATTCTCCCTTAATAATCCACTCTTCTTCCCCATTGGGGGAGATAAAATTTTCAAAAAATGAAAGCTATTTAAGAGTAAAGTAACTAAAAAGACTATAGCCTTTAGGACGTTCAAAGATTTTTTTTGTTTATTTAGTTGTTTGTTTATATAGGTTATCTGAAGTCCATATATTTTTGAAATTCAATATAAAAATTTGAAAACCTAAGCACAAATTAGGCAGAATAAAAATTAATAATTATTCAATTTGTTTAGTTTAATTAAAAAATATGCAAATTAGGAATACTACTTGCACTTGCATGACTAAATAATAAAAGCTATTTATTCTTGCATGATGAAAATATTTTGAAAATCTATTTTCTTAAGCTGCATGGCCTAATAAGTTTATTTATTTAAATTGTACTCGTTTTTTAAATTTGTTTTATAAAATTATAAAACACTATAATCCCTAAAAAATTCTTAATAAATCATCTTAAAATTACATCACACATCAGACTTTGGCTAATTGTGAACACTAACTGCCAATAAGAAGGTGAAACAGAAAATCAAAAGAAAAACATGGAAAAGACAAATGGTTTAACAACTCTGAAAATTAACAAAATAAATTACACGATCATCTGGTATAAAATGATAATAATAACAACAATAACAATAATCATACATGTCTTATATTTCAGAAGAAAATAATGAAATTAAAGCAAATTTAATTATGAGAATGACATATAGTTTGCTACTTTCTTGGAAAACAGAATTTACAAGCAACAAGATTATGATGCCAACTGATGTGATTTGCAATAAGAAGTCCCAATAGGGTGCTAGGTTGGAGTAGCCACTTCAGGGAGATACCTGTCCATTCATTATGACTTAATTGCCAGTAATAATTCCTGAATTAAGGGATTTTATGAAAAGTTTCATGAGAGAGTGTCCTAATTATAACCATTTTAGGGAATTAAGTGATTAAAATTTAAATAATCAAAATATCTTTCTACTAATGTATATAACATATCAGTGTACCACCTCACCACCAGCACACCATTACACCTTGATATTTAGGACCCATTAAACAGTCCATTTGATTTTTGAGGAGATACTGAATAATTTCAAAACTGATGAGTTAGATGAAACTTAAACTTTAAAGATTCATAACATTTATTGTGCTTCTATTATTACAACAACAACAGCATTTATTGGGATGCTTCCCCCAAAAAACATCTAGTTCCAAACCTGCATGGTTTATGAGTTTAGTGCCAGTGAACTGTTTTTTTTTTTTTTTTTTTTTTCATATTTTACCAGGAGCTCCCTTGCTTAGCTGAATGCCAGACAGCCTTTTTTTTTTTTTTTTTTTTTTGCCTCTTCATCTTGCTGAAAAGACTTATGTCAATAACTCTGTAACCTGGAATACAGTTCTTCCTGGGAAGTCAAGGTCTGTGATCCAGACCCTGAAGACTCAGATGGGGTGAGATGAATTTTCATGAGCTCTAGAGCATAACTGAAGTCTTTGTGGACCTTGGGTCTTGAATTTTCAGCTCCAAGTTTCCCTGGCCTTATATCTTAGTTCAGGATCTTAGGAAAAGTCATGATCTTTGTAGACTTGACTTGAGTCTGACATAAAGTTTTAGAATGAACCAGAAATTCCAGTCCTAGCCTAGTCATAGTGACTTTACATGCATACGTTTCTGGTTTCAGTTTTTAGTCAGGTTATTGAAGTATAATTTACATAAAATAAAAGTCACTCTTCATAGTTGTACCATTCAGCCCTTATGTCTGGATTCTTTCATTTAGCTGTTTTTAAAATTGATTCATGTTATTGAATAAATCAATGTCACTACTTTTTATTGTTGAGTAGTATTCCATTGTATGGATGTGGAAAATTTGCTCGTCTATTCACCACTTGATAGAGAGTTGGTTTGTTTATAGTTTGAGATGATGACACTTAAGGCTGATATAAATATTCACATATAGGTCTTTGTATGAGCATATAGTTTATATTCTAAGTTAAATGCATAGAAGTTAGAATATTAGGTCTATGATAAGGATATGTTTAACCTCATAAGAAAATGCCAATGTTTTCCAGTATGACTTTCCATTTTACATTCCCACAATCAATGTACCAGATTATGCACTTAATGATAATAATAATAATAATATAACAATAGCAACAATGATAGCCATAATAACAAACCTGCTAAGCACCTATTGAGCACCTCCCATGTAACAGACAACTGCTCATGACAATTGACAGACACTTAATAGTTTTGTAACTTTATGTTGCATATTTTTAATTCATTGCATCCTTAGAGGGACACATGAGGTAGACACAATTATTATCATCCCCATTTTAAAAATGTGTAAATTGAAAGCAAAAAAAAAAATGGCATGTAACTTGCCCGAGATGTCTCAGCCCAGAAGTTTTAGAGTGGATATTCAAATGCAGACAATCTGGCCTGGGAATTGCCTTCCCTAAATACAACATTCTACTGACTATCCATTTCCTGGTTAAATACAAATTAAGAGTAATACAGAGCTGGATGCCTCAAAGAAAAATAGAACATTTCTAAAAATTGCATTCTCAAGGAAGGTGTTGAAAGTCATCTTAAGCTGAATGTAAACTGAAAAAGTCAGTATCCAAGTGTTGAAAAATTGCCATTAGTATGTGCATGCAACAGCTATTCATATAGACAAGTTGTCCTATTTTTCTACATTTACACAATCCGTATTCAAACTGGAGTTTTTCTCTGCTAACTAATGACAGCTTTGGACTGAATGTAATTGAACTAAATTCATAACTGGAAAGTGTTGGGATTTGAATCATGTCCCCCACAAAAGGCATGTTCAGGTCTCATCCCTGGTCCTATGAGTTTGAACCCATCTGTGAATAGAAACTTTAACAATGTCATTAGTTGAAGTGTGTCCAAATGCAATAAGAGTGGCCTTAATCCAATATGGCTGAGGTCCTTGTCAGCAAAGGAAATTGGACATGGAAGGAGAAGTCATGGAGAAGAACCAGAAGCTGGAAGTCAATGGAACCCTTAAGGAAAAGGAGATATCACTGCCACGTGACAGAAAAGCCAAGAATCAAAGATTTCCAGCCATCCAGAAGATACCCCAGGAGGAAGCAAGTTCTCCAGTCACTGAAACTTTGAACCAGTAAATTTTTTTTTTAAGCCAACACATTGTTGGTATTTGTTTTAGCAGCTGAGAAACTAAAAAGTTTTTGGTAATGAAAAGTGGGATGCTGCTATGGCAAATACCTAAAAATGTGAAAACAGCTTTGGAATTATATAATGGAGGATAGGCTGGAAGAATTTTGTGGGGTGGTTGGAACAAAAAGCCTAGATTGCTTTGAAGCACTTGTCAGTAAAAATATGGACATTAAGGGTATTGCTGATGAGGCCTTAGAAGGAAACATTGTGCTACTGGAAATTGTAAGAGAGATGATCCTTGTTATATGGTGGCAGAGAACTCAGCAAAACTGTGTTCTGATGTCAGATTCAAAGTGGAACTTGTAAACCATGAATTTGAGTATTTAGCTAAGGAGATTTCCAAGCTAAGTGTGGAAGATGTGGCATGGTTTCTTGCAGCTTATAGTGAAATGCAAGAGGAAAGTGATAAGCTGAAAACTGAACTCGAGCACAAACAAGCTAGAAGTCGATAGTTTGCAAAACTATGAGCCTCTCCAGATAGTGTGCTCTGAGACCAGAGCCAGAAGCAGTTCTAATCAGGAACCTCCCTGAACTTTTGGGAAGTGACTTCAGAAGACAGGGCTCCATGTGAGGATTTAACTGAACAATCCTTTGCTAAAGAGGATGTGGCTGAACATGGATCCAGTCAGTCACTTCAGTGGAAGTCAGGATTGGACATGCAGTTATCGTGGAAGAATCTGTAAAAAGTTCTATTGTCTTATATTTTAGAACCAATTGAACTGCATGCAAAGCTGACAAGAATTTTGCAAAACTTGCATGAGCAGAACCACTGCTAGTCTGGACCGAAAGGAACAGAGAGGGACTGATTAAAGGACGAATGACTTTAAAGGCAGAATTTTGGAAGCACAGGTCTAGACCAAAAAGATTTTTTTGTGTCATGAGAGCAGGCCCACCCTCATGTGTGAAAAGGGCAGGTCTGCCCCGGCCCTTGGTTTGGGCAGACCATCTGCCCCAGCACTTGAAGAGGGTGGACCTTACGCCTGCTCTCAGGGAAGAATGCTGTCACCCAATGCTCGGAGATGGTGGGGACTATGCCCAGGTGTTTGTGGAAAGCCTGGTCACCATTCTGCTGCTAGGTAAGGGTGGGGCCTACAGCCCAGTGTTCTGGGAGAGCATAGCCGCTGCTCAAGTACTTGGAAGGGGTAGGGCTGCTACCCCATCAGGCCTGAAGATCCACAGATGACTCTCAGACCTTGAGATCTAATGGAGTTTGCCCTGCTGGTTTTTGGACTTGTTTGGGACACATGATCCCTGTGTGCCTTCCAATTTCTCCCTTCTGGAGTGGGAATGTTTATCCTTTAGCTGTCAATCATTGCATGTTGGAAGCAGATAATATTTTTTGTAGGTTTTATAAGTCCACAGATAGAAGAATTTTACACCAAGACCAAAACCATACCCGTAATTGATTTTATGATCTTTTTTACTTAAAATTTTTCTAAGATATTTTAAAAGGCTTTGGGAATGTTGTAATGGAATGCATGTATTTTGCATGCGGCACGAACATGTCTTTTTGTTGTCTAGAGGGCTGACTGTTGGGGATTGAATCGTGTCCCTTAGAAAAGGCATGTTTAGGTCTCATCCCCTGATCCTGTGGGTATAAATAGAAATTTTGAAGATGTTAGTAATTAAAGAGTGCCCAAACTGAATGAGGGTGGGCCTTAATTCAGTATGGCTGAAGTCCTAATTGGACTCAGAAGTTGAAGCCATGAGGCATCCAGCCAGAAGCTGAAAGTCAACAGAATCCAGAAGAGCAAGGAGAAATCATTGCTATGTGCATTGACATGTGACGGAAAAGCCAAGGAACTCCAAAGATTGCCGGCCAATCAGAATATACCAACTCCTCTGAAACCACGGGCCAGTAAATTCCTATTGTAAGCCAGTCCGGTGTATGGTATTTGTTTTAGCAGCTGAGAAACGAAAAGAGAAACAAAAATGGCTTTAATTCTGCAGGAAAAGAATAAAAGTGGAAAAAGTCTGACTCCAAAACACAAACACAATTCTATTTAATGTGAATCAGAAATGGGACATAATATATTTTGTTGCATAAAAGCAAGAGAATGATTTAATGGAAAAATGAAAATACACTTTATATTTTTATTTGATGATTGCATAAAATTGCTCATGACAATAAACACTAGATAGTTTTGCCACTTTATGTTGCACAGAATTATTTATCTTCTCATTAATTAATTTGGAAAATCATTAATTGTATTTTGCCAATGTACACTGAGATAATCAGCTTTTCTATCTGTTATTTAGTGGAATAAAGAGAGAAGGACAATGGAATTGGTTATATCAGAACTTGTTGGGACACCTGTTTTTTTGAAATAGACATAGTAGAATGAGGTAGGAAAAGAGAGAAAGAGAAAAGAAAGAAATGGTAGTTACATTGTTTTTTAAGGGCCCTGAGTTTAGGAATATTATGCATATCACTTTTGTAAGTCACAATTTTCAAAAAAGCATTAATTGCATTTCTCTCCTCTCATTAGTGTTTTTATCGGGTGTGATGCAATACTATTTTTATCTTTATTGATTTCTAATAAAAATTCAAAGTAAAAATTAAAATGTGTGCATATATAACACCTGATATATCTAGATTGAATTAGGCAGCTTCTTACTTCTTCAGCTTATTTCTGAGTACTAAATAAATGCAGGCAGGTAGGTGCTACTCTGCCCAGGTATCTATAATAATTGTCTATTTTCAGGATAGTTTACTATCCTACCTATAGATTGGCTTCCGTAGCTCAAGCTCCCACCAGATATCCCAAAAAGGGAGGCAAGATTAAATAGTTTAAAATATTTCCTCCTAAAGGTCTGTGGTCTTGGGGAGCACCATGTTTGAAATATTTTAGACATCTTATGAAGAAGACAAGGGAGTATTAGAATGTAGGCTTTGCAAGAGCCGGGAATTTGTCTTTTTGCCTCACGTAATGTCTTCTGTGCCAAGAACAATGCCTGGCACATTGTGAGCACTCAAATATTTATTGAATACATAAAAGACTAATGGATCATTTTGGAGGAATGTGCAATGACTTCAGAATGGTGTGAAACTAGGAGATTCAACTTGGTCCAGGTCATGTTCAGTGTGAAACAGCCTCACATGTTTGCTTACGTCTGGCTCTAGTGAATAGATTTACAAATAATTAGTATGAGGGAAATCTTGGACTAAGCCATAACAGAGATCAGAGTGTCTCATCATCCTCTTCCAGGTCATATTTATCTTAACGTATCTTTTATATTTAATATTTTTTTTAATTTTAAAGTTACTTTATTTATCAAATTAAAAAAAAAAAAAAACATTTCCAAATAAAACTAAAGCAAAGCAATGGGAAGCACAAATATCCTGAAATAACTTCATTCCTTCCAATATATACCTACTGTATCAAAAGAAAATTAACAAACTATAGTTACACCTAAGCTTTCCCATATCATTGAGATCACCCTCAGTGTCTTCTCTGTTCTTATTAGGTTATCGTTCCCCCTTCACTAGCTGCTATCTATCTCTAGGTCCCCTATATTCTGCAATATAAGACACGTATTTTACATTTTTTTCAGAGTTCACATTAGTGGTAACATACACTCTTTAATACTTAATTAGTGCTTAAAGTATAAGGATATGGTAAGAGCAAGAGCATAGGCTTGTTTCCCATGTAATTCAGGCTGTGTCCCTTGAACCACAGGCCATTTACCAGAAATGTTACATCTTTAACAAGCAAATTCAAGAAAAGCCTCCTACTGAAGGTAGGATCAAGGCATGGTATTAGCCCAGAAACAAAACTCTTCTATATTCCTACATTTAGAAAGGTCCAGATAGAACCCTAATGAAGAAGGAAGGAAGTCTTACCAATGTAACTGTATATTAGTCTGGGCTTGGGAGAATTATGAAAGAACCATTTTCAGCAGTTCTCCATCTCACCAAGGTCTAACTCTGTCCTTATTCTTCTCGAGAGTTCTACTCACCAGGAATTCCACACGTATGTGCCTATGAATCCTCATGGGAAAGTTACTCTGTATTTTTCAAAATGCTACATGTTAAATTGTTCAGTGCTCTGCTGCTAAACTACTAAAAACCGTATACTGATTTATAGTTATAGAGCCTGTGCCCATATATAATCTCATTTGAGTCACTCAGCTGATTGATGAACCAAGTGTTCTTAATATGTACATTTCTCAGGAGAGAAAATGGAGGCTCAAGTAGGACAAATGACCTACCCAAAGCTATTTATCAATAAGTGATATTATCAAGATTGAATATAGGCCTTATAACACCATGAAGCTGTCTTTTGAGATTTCTCACCTCATGAAGGCGTGATAACGGTTTAACATATCACTACCTCGTATGAATATTTATACTTTTATGTGAAAGTGAAGACCAGCAATGCATAAACCAAAGTTTCCTTAATAGTCAAAAATAAAATATTTTGACAGATCCTTAGGATTTTATTTTGGGAACGGTCATCTTCTCATTTCTTAAGGGTGAGGTTGACTCTGCCTTGATTTTAACCCCATTTATTTACAGACTCTCTCTTGGTCTACAAATGATAAACCCAGAATGCTATCTTTTTAATCTACTTCTGTGGAGTTTTTCAAATGTTGTATATTAGTTCTCTTGATTTTCAGTGTTTCTGTTATAAGCTTTTTCAGAATGTATTAGACACTTGAGCAAGGTAATACTTCTCTGAAGCCACTTACAAGGTATTTCCTTATATAAAATAGTAGAAATTTACCAAATAAAGTTCTATCAAGATAATTTGCACTGCAAGAATAATACAAATTGAGTTCAAGGTAAAGTGATCATAAGAAAGAGAGAGAGAAGTATTCTGGTGAGTAGGAAGATTGTGCTACAAAAATAAATGTGCACAGACCTAAGGTATGCTTGATTTTTCTTCTATATTACCTTATCACACACTTGTTTTTGTGCTATTTAAGACTGAAGTGAATGGTTTTAAGACAGTTTCAGTACTTAGTTACAACATCTGTTAAACCCAAGCAAACTGAGATTCCAACATATGAATGCATCTGGAACTAAACACACACTCACAAAACAAGCAAAAGCCCCTCATTTATCATCAAACCATCCTTATTTTTAAGTCATCCAGAAATCTGTTACCTTTTTCTTATATTGTATTCTTTTCACACAAAGCACTAATTCAAGCATTTTAACCTATGGATATTTTAATTTTCTATTATAAAAGATTAAATGGTACCGTCAGGGAACATCCCTGAATATGGTTAAACTAAAGTAATTAGAAATCAGCTTAAGTACTTAGTGCAAGTTTTTAATTTAAATGGTTGTCAAACTCCCTCTGGAAAAACTACAAATTATTTTGCCAACATAAATTTCAGTTTGTTTCAGTCCTTAATCAATTTAAAACAAGAAGAGTCTAACTATATTGTTTGAATCTAATTAGGCAAAATTTCTGTAACTGGCTAAAAGTTGTTTTAGTGAATCATCAAGTTTGCTGTTTTTTTTTTTTCCACTTTCAAAAAACACTGGTATAATGGAGAAAAAATCAATGTAGTATAGACTCTATTACTACCCAGAAAATTTGATACACACATATTTTGACATGAATTCTAATCAAATTTATAATTAGTTTCACATATGTAGGAATTATTTAATTACCAATGGAGCATGCAACTAAATACAATAATTAAAACAAATGAAGATAAAACATTACTGTTCATTGCATTTGTGGGAGGGAGAAATATTGCAGGTTGGGAGAAGGCCTGTAGAACTTTGCTTTAAAAACCAATGTTGTCTTTTCAGTACAGGCTTCTTAAAATAAACTAGAACTGTCAGTGTTATACTTTTATCTATAGCATTTGTTTTCAAAGTGTTTTTTTCTGTTTGGAGATTTCAGTGTCTTACATTATTCTATGATTTCAGACATCCAGCTATTTTGTAAGGCTGGCAGGATGCATAGATCTTTTTATATAGTGTGAAACACAATATACATGAAGAGGTATATCACTCTTTCTGCACACAAGGAGTCCTGCACCTTTTGAAAGAAACCCTGTTGGCTTTAGTTGTATTTAATAAAAGCCATGAAATATGAGGTGGCTGAATATTTGATAAAAAATGGGTTTGTATAAGCTTTCCTAAGGACAGTTATTGCTAAGTATAAAATGTCACCAAATTAAAGAGAGTAAAAATTAAGGCAAAAGACCCAACAAAAATGGTATAACTCTATTAGTAAACTAATATAAATGCCTTTTTTTAAAAGCATAAATATAATTTTTAGCTAAATATTTATAAACATATACCATAAATATAAGTATGCATACACACATAAACACATATATACAAACACGTACAAATATGTATATATAAACTTTAGATTCTAATTATAATATTTTAGATTTTAAGTTGACTATATGCCATGTTTTTGAAAGACTAGATCTACATAACTACAAAATAATAATAAAATAAAATAATGGGGAAAACAAGATATAAAAATACCTTGGCATTGTTTTTGTTCTTGATGTTGCTTTTGGTTTTTTAGCAGATTTGTATTGCTCATAATGCATGGTCAAAAGTTTGTGTCATGGCGTGTTTATCTTTGCATGTGTAGTAAAAGAGTTAGATCCTTGTTGTAAAAAATAAGTTTCATCAGCTAAAGATTGAGTGAACATGTATGTACGCTCAATGCTCTTATTTTCTGTGTATGTCAACAGTTGCTCATTATTCCTATAAAATGTTTGTGCTTTTTAATGAATGGACTAGTTTAAAAACTAAAATAATATTTTCAGGACACCTGAACAAAATTTGACCTTCTTTCAAACATGTGATAATCATAAAATAAAGCAGAGCTGAGTTCATTAAATCTTTTTTAATGAAAATAACTATTTCTACCAAATATTGAGCCATTACTTGTTCAAAGAACTTCACATATATTGATACAATTCATCCTCCCAATTATTTAGATACACACACATATACATATGAATTTAACAACATAGATCATATTTTCCCCACTGTACAGAAATAAACTGAGGCATAGAGTTTATATCACTTGTGGAAGGCTACAGTGCTAATAATTGAAGGAACTGAGATCTGAGCCCAAGTCCGACTACTTCCAAAACCCAGGCTTTTTTATTAAACCATGATTCTCCTCTAGTATCTCATATAGCAATTTGCATTATAAAATGTCAACAAATGAATAGAGAGACTGACACAAGAAAAAGGCACAGGTCCCCAAATGGTATTTGTTGTATCAGAATAGTGCCTTTATCCAGTGAACATTTATTGAGATCCAGGAATACAATGATAGTTAAGACACAGACCCTGCCTTCTATGAGTGCAGAGTCTGATGGGAGAGGCATATGTAAAAAAATAATAATAATAAAAATTTTAAAAACCCACATATCATTCTAGTAATAGCATATTGACAGTGACTATGGGACGAAGACAGTGGCTAAAAATATTTTGAGGGTGATGTGGATCTTCACAGGGGAGGAGGTGCTTGAACATGCCCTTGTAGAAAGAATGAAAGCCACTTCAGAAACAGGAGGGTAAGGACCTCACATCCAGAGGGAGCAGCCTGCACAAGGGTGGATGGAGAGTAGATCTGTAATTCAAGGTGAGTATGAGGGAGCTATCGAAGATAATGCCACAAAAGTAGGAAAGACCTGGCATGTTTTACCAAGTCATGTTAAATGCTTAATTTAGAACACTAGACTAATCAGAATATTAACAGTAAACTATATGCAAACTCATTGTCCACAATGTCTGGCAATTAGCTAACCCTGAATAAATTAGAGTCACAGAGTGAATGCAAAAATGTGTGGTGGTCAGAACTTTGGACTCTGGAACAAATAAATCGGATCCTGGGTCTGATTACCACAGCTGTATGACTTTGGACAAAACATTTAATTTCTCTGTGTCTCAATTTTCTTTTCTGTAAAAGACAATATAAAGAGCAGCAACAGTAAAAGTGAGAACAACACTAATATTGTTCACTAACATTTTATTGATGCTTTCTTTATCCCAAGCACTGTTCTGAGACATTTATTTGCATTAACTTATTAAATCTCCTCAACCTGTGTTCTGGTTTGCTAATGCTGCTGTTAGGCAAAGTACCAGAAATGGATTGACTTTTATAAAGGGGGTTTATTAGGTCACAAATTTATAGTTCTAAGGTCATAAAGGTGTCCAAACTAAGGCATCAAAACAAAAGGATACCTTTACTGAAGAACTGCTGATGGCATCCACAACACCTCTGTCAGCTGGGAAGACTGGCATCTGCTGTTCCTTTGCTCCCAGGCTGAGTTTCAAAATGGCATTCTCCAAATGTCTCTGGGTCTCTCTTAGCTTCTTCAGGGCAAACTCTGGTCTTTGTCTCTTAGTATCTCCAAAGTCCTTCTGTCCGCATTGCCAACCATCTCTAAGCATCAGCAAGCATCTGGGCCTGTGTAGGCTCTTAGCTTCTCTCTTATATACTCCAGTGAACTAATCAAGACCCACCCTGAATGGGCAGGGTCCTCATCTCCATGGAAATAATTTAATCAAACATTTCCACCCTAACAAACAGACTAATCAGTCTACTCCCACAAGATTGCATTAAGGAATATGGCTTTTGGGGGGACATAACATGAACAAACTAGCACAACCTCCCTACAAAGTTAGATAATATTGTTACCCTCATTTTACAGAGCAAGAGATGAAGTCCACAAAAAAAGCAAAGGCACAGAGCTGGGGGGAGGAGTGTGGATTAGAGCCAAATAGTTCCCTTGTAGAATACTCACTCATGCTATCAGCTGGATTGGAAGGTCCACCATACCTTGCTTTTGTTCTAGCAACCAGCTGCAGTGTGGCAGTTTTTTCCACAGGCCTTCTCAGCCTCTGGTAGGATAGACCAGATTGCTTTTGTGGAAATCTCAGGGAATTGATCGAAGAGAGCCAAAGCATACACTTTAAGGCCTCTTGAAGGCACTCCCAACTTCAGTCGAGTACTGCAAGAGACTCCACTTCTCCGTTTGAAGTTCGCCAAAACCATGTGTAAATGAATATTAGGATGGTAGCAGCTACTGAAGTCCTCTCTGCAAATTCTACCACAAATCTTTCATGGGTATATGTTAGGGACTGAATTGTGTCTCCCAAGAAGATATGTTCAAGCCTTAACCCCCAGAAATGTAGAATGTGGACTTAATTGTAAATAGCATCTTTGAAGATGTTAGTTAAGCTGAGACCAAACTGGATCAGGTTGGGCCCTAATCTAATAAGATTGGTGTTCTCAAAAGGAGAGGCAATTTGGGCACAGGTTGACAGAGAGATGCAAATAGACAGGGAAACACCCATGTGCCAGAGGCAGAGGTTGAGTTATGCCATGGATTGTGGCAAGCCACTGCCAGGACCCTACATGTAGGCTTGGCAAGAAGGGCCTTCCTGATACCTTGACTTAGGCCTTCTTGCCTCTGGAATTTTGAGACAATAAATTCCTGCTGTTTAAGTCAAATAGTCTGTGGTACTCTGTTACATCAGCCTTGATAAACTAAAGCCGTACACTTTGTACTGATCAATGACTACATTTACATGTCTGGGCAATCAAATGGATGAAATTCATGTAACAGTGTTGCTAAACTGAATATGGTATGCTAGACTATATATTTAATGGTGAAACATGTTGTTTAGAGAAGTTTTACTAATATTGATACAAAATACTCTAATTTACCCTCATTTAATGAGAAAATTAAATTAAATAAAGCATTCACTATGCCTCTGTATATAAATCTTTAATTCCTCCTAACAATGATAAAATTAGTCTTTAACTGTTAATGTTCTAAAAGTGCAGAATCTCTTGAGTTCTGAGAGACTTGCTCAGTTAAAAAAAAATAATGATCCTTTTAGAATGGATTTTTAAAAGAAATATCTTGTCATTATAAAGTAGCACACATTGTTAGTCTCATAAGTACTTATGTTTAAGTTAAAACACAATACTGCACTTTTTTTTCAATCTTGCCATCTTTTCCAATGACTTACATTATGGTTTGCTAATGCTGCCCTTTTGCAAAACACCAGAAACTGATTGGCTTTTAGAATGGGGGTTTATTTGGTTACAAAGTTACAGTCTTAAGGCCATAAAGTGTCTAAGGTAAGGCATCACAAAGGGTACCTTCACTGGAGAAAGGCCATTGGCATCCAGAAAACCTCTGTTATCTGGGAAGGCATGTGGCTAGCATCTACTTGTTCCCAGGTTGCATTTCAAAATGACGTTCTCTAAAGTGTTGCTCTTGGAGTGTTTTGTCCTCTATTAGCTGCAGCTGCTCTGCCTCTGGGCCTGTGTGGCTCTTTTTAAAATACTCCGGTGATCCAATAAAGACCCACCCTGAATGGGTGGGGCAACACCTCCATGGAAATAATCCAATGAAAGTTCTTGGCTACAGTTGATTGAGTCACATCTCCATGGAAACACTGAATCAATAGGTTCCAACCTAATCAACGCTATTATCTCTGCCCCTACAAGATTGCATTAAAGAATATGGCTTTTTCTGGAGGACATAATATATACAAACCAGCACAGCTCATTAAAAGTTAATGTGGCATTTTCCCATTGTATCTCACTTCAAAAGTTAGTCTTTCTGAAAATTGCACTATTTATGAAAAATCTTCATCAATGATGTTCAAACCCAAATGTATATATGCCTTGACAATGGCTTATGAGACTCATACTCAGCAATGCCCTGCAGTTTTCCTTTTCAGACACATTTCCCAGGAAAATAGCAGCAGGATAAATATCAATTTTCTATCGTCATTTTCCAGAGTTACCTTCCAAAGTCATCTCATAGCATCACTTTTTGTAGTACATAAGACCACAGGCTTAGAATTCAAATTAACACTTTTCCACTTTTGATAAATTTCTGCATGTAAGAATGACATGCAGAGATTGTGGGAAGGAGCTCATCAGCCACAAGCTGAGCAATTACCACCCTTTAATTTCTTAACATATCAAAATTATAGTTTTTCTTTATATGGAGGCATAACCTATGACTCTGCCTGAAAATTTGACCTGTCATACTCTAGAGAGTGGAACTTGTGATACTCAGGGGAAGGAAACCTGTGATACTTCAGTAGTGGTGACTTCTTTTCATAAGAAGTGATAATTAAATGCCTGACAAATCATCTTTTTTTTTCCTAATTAAACATTTTTAATGATCTTTTGGATTTCTAAGTCTATTTCTTTCTTTCTGCTTCTCATAGTGTTTGGCTCTTTCCTCCCACTGTCTTGCTCAGAAATTTTAACATTTCCCCATTGCTCTCAGACTGAAATTCATTCCCCTTAAATTGGTATCATATGATATATGACACCAGCCTGCCTTGCACTATGGCTTTTCCTACAAATACTCTCACTCCATTCAGAGAGCCCTCTTGATGTGGCTTTACAAACACACATCTAAATCTCTTTCCTCATCTTTTTTACTCATATACTGAATAGTCTAATACTAGTCATCATTTGTCTTTGGCCATCATTTAATTTTAGCCTATCTTAAATCACAATTTCAAGCATATATTTCCTTGATGATTTCTTCATCTCCCGAATTTTTTTAGCATTAAATATTTCTTTCTTTCTTCAGAACTAGACTTATTTGTGTTTTTATTTCTTTTTCTAAATTTGCTTGCTGTCTGGTCAATTAGATCATGAGTTTGTGGGTGTGGCTTTGCCTGATTCCTTTAGCATCCAACCATGTCTCCATCCATTTATCCATGTACATAGGTTTCTATCTCTTTCTCATAAAATTACTAAAGAATTTGTGGCCTGCTACTAGCCCATTTTTTACCAATTTTTCTAATTTAAAAAATGGTGTTAGTGTTATTTATAGAAAACAATTATCTTTATTTGCTTGTTCATTTATTCATTCAAGTAAAACATTTCTTGAGACTAGGTAACTGTGCTAATTATTGGTAAGAAAAGTGAGAGGCCATCATGGCTGAATTTTTTTCATCTATCATAGTATTTGGACCCAATAAAATCATTTTTAAGAAATTATGTTAAGCCCACATATATCTTTATATGCCTAATCTGCTGAATAAAATCCAGGAGATATAAAAGTAATGGAAGTTGAGCTCTAAGTTCTTGTACATCTCTAATGTGATACCCAAAATCAAACAATACATAGAATAATTTAAAGAAATGAGGAGTCTTCTTTCAAGAGTCATTGAAAGAAATGCACTGTGCCCCATTAAAAAGCAGGTATTAAGAATAGTTGTTGGGCTCTTTGGAAAAAGTACAAAAGATAAGAATTCAAGACATTACCACTCTCACTTTTTGTTATACCATGTTGATGTCTACCTAGCTGAGGATCATGTCAATGATCCACTTATCTGAGATAATTATTCATTTAGTGAAATATTTATTTAGGATCTATGATGTGTCAGGCAATGTGCTGGGGGCCTGTTCTGGTTTGCTAATGCTGCCATTATACAAAATACCAGAAATGGATTGGCTTTTATAAAATGAGTTTATTTGGTTTCAAATTTATAGTCTGAAGGCCATGAAAATGTCCAAATTAAGGTATCAACACGAGTATACCTTCATTGAAGGAAAGCCAATGGTGTCCAGAAAACCTCTGTTAGCTGGGAAGGCATGTGGTTGACATCTGCTGATCCCGATTGTGTTCCAGCTCCTCTCTCAACTCCTCTGCATTCTTCAAAATGTTGCCCTTGGGCAGTTTTGTCCTCTCTTAACTTCTCTGGAGCAACCTCTGAGCTATCATCGTCCAAGCATCAGCAAAAGTCTGCTTTCAATGGTCTCCAAAATGTCTCTCTAAGCTGCAGCACTGAGCTCCTTCTGGGGGCTCTTATAGGGCTCCAGTAAACCAATCAAGATCCACGCCGAATGGGCGGGGCCACACCTCCATGGGAATAATCTAATCAAAGGCATTACACACAGGTGGGTGGGTCACATCGCCCTGGGAACAACCTAATACAAGATTTCAACCTAATCAACACTAATATGTCTGCTCCCACAAGATTGCATTAAAGAATATGGCATTTTGGGGGATGTAACACATCCAAACTGGCACAGAGTCCAAAAGGCAGATGTCCTCTAGAAATAAGGCATTTTATATTGAATAGTGGTGACATATTTGTGATAAGCTGGTTATGAGATGCCTTCCAAAACTAGTCCTGTTACTTAAATGTGCATGGCCATCTGGCTGCAGTAAAAAAATTAGAGACCAGTAGGAACTGTGTGAACTGAGGACTACATACCCAATTTAGAAACATGCAAATCCAAATGTTTCAAAAATCCTTTACTAGTAAACAAAAGGAACCTGTAGGGTCAATTGGAATGAAATTCTACCAATTGATGTCCTCATATTGATATATTTTCGACTGGTTCCCCTCATGTAAAAGACATTAAACAATGAAGTGGTTATTTGAAATTATGATTACAGTCATGCCTTTACCAATCAGCTGATATGTATTATCTCACATAGTTTCTGAGGATCAGGAATCGAGCAGAAAGTTAGCTGGGTGGAGTTGGCTCAGGGCTTCTCAAGAAGGTGCAGTTGTCAACCAGTGCTGTAGTCATCAGGGTCCACCAGCTCAATCACATGGTTGTTGGCAGACCTCAGTTCTTCATTTTCTGTTGGTCTAATACCTCAGTTTCTTGCTTTCTGGTTCATTTCATAAGCTGCCTGAGTTTCCTCTCAATATGGCACTGGCTTCCCCCAGAATGAATGATCAGAGATAGATATAGAGAAAGGGAGAGAGGGGGGTGGGTGGTTGGGAATCCCAATGATTTTTACAACCTGGTCTTAGAGTAACACACTGTCACTTCCACCTGATTTCATTAGAATTTCAGCTCACATTCAGCAGGATGGGACTTAAGCTCCACTTCTTGAATAGAGGAGTATCAAAAATTTTATGGATTTTTAAAAAATACTCCTATATAGGCTCTACCACCTCCTAATCTAGACGTTTGATATTGGAAAAGTGTTTTAACCTCTCAATTCCATAAAACTGGTTTAAGGACAAAAGAAGTTGATTTTTGTGCAAGCAAATTGCACAGTGCCATAGAAATAAAATGTGTTTTTAAATAACATCTGTAGTTATGGTTGGTATATTATACTATAGACAACAGCACTATCCTACATCATACAACTGCTCATGATATGGAGCTACCTCACATACTAATGTCCACCTGTAGTCCAAGAAACGGCTGCTTAATATTGCACATGGATAGACAATAATATTTACAATTGACAGTTATGGACACATGTTTTCCAATCAAGGCAATGCCAATCTTATCCATTTTACCTCTTTCAAGCTTATCCATTCTGACCATCTCTGCTGCCAGAACTCTATGCCATTATTATCTTTTACCTGGACTACTGCAATATCCTTTAACTGGTTTTCCAATTATAACTTCTACACTTGCAAATCCATTTACCATGTTGTTGTCAGTGTGCTTTTTAAATTCAACTCTTTCTTATGTGAGTATTAGGACTTTTATATGTTGTACACAAAAGACCTATTCTTACTAAATTTGATGCATTATTTTCTTTATGATGGTATGTGTTTTTCTCCTTGCACAACTTTCAGCATTCATTTCCTATCTAGTTTGAAGTCATAGTGACATTTTGGAAAATTAGTTAGCAAAGGCAAGAATATTAACTTCAAAAAAATACTGATCACCTTTCTTTTTACTTGGTCCCAAATCTGCTTACTTAGCTCCACCCCCAGGTGTCTATTCCAATAACCTGGCAGCAACCTCAGAACCTCCTTTACCCTCACCCTCTATGTTCAGTCTAAAAGCCAATCTTGTTGATTATGCTCCCAGACAATGTTTTGGATCTGTTCATTTTTCTTTATTTCTGTTACTGCTATTATAATTTTTCAGCACCGTCTCTCTCACTTAAATACTGCAATGGTCTGACAACTGGTCTTCCCACTTCCATTTTGTCACTGTCCAATTTATTCTCTTTATTGAAAGTAGGATAAATTTTTAATGTAAAAAGGGGGTTCCTTCTTAAAACACTAGAATAAAGTTCAGAGTTCTTAAAATGGCCTCCAGAGCATATCCTGAAAAGGTCCCTACCTATCTCTCTAGCAACTCTTTCATTCTAACATATGCCATGGTCTTTTATGCTGAGAACTTTAGGCATAAACTTTCTGCCTGTCTGCAAGTATTTTCTTCTTTCTCCATTTTTGTCTGGTATTTACTTACTCACCCTTCTTGTCTCTGGTTATATAGTACTTCCTTAAAGATCCTTTAAATTAAGTCCCCTGTTATAATTGCTTTTTGAAATCTTCCCTTTCACGTCATTGCAAATGTAATTTTAAGGTTGTATTTAACAGTGGGATTTTTTATGGTGTCTGTGGTAGGTTGAATAATGTACCCCAATGAGCAACATGTTCTTAATCTTAATCCTCATTTCTGAGGGTGTGAACTCATGTATCTGCAAATAGGACCTTTTGAAGATGTTATTTTGAGTTAAGGTGTGGCCACCTGAATCAGGGTGGGTCTTAATCATATTACTGGAGACCTTTTAAAGAGAAGAAGCCGAAGCCAGGAGTCAGAGAGAGCTGCCGGGAGAAGCCAGAAGCCAGAAGTCAGTGGAAACTGGAACAGCAGACACAAGGAGAAACAGATCGCCATGTGATGGGAGGTAGAGATGCAAGTCAAGGAATCCCAAGGATCAGGGCAAGCCAGCACCAAAACAACTTCCAGGAGAAAGCATAGTCAGGCTGGCACCTTAATTTTGGACTTCTCACCTCCCCAACCATGAGCTACAAAATGCTTGTTCTTTAAGCCAACCCATTGTGTGATATTTGTCATAGCAGCCTGGTAAATTTAAACAGTCTATTTGTTTTCTCTTGACTGTCAGCTCTATTAAGCAGGGGCTACATCTGTTGATTCCTTGCATCCCTTCAGCACCTATCCTAGTGCCTGACACATGCTAGATGCCTCAGAAAATATTTTTTGAATGAATGAATGACAGCAGGCGTGGAGTGAATTGCTACAACAGTGTGTCATGGGAACACAGGTTCAGGGCACAACAGAAACTTTCAGCAAATGATCCCTTTATTACTTGTACAGTATAAAGAGTCCAGAATGGGCAAATACTCTTTCTGTCACTTACATAGCACAAAGAATCCAAAAGAGCAGGAGAAAAAGTCCCAAGGTGGCCTGTCTTCTGGGGCCACAAAAACTGCTTGTGTTGTGGTTGTTTAGTTGGCAGCTCTGCACGCCCCCCTAGGCAATGGAGACTAGAGACAGATCTACACTGAGTGTGGTTTTTATCCACCTCTAGGTGAGGGGATCCTGCCACTGAGAATTCTGTTTTGATAAGCATATGGCTCTGCTTTTTCGAGGTTTCTAGGTGTAATGTCTGGCTGGGCCTTTTTATTAAACTTAACATCTCCCCCCAGTTGTTGAATGGCACACAAGAGAAAAGGAGGTGGGGTTAGTGGAAGGCTGCAGGATGGCCACTATATTCATGACATCTCTAAGAGAAGGAAGTGAGACTAGGTGAGGTCTGAGCTGTCTGTGATTTCCCTAACAGCAAGCTTTTAAAACCTCCCATGAGTCAGGAATTATTTATTAGGTTAGTTGGCAGGATGGTACTGTTAAGTTTCAGTTACAAAGAATGAGATTGCTCAACTCCATGGGCTCAGACCAGAGTGAAGGTTCAGAGCCTAGTGGATGGATTCTATTGACAGGCAAGGAAGAGAAGGTGCAGAAATGTGCTTTGTCTACTTGATATTCTAAATTGAACTATCTGGACATGAGGCATTTAGGATGTTGCTGCCAAGTAACTGGCTTTGTACCAGTTTGAATTTTAGAACAGGGAAGCATATCTGCTGATAATCTTCCATGTCTTTATGTTACAAAGTTTACAAATTTGAAATTTGATTTTAGCATGTGTTTCTAGATCCAGTTCTGATATTTACAATCATTCCCTCTTGATGATGGCTGAATACTCATGACCTAAATGTTAATACAAAATATAAGCTTAGGGTTTACAGTCTGGATTTTAGAAGACTAAGGTGCTGCTTTTATTTGATGATTACTATTGACTTAAACCAACAGAGGCTAAATGAAATTAGGATTTTTTTATTTATCTGTAAAATCTTATAATGCCTATGGCCAAGGAAAACAAGTGCCAGCCCATAAATATATATATATGTCCTGAGGTTTAAAGAAGTTATCTTGGCTATTTTAAGAAGTCATACTTAAATTTTAAAATTTAAAATTTAAACATTCCTATGTTATATAGGAAAATTTATTTATGTACTGTCATTTCCAAAAAAAACCCACTTCTGATGATTTCTATGTACAGCAATCAGTCTTGAATATGGGGATATAAAGAAATTATAATATGGTCTGTTCATAATGAGCTTTACACCTAGTGTAGAACACACATGCACACACATGCACAAACACACACTTAAAATTTAAAATACAAGTACTGAGTTCTCTACTTCCAGGTGAATAATTCAAAAGAAAAATGGATCATTATGCCCGGGAAAGTCTGAGAACATAAACCTCTGTTAAGATATTAAACATTATAGGATTATATGAAGTAGAGATAGGGAAAAGTTATTTCAGGGATAAAGATAATATGTGAAAAGTCCTAACGTTATGGAAGTCCATGTTCTTTTGGAGAATGGGGAGTTTCTTGGCATAGCTAGATTTTAGCATTCATAGTAGGGAAAGTGGAAAGCCTTCCTTGATGTCCCCAGGTAGTTAGAAATTTTCTCTTCTGTGATTCCACTCCAAATTGCATGTGGATTTTCATTGCATTTATCATATTACATGAAAAAAATTTGTTTATATTTCTCTCTCCCATTAGACCATAATTTATGGATATTAGCTCTTAAGAAAATATCTGATATGTTGTAGTCATTCAAATAATATTTCTCAAATCAGTGAGTCTGGAAAATTTAGGTTGGAACCAGATTCCAACCAGAAACCTCTGGCTTATATGCCTCGTGAAAAGTTTGGAGTTCCATCTTATTTGCTTTAAAAATTAGGAAATTCTTCATAATAATCTGAATTTCTCTCTTCTCTTTAAAATTTAAACCTTAAGCAACTCATGTGACAACATTCATCTGAAGTTGAGGGGGGTGGGCAGTTGCCCACTTTCAAAGGGCTTTCTTTGCATATGACCACAATCCCCATATCTCCCTTTTGTATTATACCCAACCTATTTCACCCATTTGTTACCTGCTAGGCTGCTGTAGGTCCTTTTTTTCCCCCTCTGCTGCAGAGCAGGGGGCTAAGAGTAAATAGCACATTATCAAGTATGTGTTTTTGAAATATGTTTTGGCAGCTGTGGGTATTATTTAGCTACAGAAGTAGGTCAGTTTATAGAATATTATGTGTTTAGCAGTATCTGAAAATAGCTTTATATGCTTGTTAAAAAGAAATGTATATGCATTGTTCTCTAATATTCTTGGAAGCATAAAATTATTTTTATTATTAAAAAATAAGTTTGGTTCAGAGTAAAGGTGAGCATCTTGCATTATTACCATGTAGTTCCAAAATAATCTAGGCAATATTGTGATTTGCCCAAGAGAAATAGACTTAATTGTAAAACTGAGATCTGTTTTTTTTTTTTTGCTTTAAAAAAAATCCGCTTAGCTCGTAAGTTGATAAAAATAATTCCACAGGAAACAGGAAAGATGGAATATACCAACATGTATTTACCAAGCCAACAAGTTTTTATCATGAGCTACAGATGTTCTCTGAATGTGAAGTATACATTGCATTGTGCCTACTTCATGCATTTGTGATATTTTTGGCAGAATGTTTTTATACATTATTCTCTAAATATAAAAATTGTACCAGTACAAGCTAAGTAGGAAAGATGATTGTTTACCACTCCCTTTTTGCAGAGGTATTTTTATCATGTCTTAGCAGCAGATATTTATACATCAGATCCCTTCTCTAAGACGTTAGATACAGCTTTGCAAACAACTGCGTTTTTTTCTTTCCTTAACAACCACCTCTTTTGAAACGAGGTGTCTTTGCAGTGCCAAAATTAAATATTCAGTTTCGTCAAGTACTATAATCTGTGGTACAGAATGGGTAGGTGGGAAAATGCTGAGATCTCAGCTCTTTCCTATTACTGTGTTATGAAAAATGTTGACAAACATTTGGGAGAACTGAGAGATGGTAGAGGCAGGTTAGGATCTGGTAGCTGCAGAGAGACCAGAGAAAACTGTCAGCTTATCTCTCCTGGCTTTTGATGCTTATGTATAGAGGAAGATTCTACAGCCTTCCTAATTTTTTTAACGTTCCCTGAATAATTCAAATGGAAAGCTTGATGGGAACCTACCTGCTTTGTAAAATGTATGGGAAAGCCAGCGTTTTTGCATTTCTGCTGAATAAAATGACAGGATTGGCTCCAGGTTTCTAGTCCCAGTAAAAGCCTTCAGGTTCGTCTGTGACAGGACTCTCCTAGAGGTTATTTTTACCTGGCATGGCTGTGCTGTGGCTGCTGCTGCTGTTCTCGATGGCAGAAATCACTTCTCCTGTGGGTGTCTCAGGAAGAATGAAAGCTGGGCCAAGGTGGAGAGGTGAAAAGAATCGTGAGTAACCAGGATTTTCATTCTTGTGCATTTCTTTTTTTCTTCTTTAGATTTAGGAATGCATTCGGGTCTGCCTAGCTTTGCAGTTCACAGCATTTCCAAGAGGTTGTTTCAGGACTTAAAAATAATTTTACCCATTAAATATGCATGAAGAATAAATGGGCTCCACCTCCTGTAAGCTTCCCACATCTGCAATATTGTTCTGGATTTCATTGCAAGAGTTTTGCTTGCCTTTGCTAGTTAACTGTTACAATTCCTGGGACTTGTAAAGACTCAGAACAGATTGATCCAAGGGCTGTGAATGCAATCTAACACAGACCTCTGCTAGGTAAAGTTCAAACATGTTACTGATATTTGCTGATATTCAAATTATAACTCTGTAATAAAATTCCTTACAGGTACACATTTTGTCCTAAAGGTAACAAGAAAGGAAAATTAGAAATACCAAATGTCATAGAACTCTGATTTTAATAAGTTAAGAGTGGGTGTGTTTTACCATTGGGGAGTGCAAGTTGAAAAATGTATTAGTCTTTGGAGTCACTAACTTCTTCATTCCCCCCCATGGAAATGAAAGATTGTTATAATTTTCCCATTAAATTTGTGTATTTAAGATATGCGGTATCTGAGTTACTAATTTAGTGTTTAGGACTGAATTGATTTCTGGTTATCATTAGAGGAGAGAGAAATGGATGGACTTGACATGTGTCTCCCTCTGAACTAGTTGGACAGATCCAGCCACTGTCTTTTCTCTGTTGTACCACACAACAGGCCACCAGTTGCAGAGAAGTATAACTTTCCGTGTGTGTGTGTGTGTGTGTGTGTGTGTGTGTGCACGTGCACGTATGTGTGAAAAGTTTGGAAGTAGATGTATTCCTCTTCTCTATATGTCTCTTCCAAAACAGAAAGGAATAGAAATGAACTAAGATATCTATTTGCAGAAAGGGAATTCTTTTAAAATGCCTTCACTCATGTTCAGAGGACACATGGCAACAAATTTATTTTACTGGAACTTCCTCCTGATGATTCAAAGTAACACTGACGATAATTGCTGGGTGTATGACCTTTGTCCTAATGTGCTGTTAGTCCATTTAGAGTTCTGTTTCACTGACTACAGCAGGAGTTGGAAAGCTCTGATGACTAAATCAATGGTGACTGGAAGCGAAAAAACTGAAAAAGTCCTGGGTTTAATTTGCTCACCTTCTTACCAGAATTTCTCAGTACCCCGTTATTACTGCCCTTTTACTTCTCTTTCTCTTTTCTCTCTTTCTTTTCCTTTAATCTTTCTTTCTTCACTCTGTGATTCAGAAAAGGTCCTCCTTTTCTGAATAATAGGTCAGCTATTTCTTCTCTAGACATAAAAGTTGCTCCAGTGGTTTCTGCCTCTGTTCCAGGGTAGAACCATGAAGTCTAAATCTTGTATCCCCATTGAAGAATATTATTGTGTTTAGCAAGGAGGAATTTATTCATCCCCAAAGTCCAAGATTCATCAGATTCACCCCACACCTTGGATTCTACTCCTTAATTATAATAATTTTCATATCAATTATACAAAAATATTTTTATACTAAGCTCTTGATAGCAAAGATGGATATTACTACACTCATTTAAAGATGAAGAAACTGAAATTAACTGTTTAGAGTCTATAATCTAAGTGTTTAGGTTTCTAATTCTGCATTCTTCCCATTGCAAAGAGCTCCCTTAGAGAATTTTCAGCTTGTGGAAAACTCATGTCTCAATCACTGAGTAGGTTTTGGGACCATTTTTTTTTTTTTTAATACAACCAAAATAAATCTGTTTCAGATTACTCCATATGCTACTCTACCATACAGGCACTTCCAGAGTCTTCCCTCTGGCTTGACTTAAATAAATGTCTTTAGAGGACAGCAAAGGACCAGTAGTAAGCTCCAAATGGCAAGTTTAAGAATTTGCATAGTTCAAAAAAGTTAATTTCTAAGGAAACAATCCTTGGAAAAAAATTGAGAGAGGGGGCAGGGTAAGATAACAGGAGATATTATGATAAACCAATTGTACTTAACACGGAGATGGTTATATGTGTTTAAATGATTTAACTCTTCAAGAGGTGACTGAATTCTAAAAATTTCCTATACTGTAGTTGTCACTATGGTAGTATCCGATGCCAAAGAAACAACACTGTAGGGAGATAACACACACCCTTTAAACTCTCACCTATCAACCTTTTACTTCACAAATAATCTTCTGGGAAACACCGAATTGAGTAATCTAACCACACCCTTGCATTGAAGAGCTCAGGTGAGGAAAGATGAGGCAATTCATTGACATTTTCTCAACTAAGAGGATTCTTGTAGGGACACAGATCAATTTATTCCCAACAATAAGCAACTTATTATGATGGAAAGCTTATTTTCGACTTAACAGATATTCTTTGTCTGGGGGGTGGCGGCAGGGTGCGGGGGAAGCAGAATGTGTGAAATACATTTAGAGAGGTGTTCAAATTCCTAACAAATTGGGAGTTACATAATAAACTTAAAGTTGCAGTATAAAACTCTAGGTAAGAAATCTCAGTCAGAATTTATATTCTAAAAATGTCAAGTCACAGTTTTTGGTATGCACCTGAATGTTTGTAGGAATTTATATTCTTTGTTGCCTATATCAGAGTTGTTATGATTCTTTTTTCTTTTGTGGAGGGTCATATGCCAATTGTGGACACCTGGAAGGCAGAAAAAGACTTCAGAAATGGTCAAAGATATTACTCTACTTCAAAAATATTGCATTTATATTCCCTGAGATACTTTAGTGCCCTCAAATATTTCCTTTTCTTATATTTTTTGGTAACTAGAACTTTATAAGTTTTTTAGTGTTTATCAAACTTTTTGCATTTGTGTGTAATTTTGCCTTTTTCTTGGAATTGTGAACTCCTCAAGTAGGAGACTCCCTTAGTCATTTTCAGCACCTAGTAGAATGCCTGGCACATTGTAGAAACTCAATGCATATTTGCTTGAATAAATGGACTCTTTAAAACTACCAACAAATTTGGGACTATAAATAGCATATATCATTTCAGTAAACTGTTTTGGAAAAGATAACGTTATTGATAACATTCATATCCTTTGATCAAAGATGTGTGTATGAATATGTACATTACAATGTTAATTATTACAAAAAATATATCTAAATGTAAATTATGTAAAGGTAAGTAAATATTGTAGGTCCAGTAAAATGTAATCATTTTCAAACATTAAAATTGAGTTCTAGAAAATAGCATAGAAAAATGTTAAATTTGGTAAGAAATTCAGGCTGTGCAGTTTTGTGTACATCATGATGCAAAAGAAGTCCTCATAAAGGCATTCTCAGACTAAGAAGAATAGCAAAACTTAACCACTCCTAAACATTTTTTCCTGTTTTTTGATTTATGCTACCTCCAAGTATGTCACTTAATTTCGTGTGTGTTTATGTGTTTTCATTTTTTTATTGTGGAATATAGCATATATACATAAGAGTGATAACTTTCAAAGTGTGATTTAACTGGTAGGTAGATAGCAAAATTCAAAGAATGTTATGGGTTACCATTTCAGTTATTTCCTTATTGTGAAATATGACATACATGCAGAATGATGATAACTTTCAAAGTATGATTTAACAAGCAGTTATATAGGAAATTTCAAAGAATGCTGTGGGTTACAGTACCATAGTTTCATTTATTTTCTTATTATGAAATATAACATATATACAGAAAGGTGATAACTTTCCAAGCGCAACTTAACAAGTAGCTATAGAGCAAATTTCAAAGAATGTTATGGGTTACGGCTCTACCATTTCAGTTCTTTCTTCCTAGCTATTCTAATACCCTAGCAACTAAGAAAAACATTATATAAAGATTCGTTATTCATAATCCTTTATTAAATTCTATCTTATTTGTTTCTCTAGTTTAATCACTTTCCCCATCTTCAGGGATTTCTGGGCAGTAACCACCCTAACTTGTTCATGTTGAAAAGGGCTGTCAACATTATGGGAAAAGGGAACACATCTGGTTGATGTTCTTGAAGAGGGTGTTGCCTCTGGGTTTGGGGACTTACCTGGCATAGGAACACTCCTGAGAATTTAAGTTTCTGAAAAATAAACTTAGTGAGTGAAACTTTTATAGAGTCTCAGATAGAGACCAATGTATTCTTTAGAGTTTTCTGGACTACTGTTGATTTGGGCTTGTCATACTGTGGCCATTTGGCAGATCTAGGTGAAGCTTGCCTAGGAGTAACCTTCGGAACAACCTTGACTTGATTTGAAATCTCTTAGCCACTGAAACCTTATTTTCTTGCCTTTCTTTTCCCCCTTTTGGTCTAAAAGTCATTCTCAATCACTTGATGCCAGGGTCAGGCTCATTCCTGGGATCCATGTCCCACGTCGCCAAGGAGACTCACTCACCTGGGAATCCTGTCCCATGCCAGGGGTGTGTGATTAATTTATCTGCAGGGTTGGGCTTAGAGAGAGAAAGGCCACATCTGCGCAACAAAAGAGGTTCTCTGGAGGTGACTACTAAGCATAATTATAGGTGGGCTTAGCCTCCCCTTTACAGCCGTAAGGTTCACAAGATCAAGCCTCAAAATTGAGGGCTTGACTTATTAAGTATGGGTTTCCTAATTTCACATGGCATATGTTCTGTCAAACATGAACAATCAATGTCTCACATGATCTTCACTTAGTTGTACAATCATCATCACTCACCATTGTAAACAATTCTCATGACTCAAAACACTCCAAAGGACTTATCAGCCCTTATTTATTTATCCCTGGTGTTTGTGTGGTCCTAGTAAGGTGGTACTAGTAAGTCATTCCTATTAATTATAGTCTCTATAGGTAGTTTTTCCCATATACCACTCTGTTGTTAATTCTTTGTACCAATGCCATATCTTAGAAATATATCATGCAAGCACTTTTTATATTTGTAGTGCTAATCTGTGGGATACATACCTTTAAACAACCACTTTCAATCATTTTCTTCCTCAAAGCCCCAGTATGTCACTTTATATCATAGGTTTATTTTCGTTTACCCCCATTATAATATAAACTTAAAGAAGGGTTTCAAAGAAAGAAACTTGTCTTTGTTGTTATTTTTTCTTGTTATTGTTATCTATTCTATTTATTGTTTCTTTTCTCATGCAAGCACCTTCTTTGAGTTTATATTATAATGGGTAAAATAAATAATAACTGTTCTTCAGCTTCACACATAACTCTCGTAAGTTTCTATTATTTGCATTATTGATTCTTTATTAATTTTCCACCAATGTTTATATAGGTAGATATGTAGGCTATTATAGGAAAATAAACTTATAGTGTTGTTCAGCAAGGTAAGGCCCGAAAGCTATGTGTTTATGTATACCATTTAATACCACCTCTGAATGAATGCCTGAAAGGTATGAACATTCACATATTCTTTTCTATTTTTTAATACTATCAGATTTCAAGATATATGTCATTAATGCCATATTTCTATTGCCTATCAGGTTTTCAGATCTCTTTTGTTACTCCATTTCTATAAGAAAAGATGCATTTGAGTTGAACTCTATAAATCTATATGGAAAAAAGCAAACATATATATAGAGAGAGAAAAAATAATTGTATCTTATTTAAAAACTCTAAAATGTAAAAAACATATAAAATAAAAATAATAAAAAAATAAAAACTAACTCAATCTAACTTAATCAGGAATTTTCTAGGCCCTTTATATAAGTGCTTCAAATGTGAATCATACTCTCATCCTTAAACTTGTGAACCTAAACATACATATTTTCAAAAACAACTTGCTGTGGCTGAAACATCTTATGTTTAAAGTGTCACATTCATTTATGGACACAACCCCCCATGCCACCCCCTGCCCCACCTCCATACACACACAATGCATCTTCCCTTCAAGAATGCCAAACTTCAGTCTTCTGGCAAAAAAAAAAAAAAAAAAATCCACCATAAATAAACCAAAGTGCGTTTCTTGTTTTGATGCTTTATGTTTAACCTTCCATCTCAACATTTTTAAATGAACTCTCTATAGTTATCTTTAACCATTGGCTCCTTTTCTTCTGTCACTGACCTGGGTCAAGGGTTTCGTGTAAATGTTTTTGAAATATTAGAATCACCCAGGCCAAAGTCCATCAAAAATGCCCTGAAATCATTTGAAATAAATGAAAAAAATAGCTTTAAAAACTTAGTTAACCTTGATATTTCTCAAATTTTATGTTTCATCTTTACCATATTATTTAAAATATCCCAAACTCTACAATTCTCCAAAAGCTTAGTTCTACCAAAAGTTTTTCCTCTTCTTTAAGAGTACATATTTTGAAAAGGTGGGAGCCAATTAAATAGGCTTACTAATTTAGGGTTGAAAAAACAATCTGTTGTGCCCTTTAGATTTAGTCTCTTCTTTTTCCCACCTTTTCACATTTTACACATTTTTAAGAAGCACTGTTGTAAAGGAAATATGTACAATAACTTAAAATAGTATGTAGCAATAATCCACAATATAAAGTCAAGAGTCTTTAATATTTGTTGTTCTTTTTTTTATATCCGGTGAGAAAATATTCTTGCAGTGTTGATCAGCTAATGAGGCTGATACTAAAAATCAATATATTTATGTTGAACCAGAGTATAAAGCAGTTAGTTACCTCCAGGCAAAGGTTACTATCCACGATACACCTAAAACACAGCTTGAAGCCAACAATACAAGACAGTCAACTGGGAAACATGAGAAGCTGACAGGATTTGCCAGTGAGCAGCCGCATGGATGATTGGACCCTATCAGAGAAAGAGTAATGTGCTTCCTTGAAGATAAAAAAAAGGCAGAACCCAATGTTATAACACACAACTGACACTGCTCCCATCTTCTCAGATAAAACCTTCCTTCTGCAACCACCTAAGCTACCAGTTGCAGTCAGAAGGGTAGAGATTGCATATATTAGTTTAGTAAAATTCATAAATTCCCAGAGGATTATCTGTATATCGTGATACTTTTCAGTTGTAACAAATGCTCCACAACAATGCAAGGTGTTAATGATGGAATGGTGTATGAGAATCCTGTATTTTACGCATGATTGTTCTGTCAATCCACAACTTCTCTAACAAAGTGTATATACATATATCCACACACAGTGTGTCAAAGTGAAACTCCAGAAAGTGCACCATATTTCTTTTTATGTAGAACAATTGTGTTACATGTCTATGATCATGTGTAGTGTGATATTTTTTTTGAAGAATTAATGTGCATTCTGTCACTAATTCTTTGTAAACTCAGTAGTTGAAATAAAAGACCAAAATTTCAATGGGATAATTAGGACACTTTCCATTTGATTCAAGCTGATAAATATTTAAACTATTATTTCTCAACACAAGAAAGGTCCAGAGAGACTTCTTAGTAGTTATAACAAGTAAAGAATTGGAATAGAGTGAATTTGATTACACCATTTCTATAAGATACATTTAAGATGAAGCCATTTGCCATTTATTTTTTAATATCCATAATTTAATTATGTTCTAGTTTTATTAAATTACCATCATAAATGTATACTTTATAGATAATTAAAATACTAGCATAGCAACACTGGCCTTTGCATTAAAGCAATGCATACCTATCCTTCCTGTGTCCCTTTCCATTTAGTCAATACTTGATTGTTCAGAAAAGAAAGTTTAACTGATGGCAGAATATGAGATGCCTTTAGTGGCCGACACCAAATCATTTTATCTACATCCAAAGAATTCAAGGTCAGTAGCAACATGAAAGCAACTTTGTTTTATTCAAATTTCTCCAAACTGCTATGCCTGTTGTCTGAGGATGAATACAAACACCAGCTGACAGGTAAGAAACTCAGAGTTAGTTAAATGTCGTAGACTAACACTTCAATTTTGAGCCTGCCCATTTTGAGTTTTATATTGCACTAGTATGCAATAATGGCAGATATGGTTGTGCTAATGTATACACACATATGTAGGAAAGACTGGGGTTATAGAAGATGATTTTGACTGTAACTATGGCACAAAGGTCAAAAACCTAAGGCTGTAGCAGATGAAGAGAAAGTAAATTCCTAGATCATATACATTCCATTGTAACTGTGATGTCTCAAGTTCCCTAGCCTCAAATCTGGGGACCAGGAGAAAGTGCTCAGCTGTTCCATGGATGCTTAAGAAAACAGCTGAATTCAGCTGTCACGCACATGACTAGAAGAGCAATTTTCCAGGTAATTCATCCCCAAACCATTCCATATTGAAAAGTTAAAACTCAAGACTCAGAGTTTCAAAACAATAAAACAACAATAATAATTGTGATTCCATTTTTACACAAATTGATGGGAATTAATGCATATGGATATGAAAAGGTGAATAATCTTACAGGATAAGCAGGATGTCCATGTATAATCTCAATTTTTGGAAACTGAGCATTCATCCTGGCTCCTGCCACATAGAAATGACCCATCTAGTAATATGGCTTTAACTATCTCCCCTGTAATGATTTCAAATATATCTTTTTGGTTTTAACCTAATTTATTCATAAATTTGAAGGAGATCAAAATATCAATGAAGTCTATACTTTTTTTGTTTGTTTTTTTCCTCATTTAGTGGTACAGGTGTGTTCTGGTTTGCTAATGCTGCCATTATGCAAAATACCAGACACGGATTGGCTTTTATAAAGGGGATTTATTAAGTTACATATTTACAGTTCTAAGGCCATAAAGGTGTCCAAATTCAGGCATCAACAAGAAAGTACCTTCACTGAAGAATGACCAATGGCATCCAGAGCACCTCTGTAAGCTGGGAAGGCACATGCTGGCATTTGCTGTTCCTTTGTTCCCAGGTTGTGTTTAAAAATGTGTTCTCCAAAATGTTTCTGGGTCTCTCTTAGCTGCTCTTAGGGCGTTTTGTCCTTTCTTAGTTTCTCCACACCAAACTCTGGGCTAGCATCTCCAAAGTATCAGCAGCATTCTGGGCCTTTGATGGCTCTTTTTGAAGGACTCCAGGCTGAATGGGTGGGGCTGCACCTCTATGGAAAAAGTCTAATCAAAGGTGTTACCCACAGTTGGGTGAGTCACATCTCCGTGGAAACACTCAATCAAAAATTTCCACCCAACAAAATTGGGTTAAATGATTATGACTCTTTTTTGGATATAATATATCCAAACCAGCACAAGATGTGTTCCAACAAGTTTGGCTATGTAGTTGATTTTTGTTAGTTGACTACTATTTTCCAATTGACTTTGATTTTGTAATTAGAAATTTGAACTCATAAAAATTCAGTGCAAGGCATAGTAAAACCAAATGTAAGAATATAATGCCTTTGAAAAACTTGTTATTTAAAAAAGAAAGACTAGTAGAATTTTTACAGTTTGCTAGTCCTTCTTAGAGACTACCTAATATTCACCATTTGAAACTGTTGCCAGGTAACAGAAGTATTAAAATTTTATGTGATAGAGCTCAGTTAGTTTTGGACAGTGTAATGAAGTAGAATAGTGTGCCCAAGGAAAAAGGGTGCTCTAGCTTATCCAAAACCCCTGCCAAAAATAGCCATGATTTTTAACTATGCATCAGTTTAATGCTCTTGTCATTAATATCGTCACACTAAATGTCAGTATGGAGTTGTTTAATTAATATAAGAAAATGCTGTGCAGGTTCAACGGATATAGTCTTGGATCATCTCTCATTTTTACCATGACAAAAGAATTCATAGAATTATTAGCATTAAAATTTCTGATTTTGTTGCATTTTTCTCTTTGGAGAGAAACACAGCAGAGAGAGGGAGTTAGGGTTCTACGAGACTGCATAATTGAGAGGTGGATTGTGGGAGAGTGAGTGATAATTTAAGGACATTTTGGCAGCCCATTAACCAGAAACATTTAATGGAACAGTTTATCTTAACATAGCATTGTAACCTTAACAAAGTTTATGGACATGAAGCCTAGGAGCTCTGCCAGAAATGTCATCATTCACTACCAAGGAATCTTTGTCTATATAAAAGAAACCATCATGAAAATAATCATCCAAACTGTTTCCTCATGAGAAGTAGTACCTAATTTAGAGTAAAGAAGTGGTCAGTACAAACCCAAATTTGAAAACAGAGGATAAATTTCCATATCATATGGAGGCTATGAGAGCAGGAGACCTGGATCAGACTTAGAAAGGTTCAAATCCCAATGTTTCTGTGTACTTGCTGTGGGACCATATACACTCTATCTGTATCTCCATTTGTATCTGTTGAATGGAGATAAGAATATGTTCTCTTCCACAAGTTGTGAAGATGCACCATAGCATCCATAGAGGTTCAGCGTATAAATGGTCAAAAACTGGTGACTCTGTGGTAGTTATAGTTCTTAGTATTGGTGTTGTAGTTATTAATATGAAATTTTGCTTCTGCTCAATATACCTCTTTATTTACTGCAATACTTACTTGCAATAATTATCAACAGGAAACATGCTGGTTGGTACAGAATGAGATCACTGTATGCAATGGGAGGATGTAGCATAAGCTGGCAATGAAGGGATAGTGATAGATAACGATAATAACCTGTAATATTAAAAGATATGTTGGTGACCTTTAAAAACAAACAATTGGGAATATATTTTTAATGATAAACAATTCTCTCCAGGTTGAAAAATTATGATGCAAACCAATCACCAATCTTATCTTATTCATGTTTACTTTTATTCTAATGCTCACATATATTCATATGGTATACTGTGATAAGTGCTTAAAAAGACAATTATTTTGTGTTTTGAGATTTACACTCAAAAATTAATATGACACACTGTACAACAGGTTATATAGCAAATAATTGTAAAAAGAAATAAAAGGCAAAATGTGTTTAACAAATAGAAATTAGTCATTAGTTCACCCACAATATGTGCTTGTAGTTAAATACATACACATTTTATATGCGTGTGCTTAAAACTTCCAAATATAATTATGGTTATTACTCTCTTCCTCTCTGAAAAGTTATTTGAAAGAGCACCTAAGGTTCTTGTAAATGTCAGGACTATATCTTGAAGAAAATTAGAGAAATCTGAATGCTCTTTCTTTGCCAAGAAATTCATTTTATTTTTATTGCCCTGTAATATATTTTTATTTTATGTGTCATAAATTATTACGGACTCTTTGGTATTATCTGCAGAGTACCCATATTAATTACTGCCCTCCTTTTCCTGCCATGCATGCTTAAGAAGTGTCCTGACTCTGTTCTGATGATTAACTCATGATGAACATATATTCTCATTTACAATTACACAGTGGATGTGTGGTGTATTCAAGTCACTTAAATTCTCTTAGGCACTTAACTAACTAGAATGCTTCAGTCTTAAAGGAGCTTACCTGTTCCTCTTCATCTTCTAAAATCAGATATCTGGCATTAGCCATGCCCAAAGGATTTAATTTCCCTGTCTATTCTTAAACATCCTTTATGAGAGAGTAGACCCAATTCACATTTATATGCCTACCCTCAGAAGGCTTGGAATGAGTCTGTCATCAAAATGTACAAGCCTAAATATCAATTCTCCCATCTTTTAGCCTTTAACATCTTTTTATTAATATCCCATTTAACAACACATTTTAGAGACTTATCTTCCATAAGTAAATAATGGATTAATTAATGGAAAAAAATGGGCAAAAATGCCACAAGTAGTAGCTTAAGGAAATTAGGGATAAGATACATACATATATATATATATGTATGTATTGAATGATTCTTAGCAATTATTTAGCAACTTCTTGGTTTACTGAATGAACAATAATAATTATTTCCAAGTAACCAACTTTTGGCTATAAACACATATTGGATTTTGTTTATCAAATTTACATAAGGGTGTTGTTTTAGTTTTCTGAAGTTGCCAAAATGCAATGTACCAGAAATGGATTGGCTTTTACAATGGGATTTATTAACTTGTAAGCTTACATTCTTAGGCCGTGAAAATGTCCAAATCAAGGCATCAACAGGCAGTGCTTTTCCCCGAAGACCGGCTACTGGCAATCCTCAGCTCTTCTGTCACGTGGCAAGGCACATGGTGATGTCTGCTGGACTCCACCTTCTCTCCTGGGTTTTGTTGCTTCCAGCTTTTGACTTCAGTGCTTCGTCTCTGTTTCTGTGGTTTCTCTCTGTTTGCTGTGTGTCTTCTCTCAACTTCTCTGGCTTTTCTCTCCGAGCTTCTTTGTGTACTTCTCTGAATTTCATCTCTTATGAAGACTTCCAATAAGAGGATTAAGACCCACTTGGGGCATATGTTAACTGAAATAACCTAATCAAAAGGTCCCAACTACAATAGGTTTACACCCACAGTAGTGGGTTAGCTTTAAGAACATTATCTTTTCTGTGGTACATAGAGCTTCAAACCATCACAGGTATATACATATACATGTACATGTACATGTACATATTCATACACATGTACATATTCATATACATATACATACACATACATATATCTCAACTTTTAGTCTGTTCTCTGCTAAGGAGTCATTAGATGTGAGTCAGTAGTAATTATTGATGGAGCTATTGTCAAATGCCAGTTGTCTTAGTCTATAAACTTGAAATATTTATTTCAAGATGAATGAGGTCAGAAACTTAAGGAAAACTAATAAGTTATCTAAACTTCACCTTTACCGAATCATAATATAAAAAAAATCCATCAATTCCTGTGCTTAGACCCAATTAGGCAATTATACAAAATTTTAATATTGATTTAAAAAAAAAAACAAACAGTGCCTTTATATCTCCATCTAATATAATCCACTTACTGAGGAAACAATTATTTAGACTTTATGTTATTTGGCATACACATTTCCCCCCATATGAAACCAATACTGTATAAAATGACAGATGGCCTTGTAATATAAACAGTTCAAATCAAGCCCTTATCTTTGAAAACTAACTTGTTAGCAATACTTAAAGAAAAAAAAACTGAAAATTACCCTTATTATGAAAATTTTCCTTGAGGTGTGTAAAGAGAAGATTTCAAAGTAGAAGGGTAGATGATTAGTGTGATGGAGAAAAAAATGTAAAGTAGTGTCACATAGTTAGAGAAAAACCTAAAATATGATGGTAGTTCTTGAAATTCCTATATAAAGTTTTGTCAGGTATCTGCCAAAAATAATGTAATTAAAGCTTGTGTTTCCCTTATATTAGTATTTGTTAAATACACTGTTCAGAGTGTGTGTGTGTGTATGTGTGTGTGTTGTGGGATTATTATGGATGTATGTCTTCTAGAGTGATTCAGGGAGTCAATAGAAAAACTTGGGAAAATGTTTTAACACACTGGTTTTTATGTATAGGAAATTATGCAAACTGTTGAATTTAACTCATTGCAATCTTTTTCTGATTATTGGCTGAGAAATCACATTTGCTATATTTTAAGTAAATTTACATTTCATGACATATCCTGGAGAACTGATCAGCACACAGAAAGCTTTTCTGAATATGTAATTAAATATAAAGCTGGGGTTAAATGTGCACCCAATAAACCAAAGTGTTATGAGTTCTGCTTTACTACACAAGGCTTTAGTGTCAGTGAATCAGCAAGGCCAATCTCATGTCATTTTTGGATCGTGTTTGGGAAAAAACCTTTAAAAAGTCATTCACATTCTTAAGAATAAGTGACAATGTTAGCCACATTTGTGTGTGTGTTTGCATGTGTGTGTGTGTGTGTGTGTGTATAATGAAAACATCTGCAGGTGGAAAAATATGAAACACCTTTCATTCACGGTCATTGCAAGGAGTCCATGATTTCCTGTCAACCTGACAACATCAGTTTTCTTTTTCCTATTAAAAACAATCTTAATATTCTTAAGGAAAATTTTACATAGTGTTAGATATGTGGTAATGTTTCAGTTTATAGGTAAAGTATTCTGGCAGCCCTCATAAGTAAACTTGCACAGGCCAGAATGTGCATAATCACTTCTGATTAAAAAATATATGTTTAATCAGTGTATATTCATTCATTGGACAAATTATCAGACCTGAAAAAAGTGAGGGAGTATGGTTTGCTTATCTCTGAGGGAAGTGTCCCACAAAGAGGGGACAGTAAATGCAAATCATTAGACATTAAGAGTAGGCTTAGTATGTTCATGGGAGTGTGCCCAGAATCAGTATGCCCAGAGGTCAGAGGGAATTTGAAGGGGAGACAAAACATATAGGGCCTTATAGAACAATGCAAGGGTTTGCGATTGTAATGTAAATGGGATAGGAAGGCACTGGAGGGGGTCTGAGCAGAAAGTGACTTGGTCAGACTAACACTTTTATAGGACCACTCTGGTTTTGTATGTGCACAAACTTAAAGCATCTTTGATTTCTATATTTACTGCTGTCTCAAAAGACCTGCAACCAACCTGGGAATCTGTTATTGATCAGAAGATCCCACCATGCAGGTCAGACAAGATTTTAAGACCAAAACCATTCTCTTTATCCGAAGGAACCATGGTTTTCAATGGGTTAGTCTAATCCTCTCACGACAGGCATTTCCTGTGTTTGAAATATCTATCCCAAAGGGGAGAAAATTCTTCCATGGTGGGTGAAGAAACCTCTCTTTTATGTGTCTAAAGTACAGTGTCTGTGTTTTTAAAATTCATTTATGGGATACTATTAGGATAACAATATAAGAAAAGCTCCTTGAGGAGCAATAATTAAAAAAACAAAGTTTGAGAATCACTGCTTTCAGGAATATTTTGAAAATCTGAAGTGGTATTTGATTTTTGTAATTATTGAAGAGGCACTGCAAACAGCATTTAGTGGGTACAGGCCAGGGAGGCTATATGTCCTGCAAAGCTCAGGGCAATTATCCCAAATGAAAAACCTTCAAATATCCCACTGGGAATTCATGTAGGCAAAAACCCTGTTGTTAATCATCTGAGCCTAGAAACTAGACTTGCTTTCAGTAGTAACTTCTATGATGTGACTACTTTGTAAAAGGGGGGAAGATTTTACATTGTTTTGCTTAGAAATCACATCACAAATGTGTCACTTTTTGTATTGGAGTCTATAATAATTCACACCTGTATCAATCCACATCTGTAACTGTCATTTTCACAGTGATTCTTTACATAAGGGCAAGCTTCTGATTATTCCATTATGTCTTCAACATATAAAAACCCAATAATTATATATTGAAATACTTTTGTTTTTAGCATATTTTGTTTTTTTAATTTTCCAGTTATATATATGTATACATGTAAGTATGTGTATGTATATATGCATATACACATATATTTATTTGATAAGTTATAATATTTATTTTATTTTCAAGAAAATAAAGAGGGTGTAATAGAATGCTAGTGCTTGGTCTGTTTGACTGATTGCCTGTTTATTTCTTTGGTTGCTTGTTTTGTGTTTAAGGTAAAGTGACTTAAGGTAAAGGTGTTACCAAAGTTAACACCTTCCTGTATGTATGTTATATTTTACAATAATGGAAATGGCTGAAGTTGTGGAACTGTGACCCATGACGTTCTTTTAAATTTGCTTTCTCAATACTTGTTGAATTGTACTTTGAAAATTATCACTGTTACGTATATATGTTAAAGTTCACAATAAAAAATGCATTAAAAAACTATAATAAAGATAACTTGAGAAATATAGCTAAACAAACAAAAAAAAAGGTAGAGTGACTAATTTTTATTCCTTGAATAAGTGAAGATCTTTTGTCTAACAGAATGTATCTGATCACTTATTAAAGTCGTCCTTAGTGAACCTTGTTTTTCCAATGTGCTGATCCTTTACAGATGCATCTCCAGAACTAGAGCATCCTAGAGAAGGTTGTCCAATATCACAGATGGTGACATGTTTTCTAACTGAAAAACATTATTGAATATTACAGCAATATGGCTAATGAACGTGTCCAGCTTCTGAATAGCAAATTTAGCTATAGTCTTTGCAATCTGTTTTCTAATAATCATAGAACCACAACAAATATGTGTATACCTTAAGCCTTCCAAAATGTTTCTGAAAGTTTCTAAACTAGAAGATATCTTACACAACTAATTTATATAAATTACAATTTCATTAGATAGCTTATTAATATGTTTTTCAGAGAAGATTTATTTTTCCAGTTCAGTAACCTTGAATCTTTGGGGTGAATGACAGACCTGAATATAGAAGAGTTTTTCCTCTTAAATAAATTCTCTGTGAGCTTTGTTTATTTCATTTTTTACTTAGGCAACTTTATTAGTATTATCATTCTGAGTGTATGCATGACCTTTGTTTCTGAAAAATAATTATTAGAAGTTTTTAAAAGACACATTTTCAAGTTTTAGAAGAGGGTGTAAAAAGCTAAAGTCAACCTATCAATCACCTATCAATCACCTATGCTCTTTGATTCAAGTAAAACTAAATGCTTGTCCATGGTAAAACATAAGCAACTGCAAAGCATAGGAAGAGTGTAGATTATGTAAATATTTTACTCAATTCATGATAGTATTCAGCTGACATTTACAATGAACCTAAAATGTCCCAGGCACTATACACAGACACTTCACATATGTTATCCTATTTTATCTGTGTAATGAGATCACTGTCATCAAATAATCTTAATATGATTCTTTTTCCTAATAGAGTATCTGATAAATTTGTGAATTACAAAATAATAATGTTGATAATCTTGACCAAACTTTATTTTGTAAATGGGGTACCGAGATGCATATTCTAAGGAACAAAGAAACCAAAAAATGCTTTTGTTAATTAAAATGTTTCTTTTCATGATATGAATTATACCCATATCATCCTTTTTTAGTGTACATTTTTTCCTCACTTATTCTCCAGCATTTGTATTTTATTTTTTTAAACAGTTTTATTCACGTACCATACAATCCATCCTAAGTGTGCAATCAGTGGCTCCTGGTTTAATCCCATGGTTATGCATTCACCACCACAATCTATATGAAAAGAAAGAAAACATAATCACATATGCCTCCCTTATATCCCCCTATTACTGACATTTAGCTTTGGTATAGTGCCTTTGCTACAATTAATAAGAGAATATTACAATGTTACTGTTAACTATAGACCCTAGTTAGCATTAATTGTATTTCTCCCATATACCGTCCCATTTTTAACACCTTGTAATAATGACATATTTGTTCTAGTTCATGTAAAGCTTTCTTATATTTGTATACTTAACCACCATCATTGTCCACTCTAGGTTTCATTAAGTTATACAGTCCCAGTTTTTATCCTCTGGCTTTCCTTCTGGTGACATATATGACCCTAGCCTTCCTCTTTCAACCAAACTCATACTCAACTTTGGTTGTTATACTTACAATATTGTGTTGTCCATTTCTGAACCTTTACAATAAACCTTATTAAACATTCTGTGCCCCTTAAGCGTCAATTGCCCAATCTATACCCTCTTCCTATCTCCTGATAACCCATGCTCTCAATTTAATTCTGAGTTTGCTCATTATGGTTAGCTCATATTAGTAAGCCCATACAGTGTCTGTCCTTTTGTCTTTGGCTTATTTCACTCAACGTAACACCCTCAAAGTTCATCCATGTTGTTGCATGCATCGTGACTTCATTCTATCTTACAGCTGCATAACATTTATATACCACAGTTTGTTTATCCCCTTGTCACTTGATGGAGATTTGGGCTGTTTCCATTATTGGCAATCATGAATAATGCCACTATAAACATTGGTGTGCAAATGTATACAGTACTTTTTTCATCAATTTTTCATGAAACACTGATACTTCTCCACCTCAAGCTAGTACAGGTTATTTCAAGAAATCCTAAAATTCAGGGAAATCTGTCTTTTCCAAATGAAAATATATATGTGTGTATACATATATAGTTCATATTTTCATTTGACTAACTGAAAGTTCAAACATTTATAAGCACCTCATTTCCTACTTCTTACTATATTATTCCCATTTTATTAAACGTGTTTCAAAGGTCATTTCTTTTAAACACCACACTGCTGTCCCTTGACTTCACTGTATAGTTCCCAAATTCAGATAGAAAATTTTCCCCCAGGTTAATGAGAAAAATACCTGGATTTTTTTTTGTACAAAATTATAGGGCTGCTAAGATGATTGTACTTTAATATCAGTCTTACAGAAATGATATCCCAAAGCTAACTTGGCACCTTCTTATACTTAACTGAGACCCTGCTGACTTCCCACACCTTAAAAATCAACTAAAAAACTGACGCGTTCAGTTGAAATTGAAGTTTAATACTTCAAAAATTAATATGTTAATCACAGAACTATTTATAATGGAAAATCAGAAATGAACTAAGTATCGAATGACAGAAGTTTAATTAAATAAATTAGAACATAACCCTAAGATCATGCAACAAATAAAGTGATGTTTATGAGCTTCCTTTTTCTTAACATTGTAGCAAAAGTTCATGTTATGATATTAAGCAAAAAAAAAGGTGAAACTGTGCATTTAGTGTATTCACCACAATAAATGTATTTGAATATATACATATGCATAGGATGCAAATATTAGAAGGAAATATATGTAGATACTAACAGAAGTGGAATTTTAAGAAATTTTTATTTCCTTTTAAGTTTTTCAACTTTATACAATGACAAATGTTATATTCTAAATTTTTTAAAAAAAATTTTCAAGTATTTCTATGTATGAATTTCTTTCAACTGCCCTCTCAATACATTGGAAAATTTTCTATCTTATGGAGTCCAGAAAGAAATATGGAGATTATAATGCCAAAACTACAACTAGTTCTTCTAAAATCCAATAATAGACACTGAAATATTGTTTCTTATTATTTTATCTATTCAAAATAAAAATGGTATTCTTTTGATCCAGATCCCATGGCTTCTTCTAGGAATAATTAATATAGGTAACATAGCATTTTGTGTCATAATAAAATATACATTGTGTTAATAAAATATAATTTATGTATTAGAAACAAACATCTTGGAAGACCAATAATATTTGTGGATTAAGACTGTGGTTCCAATTTTTAGTCTATTTGGTTTTCACATTTACTAGCACCTGCTTGTTAACATCCTTAAAAGTCACCGATATTTTTAATTTTTACATATGGCATTTCTATCTGACATTAGTTTCATTTACTCCATTTTATTAAGAAAGAATGATATTTAGGATACTAAATTGTATTTTTCTCAACAAAATTTAAAAATGAATAATGAATAGAAACATGGTACTTTATATATATCTTATACATGTAAATATTTTCTTATTTAGTTATTTCCGTATTTCCAAAAATTTTATAGCATAAAGAATATAGGTTTCTATATAACTACATCCGCATCTCTCCTTATATGTATATTATTGTTTTCAAAGTACTTTCCTGTGCATTATTTTATTTGATTCTTTAAAAGAGACCTGTATTAGCAAATATAAAGTGTGACAGTGTTTAAGTGATTTTCTAAACTCTACTGAATTCATTTGTGCGTTCCCTCAATATTAATTGATTTTACTACATTTTTAATGTAAATAAATGAAGATCAAATGGTGAGAGTATTTTAACTGGATTGTGTTAATTTTGTTATCCCTTCCTTACGTGTAATTATTATTCTACTCTTTTCTGATGTGAAAACTTCCCATATGTGTCAGATATCTTCCCAAATCTTAAATGTTTATCTTATTCTAGACTCTATCCAAAGAAGAGGTCTCATTGCCATCTATCTACCTTTGATCTGCTTCATGAAATATTCCCGGTGATCTCATCTCATGCTGTGATACTCAGAGATATCTAAGTTCCACCCTACATTATGATGTCATTTCATTACCCTGCAAAGACCTTGGTGTTAAGTTTACACAAGCTGCAGGATTTGTTTTCCTATTCACTTAACCTTCTATCATAAACATTGAGGCATCTTCACAGAGTCCCTCCTCTTTATCCAGATGTTTGGGCTTTATTGACCTTTTCTACCAGAACTGAAATTATTTATCCATCCGCTCAAAACTCTCTTTGGATGTCCTCTTCTCATTTTTGGTACTTAACATTTTTCAGATAGTTTTAAGTCTTGTCAGAAAGATGTCCTCTTTATAATAAGACTCCACTTAAGCACAGCAACCTTTATATCTCTACATCCCTTCCTGTCAGTTCTTTTCTGGTTTCTGGCATTTGTGATGGAGTTCTTACCAGGTACAGCCTGCCAGCCACCTTTCTTAGCTTAGGCACACTTCCTTGGGGTTTTCAATCATTCCCAAGTTTCTGAAGAGTACAAGATCTATTTTTCTTTTCCTCATCTCTATTTAATCTCAGTCAATTGTTTTTTAGAACTTTATTTTTTTTTAATTTCCTTCAATTTCCTCCAAATTTCCCTTCCATGTCAAACAGCTTTAACCTAATTGATCAGTGTTTGCATTCTATTCTGCTGCAGACTTGTTCTTTTATTGTTCCTGTTCCATTTGTAGTTTTTAAAATATCCTTCTCTTGTCCTATGTAAAAACTCTTCTTACCTTCCTTTCTAGGCTTTGTTCCCCTTTTCTTGAAAATATTGCCCTATCATCCATCATTACCTTGGCTATAATATTTTCTTTCCTCTTGTTTTCTAATCATAAATAGATACAGATTTCATAGACTTTCCAGGTTTGCTGTCAGTTTTAATCCAACCTTTTAAGTTCCTCTCATCTCTTACCACTGACATGTCTGATCCTCTTATGCATCCACAGCAGTCAGGTAAAATGATACTGTTATTCATAAGCACATTTTCTTGAACCTTTGACTTGAACACTATACCAATCCTATATCAGTTCATACAGTATTTCCAAATAACATTAATATGTTTTACCCTTTGTCTTTTATTGGCAGAGAGAAAGATACATGGACAAGGTACATAAAATTTATGTTGACCTGTCTAATAACTACTTCTGCTATGATACATTTTATGTATTTTTAAAACATCATTTTAAAATTTCAAATGGCTTTAGATAGTGAAATATTTGAGAAATTCTCATTAAAAAATTATTCATACACTGGAATTCTGAACTGCATTAAGAATTCATTGAATTGTGGAAACAGTGATTTTTACCTTAAAATCTAGAATGATTCAGTTCTTTTGAAGATTTGAAATTCTAATAAAATTTGAACAAAGTGGAGTTAATTTTAATGCAATGCTATCTTGTGACAAATAAGACAACTGATTCCATGATAAGATCCATGATGACATTTTCTTTCAGATTAAAGTTTGGGACAACAAGTCCTAACTTAATTTTGGGGAATGATGCTCTGTATGTAGATATAATATTTCCAAAACCCCAAACTCTTGTCTTTATGTTTATTAATTGCCTAAGTTTTATTCAAACACCAGGGATGGAGTTACAACTGCTATCTAGAAAAACTAGACCTGTGTTCATTTTTCCTTTTGATAGTCACATATAACCACATAGAACATTAACTATGGGTTATTTGAAAATATTTTTCAAAACAATTTTAGTTTGTCAAACTCTTGATGTTAATATAACTCTTTGTTTACACAAAGCATAAGTAGGATTTACTTTGTGCATTGTAGTTCATAAGGGACTGTTTTCATGTCACCCCATTTGTCAACATAATAACCTTGGAGGATGTGTCCCCATTTCCAGGTAAGGAAATTTAGGTGTAAAAGTTTAAATAATTTGTTCACAATCACACTCTGTATTTACATGTAGTAAATAGTTGAGCTTGAACTTAAACTCAAGTCCTGTAACTTCTATTTCCGTGTTCTTTTCTCTAAAACCCATTGGTAAAGATAAATATAATTACATTGCATGATAACTGGTTCTGAATTTGGCAAGTAGTAGGTCAGTAGTAACCTTTGCAAAAAGAGTTTCAGTGGAATGATGTAGAAGGAGGCAGATTTTAACAGGATGAAAAAAAATTAGGGAGTTGAATAATATTCTCTAGACGTAATCATAACCTTTTAACTTTTACTATGTGTTCATTTTTATTCTAGGCACTTTGCAGAGAATTTCTCTTTTAATCATCAAGCCATTCTAATGAAGGAGGCACTATTATTAATAGTCATTTTTTTCTGATGTGGAAAGGAAGCACAAAGAGCTCTCTTTCATTCTGGAAGAGTAGCCAAAACACAGTGGTTATCACACTGGAATGAAAGCATAGCCACTGCTCCTTGGTTAAAAGGATAGGCTCTATAGTAGTCTGTGTGGTTTGAATCTAGGTTCTACTTTTTACTAGTGACAACCTAGGGCAAGTTGCTCAACCTCTTTGTGCTTTGAGTTAACAAGGAATGACTGTAAAGTGATACTCAAAATTCATTTTTTTCCAAATCCCTACACCTGACCAAAAAAAAAAAAAAAAAAAAAAGGCTCTAGAGTTGTAGAGTTGTACACCAGCATCCCTCAGTTTCCAGTTTACTGCATCAGGTAGGCTCAGAGACATTGGAAAGACATAGTAACTCTACTTGGGACTGAATGATACATGGCACAACTATCAAAACAGGGCCAAAGTGGCAGCAACTTAAGGATTCCTAGACACCGAAGAACGATCCTGAATGATTTGTCATAGGTATATTCTGAAAGGGAAGCAAAGAGAAACAGTCCAGTTTGAAGATTGGAGGAGATTATGTTTCAAAGGGAAAGGAAGAGAATTTTCCCATTTGACTAGGTTAGTCCTGATGCTGACAGCTGTTCATGATTTGTGATCTTGAGCAAGTCATTTAATTTCACAAAGACTCAATTTTCTTATTTGTAAAACAAGCAGTTTTTGGGCTAAGTAATTGCTAATGGTTCTTCCAGTTCTATCTTTCTAATAATTTTAAGTATTTACTTAGGCTGTTCATTGTTTTCTTTCATGATATACTCTGAGTCTGAAAAACAAAGTCCTTTTATTGCCCGAGGAGGAAATTACATGAAAATATTAATTGGGTAGTGCAATAGGTTCTACTGTTCGAGGTTTGACATGAGAACCTTTATTTAGTAATGCTGTAAAGGTATATTTTTGTATATACTAACCTGAAATGCCATTAATACATTGTCTGTATTTAAATAAGGCCCCCTCTTTTGGGATATTGTTCTCCCTGAAGTTAAAACCCACTCAAATAGTCTAATGCACAGCGCATATATATTGTTCCTATCATCCCTGTTGTAATATTTTTCCCTTGGAGTGTTGTCAAGAGAAGTTTATGACTCCAGTAGATTCATCTGACCTTGTAATTACTGGGCTGGTAGTGTTCTTTCCAACACTGGTAATTATTTCTAACTAAAAGTAACTTGTCTTCAAGGTTTAATCTTCTAGTAAAACACTGATGTACAAGACTTTTTTTTTCTGACCAAAAAAATCTGTTTGCCCAACTGATTTGGAGGAGCAGGTCAAGGTCTCATGACAGTTGTTGGCAGGCTTGTGCCAGATGGTTTGGAGGCTCATTCTGTGACTCCATTTCTGACACTTTCTCAGGGGATGAATTCCTTGAGTGATAAATGAGAAATGGCCATTTTCTTTGGCTCCACCCCATTTTTCCCCTTTCAAGGGGAACTCTGAACAAAAGAAATCTGAGCATCTGGTCTAGTGTTCTTGGCTGCTTTTTAGTGCTCCAGCCTTAAAATAGGAGGTAACAAATCATTATATCTGTGCACACCAATTGGGGAGTCTTAGTAATTGAGATATTAGTTAAGGGAGAAATGATGCTTGTTTATATTTTGAAAGTCATAATTTTATTTGACTATTGATTTCTCTTTCATTTTGTCATAATGACTTTGTTTGAACCCATACCAAAGCACCAATTTGAAAACATGATAGTTAAGCACACAAAAACAATTACAACAATTCTTTCTAAGTGATTCTCTCTTGCATCTTGTGGCCATAATGGCATTTCTTTCTGTTTGTCTTATCTCCCACAACAATAAATTCCACTAATCAAATTAATTTTGAAGAATATCATGTATTATTCCTATAAATAAACATCTTTCATGCTATATATCTGCATGAAAATTTCAGTTATTTGCCATCCTAGGTTTAGCTATTAGAACAAACTGCTGTATTGGGGTAATGAGGGGGAAGAGGGAGAGTTGGAAGGAGAATTGACTGAAAAGATTACTATATGGCCAAAAAATGCTCTATCCTTCACTTTATGTTTGAATTAGGAGCCACTATCTGCTAAACCTGTCGTTATTTGTACTACTTATTGGACTACAGAAGAAATTCAGTATTTTCTAAAAATAAAATAAGAATGTGTACAGAATTCTTGTTCCTATGTTAGACTAGACTGTTGCTTTTATTTTTAATAATTGGTTGAGAATTATGTGATATTGTTAAAGCAGTGCTTTGAGGTATACCTAAAGAATTCTTCCTTCTTCTCCTTCCTTGAGCATGTCCTATTTCAGGTCATCATAACAGGGTTGTTACCATAACATAGTTATCATTCTAGCACCCATTCCCTGCACATGCTGAAACGAAAAGTATTGCCTTGTGAATGCGACAAATGTGTATTCAAAATTGGCTGCCAATGCTACTGCATTTACCTGTCAAGTTTCATTTTCTGCATTCCCACTATCTTCTCGTTCAAGACTCCGACCCCTTCACATTTCTACATTCCCCAGGAGTTCACTACAAATATATATACTCTCCTACTTCACTGGAAAAGGAAACCAATCAGTAGTAATCATTTTTATCTTAATTACAAGAAAAAGAAAAGACTCTTTCTTAGAACAGTTTCTCCCTCCAGTTATTGTCCCAACTCTGTGCTCCCCCTTCCGGCAAATTTCTTAAAAAAATTGCTTATGATTTTTTCCCCCTTCCTAGGATGTCTTCCTGTTTATTTTATATTTCCTCTATCCTCACTTCCATATTTGTAGCTCTTTTCTCCCACAGTGAGAATCCTGGCAACCAATATATATATTTGTATTAGTATTAATATAGTATTAGTTCATTTACCTTATAATACACAAAAAATACCACAGCTAGCAATAACAAACCTACCAAGTAAAGTTCCAAGTTTCTTTGAAGTTCTTTTTTGACCATAGAATAGATAAGGTTTAGGGTATAAAGTCAGGAGTCTGTGTTCAAAAGTTACTTGAAATATTATTTTTTCTATGGTTATGTTATGTGCAATAAGCTTCATTTATTGGCATTTAGATTCAATATCAGAGTAAGCTATCATTCCTTTTTATTGGATCTTCTTTCTGAATATGGAAAACATTTGCACAGTTCAAAAGTCAAAACGCAAAAGTATGCTTGAAGAAATCTTCCTCCCATTCAAATTTTTATATTCTTGAAATCATACTAAATATATAATCACTCATCTTTTCATTCCATTATATAATTATATTATAACTTAACCATTCTCCTATTGTTTGGACATTTAGATAGTTTCTCATTTTGTGGGGTTTGCTCTTTTAAATTGTACTGGCATCAGCAAAGGTCTTTTTATTATTTTTGAATATTTCTCTGATGTACGGTTCCAACTGTGGAACCAAACTCAGTCCCATTATGTATTGATTTTTACTATTTTCTGTTGCCCTATATCAGGCATCCACTATTATCTTTGGTATATTAGGATTAGCCTAGATGTAAGGGGATATCAGCTATTTATTCCAAATGATAGTTTCTCTCAGTATATGCACATAGCATGGGCAGGCTAGAATTTCAAAGATCTGGACTTATGCCCCAGCTTTGCCCTGTACTGTGTCTATGGATCTCATTTATCTTGGTTTGAAGCGGAGCTAACAGTACCTGCCTTGTGGGATTTTCTACAGGGCCAACCGTTCTCCTGATCTGAGAAGTTTTTCCAGGAGTGATTTTTCCAGATTACTTGCTTTTTTCTAACTCATTCATGATTCTTTTCTTTGTTTTTTGAACTCTCAATATTGGGACAGGAACCCTGTCCTCAGAGCTGTCTAGCTGTAGGTGAAGATCTGCAGGCAGCCCTATTCACCTCTCCATATGTCCTCTCCCACACCCACTCCTGGAGAGGTTGACTGGGAGAGTTGGGAGTCCCCTGTTCTACCTGTCTCTAAAGATAGCTTTATCCCTGTTTAATTATAAAAACATATAAATTCTTCATTTCGGTAAATTGGATAAATATTGCTTCCCTTTCAAGGAGCTTACATTCTAAGTGTATCTAAAGTATGTATCATATGTTATATGGATGGTTATTGCATAAAGCAGAATGGTACAAGGGCTGTAGCAAAAATAGCAATATTCTGGGAAAAAAATGGAAGATCTTAATTTCAGTATGAACAATCAGGCAAAAGATGGCATTAGAACTGGTCTTTCAAAGTCTAATCAAAGACTTAAGTATATGAAACTTCCATTCAGCTTAACAAACATGTATCAGGCACCTCCAATATTCCTTTATGACATAGCACATTGCCCTGTGAGGGTTGCTGAACATACAAATATTAAGAGAAATATTAAGAGTAGCAGGTTATATTGACTGCTTTGGCAGCCTCTTTCAAATCTATTATCCTACTCTAATTTTTTGCACACTAAAACCAGAATAAAATTGCTAATGCAAAGTTTTGAACATTTGGATCTTTTACTCTAAAACATTTAATGGCTTTCCATTGTCCTTTTAGAGTCTAGAACAACTGTTTTGACTACCTAATCTTGTAAATATTTTTATGAGTACTTATAATTGCATTTAAAAATATATTTATAAAATACCTAAATATATTACTTTGCTGGTGGGCATGATGAAATACACACAAAAATAAATGTAAAATTAAAAGTAAGATCTACATGAAATAAGCCATTTGAAATACACACACTCACATTTAATATACAAGCAAGTAAAGTCATTTTTTAATCAACATTCTGAATCCATCTTGTTAATACAATTAAATAGTCATTGTATTAATATTGTGGTAATGTTAGTCACCACTACCATTGTTTCCTGCCATTTTCTGGTTTACTTTTACCTGAATTTGAATCGTTTCTTTACAGGGATCTTATCAGACACTTGCCCATTTTATGAGAGCTATATATGGTAATACAAAATCCCCTTCCCCAGTACATCTGAAATATAATAGTTCACAACATGCTGAAAGTAAATGGATGAAGAAGGATCCTCTTGTCAACCCATCTACTTTGTAAAATTACCACCCTCAGAGAACTGTGTCTTCCCATATATGACAAATTAGCATTCTTACATATGGCTGGTTAAAGAAGTCAATGTAAAATCTGCAATAAAAAAGTAAAGCTTAATTTGTCTTGTCTTTGTGATAAAAAATAAGAATAAAATAGGTCCATTAATTTCTTGTCACACCCCAGTGGATCACTTTTTAAACTCTGTAAAGTATATAGACTCTACCGATCTGGAGAATTAAGCCCCAAATCCTTTGGCTTTAAAATTCTTTGTGACTTGGCTCTAATCCATTCATTTTAACAGAGCCAGTGCTTATTTGGAAGTATTGTCCCCCATCCTGTACCCTATGCATCAAGCTGCACTGAGCATTTTACCATCCTTTGACCAGACTGCTCCAATGCATTACATATGGTTGATTGACTTGACCATATTTATTAATTGTAAAGCCTCTATAATTTCAAATTAGTAAGATTTTCCCTAGTATTGGCTTTCCCTTTTTTTCCATTCATGAGCACAGCAACCTCAAAAATCACTGGCATACCCTTAAATTTGATTTTCCTTTTTCCTCCCTGTTTTCTAAATTCTTTATTACCATATTTGATGAGTTTATGTAAACAGAAAATTTTTGGATAAATGAATCCGGGGATGAATAAAAGTCTCTGGAATTCTATCTAAACTGTCAATCACAGTAGTTGAGTATTTTCCAAGATACTTTATAGCTTAAATCATCATATTCTGGTATGATGTGCCAGTTTGTAATTAAAACATCCTGAAAAAAAGAAAAACACACAAAAAAACAATCCTGGATAAAATCTATTTGCCATCCAGGCATTTTGATTTTGTTTCTAGGATATTTTTCCCCATGAAGATCTATGTAAATATGCCTTCGTAATCTTGAATTCTTTTCCAAGGACTACTAGGAGCAAGAAATTCACATTGGTTTTAGTATCTTACCCTGTTCAGTATTTTTAAAAGGAGAATAATTAAGGTGTTTAATTTGTAAAAAGCGTTTGAATTGTTCTCTGTAAATCTGTATCATGGAAGCTGACTCCTTATCATAGCCCACAACATTTAAAGATCTGTATTTCTAGAAGCTAGCTCCACTGAGTTTTTTCTACTTCTCACCATAACATTAATTTTTTTCCTTCACCTGAGAGAGATTCTTCCAGTTAAGTCATTTCATTTATCCCATATTCCACCAGGTGACAAGTGATTCACAAGGACCTAATGTGATTCTTTATTTTGTGGAAGTCAAGCATCCAGCCCAGGAGAGTTTAGCAAGAAGTAGCAAGATCACAACTGATTATTGCATGAAGCTCTCAGGTTGCACATTTTTATCTAGCAAGCTTTATGTCGCCTTTAGGATTATATGGCCTTGTGGAAAGACAACGCATGAAGGCATGGAGATATTTTGTGCATCAGTGTAACATTACAGTGATGATACTGAGTTATAAAAAACCCTGTTTAGCCTGAGTTTATCTTCACAAACATACCAGTCCCTTTATTCTTCAGCAATAGCACCACGGTCATAGACTTCTTGAATTTACTGACCTAAAAAAAGCTATTTCCAAACATTTGTGATAACACTTGCACATAAGGAGACATAGATCAGGATTAGATATATACAGAAAGTTTCAAGATAACTGAAACCATCCTCTATTAATGAAATATGCCTTGTGTTTCTTTTTCTTTAGTTAATTCCAGCTCAACTTCAAGAGTTAACAAAGCAAGCTTTTTGCTTCACCCTTCATTCATTCTTCATTTCAGAGCAGCTGATTTTAATTCTCAGAGTAACATTATTATGATTCTCTCTGTATAAACAAATTGAAAATATCCTGTTAGTGAAAATTCCTGCAACAGTTTCTGCTTCACCCTCCTTGTGTAGGGAAACTTTCCTGTATTGGACAAGGTTTTCTAAGTGATGGCTGAGCCTCAAGATTTGCTTCTGAAAGTAGAGTATTATGAAGTCATCTTAATTTAACAGATCCATAGTCTTCACCTCCATGATCATGAATATGTCAGTAGATATTTAATTTTTTTAAAAAATGCATGTGTGTGTTTAACTTTCCATTGACTAAACATAAACAGGTTTTAATGCAACATTAAGACAATACCATAATTGCTGAAAGGAATTAAGCAAATAAGCATTAGAAGGAAACATTCAAAAACAAAACTCAGCTTTATGGTTTAGTGATAAATCCTCATTTACTTTATGATACAGTGATTTAAAAGAAGTCTGTTCAATGACTTATTAGATTTATTAGTTTTTTTGTGCTCCCTTCCTCATAATTTCTTAGTTTTTTCCTAGTCTTATTTAATTGCCCTTTTCCTTATGATATAAATATCTAGCAGATGAATGGCTATTTATATTATTGTTTTAAGTCCTACTTATATTGGATTTAATATATGTCTTATGTTTGTTTTTCCTAAATATTTTAAGACAAAATATCAGAAAGCAATTTTGATCATTATGTTTTCTATTCATTTGTGGAATTCAGTGAGTAGAATTTTAAACTTATGAAGATACAATATGAAAAAACTTTGAGGAAAAACACATACAAACTGATCATCATTCATAGGATATAGTATTACCTTTGAAACACAAAATAATAAAAATATAAGACATTTTCTGTAACTCTGGCATATCATTAAATTTTAAGTTAACCCACTAATATTTTCTTTTTGGCATGAGGTTATTGCTCTCAATAGCTTGTTTTTAAATGGATAAGATGTTTTGATGCACTGCATATGTGATATATCCAGGCCATCTGTTATTTTAAAAAATGTGAAATTATCTCTAAACTAAACTCTAGTTTTCAAAATAAGCAATTAACTAAATAAATAAGGCATATGGCACAAATCATTACTTTGGTGTAATGCCTTATCTTTTAAAAAGTTTTGATTATTAAGCATTAAATTGTAAATCACAAAGAATCAAAGCTAGTCACAGTTAAAGGGACAGTTAACTGACCTGGAGAGTTCTCTATACTGGCAATTCATTTAATGAAACTTTACAAAAGAAAGAAGAGGAAAATTATTGAAATGAAAGCCAAATCGGACATGCAAAAACTGAGCTTAAAGTTTTGAAAGGGACGTGGAAGCTGTCAAGCCTACTTTTCTGATCAAGGTTTGCTGTGAGTTAATAGTAAGCAAAACGTATTATTTTCTGGGGAATGTTTGGCTAAAGAAGAACATGGGGGGTGAGGCGGAGGGCTTAATTCCAGTTCCCAAAGAAAAGCAGAACTGAAAGAAAGGAAGAGATGAAAATCACTGTTGTGGGTGTGTTTATCATGGTCCATCCTTAAATTAAGAATCACCATAAAACTGACTCTTCGGGTCTATTTTTTACTTAGATTTTAACTGTTCCAAGCCACTTATTGTATTTCAATTAGAAAAAAAAAAAAAATGGTATATTAACCTATTCTCACATTTCAAACATGGAAAATCTTATGGAAATTCTTTTCTCACTCAACTATCAACCTTTTGGTGTTAAAATAATAGCAATAAATAAAAATAACACAATACTTAACACCTCCCTGGTGGAATAAATCAGCAAAAAAGCTCTATGCAGCATTTCAGGCAGTCAAAAATAATGACAGTTCGTCATATGGCATTGATCTTGCATACTTTAACTTTGATTTAAAGGGAAATCTTGGCAGGCAATTAGTCTACATACGAAGATTTGTACAATAGGAAACTCTTTTTGAATTGCTAATAGGTAACTTCTTTTCTCCACAACACCCCAATGAGGACTCCTTTTTAAAATGTGAACTATATCTTCCATTGTTTATTAGCATCAATTCTGTCAACTGTCCTTGATGTCTACTGTTACATGAGTTTTCCACTTTCGATTTCTAAGATTACTGTGTTTTAAGAGGAAACAGCTGAGGTACTGAGACCTGCTGGAAAGTGCTTGTGTTTAAATTCATGTCCCATGGCTTACGTGCTTTAGAACTAATAAGAGTTGATTACAAGAAATTGAAAATAGAGAGAATATTATGAGTATTAAAACAGAAACAATATTATCATTTAGGTAAACAGTGTATCAAGAAACAGAGTTTTGAACAAGAAACTTAAGGATATAAATTGAGGCTATGATGAGACTTAGTTCAATGGCCAAGTATCTAACAGAAAATGTTAAGAAAGTGCCAGCCTTATTAATAATCATGCCTTCAATTTAATTTTTAATAACACTTGGCCTAGGAAACATTAGTTTCCTCTTTATATTCCAAGGCTTTATTAAACATTTTCTAATTATTTCATGCAAAAAATGATTAAATTAGCTAACAGCATCTATCATAATTCTGTCCAGCATCTTCAGCCCATCATTCAAGACACTCAAAAGTCTGGTCACCCATGTCTTTCAAAATTTATTTTCCAAATACTTCCCTAGACAAATCCTCAATCTTAGACAAATGAGTTTTGTGTTTTTTTTTTTTTTAAGCTTTTCCTTAAGTATACATTTAACATTATCTCTACCTCTATTTCTTCTTGCCAAATTTCTTTGATTTTAAATTGTGCAGTAGTCTTATTGGAATTAAATGCACTTTTAAAAATTGCATTCCTGATAAAGTTTATTCCTGATAGCTTGAATCCATTAATCCAAATTTTCCTTGTTTAGGGGAAGATATTGGGATATGGAATTTTGATTATATCACTCACCTGTTTCTCCAGCTTAGTGTCATACCTGATTTGTTGATCATGTTCTGTCTATCTTCAGGCCTGCAGAGAGATACAATAATTTAGGTGAGAAGTGATAAGAGTTAGACTTGACTGGTGGCAGTAAAAATGGAAATTTAAAATATCTAAGGAAATATGAGATGAATCAAAGATTAGGAAATGATTTTGAAGCATGAGAATATATGGCTTTGGGGAAAGAGGGCTCTAGAGTATATGGAGAAAATATTTCTGTTTAAAAATATTTGAAGGAATATATTAAATTATATTTGGTATATGTACTCTTTTTTATGTTTATTTATTGGCATATGTACTCTTTTAATTGCATATTAAATACATTCATATCAATATATTGTTTCATATATGCAGCAATATATTCTCTGCTCTGTAGGCAAATTAGTAAAGTTTCAAGGATGATTTTGACTTCATGCAATTTTTGCCTTTAACTCTGTTATTGGACCCTGACCATAATCTAAATGAATTCCATCATTCAACACCAGAGATTAGGTGAGGCATTCATGCTAAACGTGAATATCTGAGCAATATTAACTTAGAGGTGGCAGCCGTTTACATGGAAAATATGTTGGCAAAGTTTGCTAGAGGCGGAAATAGTGAAAACCAGAGTGAAGAATTATGGTTTAAAGAGTTGTATTTTTGTATCAGTTAGCTATTATTGCATTGCAAATCATCCTAAAACTTAGTGACTTATAGCAACAAACATTTATTATTTTCCAAAAGTCTAAAGTATTCTGAATGTCTCTACTGATCTAAGCCAAGCTTGCCTGAACTCAGCTGCACTCACTCATGTATCTATAATCAATTTTAGAGTCTGCTGGCTAGTCTGGTAAGGTCTCATTTGGATGAATCATCTCAGTCCCTCAAGGTCTTCCATTTCCCAGCAGGCTAGCTCAGTCTTGTTCTTACTGTAGAGGCAGGATTTTTAGAGAGAATTAGCAGAAATGTTCAAGGCTTCTTGATGCCTTGACTCACAACTGGCACACTGTCATTTATACCACATTGTATTGTCCAAAGCAAGTCACAAAGCCAGCCTTGATTTAAAGTGTGGGAAAATAAACTTTACCTCTTGATGGAAAGAGCTATAAAGTCAGATTGCATAGGACAGGAATCAGGGAAGCCATTAATTTGGACCATCAATGGACTTGATCTTCTGTGTTTTCACATAATATGGTAGGTTATGGGATTATGGGAGGACAATGTTAGGAAGTTAAAATTTCTGGAAAAAAGATTAGCAGAATGCAAAGTAAAGGTGGCCTCAAGATTTAACAAGAGCATCACTAGATATTTTTCAAAATACCAGGAAAATGATAGGGCTAGAAGTTATATAGCAAGAAACTCTAGGAGATGGTAAGATGTTGAAGCAATGGATGTTGACTACTTGGTTCATTTTTATCCTTTAAAAATTAGAGAGAAAAATAGAGATTAACCATAAAGGTAGCAGACTTGATGTTTCCTCCCATAATAGATACAAGACAGTAGGGAAGAATAGAAGAGGGGAAAGGAGGGCATAAGAGAAACTCACATTGAGGAGCTAATTGTGTAGATTTGGGAAGAGAGTAGCCTTTGAAAGGAAAAATGGTAATTTTTTTTTCCTATAATTGAAGGGAATTAATGAAAATTGGTGTGCCAGTGTGAAATTGTTATGGACCCCAGAAAAGCCATGTTCTTTTAATCCAATCTTGTTGGTGGACCCTTTTGATTAGAATGCTTCCATGATACTGTGACCTACCCAACAATGGGTGAGACCTTTTGATTAAATTATTTCCTGGGGGTGTGAACCCACCCATTCAGAGTGGGAATTGATGCATTTACTGGAGTCTTTTCAGAGATCTCACAGAGAGAAGGAGCTCAGAGAAGCTGAGACATTTTGGAGAGAAGCTAAGATATGTGATCTACAGTTTGACCCCAGGAGAAGCTAAGAGCCAACACAGACCCAGATGCTTGGAGACGCTGGGAAATGCAGACAGAAGGACATTCAGAGATGCTAAGCTACGAGATGAAGCCCAGAGTTTGCCCTGGAGTAGGTAAGAGAGGATTTCCAGATGCTTAGAGATAAACACCACAGGAGAACCAAGCAGAGAGCTGAGAGAAGCTAAGAGAGAAAAATCCAGAGGCATTTTGGAGAAAGCCATTTTGAAATGCAACCCGGAAGCAAAGGACCAGCAGACGCCAGCCACGTGCCCTCCCAGCTGACAGAGGTGTTCTGGACGCCATCGGCCTTTCTTCAGTGACGGTATCCTCTTGTTGATGCCTTAGTTTGGACACTTTTATTGCCTTAGAGCTATAAATTTGTAACATAATAAATCCTCTTTATAAAAGCCAATCCATTTCTGGTATTTTGCATTCCAGCACCATTAGCAAACTGGAACATCTGGGTATAGAGGAAATAATTTATGGAGTGAGAGAGCTGGAAGAGAAAGAAATTCCCTCTTGTTCTCAATGAAAGATGAAAGGAGATCAGATGATAAATGAAGGTAACATAATGAGATTGAAAAGTTGAGAAAATTGGAAAGGCTAGAATAATTATGGCAAGGATCTATAGGAGATAAACAAAAAGGAGTTTTAAATGTTGAGAAAGCATACTGGTTCTTGTGCTTTGTATTGGGATATCTGAGCACATCTTTTTGTTTTACTGAATGAATGATTAAATAAATGATTGTATAATGCAGTATTTCCTAAACTTTAACATGTATTAGAATCATCTGAAGGATTGTGAATTAGTAAGTATTCTCCAGAGGAACACAACTGATAAGAATATATATGTGTGTGCATGTGTGTGTGTGTGTAAATATTAAGAGATTTATTATGGGAATTGGCTCACTCAACCATGGCAATTGGCAAGTCCAAATTCCATAAAGCAAGCCACAAGTTGGAGACTCCAACAAAGGTTTCAATGAATACTCCGGGAAAAGCTGGCTTACTGAAGTAGAACAGCAGATGTTTAATAAATATAAATACAAACATAGCTTTTATTTATACAGTATTGCCTTATAAGAAATAGCATTATCCTTAGCCATATTATGAACAGTTCTCCAAGTATAAATTATTAAATAGGTGCAGAAATATAGCATTGAGGTTTTTATATCAGAAGGTGAATGGCAGTTATGTGATTATGTTTTAAGGTAAATTATATGTGATCCAATTGAAATTACCCTCCATGTTTGGCTCTAGGTTACAGACAGAGTTCATGTCTACTCCACATCTGTTTGGCTGGGGTTTGACCTAAAGAGACACTGGCTACCAGGGACATAGCTGTTACAGGATCATTAGTGGGCACACCAAACCATCATGTCCACTAACACCAAACTGATTAAAGAAAGCCGCAACATGACCAAGCCCAAAGTGATGGGGAAGTACACTCTGCCCACCATGAAGCCATGGCAAGGGGGTGGAAATATTATTCCATCAAGCAAGGGAGTGAAAAAGTGAGTAGTGACTGCCACAGTTACCAACTAGCATCTTATCTTGAAAGACATTTTCACACATTTAGATCATGGATTCTTTATCTGTAAAGAATAATTGACCTTGATTCTTAAAGACAATTATATAACTTTGTAGCTTGCACAGTGACTCTGTGATTGTGAAAACTTTGTGACTCGCACTCCCTTTATCCAGTGTATGGAAAGATGAGTGGAAAAATGGGGACAAAAATTAGATGAAGAATAGGGTGGGATGAAGAGGATGGAAAGATCTAGGTGTTCTTTTTGGCTTTTATTTTTACTTTGGAGTAAGGAAAAGGTTCAAAAATGTATTCTGGTAAAGAGTGCACGAATGTATGATGGTGTTGTGAATAATCAATTGTACTCTGTGGATGACCGTAGGGTGTGTGAATATATCTCAATAAAGCTGTATTAAAAAAAGGAAATGAACAATGGGTGGGAAGAAGGGAAGGGGATGTTTAGAATATTCTTTTTATTTTAATTTTTATTTTATTTTTTGGAATAATGAAAAGGTTCAAAGACTGTGGCAATGAATGCACAATTGTAAGACGATACTGTGAACAATTGGTTGTACACTTTGAATGACTGAATGTTATGTGAATAATATCTCAATAAAATTGCATTAAAAAAAATTGGCTCAGATGATCCATAAGCTCCTGTCCAGTCCTACCTTTAGGATTCTATGGTCTTCTGACAGTAGCTAAGTCATTTCCTGAGTACCTACACATGTATGGTATTCTAACAGATAAATGATCTCTATAAAGGGATTCATGAGGTTTCATCCTTATAAAATTTAAATTATCTGATATATATTAATAATAATATATGTATGTAATGTCTTCAAAGAATATAGGGCAACATTTTCCTCATCACAGTTTGTGAGGGAGGTAATGAGAGGCATTAATGAACTCAATTTGCAGATGCAGAAATTGAGGTTTAGAGATCTAGTTACTTGTCCGTGTTAACACAGGCAGAGCTGGAACTATAACTCAGGCCATTCCCTGCCCCATTACTCTTTTCATTGTATCATGCTAGTTACTGTGGGAGATGCAAAAGTCTATTATGAATACTGTTTCTTCAAGAAATTGACTTCCTCTCTGAGGGTATGAAGTGTAAAAACATGAAAATGTGGCTATTAATGCATGCAATTAAACAATAGGAAAATAATAGCTTTCCCAAGGCAGTATATGATTAATTGTAATAAATAATAGAATTCTACAGAGAAAGAAATGAGGAGAGCTGGATGAAATAACTTATTAATCAGTACTTTAGAATAAAGCTTGGAACATGCTTATGAAATGAAAATGGTTTCTCTAGAAGAGGCAGTCATGAATTTTTCACCCCATCATGTGCACTTGCACATAAGTTGAACTCAGTTCAAAGTTTGAACTCAGCACAAAGTTAAGTTTGGTGGGATCCAATCAGTGCTGAGTAGAAAGCTCTTTTGGAAGTCAAGCTCTACAAGGGAACTGTTCATGGTACACAAGAAAACAAGCCCTTGGATAAAGCTGGGGTCTGGGGTAATGGGAGAGATTTCCTAGACTATTAACTCTTTTGTGGATAGTGGTTTGGAAAGCCCTACTTAAAGCCTAGAGCAGACAGAGCTACATGATGAGTGAGAGAAGGATAAAGAGAGAAATTCAGTATTATATAAATTCAGTAAATATATAACTTTAAAGTGTGTTAAAGATTTATGTTCTCTACAATCAAAAGTGTAAGAGCATATAGGAGGATAATGCGGAGAATGGGATTGAGAGGCACTGAGGGAGTTGCAGGAGAGAGAACATCAGAACCACCTTTCCAATTAATGTTTTACCCCGTCATGTAAACCCTGCTAATCTGCTTTGTTAAAATAAATAGACAAATCGTTTGTCTATATTATTAAGATTAAGAAATTCTAAACATTCAGAATGTTTTTGAGGTTTATCTTCTCTGATGTGCTAGCAAGAACATATGGCCTCATGTGAAAAAAAGAGGACAGTAAAGGGAGACTGGACCCACAAATCATGAGCAATTGGACTCGGACTAAAGAGACAATACATATTATCAATTGAATAGTTCTTGGCTATTCTATTTTTCCCCTTTATTAGAGAATTTGTGGATTTACAGCACAATCATCCATAAAATACAAGATTTCTATATAACACCCAACCACTAACATCTTGCATTGGTGAGGAACATTTGTTAATTGATGATAGCACATTTTTATAATTGTACTATTAATTCAAGTCCATGGTTTCATTTAGGATTCTCTGTTTATGTGGTGTAGTTCCATGAATTTTTTAAAAAAAATTTTTTTCTGTTACTACATATAAAATCTATCATTTCCCCTTTTAATCATATTCAGGTATATATTTCAGTGGTGTTAATTGCATTCACAATGTTGTGTTACCATCACTAGCATACATTACCAAAACTATTCCATCATTCCAAAAGAAATCCTTCACATTTTAAGCTTTAACTTCCCATTTCCTATCCCCACCCCATACCCTGGTAACCTATATTCTAAATTCTGATTCTATGAGTTTGCATATTCTAATTGTTTCAAATCAATGAAAACATACAATATTTGTCCTTTTGTGGCTTATTTTACTCCACTTGATGTCTCCAAGGTTCATCCATGTTGCCATAGGTATCAGGATGCCATTTCTTCTTATGGCTGAATGATATTCCATTGTATGTATATTCCATATTTTATTTATCCATTCATCGATTGATGGACATTTGGGTTGTTTTCATCTTTTGGCAATTGTGAATAAAGCTGCTGTGAACATCAGTGTGCAAATTATCTGTTCAAGTCCCTGCTTTCAATTCTTTGGGGTATATACCCAGTTGTGAATTGCCAGGTCATATGCTAGTTCCATTCTTAGCTTTTTGAGGAACCATCAAACTGTCTTCCACAGCAGCTGCACTGTTTTACATTATCATCAACAATGAATGAGAGTTCCTGTTTCTCCACATGCTCTCCAACACTTGATATTTTCTACTTTTTCTATAGCAGCAATTCTAATGGATGTGAAATGGCATTTCATAGTGGTTTTCATTTGCATTTCCCTGATAATTAATGATGTTGAGCATCTTTTGATGTCCTTTCTGGCCATTTGTATACCTTCTTTGGAGAAATGTCTGTTCAAGTTTTTTGCCCATTTTGTAATTGTCTTTTTGTTGTTAGGTTGAAGGATGTCTTTATGTATATTAGATATTAATCTTTTTCAGATATGTAGTTTCCAAATATTTTCTCCCATCATGTAGATTGTCTTTTTTACTTTCATGGTAAAGTCCTTTGAAGAGCAGAAGTTTTTATTTTGACAAGGTCCCATTTATCTATTTTTAATTTTGTTGATTGTGCTTTGGGTGTAAAGTTTTAGAAACCGTTTCCTAACACAAAGTCCTGAAGATGCTTCCCTATATTTTCTTCTAGGAGTTTGATAGTTCTACCTCTTATATTTAGGTCTTTGATCTATTTTGAGTTGATTTTTTTTATATATTTCCATTTTAGAAAATAGAGATCCAGTTTTCCCAGTACCATTTGTTGAAGAGACTATTCTTTCCCAATTGAGTAGTCTTTGCTACTTTGTCAAAAATCAGCTGGCCATAAATGTAAGGATTGATTTCTGAACTGTCAATTTGATTCCATCGGTCTATATGTCCATCCTGGTGACAATAACATATGCTGTTTTGATTACTGTTTTTTTGTAATAAGTTTTAAGATTGGGAAAATGTGAGTCCTCCAACTTCATTCTTCTTCTTCAAGATGGCTTTAGCTATTTGGGGCCCTTTACCGTTTCATATATATTTGATGATTAGCTTTTCCATTTCTGCGAAGAAGGTTGTTGAAATTTTGATTGGAATTGCATTGAATCTATAAATTGCTTTAGGTAGAATTGACCTCTTAATGATATTTAGTCTTCTAATCCATAAACATGGAATATCCTTCCATTTATTTAGATCTTCTTTAATTTCTTTTAGCAATGTTTTATAGTTCTCTGTGTGCAAGTCCTTTATGTCCCTTAGTTAGATTTATTTGTAGATATTTCATATTTTAATGCTATTGTGAATGGAATATGTTTTGTTGATTCTTCTCCTGATTGTTCATTACTTGTGTGTAGAAACACTACTGATTTTTAGGTGCTGATCTTGTACCCCATTACTTTGCAGAATTCATTTATTAGCTCTAGCAGCTTAGTTGTGGAATTTTCAGGATTTTCTGTACATAAGATCATAACATCTGCAATTAGGGAAAGTTTTATTTCTTCCTTTCCAATTTGGATGTCTCTTATTTTTTCTTCTTGACTAATGGCTCTGGCAAGAGCTTCCAGTACAGTATTGAATAACAGTGGTGACACTGGGCATCCTTGTCTTATTCCTGATCTTAGAGGGAAAGCTCTGTCTTTCACAGTTAAATAGGTTGCTAGCTATGGACTTTTCTCATATGTCCTTTATCATGTTAAGTAAGTTTCCTTATATTCCTAGTGTTCTAAGTGTTTTTATTAAGAAAAGGTGCTGTATTTTGTCAAATGCTATTTCTGTGTCAATTAAGATGATGATGTGCTTTTTTTCCATGTTAATGTAATGCATTACATTAATTGACTTTCTTATATTGAACCATATTTGCATACCTGGACAAAACCCACTGGATCATGGCATATAATTCTTTTAATGTGATGTTGGATTCTACTTGCAAGTATTTTGTTGAGGATTTTTCCATCTATATTCATAGTCATTGGTCTGTAATTTCTTTTTGGTAGTATCTTTATTTGGCTTTGGTATTAGGGTGATGTTAACTTTATAAAATGAGTCAGGTAATGTTCCCTCCTCTTCAATTTTTTGAAGGCATTTGAGCTGGATTGGTTATTAATTCTTTTTGGAATGACTGATAGGATTCCCCTGTGAAGCCATCTTGTCCTGGGATTTACTTTATTGGGAGGTTTTTGATGGCTGATTCAGTCTCTTTACCATTTGTTGGTTTGTTGAGATCATCTATTTCTTCTTGTGTCAATGTAGGTAGTTTGGGTGTTTCTAAGAATTTGTCCATTTCATCCAGGTTACCAAATTTATTGGCATACAATTGTTAATACTCTAATGATATAGTCATTATTTCATCAGAGTCAGTAGTAATGTTCCCATTTTCATTTCTGATTTTCATTATTTGTGTCCTCTTTCTGTTTTTCTGTAACAGTCTAGGTAAAGGTTTGTTGATTTTGTTGATCTTTTCAAACAACCAACTTTTAGTTTTATTGATTCTCTTTCTTTTTTTATTTTATTTATCTGTAATCTTTGTTATTTCCTTTCTTCTACTTGCTTTGAGATTAGTATATTCTTATTTTTCTAGTTCCTCCAGTGTTGGGGTTATGGTGTCTGATTTGAAGTCTTTCTTCTTTTTTTAATGTAGGCATTTAGAGCTATAAACTTCACTCTCAGCACTGTCTTCACTGCATCTCATAAGCTTGGTATGTTGTATTTCCATTTTCATTCAATTTAAAAAAATAAATCCAATAAAACATAGCAAAGGAATTTAAAAAAAACCCACAAATATCCTAGAATAACTTCATTGCTTCCAATATGCTCCTACCATACCACAAGAAAATTAATGAACCTTAGTCATTCCTGAGCATTCCCATAGCATTAAGATTACCCTCAATAGCTTATATGTTCTTACTAGATTATCATTCCCATTAGCTGCTATCTCTACATCCCCTATATTCTACAATATAATATATTTGTTTTACATTTTTCACAGAGTTCACATTAGTGGTAACATACAGTATCTCCCCTTTTGTAACTGACTTATTTCACTCAACATTATGTTCTCAAGGTTCATTCATGTTGTCATATGCTTCACAACCTCATTCCTTCTCACTGCTGCATAGTATTTCATTGTATGTATATACCACATTTTATTTATCCACTCATCTGATGTAGGATATTTAGGTTGTTTCCACCTCTTGGCAATTGTCAGCAATACTGCTATGAACATCAGTGTGCAAATATCTGTTCATGTCACTGCCTTCAGGTCCTCTGGGTAAATACTGAGATGTGAAATTGCTGGATTGTAGGGTAGCTCAATGCCTAGTTTTCTCAGGAACTGCCAAACTGTCTTCCAGAGTGGCTGAACCATTATACAGTCCCATCAGCAATGAATAAGAGTTCCAATTTCTCCACATCCTCTCCAGAATTTTGTAGTTTCCTATTTGTTTAATGTCAGCCATTCTTATTGGGGTGAGATGATACCTCATTGTGGTCTTGATTTGCATCTCCTTAATAATTAGCAAAGTTGAACATTTTTTCATGTGTTTTTTTTAGCCATTTGTATTTCCCCCTCAGATAAATGTCTTTTCATATCTTTTGCTGCTTTTATAATTGGGCTATTTGTACTAATGCAGTTGAGTTGTAAGATTTCTTTATATATACAAGATATTAGTCTCTTATCAGATAGATGGTTTCCAAATATTTTCTCCCATTGGTTTTCTCTTCACCTCTTTGAAAAATTCCTTTGAGATACAGACACTTTTAATTCTGAGGAGTTCCCATTTATCTATTTTTTCTTCCATTGCTTGTGCTTTAGGAGTATTTCACTTCTGTATTCCTCTTTAACCCATTGGTTGTTTAAGAGTATGTTGTTTAATTTCCACATATATGTGAATTTTCCCTTTCTCTCTCTGTTATTTATTTCTAGTTTCATTCCCTTGTGGTTGGAAAATATACATAGTATTATTTCAATATATTTTTTAAAATTTATAGAGACTTGTTTTGTGACCCAACATATGGTCTGTTCCAGTTTGCTAATGCTGCCTTATGCAAAATACCAGAAGTGGATTGGCTTTTATAAAGGGGGTTTATTTGGTTACAAAGTTACAGTCTTAAGGCCATAAAATGTCCAAGGTAAGTCATCAACAATCAGATACCTTCACTGGAGGATGGCCCATGGCATCCAGAAAACCTCTGTTAGCTAGGAAGGCATGTGGCTAGTGTCTGCTTTCAATGGCTGTCTTCAAAATGTCTCTCTAAGTTGCTGCTTCTCTCTCAGCTGCTGTGTGTTCTTCAGTGTCCCTCTTGGCTGTAGCAAGCTCGCTATTTCTGTCTGAGCTTATATGGTGCTCCAGTAAACTAATCAAGCCCACACTGAATGGGCAAGGCCACACCTCCATGGAAATTATCTAATCAAAGTTATCATCTACAGTTGGGTGGGTTGCATCTCCATGGAAACACTCAAAGGATTACAATCTAATCAACACTAATATGTCTGCCCACACAAGATTGCATCACAGGTAATGGCATTTTGAGGGACATTCCAACTGGCACATTCCATCCTCTGGACCCAAAAATGACATGATCTTTCCATTTACAAAATACATTCATCCATCACAATATCATAGAAACTTAAATCATTTCAGTTACAATAGTTACGTACAAGATCCCATCAAAATCAGTTATAGGCATGGTCCATCCTAATGCAAAACTGCACTCTTGCTGTGGACCTATGAAACTTAGAACAAGTTATGTATTGCCAATATACAAAGGAGGGACAGTCATAGAATAAAAATCCCCATTGCCATAAGGAGAAACTAAAAGGAAAACAGGGTTTAAAGGATGAAAACAGTTCCTAAAACCCACAGAGCAAACTCCATTAGATTTCAAAGTCTGAGAGTCATTAACAGAACAATGTTGCATTTTTGGGGCTTGAGAGAGTGGGAGTCTAACCCTTCCTAAGGGCCTTTGTGGCAGCCCTTTCCTCTCCAAATGCTGGGGTGAGTGCTCCAACATATCCAAACCCTGGGAAGACCACCTTCTCAGTCCCACACTCCTCAAACATTGGGGCAGCACCAGATTTTCTTCCATCGCTGGGGCACACACTCAACTCCTTCAGAACATTGGGGTGAAGGCCAGGCTCTCTCTAATCCCTGGGGAATGTGCTCCACCCTCCCTGAGGCCTGGGGTGACAACACTCTTCCTGAACATCGAGGTGAAAGGCCCACCCTCAACCTCCGGGGCAAACTCACCCTTTCCATGTATGAGGGCCACTCTGCTCTCCCAGCCCAAGACCTCTTAACTCCAGACCTCAACCTCTATGGCTGTCTTTTAAGAAATATTTCCTTCAATTTGTTCCTTGTCTGTCTCCTCCAGTCCAGACCATCAGCGGCTCCATCTATAAAGATCTCACAAAACTTCTATTGGCTTCACATGAAGCACACTGGGGTCAAAGCCATCAGAAAATATGACTTTCCACAAATCCTTTCTGGATAACTCCATCTCCAATTCTGGCTTGTACTGAAATGGTGGCTAGGTTCCATGTTTGGTTAAATCCTCACATTGGGCTGTAGCTTCTGAAGTCTCACTTTTTAGAAACTCAGAGTTTTCCAAACTACCAGTTTCTGGTTTCTTTGTACCCAAGATTTCATTTCTCAGCTTAACTCGTCCTGTCACATTTTACTGTAAGCTTCAAGGAGTAGCCAGGGTGCATTTTTCACACATAATCTGGAGATTTCCTCAGCTAAGTATCCCAGTTTGTCACTTCAAATTCTGCCTTCCATTTGACACCAGGACACAATTTTGCCAAATTCTCTGCCACTTTAAAACAAGGACCACCTTTCTTCCAGTTTGCAACAATACATTCATCATTTCTGCTCAAAGCCTCATCAGAAGTACCTTCAGAGTCCATATTTCCACAAACAGTCTTTTCAGAGCAATCTAGGCCTTTTCTCTCAAGCTCCTCACAGTTCTTCCAGAATCTTCCCCTTATCCATTTAAAAAGTCTTTCCAACATGTTTGGTATTTGCAAATGCAGCAGCACCCCACTCTCAGTACCAAAATCTGTTCTGGTTTGCTAATGCTGCCTTATGCAAAATACCAGAAATGGGTTGGCTTTTATAAAGGGAGTTTATTTGGTTACAAAGTTACAATCTTAAGGCCATAAAATGTCCAAGGTAAGTCATCAACAATCAGGTACCTTCACTGGAGGATGCCCAATGGAGTCCAGAAAACCTCTGTTAGCTGGGGAGGCACATGGCTGGTATCTGCTTTCAATGGCTGTCATCAAACTGTCTCTCATCTGCCACAAACATCTGGGCCTATGTGGCTCTTTTTAAAGTACTCCAGTGATACAATTAAGACTCACCCTGAATGGGTGGGGCACAACTCCATGGAAATTATCTAACCAGAGTTATCACCTACAGTTGTGTGGGTCACATCTCTGTGGAAACAAAGAATTCCAATCTAATCAACACTAATATGTCTGCCCACACAAGATTGCATCAAAGATAATGGTGTTTTGGGGGACATAATACATTCAAACTGGCATGTGGTGTATCTTGTAGAATAATCAATGTGCACTTAAGAAGAATGTGTTTTCTGTTTTTGTTGGGAGCAGTGTTCTATATACGTCTGTTAGGTCTAATTGGTTTAGTGTATCAAATTCCTGAACTTCCTTATTGATCTTCTGACTGGATATTATATCCATTATTGAGAGTGGTGTATTAAAATCTCCTACTATTAATGTAGAAACATCAATTTCTCCCTTCAAATCTATCTTTATTTGTTTCATGTACTTGGGGGCTCTGCTGTTAGGCGTATATATATTTATAGATATTGCATCTTCCCGTTGAACTGTCCCCTTTATCAGTATTGTAATGACCATCTTTGAACCTTGTAACTGTTTTTGACTTAAAGTCTATTTTATCTGATATCAGTATACCCACCCCAACTCTCTTTTGGTTCCTACTTGCATGATATTTATATATTTTTCCATCCTTTCACCATCAACCTACTTATATCATTCACTTTAAGGTGAGTCTCTTACAGACAAAATATAGTTGGGTCGTGCTTTTTTATCCATTCTGCCAACCTCTGCCTTTTGACTGGTGAGTTTAATCCATTTCCATTTAAAGTCACTACTGATAATTCAGGAATTTCTTCTGCCACTTTGGTATTTACCCTTTGGAAGTCCCTTTTTTTGTCCCTTTCTTTCATTAAAGTCTATTTTATGTTTTTTTTTAACTTTCCTGTTTTGTATGATATTGAGTGCCTTCTCCTTTCTATTTGGATATATATTTTTTTTCTGTTATTCTTGTGGTTACCGTAGGGTTAAAGTTTAACCTCCTAAATATGTAACAATTATATTTGGTTTGACACCAACTTAACTTCAATAGCATGCCTATATAATTTTCCTATACCCTTCTGTTTCCCACCATTTTTGTTTACTTGTTACCACTTATATCTTTGTACATTGTATGCCCAAAAACCTAGATGTATCATTATACTTTTTATACATCTGCATCTTAGCATCTGTAGAAAGTAAGAAGTAGAGTGACATATGAAACAATACAATGCAACATTACTGGCTTTTATAATTATTCAAATGGTTGTCTTTCCTGCAGGTCTTTATTTCTTTATGCTGCTTTGAACCTCTGGATAATGTCCTTTTGTTTCAGTCTGAAGAATTCCCTTTAGCATTGCTTGTAGGGCAGGTCTAGTGGTGATGTACTCTCAGCTTTTGTTTTTCTGAGAATGTCTTAATCTGTCCCTCAGTTTTGAAAGAGAGTCTCACCAGATGTAAAATTCTTTACTGGCAGTTTTCTTTCAGCACTTTAAGTATTTCAACCCCCTGTCTGCTTGTCTCCATGGTTTCTGATGAGAACTCACACTCAAACTTATTGGGATTCCTTTTTGTGTAACATGTTGCTTTTCTCTTGCAGTTTTCAGAACTCTCTCCTTGTTTTTTGTATTTGATAGTGTAATCCATACAAGATGGATTATTATTTTTCTTCATGTTTGTCCTGTTTGGTGTTCTCTAAGGTTCTTGATGTTGTTCCAGTTTGCTAATGCAGCTGTTATGCAAAATACTAGAAATGGATAGGCTTTTATAAAGGGGGGTTATTTGGTTACAGATTTACAGTCCTGAGACCATAAAAGTGTCCAAACTAACGCATCAACAAGAAGGTACCTACAGTGAAGAATGGGCAGTGGTGTGCAGAACACTTCTGTCTGTGGGAAGACACATGCCTGGCATCTGCTATTCCTTTGCTCCCAGGTTGTGTTTCAAAATGGCATTCTCCAAAATGTTTCTGTGTCTCTCTTAGCTTCTCTGGGGCAAGCTCTGGGTTTCACCTCTTAGCTGAGCATCTCCAAACATCCTTCTGTCTGCATCTCTAACAATCTCTAAGTATCAGCAAGCATCTGGTTCTTGGCTTAGCATATCCTGGGGCATTTTCCATCTCTCTGCTCTCTGTGTGAGCTCCCTTCAAAGGACTGTAATGATTTAATTAAAACCCACCCTAAATGGATGGGATCCATATCTTCATGGAGATGATTTAATCAAAGGTCTAGCCCACAGTTGATCAAAAGATTAATGTTTGCCCTCGCAAGATTGTATCAAAACATATGGCTTTTGGGGGGACATAATATATCCAAACTGGTGCAGATGCTCATATTCTTGACTGTTGCTAAGTTTGGAAATTTCCCTGTCCTTATTTCTCTGACTATTTCTTCTGTACCCCTTTTCTCTTCTCTTTCTAGAGACTACCATAACAAGTATGATAGTGTGCTTGATGGTTTCCCATAGGTGTCTTTGGCTATTTTCAATTTTAATATTTCTTTTTTTTTTCCTGCTCCTCAGTATGACTTGTCTTCAAGTTCACTGAATTTTTATTCTTCTAGCTCCCTTATGCTTCTTTGACCCTCCTGGGCATTTTCCTTTCAGTTATTTTGGTCTTCAACTCCAGTAGTTCTGTTTGGTTCTTCTTAAAATTTCTGTCCCTTTACTTTGACTATCATATTGTTCATTCAGTGTTTTCCTGCTGTCCTATAATTCTTTCTCTGTACTTTCCTTCGTCTGCTTAAGAATTTTCAAGATCACTTTTTTTAAATGGCTTGGTTTGGTATTTTCACATTCTCATCTTTGTTGTTAGTGTTTTTGTATTTTTATCCTCTTCCTTCAGATAGGCCATCATTTTATTATATGCTGTACATTTTAATATTTTTAAAAGTTAACTCTTTGTTTTACTCCCTCAGATGTCTGTTTCCTGGTTTTGTAACCAGCTGGTGATAACACAGAGATTTTCTTCAGCTTTAGCCCTTCTATCAGGAAGGTCTGCGCATTGTCAGTGCACTGTTACGGGATTTCCCCTTACTGGGCCTCTGCCTTATCCTAGGCTTTTGTTTGTTACTTGTTTTGGAGTTCCACTGTTTACAGGAGTTTGGTTGTCCCTTTTGTTTCCCAGGGAAGAAACCCACACCTCCCTATCTGAGGTATTTGAAGCTGGCAGTCTTTTGTTTCAGACTGCCTACTATAGTTTTTTACACCATTTTCACTGTATAATACTGCTTTTGCTTGGCAGACTAATTCTGGGGGTAGGACCACCCCAGGGAGGACTTTCCTAATCCAGTCTTTCCCAGCCAAAGCAGGGCCTGGCACCCAAGGAGGGGGTGCAGACCAGCTCCAAAGTTCCCTGTGAAAGGGATCAGGAAGGTCATCAAACACTTCTCCACTGGCTCCCCAAAGCTAAGCTTTCCTGGCCTGCCCAGAAATGCAGCCCTTCCTAAATTTCCCCTGCAGCCTTGTGGAAACTCTGCATCTTTAAATCTCCACCGCTCCACCCCTGTCCAGAGAGTGTTGAAGCAATGGCTGCTGCCACATTTCTCCAGGATGAATTATAACAATAGCTGCCCTCAGAGCCAGAACCCAGGGCTCTAAATTCACTAATCAAAAGCCATGATTAATGACTGGCTGTGTACACCCCTGTTCTTGGGGAAGAGGATTTTTATGTTCCTTTCTGCCACCAGCAGCTAGCCAGGGACTGGACACCAACATGGCCTTCTGTGAGGGTGGGGAATGGGCACCAGTAGCTGCTGTGCAAAGAGAACAATTTACAGTTCTTTACTGTAATTTATTAGCCTTTACCTCCCCCTCTTCCCTGGATGCTGTACAGTGTTCTTCTGGCCTGTGGAGTTTCAAAATAGTTGTTTCAGACAGTTCCTGCCTGTTCAATAGTTGTTTAGGTAGAAGGACTGAATCCCAGCTCTCCCTCCTCTGCCATCTTTCCCACAGGTCCCCCTTCTTTCAGCTGTTCTTAATGACCACCTTTCTTCATTAGTGCAAACTCTAATGAATTACTAAGTTAAACTAGGGTCAAAATAATATATGACCCCTAATATAACAAAGAGTATAAACATAATTGTTGGGTAAAAAACACATCTAATAAATTCATTAGAAATAGAGTAGATGTTAGTACTTTAAAATAAGAAGGTGCAGTTCTGCTAATGAAAAGTGGTTCTGCTGTATTTTTTCTGCTCAATTAGGTCCCAACTTCTACTAAAAATCATTCTGTATTAGAATAACTGTATAAATAAAAACATAATTTAAATACCCTTGCTGTTTCCTCAAAGATGTTTGGCAGGATTGGATTATTTGTACAATGTTATATTCTATCAAGAAATTAATGGAGAAAAGCTGTTAAATTTTTAATTTCTGCCAGAACACTTTAGATGTCAGAATAATGAACTTTATAATACTTTGGCAACAGATTAAATAACATCTTTTAAAATGGTCTGACATTTATTTGAAGGAGTAGTGTATTTTTTCTCTTTTTATTAAATTATGGTTGCCACCACATTAAGATGAAAGGAATGCATTTTAAAAGGCCACAAATACAACAAGTGGCCTCAGATTTGCTAAGTCAGTTGCTTTTCTCAGCAGGTTGACTTTTAATTATCTCACCATTTTAGAGCTCTGCTATACATTTTGCTTAATGATCTAATTACATATTTTTTATTTTCTCCAAACAATGCTGCTGTTGCTTGCAGATAGATTAATGCTGAGAGATAAGTGAAGATTACCTTAGATCTTCGTCTCCACTTCTTTATTTCTTTGGTGAAAACCTCTTCATGTATTCTTTTCTATTTTGTACTCTTCTCAATTAAAGATAAGTTTCAAAAGGAACTATTAAACTCATTTTTTGCTAAATTAAAAATGCTACCCATCATGCAAATATTTGTATTTTAATATGCAAAAGTTTGAGAAGTAAAGAGGACTAGTTTTTACGTGATTTCAAATAAGTTAAGTGACTCAAAAGGAATTAAGTTCACACGGAGAAGACTAAGAGATTGAAAAATAATTTAAAGAGTACAGCAGTATATTAAAATAGTACAACTTTAGCTATTTAAACTTAAAATAGTAAATCTACATGGATTGAGAATGATGTACAATGTAGTTGCAGACTTACATAGCAAAAAGAATTCGGACCTTCAGATATCACCTACAGACCTTCTGATATCACCTGGCTCTAACTTCAGTGATAGTTCATGGTGTCAGGACCAAACATGATCTGTGATGCAATAGATATGTGGCAGGCACCTATAAGGAATCTCTTAACTCTTTAATATTTGTTTTAAATCTCAAATGCAAACCAGCTACAATCTCATGTTTTCACAATTTTCTGTAGTCAGTCTCATGAATGTAGAAACCCTATTTTTTCTAAATAACCTCCTATTTTGGTTTTCATAATACTATTTTCATCTACTAGAACTGCATAGAATCATCTCAGATATTCATCAGTCTTCAGCTCTGGGCACTTGATTAGGTCTGTGAGTTAATTCAGTGGATAGCTGTTGTTGAAGTTCTCATTCACACTTGCCATGGGTGGTGGAAAAGCTGAATTTATAGACACATGCCTGTTAATGGTCCTCTGCTCAAAGCCTTATCAGAGTTTCTAAGGATTCTTGTGGTAGCTTTAAACAGACAGTATTTGAGCTTCTAATCTTCTAATGAATTTATTTTACAGCAGTTGGTTCCCAAAATAGTCTTCTATTTGGAAAGAATAGATGATTTGAAAAGTAGCCTGGGTCTGAAGTCTAGTTTTCTATTCTTTTACACTTCTTCCAATGATATTCTCATCCCAGCTTTCACACTTCTTCCAATGCTATTCTCATCTCACCTGACTAAAGCTTACCTTAGAGAATTTTGTTTTGGCCCTGACATGAATTTCAGCCCTGGTTAGCACCCTAAGAAAGAATAAAATATCTCTGAAGGGAATAGACTATGCTTATCTCCAGGGCCTCTGGCTAGTTGTCTACTTCAACTCTGAGTCCTGGCATTCAAGCACAGATACATCCTTTACTTGGCCTATTGTCATTGCCTTGGAACTTGAATGGAGGTACATGCTTCTGGCTAATGAATAATAGCAATCCCGTCACAGATAAAGAAGTCTTGCTATCAGTCCATCAACTTGGGCTGCTAGTCATTTTCTTCAAGTCCATTCCACAGTAGACTCAATTCTTCTAGCACCGCTCTCTTGCTTTTCCTTCTTCTCCAATTCTGTTTATCTTTGTCCCATCAAACTGTTGAATTACCACCTTGTATAAGGCTTAACAACCCATAAGATACTTTGAAGACTCCCTTAACCCTCCAACTAAGAGACATCCCTTCCCAGATCTAAACTCTCAACTCATATCTCATTTATGCCACCTCATTCATCCTCCTTTATAATGTGGGCATTTACTGGCTATCTGAATTTCCATAGTAGATTTAAAGATGCAAACTTTGCCTGCCTGTGATGCTTAGGACTGTGTTTTGTATATAGCTGGACAGAATGAAAGGATGATGAATAAATGAATGGAAGAATGGAAAGTTACACAAAAAAATGAGTATATATAAAGATATATATCTTTACTATATATTTTTAGTAAAATCAAGGAGCTATAGGCTAAAGTTCACTTCCTGAATATAACCTTCCAGTGTGTTTAATTGCTCTGAATGTGACCTTAAAATGACAGCCCACTGAAAGCCAGTGGAGAGGATGCCAGATTCATGTCAGAGGCTGAATTTAAACTAGTTTTGGCTATCAGGCAAGACCAGATAAAAGATAGCTTAGGCATCCCTTCTGTTAATATGAACAGGAAAAAGTGGAATATGCTCAAATATTCCACTGACCCAAGTTCAAATAATTTCTAAAGTATTCAATTTTAAAAATGGCAAAAGCAAAACAATCTTGCTGCATTCCTTCATAAAACTAAGTATCATTAAAGTATTTCATAGGTGGTCAATGTGTGTGTATCAAATGCCAATTTATATGACAACTAATCATTTTAACCATCGTCATTTTAAACATGTGCATATCTCATGGTTCAAAATATTATCAGATTAAATCAAAACTGTTTTTATTTTAATGATTTCCCCCTCAAAGAGAGGTAAAAACTAGATACTCTGTTTTTCTTGTCTTATAAAATTAATTGCTTATTTTCCTTGGTCAAAGTCACTAAGCAGCTTGGGAATAGATTTCCTCTTTCTAAAGAAGAGGGCATTTGAATCTTGCATTTTAAAACATGTACCCATAATTTTATTTTAAAACATAGCCATGTGAAAGAATGTCTGAACTGTAAGAGTATTTATTTTATCGTAATTTTCATCCTGGTGTCTGTGAAATTATTTTTGGAATCTTAACTAGACACTCATTTACATATTCCACCGGGGACTAATGTATTTGAAACCTGTCATTGGAATTGGCTGATGAATTAAATTCAGCTGAAACATCAACCTCTTTACACTAAAGAAATAAGCTCTGAATTTCACCCCTAAGAAGCTCTGTGCTGGCACTTTTTCTTTTGTCATACTTTTTAAAGTCCTTTCCATTAATGTCACTTTTCTATGTAGTTCTCCATCAGTTAACCAAGACTTACTTTTCCTTTTAATACAAACTTATGATATAATTACTAAACAAACAAAAATACTAAAAATAAGAATGATGGTTCTATTAAACAGTCAATTTGAGATTAAAAAAACTAATGAAAAACCCAGATGGAAGTGAGGCATAAAAGGAAATAGCATAAATGTACAAGGGCAATCAGTTGATTGGTTTATAGATCTAAAGTTCCCCCAGGGGATGTTTTAAATCCACATAGTGTCCCAGAATGCTGAATTTTGCATTCGGAAGTTTTATTGAACTGAAAGATCCTTAGAAGGCTCTGTTCCCTCTTGGCTTCAGATCCAAGGAAGACTCAAGAGTAAATTAATTCAGTCAGGATCTGAAATAAAATGCACACAATAAATCCAACTTCAGAAGGCCTTTTTCAAATAAACTGGAGGCTATCCCATTACAGTAGAAAGATCAGATACAAGGCCATAATTTTAGGAAAATGGCAGAATTTCAGTGACTCAATAGTTGACAAAATAGATTTTTCTTGTTTATTGTTCTGTGTAGAATTATAGTCATTCTGTGTGTGTGTCTCTAGACTACGGGATGATACTGCTTGCTAGACATGACAATAGACAGACATTTGTGAAGTGTTGTCCCATTTCTGCATAAGCAGTTCAGAACTAATAAAAAGTACAGCAACTGTTGTTAATATAGAGCATAATGCATAGTTCATCTGATACTTGTATTCTGGGTCAGATGTAAGATAAAATAAAACAGTAAAGAGTAGACAGGAGATTGAATCAAGAGACACATATCTTAAAGCAGAACCTAGCTATTTTTTAACAATAAAATGTAACACTTTAAGAATTAAGTAAATTTAAGTAGATATTACCTCTTCTTCTTGTTAGTTACAAATATGGAACAGTTTGGGTTTTGTTTTTTAATAGTGATGAGAGAATTAGAATTTACCTGCCTGTTAGAAGACTTAAAGCTTAGTATTAAACACATTTCAGCCTCAGAATAGGTCATTTTGTTCTCATGAAATTTCTCAACTCTCAGTTTTTATGTATCACCCCTTATGCCTCATTATTCCTTCAAAAAACAACATATTTTGTTCGTATGTGTGCATGTGGATTTTGGTTTTCTGTATTTTGTATGAATTCAGAATGTCCTGAGCCAGCTTTATTTTTACTATGAATATTCTTGGCTTTTCTCATATACTTTGTTTTGGTTTATATTTGCATTGTCTTTCATTTCTACCTAAATGGAATTATATCTACACAGTATCTTAATTTATGTTATACATCTCTAAATTCTCTGAAGGATACATTGGCTTACATTCATTTAAAGCTTCAGATTCTGTGCTCTTGAAAATATTTATTCAATGTGTTTCCAAAAGACATGTCCACAGGCTGAATATTTATTTCCATGAAATATAAACAAGAACACTTTGTTAAGTAACTAGAGATGATGAGATGGAATTGTAATACATTTGAAAGACCTGGATATCAACCCTCTTGACTGTCACTTTCTGATGTATCATCTTGGGTTGGTCATTTAACCCATTGAGTTTCTGTTTCCACATCAAAAAAGGTGAATGATACATATATGCATAGGGTTTTTGTGAGGATAAAAGGAGACAATACATAGGAAATATGCATGCAGAATTTGGTTATTCAAATAAGCACTTAAATGTAGGAACAGGTTTTCTATTTTTCTCCTAATCTTTCTTCAGAAGAAACATAAATGTGAAAAATACAGAATTTAGAATCTATGTGTTCAGAATATTAAGCATGGCAGGTTCCTCTCTCACTTCTATCAGGCCTTGAAATTTCCTTCTTATATTTTTACTTTATATACAGCTTTCAATGTTAGCAACTATGTACAGCATTTTTAGAACTGCCATGATTCAATTTTGTTAAAGATTTCAATTTTACTTACTTGAATGTATTTAAGGACTTTGAGTGACACACTTTTCCTATTATAATGGCTTACAGTGACATAACATTAGAGATAGAGCAGAAATCTGTACATTCATTTAAGATGGAAAAAAGTAAGCAAAAAGTAAGGGATCATGAAAAAGGTCACCTATTCATTCAACAAAATCAAACAGTGCAATAAAGAACTTTCTGAGAAGTTTACTCACTGACCTACAGATGGCAGAACAAAGTAGGCAAGTAAGGAATAGGTGTATTCTCATTGTACTTGCTAAAATCAAATCAATTACCTAAGTTGCATTTATGAGAATTATATGGGATCAGGAATGGGGAGTCAAAAAGTGGAGGAAGCTACTTCTGGTTATTTTTCCTATTTTCTGTGGATTTGGTAGGCCAGATTCAAGAATGTCCTCTGTGTTGAAATATATTGGGAATTATACTCAGACCAGAAGTTTGGTTTCCACTAAGTGCAATGAGCTGATTTTTCCCAAAAACCTGTAAGAGAATTTGCTTGTGGTAAGGGTGTCAAAAGGATTTCACACATGGAACTTACCAGGTTTTCCCCATATTTTACTCTTACTATGTGGGGAATTTAGATTTTTGTGTGACTAAGAATTTGCAGATTTTCTACAACTTGTCCTACTTGTAAGCATAAAGGGGATAAAAGGTAATATATTCCTGAACTGAGTTTTGTGGACCTCTGTGTCTTTAAGACATGTTAATTTTGATTATGCATACTTGAAACAAGATTTTCTAATTTGTTTTCCACTACTTAGTTTTCACCATAGGTTGTGAAAAGTTGCTTCTGTGAATGCTTTCATGTGAATTCACAGAGTATTTGAAGATACTGCTTTTGTGCAATAGGTGCATTCTGGCAAAACTGTGTGTAGAGTAAACATTTAATGATGAAGTCAGATTTTAAATATACAAAGTGATAAGCATTATTTAAAGCACTGCTGCTGTGATTATTCTTGGAAAAAAAAAACAGGAAATTTTTTGTAATTCAATGCACAAAATTAGCCAATATTTTAATCTGTTTTGTGGTCTCTGCATGCCTGAAGGAGTACCCTACTGTATTTAATTTCTCTCTGGGTGAGAGAAGAGCAAAAACAGTGGAAATAGATTGAAAGAGCTAAAATCAGAACAGGGAACCTTAACCACACACTGAAATCACAGTTGGGTATGGGGGAAGGGAAGGTATGACATGATGAGACAAGCTGTAAAGGGTGCCTGAGGGAAAAAAGTGAAGTGGATGTGCGCCACAACAGAACAAGTTCCTGTGGTTAGGACAAGCCTGGTTCTCAGGGAAATATCTTCACACCTGGCAGAGTTTTAGGAGGTTGGTTTGTGGGAAATCTGAGTACCCAGATAACTCCTTTGCCAACCCTTGAAATTCCACCCATGGATTTCAAGCATGGTCTACTCTCTTTTAATTTGCAGATGGTATTAGTAGCATCTATCATTGCATAATAATTTGCAGACATCTGTAGAAATTTCTTTTCCACAAAGTCTTTCTCGTGATTGTGGCAAAGAGTCCTGCAGACTTTAGTCTGAATGAGTTTACTATGCAAGTATGAAAAACACCCTAAATATCACCTGTGGGAAAAGGCAAAGAATGGGCAAAGGAAAAAGTACCAGAAAGAATTGAGACATATATTATTCATTCATCATTCATTCATTCATTCATTCAACCTCCTCTATGTTCTAGTCAGTGTACTAGGCACAAAGCAAGCATGATCCCTGTCTACCTCATGAATTACAAGGTCTAAAAGTGGAGAGCAATAGTAAACTAATAAACACATAATACTCAATTACAGATTGTGACAGAGTGGAAAATGATGTTCAAGGAAGACCTCTGACGAAGTGAGATTTCACCTAACACTTACTATAAACACAAATCCACCACAATAGGGAGGTACTACTATTATACGCATTTTTTCTCCATTGTCATCACTGACATTTATAGATGGAGATAGAAAGGTGTTGAGAGGTTAAATGGCTTGCCCAAAGTCACACATCTAGGAAGCAATGGAACCAGAGTTTGAGCAGTGTATCCAGGCTTAAGTTCACTTAACCGTTCCTGCCTCCCAAATGAAAGGGAAATAGACCATTGCCTGGCAAACTGCGGGTAGGGGAGGCCTCCTAGGCAGGGGAAATCGGAAGACAAACTTCCAACTCACAGTTTTGCATAGATCTGCTGGGCCGTCAAGCCCTACAAAATATCAGAGCCGACATTGCTGCAGTTGATATTACTGGTTATAGACTTCAAGGGACTCAGATAACTGCAGGAGTTATCTGAAAATGTGCTTAATGTAAAGAGGAAATTTCTGTAGGTAGCCCCTGAGTCAGAGGTTGCTTAAAGCTGGAAATTCCCTTATCCCATTCAAACTAAGCCAACTTCTATCTCCTTCTGACAGAGACCAAGGGCAGTGAGTCAAGAGAAAAAAATTAACATATATATGACTCTTCCTGCATGTGAGATTTTTTAATTGTATTTATTTAGAGTAATTATACCTAATTATGTAATGCCTGTAAATTGGTGAAGTGGCATAATTTAGATGTTTAACAAGAAATGTAGATTAAATAATTATAACATATAGCTGTAATTTATGAATAATATGGGCAACTTTTAAACCTTGCAAAATAGTGTAATTGGAGCCTCAATTGAAAAGTGTCTCACTGTTTCTGTTTCCTATTTCTGACCACGGAAATAGCTATGAAAGCAACATAATGTAAACTTAAGGGCTCTCCTCTTTTTCTAGGACATCCTGAATATTGAGTATTCTTAAGAGAGTAGTTTGCTTTTAACCTCTTCCCAGGAATTTAATATGAAATGAACTGCCTTCGAAGGAATTCAGGACTCCAGCTGTTTCTTAAGTTAACTGAACATGGAGAGAACTGAAAACTCTGAGGACATCAATGGCAGCTCTGACCCTGGAGCTCTCTTCCCAGTGTTAGTTGAGAAGTCATTCGATACATAATTATTGGTGCCCTTTATGTGCTGTGTGTTTTGCCAGCCAAGTGGTGGACATTTTATAGGGAGCAAGATGCAGACACCAAGGGAGCCAAGGAAAGAAAGGTAATGAGTAAGAAGGGTACATCCAACATTGTTAAATCCTGCCAAGAGAGCAAGGGTCTAAGATAAGGGTCTGTCAACAGGGAACTAACATTGGTGAATTTTATGAGGAGTTACAATGAAGTGATGAATGCCAAAGTCAGAGAGACTGGGGATTGAGTTGGAGGTGAGTGGGAAAATCACTTCTTTTAAGAAGTATCATGGTGAAGTATAAGAGTGAGGACATATAGGGAGAGAAAAGGGGAATGGAGGCTAAAGGAGACTGTTCACCCTCACTCTCAGTGGGGTATGCTTATTTGAATCCTGATAGGAAGTATACTACTAGCAAAACACTATCAAAAGCTTTCATACCAAGTTTTACCTCATCCATTATTCTCATTTATTCATAACACCAATCCTGTGAGGTATGTGCTATTATTATCCCCTATGGTGCAGGTAAGAAAGCTGATCTCTCTTTAGAGAGGTTAAATATCAAGCCCCTGATCACTTGGCTAGTCAGCAATAAGATTTGTGAAGAACTCCAGGTCTATCTGACTCTAGAGCCAGTATAAGTAACCATTATATGGGTAGAATTAAACAGATGAAGATGAGAACTATAATGAAAAGTTCTAGGTCCTAAGAAGTCTGGAGTAGATGTAACCCAGTGAAGAAATGGAAGGAGAAGCCTCAGAGGAAAGCAGCGCCATTTTAACAGGATGAAGAAGCAGAGGTACAGAATCAAGTTTAGAGATATGATGGAGGAGGTCTGTGGAGTGTTCATACCATGGCTTCTACTTCTTCATAAAGTTAGAGACCCTCTTTTGAGAGAGCAGAAAGATGAAGGAGCCAGGATTTCAGAGGCGTGGCAAATGGTGGACCATCTTGCCACAGGGAATAGGAGAAGTTGACTATAGGAATGCACTTGCTTGTCCACCTTCGAGCCAAGTTAAGGTTGGTGACAATGAAAGTGGTAATGATATGTGAACTTGGAATGGATGAGCAGGTGTAAAGGCCAAGAAATGGATAGTTTTGGTTTGCCAAGCAGGTAAGAAGATCAATGCCATACAGATATCAAGAATACTGGTGAAAGGTGGTTGTGGTCATGGATCAACCTTAGTTAGACTTTAATCATGAGAGGAAAGGAAGTGAACAAGGAGTCACCTGATAGATAAGATAGAAATAGAAGATTCCAAAGACTAGAGGCTCTGATGCAATCTATATACTGATCTTTCGTGGGGATTAAGTGAGAGAACTAAACGTATAAAGACAGTAGTTATAGTGAAGGATGACTGAATGCATTATTTCAGAACTCAGCCAGAACAGAAGTGGCCCCTAGATATTAGAAGAGAAGATAGCCTCTAAAGGGTGCTATTTCTAAGAAAATTTACTCTCATTGCTTTCAGAGTTGTATCAGCTACCTCAGTGTATCCCCAGTCAAATCCTTAGAGAAAGGAGTCCACATTCAGCATGCGTACATGTTTATTTAAACATGTTAACTAAAGTTAAGTTTCCTAAAATAAGATTAATATAAATCACTGTAAAAATATGTTTCGTCAGAGTTCTTGATGTCAATACTTTTTTGGATAATAAGTATTGACGGTTTTTATGAAAACCAAAACTACACAGAAATTGGTTTGATTAATCACTGCACATTGTGGTCACAGCTGCTTTACATTCCACCTATACAGGGGAAAAAAAAAAGCTGTAAAGGTCTGATTCTCAGTAGATAGAAACTAGAAAAAGAAGATTAATTTGTCAAGAGGAAGTAAATGACACTGAAATGAGAAGAAAAAGGTTAGAATATGGAATAAATGTGTGTGAGTGGAATGAGGTGTAAGGGTAATTCATTATTAAACCAAAGGGAAATAATTCTAAAAAGTAGTAAATTTCAAATGACAAGTTTAAAAATACTGTCAAATAGTTATTGAAACTTAGAGAAGACAATTAAATTATGATAAATATCTAATTAATAAAGTCAGAATTTCTGTTTCCTAGAATTTAAATCATTAACCATCTTTAAAGTGAACATAATTATTTTATCATAAATACCCTCATCCTTCAAAATTTGCACCATGTTCTGCATGGTGAAAATTGCTTCTTAGCAAATGCTAACTTGCAAAAATAACAAACATTTTATTGTTATTATAATTGTGAACATGATATTTGGCTTTCAACTTGTAAATCAGAATGAAGAAAGAAATAGGAGGGCAAATTTGTTTGTATGTGAACATGTGTGTGCTTATGTGTACCTGGGTGTGCAGGTGTGTACACTTAGGTGCAGGAACATGCCTTTGTGTGTACCTGTGTGATGCCTGTTTGTACACGTGTGTATTTGTGTAGGCCTAGAACTCGGTGACACTCTGGTATCTTACTTTGCATGGAGCTAGTAGTCATGATTTTTAAATATATATACATTAATTATATATATATATATTCTTTGAGGTAAAATTTGTTCAATAACTATAGCTACATGATTCTCATTTGTACCTGAATCATTATGTATAATCCCAAATAGTCCATTGAAAAATGGCTTCTTAAAAGTTATGAAATCTTATAGTCATCATAAATGAGAAAATTAAAAGCTATTTAAATTTAAATGGATAATATTGCCACAGTTCCACACCTTTCTTTCTTTCTTCAAATTCCATGGTCATGTTGAATAAGAGGAAAAACAAGAACAAAGTGCTTAACTGAAGAGAGCATTTTAAATAATATACAGAAAATGAATGAAGTCAGAGCTTCTTCTGTGTCCTCACACACAGACCACGAAAAATCATCATGACTAAGATTGGAGGCAAGAAAAACTGCATTACTGTCCTTATTCTTAACTCCACGTTTTGTGTAACCATATTGTGTCTCCAAGTGGCTGACAAAAAAGAATCACTTTCCCTTTTTTTGATAGCTCATTTAGAGTGTATGAAAGTCGTTTTCATCAGGTTGAGAAAATTGCATCACTGATAAATCAACCTTACGTACCCTTTTGGATCCTAGTGTCTAGGTAGAAAGTATGGCATTTGTAGACATTAAGACTTTTTTAGATTCTTTTGAATTCCTCTAACAGCAATTGGATCCGATGAAATGGGTTTTCTCCTAATCTCCTGAGCTAAAAGAGCTCTTTTATCATCCCAGCATTTGAATTTGCAGAGTCCCTGGGATAGGTCAGAAAAATCTCCTACAGTGGTTTTTATATTACAGCATTGTTAGCTAAATTAATCCTTTGCTTAGATTTTTAACTTGAAGTGAAATTTCGTAAAGTTAATTGGAGTCTCAGGGAAAGTACGAACAAAGGGCAGAATTTCAGCTGGGTAAAATGAGCATATTATCTTAAAACCAAAAAAAGATGAATTACAAGGGAGTACACTTGGCTTTTAATATAATTAAAGCCTAAAAGGAAACTCAATTTCATTGAGTCCATTTCTTTTCCCTCAGGGTAAGACAGTTTGAGAACATGTCAAAAAAGATATTTCTCTATCTTGTTCTTCAAGACCTACAGTGAGAGAAATTATATGACCTTTCATAAAGTCTCATGGTAATTAAGTATTTTGCTCAGTAACTTCTGCTTTTCCCTAGATAATGCCATGTTCTGATATTTCATCCAAATTTTGCCTTGTCTCTCCATTAAGGAAACAGAAAAACAAATATTCCTTCTTCATTGTATATTTTTAGCCATTGTATTTATAATAACCTTTAAGAATAATCTTGGCACTGATGACATACTTTGATTTATTATTTTTGTAAAACTGTTAGCCTTTTTGCTAAAAATAAGTTTTAACTATACCTTACTTGTTAAACTTTTCTCCTTCTGAGGTATGGTATATTCCCTAAGGCTATCTTCTTGTTGCTTTCATATATTGCTTATCTCTTCAGGGATACACATAATTCCTCATTCCTCACTAAATCGTTACACGTTACGCTTTTATTTTAGTAGAGTTATTGTATGTTTGTCTCATTATTACACATTAAACTAGTTCTCTTTAGGAAAGAAATTTACCTTTTAAAATCCATACCTTTGTATGTATGTGATATATATATATTATGTGATTTATATATGATTTAGGTTTTAAAATTCATACATATATATGTGTGATATATATGATTTAAGTTTGTTTCATAGGCAACCTCTACATAGACACCTACTGAAATTAATCAAAGATAAATCTCAAAATTAACCAGTTTGCCACTAGATGGCACTGATCTGCCTTTGGAAGCTGCTAGCTTGAAAGACATAAGATTAATTGAGAAAAATAACCTTTTTACATCACTCTTCTTTAACAATAACTTTTGAGTTTGAAACAATGAGTTTTTAGTATATGAACATTTTTTATATTCTTTAGAGCAACAATAAAATGTAAACAGATCAAATAACAAATGAGTACTGTCCGTTACTGACATTTCTAACCCTTCAAAGTTATAGTTTACACAGAAAAAGTAAAGTTCAATGTTGAATTTTAAAATTTTTAGCTCCCTTTCCAATCCTCTTTAATGTCTTCTACAAAAATAAGTCATTTTTTTTTTGCTGGTTAGTAAGTGGCTATTGATCCTGGAGTTAAATTTTTAAGCTACTTTTAAGAGCTAGTTACGCAAATTTGGCTATCAAGTTCTGTTTAGGGAAAAATGTGTGTTTGCTTTTTCTCCTTTAGCTAGGTATAACAAATCCTGAAGTAAAATATAACTGTTTCCCTGATTTGTGTCTCCCTGACTCTTTTGTCCAATCAATATTATTTTTAAGACAGGAAGTTTTATTAACATGCAGAGGCAGAATTAGAACATTCATTATTTGAAAAAAAGACATATTTTATCTCCTCCAAATTTAGATTCATTGTAAAATATATCAAAAGAAATACAAGAAATATTTATCTTGGTTCATTCGACTTTAATTTTGACCTTTTGTGGATTAATGAAGGTTGGCAAATACATGTTAGTAATTTAGATTGGGATATGATGTGTCTATTAGATGCTACAATGCTTCAGATTAAACAGGAATCCACAACCAGTTTCTCAGCCCTGGAAGTGTGCATAATTACCTGTGCAGCTTTTTAAAAAGACAGAAGTCCCAGGCTCCACCACAGATCTATTTATTGAATCTGAACCTGTTGGGATGGGCATGGCCATCTGCAATGTTTGTTTTAATGCTAGCTCTATAATGCATCCAGAGATGAGAACTACTATTCAGAACTTAACTTTGTAGAAATTAAAAATAAATTTATTTATTTACGATATATTCTTGTATCATCATCAAGACCTTGAGACAGTGTCATGGAACTGAGACTATTACTGTGCTCTTCTTAAAAGAAACATTTAGTAATCAACTCTGCTGAAACTAGAGGTTGAGCATATTTGAACTTCATGAAAATGTTTTCAGAGAATGTATATTATGATTTCCCATACTATTGTCCTGGGCGTCACTGCCATCAATAGAGCCTATAGTGTGTTCCATAATTCCCTCTGCCTGAAATGACCTTTCCCTTTTTATCTTGTTATTGAAGTTCTCTTCTTCCTTCAAACTTAGAAGGTCCCCAGAATCCAGAATTCCTCCCTACAGGCCCCTACCGATTCACTTACTCTGAAGTCCATCACAACTATTGCTTTTTTTGGTCACTTGAGGTATTTTACTTTGTAGAGCTATTTAAATTCTTTATATATAGCTGTTCCATTCCCAATTGGATTGTAAGCTTATTGTTAATAAAAAGCTATGCCTGGTATAGATTGGTATTTGTAGATCTAGTATCATGTTTCCTTTCAGTCAAAAAATGTATCACATTGATAATGTTGGTTGGTTGTTTTCTTTAGGATCTTCTTATAATCCCAGATATGTTCATATTAATAAAACTGACAAATTCTAGATTATATGCTGGGTGACTGAGGCTTGAATAATTGTTTTCATATTTTATTGGGTAGTCTAGGCAAAGAGTAAGTCCAATCTGTCATTTAGAATGAAACAGAAAAACTGGACCCATCAGGGACGTAGCACCTTGAAACAAGAGGAACATCAACCACCAATTCATAGTTACTAGCAAGAAATATTTTTGGGAAAATCATATACAGACAAACAAAAACTGAATTGATTTATATAACTTTCTATATATATGTATAAATTTATATATATATGTTAAATAGTCATATAATTTTAATGATTGACTATATATTATATGTGAATAGAGACATGGCTTATTATATGATATCATATGTTATTAAGAATAATGCCCCTTTGTTCAGAGCTCTTGACCATGTATGCATGCATTTCATGATTTTTATTTCCCAAAATTTAGCCATTTTTATAAAGCAGACAAAAAGATTTTAAGAAAAGCTTATTTTAGCTTTACAGATTATGGGATCAACGTGTGCTTTACTTATTTATCAAGGAATTAATTGAGTGATTCACTTGCTGTTTCATCATTATATTGTTATAGCATGTTGATATGTGATTTAGTTCCCATTAAGTGTTGCTAGAAGATTAATCTAGTTTAAGATGCTGACTAGGCAAGCAAAATGTTCACTCACTGCAAGCATTTTTACAATGAACTTAACAATAAAGATAAATAAAGAGGTAATTGTATAGTGGTACAGAAGACATGAAATAACTAGTCTCTGAAGAAACACATTTCAACTAGCAATTCAATGATTTATAGGTGGATATTTGTAGAGAAAAAAGCCTCTGATTTGATGTTAAACCATGAAATATTGCCCAAACTTGCAATATTTTTAAAATTTACATGGCCAAAAATATATTCAGGGCAATAAAATGTATGCTAAATAGTGCAGTAGCTTATTGACTTACAATGGAAAAAATGTATAAATGGTTGTAATTTTGTATAACCATTTGTGTCTTTCTATATACAGGAATGAGGCATCTATTCCACTCTTAAAATTATAGATGAAATTTGAGAAAGAGGGTGTTTGGTTTAAATTCCACATTTCTGGAGCTTCTATAGAAACAAATAAGTCTGAAATATGCAAGTACTATGCAACCAGCATGGGAAAGTACAAAGCACACCCAGACACACCTTGGATTCTAATCCAGGTGTTGCAATCCCTAGACAGATTTACAAGAACTAAAAGTATTATCTGAGGAATCTGCAGATGAAAGAGAGCTTCCCCAATCACAAACAACTATTGGCTTCAAACTGCCTCTAGAATAACCAGTTATGGTCCCTTAGAATATTAATCAGTCTTCTTTAGCCACAGCCAGAGAGAGGAACAGAGAATGTGTTAAGGTAGAATCTTTCCACTTTGCTTCTTTCTTTTGGACTCCTTATGGCCTGTCGTGCCTGAATCATACTGCATTGCCCTGTACCAATAATATTTGGCACTTAGATAGTGCTTACTTTATGCCAAACACTATTTTTAGTGTTTCCCGGGTACTAGGATATTTAATACTTGTAACTCTCCTGTTGGGTAGGTAGCGTTATCATAGCATCATTTTACAGATGAAGATACTGAAGCAAAGAGAATTATTAATAAAACAGCTGTGTAAGTAATGATACCAGAATTCATACCTAAAGTAGTCTGCTCCAGAAACTGTGCTCTTAACCAATATTCTAAACCACCATCAGAACAACACATCATCAGACAAACTCTAATCTTACTTATATTTCTTCTGGGTAGGTAAAAAAGAAACTAAAAATCTTAGGCATAGAATGCTGTCTCTCCCCTTTGATTTCATTTTCCTTCCATGCTTGCATTGATCTATAGACAAAATTTGATTCCATTCAATCAGCTTAAGAAAGTCTGGAAGCAGATTTAATATTTTGTGCAGAAATATCTTCTGGCTCCACAACTAAAGAACACTAGTGCTAGAAGTTAGCAATTATCCTTAAATGAGACTCATTTAAAACAAAGTTAGAATTAAGGAATCTGATTTGGCAATATGTTGTGTTTTTAAAAAAGTCTTGTATTCTAGCCAAACCCCCCTATCCTCTAGGAATTCATTCGGTTACAACTAGATTTGTGGCAGATCTAGTTCAAGTTGGTATTTTGAGCATGTAGATGTAGAAGACTTTCTGGAGTTGCATTTTTTCAGTTAGGTAAATACGTGGATAAACAGCTTCATTATTTCTTCCCTGTTTAACTGAGGATAATTGTATAAATTATAACTAAATTCTATGTAAACTGTTATCTCCTTATAATTACCTCAATTAATGTTTTTAATTGAGATAACAATTCACTTTTTCACTTAATACCTGAGGCATTTCCATTAACTCTCTGACAGGAAACACATTGCAATTCCTCATAGGCTATGTTTCTAACAGATTTTTTGCCCCTTAAGAATATACAGAGGCCTCTAGACTTATAAATAGGGTAGGTTCTGAAAGGTTGTTATTACCTTTGTAAATCCAAACTAACATCATTCAAGTGTGATCTATCACTACTTGTTGGAGAAGGGCAAAGAAAACAAAACAGTAGAGCATGTTTATAATTTTTTTGAAGGTGAAAATTTCTAACATAAAATTCTTCATTCACTCTATGTAGCATTCTGGCCCTATACTGGTGATCATGAAGATAAACTCCTCCTGAAGCAAACATAAAAGGAAAAATAAATGAATCTGAAAGTTTGATTGACTTAGTATATCATTGTTTCCTGAATTGCCCAACTCATATGAATATACAACAGAAGAAATCAGTTTTCTTCCACCAAAATTCCAAGTACCCAGAGACAGAGAAACCTTTAACATTATTTCAAAAAATAAAGGTACTGAATTTAAGGTACAGCTAGAGGAGTCTTGAAAAATTCTGTTAACTCAGATAGATTCCAATTTCCTGGTTGGTCTTACGAACCTGACCCAAATGCCCTGAGAACTTCTTTTGGTAATTGGCTTCCTTTCCGAACAGAAGGGAAAACTATAGACCAGCACATCTTCTAGCAAATATCAGAATTAGACAGATGGAATCAAATGTATGTATTTGTATCTGCAGGAATATAAATGAAGAAGCAAAAACAGTGAAATGTTATGCCAGAAGTTAAGGGGTTCTCAATCATGACCTTCCTTGCAGATCTAGAATGTCAATATGTTATTCTTCTTGAGAGAAATTTTATCACTTGAGCATTTTGTGATGATTCTTATGTCTCTGAGAAGGACTAGAGCCCAAGGAGAATGTATTTATTGTTGAAAAGCCCTATATTATAAATAAGGTGGGGGGCAGGGAAGGGGCTATTGTACTTTCAAAAAAGCATCTTATGCATTGAGAAAAGATGTTAAGTCTTCACATTGAGATTTAATCTATTAATGAATTGTGCCTAATGATGCTGTAAATCTGAAGTCAAAATTTCAATTTTGTGAGATTTTTTTCTTAAATAACACATAGTATGTCCTCTCCATTAAAATAAAGATGCAAATACAATGGGATGGCTTATGGATGGGAAGATGAATTTTTGAGTTCTTAGGTTTAAAGCATAGAGATGAACCTCTGATGATAGCTAATATTTATGAATTTTAGAATGGAGATTTCACTCACTCACATGGTTTCCACTAAGATCTATATTACTAACAACTCCTAAATCTACCTTGCTAGACTTGCTCTTTTATAGAGAAACAACATGGTTAGGTTTAATAATTTCACTCTTGCTTAGGTACCCATTACCTGTTGGAGTAGATGATTTGCTCAGTGTGGCAAATGAGTCAAAATAGACAAGCAAGGAAGTGAGAGACAGGGCTGATGATAAATCACTAAAATGTTGGTCAGTGGTGCTGGCTGTCCTGCTATGATTGTCAACCTTGGACTCTTATCATGCCAGTCAACATATGGAGTCATACAATCCAGAAGTACGCAGTTATTTAAGTAGAGAGCATGGATGAGAGCTATAGCCCTGATCCAAGGGTGGAATCCTGCCGGGCAGTTATAATAGGGATGAAAAGTAAACAAAGGTACTGGAGAGATAACAATTCAGATGGTAAATCAGGCCATGAGGAGGAAGAGAAGCAGAAAAAATCAGGAGGAAGTTGACTGAGGTAAAATGAAAGAGACAAGGGACTGGACATCTAGAAGCTATCAAGTGACAGATACAGAATACAGAAAAGAGAAGGGAATGCAGGAAGTCCTAGCTGTTCCTATAATTCTCCTTGCCACACAGGGTGATAGTGAAGATTAAGTCTGATTATATATGTTAGGCATTTAGAAGAGTCCCTGGCACAGGATAAGTACTCTATAAATTCTAGCCAGGAGTAGTAGTTGTCACTGTAGTCATAGTAGTGGAAGTCACCATAGCAATTGCAGTTAATAGTTTAGTGCCTGTTCCGGTTTGCTAAAGCTGCTGTTAAACAAAACACCAGAAATGGATTGGCTTTTATAAAGGGGGTTTATTTGATTACAAAGTTATGGTCTTAAGGCCAGAAAGTGTCCAAGGTAAGGGGGCACCTTCACTGAAGGATGGCCAGTGGTGTCCGGAAAACATCTGTTAGCTGGTGTCTGTTCTGGAGTTCTGGTTCAAAATGGTTTTCTCCCAGGACATTCCTCTCTAGGCTGCAGCTCCTCAAAAATGTCACTCTCAGTTGCTCTTGGGGCTTTTGTCCTTTCTTAGCTTCTCCATAGCAGAAATCTGTTTTCAATGGCCAACTCCAAAATGTCTCTGTAAGCTGCAGCTCCTTTCTCAGCTCCTGTGCGTTCTTCAAAGTGTCCCTCTTGGCTGTAGCAAACTCATTCCTTCTGTGTGAGCTTATATAGTGCTCTAGTAAACTAATCAAGGCCCACGCTGAATGGGCAGGGCCACAACTCCATGGAAATTATCTAATCAGAGTTATCACCTACAGTTGGTTGAGTTGCATCTCCATGGAAGTGCTCAATCAAAGAATTAAAATCTAATCAACACTAATACATCTGCCCACACAAGAGTGTGTCAAAGACATGGGGGACATAATACATTCAAACCGGCACAGTGCCTTTCCTAGACTGGTTTCAATAATTTCTCGTCTATTCCTTTGGATCTTATCTTTTAGTACATCATCCACACTACCACCATAGTCCTCTTAATATTTCTGTTAGCTTCCTATTGACTGTACAATAAATCAAAATATGGAAGTATAGAAGCCCCAGCACCTCCATGTCCACAAACTTAAATAGAAAACATAAAAGACTATTGGAAACAGTCATGCTGAATTCTCCTTCATCTCATAATATAACAAGCACTCATGACCACTCTAAGTTTGGTTTTTCATACATGGAAATTTGTTTGTATATGTGTTTGTATGTGCTTATATGCTTGTGTGTATGTGTGTGTGTGTTTTCCATGAAATTAATTATTTCTCGTTCAATAGGTCAGAAAATTATTCTTCCTTTTTTACTTCTACTTTATTCATATTTATAGCATTTCCTATGTAATTTAGCAATTTGCACATTCCCACTAGCTCCTTAACAATTTATCTTGAGAACTCAGAAAAGTACTTCACATCTAATATTCACTAAATAAACATTTGGGGGATAAGTAAATGAGTAAATACTATGGTCTAAAACAAATATATTAATTATCTACATTTTTTCCAAATAATGTTGCTATGGTATCGTAGCTTTTAGATTATGGATAGGCAATTTTAGGAAAATAGTTTGTCTATAAATAAATTATTTATAACTAAAAATAAAGTATTTATTACTAAATTACAATTACACAATTTTCAAAAGTTAATATTGATTCTAACTCTTTCTAGACAGTAAGATTTCAATAGTTTCCCTAATTTAAAAGTAGCTTCAGTTACCTTCAGCATCTATAGTATTTACATTCTGTGCAGTGAGTTTAAAACATGTGCATATATATATATATATATATATATATAATTTTTCTCTCAGATTATAAACATTAAGCATCTAAAAACTCTTTTAGTTTATGAATCAAATAGTAAAGAGTGGAGGGAGAAGAGAAAAGCAAAATATAATTTGAGTATGCATTATCTATATATTTTTTTTTTTCCTCCATGCCTTTCTGGCTAGATTTCAAGTACTATGGAGGCCTGGACTTTCTTCTGGGATACTTCCATTTCTAGTTAATAGTCCTGCAGTTCAACAGAAAGAAATTCAACAAAAGGAAAATCCAGCAGCAGGATGTTCTGTTCAAAATTACCTTTGTTGGGATTTTTGTGTAATCAAATTAACTCAGCAAGGCCTGAGGAATGCTTAAAATGGCAGTTAGCTTCTTCCAGTTACAAAGACATATGTCTTGATTTGTAATTACCAGAAAAACAGGTTGCACATACTGTACTTTAAATCATCCTCCCAGCCATAGAAACTAGTATAAACATGTGTGCTAAGGACACACAGTGCCCTTCTTTCAATTACCCAGAAATTTTGTTTTTTTTTTAATAACATCCTTCTCATTAGAAATAATCACTGGATATTTAGCTTGTAAAGCTTTATCTTTCATTTTAAAAGTCAAAATTTATAACAAAAATAGAAATCCAAATTCAAACAGTTGAACAGGGATGAAATTAATAATACCCAAGACCACACTAATGCAGTTTTAATAGTAGCAAAAACAGGAGAGGTAGGGGAGGAGGGTACAGGAGATTTCTGCAATTTCTGCATGATTTTTCTATAAATTTCTGTCAACTTTCCTAATAAAAAAACATAAAATCTTGTAAGGAATGAACTATGAAAGTGTTATTCTAAATGAATAGAAACTTAAAAGAACCCAAAATTTGATTTTCTAAAAGTAAAATCTATTTTGATTTCCCCTTCACCGTTATCCAAACCAAGCAAACAAAGAAACAATTAAAGGCTTTGGTAAATTGGGGAACATTGCCAGAAAGGTGTGGGCTGCTTAATTACTGTGAACTATATAGACAAGTTAACTTTAAGTGAACCTTTGATATTGAAAAAAATATCAATTTATATTATTGATCTTTCAAAGTGAACCTCAGCACAAAGTGGGGCTCTAATTGGTGCCTATGTAAACAACTCTATGTAGTTTACAATTTTTTTCACAGTTGTTCCTGAAATCAAATGAGATAATATATTTGAAATACATGAGACAATATAAAAATGTAAAGTAAAATTATTTTATTTAACCCCAATATCCATATGTCTGATAGAAACCTGAAATACAGTTTCTTTTTTAAACAGCTTTATTGAGATATAATGCACAATTCACCCATTTAAAGTGTATAATTCAGTAATTTTTAGTATATTTACAGATATGTGCACCCTTCACTACCATCAGTTTTAGAACATTTCTGACCTCAAGATGAAACTCTGTACCTTTTAGCTATTGCCTTCTGATCTGCACATCACCTCTAGCCCTAAACAGACACTAATCTATTCTTATGTCTCAATGAACTTGCCTATTCTGCACTATTCCATAAAAATAGAATCATATACTATATGGACTTTTGAGACTGTCTTCTTTAACTTAGCATTATGGTTTCAAGTTTCGTCCCTGTTGTAACATATATCAGCACTTCATTCATTTTTATGAATAAATAATATTATATTGCGTGGACATACCACATTTTTCTTATCCTTTCATTTCTTGATGGATTTGGGTTGTTTTCACTTGTATTAGTCAGGGTTCTCTAGGGAAATAGAACCAACAAGAGATATCTGTAAATATGAGATTTTATAAAAGTGTCTCACACAACTGTGAGGATGCACAAGTCCAAATCCCACAGGGCAAATGAGTTGGCAACTCCAATGAAGGTCTTCAATGAACTCCCCAACAGATACTGGTGGCTGAGGAAGTAATGAAATTTCTCTCTTCTCCCTTAAAACTCTTCAACTAATCGGATTCTCTCACTGCAGAAGACACTCCCTTAGTTGCTTGTAGATGTAATCAGCCACAGATGCAATTAATTAACTGATTTAATACATCAGCCTTCTGGTTTATTAACCAGCCATGAAATGTCCTTGCAGTAAGGTTAGGCCAGTGCTTCCTTGACCAGACAATGGGGCACCATCACCTGGCCAAGTTGGCACGTGAACCTAACCATCACAAAACTGTTTGGCTGTTCTGAATAATAAATGCTGCTTTAAACAATAATGTTTTCTTGATACCATTTTCTGATTGTTAATTGCAATTCTGTAGAAATATGATTGATTTTCCTATATTATTCTTGTATTCTACAACCTTGCTCAACTCATTTATTGGTTTTTAATAGTGGATTCCTTAGGATATCTAGACACAAGATCATGTCTTCTGTGAATAAATATAGTTTTACTTCTTTTCCAATATGCATGTCTTTTATTTCTTTTCTTGTCTAATTTCCATTATACTAAATTCCTAGCACAAAGTTGGGCCTTGATTGGTGCCTATGTAAACAACTCTATGCAGTTTGTAATTTTTTCTCACAGTTGTTCCTGAGATCAAATGACATAATATATTTGAAATACATGAGACAATATAAAAATGTAAAGTAAAATTATTTTATTTAACCCCAATTTCCATATGTCTGATAGAAACCTCAAATATAGTTTCTTTTTTTAAATAGCTTCAGTATAATGAAGGATAAAAGTGGCAAGAGCAGATATCATTATATTATTCCTAATCTTAAGGGGAAAGCATCCATGTTCAGCATTAAATATGCTGTTAGCAATGGGTTTTTCATAGAAGCCCTTGATTAGACTGAGGAAGTTTGCTTGTACTCCTGCCAATTTTGCCCCATGTACTTTGGCGCTCTGTTGTTGTGTTCCTATATATTCAGAATTATTATATCATCCTGATGGAAAGACCATTTTTTTCAGTACAAAATGAGAGCTGGGGAAGAAGGAGCCATGTGTTTTTTGGATACACCAGTCTTAAGAGGAGTTTCCATCTTGCTGCACTGGAAGAGTATCTAAGATTGTTAAAGATTTTAATTGTCCATTTATGGTAAAGTCAGTTACAGAGACAAGGAGATGAGAGGATTTGAAACAAGTTTGTATTAGTTACTCACAATTCCCAGAGAAGTACATAGCATACCACAGTGCCACCAGGAGCACACCAAACACAGGAAAAACACAATGAGGAAGCAAGAAAACAAAAGGAGGCTGTGGGCTGCAGCCTTTACTGGAATTCTAGGATGGGACATTAGTGGTTGGGCAGTCAAGCATGTGATAGTTGGTGTTTTAATATGGTGCCCCCTGCCCCCGCCCCCCTCACACACACACACACACACACAAAACAGAACAGGGGCCTCTGGACACTGATGTGAGGGAAACTTAGGGTACCTTATTTCATGTGAGCAGCTGGGGGAAGTCATGACAGTTGGGTTGATGTGATGGCTAAACATCAAAATGATGTTTTACACTTGAGAACAATTAATACAAAGAGGAAATGGAGGGAGGGAGTTTTGGTTCAAAACCATAGACTCTCAATGTTCTTACCAAGTTTTAATCGATTTTCCTGAATAAATGTGTCTTCATTGCTATATGCCCTCAGGACTATTTGTACAGATTTAAATGGTTGATTGGTTGTTTTCAGTTAATTTTACCTGTTTCACTGGGGAGTGGTTCTATGGAGCTATTCATGTTGCCATGTTGATAGTGGAAACAAATCTAGTTTGAAACAAGATGGGGATATAAGTATATAAAAGAAGGAAGAACTATTATTTCTTTAGAGAGCTATTTTGGAGAGAGTTCAGGGACTAATTCTGAAAAACTGTTCAAGCTTTTGTACACATTTAAGCCATTTGTGTAAGAATAATTTTGTATTTGTGGTGACTTTGTGCAATAGGAAAGAAAAGGAGGGGAGCTCCAATTTATTGAGCTCCTTTTATTTTCCTACAACTTGATAAATATTTACACTGATTAACCCCCTTGCATTTCTTCATGTGAGAAAACAAGGCCCAATGAAGTCTCTTTTACATTACCACGCTTGATAAGTGACAACACGAAGTTTGGAAACTGAACTCTGATTCCAAAATGGCTAATTTTTTCCACCAAAGCACCCTGCCTCATATTTGATGAATCCAAAAACATATACCATACTCTGGCTTCAATAGTTTTTTTTTTCAGAGACACAGCAAAAATTTTGAAATTAAAAAAGATGACATTCATATATGCATGTTCAACTAACCAAGAGGTAACAAGGTAGGTGAAAAGAGAAGCATCATGACATTTAATGAGGCCAAGTATTGTAACACAGTTCTCTGTTTTAGACAACAGTTGTTTGCAAAGAAGAAATTATTATTTCTACTTAATAGGTGAAAAACGGAAATGGAGGTTTACGGAGATTACGTTATGTATCTTGCCCCACAGTGGGCAATTTATAGTAGCAGAGTAAGGATCAGGCATATGGTCTTCTGGATCACACGCTGCCCCTCCAGCTGAAAGAATCCTGGTTTCATGGGCTCAGGCCTCAGTGCTAAACCCCATAAGCATTTAGCTAATGCTATGACTAGTGAGCAAGTAACTGAAATTCTCTTTGGGTCTCAATATCTTTATGAATACAAGCAAACATTTGCTTCCAGTTTATTTTTATCAGCTTCTTACAGCTCTGTAATTCTATTACCTTTATTAGGTCCTAAATAAAATAAATCCATCATTCATGCATGCTTATTGTAAAATGTCACAGACATTTTACTTTGTTCTAAAAAGCTTTTCCAGGGTTACTTTCTTAAGTATCCTCAGAATCTGAAACCCTAGAAAATCAAAATAAAAACAGAGATTTGACTGGATTGTTTCCATAATGTTGTGCAATAGTAAACTATTTGAATATTATTAAAGCAGTGGAATATTAATATTTATATTCAACTTATAATATTTTATAGATTAAACTTTTGGGTTGTCTTTGCATTTTTATTCAGTCACACTTAGGCCTCTTTCAGAGAGGAAACTTGGAAATTTGCTTCTAATCCTCTTGTGTTCTGTCTCTTTGGAATGGGAGGAAGCATGCAAGCATGAGCTTTGCCATATGCATATAATGGTTCTAATGTGTTTGTTTCTTTTTCCACTCATAAATATAAAATACATGCCTCATTGGCAATTTCTGTTAAGAATTGTACCAAGTAGCTCAGTCAAATGCCTACCTGACACAACTGGCATTAGAGAGGGAAACTTTATAATTCAAAGTCTGGCACAAACATTATCTCCAATGGGATATATTCCCAATATCCCATTTAGATCCAGTATCATAGTACTCTGCAACCAAATCATTTTATACACATCTCTATTATAACACTTTCCCACTATATTAAAAGAGTTTGTATGCTCACTGCAAAAAAGACTAAAAATTTTGAAAGATTTTCTCTCATTTCTTCTTGTATCCATAGGATGATACCTCACATCTTAAATGTATACATACAATAAAATCGCTTATTTTAATAGTAACACAAAGTTTATCATGATTTATTGCCACTTGGGCCATGATAAAAGAAGTTTCTGTGTTTTTGTTATTTTATATGTATGTCTGAATATAACAAAAATAATAGGCAGTAATTATCCATGAGTTTCTGTGTGTGCTTTCCTATGTTTAGCCTCTTAATATCTTAACTTCTTAAGCCTCATAGGTCATTGGGTGCTTTTGTTCAAAATGAGCTTGTTGGTTTTGATTGATGTGCTTCAGATGAGTGAGTCAGCTGTTCTTCTTTCTTGACACTTGAAAGTTATACATTACATTTGTTGCTACACCTTAGCAAGTCTTTAAAGCGATTTTTCTATTACTGCTTGTGGTGGTTCACCAACTCATCTGTTTGTTGTTCTCTGATCCTATGTCCTCTACAAGGGTTTCAAGATGTTATTGCCAATAATACTGTCCTGCCATTTCTGATCTGTAGTTGAATATAATGAAATCCCTTCGCATGTCAGATGTCATACTTTGTCACAATTCCGAGGCTCACAGCTGAGTTTCAAATTGAACTCTTTATTTAAATCGGTGACAAATTGACATTTATTTGCCTATTACACCATCATTGTTTGTGCAGGCCCTTAAGAGGATAATTTAGGCTGTGTTGCATGCAGCCTGATAAATGACCTTGACTGTCTTCAGAAGTATTTTCAGTACAAAAAAAATCTGCTGACATTTAAGAGAAGTCTGTGTTCTCTATAGGATCCTAATATCAAGCAATTTAAATGTTCTTCAGCTTTTAAAAGCAAGCATACATGTATTAAAGAGGAAAAAAGCATCCATAGCCTTTTTTTCCTGATTACAACCTAATGTATGCTATTAAAGTATTTAGAAAATGAAACTTAACACAAAGAAAAAACTTGCAAACCCCTTTGTCCTCTCTGAATTATCAGAACCCCCCCCCCGATACAAATATTGTTTAAAATTTTGGTATATTTCCTTCCAAGCTTCTATTTGTATGTCATCTATCTATTAAACAATGTATACACACACACACACACACACACACACACACATTTTGTTATAAAACATGGAATCATCCTGTACTTACTCAGGTGTGCAAAAAATTTTAAATATGTTGCAAAATGTTTGTGGAAACATGCTATGAACTGAAAGAAAAGGTTATCTTTAAATTGGATATTTTGACTTTCTATAATATAAGTTGTCATTAATAACATAGCATAGAAATATCAATTAGGAAACTGGCCCAACTCTAAGCATGAAGCATAATCCAGCTCATTTTCTTTAATATTAATTATCCAAAACAATCATTAATTGAACCCATGGTATTTATGCTAGAACATGGATCATTGTTAAAAATGATCAAATTATAAAATTATTTGCTTAAATTATCTAATGTGTTCAACCTATTTGTGGAACAAAGAAAATAAGATTCACAATGGGACATTTTTAATTTAGGAGGCAAGTTTCAGTTGGGAAGTTAATACTAAAATAGTACTATAAAACTTCTGAGAAATAGTTTGTTCTCAACAAACAGAAAATTCCTGGAAGTATTGACTTAGATATTAAGTATTGACTTTGATGACTATCCCCAAAGCATATGCATATGGAAATAAGCAAAAAATCATAATATTTTGAGGAGTTAGTAAAGTGCTTTGGTTTCTGAAAAAGCTCATATAAAATGAAGTCAAACGTCAGGCTGTCTGTATAAGCCAGACAGTTTTCTACATCACCATAATTACAGAATTAAAAATCAAACCCAAAGTACTTCTATTCATCCCACTTGAGTTTCAGACCTCTACAAAATAAAAAATATTAGAGAACAGCAGTTGCCATGTTTGTTAAACCAGCACCAGCATTATATTTTAGATATTCATTTTATTTTCACTTTAACAAAAAATCAGATGACAGTATTTCTCTATGTATATAATCAGTAACCAATATATAACCATCTACATCAAAAACAAGAAAGTAAATTCAATGAACTTACCACTGTCTCTAGCTACCTATGATTTAAGGTTTATGAAACTAAGTTTAGGCTCTTTTCAGAAATTATTCTTGAATTAATTCTACATGCCTATCCTCATATTAACCTCCCTATAATATTTGAATATGTTAACCAGTTGTTGAAAATTACCTATATAAGAATATTAATTCATGATGTCTGTACAGATCATCCCAGTGTGCAAGGCACTATGCAGTCCTCAAAATTTATTTCTAAATGTTAAACAAGAGAGATAAAACAACATTATTTTTTTTAATAAAAGAGGCAACAGCTTGTAAACTGTCCAAAGTTGAGAGGCATGCTTCAGCAAAACTTTGATTACCCTGGAATGTATGACAGGGTAAGGAGACAGGGCGGGAGATTAGGACTTCATCACTGCAGGAATTTTGTCACTCGAGTTATCATATCATGATTAGAAAGTGGCTGTGGTAGGGTTTAGATAATTCCAGTGAAAGAGAACCAGTGTGGTTCCTTATCTCTTTTCCTATATTGTGTGCCTGAAGGAACAGATTTGAAAGCCAGCGGGTAGTTTTCCCATTCACTAGGATCACACAGGTAATTAGACCCAGCAATGGGAAGTGAAAAGACTTCCCTCTAGTGAGGCAGTCTAGAATTTTTTGCCCCCAGAGAGGAGAAGCCATCTAGATAAAATAAAGAGGGAAAAAAAGTGGAATAAAAGAGGGAGAAGGGCCAAAGCTGTCAGATTCCTCACTGAATCACGTTTCAGCTGCCTAAATGTTCGTGCCTTTCAGCAAGCACTTCCTAGAGACGTTAAATGTCAAGAACAAGAACTAGTGAGATTAGCCTAAAGCAGTATGGAGATGGAAATCAAAAAGAATTTCAGAACCAAACCAAACATAAGGAACCATTCTGTCCAACTCCAAAGTATATATTTTTAAAATACTTCTAATGGCACTTTGCATAACTTTTTTAATGAAAAAATTTCAAACATACTGAAAACATGAAAGAATAATAATTTCTATATAACTCTTGCTATATTAAAATTATTAATGTTTTTTCACATTTATATTATCTACATAGGTAAATATGCATATGTGTGCAAATGATTTTCTTTGCTATCATTTGAAACTATGCTATGGACTTCAGCAAGCATATCCTAAATAAGGACATTTTCTCTCTTTCTCCCTCTCTTTCTCTCTTGTCTTTCAGAATGTTTTTATTTGAACTTCATATTTTTATTTTTTTAATTTTTATTTTAGGAACATAAATACAACCTAAAATTTCCACCTGTAACCACATTCAGATATAAATTCAGTGGTATTATTTAAATTCACAATTTTGTCCAACTATCACAATCATCCATTACCAAAACTTTTCTGTCACCCCCAACAGAAATTCTATACCAGTTTAACTTTAAGTCTCCCTTTCCCATCCCTCCCCAGCCCCTGGTAACACGTTTTTTAGTGCCTGACTCTAACAATTTGCTTATTCTGTTTCATATCAGTGATATCATCCAATATGTCCTTTTGTGCTTGGCTTATTTCACTCAACATTTAGGTTCAGGATTCAACCATGTCACCGCAGGCATCTGAACCTTGTTTCTTTCACAGCTGCATAATATTCCATGTATGTATGTACCACACTGTGCTTATCTGTTCATATGTTGATGGACAGGATTGCTTCCATCTGTTTTAAAATGTCACTGCAAACATTGATGGTGCAAATGTCTCTTTGAGTCTTAAATTTTGATGCAGTACCATTTACCTTTTTTTTTTTTTTTACTTTTCTTTTGCTGCTTGTGCTTTTGGTATAAGGTCTAAGAAACCATTTCTTAATATATCCCTTGAAGATACTTCCCTATGTTTTCTCCCAGTAGTTTTATACTCCTGGTTCTTATTTTTTTGTTCTTTGATCCATTTAAGTTAACTTTTATATATACTGTGAGATGGGGGTCCCCATTCATGGATATGCAGATCTCCTGGCATGATTTGTTGAGGAGACTATTCTTTCCCAATTGAGTGGGCTTGGCACCTTGGTCAAATATCAGTTGGCCATAGATGTGGGGGTCTATTTCTGACCTCTCAATTCAATTCTATTGTTCTATCTACCTATTCTTTTGCCAGTATCTTGCAGTTTTGACCACTGTAACTTTGCAGTAAATTTTAAAGTCAGGAAGAGTGACTCCTCCAACTTTGTTCTTCGTTCTCAAGATTGTTTTGACTATTCAGAGTCCCATAACTTTCCAAATAAATTTGATGATTGGCCTTTCCATTTCCACAAAAAGAAGTGTTTTGAAATTTTGATTGGGATTGTGTTAAATCTGTAAATCATTTTGCGTAGAACTGATATCTTGACAATAGTTAGTCTTTCAGACTGTGAGCATGCAATGCCCTTCTATTAATTTAGGTCTTATTTCATTTCTTTCAGCAATGCTTCGTAATTTTCTGAGTGTAAACCATTAACATCCTTGGTTAAGGATTCTTTTGGTTGTAACTGAAAATAGATTTTTTCTTTATTTCTTCTCAGATTTTTCATTACTAGTATATAAGAAACACTACTAAATTTTACATATTGATCTTGTACCCTGCAACCTTGCTGAATTTGTTTATTAGCTACAGTAGCTTTGTTGCAGATTTTTCAGGCCTTTATATATATATGGTAGCATGTTGTCTGCAAATCGTGAAAGTTTTACTTCTTCCTTTCCAATTTTGATTCCTTTTATTTCTTTTTCTTGCATAACTGCTCTGGTTAGAACTTCAAGTACAATGTTGAATAACAGTGGTGACAGTAGGCACCCTTGTCTTGTTCCAGATCTAAGTGGGAAAGTTTTCAGTCTTTTACCATATATGATGTTGGTGGAGGGTTTTTCACATATGCCCTTAATCTAGTTTTCTTAGTGTTTTTATCAAGAAAAAGTGCTTGATTTTGTCAAATGTCTTTTCTGTGTCAATTGAGATGATCGTGTGTTCTTTTCCCCTTCATTCTATTTACATGATGTACTACATTAACTGATTTTGTTGTATTGAACCACCCTTTAATAACTGGAATAAATTCTACTTGTTCATGGTATATAATTCTTTTAATGGCTGTTGGATTCAGTTTGCTAGTATTCTGTTGAGGACTTCTGCATCTATTTTCATAATATTTATTGGCTTGTAATAATCTTTACTGTGGTATCTTTATCAGGCTTTGGTTTGAGGGTGAATTTGGCCTCCTAGAATGAATTAAAGAGTGCTCCCTCCTCCTCAGTTTTTGGAAGACTTTGAGCAGTATTGGTGTTTAACTTTCTTGGAATGTTTGATAAAATTCCCCTATGAAGCCATCTGGTCCTGGACTTTTCTTCATTGGGAGGTTTCTGTTTATTAATTAAATCTCTTTACTTATTATTGATTTGTTGAGATCTTCTATTTCTTCTTGAGTTGCTGTGAGTCATTTGTGTGTTTCTAGGAACTTGTTCTTTTCATCTAGGTTGGCTAATGGTCCTTTTTTATTTCAGTAAGACCAGTGGTAATGTCACTCCTTTCATTTCTGATTTTAATTATTTATATCATCCCTTTTTTTTTCCTTTGTCTGTCTAGCTAAAGTTTTATCAATTTGATTGTTTTTTTCCAAAGATCCCACATTTTTTTGTTAATGCTATTATTTTTAATGCAATTTTATTGAGATATATTCACATACCACCATAAAATCATCCAAAGTGTATAATCAATTGTTTACAGTATCATCATATACTTGTGCATTCACCACCACAATCAACTTTTCAAACACTTTCATTACTCCAAGAAATAAAAATAAATATAAAAGTAAAAAAGAACACCTAAAACATCTCATACACCTTTATTCTCCTATTATTCATTTACCTGCCCCCCTTTTTTTCTACTCATCTGTCCATAAACCAGATAAAGGGAGTGTGAGCCACAAAGTTTCCACAATCACAGGGTCACACCATGTAAGCTATATAGTTATATGATTGTCTTCAAGAATCAAGGACACTGGGTTGTAGCTCAACAGTTTTGGGTACTTCCTTCTAGCTATTCTAATACACTAAAAATTAAAAAGTATATCTATATAATGCATAACAATAACCTCCAGAATGACCTCTTGACTCCATTTGAAATCTCTCAGCCACTGAAACTTTATGTTGTTTCATTTCTCTTCCCTGTTTTGGTCCAGAAGGGTTTCTCAATCCCACAATGCCAGGTCCAGGCTCATCCACAGGAGTCACGTCCCATGTTGCCAGGGAGATTTACACCCCTGGAAGTCATGTCCCATGTAGGGAAGCAACACCTGCAGTGTTGGCTTAGAGAGGGAGGTCACATCTGAGCAATGAAAGAGGTTCTCTGGGGGTGACTCTCAGGTACCATTGTAAGTAGGCTTAGCCTCTCCTTTGTAGAAATAAGCTTCATGAGGGCAAGCCCCAAGATCAAGCAGTTGGCCTACTACAATGGTAATCTCCAAAGCTTGTGAGACTATCAGGAATTCCCCAGGTGGGGAAGTTTAATATTTCCAATTTTTCCCCAGTCCTTCAAGGGGGCTTTGCAAATACTTATTATTCTCTGCCCAAATTAGTCTGGGATGTATTGGGGTTTCATGCCAACCTGTACAAACCATGTAGATCTCACCCTTATTCAATGTTCCATGTAATTATGGTGTTTGAGTAAACTGCCCATACAAGTTTCATTATATAGCATGCTACAGAAAACATAGACTTCCCACCAAGTAATCATCTCTTTCTTTGATCTCATACAGAAGTTGAAGTTTTAAAACAGTCAATATCATCCTTTTCCCTTTAGTCTGGTTTACCTTAGTCCTAACCAAATCCATTTCATTCATATCTCTAATTATAGTCTAATTAGTTTTGCATCTTCTTTAGCATTTCCTGCATGGGGTAATGCCAACATTCACAGCTACCAATCTCTGTCTCTGAGTCTCAGGTGTCACACAGATACCCAAAGTTCCAGGTACTGACCAGGTTATACACAAACAGCTCATCATCTCAGGATTTATAAATAGCCATTACAATTCATGCATAGATGCAACTGCTGTAAGAGCTTGCAATCTAGGAACTTTTACCATAAGCCTTCTCCTGATAACCTATGTGCTCAGATTCAGTTCTCAGAGTTTGCACGTTAAAAGTTAGTCCATACTAATGAGGTGTTATAATATTTGTCTTTTCGTTTCTGGCTTATTTCACTCAACATACTGTCTTTAAGGTCCATTTACCTAGTTGCATATGTCACAACTTCATTTCTTCTGGCCACTACTCAATATTCCATTGTATGTATACACAACAGTTTATGACTTCATTTATTGGGTGATGTACCCTTAAGTCAACTACATCCATTGTGAATCATGAATACCACCACCATAGACACCAGTGTGCAATATCCATTCATGTCCCTGCTCTCAGTTCTTCCAAGTGTATACCCAATAATGGGGCTGCAGGACCATATGGCAACCCCATAATTAGCTTCCTGTGGAATCACCACACTGCCCTCCAGATGGGCTGCTCCATTCTACTTCCCTACCAAGAGTGAAGAGGTACAAACCTCTCTTCACATTTTCTTCAGCACTTGTATACCTCTGTTTATTTTTTAAACAGTTTTATTAACTCACCAAACAATCCATTCTAACTGAACAATCAATGATTACTGGTATAATCACATAATTATGCATTCAACAACACAATCGATATGAAGACATTTCCATTTCTTCCTCAAAGAAAGAGGAAAAGGAAAAAAAATGAAGAATAAAAATATAAAGGAAGAAAAATGAAAATAAAATACAATGAAAAGGACAGTCAACAACAACACTATTAAGAATCCCATATCACTCCTTTATATTCCCGTCTTATAGACATTTTGCTTTGGTATATTGCCTTTGTTACAATTAATGGAAGCATCTTACAATGTTAACATCAACTATAGACTCCAGTTTGCATTGATTGTATTCTTTCCCTATACCATCCAATTTTCAATACCTTGCAATGTGGACATTCATTTGTTCTCCCTCTTTTTAAAAAATTCTTACATTTGTACATTTAATCACCATCATTGCCCACTCTAGGTTTTGCTAAGTTATACAATTCCACTCTTTACTGTCTATCTTTCCTTCTGGTGTCATACATAACCCTAGCCTTCCACTTTCAACATACTCACACTCATCTTTGCTCAGAGTACTCACAATATGGTGCTACCATCACATAGTATTATGCTATCTATTTCTGGATCTAAACAATCAATCCTGTTGAACCTTTTGTACTCCTTCAGCATCAAATGCTCATTTTCTAACTTCTTTCTATCACCTGACAACCTGTGTTCTCAACTTTATCTCTGAAATTTCACTCATTAATGTTAGTTTGTATTAGTGAATCCACAGAGTATCTGTCCTTTTGTTTCTGGCTAATTTCACTCAATGTAATGTCTACTGTCTACCATGTTGTCTTCTGGATTTTATATGTCATATCTTATTTTTATTTTTTCTCCCTCTCCTTCTCTTTTTACTCTTACTGGTAGTCTTCATTTCTACTTACTTCTGCAAATCTCTCTCTCTTGTCTTTTCCTATCTGCCTGTAGTGTCCCCTTTAGTATTTCTTGTAGAGCAGGTCTCTTGTTCAAAAACTCTCTTAGTGTCTCTTTATCTGAAAAGATTTTAAGCTCTCCCTCATTTTTGAAGGACAGTTTTGCTGGATATAGAATTCTTGGTTGGCAGTTTTTCTCTTTCAGTATCTTAAATATATCATGCCACTGCCTTCTTGCCTCTATGGTCTCTAATGAGAAATCTGCACATAGTCTTGTTGAGCTTCTTTTGTATGTGATGGATTGCTTTTCTCTTGCTGCTTTTAGAATTCTCTCTTTGTCTTCGACATTTGATGATCTGATTATTATGTGTCTTGGAGTAGGTCTATTTAGATCTATTCTGTTTGGGGTGCACTGCGCTTCTTGGATCTACAATTTTGTTTCTTCTGTCAGAGATAGGAAATTTTCAGTGATTATTTCCTCCATTATTCTTTCTGCCCCTTTTCCCTTCTCTTCTCCTTCTGATACACTCATGACACATATATTCATGTGCTTCATATTGTTATTCAGTTCCCTGAGACTCTGCTCATATTTCCCCATTCTTTTCCCTATCTGTGTTTTTTTTTTTTTTGTAGGATTTCAAATGATCTGTTCTCTAGTTCCTGAATCCTTGCTAGTTCAAATCTGCTGTTGTATGTCTCCATTGTGTTTTTCATCTCTTTTATTGTGCCTTTCATTCCCATAAGTTCTGCCAATTGTTTTTTCAAACTCAAGTTCTTCCTATGTTCACCCAATGTCTTTTTTATATCCTTCATCTCTTTTGCCATATCTTCCCTCAACTCATTGATTTGATTTTTCAATTGATTTAGCATATTTGAAGATCTTTAATTAGTTGTTTCAACTACTGTATCTCATTCAAAGTGTAACTTTGTTCCTTTGGCTGGACCATATCTTCATTTTTTTCAAGTGTGATTCATAATTTTTTGTTGTCTAGGCATCTGGTTTCCTTGATTACCCCAATCAGACTTTTTCCCAGACCAGATGGACCCAGGTCTAGGAAGAGGGTGTAATCAGTATCAAATTTCCCTGAGGATGAGACACAAAAGTCTGTCACACTTTCCTGTGAGGCCTCTAGACATTGTGCTTTTCCTATCCTGCCCAGCAGGTGGTGTCTTGTAAGCCCAAAGCTCCCCAATGGTATAAAGAGGTGCATTGCCTTTAATTCTTAGTAGACCCTTTCCTTGCCAGGGACTGAGAGTGTCAGAAGCCAAGCTTAAGCTTTTTCTGTCACCCAACCCTCCCCCCCAGGCACTAGGGTCTGAATTCTCTGAGGGTGGGCAGCCACTTGAGCTAGGCCCCTCTTCCCCCTTTTCTTGTGGAAGATAAGCCCTTTAGGGATCTATCTCCTGCACTTGATTTCTTCCTTTGACTCTGTGACTATCTTAACTCCACTCTTGCCTGGGTCACCACTGACAATTGAAAATGCCTGAGGCTTTCTCTAATGAGCTACTTAGACTGAGAGAAAAAAATAGGCAAAAAGGAAAGAAATCCCCTTTTCAGAGCCAGTCCCCAGCTCTGCAGTTACCAGTCAAGAACCAGAGTTGGTGCCCAGTTCTGTATGCCCCTTTTCTTGGGACACAGCCCTTTTCCAGTATTCTGAGCTCAGCTGATTGCAAAAGCCTCTGTTTTTATTGATTTATGTATTTTTTTTTCTGTCAGTCCTACCTTCTCTCTGCTGGGCAAAACCTCTGGGTTCCTTTTTTGTTTGCTCTGGGTTTATCTGTGCTCATAGCTGGTATTCAATAGTCCAGATTCATTCACTGAAACTGCAGTTAGAGCTTGGTTGAGCTACTTTCCCCTCCTCCTAGTAGACTGCTTTGTTTTCACACAGGGAAGTGCTCCAACTCAGCCTGCCATGCTAGTGGGGGAGGGGTGCAAGCTCTGCAGTTGGGGAGCTTTACTTACAGTTCTTATGCTGCTATCTAAGCCATTCCTCCCATTCCAGGCTGGTGTATGATATTTGTCCAGTCACAAATGTCCCCTATCAGTTGTTCCAGATTATTTACTCGTTGTTCCTAGCTGTATGTTAGTTGTTCCAGAGGACCAACTAAATTCCACACCACCCTATACTGCCATCTTGCCCTCTCTCTATTATTTTTTATCTCTATTTCATTTATTGGTGCTCTAATACTTGCTATTTCTTTCCTTCTGCTCGCTTTGTGTGAGATTTGTTGTTCTTTTTCTTATTCACCTAGGTGTGAGGTTAGGTCTTTGAATGGGCTCTTTCCTCTCTTTTTTTTAATTCAGGTATTTAGTGCTATAAATTTCTCTCTCTGCACAGCCTTCACTGCATCTCATAAGTTTTGATATGTTGGGTTCTCATTTTCTTTCATCTCAAGCTATTTACCGATTTCCATAGTGATTTCCTCTTTGACCCACTGATTATGAGTATGCAGTTTAACTCCCACATATTTGTGTATTTTCCAGTTCTCTGCCTGGTATTGATTTCTACCATCATTCCACTCTAAACAGAGAAGACGCTTTGTATAATTTCAGTCTTAAAATTTATTGAGACTTGTTCTGTTACTCAACATGTGGTCTATCGTGGAAAATGATTCATGTGCACTTGAGGGTAATGTATATCCTTCTGTTTTGGGGTGCAATGTTCTGTATATGTCTGTTAGGTCTAGTTTGTTTATCTAACTATTCAAGTTCTCTGTTTTTTATTGATCTTCTCTCTAGATTATCTATTTATTGACAAAAATGGTATATTGAAGTATTTAACTACTATTGTTGAGGTGTCTGTTTCTTCATTTAATTTTGCCAAGGTTTGTCTCACATAATTTGGAGCACTGTGGCTAGGTGCATAAATAATTATGATTGTTATTTCTTCTTGGTGGATTAATCCTTTTAATAGTATTGAGTGTCCTTCTTTGTCTCTTTTAACAGATTTAACTTAAAGTCTAATTTGTCCTATGTTAGTACAACTACTCCACTTCTCCTTTCAGTTTCAACCTATTTGTATCTTTGAGTCTAAGATGAGTCCTTTTTAAATGACATATAGTTGGATTGCGCTCTTATATCCATTCTGCCAATCTGTCTTTTTAATAGCATTCATTGTTATTACTGTAAAGGCCAGAATTACTTCAGCTATTTTGTCTGTTTTCAAAACCTCACATTTTCTTTGTCTCTTCCTTTATTGAAGCCTCCTTTTGTACATAGTTGATCTTTTGTGATGTATTTGATTTATCCTTTTCTTGTTTCTATTTTTGTATATTTTTAAGTACTTTCTTTGTGGTTACTTTGAAAAGATATCCACTTAACCTCAGTAGCATGCACATTCTCTGTTCACATATCCCTCCATTTCTACTCTTTATATTGTTTTTATCCCACATTATCCCTTTATATTTTGTGTGTCCACTATCAGGAAATTTGATTATTTCTTATTCAAATGTATTCTAACTCCTATGAGAATTAAACAGTAGGGCCATCAGTTGAGGATACAATACTGTTGGGTTTTGCATTTACCCAGATATTACCTTTACTGTAAGTCTTCACATCTTCATACCACTCCAAGCCACACTCTATTTACTTTTCAACCTGAAGATCTCCCTTTAACAGTTCTTGTAGGTCTTTTGGTGATGAACTCTCTCAGTTTTTGTTTATCTGTGAATGTCTTAAACTCTCCCTAATTTTTGAAGGATGGTTTTGCCAGGTAAAGAATTTTCAGTTGTCAAGTTTTCTCTTCCAGTACCTTAAATATATCATACCACTGCCTTCTAACTTCTGTGGTTTCTGATGCAAAATTGGCCCCTAGTCCATATTTCAATTCCCTTGTATATGACTAGTTATTATTCTCTTGCTGCTTTCAAGATTCTCTCTTTATTTTTGGCATTTGACATTCTGATTATTAGTATGTGTCTTGGAGTAAATCTATTAGGGTTTATCCTGTTTGAAGTATGTTGTACTTCTTAGACATGTATATTTATATCTTGCATAATATTTGGGAAACTTTCAGCCATTATTTCCTCAAATATTCAGTCTACCTCCTTTTCCTACTCTTTTTCTGAGAGTACCATATGTGTGTTGTTATGCTTCATGCTGTCATACAAGTCCCTTAGACACTGCTTGTTGGTTTTTTTTTTTTTTTTTTTTTTACTCTTTTCTCTATCTGTTCTTTTGACTGCATGATTTCTGTTATCCTGTCTTCTAGTTCATGGATTCTTTCTTCCTCTCATTCAAATCTGTTGTTGTAAGCTTTTAGTGTATTTTTAATCTCCCTTATTTTGCTTTTCATCTGCATAATTTCAGTTATGTTTCTTTTTAAATTTACTAATTCTTCTTTTTTGCTCTTGCATTGTCTTCTTAATATCCTTTAGCTCTATATACATATTTAGTTTATTTCTATCTATATTTTCCTTCATCTCTTTGAGTTGATTTAGGAAATTTGTCTGAACTTCTGTGATTAATTGTTCCAAAGTCTGTGTCTTCTCTGAAGTTTTAACATGTTCTTTGAACTGAGCCATATCTTCCTGTTTCTTAGTGTGGATTATAATTTTTTGCTGTTGTTTGGGCACCTACTTATTTTGATATGCTAACTCTGAAAGTCAGTTTATCCCTCTTGTACAGGGTTTTATTGTAGATTGGCTGTGTGTTAAGTCACTTCTTTAATTCTTTTTTTTTTTTCTTGATTTATCCAAATTTCATTCCCAGAAGAATTACATCACAAAGTTCTACCTCATTTACATTTGGGTACTTAAAACACTTTCTTATAACTCTGTGAACAAATACAAATGATTAGTTTACAAGAGGAATAAAGAATAATATTTTTAAATGTCATTTAAATTTGACTCTTTGGTGATGTGATTAACTAATAGTAAATAGAATTAGAACAATTTTTAATGAATTTTTATCATGGGACTTGGAACTGTTTATAAAATTCAACACTACACTAAATATCAAAAGAACAATGTTGAAAGATGGCAAGATAAATCTCAGTCTAATTATCTATATTACATTACTGTGATTGTACCAGCAGTGCCATTTATTTATTTATTTATTTATTTATTTATTTATTTATTTTTCTTTTTTATTGAGATTGTTCAGATACCATACAATTATCCAAAGATCCAAAGTGTACAATCACTTGCCCCTGGGTACCCTCATACAGCTGTGCATCCATCACCACACTTAATTTTTGTTCAATTTTTAGAAACTTTTCATTACTCCAGACAAGAAATAAAGTGAAAGATGAAAAAAGAAAAGCAAACTCTAATCCTCCCCATCCCTAACCAACCCCCCTCAATTGTTGACTCATAGTATTGGTATAGTACATTTGTTACTGTTTATGAAAAAATATTGAAATACTACTAACTGTAGTATATAGTTTGCAATAGGTATACATTTCTTCCCTATATGCCCCTCTATTATTAACTTCTAATTGTATTGTCACACATTTGTTCTGGTTCATGGAAGCAATTTCTAGTATTTGTACAGTTGATCATGGACATTGCCCACCATAGGATTCAGTTTTATACATTCCCATCTTTTGACCTCCAACTTTCCTTCTGGTGACATATATGACTCTGAGCTTCCCCTTTCCACCTCATTCGTACACCATTTAGCACTGTTAGTTATTCTCACATCTTGCTACCAACACCCTTGTTCATATCCAAACATTTAAGTTCATCCTAATTGAACATTCAGCTCATACTAAGCAACCACTCCCCATTCTTAAGCCTCGTCCTATATCTTGGTACCTTATATTTCATGTCTATGAGTTTACATATTATAATTAGTTCCTATCAGTAAGACCCTGCAATAATTGTCCTTATGTGTCTGGCTTATTTCACTCAGTATATTGCCCTCGAGGTTTTGTCATTAACCCATTTTTTTTTTTAATATTGTTTTGTTAACGCACCATGCATTCCATCCTAAGTAAATAATCAATGGTTCTCTGTATGGTCATATATTTATGTGTTCACCACCTTCACCACTATCTGTATAAGGGCATCTACATTTCTTCCACAAGGCAGGAGGGAGAGTCAAAGAAGTTAGAGAGGCAAAAGAAAGAGGAAAAAAAAATGACAGCTAGGAAGCAGCAAAAGGAAAAATAACCTTAAATCAAACTAGAATAAAGAATCAGACAATACCACCAATGTCAAGTGTCTAACATGCCTCCCCTATTCCCCCTCTTATTTGCATTTACCTTGGTATATCACCTTTGTTACATTAAAGGAAGCATAATACAATGATTCTGTTAGCTACAGTCTCTAGTTTATGTTGATTACATCCCTCCCCCAATGCCTCCCCATTTTTAACACCTTACAAGGTTGACATTTGCTTGTTCTCCCTCGTAAAAGAACATATTTGTACATTTTATCACAATTGTTGAATACTCTAGATTTCACCAAGTTACACAGTCCCAGTCTTTATCTTTCCTCCTTTCTTGTGGTGTCCCACATGCTCCCCACCTTCCTCTCTCAACCATATTCATAGTTATCTTTGTTCAGTGTACTTAAATTGTTGTGCTACCATCTCCCAAAATTGTGTTCCAAACCATGCACTTCTGTCTTCTACCACTCTGTAGTGCTCCCTTTAGTATTTCCTGTAGGGCGGGTGTCTTGTTCACAAAGTCTCTCATTGTCTGTTTGTCAGAAAATATTTTGAGCTCCCCCTCATATTTGAAGGACAGCTTTGCTGGATATAGGATTCTTGGTTGGCGGTTTTTCTCTTTCAGTATCTTAAATATATCACACCACTTCCTTCTTGTCTCCATGGTTTCTGCTGAGAGATCCGCACATAGTCTTATTAAACTTCCTTTTTATATAATGGATCGCTTTTCTCTTGCTGCTTTCAGGATTCTCTCTTTGTCTTTGACATTTGATAATCTGATTATTAAGTGTCTTGGCATAGGCCTATTCATATCTCTTCTGTTTGTAGTATGCTGCACTTCTCAGATCTGTAATTTTATGTCTTTCATAAGAGATGGGAAAATTTCATTAATTAGTTCCTCTATTATTGCTTCTTCCCCTTTTCCCTTCTCTTCTCCTTCTGGGACACCAGTGATACATACATTATTGTACTTTGTTTCATCCTTGAGTTCCTGGAGACGTTGCTCATATTTTTTCATTCTTTTCTCCATCTGCTCCTTTGCGTGTAGGCTTTCAGGTGTTTTGTTCTCCAGTTCCTGAGTGTTTTCTTCTGCCTCTTGAGATCTGCTGTTGTATGTTTCCATTGTGTCTTTCATCTCTTGTGTTGTGCCTTTCATTTCCATAGATTCTACTAGTTGTTTTTTTGAACTTTCGATTTCTGCCTTATATATGCCCAGTGTTTCCTTTACAGCCTCTATCTCTTTTTCAATATCTTCTCTAAACTTTTTGAATTGATTTAGCATTAGTTGTTTAAATTCCTGTATCTCAGTTGAAGTGTACGTTTGTTCCTTTGACTGGGCCATAACTGTTTTTCTTAGTGTAGGTTGTAATTTTCTGTTGTCTAAGCATGGTTTCCTTGGTTATCCAATCAGATTTTCCCAGGCCAGAACAAGCTCGGGTCCCAGAGGGGAGAAATATTCAGTATCTGGTTTCCCTGAGGGTGTGTCTTAGAAAATTGCTCCACCCTGTGATGCCTCAGGTCACTGTGCTTTTCTGCCCAGCAGGTGATGCCTGTTAGCCTATAATTCTTGACTGGTGTGAGGAGGTATGGCCGTGTTCCCCCCAGGCTCTGGGGTCTGGTTCTGAATGGAAAGGGCCCCACCCCTTTCCTCCTAGAGAAGAGAGACCCCCCAGGTGGAGGTCATTAGCATTTCAGTGGTCTCTCTCTCTACTTATGCTGTCTCCACCCTTCCCTGAGTCACAGCCCTGGAAACTGAAAATGACTGGGGCTTTCTCCACTGAGCTGAAAAAGAAACAGATAGTCCCCTTCAGACCCAGTCCAAGGTGACCCTCCAGCTCTCCAAGGTTGGTAGTCACCCAAAGCCTCTGTCTGTTTTTTGGGGATTCGTACCTGTAGTGAGCAGTTCACACTCGCTACTTAAAACCCCAGTTGGAGCTCAGCTGAGCTATATTCATTTGCTGGGAGAGAGCTTCTCTCTGGCACCATGAGGCTTTGCAGCTCAGGCTATGGGGGAGGGGATCTCATGACTTGGATCCGCAGGTTTTACTTGCAGATTTTATGCTGTGTTCTCAGGCATTCCTCCCAATTCAGGTTGGTGTATGATGAGTGGATGGTCTCGTTTGTCCCCCCCGCAGTTATTCTGGATTATTTACTAGTTGTTTCCGTTTTTTTGTAGTTGTTCCAGGGAGACTACTTAGCTTCCACTCCTCTTTATGCTGCCGTCTTGCCCAACCCTACTTCTTTAATTCTTGGTCCATCTAATACTGAAGATTTAGAGCAGCCCATATTTAGCTGTTCAGATTTTTTCAGGTCTTCTGTACCTGTTTCTTGCCCTGGACAGTAGTATAACTTTCAAGATTGCTCTTTTGTGTGCAATTGTTTCACATCTAGGAGAAAGCTTCCTTTCTTCTGCTCCTTCTCCAGATCTCTTAATCTGTTCTTTTCAGTTTTATGCAGAATTTTCTCCCAGCTTCTGTGATATGCTCAACTGCTCTCCCTATACAGTGCTCCCTTTTCATTACACTTTTCAGTCCTGAAGGCCTAGATGATAACAGCAGTTTTGTCCTCCACCCCCCACCCTTTTTCATTAGATTTTTCTGCCTCTTGTAACTTCCACATATGGGTATCCTGCCCCAAGGAGCCAAATGAAGTCAGCAGTTGAAAATGCCCTTTTTTTTTTTTCATTTAAATGTCCCAGCAATTAGATACCAGTTTGAACATGTGAACCTCTTGCCAGCAGTCCTACTGAAAGTCTCTTGTTTCCACATTAGGGTGCCTTACCAAGGGGAGTTAGAGAATGTTAATATTCAAAAACACCTATCTTTTCCTTTAGATGCTCCAGCATTTCAAATCCTGCTTGTGTGTGTGCACTTCTTGCCAACAGTTCTGCTGCAGGTCTGTTGTTTCCTGAGGGCCCTTTTGTATGCAGGCGCTTGAGTTCTGCTCTGTGTCTCTGTGGCCTTGGAACCTTGTGCCTAGATATGCATTGATGTCTAACTTGCTGCTATGAGAGGCTCTGTGGTCTGGGTCCATGGCAGGAGGTGCTCAGCCATGCTGCCACTATATGTATCAAGCTGCATGGGACTGAGGAAGGGAATGGGATCCAAATTGGCAAGTTCAAGTTGCAGATCTCCTTTCCTTTTTGGTGTGTTTTCACCTTCAATTCATCATTTGTGGACTCCCTCTCCAGTCTCTATCATCTTCTAGAGTCCCAAGCAAGTGTGATATGTCCTTTTATTAGTTGTTTCTTAGGGGAGAATTTTCTGGGGGATATCTTATGTCACCATTTTGATCAATGACATTCACTTTTATAACATTAATAACATTAATAACAACTCACCTTAGAAAAGTAACAATAATCCCATATTGTACATAGACCATGTACAATATTCCCACAAGCATGCCAAAATTCTCTTTTATATCTGTTGTTTTTGTTGCTGTTATTTAATCCAAAGTAGGTCCACTGATTTCATTTAGCTATTATTTCTCTTTATTTCAGAGTTTTTAATCTTAGCACTTGTTTTAGTTTCCTGGCTGCTAAAACAAATATCATACAAAGGGTTGGCTTAGACAATGGAAATTCATTGACTTTTGGTATTGAGGCTAGGAGAAGTCTGAAATCTAGACATCAACAAAGTGATGCTTTCTTCCTGAAAGCTCTGGTATTCTGGGGCCAGCAGTCAGCTATCCTTGGTCTTTAGTTTTTCTGTCACATAACAATGCATGTGGCACTGTCTCCACCTTTCTCCTCCAGGTTCTGTTGACTTTAAGCTTCTGGCTTTCCCCCAGGCTTCCCTGTCTGTGACATTCCCTGTAAGTCCTCTAAGGCCTTAATAGCATTAAGACCTATCCTGATTTAGGTGGGCCAAACCTTAAGTGGTCTAACATCATTAAAACACTTTATTTACAATGGATTCATACCCACAGGAATGGATTATAATTAGGAACATTTTTTTTTTTAGGTACATAATTCCAAGCCATGACAGAATTATTATAATGTTGGGTCAGCTAATTCTTTGCTAGGGGAGTGTGATGGTGATGGGGCCTGTCTTGTGTGCTGTTGGATATTTAGCAGTATCCCTGGCCTTTACCTACTAGATGCCCTATTTAGGACAATTAAAATTTTTTCCAGAGTTACCAGATGTCCCCTGGGGGACAGCATCATCCCTGCTTGAGAACCACTGCCCTATTTTCATCTAGAAGAGTACCTCCAATTATGACTCATGTAATTTCAGTTGGACATGATTAGAAATAGGTCTAAATTTTGTGTCAGCTTTATCTCAACATATGTCACCATCTTCTGTGGACTGTTTAGGAATTATAAGCAACCAAACCTCAGTGGAAAAAAATCAGCTTCTGAGCAGCAATAAGAGTAACCTGAAAAATTTGCCAAATACTGATTCCTGGGCTTTTCTCCTAGATATCCTGATTTAGTTTTGGCCTAGGGCCTGAGAATTCGAGTTTTTTTAAATAAAGACACCAAGTAATCTTTGATTTTGAAAGAACATACCTGACAAAGTCCCTTCTTTTTTTAATGATTTTAAATATTTCTACTTTCCAGGCTTTGTTTAGAGGGTAGTGAAAAATCTTTTCTATATCTCTATTTTCTATTTTTCCTTCACTGAGGAATTTTCTTCTTTGCACCACTTAAATGTAGAAACCCCTGTATCAAGGACTTTTATGCTGTTTTGGTTGTTGATCTATAAAGCAACATCTGGTATTTAATATTTTCAAATGTCATCAATATTTCAATATTTACCAACTGTTTGTGTTTAATGCAAAGCCCCCACTAACTCTCATTATCTCAAGGCCGGTTTTTCCAGGCTTTTTCTTTCATTTTAATCCAAACATGTTAATCGCACAATTTAACACCTTTCTGCCATTATTGCTCAGATTCTTTACAACAAATTTCCATTGATTGCTCTATCATTGTTCTGTCATTCTTTCTGAGCCATAGCATGCTGCCATATAATCATTGTACTCTTTTTTTTCCCCTCCTTCCCTCTCAAGTATAGTCCCCATGTTCTCTTAATTCTATATCTACATCAGAATTTTTTGAACTTTATGTGATAAAAATCATATAGGGAATTTGCTACCAAAAAAAAAAAAAAAAAATCATTCCCAGTCCCCACTTTGAAAGAATAGCATTAGTTTTGGGTGTAGTTTAAGAACATGAATTTTTAACAAACATTTCAGGTGAATTTGAAACAGGTGGTCCAAGAAACAGGTATTGAAACTTCTTATTTTATGGAGTCTGGCATATTCAACATTTTCTCCCTTTTTATATGGCTTCAGGCCTATTCTATTCTCACAAGGGTTACAATAACCTCTTTACTGGTGATCCTAATTCCAGTCTCTTTTTTCTACAATTATTCCTTTGTGAACTGCTAACATAATCTTCTGCAAATACCATTTTTATCACATTACCTTCCTGTTCAAGAACCAGCTACTCCTACCATATCAAGTCTAAACTCTTGGCCTATAATTCAAGGTCCTCTGTCAAATAGCACTTTTGTATCTCTCTAATTTTATCATTTCCCACTACAGATTGACTCTCCCCTCCTGCTAAATTCAGCCAACTTTCCATGCTTCTTGTGCTACTTATTTGCATGTCTTTAAATTTCCCATCAATCATAATGCTCTCCTCTTTTAGTTCCTCCAACATAAACATCTTGTTCCAAATTCACCTACCTTAGGAAAATTTTCCTGATTCAAATTTTCCATCTACTCTTTGTGCTGATTTAATCAAAATTTACATATGAGACATGTAAAGTACATGATTCAAATGGGTAGAAATGAGAGAAGAAGCTTCTGATACAGTAAATAGGGACAGAACTTTATTTTTCCAATTCACTTACAAAAACAAAGGAGTCTGTAATAATACTATTAATCAGAATTTTAATAGAAAAATTATATGAAACAAAATATTTAAAATAAATGGTCTAAAGGTTTAACATAAGCATGGTAGTTGGAGTAAAAGCTTAAGTGAGACAATATGACCTATAGATCCAGTGGGAAATAAGTGAAGATAAAAAAAATAAGCTAGGAAGTGCTGAGATGTGCAATGAATATGGTAACAATGCACATTGTCAGATGGAAATGAGAGAAAAAAGTGAAGCCCAGTCACCTATCCAAGTAAATCCTCTGCTTCCTTCCCAGAAGCATTTTTAGTTGTGCATGGATATTTGTTTTGTTTTTTTTATAGCCAGAGCTCTTATATCCAACCGTTGTCCTCTTCAAAGTAGTCATTTTCTGAGCCTGTACAACAAAAACATTTTTACCAGAAATTCCTTTCCAATGACATGCTACATGCGTACCTAATTCATTCAGTACAGCAAGATTTACTTCCAGATGGCTCTACACATCAGGGATTCATGATGGTTCCTGGTTTTTCATGTCCTCATCAACACTTCGACTTATCAATCTTCCAAATTTTGTTAATTGAGTAGGTGCAATATGATATTGCATTGTAATTTTACCAGTATTTATATAATTATTAAGGAATTTGTGTAGCCCATGATGTATTGGGGAGTCATTTCTGGTTTCCCTATCTCTGAATTGCCTAATCACATCTACCTACCTGATATTATCTCCAGTCACTTACCCATATTCACTCTATATCAGCCATGTGGAACTCTAGAATGTGTCCAGTAATGCCAGGGTTTTACTAGCCTCCTTAGACTTACATATGCTATTCTCTCTTTGATTGCCTCCTTCTAGTATATTCTCTGTGCACACTTCTATTATAGGATGTATACATCTATCCTTTTCTCAGAGGAACAGGTATTTTCTTTTCATTTTGCATGGCTAGCTCCTAAGAAATAGGAGACACTCAAAAATGGTGGAGCAAAGGTACATTCCTGAGTGAAGTTTCCTTTTTACCATCCTAAGAGGGGAAATTATTTTCGATGAGGGGATTCCAGACCAGACATCTAGAAGTCCACTCTTCCCTCATTCAGACCAGGATCCGAGTTCACACTAGATGGCTTAAATCTCAGAAAGTGAAAGTTCACAAAAGCAGTATTCAGGCACTCTGGGTACTTGTTGTATCTTGTAACATAGCTGGGGAAGATTACAATGGTATGAAGCAGTCTGGAAAGAGCAAAGAAATGGAATCCAACATGCCTTTTGGGGTGAGACTGATGCTGTCATTTGGGTGCACCCAGGGGCAAGAGACACAAATTCATTAGAGGTGATGGGAAAAAAGTCCAAATAGACTGGCAGAACTTGATTTTGTGAAACTAGAATTGCAGACACTTGGTGTTGGTACAGCAAGTGACTTCAGGTAAGGCCAGCAGAGCAAACAAGTTCTCCCACCTAGCAAGTTCATAGGGTTGAGCTGCAGGGTATCTAGACACAAGAATATCTGCAGTTGGAATTAGAATAACTTGTAAGATCAAAGTTGCTGGAGTGGAGGGTAGAGTCAGTCAAGAGAAAGACATAATCCAGACCTAAAGAAACTAGAGTGGTAAAGATAAAACATAGGAATCAAGATATATTCTTTTAAAAACTGCATGAGCACCTAAACTTCTACTTATTTATTCATTATTTAATGCATTTTTATTGAATTCCCATACATCTAAATGGGTGTCTTAAACAAGAAATTTATAAAAATAGATCTAGAAACATAAGCTTATGGGTCAGATGCTGATCAAGGATATGGCAGTGAACAGACAAAGATCTTGGCATTCTAATGCAAGAAAACAGTTCAAAACTAGATGGGTAGGTTCTTAAATCTAATCCAGAGGATCTAAGATGGTGGCATAGAGAGGAGTAGAAGCTAAGTAGTCCCCCTGGAACAAGTAAAAAAAAAAAAAAAAACAGAAACAACTAGTAAATAATCCAGAATAACTGCAGGAGGACAGACGTGAACGTCCAATCATCATACACGAACCTGAATTGGGAGGAATGCCCGAGATCACAACACAAAATCTGTAAGTAAGGACTGTGGATCCAAGTCGGGAGACCCCTCCCCCATAGCCCGAGTTACAAAGCCTCATGGTGCCAGAGAGAAGTTTTCTCCCAGCAAGCAAATATAGCTCAGCTGAGCTCCAACTGGGGTTTTAATTAGCGAGTGTGAACCGCTCACTACAAGGTGTGAATCCCCAACAAGTAGACAGAGGCTTTGGGTGACGACTAACTTTGGAAAGCCGGAGGGTCTCCTCGGACTAGCTCTGTTCCTTTTTTAACTCAGTGGAGAAAGCCTCAGCCATTTTGAGTTCTCAGTTCTGTGACCCAGACAAGGGTGTGGCACAGGCAGAGAGAGACCATTGAAATGCTAATGACCTCCCCCTAAGGCATCCATCTTCTCTAAAGAGGAAAGGGGTGGGGCCCAGCTTTACTGCCTGCCTTTCATTCAGAACTTACACCAGTCAAGAATTATAGGCTAATCTTTGCATCAGGCAGACAGCCTCCCTGCACTGCCTGGCAGCCGGAGGCTTAGCTTGTGGGGCGACGTGCACAGCCTTCCCTCAGCAGAGGTCCTGGAAGATCACAGCTGAGAAGGGGTTCCCGCTTGGAAAACCCAGGGATGCTATGCCAGTGCCAGTGGTATGGGGATCAGTGACAGAAAATCTGGGGCAAAACTGAAATGAAGGCTTAGACTCTTGCGGCAGCCTTGAATCTCCAGGAACCTGGGAGATTTGAATGTTAAAGCTGCCCTTCCTCCCTGGCCACCCATACACATGCCCCACATTCAGGGTGGCGGCTCCAGCAACACACCCAAACTGAATTCTCCAGCTGAACCCCACAAAATCATTTCCCCACACACCACAGAGACAGAGTTGGGGAGAACTGACTGGAGGCATATAGGTGACTCGCAGATGCCATCTGCTGGTTAGTTAGAGAAAGCGTATGCCAACAAACTGTGCTTCTGAAAAATTAGATTGGTATCTTTTTTTTTGGCAACTTGAAAGAACCCTATCAAGCAAAGCAAATGCCAAGGGGCCAAAAACAACAGAAAATCTTAATGCATATGATAAAGCCAGACGATATGGAGAATCCGACTCCAAACTCCCAAATCAAAATATCTGAAGAAACACAGTACTTAGCAAAATTAATCAAAGTACTACAATTGAGGAACAAAAACATGGCAAAGGATTTAAAGGACATCAAGAAGACCATGGCCTAGGATATAAGTGACATAAAGAACACCCTAGAAGAGCATAAAGAAGACATTGCAAGAGTAAATAAAAAAATAGAAGCTCTCATGGAAATAAAAGAAACTGTTGGCCAATTTAAAAAGACTCTGGATATTCACAATACAAGATTAGAGGAAGTTGAACAACGTCTCAGTGTCCTAGAAGTCCACAGAACAGAAAATGAAAGAACAAAAGAAAGAATGGAGAAAAAAATTGAAAAAATCAAAATGGATCTCAGGGATACAATAGATAAAATAAAAAGTCGAAACTTAAGACTCATTGGTGTCCCAGAAGGGGAAGAGAAGGGTAAAGGTCTAGAAAGAGTATTCAAAGAAATTGTTGAGGAAAACTTCCCAAACCTTCTACACAACATAAATACACAAAGCATAAATGCCCAGTGAACTCCAAATAGAATAAATCCAAATAAACCCACTCCAAGACATATTCTGATCAGACTGTCAAATACTGAAGAGAGGGAGCAAGTTCTGAAACCAGCAAGAGAAAAGCAATTCACCACATACAAAGGAAACAACAGAAGACTAAGTTGTGACTACTCAGTGGCCACCATGGAGGTGAGAAGGCAGTGGCATGACATATTTAAAATTCTGAGAGAGAAAAACTTCCAACCAAGAATACTTTATCCAGCAAAACTCTCCTTCAAATTTGAGGGAGAGCTTAAATTTTTCACAGACAAACAAATGCTGAGAGACTTTGCCAATAAAAAACCTGCCCTACTTCAGATTCTAAAGGGAGCCCTACCAACAGAGAGACAAAGAAAGGAGAAAGAGATATAGAGAATTTTAACAGACATATATAGTACCTACATCCCAAAGCACCAGGGCACTCATTTTTCTCTAGTGATCACGGATCTTTCTCCAGAAGGGACCATAAGCTGGGACATAAAACAAGACTCAAGAAATTAAAAAAAAAAAAAAAAAAAATTGAATATACTCAAAGCACATTCTCCAACCACAATGGAATACAAACAGAAGTCAATAATTTTTGAACTGTAACTCCACTATTTACTTCCTACATGATATAAATTACACAATCTCTAATGACAAATCAGTGGTTTTGAACTCAGTGTAAAATATGTAATTTTAGACAACTATATAAAGGTAGGGGAATGGAGGAGTATAGGAACATAGTTTAAGTGTCCTATTGAAGTGAAGGTGGTATCAAAAAAAAACAAGATTGATATGGATTTAAGAGGTTAATTTTAACCCCCACAGCAAACACAAAGAAATTATCAGAGAATATAACCGTACAGATGAAGTGTTGAGTTTGGGTTAAGAGAAATGGGGGAATGGGCAATGGGGAGTTAGGAAATGAGTGTGGAGTTGCTGTTTGAGGTGAAGGGAAATTTCTAGTAATGGATGGTGGAAAAGAGCATTACAACATTCTAAATGTGATTAATCCCACTAATGGAAGGCTAGGGAGGGGGTGGAATGGGAAGATTTAGGCTGTATATATGTTTCCACAACTGAAAAAAAAAAGAAAAAGTCTAAATAGATGACGATTGAATGTCAAGGATGAACTAGGATGGGACAGGAGGATAGAGGACAGGTGGCTCAAAGGGACACAGTTGAGACATAAGGTAAAGGAAATATAGAATGTAAGCTTTGTATCATTGTTGAATCTCTTGTACTTCATAGCTTCGCTTAATGGGATTGCATAAAAGAATATTCTTGTTCATGGGAAGTGTATATGTGAATTATAGTGTATGCTCAAGGATGAATGCAGTTAGCTCTCATATGTTCAGAAGACAGAGCAATAGATGATGGATGAAAGATAGGGAGGGAGGGAGGGAGGGAAAGAAATAGTGATGTGACAGCATGTTGAAGTTGGTAGATTGAGCTATCGGGAGAGGGGGTCAGGGTATGATGGAATTCTGCGTATGGGGTTAGTATTGTTTTTGCAACTGTTCCGGTAACTTTGAATTTATTTCAAAATAAAAAAAAATTAATTAAAAAAAAAAACCTAGATGGGTAACACAGAGTATTTCAAATGTACTAAGTACTAAGGAGAAGAATAAAGTTGGATAGAGAAAGAGGGAGTGTCTGAAGTGAAGGTGATTGGGATTACATTTCAATTCTAGATAGAGTGACTAGGAAGATGACAAATAAATATTTGTAGGCAGAGAAGGGATGAGCCATGCATTCTAATCAGAGAGAAGAGAAAGTGTAAAGACCCTAGGGCACACAGGGTGTGTTCCTGACATGCTTGAGGAAATTATTTAATTTTTTTTAGGACCAGTGTGTCTGGGGAAGAGTGAATGAGAGGGAGAAAAGAGCACGCAAAATCAAAGACGTAAGGGGGTGGGGAAGATCAAGTAGGACTTTGTAGGCCACTTGCAAAGACTTTGGCTTTTATCCACCGTTAAGCAGATTTTGAGCAGAAGAGTATTATGTACTGACTTTACATTTAAACATGATCATTCTTTTGGCTGTGTTGAGAAGAGATTAAAGGAAAGCAGGGAAGAAGCAGAAAGACCAGTCATGAGGATATTGTCATAATCCTAGTGTGAGAATGAAGTTGGCAATTGTCCAGTAATTGTTTTTGTGAGTAATAAATCTATTAGAAAACATGACAACTTGTATTTGACAAAGGCAAACGAAAATAAACGAAAATAAAGGCAAACGAAAATAAATGCAATCATTAAAGAAAGATGGTCATCTGTATAATTCATGATGGAATTTCATAAGTAAATTTGCTTGTATGTTGGTTTAAGATTACTTAATCAAAGTTCAAAATAAACACATAGAAATAGCACCAAGAAACTGCAAGAATATTTTAATTCTATAAAATTAGAAATTTAATAAATTTTAAATTATTGAAAGCATACAAAATTAATAATTTCAATTGAATTTGACCTTTATATATGAGTACACAATGAAATTTTCAAAAACATTTATGAGTAGGATATTTGTACAGAATTTCTATATCAAAATGATGCTGTCATTCCCTGATATGTGTTTCAATTTGTGTATTTGTTGTCTGAAGTGTACTACGTAAGTATAGAAGATGTTTATAGAGTAATATTCTTAGTGAATACATACTAGAGATCTCAAATATATTTTGAATTCTGATTCCTCTAAATTGGTTTCTTTAACTTGAGATTTAAAGGCAGACTTGGAAATTTCAGTAAATAGTGGGGGAAAACAGTCCATTTTGCTTCTTTCCTAATGTAGAGGAAAATAATATAGCAAGCAGGATTAAAGATTTGTTTCAAATTTGAAACAATTATTTGAGTGCAATACAACCACTAACCTACTAGTGTTTTCCATCATACTATTGGATAATATATCAAAGATGTCTGTAAATATTTTTAAGTTTTCTCTGCTGAGTGGACTCATTTATGCAACCATTCAGTCCTTCATTCTGCATAGATTTATTGAGCATAGATTTATAGAATATTGGCCAGGCACTGTGCTGGCGACACAATAATTGCTCAGACAAAAGCCATGTATAGATAAAATATTTTAGTTATAGAAGACAGTTAAACTAAATAAGGAAAAAAAAATAGATAATCTGTTAATGGTGATAAGTGCTGTGAAGCAGAATAAAAAATGGAATGGGAGGATAGGGAGTAGTTGGGAGGGTTGTAATTTTAAATAAGAGGATCATAATAGATTTTTCTGAGTAAAGACATGCAGAAGGTAAGAGGAAGGTCTTATGTGGACCTGGACACACTTATATAACATTAATATGTTCCAGGCGCTATTTTAAACACTTTACATCCATTAACTAATTTAATTTTCACAACCATTTATGAGCTAGGTAATAATTCCTTTTTTATGGATAAGGAAACTAAGGCACAGAGATGGAAAGCAACTTGGCCAATGTTGTAGGCTAGTAGTGATGGAGCCAGGATTCAACCCAGGCAGTAATTTCCAGAATCAAGGTGCTTAAACTTAACCCAGACATCCGAGGTATAAAAAACAGAGTGCAAAATCTCCCTGACGTATGAGAGGGTTTGATATGTTGAGGCTGCAGCATGGAAAACAGTGTGGCTGGATGGATTGAGGAGTGGGAGAGTTTGTTCAGTAAGGCCAGTGGGGAGTGCGGGTGGGCTGCAGATCACGTAGGACCTTGTGGACCATTGTAAGGATTGCGTGATGGGAAGTCATCATAGGTTTGATATTTAATAAGGATATGAGCTATCATCTTGGTTACTGTGTGTACTTCAAATCCAAGATCTCTTATGGGCTATTTATAGAGCAAGAAAATGATGAAAGAAAACAAAAATAATCAAAAAATAAAGAATAATAATTATAAAACCTTTCAGGCTAGATTTTATCATCCTAATGTGCTTTTTAATGTACCCAGTATTTCTTATTCTCCTTACTCTGCTTTATTTTTCTCCAGTGCACTGATCATCTTCTGACATAAGAATATTTTGTTATTTCTTTATGATCTCACTCTCTATACTACAGATCCATGAGATCAGAGACTGTGTTGAATACATTAGTTTATCCCCAGTGCCTAGAACAATAATGGAAAATGATGCACACTCAGAAGCTATTTAGGAATTAATTGATTCATTGGGTCAAACAGGACCTTCATGAGCTGGGAAGATTGCATGGTATAATATGGTCAGTGTGCCCATTTTCAAAGCACTGACACTGTAGATTTTCCAGGCTATTTGAGTTTAATATTGTAGCCATCCCCATTGCACTCTTCATTTATTCAACAACTATTTACTGAGAGCCAACTGCATGCCAGGCATGATTCTATATGTCAGGGACATAGAAATGGAGAAGAAGTAAAAATGCACCTGTAAGTTGTGTGTAAGTATTCTAATGGAAGAGCTTTCACTCTAGAATTCGAAAATGTGTCAACTCTCTCATGTCCTCATTCCCTTTTCTTTTGTTTTATTGTAAGCAAAGAATTGTTCAACAGAAATTCCTGAAATATTTGTGCTTATGGTATAAACTCATTCATGTATTGGCATACTCATTGTCAAGGTTCACTCTGATACTTCAAATAGATGCAGTGATTGCGCATAATAGATTTTCTGGGACAAGCCTGGCATCTGCCTCCTTGTCCTTTTAAATATGTTAGTGCTTGTTCTAGCCTGTATATTAAAATATGTCTTCTGAAATTAGGTCATCATACCAATAGAGTCACAATTTCAATGTCTGAGAATGTTATGCTCCTTCATTATCACCACAAACTTTAGGAAGACAAGTTGAAGGCAGGAGAGAAAGTGGTAACTTACGATCCTCAAAGAATTTATTTAGATTCCAAAGGTTTTTCACACAGAAGGGGGATTTCCTAAGCATCTGGAAAATCTACCTCTGTGATTTGGCATACTTCTCCTGTAATACTTGCACAATCTGTAACTGCTCCAGATGAAAAAAAATTTCTTAATCACCATTACCTGATTTCTACCTATAATCTATAATCTTTGTTACCAATGTTAATAAATTAGTCAAGAGAAATAGTTCAGAATGTTAAAATTAACACACCCAGTTTTTAAAAAGACAAGGAACTTGCTCCTATTTATTAAAAACATCGAAAGTCTCATATAAACGGTTTCCTTTTAATATTATATTCCATACATTACTTGCTTATATTTTTAGCCTTAATTATGTTTTAGAGTAAGAGCAAAACTGAGTGTGTAAATTAATTCTAGATAGGAAGTAAAAGATCAGTGGAAAAATTTTCACAAGATTCTCTAAAATGTGGAGTAAATTTTATAATATTCAAAATCAAACTATTGATTTAATGGTAAATTATAGAGCATTTAGTTTCTCATTCAACTTGGATTTACATTTTGATGGTCTTGCAGGTTATAATTTATTTATGCTGAAGCATTCATTTTCCTAAATAGCAGTTCTGTTCTTTCAAGCATAACAATTGAAATGCATTTCTTGGTCATACACCAAATGGTGCCAACTTTATTATCAAAGATTTATTTTTATTACTTGATCCCGTCAAGCCTAGGAAGACTCTTTGAACCATACATTTTAATTCTTATTTTGCTGCATACATACTAGAAGCATTTGTATATGTGTGGCACATCTTAGGAACATAGAACTGAAGAACTTTGGAGCATAGAAATCTCATGTAATTCAGTGTCTTCATATTACAAACACAGAACTGAATGACCATTAACTAAAGATCATACTGAGTGATGTGTAGCTAGTGAGAGACAACTAAAGTACAATGTAAGTTTCAAACCCTCAGGCCAATCCTCCTTTAACTACATAATGTTGTGTTTCCAATGACTGCCTCCATCCTTTTAATCAAAATAAGATTTCTGTGGTCTACAGCAGGGGTGAGAAAGCTTTTTCTTCTGTGTGCCAAATTGTAAATGTCTTAGGCTTTTCAGGCCATACACATTTGCTACAACTACTCAATGAAAGTATGCCATAGACAATGTGGCATGCAAGTAGCCATAGATGACACATGAATGAGTGGGGCTGTGTTCCAAAAAGACCTCATTTATGAATGCCAAAACTTGAATTTCATATAATTTTCACATGTCAAAAAATAGCAGCCTTCTTTTGATTTCTTTCAATTATTTGAAAATGTAAAAACCATCGTGAGGTGGCAGACCATACAAAAATGGGGTGGGCCAGATTCGGCCTGCAAGCCTTAGTTTGCCAACCCTTGATCTAGAGCAGTAGTTTTGTAAACCATACTGCCTATAACCCAACAGACACACAAGATATCCCATTGTGACCTAAGCAAATTAAAATTTTAGAATTTCCGTTTAAATTTATATCATCCCTTAAAATTACTAATTTTATTAATGTGTAGATTACTACATTTAGTACATATAAATACAATATATAACACAAAAGTATATATTCATTGATTGTATTTGCAATTATTTTAACAAACAGTGAGTTATAGCTGAAAACACTTGAAGTTCACTGGTCCAAAGCACAGTGATCTGAAACCAGCAGGAGAAATTTAATAAGACTATGCATATAATCTTGTGTAATTTAGGATGGGAATTCCCTAACTATAAGGTCATGCCAATTAAATAAACACTATAGGTAAAGCATCAGTATGATGCTTCTGACATAATAGGCAATAAGTGACTGGTATTATAGTACATGATTTCACAATAGTTCATGAGTAAAGAACAGATATTCATCCACTTTATTTTTAAAAAAAGACAGAATTAATATTTAAGAGAACGCTGAAAAATAAAACAATATTTTGTACCGCACACCTTACAGCATTTTACAATGTTCAAAGCGCTATCAGTTATATGTATTTTTTAATTTGATATATACCTCTATTCTGTGGGCTAGGCAGAGCTAATATATTTCAAAAAATAAACTATTTTTATTTTATAATAAGAAGAAAACTTATATCCAAGTGATGACAGTGTCCTATCAGCACCCAAGTCTTCTAACCCTATTTCTTAAGAGAAATGATAAATGGAAATGAGATTCTTGGTTTGTTCTGGGTCACACGTAATAACAGGAATACTCTGGGTCACACATAAGAGGAATATTGACCGCTTAGATGAGTACAACCAGGACTGAGAATTCTGTTGCCTGGCAACTTCAGAAATGGCTGAGGGAACTGGGGATGTTTGGCCTAGATAAGAAAAGCTTTAGCTTAGAGAGGATAACTCTCTAAACTTTTTTCAACATTTTTTTATGTGGAAGAGAACATATACAGTATATTTTATTGCGCAAAAGAGAAAACTGAAACCAATGAGGAAGCAGATTTTGACAAAGTGCATAGAAGCATTCCTGACAATGAAATAGTGTAATTATGAAAAGGCCTATGCTTGAGACAATGGGTACATCTGAAAACATGAGTCAGTGAGTACATTTGAAACCTGCAAAACCTCTGGTTAAAGAGCACAGATTCTCACAAAATAAGCAAAGTAGTGTTGATACAATGGACTATTATATCCATTGTATATATCCAAGGGGACATAACTGGTTGATTTTCTTGAGGAGGCTGTGATGTTTTTAAGACCAAGGATTATTAAACTGTATTATTTATAGACTGATTTTATGTATATATGATTGTATTATGATTTCCAAAAGTTTGTTTTAAAATTCTACCCCACTACAACTTCTTAGTATTAGTTTGACTCAAAGAAACACCTTGCCAATATTTTTGAAAAATCATGGTGAACAGATATAAAATATCTTTAAATTTTAAATGTATAATTTATCCCTGTGTTTAAGACTGACAACTAGGGTAAACAGCATTGGTTCCTTACCGATTTTTTAATAGAGCCATAAACTGTGCTTTTCAAATAGAACATAGTCAATGTTTGTTTATTTATTTATTTATTTATTTATTTATTTATTTATATTAGAGAAGCTATGAATTTACAGAACAATCATGACTAATATACAGGATTCCTGTATAGCACTCTATCAATAACAATTTACATTGGTGTGGTAGATTTGTTACAATTGATGAATGCCATTTTTATAATTGTACTATTAACTATAGTCCATGGTTTAACTTAGGGTTCACTGTTTGTGTACTGCAGTTCCACAGATTTTTTTTAAATCATTTTTTTTATTGTAGAATGCAACATATATACATAGAATTGATAACTTTCCAAGTGCAATTTAACAAGTAGTTAGCAAATTTCAAAGAATATTATGGATTACAGTTCCACAGTTTCAGTTATTTCTTCATTGTGAAATATAACATAGATACAAAAAGATAATATCTTTCAAAGTATGATTTAACAAGTAGTTATATAGGAAATTGAATTCCAAAGTTGTTATGAATTACAGGGTCATAGTTTCAGTTATTTCCTTATTGTGAAATTTAATATACACAAAAAGGTGATAACTTTCAAATTACAATTTAACAAGTAGCTATAGAACAAATTTCAAAGGATGCTATGGGTTAAAGTTCCACCATTTCAATTCTTTCCTTCTAGCTATTCTAATACCCTAGCTACTAAGAAAAAGAAAATTATATGGAGATTCAGTATTCATAATCTTTCTGTTAAATTCCATCTTGTCTGTCGCTATCCCTTCCTCTAGTTTAATCACTTTCCTGATCTTCAGGATTGTCTAGGCAGTGACCACCCTAATTTGTTCATGTTGAAAAGGGGTGTTGACTTTATGAGAAAAGGGGACATATCTGGTTGATGTTCTTGAAGAGGCTATTGCCTCTGGGTTTTGGGACTTAGCTGGCAAAGCAGTTCTCTGAAGGATTTAAGTACCCGCAGATCAGCATCACAAATACAGATGGGTGCTTGAATGTTATACATCTAAGGTAACACTAGCACAGAGGATTGAAAATAGAAGGGTATATGAGAAAAATCTACTTATTGCATATTAGGGGCTATAATTAATAAGAATACCTTACTGGTATCACACAAATGCTACAGACAAGGGTTGACAGGAGCTACAAGGTGTTTTGGGTCATGAGAATTGTTTAAAATGGAGAGTGATGAGGATTGTACAACTAAGTGATGGCAATGTGAAATACGTATGGATTATTGTGGACATAACATATGCTATGTGAACTTACGAACCCCCAACTTTATAAGTCAAGCCCTCAATCTTAAGGTTTGCTCATGAGAAACTTATGGTTGTATAGGGGAGGCTAAGCCAGCCTATAATTATGCCTGGGAGTCACCTCCAGAGAACTTCTTTTGTTGCTCAAAGGTGGATTTTCTCTCTCTAAGCCTAACTCTGCAATTAAATTCATCACCCTCCCCCAAACTTGGGACAGGACCCCCCAGATGAATGAGTCTTCCTGGCAACATGAGACACGGAGTCCAGGAATGAGCCTGACCCTGGCATTGAGGGATTGAGAATGCCTTTTTGACAAAGTGGGGGAAGAAAGGCAACAAGATAAGGTTTCAGTGGCTAAGAGAATTCAAATAGAGTCAAGAGGCTACCATGAATTTTTTTAAAATTTTTATTCTATTTCCATATATACAAACTAACATTTCCCCTTTTAAACTCATTCAAGTAAAGTGTAATGGCACCTTTTATTAATGTAATTTTATTGAGATATATTCACACATCATACACTCCATCCAAAATGTACAATCAACGGCTCACAGTGTCATCATATAGTTGTCCATTCATCACCACAATCAATTTTAGAACATTTTCATTACTCCAGAAAAAAGAAACCCAAAACATCTCACACCCCTACCCCCATTATTATTTTTTTGTTCTTCTTTAATTCAATTTTATTGCAATATATTCACAGATCATACAATCATTCATGGTGTACAGTTGTTCACAGTACCATTATATAGTTGTACATTCATCACCACAATCATTTTTTGAACATTTTCATTACCACACACAAAAAAGAAAGAGAATTAAAGTAAAAAAGAGCACCCAAAATATCCCATACCTCCCATCCCTCCCTTTTATTCATTTACTTTTTGTCCTTATTTTTCTATTTATATGTCCAAACACTGTATAAAGGGAGTGGCAGCCACAAAGTTTTCACAATCACACAACCACACAGTGTAAGCCATATAGTTATACAATCATCTTCAAGAATAAAGGCTACTAGAGGTTGTAGTTCAACCATTTCAGGTATTTCTTCCAGCTATTCCAATACACCAAAAACTTAAAAGAGATATTTATATAATACATAAGGAATAACCTCCAGAATGACCTCTCAACTCTATTTGAAACCTCTCAGCCACTGAAACTTTATTTTGTTTCATTTGTCTTCACCACCCCCATTATTGACACCCAGCATTGGTATGATACATTTGTTACTGTTGATGTATTAAGATATTACTGTTAACTATAGTCTATAGTTTGCAATAGGTGCAATTTTTTCCATATACCACTCTATTATTAATTACATGTAATAGCATCATTCATTTATTCTAGTTCATGGAAGAATTTTTTTATATTTGTACTATCATCAACAACCTCAAGATTCACTGTGTTATACAGCCCCATGTTTTAACCTCTAGCTTTCCCTGCAGTGACATACAGGACTCTAAACTTCCCTTTTCAGCCATATTCACAGACACTTCAGCACTGTTAATGATACTCATGATAATGTACCACCATCACCTCTATCCATTTCCAAACATTTAAATTCAACCTAGTTAGAAATTCTACACATATTAAGCAACCACTCCCCATTCTCTAGCCTCCTTCTACATCCTGGTAACCTATATTCTTGATTTTATGTCTATAAGTTTACATACTATAATCAGTTCATATTTGTGAGATCATGGAGTATTTGTTCTTTTGTGTTTGATTTATTTCACTCAAGATAATGTCCTCAAGGTTCATCCAGTTGTCACATGCTTCAGGACTTTATTTCTTCTTATAGCTGAATAATATTCCATCGTATGTATATACCACATTTTGGTTATTGATTCATTGGTTGATGGACATAGGTTGTTTCCATCATTTGGCAATTGTGAATAATGCCACTATGAACATTGGTGTACAAATGTCTGTTTGCATCCCTGCTTTCTGTTCTTCTACGTATATACCAAGTAGTGGGATTGCTGGATTAAAGGGAACTTCATACTTAGCTTTCTGATGAACCTCCAAACTGTGTTCCACAGTGGCTTTACCATTTTACATTCCCACCAGCAGTGAATAAGCGTTCCTATTTCTCCAAAACCTCTCCAACACTTGTAGTTTTCTGTTTGTTTCTTTGTTTGTTTGTTTGTTTTTTAAATAGCAGCCATTTAGTAGATGTGAAATGATATCTCAATGTGGTTTCGGTTTGCATTTCCCTAATAGCTAGTGAAGATGAACATCTTTTCATGTGCTTTGTGGCTGTTTGTATTTCCTCTTTGGAAAAACGTCTATTCATGTCTGAAACAGTCTTTGAATTCAAAGCTATTGACTTTTGCATAAACCTGACAATTTCCATTTCAACAGGGGAAGGTACTCAATCATTATATGCCATAGAAACGATCTTATCTGTCAAACACTTTTTTTTTAATTTTTATCCTGTTACTGTATATACAACCTAACATTTCCTCTATTAACCACATTCAGATATATATTTCAGTGCTGTTAATTACACTCAGAATGTAATTCAGAATGTACCACCATCCATTACCAAAACATTTCCATCATTCCAAATAGGAACGCTGTACATTTTAAGCCTTAACTTTCTATTTCCTATCACTTCCCCATCCCCTGGTAACCTCCATTCTAGATTCTCACTCTGAGTTTGCTTGTCCTAAGTATTTCATATTTGTGACTTCATAAAATATTAGTCCTATTGTGTCTGGCTTATTTCACTTAACATGATGTCTTCAAGGTTCATCCATGTTGTTGCCTACATTAGGACTTCATTCTTTTTCATAGCTGAATAATATTCTATTACATGTGTATATCACATTTTATTTACCCATTCATCAGTTGAATAACACTTGGGTTGTTTCCACATTTAAGAAATTGTGAATAATGCTGCTATGAACATCTGTGAGTCCTGCCTTTCAATTCTTTGGGGTAAAAACCTAGTAGTGAGATTACCAGTTTTATTCTTAGCTCCCTGAGGAACTGTGAAACTGTCTTCCACAGCATCTTCCCCATTTTATATTGCCACCAGCAATGAATGTTTTTATTTCTTCACGTACTCTCCAACACTTGTAATTTCTGTTTTTTTTAAATAGTAGCCATTCTAGTGGATGTGAAACTGGCATCTCATTGTAGTTTTGATTTACATTTCCCTGATGGTAATGATGTTGAGTATCTTTTTATGTGCTTTCTGGCCCATCGATTGTCTTCTTTGAAGAGACGATTACTCAAGATTTTGGTCCATTTTTTAATTTGGCTGTTTATCCTTTTTGTTGTTAAGTTGAAGGATTTCTTTATATATTCTGGATTTTACACTTTTTTGGATATGTGGTTTTCAAATATTTTCTCCCACTGTGCAGGTTATATGTGATAAAGTCCTTTGAGCTGTAAAACTTTTTAAGTTTCGGAAGGTCCCATTTATCTAGTTTTTTTTTGTTGTTGTTGTTGCTTCTGCATTGGATGTAAATGATAAGAAACCATTGCCTAACACAAGGTCCTGAAGATCCTTCCCTATGTGTTCTTCTAGAGGTCTTTTAGTTTTGGCTTTTGTCATTATTTCAAGTTGATTTTCATATATGGTGTGAAGTAGGGATTCTCCTTCTTTCGTTTGCAAATGGAGATCCAGCATCATTTGTGAAAGAGACTATTCTTCCCTAATTGAGTGGACTTTGCGCGTTGTCAAAAATCAGTTGACCACAAATGTGAGGATTGATTTCGGAGCACTCAGTTCTATGCATGATATGTATGTCTGTCCTTGTGCCAGTACTGTTTGGGTTACTGTGGCTTTGCAATAAGTGTTAAGATTGGGAAATGTGAGTCCTCTAACACCATTCTTCTTTTTCAAAAGGCTTTGCCTATTCAGGGCCCCTTACCCTTTCATTTAAATATGACAATTGGCTTTTCTCTTTCTGCAAAGAAGGTTATTGGAATTTTGATTGGGATTGCATTGGATCTGTGAAGCACTTTGGTTATAATTGACATCTTAACAATATTTACACTTCCAATCCATGAACATACAATGTCCTTCCATCTATTTAGGTCTTAGATTTTCTTTAGCAATGGTTTCTACTTTACTGTGTACAAGTACTTTACATACTTGGTTACATTTATTCCTAGGTATTTGATTCATTTAGTTGTTATTGTAAATGAAATTTTTTATATTGATTTCTTCTTCCAATTGTCCATTTCTTGTGTATATAATGCTACTGATTTTTTGCATGTTGATCTTGTGCCCTGCCGCTATGCTGAATTCATTTATTAGCTCTAGGAGCCTTTTTGTAGATTTTTTTTCAGGATTTTCTGTACATAGGATCATGTGATATGCAAATAGGGAAAGTTTTACTTCTTTCTTTCCAATTCCAATTTGGATGCCTTTTATTTCTTTTTCTCACCCAGCTGCTCTGGCAAGAACTTCCAGTACAATGTTGAATAGCAGTGGTGATAGTGGGCATCCTTGAAATGTTCCTGATCTTAGAGGGAAATCTCTCAGTCTTTCACCTTTAAGTAGGAGGCATTCTCTGGGTTTTTCATAAGTGTCCTTTAACATGTTGAAGAAGTGTCCTTCTATTACTAGTTTTCTATATGTTTTTATTAAGCAAGTATACTGGATTTTGTCAAATGCCTATTCTGCATCAATTGAATGATCATGCATGTGTTTCTTTTTCTTCATTCTGTTAATGTGTTGTATCACATTAATTGATTTTCTTATGTTAAGCCACCTTTGCATACCAGGGATGTAAATGATCATGGTATATAATTCCTTTATTATGCTGTTGGATTTTGTTTGCTAGTATTTTTTGAGGATTTTTGCATCTATATTCCTAAGGGATATTGGTCTGTGATTTTCTTTTCTTTTGACATCTTTATCTGTTTTTAGTATGAGGGTGATGTTAGCCTTGTAGAAAGAATTAAGGAGTGTTCCCTCCTCATCAATTTTTTGGAAGAGTTTGAGAAGGATTGGTATTAATTCTTCTTGGAAAATTGGTAAAATTCCCCTGTGAAACCACCTGATCCTGGGCTTTTCTTTGTTGATGTTTTTGAGTACTTATTCAATGTCTTTACTAGTTATTAGTTCCTTTTTATAATTTCTATCTCTTTACCCATATTCTCATATTGCTTGTTTATTTTTTCCTGATAACATTTAGTTCTTTCTTTGTATTTTCCTTCATCTCCTTGAACCTTTTTAAGATTATTTTTTAAAGTGTTTTTTCAGTATGTCCCTGCCTGTCTTCTTTGTTGCTTTTTACTGTATTTTTATACTCTTCCTTTGGATGGGCTATCATTTCCTATTCCTTTTTTTTTTTTTTTTTTGTCTTATGCTCTTGTTGCACAATGTACATTTTAATATTTTAAAATATTAACTCTGGAGATTTATTCCCTGAGATGCCTTTTCTTGATTTGATAACCAGCTGGTGATATGATAGAGATTTTCCTGAATGTCAGTAATCCTATCAATAAAGTCTGCCCAAGGTGAATGCACAGTTCAGCATCTTTCCTGTCTTTTCCGGGCCTGTGTTTGTTCTAGACTTGTGCTTTTTTAGTTGTTTGGGTGTCCCTCTGTTTATAAAAGTAAGAATGCCCTTCCATTTCCCAGGAGACAGACTGTCTCCCTTTCCAGGGTGTTTCAAGCAGGCTATCCTTTGTCCAAGGCTGTCTGCCTCAATAGTTTCTTATGCTACTTTCATTGTGGTCTTAAACTGCTTGCAACTGAAGGGCAAATCATAGGAAGGGGTGCACACTTGAGAGGAGTCTCTCCAGTCACTCTTTCCAGCCATAACAATGCCAGGGACCCATGAAAGGGGCACAGAGTGGCTCCAGACTGCCCTGAGGAGGGGATGAGGAAGGGCACCAGGATCTTCTTTCATGTATCCCCAAAGCTTCACTTTCTTGACCTGCCCAGCAGATGCCTGACTTCAACTGCCCCCCACAGCCCTATAGAAGCTTCACTTCTTTAAGTCTCCTCAGCTGCATTTGTTGAGGATGAGTTGGAAAAACAGCAACCCTCAGAGCCAGCCCCCAGTGATCTGGCATCACTACTCAAAAGCCATGTTCCAGGATCGACCATGCCCACCCCTGATCTTGTAGATGAGGATTTTTATGTCGCTTATGTCACCAGTGAGCTAGCCATGAGCTTGAACCCATGGCAGCCTGCTGCATGAGTGGGAGATGGGCACCAGTAATACCCCATTGAGAGAGCAATTTACTTGTCTTTACCATAATTTAATAGCCTTTTCCTCCTGCTCCTCTGGATGATGAATAGTATTCTACTGGACTCCAGAGTTTCAAAATACTTGTTACTGCCTATTTAATAGTTACTGCCTGTTTAATAGTTACTCTGTTGGAGGGACTGAATCCAGGAGCCTCCTACTCTGCCATCTTCCCACAATCCTGCAGTAATGTTATTTTTATGAGGCATTTAATCTAACACTAAAAATTGTGCTGTATTTAAATTGTGCTAGGTGCTTGAATAAAAATAATTTATGATGCTCTTTGTAACACAGTTTTCATTTTATACAAGAGATATTGTGGTCATTAGTCTACCAATTTTTGTTGCCACAAAAGGCAACGTATTTGTTCCTGTTTGCTGATGCTGCCATTTTGCAAAACACCAGAAATGGATTGGCTTTTATAAAGGGGGTTTATTTGGTTACAAAGTTACAATCTTAAGTCCATAAAGCGTCCATGGTAAAGCATCAGCAATGGGGTACCTTCATTGGAGAAAGGCCAATGGCGTCTGGAAAACCTCTGTTAGCTGGAAGGCACGGGGTTGGCATCTTCTTCCTTTGCTCCCAGGTTGTGTTTCAAAATGGCTCTCTCCCAGTATGTTTCTCTCTAGGCGTCTGGGGGTGTTCTCTTAGTTTCTCCCAGGAAAACTCTGTACTAGCAAAAGTCTACTTTCAATGGCCATCTTCAAAATGTCTGTGTCAGCTACAGCTACATGCTCCTTCTGTATGAGCTCTTATATAGTGCTCTAGTAAACTAATCAAGGCTTATGCTGAGTTGGCGGGGTCACACCTCCATGGAAATTATCTGATCAGAGTTATCACCTACAGTTGGGTGGGTCACATATCCATGGAAACAGCCTAATCCAAAGGTTCCAACTTAATCAACACTAATATGTCTGCCCCCACAAGATTGCATCAAAGAACATGGCTTTTTCAGGGAGACGTAATATATACAAACCAGTATATGCTCCTTGTAATAGAGCTTTCATTTTATACAAGAGAGATTGTGGTCATTAGTCTACCAATTTTTATTGCCACAAGAGGTAACATATTTAGTCATTAAATCATATTTTATATGCTTTACTAAATTTTTATAAAATATGTTTGGTTAAAAGCTCTTATTCATACAAATGATCTAACAGGAAAAAAAGCTTGGCTTTTCTCATTATATGTACTTTTATTTCATAGAAAATATAAATTATTCTAGTCCACCAAACAAATGAAAATATGAAGAGATGCATGATGGTCTATTTTACAGAGTTGTGCTATTTCCATTGTCACATTGTCAGCAGGAATTGAAAAGAAGCAGATATTGTCTGTTGGTTTTTGGTTGTCATATGAATCATTCCCAAAGAATGAGACTTCAGCTAGAGAATGGATCATGGGGCCTCTACTTTCTTTTCTACCTTTTGACTGAAATTTATTGTTTGATACACAAAAAATGTTGCAAATGGTGATTTATTCCCTCAGGGTAGAGCACATTACATAGTTTCCTGTTCTTCAGCTATATTTTTAAAATTTATTTTAGAAATCCATCTTCAGGGATAGAATACTGATTAATGACCATGTTACATGTTTGTATGACCTGAAGAAGATGATAAAGCTGAGGACTCAGGGGTTCTGTTTAAGTTTAAAATGAAATCAAACAGAAAGCCCATGTACATCAGCCACATTTCAATGAATGCTTATGTTTTCCCCAACATGTATGCCATACTTAGTCTCTCTTTCTTATGGAAAGAAATGTAAATACAAATGCATATTTTACTAAGTATTCAATTGCTAAAATACATTTTATTCTTTTCAAATATTTAATAAAGAATTCTATAAATTGATTAAATTCACTTCTATTAAATTTGAGCCTATTTTTTGTATTTCTCTTAGAATAAAATGTGACAATTTTTCTCAGAGAAAGCAAAGCCCTGGAAGTTCAGTATTTCTAGAGGAAGAGCTACAAAGTAGCCCCCAAATGTTTGAATCATTCCCGAAGTTACTTCCTCAAAAATTCCTTTGTTGCTTTTCCTTTTCTAAAATGTTTTTGTAATATAAATAATAGCAGCTTATAGTTTTTTTAAGTGTTAACTATGTATTAAGTATTCTACATAAATTAAATCATTTGAGCATCATGGCACTGCTCTTTATTGAGAAAGAAAGAGAGGTGAAATGACTAGCTGGTCATCATAAAAACAGTAATTGGCAGAGCTGGAAATTGACATACAGTCATCCCCAGCATCATCACTCTTCACCCTTGGACCAAACTGCCCACATATAAGAATCATTCTGTTGAATTTGTTCTTAAGAGGTGTTATCAGATCTACTTTGCTAGCATAAAAAAAAAAAAAAAAAATCATGCAATGAACCACAAAGGACAAATAAAACTTACTTTTTGTTTTAATAACTTCAATTAAATAATATTTACTTTTCTCTGTAAAGGACTAGAATTTCCCAATGTCCTTTATAGAGAATCCTCTGTGAATTTGACAATTCACATTGGTCTTTAGGTTCCTTCACATATAATTCTCCTTTAATTTCCTCCTATGTTTAAATTTCAAACACTTGAAATTCCCTCAAATTATCTTCCTCATTCATCATGTCAATATTTGTATGATTTTTTATTCAGAATATACTCTTCAACATTCAGGGGATATTTTTAACCTTTTAGAGAAGGTTTGATACATTATCATGATTTGATTTATTCTCCCCAAGGAATACCATCTGACACTTGTGTTTTGTTTTATATTTTTTGAGGGGCGATGAAATTAAATAATGTCCAGGGATACGGAATGAGATCATTTGAGACATTACCAAAGCAGGGTCTCCAGTTAATAGTCAAAAAAGTTAAACATAGAGAACTGTCTACTTCGAGAAAGTTTGCAATATGGTAATGCCCACCTTTGTTGCAATTATCAATGTAACAAAAAATATAATATTTATCACATTAACAATAATTGTATCACTATGATTGGGCATTTAGAATTTCTAGAATATACCAAGACATTCTCATTTGATTCATGTAAGTGCTCTAAGGAGTAATCTGAACAGCAGCCTCACCTATTTTGTCTATAAATTGGTTCTGAATCTGTCCACTTCACTGCTACCACATTTACTCAAGCCACCATCAACTCTCCATCTGATGACTATGATAATTTCCTCTCTTGTTTCCCCTTTTGTTCTTTTGTCTCCTTGATAGTCATGCTTGGATGGTATCATGATATTTTCAAAAGCATAAATGAGAATATGGAACTCCCTGCTTTAGACTCTCCAGGCCATTCCCATTGTACTTAGATTAAAATTCACATTTCAACTTGACCTACCAGGTGTTGCATGTACCTGATCTTGGCTTCTTTTCTGACCTTACCAAGAACTGTTCTCTCGGATTCTCTATGTTCTGCCCATGTGGCCATCTCTCTTTTTTTTCCAGTACTGAGTAAGTAGGATCTACCTGGGGGCTTGTGCATTTATCCCCCTGATGGGAATTCTTTCCCTAGAAAATCCTATCATCATTCAGGTTTCAAATTTAGTGTCACTCCTCAGGGAAGGTCACCTGCCTTCCCAGTGTGTAAAGTACCTGTCCCCTCCCTACCATATCTTCGTATCTCTGATTTACAGATAGCATAATAGTAATCACTTTCAGAAAGCGTATATTTTTTGAGGAACTTTTTGGACCTGTTCACTCTATAAGAACAAGGTCCACCTCTCTTATTTGCTGACTTCCTAGTACCCAGCTGACACTAGATGTTAAATAAATGTTTGTTGAACTTAATTATTGAAAATTACAATTTCAAAAATCTCTACATTAATCTCTGCAAGGCTGTAGGACAAGCAATGTCACTGTATTTTCAGCATGGGGAAAGGGCAAATTTTTTCTTCACCTAAGGTTTTATGGCCAGTATGAGGCTGAGCTGAGAGAAGAGCAAGGGTGCCCTGCCTTTTTATCAAGTTATTTCCAAATAACTACCCTTTGTGTTCTTTATCTGTTTGATTATTTAGGCAGCATCAGCATCTGTAGAATTTTACAGTTTAAAAAATAAATTATTTTTGAAGAATTCACTTGTTACATTTGCAGTCTTTTTAGGAACATGTCTTCTCAGAAATTTATGGTAGTTGAGCAGATGCTTAAGGATTTACTAAAGCAATAAACATATTAACACTGCTCTAAGGCATACATCTGTACCACTTGGTTAAGGAAAATGTTCATTTGGAACTTGAACTGTCTCTGCTATGCAACACTGATTGGTTCTTGCTGTAACACCCAGGCTTTCCTAATGAAAGGAAAGCTTGAATTTCCTAAAAGTTGATCTTAAAAGCTGTTGTATGAAAGGAATTTCTATTTCAACTCCATTTCAAAATATATGGTCAGTTTATAAACTCAAAGAATGACATTTCTGTAATGGTTTACAGTAGCCTAATTTTAACCTTGTGTTTGTTGCTATGCCACTCTCTTACAAATGTACGTCAATTGTCTCCAATTGTGTTTTGGCTTTTGAATTGATGTTATAATAAGTAAATGCAAGCATGAAGAGGTGCATGCATAGATATTTATCTTTGGAAATGGATGCTTTATAAATTAATGTTACATTTCATTCATTTTAATTTGTAATTAGAACACATACATCACCTCAAAAATGCAAGATACACTGCCTTTAAAATCATTAGAATTTGAAACATGTAGGTATTCTCTTAATAGTAGGAAATTATATATCTGACAGACACATTAGACTTCTGAAATCATAATTGAGGACACCCGAAGGTACCCAACATAACTGTTTGACTATGATTTGAATAAATTTATGAGAAAAAAACTGATGAAAATTTGAAATGCATGTATAAATACGTCTACTTTTTTTTTTTTTTTCTTTTTTTGCTTTTGCTTTGGGACAAGAATTATCTTAAATAGTATTATATTTTCATATCTTTTCCACCATTTCTTCATTCATGAAAGATTTATTGAGTACCCACTATGTAAACCCCTGTCTGAAGGGATGTGAGAAAAAAGAGATACACAGTGCTCAGAGAATTCTGGCGAATACAGAGCTAAATGGCCACTGTTACAAGCCCACTGTCAATAAATAGTGGCTATATATTGAGCTAAATTTTCTAGTGATGGGAATGGCTTTTTAGCATTTATACTCTCTGACCAGGTTTCCTTTGCTAGCAAGAGCAGACAGCCATCAGGTGTAGTGTTAAATTCTCTGGCCTTTTTCTATTCTATATGATGCCTCCTTATCCTACACTTCCCAAGACTCATCATAAGCATTTAGTCATTGTCATTCCTTGACATCCCTGAGTGGGTTGCCTGCCTCTCATTTGTGTTGCTTAAATACACAGGAAATTTGTGGAATTTACACTGATTCTTTTTTTTTAATTCATTTTTATTGAGATATACTCACATACCATGCAATCATACAAAGTGTGCATTCAGTTGTTCACAGTACCATTATACAGTTGTGCGTTCATCCCCCAAATTAATTTTTGAACATTTTCATTACCTCACACACAAAAATAATAAGAATAAAAGTTAACATGAAAAAGAATGATAAAAGTAAAAAAGAACACTGGGTGCCTTTTTTTTTTTTTTTTTGCCCCCATTTTTCCACTCATCCATCCATACACTGGACAAAGGGGAGTGTTACACTGATTCTTATACTTGGTTTCCAATTATGGTTTGTGCTTATTCCCTATCTAATTCTGAAAAAGAGATGTTGTCATTCCTTAATCTGAGAGCTTCTTTGGGAGATAATTGTGTTTATATCCATTGCTTTACTCCAATACTTGATATAAAATAAGTGTTTAATAATTGTGTGTACAGTGCATGAAATAGAGTAAATGAATAAATAAATGAATTCATATGGCTTATATAGGAACCACCTAAGCACCTGGCTTAAGCCTCAACAGATAGCATATTTTGTTTAAATATACTACAGCCACAAAAGATGTTAATCCAAATTGTATGTGCATTTTCTACACCGGTGGTTCTCAGATTGTGGTGTTTGGACCAGCACATTGTAGCAACTTGGGATGTTTTAAAAATACAAATACTTGGGCCCAAACCCAGACCTCCTGAATCAGAAACTGTGGAGGTTGGGCTAAAAAAAATCAAGTGATTCTTATATGTATTAAAATTTGGAGCCATTTCCCTAAGCTAGTAAGAATGAGTAATGATGTATATATTCAATACAGCATATATGACCCAAACTATGGGCTTAGTTTATGTTTTTTATGAAAATGGACCCATGTCTATTAAGGAGTACATTCTCAAATATAAAGTCTTTCTCCTTTCTGCTGCTTTGATCTCTGTAAGAAACAGGAAGCAGTATTACTTGAGAAAACAAAATTGCATTTTAAGCTAAGATAGGATTTTCATTGTTGCCAAACTTACTACTATGGGGAACATACTGTTTTGGTTTGCTAGAACTTCTCTGGGGAAAGGCTGCTGGAATCTGGGGCTCCTCTGTCACATGGGAAGGCACATGGCTATGTCTGCTGGTCCTTCTCTCCCGGTTCTGGTTTCAATGGCTGTCTCCAAAATGTCTCTGGGAGTTTTCCCTCTTATCCTCATAAAGGACCCCAGTAAAGTGATTAAGACCCACCCTGAATGGGTTGGGTCATATCTCAATTGAACCAAAAGATCCCACCCACAATATGTCTCCCCCCACAAGAGAACATGGTCTTTCTGGGGTACGTAACAGATTCAAACCTGCACACATACCATTGTAGATTCTAAGAATACTGTTTTGGTTTCAAAGAAGGAGACCTCAGACTTCATTTTCTTGCAGTTCTTGTTGAATTGCAGACTACAAGTTTGAACAAATAAGGGCAAAGGGAACTAATGTGTATTGAATGCCCACTTCATGGTATAATATGTGTGCATATTATAATATCCTTTTGATTATCTAATCAGAAGAGTCCTCTAAGTAAAATATTGATAATATACAAATAGGAAAAAGAAATTGGAATACAAAATATTACATGTAAAATACTTTGAGAAGTACCTTGCACAGAGTAAGTGTTCAATAAATGTTAGCTTTCATTATTAGACATTTAGATGTTGAAAGAGAATCTAAAGTTATCATATGCATAAAGACTTTCCAAATGCAAATACCTTCCTGGGAAAAATACATTAGCAATATATTGCAGTTTTAGAGACTTCTGAACACAAAGACAAGCTGCATTTATTCAATAACCACTTCAATTTACCTTGCAAAATTGCCCTGCAACAGAAAGATGATTACAGGATTATTTATTTTATATCTTCAGGTAGCAAAAGGGAAGATTCCAAATGTTCTTGCTTTGGAGGCTAGCTTTTAACATAAGTCACATATTTTATTTTGGGTAATACTTAAATGAAGAGTAATCAGAATCAGAAGACTTTTACCTTTATTCCCATAATAATATTTATTTAAAGAATTTCAATACTCAGCTCCAAAATCACAAATATCTATGAAAGAAGGTTTAAGCAACATCAACAATTTTGCTTCAATTTTCTTCAATTAAAAAAAAAAAAGATGATCATGTGGCTTGTTTTTGATACAAAATTGCCAGGGATCAAAATCCTATTGTATATTGTTCATCATTAGAACTTAAGTTCTATCAGGGGTGCCAGTTTATCATGTGATAACCATCATATCTTCAGTACTTAGAAGAGTATGTGATACATAATAAACTTCAAAATATTTGTTGAATAAATAAGTGAATGAATTAGTGAATTTCTGCAAACATCTGTCTGATGACTTAAGCTAAGTAATTTTTTTTTTTAATTTAAGGAAGGTAAGTTTGTATTTTATAGTTTGGGGTGATATCTGCTATAAAAAACTGTTTCATGTATTTTTTAATGCATGTATTTGTATTCTAATTTTGTTTTTTGTATTTGGTGACATATTATTGTGATCTCAAAGAATATTAAAGATAACTCTTTGGGAAAAATATCATTACATTTTCTCTTCTTTTATCACATTACATGCACTTCCTTGTATATTTTATGTTTAAAACTTTAGTCAACTTAGAGTCATGTTGTCATGGAAATAATAATATGGGTGTGTAGTCAGGCAGACAATGGTGAAAGCTTAGTTTACCATTGTAAGCCAAAATTTTTTCAGTATTGGTTTCTCATCTGTAAAACAGAAATGAATATCAGTCTTTCTCTGTTATTTTAAAGATATAATAAAATCATATTTCTAGAGCATCTGGTATAAATGTAGTTATCTTATATTCACTTAATTTTTTTTTTTTTACTTTCATCCTTAGGTGAAACAAAATTAAAAAAATGAATTAATATTCTAATATAGGTTTGCCCAAAGTAGAGTTGTCTGTTTTAATATAAAATCAATATATTCCTTAGCAAATCATATATTTCTCCATGGAATTAATTAACTATTCCAGAGTTAGACAATAAACATTGAGTCTAACCTTGTTACATCTCTTAAAAGATGTTGACTTTTAACAAGGTTTTAAATAACTCTAAGACTCAGTTTGTTAAACATAAAAAGAAAGATAATAACTACCTTGTGTGGATTAAAAATACTGTATGATGCACACTTAGAACAGAGCCCAGCAAACATTAGTTATTCCTTAAATGATAACTCGTACTAACCCTTCATTCAAATATTTAAAGACCAAATTTTATGGTAGGCATTTTCTTTCTTTTAACTTTACTCCCAGTTTCATGTCTGCCATAATTAGAATGTTAGAAACAGGAAATCTCAGTATTTAATATTAGAGCTTTAGTACCTTAAATCCCTTTTGTTTGTAATAGTTCACATGAAGGAGCAGCTCCACTTCTACAACCATTACCTGTTCTCAGTTTATTTTTTAAAGAAAACTAGACCTTAGGAAAATATTTTAAAAAGTATTTAATACTTTTCTTGTATTATGTTCAAGTGTTTCTCAGCAGTAACACAAGATGCCAATTCAATGAACTGACTTAATAAATACGGAACCTGTTGTTAAGCCCAGATATTCTGCTAAACCAAATTTTCAATTGAAAAATTAAAATAGAAGTATTACAAAGCTATTTAATACTTGCATTCTATTAAGAAAAATATTGATCAATATAGTTAACTAGAAGCAGAATTAAACACATATTATTTCAGACTTATGCTGTCCAATGTGGTAGCCACCAGCTACTTGAGACTACTGAACCCTTGAAATGTGGCTAGTCCAAGTTCAAAAGTTCTGTAAATGCAAATACACACAGATTTTCAAAGAATTATACAAAATATTTCATTAATAATTTTATATTAATTATATGTTGAAATGATCTTGTTTTGCGTACTTATATATTATTAAAGTTAAATTTACCTGCTTCTTTTTACACTTTTAAATGTGGGTGCTAGAAAATGTAAAATCACCTGTGTGGTCCACATTTGTGGCTCACTGGCTTAGATGTTCACAAAGAAAGAAATTTAATCAAAAAGATTTTCTAAAGTAGGAAGGAGCTTTAAAATTGTATAATATATGTGGATGGATGGATGGATGGATAGGTAAAGAGACAGAGGTATGGTCATTTTGGGTATATATATATATGTGTGTGTGTATATATATACACACACCCACACATATATATGCTAATTTTATATATGTATGCTATTTGTATTTGATTGTGTATACATATGTATGTATGTGTGTGTGTGTATATATATATATATATACACAAAATGAATCTATATAAAATGATGAAATACATTACTAGCATGATTAAAAATAAATTTCTATTTCAAAATTTGTTGTCGTATCATAAGTTGGCTACTTATTTTAGGGTATGTATCATGATTGAATACAGCAGCTCATTAAAGAATTAACTGACACTATCTTCAGAATGGGATACTAGAACAGTTTTATTTGAAAATACTAGAAACCCCCAACAAACTTGGTTGAGTGAGGAAAGGAAATGCATGGGTCCAGGTTACTGGGAAGACACAGAGCAGATCTTCATACACAGTTCGACTAAGCAACTCATGTGTTGTCCCTAGGGCCTGCACACTCTTCCTCCCCCACTTTCCCTTTCTTCTTCCTTACTCTTCATTGCTACCATTTCCAGCTACCCATTTCTTCATCACTTCTGAGCCTACATTTTTAAAAATGTTTTCCTTATTTTCATTTCCTATGTCTATGTCGTTAATATTGTCTATGTCTATAATATTGGTCCCAGGTCTATAACTTTATAGCTTGTGGTTCAAAGTAAAAGAGAACTACCATTCTCCTTAATTGTTTGGAAAATCTTTGAAAAGCTAGAATTGGCCTGATTGGATTCTAAGGTTATACCTTGAACCAATGATGGTGGTTAGAGAAGGAAACTATTATCAGTCAAGATCATGTACCCATCATAGAGAGAGAGAGAGAGAGAGAGAGAGGGAGAGAGAGATGATGATGATGATGATGATGATGATGATATGCATATATAGAAAATTTATCTATAGGAAGAAGATAGATGTAAACATATCTCACATATATCTCTTAGAGGTGGAAAGTTGTCATTGAAAATTTGAATGTACTTTTGAAATACAAATACATTTCCATTTATAATTGTTATTGTAAAAATCTATGTGATTTCACCTGATAATATAAATTCCTCCAGTTTCATGCAATATTACTACATGATATAGTCTCTATTTCTCACATGCCTAGCAAAAGGAAAATAAAAAAGTAAAATCCCTCTTAATAAAAAGTTTTATTATGTTTAAATATAAGAAAATAACAGATATTAAATGTAAAGAGGCTGTGTATTGACAGGGGAATACTTCAGTGATAACAATAAATAAAACCCATTACTATTACCTGTTTGATTTATTTTGTTTTATATCTTTGCTATATTTTTATTGGACTGACTTTCTGCACAATTGGCCCTGCTTTTTTATGTTCAGCCAATTTAGACATTTCTTCAATATAGTAGATAGCTCACATTTTCCCTCCCGTACACAAGAGCCAAGAAAACTTTCTCAGAATTGCCTAGAAAAAAACACTCCTTTCTGAAACACTATGACTTGTCTATGGAAAATTGATTAGACTGTAATCTCTTTATTTGCCCCTTTCAGGAGCTTCAGAATATATCTATATAAGTTCATGGTTAATGGCATTATCTTAGTATAAAATGTATTAGATTTAGCCTAACTGAAAGAAAGAAAGAAAATAAAGAAAAGGAACGAAAGGAAGGAAATAAGCCCAATAAAGAGCATTGTAATGTGCAGGCTTTGAGAATGTTGATAATAGAAGCAAAACAAAATGATAAACATATTAAAGATTTGTTGATTATTATTCTTCTGAATTTCAGTTAAAGCAATTACTAACAATTACTCACAACATACCATGTATTATAAAAGTGGCTATGAAGAAAATCCTAAAAATTAATAACCAGACACTATTTTTATTGTCATAACATATATGCAACATAAAATTTCCATTTTAAACACTTTCAAGTATACAGTTGTAGCATTGGTAGCTTTTACAATGTTGTACTACCATCACCACCATCCATTATGAAAATTACTCAATTATCCCAAACAGAAACTCTTCACCCTTTAAACATTAACTCCCCATTCTCACCCTCCCTGATAAACTGTAATTTATAGTTTTTATAATCTATAAATATAATTATAAGTATAATTTATAATTATAGTCTCTGTGCTTATGAATTTGCATATTTTAATTATTTCATATGAGCAAAGCCATACAATATCTGCTCCTTTGTGTCTGGCTTATTTCACTCAACATGATGTCTTCAAAGTTTATCCATTTTGTCACATGTATTGGAACTTCATTCCATTCTACAACTGAATCATATTCCGTTGTGTACAACACATTTTGGTTATTCATTCTTCTATTGATGGACACATGAGTTTGCTTCTACCTTTTGCCTCTTGTGAATCATGCTTCTATGAACAAGGTGTACAAATACCTCTTTAAATTCCTGTTTCAATTCTTTGGGGCATATAATTAGAAGGGATTACCAGGTGATATGCTGTCTAAGTTTAAGTTTTCAAGGAACTGCCAAATTATTTTCCTCAGTGAATGCACCATTCTACATTCCCACCAACAATGTACAAAGGTTCCTGTTCCTCCAATCCTAACCAAAATTTATTTTCTTTTTTTAATAGTGTTCTTTATATTGGGTGTGAAGTATGTCTCACTATGATTTATATTTGCATTTCTCTGATGGCTAGTGGTGTAGAGCAACTTTTAGTGTGTATGTTGGACGTTTGCATATCTTCTTTGGAGAAATGTCTGTTCAACTCCTTTGCCCATTTTTTAATTAGGTTGTTTGTATTTTTGATGTTGACTTACAGAAAGTTTGTTATCTACTATGAATATTAAACTCTAATCAGATGTTTGTTTTCCAAATATTTTCTCCCATTATATGTTGACCTTTCATTTTCTTGCTAATTTCCTTTGATGCAAAAAAGTTTTTCATTTTGATGTTCAATTTATCTTTTTTTGCATGTGCTATGCTTTTGGTATTAAGTGTAAGCCTAATACAAGGTCCTTAAAATATTTCTGTATGCTTTCTTCAAACAGCATTGGAGATTTATCTCTTCTATTTTGGTTGTTCATCCAGTTAGAGTTAATTTCTGTATGTGATGTGAGATAGGGGTGACTTTCATTCTTTTGCACTTTGATATCCAGTTTTCCAAGCACTATTTGTTGAAGAGACTACTTTTTCCCCATTGAGTGGACTTGGAACCCTTATCAAAAATCATTTGACCATAGATGTGAGGATTTATTTCTGAACTCTCAATTCTATTCCATCGGTCTACATGTTTGTCTTTGTGCCAATACAAAGCTGCTTTAGCTTTGTAATATGTTTTGAAGTCAGGAAGTATGCATCCTCCAACTTTGTTCTTCTTTTATGAGATGTTTTTGGCTATTTAAGGTCCCCTAAATTTACATATGAATTTAAATAGCTTTTAGAATTTAGATTGGCTTTTCCAGTTTTGAAATGAGGGCTGTTGTAATTTTGATTGGGATTGCATTGACTTTGTAAATCACTTTTGGTAGTGTTGACATCTCAACAATATTAAGTTTTCCAATCCATGGATATGGAATATCTTTCCATTTATTTTGGTGTTCCTTAATTTCTTTCAGCAATAATTTATAGTTTTCTATTTACAAGGACTTTGCATCTTTTACTGAATTTATTCCTAGATATTTTATTCTTTTAGTTGTTACTGTGACTCATTTTCATATTCATAAGGAATGTTGGCTTGAATTTTTTGTGTGTGTTATCTTTTTTGTATTAGTATCTTTTTGTATTAGGGTAATGCTGACTTCACAGAATGAGTGAGCAAGTGTTCTTTACAATTTTCTTGGAGTGCTTAAGGATGATTGGTGTTAATTCTTCTTTGAATGATTGGCAAAATTCACAGTGAAACTATCTAGTCACAGACCATTCTTTGTTGAGAGGTTTTTCCATACTGATTTAATCTTACCTGTTATTACTCTGTTGAAATCTTCTATTTCGTCTTGATTCAGTTTAGATAATTTGTGTATTTCTAGGAACTTGTCTATTTCATCTGGGTTATTTAATTTGATGGTGTACAATTGCTCATAGCATCCTCTTACAATCCTTTATGTAATTCAATAGTAATATCCCCCTTTCATTTCTGATTTTTGTTATTTTTATCCTATCCCTTTTTATTTTCAGTCTAGCTAAAGATTTTCAATTGTATTATCTTTTCAGAGAACCAAATTTTGGTATCATTGATTCTCTGTTGCTTTTCTATTCTCTATTCCATTTATTCGATCTCTAATCTTTATTATTTCATTTCTTCTGCTCACTTTAGGTATAGTTGGCTCTTCTTTTTCTAGTTTCCCCAAGGGTGAGTTTGGTTACTAATTTGAGATCGTTCCTTTTTTTTAATGTAAGCATTTACAGTTATAAATTTCCCTCTCAGCACTGCCTTTGCCACATCCCATAAGCTTTGTTGTATTGTGTTTTTCTTTTCATTCTTCTCTAGATAGTTCTTAATTTCTCTTGTGATTTCTTCTTTAACTCACTGTTTGTTTAAAAGTATATTGTTTAATATCCGATTATTTGTGAATTTCTTATTCTCTCTGTGTTATTGATTTCTTGCTTCTTTCCATTGTGGTCAGAGAAAATAGTTTGAATGGTCTCAATCTTTTAATTATTGATACTAGTTTCATGACCTGGCATGGGGTCTATCCTAGGAAATGATCCATGTGCACTTAAAAAGCATGTATATTCTACTATTGTTAGATGAATTGTTCTATATATGTCTGTTAGGTCTAGTTGGTTTATAGTATTGCTCAAGTCTTCTATTTCCTTGCTGATTTTCTGTCCAGATGTTCTATCCATTATTGAAAGTGGTGTATTAAGTGTCCCACTATTAATACAGAATTATATATTTTTCACTTCAAATCTGTCAGTGTTTGCTTCATATATTCTGCAGCTTTGTTGTTAGGTGTATATATGTTTATAGTTGTTATATCTCCTTGATTAATTGACCATTTAATAAATGTATGATATCTTTTTTCCCTTTTAACTTAAATTCTATTTTATCTGATATTAGTACAGCCACCCTAGTTATCTTAGGTTTACTATTGGTATGGAATTTTTTCCCATTTATTTACATGTTCAATCTACTTGTGTCTTTCAATTTAAGGTGAGTCTCTTGTAACCATCAAATGCTGGCTCATGCTTTTTTATCCATTCTGTCAAACTCTGCCTTTTGACTGGAGAGTTAAACCCAATTACATTTAAAGTAACCACTGAGAATGCAGGATTTACTTCTCCCATTTGCTACTTGGTTCTTGTCAGTTTTATGTAATTTTTGTCCCTTTTCCATTACTGCCTATTTTTGTATTTAGTTGATCTTTGTAGCAAACCCTTTAGAATCCCTTCTTATTTCCTTCTGTGCATGTTTTTCAGGTTTGTGTGTGTGTGTGTGTGTGTGTGTGTGTGTGTGTGATTGCCTTGAAGCATCAATTTAACATCCTAAATCTATAATAATCTCATTTGATTTGATTCCAACTTAACTTCAATAGCATACACATACATTGTTCTTACACCTTTCATTCCCACCACTTTTATGTTGTTCTTGTTGCAAATAATATCTTTATATATTGTGTATCCAAAGCCATAGATTTATCATTACTTTTTACGCATTTGTATTTTACATCCTGTAAGAAGTAACAAGTGGAATAGAAATGAAAAATACAATGGTACTAGGATTTGCATTTACCTATATTGTTACCTTTACTGATATCTTTATTTCTTCATGTGGCTTCAATCTACTGTTTAGTATATTTTCCTTTTAACATAAAGAATACCCTTTATAATTTCTTGTAGGGCCTATTTAGTAGTGACCAATTCCCTCAGCTTTTGTTTATCCAGAGGTACCTTAATCTTTCCCTCATTTTAGAAAGACAGTTTTTCTGGATATTGAATTCTTAATTGGCAGTATTTTTCTTCCAGCACATTAAACATTTTCTCCCACTGCCTTCTTGGTTCCATGGTTTCTGATGAGTAATTAGCACCTATTCATGTTGAGGCACCCTTGTACATTAGGTGCTGTTTATCTTTTGTGGCTTTCAGGATTCTCTCTTTGCCTTTGGCATTTGGCAGTTTGATTATAATATGTCTCAGTGTGGATCTCTTTGTTTATCCTGGTTTGAGTTCATTTTGCTTCTTGGATGTGTATAGTCATGTTTAGATTAAATTTTGGAAATTTTCAGCCATTATTTCTTTTAATATTCATTATGCCCCTTTCTTTCTTTTCCTTTAGAAACTCTCATAATGCATATATTGGTTTGCTTGATGGTGTCCCACAAACTCCTCAGTCACCAACAAAGAGTCTTTTTGGCTCTGTTTACTTTTCTTTATTCTTTTTTCTTTCTGCCTCACAGACTGAATAATTTCAATTGTTATCTTCAAGTTCACTGATTCTTTTTTCTGCCAACTCCAATCTGCTCTTGAACCCATTTATGGAATTATTTCACTTATCATGTTTTTGAACTCTGTTTGGTTCATTTTATTAGCTCTAGCTCTTTATTGAAATTCTTATTTTCTTCATATATTGTTTTCCTGATTTATTTTAGTTCTTTGTCTGTGTTTCCCTTTAGCTCTTTGAGCATATTTTGAAGAATTTTTTTAAAAGTCTTTGCTATTCCCTGTTGGTGGTTCCAGATGCTTTATCTTGCTCTTTTGAATGGGCCATCATTTCCTCTTTCTTTGTATATCTCATAACCTTTTGTTATGAGGAAATTTTAATATTTTGTGTAACACTGGAATTTAGTCACTGTAGTATCCACTCCTTAAGCTTGTATCCAACTAGTGTTATGACAGAGATTTCCTTGACAGAGCCAGGAGCTAACAAAAAAAAGAGAGAGAACAAAACCTCTTCACTCTTTGCAGATTGGCCTATGCAAAAGCTCTCCCTCAGAGTTTACCCAGCCTAGCAATAAGCCTAAAGAGCAGCTCAAAGCAAAATATAGGTTTCTCTCCATCATCTTCTGAGCCTACCTTTACTGTTGTCCTGGGCATAAGCACATGGCCTTAGGATTCTCCCATTTACATAGATCCAAATACTCATCTTTCCCCAAGAAATAGTATTTCCTGCTGGACCCAGGCACTATATTTCAAGTTTTAGAACCAGTAATCTTTTGCCCCCAGATAACTGCAATTTGATTATTTTCCTACACTGCTTTAGCTGCCTTCAAACTACTTCCTTATGCAGAACAAGTTCTGGGACTAGGAATGAGAGACAAGTGTTCTGGTTCAGTCCTTTGGGCTGCCACTAGACAGATTTGTACAGACATATATGTATCTTAATATGAACATATGGTTATTCTGCTCTCTCTAGTGCCAGGACCAGGGACCTGCACTGGGAATACAAGGTTGCTCTGCAACAAGACAGAGAGAGAGTATGAGAAGGACCACAAAATTTTGTAAAGACACCCATAAAATTTCTCTACTGTTTTTAGGTTGCCTTTTACTTGATTTTGCACTTGCTCAGTAACAATGAGTCTGTAACTGTTTTCTGGAGCTCTGAGAAAGATAGTTTTGCTTGTTTAAAAATTCTGTGGGATGATAGATTTCTGTAGTGCTTTCACTCTGCCATCAGGGTACTATCATTCCCCACATACTATTTTAAGTCCTTTAAATTTATTATTGATTTTAATGTTCATGATATTTCTATAAGTTAAGCACTATTATTTTTGTATATTTTGCAAAACAGTAAGCTTATAGAAGGTAAATAATTTGCCCAAGATCATTCAGGTAGGAAATGACAGAATTTTGTTAGCCAATTTTCTCTGTGAACATGTTTTGATTCTGAGCTAATGTAACCATGTATCATGATGTAGAAGACAGAAAAAAAAACAACAAAAAAAAAAAAACCAAAAAAAAAACCACCAGAATAGGGTTTCTAATCCAGGCAGTGTGTTTCTAGACCCCATGGTGCTAATCTCAATGATTTACCTTTCTGAGAGACCTCATAGTCTAGTTATGGACAGCTAATATGTACATATCTGAAAGCTACTCAACAAGACTGGAAGATAGAGATATTTAATATGTGGCTTAAACCGTATATGCTGTTGGGTTCAAGATGGAAGTTATAGTGCCTGCTGAAATAAACTGGGAAGATGATATATGATCATAAGGGTAGGATAGTGATCAAACTTCGAAAATTGCTAGGTTCTGCATGAGCTTAGAGAAAAAGAATAGTACATATCAAATAAGGATAACAGTTGAGCAAATATACATGGGATAGGGTTATAAGAGAATGAAGAGGACAGGTTACCAGTTATTTTCTAGATGTAGTGAGCATTATAGTCAAGGTCTCTAGGAGCAGGCCATTTGCTTAGAATACAAGTTGAAGATAAGATTCATACTTGAATGCCATAAAAAATAATTCTGTGCTTTATCCCATAGGTAGTTTGAAAAATTTTGCTTAGAAGAATACTATGAGCTGATTGATGAGTTTCAGGTAAATAATTTAGTAATATTAAGCAAAATACAGTAGGTTATGATGAATGGTACTTGGGTCAATGAGCAAGGAAACTACTGTAATATCTACCAATGAGATAATTATTATCCAAACTGGAGGAATGAAGGCCAGAGAGAAGAGTCCTCTGAAAATAAGAAGAGAATTGAGGTATATAGTTTCAGAAAGATGTACTTTAGGAAGTTGGATAACAACAACAAAAAAAAAAAACATAAAAATATTCTTAGCCTAGATAGATTTGAGAATGAGTAGCATCCTTACCAAAAATAAATAAATACATATGCTTACATTCACATACACAAAGTGACATTCTAGCCATTCCAAAAAAAGAAAAGCTTTTTTTTTTACAGTTGTGCTATAAAGAAAAAGGAGTTGATCCACAGAATATTAGTATTTCTAATTCACTTGAAATGTGGCTTCTAAATTGACTATGGCATGAATAAAAAATATATGTCCAGGTGTATTTTGTTTTGCAGTTTGTACTAGCAGTATGCAACTAATTTCTTTTTTTCTTGTTCATTCTTTAGGATTTTGAAATGATGCACAATGTGCTATGATCTAGAGAATAGCTGGATGCCTTCTTGATAAACATTATGGACACTGGTATATTTACTTTCAGAATAGCATAATGTTGCAATAAATAATCAAAATAAAGAAAGTAGGATTAAATTAGAGTACATGCTTTAATAACTTTATGTGAACCTTGATGCTGTCCAGCAAACCTATTATTTTCCCATAATCCAATAACTCTCCCTGCCTTCCAGTCAAACTACTTAATAATTTTTCTCTTCTTCAAATACTATTACATCATACAATCTTCAGCCTCTATCTCTAAAGACAGAGAAGCAACCAATACATAACTTCCACTATTTCCCATCACCACTTTCACACATCTACCCACCTTCTGCTAACATAATTTAGCATTTCATATTACTGTGAATGAAAGTGTCCAGTCCTTACTAAGGCTGCCTTGCACACCAGATCACATTCCTTCACTGGGAATGTTTCTACTCTTCTTCCTCAAAAGCTTCCTCCCTATAAAATCATTCCTGTTAATATATAAAATGCTTTATTCATGCTATTTTTCTCATGAATTAAATAAAGAAACAAAAAAATTTTTGATCCACATCTCTCCCCATCTGCTATTTAATTTTGGCAAAATTCCTTGAAACAGAGGTACATAATAATTTATAAATTGTTTCCTCCCATTCTTTCATGAATCTACTCCAATGAGGCTTTGCTCTACCTCTCTAACACAATTGCACCTATCAATAAAACCTATGATCTCATTTTAGCTAAGACCAAAATCTCATCTTAGGTTTAATCTAAAGACTCTTCCTTAGTAAGGATTGATACAGTTAATGACTATTCCTTTAAACTTCTTCACTTGCCTTCACCTGGTTTTCCTCCAACTTGCCTCACAACTCCATCTCAGGCTTCTTTTCTGGCTCCTTCTCTTCTCCCCAGCCTTTAAAGTTTGGAGTACTTTTGGCTCATACTGTGGACCTATCTCTATCCTCACTCCTTTAAGGAACTAATCCAGACTCACAAGTGTAAATGATTTAAACATTTTGATGATTCCCAAGATTATATCTCCAATCTATATCTCTTCCCAGGACTCCAAACTTTTTAATGAAATTTTATTGAAATATATTCACATACCATACAGTCATCCAAAGTGTACAGTTGTTCACTGTATCATCGTAAGGTTGTACATTCATCACCACAATCAATTTTTGAACATCTTCATTATGCCAAAAAATAAAAATAAGAATAAAAATAAAGGTAAAAGTAAAAAAGAACACCCAAAACATCCTGTGCCTCCCCCCATTATTCATTTACTTTTTTGTCCCCATTTTTCTACTCATTTGTCCATACGCTAGGTAAAAGGAGTATGAGCCACAAGGTTTTCACAATCACACGGTCACACCATATAAGCTATTTAGTTATATGAACGTCTTCAAGTATCAAGGATACTGGATTATAGTTCAACAGTTTCAGATATTTCCTTCTAGCTATTCTAATAAACTAAAAACTAGAAAGGGATATCTATATAATGCATAAGAGTTACCTCCAGAATGACCTCTCAACTCCATTTGAAATCTCTCAGCCACTGAAATTTTATTTTGTTTCAATTCTCTTCCCCCTTTTGGTCCAGAAGGCTTTCTCAATCCTATGATGCCAGGTCCAGGCTCATCCCCAGGAGTCATGTCCCACATTGCCAGGGAGATTTTCATCCCTGGAAGTCATGCACCAAGTAGGGGTAAAGGCAGTGCATTTACCTGCTATGTTGGTTTAGAGAAAGAAGCCAAATCTGAGTAACAAAAGAGGTAACCCTTTTGGGGGTGAATCTCAGGCACAATTATAAGTAGTCCTAGCCTCCCTCCTTTGCAGTTACAAACTTTATAAGAGCAAACCCCAAGATCAAGGGCTTGGCATACTAAACTGGTAGTCCCCAATGGCTTGTGAGAATATCAGGAATTCCCCAGCTGGGGAAGTTTAATATTTCCGCATTTTTCCCCAGTCCCTCAAAGGGGCTTTTCAAATACTTTTTATTCTCTGCCCAAATTACTCTTGAATATATCAGAACTTCACACTAACCTGTACAAACCAACCAGGTCTCACTCCTTTTTCAAGCTTCCATGTGATTACGGTGTTTGAGTAAACTGATCTTACAAGTTAAATTATATAGTGTGCTACAGAAAATACACATTTTGCACCAAATAAACATCTCTTCCTTTGGTACACACAGAAGCCGAAGTTTTAAAACAGTTGATATCATCCTCTACCCTTTAGTCTGATCTACTCCAATCTCAACCAAGTCCATTTCATTCATATCTCCAATCAACGTCTGATCTTTTCAGCCTCTTTAACAGTTGCTGTGTGGGGAAATGCTGACACTCACAGCTGCCAAACTCTGGCTCCAAGTCCCAGGCGCCACACTGGACTCCAGACTTCTTAATCTAACTACCTACTTGACATCTTCACTTGGAATCTGATAGATATTTCAAACCTAATATGTACCATATTGAGTTTCTGTTAATCCCTATCCCCCACTTCTCCATTTAAGAAATGACAACTCCTTTCTCCCTGTCACTAGTGAAAAAATGAAGAAGTCATCTTTGATTCCTTTCTTTCTTTCATATTCCTCTCCTTTCCCTCTCTTTCATACCTCATATCCTTTCTTTCAAGACAGCTTGTTGGTTCAACCTCAAACTCTATCCAGATTTTATCATTTTCCACACCTCCACTGCCACCACCCTAACTTGTGTGTGAATCTCTTGCCTATTTTATTACATCAATCTCCTAAATGGTCTCCCTGCTACTACCTTTGGCTTTCAATATATTCTTAACAAAGCAGTCTGTAATATCTTGTAAATGTATATCACTTCATGTACTTTTTCTGTTCAAAACCACCTAACAATTTTCCATAATTCCCATGGTTAAGAGTGTACAACATAGAAGATTGTAGAGCAATTTAAATTGTTCAATGAGTATTTGCTGAAAGAATTTTGAGCAAGATTTTTGGAAGCTTGTATCAAGAGGTTTTTTGTTTTTTGTTTTTTGTTTTCTTTTTAATTAGAAACTCATCATCCCCCAAAACAGAACAGAATATAAATCTGAGGAAAAAAAATCATAAAATCCAAGAAAAGATTACATCGCCCAAATTTCAACCTTGTAAGGATGAGTATGAGACTTGGGTAGGGTTAGAAAATCATAGAAGGACAATCTACATTCTTGATATTCATTTGAAACCCAAAACTTTCCAGTTTCTTATTTTGTCAGCCTAAAATCAGACATTCCCCCAAAGTTTGGCTGTATCTTATTCAAATTCTAGGTCAAAGAAAGACAAACAAAAGGAATAAGACCTTGATAAATAAGGCCTGTGAATTTATGCTGCCAAATTTAACACAGCTCTACACACTCACTATTTTTTTTTCTTTTATCTTCATTTCTCATCCTAGATTATCTAATTTTCTATAATTACTATAAATAGTTGTTACATGACTCGTAAAATATTTATTGCAGATGATAATCCATCAAAGCATTTTTAGTCTTTCTTATTCTTCTAGTTTTCTTTAACTGGTTAGTAATTTAGCAACATGAGGAAATGAGTTTTGTCAGCTGCCTATTTCCTACCTATATATTGTCAGTATTTAGCTAAATGGGGCTAAAAGAGTGGGCATTGTTTCATCAACATAATGACTTTAGGATTCTTTCTATCTCTCTGCATAGATCTCTTAATATCTCAAGAGATTAGCCGTCTGTAATCATTCTGTTTATGGAGAGATAAGACATTAAGTCTTTTCTATTTAAAGTACATAAAAAGATATTTATTAAGTTTTGGAAGAGAGCTCACAAAAGCACTTAAAGAAAAAAATACAATTTTCTTGGCATCACGCAGTAAATCCCTTTGCTTCAGACACAATCCGTCAGTGTATGACAGGATGCACACTAAAAGTAAGGATAAAAGTTTGTGAAATAGGATGACACTTTTAAATTTGGGTCCTTGTCATATTATCCAGTGAAAAGGCACAAACAGTATTGAAGTGTACCTTCTGCCAATATTTCTTCTTATCCCCCTGGCATGCTATTCACTCTTGGCTTGCATGTTTTTCAACAACTACATTTGAAATGCACAAAAATATTTATTATCTATGATTAGTTTGAAAAACTAAGGAGGATTTTGTGGGATATAAATGGCAGCATTATTCTCATTGAATGACTTCTTGTCATCCTTTTTTTGTATGTATGCATGCTTTTATTTATTTTAATATCTAATATGCTAAAATTTAATAGAGGCTATCACACTCAAAGTGTGGTAAACCTTAAGGGTGGAGATTTCATGTTATTCTTTTATATGTGTGTGTGTGTGTGTATATATATGTGTGTGTGTGTATATACATATATGCCTATTAGCACAATTATAAAAACATATTAAATAAATGAGTGGGTAAGTGAATGGATATGTTTTTACAAATGTACTTGTGGTGAAGCTGGAAACAGATTGAGTTTTTGGTGTTTTGACATGAATTTAAATTACTCCAAGTTCAGAAAAATCTTGAAAATGCCTAAATTTGGTCCAGTTTGATTGATGACTGGGGATTTAGTCATTTTCAAGAAAGCTTATTTACATGAAGGAGCATGGTCTGAGTACTGTGTCTTAGTTTGGAAAAAGAGTTGCAATTTTGAGTATATTATCTGTTCACTCTTATATTTATTCAACAAATAATTTTGAGCACTTATTATCTGCCAGCTGCTCCTCTGGGTACTGGGATTGATCTCAGGAAGCTCATATTCCAGTGGGAAGACAGACAATAAGAAAGTACAAATAAAAAATAATAATAAATTCCCTGGTGGGTATTGATTCTTTGAAGAAAATAAAATAGGAAAGTGAAATTGAAAATGATTTGTGATATGGAGAATCTTCATGTAGATAGGGTTGTCAGGGAAGACCTAATTCTAAAGGAAGTGTTTGACTTGAAAGCAGAATGTTGGGAAGACTAGAGCATTAGTTCAAGTGGGCATGATGATTGTTCAAACCAAGGATGTATCAATGGAAATAGTAAGAAGTGGTTGGATTTGAGAAATATTTTGGAAATATAGTGTACAGGACATGCTGACAACATTTTCTAGATCAAGCTTGAAGTTACCTGAGTTTTAGAGGAATGGTATGATAAAGGGTCAGGGAGAAATAATTATGTTTAAAATTTGAGGTGTCTCTGTGGAAATGATGAGTGGGTTTATTCACAAATGGGTCCACAGCTAGAGGTGTGGTATGTCAGAGACATTTATATTAGATTTTTTAACCTACAGGATTGGGTAAAGGTATTTACTGAGATAGTATATATTATGGAGGACAGGTCAAGGACAGAGTCATGGAGTGTAGCAACATTTAAATATCAGATTGGGGAGGAGGAGAAATCAATATGTGAAATCCAGGCAGTCTGACTAGCAGTCATCATCAGAATGAATAGCACAAGATTTCAGGGACTTAATCTGCTATTGACGGTCAGCAGTATCTCCATACCCAGTTAAGAGGTGGGCATGGGGAGAATGACTGTCAGTGGATTACTTGGGATGAGTAGATTTTGAAGACTAGGTTTCAGGCTTAGAGAACCAAGATTGTAAACCGTACACCGAATGTAGGTCACAGGCTGGGAATTAGGTCTTAGGAACAAGGCAGAAGAGTTAGATATCTGGTCCCTACTTCTTCTCATTGTGAGAATGCTTGCTTTCTTGAGGTCGGCTAAATGACTACTTAGCTACAGCCCTTTAAATTTCCTCCTGGGTAAAATTGTTAGCTTTAATGATTCATCTCTTTGTTCACCAAATATTTATTGAGACCCTATCATATGCCAGACACCTTTCCAGGTTCTGATGATATAGTTTGAACAAGATTAATAACCCTCTGTTCCTTTGGACATTATCAGACTCTGAGGAAGGAGTAAATATACAAAATAATTGGTAATAGAATTAGCTGTTGTAAAGATAAAAATGTAGGGAATAATGTGAAAAAAATGATGGCTGGGGAGATGTTATTTTAGGTAGGAGATCAGAGAAGGCCTTTCTGAGGAGGTGAGATTTAAGCAGAGATAGGTGATACGATTTGACAGAGAAGGCCAAACTGTAAAGATTCAGTATTTGAGCTCTTCCCACAGAGGGAACAGCTAGGAGCCACATCTGGGGTGGATGTGAGCTTGGTGTGTGTGAGATATCAAAAAGAAGGCTAGAGCTTAATGAAGGAGATGGAGGTGGATGTGAAATGAGGTTAAATTTGTAGTCACACTTTCTGTTTAAGTTATTTCTAATATAGGTGAGGAAAACTCATTTTCTATCCGTAGAACTTTTTTAAGTTTCAGGCCAAAAAACTAAAAGAGTCATTAAGGTAGAAAGATTTTAAAATCTTTCCTCTGGAACTCCATTGCTGGGTGTTTGGGCAATTTATTTAACCCCAGTTTGTATCTATTTGCATGTTTTAAATTGTGATTATAATGTGTACTCCATTGTGTAAAATAGTGTACATACTTTATGAAGTTGCTTTACCTATTAAGTGAATGTAGCATAGAGCAAATCCTCAATATGTTTTACAATTATCATTACTGAAGGTCACATTTCTGGAAAAGCATTAAAAGAATAGGATCTTTATGTTCTATTTCAGTTGTCTTCTTCAACCAGTTAATTAGATGATATGTTTATAGGATCGAGCTTTCCATAGTTGCTTATCTGCATGTTTAACATGATGGTATTACATTCGTAGCATTGTTGGTAGAGAAAATAGTTTTTCTGAACAGAAAATGATTTCCCTTAGTGGAAATAGCCAACCAGGTTTAATTTCTGGATTTAACAGAATTTCAACTAAAAATTATTCACAATAAGCATACAACGAAATTTAATTTACAAATCCACATTCTATTTCCATTACTCTAGATATGCAGTGAATTGTATTTCTCTTTGTATATGTTGATACTGAATATCGCTGCATACCTTATGGAATAGTTTAAGCCCTTTCTAGAATACCACTTCAGGTTTCACAGTTTACTAGAATAGGACAAAATGTGAAAACAATTCTCCTTGATAATCCTAGTAAATCTGATACCCCACAGCTACTGCTTAAAACTAAATGAGAAATTTCATTAACTCTAGATAAAGACGTCAAAGCCCAGCATTAATTAAACCATTATCAAAATGCTGCCTAGATACAAAGCCAAGTAAATGAGGATGTCCCGATGGCTTGTGAGCCATTAGTCATGAAGCAAGCTTGCTGTATCAAATAAAGGGGAAAAAAATCAATACAAACATTTTCATCTGGTAGCTTCTAGAAATGAATTTCAATTGCCAAAGAGAAAAAACCCCAACAGATGTCACCACCCACTTTGGTAAAGTGTTTTAAAGTCTCTTTTCATATCAGTGAAATTAGTAAAACTATTTAGATTAGAAAACGGATTTTCAGAAAATGCATGACAATTATTACTTCATATACTCTTTTTGTAATACAGACTTACAGAATGCACGGGATAAATAAATGGATCTCTGGAAAACTTAAAAACTGAAAATAGCCATATAGAATTGTATTGATTGGTAGAGTATGTCAAGCCTCCAGTAGTAGCCCCTGAGCAGCTGAGGTTTCCAATCCAAGCTTTGCCATAGAGCCAGTGATTAGTGAGGTGCATTATTTGGCTGATCGTATGGAGCAATGGGATATCAAAAGACCCAGCATCCCAGGAGAGTAAGGTGAGGGAACACACTCTCTTGCAACATGATAAATAAGGTTCTTCCATACCAGCAGCTGCCAAACAGATGAGCAGCTTTTAACAGAGTCTGGGTACACAATGTGAGCTGGGCCCAGAACTAATCAGATCTAATTAAGACAGACATGTTATGGTCCAGTTGTGTTGACAGGGTCGGGATTCCTGTAGCTTTAAATGAGGCATGTTATAATTAGGATCTAATTGAAAATCTGGAAGTGACACAAAACCTTTACTCTTCAGGGCCTTAGAGAAGGTCTGTGTGGGTCCTGGTGTGCACCTTATTAGATTAGGAATGCTCAATTTAGACAGTTATGTAAAAACGTTAAACAACAGTTAAATATGGTTCAAAGGAGTAGTATTTAAATTCACTTCTGTTTGGATATGATTCAGAGTTACTTCTAGATTTTAAACCTAGAATTGGCATTTATTTTATATTTATTATTATGTTGTGCCTATTATACACAGCAGAAAAAAAAAATTGGGGGCAATTTACTTGGCACAATGTGTTTCATTAAATGCTCTTGATTTCTAGAATTTGGAAGAGATATGCTCATCCAAATTATCTGCTAATAAATATGTTAAAAGATACTCATATTTCATAATCTTATACGTGATTTAAAAATTCTCTCTTCCCAACTACCTTCAATATTAGGCCTTTTCAATATTCAAGTTGGTTATTTTTTTAAGTTATTTAATATTTTTACACTATGAATCAGATTATAATTTTATTATAGTCATTTAGCTCTGAAGTGCCCTCCCACCCTTACCACACATACAGATTAACTTTAAATACCCTAAGTGTTTCTGGATTTTCCCCTTCAAAAATCTTCAGGTGATTCTTTTATTTTATTTCTAAATTTTTTATATCTGTAAATTTTTCTTTTTTCCAAAGAGATATTCCTCTTTCCACCCTCTCTTAATCCCCTGGTAACCTCTAACCTACTTTCTATCACTGCAAATTCACTATTCCTAGTCATCTCTTCTAAGTAATATCATACGTTCTTTGTCCTTAATGTGCCTTGCGTATTTCATTGAGCATAATGTTTTCAAAGTTCTTCTATGTTGCAGCATGTCTCATAACTTCATTATTTCTTATGGCCAAGTAATATTCCATTGTGTGTACATACCACATTTTGTTTATCCTTATATTTGTTGATGGGCACTTGGGTTGTCTCCACCTTTTGGCATTTGTGAATAATGCTTCTATATACATTGATGTACATGTATCTGTTTGAAATCCTGTTTTCACTTTCTTTGGGTATATACCTAAAAGTGGAATTCCTGGGTCACACAGCAAAACATTTAACTTTTTGAAAAATCACCATATTGCTTTCCATAATGGCTGCACTATTTTACATTCTCATCAATATTTAAGTGATTCTTGAAACCACTTTGGTCATTTCTTTTTTTTTTTTTTTTTTTTGAAGGGAGCATAAAGTAGAGGTCTCATATTTCATTTACATTCCAAATAAAATTATGTTTGCCCAGAGCTTCTATGACAAACACCACCACATTGGGTTGACTTAAACAATAATTTACTGGCTCACAGTTTGTAAGTTAAGACCAGAAGTCCTAAATCAAGGGCATTGGCAAGGTCATGCTCTTCTTCCCTTAGTCAGCCAGAGTTCCTGGTTTCTGGCTTGCTACAGTCCTTGAGGGGGTTCCTTGGCTTGTATCAGTGGCCTGTCATGTGGTGAATCTTGTAGTGGCTCTTCAGGGTTCTGCCAGGACTTCTGGCTATTTCCTATGCCCCTCCAGTTTCTGTTTTTTTAAATCCATTGTTCATTTTTTATTGAGATATATTCACCTACCATGCAGTTATACAAAGCATACGATTACAGTTGTCACAGTACCATTATATAGTTGTGCACTCATCATCCAAAATTAATTTTTTGAACATTTTCATTACCACACACACAAAAATAATAGAATAAAAATTAAGTGAAAAAAAAACAATAAAGTAAAAAAGAACACTGTGTGCCTTTTTTTTTTTTTCTTTTTTTTTTTTTTGCCCCCATGTTTCTACTCATTCTCCTACACTGACAAAGGGGAGGAGTGTGGTCTATATGGCTTTCCCAATCACATTGTCACCCCTCATAAGCTACATTTTTATTTAATCATCTTCAAGATTCATGGGTTCTGGGTTGTAGTTTAATAGTTTCAGGTATTTACTGCTAGCTATTCCAATTCATTAGAACACAAAAAGGGTTGTCCATATTGTGCATAAGAGTGCCCACCAGAGTTACCTCTCGGCTCCTTTTGGAATCTCTGTTGCTGAAGCTTATTTTCATTATCCTTTCACAATCCCCCTTTTGGTCAAGATGTTCTCCATTCCCACAATGCCCGGGTCTACATTCCTGCCTGGGAGTCATATATTCCACATTGCTCACGGGGTATTTCACTCCCCTGGGAGGTCCAGAATCCCATGTATGGAGGAAGACTGTGTATTTCATCATTCACTGCCCAGTTGGTCCTTAGCTAGAGAGAGAGGGCCACATCTGAGCAACAAAGAGGCATTCGAGAGGAGGGTCTTAGGCACAATTATAGGGAGGCCTAGCCTCTCCTTAGCAGCAACAGTCTTTCCAAGGGCAAGTACCGTGGTAGAGGGCTCAGCCCATCAAACCACCAGTCCCCTATGTCTGTGAGCACATCAGCAACCATCGAGGTGCGGAAGCCCAACACCCCTGATGGTCATTTCTTAAAAACATTATGGATTTTAAAATTTTTTCATTGACTATCCAACTTAGAATTTTGGTAATATCCTTGTGGACAAATATTAGTTATATATACATCAGGGATATCTTCTAATTATTTGTTTAGATTTAAGGCATTCTCTGAATTGCAGTACTAAAAACTAACCTTGAATATTTTTCATTCTTCCTGTATGTTAGGGTTGAAAACAGATCTGATTTTTATATGTCAATTTAGTGAAAAATTCAGGATAGCATCAAGTATCAATTAATTTTTTATTGTTTTGTTCACTCAGGGACAAATACATATTTGCTTCCTTTCTGCTTTCAGGTCCTCTTTCCAGTCTCCTTTAATCAGAGCGAACTCTCAAACCAGTGTATGTAAAATACTACTTCAATCCCTTTGACCTGCTTTTTTTACTTTTACTAGTCACTATATGACATATTTGTTAATAGTTTATTGTCCTAATATCTGTTTCTCTCCATGCGCAAAGGTACTTCGATTTGTTCACTGTCATTTCCTCTCTTGCTAACACAGTACTGGGCACATAGGAGGTAACCCGAGGTGACTTTGTTGAATGAATGAATTAAAGGAATGTAAAGTCAATGCCCTTCTTTTGTGACTCATCCTGAAAATTCAGTTTTGGTTTTAAAGATTGAATATTATTTATTTTGAACAAAACTAATTGTGCATATTTCCCATGCATAAATGTTTGCATTTGTCCCAGTTTTAGTCCGTAATCCAGGCTTTTCAAAGTGTAGAGCTATCTGATCTGTTGGCTTTTAAGTTTTGAAATTTTATGTTCCGTACCACTAACTTCTTTACATTGCAAACAAAAATTAACAATTTCTCCTTTACCAACAAATTAATCCACACATTTATTGGTGGAAGAAACTTGTTACAAGTACTTATAATAAAATAATATGGCATGTTTAAGAAGACAGAACATTTGTTGCTCTTGTAACCTGACACAGAGATGGTTCCTCCATGTAGCAGTCAGCTAGTGGAAATTTATAGGTGTGAAATTAGCCACAGATTCTAGAAATATTTTACCTATAAACAAGTCACTCATTGTTATTAAGAGAATAAAATAAATTTAATTGTTTTCAAATGTAAGTTTTTTTCCTAGTATATGAGCACATATAAACACAATTTATTTTCTTTTGTTTTTTATGATGTGATTTTATTCATATCAACATAGACATTACTTCAAAAGTAAATCAATTCACTAAATTGATTTTTCCTAATACAATTAGTACAAACCAACAAACAAATCTATTTTATTTCTACTGTTAGCTGGCTTCCTAGCTATATACTTGACTTATTACCAAGAGATTTCCAACCTTTGTAAATATATCATTGTAATGCTTATTAAGAATGCTAATAAGAACCATTTTATGATAGCATTTAATAGATTATTTTACATTGAAAATATTTTACAGTAATTCTATTTAATAATAATAATGTTAAAGAGTTTCGATTCTATCAGAGAAATGAATTAAGCCATCTTTAAAATCCTGAAGTGTACAGTTTATTTCAATTTATATTCCAGTTACATTTTAAAAGGCATTGCACTACTTTCTGAGGCATTCACTTCAGAGTTGTTCTTACAGAATGGCAGCTTGAATTTCACCAGATGTGAAATCATTTGATTGTGTAAACACATTTTTTTTTTCCTTTCTGAAATGCATAGGGTTTTTATTTCACTTGGAAAAAAAAGCCTAGTAAATGGATTATGTCTATAGGTTGAACTGAACATCTCAGAGGGGTTCAGGACTCAGATACACTGGGATGATTTACCATCTGAGATAAACAGATTGGCTCAGATAACACTGGCTGATCGATGCTCCCCATCTCTCCAGCAGGAAATATCTTGGGGAGGCAGGGGAATGGTTTTTGCAAGCATTTCCTAGAATTCTCAGCTTGCCTGACCCCAGTCCCTCATTTTCCTAAGGAAATAAGAAATAACAGGATAGAGATTCTGTTTCTTCTGCTTTGAAACTTTCTTCTTCCTAATTTTCTTTTTTCTATACATTGCTACATCACAGGAAAAAAAGAATAATTGACTGAATCATTTGACAAATTTACCTTGAATAATCTTTCATAGTAAATATTGAGCTATCTGTCCCAATAGTGCAGGAGAATGTGGAAATGTTCCTTTTACATTTTTATGTAGTGTTATAAGTAATTGAAAATTGCTTGAATATTTAACTAATTTAACTAATTTTAACTAAATTTTAACTAATTTTAGCTAAATTTTAACTAATTTTAACTAAAATTAGTTAAATATTTAACTAAAATTCTTTCAAGAATTTCAAGCTATCTTATCACACAGATGAAATACGTTGTTGTCTGCTGTGGTTGTCTGAAAGAATACTGTATATTGATATCCTGAGAAGGAAAGAGCTCAAAATATGATATTTCCCAGATTGAAATCTGAGTTTCTAAATTTTAATGTTAGTTTTATTTGTTTTGTTTATTTACCACCTATCTCCTTCCCCTCCTGGCACCACAACTCTGTCAAGAGTATGTAATTCAATTTTTACAACTGTCATGAAACACACACTTGAACAATTGCAAGATTAAAAAGTCTGGATTAATATACTGAATTCAAAGAACCCATTATAAATACGTCTTCTATTATTTTTGTATATTTTACTGTTAAATAGGTTTATGTGATAAGTATCGGCTTGCTTATTCCTCTGAGAAAAACTATCTCTGACTTATATTCTGTTACTAATTTTAAGTATCTGCTTATCTATTTCAGTGGCCTTTTAGAGATTAAATATGCTATAAAGTGGATTCTGATTTTAACTCTTTTACAGCTGCTCCCCTTGGGTTTTTCATACTTAAAATTTATTAGATAAAGCAAATTATTGCTATGTCTTGTAACTAATAGTGAATAGTTTTCTTTCCTCACATTTGAGTGTTGCTATTCTCACATCAACATTAATATGGAAGTATAATTTGTACTCTTCCATAGTTATTACTGCAATTTTGAGTACATTTTTAGCCTTCTTTTCCACATCTTCCCTATTTTCTTCCAGTAATAATAACAACCCCCATCTCCTGGGACTGTTACATATATCAAAAGAAATGAAGTGTGTTGCAAGTCTCTGAATGCTGAAACAATATTTCAAACTACTTTTATTTTGTTGAGTCACTCTGCAAACATTTCCTACAATGTCTGGTTTTGTTGTCTTCAAAAGTAAGGCTCTCTCTTTTACAATTCTTAAACATAAAAGAAGTTTTAAATCACAACCTACCTTGAATTGTGAGTTAGGAATTGTTGCTGATTGAACATTGCTATTGAAACTTTAAAATGTTAAAGAAAAATTAAGATGGATACACACTTGATAAAAGGGCTACAACTACTGATCTTCCCAAGTATTGACCAAGGTGTGGAAGGAATAGACCTTTCATGAACTTGTGGTGGGAAGGTAACTTTTTGGAAAGTAGTGTGGCATTTTTCATAAAAAAGTCAAACATTTGCTACCATGTGATCCAGTTCATTCCTCTCCTAAGTATTTAACCAAGAGAAATTAAAGCATGTGTCCATATAAAGACTTGTACAGACTCATGCTTTACATATTCTTATATGTTCTTAGCTAGCTTAATTGTAATAGTTAAACTCTGGAAACAACCCAAATGTACATCAACATGAGAATGAATTTAAAATGGTATATCCATACAATGGAACACTACCTAGTTCCTTTCCTACCTCACAAAATTATTAGTCTGAGTAAAAGACTGCTAAACAATAAATGTATACTGTATAATTCCATTTATATAATATTCTAGGAAATGTAAAATAATGTATAGTGACAAATCACTGGTAGCTTGGGTGGGGGTGGGTGCGGGTGGAGGGACAGATGAGAGAGAAGGGATGCAAAGGGGCACAAGGAAACATTTGAGGATGATATAAATGTTATCTTTTGATGGTGAGGGCTTCATGGTTGTATATGTCAAAACATCAAATTTTACACTTTACATATGTACATTTTTTGTATATTTATTATATCTCAATAAAGCTGTCAAAGAAAACAAAAGTTAAAGATAGGATTACTTGCCATTTTTCTGTGTTGCACACACACCTTTATCACCCATACCAAATTAAACATATTTCCTGATAAATTCAGTCTCTGAGTAAGTTAGTTATTTCTCTGATATTACTACAGTATCAAGATAGAATAAAATCATCACAGAAAATTTAACTTGAATTAAAATTCCAGCATCTTATTTTTGTTTTTATTAATTTATAACTCCTTGCATCTGTTTAAGGTTTTATAATGTCAAAGGGCTTTTAAACCAAAAATTTCATTTAAAAAGGTGAAAACTAAGTGCTATCAAGAAATGTTTGTACATAATCCATTTAGAAGTATTGTGTGGGTCACATCAGAACATATGAGAGAAGTTTTATTTTTCCTTATTTGTCCCCCAACTTCCAGAGAAATATTAAACAATGTATTTTCTTGGGTAGTTTTTTCACACTTAGTATAATGGATTTTATTCTCTTTAACAAGGTGTGAAGCAATATATATATATATATATATATATATATATATATATATATATCCATGGTTGTGTTAAACTTTTCTCTGTAGTTAATATAAAAAGAAAACTGTAAACCAAATTCAGTGCCACATTTAATTACTCATATTAATTTCCTAAATTTCTTTGATATTCCTTCATTTGGAGCTAATTTGGGTAATATTAATGCTCTATTATCTTTTTTCTGATAAATTATTTTAACTTCTAACTTGCAGATGGCACAGTGGTGTAGATAAACCTTAAAGTTGAAAGAACACAGGAAATCTCTTCAGTTTCCCTTCTTCCAGTATTACCAATTTTAAAACAATTTCAATTCAGCCAAAATGAAGTCAAAGGAGAACAGATAAAGTGACGCTTTTGGGAAACCAATCCCGAAATAAGAGAATCAGGGAGATATTTCACTTTAGGAAAATATTTTTAGAATACATTTATTATATCCCTGTCTTTAAAGAGCAACTAAATAAAAGAAATAAATGTTATAGTCTGGTATTTTAAAGTCTCTTGATTTCTTTCAAGGTTGAGCTCTAAAGCAGGATCTTAATTGGAGAGAATGCCATTCTCAACTCTCATCACTTTATTTATATTAATGAACCATATCAGGTGGCAAGCACAGTGAATGTAGAAATGCTCCGAAGGAAGCAGAGTTGTGTAAGCAGAGGAGAGAAGAGCTTGATTAGATTACTCAGACATGCGTATGGCGTGTACAGTTCCTGTACTAACATTCAGTTCCTGGAATTTTGTCTGGCCCCTTCATTTTACTTTGGCCAAAAATAAACCTTGTGTGGTGTATCTGTTCCCATTAACCATTTTACTTATCTCCTGATTGGAGTCTTGTGGAATGTAGTTTATACAAAGGCATCATTGTAGCTGGTGGGTGAGTGGGTGGAACTCGGACAGTCAAAAAAGATAGCATTTTATGTACCTGTTCTAAAGTATCATGTCTGTGTATTAAGACTCTGTTAAATTATATTAGTTTTATAATATTCAAAATGTTTTTTGTTCTCAGAAGTTTGTTTCCAGGGCCAGCTCCATAGACTGATATGACACATTTTTTGTTTTCTTTAGGCATGCTTTTATTTAATTTTAGTCAAAGAACAGATCTCAGTTCTTGAGGGTAAGAGGACAGAATCCTTTGTTCAGTTTGTTTTTTATGGTTGTTTTGGAACATTTATTAGATGTTTCCGTCCATTGGAATGCGTGATTGTTTGAAGTGAGCTAATGAAGCATTCCCAGAGCAAATATCAGCTCACAGTATAAGAGTCCTATAGAGTGCGAAAAACTGCAAATAGATGTTTACCTTGAGGTCTAGAATTTTAAATTATTATAAATAATTGACACACAGGAGTTACTTGACGGAAATTATAAACGTAAGTTTTCTGGCAGGAAATAAGTGTTCATACCATAAACAGTTCATAAATTAAAAATTTACATACTCAATAGCATTTTAAAATACCATCTATTCTCTGTAAGACATCTTATTTTAAAAATAACTCATCCTTTAATTCTTGTAAGTATTACTATGACTACATTTCTTTTCTTATGTAATTCATTTTCTGAATTTTTAAATATCATTATGAGAATTTAATAGAACTTTTGGTTCTAAATATTTTTCCATGTTTTTCCAAATTGATACTTAAAATAACTTTCCATTTTCAATCCCTGGTTAAATGCACCTTACTACTTTTATTTTCAATTCTAAACTCTCCTTAATTTTTTGGATGGGTTCCATTAAATGATAAGAATTCATGTAAATATGTGCAAGAAAAGCCTGTCTTATATTCTGATAAAATGTTCTAATTAAAAATTATTATTTTTTCCTCCAAAATGAATATATTCATTGGGAAACACTTTAAAATAGTAATTCTTTTTTTAACTTATACCAAGCAAACAATGAAGATAGTATTAATTTTGATCCTTTATTTACAACTTTGGAACACCATATATTGCAGCATATATGACTTACTGACATAAGAAATGATAATGATAGTCACCACCATCACTGTTTGTCAAGAACTCTGCCAATTGCTTTACATATCTGCATAATTCGTAATAAGTCACATATTATTCACCTTTACTGATGAGCAATTTAGGGTCCCAAGAATTAAGTAATTTGCCCAATACCAGACTTTAGTCAATGTTGCAGCCAGGATTTGCACCAGGTCTCTATGATTCTCAAGCTCGTGCTCTTTCCTCTAAATTTCATTTTATCTAAAGAGACTATTGACAGCATGAAGGTTGTTTTCTGCTAATGTAATTTAAAGTTTAATATACCTGATGATATACATCTGGTGATGAAAACATACAACTATGTTACCTCAAATGATGTACTGTCATCCATGCATTATTAATGCATCGGTATGGAAGGTACAAGTGTGCCAAAAGAAAGTATCCAGTTTCTCTGTAACTGTGTATTTATTGAATCTATTTAACTTTAGAAATATTCTCAATACGACGAACTCAAAGAAACTCTTTATATCCTATGTAACCAACAGATTTTCATCATATTAAACATGTTTTAAATCTTTGTAGTATTCAGATATTTTGTTGGTAACAGCATTTAACCTGTTATTCACTCTTCAAAAAGAGTCAAAAATGAAAATTTTCTAATGAAGTCCCTCATAGATTACTCAATTAAATTCGTTCAGTAACATAATTAAAATACAAATTCTCCTGCCAATTATTATATTTTTAAATAATTGAATATATACTTTAATAAAAAACTTGCACTTGGAATCTCCGTTAATTTTACATTATTTGAAGAGCTAGATTTATATATCTTTAGCCCATTAAGAAAAGCCAAAAAATATTTTTTTAAATGATAAAAACTTTTCTGACTGGCTATTTGCAAACTATTTAGAAGAAGTTTATGGGAAATTCTAGCAATCTGTTTCAGAAATGTCCCAAAATAAGAAAAATTCTACTTCAAAGCTAATGTAATATTTCATTACTACTTGCTAAAAAGAATGGTTCAGTCTCTTCAAAGGGACCATAAAGTAGTGAAATTGACAGCATGGACTACTGAAAAAATCTGACTTTTAAACCCTGCTTCCTGAGGGGAGGCATATTATCATCTATATTATGTTTGATCCTTCACAACCTCACCAGGGTCAGGAACCATTAAAAAAGATAATTCATCAAATAAGGAGTATAGAATGAGCTGGGTGGGGGAGATGGGGGTATGTGCCTTTAAACCCAAAGACTTTTTGTTCGCGTGTTGCCAATCAATCAAACCAGCTGATGTGGTTATATAGGTTTCTCTTGACGATTGTTTTCACAAGCTCCTAAAGAGGATTCTAATCATAAAAGGACTTACCCCTACCCCCAGAAAAGGTATATATAGTAAACGGATGTTTAAAAAAAAAAAGTTCACATCCCGGATGTTTACAATAGTGAATTTACTTTAAACAGTTATCAGTATGAGAGTAGTATTTTTCTATTTCACTGATTCCTGGTCAAGTGATTTTACATAAAGTCAAAACACTGATGTCTAAGACATTGGACTTTCTCTTTCAATAATATCTCCAGAAGAGAGAAACTGCTTTTCTTAGGCTTTCCAAGAGTGTATCACTTTAATAATCTTCATTGCTGATTGTACTCCATTACAAAATGATACTATCTTATACTGATTTGGATTTCAGAAGTGGGGTGATAAAGTTGCAGCTCCAGAACACTGTTGATTAAAGGGAAATTTAAGCAGTTGGTGTGTTAGAATATTTCTAGTCGTCTTCCCTTTTAACAATATAGTAACACTATTTCGATAAAAGAAATATGTCAGAATATTTAGAACAATTTCTTTATATAGCTTGGAGAAATGGTATTTTGTTTACACAAAGCATCCATTTTTCATTTCTCTCTTCCCATGGGAGCTAACGTAAATCAAAACAACTCAAATGTTTTTAATTTCAGGGTGAGATCAGCAGCTGTTCCCCAGAACTCCAGTTGCCACAAAAGAGGGATTTTTGTGAGTCACAAGTCAGATAGACAATGTAGCAAGATCTAGTTACATACCATGATACTTACTGTGCATATGCCCATTAGAGATCACAAAAAAACAAAGAATTGTGTTTACTTTAACTCACAGCTTTGCAAAAGTCAAACAGTTATGTAATTGTCCCTATAGTACTGTGAATCATGGAGGTAGAGAAATGTAATCAATTAGTGACAAGTTCTTCTGATGTACTCTATAGTGGGTTGACATAACAAATGACCCATTGAAGAGCACTGGGCTAAACTAGACTGCTTAAAAGGAAATTGGTTTCAAGTGAATATTTCCAACAGTTTATTTTGAATGTTTATACTTTATGCAGTTCCTTAAAAATGTGTAATTAGGCTATCTGCTTAGTTTATCAGACGAAAGAGAAGTAAATGCAAGATTTTCATCTGAATGTCAACCACGCCTTTTACTTGAAAATAAAACAAAAGCAAACTTGTTAAAGCAAAAGCAGAATTGAAAAATTATATTTTTGAATGTTGTGAGTCTTAAAAAATTAAAATTCCCTTCAGTGATTGTGACAAACTTCAAACATAACATTTTAAATTTCCTTGTTGTAAATACATGACTTTAAAAGCTAGATTTCATAAGAGTAAATGTATCTAAAAGAATATGCAGTGTTTTATAGTTTGAAGAAACCTGGGGTAGCTACCAAAGATAGGGAATGATGTAAAGCAAAAAGACTGAGGCAGATCTCATTCTAGCTCAAAATCAGTGATTCCATGGGCACTTTGCGTTGGTTTCTGAGCTCCCATTAGTATTTAGGGCTTCTCACAAAAGACTGATCTGACACCTATCACTGCATTTTAATGTAACTTAAATTCCACATGGGAATTTAGCTTAAAACCAAACTACTCTCCTTAAATTGCTTTAGAATAAGTTAAATCCATTTCCATTGGGAGTCTATATATTTTCTGCTTCCTTAGCATCCAAAAAAAAACCTATCCAGGAGTGGCCAAGCTAGATTCAAATATAAAATTGGTTCAGCACTTTACAGACATTAGGTTACCCCTCTGAGTCAGTGTCCCTTTTCTTCTGGAAATTAAATGGCCTCATAAAGCTGCAATTCTATTTCAGAGTCTGCATATAGAATGTTACCTTTAATCATCTAAGCCTTATACTTTGTACATCTGGTAATTGGGTCAATTATGCTGCTATATATATGAAGATATCTAAAAGATTGTTGGTTTCCATATATTCTACTCTGTAAGGAAAATTGATCATTCATCCATCATTGAGATTAATGTTAACTTTTAAATGAGGTGATAAATAAATCTTCCTATATCAGTCTATGTGCCTTATGCAATGCCCCTCATAAGAAATTTTTGACACAGCACTATTGAAGGGACTTTCCCCCCTGTAGTGTGAGTTTGAAAATATGATTTATTACATTCCATGTTTCAACCTAACTGCCAAAAACTAGTTTTGATGTTCAGTTGTAGCTGCAGTAGTTTCACAATGGATTTCATACTTGTATGTGATTTTTCCCTCGATTTTATTTTCAATTTTTATCTCTAAGTAGGTATATGTTACTACAACCATTTGAATTTTAAAACTGAGACATCATTCAGACATACGTAATTTTAGCTCATCTTTATCTAAATCTATCAAATCCATAGTCTTCAAATTTTGGATATTATTGTTTTAGGAGTGTGGTAGAGAGAGGATTCTACCAAAATGGCTGTTTCTCTATTTTTTTTTTTTTCTCAATTGGATCAACATGCTTGTGATTTTCTTGGTTCTAGATAATAACTTTATAGCAATGAAAATGACATAGCTATGTAAAGTTCAAAGGGGCGGTGTTTTTTAAAACATACTGCTGACAACTGATTCATTCATTAAAACTTATTATTCTTCAATAAATATTTGGGTTACATACCCTTTCTTAGTCACCAGGATATAGAGGAGTGCTTAGCCCCAAATTATCTGAACACTTTCCTTATATTGTGATTTTGAATTTCAGTTGAAGGAATCACAATTTGTTGTTTTTCAACTCTGAGTCAAAAAATAAGCAGAAGATGAACCCAGAATCAACAATTTTTAATTTTTCCAAAACAAGTTTACAGGGTAGAGAATTATTTTACCCCCTATCCAAGTGTTTGATATATGTGATCAGATTTCTTGTTTCCATGCAGAATACTTGCTGTCATTAGCAGTGAGCTATCACAGGACTATGAATACTTATGGTGAGCCTAGTCAAGTTCAACCCAAAACAATTTATATGAGTTTGTGGTAGTGCACCCAAAAGTGACCAGAATTCACAACCATTTATGGAGCAATTATATATTAACAACTTACAATAAGCTTAGTACTATACTACGCACCTAAGATACCAATGTAATTCAAATAGCCTTTATCTTTGAAGGCTTACACTCCACTGGGGGTGTGTGAGAGTCAGGTGTAAGTATATAATTAGAGAAATTATCACATCTGATAAATTTTATAACACTTCATTTAATTATTGTATCAAAGTCTTAGTGAAGTTATAAAAAGGAGAGGTTTAAGGTGGATCTTAAAAGACAAGTTCGGAGGTCACGAGGCAAATAAGGGAAAGAGTGTCTGACATCTTCAAGAAATCATATGGGAACTGGAAAGTATCATTGAGGTGTGAGAGGAGGGAGGTAGAAGATAATACTGGATTTATCATGGGTCATGTTGTGAATGTCCCCATATACTATGCTTAGGTGCCAATAAGGTGCCAAAAAGCTGCGTTTCTACCATGGGGAACTTAATAGAAAGCAAAGAGGAAAATATTCAGAGGGTTGCTCTGCTGGTTTGTACAATGTATCCCCCAGAAAAAGCCATATTCTTCAATGCAATCTTGTGGCGGCAGACATGTAAGTGTGGATTAGGTTGGAACCTATTGGTTCAGTATTTCCATGGAGGTGTGGCCACACCTATTCAGCATGGGCCTTGATTAGTTTACTAGAGCACTATATAAGTTCGGACAGAAGGAGCTCACTGCTATAGCTAAGACGGACATTTTGAAGGTGGTCGTTGGAAGCTGATGCAGACATTTTGGGGAACACCATTTTGAAACACAACCTGGGAGCAAGCAGATGCCAGCCACATGCCTTCCCAGCCAACAGAGGTTTTCTGGACACCATTGGCCATCCTCCAGTGAAGGTACCCAATTGTTGATGTGTTATTACCTTAAACACTTTATGGCCTTAAGACTATAACTGTGTAACCAAATAAATTCCCTTTATAAAAGCCAGTCCATTTCTGGTGTTTTGCATTCAGGCAGCATTAGCAAACTGGAACAGTTACTAAGTAGTGTTATGGCTCAGTCAAAGTATGGAACTAAATGACTGGACAAATTTTGAACAGTCAGGAACTTGATTTTCAATGTAACAAAACTTAGTCATTAAGACGGACTAACAAACCAATACATTGATGATAGAGAGTAAGATTTCTTTATATGAGATTTAGATAAGGTGATGTTAAGGCTAATGACAAAGTTCAAATGTAGTTCCATTTTTTTTTTGGAATTTTGAGGTCAGGGCTACAGATAACTTTTACACATGCATATTGAAATTCCTTAGCATACTGGCAAGAGATGAATGGCATAAAGAGAAAAAAAGAAAAGAAAAAAACAGTTCAATGCCTTTTGTTAACATGGGGTGTGACCAGGAGAGAATCAAGTAGCAGCATGGGGAAAAAAATAATACAACTGGATGTGATATGCTTCAAAAAGGAAAAGTATCTTGGAATACAGGAGAAAATTTAATGTTTTAAAAGTATAAACATGGGACAAGAAAAATGTGGACCTCACCTCCTAGCCCCAATACCAAGGAATATAGAAAATCAAATACTCTTTCTTTAAGAAAGTAATAGAATTGGGTGTTCTTTGAATAGAGGCCTGTTTAAGTTAATGATAAGGTAAAAATAACATTCTGAGGAAAGCCTGAGGGTATGTGTAAGCAAGTGGACTCACAGTAGAGCTGAATATCTAGAAGACTACATGGAAAGACTTCAAGACTGAATAAGTAGGTCAAGCCCAGAAATAACAGACTGGGTTGGAGGGCAAGGGAATCCTATTGAACTGAACAGACCTATGTTAAGGAAATGAAAAAGAGGGCTTAAATGTATTAGGGATCAAGTTTACAAACCTGTGTACTTACTAGACCACAATTATGAATGAGACAGATAGTTAGAGGGGGAAAGGAGGAACACAAGAGAAATTGCAAGGTTGGGAATTTCATTAGAATTTGGTCCTGTTGTTAATATGAGTTAATGTGAGTCCCCAGAGGGGTCATTTAACTATTCAAACTGGGTCTCTCCCCATTGATGGACAATGGTAGAAAATTAAATCTCAACCTCTGTGGAAATGAGAGCTTGCTTATTACAATGTACTTTGGTAATAGGAAGCATTTCCACTCTACCAAGCTAACATATTTGGTTAGCATGTCATAAAACAAAAGTCCAAGCTGAGATAAGTAATTGTAAATTTATTATAGGTCATGGTTCAGAAACTTTCTCCCCACAGTCACAATAGTTATTCCTTGCATGCTATTTCTGTCCTCCATAAAATTTATATTATTTTAACAAGGAGAATTGAGAGAAAGATAAAAGGCAAATGAGGTAGCTCAGCTGTTGAGCATTATCTATCTTATCAGCATAACACCCAGATCAAATTCAAGCTTACATCTCCCTGGGTGGGAGGAGCTACAACTGTGCCAGACTGTCAAAAGTGAGACAGTGAAAGTGGTAAACATGCATCCAAAATAAAGTAAAGAGGCAGCCATTAGGTCACAAGGTTCAGTTATCCTCCACTGAAAAAAATCTTAAAACAAATCTGATTTTGAACACTATTCTCTCTCTCTCTCTTTCTCTCTCTCTCTCTCTCTCTCTCTCTCTCTCTCTCTCTCTCTCTCTCTCTCTCACACACACACACACACACACACACACACGTTTTGAATAGTGGTGTGCTATTTTACCAGTTTATGACGAATCATTGTGGTCTTCATTAAATACCAGAGCATAACAGGAAAAAAAAGTTTATCTGCTTGAAGATGTAATCTCTTAAATTAAGGCAAGTGATGCTGTCACCAAATAGTGGGCTATTATTTTTTATTATTTTAATATAAGACAGAATATTTGAATTTATCTTTGCTGTTTTGCTACACGAAGCATTTAAATATTTCAGGGGAGTTTTGATTATCCAGAAAAATGGTTTCTTGTGGACTTAGATTAGACATTATAGGTATTTTTAACTTCTCTTTTCTTCTGAACCCTTCCTAGTCTCTTACCTATGGAGTAAAACACTGAGAGTCTGAGAATCCCATTTGTATTTCATAGAAAGGAGCATGTTGTTTGATATTTAAATTAATATAATTTCCAAAAGTGTGAAAAAACTAATAAAGCATTTCCTTTTAGCATAATAAAATGGTTTTATTATACAAATGTGAAGAAAAAAACATATTCTTTTTATTTTTGTTCTACACACTTCAAGTGCTATCTAAAATGACTAGAAATTGGAAAAAAAAAATGTGGGCTATAAAGGATAATAACAGGTGAGGAGAAATAAAATACTCAATGTTAATAATAGTTATATATATTGGAACAGAAGGGTAAAGGTCATTTTACTGGGCAGCTGTAGAATACGAAAGGAAGCTGGTCCAATAAGACAGACTTTGAATGTAAGGAAAGATTGATTGTTCCACAGTGTTTCTGCATCTGGCCTCCTTGATTTCAAACATTTCCAGATTGTTAGCCAAGATTGCAACTGGGCAAACTCTGTACTCAAGTTTGCAATTAGGAAACCACAAACACACAGCAACACACACACACACAGCACATCAAAAGAAACAGTAAGCTTGAAGTATGCTGAAGTAAGAATGCTAAATGTCTGGTTGTGATGTTTTTATTTAGTCATATAACTGGCTTTTGTTTCAAAGTTGTAAGTATTGTCTTTAAATGTAAAATTAGGAGTTATGGTACCCCGTCAAAGCAGGTCATTCAAAAAAGAATTAAAACTGGGGTCATTCAAAAGGATTTCCTTAGTTTCAGAAGTGGAGTAATAATAGTAAATTACAAGTATCAGGGGAATGTGCTTTCAGGACTTTTAAACCTTTCACTAGGCAAAAGGAAATGGTGATGGTGTGGGATTTTTTTCTATGATTATCAGGTGCAAAGTTTGAAAATTGAGAAAGATGAGATTTTACTTTCCATGCAAAGTACATGGAAATCTTATAACTAAATTCAATTAATTTAATATGTCATAGATCTAGCTGATTCATTAAGAAAATTACTATTTAATATTAAATTATATCATCTTATACACACCAAAAACATAGTTGGGTATTCTTTTATTTCATTTTGAATGACCAGGATACTCTCATTTATATCCATCTGAATTTAAATTAAATCAACAAGTATAAAACATGACTACATGCAAAAGAGGCAGAAGTGTAACTGCCCAGAGATTTGAAAGTTGTTACCCTGGGAATTATACCCCAAATTAACAGACTAGAAACATTTATATAAAAATCAAGTATCAGTGTGTTTAATTTGCTTTCCCTTTCTTTTGATCTCAGAAGGTACAATGAAGTGAGGAGTGCAGAAATAAAAATTAGGGAGGAGCAGATTTGGGCAGGCTGAAACAGGCAAAAGGAAATGAACAGGATATGGGTCATCTATACTGAAATAAGATATGTTACCAAGGAATTTGGGTGGTATCACCCTCACAGTATTTAGGGAAAAAAAAAGAGCCACCTGGAAGATGAGGTTAACTGTTTAATAATTGTGTTTCTCATTTCTCAAGCTCTTGCAAAATGCTCTTATGATAGGGAATGCAAACTAACTTGTGGGTCCTTGTGATGTATTTTTGATAGAATTTTTCAAAATTTTCATCAACATGGAATATACAGTGATATAAAGTAACAGAGAATTGCAGTCTTTGAATATGTCTGGAAATGACCAGGGACTTCACTTCCTGTGCCATCCATGACACAAGCTAGGCTTATACCCAGGCCATAACCAAAGCAGAGAGATTGATTGGTTATGCTATCAGATTGAATGTCAATATGCTAGACTCACTTAGGGCAGAAGATACATCTGCCATGAAGAGCAAAACTACATGAATCCAAAATATTTCCAAACCTAGTAATTTTGATGTACGTAATTTAATTCAGATGTTGAACTAATGTATTGTATATCCTCTTAAACAAACTGGAGAATTTAGTGTTACCATTGCATGATGTCATAATCCTAAATTTTTGATAGGATCAAGTGACTCATTTTGCCCTGGAAATCTTTTTAAAATTGGCATACAAAAGGACATATATGGACAATTATGTCACTGCTTGCATGCACAAGATGATGGAGAAATTTTTAGAAAAGTACCTTGTGTTCATTGTGATTTAATGTTCTATAGCAGAGTATAAAATTGTTTAAACTCATCTTTAAAATTCATGTGGATTTGTAAAAGAAAATTCCAGATAATGAAATCCTTATGTTTATCTGGAATTTATAAAATGAAAATCAACTGCAATTATTTTTTGTTCAGGTACACAATTATTTTTTGTTCAGGAATTATTATTATTCAGATTATGCACATATATGTGTATATATGTGTGTGTGTATACATTATATATTCTCATTTTGTGTTCACACACTTCTGCTGTCTGCCTTTTGGAAATGACCCTCAATAATTAAAAAGCCACTCACTCCCCATGCCTCCATACTATTTCTCTATAGCTTCAGCACAAACACAAGAGTTTAAATACAGTTAAGTAAGTATGTAATGTGCATAAGACTACAAGAGTTTTATCATAAGTGGAAATGTTTTCAGTCCTTTGTAGAGGACCCTGGTATTCTGCTACTTTGTGGCATTTAACAGTGGAAAATTCAGCAACTCTTAGTCAAATTAAGTATGATTGTATTTCCACAGACTATTTCTTCAAAATTTGAATAAAGTAGAGAAAATGGACTTTCAGAAGAAGGTGTCAATGGGAAGTACAGAACAAACATACTTATGGAACTGCAGTGGAGGATGTTTACCAAGCATGACATCAATTTTGCAAAGGGTTTCCTATAAAGTTGCAGTTAGCTGTTTGGTTAGCCGTAAATAATTAAATATGCAATCTTTTTCAGATAGTTGTCACTTAGATTTTTCAAAAACAATGTTGGTGGACATCAGATACATTCATTAACTATGATGACATATAGCATTTACTTTAGGACATGCCTATTGATCCAATTCTTTTGTACTTTACTCCCTTGTTAATATTTTGACTTCATGCTAAAGTATTAATGACTTACAATTTTATACATAGCTGTCCTCTTCCCTGGACAACACAAATAAAATTTCCACCCTTTGCCATATTTTGTCTTTGTGTCTCTTTTTCTTTCTTTGCTGTTTTTCATTATTTTTATGTCATGCAGTTATGTTTTCAAAAGTTAAAATTTTAAGTATAAACCTTCATGAATAATGAAGTTTAAACATGTTTACCAATTTCTCTTAAAGAGCCAATATAGTAAGTTCACATTATCTGACTTCTTGGAATTTTCAGCCTTAAATGCATTAGGTTATTGAGAGACACAAGGGTTTAATGGTCTTTGCAAAATATTACCCAATTTCCTGCATCCTCTCCCTTAGGATGAATTTCACAAAACTTCTGCAGAGCTAAGTAAAAAAACCCAGCGCTTTGATATGTCCCCTTGGCCCTGCTTCCTGTTTTATTGCACAGCCTCCCTGAATGGTCCCATGATCAAGCTTTCTTTCATGCCTCTGGGTACCCAGGCAAGACATGACCATGACGGACCAGATAACATTCCTTGCATTGCTAATTTTAGACACAGATTTTGTGTATGGTTAAAATGAGACACCAGTATTCTGGGTTTAACAGACTATTCAATGTCAAGTGACTCTATAATCTTTGACCTATTTATTAATGCTTTGGGAAATTGCAGTTATATACAGGTGCAGGCAATATGTTAAGGAATATACTGCAGAGGTTGGTTTGCTTTTCAACATTTCATATTATTCCTTGGGGGCTATGATTTTAAGCCAAGTGAGTGTGAGATTTAATAACTCTTCCTACCCCTTGCTGGTTTTTTTATAACTAAAATATTACCTTTGAATAGCTTTAATCAGTTAGCCATATAGAGTTTGTTGAATAGATGATTTTGAATAATATGTTGATTTTTAAATCAATGTGAATGCTAAGATATAATTTGCAATAGGTTCAGTTATTCAATAATATCTGTCATTATTATCTAAAAATCAAATGGACTGGTAAAATTAGCTTTATAGCTATAGATAGGTGTGGATAATATAAACAATTGACAAAAACATGAAACAAACTGATGTGGCAAAATGTGTCACTAAAGAGTGCTTTTTTCAGCCTTATTTTATTAACTATTCTAAATATTTTGAATAATCAAATTAATCTAGAAGTTGTATTTTATCTCTTTCTTCCATGGTTTTGCTTTTGATCACCTTATTTCCATTACAAGTATGGATCATGACTTTAGATGATTAATCAACAGCTGTGCCATTACATTTGCTTTTTCAAAACCTTCCTGGAATGAAATCTGGAAATTTTTCTAGATGTAGCTAAGCTGTTTGCTAGAAACTGACATTTTACACTTAGCTTGGTTTTTTAGTCTATTTGTTGGTATTTTGAGTGTTATTTCTAATTGAAGACTTTCAAAACGTGATTAATTTTCTTTCTTTAATACACCTTTTCAAAGTGGCAATTTTACAATAATTACAGAAATTGAGACAGGTCAATATGGTATATTCTAAAGCAATTTGAATACAAATATATAGTTATTTTAAATAATAAAAATGGTTTCTCTATCGTTAACCTGTGTGGTTTTAAAGGACAAATTTAAGAAACACTTTATCACATAAATTGAGCAATGGATATTTATGCCAAGAAGAAATAGACACATATATTTAATATTAATACCACTGCCCTCAGTCCATCAATTTATCCCAGACCAGAAAAAAAAGAACTTTCACATATTTAGAGAAACAAATTGGATAAATGCAAGAGAAATATATGTATATTGCGGGACATTTCATGTGAGGAAACTTACTAGCATTCTGGAAATCCAGAGCAGAATGCCTCTTTAATAACTCACGGAAAGATGTGACCTTCCTGGATATTCTTTGCAAATTAGAAGAAGGCCCACCTAGAGTTAATAGCTAATAAGAAGATTAAAAAAAAAAAGAAAAAAAGAAAAAAAGCAATTCTGAAGTTTTCTTAACTATAAGACCCAAACTTTTCTTCATAATGCAAGGGTAATTGGATCAGACCTCAAAACATTTAATATACCTAGATGTAGTGTTTTATTAAATTAATATTGGTAAGCCTCTGGATGGAAATAGGTGAACAATATAATATAGATTTTTGAGGCCCATTAAAGTAAACAGAATTTTAAAATTCTAAAAGGAATTATGGGTGGGGTGGTTGAGGAATTTATTTGCAAATTGAGTAGGAAGAATTATTTAGAATTACCCTGTAACTTACTCAAACCAGCCACTGCATTTACATCGGTGTAAGTAGGCACATATTCAAGATGTTCAAATTACATGAGAGCATTTCTGTTTCTTTCCACCACAACCGTGTATCAGTTTCCTTTTAGATATAATACCAAAAATATTCTAATAAATTGTTTTGTCTCATGTATATAGCTATTTTTGGCATTTTAATTATTATTTAACTATTCTCCATTCTTCAATTACACACTACTTGCTCATGGATGCACTCTATGGTTTTAAATTGTGGAAAGCTGATGGACTATAATATCCAAAGACAGGCATCTTGCTCATGGTTCTTCCCCTTACCAATTGAATTATATATCCCTTGGCTGGCTGGCCAAATCCCCTTGAGTGTTCTAAAGGCACAGCAAAAACTCACCATGTCTGAAATTGAGCTCAACCTTCTTATGCCAAATCTCCCTTGTTCCACAAACCCAATCAGTCTAGAAGTCTACAAATTGTACCTTTTATTTTTCAAATCTATCCCTTATACTCTTCTTTTACTGTTACTACTCCAGTTCAGAGTTTCATCACATTTTGCCTGGGTGATTGTTCCCACCATCCCCCACCATGGAATCTGTGAGAGCAGTTGCTTATCGGTCTCATTCATTAAAATCTGTTACTGGCACATCTTAGATGCTCAAAAGTTCTTGGTTGAATGAGTAATTGGATGGATGAAGAGGAAGGTTCTATTTTTGGTGTACCTCATGCAACTTACTCATTCTGTACACTTTATCTTCAATGCCCCTTTTTCTTCACCTTTATGGTACTTGTAAAGTGACAGAAATTCCTTCCTGAATAATTATATTGGGCTAGGTGTTTGTAATCCCAGAGCACACTGTGATTATTTTACCTTTGCATATACCATATTTTTTTGAATTTTTCACTGTATGTGTCTATCTCTACTTGTAGACAATTAAGTCCTTGAAAACACTCTTTCTTATTCACCTTTGTATTTCCAGCACCAGTACAAGATCAAATGCATGAGTAATCAGTATTTCGAATGAAGAATGAATGAATGAATGAATGAATGAATGAATTCAAAGAGCACTGTCACTTATTTTGTTGCCTAGGATTGTGTCATACACAGGGCAATATATCAACAAATATTTAACCAAATTGTCTTGAACCTTACTCTGGCAACTTCCTTGATATTTCCAAGGCTCAGTTTCCTCTTCTGCAAAATGGGATGTTTGCTTCCTCTGATGACTGCACGGCATTGCATAAATGAATGATTATAATAACTTTCCTCTCAATTGTGGAAAATTGAACAAGATCAATTATCAACTTAAGATAAAGTGCAAAGCAGTATATAATATTCATTAGCAGTATTCCCAGTATTACTGATTAAATAAATGAAAACTCAGACTAACTAATTTAGCATAATATATTGGGAAAAGACCATTATAATTAAAACTTCCAGAAGTTCCATAGAATGTTTATTTTTTTACAGACACATTATTTTTCACAGTTGCCTCACTTATTGTATTCCATTTCCTGATATGGGAAATGTGAATTGGAAGACAATATGTCAACAAAATAAAAGGACAAATTCTTATTTCCTAATTAATACATTGCTTTTAATGAATTTCCTATAACTTTCATATGAGACCCAAAACAGATGTCTTATATTGTACTTCAATGAAATTTTACTACTCCAAACAACTTGGCACACTAAATCCAGAGGCAACAATTTAAGTTTTTTAAGCACAGAAACTAGTATCCACCTATGGCCTTAACATCTATTTTAGGAAACAGCAGCGATATTTGAAATTTGGTGTTTACTAAATTTGGTATATAATTTTTGATAATTGAAATATTTTCTAAGAGATAGCTATTTATTCAAAAATGAGAGGGCCATGGATGTAATGCTAAGGTATAAGGAAATCTTGACTATCCAATTCCACATTAATCCTAGTTTAACCCATGATCCCCAAACAGCTGTAGCTATTCGTATTTCATCTGCTTTCTATGTTTGTCCCGTGGGTCTGGAAAGCAGCTAGGGCTTTTCTGCCAACTTACGTATATGCCGTCTTAAGCAAGTAAGATTTTAATTTGAGGACGAAGACTCTATATAATCTCTAAGTAAAGTAGTCAGGATTATATTCATGATTCTCAATGTCTTTCTCATTAGCTAATGACTTGGATACAAAAATTCTATATATCCCAAAGGTCCTTTCTTTGCTTTTATATATTGTAAATCTTCCTCTGTTACGCTTGAAATACTTTTCTCCTTCTTTCCCAAGTACATTTTAAAGTACATGGCACATTTACAGGGTTCAATAAATATTTTTTTGAACGCTGAGACATTTGCCCTTTCAAAAAATAATTATAGTTCTGTATTTGCTCTTATATTGCTTAAAATCTTTGCTAGCAGTTATAGGAATATAAGCCCCCCCACTCACTTAACACATATGTTACTGTATTATAGATTAGGGAAAATTCCTTATCATTATTTTTACTTGATAATGTATTTTAGCATCCATATTTCAAAATAAATACATTTGAAAATAAGTCAGTTAACTTTTAAAGTTTGATAATTAAGGGCTTAAGTTGTAGTTGTTATTTATTTAGTCATTAATTCATTTTACAATTTTGCAACTCCAAAAGCCAGATGTTGTTACAGGTACTGGGAAACTTAACATACAAACATTACCAGGCTCAGGTGAAACTGGTTAAGACAGTAAGAAGAGATACACATACACACATACATATGTATGTGCACACATACATACATGTATACATTTGCAGCACCGTGGTCTCACTGAGGAGGAAGTGACTCTCTGGAAATTAAGAAAGGCTTCTCATAGGAAACAATCTGAAACTTGAAGATCAGGAGTTAGCAAGGTGGGAAAGAGGGAGAAACCATTCTAGGCAGAAGGAAATCAAACAATACACCTTTAATAAGTAATAATTACAACCAGCAATTTTGTGAGTTTTTTTTCTTTAATAGCCTAATGTTTTCTATTCTAAAATTTTATGTAAGCCACTTCATCATAGTAGAGAGCTTTTGCCACTAGTTGGGCTAGTTTGTTTGGTCAAATTCTGCATCACAGTCAGCTACAGTATAAGCATCAAAAGAAAACGATTGCTCCCAATGTTGAATCACTTGAAGTGAGACCATTGGTTATGATCAAAAGGGCACTGCAGGGACCTGAAAAACAAGGATAACATTGACTGATTAGGTCATATACTTACTTCCTAATAATAAATTCTGGTCATAATTTGTTTACATATGTTTTCTTCAAACAGAGGTGAGGTAAAGAATGCCTGCACACAACAACCTTGTCATTTGTTTTGAAAACATATGTTTACAGCTTTTTTACCTTCTGCTAAATAATAAAATTGGGCAGCTAATTGGCTATGGCATTCATAATAGTATTTCTTCTGGAATGAAGCTTTCATTTTAATTGTTAATATAAAGAATCATAATAATAATCATAAATACTTTATAACAAAAGATAGCTATTTCTTATTATTAAATATTATTTCTTTCATAAAATTAAAGGATAAATAAATAAGATAAACATGATTACACTACATCAGAGTTCAGAAAGCACACATTAACTATTTGTCAAGCCAAAAAGCATTCTCTTGCTGTATTGTGTCTCAGGGAGCTCTCTCTCTATAGCTCCAAGTATGCTACATTGCAAATGGATCAAACTTACTGGCTTAAACAGTGGTCAGAAATTGGCAGCCATGTAGGTAAATATGGATGGCAGATATATTTTGTTTTGACAGAAAATTTTAAAAGACAAACAAACAAAATAGCCAGAATTTGACAGTTGGGACATTTCAGATTAAAATCGTGATTTCTGGATTCATAATTGGAAGATTTGATAGCACTGCCCTGCCTTTCTTCATAGACACAATTCAGATGGAGGTGAGTAGAAACTCTCCACTGGCTTTTACTTAGTGCATCTATGTCCATCTAAGTTTTACATTGTCTTTACCTGGACACCACATGCATTTATATTTTGAATTTTTTACACATGGAATAACCTTAAAACATAAATGTCATCAAATATATCCTTTCCCCAGGCATACAGATGAAAGGTTACATTGTTATTAGTCTTACTGTATATGATCACATCACAGTTTAGTATTCTTAAATCTTCTTATAAAACAAAACACTCATAACTTTTAAATACCAAGAAATCCTCTGTGTGTGTGTGTGTGTGTGTGTGTGTGTGTCTGTCTGTCTGTCTGTCTGTGAAAACCTTGTGTTTTTAACCTATCAATAGTTCCCCTATGGACATCAATGACCCTTGCTTGGTACTTTTCATTTTATGATAAATAGTCATTAACCTGTACACAGGCAAAATATATACTGAACTGCTATATATTATCTGTGCAGCATCACTCTATCCTTATTACTTTATTTCTTCTCAGGCTATCTATACTGCAAATGAGTTTCAGGTAACTACTATTTACAGAAACAATTTATGTATATGTCTGATCACTTAATTCTGTAAATACCTACATGCAGTGGTGAACTGGCTTACTCACTGATAAAGAAACATTGCAAGATGCAGAATACAGGATTTTAGAGTGGAAATGCCTTTCAGTCTCTGTTTGTGGGATTTGTTTTGATCTTCAGTCTTTTGCCAGAGTAAACACATCTGCAGCTCATATTCCACAGTGTCTCAGGGAAGAACAGTCTCAAATTTTGTTAAAATACAGTGCTAATTACATTTTTAACTCACACGTATTCCTTTGAGATTTTATAAACACATTTCTAATTTTCAGCAAAATCTTGACACTCACCTTCAGTAAACTTGAAAGGTGCAAAGGATGAGCCCTACTATATTTATGAGGTTTCATTGTTCTCAGAGCCCTTACATTATTGACATTAATTTATCATAAATGAAAACATTCTAACTAAATTGAGTTGCTAGCTCTACACATAATTCTACTGTAAAAACCTACATTAATCTTTTATGTGACTATTTTACACAAAAGAAGTTAAAAGGAAAATGGCAAAGTAGTTACACAGTATAAGTAAAGCAAATCTCATTCATTCATTCATCAAGATATTATACTTACTTTTAGGCACTGGGCTAAACTCTTGAGATACTAAGATGATTATGACATTAATTCTATCCTCAAGGAAAAAATAATCTACTATAAATTATTACACTATTTCCCTTTTCTTTCTTTTTTTTATTATAGAAGTTGTGGCTTTATAGAACAATCATGCATAAAATACAGGGTTCTCACACCCTACCCCACACCAACACCCTGCATTGGTTTGGAACACCTGATACAATTGCTGATAGCACATTTTTATAATCATACTTTTTTTAAACAGTAGTTACAATTGAGGAAAGATTATTAACAGTCTTCCATTGTTTACATTAGGTTTAGTTTTCCCATGTGCCTCCCTACTATTTACACCTTGTATCCTGCATTTGTTATAAATCATGAGAGAACATTCTAATATACTACTAGCTATAGTCTGTCTACAATAGGGCTCACTGTGTTATACAGTCCTGAATTTTATGCTTCAGATTTTATTCTAGTAACATATGCATCCTAAAGTTTTCTTTTTTTACCGCATCCACCTATATCGTTCAGGGCTGTTGACTACACCCACAGTATCTGCTACCATCACCACCATCCATTTCGAAACCTTTACCAGCAGCTTATATGGAAAATATATACAAGTTAAGCATAAACTCCTCATTCCCCACCCCCAGTATATTTCCTGGTAACCTACATCCTGGAATCTTAACTCCATTCGTTTGCCAATTATAAGTTCGTAACAGTGAAATCATACACTATTTGTCCTTTTGTGTCTGGCTTATTTTACTCGACATAATGTCCTCAAGGTTCATCACATTGTCGCATGCATCAAGACTTCATTCCTTCTTACAGCAGAATAACATAATATTTTATCACATGTATATATCACATTTTGTCTCTCCATTCATTAGTTGATGGACACTTTGACAGTTGTGAACAATGCTGCTATGAACATTCATGTGCAAATATCTGTTCAAGTCCCTGTTTTCAGTTCTTATGACTATATACCTGGTAGAGGGATTGCCAGATCGTAAGGTAAGCCTGTATTTACCTTCCTTAGGAACCACCATAGTCCACAGTGGCTGCACCATTTTACATTCCACTAGCAATGATGTTCCTATTTCTCCACATTCTCTCCAAGACTAGTAGCTATCTGTTTTCTTAATAGTGGCCATTCTAGTAGGTATGAAATGATAACTCATTGTGGTTTCGATTTGTATTTCCCTAATAGCTAGTGATGTTGAGTATCCTTTCATGTACTTTATACGCATTTGTGGTTCCTCTTTGGGGAAATGTCTATTTAAGTATTTTGCACATTTTTAATTGTTTTTTTTTTTTTTTGTCTTTTTATTGTTGAGTTGTAGACTTTATATATTCTGGATATTAAACTGTTATTGGATATGTGGTTTCCAAATATTTTCTCCCATTGAGTAGGTTGTTTTTTCACTTTCTTGGCAAAGTCCTTTGATGCACAAAAGTTTTAAATTTTGAGGCTGTCCCATTTATCTATTTATTCTTTCATTGCTTGTGCATTGGGTGTAAAGTCTAAGAAACCATTGCCTACCACAAGATTTTGAAGATGCTTCCCTACATTTTCTTCTAGGAGTTTTACATTCCTGGTTCTTATATTTAGATCTTTGATTAATTATGAGTAAGTTTTTGTGTATGGTAAGAGATAGGGGTCCTCTTTCATTATTTTGCATATGGATGTCCAGTTCTCCCAGCACAATTTGTTGAAGAAACTGTTATTTCCCAACTGAACGGACTTGGCTGCCTTGACAAATATCAATTAGTCATAGATGTAAGGGTCTATTTCTGAACTGTCAGTTTGATTCTAGTGGTCAATATATCTAGTACCATGCTGTTTTGACCACTGTAGCTTTGTAATGTGCTTTAAAGTCAGGAAGTATAAGTCCCTCAACTTCAGTTTTCTTTTGCAAGATATTTTTGGCTATTTGGGACCCCTTATCCTTCCAAATAAATGTGATAGTTGCCTTTTCCAATTCGGTAAAATAAACTGTAGGAATTTTGATTGGGATTGTGTTGAATCTGTAAATCAATCTAGGTAGAATGGCACCTTTAATGATATTTAGTATTCCTATTCATGAAGATGAAATATTTTTCCATTTATTTATATCTTCTTTGATGTCTTTTAGCAACATTTTGTTATTTTCTTTGTATAAGTCCATTACATTCTAGGTTAAATTTACTCCTAGATATTTGACTTTTTTAGTTGCTATTGTAAATGGCATTTTTTCCTTAATTTCCTCTTCAGGTTGCTCATTACTAGTGCATAGAAACAATACTGATTTTTGCATGTTGATCTTGTATCTCACCAGTTTGCTGAACTTGTTTACAAGCTTTAGTAGCTTTGTTATAGATTCTTTGGGGCATTCTATATACAGGGTCACATCATCTGCAAATTGTGAGCTTTTACCTCTCCCTCTCCAGTTTGGATTCCTTTCATTTCATTTTCTTGCCTGACTGCTCTGGCTAGAATTTCTAGCACAATGCTGAATATCAGTGGTTACAGTGGGCATCCTTATCTCATTCCAGATCTTAGAAGGAATGCTTTCTATCTTTCACAGTTACGTATGATGTAACCTGTGAGTTTTTCATAAATGTCTTTTACCATGTTGAGGAAGTTTCCCTCTATTCCTATTTTTCAAAGTGTTTTTATCAAGAAAGGATGCTGGACTTTGTCAAATGCCTTTTTTGCATCAATTAAGAGGATCATGCCATCTTTCCCCTTCTATTTGTTAATGAGGTGTATGACATTAATTGATTTTCTTATATTGGACACCTCTTGCATACCTGGGATAAAAGCCACTTGATTATGGTGTATAAGTCTTTTAATGTGCTGCTGTTGGATTCTGTTTTTTGAGTATTTTTTTGAGAATTTTTGTTGAGGATTTTTGCATCTATACTCATTAGAGAAATTGGTCTGTATTTTCTTTTCTGGCAGTATCTTTATCTGGCTCTGGTATTAGTGTTATGTTGGCTTTATAGAATGAGTTAGGTAGTGCCCCCTCCTCTTCAATTTTTTGGGGGGAGAATTTCAGCAGGACTGGTGCTAAGTCTTCTTGGAAAGGTTTGTAAACGTCACCCATGAAGCCATCTGGTCCTGGGCCTTTCTTTGTTTGAGAGTTTTTTTAATGTCTGATTTAGTCTCTTTTGATTGGTTTGTTGAAGTCTTCTATTTCTTCTAGGGTCAGTTTTAGGCTGTATGTGTGTTCCTAGGAATTACCCATTTTTTTTTCTTCATCAGTGTAGCCAGGGGTTTGTCAATTTTACTGATCTTCTCAAAGAACCAATGTTTGGTTTTGTTAATTCTCTCTATTGTTTTTCTATTCTCAATTTCATTTATTTCTGCTCTAATATTTGTTATTTCTTTCCTTCTGCCTGCTTTGGAATTATTTTGCTGTTCTTTTTCTAGTTCCTCCATGTGTGCAGTTAGGTTTTTGATTTCAGCTCTTTATATATATATATATATATAGGCATTTAGGTCCTCAAACTTCCTTCTCAGCTCTGCTTTCATTACATGCCATAAGTTTTGATATGTTGCATTGTCATTTTCATTTCTCTTATGATATTTACTGATTTCTCTTGTAATTTTTCTTTGACCTACTAATTGTTTAAGAGTGTGTTGTTTAACTTCCATATATTTGTGAATTTTCCTATTATTGATATCCATTTGCATTCCATTATGGTCAGAGAAAATTCTTTGTATAATTTTGATCTCTTTAAATTTATTTAGACTTTTTTTATGACCCAACATGTGTTCTATCCTTGAGAATTATCCATGTGCACTTGAGAAGAACATATATCCTGCTATTTTGGGGTGTAATGTTCTGCATATGTCTGTTAGGTCTGGTTCATTTATCATATTATTCAATTACTCTGTTTCCTTCTTGATCTTCTGTCTGGATTTCCTATATGTTGGAGAGATGGTGTATTGAAGTCTCCAGCTATCATTGTAGAGATGTCTATTTCTGCCTTCAGTTTTGCAAGTGTTTGCCTCATGTATTTTGGGGCACCTTGGTTAAGTGCATAAATATTTATCATTGGTATTTATTTTTGGTGGATTACCCCTTTTATTAATATACAGTGTCCTTCTTTGTCTCATAACAGTTTTGCATTTAAAGACTATTTTGTCTGATATTAGTATAGCTACCTCAGCCCTTTTCTGTGTACTGGTTGACTGGAATACTTTTTCCTAAACTTTCACTTTCAACCTATTTGTGCTTTGGGTCTAAGGTGAGTTTCTTGTAAATAGCATATAGGTAGATAATACATTTTTATCCATTCTGCCAGTCTGTGTCTTTTGATTGGGGAGTTCAAGCCATTATGAGTCAATGTCATTACTGTAGATATATTACTTACTTCAGCCATTTTATCCTTTGGTTTTTATATGTCAAATATTTTATTTTATTTTATTATCTCTCTTTCTACTCTTTTAGTTACCCTGACTAAAACTCTTCATTTCTATATTCTATTCTAAGCCTCTCTCTCCTGTCTTTTTTTTTTCAACTTGCAGAACTCTCTTTAGTAGGGCATGTCTCTTATTGATGAACTCTCTCAGTTTCTGTTTATTGGTGAATATTTTAAAGTCTCCCTGTTTATTGAAGGACAGTTTTTCAAGATAAAGAATGTTTGGCAGGCGGTTTTTCTCTTTCAGTATCTTAAATATATCATACCACTGCCTTTCTGCCGCCATGGTTTCTGATGAGAAATCAGCACTTAGCTTTATTGCTGTTCCCTTGTTTGTGATGAATCACTTTTCTCTTGCTGGTTTTGTATTCTCTCTTTATCTTGGTATTTGACATTCTGATTAGCATGTGTCTTGTAATGGGTCTATTAGGATTTGTTCTGTTTGGTGTATGTTGTGCATCTTGAACATGTATATTTTTGTCCTTCATAAGAGTTGGGAAATTTGGGGCCATTATTTCCTCAAATATACTTTTTGCCCCTTTTTCCTTCCCTCATCCTTGTGTATTTTTGTGTATTCTGTGCTGTCATTCAAATCCCTGAGGTCCTGCTCAATTTTTCCATTCTTATATCTCTCTGTTCTTCTGTCTGTAGGATTTTAATTTCACTGTTTCTTTCTTCTGCCTTTTCAAATCTTCTATTGTGTCTGTCATCACTCACATTCTGTTATGTTTCTTTTTACATTTTCAAATTCTTCTTTGTGCTCACACAATGTCTTCCTAATTGTCTTTACCTTCTTAGCCATATTTTCCTTCATCTCCTTGAGTTGATTTAGAATATTTATTTCAGCATCTTTGATTAGTTGTTCCAAATTCTGTGTCTCCTCTGAAGTTTTGGTTTGTTCCTTTGACTGGGCCATATCTTCCTGTTTCTTACTATGGCTTGTATTATTTTGCTGATGTCTAGGAATCCAATTATCTTGATGAGTTTACTCTGGAAGTCAGTTTCTCTCTTTTGCCTAGAGTTTCTTGTTGATTGGCTTTGTGCTAAGTCTCTTCTTTAACACTCATTCAACTTATTCTAAACCTTTAGAGTAGCCCATATTTAACTGATCATATCTTTTCAGCTCTTTTTCATCTGATTCTTGCCTTGGATATATGGTATGATTCTTCACATGGCAGTATTTGTGCAATTGTTTCACCCCTCAGGAGAAATCTTTCTTTCCCCTGTTCCTTTTCTGAAAATGTTGGTTTGTTTTGTTTTTTATTTGCCTCTATAATTTTATTAACACTTTTGTTGTCTCTAGCTGCTTTTGTCTGAAGGACAAATTCTGGGAGGGAGCTCACCCCAGAGAGGACTTTCTCAAGTCAGTGTATCCCAGGCAGAAAAGGACCAGGGACCCTTGAAGGGAGCATGGACCAGTTTCAAAGTGTCCTGGGGAGGAAACCAGGAAGGACACCAAACTTCTTTCTGATGGTTCCTTAAATCAGTGCTTTCCTGGTCTGCCCAGCAGGGGGAGCTGTTTAGCAAACCGTTCCCCACAGTCCTAAGATGGTAATGTGCCTTTAAGTCTCTATGGACTCTGTCTCTATCAGGGGCAGGGTTGAAACAGAGGCTTCCAACCACTTTTGTCCAGAGCAGGTTGAAACTGTAGCTCAGAGTTGGGACTGAGTTCACCCCAAACAGTGCTGGGCAGTGCTCTCACGTCCTTTTCTTCTGGAAGAGCCACACTTCATTGATCTGTTCCCTTAGCCCCAGAAGGCACTTTGTCTTTAAATTTCCTCTGCTTCCACCTGTGTCATTGGTGGGGTTGGTTGGATGAAAATGTAGCTGCCCTCAGAGCCTTGACCCAGCTATCTGAATTTGCTAATCAAAAGTCATGATCTGTGCTCAGTCATGCCCCATCCACTGTTTTGTTGGAGGAGCTGCCCTTCACCAAACTGTTCCTCACAGCCCCAAGAAGGTGCTGTTTCTTTAAATCACTCTCCCTTTTCATTTTAACATCATATTCCCCTCTGTGTAAATATGAAGCTCAGAAAATTTAAATACTACAAATTCATGTATTTAGAGGTTAATTGTAGATGTCAAGATCACTTTGCACACAACTGCTTTCTCTAATTGGAAGAAAATTCATTCTCCACCAATTGTCTAGAGTATTATTGAATAAATGCAACCTTCTTGAAGTTAGTCAGTGTTCCAGAAAGAGGACTAGTGATGTTGTGGTTCATATCTATAAGGATAAGGGTTAATGTTGAGCCACATTGACTATTCTGACATAATTGAAATATATAAAATTTCCCAAAAAATAACATAGCAGATATTCGGTGGCCAAACATACTTAATTTTGATATTTTGGAATCAATAATTATAGCATCAGTTTGGCCTATATAGAAAATCCATATCAAGCCAATTCTCCCTGCAGGGGTTGTTGGGATAAAACTGGTACAGGTGGTATCAATCAAGTAGATTGATTCAAGGTTAGGGAACAAGGAATTGGGGTAGAATAGGCTAATCTAAATACACCAAAAGCAAATGAAGACCAGCAGCTAATGCTAACTGTTACCAGGATACATTGCACTGAATCAAAATAAAAAGCATCTGACCTGGTCTCAAGCAAGAGTTTGAGACCAAATGATAAACTTGAAACCAAGATGGTTTGTAAAAGGACAATATGAGAAAGACAACTAAAATATAACATAAATAGGCTGATGTAGCCAAACAGTTAATATATTCATCAAGTGTACAGGAAAATCAAAGACACACATGGGGCAGACAATTCCCAACAATTGTATTTAATTTTAAGATTAAAAAAAGATTGAGGACCTTTAAATATCATTTTCCATGCAACTTCAGATTTATGGATTAAAAGTTTGTAGTTTTTGATTAGTTTTAAATCTATTCTTTTTGTATGTATGAATCCTGAAATATCAAAAGAATGATGCAATATTTCTTTCAAAACTTAAAAGTAATTGAAAAGTTCCTTGCCATAGTTCTTAGTGAAAAATTTGTCAATGAATGTTTCCAACTGTTTTTTCTTTAAGTTTGTGGGCAGAGAATGATCAGAAACAATATCATTCCCCTTGCTTTTCCTGAAATCTGATTTTCCCAGACATGATGAATCTTATAATTTACTTAAATCCCTAAATGATTAGTTGACTTTGATAGTCTTCTTCAGTTTCACTGATTTTAGTGTTCTTAGACCATGCCAAAAAAGACACATTGAAAGTCAGATAAAACTGAAAATTATAAAAAATTATATTCTAAATAATAAGCAGTTGTGGAAAGATTATGAGGTTTCAAGAAGAGTTGTTCATTAAGAACAAGAATTGTGGTAACTGCCAATCAGGCCAGTGACAGAAGCACTCCAAAGTCATACTACCTATACTCAGCTTGATGTTTTGCATAATGACTATGGTAAATAAGAAATGAAAAGTTTAACTACATTCATTTTTCACTGCAATTTCCATAAATGAGATGGGTTTGTTGAACAATATTTTTAGGGGACTCAACAGTAGAGAGGTAAAAAGACAAAGAAACATTGATATAAAGCATAAAATTCCCACCCTCCTTCCCTCAATCTCCCATCAGCATAGACCACTTTAACCACCTCCTACTGTTTCACAACTTTTGTGGTACGGTGACTATTGTATAAGAGTAAAACATCATAAGATGTGGGAAATGTTAAAACCTCAGAGCTGGATCTAGGTCACTCTATTTTTCAGTCACTTCTAGAGAGCTTTCTTCTAGAATGGGGTCAACTCTGAGAACAGAATGGCAAGATCAGGTCAGAGCACGCCCATGAGCTGAGAATCACTCAACTGGACCTATCTGTATGAGTGGTAAAGAATACATACTATATTTTCGCTTTATATTTAACCTTTTAGAACAGCACAGTCCTATAGAACTTTCTATGATAATGAAAATGCCCTGTTGTAGGTTTCAAGCACTTTAAATGTGACTGATGTGACTGAGAAACTGATTTTTAAAGTATATTATATTTTAATAAATTTAAATTTAAATATCCCCTCTTGGTGAGTGACTACCATATTGGACAGTGCAGTTTTAGAATATAGAGCTCAAATTTTTCTCTACCAATACCAAGAAAAACTAAAAAAAGAAAAAAAAATCTTAAGTAAAGGGAGAATAATGGGAGAAACTTGGAAATATATTAAAAATAATTTTTTGTACAATATGGGACAGCAAACTTTTAAATAGTTATTTATTGTGTCTATTTTGAACTATTTTCAAATGTTGAAATGTTGAGCCAAATAAGTGCAAAGTTTATATCCAATCTGATTAGTATAAAATGGATTGGGAAACTTGTCAAACAGAAGACTATGAAACTCATTGGCTATAACTTCATGCAGCTGTAATGATATCATCATCATTGAATACTAACCAAACAGACCTACTCAGTCTTTGAGCATCAATTTAATTTATTATCTCATAACCATGTGCTTTAAGATTTCTGTTACATTTCTATTAGCAATTACACTAATAGACAGATTATCCCCAGTCTAAAATGTGTAGTCCATGAATAAATGCATCATTTATGTTCTCACGCACCATGAAATATTTGGGGTTCTTGAGGCAGCTACAGCAACCACCACCCACAGAGAAGAAAACGGATCCACATGTTGGTGTTCAGTAGCTAAGAGTGATATTTTCTATCTCCTACAGGTTTGTTCTCACTCTTTGGAGGCTTAAAACTTTAGGTGTTCATAATTTTCACATTACCAAATAGATTGTGATCAGACCATTCTTTTCATTTTGCTGACATTTTAGCCGTTGTACAATTAAATGTCTTTAAACTAAAACATCCTGAATAAAATTATTGCAGATACAAATTACATATATTTGAACTCACACTTTATTTTATTCTGATTACAATGCAACTTAAAAAATTTATCTTCTTAAAGAATATCTGTGGAAAGAAACAGATGTGTGTGGGAAGCTTCCAACAGAAGAGACAAAAGAAGATTTATATCTATACACGTGCATGTAATAGCTCATCAATGAGCACATTGGTTTCATATAGCATCAACTTCTACAAGTGCATCCTAAATTCATTACTAATGTTTGCTACTCATGATTTTTAACTTTTTTTGATACTTTGCTCTTTCATCATAGATTCATGTAATGCTGCAAATTTTATTTATAAAATATTTAATTTCAAAGAATTAGTAATCAGTATCATTGTATTATAGAACTTTTAAGAATGCAGTAAAATTATCCAGTACAAGTAACCCCAATATATTTTCATTAATATGGCAAAATTAAATATAAATATGATTATTTTAAAAGGTAAGAGTTATGCTATAGATTAACATCTGAATTAAAAAAGATGCCACTATACATTGCATTGCCTAGTTTAGAGGGACATTCGATTGAAAAATAATATTATTTTATGTTTTATTATGAGTGTCGTAAAATAGCTACTGACTCTGAATGCCTTTCCTTTATCCATTGCAAAATTTTCCCTATTTATTGTCACATTTAATACCTTATTCTTCAAACAAGTTAGAAAACATTTATAAATAATGTTTATACATGATTTTATGCCTTGAATATCTCTCTCCCCTCTAGATGTTAGACTCCATTAGGGCAGACGTTACATCTGCTTTATTCACATTATATAATTGGGCTTCACTTGGTGCCTGGCATATAGTAACTTCCCAAAATGAATTTGTTAAATGTATGAGTGAAAATGGAATTTAAAAATAAATAAAGAATACAATTTGCTAAGCTCTTTACTAGATACCTCAGTAAAAATCTTTTTTCTTATTTGAGAATTGAACCCTAGTCCTCTCTACAGGAGAGTGGAGACACTTTTTTCCTGATGAGAAAGATAATAGAAACAATTATATGTTACATTCACATGACATGGTTTAGAGCTTAATTTAATATATATATTATATGATTTGACAATATCAAAAATAAGTGAAGTAATTTTGACTTGATATGATTTTGGATGGTATTTCCATTAAGAAATAATTTGCCCAGACCTCATGGCTAGAAAATAGAAGCAACAACATTCAAACTAAGGTATTCTAAAGCTATCCTTCATACTATGCTGCCATTATAACCCAGAAATCTACTATTTCAAGTAAACTTAATCAATGACATAAACATAAAAGTTCCTGGGAGTGACATAAAAAAAGTCTTGGCTGTGTGACCTTATAATACAATTGAGATTATTACTAAGTGCTAAATATCTCTAAAACTTGAATTTCGGTTAGGTAATAAATGTCAGTCCCTATTTATTCCAATCTTACATATCAGCAAGTAGTAATGTTATTTAGTATCTTCAATTTAAAGCCTCAGAATGCTCTTAGAAAACTTTAACCAGACCTATTTTTATATATAATATAATTATATTATTTATTATTGGCCCCATCATTCCAACAGGAAGTTGTATAATTAGGCTTTCTGATTTAAGTTCAGTATTCTTTTCCTGGGTTGAGTGACTTACTTTTTAGGTCTAATTGTTTCAACACACATTTGTGAAGTACGTACATGCCAGACAGCATAGTAGATACTGCATGTATATGGGTATAGAATACTAAATTAAAAGATGCAGTTATTGTCTTTTGGAGGGCTTCAAATGTAGTAAGGGAGCAGATAATAGTGAATACATAGCGTTGAATGGATGAATGAGTGGAGAGGAAGGAAAGAAAAGATTCATAGGGAGATGAGACAGGCAATGAATTGTGATGAAAAAATTTAAATAATATATGACAATGAGGAGATACATTTAACTATGAAGATACAGTTTTCCATAAAACCTAGTTGAGAAGAGAAAGGATAAAGAAAGGCTAGCCAAGAGAAAGACTGAAATGGTGAGGGGAGCATATTTTTTCACTCAAAGGAAACCATATGTGCACAGGAACTGTGGTGGGAAATAGTTGACATGTTAAAGTATCTAGTGGGTTAAAAATCAGGGTGAACAGGTCCTGAATATCTAAATAAGACCATGATACAAAGCTTGGATTGACCGGATCTTGGAGTTTGTCATAGTTGCTGAGTTTAAAGCCATTCTTGTGTATGGCCCTATGTGAAAGTTTGCAAAGCAGTTAACCAGTTGTAGTTATCTGATTGAAATGTGTGCGAGAATGGGGAAAAATAGATGGATTTGAAATAGATTTTAGAGGTAAAAATGCAATGACTTGATAATGGATAGGATATAAGGAGTCAGAGAAGTGGAGTAATCAAAGATGACCAAGAGAGTTTTGTCTTTAGTATCTGACTGGATGATGATTCCGTTAGCTGTTATCTGCCACATATTAAAGCATGTTTGTACACTATTTATAACGATTTAGGTGGCAGGGAGGGGAAGAAAAGGGAAGAAACTGAAAGGAGAAAGAGAAGAAAAGAGACAAGCAAAAAGGGAGATGCAAAGCAGGAAGGCTGATGATGAAAAAGACAGAGTGAAATACCAGAAAAGCAAAATTCTTGGGAAAGTAAGAATGGAATTCAGTGTGTGTGTGAAAGAATTGGTCTTTTTTAAAAGGAGACACCTTTGTTTTGTTGTAACCTGAAGCAAAATGAAGACATTAGAGTACATAGATTAGTGTATCGGGTTGCATGGAAATAAAGTTGCTCTCTAATCAATGACTTCTGTTTTCTCAAAAAGTTGAAAACTGTTCTAAGCGCTGAGAGTAGATTGAAAGCAGTTATAGGAAAACTGAAGAAAGAGAAGATATGAGATAGCTGGTATTAAAGGGTGTGAAAGCAATCCTGCGGAAAATGAAATAAGATTTCTTGGCAATGTTGAGCACCTATTTGAAATCTTGGATTTTAATTCAAAACAGCCTTCTCTAAAGCTGCATAATCCTCTCGATTATCAGTTAACATTTCTGGTTCAAGTTTGGACTTGAAGGATGGTTGATTCATCTAAAATTAGGGGTTTCCCCATCTCGAACATCTCAACAAGGCTCAAGATCTGGCCACTCTGAAATAAAAGAAGTTTGTTCAAGCACATCATGGAATTCCCAATTTGGCAGATATCTTACACCTCGTATTATATTCAGTCTACATTTTCATTCCATCAGAGAATATTGTTTCATAATATCATAATATTTTTCTTTTATAGTAAAGATGGAAAACCTTTTTATGTAGGACTCTTTTTAACCTATTTATTTCCCGATGTCTTTGAAATTAACAATTTTTAAAGTTTGAGCCTTGTCGATTCTCTTTGCAAAATATTTTCTTACCCTTTTTATCTCCTACTGCTTCAGTCCAAGTTCACTCCCCTTCATCCCTTGTCTGGAAAAACTACTTTTTCACCAATTAGCTTGGTCATGATATAGTAACACATAGCCCCTAAAGTATTAAAATAACAAAGGTTAAAACAAAAGTTTATCTTTGTCTTATACTATGTGTCTAGTGCAGGTCAGACAGGTGACTATATATTTCAATTATTCAAGGACTCAAACTGATCAGGACTCCAGCACCAATATTGGGAATATTAGAAATAAATACCACAATACTATATTTCCTTTTATATATTCCTTAGGTAGGCAGGGAGACAGGAATTGTGAAAATGTGATGCTAAAGCAAATAGCTCCAAACTTCATTTTCTATTTCAAGAGCAAAGGTATACGAGTGAGTTGTTAAGAGCTATTCCTTAGAGGAAATACTTTAAAGGTCACATCACGTGGGTAAATGTCAAATAAGAGTTACCTAGGGAATTCTATCCACGAGGACTTGTTCATTGTTTTGTTTTGTTTTACATTGTGTTAGTTGTTTTGTTCCCTCCTAGATCAGAGATGGCTTAGTCTTTCACCCAAGAAAGCATTCTTCATAGATCTGTACAAACCTAAATAGTTAGGGAAGTTGTCTAATCAATTCTGCCTCACATAAATACTTTAAATAAAGTACAAATGCCACAATTGTCCAGAAAGACTTTTTTCTATCATTGAGTAAACAATAGCACTAATCTCAGTAGGTTACAATGTGAAGCAACTCTAGAAAATACCATTTGGTTCTTGATTTTCATAGTAAGGAAACAAGCATTTCTTACTCATTCAGTTGCATAGGGATGGAATTTTATAGAGTTTCAACTGACGTGTATTGAGCATCACTTGTAGAACTGATACAGTGACCCTTGTGTCTTACACAAAAGGAGTTTATAAATATCTGGTACAGCGAAATTAAAAAAAAATAATAATAATGCTAGGGCAGCCTGGCTAATCATATAAGCAACATACGTCAGACAGCTAGATAGTAAATTGGGGGTAAAAACAATTAGAAAACAGATGATTTAATACCAACTCCCAAGAAGATGGCCATAAAACTTTGACAATGGAAGAAAGTATATTTTTACTGTCTTTGTTCACAATATATTTGAAAATTACTATACTAAGTATATATAACCCATATTTATAAGATCTTTTTACTATTTTGTTATTACATATACTGGCTAATCATTCCTAAAAATAAAAGCAAAACAGAAGAAGTTTTTGCAGCTGCTCTTCTATGTGATATGAGAATAATATCTGAAGAGATATTCACATTTTGATGTCCTTAGTTTGAAATGTAGCCAAATTAGCAGAGTAACATGAACAAAAAATACTATGCTCCTTGAAAGTCAGATAATCCTTAAAATCAAGGTTAAATCAATCATACTGGGCTAATGGTTGCTGCTTGTGTGGGATGGTTAAAGGCAATTTTAAAAAGGTAATTTCTGGGGAAGGTATTTATAAGCGTTACATAACCTGCATTGCTTCCTGTCAGAGACAATTTGCCTAATTAAATACATAATATATCAGAATTCCTTTTGAGTTTAGTACATTATATATATATATATATATATATATATATATATATATATATATATATATATATATAAAGAATTTTGAGTATATTTTAAATTGTTATTTTGAAAATTACCATGCATCTCAGAGAGAATTTTGATTGATTTTGAGATCAGACATCTTGATTTAGGGTCCCAAACAATTCAATATGCCGTTTTAAATGAAATAATAATTGTTACTATCAGAAGTTGAATTCTTCTGTAACTTTACACTAGTGCTATTCACAGTAGAGCAGAAAGCAATATTAGCCTCCATCCCACTCAAGTACAAATTCATCCCATTGTGAATACTTCTTTTCTCTGTTTCGACATTGTGAGACACTGTAAAATTCTTTATAATGACAAGAAGAAAATGATACTGCAATCACTAAATTTTCTTAAGGTCTAAACCAAACAGTTAAAACTTGTAATAAACTCTTTTAAATCAGTTTATGTATTCTATAAACAACATTTGAATTCTAAGGTTGTGTCTCTGAAAGTCATTAAAAAATGTTTTCCATAAGTTCTTGCATGATACTATCAAATATATAATGTTTATTTTTATTTAATTTATATTTAATATATACATACATATTAAAAATATAAAACACTAGATTCTTATATATATATATGTTTATATATAACAAAAATTTTGAGTACTACCACAAAATGCTAAGTAAAGCATTTCCAAAATACATTTGAAATAAGAAGCTGAAGTTATTTTATATGTAATTCCCAAGGGATTCCTTGGTTGTGTAATTAGGATAGCTTTAAATAAGATTTCAAGCAAATCACTTGCCTTTTTCAATAAAATTACAAGTACCTGGAAATATTATCTAAAAGCAAGTACAGTACAATCCTGTGTAATAACATTTTTGTTCATTCTTTCTAATTATGTATTTTCAAGATCTCTTTGAAGCTTGATAAACTAGTAAAGGTGAATGAAGTTAGATTTATCTTTGACCTCAGAGGACAAAATAACTGTTGATGAAGTGAGAATTACAAATACATTTCAAAATGAAAAAAATCTTCTTGAATACCTTCTTATTTTATTGTCTTCAACAGAGATGGCTAGAGGAAACTTCTCATGCTTTATTAATAAAATTAAAGGTCAGTACACAAAGTAAATGAGAAATTTTAAGAAAAATTATGCTCTGAATATTAGTTTAAGATTAATATGCAAAGTCACCAACTTCTTAGGTATACAGCTTTTCTTCACTGTTTAAGAAAAGTGTCTCTAAATGGCATTGCATGTTCAAAATGGCACATACTGGTATGAACATTATTTATAGAAAATTTGTCTCTGGTGAATATTGCTTTTTAAATGGATTTCTAGATGGTAGGCCAAATATCCTCGGCAAATTCTTATTGGCCATGAGTTGCCCAACGTCATAATAAAATTCTTACAATGTACAAATATTTGAGAAGGCTTTGGTTTGGAGTCTTTAACATTTTGCGTTGACAAACTTTGTGATTGTCTGTGTTTGGTGTCTTACAGAGGAAATAGAATATTTAAAGGATTAAACAGAGATAGCCTGAGGATTTGAATAACTAAATCCCAAATGGTACTTCAGGCCAAGGTGGTGATTAATTTCTACAGGAATTCACATTGAATTTCTGTTTTTCCATCAGTGCTGTTGTGACATGATACATGAAGTATTAATATTAGCATGGACAGCATTAAGCAGAAATGTTAGTGTGATCTTTGGTGTTCAAAGAAAAATGAGATATATACAGTAGGCCTAAAGCATGCTAAGAGGCAGTGAAGAAAAACATAACAAGAAATAAATCATATTTTCAAGTGTTTAAATGGAGAAGCTACAAAGAATTCTATAAATATTACTATTATATTCCATATGTTGTCGTGTTTTAAATGTGAGATTTGTGTTTGCTTGCATGTTTGCAAATTAAAATTTATTTTGCATCCATACAAACATAATCTTTCCAAGGAGAAAATATTTCATTGGTAGCATACAAGTAAATAAAAAGTGATTAAAACAATACTAACCAAGACAAAGAGCAAAATTAAGGGAATTGCATATGTAAGAAGTGTAGCAAAGCTGCAAAATTCTATACAGGGAGGAAGAAGAACTCCAAATTCCAAAATTTTTCAATTTAATCTAGCATCTGGTTGAAGTTGTAAGTAAATGTTTAAAAATGACTAGCACATTTCAAAAGAGGCAAAGAAACAGCTTAGTTGGAGTGAGACACAGACCAAGGCCTGAATATCATCTAATATCTAGCTAGGGTTTTACTTACACCTCTATTCCTACAAAATTTAATTCTGGTCAGAAGTTTTAATTCAAATAAGGCATAAGCCTAAAACGAAAGTCACTGCTTCTCTGCCCTAAATTCTTTTCCTAGTCACCATTTAGGCTTAGGTAAATGTCTCTAGTTATCATTCCAGGGTAAAAGGAAATTTTTGAGCATATCATGTTGTAACAAGAAGAGCACAGAAAACCTCTGTTTTGCTATCAGTTCAACTGCTGCCTTAACAGCTGACCTTGGGAAAGTCAAGTTGATCTTTCTAGGCCTCTTTTTTTTTTTTTTTTTTTTTTTTTTTAATAAAATAAAGCAATGTTCCCTCCTTAGCTTAGTTCAAATAAACATTATGGGATCATATCAGCTAATGGACTGTGAGCAACCTTTGTAAACTGTAATTTGTTTAATAAATGATAGGTATTATCCTATGCCAGAGTAATCAAACTTGGACGCAAAGGCTGAAGGACTTGCATGCTGCAGTGGTACAGAACAGAAATTCATTTCAGTCCAATTATCAGGCTGACTGAAAGATGGGCAGTTCCAGTGTATGATTATTTCAGTGTCTGCTAATTTACTCCATTCCTGCCCCAGAAAGTCAACTTCAGTTTGTAGTTTTGCATTACACTTGGTATTTTTAGCAAGTGAGAAGGCCTTTAAGGATTCCCCCCACCCCCAGAATTATGATAAATTCCTCCTTTCCCTGTGACATACTATATTTAATAAAACGCAATCGTGATTCCAAAAATTAAGTTTACACTCTAGTGAGCACGTTGCCAAATTCTTGGACTGATAGTCTAAAAATATGCTTAAATAAACCCAATTTAATTCACTCTACTTTTAGCATTTGTTTATTAATGCATTTTTCCTCATGGTTTAAGGAAAATTACAAAAAAGCTTACTACTTCAAATTAATTTTCTGGAGAAAGACAGAATTAATATTTTCAAAAGGCATAAGAAATTATACCATGTAGGAATAACCTACCTATGAAAAAGACCAGTTGTGCCTACAAACTGCTTGTGCCTACAAAGGCTATGTCTAGATATATTAACTAATTTAGCCAAAATTACTCAATACCAAGTTCCAAATTAAAAATCTAGAGATGCAGAAGATGACTGAGATACATTTAGAGGCTCATTGCCATGGCACAAAGTACCACTTGAACTCAGCATTAGAATCATCTGGAATGCATGTTTAAAAATAGGGCATATCGATTTCTTCTTCTAAAAATTAGGAAACTAACACCTGCCTTACAGTTGTCATAAGAATTAAAAATAACGGAAAAATGATTAGATGTAAAGGTATTTTGTAACACAAAAAGCATTTTACAACTTAAATTATTATCAGTACATCAAGTATTTTGATACCAGAAATTTAGATTCATTCACAAATTTCGTGAGTCTCTGTTAGTGTGATTTTCTTAGTTTTGATTTTTATGAACAAAATTCCCATTCCAAATATCGGTAAAATGTTATTGCATTCTAATTTTCTGCTATTCCTCATTTATTGAGAATCTCCTCCTTTTCACACTATGAGCTTGGTATAATGTACAAATAATTTTTTTCTTGAAGTAGCAGTGGGTCACATGGAAAATTCTTGAGTCTTTTCCTGTTCTCTATCACATTCCTAAATATATGCCACTTATTTTCTAAAGTCAGTGTTTAAAGTTTATGTTTGTGTGAAATAAACTCTATTTTTTATATTTGGGGGAGGTGGTTGTACAAAGTTTGTAATAATATTAACCTGTAACTAGGTCCCATTGTCTTTAATCAACTGGGCTAACATTTTTAGGCTGCTTCCATTTATTCTACCCTCAAGCCCCATCCTCTGAAACTGCTTAAAAATATGAGGGTGGTAAATGAGCATATGTGCCATGTGTCTACAGGCTGTGAGGAAAGAAAGACTCTTCCTAATTAGAACCAAAGAAGAGGGAGCTTACAAAGCATTATCTTGCTTTTACACAGATTTCCAAAAGGAAATCCAGAAAGTCATTTTTTAAATATGTGGTTGGAAGAAGCCCTGTTCTTAAATGTCTGTTATCATCATGATTCATAGAGTTAAAAGGAAAAAAAAAATTTTTTTTAATGGGAAGTGTATGTATATATTTTCTACTGAGAAGTCTTTACTCAATACAGATTACTGATATATCAAAGGATTCTTCCTTTATGACAATTTCTACAAAATTATGCATTTCAAATCATGAAAGGGCCCTCAGGCTAAAAGGTATGCCTCTGTTATATTCCACATGAACAGATTTTGCCCAGGAGATGGTCCAGACTCTAGCCTAACCCAGCTTTGAGGCAGATGTTGCCTCACTTATGGGGAAATAATTTTCTTAATGTACTTCTTCCTGTTGTCACTGGGAGGGGTGGGAGCAAGGAGAGACTCTGACAAATGATTAACATTTGACATTAGGCAGTGCTTTGAGCCTAAATTCTGACTACTGAAATCTGCCTTCATGTACTACCACTACAGAAGTATGTGTGTATTTATGTGTGTGCCTGTCTATACTTCTACAGCAATAATTTATTTTCACTAAATAAGGATGGAACACAGTTATGCTAATGATAAAAATGCAGAAGAATTTTTTTGCTTGTATAAATACTATCTTATTGACAAACCAGATAGATTGCCTGATGTAGCCATTACATACTGGTACAGCAAATTACGTGGCTCAGCAGTAAAATCAACTGTAAGGACAGTAGCATTTTAACCTAAAGCTAAACTGGTTTTTGGATGTGGAAAGGAGTGTGGTGAGGGGGGAAACATATTTTTCCATCCTGTCTTTATGTAGGTGATGGTCACACAAATTCAATTAGTTTCACGTATTTTGCTATGTGAGATAGATGATAGCATCACCTAACAAATGAAGAGGTTCTATTTTCTTTCTTTTTCAATTTTCTATTTTAAGCAACTATGGAAATTCTGCTTTACTTGTCATATGCCAGTTATAGTTTTGGGTGTTTCTACACATTATCTTATTTCGTTCTTATGACAATACCTGTGCGTAAACATTATAATATCCATTTGCAGATGAAGAAGCTGAATTTCATTCATTCATTAGATTCAACACACATTTATACAGCTAATAGAAAGTGCTAGGCATGGTGCTGAGAACTGGGAAACATGACATAGAAAGCATTCTGGAATCTTGGCTTTTATAATTTATTTTCTAGGGGGAGGCCATTCCAAAATCCAATAATAAGCGTGCAGAGACATAAGGAGATTTCCCCAAGGTTACATAGTTAATAGGGGAGCTATTATTTCAGCCTAAGACTTTTCTCTCCCATTTCAACGCTATTTTCATAACAAAACCTGGTCAGTAGTTTATGTTTGGAAAAATCCATGTCTCTCCTGGTTTCCCAGGTTTGCTGGACCAAATGCCTCTCTTGTTCCAGTCATCCATTTGTGCTACAGCAGCAATGTCATATTCTGTTTGTGTGGCTTTTGTCCTTGCTGTGGTAGAATGAAGATGTGACTTAAGAATTGGAGGAAGTAAAAATAGATTGAGAAGTACCAACGTACACTGAAAAGCCTGAATAACTAATACAAATAAAAGAAAGAAACCAAACTAATGAAAAGCAGACTCTAAGGTTCCTATTATGCACAGCAGTAGTTCAGTCTGAAGTGGGCTAATACTAAGTGTATACAAGAAACAAATCAATATTTTTCATATCAGAGGTAATGCTATTGATCTCAGATGCTGTGAGTATAGGTATGGTTAAATGGTTAGATGTTTCAACAATAAACCATTCCATATTAATTGCAGATAGAGCTCCTCTGAACATACATTGGTATGAGTTCCCAGGGCTAGATGCCATTTTAGAGTTGAGGAAGGTATTTCAGGGAAAATAAACAAACAGAAGAAGTCACTCCAGAGCTTTCTTGCTGGGTAGATGAGTATTCCTCACAAAGTACTCATAGAAAATGGAATCACAGAGAGTCTAAACCACATGGCAACCAAACCACATAACGAGACAAGTGACAGAACTGGAATTACTGAACAATCACACTCTACTTTAATCACTTGGAAAAAATCTATATGGCTTTCACATGCGAGTTACTCAGAGTTAGAATGCTCATCATTATGTAAAAATGTGGAAGCTCTAAGTAACAGTCTTCCCTTATTCTATTCCTCATTAAGGCCTAGTGCGTGTAGGAATTTGATATCTTAAGATCTAGCCCCAAATACCAGTCGGTTTTGTGGGTCCCCCCTCTGTGTCTGTAATTTTTAATGCTGTGTTTGTTTATCCTTGTTCTAATTGGTATGGAAGAGTTCCTTGGAGGCTATCTGGAATTGAAAGAACACTAGTAAACATACGTTATTTTGTCGCCAGCTGAAAGCAGCCAGAAGTCTAGTGAGTGACCCAGGCCCAAGTGTTTCTTTATACATCTTCAGTACCGTTGTTCTAAAAATGTTGCGTGAGGAATTGGAACACATTGTTAGTACTGTAAGAACTGAAGCATGTTCTCATGAGAACAAAGGACAGCCTCTTATACTTTACAGTGGATGTTTACTTCCATAGAGCCCCTTTCATTGTCCAAGCAATTGGAGACATTCCTCAGAATCTTCTAAAGACACATGTGCAGTCTTTTAGTGACTGTGTTGCCATATAAACATTTCTCTGATTCTGTCTGGCTGTGTATTTTGACACAAATGCAGATTATTCAAATATTTAGAGGTTTAATGAAGCAACTTCTTCTTGATCTACACACTGCTAATAATTGATTTGCATTTGATTTAATGGTTATGTTGGTGCCTTTTAGATAGAAACAAATGTTTTGCATATTTCTGCTCAGTGGATATAAACAAGTACAAATGCATTTTCAGTTTTTAAAAATACAGTATATTAGAATATGCTCATTTCTAAGTGCCCTAACATAAGTTGTAAGGTCAGGTGGACCTTGTAGGCCAGTTTCATGGTCCATTAGGTTTAAGAGAACACTGACATATTTTAATGTAAGATGTCTCGCTGGGCAGCAAATGTGAAAAATTGTGGATTAATGGGATGCTTAGGTACGTGTGATTATATTTCTGCTTGGGGCATATTTTATAACTTATAAATTGATAACACAAATTCTAAACAAGTCAATCATTTTTACTTTAATATTTATGATATAATTAGAATCATAAGTAATCTTAAGTAAGAAAATTTTCTTCCACATTTTCACTTATCACTGTATCTAATAGGTAACAATTACTGACTAAATTCTGCCCTTTATAATTATTGTTACATGCTGAGTTCTATCATTATTTAATTTTTAATTATTTCACAGGTAGGACCATAAAATAATGAAATACCTTTTAAAAACATAGCTGCGTAATCCAAATATTCACTGTTCATTCAAGCATACATTGTGAGATGCAATATACAATATAAATGCCATCTCACAGAGTATGTTTCTATCTATCTATCTGTCTATCTATCTATCTATCTATCTATCACCATCTCTTTTAAATGGCATTCAGGCCATTTATGTCACTCCGAATAATCTGAACTCTTTTAGGTATATTAGTTTTTAACCCAAAGTGTTATTACTCAATTTGCTTACCTACATAATTTGCCAAGCATGGTGCTAAATTTCTTTGTTAAAAGATTTCTTTTTAAAACTCAAAAATAAACTACTTTATTGAATTTAGGCAATATTTTTAAAAGCTTTACTTACTCCTTCAAACAAATAAGACGGTGCAGAAATAGGGAAGCAATGATTACTGTTTGCCCCCTCCACCTACCTACCCATTCTATTCCTGTCCTCTTGTGATAGTAACCATGGATCGTTTGATGTGTTCCCTTACCATTTGATATGCTTCCTTTGCATCTTTCTCTATGATTACAAAATCATTTAAATAAATTATGTTCTCTTTGTTTTAATTGGGTCACCATATAAATATGACCCTGCAAATCACCTTTACATATATATTAGAGGCAGTCATCAAGATTGACACATAAAAATCTAATTTCCTTTCTAATACTACAAAATATTTAATAGCTACAAAATATTCCATAGGGTGTATGTGTGTGTATGTATACTTTATTCACTTTTTAATTTAATGAATTAACTAGTTAATGCATGTTCAGGTTATTTGTTTTTTTTTGTCAATATAATATGTTAGAAAAACTATCATGATATAGATTTTGTAAGATGGGTTTTTAAAATGGGATCAAAAGATGCACACACACATACACACCCACATTGGGAATTTTAATAGATACTACCAGATAACTTTTCATGAAGCGGTAGAAATTTGTGAATGTTTTTGCCAACTTCCAAGAATCTGTTCCATCTTCCGAATATATACAATGTGCAAAATGTCCTTTTGACATTTCAAAGAATGCTCATCATTATTGTTGAAACACTTATTAATCACACAACATGACTGAATTGAACAGTGTAAAGCTATTTTTATATCTAATGATTTTATTAGAAAAATCAATTTATTTTCCTCAGCAGTACAATTAATATATCCTGAACGAAATCCCAAATATATTGTAAATTCCTTGAAGCAGTGGCCATTTCTATGTTTCTTCATATCTCCTCTACTTAGTACAGTGATTTTTTTTCCTTAGGTACTCAATAAATATTTGAAGATGAGGTTGATATTTATGCTGTTTCCAATATTCTGTCATTCAGTCTTCAATCCAGTTCAGTCTGCCTTCTACCTACCACATCATGAAACAGTTCTTTTCAAAGACTCTGACAACTCTCATAACCAAAATCAATGATTACTTCTCTACTCTCCTCTTACTTGAAAACTTCTCAGCATTCAAAAAACTAACCACTCCCTCCTTCTTGATACATTGCTTTCGTGGCTTTTTTTTTTGCCCTCTCTCTCTTAAATATTTCTCTCTAATTTGCCAGTAACTTCATCTTCTTTACTAGTTTCCTTTTTCTACGCAAACTGTATGTTTTTCAGTTCTCAGTTCCCAGACCTCATCCACTTCGCTCTTCAACATTCTATGCCTAGAGCTCATCTATGCCCACAGAAAAAAATGGAACTATATTTATGCAGATTGCAGCCAAAATTATATATCTTTTTGAGATGTCTCTTCTGAGCTACAAACTGGCATTCTATATCAGTTGGAAATTGCATTTACCAACTAAAACAGAAAACCCAGATACAGTGGCTTAAACAATATGAGTTTTTACATTGCAACAAGTCTGGATCACTCCAGGTGTAATGAATCAATCATAACAGAACTAAAGTCCTTATAATTCTCTTGGATTTTTCTTTATAATTGGCCACAAAATAATTGTTGAAGATCCAGCATTGCATCCAAGTTCCAGGGAAGAAAGGAAGGGTGATAAGTGAGGTAACCACATAATTTGTTATCAAAATTGGGACAGTTTGAAGGTGAAAAGGGGGATATTTATAATTAAGTCTGTAATAAGGCATTTACACTGTCTGTCTACCTTTTAAAGAGCTGTCCCCAAATCTCCACCCAGCAACTTCAATTTTCAACTCATTGGCTAAAACTGCATCATAAGACCACCTCTAACTTTACAGAAATTGGTTAAAGCATTTTTTGAGTTTGTTTTGTTTTCACATGGGTACACTGCAACTCCAATAAAATAAGAATTCTGACAGAAAGCAAAGGGAAATGAAAAAAGTGTAGATTGCTAGTAGTATTTGGGATATATAAATATATTTACTCTCTCTGCCACAGTATTTCATGAGTTTAAAAAGCAATATATTTAAGACAGAAAACTTCATCTTTGCTTTGCCCCAAATTTGACCCCCTTAAAATTTTTTGGCACCTTTCAGTAAATTGTATGGAATACGATATATTCAGTTGTACAAGCCACAAAGCTAGGAGTCATCTGAGATTCTTGCCTTTCCTTAAATCCCTCACCCAGTTCCTTAGCAAGTCCTATTGACTCTCCAAAATATTGCTTGAATTTGAAGTTTTATCTCACTCGGCCACCTCCTAACTCTTAAGAAGACACTGTCATCTTTTTGACCAGATCATTCCCAATAGAAGCATGTCTGGTCTCCCTGCCTCCCACCTCCTATTACACATCTTCACTCAACAGCGAAATTATTTTTTATATATTGGATCACAGTATTTATTTTTAAAAAAATTTCATTGACTTTCTATCAGACTCAGAATAAAAATCAAACCCTCACCACATGTCTACTCTGCATGAAGCATAAATTCTGTTATCTTCTCTGTCATTCTTGTGTTTGACTTCTTCATGTCCTAACCTGCAAATTGCAAGTATTTTTTGTTGGTTTTCCCCAGTAGGATCCAAGTTCCAATAGGGAATAAACTCTGTTCTTTTTACCCTTGTTTCTCGGGGCTTTCCACTGTGCCCACAACACAGTAGGCGTCTTATTGTATTTAACTAATGTTTATTAATATTTGTTGAAAGAACAAGTCTACTAGCCATCATGAAAGCAAACAAGTGATCCTGTATCTCAAAATAGAATGAAAAGTGGCTAGAAATGCTTTCCTTTTTTATTAGAAAAATAAAGCTGGAAGTGATGGCAATATCATTTATTGTTTTTTTCCCCTAAAACTATCCAAAGTTCAGTCACAACTGCTTCTTTAACAAGAGTAGACCACAGCTTTGTCTCTCTTCTTTAAACATCAGGAGAATATCATTAATGTTTAATATTTGAACACAAGCCAAGATTTCTGTTTGTAAGTCTCAGGGGGAAAGAATTTTGATAATTGAATGATTTCTGGCATGGAAGCACATTCCCAAATCCACATGCACTCTCATCTGTCCCAGGCTCCACTGCCAAGATGCTTATTTATTCTGTGTCTGGGGCTTTCCAGTTTAAATAAGTCCTTCTGCCTCATTACTATGTCCACTTGTATTTGTTGTACAAATTGTTTTCTCATTGATTCCACACCGTTATGTATTACTTGAGGTGTATGTCTTGCAGCTCACAGAAGTTCCAAGGTGCCTGTGAGCCTTGTAGCACAGAGTATTAAATAATTTTTCTTCTTGTGGACTGAAGCTTAAAATAAGGTTTTCAGATATTTATGATTAGCAGCTGAAAAGCTTCTGTTGTCAGCAAAGCTCAAAATAGCAAAGCAAATTAAGGAATTTCTGTTATGGCTTTTCCTTCTCTCGCAGCCTTTAAAAAAAATGTTTATTTTTTGTTGCTTAAGCAGGTTCTCTTAGTAAATGTACTTCAGTTGATACCCTTTAAAGCACAATGACTGCCAAACCCTAAATTTCATTGTTCTAAATAAGCTTGCTTTCCTTTCTTCTGTTGCTTAAACCTCCCAAGCCATCTGATAAGGATAAAGTTAATAAGCTGCCATTGATGATTCTGGAAAGGGGTTTGTCATTCAGGACATTAGAAGGGTTTTTCTTTTTTAAATTTATAATTGAATATTCTTTAGAATGTGCACCTTGGAACAATTGTTTAGGGAGATAAAAAAGATGTCCCAGTAAATATGCTGTATTTTTTAAAAATCTGTGTTTATAGTTTTTTTTCCCCCATTATATTTATCCTGGTTCTAAAAATAAATATATCTAAACAGAAGTCTTAACATTTTTCTAAATTTTATGTAATAATAAGAAACGTAAGATTGTTAGAGAATTAGAGAAAAGAAAACTGAAATGAGAAAACTGTCTAACAACAACCATAATAGCTGGCCTTTATGTAGTGCTTACTGTATGCTAGGCACTGTTCTGAGAGCTTTACATGGATGAGCTGGTTTAAGCATCACTAGAACTCCATGTGTCAGGCACTGCTATTAGCCCTATATACACATGAAGAGATGAGGCACAAAAGACAAAAGTAATTGCCCAATGTCACACAGATAATAAGGGGCCAAGGCAGGTTTTGAACATAGGCAGTCTGTCTCCCCAGCTGCACAGTGGCTAAAGGACTTGAATATTAACCTCTTGTATGACTAAGACGATAGAGAAGTCTTTAGTAGAATTACTTTTAAGCAGACTTTGCAGCCAGAATGACAGACACATCAGGAGTAGTGAGATTCTCTTCAATATTCATTAGCATAAAAACAAATACTTTGAATGACAAAGCCTATAATATTATTTGGACAAGGGAGCAAGACTATTTGAGTTCAGTTACTAGCTCCACAACTAACTAGCTATGTAATCTCGCTTTACCTCAGTTTTCTCCTCTGTAAGTTGGACAGAATATTAATGTTTACCTCATGGGGTCACTGTGAAGATTAAATGACTTAGTATATATAAAACATTGACGATTACATGGTCCATCATAAGATATTTTAGTTATGTTATTATTCCTGAGGATTTTCTTTGAAAGTTAATAACTGTAAGACATCCAAAATAAAATGCTATGACTTTAAACACAAATTAGTCCCAGCAACCTTAATCATCAGTTATAAAAGAGCCTAGTTTACATACTTCAAATATCTGGCACCAGAGAGAAAATGTAATTATACATTTTTTTTCAACCAATCATTATGCTGCACTTAACTTAGGACAGATTGAATCAAAGACAGAGCCTGGACGCACTCAAAGGAAAAAAGTATTGGGTATGTGATTCCCTAATGGAATTAAAGTTCCAGGAGTCTGTCTGTGTTCTGCAGGGAACATATTATTTGGTAATAAAATGTAAGATTGTTTCATTATTGTTTCAATCAATTTAGGATAAACCTTTCACATTTAGTTTGGACTCTGCGTAGGTTCCTTGTCATTAGCAATGATAAAGCATTTCCCCCAACGTCTCCAGTGAAAGGAATTGGCAGATCTCCCAGTGACTCTTCCTTTGTTTCGTTTCACCTTCCACATTGTACCATTGCTTTTTCCCTTTGTGGTTTTTTTCCTTCGTTGGAGTCATGACCTGATTTTTTTTTTTTTTTTCACTTTATTTTTCTGTGCAATATCTTTTTTCTGATTTCCCCCACCTATCCCACACTCAAATCTGGAAAGACCTCAAAGTTAGCCAGCTGGTTGCCTCACCAAATCAGATTTCAGGGCAGCTAAAAGTCTCCAATACATAGGTGGATACACATATAAATGAACACTAAGAAGGCCATGAATGTCTGACACTGCAGTTTCTAGCCCAGTCACATAACCCTGCTGCAATTTTAAAGGATCCATTACAAATCCTATATGAAGTATAATTCAAAAGAATATGTAGATGTCTCCAAGTAGTTTTTCCATGTGAAAATATTTTGTTTGAAATTCAGTACTAAAGAGTATCTGGAGTTAATAAAAAGAAAAATCTTACTCACTCCATATGAATGAATTTAAAACCAAATTTTCTTGCTGAAGAATAACAGACTATATGATCTTTTGGAAGCAATGTTAAGTAGATCCAGTGGTTTTAAAAAATATATATGTGATGACTAGATGAATTCTTTTGCATTTTAAGCATTTAAGCAGTGAACCAAAAGTCCAGACATTTTAATCAGGTATGACAGTTAATTTACTTGATGGACAAACCTCTTGGTATTCTTTCATATCACTTATAACTTGTTGTAACCAGATTGTTACAGTGTTAGCGATCTATTTTCAGGTTACACTTATGTTTTTAAAGACTAAGGAAAAAAGTATAATCGAACAAAGCAAAAATAGAAAACAAACCATTTATCTTGAACACTTAGTATTATGTATATATTCATATATATACATACATATATATGTGTATTTATATACTTATTTATTCAAATACAGTAAGATAGTCATTTTTAATTCCAAGGCTTGATACTGCTTTGTTGCATATATGGAAACAGAGCATAGATGTTAAATTTTTTCCATTGTTTGATCTAAACATGCCCATCTCCTATCTGTTTTGACCACAGGTGTACAGGCTATGGATGTAGCTACATAAGTCCATATAGAAAACATTTTTATCAAAAATATATTTAGTAACTCTTTTTCACAAAAGCAAAGCATAATAACTTTCAGGAAAATGGAGCATTTTTCCGTAGACCTCCTGTGTGCTGCAAGTCTTTTATAAGGACAATATTTAAAATATCATCTTGTGGGTATTTATGTTTAAGAACATGGCTTAAAGATGAATTATATTTCCAGAGGCATTTTCCCCTTTTAGGAGCTTTCTGAGTGGAATTTTCCTTTGGCACAGCAAATTCCTTCCTTTCTTCTTTCATACCATAAAATTCATTGAGTGCCTATGTTGAGAAATATATGGCTCCAGCCATATAGAAGCAAACTCTTTGGGGGTTACAAGTTAGGAGTGTGTGGAGTGGCTGGCAGCTATCCTAAATGAGTTCTAACCATGTGATATAATCAGTATTGTAATACAGAGATGAACCAAGAAGTAAGAATGTACAATGGAAAGAACATGGATAATGGAGTGTCATAAGCCTGGGTTCAAATCCTTGCTCAGACAGTTTTCATCCATAAAATGGCAACAATAGTAATCCCTGCTTTTTTAGGGTTATTGGTGGGACCAGAAGAAATAATGTGTTTTGAGAGCTTGAGACACCATAGACTTTCAATGCCTACTAGCTATTATTGGCAGTAATATGAGAGCACTGGACTAAGAAAGCATTTTATTAATCTTTTGATAGAGAACTGTCAACTAGCTGTTGACCATTACATAATCAGTTGAAACTGAAGTATAGATCAAAGGGGGAAAATATACAAGGAGAATGTGATAAGGTATGCAGTTCGTGGACTTCAGTTTGGTTTAAAGAATCCGTTGCTCCATGTGTGGCTCTCCTATGGCTCCTTGTACATGCCATCATTAGCCCCAGCCCTCCTGTATGGGAAGATTTCTGCATGTGGTGGTAACCTTGCTAAGATTGGTGTTTCCTCAGAGGAAGGCACTCCCCTATGCATTCATCCCTGTGTTCTCACTGTTTACCTCACAGCTGATGCCTAGTAACACCTATATTTGTTGAATTCTAAAAGGAAATGTGAGTTTCTTGATCATGAAACTACATTCTACAAATTATGAAATTTTAGGCCTTTGGGAACTATCATGTCAACACGCTCAGGGCTTCTCACATAAGGAAGGTAACAGTAAAATTATTTCTAACTGTAAAATATCTGCATTCCTGAAAGTCTGGTTTTAGCAGCTGTTTTTAAAATATATTTATCAGTTTACATTTTAAAAGTTTGAGGTCGATAGTTGTATTAGTTTCCTAGCTGCTAAAACAAATACCATATAATTGGTTGGCTTAGCAACAGGAATTTATTGGCACAGAGTTTCAAAAGCTAGAAGGCTTGCTTCCTCCGGGGCCTTGCTGGCAATCTTTGTGGTTCTTTGGCTTTTCTGTCAACATGGGAATGCACATTGCATCATCTTCTTTCTCTTGTGGATTAAGTTGAATTCCAACTTCCGGCTATTGTCCGTCACTCCTCTCTCTGTGGCCTTCTCTATGAGGCCTTCAGTAACAGAATGAAGACCCATCCTGACTCAACTGACTGCACCTTAAGTAATAATAACCTCATTAAAATCTCCTACAGGAAATGAGGAGTTAATGCATACTTGGTAAAGACTTTCTGTTTTGGGTGATGGGGAAAATTTTACTAATGGACAGTGGTGATGGTAGCTCAAAAATGTGAATGTAATTAACAGCACTGAATTATATATTTGAATGTGGTTAAAGGGGGAAATTATAGGGTGTAGGTATGATAGTAGGATAAAAATTTAAAAGAAAAAAAACAGGACTGTACAACACAAAAGTGAACCTAATATAAACTACGGACTATAGTTAAAAGGATATTTACAAAAATATCATTTCACCATTAGTAACAAAATTACCATAGTAATGCAAAGTGTTAATAATAGGAAAAACTGCATGGGTAAAGGAGTTATATGGGAACTCTTAATTTGCTGCATGATTTTTTCTGCAAACCTACAACTTCTGTAATAAAAAAAAGTTTAAAAAGAGGTCCTATCTACAATGAGTTCACACCCACATGATTGGATTAAGATTAAGAGCATGTTTTTCTTTGTATATACTTCAATCTGACACAATAGTCAAGCAGATATTTTTCTCTTGGAGGGTAAATTAGTGTCACATTCCAGAAGGGATGGATACACTTGTAACTATGTTTTTAAAAGAAGATAAAAAATAATTGAGGAGATATTAATTTTCACTAAAACAAAAAACACTACCCTAACATGGTTCTGTGGCTAGTAAAAAAAGATTTATGTGGGCTGACCAGACACTGGATTTTTAAATGAAGGATATAGGCATACCTACTGCAACAAAGACCTGATATAATAATGGCTTAAATAAAAGACAAATTTATGTTTCATTCATGTAACAATCTGAGCATTAACAGTCCAGGACGGATATCGTTTCATGGGGGCAGGGACAGAGGATCATTTTACCTTGTTCCTCTGCAATTCTCAACACAGAATTTTCACATTTTGTTCCAAAATGGCTGCTCCAGCTGTTGCCACCATAATCATGTTCTAGTCATAGAAAGGAGAAAAGGGAAGAGGGAGGCAATCCTTCTATTAAGGATGTCACAGAATTTACACAGAGTTTCATTTCACATCCCTTTGCCCAAACATATTTATATTTTACACCTAGCTGAAAGGGAGGCTAGTAAATGTCATCTTTCATAGGGGGAAAAAAAAAAAAGCTAAAACTCAGAGGATTTACTATCAAGAAGAAGAAATTGCGTATTATGGGACAGCTAGCTATGCTAGCTATGCTACAAGAGTTTAAGCCAGGAGGGATTTTAAATGGAATTTGAACTATTATTCAAATTCTTTCCTTTCAATAACCCAAAAACACCATATATATATTAAATTTTCAGAAGGTTTTGTGGGAAATATATGTGAATATGTCACCCTACACAAATATTGGTTATTGCTATTGCTATTATCTAAGGTGAGTGTAACAATCTATTACTGCAGTCTAACATATCAAAATTCTTTTGTTCATTATAAAATAATAACTTGTAATAGCTAAAAATTACTGAGTATTCATTATTTGCCAGGCACTGTTTTAAGCTTGTTAAACAAATTAACTTACATAATTTTCACCACACCTCTATGAGGAAGATTGCTATTGTGATCCCACTTTCCAGATTTGAAAAAAAAAAAAAAAAAAGGCAAAAAGAAAACAAAAAAAATGAAAGAATGTATTTCGCCCTTTTGACAAAGTATAATAGATAAGAATACTTTCATTTTCTTAACATATAATCTACTGAAGTCTGAATGAGAAAATGGATGAATGGAAACCCAAAATCCACATAAGGGAAAAGCAACCACCTTTCTCCAGCTTCATTTCTAATGACCAAAATATTGACCCTGCTCTAATGGAGCTGTCTAAACAGTTTGTGGCATATAGTCTTTCAAAAATGTTTAATGATGAAAAATTTGTTCTTTAGAGGGTGAGTGGTTTCATTTTATATTTAGAAACAATGAGATTATTTTAAGAAAAGTATATTGGAATATTAAGCCGGGCAAAACGAATTTTAGTGAAAAAGAAGTATACTTGTAAATTAATAAGAATATTTTTATTATTTGGCAAATTAATTGATGATTTTTGTATAATTCTAATATATCAAATTAACGATAAAAATTAAGTTCATATATTTTAAAGTTAAAAAATGATATACCTATATAAACGGTAGCAAAAAAAAAAAGTTTTCAGAAGCAGAGACATTCTTCAAATGTATGTATAGAGTGAAGACTTTGGCTCCGTATTTTTCTTCCCCAGTTTTCTAAAAGTGTTTTGAGACTGGAAAAAAATAGCGTCAATAAACGGAAAGATCAAACTGATTTTTATGTGAGCTATCCTGTAAGGCAATGCCTCTTTTCTCATCTGATGGGTAGCCTATTGGATGAGTGACCCCTACAGCCCCTTCAAGGAAGTGGATAGTTAAGTGAAGTACTAGTGGAGAAAGGAATGAAGCCACATGTAGCTGTGTGAGCTACAGCTATAGAAAAGCTGTGAAGATAGAGCAATTAGAAGAAGCATATATTTAGAACTTAAAATGCTCAGTTAGGTGTTCTGCTAGGGGTTAACAAGGGATCCCTCAGTTAAGACATAGCACAACAGCAGAGTGCAGAAAATAGTGATGCTATGGTCATTTTGCACCAAGCCACTCATATGATATATGATGCCCCTAAACTATTGTCTTTGTTTTATATAAGCTTTTACATGTTGTACATCTGTTGTATTATAAATGTGTTCCTGAGCATTGTAAATAAGTTTATATCATAATCATTTTGTAGCAATGTTTGGATACTTTCTCATTAGCTTTGAGTCATAGTTCTCATTTATCTCTTCAGAAACACCGCCAATAATTCCTATTGCTTGTTAATTGAGATCTGATCATAATTCAAGACTTTTAGTGTGGATAGTGCTGAGGAAGGAGTGGCAAGAGGCTGGAAAACTTGCAGAGGCTGGATCTCATTAGGGATTTGAATTTTATCCAGAAGAGAAGTGATATGAACTGACTTCTGTAGGAGTAAATCATTCTGTATGACTAAACTACAATATGGAAAGTAGATTTGGATCAGAGGCCTTGAAACTGGAGGACACAATTGAGATAGTGCATGTGACAGACAATCAGAATCTAAAGCAGAACAGGAACATTGGGCAGGGAAAGAGGAAACAGCTTTGAAAGGTATTAAGTAGTTACAAATCAACAAGACTTGGAAATCAATTACATCTCATCAAGACCTGAGGAAAGGAGCAGTCAAGGACAATTCCTAGGTTTCTGCTTGGCCATCACTACATCTTAATATCTCATAAGTACTGAGCACTTAAACTATGTCAAGGAGTTGGCTAAGTGCTTCCTGCTTGTTACCTTTTTTAATGCTCAAACAAAACCATATCTTCAACTTAGAAATTAAGAAACTGGAACTTAAAGGCAATAACTGATTTCCAAGATCATAAAGCTAGCATATGGTAAAATATTGAACCCAGATCAAAGAATTAACCACTTTGATTTAGAAGAGATTAGAGTGTCAGGCTTGAGAAGACCTCATGAGATCAGGACTTTAAAAACATGAGTTTGGCAGTCATAGGCAGGATATCAAATTTCCAGAAATTTTGAATGCATGGATTTTTCAATTTAAAAATCCAGGACTTTGGAGGCAGAGTGAAATATAAGTAATGCTTTTAGTATCCTTTATGTTATATGCCTAAAAATCACATTATTAACTAATGATTAAAGTATATTATATGTAAGTCATTTAGTTCAAAAATTATTTGCTTATTACATTTTAAAATTAGATAATCAAAGAGTAATTGAAAAATTACTAATTAAATTCATTTTTATATGACTTCATAGTTTCATTTCATGTGACTGTTTTCAGACATAGAGCAAATTCTGTTTCCTGAAACAGAAAACAGAGATGTCTGAACAAGGCCAAAGGAGAGAAGTTGGAGTGTTTGTGCCAAGCTGTAATGGCCATGAGTCCTGAAGGCCATGCTTGGCTGAAGGCCACGCTGCATTCTTGCTCCAAACTCTGAAAAGGTCCTCTGTTTTGCAACACATGAAGTGTCTTTACAGTATCAACTCCTGAGTGGACTGCTTGCATTTTAATCATGTAAATTTGATTGTGGCACTACTATTACTGGCATCTTTTGGATCCAAACACTTTGATTGATAAAATTTTTCTCAATAAGATTTTTCATTTTTATTTCTTCTGAACTTAAAAGTACAAACAGCCTGCTTAAGAACCACTGACTTTTTCTGCACCATTTGGCAAACAGTATTTGACAAAAGTGAAAACTGTGTGATTCAGATAGAATGATTACTGCAGAAATTGACTAGTTTTCGGCAATTTCTGCAGTTGAAATCAATGGTCATTCTCATCAAGCTATTCTTTTCACCCTTGGGTATTTTGATTCTCAATGGCTTCTGTTTCCTCAAGGGGGTCTTTGAATTTTTAGTATATTCTCTAAGAACATGATTACCAATAAGTAGCCCTGAATTCTATAAAATCCCTGTATTTTATTTGTCCTATTTGCTTGCTCCTCTTCTTGCTTCTTCTTGATGGCCACAATTATTGTGTTAGTAATTTTGGATGCTGAATAACCTGTTTTACTCTTCTATCACTTTTTGAGAGTGCTCAAACTCAGATAGTTTTTAAAAATGAAGTTTAAAAATGAAGTTTAAAAATGAAGTAGAATGTCACTCCTACTATAGTAAAAGCTTAACAGCTATCCAATATTCTTTCACCATCTGTTTCATTTTACTTGCAATATCAGCTAGCAAATTGAATCTGTGGTTCACTATCTCTATCTAGCTTCAAATACTTTTAAAAGATAGACAGTCAGCTTTCCTTGTTATTATTTTCTTCTTGTTACTAATTAAAAAATGAGCTTATGCATATTACAGAGCCTACACTTTCTTTTCCTTTTAGATATATCTCTTTGCCTGTAAGTGCCACAAAACTAGTGAGTTATTGATGAGAGTGCAGAATACACATTTATATTCTCCTTCCACAAAACAATTTTCTTAAACAATATCTAATAGACTAAAAGTACAATGGAATGGTATACTCATTCAGACATCCCCTGTAGAATCCTAAATGCATTTTTTAACTTACTGGTAGTCCACAGGAGTATGTTGCTCTTAGCAGATCTGAATTTCCAAGTGACTATTTGCCTGCACATGCAACATTGAGATTTAGGGAGGATCTAGACAGAAAATGAGAACTGAGAAGTACCCATGTTCATTTGAGATTTAACAACAGCAAGGCCTTTGGCGATTGGCAAATACTGTTTCATTAAAACATTGTGACTAAAACCAGATTGCTATGGCTTGCAGTGGAGACAAGGAAGCAGAGTGGATATTTAGAGGCAATTAGTATGGTTTGGCTATAGCATAAATTGGAAAAAAGTTAGTTGATAACCATGTGCTTTATTTTATGATTATTTATTTGTTTTTCTAAGGTTGGGAATGTCTTGAATGTGTCCATGTGCTGCTAGAAAGGACCCAGTATTGAAGAAAAGGTAGAATGTATCAGAAAGAGCAAATAACCAAATGACCAAAGGCCTTAAGAGATCCAGAGCACAGCCTAATGGAGAAAAAATATATAACTTTTCCACCATAAGTGGCCAAAGGAAGAAAGGATAAGTGTGAGAAAGTCAGACCAGTAGGCTTATTGACAGGAATTGATGGAGCAGCATCTATTTTCTCTGTTTGTTGGAGGTTCTGTCCACACTGAGAGAAACAAAAGCAGTGGTGGTGATGATGTGTTCAAAGTTAGTGGGGAATGGTGTATATTAGAAATAGGCATTGTGAGAAAAATGAAGTGAACTGACCTGATTCATTATAGCCAATATTCTTAAAAAAAAAAAAAAAAAAAAAAAAAGTATTATCTAATTAAAATTTAAACACCTTAAATTAAGAGGGATAGTGTCCATTGTATACATGTAGGAAAGTATATATTTGAGGGAAAAACTAAGAGACTATAAAAGAAGTCCATTCTTGGTGGTATTAGGGTCTGTACTAGGGTAATGGCAGCAAAGAGAGAGGAATAGGGCTGATTCTTCAAAATTTTGTAAACTAGGAAGATTTAATGCTCTGGAAAACTAGTTAGGGAATGAAGGGAAAATGAACTTATACAATTTATATAGAAGTATTTCATTGTATGTTACAATATTGTTCTAAACTATACTGCTTTCTTCCTTGAGTGATGGGGAATGAATTAGGCAATTATTAAATTATTAAAACAGTATCTGTCAGTTTTCATTATTTTATTCTTACTTCTCTTTAATTAATTAATTAATTCTCCTTGCATTTTCTTTTCAGTTGAACAGACCTATTTGTGATATCTGCATGAAATGAATGACTATCAAAAGAGTTCCACATTGTTATCACTATTTTTATTAATACTAAACCTTTTTATGCAGTATGCTATATTTGTAATTTAATTTGCCCCACATAGTAATTTGAAGAGGTAACCTTAAACATTTTTTGTATTTTAGGTTTTTGACATAGCAATAATATAAAATTAATATAAAAGATTAAATGCTAGTCCCTGGAAAGCAGACTCTGAGGTAGAGATTTGTGTGTAAGAATTAAATTGGGGAGTGCCCTCAAGAACAGCCACTGGGAAGTGGTGGCATTGGTGAGAAAGGAAAGAGGGACAGAAGGAGACAGTAACTGTGATGCGCTGAAACAGGTAAAGATGATCCCACAGGGATCTCTTAAATTGAGATGGCCCTTGAGATTTTTCCCAAATCGTGTGAAGGAGCCTGTGTTGACCAGTCATTTGACAGAGGCTGTCCTCAGAGAAGGAATGTGGTTTTGAACAGCACTCTTTCCAGTCAAAGTAAAGTGTCACAGAGGATCTCAGCTGAGAGCAGTCACACTTCCATTAGCTGTAGTTTGTGTTCTGGAGGCAGGATCTACCCAGCCCTCCGCAGCACTCCCTGCATTCACAGAAGTTGATAATGAAAAGATCTTGCCTTATTTCTTCCCACCCCCAATATCGCTCCCCAAAGTAACCACTTCTTTATTTATTTATTTATTTATTTTTAGCTTTCCTAGAGATTAAGATCTCAATACTAAATAATATGCTTAGGAGAGGAAACTAAGATGGCGGCTAGCTGAGACAGGGCGAAGAAAACGCCTCTGTGAAAAACACTAGCTAAAAACCAGAAAGTGACCTAGAATACTGGTTACAGCAATGCGCCAGCTGGATGAGGGCTCCTAGCTCCAGAGGGGCTGTATACTTGGTAAAACCAGAAGTCGGCATTCTGAAACGAGTGAGTAAGCTGGCTGGAAGACCCGCAGCCACGCGGCTGGCTGGGGAAGCCAGGGTTCAGTGTATGGAGACCAGCTGGCTGTTTAAAAAAAAAAAAGAAAAAGATAATAAAAAGAAGTGGCTCCAGTAGCAATTGTGGGAACCACGCAGAAAAACACAGCAAGAGGGGGCTGGGCCGGCCTCTTGGTGTCTGGCCGGGAAGATAGCCTGCAGCAGATACCCTTGGGTTCAGGGGAACAGAGGGGAGAGCCAGAAGCAGAAAGAAACTCTGTGGCTCACAGCTGGCCCCCCAGAGGGCTGGATAAAACCCTGCCTGGGGCCGTGCCAGCAGCCCAGTGCCCTCTGCACTGTCTCAGAGCTGGGAAGGAGGAACGGTGCAAGGAGGAGGGGGCTGAGACACCCCGTTCGGCCATTTTTGCTTCGGGCTGGGAGTGCGCCACCACACAGCCTGGCAGCCCGGGGCTTCCCTTGTGGGACGGCGCGCACTGGTGATGTAGCACAGCATTCCCTCGGCTGAGCTCCTGGAGGAGCATGGCTGGGAGGGGGGATCCGCTCGGAGAACCCAGGGACACTACCCCAAGTCCAGTGGTTTATGGATCAGCGAGAGAGAGGGTCTGGAGCTGAACTGAAATGAAGGCTTAGACTCTTGTGGCGGCCTTGAATCTCCGGGATCCTGGGGGATTTGAACATTAGAACTGCCCTTCCTCCCTGGCCACCCGTACACACGCCCCACATTCAGGGCAGACAGCTCCAGCAACACACCCAAACTGAGTTCTCCAACTGAACCCACAAGACTCATTTCCCCACTCACCATCGAAACAAGGTTGAGAACTGACTTGAGGGATACAGGTGACTCACAGACGCCGTCTGCTGGTTAGTTAGAGAAAATGTATGTCACCATATTGTGTTCCTGAAAAATTAGATCGATATCCCTTTTTCTTTACAACTTGAAAGAACCCTATCAAGCAAAACAAATGCCAAGAGGCCAAAAATAACAGAAAATCTTAATGCATATGATAAAACCAGAAGATATGGAGAATCCAACTCCAAACACACAAATCAAAATATCAGAAGATACACTATACCTCGCAAAATTAATGAAAGAACTACAATCGAGTGTCCGGCGCCTTCTCGCTCGGTCCCACGCGTCCTGTCCTCGGCCGGCAAGGAGAACAGAGGGAAAGAGGGAGAGACACAGACAAACCAACACTTGAGGCACACAGCGGTAGTAAATGCAAGCCTTTTACTGGAGCCAGGAAGAAAACTTTCTCTGTTACATATTCCACGCGAGGCCTTACACCCCGTGGGAGAACAACCTCTATGCGGCCGTCAGGCACGGCTCCCTGTGGGCTGTCTCTCCGAGGCTAGCGCGGGCACTTTCTTATATACGATAGTTACAACCAATGTGCAGGCACTACGTAAGCGTGTACAATAGGCTAGCAGGCAACCGCCGCCCTAAGCGTCATATGCGGAAACGGGATGCAGGCGCCATCTTGGCTCACTCGATGGGCGGGGGTAACTCGAGAGCAGGTCTCGGCGTGTCCAACAGGCCCTAACTCTAGAGCAGGTCGCGGCCTGTCCACTAGGCCCCAACCCGGGAAGCGGCTCTCCACAATCGAGGAACGAAAACATGGCAAAGGATTTAAAGGACATCAAGAAGACCATGGCCCAAGATATAAGTGACATAAAGAAGACCCTCGAAGAGCATAAAGAAGATATTGCAAGAGTAAATAAAAAAATAGATCTTATGGAAATTAAAGAAACTGTTGGCCAAATTAAAAAGACTCTGGATATTCACAATACAAGACTAGAGGAAGCTGAACAATATCTCAGTGTCCTAGAAGCCCACAGAACAGAAAATGAAAGAACAAAAGAAAGAATGGAGAAAAAAATAAAAAAAAATCGAAAAGGATCTCAGGGATACAACAGATAAAATAAAACATCCAAACTTAAGATTCATTGGTGTCCCAGAAGGGGAAAGAAGGATAAAGGTCTAGAAAGAGTATTCAAAGAAATTGTTGGGGAAAACTTCCCCAACCTTCTACACAATATAAATACACAAAGCATAAATGCCCAGCGAACTCCAAATAGAATAAATCCAAATAAACCCTGATCAGACTGTCAAATACTGAAGAGAAAGAGCAAGTTCTGAAAGCAGCAAGAGAAAAGCAATTCACCACATACAAAGGAAACAACATAAGGCTAAGTAATGACTACTCAGTGGCCACCATGGAGGCAAGAAGGCAGTGGCATGACATATTTAAAATTCTGAGAGAGAAAAATTTCCAGCCAAGAATACTTTATCCAGCAAAACTCTCCTTCAAATTTGAGGGAGAGCTTAAATTTTTCACAGACAGACAAATGCTGAGAGACTTTGCCGATGAAAGACCTGCCCTACTTCAGATTCTGAGGGGAGCCCTGCTGGCAGAGAGGCAGAAAGGAGAAAGAGATATAGAGAATTTTAACAGACATATATGGTACCTTACATCCCAAATCACCAGGACACTCACTTTTCTCTATTGATCACAGATCTTTCTCCAGAAGGGACCATAAGCTTGGACATAAAACAAGCCTCAAGAAATTTAAAAAAAAAAAAAAATTGAATATACTCAAAGCACATTCTCCAACCACAATGGAATACAAATAGAAGTCAATAATTTTTGAACTGTAATTCCACTAGTTACTTCCTACATGATATAAAATACACAAACTCTAAGGACAAATCAGTGGTTTTGAACTCAATGTAAAATATGTAATTTTAGACAACTATATAAAGATGGGGGAATGAAGGAGTATAGGAACATAGTTTATGTGTCCTATTGAAGTGAAGGTGGTATCAAAGAAAAACAAGATTGGTATGGATTTAAGAAGTTAATTTTAAGCCCCACAGTAAACACAAAGAAATTATCAGAGAATATAACCACAGAGATGAAAAGTAGAGTTTGGGTTAAGAGAAATGGGGGAAGGGGCAATGGGGAGTTAAGAAATGAGTGTGGAGTTGCTGTTTGAGGTGAAGGGAAATTTCTAGTAATGGATGGTGGGAAAGAGCATTACAACATTCTAAACGTGATTAATCCCACTAATGAAAGGCTAGGGAGGGGGTGGAATGGGAAGATTTAAGCTGTATATATGTTTCCACAACTGAAAAAAAAAAAAAAAAAAACAGTCTAACTAGATGACAATTGAATGCTAAGGATGAACTTGAATGGGACTGGAATATAGAGGACAGGTGGCTCAAAGGGACACAGTTGAGACATAAGGAAAAGGAAATATAGAATGTAAGCTTTTTATCATTGTTGAATCTATTATACTTCTTAGCTGTGCTTAATGGGATTGCATGAAAGAATGTTCTTGTTCATGGGAAGTGTATACATGAATTATAGTGTATGCTCGAGGATGTGTGCAGCTAACTCTCATATGTTCAGAAGACAGAGCAATAGATGATGGATGATAGAAAGGGAGGGAGGGAGGGAGGGAGGGAAAGAAATAGCAATGTGACAGCATGTTAAAGTTGGTGGATTGAGCTATCGGGAGAGGGGATCAAGGTATGATGGAATTCTGTGTATGGGGCTAGTATTGTTTTTGCAACTGTTCATATAACTTCGAATTTATTTCAAAATAAAAAAAAATATGCTTAGGCCATTTTTCTATCAATTTGAACCATTATTCAAATAGACAAATACAATTTTTTCTTCACTTATTCTAATTGTTCATTTATCTTTCCCTTTATTCTTCATATAGGTACATCACTATTTGTGTTTCCTTGAGGTAGGCCTGACCCTGAATTCTAATCAAGGTTCACAGTTAAGCAAGAATGAAGATTTGGACTTGGTTCAGATTTGCTTTTATTTGGGTTTATTTCTGAAGTAGCAAATAGAGCAAAGGATAAGAATGAGATAAGGATGCAAGTAGGTAGATGCAACTTCCTATTGCCTTTCTTGTTTCTAAAAGTCCTATACCTGAATTTAAGTGGATAAAGCCTTCCTTCATGGAGAGGGATTTACAGCTGGGAGGCAGAGCCAAGGTTCTCTACACTTAATCCCATCAGTTAATTCTCAGCCCTCACACATGTCCATCTTTCAAGGTCTGGGTCAGCTGTATTTTTACTTTTATCATAATTACTATCTATGCTTTATCTACAAGTTGTTTCTAAATGTTGAAAACATTTAGTAGAGTTTGTATCATTATTATTGGTAAATATTGTTTACAGCAGTCTATTGGTGTACTGGAGTTACATGTCCTGGTCTACATTTTCTGTGACGTTATCGCGATGCCATTTTTCATTTCAGAAATCAAGTCCCATGTTAGGGGTTTCATATGCTTCATATCTCAGCCCTGCCATTCTTGTACATTTTTAATTTCAGATTGTTCACTTTTTTCTTCTCTCTTTTTTTACTTCCTTTCTGTTTTGCTTTAATTCTTTTTTTTATGAGAAAAAATATACTCTTCAGAAAAAAAAACATATTCTTAAGATCGTCATGCTTTTTAATTCAATTTTTTCTTTCCTTTTTTTCTTGTGAATGATTTTATTGAGTCACCCTGTATCATAGAGACTTTTCATTTGAACCCTTCCCATCCCTCTTCTTGCTAAATATAACTGGGTTTTCCTGAAGCCAGCTAAGCCATTGCAGAGTTATTCCAACATGTATCTTCTCTGTTCTTTTGCAGTATCCTTTTCTGCCATTCATGTCTTCTTGTTTCTTGATTTATCCCCTTGTTTTGTTTTCTTATACCCTCAGGTAACTTTTTGCAAAAGGATGTGTTAAGAGGTAAACATTCTGAGTCCTCTTGTGTCTTACAATATCCTTATTTTAATTGATATTTTGTGTATTGAATTCTAGGCTCAAAATTATTTCTCCCCATAACTTTGAAGATATTGCTTCATTGTTCCCTGGCATTAAGTTTGTTGATGGAAAGTTGAGTGATCTTTTAATTGTTTCCTCTGAGAAATTTTTAGGATCTTCTGCGGTCCTACAGAATATTTTTGGAGAGGCTTCTTTTTTCCTTAATCTTGCCTTGCATTTGTTTGACCCTCTTGTTCTGTCTGAAGACTCATGTTCTCAACTCTGGAAAAATTTTCTTCAGTGTATTTTTTGTTGGTTTCTTTCCCTAAATTCCCTCTACTATCTGCCAGAAAATCTTATTAATAAAATTTTAGATCTCCTGGATTGATTTGCTATGTCTTTTATGTTTTCTCTCATATTTCTACTTTAGATTTTTGTCCTACACACCAAGGGGTTGCCTAAACTTTATCTTATTTTCTACATCTTTATATCTTTTTGTTTTTTAATCCAGGAATTTTCCTTAACTTTCTTTTATAACAATTTTATCTTTCGTGGGAGGAAGGGCAAATCACATTATTAATGTCTTAAGGTGCTTTTTTATTCTCTGGCTATTGCTTTTTCATTGAAAAGAGTGAAAAATATATACTTTTTCCCTCATTGATAAGGAAAATGATGATTTGAGAATTAAGACCATCAGATATCTTGAATAAATATAATATAGATTTAAACAGGAGTAAAAGAAGCCGGAATTTATTTTGTCACATCTAATTTTTAGCCTATTGGAAAATATTTTTCAAAGATGAGCGCTAAGCTATTCAGCTTATAATCAATCATAGACCTACTTTCTAACTTATTGAGACACTTGTGAAACCCAAGTGACTTTTTTTGCAGTTGACAAAATTTTAGCCTTACTTGATCCTAGTTAATGTGACAGATGGTTCTCCTGGGCAGTCAGTTCAGTTTATTTACAAATTTAACCAAAGAATTATGGTTCACAGAAGCAAAAAAATAAAAAATAAAAAAGTTTGTGGAATTGTTTACCAAATATTCTGAAAATTAAATAACACATTCAGAGTTATTTAATTCACATACTTAAATTCCTGTAATGCAATAAGTCAAGACCTGTTTTTAAGAAGGAAGTTAATATTTAAAATATTAAATATTAATATGTAGTTAATATTTAAAATAATTTAATATTTACATGGAAAATATTGATTTTATTATTCTGCATTATAAACATTTTTCTTATGGCTATTTTTTAGTACCTTCATTTTAAATTAAATTATTGAAAATATATTTTTATTTACTATTAACTATAATATCCTTATCACTATTGAAATACTTTTAGAAATTACAGAATGATTTAACTTGGGGTTCACTGTGATTAATCTCTGAATAGATATTTATATTCTTTGATTTTTTTTCCTGAAAATGAAATTAGCTGTTAGCTGAGTAGTTGTTTAATCTCTGCTACACACACTTATTGCCTTGTAAGTTTTATCATTTGATATTTGGCAAAACTCATCTTTGAAAGGATGTGTGGTCTAAGGTATTAGAGGTTAAAGGATCGTCCCTTTTAAGCCTGCAAGTTGTGTGTATTAGTGAAATATAAATTACAGTTCATCTGCAGATATGAACCTCAGCCTTCTCCTAATTTGGAGAAATATTTGCCATCTTTCATGCCAGTGGAAACATTGGTCTAACACACATAAACAGGCTAAAAAATTACCCTGACTACTGGAAATAATACTGATATCTTGCACTTAATTTTAAGTTTATCAAAGTCAGATATCATGGTCTGAATATTCCAAATATACCTTCAAATAGCTTCTCATTATGTTTACTCTCATTATCACAAGGTGCAGGACACATTGTATTTACATTAATCACAAACCTAGCAGAGGGTATTGATGTATCACATAGTTTGGATGGCCCTTAATCTTTTTCTGCATTGGAAAGCCTCAATTGACCCCTCATAAGATAGGAATAAATATATAAAAATATAGTCCATATTTGCAGGTGGGCTGAACTATTTCTCTCTTTTCTACCCCTGCCCCCTCCATCTCCTGTCGTTGTCTTTTTATTCTTCTTTTTCTCTCCTCCTTCTCTTCCCTCTCCTCTTTTCTCTCCTCTTTTCCCTCCTTCTTCTCCTCCTCCTCCACTTCCTTTCTCCCTCCTCCTCCTCCTCCCCTCCTCCTTCTCCTCCACCTTCTTATTCTCCTTTTCCTTCTCCCTCTTCTCCTTCTCCTTCTCTTTCTCCTTCTTCTTCTTCTTCTTCTCTCCTCCTCCTCCTCCTCCTCCTCCTCCTCCTCCTCCTCCTCCTCCTCCTCCTTCTTCTTCTTCTTCTTCTTCTTCTTCTCTCTCTCTCTCTCTCTCTCTCTCTCTCTCTCTCTCTCTCTCTCTCTCTCTCTCTCTCCCCCTCTCTCTCAAGAGCACATATAAACACATAGGAGTGTACACAGAGTTTCTATGAATTAATGGCTCTAATTTTTTCCCATCATTTCAGTAGAAGTGAGGTTTAATACAAACTTCTATAGCAACCCACTTCAATTTTTTTAAGATTCAGTAAACCAGCCTTGCACTATCAACCATGATGGGTTTTATGTAAATAACAATTAAAAATCCATATGTAAAACATCATAAGTGGTAAATTTTCTGTTAAATTAATCTGCAGTGTCAGTATAAGGGATCTCATAGGAGTGCATTAATATCTCAAGAAAGGATTTTTTTTAACAGTTTTATTCACACACCATATAATCCATCCTAAGTGTACGATCAATGGTATAATCACATAGTTATGCACTCACCACCACAGTCTATCACAGTGTATATGAGAACATTCCTATTTCTTCTGAAAAGAAAGAAAACGAATTCCCCACCTCTCCCTTATAGCCCCCCTATTATTGACACTTAGCCTTGGTATAGCACCTTTGTTACAATTAAAGAAAGAATGTTACAGTGTTACTGTTAACTATAGACCTTAATTTGCATTAACTGCATTTTTCCCATGTACCACCCCACTATTAACACTTTGTAATAGTGACATACATTTGTTCTAGTTCATGTAAAATCTTTCTTATTTTGTATAATTAATCTCTGTCATCTTCTACTCTAGGTTTCACTAAGTTATACAGTCCCAGCTTTTATTCATTAGCTTTCCTTCTCGTGACATATGTGACCCTAATCTTCCTCTTTCAACCAAACTCATGCTCAGCTTTGTTAATTACATTTAAAATATTGTGCTACTATTACACAGTATTGTGCTATTCAGGAAAGATTTTTCACGTGCATTATTACACTTATTTCCTTTTAGATAATAAAGTAAGTGTCAATAATGATAACATTGCTAACAATATTTATTGTATGTTTTTATTATGTTCTGAGAACTATTCTAAGCACACTACATCTATTAATGATTTAATCTGCAAAACAACTCCATGAACTAGGGTTCTATTAACATCTCCATTTTACATTTGAGTAAACTGAAGCACAAGATCACACCGTTAGAAAGTGGTAGAACCAGGTGTTTTTGTTTTTGTTTTGTTTTTGTTTTTGTTCTTTTCCCTATGCAGTTAATAAATTTTATAACTTTTTTAAAAAAAAGTAGAATAGTAGAACAATGGTACAAAATATAAGAATATTTCAAAGACCATCTATTACCTTATTCACTTATTAACACTTAGCCCAGTTTTCCCTTTACCCCTAAACACTTTGGTTGATGTTTCCTAGGAATAGGGAGATTCTTTTACAAAACCTTAGGAGAGTTGTCAATTTCAATGAAATGAACATCTGTCTAATCCATACCAAATTTTTTCAATTGAACCAGTAATACCCTCTGTAGCATTTTTTTCTACAAGTAAAGGATACATTTATGCATTTAGCTTTCATGTCTCTTTAGTCTCTTTTTATATTAACATTTCCACAGCCTTTCTTTATCTTTTATGACATTGACATTTTTGTAGAATACTGTGTGACTAAGGCCTTTTGGTACTATAAATAAATGCTGAATTGAAAGCTGGTAGTGAAAGAAACATCTGAAAGAAACATCTTAAATATAAAGAAATTTATTTGAAAATTTTACTAGATATTCTAAGAAACTAATCAGAAAGTTGAGGCTATATTTATTCTGCTGTTTCAAGGAATGAGGGACAAAGTCTAAGAAAGTAGAAAATTATTATTATTTAAAAATTAAAAAGTCTAAGAAAGTAGAAAATTATTGTTATTTCTAGTTTTTCACTAAATCTAAGTATCGAAGTCAACAGAATAAAGTTCTAACATCTCTGAGACCTTAGCAAGTGTGTCTAATACTCTAATGAAAATGATAAATCATATATAATAGATTGATTAGTTAATTGAGTACACACCTAAAGTTTATATTGACTCTTTGTTTCTTCAACATTACCCAGATTGAGCATGTATAATTCACCCTGTGAGGTCAAATAGTTAATCAAGATAATGGTAACTTAACTAAGCTGCTGACTGGAGATAGAGAGAAGTGGATGAATTTGAGTGCAATTTGGGAAGGCAAATTGACAAGATTCAGTGATGAATTGACCATAGGAGGTGAGCTGGAGGTCACGATCGTGGCTGACTCCTAAGTTCCAAGTATGCACATCTGACTGGATGATGGTGTCATTCACTGATCCAACCAAGGATGGTAGAGGACCAGGTTGTGCAGGGAAAGATCAAGAGTTCAGTTTTGAACATAATCTTGTCTTAGATATTTGAATAGAAAAACTGCATTAGATATAAAAATATGAAGCTTGGTGAGGACAGAGGTAGAAAAATCCAAGAATCACCTGCATATAGGTGATAATAAAAGCATTGACTGTGGAAGAGATTCACCTGAGAAGAGTCTAGAGACAAGGGGTAGACAGCCTAAAACTGAGCCTTGAGTTATTCCCACATGAAAGGGCATGTTGGAGGCTGGTTAGATTTCCAAGGAGCATGGGGGAAACAGCAGTAAAGGAGATAGAAGTAAAACCTAGAGCACATGCCTCACAAAGAGTAGAAAAGAGAGTGCTTAAAGGAATAGGAAATATTCACTGATGTCAAATTTGCCAAGAGGGCAAGTAAGAGTAGTGCTGAAAAAATGCCCTGGAGTTTGAAAAAATGATGGCTCTGATGGCTTTAGGTAGAGCTGTTACTGTGGAGTGATGAGTTTATAAACCAGACTGGGCTGAATGATCATAGGAAAAGTGATAGTGAGGAAGGTGAAACAGCAGACAAGTGTTTTAAATGGTGACTGTGAAGAAATAAAATGGGTAGTAGCCGGAGATTTTATGAAGTTGAGAGGTTTTTTTTTTTTTTTTCCTTTTAATATTACTTTGGGGCAAGTTTTAATGTCACTGGAAAAAAATAAGTTGAGAAAATACATTTGAATATCTAGAGGTGTGAGAAGTTAATTGAGCTTAAGTTCTCTTAGAAAGTGGGAAAATATCATGATTTAAAGCACAGGAGGTAGGATTGGCCTTGGAAGTAGAGGCAGCTCTACTATCAAAGGAGGGAAGAAGAAAAGGAGGGGCACAGATGTAGAAAGAGTTGTAGATTTAGAGAGTTAAAGGAGTCCCTGTTAAAAAATTCTATTTTCTTTATGAGGTAGGGACTGAGGTAATCCAAGGAGAAATGAGGACACAAATGAAAAATGTTTTCAGAAGCTCAAAGAAAACTTGCCCTGTCATTGAGGAGAGTAAGAGAGGATTGCTTTGCCAAATGGACAGTGTTTGGGGATTTTTTGAGATTAGAGATCTTTCATTTATTTTGAGAATGTCTGCCCTGTGTGTGGCATTTCTCAGCATTTGTGGCTGCTCTTGAGCAGGTTGGAGAAAGTAAATAGTTTATGGTAGATTGCGGTCTGCAAGGCAGATGTGATAAAAATACAGAGGAGTTTGAGTGTTAGAATAGTATTATTGAAATGATGGGTCAGGAAATTGATGCTAAATATTATGGGAAGTGAATGAAGGGTAGGGGTGATAGGTTTGAAGGAAGCAGAGCGAAGAGTGTTCTGGAGGTTATGATGAGGTTAAAGAAAATCAGTGTCCTACAGGCAAACTGTAGGAAGAGGCAGTTTTGCTTGAATCCATGATTTTACATGTGGAAGCATCTCAGGTGGTCTTGAGTACCTTGATGTGCTTATGTGAGAGAGTGTGGAGTGTGGATGTGACAGGGCATGGAAGAAACTCTCCTCTGCTGTGGACATTGGAGGCCTGAGAGGTGTGCCTGAATGTTGAAAACAGCTTCCATGATGTGGTGGTGGGGTGATCGGTGATTCAAGGAGGTCTGGGAGCCATTGCCAGAGATTTTAGTAAATAAAAGGTAGTAACTGAGAGATTCAGGTGGCCATAAATTGGAGGAGGAGAGCATGATATTTTTGAAGCATTTTGCTTGTTTTGTTTCATTTTGCTTATTTTGTTCTGTTCTCTTTTAAACAAGAGGGCAGGGAATTAATGGTTCAGAAGTAGTTAAAGGAAGCAACCTATAGCAAGCCCCTAAAATGTAGAAAGTACTCGGAAATAAACAGAAAGTAGTTGATAATATTGCTAGGATGGTGGTATTATCAGCAGTGGGCCATGTCTTCATTTAAGACAAGGAGGGTGAAAGGAAAACCCCAAGAAGCTGCTGGTACAGTGGGATTTGCTAATTCAGGAAACACTCACCAAAAGGATTTGGAGGTAGGGAGAGTCACAGGGCCGGTTCGAGGGATAGCTTCGGTGCATGGAAGAAAATCTGAAGTCCAGCAATGCCCAGGCAACTTCCCTATAACCAAACTGACATGCAGTGTATGACTGAAGCAAGTATCTTATTACCCCCTCCAAAAAAGAGTTACCAAATTTAGTCTCTATTACCACACTCAGTTTTACGAAGAAAAATACGTTAAAAGGCAGTTTTTGATGAACTGTGCTTTGTGTCCTGAATAGTCTTTACTCAGATATCTACATGGCTCACTCTCACTGTTTTTAAATCTTCCCCCACAGTCACCCTCTCAGAGGGGCTTTTGTCCCCCATTCAAGCTCTCCTATCCTCCTCCCAGCTTCATTTTCCTCCTTAGGGCTTTCTATCCTCTGGCAGTTCCTGTGATTTACTTGTTTTGCCTCTTTCTTCTCACACTACTGCGTAAGGCCCTTGAGGGCAGGCTATTCCTCTGTCTCTTCAATTAACAACTATAACACCAGCTGCTAGAGCCCTACCTGAAACATGGTGAAACCTAGTAGGCTCCATAAATAATTGCTGAAAGAATGAATTAGCAATTTCATGAACTAATAGATACAGAAATGCAGTGTGGTCTGAGGACGATTCCAAAAGAGGAGTTACAAAAACATTTGGATCAATGAATACATTGTTAGAATAAACGGGGGCCCTCTGGGGTTGTAGGGCCCAGTGCACATGTGGATGAATAAATTATGCTATGGGAGTTTTAAAGTGGGCTCTTTATTTCAGAGTCACCTCAGGATTACATTATGATTTTAACGTCAGTTAAGAACTTAATTCCCTATCAAATAGCCCACTCAATGGTCCTCTTTTGGTTGAATTTTCAAAACCAAATAAAGCACAGGGCTGTTACCCTGCATGAGCCAGACTTTGCAGCTGAGAGCCTCCGGGCATGTCAAGGCCCCAGCTTAGATTAACTGCCAGTTTCTGCAACTGCAGAAATTAAGCTACAGGAACTTCGAAAGCATGAGAATGAGTGAAGAAAGAGGGACTTTATTTCCCTGTTATAAATTGCTCAACATCCTCCTTAGAATGTAGTTAAAATTCCACTTAACTGAATATAGATATTTTTTGGTGTTTTTAAAAGTTGTGGGAGGTTTGTTGGAAGAAAAAAAAACACAATTGGTGGCCAAATTTTTTTTTCTAAATCTACTGAGTGAGAATTTCAAACCTTATGATCATAATGACTGTGCCTTATCTTTCTATTGATTTTGTACCTTATTTTTAATCTTTTGTTTGTTTAGTTTTCTTTGTAAAATTACCTTCTATATATAATGTATATATAAGATACATATATACATATATTTGCCCTGGCATGAAAAGCAATGTTATTTTTGGAAATTTTTTTAAATTAAACACCTTTCTTCTATATAGTAAATATATTATTATTTTTTTGTGTGTGTATTTGTGTGTGTATATGTGTGTGAATGTTATATAAAAAGAATATATTGGCTATATGAACAGGCTTATAGCCTTTAAAATGTCATTTTAACTAGACAGTCTCTGCATTTCCCATTCTTACTGGATGACATTAAAGGAAGAGTGTAGTGATGTCAAAATAGAGTAATGCTTGACTAACCATCTTGTGCCCTAGGCACAGACCTGCAAGGAGATCCATCACTAATTTCAAATTTCCTTTTGAACTGATGGTGCTAGATGGTTAACATGTTGTGTAATGACCTGTAGGAATCAATAGGATGTCTGTCCAATCCCAGGAAGATAAATATGGATGAGTCCCATGCCATCAGTCATTTGGGCTGCTGATGTTAATGTATATTCGTACTCATTGGGAGTCATTCAGGAAAGGGAATTGGTTCCAGAATAACCCCATTGCAGCCTTTGGGTCTCAAGCACCAGAGATGGATCAGATTCTTTATAAATGCATTTAAAGAGTGATAATGCAGCTGAACAATTTCCTTCTGGCTTTTACTGTAATAAGATAGAAATTTCTGTTTATCAACAGTGACTGCAGGGTTATAGTTTAAAAAAGAAGAAAAAGATAAAGAAGGAGAGAACCCTAGATTTTTGAGATTCAATTCAGATGCTTTAGAAATATATTTCTCAATGGTTTGGCAAGTGTTCTCTGGTCTCTGTTTTTCACTGCTTATGTGCGTATGTGCCCCTTGCTTCCTGGTTTCTATGTATGTGATAGCCCAAGGAATTGAATTTACAGTATAAAGAAACTTGGTTTTTGAGCACAATTGAGCAGGAAGAGCAGGAGGGCAGTTATGCATAAGATTATTTTGCTTCCAGATTCTTTGTCCTGCTTCCATTCAGTACCCAGAGAAGAGCTTCTGCTAAGTTAGCCATTTGTGCAAAATGTCTCTGAATGGTTTGGTCATGAATTCCTGTAATAGTTTGTTGATTAGTAATAGTGGTGACATATTGTACACCAGAAGGAAAATGTTGCTAATAGCATCAGCTTCCAAAGCATAGCTGATGCAAAAAAAACCCTTCTCATTTTCTTTTGACAAAATAAGTAATTTAACTTGAATATTTTAAATTATTCACCAGACATATCCAAGTATTTTTGTAGTACATACATATAGTAATAATTCCATTCAGATATGAAATATAGTTATGTAGTGCTTAGAACCATAAATCTCAGTGCTCAACAAATTAAAAAAAAAAACATTATAGGGATTATGTTGATAATAAACAAATGGGAAATTGTTCTTACAGTCTTTTTTTTAAGATGCAATCATTTTTAGGGGTGAAAAATGATAGGATAAAATTAAGATCCATATTAAATTATACCTGACCCCAAATTTATAATGAAAGGTAATCACTGTTATATTAGTGTTCCTTAATATTTTATCTTATATGTACCATCCTAATACCTTTTTCCTAAAGGGAAAAATACTCCAGAAAATTTAGTTTAGCAAAGAAAAAGAATTATTACTCAATATGGAGAGTATACTGTATGACAAAAATATATACTAAAAGCTTTTATAAATAATTTCATTTCATATTTTTACAATAATTTCATATATAACAACCTTACACATGAAAAAAACTGAGACCTCAGGAAGTTAATTGCTTGGTCATATTCACATGTCTGATAATAGAAACTGTGTTCTTTCCATAACCACATGCAGTTATTTCTTTGGTTTTGCCTAGGAAAAGAGAGGCAAAAAGAAAGCAACAACTACTGGAAAATAAGATAAAGAATTTAATGAGAGAAAAAGAGAAAAGAAGAGAAGGTGATAGCACAGAAAAAGAATGACTATAGTTAAAAAAAAGAAGAATCTCTGAGGGAGTCAGGAAATCATGGGAAACTCAATGTAAACTCAAACATTCAATTAAAGAACTCCTTCCTATACTGTTGAGTGCCCCAGAATTTTCTATCAGCTTCCATCTTATAATTGCTATGTTTTTAACATAATGGAACTGAAATTATCAAATGAAATTCTGTATAACTGAAGAGTATTACTGTACTTATTTAAGGACATTTTCTCCTCAGCATTCTAATCTTGGAGAGATACCATATTATTTTCATAAAGAATATGTAAAATTAACATAATTAGAAAAATTGTAATACATCAATGTTTGTTTAGTTTTAATATGGTTTCTTATAGATTTTCATTCCATTCAGAAAATGTTGCTTAAAAATTGTCATTAAAGGGCAAAAATTTGTCTTCACTAGTTTTCAATTAAATTTTTATCTATTGCTTTAGATGTAAGAAGGTATGGTGGCAAATGGTTTATTATTTAGAATTGAAAAAGTCATTCTTAAGTTTGCTTATACCTTTTTAAAATTAGATGGATTCACCCAGACACTAAGCTTTGAACTGGGATCCATAAAACCATGATGATTCAAGAAAAATAATCCACTAATTTAGACTAATTAGGGAAGCTATGTGAGTATGTTAAACAGATGCATTGCACGTGACAGTATGTCCCCTATGGATGGGCTTAGTTTGAGTTAAACCTTGAAAATAGAACTGTGGTCTGCTTCTCATCAGTGTCAAAATATCATATAGTTTTCTACAAAAATGTATTTTCTTCAATTACTGACCCAGCTTCCCTTTTTCCTTCATCCCAGGGGTACCCACATTCTGGGAAGGATTTAAAATAAAAATATATATAATGCACTTGGAGCTATGTATCACTTTTTTTTTGTTTGTTTGACTGATTATCTCCTTGTGCAGAGCAAAGGTTACTATTTGCTCTCCTGAACAAGAAAAAAAACTCCTTCTGCCTGTTGGGGATGGAAGGAGTAGCCAAAGTGCTCACTTCAGAGCATCAATCTGAAACTATGGTTCTCAACTGGGTTTGATTTTGCCCCCTAAAGGACTTATGGCAATTTTTGGAGGCATTTCTGGGTGTCACAACTCTTGGTGGTGGGAGGTGGTGCTACTGACATCTAGTTTGAGTAGAGGTCAGAGATGTTGCTATACATCCTACAATGCACAGACTATGCCCCAGCAACAAACAATTCTCCAGCAAAGAATATCAGCAGTGCTGAGATTGATCTGCAATGAAGAAAGTCTGAGGAAACTCGTTAAACTTCTGTTAAATACCTACTTTTACCTGAAAAAAATTCACATAAGGAGGCAAAGGAAAATCTACGTTTAGTTATGATTTATTTAGTAAAGCATTCATCTCTTTCCTCTAAAGAAATATTATAGCCTAATTGTACTCTATGACACAAAACTGAGCTCTCACTAACCAACTTCTCAGAGAGAATACACATACGCATGCATATATCAAAATGAAAGGGAGAATACACACAAACATCACACACCAAAATGCAAGGGAGAATACACACACATACACACAGACACACACCAACATGAGTGCTACATTTCTGCACACAAACACAAGCACACACACCATTGAAACTGAAAGTATATCATGTGTCCATTGCCTTAAAGACTGCTCCCACACACTGTTCTATTGACTTCATCTCCTTATTCTGTGGTTTAAGAAAGTGAGGTGATAAATAATCAGTGATCACAATGAATTGGAGTTGAAATGGACATTTCAGTTGTTACACTGATTTTTCTGAATAATTCATTATACTTTAGATTCTTTTCTCATAGTTGAAAGCACAAGAGAAACTCAAGCTGGCAAACAGACACATAAATGCTAAGAAAACAAGAGAGAGAGAGAGAGAGAGAGAGAGAGAGAGAAGAAATGTGCCTGAATATCCAAGAGACGGTTTTGGGGAACAAATATGGGAGGATTTTTTTTTCTCTTATTCTGCCTATTTCTCCTTAGTTTGTTCATAAAACATATTCCCAATTGAGCAATCAGAATAAATTCATATCATAATTGAATGAGATTTTTACATTAGAATAATTTCAATGCAAGATTTACATTCTAACTTCTCTGATAAGAGTAAAGCATATATTTCCTTCACATCCTTTCACCACACACCTATACGAAATTGAAATCCTTCAGCCTTATTCTAGTTGAATAAATGAATACATTTGTTTCATCAATTCTGTTCTTTCTGGATTAGTCATCGCCATTACCATATATATGGTTAGCTTTTAAATTGCTAAATACTTTTATGGTTTGGAAATATGGCTTATGTCTGTATCTCACAAATAAGTGAGGAAGGAAATGTTTTTGTATTATGACTGTAGGTGATCAAAAATATTTATCACTGCTGTAAGGAAATAGCTGCTGTTATCACTGTTTTTTGATGTTTTTAGGGAGCACCCATGAAAGAATCATTCATGTCAAGATTGAAAGTAGTGTTTGGTTACAATGTGGAAAGTGGCTATCAGACCAGTTAATGTACAATTTTGATCATTGCCATAAGAATCAGCAAGAGCATATCATCATGTGATTATAGAAAAATGAACAGCACTGTTCACAAGAGCTTGGCAATTAATTAAATGATATGCTTGTTCATCTCACAGGTCAAGCAGATAATTGTGCTGAAAATTGCTTTGAAATCATGCATGGTTCAATTTAGCCCTTTTGAATCCCAAGAGAGATTTATAGGTCACACTGCATATCACACTTCTTGTGGATGAGGGACTAATACGAACTAATCCTGTTAGCATGCACAGTGGAGTAAGAGATAGCTAAAGATTCACATTTACATGGTACAAGTTAACATGCCCATTAAAGAGCCCTTGCATGCCTTTATTACTTTTTGGGTATGTAAAGACATTAAAGTAATTATTTTAGACTTCATTTAGCATGCATTTCTCTGACTGTTTATGATAGCATCAACTTCATTTGATCTTTATGTAATTTTGTATACCTCTCACACAGATAACACTTAGCACCTTTTCTCTCTCCAAAACTAGCAATTAAAAAATAAGAACAGACATTGATTTTTCCCTTAATGCTCAAACCCATAGTCACCCTTAAAATATAGTATATTTAGGTCAATATTGAAAAGTTTTAAAAAAACCGTTTGAGGAAAATTATTAAAGTTTACAGAAATTTAGATTAGTGGCAGCATTTTAATAATTTAACTGAATACTGTTTCTCAATAATACATTTTGCATCTTTTTATTATTTGGGAGCAGAATATTTACTTATTAAATGTTATTAAAGCAACTGTAAACAAAACTCCAAGCTTTTTCTGTCAATTATTTTATATAATGTAGAAAATTCTTATCCTTAACTGAATTCTATCTCAAAACTGAGCTAAAGCTAAAAAAAGTGAAGATAAAAGATACCTTAGAAGATTACCTGATAGAGCACTCACCTTTTTTTTTTTTTTTTTTTAAGTCAGGAAACAGAGGCTCGGAGAGGTTAAGTAACTTGTACAAGATTACACAGCTATTCAGTGGTAGAGGTAGGAAGGACCTTCCATTGAGCCACAGATATGCCCTGATGTGAGTTAGTTGCTTTATTATTTCTGGTCAAAGTCCCAGACTACCTGTTGCCTACACAGAAACAAATCGTTAAAATGACCAATAAACCAACTGAAAAACTTGGGTGGACTGCTGAATGATTGAACTAAGAAAACAATATGGCCTTAGGTGAAGCAACCAACTTTACCTGTATCAAAAGCCATTCTCAGAGAACCTGCTGCATAATTATAGTTTATCAACTATCGATTGGGGCTAATCTGTATTTGGAAATCTTAGCAACTATTCTATCTAAAATATTTTATAATAATTTAGACAATTCTTTATCTATAAATGAATAGCATTCTTTTACCTGTATTTTTCCTTATTTCTATAGGATCAAATGAAATGGATTTAGGCCTTTGCACAGAGATAAATAAGAGTGTCTGCATACTTTTGTACTGGTCAATAATAGTTATCTTAGCACATTCAAGACAATACAACCTGGGCAGTGAAAGGAGTCCTCTCATCTATTGTATTTTAAACATTTTTGATTCTTTATTATTTAGGAAAGTATCAACTATAACACTTCAAATCTAATATGCTGTAGCCAGTTTTATCTTGATAGTCTAGAGCTCTCTGTGCAATAATTTATTTTCAATCATTTGGCAACATGGATATTTAAACATGTACTGTAAATTCATCATATCAGTCTTAGCAGTAAAATAGGATTCTGTATAAGGGAGATACATCTTGGACTCTATCCAAAGAATTTGTATGCTGTAGTTAGTAGGAATTTTGAACACCAATGCATGCTTACAGGATCCAGGCAGGTACTGTACATGCATGAAAAAGGCTGGAAATAAGAAAATAGGAAGTTGTGGGGAGGCTTTTGGGAGCATGTGCTTCTTAAAGCCAATTCTTCCCATATGGGAATCCAGCCCATTGTTGCCAGAATTTCAGAATTTTTAAACAATAGTAAGTAGGATTGGAATTTAAAAATTCCCAACTTGTAAATGGTGGCTTATTTTTACCACTTGTCATGGAGGGCAAACAAACATGTTTGGGGACCATTTATATATAAGATACAGGATGCCAGTTTGAACCACTTGGGACAATTTCATAGCATAAAACTTCTGTATATAAGAAGATTTTAGTATCTAATGAGAAATTTTTTTTTCTATTCACTCTATTTTCTTTTTTCTGTTACACTATTTTCTTTCGTTTATATAATCTTTAAAAATGTGGGAATTTCCTGCTAGTCTCCATGTCTTGTTTTTTAACTATATCTCATGTGAAATAAGAATATTTCTAAATTAGATTTTAAATGAATTTTTCCTACTTCCAGAGCATACATTGCTACTAACAGAACTCCAGGTCATTTACTATTATTTAGAGTTGATTCTATTTGAAATTTCATCAAATATGATGGCTTGATAAAATATGTATGTCAGATAATTTTTATTTAAATACATAGCAACAAACAGCTTGAAATAGTAGAAACAATATTTATTTTAAACTCTAAATTTCTCAGAACAAATGAAAATAAGATTCTGAAAATAGCTCCTCTTCTTAAATGTATTTTATATGCTTATGCTTTATCGAGATGGCTACTTTTATAGTGATGATCCACGGCTCAAACAAAAATGTAGAAATATTCTAAGGGCAAAGTCATATAATCTACCACCCAATATCCCAGACCAGAGAAAGTTAATGAAAATGGTGCCTGTACTGAGATTAACATAAGATAATTAAGAACACTTTAAAAACCATGAATTATTCAAGGATGATCTAATAATGTGTTGGATGGTACATTCCTTAGAAAGAATATGTTAGAATGTTAAGTTTGAGTTGTGACAGATAAAGTAAAAAAATTTTTCTGAAATCATCTTCCCCTTGCAATAAGGGCATATCTGAAGCCAAAGTTTAATCCTGTAGTTAATTTTAGTTAAATAATATGTTTTTAAAGTGGGGTGGTATCTTAAAAATATATATGTTATCTTATATCAGTTTAGGGGATCATGCAGCTGTTCATATTTTTACTTCATAGCACGTGTCACTGTGACAAATGAAAAATATTTTCATCCACTAGGATTACTGGGTTGCTGAAAAGCAATAAACAAACTGTAACAAGAATTATGTGTGCAACTGACAGTTAATCAGACTATTCACAGAGTGTTAATGAAGAGAATGAGAAAATTGGGTAGTTTTGTGCTGACAAATGTTCTATGTTACATACATAATTTATTAGCTAAAATTTGTGATTATTACTTGTTAATGTGGTTAGCATTGACTTATTTTAATGATTTCTCAAAAAAAAAAAAAAAATAGAAGGTGAATGCATTCAAGACTGCTCCCTTTGGAATTATTTTTAGAGTAGCTTTTTCATCTCCAAGATGAGTTTTTGTCTTTGGTCCTCTTTCAGAAAGGGAACTGGGGTTGCTAAAATGTCCCCATATTGTTCACTTTATTTCAGCTGAGTAGAATGGGGAATTGCTTTTAAATCCTTATTTTCTTCTTTCTAATTCTTAGCATAAAAGTGGGGACTAATTCTTTTGAATGCAGGTACTTTCTTGAGAAGAGAGACTTAGCAAGACTTCATAATAGTAGCAGAATATCATCACTCAAGAGAATGAATGCAAATTCCAGTTTATAATGTGGATAGATTAACAAATTCTTTAAAATATTGGTCTTTGGAGAATGCAGGAGGATTCCTTTGTCAAATAAGTTCGAAGAATTCTGTATAACATTTTCTTCCATTAGAATCAACTTAGAGGTCAAGGGTCCTTGCAGTAAGGCAACATGATTAATTTCACATTAGACTGTCAACATCAATTCTTTAACAAAACACATAAAAAGACATCTAAAATTTTTATGAAATTCCACAAATAAATCATGCATTCATAATTCACATTACAGTGTATGAGTATTAAGCATACACTCAAATAAAAAGAAACTTGAAACTGCATGCCCCTCTTCCAGCCATGCCACGTAACTTTGACCCAAATTGCCCCCCAGACAGATATGAATCATTTCCATCCTGGTAATTAGCTTTCTAATTAGCTTTCTAGAATAAGTTGTCTAGAGGCTTTAAAATATGTTTCCTTTAAAAAGTCTATTTGATGAAAATCTAAAAAACAGTTCCTATATCATGTCACAATTGATGTTTATTTCCTTAATAAAGAACCATAAAATTAGCAAACACCCAAAAGAGGATTTTGATGCCCTTTGCCTGATGAGGTATAGGAAAGTGAAAATCAGCAAAAAATAAAATTACTTTGTATCTTCCAGGAATGCGTGCTGGCACAAAATATTTTTCTCTGAATTTCTAGTAATACATAAGTGAAAAAGAATGAAAGTCTTCTGTGCTTGTAGCAATCACACACACATGCTCACCAATCTGACTTTGATTTCTGTGTATGTAAATGGATGGACTGAGGCTGTAGGTCTGTTATCCAAACAGTCCTTTGTCCTGTCAGACGGTTGAGGAGAAAGAACATAAGCCTTGGTGTCCTGGGGAATGTTTGTTTCTCTCTGGAGACTTACTGTCATTTAATTTAGGCAAGTTAGTGTCTGCCTTAGCTCTGTTTATTTACATATAAATTGTTTTGGTGGTGGGGGGAGCCAAGAGGGAAGTAAGATTGCAAACTGCTTCACCCAGTTGCCTTATGATGTCTGCTTTCATTTGGGGTGTGTCCCCAGCAAATGGGTAGTATAGGGGGGAAAAGGTTGTTGCAGATGGAACATGATCTATGTTCTCTCACATGTGGAAAATGAGCATCAGCAAAAAAGAAACAATTTGCTGTGATCTATTTCTACATCTAATGAGAGAAGTGATTTAATATGGAGATATTGCTATTTTGGCATGTGACCATGACCTGGAGAGCTAATATATCCCTGTGCAAAGCAGGACTCATGGGTTGCTTAACACTGTGTTTTGCTCTGGTTCATTAGCAATCAGTGACCCACCTACAGATTATTACCTGCACATGCCAACATGAGGAAAGTTATACATACGCTTTAGGTGAAGGAGTGTATATTTGAAAAAGCTTCTTACTATTACTATCACCATTTTCTAACATATGGGATTTCGTGCACAGCAGTTCAAAGATCACTATGGTGGGAGAACAACAAACTTGCACAGCATTAGCAAGCCAAAAGCCTTTTGTTGGAGAGTGGGGGGGTGTGGGGGAGGTGAGGAATTGAGGGTAGATTGGTGAGGGATGTGACACAACCTCAAAGTAAATACTGTGCTACAAAACTGCAAAAATAACTATGTAGCAATTACTAACGGAACTCTAACAGTGAAAGTACTAGGTTTGGACCTTGGTGTTTCCTGGCATATATGAACCACCTCTTTTTAGATTCCCTGTGTTGCTGTAACAGTACCACAACCTGGATGGCTTTGAAGAACAGAAATGTGTTTTCTTACAGTCGGAAGCCTAGAAGTCAGATAAGAAGGGGCCAGTGGGGCCAACTCCCTCTGAAATCTGCAGGGAAGAATCTGCCCCATGCCTCCTCCTTGCTTCTGGTGGCGGCTGTCAATTCTCGGCTTTCCTTGGTTCATGGCAGCATAATTCAATCTCTGCCTCTATCTCATGGCCATCTTCTCCCTGTATCTCTCCATCTGTGTCCAATTGTCCCCTTTTTATAAGGACATCCATTCTTATAAGGGTCCACCCTACTCCAATATGAGCTCATATTAACTTATCTAATTGAATCTGTAATAACACTATTTTCGAATAAGGTCATAGTCTAAGTACCTGGGGTTAGGAATTCAACATATCTTTTTGAGGGACACAATTTGACCCATAACAACTTCTTACAGTGTTTCCCTTGTTCCCCTGAAGTTAACATTTGTTGAGCCCTTCATGTGGCCAGCCATTATGCTAAATACTGTGTATGTATTAACATATTGAAATCTTCCTTCTATTTTATATGTCAGTAATGGGATTTTGCCCATTGTGCAGATGAACATAAGTAGGTGAATAATTTGATCAAAGTCACACAGTGAGGAAGGTGAGCCAGATCTAAATATGTCCACATTCCACTGTATTCTAATGCCTAATATTTGATTACTGAGAAGTGAAAAACAAGAGGGTCTTCCCAAATTAGGGGTTCTTTGTTTTTAAAATTGCTTTTTATTAGTTTTAATGTAGTTATTTTAGGTTATTTGGTCTTTCTTATGCCTTTCATTATGGTTTGTTAATTTTATTGGAGTATGGTAGGAACATGTTGGAAGCAAAGTGGTTATTTTAGGTTATTTGTTTTTCTTAATCCTTTGCTTTGTTTTGTTTGAAATGTGGGGTTTTTTGTGTGTTTTTTTTTTCAGTTTTCAATAAAGTTAAAAAATTTAGAAAACAAAATAAAATTGCTTTTTATTTATGTCCTTTGTTACTGTTGTATGCATGTAGGTGAATTGAAAAAAAAAAAAGAAACAGCAATGACCTTTTGTCATGGTCTGCAACAAACCCAGAAACTATAATTGACCCCATCACCTATGATAAGTGGAGGGCCCCTACCTTTTTTTTCTCTCTTCACAGCCTCTTATTGGGAAAAAGCCTGCAAATATTTCACACCCAGGGAGAGGAGGAGTCAGGGTGAGCGAAACCGCGTAACACTGAGACGGTGGTTGCTACAGAAACTACTATCTAGAAAGATCCAAAAAGAGAGTAAGAGATAACCCAAGTTCTCAAAGTGAAATGGCTTGCCTAGGTTTTCAGAGCCATCAAGAAAATGTAAAGCTTTTATTGATGCCATGTTAGATCTCTCAAGCAGATTGAACTAATTTAATATTAGGGAATTTATTTAGGATTTATTTATAAACTTTTTACCTTTAAAGCTGTTGGAGACAGCTTACAAAATTAAGCATAAGCAAAAAAAAAAAAAAAAAAAAAAAATCCTCAACGAGTTATAAGGATAAAACAATAGAACACAAAATTACCTAATTTAACAATTTGACAATTAGATCTTGAATTTGATGTTCAATGTGTTGAAATTTTAGCCTAAAAATAGAATGATATGCAACTCAGATACAATTTTAAGTTCAAATAAAACAATTCATGAATGTTTTCACTGATCTCCCATGATGTAACTTGGGTAGATGTTGGTTTTTGGCTTTAATACACATTTTTAAATAGTCTTTCTTTAGCATTTAACAAGTTTGGGGAATTACATTGGTAGCTAAACCTCAAACAAGAAAAGAGTTTGCCAAGATATTGTACACAGGCCTTGATCCATAATGAACTACTTAGCAAGTCCTGGGTTTGGTTCCATGTTCTGGGGAAATTATGAAACATTTCCAAATTTCAAGTTGCTCATTCACAAAGTGAATATGATAAGAGTATCAACTTCAAGGTGTATCATTGTTCTTGGAAGCCTGATGTGAAAAAGCATGTGAAATGTTTAGCACAGTGCCTAGCACACAGCAAGTGCTTCATAAGTGATAGCTCTTATTGGTAGAAATAGTTAGTCAAGTTGAGGGAAAAAAAAGTCCTAAGAGGACACAAAAAGAAACTCGTTGAACCAATTAAATGTACTATACAAAAATATGCATTAGATAGATAGATAGATAGGTATACACACACAATAGGCAATAAAATGATACTTAAATAATATCCTTGAAAGCAGGTATATGTTAAACTAATTAGCTGTGGTTCAGTTATACAGGAGACAACACTATATTTGTGTTTTTGCATGTTACAAGTTCAAAATTTATTTTGTAAAACAGAAATGAGTTCAAAGTTGTATATCTTAACTTGGCACAAATCTAATGGACTGGTTTTCAAATCTGAGATAGGCTTGGATTTATAAGGGCAAATTAAATTCAGTCAACATGTTTCAAGTATGTGTTTTGGTTTCCTAAGCTGCTTAAAGCAGACACCATGAAATGGGTTGGCCTACACAATGGAAATTTATCAGTTTACAGTTTAAGGCCTAGAAAATATCCAAATCAAGTCATCATCAAGGTGATGCTTTCTTCCCAAAGTTCAGCTGTAAGTGATCCTTGGCTTCTCTGCCACATATCAAGGAACATGATGACACCTTCTGGTCTCTTCCTTCTCTTCATTCATTTCAACTTCTTGCTTCCATGGCTTTCTCTTCACTTTGAATTTCATTCTCTTATAAAGGACTCCAGGAGTAAGATTAATGCCCATCCTGAATTAGATGGGTCACACCTTATTATGAAGTAATATCATCAAAAGTTTCTACTTACAATGAGCTTACATCAACAGGAATGGATTAGATTTAAGAACATGTTTTTCTGGGGTACATCCAACTTCATTCAAATCACCACACTATGCCTCTTCAGTTTTAGTTTTACTTCAATAAAATAGGTTGGTAATAGCACTTTCTCAGCCTGCTTTTTTTTTGTATGCTAAGTTTTATTTCACACACACAGAGTATTTTAAAGTTGTGGGAGGGCTGAATCATATTTGAGGCATAGTCTTTGAAATGCTGTGAAATACATTGCAAAAATTCTATTTATATAGAAATACTTATCTTTTATACCCTACTTACTTCCCAAGTGAGTTTGAAGTGAATTACAATAAAAAGGTTCAGATATAACAGAAACATTAAAAACAAAATGAACAAGAGCCCATCAATAGTGTTAGGGTGCTTGAAGAAAGGAGGAGGTGAAGAAACCCAAATAAAAGGACCAAAAATGTAGGCTAAAGAAGGTTGTAACTACTGGGTATGAACTTAAACTAGGACCAGTCAAGTTGTAAAAGTAAACATGGTGATCACAATCATCCCTACCAGGTAAAATGTAGGATAATTATTCTTAAGCAAAGACAGACTTTTCCCTAAGCCTCATGAGGAATAAATGCATCACTGTGATTCCTATGTAAAGGCCTCTGGACATCTAGTGGACAATGTCTTCTTCAATAATGGCTTTTTAAATGTGCCAAACATGTTAAAGTATTATTTTGACATAATTCAAATTTAGCTAGAAATGGTTTTAATCCCATTTGTAATATTTAGTAACAATCATAATATGCTGCTTTTTCAATGTGCTTCTACTAATCATATAGACAATATTACTATGATTTCACTTTTGTGCATATTCTGATATATGTAGATGATTACTGAAAACCTCCTACTCTTGCAGCCACCACCGTTATCTCTGCCACAATTTAGAATACCTTTTATAGTCAAGAGTTTAAAAATGTTATCAGAATTCACTCACCAAAAAAAAAAAAATTCAATTTGATTCCAGATTTGTGGGAAATCATTTTCCAAATTGCTCCTCAACTATAACCCATATTGTCTTAATTCTGTTTAAATGCATACATAGAATTGTACTTCTGCATAAGTGAAAAGCATGAAGGGATATAGTTGAGAGAGGCTAAATATTTTGTGCTCTTCATCAGTCAAGCGAGAAAGGAAGCAGCTCTGTATTGACCCAGGACCAAACAGAAGAGGCCTGCAGCTTTCTGAAGCAACTTAGAAAGCCTTTGGAAAAGTTATTTTTCCAAAGTGTCTTCCCATCTCATTTCCTCACCTTCCACCTCCACCCCACAGGCATTCCTCCTTTAGAAATCTGCTGATGCCCCAGATTGTGTCTACAAAGGAAAACAATGTTTTCCTTCTTAATGGAATCCATGAGAAAATGTTTCAAGTTACCCATTCTACTGTTCATGCTATAGTCACACCTTTTCATACACTGGGAGTGAGAGCTGGGTAATAGATAGAGCTCTTCTCTCACAATTCTGGGCAGAAAAAAATTAAAAAGTAAAAGAAAAGTTTTGATTAATGCTTGCCAATATAGAACATACTCTTTTAAAATACTTTTCCTAAAAAAATATTCCATTAAATTATGAAGAATACAATTATCTTCTACCTGCTAGAACACATAGGGCACCAGTATATTTGGGACTGAAAATTGAATATAAAATTTTGCAAAATAAAAGCCACAAAAGATATTGTCATGAATAGCCAGTAACACTTGATTTATATGTTGATTGACTTTCTCAAAATAAGAAATAAAAAATAAGTCCTCTTGCACAAAGCAAAGCAACAGTATAATGTCCTTTATTTATTAATTTCAGGATTAATTGCCACTTTCCCTAACAGAATGACTTTCTTCTGTATTTCCCATTATGAATTGTAATATTTAACTGTTTTATTTTCTTATAAAGATTACCCAATTAAATAGAGCTTCATATAGTGTTCTTATGTATTGATATGATATACTTATTTAATAAATAAGAAAGCAAAATTTAATGCCTGAAATAGCATGCTTGAAATCTGTTTCATGAAGTCACAGTGACCAGGAATAGAAAAAGAATTAAGATGTTTAATTAGGACCTGCTGTCCGTATGTTCTTATTAAACTATGCATTTACAGGTGTTTTTGTTTCCTAGCCACTAAAATAAGTACCATGCAATGGGTTGGCTTAACAACAGGAATTTATTGGCTCATGGTTTCAGAGGCTAGAAGACTTGCTTCCTCCAGGGTAGGTATTTTCTAGCTGACCAGAAATCTTTGGGGTTCCTTGGCTTTTCTGTCACACGGAAATGCACATTGTGGCATCTTTGCCTTTTCTTCGTTCTGTTGATGTCCACCTTCTGACTGCTTTCCATTGTTTCTCTGTGGCCTTCTCTATATGGTCCTCAGTAATAGGATTGATACTGATTTACTTGAGTCCCACCTTAACTAAAGTAACCTCATCAAAAGATCCTATTTACATTGGGTTCATACCCACAGGAATGAATTAAAATTAAGTATGTGTTTTCTGGGGTACATAGCTCCAAGCCACCACAACAGGCCCATGTTACATACACTAATATGATTCATTTTCACCCATATTGCATAAACATCTACTATAGAATTTTAGAACATTTTATAAAATGCTTAAACTTTTTTTTCTGGTACCAGGGATCCTTAAAATAAATAAATAAATTTTTAAAAACTTAGCTTATTAACTTCTCCTAGGGTAAGAAGTTTGTGCTTTCACTCCTAGCCCTTTGATAACTTGGTGGGTTGTCTGCTATTTGCCATTTAACTTCTGAATCTTCCTTTTCTTGTATTTAGAGATGATTGCTTCAATGAGATTATGTGTATGCAAAAAGTAATTCTTCAACTACATGACCCAGAATGACTTGGAGACCTCTAGATATAGGATATCTTAAAGAACATTCTATAAAGCATTGTGGCAATTTGGACCCCATCTCTCCCCTGTATAACCACAGAATAAACTGACCTCATTATGACTTCTCTGCTTGAAACCTTTCAGTGATATCCCCTTGCCTTCTGAGTATGGCAGAAACTCCTTAGCAGGGCTTACAAAGTCACCCATGAGATAGCTCTGGTTTGGCTGTCCATCCTCATTTCTTATGTCTCTCAATCCTTGCCCCCAACCACTGCCATGCCCCTTGTTCATCTCTCTCCCCAAACACATACACGCATGCAACCATATTAACCCTGTTGCAAATTCTTGCTTTGCGTTTTTACTTTGGTTTATAGGCCCTTGTATTGATGCATCCCTCTGCCATACCTCTTTCTCTCTCTACCTCTTCTAAATCTGGGTGAGAGTGCTCCTTCATCTATGGAAAACCTCTTACACTCCCTTTACTGAATTAAATGCCCCTCCAAAGAGCCCCAATTCTCTTTTCTTCAGGCTTATCCAATGATTTTGAATATACCTCTTGTTTTTCTGACTCTGCCAAATAAGTTCTTAGTGGCAGTGCCCACGGAGTGTGTCCACAGATCAATTTTGGCATCTGGCACAGTAAGCATTGGATAAATATTTCTGCAAATTGGGAGGGTGCCATGGAATCTGACCAAAATTTACTGTTAAGTGAGACAAGACCTAAAAATAAAACAAAAGTGGAAAGACCAGTAACTAGTTTTAAACTATATCCAGTATTGGAGGTTACATCTACTAGAGAGAAGAAGGCTGAGAGGTGGTATGGACTGTTTTTTATAGGCTTGAAAAACTCTTAAATATAATGTGTAGCCCATGTTCCAATTCCAAAAAGGACTAACTTGATTTGAGCATGGAGAACTTAGGTTATTTATAATCAATTATTGGCTGACATCAGGAAAGTTACATTTTTATGATGAAATTTTGTTGGAGAATTTTTTTATTAGTGGTTCCTAAAAAATATGACAGATTTCCTTCCTCTTGAATAGTTAAGGGAATATTAGATGATTCATCTAATTAAATAAGTTTATGTCTCAAGGTATGTTCCAGCCCTAGAATGTCATAAATATAGCAAATTATATCTGATTTCTGTAGATTTATAAACTAAAATTTAGATTTGAACTGAATTCAGTGCTTTTCTTCCAGTTTAAAAGGCACCAATTCAATCCTATGTGAAACCCCATGTAAAAAAAAAAGTGTTGTGGATTCTTTTGGAAGCTTTAGCTGCAGATCACTTGGTTGCAAGGGGCAGAAGATGTTCACAACTAGCTCAAGTAAATATAGTTTATCAAAGATACAGAGATGTGGCATTGAGTTTCCATGTATCTACTGGACAGACTCTATTCAACCTAAAAATCAAGCCTGCACTGTTATCTGACTTTCTTGATTTCTCAGTACCAAAATTCCAATTTTTGGAAAAAAGAATCTGAACCACCCAACTTAGGCAGTGTGCCTTACTCTAGTGCCATAAACTACAGCCAGAGAGAAAACGAGGGTTGGTGATGGTAGGATATTGAGGAACATAGGCTGCTCTTTCTTAGAAAGAATCTTTTAGAAGAATTTATAAGTCAGCTGGCTGTAATTGACCTCCTTCAAAAGAAGCTGACAAATAATAAGCATTGTTTTCATGAGACTGTAGAAGGTCATTTAATAATGATTTTGGAAAATAGGATTTTTTTTCTTGTTGAGGAATATATGAAGGACAACTTGTTTCTTCTAGTTAAACTAGTTGTTTATTCAGAATTCCTTCCACCTCCCTGACTCAGGATTCTATATTTACAACAAATTAACATTTTTGCAGTGGTTCATTCAATTTAAATGAGATTTAATATAATTCAATAGGGTAAAGTTAAAAGTGACTCCAATTTAATCTTATTGTATATCACCATGCAAATGCAATTTACATGGATGTGTTTGAAACATTTATATATTATTGCAAATTAGCTCATGTAGGGGTGTCATTTGAACAATATAACCGCTTAAGTTCCTATGGCTCCAGATTGTAACATATTTTACAACTCTAGTGTTCTTTAATATTCAGCTAATGGAATTATCTCTAAAGTAGTTTTATAATATAGCTAAATTGAATTATTTCCTCAAAACTAATTTATTTATTCACAAAGACTACTGTTTTTCTCACAGAGATGCTGGTAATTTGTCTTCACTGTCATTTAATCCTTGGAGAATCAAAGTTATTTTAAGTATTTCTTAGTGGAAGTTGAATGTTTGAAATTTTTTCTAAATTTGATACTGATTTATTCTGGCTTATTTCAGTTACACATAACAGAAAACACAACCTAAATTAAGGAATTCCAAAAGTGAATATCGTAACTCAGTTAGTGGGAAAATCAGCAGTAGATCTGGCTTTAGGTTGAGGTCTTGTCACAAAGACCTACACTTGTAACAAGGACCCAATTTCATTCTCTCCACTTCTGGACACTAGCTTAATTGCACAGGCTCTATTCTAATAAGATCTTATCTCATGTTTCAGAAATGTTAGCTATGCTCCATTCTCATCTCTACTTCTTTGAGAGCACCAACCACTGTCCTGGAACTTTGTCTTGTAGTCTGCGCTTGGTGTGTCTAGGGTCTTATGTTCCTTTCAACACTGAATCAATTACTATGTACAGATGAATGCTGATTTCTCCTAGGTTTAATTCATAAACTCCACTCCTGACCAGGTAGAACCCTGCCAAAGGGTGGTTGTCCAAACAAATTTAGGGCCACATTAGGCACACACACACACAAACACACATAAAAGGATACTAAGGATGTACTTATTCAACAATGATAGTTAATATTTATTTGCCCTCCATCTTCAGATCCAGTATTAAGCATTCTCAGATATTGTTGTCATAGACAATGATGTATAGACTAAGGAGTAGGCTGAACTTTGAGGGACGGTATGTATAGGAAATTAATTGAAGGCAGCTTTATTGAGGCCATGCTTGTGAAAATACTAACAAAATTTTGGTTCCCGATAAGATAATACATGATCTATGACAGCCCAGAAGTTATTGGTGAAGAAAGTGGCAACTTTTATGTGATCCAGATTCTTCCGTAATCAAATAACTTGAAGAGACCAATTGAACCTACTTCATAAGTAAATGCATTTAATTGCAAGTTCTTTCAACAAGTAAAGTCAAATCCCACCTCTCCTTTCTGGCCCATAATTTAATAGCATTTTCACCTACTGAATCTGTGGGTCATTGTTAAAGAAATCTTGATCTTTAGGTTACATCAAAACTGTCTGAGTGTTAAAAACAAAATATTTTTCCTAGAGAAAACATTGCTCTCATCAGAAGGTTTATTCTTTCTATGGAGTTTTGTTCTTTAAATGCTTTATTAGCGTACCACATAAACAATGCTGTTTTGCTGAATTTTTGAGAGGAAAAAAATCATTAATTTTCACAATTTCTCTAAATGCAAAATTTCAAAATGACATCCCTTATTTACTGTCATACTGATTGTGCATGTGTTCATGTGTTTTAACCATTTTACTTAAATTTGATTATGTAAAGAGCAGGAATTATGTTAAAAATATTTCCAAAAATATTTAAGTTTTTCAGTAATTAACTACTGAAAGTATTTAATTTATCCTGAAAGAATATAATAGTCTCTAATTGTGAATGCATACTCTAAATATATGTATTTGTATTTAACTAAGCTAACTAAGTTATTTTGTATTTTCATAAAATGTGCTGGCAAATAAGAAACAGCATAATATATTATTATTATTAATTTTATTATTATTATTATTGTTACCAAAAGTGGTCATTTCCTAGTATCTCTTTAAATAATATATTCAGTCTTGCACATATGTCCTGAAGAAGAGTCATCTGCATACACAAATCCCTGTATTCTCTTAGCCAATGCTTGTATTTACTATTTGAAAGCAATTTTTATAGCCTAAAGATTCTATTCAAAGAAGGAAACCATGGTAAAAGCTAAGAGGCAGATGCAAGATTGGGAGAACACAAGGGGTTTATATCCAGATATAAAAGTAACATCTCCCAGTCAGGGGGGTCAAAAAAGACAGGAACCACAAGAAAAATATGGGCAACATTATTAAAAATACAATTTGCATCATAGGAAATTCAAAAGGTTAACAAACATGAAAATATACTCAAACCCATGAGGAATTAGAGACATGATAATTAGAACAACAATAGCATGTCACTTTACACCTATGAAACAAAAATGATGTGTGATTGACTCAACCCTCTGCCCTGTGGTCCAAAAGCAAACAAAAACAACAAAAATTGTCAACTGTTACATAAACAGTGGTGGAAATATAAGGGAAACACGTGGTGTTTGATCCGTCAGTTTCACTGATGGCCCAGTTGTTTACCATAAACATTTTTATATTTAAGTTAAATTGAATTCCTTGAAACAATAATTATGCTTACATCTAAAATTGGGATTTCTAGACAAAAGTCCTACTCAGATTCACTTGGAAACACTAACCAAATTTCAATATCCCTTTCAGTGAGACGTCTCAAATTTCAAGGGATTTTTGACCCACTTGACTACATAAAGAACCAATCTACTGAAGCTGGCCATTTATAATTTTGAGTTATCTGTTTAAACAGAAAGGGAAGTTGTCTTTGATTTCTAATAGAGATAAACTCTTTCTCAGGAACAGTTTTGCTTGTGGTTATAAAGGCTTAATGATTCAGGACTTGTGCCTTTTGTTGTGCCAACTCAGGCACTTTATGTGTCCAGACAAAAATCTCTCTCAGCAAGATGGCTTTGATATGAAACCACTGGTATTTAAATATCAAAATGTAACTCTTTGGCCTGGCAATAACCCTCCATGTGGGAGGCTTGGATGAGATTCCCAGACCTGCTCTCTTGTCCTTGCAACTACGACATCTGGAAATGATTCTTGTGGACACGGTAATACTTTTGTTTGTCAGAGGATCTCTTATCCAAAATTTTCAGTGTGCTTGGTAATTTATTAATCCTTGCAACACCTCTAAGAGGTAGGCAGATATTTTCCCCCTGAGAAATGGAGGCAATAGAGAGTGGAATGAAAAGTACACAAAGCTGGGCAGCTGGATGAGAGAATAGAAGGGAGCTCTTTGCATTCAGGAGAAGGGCCAGTCCTATTAAATGGTGAATTCATTTGGCACTACCATTAAACAAGTCTTAAAGGAAATCTTATAGCTTGTGAATGAAGAACAAGGTTTTGAAAACCAAAACGTATTAATGCTGAAAAGTAAATTCTGGCATTTAAAATGTGCTTCGTAAATGTATGCACTTTCAAATTTATTGATCTTAATCAATGAGACTAGAGGAAAATACCAAAGATATTGTAAAATCTTGAAAATTTGTGGGCCATTGTGTCATTTGTGGTTTGGTTCTGTAATAACTTCCGTGAAAGTATTTTTTGTTTTATGGAAAAAAGAGTGACGGCTTCTGTTATCGGTTTCTTCTTAAAGAACACTTTTTGATTTCTTGTTCTCAATTCCATTTTTCATTTTCCATATAGGTTATTAGACTTCTCCTGATGGTTCAAGGATAGGTCCAGACTCTCTGATTGCTCGTGGAAGTAAACTATAGAGATTGAAGACTGGATTATTTTATTCATTGCTAACGCTTCTCTGTGAATTTACATTTATTCAGGATCCATTTTCCAATCATCCAACTCCATTACATTAGATTATTTTTAGGCCTCATGTGTAAGATGCAATGATGTAAAAAGATAATCTCTAAGGTAGCTTATAGGTCATTCATTTATTCCACAAATAACTATTTACTGATCCTACTATATTTCAAACAATGCTCAAAACTGGAAGTACTAGTAGGGTACAAAAAAGAAACAGGCTTGTTCAAATCTTTATAGCATCTTGGGAGATTCAGGCAAGAAAACAGGCAATTACAGTAGAGGAGAATAAATGTGAACCACACAGGATTTTAGTAACTTAAGACGGCCACTATATCAGACTTGATGGATACTGGATGGTTCATAGAAGTGGTATCAATACTGAGACCTGAAGGGCATTGAAGAGTTATCTGGCAAAGTAAGGGAATTTGAGGGATGGAATATTACTGGTAAGGGGAAGGGGAACACACTAGCAAAGGCCTATAAATAATATATAACATACCCAACCAGGGAACTACAAGAAATAATGGTAATCATTATTATGATAGCAACTATAACAATACCTAACATTTATGAATATTTATTAGGTCCTAAGTATTGTGATTTGTGCTTAAAAAACACTCCCAAATTCTCTTCACAACAGCCCTCTAAAAAATGTTATTATACGAATTTTGCAGATAAGGAAAATGAGGACTATAGTTATTAATATATTGTCCAGTGTTTCCCAGTAAAGGGGGAATTTTGGCATTTGAAACCTGTTCCTGCTGACTTCATAACCCAGAAGGGTTCTGAGCACGAATTGTTGAGACAACTGCCTGTGTTGCTTGTGTGACTCTACCCCGTACATACTGTGTAACTTTAGACACATTTCTCAGACTTTACCTGCCTTAGTTTTTCTGTTAGTAAATAGCATTTGTAATAGCACCCCCCACATAGGGTTGTTTTGAGGTAAAAATCAGTTAATATGTGTAAAGTGCTTAAGAGAATGTGTGACATACGTAAGTACAATAAAAATGTTTGCTATGATTTTATTATTTGCATTATACCTTACAACCATACAGCTTCTACTGACAGAGCTGTAAAATGCAAAGGTATCAGTGGCAAGCGATAAGGCTGATCTTGTATTTCCCAGGATCTTATGAGCCACTTTAAGAATTTGTAATTTTATCCAGAGGACAATGAGAACCCACTGAGGTGTAAATAGTGAGGCAGAAATCAGATATGTGCTGTTGAAAATCATTCTGGCTGTAAAAAAAAGTAGTTAGATGTTTTTTGCTGGACTCCAGGACTATGATAATAATGTGCTAAGACACTAATAAGGGGGTAGAGAACATAAAAAAAATTGAGGATAGATTTGGTAAGTAAAGGTAAGACTTCATAATTGATTGGATTTGGGGAATGATGGAAAGAAAGGAATCAGTGATGATATCTGAAGGTATGAGAAAGACTAGTTGATTGAGAGGACAGATGCGTGTTCTATTTTGTATATGTAAAACTTGAGGTACCTTCTATATCATTGAAGTGGCATTGTCCATTACGCAATTGACTAAATGTACCTGGGCTTGAGGAGAATGATTTGACTTTAATCTGTAGGGCAACATTACTGTAAACCATGGGACTGAAAGCATTTTAAGAACTCTGTGGAGTGAGAGAGGAAAGCTAAGGTCACAATTATTGAGGAACATCAACATTTAAAAGAGCACAGATGAGGAGCTTCCAAGCTGTGGACAGGGAAGGAAGGAGAAAGCCAGTCATAGTGCTTGTAAGAGACTCATGGGAAGAGCCCTTTTCAAGAAGGAAGGAGGGATCAGCATCATCAAGTGCTTCCATAAAATCAAATTCTGTAAGTATCTAAAAGCATTTACTAAATTGGGCATCCAGTAGGTAAATGGTAATATTGGGAGTATAACCAAAGTACAGAAGTGAAGACGGAGTTTAACTGCAGATTCCTGAAATATTATATGATTTTTATTATTTTAAAGTTCAACTGAAAATGAATGTATTGATTTTTATGTTTTCTTCAAGATTCAAAAATATACACCAATATGAGAATTTGCTTATTCATCCATTCATTCCCGCATTGTTTCAGATTTCTCCCATCTCTCAACCCACTAAACAACAAGCTCATTCCTATCTCAGAAAATTTATACATTTGATGCCTCATCTTCTTGGGGGTATACAAGACAGGGAGAACACTTAACAAATTGTTGGAATTATTAAGAGAATTAACAATGATGGGTTACATGGGATCTATGTTTGTTTCATTGTGAATACAATGCAAAAGAAGCAATGCAAAAGAATTTCTCAGCTGTGACTAGGTCTCTGCCCTATAGAAGTTACAACAGAAGGCACGTTTCTTAATGATATTATTGCCTATTTTTATAGTATATGCTGGCCATTACAGTAAAGTAGTAGATAATACACCCTTTGCATGGTACAGTTTTCTCTTCATTAAAATTTTAAAATTTAGGGGAAAAGATACCTTTTATTAATCAATATATTGCCCTAATATTTATATTCTTTCATTGAAAAGCAATTTTATAAGTGGGCTTTTCCCAGTGATTTTGGTATTTAAGTTGAATGCCAAGCCTTTTTCAAAAGGTAAAAGTCACCTTCTTTAATATTAGACTGTTTTATTAATATATTAATGTTAGTTTAATGTCATTATAAGTATTAATATTAATGTTACAATAATATATGATTATTATGTTAGTATGTTAGCAATAAATTGCTAGAAATGTTGAGCATTTTATGAAAAGAGGCTTTTTTTCCCTTTTAATAAGCATGGCCTTAACTTTTTCATCACGATGATATTCAGTTTCTACCATTTAAATTCTGTTTAGCTATCACAGACTGCACATAGTACAGATATGGTGACACAGTGCATTTCTGCTAAATATGGCTTTCCTCAGTTAACCTTCTGGAGAAGAATCCCAGGGAAGAAATTTTATTGGTCTTATTAGGATTGTATTTCTGTTCCTGAATCAATTACTTTCTTTCTCCAAAGGTGAACTAGAGGTTCTCAAACAGCCCTTATTCTAATAACGCATATGGAGGAGTGAAGAAGTAATTCCCTAAAAAGTGAATTACCATTATTGAAGAGAGAAATAAAGTTCCAGGCAGACAAAATACAGGTCACATAGCTTGTGATGTCATGTTGAAGTATTCTGGCTTTCCACCCAGTATGTATCCCCACTACTCCACAGCACCAGCCCAGGATGGATAGAGGCTGGAATTCAGTTGAAGTATCCACACCGGGTGTAAAATATCATAAACATGACACATTTGAAATACAAGTAAAGATTCTATAAAGTTCTACATGTTACTTTAGATCTTAAAGTTAATATTTAGCCCATCTGAAATTCAAGTGACTGATACAACAAAAATAAATACTATAAAAGTCAACCAGATCTCTAATTCTTGTATTAGCATTTCCATTTTTTTAAAAGAGTTGCTAATATTTACAGCCGCATCTAGTGCATATAGACCAATGTTATAACAGTCAACAAAAATATAACTATTTTTGTTTAAATTCTTAAATGGAGTTCCCTAATGTCACTGCTTGGGACTGCAATTGTTTTGTTTGTTTGTTTTTTTATCAATAGTTAACAAAATAAAATTGGTGCTCCTTTATCATAAATGCATTTTTACATACTAAAACATGTCAAGTTCTTGTAGGCTGTCCTTAAATTCAGAATTATGTCATATTAGTTTAACTGATATTTCCTCATATTCCTCCACACAAAAAATCACCAACTATGAGACTGCACTGAATTTAAATGATGACTAATCCTCTTCTGTTTCCTCTGATTATACCTTGCACTCTTTCACCTCACCTGCTTTGAACCTTTACATGAATATTTCCCTGCTTTGTTTCATATAAATGGCTTTGCTTTTTGTCTTCCTACAGAAATAACATTAACTGTTCTTTTTTCTCTCTCTCTTCTTAGAATTTTGCTTCACTCCATACTTGCATTTTGACCAATCCCTACAATCAGAAAAAACATTCAAAGTTAATAAAAAGCTCTTAGATTTGCAAAAGAAATATAGAAAATTCTGTACCATTAGCCCTCATTGTTGCACTAAAGCAGGAGATCTCTTTTCATTTTGCCACAAAAAGTTAAATAAGTAAAAGCGGTAGCTGAATTTTAACTAAAATTTCATGTGGAGTGACAATAAAGAACTGTAACTGAGTATTCAAGCTGCATAGAAAGATGTTCCATTTGAGTACAGTCATATCCTAAAATTGTGTATCTCATGGAGATGTTATTTAATTACTTTGATTTCCAGAAAGAAATGATATAAACAATAAATGGTAGTTGGGTTTTAAAGGTATGCAACCCTTGATGCAAACACACTTCAAAGACTGAACCATGCATACTGAGATAAATCATAATGAACACATTCAAGATGATGAAGTAATGCATTTAACTATATGAGAAACAATTTGTAAAACTATGCTTCAAGGCAGTTCAGCATTATTTAGAAGCGGGAATCAATTTCCCCAAACATCACAGCAGACACATTGGTTAAAAAGTATAACTGATTTTACATTCCTAATTCTGTATTTTTTGTCCTTAGAACTGCCTTGACTCTTCTGTTAAGTAAACAGATTTAAAAAAAAGAAAACAAAACTCTTAATTATCGATCTTGAATTCTAATCAGTGAGCATAAGATATAACAACTTGAATTTGTGCATAGATTTCTCACATTCTCCTTGATTGTCACATCTTTGTGAGCAAGTGAAACATTTACTAGTTTAACATGAGAATGTGGGATAACAGCACTATTTAAGTAAACTATATAGGTAGTCACACAACTGAAAAATAAGACACCAAAGTGAGGAATATTTAAAAGCATGGTATTACATAATTAATTCAAACACAGACAGTAAAACACTGTCTGAAGCATTAAAATGTTAGAAATAGATTAAAATATCTCCTTGCTCTGGATACCACAAATTTGCATAATCAGTATGCCAAAAATATAAATAGTTAACTTGGAGAAACTATACATTAACATGGGTTAATGGTTCCAGGGGTACTAGATTTAAAACTATAGGGAGACAAGTTACAAAACAAGTTGATTATTAGTATCTGCACATCCTATACCATTTTCCTCTGGTTCAACTTCATATATTTGTGTTATGCTTCCTAGGAGACTCCCCATCCCATTTTCTCTCATACAAGAATCTGTATGACTAAAAATTGGATAACTGTTATGATCAACTACGGATTAAGTCAATATGAGTCTGGGGAAGAACTCTTTATTACCTGCTTGTAATTATCTGTAGTAAATTGGCTTGTGAAAACTTTTTATTCCCAACCTGTTGCTACTTTGTTTCCATGCTCTTTAGTGTATGTGTGTGCGTATGTGTGGTAGAGTTATCTTCCAGGAATTCCCTTTCCCCTCACCCCACCCTTTTCTTTCCTTTTCCCCAATGGATAAAAGCCCCCTGATCAATCTAGAGCTAAACAGATGCAATCTTTTCAGAAAAAAACAAAAAAAAACAAAAAAAAAAAACAAAAAAAAAAATTTTACCAGTTCCCTTGGAGTAGTTTAGTCACCTTTTCCGTGATGTATTCTTGCCCCTTTGCTTGTGCTTATTGGAATCTAACTTATACTTTCGTTTGCAAACACAAACACTAGACTGCAATTCTTGCAGGTAGATGCCATGACTTTTCATCTTTCTGTACTCTATGCTTTATTCAAAGCTTAGTATAGAGTGGGCGCTCAATAGTCTTTAATGAAAAATTAAATGAATGTAATAGTAAATTAGTTAATTAATTAATTAACATGTTTATAATCTAGATATTAAAAATGGTTTAATAGTCCTCTCCCTGACATTTGGAGTTCATAAACTCAGCCTGCAATTTTGTGACAACTCTAACAATAGTATTAGTAAACATGATAACAGAAAAAAGCTGCCAGTACCTGGCTAATGACTATACAGCACTATAGTTAGAGTTTTGTATACATTACCATGTTTAATTCTCTCAACAGACCCATGAGGAAGGTATTATGATTATTCTCACTTTAGTGATGACAGTACTGATCCTTGGAGAAGTCATATGGCCTGCTAAAGATCACACAAATGCATGTGGTAGATCCAGGAAGTTAAACTGAAAGCCACCTGACTATATCCTTACTCTCTATGTATAAAGCTATTTGGGTGAGCTAACAAAGCCTCCAAGAGTTACCCTTTACTTTATCTCCAGTGAATCTTCTAGCACTGCATTTCCCTCTAGGTCAGAATATTCATAATTAGAGATATCAAACCCATTTTCTATTCATAACTCAGTATATTATACCCACTTACAATTGAGGCAGAATTGTCCACTTCAGAAAAAAAATGGTACTCTTTCAATTTTATCAGATTATATAATCTCATTTACTCTATATGAGTAAATTTGTACTCATTTACTCTGATGTCAACCAACTTTGCACATGCTTATAAAGAATAAGGTGGTCTTCTTTTGTTTTCATTGCTCCAGTACACTAATAAAAGTATAAGTAAAGCATCATGAAGACAGAAGTGTATAATTAAATGCGAATGCCATTTGGAATCACAGATAAAGGCACATTGTTCAGTAAATGCAGCATTTACATGCCTGTACACATGCCAAGTCAAACACACAAATACATGAGGAACTTGCCAAATACAATGATTTTTGAAGAGTGAGAACCAGACACTTGAGAACCCTCTAAGTTACTTGTGTATAAATATTTTTTTGTGTAGATTGTGGAAACTATGTGTTGGGATAAAAAAGAAGGTCTTGTTCCATGCAGAAATTTGAATCTCTCCTATTGTGATCTAATCTCCATGTAACTTCTACCACAAATAAAAGAGACTTTGTGCATGACATCTGTGTGTAAGCTGGCTTTCCCACACGGGGAGGGTGCTGTCCACTGCAAGTCATGTTGTGAATGTGAGCAACTAAGTAATGTTTGCTCAGACAAAGATAGCCTTTTAACCAAAACAAAACAAAACAAAACAAAAATTTTAACCAACCAAACAAGAAAACTTACCCACTGTTGTAAAAGATTGGCAATCCATAAATAATAAAACACATTCTGGAGAAGACGTGATCCATGGAGACTCTCTTGGCTGTATTTCTTTTTGTCTTGTACATATTTATTTTACAGATGAGGAATCTGAAACCCTCCTGTTACTCATCTAGGAAATGTCAGAGCTGGAATTAGAGCTAGATCTCAACCATCCTAAAATATTCCAACTAATTCCTTCAAATTATTGTCTTTTTATGAGGAACTTGTATTTTATAATACACCTAACCAGGTGTCTTAGCAGCAGTGGACACAGTTGACTCCTTCTCTTCTGAAGCTCTTTTCCTTAGGCTTGTACAGTTACACATTCTCTTGGTCTCTTCTTATGTCTTTGGCTAACTTTTTAATTTCCTGGCTGGAGTTTGCCAGAGCTCACATCTGAGGTGTCTTCTTTTCTCACACTGCAGTTTGTTGGTATCAATTCCACGTTGATTATCATTGCATGTGAGGCTGGTGATTGAGATTAAAATCACATCCTAAAATCAGAATAGGGAATGGAACAATTTCTGCTTTATATCATTTGCTGAACATTTCCTAATATTTCTCTGCTAAAAAATAAAAGAAACATCCATGTTTTAAATGACAGAGTGAATATCTCTAGGTTTTCTTTGAGTAGTTTTTTTTTAACCATCTACTACACTACTAGCAGTGTAGTAGATGAGAGCATAGACTCTGGATCCAGACTGCCAGGAATCTAACCCCAGCTTTGTTTTAATCTTTCTGAGCTTTGTTCCTCCCCACCCCACCCCTGCATTGAAATGAAGATAATAGTAACTACTTCATAAGATCATTTTTGAGCATTCAATCAGTCTATATATAAATATATAGTGATTCAAATGGTGATTGGCAAAAAGGATGCTCTGTGTTAGCTATCATCAACATCATCATCGTCGTCATCATCATCCATAGGCAAAGACTCACAAATTTACATATCCAATCCAGATCTCTCTACTGAGCTTCACACTTCCATATCCAGTTGTCTACTTGAAGGATTTATTTTTGTGTCTCACAGACATCTCAAACTTAGCATGCCCCAAACTTTTGCTCTATCTAGTCAGCTCGGATCATCTTCCCCAAACCTTCAACTCCCTAGTTTCTTCTATCTCTGTAAATGTCTCCTCCAAACACCAATATGTGCAAGCCAGAACACTGATCATCATTCTTGAAACTTCCTTCTCCTTACCCACTCTGAGGTCATTTGTATTTTGAATCCACATATTTTTCCCACTTCTACTGCTACCACCCTAGTTCAAGGAACCATTGACTCTCACCTGTAATACAGCAATGTTATGAATTCTTAACCATCTATAATCCAACTTTCATTCAATGGTCTAAATACTCATTTTTTAAAAATAGGGACAACTTAGTTAAAAAAAAAGTTCTTTGGTGACATTCTATTGCTCTTGAGTCAAAGATCAAATTCTTTCCCTGGCTACATGATCTTGAATGTTCTAGCATTCCTCTGCTTTTCCTACCTAATCTTGAGTCATTCATTATATCCCAGGTGCTGGCCTCTAAGAGTTTCTCCAGCATGAGAAGATTTGTCGTACAAGTCTTAGGGCTTTAAACCTGCTGTTCCTTTTTCTTTTCTTTCATACACACAAGCTAATACATTCCATTGTCACCCTTCTCAGATACTTTCTACAAATGACTCCTACTAATACTCACTATCTCAGCTCATACATCATTTCCTTAGAGCAACCTTTCCTGGTAAACCCCTCACCAATCTAAATTACAACCCATTTTTCTTTCCTTCTATAATATATTACAATTTATTATTATATATCATCTGTTTATCAGTTTATCAGTTACTTCCTGTAAGATGCAAAATCAATGCGAGTAGGAGCCATTATACATCCTCTAAGATACCAACCATAAGACATATCCCTAAATTTAATTTTTGGACAAATAATAAGTCAAGACTGAAATCAACTCTAGAATTACTGCCTACTTGTTAATAGAAAAGTAGAAAAAGAAGGGAAATGTTGAATAATCACAGATACTGATAGATACTGAAAATGTTCTTTGATTTCGTTCAAGAAGGAGTCTTTCTGGAAATGAAATAAGGTATTATTGAAACCTTTTTTAAAATAAAGCAGTTGTCAATTAGTGAAGCTTTACTCTAATTTAAATTCTTCTCCTAAGTTGTATTTCCAGAAATTCTTTTACCAAGAGATCTCAAAACTAAAAGAGCAAGTTATTTCAGAAAACATAATAATTTTATTGTGGAATATACAAAAAAAGATGTCCTTTGAATTTTTTGAAGAAAAATTAAAGTACATTAATCAAAGCATAATACCTTTCATAACTGCTCCCATTAAACAAATTCATTCCAGGAGACAGGCTGATGTGAAACAAGGTTAGAGAAGTTTGTTGTTTTGCACATTAACTTCCAAGGGAAATTAGTAAATACATATCCTTATGATCAAAATTCACTCACACAATGTGTGTAGTATATTAATAATTTATATTTTATATTAATATTTTATTGTCTGAATCCTTAATGCATGCTTCACATATTTAATTACCTACTACAAACCTGATCTCACAAGTGAAATATAATCTAAATAATGCAAGAGTGTTAGAGGCTTGTAAACCATCATGTAACAGGTGATCATATTTCCCCTTAAGAACCTATTCCTGTGTATACTCTAACCTTGATGTCATAGCATATGTGATATTTAAATAGGAAGTTACTCATTATGGCTTCCTCACTTCACATATAGTTTACATTCTACTCAATCTGAGGCCATATCCTATATAAGAATCAATGCAATAAGTCATATTAAATTTTAGCACAATTAATAATATGAAAACTATGGAAAAAAATGAAAGCTATAGCAAGGAAAACAATTTTTTGAGGAAAACAATAGTAAATCTTCAGTAGTCCAGTTAATTAAAATAAAATAATTTGCTTAGAGAACCACTCCTGCTAAAATTAAAAAAAAAAAAAGAATTAACCAACAATTGATATTTTCTACATAATTTATTCTCAACAGATAGGAGGTTTTTCATCCCTTTTTTCCAGGGTTGGATATTATGGTTCACTTTATGGCCTTAGGAGTATGTTTTGAAAACTGTCTGTGGACAGAGATCACAGAGAGAATAGGGGAAATATTTATGTCTATGCCTATCTCTGCTATACACTCTTGTAGGAAAAATCTAAGTGTGATACTGTCATTCATTCATTTATTCATTCATTCGGTCTGTAAACACTTGTTACACTGGAAGAATAAAAGCTGCATGAGTCAGAGTTGGTGAGACAAACATGTTTTTCTAAAAACTTACAGATGTGAGGCATTCTATGAAGTATATTTTAAGTTCTATGTGAGCAAACAGCACAGTAATTGAGTCAAGTGGGATGTTACAAAGGAAACATTCACATTGAATCCTGAAGACAGAGTAGGTCTTTTCCAGGGGTGGGAAGGAGAGAATACAGGGCAGAAAGAGAAAACAGTGTGGCTGATGCTGAATTGATTATAGACAATGAGATTGTAAGATGCCTAAAGCCATACGTCTGTACCCCACCATCTAGTGAACAAGTAAGAGTAACCTACCCCTTTACCCTACTCTCCAATAAACTTTATGTAACAAAGCTTTTGCACCATGAATTAGAAATATAATTGCCAGTAATGTAGCTGCTAGCCACATGTAGATATTTTAAGTTATATAATATGAATTCAGTTCCTTGTTTTTCTAGCCACATTCCAAATGTTCAGTAGCCATATGGAGGTCTAGTAGAATATTTCTGTCATCATAGGAAGTTCTACTGGACAGCACTGAATTATGGCATCCTTACTTCTATTGTCTGAAGAGATGCATTTCTAGAATTCCATGTGGAATGCAAAATGCATTCTCCTGAACACTGTATAAAGGGAGGATTAATTTTAGTTGCAATATAGTATATTATTAATAGTATTTACTTAGGATACATTAGAAATCATTTTGGATGCTTTAGGAATGGAGCCATTATGTAAAACATTCCTCTATGGGAAATGTATTCCAAGTAAAACAACCAAAGATTCCATAAAATTCCATAACATAACTCATTTTAAAATAGAGGAGGTCTGATCAAGAAATGTGTGGTTTTAATTTTTGCTTTACTGCCATTAACTTGTAAAGGGCTACTCTAAATTCTTTTAGTGCATTCTCCAAACATATTTTCCCTAACGTTATAACATTCCTGTTCAATTCAGCAATTTCTGCATCATTTTTATTTGTCTGAAATAAAGATTTGCTATATTTAATTTTTTTAAAACTGATTCATCTTAGACTAATCTCAAAGTGAGCTTAAAACTCAGATTTCAAGTTCAAATAAGTTATAAATGCACAACATTAATTTTTCATCATTCATCTGAAGCAATATAGAGAACTGTTTAATACATCTAACTGCAATTTATTTTGACAGCATTTATGTTATATTTTTACTAGGAAACAAATTCAATGACCTAACATTTTTGCACTTCCTTTCAAAATATGGATAAATATTCTTTAAACTGAAGACTCAGGTTTACTATTTTAATATTTGGATCTTATGGCTATGCAGAAATATACACATGAATGCACATACACACAAATTATTACTTTTTCTTAAGAGTAGTAGCATAAACTTATATGACACAGCATCAGTGCTAATTTTCTCATAATTTCTATCTTATTCATTATCATTATTCATTCCTATTCATTATTATCATATTCATTCCTTTTTCACATTTACATTTCTTTTTTTTAATTCAAGGTTAGTTCTTATCTTAGACTGGCATGGGGGTGAGTTTCTCTTCTTGACTATTTTACCAATTTAATAAATGTACATGAGTCTTAACAATCAAAAATCAATTACTATGTTAAGTGGAATTAAACCATCTCTGTTTAGCTCTGTTCATAATTTTAACAAACATCTAAGTTCATAACAGCATTTTTAAATTTCTGACTTTCATCTATTCATTCAGTAAATATGGACCAGGCACTGTGTTGAGTTTGGTGAATGCACTGAAGAACAGGATAGATAAATATCTGCTCTCACAGAGCATATGACTTGAAAATATTAGCAGATTATTAGCTTAGTTTCAATGAATATTACAGGTCCAATTAGAATGCTTTCTCATATTTGAAGAAAAAGTAATTTAAAAAATGAATGAGAGGAAAAATTCTGTTTTTATGAACAGTAAAATGTGTGTGTGTGCAAAGTATGTGCCTTGACATAGTAGAGCATACATACATGCACCGAGTTACGTACATATCTTAAAAGTTCCACATGGATTTACACAAAGATCTTAACAAAGTAGTTTTACTTCTGTAGTCTCTTATTTCATTTTTCTGTGATGATAATATGTTACTATTATGGTAAGAATAAAGAAAAAATAAAGCATCCTGTACCAAAAAAATATATTTAATTTAACCTGATGCTAATTTCTGTGTTTATGCTCTAAATCAAAGAAGCAACAGCCTTCTTTCTCTACGTTAAGAATTCACACATACACTTAAGTATATTTACATGTGAAAGTATTGCAAAAAAAAGTTAGGCAAACAGTAAAAATGTCTGCAAATGGCTAAACACAGTTTCTTAACACTTGTTTGTATACGCATTCTATTACCCTTTATACATCACACCTGTTACAGAGCAGCAGCAATTTAGGACTGGCTGGTTTCCATTGCAATCTGTAATCATTCTGCACTCGGTATTATATTAGGAGGCAGAGAGATTTTCACTTTTATCAAAGAAAAAGCACACTCATAAAATGGTAACGTTTGAATGGACCTCATTGCTCAGAGAGAATCAGCGACTTGCCTGAAATCACACAAGGAATTAGTACTAGAACCAGGGTTATAAACTAGTTTCCTGCCCTCCCAGCCAGTTTTCATTTTACTATCCCACTTAAATAGCATACACTAAATTGAGTTGAATATTGTGCATAAGAATAGCTAACTATAACTGCAGGTTTGTTTCTGTGACTATATGAGAATGAGGTTCAATTATTTTTACGGAGTTTGCCTACAGCATGGCCTGAAACCTGACCTTTCCTTTACACATCAGGTTATATACTACCCATATTGAAATGTGTTCCAGAAATCCTGGTAGAGTGAGCTGATCCTGGAGCCATCTGTTTTCTGTACTGTATTCAGAACTTTTGTTCATATGAGATCTGCCAACACTTTGCGTTTCAATGGCTCTTCTTTGAGAGATTGAATTATTCAGTGTTGGACTGAAATTATTCTCATCACCAGGTTTCAAATTTTACAGTAATTGATTGAGGAAAATATTTGGTTAGAGATGATCTCGTGCTTCAGAGGGTGGTTCTGACAACCAAATGGCCATTTGACTGTGATCTGCAGAGCTCTAGAGAGAGAGAGCCTAGAATAATGCAAGGAAGAGAGAGAGAAGATAGCAGAATCTTGGCATTTGAAGGAAATTTAGACAGTCTAGAAACTCCTCTCCTCTTTCACCTCCTTTCTTGATGGGTCTCCTGGCCTTTCTCACACACACACACACACACACACACACACACACACACACACAAAAGCCAGTTCCATCTGGGGATAGCTCTAAGGATCAGAAAGTTCTTCTTTATATTACAACTTCTGCTGACTTCTCTGGAGCACAGCATTAAAACCTGTCCAGTGCATGCTGGAATTTAATAAGAGTGGAAACAGAGATTTAGAGATGGACTGCAAACCTTTGGAATTCTTCTAAAGTAAAGGGCATTCACTGTTCTCAAGGTTGCAGGATCCTGACAAGAATTTCCATCTTCTCACTCATATCAGAAGGCCCTCTGCTTTGCGTTTTTCCCATTTTACACTGCCATCAAAGCCTAGTTCATAATTCACTTCTACAATGGAGTTTTCCCAGAAAAACTGTAGGTCCTTCTTACTCTCTAGTGCATACAAATGAGCAGTCAGTCATGGAAAATCTCCATATTTATTATTGTCCACTATTTTTACTAGCATTTAATGATATGTCTTCAAAGAGGGCCCCTGTGGTAATTTATTTTACTCTCACCTTACTTGCAATGGAGATTAGATGGGGGCTTTGCTCACTGTTGACACCCAGAAACCTATGACAAAGGATCCTGATCTCAACAAGTGCCCATGAATAGTGCAGCAGTGGGAAGAGGAGGTGGAGAATCGTGCACTAGTTCTTAAATCTTCTGCTAATGTTTCATTGAAAGCAAGTCACATGGCCACACCTGACTTAAAAGAAAGGTGGGATACTCTAATCCTATCATGTGTCCAAAAGACAGACAGCAGAATATGTGGTAAAGCAACCCAATGATTACCTTAGTGGGCATACAGATGTAGGTGGAGGAAGATGAGATTTGTGATCTAAACACCAGGTTTGTACAATAGAGAAAATGGATATTGAGGAAGGATGTAGTGAGGAGGTTTTGCTGAAAAAGAAAAAAAAAAAAAAAGAGAGAAAAAAAAAGAAGGAACAGGATAAATCAGAGGGGAAAAAAAGCATGTTCTTTCAAGAGGAAAGAACAATTGAATATAAGACACATGTAATTAAAAATACAGAGTGAACAAAATTATCTTGGGTTCACTCTCCAGCCAAGATTTGTGTTAGGCCAGAATATAGGGATTGGGCATGTAATAATAATACAAAAACTCTCATCAAATAGCTGTGTCATCTTGAACACAAAGCAATCTCTTCAGGCCTTGTGTTTCTCATCTTTAAAATCAAGGCTTGGAGCAGTTCAATTTTAATAGCCCTTTCTAGCTCTTTGTTTTCAAGACTCTGTATCTTAAACATATTCATTATTCTAAGTAATGTTTAGTTAAAGTTGGGGCTCTGATGAAATTATTTAGCAGAACTGGCAACAATTCAAATAGCATACACACATATACACATACTTACATAAATAATCAATAGTCTTGTTATGAATAACCTTAAAGTTGATGTGAGAAGACCCACGTCAGGTGGTTTTAAATGGAACTTGATATTAAACTACAGCAACAAATTAATTTCAAATTTGCCAATCAAGCTACATGAGTCTATATTGACTTCCTGCCATGACTTATTTAACTGGATTTAAACAAGTACCCTGGAGACAGAAATTTCCATATGCCTGTTTTTAATCTCCTCAGCTATTTTTCTCAGTCATTATCAAGGACATATTCATAAAAATTCAGAATATGATGTGGAAAGTTTCTGATTAGGAGGTTGACAATTGAATAGTGTCACTAAAGCATCTAACATCTTAAATGTCATCCCTCTGTACTACTGCAATAAGGAGACACTTGTGAGTAAGAGTAGAAATAAAACTTTTTGCCCTTAAGCCTCACCACAAGCTACTGCCTGAAACTCCGCCATTAAAATGATTCCTTTGACTTCATGTATAGCCTCTACAATCATCTCCTTATAAAAGTAAATATTCCTAGGGAAAAAAAATAAATTATCATCATCAGCCTTTGGCCCCAAGGCACTGGGAGAGTTAGAATAAAGAGAAAGAGCAGGCCCCCAGAGGTATTTCTTTTCTCAGTGGGGAGCATAGGTCAGGATATATTTTTAGGAGTTAATTTTACAACTTGAATTGTCTAATTAACACTGTTTTTTGATTGCTTCCTCTGATAGGTTCTGTGATTCTCACAATAATGCTATAAAATAGAAGTCACCATTAATCACATTTTACAGAGAAAGAAATTGGGGTTCATTGAGGTTGAGTAGCTGCTCCAAATTTACACATTTATAATTTGGTGAAATGGGAATCTGCCAAATGATCAAATCTATGTTCTGGCCCCTCTTCTAAGAAAGAGGGAAAAGAGACCCTACCTTTGTCTCTAGGTATATTGGGAGATGCTGTGTATTGTATTGATAATCGATCTAGTTTCATGGAGTTCCAAACCTATAACGCTGGAGGAGATTTTAAAAGGAAACTCTTAGAAGGAAGACTTAAGGGCTAAGAAAGGCTCCAGCAATTCTCTCCACTTTCAGAGGGCTTTTCCAGAGTTCCGAGTCTGTCTAGGAACTTTTACAAGACCAGAAAGAGGCTTTTCCTTAACGCAACAGCTTTAGCACAGAATCCCTTTTCCATTTTCATCCCCTACCATCTGGACCATACTGGAGGAAAAACCCAAGCTGAATCACCTACCCTAAGTCCTGGCTCTGATCCCACTCCACTGTCTAAGTAAAAATAGGTGTCCTTTCACCTAGACTTAATCTCTTTTTGAGCACTGCCTTCTTGCTTTTCTAAAGTGCAAGCATCTTTATGTTGTTTAACAGCACCCTATAAAATTCACAGGGATGTAATGATGAAGCATGTTGGTGTCTGCCACACAGGAAATCTATACAGCCTTTTAAGTGAGAGCAGAGCTGTGTTTCCAAAGCCCAGGAAGACTTACATTTCAAGTTTCTGTTGATAGGATTATTGTCTTTAGAAAAGAAGCCTGATTAAGGGAACTAATGTGAGCAAACAGCAGAGCATTAACGATCTATAGAGTATCCATTCAATAATGCGCAGCCTAATCCTTTCTCAATTGGGGTATGTAAAAGTTATATGTTGACTCTGTTTCCTGCATCCTGCCAATATTTTTTCTCCCTTGATATCACTGGTGATTGGGTAAGGCCAGCAAATGTTAAAACAGGCAAACTCTGGAGGCAGAAAAAAAGTCAGTGGAATTATGCAATGCATTTTATTTAACTTGAAGGAGAGTAAAGTTTTACTTGTTATACCAATAATAAGTGAGTAGCAAGTTTGCATTGACTGCAATACCAAAATGCATATGCAGTATTTATTGACAGCAGATGTTTAGATATTTTAACATCGCATCAATTCAGCTGCTCTAGAAGCTGCCTCAGGTTCTGATGTATTTTTTCTACAAATCGGGTTTTATCTTAGTCCAGAACAAAACAGGATGACAACTGACTAGCAAGCTTTTAGAAATATTTTACCATGTAATGCATAAAAGTCCAAAAGAAAAAAAAAAGGGTGCCATGCTAACTGCTAATCATGAAAAAATGACTATTACATGATTCAATGGACATACAATCTTTCTTCCAGGATTGAATTATTAGTGAGTTTGCTATCATTAATTTCAGGTTTATGTAGCAATAATATTAACATTTTTAAAATATCTTAAAAAATTGTCCAAACAATGCACATGCACCATAGACAGAAAACCTAAGCAGCCTCTAGGCTTATAACATGAGTAAACTTTATTTATTTTGCTGCAAATCTAAGCCAAGTTTCTTTCTACAGTATGGATGTATTTTTTTTTAAATTCACTTTTCTTGAGACTGTTCACATACCATACATTTATCCAAAGTGCACAATCAGTTGCCCACAGTACCATCATACAGCTGTGCATCCCTCACCACAATTAATTTTTTTCAATTTTTAGAACATTTTCATTTCTCCAGAAAAGAAATAAAAACAAAAAAGAAAACTCAAACCCTCCCATACCCCTAACCACCCCCCACCCCTCCATTATTGACTCATAGTATTGGTATAGTACATTTGTTACTGTTGATGAAACAATGTTAAAATACTACTAACTGTAGTACATAATTTGCAGTAGGTATTAATAACTTCTGGTTATAGTGTCATACATTTGTTCCAGAAAGAGATTTCTAATATTTGTACAGTTAATCACAGATACTGTCCACCACAAGATTCACAAGATTCACTGTTTTATACGTTCCCATCTTTTAACCTCCCAACTTTCCTTCTGGTGATATATGTGACTTTAAGCATCCCCTTTCCACCACATTCACACACCATTCAATACTGTTAGTTATTCTCACAATAATGTGCTACTGTCACCTCTGTCCATTTGTAAACACTTTAGTTCAACCTTGTTAAACATTCTGCTAATAGTAAGTAACCCCTCCCCATTCTTTAGCCTTGTTCTATGTCCTAGTAACTTATATTTCATGTCTATGAATTTACATATTATAATTAGTTCATACCATTGAGACCATACAATATTTGTAGTTTTGTGTCTGACTTATTTCACTCAGTAGAATGCCCTCAAGGTCTCTTCATCAACCCATTTTTTTTTTTTAAAGACAGTTTTGTTCACCCACCATACTTTTTGTCCTAAGAGAACAATTAATGGTTCCCTGTATAATCATGTATTTATGCATTCAACCATCAACACTACCTACATAAGGACATCTCCATTTCTTCCACAAAGGAGGAAGAATCAAAGAAGGTAGAGAGACAAAAGAAAAAGAAAAAGAAAAAGAAAAAGAAAAAGAAAAAGAAAAAAAATGACAGTTATAAAACAACAAAAGGAGAGATAGAATTAAACTAAAGTACAATAAAAGAGTCAGATAACATCACCAATGCCAAGAGTCCCATAACCCTCCCTTATATCCCCCTGTTATAGGCATTTAGCTTTGATATATTGTCTTTGCTACATTAATGCTTCTGCTAATAATGTTTCTGCTAATTATAGTCTCTAGGTTGCATTGATTGTATTTTTCCCCAATACTACCCCATTTTTAACACCTTGAAAGGTTGACATTCATTTGTTCTACCTCATGTAAAAACATATTTGTACATTTTATCACAATTGTTGAATACTCTAGGTTTCTCTGAGCTATACAGTCCCAGTCTTTATCTTTCCTCTTTCCTTCTGGTGTCCCACATCCTCCTAACCTTCCTCTTTCAACCACACTCACAGTCATCTTTGTTCAGTGTGCTTATGTTGTTGTGCTACCATCACCCAAAATTGTGTTCCAAACCTCTCATTCCTGTCTTTTCCTTTGTCTGTCAGTCAGAAAGAACACCCAGTCTTCTGGGCTCCCTTTCCCAGGGCATGGGCATTTTCTGGCTCTCTAAGTTCAGTCATCTTTAAATGCCTCTGTATTTTCCCTTCCTTTTTTTATTATTATTTTTTTCCATCTGCTTCACTTCCTCTCCTTTGGGAGTGACCTCAGGGTACTTTGCTGCTTGTTAGGGGTGTGTCTATGTTTGTAGCTTGTATTCAGCAGTCCACATTTGTTAATTGAAACCCCAGTTGGATCTGGGCTGAGCTATATTCGCTTGCTCCAGGAATGCTGTTTTCTCCCATAGTGAGATCCTGCAGCTCAGCCTGCCATGGGGGGACAGGGCTCCCAGCACAGTTCCGCAGTTTTTACTTACTGATTTTATGCTATGATCTCAGCGATTCCACCCAATCCGGATTGGTATACGATGTGTGGACAGTCATGGTTGTCTCCCAGCATTTATTCCAGATTATTTACTAGTTGTTCCTTGTTGTTTATTAGTTGCTCCTGGGGACTAACTACATTCTACACCTCTCTGTGCTGCCATCTTGCCCTTCCCTCCCTGCATGTATTTTTAATATTTAAAGATTTTCTTTTATAATCACACTGTACACTTTTAGATCAGAGATAATATTAAACTTTATTCCAAAGATCCTTTCAATCCACAATGCTACTGTTCTAGTAGAATCCCATTTCTAAAGATTTGAATAACTTACCCACAAAATCATGACTACTTCCACCTTCAGTGTTACAGGTAGCATGAATGTGTTGGAGTTTCTCCTCTGATGGTGCTATCTCTTGTTCTCTCTGTTTCATTTTTATCAGCTACAGGTATTTTCAAATATTTATGGAATAGTCTTTGTGGTACAAAATGACCAGAAATCAGTTCCTGGCTTTTCTCCCTGATGTTGCTATCAAGAAACTGAAAGAAAGGCCTTGTTTGCTTTTGACAATCAAGATTACTTATTTGAGCATATAAAAAGGAGAATAAAAGTCACTAAATTCCCCACTTCTTTCTGCCAAAAATTTTTTTAAACACAATGCTCATTATTTTTCCCTTCTGTATGCAAAAGAAATGTTTAGATCTCTCTCTCCTTCCCTTTCTCCCTCTCTCTCTCTCTCTCTCTCTCTCTCTCTCTCTCTCTCTCTCTCTGTGTGTGTGTGTGTGTGTGTGTGTGTTAGTATCCTAGTAGAATGAAATTTTCCATGCTTAGGATTTTTTCAATTAACAAAAACAACAACAAAAATCAGTAGCTATTTTTTAGGCAATAACATCTCTTGAAATTTTCAAGAGGTATGGTGAAACATTGAAGTTGTCAGCACCTAAAGCTAACGGGACTTTTCCAAAAGCCTTTACCAAACATCCAAACATCATAGATGCTCTCAAGACTTTCTATCAGTGGAGAATAAATATGAATTTGCTGAGTTGATTCAATGTAAATGTGCTATCCAACCACCCTCCATATCAAGGAAAGCATATTAAAATCAATTGCAATGTAATTTGCAAGACATGGGCTTAGTTTACTAAAAGACAGTCTTCTTAATTATTGACCAAGTGCATGCCCATTGCATTGGAGACTTTTCTAACAGATTTTTTTTTTTTTTCTTTAAAGAAAGAGAGCATTTTTACTAACCCGGAATTAAAAGGAAAGAATAGAATCACCACCCCAGTTAGAAACAGCCAAACTTAAAACCAGAAATGGGGGAGGAAGTTAAACCAAACTCTCCCTTCCTTGTTAAACCAAACTCTCACTTCCTTGTAAATAAGGTGACTCTCTCAGGTTTTTGTTTCCTTCACAGACCATCAAAATTTAAGGCATTCACTAATGCCTCATCTCTGATAAGTGGGTTCATCTCCTGCCTAAAGGTAACCCCAACTGTTAATTTAGCCAGGTGTTTCCCTCCACAGAGGGACTGCCCTGGGAATGAGATCAGACCCCAATTCTGGCTCCACCACTAACCAGCTTCATTACCTTAAGCAGGTCCCTTCTTTTTCTATCACATTTCACCCCAGCAATCTCCAAGAACCATGTTCTCTCTTTCTTTCTTCCACTGCTTCCCACTAGAACTAGAGAAAATATCTTATGACTGAAACTCACCCGTTTATGATTTCCCCACCCATATGGGTTCTTAATAGAATTTATTAATTCTGCTACAAGTTTCTAGGCCATTTCTTTGCCATTTCCCATGAGGCTATTCGAAACCTGGACAGTTTCTACTGGGCCATTTCTGACAGTCTTGCTCTCTGCAAATAACCCTGCCCTCAGCTTTTCCACCTCCATGGACCTCTATTTACTGCCAAAGTTCCCTCTTTCATGTGTGTTTTAGAGGAAGAACTGGACCCCGCTAAGTTCAAAGTATTCTATTTCACCCCATTCACATGAACCTAGCGGTGGATCCAAGTTTTGTTGGACACATAACTTATACAATTTAGGGTCCTTCTTTAAGAAAAGAAAAGAAAAATCTTAAAATAGAAATGTATCTTCATGGATTGAACTTAAAATCATGCTTTTGAAAATTTACAAAAGCATGTGACCATGTGATTGTACTGCTAGAGCCCCTTCCCAGATCTTGGCAGGCGTCTATGCCGATGAGAGGCTCTGAAGATTCAGCTTTGCTGGCTTCAGAGTCCAGCCCTTCTCAGCCGTGGTTCTCTGGCCCTAAGGCCCTCAGGCAGTCATTGCATGCAATGAGTTCGCTTCTCTCCTGCACATCTGGATTAGTACTGGTTACTTATGATCCTCGGGAAAATTGAGAAAATAGTCACACGAATCATTTTCACTTTTAGGACTTACATTTCTCACTTAACCCCTGTTGGGAAAATCTGCTCTGCTTCTATTTCTTCTTGGGTTGAGTCTCTGCCACAAAACTGATCCCAACTTATATTTGCAGTTTTATTTCCTACCCATAACCCCACCAATGCCCGACTGGTGAAGGCAGATCTCTGTCTTTATATGTCATAAACCAATGGTTTTCACTGAGCAGTGAATCACTATTTAAGGCAGTGTCAGTGCTCCATTCCTCTGGCTGGAATTACTGATAGGGGTGGTTTTTGGCTACAGTCCTCTCCACTTAGGCTCACATGACAGATGCTAAGAGGGGAAAGGGCATTTCCAATTTCTGAAGGTTGGCTGTCAGTCAGTGGCAATTAGCTGTGGAATCTCTGGCCACACAAAAGGCATTTGGCACCAGATAGAAAAAAGGGTGGGAAGAAAGTTGGAGGAAGGACAGTGCTATAGATGCTGAAAAGCAATTCATCCTCTCAAATCCAGGTTACTGACTCCATTGCTTCATCTGCTTTTAGCATCATATGATATTAGCAATAAATATCAACTGTGATTTAGTAATTTTAAGTCTGAATGGAAGATGGAGAAAGTAAAGATAAACAGAAGCAAAATAATTCATATAACTTAGCATATAGGAAGAAAATATGCAGTTAACTTTTATTTTCAATAAAGGTATCTTTTTAAAAACGAATATAATCATTTTTCTTAAACTCTTACTTAAATCCACCCAGAGTAGGATAAGTGATTAAAGAGATAACATCTAATTCTGAAGAGGATTTCTTGTATCTATTTTAAATTTCAGGTTTACCCTGATTTAAAAATCCATAATTCTAAATCTGTCTTGTATTTAAAATAAAAGAGTTAAAGAGTTTACAATCAGAGTCAACACTAAATGCCAGGAAAATCCTTGATTTCACAGGATAGGTAATTTTTAATGCAACCACCTGACCTAGTGAGCATTTAATCTCCATTTGCTTAGTTGTCTTAAAATTTAGGATAGTCTCTGAGGGGATACATTTTAATTGATTTACTCATTTGGCAAACTTTACAAAGCACATGTTGTACACCAGACCCTTCTCTGCACCAGGTCAGTATCAATCCAAAGATGGGTAGGCACAAGCCCTGTGACAAGACAGCTCCCAGTTCAGGAGAATACAGAGTAACAAATGCTCTGAAAAAGGGTTTGCACACAGCAGAAGAAGCCACCTGGGGTACTGGAGGAGAGGTTCCAGGGAAAGCCTTCCTGAGGGAGACATTATCTGTTTTATGTTCTGGAAAATGAATAGGCTTTGGAGAAAGTTGTGACAAGCGAAGGGCCTGGGAATAGAAGAGTCCAGGAGATTTTAGCAATATTAGAGAATACAGCACTTCCACAACTATAAATTAGAATGGCAGCCTCATTTATCACACTGCTCTCTGTGCTACAGCCTCACAGTCTTCTTTCAGGCTACAAGACACTCTGGGCTGCTGGACTCCTCAGGGTTTTCTCAGGGAAGTTCTTTCTGAGTGCCAAGCACTTGGCCTCACACTTTCCTCTTCCATTGTGTTTCCTTCAGAACTCAGCTCAAGTGTTATTTCCTCAGAGAGGCCTCTGCTACTCCCCAGAGCAAGTTAGGCCCCCATACCCTATTTCAAGCCGACATAACTCTGGAATTCTTTCCTTTGTAGCAGTAACTATGGTAATAATAATTATAATAATATTCATTAGTTCATGCTGTTTCAGATGCTTAAGTTGTATCAGTTGACTTAATTCTTAAAACAACCCTATGCCATATGGGGGAGGCGGTAATAACTTGCGCAAATTCATACTGTTAATAAGTGATGGACCTAAGATTTGAGTGAGGCTCCAAAGTCTATGTTCTTGACCACTGCACTATACCACTTCTCTGCTTGTAGTTGGAATGTAAAAAAATTGTGTGTGTGTGCATGTGCATGCTCATGCATGTGGGGTGGTGGATAGTGAGAGAGAAAGACAGAAATTATTTTATTATCTTTTAAGTTTTTCCTCTTCCTCTAAACTGTAATCTCCTTAGAGGCAGGAAACTGTGTTTCTTTTGTTAGATATTTATCCCCAGTAGCTAGAGCAGTGCCTGAGACATGGAAAGTATTCAAAAAAAATTTACTGTAGTACCAAATGAATGAATGAATGAATGATCAATCAAGTGAATGAGAAAGGAGTAACAAGAAATGAAGATTGAGAGGCAGACCAGGGGCAGTTATGATGGCCTTGGATGCTATGAATTTGGGCTTCACCCTGAAGACCAAACCTTGAGGCAGGGAAGAAAAATAACGTGATCATATTTTTGTGTTTTAAATCACTCTGAAGAATAAGGTATTGGGAGGCAAGACTGGAGGCAATAGATCAAATGAAATAAGAAGTCACTATTTTGATAAAAGGAAGATGGCATGTTAAAACTTTGCTTACCAGAATAAAAATTAAAATTATTGCAACATAGGGTAAAGAACACCAAAAAGTATTTCCACATGTCAACCAATAAAATCAACATATGGCCGGTTTTGCAAGCTCTAAAAGCTACTACTGTAAACTGAAAGTGCAAATACTTTACTTAAATTCAAGATCAATCCATCCCCGAATAAACCAAATGTTCAACACTGATTAAAAATCAATTTCATAGTGCCTCCTTTAATCAGATGTAACTGTTTTGAATCCTTCATTCTGTGGTGGTCTGTATTAAAAAAAAAAAAAAAAGAGCTTTGGAAGATTTTCATAAATGTAGCAACTTTAATTATTATCCATAAATGTAATGTAAACTTTGACCATTTTTTTCCCTCAAAGAAGTCATCCAGTTCGCTGATCAATTAGTTGACTGAATTTAGGCAAGGCAACTCATGGACATAACCATTATGCCTGCTAATAGGGCTTAATAGTGGACAGATAAGGTTCTTAGCAAGTTATTTTATCTTTATCCTTATCAGAAGCTGAATTCTAAATCATGCTTACATCAAAAAACTATCAGTTAAGTCAGTGAAATAAGTTAGAATCTACTCAAATTTTATCAATTCTCTTACATAAGTATTTTACAATTCAGATTAAGAAAAACTAAAGAATTCCTCATTAAAAAAAAATAGGAGCTTCTCATGTATAGTAGACTAAAATTACATAACCTAGATTTTTTAATATCGAACAATTCTTTCTTTCAACCTCATTTTAAACTGAATGGTTACTATTCCTGCATCTGAGGTTGGGGACTCTTTGTTTGTTTATTTTTAGTGGGCTTTGAAACATCATTTGAGGAAAAGCCCATCTGATGTCAGTGCTTTCTTTGTTGAAGTTCCACTGAGTCAGCCTGAGATAAATGGAATTTTCTTCTTCAATCCAAGGCTTAATTATGGTAATTAGTCTGTGCAATTTGTAAAGTTTGGCAGCCAAGTCAGGTCCTAATATACATAAGCCTCTTTCTGTTACAAATTGAGTAGGTTTTAATCAGTTTTTAAAAGACAGTGTTTCAGTATGCCTGCATGCTATACTCTTAGATTTTGAGATTGAATTTTATTTCAAACTCAGCTACATCATTAGCAGTTTTGATATTTTTAATATTCATGAAGCTTTCATCTTAGCATTAATCCCATAGCATCTGTGATTATGATGGGCACTTCGGGGATCTGTCTATTGTGTGTCTGCTGAGAATGAAAGGCCCAGCAGCTCCTGGCAGTAAATTAACCCTCACAATGCCACTTGGTGCCAAATGCTTTTTGAAATGTTGGCTTCTGCTTCATGCCTTTCTGTTTGGATTTCACACTAATGTCTGATTCCCTGAACAGACCCATGCTTCATTTTTTTCTGACAGCCATCTGTGACACTACGGGTTTTTGTTTTATTTTTTCCCTTCCTCTTTTCCATTCAAAAGTCATATCTTTCACCAGTGGATTTTCTAAAATGGGCAAGTTAATCAAAGGAGGAAAAAGAGTCCAAGGTGCTAATTTCTGTTTCATTATGTGGGTGTTTGTGCACATTGGGGGAATTTGTAGAAATGTATACAATTAATTTCTTGACAGTGCTTTTGCAGAATAAATTCTTTAATCACAAATAATGTCTTCATTTGCAGCTGTTTTTCACACATGTACCTAAAATATATTACCCTTTGAACATCTTTAACTCTTTTATAACTCATTCATACATTAGTTTGTCACATTCTAAATAGAAAGATTATAACTCTTGAAAGAGGAATGACTAGAATGTATGTGGTTTTATCGAGTAAGCATCTTTCACCAGCCAATGTTCGTCTTTAGATATATAGATACACAGGTGAATAAATATGTATCTTTATAAAGTATCTTTAAAAACTGCCAAGTATTGAGGTAAAAATTGATACTTCCATTCCCTTTTATAGTAGTGATTTATTTTTCTACTCTAACATGTCTCTTACCCTGGCAGGCAAATGAGGACTTCTAGTCGGTAACATGATAATACACGGTAGAAAAATGTGTTTTATTTCACAATTTTTAAAATAATCTTAGTCCTGAAAAGAAAAACAGATACATTTGTTTCTTCAATTACAAGTGAGATCAGATCTAAAATGATGCATGGCTACCATGTTTATATGTAACCTTAAAGAATAACATCACATCGTGAAGATTCAAAAAAAAAAAAAAAAAAGTAATTCAGGGAGAAGCTCAGGCAACAGAAGCCAGTTATCCTTTGTAGAAAACCAAGGAGGGCAAGGGTGAAGACAGACTCTCTGGGTAAGTTCAGGAGTGCTCTCAAGAAGCCATGTTCAATTTATGTGAAAGAAATAGCTTCAGGAATCAAAGCCATTCTTCCTGAAATCTCTCTGATTTCTTTTGAATGTAAGATAAGATAGCTCTATAATATTGTGGTTTAGTCCATGCAAGGAACTCATTCTCTACAGCCTTCTAAAGTGGGGGAGGGGTGGAATGGGAACCATTGAGTGACAGGAGTGGAGGGCGGCAGGGGAAAGGTTGAAGTAGGAGGGTCCGCCCATCCCATATGCCTCTAACCTCTTGACCTTGTGTGTGTGTGGGGAGGGGAGTTATTAGTAGGAGATTGGTCTGTGCTGGAAGAGTGTCCATGTAAAGCAATATACTTGTCAGCAAAGTATTGAGAATTCTGATTCCAAATTATGAACAGCTAATAATGGTCAATATTTGTACCAGGTCTAAAATTTTCAAGGAGGGTTACATGTTTGTCTGACCTTAGCATAAAATTCAGTGAGCACAACCCTGTATTTTTACTGTCATTGAGACCTAAGGTTATTATTCCAATAGTTTGAAACGAAAATCTAAGCTCCCCATCCAGTGCAGTGCGTTGCCAAGGGATCTTAGGAGTGGCTAGGGTGGCAATTAGGAAATGGCAAATTTTTTAGAAAAAGAAAAAATGAAAATTTTGCAGAAGTAATTATTTTTGAAAAACATATTTAAAACCGATAAAATTCTTATCAAGTCTTATTAAACCCCTTTAAATTCTCTCCTATATTTTTCTCAAACATTTTGTCCTAATTTTGTGAGGCTCAGAGACACTTAAATATATATTAGGCACTATAAACCAATGTATTTCACAGAATTTGAGGTTCACATTTACTAATGAGAGAATTTTAAATTATACTTGTGAAAAAGAAAATATTTTAAAGGTGGATCCTAAAACACATATTTTAGCACTTTGAGTAGGGAGAAAGTATTTGGCTTAAAGTTAAAATAATATTCTTCAAATATGCCTAACCCTATCAATAATCTTAAATACATAATTGGAGGGAATCACTAACTTGGATTGTTTTAAGGTCAGAGACTCACATACTAGGTTTTTCTTAATATTACTTAGGAAATTTAGCAAAATAAATAACCTCTTTTAGTTCATAACTATAGCTTTGTCTTCAAATATAAGAGGTGATATAAATATGCACTAGTGCACATTAAGGCAAAAATTTGGTATTTGAACACACCCTCGAACTTCAGGAACTTCTTTGACAACTACATAGCCTGGAAGACTTCAGGCAACTAGAGGCCCCTCCTGGGTTTAGCAATTTGGCTCAGTTCATTTTTTTTCACTGTTCTTTAGATATAAACCAGAATGGCTCCAACCCCAGGGTAGCCAGTGGATTAACCCAGCCTTGAAGAGGTTGAGTTTAAAGTAAAAGAAGGGAAAATAGAAGATAACCAGAACATTGCCAGACTTCCCTTTATTTGTTATTTTGTAACATTGTAATTTTCATATTTCAAAAATTGAATGATACAAGTCATATAACATGTATTTAGTATTGTAACATTTCATCTCTGGTTTTGAAGGGCAAATACAAGTGAAGGAATAAGAACCATATGCCAATAATGTTCATAAAATTAGTGATTGTCCTCATCAGTCATTGCAGCTGAAAATGAATGTTGTCACCTGCTGAGATTTGTGGAATATGTCTTAGAAAATATCTGTAGTCACCTGGAAAAAAAGCATGAACATAATTCCTATCGTATTTATTGTTAGAATAATTTTTCTGAGTATCCTAATAATAATTGTAACAATCAGGCAATGTTAGCTTATGTTTGTGGGCACTTTGGCCCCGATAAACTTGAGGAAAGTTTTCTATTATTTGGAAAGAAAAAACAGTAATAGAGGAAAGTGTATTAATTTGATACAAGGCAGCCAGATTACATGATTTATGTAATTTAATAACTGATTCAGGATTACTCGAACTAAATGTATGATTAATTAGGGTGTAAAAAATTACATTGAAGTGGGTGTAAAAGATGTCAGCAAATGTTACACTGTCTTTATTATGTATTTTAAAGATAAGGATGTTTGAACTTATTGGTTTTTCTATTGGAGATGAAATAAAAATCTAAAATAAAGCATCTAGATAATGAATCAATATTACTTGAAATGTTTTCCCCTTAAAAATAAAAGATAATATTAGAAACTGATAGGAAACACTATAAGACTAAGTGAAAAAATGTAAATAGCACTCAGTTTCTTTCCTGATTTTTATGCTTTTTCTACCCTGGTTTTAATCATCTGATCCTCACAATCCAGCCCTTACCTCAGGCTATAAACTTTAACAAATGAGCAGTTAATAAATTTTATTTAAAACTTAGGTTTGTACACAACTGGGAAGGATTAGCAAATGTATTCACTACCTGTTATCATTCTGAGGAAAATGAACCCAGTTGTCATTATTTGCCTAGGCCATTATAGTTGACTTCACTATGAAGTAAACTAAACACAAGTTTTTTTTCACTTTTGAGTACCTAGTTCATGCAAAGTACTTCTCCTAGTCTTACTAGGAGAAGACACAGGTGTCACTTCAAGGAGCGTCCTTTTTGACAGAAACAGATATGGAAAACTGAAATATTTTGGCCTGAATAAAATACCTAAAAGTAGAAGCATAAGAATTATTCCTTAGGAGTAGAGAAGAAAGAGCTATTAATTCTGTCTGGGAAGATCAAGAGTTAGCATTTAGGATAAACAGACTTTCCTTGGTCAGAGAAAAGGTTAGGGAAGCAGTTCAGTCTGAAAGAATAAATATCTTATACAGAATAAAATTCATTAAGTATATGACATATACAAGAAATGGGGAGCATTTCCGTAAAATCAGTAACCGAATTCACAGGGTAGATATAATGGAAGGTATAGGTGGAAAGATAGTTCAGGATTTGAAAAATGAAAATAATGAATGCATATTTATAATTGGGAACAATACTGCTTGTACGTCTATTTTAATACATCTACATATGAATTCCCTGGGATTGCTACAAATTAACAAGAATGAATACAGTCAGTGATGATCCCACCTTCAGAGAACCTTGAAATCCACCCTACAGCCTTTGGATTTGTTCCTTAGTGGTGGTTCAGGAAGACCACGTTTCAAGGGATGCTGTCTCTTGAAAGGACCAGTAAGTACAGAAAATTAGGGGCAGAATTTTTCAGACATTTAGTCAATAGACTAAGGATGTTTTACTCTCTAGAGTTTAGAGGTGATTATTTCCTTTTGTTTGGATATATTATAATTATTCATGATAACCCACAATAATCAGAATTTTATCCACCCCCCTACAAACAAATGGAAAATCAAAAATAATTGCCCCTAAGTAGTTGATGTGCTTTAATCTAATAAACTGGATCTTGTTTTGCACTGGCAGAGACTACTAGAAAGCTTAGGGCAAATTTGGGCTACACACAGAAATTTAGTAGGCTTTAATAATTTTTGATATTATTGTTAAGTCTTATTTCTGACTCCATTTTATGCCTCTTTTGTTGTTTTCCTTCATTAAACAATTTATATTTTGTGTTGTTGTTTTATATGTCCATATAAGCAGTGAAATGATGGTGTTTTAACAATTGGCTCTCCAGAGGGAATGTATGTATTTGCATGTGTGTGTGTGTTTAGTATACTGATATAGAGAGGTATAGCACATAATTTCCATGACAATAAAACATACATTACTCTATATTGCAAATTCCAGATGGCTAATCGATTCTCACAGGATGTTTTTGTTGATTTTTCCCAAACTCTGTACCCAAAGGCAATCTATAGTTGTATTTTTAGTTCTGACATGAATGTTGGTTGATATTTTCATTTACATTAATGAGTAAGACAAAAGTATAACAACAAAAACGTATATCAGTACTTTGCTTGTTCCTCAATAATGTGACTTTGTTGAAGCAGTTAATAGTTTTTTAATTCTAGAAGAATATTTCCTCATTTTTTTGTGTGCTGCTCACAATGTAATGGCTACTAGCATGGCACATTTTTAAGTTTAATATGCATTACTAACATTTTCTCCATCACTTTAAGTCTAGACAATCAACAAAACCAGTCAAACCGTGATTTGTAGTGTTTTCCAATTTCCATTTTGTAAATACTCTCATAAATTCACTCAGCATAATGTTTTCATGATTCATTCACATTGTAGCACGTATCACTACTTCATTCCTTTTTATTGCTCAATAATATTCCATTGTATGAATATACCACATTTTGTTCATCCATTCATCTGTTGATGGACACTTGGGTTGTAAATACCTTTATACAACTATGTGCATTTTTGCATGTTATCTTCCTTCTTCACACTGCTTTTACAGTTGCAATGGATTATAATTCACATACTATTTAGAGTTCTCATACTTTCTCAACCATATATTGAATATTTTGTTCCTGAATAATTTTCCTAATTACAATTCTAAGGCTATCAATATATTCCACAACCATTGTTGTCTTAGTTTCCCAGCTGCTATGAAAAATACCACGAAATGGGTTGGTTTAAAGAACGATAACTTACTCTCTTACAGTTTCAGGGACTGGAGGCTTGTTTCCTCCCAGGGTTAGTATTGTTCTGGTGGACTGCCATCCTTGGGGTTCTGTGGCTTTCTCATCATATAGCTATGACCTCTTCTTTATCTTCCAAGTTCCAACTGACTTCTGGCTTCCACTCCTTCACGTGGTTTTCTCTTCATAAAGCCTCCATTAATAGAATTTTAACCCAACCTCATTCAATTTGTCCATGTCTTAACTAAAAATAACATCACCAGTGGGTTCACACACTCACAGGAATGGATTAAGAGCATGTTTATTATTTTTTTTTCTTTCCCTGGGGTACATAATTCAACCTACCACAATCATGCATCAAGATAGCTTGTTAAATTCTTCCTGTAGTAATTGTTAGATGGGAAAGGTTTATTTACTCCCCCAAAAAAGAGAAAGAAAGTTTCAAACAACTAATGCAGCATCACTGAAAGCAAAGTTAGGAAGAGATGGTCAGTTGCTTATTATTGCATAATATTTTTACCATACAGATACAATATACATAAATCATATCAAGAACAGAGATAACAGTAAACTAATTGGGAAATTATGAGTCTTTAGTTTCTATTGGTTTATCTTTATATTATGTATTTAATAATAAATTATATAACTTAATAATGGATTTGCTTAACAGCTGGCTCACAAAATCCCTGAAAATTTATCAGTTGGCTCTTGTGCACTAGTACATCTAGATTCAGCTCACCACCACATGACATAAGGGACATAAAATCTTTTCTAAATAAAGGAAAGGTATATATGAAGTAAATGACTCTGTTAAAAGCAAATGAATACTAGTATGAAAATAAATAATTTCAGACTGATACAAATACCCAGCATGAAAATCTAGCTGATGAAATGTCAACAGTATTTACTTCCCAACATATCTACCCTTTCTAGCCTTCTTTGACCATTCACCTGCAGGTTTGTTTGACATCTATTTAAATTCCTGAGAGACGGGGGGAAAAAAAAAAAAAAAAAACAACCTTGTAAAATTCTCTAATAATAAAAACATTTGTATTCAAAATTAAGTGTGAAACAACATTTTTTCTTTAGAATAGAGTTGCAGCAAATCTACAAAACATTGCGTCACCTTAGATAGTTTAAACATAGAAAAGGAGTTGAATTTAGGTCAATGTACCATGATTCTAATTTTCAATTTAGAGACAAAGCCACCTGAACATTTCAGATCTTTTTCCTATTTAAAATGCAAAATATTTGCAAATGCAATTCTTAGATACCTAAAAGGGTGATATTGATGCATCATATGGGTTAATATTGGTGTGCTTACTTTACTTGTATTATTTTAAGAAGAGAAAAGTGACCTTTAATTGTTAACTGAACCGGAAACACATTTAAATTTTCTGATAAATAGCTACCTAAATAGCACACCATGGCCTCTGACAGCATTCATGTGTTAACAAAAATGAGTAGTGTGTTAACTGATGGAGGCCTATAATGATTTCATCAGTAATTAGTAGGTAAATGAGGCCCTGGAATGAAATGAAAGCTTGAAGGTTCTATTTGCCACCACCAACACTTGATTGGCACAATAGCCATGAACTCTAATCTACTGAGAATATTTTATGAAAGAGCTGTCCTGCAGGATATGCAGATAACTAAGACTCAGCCTTTGCACTTATTGTTTCCTTTGTAACTAAAGATTCTCTCCCTCTCTCTCTCTCTCTCTCTCTCTCTCTCTCTCTCTCTCTCTCTCTCTCTCTCTCTCTCTCTCTCTCTCCCTAACTAAACATTATATTTTAAGGTTTCTTTTTATTTACATTTTTAAGTTAAGACTATGAAAAATCTCAGATGTTCAAACCTTTATATGATTTTTCTCCTAAATTTTAAGTTCATAGTTCTGCAGTTCCTATACTTACTTTTGTATATTGCATACATATAGAGCATTGTCTTTGCTTATAATTCTTTACCCATTAAGATTTCTAGTATTTGTGAAATTTTGATTTGAGATAACAAAAGAGACACAGGTTGTTTATTTCTCACTGGTCCTTTCTAAAATTTTGCCTGATCCTAAAATCATAAATCTAGTACTGATTGGTTTTAGTTTTTTATGTGCTTTCACTGCATTAAGTGCTTAAAATTTTTATCAACCTTAAATGATCTGATTATAAAATCAGATGAAATAAGGATTTTATCCCAAGCTTCAATCATTTAGAATATTTAGTCATGTAAGAGGGTTATCTTTAGTGTTGATTAAAATCAAGTAGTCCAAGTAATTATTCTAGTATCTGGATTTCTTTTGAAGCTTCTTCTATCCATATAATACTAAAAATCTCCCAGTGTCTGCCTGTGTGTTTGTCTGTGTCTAAAACAAAACAAAAGAAAAAAAAACAAGTAAGGTTTAATAAGATTAAAATGGAATCCTATAGTGTAATCTCAACAAGTATTTATTGATTGTCTACAAGGAGACTGTGGGGCAAGCAAAAGAGATAAATGACAAGATAAATGACAATATCCCTATGTATTTATCTTAGAATCTTGTCTGGAATCTTTGTATGGAATGGTACAAAATAATTACAGAACTACAAACTGATGTAATGCAGTAAAATAATAAAATGAATATGTATCACTATTGTATATCACAGTCTTGAATACAAATGGTGTCACTAATAAGTACTCTTATGGTGGTCCAAATCATTAATAGTCCAATATCTATCCACAACATTGCTATTCACCTGGCTATCTAGGCTCCAGATAACTGATCTTCTTTCAGTTGTTCAATAGTTCCTTTCTCCTTCTCATCTTGAGGTTTTCAAACACGTATTGCCCCTACCTGAATTACTCATTCCATTGCTGCCAACTTCCACTTTCTCTTGTACTCCTAAGGCTTTGCTTCACTAGTTTGTCCTTATTCTTCAGGTCTCAAATTTAAATGACACTTCCCCATGAAAATTTTCCCTAACAACACTCTTATTAAATGCTTTCATCAGATATTTTCCTAATACCTTTAATTATTTGTATCATTAATGGTTTGATGCATTTTTTTCTCACTATAATGTAATATCCCTGTGGACCAGTACTCTTTCTATCTTATCCACTCCCGTATCGGAGCTTCTAGCACAGGACCTGGAACATACGGTGAACCAAGTCAATGTTGGTTAAGTAAATGCGTCGGTGAATGAGTGAATGGTCATGAATGGAGAGGTTGACATTGTCTAGGTTATTGAAGAGCTTTTGGAAACTTAAAACTTGAACTTGATCTCCAAGAATTAGGGAAAGAAAGACTTCTACAAAGGAAGAGCAACATAAACTAGTGGAAGCAGATATTAGCCGAGGAGTTTTGGAGACAGTAACATGAACTGGCTGCACAGGGGTATTGAGGCTCAATGAAATAGAAATAAAATTGATATGTACTTTACTGATTGGGGTTGCAGGTTATTTCCAGAAAGCAAAGGCATTCCTGCAAAATTTAGTTTTGGATTTATGGTATTCCCATCTGTTGTTTGGATTTCTGAAAATAAAAACAATTACCCCAAAAGAAACAGTATTTGTTATAAAAAATAAAAGGGCCATGATTCAGCATCAGAATATCTCTTTCAATAGTGTGAATGCTGCCTGTGATTGTGTAAACTGCCTCAGCTGGATCTTCTCTTTAAACTCTGTTAAACAAATCATACAGTATGGTTGGGCCAGCAAAGCTAAGGAGGAAGACTGCTAAGTCCAGTATATGTAATCTCCCAGCTGTGCAAATTACCTGTATCTATATTAAAGTACACATTTTCCAAAATAACAAGTTCTATTTGACCAACATGCAGTTTATAATAATAATTCTACTGATAAATTATACTACTGATAAATAATTATAAATAATTATACTAATGATGATGATGATGATAGCTAAAATACATTCAGCATTTACTATCTGATGGTGCCGTTCTAAATACTTTCCATGCATCAGCATCTAAATCCTCACAACAATCCTGAGGTGGATTCTATTACTATTTCCATTTACAGGTGAGGAAAATGAAGAACAATGTATTTATGTAAATTGCCTGAGTCATACAGCTAGTAATTGACAAAATCAGAATTCAAACATAGGCATTCTGACTTCTGAGCCCAATCCTTAAAAGGTCTGGGATGCCAGATTAGAATTTTAAGATCACATCAATAGGAAATGAATAACCATTGTAAGACTTTGAACAAATTTATGAAATTATGATTACCTTTTTTTTTTTTAAGAAAAATTGATATGGCAGTGATTTGCAAAGGAGTTCATTTAACAGGACAGGAGAGAGGCAAAGCACCTTAGAAGTAGGCTACCATACAGTTTCCTGATTGAAGCAAAGAGGGTTTCCCCAAAATGATGGCAATTGTGAGAGATGTTATGAAGATTTAACTCACAGGAATTAAGGAGAGAGGATCAGTGTGTCTGATTTCATGACAAAGACAAGGCGTGTAAACAAATATAAAGTAGTTTTAACAGAGTAGGCAGTAGGCTAAATTCTATATGTTGGGCTTACTAAAGAAGAAATTGCTACTTCCATACTTACTGGAATCTTATTGCACAACCAAGCAAAATGGTTAAGAATATACAGGCAAAACAAAAATTTAACTTCAAGAAAATGACCAGTATTAGTTTAGATGCTCTGGATGGATTAGGCAGTGCCTTTGCACCATTGATTTCAGTACCTAAAACATTTTATTCAATTTAATAGTCAATATAAACAGCAACTGCTAGCCCAGCAGGAAATGAAGTCATTCTGCATTGGTTGCCTCTTTTACAAAACATGATTAGAACATAATCAGAAATTGAGTAACCCAGAATTTTGCCAGTCTTTGTTCTTAAATCTGAGACTCATAGTTATGTGCATCATCTCGGACAGTGTAGAAGCCCACAACATTAACTCAGAATTCTAAGAAATGTCCCTGGAAGATTCCTTTTTCCTTAGATACACAAATGACTCATTTGTTCAACAAATGTTGTTGAGCATCTATTGTTTTAAGCATTGAGATACATTAGTGCACAAATTAGGAGATTAAAAAAACCTGCCTTCCCCTGAGAAATTTACATTCAAGTGGAAAATTTCATGAAAGTGTTTGATCTCATAATTAGGATATTATATATCATGAGATCAAACACTTTCATCCTTGAAAATGCAAATTACTCAAGAGAAGGAAGGGTTTACATAGATATATTTATATAATTTGCTGTGCCTAAATTCACAGCAAAGGTTTCCTAAATGCAGGAAATACTTCTGCAGAAATAAAAATTCCAAATGAAGGCAGACTGATGAGTAATGAATATTCAGATTCTGCAACACCATCACAAACAATCAGCTGTCCAAAATTTACTCAAGGACAAGTTTGTAAAAATTCTCCCAACTTCATCTCACTTCTGTAGAAATAGATGGGCTGCAGTCATTAGATTAAGCGCCTTTTTTATCCTGCCTTTATGATCTCCACCAAGTCTTACATTACCTTGAGGCATTAATGGCTCATATTTAGGATTCACACAAAGAAACAAAGCCAGTAGGAGATTTACATTAAGAGATTCCAAGGAATTGGCTTACATGATTGAGCAGGCTGCCTAGGCAAGTGTGAAATCTGCAGGACAGGCCATCAGGAAGGGCAGGCTGTAATTCATGGGCATGAGCTGAAGCTCCTGTCCACAGGCGGTATTTTTTCTTCCCTTAGGGAAGTTTCAGATCTATTTTCATGGTCTTTCAACTAATTGAATGATCTAGGATAATCTCCCCTATTTAAGTCAACTGATTATTAATTTTAATCACATCAACAAAATACCTTCACATCAACACCTACATTACTGTTTGAATAACTGGGACTATGCATTAGCCAAGTTGATACATAAAATTGACCATCACAGTAGCTTATGTGATACATGTAACTGGTTTGGTGCACATTGTTTATTATAAATATCCAAATTCTGTAGGCAATTTTTTAAGGGTGAAAGTTGAATTTTTTGCAATTCATGGATCCAGGGGGAATGATACTCTTTTCAGTTTGTGGTTATGGAGGGCTCCTTAGGTAACTATACCTTCATATCATTGGAAAATAGTATGAATGTTTTGACACCGACTCCTCATCATCTGAGTCAACTCCTTTCCAAAAGGTTTTGTGGACCATTTCCTAAAGATGAGGAATTGAAAATTCTCTGGGAAGATATACAGAGTTCATTCATAACATTTCCAACATCTGATTTTGAAGAGTGTATAAAGAAGGCAATAATTTGGTAATATGCCTCAAAAGAAAATAGTATTTAGAGGTCTTAATAATTGTGGATAATGCACAACTAGAGCTGACCGCTACAGGTACAGAAAGCATTACTGAAACAAACATTACAGCAGAGTATGGTCCTCTGATAAAAACATGCTAAATGTAAAACAATTACTGGCTTCTTTGGCATGTGAATGTGGATTCAGCCAGTCAAAAAATATTTATTCAGCATCTTCTTATGTGCCAGGCACTATTCTAGGCTCTGGGCATTAGTAAACAAAATGTCAAAAATCTCTGTCCTTATGGAACTTACTTTCTAGTGGTGGGTGGATGGAGTGAAAGAAAATAAACTATAAACGTACCAACTAAATTTCAAAGTAAGTTAATGATAAATGTCAAGGAAACAAAAATTGATCATGGTAAGGGGTTTGGGGAGTTTCAGTACAGGGAATGGCAGTGTATGTTGCAATTTTAAATGAGATGCTCAAGGTTGCAAAATTAATATTTGAGCAAAGAATGAAATGATTCCAAAAACAAATCCATGCAGCTACCTGGGAAAGAGTGTTCTATCAACAGGAACCTGCAGCGTGTTTGAGAAACAATAAGAAGACCACTAGGTTAAAGCAGAAAAGGCAAATAGAGAGGGCTAGGGAATGAGATCAGAGAAGAAACAGGAGGCAGGATGGAAAAGGTCCTTGTAGGCCATTGTAAGAACTGTCTTTAATTTTGAGATGGAAGAGAGAAACACTGGGTAGCTTCTGAGCTGCACAGGATAATTTGACATATTTCAATGGAATCATCAAGGATGATGTCTTGAAAGACTATATTGGAACAAAAACATGAATGGGAAAAGCAGGTCAAAGCTATTGCAATAATGCAGGCAAGAGATGATGGTGGGCTGCATCAGGATGATAGTGGTGGTGTTGAAAAGGAGAAAGAGGTTGAATTCTGGTTACATTATGGAGAGGAAGGAAGTATGATTTCTTATTATCGTCACATGATTGTGAGGTTGGTCACTTAATGTCAGATGACATAAACTTCTGTTGTAAATATCTTTCAAATATACTTTCTCCTCATGGATTACCATCTAAAGAGACTATGCTGTATATTTTTGAAACCATGAGTGGTGCTGTAATTTTTTTTCCTGCCTGATATAGTCTCCAATTATTATTACTATAATTATACTACAACTTTCATACAATTTACTGAAGGATTTGGACTACATTAATATGAAAAATCTTTCCTTTAATTGTCTGTACTATGGTTCTTTGTTTTATTCTTCCCTGTTGGACCATTGTAAATATCAAATTTGGTCAAATCAAATGGTGCCATTTCAGGATTTCATCATGATCTTCCCTTATAAAACAATCCCTCAGAGTGTCTTTCAATAAATTTTTTTAATTGCAGGACTGGTTCTTCCTGGTGCATTTCTACGATATATTCAGCAGCACCATTACTAGGCTAATGCCATTTGTAAAGTGTGAATCTCTGAAAATTATGCCTTCAATATTACTATAAATTTTAGAGCCAGGGGAAGGAAGAAGAGTTAGCCTTACAGTGACATTCATTCATCTGTCTGAACTCCACAGAACAAGTGAATGAGGTATTTTTCTTTATAGGATCACTTTGTTTCAAGACTGAGTGAAAGCCTCTCAAATTATGAGCCCGAGAAGAAAGCTAGCTGATAAAAAAAATGCTTTAAAAGGGCTTCAAGGCAGGGGTATTCGCCTACCCCACCTCCATGGTTGCTAACATGACCACAGACATAGGGGACTGGTGGTTTGATGGGTTGAGCCCTCTACCACAGGTTTTACCCTTGGGAAGACGGTTGCTGCAAAGGAGAGGCTAGGCCTCCCTATGGTTGTGCCTAAGAGCCTCCTCCCGAATGCCTCTTTGTTGCTCAGATGTGGCCCTGTCTCTCTAGCTAAGCCAACTTGAAAGGTGAAATCACTGCCCTCCCCCCTACGTGGGATCAGACACCCAGGGGAGTGAATCTCCCTGGCAACGTGGAATATGACTCCCGGGGAGGAATGTAGACCTGGCATCGTGGGACGGAGAACATCTTCTTGACCAAAAGGGGGATGTGAAAGGAAATGAAATAAGCTTCAGTGGCAGAGAGAATCCAAAAGGAGCCGAGAGGTCACTCTGGTGGGCACTCTTACGCACACTTTAGACAACCCTTTTTAGGTTCTAAAGAATTGGGGTAGCTGGTGGTGGATACCTGAAACTATCAAACTACAACCCAAAACCCATGAATCTCGAAGACAGTTGTATAAAAATGTAGCTTATGAGGGGTGACAAGGGGATTGGGAAAGCCATAAGGAGCACACTCCACTTTGTCTAGTTTATGGATGGATGAGTAGAAAAATAGGGGAAGGAAACAAACAGACAAAGGTACCCAGTGTTCTTTTTTACTTCAATTGCTCTTTTTCACTCTAATTATTATTCTTGTTATTCTTGTGTGTGTGCTAATGAAGGTGTCAGGGATTGATTTGGGTGATGAATGTACAACTATGTAATGGTACTGTGAACAATCGAAAGTACGATTTGTTTTGTATGACTGCGTGGTATGTGAATATATCTCAATAAAATGAAGATTAAAAAAAAAAAAAAAAAAAGACATAATGCTGAGCAAAATAAGCCAGGCACAAAAAGAGAGATATTGTATGTTACCACTAATGTGAATTCTGTGAAAAATGTACAATGTTTTATACTGTAGAATGTAGGGGACCTAGAGATACCAGTTAGTGGAGGGGGAATGATAATCTAATAAGAACAGATAAACTATGGAGGGTAATCTCAATGTTATGGGAATGCTCAGGAATGATTATGGTTTGTAAACTTTCTTGGATATAGTAAGATCATGTTGGAAGCAATAGAGTTATTTTAGGTTTTTTTTTCTCTTATTCCTTTGTTTTCTTAGGGGTTGTTAATTTTCTTGGGGTATGGTAGGAACATGTTGGAAGCAATGTAGTTATTTTAGATTATTTGTTTTTCTTACTCCTCTGTTTGGACATGGTTTATTAATTTTCTTGGGGTATGGTAGGAACATATTGGAAGCAAAGTAGGTATTTTAGGTTATTTGTTTTCCTTAATCCATTGCTTTGTTTGAAATGTTGTGGGGTTTTTTTGGTTATTGTTTGCCTGTTTGTTTTTAATTTTTTGATAAACAAAGTTAAAGAATTGAAAAAAAATCAGTAGAAAAATGGGAGTAAAAACTAAATGACAAATAGGGTGGGATGGGGGGATGGTTTGGGTATTCTCTTTTCACTTTTATTTTTTATTCTCATTCTGATTCTTTCTGATGTAAGGAAAATGTTCAGAAATAGATTGTGGTGATGAACTGATGAACGCATAACTATATGATCATACTGTGAACAGTTGATTGTATACCATGGATGACTGTATGGTTTGTGAATATATTTCAATAAAACTAAATTAAAAAAAAAAAAAAAAAAAAAAAAAAGGGCTTCAAAACATTCATTGAAACATAGGTTTATGTATTCATGCCAGGAATTGAGGTCATATTCAATTTCTTACCAGTGAATAATAATGTACATGACTTGTAGTACACAGCTTCTTATTTTAAAATATTTTTTAGAATGTCATGCTTGCTGCTAAGAATATACATCTGATCACATTAAATTAAGCAAAACATGAATAGGCTTTTCAGTAAAACAACATTTCACTGATACTGAAACTATTCTGTGGTAATCCCATTGTTAATGAATAAAATATTTTACAAAATAAATATATAAAGCACTAACATGTTATTACTATGAACCCTGGGATTTAGGATTGATAGATCGGATATGTGATTGATGTTTGATGCATAATAGCACCCCTCCAAAAAGAAAGACATGCATATATTTTTCTTCCATGTCAGCTGTGAGACTGCTATTTCAAGTAGCAAATATTATATGAACTGATTAATATAAAAATATCAGTAAGTACATTCTCCAACTCACATTCCTTCCTACAGATTTCACCTTAATTTGACTTTCAGTCAATTTCCAATCATCTTGCTACCACATATTCCTTTCCCATGTTCTTCTTTTCTGCTATCCTTTAAAACTTAGCAACTTTGGTTTGCTATTTCTTCCAAGCTGTTCAGGAACTTTTCATGACCTGATGAAACACATTTTTATCAGGACACCGTGCGGAGCCCCAAGCTCTGGCAAATGGTCGGGAAACGCCTTCCCAATTTTACTTTCCAAGAAAGAAGAAATGACTCTAGTGCCTTTTACCAAGTAGAACACATTGAGAAGTGAAGTTCATTGACAAGATGCTGAGGCATGCCATGTCTGTTCCTCATTAAAACAGGCAGTAAGATAAATGACCTTGAGAGATGGAAAGAAATACAATATTCAGAGAAACTTCTTTTTCCTCCAGTAACGTCATCTTCAATTTGGATGTTTTGGAAAATATAGCTAAAAGTAGTTCATTGGGGGCCAAATCTACCCTTTCTGAAGTTGTAGGACTCTGGAAATCTGTCCAGATATTTTCTAATAATTCAGGAGAGCAGCAGGTGCCCTTGGGTGCCTGGGGAGGAGAAGATGGTTCTGGACCAATGGGGATCCCCAGGCCATGTTCTCAGAGGCCAAGAAAGAGAGCAACACTGCTAGAGGCCAGCTCTGGTTAAAGCTGACCCCAGTGCAAGCACACTAATACACAAATTTTAAAGTGTTTGTTCACAAATAGTATTGGAAGATTTTTAAGATGTATGAAAAATGATAGTGCAATAATGAATTAATTCCGGGGTTACTACATAGCTGTTTCTGTGTAACTTGTGTCTTTAATGCTTCCCCTATAAGAAAACTCATTTTATATTTTCAAAAAGTTCTTTTTCTTCCAAAATCCTTTCCTTTGGGTAGAGATTATTTTCACAAAGGATTATGCAGTACACTTATCCTCCATACAAATATATAGGCTAATTATTATTGGAGATTTTCCAGGTACCCTTAAACCTTTAATTAAAACAATATAATAATATGTATAAGAAAACTTTGCTAATGATGTTATTGAGGATACTCACTCATACGAAAAACATAAATATGACTTGTTTTAGCAAATAACAGATTTCTTTCTTGCATAAATGTATTTTGGTAAGGTAGAAGGAGACCCAGCAGTCTTTCCTACATGTATGCCAGCTTGTTGACTTGGCAGGCAGCATGGTCAAGCAGCACAACCTGTCCTTCTGCCCTTTGTTAGTTCTGAATAACTAAGGACCAATTATACATGGTATTGTTTTGTAGCAGGCTCCTCAGCTGGCTTTTCCTTATTATGCTTTCATGCCACTTTCCCTGCTTGATTACCAAATATTAGTTCGACTTTTGTCATTCTAATGAGGAGGTTGAAAGGAAAGTATATCTATCAAAATGATACATAATTATTAAACTTGGAGAATGAGCTCATGAATGAAATGTATTTAAAGAGAATTTTCATTAATTCTTCTGCTGTACACAGTAAAAATGGCTTAGAGGAACATTAAATGTTACTTACTGGTGATGTGTATGTGTGTGCGTGTGTGTGTGTTTTATACTTAATATGCTCAATGGACAGCTTTGAATTGAAAGTACAATGCAGCTTAGAAAGTTTGGTATTACCATACGTTCTTAATTTTTATTTCATTTGAAGTTTATGTTATATGGATCAGTCTTTTAATGTTTCTCACGGATAATCGTGTCAATGCACACTGTTATCACAGTGTGATCACAAGAGGTTTTGTAGAGTAATGACAATTTGTTGGGACAACTATTTTTCATGACATATCAGACCAGTCATGTGAAAATTAACAAGATGCTAGGGTATCAACTTTAAATTTTTGCGAGTTCATATCTCACTGCATTGCCTATTAGAATCAGTCAGCAGTTCTGTTTATATGTTGCTCCTGACAGATTCTAAAAGTTCACAAAATCTAAAAAATGCCCTCAGTTGACACTCAGCTTCTGAAAAGTTATATATGAACACACTGGCATATACTGAGAAGAAATTTATGACCTAATAATCATTGGCTTCCCAAGAAAATCTTTGAAAGTAATGGAAATCATTTATTTTTTTTAAAAAGGAGTTTAAAGCCTCACTTAATTCATTAAAATTGGCATTTTATTTACTTAATTGTATCTCAATTAAAAGACAATTTTGGACAAAAAAAGTTTAATACCTGTTTGATACTCATACAGCAATCTATGTACACATTTTTCCCAAATTTCAAAAGACAACATACAGAATAATATTGTGAACATGAGTACTTAAGTACCTAATTACCTTGGCATAATATATATTACTGTTAAGTAACCTTAAATTCTTTGTAGGATTATGTAAATAATCCTGACCTTAATTGGCTTCAGCTACCAAGGGAATATTTTCGCATCAGATATGACTGGATTCTGAACTCAGCAATGTCATCAGGAATAGATAACGCCTTATCTCTGGACATTTTTCCCAGTGTTACCTTTTGTCTTAGACTGTAGAGTTTCTACAGTAGATCTAGCCCTTACTTCCACTCAATTCAAGTCCAGCAGGAAACAGCCTCCTTCCAAAAAAAAAACTCAGTAAAATCCTCTTACTGACTCATTGGTTTTGCTTGATCACATGCCCACCTGGGAACCACTCACTGTGGCCAGGGAATACAAAGCTAATGGCCATACCTGAATCATTCACCCAAACCTGGACTCAGGAATATGAGAATCAATATAGTAAGTAGGATGAATGGATATGGTACAAAGTGTCAGGTAAGGGAAAATTTTCTCAATATTTACAAAATACTGTAAATATTTTTCAAATATTTACAGAACTACATATGTACAAATACACTGACTCTAACATTGTCTATTAACTGGAAACAAGGACCAGTTCAATAAATTGTGGTATTATCCATATTATGAACCTCCATAAAAAAGTAAATGAAGTACATTTATTAGACTGGCATGGCACACCATCCACAATGTATTGTTATAAGGGGAAAAAAGTGAAATTTAGAAAATTTGCTTACAAGCACTTCCTGGCTTTTAAAAGAAAATGAACATAAAGTATTTCTGAAAGGCATTGAAAGCAATTGGCAATAGTTGTTACAAATGTGTTACACAGATTATTCACTCAAAATGTTTGATTTTTTTAATTTTTATCACATGCATATATTACCTTTTCAACTAAGTAGTACTACTTTTTTGAAACAAATTATTTTAGAAAAAAAAATGGACTCATATTCCTGTAATCAGACGCTGAAACTCTTGTCCAAGAAACTAGTGTAGTTTTAGTTCTGTCTTAAACTTTCCTAGGAATAATTCTAAAAATGTGAGGAGGAAATGATGCTAGGTTTAAACTGCAGATGGCACAAGCTACTTGAACTACATGATTGTTTGATTTTCCTTTTGACACATCCTTAGACAGATCTCTGGCCTGATCTGAGTACTGCATCAAGACCACATGGACTCATTACGGAATGCCCAGTTGGTTTCTAAACAAGGATCTGTAACTGGCGTGCCAGTTTCCACCACTCTGCTTCAGTTCCCACTGCTCATCAATAAACCATGATGTGATGCACAGAACCCTGTGCCTTGGGGCCAGCCTGTCAATAATGGTGGACAATAAAAAATTATATTTGTTCACCAAATCGTCGCAGGGAAAGTCCAGGGATAAAACTAACTAACTAACTAAATAAATAAATAAATTTCCCTGGAGGACTATTCCTAACTTAAAAGCCCCAACAGAACAAAGAAAAAATAAATTAAAAGACCCACATGTGAACATAAAAATATATGCAGAGTCTTAAATGGTGATAATGAAAATGAATGTTTTGGTTTCTTTATGCTAATTGCCACATCTCCCTACCCTATGAGAATGAACAGCATAAACAAAAGTTTAAAGCTTTCCCTTTCAATGACTCTGTAACCAGATGATGCTTTTTGTCTCTAATTATATAACTGTTGTGTTATTAGAGCTTCACAATTTGTAAGGTGCTTAGAAGGTAAAGGAATCTGTAGATGACCTAATCGATATACTGTTTACCATCTGCAATAGTATAGCAACCTTGCTTATCAAGAAAGTCCCATGTAACTATGAACTTGATTCTATTTTATTTTTTGAATATAGAAATAAATTATATAATGTTTAACTTATATTTTAATATTATATCATCTCTGTTCAGATATTTTCCTATTGTTTTTCAATCTTTGTATCTATCTTTTTGCCGGACAATTCACATTTAAATCATTGCTCAAAAGGGAACTAGATTTTTTTTTTCTCATTTGATAGGTGAATTGTCTATCCCATAACCAAACTGAATTGCTTACAAAGAATGTTAAATTGTACTAACTGAAAAGAAAATGACCATAAAATGATTATCTCTATTTATACTTACATATTTTAAATAGGTTGCTATTTTTATTTTATACATTCAATAAATATTTATTTATCATTTATTGAGAGCCAAACAATGGGCGAACTGAAAGGGGTACCAGAATAAAGAGGGCTGCCAAAATTAGAGTTTACATTATAACCAGTGGATATCTACATTACCAAAAAAACTCACTTGGGATCCAGTGTGTTATTTTTGCAATAACTGTAGATACAACAAGCTTTGGATAAACTGCGGGAAGAACAATCAGTTCTGTTTGGGGAGCTGGAAAGGAAGCCCGGTTAAGCAGTGACAGGCAGGATGGTGGGGATTCTGTCGGGCAGAGAAGCTGAAAGGCATTTTAAGTGGAATATGGATAGTGTAGGCAAAGGAACAAAGGTTTGCGTGGTTCGCTGAAGAATGGTAAGTAGTAATGGCAAGTACTCAGGGTGCTTAGCTCTCAGCGACAGTCTAGAAAGTCTGTCTGTCATCAGGCAATCAAGAGCCCTTCATCCCTTGTTGAGAAACTGCAGGTTAATTTTGTACACATTCCGGATTGTAAATCAGGAAGTGAATTGTGGGGTGTGCCCCTGTTAATTCTAAAAGCATAGTGGATGAGAGATTGTGGTAGAAGGGCTGGAGTCAAGGTTGGAGATGATGAAGACCTGACTTGACTCATGGACATTTTTGTAAGGCAATTTGAATAAGAGCTGAAACTCTGGTTTAAGTTCTGGCTTTGCCATGTCCCGACTGTGCAACCTGGACAGATGTCTGGCCTCCCCAAGCCTCTGTTTCTTCACTTGTAAATTGGGAATAACCTCTGGATTTGTCTTTTCGAGTTATTGTTAGGATTAGATGCGATAGTGCATGAAAATGCTAGTACGGTTGTGGCACATGGTGCCATGTACTTCACTGTAGCAGAGAGGAGAAGTTAGCCTTCCCTAGCATTGTTATTAATTGGGAAAGACAGAATGTTTGTCCCAGATAGGTATATTCTGGCTCTGTGAAAGAAAATATTTGATTCATTAAATATTTTAGGCAAAGAAAAAAGCTCGTATCTTTGGAAAAGTTTTCCTTTGTAGATAGACATTAATGTACTTGACTTTTAGTGGGTTCTGTTTGTTTGTTTTAATTCAAAGAAGTAAATGCAATTCAATTCAAGAATAATTCCTACATCTCCAAAATACCTGCATCAACTTTCATACACACTGCTGCTTCCTCCCTCTACAAAAGGCATCCTATTTTCTTTCCTTTGTAGACTATCACTTACCAAGCAATAAAGCAAGCCAAAACATTGGCTCTTTTAAAATCTGTCTTATATGTGTTGTGCGCAGTGACCTGGTCCCAGTGGACATGGATGCAATCCCTTACTTTTGTGAATCAGATGCATCATTGGCATTGGGAATCCATGTGTCCTTTGAAAGGCCCTCATGTGCAGAGCTGTACTTAAGACTATTTGCATCCTTGCTTGGAACAATTGTCACAGAATTCAACCTCAGAAAATGGGGCACAAACAAAAAATGGGAAGATTATTATTTTATTTTATTCTTCTTACATGCTTTAGTGCTAAATACACTGACTGCAAGTATCTATTTTTATAGTTGAGACAAATGTCAACCCTGACATAAGTGTTTAGGAGATTTCTATTAAACCAGCCTGTTTTTGAAAAACTAAAATGGAATTTATTTCCTAAATGTTACTCAGTCTAGTTACAGGGTGAATAAAGGGTACATTATTTTAAAAACTTAGCTATTTAAAAAAAATGCAGTAGAAGTGCCAGTTGCTTAGGAAAAACAGAACTGCCTATGGAAGGGATGCCCACATGAATTATTGCTAAAACCAGAAAGAGGCTGATATCTGCATTAAGAGATGATATTTTAAGAATTCATGAATTTCCCTTTACTTATTCATTTGCAGAGGTTAAATGTGAGTTGTTTTATGCAGTATGTTATGCTTTGATCAGTCTCAAGTGGTTATGTTGACTAGTCTCATCTCCCTCATATGAATTGCAATCCAGAAAAATAAAAGGGTTGGGGGTGGGGGTTGTTGCAAAGATGTGTAAGGGTGGTCAATTTGAAATAAAAATTTATCTATCTGAAATTGCTTCTGAAATGCAAAATTCTGTTTCATTTATTGGTGACCCTCCATGATCTGCAATGAAGGCACAGACAGTGTGATGTAACAGAATGAGTGTAAAACACAGTTCTAAGGATTGCAATTCTAGTCCTGGGTTTGCCATGTTTTAGCAATATTATATTTTTTAAGGCAGTATCCATTCAACAAATGTTTACTATGCACCTTCTATGTGCCAAACACTCATCTTTTAAAGAAAAGATGATCTTATATGGTGATAAATGCTGTGCAGACAGTAAAATAAGGAAAGACTGGTGGGTGCTACCTTAGAGTGGGTGTCTAGGGGCAGCCTTTGTATGGAGCAGATATTTGATTATGTCCCTGGATCCATCACTGAATCCAGGGACATAATCAGAAATGAGATTGTTTCCTAAGAGACAAAATAGACATAATAGCAATTTCTTTGCATACCACAGAATACTTGTAAGGATAAAGCACTTACATAGGTTAAAACTTAGTTCAGTATAATGAATATATAAAGAGTTATAGAAATATACACTACTATTACGCAGATAGACATATTTCTAGAGGATGTCATTTCTTTTGCCATTTTCTGTGAAACCTTTAGACCTACACATTATACTTCATATACTACTGGTCTCTCTTCTCTAACTTTAGTTAAGAATGTGATCTCTGGATTCAGAAAACGGGTTGAAATCAAAGCTTTTTTTTGCTAATTATTATCTGTGCTTCCTTGTGCAAATTGACCTCTCTCTGCAGTAGTTGTCAGAGAATTCCTCTAATTCCAATCTGTAAGGAGCTTAGAATAGAGAGCTTGCATTCAAATTGCTCTAACTCATAGAGTTAGCACTAAACAAAGTTAATTGTTTTTGTTATTGTTACTATTGTTGAAGTTTTTATTGATGGAGGCCCTTGCACCTTCTCCCTGATAAAGAAAGGATAAAATGACTCTGTTTGTATTAGTTACTTCATGCAATGAGGTTCTACTATGAGAGAGATGTGAGTTTGAATTGTACTTCTGAACCTTGCTTTCCAAATCTGTAAGATACAGACTACAAAATATCACTACCACCAAATGCACACACAATCATTCTCCACATGACAGCATGAACGGTATTTGAGAAACTTAAATTGGATTGTGTCCCACTTAATATCCTCCGGTGCACTTACAAGGTAATCTAAACGTTTACAGAGACCCAGGTGGCGCTATCTCACCTGACTCTGACTAGCCTTGATCCTTATGCACCTTTCAAACTGTGCTAGACTTTTTTTACATCCTTGAAAATCCCCAGGTCTTTTCCATCTCAAGGCCTTCACACATGCAGTGTCCTCTGCTGAAACATTTAGACAGCTGTTGCCTCATTCCTCAGATCTTAGCTTGAGTATCCCTGTCTCAGAAATACCTCTTCTCTTAACCCTGCTTCCATCTTAAAAAACATCCCATGTTGCACACTGAGTGTCTTGTTTGTTCCTAACAGAGTTTGCAATTTTTTTCTCTTTGTCTTCTTGATTTTCTTCTCTGATATTCCCCCATCTCACTGTAAGCGTTGTTGGGCCAAGGGCCACATTATTCTTTTTTTGTGATTTTACCCCAAGGAATTAGCCTGAATAGGAGCCCAATAAATACACATTGCATGAATGAATGGAAGGATGACTGAGTAGCTAATACAAAACGAAGCTATAAGAAACATGCTTTTCCTCATGTTTGGAAAACAGATACTCAAATTAGTCTAATTTATTTCTCTTGAGATTTCAATTAAAATTGATGTTGTTCTTTTCTTTTCAAGTCGGAACACAGCAGAGGATCAATCAACACTTACATCCCTGCATCCCCTCAGTCCTTTTCTCTCCCCACCACCCACTAAATATACTTCTTCCTTTTCTTTCTCATCCATATTATTTCTTACTATGATGGAAACAAAGCGTATGTGTATTTTTTTTATTACCACTCAGAGCTCTGATTTTACTTACATTGTGTTTGGGCCTTATGATGGATTCTTCAAGGCTTTCAAGGATATCTTGATGTTATGAGTTCTTGAATGTTTGGAACTCTATTTTGTTCAACTTTGTATTCAGTACATTGCTTTGTACAATACTTAAAATATATTAAAATTCAATATTTTTATTTGAATTAGAAGGCACCAAAGCTGTTAATGAAAATAAACCACTAAATATTGGCATCAAAAAAGAGACATACTACCTTGAGGATCACACTCCCTTTATCCAGTGTATGGATGGATGAGTAGATAAATGGAGACAAAAACTAAATGAAAAATAGGGTGGGATGGAGGGGATGATTTGGGTGTTCTTTTTTATTTTCATTTTTTATTCTTATTCTGATTCTTTCTGGTATAAGGGAAAATATTCAAAAATAGATGGGGTGATGAATGCCAACTGTGTGATGGTACTGTGAACAGTTGACTGTACACCATGGATGACTACGGTATGTGAATATATCTCAATAAAACTGAATTTAAAAGAAAAAAAAAAAAGAGAGACACACTAGACCAAAAAGTGTGCTGAAAGAAAATTTTTAAATGACCAAGATTCCAGATTAAGAACATTTCTCATGAGTGATCCTCCATAATGCATTGTTGCATCATTTCTATATTTTAATGGTAAACAAAAAGGAACATGTACAGAGGAAAAAAAAAAAAGGAAGGTGGAAGATATTAGAAAGAAGAGTGGAAATACAAAAATTTATTATGATTTGTCCCACAAATTTATGCTTCAAACTGTCCACCCACATAAAGATGTTGGTCTCTCCTCCTTTTTTAGATAATTATGGGAGGATTGAAGGACTTCTTACACTTTTTTAAGGGAAGTATTTGCATTTTTCCTCAGTTTGAACTACACTCTTCCTTTCAAATGTATATTCTTTAACAGCCACATTATCCTAACCCTGGAGCAAAGAAAGTGTCAGAGGGGGGAGGACAGCTGGGCAACCTCCAGTAGCTCCTGTTTTTTGCTGTCTGAAGCCAAGTTTAGCCATGAGGATGCAGATTTCTGTGTGATGGTGCAGGCTCCATTTAAGCACTGCCTGATTGGTAAGGTCAGCATCCTGGAGGCTTCCATTAACATGCACTCATGTCCTCTGGAACACGGAAGCTTTATTGTATGAAAATGCCATCCTAAAGACAAACATCTATACTACTCCATTTCAAGATTTATTTGTTTGTACTATTTATTTATTCATTTCACAAGTAATACATGGTCACTGTAGAAAAAAAATAGAGAAATCAGATCATTTTTAAAAAACCACCTGAAAATACACCACATAGAAACAACTGTTGGTGCATATACCTCCAGAAATTTTCCTATTCAGTAAATTCATGGAAATGAGAGCATGCAATGCATATGGTTCTGTAAGCAAGATTTTTTTACCACTAACAAAATTAAAGGACCATCATCCCATACCCATACCTATAGAAAATAATAAAAGAAATCATTATTTATATAATACTTGCTGTACACCAGGCACTGCTTTATTTTTTGTGTTTAATTTTTTTTTTTTTTTTTTTTTTTAATCATCATTTTATTGAGATATATTCACATACCACGCAGTCATACAAAACAAATTGTACTTTCGATTGTTTACAGTACCATTACATAGTTGTACATTCATCACCTAAATCAATCCCTGACACCTTCATTAGCACACACACAAAAATAACAAGAATAATAATTAGAGTGAAAAAGAGCAATTGAAGTAAAAAAGAACACTGGGTACCTTTGTCTGTTTGTTTCCTTCCCCTACTTTTCTACACATCCATCCATAAACTAGACAAAGTGGTGTTTGGTCCTTATGGCTTTCCCAATCCCATTGTCACCCCTCATAAGCTACATTTTTATACAACTGTCTTCGAGATTCATGGGTTCTGGGTTGTAGTTTGATAGTTTCAGGTATCCACCACCAGCTACCCCAATTCTTTAGAACCTAAAAAGGGTTGTCTAAAGTGTGCATAAGAGTGCCCACCAGAGTGACCTCTCGGCTCCTTTTGGAATCTCTCTGCCACTGAAGCTTATTTCATTTCCTTTCACATCCCCCTTTTGGTCAAGAAGATGTTCTCCGTCCCACGGTGCCAGGTCTACATTCCTCCCTGGGAGTCATATTCCACGTTGCCAGGGAGATTCACTTCCCTGGGTGTCTGATCCCACGTAGGGGGGAGGGCATTGTGTTTAATTTTGCCAATCTAAACATATAAAACCCTTCCTCTCTCCTTCTCTCTCTCTCTATGGCTCCTTTTCTCTCTTTCTTTTTACAACCTTTGGATTACTAGTGCATGAACAATCCATGTGCTAGTCAGCCACTAATATATCTTTGAATATACATAGAGAAAGGTCAGTTTGTTAGAGTGTAGTGAACAAATGGGTTGAAAGAAAAGAGGTAAAGGATGTTGCAAGCCATGATAAGGGGTTTCCATTTTATTCTAATATAATGGAAAGTCATTTAAAGCTATAAGCAGAGAACTTCATTTTTAACCAGTCACTGGCTGCTCTCTGAAGAATAGATTACAAGAAAGACCAGTATAAAAGCAGGGAAACCAGTTAGGAGAGTATTGCAGTAGTGCAGGTGGGAGGTGGGAGCTGCTTGGAGGAAGATGGTGTCAGTAAAGACAAGTAGAGAGATTAGAGATATATTTTTTAGATTGAGCTGACAAGACTTGGAGATTGGATATGTGAAATGCAGAAATCACAGAAGTGGGGTAGTCATGAATGACTACTAAGTTTTGGTGTTTGCAAGATGAGGTAGAGAATGGTACTCTTTAATGAGATTTGGCATGTATGTGTCCTGGTGGTGGGGAAGGTGAAATCAAGATTTTCTTTTTTGAACATGGTAAATTTGAAAGACTGAATACGTATCAAAGTGCATATAGCAAATATTTATATGTGAATCTCTAGTTCTTTTGGAAATATAATGCAAATGTTTATAGCTTTACTTTCATGTTGTTTAAGTGTTCTTTTTTCCCTCAGATTTTTAAGGTTTAGGCTTTAATTAGACTACTTATGCCTCTGAATTGCTTCAAGAATATCCTTGGTAACGAAATATAAAGATTTATTTTTATAACTTACCAACTTTATTTCTTGTATATTAAATATCAATAGCTTTTGAATATTGTCTCTGAAATATAGGTCATGGCATTTGTTGCATGTAACTGAAAAACACCCCAACATAATAAGCTTGCTTGCAAAATTCAAAGCACACATTGAGACGGTCTTGTTTCAAAATGAAACAAGGCTATCATACAAGTATTAAATAAAAAAATGCATCTTGAGCTGCTGTTTTATAATAGGATACTGGAGAATTAGTGAAATTTATAACTACTGTGCTCAGGTCTTCACTGAGTTGAATCTAGAGTTTTTTAATAAACATTTGCTATAATTATCTGAAGTCAGTGGTGTGCCAGTAAAGGATTAACAATCAGCTTTCTGGGAATCTGGGCCTGGCTTGTGGTGTTTGCTGATTTCCATGGCATAAGTCCTCCCACAATGGGGGATTTCAAGTTACTGATATGAATATGAAGTTAAGAAGAGATAAGCACAATTGACTTTCTTGAGCTAGTGTAAGAGATCCAGCACAACACTGTCTCACCACATCTTAGATTTTGCTCTTCTCAACTCCTTCTTTCTAAAGTTACATTCATACCATGTTTAAATTTTAATTATGGTTGAAATTAATATTATCCACTTAATTGTATAAGCTTTTCTCATTAGGCAAAGTGTTTTAGGAATTCAGCATTTCTGTAACCACTTGTTAAGACTGGCTGTCATTAAGAATTGGTCGTTCTGGTATCATTGGGTTCTTAACTAATTTTAGTTAATGCTGATTTCAGACAGTTTCAGGACCTCACTAATTTACTTTGTGTTTACTAACCTGTTAGACACATACATTAATACTCACAAATAGACTATATATACATTAAAGTGGACCATTGAACTCAACTTTAACACTAGCTTTGTCTACTTCTTATATCATGCCTAAGTCATTTTTTTTTGTTTTTTTCGTTTGTCCCATGTCATGCTACTTTGGGCCTTGTTCCTGCCCCTTGGCTTGTATCTGATTGCTGATATTTTTTTTTTTATTTTAAGTTTTAAATAGTTTTTCATTACAGTGTTTTTCATTTTGTATGTAGTCTTGCAGCCTTCTCTCCCATTCTTACTATTAACCTCTTTCAGCTTCTTGATACTATTTAATGACATTTGCAGATTCTGCATGTCTATTGTGCTTCCATTTCTTTCTTTGTCTTTTTGTAAAAACAGATAGCTTTCTAGAAATGGTCCATATGACCCTCAAAGAATAACTACAGCCACCGACCTAAATGAACAGTGCAAATACGACAGAGGCAAATGAGGAAAGAGAAAGAAAACAGAATAAAAAGCTATTTCTGAAATGTCTGTGACCAACATGTTGGCAGAGTCTTCCTAGTAAAAAAAATAAAGGAAGCTCTGAAGTGAAGTATAGGCATGGAAAATACCTAAGGTTTAAAAATAAAAGACAAGAGAATTTGAGAATGAAAATACAACTTTCTAAAATGATGCTACCTAAAGCCCTTTTGAGATTCCCTTTTGAAATCAATGCCTGCAGGAATAAATAAAGATAACTTAGGTGCATCAATAACAAATGGAAAACCAATTCCATATTCAGTTTCACATTGGCTAAATGCTGTATATAAAACTAAGCATCAAGAAGAATCAATATAGTCATTAACTATCTCACCCACTGGGTATGATAAATGATAGATTAGCTTAAATGTGATCAAACTTTCTTTCTTTTCCATTCAAAGGAAAGCACTCTTCTGGTTCAAGGACCACTTAATTGAATGGTGCTGGCTGGTCTCCCTAACAACCCAAATTTCCTGAAGTCATTCAGAGTATGAGATTATTTAACTCAAGTTCTAAGCAACTAATTGCAGCCCAGGACTACAGCTGTGTAAGGAATATAGTTGCCTCATAACCACCACCAAAATACTGAGTGTCTTATCTTCAGTCTTTGATCTCCTCAAAATGATTAATAAAACAAAAAATAAAAATAAACTCACCTTCTCAGTTTATTTTATTTTTATTTTGACTTTAAAATGGCCAGTTTCACTGGCAAACACATTTTGTTTTTTTTACTAAATAGGAAGAACCTCCTACAATTTGTCATTGGTAAAGTATATCTCTCAGGCAGACCTAACTGAGAATCTGAGATAGAATAAAATCAGCCTTTTTACCACAGCCAAACCAATTATCTGTCAACTACATTCATTTTAAGTTGCTACCAGACAGTTGGTATAGATATAACCCCTCTGAAACAAAGCAGTAAGAATTTAAGCCCAAATTTTCTGGGCTATCTTTACTTGCCAGTTGGAAAGGAAATTCAGAACATTTCCACTCTGCTGCTATCTAGTTTGAATCAGGGAGACTATTATGTTATGTTTCATGGATATGTAAACATTTATTTGCATTTCTTTCCAAAACTAATTCCTACATTTTAGAAATATCCATTACACTATGTCAATATGCAACTAAAGCAATTATTGAAAACATATTTTCACCATTTCCGCCTGCCTGGAGCAATGTGCCTTTTGCCTGCATTCAAGGAAACTGGCCTCTTCATTTCTTTTTCTCCCGTTATAAAATCAGAATCCACTAAGGCATAGTGTTAACGTTTTTAGATACTTGAGACCAGACATTTTTGTATTTCCATTTCTTCCAATATTCTTCTTTGTTTCTTCTAGTACTCTTCATATTATTTCTGTTGCCATTTTGACATAGTTCTATAAAGCAGCATGCATTTAATTCTGTAGCAGTTAGCAGTGCAAAAAATAACAATAAAAAACTAATCTTAAAGTCATGATATCTGTGTACTTTACACAGGATATTTATATATATACACACACACACACATATATATTGTACTTCTATATCTTACACCCTATTTTTTTTTTTTTTTTTTTTTTTTTGACAAGTTCTAAAAAAGCACTTGGATGTTGACCTTGTTTTATTACAGTGTATTTTTTTTTTTTTATTGAGATATATTCACATACCACGCAGTCATACAAAACAAATTGTACTTTCGATTGTTTACAGTACCATTACATAGTTGTACATTCATCACCTAAATCAATCCCTGACACCTTCATTAGCACACACACAAAAATAACAAGAATAATAATTAGAGCTTACACCCTATTTTTATCTCTAAAAATGTATAATAAACATTTTTCTGCAATTATGTTCACAAAAATGACAAGAAATCAATATAGTTCATAGTATTGATGGGCTCTATTTTTATGGACCATTTCCTTTTCTAAAAAGTTTTCAATGGTTCATTTTTCTCCATCTTTATTCCCCTGAGAGCTACCCCAATGCCCTAAACATCCATTCACAGACCCCTCTTGGAAGGTGACTGATGACAGGTGGGCCTTAGAAGTGGGGGTGGGAATAATTCCATGCTCTGTGGCACTATTGCTTTTGTACATTTAGGACTACTTCTAAAGCAGAGGTTTTTATTGGTATTTGAAATAAATATCATTTTATAAATGGAAATAGCCTATGATAACCCTTCAGGCAATTTATTTGACCAAAGTTTTTCTTCCCTTTTTATTTTTAATACGAACTTGTCCACTTGAAGTAATCTCAAAGTTGAAGAGGTTGAGCACAGGACACAACATACTTATTCCACCAATTAAATGGCCTCTATTTGTATCATCTGTAGCAGACTTTTCCATGTATCTTTATCTCAGTCACCATCCATTTGTTTGAGAAAGACTATGAGAATGGTCATTTATTTCATTTTGCTTTATTTTACTGAACTGTATTGTATTTTATCCAGGAGAAATAATGGCAGTGTGACCTGAACTTTGTCTCCTAAGCTGTGAGAGTTTATTGAATAAAAGGTTGTGGTTTAAATTCAGGACAATCCACTGTCTGACCCCCATCTGTATTGTTTCAATCTCTTTCAAAGAAATTGATCAGATCAGTTGGGCAACATTTATTTTCCTTACATTATCTATTATGGTGGTTGCTTGGCAATTCATTTATTAATTGAGATAGTTGGGTTGAAAAATCTTAGAACACTTTTTCAACATAGAAAGTATATTCATTTCAAATGATCAGCTTTCATATAAGTAAAGCTACATTCCTTATGGTTTTCATATTAAAAAACTAATTCAATATAGTTTTTTAATGGGATGAGTATTCTTACATATATTCTTGGAATTGGGAATTTTCCTTAAACTCTTATTAATTTCATGAGTCTGTCATATTATAAATTATTTTTATCTGTTTTTGAAGACTACTCAATGCTTTTATATTTGTCTTTATAATGGATTATCTGAGGCTTTTTTACTGTCCTTGTCAATTTAACTTTACCTATATCTTTTAACAATTGATTTTTAAGTATTGACAATTGGTTGTTATAGCATTACAATGACAAACCAAATCAACTTGATGATTTTTATTAAAGTGATCTAATTAGACAACTATTCCCAATATGTGCAAATATGTAGGATGTACAAAAGCAACACTTGTTTTCAGAATATAATTTCATATATGTAGTTTCGTTCAGGCCTTTATCTACAAATATATACTAGCCTAGAATGCATATCTTTTGGTTAGGTTATATGCTCCCAAACATGCTTTTTTTTCCCCCCCTGAATGGTATGAAAAACTACAAGATATTTACTTTTTTTCTCTGATAAGACAGAATAGTCATTCATAGTGACAAGATGGCAAACTTCTGTCTCTTGCGATTTTTTTATACCTTTATGAGTTTAATTTTTGGCTTTTAGCTTGTCACTATCACTAGGGAAAGGGGACAAAAAAAGTTATTCTGCATTTTCTTTGTTCTTAATATCAACTATGTATTTTTTTCTTTTTAATATAAGAATAAGAAGGTGACATTATTGAAAAATTTAAAACCTATACAATGAAAAAAAAATGAAGCTTCCATGCTTTTAAGGAACCTAAAAAGCCTTAGTATTACTTCTCTTTCCTGATACTCAAATTAAGTTTGCAAAGACCATTCTTTCTGTTAAAATTTCATACATACACATGAGGAAAAGAAGGAGGGGATAAAGGAAGGAATGGAGGAAGAGACAGGAAGGAAGGAAGGAAAGAAGGAAGGAAGGAAGGAAGGAAGGTAGGGAAGGAAAGAAGGAAGGAAGGAAGGAAGGAAGGGACAGAGGGAGGAGAAGAGAGGAAAGAAGAGATGGGAGGGGAGAGGAAGAGAAGATGGAAGTGGAGAGGAAGAAAGGATAGAGCTGTCAGGGGTTTAACTTTAATCTAATCTTAGTATCACAGAGATATTTCTTCCATATGAATATATGCATGCTTTCTAAAATCTGAATGTTCTTTTACCTTCAAAGATACCAAATCCTCAAGGGCAAAGTGCTGTCCCTTTGTAATCTTGTTGATAGCTACTTACCCAGCGATCTTTCCATAGAAGCACTTGACTGAATATGGTGGTGTGAAGAGAACACTGGCCTAGGTGTCAGAAGACCTGGACTCTACTTTCAGCAAATTTAGAAATAGCAAATATATATGAAATATTTCTCATCCTTTTAGAACTATCTGAAACATTTTGAACTCATTATCTTTGTCTTATTAGTACCTTAATCTTTACAAGGTCTCTAGATAATCTTTAAGATCTATTACATTTCATAAATATTACAATTCCATATGATATTAATTTGGAAGTATTTAATCACAGTATTTTTACATAATTTTAAATTTATATTTATTATGATTCTAACTGAATACAACTGAATGAGGAAATGCATCTGAAAATACTCTGTAAATGTAAAGATCTAAAGAATGCTGTTAAATTCAATATAAATTATAGTTTTTCAAGGCACTTACATTTGATAATAAAAAAAGCAAATTAAAATTCTCTTCTTCAAATTTGAATTTTCAATTTTTACAGAGCAGTTAAAATTATAGTACCAGAAATTTCATTTTATATTACATTATCTCAAGTGTTCTCTAACATAGTTTATTTAATACCCACACGAGGTAATCATTTGCTCTTCTTCACACCTTTTCCTATACCATAATGATAAAATCAAATCTTACATCTTTTTTTGCCTTTTATATGTATTGTTGTGATTAAATATCTACCAAGGACATCCACAGACAATAATATGAACCTTGATATAAGTCTCACACCAAATGCTGATGAAAACTCACAGAAACTGGATGACTCATACATTGATGGCAGGGATATAAAATGTTGCAGCCACTCTGTAAAACAGTTTGGCGTTCTTGAAAAGCTAAACATGATGCTAACATACGGTCCACAATTGTACTCCTAGGCATTTACCCCAGAGAAATGAACAATACCTGTACACAAATGTTTGTGGCAGCTTTATTCATAACAGTTAAAAACTAGAAAAAGTTCAGATAACCTTTAACAAGTAAATGATTAAACAAACTGTGGTGCATCCATACCATGGAATACTACTCAGCAATAAAAAAGAACAAACTAGTGATACACACCAAACTTGGATAAATCTCCAAAGAATTACACTAACTGAAAAACAGCCAATCACAGAAGAATAGATACTGTATATTCTGTTTATAGAACATTCTCAAAATGACAGATGAGTGGTAGCCAGAGGATAATGATGGGGGTAGGCTGAAGGAAAATGGGTTTGACTATATACGGGTAAAATGAAGGACTCTTTTTGTGACGGAAATGTTGTTTATCTTGCCTGTGTCAATGTCAATATGCTGATTGTGACAATTTACCATGGTTACCACTGGGGTAAACTGAGTAAAGAGTACAGGAGATCTTTCTGCATTATTTCTTAAAACTGCACATGAATCTGTAATTATCTAAAAATAAAAAGTCTAATTACAAAAACCCTACTTAACATCAAATCACAGCCTCCAAGCTTCTCAGACTCTACCAGCAAATGTAGTTGGAGTTAAATTTTTACAGTGGGACTCAGGATGCATTTTGTTATGATTTATAGCCTTCTGAATACATTATCTTTGCAGGTAGAAAATACAACAGAACTCTTAATGGAAAAGTAAATTATGTACACATGTGATTGATGGATATTTCGACAATAACATCTTTATTCTCTAATTGTGAAATAAAATGTGCTGCTATTTTTATAATGATCAGTCAATTACCTGCATTGTGTAATTACTTGCCACATTTTTCATTGGGTGCATTTTCTCATTCACTGTGCTGTTTAATATCTATCTGTATTTGCCAGAATTATGTGCCATTATAGAGACTTTTTTTAGGAAGCATAGAATCATACATAAGCATGGAATATTACAAACAATGGAAAATTAATATTTGGGGGCAAGGTTGGTTACCAGGTGTTAGGCTGTCAGGTAATTTTTAGAATCATATTTAAGTATTCAAATACACATTCCAAAATTAAAATTTTAATGTTAACAATTAGTTTAGTTTTATCCCAGAGAATCTATGAATAAAGATATATGAGATTTTTTTTTTCATGAATTTACTAATAATGAAATTCTGGTCATCCATTTGTTAAATATAAGTTCTGAATTTTAGGGTCATTTCCTACTCCCTTATTATGGTTTTGAGGTTTATGTTGAAGTCTTAAAACATTTTCAATTACCAAATGTTGTAGATTACAGGTTACAGAGAGTTTCCTCCAGTTTTCTTTTTTTTTTCCTTTTCTCCTTCAACAAGAGTTCAAAGTATTTATTTATGATTTCTCTAATATTTTCCTAAAGTGTTCATGCTTAATTGCCATAATGCTGCCAATATATAGAAATCAGCAGATTTTTATTCCATATCTATACACTTCAGTTCCCCTCCCCATTTTGCTGGAAAATGTGTTTATTTAAAAACTCTGGCATCTGTTAAAAAGTGGTCACAAAAGCCCAGGGGAAAGTGTTAGTTACTATATTTAGCTTTTCATCCCTTTCTCCTACATATGAGAACCAGAAGTATCCACACAGGAGCTACATCATTGGAGTTAAAACAACCATATAATTCCTAGTCACCCAGGCTGACTCCACTCTAAACACTTATGCAAAGTCTTAAGAATGATGCTTGAATAGGTTAAATGAGGCAATACTGCAGTGGCTACTGAATCTACAAATGAGCATATTTCCATATATGCAAATAAATATATTATGAATTATAAACTAGAGAGTGCAGAAGGAAGAAATTCATGGGTGTAATATCTTCAGAATTGAATGGGCAGTGTAATTTTGAAAAGCTTTTCTACTTAGAAGGCTATAGTTCATCATCTTTTTCTTCTGAGCCCAGCAGATAATCTCACAACTAGAAGCCACTAGTCACTTGACTCCTGGCAAGAAGGAAAGTCTACTGAGGGCTGCCTCCTACTGTGTGTTAAACTGCTGACCATGGGCCACGAATGGACTTATTCATGAGCCAAGAGCACTGGTGCCCAGAGAATATTTTTACATAATAAACTATCCCGACCTATCACTTGAATATGAATCATGATATATAAACAACCTGATGTCTTTAAGGTATTTGGGATTATTTGGGATGTTTGTTGTGCAGGAGCTCCCACTTCCTCCCCATATACACACACACATATACATTCCTTAAAAATAGCTACTTAAATTGTCTTAGGATTCAGGAATTTCCATTAGTTTACAATAAGAATGTTTCTTTTGGAACAGCATTAATCAGTGCAACATATCTTCTCACTAAAAATTGCTTGTGAAAATGAAGGCTAGCAGAGTTTAATAGAAAAGCAAATGTGAGCCTGAGAATCAGCAGAGTGAAAATATAAAACAGAGAGGAAACCATCACCTCCCAAAAAAGTCTGATTTTTGACTTTGAAGTGAGTTTCTTGCTTGAACCAAAATTGCCAACCCATCTTCTGAACTGTTTGCCAGAATACACGCACAACCACACACACATAAATGTGTATACATATATATGTAAACCATTACAGAATTTATTAGACTCAGTAACAGATAGTGAAGAAGGGAGTACCCTTTAAACTACCGCTTGAGTTATGAAATGGAAATGTTTAATGGCTTGAGCTAAGTAAACTGAAACATTAGAGGAAGAAGGAATCAAGCACAAACTCAGTTGACCAATAGTCCCCTACTTAAGTACTTTCCCTGCCCCCTGCTTGGATTTGCTTCAGCGAAACCCCTTGTGCCACCACCACTGCTACAAACAGACTGCCTCTAAGAGCAGTGGAGGAGGGGTGCAACAAATATATCCAATGAGAGCAAAAGAGAGAGAAATAATCACCACCGTTGCCACTCTCACACGGAAGGAAATCAATGGAGGTGGATGAATTGGGGTTGGCTTCAACAGCTCTCCCTAGGCCTTGATTGGACACAGTAATCCCTGGGACCTTTGGAAAAGCTGAAGGCATAAAATGACCCCCATAAACAAAAGCACAATTAGAATGAAGAGTGCAAAACCGTGACTGTGGTTAGAAAAACAGACAATGAAGAGACGATAAAGGAAATCTGTCCCTTCAGCAGTCGAATGAATGCAGCCTTAGAGATCCCAGCAAACGGCTACAATGATGGCAGCCACAACACACAGTTCTTTGGTGAAGGGGGCGGAGACCGGCGGTTATCACGTGACCTGGGGCTGATCAAGCCGACGGTACAGACTTGCTCCCAGGCAGCAGTTTCTATTCCTCTACCAAAGACGGCGCAAGAAGCAGGGCAAAGGTTGAAACATCACTAGAAAAGAGCAACAACAAAAAGTTTTCCCGTAAGAGAGAAGGAATCTGCAGAGTACTTTTAATATCAAGTGGTATTTTTCCTCAAGAAATAAAATTGAGTGAATTCATTTTTGTCAGCACAAAACAACCAGGGAATTAGACAAACTAAATCCTGCAGTTCAAGGAGTCTTCTAAACGATGAAATGCTGTCTGCGTGTAAATACTGTCTAAACGGTTCAGTGGAGTACGAGTACTGTAAATGGGTGCTGCAGAAACACAATGGTGAAGACAGGAGGAAACATGGCTAGACAAAAAATGCATCTTTCAACATCTGTTTTTCTCTTCATTTTTAACTGATACCTTATTCATTTTTCCCTCTAGATAAACTCCAGATCAGAATGTTAAAAGAGAAACAGAATGTCTTTTTTCATTTCAGGAGGCAAATATGTAGAATTATTTTCTTTATCATTTTTTAAATGATACTTTAAAATTGAATTCAAGTTTGGATTAATTATAATAACACTTAACATTTACTGACTGCACATTGGGTGCCCAGGACCATATTTTACAAATATTTGATTATTTAATCTTCACAACATTCATGAAATAGATCCTTTAATTCATTTTATAGATGAAGAACTGAAGGAGGAAAAGATAGTCACCTGTCCAGATCACAGAGTTGGTCAGTGGCTCCCTAAACATTGCACGATACAGATTACATAAATAAGTAAAAACATATATTTAGTCAGAGTGACTGCAAAATTCCAAATAAATAATTTTATATTTGGATCTATTTAACAAATCCTATGGATCTTATGTGAGTTCCATTCAACATGGCAACTAGCCATAGTGATTGGAAACATGCTTTATTACCACATTTGGGGGAAGTGGCAACAAATTTACACATTTTATGGTAATATGGTTAAAGAAGGAGATCTCGGTTTCTATTCAGAATCTCAGATGCATCTCCATACCCCCAAACCTAGATTTCTCCCTCTACAACAGAAGAATGATCCTATTTCTTCCTGATATCCCCAAATCATTTTAATGTTATGGAAGAAGTACACTTATTAATTCAGGTATTACTGTTGTGCCATTTCTTGGTGTTAAAATATGAGATATATTTGTTCATACAACTAGAACAGCTGGGGACACCACCTGTTAAACTAACTTGAAGCACTATTGAATTAGCTTATGCTGAAGTTACCGTATGCTTTGACTGGAAGGGAATGGAACAGTAGCAGATGCTAGAAACAATGAAAGAAAAGCCTGTTGAATACCAGGATAAAGTGGGTGGAGAGAATAACAAAAAAAGTCAACAGACGGAGAGAGCCAGAAATACTAGTAAAATGGACTGGAAATTAACTCTCACAGATAAGGTTCAAGGGAGCAAAGCTCTACAGATTAAATTCTGTCCCACCAAGGTATCTGTCAGATGTTACTGTGGATTTGATTTGAGCACTTGGAATAAATGCAGGACTCAGCTGGATAATTGGCTTAGTATCTAATTATAGTATTGGAATCACTTATTATTTCCATAAACTCCTCCATGACTTTTTTAGACCAAACATTTAGACATCAAACAAAAAATCATGTTGTCATGATGAAGTGTAATTTTCCCATTTATTTTAAGCACTCTATTAGAAGAAGAACTCCATTAGAAGTCCACTAGAAGAACTCAGACAACAAATGATTTTAAAATTATGAGCATTTCTTCATCAATAGTATGATTTCCAAACAGAATGTACTGTACCTTGTTTTGTCAAATTAAGTTGAATTTAAATGGATTAAAAGCTTCTTCTGTGGCATTTGTATTTTTCTGAGTCACAAGCTTATCCACTAATGTATTTATGTTCCTAACATTTCAGTTGTATATTTTATATTATAGAATTTTTATAATACGTCTCTTTGTTATTGATGTTTTCGCTTAAGTTTGTATTATGTTTATAATCTTTAAGATTTCATTCTCCTGGTTTACCTGGATATTCCCCACATTAGCTCAGACACCATTGTATGTGAGATTTTCTTGTAGTTTTTCTGACATTTTTTTCAGAATTGTAATATTATTGCAAATTCAAAAATAGAATGTGGCACTGACATACTAAATATTAATTCTAAATAGTATTTGGAATTGCTTCAGTTTTAAGAGCACCTGCTCAGAAAAATGCTCTTCCTTAGTTCAAATCAGAATATATCTATGTCAATATCTGAAATCATTCAAACCAGAGGAGTTCATAGAATCAAAAAACAGTTCATCTACCTAGAAATATTTAAATACCTTCCTTATTGACACATATTGCTGCATCTTTCAGTTTTGAGTTTTATCGGTATTTATTACACTTTCCTTTATATTCAGTTTGTCACAGGTAAATATTTTTAAATCATCCCCTTTTAGCATGCAAGAAGAAAAACTCTCACCAGTAAGACCCTCACCTGATTTAAGTTTAAACAAGATTTCTATTTCCTAAAGTATATATTCACACGGGGGAGCAAAAAAAAGGAAAAAACATTGTTCTTTCAGAAATAATGATACACCATGATGCAGTTTTGAATTTGGTTTAAAGTGATTACTGTTTTTAAATAGATAAATATGTAACAAAGTCCAAAATCAGGAAACAAGTAGCATCCATTTCTTTAGAAAATTAACTCCATCTTAAGCATCTAAATGACTTGGGCAAAGTCACGCTTCAGAATTTACCCAGTGATCTAACATTTATTGTGTTACCAACTCTGTGCTTGCCAATGTGCTAGGGCTAGGCATATATAGATAAGTAAGTTATGACCCATCTTCAGTGCCCTTAAACTGATGCAAAAAGATCAGTCTTTTGTTGAAGAATTAAAAAATAGCAATTTTTGAAAAAAAAAAAATGTATTTGAATTTATCTTGATTTTATTTAGTCAGTAGTTTGGTCCCCAAATCCACACATTGTAAAGTATTGTGGGCAAAGTCTTATACTTTCTGATCCCTATTTTAATGATTTTTTTTGTGTATTTCTTGCTTAAATGCAACCAATAACTTTATTAGTTACCTTATTTTATCTAGACTACAAAAAGAGATAATGAAGAAACCCTAGTGATATAGTTAATGGGTCTCAGAAATAGATTTTTTAAATCATCCAATCTTATTTTTCTATGACTGCAAAGAATCACTAATCTGATGTCTCATTGTTTAAATGCTATTGAACTTCCATCTAGTTTCAAGAAGCAGATTGATGAGTAAAGAGAGGTCATGGGGTATAGGGAAAAGAAAAGATACTGAAGTCAGAAATCATTTGGAATCAAATTTCACATCCACTGTTTACTAGTTGCATGACTGTGGCCAAAGATTTTCTCTGTGCTTTAGTTTTCAACATCACTAAACTGCGACTATTAATGAGGAGGTTCATGATGATGATGATGATGATGACAACGATGCGAAAACTATGATCGTAATAGAACTGTGAGAATTACATGAGAAAAATATACTAAATGATATAATTTTTATTAAATAAACTAAGCCATTATATATTAGTTGTGATTATTATGAGCACAGTTTTTACATCTCTTTCTTCATATTTCTGTCATTCAGCTGTCTACCCAACTAAAACAGAAAATGAGCAGAAGTAACATATATTTTGAGATCCTTGATGAAATCTGTTGTTGCTGTTGCTGTTTTTCATTTCCTACAGTCCCAGCTCTCAGATCACAGGTTACAATGAACTGCTCTACCAAGGAGATCATTCTGGTTTAGCCAAATAGCAAAACACTCAGATTTTTTTTTCCCCTCTTCTCAACAGTGCTGGATGATAAAGTCTTGAAACTTGGAAAAACCACCCATTCACTGAAATTTTTGTTTAAATATATATTTTACATCTGTTTTTTTTATCTAAATATATTTTCTAAGAGTCATCATACCCACAGATCATTATAATCATGGTTCTTTTATCTGTGAAGTAAACATAAAGAAGCATACATGATTTTCCTTATAACAGCAAAATTGGGAATGTTTGTAACTCATTGTCTCCTATACTGTATTACTGCTTAAAAAATAGATTTTACTCAACATTTGGTACCACAGTGTTTGATACATACTATTTTTAATGTTTTATAGCATATAGATTTCTCCAAGTGAATCAGTTCTCATTGTAAATGAATTGTTTTTGGTTGATTCTTTCTTTGAATATTTTTAAGTAGGTACTACCAAAGCACCTACCAATATATTTTTTTCTCTCCATCTCTGTAATATCACTAACATTTCTCTCCAGAGAAATTTTGAACTTATTCCCAGGTCAAAGGAATAGGGCAAATAATGTATGCTCCGTAATTATTTTAACCACACGTGATTGAAGCAGAAGTTTGAATTTAACTTTAATTCGATCCTATAGAATTGTGACACAAATTCAAAGCTTCACATAGTTTTTGTACTTAATTTCATAATTCATTGCCTAGTTTTCTAATTAAATGTTCTCAGTACTCCATTTAAAGGACCTATTCCCTGCATTCCTCTTGATTAGTAGGAAAGAATCAATGAGAATTGATCCAATTTGTAGAACACAATTCTCATATTGATAGTAGTTTATATTCATTTGCTTTTCCCTAATCTTTTATTAATGGTCATCTTCAAAATGTCAATTAATGCCAAAGCTCTGCACAGTGATAATGCAAATCTATAAAGAAACCAGCTTGATGCTTTACAGTTGGGCAAAAGGAATAAACTGTTATTTTTAACATATATTTACATAACTGAGTCTGGCAGAAAGGAAGGATAAAGAAGGAAAACATAATGTTTTTAGATGTGAATTACAACCCCAATGTAAAAATTAAAAATAAATAGAACTCTGAATTTAAACAATAGACTCCTCTCTTAGGCCTCTACATTTCCACAATATAACACTGGCTAACATGGTATGATGAACAATTTAGAGAAGTATAAGTTCAACCTACCCTAATTGAGTCTTTTTGCTAAAAAGGTAATGTCAATCATTTTATCCATATCATCAGCAAATCAGAAAAGTCACTGCATGAAATTCTGCTGCATAGTATAAAGAAGGCTTTACATCATTCAGTCTTCAACCACCATCCCTTAAACTCTTTTCAATGTTTTTCATAATAGATTCAGTAATTGTTAATATTATGCCATATTTGCTTTAGTACCTTCTGTTTCTATATGTTTTCTGAAACATGAAAATAAGTTAGAGACACCATGACATTGCTTCCTAAATTATTCCACATATGTCTCCTGAAAAGATAAGGATATTCTTTTTTCTGTAAACTTTGTTAGGTCTAAAGTCTTGATTAAATTTAGGTCAAACATTATTTGTAAGGATGATGTTATCTGCTGTATTAGATCATTGTCTTCCTACTGTTAGTTTCCCACTATTGGTTATACTAAGTTAGCTAAGTTACAGTAGTTACTGCCAAATCTATTATAAAAGTTATTTTTCCCCCTTGCAGTTAGTAAATAATCTCTGGGGAAATACTAGGCACTGTGAAAAACATTGTCACCAACCATATTTCACCTAATAGATTTAGCATCCATTGATAATGCTTGCCTGAAGGAATTACTTTATATAACTTTGCAAAATAATGATTCCTCATTCTAAATTTGCATTATATTTTGACATAGATGTAAATGAGTGGGAGATTATATATATAATCATATTTAAATTAAAAGACTTATAAATCTATGAAAGGCTGTAATATGATGGCATATATACATGTAAAATACGGTTAAGTATGACATCAACCCCCTCTCCAAAAAAATAAAACCATGTAGCAAGATCTACTATAGATTATAAACGATGAACCTATAGGCCAGAATTCAATTTAAATCTCACATACTAACATTTCACTGAATTGTAAAATATTAAAAACATAATACAGTAGTAACATTCTTAACATAGACAATTAATATAGTAAAGGAGAAAATGATGAGTTTAGTTTTTAACGAGAGGTGTGTGGAATATCTGAATCCACATGATATTGAATAGACAGTGGAGATAAGATTTGGCAGTTGGAAGAGGATCTTACTAAGACATGTGGAACTTGCATTGTCTTATAATAAATAATGGAAGCCATGAGCCTGGATGAAGTTATCTTCAGGTAGTACGTTGAATAAGAAAAGGACAAAGTCTGGAGCCCTCATAAACACCAGAATTTAAGGCGTGTAGGGAGAGAAGCAAGCTCTCATAGAAGAGGCATTAGCTCTACAGGTCTCCACTAATTAGAATTTGGGTTGTCAGAAAAACCAGACAACATCCTTTTTCTTTCTTTTTAAACCAACATGAAAGGAAGAATTTAATTGTAAAATTGCAATGTGTTGCCTTGAAAAGCAGTGAAGGCTAAATGGCCACGGAATTCATATTTGACAGATGGCTTTTGTGAGGCTACATCTGACATATTTCCAACCCTGAAAATCTATGATTCTCTGATTCCCAACATTATCTTTATAGCAAGAAATATGCTTTTTATGCTTTTGTTGATACTGGGGATACACAGAGTACAACAGCACTAGACTTAATTTATAGCAAGTTATTTTTTCCCCCAAACTATAATACTTTTGTAGAAAATGAAATTTTGGAGTTTTCAAATTGTGTCTGATTCAGGGTCTCTCACTAGGAGAGATTTGTATTCTTGGTTACTATCTGTTTATTAATTTATTATCTCAGAGGAAAAAGAATGTTTAAACCCCGATGATGCCACAGGTTCAGTATAAAGTACAGGTATAAATACGAAGTGAACCCAGCACCTAACCCTCAGGAATTCAGTCTTCCTTCCAACACTTGTTCTGAATGGTTATTTCATGTTATAATTATATTTTGACAAGGAAAGGAAAAAAAAAAACAAATGAATGAATGAAGTTAGTATAAATAACCCCTTTTGTTTCCTTACCATATCATAATTAAAGGCAATATTAGATAGAAGGTATTTTATAGATATGGTAATATTCATTCATTAATTAGTACAAAGTCTTTTCCTTCTTGGGCCTAAGAGGAGGCCAGAAGGATAATGAGTGGGAACAGGGAACCAAATTTCTAAAACACTTAGGATAAGTTAGGCATGGGTGAAAAGTCTATTTTAATACATTTAGGTGTTTCATTTCACCATAGTAAACTTACATTCCTCATCTTCATTGCTTTTGTAATACTGTTCTTATTCTTGGGGAGGGTTCAGTAATAAAGGATGTACAAGTGCTATAGTGTTATCCCAAAATTCTTATAATATTGTATAGACAAACTGACAATGCATGTCATGGATGTGGATGCATTTTTATTGTATTCTGAACCAGGTGATTAGAAATGTGTGTATCACATTTTTTAAAAACTACTCCATTAAAAATTAAAAGTAATATTTCCTTTAAAAATCTGCATTTGTTGCTAATAACAATTGATACCTCTATTCAAAGTGATCCTAAACTCTTTGAAATTTTAAAACAGGACTGTTTCTAAATAAAGGTGGCTCCCTTAGAAGTCCTTTAATGCATTTGAACAACCACCTTCTGTTTATCTTATATCAACCTCTTTTATTTGGTTAGTCTACATGAATAAGAATTCCTTATTTGTGGCAGAACATTGTACTAACAATGCCCCAAAATACAAAAACCGTCTCCTTTCCATTCTCTTTTTTATGTGACTTAAACACCCATCTAATCAACTTGTGCACATAAATAAGTTAACAGGGTTCAAAGTAGACTCTTTCCCTGCTTTGCCACTTCCAGAGTGTTGTTTAAGGAAAAACGTGGTACCAGTCTTGGTTGGAGAGGCAAGGATAAATACAGAAAGAAAAAAAAAAAAAAAAAAAAAAAAGAGCATTTTTTTCTCTTTTGTCTGTAAAGATCAGGATTTCTTTTCTTTTTTTCATCCACATCCGTTTAATTATATGACACTGGGGTGGGGAAGAGGGAAGGCAGGAAGATAGAGTGGATAAATATGTTGCCTGCAAAGAACCAGTAAAAGGATTTGTACATGACTCTATTCCCTTCAAAATTTCTAAATCATCCTTGAATAGCTGTTTCTAAGACAAAATGTGTCAACCTAGCAGAGCACTGGTCATTTTTCCTTAGACACATAATTAATGACTCCTGTGATATTTTCAGAGAGGCACTGCATACATATGTTCAATGCCTCATTCATAAGTGACACTTTTTCCCCATGTAAAACAGCTGTGCTTCTTCACTGCTCAGACTGAGAAATCCTCTGTAGATGTTGTGTAAGGTGATAAAAAGCCTGCAGAACACCAAGTTGAATGGCCTGTATGACTCTATGTTACTCGATTTAGGAGGTACACACTTGGTTTTTATTGTGTCTGTGTCTGCTTATGGGCAGTGGAGCTATAGACAATGCTTGTCTTTATCTCATGTACATAGATACGATACATACAGTGATTGAGCACAAGGAAAATTTAGTAGTAATGCAGCTCAGCCTCAGGTATTGGAACTTGATTTTGTCATACTTAAGCTGAACTCTAAAATTTACAGAAGAAAACAAATCTCAATTTGAAGAACATAAAATAAAACATTTCTCTCACTCAAGAAAAATAAGAATAGATGAGCACATGTACAAAGATGACTGTAAAATAGCATCTGAATCAATTTTAAATGATTTTAAGTATTCAAACCAAAATATCCAAAGTTAAATAGGTTTTTGTTCATTCATTCATTTCAGTAAATTTACCTCTGTCTTTTTAAGATGACAAAGTGTTGTCTTCTGAAAGATGTGATGTTGAACCCCTTTCTTCCCTGTCTCTCAGAAAAAGTATGACATTTTTATCATCCTTCCCTTTTATTTGACAAGCCCCTATTTTCCCCCACACCCTTCCAGGCTCCCTCCCCCAAATAAGGGACAGTCCCTTGAGTCCGTAATTGCCAGGAGATGAAGCGATGATGGGGAGTGATCACAGTCAATAGCTTTGATTAACAATAAGGTAGAAAATTAGCAATGCTAGCATTCAGTAACACTGCCCTCTCCCTCCTCCATATGCTCCCCTCAGTCCATGCTGCTGGCCTCACAGAGGGCAGTCAGAGCTCTACACCAGCTTTGAAGTGCAGCAAAGGTGCAGGCAGAGCAGAGAATTAGGAAAATTAAGGAGAAGCAGTAGAAACTGTAAACCATGAGGCTGAGCCCCTTCCAGGGCTTAGTGTGCCGCAGGAGGGGCAAGGATGAAGTGTGCTGTGTGTTGTCCTTGTGTCTTTTTCTGTCACATGTGGATTTACTTGTGTCTGGACATGCTGTGATCGAAATGGCAACTACTGTTACTTCTGTGACCCCATCAGCAGCTCTGGTGTTGTTTCCGACAGACCCTGAAGACCTAGAAAGGGGGAACGACAACGGGACGCCAATCCCCACCTCTGATAACGATGACAATTCGCTGGGCTATACAGGTAGAGTGCCTCTTTCCCAAATACTAACAGTCCCATTCTTCCTAAAATGCCTCCACGTCCATCAGTCATCAACCACCTGTATAAAATTAACTAATCATCACTGCTCCCTCCTAACGACCCAACAACTTCTTGTCCTCATTTTCCAGAGTTCATTCTTCAGCTGGAAGCTCATATTGCTAAATTATAGCTAAAACACTTTGAGGAAAAGAAATCTCACATGAGAACTACATAAACTGCATTCATTCATGTTATTTGTCTATTTTTAATATAAAAGAATGGCTGTTTATCTGAAACTTTGTGGAAGGTGGCTGTTTATCTGAAACTTTGATGTTGCTGATTTGTTTATAAAGGATAATATTTTCTTAGAGATTTAGCATTTGTTTAAATTGCTATCAAAAGATATAAAAGTTTACTTGTAATTAATTTGGTTTCAAAATTATCTGTACTTTTTTGTTACCCTTGTAGTCTTATAAGCAATGGAAAGCAAACTTGTAAAGGGAGTGATGCAAATCATAATTACTAACTGATAAGTTAGGATTGTGTTTGTATAACCTTATCAATGAACCTCTTATCAAATAGATGCATGTGCACACCAGCATAAAGTAACAAATTAACCAACTGAACATGTTGGAAATAATTCATATATAATGTCTAAGAATGAGCCTCCTGGAAATATGCAAATATTTCATGTAGAATTTCTAATATAGTCCTAAAAAGATTTGTGTAACTTGCCCATCCAATTTAGGCAATTTGGCTAAAACTTTAGTATGGGCAAAGAATAAAATACATCACTTATAACCCATTGCATCAGACAATAAAATAGTGGCCTTGTAATAGCAGTTATTTTTATGTTCTTTTCCTTAGTCCTTGTTGACACAGTTCTACATAGATTTTGCTATGTAAGGGGCTATGACAAGCTGGGTGTGTGCGTGTGTGTGTCTGTGTGGTGGGTTGTTGGGAGTAGAGATAATGGAGAATTCTGTATCATTACAGTCTCACCAATAACTGTGTTAAAAAGAGAATAACTAAAAGATACATTTCACTTTGATTTAAATAATTAATTGATACTTCAGAAGAACTCTCACTGTCTTCGTGAAAGTATTAGTACCCAGTTTTTTCCTTCTTGTACAAAATTTCAGGTTTTAGACACTAGGAATAAGTATTAAAATGAACACCTACATAAATAACTTTCGTATTTGTTATTATTTGTTTTAATCATAGATAACTCATTGTCATTTTCCTCCTAATTTTCAACTTAAGAATGGAAATTAAAGGACCAACAAATGGAAGTCCAGTGGTGGTGTGGTGATGGGGGAGGAGGCTTAATACTTTGCCAAACACTTAACTAGAACAGGAGTTTAAATGGTGTACCTTAGTACTACAAATGCTAAAGAAGTGAATATTTTTGAAAGGAGGAATTTTAGATAGTGTTCTTTCTCATGTGTATCCTCATTTGCCAGTGCTTCTTCATTCTATTCCCTTTTGCTCATCCAGTCCAAACAACTGCATTGTTTAGATACACTATTAGAGTTTGCTCTTTGTTTTTTATGGATTTTCTGAAAATTATATAGAGCCAATGCATAAATCATTTTGGAGTGTTGAATTAAAAGAACTTAAATAATAATGTATTTTAAGACTTAGTGTTGATTTTCTTTTATTTTTCATTCCTATTTATTTTTCTCCCTTGGGTAATCAGTGGTCAGATTTCTGCTATTAAACATACCATTTGATGAATTAAGATGGTGTAATAAGCTAATAAAATTATCTTTATATTCTACAAGGGAACTAATTAAAGCAAACCAATTTCATGCAAAGTGACTGGAAGACAATCTTCTGAATAGCCTTGTTCCCAAGACTGTAATTATTTATACCTACCTAGTGCTAAAGGAAGTTTATTCTGTATATTTTGTTTCAGTAAATTCTTGATTATTCAGGAACTGATTTTCAACTATATGAACCATGCTATTTGCATCTCTTTCATTTTCAAATTGACTGTTTCTTTACTCTGAAAACTTCACTGAAAATAATAAGAAAAATAAACTATAAAAAATGTGTTTTTGCTTGATAACAGTTGTTAAGGAACTGCAGTTGGCTTTGCAGATGACTTCATAATACAAAGTGTTACTTGAAATTAACTATAGATTTCCTTTTCATGTATGTATGTGTACGTGTGTGTGTGTGTGTGTGTGTGTGGATTCTCTGTACTGTGATCATAGATAACACTTGATAGAATCTTTATATGAGAAGTAACTCAGTTCAGAAGGAATGAGATGACCTATTTTTACATATTTAATGTAAACTGTCTATAGTTTAGTACATACACAATTTAGTAACCCTAGACAGCAGCACGAGCATTGTAAGAAATATATGTAAGTATTACACAACTTAGAGAATATACAAAACAATTTTCAAATAAGTCATTGATACTAGTTAGTTGCAAGACAAATTTCCATGAAAGTTAAAGTACATCAGGTAGTGTAAGTGGACTCTATTTTTGTGCAATATCACAAAATGAATGTGTAAATTATATCTATATTGGACATGTATTTTTTAGTACATGTTGCTTCCCTTCATTGAGCTAATATGTGAGACTTTTCTCCCCACCTTAATGTTTAATATAAAGAAGGAAATCTTCCCAGAGTAATCTGTAAAAATATAAACATATTTTTTTTTTTCCTTTTGGGAATATAAAACAGTCCCTAAAGAGGAAGATCACCAGTTCCCTAAAATCCACATTCACACACCCCTAATTTTCCTTTCTTTTGAACCTAAAAACAGGGTAATTTCCAGTGCAAGCTAATTTGTCATTGCAACATCTGCTCTATTACTCAGACCATTTGGGACCATTGCAATCAAATTGACCCATCAACCTAGAATCCATGGATCTCATACCATAAACATGCATTTATTATTTTTACTAATGTTCTAGTCAACAAATTATAATGCCTTATTAATACTAGCTGTTGGCTGCTTAACTCATATACCACTCTTATTTAAATTCTATGAGTGATTTAAATGAGAGACCCAGAAAAAAATGGTAGTAATGAAGTTCTAGGAAGAAGCATTTATTGATTCATTTTCTCCTCACCATCTGTAGATACACTACAATAAAGTCATATAAGGTTTTGAAATATTTCAGTCTCTGTCTTACCAATCAATGAATGTGGAGCAATTTCTAAGGTCACACTGTGGTGTGTTGTTAAAGTGGACTTTGTGCATTATTTACAGAGAAGTAGCCCATTTCCTGTTTAACCAAGCATCTCATAAATATTGGGGTTATTTAACAGTTCATAGCATATAGGCTTTGTTGCAAGAACAAGTAAGATGGGGTTTCAAATCAGCACTTTATGGGGTCAGACACATCCTAAAGAGACCTAATATGTAATAATCAATGATTTTTAAAAGAGTTTCTGAAAAGAGCCCAGTACTTATAGACTTCTGTCCCATGGTATTTTACAAATATGGAAAAATGAAGTAGTATGTCAAAGAATATTTAAATGTCTGCAATATACACAAAATCCAAATATAGACTTCAGATAAAAGCTTTGGTCAGTAATCCAAAATTTTAAGAAAAGTTTATTGATCATAAAAAGTCAGGATGTGAGAGATAATGCCATCCTAATAACATTCTTTGTCTTTTTAGGAAAAAAATCTAAATTAATCTGTTTTTCTGAGTGACAAAATGTCTGTAAATCAGATTTGTAATGTCTAAAATATATTCCTTGTCCTCGTGTCTACATACTAAAAATAAGATAATATTCTTCATCTCTATTGACTTATTTTAAAGATTAGCATCCTATATTTATAGTAGCATGTTCAGGGAAAAGCATAAATACAAATTTAGAAATCTTAAAACTGAACAATTACCAGAATAACACCAGTGCCAATTAAAAATCAGCCATGGAATGTCAGAAATTCCAGAGTAATTACAATTGGAGTTTTCAATCATTTAATACTACCTCCAATAAAAGTATGGTTATAATATCATTTAGACAAAAACAAGATATATACTATCATAAAAAATATACTGGATAAGTTTGCATGTCTGCCCATATATACACCAACAGCAATGCCAAAACTATGTTTTGCCTCATATTTTGGAATCTCAACAGGTAGCTATTAATTGATGGACATTGATCTGCTTACTCTTAATTGTATAGCTTCTTGATTAGACTCAAACAGAAACTACGTTGTTGCATGTCAACTTTTGATTTATGTATTGATACCAATAACTAGCACTTATTACACTTCCTATATGCAAGGCTGTTTTGTAAGCATTTTACATGCAGTAACTTATTTCAGCTTCATAACGACCTTCTCAGGAAGGTACTATTATTAATGGCAACTGTTACTGATGTCTGCTTCAATATTCTAGAAAAGAAGTAGCCTGAAATCACATAGTCTTGTATTTAAAAGAGGTTGTGCCTACAAGCTACATTTGAGCATGTAATTGGCAGTTAAACAGTTCATCTCTGCTACTGCACAGCAGCACAGGGCAAGTGATGACTATTTTACATCTCCACTAATTTCCATTTTGTGCTCATTATTAGCACAAAAATTAATGCACATAGGTTAAATAAAAAGGTCAAACAGGACAAAGGCTTTATCAAAAGCTAGCAGGTATATACTCTACCTCACCATCCTTTAACCCACTTCTCTAAAACGAACTTTTTCTTTACTCTTTTGGATGTTTCTTCTGATCATTTCCTTCATATTTTTAACATAATATGCATCACAAGTACCTCTTAATTTGTCTGCACTAGACATTATTGAGTAAAACTTTTTCCTCAGTCTCTCACAATCCCATTCTTTGTTAAATTAATAGTTTACATTTCTATGACTAAGCAGACAGCCCTTAGAAGAGCCTATTGCAGAGCCAAGTAGATTACTATGATTAAGTTTCCTTCTTTGTATCAGATTATTCATTTTCTGGAGTTGATAATTGCCTTTTGTGTCTTCCTAAATACTCAACATGCCCCATATTCCACTTATCTGAGGTTTTCCTGGATATCTACTTCTTAAAACTCCCCTTTGTCATGCTTTAATGTTGTATCTCCTACATCTTAGATCTCATCATTTCTTCCTCTTTCCTGATTTATCCCTTTGTTAACAGAAGCACATTATCCAGAAACTTTCTAAGACATTTTGCATGAAGGCAATTTTTCCAATTCCTCACGTATCTAAAATATCTATTTATTCTCCTATCCAATTGAGGCTTTGGTTGGACATAAAATCCTTAACAAATCTGAAGTCATTTCTCCCTTGTGTTATAGGTTCTGGTTTTACTGTTGAGAAATCTTATTGATTCTATGTTTACCATTTCTGTTTTTTGTTCCTCAATTTCTTATTTTACTAATTTCTTGAATTTACAAGGTCTTTTTATTATTGTATTTGAAATTTTTAATATGATGTGCTTTATGTTGGCTTGTCCCTTTTATGCTTGTTCTTTATTTACCTTCATTTTTTATTCTGGATGCTAGAGGGGTCCTTTCAAACTGGAGAATCCCTTATTTCAATTATGGACATTTTCCTTAAATTATTTCTTTGATAATGCCCCATCTCCATTTTTTTGCTTACCTTTGGAATTGCCATTATTCAGACAGTGGACTTCAAAGATTGATCCATGAAGTATCATCTTTCCTTTCCTATTTTCTAACACACAGTTATTTCCTTCCCTACTCTCTGGGAAACATCCTTGAGATTATCTACCAATCCAGTACTTTTAGTAAATGTTAGTATTCTGTTTATTATGTGTTTTAGTTTTCTAGCTGCTTAAAGCACAAAGCTTGAAATGCTTCTAGCTAAACAGTGGGAATTTATTTGCTCACAATTTTGAGACTGGGAAATGTCCAAATCAAGGAATCATCAAAGCAATGCTTTCTTCCCGTAGACTGGCTCTCAGTGATCCTTGTTTCCTCTGTCACAGGGCAAGCACATGCCAGCATCTGCTGGGCTCTCCCTTCCCTTCTGAGTTTTGTGGATTTCATTTTCTTCCTTCCATGGCTTTTCTTCTCTGTCTGAATTTCATTCTCTTATAAAGGACTCCAGTAGTAGGATTAAGACCCATACTGACTGAGGTGGGACACACCTTAACTGAAGTTAAGGTCTTACCTACAATGAATTCACACTCACAGGAATGGATTAAATTTAAGAACATATCTTTCTGGGGTACACACAGCTTCAAACCACCATAATATGTTTAATTTCCAAGAGTTCTTTCTTATTCTCTGATTTGTAAAGAGGTTAAGTGATTTTCCTATAAGTCAAGATTTCAAGTTAGTTTTTCTATATCTAGATAACAGCTTTTTCTACAATATCTCTGCAGCTTTCAATATGTGAGTAAAATGTTAAGAAGCTATGCAAAATTTTTATGTTTACAGGTGCAGAAACTGAACCATGAAAGCTATCATGATTTTACCAGGATAGTATAAGATCTAACCAAGATAAGATTTACTTAGAACCAGATCCCACACATCCCATTTTGGGTGTGTGTGTGTGTGGGGGGGGTATATGTATGTGTGTGTTTGACTAAAAATGTTATTTCACATAATTACTGGAAGAAATTAGAAAACACAGGAAAATAAACTGGGGAGGAAAATAAAACTAACAGTATACTTTGATACTTACATATTTTTAAGTATATTGGATTTGACCCTAGGAAAAAAAAAGCATACTAATTTACAAGTTAATATAAAATGTCTACCCCACTCTCTATGAAATAGCTGTGTAATCATTTATTCATTTGCTTGAATAAATGCCACATATTAAGAGCCTATTCTGGACAGCACATTTTACTAGGCACATGGGGGTACATAAAGTATAAATTCTATTAAGATGAATATGCTCCTTGTTGGATCAGCATATCTGGTCCCTATCAACAACTTGCTCCTTGTCAGCTTTTGCTTCATTAACTTGTGCATAATAGAAAGTTAATAAACATTTCTTAAAATGATAAATTAAATCATTTTTGCTTGCTATAGACCTATATCAGGAATAAAATCATAACCTCACATCAATTTAACCAGTTGAGTTAGTCTCTCAATATTTAAGGGAATGAGATAAATATTTTTTTTCCAAAATTATAAAGTTATAAAATTTGCAATTTGTTTTTAGTGCCCTCAATTATTAGACAATTCTGCCATTTCTCTGAAAGTATAAAAGAAAACAAATGATACTGAAGATTAGGATTATGATTTAAGTTTACATATAACAATCCTTGAATTGACAGAAAAATAAAAATGGTTTCACTTGGTAATAACTGACAATAGGAAACAGACATGCCTAACTCTGTCTTCCTAAAGCTTATGAGACTTGTAACATGAAAGCTTTCAAGTGGAATTGAGCATTAAAACATAAGTTGAACTCTAGCAACAATGGGATTCTATGAAAACAGTTTAAATGTTTACTATCTCAGTTATTTAAAAAAAAATTAAAATGAAAGTTGTATATTGTCATATTTATTAACATCAATTCTAATTCTAGAGTTTTTCATTAACATTTTGGAGATTTAAAGAATTTCAAAAAGGCATTGACAAAGTCAAGAAGAAGATATATAAATATTATTTATTTATTTATATTTAGTATTTCATAATATTTAACAGTGTGAAAAATGTCACAGCTAAACATTTTGAGCTTCCGTGGTTTATAAGGAAGAACTCAGTGTCTGAGCCTAAATAAGATGGGAAAACCATGATTTTGATAGGAAAATTGCATTTACTTTTAATTCATTCAATTAGAAAGTTCAAATAGGAAAAATTAATTTTCATATATAGTTCTGGTTTGAATTTTTGGAAGGGTGCTTTTGACATGTCCAAAAGCTACAAACCTTTAGAGATAAGTAAACAGACTCAGAAATATAAAATATGAAAGCATTGTTTAGGTATGCTGACATCCTTAAGACAGCACATCTCTTCATATGAGGAATTTAGATTAAAAAGAAAATCTCAGGACATTTTAAAAATTAAATCATCCTTGCTTTGTAGCAGCTACAATAAAGTGATTGGCTAATTTTCTGAATAAATCATTAAGAATTCTTCATTTAGTGAGCAATTTATGCAAGAAAAGAAATATTTAATCATTCTTTACTTTTACTGCATAGGCCTGCTTATAGTGAGGAATTCTTACTAACCTAGCAAGACACATACCAGGCTCAAAAGCCTTCCATGGAGTACATGTCAACTTCCAGTCAGGAGTTGTCATCATACTTCGTAGGTAGAGTCTAATTTCTGCACTTCTTTTGATTCCTGCTGTGTCCCTATGAAAATCATCCTGCTTTTATTGTCTTAGCATTGCAATTAAAAGGGAATGATATTTAACAGTTCACTCATTTTTGTAAAAACTAGAAGAGAACTGGATAACCTTCCTAATCTCTAAGTTTTAGAGAGAATTTAGGCAATGATATTTTTTCTCCTTACATTTATTTCAGTAGAATTCTTTTTCACAATCCATGAGCATTAGTGCAATTTCATTTTAGCTCAGAAAGTTAATAGTTAAAGGGATATGCAATAAGTGTATAAACATCTGCTATAAAGGTAAAACATTTCATTGTTGACATTGCTGCAAAGAAACTATTGAATCAGCTGCAAGTGGCTGCTATAGTAGGCTATGCATGGTAACAACAAAATACAAAATGTCAATGGCAACACAGCATAAATGTTCCTAAACAACACAACAGAAATTTATTTCTCACTCAGCCTCCATGTGCCAGGATGTCTGATTTGAAGAAAGAGAAATACAAACTGCTTGATATTGCTAATACCTACAATTATGGGGCTCCAAGCCTATGCATTGGGTTAGGGCTCAAGATTAGGCAATTGAGTGATAGATTATGACTTTCCAATACATGACTTGAGTTTGCTGCAAGTCATGTATGCACACCTAGAACCCTTTTCTTTTTATTGTTTAAAGCATAATTGTACCTTGGTTGCTTCACAGCTATTTCAGTCCTGGACAGTCCATGGTCCTTAAACCATAGCAAAACACCCTTGAGGGTCTTTTGCCTACTGCGAAAAACATGCCCACTTTTGTCTCTAGGAGTTAAGTGCTACAATTTAACCTTGGCCATTCCAAGACCCTATTATGGCCACTGGTATCAGGGAACTAATTTCAATGGATATATTTCATAACTTCATCCCTAGTCTAGAGAGAACAACCAGTATAATGCTTCTCAAAGATGCAGGAGCTCCTGTTGAATATAGTTTTGAATATATTGTTGAAAGGATTGTCCTCTAGGTTCTCTCAGGATACAGAACTGTGATATACATAAATATGTCATCAGTGATCATTTGTTATATCTACTGAAAACAGCTGTATCCCTCTAGGTCAGTCCTGTTCATTAGAAATGTAATGTAGGACACAGAGCAAGTCACTTTTGTCATACTAAGTTTTCTAGTACCCTTGTGAAAAAAAAGTAAAAAGAAACAGGTGAAATTGTTTTATAAAATATTTTTCTTTAGCCCAATATATCAAAAATATTATTTTAATATGTAATCAATATAAAATGTTTATCAAGACACTTTACTTTTTACTACTATTTTCCACTTAAAGAACATCTTAATTTGGACTAGCTACATAACAAGCGCTCAACTGCCACGTGAATTCCTCTCTTTCCATGATTCCAAAGAATCCCTGGCATCTAAACTTTATTTACTAAAAACATCATTTGAGTCTATGCTAATAAACATCTACAACCACTCCCAGTTGCTCAAATTAGCCCTTTGAATTCAGAATCCTTGTTAAATACATTCATATCAATAAACTCAGCCTCTTTTAAAATTATGTTTCTTATTTCCTGGTCTAGCATCTTTAGAGTCAAATCCCGTATATAGTCTCCAGATGTCTGATGATATAAATTAGCAAAACCTTGCAAGCCTCTTCCTAGGTTAGTTATTGTAACTATGACATGAATCTGATCTTTGCTGGAGCTGTAATTAAGAGTCATAGAGTGCGGTGTGAGGAGAATGGATGCCTTTTAAACAATATCCTCAAGGTCTCCAAAGAAGACAGGTTCAACCTCATCGTATGGAAAAAGGAGGCTCTTCCTGCTGGCAAGGAAAGAGCACCGGAATTTGGAGGTTTAGGGTGCTCAGATTTATCTGAGTCCACCCACATTTTTACATTCCATCTTTAAGGCTGCTGAACTTTCCCATTCAATGCCCTAAATTTTCACACAATAGGCCTGGATAGGTTGTGAAAGCATTTCAGTTTGCAATTTGCAATAGAAATGCTGAAAATTGCTCCTGTATTCTTCAGCTGCTGGAATACCTCTGATGCTGAAAAACAAGAGATTCCATGTGCCCTTGATTGTACCTCAAGCCAAGAATTTAAAACCTTGGGTGTGTCATTTTGATAAAGGATTCAGTACAATCAGAAGCAGCTATACCATTCCCAATGTCCTGTATTCCTTATTATGACAATATCATATTGCAGCAGTCATTCAGTCCCCCAAGCCTTGCCTAACTAGGTCACTTACAGGTGACTACAGGTGATACATCACTGTATTGTTTTGTCGCTTTGTATTACAAACTGCCAGTGTTTCATTTTCAAATTGCATTCAGATTTCAGTCACTTTAAATCAACCAGATCAATTAACCAATCCCACATTCTCACTCCTGGGTGTCTTGCTGCCTAAATCCAGCAACAGTGGTGAGCCTCTGTATCCAAAACTTTGATCTAGGAAGATGGAGTTGAAGAACTAGAAATTACTTCAGATATTTCAATAAGAAAGGGATTTAATACAGAGAATCGGGTGCTTACAAAATCATTGGAAGGAGCAGAGAAGTTAGAACTCCAAAATTAAGCCGTAGAATAAGTGAGCTCCAGTAGTCTACCAGAGAAGCTGTTTTGTCTCTTTTTAATCAAGAAATGGAAAATTATGAGGCAACATGGAAATGAAAATTCTTTAAGTTTGAGGCTTCCAAATTGATCAATGAGCTGGCAATTTATTTATTATTTATGAAAGTTGAAAATGTACCCAATTTGCATTCACTGTAACAACCTATCTGAAGGGTGCTTACCACTCTTTATTTGGCAGATACATCATCTCATATAATCCTCACACCAGCTTGGCAAAGTAGGTTTTAGTATCTCCAATTTGTGGATGGGAAAACTGAGTAAGGGAGAAATTAAAACAATTTTCCTGATTTGACACAACTGTCAAATCCAAAGAATCTAGCCTCTATTCTCAGCTGTTTCCCATACTAAGGTAGGGGCATCTGTAGTAAGCTTCATGTTTTATTAATAATTGCAAAGTCAGCATGCATAAGCTTTCAAATTACCACAGTTATCCAATTAACCCATGGTTACTTATATAGCCTTTAGTGCTTCTCTTCAGGAGCAGACTAATGAATTTCAGTATAAACGATTATACAAGTGGGAAACAAAAGGTCATGGAAAAAAAATGGAACACTTCATAAGAACTGTTACATAAAGAGCTTTTTTGTTCTCCCCAAATCAATTTTAAAGATTGAAGTCTAGGAAGTAGCCTAGTCAGTTTTAATTTTACTGACTTTCCGTTGTTTCAAAATTTTTTAAACCAATAATAGTAATATATCCATTTTTTAAGTATAACACTTTAATTTTACAGATGGAATAAGAGAACCATGCATATGGAGTGAAAGTTTAAAAACAGACATGGAAATTATTTATACCAACTTCTTGATGCTAGAGAGAAGGTGAAAGGGATGGATGATACAGATACAACAATGTCTGCACATATATTTTTCTATTTAAAAAGAAAATAAAATGTAAATGTGGCAGACATTTCATAATTGTTCATTTATGTAGTGGGTAAATGAATGTCTACTTTATTTTTGTTGTTTTCTGAATATGTGAATGTTTCATAATTTAATATTAAAAATTTTTAAGAAATTAAAATTAATTTTTAAGAATTTTTACAGTTCTATCAGATTCCATTATGCAATATGGCATATTTTATCTGTATTGTGTATTATTCTCACATCTGCATTTGTAAAATGATACATCACAAAGCTATGTTAAAATAAAACAAAAAGAAAGAAGAAAAGAACTTTTGCCCAATACCTAAATCTTATAAACTATGCTTTGGTGTGTTGGGATTTTTATGTCCATTCAGATGAGATATAACCTCAGATTTTAAAGATCTAATCCAGAAACAAATGCATGTAATTGATTTTTTTTGTTAAAAAAGAAGTAAGATTATGATACACCTCAATATCAAGAAGATGAAGAGCTACATAAAATACTGTATCATTCAATTTATGCTTTAAAATATATACAAAACAATTTTATGAGTAGATATGTTTAGATTTTACCTTCTTTCAAATGTGATTTAAATATTTTCAAGTTAAAAAGAACTGGTAGAGACACAAAGTCCTTTCACAAAGAACTGTACAGAGCTGCATTACTATTTCTAGAATACGGATTTACCACAGAAATCCTCATTAGCGAAATGTTCTGTAGAGAATCTGTCACACTTACTTACCCTATATATAACCAAGACATTACTCTGAATCACCACCAAAAAGAGACCCTTATTCACCACAGGCTTTAATCTACACGTAGCTCCTTTTAGTTTTAAACTATTTCTCCTGTATCTATTTCTATTTTAAATTTCCACTAACATAGTTGTACAGGGAGAAAAGATGTACGTGGAGGAATCTAGGATTTTATTCAATGATTAGATAAATGAGTGACTTTACCTTTAAATTAAAAATGAGATAAAGAGAAACTTCCAGAAACAAATTCCACTATTACCATTTATTGTCATCTAACAAATTTCTTTAGAATTTAATTCAAATGGAAATATTAGAAGCCTATGTTTTGATGATAATGTAAATGCATTTGGATGGACATTAGATTTTGTTATTGATTTTTAAAAGAGTTGATACAGGTGAAAAAAACTGACATGCTGAGAAAAAGTTAAATTAAGGCCACTTTTCAATTATAGAAGTGTAGTTTTTACACATTTAACTCCAATTTCCCTGTTGCTTTTGCTGTTTCCACAAGTTACATCCATACAAATGTATCTAGTAATATTTTATATATGATAAAAGGGTGGTTGACAAAAATCAATATTTATCACCCTAGATTATAGTCACTTTTTTTTTTTTTTTTTTTTGCTTTGAGGCATCTTTACAAATCAACCAATTCAACTAAAAACAAAGTTTGGGGATTACATAAAGAAAACATCAAATAAAATATGTGCTGTATTTTTGGTAATGAGCTAGCACTCTGACATAAAGTAAGGAATCACTGGATTGTTTTATCAGGAATATGTTACACTGCCTTGACATAGGGCACCTGTGTTCTACTTCAACTAACGCGATTTGGTTTTTGCTCAAGTTCAAGGGAAATTTTTATTCTTTAATTTTAAAACTGCTTTAATTTGTCATATCAGTCTGTGCCGGTTTGAATGTATTACGTCCCCCAGAAAAAGCCATGTTCTTTGATGCAATCTTGTGGAGCAGACATATTAGTAGGGATTAATTTGGAATTTTTGGATTAGGTTGTTTGCATGGAAATGAGCCCCACCCAACTGTGGGTGATGACTCTAATTGGATAATTTCCATGGAGGTGCTACCCCACCCATTCAGGGTGGGTCTAAATTAAATCACTGGAGCCATATAAATGAGCTGACAAACAGAAGAAACACAGTGCAGCTGAGAGTAACATTTTGAAGAGGAGCTACAGCCAAAAGGGACACCTTGAAGAATGCACAGAAGCTGAGAGAGTAGCTGCAGATGAGAGAGAGTTTGAAGATGGCCACTGAAAGGAGACTCTTGTTCCAGAGAAGCTAAGAGAGGACAAACACCCCAAGAGCAACTGAGAGTGACATTCTGAAGAGGAGCTGTGGCCTGGAAAGGAACGTCCTGGGAGAAAGCCATTTTGAAACCAGAACTTGGAGCAGATGCCAGCTACCTGCCTTATCAGCTAACAGAGGTTTTCCGGACACCATTGGCCATCCTCCAGTGAAGATACCCGATTGCTGATGTGTTACCTTGTATACTTTATGGCCTTAAGACTGTAACTCTGTAACCAAATAAACCCCCTTTATAAAAGTCGATCCATTTCTGGTGTTTTGCATCCTGGCAGATCAGCAAACTAGAACACAGTCAAATGGTAATTTTAATAAGAAATAATGCTTAAAACTACTCTGAATGCTAGAAATGTGTCAGTAAACCTCATTTAATTAAGCAACCCAAGAGTATCAGCCAATTTCTAAAAATTACCTATATTAAAGGATTAAGTGACTACATAAATAATACACTCCCATTGCAGGTAATATAGAAAATAAAGAAAAGCATAAAATTAAAAAAAAAAAAATCATCAACACCTAAAATTTAAATATGCAGGCAATCCTCATTTTCTTGGTGTAATGGTAAAGACTAAAGTCCAATTAAAGAGAATTCACACACACACACAGGGTGAGATTAAAATTTCATTGAAATTGAAAAAGTAATTGGATTTTATTTTTTTAAGGAAACTAAAACTTAGAAAAATTAATTTATGCTATTTTCAATAACATGTGTTTTGTGTTTGCAACTCTGCTCTGATTCTTATAATAACTCAAGCATTGATTCTTTAGCATATGCTTTCTGATAAACTTTGTGGGATAGTAGGGTATAAAATCCATGACTTCACATTTGATCTTACCAGAATTTGTGTAGAGTCCATCATGTCATACCTACCTGCAGATTTCCTCATCCTCAATCATTAACTGGTTCTAACTCTGAAAATTCTCATCTGTCCATGTTTTTGTGAAATATAAACAGTTCACTAACACACTTTCACCAAAATCTCATTTTGTGTGTGTGTGAAATCCTGTACCTATGGTAGGATATGCAATTTGACCTTACAAATGACATGTGTTGTATTTGCTTCAGATTATTGGATTAGCTGAGACTGACCAACAAAGACTGACTCAACAAATGAGGACAGATGCTAGATGTTAAGTGGAAAGGATGCTTGAGAGGAACACATTTATACTGTTGGCTTCATTAGTGAATAAATTCCTGTTACAAAATTCACTTCCCTGTGCAACCTCAGTACTTTGAGTACTCAGATAATGAATATGAGGATAATAAAAAGACTTGCTTTTTATCATCCTTGTGTGTTGATATATACATGGTATATTTTAACTTACATTTCTAAAAAATATGTGTGTACTGTGTGTAATGTAATCTTTCTACTTAAAAAATCACAAAAATTTTAAAAGTGTACTATGTCATTCACACCAGTAGGTACACAGAAACAGGCTACTTAAAATTGAATGTGGGTCAGGATATAGCTCTTGCTTAAGACCTTAGGTCTTTGCAAAAAATATATTCCTTCCTTAGATAGTAAATGCACTAAACAAAGTCAAAAACTGTTGATTTAAATTAATATAATACATGTGAGTAAAACGTTAATATAAATCCAGTTCTTTCTATACTTCAGAAGCTGTTCCATATTATCAGAGTAGAACTATTTGTCTTTTTCAGATCTATGCACAGAACAAAAAGCTATTTGAAGCAATTAAGAACCATTAAAAGTGTTGCTAATTTAATGAAACTGTTGTATTGTGACATCACAATAATAAAAATGAACTGTACTGGTGAATTCCAATAAAAAAATAGAGCTTTATGTTTCCCAGAGGGAGCTCATAAATGATAAATGTAGTAAATCTGATTTATATTCTTTTAGAACCTCAACTAGCAAAACAAAGATAATATCTTTTCCTTCGGATGGCAACTTTTTTATTTTTAAAGCATAAAATTTGCTTTTTAAAAAGAAATAATTGTTAGCGCACTACATTTTTCTGCTACTCAAGTTGCTTTCATTTTAGGTAAGGTCTCCAGCTATATGAATAACAACTCTGTTACCATAACTAAATTTATGAGATTTTCCAGGATAATCAAGAACTTTCCATATGTACATTATCTTACCTCAGATTTAACAGAAACAAAACAGGTAAGAATCAGAATCCAAGCTAAGATCTCTAGGGAACCCCAGCAACTGACAGGGGCAATCCATCCTACAAAAATAAATATTTCCCAGAGTCATATACCCAGCAGGAGCTCCATAAATACCAACTGATGGCCATAACCAACATTGTGCTGAGATTGGTTGACATCTTTCAGGTTAATGGTATGTAACTTGGGGGTATACAGTCTCTACATTTGACAGTGAAGCTTTTTTTTTTTTTTAATTCATTTTACTGAGATATATTCACATACTATGCAGTCATACAAAACAAAGTGTACGTTCGATTGTTCACAGTACCATTACATAGTTCTGCATTCATCACCAAAATCAATCCCTGACACCTTCATTACCACACACACAAAAATAACAATAATAAAATGAAAAAGAGCAATTAAAGTAAAAAAGAACACTGGATGCCTTTGTTTATTTGTTTGTTTTTTTCCTCCCTCATTTTTCTACTCATCCATCCATAAGCTAGACAAAGGGGAGTGTGGTCCATATGGATTTCCCAATCCCATTGTCACCCCTCATAAGCTACATTTTTATACAATTGTCTTCAAGATTCATGGGTTCTGGGTTGTAGTTTGATAGTTTCAGGTATTTACTGCTAGCTACTCCAATTCACTAGAACCTAAAAAATGTTGTCTATATAGTACGTAAGAGTGCCCACCAGAGTGACTTCTCGGCTCCTTTCTGAATCTCTCTGCCACCGTAGCTTATTTCATGTCCTTTCACATCCCCCTTTTGGTCAAGAAGCTGTTCTCCATCCCATGATGCCGGGTCTACATTCCTCCCTGGGAGTCATGTTCCACGTTGCCATGGAGATTCACTCCCCTGGGTGTCTGATCCCATGTAGCAGGGAGGGCAGTGATTTCACCTGCCAAGTTGACTTAGTTAGAGAGAGAGGGCCACATCTGAGCAACAAAGAGGTATTCGGGAGGAGGCTCTTAGGCATAATTATAGGGAGGCCTAGCCTCTCCTTTGCAGCAACAGTCTTCCCAAGGGCAAGTCCTGTGGTAGAGGGCTCAACCCATCAAACCACCAGTCCCCTATATCTGTGAGCACATCAGCAACCATCCAGGTGGGAAAGCCCAATACCCCTGCATTCTCCACCAGCTCCTCAAGGGGGTGCTGCATAGTTTTTTCATTTTTGTTTTTAATTAAATCTTTTTTTTTTTAAATCAACTATATCAAAAAAAATAAAAAAAAAAACATACAATAAAAAAACATTTCCAACAAACCATAACAAGGGAGTAAGTAAAAGACAACTAATCTAAGATAACTACTTTACTTCCAACATATTCCTACTCTACCCCAAGAAAGTAACCTAATATAGCAACATTTCTGTGAACTTGTTCCTATTATATCCATCAGAAATTAACAGACCATAGTCATTCGTGGGCATTCCAAGAACGTTAAATTTACCCACGATAGCTTATGTGTTCTTATTCGGTTATCATTTCCCCTTCCTTAATTGCTCTCTATCACTTGTTCCCCTACATTCTACATGATAAACCATTTGTTTTACATTTTTCAAAGTTCACATTAGTGGTAGCATATAATATTTCTCTTTTTGTGCCTGGCTTATTTCGCTCAGCCTTATGTCTTCAAGGTTCATCCATGTTGTCATATGTTTCACGACATCGTTCCTTCTTACTGCCACGTAGTATTCCATTGTGTGTATATACCACATTTTATTTATCCACTCATCTGTTGAAGGACATTTGGGTTGTTTCCATCTCTTGGCAATTGTGAATAATGCTGCTATGAACATTGGCATATAGATATCTGTTCATTTCACTGCTTTCAGATCTTCCGGGTATATACCGAAAAGTGCAATCTCTAGATCAAAGGGTAACTCTATATATAGTTTTCTAAGGAGCTGCCAGACTGACTTCCAGAGTTGCTGAACCATTATACAATCCCACCAACAATGAATAAGAGTTCCAATTCCTCCACATCCTCTCCAGCATTTGTAGTTTCCTGTTTGTTTAATGGCAGCCGTTCTAATTGGTGTGAGATGGTATCTCATTGTGGTCTTAATTTGCATCTCTCTAATAGCTAGTGAAGCTAGTGAGGCTCTTTTTAATGCACCATCATTTTTCTTCACCAATCCTTGGTTCCCAGTTGGATAAAAACAATATAGAATTATAACAATTTTAATAATATCAACATTAATATAAATTTGGAAAACATGCTTCCTTTCTCTGTTACTACTCACAGTAGGCATAGAATACATGAGATTAAATTAGTATGTGAAATCTACACCGGATCTGGCAATACTAATTGTTTTTGCAACTAGAGGTTAACTGGATTTTTGTAAAGTAGTGACTATTATGAGAGCAAAGACTGTGTCTTATTTACTAGTCCCAACTCCAGGTCTTTTTCTGGTACACCTTGACTCTCAGTAGTGAATATACGAGTAAATTAATAAATGAATGCATGACTAATTATGATCAGCAAATGTTTATTATATATTTAAATGCTATATTTTTTAATCAATTTCAAAATATCCAAATTGTCATTTCTGATAAATCTCGGTCAATGCTGCTGCTTCTTAAGTTAGAGTAATTAGTCATCAGTCACTTTTCTCCCCATAGTGAACCATGCTGTCCATTTTCCTGCTCTACTAATAGTTTTTTTTTTTTTAATCATCATTTTATTGAGATATATTCACATATCACGCAGTCATACAAAACAAATCGTACTTTCGACTGTTTACAGTACCATTACATAGTTGTACATTCATCACCTAAATTAATCCCTGACACCTTCATTAGCACACACACAAAAATAATAAGAATAATAATTAGAGTGAAAAAGAGCAATTGAAGTAAAAAAGAACACTGGGTACCTTTGTCTGTTTGTTTCCTTCCCCTATTTTTCTACTCATCCATCCATAAACTAGACAAAGTGGAGTGTGGTCCTTATGGCTTTCCCAATCCCATTGTCACCCCTCATAAGCTACATTTTTATACAACTGTCTTCGAGATTCATGGGTTCTGGGTTGTAGTTTGATAGTTTCAGGTATCCACCACCAGCTATCCCAATTCTTTAGAACCTAAAAAGGGTTGTCTAAACTGTGCATAAGAGTGCCCACCAGAGGGACCTCTCGGCTCCTTTTGGAATCTCTCTGCCACTGAAGCTTATTTCATTTCCTTTCACATCCCCCTTTTGGTCAAGAAGATGTTCTCCGTCCCACGATGCCGGGACTACATTCCTCCCCGGGAGTCAAATTCTACGTTGCCAGGGAGATTCACTCCCCTGGGTGTCTGATCCCACGTAGGGGGGAGGGCAGTGATTTCACCTTTCAAGTTGGCTTAGCCAGAGAGAGAGGGCCACATCTGAGCAACAAAGAGGCATTCAGGAGGAGACTCTTAGGCACAAATACAGGGAGGCCTAGCCTCTCCTTTGCAGCAACCGTCTTCCCAAGGGTAAAACTTATGGTAGAGGACTCAGCCCATCAAACCACCAGTCCCGTATGTCTGTGGTCATGTTAGCAACCATGGAGGTGGGGTAGGCGAATACCCCTGCATTCTCCACAGGCTCCTCAAGGGGGCACTACATCTTTTTTTTTTTTTCCTTGTTTTTCTTTCTTTCTTTTTTTTTTTTTTTAACTTTCCCTTCTTTTTTAAATCAACTGTATGAAAAAAAAAGTTAAAAAGAAAACAAACATACAATTAAAGAACATTTCAAAGAGACCATAACAAGGGAGTAAGAAAAAGACAACTAACCTAAGATAACTGCTTAACTTCCCACATGTTCCTACTTTACCCCAAGAAAGTTACATAATATGGCAACATTTCTGTGAACTTGTTCCTACTATATCCATCAGAATTTAACAGACCATAGTCATTTCTGGGCATCCCCAGAACGTTAAATAGCTTATCTGTTCTTCTTGGATTATTGTTCCCCCTTCCTTAATTGCTCTCTACTGCTAGTTCCCCTACATTCTACATTATAAACCATTTGTTTTACATTTTTCAAAGTTCACATTAGTGGTAGCATATAATATTTCTCTTTTTGTGCCTGGCTTATTTCGCTCAGCATTATGTCTTCAAGGTTCATCCATGTTGTCATATGTTTCACGAGATCGTTCCTTCTTACTGCCGCGTAGTATTCCATCGTGTGTATATACCACATTTTATTTATCCACTCATCTGTTGAAGGACATTTGGGTTGTTTCCATCTCTTGGCAATTGTGAATAATGCCGCTATGAACATTGGCGTGCAGATATCTGTTCGTGTCACTGCTTTCCGATCTTCCGGGTATATCCCGAGAAGTGCAATCGCTGGATCGAATGGTAGCTCTATATCTAGTTTTCTAAGGAACTGCCAGACTGACTTCCAGAGTGGCTGAACCATTATACAGTCCCACCAACAATGAATAAGAGTTCCAATTTCTCCACATCCCCTCCAGCATTTGTAGTTTCCTGTTTGTTTAATGGCAGCCATTCTAACCGGTGTTAGATGGTATCTCATTGTGGTCTTAATTTGCATCTCTCTAATAGCTAGTGAAGCTGAACATTTTTTCATGTGTTTCTTGGCCATTTGTATTTCCTCTTCAGAGAACTGTCTTTTCATATCTTTTGCCCATTTTATAACTGGGCTGTCTGTACTATTGTCATTGAGTTGTAGGATTTCTTTGTATATGCAAGATATCAGTCTTTTGTCAGATACATGGTTTCCAAAAATTTTTTCCCATTGAGTTGGCTGCCTCTTTACCTTTTTGAGAAATTCCTTTGAGGTGCAGAAACTTCTAAGCTTGAGGAGTTCCCATTTATCTATTTTCTCTTTTGTTGCTTGTGCTTTGGGTGTAAAGTCTAGGAAGTGGCCTCCTAATACAAGGTCTTGAAGATGTTTTCCTACATTATCTTCTAGGAGTTTTATGGTACTTTCTTTTATATTGAGATCTTTGGTCCATTTTGAGTTAATTTTTGTGTAGGGGGTGAGGTAGGGGTCCTCTTTCATTCTTCTGGATATGGATATCCAACTCTCTGAGCCCCATTTGTTGAAAAGACCATTATGGCTCAGTTCAGTGACTTTGGGGGCCTTATCAAAGATCAATCGGCCATAGATCTGAGGGTCTATCTCTGAATTCTCAATTCGATTCCATTCATCTATTTGTCTATCTTTGTGCCAGTACCATGCTGTTTTGGCAACTGTGGCTTTATAATAAGCTTCAAAGTCAGGGAGTGTAAGTCCTCCCACTTCGTTTTTCTTTTTTAGAGTGTCTTTAGCAATTCGAGGCATCTTCCCTTTCCAAATAAATTTGATAGCTAGCTTTTCCAAGTCTACAAAGTAGGTTGTTGGAATTTTGATTGGGATTGCATTGAATCTGTAGATGAGTTTGGGTAGAATTGACATCTTAATGACATTTAGCCTTCCTATCCATGAACATGGAATATTTTTCCATCTTTTAAGGTCCCCTTCTATTTCTTTTAGTAGAGTTATGTAGTTTTCTTTGTATAGGTCTTTTACATCTTTGGTTAAGTTTATTCCTAGGTACTTGATTTTTTTAGTTGCTATTGAAAATGGTATCTTTTTCCTGAGTGTCTCTTCAGTTTGTTCACTTCTAGCATATAGAAACATTACTGACTTATGTGCATTAATCTTGTATCCCGCTACTTTGCTAAATTTGTTTTTTAGCTCTAGTAGCTGTATGGTCGATTTCTCAGGGTTTTCTAGATATAAGATCATATCATCTGCAAACAATGACAGTTTTACTTCTTCTTTTCCAATTTGGATGCCTTTTATTTCTTTGTCTTGCCAGATTGCCCTGGCTAGCACTTCCAGCACAATGTTGAATAACAGTGGTGACAGCGGGCATCCTTGTCTTGTTCCTCATCTTAGAGGGAAGGCTTTCAGTCTCTCACCATTGAGTACTATGCTGGCTGTGGGTTTTTCATATATGCTCTTTATCATGTTGAGGAAGTTTCCTTCAATTCCTACCTTTTGAAGTGTTTTTATCAAAAAGGGATGTTGGATTTTGTCAAATGCTTTTTCAGCATCTATTGAGATGATCAATTGATTTTTCCCTTTCGAGTTTTTAATGTGTTGTAATACATTGATTGTTTTTCTTATGTTGAACCATCCTTGCATGCCTGGAATGAACCCCACTTGGTCATGGTGTATGATTTTTTTAATGTGTCTTTGGATTCGATTTGCAAGTATTTTGTTGAGGATTTTTGCATCTATATTCATTAGGGAGATTGGCCGGTAGTTTTCCTTTTTTGTAGCATCTTTGCCTGGTTTTGGTATTAGATTGATGTTAGCTTCATAAAATGAGTTAGGTAGTGTTCCCTTTTCTTCAATGTTCTGAAAGAGTTTGAGTAAGATTGGTGTCAGTTCTTTCTGGAAAGTTTGGTAGAATTCCCCTGTGAAGCCATCTGGCCCTGGGCATTTATTTGTGGGAAGATTTTTGATGACTGATTGGATCTCTTTGCTTGTGATGGGTTGGTTGAGGTCTTCTATATCTTCTCTGGTCAGTCTAGGTTGTTCATATGTTTCCAGGAAATTGTTCATTTCTTCTACATTGTCCAGTTTGTTGCCATACAGTTGTTCATAGTATCCTCTTATAATTTTTTTAATTTCTTCAGGATCTGCAGTTATGTCACCTTTTTCATTCATTATTTTGTTTATATGGGTCTTCTCTCTTTTTGATTTTGTCAGTCTAGCTAGGGGCTTGTCAATCTTGTTGATCTTCTCAAAGAACCAACTTTTGGTGATATTTATCCTCTCTATTGTTTTTTTGTTCTCTATGTCATTTATTTCTGCTTTAATCCTTGTTATTTCTTTTCTTCTACTTGGTTTAGGATTGGTTTGCTGTTCATTTTCTAGCTTCTTCAGTTGATCCATTAGTTCCTTGATTTTGGCTCTTTCTTCCTTTTTAATATATGCGTTTAGTGGTATAAATTTCCCCCTCAGCACTGCTTTTGCTGCATCCCATAGGTTTTGGTATGTTGTGTTCTCATTTTCATTCATCTCTATATATTTAGCAATTTCTCTTGCTATTTCTTCATTAACCCACTGATTGTTTAGGAGTGTGTTGTTTAACCTCCAGGTATTTGTGAATTTTCTAAGTCTCTGATGGTTATTGACTTCTAATTGTATTCCATTGTGGTCAGAGAATGTGCTTTGAATAATTTCAATCTTTTTAAATTTATTGAGGCTTGTTTTATGTCCCAGCATATGATCTATTCTGGAGAAAGTTCCGTGAGCACTAGAAAAGTATGTGTATCCTGGTGATTTGGGATGTAATGTCCTGTAGATGTCTGTTAAATCTAATTCATTTATCAGATTGTTTAGGTTTTCAATTTCCTTATTGGTCTTCTGTCTGGTTGATCTATCTATAGGAGAGAGTGATGTGTTGAAGTCTCCCACAATTATTGTGGAAACATCAATTGCTTCCTTTAGTTTTGCCAGTGTTTCTCTCATGTATTTTGTGGCCCCTTGATTGGGTGCATAGACATTTATGATTGTTATTTCTTCTTGCTGAATTGCCCCTTTTATTAGTATGTAGTGGCCTTCTTTGTCTCTCAAAACATCCCTGCATTTGAAGTCTATTTTATCTGAGATTAATATTGCTACACCTGCTTTCTTTTGGCTGTAGCTTGCATGAAATATTTTTTTCCATCCTTTCACTTTCAGTTTCTTTCTGTCCCTGTGTCTAAGATGAGTCTCTTGTATGCAACATATTGATGGTTCATTTTTTTTGATCCATTCTGTGAATCTATATCTTTTAATTGGGGAGCTTAATCCATTTACATTCAACGTTATAACCGTGAAGGCATTTCTTGAATCGGCCATCTTATCCTTTGGTTTATGTTTGCCATATTTTTCCCTCTCTCTATTAATATCCTTTATTGTACCCATACCGAATCTCTTTAGTACTGAACCTTTCTCCAAGTCTCTCTGTCCTGTCTTTGTTTCTCTGTCTGTAGGGCTCCCTTGAGTATCTCCAGTAGGGCAGGTCTCTTGTTAGCAAATTCTCTCAGCATTTGTTTGTCTGTGAAAAATTTAAGCTCTCCCTCAAATTTGAAGGAGAGCTTTGCTGGATAAAGTATTCTTGGCTGGAAATTTTTCTCACTCAGAATTTTAAATATATCGTTCCACTGCCTTCTTGCCTCCATGGTGGCTGCTGAGTAGTCACTACTTAGTCTTATGCTGTTTCCTTTGTATGTGGTGAATTGCTTTTCTCTTGCTGCTTTCAGAACTTGCTCCTTCTCTTCTGTGTTTGACAGTGTGATCAGTATATGTCTCGGAGTGGGTTTATTTGGATTTATTCTATTTGGAGTTCGCTGAGCATTTATGATTTGTGTATTTATGTTGTTTAGAAGATTTGGGAAGTTTTCCCCAACAATTTCTTTGAATACTCTTCCTAGACCTTTACCCTTTTCTTCCCCTTCTGGGACACCAATGAGTCTTGTATTTGGATGTTTCATATTATCTATCATATCCCTGAGGTCCATTTTGATTTTTTCAATTTTTTCCCCATTCTTTCTTTTATGCTTTCATTTTCCATTCTGTCATCTTCCAGGTCACTGATTCGTTGTTCAACTTCCTCTAGTCTTGTACTATGAGTGTCCAGAGTCTTTTTAATTTGATCAACAGTTTCTTTAATTTCCATAAGATCATCCATTTTTTTATTTAGTCTTGCAATGTCTTCTTTATGCTCTTCTAGAGTCTTCTTGATTTCCTTCATATCCCGTTCTATTGTCTCATTGTTCATCTTTAGTTCTTTGAGTAGCTGCTCTAGGTGCTGTGTCTCTTCTGGTCTTTTGATTTGGGTGCTTGGGCTTGGGTTATCCATATCGTCTGGTTTTTTCATATGCTTTATAATTTTCTGTTGTTTTTGGCCTCGTGGCATTTGCTGAACTTGATAGGGTTGTTTTAGGGTTTGTAGACCTATTGAAGTCCTTATCTCTAATTTATCAGATCTACAGCTTCGTGGAGTACACTTTCTCTAACTAACCAGCAGGTGGCGTCCACGAGCCACCTGTTCTCCACAAGCCAGTTCTCCCCTGCTTAGCCTTTTTGGTGAGTGAGGGAGTGAGTCTTGTGGGGTCCAACTGGTGTACCAAGCTTGCGTGTGTAGTTGGTGTTGCCTGCCCTGTATGTGGGGAGTGTTTCTGGGCAGTCGGGGAGGGGGGGTGGCCCTAACAATCAAATCTCCCTGGTGATCCTAGATTTTTAAAGCTGCTGCAATAGTCTAATCCTTCAGTTCATTCCTGCCACAGTTTGTCTCTGCCACTGACACACAAGTCCTTGGTATTGGCGTATGGCTCCTGAGACTTGCAAGTGGGCCCCTCTTCCTGGCTGTGCACCCCGGGTCCTCTGTTGAGGGATGACTGTGCTATGTCACAGGTGAGTGCCGTCCCCACAGGGCAGTTCTGGGCTGCTGGGCTGTGTAGGGAGGCTCCCAGTCTGCTCAAATGATGGCTGAATGGGGCTTTGTTAATTCACACTGCTCCACCTTCCCAGCTCTGGGACAATCAGCTGAGGTTGCAGGGAAGGCTAATGTCCACGCCCAGTTTTGTGGTGTGTGCCTGTTATTTGAAGCACTTCCGTCACACTGGGTTGTCTGGGGCAGCTCTGGGCTATGGGGCTGGCGATGGGCAGGAGTGTTTCCTGTCCACCAGGATGGTGGCTGTGAGCGGACACCCCCTTTTCTTGGGAAGTTGTGGTGTTTAGTGAATTTTCTCAGCCACTGGATTATTGCCTTTTGTCTCAGAGCTCTCTTAGTTCTGCTCTTGACTTGACGTGCCCAAATTGCAAGTCTTTGAAGCTTTCTGTATTGGGCTTCTTAGAGTAATTGTTTTAGAAAAAGAAAAAAGGATTAAAAAAAAAAAAAAAAAGGGCCCTCCTCGGAGATCTAATGGGTTATTGAAATGCTAATAGACAAAGCAACCAGGGCCATTAAGGAAAGGTCCATAGGGCAGAGAGATCAGCTTTTCTTTGGGATTTGCATATGCGCCTCAAGGCCTGAGCTCCGCCCTTCCCCTTTCTGTGTTCACCAGAACTCCAAAAATCCTCTGCTTTTATTTTGGAGTTTTTCGTGTTGTTTTTTTTTTTTTTTCTATGCCTGTCTCCTCTCTGCTGGGCTGGCTGCTCTCAGATTCTCTGGTGTCTGGTCTCAGTCTATCTATGGTTGGAGTTTGGATCAGTAGAATGAGTTTCCGATAAGGGCTGCCACTGCAGTTCTCCCTTCTCCTTCCCGGAGCTGACAGCCCCTCCTCCCACGGGACTGAGCCTGGCAGAGAGGGGCGCGGGTCCCCTGGCCGCAAAAACTTACAGATTTCGCTGATCTCAGCAGTTCGACGTTTTCATGAGTGTTGTATGAAGTATGCCCAAAGACATATTGCTCTGTGGTGTTCAGTCCACGCAGTTCCTGGCTTTCTACCTGCTTTCCTGGAGGAGTAACTAAAACATACAGCTCACCAGTCTGCCATCTTGCCCCGCCTCCCTACTAATAGGTTTTTAAATTAGTTTTTCAAGTTAATTTGAACACAAATATGCAAACAGTAAAGTACTTGAATTAGAAGTGAATAAAGCAAAAGTTAAATAGAATTGCTTGATTGTGGTATATGCATATAATTTAGTTGCTTAAATTATTGCCAGATTTCTCTCCAGAATGACTGTGCCATTCTATACTCCTACAGTAGTTCGTGAGGTTTCCCATATGCTCATTTCCCCAAATACTACTTTCTAATGTTTATCAAACCAACAGGTAAACAATTATATTACATCATTTTAATTTTCTTTCCTCTGCTTATTAACAAAGTGGAATATCTCTTTTCATGCAATGGTCTTTGGGGATTCTGCTTCTGTAAATTGCCTGATTACATAATTTGCACATTTCCTTCTTGTACTCTTTGCCCTTTTCTTGTTGCTTTTCAGGAGTTCTTTGCTGATTTTATATATTGCAATTTATTTTCCTTCTTAGTCATTTGTCCAATACTTTTTCCATGGTGTCATAAATAGAAATCCTTCATTTTGGGGCAAATTGTACCATCATATTGTGTCTTATGGTTTTGTATTTGAAATTAGTTACAAAGATAGTCTCCTGAATTTCTTTTATTAACTTCATAAATTGGCCTTTTATCTGTAGTTTTATAATACATCTTGAAACCATGTGGCATTTTCTTCTTCTTCATGTAATAAATCAGTATTTTCCATACCCATGCTATCTACTATAAACATCTGCCCTTTCCCCATTGGTAGCAAATTTTCATGGATGATAACTCCATATATGCGTGGACCTCCCTCTAAGTTCTCTGTTCTACACAAATCTGTTTGTTTGTTCCTGCACCAATACTACACTGTTTTCATTGATATGCCTTTGTACTGTTTCTTCATATCACATAGAGCAAGTCATCCCATTCAAGAGCATGTATTGTCTTTACATTAGCATAACTTGTTAATGGATCCTGAGCTAATCTCACTATGACTCAGTGCCCTCATCTAATAAAGGGCAATAATTAATAAAAACTAATCCATCTGATTGTGTGAGAATAAAAGGATGAAAATGCAAGTAAATCACTGAACAAATGACTGATACATCATAAGTATTCAATAAATTTTGTCAATGAAAGTTAGTAAAAATGAAAATAATCAGAAGGTACTAAGCCAGGTGACTTCTCTTCTTGAGGAACAGAGATAATCAACACAACTTTACAATTATATGCTCATTTTACTGTAATAATAGCTAGCACATACATTGAATCTATTGGTGAGTCACAATTTGAAAGAATAATTTTCATGTGCTATTATATCATTATTTATTATCTCAGGAAATAGCTTCACTTGATGTAATTTGGTTCCTACTCATTCATTTTCACAATTTAGGCAATCCTGATTTTGAAATGCATTTTTAAAACACCTATTACATTTTCTGTCAGGTAACATGACTACAAAAGAATCCAGAATTCCTCAATGAGAGAATCCAGAATTCCACAAAATTGTAAAGTCAAACTCACACTTAGCTTCACTCTTCTATTCAAACAAGTGATTCTTGATGGTAGGATTCAATATCCAGGACCTGCACCACAACAATAAATCAGAATCCACAGGGGGGGAACACAAGCCCTGGTATTTTTGTCTTACAGCTTCCACTAGATTCTAATGTGCCTGCAGAGTAGAAAACCCCTGTTTTGTAGAGTGTTTGGGCTGCGTTCTCCTCCTTTCATCACAGCCTTCATTTTCCAACCTTGTGAATTTCTGACCAACCATCTCAATGTCTATCTTTTCAGCATATCTTTTTGACAAGACAATAAGATAAATATATCCATGCTAACATAATATAATAGGCGCTAATGCATCAGTTAGCTAAATTAATTAGCTAAATGTTAGCATCTCTTTTGAAAGAGAGAGAAAATTCTATTCACTACAGGAGGAAAAGGCATTTAAGTAAAATCATTAAAAACAATTAGCATAAAGATGTTCTTTGAGGCCCTTCTAAAAAACAAGCAAAAAAAACTTTGAATTTTAACATAACATCTACTAAATTAAAATGTATGTCCTTCATTGTCTTTAAAGAAGCATGCCTTAGATAAAACCAATAAATAATTTGTGGTCATAACAGACAAGTCAAAGGAAGCCTGATTCTTACATTTGCTAAATGTAATTTTGAATTATATAATTTGCATGTACATATTCTTTCTTCTTCTTGGACAGTTTTTTTAAGACACTTCAGACATAAATGAGAAAGACATTTATATTCAATAATTCTCGATATTTCATACTATTAGGCGAAATAATGAATGTCTAGAATGAGTTCACAATTTCTGTTTGTTTTTAGGTGTATGTCAGTGGAAACATATGAAGGTGGAAGAATATTAGCAAATCGTAGAACTATTTGTACTTGTAGATTGCTTATTCAGCAAAAAGCAACCATTTGTTTAAACAAAGGTCAACATTAGTTCATTACTGTAATTACGGCCTTTCAGCTAGAAATAATGGGCTTGATTTCCCAAGCATGTGTGAACTGTATGGTTTAGGATTCTCCAAGCCTCAGTCAATAGTGTAAAAATTGCCTAAAACCAGGGTCTTAGCTCTATTTTGTGATTTTACTACCAGCTCATTTCTGTTGGTGGGTATGAGTTCATATTAATTTTGGACTCATAAGATATGACTTATTTTCTTTTTAATGTTTAATTAAAATATGCATATATAAATATGAAAGCCTAAGATTGCCATGTCTAATAAACTGCACCTAGTTTATGCAAACCATGTACTAATCTAATTAGATTTTTGTTTTTTAGATTTAAGTTGAATTTAGTCAAACAAGTGCATTGCTTTTACTGCATGATAGCAAATACTTTGAGTCTTTCACTCTCAGTCTTGTGATTTAGGCATTATGTTAAGACAACCTCTTTGATAATTTACTTTCAAATTTCCCTGTTATTTTAACTTAAGGTACATTCAAAATTTTATCCCAGGCTACTAGGAATTTACAGATACTAATATTAGACTCAGACAGTTAACTGTTCTTATTTAGAAAAATCATAAAAAGCTCCATGAAAGAATCCCTGAAAATAATACTCATCATAAATAATGAAAGGATTTTAATAATTTATCAAAAGCAAAATAGCATAAATAACTTTTATGTATTTGCCTCTTTAGACATATACATCTGCTTTAGTGACTTTTTCCCAGTGCTAAGTCCAGAGCATAGCATAACTCTGTCAAAGTGAAGCAAAGGAGTTTGCTAAAGACCTTATTAACTCTTTGTTTAAATGTCATTATTTTGTCTACCAAACATTGCCACAGATTTGTAACTGCCATACTTTCAATAATTTGTTTTCAATCTTAAAAGTGATACAAATAAATGTTCTTTATGTAAATTGGCAAACAATATATGTTTGGGATATCTAGTGATTACATCCTAGAAGTACTAAGTAACATCTTTACCACTTCCTTGTGTTTTATGGCTACAATTTATGATGATTAAACACTTGATTCTACTCATAATTGAAAATCTTGGATTCTTGGAGTTTCTGCTGATGGTTTGTGCTCTGGTTACATCACAAAAGCCTGGCACTATGATAAAGTCCATAGCTTTCTATCTGCAAATCTGCAGTCTTAGAGGTAAAATAAATCCTCTTAGCTGAAAATAGGTATGTTTGAAAATAATTGAAATAGAAGAAAATAATCTTTGTTGCAAATTGTCTTCTCTTTGCACCTGAAATTGCTTTATTCTATTCGCATCAAATGCTACCATATGAAAAGTACTATTTCCTGAGGAGTAAATGTTGAAATATTATATTTTACATGCATCTTTATTGACAATCATAATAAAAATATAAATACACATGTACACACAAATGCTGATCAACATGAGTACTGAAAAGATTTAATAATGGTGTTGAAGTTAGGTAGGTCGAAGCTCCGACTAAATCCCCTGGAGTATAATGAGATCAGCTTCAATTAAATGCAAACTCTGTGAGAAGAGCAATATATTGGTTCACATGAAACTTGTTTTACAAAACTCATTTGCATTTATTGACATTTTGAACAATCGTGTTTTAAAACTTAAATCCGAACATTACTCTCGGCGTTCCCCTAAAATGTGTAGATTCAAGCAAATGAATTTTACCTGTAAATACTGCTAAATTGAACTCCCTATCCATCTTTTGTGTAGTACATCCTAGACAATGGTGTGGGAATATTCAGCATTCTTGATGTTGTAGTATTTACAGCCATCAAACTTCAAAATACACACATGCTGAAGCTATTTCTCGCCTTTGGGATTCTTGTGATTCTCAGATTAACAGAGCTCTGCTGAGAGTAAAGCCCTAAAGAATAACTGTGAGGATCAGAGCCTTAAGCAAAAGCAACTGGGATTACAAGAAGCTCCAGGGCAAAAACCAGTGAGGAACTCAGACTCTGGTTGGAGAGGCAACCACTAGGCAGGTGGCAGATTCATTACTAATTCAGTTAAAGCTAATCATGCTCTTGTCCAGTAACTTCTCAAATTATCATAAAATGGTATCATTTTTACAAATTTAAAATTTTGCTTACAGTGACTCAAATAACATGTGGGTTATGCAAATCACTGTATATATTGCTAATAGAGCTTGCAATGTCCACCCCTGGGATTTGGCAGAGCTGATTTGTTGCTACGTTTGTCCCCAAACATGGCTGGCCCACCAAATCTGTCTTTTAACTCATGAATGTCATTATGCCTCTCTTTTATGTGCAGTATTGATCTCTATTCTCCAAAGCGTTCTCAGGTGCCAGAGTAGCTATGTGTGTGTTTTAAAAATGAGTTCTGATCTCCAATCATGGTGATGCTATTTATTCTGTTGCCCCTGGAAGCCACTCTATACAGATAATACACAAGCACCTTCCATATATACCTCTGACCATCTGTTAGATTGGCATGGTGCCGGATTACACAAAAAGGACTATCCCCTTTCTTTGCCATAAGTGCTAAAAACCTTGAATTTATCCAACCAGCTTTCAAAATCCTGTAAATTATAGATTATGCTGGAAGAAATCTCTCTTCTGTTTAAGAACAAAACAGTGGTGCCTCAAGCTTCTTTTCAAAGGGACCCATCTGCTAATTAAGAGTTCAAACAATAGTCTTACCTCAAAGTCTTCCCTTCAAATTGCCCTTCTGCTTAAATCTAGGAAATATCTTCATTACAGTCCTAGAATACATAAGAATCAGCTGAGCACAAAAGCCCACCCTTCCTCCAAAAATGGTTTCAAATAGATGTTTGAAGACTTATTGGAAAATTATTATTTGTCGCTTAATATAATTTATTTCAGTTTACTGACCAAGTCACACTTAATTTTGGTAGGATCGTGTGAATTCATAGTATGGTTTCTCTGAAGGAGATTTATTCATTGTGTGCATTTTTTTATTGATTCTCATGCTCTTGGTCCAGCTATTATATCCTTAAATTCAGCTTCCTAAGCTGTTACTCTTCTCTCCATCTTGATGAAAGCAGTGTTTAAAAAATAGGGATGTGGGTTAGGGAAAAGAGAATAAGATTTGGCCTAGACAGATCTCCATTAAAATCGATAACACTACAAGCTACTGGGTGAAATGGTGAAAATTAATTTACTTCTCTATAAAAGGGGGAAATAGCTATCTCAAAAAAGATTGTGTGAGCATTAATGAAATCATATTTTTAAAACATTCAGTAGTGTGTCTTGTAGTTTATAAACAGTCAATAAATGGCAGTTATCATCCATCACCTTCAGACTAAAACAATGATGGTACACCAATATGTGTGGTGGTGTTATTAAACTTTTATATTTCCTTAAATATAAGTGCTTATTTCTCAATATTGGAACAAGCTGTATAATGTAGAGTAAATTACATCTTGACCTTGCATTCATCTTTCTCTTGAGGACTTTTTGATTTCATGGTGTATCCTCCTCATTTACTGGACTTGCAGCAGGAATATGATATAAGGCTTAGTCCACCTAGTGTTGAATTTACTTGTCTTCTAATTTAATCCCTATCCTCTGCAGGCAGAGATTAGATAATATATATGACTATGTTCTTTTCACTCTCCCAGAACATATGATGCCCACCTAAAAGTCATAATTCTTCAAAAGATCTTTTGGGAGTGAGGATAGTAATTGAGTTTCAGGGCCATGCATGCCAGTCAATACACACATACACAAACACACGTGCGTAAGTGTGTGTGTGTGTTTGTATATATATACACGCACACATATATATATACACACACACACATTTATATATTTCTGGTTTAAATTCGATTAGAAAAGTTTTAAGCACCCATTCATCAGCAAACACTGTGCTTATGAGTTGGGTACACAAAGATGAGGTGTAAGCTCTGAGATAAAGTTAAGCACACACACACATCGCTTTTAAAATATTTCACATTCATGTATTCTTTCACAAACCCTTATTTGGCATCTACTATATGTCAGATAATGTTCTAGGCACAAGGGTAATTAAGAAAGTTCCTGCTCTCAAGGATTTTATACTCAGGAGTATGGAAAACTAAGTGATGAGATAAAAATACACAAGTCAACACAATCCTCAGTGATATGGTTGAGGCAAATATACTATATAAGGAGACTACGTAAGGACCTTGTCATTAATATGTCACATCCTTTATTTGATGATTTTTACGATTTAGTGACATACTTTGCTGACATAAAAATGTGATTATTTAAAGGAAAAGCTTCAAAATTAATTGATTGACTATCTCAGTCTAAAATCATGATGTATGTCATTTTCAGAGGCAAATGGCTGGATTTACACCACTTTATGTCCTTTACTGTTTTATAGTTTATTCAAGATATTAATAGAAATAAAATGGGTGAAACAGAAAATCAGAGAACATATATATAAATCACATTTCTTTTTTATTTCCCTGAAACATTCCCTTTCTCTATTGCATTATCTAAATATAGTTTCCTTCTCAGCCTAGAAATTGATCAGTATTCTTCATCAGTATTCATTCACTTAGGTACAAGTGATTCAAATATAATCTTTCTATGAATAGTTTAATAACTAGTGATTTCTTAATTTAAAGCATCTTCCTCTTTGAAATAACCCCAGATGGGCTCATGTATTAAACTATTTGCAGCTGCATTATACTCGTGTGTGTATGCACACACACACACAAACATATGTGTGCATGATGGCTTTCTCCAGAGAGTTCACAAATCCAGAGTCTGGATTTTGTGACTTTCCATATTCTGAGACAAGACTTTGAAGAACACGATAGTTACATATTTACTTTCACTAAAATACATTTTTCTAGTTTAGAATATCTTAATAACTTCCTGTGTTCTTATGAAGATCTACATTTAGGAATTAAAGGCTGAAAAAGAATGCCAGAAATATCTTGTTTTTACTAAAAGCAAATAAATGGCAGTCTATCAGAGTCAGGATATTTGCAGGAGTTCTAGTAGGAACCAAGATGAGGGCTCCTTACCACAAAGATAGGAGAAAGAGCATTAAAAACCTTTAGAATTTCTGGAATGATGAAAATTGCATTTAATTCTTTCTCATGACTCAAATATATTAAGAGCCTACAATATTCCACCTGAAAAAAGTGTTCTCATATTTCATTGATCTTTTTGAAGAGTGATTTGCATCATCTGGATCCAGTACTAGTCTGGCTCATGGTTTAAAAATATTTTATCACTAGAGTTCTGAGACTTTTGACTTTTTCAGACAATCTTGGGTAAAAATTATAGTAATGTGTCAAATTGGATTTTTTTAAATTTACAAAATAGTTTCTCATTATCTCATGATATCTTCTAACAACACTGTGAAGTGCATAGGCTTCTGTTCCCACATTTTACATATAACTGAAGACTAGAGATGCTATATAACTCTTAAAATTTATACAGCTGGTACAAACTGTAACTTTTCCCAGCTAGTTAGTTCCATTAAAGCAGTGGCCCAGTCTGCCTTACTCAATATGAGCCTACCACCGTGCTTAACACTTTGTAAGCACACGATAAATGCTTGTTGAAGAGATAAAGAACAGATGAATGGGTAAATGAACAAGTCAAACTCCAGTCTGCCAACTCCTACACTAGTATTCTCTCCATTAAACCATAATGATTTGCCCTATAAAACCTACAAATAAGCTCTGATGTTAAAAGCTGTCAATTTCCATTTTAAAATGATGAAAATACGTCCATTATCTTCAAAAATAATTTTAACCTGATCAATACAATTCCAAAATCATGCCAATTTCCCATAGAAACCAAGGAAGAAACTCAAATATACCTCATCACACTTCTGTTCCTTTTCTTCTTCTAGTTTCTTGTCTAAAATGGCCTTACCTTCCAAATCTATCTCAGGTCACCTCATCTGAGATTCTATCTGACTCGCTTCAAAGAAGATCGAGTTTCCATCTCTTAACTGGGCATTTAGGTATTTCTTGTTTATAGCACTTATCACATTATTAATAATTTACCTAACTGTGTCCTTCCTATCTTCTGCACTGTTTTGCATCTCTGAGATAAGGTTAAGCCTTATCCATCTTTATGTACCTAATACATAAGCACAGTGTTTGGTGATGAATGGGATGGTTGCTTAAAATTTTTCCAACTGAATTTAAAGCAAAAAAGTGCAAGTGCACCTTGAAAAGAGCAAAACAATTTAGAGCCAGAAAATATATATTTCTTTAGTATTGGTAGCACAAGATTATTTTTAATGAAAGTGTCCATAGATATTTTTTAAAGTTTAGTTATAAGAAAGATGAGTGCTTGGAAGAGAAAGCAAGAATCATTGTATGCATTTGCCTTTTCTTTTTGTCATATAAACAGGAAATATAGCCAAATATTATAAGAAAATTTATTCATAGTTTTTTGTGATGCATATGCATCTGTTAGAGAAAATGTAGTATGCTGAATGTCCATTATCATGGGGAAATTTCACAGTGTTAGGGAACTTTTATGGAGGTAGAAAACTGTAATACAAGACTTTTAATGTTTATTCGTCCATCAGTGGTGACCATTTTGGACAGTGACTATTTTTAAAAAGAGAGCGGGAAATACATATGAAAAAGTTTAGGTAATTTGAAAGGAAGCCAAAAGGACTGTTCCATGGCCTTCTATAAAGAGAGTTACTCTTTCAGATGTACTATTTTTCTGGTTTACTGAATATTAACAACTATATGGAATACTGTGAAATCTTCATTAAGGTCATATAAAATATTTCATCTGTTTCTTATATATAGTCATGCTACATAGTTTAAAATGTATTTCCACTGGGTATAACCTTTGTCATCCAGATTCAGTAAATGCTTAGCAGGCATAGGCCAGGACCATGTGTGTTTTGCTTTAAGGTAAATAATCTACACTGAGACAAACAGCCCCTGAGAATATTCCTCCCATATGTCAATATCATGGTTCTTTTTCAGCGTGCCTAATATATCATGTCATCAGCATGGTCACAGCAAGACAATGGCAATGAGAAGCCAGCGTTGGAAGTATTACTCCTAAAACTCCTCTTTGAACATAATACTACTGTCTAGCTATTAAAATTCTGTGCAAGGAACACTGTGTCTAGTAAAGCCACACTGGGAACTCTAGTTCAACAGAAGGACAACAAAAAGTAGGGAATTTACATATTGAACTGTCCGCAATTATAGGAACCTGTAAAATTGGGGGCTAAGTTGACATATGGGTCATCCCTCAGCCTATAAATCTCATCTATGTAGTCACAAAAGAATATGAGAATGAACAGACATTCTTTTTAGTTCCCAGTCACCAAGCAATGTTTTTCTAACTTTATTCTCTTGACCTCTCTATGGTGACTAACTTTTCTAACTATACTAAGAGATAGACAACTGGCCTCTGCTGTCTGGCCAGTATGAAAATTAACTTATGCTTTATTAGAAATTCACATATAAAATCAGCACATATATTTTAATGTAATTATTTCAACTATATCAGAAGTATACTTTTTCTCCCACAGACTGAACAGTATCAAGTAAAATCTGAATTTAGGCAATCCATCTTTTCTAAAACTGGTGGTTATGAAATAACATATGTAATAGAATTTTAAGGATTTAGAAGAATATAAGAAAGAAAATGTCTTAAAATGAATTAGAAGTAGATTTGAATGTACATTCTTGTTTAATAGTGCTTTCTTTCATAGGTTTCAGGCAATGCTTATCTCAAAACATTGAAAATATTCATTGACTTCTTGATTAGTATTTAAATAATAAATAGCTTAGTGGATTAATGCACTGGTCTTTTACCTCTACGTTGTAGTTTTAAACTAACTTGACAAAAAGTCAATTTAATTATACAATTCTAAAATTGCAAATGCAAGCAGGTCAGATTTTCCGTACATGAAGGACCACACATCACACGAGTATGTCAAATTGGTATTTGTTCAGCAGTTTCTTATTTTGTTTTTAAAGAGCACAAAAATTACATTTCTTAAAACAAAACACACATCTACCTCTCAATAAATAATCCAGTGGTCTATTTCATTCTCTGTACCAGGAGTAAAATTTTTGAAACTGGAAATTCATGAAGAATCCAAATTTTCTACTCAGATAATTCCCATACTTTATAAATGGGAATGCCTACCTCTGAAAAAAAAAAAAAAATAGAAATAACCTACTTGCAGTTTAACTTCACTTTTTGAAATACTTATGACAGTATAAATATGTCTTCATGTAGACTCTGATGGCAGGATTCTACATTATGCCATGCTTTTATTAGTGATAGTGTCTATCTTCTTATTAAATTCTATTACATCCATATTTCAACTCTCCCAGGTAAGATTTGTTCATTAAGATCAACTTTCAAAGGCTAATAATGGAAAACTTGCCTTCATTTTGGAATGAAATGGAATATTTCAATGTCTAAGTATGTTATTTTGAAAAGAAGTAAGGGAACAAAGTTCTTTGAGCTCCATGCCTTCTGCCATGCTTGTTATTGATCTGCCAGTCTAAGCCCTTTACATCTACAATGTCAAATTCAAATGTCATCTCTTTTTTTCATGCAAAAAGGATTCCTTACCCAGTATTCCAAATACTCACATCAAAAATCAAACACACACACACAACCATGAATTCACCCTTACACCTCTCTCTCTCTCTCTCTCCCACATCCAATGCATTAGCAAATCTGACCTTACCTTTCAAATAAGTACAGCATCACTATTTTTCACTAGTTTTTCTACTCCCTGATCTCAGCTAGCATCATCTCTCTCTTTGCTTATTGGAATGACCTCTCAACTATTCAACCTGCTATTGACAAAATGCCTTTTCTGCTAAAGATACTTGCTGAGTCCTAGGTTAATGGAGGTGGCAAGACTTAAATCTGGAATGGTACCAGGTTCAAAATAAGAGTGTTTGATTATTTATCAGCATTGAGCCACTCTCTAAGAGACATTAGGGGCCTCATGGTCAGTAAAATGTATTCACAAACGAAGAGCTAAGAATATTTCCAGGGAAAATCCAGAAATTAGAATCCCTGTGGTGGGTCTTAAGCTGATCAGTTAGACATTAAATAAACAAGAAGAAAGGATGAGGCATGACTTGACTTCCGTGAATTTTGCCATCTCAAGGAATCCTTTTCCCCTTCATTAGTTTGGGGTTTTTTTGTTGTTTCTTTTTTATCCATGTCCCCAAATATAACATCTAATTTTCCAAGGCATGTTAAAGGCTTTTCAGGCTATCACAACAGTACAGCTCTCATTTTGGAAGTAGCCATCTATTCATAAAATACCATGTAGGCAACATTTTTTTAACTGATACACTCTTGTATTCTTCAACACTTCTGCAAATAATACAGACAATCCTACATAGTCATATGACTTGGTGGTTTACAAATTATATTTTTAGCAGGGAAAACCCTTATTAATCTGAACCCTATACATTAAATGGAATAATCATATTTAGATAGATAGATAGAATCTTGTTTCATTAAAGGTACAAAATTCTGCCTGCTCAGGCTCCCCCTTTTGTTCCTCTTTGCCCATTAAAGACAGAGTATGACCATGAGACAGCGTCATAAAATCTTAGTATATCATGATCAACACCGACATAAGTTGGAAAAGTTTTTTCTACAATGGTGATAATTAACCTTACTTGAAAACTTGATGATGTCAATGAAGCTCTTCACTCTCTTGAAAAAATGTGGGGGTCAATAATATTTTCCATAAAGTTTCAGTGCCTTGCAAACCTTCCAGAGCCATCAATAGAACTCTAAAAGTTCTTAGTATAGTTGTTTTGAGGATATTAGTGGGGAAGGGTTTTGCACGTGGCCATGTAACTTTCCAGGGTTTTCTGAAGCTTAAAAGGAATAAGTGCAAAAAGGGTAAGGGTTTAACACCTCACTTGATACAAAAAAATATGGCAGGTTATCTAGATTCAAATAAACTCTTTTGTAATTCCAATACTCAATTCATTCCTACTTCATATATGCTATATGAATGTAGTTGTAAATGCACATAATTAGAATTAGACATACTTCAATTTATTTATCCAGCCAAAGCAGAAATTCAAGTTTCTTAATATGTTCATAAGTTTTTAATTATATTTTTCCAATCAAAAAGAAGCTGGAAGCAAAAATTCACCATTTTACTATGGTGAAAATTGGCATTTCCTCAATTAGATTGGGATCCCTTTCCCTGATGAAATATTATTTAAAACACATTGAATAAGTCCCAAAACAACCTTGTTGACTTAAATAACTTGAAAGCTCTTTATTTTGGAATTTAATTAAGATGTAAATTAATAAAAATGAGTCTAATTTATTTTGCAAGTCAGTTACCTCAGGGCATTCCATTACAGGCTCATCTGGTGAACCAGGGTTAATCTCTTCAGGTGGAAGTATGAAGGCTGTTTCCTCAGGGGAGGCAATTACAGGTTTATCAGGTAAAGTAGAGTTAATCTCTTCAGATAGAGGTGGGATGACTGATTCCTCAGGTCATACTGGGATAGGAGTGGCAAGATCATCAGGGCACACCACTACAGGTTTATCTGGCAAAGAAGACTCAGCAGAATCTCAGTGTTCAATGTCCCTACCATCACCATCACCAGCCCATATGTCTCCATTCCAATTTTCAGGATCCCATTCCTTCCCAATCAATTTTGTCCCTTAACAGCAGAAACCCTGCAAGGTTGGGAATTCAATTTGCATTGTAATTCAGACACTCACTCTGCATCTGATTTTGAGGAATCTCAAGTCTGTGGCTATAAGAAAGAATTTTTTTTTTTTTTTTTTTTTTTTTTTTAGGGCACACAAACTTTCATGCCCTCCAAGCAGTGCTTGAGCTGGGAATTTGAAGACCTAAGCCTAAGTGTTTTTTTGTTTTGTTTTGTTTTAACAACTTTACCCAGCATATTTAGGGAAAATCAACCTATATCATCATACTTTTTAACTTTGCAAAATTCTGTGAAGTTATCATATACACTGTCACCCAGTGTCTTGCCTCACAAGAGTACTACATCTGAGTAGTAGTATCCAATGGTGGTATCTTGCACATCTTTCTTGCCATTTCATGCCATGAAATGTCCTCCTGACTATCAGTGCCCTCTTGATCATTGGAAATAGAATCATTAGATCATAGATTTATTCCACCTAAATACCCTCACAGTAAAAATCAGGCCAGTGGTTGCTTGACTCAACAACTGGACACCATAACCAAACCAAGTTGACACATGAAATTAACCATCATAGTACTAAAAACTGAAAAGAATGCTTATATATTATATGTAAGTCTTTGAAAGAATAGGGAATTATTTTTGCTGTATTAGTATATGTGGGGGCAGAATTTATATAAAACAAGTGCATTAATTATCTATTTCTGCATAACAATCATCCAAAAACTTAGCATCTTAAAACAACAAATATTTGTTATCTTACAAGTATCTAATGGTAAGGAATCCAGGAGTGACTTAGTGAGGTGATTCTGGCTCTGGTTCTCATGTGAAGTTGCAATCAAGTTGTCAGTAAAGTCTTAAGTTATATGAAGGCCTGACTGGGGCTGGAGGATCATCTCCAAGATGACTCAATCACATGGCTATTGGCTAGAGGTCTCAGTTTCTTGCCACATGGGCCTATCCACAGGACTATTTTGTATCTTCATAACATGGCAGCTAGCTTTTCCTGGAGCAAGAGACACAAGAGACATTTAGGAAGGAAGGCACAGTATCTTTTACAATCTAGTCTTTGAAGCCACCTAACATCAGTTCCCATATAACCTATTTGTAAGAAATATGTCACTAGTCCAGCTCACTCTCAATAAGAGGAAAATTAATCACCCATTGTTGCTTAAAAGAAGTAATATCAGAGAATCTATGGTTATATTTTTAAATTATCACAACATGTATAAAACAGAAAACACTGAAATTTTGCACTTTATTTATTTTTAAACAGCTTTATTGAGATATAAGTCGCAAATCATATAATTTTCCTAATTAAAGCATACAATTCAGGGTTTTTATACATTCAAAGATATGTGCAACCATCACCACAATTAATTTTAGAACACTGTCATCACTTCAAAAAGAAACTCCCTCCTCTTTAGCTATCAGCCTGCTCCATCCTCCTTCTCTTAATTGGCCCGGGTTGCTATGACAAATACCACAGAACTGGCTGGCTTAAACAACAACAGGAGTTTATTGTCTCACAGTTTTGGAGAGGCTAGAAGTCCAAAACCAAAGTGTCAGTAATATCAGAGTTTCTAAAAAGTCTGTACCATTCTGTTGGTGGCTTGCTGGCAATCAATTTCTGCTTCCATCTCACTGTGGTCTGTCTCCTCCTCTGGCTTCTACTGACAGCATCAGAATTTCCTGTGCTTGTAAGAACTTCAGTCAGATTGGATTAAGGCCCACCCTGATTCAGTTTGGTCTCATCTTAATGGGATCTTCAAAGATTCTATTTTGGAAATGTGCTCTCATTCACAGGACCAGGGGTTGGGACTTGAACATGTCTTTTTGGGCAACATAATACATTCAGTTCATAATAGTCATGATACAAAATTCTTTTCATATGTTGTTGAATTCAGTTTGCTTGTGGTTTGTTGGTGATTGTTGCATCCATACACATAAGAGATATTGTTCTTTATTTTCCTTTTCTCTTGATACCTTTGTCTGGTTTTTGTTTCAGAGTAATACTGGCCTCATAAAATCAGTTGAAAAGTGTTTCCTTTTCTTCAAATCTTTTTGGAAGTTTCTGAAGAATTGATATTTATTCTTCTTTGAATGTCTGGTAGAATTCAGTAGTGAAGCAGTCTGGGCCTGGGCTGTTCTTTGTGGGTAGCTTTTTGATTACAGACACAATCTTTTCACTTGTTATAGGTCTATTCATATTACTTAATTTTTTCTTGCATCAGGAGTTTGTATCTGTAGTTGTTCAGAGTTATGTTCCTCAGAAAAACATGTTCTTAATTTTGATCCATTCCTGTGATTGAGAAACCATTGTAAATAAGACCTTTAGATAAAGCTACTTCAGATAAGGCGTGACCCAACTGAATCAGAATGGGTGTTAATCTTAATACTGGAGGCCTTGTAGAGAAGACCAGAGAGAGAGAAGCCACAGAGAGGAGCCAAAGCTGAATTTCAAGGAAACTTGGAAGAAAAAGGAGAAGATGTCACCATGTGCATTCCCATGTGATAGAAAAGCCAAGGAACCCCAAAGATTGCCAGCCAGCCAGGAGATACCAGTCCAGGAAGGAAGCAGACCTTCTAGCCTCTGAAACTGTGAGCCAAAAAATTCCTGTTGTTAAGCTAACCCATTTTATAATATTTGTTTTAGCAGCTGGGAAACTAAAATGGTATCTTTCTAGAAAATTGTACATTTCATCTAAATATTAATTTGTTGGCATACAATTGTTCACAGTACTCCTTTAAACTCCTTTTTATATTTGTAAGGTTGGCAGAAATCTCCCCTCTTTCATTCTGACTCTAGTAATTTTAGTCTCTTTTGTTGTTTTTCCTGGTCAACCTAAAGTGTTATCATTTTTTTTTTCTATAATTGCAAAGAACCACCTTTTAGTTTCATTGATTTTCTCTATTGTTTTTCAATTCTCTATTTCATTAATTTCCACTCTAATGTTTCTTATTTCCTTTATCCTACTTGCTTGATGTTTTCACTTCTTTTACTGTTGTCTTAAGGTAGAGGTTCTTTTATTGATTTGAGATTTTTCCTTTTTGTTAATATAGACATGTACAGCTATAAATTTCCTCTAAGCACTGCTTTAGCTGCATCCTATAAGTTTTGATATGTTGCATGTTCATTTTCATTCATCTCAAAGTATTCTTTTTTTGATATCTCCTTTGATTTTTTCCTTTGACCCATTGGTTGTTTAACAGTGTGTTATTTAATTTCCACATATTTATGTATTTCCTAAATTTCTTTTTGTTGTTGATTTCTAACTCCAGTTCATTATGGTTATAGAACATATTTATAATATTTCTCTCAGTTTAAACTTGTTGAGGTTTATTTTATAACCTACAATATGACGTATTCTAGAGAAGAATTTATATTCTGTTGTAATTGAGTAGAGTATTCTATATATGACTGTTAGGTATATTTTAGAGTGTTGTTCAAATCTTCTGTTTCCTTATTGATCTTTTGTATAGTTGTCCTATCCATTATCAAAAATGGAGTATTGAATTATCCAACTATTATTGTTGAGTTGTCTAATTCTCCTTTTGTTTCTGGAAGCTTTTGCTTTGTGTATTTTCATGATCTGTTATTATGTGCATATATTAGGTTCATAGTGTTTTATCTTCAGTATGTGTTGACCCTTTATCATTATAAAATATCCCTCTTTATCTCTAGTAACTTTTCTTTAATGTATACCACAGCTTTTACTATATCTTTTTGCATTCTTTTATTTTCAATCTATTTGTGACTTTGAATCTAAAGTTGTTTCCTATATACATATAGAGTTGAATAATGTTATTTTATTCAGCCTGGCAATCTCTGCCTTTTGAATGGGTTATTTAATCCATGCATAGTTAATGTCATTACTGATATACTTTTATATACATCTAATTGTTTTCTATTTGTCTTATGTCTTTTTGTTCCCCTGTTCCTCCTTTACTACTCTTTTTTTGCATTGAATGAATATTTTCTAATGTAGCATTTTAATCTCATTTGATGAGTTTTTACTATATTTTTCTAGTTTTTTGTTTTTTATTGGTAGCTCAAGTGCTCACCACATACATCTTAATTTATCAGAATCAGCTTCAGATTTATACTAGCTTAATTCCAGTAATATATAGAAAAATTACTCCTTTATAGCTCTATTCCCCATTTTTGTGGTAATATTGTTACACATATTTTATCTATATATGTTAAAAACCCAATAGTATGTTGTAATTATTGCCTTATTTTCTGCTGTCACTTTCTTAGCCAATTGCTGCTTTTTTCCCACACACCTCCTTTGTACTCTTACTAGAAAAAATCACACAAATATTGCATTTTTACTTGTTATGAGCCCAAAATACATACTATGCATATTACTTTACACAATCACTCCTGAAATCAGTTGAGAAGAAGGAAAATAAGTTTTTATTGTGTCTTTAATAATTACATATTTAATTACCTTTGGTGGTACTCTTTTTTTTTGTTTGTGTGGCTTTGAATTACCATCTGGGATTATTTGCCTTCAGCTTGAAGAATTCCCTTTATTATTTCTTGTAAGGTGTGCCTGTAAGCAACAGAATCTCTCAGTTTGTGTTTATCTCTTCTGAGAAAGTATACACCTCATTTTTAAACAATACCTTTGCTGCATATCAGATTCTTGGTTGACAGTTTTGTTTTTTTTTTTTCTTTGAGCCCTTTGAATATGTTATCTCATGGACTTCTGGCCTCTACTGTTCTGCTGAAGAGCTAGATATTAATCTTATTTGGGTTCTCTTATAAATAATATGTTGTTTTTCTCTTGCTGCTTTCTAGAGTTTCTCCTTGTCTTTGGAGTTTAGCATGCATAGCATGATTTGTCTATTTGTAATTCTCTTTCTGTTTTCCCTACATAAAGTTTGTTGAGCTTCCTGAATGTGTAGGATATTGTTTTTCAATAAATTTGGGAAAATTTCAGCCATTATTTCTTTGAACATTTTTGTTCCCTTCTCTCTCATCTCTCCTTCTGGTTTTGCCGTTATTGCATATGTTGGTTCAGAAATGCTGACCCACATTTCTGAGATTCTGCTCATTTTTAATTCTTTTTTCCCTCTGTTCTTTGGCTTGCGTATTCTCTATCAATCTCTTTCCAAGTTCACTAATTCTTTCTTCTTCCAGCTCAAATTTACTTTTGATCTCATCTAATTAATTTTTATTTCAGTTATTATAGTTTTCAACTCCATAATTTATACTTAGTTCTTTTAAAAATAACGTCTATATCTTTGGTAATATTTATTTGACATGACATTGTCATCATGTTAACGGACCAAGGTGGTGGATTCTTTTGCCTGATGCACTCAAATGACCAATTCCTGAGACACCGGCTTTCAAAGAGAGAAAGAGTTTTATTGCTAGGTGCAAAACAGGAGAACAGATGGCCTGTCAGTCCAAAATCTGTCTCCCCAACCTACAATGATTCTGGTAGTTTTAGAGTATCAAAATACGGGCAGGTTTTAGGATAATGCATACAATGGCCCCAGATGATGTAATTAAAAGTGATTTAATCACTGAGCATGAACAGATTGATTACATGCTTAATCACAGAATGTATGTAAGAAAATGGTGGCCATAATATGATGATGGGTGTGTGATTTTTAGTATTATAATGAGGCATGGGTGACTTGTAGGTTAAAGTCTAAGCTACCATGCATATCAGGCAGGCCCATTTTGGTTAGATCCAGCTTCAGCTATCAAGATAACTTTGGACTTGGGGTGAGTTAGTACTGGGCTGACCCAAGACCCTTCATTAATAAACATTGGGGACTGTTTCTAGTGATCACAAGACTTTAAAGTTGAAAAACTGAATAAATGGGTAGAAGTGAAGGTTAGTCACAAGGTTTTTACAATCACAAGGGCAAAAGATAAAAGCTAAACAATCATTATCAGAGATCAAGGCAGCTAGATTACAGTTGTTTTCAGGTATTTCCCTCTGTCTATTCTAATATACCAGAAAGTTAAAAGGAATATATATAATGATTCAGTAAACATAATCAGTCCTTAAATTCTGTCTTCTCAGTTACAATCAAATCTTCATTTATTTCTGTAACCATGTTTTCTTTTAGCTCTGTGAACACACTTAAAATGACTTCTTGGAAATCTTTTTCTTTTAAATCAAGTATCTGGTCACTCTCACAGGCAGTTTCTACTGTCTACTTTTTTCCAGATTATGGGTCATACTTTCCTGTTTCTTTGCATACCTAGTAATTTTTTGGTGGAAACTGGACATAATTCTGAGTACTGGCTCCTACCCTCTCCCCCTAGGGGTTGTTATTGTTATTTTCTTTCATATTTTTTTTTTAGTAACTGACTAGATTATTTTAGTGAATTTATTTCCCTTCTACAGTGTTGAGCCTCTGACGTTGCTTCTCAGGAGGCACAACTTTGGGTATCACACAGTCACCCCAGCATTTCAGTGTTGCTACTAGGGCTCTCTTCCTGTCTTTGCCTGACCATACTCAGCTGTTAATCTCCACTAATTGACAACTCATTGCTCTATTGTTTTCGACATGCCCTGGAACATAAATTCCTCTACAAACTAGTCTAATCAAACTGTAGTTCATTTTGTGAATTGGTTTCTAAGGTCAGTGTTTTATATTTATTCTCACTCCATGTGATGGTTTGAAACTGTATATACCCAGAAAATCATGTTCTTAAAGCTAATCCATTCCTGTAGGTATGGAACCATTGTAAGTATGATCTTTTGTTGAGGCTACTTAAGTTAGTCTTTTCTAGGGTGAGTCTTAATCCTTTTACTGGAGTTCTTTATAAGAGAATAAAAGTCAGACAAAGAGAAAGCCATGAAAGCAAGAAGCTGAAAGCAGCAAAACCCAGGAAAGGAGGGAGAGACCAGCAGACATCACCAAATGCCTTGCCATGTGACAGAAGAGTCCAGGATCATCAGCAGTTGGTCTTCAGGGAGAAAGCATCATCTTGATGATGCCTTGATTTGGACATTTTAGTAGCTTCAAAACTGTAAGCTTGTAAATTCCCATAGTTAAAGCCAACACATTTCATCAATCTGCTTGGAACAGCTTAGCAAACTGAAACTTCAAGAGGGCTCTTCCCAGCTATCTTATTCCCTGGAACTCTCCTACAAGCAACCAACCTACAGTATAAGATTTATTTTCATTAGATACACAAAACTTCTCCCAATTGCTTTTCTCGACAACCTCCACTGTTTTTTTGAGAGCACCCACAGGTGTTGTGTTGCAAATGAAGTCAGATCTCTTGGGAAGAGATTGGAAGTAACTGTTCAGTGGCCTACTTCTCCCCCCAGGTAGAATCTCTGCCAGGGCTCTAGAACTAGAGTGGGGACAATGGCAAGCTTCTCTCTGAGTGGCACAACTGCTCCAGAAGTTGAGCACTTGGTAAAAGGTTGGCAGTAGCCTGATGTCCTATTGGCTTGGCTCTCCTGAAGTGGAACCACTTCCTTATAAGCTTGGGGAAGGGCTATCATGGGCCCAGTGTTCTCAAAGGGTTTTGCCCAAGTAAAACCTCTGTTCTATGAGTGGAAGTTAGGCAGAAGAGGGGGGCTCCCACCTCTTCACTTCACTTATCTGGAACCAGTAGCCTCAGCAGCAGGCAACTGATGGCAGGATGAGAAATGATGAGGTCCTGCTCCTCCAAGTCTACCTGGGGACTGTGGAAAGAGGAAGCCCTGTGTTTTGAGCTGCACCCATCTGGAATGGAGTCTACAACTCTCCAAGTTGTGAGAAGGAATGGAGGAAGTGGTCCTTGTTCAAATACTGCACACCGGAGCCGTTCCCACTGAATTGTCATATGTTTTCTTGAATAGATGTTTCTTCATTTGCTCTTTGCTCTTACAATCATTTCCAAAGGCATTAAGCATTTTGTTTCATTTTGTTTTGTTATGGTTTTCAGCATTTCCACTGGAGAGCAGGACAGCTGATCTCATCAGATTGTCATGCCAGAAGGCAATCAAAATTTTCATTTTGAACTTTAAAATGTTAATATAATTTTTAAATGAAATTTACTTGACTAAGCTCCATGAAGCTGAAGGGACAGTGTGTTATCTCCTCCACCGGTTATTTCAGTACATAGAAGTGTGTCAGATTCGTGATAGGCACTTTATATTTGTTGAATGAGTGAGTGAATGAGTGAGATGCACTAATTGATGGTTACCCATCCAAAAAAAAAGTCGTTTAGATATCCCTTAGCTATATTCATTTATTCATAGTTTTCAAATCTGTAATCACTCCCCCCCCCAAAAAAAAAAACACTTCAGATACATTGTTTAATAAATTCTAGGATAAATATTTCTTTTTCCCATTTACTATAACTATTTTAAACTAAAAATATTCACAAAGTTGACAAAAATAAAGGCTGTCTGCCTATCCTTAAGCACTTAAAATAATGCTTTTAGCAATATCATTTTTCAGTCTTCTTTGGTAGATGTAGCTTGAGTATCAAATTCACGGACTTCAGATTTGAAATGCCATGTGCAGTGAACAAGGTGAGACCTGGAGATTCTTTCCTGTTTGCCTATCAAAGAATGTCCATGGAGTGCTGATGATTTGCAGGAAAATTAATCTTTCTCACTTATACGCCTACCTTTCCACTGAAACTTCTCTTGCTAATGCACATTGACCTTCTCTGACAAGTTCATTAGACATTCTTCAGTCTTCCTTACATTATTTTATCTTTGTTCTGCACTTGGACCTTTTTCTCATTCCCTCCTCTTAATGTAATTTATATCAGTCATAAAATATCAGGTTATGCTGCGGTAATAGTGAACTCCATAATCTCAGTGGCTTATAACCAGGTCTTTTCTCACTTACATGAACTTGGTTCTTCTCAATATCATCACACTTCAGGATCCAGGCTGATGGAGCAACCCCACTGTGTAACATTGCCAGTAATTATGGAAGAGGAGAAAGAGAACAAAGCTGCCCTTTAAGCTTCTGCCCAGAAGTGACCCATCTCAACTTTTCTTAGTTTTCTATGGCTGCTGTAACAATGTACCTCAAACTGCGTGGCTTAAAACAACAGAAATGTGTTGACTCACAGTTCTGGGGGGTAGACATCCAAAATAGAGCTGTCAGAAGAGCCATGCTTCCTCTGAAGTCTGTATGTAAGAATCCATTCCATGCCCATCTCTTGATTTCTGGGAGTGGCTGTCAATTTTTGGCATTCCTTGGTTTGTGGCATTTCTCAATCTCTGCCTCTCTTGGCACATGGCTGTCTTCTTTCTGTGTGTCTGTCCATGTCTCCTTTCTTCTTTTTATAAGGACAACAATTATATTGGATTAAAGTCCCACTTTACTCCAGCATGACATTGTTTTAACTTAACTAATTCCATTTACAATGACCCCATTTCAAATAAATGACATTCACAGGTATAAGGGATTAGAATTTTAACATATCTTTTTGGAGGCACAACATTCTAATTTACATCTCTTAGAGAAAATCAAATGATCAAGCCTAATTTCAGTGGAGCAGAAAAGGATGACTGTTCCCCTAGGATTTTTCTAGCTTTCCTCAGGCCTTTCTGCTTCTTCTTTCTCTTCTTTCTTATTTTATGATCTCCCCGTAAATCCAGTAGAGCTCAAAACATCACTGAGCTTGAAAGGCACTGTGCTTCACTTGGGAAGCTGTTGAAAATGCAGATTCCATTAACTGTTTCAATTTCTATATTCTGTATTTTATTTGGTGGCACTGTCATAAAGACAATGTCCCAAAATATAACCATTGGTGTCGTTCTTGACACTGGCATACTTAGGATAGGGTCATAGGAGCAGTTTCCCTCTGGACAGGCAATAAAAGGATATATTGTCTGTAGAAAAACTGAAAACATGATAAAATCAATTTAAATTCTGCCTTTTTTTTTTTAAATGTTTCATCATGTACTCTCAATTCTATATAATGTCAATGATAAACTAGTCTTCCTCTAAAAAATCTTTTGTTGGTCTAAGTTATTCACAAATTTTGTGCTTACTGTTGATTTTAAATGAAATCTTCATTTATTTATTGCTTGTATTTTAATGAACAGTGTATTTTACATGGAAATTAATTCAAAGAACCCCCTAGGTATACAGCCAGCCATTGACACATGTGGACTTGGCCACACACATTCATTTCCAGAGTAAATTCTTAAGGTTCAGAATAATTTAAGCACTCTTTGTGAAGTTTGTGTCTCCCAATCCTGTGGTAGCCCATATTCCTGCATTTAAATATGGATTTAGATTAATCAAAGAGAGCACATTATTGTGAAGACAGAGACACAACTGGAGTTTCTTCGATTCTCATTTTATGGGACCCATTTGAATTTTAATATGTATATGTATATGTGTTTAAAATTTAAAACAGCAAAAGAGGGTGAATTGTGAAGAGTAACATTTCTGTTTAGTAACAGCAAATTTTAGTTCAGATATGAAATATTTTACTGAAATTATTAGCATCCTAAATTTGAAATGATTCTTTTTCATTGTTGATTTCTGTTTTACAGGTGAAGAATGGATTGAGAAAATATTGATATGTGATTATTATGATTACGACTAAAATAATTTTGTGATGTAGAAGAGTGGGGTGTGAAAAAATGATTCCCTCTGAGTTTCAAACATGTTGTGCAGGCTTGATCATTTCTTTCCGCCCCTCCAATACCATCACCCACATCCAAACAATGTTCACATCCCAAATATTTTTCATAATTTTCTCAACTTCTCCATCTCTCAGATATAGTCAGTGCTATGTGATTGTGGGCTACCATTATTGTTAAGGTCTTTTAAGTGGAAGGAATTGTGGAAAGGAAGAATTTTTAAACAGACTTAGATTAAAAAAAAATATGTAGTATAAGATATTTGCAATATAGTACTTTAGAAATAAGATTTCAGTTCTTCAAATAATGGAAGGAACAATGACAGTCAACATTCCTTAAATAATATTGGTATCTTGCACTTCTAAATGCTACATCTCCACTCCAGACCCCTCCCCTTAAATCTAGACCAGTATATATATCCCACCTCAAGGTCAGCATCACTACTTGGATGTCTAAAGGCTTCACAAAATTAGAAGTCTGGTTAAAAACAACAACAAAAAAACTTCTAAATTTCCCTCTCCCAGCAATCCTGTTCTTCTGAGTGTTCCCCATCTCAATAAATAGCAACTTATCCTTTCTGGTCCTCAGGATAAGAATTCTGAAATTATCTTTTACTCCAGTTACTTTCATATTCATCTCCACTTTGACAGCAGATCCTGTTTGCTCTACTTTCAAATATGTGGATTAAAATTCCAACCATTGTTCCTATCTCTGATCCAAGCCATCATCATTATTCACATCGGTCATTACAGTAGCCTTTTAACTGATCTCCCTCTATCCTACATTTGCCTACTGGAGTCTATTCTCAACCCAGCAGACTGGCTGACCCCTTTCATATTAAGTTATATCAGGTCACTTCTTTGCTCAAAGCTCTCCAGTGGTTTCTCTGCTCACTCACCCTATATGAGCTGGCACCATGTTTTTCATATGCTCAATTTCTCTGACCTCTTCTACTATTTTTCTTTCTCTCATTCACTCAGGTTCAGTCACACCGTATTCCTTAATATCCCCCAAACACTCCAGAAACGCTCCCCCCTGAAGGCCTCAGCACCTGCTGCTGCCTTTGCCCTGAATTCTCTTTCCAAAACTCACATGGTTTGTTACCTCAAGTTTGTCAGGTTATTGCTGAAATACCACTTTTTAAATGAAGCCTAATTAAATTGCAAACCACTCTTTTCCTGCTTTAATAATTTTCCATAGCCCTTATGACTTCATAACATATTATTTTGGTTTATTTCTGTCTCCCCTACTAAAATCTGAGCTTTGTAAAAGATTTTTGTGTGCTTTTTTTTTTTTTTTTAACTTGCCTGTTTTTACCACACCTAGAATATTGATTGGTACATAGCAAACATTCAGTGAACATATTTAATGACCATATGAGTGAATGTAGTGTGGATGTGATGGGATTATTTCAGAGTTTATCTAGAATATAATGTGAGAATAACTTACAAATCATTTCTTTAAAAGAAGAATAAAAAGGAGTCCTTGGTTTTTCAGAACTCCAGTCATCAAGTTACTGTCATGAAATCCATGTGCTCTTCTGATAATAATAGACAAATAGAAAGTTAAAACATACTAGAGTTCAGAGATATACTGAAATATGGCACATTCCATATATGACAAAACTAACATTATGAATCAGTAAGAAAAAGATTTTCTATTGAATAGATGGCATTTGGACTCCTGGTTAGCTATATTACTACTAATAATTGGAACTAACATTTTTTGAGTACTTACAGTGGGCCAAGAACTGTGCTTCATTCAAACAACTAAACAACCATATGAAAAACATTTTATTATCATCAGTCCCATTTTACAGGTAAGAAAATAGAGGCACAGAGAGGTTAGATTCAAAGTCACAGAGATAGTGAGTGGCAGAACCAAGACTTGAATGAAATTGTCTGAATCCAGAGCCTATGCTTTTAACTTCTAATCCATACTGTAGTTTGGGGAACCATATTATACTGGAATCTCTACCACACTCCTTACACCAAACATATATGTTTAAAACAATTAAAGTAGTTGAAAAATATTTAAGGTAACATCTTTTCAACAGTATTCAATATATAAAAGCATTTCTAACTACAATATATTAGCCAAAACTATGCAGAGAAAATTAACTGGTTTGATTTACCAAATAAAATAATGTGCTTAGAAAACAAATGTGTAACTAGAAGATATATAGCAAATAGTTCTTTCTAATATGCAAAAAATTCTCAAAAATTAATAAAAATTATGAACAATATCATAAAAAATAGGCAGAAGATTGGAGCAGAAAATTCACAAAATAAGAAATCAAATTGTCCTATAAAAGCATGTAAATACCCACATCTTTATTTACAACCAAAGAAATGTGACTAAAAAGATTAATGAATACATTTATCTTCTACATTAGCAAAAACTCAGATGACTTAAAGCATGCAATCCTTTTGAGAATGTCCTGACTGTTGGTGAGAATAAGAACTGGAGAAACTTTTTAGGAGAACAGACTGGCATTAACAAATTTCATTTCTAAAGTTTGATTGAGATTATTATTCAGTTCAAAAGATTTTGTACAATTATGTTCATTGGAATGTTGTTTATAATAGTGACAAACTAGAAACAGACCAAGTGTGCATGAGGAATGACCCCATAAGTAAAATTGTGTCATAATAAAATTGATCAGACAGCTAGTAAAAGGATGACATATGTTTATATTCATTGACATGGAAAATGTCATTTTTAGAGGAAAAATAAAAGTAAGATAAGTAGCTGTTCATCCAAATGGCCACTTTTGTTCATTAGTGGCCACTGGGTTGTAGAATTTTGAATGACAAATTATTTATTTTTATACTTTTCTCTCTTGATTGAATTTTCTTAATGACTATGCATGAGTGCATAATTTAAAAAGCAATTTGTGAAAAAAATTTGAAGGGAATTTAAATGAGGCTTAGATTTCTTCATTAGATATGTGTTCTTTTCTAGCTGGTAATTAATACATTTTGGTTTTTATAAAAGAAATTTAAGAATGTTAAATATAAAATCAGCTTATGATCTGAGAGCAGAGACATGAATGGACATTTGCACACTGGTGTTCATGGAGACAGTATTCATGATTTGCAGTGGGTGGAGGTGGCCTAAGGGTACACTGACTGAGGAACAGAATGGTGAACTGTGATGTATGCATACAATAGAATACTGAGCAACTAGGAGGGGTGAAGTTGTGAGACAGGCAATGAGGTGAATGGACTCTGTAGACAGTATTTTGAGTGAAGTACTCCAGAAACAAAGGCAAACACTATAATGCCTCACCAAAATGGACTAACTACAATGTGGAAACTCAGAATTGAATCTTAGAGCACAGCCTAACAGGGAAACGATTATTGTAATGGTCCCTAGATTGTAAGCTCTTACAGCAGTCAAATATATTCTTGAATTATAATGGCTATCTCCAAACTCTGAAATGTTGATCCCTTTGTGTGTAACCTGATTGGTCTCTGGAACACTGGGTATCTGTGTGACACCTGAAACTCAGAGCTAGAGCTTGCCAGATATGAATGTCACTATTAACGCATACAGCAAATGTTAAAAAAAAAAAAAAAAAAAGCTGAAAAAGAGCCCAGACTTCAATTAGAGATATGAATGAAGCAGATATGGTCAAGACTAGGACAAATCAGGCCAAAGGGTAAAGGTTGAAACTGACTGTGTGTTAAAACTTCAACTTCCACATGAGACCAAGGGAAGAGATGTTTATTTGGTGTAGGATCTATATTTTCTAAACCATATAACTTCTACAGTCAGTTTGTTCAAACACCACAATTACATGTAACTTTGAACAGGAAGTGAGGATGGTAGGTCTGTACTCTAACCTATACAGACCTACCATCCTCACTTCCTGTGTCAGTTTGAATATTTTATGTTCTCCCAAACACCATTATCTTTGATGCAATCTTGTGTGGGCAAGCTTATCAGTGTTAATTGGATTGTAATTCTTTGGGTGTTTCTGTGGGGATGTGCCCCACCCAACTGTGGGTGATGGCTTTGATTGGATGGTTTCCATGGAGGTGTTGGCTGCCCATTCAGGGTGGGTCTGGATTAAATTACTGGAGCACTATATAAGCTCAGACAGAAGGAGCAAGCTTGCTACAGCCAAGAGGGACACTTTGAAGAAAGCACAGGAGCTGCAGATGAGAGACAGTCTGAAAACAGCCATTGAAAGCAGACTCTTGCTCCAGAGAAGCTAAGAGAGGACAAATGCCCCAAGAGCAACTGAAAGTGACATTTTGAAGAGGAGCTGTGGCCAGGAGAGGAACATACTGGGAGAAAGCCATTTTGAAACCAGAACTTGGAGCAGATGCCAGCTACATGCCTTCCCAGCTAACAGAGGTTTTCTGGACGCCATTGGCCATCCTTCAGTGAAGGTAGCAGATTGTTGATGTCTTACCTTGGACACTTTATGGCCTTTAAGACTGTAACTGTGTAACCAAATAACCCCCTTTTATAAAAGCCAATCCATTTCTGGTGTTTTGCATTCCAGCAGCATTAGCAAACTGGAACACTTCCTATTCAACAGTCAGGACATTCTCAATAACAATACATCCCAAAGTAATTTGGGCAGAAAATAAAAATATATATGTGGGGCCCCCTGAGGAGCTAGGGGAGGATGCAGTGGTGTTGGACTTCCTCACATGGATTGTTGCCGATGTTCTCACAAACATTGGGGACTGATGGCTTGATATGCTGAGCCTTCTGTCTTGGGGCTTGCCCTTATGAAGCTTGTTACTTCAAAGGAGAGGCTAAACCTGCTTATAATTATGCCTACAAGTCTCCCCCTGAGTGCCTCTTTGTTGCTCAGATGTGGCTCTCTCTCTCTCTAAGCCACCTTGGCAGGTGATCTCACTGCCTTCCCTGCTATGTGGGACCTGACTCCCAGGGGTATAAATCTCCCTGGCAATGCAGGATATGACTCCCAGGGATGAATCTGGACCCAGCATTGTGGGATTGAGAACATCTACTTGACCAAAAGGGGGATGTGAAATGAAATGAAATAAAGCTTCAGTGGCTAAGAGATTTCAAACGGAGTTGAGAGGTCACTCTGGTAGACATTCTTATGCACCATAGAGATAACACTTTTTAGGTTTTAATGTATTGAAACAGCTAGAAGTAAATAACTGAAACTATCAAACTCTAACCAGTAGCCTTGACCCTTGTAGACTATTGTATAACAATGTATCTTACAAGGGGTGACAGTGTGATTGTGAAAACCTTGTGGATCACATTCCCTTTATCCACTGTATGGATGGATGAGTAGAAGAATGGGGACAAAGACTGAATGAAAAATAGGGTGGCATGGGGGGGTGATTTGGGTGTTATTTTTTACTTTTATTTTTTATTCTTATTCTGATTCTTTCTGGTGTAAGGAAAATGTTCAAAAATAGATTGGGGTGATGGATTCATAACTCTATGATGGTACTGTGAACAGTTGATTGTGCACCATAGATGATTGCATGGTATGTGAATATATCTCAGTAAAACTGAATTTTTAAAAAAATCAGCTTCACGAAAATTTGGGAATAAAATTTTTCCTAGAATTTATTTCAGAAAATAAATGAATCAAACTGTATTTCATACTCAACTATATATTTGGTTCTTTCACTCCAATTCTTCCTGGACAATCTGGACAAATTGGCTTCTTAATTTTGTTCCCTTTAAATTTATTAAGTAAGTAAAATATGTCATTGCAAAAAAAAAAGCCACTGTTTTATTCTTAGAACATTGGTAAGAATTTGTATATTTTGGACACTGAAATGAAAGAATTGCCATTTAACCCGGCATGGCTTATTAGATAACAAAAGCTTTCTTTAAATTGTTCTGCATTCTGATATTTATTCTGTCCTAAGTTACAATCCAGTGTGGCCTTAAGACAGTAGCTTAAACTCTGCATTATTTTAGTAAGTAAAATTAATCCCATGCAATTTAACATGATAGTGGACATGTTTAATGAACAATTCTAAATCAATTTAAAAGACATTCTGTTATACAGGGATCACATAGCAGATATTATAGTGACAGAGTGTATTCCCATATCGAATAACCAGTAAAGTTAAAGTCTTGTCCCATGAGACACAGACCAAATTTAGTGTGAAATTGAGCACTAGAGTCATGAACACTAGTTGAGTTTAGTATTGTGATGCTATTGTTCACCATGACAGAAGGCAACAGAAAGAAACTTTTTCCGTTCCATAATTGTAGAACTCCCACCAATAATCACAGTAAATAAGTTTTAAACATATGCAAATAGGGGTACCCTTGGTACCAGGAAATCACAAAAATGCCCACTTAATTAACAAGTCTTTAGACGACACGTTTCAGCAGTATTTCAACACTTGCTGAACCGTTATCAATACTGTCTGGAGTAGATTAAAATGAGTTGGGTTACCCAAATCCTATTACATTTTTTTTCCTCCAACAAAAGATAGGGTTTTCTCTAAAGTTTTTCACTTAATTTATCCTTTATATATTTTTGTCATTAACTATTCAAATTTGAAAAATCAACTTACTTTAATACCTATTTCTCTTAAAAATTAGTAAAGGGAAACAGGAAAGGAATGAAGGAAGGGAAATAGGCAGAGAAGGTGAAAGGGTAACAGGGAGGAAGGAAGGGAGGAAGGAAGGAAAGGAGGAAGAAGGATCCTGCTATAGTAATTCATTTCACTTAATTTGATAGAAAGAAGTGGTCAGAGTCATTATATTTTAATATGCATATCTTTAAGGGTTTGGAAAACTACCTCTTTATACAATTAAGAAATTTTAACAATTTTGAAATAATTAACAGGAAATTATCTGGAATCAGGACTGTTTATATTATATAAATGCATTTAGGCTCTTTGAGAGAAGGAACTGGACTCCTCAAGCTATGCTCTACCTGAAGGGTGCACAGGGGCGCCGCTTCATCTCCGACCAGAGCCGGAGGAAGGACCTCTCCGACCGGCCGCCGCCGGAAAGGCGTAGCCCATATTCCCAACCACTAACTCTTCCAGAGGCAGCAGCCCTGTTACTGGCTTCTTGGCAAAAGCCACAAGAAAGCTGGAGAAGAAAACTTTGAGCAACCAGATTCTTGGAAGACAGTCTGCTAAGCTGGTGAAAATATACCAAATTGTATTCAATTACAGTTGTATTCTTGTTGAAAACATGAACCATGTGAATAAAGCCCTTAGACCCTTTTACACCATTTGTAATCTTAGGAACATACACAACTAATTTGATTCTTTTAGAAGCAAAGGCAGTGTAGACTTCTTAGCTGAGACTATCATTGCTTTCTTTCATTGCTTGATGTTCTGTTTAGATCACCTTGTGTCATACTTTTGAATTTTTTAGAGCATTTAAGATTATAAGGCTGAAAACTCTTTTGAGTGTTCTTTCTTTTTGTTACAATCAGTGGCTTTCTTGATCTGATTTCGTTGTTGTTGTTGTTGTTTTCCATTCTGTTACCCGCTTGCATTTTTTTTTTTTTATTCCGCAGTCATTCTCCCCCTCTTTCCCCCTTTTTCCCACCCAAGCAGGGTAAGGGTGAGGGAAGTGCATGGCAGGATGGGAAAGAGGATAGTTCAGTTCTCTCCGTAGTTCATCCGGGAGAGATAAGTTGGTAAGCAGAGAGATGGCAATGGGGTAGGAAAGAGAAATAAAGAGTGTATAAATTGGAAAGATAGAACAAAATGGTCCTTTGCAGAGACAACAGGTGAAGCTGGAGCTGAAGAAAGTTTGCTAAAGATCCACAGCTGGGAACTCCCCATATGCTTTTCCAGGATCTCCCCAAATGCAATTTAGAAACATGGATCTAATAGCGACTCAAAATAAGCAATGCAGACACACTATACTATGTTTATATTGTACAAAGGGAACAACTGTACTGTAGAGTTAACCAATTTCCATGGCTAATACACTCAACAGACTCAAGACATTGCTTACACCAGTTGTCTAGAGCTCTAAGTTTTATCTGACATCATAAAGTTACATAAAAGTTATCCTGATAACAGAAATGCATGGTAATATGCCTAATTAACTCCTTTTCTGAGTCAACTTGGGTTCAATACCATCTGAAAAAATGTTCATGCATATACCTACAGATACATACAGCAAGCATAATAATTTATTTTTTTCTGAATTAAAATATGGCCACCACTCCCCCCTACGTGGGATCAGACACCCAGGGAAGTGAATCTCCCTGGCAACGTGGAATATGACTCCCAGGGAGGAATGTAGACCTGGCACAGTGGGACGGAGAACATCTTCTTGACCAAAAGGGGGATGTGAAAGGAAATGAAATAAGCTTCAGTGGCAGAGAGATTCCAAAAGGAGCCGAGAGGTCACTCTGGTGGGCACTCTTATGCACACTTTAGACAACCCTTTTTAGGTTCTAAAGAATTGGGGTAGCTGGTGGTGGATACCTGAAACTATCAAACTACAACCCAGAACCCATGAATCTCGAAGACAGTTGTATAAAAATGTAGCTTATGAGGGGTGACAATGGGATTGGGAAAGCCATAAGGACCAAACACCACTTTGTCTAGTTTATGGATGGATGTGTAGAAAAGTAGGGGAAGGAAACAAACAGACAAAGGTACCCAGTGTTCTTTTTTACTTCAATTGCTCTTTTTCACTCTAATTATTATTCTTGTTATTTTTGTGTGTGTGCTAATGAAGGTGTCAGGGATTGATTTAGGTGATGAATGTACAACTATGTAATGGTACTGTAAACAATCGAAAGTACAATTTGTTTTGTATGACTGCGTGGTATGTGAATATATCTCAATAAAATGATGATTAAAAAAAAAAAAAAAAAATATGGCCACCATGTTAATTATTTTTGACCTAATTAATTCAGAGTTGTTAACGATGCATGTCATAAATGGAAAGTACTGTTAATTCATGCTAACTATCTTTGGTATATTGTCATTAATTAGAAGCTAAAGAATATCTTTATGTGAATGTCTCTGTAACTTGGAATTACAGTTTTACTGGTTAAGAAGCCAAAACTCTGCTTATAAAATTTGTTTGTATCTTGTTTCATAATCGAATAATGAAACTATATTCCAGATAATGTAGCAATGATTCCTGCTAAAAATAATATACTAGCATTAAAAATCTATGTGGCTAGAGTATTTGTTATGAAGAATGAAGTGCAGTGATAATGATACATTCCCACTTGGTCATACTGGACTGGCTTCATTCTCCTAACATATTCCATAATGATTTGAGCATCAGGCTATTAACATTCCCTAGTTGCCGTTTTTTAATTGCCATGAGCCAAACATTGCATCTATATCATTGATCCATTTATTTTAATGGCTGCCTTTAATTTTCATCTTTGTTCTCTTGCTGCTACCCATCTGTGTACGTAGTCATTAAATGTGGCCACATTTTTGATGGAAAGACTTCATGTTAAAAGTGAACATTTTGAAGGGGTTCTGATTGGTGAAAGAAACTAGCCTGGAATAATGCCACCAAAGACTGAGTGGAAATTACCCCTTTCTAAGGTGCCATCCTTTTGAGCCAAGAATTTAGTCTTTAAAATTAAAAATTCATCTTGAGGGAATAATGTGTAATATAATTTGAAATAAAGATAAAGTGACCATATGAAAAAAGCATTATAATTGATAACATTGTAAATGGGGTGAATTTGTTAAATGAATAACTTTGATAAAGTTTTCGTGTACAGGCAAAATGTTATTCACTAAGTTTCTACATAGTGATCTGCTTTTACTTTGTAATTTGTAGTCCTCAAAAGGCTTTTTTTTAAATAAAATCCATCCTTACACTTAAAAAAAAAAAAAAAAAAAAATAAATGCATTTAGATGTATATTAAAATTATAATTTCTAAAGTGAAATCCTATACTTAAAATCCTTATAGACAGCTTTTTTTTAAAGTAGCTTTTCATTTTTCAATTTTTTTTTAAGAGTTATGTCTCTGACACAGACAAATGCCAAGGATTCCTTCTATGCTTTAATATACAAACTCTGCTGTGCCTCAAAATTAACTGGACTTTTCAATGAAAACTAATTTGTAGAAATTAAATGTTATGTTTCTAATTTTTGATAATGGTACTAGCAGCTACAGAGATTACTAAAAGGTAGATGTCAAAATGTTAAATAATTTTGGTAAATTATTCCCTACAGTTCTTATAAAATTCTTACAAACCCATAGGATATATGCCAGAATATAACACTAATTCCCAAAATATTCCTATAAAAAACAGAGAAGAAAGACCTCAGAGCAAAATACTGTTAATTGTTGCCCAAGGGAGAATTCCTTCTTAAACTAAATTCATTTTGCTTTTTTTGAGTAAAAAAAAAAGCACATATTATTTAAGAAGAGGGGAAAAGTCTGATTCTACAGAAGTAAGATTTATTCCTCTTGTTTTTCACTGGCAGACAGGAAAATGTCACTGCATTTTCTGATGATCTCCCTCTAGTGGAAACCCTGTTGTCTGCATATACAGCTTCAGGAGCTATTGTTTCCATCAGGGGTCTCAGAAGTTTATCTTTTCTGAAGCATCTTACATATAATGTAATATGTCCTATACAAACCTGTCAAGCTTTCCATGGAAGATCAGCTTAATCTATTTCTTGTACTGTGGCAGAAATGTAAAATATTTATTCTAAAAATAATCAGCTGGTATCCACATAATTGCACATTCATGAGGCAAATATATTGGCTAACTTTTTTTACAATTAAATATAGGTTTTTATATATAATTAATATTCACTTCTGGTTTTCCATATAAGACATAGGAAGACTATTAAAGTTGTTAAAACTCTGTAAAAAAGCTATTATCAAAAACCCCTACTTGGAAGATTGACTTTGACACATTTCAAATGTATCCATTATGCTGGCAGAGTAAACCATAATCACTGACTTTTTAACTTTGTGTGCATTCTTTATCAATCTATTTGGGCTTTTGCCTTTAATCTATAAAATGGGTTTAACAGTATGTAATCTATGACTGTGTGTGTGTGTGTTTTGAGAAATATTTATACCTTGCAATAGACTGAGAGAAGACACTAATAGCCTTAGTTAGCCATCTCAACAACCACATCACTTCACAGAATATTTGAAAATTTTAGCAAATAGTGCCATTAAATTTCACTATTAGAATCTAGAGGGCTAATTAAGCTTCTTTTACGCATTTTGGTGCTTTCTAGGGGAAGGGCAATCCAAGGATTTTAATTTTCACAGTGGCATGCACTGAAAGAACATCCCCAGAAGACTTTGACTTGAATAAACTGTCATGTGGTCACTGGCCAATCCAGTTGTACCCCTTAGAGCTACTACCTTTTACTCTTAGATATTCATACACTTTCAAAGGCTTTCTTCTGGGTTTAAAACTACAGTCCTTTGTGACTGGATAAAATTCCACAGAATCAAATCCTGTTGTTCATTACCTAACTTGGAACTACAAAAGGGCTGCCAAGGTATTCTGTTGACCTTTGTACTCCTGACGCCTAGAATGTTGCTTGGCCGTAATATGCTCTTACCAGCTGTTTGTTTATTTGATACATTAACAAGTAAATATAGAATTATGAAAGTTTTTCTTCATCACCTTAGTTAAAATTATAGACATGGCCTTGGTTTAGAGATGATATACCAAATTAGCTTACCATTAATTAACCATTTTTGCTGAAACTTATAGTAATGAATTTATTTCCTGAATTTATTACTACACAAGATCACAATTTGTATCTTTATACAACTTCCTTAGCATTTGGCTAAGCCCAGTTTCTCTTGTCCTCTTCCTTATTATGGTAAAAATCTTCTTACTTTGCTACTTTCTAGCCATGAAAACAGCATTGCTATCATCCTCTGGATCAAGGTACTTCCCACTGTTTTAGTTCTATTTACTCAGGTCTCCGGTCTCAGAGCCCTTGTGTACTGCATGGTCGAGTATCAGGAAGAACTCGCCTCTGTCCTCTCACTTTGATCCTACCTGTGAAATCTTGACTGACAATAAAAACTTTGTTTCTGCACTGCCAAACCTGGCCCATCCTTCCTTTAAACTGAATCTTAGACAGGGTCTCTTTCATGAAGACATGGGAGGCTTAAAACTTATCTATGTCCCAAACAACGCAAATTAAATCAGCTTGACTCATCATTTTCCAATCATGTATATTAGTGCTTCTAAAGTTCTGTGACTTAAGATACCTTGCAAAGATCATATCAGAGTAAATACTTCAAGTAAAAGTGGCCATAGTCATTGAAATTGGACAAAAAACTAGTTTAATTGTAAGCACTCGTCATATTATATTGATTCCAGTGCTTGTTTTTTTAATAAAATATACAACTAATAGGATGCTGAATTTGGAAAGTTTTATTAAATTACTAGTGTTTATGCTTTTTTTAATACTACATTACTGAAAATTTTCGCAAGGGCACTTTGTAAAACAGTGCCTCCGGTGTTCAGGCAAAAATGTATGGTGTGAAATAATGGTATTTCTAAGTAGAGATTTTAAATATTAGCAACTGATATTATTTGCTATATTAAGGATGCAATTTTCAATTGAATCTAAATTAATTTAAAATTTTATACAGTGTTCAGCACTGACTTCTGTTATGAGAAAATTGATTAACAAAAATGTTCATTTCCTCTTTATCTCAACAGGATTGCTGGTTTTTCAGACTAATCAGAATCTCAATAGATGACTTTTATTGAGTTCTGCTGTGTGTTGGCATATGTTCTCTCATGCAGAGAGTCTGGTGTAGTTGTGAAGAGTATAGATTCCATAGTACAAATTCCTTAGATCAAACCTCAGCTCTACAATTTAATAACTGTGTGATGTTGGAAAAGTTACTTAATATAGCTAAACTAGAATAATAGAACCTACTTCATAAATTTGTTGTAAGAAAACACAAAAAGCATTTAGAGAAATTCCTGGCACTCACTAAATGTTTTCTAGTGTTAATATTCACAGCCTTATGATTTTATTATCTTCATTGTACAGATGTGGAAACTAAAACAAAGAAAGATTAAATTACTTGTGCATTATTATGCAAGTAGTAAATGGTAAACTCAGAATTCAGATTGGGTAACTGTCTGATTATGCTTTCAGACAATAAACAAGACTACCGGATAATAATCTAGACATGTGATGATGCTAAAGTTTTTAGCGTTTGCTTCTAGGGTCAGCAAATGCAATCAAATGCATAGTGGGTTGAAGCTCAGGCTTACAAGATTAAAAATATGTATAAACTGGAATTTCCCAGCCTGTTATTGAGATTCAAACCAGCTGAGGAAAGTTATATGGCAGCAAAATGCTCTTCTGTGAGACTAAAACAAATTTCCAGAGTTAGCTCAGATTCTCTTCCCAGAATTAAACTTCCCTTTATTAAAATCTTGGATGAGTGGGTTCTCTACAAACATATCTATCTCTTTAGATAAGTGCCCTGAAAGAATTTTCCTTCATCATGAAATTGGGAATATACTGTGAATTAAAGGGTATTTTCATTTGCGCATTTGAACTCCCTTCTCTTCCTTTGCAGATAGCTTGCTTTGTCACTGATTGGCCCATGTGGAATAAATTAGAGCTTTGAGGTTAAACTGGATTGGGCTACAGTTGCTACCATTTCCCAATGAGAAATTTTTCAGTTAAAAATGAAATTGACTGATTTAAGCATGGTGCTAAAAGGATTGTGATTACATGTTTATTTTTGCTTGGCCAAGATCTTAATCCTTCAGGCATAAATTGTTTTCTGCCCAGTTTCTTTGCATTTTCCAAGAATGAAAAAATGGGAGACTATAAATAGATAAATACAGAATCTTCAATCACTAAGTAAATATACATTATAGAATAATAAATTATTTGCAAGATCTTCATAAACCACCACATATGAAAATATCATTGTAACATACAATTTCCCTTGTAGATTTCCATTTACTACCTAAGAGACAAAGTATCTTAAATCTTTTTATTTTTGTCTTCATGTCTATTGCTAACTCTTCCTAGGTCACTATTCACAAATAAACAATTTCTTTAAAGCACTCTTAAGCATGCAGGAAGACTTTCCCTATTTTTTGTGTATAGAGCATTCCTGAAAATCTCATTAGAATTATGACAGAACAATAGATGCATGAGATAAAGGGATGTACCTTTCCTAGAGAACTAAAATAAGTTCAACCTGCCTCTCAACAGACCATACAAACTGGTATGCAGTGGGCAAGGAGGTTTGGAAGTGAGAAGATTTTGAGGAGGGGTTTGAGTATAACATAGTAATACATTACTTAGGCCAGACAATAAGACTTCTAACAGGGATGCCTACCCTATTTGAGCTGGGATTTAGGTTCAAACTGTGAGGCTCAGGATCCTTTTCCTTTATCCACTGTAAACATTTCTATTGTGGTTAGTCCATCTCACTTCAATAATCCAAAGCTCTGGTTGATATTTATTGTCTCCATTTTAAGAAAATTCATGTTCTTCTATAAGGTGATTATCATACATTGAATTTATAATGCATCCAATACTAAAAGAATTTGTTGGTATTAGGCTTGTAAAAATAGATCCTTAATTTTCCTTCATGTGTAAAGCTTCTATATGTACTGATGCATACACACGATTTGCATAGCCTTTAGTGAGTATCATAAAAGCAAAAGTAGAAAAAGATCACCCATAGACAATAATTGACTTATCTAGATGGTGAAATTCTAGTCTATTGATGGATTGCTTTATGTAAATTTAGTCAACTTGAGAACAGGAGTGTGGTTTAAATGATAAGAACAATTAGCTTTCCTGGCTGTGGACTTTATTTTTAGCATCTTTGACATATTCAGTTGAACAAAATAAATCAATTTCCAAAAGATGGGATAATCTTTTAAATACAATTCTTAAAACCCTTTGATATTTAAAAGGACATAATTGAAGTTAACTTTCTATGTAATGTTTTCTTATGCATTCTTATAGTATTGAATAGAAAAGCAATATTGACATTTCACCCAAATTTCTATTTAAAAAAAATATTACTTAGACATTAAAAATAGCCTTAAATTGACTAAATGATCAGCATGGGATATTGGTAATATAATATTTAATGTCTCATTGTAGTTAACAGTCTTATAATTTAATCCTTTACCATATTTTAAATATGATAATCAAAAATTTTATTAATGTTACATCAAGTTTTTCCACTCTTTCCCATCTTGGTGAAGAAGTTAGATTCCAATGAAATAAACCATAGAATTAGATCCTTCATCAAGGCATGACATGAAACTTTAGCCAGGCAGTTTGCACAAACAGCTAAAGATCCCCTTTGTGTTTGTTAGCGCCACTGTGTCAGCTTTCTTGTGTTGGCAGCTTTGGGCTTTTCCAAGGAAAGCCCCCAAAGAAAGTTGTTACCAGCATATATTCTACAGTTCACAGACTCTCAAAAAGACACATTAAAACAGTTAGAATCCCCAGGGCAAATGGGGAGATTAAGTAGCCTTCTCCCTCAACAGAAGCCCCGAAAAGACAAAGCTCAGTATTGTGTATTCAGTACACTATCTCTTTCCAGCACTGAACTTTACTATTGTGCTCACAGATTCCTGTTTGGGGGACTTTGTATAACGGTTCACTGGCACCACCACTGACAGCCATCGAAGTGTGGGAATTTTTATAAAAGACATGATGCCCACTAAATGATTGACTTATTATATTAATGCAAAGGCAGCATCTTAGCATGGAAGGGGAGGACTGGAGAATTTTGCACCCATATCTGAAGCCACTTTATCTTTCACAAGAATACAAATTAAGGAAAGCAAACCAAAAAAAGTAATCAGAAAAAGATTGTACTTGAACAACAACATGATAGAGTAGTATATGCTTATATAGTTATAAAAGGTGCATGGGTTTTTGGTGAAAGATTTCTGGGACTCTGGAAGCTGATTTTCTATTGTGGAAAAAATTCATTTGTACTGTTTTAAAATATTTTCACTTAAAATGAAGTATATGTCTTCAGCTCTTAGATTTAGATACATGCACCAAACTGGGACCCCTAATTTGACTTGCCATTCCAGAAAGCCTTTTTCTTTGGATGTGGTATACTTATATCCCAAGGTCAGTAATCTAGAAAATATTAAGAAAAAGTTGAATTATTAAATAAACATAGATTCTTAGCTGCTCTAACAAACTGAGAAGAAACTGTACTTATTTGGATGACAGTAGGTTTTATCTAAAGCTTTTTAATACACCACTTTGGAAACATGAAAGCTATGTGAATTAGCATAGCACTGTCCTTTCCTAAAGTTTACATATTACTTACTCATTTCATTGAAGGATCAAACATATTTTAAAAGCATTAATAGTAATAATACCTTATGCAAATGTTTTCCCTTACATCTTGTCCATTTTTATATATTTTTGTGCCTAATATTTAAACTTTAAATGCATTTAACTTGTAAATTTTGAGAAAGCGTATTAGAAAATTTAGATAATATGAATTATTCTATTTTTTTTTAATCAAAAAAATCAAATGCAATTCTTTTTGGATGTTATAGAGTATATGTAGTCTGTGAATTATATGTCAGAATATACTTAAACTTAAGGTACCCAATTCATACAAATTATTGACATGAAGCAAAATGCATTATCAAATGGATGACCAGAAAAAAATATTTTCCTGGAAACCTGAGGAGATAGCTCTGAATTTCTCACTACTGTAACATATGATAAAGTAGTGTAATTGAAAGTTAATATTAAGAAATGAAAAGCTTTATAAAAATATATTTTCCTTAAAGAAATGTGATGCCTGCCCTCCCCCCTACGTGGGATCAGACACCCAGGGGAGTGAATCTCCCTGGCAACGTGGAATATGACTCCCGGGGAGGAATGTAGACCTGGCATCGTGGGACGGAGAACATCTTCTTGACCAAAAGGGGGATGTGAAAGGAAATGAAATAAGCTTCAGTGGCAGAGAGATTCCAAAACGAGCCGAGAGATCACTCTGGTGGGCACTCTTACGCACACTTTAGACAACCCTTTTTAGGTTCTAAAGAATTGGGGTAGCTGGTGGTGGATACCTGGAACTATAAAACTACAACCCAGAACCCATGAATCTCGAAGACAGTTGTATAAAAATGTAGCTTATGAGGGGTGACAATGGGATTGGAAAAGCCATAAGGACCAAACTCCACTTTGTCTAGTTTATGGATGGATGTGTAGAAAAGTAGGGGAAGGAAACAAACAGACAAAGGTACCCAGTGTTCTTTTTTACTTCAATTGCTCTTTTTCACTCTAATTATTATTCTTGTTATTTTTGTGTGTGTGCTAATGAAGGTGTCCGGGATTGATTTAGGTGATGAATGTACAACTATGTAATGGTACTGTAAACAATCGAAAGTACGATTTGTTTTGTATGACTGCGTGGTATGTGAATATATCTCAATAAAATGATGATTAAAAAAAAAAAGTAAACTGAAGTGAAAAATAAGAAAAAAAAAAAAAAGAAATGTGATGCATATCATGGTTTAATTAGGATGTATAAAATGTATCAACATCAGTGTTCTGGTTTGCTAATGCTGCTGGAATGCAAAATACCAGAAATGAATTGGCTTTTGTAAAGGGGGCTTATTTGGTTACAAAGTTACAATGTTAAGGCTGTAAAGCATCCAAGGTAAGGCATCAACATGGGTATACTTTCACTGGAGGATGGCCAATGGCATCTGGAAAACCTCTGTTAGCTGGGAAGGCACATGACTGGCATCTGCTTGCTCCCAGGTTGTGTTTCAAAATGGCACTTCTCCAGAATGTCAGTGTCAGCTTTCAATGGCTATCTTCAAAATGTGTCCCTCAGCTGCAGCAGTGTCTGGGCCTGTGTGGCTCTTTTTAAAGTACTCCAGTAACCAATCAAGATCCATGGGTGGTGCCACACTTCCATTCCCACAGTTGGGTGGGTCACATCTCCATGGGAATAATCTAACCTAAAGGTTCTAACCTAATCAACACTAATATGTCTGCCCCCATTAGGCTGCATTAAAGAACATGGCTTTTTCTAGGGGACATAATATATCCAAACTGGCACAATCAGTAATCAATTTTCCATTTTTAAACATGCACTTGGTGTACACTAACACTTTTATGAGTATGTCAGACAATATCTTCTTGTTTATATTCATGTTCTAATTTTTCAACAATATATCTAGTTAAGTTTTGAAACAGGAAAAATATACCAAAATCATGACAATCTGAGGCTTTGATACTGAGTGGAATAATAATGTATTTATCTTGACATTGTGAAACTTTTCCAGTGGTCATTTGAATTGAATAAGACAACTCTAACTTACAGTTTGGCCATCTTTTAAACAGAATAAGCACTTCAGTGCTTTATAAATAAGTGTTTCTTTCCAAAATGATGTTGTGATTAATGTAGGAATGCTGGGTTTTGTTTTTGTTTCCTGTTAGTGGTTTAATTTTATTGTTGATGTTTAATTTCATACAAGATCACCAAACAATTAACTGGATATTGAACATATTTTATTTAAAATATACAACTCTTTTAAGGAATTATCGATGAGCATTGTCCTCCATTTGCTCTATTGTGAAGAGCAAAACAGTATTGTTCAATCATTTTCTAAACTGATATAGAGTCATCTCTCAGTCCCCCTCTTTGACTTGTAACTATTTTAATCTTATTCATTAAAAACTTTGGAACAGCTTTATGAAATAAATTTTAGTATACAGTCGTCATTCACTCAAAAATGTTCTTACTGACATGAGTGATTTTATTTAAAATTCAATGATTTTTGTAAAAGTGTCTGTGTAGTCTGTTCAGGTAATTCTTTTTAAAATTTTTAAGTTCCTCTTAAAGTTAGGTTTGGGGATTACCATGAGTAACAGTTTTATATATATTATGTATATGTGTATGCTTGTACACATGATTTCTAAGATTATTTCTAGCTCAAAGTGTCTGAAGCTCAATGACTATATAAATTCAACATGGCAAAGGGAAAAAAATATGAACTATGAATCAAAACAGCTGGCTTCTAAGTCTAGTTATATTACGTATTAAACGGTTGACCCTGAATCTAACTTCACTGATCCTTAGTTTTCTTTCCGTAAGATAATGACTTCAGCTCTGTCTGCTGTCACAGGGTTACTCTTAGGATCAAATGTGATGATAAATGGGGAATGCTTATAAACTATCTAATACAAATTTCACAGGTATATGCTACTATTTTTCTTTAACATGACGTTTACCGTGGCGTTTTCACTCCTACATTTTGAGTGTTCCATGATTCTTAATGTGTTGATGACTACAAGAACCATTATTCCTGGGAACTGTGTGGGCCATAGGGCATGTTGGGATATCCCATGGCCCTCTGTTGGCTGGAATGCATAAAATTTAACTTCAGTGTTAGAGTTTTTGCTCTTAAGCATCTAAAATAAAGAGTTTGGAAACTCAACCACTGAAGTTTCCAGAATACAGATTGAAAAAAAAAAAATGTGCATTATATGTTTTAATTTAAAAGACATGTATGTTGTAGCCATTAGAGGGTATCACCTACATATATTTGAACAGTCCTATCTTTTAAAAAGTCTTTTTGGGAAAGAATAGTTATTTTAGCAGTTCAATTGTCTTTAATCCAATTCATATGCATCTAGAACTAACCTTTTTAAATTGAGAAATTAATTAACATGTTAACTAGTCATATGCATTGAGTTGATATGCTTAGATTAAATGTGTCGGTGTATCACAAGTCTGTAATACAAGCAGACTAAGACAGAAAATTAGAAAATTCAGTTTTCTTTCATTTTAATCCTTTCCTTGTGACTACAGAAAGCAGTAACATATGCATTAGAAACACAGAAAGAAGTGGTCTCTTTGACCTCTGATATTACTTTAATCACAGGAATCACAATCTTACTATATGGCATATAACCTATATGACCCAGTATTTGGAGTAAGTTTCGTCAATAATACTAACATTTGTTTTCTACTTACTACTTTTCAGATATTTAACTAGAAGCATTTTATACTTTACTTCACCTAGTACTCACAACAATCTTATGAGGCCAGTATTCATAGAGAAGTAAATAGCATAAGGCAGCACAGACTTGAGGTGTCTGGAAGAAGGATTAGAGTCCAGCATTTAGTACACATTTTCATCCTGTCTCTTTATGACTCTCTAGGTTATCTAAATTCTGCTTTTGAATTGTAAGACTACTGGAAACATCACCCAGAAAATGTACGTTGTCTGTTTCTCCTGAAAATGTCAGAGATGTTTCGCCTTTAATTTGGTTGGTTGAATGAAATTGCTGATTTATTTCTTACCTGATAATGTGTAATGTATACAAGAATTCCAACTTGCCTCTACCTTTTAAAATAGGAGTATGACACAATATTTGCATTTTAACTACTAAAATTATCTTTTCCTGACATATAACACTGCATTTATTACTAATAATACTATGTACATATCACTTTGTCTATTATGCACACTTTATATACATGTGTGTTTATATTGCTTATGCACATGTGAAATCATTTAACTATATACATCATATAAAAACTAACCTTCCACCTGTTAATTTTATTTTAATAATTCTTTTTCCATCCTCTAACACTCCTTGGAATCCAGGCTTTGAAAGAACATTAAAAATCATTTATTCTAGCCTTCTGAATAAAACTGAATTCCCCTCTACAATATTCTCTAATAAAAGTCCTCCAACAACTGATTAAATATCTACAGATACAAGGAAGTCACAATCTATTAATTGCATCCTGTTTTAGTTTGGGGATCTCTAATCATTTAAAAGTTCTTGCATATATTACACAAATTATTCATCTCTATATATCCCACCATTTGGTCCTCATTTTTCTATCTAGTACAACTTATACAATCAGCAAGGCATTTCACTAGGTGCTACAAGAATAGTTCTTTTACTGTAAATATGTCTTGAATAAACTTATGGAAGAATCTGTTACCATTTATCACACTATATCCCAAATGTTTCATGGATGTAATCGCTCTTTTTTTTTAATGTAACTTGCTTTTATTAAACACCCTTTCCATTCTCACCCAATGCACCACTCATTTCTTCTCCTCACTGCCTCTGCAAAACCCAGGCTAGAGGATAACATCATTATCAACCCCCTCTAAGCATTGTTATTAGCTGTAACACTAAAAGCTGCCTAGCCTTTCCTCCTTGAGTGATTTTATATTTCTCAACATAAGCAGAAAAATAAACATATTCCTACTACTTTACATGTAAACATTTTGGCCTGACCTCTCTCTTGAATAGAATAAAATTGATTTGAAAAAATTGATTAAAGACATATTTTTACAGAATTAAGAAGTACTCTTTCTTCAAATCCATACTTGCATATGAAGCTATATGATGATGGATGGCTAACTCACTTCAGTAAATTCTTGACACATTTTGAATTCATCTCTCCACCATGGTAAATTTTTGCTGTATAAATGTTTCATATGGCCTAAAGTTGATTTTGAGTTTAGAGATGTTACCAAATGTCAAGTTGACAGAAAACCTTATTAAAAATAATACAATGAGCCTGGCCCTGGCATTGTGGGATTGAGAATGGCTTCTTGACCAAAAGGAGGAAAAGAAATAAAATAAAGTTTCAGTGGCTAAAAGATTTCAAATAGAGTTGAGAAGTCATTCTGGAGGTTATTCTTATGCATTATCTAGATATTCCTTTTTAGTTTCTAGTGTATTAGAATAGTTAGAAGGAAATACCTTAATCTGTTGAACAGTAGTCCAGAAGACTCGATTCTTGATGATAATTCTGTAACTATATAGCTTTTGTCATGTGACTGTATGATTGTGAAAATCTTGTGACTGGCACTCCGTTTATCCAGTGTATGGGCAGATGAGTAATAAAATAAAGACAAAAATATATACAAATAATAGGGGGCATAAGGGGTATGGGATGTTTTGAGTGTTCTTTTTCATTTTTTTCTTTATTTTGGAGTAATGAAAATGTTCTAAAATTGATTGTGGCAATTAATGCACAATTATACAATGATACTGTGAGCCACTGATTGTATACTTTGTATGGATTATACAGTGTGGGAATATATCTCAATAAAATTGCATTGAAAAAATAATAATTCAAGAAACCTCATGGTGAGGAATCATTCCATTTCAGAGTACATTCTTCTTTCATCAGCAAACTCTTTAAGTTGTGAAAATTTCCATGAATAGTTCTTCCATTTTATCATCATATTTTCCTTGTCTTTTAATGAAAAAATTCACAACTAAATTTGTTCTGTTTTTATGAGGTACATTTTTATTTTTAACACAGTATTCTAGATACTATTTTAAACAATTGATTTTTCTATATTTTATATTAGAAAACTCTTTATTTTTATTTGGGCCAATAGATTTTTGCAGTATCTCATATGTAATGAGTGAATAGAAAAAACACATTTTTGTCACAGTTGGCTTAAAATAAAACAGCATGCTTTGAACTTGATAAAGCATGCTTAACTGATCTTGGTAGACTTTCTTCATTAAAAAAAAAATGCATTCATTTATGTAGAACCACTTTCTCTAATTATCTCTAATTTTAAAAAATCAAAATCAGTGCTGACAACCAGGATACTTTAGAATAGAATTAAGAATGGTAGATTAGTAAAGCAGCACAGAAATCCCTTGGCTCTAAGGTGCTTGATTTTCAATTTATTCAAGGCTTCAGGAAAATTAAAAAAAAAAAAGGTTAGGACTTTTGATTATGTCCAAATATAATAAGGAAATATAATTCTCTGAGTTTTTTTTTATTTCTAAAATATCAAAATGGACACAATTAAAGAGCAGTGAGATTATAGTTGAAAAGTAATTGTGGAAGCATTTCATACAACTCTTTTGTATCTCTTTCAAGGAAGAGAAACATCGGTGTTATTCTTATGTTTATTGCTCCCATATATCTAAAAAGTTATTCTGCTATAAGAAAGAAAGGGCTGAGGGCAAAGCGGTACTTGGAGCAGACTCCTGTTAAGTATAATCATGATCTGACCAGGGAGCAAACATATTGTCACACGCACTGTCTTTCTGTCACTTTTGAATGATCTATCTTTGGAAAGCATTAAAAGCACAAATGTGCTCAGGCGGGATTAGATGACATAAAGATATCTATGTTGCTGAATGCTAAGGACTATGCTTATTGTTCTCTTCTTTATGGAGCTCTCCAGAAAGTGGTAGCATGAACTGAGATAATATATTTTTAAAAATCTGTGTTCTGCCTGAATATTGATTACATGCTTTCAGTGGTGTCCATAATCTCATCCTGCATCAAAGTTTGCATGGTAGATGAAGAGCTCCCTGTGGCACTGTCCTAAGGAAGCCTTCTCCAGATAATTGGGAAATATAACTACAGAGGTCCTGAGACTGAGGTTTTAAGAGTTCCTTGATTATTATTCTTGAAGGCTTATATATCCATTTAGAGCTCTCCCACAGACCCAAGCCTCAGCAATACATCTATGATTCATCCTCTATATAAAGTATGACCTCAGGCAATTCAAAACTAAAAGAACTTAGTAAGAAACAAAAACTAAAGAAAATAAAGCATACCATTTTCTAATATCTAATATATTAATTTCTATAATTTTTCTTTCAATCAAATGGGCAGACACTATGAATATAAACATTAATAAATGTAGATTTTACCTTAAAACTAATTTGGCTTTTTCTCTTTAAAACAAATCTGGTATTCAAACTACTTATTTAGAATATAAATGTCATCCTGCTGCCCTGTTGGTCCTGACTACTTAAACAACATTCTCAGATCATTAATTTTTGTTGTTTTTTAATAGACTGTGCAATAATCAGTGGATAGGTATTGAGTTGTTTTCACAATTCCCTTCTCTCAATACATATTCATCACATTTGGTTGTAGAACATGGGTTTTATTAAATTAATAAATTATTCTAGTTATACCCAAGACAGGTTTGGGCAAATGTTGTGTTACAATTAAGTTGACTATGTGTATGCAATTATTGTTTCTATAATAATAATTGCATGTTTTCATGGGAAAGAATAATAGAAACAAGCAAATATTAGCAATATAAAGCATTTTAAATATAGATTATTATACTCATAACTTAATGTTTATTAATTTTTGCACTTTTAATGAACTGATTTCAAAAGGAAAGCAGTACTTAAAAATTTTATTCTGTGGCCTAAGCCAACAATAATTGACAACACTGAGTTGTGAAGGATATTCCAAATCCACACCCAAAAACTTTATTTATAGGAGCTAGGCAGAAATACTATTGACTGAAACTGATAAAGTCTAAAACAAAGAGAAGTGGTGGATACTATGGCAAAATTTATTGAACGTAAACCATCTAAATAGAGCAGCTGCAACTCAGTTTTAACCAATTGTCAAAAAGAAGAAATGAAGACCTATCACTACCATATTTAGTCTAATTTTTTTCAAGCCCTCCACCAGAAAATAATCCATATTAATATTTGTAATGTATTGATTGTTTAATGTTGACAACAAATTTCATGTTATTTTTCAAACTGGTTGTGTCAAACTAAGACATATGTTAGCCAATTCTTCCCACAGCTGACAGCTGAATCTCTGCCTGAGTTTCTGTGACCTATCCAACACAAGTACATCATAGTATCAGAGCAAGGGCCTTACAATGAAGGATAATTCCAAAAGTACTATTAAAATGCAGAGAGCTGGAAATAGTTGATAACTAAGTATGTCACAGTAAAAAATCAATACATTTCTGAAAGAAATTAATATTAATAAAATATTTAATTTATTTGAAGATTTCATTTTTAAATATAACAAGGCCGCCAGGTAAGAGATGTCTTTGGAGAGAATTCCTATAAGATGAGATTTGCTGAGATGGAAGGAGTTAACAACTTGAGTAAAACATGAACATTGGAAACAATGGAACTTTTTTTAAAAAGAGAAGTAGTTCATAATTTCCTATATTAGATTATGTATTTAAGAAATACATGGAATAACCATGCATCCTTTCACAAAACAAATATTTACCAAAAATTAAACTGTACACTAAAATTTGCTACCGTTGAGCAAAAGTCACATGGTATTTGTTTACGTGTATGCTTTTGTGTCTATGTGTTGCAGGGAATAAAATTTTACACTGCATAGGAGGACAGGAATTTCAAGATGAGAAATTACCATTAAATCATTGAAATATTTTTTGTAAAAAAGACTCAGTAGAGACACTCCCATAATTAAGGACATATAGGCCCCCCATTGAAGAAACTTCACCATAGATAGACCAAATCACACAATGAAATGAAACACTACTAGGGAGGTCATAATAAACCAAAGCATCCCTAGCACTGTGGTTAATGGAACAATCAGAAAGAAACTATAACTTTATTTAAAATAATTGTAGAGATAAAAGAAATAGATATAAGCAGAAAGACATACCAAAATTATATAGGAAAGATAGAATTTAAAGAAAGAACAAAAACATACTGTTAATAAACAGAATGAAATACAAATAAGTAGAAGTCAAAAACAATCAAACCAAACTTTTAGACATGACAAATACAGTTGTTAAAAGTCCAAAAACTTTATGAGTAAATTAAACAGAAGATTAGAGATTACTGAAGAGGTAAAATAAAATTATTTTTAAATAATTTTCTCAATGTGAGAAAATGTTTGGAAAGTATCTATCTGATAAGAGACTGCTATCTTGCATATATAAAGAAACCTTACAACTCAACAACATTAGTACAAATAGCTCAATTATAAAATGGGCAAAAGATGTGAAAAGACGTTTCTCCAAAGAGGATATACAAATGGCTAAAAAATACATGAAAAAATGTTCATCTTCACTAATTAGTAGGGAGATGCAAATATGGACTACACTGAGGTATCATCTCACACCAGTAAGAATGGCTGTCATTAAGCAAACACGAAACTACAAATGCTGGAGAGGATATGGAGAAATTGGAATTCTTATTCATTGCTGGTAGGACTGTATAATTGTTCAGCCACTCTGGAAGACAGTTTTGCAATTCATCAGAAAACTAGGTATTGAGTTACCCTATGATTCAGCAATTTCACTTCTCGGTATTTATTCAGAGGACCTAAAAGCAGTGACATGAAAAGATGTTTGCACACTGATGTTCCTAGCAGCATTGTTCACAATTGCCAAGAGATGGAAGCAACCTAAATGTCCTACATCAGATGAGTGAATAATAAACCGTGGTATATACATACAGTGAAATACTATGCAGCAGTGAGAAGGAACAAGGTTGTGAAGCATATGACAACATGAATAAACCTTGCGGACATAATGTTGAGTGAAATAACTCAGATACAAAAGGAAAGATATTTTATGATACCACTAATGTGAACTCTGTGAAAAATGTAAAACAAGTGTCTTATATTGTAGAATATAGGGGACCTAGAGATCGACAGCAACTAGTGAAGTGGGAACAATAATCTAATAAGAACAGATAAGACATTGAAGGTAATCTTAATGATATGGGAATGCTAAGGAATGACTATGGTTCATTAATTTTCTTGGGGTATGGAAGCAATATAGTTATTTTTGGATATTTGTTTTTCTCATTCCTTTGTTTTGTTGAGTTTACAATGTTTTTTTTAATTTTTGATAAAAAAAAGTTTAAAAAAAAGTATTTTCCTAGTTTGTAGCACAGAAAGCTATTGAGTGAGAAATACATAAAAGAAATATTAGGAGGCATTGAGTACAGAATGAGAGTATAAAACATGCGCCTAGGGTAGCTGAAAGATAATGGCTGAGAATTTATAAAAATAAAGAATGACATGAATCCTAGGATTAAAGATACTGAGTCTTAGAGAAGATAAAGGAAAACAAAACCAAGCAGGCAGATCTTGGATTTGCATGAACAAGTTGAAAAGAGAAAAACTTAGAAACTACTCCTTTCCCTGCAAAAAAAAAAAAGCATAATACCTACAAAGATTGACAAGTAATCTTTTCTATATATATATTTATTTATTAACAATACAAATCAGAAAAGAATGGAATAATATCTTCAACAAATTAACAGAAAAAAAAAACACTCAAATCTAGAATTCCATAACTAGGAAAACTGTATTAGTTAGGGTTCTCTAGGGAAACAGAATCAATGAGAGGTGTCTCTGACTATCAAATTGTAAAAGTGATTCACGCAACTGTGGGTATGCACGAGTCCAAATTCTGTAGAGCCGTCGGCAAACTGTCAACTCCAAGGAAGATGTCCAATGAACTCCTCAGGAAACGAACTGGCAACTTCGACTAATCCTCAGGAAATGAACTGGGATCTTCGACGAACGTGTTCGATGAACTCCTCAGGAAACGAACCAGCAACTTCAACAAACTCCTCAGGAAATGCTTCACTGGGCAGCTGAAGAAGAAGTGAAGGTCCTCTATCTGTCTTGCCTATAAGTCTTCAACTGATGAATTGGATTAAATCCAGCCAATTGCATTCTCTCATTGTGGAAGGCATGCCCTTTGGTGAGTCATCAGTCACAGCTGCAGTCAATTGACTGATGATTTAATAAACCAGCCTGTTGGTTTATTAACCAGCCTCAAACATCCTCACAGCAATTGTTAGGCCAGTGTTTGCTTGACCAGACAGCAGGGTACAATCACCTGGCCAAGTTGACACATGAACCTAACCATCACAAAAACTATTATTCACGAGTAAGGGTAAAATGCTTTTTTTCAGCAAAGACAAAGTTTACCACTTAGTCATTTGCAGAAAGAACTACTAGGTAAAGATTGTCTTTACCTAGAAGGAAACAGAAGGATTTAGAAAGCAAGAAAGAAATTGATGTTAAAAATTAAATGGGAAAATATTAATATATCCAAATAATATAGAATATATTCTAATAATTATAATAACAGTAACAATAACAAGTGGTGGTCATGGAAAAACAGATTGGTGCTTGATAACAAGAAAATGGAAAATAGATTGTGAGCAGTTAAACATTCAAAGAGCCTTCTCTTTTCAAGAGGAGAGTAGAGATATTGTTACTTAAACATTTGGTTAAATCAAGTATGTATCTGGTAGTCAACCTCCAAGATTACCCCTAATGATCTCCACATTCTGGCATTTGTACCTGTGAATTTTCTCCTCCCACGTTGTACCAGGGTTGGTCCCTGTGATGGTGTGTTCCTTTATATAATAGCTTTTAAAAGACTAGGTCTTCCACCTTGGGTGCTTTCTCTCTCACACATGCTCTGTCTGTCTCTTGGATCTCTCACTCTGGGGAATGCCAGCTGCCATGCTGTGAGCAGCCCTAGGGAGAGGCCCATGAGGTGAGGAAATGAAGCCTGTCAAAAACCATGTAAGTGAACTTGGAAGTGGATCCTCCAGCCTCAGTCAAGCTTTCAAACGACTAGAGCCCAGGCCAACAGCTTAACTGCAACCTTATGAGAGATTCTAAGTCAGAAACACCAGTTAAGCCACTTCCAGATTCCTGAACCTCAGAAACTGTGAAAGATAATAAATCTTGATTGCATTAAACTGCGAAGATTTGGGGTAATTTGTTGCACAGGAGTAGTTAACTAACAGTCATTGTAACTCTTTCATTCAGTCTTTACAGAATTTATTTGGCTCTCAAAACTGAGAACAAATTGTTGTTGGTTAACCTGAGAACTCTGATGCTGGAAAGGACCTTAGGAGCCATATGGTACAACTTTCTCACTTTGCAGAAAGTGGCCTTAGTTTCAAAAGGTGGAATGAGTTGCCCAAGGTCACACAGATTGTAATTGACAGAATCAGGTCCTCTGTCTTCTCAGGTCTTTTGTCTTCCAATTCAGTATAATTTCACAATTCTGTGCAAAAATTACAAAACTAATTTTCTAAAGAATATCTCTTAAAAAGCATCAAGTCACAAGATTTAAAATTTCCCTTTGGGAAATTTACCAATTAAAATAGCAACCTTATGTTACTTCAATGACTGGTTTTTCAATATAGTTTCTATAAAGAGTGTTTTTTTTGTTTTGTTTTGTTTTTTATTAAATTCAGTTTTATTGAAATACATTCACACACCATACAATCATCCATGGTATACAATCCACTGTCCACAGTATGATAACATAGTTATGCGTTATCACCACAATCTATCTCTGAACATTTTCCTTACATCAGAAAGAACCAGAGCAAGAATAAAAAATAAAAGTGAAAAAAGAACACCCTAATCATCCCCCCCATCCCACCCCATTTGTCCTTTAGTTTTTATCCCCAGTTTTCTACTCATCCATCCATGAACTGGATAAAGGGAGTATGATCCACAGGGTTTTCACAATCACTCTATCACCCCTTGTAAGCTACACTGTTATACAATCATCTATAAGAGCCAACGCTACTGGGTTGCAGTTTGATAGTTTCAGGTATTTACTTCTAGCTGTTCCAATACATTAAAACCTAAAAAGTATTATCTATATAGTGCATAAGAATGTCCACTAGAGTGACCTCTCAACTCTATTTGAAATCTCTCAGCCACTGAGACTATTATAAAGAGTGTTTTTAAAATTAAAACATTATATTTACTTAGAAGCATTCAGAGTGTCAACAAAACAGCAGCAACTTATTTTTTTTTACAATTACAGAGTGATACTCAGTTAACAGAATGACAGTTATTTCAGATAAGTTGCATCAGAGACAAGAGAAGATGAAAAGATTACCATCCCACATATAACTAATTTATGCTGTGCACCAGCAAGAACCTGCCTTAAATTTCCATGCCAATTTACAGTCCCCATATTGTACCAGGCAAGGTTAATGGCTGTTGAAAAGACCATCAGGACAGGACTATATAAAGACACATTTGGTAGTGTGTTAAGTATAGTAAAAAAAAAGACAGTGTACAGTTTAAAAACAAATCTTACACAGCCTTGCATTTCAATTCTTTTCTTTAGAAGTAGTGAGTTGTGCACAGGAGAGTTAAATGCTTTATAGACAAGGAAAAACAAACTGGGCTACAACCAACTTATTCATCATCATCATCTTCTTCTTCTTCATCTTTGTCTTGTTCATCTTCCTTCTCCTCATCTTCCTCATATTCTTCCTCTTCCCTCTCTTCCTTCTTTTTCTTGCTTTTTTTCAGCCTTGGAGCCTCTCCTTCTTGCCACATCAGGCTTTCCTCTAGCCTCGTATGCAGCAATGTCTTTTTTGTATTTCTCCTTCAGCTTAACAGCCTTCTTTTCATGAGGCTGCCCGTCATCCACAGGTGTGTTATTCCACACCTTTCGCAGTTTCTTTGCAACATTGACAAATGGATAGGCCACAATATTCACCTTAGATTTTGGGGCAATACCGAGAACAAACAAGAAAAAGGCCGAAGGAGGCCTCTTGGATGCATTGGGATCCTTGAACTCCTTTTTTGTTTCTCCTTCAGGATGGATATTTTCTTTCATAATGTGCCTTGTCCGCCTTGGTCATGATTTCAAATTTTCCTTTCTCTTTAGCAGGAATGGTCTTCACCTCTCTGAGTACTTCTCTGAAAACTCTGAAAAGTCCAGCTGTTCCTTCTTGTGCTCCTCCCAGCAAATTTGCACCAAGAATGCATATGATAACATTTTGCCTCTAGGCTTCTTAGGGTCTTCTTTGCCCATGTCTGGTTGTTTTTCATCAGCGAGGCCCAGTGTCACCCAGCACCCACCTGGCTCTCACTTGCCCTGCTCTGTCATTATGGAGCTCAATGTACTGCAATGGCTGTATCCATAAAGAGTTTAAACACACATTAAGGAACCTACTTGCAACAGAATAATCAACATTTTCTTATGCAAGTATATGCTTTACTGACTCCTTAAAATCATGAGACAGCTTTGTCATTAGAAGAAAAAATACATAGTTTCACAGAGCATTTGGAATTAAAATTAATTTTATTTCCTTACTTTCTGTGTCCACCAAAATATTTCCCATGTATAAAAGACTTATAATTCACAGCAGGGAAGACACAATTATTTTTATAATGGTATCTAGTCAGCTCTGGAAGCCTTTTATATGCTTCCTGGCAATGTTAAAGAAATCATAAAGTCTTTATAGTTGTTACTGTTCTTCTACCACTCACTGTTACCACATTTGAATTCTACCTTCACTTATCCAACTTTGGAGTAAAGCTCCTCCTTTAAAGATATTCCAGCCAGATGATCAGTCATCTGCTGAGAATGATTAGAGGTTTTCTAGGCATGCTAGGGCTTCCTCTAAAATGTTGTTTCTGCCTTATATCTTTTTGAATGATATTCCTTCAACTGTGATGTACTGTAAGTTTCAAGTGCTTCCAAGGGCTTATTATTATGGTAATAAGGAGAGCAAAGAGAAGAAAGATTGTAAGAGGGAACCTCCTGCTTGCATTTTTCACAAAATCAGATTTGATATAGGAGTATACTCTGAGATATGGAAAGGGAATATTTTAGCGATTTTGTTAATAACCACATTTGTATTTTAATATCTTGGCAATGAGAGTATTCTTATTATAAAGTAATTCTCTATTTGTTTTTCAGTAACTTGATCAAAGTGTGACTATAGTATTTCTTTTTTTTTTTTTTCCTTTTCCTGTAAAATAAAATACAGATATATAAAACTAAAGGAAACAAATGCACAGCTAGTGAATAATTACGAGAATAGGAGACTACCCTTGTAACCATCACCCAGGTCAAAAAATAGAAGTTTCTCAGCCATCTTAGCCCTACCTTTTCCCTCATTCAAGTCATTATCCCTCCATCCAATCAAAAATAACCAGTATTTCGGCTTTTATAATAATCACTTCTCTGCTTCTCTTTTTTATCACCTAACTGTGCATTCTTAGACACTTTAGCTTAATCTACCCATTTTTTTTAACTTGTTAAATCTCCTTTAATCTACAAGTTTCCCTTCCATTCATTTATATTCCTTATGATTTATCTGTTGAGGAACCTAGGACACTTGACCTGTATAATTTCCCGTGGTGTAGTTCAATATGTTCCTCTGAGCTCTGTATTTTCCATAAAAATCAGCAGCTGGATCCAGAGGATTGATCAATTCCCATTCTTTCCATTTGGCAAGTCTATAGTCTTGTAAATAGAAGGCACATAAATGTCTGGTCTTCACAGTTAATTAATGTTAGATGCCTAGAACCATTAATACCATAGGAGTTGAAAAATGGTAATATTTTTATTTATTTATTTTTTTTTTTAATTCAGTTTTATTGAAATATATTCACAAACCATACAGTCATCCATGGTATACAATCAACTGTTCACAGTATGATCATATAGTTATGCGTTCATCACCACAATCTATTTCTGAACATTTTCCTTACATCAGAAAGAATCAGAATAAGAATAAAAAATAAAAGTGAAAAGAGAATACCCAAACCCTCCCCCCATCCCACCCTATTTCTCATTTAGTTTTTACTCCCATTTTTCTACTGATTTTTTTTCAATTTTTTAACTTTGTGTATCAAAAAATTAAAAACAAACAGGCAAACAACAACCAAAAAAACCCCACAACATTTCAAACAAAGCAATGGATTAAGGAAAACAAATAACCTAAAATACCTACTTTGCTTCCAATATGTTCCTACCATACCCCAAGAAAATTAATAAACCATGTCCAAACAGAGGAGTAAGAAAAACAAATAATCTAAAATAACTACATTGCTTCCAACATGTTCCTACCATACCCCAAGAAAATTAACAACCCCTAAGAAAACAAAGGAATAAGAGAAAAAAAAACCTAAAATAACTCTATTGCTTCCAACATGATCTTACTATATGCAAGAAAGTTTACAAACCATAATCATTCCTGAGCATTCCCATAACATTGAGATTACCCTCCATAGTTTATCTGTTCTTATTAGATTATCATTCCCCCTCCACTAACTGGTATCTCTAGGTCCCCTACATTCTACAGTATAAAACACTGAACATTTTTCACAGAATTCACATTAGTGGTAACATACAATAACTCCCTTTTTGTGCCTGGCTTATTTTGCTCAGCATTATGTCTTTCTTTTTTTTTTTTTTTTTTTAATCTTCATTTTATTGAGATATATTCATATACCACGCAGTCATACAAAACCAATCGTACTTTCAGTTGTTCACAGTACCATTACATAGTTGTACATTCATCACCCAAATCAATCCCTGACACCTTCATTAGCACACACACAAGAATAACAAGAATAATAATTAGAGTGAAAAAGAGCAATTGAAGTAAAAAAGAACACTGGGTACCTTTGTCTGTTTGTTTCCTTCCCCTATTTTTCTACTCATCCATCCATAAACTAGACAAAGTGGAGTGTGGTCCTTATGGCTTTCCCAATCCCCTTGTCACCCCTCATAAGCTACATTATTATACAACTGTCTTTGAGATTCATGGGTTCTGGGTTGTAGTTTGATAGTTTCAGGTATCCACCACCAGCTACCCCAATTCTTTAGAACCTAAAAAGGGTTGTCTAAAGTGTGCGTAAGAGTGCCCACCAGAGTGACCTCTCGGCTCCTTTTGGAATCTCTCTGCCACTGAAGCTTATTTCATTTCCTTTCACATCCCCCTTTTGGTCAAGAAGATGTTCTCCGTCCCACGATGCCAGGTCTACATTCCTCCCCGGGAGTCATATTCCACGTTGCCAGGGAGATTCACTCCCCTGGGTGTCTGATCCCACGTAGGGGGGAGGGCAGTGATTTCACCTTTCAAGTTGGCTTAGCTAGAGAGACAGGGCCACATCTGAGCAACAAAGAGGCATTTGGGAGGAGGCTCTTCGGCATAACCATAGGGAGGCCTAGCCTCTCCTTTGCAGCAACCGTCTTCCCAAGGGTAAAACCTGTGGTAGAGGGCTCAACCCATCAAACCACCAGTCCCCTATGTCTGTGGTCATGTTAGCAACCATGGAGGTAGGGTAGGCGAATACCCCTGCATTCTCCACAGGCTCCTCAAGGGGGTACTGCATCTTTTTTTTTTCCTGGATTTTTTTTTTTTTTTTTAACTTTCCCTTCTTTTTTAAATCAACTGTATGAAAAAAAAGTTAAAAAGAAAACAAACATACAACAAAAGAACATTTCAAAGAGACCATAACAAGGGAGTAAGAAAAAGACAACTAACCTAAGATAACTGCTTAACTTCCAACATGTTCCTACTTTACCCCAAGAAAGTTACCTAATATAGCAACATTTCTGTGAACTAGCTCCTACTATATCCATCAGAAATTAACAGACCATAGTCATTCCTGGGCATCCCCAGAACATTAAATAGCTTATCTGTTCTTCTTGGATTATTGTTCCCGCTTCCTTAATTGCTCTCTATTGCTAGTTCCCCTACATTCTACATTATAAGCCATTTGTTTTATATTTTTCAAAGTTCACATTAGTGGTAGCATATAATATTTCTCTTTTTGTGCCTGGCTTATTTCGCTTAGCATTATGTCTTCAAGGTTAATCCATGTTGTCATATGTTTCACGAGATCGTTCCTTCTTACTGCCGCGTAGTATTCCATCGTGTGTATATACCACATTTTATTTATCCACTCATCTGTTGAAGGACATTTGGGTTGTTTCCATCTTTTGGCAATTGTGAATAATGCTGCTATGAACATTGGCGTGCAGATATCTGTTCGTGTCACTGCTTTCCGATCTTCCGGGTATATACCGAGAAGTGCAATCGCTGGGTCGAATGGTAACTCTATATCTAGTTTTCTAAGGAACTGCCAGACTGACTTCCAGAGTGGCTGAACCATTATACAGCCCCACCAACAGTGAATAAGAGTTCCAATTTCTCCACATCCCCTCCAGCATTTGTAGTTTCCTGTTTGTTTAATGGCAGCCATTCTAACCGGTGTTAGATGGTATCCCATTGTGGTCTTAATTTGCATCTCTCTAATAGCTAGTGAAGCTGAACATTTTTTCATGTGTTTCTTGGCCATTTGTATTTCCTCTTCAGAGAACTGTCTTTTCATATCTTTTGCCCATTTTATAATTGGGCTGACTATACTATTGTCATTGAGTTGTAGGATTTCTTTATATATGGAAGATACCAGTCTTTTGTCAGATACATGGTTTCCAAAAATTTTTTCCCATTGAGTTGGCTGCCTCTTTACCTTTTTGAGAAATTCCTTTGAGGTGCAGAAACTTCTAAGCTTGAGGAGTTCCCATTTATCTATTTTTTCTTTTGTTGCTTGTGCTTTGGGTGTAAAGTCTAGGAAGTGGCCGCCTAATGCAAGGTCTTGAAGATGTTTTCCTACATTATCTTCTAGGAGTTTTATGGTACTTTCTTTTATATTGAGATCTTTGGTCCATTTTGAGTTAATTTTTGTGTAGGGTGTGAGGTAGGGGTCCTCTTTCATTCTTTTGGATATGGATATCCAACTCTCCCAGCCCCATTTGTTGAAAAGACCATTATGGCTCAGTTCAGTAACTTTGGGGGCCTTATCAAAGATCAGTCAGCCATAGATCTGAGGGTCTATCTCTGAATTCTCAATTCGATTCCATTGATCTATATGTCTATCTTTGTGCCAGTACCATGCTGTTTTGGCAACTGTGGCTTTATAATAAGCTTCAAAGTCAGGGAGTGTAAGTCCTCCCACTTCGTTTTTCTTTTTTAGAGTGTCTTTAGCAATTCGAGGCATCTTCCCTTTCCAAATAAATTTGATAACTAGCTTTTCCAAGTCTGCAAAGTAGGTTGTTGGAATTTTGATTGGGATTGCATTGAATCTGTAGATGAGTTTGGGTAGAATTGACATCTTAATGACATTTAGTCTTCCTATCCATGAACATGGAATATTTTTCCATCTTTGAAGGTCCCCTTCTATTTCTTTTAGTAGAGTTATGTAGTTTTCTTTGTATACGTCTTTTACATCTTTGGTTAAGTTTATTCCTAGGTACTTGATTTTTTTAGTTGCTATTGAAAATGGTATCTTTTTCTTGAGTGTCTCTTCAGTTTGTTCATTTCTAGCATATAGAAACATTACTGACTTATGTGCATTAACCTTGTATCCCGCTACTTTGCTAAATTTGTTTATTAGCTCTAGTAGCTGTATCGTCGATTTCTCAGGGTTTTCTAGATATAAGATCATATCATCTGCAAACAATGACAGTTTTACTTCTTCTTTTCCAATTTGGATGCCTTTTATTTCTTTGTCTTGCCGGATTGCCCTGGCTAGCACTTCCAGCACAATGTTGAATAACAGTGGTGATAGCGGGCATCCTTGTCTTGTTCCTGATCTTAGAGGGAAGGCTTTCAGTCTCTCTCCATTGAGTACTATGCTGGCTGTGGGTTTTTCATATATGCTCTTTATCATGTTGAGGAAGTTTCCTTCAATTCCTACCTTTTGAAGTGTTTTTATCAAAAACGGATGTTGGATTTTGTCAAATGCATTTTTAGCATCTATTGAGATGATCAATTGATTTTTCCCTTTTGACTTGTTAATGTGTTGTAGTACATTGATTGATTTTCTTATGTTGAACCATCCTTGCATGCCTGGAATAAACCCCACTTGGTCATGGTGTATGATTTTTTTAATGTGTCTTTGGATTCGATTTGCAAGTATTTTGTTGAGGATTTTTGCATCTATATTCATTAGGGAGATTGGCCGGTAGTTTTCCTTTTTTGTAGCATCTTTGCCTGGTTTTGGTATTAGGTTGATGTCAGCTTCATAAAATGAGTTAGGTAGAATTCCATTTTCTTCAATGTTTTGAAAGAGTTTGAGTAAGATTGGTGTCAGTTCTTTCTGGAAAGTTTGGTAGAATTCCCCTGTGAAGCCATCTGGCCCTGGGCATTTATTTGTGGGAAGATTTTTGATGACTGATTGGATCTCTTTGCTTGTGATGGGTTGGTTGAGGTCTTCTATTTCTTCTCTGGTCAGTCTAGGTTGTTCATATGTTTCCAGGAAATTGTCCATTTCCTCTACATTCTCCAGTTTGTTGCCATACAGTTGTTCATAATATCCTCTTATAATTTTTTTAATTTCTTCAGGATCTGCAGTTATGTCACCTTTTTCATTCATTATTTTGTTTATATGGGTCTTCTCTCTTTTTGATTTTGTCAGTCTAGCTAGGGGCTTGTCAATCTTGTTGATCTTCTCAAAGAACCAACTTTTGGTGATATTTATCCTCTCTATTGTTTTTTTGTTCTCTATGTCATTTATTTCTGCTTTAATCCTTGTTATTTCTTTTCTTCTACTTGCTTTAGGATTGGTTTGCTGTTCATTTTCTAGCTTCTCCAGTTGATCCATTAGTTCTTTGATTTTGGCTCTTTCTTCCTTTTTAATATATGTGTTTAGTGCTATAAATTTCCCCCTTAGCACTGCTTTTGCTGCATCCCATAGGTTTTGGTATGTTGTGTTCTCATTTTCATTCATCCCTATATATTTAGCAATTTATCTTGCTATTTCTTCTTTAACCCACTGATTGTTTAGGAGTGTGTTGTTTAACCTCCAGGTATTTGTGAATTTTCTAAGTCTCTGATGGTTATTGACTTCTAATTGTATTCCATTGTGGTCAGAGAATGTGCTTTGAATAATTTCAATCTTTTTAAATTTATTGAGGCTTGTTTTATGTCCCAGCATATGATCTATTCTGGAGAAAGTTCCATGAGCACTAGAAAAGTATGTGTATCCTGGTGATTTGGGGTGTAATGTCCTGTATATGTCTGTTAAATCTAATTCATTTATCAGATTGTTTAGGTTTTCAATTTCCTTATTGGTCTTCTGTCTGGTTGATCTATCTATAGGAGAGAGTGATGTGTTGAAGTCTCCCACAATTATTGTGGAAACATCAATTGCTTCCTTTAGTTTTGCCAGTGTTTCTCTCATGTATTTTGTGGCACCTTGATTGGGTGCATAGACATTTACGATTGTTATTTCTTCTTGCGGAATTGCCCCTTTTATTAGTACGTAGTGGCCTTCTTTGTCTCTCAAAACATCCCTGCATTTGAAGTCTATTTTATCTGAGATTAATATTGCTACACCTGCTTTCTTTTGGCTGTAGCTTGCATGAAATATTTTTTTCCATCCTTTCACTTTCAGTTTCTTTGTGTCCCTGTGTCTAAGATGAGTCTCTTGTATGCAACATATTGATGGTTCATTTTTTTTTTTGATCCATTCTACGAATCTATATCTTTTAATTGGGGAGTTTAATCCATTTACATTCAACGTTATAACCGTGAAGGCATTTCTTGAATCAGCCATCTTATCGTTTGGTTTATGTTTGTCATATTTTTCCCCTCTGTCTATTAATATCCTTTATTGTACCCATACCGAATCTCTTTAGTACTGAACCTTTCTCCAAGTCTCTCTGTCCTTTCTTTGTTTCTCTGTCTGTAGGGCTCCCTTGAGTATCTCCAGTAGGGCAGGTCTCTTGTTAGCAAATTCTCTCAGCATTTGTTTGTCTGTGAAAAATTTAAGCTCTCCCTCAAATTTGAAGGAGAGCTTTGCTGGATAAAGTTTCCTTGGCTGGAAATTTTTCTCACTCAGAATTTTAAATATATCGTGCCACTGCCTTCTTGCCTCCATGGTGGCTGCTGAGTGGTCACTACTTAGTCTTATGCTGTTTCCTTTGTATGTGGTGAATTGCTTTTCTCTTGCTGCTTTCAGAACTTGCTCCTTCTCTTCTGTGTTTGATAGTGTGATCAGTATATGTCTCGGAGTGGGTTTATTTGGATTTATTCTATTTGGAGTTCGCTGAGCATTTATGATTTGTGTATTTATGTTGTTTAGAAGATTTGGGAAGTTTTCCCCAACAATTTCTTTGAATACTCTTCCTAGACCTTTACCCTTTTCTTCCCCTTCTGGGACACCAATGAGTCTTATATTTGGACGTTTCATATTATCTATCATATCCCTGAGGTCCATTTCGAGGTTTTCAATTTTTTTCCCCATTCTTTCTTTTATGCTTTCATTTTCCATTCTGTCATCTTCGAGGTCACTGATTCGTTGTTCAACTTCCTCTAGTCTTGTACTATGAGTGTCCAGAATCTTTTTAATTTGGTCAACAGTTTCTTTAATTTCCATAAGATCATCCATTTTTTTATTTAGTCTTGCAATGTCTTCTTTATGCTCTTCTAGGGTCTTCTTGATTTCCTTTATCTCCCGTACTATGGTCTCATTGTTCATCTTTAGTTCTTTGAGTAGCTGCTCTAGGTGCTGTGTCTCTTCTGGTCTTTTGGTTTGGGTGCTTGGGCTTGGGTTATCCATATCGTCTGGTTTTTTCATATGCTTTATAATTTTCTGTTGTTTTTGGCCTCATGGCATTTGCTGAACTTGATAGGGTTCTTTTAGGATTTGTAGACCAATTGAAGTCCTTATCTCTAATTTATCAGATCTACAGCTTCGTGGAGTACACTTTCTCTAACTAACCAGCAGGTGGCGTCCACGAGCCACCTGTTCTCCACAAGCCAGTTCTCCCCTGCTTAGCCTTTTTGGTGAGTGGGGAAGTGAGTCTTGTGGGGTCCAATTGGTGTACCAAGCTTGCGTGTGTAGTTGGTGTTGCCTGCCCTGTATATGGGGCGTGTTTCTGGGCAGTCAGGGAGGGGGCGGTGGCTCTAACAATCAAATCTCCCTGGTGATCCTAGATTTTTAAAGCTGCTGCAATAGTCTAATCCTTCAGTTCAGTCCTGCCACAGTTTGTCTCTGACACTGACCCACAAGTCCTTGGTATTGGCGTATGGCTCCTGAGACTTGCAAGTGGGCCCCTCTTCCAGGCCATGCACCCCGGGTCCTCTGTTGAGGGATGACTGTGCTATGTCACAGGTGAGTGCCGTCCCCACAGGGCAGTTCTGGGCTGCTGGGCTGTGTAGGGAGGCTCCCAGTCTGCTGAAATGATGGCTGAATGGGGCTTTGTTAATTCACACTGCTCTACCTTCCCAACTCTGGGACAATCAGCTGAGGTTGCAGGGAAGGCTAATGTCTACGCCCAGTTTTGTGGTGTGTGCCTGTTATTTGAAGCACTTCCGTCACACTGGGTTGTCTGGGGCAGTTCTGGGCTATGGGGCTGGCAATGGGCAGGAGTGTTTCCTGTCCACCAGGATGATGGCTGTGAGTGGACACCCCCCTTTTCTTGGGAAGTTGTGGTGTTCAGTGAATTTTCTCAGCCACTGGATTATTGCGTTTTGTCTCAGAGCTCTCCTAGTTCTGCTCTTGACTTGACCTGCCCAAATAGCAAGTCTTTGAAGCTTTCTGTATTGGGCTTCTTAGAGTAATTGTTTTAGAAAAAGAAAAAAGGATTAAAAAAAAAAAAGCAAAAAAAAAACGGGCCCTCCTCAGAGATCTAATGGGTTTTTGAAATGCTAAGAGACAAAGCAACCATGGCCATTAAGGAAAGGTCCACAGGGCAGAGAGATCAGCTTTTCTTCGGGATTTGCATATGTGCCTCAGGGCCCTTCCCCTTTCTATGTTCACCAGAACTCCAAAAATCCTCCGCTTTTATTTTGGAGTTTTTCGTGTTGTTTTTTTTCTATGCCTGTCTCCTCTCTGCTGGGCTGGCTGCTCTCAGAGTCTCTGGTGTCTGGTCTCAGTCTATCTATGGTTGGAGTTTGAATCAGTAGAATGAGTTTCCGATAAGAGCTGCCACTGCAGTTCTCCCTTCTCCTTCCCGGAGCTGACAGCCCTTCCTTCCCCGGGACTGAGCCTGGCAGGGAGGGGCGCGGGTCCCCTGGCCGCAAAAACTTACAGATTTCGCTGATCTCAGCAGTTCCACGTTTTCATGAGTGTTGTATGAAGTATGCCCAAAGTCAGATTGCTCTGTGGTGTCCAGTCCACGCAGTTCCTGGCTTTCTACCTACTTTCCTGGAGGAGTAACTAAAACATACAGCTCACCAGTCTGCCATCTTGCCCCGCCCACCACATAGCGGTAATATTTTAATTCTATGATTTTTTACTTTTATTTTCTGGAATCATTGTTCAAAGAAAGACTTTCCTTCATCTATTATTTGATTCTCCAGTGGTACAGTTCATAACAGAAAAATGAACTATATTTATCTATCCTTTTATCTACTCAGTTTTTAAAAAATGAATTGGTTCTCAGTCAACCTCAACCCACTTTAGATATACAATGTCAAACTATATAACCATTATATACTACGGTCTCTTACATTTAGCTGTGATTTAGTTTTATTTCTGCAAGTAACGTATGTTTGACGCTCACCATCAGTTCTTATACTGAAGTTTCTTTAGCCATTTTGACTGTCTGAAGCTCATTCTCTAGCATATTCCTTACAAAGGGTTAATGGAAACACTATTCTCTGACTTCTTTTATGTTGATAACAGTGTGTGTCTTTAATATTTGATGGACAGTTTTGCTGGATATAAAATCATTGTCACACTTTGAGTATCTTAAATGCTTTACTGCATTGTCTTCTGTCAGAAAATGTTAGTGTCAAAAAAGTCTGATGGTAATATAGTTTTATTTTTCTTATGAATCACATGCTTTTTTTGCCTAGATGTCCAAAAAAAATTTTTTTTCTTTTTCGTTTCCTTTAAAACTGGCAATAAAATATGCCATGTCATTGGTTGTTCTGGGCTGATATTCTTACAAATGCAGGCTATGCTTTTAAGATATGGTTTAAATTGTTTTTTATTTCAAGGATATTTTATTGATTTTTTTTTTTTTTTTCATTTTTACCTGTAATCCTTATGTTGGGTTTTCTTGGCCTGTATTTAATTTTTTTTTCTTTTCCCTTGAATCTTTTTCTTCCCTTCATTTGTTTTTGATTTTGAATATATCCATTCTTTTCTTCCTCTGTATCTCTTAAACCATGATTTGTTGCATTTATTCACAGTTGAGTTCCTTCAATTTTAACTTTCCTTTCAAAAACATTCATAAAAGTTTTCATTTTTATTTCTAGTTCTTTCTTGAGATTTGTCCCTATCTCTGTGTTTTGTTTTGTTTTGTTTTACATTTTATTGTGAAGTATAACATATATGCAGAACAGTGATAACTTTCAAAGTATGATTTAACAAGTAGTTAATTCTAGGTTGTTTTTTGATGTTATATAATTTTCCTAATCTTTAGCTCATTTTGGAATAGTATATCAGTTTTGTTGAGTTTTTACATCTTAAATGCTTTTATTGCCTGTTGTGATATTATTCTATCCCCTATTTTATTTCACCTTACACTATAGAGATAAATGTATGGGATTGAACCTCTAGACTATTGTGGTGTTCCCTTTATGTTAATTTTCCTGAAATTTTAAAAGGAAGCCTGCTATAGAAAACTTTCTAACTTCACAGTGCTCCTGCTTCTATTGTGCCCATGTATGTTTCTAAAATGTGGTGACATGCTTTTGAAGATATACTTACTCTTCCCTCTCCCCCACTTTTACCTGGACCTTCCCTTTCATTCCACTCAATAATTTTTCTCCTTCTCAGTTTTGACTCTACTCCCAGAAGTTTCTCCTGAACAGGATCAGCTGCATAATCTGTGGGTTCTAGTTCAAAATGAAAATGTGAGGCTCCTTGTTCAAAATGATTAAAAATTTCAGGAACATGATAGTGGAACATTAAACCAAGCAAAGGGCCCTGTAGAGTGCACAGGTCACACACCCAGGAAGCCAGCCCTCCTTCTAAACGCAGGCCCTGTCCTCAAAGGGCATAGTGACAGCTCAGTTTGGAGAGTTCACAGGGACTAGACTTGAAGACTCTAAATTAATTTACCATTAAGAATGGGAAAAATCTTTCGGTTGTAGCCACTGTTCTCAAATTGGCCCACTTTATTGACTACTAACTAGCTGTTGGTTACTTTTGGGTTCCTGTTCTGTGTCCATCAGACACCCTGTTTCTTCCTTCTGCTTTCTCCTGCATAAAGAGCAAAACAGGCAGGTAATTTATCTCTTTATAGTCTATTCCTACCCACTTTTTTGGGGGGATTCATGTGATATGTCTTTACCTATTTTGTTGTAAATGCTGCATGTAGGATTTGGTTTTGCAATCTAGCTGGTCTGAATATTTTCATGTAGGGTTTTTAAAAGATTCAAAATCAGTGCTGCCATCACTACCACCATATTCCCTGAATTAAAAAATAAAAATAATTTTAGCAGTTGAAAATATTTAGGATGCTACTGCCCTGATGTTCTACTTATTTAAGGGAACTAAAGGAACTACAGAGGAAATCTCAGACAAGCCCCCATTTTCAGCACTCCTCTTTCCAGAATGACAGGTGTCTACATTTTTTTCTGCAATATTTACATTCTTTTATAAAAATTTATGATGTCTTAAACCACTCCCAAATAATAAGTACTTAATTCTTTAATAATGATGTTCAGTCAATATTCTTAGCAAGGTTAGATTTTGTTCTGAATCTTAGTAAAAATATATATTTGTGGAAGTAAAAGTTAAAAAGATATTTGAGCATTTTTACCCTTCTAAAGAACAAGAAAATTGGGGTCACTGTTTTTATTGGTAAGGCATTTTCAAAATGAATTAAATGGAACCATGCTGTCTCCTTGAGTAATTCTCTGCTACCTGCAGATTTTTCAAACCTTTGACTCTAAAATAGACCCAGGAGCAATGTCAGAAGTTATATAAGGTAATGCCTTAATCAAGTGTCAATGTTGAGTAGTCTCTTTGATGCACAAGTTCACTGCTCAAAAGAGAGGTTTGAGCTGGAAATACGTAATTGGAATACATCAGTATAAAGATGGCTGCTGATGTTGGTCTCAATTTCTTATTTCCAAACCATGTCACAAACCAATGATGCATACATTAGATTCAATCCTCAAGGATGTTTTGTTAGCCCACACAGTATTTTAAATGAATGAAACTGATATTTATAGTAGAGGTATTTTATATTCAGAAATTAAATTCTACTTTCTCTTGAGAAATCTGAAAATGTGGTAGCATTGGTCCAACAGGGCCAAAATTGGCTGGAGCTAAGAAGAAGCTGCCTTCTTTAGTTGTTCTCCAGTTTGCCACAGTCAATACACTCCCAATTGTTTCTGAATCACAGAGACTAATCATTTTTTGTCATTTGTCTTCAGACTTGTCTTGTTGTTTCTCTTATGGTAGAAAAATATCTGTATCAATTTCATTATCAATACTGGAAAACCTTAGGAGAAATCAAAAGAAAGAGTATATTTCTTTTTTAAACAAATCAAATCCCTACTTCTTTAAAATGCATATGTATATATGGACTCCATTCGTTTAAATTACCTGTCTTGTTCTGCTGAGTACTTGTTAATGACAGCTTACATGCTATAAAGTATCCTATACATTATATAATTAATATATCTTATATAAAACAGACCATGTGTGTTGTGTGTGTGTGGGTGTGTGTATATATATATTTCCCCTAGATTTATATACCACCTAATCTTCACAATTCTTCTTAACTTCCACTAGAATGTTGTTCAGAATACATTAAAATGCATGCAATGAAGAGAAATAAGAAAATAGAAAGCTTTAGGAGTCAGATTTCCATGACCATTTCCTCCTGTTTCCATTGTTTTTATCAAAACTTAAACTTAATTTAGACTTTTATTAACTCTGTCCTAGAATACTCTCCTAACAGGTATATCTGCATCAAGTCTGTACAGCTATAATTTTTTCACTTACTTTCCAAAAACCTTCATTTCTTCCCCAGGGTTCATGCAACTGTGTGTAGATTGTCACATAGCATTTAAATCCCTCCTGAACACAGCCCAAAATATATTATCAACTTCCTGTTTTATTAGCCCACTGTTTCTCTAGACGAACTAGATCACATATGACTTCTTTAACCCATAGCACAGTTTTGACATCTTCAAATTTTGCTCGTGTTACCCCTCTCTAATACCAAAGTCCTCAGATACGGTGACATCTAAGCAACAAAGTCATTAGGGAAGTGGACAAACCCAGGACAAAAGAGAAAAAGATGAGAAGCCAGCAGGAGCAGATAATGTTTACTGAGGACTTACTGTATGATTTATGCACTGTGCCAAGTGACCTATATACATGATATAAGTTAGTCTTTAATCTTCACAATAACTCCGTGATGAAGTTACTAATATTACTCACTATTTGTGAATGAGAAAACCAAGATATATAGCTGTAACTTATCAGGTAAGGACATTTTTATCTTGCTCCCTGCCTACCGAGAAAAGGACTGGAATGTTAGTCTGATCCTAAAGAATTATGCAGGCAATTTAATGCTCAGATATGTTTGAGCAAATGTTATGAAGCAAGAGATTTGAATCTATGGAAGAAGGGAAGGTATTTGCAGAAGAATCCAGTAGAAAACAATACTGTCTTAGTTCGCAAAATCTGCCGAAATGCAATATACTAGAAATGAGCTGGCTTTTAACAATGGGAATTTGTTACTTTATGAATTTACAGTTCTGAGGCCATGAAAATGTCCAGATTTCGGCATCATCAAGACAATACCTTCTTCCGGTAGAACGGGTGTTGGCAATCCGGGACTCCTCTGTCACACAGCAAAGCACATGGCACCTGCTGGTCTCTCCCTTCTCTTCTAGGTTTCTTTGCTTCCATCTTCTGACTTCAGTGGCTTCTTCTCTGATTCTGTGGCTTTCTCTCTTAGCTTATGTGTCTTTCTTTCTATGTTTTATGTCTTTCTTTCTGTATTTCATCGTCTTATAAAGGACTCCGGTAAGAGGATTAAGACCCAGACTGAATGAGGTGGCTGACATCTCAGGTTAAGATCTTACTCACCAAAAGAGCCTACTTACAATGGATCCACATCCACGGGCAAGGATTAGGTTTAAGAGCATGCTTTCCTGGGGCACATAAAGCTTCAAATCATCACAAATACTGAAGTCCATCAGAAAGTAGCAGCATATTTATATGACATCTGTTTATTCATTCACCATACACAGCAAGAAGTTTGGGAAACAACACACAACCCCTAGAGAGATTAACCTGGCGTACAATAGGAAGGATGTCAGAGCTCCAATAAAGTAGATCTGGGAGACAAAGCTTCAGCCCCAGCTGGGAAATAGGTTAAGCAGGAAACCCAAAGCAGAAGCCCATCACACAGACAGGACCAAGAGGAGAAAACAGCGTCAGTGAGCACAGAACTTCCCAGGCTTAGTCAAACTATATAGCAGGATTATAGCAACAGGTCTATTTGCTGGGGAAAAGGGGGAAGAGTAAGGGGGCAGACGCAGTGAGGTCAACTGGCCGTGGCAACAGAATGATTTCTTCCACAGAAAATAGCTTCCCCTCTTCTTATCCATGTGTTGGAATTCTATCCTTTCAAGACCCATTTAAATGTCCTTTGCCTCATAAATACTCTTTTGTTAATCCAATTACATAATTCCTTGCCTCTGGATTGCTTTTACTTATCATTTATTTCTTTGTCCTTATATTTATAGTTTGTCTTCTCTTATAAATAGTGCAATGTTAGGTTTTTGTATTTCCTACAGTATAAAATTTTTCTTTCATTTGAATAGTCAGTCTCTTTACATTAGGTGTAATTACCAATATAATTGTGTTTGGATCTACCATATTTCTGTTTTTTGTTCCATCTATCTGCTCTTTGTTTTTTTCCTTTATTCCTACTTTCTGGCCTTCCTTTGGATTAACAAAGTATTTTTTTTATTTTTAGTCCAGTTTTTCTCCTCTGTTAGTCTTTTAGATAACCATAATTTACTTTTCTTTTAGTGCTTACCCTACATAGTTTAATATGCACTGCTAACTTATTACAGTCTACTTTATATTAGTATTTATAGCTCTTCAAAAACAATGCAAGAAACTAATAATAGTTTGATTTTATTTACCAGTCGCTCTCAACTTCATGCTCTTACTGGCATGTCTTTTACTTCTTGATACACTATAAATCTCACAAGACATTATTTTTATTGCTATTGTTCTGAATATCTTATATTTCCCTAATATTTACCCTTGCCAGTGTATTTCACTCCATTCTTTCCTGAAGTTCCATGAATCTATGTAGGATAACTGTCCTTCTACCTTAAGTACTTGCTTTATAAATAAGGACTTGTAGAGCAAGTTGGCAGCTGAAAAATTCTCTCAGCTTTTTCTGAAAGCATTTTTCTATTACTTTCATTGTTGAAGAATATCTTTGCTGGACATAGAATTCTAAGTTGGCAGATTTTCCTTTCAGAAATATATTAAAATCTCATTTCATCATTATTTTGAAAATTCACCAGTAAATTTTCTTGCTGCTTTTTTGAAAATAATGCATCTTTTTATTTTTTTTTTCCTGTAGGCTGATTTTCTCTTTGTATTTGGTTTTTGATATATAACTATGATTTGTCTAGGTGTGGTTTTCTTTCCATTTATTTGCCTGGGGTTCACTGAGCTTCTTGAAACTGAGTGTATCTATCATTAGTTGTGAAAAATTCTCTTCAAATGTTGCTTTGGCTCCATTTTCTCTCTCTCTATTCCTAGGAGTCCAGTTACAATTATATTAGATCTAAATTAGAACTTTAGGTTTTTCCCCACATATGTATTACACCCTAATTTTACCATTCTTTTTTCTTGGAGTATTTTCTATGTGAGTATTCTCTATTTTTGCATCTTTGAGTTCACTAATGCTGTCTTCTCTGTGAACAGACTGTTATTAAACCCATCCAAATAGTTCTTAATTTCCCATACTGACTGCTTCAGTTCTATCATGTCATTTGATTCTTTTTGTTTGTTTCTTTCAGTCATTCACTGAAGTTCTCTATTTTTTCAGATATTTTGTGCATCATTTCCTCTATTTTCCTATACAAGTTACTCATGGTTACTTTTATTTCATTTCAATAAAGACATTTATTTGGGTTCTTAGAATGGCAATTTGGGAGCACAGATTCAGGTAGTAACCCAAAGCATGTTTGTCTTGGTATTTACAGGCAAGAGTTTTTTAAAGGAAAAGGCAAAGATTGCACAGATTATTTGTGGTTTGTGGATATTTGGGGTACTCTAATTGTCCTTCAGATTAGATGGGTAATTGGGTTTGTTTGTGGTGTCTAGATGTCCTTAGGGTTTTGAGGAACAATGTTGCTTAAGCTTTGCATATTTCAGCAGTTTGTGAAATCTGGCTGAGACTTGCATAAGAGTAACCTCCAGAATGACCTCCTGACTCTATTTTAGCTTTCTTAGACATATAAAGACTACTTGGTTTTGTTTCTTTTAACACTTCCCCTTTTGGATAAAGGTCTTTCTCCACCATTTGGTATAAATCCCTCAATGCCACAGAGGCTCATCCCTGGGAGTCATGTCCCAAATAGGAAGGAAGGTAGTGAGTTTATTTGCAAAGTTTGGCTTGGGGGAGGGGGATTGGCATATTTGAGCAAGGTGGAGGCTTTCAGGGGGTGACTCTTACGCATTTATTATAATTAGGCTTAGTTTTGTCATTAAAGAAAAAAGTTTCGTAAGTGCAAGCTTCAAGATCAAGGGTTTGGCTCATTAGCATACTTAGGGAGGCAGTTGCAGTTGTTAATTCTGGAGATGAGACAACAAAAAAGAGGCATTGTACTGACTATACAATAAAAAGGATTAGCAAGGTTTGAAATATGTTATGAGTCTAGTCTCCCAAAGATTTGGGATTTAGCAAGTTAAATAAGAGTTAACCAATTAAATAACTACAGCCTTTCTGTGGAGTCTAAATTAACATAGACCTAGTAATTTGATAGATTGCCTAGACAGTGTCTTTTTTAAATGCAATTTTATTGAGACATATTCACATCACATCAGTACTTCAAAGTGTATAATCAGTTGTTCATAGTTGTCATTGATAACCACAATCTTTGAGCATTTTCATTACTACAAAAAATAAAATTAAATTAAATAAAAATAAAAATAAAAATTGGAATAAAAAAGAACATCCAAAACATTCCATTCTCCTTCTCCCTCCATTGCTCATTTACTTTTTTTTAAACTCGTTCACTTTTTAACTTTATCAAAAAATTAAAAAAACAAACAATAAAAAAACATTTCAAACAAAACCAAAACAAAGGCATAAGAAAAAACAAATAACCTAAAATAACTCTATTACTTCCAACATGTTCCTACCCTACCCCAAGGAAATAAACAGACTATAACCCAACAAAGGAATAAGAAAAACAAATAACCTAAAATAACTACATTTCTGTGAACTTGTTCCTACCATACGCCCCCAGAAATTAGCAAATCATAGTCATTCCTGAGCATTCCCATAACATTAAGTTTACCTTCCATAACTTATCTGTTCTTATTAGATTATCATTCCTCCTTCACTATTTGCTGTCTATCATTAGGTCCCCTATATTTGTACTACAATATAAACCATGTATTTTACATTTTTCACAGTGTTCACATTGTGGTAACATACAATATTTCTCTTTTTGTGCCTGGCTTATTTTGCTCAGCATTATGTCTTCAGGGTTCATCCACATTGTCATATGTTTCACGACATCGTTCCTTCTTACTGCCACATAGTATTCCATCATGTGCATATGCCACATTTTTTTTATCCACTCATCTGTTGAAGAACATTTGGGTTGTTTCCATCTCTTGGCAATTGTGAATATGGCTGCTATGAAAATTGGTGTGCAGATATCTGTTCACGTCACTGCTTTCAGATCTTCTGGATATGTACTGAGAAGTGCAATTGCTGGATCGAAGGGTAACTCTATATCTAGTTTTCTAAGGAACTGCCAGACTGTCTTCCAGAGTGGTTGAACCATTATTATACAGTCCCACCAGCAATGAATAAGAGTTCCAATTTCTCTACATCCTCTCCAGCATTTGTAGTTTCCTGTTTGTTTAGTGGCAACCAATGTAATTGGTGTGAGATGATATCTCATTGTGGTCTTGATTTGCATCTGTCTAATAGCTAGTGAAGCTGAACATTTTTTCATGTGTTTTCTGGCCATTTGTATTTCCTCTTCAGAGAACTGCCTTTTCATATATTTTGCCCATTTTATAATTGGTCTGTCTGTACTATTGTCATTGAGTTGTAGGATTTCTTTATATATGCAAGATATCAGTCTTTTGTCAGATACATGGTTTCCAAATATTTTTTTTTTCCCATTGAGTTGGCTGCCTCTTCACTTTTTTGACAAATTCCTTTGTGATACAGAAGCTTTTAAGTTTGAGGAGTTCCCATTTATCTATTTTTTTTCTTTTGTTCCTTGTACTTTGGGTGTCAGGTCTAGGAAGTGACCTCCTAATACAAGGTTTTGAAGATGTTTCCCTACATTATCTTCTAGGAGTTTTATGGTATTGTCTCTTATATTGAGGTCTTTAATCCATTTGGAGCTAATTTTTGTGTAGGGTGTGAGATAGGGGTCCTCTTTCATTCTTTTCTATATGGATATCCAGCTCTCCCAGCCACATTTGTTGAATAGATTGTTATCTCCCAGTTCATTGGTTTTGAGGGCCTTATCAAAGATCAGTCAACCAGAGATCTGGGGGTCTACATCCAAACTCTCAATTCAATTCCATTGATCAATATGTCAATCTTTGTGCCAGTACCATGATGTTTTGACTACTGTGGTTTTTTAATAAGCTTCAAAGTCAGGGAGTGTAAGTCCTCCCACTGTTTTTCTTTTTTAGAATGTTTTTAGCAATTGGAGTCATTTTCCCCTTCCATATAAATTTGGTAACTACCTTTCCCAAGTCTGCAAAGTAGGTTGTTGGAATTTTGATAGGAATTGCTTGAATCTGTAGATGAGTTTGGGTAGTATTGACATCTCAATGACATTTAGCCTTCCTATCCATGAACAAGGAATATTTTTCCGTCTTTTTAGGTCCCCTTCTATTTCTTTTAGTAAAGTTATGTAGTTTTCTATGTATAGGTCTTTTACATCTTTGGTTAAGTTTATTCCTAGGTACTTGATTTTTTTTTAGTTGCTATTGAGGGTGGTATCTTTTTCTTGAGTGTCTCTTCATTTGGGTTATTTCTCATGTGTAGGAACATTACTGACTTATGTGGATTAATCTTGTGTCCTGCTACTTTGTTAAATTTCTTTATGAGCTCAAGTAGCTATGTTGTTGATTTCTCAGGGTTTTCCAGGTATAACATCATGTCATCTGCAAATAATGACCATTTTACTTGTTTCTTTCCAATTTGGATGCCTTTTATTTCTTTGTCTTTTCAGATTGCTTTGGCTAGCACTTCTAGCACAATGTTGAATAACAGTGGTGACAGTGGGCATCCTTGTCTCATTCCTGATCTTCTAGGGAAGGCTTTCAGTCTCTCACCATTGAGTGCTATGCTGACTGTGGGTTTTCCATATATGCTCTTTATCATATTGAGGAAGTTTCCTTCAATTCCTTTTTTTATCAAAAAAGGATGCTGGATTTTTCCAAATGCTTTTTCAGCATCTATTGAGATGATCATTTGATTTTTCCCTTTTGATTTGTTAATGTGTTGTATTACATTGATTGATTTTCTTATGTTGAGCCATCCCTGCATGCCTGGAATGAACCACACTTGGTCATGGTGTATGATTTTTTTAATGTGTTTTTGGATTCAATTTGCAAGTATTTTGTTGAGAATTTTTGCATCTATATTCATGAGGGAGATTGGCCTGTAGTTTTCCTTTCTTGTAGCATCTTTACCTGGTTTTGGTATTAGAGTGATGTTAGCTTCATAAAATGAGTTAGATAGTGTTCCATTTTCTTCAATGTTTTGAAAGAGTTTAAGTAAGATTGGTATCAGTACTTTTTGGAAAGTTTGGTATAATTCCCCTGTGAAGCCATCTGGCCCTGGACATTTATTTGTGAGAAGCTTTTTGATGACTGATTGGACCTCTTTGCTTGTGATTGCTTGGTTGAGGTCTTCTATTTATTCTCGGGTCAGTCTAGGTTGTTCATGTGTTTCGAGGAAATTGTCCATTTCCTCTACATTATCTAGTTTGTTGGCATACAGTTGTTCATAGTATCCTTATAAATATATATTTTTAGATTTCTTTGGGAGCCACAGTAATGTTGCCCCTCTCATTTATTCTTTTGTTTATTTGGGTCTTCTCTCTTTTTTATTTTGTCAGTCTAACTAGAGCCTTGTCAATCTTACTGATCTTTTCAAAGAACCAATTTTTGGTGCTATTTATTCTCTCTCTGTGTTTTTTTGTTTTGTTGTTGTTCTCTATGCCCTTTATTCCTGCTTTAAACCTTGTTATTTCTTTTCTTCCACTTGGTTTAGGATTAGTTTGCTGTTCATTTTCTAGCTTCTTCAGTTGTTCCATTAGTTCATTGATTTTAGCTCTTTCTTTTTAATGTATGTATTTAGAGCTATAAATTTCCCCCTCAATACTGCCTTTGCTGCATCCAATAAGTTTTGTTACATTGAGTTCTCATTTTCATTCATCTGTATGTATTTAGCAATTTCTCTTGCTATTTCTTCTTTAACCCCCTGCTTTCTTTTGACTGTAGCTTACATGGAATATTTTTTCCATCCTTTCACTGTCAATTTCTTTGTGTCCCTGTGTCTAAGATGAGTCTTGTGTAAGCGACATGCTGATGGTTCATATCGTTTAATCCATTCTGCCAATCTATATCTTTTAGTTGGGGAGTTTAATCCATTCACATTCAATGTTATTACTGTGAAGGCATTTCTTGAATCAGCCATCCTATCCTTTGATTTATCTTTGTCAGATATACTGCCCTCTTTATTTCCTTTAATGTACCCTTACTAAATCTCTTTAGTTCTGAACTCTTCACCATGCTTCTCTCTCTTTTCTTTGTTTCTCTGCTGGTAGGGCTCCCTTTAGCGTCTCAGGTAGGGCAGGTCTCTTGTTAGCAAATTCTCTCAGCATTTGTTTGTGAAGATTTTAAGGTCTCCCTCAAATTTGAAGGAGAGTTTTGCTGGATAAAGAATTCATGGTTGGCAATTTTTCACTTTCAGAATTTTAAATATGTCATACCACTGCCTTCTCACTTCCATGGTGGCTGCTGAGTAGTCACTGCTTACTCTTATGTTGTAAATTGCTTGTCTCTTGCTGCTTTCAGAACTTGCTCCTTCTCTTCAGCATTTGACAATCTGGTCAGATATGTCTCGGAGTGGGTTTATTTGGATTTATTCTGTTTGAAGTTCATTGGGCATCTATGATTTGCATATTTATGTTGTTTAGAATGGTTGGGAAGTTTTCCCCAACAAGTTCTTTGAATACTCTTCCTAATCCCTTATCCTTCTCTTCCCCTTCTGGAACACCACTGATTCTTACATTTGTGTGCTTTATGTGGTCTGTCATATCCCTGAGATCCATTTTGATTTTTTCAATTTTTTTCTCCATTCTTTCTTTTGTACTTTTACTTTACATTCTGCACTCTTTGAGTTCACTTATTCTTTCTCCAGCTTCCTCTAATCTAGTACTGTTACTGTATGTATCCAGAATCTTTTAAATTTGATCAACAGTTTCTTTTATTTCCATAAGATCATCTATTTTTTTATTTACTCTTGCAGATTCTTCTTTATGCTCTTCTAGGGTCTTCTTCATGTCCTTTATATCCTGTGCCATGTGTTGTTTGTGATTACTTCTTTGGTTAATTGTTCCAAGTACTGTGTCTCCTCTGATATTTTGATTTGGGTGTTTGAGTTTGGGTTATCCATATCGTCTGGTTTCTTCATATGCTTTAAAATTTTCTGTTGTTTTTGGCCTCTTAGCATTTGCTTATCTTGACAGGGTTCTTTTAGGATATGCAGACTTATTTGAACAATTATCTATAACTTGTCAGAGCTACAGCTTGGTGGAGTGCACTTTCTTTGATTTACCAGCAGATGGTGCCCCTGAGCCACCTATTACCCTCAAGCCAGTTCTCCCCAACTTTGTCTATGCAGTGAGTGGGTGTCTGAATCTTGTGGGGGGGTCCAATAAGTGCACCAAATTTCCATGTGTATTTGGTGCAGCCGGCCCTGAAGGTAGGCGGTGTGACCTGTGCAGTTAGGGAGGAAAAGCAGCTATAAAACTCAAATCTCCCAGCTGTTCCTAGAGACTTAAAGCTGTTGCACAAGTCCGACCCTCCAGCTCAGACTCGCCACAGTCTCTCTCTGTCGCATGCTCACAAGTTCCTGGGGTTGGTGTAGGGCCCTTGGGACTTCCGTGCAGGACCCTGCCTCCAAGCAGTGCCCTCTGTGGGCCTCCTTGGAAGGAAGACTGCACAATGTTACAGGTGAGCGCAATCCCCTAGGGAAGCTCTGGGCTGTGGCGCCATGCAGGTGCATTCCCAGCCCACGGAGAAGATGGCTGTACAGAGCATGGTAATTTCCCCATCCGCAGACCTCCACCTTCCTAGCTCTGGGACAATTAGCTGCAGGTGTACAAAGGACTATCGTCCACACCAGATACTGAGGCAGGTGCCCAGAGCATGGAAGGAATTTCCTAGCAAACTCGACTGTGCAGCTCTTGCTGCCAGATCCACAGCTGCTTTTGGAGTTTTTAAAGTAATCCATTTCCAAATGCCGACCACTGGTTTCTCCTGACCGTGGTGTGGCTGCTGTTTCTCCAGCAGCCTCGCTCACTTGTTTCTGAGCACAGACTCTCGGTTTCCCTAAGTGCACAGTCCCTGTGGAGTCAGAAGAACTCATCCAGTTGGTGCAACACTGGAACTGGTATTCTGGAGCACTTTCTGTCTTTTATCTAGTGTTTTTCATGGAGAAGTGTTTTGCTCTGTCTCTCCTAATACACCATCTTGGATCTCCACTCATGGTTACTTCAAAATCCTTGTATGCTATCATAATTAAGATCTTTGGGTCTGCTTCTATTGTTTGTTTTATTCTCTTTATTATTGATCACACTTTTTCTCTCTTTTCAGGTGTAGTTATTTATTATGCTAGACATTTTATGTAAAATAAATACAGAGGCTTCAGGTGATGTTGTCATCATTAATTAGAATTCTCCATGACTTTTTGCTAGGCAGATAAAGTGAGTAACCAATCACCTTGAATCAACCAAGGATTGAGTGGGGTAGGTGCTGTTTGTAGGTTTACTGAGAGCCAATATACCTCTGATTAATCCCTCTTTATCAGGTGCATAACCCTTTGGGTGTTTTGTTTTGTTTTGTTTGTTTTGTTTTCTGAGAGCCTCTTCAGTCCTGAAAGATAACAGAAGACTGTGTAATTCCCCTCACAGATTTTGAGCCTTAACTTTAGCTACCTTAACTACTCTACTTCAAATTTGGCAAATACCATGACAAGATATTGACTACATATTTAAAGCTGGAGCTATACCTCCAGTGGAACTTTATCTCCTAAACACTTTATCTCCTAAACACAACAAAATATTTAACTTTGTTTTTTAAATTTTTCAGACCAGCTCACTAACTACCTCTGTGGCCCCGTAAATCAGCAGATTTCCCATGGGGAAAACCAGGTGTTCATATGTAGTTCTTGAGAGCCACATCACCAGAGAAAGTTTGAATAGTGTCCCTGTCTTGATACCTGAGACTTCTATACTCTCTGCTCCTTGTATCTGGAATACTTTTCTCTCCCTTCACTTTCTTCAGGCCTTTATCCCTAACGTGGAGAAATGCCTTGTGTATTTGAGGAAAAGCATGGTGGCTAGCGTTTCTGAAGTGGAGTATTAAAATATTAGGAGATGAGTGTATGCTGTGTGTCTGGGGCTAGATGCTTTATAAGAAATTGGATTTTACTTGGAATGAGATGGTAAGTCACTAAGGGTTTTATACAGATAAAGTGCACAATTTCATTTATTTTTTAAATGGATCAGTCTTGTTTTGTGAAGAAGAGACCTTATCAGCATGAGAGGCAAAAACAAAATTCAGGAGACTCATCATTAGATACAATTGCAAAACTTGGGGATCTGCAAAGATTAGCAATTAGCAAGATGAATAAGAAAGGATATGAGAATCAGAGAAGGCACTCAGTTTAGTACAAGAGAAGTCAAGAAGTGTGGTGTCTTTCTGTTATACTGACAAACTGGCTATCAAATAAAAGAAAGAAAGAAAGAAAGAAAAATAGTGTCTCGATTTATATCATCTGCCAATTAACATGAATACTGACATCATGGCTAACTTCAAGCTACCAATGGTTAAACAACTGGCCCTCAAATATCCTGAATATTTACCTATCAGTTCTCAGGAGCTGCTTCAATTTGGCCCTAGCATACCACTTGTTATTGTGGAAACCAAGTGAAGGAAGTGTTTCAGGGAAGAGGGAGTGACCAACTATGTCAAATTTCAGGTAAAACGAAGCTTAAAATTTACTATTGGATTTAGCAACATGAAGGCCACTGATGAACTTAAACAAAGCAAGTTTTATGAAGTGTTGGAAACTAAAGCTTATTGAATGAGATTAAGAACAATGAGAAGAAGATTTACGATAGAGGGAAATAGAAATGAGGCAACAGTTAGGAAGAGGGACAACAGAGCATGAATTTTTTTAGATGGAACAATATCTTGTTGGTATGCTGGTGAGAATGATCAATTTCTATTGGAAAAAATGATTGAAAAAAAAAGAGAGAGCAGTATTTCTGAGCTATGTTCTTGACTAGGCTAGAGAGTATGTGATCTAGGGTACAGTTCAGCAAACTACAGTCCATGGGCCAAATCTGGTCCAACACCTGCTTTTGTAAATTAAGTTTTATTGGAATGTAGCTCTTTATATATTTTCTATGGTTACTTTTATGCTACAATGGCAGAGTGGAGTAGTTGTGAGAGTCCACATGGCTCTTATAGTTTAAAATATTTATTATGTGGCCCTTTATAGAAAAAGTTTCCTGACCACTAATGAAGGCAATGTTCTTATCTAGGATAGAGAGTTCATCCACATTCAGGAAAGAAAGCAGAGTATATGACACAAGTAGAGGTAGGTTTATATGTGTGTTGGTAGATATTTGTGGATGTTTTCTTTTATTTGAATCTATTTTCTTAGTGACGTAAAAACTAAAATCATCATGTGAGTGTAAAGAGAAAGGAATGTATGATATGGTTATATGGAAGAGTATGTGAGCCACTTAAGGTTATTGGTCATGAATTTAAAAAAGAAGTATAGTCAGCACAGTTGTATACTCTTCTCCAGCCACACTCAGATGTATGGATGCCAGTTTAGTTCAGGGTTCCATGAGAAGCACATGCCAAAACAGGATGAGGTGTGCAAGAGAATTGTTAGGGGATTTGCGTGTTAGAGAAAAAGATAAGGATACCAGAAGTCATGGGGAAGAGGATTCATACCACAATGCAGGATGGACCACTCTTTAGAAGAGAGGGGGTAAAAAGGAAAGATGGGTAAGAATCTCAGACTGCAGCACAGTTCTTTAAAGAGTTTGATCAGGATGAAACTCACCCATCAGAGGAGTCTTGCATTAGTATCCCTGCTGTTCTCAGTCATTGGCTGGGAGCAGCTTGTGGAAAGCATAGACTTGTTGCAAATGCAGTGCTAGAGTTATAGTGCAATAACTGGGGCCATCAAATAATTGTCTACCTTCATCAGGACATCTGATTGATGGTAAGAGGTTGAGGGTAAGATTTATTCAGGGTTTGATTCTTAACAGAGGAATAAGGTGAAGGATAAGAGGGCAAGGATTTTGTGGATTATGCAAAGAAATTCTTATGACGAGACATGAAATAAGAAGAGGAGGAAGGGCATGAGTTGAGGGGGGGGGGACGGTGAAGTTTAATTCCAGGTGTGCTCAAGGAAATGCTATAGTAATAGAGGAAGCAAGTTGGACAGATGGATAGGAGGTATGTTATTGACCAGGCAAAAGGGGACAGGGATACGGGAACACTTGAACTGAGATTATGGAATGGTTGCAGTTATTAGGAATGTCAAAATCTAGTCTTACAAGCAGATGATTGAGATAAATCAGGTCTAAAAATCTTCAAGGCATGAGGAGTAGTAATAGGGATCAGGAGATGGTTGCCACAGTGAGCAGGATAGTTTTGAAGGAATCCAGTACAAGTTTTATATGCACTGCTAGAATAAATGATTTTTAATGTTCTTCCTGAGCCTTAGATTCCAAAAGTGTAAGAGGATGGAAAATGAATTATTAAAATAAAATAAAAAGGTTACATGATGCATATAGTTAAATGATTTCACATTTGCATAACCATGTATATATACACACATATATATAAAGTATGCATAATACAAAAAGTGATATGTATATAGTACTATTAGTAATAAATATTACTGTGTTATATATCAGGAAAAGATAATTTAGTCATTAAAATACACATATTAAAGAAATCCAGTAAAGCTTTGATCCTTCTGAGTTAAAAAATGGTTTAGAGTTATACACTCAGCTGCATTGTGAGACTCCATTTTCCTGGCAGTGCCTTGGATGTGAGACTCCATTTTCCTGGCAGTGCCTTGGATTTGATCTTTATCCTAATTTCTTAATTTTAACATCATTTCCCATCTGAAGAGGCAGAATTTTTAAGAATGTTGACATATTTTAACAGTTCTTCCCTCAATTTATCTCTCTCATCTCACATTTCCTTACAAGCCACAAGATAACAGAACAAAGTAGTACCTTAACACTTTGCTTGGAAATCTCTTTAGCCAAAGCACCCAGTTTATTAGGCACATTCTCTATTTTCTATGTTAACACAGGCCAGAGGATTGCTAAGTTTCTGCCACTACATAACAGAGATTCTCCCTTCCTTCAGTTTCATTTACATGCTCCTCACTTCCTCATGGACACTTGCCAGCCGCATCCTTAAAGTCTGGATTTCTACGAACAGTTAGGATTTACCCATAATGCTCCTCAAACTTCTTCCAGCATCTGGAACCCATTTGTGGAACCCATTTTTATGGCAGCATCCTGCTTCCAGGTACCTAAATCTGTGTTATTTATCTATAACCAATAATCCCCAAACTTAACAGCATATAACAACAAACATCTATTATCTCACAGTTTCTGTAAGTCAGAAATCTGGGGATGGCTTAGCCGTGTTTCTCTGGCTCAGAGTCTCTTCTAGTCTGTAATAAATGTGCTGACTGGGAATAAAGTATCTAAAGACTCACCCAGGAAGACCTTGTACAAGCTTCCTCACATGGCCATTAGCCAGAGACATCAGACCTGGTTAAGGGAGCCTCTCGATGGAGCTGCTCACAACCTGGCAGCTGGCTTCCTTCAGAGTAAGCAAGTGAAAGGCCAAGACAGGGCACTCAAGATGGAAACCACGGTATTTGAGAAACTTAACCTCAGAAGTGACATCACTTTTGCTATATTCTTTTTGTTATAAACAAGTCACTAGATCTTGCCTATACTAAGGAGAGGGTTTACAGAAGGTATAAACCCAGGAGGCAGGAATCACTGAAGATCATGTGTAGAGATCACCTACCACAATTATGTACAGTCAGGGTTGAAGAAAATACCGAATTTTAGTCAGAGGTTAGTAAAAATGAGATTTATCTGTTTTCCTCATCAAAATTCATGGATCTCTTGCATTAAGAACCCCAAGAAAAGAAAGCTTTTGACAATATGTTGACAAAGAACTGGATGGAAAAATTGAGGCAGGCTGACAAATGTTGGCATCACCAATAAGACTAGGTTATAGGATAGAATTCCCAATTGTATATAAAGTTTTTGCTTTGTTTATATACATGTAGAGAACATTCTAGCTCCTCACAAATCAACTGTTTTCTATAAAACAGCTTTTATGAAGTGAGCAATTTTCAAAGTACAGAATTTTAAATAAATGTAAATGTTCCATGCTTAGCCATTTACACAGTATTGTTATTTTTGTTGCATTTCATATTTATATCTCTATCATCTCTATTTATGTCTTTATCTATAATCATTAAACTCTACTACCAGGCAAGGAGTTTAACCTGGAAAATTTTGTATAAGAAGTTAAAGAATTTGGTAATTTTGAATTCCTTATTTTCATTTTCATGTTTGTTTTAGAAAAACATCTTAATTTGCAGTTCTTAACTTTCACCACTTGTGCTAGATTTTAATAACTTTTGCTTTCTTTCATCATTATAATGACGAAATTTAGTTAGGAAAACATATTAGTGTCATTTTTAATTTCTTCTTGACTTGCTTTATTGTACTAATTTTTATTTTTATTTTATTTTTTTATTTATGTTTTTTTTTGAAAGCTCTTTTTGTTTGTTTGTTTCCTGGCATCATCTTTTCCATTCAAGGATTTACATCATTTCTTCCAAAGCATTTCTCATTCAATGGACTATCATTTAGAGCCTAATTTATGTGATGTGTTGAAACAGATGAAAGGAGTGGAAAATAACAGTTTTCCTACAGTCAGCAGTATAATATATATGTATGATATGGTTTTATTTATTACTTACTACAACCCTCTAATTTAAGTTTTGCTACACTCACTCTGCAGAAAAGCGAACTGAGATTTAATTATTTCCTCAATTGGTCAGCAAATAAGTATTCTAGTATTAAAAGCTGAGTTTGCTTCACTGCCGAGTTGCTGTTTCCCCTCCTTCCAATTTCCATGCCACAGATAGGTATTGGATACCAAAAAATAGTAATATAGGACCCTTTCCTTTAAGTAGCTCATTGCACTTTCTTGGCACTTATAGTTATTATTGTATATATTTTTGCATTATATGTTGATTGATTTTCTGTTAAGCTAGATTATAAATATTTTCTACGGAGGAAACAGACCTAATACTTTCGTATCCTCTAAAACGTTGCTTATGTAATTTATGCCTTAATAAATGTATTTGTTTTATCACTGGCTGTTAAAGCAAATGATAGAAATATAATCCTAATAGACTGGAAATAGGACAGTTTTGCCTATGTCTTTCATTTTAATTCATTTGTCAGAAGAAAGAAGCAAATGACTTATTCCTCATTAAACAATAGAAAGTTAAGGATTTTTTTTTTAAATCTGTGCTTTGTGCTAAGTATAATTTCTTATTTTTTAATTTTTCAATACAGCCGCACAATAGTCACATTCTTAGAGCTAGCTTGTGGATGAATCATTGTGCAGAATCCCACTGCAAAATGTATCCATTCAGCCCTTCTGTGCAAGTGTGAGCAATTTTTTTAAAAAAATCATTCCCTTAGAAATGAAAAGCAAACCTTGCCCTGAAAATATTAACTTGCATTTAACTTTGGACTTTGCAACCCTCTGAAAAGAGTTCTTAGTTTCCCTAGTTTGGCAGTAGGCTGGTTGCTGTATACATTTCTATACTTAAGGTTTGTTATCAACTTAGTTTGACAGCTAAAATCTAGCATAATGATGTAGAAATATAAACAAATGTTAAATGCACTTCTGCATTCCAATAGGTCTTTTCCTTCAAAATCTTACTCTTAAAACCATTCCTTCACAGGAATGTAGAATCTGAGAAGACTTAAAAAAAAAAAAAAACAAAAAAAAAAAACAAAAAAAAAACCTTATATGATTTCATTTTATGTATCTAGTAGTCCTATTTGACACACTATTAGGTTACTCTAAGCTTAACCCAATTTAGATATGGATTTTGACCTGAAGTGACCTTGTTAGCTTTGCAAAGGATTGTTTCAATAAACAGATGGATCATTTTCCAAAGAGAAATTTCTAAAAATTAAAAATAGTTATTAATATCAGCATAAGACTTCTGTAAGAACAGCAAGTTCAAGAAATGTAAACTTCAAACCATGGGGAAATGGAATTCAGTGTTAAATTGGCTTATTAGTCCTTTTATTTTATGTGATTTATTTTATGTGATTATAATCCATTAAGCTGAATATCCACAAACCTCAAATTATCGGTTTCTTGGAAACATTTGTTGCATCTAGCATTTCTTATTGACAGTTTTTCTTGAGCAGTAGGCAATTCTGTTTAATTTATTTGTGAAAAGTATTATATTACTATAATTTTGGATTCCTTGGTAACTTAGTCTGAAGGAAAGACAGAAATTAAAACATAAACATTTACAAGAATTGCATTTGGCAGCTTTTCTGTCATGGAGCAAATATTAAAGATGTGATAAAATAAAACTTTATTATCCAAATTTGTACTTTAAATGTGTGGGGGGAGGAGGGGATTTGAATTTAACAATAAAATGGAGCTTCAGGAAGCAATTATTCTGAATTCAGATATCATTATAGAATATATTTCAGTAGCACTCTCCTGGTGCATTTAAAATGAGCTGGTTTGCTCATTTTGGGAAGTAGCTATCATTTAAGTTACATAATAAAGATAAGTGATTATCTTCATGCATATTTGCCTAGCAACTCAATAACAAACTTCTCATTTTTTCACATAGAGAAAGTTTGATCCAATAACTCAACTGGTAAAGAAAATGTGTGCTTGGAACTCTCTGCAGAATTACTTTTAGAAATCTGATATAATCTGTTGTTAGATTCAGAAAATATGTGCCTTTCCCTTACTGATTATTACATTTGACTTTTTTTTTTTAATTACAAAGAAAGATTATTTATTTCATTTAGTGTTCTCAGGAAGTATAAAAAAAGAGATTCATGCCACACATGCAGGCTCTGTTCTTTATTGGTTGTGTGACCATAATCAAAATTATTTACCTTTCTGAGACTCAGTTTCCTCTCTGAATCTCAGTTTTTCATCTTTAGAAGAGTAATGATAAGTTTGAATTCTATATATATTAAATTAATATATATGTGAGATGGTGGATGTGGATGTGTGTGTATAGAGTAGTACCCAGAATATTTTAGGTGCTCAATAAATACTGTTAAATAAATGAATGGACAGATGAATGAATGAATGTGTGTGTGTATTTGTGTAAGACTGTGTGTGTATATAAATCTGGGATCTGTCTGGTGCCTGAATAGTAGAAGAACTTAATAAATGATAGCTATATTATTCTTTTTTATTATTCTGGGAAATGATATACAGGTGAGTTTAGAGAGTTTCAACATCTCCATGCTATAAATGTTGCTGGCTTCTCTGGCTAACAGAGCCAAATGGAAGGGGAAATGTCTGTGATGCAGTCCTAGCTTGTCGGCCTTGTTTATTCCTTCAGTCAAGGATATGAATAAAGAACTAAGAGTAGCGCTATGTCCTTCCTTACTTCCAACACCACTATGACCTAATGTTCATGAATTTGTGGCCAAATATTTGGGTAACAGAAGGACTTCACATTCCCAATTTCAGTCCAGAGGGTGGTGGTGTGGTTAACATTTGCCCAGAGACCACAGGGAGATTGACAGCACTCTAACCTCCTGTTCTCAGAAAGTGAAATGTTAAAGGCTGTCTGTGTGGGGTAACCATATGAACCCATCCAGAGCATCTCCTTTTGGAGAAAGCAGATTGGTCCTTGCAGAATTTAGCCAAGCTCTGCTTTAAGAGGGGCATCTGGTGCAAGCAGTTCATAAAAGCTGTTAGAAAACAAAGGATTCTGGTTGGTATTCTCATGTAAATGGTTCATTTTGCCTCTTTTTATTCTAGATAAATTGCAGTTTTTCTTGTATCTTCCACTCTTTATCATGACATTCGAGGTATGAGAAGAGGAAATTGTTTAAAATATATCCATTAACTTGATATGCATAGATAATGAAGGCCATCCTACGGGATCTGTAAAAAGAAGAATGTGACCACAAAGTCAGACTAATAATTACTGTTTAGATGCTCCTATTTCAGCTTTGAGATTCAGGTTATGGCTCACAAATATTTGCATCTATAAGATTCATATAAGGAGGCAGTTAAAAAAGGAAATTCCTAAGTAAGTCGTGGGAACACAAAGGTGAACAAGACACTGTCTAGATTACCTAATACTTCACTTTGTAAAGGAAAGAAACAGGCATACCAGTAACAATCAAAAACAGAAAGCAGTAGCGTGCTGGTTTGAATGTATTATGTCCCCCAGAAAAAGCCATATTCTTTGAAGTAATCTTGTGGGGCAGACATATTAGTAGGGATTAAGTTGGAATGTTTGGATTAGGTTGTTTGCATGGAAATGTACCCCACCCAACTTCAGGTGATAACTCTGATGAGATATTTCCATGGAGGCATGGCCCCACCCGTTCAGGGTGGGCCTTGATCAGTGGAGCCATGTAAATGAGCTGATGGGCAGCTGGGAACTCAATGCAGTGCAGCTGTGAGTGACGTTTTGAAGAGGAGCCACAGCCAAAAGGGACTCTTTGAAGAATGCACAGGAGCTGCAGATGAGAGACAGTTTGAGGATGGCTGTTGAAAGCAGACTTTTGCTCCAGAGAAGCTAAGAGAGGAAAAACACTCCAAGAGCAACTAAGAGTGACATTTTTGAGGAACTGCATCCTAGAGAGGAGCATCCTGGGAGAACGCCATTCTGAAACCAGAACTTTGGAGCAGACACCAGCCATGTGCCTTCCCAGCTGACAGAGGTTTTCCAGACACCATTGGCCATCCTCCTAGTGAAGGTACTCAATTGCTGATGTGTTACCTTGGACACTTTATGTCCTTAAGAATGTAACTGTGTAACCAAATAAACCCCCTTTAATAAAAGCCAATCCATCTCTGGTGTTTTGCATTCCAGCAACATTAGCAAACTAGAACAAATAGGGATATACAATTAGTGCTAGACAGAGGAATATGCAAAGGATTATAGGCCTATGAAGACCTGTTTTCCCCAAGCAGATCAGTTCTTCTTGCAGAGTAAGGGTGGTGATAGGAGATGTAACATGTAAGCTGGTATTCAATGTGCAATGGGAAATCTAGAGAAAAGGCATGTCCTAAGCATGGGAGGTATTTGAGAAGACTCAGGAACCTTTTGGTTCAGGAGCCAGGGTGCATGAGGAAGTCAAAGGATGGAAGGGGGTTAGTGGGTGAGCTGGTCTGTGGAAAGACTTTTGGCTATATTTAAGTGTTTGGAATGTTTTTTGTTTGTTTTGTAAGCAGCTACGAGGTATCAAAGTCTAAATGGAAATATCACATTATCGAATTCTTTGTGTTGCTAAGAGAGAACTCTGATACTCTGATGTAGGTGATCAGAAGCTAGGAACTATAACCAATGAAATGGCAAAATAAAAACTAAAGGCCAGTGTAATTTTAGGGTGCTTTATGTCCATATCAAGAGCTGTATAGTAATATACTAATAACAGTAACAGTCAACAAGTACTACATATATATGTTATGTCAGGATAGAGAGAATTGGAAATGTTATGTGAGAGGAGCAAGAGACAAAAGAACTGGGAAGCTTATAGTGGAAAAGCACATAGAGAATGAGAATGTTGAACTGTTGGTTTAGTTGTTAAAAAAAAAGGTTAAACCTTTGGTCTTATCCATATCACAGGTATGCAATTTCACTCTTGCTGGTAAGTTATTCTTGTTATCCTTAAACATTATTAGCACTTGAAGGTTAAATCTTGCGTTTATGGACTCATGGAATGGGATGAATAACTTAACTGAAGTGAATAACGATTTAGCTTTTTGTGCGTGACTTTAAAGCCTTCAAAGCACATTTTTAACTATTATCTCATTTTATCTATACACCATTGGTGTGAAGTATTTCCAATTAACAAACACACCATGAGATACATGACTTGCTGAAAATTACAAAGATTGAGGAGAATCCTGACCCCTTGTCATGTTTTAGTTGCCACCATTGGTATTTCCTGGGGTACTTGGGAAGTCTGCTTGTAAATAGAAGTCTTTTGTGAGCATAGAGAACAAAGAATTTTTTTTTTTTTTTTAAATTTCTGTGGTTGATTGCAATTTCCTACAATATCAATCTAATTAAACTGTCCATACACCATAAAGACAGTCATATAAAAATAATGGTGGTTATTTATTGAGGATCTTACCTTATACCAAATATATATTATGTATCTCATTCATCCTTACAGCAATGCTGAAGGGAAGCTATTATTATTCCCATTTTACAGATGAGCAAACTGAGAGTGAAGTTAAGAAAACTGCTTAAAGTCTCATAGGCCTTATGATGATGGGCAGAATTTTAACTTCATGGCTTTCTAAATTCAAAGCCACTGCTATTTCTACTGCCAAGACATTCCTCTTTGGGAGGCAGTACTAATCCTCTGTCACCTAGAGGATACTAGTGGCCTATTCAATTCTAAAATTATGTAACACTTCAGCTCCAAGACTGAATTTCAAAGGAGAAATATAGGGACTTTTTTTTAGGGAAAATACATTCCCCAGAAAACAATAAAGAACTGGGTTCCAAAAAGGGAAACGAAAAAAGTAAGGAAGAAAGTACCTCCGTTGTTACTCCAAGTAGGGCAATTATCACTATTTTTTGAAATAGATATTAAAGCCAGTTCTCATTAAAAATATCTGTCTTTACTTTATCAAAATAGACAGAACGGCATACTGAAGCTATTTCTGTGCATCCTTTCTGGGCTGTTCTCTAATGGCGATTCTTCAAACATCTTCCTTCCCTCCTGTAGGACCATCACAGGAAGCAAACTTGCTTCTATCAAGTTGTCTTTCTACATTCTCTATAGACACATCCACTACCTGAGGGAAGGTTTTCTTCTGTGCAGATGGAAATGAGCAACCTCAGAGTGGAAGACGCTGTCTGTATCTTTGTCAGAGCTTTGACAATTTAGCCATTTGTACCCTTAATCTGGGCATTTGCCTTGACCTCTTGTGACATTGGGAAAGCCATTAGAACTTAATTTAATACTAGGTGTGATGATACTATTTTCAGGAAGCACATTATTTAAATTCAGCTTTGCTTCTAATTGTAATATGTTTTAGGTGATCTTTGAATCTTACAGTCCTTCTGGTATTCAGTTTACAATAGTGGAATGGAAGAGAGGAAAGAAAACTGTAAGATCAGCAAGTATATAAGTATATAAAAGCCATCACCTTTTGAGTAAGAAGTATCCTGAAAAGTTATATAGGAAGTTTATTTCTTTAAAGCAAGGGCACATCTTGATTTCTTCCTAATCTGTGCTGATAAAGATAGCAGTGTGAGTATCAGAGGGTTAACTGCCTGCAAGATTCGAGATTTAGAACTAATCAGTGAAGGAAAAAAGATCATGATTCTGCAGTAACTGTGGACAGGTCACCACCACGACAATGATAAACTGTGTAAAATACCACATATTTGTTTAAAGGCTCCCTTAATAATTCTGTAAATGTGAATCTTCCTGTAGCATATGCCAAATGCATTCTTGTTTCAATTGTTGCATGTATCATAACAGAGATGAGTCTCTACTGAATTTAGGTTTAGATGTCCCCCTGCTTTGATTTAGATTAAAATATATGATTTTCTTGCTGTGGTAGTTTGAAGCTGTATGTACCCAAGGAAAAAAAAATGTTCTTAAACCTAATCCATGCCTTGGGTGTGAACTCATTGTAAATGGGAACTTTGGATGAGGTTACTTCAATTAAGGTGTGACCCACCTCATTTTGGATGGAGTCCTTTATATATTGAATGATATTCAGATACAGGGAGAGAAAGGTACAAGGAGCAGCCAGAAAAGGGAAAGACCAAAAGATTCCACCGTGTGCCTTGCCATGTTACAAGGTAAGGACCAAAGATTGCTAACTGCAGAGTGTCACAACTTCGGAGAGAAAGCATCACCTTGATGATACCTTGATTTGGAATTTTTTCCAGCCTCAGAACTATGGACAAATAAATTCCCATTGTTTAGGCTGAACCATTGCATGGTATTTGCTTGAGCAGCCAAGGAAACTAAAATACTTGCCTTCAATTATATTATTAGAAATGTGCTATAATATTTTTGAGAGCTATGAAGTTTAAGAAAACACTGTCTTACAGCATTTTCTTGGTGCAGAGCAGTTTACATTTCAGTCGACTTTGTTTTTGTTTTTGTCTTTTTTTAATCTTGCTTGGATATTGATTAAGGGGCAACAAAGGGGTAATGGAACTTAAAACTGCTTTTATTTCTCCAAAGAGATGTTTGTAAAAGATAAGAAATAAACTATTAAAGGGATAGTTAAATATCAAAAAGAACACATTGGTAGAAATGTTCAATGCCCATTCACCATCAGCTTTCTGAATTGAAAGCTAAATCCTAAAATAAGATGAAAATACATATTTTGAATATATTTTGATTTTGTAAATTTTTGTGATACCCTTTACATCAAAATCAATGTTTTATCTCAGACATTAGTTTTTCTTGGAGTTATATGACTCCATACACACATTCTTCTCCACAATTCTAGCTGGCAGTGCAGTTTCTAAACAATTTACTTTGTAAATATAAAATCCTTTTGTGATATATATGATTCTGTAATAAGTTTTATCAGAATCTACTCCATCTTGCAATAAAGAAGAATGTTTTCTTAAAGTGAACACTGGAATCCCTTTATAATATTGATCTTAGGGTTACTTGTGAAAATCTATGATATCTACATATCCTAACTGATCATGTTTTAGATGTCAGTTTCATTTATGGAAGCAGAATAGTTCAGAGGAGAATAAATGTGAAATTGGAAATTTTTAAAAATCTAAATTATTGAAGCTGAAGAAATGATGCATTATTCTTACAGAGAAGCAGTTGATGATTGTGTATCCAACAGAATGCTTAGAATATTTAAGAAACACAATGAAAGTTAATTAAAATTAATTCTGAAAGCATCAATGAATTTTGCTTCAAAAGATATTAAAGAAAAAAATAAATGAAATAGCCAACTATATCCACCCTATTTTCTAGCTTGATTGAAATCTCAGTATTTTAAATTTCTTAACTTTGATGTGTATTTGTTTTCATCCATCAGGTGTTAATTCTTATTCCCATGGGAGCTGAAAGAAATTTTATAACTCTTTAGAGCCATCCTGATATGTTTCTTCAGAAACACTTCACCGATTTGCAGACACAATTTGCTGTGAGAACTCGAGAATCTGCAGCATTTCTCTTGATGTGCTGCTCTGGAATCTAAAAATTCAATCCCACAGGCCTTTTAAATCACTGTAAAGTTTTCACCCTTTTTGTGTCCAACTTTTCATAACCAACATACTGTAATGTGAGCCTTACCCGAAATTCTGCCCTGGATAATTCAGTAATTCTTAACAGCTGACTTGAACTTCAATATCAAATTTGAGGCATGCAGAGAGTTTTTCTCCTTTGGGCCATTATAAAACTACTAGTCAATGTCTTTTTTTTATTTTTTTTAAAGAAAGGAAGAGTAAAGGAAATGTAATTTTGTTACACATGTATTCTTTAATAATATACTGACATCTCTGTTTAATATTTTAGTCATAAATGGTAAATTTTTCACTGATTTTTAAAAAATTTACAAGGCCATCTAATGTAGAAGTGTGAGAAATAAAGAAAATATGATTAGTTTATTCATAGGCATAACAATTCCTTCCAAAAGCATTCTTTCTTTGGGGGTTACACTTACATGAAAGGCAGTAGATGGTCAAACCTATCTGACATGATGTTGGAATCAAAGCAAGTTAATGTTTAGTTCTTTCTCCATAGAGAAACAGAAGGGGTATATACGAAGTGGAAAGGAAATGATGAATAAATTTGCTTCGAAAGATTTTTATTCAAGGCAGCATTCACCCAAATAAAAGCCAAGATATATTGATTCTTTATTTATATGTTTATAATGAAGAAACATTAGAAGAAGAGAGAGGGGGGAAAAAAAAGACTAGCATGCTTTTACTTTTCATAAACATCTAGAAGTTGAGGTATCTTGTTAACATGAAGAGAGGAACTCTGGTACTACCTTGTCCCAGTTCTTATGGGACACTCCCATTAATTTAGATTAATTTGGTAACAAAAGTCAACATTAGTTTCAATTTCTAAATATTGTAGTATTCTCTGATACTACAAGAAGAAGAGAACATTGCTTCATCAACTTTAAAGAGCATATTTTAATAAATACATAAAAGATATTTTTGAAAGAACTTGTCTATTATTCAGAAGTAAATGCGTAGCTCTAGAGTACTTGAGAATCTTGAAAATGCATCAGTTGTCCTGGAAGTTTTGTTTATATTGTCAAATTTATAAATGAAAACAAAATTTCATGTTCCCACTTTTGGGAACTGATGAATTTTAAAGTTAATAGATTGCTATGGTAATCTTTTTATTTTTATTTTTTACTGAAGTTTAGAATAATTCAGTCAAGCTGTCTTTCAATTACAACCTTCCCACAGAAATTAACTAAGTAAATAAGTTCTAAAGCAATAATGTACCTATCTGAGAAGACTATTCATTAAGAGAAACTGCTAACTACTTCAAGAACAGGAAGTAAAACAATATTTCTCTTACAAGTTTACAAGATAGAGATATAGAAAGAAGGAACTTGGCTTGAGCATTGCAAGCAGTTTAAGTGATTTTATAGTGCTTATTTTATATTTTCCATAAAAACATACACAAGCATATTGAAAATTTTTAATTAAAAAAGTATATATCCCTTACCTTAAAATATCAACTATTGCTATTTTTGTGTATTTCAACATAGCTGTAATCATACTGTAGGCATCATATCTTTATTGTTTTTATAGTTCTAAACGTAACAAATATAAAATTCAAAGATTATAGAAAGAAATATATAATTTAAAAAACACCGCCTGTTTCTATCCTTGGTTTATTAACAGGTTCGTCCACATTACATAAAAAAAATTCTCACATATTTCAGTATGTTTATTATTATTTTTCAAACTCTGGGATCATAGAATACATATTATAGTCTCATAACTTGCTTCACCTAACAATATATAGAGCATCTTTCTCTGTCAGTGCCTATAAACCTATCTTTTTCCTTTCAATTACATAATATATAACAATTTGTTTGCCAATTTTATCCTAAACATTTTTCAATTGATTCATAGCTATAATTTTAATGACCATATTCCATTTAAAGATGGACTATAGAGTAAGTCCTTATCATTTATTTATTCCTAGAAATTTAGACACCTACTTGTTATTTTTTTCTTTTTCCTACATTTTTATAATTAATGCTGTCATAGACAACTTTTATTATATATGAAATTATTTCCTTAGTTTCTCAGAGGTGGAATTACCTCCTGGGTAAAAGGACATGACCTTGTTAAGATCTTCCTCAAATGGATTCTCAGCTTGTTCTTAACTCCCAGGGGGTGTGAGTTGTCATAAAGACTGTGCAGTAAGAGTCAGACAGAACTGGCTTATGGTCTAAGGGTCATCCTGTGTGAATTCGGACAGATTCCCTATTTCTCTGAATCTCATTTTCCCATACTTCTGAGTAAGATTAAATGTGAACATGGTAAGGACCTTCATTTTGTCACTGATACACCAAGCGACTTTGGGAAATTAGCTTTTTAGCACCAACATTTTTGTTGTGTGTATGACTTAAAAAGAGAAGGTAGAGATTGCTGTGTGTGCACAATGAAACATGCGGACACACCATCTTTTTTATTTCACTTGTTTCTTTGGAATTAATGAACATATTTTCCATCTTATTATAATAACAATTCCTAGGATGAGACATTTTTCTCTCAGTTTATGAAGAATCAGACTTCAAATGACTTACAGATGGGACTGGAAATACATTCTTGGTAGACTTGAGATGTGAATACATTCTAGAACATAGGTAGTTCAAGTAAGTTATAAAACACTGTTTAATCCAGAAATTTTCAAAAGGATTGACAGTTGTTTTGGCAGGGAAGCCATAGAGAAAAATTATCCTCCTGAGTTGTAATAGACACTGGTTCTGAAGATAAAATGGAAGGCAGAGCTCATGGAATAAAAGCCTATTTCAAAAAACCATGACCCAAGTTTTAGAAATGTTCCAAAGAAAGACACTCAGAGAAATGAAAACCAGATTATTTCACTTTATGCTGTAGCTGAGAAAAACTACTGAAAATATAAAATAAATCCCAGATTTAAAATATCAGTCAAGATTTTGAGAAAACAGTGGCAGCTTTGTTTTCAACTTTTAACCCAAGTAAGTCTTAGAAAACCCAGCAAGGCCACATTAATAAGAAAGTCTGTATCTTACGCTATGGATGCTAAGGTTACTCTTTAGAAATGTTTTTGAAATAAATGTAATCAAGCATTAAAGTAGCATGCAGTGCTAAAATGAAAACAGGTAGATTCATCACTCTATGCAATTTATGTTCCTTGAAGCATTGCCATTGTTATTTTTATTAAAGAATTTATGCACCATTATACACCAATGTTGGTTTTTCCTCACTGAGATGTGAATAGCATATAAAGAATGCTTTAAAAAGGGAATGGAATGTGTAAAATAAATCACTCATTTAATAGGTAAAGAAGAACTTTTTAACTAATATTCAGCTATTATTTATTCTTTTGCTAAGAATGTGTTAAGATAATATTCTTTCATCTAGATAAAAGTAGTATGTGTTAACACATAATAGATACATAATAATACCATTATAAAAAATACCACAAATGTGCCAACACTTAGAGCATCACGTGTATCTTTTTGGAAAATCCCAAGAATTCCTAGGCAACTGTAAGTCTTGAAATTAACACTTTAAAATAATGAAAAAGAAGGTGTTCTCTTGAATTAAAAAGGGTAATTAGGATTATATAAAATAAATTATTCAGCTAATACAGATATCTATTTTAAAAGAAAAGCAAAAATTTTCCTTGCTTTTTCAAAAATTTGATAATGTTTTAGAAATTCATTTTTTTAAATTTCCTACCACTCTAATATAGTTATTTATTATTTTGAACTATGTCATTATCTTTCATATTTAGTTTTCTAAGGCGCCCACACAGTTGAGCAGCTGGAAGTTTTTATTTATCATTTTCTAGCCAGCAGAGGGCAATAGAGTATTGTATATTAAACACCCTCAGCCAACTGAAACATTTCGTGGAGAAGGTATTTTTCTTCATGCACAAAGGTACAAAAATAAAGAGTCCTTTTATCAGTTTATCTATCACTAAAGTGTGTGTGTGTGTTTGTATGTCCCTTGTGTTTTGAATTATGTTTTTGATAATTCACCATAACTACAGTGAATTTATAATCTAAAATCCAAAGGAACTTGCATGAAAAATTAAAAAGTAGTCTACTGGTAAATGTTACCCAGTCTTTGAAGGAAATTATAAAAACTACAAAATCCTGAAATTTGTAAAGAAGTTTTACAGAGAGATTCTTCGCCCATTTCATATTATCAGGGAGAGAATTGTTTTTCAATCAGAACAATGCATCTCATCTCATTTATGTCTTTGCAGATAAATGGTTTCTCAGTCAGTACTTAAATTAAGTATCCATTAGTGTATCCATACCAAGCTTCATGTTTTAAGCTCTATTTAATTTATTATATTAATTATTGTTTTAAAGGAATTTTATGATTTACTAATGTAATCTCACAGAGTGAGTGAAGATAAATCATATGATGTGTAATGTGAGGAAAATCTTGATAAAAATCTAATTTAAATAAAATGTAATATTTACTTTCAAGTTTAAGTTAATTCTGAAGATTTTTTGTACTCTTTACTGTGTATTAGATAGTTGATTTGTTCATTACGTGTCATTATTATAAAGACCGGGAAATTATGGACTCTCTGGACTTCCCAGACTTAAACAGTTATGGTTCTTTGATTTCCAAAGCTATTGTTTCCCTTCAATAAGTTTCACCTACCCACAAATAGATGAGGATATATAAAGCTCATTCCATGACAATTAAGTGTACATATTGAGTATTTTTTTTTCATTTTCTCTGGCTTTGCACTGTACATAAACCAGACTGTACATCTCTGCACTTGTAATGAAGTATGATCCTAAACATGTGCCATCTTTTTGTCAGAGGAATAAAGTGAAAAATTATACATCTTTTGAATCCTAAATTGCTAATTTGGGAAGTATTATCCTTAGTTGGCTTTTAAACAATTAGAAAACTTTCTCACTATATATCTATTATTTATACAATCATTGTTCTGATATCCAGTTGATATTCACGAAACATTTCCCCAGTTTAGAAACTTAGAAAATATAATCATATATCAATTTATTCCACTTCTTTTAAAATTGTATTTTCATTTAAGAAGGAATATTCTTTGAAAATATTACACTAATAAAATCTGAGCACTATTGAACCATCACATTTCAGATATACTGCAACAACTTTAATTTTAGCAAGCAACCAGTTGGGGTATTAAAAAATGGATCACCACTAATACTATTGTTTAAAAGTATTGGGTTCTGAATACCATATACTAAATACATACTGTATCCTAAATATATACTAAACACTATGTTAATTTCAAACTCCCTTGATAATTTAATAATTACCTTAAATTTTAGCTATTTTAGAAATTCATTGTATATACATGTCTTTTAAATTGTGATTGTGAATTATGGCTTTCTGAACAACCTTTTAAGCAACACTTACATGCTTTCGTTTATTAATAAAAACAAAATTTGCAATCTACTAACTAGTCTAAACTTAATCTTCAGGTTTCCAGTATAGAACTCTCTCAAAGTGACTTAATAAAAATCATCATCAATTAGTATTTTATCATTGCTTGCCCTATTCCAAACACTATGAAGCACATTATTTATATTATTCATTTTAATCCACACAACATCCCTAGAATAGTAAAGGAAACAGGTCTTAGAGATGTTAAGAGACTTGTCCCTGCTCACCCAGCTATTCAATGTCAAAGATGGGCAGATTCTTACCCACTCAGGCCTTTAAGAAACAAATATTGTGTCTCATTCTTATTCTAAGTATGCACAAAACCATGTCACTCTTCCTGCTCCAAAGAACAAAGTTTAAGTAAATAATAAACACTTTAAACTTTTAATTTATCTGAGGCATTCCTACATCCTGCAGTTCACTGGAAGTTGAAGAGTATAAATATGTTGTGTACCTATTTTTTATTAGCGAAATATATGTATAAATATATATTTATATATATTCCACAATTACTAACAAGCCTCTGAAATGCATCAGCAAATAACATTTACAAGATTCTTATTCAAAATCATATCCACACAAGAGTAATATTTTGTTGGTGCCCATTCTATTATGTGGAGCTTGGTATCATTTAAGATTTACCACCATAAAAGTTTTTTTTAATCAACTCACAATAGCTTGTATTTGGTCAAGTCTATGTCAACTCAAGTTTATTTTCTGATTTATCTTCATATATCATCTTTCTTACTCAATTAAATCCAAGTATACTTGGAAGTAAGTAATGTATTATTGGAAAAAAAAAAAGATGCCTCTAAGTGCTAGAAGAAAATGTATGAAAAGAATGTGATCATATTTTCTTTTTTTAAGAACTATAAGCATTTAATAATGTTTTGATGTTTGTTTGTAGAGAATTTTACTGTATTTATGATACTTGCCCATAAAGTAGATACATGGCATAGCTTTCAAAATAAATTTCAAACATAACGATATCTCACGCCCAAGATTTATGTTCACTATCTTATTTAATCCTCACAAGAACAAAAGCATTCCTCAAAATGTATTACAAATAGAATAGAGCAGAATTTCTCAATCTTGACACTACTGACATTTGGGCCAGATTATTCTTTGTTGTGGGTGAGGGGCTATCCTGTGCATTGTAAGATGTTTAAGATGTTTAGTAGTATTCTTTAATTCTTTGTCTCTAAACACTAAGCACCAGCAGCAAACTCCCCTTCACTCTCCAGCTGGGGCAACCACAAATGTCTCCAAACATTGCCAAGTGTCCTGAGGGGAAGGCGTAAGGGGTAGGGGGCAAAATTGCCCTGTTTGAGAAAACTGAAATACAGTAGACCTTTAAGGAGCTTCAACCAATAGATCATTTGCCTCTAGGAAATAGATTAAATTTCAAAGTCATGACTACCCCAATATCTGCATGTAGAACTGTCTTCGTATTCTGTCTATTAGTTTAGCTAAGCAGTTCTCAAATCTTAATATGCTATACAGAGTTGTAAGCACAATGTACTTACATGCTCAGTGTACTTTGGTAAGAGCTAAAATACCAGTGGTGAACAAGTCAGAAGTCATTGCAACTGTGTCAATTACAAGACTTGCAGAAAAGGCAAGTTTAAAGATACATCTTTGCAGCAATTATTTGTGATCAGTGCTAGGGGGAAAAAATCAAAGTCGTTCTAAGAACAACTTTGTAACCTGATCTACTGGGGAAGGTGGGAAATGGCAGGTCAGGAAGGCTTTACTGAGGAAAAGACTTCCATCTGAGACTTGAAGGATGAGTAGGAGTTACCCAGGGGAAGTCTGGTCTAAAAGGTAAGTTCTTCAATCTGTGTCCACTTAGCTTTTACCTGGAAAACACATTTAATGATGCTCTAGGATATATAAATTTGTCTACAGAAACATATCTGTATAAACATTAAGGGGAGCGAGATCAGAAGAAGAATTTAGTGTAGTGAAAAATCTAATTTGTTAATTAGACTTTGCCAAGTGTACTCTAAATTTCATTATGAGTGAGACAATTGACAACAATTCACAATTGTTTAAAAACAGACGGATTTGTCTGATAAAGATCTGATTTTCAAAAGGTGATAAAATTATTACTTTCAAGAAATAATGGTATTTTCTCTTCAATCTGTAAAATATCCAATATAAGAGAATTAATGTTCTTTCTTTAATTATTCTAACATTATGGTTCATATTTCACCAGAGAGGGGGAGGATAATTAAATCTTTCAAACTCCTGTTGCATGCTAAGCCACATGTGGCTTTCTGAGGAAGAAAATCAAGAAATATGTGATGTTATAATGAACATAATACCTCTTAGGTTGATTCCTTTTTAGACTAGCATATTTATGTACGATCACATTATGCTCACTGTCAATAATTATGATAGCTAAATGGTAAAAAAAATTCACTCCCAGCTGGGAAAAGCAATTAGCAAAATAATGAGATGTGCTTAAGTTTATACTTTTTCCCAAAGGTAACTGTTTAGGGAAAGCCTTGTGTCTTGATTTATTGCCCTTGCTAAAAGAAAAGGGTTTATTTTCTGGTGTGAAATACAAGACCTGTGAAATTCAAACATACTTGTGAAATATAAACACATTTTCATTTATTAATCGGCTGTAATGAAGGCAAAAGGCATCCCTTGAACAAACAAATAATAACTCCAGTGGAAAAAAGTGAAAACTTTAGGTGTTAACAATTATCTAACAGTTCTTCATTGTTGTCTGTGATCGTTAACTCTTATTTACATTGGTTCTAAGACCATTTGAATAAAGCAAGCTTCACGGTAACTTCAAACAGTTCACTTAATAAATTGTGGGAAATATCTATTACTACTATAAAATATCTTTAATTATAATGAAATTTGCTGACAATTTCAGCTAGCAAGACAGCATCCTCATAAGACTTTTTAAAATCAGATCCTGTGTACTTTAGTGAAAATTGAAAATAACTTAAATATCTACTAATCAGAGTTTGGTTACATATGTTTAGTACATTTATGTGATAGAATTATATGTATCTCTTTTAATGATAGTATTGAAGAATATTTCATGACATGGAAAAATTTTTATGACATTGTTGAGTAAAAACATAACAGTTTTCAGAGTATTATTCCATTTTGTAAGAAGAAAAGTCTATACAGGCAGAGAGAAAAAAGGGAGAAAAGAATATACAATAAAATGTTGAAAGCATATGTGATTATATGAAAGGCAATTACAAATTACTTATTTTGTTTGTATTATCCAAATATTCTAAAAATATATTTATTCCTATACTACAAAGAAAAATAATTGAAATCTCATTAGAACAAATTAGGATCTAAATACAGAATGTAAACCATATTTTAGTAGGTACTTTAACAATATAGTGGCAAACTGTTGACATACTAAATTAAATAGTTTTTGTTTTTGTTTTTTTTACTTTGTGGTTGAAACATTATAGGTAAAAAGCAATGTTTAGAAATTCTTGGTATAAATAGAATAATGTTTTGGTATGACATTTTGTTGGTAAGATTGTTTTACTGACTTCAGCAAACATTTGTTTTGTTTCAAAGATACACACATGATACAAATGCAGTAAGATACTGTACTGCACCAGTGAAATTCTACCTTCTAGGTGTTATAAAGCAGCTTTAAAGCACTATATAGTGATGGGAAATCGAGAAGATGAGATTAGATGAATCAACAAAGACTGTTGGTTAGAATAATGGAATTAGATGATTTCTTTTGGAATGTGTCCAGGATACTAGAGAAAGGGTGATTAAACCCTTGGGGAAATATATAATTATCCTTGTTGTTAAGACAGTAGGTTTACATTTCATGTCAATTTTCAACAGCAGTTTGTTTCTCAGCGACAATTGTAGGATGTGGATTCAGTATTTAGCCAGAAAAATGAACACCTCCATATTTAGAATCCTAGTCTTCAATCACACTAGGCAGCTATTAAATCCCAAAGCCCCAATTTAGCTTTTCCAACGTGAAGTCATTTTCTTTAAGCTATAAGAGAGAAATACATTAACAGACTATAAAATAAATAACATAAAACTTTCAATACAACTGATGATACCATGATTTAATGAATTGTTCTTTATTGTTGTTGTTATTATTTATGACATATTTGTGTATCCTTTTTTCCAAAGTTAATGTAACATTAAATATTTAGTTCTATTTTTATTTTCCGACCTAGAAAAAAAACTTCTAAATCAGAAATTCATATATAATTTCAAGATTTTTTCAAAATTAACACATAATTTTTTTAATGAATGGATTTAAATAGCATTATAACCTCAGTAAAATATTATTCAATGAATAAACAAAGCAGCAGGTGGGACTAAACGAATGCACAAAATGACATAAATCCCAATATATGTGCCTCAAGCCTATAAACATCTTGTGAAAGGATTTTTTAAAAGCAAATGAAAACCCCAAAACATCAAACAGTTTTGTAAAATTCATCTTCAGAATTAAACATATTGTAAATTACTTACAAAATAGTTTGTGTTCAAATTGTAAGCCTATAGAGTATGTCATTCAGCTGTGCAGCTGTTAACTATGATCCCAATTTAAGAGAATTTTGATTCATGATTAGAATAGTATGTGCTTTGTTCCAGCTATATCTGGAAGTAAAAACCAAAAGACATCAAATCGTATGGTAAGATATAACTATACATACATCTCTATGTTTTCCAATGTACTGTTTTAATAAACTTGTACTATATACTTTTTCATGCCTTCTAATTAAAGTTAACAGAGGCAAAAAAAAAAATGCTTTGAATATTTTGGGCATAAAATAAAAAAGATTTAAACATCTAAATCCCATATAGAAGCAGAACTACAAATGCATGTACTTCAGAATCACTTGTTTGTACTTAATCCCCAAATGAAACCAGGTCTTTAAACAAGCAAAACAAATCTGACACAATGATAGCTTTCTCCAGTTAGAACCTGATGTGTATGACTACCACTTCTTTTATCACCAACTTTTATTTGTACCTTCACAGTCTGATGTAGGGGTAAGAGCCTAGGCTTTAGATCCAGACTGACAAGTTTCCAGATTGCTCCATTTCTTTGTGTACAAAATGGAATATTAATAGTAACCAACCTAATAATATTGTTCTGAGGTTTAAATAAATTATAATATATAAAATTCTTAGATTTATACCTCTAGCATTAGTCAGTGCTGTATAAATTTTGGCTGCTATTATTATTTTTATTATACTATAAGGCACTAGAGATACAAAAAATAATAAGTCATGGTTCCTAGACTCCTGAGGAGAAGGCAGAAATATGTAAAATTCATTATATAAATAATAATAACATAATATTATTGTACTGTACCATATCTAATGATGAAAGTATTCTAAAGAAAGAGAATCTTGTTCAAGAACCTCTGATTACCTTGCTCTGGTGAAAAGAACTATTCTCTAATAATGTAAAGGCCTGGATTCTGGTTTTGAGTAAAGGATTGCTCTGGGTAAAGTTAGTTTCTTTAGACTTCAATTTTCTCATTTAAGAAAAGCTGATCTTGAAGGTTGCTTCTAGTTTGAACATTATATACTTTAATCTCAGTCAATAGTTCTAACCTCATTGCTCCCAAATAATCTGATTCAAATAAGTATGTGCTTTTTTGTAAGTAAGAATGTTGTTTTTTAAAGTCATTGAAATTCACTGAGATGTCAACTCCATGAATGGTATTCACTTCAGTTCTCTGCTAGATGAAACAGATAAATAGTTGAACTATGTATTAGAGAAAATATACTCTCAAACTACAGAAAAAGGTTCGTTAAAGAAGTGTTTCTCCAAAAGACATTAACAATGAAATAATATTCATTCATTCATTCATTCAATAAACATTCTAATGTCTATTAGGCACCAGGTACTGTTTTGGATACTAGGAATATAAGAGTGAACAAAACAGTCATGAATCTCTGACCTCATGTTACATTCTAAGAAGAGGGGGCAATCAATAAAAACAAATAAGAAAATATGTAGTATCTTATATGGCAATAAGTGCCCAGGAGGGGGAAAAAAACACAGAAGGAGTATAGAAAGTATTGTATAAGGGTGCAATTTTAAAATGAGTGGTCATAAATGACCTCTCTGAGAGTTTTATTAAAACCTGAGGGAAGAGAGAACATAGGCTTGCAGATTTATAAAGAAAAACAAGTGCAAAATCCCTGAGGCATGTGCTTGGCTGAAACATTCTAGGAATAGCATGAAGGCTATTGTGGTTGAACAAAGCAAGCTAAGGTGAGTATGAAGGAGGAGATGATATTAGGGAATCATAGGAGACCAGCTCATGTGAGTCCTTGCAGACTTCTGGAAGGACATGGGCTTTCACTCTTAGTGAGATGGGAAAACCATTGGAGGGTTTTGAGTAAAGAGACGTGAATCTGACCCAGAGAGCTAATTTAACAGGGTCACTGTAGCTGTTCTATGAAGAATGGCTAGAAGTGTAGTTACTTCAATTTATGGACTTTCTCAGTAAAGAGTACTGTGTTGCTCATTTTGAAACATTAAGTTTTCCCCCAGTAACTACCTTATGCAGTTTAGTCAGAAAAACTGGATTTTAATTGTCAAGTGTGGGGAATAAGAGGTATTACTACAGAAGTACCATGGTAGAGACTGACCAGTGTGTACTAAAGAGACATTTTCTCAAAACTATCCTCCCTTGGAGACTCAAACTGCTTTGGGAAACTTTACTTTTGTTGAACACAGTCTCCCAAGTCTACCCTACCATGGAACTCATTTATTTATTATTATTATTTTTTTCATTTCCCCCAGGTGCTTTGGTTCAAAACAAGGTGGGTTCAAATATAAACCCCACAGTTTCTGAGCCTCTGATCTTTGAGTTGATTATTTATACTTTCTCAACCTCATCTGTAAAATGAGATAATACCATCTCATGTGATCATAATGAGAATTAGATCAGATAAATTTTAAGGGCCCCAAACAGCATTTTTCAATAAATCCTACTTCCCTTTGCCCCTCTCCTTTATCTTCAAACCTAACCATCTGTTAACATTAAAGGAGTGAATTCTACTGGGACCCATTGTTACTGAAACCCAAGATCCCAGGGTCAATCAAAGGACCTTAGCAGTATAGCACCAAGATTAAAACATCTATGACATCCCCAAGATGCTGAAATGCGAAACGGCAAGGCAAGCACAGTCACAGTAAGTCTTGAGGGTATCATAGTTTACATTTTAATGAATCTTGGAAAACCTAAATGAGAGTGGGGTTCATGATTAGGTAAGGCAAATGGGACTCTATTCCATCATTTCCTGTATTGAAACCATCCGCCATTGTGTAAGTACCGTAAGTCTTTGAGTAAGTGAAGAGTGATAACACAGGAAATCTCTTCTCACTGTGGTTCCTGATTTGGGTCACATAATTCCCAGTTCTAAAATGTAGAAAAATAAACAAACAAAAGCAGTTCTGTTAAAACATGTCCTGTTTACATTTGAAAGAAAGGATCTTGGGAAACTTTATTCTATTTCCTGAAAAGGAATAAAGTCACATATACTCTAAAATCCTACCTAGCCTCTTTTTCTTTTTTCACTAGTCTAACCCTAACTTATTTCTCCTTTCCTCGCACTCCTACTGCACATAAAATCTATCCCCCACTGTGTGTCAGTTTATTACATGGGACTTGTTGCTGTCTTGTGTGGCACCTAAAATCAGGCCTAGCACACAGTAGATATTCCAACAAGTGTGAATTTATTTTCTCTTTATTAGGGTTACTTTAGGTTACTTTTTAAAATGGAACTTTCGTCATATCCCCAAAAGTTAGAAAAGTACTCAGATATTCAATTATTCAACTCAGTTAATTGATTCAGGTACCAAGGGTTGCAAAAATTATTCAGCAATTTCTTGCAAAAAGTGCTAAGCTATCTGCTGTGCCCTGGGGAGGGGGAGAGGCAACACAGCCTTGGAATGTACTGTGTGTATCATGCTGATCTCACCAGACCCACTGGAACTTCTGGCTTGAATCCCAGGCTCAGTTTGGTTCTAAGGCTTCTTGCTAAGAGGGGAAGAGAGAGAAATATTCCTGTTTGCAATTTCCTTAGGAACTCCACTTTGGTCCTCCTAGGTATGTGGGATCTGGAATCCCTGGAGAGCCCCTGGGAGTTGTGGTATTTCCTGAGTTCCTGTTGCTACTCCCATGAGAGATAAAATCAGATCAGAGCAACATCAAGAGATCATTACTGCTCTAGAATTTGACCTTCAAAAATCAATACTTCAAAGAAGCCCTTATTCATGGGACTGCTGAAAGGTATTATTTCAGGTTTCTTCAAAAATCTCAATAAGACATTTTAGGAGTTTTGAATTTCATAAGTTCCAAAAAAGACCAGAATCTCTAAATAGACCTTTAGAATCCATCCTCACTCAGATCATAGTGATCAGAGATGGATTCCTGAGCTCAAATTAAAACACTTTCCCCTTAGCTTGACCTTTCCCCTTAGCTTACTGTTTCTTGCATGTAATTGATGCCCAGTAAGCGTTTGTATGTGCTAGTAAGGGTGACTGAGTGAAAGGTAGAAGTTCGGAAAGTTCTCAGGTAAACTTGGTTTCACTTGTTATAGATCCTAAAACCTTCTGAATACAAATTCTTGTCTTCAGATGTGATCTTTACTGATAATTGACCAAAGAGTACACTCTGGATGGGGCTAGGGAAGAAGAAAAGGCCAACATATATGAGTTGTTGATGATGCCATTCATCAGCAGCCAGGCCAAGTGTTAATTACTGGAGGATTCCAGTAATTTATCTAACTCTCCTATGTAACTTAATCTCTAGGGGTGGGGCAGACTAGTTGGAGGCAAAAGGTGTCACTAAAATTGAGAGATAAAGGAGAAAGTATAGTTTCTATCCATTGACAATGAGATGCATGGTAAAGGAGATCTTGAGACATCTTAGCAAACTTCTGGAGAGCAGGAGGTCTACTTTGGGAAAACAATACAATTGAGTTCCCTTACACATCTTCTACTTTGTATTTAAATAAAAGTTTTACTAAGTGAAAGTTCAAGATCTTTATTTTAAAATGCACTCAGATCTTATGATAATTTGAAGTATTCTCTCAATGAAACTCCATGCTTTAGTTTATTCATTTTCTATTTACTAGGTAAGCAAGCATATCTTAAAAGCACATTTTATCCCAAAAAGGAAAAAAAAAGATAAATTCTATGTTTCTTACTTAATATCTTTTCACTAAGAGCAAATCAATATGTATTTTCCAGCATTCACTGCACATTCTTGCTTTTATTGCTAGAAAGATTTTGGTTGGAGTCTTTGAGTTCTTATCTCCAGCCTGTTTACTGAATTTTCAGTCATCTTTCTCAGGATTAAACTATCTATCACTTTCAATGATATGTGTTGTTATGGAGTTCCTTTCCATAGAATGTGGATCTGAGGGCTTTTGGCAACCAAAATGAAAGAAAGAAAAAATCACCACCGCATACAGAAAAGAGCAAATCCACCCACCTCCACTTACCCGGCAATTATTTTCTCCAGAGGCAACCACAGTAAGCCTCTCCCAGTGTATCCCGTTAGATACAAAATAATCATTTTGAAGTTACTGTACCTAACTTTGTAGGTAATAATTTGTTAAAAAGTAAAATTGCTCTAAGTACCAATATCTGCTGTTTTATCGGGCACTCACTACGTGCCAGGTGTTTTACATACAGTATATTATTTAATAGAAAGAAAGAAAGATGAATGAGAGAATGGATGAATGGATGGCATGAATGTAAGAATGCCCATCGGGTGTGCCAGTTTTCTTTTGCTTTGGGTGGGATTTCCTAATACAATGAAGTATCTCGTGACGTCCTATTTTCTGAAGAAAAAAAAACTGGACTTAAAAAGAGTTCAATCAACGTAGTTTAATCAAGACCATGTATTGGGCGTCAGCTCCCACGCCGGTTGATTTTGAAAGGCTGAATGGTTTCTCTTATAGCAGCAAACTTTTGCTCCAGCAGTAGCCAAGGATGTTTTCCCGCATTTGTTCCTCTTCTTAATTACTTCCCCATTGTTAAACTTCCAATAACTAGAATCTATTAAGTCGAAGTAGAGACTCTCATGTGAAACACAAATTAGGAAAAGACTCCACAACCCACCCTCATACCCCTCGAATTTTATAGCCTTTCTCCATGACCCTCAACAACTACAATTTAAAATAAAAGGATTGTTGTAATCGAGTGCCCATCTGCTGATATATTCTAGATATCAGATTTTTTTTTTTTTTTTTTTTTTTTTTTAGTGGAGATGGGGCGCAGTGAATGTAGAATTATTTGAGTTTATTCCAGCCCTTGGAAGCGGTAAAGAAGAGGTTAAACTGGACCAGGGAGGATTTTTTGAAGTCTTTGGCTGGGCGGTTCCATTTGGAGAAAGTGCAGGGGTGATAAGGGTGGCGAGAGAAACACGGCAAGTTCCCATTTGTTTGGATTTCCGATCCTGAACAATTTGATTCTCACCTGAGGGCGCAGTTGGGCACCCCTAGCTTGACGATGGAAATATTAAGGAGCAGAACTTGCCTGACCAGCGCCTGAAGAATACAGAGTGGGGCATGCGAATGACTGTGCGGCCCCTTTAAGTATTCTTGGGCCGGGGAGGAGAGGGAGGAAACTGGGAGCCGCCGGGAAGGTGGGGGAAACCCACAAGCAATTGAACCAGAAAGGAGGCTGTGTGAGAGCAGAAACTTCAGACGTTGCGGATCCCGGCGGAGCCGCGGCAGCCGTCGTTCCCACCCGCAGCAGCATCCTCCAAGCCCTTCGCCGCTACCTAGGGGAAGTCGGGGAGCCCCGGAGCCGCCGTTTCTCGGCTGCTGCTGAAAGCCAGGGGTGCAGGCAATCACCCCCAGGAAGTTTGGGCTCCTGCGTCCTACCCGTGGAGTTTGGGGTATCTTGCGCTCGTGCGCCCCAGCAGGCAGGGGACCGGGGACCATGGTGGGCGCCGCACCGGGCTGTGGCTGGGGGCGCCCAGGGGGCGTGCATGTACCCGCGGACCTGCTGCTGTCGCCAGTGCCCTCTGCATCCCCCAAGTGATGGGAACAAGGGTCTGCCCAGGCAGCCGCTGTCGCCGCACCGCCCTCTCGCTCGCCCCCTGCGCAAGGAATCAACTAGACACACACCCGGCACCCTGCGCCCGTAGTCCGGAGCTGCTAGCTCTGCCTTGGCTGCCGTCGCCGCCGCCGCGGGTGGCCCGCTGCTGACTTGGCTTGCTTGTAAGACAGAAAAGCACTTTTTGGCCTTCCCTAATCCGTTCCCACACCCCAACTTTGCAGCCGCCGCGCCCGCGGCGCTCGGGCGCACAGTGTGGGGGCGCACGCCAGGAGGCTCGCAAGACAGTAGAGGCAGGAAACCGCACAACTGCTCTTCTGTTTTAGCTCTTTGTTGTTGGCTTTGGATGGTCCCTGGAAGTGGCCGAGCCTCCTCGAAAACCCCGGGACCGGAGGAGTCGAACATTAGGATTGTTAGTCTGAAAGGACTCCGAGATATTGACAAGCGTCTGGAAGGGTAGACAAGTAACTGCGTTGAAAACTCCTGGCGGATTGACCCACGTTGCTTATATTAAGCCTTTGTGTGTAGTGTGTGTGGTGTGTGGCTTCATAAATTTGGGGACCCCATTTCTATTTCCTCCTCTTGGCATGAGACTGTATGCAGGAGCCACCCGAGGACAATGATCGCGGAGCCTGCTCGCTTTTACCTCTTTGGATTAATATGTCTCTGCTCAGGTAACCCCGAGTCTTCTTTCTTCACTCGATTCCCTTTGCATGTCCGTTCTCCACTTTTCAAAACTCGACCCCCGAATTCCCTCCTAAGGCCCGAGGTCTCGGTTCCTGCAGGCTTTTTACGCTAGAACGTTCTTAGTTCGCGCTTTGGGTTGCCCCTTTTCTCCTTATCACCCCAAATCCACCCCGTTGACCTCCTCAGACACCTCGGCCTTTTGCCAAGTTCAGGGCAATCCCGGATCACTCTGGGCAGATGCACTTTTGAGAGCAAGGTTAGGAGGAGGCAGCGGTTGGCAGTGAGCTTGGGCCCCTTGGATGGGCTAAAGTGAGTTTCATCCACCGAATGGTTCCTTCAGGGAGCCTGGGGAACTTGTGGCCCAGATTCAGGATTCCTGAACCTGGTCCTCCAATTCGCACCCGCCCCCCTCTTCAGGTCATTAAGAGTTTTATGTAACTGAAGTATGTAATTAAATTAAATTCTGAGACAAAAAAAAAAAAAACAAAAAACAAAAAACAAAAAAAAACCCACATTAAGCAATAACTCCTTGTGGTAGGCTGTAAACTAATCCACTTCGCCTTACTGGGTTTAGAAGGAAAACAGAGAAAAGTTTGCAAGTATCTGAAAGGGAACAGTTTGTTGCTTGGGGATTCTCATTGGTGAGGGAACACAGGGGGCTAAATTTAGGATTTTTTTAGGATTAATTAAAAGTTCTGAAGCTCTCCATATGAAGTGTTGGCAAGATGCTGCACTGGTATCCTTCTGACATTAAAGTTCCCTCTGTATCTACAGTTACAAATAGTTTCCTTACACTCCCTAAGAAACTTTTACTGTGGGTGAACTGAGCCACAACTCAACTTTTCTTTCTTCTCTTTTGGTAGATTCTGTTTTCAATCAAAAGTTTAAGGGATCCGATTTCAGGCCTTAAAACACACATTCTCACACATGCACACACACATACAATGCACATCAGGAAATTTTTACAGATGCATTCTAACTACTGAATTCCATCAGGGCCTATAGGTTCGAATCATTCAAGTTGCATAATTATGAAACAGTTTTGAAAGTTTGGTTTGATTTTTTTTTTTTCCCCTATGGCCAACACTTTCTTTCTCTCATCAAGGATTTTACTTAAGTAAAAAAGTTCATGTAATATGAACAGAAAAAACAAAGCAAAACACCACCCGTATCAGCTAAATGGTAACAAAACCTTAAAAGAATTTTAGCCCATGAGATGTGTTTCCTGGCTGAAAGTTACAAGGTTCTGCAACTAGACAACTAGACTAAATAAAAAATTCATTAATTTATTATTCCTTTGAAGAAAACAGACAACTTAAGTTTCAGCCTCTGGTATCTCAAATATGTCACAGTGGATGGATGAGTAGATTAACTCTTAGGACCACCTTTTCCCAGTCCCACTTCCCCTTTCTATATTGTAGGGTTTTTTGTTTTGTTTTGTTTTGTTTTTAATTTTTAGCTTTTATATCTGAATGATTGAATAGCACTCTCACCCCCACCCCCCGCCCCCCACACAACATACACACACCTAGCCATGGATGCAAATCAAAAACATTAAGATCTGATCTGTATATTTGCCTATTTGCCTCTCTTTGCTGTGTCTGCCCCTAGTTTAATTTATAGCTTCAGATACCTTTGAGATTATTGTTGATTTACCTTCTCTGTTAAAGTTTATTCACGTGTGTAAAGTGAAGTGTCAGTGTGATAAATGACTGGAAGGGCAGATTACTGAAGATAGGGGGATTAATGGTCATTAGTCACTGTTTGAACTGAGTTTGTATATGTTGGGACATTTTATCATGGCTGTAGATTAAAGATAGGGTCACTCTAATAGGATATCACTGAAAGCTGGTCATGTCAGTGTACAAATTCTGTCTTCACTTGGAGAAATATCTGTGTGTATACTCTCCTACCAGATTTAATAATTTGATTAGTAGGTACTATCTAAGGTGTGTAATTTGGATACATATGATACATCTTTATAATCTTAGAGCTAAGATGATTTCTGAATTTATTTTCTAATTTAATTTTCCACTTAAGCCATTGATAGTTTTTATAAGCCTAAGTTTTTACTATAGATGTGCTTATCTATTCCTGCCAAGCTCTAGGCCAGAGGTGTCTGCGAGTTGCTCCCTCATATTTTAACATGAAGCTTTTTATTATTCACCCAGTGACTTTCACTCATGCTGTGAACTGGACATGGGAGGCTAAATTATTGGGCTTCAGGGTAATCTCTTGGTAGTTTACTGTTCTAAAGCAACACTATTCATTTGAATAAAACTTCATAGAACTCAAATAAGTAGCTAGAGTTGGAAATGTTTAACACACCTGGCCAGTGAATGAATGAAGTTCTTGAAAGACTTTCATGTTTCATGTCTTGCTTCAAGCCTAAGATCACAGCCTATCACTTGTTAATGGAGTGTATTTAAGAGAAATGTGGTGAGCTTAAATAAATCAAAGTGCACTGAGGGCGTAACGGATCTTCAACAAGATTTAACCTGTACAGGCATCTATTGGTTGGTTGTCAGGTCCTTTTTTTTTTTTTTTTCCTTTTTTCCTGTTTTTTTTTTTAAACTGGCTGCCAGTTTAACAAAGTCATATAGTTTTCTTCAAACAGATCACAAACTCCATTTGGGTGTGTTGTCATACTGAATGCCAAGTATTGTGTTTAAGAGTGTTTATTTTCTGTAGCCTTTTATTTATTAACCCAATTCTATAATATATAACTGTTTTTATCCTATGAATCTACAATTTGGGGAAGGAGTGGGTATTTCTAAAAAATGAACTTTTTCATCGGCTTGTATATCGGTGTTTCTATGGATCGTTAGAGGGTTTTCTTTGGGGAGAGAGGGGAATGGCAACTAAAGAAAATCTGTGTGATCTCTTAGGAACTGATTCTAAGCATTCTTCCTTCATAGACTTCCTCTCTCAAATCCATTTGTTGAAACTTGCTTTTATGTGAAAAAGTTATTGAATTTCAGTTCAAACAGAGGATGAGATCTGAATTTCAAATATAAAGTAGAAGTCCACTGGCTCTTTCTCTCCTTTTTCTTTTCTTTTTTCTTTCTTTTTTTTTGGTCACTTTTGGGAAGAAAAGCCTTTTTTTTTTTTATATATAAGTTTCAATATGTAAGCCACTTTTCTGGGTCTCTGGTGTCTCTCTGCCTTTCACAAGATTCTTTGGTAATTCCAATAAGATCAGGTTGGATTCTTTATAATATTTTTTTCTGTAAATATACATGCCTGAATAGAGCTATTATCTTTTAATTTTTTCTTCATGATAATGGGCTCTCTAACACATGTATGGGTAAAATGTCTAATGATAGAAAGTTTAACCAAACTCTTTCCTTAGTCTTTGCTGTGGCAAATGAAAATTCTTGTGAAGTACAGTGGTGTGACATGCTGAAATTCCAACCTACAATGACAGTTTATTATTATTACTCTTTATATTCAGTAGATATATATGATTTAAATGCTAAGCAACCGAAGTAAGACTGGAAAGAAATTTAGAATAATCATTTCCCAATGAAGATCCTAAGTGGTTGAGTCTTCATTTGGCATTTTCTGTCTCAATAAAAACTGCTAAGATAATGTGTATGTTAATTTCTGGCCCTTATAAAAATGTTTATTTCTCAAAACCAAAATGCAAACTGCCCTTGTAACTTGGTTTCTTTTAGGAGAATATGGGGAAATTAAAGTTGTCTTTCAATTTAAAATTAGGCCCAAGGCTATCTATAGGATAAATTAAGAAATTTGGGAATTAGAAAGCAAAGAAAACAAAAAGTGTAACTAGAAGCAGAATTCTGGAGAAGTGAAGTAGAAAATGAGATCCAGAATGAAACCTCTTCTAAAATATAGCAGGAGGTGAAGTGGAAGCATATGGAAAAGCCAAATCTAAGTTCATTCTCTGCTCACACACAGCAACGGGATGAATCCCAGGAGAGGATTTCTGAAAAGTTTGTATACTGAATATACGTAACAACTATATAAAGAAGACATTTTAAATTTTTAAAACAAAATAGCAACCTTGAAACATCCAAATCTTTAATGAATGGTATAATAGATGTTTTAAGCTACATTTAATAAGACTTTAGAATATTTACATACTCCTTTTATATAAAGGAATAAAAAATTAAGTTGTTACCTTCCATATCATAAAACCTCTGCTTAGAGAAGACCAATATAGTCAAAGAGGGAAATAATTTTAAAATAAGAGGTCAAGTTCAAATTCTGGGGTACAGTAAAAATCTTTATAACTATAATCACTACTAATATTTTTATGAAGAGATAACTATCATTTATTGAACATTCACCATTATCTTATTTAACATTCAAAATAACCCTATGGCATATGTTCTGTTACTGGTATTACTTAATCCTTGTTTATAGTTGTGTAAACTACATCATAGAGATGTTAAGATCTGGATGAGCAAGGATTTGAACTGAGCTGACTCTGAAACTTTTAACCATTGTGTGCTTTCTTAGCTGAAACAGAGAAATGAAGAATTTAAATAAGAAAACTTATGGTTCAAAATTTTTTTTTTTTAATTTTAAAACTTTGTTTTAAAACACATCCACATAAACAAGACTGTGGTTCGAATGGGGAGTTTGGGAAGATTGGCATTATTTTTCCTACCATTAAGAAAATGGTCTTTAAAGTTTTAGATCACCAGGCAAGACAATCAATTTACATCAGCCAGCTCACATTCAGTCTTTGTCATGTCTGCATTTTCTGGTATGCTTGAGACTGAACAGAAGTTGAAACATTGTCTGCTGGTGATACAGAAGCACATGTATTCAAATCGTATCTTAGAAAATGAATACCGTTCTCCTTCATGCACGCTTCATGCACACTTGAGGAAGATTTTGCTCTGATGATTGTACTCAGAGAAGAGCCTGTGGAGAGACAATCTTTTCCCCTATGGTTGCCTTTACCCTCTGGGATGTGTATGGGCTGGTGATTATTTAGTAGTACATGAGCCTTCTGCTTGACTGCTATTCACAGATGACTCACTTCATAGTTACTGATCATGGAAAGGTTGAGCTTTAATACCTGGGTGATCAGCTGGTTGGAAACTACTTATCCATAGCCAATAAAGTTGCCATCCGGTGGAGATCAAAAGGCCACGTCCTTTCTTTACCATTCTGGATTAGCATGGCTTCCTTTACCCATTTCCTTCCACCTTCATCTCTTTCCTTCTTACTGTTGAAGAAGAGGAATAAAAAAGATTATAGTGTACAAGGAGATAGCTTTGATCTCCACTTCTTTGCGTTTTCTCACCACCACCCGCCACCCTCCCCGCCTCCACCAACCAGAAGGCAGTTTCTATCACTGGGAAGTGTCATGTTGCTTACTTCATGGGTGAGATTCAGCCTCCTCTCCTTTCAGCCAAAACAGGCTGCTACAAATCCCCTTACTCCTGTGATTTTACTTGGCTTCCAAACATCTTATGACAGTGTTGTTCCACTCATAAAATAATATTTTGAACAGCATGACTGTGCATATCTTTCTGTCTCCATTCAAAAAGTACCTCTGCAGTGTTCACAGCTGTCCTTGGCTTAGGGCCAAAAAAAGAATATCTGTTTATTTTATTATATTTATTTATTTTATTATTTGAGGAATTGTAGAGGGTAAACAACTGTGCAAAATGTTTTTGGATCACAAGTCTGGTGCAAAGTACTCTATGGGCTTAATGCCTGTCACTAGTTTGACATCTAAGTGAAGCATTAAAAGCACTGCCAGTGGATACAAGCAAGTGACAAAGAGCAGTGTGATTCTGTGTCAAGTGGCAATATATTCTTTCTGTGTCAAATGCTTGATTTGTATGCAGCATATATGAAATAGTAGGCTTGAGTTCCTAATAATACAATGTCTCTTAGGAATCTACATTTTAGATCATGTTGTACTTTAAGTTTTAAAATAAGTGGAACAAGGTTTACTAGAAAATATTGTTTTAAAGCACTTCTGGCAAGAGGAGTGTGGATGCACTTCCCAAGATGCTCTTGAGTTGATTTCAAAACATATCAGGCTCCAAGTATGCAACACCTGTGTTTCTGTTCAACTCAACTGTACAACCATGAGACCCAGGGTCAATTGTCCACAGTCAGCCATAGAAAAATCATGGAGTCCTCAGCATTTTCCTCAAAAATTATTTGCAAGGGATCCTTCTTGAGAGTATTAGAAGCTCAGTTTACTTCCCTCCCCTCCCCCCTCATAGATTATTCTTTTAATGTGAGGAAAGCTTGTATTTTAAGAGCAATAAAATTGTTGCATTTCACCATTTACTCTTTAAAAGTAACTTCAGGTATACATTATCTCTTGAAGTAATTTTAACTTTCAATGAGCATAACAAGAGGCAGTGTTGTGATATTACTGTAAAATTCTTTGTAGCATGTTATCTAAGGTTACAATTTATGCACCATCGTGGAAAAAAAAAATACCAGCTTGATAAGGTCATTGCTGGATTTTAGTAGAAGAGAAGGATTTTAGCTTTTCTCTGCCAAAGTGAGAAGTGTTTATGTCAGTAGCAGTCCTGGGTAGAGTGGGAAAGGAAAATGGGGCCAAAGAATAAGTGAATCAGGACACAAATGTCTGTTTCAAGATCATTTGTCATCATATGGTGCTAACAAACTACAGTATGTCTCATAATTTGATCTCTAAACTTAAGCTGCACACTGTTAATATTTTTTTATTTTAGTTTTAGAGATTTTTCACCAATGGTGGATTAACTTTTATTTTGGCTAAAGAATTACCTCTGTCTGGAATTCCTCTCCTATAAAATAAATGTACACTTTTTAGATTCACAGGTCTAAAACTGATTTTGTTTATTCAAGCTTGATTTAAAAGGCAGCCTTTATCACCCTGAAACTTCACTATAATGGTGCTTGTCCATATAACAGAGTGAGTTAAAGCACATTTGTAAGTGTTAACTACACACCTTTGAGAGCTTTAAACTACTTTACTTGCCTGGTTTGGGAAGTAATTTCAGTGTCTCTGAACCATTCAATTAGCAAGTTGTCTGAATAAAGTAAACTGGCTTGTGTGAGCTGTGGAAGATAAAACTCATCTGTTTTGCCTCTCATATCTGAAGAGAAAGGAAGGTTTCCTAGCAATCTGGTATCAAGTTTGGAACTAGCATTTGCTTAAATTAATAAACTTATTCAGTAATATTTTGCCAACACCTAAACATGTAGAAGGAAAACAGGAGAGAGGCAGAATATTTGATATCTGTGCAAAGGGAGAAGAGCATTCACCGACAAGATAGGTGGTATTAATCCAGGTGGGTTAGGATTGAATAGAAGTATCATGAAGATAATTTTTAATTAGATCCAATATGTCCAGAAAGAAAAAGAAATTCTTTGTGTTATTTGGTCATTTTTCTTTATGGGCCATTCAATATCAGGAATTCATTACTTCTTAGACACTCATATATTCAAAATTACCCTTTCAGCATTTTGCATTTGACATATTTAATACAATGTTTAAATACTCATGGTTATTTTAGAATATACATGTATTGTACATGATAAGGAAAAGTCTAAGTGACCAATTAAATGATGAATTGAAGCAGTGTAGGTGCAATTATATGCGCTGAACCTGAAGGACTAGGAATAAATAATAGTAATAATACTAATATCTCTAATAGTAATAATAATCATAATAAAGCCTAAAATTTATAGGGTGCTTATTGTCTGCCCTGCAAAGTACTACATACCTTATCTTATTTAATAATTTTGGCAACTGCATTGGAAATGAATGCATTGCTATTATCTCTGTGTAGTAGTGTGGACAATGAGATTCAGAAAAGTTAAGTTCCTTGACTGTGGTCAATCCGTTAGTGCAGTGAAGTGAGAATTTGAAACCAGCCTGTCTGATGCCAGAATTCTTGCTTTATACCATTATACAGGCACACTAAAATTAAATGAATACAGGTAAAAAGGTATAAAATATGGAAATAACAAGGCTAAGATTCTCTTTAGTAAGGGAACTGGATTGTGCTGCCAAACAGTTTTAGTTTCTTTAGAAGTTAGATTTTTCTTATATCTGATTGTCTCCCTCTCTTCTGCTTGTCACATGATAGCTGCTCAAAAAGAGTGCACCTTGGTATCACGTAACATAGAACCCAGAAGTGTAAATGCAGCCCCATAACATGGTTTAGTGGAATTTAGTGCTGTTCAGTTTGTTGAGTAAATTTGAGTTAGGAAGAACCAAATCAATCAAGTTTTATGATAGTTCAGCTGTATAAGTAAATAGAATTTTCCCTATGTAGAAAGCATCATTTGAATCTAGCTTCTCTAAGAAACAATTGATTTTGTTTTGCCTTTTGCTTTTGAACAGTTTACTTAGTGATAAGATTTTATTAATAATAATAATAATAAAACATATTAAGCAGAAGCTTGGTGAGAATCTGTGATTACTATTCCTTAAAGATGATCCTTCTCAGATGGCAAGTTTTATAGAAAACAACAAATATAATATTGGTTAGCATGATTCCTGCCAGTGAAACCTGCATGGGTCTGTAATAGCTATCAAAAACAACTGCCATCAGTAGCCTTTCAAAAGTTATGTGGTTGATTTTAGAAATGTTATTCATTTGCTTTTACTCCTTTATATATATATATGTTTGACTAAGACTATTCTATAATTTCTTAGGTATGATTTTCTCAGCTGAACTCAAGGGTCTTCCAAAGTTATCGCCAAGTGTATAGATGAGATGGTACATTTCTATTCTCTTTTCTAGTTCCATAGTTTTGTGACTTTATATAAGGCTTAGCTGAAGATTGAAGCCTTTCCCAGTTCCTTATTCTCTGCTAATCAAAAGAGTATCACATCTAAAATCCTCCCTTACGTGAGATCTGGATTCTTATTATTAAGGTTTTTACTCTATGTGTAAAATATGCTTCAGAATATTAAATTTATTTCTATGTATTCTTTGCTTTGCAGTTTGTCGTTCATTTGTATTTGACAATGCTTCTTGTTTATTGTTAATGGAGCTCAGTAACACTATTTTATTCCTGAGTAAACTGTTACTATCAATCATGATAGTAATCAAAAGTTATTATTAAGCATCTTTCAACTTTTTTTATTATTATTATTGGACAATTTAGAGAATATTTCAAACATGCCTGATAATGTGTAAAAACTTATAATAATACAAGATCTGGGTTGTGTATATGGACAGCAAAATGGATATTGAATTACATTAACAAATTTTGGGCACTATATGAAGGAAGTATGTTTTTAATATGGTGGGTAAAAGGAGAATTGCATTCTGGGAACTGGTTGGTCAAGGGGATTTACTTAGGAAAATTCTCCTGGAATAAAAAGCTTCCTAAAGAGTGTTGAGGAGAAAGAGTGGAGATACCATGTTGGGCTAGGGGAAGCATTTGAGAGGTGCATCCAGTGGTGGTGACCCAGGAGTGGTAACACAATCCAGTTAAAGAGATAGACTTTATAACAATTAGTTATCACAGAACTTTTCTGTGACATTGGTTTATTTTAGAGGACATTATTTAATAATCTCATTCATTCTTTCATTCATTTAACCAATATTGACAGGCAACAAAATAGAAAAAAAAACCACTCATTTCTTGGACTTAAGGAATTTATGGTAAATGACTGATTACTGTGTAGGTATTTTAATAGAGGTATGCATGACTATTCTTTGTGCCTGATTAGACCATAAAAATCTTATGCCAAATGGAGGAATGGTGATGTAAACTAAATGTAAATTTGATTACCTAATCCTTAGAGATTGTAAGACACTTATTTTTTGGCATTTTCTCTGAGGGTGTGAATGGAAGTATCCAGATAAATAGACTTCCATATGATATTATGTGTGTTATCATGCTTAACGTATTGGAGAATCAGTCGGACAGTATCTTACATCATAAACTTCAACTCTACCCCATGCTTCTCCCTTCTTCACACTATCCTGAACACACAATCTTTATCCTTGCCTCAGTACTTCGTGTGGCAGGAATCATCTCTGTGTAGCATAGAATATTCCTTTTACAACTGTTACAAAATTTCCTTCATGTTTAAGCTGAACTCTGACTTAGTTTCCTGTCCTTCTGGCGTTAGTGTTACGAAAACTCCAAAGCTACCCGTGGTAAATCTAGTCTGGTTTTCTATATGAAACTGTCTCAGTATTTGAAGACAGTTATTATGATTTTTCTAAACCTTTTATTCTCCAGGTAACAAGGTTCTCATTTTCTTCCAAATTTCCTTGTTTGATAAAATTCATTTCCCTTGGTTACATTGTTATTGTTTTAAATATCTATTTTGTCAGTATTCTAAAGTATAATGTCAAGTTTCAGGAATCTTCCTTCTTTTCCCATTAAAAATGTAGACAACTTTCTCCTGGTCTTCTAATAAATCTTTCATTTTACCTAAAAGTTCTCTCAATACCCTGGGATGTAATGTGTTTTCTGCATCAAGAGATTTACAATGTACAAAGAAGCTAGACACTCATCTTCCCACCTTTATTTCCCACTGATCCATCTTCGAGTTGCCCTTCCTAATCTTAAGTCACAATTCTTGAAAGGGAAGAGAAACAAAATAGAATTTGTGAGATTCTGTTTTTTTTTCTCTGTTAATATTTTACAGTAGTTGAAAACTCAAATACCTATACAGGACTTTACAGACCATTACATGGTAAAGGTGGCCCCATAAACCCATTAAGGGGAGTTGGCTGGATGTTGCTGTTCCGTGGGCCAAGTGTAGACAGATATTCAGATTTTTCAAGAGAAGACATAAATCTATATTTTTAAGTGAAATCTCCAAACTGATAAATGTGGGCAATTGAGTTTTAATTGATTATAATAATAACCTCACATCAGATATGGCCCTCAGATCACCATTTTGTGGCAATAGTATTAAACCATCTATCCCAACTAGGACTGACCTACCTATATCTGCTTATTCCTACTCTGACTAGATCAATAGCCCTTACTTTTTGCTGTCTTTAGCATTTTAGAACCTTTTCTTTTCAGTTCCTCATTCTATCTATTCTATTGTTAACTAGTTAAATGGTTACATAATGGCTTATTTATTTAACCAGGAGCTTTTGCCTTTATTAGGAGCTACTTACAGTTTACAAATTGTGTTTGTTGAGCCAAAGTGATCAGTTTTACTGTTTATATTTATTCTTTTGTCCTAAAACTAACAAACAAAGGAAACAAAATCTCAAGCCTTTTGATGAACCAAGAGTCCCCAATGAACTGAATAAATAAATATATCCTTGAATAAGAAAAGGAGTTATCAACAGTCTAAAGGTTTACTGCTTGCTATTAAGAGAAACAAACTGTGTTGCATATGGATTACAGGTTGAGGAAATACATTAAGGAAACCTGAAGAGGTAAAATAAAGAAAACTGGGGCTGTGACTGTATTGCCAAGAAGCCTAAGGGAATCTTCCAAATGCATTTTTCTACATACACATTTGTAAATGTACGTATCTATAAGAACTTATTGTAGGATCCTTTCTAAAATCTCATTCCCTTTATTTGCTTTATTATTTGTTTGTAAATCATTAGCTATTTGACAGAAAAATTATCGAAGAGAAGCTTCATCTAAGGGGTCAATAATAATTACCAATTTAATAGTAACAAGAAATGAAAATAAAACCCCTCAAATAATTTGTCAGTGAAAAATGTTATTTAATTTACAAAATATTGATTTATGCAGTTTTCAAGCACACATCTAGCATTTCAGTGAGGAAATCTTGTGCATATCATAAATGTTTCTAAAATAATATTTGGAAGATTTTTTTAGGCAACACAAAAATGATGTAATTTGCTCCAGTGTTCAAGAAACATTGGAAAGCTCAATACATAGGAAGAAACTTCTATTAACTCTTAAAAAAAAAATGGATTATTCCTTGCTGAATCTTAGTAAAATATTCCTACTCGTAGAAATTTCTGTGCTTCATTCATTATGTTTCACTGTAAAGTCCACAGAATTTCTTTTTGTTTTCAAACGACTCATCCTGGTAGAATAATATGACAGAGTCCCATTGGGGATCATTAGTAGCATTATTCATGTTAGACATCTATCAGGGGTAGCCCTCCTCATGCTGAATTCTAGAGCTACAGCTCACGTATGGGATGAGATACTCACAAGCATGATGCAGGGAATAAGGTCTGAGTGGGAGAAGGTCAAGACGCGGGCAGGGGTAGAGGTCAGAAGCAGCAATGTGCCCTGAGCAAGGACAGCTGATTCATTTGAAGCTGGAAACCATCACCATCATTTCATTGCCCACAGGAGGCATGTTTAAAGATGAGCATTGTCTGATGCTTTGACAAAATAGCTTGCCAATAATAACTGATTTCTCATCACTTGGAAGGGCAGCCATGATTTCCATGTTTCTTTGGAAATTATTTCTGTAGTTTGATAACCACAGCCTTTCAAAGAATGTAATGAGAACACATTGCATTTGCCTAAGTCTTGCTGATTTTATTGTCTCTGGGACCGTATCTCTTTCTTTTCCCAATTTCCTTACATATGAAGACTCTTCCTTCTTTGTGACCTGTGGAAACATTATGTTTGATTTATTGGCTTATTAGGGAGTACTTTGTGTTTGGATGTATGGGTATTGTTGATTTGATTGTATTGCACACCTGCCTAATTAGGGTTCTCCACCTGATGAACCAATTTAATCACAGGAAACATACTCCACTCTTGATTTTGCTGCTCCTGCTATTTGGGAATGCTCTGTCTAGACCCTTTCCTTTTTCTCCTTTTTCTCCCCCTGCTTTCCATTCAATTTTTGTTTTGCTTAATGAATCAGTACAGGTGTCTCCTCCTCCAGAAAGCACTACTTGGTCCATCCATCCACCCAATGTAGGTTTCATGCACTTCTTATGGGTTTGCATAGCTCCTGTGTCCTTGCCCACAATCACAATGAATTGTATTTACTTATTGATATCTACTTTCAGACTATGAAGGCCTGTGTCTAATTAACTAATTATAGCCAGTACACAGGTCATTCAGTGAACTGAGTGATGATGCAGTGAGTAAAATCAGTGCATGAAGTTCTAGAATTGCTTTGACAGGAGTAATAGAAAGGATTAATACTCCTTATTCTTAGTGAAAATTCTATCATTTTAGAAATACAGTAGTGGACAATTGGAAAGAAGAAAACCAGAGATTGCCAAATATCACAAACCTGTATCCTAGTGCTAAAAAAAAAAAAGCAAAAGTCTTGGAACAACTTGTGGTAGAAATGTTGTAAAGTGTCAAATTTTGAAGTGATTTATGAATGGAGGCACTCAATCGAGTTTTATTTACTGGATCCTACAAAATGAATTGGATAAGATTTGGCTGTCTATAGTTTGTAGATTTTTGTATGACTTTTCTATGGACTAATTGTGGTATAGTGGGGGTTGCTGGTGCGAGATATGACTTGGAGTCAGACTTGTTTGCTGCTGGCTTGGAATCTAACACTAATTTCCTTTATACCATGCCATAGACAAATTAGTTTCCTTATCTGTATAATGCAGGAATCTAACCATTGATATTTAGGTCTCTTCCACAATTTAGATTCTGTAGTTTTTGCCATGGGAACAACAGAGTGAGCTGGATTATTTGTCAGTGAATTTGTTCCTGACCAGTGTGTCTTTCAGTAGAGAGTGATGGTCATTAGGGAATGACCTTCAGGGTTAAAGTACTTAGGTTTGAAATCTGGCCTCACTACTGACCAGCCATATCACCTTGAGTAAATTATGTCACTTTTTGGTATTTCCTAATCAGTAAAATGGAGATAATATGGGTACCTACTTCATAGGGTTACTATGAAGTTTAAATAAGTTAATATAAGTAAAGTGCTTTTAAAAGTATTTGGCACGTTCTAACTTCTATTTAAATGTTAACTGTTGCATTGATTTTATTATTTTGTTGATTGGTAGTTTTGTTAAGATCTTTTTTAAAGATAGTTACGGGGTATAGAACCTGATTTATAAACTACAAACATAAAAATAATCCCTACATAAAATGCAAACTTCAATTCCTCATACCAGAGACAAAACAACAACAGACAACCAACCAACCAAATGAAACAGAGGAAGTGTGAGAGTTGTCAACAAAAAATACAGGGTCATTTTGGCAGGTTGAAAGAAGATTGCCATGCCAATGTGATAGCCATTTCTATCAGAATAAGGAAAATATATTATTGTTTAAGCTGCACAAAAATGCCAACAATTAGAGGCTAAGCAAGTTACCCTCTCCTCAATTAAAAAAAAATGTTAATGCCTTTAAAAGGATTAAGAGATTTGCAATTTACTGTGAATTATTATAATCAGATTATAGAGCCTCTCTAATTTGGAGCTCAGCGCTTTAACACTTGTGGAATGGTGGTTTTGATTTGCAGTGAGGGTTGAGGACAGGCATTGAGAAGTGTTAGGAAGGGAGAGAAATGAGGTCATTTTGGATTCTGGATTGTGTGGACCAAATTGGGAGAGAGAAGTGCTAATGTTGGTGGGGGTGGTGGTGGAGTATAGAAAAATACTAGTAGCAAACATCACAGGTTGAAAATGTTCACTGAATCCAGAAACACCATATCAAACCAGCTTATGTACAACTTAAGTCCCTCCATCAGTAAACTAAAAATCAAATTAAAAGTATTAATACTGTGGTTCAAGACTATGGTTTTTAGGTGACTAATTAACATAAGCCTGAGGAATTCAGGGTGGTTAGGAGTTTGGCCTCTAGAGTAATTTATTCCTTTAATAGTTATCATATTTGTGTGCCTGGATGTCTGTGCTTTAAACTTTAATGCACTGGGTTGCATATAATGCACTGAGTTGTCCAAGCAATTATTATTCGGTGCCTGAAATAATGAAAAACAATATCTGAAATTCAAGGAAACTATTTAAATGAAAGATACTGCTTTGGGAAAACCTGAGTATAGGTGGTAAGGGAAGTTTCTCTAAGCTACCAGCAAACTGTGAAGGTGGTTAAGTTACCTAACTTAACTAAGCCTTAGTTTCCCGTCTGTTAATTGGGGATAGTAATAATACCTACCTCAAAGACCCTTAATATTAAATGGAAAAATTCATTGAATGTACTTTCCACCAACAAAATATTCAATAAACAGTAGCAGTTATTAGTATTTTGAAGTTCAACCAGGTGATTTTGTAATGAAATCTTGGAGTCCAAACCAATACTATTTTGCTGAGACCTGGTGTCATTTTTTGTGTTTGTTTTATTTTTAGTAAAATATGATAAAAATGCATGTGTCTATTGATGGGACAAATAGCAAATTATAGTACTGATTAGATTATTCAATAAAGACATCATTTCAAGCAGAATCTCACTATGGAGTGAATTTATGTATAGAATGTTTGCCCATTTATTGGTATACTGCTTAACACATAGTAGGGTCTCAGTAAAAGTTTGTTGAATGGATATAGCCTAAACTGATTATTTTGTCAGTCTAAAAAGAAATAAAGAAAAAGGTATCTAATGAAAAAAAATAATAAATGTTTCTCCAAACCAAAGATAAACAAAGCCCTGTTGTCTGATATTTTTAACAACACTTTGCACTAATTATTTTTTACGTAAATGGACAACAGGGAGTTCAGTAATAACATGTATAGAGGAAACACTATGAGTTGTACTTTGGCAGGTTGAGGTTGTGATGCACTGGTTGTCCAAGTGATCATTATACAGTGCCTGAAATGATGAAAAACAGCATCTAAAATTGAAGGGAACTATCTCATTTAAAGATACAGCTTTGGGAAAACCTGAGTATAGGTGGCAAGGGAAGTTTCTTTGAGAGGCTGGAGAGTAACGAGGGAAAGAAAAGAGTAGGATCTAACATAAAACAGTCTTCTTATTTGTTGTTATTGTTGCTATTATTATTACTATTTAGATCAGAGCATTGTGAACCTGTACATAAGACTAGGGGTATGTAGTATTAAAGAAGGCGAAAATTAAAAATACTGAAGAAAGCCTAATTGATAAAGCCTTATTCTGGGAGAACTGGAAAGGATGGGATGCAGGATCATGAAGGAATTAGCTTTGGTTGCTTATGAGGATAGGAAATAAAGACAGGTGCTGATTTGGATACGCTTGTAATTTTGATGGGAAAGAAGGAAGTTGATGGAGTTGAACCTGATAGGTGACTGAATTATTTTATGATGAGTAATATGAATGACTGTTAGGAATGTGAATGATGAAGACTTGGAAATTTATTTCTTTAGTTAGTTTCACTCATGTTTGGAAGAAATGGAAACATTACCTCTAGAATATACAAAAGCCAACCTCCATCAAAATTTAGTGTTACTAAGCAGGATTTTCTCTTATCATTTCTCTCTTTGATGTTTTCCAGCTTTTTTTATCATTGTTTGTGTGCATGTATGTGTGTATGATATGTATTCCTTTATACTTTGTTACAAATAGTTTTCCCAAGATCTAATATTTTGAATATTTGAGGCTATTTCCCTACCTTCTCTACCTATATCCTAAAATTATTGCCTTTAGATTCTGTAGACATTCTATATCATCATCACTGCCGGTGATACATAGACTTGCAAAATATATAACATGCATCTTTGTAAAAGTAGAATAGTTTACACAAATTTTATTTTTGGAGGAAAATTACCAACCAGATGCTTGTGACTTAGCAAGAACAGAATAGACCTAGGCCAGACTGTTTCATGTTAGGAGAATCTAAAACAAAGGTGTGATTTTGTGGGTTTTGTTTTCCTTTTCTAAGGAATAGAAGACATTCTAGCTTTCTAGTCATTTGACAGTGATCATTTGAAATGATCATTTCTGAGTCTGTATTACCTGCATTCACTTCAATTTTGAACAAGTTTACCCCCTGATATCGAATACATTGAATTTCAATATGTGCTTTTTATTTAGAATTCAACATTTTACAGAGTATAGAGTAGATTCAAGTTTACAGTTTAATACCAAAAAGGTATTACTGAGTAATCACTATGTGACATTCTCTGGGGCTGACACTGTAAATATAAAAATGGTTAAGACATGTTCCTAGTCCAAAGGACCCCAGGTTGCATGAGAGCTATGTATAATTTTAGATAAATTTTTTCTTTGGAATTTTTTCTTTGGAATTAAGAGCTTTTTCACTTTGAAACTAAGGTGTTAATTTATAATCATGCCATGTAGGTTCAGAAAGGCTTTCTGTAATTAAGTGTGACAAAAGTAAGTTACAGAGAAAGGTTTTAAAGAACAGACCCCAATGAGGTAATTGAATAAAATTATAGGCTCATGGAATCTCAGAGTAAGAAGGATACAAAGGGATCTGATCCCATGTATACTAAGACAGAAATTCATTCATCTTTTTACACTAAGACTTTAATGTGTTACTCCTCTTATTTCCAATGAGAAATTCCCTCTTACTCCATCAAGTCTAAACTGCTTGCACCCCCAACTACTCAAATCCAGTCTTTGGAAATGATGTTTTTTCCTCCTGACCCCTGAGCCTAAGTAGTACTCATCCCGTGTGACTGAGGTCAGATATCGTTGCCAGGAGGACATTCTGAACTCCCATGGCCCCTTTGTAAACTCCCAATTCTTCAAATCTGGGTGAGTTGACCCTTCTACATGCTACTAGGGAGCTCTTTACTATAGGACTGTATGAATTATACTGTGTGATATTTTTTGGATCTCATGCCAGATTTTGAATAATTTGACTGCAATGATAATTTCTTCTTTGTCTGTGCCTGCCTAGAACCCAACATACAGTCTTGTAGTTTGACCTGAGTGCTTCACTTATTGAGCAGACATTTAGAGACATGGCCAATGTGTAGCATAAAAATAATGAATCATTGCTACTGTAATTACTTATTAAACATTTATTGAAGGCTTTGTATGGACCAACCATTGTAAAGGTACAAACCAAAACCAAAACAATAACAACAGAAAATTTGTCGCTGGCCCCTCGTAGAGCTTATATGCAACTAGACAGAGATACAATCAATGCTTTTTTAAAAACAATCATTTCACAGTGCCATTAGGGAACAGATTAAAAATTATTACTGACCACAAAGGAAACAAACATAAAAAGTGAGGTGGTCATAACTTCTTTGGGCTAAGTTGAAGTGTGGAAAAGAGGAAACCTTATAACAAGTTTCCTCAATCTTGACGCTGTTGATATTTTGGGCTGAAATATCCTTTGTTGTGGGGTTGTCCTGTGCATTGTTGGATGTGGAACAGCCTCTTTGGCCTCTACACACTAGTTGCCAATAGCATCTCCTCAGTTGTGACAATAAAAGATGTTTCCAGACATTGTCAAATCTCCTGGAGGATGAAAGTGCCCCCAACTGAGAACCACTGCCTTGTATCTACAGGAAGATACTCCTTTAAAATAGTCCAAATGGCAGAACTACATAGGAGTAGATTAGTACATACTTATATGTATAATCATATACTTATAAACACATGTGTATACTTGTGTGTGTGTGTATGTATTTTCTCATCATCCTTGCAAAAACCTGTTGTAGATGTTTAGCTAACAACAACCAGTTAATCTGCCAGGATGCTTTTTAGGTCACAGGAAATTAGTTACAGATTTTGTAAAATATATGGAACAGTGAAGCTTGAAAGGTATGTGTGTTGGTCTGTCTGGTTGGCTCAATTCAGCATATTCTGCATTAATTTTTGTTGAAAGTAAAGCCATGGATGCAGACTAAATTTGCCAGGATGAACTGGTCAAATCCTCTTGCATGGGGGATGATTCACTGTAAGGTAGTGATGCAAGGGAAAGAGACTGCTTTAGATAGATTAATCAGGGAAAGACTCTGAAGAGGAGACATTTGAGCAAGGGATAAGAATGAATGTGAAAAACCATGGGACTAGTAAGTGCAAAGGTTTTAGGGTAAGACAACTTGGTGAATTAGAGAAGCAGAAGAGGCAGCTCAGTCCAAGTATAGTGATCAAGAAGGAGACTGTTGTAAGAAATCATCTTCCACAAGCTTCCTGTGCCAGTTGGCAGAGGTGTTTGGTTTATTTTAGGTTGTTTTACAATTTTTATGCAACACTTAAAAATTAGGTTTCACATAAGAATTCAGATTTTTAGCTTCTCTCAAAAGAGAAGATGGTCTGATAACTGAAGTTTGTCTTTTCCATGTGGAAACTATTTCTTTGATCTGTAGCGTGGCCTCTCCTTTAGGCAGGCTCCATGCACTCTAGTTGGTGGTACCTCCCACTCTTAGCATGTATATCCATGTCCTAATGTCTTCCCTGGGTTGCCCTGTTAATTAACCATGTGACCCTGTAGGCATGTAATGTTCTTTAAATAATTTAGAGACTTGAAGGAACTACTAAGTACTTTTTAATTTCAAGATAATTAAAATAGTAAAGCACAGGGGTCACATGATCTACTTTAAATACTAAAAAGATTATTTTGCATGCTCTGGAAGGATGGATTATAGTGGCAAGAGTGGAAGGGGAAGAACAGCTAAGAGGCTGCTGCAGTTATTCAGGAGGGGGTTGATGGAGGCTTAATGCAAGATGGCACCAGGGAGATGGAAAGACCTCTGTTGCAGTTTCAGGTGCATCCTTCATGCTCTGTTGCATGTAATTGACAGCCCCATGGAGCAGAGGCTCCAGTGTGATGTAGAACAGGGCCCTCTGCACTTCTGCAATGCAGCAGTCTTAATGCCAAGATCGGGGATATGCCTCACAGGTATCTGAAGGATCTCGCTGGTGGATTTGCCTTGTGTGGGAGGCAACGGTAGTTAGGGAAAGGAAAAAATATCATCAATTACCTAACTTTGATTTTGATTTTTCTTTTCTTAAGCACAGGTGGAGTGTGTTGGAGTTAATTTATGCCAGCATTAGAAGTAAAAGGTGTACTATATACGACAGCAGAATAGATACTTCTGGCTTTGAGTGCATAGCAGTCATTATTTTCCATCTGTTCTCTAAACAAGTGCCATATGAAAAGTGTCCTGGTAGTTTGAATGTATGGATTAAGTCTGTGAGGTATTTATAAACATGCGATGTGAATTCTTGCCCCCTCTAGCATTTTAATGGTTTCACATTAAATGGTAGGTCATTATACTTTTCACTGAGACAGTGAAGGGTGATTAACTCCGTCTGGGTTCAACCAGTGTAATTTTAGAGGCTACAAATATTGTTGCAAGTCAGGTTAAGGTTTAAAGGTGAAAGTATAGTGAAGCTTGACTGAATGACTTTTACAGTGTGGAGTTAATGTACACAAACAAAGAAACTCTTGTTTTCTTTCCATTATGAGTGCAGAGAACAAATGACTTGCTTGTTATAGAGAGGAAAATGTGAAAATTAAGTTGGTCTACAATAAAATTCATGCTCTGTGAACCCATTTATTCAGTATTTCAAATTGAATGTTCTTTTTAAAGCCCTATTTAACGTTACTGAGATTTAGAAACTTTAGACCCTACATGTGATGCCTTTTGTTGAGATAAGACTATCCTAACAAATGGCATCAACAGATTTACTATCTTTTACATAAAGAAGGCAATTTACCACAGTAAAATACACTAGCACACTCTTAGAGGGGAAAATTGCCTTTTTCTCTCCATTGAATGTTTTAATAGATCTCACCCCCACCCCCCACAAATGCTTCCAATCTCTCTGTTACTCTTCCTAAGTACTTTGAGTAATTTGATATAGTCCTTTCCTTTTCACTAGTTGGATTTAAATCTTGGAGAATGGATTTAAGTCAAGGAATGGAGTTTGAGGGCATAAGGCTGCTTGTTATGACAGAAGAATGGGATTAAAAGGCTAAAGCTTCCCTTTAAAGCTGTGTTTAGTATCTACATCAATCATAAAGGCAGATGAGAAATGAAGTCTGATTCCTGTGTAGACCAATTTTCCTTAAATGACTAGATTCTTTGAGATGTCTCACATGAACTGCAGATTAGTGCTGGAAACTAACATTCTGGTCATTTAAAAAATTCCTGGTATCTGATCAATTGACCATTCCCTTTCTTCTCCTTTAATATTTAACACTTTTTATTTATAGTTTTTGCCTTAATTTGAATTTCTGTCAAAATATGACAGGGTTTTCTGAAGAAAAACATTTTGTCCTAACAGATTTTAGTTGTAAATTTCAAAGAATTTAGTGAACATTTGTTTTTATAGAAGTAGAATAGATTTCACTGTTTGGAAGCCCTGCCTTCCCCATACCTCCTCCCCCACCCAAAAACAAACAAACAAACAAACAAACACCTTAGAGGAATTAATAATAATGGGTAAACAGATTTCATTTGGGCTAAGTGATCCTTTGGAAAAAACAGCAGTCTGATCTTGCATCATTCAAGTTGTAAAGGTTGGGGTGAGATGAGTAAGTGTAGTTTCTGAGGTCATGGTGGAAATGTAAAGGTCAAGGCTTTGAACTTAGGCTTGTGTCAGCAGTGCCATGCCCTAAGGATACCCTAATAAGTCTAAGGACTGATTTGACTGGGTTCAACTAATACATAATATATTACACCCTTCCCTCAACTTACTCAAAGAAGTGAGTAAATGTAATCTTTTAGGTCTTTGTATTGCTGCCTCAACTTGACTCAAATTCAAGGAATTTACAACTATGGGGTGGGGGGGTGGGAAGGTCGCCTTAAAATACTATTTACTTGAGATTTGAGTATGCTTATTAAATTGATTTTTTCTTTAACTTTAAGAGCGTGTATGTACACAGTTGTGTACATACCTGTAAACATCTTAACTCTTGCAATTAATCTTTTACTATAAAAATAAATATACATATTTATATATGCATGTATGTTATGTAACATACCTGATACAAGCATCTGTACTAATTTCACTTTGGCTTGAATTCAGTCTTGTGTTCAGAGATGATTTCTTGATGACATTGATGATTTTGCATTTTTTTGGGTTCTATAATGGTGGGGATTACCACAGGCAAATTGAAGAAGTTCTAGCAGTATATTGTGAAATACTCAGATAAAATTTAAGTCAGATTTCCCCCCTCAATGGAAAACTTAGATATCTATGTGCTCTCACCGCCAACCCAAATCTTGTCATGTTCTTTGGCACTTATGGTTGCTTCAGTTTCTGGTACAATTAAAGAATCTAATATACTTAGAACTTTCCTTGAACAAGGCTTTTTGTTGCCCTGGAAGACACTGGATGTACATAGAGACATATGAACTTCTTGGATGACTTCTAGTCAGAGATTAATTTGTCATGTATTTCTAGACCTTGACTAAGACCACAGGAGTCTCTTGTGCCTGTCCTGATCTTGACTTGAGTGGCCTAGGGGGGTTGACACAGGATACAACTCTAAGGGTATTTGTATTCTATATAAATAGTGGCCTCTGGAGTTACAGCCTTTGCTGGCAAGTCACAGAAAACCTTGACTCATACTGCTTTGAACAAGCAGTAAATGCATTATAAGTAGAAATCCAGGTGACATATGCTGCTCACACATGTCACCAAGCACTATGTGATTCCTGCCTCTATCTTTCCATCTCCTTGGTCATCTTCATCTTAGGATGGCTGGCTCCCCTTGTTGAGGCAAATAGCTACTCGTAGTAACTGGGTCTATGTGGGTCCTTGTTTCACTTTCAGCAGTAGTAAGAGCAAACCTCTCCTCCAGGCAAATGATGTCGGCCATCTTCAAATAAATGCCAATAAATGTTCTCAGGGATATGACATGTGGAGGTTCAGCTTATACTTGGGGCCAGGATTGGAATCTTCATCACCTGAGAGGCATGTTGGGGAGGGATGGGTACTTGAACATCAAAGCCATTAGGAAGGAGTATGCTTACTGTGTTCCTTGTCAAACACAGTTATTCGATTGTATACCTGTTAATGGAATCTGCTCTCCAAGAGCATTCCATCTTTGTGCTCTAAATTGGACTGGTTTCTCTGTAGGCTTGCTTCATTTTTAGTTTTAGCAGTCATAATTTTAATCTCTACAAGCATATTCTTGTTTTCTGATTTTTCCTGTTTCATAGTATTCTGTTCTTGTTTTGTAGGTATACTATATCTTCCTGAATATTTTTTAGTTTATTCATAATTGTTTGTTTCCTCCCCACAATTTCTTTTATGATGCCTGAGTTCTCTTCATTTCCTCTGGGGTCATTTTTTTTTTTTTTTTTTTTTTTTGGTTTCTTAATTTTGCTTCTTTTTTTTTCCCCCTTCCCAATTCTGCTGCTTTTGCTTTTGCTCATATTCATATGTCTGGTAATCTTTGAATACTCCCTTCCTGTAGAAAAAGGGACTGTATAGCAACACAAGTCCCCTGCTTTTGTGTTATGACAGATTCCCACTTAAAATTCTTACAAGGAGTTCTGTATGGAATAAGCAAATGTGGGACTTGGCTTTTAAGGAATCATCTAGGATGACAGGAAACCAGCTGTCAGACTACAAAATCACTCAAATTAAAGTGATGATTATGCCAAGTTTCACCTGGGAGTTTGCTCAGTTTCCTTGGGAAAGGATCAGCTGTTTTTGCTGGAGGTAAATGCTAGCTGCCTGATTTTGCCTGCATTTGGGGATGAGAGAGTGATAAGTGAGAGTTGTCCTTAAATAGATCATTAATCCATTCTCCTATTTTCAGTTCCCTTTTCACACCCATCTTCCAGGGTACATGCTAACTTTGGATCCATATTTCCGTGGTTTCCTCAGCAGACTTCTACATTTTACAGAGCCTCCTTATATCAGAATCTAAGCTTCATCTCTCTTACCTATTTCATCCTGAATATGTTTCCAGTTGTTTTTCTTCCTACAGAAATTTATCAATACCTCTTGTTCATTGTGATACCCAACCCCTAACCCAATTGTGTTTTCCCTTTTCAGAACTTTATTTTAGTGTTTCTGAACTTTTATTTCAACGGCTTCTTCAGAAAGAGAGAAGACCCATTGTGTGTGACTTTTTAATACTATATATAATAAAAAGGATTGACTTTTTAATGTAGGTTATTACATATAATAATTAATACAGTTGGTTGGGATATACTGCTGGTATTTCCATAGTGATTTATTAAACCCTTAAATGGGACAAGAGTAAACTGAATCCTGTGGAAAAGGCAATTCATATTATGTTTAACTATATGTTCAACAGTTTATAATTTTATTTAATCAAACTTGTTTATTTAGAGAGATTAATTTATAAGCAGCTAAATCCAGGATTAATTTCTCTTGCTGTTCTTTCATTCGTTCAACAAATACCTATGGAAACTCTATAGAGTTCTAGTCACCAGGATGACATGCTACATAGTTTCTTTAGTTTTATGTAAATAGAAACTTGGGTTTTAATATTTAATAAAACCCAATTAATGGACCAGGAATGACAGTGAGGTTTGAGAAAGAATGTAAATACTTTTTTCTATCTAGAGTAAACTAAATGTAGATTTGGAAGAGGATGGGAGATATTACATTTTTTAAAATTTGTTTATGATTTTGCCCTGTGCCAAGTAGAGCATCTACAAACAATAACCATTCAATAAATATTTATTGAAAATATGAATATAATCTAATTATTCTCTTAGTTGTATATTAGTGATATTTTCACTCGGATTTTGCTATATTTACTTATAATTAACTAATAAAGAAATAACTTATTTGCTACTCAGATTCATTAAAACATATGTTTGTATGTGGGGTGGTATGGTTTTGGCAGTATCGTTTTTCTGCTTTCCTGATTAAATGCTGAAGGAAATTTACAATTTAGGATTCTGAAATATTAGCCTAGAAATGGCTTATTCATGTGTTCTTATGCATTCAACATGACCAAAATGGCCTACTGGCAGGCAACAATGATTGAAACAGTGTTAAGGGGGAAAATCTAGTGTTTTATAAAAATATAAATCTAGTTTATTAAATATTTTCTGAGAAATCCTGTTTTTAAAAACAGTAAATTTAGTTTAAAAAAAAAAAAAAAACTAATGTAGACCATTTCTCCTTTCTTCTTTCTTTTCCTTTTTTTTCTGTACTCAAATTTCACCAAGGTATAAAAATGTTTAACCAAAAGGCAAATACTTTGTTTTTATACTCATTAGGCACAAACTTCTGTTTATTTTGACTTTCTATAACAGTCTTAGGTATCTACTAAATTATTTATTACATGCAATTATATTTAAACAATCTGGAAAAATAGGGCTTATATATTAAATTCAAGAAGAATGTTCTTATCAATGTGTAAGAAACTCTTCAGGAAGTTTATAGTTTTTTTTTCTTATATTAGTTAATAATCAACTGTGACCATTAATTTATACAACAGAAAGTCAATTCTGGCATCTGTCTTTTTCTCTACCCCCGAGGCAGCTAAATTCAGCATTATATTCTGAAGAAGAGTTTTTTTTTTTTTTTTTTTAGGAAAAAGCTGTATTCTTCTGTTAAAAATAATTTCCTTTTTAAGAAGCTCATATCCAGGCATCATTTCTCTTTGTATATAATAAGCAATGGACATTGCATTCCTTATAATTCAAGAGATGTGATCTTTCTAACCAATTTCTTTCATTAGGGCATGATTTGACTATTATCCAACTATTGCATCTTTCTATGATTTTCTTTGCAGAATACGTATTTGACAATTTTGATGAAATGTAATGTCCAACTTTAAAACTTCCAAAAAAAAAAAAAAGAGAGAGGGAGAATAAGCCTTATAACAATCACAATCACAAAACAAAGAGTTTTGGGGTTATCAGTGAATTCCGTGAAAGAATTAAAGTGCCAAAGGATATAGTTTAAAACATGTGATTTTCACTTTAATTTGTGTTAATAGTTTTTCTTCCAGAAATATGTCCATGATTACCTATTAATCTTGAACCCAGTTATGTTTCATACTTCTAGCAGGTGGAGATAAAAGGTCTCTCTCAATGATGCCAGTAATCTGGTGTGTCCATTAGGGAAAATATTAGACCACAATCATACAAGACTCAAGAATTATGTTGTGGAGGTTAAACAGACATCATTCGTTCCCTATGTTTACAGCTCTTTTGATTTCAATTTTAGCTAATTGAAATGCATCCCCCTAAAAATGGGCCATATAGAAGAGTCTGCCAGTCTTGTGAGATATAAACATTTTCCTTCGTAAAGAGTTGTTTCCTAGTTCTTAGCTCAGTTGAACTGGGATTAAAACTCTGACAAAAAGGGAACTCAGAACTAAATTGTAAAGGTATGATAAAAAGTAGACCAAGATCAAGATTAAAAATTTCGCTCTTAAGACACATGACATCTGTGTAGGTAGTTCTTCATATTAGCAAACTTTTGTCTGAGATTTATGTCAGTATCCTTGACGGTAAAGAAGTCTTTGCAATAGTTACTTCCTCCCCCAAAGAATATACAAGGTGTATAGAAAAACAGGTGTGATTTACTTACCTTGATCATCAATTACTAAAATTATTATTAAAATACCTAACATCTTCAGAGCATAACTTTTGCCTCAAGAACCTTTATGAAGGCAAGGCCCAAAGATAATTAAAGTGTTTTAAAGCTATAAATATTTTAACAGGATAGCATGTACTTCTTAAAAAACAAACATCCACCCAAAGAGAGGATGGCTAGTCTCTCTCTAAGACTGCAAGATTTATCACCCAGCCATTTCCTTTTCTTTATTTTTATCCCCTATGTTTTAATGCCTATATAATTCTGTGAGGGGTAAGACTCTTTCTTCCTAACCCCCATCTGTTGGGATACATTGTTTTTATTTATTTTATTGTTTTTTTTTTTTAAGTAGGGTGCATTGGCTTAATTTTGCAGTATAGATAGCACCAATGAAATATATTTTTACAAAATACATGTTTAAAAAATATCTCCTCACTCTGTGTTTGTGTGTGTGTGTGGGGGGGGGGTGAGTGTGTGTGTGTGTGTGTGTGTGTGTGTGTGTGTGTGTGTGTGTGTGTTTCCCCTCCTAAAATTCAGAGCACTTTCTCATGTTTTGGGGGAAGAGGTTACCATTCTGAAACACTGCCTTGTTTTATTGCCAGTAAATGTTTTTACTCACTGGTGGAAAGTTTGTTAAATAGGCACTGTTTAAGAAAACAAAGAGATAATAAGTACTCAGACTTCCCCCTTTAACTTCTCTATACCTAGTAAATGCATTGGTGATCTCAGCCCTTCTGAACAATAGCTGGGATCACAAAACCACTACTCGTCATTCAGCCTGCCTGGCATAATTAGCAGCTTCAACTCAAAGGAGACTAAGGGATGTTTAGAATAGAAGCAAAGCTTTTTCCCCCTTGTTCCTCTTTATTCAGAACCAAAGCTGCACATATCCCGGAAGGCCAAGGTTGCTGCTAAACAAATAACTGCCTTCTATACCTGTTCTTTAGATGAAAATGGTTTTCTCTGATGTACCATTTGGAGCACACTCCATTAAAAGTCTAAAAGCAGCATCAGAGTTTGTGTGCCAGACTGATGGGAGAGAAATACTTCTTGTTCATTCAGTGAAGGGAAGTAGTGCTGCACCATCACTGTTGCCTGCATTTGATCAGCTTGGTACACATGAATAGCTGTCACTGAAGACTTCAGCCTGGGTGAATAGTATATATTACAAAGAGACTTGAGAGGCAGGATTTGGCCAGCATGGTTGACTGGTTAGCACCCACAACTCAGAAGGAATGAGTTTTATTTTTTGTTTCCTCACTGCATGCTGCCATGGAAGTGTAACCTCTGCTGATAGTAATTGCTAGTAAACCAAGATTGGTAAATTATACATTAACTCTTTGAGTCCATTCTGGTAATTACGGATGGCTCCACAGCACCAAATGGTGAGGTGGTGTCCTGAAGTGCTCTTAGTAGAGCACACTGAAGCAGTCTTTCACTAAGATAGTCAGTCATTCCTTTCTGGCTCCAAGCAAAAGTGTCATCTGGGTTCTCATTTTCCTGGACCTTTCTGTGAACTCTTTGTCTGATTACACTTTTCTTCAAACTTTGTATGGCTTTGGAGAAGATGGGATGTACTAAGCCTTGTTCTTTCCTTTCAATGACTCTTGCCGATGTCAGTACTACCCATTCAGAGTTTAATCCTGGACCCTCTGATTTCCCTCCTTTTCACTATTGGAGCTTTTGCTATCCATATAATTTTGAACCTTCTGTCTGTATTGCTGGTATGTGAAAAGGCCTAATTTCTACCATGTCTTCACAGCATGGATTTCCCAGGCTTTGTTTGAATTACCGTCTTGTTGCTTTCTGCAGTACGTCTTTTCTTAATGCCCCATACAAATAATAATAAGAAGAAGAATAAGAAGAAGAATACTTACAATCACAAAACTAAACTAAAAAATCTAAGTGTGTCTAAGATAGTGGTTGTCAATTAGAGACCATTTTTCCCTCCGGGACATGTGGCGATTTTAGTTGTCAGACTTGGGGGTGGGGGCTGCTACTGGCGTCTAGTGGGGAGAAGCCGGAAATGCTACTGATGCACAGGGCAGCCCCTCAAAACAAAGAATGTTCTGGTCCAAAATAGTGCCGAGTTTAAGAAACCCTGGTGTAAGATAAAATATTTTCTCCTCTCCATTCAGTCTTCACGCCTTTAGAATGTCCCCTTTGCTACTAATGCTACAACTCTTTAATTTTTTTTGGACCAAGTTTGGTGTAGTTACTTACATGGTCTAAGCACTTAGCTGGTCTGAGTGGCCTTTTTTCTCCATCCTCACTCAACTCAGAATGCATCCAGGGGCAAACTTCTGGAACACAGAAGAAATTTAAAGGCCTACATTATGCTCACTCATCAGAGAGCTCCAAGAGCTGAACACATGGAGAAAGACATTTATAGGGTATGCCTGAAAGGCATCAAAAGACTTTTATATCTTTTGTCCTTCATTTATAGGCTTTCTCTGATATGATTATTGATAACGTTTTTTCTGTATAGTTTTCACATCATTCTCTTGTGAACCTGGTCTTTATTAAAACAGCCTTTGACTGGCTTCTTTCCCTCTTGAAATCCCTTTTCTTCATCTCTCTTCTGAATCATCTCAGCTGTAGTTTTGGAAAGGCAAGGATGGCAGTGACTTCCAATTTTCCCAGTCTCATGAATCAGGATGGGCTCTGGAGTCAGACTGCCTCAACTCACATTCCTGATATTCTTAAGCCTCTGTTTCCCTTTCTGTAAAATGGATCTGTAAAATCATATATATTATCCCAGACTACTAATAGGGTTATTGGGAGGATAAATTGAGTTATTAATAAAACATGGTACAATGTCTGGCAGAAACCTTTGATAATTTATTTATATTATTCACCTTACTATTAATATTGTTATTGGTTAGCCCATTGGCATGGATACATCTAACTGTATTCTTGTACGTAACTTAACATTTGTGAGTTGAATCTTATTAGAGCTTGCCATCTCCGGATTACAAGTTGCTTGCACCAACTTTGAGCCAATTGCCATTAAATATTTCTCCTCAGAAGCTTGACTTTCTCACTTTCAATAGGCTGTTCCAGGATCAACAGCCCTGCCCTCCCTTCCCCACGCAAACCCAGGCCATTGCCTTCCAAATTACCCCAAGATGGTGCAAGCTTCTCAGTTACTTAAATACTAAAATATTTATATTTATTGTTGGGATTGTCACATCTCTTTACCCCTTTCTTTTTTTCTGGGCCTGTATCTTTCTTGATGTTAAAGACTTGTTTTCTTGTTGCTTAACTTTTGTAGTTTCATACATTATTCCTTACAATGCCAAATATGATTTGCTCACTGCAAAGGGACTATTTTACAAAACTAAAGCAGTTTACTAAACTACTCTTTACAAAATCCTCATAGACTGTTCTGCCTTTTTATTATACCTAGTTTGAGAATTTGAATCTTGTAGCAATTTGAATACAAATGCTTTTGTGATTAAGGTTATTATCAAGTTTCCTGACACCTGGTATTGAGAAGCAGACTCTGTAAAAGTCTTCCTGGGCTCTTTGAGTTTGCCTTTGAGTAACTAAGGAGGAAAACTCGTGTAAGTGGTAATTTAAAAAGTGTTTCTGTGTTCCCTTTAGGAAATTGGCTTGTGAATGTGTGTTTTGGGGGATGGGAGGTGAAAAGAAAGGGAGTAGGGAGGAGGTGTATGTTTGTTTTTAGTTGCTACCATTTTTAAATTTCAAATTTCCTTTTCCAGTCAATTCCTTGATGATTTAGACATCATCTTGATGATTTAGAAGGTAATAATAGTTCTCTCAATGGGTCATTTTAGCTGGTGGTGTTATCCTTACATATTCTTGCTAATTGAAGTGTTTTGAGATGGTTTATAGAATTACATATAACTACAGAGGGAGAGAGAAAAAGACCTAAGAAGTTCAGTTCTGCTTCCTCCAACCCCCCAAAAAAGATTTTTTTGCTGCATATCTTTTAGCCAAAGTGATGAATACTATTACTTATTGCTATGGTATTTGTTTGTTTTGAATAAATGTTGGGCTGCAGAGAAACTGTGATTGTTACATGCAAGAATTTGTGGTGGAGATATTCTGTGTTTAAACATTTATTCCACAAATCTTTTTTTTTTTTTTGAGCACCAATTGTGTGCCAGGACTTAGGAATAGAAGATAAACAGGACACACAATCTCTGCTTGTGTGGTTCTTAGCTTTTAGTAGGGGGAGACAGACAGCAGATACTCAGTAGGTGAAAGTAACCGAGTGCGCAGAAGGTTGAGCCCTCTGATGACATGATGGGTTCCTAATTCAGGGAGTGTGTTCTCGTCAGTCTCCAGAGACCAGCTTTTGTGTATAACACCAGGCTGTGTCTCAGAAAACAACTCTAGACAAATAAGTGAGTGTGTCCTCAAATTTTGCTCACCATAAAGCATGGCAAAAATAATTTTAGACTGGAAATTGGAAAGCCAGTGACCCCCCTGCAGACTGAAAAAAATATTCTCAGTATCATGTCATAATTTTACTAGGGTGCTTTCTTGAGGAACCCTCCTAGATAAACAAGTTGCAAAACACCTCTAGGTAATAGAGTGAGGTTATCTGTTGTTTAGGGATGGGAGAGATAAGTCAACTTAATTTTGGAAAAATGCTAAAAATGATGATTTGGTATTTAGAGTAATTATATCTGTCATTCCTAATTGACAGAAAGTAGGCATCAAGATCAGTTGTCTATTGAGGTTGTCCCAGGTCTAAGGCAGTAAAACCTTATCAAAAGTGTTATGTCTATCCCAGAACATTGTAGTTTTGCCAGGTGAAAGACTTGTAGGAACAAAATAGAAGCTTAGACTAGTTTCTCCTTGGGTGGAATATATGCATGATATTTAAGTTTTTACATGAGCAATGTTCCTCTACGGGAAGAGAATGCTTTATTAATTATCCTTGTACATTTGTATTATAGAGCTTTTAGAGTTTTTGTGTAGCTTCAAAAAAGTTGCTACTCCTGAAGTTTTCACAGTATTGTGGTATTTTGACATTGTGCCTATCCTAGATGAAAATATCTAAGCTTTCTTTGCCCATACTTTTGATGGGGTGGGCAGTGTAGGGAGTGGTGATTGCAATCTTACCCTCTGCCCATACATTTTACATCCTGCCCAGTCTTAGGGAGATAAGTCACTTTATTATAATTACAGTTTTGGTCTATTCCTCTTTGAACATTTTGAATTCTTATTTAATGTATTGATTTTTAAATACAATTATAACACAGATTTAATTCAGTATATACGGTTGGAACATGTGCTATTCCTGGGCAAATGTTTCCTTAAATTATATGCTTGTGCATGTATTAAAGTGTAGGAAATTATTGTTTTGCTCATAACATGTTCAAGGTGCATTTTCAGTAAATATAAAGGAATACCCCGAGGCAGGGGAATAGTAAGATCAAAAGCTTACTCTATTTTAGAAGTTGCTTTTATTAAAGTTGATTATTAATGTAAGGAATTACTTTTGGTAAAGTGACTAGGAAGCATAGGAGCCTAAATAGATCATTTTGTGTGTGTGCTCATTTTTCTTTTTGCCTGCATCCTGACTTCTCCCCTACTTCCCCCACCACCTTTTTGCTTATTATGCCAGTGGGCTTTCATAGACTCCCTCAAAACAGCATAGGCCCACCATACTCTGGGAACAGATTTCAGTTGAAGAATATGATGTTGTTTTAACTCTTTGATTAGTAAATGTGGGTTGAAAGTCAAATAAGTGAAACAAAAACAACAAAAACAGTCATCATTTTAAAGGATCCCAGTTCTCCCCAGATCTATGTGATCCTTTATATAACCCTGAGAGCAAATCTTATTTAGTGATACTTTAACAGAATGTGATCTGCTTGGCTGAGGCGACAGAAGCCTTTTAACAGTTGCCTTTAAGGAACCGTAAATTTCAACAATTATTCAGCCCATTGCTTTCAGCACCTTTTGTTGGCTTATTAGTGTATAGAACAGCAGGGTTGTAAGGGCAGGAAGAGCCTGTGCATTTTAATTAGCTCCAAAGACAGTGTGAGATAAAAGCCAGGATTTTTGCCTCATTTTTATTTCAACATTGGCTGATTAAGGATGCTATTGTGGGCTGAGCTGGCTTGACCTAATCTCGGTGACCACCCATTTATGGGACAGGGATGGCCAAAACTTGCTCCAGTTTTCTGAATGGGATTAGGAAAACACTAATTAGCAAGCCCCGAAAGCCATGAGGCATGGACAGGAACACAGCACCCATCCATAAGAAACAAATGCAGTCTGGGGAAACATTCGCCAAGTGAACCAATTAATGCATGCGTGCATATATTCAGCTCTTGCTGATGTGTTTTCCGTTTTTAATTACTTAACCATGAGTAAAAGTCTGATGTTCTTCAAGCTGTACTTGCTGATTAAATAAATATTTCTGGCCTGAAGAGAAATGTCAGAATTTGAGGAGTTCTAATGTTGATAAAGAGGTTTGTAAACACTGTAGTTGGAGAATAGATTTGAGTTGCATTTGACCTCAGCTGGAGGGAGGTGGCTGGGAATGCAGTCTGCAGAACTTTAATTATTGAGGGAAAAATCATCTGTTTGGGTGTCATCCAGCTCTTTCCTTCTCTCTCATGTTCTTTCTTTTTCATCATACATAATATTGTGGGAAAAGCGTAGGCTCTGAAACCAACACAACTAAAACTGGGTGTGAATCCTTTGCGGCTAACTGGTGTGGGACATTATGGAAAGTACTTCACTTCTTTGAGTCTCAGCCTCTACCTTCAAAAGGAAGATTGTATTACCTATTACAGAAAGCCATTATGAGGGGTAGGGATAATATGTTTAACGCTGTGGGTGGGGCCTGATATTCAATAAGGACTCACCAAAGCAACTGTTGCCATTACCGTTATTAATATTATCTCTGTTATTTCGCAGTGTTGAAAGCAAATGTAAGCCAGCAGGATATTGAAGAAGCAAAAACCGAAGACAACTAGTTCAGAATTTTGGGTCCAAGGAAGACAGACATAAGAGTTAATTGAGTCAGTCACTAGATGGAAGATTTTAGGTCTGTGCAAATGTAAGTCATTTATATAGAGATAGTTATATGTAAAATTAAAATATCAGATTCATTCAGTCCAGTTGATGATGATTGTAGAGCTAGTTTGAGATTCTTCTGTAGAAGAAAGGGCAGCAAAAATAATTTAAGAATCTGGAAATGTGGAATTTGGATATGGATGGTTTATGTTTAATGTGTTAGTAATGTTTAACAATAATTTTCAAGCCATTCTGTCCCCCTAGCTTAGGTGGCACTATGCAATTATTTTTATTCATTTATATACAGTAGAACAGCTTATTCTATACATATGAAATATTCATGTTCTGTTAAGTACTTTTTCTCAGCCTAGGAGGGCTGGCTACATATTCAGCAAGGCCCTAAATGATCATAATTACTAGTTTGATCAGTGCTCTATGTGTTAATGTGTAGGACTTAAGGATCCTCAGGATATTAGATGCCGATTTTGTGGCTTATGTTTCTAAAGCATATCAGAAGATGTTTATTTTCTCATGGGTAGTTTCTTCTATACTTTCCTTTATTTCTTTATTTCTTTTCAATGTAGCATTTGGAATATTATTTTTTTAGAATGTTGATGACTGCTTGAATCAAGATCCTTTGCTAGATGCTATGGTTAGAATAAAAAAAAATGTAAAAACTCTGTCTCTGACCTCAGGAATTTTGCATTGCAGTTTGAGAGAAAAAAATGTAAATACTAAACAGTTAAATAATAATACCCAATTTAAGTAATTATTTCAGAGAACAAAGAAAAATGACACAACTTTGCAGGAAGAAATCACTTCAAATTGGAGTAAACAGTTTAAATAGGCAGTGGGAATAATAATGTATCTTGAAAAAGAGACAGTGGAAAGGAAGGGGGACAAAAAAGAGGAGATTTTAAAGATGAATAATGTGAATACAGAACAAACTATGTTTGTTTGCCAGTGAATGCCAGTGAGTAATCTGATTTTTCTAGATCAGAGGGGACTTGGAACTGGGGCTAAAAAGGTAGATCGAAGTCAGATTGTGGAAGCCTTTAACTGACAGGCTAAGTGATTTGGAATTTATCCTATGGCCAATTGGGAATATTCAGTTTAAATAGCCACAGGCACTTTAGAAGAGAAAAGGGGTGTTTTTATACCAGATCCTTTCTTTTAGAGCCCTGGTTGATCCCCTTTTCAAATTGCATGGGGAAATTTAAAGGGAAAAAAAGGCATTTGGTGTTAGGCAGAGTTCAGGTTTTTATTGTTAGGATGTAACTGCTTACGTGTTAGATTTGTACTAAATAACAAAATTTACAGGGCAACCCCAAATAATAGTTTTTGAGAAAGTTTTTGGGGGAAATTAACCTGTTATGATTGTTTTCTTATGCAAAGGATTATCCTGTGACCTTTGATTGCTGGGTTATTGTTATTTCTCTTCTGATACAACAATAGATTCATTAGCCATAGAAGAAAGGCTTCTAAAATTTATAGAAGTATACAAAGTAAAATATATAGATTCAATATAGATGCTGATGAAAACAGAGTCAGCATGGGACTTGGGTAGAACTAAAATGGTAAATGCTTATATGAAGGGGAGAGACAGAAAAGGATTAAGAGTTGGGCTGCATTTGGTGAGGAGTCTGGGGACAGCATGAAGGCAGGAATTGTGCTGGCATGTGCCTTAAACAGAGAAGCTGGCAGCATAGAAATCCAGGCAGACTGGAATCCTGAGGGATCTGGCAGTCAGTATTCTGTCTTCTGGGTTTCTGATCATCCAACCACAAGGGAACCTCAGGCAGAATCCAGGCAGCAGGAGATCAGGCTCTAGGCAAGCATGGGCACTGATAATTCTAATGAAACTACTTCTGAGGAGCTATTCCCCCTCTTCTTTAGGTGACCCTTCGTGTTTCTACTTTGGAGTTCAGGACAACACCAACTCTAAGTTGCATAGTGTAGGATGAATATCCAGGTTTTTTGTTTGTTTGTTTTTTGTTTTACTGCTGCTGCTGTGTGTCAAGTCCTCAGCCTTGATCCTTTGCTTTTGATATTAAGACCCTCCACCTGTCTGGAGCAATTCTAATATGTGTATTGCATTGAGGCTACTCTTTTGCTTAGTACTTAATCCATGCCATACCTTAGTATGAAGAAACAATTCTTAATAAAGATGGAATTTAATAAACCACAAAAACAGTGAAACAAACCAAAGAACAAAACTAGGCTGACCTGTATATTTTTATGTGATTTGTTTTAAATATTTGTTGATTAAAGGTCTACATACTATCTTAAATCAGGTAAAGATATTTCAGAAGCAAAGTTGAATGTTAGAGAGTAACAGTCTGAAATGTCACACGGATATGGAAACATAATTATGTTCAGCACTTGAATACAGGACTTTTCTGGTCTTTTTTATATTTGTTGCTAAACACCTTGGACTGTGGTAGAGGTTGACAAATTAATTCCAGGGCTCATATAATTGCACATTCAACAATTCCACTTTTCATGGCTCCAACATCCTTCATTTGTTGGCTAGAAATAGGTGATCTTTTAGCTTCTAAAAGAAGCATCTATTGAAGGCTTGCTTTTCTGTCATGTTTCATTGAGTCATTTTAATGGTTCCTCTTTTTTTTTTAACATAAGGAAACTAAGATTAAGAAACTGGTGTGGCCCAAGTATACAAAAGGGTTTATGTGGTGGAATTGGGACCCTCCAAGATCCAAGTCTTTGTTCTCTTTATCCATTGTACCCTCAGCATTCTCACTAAAGAGGATTGGAAGGCATGCTGATTTTATCTTTATGAAAACACTGATAAAATCGTTACCAAAATTATTATTTTATCTGTTCAGTTTCCCATTATAGATGGGCAAAAACATGAAAACAGTAGGTATTCTTTCAGATGCTTATTTATGATACATTCAGAGCAATTCCAAATGTTCATGTAACTACTTGTTACATATCAGAGCTAGAATGGAAGAGATTTAATTTAAACTGACTTCAGTGATCTCTTTATCTTTATCTTATAGATAACTATATAGGGATAAGCTGAATCTCACAGACTTATCCTACACATTTTACTCTTTAGAAGGAGACCACTTCCTTGATTCCCAGACTGTTTTCTCCGTAGAGATCCATATTATGGTCTCATTCCCATGTTAATGAAAGTCCTAATTTACATTAGAAGGGCCTCATACTCACCAGGAAAATTAGTAATCAAATTTAACTTTCTGGTTCTGATTTAATTTGGTAGCATTAGTAGACATGGTCTTAAGCTCTTGGGGAAGAATTACTGAACACTGATTTCAACTTGACTAAATATAATCTAATATACAATTTTACCTTGAGCAATGAAAAATTAAATTATTGTATTTGTATTTGTTAATAGGAACTCTTTATTTTGGATACAGTATTCTTTTATCTTGGGTTATGAATAAGTTCTCAAAGAGCATATCTTTAAAAAACAGGAATAGATATTGCTGGTTTTTGTGAGAAAAAAGAGAAAGAAAATGGGAAGTGGGACTTTGATAGGAAAACCATTAGATGTGATCTCTTCACCTGTTAAAAACAGCTGTCCCTTCTGGGATTTGGCTTTTGTGTTCTGAAAACCATTTCTATGAAAATCGAACGAGGGAACTCTAAACTGCTGGTGACAAGAAGAGCCTATTTTACAAACCATGCAGTAACTAGGATCAAGTATCAGAGGGCAAATTCAAGCCCCTTTCTCTTTTTCATATGTTGAGTTTGGTGGCATTTCGTAAAACTATCTATCCTTCTTCCATTGCCAAACTGACTAATAGAATAGTCTGTTGACACCATCTGTCTAAAGAATCCACAGCCGCTACTATGACTTTTGGTTCAGTTTTCAGTAGAAATGCATTCCATCAAGAAAGAAGCCCGTTTTTTAAAAAATTTCCTAAGTCCAAAGTTGTGAATCATATTGGAATTTCCCTTTCTTTTTTGTTTTCCTTCTTATTCTTTTTTTTTTTTTTTCTTTTGGTTGCTTGCATTCATTTAATGTTGTCTTTCAACAGAGTTGAGTGCTGTGGACTTTATTACATATTAATAGAAACTGATATGTTGCTCCATGATATGAACGTGATATAGAATGTCTATAATGTCTGAACATAAGTAATTTATGTCTAACTTGTTTTTTTTTAAATTAATTTATTCTCTAAATGATTCCATGTTTCTCAGAAATTAAAACAGAGAGTATTTTAAGAAAAATGCTTTTGATTTGGTGAATACTTATGGTTTCACTTAGGTAACTCATCATGTTAGCCTTGTAAATTTCTCTTTGACCTAAGTAGTAAAATGCTGATTATAAACTTTATAAGGAGAATGTAATAGATACCAAACAGTATTTGAAAATGAATTTTTCTTCAAGAAACTAAATTTAAGTGTCTTTGTATCCACATCAGACATTATTATTTGGAATAAACACTTCAGAAAAATTTGAGAACCCTTAAATTACAAATACCTGATAATTATGTAACCTCTTTAATCTGAGTTAATCAACTTCTTTAACTAGCATTACTTTTTTTGTTGTTGTTGTGAACTTTAATATGTACACATAACAGTGGCAACTTTCAAAGCATAATTCCACAAGTTGTCAGAGAGCAAATTTCAAAGACAGTCACGGGTAACAGCTCCACAGCTTCAGCCATTTCCATTATGTAAAATATAAGATACATACAAAAATGTGTCAGCTTTCTACGTACAGCTCAAAAAAGCAGTTATACAGGCAACCTCAAAAACTGCTATAGGCTGCCGTTCCACAGTCTCAGTCCCCTCCCCATTATGCAATACAAGATGTATACAGAAAGGTTAAGACCTTCAAGGCACAATTCAATGAGTAGCCACAGAGCAAATCCCAAAGGATGCTATAGACTTCAGTTCTGCCGTGTCACCCACCTCCCTCTAGCCATTCCAACACCCCAGCATCCAAAAATATGTATATATAATTATATAAAGTTTCAGTATTCATATCTTATCTTGTTTGTTGCTACATGTTCCTCTCACTTAATCTCTTTCTCCATCTTCAGGGGTGTTCTTGTTCATATTGAAAGGGGTTGTCAACAATGTGAGGAAGGGGGCTGCATCTGATTGTTGATCTTAAAGAGGCTGTTGCCTCTGCATTTTAGGACTTGTCTGGTATAGGAACATTCTGGTAGTTTCTGAAAGATAAATCGTAGTGAGTGAATCTCTTATAGAATCTCAGGTAGGGATCTATGTATGTGGGGGCTATTTTTGGTAAGGACACGGCATACTGTGACCATTTGGGATGTCTAACTGGAGCTTGTCTAAGAGAAACCTCCAGGATAGCCTCTCAACTCTGTTTGGGATCTCTCAGCTACTGTGACCTCAGCTTGTTACCTTTCTTTTCCCCTGCTTTTGGTCAAGTAGGCATTTTTAATCCCTTACTGCCAGGGCCAGGCTGACTCCTGGGAGTCATGTCCCACATCACCAGGGAGAATCATGCCCCTGGGAGTCATGTCCCTCCTGGTGGGGGGAGGTTATTTGCCGAGTTGGACTTAGAGAAAGGCCACATCTGAGCAACAAAAGAGAGTCACTGGAGGTGCCTCTTAGGCATAATTATACGAGGACTCAGTCTCCTATTTACAACCCTGAATTTCACAAGAGCAAACCTCAAGTAGAGGGCTTGATTTATTAAGTAGTGGGTTCCTAACTTCACTTAATTTATTTTCTATCCCAAGATCAACAGTCAGTTTGTTACATTATCTTCACTTTGTGTACAGTCATCAGCACTCTCAACTTTAAACAATTGTCATAACATAATACATCCCATAGCTCTTATCAGCTGCTAATTATTCATCCCTAGTATTAGTGTAGAGTTGGTAAGATACTCCTATTAAATATAGTCTATAATATGTAATGGGTAGTTTTTCCATAGTACTCTGTTGTTAACAACTAGCAGTACTTTTTCAGTTCCCACTGTAAAATACTCAAAGAATATCAGTACTCATTCAATAGCCTTTATTACACGTTACCTTTGTGCTTGGAAGTATTTAAAAATCGGTGGTGAATGCAAATAAATTTAAGACATGGTTTTACTTTCAAGCAGTTAATAATCTAGTTAGAGAGAAAGATATACACATGTTGTTAGAACCCAGGGCCTGGGGCCCCGCCCCCTCCTCCATTATGAGATGCATGCAGCAACAGACCTTTCCCCCAGGGAGAAGCATTAAAACTTCCCTCCCCTCATCACTGTCAGTAAACAAATCTCCAAATCTCAGGAGACCTTTTTGTAACCAAATCTCACAAGATCCTGTTGTAACCAAATCTCACTAGAAACTGTTGTCACAAACCTTTGTAAGGCCCCTTTGGCACTCCTATGTCTCTCTCTGTGCAGAACACTGACTTCACTGTTCCGACCCTCCACAGTCAGGAAGATTCACCTCCTGTGTCTAAGTCCCTAATTAAACTCATGGTAACTCCATGTCAGGCATGTTCTTTGGTCTTGGGCCTATCTGGGTTGGAACATATGTGAAAAGTTAAATAATTATAGACAATTTGAATATTAATTATTGATGATAAAATGACCTAGAATAGGTAGTTTTATTGACAATTGATGGTTTAAGCAAACAAACAATAAATGCTATGGTTTTCAAAGGAAAGGGACCATGGATTGTGCTGGTTTAGCAAGACTTCATTGAAGGAGTGAAAGTACAGAGAAGCTTGTGGGCATTGCAGAAGTGGTGAGGTGATAGTGTATAATTTCTAGCAGGGTCACCAAATTGACAGAGTCCAGAGAAGAAAAACTTGACTTACTAGGGAAATTGGTGTATTAGGACTATTTGATTGCAAGCAGAATAATCCCAAGTCACTAACAAAAGGAAAATTTGTTGAGCCATATGCCAGCCATAGGAAATGCATTGGTGGAACCAGATTTCAGGGGCAAATGGAACTAATGACTAGATGCAATCAGTATGTTTTGTTCTCTCTCCTCTGCTTCGTCTTGCTTGGTTGCTTCATTTTCTACTTCACAGACAAGTCTTTTCCATGTGAGAGCAAACATGATGTTTGGCAGCTCACAATCTATTAGCTTTTTCCTGCCAACTCCAGGTAGGAAATCCCAGGGAAGGATTCCAATTGTCCCAGAATTAGTAATATGTACAATTCTGGACCAGTAATTGGTACCACCACCCGGGGCCTGTGCTCACCACTGTGGCCTAGGAATTCAGCCTGTTACCTGAAGCATGAAGGGAAAGTGTATTTGTCAAAACTTACCATCACTCTGCCAAAAAAAAAAAAAGCTGCCACGGGAAGTTAATATCTAGCTGAAGAAAATTTCTATTTGTTACTTAACAACTAGAGGAAATTTATGATTTTCATAATCTTTGGAAGCAATTAGTGAAAGATATTGAATCATGAATGAAATTAGTAATGCCATATGCCTTTATATGTTAGTGAGCCTATTATATAGCTGTCATTAGTGTATCCTTGACCAGAACCATGTGTTTGTTTTTTAAAAATATATATATTATTACCATAAATATTACATTGTAAAAAATGTAATGGAGAATTCAAAATTCCTTAAGCTATTTTAGGAAAAACATGTAGATCTATTCTTCATGTGAATGAAAGAATGTTATGATTATATTATGTAGCATTAACCTGATTTTCAAAGCACTAATGTTGAAGGACCTGTCCTGTTTGTTTAGTGGACTTTTAAAGCTGTTTGGCACTATTTGGAAAATATTCAGACTAGGCTTTGTGAATACAAGAAGAAAATGGAGTTCTAAAAATTACCTTTTGTGGACAATAGCTGCGTGAGAGTTAACTCATATGACCAATGGTCACATCATTTATTATGAATTTTAATAAAGGAATCTGTTTAATAACCTTCAAGATATTGGAAAGGATTTACACTATCAGTACAAAGCATTATATTTTTATCTATTTATCCCATTTTTATTGTTCTTTATCTATAGGATCACTAGGCTTTTTAGTTTATTTTATACTAGTCAGGGGACTGCTAGCTAAAACAGTATTCTTGACCTGACCTCTTTAACTACATTCCAGGCTTGTAGGGCTAACCCATTAGCCTTCATTGGGACCTTTTACTTTGTGTATCAACAAAGCTATGCCTTTGTTTGCTTATTGAGCTAAATTTGAAATCCTCTTTCCTTTCTTTTTAATTTTATAAGTCGGTGATTCGCAAATTTTGGGCCATACCTCAGATCTACCAAAACAGACAGGAAATTTGGGCTGAGTACTGAGCTTTTTTTTGCAGCAAAAACCTCCGGATTCTGCTCTGCATCAATCTATGGTTTTAATTCTGTTGTTGCTGCTTGTGACAATATAGTGACATATTTTCTGCAAATATATACAAACATTAGACACCCAGAGGCTTTAAGTGTGGCAAGAAGAACTTTGCAATCAACTGATCCAGATTCGAATCTTGGCTCAGTTACTAACTGATTAAATAACCTTGGGCAAGTTGCTTGACTCTATGGTTTTCAGTTTCCTCATTGTAAACTGGGGATAATAAAACTAACCATCTCTTGTGAATCAAACAATATTTCTAGAAGATAATTTGCCTGTCACTGCATAGTTTTTTTTTTTTTTTTTTGGTTAATTTCTTTTTTTTTTATTAAATTCAGTTTTATTGAAATACATTCACACACCATACAATCATCCATGATATATAATCCACTGTCCACAGTATGATAACATAGTTATGTGTTCATCACTACAATCTGTCTCTGAACATTTTCCTTACATCAGAAAGAACCAGAACAAGAATAAAAAATAAAAGTGAAAAAAAACACCCAAATCATCCCCCCATCCCACCCCATTTGTCCTTTAGTTTTTATCCCCATTCCTCCACTCATCCATACACTAGATAAAGGGGGTGTGATCCACAAGGTCTTCACAATCACACTGTCACCCCTTGTAATCTACATTATTATATAATTGTCTTCAGGAGTCCAGACTGCTGGGTTGGAGTTTGGTAGTTTCAGGTATTTACTTCTAGCTATTCCAATACATTAAAGCCTAAGAGGTGTTATCTATATAGTGCATAAGAATGTCCACCAGAGTGACCTCTCGACTCCATTTGGAATCTCTCAGCCACTGAAACTATTTCGTCTCATTTTGCATCCCCCTTTTGGTCAAGAAGATACTCTCAGTCCCACGATGCTGGGTCCACATTCATCCCCGGGAGTCATACTCTGCGTTGCCAGGGAGATTTACACCCCTGGGAGTCGGGTCCCATGTAGGCGGGAGGGCAGCGAGTTCACCTGTCGAGATGGCTCAGTTAGAGAGAGAGAGGGCCACATCTGAGCAACAAAGAGGTACTCAGGGGAAGACTCTTAGGCACCATTACATACAAGTTTAGACTCTCCTTTGTGGTAATGAGCTTCATAAGGGCAAGTCCCATGCTCAAGGGCTCAGCACATCAAACCGCCAGTCCCAATGTTTGTGACAACATATGCTAGGGGATCAGCATCTCAAAGTTTAGAGATAGGCCTTACACTTCAGGGATAGAGTTAACTGCTGTAAGAGCTTACAATCTAGGGACTATTACAATTATTGTGTCCACGTTAGGCTATGTTCTAAGATTCAATTCTGAGTTTACATATTGTAGTTAGTCCATATTGGTGAGGCATCATCCCTCTCACCATGTTTTCTCCAAGACTTTTACTCCTATATATATATTTTCCTACAATTTTATAGAGTTATATTCACATACCATACATTTATCCACAGTGTACAATCAGTTGTTCATGGTATCATCATAAAGTTGTACACTTATCACCACAATCAGCATTTGAACATACTGATTACTACAAGAAAAATTGATTTTTTTGTTTTTTGTTTTTTTTTTTAGCAATAAGAAAAAATGATAAAAAGAAAAATAACATGTCATACGATACAATATACTACTAAGGACAGCAAATAACACCACTACCAAGAATCCCATATTACTCCCCTATATCCCCTTCTCATATACATTTAGCATTGGCGTATTGCCTTTGTTACATTTAATGGAGGTATATTACAATGTTACTGTTGACCATAGACTCCAGTTTGCTTTGATTATGTTTTTTCCTGAATACCATCCCTTTTTCAAATTTCTACATGGTTGACATTCATTTGCTTTCCCACATGCAAAAACATTTTTATATTTGTATATTTAGTAACAGTCATTGGCCACTCCAGTTTTTGCCACGTTATACAGTCCCAGTCTTTATCATCTATCTTTACCTCTGGTGTCATGCATTCTCCTATCCCACCTCTTTCAGCTTTACTCACAGACATCTTTGTTCAGTGTACTTACAATACCGTGCTACCATCACACAGTATTATCCTGTTTATTTCTGGATCTATGCAATCAATCCTAAACATTCTGTAGTCCTTCAGCATCAAATGGCTGATCTCTGCCCTCTTTCTATCTCCTGGGTGCCTGTGTTGTCAGCTTTTAACTCCCAAAGTTTGTTCATTAATGTCTGTTCATATTAGTGAGACCATACAGAATCTGTCGTTTTGTTTCTGGCTAACTTCACTCAACATAATGTCCTCAAGGTTCATCCACATTATTACATGATCCATGTCTTTGTTCTGTCTTACAGCTGCATAATATTCCATCATGTGTATATACCACAGTTTGTTTATCCACTCGTCCTTTGATGGACATTTGGGCTGTTTCCATCTCTTGGCAATTGTGAATAATGCTGCAATAAACATTGGTTTACAAATGTCTGTTTGTGTCTTAAGTTTCAGTTCCTCTGAGTATATACCCAGCAATGGAATAGCTGGGTCATATGGCAAATCTATATTTAGCTTCCTGAGGAACCTCCATACTGTCTTCCAGAGTGGTTGAACCATTCTACATTCCCACCAACAATGAATAAGTGTGCCTCTTTCTCCACATCCTCTCCAGCACTTGTCATTTTCTGTTTTTTGGATAATGGCCATTCTGGTAGGTGTGAGATGATATCTCATTGTGGTTTTGATTTGCATTTCCTTAATAGCCAGTGAAGTTGAGCATTTTTTCATATGCTTTTGAGCCATTTGTATTTCCTCTTCAGAAAAATGTCTGTTCATGTCTTTTGCCCATTTTTTAATTGGATTGTTTGTCTTTCTGTTATTGAGATGCAGGATTCCTTTATATATTCGGGATATTAAACCCTTATCTGATATGTGGTTTCCAAATATCATCTCCCATTGTGTAGGTTGCCTTTTTACTTTTCTGAGAAAGTCCTTTGATGTAAAAAAGTGTTTAATTTTGAGGAGATCCCATTTTTCTATTTGTTCTTTGGTTGCTCGTGCCTTGGGTGTGAGGTCTAAGAAACCACCTCCTTTCACAAGATCTTTAAGATATTGCCCTACATTTTCTTCTAAGAGTTTTATGGTCTTGGTGCTAATGTTTAGGTCTTTGATCCACTTTGAGTTAATTTTGGTGTAAGGTGTGAGATGGACATCCTCTTTCATTCTTTTGGAAATGGATATCCAGTTCTCCAAACACCATTTATTGAACAGGCTGCTCTTTCCCAGTTGCTTCGGCTTCACTGCCTTATCAAAGATCAGTTGTCCATAGATGTGAGGGTCTACTTCTGAACACTCAATTTGATTCCATTGATCAGATATATGTCCTTATGCCAGTACCATGCTGTTTTGAGCACTGTAGCTTTGTAATATGCTTCAAAGTCAGGTAGTGTGAGACCTCCCACTTCACTCCTCTTTCTCAAGACATTTTTGGCTATTCGGGGCACCTTACCCTTCCAAATAAATTTAGTTATTGGTTTTTCTATTTCTGTAAAGTAAGTTGTTGGGATTTGAATTGGTATTGCATTGAATCTGTAAATCAGTTTAGGTAAAATTGCCATCTTAACTATATTTAGTCTTCCAATCCATGAACATGGTATGTTCTTCCATTTTTTCAGGTCTTGTTCAATTTCTTTTTGCAGTTTCTTATAGTTTTCTATGTAAAGTCTTTTGTGTCCTTGGTTAAGTTTATTCCTAAATACTTGATTCTTTTGGTTGCTATTGTAAATGGGATTTTTTTCTTGATTTCCTCCTCTTGTTGCACATTACTTGTGTATAGGAACACTACAGATTTTTGCGTGTTGATCTTGTAGCCTGCTACTTTGCTGTATTCATTGACTAGTTCTAGTAGCTTTGCTGTAGATTTTTCTGGATTTCCTACATATAGAATCATGTCATCTGCAAATAGTGAAAGTTTTACTTCTTCCTCTCCAATTTGGATGCCTTTTATTTCTTTTTCTTGCCTAACTGCTCTAGCTAGAACTTCCAGCACAATGTTGAATAGCAATGGTGATAGTGGGCATCCCTGTCTTGTTCCTGATCTTAGAGGAAAAGCTTTCAGTCTCTCCCCATTGAGTGTGATGTTAGCTGTGGGTTTTTCATATATTGCCTTTATCATATTGAAAAAGTTCCCTTCTATTCCTATCCTTTGAAGTGTTTTCATCAGGAAAGGATGTTGAATTTTGTCAAATGCCTTTTCTGCATCGATCGAGATGATCATGTGGTTCTTCTGCTTTGATTTATTGATGTGGTGTATTGCATTAATTGATTTTCTTGTGTTGAGCCAGCCTTGCATACCTGGAATAAATCCCACCTGGTCGTGGTGTATAATTCTTTTAATGTGCTGCTGGATTCGATTTGTGAGTATTTTGTTGAGGATTTTTGCGTCTATATTCATTAAAGAAATTGGTCTATAATTTTCTTTTTTTTTTTTTTTTTTTTTTTGACTTTTATTTATTTATTTATTTTTTTATTTTTGTTATCATCATTTTATTGAGATATATTCACATACCACGCAGTCATACAAAACAAATTGTACTTTCGATTGTTTACAGTACCATTACATAGTTGTACATTCATCACCTAAATCAATCCCTTACACCTTCATTAGCACACACACAAAAATAACAAGAATAATAATTAGAGTGAAAAAGAGCAATTGAAGTAAAAAAGAACACTGGGTACCTTTGTCTGTTTGTTTCCTTCCCCTACTTTTCTACACATCCATCCATAAACTAGACAAAGTGGAGTTTGGTCCTTATGGCATTCCCAATCCCATTGTCACCCCTCATAGGCTACATTTTTATACAACTGTCTTCGAGATTCATGGGTTCTGGGTTGTAGTTTGATAGTTTCAGGTATCCACCACCAGCTACCCCAATTCTTTAGAACCAAAAAAGGGTTGTCTAAAGTGTGCGTAAGAGTGCCCACCAGAGTGATCTCTTGGCTCGTTTTGGAATCTCTCTGCCACTGAAGCTTATTTCATTTCCTTTCACATCCCCCTTTTGGTCAAGAAGATGTTCTCCATCCCACGATGCCGGGTCTACATTCCTCCCCGGGAGTCATATTCCACGTTGCCAGGGAGATTCACTTCCCTGGGTGTCTGATCCCACGTAGGGGGGAGGGCAGTGATTTCACCTTTCAAGTTGGCTTAGCCAGAGAGAGAGGGCCACATCTGAGCAACAAAGAGGCATTCAGGAGGAGACTCTTAGGCACAAATACAGGGAGGCCTAGCCTCTCCTTTGCAGCAACCATCTTCCCAAGGGTAAAACTTATGGTAGAGGGCTCAACCCATCAAACCACCAGTCCCCTATGTCTGTGGTCATGTTAGCAACCATGGAGGTGCGGTAGGCGAATACCCCTGCATTCTCCACAGGCTCATCAAGGGGGCACTACATCTTTTTTTTTTTTCCCGTGTTTGTCTTTTTTCTTTTTCTTTTTTTTTTTTTTTCTTAACTTTCCCTTCTTTTTTAAATCAACTGTATGAAAAAAAAAGTTAAAAAGAAAACAAACATACAATAAAAGAACATTTCAAAGAGACCATAACAAGGGAGTAAGAAAAAGACAACTAACCTAAGATAACTGCTTAACTTCCAACATGTTCCTGCTTTACCCCAAGAAAGTTACATAATATAGCAACATTTCAGTGAACTTGTTCCTACTACATCCATCAGAAATTAACAGACCATAGTCATTTCTGGGCATCCCCAGAACGTTAAATAGCTTATCTGTTCTTCTTGGATTATTGTTCCCCCTTCCTTAATTGCTCTCTACTGCTAGTTCCCCTACATTCTACATTATAAACCATTTGTTTTACATTTTTCAAAGTTCACATTAGTGGTAGCATATAATATTTCTCTTTTTGTGCCTGGCTTATTTCGCTCAGCATTATGTCTTCAAGGTTCATCCATGTTGTCATATGTTTCACCAGATCGTTCCTTCTTACTGCCGCGTAGTATTCCATCGTGTGTATATACCACATTTTATTTATCCACTCAACTGTTGAAGGACATTTGGGTTGTTTCCATCTCTTGGCAATTGTGAATAATGCTGCTATGAACATTGGCGTGCAGATATCTGTTCGTGTCACTGCTTTCCGATCTTCCGGGTATATACCGAGAAGTGCAATCGCTGGATCGAATGGTAGCTCTCTATCTAGTTTTCTAAGGAACTGCCAGACTGACTTCCAGAGTGGCTGAACCATTATACAGTCCCAGCAACAATGAATAAGAGTTCCAATTTCTCCACATCCCCTCCAGCATTTGTAGTTTCCTGTTTGTTTAATGGCAGCCATTCTAACCGGTGTTAGATGGTATCTCACTGTGGTCTTAATTTGCATCTCTCTAATAGCTAGTGAAGCTGAACATTTTTTCATGTGTTTCTTGGCCATTTGTATTTCCTCTTCAGAGAACTGTCTTTTCATATCTTTTGCCCATTTTATAATTGGGCTGTCTGTACTATTGTCATTGAGTTGTAGGATTTCTTTGTATATGCAAGATATCAGTCTTTTGTCAGATACATGGTTTCCAAAAATTTTTTCCCATTGAGTTGGCTGCCTCTTTACCTTTTTGAGAAATTCCTTTGAGGTGCAGAAACTTCTAAGCTTGAGGAGTTCCCATTTATCTATTTTTTCTTTTGTTGCTTGTGCTTTGGGTGTAAAGTCTAGGAAGTGGCCTCCTAATACAAGGTCTTGAAGATGTTTTCCTACATTATCTTCTAGGAGTTTTATGGTACTTTCTTTTATATTGAGATCTTTGGTCCATTTTGAGTTAATTTTTGTGTAGGGGGTGAGGTAGGGGTCCTCTTTCATTCTTTTGGATATGGATATCCAACTCTCCCAGCCCCATTTGTTGAAAAGACCATTATGGCTCAGTTCGGTGACTTTGGGGGCCTTATCAAAGATCAGTCGGCCATAGATCTGAGGGTCTATCTCTGAATTCTCAATTCGATTCCATTGATCTATATGTCTATCTTTGTGCCAGTACCATGCTGTTTTGGCAACTGTGGCTTTATAATAAGCTTCAAAGTCAGGGAGTGTAAGTCCTCCCACTTCGTTTTTCTTTTTTAGAGTGTCTTTAGCAATTCGAGGCATCTTCCCTTTCCAAATAAATTTGATAACTAGCTTTTCCAAGTCTGCAAAGTAGGTTGTTGGAATTTTGATTGGGATTGCATTGAATCTGTAGATGAGTTTGGGTAGAATTGACATCTTAATGACATTTAGCCTTCCTATCCATGAACATGGAATATTTTTCCATCTTTGAAGGTCCCCTTCTATTTCTTTTAGTAGAGTTATGTAGTTTTCTTTGTATAGGTCTTTTACATCTTTGGTTAAGTTGATTCCTAGGTACTTGATTTTTTCAGTTGCTATTGAAAATGGTATCTTTTTCTTGAGTGTCTCTTCAGTTTGTTCATTTCTAGCATATAGAAACATTACTGACTTATGTGCATTAATCTTGTATCCCGCTACTTTGCTAAATTTATTAGCTCTAGTAGGTGTATCGTTGATTTCTCAGGGTTTTCTAGATATAAGATCATATCATCTGCAAACAATGACAGTTTTACTTCTTCTTTTCCAATTTGGATGCCTTTTATTTCTTTGTCTTGCCGGATTGCCCTGGCTAGCACTTCCAGCACAATGTTGAATAACAGTGGTGACAGCGGGCATCCTTGTCTTGTTCCTGATCTTAGAGGGAAGGCTTTCAGTCTCTCACCATTGAGTACTATGCTGGCTGTGGGTTTTTCATATATGCTCTTTATCATGTTGAGGAAGTTTCCTTCAATTCCTACCTTTTGAAGTGTTTTTATCAGAAAGGGATGTTGGATTTTGTCAAATGCTTTTTCAGCATCTATTGAGATGATCAATTGATTTTTCCCTTTCGAGTTTTTAATGTGTTGTAATACATTGATTGTTTTTCTTATGTTGAACCATCCTTGCATGCCTGGAATGAACCCCACTTGGTCATGGTGTATGATTTTTTTAATGTGTCTTTGGATTCGATTTGCAAGTATTTTGTTGAGGATTTTTGCATCTATATTCATTAGGGAGATTGGCCGGTAGTTTTCCTTTTTTGTAGCATCTTTGCCTGGTTTTGGTATTAGATTGATGTTAGCTTCATAAAATGAGTTAGGTAGTGTTCCATTTTTTTCAATGTTTTGAAAGAGTTTGAGTAAGATTGGTGTCAGTTCTTTCTGGAAAGTTTGGTAGAATTCCCCTGTGAAGCCATCTGGCCCTGGGCATTTATTTGTGGGAAGATTTTTGATGACTGATTGGATCTCTTTGCTTGTGATGGGTTGGTTGAGGTCTTCTATTTCTTCTCTGGTCAGTCTAGGTTGTTCATATGTTTCCAGGAAATTGTCCATTTCTTCTACATTATCCAGTTTGTTGCCATACAGTTGTTTATAATATCCTCTTATAATTTTTTTAATTTCTTCAGGATCTGCAGTTATGTCACCTTTTTCATTCATTATTTTGTTTATATGGGTCTTCTCTCTTTTCAATTTTGTCAGTCTAGCTAGGGGCTTGTCAATCTTGTTGATCTTCTCAAAGAACCAACTTTTGGTGATATTTATCCTCTCTATTGTTTTTTTGTTCTCTATGTCATTTATTTCTGCTTTAATCCTTGTTATTTCTTTTCTTGTACTTGGTTTAGGATTGGTTTGCTGTTCATTTTGTAGCTTCTTCAGTTGATCCATTAGTTCTTTGATTTTCGCTCTTTCTTCCTTTTTAATATATGCATTTAGTGCTATAAATTTCCCCCTTAGCACTGCTTTTGCTGCATCCTATAGGTTTTGGTATGTTGTGTTCTCATTTTCATTCGTCTCTATATATTTAGCAATTTTTTCTTGCTATTTCTTCTTTAACCCACTGATTGCTTAGGAGTGTGTTGTTTAACCTCCAGGTATTTGTGAATTTTCTAAGTCTCTGATGGTTATTGACTTCTAATTGTATTCCATTGTGGTCAGAGAATGTGCTTTGAATAATTTCAATCTTTTTAAATTTATTGAGGCTTGTTTTATGTCCCAGCATATGATCTATTCTGGAGAAAGTTCCGTGAGCACTAGAAAAGTATGTGTATCCTGGTGATTTGGGATGTAATGTCCTGTAGATGTCTGTTAAATCTAATTCATTTATCAGATTGTTTAGGTTTTCAATTTCCTTATTGGTCTTCTGTCTGGTTGATCTATCTATAGGAGAGAGTGATGTGTTGAAGTCTCCCACAATTATTGTGGAAACATCAATTGCTTCCTTTAGTTTTGCAAGTGTTTCTCTCATGTATTTTGTGGCACCTTGATTGGGTGCATAGACATTTACGATTGTTATTTCTTCTTGCTGAATTGCCCCTTTTATTAGTATGTAGTGGCCTTCTTTGTCTCTCAAAACATCCCTGCATTTGAAGTCTATTTTATCTGAGATTAATATTGGTACACCTGCTTTCTTTTGGCTGTAGCTTGCATGAAATATTTTTTTCCATCCTTTCACTTTCAGTTTCTTTGTGTCCCTGTGTCTAAGATGAGTCTCTTGTATGCAACATATTGATGGTTCATTTTTTTTGATCCATTCTGCGAATCTATATCTTTTAATTGGGGAGTTTAATCCATTTACATTCAATGTTATAACCGTGAAGGCATTTCTTGAATCAGCCATCTTATCCTTTGGTTTATGTTTGTCATATTTTTCCCCTCTCTCTATTAATATCCTTTATCATACCCATACTGAATCTCTTTAGTACTGAACCTTTCTCCAAGTCTCTCTGTCCTGTCTTTGTTTCTCTGTCTGTAGGGCTCCCTTTAGTATCTCCAGTAGGGCAGGTCTCTTGTTAGCAAATTCTCTCAGCATTTGTTTGTCTGTGAAAAATTTAAGCTCTCCCTCAAATTTGAAGGAGAGCTTTGCTGGATAAAGTATTCTTGGCTGGAAATTCCTCTCACTCAGAATTTTAAATATATCGTGCCACTGCCTTCTGGCCTCCATGGTGGCTGCTGAGTAGTCACTACTTAGTCTTATGCTGTTTCCTTTGTATGTGGTGAATTGCTTTTCTCTTGCTGCTTTCAGAACTTGCTCCTTCTCTTCTATGTTTGACAGTGTGATCAGTATATGTCTCGGAGTGGGTTTTTTTGGATTTATTCTATTTGGAGTTCGCTGAGCATTTATGATTTGTGTATTCATGTTGTTTAGAAGATTTGGGAAGTTTTCCCCAACAATTTCTTTGAATACTCTTCCTAGACCTTTACCCTTTTCTTCCCCTTCTGGGACACCAATGAGTCTTATATTCGGACGTTTCATATTATCTATCATATCCCTGAGGTCCATTTCGAGTTTTTCAATTTTTTTCCCCATTCTTTCTTTTATGCTTTCATTTTCCATTCTGTCATCTTCCAGGTCACTGATTCGTTGTTCAACTTCCTCTAGTCTTGTACTATGAGTGTCCAGAATCTTTTTAATTTGGTCAACAGTTTCTTTAATTTCCATAAGATCATCCATTTTTTTATTTAGTCTTGCAATGTCTTCTTTGTGCTCTTCTAGGGTCTTCTTGATTTCCTTCATATCCCGTACTATGGTCTCATTGTTCATCTTTAGTTCTTTGAGTAGCTGCTCTAGGTGCTGTGTCTCTTGTGGTCTTTTGATTTGGGTGCTTGGGCTTGGGTTATCCATATCGTCTGGTTTTTTCATATGCTTTATAATTTTCTGTTTTGTTTTGTCCTCGTGGCATTTGCTGAACTTGATAGGGTTCTTTTAGGGTTTGTAGACCTATTGAAGTCTTTATCTCTAATTTATCAGATCTACAGCTTCGTGGAGTACACTTTCTCTAACTAACCAGCAGGTGGCGTCCACGAGCCACCTGTTCTCCACAAGCCAGTTCTCCCCTGCTTAGCCTTTGTGGTGAGTGGGGGAATGAGTCTTGTGGGGCCCAATTGGTGTACCAAGCTTGCGTGTGTAGTTGGTGTTGCCTGCCCTGTATGTGGGGCGTGTTTCTGGGCAGTCGGGGAGGGGGGGTGGCCCTAACAATCAAATCTCCCTGATGATCCTAGAGTTTTAAAGCTGCTGCAATAGTCTAATCCTTCAGTTCAGTCCTGCCACAGTTTGTCTCTGCCACTGACCCACAAGTCTTTGGTATTGGCGTATGGCTCCTGAGACTTGCAAGTGGGCCCCTCTTCCAGGCTGTGCACCCCGGGTCCTCTGTTGAGGGATGACTGTGCTATGTCACAGGTGAGTGCCGTCCCCCCAGGGCAGTTCTGGGCTGCTGGGCTGTGTAGGGAGGCTCCCAGTCTGCTCAAATAATGGCTGAATGGGGCTTTGTTAATTCACACTGCTCCACCTTCCCAGCTCTGGGACATTCAGCTGAGGTTGCAGGGAAGGCTAATGTCCACGCCCAGTTTTGTGGTGTGTGCCTGTTATTTGAAGCACTTCCGTCACACTGGGTTGTCTGGGGCAGCTCTGGGCTATGGGGCTGGCGATGGGCAGGAGTGTTTCCTGTCCACCAGGATGGTGGCTGTGAGCGGACACCCCCCTTTTCTTGGGAAGTTGTGTTGTTTAGTGAATTTTCTCAGCCACTGGATTATTGCCTTTTGTCTCAGAGCTCTCTTAGTTCTGCTCTTGACTTGACGTGCCCAAATTGCAATTCTTTGAAGCTTTCTGTATTGGGCTTCTTAGAGTAATTGTTTTAGAAAAAGAAAAAAGGATTTAAAAAAAAAAAAAAAAAAAAAAACGGCCCTCCTCAGAGATCTAATGGGTTATTGAAATGCTAATAGACAAAGCAACCAGGGCCATTAAGGAAAGGTCCACAGGGCAGAGAGATCAGCTTTGCTTCAGGATTTGCATATGCGCCTCAAGGCCTGAGCTCCGCCCTTCCCCTTTCTGTGTTCACCAGAACTCCAAAAATCCTCTGCTTTTATTTTGGAGTTTTTCGTGTTGTTTTTTTTCTATGCCTGTCTCCTCTCTGCTGGGCTGGCTGCTCTCAGAGTCTCTGGTGTCTGGTCTCAGTCTATCTATGGTTGGAGTTTGAATCAGTAGAATGAGTTTCTGATAAGAGCAGTCACTGCAGTTCTCCCTTCTCCTTCCCGGAGCTGACAGCCCCTCCTCCCCCGGGACTGAGCCTGGCAGGGAGGGGCGCGGGTCCCCTGGCCGCAAAAACTTACAGATTTCGCTGTTCTCAGCAGTTCCACGTTTTCATGAGTGTTGTATGAAGTATGCCCAAAGACAGATTGCTCTGTGGTGTCCAGTCCACGCAGTTCCTGGCTTTTTACCTACTTTCCTGGAGGAGTAACTAAAACTTACAGCTCACCAGTCTGCCATCTTGCCCCGCCTCCTATAATTTTCTTTTTTTTTGTAGTATCTTTGCCTGGTTTTGGTATTAGGGTGATGATGGCTTCATAGAAAGAGTTAGGTAGCTTTCCCTCTTCTTCAATTTTTTTTGAAGAGATTGAGCAGGATTGGTACTAATTTGTTCTTGAATGCTTGGTAGAATTCACATGTGAAACCATCTGGTCCTGGGCTTTTCCTTTTTGGGAGCTTTTTGATGACTGACTCAGTCTCTTTACTTGTGATTGGTTTGTTGAGGTCATCTATTTCTTCCTGAGTTAATGTTGGTTGTTTATGCTTTTCTAGGAAGTTGTCCATTTCATCTAAGTTGTCTAGTTTATTAGCATATAGTTGCTCATAGTATCTTCTCATTATCTCCTTAATTTCTGCAGGGTCGGTAGTTATATTTCCTTTCCCATTTCTGATTGCATTTATTTGCATCTGCTCTCTCTTTTTTTTTGTTAGCCTAGCCAGTGGTCCATCGATTTTATTGATTTTCTCAAAGAACCAACTTCTGGTTTTGTTGATTCTCTCTATTGTTTTCCTGTTCTCAATTGCATTTATTTCTTCTCTAATCTTTGTTATTTCTTCCCTTCTGCTTGCTTTGAGGTTAGTTTGCTGTTCTTTCTCTAATTCCTCCAGGTGAGCAGTTAACTCTTCAATTTTTGCTCTCTCTTCTCTTTTACTATAGGCATTTAGGGCAATAAATTTCCCTCTCAGCACCGCCTTTTCTGCATCCCATAAGTTTTGATCAGTTGTGTTTTCATTGTCATTTGCCTCGAGGTATTTACTAATTTCTCTTGTAATTTCTTCCTTTACCCACTGGTTTTCTAAGAGGGTGTTGTTTAGCCTCCATATGTTTGTGAATTTTATGACCTTCTGCCTTTTATTTATTTCCAACTTCATTCCATTGTGGTCTGAGAAAGTGTTTTGTATAATATCAATATTTTTAAATTTGTTGAGAGTTGCTTTGTGACCCAACATGTGGTCTATCCTAGAGAATGTTCCATGAGCACTTGAGAAAAAAGTGTATCCTGCTGTTGTTGGATGTAGTGTTCTATAAATGTCTGTCAAGTCTAGTTCATTTATCATACAATTCAAAATCTCTGTTTCTTTAGTGATGCTCTGTCTAGATGTTCTATCCATTGATGAGAGTGATGTATTGAAGTCTCCAACTATTATTGTAGAGGTATCTATTTCTCCTTTCAGTGATCGCAGTGTTTGCCTCATGAATTTTGGGGCATTCTGGTTTGGTGCATAAATATTTATGACTGTTATGTTTTCTTGATGAATTGACCGTTTTATTAATATATAGTGTCCTTCTTTGTCTCTTTTAATTGTTTCGCTTTTGAAGTCTAACTTGTCTGATATTAATATAGCTACTCCCGCTTTTTTCTGGTTGTTGTTTGCATGAAATATCTTTTTCCAACCTTTCACTTTCAGTCTATGTTTGTCCTTGTGTCTAAAGTGAGTTTCTTGTAGACAGCATATAGATGGGTCCTGTTTTTTAATCCATTCTGCCAGTCTGTGTCTTTTTATTGGGGAGTTTAATCCATTTACATTTAGTGTTATTACTGTAAGGGCAGTACTTTCTACTACCATTTTGTTTTTTGGAATTTATATGTCATATCTTATTTTTTCCTCTCCTTTTACCTTTCCTGATAATCTTCATTTCTGCACTCTTCTCCAACGCTCTCTCTCCTGTCTTTTCCTATCAGCCTGTAGCGCTCCCTTTAGTATTTCTTGTAGTGCCGGTCTCTTATTCACAAACTCTCTCAGTGTCTGTTTGTCTGAAAATGTTTTAATCTCTCCCTCATTTTTGAAGGAAAGTTTTGCTGAGTATAGAATTCTTGGTTGGCAGTTTTTCTCTTTCAGTATCTTAAATATATCATGCCACTGTCTTCTTGCCTCCATGGTTTCTGCAGAGAAATCTGTACATAGTCTTATTGACTTTCCCTTGTATGTGATGGATTGCTTTTCTCTTGCTGCTTTCAGAATCCTCTCTTTGTCTTTGACATTGGACAATCTGACCAGTAAGTGTCTTGGAGTAGGTCTATTGGGATCTATTCTATTTGGGGTACGTTGTACTTCTTGAATCTCTAATTTTCTGTCTTTTATAAGAGTTGGGAAATTTTCAGTGAATATGTCTTCTATTACTGTTTCTGCCCCTTTTCCCCTCTCTTCTCCTTCTGGGATACCCATAACACGTATATTTGTGCGTTTCATGTTGTCACTCAGCTCCCTAAGACCCTGCTCATATTTTTCCATTTTTTTCACCATCTGTTCTTTTGTGTGTATGAATTCGAATGACCTGTCTTCCAGTTCACTGATCCTTTTTTCTGCCTGTTCAAATCTACTATTGTGTCCCTCCATTGTGTTTTTCATCTCCTCCATTGTGGCCTTCATTCCCATGAGTTCTGCCATTTGTTTTTTTAAGTTTATGAATTCTTCTTTATGGTCAACCAGTGTCTTCTTTATATCCTTCAGCTCTTTTGCTATATCTTCCTTCATTTCATCAAATTTATTTAGCATTAGTTGCCTCCACTCCTGTGTCTCAGCTGAGCTATTAGTTTGTTCCTTTGGCTGGTCCATGTTTTCGTGTTTCCTGGTATGGCTTGTTATCTTAAGTTGTCTAGGCATCTGATTCTCTTGATTAGTTTATTTTGGAGCTTGTTTTCTGTCTTTTACCTAGTGGTTTTCTTGTTGGTTCGCTTTGTTTTCTGGCCTCTGTTATTCAGTTCAGCTTATTCTAGACCTCTAACTTAGGTTCTATTCAGTTGATCAGAATTTTTCCCCTCTTGTTTTTTCTGTTTCTTGCTCTGACTCTATGTAACCTTTTTGTGAGTGGGTCTCCTCAGATATGGTCGACCCTAGTCAGATTTTCCCAGTCTAGTGAGGCCCAGGTCTCAGTGGGAGGGTATGGAGTTTTCTTGAGAATGAGACCCTCCTATGAGGTCTTTAGATTTGGTGCTTTTCCTCTCCTGTCCAGCAGGTGGCGCTGGCCAGCCCGCAGCTCCCCCACCAGTGTAAGGAGGTGTGGAGCCTTTAGTTCTCCTGGTGACTCTGATCCTGTCGGGGGCGTGGCTGCCTAAAGCAATGTTCGCTGCGATCTCAGCTTTTCCTCCCATTCCAAACTTGTGTCCAATGTGTGACTGGTTACTGGAGACCCTGAAAACACTGTTTCATATAGTTCTTGGGTAATTGCCAGCTGCTCTAGGGGAGAGACGAAATTCTGCTCCTCACCACTCCGCCATCTTGCCCTGCCTCTGCATAGTTGTTTTTGATCATTGTAAATATTGCTTAATCATTCTACTATTATGGTTATTTTATTTTGTAGATAATTATAAGACTAAGATGCCTGGACAAGTCATTTGAATCCTGGACTTCTTAACTTATTATGTTTTTAGATTTTGGGGAAGTGATATTTAAGCAAGTTTTATGTTTAGCTCCTTAAAAATATAAAGGAAACTCACTTTAATGTAAGTTAAAAATTGGAGGAGTGCATATAGTTTGAAGTTTGAAGGTTGGACCTTTATGATAAAGAGCTGTCCACATCATCATGCAGTGTGGGATTGCTATTAACTGGAAAATTACTTGGTCTACTTACCCAAAATCAAAGGAGAAAAGCAGAAGGGAGCCAGCATTATGTGACAGGTGCAGAGTTTAGTGATTTTTCCAAAACTGTTTAGTCTGTGAAGGAGAGATCACCAGTGCTACAAAATCACTGATACTTGTACTTTATTCATTCAAGCCAAATTTATCATAGTCTAAATGAGTATAACAAGAGAGAAATATTCAATTGAGTTCGTTAGTGCAGAATTCACTATTTCTCTTTTATTTTACCTTTACTTAGCTCTTGACTCCTCTCTCTACCCTTATTTTGAGCCATAAAATATGTTCTGGAATATAAACAGGCATAATAACCATTTAGAGGTCATTTCCTTTCTCATACATATCCAAAAAGATTTCATTTAAAAATGGCAGAGGTTTCAAATGAGAAGCATATTTGTCTTTCTGTGTGAAATGTGTTTTGACTCATAATTCAATGAGTATTTAGCAATGCTTAATAATAGTAATTTAACTCTTTCTGCAAACATCAAATACTTCAGTTGTTTATTTTTAATTTTATGTGCATTGGAAAATTAAGTTTAATTGCATTCATATGATTTTTCTATAAAATAACCATTTTCATATGTTTGGCTTCTGGATTTTTTTGAAAGACAAACTTCAGAAAATGTGAGGGCTTAAAATCTCCACATGTGATGCTGCCAGACACATCTGCTGTTTCATTACAACATATGCACCATTGAATATACATACTAAAATGATACTGAGCTTCCCAAGCGGTTTGGCTGAGAATGTCCAGGAAGTGAAGTTCACTATAGATTTATTTTATTCTATGATAGATATAGACATTTTCAGATATCCTAATCTAGATTCAGGATACAATACATTATAGTCAATCTTATTGTGCTGTCATGTTTCCAACATTCTGTGCCAACAAATTAGCAATATTAAAAAAAAAAAAAAAACCAACATGGGATTCACAGTAGTTACTAGAAGACAGTTTAAGTTAGGTATTCTTTCTATTTGCAGACTTGTAGTATTATTTCCATTTTCCTCCATCCTTTTTGAATATAGGAAATTCATTTTAATTCATTTTAATATTTGAACTTCCATAATGATTATAATTTTAGTACACACTGGATTTAGAGAACAAAGTTGCTAAGAATTCAGTACTCCTTTAAAGAAAATTTATATTTTATCATTCACAATAACCATCTACTTATATTTTAGGAAAAGTGCATTTGTGTGTGAAATGGTACTTACTTAGTTCATAGGGCAGGACTTGTGCAGATCTGGATTTAAGACCCATACTTGGGCACCTTGGCTTTACAAAACTGAAACAACCTCAGCTTATTTGAGTAGGATCAGATACACTTAAGGCATTTACTTAAAGTCATACCTCAAATAAAGTACCTGACCATTCTGAACCTTCCTTTCTTCATATGTAAATAAAATGGAAATGTCATGGGGATTCATTAAGATACAATACACAAAGCACTGCCACCTATTTGTACCTATAGTAAAATTTATTTCTATTTACCCTTATGAATAATGTAATGTAATCTAAAATTTACTGGTATACTATGTGATTGAAATTTATTTGCCAGGCTACAAAGATGCATTGCATCTTGCAAAATGTAAAAACTAGTACTTTTTTGTTGCTGTTGAATTGAAATAGCGCCTATGAAAGAAACAGATAGGACTGATATTTGGCCAAACTTAATTCTTTAGTTTCTTCTTACTAACTTATTTTTTTTTTTAAAGGTCAAAGAGTTTACTTTGTTATTTTAAAATTCACATTTTATTTGTGCATGTGCCATAAAGCAGCATGACTTCCATTTAATGACTCCTGTGCCCCACCACCTGCATACCTTGTAGTAGTTTTCTGGGTCCTTAGGAAGTTGACATATCAAAGTGGTTTGTCTTCAAAATCAATCACATGGCCTCACAAATAACATGGCAAGTAAAACTTTTGAAAGATCTTTTGATATTTTTATACTAGAGCTTTAAAAATAAACAATGTTTAATATAAAATATTGATACTGATAAACTCCCCCCATAGTTTCTTAGACTTAAAAGTTCATGCAGTTATCATTCTAATCACAAAATGGTTTGTAAGTTTGTGATATGTTCACCTTTGGAAGACTAAGGGCATTTAAACCAGAGTTTTGTGTGTAACTGAAGCTAGTTTGAAAAAATAGAATTTTTTTTCTCCTCTTCTCCTCCTCCTGCTCCTTCACCTCCTCCTCTTTCTTCTCTTCCTTCGCTTCTTCCTCCTCCTCCTCCTTCTTCCTCTTCTTCACATCATTTTAGCTAGCATATAATTTTACCCTAATGAAAGAATGGCTATCCGTCTTTTTTGTAAGGTGAAGAAATTATTTTATATAGTATTGAAAAACTTAGTTTCTATTAGATTTAGATATTGTTTTAGGAAACTGCACATATTAATGCAAGGGATTAACTTTCAAAAATTAAAAAAGTACTCAAAAATATGGAACAACCCTAGAGCTATATAACATCACTAATAAGAATAATAAAGGGGCGGGGGATCATCATTGCTTTTTTGCTTCTAAACAAGATATACCAAATATGTCCAGATTGAGGCCACTCCCACTTCCAAGTCCTGTCTAAATGAAGGATGTCTACAATGCCAGGTTTTCTTTCTCTCTTGGAGGGAGTGAAAGAGGGAGGGTTAGATGTTAGGCAAAACCTGGAGAACCTAAACTCATGAGAAGGGAAGCAAGATGTAGTTACAGGAACTAGGCTTGGCTTGCATTATAGGAACAGGGACTTGGCTTGGAGTCATCAAACCATAGTTCAGCTTTAAGGATGGGGGTGGGGATGGGAAAGTTGCAAAGGGTGACCAGGGTCATAGCAGAACAGTCTTACAAAGCTAATTTGATGTGGAACCAGTGGGTCACCTGTCTTTAGTTTTCCCCTGCCAAGGGAGGCAGTGCTGCTGGGCTCTTCATGGACCTAAACTAGCAAGTATGGGTTAAGTGGCTTTGGGCAACCATCAACAATAATGACGGATGGAGTGAGATTAAAAGGGAAATAAATAGAAAAACGGTTATTGGCAAGAAGAGGGAAACTGGATACCTAACATTTATTACATATGTGCCGGACACTCTGCTAGGCACTTCATGTTTGGCTTTCACAACAATCCTGTGAGGTAGAAGTGCTCATTCCAATTGTATTGCATTTTACAAATAAGGAAAGTGAGTCAGGGGATGAATGATATTGCACAGATTTATGCAACAGGTATATGGGCATGGATTTAAAACTCTAAAATAATAAAAAAAAAAGATTTGTGTGCAATAGTTTAGGCAGCAAATTCATTAATTATAGGATCTGCAGGGAGAACAGATTTGATAAGGTGTAACACTTATCTAGGGAAATTTGTTGATATTTGGTGGTATTTTATATTGTGAAATAATGTATTCATTGGTTGTTTCCAAACAGATGTAACTCTATTAAAAATGTTAGGGTTCCAATGTTATTTAAATATTAAGATGTTTTAATATTTGAACTAAACAGTATGGACTTATATTTCTTATTAGAGAAAAGCAATGACTCCATTTTGTAATGGAAGAAGAAATAGATCAGGGGTTCTCAAATTTTAATGTGCATCAGAATTACCTCTGGTGTTTGTTAAAAAAGAGATTTTTAAGAGATTTGATTCAGTAGATCAGGAGTAATTCAGATCCTGGCATCTGAATTGTTAACAAGCCCCCACCTCTCCAGTTCATTGTGATGTATAGCATTTAAGATCCGTAAGCATAAATTATGATTTCTATTGTGATGTATACCAATGTTTAAGAGCCACTGGTATAAATTTAGAATTTCCCTTTTGCATTTATTCTCACTTAACAATACATTAGAACTATGCTGTCTAATATAGTAGCTATATTAGAAATTTTAACTGTGCTAATTAGAAGTTCAGTTTTCAAGGTTTAAAAGCCTCATGCGCCTGGTTGCTACTGTATTAGACAGCACACATCTAGTACATGTTCATCTTTTGAGAAAGTTCTCTTTGACAGCACTAGATTAAAATGCAAGAATAATGCAATTTTGCCCCCTTTGTCATTTTAAGTTATTGAGAAAATTATTATTTTTGTTAATGTATTTTTTATTAGAGAAGTTGTAGATTTACAGAAAAATCATGCAGAAAAGAGTTCCTATATTATCTCCCCCTGTTCCAGGATATAACTACATATGTTACTAGAAAAAAAAAATTAAAAAAAAAAGCCATAAGACTATACAACACAAAGAGTGAAACCTAATGTACCTATGGACTATAGTTAACAGTACAAGTATAAAAGTAGTATTTCAAATAGTATTTCATCAGTTTATCAAATGTGGCATACTAATGCAAGTTGTTTATAATTGGGAATTTTTTTTTTAAGTTATCCTTAGTGAATATTACTTTCTTTAAGTAGGAGCAAGCATTTTCTTTACAAATGTAGCTTTCAGTTTTAAAAATGCTTCTAAGTAAATAAAACAAAGATTGCATGGTTTATTCTTCTATTATTATTATTTGAAATGAATAAACATGCTTAAAAGAAGATAAATTACTGAGATGGCTTGGACTTGCACTTGGAATGGTAATCGTTTGAAGACTCTTTTGATGTACCTGGGATTTTCCCACTAAAGAACTTCCCTCAAAGAATATTTCTTAACGTGTTCTAAGTAGGAGAGGTCTCAGTATTTTATCACTTTTTAGAACAGGTTTAAAGCTGATCTGCAAAAATGAATCTAAACAGCTTCCAGGATTTACGCTAATATTGCTGCATTCCATCAGCTAGTTGTGTGTATCATCAAAAGAGTCTCTGTATAAAATGTACATGAAATTCAGCATTAAATCTTAAACAGAACTATGTTAATTTGATGGCATTTTCCTGAATTTATTTAATATAATTTTAAACTACCAAGTGAAATTGTATTAGAAAAATATGTAATTATGGACTATAATTTGAAACATATAATTCTTGAAATAGTAAACACCATGGGAATGGAATGGAAAGAAATTCCCCTCTTTGTTCTATCGTCAGCTGAGCTTCAAGTTGATTTTTAAAAAATCTTAGCAGTAAAGATGACCACACAGATTATGTAGCTCAGTTCCCACATTTAATGTATGAAAAAACTGACATTGATAGTATTGGTTACCTCCTCGAAGTCAAGCACAAGTTTAAAATAAAAACAATCCTAAATTGACTTTCTTCTTGTCTCTTAGACCCCAAACTGTAGAGTTAAGGCTGTTGAACTGAGTTGTGTCATTTCTTCCTTCAGATTGCTTCTTGAATTTTTCTTTTCCTTTTTTTCATTTTGTTTTTACTATTTTGCCCCCTTATACCTGTGTTGTGGTGGTGATTACTTCATCACGTCTTGAGTTTCTCCCAGTACACTTCATCCTGGCTAGCACAGAGTTTAATGCTCCTAAACAACACTTTCATCATGTTATTCCCCTTCTTAAAAACTTTAAAGAACTCTCTTGTTGCTAATAAGCAAGAATCCAAAATCCTCTTTTGAACATTTTTATGTTATACGGTTTGGCCAAAGCTAGCATTTCAACTCCTATTTTCCATTAGTCTTACTCTGAACCCTTAATACAAATTACATTGGACTTATTGCCCCATTATTATCTGTTCCTCCCTTGTAATCCCCAATTGAAAGATCCTTCCCATTTATCTTTACTTATCCCACTATTTTTTTTTTTTTTCAAGTAATGCCTCTCTTCAAGAATCTGATGAACTTTTTCTATGGATGGATTGTCTGTCTAGATAAATGCAAATGTGCTCATAAACATAAAATTTTGCTGATAATTTCTGGGGCCAGAAACCTCCGACTTACCCAAATCTTATCCAGTCCTCCCTTCCAACCCAAACTTCATCTCCTCTGTGATAGCAATCTGCCCACCTTACTTGGCTTTCAGTTCTCTTTTCTCCTCTGGCGTTTACTCTCTATATTTTGTTTTTGGTACTTCATCACATACTTTTTGGACTCTGAGCTTGTCAACATATATAAGCCCCTCCCAACTTGAAAACTCTGATCTTTCTGAGAACGGAACTCCTGGATTGTAATATTTTGAAGAATAGGGTTAGTCCTATATTTCCACCCCCCGATCACCAGCATTACCAGGTAATATATATCTATAAACTACTGTGAGATCACAGATACACAGTTCCCAAGACCCAGTACAAAGTTTATAATATACTAAGTGCGCAACAAATGGCAGCTATTACCGTTCCTTTTCTTAATAACATTAATGTCTGCTAAAATGTCAACAGAAAATAACTTGAATTTCCTGCTTGGACAAGGGAATGGTAAAAACAGGTGTTATCTCACTCAGGCTGTGCTGAGTCCAGCATCAAGTGAACAGCAGGTGTGAAAGAAGGTTTAAAATGAGAAAGCAGAGAAGCAGGGTTGCATGGCAACGCCATGGAAGGGCTGCAGGCTCCCGAGCCCGTGGCTTTGAGTTTGGTTCTCAGCATTCTACAAATTATTTAGGAGACATTGTGCGAGTTATTTATTCCTCTTAGCTTTTCTTTATTCATCTAAAAAAATGAGGAAACATCCTTATATTACTTAGGACGATTAGACCCTCTTCTAAGCCAATGTGGTTTCTATATGTCCATGAGAGCCCAGAGAAATTTGCATCCACTGTCAAGAATTCATAAACACCTTAAAGCACACCATGAACAGGTGAAAAACACTTTAGTGGCCACTCTCACCAAAGATTTTACTCCTAACCCCATGTTTACGGGATTTAGGAGCTCGGTGCTGGCTCTGGCTGCAGGGGATTATTTGTGGTCAACTCTGATCAAGTAATTTCACTCCAGTGATTAGTTTCCCTTTCTATAGAAAATGTGAGGGTTGACAAATTTATCTCTTCGTAGTCTAGCTTTAACTTGCCATTTTTTGGATGAAGAAACTGACACGGTAACTGAGGATGGAGAGGTAGAAATTTCTGGGCCTAGAAGAAGAGCCCAGGTATTTTATGAATCTACCACCTTCTCCCTCCAAACTGCTATGTGGAATGAAATTATATTTTTGTAGTTTTCCTTACATTATGCGGTAGGGCTAAAAAAATATCTCTGGGTCTATACAACATATTCTTATATTAGGTTTTACAGCATTGTTTCAGTGGTTAAATCCCCAAATTCTGAAGCAGACTGCAGGGGTCTGATTCTCTTTCATGATTTAATAGCTGTGCACCTGGGAAGAGGTTAAGTTCTGTGCCTCAGTTTCCCCATCTATAAAATAGCAATTATAACAGTGCCTACTTCGGGATGTTGAAAGGATTGAGAGAACGAAAGCATGTAATGCATATGAAACATAAATAAATTTTAGTTATTTTTCTATTATGATATTCAAGACAATGAAATAACTGTAAAAAATCTTGTTTGTGTCCTTTTGAGACTTTCTGAGAAAGGAATACTTGTTTTTACTAATTCTTAAACACATGATGTAGAACTCAGTAACTATGTAAATTGTACAAGGTGGCAGTGTCATCTTGACCATCTCTATGCAAGGAATGCTCTGTTAGAAATTTGATTCATCGTTCCCTCTTTTTTCAAACTATTTTTCATATGCAAAATCTATGACTTCTATAGTTCTGTAGGGCATTTGCTCTCTTTGGGGATGCCAGGTTTGTAAAGAGGGATGAGGATCTCTAATCTTGGAGGGCACAAAGTATTGCTTATGTAAAGTGACAGTAACTCAGAGAGAGAGAGAGCTTGCCATAGAGTGCAATTAAAATAGCTCTGTGTGCATAAGGGCTCAAAACTATTATGAAAGAAAATAGGAACTCTGGCTATTGGTGTAAGTTTCACTACAGCTATGCATGCACACGTATAGTGTATTGGAATGGTTAGAGTGAAGCAAAACAAACAAAACACTAGAAATAAATGATCTGCTTAGAATTGGCTGAGTGAAAATTCTGTGAAGGGAAAGAACAGTAAAAACCTTAGTCCCTTAAATATTTTTGTTATTATTATTAATCCTTTTAGTTTTCTCCTGCTATAATCTCATGTAATCATGTAACTCTAAAATAATTGTTTTAAATTATATATATATATAATATATATATACCTAAACATACATTTATATGATATATAATATATACATATTTTAGTAGCTGTGCAATTTTGGACAAGTTACTTAATTTCTGTGCTTCTGTTTCCTTATCTATGAAATAATAATAGTACATGCTTCAGAATGTTGTGAGAAGCTTTGCATATATACCTATTTGCACTGGCAGATATTTGCAGATATTTTGTTTTAAGAGCACTAACTTCTGATTAGACAATTTTTTTTGGAGTAATATTTAACTGATTTTTGAATCTTGTAATCTGTGTTGTTTTGTTTTCTCCTCTTCTGATTAATAGCCCTCGCTATACTTTTTCTGACTCATAGCTATTTCCAATTGGGAATCAGGTCAAAGTCAGTTGAAAATAATTAAGTAAACAGGGTCCAGGAATTTATCTGTACTGAAATGTGCTTTTTATGTAGTAATCCATCCCATGCTTTATTGGCACAGGTCTGTTCCTTTATATGGTATCTTTGTGAGTTTTTCAGATTATATATCTTTAGTTGATCATATAGTTGATGAACTTTCTAAAACTTGTAGCTTATCAACAGTACAATGTTGTGACTGATTCATATGCTTTCTTCCTTTTGCTATAGTTTCTTACAAAGCCTTTAAGTGTGTTAATTTTTAGCTTCCATCTATAATCTGTAGGTTTGGCTATATACTATTTACTCAATACTTAACTTATTGAATAGAAATAATTTTACTTCCATGCATCATTTTGGATTATTTTCTTCTTTAAATTTTGCCATTAAAAATCATTATACTTGTGTTTTTAGCATTAAATCATGTAAAGAAAACAAACAAGTAGAGAATCTACTATAGTTTTTCTCTTTGCCTTGGATTTCTGTCTGTATTTTCAAATGGGATAGACTATTCTATACTTGTAGTAAAACTGCAAAACCCTAAATCTGATGACAATGTGGCGGTTCCTTTCCTTCATACTCATTGTTTTTTTGGTAATCTCTTGGTTATAAGTTGACCAAGAGCTTTGACACTTTCTTTTCCTTTATGATATTCATTCACCATAGTTAAGGATGTGATACATTCTTTGTCTTTGAAAAGCTTGTATTTTAGGACAATTTGAGTATGCTGTTTATTATTTATTATGTTTTAATCATTTTTGTAGTGGTTATTGTGATTATTTTTTGGATGGGATATTATTCTATCTGAATTTCCATCTATCCCCTCTGATTTTTTAAACAAAGTTGGTGACAAACCATCCTGGTTTGCCTGGGACTGAAGGGGTTCCCGGAATGTGGGATTTTCAGTGTTAAAACTGGGAGGGTACCTTGCAAACTGGAATGAGTTGGTCATCCTAAGAGGGGATTCCTGTATTTAAAAGAGAATCAGTTGATTTTGTGCAATCACTACCATCAATAAACCAGAATACATGGATTTTCCATAGACTTTTATTTGTAAGATGTGTGCAGAGAAAGAGGGATTATGTGTTCAAACTGAGGGTACCAATTGGAAAGCATTTTTCTGAAGACGGTCAAAAAATGAAGCTATATACCTGATTATCTAATACATAAAGTTCTGAAATTATTTGTTTCCAAATTGTATGTTTAAACCATTGAGTTGTTTGGCTAAGAATTAAAATTTGTATGGATAAGAATTAAAATCTGAAGATTTTCCAGTATCTGAGACTAGAACTTGAGGTTGTTTCGAAAATTAATAAATATTTAAACATAAGTTTTAGTTCAGAATTCCTTACAGGGTATAATCCACAATGAAAGTAGGGGTTTGAATAGATATCAGTATTTATGCGTATTTTAACTGAAATAAAAACCATAACTGAAAGTTCAAATAAGTGTATTTTAAAAGGTGCTATTACCAGGAATGTGAAATTGATGAAAAGTCAGATATTTGACAGTACATTCACACCCAAATTTAGATTCTATATTTTAAAGGAATATAGAGCATTTTAAAGTAATATTTTAAAGGCAATATTATAATCAAAGTTCCAGGGAACTGTAAGTAACAGGTGAAAAGTTGGAATTTATTTTATTTAACAAGCTGTCAAAAGGTTTTTGCAGTTATTAGATATTATAACAAGAAACATTTTAAATTTATTCTTGAGAATATGTATCAACCCTTAATTTTTTTAAACATTTGCTCCTCAAATTCCATAACTTAATTTAGTATACAGATAAAGAGTGTATACATAATGATGCAAAACTTCAGATTTTGTTAACCCTAAATGTTTAGAAATAAACTTCTGACAGTTAATTATAGCACATCAGTAAAATATTTTATTATTTATCCATTTAAGAATGTTTTCAAGTGCTTAGCGAAAGGGAAAATATTTATAATAAAATATTAATCAGAATGTTTTCATATTATAACACTGGGTAGAATAACATTAGAAGGACAGATACTAAAATAATAGTTCTGACTCTCTATGGAATTACATGGAATTATAGATAAGTATTTTATTATTTATTCTATTCTGTACTTCCTACATTTCCTATAATAAGCATACATCATTTGTATTAATTTCTGTTTATTTTACTTAAAAAGTAATGCATTACAATCAGGAAGTGTAACTTTTTTTCTGTTTATTTTGACCTGCTTGTTTACAGCGTCAGTTAATTTTGCACTTGAGGAAGGTTAGGACACTAGTTCAAGTTATGTTGTTATATTTACTACCCCTGGAAAAAAAATGTGAAATTTTCTTTCCATTTCTTTCTCAGTTATTTTGTAATGGGAGACTATGTGAATGAAATGTTACTTCCTATTCGGTGTCAAGAGTATATTCTTACAAGTGTATCTTAACCATCTATATTTTTGTCTTGTTAGTACATGGTTATATTATTGTCTTATGGCTCTGTTAATATTTACATGGGGAAGTGGTTTAGGGTAGTTGTTAAACATACACTCACTAGTCAATTCTCTAAGCCCATAGCCCAGATCTATCATAAACTACCTGTGTGAGCTCGCGAAAATTACTTAACTTTTCTGTCCCTCAATATTCTAATCTATAAAATGGGGCTAATGATAACATTGCAGGTATTTTGTGAGGATTGAATGAGTAAATGTACTTATTATGTGCCAGACACTTACTAAGTGTTACTGTATAACTGGTAGTGTAGGTAGTAGTAGTGGTAATAGTGGTAATATATTAAGGAATGGTACATTTCACAACACTCAATAATGTGAGAAATAAATATCACGGTAGGTTCAATCAACAGCTCAGTACTTAACTTTTCAAATGTTAGTATATATTAGGATCACATTGTATGCCAGTTACAGGTCCTCATTCCCAGAGATTACAATTGAATAGGTCAGGGACCAGTTATCTATATTTTAACGTCCTGTCAGATTTTCCTAAAGCAGAAAAGTAAAATAAAGAAAATAAACTTGAGAAACTTTATATATGTATAAAGAAAGATCACACATTGAGAAACATTACTTTCATTTATGTTTAGTATTCCAAAATTTTAAAAATTTTATTTACTTGTTATTATTCTAGTTTGGAATGCCTGTGCATCACATTTTGGGGGACTTTATTTTAATGAGTCTATATTTGTCTCCAAAAATATCTATATGCAGTTTATGCATACACGTAGTAAGTGAAATACTGATTTCAAAAGAAAATTACTGTTACTTTTTCAAAAGACTATATAATATAAATATAGTTCTAAAATTTAAAAAAAGCACATTTTCCAAAAATAAAAACATTGTACCTTACCCTCAATCCTCAATCTCAGTTCTTGTTTCATGATATCAGAAAGCTAGAGAAATAGTTATTATATTGAGGTATTTTGCCAGTTCTTACAGGCTAAGCAGGAAAAGTGTAAAGCAAATTTTGACAATATAATTGAGGTTTAATTTATTATTAATAAAGCATTGCAGAGTTGTTCAAAAATAGTCAAATGTAAAGTGAAAAATAATTTAAAGTTAAAAAAAAAAGGATTTTCCATGGGCACTACTGCCCAGGAGTTAGCTTGTAATGGCATGGAAGATAAGCAAAATAATTAGGTCTATTTGCTTCCTGAAGAGAAGAGGCAATTGATACCTGTTAATCGGTTTAAATCCATATCCAGGCTTTTAACTCCCAGTGATCACAGAGAGCATGACTGAGCAGCTATGTGCCTCAGGGTTTGGGGCCTCTATTCAATTAATCCCATACAAACTGTCTACCTTTCCAGGAAAGCTTATTTTTGGTCAAAGACATTTGCTTCCACAAATTCCAACTATGTTGTATGCATTTTTACATACATAGTTTTGCGTGCAACTCTTACTGATTTGTTTACATTTGCCATACAGGATAAGAGTTATGCAAGTGCATATACAATGTCATTTGTTTAATAGCTAAATCAAAAAGAGGCAATACTGTTTGACCAGTTTTTTTTTTTTTTTTTTTTTTTTTTTTTTGCCCTCTTGTATTACTAGCATCTAGCAGAGATAACTGGCACAGTGCATTGTGGCCATTCAGTACATATTTGTTGAGTGAATAAATGAATGCTAAAAGTTTTGAAAAAAGGATGCATTTTATTTTCTTTAAATTTAGGGGGAAAATTTTGTTGGCTGTCACAATTTCTAAAATACATTATTTTATTATGAAAATAACACCATAAAATCATGGAATACTTAGAAACTAGAAAAAAAATATGAAAAAGAAAAACTATAAATTTAAAATCTCTAAAATCAACATTAAGATTCTTTTCAGATCTTTTTTCCCTAGGTCTCTTTCTTACTCTGTTTTTATCTCTCTCTCTCTCAGTCTGTCTCTCTTAACTTGAAGTGTACAAGTTACACAATTGTTAATCCTTGTATTTTCGTTACCCATGATACTGTGCGTAATTAATTAGAGTTAATTTTAAAGAGAGCTTCAGATCCTGAATAGACAATAAGCCTTGTATCTCCTGCACAGCCTTTGGCATACAAAGCAAATGCCTCAGGGAGGCTGTGACTTCAAGACTCCTTTCCACTCTGGATTTCACTTATTTTCTCTTGACTCAGGGGTATACTGACAGCCCCCAATCATGGATGCCTGTCTAAATCATTTTCTACAGCTACATATAAATACATGTGGTCACCCATCATTTTCTTCTTCCATTGTCATTGATCATTCATTAAACAAATATTTTAGTGCCTGCTGAGTAATAGGTACTGTTCTAGGTACTGGGAGTTTAGAAGTTCACGGCTTATGGTCCAACTCTTGTTTAATTAAACACAAGTATTTCAAAACCATTATACATGTTTCTAAAGAAAACTGATTTCCTGGCATTCTCCCTTCAAAATGAAGAATTAAATAGCTCCCAAAATAATGCATAGAAGTATTATATTTTCATTTTAAAGTTGAATGCATATAGAAATTTTATTACCCATAATTAGAATGCTCATAATGGTAGCAGACTTTCTCTGGGTTCTTATCTTCGTGCGTTAAAGGTTATATATGTTAATATTTTATGGATTTTTCCCCTTTGGATTAACTACATATAACTCTGTTTTGGAATGATGAAACATTCACTTACCACTTTAGAAAATAAAAATTACTGAGTACATTTTAATATAATATTTGAATACCTTTAAATCTACATATTTTGTATGCCAAATGATTCAAATCTGCCTCTCAGTGTCTTTCATGGGACTGCCCTTTAGAATCTGTATGAACTAAAAATGAGGTGCAATGAGAGAGACATGAGGAAGATACATTGAGGGAAAGATGGTAATTAGTCTGCTAATGTGTAAAAGTTTCTTTGGAAATTCTCAGTTCTTGTCAGAAGTAATGACTGAGTTTTTAAGATGAGTGAAGTTGACTGCATTCCTATAGGGATTTCTCAGTAATCCTTTAAAAGGTTATTTTAAGTATTTTGTTTTCCAAAAGTATGATTGTCTTTAGACATTTCTCCTTAACATTACAACTCTATACTCTACCTTGAAGAGATTAATAGCTCACTTAGCATCAAGAGTTCTTTAAATATGGCTATAAATATGACTATCTAACTTACGAAGTAAAGTTGAAAGCTTCATTTTTAGTACTTTATTGATTTTAGCTATTGGTTTTTATCAAATTATATCTATAATGTACAGATCCTATGAAAATGTAATGCAGCTGTTTAGAGAATGAATTGATAAGTAGTATTTTACATAATACTTAAAAAAAAATCTTCTCTGTAGTATTGTATTATACCCATACTGTTTTTACATGCTTTTAAATTTATGACCTAAAAGTATGCTTTAAAACACAAAAATAGGATTAATTGCAGAATAAAGATTCTCCCTCAGAAATTTAACATCAGAGGAGATTTGGTAATCAAGATTTATTTTATATGAGTATTTTTGCTACTATTTCAGTAGGGAAATCTGCTCATTTTTCATATATTAAAGTTATAGTTGGCTCAAATTTATAACCATCTGCTATTTCCGTCTTACATATAAAGAATTCAAGTGCATATTCTCATTGATTTCAATACCATGTCATTTGTCCTAATATGTAATTTCTAGAGCAATAAAAAAAAAAATCACAGACCACCCTAATAGTGTTATACATAATTCAAAATATTGAATTGTCCAAATGCATTGTAGGTGAACATTGCAAAGGTCCAATTGGTTCTAACTGTTGAAATTGGCTATATTTTTAGACTTAATTATTTTGGCCATGAAGATAAACATTAGGAATGAAAAGAGTTATTTGTGATGTTTGATAACCTCAGTGTATATCTGCAGAGAATTGACTTGAAATGTCGTACTGCAAAATTAACAACTCTATACTTTGGCTTCCTTTAGTATCTTTATGTTTGTGATGAAAAGGAAAAGAGGGCCAGTAGGACTGTTCAGCCAGTAATATTTTAAAACCACTAAGTGGATCTTTTAAATGTTTAAATTTGATTAATTTAATTCATTAATCAAGGATCTATATGGAATATATTCCACAAGGAACAGACATGCCTTATTATAGATTGATTTAGATGTAGTTAGTTTCTGACCATTTTCAGTAAAACAATAAGTATTTTTTAGCTGTTCTAAGTTTTGTTTTATTTTGTTTTTCTTCCCCACTTTTGAAAGATGTTTTTCTGGAATTGTGCCAGAACCTGCCAAGAACTGTGTAAATGGGAAATTTTTTTGAGTTGAATTCTCAAAATTGAGTTTGCAACTTTTCTTACAAATCTGGGGAAAAAGTAAGTGAATTCTCTATAAATTAGTGAGTTCCAATGTAATTTCAGGAGAGAGGGGAGGAGGATTATTAAATCAAACAATGGTGATTATGCTAACTCTCCAAATTCTGAATGAATGGTTCTAATCCATCAGTCCATAGGTTTTATTTTATCCAGATTTTACAGATGAAGAAACTAACACTCAGAGAGGTTAAGCAGTTTATTCAAGTTCACGCTGCTAACAAATACCAGTCTAGATTTGAACCCAGACAGTCTGTATCCAGTCAGTATTTTTAACCACTTTCCCTACAGATGCTAGGTTAGTTCATGGTTTTTTTTGTTTGCTTGTTCATTTGTTTGTTTTTTGCTGGTGCTATTCATTCCTTCTGGAATCCAGTTTCTCCTTCTACTCTCTGCTCTTTTGTGATTCTTAGTGATAGTGTTTTCCTTGTTAAATTTTTCTCTCCCTTCGTACACTTCAGGCCATTCAGGTCAGGGATTTTATTTCATAATTTGCATTGCCAATGCTTAGCAAAGTTTTTAATACAATATAGGTACTCTTAACATACTATAAGTACAATGTATAGGGAAACATAGAATGATGGAATGGGAGAGTGAGAGGGTATAGACTTTAAAATATGCAGATATTTCTGTTTGGCGTTTTACTGAAGGTGAAATCCTCTTATTTACATGTTAATTGGAAATTTTACTGAAGTCCACAAATTTTACTAAATTCCTATTATAGGTAGGAAGTGTGAACATAGCTAGCTGAACTCAGCTAGCCAACTTCAACTCTCCAGTCTCTAGTTACAACTCAGAGTGAAGCCCTGCCCGATTTCAATCAGCAGAGGTAATTTCTGCAGTTAATGCACTAGAAGCTTCTGCAATATTTGAGTTCCTTGATAGAAAGGTCTCTTCTGCTTAGTGCCTATATTATTAAAAAGGGGGAGGGTGCAAAATCTTTTCTGAAATTTAACTTATGTTATTGTCAGTCTTTTTTATATCTCTGGGGATACAGCCATATAATATTAGATTTTATAGGAGTATTACAAAAACACCAGGGATTCACTGCTGTAATTCCGTTTTGGCCATCATTTTAGATAATAAAAAATGCTACCAATAGCATGCAGTTGATTTGAAGGATAATTTTGAACATTGACTAGAAAGGTTATTTTTTTTCTTTCTCTGTAATAATCAAGGGAAATTAGGATGAAATAAAGTAGCTGAGGAAAATGGAGTTATCCATTAATCATGTAGTTATTTTAATACTTTCTGTATACCTTATATTACTTTATTAAATATAATTTCAGCTGAAACCACCTAGTGTTTCTAACGAGTATGGTTTGATTTTATATTTATTATTCCAATAGTGAGCATGAGTACTTGGGAAATGTGTTGAACTCAGTAGAGGGTATTTAAGTCTACTCTATACACAGTTAGTAATTAATAGGTGCTGCCTACTTATTTTTAACAAATATCTCCTGGTAGGATGAAATTCTGACAGGAAAATTACAGGATTGGTGCCCAGGATAGGATTTATGTTAATAGTTGGAGGCCGTTCTGCTCCTGAAAGTGTAAATGGAGCCTAAATAAAAAGATTAAGAGACAAGGTTCTGTTAGGAATATTGTTTTCTTTTATGGATATATGTGTGCTATCAATGCAGTAAATACACTTCTATCCTGGACAGATGTCACCAAATTGTCTATTAATATTCATTTTGTACCAGTCAACTACTCATTGAACTTTGTTCCTCTTGTGCTTTTAGCAATTTTGCAATCATTGTTATGCTGTGAAATATTTTACTATGATATGATACAAATGGATATTTTAATCATTTTAGGCTTTCTAGTTTTATATACCGAAAAACATGGAAAACAAATATGGATCAAAACAAGTCTTTGTTAATGAAATAAATACTGCCTGCCCTCCACTAAAATAAGAAAGACTTGAAAACATAAACAAACAAAACATTCAGATAAATGTTACTATCACACTAGAAAAAAGAATATAATCACATATATGTATGTATGTGTGTGTATATATATGTATATGAAAAAAGTAAAAATCACACACAAAAAGGAATAAAATCACAAATACATACACACACGATTTTACTTTGTATACCTCAATAGAATATTGACAGTCTCTTGACTGGGCACTTGCTTTTATTTCTGTAAATGTCTTGTCATGCGGTAAGTGTGGGGATGGTTTATATCCCTTAGGAGTTTGGTTTCTCATCATAAATCTCATGTGACTTTGATATATTTCCTTGAAATACTTAGCACTGACGTGCATATCTTTTTCCAGCTGTGGTTGTGTAAATATTTAGATATTTCAGTCACTTGTGTTTATATTTTATCTCCAAACCAGGCAGTTGTTGAAGGAATCCTTCTCTGCCCTTTCCCGTGATGCTGGTCGTGACTAAGTGAAACGTGTTGTATTCCCAAGATTCTACCACGATTCTTGCTGAGGCAGCTGACATTATCGTCCTAGTTCCATTGTTAAAGGTCCACTCCATCAGCCCCATTCTTCTTTTATCCACTCATCTTTGTAACTTATATTCCCTATATGGTTGAAACCTGCAAGTTGGTTTTGCCAAGTGTAATATAACCCTAGTATTTTATTACATAAAATGCACCCAACTTAGCCTAACTAGAATGCAGGTTATGAGTTGCTAGCTTACAGGAACTCTTAGAATTTATGACTGAAGAGAGTTTTTTTATGAACAATGAGTCGATAATATTATACGTAGACAGATTTTGTGACAGAGTGGAGCTGGATGCCCTTTCAAGGGAGGAAGATTGCAATCTGTAATATGTGATATTAGGGATCTTCCAGGTACACTTTCCTAAGATTCATATAAGCTCTTCCCTGTTTGTTCTTGGTGTAACTCCCCTAAATTGCCCCTTTGAGAAAGTGAATCACAGTTACTGATGGGAGTTAGGTGACTTTTCTCTCAACTATGCTGGGGGGAAGAAAGTTGGAAACCAGTGATATCAAATTTTAATTATACAAACAGTAGTCTAAGAATTGATAATGTAAGTATAGTTACTCACAAATGCAATCTCATATTTAAAGAAGATAACACCATGCAAAGAAAGCTTGCATCTCCTTTTATTCTTCAAACATTTATAGAGCCCCTCCATATCAAAGTCTTTACTGAGTTAAGTGAGTACAAAATCCTATTATGCCTGAGGAAAGAACTACAGATGCCATCAGCTTTTACTGGTTCTTGATGTTTTTGTCATCTAACTTTTAAAAATAAGCACTCAAAATGAGCACTTCAGTGGTGGAAACAAGAATGGACAAAGCGTATTTTTCTGTGGATTTTAACCAATTAACTAACTAATCCTCACAGTATTTGAGGTAGAATTGGAATAAGCAAGGGTTTTGTAGTTGACCAGAATTGAATCCCAGCATTGCCACCGCCTGGCTGAATGACACCCGAGGGTCAGTTCCCCCATATGGGCACCAGATATGACAACACCCCCCTCATAAAGATGTGATTAAAGGAGATGATGGATAATTAATACTAGTTTTCTTTCCATGTCTTTTCTTCCTGCTTAGACTTGATAACAAAGAATAATTTATTATAGTTTTTATAGAGATGAAGATTGCCATTTATGATTTTTATTTTTGAAAGTTAGCCACTCACTCATAAATCTCAGTCAGGAATTGGAAAGTCCCTTTCTTAAAGGTTGTACGATTATGAGAAATGTGAGACTTCTGTATTTTTCTAATGATTTCTAAAGGATTGGCTTTTTTTATTTTTTATTTTTTGCTAACCTTATTCATTCTCTTCAGATTATTCTATGTTTAGTAGAGTACATTTTGTTTCCGAGTGTGCTCCTCAGAAACAAAGTTCAGTGGGATGTCCTTCAAAACAAAGAAAGACAGAGTTCAGCGGCCATATAAGTTTGGCAATGCTGCATTTTATGCACCTCTTCTCATGTATCAAAATGTTCATTAGCAAGACTAAAGACCATAAGAACTGAGATTCTCTCTCTCTCTTTTTTTTTTTTTTTTTTTTTTTTGAGCAGTACTTGTTAACAATCTTAGGAAAGAGTGTTCCACAGAGCATTTTTGAAAATTTGACCTAATATAGAGAGCATTTTTATTGCTGAAACTCTTTTACTGAATGCTGCTGTACAAACATTGTGGTTAAAATTGACGCCTGAGTTATCCAGTCCCACAAGTCATGCTGGCTGTGATCCAGGTATGTAGGATCCAGGTTAGGGATAGAGAGAGCTCTGAGCTCTGCTGTACTTAGTGTAGCCTGGGTGCTCTCCAGGTTCTGCAATTGGCCATTACTTCCTCTATACACTTTCCCTGGACAGTTTCATTCTTTCTCATGGTTTCAGTTACCAGCTCTATTCTAATCTACAACTCCAGCTAAGGTTTCTTTTCTGAGGTTAAACTTGGATAGTCAATTGGCAACTTCTCATCTCCATTTGGATGTTCTAAAAAGTACTCCCAAATCTCCACGTCTCATACTGAATAAATCATCTCCTCTGCCTTTATTCCTCTCACCAAATCTTGCTTCTGTTCTCTACGTTCTTTGGGATGCTCTTTACCCAGTGCTCACATCAGAAACTTTGGATCTCACTACTCTTTCCTTCTCCTTCATCCTGTGCAATTTTATTTCCATTATACCCCACATTGTCAGTTAGTAGACCCTGTTGATTTTATGACTTAATATTTCAAGAGTCTCCCCTCTGTTTTCCTTTCTGTCTGGCAAAGTCCGAGCTCAGGTCCTCAGAATTTATTGCTTGAAGAGTACAAAAGGGTCCTAAATGATCCCCTCCTAGCATGATCTGCTCTAGTCCATTTCATATGCTGATAGCTCTTTAAAGCCAAATATGATCATGACAATCCCTTGCTTAAAATCTTTAAATGATTTCCTGTTGGCTCCAATTGTACATCCAGAACTTTGGCTTGATGTACAAGGCCTATAACATTATTTCTTTCATCCACTTCTGTAGTCAGGTATCTGCTTCCCCATCCCTGACATGTAACTTATACTCAGGCCATAATAACCTACCTGCATCTCCCCCAAGTGTACTATATAATCTTGCAGCTGTGACTCTGGTTGAAATCATCTACATCCTTTTCTTCCTGACTCATTCTTCAGGGTTCGTTTCATATTTGAAGTCTCTTGAGATGCCTTCTCTGACATCTTCAGGCTGTTTTAGGTGCCCTTTCTTTTGTTCTCTTGGCAACAAGTGCATCCCTATTTCCTATTTGAAATGAACTTTCAGAATTTAAAATAAAATTTTCTTTAATTATATATAAATTACCCAAGCAGTTGATCCTTATTAGCATCCACCTTTCGTAATTACTAAAGTAGAAGCCAGTACTATATTAAAATGTTTTATTGTCTGAATTTTTACAGCACTAGCAATTATGAGTAATCTAAAATCCAATTCAAATTTCATTTGACTTCCATATAGCATTAGTAAGAGAGTAAGAGTTTCCAAGTTATGTTTTTCCCATGTTGCTGGTTCATTTCTCCCTCTTTAAGAGGCTGATTTTATTTAAAGAACCTTCAAATGCTGTATACCATGCCCTCAAGACTATTTCTCAACATTTCAGATTGTAAAACTCTTATTCAACATTTCAGATTAAAATATTTTATTTCACAGTGAATATAAGCAAATGATTGATCTTTTAGTTTCCTCATTCATTTATTCATTTCACTAAGAAACAATATTAACTGCAGTAACAAATTAGACATAGATATAAATAAGCCCTGTGCAGGGTTTATAGTCTAGTGAAGACTAAATAGTATACGTATTGATTACAAATAAAAAATAAAATCTTGTGAGTTTCATTGTAGAATGCATGATTCTTTAGTTCAGGTAATTTTTCTCATAGATCTTTCTTGTCAGCACCTCATTCATTCTTTCATTTACTGTTTAATTTATTTAACACCTATTTGTTGAGTGCTCACAATGTGGTTGGCACTCTGCCAGACACAAGGGATGCAACAGTGAGCAAAAACAGACTCACAGCTTACAGATCTTACAGAATAATGGGGAACATAGGCAATATTCAAAGCATCACATAAGTAAATGTAAAATTATAATTCTGATAATTCTTGCCAAGGTTTGCTATGTAGTGCTACTCAGCTTTATAAAATGGGCCTTCAGTTTTGTCATAGAAATCAGGGAAAGCAGAGATTTGAAAGAGTAGGGGTTAACTAGAAGGTCGTTTCAAGCCTATTCCCCATGGCAGGCATGCGTGTGAAACTCAGAGACTACTGGGATGAAAAGAGCAGAAAAAGAAGTGGATCAGGAGGAGTCTGGAGCCCTAGGTAGGGAGCTGCAATTGCTGGCTCTTGCAGGCCTTGTTAAGGACTTTATTTTAAGAGCACTGAGTTTATTTTAAGAGTCACTGAAGGAGGGAAGTACCCAGATTGCATTTGCATTTCAAAGCTGGCTTCATCATCTGGATGCTTTGAAGTGAAACCATTTAAGAGGCTTTAGGAAAGCCTGGTAGGAAGTGATGGTAATTTGGTTTGGGCTGGTAGCTGTGGCTGTAGAAATGGAGATGACTAGATTGATTTGAGAAATTTCGAGGAGGAATTAGGATCTGTAGGACTAGGGGAAGAAAGGGAGATGTCAAGGAAGATAGATTTCCACCTTGTCTTATTCATTGAGTTGGGAGCACCAGACAAGAATGAGGTTTGGGGCTCAATTCATAAGTTAAACTTTGTGCTGTACAATTTGAGAAATTTCCATATATATATATATATATATTATATGTAGCAGCAGTAAGGCAGGAATATTTTTTAAAATATATGAAAAAGAATCCCTGATTTTGAGATGATAATCTCAGTGGAAAAATATAAGTACAGACATAGGAAATATTTAAATGATTAAATGATACATATACTCAGAGCTTCATTTTTAAGTAATGCAAAAGGTCTGGAATGCTTCCCTTAATAAATATCCTTTTCCATTTACTATTCTATTTAATTTATTTACTATTTCATTTTTGAAGCCTAATAAAATATTAACATATTTTTAGCAACTTATAGTGAAATTAATAAAAACTCTGAGAAAGAGTATATATATTTACATGTATGCTATTATTTAGGAAGATATAAAAGCCTATATAAAGAAGCATTCCTTATATATTTGAACATATATTTGAATGTAAATATTTATTAGTATATGTTTTATTAAAGCCTACAGTTTTCAAATAAGACTTTTAACTGTATTCAAGCAAAATATTGAAATAGTTTTGTCAATTCTTTTGCAGGCTCCCGTCTTCGTCAGGAAGATTTTCCACCTCGCATTGTTGAACATCCTTCAGACCTAATTGTCTCAAAAGGAGAACCCGCAACTTTGAACTGTAAAGCTGAAGGCCGCCCCACACCTACTATTGAATGGTACAAAGGTGGGGAGAGAGTGGAGACAGATAAAGATGACCCTCGTTCACACCGAATGTTGCTGCCAAGTGGATCTTTATTTTTCTTACGTATAGTACATGGACGAAAAAGTAGGCCTGATGAAGGGGTCTATGTTTGTGTAGCAAGGAATTACCTCGGAGAGGCCGTGAGCCACAATGCATCGCTGGAGGTAGCTAGTAAGTAAAATGGGCTTTTTGTATTTGGCAGGGGAGTGGCAAAATGGGATTATATGTTTTGAAATGGTAATAAAAAATAGAAACTATATCATAGGTTTTATCTGAGGAAAATCTCTAGATTTTTATGTGAATACAGTATTACTCTCTGTTAGAATTGTCTGTATAGCTCATCTTCCGTGCTTATGTCAAACAAAATGGGGATTTATGCTCTAGTTGTGGAACTATTTTACTCTTGATTTGGAGGTGTTTTCTGTTGAATCTTTTTACTGAAATTGATTTATTCCCCTCCTTTGTTACTTTTAAATATACTTAATATGAGTCTTTGCAAAATTATAGTTTAGGATATTTTAAATTTGTATGTTCAGTTGGTAGTATAAGTTATGATTTTAAGTTGTTTCTAATTCATGGAGATGTATTATTCTTCTGGTAAAGCTGTATCCAGAAAGTGTCCATATATGCTTCATACTTTACTATCTGGGCTACTGGAGTAGAAAAATGGGTGTGCATGTACTCCTCAGGTAGTTGACGGTTCAATTTATTTATACAAATCAAATTCACCTCAGTTGAAATTACCTTAAGAAGGATTCATTGAGTAATGATTAGTTTGTTAAAGTATATTTAGAGTCTAGATCTGTATTGTATTTGAATAAGAATTGGGCTTTTCTTATTTTCTGTACACATTCAAGAGGTGGTCAGAAAGTTATATTCCTCTGAAAGAATCTTGCTGTATTTATATATATATATATATATATACATGAATGACAGAAAATTGGAATTGGAGAAACAAATGCAATTTAGAGCTAGCTAATTTTAAGTTTAACAAAATAATTATATATGAAACTATATATATATAACTATGTATTTATTAGTATACAATGCTTTTTCAAAAAACAATTATAAAATTTTAGATGTGCAAAGGCATTTAGAGGGATTATTTCAAATCAATATTATTGATGGGGAGTCAACCCCAGAGAATTTTTTTGATCAATTGACACAGCATGTAATACTTAAGTTGAGACAGGATGCCAAAGATATCTGATATGAGCATAAAATTTAATTACATAGAATAAAAAACTGAAGTAACCATTTAAAACTATGTCAGAACTAGCCACTTACAATTTAAAATGCTTTTACCTGAAACCCGACTTTATATTTCTCTATTCACAGTTAATTGATAATGTATTTATTGCCTTTCTCTTATTGCCTTGATTCTCAGGGACGGTCTTAGAACTAAAATAGTGAGATGTATGACAGCCATAATCATAGCAGAAGACAATTTTGATTTTTGATTTTGTATTTTTGAACACAAGTTTAAATATAAACAATCAAAAAGTTTAAATGGTCCATCTATTTACAAAAGAAATTTGATGTTTTCATAGTTATTTTTCAAAGTTATTTTAGCACCTTTGTAACTTTTAAACACATTTATATTTAAGAATGGGTATTCCCTGTGGAGATAAAATTAAGTTAACATTGGAAAACAAATTTAGAGAATTAAGAAAGATAATGGAAATGATCTAAGCAAACTCCTATTTTTATTAGGTAAGAAAATGAAAATCAGGGAGGAAAATTCTCTGCATTTATAAGTTTAATTACTGATTAATGAAGTGTGTACCAACGGAAATACCAAAAATCATCTCATATTTCTGTTATTTGCTACTATTCTTGCATTCTTATCATTGCCAGAATTTTTTTTTAAAACTTATAGACTTGGCTAGAAAGTCTGAACATTTACTAGCTAGATCTTCCTTTCAGAACACCTCCAGTTCTGCCATAGATGATCAAGATAACGTTAATGCACTGGATTTAGAGAGCTGTCTTTCTTAATCTGGCTTTTGTGTAGATGTTTTAAAAGATGCTATTAGTTTCCGGTTAAATTCTCCTAGCTAAGCTAGACATTCCATTACCTTGAAAGACCATTAAGAGAAAAGCTCTTCTAGTATTAGCCAACAAATATATGATCATGGAATTGAAACCAGACATAAGATCATTATATAACTTTGACCATCAAAATATTCAAATACGTAGCTCCTTCTGCATAATTCACAAATTTTAGTGTGATACTCTTCATGTCTCCAAAATGTTTTCAAGTTCCAGGGAAAAAAGAACATTATAATTTACTGAATAAAGCTTAAAATACTTTAAGATAAATATTCACCAATACATATATTTGTAGAGGGAGAAATGTATAGTCATGTTATATATTTATTAATATAGTTTTGGGATCCTTATAAGTGCTCATAATAATTCTTTGAAGTCCTGACAAAAATATTGTGTACTTCAAATAATTTTCATGCTAGTTAAATTGCAATGATTAAAAGCGTAGTTTCATTGGTAATATTTGGTCACATAAGTTATATGGGAACATTAAGTTCTCTGCACATAAAAAGAAAGTGTTGGAGAACCTAAGATGGCAGTGAGGTGAGACAGGACAAAAAAAATCTCCGTGAAAAATACTAGAAAAAGACCAGAAGGAGACCCAGAGTAGCAGTTTCAGCGATGCGCCAGTGGGATGAGGCCTCCTAGCACCACAGGGGCCGTATACTTGGTGTAACCAGGAGTCTGTGTTGTGAAAAACGAGTGAGTAAGCCAGCTGGAAGACCTGCAGCTGTGCTGCAGTGTGGGGAAGCCAGGGGTTGGCGGCTGGACACAAACTGGTTCTTTAGGAAAAAAAAAGGGAAAAACCCAGGAGCGGCCGCAGTTGCCGATGGTGGAAACCGCACAGTGAAACACAACAGGAGTGAGCTGAGCCGGCCTCTCAGTGTCGGCTGTGGAGGACAGCTCGTGGCAGATACCCTCGGGACTGGGGGAGTGCAGGGGAGAGCCAGAGGGAGGGAGAAGCCCCACGGCTTGTAGCTGGATCCCTGGAGGGCTGGATAAACTCCTGCCCGGAGCCGTGCCCACAGCCCAGAGCCCCGCCAGTTGTCCTGGAGCTGGGAAGGAGGAACTGTGAGAAGAGAGGGGGTTGTGGAGATGCCCCGTTCAACCATTTTTGCATCGGGTTGAGAGCGCCCCAGCATGGCAGGGCGGCCCAGGGCTTCCCGTGAAGGATGGCGCACAGTTGTGATGTAGCACAGCCCTCCCTCAGCAGAGGTCCTGGAAGATCACAGCTGAGAAAGAGGGCCTGCTCGGAAAACCCAGGGACACTGGTTTGTGTCCAGTGGTTTGTGGGTCAGCAAGAGAGAGGGTCTAGGATGGATCCGAAATGAAGGCTTAGACTGTTCTGAAGGCCTTGAATCTCCAGGAACACCTGGGGGGATTGCATATTTAAAACTGCCCTGCCTCCGTGGTCATCCGGACACACGCCCCACATTCAGGGCAGATGGCTCTAGCAACACACCCAAACTGAATTCACCAACTGAACCCCCAGAAGAATAATTTCCCCACACACCGCGGGGACAAGGTTGGGGAGAGCTGACTTGAGGGGTATAGGTGACTCACAGATGCCACCTGCTGGTTAGCTAGAGAAAGTGTACGCCACCAACCTGTGTTTCTGAAAAATTAGATTGGTATTTTTTTTTTTAACAACTCAAAAGAACCCTATCAAGCATAGCAAATGCCACGAGGCCAAAAACAAGAGAAAATCTCAGTGCATATGATAAAACCAGATGATATGGAGAACCCAAGTCCAAACATCCATATCAAAATATAAGAAGACACCCAGTTCTTGGCTCAATTAATCAAAGAACTACAATCGAGGAATGAAATAGTGGCAAAGGATTTAAAGGACATCAAGAAAACCATGTCCCAGGATATAAGCAAATAGAGAAGACCCTAGAAGAGCATAAAGAAGACATTGCAAGAGTAAATGAAAAAATAGATCTTATGCAAATAAAATAAACTGTTGGCCAAATTAAAAAGATTCTGGATATTCACAATACAAGATTAGAGGAAGTTGAACAAAGACTCAAAGTCCTAGAAGTCCACAGAACAGAAAATGAAAAAACAAAAGAAAGAATGGAGGAAAAAATTGAAAAAATCAAAATGGATCTCAGGGATACAATTGATAAAATAAAACTTCCAAACTTAAGACTCATTGGTGTCCCAGAATGGGAAGAGAAGAGTAAAGGTCTAGAAAGAGTATTCAAAGAAATTGTTGGGGAAAACTTCCCCAACCTTCTACACAATATAAATACACAAAGCATAAATGCCCAGCAAACGCCAAATAGAATAAATCCAAATAAACCCACTCTGAGACATATTCTGATCAGACTGTCAAATACTGAAGAGAAGGAGCAAGTTCTGAAAGCAGCAAGAGAAAAGCAATTCACCACATACAAAGGAAACAACATAAGACTAAGTTGTGACTACTCAGCGGCCACCATGGAAGCGAGGAGGCAGTGGCATGGCATTTAAAATACTGAGAGAGAAAAATTTCCAACCAAGAATACTTTGTCCAGCAAAACTCTCCTTCAAATTTGAGGGAGAGCTTACATTTTTCACAGACAAACAAATGCTGAGAGAGTTTGCCAATAAAAGACCTGCCCTACTCCAGATACTAAAGAGAGCCCTACTGACAGAGAAACAAAGAAAGTAGAAAGAGATATAGAGAATTTTAACAGACATATATAGAATCTTACATCCCAAATCACCAGGACACTCATTTTTCTCTAGGAATCACAGATCTTTCTCCAGAAGGGACCATAGGCTGGGACATAAAACAAGCCTCAATAAATTTAAGAAGAAAAAGAAAATTGAATAATGGCACATACTCCAACCACAATGGAATACAAATAGAAATCAATAATTTTTTGAATTGTAACTCCACTATTTACTTCCTACATGATATAAAATACACAAACTCTAAGGACAAATCAGTGGTTTTGAACTCAACGTAAAATATGTAATTTTTGACAAGAAACTATATAAAGATGGGGGAATGGAGGAGTATAGGAACATAGCCTGTGTCCTATAGAAGTTAAGCTGGTATCAAAGAGAAATGGGGGAAGGGGCAATGGGGAGTTAAGAAATGAGTGTAAGGTTGCTGTTTGAGGTGAAGGGAAATTTCTAGCACTGGAGGGTGGGAAGGTGATAGCATTACAACATTCTAAATGTGATTATTCCCACTAATGGAATGCTAGGGAGGGGGTGGAATGGGAAGATTTAAGCTGTATATATGTTTCCACAGTTGCGAAAAAAAAAAAAGTCTAAATAGACAACAATTGAGTGCCAAGGATGATCCTGGATAGGATCAGACGATGGAGGACAGGAGGCTCAAAGGGACATAGCTGAGACATAAGGAAAAGGAAATATAGAATGTAAGCTTTGTATCATTGTTGAATCTCTTGTACTTCTTAGCTGTGCTTAATGGAATTGCATAAAAGAATGTTCTTGTTCATGGGAATTGTATATGAGAATTATAGTGTTTGTTCAAGGAGGTGTACAGCTAGCGCTCATATGTTCAGAAGACAGAAAGACAGAGCAATAGATGATGGATGATAGATAGGGAGAGAGGGAGGGAGGGAGGGAGGGAAAGAAATAGCAGTGGGACATGTTAAAGTTTGTGGATCGGGGGGTATCGGGGGGTATTGGGGGGGGTCAGGGAATGCTGGAGTTCTGTGTATGGGGTTTGTATGGTTTTTGCAACTGTTCCTATAACTTTGAATTTATTCCAAAATAAAATGTTAAAAAAAAAAAAAAAAGAAAGGGTTATATATGTTTTAAAAAGTTTGGAAACTATTATTTAGTAAATTCATGCTTCAGTGCACTACAAATGGATATGTAGTAATTTAATTCACATGCGTTTTAATTATTTGCTTTAAACAATGGATACTGCTCATTAATCATTTTTAAATTTGTTTGTATCCTAAAACCAAAACTAGCCTTTTGCATATTATATAAATACACAAGGGGTAGAAAAGCCTGGACTGTATTTGCTGTAAATTAAAACTGTTTGTTTTTCCTGGAGAATATTGTTAAAATCATTTTATGTTTCCTTAGTTTAGGTATCAAAGTTCAACAAGAACTATTTTTCCTTATTCTCCCCAAAGGCTCAGACACAGGAAGACAAAGATTGCATCTAATTTCTTAGTGAAGATGCAGTCCACAAAGTAATAGTATTAACAAAAAGTGTCTTGAGGCAACACAGGTTTCAAGCACAGTTGTTGGTAATGCTTTTAAAAACATTTATCCACGTTGTATTTGTCTTTAAACCAAGTTTTACAGCTGTAACAACAACTGGATTTATTGGTTCCTAACAGTTGTCAATCTCTCAAGCATTGAAAAAAATTAATATGGAATTTCATTTGAAACCCCTGTTTCTGCATAAGAGTGATACTATGTTTTTCTATTGTGCTTTTAATATTTATTTAAACTGAAATGACACCCTGAAAGGATAGTATTTATTAGTGATCTTTAGGATTTATTTTAATTTTCATTTACATTCAGGTTACAACCAGGTTAGACTGCAGTACAGAGAATTGGCCAAATGTTTGGGCTTATCCTGCCATGTGGTAAAAGCTGTGTCCCTAGTTATGGAAAATTCAGTTTTGATGCAGTTAAACCTATTCACACAATTATAAATCTTAACTATTGGAAGAGTAAGTGATGCCAGGTTTAATAATTTAAAAATATATCTCCACTTTCTTTTACCCTTATTTTCTAGTTCCGTCTCAAGCTTTTGGTAGTTTGTTTCTATAGAGGAAAATAATTTTTAATCACAAGTGTGTTTTTTTTTTCAAAACAAGAAGGACATATTTTGATAAGGACATTGAATTGGACAATTTAGAATTTCTCCTTCTAAGACTTGTGAAAGACCACTATTTTGTCTTATTCAGTTTCAAATCCAGCTTTCTTAAAAGGTCTTGCAAAAAGTGTTTTCTTGTTTGTGTTAGGATTAGCTCTATCTGAAAGTCAGGTAAGTGTTTAGGAAAACGTTTTATGGATCTATTCTGCTACATCCAGCTTCACGGATTATTAAATAGAACTCCATTTTGTGCCTAGCATAAATTGATAACAATCCTTTGACATAACTTATGTTTAATAAGTAATTTGCTCTTGGATAATTACATTGAATTTTAAAGAAAATTAATTTGAACCTTGACCCCTCATGCTTTCCATTGTAGAGTGTGCCTCTCTATGTCATCTGCTAAGCAGTGCACAGTCAGCATATGGTTATTTCCTATTTAAGCTGTTTTCTCTTGAGTAAGGGAAATTCCCTTCAGAGTAGGCAGACATCTGCTGGCTGTCTTAGCAGCAGAACCACAGAAGAACTATCTTTCCTGAACAAAAAAATCGTTTTGGCCAATTTATCAACGATTAAGTCTTCCCAGACTTTTCAGTAGTCATTACTTTGAGGTAAAATGTTTGCATTTTGAAGGAAGATTTTCCCATGACTTTCCATATATTATTATTTTGTTATTATTATTAAATTATGCATCTTAAAGTGATGTAGAATTTGAATTGATCGATTTCCCTCATTTGGGGAATATGAGAAAGTGAACTGACCGTATATGCTAAATAGCTATGTGTATAACTGGCTCAAGTAGAATGCTTTTTTTCAAAGTCAGATCCACAGAAGATAGAAAGATTTCTCCTGGTGAAATGGTTCAGATTAGCAGGTGGAAATAGAATATGCTATTAAATTATAAAATATTGATTGTTTGTGTGTGTGTGTGTGTGTTTGTATGTGGCATAATCAGGATGGATTTGGAGAGGGGGAAGTCTTGCTCAATATCACACAGCTGATCTGCAATAGAATGAAGATGGGAATTCAAGTCCCCCCATTTTGAGCTTGGGACAATGAGGGGAATCCTGAGCTCTGTAATATCAGCCCCAGGGCTTAGAACTAACCCTTTGGTGAAACAAGTGTGCACACACACATAAATACACATACATATACATAGTTTCTGGATGGATTTATCTTTGACTTTAACTTGCTTTATTTTGCTTCTTTAAAAATATTCCTTCTCTCCTCTCCTTAATTTAAGCTTTACAAACAACTGCCATTTTCACATTTAGACCAGATTTTAAAACTTTTTTTATATGTTACATGGTATTTTTGTTTTTAGTATTCAAAGAAAGAGTGTTCAAGGGCCATATAGTTTAATGGTTTTTAAATATCTCTCTACTTTCTTGTATGTCTATATTCTAAAATTCACTGGTTCTTTCTTCCAAAGTTGATCCATAAATAAATGAAACAATGCATATAAGGTGTTAAGCACAATGATGGACACATAGTTACAATTCCATAGATCTAATTGTTGTTGTTGTTGCTTTCACTACTTCTTTGTCTTTATGTGACTTTTGTCATATATTAGAAAATTGAAAGGGATCTGAGTGTTTCTGATTTCACAAATTCATTTTGAATTTGAAGATATGTTTTCTAAGATAGTAAAATGTAAATAAAATGCTTCAGTAACTTTTTAAAGTTAATTTATGATTAAAAGTACTATTAAACTATCTTGAACTAAAATTGATGGTATGGAAAATTTACCATTAATCTTTGGATCCTCATAGCTAGTGCAGGGCATGCAAATAGTATTGACTCAAATCATTTTTGTTTCCAGAACAAATGAACACATTTATTTTTGTTATTTTTTATAGTCAGGACAACATTTAACTTTGCTATTTAAATTTATATTTTTGTTTAAATGAAAAAAATCAATATTGCTAAATTCCTTGACATGATTATACTTACTAAAGATTTGATTTTTTAACTATTAATCAGAATTTTTTTTTGTAGCTGCCTTTCACAGCAATACTTTTGGATTTTTATAAGCTTTTATCATAGGATAAAAGATGGTTTCGTTTATGAGACATAAAAATCAGAAACTTGAGAAGAATATCCCAAAGTCTCAACAAAGTGATAAGTAGTAAGTCCACAAAATTACTTGTCTCATCCAAATATTAGCATTAAATTGTGTCATAAGTCAACTGTAAACACATTGTCTTGAAATAAATATAGTGCAAATTTTGTGTTTGTAGGAAACATTAATACCACATTAAAACAGAAGACAGTTGCTTTTAAAAGCACATAAAATTTCTCTCTTTCTCCTTTCAAAAGGGTAGCTCATATGAAACAAAAAAGCAGAAACCCATATTCCATGACCAGGAGAGAGAGAACGGTGACAATGGCCATCAAGAAAAGGATTGAGTTTTTTTTTTTTTTTTTTTTTTTAACGTGATTTCATTGAGATATATTCACACGTCATACAATCCATCCAAAGTATATGATGAATGGTTCACAGTATCATCTCATCACATATTTGTGTATTCATCACTATGATATTTTTGAACATTTGCATTACTCCAGAAAAAGAAATAAAAAGAAAAAAGAGGACCCCAAATATCCCACACCCCTTACCCCTCCCTCTTATTGGTCACTAGTATTGCATTCTACCGAATTTTAAGACTTATAATAAAGGTAGGTTAATTAAGACAGTGTAGTATTGTCAGAGATAGATATTTAGATCAGTGGAACAGAAGAAAACATCCAGGAGTAGAAAGGATTGAGTTTTAATAGGTATTTCAGCAGAAATGGACAGTTTACTGATCATTTGAATGTGGCTGAATCAGAGAAATTTTACTATTCTTTCTGGCAATAACTATCAAATTATACTCTATCATAAAACTCTTCCTAGTTAAACAGATTATAGGCTCAGGATAGGTGTTTAGCTTACGTTGTGAGTTAGCCAATCTTTTATTGTTTTTCTTCATCTCACCTACTTGTTGTATTTGGCAAATTTCTAGAAACATCTTGGAACAAGAACGTATTATGCATTGTCTTTCCTCTGTTCCCAATAAGAGGTTAAGGAAGAATGATACATTTATAAAGGTCACTTAAATGTGACTTTTAAAAATGTACTTTATTTTCTGATTGCATAAGTATATTTGTTCCCTGTAAAACACTTTCAAAATACACAGAAGCTTTTGTAATCCCATTACCCAGTGTTAACTATTGTTTTCATTTTGTTGGATATCCTTTTGTCTTTTTTCTACATACTGTTCACAGAATGACGCTTTGTCTATAGGTCGGTGTTCTCTCGGGAAAAGAGATTTACTATTCAATTAATATTCAATCTTTTCTTAGATGGTTAGAAAAGACATTGAATATATTTGGACACATAGTCAACTATGTTATGGAGACTGAATGAAAAGTTTGGTTCCCTGGATTGGATGCAACAAAACAGCTGCTGTCTGCCAAATATTACTAGATACACCATTCTAAACCAGATTCAACCCAGCAATTTTGGGGTTAAAAGTGATATATTCATTATCATTCTTATAAGCCACCTTTTGTTTTCTCACAAAGTAGATAATAGTCATACATGCTAAAAAGTACTAAGATGATTATTTCAACACTAGTCAATGCTTAGGATATAAAACCCCTTGAGTCTTCCAGAAAATCAATTCAGTATTTGGTTATTTATGGGAAATTTTTGGCAGTGTCTCCTTGTATCAACTATATTGTCTTTAAAAAATAATGAAATTACAAGATGGAACTGGTTATTGTTCAAATCTTTTCATCAGATCACACTCCTTTTAATCCTTCCAATTTACTTATAAATTAAATGCTTAAAGTCTTTCCCATAAAAACAGACTAATGTGACTGAGGGGCAAGATGGCGGCATAGAGAGGAGTGGAAGCTAAGTAGTCCCCCTGGAACAACTACAAAAAACCAGAAACAACTAGTAAATAATCCAGAATAACTGCGGGGGGACAAACGAGACCATCCACTCATCATACACCAACCTGAATTGGGAGGAATGCCCGAGAACACAGCATAAAATTTGTAAGTAAAACCTGCGGAACCAGGTCGGGAGACCCCCTCCCCCATAGCTCGAGCTGCGGAGCCTCGTGGTGCCAGAGAGAAGCTCTCTCCCAGCAAGTGAATATAGCTCAGCTGAGCTCCAACTGGGGTTTTAAGTAGCGAATGTGAACTGCTCACTACAGGTACGCATCCCCAAAAAACAGACAGAGGCTTTGGGTGATGACTGACCTGGGAGAGCCGTGAGGGTCGCCTTGACTGGGTCTGAAGGGGACTATCTGTTTCTTTTTTGGCTCAGTGGAGAAAGCCCCAGTCATTTTCAGTTTCCAGGGCTGTGACTCGGGGAAGGGCGGAGACAGCACAAGCAGAGAGCAAGACCATTGAAATGCTAATGTCCTCCACCTGGGGGCTCTGTCTTCTCTAGGAGGAAAGGGGTGGGGCCCTTTCCATTCAGAACCAGACCCCAGAGCCTGGGGGAACATGGCCATACTGCCTCACACCAGTCAAGAATTATAGGCTAACAGGCGTCACCTGCTGGGCAGAAAAGCACAGTGACCTGAGGCATCAAAGGGTGGAGCAATTTTCTAAGACACACCCTCAGGGAAACCAGATACTGAATATTTCTTCCCTCTGGGACCTGAGCCTGTTCTAGGATGGGAAAACAAGATTTGGATAACCAAGGAAACCATGCCTAGACAACAGAAAATTACAACCTATACTAAGAAAAACAAAGTTATGGCCCAGTCAAAGGAACAAACATACACTTCAACTGAGATACAGGAATTTAAACAACTAATGCTAAATCAATTTAAAAAGTTTAGAGAAGATATTGCAAAAGAGACAGAGGCTATAAAGGAAGCACTGGACATGTATACGGCAGAAATCAAAAGTTCAAAAAACCTACTAGTAGAATCTATGGAAATGAAAGGCACAACACAAGAGATGAAAGACACAATGGAAACATACAACAGCATATCTCAAGAGGCAGAAGAAAACACTCAGGAACTGGAGAACAAAACACCTGAAAGCCTACACGCAAAGGAGCAGATGGAGAAAAGAATGAAAAAATATGAGCAACGTCTCCGGGAACTCAAGGATGAAACAAAATACAATAATGTACGTATCATTGGTGTCCCAGAAGGAGAAGAGAAGCGAAAGGGGGCAGAAGCAATAATAGAGGAAATAATTAATGAAAATTTCCCATCTCTTATGAAAGACATAAAATTACAGATCCAAGAAGCACAGCATACTCCAAACAGAAGAGATATGAATAGGCCTACGCCAAGACACTTAATAATCAGATTATCAAATGTCAAAGACAAAGAGAGAATCCTGAAAGCAGCAAGAGAAAAGCAATCCATTACATACAAAGGAAGCTTAATAAGACTATGTGCGGATCTCTCAGCAGAAACCATGGAGGCAAGAAGGAAGTGGTGTGATATATTTAAGATACTGGAAGAGAAAAACCACCAACCAAGAATCCTGTATCCAGCAAAGCTGTCCTTCAAATATGAGGGAGAGCTCAAAATATTTTCTGACAAACAGACAATGAGAGACTTTGTGAACAAGACACCTGCCCTACAGGAAATACTAAAGGGAGCACTACAGGGTGATAGAAGACAGGAGTGTGTGGTTTGGAACACAATTTTGGGAGATGGTAGCACAACAATGTAAGTACACTGAACAAAGGTAACTATGAATACGGTTGAGAGAGGAAGATGGGGAGCATGTGAGACACCACAAGAAAGGAGGAAAGATAATGACTGGGACTGTGTAACTTGGTGAAATCTAGAGTATTCAACAATTGTGATAAAATGTACAAATATGTTCTTTTACGAGGAGAACAAGCAAATGTCAACCTTGCCAGGTGTTAAAAATGGGGAGGCATTGGGGGAGGGATGCAATCAGCATAAACTAGAGACTGTAACTAATAGAATCATTGTATTATGCTTCCTTTAATGTAACAAAGGTGATATACCAAGGTGAATGCAGATAAGAGGGGGGGATAGGAGAGTCATGTTAGACACTTGACATTGGTGGTATTGTCTGATTCTTTATTCTACTTTGATTTAAGGTTATTTTTTCTTTTGCTGCTTCCTAGCTGTCATTTTTTTTTTCCTCTTTCTTTTGCCTCTCTACCTTCTTTGACTCTCCCTCCTGCCTTGTGGAAGTAATGTAGATGCTCTTATATAGATAGTGGTGAAGGTGGTGAACACATAAATGTATGACCATGCAGAGAACCATCGATTATTTACTTGGGATGGAATGTATGGTGAGTGAACAAAACCATATTAAAAAAAATGGGTTGATGACAAAACCTCGAGGGCAATATACTGAGTGAAATAAGCCAGACACATTAGGACAATTATTGCAGGGTCTCACTGATAGGAACTAATTACAATATGTAAACTGATAGACATGAAATATAAGGTACCAGGATATAGGACGAGGCTTAAGAATGGGGAGTGGTTACTTAGTATGAGCAGAATGTTCAATTAGGATGAACTTAAATGTTTGGAAATGAACAGGGGTGTTGGTAGCAAGACGTGAGACTAACTAACAGTGCCAAATGTTGTGTGAATGAGGTGGAAAGGGGAAGCTCAGAGTCGTATATGTCACCAGAAGGAAAGTTGGAGGTCAAAAGATGGAAATGTATAAAACTGAATCCTATGGTGGGCAATGTCCATGATCAACTGTACAAATACTAGAAATCACTTCATGAACCAGAACAAATGTATGACAATACAATTAGAAGTTAATAATATAGGGGCATATAGGAAAGAACTATATACCTATTACAAACTATATACTACAGTTAGTAGTATTTCAACATTTTTTCATAAACAGTAACAAATGTACTATATCAATACTAGGAGTCAACAATTGAGGGGGGTTGGTTAGGGATAGGGGAGGATTAGAGTTTCCTTTTCTTTTTTTCTTTTTTCATCTTTCACTTTATTTCTTGTCTGGAGTAATGAAAAGTTTCTAAAAATTGAACAAAAATTAAGTGTAGTGATGGATGCACAGCTGTATGAGGGTACCCAGGGGCAAGTGATTGTACACTTTGGATCTTTGGATAATTGTATGGTATCTGAACAATCTCAATAAAAATGAAAAAAAAAAACCAAAAAAAACCACAAAAAAAAAACATAAAAAAAAACAACAGACTAATGTGAGTATCATTTGTATTAATTTTAAAACTTGTTTCAGTGACAAGTTTTCTTTTTTAATGTGAACATACTTAAACCTTGTTAATAGAATTATTTTAGTTAATACAATACAATTTAAGCTGTTATTAATTGTTAATATAAACTTTTTTTATGGACACTTACTTTACCATAGATTTGTCATGTTAAAATAAAGCACTATTGAATGAATAAAAATTCTGTCTTTTTATACACAATGTGGGCATCAAAAATGTTTTTCTTTAATAAAAAATTTATGGAAAGATTATTTTTTACAAGGCAGAAATAAAATTAAGACTACCAAAATAAAGCTTATCTAAAAAATCAGTGATTTTTCTAACTAACTCTTTTTCAGGCATTCTGCATGGCTCTAGATTTTCGGTGTTGAACGTAAAATAAATGGTTCATGCCCTCATGGAAATTGCAGTGTCATGAGTAAACACAGAATATAAGCAAATAACTATACAAATACTTTATGATTGAAACTGTGACAACTTGCAGGAAGGAATGGGGTCAGAGCTGAGTGGTAAAATACATGTGGACATTAGCAGGTGAAGAGTATAAGAAAAAGTATTTCAGACAAAGAGAACAGCATAGGCAAAAGGCCATGAGAAAAAGACAGAATTGGTCACATTTGTAAAAAAATATGAAAGATAGTATGGAAGATGAGTAAGGGATAAAAGTGGACGGGGCTAAATATTTGCAGGGTCCTGTAACCATGTTAAAGATATTGGATTGTATGTTAAGTGCAGTGAGATTGACGAACGATTTTTTATCCATATTGGGGGGTGCCATTATCTGATTTTCATTTTAAAGCATTATCTGTGCTACCTGAGCACCCATATGTGCAGAAAATTGGTTGCAGAGTGGCTGGAATGGTAGGGAAGAGACCGATTAGGAGGCTATTGCAGTATCTCAGGCAAGAGAAGTTTGAAAGCAGGTGTGATAGTGGAGATGAAGAGAAAAAAGGGGGTATTAGAATTGGAGATTGTGAGCTTGGCTTAATTTTGGAGGGTGAAGACAGTAGATGCTCCGGTTTTGAAGGTGGTACACTTCTTGGTGATGTCAATGTCAAGCGTATGACCATGCAAGTGGAATTAGGAGTTTGAATTAGGATGTGTTAGCTTTGAATGTCGAACAGTCATTCAGTATCCAGGCCATTTTGGTCCTGTAAAGTGATACTTTGTGCTCTTCTCTCAGTCTGCAGTGTGCTTCCCTTTCTTTTCTACTGGTGTAGGGTCACCTCCTCTGAAACTATGCCGTAGCCAATGTTCCTATGTCCCATGCAACTACTTGTCTTCCTGTGTGCAGCCCCTCACTGCTTGTGCTCACACGGTACCCAGTGTATACCTCTCACACGCTGCTACAAAGTATATCTGTCATCCATCTTTTCATCCCAGGAGCCTAGCACCATTCCTGGCACATTGTAAGTGCATTGTAAGATCTAATAAATATCTCAGAAGTGTTTTATTCAATGTGTGATGAACATCCTTAAGTGTCATAATGCCGCTTCAAGCAGTCTATTCTACCCTTTACATTGATCTCCCATTCAACTCCTTTGTAAAGTTAAGCTGTTCACATGATCTCAAACACCCATTTGAAAACACAGTCCTTAGTATTTAGAATGCAGTCATTCGGTACTGTTTCCCCAGGAGTGTTCCGTTTCTGCAAGAGCTGGAATATTTAAATAGCTCTTCTGGGGATAACATTACTCAGGGAATTTAGTAGACTTCCAGTAGTACAAAAAGTCAAGTGAGTTCTTTTTAGGCTCTGAAAAAAACTGTAGAGCAGGCTTTCTAAGCTTAGTGACCCTTCTGGGCAACATCAATCTGTGTTTTTATTCCTAATGAACATCTGATAGAAAATGAACAACTTTACCCCAGTCTTCCCGACTGATAAGGAAACAATTATTGTGTTGACAGTGCCTGAGGAGACTTGCTGGGGGACACTTAAGAAACTTTACATATGCAAAACAGGGTCTAGCCACCTTCACTTCCCCCTTTCTGAAAAGGGAAAAATACACAAATGGCTATTCTCTAAAACAGAATTATTTGAACTCTTATGCTTTACCTGTAATCAATATATGCAAAGTTATTATCATAGTCCAGTAGATTTATATTTTTAATGAAGCCAGCTTAATCAGAAATCAAGGGGAAATTACAGCACAGTAATGTCTTTTTATCATATTTTTTATTGTAGAATATAACATATACATAGAAGTGATAACCTTCCAAGAACAATTTAACAAGCACTTAGCAAATTTCAAAGAATATTATTATGGGTTACAGTTCCACAGTTTCAGTTATTTCCTTATTGTGAAATATATATACAAAAAGGTGATAACTTTCAAATTCGATTTAACAAGTAGCTATAGAACAAATTTTGAAGGATGCTATGGGTTATAGTTCCACCATTTCAATTCTTTCCTCTAGCTATTCTAATACCCTAGCAACTAAGAAGAAGAAAATTATATGGAGATTCAGTATTCGTAGTCCTTTGTTAAATTCTATCTTGTCTGTTGCTATCCCTTCCTCTAGTTTAATCATTTTCCTGATCTTCAGGGATGTTTAGGCAGTGACCACCCTAACTTTTTCATGTAGAAAAGGGGTGTCAACATTAGGGGAAAAGGGGACACATCTGAGTGATATTCTTGAAGATGCTGTTGCCTCTGGGTTTTGGCACTTAGCTGGCATAGGAGTTCTCTGAAGGATTTAATTTTCTGAAGAATAAACTTAGTGAGTAAAATTTTTTAGGGTCTCAGACAGGAGTCTGGGTATCCTTTAGGGTTTTCAGGACTATTGTTGACTTGGATTTATCATACTATGGTCATTTGGCATATCTAGTTGAACCTTGCATAGAAGTAACCTCCAGGACAGCCTTTTGACTCTATTTGAATTCTCCTAGTCACTGAAACCTTATTTTGTTGTCTTTCTTTTTCCCCTTTTGGTCAAAAAGACATTCTCAACCCCTCGATGCCAGGTCAGGCTCATTCCCAGAATCCGTGCCCCACATTGCCAGAGAGACTCATTCATCTGAGGGGTCCTGTCCCACATTGGGGGGAGGATGATGAATTTATTTGCCCAGTTAGGCTTAGAGAGAAAAAGTCCATCTTTGAGCAACAAAAGAGGTTCTCTGGAAGTGACTATTGGCATAATTATAGGTGGCTTTAGTCTCCCCTTTACAACCATAAGTTTCACCAGAGCAAGCCTCAAGATTGAAGGCTTGACTTCTAAAGTAGGGGATTCCTAAGTTCTCGTAGCATATGTTATGTCCACGATAATCCATCTGTATCTCATATTATCATCACTTAGTTGTACAATCCTCATCGCTCTCCATTTTAAACAATTCCCATGACCCCAAACACCTTGTAGCCCCTTTCAGCCCTTAATTATTTGTCCCTAGTATATGTGGTACTAGTATGATATTCCTATTAATTATAGTCCCTAATATGCAATAGGTAGATTTTTCCCATATACCTTTATGTTGTCAACTCTCTGTACTAGTGTCAAACCTTAGACGAATATCTTGCAAGCACCTGTCTATATTTGTGGTGCTGATCTGTGGGATAAATGCCTTTAAAAAACCCCTTTCAATCCTATTCGCCTTCAATACAACTCTGATACTTGCAATCCCATTAACAAAATCGTAATCCCTATCTATTCCCATGAATTCACCATCATTAACATATCTGAACATATTAGATTATCATTCCCCCTCACTATCTCTGTCTATTGTTAGGTCCCCAATATCCTGTGTTATAAGACATAGATTTTATGTTGTTCAGGGAGTTCATAGAAGTGGTTATATACGTTCTCTCTCCTTTTGTATCTGACATTTCACTCAGCATTATATCTTCAAGGTTCATCCATGTTGCCATATGTTTCAGTACCTTGTTCCTTGTTACTGCTGCATAGTATTCCATCATATATATATCACATTTTGTTTATCCACTCATCTGTTGAAGGACAGTTGGATTGTTTCCATCTCCTGATAATTGTGAACAATGCTGCTATGACCACTGGTTTCACTGCTTTCAAACCTTCTGGGTATATACTGAGAAGTCGAATTGCTGAATTGTAGGATAATTCAATATCTAAATTTTCTGAGAAACTTCCAAACTTTTTTCCACAGCGGCTGTACCATTTTACATTCCCACAGTAATGTTTTAAATTTCCTATTATAATGTTAGGCTTTGGCTTGTTGTTGATGAAATAAACAGTTTTCCCAAAGCTTAATTAAAATAAGATGTAAAAAGCCAGTAGATAGCACAACATTGTGAATGTAGTTAATGCCACTGAATTATATATTTGAATGTGGTTAAAAGGGGAAATGTTAGATTGTATATATGTTACTAGAATAAATTTTTAAAAAAAACATAGAACTATACAATATAAACAGTGAACCCTAAAGTAAACTATGGACTATAGTTAATAGTATAATTATACCATTTTAACAAAGATGCTACCCAAATAAAAAGTTTTAATTATAAAGAAAACTATGTGTTGGGGGGATGGAGGGTGGTATATGGGAACTCTGTACTTTCTGAATGATTTTTCTGTAAACTTACAACTTTTCAAATTTTAAAAAATGAAAAAAGAAAAAAGGTCAGTGGAAATCTAGGTGTCACAATAATTAGGCAAGATAAAAATAAGAGAGAAGATAAACCTATGTGTATGGTAATATTGAATCTAGCAGTGCAGGGGAGGCAAACTTAGCTATGGGGAGGATTGTACCTACTACTGGCAGTAAGTGGAGACTTGCTGCTCAAAATATGGTCCATGGACCAGTAGCACTGGCATCACCTGGGATAAGGTGAGAGGTCAGAATGGTGAGTCCCACTTCAGGCTGGCTGAATTGAACCTTGCATTTTAACAATATTCCAGAGTGATTCGTATGCAAATTCAGCTTTGAGAAGCTATATACTGAGGTCGGTTTATAGGCTCTGCACATTGCCTAGAGGGGACACACCCTTTGGGAGTGGAGCCCAATATGGGTAATTTTTAAAGAGAAGCAAGTAAAACATGATTGCAAGTGAATTGTGGCAGATTTTTAAAACTGGGGAATGGGGTGGGGGGTGAGGGAGGAAAAGGGAGAGGCATTTAAGAGACTAGTAGAGACAACAAGTTACACACAGAAATGGAAAGAGAGACATTCCCAGAAAGACAAATACAGAACAGACACAGAGGGAAACACATCTAGGGTAACACAAAGTGGAACAGGGAAGTAGAGACAGAAGAAGCAAGAAGATAGAGAGCAAGACACAGACATGGGGATGGAGGAGAGACAGAGAAAGGAAGAGGGAGAGAGAGAGAGAGAAAGAGAGAGAGAGAGAGAGAGAGACAGACAAAGAGATAGAGACCATAGTGGAGATTAAGTTCAGCAAAGAAGGGAAAGACCTTTGCCAGGATGGAGAAGAAAAAAATTGTTTCCTATATATGAATACTTATGAATAAGGCAAAAATATTTATAGCTGGTGAGATGTGCAACTGAATAGGATGTTCAAAACTTTATTATTATCCATGGCATTGTTTATTAAGGAGAGTGAGTTGAAAAGTATCTTAAGTGTTTTAAAGTAAATTCATGGAGGCTTGTATTTACTTAACATAATCCAAAAGTGAATTACTGGACTCTTTTATTTATTAGACTCTTACTTTATGTTTTCTAGAATGAAAAAAATGTAGAAAAAGTAGGTTTTACTAATAAGCATGGAACTGTGATGGAAGGGTCGTTTGGAAGTCATTTAACCTATCCCTCTGACTAGTTCAAATTATATGAGGATAATTTGTTTTATTGTAAGATGTCCAGACCAGAGGATTATCCAGCCTTCAACATTAATATACCTTATATGCATCAGCATATGCTAACACAAAGTTATTACTTTACTTAAGTCCTATGCTACAGCGTGTCTTTTTTCGTTTTACATGCTAAGTGGTAACAGAGAAAAGCTGTTTGTTCATTACATAGCAGTTCATATGTTTGAAGATTAAGTGGGGCTTAATTTTAATAAAGTGTATCTCATATTTAATTTAGGTTTTCGAGTATAATAAAACAGGTTTTTGTGTATAACAAACTAGGTTTTGAGTATACTAAAACAAATTCTAATCTCAGACTCTAAGTCTCCAAAGTGGAAATTGTAGCTTTAGTAACATTTTAAGTTGTGTTGTATTTAACCAAAAGTTTAAATTGAAGTTTTAATAGCACATTTGACATTTTACACTTATCAAGAGAAATAAAAGTTTATGATCAAGTTATTTAGTATGCCTGAATGGGGCAATTGCTACCTTACCAATAAATGATGGAATAGAATTTAGAGTAAAAGCCATAAAGTTAAGAAGAAAATGGAAAAAACACCCTCCCCCAACTTACAAAAGGATTTATATTCTCCTTTAATTTCTCCTCCCAACCTTGTATATCTTTCCAAGAAAATATTGTGCTTTATCTAGATCGAGTCACATTAATTACCCTTTTTCCAGATTCTTTTTCCAGACAGAAACCAGAAAAATGGGTTAGGAGCCTGTGTTAGATGTAGAATAACATTTAGAGCATTTGATCATGTAACTCAGCACTTGTCATAGCTTTCCCAAGTGACTTCCCTTTGTTTTCATGTAGGACAGGTGCCATCTTGTTGAACCTCACTTAAGGGAATTCTTGAAAAATACTATCATAATTTATTTACCTTTGGGACCGTCTCTGGGAAAAAAGTAGCTGATGAGCCAATATTCAGTAGGAGAGGAGAAATAGGTGTTTCAGTTTCCTGCCTGCCAAAGCAAATACCATACAATGGATTGGTTTAAACAAGAGGGATTTATTGGCTCACAGTTTTGAGGCTAGAAGTCCATAATCAAGGCATCATCAAGGTGATGCTTTTTTCCCAGAAGACTGTGAAATTCTGGGACTTGCTGTCCGTGATCCTTGGTCCTTGGCTTTTCTGTCACGTGACAATGCACATGGCTCCATCTCCTGGCTTCTCTTTCAGTTTCTGTTGATTTCTGGCTTCTGGCTATTCCTCTCTGTGGCCTTCCCTATAAGTCCTTCTGTAATAAGATTAAGACACATCCTGATTCCATTGGACCACACCTTAACTGAAGTAACCTCATCATAAGATTCACACCCACAGGAATGGATTACGTCTATGAACATGTTTTTCTTGGATATACAGCTCTAAGTCACCAAAAATGGCCAGGAGATTGAGAACCTGCTGACCCTTGTCTTTCCCTCTGCTTCTCCCATCTTCTGCCTAAATTGCCAAAAGCTTGAATAAACTTGGAATTCTGTGTTCAGAATCATGAGATTGGTAGGCAATAAAGTTAGTTCTTTAACATTTTTCTTTTTCTTTTCTTCTTTTCTGTTTTAAAAATGTAATTACCAGTTAGCTCTTTTCATGGTCTCCCATGAAAAGGGTTCTATCTGGACCATGTTGGTTATACTTCTTCAAGCCTCCCTCAAAGTTTTAATGATCAATCCCAGGAATAATACTAAATTTCTCATGACCTATTCCAAAAGTTTTGTTTTGTTTTAATGTAATGGGTTCTCCTAACCCCATCCAATGACTCATGTCTGTAGAGTACAGTAAGGAAATTCTTCATAGTTAGATATCATTAATTCTGTTATTAATTTAAAACAAATTGTGTTTCCAGCATATCCAGTAAATATTCATTTAGCATAGTTCTATGACCTTGGTCAAGTTCTTAAACTCTCTGTGCTTCAGTTCTCTAATCTGTAAAATGGGGATATTAATTCTACTTACCTTTTAGAGGTTTTGAGAGGATTAAGTAAGTTGATATATTTAAAGTGCTTAGAACTGTGCTGGGCTAATAGCAAAACACTATATAAGTGGTAGCTGTGGTACCAGATGCTATTTACTGTGCTAGGAATATTATTAGATTGGCCCCTTCAATTTATTCGATTCCAAAGAATGTATCTCTTCCTTTTGGGAAGCCAAATGCTGAAAAAAGAAATGAAAAACTAATGCATGATGATCTCTCTGTCCTCAGAGTCAGACATATTCTCATATACAAGTAGATTTAAAATCAACTTAAATATTTGTGATATGATATGTAGTCTTCATATAACAGTGTATATATTTTATGTCAAGCAAATATATGTATATTTTTTGAGGGTTTGGAAGGTTGTTGCTATTGACACGGTTAGTGTTTAAATATGTCATTGTGGCCTTTCTTAAAATCTGTTCCAATGAATTATTTCTGCAAGCTATTAAAAAATAACTTGGGAAAAACTTCTAGGCATTTTGGTCTAGAACTCACACTCTCCTACTCTTATCCCTTTGATCCAGAAAAGAAGAGAAAAGGAAAGGGGAAGGGAAAGGAAGGGAAGGGACAAATTATCCATATTTTTGTACCTGTTTTGCCTTCTTTTTTCCTATTTAAAACAAATGCTTTTTTCTAGAATCAACTCAAATTAGAATTGCAGTCTGTGATTATACAACTCAGCCAATCTATTTCAAAAGATCTTTAAGAACAACATAAATTTATTTAGCACCATATTTTGATCATTAGTTCAGACTATAAAATTTAATATACCTCAAATGGAATGAAGTTATGCTTTAGAGTTTATAAGGAGCTCAAATGTTACTATATTTGGCCTACTGAATAGCAAATACTGCGAATGCATGGGTATTTGAAAAGAAATATGGATCGATATACGTAGAATAGAAGTAAGAATCTCTTTTTTTTCTAAATTGTTGGATAACTGAAATGGAACAAACTACTCATTAATATTTACAATTAAATTTTTAGTTTAAAACTTTATCCCCATGTTTGTTCCAATGATTTAACATATACTGCTTAAACATAGAGCTTCTGGAAAATTAAAGGGAATGACCACATAAAATCTTTAGGAAAAGAAACAGAGATTCAGATTGCTCTCTTGTAGTACTAAATCAAAAATTAATAGAATAAAAATCTTGCTATTTATTTTTAAATTACTTAAATCCTTTTAGAACACTCCTTCTACTTTTGCTTAAAGTAAGACAAAAATCCAGAAACTAGAGCTACACCGTCTTTGTTTAGTCACTATTTCTTTTGACTGACTCAGTGTGCTGATGATAACCATTTTCTAAGCTTATTAGACAGTGCCACTTAGGGGAGGTAGGAAAGAATGTTAATTTAAGAGTGAAACAGTTCCAGTTTTAAAAGGATATTATTGAAGCCAAAAAAGAAACATGCATGCACACATGCAGGCAAGCATATAAACATACATTGTGGAAACATTTTTATATGCTTGTTATAGATTCAGTTAAAGCCCCTTTTTGTTTTTCAGTGTTTTAAAGAATATCAGTTTCTAATTTTCTTTAGATATTAATAACACTAAAATAAGATTGAAACATATGATTTACTCATGAAATTTTTGGATAGGGAATATATGAACAATGGCAACCCCTTCCCTCTAACGTTGCCTTGAAATGCTGCAATAACTGACAATTAGCTCAGTTAATATGGATTATTTTTTTCTTATAAGTAAATTATAATTCAGTTTACTCTCATCGTTTCAAATGCAATGCATGAAATAGATTAGGAATAATTGTGCCTTTGCTTAATATTTAATTTGAAATTATTGCACAGATTCAATTTTGATGAAATTGTGTCACATTTTAGGCAGCTAGTTTATATTAGAAAACTTATGTGTGTGTGTGCCTTTATGATCACTCACTTTTATTATTCTAAACCAATGTTTCTCCAGTGCTATAAAGTAATACATACATATATATACATATACATATACATATATATATAATTCTTTTTTCAGCTCACTAACATAATTGATTAGGTTTAGACACCACCTTATTTTTCAGGGAGTTCAGGTCATATCCCTATAATATCACATATATAATATTTAACTGTTGTAAATGAAAACCGTATACCAATATGAAAGTACAGATCATTAATTACACAGAAAACAGGGCAGGCCTTTGTTTTGGGGGATTGTTTTCATCATTTCATTCCGTAGAACTTGGGCAATCAGATCACTTTGAAAACAGTTAAGCCACTGATGTTTATGTAAGTGTGGAGGTCAGTGGCCCTTGTATTAGGGTTTTCTAGGGAAATAAAACTGATAGGATATGTATTTAAATATTATGAAGTTTACTATGAGAATTGGCTCATGCAGCCATGGGGATGATAAATCTAAATTTGGCAGGGCAGGCTGTATGTTGGGAACTCCGCTGGAGGTTTTGATGGATTCCCCAGGAGAAGCCAGCTGGCTGAAGTAGAGGTAGAAATTCTTCCTTCTGACTGCTGAAATCATCATTTCTTCCTTATGGCCATCAACTAATTGGATGAGACTTCTCCCATTGCTGAAGGCAATCTCCTTTGTTGATTGTAGATGTAATCAGCCATAGATGCATTCAACTGACTAGTGATTTAAATCCACAAAATATCCTTGCAGTATCATTCAGGCCATGCTTGCTTGACTGAACAGGTGGACACTGTAATCTAGTCAAACTGACAATGAACTTAACTATCACAGCCCTTCTAGTGGAACTGATTTCTCAGGCAGCTTGAGTTGATGAGCTAGAGAGATGGCTTGGGAGATGAGTAATTTTCTCTGGAACAAGGGTGCATAAGTCTCTCCCTCTTCTTCCTCCTTTCCCCCTGAAAGGCATTTTTTTTTTTTTTATTAAATTCAGTTTTATTGAAATACATTCACACACCATACAATCATCCATGATATACAATCCACTGTCCACAGTATGATAACATAGTTATGCGTTCATCACCACAATCTGTCTCTGAACATTTTCCTTACATCAGAAAGAACCAGAACAAGAATAAAAAATAAAAGTGAAAAATGAACACCCAAATCATCCCCCCATCCCACCCCATTTGTCCTTTAGTTTTTATCCCCATTCCTCCACTCAGCCATACACTAGATAAAGGGGGTGTGATCCACAAGGTCTTCACAATCACACTGTCATCCCTTGTAATCTACATTATTATATAATTGTCTCCAGGAGTCCAGACTGCTGGGTTGGAGTTTGGTAGTTTCAGGTATTTACTTCTAGCTATTCCAATACATTAAAGCCTAAGAGGTGTTATCTATATCGTGCATAAGAATGTCCACCAGAGTGACCTCTCGACTCCATTTGGAATCTCTCAGCCACTGAAACTATTTTGTCTCATTTTGCATCCCCCTTTTGGTCAAGAAGATACTCTCAGTCCCACGATGCCGGGTCCACATTCATCCCCGGGAGTCATACTCTGCATTGCCAGGGAGATTTACATCCCTGGGAGTCGGGTCCCACGTAGTGGGGAGAGCAGCGAGTTCACCTGTCGAGATGGCTCAGTTAGAGAGAGAGAGGGCCACATCTGAGCAACAAAGAGGTACTCAGGGGGAGACTCTTAGGCACCATTACATACAAGTTTAGACTCTCCTTTGTGGTAATGAGCTTCATAAGGGCAAGTCCCATGCTCAAGGGCTCAGCACATCAAACTGCCAGTCCCAATGTTTGTGACAACATCAACACCAGTCCAGGTGAGGATGTCCAACACATCTGCACGTTCCCCCAGATCCTCGGGGCTGGGGAGTGAGAGGCTGTAAATATATTTTTTATTATCTGCCCAAATTACTCTAGGATGTGTCACTATTTCACTCCAGCCTATACTAACCTACCGTATCTCACTTCCTATTCAAAGTTCCATGCAATTGTGGTGTTTGAACAAATCAACTGTAGAGTTGTACCGTTTAGAAAATTTAGATCCTGTACCAAATAGATATGTATTCCCTTGGTCTCATGAAAGTTGAAGTTTTAAAACCCTGAAAGGCATTTTGAAATTAAACAAACACGGAGGAGGCTACTTTAAGTAGCAGTACACACATCACTCAAAGCTTGTGCTCTGATTCAGCCATCTCTGGAATCTGTCCTATGCTAATCTGCAGTTCTTTGTAGAGTTGCTGTATCCCCAAGGAAGAGGGAGTCTTCAACATTCCCTGTCCATTTTAGCAGTAAATTGATTGAAAATAAAACAAAAAAATGGAGATGGGATCATGTAAATAGTAGTATATATTTGTTTGCTGTTGATTTCTCTTCCTGGAATTTCAGCTCAGTGAGGACAAGAACATTGCCACTCTTGATGTTTGCTGATCTCAAACAATGCCTGCACAGAAAATATTCTCAAAAATATTGGTGAATGAATGTTTGGTAAGCTTAATGCTTGGAAGTGCTTTTCTAGGACTTTTTATAAGGACCTGATAATGTCTCTGCACCTCTATGCATTCCTTTTCTTATCTATAAATAGGCAATTGTCTTACATAAGAATTGCATAATTGGATAAGTATTGGAAAATAGTTTGGAATTTTCAGAGATAGATATTTTACAGATAAATGGCAGTTATCTTTAAGTAATCCGTGATGCCCTTGGAACTTCTATTTCTTATGCTTTTGCAACACTGTACAATTTAGGCTCAAAAGTAAGTCAGGCAGTGACTCTATAAAAATAAATGAAGGAAGGAAGAAAGGAGGGGGGAGGGAGAAAGAAAATAAATGGACTCAAATCTAATTAACTCCAACCACCATGTTTATGGTCTTTTCTTTAAAATTATGCTTTTTATAGGAGAATTTGTGTATTTTTTGTTGACGGTTTTCAGTCTTTCAGCTTTCGGCATCTCTGGTAAACTGGTGAGTGAGGGTATGCTGTGATTATTTTTGTCTGGGATGAAGTCTACTTCCAGAAGGTACATTCTTCCCTGACTTTCCCAGACATTTTTGGTTGGTAAGGAGGAGATTATTTTGTGGTCTTTATTTCTAAGAGCAATTTTAGCCTTAGATTCAGATTATCTTCTCACAGCAATTATTCTGTTGACTGATCTCACGTGCCTATAATCCCATGTAAACCTAGTTTGTCTTTTGTATATTTGCATTTTTTGATAGTTAGAGCTCTTTTCTGCATTTTAAATATGTATTGTGTTTTGCTTGTATGTATAGTTGTTTGACTAATTTAACTGTTCATGCCACATTTTGTTCCCTGCTTTTGTCCCTGTAAACTTTTATGTATTTTAAATGCAAACATAGCTATTTGTATTCTGCTACTTAAAAGATTGTTTTTAATGCTTGCTACCTTCCTAAAATTCTGACTTTTTACAAGGTGGATTTATTTTGAGAACAAAATCATATATTTCAGAGGCATTCCATTTGGGACATTTATTGCACAACAGGGAATCTCTCATTTCAAAAATGACCTGTATTGCACTCACTGTTTACAAAAACGGTTCATTTATCTGACTTAAGGGGCTAATCAAACTGCTTAAGTACATTTCTGGCTGTTTGGAAGCTTTTTAAGCACCAGAGAGAGAGTACTTATGCTATGGAAATTGTGTTTATATGTATGGAAAATCATTGAAATACTGAACAGACCTAAAGGAAGCAGAAGATTGAGTTTTAATATACAAGCTAATATAATTAATTTATTTCTATTTTATATTTAACTTGGTCAGATAAATTGGTACTTTGTAAAACTGTGTTATAGAATACCGTATAATTTTTTTTAAAGGTCTTGAATGTGAGGTGAAAGAACATAGTAAGTGTAATAATAACCAATAATTTAATTAGCATTTACTATATTCCAAATATTGGTTTAAGCACTTTACATGGATTAGTTTACTTCATCTTCACGAAAATTAGTGAAATAGGTCCCATTACTATTCCTTACTTTTCAGATAAGGTAAGTGAGACACAGGTTGCTTAAATAAATTTGTGCATGCCTGTAATCCCTGGGTTATTTTGCCTGTCACAGTGGAGGATCCTTGATCATGAATGTGAAATTTAAGGTAAATTCATTTTGTACATGAGGCAATTTTACCTTCTTCCAAAATAATGTCAAAACATGACAAATTTTACTTTCTTTGGGAAAATACCTGTCAATATGGAGTCAGTATGCCCTAAAGTAGGTAACTGTCTGTTTACATTTTTCTATTTGTTTTCCTAATGCTCAATCATAGAAAAGAATCAGTAAAATATTAATATTGTTTTACATTCAATTCTGTGTTGCACATGAAACTTTTATAAATTTATCCTGTCACAGTTAATTGGTTCAAGATCTACATGTTTTGCATTTCGTATTAAAGCTTGCCTTTGATATCAATCCATTATGGACAATCATATTATCATAGGATTAATATACTTAAAATTAGACTTCTGCCATAAAGTTTGAAATGGGCGAAAAGAAGGTTAACTGATAGTTGGTTATTGCTCTTTATTTTTATCTTTACTAAGGCCTAAGAAACTTAACTTATTAACTTGCCTTCCTCAGCTTATTCAATGTATGGATTTGGGTAAAGAAACCATTACCTAATTTAGCCCTTTAAAACAACGTCACAGATATGCCCAGGAGAGAGCAATGCTGGGATCTCCTGACATGGAATAGGTAATGTTTTAAAGTCTAGATATTGACAAGGCAATCCACAAAGTAAATAGCTAGGAAGCAGTAAAGCTTCAGTTGGCTTACATTGTGGACACTTACTGCTTCCCTTTCCCTTGTATTGTTGAGTCTATTCTTGTAACATGTTCAGCTTTCCGTTGGGAACCTCTACTTTGATTACACTCGATTTACCCTGAAATTTGTTGCTTTATGTCACTAAGGTCAACACTTTTAATTCCTCAACTAAAGAAATGAGAGTTACTCACTTCTGGCTTATCAGTGATGTAGAAGTCCCAGTGTTTTAAAGTGGCCTTGCACTAGCTCACCTAGAATATGTGTGAATTCCTCCGTTCAGAGGCTGCCTTTCTGAGGAGGCACTTGTGGTTTTTTTAAGCTCACATATCGATGATCTCCTGAAGGTCACATATAAATGCCATTGAGAGAATCAAACACAAATTGATAGTTTTAAATGACATCTATTATATGTCTGAAGGTGATAGTCATAATTCATTTTGATATGACAGTTTTAGAGATAACATGTTAGTGTATCATTGACCTTCTTACCAAAGTTGGTAAAGTATGCATAGGCATATGGAAAATCATGTCAATGTAGTATTGTTCCATTGCTCCATAAAGAAATACAAGAAAGGATCAATAAATTGGTTGCAGAAACATGTTGTGAAGAATTAGGTAAACACACCCAGAGTAGGACAGTTGCCAGAATGCTTTATTTTTCCATCCCAGAGTGTTTTACGGTGGTGGGCTATCAGTATGCATGAGCATTTTGTTCTCTGCGAGGTTTCCTAATTTGAAAGATTTATGGATGTGTTTTACTCAACTTTACAGGTGTATCTTCTGGCACCTTAGGAGGTAGCAGAGAAGACTAATGGCATTCTCAACAAGACAGTGTGAACCTAGAAAGTTCAAGAAAGAAAGCCTGGATCTAATTGAGCTTTAATAGGCTGCCTTATGACAAACTACCCGGTGACTTTTTTGTACCCGGATGAGTAAGCCAACAGAGTTAGGAACAATTGCAGCTCTTAAAGTGAAACAAAATCTCCAAATTGCCAAATAAGGGAAAATGATTCATCTTTAATTGTTGGAAGCATCAGATAGTTCTCTAAAACATAGCTAGCTCCATCAAATTTGTTCTCTGAATTGAATAAAATTTACCATATTTTCCAAATTAGAACCTTTCCTGTTTAATAACTTTTCCAAGCTGCCCTTCCATCATGGTCAGTTTTCCCATACTTCTCTCATCACATTTAATTCTCTGCTTCTTTATGAATGATAGGCGTCTCCAAATATTTATGTATTTACATAACTTTTTTGAGAAATGTGGTTTTCATTATGATTTATTTTTCATTTATAGATGTGTTATAAAAATTTAACCTATGCCAGATGAGAAGGAATAAATTAGAATTATTTTGTAATGTTTCCAAAGATATTTTACCGTACATATTTGTGTACTTTTAATAGTTGATAAGAAATCTACCACCAACATTAATCAGGTTTTGGTGCTCATGACATCATGCTTTAATATTTAACTTATTTTCAAGTATTATTCAACATTGATTAATGTGTGCTAAAAGCCTATGGATGGCAACAGCATTGTACCAAGTACTTAAAGTACAATTAATCACATAATCTAGTTTCTGCCTCACGGCAACTTCTATTCTTACAATTGCAATGTTGATAAGAACTCACCTAGGAAAGAATAAAAAGAAGGGAGATACTTTCTAAATGGAAGCTGGATTTGGGGTTTAAATAAATAAGCCCAGTTATTTCCTTTTTGTTGCTTTCTTTGGATTCTTTGCATTAGAATTGTTAACAGGCCAGATAAAGGTGCCTAAGATAAATATTTCAAAGCTAAGTTAATGATTTGTCCCCAGAGGAATTATCTTATGGGTAGATAGGTGATCTGAGTTTATGCCAAGACCTGCCTACAGGTACAGCATAGCTGAGGACTTCTTGAGACTTGAGATTTAACAGTCTTTCCTTAAATAAGCCTTCATTTTTCTTTACCATAGCCAAAGAAAAATGTTGGAAATTCATATTTTACAAATAGGTCATATTTCTAACTGAAAAAACAAGTGAATTTGTCACCCTAAATAAATTATATTTATATTAAAGGTGGCATCAAATGGCAAAGTAAATAGCCTAAATTTGTGTAATTTATCTGTTTCTCATTTAGCAGCACTTACTATTTTTCTAAGAGACAACAAAAATTACTTCAGTCCCTGTAAATACAGAATAATTTGAATACATTTTATAAATAAGTAAATGACCATTTAAAAGAGAAATTCGGACTATACTGCTATTAATCACTATTAAATGGGAGTATGAATATTGAATGATTTCACCTGAGAACACAACGATGAAAGTTTTTGGTTTCAGACTTCTTCTGGTTTTCTAATGCCTAAGTCATTCTAATTGAAGTATACATATATAATAAATGTAACAGAGGAAGATTTCCTGTTCTGACTAGTTCAGAGAAGATGGTCAAAAGCACTTGTACCATCTGGACTTTTTTTCCTTTTTTATAACAAAAAAAGAATATTTGAACCTATCTAGTAATGTCTATCCAAGGTCAACAACTCCTAAACTAAGATGAGTAATAACTTCTGTAAACTACACTATTTAGATTGAAAATTTTAAGTCCAGTAATTCTATTACCATACTCAGAGTTGTAGTTAAAAACCATTATAGGACAAACCTCCAAATTTTATTAGCTATTGTTCATTATCGCTTAACACTTTATTTTGGAAAGGAAATATATATAAAGAAATTAGACAAATAAACAATAATATTGCTTTTATATTAATGTTCATTCCAAAGGTTACATTTGGAAAATATTTATCTGCATGTATTTCTACTGGATATTTTTTTCCAAATCTTAGCTTTCCAATTGGTGGGTTTAAAAGAAATTTTTTGGATGAAACCTAAAATTTACTTTGAATGATTAAACATCATGCCTTGATAAGTGTTGTATTATAGAAAAGTATCTTTAAAAATTATCAAAAATGAAATTTATAAAGCAATGCAGGAAAATATTATCAGTCAATATGTGACCATATTGGAAAGATGATTATACCAGATGAAAACCAGTGTTAATCTGATCTACATTTTCCATTGTGATTTCATTTGGAAACCAGCAGGGAGGATTACATAGTTAATTTGAAATAGAAATTGGTTATAAAAATGTTTGCACCATTGATGGAGGCAGGTTGAAATTAAATCGGAAACACCTGGCACTAATTTTTCTTTTTATCTCCCCAAATTTTGAAATGTCTTTAGAATTGTGAAAATCTTTTAGAAAATTCTAGGTGTTTCTTATTTTTTGTTGTTGTCTTCTCAATCTTGAGTAGTCTGAATTTAAATCACTGTCAGTTTTATATTTTTGAGCATAATGTTTTCAGGAGTTGACAGTGAAAGGCTAATTTTGCCCTTGTCAGAATAGATGTTAGTCTTTTATTTTTTTTTCATGCCTTAAGAGGTCTCTAATGGTCCCTGCATTTTCCCTATCTCTTCTGTCCTCTTAGTTTGCCACTGGATTTGTTTGTTTTAATCAAACACCCACTAAAGATAATGAAGAAAAGGGAACAGGCGTTATTAGGGTGTGCCCAAAGCAAGTCTTCTATGCTGATCATTCAAGAGAAAGTACTTTCATGTAGAAGAGATGATTAATATGGCATTTTGTTAAAATACGTTTCCTCCATGCATATTTATTTTCATGTTTATCTAAGATTTTAATTAAGTTTAAATAGATAAAATTGAATGCATTATCATAATCAATTGCAACTATTTTCAAGGCTGGTGTTCAGAAACCAAGCAAGTTACCTCAACTAAGGACATCAATTCATATTATTGGTTCTCCTAGCCATTCATTGATATTTGAAGCAATTTCAGGAAAACAGTACTAGCTATGGCCTTTGGAGCTCAAAAAGGATGCCAACTGGACATAGGTTAAGTGGGTACATTAAATACATACAGCTTTTCAGTTTGGCTCTTAATGGAATTTTGACATTAAACGTTTTTACCAAATCCCATTACTTACACCGAGTGAACTATTTGAAAAGCATAGTAGGTGTTAAATTTAAATTTGCATTAAAACTTACCTTTTATTATGGGTTGTTGCTAACTAAATATTTGGTAAATTTGATAAATAGTGAAAACTTGTCCAGTTTTCGGTGTAATACAATTTGCCTCTTTTTTTTGATTTTTGAAGAGAGTGTTGAAATCTAGGATGAAATTGTTGTTGGGAAGTGTCAAAATATCTTTTTTTGGCTTATTATAGAGTTAATGATTTATACAAAATGAAACTCAAAGGTGAAGAAATAAGGAACCATATGTTTAAAAATCCTGGGCATATGGGAGATTTCATTTTCTTACTGCCCTTTGTCTCTTTTCATCCATACTTGCTTGTCCTCAGATAAGATGAAAATCATACCCTTGCCCTCATACTTTGATTACTGATTTTAGTGCTCAATGAATGAATTGTTCTTACTACAAAACTCAAGGCCTGGGGAAGTTAAGTTTTCTTGGTCTTTAGCCTAAAGAAAAATGACTTTCTCTAGAAGTACTTCCCATCTGCACACATAAAAGCACCCTCTCTTTAACCATTACAATAGCTTTCTGCCCTCCTTTTAGAAAAAATTTGTAACTCAAGAAAGCTTTTGTAATGTGTTCCTTTAATGTGTATTTGCTTCTCATTCTTTTTATTTCAAAGTTTAATCAGGAATTTTGACATTTCACAAGTTGGAAAGAAAGGAAATGTTTGACTACTATAAATTAGAACTAAACAATGTAAGACAAAATACATCTGCAAGTATCAATCTATTATTTTTCTCTGACAAAACTGGGATTTATGACTGTTTACAATGAAGAGATTATATTTGGAGATATTTTATCTTACTAGTTAATGTAAGATGAAGCAATGGAATTTTAAATATACCTTTTACTGTGTTTTAGAAATTATCTGACATTGATTATTAGTTCATCTTTTGGATTAATTCACATTTACTTAAGATTTTAAATATTAAACACCAGGCAAAATAGCTGCTAGTGGACCTGTTGGGTCCATTGCTCAGTTGGCTGCAACACTTAATCTAAATATAATAAGGACACAATTTTTGGGCTTGATTTCTAGATAGCTAAGTTAGCCTTGCACTGACCAAAACAGAATTCAAAATCTAATCGTCAATACTTCACATGCTATTGGTTACACATTAGGGTGGCCGAATACTTATATGCATTTGAAAATGAAGCACCCTGATTTATTTGTTGCTTATTATTCTGTTGTAGAAATGAACATTTATTTATCCATCCTCATATGTTGGTTGAAGACTTAGTAATAAGACTTGATTTAATTCTAACTGTGCATTTTATTTTTCAAATAAAAATAACATTATTCTTCAGCTATTATGTTTAAAAATCTGTTCTTGTTTTCGTATACTATTGTCTGTCTAGTACATTTGATAATATAACTTTTTTTGCAAGTGATGAAAAGAGAAGGAAATTGAATGTTAAATTAAGAGCATAACAACCACCATAAACCATTGCTTTGGCTCATAAATATCTTTACATATTTGTTCTTCAAGCTAAAGATAAAGTCCTTTGTGTTAATCATCTGAAAATGTTTCCTCTTTTTCTCTACCAAATTATATTTGTGATCATTTTAAAGGTAATGTGTTTTTTGATGGCAGCCTAAGTTTTAATTTATTGTAAACTGTAGCCTGAACTTACTGTGTCTTAACATAAAAAAATCTCATTTTTTGTATGTAATAGAATGTTTCATTATTTACTTAAAATTAAAGATCTAATGACAAATGTTATAGCTTGTTCAATGTTTTGAGAACAAGAAAGGTTTAATAAGACAGAGGTTTAGTCTCTGCTTAAACATCCCTGCCTTCCATACTAATCTCTTGTTTACAATGGTCCATTACAAATATTTAATAGTGGACAGCATACAGACCAGAATTAAGGACATATGGGTACAGTTATCCTGGTTAAAATGGCCAACGTGGCCTTGTATTGTATATGGGAGATAACAAGACAGGTGGTAATCTGTCTTCACAGAGTGGAGACAGCTGGTATTTTCCGTAAGCTGAAGCAGTCTTTTTTAATGTCTTCTCACCTCACAGCTGAACTGTTGCTTGTTAGAGTAATTTAAAACATATATTGATATTAAAAACATCCTATTTTCTGTCCAGTACGGAAGGCTCCTTATGGAACTAGCAAATGCTGAAAAAAAAAAATGTTGTTTTTGAAATTGAAAATATCAGCTTCAATTTAATTATTTTTTGGACTGTGAAATAAAAGTTTTCTTTAACTAGACTCTCATATAAAATATTTTCCTTTGATTTGGGAAACAGAATCTTCTTCCTCTGTTTCGTATTTTCCAAAATTATGAGGTTATTAGGGAAAATTATTAGTTCACATCATCAAGATATTTTTGTTAAATACATTTTTTCAACCATTCCTCACCTGTCATTTAAACTGTCTTCTATTTCATATGCTAAAGAAAGGAATCATCAGATATTTAAAAAAATCAAATAGCAAAGTCTCTCAGTATCAGTTTGGAAGTGTTGCTTGCTCCATGTTACACAGAATAAAGAAAAAAATAAATGTGTAGGTATATGGAAAACTATAGTACCATGTAGTTCACAGACTATTTTAGATGCCAATTACCCCTTGGAATACTGTACAAATTTTGACAGGACCTTCAATTACAGTGACCCCATCAATTGATTTTGTCCTTCTCAATATATCCCAAAGGCAAGTTCAGGTAAAGGTCAGGTTACTAGTGCATAACTCCCTTACCTATTTTAGTGAGATCAGGATCAGGATCAGCAGTTTCCAACAGCCCATTGGACATGATTGCCATCTCACCTGTTCAAGTATTAGCACAGACGGTATCACTATTCACAGTCCCTGTTGGTAAAACAAGGAGAGCTAGTCCAAACTACACTTTCTTTGTGTTAGTAACTGTAAGTGAAAGAGAACTAGAGGGTTCCGTACCTGTATAAATTTCTGTTTGTCAAGAAGGAAACTGCTTGGGCTCTTAATTAACCACCAAATTTCATTTCACTCAATTCCATTGTTTGGGATCTTATACATCCATTTTGTAAAATTTATGTAACTATGCTTTACAAAATAAACTTAAGATATATATGTGAAATCAACAATAATAATTTGCACTAGATTATATTTTGGAGCTTCTTATGGTATGGTTCTGATTATTATTTCCTTTAAATTCTTTCATGTGTGTGGTTCCATATTTTTAAATTGTAAAACAACTTCTTATACATTAATGAAATAGTTAGTATTATTTAGTTCAGTAACAATTATCTCTTTGATCTAACTTTACCCTCAGGTTGTAACTATCCTTAAGCCATTTTCTTAAAGTCTACAACAGTAATTCTCAAACTTTAGCATCATCAGAATCACCCTGCATGGCTTGTTAAACTTGAGATTGTTGTACCCCACCCCTCAGATTTTGTGAATTAGCAGGTTTGGGATGGTGCCTGAGAATTTGCATTCATAACAAGTTCTCAAGTGTTGCTGATGCACCTGGTTCGGAAACCACGAATTGAGCTCCTCCACTCTAGAAAATATTCTTCAATGTTGCTGTCAGCATATTTCAACCAGCATATTTCAAAAATTAACACTTTTCAAAAATAGATATCTTATGTAATGGGGAAAATGTTGCAACCAGAGTAATAGCTAGGGTATTTTTCTTAGCATATGAGCAAGTCATTGTGAGAACATTTGCTCAGTTGCTTTGGGAGAGGCTTTTGTGGAAATCAGTGTCGTCTCTTCCCCACTTGTCAGTTATCTCCAATCCTCATTTTTCCTGGTCCTCTTCCTCTTTAGGTACATTGGAGTTTCTTCAAGGTTCCCTAATATTTTACTGTAATCACAATTGTAGATGTAAGAAACATTAACAGTTAACGTTAAGTGAATAAGATTAAAATACCTATATTGGTAGGTTAGACCAATTCTGTACTAATTTTGTTTACCTGGTGACTTTTCATATTATTATTGATTCCTTCTAGTGGTTCAATCAGTTTTGGTATTACTGGGATGCAAATGAGTAACACATTCCCCTGCTTCCTCAGTGTGAACTCTCCAAGTATTCCATTCTCAGGTGAGCCTAGGTATGTTTGAGGGTACTGAGAAGTATACAGAAACTTTCAGAAACTTAAAAACAAACAAACAAAACCCAAACACCACCTCTTGGTATTTGAGCATGCTATATGTGTGGCACCTTTGAAATGTATAAAGTTGTTTGAAATTTCAATTAAAAGCTTTATTTTATGGGATCATGCAGGATACTTTATACACATATTTATGCCTTCAGACCTTCTTAGACTTTGAAGATCATTCATTTTGAGATGCAAATTTACCCTCCCTCATCTGTTCTTTCATTCAGAATGAAGTTCTTTATATTGTATAATGTTATGTTTTAGGGTTATTTTGATAGCCATATTTTTTTCTTAATATCTTTATGAAATGCTGTTATAGGTGTTTGATTTTACCCTAATTAAAATTTGGAGAATTTCGGGGTCAAATAATCTTATTATTTTATTATTGGTTTGTATCATTGGAAATATTAGAACCAATTTAGGATATCAAATGTTTAATCAGCAACAAATATTGACAGCTATTAAAATTATCTTATAAACCATTTTAACTGCATAATACATAATCATAAAACTAAATGGCTACACCAAAATATACTGGTGGCTTAAAAAAAGACTTTTTTTTTTTAATAGGTACTTTCTCTTGGAATTGATCTTTTGTCCTTGATATAATTGTCAAGTGAAAGACGGAATGAAAATAGAGTTTATTAACTTTCAGTTTGATGATATATTTATCAGGAGATCAGAATATTTGCCACCACAAACAAATTCTTTTGCTTCAAGAAAGTGAAATTATAATCAGAAGGTTTCTTGGTAAGCATATAATTAGACAGAAGGTGTTAGCTATTCTTAAGACATTTCCTTGGGCTTAATATAACTCCCCTCCACCACCCGCAGAGGAATAATCTTTGTGCTTGCAACTGTTGGACGAGTGGCTCTTTCAACAATACAAAAGTATTTACTTTCTGAATCAAATATGTAGTTAATTCCAAACACATGAAACTTATAACTTATATTGTAATCCTTTATGTAAACATGAAAATATATGTTTGGCCATTCTTGTTCGGATTTTTTTTAAACAATTCCAAAGTTAATGTGAAATATAGTTTTCTGTCTAACAAAGAATGTATTCTATCATCTAACAGATATGGGGCCAACTGGGGTCTGACACTAACAGGGCATTAGTGAACCTTAGGTAAATAGAAGTACTCATGCTAACACTGTTTTCCTCCTTAAATTCGAGACCGCATAAGTCACCATTATTAGGAGAATCACGGATTATAATCATATTTTTTTCTGCCTTACCACCTGTATACCTGTATTTTAACTATTTTGTAATTTTTTAAAAAAAATCCTTGTTTTAAGCTTCAAGTTCATACTTTTGGCTTAGTCTAATAGTTTTTAATGCTCAGTTTCAGTCATACTCTAAATTTGACTCTAGAGTATGGGATGCATTTTAAGTTTTCACCGTATCCATGTAGAGAGGTCGTCCAAAAGAGAAAGATTTTAGCAAGCAGTTTGAGGGTATTTTACTCTAATGTTGAAGACACTCTATGTATGCTTTTTATCTGTAGAATATAAAATGTCCTTACCACTGCCACAGCATATATTTTTCAAAGCCTGTATCAGTTTGGTACAGTGGAAAGCTAAGGTTGAGTAATGACATATGAATGCAATAGTGTCGATCTTTCCAAAGGGGAGATTTGCACAGCATGTGTTCCTAATGAGCTCAGAAAGTGGTAAAAGAAGAAGAACCATAATTAGTGCCAAATACAGTAATCTTTCTTCTCATAACCAGCTTTTAATATATTCATTTTAAATGGCTACTCAGACCTATTGGTAATCTCTAGTACATATGAGTCATCACTTATGAGCCCTGTATTTTTCAAAATTGCATACTGACCACATAGCACAAATCTCTTAAAGATTTGGACTTGTACCCTCTGGTCACCAGATATAGTAGGAAATAGCTAGTTTTCTTAATGGTAGGTTATGTTGGGAAAAATCAGATTCACATTGTAACTAAATACAAATAGATTGAATAAGGGAAACTTCTGAATTTGACATTGTTCGTAGCATGGTGTAATTCTTATTTAAAAGAGTAATGAGATAGAAACTAATTTTGCTGAATACTAATTCAGTTATAAATCTCTTTCTTCACTGGCATACTCTTTAATTGATGCAAGTCAAACAAAATTAGTGACTTCATCAAATTTAAAGAAATAAATGCTACTGTAAGTTTTAAACTATTTTTGTTTTTATACAATTTACTATTTTAGAATCTCTCGGTTGTTTCATTTATTTCCATCAAATGGCACTGATTTTGGGTGGTATGCAGCTTCTTTCCATGAAATAAAGTCCAAATACTTAGAAATCATAATTGTTACTCATTTTAGCTGGAGAGAGTTGTCCAATATTTTTAAGCTCTTGATATTAGGATTTAAAAACAGATTTATTTCTATTTTTTTCTATATGCCCTCTTTTTTCCTCCCTGTACACATGTTATGAAATAAAAGCATTTTTCTGGTACCTGATAGTATTTTCTATTGACAAGGCATTTTAAACTGTCAAACTTGTCATGAATATACTCCAAAAGTGAGGAAATTAAAATTAGAGAATACCATAAATTGTTTCAAACTGCTATGGCTCTAAAGTATGAAAAATTTTTTCTTCTGTTTTTTCTACTATTTGTGATTTTCATTCCTTGCTTGTCATTGTAACCAGGACTGCCACATACAGATGTGTAGTTTGTTCAGTGCAAAAGTACAGCCGGCCATGAGGGCAAAGGAAGGCTATATTCCAACTGACTTTCTGTTCCCTAAGCCAAGTTGCAAGGCTGCATCTTGAGGATGGGCCTCTTTTCTAATTTGCACAGTGCTACAAACTAGCAGAAATCTCGAGCACTTCCTTAAGGTTCTTTGTACAATTTCTGCATCTTCCTTTGTGAAAATATTAGATTCATTCATTCATACTCTTCTCAGAGTTCTTTACGCCAGTGGTTCTCAGTGTGGTTCAGTGACCCTTTTAGGGGATCACTAGGTCAAAATCATGCCTGAGTAAAGGATTCATTCAAGTTCAAAATAGACCAGTCACTTATAACAAATTACACAAAGTTCACTGACGTATTTTAGATTCCACATTGCCACTAACTTTAAGAGCTACCTCTTGTCAAGAGTTGGTGTAGTATGAAAGAAGATATTCCATAAGGATCTGAAAAAGCTATTAAACTACTTCTCCCTTTCCGATTTAGATATCGTGAGGCTAATTTTCTTTCCATATCACAGCAGACAGAATGCAGAAGTAGATACTGAGAATCCAGCTGTTTACTTATAAATCAGTGCTACTCACTACTTTTGTCTTGCAAAATATAGGTATTTTTCATGAAAATGCTGTTTACAGTAACGTATAGTAGGGTTATTTTTATTTTAAAGTAAATTAATATTTATATTAAATTTTCTCCATTTTAGTTTCTAACATGCAATAAATGTAACACATATAAAGAAAAAGTTCTTTGGGGTCCTTAATAATTTTTAAGAATATTAAGGATTCCTGACATGAAAACATTTGTAAACAGCTGCTTTCAAGTATCAGAGAGTCTAAAGTTTCCTTGTAAGTGCTAACAGTGATGTTCCAGTATTGAACTGGATATCCACATATTTTTGGCCCAGGGAGATGGCTTATCTTCGGAAAAGGAGACCAGTCCTCCACTTTTTCAATGAGTCCTTCAGTTTTCACTTTTGATTCATAGTGAGCCAGCCTACAGGTGCAGATGTGTTGACTCAACTCTGCAAACATGGAGAAAAGCCTCAACGCAAAGTCCAATCAGTGGTTGTCAGGATGGTTTTAATTAACCGTAAGGCACTATCTGTCCAATTTTGTGTGCACTTCAAAATGTTAGTTGTCCATTGAGATGGCTCACAGATGAGGCACTACTTGAACCTAGTTGAAAAAGCAGCTGTAACATATGCTTTTTAAGGAAGACAGGAGTTTGAGGCAAAAGATTCTGTGTGAATTAGGAACTATTTTATGAGATAGCTGGTCTGTTCTATAATGAATATCAAAGAAAACCTAATATGGTAAGAAGGACGTTAGGATTCTGGAATAAGTATGCTCTTGTACTTATAACAAAACAGAGAAGTCATAAACCTCCCCACCCACATTTATAAAATTCTTAAACTTTGATTCTAATTACCTTGACTTATATGATGAAATAATTCTACCATCATATCTAGTCTTGACAGCCATGACATTAGTCATAGAAGGCAATCTATCATAATGGTTAAAAGTACTGGCTTTGAAGTAAGTCAGACATATTTAGATACAAATCCTTCCTCCAACACTTGCTGATTGTGTGAGTGTTGGCCAGTTATTTTACTTCACTAAACCTTGGTTTTGTAATTTAAAAATGAGTAATACTACTTAAAGTTTCGCTGTGAGCTTTAAAAAGCATTCAAGTATGACATGTAGCACTTTGTTTGTAGTAAGTGCTCAACTATATTATTACATGTATCTGCATATTTTACATAACATCTAACTGTATTCATCTATCAATGTGTTTAGTGTTTGATATCGAGAGCAGATTGTTAACATTTAAGATCTCTCCCCTCCCCTCTCTCTCTCTCTCTCTCTCTTTCTCCGCCTCTTCCTCCCTGCCTCCTTCCCTCCCTCCCTCTTAGTGGAGTTTAAACCCGCTTTTCTGCCTTATATTACAGAGGAATGGTGTGATGGTAGAAACCAAATGGTTCATGTGTGGCGACTCAGTAATTTTCATATGAAATGGTAATAGCCTTCTGGGAATACCGAAGAGGGAGTTCTGGAGTCAAGTCAATTCCCAGTTAATGACAAAAGTGTAATTTCTCTTATAATTTAATATTTTTAGTTTAAACAGAAAACCTTGTTCCTCAACCTGCAGCATCCTTATTCTTTAATTACTATTTAATACTTTAAATCTGGTAGAAGCAACTTAGGAAACTATATAGACTCCTAGATAATATTATTTTATTATTTGTACTATAGTAAATGACTCTTAAATCTACAAGAATGGCATTAGGCTTATTTGGAAATCAGAGTGAAGATTCAGATCCTGGCATAACTAGAATCATTTTTTATTACTTTAATGATTGAGAGAATGAATTGTTGAATAAATAAAGATAACCCTGTTTATATAAATAGAAATTCTTCTATTAATTGTTGTAGTCCTGCATTATGTTGCTGAATTCCACCATGAGGGAAGCAATAAATAGTATATGTGTTTGTGGGTCTGTGTATTTGTGTGGATATGTACACACACAAATCCACAGGGCTTGAATTCTCTTGGATGATTATATCATTTTTCAACTTCCTCCAGTCTTTACTAAGAGCTTGGCATCTGAACTACTTTGGGAGCTTATTTATCTTATTTTGGTAAAGAATGAGATGTAGATACCCGGAGTCATTTTCCCCTCACCTACAACTTTGCTAGAGCTAGAGTCCTGAGAGCCAGAGAAAAATTTTAAATTTGGTCTCAGCGTAATAACCTGTCCAATGTACCAGCAGTGGTGAATATTTACAATGGATTAGTTTCAAATATAAGAAAAAATTTCAAGTGGATTATACTGTTGCATTCAGATCACATTTAATAATATCAGTGCTTAAGCATTTCTGGCAAGTGAACTTAAACCTATTGAACTTACATATGCTGGGTTTGATTTTTATATGTGTGTGTGTGCGTAGAAAGATTATTAGTAATAATAGCCATAGTCATCTACGAATATAATTATAGTCACATAATTAACATTTTTTTTGAGCATTCTTTCTCAGGCCTTGTTTTAAATACTTCATATGGAATCACTCTGTTACTTCATACAACCATCCTCTTGGACGGCGCTGCAGTCAGGTAGTGTCGCATGGACCCGGAGGAGGGTCAGATGAAGAACTGTCTCAACGTTGTGTTAAGAAGTAACTCGAACTTGCTAATTTTATGCCTTTTGTAAAAAACAAGAAAAAAGGGACTAAAAACAAGTGTGGGGTCAGATTTTTCTCAGATGCTTTTATGTGAAATGTCCCTTTGAAATTAAGCTGGAAGGCAGACGTTGGGAATGGATGTGTTGCTGTTTGAAACTTCCAAAAGGAAAATAGATAAATATGTAAAAAGCATTTCATTGTTTAGTAGCTAGTGCTTTCTGTTTGCCTGGTTGAAAAACAGTAATATTTATGATATGTGATGTGTGTAGCATTTGAAGTTATAAAAGAGGATCCATAAGAATGTGTCTTCTGAGACATGCTGTGGAATAGAAGAACCTTGAAAACATTACACTCAGTGAAATAAGCAACTTACACAAGGACAAATATTGTGTGATGCCAATCACAAGACATCTCTAGAAATAGCAAATCTGCAAAGATAGAAAGTCTTTAGAGATTATCAGGGGTTGAGGTATAAAGGTGCAAGGGGCAGTGTGTGTTTGGTGGATACAGAGTGTGTGTAAATATAAAAAAGAGTGTACCCCTCCTTGAGGGTTACATTAATAAAATGTGGGACACCTTAATTATGTAATATTTATGATTTTTATTTGTCTTTATTTGCAACTAGAAATGTTTCTCTTTGCCTCATTAAATTGTTGCTGCCTTGTCTCTGAATCCTGTATTTATAAATAAGCAGTTTTTCAAAAAGAAAGTTTCTGCTTGGCCTTAATAACAGTTTTTTCTGTGACTTAGGAGTAAAAGAAAATTAACTATAGGAAAAATAAAACTTGGTAGCTTAGAATTGTAGGACAATACCAGAAAATGTGTCAGTCCCAATACATATATATTTAATATTTTCCCTCTAATAGAAATTTTGCTTTATAAACCTTTTTAGGAAAATATAATGAAAATCTTATTACACGTATAAATATAAATGTGCAGTTTGAAAGATGCTGAAGGTTTTTCTTTGTGTACTAAAGCCAACAAAAGATAAGGCAAAAGAAACCAATTATTTGTCCTGGGTTTAGAAATCTCTCTTTATCCCCTAACCTTCTCAAACCAGAAAGGGGTTTATTCTCTATGGAGATAGAACTATGGATAAAGGAATTATTTGACCTAAAATGGAGCTTGACATTATTCTTAAATTCAAACATTATTTGCATATTTAAATACACCCTCTACTTTACCACATATTAAAAATGTAAGCATACATTTTACTTCACTTATTTATTTAGAACTTTGTCTAAAATTTCCAACGTTTATTTCTTGGAGCCTAGAAATATCTTACCCATACACTAGTTTTGAAAATTATCAAATATGTCAAAATATCAGGTTTTCATGGGTTAGTGGCTCTAAATGATGGCCTGCAATCCATTGCTTTCTAAGCTGGTATTTATCAAGGACTCTAGAATTTGAGATGGATCTGGAGCTCAGTAAGAAAATAAAATGTAATTTTCTGGAGAGAACTATAAAGGGCTCTTATTTTTCGTGAAACCAATCTTCTCTATGTACCACCCTTCCCCCTCCACACATCCCCTCTCCATCCCCTCCCCACCCACTGCACTAAATGACAAAGAAGGAAAAAAAAAAATGGAGAAAGTGGCCACTTTAATGGAAAGATGGGCAATCACAAAAGTTATTAGTGTAGACATTTGATGGAGCCTAATCTACCTATGGAATACTGTGCTCTGTCAAGAAAAGAGAGCTAATGCATCTTCTAAATATCAAAAGACAGGAGCCAATTTATGCCTGTCAGGCCTCACTTTTCACAGATTTAAATCACTCCTGTTAGGGAAAGATACATTACTCCCATTGTAGTCAAATTCCCCTCTTAGTTTTAGTCAAAAATAATTCTGAAAGCTTTCTGACAATTTAAAAGAGCATGTTAAAATAAATGGCATTATTTTAAAAAATCCCTACTGGGTATCGGAAATTATCTATAATTAGTAGTAAGTTTTAATATTTTACATTGCTTCTCTTTTATATTTACTAATTTTAAAGTAAAATTTCTTCAAGGCATACTCCCATCCATTAATGAATCTTTTGCTTTGTAAATGTTGGAGTTCAATAAAACTTTTGCTGTCTGAAATCTGAGTGAACTTTACGTTATTTTTGTTGGCTGAAGGAAAATTCCTGATGAAATTTAATTGGTTAATTAACTTCCTAATATTTGCAGGTGTAGCATCTGCTGTTTTCTTGATTGTCATGGGATAATGAAATTGTGGCTTGGAAGACATGAATGCAGATATTTCCCCTACCCATTATGTTGTGTTTTTTTTTTTTATGTTTTTTATGCAAGCAATATATCCTAGTTACTTTAGATCAGCATGACATAGTGTGCAAAATTGCATAATACATTGGACCAGATGAGACACTGCCATACATTGCTCATGTGGATGCAAATTGCCAGTTATCTGAAAAAGATTCTCACTATAAATGAACAAGCAGTTTCTTTCTCTGCAGTGAGTCTGTTAATGTCTCGATGGATAGAAAATGAGAAAGAGACAGATGAAATGAATAAAGGTGTTACATTTCATTTTCTATTTTATCATTTTCTTTTGTGTAACTTCTGTCAAATTAATACTATAAATTTATTTATTTCTAATTTCTATCATATCCTTCTAGAGTATGGCATTTATGTTGGAAGAAAAATATGATCTTATTTTATATTGAAAATTAGTTAAAATACTCTGTAGCTCAATATATATTTTTTAAGATAATGTAAAATTCAGTTTGGGAAACAGTTCATTTTCAGAACTCAAAAAACATAGCTGAATATCTGCTTAAGCACTTGTCCATTTAGTCTCAGTTTTAAAGCATGTATGTAGGCAAATAAAGCAAATTTAAAGAATATTTGTCATCCTTGAAACTGCAGTTTTGTGTAGCTAAATCCAGGGCCAATTAAAAAAATGTCTAACAGGATTTAATTTGAAAACTTCAGTATATTTATTAACATGAATATTTTAGTTAATTTGGCAGCCAGCATTTTCATTATCCCATCAGATCTACCGTTTAAGAACCTTAAAAGTTACGTATTTGCAAGCCTACTAAATATTCTTAAATGTTCAGTGTAATATTTTTAAGACTCATGAATCTATACATATATTTTTGAGACTTAAATATTTAGCCGTATTTTTCTATTTTACACTGTATGTATAGACAGACATTAAGGAAGAGTAGAAATCATGAAATAATGTTGAATCTATTAAGAATCTCATTGGAAAACCAAATTAAATATTAATTTAACAACTACTTGTTAATATGTTGGTATTGATTCTATCTCAGAGAAGTGCAATTATGTGTAACTGTACCTTCTGTTTTCTTGTGGTTGAGCCTTAAATTACCATGTCTTCTGGTTTCAGTGTTTTTCCTGGGGCACAGATCATATTTCTTACTGCAGAAGCCTAGAAATAATAGCCTCACACATCCAGAGTCCCCAAGGCTTTTCTGCCTACTATCTGGATAGGAACGGCCAAGCTCCAGACAGTGTGTGTAGACAAGAAGTCCTAAAACATCAGTGATGCTATTGAAAGCAGTTTCATTTCATAATATAATTCATGATTATCTGCATTTATCTCCTTGTCCAGATTCCAACAGCTAACCTATCATATTGTCACATTATTAGCATTTTTAGAGGTTGCCTTTATTCTTAAAGGATGTGTGTTTTTTTAGGTGTTCTTTTTAAGGGTACAATCACTGTTTATAATATACAGTAATATACAGGCCAAAAAAAAAATGACGATATAATGTTTAATATTAGCTTTTGAATATAAGATCTTTGTTTATTTTTAAAGTATGTCTCTTTGTTGTTGCTTTATAGCAAAGCTATAATTGCAGTTATTTAAAAATTTATGTTTGAAGAGGAAACATCCCCAGTTTTCCCTCTTCCTAGATGTTGTCTAACAGAAAAACAGGAGTATATAAACTAGAACTAAAGTGAGTTGTAGTGTGGCATAACCATGCATCTTTCTACTGAATTTTGAATTGCACAGAAATAACTATTTATTACAATTGAAAAACATATTACCATTAGTGGTGGTTTGAAGTTTTATGTTCCCCAGACAAACATGTTCTTAAGCCTAATCTGTTCCCATGGGTGTGAACGCATTATAGCTAGAATCTTGTGATGACGTTGCTTCAGTTAAGGTATGACCCATCTCAGTCAGGATGGGTCTTAATCCTGTTACTGGAGTCCTTGATTAGAGAATGAAATGCACCCACAGAGAATGTTATGGAAGCAAGAAGTTGAAATTCAACAGAACCATAGAAAAGAACCAAGGGTGTGGCCAGGAGAGGTGGCCATGTGCATTGTTGCCATGTGACTGAGGAGCCCAGGACCAAGGATCACTGGCAGCCCCAGAACAATGTCTTTGGGAAGAAATCATGACCTTGATGACGACTTCACTTGGACTTTTTTCTCAGCCTTGTGAGCTAATAAATTCCCATTGTTTAAGCAATTTCTTTGCATCATATTTGCATGCTCAGCCTAGGAAACTAAAACACTTTAATAGAAGTCACTTCTGTATATGTTGCCTTTTAATAGGATTATAATAGTTTGTTCATTGGCCATTGTAAGGTAGTTGTGATTTTAAAGGCTAGCAGCTAAATGAAATCATGTAGCATGATACTTTTACAGTCACTGGGGTTTCTACCTTCAGAAACTGTACTCATGGTTTGTTGTCCCTCAATCTCTAGTTTCTGTATCTTTTTTAAAAAGAAAAAAAAGAGTGGATGTTTATTCTATCGTCAATATATATCAAAGTTATGTTTACTGTTTTAAAATTGAGCCTATTAATGACTCCAGAATTTGGTGAACACTAGGATACTAGTCCTGGCACAGAAAATTTAGAATAAGTTAAATTATAAGTAAGAGGAAAGAACAAATGCACTGGCTTATAGGTAACACCTGGAGTTTTGGGGCATGCTACACTGCTGTTGCCTCTGTATTTCTTATTCTCTTTCTCTGCCAACACCCAGGCAATATCCAAAGCAGCCTTTGGTTTCTTCATTTTTAAAATAAATTAATTGAAAATGGACATGACATTTAGAAAAATAATTTTTCCAGGTATTATATACACACACACAGATGTGTATATATATATCATTTAAGTTACATATTTAAATTTGGAAATGAAGTATTTAATAAGCATTGTCTTTAGCATTTTTGTTCCCTAACTGTACTGTGCCACATAGGAGCTCAGCCACTTACTATGTAAGTTGTACATTAACAAGCATTTGGTAAATCCAAGTAAAAAATCTGCACACCTCTTCGTTTGTCCAGGCTGTTAGAACAGATACCACACAATGGGTTGGGTTAATGACAGGAATTTCTTAGCTCATAGTTATAAAGCTCAACCCACTGAGAAGTTCTATTCAAGGCATAGGCAAGGCCTGCTTTCTCCTGGGTGGGCAGCCTTCTGGTGATGGCAGTCCTCCAATACCTGGATCACTTCTGGTTCCTGCTGACTTCCTGCCGCTGGCTCCTTGCTGTGGCTTTCTCTTTATAAAGACTCCAGTAATCTGGATTAAAACCCACCCTCATTCAGTTGGGCTGTGCCTTAAAATATCTTCAAGAGGTTCTATTTACAGAGGTCGTGTTCACACCCACAGGAATGTGGATTAAGATTAAGAATATGTATTTTTTCTTCTTCTTCTTTTGGTATACATAACTCACTCAACCACAGCCTCCTTATTACATCATCTTTTTGGTTCTACTTGAGAATGAGGGTCTTTTGGTGACATACTACTTTTTTGTTTTTAACTGTGGCCATAGTGTTTTCCTCTTGTTTGTTATGTGGAATTATGATTCAGTCTTTTTACTGAAAAAGAATGATATAAATGTTGATTCATTTTAAAAAAAGTGTTAGGAACTATATTAATTTTAAATAAATATTATGGTACACTGTAATAAATACAAAAAGAATAAAATAATAGCCTTTTAAATGTGTTCCTGGCAATCAGGCCATTTTCAGATATAATACCAGTACACCACACAAGTTCTCACTCAATGTATTTCATTAATTTAAGATTTTAAACACTTTTCTAAGTTCTGTACATAAATGACAAATGTGGTAACTACAGGGATGCAGAGATACGTAAGGGCTATTCCCAGTCCTGACTTATAAACATGCTAACTGCCTGGAAATTGGTGTTGATACATTTATGATTCCCAGACTTGGTTGCACACTGGAATCGCCTGGGGAACTTCTAAAATCACTGATGCCTGTGTGCACCCGCCACCCTCACCCCCAAGATTTTGGTATAATTGGAATGACTTGTGGCCTGGGCTTTATAATTAAAAAAAAAAAAAAAAATCCCCAGGTGATTCTAATGTGCAGCCAAATTTCAGAATTGTTAGTCTAGACTGTCAAGCCATAGAAGAAGGGTGCCATATTGTTCACTTTCATAGCTACACCAAATTGTTTCCTTACAGAAACGTATCTATAGATAGATGGCAGAACTGAATGTGTATGTGGGAGTATGTGTGTATGTGTGCATGTCTACACATACACCTGATAGGAATAAATCATACAGCATGGTTGCCTTTTCTCACCTTTGCTCTTCTGATTCCATCTAATCATGAACTAAGAATTATTTTCACGTAGGCAGATGTGTTCGTTTTTGGAGGATGCGGAGTATACCCAGTGGGTACCTTAGAGTTCCTGTTCTTTAACCTCTGCCCACCTTATTTTCCTCTGCAAACACAAAATGGATGGATACAAGAAATTGACTAGGAAAACAGCTTTTGTTATAGCAATCAATATTTTAAAATTTAAACAAAGGGTAACATTTATTGGTCACTTACGAAAACAATCCTGACAGTACTGTTATTATCCCCATTTTATAGCAGAGGAAACTGAGACAGAGGAGACTATCATCCTCTTTGAGTATATACTCTTATTTTAAATCAAGTTAAAATTCCTGGTGCAATCACCATACATATTTGAATAATTTTCCCTGTTTAAACAGAGAGAAGGAATTGCTTGAGTATTATGAATCATGACAGCCCAGAACATAATTGACCAAAAGCAGCTGTTTCTTATAGTCTTAAGTCTCTGAAGGTTTTGATGTCTTGAGCAGTTAAAGATATGTTAATGGTGATGAATAATTACTTTTATCTAAAAGTATTAAACATCCGTTCTTTGGAACTTTGAAATTTTGAGGATTGCTCCTAAGTGCATGACAAAAGTATGATCCTTATTTTCTAAGACAGTCCCAATTCAGAAAAACTCAACTCTGTTGTCAAATAGGTCATCTGAAATACATCAAATGTTGTGCCCAGATTTTTGTTTCCAAATATATGATCATTATTCCTAAAAATGACCTTTGGTTCAAAAGAAATTATGTAGAGAACTAAAACAACAACCACAATACAACCACTGTTTCCTGCTCAAAGGAAGTTCATCTAATAAACTTTTGTGATGATAATGCCAAACTCTGCCAAGCACGAATGATTTTTCTCCCAAGGAAAGTGTTGCTTTTTAACTGATATGCTCATTTTTATGGCCATTCATTTTAACAAGAGAACATTCGATAAGTGTAACATTAATGATTTTTTTATGTATTCTCCATTTTGTATTGGACTTTGTAATTTGCATCACCTGACAAAGCAGTGGATAGTCATGGTTTCCTTTTCAATGGAAACATTAAAAAATATGTTCCATAGCAAGGATACAATTTAAAAGCTTAAACTATACTGAAAAACAATTAAGACTTAAATTGATTGTAACTCCTCCCTTGGATTTCATTTTTCTTCTCTTCTGTTTTCTCCATTTTTCTTTTAAGTTTATATTCTCAGCATTTTCCTAATTCTGCTGATCAAAATACTACTTTTGGACTTCAGGGAAAGCATGGATATTTGTAACTATAATTGTCAGCACTAGGATTTTCCCATTTCTAACTGTTGAAGAAGAGCTGATATGTATCTACGTTAGCACCCTTTTCATTCCAAACCATTCCTCCCCTCCCCCCTTTAGTGGCAGCTTCCAGATTACCAGCTTGTTTCATGTCAAATGCATGTTTGGCTTTGTAATAAATCACTGATGAATAGCCAACTCTCTATTTCAGAGGTGCAGCCTCCAAACATTGATGAATGTGATTCTGCAAGGATGGAACAATGGCCAGTGTGCATATGCACAAGACAAGCTCATCCACTGCAATAGATAGCTTTGTTCCATGTGCTCCAGCCCCTCTTACTTAGAGTGGTCTCTTTCTGGGGCTTAGCCTGGTCCTCAGCTAATTGATTAACAGAACCTGTAGGCTGCCTGAGGTGGGCCTAAAACAGGGATGTAATCGGAGGTTTTGAAAGACTCCATTCTTGTCTTTGGGGATTCCAGCAGGCGCATACATCAGCCACAGTGAACAGAACAGCAAGGATTCTTAGTTTTGGAGGTTTTGGCAGATTTCAAAGATAATTTGGTTCTGCGTATTCTTTGTTTTTCTTCTTGTTCTTTAACCCAACTGGTTGTTCTTCTATAAGTGAGAGGCATTTTTAAGACAAAATATTCATGCCGGATCTTTGCCCCCCCATTTATTTATTTATTTATTTATTTTTAATAAACAGTTTTATTTCACACCATACAGTCCATCCAAAGTGTACAATCAATGGCTTTCAGTATAATCACAGAGTTGTACATTCACAGTCAATTTGAGAAAATTCTCATTGCTCAAAAAAAAAAAAAAAAAAAAATCCCATACCCCCTCATACCCCCCTATTATTGACACTTAGCATTGGTATAGTATCTTTGTTACTATCAATGCAAGAATATTACAAGGATACAATTGATGCAAGAGTTTTACAATATTAACAGTAATATTACTGTTATGTGTAGTCCATAGTTGGCATTACTTGTATTTTTCCCCATATTCCACCCTATTATTTTTAACACCTTGTAATAGTGATGTACATCTGTTATAGTTCATGTGAGAACATTCTTATATTTGTACAGTTAACCGCAGTCATCAACCACAGCAGTGTTCACTATGTTATACAGTTCCATGTTTTATCCTCTAGCTTTCCTTCCAGTGACATACATAACCCTAAACTTCCCCCTTCAACCATACTCACACCCATAATTCTCTAAGTTGGTTTTATTGTGTAAAAATGTGGGTTTCTTTTTTCCTCACATCATATAACTTAAGGCTTTTAGCGTTTTGAAATAAAATGATAAAAAATTTGTTGCAGTGTTTATCTGTCAGTTCTTTGCTCTTTTTTTTTTTTAAATCTTCATTTTATTGAGATGTATTCACATACCACGCAGTCATACAAAACAAATCGTACGTTTGATTGTTCACAGTACCATTACATAGTTGCACATTCGTCACCTAAATCAATCCTACACCTTCATTAGCACACACACAAAAATAACAAGAATAATAATTAAAGTGAAAAAGAGCAATTAAAGTAAAAAAGAACACTGGGTACCTTTGTCTGTTTGTTTGTTTGTTTGTTTCCTTCCCCTATTTTTCTACTCATCCATCCATAAACTAGACAAAGGGGAGTGTGGTCCTTATGGCTTTCCCAATCCCATTGTCACCCCTCATAAGCTACATTTTTATACAATTGTCTTCGAGATTCATGGGTTCTGGGTTGTAGTTTGATAGTTTCAGGTATCTACCACCAGCTACCCCAATTCTTTAGAACCTAAAAAGTGTTGTCTAAATTGTGCGTAAGAGTGCCCAGCAGAGTGACCTCTTGGCTCCTTTTGGAATCTCTCTGCCACTGAAGCTTATTTCATTTCCTTTCACATCCCCCTTTTGGTCAAGAAGATGTTCTCCATCCCGCGATGCCGGGTCTGTATTCCTCCCTGGGAGTCATATTCCACGTTGCCAGGGAGATTCACTCCCTTGGGTGTCTGATCCCACGTAGTGGGGGAGGGCAGTGATTTCACCTTTCAAATTGGCTTAGGTAGAGAGAGAGGGCCACATCTGAGCAACAAAGAGGCCTTCGGGAGGAGGCTCTTAGGCACAATTATAGGGAGGCCTAGCCTCTCCTTTGCAGCAACGGTCTTCCCAACGGTAAATCCTGTGGTAGAGGGCTCAACCCATCAAACCACCAGTCCCCTATGTCTGTGGTCATGTTATTTTGCTTCCTTTTTATTCTATGTATGATATCCCTTTTTTTTGGATTTGATATGCTAGGAAAAACATTTTCTATGTTAACAATTGTTTGTGAGTAGTAAATATTTCATGGTTAAAAATATAATGTTGATCTCAAAGTCCAGCTCAGTTTATCCATTATTTTATGATCTAAATAATTGTTTTAAAATTTATCAGGTGAGCAAACAAATGTTAAGCATTGAAGAGGATCCAGTATTTTAAAAATGTAAGCCATTTAGTGTTTTATTCATTTGCTTAAAATTTTAAATTATGCTGAAATATATGTAAAATATTGATCAAAAATGGCACACTGTCATTTTTATTTATTTTTCATAGCTTTGATTTTTTTGGTTTGTCAGATTATCCTGGAAATGAATAATGTGTTGGCTGAGGGAGATATCTGTGTAGGTTTCTTTTTAGTCCTTTTTTTTTTTTTTTACCATTAGAATCATACAACCTTTTCATTTGACCTTTGAATTTTAGAAGTAAATCCAGCTGTTCTCATTTATAGGCAGATATATTGAGATTCAGCTATGTGTTGAAATGATGAAACATTTCTGGCAAGGGTTTATCTCTGGTTGTTCAGAAATCATACTGGAAGTTTTATGGGAGATCTATTCTCCCCATTTTATGAATAGGAAAGCTAAGAAAAGCAAGTATGCCGAAATTGAGAATTGGTGAATAGTGAGGAAAGGAACAGCAGCCACTTTATATACTAATTTATTATCTATGAGTTTCTCTCTTTTCCAAAGAAGTTTCTAATACTAGCTCCTAGAGGAATATCTGTCATAAAATGATGATTTTAGAGAAGTAAGTTTTTACTGTAGAAAGAATCTATTTCTATGAAATAGGAAGAGTAGGTAATTCTGCATTTATAAAGGAGAGATTTAGTCCCAAAGTGTAATACAAGTACATTTTTTTAACCTTGAAATTATTTTCTCATTAAAATGTATGGTGGTTAATTCTTAAGCCAGCCTAAGAAAATTATTTAGCTAATATTTATACATGAGGCATGGGGTTAATGTTAATAAATGGCCTATACAGAAGACCTGGCAGTAATTCTATGACAAATGCATTCAGGATTTCAACTTGAGATGTCAAGAACACATCTTCCAGTGAGCTGTGCTTACCACAGTGTGAGTGGCAATGAGCAGGAGTGGGTTGGGGGAACGGGGAGAAAGAAGTAATAGGCATTCTTCAGCCGTGCCAAATGAGGTTTCCTTTATGAAATTCAAGAAACTAAGAGGTGAGAAAGAAGAAAGCACAATAGTAGTTGACATAATGGAGTGGGGGACTGGGGAAATTGGAATCTAAGGAAGGGGAAGGGGGCTTCTCTCCTGATAGTAGAGTGGGAACAGGGTTGATGAGATACAAGGAAAATAAGGAATGGATAAACTGGGAATGGCCTGAGAAATCTAGATGGTCCTTTTAGGCATAAAAATTAAGAGAACTAAATTGTTGAGAAACATTAACTAAGCCCTTTCCCCAGTACTCCACACATCGAAAATATTGTAGTCATTTAATTCAATTGATTTAAAGTGAGAGTCTTTATTCTTTCATTTTGTCACTCTGAATCATGACAATACCAAACATTTCTTGAACAACTGCTGTTACCACTAACTGTCCTAAACTCATTGTATAGATTTCTATGATTACACAGTATAAAGCAGCATGTGTTATTACACCCATTTTAGAAGAAGCTTAGAGACATTACATAACTTGCCCATTTGATTATCTGACCAATGTCAGGGCCTGTCTTTTGACACCAAATCTGTCTTTCTTCCAGAGGCCATGCTCTTAACCATTACTTTCTCAACCAAACCTAAATGACCAAACTTGGATTTTTAATGTAGGCATGATTTGTATCACATCTCATTAGAGGTGTCACTTTCATAAGTAGCAATAATGAACTGATTTTGTAACTGGTCTCAAATGAAAACCTTGTTTTTCTTAACTTTATTCCTATTTTTAATTTTTTTCACCAACATTTTTTGAACTCCTTTATATGTCAGTTATTCTACTACTTGTCAGGGGGATGATATGATGAAAAGACAACATTGCCAACAAAATATATCTGCCTTCGTATTCCATTTATGTGATTTCAAGTTGATGTAAGGACTCAAATATATTGATTTTTAATGAAGGACTCTGGCCATTTTTCTATCCCTAGAACGCATCTTTCCAGAGATTACCAAGTCTATAAATTTGCCTTCAGTGCAACAAAGCAGTTAATTACAGTTAAACACCTCTACCCCTATCCCTTATTTGAAATTGGAGGATTACCTGATGTTTTACTGGTTTACGTTTTCAAATTTCCATTTTCACAAGCTTTGAGTTATTACAAATACACTCCATGCAATCAAAAACCAAGGCCCAGAATAAACTTATCTCACATGATATTCCTTTAATGCAAAATGCTATTTTGATTCTTTTAGTTTGACCTTGTATACTCTTATTTCTTGAAGTAATAGCTCTTTTCGTAGTTCCAGCTACATGCCTTCTGTTATCAATTCCCAGTACATTTTCTGATATGCCATTTTTGTTATTCTCCTGCACTGAAGATGCAACAATTTAAGCAGAGGGGTGGCCCTAATGATTTACTACAAACTTTGGTAGAAGTGTGGTGTTCCTACATTTTCAAAGGAAAGTAAATCCCTCTCCCCATGTCTTTTTCAGATTTGTGGCTCAGAAATATTGTTAGTTTCACAGTACAAGAATCTGTACTTCTACAGTGAAATTTCTTCACATTAGATACCCTGTGCTACCTCTGAACAATTCTATATTATTAATTTTTTTGGTCTTTGAAAGAATTACAAAGCTTGCTAATTATTTAGGCTTAGACTAAAAATTGCCAATATATACCAACTATTGTTTTAGATAAAAAAGAAACTTTCCTACAGCGTTGATAAAAATACTTGTAAATCACTTACTTTTACAGAGGACTGCTGAAGACTTAGAAACCCTTTGTCTTTAGTTTCAGAGTTGTGAAAGGAATGTTCCAGACCAGAGATTAACGTTTGATGTTGCTGATTATGAATACAAAAGCTAAATAATTAAAGAATATGTTAGTGCTGATTGTAATGTCTCTTCCTATTTTGGAATACCAGATCCCATATCTGGTTTTGATATTTCATATTAGTAGATATTTCATATTAGTTTAATAATTAGTGTTTGATAAATCTTATATTTTAAAAGTTAATTTTGAAATGAATATCAAACTGTGAAATAGATAATCACATAACTTTTTTATTTAAGTAAAATATGCATACAGTGAAATGCATATATCAAAGTGTCCAGTTGATTGTGTTAATGAATGTACACCATGTAACTGCTACCCTAATCAAGATTAAGGAAACATCCATATTCTAAAAATTTCCTTATTCTCTTGCCCAGTTAATCTCTATCACCAAAGGCAACCACTGTTCTGACATCTATCATGATAGATTAGATTTTCCTGTTCTTTATGTTGAAATAAGTGATCATTTAATGCCTACTCTTTTAGTCTGGCTTCTTTCATTTAAGATGTTTGTGCGATTCATCCATGATTTTACATACATGCTAAATGGAATTCCATTGTTGAATATATCACAGTTTGTTTACCCATTCTGCTAATGGACACTTGGGTTGTTTATCATGAATATGCTGCTATGAGAATTTCTGTGCAAGCATTTTTATGGACATATATTTTCATTTCTTTTAGGTAAATACCTAAGAGTAGAATTGCTGGGTTGTATATTAAGCATACGTTTAACTTTATAAGAGACTGTCAAATAGTTTTCCAAAGTGATTGTATCATCTTACACTCCCACTTGAAGTGTAAGAGAGTTCTAGCCTCTCCACATTCTCACCATCTTTGTGTCATCATTCTTTTTATCACAGGCATTCTAGTAGATGTGAGATCTCTCTGTATGGTTCTAATTTGCTTTACTGATGCCTCATGTTCTAGTTTGCTAATGCTGCTGGAATGCAAAACACCAGAGATGGATTGGCTTTTATAAATGGGGGTTTATTTGGTTACACAGTTACAGTCTTAAGGCCATAAAGTGTCCAAGGTAACACATCAGCAATCAGGTCCCTTCACTGGAGGATGGCCAATGGTGTCCGGAAAATCTGTTAGCTCGGAAGGCACATGGCTGCCGTCCACTCCAAAGTTCTGGTTTCAAAATGGCTTTCTCCCAGGACGTTCCTCTCTAGGCTGCAATTCCTCAAAAGTATCACTCTTAGTTGCTTTTGGGGTATTTGTCCTCTCTTAGCTTCTCTGGAGCAAGAGTCTGCTTTCAATGGCCGTCTTCAAACTGTCTCTCATCTGCAACTCCTGTGCTTTCTTCAAAGTGTCCCTCTTGGCTGCAGCAAGCTGGCTCCTTCTGTCTGATCTTATATAGTGCACCAGTAATTTAATTCAGACCCACCCAATGGGCATGCCAACACCTCCATGGAAATTATCTAATCAGAGCCATCACCCACAGTTGGGTGGGGCACATATCCACAGAAACTCTCAAAGAATTACAATCTAATTAACACTATAGGTCTGCCCACACAAGGTTACATCAAAGATAATGGCATTTGGGGGGACATAATACATTCAAACCGCACATTCCATGCCCTGGACCCCAAAATGACATTATCTTTCCATATACAAAATACATTCATCCCACAACAATATCACAGGAACTTAATCATTTCAGTAACAATAGTTAAGTACAAGATCCCATCAAAATCAATTATAGGTGTGGTCAGTCCTAATGCATAATTTTCCTTTAGCTGTGGATCTGTGAACTTAGAACAGCTTATGTGCTTCCAGTATACAACGGAGGGACATTCGTAGGATAAACATTCCCACTGCCATAAGGAGAAACAGTAAGGAAAACAGGGTTTAAGGGACCAAAACAGTTCCTAAAACCCACAGGACAAACTCCATTAGATTTCAAAGTCTGAGAGTCATTCACAGAACGACGTTGCACCCTTGGGGCTTGAGAGAGTGGGATCTAACCCTTTCTAAGGGCCTTTGTGGCAGCCCTTTCCTCTCCAAATGCTTAGGTGAGTTCTCCAATGTATCCACACATTGGGGAGACCACCTTCTCTACCCCACCCTCCTCAAACATTGGGGCGGTACCCAGATTCCCTTCCATCTCCAGGGCACATGCTCAACCCCTTCAGAACAATGTGGTGGCAGGCAGGCTCTCCCCAATTCCCTGGGAATGTGCTCCACCCTCCTTGGGGCTTGGGGTGGGAACATTTCCTGAGCATCCAGGTGGAAGGCCCGCCGTCAACCTCCAGGGCAAACTCACCCTTTCCATGCATGTGGGCTGCTCTGCTCTCCCAGCCCAAGACCTCTTGACTCCAGACCTCAACCTCCATGGCTCTGTCTTTGAAGAAATTTTTCCTTCAATTTGTTCCTTGTCTGTCTCCTCTAGTCCAGACTGGTAGCATCTCTGTCTATAAAGATCTCACAAAAATTCTGTTGGCTTCTCATGAAGCACAGAGGGGTCAAAGCCATCAGACAGTAGGACTTTCCACAAATCCTTTCTGCTTAACTCTTTCTCCACTCTTGGCTTGTAGTGAAATGGTGGCTGGGTTCCATGTTTGGTTACATCCTCACATTGGGCTGTAGCTTCTGGGGTTTCACCCCTTGGAAGCCCAGAGTTTTTCAGGCCATCAATTTCTGGTTTCCTTGAAACCAAGAGTTCATTTTTCAGCTTATCTCTGTCCTCTCGCATTTTACTATAAGCTGCAAGAAGAAGCCAGGGTATATCCTCCCCATGTAGTTTGGAGATCTCCTCAGCTAAGTATTCCAGGTTGTCGCTTTCAAATTCTTCCTTCCATCTGACACCAGGACTCAATTTTGCCAAATTCTCTGCCACTTTAAAACAAGGATTGCCTTTCTTCCAGTTCGCAACAACACATTCATCATTTCTGTTCATGTCCTCGTCGGAAGTATCTTTAGAGTCCGTATTTCCATAAACAGTTCCTTCAAAGCAGTTTAGGCCTTTTCTATCAAGTGTCTCACAATTCTTCCAGAATCTTCCCCTTATCCATTTAAAAAGCCATTCCAACATGTTTGGTATTTGCAAACTCAGCTGCGAAAGCACCCCACTCCTGGTACCAAAATCTGTTCTAGTTTGCTAATGCTGCTGGAATGCAAAACACCAGAGATGGATTGGCTTTTATAAAAGGGGGTTTATTTGGTTACACAGTTACAGTCATAAGGCCATAAAGTGTCCAAAGTAACACATCAGCAATCGGGTCCCTTCACTGGAGGATGGCCAATGGTGTCCAGAAAATCTCTGTTAGCTGGGAAGTCACGTGGCTGCTGTCTGCTCCAAAGTTCTGGTTTCAAAATGGCTTTCTCCCAGGACATTCCTCTCTGGCCTGCAGTTCCTCAAAAATGTCACTCTTAGTTGCTCTTGGGATGTTTGTCCTCTCTTAGCTTCTCTGGAGCAAGAGTCTGCTTTCAATGGCCGTCTTCAAACTGTCTCTCATCTGCAGCTCCTGTGCTTTCTTCAAAGTGTCCCTCTTGGCTGCAGCAAGCTGGCTCCTTCTGTCTGGTCTTATATAGTGCACCAGTAATTTAATTCAGACCCACCGAATGGGTGGACCAACACCTCCATGGAAATTATCTAATCAGAGTCATCACCCACAATTGGGTGGGGTATATCTCCATGGAAACACTCAAAGAATTACAATCTAATTAACACTGATAGGTCTGCCCACACAAGATTATTTCAAAGATAATGGCATTTGGGGGGACATAATACATTCAAATCGGCACACCTCATAATGTTGAACTCCTTTTCATGTGCTTGTTGGCCATTCACAAGTCTTTTTTTTACAAATTGTCCAAGTCTTTTGCCCATTTGGGGAGGCTTGTCTTTCTATTATTGATTTATAGATTATTTAAAAATCTATTCTGGATAATAATCCTTTGACGGATGTATGAATTATGAATATTTTCTCTGAGCCTAAGGTTTGTTTTTTCATTTCCTTAAGAGTGTCTGTTTTTTTTAAATGCAATTTTATTGAGATATATTCACATAACATACAATCCTTCAAAGTATACAATCAGTTGCTCACAGTATCATCATGTAGTTGTGCATTCATCACCACAATCTTTGAACATTTTCATTACTTGAAAAGATAAAATGAAAATTAAAATAAAAAAGAATATCCAAAACATTCCATTCCCCACCTCCCCCCATTGTTGATTTATTTTTTTTTAAATTAAATTCAGTTTTATTGAGATATATTCACATACCATACAGTCATCTATGGTGTACAATCAACTGTTCACAGTACAATCATATAGTTATGCCTTCATCACCCCAATCTATTTTTGACCACTTTCCTTACACCAGAAAGAATCAGAATAAGAAATAAAAGTAAACAAGAATACCCAAATCATCCCTCCCATCCCACCTTATTTTTCGTTCAGTCTTTGCCCCCATTCTTCTACTCATCCATCCATACACTGGATAAAGGGAGTGCAATTCACCTGGTTTTCACAATCACACTGTCACCCCTTGTAAGCTACACTGTTATACCATCATCTTCAAGAGTCAAGGCTTCAGGGTTGGAGTTTGATAATTCCAGGTATTTACTTCTAGCTATTTCGATACATATTTATCTTTTGGCACAAAGACAGTAGATCAATGGAACAGAAAATTAAGTCTGGAAATAGTGACCTCTCTACCCCATTTGAAATCTCTCAGCCACTGAAGCTTTATTTCATTTCATTTCACATCTCCCTTTTGGTCAAGAAGATGTTCTCAATCCTGGATGCTGGTCCAGATTTCATGCCTCTGAGTCATATCCCACATTGACAGGGAGATTTACACCCCTGGGAGTCAGATCCCGTAGGGGACAGGGCAGCAAGATCACCTGCTGAGGTGGCTTAGCTAGAGAGAGAGGGCCACATCTGAGCAACAAAGAGGCACTCAGGGAGACCTTAAGAGTGTCTTTTGTTTCATTTTTTGTAATTTCTTTATTAGAGAAGTTGTGGATTTATAGAACAATCATGCATAAAATACAGGGTTCCCATTACCACCCCATTATTAACACCTTGCACTGTTAAGGAACATTTGTTACAGATGATGATAGCACATTTTTATGATTCTACTATTAACCATAGGAAATGGTTTGTATTAGGATTCACTCTTCAGATAGTGTAGTTCCGTGGATTTTTAAAAACATTTTTATTGTTACCATATACACAATCCAACATTTTCCCTTTTAATCACATTCGGATATGTATTTCAGTGATATTAATTACATTCACAATGTTGTGCTACTATCACCATCCTCCGTTACTTAAACATTTCCATAATTCCAAATATGAACCCTGTACATTTTAAGCCTTAACTTCTCATTCCGTCTCCCCACTCTGTCCTGTGGTAACCTATATTCTAGATTCTTAACTGTATGAGTTTGCTTATCTAATTGTTTCAAATGAATGCAATCGTACAGTATTTGTCCTTTTGTGTCTGGCTTATTTCATTCAACATGATGTCTTCAGGGTTTATCCATGTTGTCGCAAGTATCAGGAGTTGGTATATACATACAATGGAATATTATTCAGCTGTAGAAATAGTGTCTTTTTATAGCAGAAGGTTTTAATTTCATGAAGTACCATGACCAGATTTTAAAAAACATACTTAGTGCTTTTTGTGCCCTAAAATATTCTGCCCACTCCCAGATCATGGATTTTCTTCCAGAAGATTTATTGTTTTAGCTTTTACTTTTAAGTCAATGTTGCATATCATATTGATTTCTGTATGTAGTGTGAATTAGGGATCAAAGTTTACTTTTCATTTTTATTTGGTTGTCCCATTGTCCCAGTATGATTTTTGAGCAGATTTACCTTTCTGAACTGAATTGCCTTGGCACTATTGCTGAAATAAATTGACTGTATTTCTGTAAGTCTATTTCCAGACTTTATTTTCTCTTCCATTGATCTACTGTCTTTGTGCCAAAAGATAAATATGCCAAACTTTCTTGATTACTGTATCACTAGAGTCAGTCTTAAAATCATGCAGTTAGTCCTCCAACTTTTTTTTTTTTTTTTTTTGAGATTCTTGTGGCTGTTTAAGGTCCTTTGAACTTTGATAAAATTTTTAGAACCACTTTGTTAATGTCTTCAAAAGAAAAAGCCAGTTTGGATTTTTATTGGAATTATATTGAATCTATTGATCAATTTGTAGTGAATAGATATCTTAACAATATTGAGTTTTTCTATCAGTTACTGAGAGATTTTAACATAGTTAAAAATTTTCATCTTTGATTATAGATTATTCCATTTCTCCATTTAGTTCTGTTAATTTAAAAAAATATATATTTTGAAGCTTTCTTATTAGGCATACAAAAATTAAGTTTGTTAATGCCTTCTTGAGGAATTGACAATTGTATCATTGTGAAATGTACCTCTGTTATTCTTTGTCTTGAATTCTATGTATTTTATATTATTACAGCCATGGCAACTTTCTTATGCTCCTGTTACATGGCACATCTTTTTCCATCCTTATACTTACCTAAGTGTTTATTTATATTTATAGTGCATCTTTTGAAGCAGCATATAGTTTGGTCTTGCTTTTTTTACACAGCATGAATATCTCTATTAAATAGAATATTTCATTTGTTTACATTAAATATAATTGTTGATTTATATGGTTGGATTTTGATGTTACAACTTTTATTAATTTTCTTAGTTATTGTGCTAGGTATAAATATTTACAAACTTAAATGATCCTAGCCTATCTGGAGTTAATATTGTACTGCTACAAATAAAATGTGAGAATCTTACACCAGTGTAATTCTATTTGCCACCATCATCCTTTAATCCTTTATGCAATTTTGTGTTATATTTTTTATCTACATGTTAAAACCCTACAATACAATATTATACTTTTGGCTTTATAAATAGTTTCTTTTAAACAAATTAAGAGGAGAAACCTGGTTGCTTTTAATTTAACCACACATTTACAATTTCCAGTGCTTTTCATCCCTTCCTGTAGTTCAAGGTTTCCATCTGGCATTATTTCTGTTTGGCCTAAAGAAGTTTATTTAACATTTCTTTTGGTGCAATTCTCTTGGCAGTAAATTCTCTTAGCTTTTGTTTACCTGAATATGGCCTTATTTCATCTATTTGAAAGATGAAAAAGAATAAAGTAACTGTTCTAGTTTGCTAATGCTACTGGAATGCAAAACACCAGAGACGGATTGGCTTTTATAAAAGGGGGTTTATTTGGTTACACAGTTAGTCTTAAGGCCATAAAGTGTCCAAGGTAACACATCAGCAATCAGGTACCTTCACTGGAGGATGGCCAATGGTGTCTGGAAAACCTCTGTTAGCTGGGAAGGCACGTGGCTGGTGTCTGGTTCTGGTTTCAAAATGGCTTTCTCCCAGGATGTTCCTCTCTAGGCTGCAGTTCCTTAAAAACTTCACTCTTAGTTGCACTTGGGGTTATTTGTCCTCCTTTAGCTTCTCCGGAGCAAGAGTCCGCTTTCAACAGCTGTCTTCAAACTGTTTCTTGTCTGCAGCTACTCTCTCATCTGTGTTTTTTTCAAAATGTCCCTCTTGGATGTACCAGCTTGCTTCTTCTGTCTGATCTTATATAGTGCTCCAGTAATTTAATTCAGACCCACTCTGAATGGGCGGGTCAACACCTCCATGGAAGTTATCTAATCAGAGTCATCACCCACAGTTCGGTGTGGCACATCTCCGTGGAAACACTCAAAGAATTACAGTATAATCAACACTGATAGGTCTGCCACACAAGATTACATCAAAGATAATGGCATTTGGGGGGACATAATACATTCAAACTGGCACAGTAACAGATACAGAATTTGTTTATTTTTCCTTTTTAGCACTTTAAAGATTTCATTGTCTCCAGGATTTTGCTGATTCTGAGGAGATATCAGTTATAATTTATGTCACCACCACCACCACCACCACCCCCTTTTCTCTGGTTTCTTTCAAGAGTTTCTCTTTAATTTTAGTTTTCAACAGTTTGACTAGGTATTATAAAACCTACAGTATAATATTATACTTTTGTTTACCATACTGAGATGCATGAACTTTTCTTGAAGCTTTAAGTTTATGGTTTTTTTCAACTTTGGGGAAATGTTGCCATTATTCCATGGAATTTTTTTTGCCACTTTCATTTACTTCTCCTTCTGGGATTCTTATTACATGCAATATTAGGCTGTTCAGTAATGTCCCACCTGTCCATAAAGCTCTGCTCATTGTACATTAATCTTCTTTCTCTGTGTTCTTCAGTTTGAATAATTTCTATAGATCTAGTTCACCAATCCTTCCTTTTGCCATCACCAATGCTGCTTACCTTATTCAGTGAAATTTGATTTCAGATTTTTTTCAATTCTAGAATTTTCTCTTGTTTCTCTTTTATGGTTTCCACTTGTCTGCTGAGTTTACCCATCTGTTCAATCATTATGACTATTTCTTCCATTAAGTCATTGAACTTATTTTCATTAGCTGCTTAAAATCCTTGTCTACTCATTTCAATATCTGGGCAATGTTGGAGTATGTTTCTGTTGACTTCTTTTATTCTACAACAGCATATTCCTGTCTAGTGATTCACTTTCTAGAAATATTGGTTGTGTACTGTGCATTATGGATTAGGCATTGTAGAAACTCTGCATTCTATTATCTTTCTCTGAAAAATATTTGTTTTTCTTCCCATAAGCAATTAAATTACATTCTGATCACCTTAAATATTGCAATGGCTTGGTTTTACTTTTCATTAATATGTATCTCTATTTGGTTTTGCCCTTAGTCCAAGATGAATCTCTCATACCCAGGATGTGGGTTTTACTCATAAAATGTGGTCCTTCTACCTTGCAGAATTTAAATACTATCTTTCCCATGTTGGTCTCAGCTCTTTCAGTCTTCTAGCTGATGATACTCCTCAGTGGGCTCTTTGGGGTCTTAGCTGCACATATCCAGTTTATGGGTCATTCAAGGACCTAAGGTGGTAATTATATTCAGATTTGGGGCCTCCTCATATGAGGCATCCTCATTTCTGGAAATTTTCTCCTTCAATTTCTATCCATTCTGGCAGTTCTGTGCTCCATCTTCTAATATCTCAGGCCAACAGATGGTGGCTTTCTGCTTGAGTTCTGTGCTAAACCCTAACTCATTGTATATACATGTCCTGGGGAGTGCCCTTAGTGGAAAAGCTGTATAAATGGGCATCTCAACAGTGTAATTTCCTTCTCTTGATATTGAATCATCTTCAATTTTGTGCCTTTTAGTCCCTTTCTATTCCTTCAAAGAGTTGTTGCTTTTATTTTGGCAAAAGTACATAATATTTATGTGTGAGTGGGTAGTCTAATTTAAACTACTCAGGAATTACTGAAACTATAACTGGAATCACATATCTTTGACCCACTCTTCATAATTGTATCAACCTGTCCCAGACCTGATTTCTTCTAATAGCCTTGTGTTATATAACATATTTTCTCAGGATGGAAAATGCCATCCTTTATGAAATGACTAGTGAAAAACAAACAAACAAAAAAACAAGCAAAACACTGAACTAAACCGCTTATTTAGATTGTGAAGGGAGAAAAAGTAGATTTATTATAGATGTAATCAATGTGTAAAGTATCCTGATAATTAAAAATAAAACTGAAAAAAATAAGTTCAGAATACATCTTAATGGACAACAAAATATCCTGCTGCCTTTCCTTAATTTACTGATCTCAACAATGGGTTTTTATTTGTTTATTTATAAATGCTTATTAAACATTTAGTCTGGGAAAGGAATTTACTGGGTCCTGAGATGTAACAGAGAACAAAATGAAAATGTCTTTACCCATTCAGATCTTATATTCTAGTGGGAAGAGGTGGACACTAAGGGAGTAAGTAAAATAAATGTTACACTAGACAGTAAAGAGTGCTAGATAAAAATAAGAAAATTATACAGATGATATAGAGAAAAATAAAACTGTAAAGAGGGTATAGAGAGTGCAGTCGTGAGAGAGAGGTTCCATTTAGAATAGTATGGGTAACCTTAGCAAGAAGATGATATTTGGGTGCAGTTTGATATTAGGGCAAAATTTGATGTTAGTGAGGAGACCAGGCAGGCAGAAGGAAGAGCAAGAAAAAGTGAATTAGTGCCTCAGTACCATTAGCTTGGAAAGTTGTATTTTTTAAAAATAGTAATTATTCCTATATGTTTTCTTTTAGATCCTATAATGTAATTGTTAATTTTTAGGTTTTAGGTTTGTGAGCTTTTAGATTATCTTTTTTTTTTTTAACCTCTCATCTTTTTCCTTGGAGTTATTTTCTATGTTCCTTTGATCCACATGAGGCTTGTGCTGTTATGAACACACAGTTCCCAAGCAGAAATCAAAAACCCATATTGTCAAGCTGCCCAACTGGCAATATACATGGCAGTCTCTGTTCCCACCAAATTGCTGACTTCCAATGTTTCTGCCTAACTAGGAAAAAAAACATCATGTGTGCATCAATCACTGTAAGACTGTGTCCACCCAAATTAAAATCATTTCTCTGTGTGTGTACCCTCATGCACATGTGCACTTACTTCCTAGTCATGGATGTCTAAAAAATGTCATGTTGGTGGATTTACTTTAATTTTAGGGTTCTGTGCACTGTAAACTTAGAAATGTAATTCAATTTGGAAAGAAGGAATGTTTGTTCCTTCTAACATTCCCTTAATATGCTGCTTTGGCATATATGAAAAAATGTGCTGTCCTGGCTCATCTTTTTGAAATTTATGAAATAAAGACAAACTGGCATATTTTGGAAAAAAGAATCCTTAATGTAAATATAGAACAAAGAGAGCAAAAACACTATTTTACTTAGTTCTAGAAGTATTGCCACATCTCTTTTTTCATGTTGAATTAATTTATGATCACATGTAAAAGTTTCCCAATAGCTTCACTTTTGAAATCACAGAAATATATTAAGATCAGATCCTTTTCTTAGAAACCTGCTCTCTGGTATCTATAGATATTGCTTCCAATATTGCCTTTGAGAGAGGGTATCTTTGTATAGAATGCGTCGTCTTGTCATGAAGGAGGGCTGTAGTACTGTACTCTTTAGAGGACCCATTGTTTACATTCTGGTTATATCTAGTATGACACACAGGAAACATCAAACCAAGAGGTGCACAGTTATTTTTTTCAAATGACTCATGGATCTTAAATCAATCTTAATGAAATAGCTAGCTATTTTATGGCACCATTAAACCAAATCTTTACTGTACAGTTTTAGCATTTTTGGGGGTTGGTTCACCATGACCTGAAACAGAGCCAGGGCTCATTTCTCATCATGCTGTATGCCACTGCAGAAGTGATCTAAGCTTATAGATCTCTTTGAAGTCAAGACAAAAAAAGCAACCCAGAGGGCTTTATGAAATGTAAAGAACTACTGTTTCAAGGTGGAGAAAGCACTTCTATTATCTTGTTTGCTTGACAATGTTCATTTTCAGTTTGAAGTGGTTACTTTGTTTTAACTAGACTGGCTTTGTAAATACAGTGATTTTATTCCTTTAGCAAAGAAAGGAATGTTTGAAGATAGACTTGTTTTAAAACATTATCATTAGATATTGCACAATTGTTACCACAAAAGACTGACAGTCATTGCTCTGTTGTGGTACCCATTATAGTTAAAAAATTCCCCCTATCACGAGGTATTGAAAACTTTCATATCTTTAAATATTTCAATTTTTTTCAATCAATGGTTTACCATTAATATATTCCTATTATTTTAATCTCAGGGAATGGGGCATGGTGATTAATCAAATATAAGGGTTATCAAAAGAAATACTTTTTTGATTGTTGAATTTGTTGAAAATTTTAATTGCTCCAAACTACATTCTAAAAAGGATGAACTGATAACAAGAAAAATTGCCCCGGCTCTAAATTTCTGTAAGTGTGAGGCTCCATGCTAAGAAATACAATGTCTAATATTCAACTTGAATTTGTATGCATTTGTGCAATGCAGTCTCCTCATGTTCTTCCTACTCTCTGGTCAAGAGGACTAAAATTAAAAAAAGCTTTTCTAGAAAAGATTTTTTTTAGGGGATAGGGTATATGATGGGGGCTTATGAGAACCTAGAAAGAAGCTGGGTTTCATATTTGATGATGCAAAAACTGTATTTGCTGAAGCAGGAGTCAGTGATTTGGCCTGAAGCTTGAGGAAGGATTAAACCTTCCAGGCTTTGGAAGGGAGGCTTGAACTGGTGTTATTCAGATCTCAAGGTACCAGGTGAGCCTAACTGTTACTGTGTTACACCACGTAACTACAGGATAGAAGTAAAACAAGCAAAGCACTCTGCATTAGCATGTAAGGCCTCTTACAACCTGGTTTAAACATGCCTGTCCAGATTGCCCTCTTGCCACCCTCCATTCCACTCCTCCCACTCAACTGCAAAGATCGATGGAGAATTCCTGGACTTGAATAGCTCTGTATCTTTGGGTATGCCCTTTTGTCTTTCTCAAATGTGTGGTACTCCATGAAATCATGGTCAAGTTCAACTCATGCTTCGAGTGCCAGTTTGTCATTTCTTGGAAGTTTTCTTAAATTTGGTAACTGTTTTCCATCTTTATAGCTTAAGTTAATCATTATTTTTGTATTTGAATAGAACTTTATGGAGCATTGTAGGAACAAGAAAACTGACATTGGTTGAAGGCCAGTGTTGAACTTCAGTCAGTCGGCTCTACAGCCCATTTTGACGGATGATCCCCAAAGGCAAAGCTGTTTGGCACCAGAATCTGCAAGGATTCCTAAACCAACCTATTGACACTATGCCACACTGTATTTGTTTTTTTTTTTTCATTTTTCTCCTCTCTCCCCTAATCTATGGAATCTGGTTAATTTTATTGTGTCCTATTAATTTCTTTCTCAATACTAAGAACAGGGTATTGACCTAAGAAGGTAGTCAATATGTTTACTAAATTAATGTTAGCAAATGTTTTTAAAATTACAAGTTTAATTGAAATATACATACAGAAAATTGCACAAACCATAAGTGCATAGAAGATAAATTATAATAAATTAAGCACACATGTGTAACCACTATCCAGGTGAATAAAAAGGACATTACCGGCAACGCATAATCAATATGGCTCCCTCTCCCAATAATTACCCCCTTACTTCTCTCCAAAAATGCCACCATGTTGACTTCTAACATCATATACTTAGTTATATTACTTTTGATGGTGTTTAATATTTATATAAATAGAATCATATAATATGTATTATTTTGTATATGGCTTCCTATACTCCTATACTTTATATACATTATTTTTTTGGATTCATATATATGGATGTATATAGCAATAATTAACTCTTGAATGAATGCTTTTGAAAGGCATCTTCTCTTTTCACTCTGGTAAGAAAGATATTATTTGCATGCTTCACAGCACAATTCTTTATTAATGTCAGCTGACCAAATATGTAGTTGTATGTGAAATTGGGCTGAGGAACCTTAAATTTTATAATTATAATGAACTTATTTTTTTATGTATCTCTTTTCCCCTAAAAGATACATATGCCAAATTTCTACCTTTCTGATTAGTAAGGATTACTCCTAATTGTAGAAGCTTGACTGATTAAATATTTGACAAAAATATTTGAATTTTTAAAATAAAACTAATAGGGAAAACCTTCTATATCAAATGTTGAAAGACATTTTACAAAAATAAAAACTTGTTCATTCCTAGGTATTGTTATTCTTCAAATGAATATTGAGCTACTTGGAGTTTATATTCTTTTGCTATGAGGAGTGTGGCCTTGAATGTGCCACTTTATCTCATTTTATTACTCTGTAAAATGCACAGAATTGTATGACCATTTTTGTCCTGATTCTATAGCCCCACCTCTTTTGTGGATGTCTGCTATTGAGCATAAGAGAACACCTCTACAGCTCTCATTTTAGTAATCTATAGAATAGGAAAATAATTGTTCCTACTTCATAGAGTTGTTGTGAGGTTAACTGAGTTAAATCATTGACAGTACTTAGAATATTGTTTGGCACATGTACAATTCTTATGTGTTATTATTGTAGTAGTGTTACTTTTTTAAAAAGCAGTTTTATTGAGATATATGCACATTCCATACAGTCTATCCAGAGTGTACTATCGGTGGCTTTTAGTATAATCACAGACTTATGCATTCATCACCACAATCACTTTTAGAACATTTTCATTACTCAAAAAGAAAAATCCCATTCCCCTTAAAAGTCATGTCTCAATTCTTCTATTCTCCCCTAGCCCTATGTAACTACCAATCTCATAGTCTCTGTAGATTTATTCATATTTACATTATATATAAATGGAATCATACAACATGTAGTTTGTGTCTGGTTTCTTTCAGTCAGAATAAAGTTTTTTAAAAAACTATTGTTTTTTGTTTTAATTATAGAAGTTGTAGATTTACAGAAAAGTCATTTAAAAACTACAACATTCCCATATACGCCCCTGCTGTTGACACTTTGCACTAATGTGATAGCCTTGTTGCAACTGATGAAAGAATATTAAAATATTGTTAACTATTATCTATATTTACATTAGGATGTATTCTTTCCCATATACCACCCTGTTATTAATACCTTGTAATAGTGTTGCACATTTGTTATAATTCATGAAAGAACATTCTTATATTTGTATTGTTAACACAGTCCATTGTCCACAATAGGGTTCACTCTGTTATACAGTCCTATGTTTTACCTTCTAACTTTCTTTCTAGTTACATACACAACACAAAACTTCCCCTTTCTACCACATTCACAAACATAAATCAGTGCTCTTAATTACACTCTCAGTAATGTGCTACCATTACCACTTTATATTTCCAAACATTTACAATCAACCGAAATAGAAATTCTGCACAAACTAAGTATCAGCTTCCTATTCTCTATCCTATTCAATCCTCTGGTAACCTACATTCTAGATTCTAACTCTGAGTCTACTTATTATGATTAGTTCATCTCAGTGAGATCACACAATAGTTGTCCTTTTGTGTCTGACTTATTTCATTCAACACAATGTCCTCAAGGTCTATGCATGTTGTCACATGCATCAGGGTTTCTTTCTTTTTTTACAGTTGAATAATATTCCATCATATGTATATACCACATTTTGTTTATCCATTCATTGCCTGATGGACACTTGTGTTGCTTCCATCTTTTGGCAATTGTGAATAATGCCACTGTGAACACTGGTGTGCAAATGTCTCTTCGAGTTCTTGCTTTCAGTTCTTCTGGGTAAATACTTAGTAGTGGGATTTCTGGATCATATGGCAATTATATACTTAGTTTCCTGAGGGACTGCCAGACTGTCTTCCACAGTGGCAGCACCATTTTACATCGCCACCATCAGTGAATGAGTGTTCCCATACCTCCACATGTTCTCCAACACTTGTAGTTTTCTGTTTTTTAAATAGTGGCCATTCTAGTAGGTATGAAATGATATCACATTGTGGGTTAGGATTAGGATTAGGGTTAAGGTTAGTTATTAGTTTAGCTATTTCATTATTTTTGGCTTGCAAAGATGAAAAATTCTAACATTGGCAAATGGAATTTGGAGAACTTTTATTTTTAGGAGATGCATTTTTGAGAATGCTCACAGTTTTCATGTATTTTTTATGTTTATGAAGATTTTCTCATTGAATATCTTGTAGATTGAATCAAGTTATGATGTCATAAATGGGGGGCCTTAAGATGCAGCCTTCATACCTTCATGAAAAGAAACACATGTGTTCTCTGATGGGGACCTATGGAAGAAACACACACACACACACACACACACACACACACACACACACGCACGCACAATGAATCCATTCCTTCTTTTCCCTCTTGCCATTATTTCAATCCAGGACCTTGTCATCTCTTATATGAACTATTGCAATTTCTTTGCTGGCTTTCTTACTTTCAGTAACATCTCACACAAATGGATCTTTCACAGCATTTCTTGAATAATTTCTAAATATTGATTTCTAAAATACAAATCGGTTGTTACTACTCCCATTTTTAAAATCCTACTGTAATACCTTGTGATGGTTTGGAGCTGTATGAACCCCAATAAAAACATGTTCTTAAACTTATTCTATTCCTGTGGGTGTGAACCCATTTTATGTAGGACCTTCCAATAAGGTTACTTCAATTAAGGTGTGGCACACCTCAAACAGGATAGGTCTTAATCCTATTACTGGAGTCCTTTACTAGCAGAGAAAATTTCAGACAGAGAAAAAATCCACAGAGGAAGCAGCCAGAAGCTGAACATTAGTGGAACCTGGAAGAGAAGGGAGAGACCAGGAGATGCCACTGTGTGCATTGCCATGTGACAAGCTAAGGACCAAGGATCACAGGCAGCTAACCCCAGAACACCAGTTTTCAGGGAAAAAGCTTCACCTTGATAATGCCTTAATTTGGACTTGCCTTAGCCTCAAAACCATTAGTTAATAAATTCCCTTTGTTTAAGCCATCCTTTTGCATTGTATTTGCTTGAACAGCCTAGGAAAATTAAAACACTCCTCATCAGTCATATAATAAAATGCATGCTTCTTTTTTTTTTTTTTTGACATCTAAATGTTTAGTAAAAAATTATGTATTCAATGGTTGCATGTGCCAGCCATATAGAGGAATGATCTAACTCTTGACTTCCTTTTAATCTTCATCTTTCCCACTTCCTCACTTATAATCCTAAATTACTAGATGTACTCTGGCCATCAACCAGAGCTACATCAGGCTGTATGACTTTGCACATACAGTGTAATCACCCAATCCTAGCTTTGTTGTGTAACACTGAGCCAATCATTTTGCTCTCTGGGTTGCAGTCCATTCATAAAATAAAAGGGCTGTATACTCTTTGAGATCTCTACTATGAATCTAAGAAACTTCAGGTATTTGATGAGAAAGAGTGTTTTAATTGGTGACCAGATTTTTGAGTAAACCCACTAAAGTCTATAATATAGTTAAACTATAAACGTATAATAAATACATTTCTAACAATTCGACACAATAAGAATTATAGTCATTTAAATATCTTATGCTTGAAGATTGCTATAAGGGAGTTCGTGGGTATCATGGCGCTTTCTTGATATACTAAATTCTGTCATCTGCCTAGGTACTGTTTTTTTGTTTTGTTTTGTTTCATTTTGTGTTGTGTTTTTTAATAACAGAAAGTAGAAAATTATACCTTGAGCACAAATGTCCAAGAAAAAAATCTTTTCCAACTCTAAACAATGGCTTGGTTCAATGCTTTTACTGTGGAAAGGGGAGCAGGTGGGAGAAAAGCTGGGAAGGCAGAGGGAGTTACTTCAAAGGGTAGAGAGACTATGAAATATTTTCTCCAAGTCTCTGGCAAATATGAATTAGTGAATTAAATATATAAATAGAAATGACAGATAAAGGGATTCTTTGGGAGAAGGAGAAAGATGGAGGAAGAGGACATGAGGACAATTGAGAGGTAAAAAATGAGAAACTTGGAAAGAGGATATTGTGTGCATTCTCTGAAGTGACAGAAAGATGCATTGGAGAAGAAACATTTGGAAGACATTTCACTATGATGGCCGTATGCTGAAAATGTCAGTTCAAAACAGCTTGTGTATTTTGAATTAAAAATGGATGAGATCTAGAAGATGAGAACAGAACCATAAGGGAAGGCAGTACACAATGTTTTTTTTGGACATGCAGGATGTTCACATGGCCTTTGTTTGCAAAGCAGATGAATATGGGAGCCAAATTCTATTATTTTCATCAAAAATTATTTACTATTTTTTCGCTTTGTGGTGACCCATTTTTTGCCACTGTTTTCTCCTTTCTCAATGAAGAAATTGAGCATAAAACTTAGGACTCATACTAGGTTCATCTGGCCACTCCTATAGCACATACTTCTCCAAATATGGCTCTGTTTCTATAATATTTTTAAATTAAAAAAATGCCCTAAATTTACACTTTAATATTTAAGGCATAATAACTCAAACTAAAATCAAGGATAAGAAAAGATATTTGAATTGCCTAATATTCACTTTTTCATATGACTGTTCTTTAAAGAGATGGAAAATACAAGGCTCAAATGCACAGAGAAAAACATCAAATCTGACAACCTGATATTTACCCCAAATCCACGGTACTTGTTTATTTATTATTTATGTAATGGTAATTGAAGTGTTAAAATTCATAACCTATGTTTGTGTGTTTATTTTATTTCCATTTGATCTATTGAAACCATACCCATTTTAAAAGTATAGTATTAAATTAGTAAATCATTTAAAAATTGAATAATTTCTTTTATTGGATACCCATGAACTACTTTAAAAGCAATTTCTAGTTAAACAACTGGAAGGTATTCTCTTTCCCTCCTTGCCTCCCCTTTACTGTGAGTATTTGTTGCATGCGGCCATGGCTCTGATGCAGTTAATACAATCTGCCAGTTTTTATTCCTGGGAGGAAGAATTCTTACCAGGAAGTAGGAGAAAGGGATATGGAAAACAGTGGTTCCAGTTAGGAAATTATTTCGTCCTGGCTGAGTTCAGGAAAACAAACTTATATAAGATGCTGACTGCCTAAAAATAATCCTGCTTTTCAAAATTAAATAATGAAAGAAAAATGCTTTTAGTTGTTGCTGTTTGCAATTTTTAGTGACATTTTAATTATTTTCTTCAATTTTTAAGCACCAGCTATAAACACATCCATACATAGGACTAACCCTTTCCACAGTAAACAGAGGGAGAGCAAGGTGCATTGTTTGTTGTCAAAAGAAGATTCTGTGAGGTGAATACCCTAAGGGAAGTAGGCTAAGAGGAGATCGCTAATATATATTCCCACCATTGTAGAGAAACTAAAATGAGTATGTGAGCTCTCCAGCGGCCTCCATCCTTAGTACAGCTGAGAATCCTCTCATCAATATTTCTTCCCACTATTAGAGAAACAAATAAAACTCATCTCTGCTGGGATTAATTTGTGACAGCCTGAAGCAATGAACCTCCACTGGTAACCATTCCAGTGAGCTGAATAAGCAGCATCCCAGCATCTGTTGATAATATGAATTGTTGCTGCAGCCAGTATTCTTAAGAATTGGCCTACAGAATCCAGAGAGTACACTGGTCAATAACTAGCAGAGTCTAACCACCGAAAGAATAGCATGTAATTCCAGATTGTGTAACCTATATTTAAATTGGGGCTTTTTCTTTTTGGATCACAATGTGGGGAATCTGTGGAGGCCAAATTTTGCTTGAAAAGATTTAGCCATATAGCTGGTTTGGACTCAAAATGCCTTAAGTTATTTCCAGCTGGACATGGATATGTCTTATGAAACCATGACATAAATAGCTGCCGTTTAGTAAACTGGTCACTCCTGTTATGGAATGCTTATGATTGGAATAAAAATAGAAAAATAGATCAAGATTTGGGTCGTAAGGTGCAGAATGATTGAAAGAGCAGGGACCTTGGTGTGTTGTAATTTTATTTGTAGTTTTGTTGATAATCACATTTTTCTTCTAATCTAAAATGACTTCCTTCTTCTATATTTGTAACAATTTAGGAGATAGCTGATTTACTATATTCCTTCAATTAGTGTGTCTCAGATTATGGTTGTTTTTATTTGTTTGTTTGTTTTTTGTTTTTTTTTTTTACCTCAGATAAATAATTTTTAGCTTTGTGCTATGTGGAGAGGTCACCCGTCACCCTTTCCAATAAATTATGATGGGTTTGTGCTTATACATCACTCTCATTTTCTAAGATGAAAACCTTTCTCATCTACAAAGTTTACTTTTCTTTCTGGTTATGGAATTAAACAAAAATTTACTGCTCTTGTTTCACAGAATCTATTTAATTGTTGACATCTTAAATAGCTGTGTAGGATTCCATCTTTGATCCTTACAGGGCTGTTAGGGTTTAGATCCTATTAAACATGTGATTGTTATAGTTTAACATTCTCTGATTGTAAATACTTTACTGGAATTTAAGATAAGAAAGAAAAGCAGTCCTGACCAATAATGAATATGTTGTGTCTTAACTTTTCTATGTGAACTCAGTTTTATCAACTGAGCTTCTATAATTTATAAACCTTAAAGTTAGCATGAAGCCTCAAAAGATATTATAGTAGTTTACTCTATATTTGAGTTTCATTACTGAGTAATGTTTTATACCATATATTTTCTTTCAGAGCTATTTAATAATTTTATTATTTGATTTTTCTATTCTGGGTACCAACTCCAGAAAAATTGGTCCCTGTAATATATAGCAGACTGTAAATACCAGTCTTCTGTAAAATATTGTTCATACTTGTTAAAACGTGATTCTTGTGATGCCATGTTTACCGCAGGTTTGTACTGAGGAAGGCGTGCATAACAAGGAAAAAGAAGAGCCAAATCCCAGAGGGAGTGCTAGACAGCTAAAGTTTTTAGGGTTATTTAATTCTAACTGTAGTAGTCAATGTTGAATCCAAAGGGATGCTACTGGCCATGTTTTTGTTGTTTATTTTAATCTTTTTTCTGAAATGGTGAAGGGGGTATGTGCTTGTACATGTGAGCCAGCAGAGTATCTGTGGTTCTAATCTCCTAATTAGACTATTGTGCACAGATGGTATTTAGGTCTATTTTTTAAAAAATAAATGAAAGCATGTGGTAATGATGTTCATGAATTTTCATAAGATAAAAAAAATGCTACTTGGATTTTGCTTATATTTGTCTAACTTCCTGTACAGGTCGGACAAAAGGTAGAAAGATATTTGAAATTTAATCTAAATAGATGATTTCATTTTACCCAGTCAGTTTATAGACATTATATATGTGTAGACACACATTTCCTCTCATACATGTGCCAATGCAGATCAAGTATATGCCATTTAAAAGTTTGAGATATTTTGGTAGGGAAAATGAGAATTTTCCCCTTAAAATCTTCTACCCTGCCAGTAATATTAGAAGGTGTATAATATCAAATATTAGAAATATTTGAGCCACCTTATTTGGATAACTTCTTTAATTTTTTAAATTAAATATAACTTAACGTGAAGAAAAACTATGGACACATGTGTTTTAGTTTAGTTTAAAATGTTTTGGACAGAGCTATAGTAGAGCATAGTGAGTTATGAGAAGAGTGAACAACTGTAAAGGCAAGACAATGAATGGCATCAAGTAGGAGTAACAATCTTATGATGCACATACAGTGAACCATTTTCTCCGTGTTGAAAGAATAATTTTCACCAGAAAGAGTCCAACTTTCAACATTAAAATTTTCTTTTTGTAATAATTATTTTATCTCATTATCCTCTGATAACCATATAGGTATTTCTACATAGATTTTAAAAGATGGCATTCAACTTGTGAGCTACAAAACTCCTTATGAAAGTTCTATTGTATTGGCTTGGGCTTTTGAAAGTAAATAAATATGTGAGTTAGTAGGTAAGTAGGTAGGAAGGTAGCTAGATAGATAGATAAATAAATTTTGGTTCCTGCACTCTTCCATTTAGCTTACATACAATACTGTTACTGTTTATCACTGAGAAAGTAATTTGTCCATTTTCTTTTGGCTGGTTATTTCCAAAATAGTTTAAAATGCAAGTGCCCATTATGCAATAGTTTAAAATTATGCGTCTCACAATTTATAGATATCTTTCAAGGTCAATGGCATGTAGACATTAGAGTTTTACTGAGGGTTGGGTTTGAATCCTGGACTGGAAGATGGTTTGGGGAATAAATTGGATTGTGAATAAGCCTGAATTGCTCAGCATTGAATTGCATTTTTTAATTTTGAAAATATGTAATCTTTTCACTGTTGCACAATGTTCACAATGTATCCAGAAACTTTAAAGATTACAATTATATTCCCTATTTTTTAAACTTACTTTTTTTTCTTAAAAAAAAAAATTGGAGGTTTTTCTGTGAATGCATTACTTTTCATAGTTGCATGATATATTTCATTGTATGAATGAAAACCAGGTACCTTTACCTTGTATTCAAAGGCAAATTTTAACTGTGATTACAAAAATAATATATGAATCATCTGAGGGATTTTGAAATTAAGAATCTACTTACAAGTAGGCAAGTATAATCACTTCATCTCAAATTGTTTAAAAAGTTACACCTAAAATGTTTTTTTATAATAACAGAACTATTTTTATTAAGCCCTAACTGAGACATTTGAATACATATTTGAATTTTTCTTTTTAAAATACAACCTATTGGCTCAGGTTATTTAACTTTCTTTCAGTTACATTTATTTTATTGATTTTTTTTTTTTTTTTTTTAGTATTTCAGATGTGTGAGTTCTAATGAATAGCGTTTTGTTGACTTTATGTTCTGTTATCATTATCATTCTTTTTTACACAGAAATTTTAGTTTGGCATCAATATTTCTTATTTGCAAAGATGTATTCTTGGAGGTCTTAGAATTCTCTACAAAAGTTTTTTCCCTTCTGTGTGTATTATAATATAAAATATAATATAAGTATACTCTAAGTTTTCAATTTTAGTATCATAAAATGTCAGTAACATTGCCTTTTTATCATTTGCATTCACTCATTCATTTATTCAATAAATATTTTACAGTAGCTGCTATGTGCTAGACATGGTTTTAAGCCCCAGGATCCAACAGTGAAGCAAATGGGTAAAAAACCTTGCCCTCATAGAGCTTCCAACCTATTAGAGGAGTGGGGATGGCTTTGGCACCGTGTAGTGGCATAAAGTGGACTTAATATATAAAGTCATGCAGTCACCCCCAGGGAAGTCTGAAAGATATTATATACACTATTAATAAAGATTCCCAATAGTTCAAGCAGAAAAAAAATAGTGATGGAATACTTTTGTTTATAAGATTCTATGCCATACACATCAGGACCAGACACTGTAATCACCAAAATCTTAAAAGTTATTCCTATGGGTCAGAGTCTTCATGTATCTATTCCTGAATTTGGTTTGACCAGATGTATTTTAAATGTAACACAGCAGATCTTTGATAGTACATGTATCTTAAGACTACATTCTAGTAGGTTCTTTACCATGTTTCTCTTGTTGATCTTTATGGAGACAAATAGCCATTTGTATTAGTGTTTGCCTTATTTCAGAGTACCTTGACTTTCTCTTTGACTTAAATGTGCAATTTTCATGAAATTCTTTGTATGGTTTTACTTTTTCCTATAATGGATCAAATAAGCACATTATTCCCAACACTCTTGATTGTGTAAGTTGTAATGCATTACACGTGTAACACAAGTACTTGAAAACCAAATGATAATTTCCCTAATAGCATTGTTGTGTTTATCAACAGGTAATTATTTGAACTTATTGATAGACTATATAATCTTCTGAATAAGTATAGCAAACTCTATAATGTAATCAGGTAACTTGGTCCTCATAAAAATAAGATATAATTTGATGGTTCAGCTCATATAGGTTCTTTTTTTTTTATTTTCTAATAAGACTAAATTTATTCAATACCCTAGTAAAACTTTTGATTATAGGTATCCAACAGTATAAAAAGTAAAAAACAGATTTGTAGGTTTCTAATATATTAATACAAAGTGCATGACTACATACATACAGTACATCCTACAGGCAAAGAAAGGTGGAAGGGGAGAAAGAAGACTGTGGTTGAGGTCTAGTAATAAATAAATAAATACAGAAGTAGAGATGATCCATATTATAGTATATTCTACCACCAATACTGCAGTCAAAATGTACAAAAAAAAAACCAAAAAACAAAACCATTTCAAATATAACTCAGGAGGAAGATGATAATGGCTGGGACTCTTGTAATACACCTCAAAGGCTGTGGGAGAGCCGACCCAACTCACTGTATAGTCTGTGCATTTGGTGGCATGTAGCATGTAGGTTTTTCCAAAAGGAAGAAATACAGAATCTTAAGTTTAGATTAAGAGCTATAAAACTATAGGGTGCCTATAAACAGTGGCTCACTTCTTGTTATTCATACTATCCAATTTTTAAAATCCAGTTTTAAAAATAAGCACTGAGTCATGTTATTACAAGAAGGTAGGCAAAAATGCTCCTCCCCTCATGTAAGGTGATTTTTTTTTCCTGAAATTTTAGAAATGAGGCAATGAGAGTACTTTGGTTTGGATTCAAGTGAGAGGCTCTTAATAGAGATTTCAGAATTGAAGAGCTCCATGTTCAGGATTTATCACCTAATATGTCAATGTTCAGAAAGTCTGACTAAAGGAAGCCAAACCAAAAACCAACCCACTCAGCATTAACACACACCTCTTTTCTTCTAGAATTTTACTTTAAATATTGAAAAGAAAAAAAAAAAAAACCCTAATAGGTTAAAACAAGTCTAACACCCACTCTACACAAATAAAACCTTCACAAAGGCCAACTGAAGTAATCCAGAGCTAAAACTGAATTGTGCAGATTTTCAATGAAGTCACCAAACAGTCCTATAACACAAACAAAAGTCAATTATATACACACTAGGCAAGCCCTCTAAGAAATGTGCCCCAAGAAGCATTAACCTTTGTTTTGTGCCATCTTGAAGACTTGCACACTTTGTTTTTCAGATGTTTTTAATAGTGTGTGTTCTCTACCATGTGGTGATGCTTTGGTACTACTCATATAGGATCGCTTATCCTGAAGCCTTGCCATTTCCCCAAGAGGAGCTTTGATTCTGCTTTAGAAGTTTCATATAAATTAAAATCTTTATCAAATATTAATATGAAGGGAGGTAACACAGAATGCAACATATACAGTCAAGTTACCTCTCTGTATATTTAGTAATTACTTTTTCTTTCAAGGTATATGCACCAGAAAGCTTAGTCTGTCCTGCTTAATATTTCAGTAGTACAGGTTTGAATCATCAGAACCTTGGCAAGACCTTAATATTTCAAAATTATAAACAATACCTCTAGGGGCAAGTCTATATTATTGAATTATGACAAATTTACTATCATGAGGGAAAACAAGTGTAGCCAGCCATCTTAAAAAAAATGCCCCAACCACTACTTCTCAATATAGAAAAGACTAAAACTACATATGGTTTATCATACAGCAAATCCCATCTCTGTCCCCTGAAATTCCCCTAATTTCATTCATGAGAAGGGGATTTTAAAAAAAGACTTAAAGAGCACTTTACAGCAGCATTCAGCTTTCCTATGAAATACTCAGCATCTTAAATATTATATACACTTCTCTTTTTCTTTTAGTAAGCTAGACACTGGCTTCAGAGTTTGTGAAAATGGGGGGAAAAATAACCCATTCAAAACCATTCTAAAAGTTGTCTTTTGGCAGAACAGCAAGTATCCAAGTTAAAAATAGGAGGGTCACTGTGTTGTCTTACAAAAAAAAAAAAAAAAAAAAAAATTTTTTGTTCCCCTTCTACATAAACTTCAGTCACCACTCCTGAGTGGAGATGGGTAGAGGCTCTGGCCCCTGCTCCTCCGGCTTCTCAGCAGTTGTTTTCTTATTGCTGCAACAAGGCTTGAATAGATGTGTGTCAATGAGGACTTCCCCAAAACGGCCTTTATAGATAATCCCGCAACATATTTTCTGTCTTTTCCAGTATGTGAGATCTAAAAAGGAAAAGACTGGTGTTCTATTAGAGCCAGAAGCCATCTCGGTATCTGAGCCATCATCTGACTGGTTACTGTAACAAGGAGACTGGGCTGGGGAGGCACTTGAAGTGGTACTGTGAGCATCAGAATTGTGACGTTTAAATTCTTTCTGCAGTTTACTGATCTGGTTGCTTTTTATCCTGTTTCCAGACAGAGTTTTCACTTTCTTTGGTTTCAATGTAGTCTTTAGACTGGGTCCTGCCCTTGCATCTACCACGATTCCAGTTTTTTTTTGATCCTGCTGGCAGTTTCTTCCATCTTTTCACAAGCAAGACACAGGCATTGCAGATATCTCCTGAACGAGTCTCATGTAACCCAAAGCAACTCTGGAAGTCCTTTTCATAGCGTTTACTGTCAGTGAATCGAGAACTGGAGGACTTAGCCCTGCAAATACAGCAGCCCTCTATACTTCGGTACATCTTTGGCTTGTGAAAACCAAACATCTTTTCTTCTGAGCAACAGTCTTCCAAAAGGAGCCGTTCCACGCGCAATAACGTTCCCGAAGTGCGGAGTGCACGCTAGGCCAGACCTACTCGGGTCGCTCCCTCCTCCTCAACTCTCATATAGGTTCTTTAACTATATTTCTACAGTAGATTTGTCTTTGATTCCTTGGACTATTTTATAGTTGGTCACCCTAAATGGACCTATTTTAAATGATAGAAAATATATTTTTCCTACTGAAAATTTTACAAATATTACTGTTTCACTATATGATACTTTATAAAAATGTGGAAACAATGAGTTTTGAACTCTCAAAAATTAAGACCCCTCACCCTTGGAATTTATTATTATTCTTTTTTTACTGATGATGTAATTTTGAGTAACCTTTTCTTTTTATTACAGGCACTTTTGTGCTCTATGGACATTTTACTGTTCTTATAAAGACAGATAAGTCTTGTGTGCCAATACTGAATTCTGTATTGGTTAATCTTCATTAACTATGCTCTAGTCTATATTGAATATTTTGACATAATATTCTTTTGTTAAACAGAGGTTGATTTCAGGTAATAAAACTTGTCACTGAAGAAAAGTCAAGTTTGAATTGTAAAGATTATATATATGAAGTACTTATTAATAGCCTCTCTTTCTGCTCAGAGTTGTTAGTACTTAACACTTGACAGGTAAGGGCTTGATGTTTTTTACATTGATTCCTTTTTTAATCTCCATGTGGGACAGTTTTCCATGATTCTTTCTCTAATGTTTTGTCTTTCCAAAACCAAATTGTCTGAATGTTCTGATGTTTGGAGACTGCCAGCACACTTGGCCTGAGTCTGATAGCTTTTCAATTGGTAACATACCCCTCTCTTTAGTCTCTTGCACTGGTGGACATTTTGCAAATATTTCCTGAAACTGTTCTGAGTGCATACATTTTGATTCTTTTTTCTATCCTGGCTTTCTTATAACTTAGTAATCAGCAAAACCAAAGTTACTTTAACTATCAGGTTTGATTTCTTTCAACTTTATTTATGTCACTTATATAACCTCACAATCCAAATGTCTTTCTAGTTTATTTCTTCACTTTATTTTAATTGTGTTTCATTTGCTTTCAGGCTAATTTTTTGTCACCGTCTTTTTCATAAAGACTATCATGCCACTTGATTTCTATCACATTTTTATGATCTAAAAGCCCAGAAAACCTGGAAGCTAGTATGACTTGGTTTTAGTGAACCTGTGCTAATTCTAGTGATTATCCTTTTCCTAATCATTCATAATCTATTTCTTTAATAAGTGACTTCAGAATAACTGGAATTCTGCCAAGATCATCTGTGCACAGATTGAAGACTCAACTTACTCTGTTTTTTTTAAAACACAATTTTTGATTTCCAAATTTTGACTTTCTTTCATTTTCCAATGACTTTTCAGTAGGTTGTACGATATTTTGTTTTGATGCTGTAGTATACTTATATATACTTCTTATATTTTTAGATTCTTACTTATTAAGAATTTTATCTGTTATTAGATTAAATAATTTGTTCATTCTGAAAATCAAGTAGGGTAGGTGTAGAATTAGGCTGTAGAATTATTTCTTTGGATTCAAGAATTATTTCTTTGGGTTCAAGGTAAATTTCAACACACTAGAGGTGTTTTGCTTAAAATAGCTGTTGAGGTAACAATAGTTCATATTGTTAAAGTAACAATAATTTGACATAGCTATTGTTGCTTGAATTTTAACGGAAATTTGATCCATTATAATAGAATCACATGACTGATACTGTCTGATAATAAAATTAACTAATTAATTTGTCAGATTTCTTATAATATGAAACTCTTCAATTTTTCTAAATAAATATGTGTGCATGTGTGTGTTTTATTGCTCTACTATATCATTAGCAATAAAGCAAAAAAAGACCAGGGAATATATTGAGTATTTGGAAGCATATGATTGAAATTTTTCAATGATTTCTTTGCCCCAAATGCCCTGCCTCTATAGTATTAGTTGTAAATGCATTATACTATAATTTTATATGATGCATTATTTAATGCATATTTATTATATTTTATAATACATGTTTGGTGTAAGTATTATAATTAATATCTATTATATATGCATTACAATAAAAATTATGAAAGTTTTACAGTACATGGTATTTTAAAGTTAGTTTTAAGCTGGCTTTTAAAAAGATATTTAAGACTTCTGTATATTGAAAGAATATACATTTAACTACTTTACCATTTTCAAATCACAGTTTTATGAATAAAAAAAAAATAGTATCCTCATTGATAAAACTGAAGAAAAAATGTCTATTCTACTCACAATTTTGATATATATAATATATTCAGGAAGACAATTGAAATATAGATTATTGAACATAAGGCTCAGCCCATAGAAGTCATCTGAAAACATACAAATGAACACATAAAGGGGTACTTGTTAACACTTTAACTTTTCTGCCCTAGAGAGCATTTATGAAAAACTCTCTAATCTTTTCTCAGGCATATTCCTGACAATAAGTATAGATTTTTGAAGAAAATTTCTTATACTTAAAATTTATAATGGAGCTTTTACATGGTTAAAAAATTAGCAGTAACTACACTTTGTAAAAATATTTTCAAAATTGATTTCTTATTTTTAAGTGTAAGAAGAGTCTTCCTTAGTCCCAAATATATGACAAGTAATAAACTCACTTGCATAGACTGTAACTCTGGGGGAAGAAATGGAATTCATGTCTTTGATGTTGTTTCAGCTAGGGTTTCAATTCATGGGCAGAAATCTGTGGAGAATCCAGAAGTAAGATCTAACAGTTTAACCAGCTCATCTATTTTCCTTTCGAAGGAAGAGATAGGGCAGAATTGGATATCTCCAGAGGGAGATCTAAGTACAGTGGCACAATAAATCCCCTTTCGACTGACAAGAGCTACCTGAGTTCCTTTGGAGAACTAAAGGAGCAAGAGAGGAAGGGAGGGGTAAATAGAGAAAGACTGGCTGATTTAGGGACTCAAACATAGCCCTTTAATATACAGAAGAAAGCAGAGTTTTCAGTATTTCCTGTTAGATTGTTTTGTGGAGAGGAAAGAATTTTAAATAAATAGGAAAGACATTACTATTCTTAATATTTGTCTCATAAAGGAAAGGAAAGAACATCAGATTAAATTTCATCCAATCCAGATTTTTGCCTCCTCTTCAACAAAAAAGAATCTCCTGTTTCCTCTAGAGGTGAGAAATGTGAATAGATTTCCCATGTGATTTTTCTTAATTTTAAAGTGAATCTTAAAATTTGTAAAGCTTATAAACATTCTCTCAAAATTGTCTTCACGGCTTCAGATTTAAGTATTTCTTTACTAAAGAGTTTCTGATGTGAAAAACAAGGTTTTTGCAATCATCAATATCATGGGAATTTCTGAAGCTATTATTCTTGGGCTACTGAATTAAACAAGACTTTTGAAAAGACAAATGCCTTGCTGTGTCTGGGGAGCATACTGATAATGTGAGTATTAACCTAGAAACTAACCTGGTTTTAAATGTCCAGACGCTCCCCACAAACCATACCCCCAAATATTGTATTTAATTTTGGATTTCTAACTAAGCAGAATTTGTCCTCATTGTGTTTGTTCAATATAATAATGGAGTTTTGAAAGCAGTTAGGAATTAATGTTAGGAAAAGTCCTTCTCAACTGTCAAACATCAAAAGGGAGGTCATAAGCCTTATCACAATAAAAGAAATTTCTTTTGTCTTTTTGCAGTCTTCTAGAATTCCAGAATAGTTTCAGATTGCAGCAGAGGAAGTTGAAACAGGAGCAGAGTTGGAAAGTCCAGACAAGATTTATCAAACCAGACATGGTGCCTCCCCCCAAACTCAGCATAGTTTGAAGTCACTTCCTTATCAAAGCCCACAGGCAGTTCTGGGAAGGTTGTCTGTGTTCCCCCAGGAGTGGTTCTACTTACTGTAACATCAGTCAGGTTTGGTAGGGAGTGGGCTGAGGAGGAGGGGAGGGAGCTGATCAGGACAAGGAGTCATAGAAAAGAGTATTTGTTAAAAGTCAGAAAATTCCCCAGACTGTAGTATAGGTAGTCCCAAGTCTCGGAAAACAATGAGATGTTAGGGGACTTATGCTCACTTCTTCTAAAAATAGATGCAATAAAATATGGTCCAGAGAGAGACCTAGACAGTGCCTAAAGTCTCATACAGTTGATAACATAGCAAGTGACAAAGAAAAACTCTTGCATCCAATACTCATATGTTATGAATTTAAAGCAAAGGGGTATGGCTTGCTTTCATTCATATTCTGATTTTAATATAGCTGAGCACTGGAGCAGGATATTACGGCTGGATGGATTCATTCCACTTTCAGGTAGATGGATACAGTAATTCTTAAATAGGTCTGTTTCAGACTCAAAGTTTTAAGTAGTCTGTTACTTCTTATTCTTTAAATTAAAACCTAGTTTTACAAATCCCTTTGTGCTATAAAAGCTATAACACACAAAAAAGTCTTTTCTAGTACCTGGTACTATAAAAGGACAAGAGATTCCCAAATTTATTTGCTTGTCTTTCACACATTGTAAAAACAGAATTAGAAAAAGTAAGGCTCACTAATACAAAGGAGGAAAATAGTACAGAAGTAGCAATTTATGTTTTATCAGATGCACAGTGAAATATAATATATATATATAACTTTGTGGAAATTAAGTAGCACTGTGAATGGAAAAATCATATTTTAATGAAATCCAATGATGCTTTATGAAATTAGAGCTAAAACAGAAACTTTTTTTTTTTCTCTCTTAAAGAGAATTTCATAAACTATATGGGCATAAGAAAAGGTGAAATTCTAAAACTAGTATCTTTTAAACTACATAATAAAAAATGAAACTGGCTTACATGAAAAACCTTCCTCAAACTGGCTTACATGAAAAACCTTCCTCATCATTAACGCTTCATATCTAATGTCACAAAAGTAAACCACTGACTTTCATTTGCTGCCCTTTACTCCAAACTTTCACATTCATATGAGTACCAATGTCTTTATATGGCTTTATTTTTTCCCCTTTCAGAAGATTACTCTGAGAACATAGTTAGGAAATGAAGCCTTTCTTAACACAGACAATGCAATATCTCATATTTGTGATCACACCAATTCAGCCAACAACAAATACTATTTACTGGGTGATTTCTATATAGCAGGATTTTGCCTAATGCTTTACAGATGTCGCTTTAATCTTTAAAATCATCTTATGAAGCATGTGATATTATTTTTATTCCTATTTCATAGACATGGAAACTGAGGTTTAGAAAGAAAGGAAACCCTCAAGGTCATGTACTACTTAAGATTGGAAGATGGGTAGACAGTCTTTTTTGTAGCACTCTCCTCTGTTACCAGCATCCTGATGTTATTTAGGAAGCCATGTACCCAGTTCAAAAAGATGGGTCCTGATAGGATTAGCCAATTTTGGCAATCCTTTTGCCCTTTGCCATTGATGTGGACCCTGCCATGACCCCCAAGGTTTAAAAATGAAGTTTGGTGTGGGGCTGTTGCAAAACATTTCCTCCCTGTAAGGCAATGCAAGGTAAAGTGATGTAACTCCCACTTCTTTCTGTCCTTCTGAGGGCATTGTTGTATTGGAATCATTTCTTCCCAGTAAGGCAGTGCAAGGGAAAGTCTTTTTACACTTACCCCTTCTGTCCTTCTGAAGACATCCTTGTGTGAGAATGACATGCTTGGATCTGCAGCAGTCATCTTTTGAGCACAAGGAGAAACATGGCATGCACACTTATAGCTAAAAAGCGAGAGTCTGGGACCTTGAAGACACTATTCAGCATCAGAATGATCCCTGAGATCAGCAACTTCTGGACTTGTTAACTTACTTATAACAATTTACTTGCCGCTAAATGGATGGAGTCTGCATTCCCCCTAAGGCAAATCAAATGAACAAACATAACAGAGCAAAGGTGACACACAAAGTTGGTGCAGATGAAAAGTAATGACTAAACTGTGAGTAAAAATGAAACTTTGTGACCCATATTTACACAGAGGTTTTTGTTTTGTTTTGTTTCCAGTTGCCATGGTATCAATTTATTTCAAGAAGCTAAAGAAAACATCTTAATCTTGGAAAGGATGCTTTGTCTTGTACAACACACTGAAGTTAGTCCTCATTAAATTAGTTAACCGCAGCCATCAGTGTATATGAATTCATATATGAAACACCAGCTTTCTTGATTAAAGCTTATTGTGCGTAGAGAGTAAATATACATTTTTGAAACCTTTCTCACAAAAGATGGTTTTCAATGGAGAGATTCAACCTATAAAATAACATTGCATGTGGGTTTAATTACTGGGTTAAGTTGAACAATTAAGTGGTAGATGAATTCTAGTTTTGAAACTTATAAAAAGAATTGGTATTATAATTTTAATAGAAAAGACAATCATTGGTGTAAGATGAATAGTTAAGTAAACTTCAATTTCATTCAATCATTTGTTGCAACAGAAAGGTTTCTTTTAAAAAAAAAAAACTCCTTGATGTTTAATTGTAGTTGATTTCCAACTTCAAAATTTATTTTAAATAGGGTAAATTATTTTTACCCTAAAACAGAAATAATTTTCTATTTTACTGTCTGATAGCCAACATTAATTCTCGTTCAGTATTTTTTAACATCACTTTATGCAACTTTGCAAATAAAATAAAGTTTGTAACATGGTACAAGTTGTTCTTGTTCTACCTACACTTAAAAAAAAAAAGCTACATAGTTGAAGAGAAGCATTGCCTTTTGACATCAGCATACCCATTGTTCTTTCTAAGCTTTTGTTCCCTAGCTCAGGCTGAGAATGTATAATTATATGTAATAGAAGACAGCTGTGATGTACCAAGTGTATTTTTTCCCTTTTTGTGTTGTACTTGAGTGCATAATTCCCTTCCTGCTTCAGTGTTATATAACGCTCAATTTTCCTCTGTTTATTTTATCCTGAAATTTTAGTGTGGGGATTTTAACAATCAAAATCAATTATAGTTTTGTCGCTACCTTTGGATAATGTCTAAAACTGTGGATTAAAGTGATTGTAAGATCTTTAATAGTAGATTATTCGGGGGGGGTTGGGTAGTGGATAGTAACTGTTCTGTGTGTTTAAGAAATGATGTCATTGTTTAAAGAAAAGACAATAAAAATTTAAATTACACATTAAATTCATTCCAATTTCTATTTGGATATTGTATGGGATTACATTACTAACTTTTTTGTATTTTATTCCTAATTCAGTACTTAAATTTTTTTGTTATTAAAATCTCTCAGGTTTGCAGTCACATCAGTTATAGAATTTTGTAATAATCTTATTACTGAGTATGTTGTAATGTTTATTGTATTCATTTTCCTCTGTGCTCTGGTCCTTCTGGTACATTACTGAGATAGGGATATAGAATTATCAAGTCTTGCGGGCTCCATATGTTCCTTTTCCTCGTGCCTTGGGTAATTAGCCAGCAACGCTGTCGCCTGAGCAAGAAAGTAAGAAATGTCTCATTGAACAAAATAATCTTTCTTTGTACTCGTGATTCATTTTTGATATGCTACAACTCTATCAGCAGGGAAACTTTCCTCCCCATTGAGACTCTAACAAGCCTTTAAGACAAGAATAGACAGAGAGGTTCTGCTATTAGTCTCAATTCTAAGGCAAATTGGGTTACTCTGCTGTAGTGCCTTTTCTGCCTGCACAGCATGAGATCTTAGGAGATGACAGAAAGATTTTCTGATGAAGATTTGATGAATAACAAGATAAGGCTTCTATTGTGGGCCACTTGAAGAGAATTTGTAGCCATCTTGGCTTTTAAAACAAGCTAGAAGGCATTTCTGGATGTCTGAAGAACCCACTGGGTTATTTGGTTTCAACTCCATTTTCATGCATTGTATAGATATCCGGAGCAAAATGCCCTTCGGTGAAGAATAATTTCTGTTTCTGGCTATCAGTTGCATCATGATTCCCAAGCAAATAGCTGAGTAAAAGAAAACATAGCTTAAATACTCTACTGCATTCTTGTAATAAATCACAAAAACATTGGTATCAGCTTTCCTAGTCATTCTATAAGACTATAGTTAAGAATATTTCCAGATGTGTCTTACCGAAGGGAAGGCAATTTTCTTTCACGCACAAGAGATTCTTTCTTAACATGGAAGGAAAAAAAAAATCAAACACTTTCTTTAGTCCTCTGCAGGTGACAAAATTTCAATTTCCTGTATTGTTAAACTGCTAGCATTTTGTTCCTATCCTGTGGGAATGAAGAGAGATATAAGCATAAGACTACAAATACTTCTAAGGTAATATATATGAAAAAGGCAATTTTCCAGTTTCCTGACAAGGTAGCTTCATGGAACAATAATCTGAAGAAAAAAATGCAAAAGAATGGGACTGATTGCCTGGGTTTGTGGTAAAGGAACCATCCCTTGAAATATTTAAGTTAAGAGCAAAGGAATTTTCTTAATAAAATATTGAATGGTTCTCCAGATAAACAGAAACTTCAATGAAAATAACATAATGTCTCAATTTGTCAGAATTAATGATAGACTAAATCTTTCAAATAAGAGCTGCAAACCTAGTAGACATTTTTGTCTTACTCTAATCACATTCTTTGTTGGTGGTAACTGAAGCGCAAAAGGATCTATTACATCTAAAACTCTCTTGTGTAAAAAATTGATTTCTACATGTGGTACAATGGTTTGATTCCAGTAGAGGTCTTTCATGGTATGGTATTATAGACTAAGATTATTTTTCTTTCTTTCTCTCCCTCATCCTATTCCTGTTGCACTTTTCTCAAAAGATAAATGCAGTATAGAAAAACACCTTTATGAAATATCATGATATATAACAACTTTAAACCATGTAAGTTAACGTGCACTTCACTTAAGCAATGCAAAACAGGAATTTTGTGGATAAATAAACAATACTAAGAGTTCTTGGATTCCCAAATGTATTTTATCTTAAACACTTGGATTACTATGCAAGTTCACGCCACAGCAATATGTTATTACAAAATATACTTTTAGTTTTAGGTCTTATAATCTATATTTTTCTTTTAATTTAGGAAAATGCATTTATATCCAGGGAAATGACATGGGAGGGTGAAGGTGGGAAGCGGGGTTCTATAATCCATAAATTTGATAAACTGGGGCAAAAGTGGTAGTTTCTAGTAGATCTTACTCCCCCTCCCCAAACTCCTTTTATTAAATGCAGCATCTCTCTCAGTAGTGGTGTTCCGGGGAACACACGTGGGAAAAGCTGTCCTCCACGTATCTTTCTTTTTTTACACACACACATGCAAATTTTTTTTATTAATAAACAGAAAATAGCTTTCTGAATTTTTCTATTGCTTTTGCTTGGCAAATGTTTGTATTCATTTATAATAATTTGTAATCATTTTCTGTCCTTTATTCCCTTTCTTTTCCTGTTTCTAAATTTAATCACAAGAGGAACAGTAATTTTAATGGGTATATGAATAATATTCTTGTAAAAATAATACAAGGAATATAGTTGAAAAGTGTTTATTTTCCAGAATGTACAATATTTTGTGTTTGTTTGGTGAGCATGATATAGAACTTCCAAGAAGTATTTTTGTTAGTTAAATTTGGCTGAAGCCATCTGTGATATATGGATATAGATTATAAGATACATGTTTCTGTACCTTCTCATTTAGAATTATATCCAATATTTGAAGTGAAATTTAATACATTTTTTATCTTGTAATGTTGGCTTGTCAACCAAGAAGTTTTGTCATTATGAGTTAGCGTATTTTTACTGTCAAGCCACAAGTAAATGAAATTTAGCGTCTTTCTAATTTGCTTTTAAAAATCGTAATTAACATTGAGCTTATTTTCCATCATTAAAGCCATTTCCTAAAAATCATACCCTCAAACTAATCTTCTATTAAAGAATCTTAATACCATGAACTTCAGAATAAATTGGAATTGATAGTTTGTATTGAACTAAATGTGTTCAACTTATATACCTTGTTGTCTGGAGAAATGGCTGTAAGTCTGTGGTAAAATTAACTTGGAGTAGTATGATTTGTAAGTCTTATTAATGATTTTCTTTTGATGGCAACTTTTGTTATACCTTGTCTTGTTTGAGTCATGAAATTTAGAAAATCACCCTAACAGGGATGATGGGGAAACCCTTGAGCTTTTCTGTTGAATTTAAAATACTAACCAGGATGAACGACCAGCAGAGCAAGCAACACGAGAATAGATATAATGAGTAAAGCTGGGATCTGATGTGGGGAGTTGTGACGCTAGAAAGGGACTATTAAAAAAGAAGGAATATCACAAAGAAATAGAGTTCTTTGACACAGAAACAGCCTTATCCTGGAGTGTGGGAGTTGTTATAGAGGCCCGACGAAGTAGCGTATACAGGTCCATGTGAGATCATGGGAAAAAGTGAGGTCCCGTTAAGAAAACAGGATTGTTCTGGATTGCTATGACTTCTTGTAGCCATCAAGATTGTAGTAGACAGCATGTTGCAGCATGATGTCCCTTTAAGCTAATAAAATTCCACTTAAAATGTACTGTTTTGCCTTCTATTGTTTAGAAAACACAAACTGCAGTTTACATAACTTTGGAATACGTTGGTAAAGTCAATACATATTTTCATAATATCTGCTTTGTGCAAAGCACTATGCTACACATACAGCATAGGAATACAACATAAAACATGGTCCCTGACATTGAAGACATTCAAATACTTATCCCAAAAATTTAGATCAATCCATATTTGGATACGTACAATAAGAATTTTGGTTCATCAGGCAGTTAAGGTTCAGTGTTACATTCTTAAGTTGAAAATGGGTTTAATTCCAAGCAAGAAAAGTGTATGATGGTGAGAAAATATTTTGCCATTTTGGTATTATAACAAACGTTCCTGTTTTCATAAATTGGTAAAATTTGAACAAAGTTGGTTGAATGAATCCTGTTGGTAAAAATTGAAACAATGTTAACATAGCATTCTCACCACAGAGGTGTTGCTATAACATTCATAGCAATTTTGATTGTAATTTGTTGTTATTTATTTTGTAGAGTTTATGCATTTTGCTTTAATTATTTTTCCCTAATTGTTGCACAAAGTGAACTGTGCCCAATTAATCTGGTTCAAATTAATTAATAAAATGTCCAGAGACATATCTGATCTAGCCAGTTTCTTATGAGCCAGGCAAAATAATAGTGTAATATCATGGTACAACTCTGATAATAGATCACACTCAAAATTAAATGAGTGATAATGCACAAAGTTGGAAGTCTATTTTAGTAAAGATATTATATCATTACAAAAAAGTATTATTCAAATACGAATATCCGTTAGATTAAAAAAAACAAAAGATAAAATTACCATTTGTTTTGTAATCATCAAGATCTTATAAATAAACAATGCCATATGGTAAAGACCTCTTTTTCTTTATGTCTTGACTCTCCTGAAATAAAACTAAAACTCAGAGAGTTAACTGTTGCTTTAAAACCAAATCTACAAAATAAGAGGGATTTTTTTTTTGTAGACATAAGAAATGTAAGAGCCTTTTGGTAATTACCATTAGATCCTGAAATGGTTCTGTTTAATTCAAAATACATCTATTTACTAAATAAGCCTTTGAAAATGAATTAAGGTTAAAGTAATTTAGCTTGAATGTAATTAATTTAGTAAGTCAGGAATTAATCAACTTAAAGATATTATATATTGCTATATAAAAAGTAGCATCTTCCTATTCCCTTTTTGTCCCTGGAAAAATTATTTGCCTGTATCTACGTATGTATGTATATAATATTTTTTATGTATTTTGTAAAAAGTTATTAAAATTACTGATCTATAGGCTCTTCACTCATTGGTTTCCCAGGGGATATGCTATTATTGATTTGCATTTGAATACCCTCAAATCACATTGCTATACTAGGCAATTTATTTAAAGTACTTTTACATTAATAAATATTGTGGTCACCAGGATTATTTCTTTTAGCTAAGAGTTATCAAAGTAATCACCCCAAGCAAAGAAAAGAGCTCATAAGCTATGAGGTAGTTTATTTTTTGTTTTGTTTGCTTGTTTTGTCTTTTTGTTGTTGTTCTTTTAAATTCACTTTTATTGAGATATATTCACATACCATGCAGTCATACAAAGTGTGCAATCAGTTGTTCACAGTACCATGATATAGTTGTGTGTTCATCACCAAAATTAATTTTTGAACATTTTCATTACCACACACACAAAAATAATAAGAATAAAAATTAAAGTGAAAAATAACAATTAAAGTAAAAAAAAAAAAAAACACTGGGTGTCTTTTTTTTTTCTTCCCCCATTTTTCTACTCATCCATCCATACACTAGACAAAGGGGAGTGTGGTCCATATGGCTTTCCCAATCACACTGTCACCCCTCATAAGCTACATTTTTATATAATCATCTGCAAGACTCAGGGGTTCTGGGTTGTAGTTTGATAGTTTCAGATATTTACTGCTAGCTATTCCAATTCATTAGAACCCAAAAAGGGTTATCTATATTGTGCATAAGAGTGTCCACCAGTGTGACCTCTTGGCTCCTTTTGGAGTCTCTCAGCCACTGAAACTTACTTCATTTCATTTCGCATCCCGGTTTTGGTCAAGAAGTTGTTCTCCATCCCACGATGCTGGGTCTAGACTCCTCCCTGGGAGTTGTATTCCACGTTGCCAGGGAGATTACACCCCTGGGTGTCAGATCCCACTTATGGGGGAGGGCAGTAATTTCACCTGCCAAGTTGGCTTAGCTGGAGAGAGAGGGCCACATCTGAGCAACAAAGAGGCATTCAGGAGACACTTAGGCACAATTATAAGCAGGCCTGGCCACTCCCCTACAGTAACAGTCTTCCCAAGGGCAAATCCTGTGTTTGCTTGTTTTTGAGTGGGAAGGGCTAAGTAATAAGATTGATTAGTGCAGTTTGGAAGGTAGTAAGTTAGCATATTCCTCCTGATGAGGTGGGTGTAAATCAAATTGTGTTGATACTCAGATGGGAAAGATGTAGTCAATGAATTCTGAACCACATAAGTAAGAGAATGCAGCAAAGAAAGTAGCTGAAGGACCTTATACTGTATGATGGCAGTAATCTCTTAGCACTCTAGAATCAACAGGTTGCCATAACAGTAAATTTTAATTACAGAGCATAAAAAGTTATGTTATTCTCAGTGGAATCAGTGTGCCATTAATTCTTCCATCCCATCCCAGATGAGACATTTGTCTCTCTAGCATTTGCCAAAAATGATCTTGGCGGTTGAGAGACCTTCCCATCTCTCACTCTTTCAACTCCCAGTAGTTGGACCTGAAATAGCATGCGGTGCATTTGTTGGGTATATTTTGGCATGTCTCCCTAGTCTACTAACTGAAAGCAGCTGAAATTTAACTGAGAGAACATGGTGGACTGAAACCAAATACATGAAATTTCAGATTCAAAGAATCCCCCGAAATGAAGAAAGTAAACGACAAGTGTAATTTTTGGCCTTATTCCTGCAGATACTGGAGGAACTCTTGGATAAGTGGTGGGCAGTTTACTTCCCCACTTCCTCCTTCCCCACCCATCTCTCTTCCCTCACCTTCCTGCACAACCTCCCCCACCCTTCTTCCAGTCGCCCACCAGTGAAAGATACCAGGCTGCTATAGGCCATGCATCTGCAATGTCCTCTCCTGCTAGATTGCCACGGGCTCAGTTTCTGCATCCACACTTCTTCCTCACATGCAGTGTGAACATTTCCTGACTGGCTGCTGCTCCTTGCACTTAGTCCTAACAACTTGAAGGTTTGTAGTGAAAAATGTTAAGTATGGTCTACATAAAATATGAGAGGGTTTTTGGTGGATGTTAGATGCTCTTATAGTTCCAAACAGATCGGCTGTTGCTGATCAATTTAGGCCCCTAAATTGAAACTGGGCTGTACCACTAAATAGGTTGAGGCACTGGGCAAATTAATTAATAGATTTTTTCCTCAGTTTCTTTATCTGAATAAAATAACTATCCTATAAGTTCTTTGAAAAAAATTAAATGATATATACCATATAGAATTCTCCTTGGCTGAGGATAAGCACTAAGTACTTTCCATATTCATTATTGTTGTTATTAATATGAAGCTGGTATAGGCAGGCTCAGCTATTTCTTTGGAAACCTGGTTCTTATAGGGCCAACATTAGCTTAAGCTTCATTATCTTTAAAGAGCTGACTTGGTTCTTGATAATTCTAAACCAGTGTCCCTTAACTAGCCAGAATCAAAGAGGTGTGGAGGAGGATTTGGGAAAGGGGTATATCAGAATTTCTAATGGGGAGACAAGAAGATTGAGGAAATCTCCCAAAACACATAGTTTTTGAAGTAAATTCTGAAGGACAAGTAAAGGGAATGTATTTTTTATCTTATGGACATAACACCTTCAAATGCTGGTATAGATACCCCAGCCACACATTACCCTCTGATAATTGATGAGAGATTTCTATCATATTCATCATTTATACTTAGAGTAGGAAAAAAAAACTGAGGACCATATTTATAAACCACTTAAAATATTGTACTTATTGAAATTCAGTCAGATTTTCCATGTATATAAGTGATTTAAGATTAATCTAATGACCCTCTCAAACATTCTCAAATCCCAAACAAAAACTACTGCCTTCAAGTTTTTGTATGAGTTTTCTGTTGCTGCCTTAACAAATTTAGCAGCTGGAAACAACACAAACTTATTTCTTCACAGTTTATGTAGATTAGAAATCTGAGTGGGCTCAACTCAGTCCTTTGCTTAGTCATGAGGCTAGAGAAGGTGTGGTAGAACTGTATACCTTATTAGAGACTTTGGAGAAGAATCCATTTCTAAGCTCCCTCAGATTGTTGACCGAATTCAGTTCCTTGTGGTTATAGGACTGATATCCCTGTTTTGTTTTGTTTTTTTGCAGGTCTTTGCTCCTAGACATTGCATTGATTTTTTTATGCTTTCCACATGGCCCTGCCCAGCAAGAGTGGGCTGACTTCTCATTCTTAAAACCTCTAACTTCTCTTGTTCTCTCTCTCTGACTCCAGCCAGAAAAGTTCTCTGTTTTAAGGGCTCCTGCAATGAGATTGGGCTTACCTGGATAATGTAGCGTAATCTCACTATTTTAAGATCTGTAACCTTAATTACAACTGCACAATCCCTTTTGCCATGTAAGGTAAGACATTTATAGATTGTAGGATTAGAGCATAGACATCTTTGGAGGGCTATTTTGCCCACCACATTCGTGTTGCTCTAAATTGAAATATTCTAAATTGGAAAGCCATAGGCAACCTTTCTACATTCTCCCTTTCACTTATTCAGACAGCTTGCATTTACTATCCTAGGATGTCTAAGAAATGTATTGCCAATTTGAAAAATGAGATTATAGACTCCTACTAAATACAAATGGTTCAAGACAACTACAAACAAGGCACCTGGGGATACAAATGAAATTACAGTTATTTCTAATGGGAAGAAAAGAAGACCAAGGAAGCTTTGAATGAAATCCTGAAGGATATATAAGGGAAAGGTATTTTTTATGAGGACAATAAATGTAAAGGTATAGTAAGTATGTGGCAGCAGCCTAGGATTCATGGCAATAAGTAATGAAAATGGGGCTTTGTATAACCATGCTAAGAAGTTAGAATTTTATTCTGTAATAGGAGTCCTCAAAGCTTTTAGATCCTGGGAAGTAATAGGGTAAGAGCCATGTTTTTAAAAATTAAAAGTTTTGTGTCAGTGTGGAAGATGTTTTGGAAGGGGGGTACCAGTTGGGAGACTCTTGTGGAGAAGGTGGGAATGAGAAGCTAGAAAAGTGGTGGCATAAATGGAAGTAGGCAATGATGTCATTAAACACTTTCAGAGTGATTAAAGATAGAGTTCAAATATGACACTTTCTAGCCCAGGAAACTGTGAGGAAGATGATGCCATTTTTCCAAGGTGAGTGAGAATATAAGGAATTTGGATTTGTGCATTTGATTTGCTCATGGAATACCTGAAAGTGGAAATTTGTGAAGGAAATTTAGAGAGTTTCAGGCCAGAGATATCTGTATGAAATTCATTAGCACAAGTACAATAGGTGAGGCAGAAGAATGGTTAGATCATTCAGTGAAAGGGCAAAGAACAAGAAACACATAAACTCCTCACTGAGACTATGTATAATCAGCATTTGAGAAGGAGTTAAACCAATTTAATTGGTAAGGTGGGTTCAGATGGAATCACCCAGGATACCTGAGATGTCCCAGCAGGGTGGCTAAGGGTGAAGATTGGGGCAAGGAGGGAAAATGTCTTTTCCAGGAAGATAGGGACCATTTGTGAGAGTGAGGGAAGCTGTGAGTAGTAAAGGACTAGGAAATAGTTCTCCAGGGCTGCTACCTGCAAGTTTCTGGCAGGGGCTAAAATCTACCCCTGGTTGATTCCAAGTCTCTTGATTTGGCATGCAAACCACATGGGATTTCTTCAAGGAAAATGAATCAGAGCTGATTGCCCAGTACTGGTTCCAGCCAAGTCAATGTATGGTTACTTATGCTGAGGAATCTGTCTTCTTTAAGCTCATTTATTTTTATGCATTTAGTACTGTTGTTATTTCCTTATTTCCTGGTAAAGATACTTTTGGGGAAAATCCACGATTATTTCCTCTGAACTAAGGGGAAAGTCTTTAAACATACCCTAACTCCATCCATAAAATTTCTCACCATCTCCACTCTCACCACCCTAGCCTGAAGTACTTTATCCTGCACTGCTGTGGGGGTTTCTCAGTGGTCTCCCTGCTTTTACCCCTGCTTCCCTGCCATCCACCTAGAACTCTATATGGCAAAGAAGGGAAGTTCAACAGATAGTTGGTGAATGAGTAAATGGTTTATGAATGTTGTGGAAATGGAAAGTTTTGTTATTTTTTAAAAAGCAATTCCCAGGATATGTCCTGATGTAATGATACGTCAACTTTGACACTGTCTTCATTACTATTTAAATTGTAGAAAACTTGACTTTGAGACTTGGTCATACATATTTATTCCCTTAAACAAATGCTCTGGACTCTCAACCACTTTCAATCCAGGTTCCCACTTTCTAAGGCTCTGTAGCTGCTGAGAGTTTGGATGGCATCCATTGGCCAAATTGCCAGAGCCAGTTTGTGATAATAGCTTAGGTGATAGCTCAGCTCATTAATAGCCTGCTTTGGGTCATGGGGTACGAGGGGTCTGGGGTGATGGAAGAGGTGAACAAGAGAGTAGTTTTGGAGGTGTGGGGCCCAATGTGGTTGCTTCTGATTTCATGTGGTGTGTCCTGTAAGAGAATGAATATTCCCAGTTCTGCTTGCCTTCTGACTTTAAATAACCCTCTCCTTATCGCAATGCCAGTTTTAAAACATTTGCCATCCCTATTTAATAAAGAAGGCCTACCTGTAGGCTGAGAAAGGTGGGGTAGAGAGTTAGCCTGACCATACAGACCAACAGTTGGGAGCTGGAGGCATCAGATATTTCAATCTCAAGTCTGTACAATGTTTATCAAAAGTGTTTCCTGTGTTAGCCAGACAATTGAACCCTTATCGGAATGACGACCTTGAGGCACTAAAAGATTCTGTGATGTCAAAGTTTTCATTATGATCAGTACATTCTCTTTACCAAAAGCAATCCAGTTTAGAAAGAACTATGGATTTGAAACAAAAAGGACGACCGTTAACTGAAGGCTGTATGATATTCTGCTTTATAGAAGGGAACAGTCTTGGGTTCACATCTAGGTTTCATCAATTATTAGATTTACGACCTTAGGCAACTTACCTCAACCCAGTGGTTCCAAACTTTAGTGTGCATCCGCATCCCTTGGGGTGCTTGATAAAGTGCAGTTTTCCCGCCACATTCCACATTCAGAGTTTCTGAATCAGCAAGTCTGAGTTGGGCCTGAGAGTCTGCATTTCTAACCTGTTCCCAGATGATGCTGATGATACTGGTTCTGGAAGGACACTTTGGTAACCACTGCCTTAACCCCTTTTAAGTTTATTCTCTCATAGGAATAGCTAGAGCTGACTTCTTTTAGATTGTTGTGAGAATAGTGCACACTTCAAAGCATCAAGCTCATAATTAAGACTCAATAGAGTTAACCATCTATGATTAATTGCCTAAAGCATAAAAATTAAAATTTTCAAAGTTTCGAGTTGAGTCTGCTGATTAACTTACTGTAAGTGCAAAATACATTTCTTCATTTAATATGCACCATGTCAAACACATAAAAGAATGAAGCTTGCACGTGAGATTTTGATCTTTTGTATGTTCACTTTCTTACTACTTGAAACATTCACTTATTTGCACAGACAAATCTGTTATCTAATGATTATACAACCTATTTGGGGCCTTGATAAACAGCATTAAAAAGCATGAATACTGTGAGAATTAATGCCATCTATAATATTTATCTTCTGAGCTCTGGTGATTTATTGAATAGATGTAGGTATGAATAAAATTGTTTAAAAATGCATTTATGATTTATAATTGGCTTTTAGCAGATGTTATAAATGTTGGAAAAGTGAAAAGCATATTTTGGAATGGTGTTTTCAAAGATTAAAGTTTGAATTTAGCAGTGGCTCTTTAATATTAAAGAAAGCAGTGGGGATAATTTTCAAATATCTGCAATCTTAAAAGATTGCACTATCAGATATATTCTGATCAAATATGGATTATCCATTTATTGTATGAAACATAATTTATTAAAAGAATGAATTTCCTCACTAAGCACTAAAATGTAAAATATGAAAGGAGATTGAATAATTTAGTTTATTTTTATTAAGTTGGACTTTTCCTAAAGGTCAGGGCACATAAGTAGATATAGACTTTATCTGATTTAGCTGGGGCTTTAGCAATTATTGGTTATACAGTAACTGTTGGGGAGAATTAATTGTATGTCCTTACAATGTTTGGGTTACCTTGAAAAATTCAGTGACCTTTAAATTTATGATACTATATTTTATCTCCCAAGATGACATTGTTGTAATAAGCATAGGAAAGTTGTTCAGCTACAGATAGCTTCTATGTTCTTCTGGTGACATGTTTATTCACTTAGTTTATGTGCTTGTCCTTGGCCTTTTCCCCTGGATTTTTTTGCATTGGTTTTTGCTAGGGTACGATATTTACTGTAGGTTAAATATACTTCTCGAGTTTGGGTGGAGTTTTTGTGTTTCACATAAAAATTTACAATGAGTCCTAGAAACAGCAATCCAGATTTCTTGTTCAAAACCAATTTCTTATGTTCAAAGCCATTGAGAAATTGCAGCCATTATGTAGATTGCTTAGAAAAGAGATCCTCCTTTTAGAATGAAATTTGTTACTTCTAAAGCTTTTTTAAAAAATGGAAAATTCTGGTAGTGTATCATTTATGAATATCCCCTTGGAATTAACTAAAGTTTTAAATGTTTTCTCTTCTTAGTACAACAAGAAGAACAACATGTAAGAGTAATTTCTGATCCTGATGAAGTTTCTAGTTTCACTTCCCTTAGTATTTTAAAAGGGAAAAAATGTTCTACTAATTTTCGTCATATTATGTTCAGTGAGCTGTTTGTGATATTGGGGTTTCTTCTTCAGTAGTTCTTTCTTTTTATTAGGATGATTGCTTAAATCAAAATTTTTTTTCTATTTAATGATATTTCAAATAGATTTTCTTCCTAATTGTATTCTTGTCTGTGACCTAGTTTTAAATATTAAGCTTAAAGTAACGTTAGTTGTATTAGTAGTAAAAGTGTATGAAGCCTGAGCAGAGATGTTTAAAGGCATATAATAACATGTGAAGTATAATTTAGTGAGCATATCTGAGCCATTTTATCTTCCAGGGGCCACTAATTGGAATAATTATGGTGTAAAACATTAATGAAAAAAATCTATCTTACCTGGTAATTTAGAGGTATGCCACTTGCTTGAGGCAATTTATCCATCCAGGTAGTTGCCACAGGGTGGCACTGGTGAATTTGCCTTGACAAAATTTACTGTTGCCCAGATTCTGTCTGACTTTGTAGACTAAGAAATCTGGTTTGTTACCACTCTAAGAATAACGTTGTTTTCTTACATTAATCAAGCTCAAGGAAACTTACTGATACATAAACCAGAATGCCGGCTTGGACACCTGTGTTCACCAACCATCAATTATCTCTCTATGACCACACTACAAAGACATCCTCTCTTTGTGGTGCTGCTGGGTGGGCATGGAATCAGAACAAGGGATCAAGGTATGATTCAAATGTTAGTGGTATCAGGCTCAATGAAACTAATGACATCATCTTCAACTTGCCAGGACCAGCTAAATCACATTTTCATTTATTCATATCCTCTTCAATGGACAGTGGTTGAATGGTTACTGCCATCCATATTTCAGTTTTGTCTGTTTTTTGGTTAATTAACTTCTATCCCTTCCTATTAAAACCTTCATTTAAGGTATGTTAAATCATCCTCTCAAAGCATAGGAAATGTTGGGATCCTGGGAAGCACCCCACCCATTTAAAATGACTTCATATATATTGCTCTGATCCATAGTATGTATTTAAAAAATTTAAAAAAATTTAAAATTTGGAGGTAGTGTCACTTCCTCACTCTAGTATCTGTGTATAAACAGTAGTAGAAGAATGTTTTGTTTAATATTTTGGCAAATTATGAAAGCTGTTGAAATATGTAAAAGGAACCTATAATTTTCATTGAACTTTTACTAGACGAGCTTCTATATTAAAATTGTATACAATTGTCAACATGTATACAATCTTGGAAAAATCTTAATAGTTGCCACGAAAAAGATTTATGCAGGAGTTACAGTATAAATTTCTAATTCTTATTTTTATTTTAAATAGTTTGTTCTTATGTCTGATTTAAAAAGTAAAACTAACTCATGTTCTTTCAAGAAAAATCATGAAATACAGAAAAAAAGAAGAAAGTGAAATCTATCCATAATCTTGCCACACAGAGAAAGCTCCTACTACCATCCTAGTGTTTTGGTACATGTATATTATATTTAACACGTAAATATAATTTCTTGACTAAGTGATCTATACCATATGTAATGCATGATGTATCATTGTGTATGTATATACAATCACACAGACACTCATACATACATACACAAGCACATATTACCTGCTGTAACAATTACCACAAACTTCAGTGGCTCAAAACAATAGACTATCATGTCTCACGGTTCTGGAGGCTGGAAGTCTGAAACCGAGGTTTCAGCAAGTTTGGTGCCTTCTAGAGGCTCCAAGGAAGAATCTATTCCATGCCTCTCTCCTAGCTTATGGGGGTGGCCAGCATTCCTTGGTGTTCTCTGACCTGTAGATGCATCACTCCAATGTCTGCTTCTGTCATTACATGGCATTCTCCCTGAGTCTCTCTGTGTCCAAATTTGTTTCTTATAAGGACAACAGTCACTGGATTCATATGACTTCATATGAATCCATATGACTTCATTTTAATTTGATTACATCTGCAGAGGCCTATTTCCAAATAAGGTCACACCCGAAGGTTCTGCATGGCCATGCATTTCGACAGGACGCTATTCATGATAGGTTGAATTAGGTACCTGAGAAAACACATATTCCTGTTTTACTCTGCATTCCTATGGATGTGAGCCAAGCGTAAATGTGCTCTCTTGAAGATGTTGGCTTAGTTAGGGTGTGGTCCAAGAATGAGGGTGGGTCTTAATCTGATTATGGGAGTCCTTTATAAGTAAAATAAATTTGCATATAATAAGAGAAAGCCAGGAGGAGGAACTGGAAGCCAGAGTCAAGAGAACCCAGAAGAGAAAGGAGAGGACATCATCATGTGACTGGAAAGCCAAGAAACACAAGAATTGCAGGCTAGCCAGTCTGACCTAGTTTTCTAGCCTCTGAAACTGTCAGCCAATAAATTCCTGTTGTTAAGCCAACCTACTGTGTGCTATTTGTCTTACCAGCTCAGGGAACAACTAAGACACGATTCAGCCTTGTGTGTGTGTATGTGTGTGTGTGCGCATTACCCTCTAGTCTTCTTGTCTCCACTGTGAGCAACTTTTGCTTAAATTATGTGCTTTCCTCTCTTTATCTCCTCTCCACTTGTTATCTCCTCTTGCATCCCTCCTTGATGTGCTCTCCTCCTCTCCCATCCTGATTTCCTATCTTCCTTTCCCCTGTTTTTCTAACCACTCAGGTAACTGATGAGTCCAGAACTCTCTTCTAAACTGCTAACCCCTAAGTGCCAAATGCTTACCATAATTTCTACTTGAATGTTCTATGGGCAGCTCAAAAAGAATGTCTGAAATTGAATTTATCATCCCTTCAAATCTTTTCCTTCTTTGTTTCTTACCTCAATGAATATAAGTGGGTCAGACCTTTTTTAAAAATATATTTTTATTTTTTCAGTTTTTAGAGAACTTTTGGGTTTACAGATCAATCATGCATAAAATACAGGGTTCCTGTAGATTACCCTACTATTAAGACCTTGCATTGGTGTGATGCATTTGTTACAGTGATGAAGTCACATTTTTATAATTGTATGTTAATTATCATCCGTAGTTTAACTTAAGATTCACTGTGTAATATAGTTTCATGGATTTTTATTAATGTTTATTCTATTACTATATATACAACTTAACATTTCACTTTTAATGTCACCTTCTTTCCTGCCCATTAACCACCCTATCTCCATTCAGTGACCACCAAGAATTGAATCTGCTGAACAAAGAGCTGACAATCCATCACCACCACTTGCCATTTCTTAACTGCTTGTTCTGCCTGTGGTCTCTATCCTCTTGAAATGGCTTTCCTTACTGCCAGTATAAAAAAATTTATTTGATATATGAATCCAATCTCGTCATTTATTTCTTTAAAATCTCTCTAACAGTGCTGTTGCATTCATGGTAAATCAAAATTCCATAGCTTGTTATCCAGTCATTCCTGATTTAATCACTGCCTATCTCCCTTGTCTCATTTATAGGCATTTTCCTTTTCATTGCTAGAATGACAAGGCATAGGATAGTGATGACAAAGAATCAAACAATGGGCAAGCATTAAGTATTTTTATGGAAAATTACAATGAGGGAGAATTAAATCATTATGCCCACCACATTTGTTTCCTCATTCTTGGTTGGTGACTTCTTGATATTGTCTGAATTGCCAGTCTATTTTTAAAAAAGAGTTTTGTGACTAAAAGTATATTTAATACAAATAATTATAGCATACTACAGTAAGTAGAATTGATTTTATCTGGCAGAAGAAAAATTTGTTATAATGATAAAGATTCTTGCTTAATTGGAGTCAGATATGTTTCAGGGGTTTAAAGTACTTCTTCCCACAAATCATCTTTGCATTTCTACTTAATGTGTATTAAATTACTTTGCTTTATTATAAATATCCTCTAATCCTAAATGAGATCCTTAAATGGCTTTAGGGATTGATAGAAACCATGAAAAATGAGTGCATACTAGAAGTTATGTTTCTTTTCCTAGGAATTGATTCTCAATTTAAATTGGTTTAAATTTCTGCCAGTAGCAACACACATTATTTAATGTGTTGCTTGAATTTATAATCTGTGGAGAAATTGTTATGTATAACCTTATTAATAACTAGCATTAACTCCCCCTAAGTGTTTCCTTATAATGTTTGTAGTATATTATGTTCAGAAAAATTATTGAATGTTGTCTATTTTTAAAAAATAGGAAACCAGTGTGTTGGTTGACAGTCTTTAATATGTATTGAAGAGATTTAATTTGAAAAAAAATCAAAATTTCAACAATAAAACCTTACTATTTAAAAAAGTTATTTATGCTTTTTAGTTTTATTTTTAAAAAGATTTCTATTAATTTACCTTATATTTTTCATATATTACCTGGATGAAAATCAATTAATAATGGTTTATAAAGTTGACGTACATTTTGTAAAATTGATTTACATATTCTCAAGTGCTTTCAGATGCCCTTTCTGAATAAATTTTTATACTTTTCTGGGAAGATTATGAGCCATTTTTATAGATAATCATATAATTACAAAAGTTAACAATTACCAAATGTTCTCTATATGCCAGAAACTGCGCTAAATGCTCCTCATGGAGTATAATCTTTCATCTCCACAATTACCCTGTGATAAGGAAAGTCAGAGCTGGTGAAGTTCCCAGCATACCCAAATGCCATGCTACTGGTAACTGACCTTATTCTCTATTTCTAGAGCAGACAACAGTTAAATTTTTTGGATGAGATTCATAAGTAAGTTAAGAGATTTTTTTTTTTTTTTTAAATGTAATCTTGCATGTTTAAAATTATTTAAAGGATATATAATAAAGAGTAAAAGTTAATAAAAGTTGTTATCCTCTAGGAAGGTGTTTCCAAGACCAGGGATGGACTTTCCAGAGTCAGAAACTTCCTAACACCATGTTTTTCCTTTAGAACTTTTGCGGTTGTATTCTCTCTAATAGTCAATGTGAACCAATAAGCAGGAAAAAAGATTTCCACTGAGAAAATGAGAGATATAATTCACTGCACTAGAAGGTACCCCAATCTAAGAACCAGCCCTTCCGCTTGAAGCATTTGTGCTCTGCTGCCATCATTGCTTGTACGTTGCTGCTTTCTTGCTGCCTGGACTGTTCCTTGTTCTCATCGCTCTTTTCCATAAAAGACATCCTGACGGTCTTTGGCTCCCTGAAATCCATTAAGATTTTGCTTTATTCTGTATCACATATTTGCTCCAATTTTCTGTCTATGGCTTGTATTATTGTGCAGTAGAAGGGGATGAAAGAGAATGAACTGTTATTTTATTTTGCTCTTTTTTTTTTCTTTTCTTGTTTTATAGTCATTACTTTCAGTGTGATTGCTTCATTCTGTTCTCATTAAATTTATTGTCTGATTTCACATCTAATATTAAAATTTACCAAGAAGTTAAAAAATACAGACTTTATTTCTCTTTTATTTATACAAGATGTTGTTATAATTTAACTACTCGGAATAAAGCTTATTAAATCATATTTGAAAATATAATTTTGAAGCCAAAAATAATGCCACAACAAAGGGAAAATTAAAAATATATATATTTTTAGAGAGAGAAAGAGAAATTGAGATTGAGAACAAAAACATGAGCTGGCCTATTTTAGCCTTATCTGTGTGAAAGGCATTCACAAGCAGTAATTCAACAACGAAGGTTAGGTTTCACTCATAGAAGGGTGCTTTGAATCCCCTTTCAAATCCTTTTTATTCTTACATATTATATACCTCCTCCTGGAAGACATACTGACAATGGCTACAAAAGACAAATGATAGCATAGATATAAATTATTTTAAAAATCATACCAAGACAGCACTCTGGGGGTAATTATTTTCATTTGTATATGTTAGTTGATATTCCCTATAATGAGTCTGAACCACCAAAAAAATAAGGCTAAATTTTGCATTTTGTGCTCTCAGAAGTGGGATAACTAAAATCAGTTTCAGTTAGAATTTTCCAAATGCAATCCTCATGGGGGGGATTACGACTATCATGGATAATCATTGTTTTACTGTATACTCTTACACAAAATGTCCTTTACAGTTGACCTTTTTTCATATATAGTTATAATATGATATAATTAAATGAGAGATAAACTGGTATTTGGAAGACTCTGGTTCCTGCCAAAGCTCTCTAATGAAAATGCATATATGGGAACATTTTATATATTTCTGCACAAGTAAGTAGAGGGCTCTGGTTAAGATCATTTAAACTTCTGTAATTTCCAAGCACTGCTTCACTAAACTCCACTGAATTCCCAATCCAACACCTCCGCAGGAAGGTCTAAAAGACATCTCAAATTTACTGTGTCCAAAGGAAACATCTAAAGACTGCCCCACTCACAGGCTTTCCCAGCTCTGTAAATAGAAATTCGGTCTCTAGTTGCTAGAGTTATAAACCATGACTTCTTAATTCCTAGACTCCTCTCTGCCTTTCCTATCCCTCATCCAATGCATCAGCAAATCCTGTCATCACTACCTTCAACTTGTATCCTGACTGTTAAATTTTTTCCTGACCACTACTAATATTTTCTTTGCTTGAATTACAGCAGTAGCCACTTAATTTGTCTCTTTGCTTCCACCGTGGCTCACCCCACTCCCCACCCTCACTTTCTTCCCAAGGCAGTTAAAGTGGTCCTTTTAAAATGTAAGCCAGTTTACTCTCGGCTCTAAATTCTTGGAGATTTTCTGTCCCACCTTGTGTCAAAGCCAAAGTCTCTACAAGCCTAAGAACCTGACTGGATCTGTTTCGTCTCCTCCTCCCCAATCCCTCTCTGACCTCACTTTCCCCTTTAAAGCTTACTTTTCTCCAGCCTTGCCATCCCTGATGTCCACTTGGTTAGATTCCTGACTTCCTTAAGGTCAACGCTGCCCAGAAGTCACTAAGACAGGACTTCCCTGACTTCCTATATAAACAGAGCAACCTGCATCCCCACTCTATACTCTTGAATTTCTCACCCTGCTTTAGTTTTTCTACTTAGCACTTATCATCATGAGAGCAGGGACTCTGCCTTGCCTGTTCCCTGCTTTATCCTCAGGGCCTGGGACAAATTTAGTTGAATGAGCAATTGAGAGAATGAAAATATTTCCGATTGAAGTTGTGATATAACTCTTGATAAAATTCTACTTTTATTTTTGAAATAAAGTGGAATGAAGAAGCAAAAGCAGTAAATTTCTCCTTTTGCCTTTAAAATAGCTAATAGGGCAGCTTGAACTAACACATTTCTTTAGTTGTTGAGAAATCATAAAGAACATAGAATATTTCTTATGTTTTCTGCAGTGTGATAGTTGGTTTTCAGAAAAGTAACACTGTTTTCAGCATTCAAAATGTACATGTTGGTTTATGTTGTCTTTTGACAAGAATTAATAGAAGAAAAATGGCAGAAGTTTGGTTAGGTGCCAGATAATTTTTATAACCTATTGTTAGGTTTCTCCTTTTCCAAATGACCCATTGCTACACAAACAGATAAAAACCAACTATATGGTAAGCATAATGCATTTAATTATCTTAACTTTTCTGCTTACCTGAGAGCAGAATTCACTGTCAATGAACAGTGAAGAGTTTCTTAGACCAAAAAGAGCCAGCCTGGTTTTATTTTCCGTTTAACTCACTGTGTGGCCTTGGAGAAGTTACATGCCCTTACCAAGTCAGTGCCCTTATCTTTAAAGTAGGTATAATAATAGGTGTAAAAATACCACTTTCTTACCTGCCTAACAGGGTTGTTCAGTTTAATAAGATAATGGCTGTTTAGAAGTTTGAAGTCCTTGAAAGGAAGGTGTTATTACTAGGAGGAGATGACTCTTATATTTTCTGATGTTTGTAAGTATTTTAGAAAAGTGCCCTATCAATATATGTTGTCATTGCTTTCCTAGCAGATTCAGGGAGGCATGAATTGTCCCCTCCCGTCCCCCTTAAATGACTGTTTTGAGGTACAGCTCCAAGTAATCCACACATTAGCACCGTTCATCTCCAAGATCTATCAGCTTTGCACATGCATTCTACAGTATCACTATTAAAAAGAAAAAAACTGGCCTTAGACATTTCTGGCACCTATTATTGAAGATACACATTTACCAAACTCCCATTTTCTGTTACAATAATTGGAAACTCTTTAGAAGTACCTGTCCCAGGTAAACCTGTTTTCTTAAGAGGTTGTATTCTAGCATCTGTATGATTTTTTTAGATAAGATAATGTCTCAGACCGAATATCTTCAAGAATCTAAAATTTCCCCTTCCCTTACCTTTTTTAAAATCATTTCATTTAGGAGCCTGGAGCCTAGATTTGATTAATTGATTTCCACATTTTATTTAAGAATTGTTTTTATTAATGTACTTTTCAAGCCGAGACACAGCATTATCACCTTCTTGATCATTGTACTGAGTGTTGAGATCTCTGCACTCCAGCTGTAGCAGCTGTGTTTCCCCTTGGATCTAAAAGCTGAAAACTTTCATCTTCTTTGCTGTCTCAGCTGCTGGTCCGAGGCTATGGCCTTCCCATAACTCAAACCAGTTTCAAAGCAATGTAAGTAACCTCTCTGGAATGCTTTTGGAAAACCACAGAAAGGTTCTTTAAAAGTACACCACTTATATACTTTAAATGAATGTTTCCATTTTAAGGTAATAACAGCATAATGTCAAGAGTCAATGGATGGTATTTAACTAAACTATGAACATAGTGTAGACTTGTCTATATAGACCAATTAAAAAGAAAAAAAAAAAGAAAAGCAAGAAACACAAAGCTGAGAATTGGAATCCTTACAATGATCTCACAGTTGTGGAATCTATAAATCAAAGATTATATTTTCAAAATGTCTATTTATAAAATAACATTTTCTATAGACTTCAGGACTTTTTTTGATTTTAAAAGATCATGTAAAAAGAAGTAGTCATGAAATACGAAAATATGGCATTGCTTGTTTTAACTAGTGAGAGGGCTTGGACCCAAAGGGAAACATTTCAGATTGGACTTCAGTTTATTTGGGGTGCCGGGAGAACCACATTTGCATACATTTTGATATAAACTTGTTATTTCAAACCATCAATTAAATAAAACATGACTGATCGCTAATAAGATTGAAGGCCATTTGAGTGAAATTTGACGTTTAGCTTCAAGTCTCGACAAGAGAAAAGTTTTTGGATTTTATATTTGTCTTGCCTTCATGGAAGAAATTGCCACTCAAACCTCACTTGGTCTTGACTAAGTGGTGACCTGACAAAAGGAGAACTCCTTGATGCAGCTTTGTTTGTAATTACAAAAAAGATTACAAATTAGATTTTACATTTATATCTTCCTTGCCATCTCCCTAGTGTTTAGTGGCAGGAAGAAGTCTCATCATAGGGTATTGGCAGAGGAAAAAAAATCTTTGGGGCTAATTTAAGTGCCAGATTGCCAAGATATAAAAATAAAACAGATTGCAAATATTTCATAGTCTCCAAGGGCCATCTTTACAAACTAACAAAGCAGGACACACTACCACAATACAGATAAAATAATTTAATTGCCTCAAAAATCCTGAAAACACTGTTTTTTTTAAATGATTTATTGCATGGATTTTAAAGCTTTTCTTCATAATCACTTGTATTACCTTATCTGGAAAAGCAGCTTATTGCAGTCCTCTAGAGCGACTGCCTGTGATACAGGGGATTAAAACATGTAGACATGTGATCACTTTCCCCAGACATTATGGGCATTATGTTTAGCTTCTAGTGACCCATTCTTGAACCTGTGCCATTCAAAGGCAGCATTTGTTTGTAGAGTAATTAGAATGGCCTTTTTGTTTTTTTTTTAATTCAACATACTACATGAAATTATTTTCTGTAATTTAGCCAATTCCTCTCTGGTAAACATTTTTTTTTCTCTTTTAATTAGGACACACACACATGCACAAATATTACACTCACTAAAACATACGCACATAAAGCACAATAGAAATGAAATGTGAGCCACAAATGTGACCCACATGTATAATTTTTAATTTTCCAGTAGCCAAATTAAAAATGAAAAAAGAAAAAAATTGGAATTAGTTTTATTATATTTGACTTATCTCAATATATTCAAGCCACATTTTAAGGTATAATCAATACATAAATCTTTAATGAGATATTTTATGTTTCTTTCATGTAACTCTTCAAAATCTGTGTTTCACACATACAGATTATCTTAATTCAGACAAGCCACATTTAGTTAGCGGCTACTGTATTAGACAGGGCAAGGACACTTGTACTAAAATACTATTTTGAAATGAGTTCTTATGAATAGTCTCAGGAATTCTAACCAAATCAAATTTTAATCATAATTTTTTCATCAATCTCTTCAGGTATAACTTTTGTTTAATAAAATGAGCTTTTATTTTAACAAAATTACTGTACTTTTTAAAGAGCATTGACTCATTAAGATAGCACAAACAGTTATTTGGTGGTACACTTCATCCTACACCCTCCATTTTCCAGAGACCGATTAGAGGAATTTCAAGGTGTTAAAGTGGAAGACGGGTTCATTAATTATTAAACCATGAAGCCATCCTAACTTCACCTTATTCACTGAATGTATGCTTTCTTGATTTGATTGAAAATGTGTGGAACAACTGCGTACTTGAAATGTTTTAATGTTAGAACTTGACTTTAAATGTGCATTTTGTTACATTAATGCTGAGGAACTGTGATGCAAGACAGGTGAATTTTCAGGTGAGAAAAAAGAGCAGGAAGGGTGGTCGTGCCCAAGGACAGTTTCCCTGAACCCTCTAAATGATTTGCCCTTTGCTCATAAATCTTTCGCCGTGGTCGACACAAAGCCTAGTATTGATTTACCAGTGAACCATCTTGTCATCTCTGTGCTCGGGTCTCTGACCTTTTATTTGTTCCTGTAAAATTATGGTGCATTGCAAACTTCTTCTCTAATAGGTCCTTTAAACTTTAAAAGGCCAAGAGACTCTGTGGGAATATATTAAACAGTTGGATAATTCAGAAAAAAAAAGGTTAAAAAATAATTGTGGACAGCTAAAAGGTCAGAAAAATCCTTACTGAGTCCAAAAACAAACAAAATCTCTTGGGAAGGAAAGGACTGAGAAGGAGAAGGTCTGAGTTTAGTTGGATTTAACTAAATTCACTTGGAGTTTCTTAGTAAAGCATCTCAAATCTGCATTTCCATCATAGGGGGCAAAATGAATTTTGACAAGGACTGCTTCTAAGCAACGTAAAAGGAATACAAACAAACACAGCAGTTTAAATAAGTGTAATGTATCTAGGTGGAATGATCACAAGTTATTTCCCAAAATGCTGGTATTACTATAACGTGACTTTAGAGGACTTGGTACATTCTTCTTGTTGCTGTTTGTCACAACGTGCACCTAAATAAACCTTTCAATCTTTGATTCACAGGTAAGCTAAAGATAGGTTCAGTAGCCTGAACCTTAATGAAATAAATGTAAAATTGGGATTTTAAGTAAAAATTATTCTTTCATTCAACTTATTGAGACTTAGTGTGTGTCATACAATGTGTTTGCAATTATTTGGAATTTAATTTATTACATAGGCCTTCCCCTGACAGTTCCCTTCCTCTAACCTATATATACTTTATTCCCTACAAAGGGATTCTTCTTGAACTTTAGTTTCTGGAATTACTTTTTTGCTACAGCTCTGCCTATGAAAAAGAATGAAAGCTAGCTTTGCATTTTATATTGTGCCATTTGTTTCCAGATCATGACATATTTCTGGTTAAAGTTTTTGGAGAAATGTATCATTATGGAATGATACTTTCTCTGAGACAAGTTTATTTAGTACCTGTTTGTCCCAGGTGATGTGAAAATACTGTTTTCCATGCAGGTGTAGCTAAATAATGGAACTTCAGAAAGCTTTTGGAGAGTTCAAGTATATAAAAAAAGAATGTTGGGTCAGGTATATTAAAAACATATTTCACATTTCCTTACAATGCTTTGCTAAGATCTACAACACTGCTGGAAAAAACATCATGATTTAAATTCTGTCTCATGGAAGTAGAGTTCTCAGTCCCCTAATCAGGGAATGATTGAGGCACCAATTTTGAATCTGAAAACCACATTATTATTTGAAATTCAATTTGTAAATAGCTAAAATATTCCCATAGTTCAATATTAAACACTTTAAGAAAGATATACACTAAAACTCTCCCAGCCTCCTAGTTCTTCTCCATAGGAAATTCAATATTCCAGATATAATTTTAAACATATATAGGAGGATTGTGTGAAGATGGTGGAGTAGAGAGCTCTTGAGCGCAGTCCTTCCACCAAAACAATTATTAAACAGGCAGGAAGTGTCTGAAACAACTATTTTGAAACTCCAGAGGCCAGAAGAACACTGTATAGCATCCAGGGAAGAACAGAAGGAAGAGGCTGATAAATTATCATAAAGAGCAGTAAACTGCTTTCTCTGCATGGTGGTCACTGGTGCCCATTCCCCTTCTCCTGACAGGCTGCCGTGGGGTCCTGCCCTTGGCAGTTTGCTGTGAGAGAAAGGGACATAAAAATCCTCTTCCCCAGGCACTGGGGTAGGCATGGCTGATCACTGATCACAGCTTGTGATTAGAAACTTTAGATGCTGGGGACCTGGACCTGAGGACAGCCATTGTTTCAAACTGCCTTGGACAAAGGCTATAGTGGAGGAGAGTTAAAGTTATGCTTCCTCAGGTCTCTGGGGGACAGTTAGTTAAAGGGCTGCATTTGCCAGGCAGGCCGGGAAACGTTAGCTTTGGGGAGCTGTGGGAGAAGCTCTTGGCTCCCTTCTGGATCTCCTCCCTAGGGCACTTTGGAGCCAGTCTGTGATTCCTGGGTGAGTCCCTGGACCTATTTTGCTGGGAAAGAATGACCTGAGAAACTCTTTTCCTCCATGCCCCTGATCCCAGAATTTTCTCTCCAGAGAAAATAGCTTGAAACAATGAAAGGGGTATAAGAAACTATGGAGGCAGATAGTTTGGGGCAAAGACCTGCTGACTTCAAACACCTGGGAGAGAGATGTCTGTCTTTTGGGTAAAAGAGGGTACAACCCATCTCCTGTAAACAGGGAAACTCTAAAACAACCAGTAAATGCCCAGTACAAGACAGAGCTCAGAAAGACAAGGAAAACCCTGCACACTGCATTTCCCTTGGGTAGTCCTTCCTGATAGGAGGGCTGAAGCTCAAGAAAATCTCTGTCATATCGCCAGCTGGTTACAAAATCAAGAAACAGACATCTCAAGGAATAAATCCCAGAGTTAACATTTTAAAATATTTAAATGTTGAATGTGCAACAAAGGAGCATAAGAGAAACAAAGAAACAGGAAATGATGGTCCATCCGAAGGAAGAGGATAAAAATCCAGAAAACTCTTAAGACCAGAATGTGGACATACCAAAAAAGCCTTAAAAAAATCTCTAAAATGTTCAAGGAGATGAAGGAAAATACAAAAATACAGAGGAAGAGCTAAAGGATATCAGGAAAACTGTGAATGAGCAATACGAGAGTTTAATAAAGAGGCAGAAATTTTTAAAAGGAAGCAAACAGACCTACTGGGATTGAAGACTACAATAACTGAAAAGAAAAATTCCCAGGAGAGTTCCAAGAGCAGACTGGAGCTGGCAGAAGAAATAAACAGTGAACTCAAAGACAAGATATTTTAAATGTGACAGGCTGAGAAGCAGTAAGAAAAAAAAAATTATTAAAGGTGGAAATAGTCTAAGACTTTTCTGGGACACATCATCAAGCATTGCAATATACACATCATAGGAGTCCCAAAAGGAGAAGAAAGAAAGGGGACAGAGAAATAGTCAAAGAAATAATGACAGAGAACTTCCCAAACTTAGTAAAAGATATGAATATGCACATCCAAGAAGTCCAGAGAACACCAAACTGGTAAACATGAAGAAAAATACAGCCTGTCATATACTGATCACTCTATCAAATGCAAATGACGAGGAGAGTGTTCTGAAAGATGCAAGAGAAAAACAATATTTTATGCACAGGGAGCCCCAATTAGACTGAGGGCTGATTTCTCATCAGAAACCATGGAGGCAAGAAGGCAGTGAGCCGAAATATTTAAAGTGCTAAAAGAAAACAACTGCCAGCCAAGAATTTTATATCTAGTGAGACTTTCCTTCAAATATGAGAGAGGAATTAAGACATTTCCAGATAAATGCTGATGGAGATCATCACCACTAGACCCACTTACAAGCAGTGTGGAAAGGGAGTTCTAGACAGTGGTTCAATGTGGCATAAAGAAAGAAAGACTTGCAGTAAAGGTAACCATTTGGGTAATTATAAATCCCAGTATTATTGCAGTGTATTGTTAGGTATGTTGTAACTCCATTTCTTACTTCCTACAGGTGCTAAAATGCACATGCATAACAAGTAATGATAAAATTTATGGTTTTGGAATTACAATGTACAAAAATATCAGTGGTAATTAGTAAGAAAATAAAGGTAAGGAGACAGAAGGGCACAGGAAAAGTATATCTGCATGCTGTTGAAATTAATTTGGTCTCAGGCCCAATATGATTATTATCTATTTAGGATGTTAAATTTTAACTTGATATAACCACAAGGAAAATAATTAAAAGATATATCCATATAGAAATGAGAAGGCACTCAATATGGTACAAAACAAAAATCAAATATATGTAGGCATTAATAGAAGTGAGGGCCAAAAAATGTTTAAGACTCACAAAGGCTAAATAGCAAATGGCAGAAAAAAAATTAGATATTGTCGGTAGTGACTTTAAATGTAAATGGATTAAACTCTCCAGTCAAATGGCAGAGAGTGGCAGAATGAATAAATTATTCATATAATTAGGCTGTCTGCAAGACACCTTAAGTACAAAGATACATAGGTTGAAAGTGAAAGGATGGAAAAATATATATGCCATGTAAGTAGCAACCAAAAGAAAGCTGGGTTAGCTATACTAGTATCAGATAAAATAGAATTTTAATAAAAAACAGTTACAAAGGACAAAGAGCATCATTATATACTGGAAAAAGGGACCATGCAACAAGACGATGCAACAATTATAAATAAATATGTACCAAACAGCAGAGTCCAAAAATATGTGAAGCAAATACAGACAGATCTGAAGGGAGAAATTGATGGTTCCACATTAATAGTAGGAGATTTTGATACAATTTTAAAAATGGATAGAACATAAGTAAGGAAATAGAATGCTTGAAGATACTGTAAACCAACTAGACTTAGCAGACATATATAATACACTTCTCCCAACAAAAACAGAATGCACATTCTTCTTGAGAGCACATGAATCATTCTCCAGGATAGACCATTTTTAGGTAACAAAGCAAGTCTCAATAAATTCCAAAGTATTGAAACCATACAATGTATATTCTCAAACCACAACAGAATGAAGGTAGAAATCAATAACAGAGGGAAAGATGGAAAATGCACAAATATGTGGAAATTAAAAAAAAACATGCTCTTAAAAAACCACTGGGTGACAGAGGAAATCAGAAGCAAAATTAGGAAATGTCTTGAACTGAATGAAAATGAAAATACAACATAGCAAAACTTATAGGAGGCAATGAAGACAGTGCTGAGAGGGAAATTTATAGCTTTAAATGCTTGCATTAAAAAAGAAGAAAGAGTTCAAGTCAGAGACCTAACCTCAAAACTGGAAGATGTAGAAAAGAAAAGCAAACCAAACCCAAAGTGAGCAGAAGGAAGGAAACAACAAAGATTAGAGCAGAGATAAATGAAATAGAAAACAACAACAACCCAAAAAAAAAAAAAAAAAAAAAAGAAGAAGAAGAATTAACAAAACCAAAAGTTGGCTCTTTGAAAAAAAATCAATAACGTTAACAAACACTTAGTCAGACTACCAAAGAAAAAAAAAAAGAGGATGCACATAACTAAAATCAAAAATGCAAAGGGAAACATTACTACTGACCCTGCTGAAAGAAAAAGGACTGTAAGAGAATAATATGAACAATTGTACACTGGTAAATTAGATAACCCAGATGAAATGGACAAATTTTTAGAAACATACAGAAATGGAAGATTTCAACAAACAAATCACTAGTAAAGAGATTGAATCAGTCATCTAAAACCTCCCAGCAAAGGAAAGCCCAGGACAAGACAGCTTCACAGGGGAATTCTCCCAATCATTCCAAGAAGACTTAATTCCAGTTTTGTTCAAACTCTTGCAAAAAAATTAAAGAGGAGGAAATACTCCCTAATTCATTCTATGAGGCCAACATCACCCTTATAACAAAGTGGAAGATACTACAAGACAAGAAAACCACAAAACAATATCTCTTATGAGTATAGATGCTAAAATCCATAACAAAATACTAGCAAACCAACAACATGAATGAACCTTGAAGGCATCATATTGGGTGAAATAAGCCATACACAGAAGATCAAATATTGGATGATATCACTGATTTAATAATTAGAATAAACAAACTCACAGAGTTAGAATCTAGAATATAGGTTGCCAAGGGACAGAGTGAGGATAGGGAAGGGGAAGTTGAAGCTTAGAATGTACAGTGTTCCTAGTTGGCATGTTGGAAATGCTTTGCCAGTGAATGGTGGTGATGGTAGCACAATATTGTGAATGTAATTAACAGCACTGAAATATATATCTGAATGTGATTAAATGGGGAAATGTTAGATTGCATATATGATAAAATAAAAAATTTAAAAAAATCTATGGAAGTACACTACACAAACAGTGAACCTTAAGTTAAACCATGAACTATAGTCAATATCACAATTATTAAAATTTGCTATCAGTTATAACAAATGTTACACACCAATGCAAGGTGTTAACGATAAGGTGGTGTTCCAGTTTTCTCATGCTGCCCATTATACAAAATTCCAGAAATGAATTGGCTTTTATAAAGGGCGTTTATTTGGTTACAAATTTACAGTACTATGGCCATAAAAGTATCCAAACAAAGGCATCAACAAGAGGGTACCTCCACTGAAGAACAGCCAATGGTGTCTGAAACACCTCTGTTAGGTGGGAAGGCACGTGTCTGGCGTCTGCTGGTGCTTTGCTCCCGGGTTGCATTGCTTTCAGCTTCTGATTCCAGTGGCTTTCTCTCTAAGTGTCTGGGGGTCTTCTCTTAGCTTCTCTAGGGTAAACTCTGGGCTTCATCTCTTAGCTTAGCATCTCCAAATGTCCTTCTGTCCACATCTCCAAGCATCTCTAAGCGTCAGCATCATCTGGGTCTATGTCAGCTCTTAGCTTCTCTCTTAAGTACTCCAGTGAATTAATCAAGACCCACCCTGAATGGGCAGGGCCACACCTACATGGAAATAATCTAATCAAAAGTTTCACCCACAGTTGGATGAGTCATATATCTCCATGGAAACAATCAATCAATAGGTCACAGCCTAATCAAGAATAATAGTTCTGGCCTCACAAGATTACATTCAATAATCTGCTTTTCAGGGTTCATAATAGTTTCAAATCAGCATTGGTGGTATATAGGAATCCTATATTTTATGCATCATTTTTCTTTAAGACAACAATTTCTCTAATAAAAAAACAAATCTTTTAAAAAAAAGCACATGGGCAGAAATGAATATTTCCACATGTTAAAAAAATCAAATACTTATATAGCACAGAAATGGTATTGTATATACTGATATTAGTACATTAGGAGTGTTCTCGTTCTTTATTATAGCTGGATATTATTCAATTTTATGGGTGTTGTATACTTTATGGAGTTCTTTCTTGATAAACATTTATATGGTTTCCAATCTTTTACTGTGGCAAACAGGACTGCAAAATAATTGTTTTCAAATGCCATTTGCAAGTGTGCAAAATTATCAGTAAGATAAGTTCCTAGAATTAAATGGTTAGGTAAAAAGTATATGTACCTGTAGTTTTGTTAGATATTGTCACATTGTTCTGCCCAGCAATTACACAAATTATTGTCCTACCAGCAATGCAAGAGAGTTCCTGTTTCTCCAAAGCCTTCACTTATACAATGGAAAATCAAATATTTGTGTTTTTGCTTATCTAAGACTGGAAAATTACATACAATTATAGTTTAATTTACATTCTTCATATGAGTGATGAGGAGCATTATTTAATGTATTTATGAGGTGTTTATATTTTATTTTTGTGCATGTGAACTATTGGTCTTACACTTGCTCATGTTTTTCTTGTTAGTCTTTTTCTTATTGATTAGCTCTTGTCTGTAATATGTCATAGAAATTGCAAATGACAATATTTGTCATTTGTCTTTTGATTTTGTTTATGGTGGCTTTTGCAGTGCAGAAAATTGGGATTTAAATATTTGACTTTATCAATTTTTTTCTTTTATGGCTCTGGCTTGTGCAACATTGTTAGAAAGGCCTTCCCCACTTCAAAGTTATAAATCAACTCTACCATAATTACTTCAGCTCCACTTATGGTCAAAATCAGGCAATTGTTTGGAGTCAGTGATCAAAATTCTGGGAAAAGTAACTGCTTGGCTGATTAACCATGACCGGCACAATGCACAGAACTTAGAGTTGCTCTGACTGAGGAAGGGAGTTACTCCTATCTCTTCCCCAAAGGGAGCAGCCCTAAAACTGAATTGAACTTCTTTTAAATACAGGAGTCCAGCATTAAGAAAGCTGTCTAATTACAATTCCTGCTAAGGAAGTGAGTGAATCCCACTCCCTATGCAAAAACCATGGATATGCTTTATTCGTGGTTATCTATGTTCTGATAATTGAGAACTGAACATAGTTTAGTTTTATGTGTAATTTGGGTTTATATATGATTCTTAGTCCTCACAACCACAGATAATCTGAAGTTGACTTGTGTTATTAATCTATACTATTTTATTAATATCTAAAATTTCCTTATTGGCATTATAAATAATGAACTATAATATATGTTTTATTTAATTCACTTTCAGAAATTTCAGTATTAGAATTAAAAAGCTTATTTGTGTCATATTCCCATCCATATAAGTAGAAATTAACTTTTTACATTAATTTGCAGTTTAATATTCATTTCAACTAAATGTTTTAATCAAATAAAGACTAAGAAAATCTTTATTACGATAAAAGGATTGAAGTTTGACAGGGGAGTGAGTCAATTACTAGCTTTATAACCTTACACCATCAGTAACTATTTGACCTTGTACAAGTTTTTAACCCTTTGTACTTTTGTTCTCTCATCTGTAAAATGTGGGCAAAAACAGTACCCATCTTAGAGAGATGTGAGAAATGAATGAATGAAGACCTGCAAAGTGTTTAGACTAATACATGTAAACATTGCGGACGCAGTAAATCAGTAAATGTATTGATCATTTTTTTTTTTGTATTATTACTGTTGTTCCAATTATGAAATACAGAGTCAGACAATTTGTTAGAGGGTGAATATGAGTGGTAGTCTGGTTGTGATCTATGGTGTATTTGGTCCAAGTGAAGATATATTTTCAGATGTCACCAGATCACAGTGACTGTTTTTGTCACCTCGCCCCACCCTTCCTTTTTTTTTCTCTGAGACCATATACATTATCTTTAGGTGATCAGAACAACTGAACATCTAATCCATTTCTTCTGACTCTCATTGTGATTGAAACAGCTGAATCCATCATTCAATGAGATACTTTGATCATTTTAAGACAGTTAAAATGAAAGCATTGGCCATGCAGCCTAAGGTCCATTTATTTTGGAAATAATTCCTGACAGGTAAGACATGGTCCCATATTGCCTTCCTGACGTTTCATTGTTGTGTGGCTTCTGGTAGCATATTAATCATACAGATAATACACTTATCATTTCTTCTCTGCTATCATCATACATGTAAAGAGGTGATTTATGGGGGTTATTCATTCCGAGCCATTTTATCTGCAATGGCCCGAGAGGCAGCAGAGGAGGTGGCCTTTTGAGTTTCTGTGGCTGATGGTTATGATCAAAGAGGTGGAAATAGTTCAAAAGAGAGCAAACTGAAGTGTTTAAGAGAAAGAAACAGTTTGTATTTGCTTGCATAGTGACAAATCTAATATTTTCAGTGTGTGAAGATGTAATTTGAAGTGGGTGTCATTAAAGTTGATAAAATCATGCTGTTGTCAGAAGGAACATGGATTTGTTCCTAATGAAGGAACATCATTAAAATTTTAGAGGAGTTAGTTTCAGAAAATAAGTGATTTATTAACAAATATCAGTGTTTGTTTGTTTTTTCTGTCCTAATAAATATATTTAGCTGATTTATTGTGATATTCCATTAATGTTACTGACAGTATTGGTTACTGACAATAAAGTTTGGGCAGTGTAAACTAACACAAGTTCCTGGACTTTGGAAGGCCACCAACACTATATATACCTATATACATACATATACGTCATCTACAAATGTGTGTATTTTTATTTTAATTAACAGAGATTGGAACAAGTGCACAAAATGCTAGCAACAAAACATTGACTGAATATTAGGCAAGTGTAGGAATGCAATGCAATGAATCTTACCTTTTCTCTCTTGAATATCTTCTGGAGAACTTAGCAACTTGAATAGATCAGTAGACCTTTTGCAGTGATTCTCAGCTAAGGGGTGAGGTTCAGAAAAAGTGCCTCTGCAAAGAGGATCTATCAGTACTTCTGGAGAAATGTGTTTTATTTTTGTTGTTTGTTGATCAAATGAGGTCATGGTTAAATGGTTGAAAACATTGCACTAGGCTATAGTAAGCAACTTTTAAAATCCAGGTTTGGTCAAGGAGTGCTGGAGATGTCTATGTTGGGGAGTGTAGGATGAGGAATAAGGTTGAGAATCCCCTTCTCTTTTTGGCCATCTCTTTTTGAGCAAACACTTAAGTCTAAGAGGAAGAATAAAAAATAATCACATACTTTGCAATTAGTCAATTCAAATAACAGTCCACAAGGAGGAGAGCTAGGCCAACGATTGGTTGTAAATTGATCTTTAAGTTCACATAGATTGTGATCACTATCAATGTAACCTTTAATTATGATAGACAGCTTTTTTATTGTAGTTTCCTTCTTAGAGTCATATATAGAATCAGTGAAAAGGGGAATAGAAAGGATAACTTGTAAGTTCTTATTAAATCTGAATTTAACTTTAAAAATCTGAACTTGTTATCACAGTAGGCTTCCTTATATGTAAAATTGTGCTCTGCACTATTGGTGATCTTGAAGTCACTTGGAATTTTAATATAGTTTTTAAAGATAAAAGTAAAATGCTGAAAATTTTAAGGTATATTTGAAATTGAAGGATTTGATTGGAAAATCTTAGGTTAAAAGGTTAAGGAGATTTGCCATCTCTGTAATCAGAAGTTATCTCACGGCATGTGTTTTTACATCAGTTCAGCTGGTATTTGATATTACTAATGGTGATAATGCTGATAATGCTCTTATTGCTGTACACGTGCAGGTACATGTATGTGTGTGTTGTATATTGCCTGCACATTTAAAAATTTTATTGTTGTATATTTTGTATTTTTGCTGTTATATTGAAAGATTTTTCCTACTTCTATTTCTATTCTATATCTATTTCTTAACCGGTAATATATAAGAATGGAAAACATTTTCTTTATTTAATTTGAACACTTTCTTATATATTCTAATAGATTTTTCAGCTGATACTTCAGGTTGTACACAAAAATTCATATAATCTAATATATTTTTCCATTATCCTCATTTGATATAGTCTTTTCTTATCTAATTTCATTGAATAGCAAATTTAGTAGAACATACAGTAATAATTGTGCTAGCATATACTTTCTTTCCAGATTTAGTAACACTGCCTCACTGTTAAGTGTGATGCTAGCTATTTAGCCATTAATTTAATAGATGAAAAATCAATTTTAATTCATATTTACCAACTATTTTTTGCTTCTATTAGCAATACTCTATTAACTAGAATACATATTCACCAAAACCCCTTGTATCGGTTCTGGTTTGTCAAAACTGCCGTTATGCAAAATTTGGCTTTTATAAAGGGGATTTATTAGGCTACAAATTACAGTTCTCAGGACATAGAAGTGTCCAAACTAAGGCATCAATAAGAGGATGCCATTGCTAAAGGAAGGCCAATGGTGTCTGGAAGAACTCTGTCAGCTGGGAGGGCATGTGGCTGGCATCTGCTGGTCCTTTGCTCCTAGGTTGCATTTCAAAATGGCTTTCTCCAAAATGTCTCTGGCCTTCTGTCTCTCTTATCTTCTCTCAGCTCTCTGCTTGGTTCTCCTGGGGTGTTTCTCTCTAAGCATCTGGAAGTCCTCTCTTAGCTTCTCCAGGACAAACTCTAGGCTTCATCTCTTAGCTTAACGTCTCCAAACGTCCTTCTGTCTGTATCTCCAAGCATCTCAAGCGTCAGCATCTGGGTCAGCTCTTGAGCTCTCTTAAGTACTCCAGTGAACTAATCAAGACCCACTCTGAATGGGCGGGGTCCACACCTCCATGGAAAAACCCAGTCAGAGTTCTCACCCACAGTTGGGTAAGTCACATCTCCATGGAAACATGCAATCAAGAGGTTCCACCCAACAAGTTGGATTAAAAGATCATGGCTCTTCTGGGGTCCGTAACAGTTTCAGACTGGCACAGTATCACAGCATCATGCAAGATATTTTAAAAGGCAGATTCTAGATTGTTTCAGAATATTTAATAATATATTTGATGATTCAGTACAACTACCGATTATTTTTCTTTATTGAGCTTCTGTGTTCAAGTTAAAAATTGGATATGGCCAACATTGCAGATAGTATATATCAAATTATTATGATAAAATGTTTTTTTAATTGCGAAGAACTTTGGTACATGCACATTTATTGTTTGAAGTAATAGCGCTATGTAATTTGTTAATATTTATTTGTGAATTAATTATAATTCCTTTATAATATCTATTTTATATTGTTTTAGTTCACATTTTAGACATATAACAATAACAGTATTTTTAGGTTTAGGCCCTAAGATAAGAGGGATATATTCTTTATTATAGTAACAAAATGTTGTATATATGTCACAGTGACCTGTTTTTGTGCTGTTGCTCAGTTTCTTTTGATACAAAAATGATCTAAGAAGTTGTTTTGATTTGAGAACTGTAATTTAAAATTGTTATTTCAAAATGTTTCTGTTTCCTTCTCATTACCAAAAAGGGACTGTTTACAACTCAACTTTTTGGAAGAAGAAAAAATATTGAAAGAGTATGATGTTTTCTGTATCGTACAAACCAATTCACTCCTGAATACAACTTAATTTACAATTTTAATTAGCATATGGATATTTTCAGTGATTATTTTTTATTTAGCCCTAGCAACAAGTTATTATTATTATTATTTATCATGGTCAATAGTTGTCTGCATTATAGTTTTAAAGTGAAACTGTTAGAGTGTTTTACATATTGTTCAAAAGGATTGCCTAAATGGTAAATTGCATAAAGGGATTTCAGGAACTCTCTGAAAGAGAGTCAAACTTCTCTCTTACAAATGAAAGAAAGAATTGGAGGAACTATTATAAAATATATTACATCTATATTTGGCAGAGTAAAAGGGATCAATTGGTTGAGGTAACAGTTGTTCAATTCTGTATTTTATCTTTTCATTCTATTAGAATTTCACATCACTAGTATCTCTAAAATAAATTTGTTCTTACCTGATTAGTATGACTCAATTCTATGAAAAAAAAAAAAGTGAAGTAGCTTAAATTTTTCTTATAAGTGCTTTAAAAAGTTTTTAAGACACAGTATGGAAAATTTCATCCCTACGATTGTAATTAATTAGACTCTTGCTTTTCTAAGACGGGAATAATTTTAGTTGAAAACCTAAATTTATGACTATGGCTTTAAAAATGTTTAATTTGGCTGTCTTACTACATTGAGATGTAGAAGATTAATACTGCAGTTAGAAATACAATGAAATGTGCATTTCCCAGTCGATTTAATGTGGGAATTTATAATTTGTAAGTTAACATAATTTCTTAGACATATTGTCTGCATAACATTATGGGTGTATCACATCCCAGGAGGATTTTTACCTGGATATTACTGTTTTGTACTGCAATTCTAAGTGCTCTCTGTAGAAAATTTAGCAGACAGTGTTGTAATGTGGAGAATATAGGCCACTGTGTCGTAGCTGTGTTTTATTTATTTTTTATTTGGAGGCATTAATTATGTTGCTTATAAACCTGTGGTACTAAATCACTGTCTTTTAAAAATGTCATATTCAGGTACTTGTCTGCCAAGCTGTAAATCTCATTTCTAGGTGCTTTTCTGTTTCTTTACCAGCAAATGTTCTTCTCGGTGTTTTCTTGGGGTAATTTACTTTTCTATTGATTACTGCCTGTTCCATCCAGAAAGCAAAATAAGACAACATTTGGAGAATATTATTAAATGACATAATTTATGATGATATTCTACATGGAGGAAAAATATTTCAGTTCCTTGATATGTATTCAAGGGGATGATTTTAATAGAGGCTTCTGTACTATGAATAATGAAAAACTAGATGACAAAAATGTCTGTTTAATATAGAAGGGGCATTGATTCATCTTTTGGTTTCATTCTTTCTTTAGTAAACTGTTACAAGTCAGTCTGAAAAGTGATGGTAATTACCACTAATACTATAAGCTTAATATAATACATTGTTTTTAAATTTAGTGGGGACATTTTATTGTGATTATTGACACAAAACTTTACATGGTAGGGAAAAATACTTATTTCTATAATTAACATGGGAGAGGGAAAATACTTTGTACTAACAATCAGTGCAAATTCTGGAAATATAAACCTTTAATTAAAATATTTTGGGGGCAGTTTTAAAAAATAATGTCCAACAATGACTTCAAAGAATTTTGCTATGACAGTTGAAAACCAGGCAACTCCCTTTGGTTAGCTCAATTTGGCAGTTTATGGATAGTCATTCAAAGCCAGATAAGGATACTTGTGGATAAAGTTAGTAATTTTTGCCTTTTGAAATTTGTTCTTTTATTTTTCAAAGATATTAGCTTTCTCTATCTTAATGACAGTTTTAATCATTAAATGGTTTAAGAAACTTGATGAGATGAATACAAATTGGACATTGTGATATGACTGTGGAGGCAGTGGAGATATTTGTTAAAAAATCAAATATCAAGAACTCACTTTATCGTTGTGTCCTTTTTTTACATCCCCTTTTACCTTCCCCTAATGGTATCCTTCTCCTCTTCTGTGGCCCTGACATCAAGTTATCCCTTCCTTCTGCCTTCAAATTCTCATTTCCTGTTGACTTCCTTCTGTAAATATATTCAAGCTGCCCCCATCCAAAATAACACTTTAACAACCAAATATGTCCCTAGATTCTCTCTCCCCTTTATTTTTTATATTATATATTATATATATTTTATTTTATTTCTATTAGGACTCTTTGAAAGTTTGTTCCACACTAATGATTTAAAGTTACTAATCTTCCATTCTCTGTGAAAACTGCTATCATCTGGTTTCATTCACCATCACTCCACTGTAACTCTTCTTAATTAGCTTACTAATGTCCTTCTATTTGTAATACACAAGAAATAGTTTTTCTGTTCTTATCTTACTGGAATTCTCTACTCTATTTTACCCTGTTGATCTCTCCCTGTTTCATAATATTATATCCTTGGGTTTGTGAAATTCCATCCTCCCATATAACCTTAATGCTCCTTCTGTGTGCTTATTCTAGAATTGATATTTGACAGAGATCTGAACTTAGCCCATTGTTTTGTTGTTATTTTATTTTGCTTTATTTATGTTTTGCCCAGCAGACTCTCCCTGATTCAAGATTTTTAGCATCATAATGTCAAATATAATTCTGAGTTCCCAATTTCTATCTTCTTAGACTTCTCCATGTGGTCTCAGAATATTTGCAGCCAACTGCCTTTGGTCATTCTTATTTACTGTAAGAATCTAAATCATTGGTGGCATGTATGGAACATTTACTGCCTGCCAGACGCAGTGCTAAGTACTTCATGTCCTGCTTCATTTATTCCACAAAACAATCCTAAGAAAATATTCCAAACTGAACTTATCTCTATATAAATTAAACATCTTTTTCCTCTAGTATTCTCCATATTAGTTGTTAGCAAAACCATTTATCTTGTCAACTAAACCAAAAAAAACAGAAGTAATCCTTTACTTTTCTCTTACTGTACTTCCATGCTACCCACCCCCCCCACCTAATTAAATACAGCTTAATAGATGAACTAATTTAAAAATTTTCACCCTTCTGTTCAGCCTTAGTTTTACTGCTGTATCTTAAGCTCTTGTGATCTCTCATCTGGACAATTGTGACAGCCCCTTAACTGAAATCCCTTTGAGATCAACCCTGTGTAGAGTGGCCACAGTGATCTATCTAAAATGGAAATCTGACCACACCATTTACTTGTTGAAACATTTGGTTTCTAACTGTGTGCAGAATAAAGCCTTAGCTCCTTACTTTGTGATGTGAGGCCCTCTGTTATCCAGCCCTGCTAAATCTATGGCCTCATCCGTAGTCATCCCTTACTTCCTACTTTATGCTCTGTTAAAATTGAACTGTTTTTGGTTCCCTGAATATACTATCTCGTTGCTCTATATGTTTCTCATTGAGTTGTCCCTTGTATCAGAGTGCCTCTCCCCACCCTTGTGGCCATTTTTTTTTTTTTTTTAAACTACTCTCTTGAGGAAGTACTTTCTCCAAGATGTTTTCCCTAGCTATCTGTCCAGTTCGTCTTAATAGCTCAGGTATACCTCTTCTCTGCTTCTGGAATACTAGAGAAGCATCCTGGTTATTGACTTGCTACACAATTTTGTGTGGTATGGTAAAGATACAGATTGTATCCTATTCTTCTTTGTGTACCTGGCTTTTAGCACTGTGTTGGCATTTAGTTATACTCAACAAAAGTTTTTTAAATAAGTGGAATGAATGAAACAATGAGTGAGTCAGTTATCCTCAAACATCACTATTTAATGATCAGAGGCAGATATCAAGTAACTCATGAGGTTAACTTTTTTCTCAGTAAAGGAAAAAAGGGAGTAGGGTAAACCGAGGTCACTGTTGCTCAATAATTTTGGCTGAGATCAGCTTTAATGGTGGATCATATGCACCTGCATAAATATCTGTGTTTGCACAAAAGAACAAAGGATGAATCAAGGAAAATATTTTGAGTTAATAGAGGGAAAACACTGTGGAGAAAGGTTAGTGAGTGAGACCAGAAAGACCCAAATGTGACATTGAATTAATATCCATAAGCTATTGAATAGAGGAACTGAATCTGTGTTAACTGAAAGGAAGAATTGGATGAAGGTCAGGGACTGATTTTATTTAAAAATTTAAAACTCTAAAGGTAGAAAAGCTTAGTAAAATTAAGCTTGTTTCAAATATGTTTCATCTGCTGTCAACTTCTCTTCACCACTCACACACACACACACACACACACACACACACATAACATTTTACTGAGTGATTTTGACTAGTGAGTAGGTCACATGTAAAATAGTGTCTTGTAGTCAATTTCAGATGGGTAGGATAATCTGTTATTGCCTTTTCATTGCATATTTGAAAAATTGTGCTGTGTATTTTTTTATATAGGCATATGTATTTTCTTAGAGAAGTTGTAGGTTTTCAGAACAATCATGTGTAAAATACAAGATTCTCATACACCACCCTATTATTAACACCTTACATTGGTGTGGGTCATTTGCTATAATTTATACTGTGCATTTTATTAGCTTTTTAATATTTGCAAGAAGAAACACTGAGAAATAGCAGAATGGAGGTAAATTCATTAAATTTTCTCTTTAATATGTAATTTACAATCTCAATAAATATAAAACAAAAACATAAACTGTTATTTTGGGAGGTTTTTATCCATGTATCTCTATGTTTGTGGAAGAACATTTAATATCATTTTTTAAAGATGCGTCACAGCTTCGATATCTGTGTTATCTGCAGAAGTAATTATTATTGTTATGATCAGTTTTCCCAAGTATCTCAGAAACACTTATTCGATGAATGTGATTTTAAATTTAGGATCCAGGGTTATCAGAGTAGGAGTCGGTGGTCCATCAGTAAGTATCCCAGCCAAGTTCTTTTTCTAGATTTATATTTCCGAAAATTGCTGCCAGAAATTCATGAGAACTGAGTTCTATTCCTGTTGTTGCTACTAACTAACATGACTGAACATGTCATTCCATTTAGGCCTCTTTTTTTTTTTCTTAATCTGAAGTTATGGATTATGTTCTCCAAGGTTTCTTCCAGCAGAGGAACATGCAACATGCATTTGTATTTAAGTCATAAAGAAGTAATACAGCCAGTGACATCAACAATGACTGTAAATATAGTAATGTAAATTGAGTGGGTCTTTGTTCTGTTATAATCTCATGCTACGAAATGCAGGACAGACCTTTTAACCATTTAATAACACCAATAAGCAGATGAGATATATAGGAAATAAAATAGGACTGGATACATGACTGATCTTTGTCTCTAGCCGCTATGGATTGATTTGGTTTTCAAACTCTCACTGGGTGTTGGTTGATGATTAAACAAGTTCATGAGTGGCTTTTTGCCACCCTTATTGTAAACTGTGCTCATGTAAATTGGATAGTAATACTCTGTAAAATTTGCCCATAATGTGTTTATTCATTCTGCCCAATTCCTCTTCTTTATGTTTCTAATGTCTTTTATACAAAGGACAATGTTCAACTATTCTAATAATGATGATAAATATTCCCATATTGCCATCATGAAGTGCATTCCTGCAAATAATTACCTGGCCCTGATTTGTACGTAGAAACAAGTCATATAACCAGGCTTCTAAATAGGGTCTTTCCCTCTCAACCTGAGTTAGAACTCTTATCTGCAGCCCTCATCTCCAGAAGGAGCTTTGTGGTATTCGTTAAGAGTGCAAACAGACACAAATCTAAGGGCCACCCCAGGGAAAATGGTTGAGGTGGAGATTGTTACCTCTTGAGGAAATAGCCATATTTATGCTATCACAGATCTCTCCCCATGGATTGGGGGAACAAGTAAGCACTGCCCAGCTCTTGCTACTTGCTACACAGTTGTTTTAAGGTCAGAAAAATGAACTAGAAGTAAAAAGGTGTAAGACCAAGGCTGCAGAGATAATGTTGAGTTGTTCCTTCAGATTGTAAATGATATCACTAGTAGGGAGAGAACACATTAATGAAATTTAACAAATATCTCTATAATCTATTTGGTTTTCCAGATCTATTGAGAATTATATTTGAAATGGCAATCTTATCATAACTCTGCAACTCTTCTTAGATAAAGGGAGGGAAGTTAGTTTTTCACCCCATCAAATATCTATCAAGGAGCCACTCTTTTTTGGATACTGTATTAGCTATTATTTTTTAAGAAAATTATACAATATAATTACAAAATTTTTATCCAGCATACTGTAGATTGAAGCTAAATATTGTTATTTATTACTGCTAAAAATGCTGGAATATTAGCATTCTTCCCAGTAAGTAGTTGCTCACACTTCACCTGGTCACATATCACTGTGCTTTTATGATATTGAACTTTTCTTAATGTTGCTCCACAATATACCAAGTGGGTTCCTAAGAAATATTCCACAGTTCCCTTCATAAGCACATTTATTGGGAGAAATGTGACAGTTCCTTTTCTAGAATTGTCTAGTTAGTAAACTGTCAGATTGTATGATTTTAACTATGTAATGTTTATATAAACTTGACTTCATGTAATCTTGAGTGAAGAACTTTCTCCCTGGGAAGCCACCTCTATACAGAGGACACCAACATTTCTGATAGGGTTCTATGCCCCTACAAACTATTTGATCTTTGTCAAGGGCACACATTTTCTCACCTAGGAAAGGAGGAACAGAGATTAAAAATATTCTAAGTTACCTTTAAAGTTACAATATTCCATAATTCTTATATATCCGAGTGATCAAAGTCATGAGGTAGTGTCCTTTGAGAGTCAAAATAAAATTGTTATTTCTTTGTAATGAAATTCATCCACCTATCATTTTTTTCCATGTAATGATGGAACCATTTGCTTTCAGGTTAGTTTGGTAGCATGATGCTTGCCTGCCAGTAAATTATTGTTCCTATGCTTCAATACATGCAACATTTTCATACGCCATTAAGCACACATTTTCAAATGAAGGATACAGTAATAAATTAATGTATTCTAGCAGTGCAATCTGTTCCACTGACCACCTTTTGCCCTCTTGGAAATTCTCTGGAGCTTGTTAAAAAAATTGGCCTTTTAGACAAGATAAAACTGCATTCTGGAAGACTAAATATGCATAACATGGAACTGAAAAATGCAAGATCAGTGAAAATCAGCTTGCAGAAAATGAATTTTATGCTGAGAAGAGGAATAAGTAAAATTAATATTGCAGTCATATTTTTTAGCTACTGGATATGCTACATGCCTTCCAGTTTTCCATATTGAACCTTCTGTAACTAAACAAAGCAAAACAACCTAGCTACAGAATTTGGATTTAATTTTAAAATTTGGCCTTTTTTTTGGTAGTGTCTGGTTTTACTTTTCCCCTGAATATTTGAGTAACAGGAAGACATGATTCCATAAATATAGGTTGTGAAGCACTAGAATGACTAGAATGACTACCAACAGTTACCTGCTGTATGAGCTTGGATAGATCTCTAGCTTTTTTGGACTTCATATTTCTTAATTATTAATTGAGGAGATTGGAATAGATCTGTCAATTGCAACATTTTTAAATATTGAAAAGAAAATATTATGGTGTAGGACAATAGACAAGTCCATATATTTTCAAAGGAAAAATTGAATAATATATTTATATGTAGTAAGACAAGAAGTTTCATTCCTAGAAGGCTACATCTATTTTCTAATTATATCTTATTGTCTAAACCCAGTATTTGACAACATTTTCAACATTTTTCATTCATGTTCTTTTATTTTATTCATTTCCTACCCAATTGAACACACAATTGACCATTCATATTTGTTGAAGTACTTGGTTGAAATTAAAATTAACTTTCTAATGCCTAGCTTAGATTTATAATTTTATTGTATTTCTGGACTATGCTTATTGCTGGTATCAGTACTTCATTTTTGCATTTCCTTTTTATTTTTATTTCTATAAAATAAACCAACTCAGTGGAACATTTTGGTGTCCAAGAGTACAGATTCTAAAAGGACTACATTTCAGCTCTTACATTGATTCTGATAGGGTTGTTGGTGAAGGAAGAATTTTTTATACAACCTCCACGTATCTTTTACACTAAGTCATGCTTATGCTTCTCTGATTGATCTCTAGCAACCTCAACTTTTTTCACAGATGTTAAAATGTCCTTTAAATATTTATGTTTTTTTCAAGTACTATTAATTTCATTCCAAAATCGTGGTATATTATGGCTACAAAATAAGGCAAATTACAGAGTTAAACCATTTTTGAGAAAGATGTTTCTGTAACGGTCTAATAAATGAAAAGGTCATTTAAACAATAATGGGCTAGTACGCACTGATTATTGTACAGAATATAATGCAGATCATATATTCGTTGCAGGATTACATGAGATTAAAGGAATATTGCTTAAAGCCTAGCGAGTCTTTTCTGAATCTCTTAGTGAAGCAGAGTTCCTTTATGTCAGATGATGCAGTTTCTGGAAAATTTAACTTGGCTCAAGCAACTCTTTAGTGATTTACATTTGACTTAGGACATATCGAGAAAAAGAAAATGTTATAGCTCTCTGGCCATACTACAAACAGGGATCTGGGCAATGTGCTGAATCTGAGAGTTTGGATATCCTGGATGATAGGCATTATTTTTTGAATGTAGAATGTTTTCTTCTAATAGGAACCACAGCAAAGTGATCTCTTAAAATCTTAGCAGAAGTCATCATTCCTTTTATTTAATAAAATCCTTGGGATATGACTGATTTAATTAAGGCACTGGGATTGAACGGTATCAGCACATTTTATATGAGATGATTGTCCCAGAGAGACTATCACTTTTGCAGTTGATATCCAAATCGGATTTTCTTGAAGCTATAGTCCCTTGAATTGGAAACAGGGCTGATATTAGGTAACGCATTTTCTCAGGAAGGGCCTCTGTTAAAATCTTGAGTGAAGAATGACACCTTCTAGGGGTGCGTATACCCCCTCTTTTCATGGTGATCTCATTTAAGGGACAGAAAAAAATCAACAACATAAATGTATAATGCCTCTTCTTTGCTTTTCAGAGGATTGAAAGCCCAAGTCCTTATGAATGCTGCCTCTTTGAAGAAACATTTGGCTGCCTTAGAATAGACTCCTGTTGTGACTGGGGCATTTCTAACTCCTCTCCTTAGGAAGATTTTGTCAAATTGTTATCAGTTACCCGGTTAACATGTTTTGCTTCAGAATTTTTCCTTTCCTTTTTGCTTTTAGCTGTTCTAAATCAGGGCCTATTTAATTAGCAATAGCATCTAGCCAGAGACCATTTTGCTAAGGGCCTATTTTTTGCTGACACCAAAGTGGTTTGGCTTTTCCTTGTATAGACTTGTTCTTGCTATTAGATTAAGTTTTAGAAATGCCTCCATAAGTGTGAAGAGGAAATATGTGTCTGCTATTTTTAAACTATAAAAGGTTTATCTGTATTCACAGACAACTATTTGAACCTAAATTATTCTACATGTATTTGTAGAAACTTGTGTCTTGCTAGAATGATAGTCATAAAAGGGATTTAACTTAGGCTTCATACAAAGAAGGGATGATTTAGAGTTGGAAGTTCAAGAGAAAGTGAAAAAAAAAGGGAGATGCAGGACTTAAGTGAAAGGAATCAGATTTTAAAGGAAAAGAAACTCTTTTGAGATGGAACAGGAGTAACAGGCAATAGATGCAGGAGCAGAAACAGTGGAGAAAATGACAGATTATGGAATTTAAACCTATTGCCTAAAAAAAAAATAATAATGATATTCGTATAGCTGTCCTTTATTAAGAGGTTACATGTGCATGTAACTATTATGTTATTTGCTTAATTTAGGCTTTACCTATCATTACCAAAAATATGACAGGTAAAATCATCCCTATTAAATGGATGATGAAAAGGAGTCTTCTTTCTCGGAGGCTAAATGATTTGCCCAAAGTTATGTCTGTTACATAGCAAAACCAGCACTTGAATCCAAGTTTATTTGATTCCAAAGCTTGTATTCTCATGACTTCTATTTTGTCCTGACTTCCATCATTATAAACTGTAGTTCTAAATAGTGTATTAAGCCAACATTTGCCACTTAGCCTTACAAATATATTTTGTTCAGAAAAACGAAAAGTTTTACAGTTTTAAATTATGCAAAAATCACAACATATCTTTTCTACCTAGATTTTTCATGATGAGTTTCTTTAAATAAATAGAATAAAAAACATTTCAAGAACTAGTTTCAGAGAGTGGAAGATAAAGGGCATTGAAAATGTATTTCTCTAGTCACAGACTAATAAACACCTTTCTACTGATGAATGCTAAAATTTTGCACCATCATATGATGCACATTGATTTACTTAATCCAGCAACATTATTTTTGTTCCCACTATGTGCCAGACAGCATTCTAGGAATAAGGAAACAAAGACAAATACTTTGTAGCCCATGTTCCTTAGAAGCTAGAGCCTCTCAAAGAATTCTCAGAGTTCATCAAGTCGCATCTTTCATTAAGGTAAACAAATAATAAATATACGGATCTTGATGTATCCCAAAGCTCTGAATGAAAATTAAGTTCTATTCATGTAGTTGACTAATATTTATTGGATAGTCACTGGGTTTAGTAGATGCTGGGTGTTTGGTAGTTTAACAGAAATTCTTTCTGCATTTATGGACCATACATACCAAAAAAGAAGATACGCCTGCACACACACAAATACAGAAACTTTTACAAAGTTTATACAAAATAAAGGAATACTCAGAGAATGTAGGTAAGGATGCACTTTAAATTTGGTAGTCAGAGAAAGAATCTCTAAGGAGGTGTCACATACTCTGACACAAAGGATGAGACTGACACAAAGGATAAGAACGGATTAGGCAGGTGAAGAATTGGAGATGTGTGCTAGGCAGATATTCAAAATTCTGGAGGAAGGATAGAGCTGTGCATTTTCAAAGACCATGGGGTTCCAGCTGAGGCTGGAGATGGAGGCAGACCTAAACCTCAGGGGTCCTTATAGGCCATGTTAAGGTTTGTATCACTTGGGTGTCAAAGTAGCAACAGTCTTTCTGCCACTTAATTATACGTGGATGATCTTTTCAATTTGTTAACAGATTACTGGAGCTGGCCTGTTTGCTTTGAGTTACTTGATTAGGATATTTGTCCAGTATTTTCCCCATTATTTTTCTCTTAGGTCTTAGACTTTCAAAGTAAGAGGATAATAAGTTTCTTGCATTTCTAGATACTTTATGTATGTTATAAATATTTGCTTGTCAAATGATAAATCTTTAAAATGTGACATTTTCTATTTCAATAGTGTTTAACATTAAAAAATAACAAACAAAAACATTGTGGAAACTGATGGGAAAATGTAGTAGCAAGCATCCCAAGAACTGAAAATGCATCAGCAAAAAAAATCATTTTAATTACTTTTAAAAGTTTCCCTTAAACACAAAAGGCTGAATCTTCACTATTGAAGACATGTCAAAAGTAGCTTGATTAAAGACAGCAGCATTGCATTTTTGCCATTAGAATAAAAAGACTGAATTGTTACTGAAAAGCCATGAAGTGCAGAACTCTGGAATTTGTGGTGAAAGGAAATTGAAAAAGAACAGAACATTTGGATTCATGTTTCATGAAATAATTTGTGTGACAGAATAGGAAGGCAGTCTGAGGGAAAATTGACATAATTTTTTCCTAGGACTGGGAAAGGCCAGATAAATATGTCACTGTTAACAAATGCACTATTGTGCATAGACAAAGTATATTCTACTAAATTTGTAAATATTAATTTTCAATCGCTGGGAAATAGTTGCATGTTTCATAAAATATAAATAATCATTTTAACTCCCTTCCCCTTCTCCCTTACCATTTCAATTTTAGATACACTTGTTAAATTGGACCATAGTGAAGAAGGCCAAAAAACAAAACAAAACAAAAACTGAAAGAACTGTTGATTTTTAGGGAAAGCATTTGTTGTGATATGCATTGTGAAATATGTAATGTTGTCTGCACATGGTCCTTTTGTAGCATCTAAAATCTAGTTTCTTTCAGTTTTTCATCGAGTCTGGGTAGTACTCATTCATTAGATTATAGAATCGTAAAAGCTGTTTTGTTTTGTTTAGTTTTTTAATCCTTCCTTTAGTGCATAAAATGTATCTTGTGCTTGGCAATTATTTGATTGATTCAATACAACTGATACAGGCAACAGAATCAAGAATAGGGAAGCAGAATCTCTTGATTTTTCTCCTTGTGCAGTGTAAGGACATTGTGGCAGATACGGTTGTTACACCAGCCACATCTTTGTACTCACTGTTTCTGTACACACCAAGGGCTTCCTTCTAGAAATACCTGTGACACTCTATCTGGCCCCATGCTTGGCCTTCCCATTGGGTTGGGCTGAACTTGCTGGGAAATTAGTATCTCCAGAACTAGCTCTCAACCAATGCCAGGTGGGATGTGATGTATAAATATACCTTAAATTTCTTATCCTGCAGATGGCACAACTCAGGAGGGTGTTCTCTGAGTATCCTGGAGAACCCTGGTGAGACTGACCCATAGTTAACAGTGTTAACCTGCTCATTATCACACCCTGCATTGGTTTCCTTTCTCTCTCTGTCTCATGTCTCCATTCCCTTGTAAGTGACGGCACTCAAAGCCCTGTCTCAGGGTCTGTTTCTAGGGCAAGGAGCAGGGTCCTAGGTTCCTGGAGTATGGGAGTAGCCACAGATGTCTGTAAGTTTGTTGAAAAGAATTGAATTATGTGGAATTGGATTGAGCTGACTAAACTAAATTATCCTACAACCTCATGTCTCTGGCCCAAATCCAAATACTCATTATGTATTGTTAAGGGGATTGGGGAGGAAAGGGTGGGACATGTCATTATTAAGAATCTGTTGACAATTTATAAGCAATATTAAATAGTTTGTAATCTGGTATCTAAAACCTATTGCATATGAAAAAGGCAACCATTTTAAAGTAGGGTGGGGTGAGTAAAATGTTAAGAGCAGCACATCTAAACAAGTAAAGTGACGCTATAGATGGATGTCATAGGACAAAATAGAAGAAAACATTAAAATGCAGATATAAGTAATTATCTATGCTTTCATAGAATCTGAAGTTGCCACAATACAATAATTGATACTCTCAAATTAAAAGTTTGTATTTGACTTCATATATATTGTACAAAACCCAGTCTACTTATTTTCATAGTAGGCCAGATAGATGAAGATTCACTATAATTAGAACCATATTTTAAATCAAGAAAGTTCACAAAAGAGCCTATTATATGTAAACAAGAGGGAGAGAGACTGCATGTGTGTGTGTGTGTGTGTATTATGCTCTCAAAAGGAAAGGATGCTAAAACAAATTTTATAGCTACCAAATCAGAAAGACATTGTGGTGGCATTTTGCCACTTAACTTCTGGTTTGTATGATATAAATGACAGTCTTTTCAGAATTTATTTGTAGCAGTTTTAATATGGTTGCAAACCAGTATGTGAGGCTTCCTGGACTAGCTGAGTTTGTTGGCAAGAGAAACAATAAACTAGATCTAGCCACAAAGAAATGGAACATTTCCAAGGTGGGGAACACATCATCTGGTGCAGACTCAACCTATCAATAATGAAAAATTTAAGTTAAATAATATCTCAATCAAGAGCATGCATCCTTAATCACATAGAATGTATTCATATCACTCTCTTCTAAATCTTAGGTCTGTTACCATTTTAAATACATTTAATAAACACTTATTCAACCTATATTAATGTTAGAAAAATCTGGATTTGAATTCAGGCCCTGCTATGTTTTAGCTATCTTTGGGAAAGTTATTTAATTTCTATAAAATTCAGTTTTTGCAGCTATAAAATGGAGACAATAGTATCCAGCTGATAGGATTATTGTGGTTGTAAATGATAAACTGTACAATATACTTAATTCATTGCTTGTCATGTCCTACATAGATGCTCAAAAAAAATGAAAAGCATCAAACATTTAGAACAGTATGGAATATAAATACATTCTGAGGGGTTTATTAGGGTGAACAGGTAACACATTCACTAAAATAATACTTCACTAGAACCAAACTGTCAGAAGATAAATTGCAGAATGTGAGCTGAATATGAAATCCCTTGGCTTTCAAATTGGATCACTTTATGTTTTCATTAGATTATACTCTTTCAATACTGTTCCAGCAAACTGGGTGCATTGTAAAGACCTGTTTATAGAAATGGGAGAATGGATTGAATTAAAAAGTTATAAAAGTCCTAGCCCATTATGCAATAAATAGTTAAGGAATGTCTTGGTTAGGAGTCATTTTCCCCTCATTTATTAAGAATAAGATTTTTGTTTTGTTTCTTTACTTTTATTTCAGTTCTAATAAAAATGGCAACAGGCTTTTGTATGCATGTGTATGTGTGGGGAAGAGTGTATGTGTATGGGGGGAGAGGAGTGAGTGGGATGGATAGGACACTTGACAAGCTGATTTAAAAATTTTATACAAGAGGCAAGAATCCAAGAATAGCCAAGACAAGCCCAAGAAGAAGAATTAGATAGGAGTCCTTGCTTTATTAGATGAAAACAAAACAAAACAAAAACAACTTATTATAAGGCTTGTAGTCATGAAAACAGTTGATACTGGTCCAGGAGTTGGCAACTAGATCAATAGAATAGAGAACCCAGATCAGAACCACCCATTAACATATAAAACTTGATTTATGACAGAGCTATTGCAAGTTGGAGAGAAAAGATGATCTTTTCAGTAAAAAGTGCTGCTCCAGTAGATTCTCTATATGGGGGAATAAGTGGATGTGTATTTCACATTCTACAAAGAAATGAGTTCCAGGTAGATTAAAGCTCTAAATCTGAAAAGAAAACTATAAAATATTTACACATATATAGGGAGAATGTTTTATGACCTTGGGGTAATGAAAAGATACACATGATTCAAACAACATTAATCAAATAGAAAAGACCACTAAATTTGGTATTACAATTAGGATCTTCACTGCAGCAAAAACAAACAAAAAGAAAACAAACCATAAAATGAGTGAAAACACATCACATGGACCAAGAGATCTTCCCAGTACATGTCACAACACATGCAACACATTTAGTATCCAGACTATATTAAAGGGCTCTACAATTCAAAACCTAAAAAAAAAGTAGAAAATGGGCAAGACATTTGACTGGGCCCTTCATGAAGGTAGAAGCCCAATGATCAAGAAACATGAGAAAAGATGTTCAAGCTCATTCTCCCTGAGCACCAGGCACACTATCCTTAGGAGAGCTCGCACGCTCCAGGCAGACATTCCAAGATGGCTGCCAGCATCCAGGGTCTGTCACCGCTGCTTAGGCCTCCAAGGCATTGACTGCCCCTACTTCCACGGGATGTAGGGAGGGGAACACGAGGGCACAGAAATGGGCACCCGCTGCTCCAAGCAGCAGGCTGCCTCCCAAGGTCTAAGCCCAGGCTTCCGGGGCAGCCATGTGGAGTCCCAGCCTCAACAACTGTTGGTAGTTGATGCGTCGTAAGGGATTGAGGGAGGTCCCTGCCAGGAGATGCCTCACAGAGGCCCGCTGGATGAATGATGCTGCCCCTGGAGCATCTGGCTGTTGGAGTTTGGGAACAAGGGTTAGTTCCTACGCTCATCTCCCAGAGTCCTGGCCCGCACGAGCTGATAAAGAAAATAAAAGTCAGTCAGTAGTGGAGAAGCTATGCCTAAAGCTGCTTGCACCTTATTTTAAAGATTAGCCAGAAACCCACACCTGCAATTTACCAAGAAGAAAACTGATGTATACTTAAGTGAGCAGCCTGGAGAGCTAATGGGTCTAGGATTTAGGAGGATGAGAACATTTACTTAAATAAGAATGCATGCATGTGTGTCTTTCTAGATCCAGCATGGCAAGACCACATCCACGTTAACTCAAAAGTTGCTAAGGCTTGGATCCAGGACTCAAGTATTCAGCAGCCTGTAGCAGACATTCAACAAATGATAGCTACTCTTATGAAAAGGGGTGAGACCAGTAGTGAATGTCATTAACCTTAGGCCAGTGCTACTGGAAGGCAGTATAGAATAATGGCGATTCAGAATGAATTCTAGAGCCAGGCTGTCTGGATTGAAATCCCTGATCCACCCAACTATGTAACCTTGTGGCAAAAGGCACCAGTGTGTATGGCATAATGTATAACTTTTTTTTTTTTTCAGTGTGGTTGACAAAAATGGATTTTGGTTAAATAAAATAATAATGAGAACACTCTTTAAATGATTTCTGATTAATGAATGGGGAGTTCAATTTTTTTATAATATTCCATTATAAATATAATGTCAAGTTAAGGCAATATGTATTTATTTTTGGTCCAGGTAAATAAAGACACATCCATGTTTATATCTTTATGCATATATGTATCTTTTATAAATATTAACAGAATCAAGAAATAATTTTAAACTTGACATTTTATAAACATGAGCTTTCAGCTGAATCTACAATGTGGATTTCAAGCTTTATGACTTTGAAGACTTTATTCATTTTGTTATAAAAGTGGGGTATATGTGTTTAAAGTTCTAGATGGGTAATATTTAGTCTATAAACTGTCATTTCTTCCCCATTATTTGAGTATTGGTTAAATAATGTTTTATTTGTCCAAAGATTAGATCATAAAATAGTTGACCTAGAATAGCGGTGTATGTGTGTTAGCTTTGTCAAAGAAACACTTTACCATTCACTAAAAATAATTATATCCGGAACAATTACATAGTTTGTTTTTTCTAAGATCTAAAGAAAATCTTTATACTGAAACTCTTCATTCTATCAATTTCTATAAAACTACAAAACTAGTTTAAAATATTTTTCAAAGTTCATGTGTAAGCTGTTAATTTTATTTTTGTCAGTTTTTAAATTCTACTATGTGAATAATTGCAAGAATACAGTTAATAATAATGATTAATGTTAAGTTTTGGCTTATTTAGCATAGCTAGAACCAAGCTTAGAAATAAAAATACATAATTTAATTTTATTACATTTATCATATACAATTCAATTAAATAAATATTAATTTATTATCTCCTTAGTGACAGGCACTGCTCTAGGTGCTGGGGTGACTAAAACAGATTATTATCCTGGTCTTATACAGTTTATTGTAAGTATTATAGGCATACAGTAAATGATTTAAATAAGTAAACTGTATGGTATGTTAGATGATGGAGAAAAATAAAGCAAGAAGAGTGGATAGGAAGACCCAAGTACAAGGATATTCATTCTGTTTTAAATAAAGGGATCAGAAAAGTCCTCACTGAGTAGTTGGCCTTTGAGTAAAAAAGTGAAGAAGGTGAAGGAGGGACCTTGGTGGATATCCACCATGCATGCAGAGGGAATGTGACTGTAAAGCCCTGAGGGAAGAAGTGTGCCTGAGGTATTCAAGGAATGGTTGGGAACAGAATGAGTTAGGTGAGTATATGAAAAAGACAGATGTGAGAGAGGTGAGAAGTGGTAGACAGAGCCCTATAGACCATTGTAACAATTTGGCTTTTACTCTGAAAGAGGAGAACTGGAGACTTTTTGGTTTAGAGAGAAGTATAAGAAAAGCAAGATTTGGTCTGATGGGAATATAAAATGTTGTAGCTGCTGTGGAAGACAGTTTGGCAGTTCCTCAGAAAGTTACAAGTAGAATTAGCACATGACGTGGCAATCCCACCTGTAGGTATATACCCCAAAGAATTGAAAGCAGGGACTCGAACAGCTATTTGTACACCCATGTCCACAGCAGCATTATTCACAATTGCCAAAAGGTAGAAGCAACCCAAGTGCCCATCAACTAGTGAATGGATAAACAAAATGTGGTATTTACATAAAATGGAATATTATACAGCCATAAAAAGAAATGAAGTTCTGATACATGTGACAACATGGGTGAACCTTGAAGACAAAGTGTTGAGTGAAATAAGCCAGACTCAAAATGACAAATACTGTATGACCTACTTATATGAAATAATCAGAGTAATTAAATAACAGAGTCAGAATCTAGAATGTATGTTACCAGGGGCTGGGTTGGGGTTAAGGGATGGGAAGTTAATGCTAAAATTGTACAGAATTTCTCTTTATGGTGATAGAAAAGTTTTGGTAATGGATGGTCAAGATGGTAGCACCACATTGTGAACATAATTAACAGCACTGAATTATATATTTGACTGTGGTTAAAAGGGGAAATTTTAGTTTGTATGTATATTACTAGAATAAAAATTTAAAAAACAACAAAACCATAGGACTGTGCAACACAATTAGGGAACCCTAATATAAACCATGGACTGTAGTTAATAGTACAATTATAATCATATTCTTACATCAATTCTAACAAATGCACTATACTAATGCAAGGTGTTAATAATAGGGGGGTGGTGGTATGGGAACTCTGTATTTTCTGCAGGATTTTTCTGTAAACCTATAACTTTTCTAATAAAAAAAGAAAAAAATATTTTGTCTGAGGGTTGGGGTGAGGTTCATAGCTAAGGCTCAATTTGGGACAAGTTAAGTTTAGAAAAATCATTACTGATTAAAATGCATGGCCTCAGCGTAACACAAATTTATGCTGGTGTTGCAGGAGGTGCTAGAGAGTGTTCAATTCCAAGCATATTATTAACTGGCTTCTAATTTCAGGCACCTTGCTAGGAAAAGAAGGGCTCATGGTAACATTAAACAATTCCTACAGTCAAGGAGCTTGGGTGAGATAGACAAGTGCAATATATTATTTTCCTTCAGAGGAAAGGGCTTTGTTATCTGTGAGCACATCAAAATGCGATTTTCTCCACTTTGTGTGGGGAGGCAATGGTGGACAGGTAATGTGGTGGGAAGAAAGGAGTTAGTAAAAATTCATAGATGAAAGAAAGACCTAATATGGTACTGGAATACGGGAAGGTCAAATAGGAGTTAACCAGGTAAGATTGGGATATAGGACCAGTGGCTAGAGAGATGGAATTTGAAATTAGTTCAGTCTGTCTGGAACATGTAGAGTTAAATGAGGTCAAGAGTAGCAAGTAATGGTGTGGACAGGCCAGGAGGAGAAGAGATGGGTCATAAAGGTGCTCAACAAATAAGAACATGGATTCTGTTCTCGGGGAAGTTGGGAGATATTGTAAGATTTAGCTGTTTCCAAAGGCCTGAAATAGCAGCTACAATGTCAAAAGATCAGAGTAAAGGCATGTAGAAGAGTCCTGTAAGGTACTTTGCTTTGTTAGTTGGCTCTTATATCATGGAAATACTTCCAAGTAGCAAACGTTTTCCAATTAAAGGTAGAATTATAGAAAATTCCATCAGGGCTTTAAAACTTTCTTGTCTCTAATTACACTTGAATGTTCAGACTTTCTGAACTTGAACCTACTTTAGTTGAATTTTTTAATGATGCTTTATTACATTTGTTTTAGAAACAAAACTGAAATCCAAATCATTTTGGCACTTTAGCCAACAGCCTGAGTAACTTCATTTAGTAATAGGTTTTAAGGCTTCCATTTGAATCCCATTAAGGGTTTTTGTGAATCTTGAAAGATGTTAATAAGCTGTATGGACTGAGAATGATCCTTAAAATGAATTATCAGTATTACCAGCCTAAAAGCACAATTCCATATAAAGCAAACAGTCCAGTTACAAAAGAAAATTGGTTAGGAGTGAACACATTTGGACTTGCTAGAAAGAATCAACTGGCTCTGTTGTTCCTCTAGTTTTGCCCTTCACTGGAAAAGGTTGGATGAAAGCAGAAAGCAGAGACATGACTTAAAGAACGAGTTCTGTGTGTGTGTTTTTTAATTGTGTTTGTTTTCTTTCTGAAGGTTAAACATGTTCACTGTTTTTAATGTATTACGCCTCATCAAAGGTATATTTATATCCAGTGAAAGATGGTCTCTTAAGATCTTTGGGGCAGCAGAAATGGATGACAGTGGTGGGAGAGAAGTGATGGAAGTTAACTCTGATAGTATGAAAATTTTCTCATGTAAATTGGGATCAGCTTGAAGCGATCAATATTCAACATCAATATAAGCAGGCTTAGAACTCAAGTAAGGCAAGATTTGTTTCATTTGTCTTTAAAATAAAATCTGGCTCAATGTATGTTTACAAATACCAACAACATACTTCATTTTTGCTACAACATTTATTTAGCTGAATGTTTCATTTTCCTCCAGTAAAAAGCACCTTTAATCAGTTTCTAAGGCATTCAGGGAAGGATAAATTGCAGCAATGTTATCATTCACTTTCCATGAATACAGCAAATTGGTGCAATATCTTCTCCAAAGGAAAATCTTCCCTTCTCTTTCTCCCTGTGTAAAAAAGAAATGAATGTTGCAGTTGTTGGACCAGGGATAACAGTTGATTTGGAATGAACCAGCCAAAAATGTCCCAAACAAATTAATAGCATAGAAACATCTGCTGCTGTTTTATTAGAGTTTCACATAAAAACCTAGTTTGCAAGCTGGCGTTTGGAAAGCTTTTCTTTATACTGAACTATTAACGTAGCTGCAAAAGGCAATCAAGACCATATGTCTAACATTTTTAGGTCCAAATTTTCCTGCTTCTCACTCCAACCTGGGACAGTTGCTTGTAACATGAGTGCTGAATTATGAAACCCATTTTAAAAACTGAGATTGTTTAACAGTGCATTTTAAGTCACTGAGTCTATGGCATTTACATTTCTCTACTTTGGTAATTATTACAGTGTAATTTAAAAATCTTTGAGCTTTGTTTTTACATCATTATTTCAGTGATATTGGTTTTCGCTAGGCATAACATTTAAAATACACATTAAGGTATTAATGTTGGATGTTTTGAACCTAATCATCAGGAAAAGAGTTCTGATTTTTTTTAGAGTTGAAAACCATGTAATTGAAGTCTGCCTAAAGAATCGTTTTTGAATAATAAATCCCCTTATTCTTACATTATGTTTATCTAGTTTTACTTCATAAACTCTCATAAAACACACTCAGGAGGAAAATGGACAAGTTTTAGTTTCTACATCATGAAAGTGTCAGTATTCATTTATTTCCTGTCACGATTATGTGACACAGAACTGTAATCACAAATCCTTTTTAGTAAGTTGACAAGATTTTAACAAATGTTGATAGTGTATTAAGCCTAGTAAGAATAGCTATGTCTTGTTTTCATTTTGTAGTTGGAATATAAGCTATTCTGTGCCTTATTTTTTTTTTTTCTCCTTTACTCCAGTTTTCCCAAACCCTATGGAACTTCAATCGTTACACAGACGTACACAAACACACATGCATATACTATATGTATGCATACAAATGTTTAAATTAGAGCTTAAATCAGTGCAACCATATGTTCTCATAAGCTTTTGTTTGTATACAATAAACTCTCTGTTATTGCTTTGGTTCTGACAGGAATGTAAGAAAGTTCCCCAATAATTTGACCTTTTCTTTCTGTCACTATAGTGTATTTCATCACTTCTAATACCCTTCCTTTTATTCATGTTTAACAACTTTGAAATCAGGGTGAGTTTTGCAGTTGTGGGCATTTTAGATTTGATGAAATATGATAATTTTTTTCACCAAAAGGGGGAAAAAAAAAAGCCTCATTTTGCCTATGGAGGAGGAATTCCTTTTGCTTTGAAAACCAGTTTCCTATGTTATTACTCCTCACATATACCTTTTTAGTTTATTTGGAAAATACCTTATGTTATGACAAGGACTGAAAGTCAAAGGATATGAGAAATGTCCCTTGGTTTCTCTATGAAATTGTTTAAAGTGTAAAACATTCTTTTCCTGAGAACATTAAAAAACAAATACAATTTCCATTTTCTCTTTTATATCCCAGAATTCTTGATCCTATCACTATTTGGACATACTTCCTTACAGATTGTTCTGTGAAAAAGTCTTGGAAAAGAAATGGAAGGCCTTATAATTGCTTGATTAAGGGATGATTAAAAAACAACATCGTTTTACACAGACTAAAGCAAATTCAAAAATTTCATTGTCTTTCTCTAGAAGATCCAAATCATTAAATGAGTACATGGAAGATTCTAGTAACTATAAAGCACTACATAAAATTAATAATCAATATTGTTTCTGTAAAACTATCATATGCAGGAATCTCATCTTAGAACTGAGGCACATATAAATGGCTAGTTAAAAAATATTATACAGAAATTTATAGTATCAAATCCATATCTTTTAAGTTGTTTAAACTCATCCTTCCACATTGTGGGCTGGCACAAGTTTTTCATGGAACATGAATATCAGTGTCATTGGAATGGATTTCTAGATACCTTCTGCCAAAATAATCATTCTGTAATGCAAATATGGTTATGTAACTCCTGGGCTTAAACTGAAACAGATCAAAACCCTTCAGGGGCTTACCAGTTCCTAAAATATAAAGTTCAAATTCCTTAATATGACTTATAAAACCTACTTAATTGGGCCCTATTTATATCTACCGTCTCATCTCTAACATCCTTACTTCCCACTTCCACAAACCCTCAGTACTTGCTCAAACATACTTTACCACTAAGCAGGACATGCTGTGTTCTTGGGCTTGTCACTTCCTCATCAGGAAACACTTTTGCCACCTCATCCCAACCCACCCTGCTCATCCATCAGATCTCAATTTATACATTACTTACACGACCCTTCACTGATACCTCAAGTCTGAATCAGGTGTTTTATTTGGTTAGAATTAGGGTTAGTTGCAAATAACTTCAAAATTGAGATATCAAATTAATAGTTTTTAAAAATTCTTTTAATAAATGTTTTATAAGTGCATTATATCAAGCTCTATAATCATTATAATGATTATAATTTTAGCCCAAATATGTCACTATGACTAAAATAAAATGTGCTTACACTATACTGTATCTGTGTATGTTCTGCATTTTATTTTTTAATATATAAGATAATATGATGATTGCTACATCAAAATAGGTTATGTCTGTAGGGCATACTTCAAAATACAGAGAGCCCAAGTTTTTAAGTTTAAAGTAATATGATTAAAAATATAATAATATTGTGTTATTAATGGGAATATACTTGTTATCATCTCATAGGTATATTTTTTGCCAGTCGACCTAGTCAGTTACTCTCAAAAAAAAAAAAAAAAGACATTATAAAGAAAGTTATTAAAATTATTCTATTCTCAAACTCTAAACCAAATTCATGTTTGGATGCTATTGTGAGATTTTAAATTTTAAGACCAAGTTTAGAGTTAGAAAAAAACAGCATTTATTATTAAAAGCAGATCAGAGAATTGGCTGAGTAGTTTTAAAAATGGTTAACCAACAACCATCTTTATGTATAGGTAATTTAAATATAAGCCATAAGAAGAGATTTATAACTCCACATTTTTTAGTGACTTTCTAATGTGGTTTGCTTCATTAAGAAACAAAAGGCAGAGGGGGACTGCATAAGTCATAAGAAGCCTCTGGCAAATATATTTTCCAACATTTTAAAGTGTAAATATTTGAAAATAGGTATATATATATAAATTCTAAATTTCACTCACTTTAATAGAAACTTTCCCACTGAAAGCACCAGTAGCCAGTAGCCTACAAGTGAGAATGTGTTAATTGGGCTGAAAGACTTTCAAGTGGTAAAAAGAGGATAGGACCAACATCAATTCCTTCCAAGTGTTTGAAGATCAAATGAATCATTATGAATCCTGTACCAGTTCCAACAGTCAGCGGTTACTTGGAAGATGGTGTATTTAATAAACAGGCACAAACAGGAAACTATACAAAAGAACAAGCAGAAGTAGCTCTTGTGACTAAAAGAGGTTTTTGAAACTGAACCTTCAAGGAGCTCTTACAAGCTGAAGAAGTGCTGAGGTTAAAAGGGAAATGCCTGAAGCAGATGAACCTAACCAATCGACATTTGATCTCCTAGTAGATGTACAGCAGTTGTGCCAAATAAATAAATCCAGAGGAAAAGTTTGTTGCCAAACTCTGAGGGGTTGGGTTTTTCTTTAGTTTTCTTTTCTTTTTTTCTTTTCTTTTTTTTTTTTTTTTGCTTTTACTCCCATGAGTTGAGTCAGGGAACATACGCGCAATTTCCCATTCAGTTGCTAGTTTCCAGACAATTTGTCAATACAAGAAAATGTCTTCCCCAGAACCTATTATTTTTTCTCAACACTAGTTTTTTCAGAGTGAAAAAAATTAAAAAGACAAATGATTAAGAGGGACAGTGGGCTTTATAAAAGATTCCTTTAGAAAGGGACAGTGTACCACATCCAGGAAAGAGCAGGAGGAAGAGGCTGATAAACTGTTATAAAGAACTGTGAGTAGCTCTCTTGATGCAGTGGCTGCCAGAGCCCATCCCCAACTCTCATGGTAGGCCACCTCAGGATCCAATACCAGGCACGACAGAAGACATTAAAAATATACTAGAGACATACAACAATGTATTTGAACAGGCAGAAGAAAGAGTCAGCAAACTAGAAGAAAAGATAGTTGAAATCATACAGTCAGAAGAACATATGGAGAAAAAAATAGAAAAAATTGAGCAGTGTTTCAGAGATTTGAGTGACAGCACAAAGCGCACAAATATATGTGTCATGGGTATACCAGAAGGAAATGGGGAGAGAAGGGGGCAGTAATATTTGAGGAAATAATGGCCAAAAATTTCCCAACTCTTATGAAAGACATAAATATGCATGTCTAAGAAGTGCAAAATACTCCAAACTGAATAAATCCTAATAGACCTACTCCGAGACATATACTAATCAGAATGACAAATGCCAAAGATAAAGAGAGAATCCTGAATGCAGCAAGAGATAAGTGTTTGTCACATACAAGAGAACAACAAGACTAATTTCTGATTTCTCACCAGAAACCATGGAGGTAAGAATGCAGTGATATGATATATTTAGGGTACTGAAGGAGAAAAACTGCCAGCCAAGAATTTTTTTTTTTTTTAATCTGGCAAAACTGTCCTTCAAAAATAAGGGAGAGCTTAAAATATTCACAGATAAACAGAAACTGAGAGTGTTCATCAAAAAGAGATATGCCCTACCAGAAATATTAAAGGGATTTTTGTAGGCTGAAAAGAAAAGACAAGAGAGAGAGCCTTGGAGTAGAGTGTAGAAATGAAGATTATCAGTAAGGGAAACTAAAAGGGTTAAAAGAGAGACCAAAAAAAAAATATATATATATCATATATAAAAACCAAAGGATAAAATAGGAAAGTAAGTACTGCCTTTATGGTAATAACATTGAATGTTAATGGATTAAACTCCGCAATCAAAAGACATGGATTTTCAGAATGGATAAGAAAGTATGATCCATCTGTATGCTGTTTACAGGAGACTCACCTGAGACCCAAAGACACAAATAGGTTGAAAGTGAGAGACTGGAAAAAGATATTCCACACAAATGGTAACCAAAAAACAGTTGAGGTATCTATGCTAATATCATACAAAATATACTTTAAATGCAAAGCTGTTAAAAGAGACAAAGAGAGCACTGTATTATAATAAAAGGGGAAATCCTCCAAGAAGAAGTACTTATGCACCTAAGCATGGTATCCCAAAGCACATGAGGCAAACATTGGCAAAACTGAAGGAGCAAATAGACATCATTACAATAATTTTTGGAGATGTCACTTTCACATTTTCATCAGTAGATAGAGCATCTAGACAGAGGATGAATAAGGAAGCAGAGAACTCGAATAATATGACAAATGAACTAAACCTAATAGACATATACAGAACATTGAACCCCAAAACAGCACATTTACGTGGATCATTCCCCAGGATAGACCACATGTTGGGTCACAAAACAAGTCTCCATAAATTTAGAAAGATTGAAATAATACAAAGCATCTTCTTGACCATAATGAAATAAGGCTGGAAATTAATAACAGTTGGAGAACTGGAAAATTCACAAATATATGGAAGGTAAACAGCACACTTTTAAACATTCAGTGGGTCAAAGAAGAATTTGCAAGAGAAATCAATTTCAAGAGAACTTGCAAGAAGACAAATAAAAATGAAAACATAATATATCAAAACATATGTGGTGTGGAACATTGGGTATCTCTGTGATACCTGAAACTCAGAGCTAGAGCTTGGCAGATATGAATATCAGTATTAGAGCATACAGCAACTGTTGGGAAAAAAAAAAAAAAAAGCTGATAAAGAACCCAGACTTCAATTAGTGATATGAATGAAGCAGACCTGGTTAAGACTAGGGCAAACCAGGCCAAAGGGTAAAGGTCAAAACTGACTGTGTTTTAAAACTTCAACTTCCATGTGAGACCAAGGGAAGAGATGTCTATTTGGTGCAGGATCTATATTTTCTAAACAGTATAACTCTACAGTCGATTTGTTCAAACACCACAATTATATGGAACTTTGAATAGGAAGTGAGATATGGTAGGTTAGTATAGGTCAGAGTGAAGTAGTGACACATCCCAAAGTAATTTGGGCAGAGAATAAAAATATATTTACAGAGCCCCCCTGAGTATCTGGGGGAAAGTGTGGAAATGTTAGACTTCCTCACCTGGACTGAGGTTGATGTTGTTACAAACATTAGGACTGGTGGTTTGATGTGCCGAGCCCTCTATCATGGGACTTGCCCTTCTGAAGCTCATTACTGCAAAGGAGAGGCTAAACTTGCATACAGTTGTGCCTAAGAGTCTCCCCCTGAGTACCTCTTTGTTGCTCAGATGTGGCCCTCTCTCTCTCTCTCTAACTAAGCCACTTTGGCAAGTGAACTCATTGCCCTCCTCCCTACATGGAAGTCTACTCCCAGGGGTGTAAATCTTCCTGGCAACACAGGATATGACTCCCGGGGATGAATCTGGACCTGGCATTGTGGGACTGAGAGTATTTTCTTGACCAAAAGGGGGATGTGAAATGAAATGAAATAAAGCTTCAGTGGCTGAGAGATTTCAAATGGAGTCAAGAGGTCACTCTGGTGAACATTCTTATGCACTATATAGATAACATCTCTTAGGTTTTAATCTACTGGAATAGCTAGAAGTAACTACCTGAAACTGTCAAACTCCAACCCAGTAGTCTGGACTCCTGGAGATGATTGTATAACAATGTAGATTACAAGGGTTGACACCATGATTGTGAAAACCTTGTGGATCACACTCCCTTTATCTAGTGTATGGATGGATGAGTAGAAAAAGGGGGACAAAAACTAAATGAAAAATAGAATGGGATGGGGGGGATGATTTGGGTGTTCTTTTTTACTTTTATTTTTTATTCTTATTCTGATTCTTTCTGATGTAAGGAAAATGTTCAAAAATAGATTAGGATGATGAACACATAAATATATGATGGTACTGTGAACAGTTGATTGTACACCATGGATGATTGTATGGTATGTGAATATATTTCAATAAAACTGAATTTAATTAAAAAAAAAGTATGGGGTGTAGTGGAGGCAGTGCTGAGAGGGAAATTAATAGCCTTAAATGCCTACATTAAAAAAGAAGAAAGAGCTAAAATCAAAGACCTAATTTTACACCTGGAGGGACTAGAAAAAGAACAGCATACTAATTCCAAATCAAGCAGAAGGAAGAAATAACTACGACTAGAGTGGAAATAAATGAAATTGAGAATAAAAAAATAGATTGAATTAACAAAATCAAAAGTTGTTTTTGAAAAGATCAGTAAACTTGACAAACTCTTAACTAGATAACAAAGAAAAAAAGAGATAAGATGCAAATAAATAAAATCAGAAATGAGAGGGGTTCATTACTATTAACCCCATAGAAATGAAAAGGATCATAAGAGAATACTATGAAAAACTGTATGCCCACAAATTAGATAACTTAGGTAAAATGGACAAATTCCTAGAAACACAGAAACAACCAACCAACCAATAAATAAATAACCAAAACAGACTCTACAAGAAACAGAAGACTCCAACAGAACAAAAGAAGTGATTGAATCAGTCATCAAAAACCTCCCAACAAGGAAAAGCCCAGGACTAGATGACTTCACAAGTGAATTTTACCAATAATTCCAAGAAAAATTAATACTAAACCTGCTCAAACTCTTCCAAAAAATTGGAAAGTTGTAGCATTAACTAACTCATTCTATGATGCCAACTTCTCCTGAAAACCAAAGTGAGATGAAGATACTACAAGAAAAAAAAAAAAATAGTTACAGACCATTTATCCAATGAATAGAGATACAAAAATCCTCAACAAAACCTTGCAAATCAAATCATAAGCACATTAAAAAAATTTACTCCATGATCAAGTAGGTTTTTTTCCCTATGTATTCAAGGGTGGTTATACACAAGAAAATCAGTTAATGTAATATACCACATTAACAAATTGAAGTGGAAAAACACATGACCATCTTGATTGATGCAGAAATGGCATTTGACAAAATACAGCATCTCTTCTTGATAAAAACACTTAGAAAAATAGGAATAGAAGGAAACTTCTTCAACATGATAAAGGGAATATTTGAAAAACCCCAACTAACATCATACTCAATGCTGAAAGGCTGAAATCTTTCCCTCTAAGACCTGGAACGAGACAAGGATGTCCACTGTCACCACTGTTATTGAACATTGTGCTAGAAGTTCCTGCTAGAGCAGTTAGGCAATAAAAAGAAATAAAAGGCATCCACATTGGGAATGAGGAAATAGAACTTTCGCTATTTGCAAATGACATGGTTCTTTTTATAAAAATCCTAAAGAATCTACAATGAATCTACCGGAGCTAATAAATGAGTTGGGCAAAGTGGTCAGATATAAGATCATCATGAAAAATTCAGTAGTGTTTTTACACACTAGTAATGAGGAAGCTGAGGGGGAAATTCAGGAAAAAAAGTTCATTTACAATAGCAACTAAAAGAATCAAATATCTAGGAATAAATTTAACCAAGGATGTAAAGGAATTGTACACAGAAATCTACAAATATTGCCACAAGAAATCAAAGAAGACCAAAATAAATGGAAGGATATATTGTGTTCATGGATTGGAAGACTAAATATCATTGAGATGTCAGTTGTACCCCGAATTGATTTATAGATTCAACACAATCCCAATCAAATTTCCAACAGCTTACTTTGCAGAAATGGAAAAGCCAATTATCAGATTTATTTGGAAGTGTAAGTGGCCCCAAGTAGCCAAAAATATCTTGAAAAAAGAACAAGTCTGCAGGACTCACATTTCCTGACTTCAAAGCATGTTACAAAGCTAGAGTGATGGAAACAACCTGGTACTGGCATAAAGATAGATATATTGACCAATGAATCAAATTGACAGTTCAGAAATAAACCTTCACATCTATGGCAATTGCTATTTGAAAAGGCTGCCAAATTCACTGACAGATGGTGAGGTGAGAACTGGATATCCATATGCAAAAGAATGAAAGAGGAGCCCTATCTCACGCCATACACAAAAGTCAACTCAAAATGAATCAGAGATCTACCTATAAGAACCAGGACCATAAAACTCTGAGAAGAAAATGTAGGGAAGAAAAGAAAAAATAGATAAATGGGATCTTCTTAAAATTAAAAAGTTTTGTGCATCAATGGACTTTGTCAAAAAAGTGAAAAGACAACCTACTTAATGGGAGAAAATATTTGGAGACCACATATCTGATAAGGTTTAATATCAGAATATATAAAGAAATCCCTCAACTCAACATTAAAAAGACAAAAAAAATAAAATAAAATAAAAATGGGCAAAACTCTCAAATAGACATTTCTCCAAAGAAGAAACACACATAGCTAAAAAGCATATGAAAATATGCCTGACATAACTAGGTATTAGGGAAATGAAAATCAAAACTGCAATGAGGTATCATTTCACACCTACTAGAATGGCCACTATTAAACAAACAGAAAACTACAAGTGTTGGAGAAGATGTGAAGAAATAGGAAACACTCATTAAATGCAGGTGGGAATGTAAAATGGTACAGTTGCTGTGGCAGGACAGTTGGAGGTTCCTCAGGAAGCTAAGTATAGAATTGCCATATGGTTTGGCAATCTTGCTACTAGGTATATACCCAGAAGAATTGAAAACAGGAACTCAGACATTTGCACACTGATGATGTTCATAGTGGCATTATTCCTAGTTGCCAAAAAATGGAAGCAACCAAATGTCCCTCAACTGATGAGTGAATAAACAAAATGTGGTATATACATATGATGGAATATTATTCAGCTGTAAAAAGAATGAAGTCTTGATGTACACAACAACATGGATGAACCTTGAGGATATTATGTTGAATGAAATAAGCCAGACACAAAAGCACAAATATTGCATGATCTCACTGTTACAAATTAATTGTAATAAGTAGGTTCATAGAGTTGGAATCTAGAATATAGGTTATCAGGAGATATATTGGGTTTAGAGAATACAGAGTTGTTCCAGTTTGCTAATGCTGCCATTATGCAAAATACCAGTAATGGATTGGCTTTTATAAAGGGGATTTATTAGGTTACAAATTTACGGTTCTAAGGCCATAAAAGTGTCCAAATTAAGGCATCAACAAGAAGATACCTTCACTGAAGAATGGCCAATGGCATCCAGAACACCTCTGTCAGCTGGGAAGGCACATCCTTGGCTCCTGGGTTGTGTTTCAAAATGGCTTTCAACAACATGTCTCTGGGCTTGTCTATCTTAGCTTCTTTGGAGCAAACTCTGGGCTAGCATCTCCAAAGCAGTCAGCTCCCTAGCATCTCTCCAAAAATCTCTTTCAACTGCAGCACCAAGCTCCTTCTGTCTAAGCTCTTATAGGGCTCAGTGATTTAATTAAGGCCCACACTGGATGGGTAAGGTAACATCTCCATGGAAATAATCTAATCAAAGGTATTCCCGACAGTTGGATGAGTCACAGCTCCCTGGAAACACTCAATCAAGAGGTCATACCCTAATCAGAAAGATTAACAAATCTGGCCCCACAAGATTGCATTAAAGAATATGGCTTTTGGGGGAAGATAATATATCCAAATTGGCACAGGCTGATGGTAAAGCTTTGGAAATGGATGGTGACAATGGTAGCACATTATTGTTTCTGTAATCAACAGCACTGAAATATATAGGTGAATGTGGTTAAAAGAGTAACTTTTAAGATGTAGTATCACTAGAATAAAAGTTAAAAGATAAAAACATAGGACTGTTCAGCATAGTGAATTTTACTGTGGACAATGGACTGTAGTAAATACCACTATTTTAAGAATGTTCTTTCATGAGTTATAACAAATGTATGATACTAATACAAAGTAGTAATAATAAAGTCACATATGGGAAAAAATATACCTAATGTAAATAACAGATGATAGAATTGTTTTAATAATCTTTCATCAACTGTAACAAAGGTAATTAGTGTTAAAAGAAGTACAATTATTTTCAAAAGTGCTGTCATCAAAAGTAGCAAATATTCTGTAGCAATGCAACGTGTTGGTCATAGGATGGTATACGGGAATCCTGTATTTTATGCATGATTATTTTGGAAACTCACTTCTCCTCTAATAAAACCAAAAAGGACTCCTTTGCTAAAAAAATAAGGAAAAACAAAAAGGAAGCCACTTTGAAGTTTTTTTTTTGTTTGTTTTTTGTTTTTTTTAATATTCTCACTGACAGAAACAACTGTTCTGGTTTTCTTTAATTATGTTGTATTTGCAAAAAATGTTTTAGTGAAAGAAAGAAGACACCAAAGCTAAAATTTCTGAGAAATAAGACTAGCTTAACTATGGAATATAGAAGAATAAAAACTATTATGTGTATGAAGGAAAAAAAAAATAGCTTTGTCTAATATTCCATTTCTATTAATTCTCAGATTTAGAATAGGTTTAATAGTAGAAATTCTGGGAAATTAACAGACAAATTTTACAAATAATTGTCCAACATGTTTACCAATTCTAAATGTAATCATCATTTGTTTGGAAAGATGTATTAGTACCATTATTTTTGAGAGGTTGTTTCAAAGTGCTGATGAATCAGATGCCTCTATTGGCTTCAACTAAATATGAAGAACATGGACTTTGGAGGAGGAGGATCTGGCATGCTCTTAAAGACACCATATGTTTTAGCATAAGAGACACACAGGGTTTAGGTACATATGGTTCTTTGGAAAATAGAAAAGTTTACAACACATTATCACTCTATACAATCTCAAATCTTTTGAAACATCCATGCACAATTAAGAGTTGATCGCCCTCAAGATACAGTACTGTGCTGGCTTGGATATATTATGTCCCCCACAAAGCCATGTTCTTTTTTTTTTTTTTTAATATTCATTTTATTGCGATATATTCACATACCACGCAGTCATACAAAACAAATTGTACATTCGATTGTTCACAGTACCATTACATAGTTGTACATTCATCACCAAAATCAATCCCTGACACCCTCATTACTACACACACAAAAATAACCAGAATAATAATTAAAGTGAAAAAGAGCAACTAAAGTAAAAAAGAATACTGGGTGCCCTTGTCTGTTTGTTTGTTTGTTTCCTTCCTTCCCCCACCTTTCCACTCATCCATCCACAAACTAGACAAAGGGGAGTGTGATCCCCATGGCCCCCCCAATCCCACTGTCCCCCCTCATAAGCCACAATTTTATATAATTGTCTTCAAGATTCATGGGTTCTGGGTTGTAGTTTAATAGTTTCAGGTATCCACCACCAGCTACCCCAATTCATTAGAACCTCAAAAGAGTTGTCTATATTGTGCATAAGAGTGCCCACCAGAGTGACCTCTCGGCTCCTTTTGGAATCTCTCTGCCACTGAAACTCATTTCATTTCCTTTCACATCCCCCTTTTGGTCAAGAAGATGTTCTCTGTCCCACGATGCCAGGTCTACATTCCTCCCCGGGAGTCATATTCCACATTGCCAGGGAGATTCACTTCCCTGGGTGTCTGATCCCACATAGTGGGGAGCGCAGTGATTTCACCTTTCAAGTTGAAAGCCATGTTCTTTTAATCCAGTCTTGTGGGATATTTGGATTAAGTTGTTTCCATGGAGATGTGACTCACCCAACTGTAGGTGATACTTTTGATTAGATTATTTCCATGCTGGTCTGGCCCCGCCCATTCAGCATGGGTCTTTATTAGAGAGCTCCAGGCCCAGAGGCTTCCAGACACTTGCTGACACTTTGGAAATGCTAGCCCAGAGTTTGCTCCGGAGGAGCCAAGAGATGGCAAAATGCCCCAAGAGCAGCTAAGAGAGACCCATGTGTCTGGTCAGGCAAGCACTGGCCTAACCATTACTGCAAGGACATTTGTGGCTGGTTAATAAATGAGAAAGCTGGCTTATTAAATCATCAATCAATTGATTGCATCTGTGGCTGATTATATTAACAAGGGCATGTCTTCTGCGATGTGAGAATTCAATTAGCTGGATTTAATCCAAACAGTTGAAGATTTTTAAGGGAGAAGAGAGAGGTTTCACTTCCTTTACAGTCAGCCAGCCTCTCCTGGGGAGTTCTTCTAGCACCTTCATTGGAGTTGCTAGCTTGCTGCCTGCTCTATGGAATTTGTACTCATGCATCCTATCCTACAGAGTTTGAATTCATGTGTCCTGAAATATGGAGTTTGGACTCATGCATCCTGCCCTTTGGAATTTGGACTCATGCATCCCCACAGTTGCATGAGATACTTTTATAAAATCTCATATTCACTGTTATCTCCCGTTGTTCTGTTTCCCTAGACAACCCTAGCTAATACAAGTACCAAGATATTCCTTGATTGCCACACCCAATAGCTTCTTCCTTCCTTATCTGTTATGGTGTTCTGTAAAATAAGCTGTTCCTTATGTTGCTAGTTTCCTAAACCACAGTTGAGTCCAGTGATTGACCTATTCCCGTATTGCCACTTTTTATCGGGCTTTTTTTTTTAGCTTAGAGGGGACAAATGAGGACCAAGTTATCATGAATCTATTGTGTTTCCTGGGAGCATCCCCAAAGGCCAGATACAATGGCCTTTTAAAAAAACTGATGTGGAAGATTAAAAGACCACTTATTAGCAGAAACTCCATTTATTAGCAGAAAATTACTAGCAGAAAGTAACTAAACTAGGCTGCTTTATTTTCAATCTCATCTGATATTCTATAATAAGAATTGTTGGTGTCTCAAATTTTTGTAATTTTGCTAATGCTGCCATTATGCAAAACACCAGAGTTGGATTGGCTTTTATAAAGGGGTTTTATTTGGTTACAGAGTTGCAGTCTTAAGGCCATAAAGTTGTCCAAGGTAAGGCATCATCAGTAGGGTACCTTCACTGGAGAAAGGCCATTGGCATCTGGAAAACCTCTGTTAGCTGAGAAGGCATGTGGCTGGTGTCTGCTGATCCCGGGTTGCATTTCAAAAATGGCCTTCTCCAAAATGTCAGCATCAGCTTTCAATGGCCTTCTTCAAAATGTGTCTCTCAGCTGCAGCTTCTCTGAATTCCTTCTGTTTTTGAGCTTTTATAGGACTCCAGTAATTAAATCAAGACCCAAGCTCAATGGATGGAGCCACACCTCCATGGAAACAATCCCATCATCAGGTCACACCCTAATCAAAGGTGTTACTAGTCACATCTCCATGGAAACAATCAAAAGGTTCCAACCTAATCAACACTAACATGTCTGCCCTCACAAGATTACATTAAAGAACATGGCATTTTGGGGGACATAATACATCCAAACTGACACATCTATCATATTTTCATTATGTTGTTCTCTATTTCATTTTCTTTTCTTTTCAATGATGAGAATCTCCTTAACAGCAGAGACTATATCGATTTTTCTCCTGGGCATACTGTTACATGGTATAGAATGTTATAATGGAAATGAGCAAGCATTTTTGCATGTGTGCAGATAGGTCGTTCTAGGCATTGACTGAGCCTTTGTCATGTGCATCTCATTTACTTTTCATTGTAACACTATAAGGGGAGGGAAAGGGAAGCATTGTTCCCAGTTTGAAGGTAAGGAAACTTAAGGTCAAGCCCATGATTAACTTACCAAAGATGCACAGCTAGTAAGAGAAGTGGGAATTTGAACCCAAGTATGTCTGATGCTCAAGCTCATATTCTTTCTGCAATTTTCTCCTATTAGAATTGAATGACTGCATACATCAGAGATTACTAGTTTCTTTTCAATAAAGGTATAATATAAATAGTCCTTTTATTTGTAGTGAAGATAGCTTTTATTTCAAGCAGTTTATGCAGAATTCTTACTAGCTATGTCTCTTTGATCAAGTCACCACGAAAAGTTTACATACCTTTCTGTATTTCCCTTTTCATGTCTACAAAATGGGAGCATATATTTGATCTACCTAGTTATAGAAATATTGTAATTTAAAAAGAAGAGAATAAATTTGAATGGACTTCGCAAAATGTTTTAAAATGTAAAGCCTTGTTGTTGCTGTCACTGCTGCCGGTGCCACTGATGGTAAAGATGATAGTCCAGGAATTTCTTCTGCATCATCTGTGCTGGTTTGAAGCTGTTATGTACTCCAGGAAAGGTCTTGTTCTTTTAATCCATTCTTGTGGGTGCAGACCTACTGCGGGTGGAAAGTTTTGATTAGGTTGTTTCAATTGAGATGTAACCCACACCATTCAAGGTGGGTCTGAATCCTTTACTGGAGTCCTTTATGAGGATAAGAGAGAGAAACAACCAGAGGTCTTGGAGAGAAAAGCCCTGGGAGAAGCAAGCAAGGACCCACAGAAACTGAAAGAACATGAAAGCAATGAAACCCGTGAGAGAAGGATCAGCAGACGTCTGCCATGTGCCTTCCCATGTGACAGAAGAACCCTGGATGCCGTCAGCCTTTCTTCAGAGAAGTTGTCATCCTGTTGATGCCTTACTTGGGACACTTTCATTGACCTTAAAATGGTAAATTTGTAAGCAAATAAATCCCCATTGTAAGAGCCAATCCATATCTGGTATATTGCATTCTGGCAGCTTTAGCAAACCAAAACAGTAGTCTTCCCATAAAAGTCTTCTGTAGGATCAAAATCACATATTGTAGAATTAAAATTAAGTAAGTAGACTGTGGAGAGTGAGAGAAATGAGACACAATTCTGAATAGAAACCTGAGTTCCTTTGTACCAGATCAATTGAAGAGTGTGCTTAACATCTTAGTTTCATATTTGTAGTATTCTTGACATAATTTAGTACAGAGATAGTTCAATTCTGTGTTGCCTTCCAGTAATGAAGAAGGACACTAAAACATGCTTTTCAACATACTGAAGATCTTATCTAGATGCCTGCATATTTTTAAATTTGAATGGTTGTATCTAGAAAAGCTCTTTATCTTTCTGTTCTTTCAATCAGTATTGCAAATGGCAAGGTCTTGTAGCACTGTGGGGATGTTCTGCCATTAACCATTCATTCTTCAGAAAGAGATAGTAAAAAGGAACTGATAGGGTAAACATGCTTTTGTAGAAAATTAACTAGGAAGGTTATCTAATAAAGAAATTGTTTTGAATCTAGCTGATAACACCACTCATCGCCTGTAAAACCACAGTGTCTGCAGTGAAAATTTCTTCCTAGTTTAACTTCTTAGCCAGTTGAATCATCTGCTCTTAATTGTGAAGCACAGGAAATAATGAAAATAAAAACTGCCTTCTGTTTGGATGAATCTGACATTTATGAAACCTCAGGGGGAAAGTTCAGCATGGAAAAAAATATCTTTAAATGTGGATAAATATAGGCACACTAAAATATGAATTCATTGATTACTACAGTGACATCAAACAGTAAAAAAGAAAATCACAAACTCACAGGAAGCAAGCATTTCTTTTTCCTTTTTTGTCATGTCATGTACATCACATGCAGAAATCTCTGTTCTTAAATTACTTAGAGGGGTTTCATTTTTCAAACCAGTTTCATTCCTATCTATTATAATTGGATGGAGAAATATAAATTGGCTAAAATGCTCAATTGTTAAGCAAGTGACTTATACAAGATACTCCATATTATTTTTATAATAGTTTGAATTATTTGTAGATTTTTAACCAAATCTGAAACCAACATTTTGTTCTGTATTTGTTTTATACTGCACATTTATAATGATTATATATTTTTTCTTGGTTTGAGTCCCCTCAACATTTACTTTCTATATTGAAACCATATTTAAAAATCTTCATTATGCCATCTTTCACAAGTGAGGTTAATATTTGCGGTGTTACAGGTGATGATGTCATCCTATTCTATGATTGAGAACTGATGACTTTTGGGGCCCCTTTTCATTGCAACAGGTAGCTTTATTGAGCATACCCCTTAAAATTGTCCATTATCCTATTTCCATTTCATAGGTGGGCAGATATCTTTTAAGTACTTAATAAGGTTTCAGAAGATATCCTGAGCCATTGCATACCATCGATCAGCTTGTGTTAAATTTCTTGTTCTGGTTTACTAATGCTGCCATTTTGCAAAACACCAGAAATGGATTGGCTTTTATAAAGGGGGGTTATCTGGTTGCAAAGTTACAGTCTTAAGGCCATAATAGTGTCCAAGCTAAGTCAAAATGTTGCTCTTGGGGCATTTTGTCCCCTCTTAGATGCAGCTCCTCTTCAAAATGTCACTGTCAGTTGCTCCAGTCTGGAGCTCTTTTTTAAAGTACTCCAGTGATCCAATAAAGACCCAACCTGAATGAGTGGGGCAACACCTCCCTAGAAAAATAATCCAAAGAAAGTTCTCACCCACAGTTGATTGAGTCACATCTCCATGGAAACACTGAACCAATAGTTTCCAACCTAATCAACACTAATACGTCTGCCCCCACAAGATTGCATTAAAGAATATGGCTTTTTCTGGGGGACATAATATATACAAACAAGCACATGTCTTTTATATTGTTATTTCTGAGTTGCCTTCTAACTCTACTTTTAACCCAGAAACATTGCAGGATTTTAAATGCATTTTAATAGAAAAATTTTTTAAATACAACTATGTGGATAAATGGGAACTGTTAAAGATAATTATTAAAATGCCATTACAAATGCTTTTTTGGAACATGCATACTTCTGCTTTTAGCAGAACGTCTGTCCAGAGTATCTGCTCTATAACCAATTACAAAAGAGGAGATCATGTTTGATAAGGAGTTAATTGGCATCAAACTAGGGAGACCATAAGTCAGAACTATATAAGCGTATCACGGCAAATAATATGATAAAAGATGAGTTCTCAAGTGGACAATTAAGTTTGTATGGATGGGTAACTCAAAGTAATGTAGAGCAGTTAAGTGGTGTGTCGCATTAGGTAAGTCTGACATATTGCAAAATGTAGGGGCTCAGGGATGTAATTGTGGGTATACAGACAGGTAATTGATTAGTACAAGAGAAGCCTGACAGCAGGAAACATTAATCTAATCACAGATGCTGAGAATGGAGGAAACCCAGAAGATTAGAGGAAGGAAGACCAGAACTCAGATACCAGGCAGAAAAACAAGTTTAGGATTGAAAGATGGTAGAATAAGATAATCTAGTTTCTAAAACTGGAGGAGGAAAGAGGCTTGGATACAGAAGCAGGCCAAAACTCAGAGACTGTACTGCATGTTTAAGGTAAGAATGGAACAAATAATAACGTTGATTTGCCTTTTATCCACTAGAGTATGGATCTAGAAATCCATTATATTCATCCTACCTATAAAAGAGGTTGTTACAAAAACCTATGAGAATTTGTAGGAGACAAAGAGAAGAATTCCAGGAATGGTTATTAGACCTCACTGTATGAAACCAACCTGTCGCTTCATCACTCTGATAATCTCAGTAGAAAACCATCTAAGCAGTTTACTCGTGGCCCCAAATATAACATGTTTCTTCCTACCTCCATTCTTTGTGATTTTCTGTCTGTCTGGAAAGCTAAACCTCTTTTCCCAATTTATCTATGTTGTACTCTTCATTTTAGTCCCCACTCAAGTATTATCTCCAAATAACTACTGGTTAAGTTTCCATGAATAGCCTCACCTGTATGACGCTATTACTAAAGTATGAGAGTACACTAAACTACTCTTCGTGGAAGTTTTATTTAACTGAAAATTTCTAAATCAGTGTACCTTTGGATTACTTGATGTTTTGACATGTCTGTGTTTCTATACATTTGACTGGTCAGAGATCTAAAAATATGTGATGAAATCTCTTTTGATCTCCTTTGTTGAACATCTGAAAAAGTTTACTTAGCATGTGGTAACAATTTTAATTTGGGAGCATGCTGATAATAAAAAGATGTGTGTGCATGCATGCATCCACAAGTTAAAAATGAGTTCACATATATTTGTTCTTAGCATTCAGCTTGCCTTTGTTTTTATAAACAGAACCATTAAGCTTGCAGCTTTGATGAGTAAATGGAGAGTAAATGGAGAGTAAATACAGCATATGTCAATCAAAAATTTTGATAACATCTACGTATACTACCTAGTAATTTTATGTATTTGGTGCACCTGCTTGAACATGTTTATTTGATACTTTAGTGAAAATATCATATATAATACCTATTAATTAGTCATTTGAGAAAAATAACTTTCTATCACAACAATATTATTCTCTAAATAAAAGGCATTTTATTTAAGAGTAACAAGTTACTTGAATGATAATACACTATATTCTATACTTTAAAATCCTGCATTCTTCTGTAACCATCTAGATTTTGTAGCATGTTTTCTGAATAACATGTCTTTTTAAAGCTAAATCCCTTATATGAAATGTGAGCAAAATAACATGCATTTATAAATAGTTGTGGTTGACTTAGATTATATTAATACTTTTTTAGAAAAAGAAAAAATTAAAACATCATAATACCTGATAGCATATTACATTGCTATTCTCTGTTTCCGGATATCACAAAGAACAGTCATTTATATGCAAACAGAGGTCTGGTTTTGTTTTATTTGTTTTAATTTTGCCATCTCACACAATGTATTGCATGATTTGAAAAGGCAGTTCTTCTTACCTATATATCTAATTTTGTGGGTTTTTAAATTACTATTATTTCCAAAATATATGATTAGAATTTGTCATAGTGGTGGTCTGTGGGAAAAAGTACTTAAGAAACCTGTTGCATTTTGGTATAGAGTCGATAAAATTTCGTTGCACTAAAGGATACTTAATTACTGTTACATCATCACTACCCCCAAAGAATCTGTCTGCTTTTTGGAAAGCAACTGAAGAACGATCTTTAATTATGCCTAATTAATTACATATTCTCTTGGGATAGTCTATATTTTTTGTTTTATTAAGAATGGCTCAGAGGCAGACTGGAATATGGCTAATTTATATAAGATTATAAGGGAGTGACTCTACTCTATTAAAACTCATGATGGGTACCAGAACTCTGATTACAGTTGGCAGCTGAACCTTTCCATTCCATATATACATTTATAGAAATATGGAGTTTTTTAAATAAATAGAGGATTAATTGAAAATAGCTGAACCAGTACCATAGACTGAAAACACTATAAAGTTAAGTTCTATTGATATTTGTTATGCTCTTATTGTGTGCCTGGTACTGAGTTAGTACTTAGTTATACACCAATGAACAATGAAATTATTGCTAACTTCTGTGAGCTTTTAGTCTCATGGGAGACTCATTTAAACATGCAGGTACAATAGTGGGATGTAAACCTAGGAAGGGAAATTTAGGCTGTTGCCAGAAAACACAGAAAGGATCCCTGTCCCAGATCTTTAGAGAGTGATGAAAAGCTTCAAGAGGAAGAGATATCTAAGCTGTGATCGAAGACTAAGTTGGAGCTAGCTTAGAGGGCAAAAAAAATTGAAAGTAGTTCAGTTGGTGTGGAGATTGGTGTACAATGGGACAGAAAGGTGAGAGACGATGTTGGAAAAAAAGGGTCAAGTTATGGGTTATAAGTTATGCGAAAGACTTTGGTGTTTTTTTAATAAAATAAATGAAAAGCTATTTGGATTTTAACCATGGTAGTGGTAGTTCCAAATATGCATTTAGGAGATCACACTCAGCCCAGAGAAGGAGAAATTAAATAGGAGAAAGTTTGGAGACATAGGGAGGTAATTGCAGTAACCAAATTAGGATAAAAGATGGTAAGAGTGCCTGAGGACTTTCAACAAAGTAGACAGAATGGAGAGCTGGACTAGAATTAAAATTGACAGGACTTAGTGGTAGGTTGAAAGGTAACTGTAGTGTCATCCAATTTGATTGATGAAAGAGCAGGATTTGGCACAATGGAATTAGTGAAAGTTGGGGAGAGAAGAAGTAGAGGAGGGCAGGAAAGATTTGAAGTTCAGTTCTGGATACAATGAATTTGACATGCATGTGGCATGTTGAAATGAAGATATCCAGTTGGCTTTTAGATCAATTGGCATATGATATCTATATTACATATTTGGTGATTGTTTGTTACATGGTAAACTTTGCAAAGAGTAGATGAATGTGTGTCTATAGGTGTGTGTATGAATACTATGTGTCTCTGGATTTTAATTTCAGTCTCTCATTGGTCAAATACATTAGCCAGATGTGACTAAGGGAAATGTCCTCTCTCTTCATCTGTAGGAAGATGTTTCTTATTTTGTTGTGCTGTCCTCTAATAATTAGATAAATTATGATAAGGGCAAGCATATATTGAGCATCTACTGGGTGGTGAGCCTTATCCCAAACATTTCATCTAAATTATTTCATTTAATCCTAATGATTATCAGACAAGGTAGCTACTATTATTATCAGATTTTATAATGATGAAAAGATAGAGGAAGATAAAGTAAGTTACCAAAGGTCACATTGCTAGTGTAGATGGTTGGAATTAAACCTAGACAATCTGTTTTATCAAAGTCGATCCCAAGAATTTGAAGTTTGGATTTAATTCAGCTCCATCAATGCATTTAAAGGAAGTTGCTCATTCCAAATGATTTTTCCTTCCATTTGTGTAGGGCCAAAGGTCCATTCTGTGCGGGGTATCTCTTCTTCAGTTTTTGGGTTACGTCTTGTTGTCTGCCCCATTATTCCCCTTGAAGATGAAGTGCAACTTCCATACAAACTTGAGTTGAAAATCTTCTCATATATGCAAAAACTGAGACTAAGAAATGTTCTGTGTTGCACTTTTAAAACTAACATCTGGCAGCAGTAGATTGGCTTTTCCTCCTATTTGCTTCAGGATTGTACTGCTATATTCTAATTTCCTTTCACATGTTTTTCAAATAATTATAAATCATCTTAATGTTTATATTTGTGTCCTCCACCAAAAATATTGTGTTACTTGAAGGAAGTAATTTTGGCACTTTCTTTTATATCTTTGCATAATATCTTGTTCTTTGAGATTCCAATAAAGATGTCCAATTCCCTGACTTCGTGTTATTTGTATATACTGAGATTTTCATAAAGACAGTGAAGTTTTCAAAAGTTTTCTTTCATAAAATACAGACCTTAAATTATGATGTTACACATTTTCTTACGGGAGGAAGGAGACTGTAATTTTGGTCCTTGAGATTATGTTATGAAAGAGTCTATTACTTGTATTGAGAAATAGTCTTATTTACTAACAAGGATAATTAAAAGGATGTCTGGAATATGAGTTGATGCTCTGACGTTTTTCATGCTTCATGACTTCTCTTGTGTAATTGGTCTACTTTGTCGTTAGAGAGTAAAGATTCTAATCTTTAGATTAGAATTTAATCTGTTTGGTGTTATGTAAGGTAATTATTATAAGTAAATGTTATCTTTTTATATGTCAGAGTTTTTCTGCAATAAAAGTGTAAATGATACATTAATAGTTTGAACACATGGAATAAGTTTAGTGAAATCCCTTTTAGTATAGACTATTTTCTGCTAAATCTAATTATAAGTACTAGGCTATTCATAAGATACATTTCTGAAAAATATTTCAAATGAATCATTTGAAATTATTCCTTTTAAAAACTCTCAGAAGGTTAACTGTGCCTGTAACCTTTTGAGTTTTGGCAAGTAATTCAGGCTTTCATTTTCTTGCTTTAAAAGAAAGGAACCCCCTCAAACTCGAAAGTCTCATACTCTTGTATTAGAAATTGAACTTTTAATTTTTTTAAATAAAAGAACATTGTTGACAGTAAACATTTATATATGCTTAGTATGAGCCAGTCACTGTTCTAAAAGTTTTACATATAATTACATATAATTCTCATATTAATCCAATGAAGTATGCATTTTATTATTGTTTACATTTTATTTTAATTCTATTTTTTAATTTTTAAATTTTTTTCTTCATTAGAGAAGTTGTGGGTTTACAAAAAAATTCATTCATAAAATACAGAATTCTCATATGCCACTCTATTATCAACTCTTAGCATTGGTGTGAAGCATTTGTTACAATTGGTGATAGCATTCTTTTATAATTGTATTATTATATACTATAGCCCACAGTTTAACTTAAAGTTCAGTTTGTGTAGTGTGGTTCCATGGATTTTAATTTTTTTTTTTTATTCTGTTACCATATACACAATCTAACATTTTCCCTTTTAATCACCTTCAGATATATTGGAATAAGCAAACTTGTAGAGTCAGAATCTAGAATATAGGTTACCAATGGGCAGGGTGGGGATAGGAAATGGGTGTTAAGGCTTAAAATGAACAGGGATCCTATTTGGAATGATGTAAATATTTTGGTAATGGATGGTGGTTATGATAGAACAACATTGTGAAAGTAATTAACAGTATTGAAATACATATATCTGAATCCCATTGTATTTTTACTTGATGTATTTGTATTTTATTTTGTTATATCTATAATTAAAGTGGAGTGCAAGTCTTTGATTACATTAGATTTTTCAAAATATTTTACTTTAAAAAGTCACAAGGGTAATTAACATAATTATTCTCTTTTTTAGATGAGAAATTAGTTAAAAATAACTCTATAGTATATGTTAAATTTTAATCCAGTATTTCCCTGAAGAAAAAAAATGTATTTCAATGATTTGGTTTTTTGGCCATAGAGCATTGCCTGTTTATGAAAAACAAAATCTGAATATCATTTGACACATTCATGTGGGTAAAACTGAGTAACTTGAAATTTTAAACAAAACAAACAAAACTTAAATATCTTTTTTTCAGTTTTCACTTCCACTCCACCTCTGACTCTAAAGTAAAGGATATATCTTTAGCATTAGGTATGTGTAACTCTATCTGATGTTGCTTCCCTAGGTGGGGTTCAGTAATTAACTGAATTGCTTTCAATAGTTTATTAGTCATTCAGGGTAGGGAGAAGTTTGCTCTGCCAAGTTTTAACAGTTAAAAGAAAACAGTGGTGGATCATATAGCTGCAATCGGATCCCATGGTTTGCAAGTTTCTTTCCTCCTATTTGTCATCATATTTCAGGTAACATTTGATGATTGTTCTTTTTAAGGTTAAGTATATTTAGTGGGTTTCAATTAAAAGTATACATTGGAATTACCTACAGAATATTTTTTTTTAATGCAGGTAACCAGATCCCAAGCTAGACTAGTGAATTTGGCAAGCATGAGAACCTTTACTTTTTTTTTTTTCCCTAACTCTGTAGGAGATATCCTATTATGCATTTATGCATGATCTTTAACAAACAATGAGTTAAAAACCATTGAAATCTGATGGACTTGTGTCATTTTGCATCTTCACCAGTTACTAACTGTAATTAGAACTTAACAAAGTGAGGCATTTAATAAATGCTCAATAATTGGTAGATATTATTAATATTGATTTTGTTTTAATCAATAAAAAATGATGAGGGGAGGGAATGTGGCACCATAGGATTTGTCCTGGTAGAGTTCCCACTTCGCATGATGGTTCTCATCAATGCTATGGTGATGACCAAGACAGGAATATTCCTTTTCTTTGAAACACAGGCTGTTCATCCCTGCATCCTTTGATAACTTTCTGCTTGCTCTTTCCATTTAACCCATTCAACCTTTGCAACACATGGGTGCACTCCACCCATGACTGCATAATTATTTGAGAAATTGCTTATTACTGAATTCTGCTCCCTCATCAGTTCACTATCTAATAATGAGACATTAGTGGACAAAATAATAAATCATATTTTAAAAGTCATAACATTTGCAAGAGTGACAGGCTGATGAAAACAAATAAACAAATTCCAGACCAAAATTAAAGTCTCTGAAGCTATTGTGCTGTCTAGTCTTGTTTATGGAAATGGCACCTACCATTACCACATTCAATTACAAGACAAATTCTATCAGCATCTCTTAGTACCACACTTCACAACAGATGGTAGAGCATTGTTTCCCAAAATGAGGTCCCAGGACTCGTGCAATCCTGATAAGTTGAAACCATCCTATATAAAATTCACCTCCTCAGTGCTGAAGCATGGTTCAGCACATGGCAGGCAGATGAAACTCTGTGAGGGTCCCCTGTAGCTCAGCCTGAAGCAATGTAACATCACAGTAGATAACTGGAAAACACCTGCAGCTGAATGGATATTCTGGACAGCAATCAGGGATGGCTCAGCTCATTTTGAGCTTAGCTCTTATAATATCTTGGAGACAAAGTGACAGGGCCAGATGTAACAGCAGACTCTGGAAAATAGCAGCCATAAGAGAACACTGTATACTGATGAGTATAATAATGACCCAGAATATAGCTACATTATATATATATATATATAATGACACCTATCACAGTTTTGCAAGATAGTTAAGGCTTCTTGTACTAAATCAATTTTTTAGGATATGGAAATGGACAGGTAAAGCGGTAAGTGACATGCTAAATGAAACACAGAATAGGTTGATGCAGAAGCAGATACAGATTTTAGGGGTCTAAAACCTACAAAAATTTCAGAGTCCTTTTTAAGAAAAATAATACAGGAATGTTTAATTAGGGGCCTGGAAGGAGCCTGTGTCAATGAAGTGCATAAAAGTTTATTAGATTCAGGATAAATTCACCTCTGCATATTGTTTTTTAAAGTTGATGACTTTCTATTCCAACCCAGCTGAGCCCCAAGACCAAAGATCATGCCAGACACAGAGTTAGACATGAGTTTAATGGGACTTATGGACAGCAGAGATTGTTCCATGGGGGTGACCGGCCAGAAAAGATGGAATTAGCATTCTGCAAAGAGCCGGAGGTGCCAGGGGGTGGTTTATAAGGGTTAGGACAAAGACATTCCACAGGGTGTGAGAACAGAGTTTCCGTAGGGTCATGTGATGCAGGGGTGTGGAGATTTGTTATTGATAATGATCGGGGAGGGGAATTTTAATACTTTGTTTATGATACCATTTGTACATTCTTCACCACCACCCCCAGGTCTGATGACCTTTAACCTCTGTCCCGGTCAAGGAAGCAGCTGTGTGAAATAACTCACTTTCCCTATGGAGGGGAAGGGGCCTGGCCCTGGGTCCCCACACTTTCCCAAGGGCAAAAGTGTCCGAGTCAGGGCTTGAATTTTAATAGTGATTGTGTTGTTTTGCTTTATTCAAAAACAAAGGATTCTTTCTGCCATACTCTGCTGCCCTTTCTATTAGAAAATCTAGCAAATTGGCCTGTGTTCCTATACTAATCTACAGAAGTGGATGGAATTATGTAACTACCAATATTATAATAATTCTTCTTGTTCTGCTCCTAAGCCAATAATGTGACCATAATAGGTAAAAGTAGGAGGGGACAGTGTCAACGGGGGAATGAATTCTGGCAAAAATAATAGAGACTCAGACCCTGCGGGTTGTATCTGGCAGCCATTCTCCCCTTCACTCTTGCTTGGAGAGACTCCATTTTGTTCTGTTGTGCCCCTCCTTCCTCCACAAGGCTTAGGGAAGGACTATCCTCTTACTAGCTCAGATAAAACCCTATTTCTGTCTGTTGTCTCATTTTCTTAATAATAATTAGTTTTAAAAGTGATGTTAGACCTCTTCCTTGCCAAGGAAATATGAAGAGTAGTTGAACAGGGGGCTGCTTCAATAGGTTGAGGTAGAATTTCCCTCCCCCCACTTTCTTTTGGTACTGTTTATACATACAAGACCCAGAACTATAGCAGGCATTTTTCAACCATAATGGGGAAGGAAACACAAAAGGTGAATATTGGAGAATGGAAATATAGAGGAACCTGGATCTTTAAGGACATTGTTGATCTAGTGAATATACTAATAATCCTGAAGCTTCTCTACCTCTGGACTTTTTGTTTTGTGAGTTAAAACCTTTCCTTTATTGATTGATCCAATTGATTAATCCAATCCAAAAAACCTTTCTTTTATTGAGTAAGGACTATTTGGAGCTTAGAGTGTCCTTACTAATATAGCTATTTAAGGCAATGAACCATGAGTTCTAAACTGCATAGAAACTATAAGTCTAGGAGGGGAATGATATGAAAGAAAGAGAGTTGTACCTGGATATTTTGATAAGTTTTAGTGTCATGTCACCAGGTATAATAAAACTAAGAAAAAGGGAAAAATATTAGCTTGCCAGAAATTTGAAGAGTTCAAACAGTGCCCAGTTAAATGGGGGAAATATGGAGGAAAAAGCTGAAATGGAGATCAGGCTCATAAAAGTCAAAAAAAAAAATTCGTGAAACGTCTATATAATTAGCTAGCCAAAGAAGTTGGTAGAATTTGAGACGGTGTGGGAGAATGTATGTGATCTATTTGCTCAAGCCCCATTTCAGCAGAGAGGTTGGTGGCTGAAAGTGAAGCAGTAGCATAGCTAACTGTATGTATGAATGACTTGAGATGTAAAGGAGGGGAGTTTTTTCTTGGGAGTATGAGCAGTGGTCCGAAAGCCTCAGTAATCTTGAAGAGGAAATGTTAGCACTCCTTCCTGGCACTGGAAAACTAAACGAATGAGAGCCTCCCAGTGTTCTCTGAGGTTAACCAGATTTCATTTAGGACAAAAGGGTATGAAGAGTGTGGAAAGAGATTGAAGATAAAGGGCAGATCATTTGAAACTTTCCAAAAGATGTAGTAAAAACAAAAAATAGGGAATTTTTTTACACTTTGTATGACACCTACCATCCATATTTGTAAATTGTGGTTTCTTTGTATTTATATTTGAATGATGATCCATGCTGCTCAAAATGTCAACCAAAGATTACTGAGAGTTTATCCATTACTTCTTTACTCTAAGGTGCTGAGAAATTATGGAAAAGTCCTCATTCTTACTTATTAAAACATTGGCTCTTACTTGAGTCCTAATTTCATTTGTAAATTATTTCAGTGCCAAAAGTTGAAGTCAAATCCAGATTAGTGTTTTCGAAATGAGAGTGCTATTATCAATATTGTGGTTTTATTTTTTTCTCTTTATTTTCATCATTAAAGGTGATAATCTTTCTCTTATTCATTTTACTCCCCTAGGACACAAAAACTGGAGGTGACTTGTTGAATTTTAGTTATGTGTGGTCTAGTTCCCTAAATTTGCCATGATCAGTCAACTCTTAATAGAAATAAATTTCAGCACTTTACTTAGATTTACTTAATAGGTTTATTATTTTGGATGACCATACTGATCTTTTACATTTTAATGTTTGGCCCAGCCCATATTAGATTAGGTAAATAAATCTATTCATAATTCTTTTTTTCTAAGTGGTAGAGGAATTTACTTTATTGTTCTGAGTATTTCAACTAGTTGTGGTATTATCAAAATTTTATAGTGCACAATCTTGTGTAATTCTCACCATGATATATTTTTAGAATTAGAGAGTACCTTAGATATTTGTTTCTAATTCTTCATAATTTTAACATTTTATAAATTGAAGATTTAATTTTGACTATGCAATTTTGCCAATTTGGATAAGAATGCCTAATATTTTGCATTTCTAGAAGCCAAATGTGCTAGAGATTTCAATTGCTATTTTTTTTAAAGGAAAAAACCCACTAAGATACAGTAAACTCTTAAATAATTTGGAATTGTTTCAAATTATAAGAGTGACAGGACCATTTTTCAAGGAAATTTGTGTGGTAAATTCCTCTTAGAAAATAAGCAATATATTTGGATTTGAGGTGATGAGATGAATTTGAATATCAGGGATGTAATTATTTTATTCAGCAAAATAAGACCTAATAAGTCTCCGATATCCAAGAGATTGGATGTTCAAAGTCCTAAGAGTGACCTTTTGAATTCTGTGGTTTTTTTTTTTTTTTTTTTTTTAATGTTTTTGGTGATCAGTATACATAAATATTAGTGGATGAAAAACACATATAGGGTATAGCTTGTTTAAAAAAAAAGATTTTTACTTACAATAATGTGGATCAACAGATACAAAATAAGTCCCATCAAAGTAAAAATAGTTATAACTGTAATGTATCTTGGCTGAACCCATTCCCTTTAATAAATCAGTAACTCTTGCTTCCAAAAGTCAGTGTTTTAATTTCCTCAGCTGCTCAAAGCAGATACCAAGAAATGGTTTGCCTTAAATGATGGGAATTTATCTGTTTATGGTTAGAGTCTGGGAAAATGTCCAAATCAAGGCTTCATCAAGTCAATGCTTTCTTCCTAAAGACTGACTGCTGGTGATCCTTGGCTCCTCTGCCACATGGCAGAACACAAGGTGTCTTCTGGTTTCTCCCTTTTCTTATGGGTTCCACTGCTTTTACTTTTTGCTTCTGTGGCTTTCTCTCTCTTTGTCTGGATTTCATTCTCTTCTATAGGGCTCCAGTAAAAGGACGAAGACCCATTCTGATTGAGGTTGAGTCATACCTAAACTGAAGTAGCCTCATTAAAATATCCCACTTAAATGGGCTTACAACTTCAGGAAAGGATTAACTTTAAAAATATGTTTTCCAGGGGTATGTACAGCTTCAGTATGGGATTATAACAAAAAGTCATGACTTACTTCAGCAAAAAATAGTACTTGATATGACTGAATTAAATATTAGTTTTCACATGTTCTATACTAAGCAGTCATTGAAGTGCATTTATGGTCTGTAACTTCAGTGAATATAGTTAATATTAAGTCCTAAATCACATAATCAGTATCACATTATGAATATTTGTATTACAAAAATCTTGAAATACTGGTATGTGGCTACACACATGCTAGTTGGTTTTTTATAAGAGGCTTAGTTGATTGAACCAGCTTGTCTAATAATTTTGGGTAGTGGTTCTCAAAGTATGGTCCCTGAAGTAGCAGCATCAGCATAACCTGAGAATTTGTTAAAATCAAATTCTCAGGTCCTGCCTCAGAGCAACTGATTAAAAACTCTGGGGGTGGATCCCAGCAATCTGTGTTTTATCAAGCCCTGTAGGTAGTTCTTATATGAGCTGAGAGTTGAGAACCACCAATTTAGAAGCTCCAGCCCTGCAGTTACACACACCTAAGGTCAAATCCTGGCTTCTTCCTTCATTTCTGTATGAATCTGGGTGAGTTGCTTAACTTTTCCAAGTCTCAGATCTCTAATTTGTAAAATGGAAAAATAATAATACCGACATCATATGGCTGCCATGAGGATTAAATGATAATATAAAATATGTTGCATAGTTCTGATACACAGTAAGCACAAAATTAGTAATGATTTTTAATACAAATGTCAATAAATAATTCTTGAGATTCACTGAAACTTTTTAAAACACTGTTTCATCAATATATTTTTTCTGATATTGAGTGCTCATATTAAACTTAATCACATAAGTAGCCATAATAAAACATGGCTTAATTCATTTGATCCTTGCATCAAACTTATATGACAAACTATTAACCCTACTTTTCAAAAGAGGAAAATAATAGTAGAGAAAAATAATGGATAGTAAGTTATGAAACTGGATTTCAAGCCAGGAAGTCTCAATATAGAGCTTGTGCTCTCATCTATTCCTGATTTTGTGTTTTTAATTAGTGTTTTTCACTAGTTTGCATTCAGTTAATTTATGTACCCTTGATAGATTGAGAGTTTTATAGTGAGAACTAGTTATTTTTATTGACATCTTAAAAGAAAATGATTCTGATTGGATTTAAAGCAACTTTCCTTGTTAAAACCATCAGACCTCATTGGACTGCTGTCTGTTATTATCTGTGGTGAGCGAAGAAGGAAGCTAAATAAAATATCCCTGATTTGAAAAAGGTATTTATTTACTCATTAGAATATGCAAAGCTAAATGAATGCAGGTACACAGAAGATAAATATACACTGTTACATTCCTTGAGTGCAGTAGAAACATAAGGGGGACAGATGTGGGAAGTAAGAGGAATAAGAAATTGTTGGAATAATTGGAATCAGATTAATCCCAAGCCAGATTTTATAAGGGTAGGTACTAATAAATGAGGAAAATTTTCCATATTTATCTTTAGTTTAGGAATCACAGGCAGAATTTGTAAGGAGATTTTCTAATTGGCAAATAGCACAAGACGGGTATGTATGAGGATTAGAAGGAAGAAGGAGAAGAGAAAGACAGGAAACAAATAGAAAACTAGTTACCAAATAAGCCACTCTGATTTCAGGGCAGTTCAGTTTTTTGAGGTGAGTGAAGTAGTAAAAGGAAAAACGAAATACCCAGTGGTAGAGTAAGTTAGTAAGTTGATGAATGTTTAGAGTCTGGTGAATAGAGGCTGTAAACTTTGTAGGTGTTTAAGGTTACCACTGCACTGAATTTTCAAAATGAAGGGATTAAATACAGAAATTAAAGAAAGAGATTTAGTAGAGTTTGTTAGTTATTTTAATAGATTTAAAAGAATGAGTGATGTATCTATAAGAGCAAGTTTATTATAGATTATTATAGTGTGTTTAGAAAAACACTTCAGGATTATAATCTTAGAGTGAGGGCATTTTATATCTTTGCAAATTAGGCAAAAGCACCCTTTTCTCTAGACTCATGCAGCCCTGAGCACAGTTTAGCTTGTGAACCTGAAGCTACATTTTTGTCCCTACATGCCTGTTTTGCTGAGTGCACTTGTGCAGTGAATAATCTGCACAACTGTGCATGTGCTCCTTTTATTTTATTAGTAATTTTTGTCAATTATAGAATGAGGAGAGAATTTTCAGTAACAAAGTAGGTGAACATCTTCAAAATACAGATGAAAAATGAAGCCCAGGGACAAGGAAAACTTTTCTAAATCATTGATTAGCAATGATGGTTGTAAGCAGCTAATGGCATCCAGGATTATTCTAGAAGGAATTAAGGCACTAAGGTAATTTAAAATCAAGTTTTGACTTACATAAAATATGTTTCATAAGAATTTTGTTGATTCTATTCTTTGAATAAATCCCATGTGCATTTATTTTATTCCTAGTGCTGTACGAACCTCAACCATCTTTGAATAATGCATCTTTTTCCCAATTCACTCTTAAATTCATTATTAAATTTTCCCAGATTAATTTCATTCATTGCTATTATTATTTAGTAATTCACAGTTACGTAGTAATTGTATATTCTCTACCTAGGACACACAACTAAACATTTAGTACTAGAAGTTGAACTGTTGCCTTTCTGAACTTAATGCCTGTACTCTTAACCATTTGTCTGTGTTGGCTCCTTAAGAATTTATAATAAAAATAATAATGGCTAGTTTTTATTAAGTGCTTTAGGCTGTATCAGGCAGGATATTAGGGCTTTATGTGGGTTATCTCATTTAATTATAACAGTTAATATCCACTATTATTATCCCTGTTCCACAAATGAGGAAACTGAAGCATGGAGTAGAGAGGGGAGCTTTAACGCCACAACCAATCTCTTAATCTGAGCTAACCTAAGCTACAACATTTATCTCCAGATTGCTAATGATTAATGTTTTGGGTACTATTGTATATATAGATAATGCTTACCTATTCCACTGTACTTAAGGAATTATAAACTACTTTTTAAAATGTCTTTTTTCCTAATTATGCACCATTCCTTAACAATCATTCTTGCTTTAGATGCCTAAAATCTTGAATTAGTTTAAGTCCCCTTAATATTTCATAGAGCCATAATGGTGTTTTATATTTCTCAAGTTTCACGACATTTAGACATTGAGGAACAATGTTTTATTCATAATAACATTCTGTTCCTTGGACAGTGAAATGTAATTCAGCATGATTTAGTCTGAGATCACATATCTTGGATCACTAAGAGAGAAGTCAGTTTAGTGTAGTCTGAAGAGTGCTAAAAAGCAATCTCAGGAGATGTGATTTATATTAATGGACCAGTTATGAACTGTTGTATGACCTGAGGCAATACACTTTACTTCTATGAATCTTACTTTTTTCTTCTGTAAAGTGAGGAACTTCTAATTTTTTCTTTCAGTTAAAGTATCAGGCAGTAGAGTCTTAAGAGTATAATAAACCAAATTTAATATTGGATTAAGGTAGCATTTTAGAAGTCTTGAATATCCTGGAGATCACTATAATGAAAATAATTTATCATTGTGCAGTAGATGTTTAGAGTTGCTATTAGTAGATAATTTCAATTCCTAGAAAGAAAGCAGAATCAATTGCATGTGTGACTGACATCCCATGGTCTGTAATAAATGTTGAGCATTTTTAAATGTTTTTATTTTTTTAATTATAGAAGTTGTAGATTAACAGAAAAATCATGTAAAAAACATACAACTTTCCTATATATATCCCTATTGTTGACCCTTTGCATTAGTGTGGTACCCTTGTTGCAATTGATGTAAGAATAATAAAATTGTACTATTAACTATAATCCATAGTTTAAATTAGGTGTATTTTCCCCCATACACCACCCTATTATTAAGACCCTGTATTAGTGTGGTACATTTGTTATAATTCATGAAAGAACATTTTTATACTTGTACTATTAACTAGAATCCATTATTTACATTAAGGTTCACTATGTTATACAGTCCTATGTTTTATCTTTTAATTTTTATTCTAGTAACATATTTATGACCTAAAATTTCCCCTTTTAACCACATTCATGTATATAATTCACTGCTCTTAATTATACTCACAATATTGTGCTACCATCACCACCATCCTTTTCCAAAACTTTATAGTCAACCTTTAGAAATTCTGTGAAAATTAAGCATTAACTAAATAGAAATTCTGCCCAAATTAAGCATTAAGCAACCTGTTTTTGTTTGTTTCTTTTAGTAATGGCTATTTTTCTTTTGATTTTCCTTGTAGCAAGCACCATTCAATCATTTCTTATTCATTATTTCTTCATTTATTTAGTCAGGAATTAGTTTTTTCATGTTATCTTTACAGAGCCTTATGCATGTGTGGCACATAGTAGGCAATCAATACATATTTATTAAAAGTGAGTGAATTTGTTCAACTGACATATATTAGGCCACTATTTCATTTTTAACTCAATACTGATTTTTTTTTTAAATGTAAAGATGAGTAAGTTCCAGTTCTAGTCTTTGAGAGTCTCAATATCTAATGAGAGAAACAGACATAATTATTGCAGTGTAACATGATAAATGCTCTAATTGAGACACAGCTACTACTGTATTGAAGAATCTTATAATATTTGAGAGAAGAGCTCTGTTTCACTAGTTTGCCAGTTAAATCAAGCTCTACCAGGTCAAAAAAGAAGGAAAAGACTATTGTAGACAGAGGAAAGGAAATGTGCACAGGGACATGGCATATTTAGATAATAGAGAAAATATTGCAGCATAGGATTTAGGGATAAAGGGGGAAAACTGAGGTTGTAGAGCTTCAAGAAAAACTGTGAAGATGCTTGAGAGCCATTTTAATAATTTCTACCTAATTTTAGGTTGCTTAGTTAAACAATCAACTTAGAGCTAAATAAGACAACTTGGAGGCAATAAAGATTTTAATGTAAGGGAGTGACAGGAACATACTTGGTGTTTCAGAAGATAACTAAAATGGAATAATTACCAGGCCAAGCAAGATGGGGAGGATGGGTAAATAGAAACCAGTTGGCAGACAGTCTTTCTGAAAGATTGCAAGCTACTTTTGGGCCTTTACATACTTATTTAGTAACAAGTATTTGAGTGTATCCTACAAGTTTTGTAAACTTGTTTATTTACCATAAACTACTCTATACTAATGCCAAAGTATTATGTACCTTTAAGACATCATACCTACTTATTTTTAAGTTCAAGGATTAGATAAAAAATGCACATCATTAGAATTTCTGTTAATATTCTATGACAATGATTGTTTTATGTTGCCCTGGAGTGTGCTCACTCATTTTAGATATTATTGGTCTAGAACAGTGGTTCTCAACCTTAGCCGGCTATTAGAACCTCGTGGCTGTACCTTGGAACAATTATATCTGAATCTCTGGGGTTAGGACCCCAACATCTCAATCTGTTTCCCCAAGGGATTCCAGTGAGCAGCCAAGTTTAAGAACAGCTTAAAGATATTAGAAAGATAATCTCAACCCTGAGCACAGAGGAACCAGGGAAGAGGACTGGTATATTATATTAGAATAACAAAGGTAACTATTCCAAACTAAAGTTTTCTATAGATTCTGATATATCCATCTTGGGATGTAGTATATGCTTCGAGTTCACCTAGACTGAATTAAAGTCACTGAGTTAATCTAGAAAAACAAGTTGGCTAGGATCTGATTTAGCATAGATTTGGTTTGAGAGAAAATTCTGTGACAAATTTGACTATTTGGATATGGAGTTGATATATAGAGAGATTGCAGGTTGGCTCTAGGGTTTCCTTGTTTACTCATATACTTCTATGAAGAATACACAAGAAATAAAAGTGGTTATTGTTATTTATTTACACTTTTAGTGGAGTAGTGATAGTGGTGAAGTCCACGTATATTTACAGTTCAACCCTATAAGGCATACAAGTAGTTGTGTACCAAGAAAGTTGAAACTATTAGTTTGGAATTTGGGAGAAACATCCAGGCTAGAATTGCAGATTCTCACTTAAAGACAATAGGCAATATCATGCTATTGAGTAATATCATTTAGTCAGGAAGAATATTTAGCACAAAAAGAACAGAAAAAAAGGACCTTGGAAAAGCATCCAGTAAAGAAAACCAAGGAAGAGTAATTGGAGAAATGGGAGACAGAAATCAATATGGTGGGTCCTAAGAGGGAGCACAGAGCCAGAAGGAGGAGGTGGTCCAGAGTGACAGATTCCATACGACAGTCAAGTAGAAGTGAACCTGAAAATAGGCTTTCTGATTATGGCAATTAAGAGATCTTTAAAAACTGAAATGAGGATGGTTTCAATGAAATGAGGACAGTAGAAGTTAAGGCAGTGTGTCTCAACTTGCAAATTTTTTTGGCAGTGGAGCAAAAAGTAAAGGAAAGCACCTTCAGGGAAAGTTTGAGGGGATTTTTTTATATGATGGGAGAAATATGGGCATATAGAGTAGTAAAATATAGTAGAAAGACGAAATGGTGCCACTGAAAACCTAACTTGTGTGACTTACTCTAACTGAGCCAGGATTATTTTAGATATGCAGTGTTCTTTTTCACCAGCTGAAGTATTTTACATTTTAAAAATTGTATTTTATTTTAATATGTTGTTTTAACATGTGGTACTCAACCTCAGTCAATAATAAGTCAATAATGCATGTGAAAATAAATTTTTATTTTATAGATGTTAAGCCAAAGTTTTCATTTTGACCTTTTTAAAATTAAATACTGTCAAAAAGAAATATTTGCTAAAGAAGAATAGTTATGAGCTCCAACAGTAGTTAATTCTGTGGATACATTTTTGATTTGGTTATAGTCATCATTCCACATGAATATCAACTACAAACAAATATAACGAATGTTGGCCATTAGATCTATCAATTTCAATAAGAACAACAACTGTGTGGTATGAGATGATATTTGTTGTGAATGATCCCCTTGGTGGAAAACTGTGTAGCAGAAAATATGTCTTTATAGGCCTTCCACTTCTGTTTCAATGTGTCCTTTGGCCCTTGCTTTAAAATTCTCCTCAAATTGACATTGGTTTGAACTTTCTCTTGAGCCTTGCCTTCTCATCATCAGAATTTAATGTTTGTCAGTAGAATGAATGAGGATAGTTTATTTGCAATAAGATGTTATTGATGCAGTTTTAATTATTGGCCAAAGGTGTTTGCACAGCTTATCTATATTCTGATCAGCCAGCACATGTCAGGAGTTTGAGACTCAACTTGACAAAATCAGGAAACAAATTTGACTGTCTACCTCGGGACAGGCAACCTCTTGGGGTCTCGTTCAATCTAACCTAGCTCTAGATGGTAATAATAATAGCTGGAAATAACATCCACTAAAACTTATTCAGCAGAAAGTGCAACACATTAATATTAACCATAGCAGCTAATATTTCTAGCTCTTATTTAGTGTACTGGGCACATATTTAAGTGTGTCACATGTAGTGGTTTATTTAATCCTCGTAAGCATTCTATGAGATAGTTCCTATTGTCATCCCAATTTTATTATCCTTCTTTTATGAATAAGGAAAGTGAAATACAGAATGGTTAGGTAACTTATCCAAAGTCATATGCTTTGTAAAGGGATGAAAATCAAGTTTCTTATCCAAGCAGTCTGGCTCTAGAGTTTCTACCCTTAAACATTGAACTATCCAGATTTATCCATTAAACTTAAAATAAATTTGCACAGGAAAATACCCATGTCAAAGGTGGGAGTATTTTTTGCCAGTAATAACCAAATATGTGTGTGTTGTTTATAGAATCAAATTAAAGGTCTGCAAGGGGAAGTACAAGGTCAGGCTAATTTCTCATTGAAATTTAATTAAAGAATTTCTTCACACTGGAAAGTTCCTGGTGGAGGATTTGAGGTTCATTCATTTGTTCACTCATTGAACAATAGTTATTGACTGTCTACCGTTCCATCAACACTGTTTTTTGTGCCAGGGACAAAAGCTTTCTTGGAATTCATAGTCTTGTGGGGGAAAAGGGAGATAAAGAAACAAACAGATATAGCATGCTATATTATAGTATAATGTAATAAAACATGACCATAAAAATAAGATTTTGATCCTATAGGTGTGCTTTAAATTCAGAAGAATAAAATTGTGCATAAATGGAAAGCTTATGGAAGTACTGTGCTATACCTCAGTCCTGTGAAATAAGATACTAAGATCTCATCCTCCTACATCCCACAGTAATTTGGGCAAAGAATAAAAAAGTATTTGTGAAACTCCCTTGAGCAACTGGGGGAAAATGTGGAAATATTAAACTTCCCCACTGGAATAGTTCCTGATATTCTCGCAAGAACTGGGGACTACCAGTTTAATATGCCAAGTCCTCAATCTTATTCCTGCAAAAAGCTATGCCTACTTATAATTATGCCTAAGAGTCACCTCCAGAGAGCCTCTTTTGTTGCTCAGATGTGGCCTCTATAAGCCAATTCTGCAGGTAAACTCACTGCCCTCCCCACCTAGGTGGGACATAACTCCCAGGGATGAGCCTGGTCCTGGCATCATGGGATTGAGAAACCCTTCTTGGACCAAGAGGGAAGAGAAATGAAACAAAATAAAGTTTCAGTGGCTGAGAGATTTCAAATACAGTCAAGAGGTCATGCTGGAGGTTATTGTTATGCATTATGTAGATATAACTTTTTAGTTTTTAGTTTATTGGAATAATTAGAAGAATACCTGAAACTGTTGGACTGTAATCCAGTAGCTTTTATTCTTGAAGATGATTGTATAAGTATTTAACTTTTATGGTGTGACTGTGTAATTGTGAAAACCTTGCCACTGGCATTCCCTTGATCATCCAGTGTATGTATGAGTAAGGAAATAAAGACAATAAATAAATAAATAATAGAGGGAGATAAGAGATATGGGATGTTTTGGGTGTTCTTTTTTATTTTTTCATTTTTGGAGTAATGAAAATGTTCAAAATTGATTGTGGTATTGAATGCACAACCATATGATGATACTGTGAATCACTAACTGCACACTTTGGATGATTGTCTAGTATGTGAAGATATCTCAGTAAAATTGCGTTTAAAAAAAAACTCATCCCTTGAGAGGGTCTATGGGAAAGTGTATATCCACAGACATAGAAACTGGCTGAGACAAATAGCTAAGGCAGCTAAGAAAAAAAAAAAAAAAAAAAAAACACTTCAACTTAAGGGGTCAAAATGCTTCCCAGAAAACAATTCTGATATAAACCATAGCATAAAACTTAGGCCAGAAAACCAAAGCATGGTGAAGCATGAAAGGGAACCAAAGAAAACAAGACAAGCTTGTTAGGGAAAAAAGTACACAATGCTTTAAAACTGTGATAGTTCATTTTTGTTTTATTTTTCCAGCAAGTTGAAGAAAGATCTTTGCACATTCTTAAAGACAGATGTCATTTGTTGCTTGTTGAGTAAAGGGCTGTTTCAAAGTAAATAACTCAATCCTTTAGTGTCTGCTTTAATAGTTCCACCTGCTTTGTTTCATTCTAATTATTTTACTTGTATTTCAGAATTATGAAGAGATATACTTAATAGAAAAGTGCAAATAGGAAGGCTGGTGTGTGTGTGTGTGTGTGTGTGTGTGTGTGTGTGTGTATAAAATTCAGAATGGAAAAGAAATTTTTTTTCCTATTTTGTTTGGTTATCTGAAAATGAATGCCTTCACCTTCATACTTGCTTAATTTTCTACTCTAGAAATTGCTCACATAGCTTGTGGGATATAATTGTCCAAGGTCCTATTAGAGTAAGCTGGCCAAGAAAGAGCATTTCTTTGGATGGCTTACCATTTAAACAGCTTTGTTTTATAATGAAGTGCAAATTGACAACCTATACAAAGAATATTTGTGTGTAGTGTATTTCTTCAAAGTGTATGATACACAAAAAAATCAGAAATGTCAATTGTATTAAATGTGTGACTTTATAGGAAAATTGGAAAATGTCCCTTTTGCAGTTAATTAAAAGTATAAGTATGTATTCAGTTTTAGAGTTTGCTTTGAAAAATATTACCAGTGAATATGGACTAAATATGTGTTTATCATGAGTCTATTAAATGGTGAATACTGTATATATTTCCAAGTCAGTCATACTTAGAGAGCAATGTGAACAGATGGTCATTTCTTAATGTTTTTGGACTAAACAGAGTCACTTTGGAGAATACTGGTTAACACCAATATTCAATTATTACTTTTTAAAAAAAAATTTATTTGAATAAGGAACACAATTTAACTGCATATTCTTTTTGTTGTCTATTTTCTAAAAACCAATGATTTCAGGGGCATGAAAATTAAATTGAGTTTTCTCAAGTATTTTCAAGTGTAATTTTAATTTAAAATGTTTTAACAAATTTCTTTTTTACAAGAAAGTGTAAAATATTTAAAGTGGTTTCCAGTTTAAGCATATTTTAAGGGATCACCATGGTCCTTGGAAACATTAAAGACAGTGGGAATATTTAAATTGTGCCATGGGTAGTATTAGAACTGAACTAAATGACTAGGTGGGAAGAATTTGCCAGTGGAATTTGAAAAATCTGATAAATGGAAAGAACTTGTCTGTGAAAATTGATAAACCGAAGTTCTAGCTATAATTTCTTGGGCAAAATTTTGAGACAATGAGGATTGTTCTGGGGACTAAATCAGATTGTTTTGTTTATTCAAAAAATATTTATTAAGCTCCTTACTGTGAAAGAAACAGCGTTTAGACCCCAGGTATCCTAAGATAAATAAGAAATTGGATCTTAGTGGAGATACCAAGATGGAAATGAGACATATTGATATAACAATTCAGTTCTAAAATGAATAAGATGTGTAATAAAGATATTTACAGCTAACATTTTTGTGCACCCATTCTGTGCCAGACACAGTGTGCTAAGAGTAAGTAGTGGGAGGAAGACATAAGTAATGAAAAAAATAAGTTAAGGATTTTCTTGTACAACACTGAGTGTAAAGTAAGCTCATCGTGCTTTTTTTTTTCTTTACTACCTCCAAACTGATCAGTAATAAAATTTTAGAATACTGAGGCTGTGAAAGACAAACTTTTTAAACCGTTTTATTTTGGAAACATGTTTCTTTAAAGAAATTTTAGACAATTGTTGAAGCTAATATGATTTATGATATGGAGTTTTTCATCTTTATATATAACATTAATCTTATTTCAAGATATTAAATAAGTAGAACAAATACCTACATGGGAAAGTTCAACTAAATCTATACTCTTTTTTTTTAAAGAATTTGATTTAAAATCTTTATATTGGGGTAGCAATGCATCCCTTCTATGGCATTATACTGATTTAGTGAATAAGAGCACTGGTTTTAGAACTAAACTGATATGGTTTGTATTCCTGGTTTTTGTACCACTTTATTTCTTAGTTTTCTCATCAATAACATGGGGATAAGAGTAGTATTAAATTCATTTGGTTCTGGTGAAAATGAATGAGATGAATATATAACAAATCTTTCCTAGCACAGTTCCTAGCAAAGTATAAAATATTCAATAAATGTTAATTCTGTTTTTTAAAAAAATAAACAAACCTTGCTCCTAATAAGCAATAAGTGCATGCTAAATATTAGTTTTGTTTGATTATTTTTTATGGTACTATGATAAAGTACCTTAGTAATATTGAATATGAAATGTAATTCTTGCTTTCAAGGGTTTCAAGAGCTCAGTGATTAAAAGTGTAGGATTTGGAGAGAGAGGAGAAGATGGCAGCATAGAGAGGAGTGGAAGTTAGTTAGTCCCCTCAGAGCAGCTAATAAACAACCAGGAAAAACTAGTAAAAGATCTGGAATAACTGCTGGGAGATGAACGTTACTCTCCACACATCGTGCAACAACCCGGAATGGGAGAAATACCTGAGATCACAGCATAAAATCTGTAAGAAAAACCTGCAGACCTGAGCCAAGAGCTCCCTCCCTCATGGCAGCCTGAACTGCACAGCCTTGTGGTGCTAGAGAGCAGCACTCTCTGAACAAGAGAATATATCTCAGCCCACCTCCAACTGGAGTTTTAATGTTAACCGCTCCATACAAACTACAAAGTCAAGCAGACAGAGGTTTTTGGTGATGACTGACCTTGGAGAGTCAGGGGACATATTTTTCTCAGGATGGGGAGCCCAAAGGATCAGGTGCTATCTCTGGCTGACAGGTGAATCTGGGGGATGTAGACTGGCCCTGAAAGGGGGCTTTCTGTCCCTTTCTCTGTCTCTCAACCTGAGCGGCTCAGTGGAGTAAGCCTCAGCCATTTTCAGCTCGCAGTTCTCTGCAGTAGAGAAAGCCTCAGCCGTTTTAAACTCGCAGCACTCTGACCCAGACAAGGGTGGAGAAAGCAGAGACAGAGAAACAAAGAATCTATCTATATGCAAATGACCTCTCTCTAGGGGGCATATCTTCCCAAGAGGAAAGAGGTGGGGCCCAGCTCTACTACCCACCTTCCATTCAGAACCAGATCCCAGAGCCTGAGGGAAAACAGCCATGGGCCACACCTCCTTACACCAGTCTGGAATGACAGGATGACAGGCACCACCTGCTGGGCAGAAAAGCACAGGGTGTGTCAATCCTCTAAGACACACTATTAAGGAAACCAGATACTGAATATTTCTTCCTTCTGGGACCTGAGCCTGTTCTTATCTGGGAAAACCTGTTTGGGTGGCCAAGGAGGTCAGATGCCGAGACAACAGAAAACTACAACGTACACTAAGAAAAATGAAGTTATGGCCTAGTCAAAGGAACAAACTTACACTTCAACTGAGATACAGGAATTTAAACAACTAATGCTAAATCAATTCAAAAAGTTTAGAGAAGATATGGCAAAAGAGATAAAGGCTATAAAGAAAACACTGGGCGTACATAAGGCAGAAATCGAAAGTTCGAAAAAACAGCTGACAGAAACTATGGAAATGAAAGGCACAACACAAGAGATGAAAGACACAATGGAGACATACAATAGCAGATCTCAAGAGGCAGAAGAAAACACTCAGGAACTGAGAACAAGACACCTGAAAGCCTGCACACCAAAGAACAGATAGAGAAAAGAATGGAAAAACATGAGCAATGTCTCTGGGAACTTAAGGACAAAATGAAATACAGGAATGTATGTATCATTGGTGTCCCAGAAGGAGAAGAGAAAGGAAAAGGGGCAGAAGCAATAATAGAGAAAATAATCCATGAAAATTTCCCATCTCTTATGAAAGACATAAAATTACAGATCCAAGAAGCACAGCATACTCCAAACAGAATAGATCTGAATAGACCTATGCCAAGACACTTAATAATCAGATTACCAGATGTCAAAGACAAAGAGAGAATCCTGAAAGCAGCAAGAGAAAAGCGATCCATTACATACAAAGTAAGCCTTTATAAGACTATTTGCAAATTTCTCAGCAGAAACCATGGAGGCAAGAAGGAAGTGGTATGATATATTTAAGATACTGAAAGAGAAATACCACCAACAAAGAATCCTATATCCAGCAAAACTGTCCTTCAAATATGAGGGAGAGTTTAAAATATTCTCTGACAAACAGACAATGAAAGAGTTTGTGAACAAGATACTTGCTCTACAGGCAATACTAAAGGGAGCACTACAGACTGCTAGGAAAAGACAGGAGTGAGAGGTTTGGAACACAATTTTGGTTGATGGTAGCACAGCAATGTAAGTATACTGAACAAAGATAACTGAGAATATTGTTGAAAGAGGTAGGTTAGGAGCATGTTGGACACCAGAAGAAAAGAGGAAAGATAAAGACTGGGACTGTATAACTCAGTGAAACCTAGAGTGTTCAACAATTGTGATAAAATGTACAAATATGTTTTTTCATGAGGGAGAATAAATGAATGTCAATCCTGCAAGGTGTTAAAAATAGGGAGATATTGGGGGGAAAATACAATCAACATAAACTAGAGACTATAATTAACAGAACCATTGTATTATGCTTCTTTTAATGTAACAAAGGCAATATACCAAAGCTAAATGCAGGTAAGGGGGGGACATAGGGGAGGGGTGTGAGGCTCTTGGCATTGGTGGTGGTGTCTGACTCTTTATTCTACTTTGATCTCAGGTTATCTTTCCTTTTGCTGCTTCCTAGCTGTCATGTTTTTTGTGTGTTTTTTTTTTCTCTATCTTTTTTCCTTTTCTTTTGCCTCTTTACCTTCTCTGACTCTTCCTCCTGCTTTGTGGAAGACATGTAGATATCTTTAGATAGGTAGTGGTGAGGGTGGTGAACACATAAATATGTGACTATACAGGGAGCCATCGATTGTTTACTTAGGATGGAATGTATGTGGTGTGAACAAAATCATCTTAAAAAAAATGGGTTGATGACAAAACCTTGAGGACAATATACTGTGTGAAATAAGCCAGGGACACATAAGGACAAATATTGCAGGGTCTCACTGATAGGAACTAATTATAATATGTAAACTCATAGACATGAAATATAAGTTACCAAGATATAGAACAAGGCTAAAGAATGGCGAGTGGTTGCTTAGTATAAGCAGAATATTCAACTAGGTTGAACTTAAATGTTTGGAAATGAACAAAGGTGACGGTAGCAAGATGTGAGAATAACAGTGCTGAATGGTGCGTGACTGTGGTGGAAAGGGGAAGCTCAGAGTCATATATGTCACCAGAAGGAAAGTTGGAGGTTAAAAGATGGAAATGTATAAAACAGTGAACCTTGTGGTGGACAATGTCCAAGATTAACTGTACAAATATTAGAAATCTCTTTCATGAACTAGAAAAAAAATATGACACTACAACTAGAAGTTAATAATAGAGGGGCATATAGGAAAAAATATACCTATTGCAAACTATATACTACAGTTAGTAGTATTTCAATGTTCTTTCATAAACAGTAACAAATGTACTATACCAATACTATGAGTCTACAATGGAGGGGGGTGGTTAGGGATGTGGGAGGATTTGAGTTTCCTTTTTTCCTTTTTCTTTTCTTTTCTTTTCTTTTTTTTTGTCTTTATTTCTTTTCTGGAGTAATGAAAATGTTCTAAAAATTGAACAAAAATTAATTGTGGTGATGGATGCACAGCTGTATGATGGTACTGGGGGCAACTGATTATACACTTTGGATCTTTGAATAATTGTATGGCATGTGAACAATCACAATTGAAAAAAAAAAAGTATAGGATTTGGAATCCTTTACAACTTAATGTGACTTAATTTTCCAGAATGTATTTCTCCATTTGTAAAATAGTAAAAACCCTTCGCCAATTTTTTTGTGAGGATTAAGTGAGATTCAGTAGTTAACACAGTCTTCCATGTACTAAGTGCCAGATTTTTGGTTATTTGGAGTAGAGGGATGAGAAATGATCGGATGAACAGTTATGTACTAAATACAGAATGGTATTTAGTACAATGCATGCTTTTATATTTTATAAAAATAATGTACGTTCTCCATAAAAATGGGAAACTTCAAAATGTACTATAAAGGAGAAAATTAAAATCATCCATAACCTCACTATTCAGAAATGACTCCTTCTAATATTTTATTATCTGTTCTTTATCCCTCTGCTTTCTGCAGATAGTTTAGTTACTTGAGCTTACAAAATTAGAAACATATTTTACATCAGCCTTTCCAAAGTGCATTACTAAGAACTCTGTTTTAGAAAGAGATAAATAATTTTCTAATAACTGAGAAAAATTAATGAAATAAAAAAGTTGCCATGGTCAGATATATTTGATAAATACTGAAGTACAAAGTTTAAATGGGTTTCTTTATATCAGGACTTCTCAGAACTTCTAATATACCAATTAATATTAGAATTCTCCAAGGCAGACTACAATATAGAGAGTTTTCCAAACATAATTGACTTAAATTTTTAACAAATACATATTAAGGTCACTTGGAACTAGTATTTTATGGAACAGTTTTGGAAACTTTATTATACGCATTTTTATTTGCTTTTTTTTCAATTAATATTTTACCTCGATCCTTATGTTACTTTATTTAAAAAAGAACACTGTATGTAATGCCTGTATAATATTCCTTTACAATGAGGTGCGTTAATAACAAGGCAAAAATTTAACTTTAGAACAGGTAATGTGGATATTCAAAGCTTTAAATTAAAAAAAAAAAAAAAATCAAGTTAGTCTTAAGTGACCTAACAAAATTTTAGGTGGGTACATTCGAGCTGGGGAGTGGAAGGAGGGATACTGGAGAACAGAAACTGTGCAAAAAAGTTGCCATGGAAAGTCATTTTTATGGTCCTTTGGGATGAATTGTTTCTATGAACTTTATGGCTGCTTGTCAGTCTGAGGGAGGGACAATTCCCTCTCATAAAAAAGATACATGCTTTTTTTCCTGTTTTCAAGATCATTTTGAAAGCATAATTTTTAAACAAAATTATCGCAACTAGGAAGTTTCAAGGAGGGGGTTAGGAATATTTATTCAGGCAGGCATTTTAATCAAAGACGTATTTGTTGGGAATGTGGTTAAAAGTGTAGTTGGCCAAGTCACACAAATAGTAACTTTTTTCCCTTTGAGTTCTAGCCCAAGGCTTTAGAAATGAGTTATGAATGTAAATAAACACAAATCAATAGGAACTCTGTTTTTATTATTTCACTGGGAATTTCTGTACAATTTGAGAGCAACTTGCTGCAAGTTCAGCAGATGATTAGGTTTAACCTTGATCCTTTGCCAGCAAGATTGGCTTACTTTCTATCAGCAAGGGATGTAAATTTACTCGGACACATTTTAATTGGCATTTATGTAACATGTACACACAGATGCTGAATTCATTGAGAAATCCTGAGTGCCATCTGGTTAACTAGCTTTGCCCTCTGTGAAAGTACATGATAAAATGAGACCGGATCCCCATGGCTAGCTCATTTATTTGTCTTACATTTTGAGCGACCACCTTATTAGCATAATATTATGTTAGATATTAATGCTTGAGTATAATCATCTAAAATACACTTTCTTTTCTCTTTCCTTTCATGTGGACTCAAGCTTCTTTTTTTCCTACTCTTTCTCTTAATCAAAGATCATCTTCATGAAGTGTCTTTTTCTAAGATTTCAAAATAATTATTTTTGGTTTAAACTAATTTTATTAGGGAAACAACTGAGTTTGATATTTATGTAGAAATACAAATATATTTTATTGAATGCAAATGTATTTTGAATGATAAATTTAATGTGCTTCTAAATTAATAAAAATAACTTTAAAAATAATCACTTTAAGCACCTGGTGAGGTTAGACTTAAAAATAAATTAACCTTTAAGATGAGTCTGTCACCTCTTCCACATGTGACCAAAACTTTAGGTTAGACCCGGTTCCAAATGAAAGAAAGTCCCTGTAAGACTTGTGGTAAGCAACAACAATAGCTTATGTTCATAGCACACAAAGCTGGAAGGAAGGCCTGAAATTGTCATCAGAAAAATTATCAAGAAGTGCTCTTCTTTAATTATACAGTACCATAACTTAAAGAAATATAGTAAGAACAATAAAACTCACAGGGCTCGAATAAATATTTGGAAAAAAATCTAAAATGTATATAGATTCCTTGATAAGATAATGAAATTTGAATTAAAATTACAATTATATCTTCCTAAAAAATTAAAAAAATTTTTAATTTTTATTTTTTAAACATGATGCAACCATCAGATTATTTTTTTCACCTTTTTCTTTTAAACTAAGTAAGTATCCAGTCTTGAGGGCTGTCATTTTTTATAGCTGTTGTGATGACAGAATGAACACTTTTATCAGTAAGGTCTTATATCCCTATGACAGGTAGAGATTATGATGACATTGTTTTCAACCTAAATTCATGAACGAGGAATGAAATCTCTAAACTAGAAAGGTTTTCAAAACTAAAAGTAAACTAACAGATACATTATCAAGTTTCAATGATTGTTACATGAGTGGACTTAATTTCTCCATATGGTTAATTGCTAATATAGTTATATTACTTAGTATATTAATATAATTCTCTTCCAAGTGTTGGGTTTCTGGAGCTAACCGAGGGGGAAAATTGGAAAATAAGCAACTCCTCTCTAACGAGCCACCTCAATATAATCTTGACACCTAGGACTCTTCATGAAAACCCTGGTAGGGCTGTTTCAGAAATTCTCTCAAATCCACCTCAAAAATAAATAAAGAAATAAAGAAGTAAATAAATCTGTTTATCATATTTAGAATCAGTTCTAGTTTGTTAGTGGGTAGTGATAATCTAATTGGAAATCAACAGGCTTTCTTAATTTATTTGGATTATTATGGTATTAAACAATATACTGAACCTTGCTGAACCCAGTTTTCCCATCTGTAAAGTGAAGGAGAGTTGGATTAAAAAGATTGAAACTGTAGATAACACCTCTTAGGTTTCAATGTATTGGAATAGCTAGAAGTAAATACCTGAAACTACCAAACTCCAACCCAGCAGTCTGGACTCCTGAAGACAATTATACAATAATGTAGATTACAAGGGGTGACAGTGTGATTGTGAAGACCTTGTGGATCACACCCCCTTTATCTAGTGTATGGATGAGTAGAAAAATGGGGATAAAAACTGAAGGACAAATGGGGTGGGATGTGGGGGATGATTTGGGTGTTCTTTTTTCACTTTTATTTTTTATTCTTGCTCTGGTTCTTTCTGATGTAAGGAAAATGTTCAGAGATAGATTGTGGTGATGAACGCATAACTATGTTATCATACTGTGGACAGTGGATTGTATATCATGGATGATTGTATGGTGTGTGAATGTATTTCAATAAAACTGAATTTAATAAAAAAAATATTGAAACTAACATACAAAATAAAATCATCAAATACAGATTAACTTTAGAACATAGGAGTAAATCCTACTCTATTGAATTAATTTGAAAATCTGTAAAAAATTTCCTTTGCTTTTTTTTAATTCAGTTTTATTGAGAGATATTCACATACCATACAATCATCCATGGTGTACAATCAATTATTCACAGTACCATCATATAGTTGTGCATTCATCACCCCAATCTATTTTTGAACATTTTCCTTATACCAGAAAGAATCAGAATAAGAATAAAAAATAAAAATTAAAAAAACACCCAAATTACCCCCCTATCCCACTCTGTTTTTCATTTAGTTTTTGTCCCCATTTATTTACTCATCCATCCATATACTGGATATAGGGAGTGTGATCCACAGGGTTTTCACAATCACACTGTCACCCCTTATAATCTACATTGTTATACAATCGTTTTCAAGAGTCAAGGCTACTGGGCTGGAGTTTGGTAGTTTCACGTATTTACTTCTAGCTATTCCAATACATTAAAACCTAAAAAGTGTTATCTATATAGTGCATAAGAATGTCCACCAGAGTGACCTCTCAACAACATTTGGAATCTCTCAGCCACTGAAGCTATATTTTGTTTCATTTTGCATCCCCCTTTTGGTCAAGAAGATGTTCTCAATCCCACAAATGCCAAGTCCAGATTCATCCCCGGGAGTCATATCCTGCATTGCCAGGGAGATTTACACCCCTGGGAGTTAGGCCCCACGTAGAGGGGAGGGCAGTGAAATCACCTGCCAAGGTGGCTTAGTTAGAGAGAGAGGGACACATCTGAGCAAAAAAGAGACACTCCAGGAGACTCCTAAGCACAATTATAAGCATGTTTAGCCTCTCCTTTGCAGTAACAAACTTCATAGGGGCAAGCCCCAAGACAGAGGGCTCAGTTTGTCAAGTCGTGAGTCCCCAGTGTTTGTGAGAACATCAGCAACAATCCAGGTGAGGAAGTCCAGCACCTCTGCATCAATATAGTAGGAACTCAAATGTTTGTTTACTGAAATAAAATAAAGGATGAAAGGATAAACAAAAAGTAAGGAGATCAAATGGTATAGGGTTTGGGAATGGAGGCAAAATAGTGTTTTTTTTGTGTGTTTTTTGGTGAAGTCTGGTTATGGTATGTATTCTCAAACTTCGCACAGGAAGATTTGTGAATGTGGTTAACTAAAAGTTATAGTTGCTCAAAATACGTTTCAATTTTGATTATATCCTGGAAGATTAAGATCTGAATTTCTTTTTAACAATAGAGATGATAAAGTATACATATTAAATTACCCAGTTAGAGGAAATGTACATGGATTAAAATATTCTGTACAACTTCTAGGTGTAGATAGCATTTAATAGTTGCCATACATTTTTTCAGAAGTTCATTTTCTAGCAGCAATTAACATACCAAAAATCCACCAGAAATTTATTAATTTGTTTTTTCTCATGTATTTACTTTTATTTGTTACTTTCTACCAACACTGAATTTATATGACCATATAATGCCAGGTAGGATATTCTAATTACCAATCTTGATTTAAAGCCAACTCTTTTCCTTGTTGGAAATGTGGTAGTATGTTTCTTTCAAGTATTACTTGGACTAATTAATTACAGTTGTAGGAGCTGTCAATTATTTATAGTGTTTGGGAATAAAATGAATGTCTCTTGTGTCACTGATCATGTGGTCTGGTGCTTAATTCATCTTCTTCTTCCATATTTAATTACCTTTGCAACATGTCTATGATCCTGTCAAACCTTCAGAATATTCTATAATTACTGGTTGTGGATTTTCCTTTACTGTTCATGAAGCTTTGAAATGTCTTTCCTTTGATTTTAAGCAAAGAAAAATAGTGATATCTTTAATATTTAAATGATTAAACAGCATAAACAAGTTTGATTAGCAAAGACATTAAAATTGATAATTAATAAAATGTTATACTCTCAATCATAAAAATTAAATTAACTGATTTTCTGTATAGGAAATGTTCACTATCTTTTTGGGGGGAGCAATTAGAGGTAATTGTTATGCATGACTGAAGTAAAGTCATCTCTATAGTTCTGACCTTGAGAACACAAAAGAAAAAGAATTAAGATATTTGTGAATAAAATTATATCTGCATCATTTGTTTAGCAACATCATTATGTTAAATGGTATGCATCCCAGATTATTATAGGTTCATATAAATTTCTCTATTATAGCTGTGAATTAAAAATGGCTTAAAAAAGAGAAAAGGAGATAAAATAAGAATTAGAAAGGTGATACAGATTAGGAACAACAATGTGTTTTTAATTTTATTATTAACTGCTTTACAGTATTTTGATCAGTGTGATATTCTATGTTGGCCATGCTTTTTTTTTTTTTCAAAGATAATAATCATTTTCATGCCTTCTCTTTTTGCTCATTAAGACCATGGGATTGTTTTATAACATCTATAAGTCCAGAATTTCATTTCTATAAAATCATAGGCCATTTCAATTAAAAATAATCATGCATTAAGGTGGGCTCTTTCTTCACTTACCTAAAGATATGTTTGTTTTAGGTTCCTAAGCTGCTCAAGGAAATACCATGAAATGTGTTGGTTTAAACCATGGGAATTTATTAGCTCATGGTGTTGAGGCTAAAAGGAAGTCCAAATCAAGGCATCCTCAAGGCAATCTTTCTTCCCAAAGACAGGCATTCTGGGTCTGGCTGCAGTGATCCTTGGTTCCTCTGTCACATGGCAAGACACATGACAGCATCTCCTGGTCTCTTTCTTCTCGCTGGGTTTTGTTGATATATAGCTTCTTGTTTCCTGTAGCTTTCTTCCTCTCTGTCTGAGTTGTTCATTTGGCTTCTAAAAGACTCCAGTAATAGGATTACTTTAACTTTAATTATCATTCTTGGTTTAGGTTTTATTGCTAATCTTACTTAAAGACATGCTGATGTTGAGAGAGAACTTGTATTACAAATACGTAAAAAAATAACCTATCAAATATTTAGAAAACAGGTTTATGAACATATTTAAAATACAGGCAAAAGTTTTGTAATATTCACTGGTTTTGTTGAATAGTTATAAACTACTTGGTCCAATGGAAATAGTAACAGTTTCCAGCACTTAAAAAATAAAAATTATATTTAAAATAGTGTAAAAAAAGCAGACATTATGGCTATTCCTATTCCTTCTGGAAAAACAAAACTTTATATATTTGTTTAATTTACAAGAAATGCTGCTGTTCCAATTGGGTCTATAAAAAAAGAAAGGTGATCCAAGGTTTGCCAGCATTGCAGACAAACTCAGAGGTTTCTTTGTATATTTTTGAGCTCCCTGAAGTTGCTAATGGTTTTATAGTTCTTCAAGTTGGTTGTAGGGTATTTTCAACAACTTGTCTGCTAACATTGTCCTAAGACCCATTTGTTCTTCATTATAAGCAAAGGTCTTATAATCTCCAGAGAAAGCATTTGGTCTCCGTCACCAATTAGACTGAGTTTTTGCTTATTTGATTCCCGTTTTGACTCTTGGTCATATAAGATTGTAGTTTGCTCTATTGGGTCATAGATAATTTATTGAACTCAATAAAGATAATAATTGCATTTGGTTATACTTTATTATAACCATTCTTTATATTTTACCATTCATTATTTAACATACACACAATGTTGTGCTACTTTCAAATGTTTAGAAAACAGATGGGTGGATAGAGGAAAGAAGGGTGGAAAGCAGATAGACAAATGATAGATAAGTAGTTAGGTAGGTAGGTAGATAGATAGACAGAATGATATGGCAAATATGACAAAATGTTAAGAGTTGGTGGATATCTGGGTTGGGGTATACGTTGGAATTCTCTTTATGGGTTTTGTATTATTTTTGCAACTATTCTGTAAGTTTGAAATTATTTCAAACTAAAAAGTTAAAAAGAAAAGATATAACATATAGACGTATCAGGTAAATTTATAAAATTTAATCAAAATTTTGGGCAAGGAGGTTAATTCATGTTTGTTTATGAGGTCATATGCATGCTGGGACTTTAGGTGGTGGCTCCAATTATAATAGAGATGAGTTGCCAACTTCTTCAAAGATGATGACTAGATTAGTGAGAGTTGGGGTGTTATTTAAGGCAGTGATCTTCAAATGGAGGGATCTGTAGATTTCAAAGGTGTAGTTTTGAAGTTTTATGTTTGCCATATTCTCACTGTTTATGTATACTTATTATTGGAACTCAGGTGCCTGATAAAGTTCTTGCTGTGTAGTTCCCCTTTCCTATGTTTTCTTTTTTTTTTTATTGTGAACTTTAACATATATATGCATAACACTGATAACTTTCAATGTATGATTCATAATTAATTAGAGAGTAAATCTCAAAGAGTGTCATGGGTCACAGTTCCACAACTTCAGCCATTTCCATTATTTTACAATATAACATACATTCAGAAAGGTGACATCTCTCAATGTACAGCTCAACAAGCAGTCATATAGTCAATTTCAAAAATTGTTTTGGTTTACAGTTCCATAATTTCAGTTCTTTCCTTTTTATGCAATACAAGGTATATACAGAAAGGTGAAGACCTTCAAGGCACAATTCAATGAACAGCTATAGAGCAAATCAAAGGGATGCCATAGGCTACAGTTTCACCATGTAATTTACCTCCTTCCAGCCATTCCAACACCCGTGTTATCTTCTTTACTTGTCCTTCTCTCACTCTACAGATATCCAGCATCTTCCTACAGTGCACTGGCAGAGGTATAAAAACCTCTGGGAGAGCAAACATGGAAACAGTCTCATGGATCCTTGTTTCAATGCAAGGAACTGTGATAGGGTGATCAATAAAAAAATAACAAAACTTTCATGCATAAAAGCATATTATGTAAGGATAAAATTTGGTGGTAATTGAACTGGAAATACAAGTTCACAGAGAGAAATAAATAATACAAAATGTATCACTTAAAAAAGAGCTTGTTTATACATATTTTTAAATGGATGATGGAGGATATCAAATCATGATGGTCTTTATATAAAGTTCCTCAAATGCATTAAAAGGCACAGAACAGAGGTTTAAAAGAGGATGTGGAGAGGCGGGGCAAGATGGCAGACTGGTGAGCTGTATGTTTTAGTTACTCCTCCAGGAAAGTAGGTAAAAAGCCAGGAACTGCGTGGACTGGACACCACAGAGCAATCTGTCTTTGGGCATACTTCATACAACACTCATGAAAACGTGGAACTGCTGAGATCAGCGAAATCTGTAAGTTTTTGCGGCCAGGGGACCCGCACCCCCCCCGGCCAGGCTCAGTCCCGGGGGAGGAGGGGCTGTCAGCTCCGGGAAGGAGAAGGGAGAATTGCAGTGGCTGCTCTTATCGGAAACTCATTCTACTGATTCAAACTCCAACCATAGATAGACTGAGACCAGACACCAGAGACTCTGAGAGCAGCCAGCCCAGCAGAGAGGAGACAGGCATAGAAAAAAAACAACACGAAAAACTCCAAAATAAAAGCAGAGGATTTTTGGAGTTCTGGTGAACACAGAAAGGGGAAGGGCGGAGATCAGGCCTTGAGGCGGAGATCAGGCCTTGAGGCGCATATGCAAATCCCGAAGCAAAGCTGATCTCTCTGCCCTGTGCACCTTTCCTTAATGGCCCTGGTTGCTTTGTCTATTAGCATTTCAATAACCCATTAGATCTCTGAGGAGGGCCGTTTTTTTTTTTTTTTTTTTAAATCCTTTTTGCTTTTTCTAAAGCAATTACTCTAAGAAGCTCAATACAGAAAGCTTCAAAGAATTGAAATTTGGGCACGTCAAGTCAAGAGCAGAACTAAGAGAGCTCTAAGACAAAAGGCAATAATCCAGTGGCTGAGAAAATTCACTAAACAACACAACTTCCCAAGAAAAGGGGGGTGTCCGCTCACAGCCATCATCCTGGTGGACAGGAAACACTCCTGCCCATCGCCAGCCCCATAGCCCAGAGCTGCCCCAGACAACCCAGTGTGACGGAAGTGCTTCAAATAACAGGCACACACCACAAAACTGGGCGTGGACATTAGCCTTCCCTGCAACCTCAGCTGAATGTCCCAGAGCTGGGAAGGGGGAGCAGTGTGAATTAACAGAGCCCCATTCAGCCATCATTTGAGCAGACTGGGAGCCTCCCAACACAGCCCAGCAGCCCAGAACTGCCCTGGGGGGACGGCACTCACCTGTGACATAGCACAGTCATCCCTCAACAGAGGACCCGGGGTGCACAGCCTGGAAGAGGGGCCCACTTGCAAGTCTCAGGAGCCATACGCCAATACCAAAGACTTGTGGGTCAGTGGCAGAGACAAACTGTGGCAGGACTGAACTGAAGGATTAGACTATTGCAGCAGCTTTAAAACTCTAGGATCATCAGGGAGATTTGATTGTTAGGGCCACCCCCCCCTCCCCGACTGCCCAGAAACACGCCCCACATACAGGGCAGGCAACACCAACTACACACGCAAGCTTGGTACACCAATTGGGCCCCACAAGACTCACTCCCCCACTCACCAAAAAGGCTAAGCAGGGGAGATCTGGCTTGTGGAGAACAGGTGGCTCGTGGACCCCACCTGCTGGTTAGTTAGAGAAAGTCTACTCCAGGAAGCTGTAGATCTGATAAATTAGAGATAAGGACTTCAACTGGTCTACAAACCCTAAAAGAACCCTATCAAGTTCAGCAAATGCCACGAGGCCAAAAACAACAGAAAATTATAAAGCATATGAAAAAACCAGACGATATGGATAACCCAAGCCCAAGCACCCAAATCAAAAGACCAGAAGAGACACACACCTAGAGCAGCTACTCAAAGAACTAAAGATGAACAATGAGACCATAGTACGGGATATGAAGGAAATCAAGAAGACCCTAGAAGAGCATAAAGAAGACATTGCAAGACTAAATAAAAAAATGGATGATCTTATGGAAATTAAAGAAACTGTTGACCAAATTAAAAAGATTCTGGACACTCATAGTACAAGACTAGAGGAAGTTGAACAACGAATCAGTGACCTGGAAGATGACAGAATGGAAAATGAAAGCATAAAAGAAAGAATGGGGAAAAAAATTGAAAAACTCGAAATGGACCTCAGGGATATGATAGATAATATGAAACGTCCGAATATAAGACTCATTGGTGTCCCAGAAGGGGAAGAAAAGGGTAAAGGTCTAGGAAGAGTATTCAAAGAAATTGTTGGGGAAAACTTCCCAAATCTTCTAAACAACATAAATACACAAATCATAAATGCTCAGCGAACTCCAAATAGAATAAATCCAAAAAAACCCACTCCGAGACATATACTGATCACACTGTCAAACATAGAAGAGAAGGAGCAAGTTCTGAAAGCAGCAAGAGAAAAGCAATTCACCACATACAAAGGAAACAGCATAAGACTAAGTAGTGACTACTCAGCAGCCACCATGGAGGCGAGAAGGCAGTGGCACGATATATTTAAAATTCTGAGAGAGAGGAATTTCCAGCCAAGAATACTTTATCCAGCAAAGCTCTCCTTCAAATTTGAGGGAGAGCTTAAATTTTTCACAGACAAAGAAATGCTGAGAGAATTTGCTAACAAGAGACCTGCCCTACTGGAGATACTAAAGGGAGCCCTACAGACAGAGAAACAAAGACAGGACAGAGAGACTTGGAGAAAGGTTCAGTACTAAAGAGATTCGGTATGGGTACAATAAAGGATATTAATAGAGAGAGGGAAAAATATGGCAAACATAATCCAAAGGATAAGATGGCCGATTCAAGAAATGCCTTCACGGTTTTAACGTTGAATGTAAATGGATTAAACTCCCCAATTAAAAGATATAGATTCGCAGAATGGATCAAAAAAAATGAACCATCAATATGTTGCATACAAGAGACTCATCTTAGACACAGGGACACAAAGAAACTGAAAGTGAAAGGATGGAAAAAAATATTTCATGCAAGCTACAGCCAAAAGAAAGCAGGTGTAGCAATATTAATCTCAGATAAAATAGACTTCAAATGCAGGGATGTTTTGAGAGACAAAGAAAGGCCACTACATACTAATAAAAGGGGCAATTCAGCAAGAAGAAATAACAATCGTAAATGTCTATGCACCCAATCAAGGTGCCACAAAATACATGAGAGAAACATTGGCAAAACTAAAGGAAGCAATTGATGTTTCCACAATAATTGTGGGAGACTTCAACACATCACTCTCTCCTATAGATAGATCATACCAGACAGAAGACCAATAAGGAAATTGAAAACCTAAACAATCTGATAAATGAATTAGATTTAACAGACATCTACAGGACATTACATCCCAAATCAACAGGATACACATACTTTTCTAGTGCTCACGGAACTTTCTCCAGAATAGATCATATGCTGGGACATAAAACAAGCCTCAATAAATTTAAAAAGATTGAAATTATTCAAAGCACATTCTCTGACCACAATGGAATACAATTAGAAGTCAATAACCATCAGAGACTTAGAAAATTCACAAATACCTGGAGGTTAAACAACACACTCCTAAACAATCAGTGGGTTAAAGAAGAAATAGCAAGAGAAATTGCTAAATATATAGAGACGAATGAAAATGAGAACACAACATACCAAACCTATGGGATGCAGCAAAAGCAGTGCTAAGGGGGAAATTTATAGCACTAAACGCATATATTAAAAAGGAAGAAAGAGCCAAAATCAAAGAACTAATGGATCAACTGAAGAAGCTAGAAAATGAACAGCAAACCAATCCTAAACCAAGTACAAGAAAAGAAATAACAAGGATTAAAGCAGAAATAAATGACATAGAGAACAAAAAAACAATAGAAAGGATAAATATCACCAAAAGTTGGTTCTTTGAGAAGATCAACAAGATTGACAAGCCCCTAGCTGGACTGACAAAATCAAAAAGAGAGAAGACCCATATAAACAAAATAATGAATGAAAAAGGTGACATAACTGCAGATCCTGAAGAAATTAAAAAAATTATAAGAGGATATTATGAACAACTGTATGGCAACAAACTGGATAATGTAGAAGAAATGGACAATTTCCTGGAAACATATGAACAACCTAGACTGACCAGAGAAGAAATAGAAGACCTCAACCAACCCATCACAAGCAAAGAGATCCAATCAGTCATCAAAAATCTTCCCCCACAATAAATGCCCAGGGCCAGATGGCTTCACAGGGGATTCTACCAAACTTTCCAGAAAGAACTGACACCAATCTTACTCAACTCTTTCAAAACATTGAAAAAAATGGAACACTACCTAACTCATTTATGAAGCTAACATCAATCTAATACCAAAACCAGGCAAAGATGCTACAAAAAAGGAAAACTACCGGCCAATCTCCCTAATGAATATAGATGCAAAAATCCTCAACAAAATACTTGCAAATCGAATCCAAAGACACATTAAAAAAATCATACACCATGACCAAGTGGGGTTCATTCCAGGCATGCAAGGATGGTTCAACACTAAGAAAAACAATCAATGTATTACAACACATTAAAAACTCGAAAGGGAAAAATCAATTGATCATCTCAATAGATGCTGAAAAAGCATTTGACAAAATCCAACATCCATTTTTGATAAAAACACTTCAAAAGGTAGGAATTGAAGGAAACTTCCTCAACATGATAAAGAGCATATATGAAAAAACCCACAGCCAGCATAGTACTCAATGGTGAGAGACTGAAAGCCTTCCCTCTAAGATCAGGAACAAGACAAGGATGCCCGCTGTCACCACTGTTATTCAACATTGTGCTGGAAGTGCTAGCCAGGGCAATCCGGCAAGACAAAGAAATAAAAGGCATCCAAATTGGAAAAGAAGAAGTAAAACTGTCATTGTTTGCAGATGATATGATCTTATATCTAGAAAACCCTGAGAAATCAACGATACACCTACTAGAGCTAATAAACAAATTTAGCAAAGTAGCGGGATACAAGATTAATGCACATAAGTCAGTAATGTTTCTATATGCTAGAAATGAACAAACTGAAGAGACACTCAAGAAAAAGATACCATTTTCAATAGCAACTAAAAAAATCAAGTACCTAGGAATAAACTTAACCAAAGATGTAAAAGACCTATACAAAGAAAACTACATAACTCTACTAAAAGAAATAGAAGGGGACCTTAAAAGATGGAAAAATATTCCATGTTCATGGATAGGAAGGCTAAATGTCATTAAGATGTCAATTCTACCCAAACTCATCTACAGATTCAATGCAATCCCAATCAAAATTCCAACAACCTACTTTGCAGACTTGGAAAAGCTAGTTATCAAATTTATTTGGAAAGGGAAGATGCCTCGAATTGCTAAAGACACTCTAAAAAAGAAAAACGAAGTGGGAGGACTTACACTCCCTGACTTTGAAGCTTATTATAAAGCCACAGTTGCCAAAACAGCATGGTACTGGCACAAAGATAGACATATAGATCAATGGAATCGAATTGAGAATTCAGAGATAGACCCTCAGATCTATGGCCGACTGATCTTTGATAAGGCCCCCAAAGTCACCGAACTGAGCCATAATGGTCTTTTCAACAAATGGGGCTGGGAGAGTTGGATATCCATATCCAAAAGAATGAAAGAGGACCCCTACCTCACCCCCTACACAAAAATTAACTCAAAATGGACCAAAGATCTCAATATAAAAGAAAGTACCATAAAACTCCTAGAAGATAATGTAGGAAAACATCTTCAAGACCTTGTATTAGGAGGCCACTTCCTAGACTTTACACCCAAAGCACAAGCAACAAAAGAGAAAATAGATAAATGGGAACTCCTCAAGCTTAGAAGTTTCTGCACCTCAAAGGAATTTCTCAAAAAGGTAAAGAGGCAGCCAACTCAATGGGAAAAAATTTTTGGAAACCATGTATCTGACAAAAGACTGATATCTTGCATATACAAAGAAATCCTACAACTCAATGACAATAGTACAGACAGCCCAATTATAAAATGGGCAAAAGATATGAAAAGACAGTTCTCTGAAGAGGAAATACAAATGGCCAAGAAACACATGAAAAAATGTTCAGCTTCACTAGCTATTAGAGAGATGCAAATTAAGACCACAATGAGATACCATCTAACACCGGTTAGAATGGCTGCCATTAAACAAACAGGAAACTACAAATGCTGGAGGGGATGTGGAGAAATTGGAACTCTTATTCATTGTTGGTGGGACTGTATAATGGTTCAGCCACTCTGGAAGTCAGTCTGGCAGTTCCTTAGAAAACTAGATATAGAGCTACCATTCGATCCAGCGATTGCACTTCTCGGTATATACCCGGAAGATCGGAAAGCAGTGACACGAACAGATATCTGCACGCCAATGTTCATAGCAGCATTATTCACAATTGCCAAGAGATGGAAACAACCCAAATGTCCTTCAACAGATGAGTGGATAAATAAAATGTGGTATATACACACGATGGAATACTACGCGGCAGTAAGAAGGAACGATCTGGTGAAACATATGACAACATGGATGAACCTTGAAGACATAATGCTGAGCGAAATAAGCCAGGCACAAAAAGAGAAATATTATATGCTACCACTAATGTGAACTTTGAAAAATGTAAAACAAATGGTTTATAATGTAGAATGTAGGGGAACTAGCAGTAGAGAGCAATTAAGGAAGGGGGAACAATAATCCAAGAAGAACAGATAAGCTATTTAACGTTCTGGGGATGCCCAGAAATGACTATGGTCTGTTAATTTCTGATGGATGTAGTAGGAACAAGTTCACTGAAATGTTGCTATATTATGTAACTTTCTTGGGGTAAAGTAGGAACATGTTGGAAGTTAAGCAGTTATCTTAGGTTAGTTGTCTTTTTCTTACTCCCTTGTTATGGTCTCTTTGAAATGTTCTTTTATTGTATGTTTGTTTTCTTTTTAACTTTTTTTTTTCATACAGTTGATTTAAAAAAGAAGGGAAAGTTAAAAAAAAAAAAAAAAAGGAAAAAGACAAAAAAGGAAAAAAAAAAAAAAAAAGATGTAGTGCCCCCTTGAGGAGCCTGTGGAGAATGCAGGAGTATTCGCCTACCCCACCTCCATGGTTGCTAACATGACCACAGACATAGGGGACTGGTGGTTTGATGGGTTGAGCCCTCTACCATAAGTTTTACCCTTGGGAAGACGGTTGCGGCAAAGGAGAGGCTAGGCCTCCCTGTATTTGTGCCTAAGAGTCTCCTCCTGAATGCCTCTTTGTTGCTCAGATGTGGCCCTCTCTCTCTGGCTAAGCCAACTTGAAAGGTGAAATCACTGCCCTCCCCCCTACGTGGGATCAGACACCCAGGGAAGTGAATCTCCCTGGCAACGTGGAATATGACTCCCGGGGAGGAATGTAGACCCGGCAGTCGTGGGATGGAGAACATCTTCTTGACCAAAAGGGGATGTGAAAGGAAATGAAATAAGCTTCAGTGGCAGAGAGATTCCAAAACGAGCCGAGAGATCACTCTGGTGGGCACTCTTACGCACACTTTAGACAATCCTTTTTAGGTTCTAAAGAATTGGGGTAGCTGGTGGTGGATACCTGAAACTATTAAACTACAACCCAGAACCCATGAATCTCGAAGACAGTTGTATAAAAATGTAGCTATTGAGGGGTGACAGTGGGATTGGGAATGCCATAAGGACCAAACTCCACTTTGTCTAGTTTATGGATGGATGTGTAGAAAAGTAGGGGAAGCAAACAAACAGACAAAGGTACCCAGTGTTCTTTTTTACTTCAATTGCTCTTTTTTCACTCTAATTATTATTCTTGTTATTTTGTGTGTGTGCCAATGAAGGTGTCAGGGATTGATTTAGGTGATGAATGTACAACTATGTAATGGTACTGTAAACAATCGAAAGTACAATTTGTTTTGTATGACTGCGTGGTATGTGAATATATCTCAATAAAATGATGATTAAAAAAAAAAAAAAAAAAAGGCACAGAACAGTTTTAATTTGGAATTCAGTGTTTGAAATATGCCGGAGATTTTCTCTTTTGCATTTATAATTTTAAAGTATGAGAAGAGTACCTGTGTTATTGTTTTTGTTTTTTGTTTCTTTACCAAAGTTGTGAGAAGGGACACAAAAGAGTTTGAGGACTAATCAATCAGGCCTTCTCAGGTGAAGTAACCAACAACACTCGCATTTTTTAATGTCTAAAGAGTTTATGATTTTAAAAAACAATTAGCAATCTTTAACTTCTATGAACTAGAACCTTCAGGGGACAGCTTTGGCAGAGTTTCTTATCATTGTCTAATGGGATGGTTATAGCCCATGAGAGTGTGGATTAGCTGCCTCCATTGTTGATTACAGGTGTTTTTCTTATATTAAACTCACCTGAGATTTTTGTTGAGGCTCAGGTGAACAGCTGTTGAAGATGTGCTTTTTGTAGCATGGAGTTTCTCTCCACTGTAAAACAGTTCCATTTCCATTATCTGATATAATAACAGACACACAACATACACAATTCCTTGGAACATCCTGATTGCAAACATAGATAAATAATATGTTACAAATAACATTTAGGAATGATTCAAGATTTTTATCTTGACAGAATATTATTTTTATTGGGTTGTTTTATTATGTTCAATATTTTTTTCTTTTGCTTCTAACTCTTCATGAGGAGGAATAAGTTTTACAATGCATAAAACACTATTATTGCTATAGATAGCCTTGTTAATAACAGTTATAAAAGGATTGCTTTTCTACTAATTTTAATCCCTAGTACCTCTAGTTAGGGCTTATTAGCATGGATCCAGCTATCAGCCAAGGGAGGTCTTAAACTTTGCCAGAGAGCTGGGGGCTGAGTGAATTCTCCCGAGGGCTATGTAGTTTGTTGGGAAAAGGCAGCACATACAGCTACACAATTGCATATTTGTTATGTTCCTTGGAGATTGAAAGGCCCTTTAGTACTTGGCGTTACTATTTTGAAGCTCCAGATCTGAAAGTTATGTTAGGGAACAGTAATAGTGATTTAGGGTATATTGTCCCCAATTAACTGATGGACTGATGTGTGTGCTAATTATACTTTATCTTTTTCCTATCACTTAAATATTCCTTTCAGTTGGGGAGGGGCAGATAGCATAATTGGCAACCTTAATTGTGCTTTACAAAGATACATTGATAGAGAGGTTTCTTAAGCTTATTTTTAATCCAGTAGCTATTTTATCTGGTTCTTCCGAATTACTTGGAAGGTTTTTATAAACTCATGTTAATCTGTGAGGGTTTTTCTCCCTGAGACTATTACCCTTAGACTCTGCATAAAATTTGAAATCTCCTTTTAGCTTTTCCCCTGCTTAGCTGCTGGCATGGTGGACTTGAGAGGTTAAAGAAGCAGCTGGTTTTTTACAACCACCCCATAAATATTTTAATTAGAAAACATTTTAGCCTTTTTCAGGCGTTGCAAAAACTGTCTTTATGAAAATAAACTATGAAAACTGCTGTTGCGACCAGCGTCTAGTCCTGTGTAACTGAAGGGTAATTGTGCGGCCTTGAGTGAGTCCATTCACTTCCTGGCCTTGCATCCTTGTTTACTATTGGGGGTGGGACTGGAAGTGAGTGAGGTTGTACATAGTGTATACAAAATTATGATTTTATAAACTATGGTAATATAGGCCTATTTTAAGTTATCAATTTAAATACTAGGAATGAAACTCCTCTACATTTCAGTTCAACATGATAGTGCCTCCTCAATTTTGAAACGGCACAAGAGTGGAGTTGCCTTGTAAACCACCAAGGTGACAAACTCAGCTCTGGGTATTTCCTAAAGGAGCAGTCAAGTTATTGGCAAAGTGCAGGCTCTAGTGTCCAACTGAACCCAGATCCAAATCCCGAATTTCTCTCTTACTAATTATATCTCTCTAGGAGCTAAGGAAATTTATTTAACCTCTCATTTGTCAATTTACCTATTTTTGAAATGAACCCCATAATTACCTTAAGTACCTACCTATAAGTTTATTGGGCACATTAAATGAAGCAATAGATGTAAAACCTGTGGAATCATGTTGACACTTGTTGTGAGTGCAATAAATAGGAACTGGTTTCCTTGTGTTGTCATCATTGTTTTTAACTAGTGATGTTCAAACCCTTGTCCCAAAGAGGACAAGACTGGATTCTTCTGCAGGACAGCCCCAGGTGGGGAAATGAAACGGAATCTCCTTTATCTAATTTGCATATTAGACTTTGCTCTAAAGTTTCAGTTAAATAAAGTATTCTGTGACTAAAATAGCAGAGAGAAGAGAGAGAAAAAAAAAAGGAACCTTAACTAAGTGCCTTGAAAACAGAGACCAGCAGGCTCTATCTTACTCATGTGCCAACAAACACAATGCTTCACACATTTATTGAATGAATGAAGGAAAGAAGGAATGAATATGAAATAAAATCTTTAAGAATTTTGGGGTTCACTCTAATCCCAGGAATTTTTCATATGATTTAGAGGTTTTGTAAATGTCTGACAAATGTGAAATTTCTGACTATTACAATCATATAATGACATTGTTACTGATTCCCTTATCTTCGTCCGACCCATTATATGAGCTAACTCACATTTTCCTCAAAAATTGTGATAGTTGTATTTGAAAATGCAGTAAATATTCAATGAATAGGAAATTTGTCAATTTGCCTTTGATTAACTTTTTGTTTTGAGGAGACATAATTTTGTTGAACTATACACCTTTTTATCTTGTCAATTATGTTATTAACATTTCCAAATCCATCTCTGATTAATTGAATATCTGTGGTAACATCACAATCACATTTAATAAATAAAAATAAACTACTTAGAAGATTAAATATTAAATTAAGCTTTATTTAAGGCAGTCCTGGGAAATGCATGTAATGCTTTGAGTTGTTTTATTCTGCAAACAAAATGACTAAGTTTTCACTGCAATTTGCTGCTAAATGTGTATGTCATCACAATATATCTGTTATCAGTGGCCATTTAGCACATATATGTCAAATCATGCATGCATATGTAAAGAAAATTACATATGCATATATAATAAAATGTATCAGTTTTGTTTTAATTTTATTATCACTTAATTAAAAAATTTTATATGATGTTATATACCAAACTAAATTAAAAGTTTTCATCCTAAAAATGTAGTTTAATTGACCAAAGGATATTATCAGTTATTCAGATTTAGAATATAGCACCATAAAGGTCTAAATAGATTTTTAAAAATCAAGACCATGTTACATTCTCAGGAGCAGAATTTGAAACCATAATGTTTTAAATCAATGAAACAGTTTAGTTTCCATATTATACCTATACTCTCAATCCATGGGAGGATTTGTATATTGTCTTTCTATCTTCCTCTTCCTTAAAAATGATGCCTTCATGTCTTCAGAACCTGGATAACATTATTGACATCTTTGCCAACTTCAGAGTTCCAGTAAGTCATTTTGATTTCTACCTCCAAAAATACCTGTAACCTAGCCCTTTTGTGACAAATCCAGTATCATCGCAATAGTCCGAAGCCATATTATTTCTTCCCTTAATTACTGCAATAGCCTTCTAATTGGTCTCCCCACTTCCATTCTTACTCCCCTCTCCATTTCATTAACCGAGCTGCTAAGAGTGAACATTTAAATATTGTGGTTCCATGGGTGAGACTCCTTTGCTTAAAACACTCCAGTGGCTTCCCATTCAAATAAAAGCCAACCTTTAACATGGCTGCTGTGTGCAGCAAATCTGGTCCCTCCTCCCTTGCCAACTTTGTGCTGCAGTCCTCTACCTGTCTCACTACACAAGGAACAAGTCCTTTAAAGAAGGTTTTTCCCTCAACCTTGATCATTTCCTCTGCCTACAATGCAGTTCCCTCAGATAATTTTTACTCAGGTTTTAGGCTTCTGGCTTAATTGTAATTTCCTCTGAGTTCCCGCACCCCCAATCTAAATTAGGTTCCTCGGTTTTTTTTTTCCCTCTCTCACATAGCATCCTACCATTTCCTTCATGTAGCTGAATATTTAGGTTTATGTTTATTTGGATTTTGTCTGTCTACCCTCCTTATACCTTAAGCCTCATGAGCCTAGGACTCATGCCAGTTTTAAGCACCATTTCATATCTAATACCTAGCACACAGAAAGCATATTGTAAATATTTATTAAATGCATACTATGTGTGCTGAAGTTATAGAGGTAGTCAGTACAAATTTCCTGTTTTCATGGAGCTCACATTTGGAGGCAAAGAACCAGACAATTAACACAAAAGTAGACAATAAATATGAAAGCCTATTCCTGTAATCAGGACACTCAGTGCAGGGCATTAAATAGAAAGTTGGATTTTATAAAAGAAAGAACACATGCCCGTCTTACCCCAATTAAGTTCCTGTTGCTCAGATATCCTCATTCTGTCTGTGTTTTTTTAACCCTGCCAGGCTACTTCTGAGTGTGACTTTTGCTCTGGCACTTAAAAACCATCATCAATGGCATTCTTTGTCCTCCTTTCCATTTGTACTGGCAGCTGAGAAATTTGGCAATTCCTTAAATAGTGACTAATAGTAATACTTTTTTGGAGATGTAATGCACCATATAAATGGCAAGTCCTATATAAACATTAAATAATTAGCTTTCATAGTAGCCCTATCAAGGCAAAGTATAAAACTCTGTTTTGTGTGGAAATGATTGAGTCAGAGTGAATATACCTGTTAAAATCACAGAATAGTGAAGAGTTTGTGTTGTGATTCTGAAATTCTTGACTTCTGTTTTTGGACTCATAAATAAACAACTTTTCAAATAATACCATATAAAATAATGTTTTAAAGATGCTGTGTTTTTCATTAATCAAGTTACTTTTTTATAAAGTGTGTAAAATGCAAACATCTAGCAAGCTACTGGACAACTTGACTTAGGTGATAATGTTTTTTGTAATCTCCTGATCTTTCAAGCATGCTGAATATTAATTATTTAAATGTTGATCCACATTGTTGCTGTACCCTTTTCTCTGTAATATGTTACAGATTTTAATTTCAATTGAGTATGCCAACTTTCCTTCCCTTTGTCTTGATTACATTGTAATAAATACTAGGGAGTATCCTGTGCTGTTGTAGCAGTCATGAATCCTTACGTGAACTGATTAAATCATGAAACATTGAACTATGACTAGCCATGAAGCATTTTTCATAGGAAGTGTTTTTATGGTGTCCATGTTTCTGCAAAATGGGAATGTGACCTAAGATGAGACCCAATCACAAAGTAATTCTTCCCATTAAAAGACAAAGGATGACAAGCACCCTGTCTTAGTTTCCTGGCTGCTGGGACTAATCCTACACAATGGGTTGGCTTAAACAATGGGAATTTATTGTCTCACATTTCAGAAGCTAGAAGGCTTACTTTAGCCCCAAGACTGTGGTGTTCTGGTGCTGGCTTGCCAACAATTCTTGAGGTTCCTTGGTTTTCCCGTCACATGGCTGTGTCCTCTCCTTTTCCTTCTAGATTCTGTTGACTTTGAATTTTGGCTCTTCCCCATGACTTTGTCTCTGAGGCCTTTAGTAGTAGGATTAAGACCTATCCTGATTCAGTTGGTCATACCTTAACTAAAAATAACACTTTCAGTTGGTCCAATTTACAGTGAGTTCACACCCACAGGAATGGATTTGTTTTTCTGGGTATATAACTCAATTTACCATTCGCTTATTGCTGCCACAGCCCTGCAGAATAGAGGCATACAACAGAATTTAAGTAAGATTGTTTCTGCATCACACATAGTTTGAAACATAAAAACAAAACAACCCTGCAACGAATTACTTTTATTCTGGTATAGCTTCTCATACTATTTGTAATGACCTGTAGCAATTATTTTATGTTAGCTGGTTAAAGTTGAGTAGTATTTAACATACATGATATTACATAACTCTTCCAGGATGTATAATTTTTTTAAAAAAGTACTGGCTGCCAAAGATAGAGCATAAGAGGTTTTTGAAATCTTCAAAAGCTTTAATAGTTAAGAAAGTAAGTGCTTTTACCAGCATAATGCCAGGTCCATAACCAAGGCACAATTTAAGGGTTGGAAGTAAAATAAGTCACATGCTATAAAAATGCAAGTAGAAGCAACATAATTATTGAAGAGAATCTACAGATATACTCAAGGTTAAATTAGAAAAAGTAAATACCTGGCCTTTAGGAAACATCATAATTAAATTATCATTTTATGCAGGATTGGTGTTTTCATGCATCATTTTTTTCTTTTTAAAAAGCAGTTTTATTGAAGTATATTCATATACCATCCAATCCATTCAAAATTTACAATCAATGGCTTTTAATATATTCACAGAATTATGCATTCATCACCACTATCAATTTTAGAGAATTTTCTTTACTCCAAAAAGAAAAATCCCATACAATCTCACTTCCTCTATCCTTCTCCACCCTACATAACCACTAACCCATTTCTGTTTCTGTAAACTTATTTTTATTTGCATTTTATATAAATGGAATCATACAATATGTAGTACATTGTGTCTAGTTTCTTTCACTTAGTATAATATGTTTTCTCAAAAAATTATTATTATTTTTAATTAGGGAAGTTGTAGGTTTACAGAAAAGTCATGTAAAAATACAGCATTCCAATATACCCCTGTTCTAGTTTGCTAATGCCAGAATGCAAAACTCCAAAAATGGATTGGCTTTTATAAAAGGGCATTTATTTGGTTACACAGTTACAGTTTTAAGGCCATAAAGTGTCCAAGGTAACACATCAACAATCAGGTACCTTCACTGGAGGATGGCCAAAGGCGTTGAAAAACCTCTGTTAACTGGGAAGGCACGTGGCTGGCTACTGCTCCAGAGTTCTGGTTTCAAAATGGCTTTCTCCCAGGACGTTCCTCCCTAGGCTTCAGCTCCTCAAAAATGTCACTCTTAGTTGCTCCTGGAGCTTTGTCCTCTCTTAGCTTCTCGGGAACAAAATTCTGCTTTCAAAGGCCATCTCCAAAACTGTCTCTCATCTGCAGCTACTCTCTCAGCTCCTATGCATTCTTCAAAGTGTCTCTCTTGGCTGTAGCAAGCTCACTCCTTCTGTCTGAGTTTATATAGTGCTCCAGTAAACAAACCAAGGCCCATGCTGAATGGGCAGGGCCACCTTGCCATTGAAATTATCCAATGAAAGATCTTTCCCACAGTTGAGTGATCACATCTCCAGGGAAACATCCAATCAAAAGTCTCCAACCCAATCAACACCAATACTTTCCTGCCCACACAAGACTGCATCAAAGATAATGGCATTTGGGAGAACATAATACATCCAAACCAGCACAACCCCCTATTGTTGAAACTTTGCATTAGTGTGCCACCTTTGTAACAATTGATGAAAGAAGATTAAAATAGTACTATTAACTATTGTCTATAGTTTACATTAGGTGTATTTTTTCCCAATACCACCTTATTATTAATACATTGTATTAGTGTCATACATTTGTTATAATTCATTAAAGAAAATTTTTATACTTGTACTGTTAACCCCAGTCCATCATCCACAGCAGGGTTCACTGTGTTATATAATCGTATGTTTTATCTCCTTTCATTCTAGTAATATACATGACCCAAAATTTCCCCTTTCAGCCACATTCACATACATAATTCAGTGCTGTTAATTACACTCACAATATTTTGCTACCATCACCACCATCCATTTCCAAACCACCTAAATAATAATTCTATACAAATTAAGCATCAATTCCCCATTATCTGACCCGAATCTATACCCAGTTACCTATATTCTATATTCTGAATATACAAATTTTCTTATTATGATTAGCTCACATCAGTGAGATCATATAGTATTTGTCCTTTTGTATCTGGCTTATTTCATTAAGCATAATGTCCTCAGGGTTTATCCATGCTGTCATATGCATAAGCTTCATTCCTTTTTACAGCTGAATAATGTTCCATCACATGTATATAACACATATTGTTTATCCATTCATCAGTTGGTAGACACTAGGGTTGTTTCCACCTTCTGGCAATAGTGAATAATGCTGCTGTGAACATTGGTGTGCAAATGTCTATTCAAGTCCCTGCTTTCAGCTCTCCTGGATATATACCTAGCAGTGGCATTGCAGGATCATATGGCAATTCTATTCTTAACTTCCTGAGGAACCACCAACTGTCTTACACAGCAGATGTACCATTTTACATTCCCACCAACAATGAATGAGTTTTCATATTTCTCCACACCCTTTCCAACACTTGCAGTTTTCTGTTTATTTAATAGTAGACATTTTAGTAGGTATGAAATAATAGCCTATTTTGATTTTGGTTTGCATTTCCCTAGTAGCTAGTGAAGATGAATATCTTTTCATGTGCTTTTTAGCCACTTGTATTTCTTCTTTGGAAAAATGTCTATTCAAGTCTTTTGCCTATTTTTAAAATTGGGCTGTCTTTTTAATGTTGAGGTGCAGGATTTCTTTATTTATTCTGATTATTAAACCCTTATCAGATATGTGGACTTACATCCCTGTGCCTCGATATGAGTGGAGTTCTAAGTCACTGCTGTGAGTCTCTCTACAGTCTCTCTCCTGGTGGGAGGGACACTGGCTGTGCAACCTCTGTGTGACTCCCAAGGTGCATGGGACCAAGTGAGGCAGAGGGGAATGGGACTGGCCTGATGATCCAGGATGGAATTTTCCTAACTGATATGTTTCTATATCTTCTATTCAGCATTTGTGAAGTCCTTCTCCAGTCTCTACCAGAGTTCCAAGCAAGTGGGATTTATCCTTTTATTTGCTAAATCTTTGGGGAGATTTTTTCAGGGAATGTCACCATGTTGATGTGCATCATTTTTTTTTTTTTTTTAAGTTTTTAATGAACATAGCCAAAGCTTTTGCTTTGACATTAACATTTACATATCTTTGTTCTTATGAGTGTCCTCTTAATGTAATTCCCATATTTATATTTGGAAATATGACATGCATATAGAAAATTACATAAAACTTGTATCCTCATGCATCATTTTTAAAAGCAAATTTCTTTAGAAAAGTATGGTATAAGGTGAATAATACTACATGGAATGTTATTTTACATCACACTTTTCCTTTTAATGGGCTAAAATGTCTTTTTGTAAATCATCCTTTTAATATAATGTTTTTAAATATTTGGAAATACTATTTTATTTGAAGAAACGTTGTGAGTTTTTGAATACATTTGTCTTCCAGATAACACTTTGCTCTTCTGGGAAAAGTAATGCTATTATGAGTAGGAATGCAAATATTTATTTTAAACATTTATAATATACTTTCTTATTATCCATATCCCAAAATACATCTCTTAACCTAAAATAGCAAGCAATAAGAAACTATCATATCACTCTTTCCTGAAAAGGTGGCTATTAATCTCATCTCTTTTTAGACATCAGCATTTTATATAAACTTCCCTGCAGAAAAATACATGAGTTATAGCATAGGTGTCAGGCACAGAGTATGTGCTCAGTATAGATGTGTTTAATGGAAGAATTATAGCTAATTTTAAATGAAGTAACCTTTTTTATATCATCATGTAATTCATTTTTTCATAGAAGGGAGTAATATATTCTCTACCCAAAATTAAAGACTAGGCAAGTGATTAATAATTTAGAAAACAAGTAAAATGGTACATTGCAATAGAAGGATGCTATTAATGATCATCTTGAAAGTTGTTTTCTTTGGGAATATTCCTCCTCATTCATTTTCTATTCCAATATATCATATTTTTAAAGCTTTATTTTTTTTCTCTTCTCAGTTGACAGGAATCTATTACCATTTGCTGCAAGATTTCATTAACAAAGCAGTCTTCAAAGTAGAAAATAAAATCCTAGAATGGCATATCATTTTCCCCTGTTTTTCCCAACATACCCATTTTTAATTAAAATGCCTATTTATTTAAAACACTTAATACTATGCAGCTTGTCCAATCATTTTGTTGTTGAAATAGAAGGAAAATCATTAATAAGAGATAGCAGATAATCTAAACAGTAAGTTCTTCTTCTTAGTGTTCCACTAGAAGCTTGAAGTGGTCTCTTCCAAACATGGAAACATCTGAGAAAATACAGGAATGCAGAATATAATCAAGAATAGCCACGTAACTGTTAGAAAGGAGATTTCTCACTCGACCTCTGTTCCAATGGAAAAAGGTGGAAATGTTAATTATGTCATAACAGCTATGTATTTATAGAGGTGGGCAACTTGGTAGAGAAGAATCTTTTATGGACTGGAGGGATGGCATATCTGTGTTCTAGCTCTGCTTCTAAGTCCTGGGGCAAATTACTCTGAGTGGCCTCATATTCTTCATTTGTAAAATGAAAGTAATAAGTTTACTTTTTCACAGGATTATTATGAAGAGTAAATGCATTAATACTGGATATGGCTCCCTGCACAGTAAATGTTAAATAAAAGTAGGCCATTGCTAACCTAATTATTAAATTGCTAACATTTTCATTATCATGATCATTCTCTGTGTGGACTCTAACCCATCTCATAGGAGCCTCAATTTATTTTTCTGAATAGTTCTAAATTATATTTGAAAACAAAAGGTTTGGACCACACATCCGTGATTTATGAAACTGAAGGCATTGTAGTTCACAGATGTTCACCACATGATTGGGGCACAAAATTAATTTGGGGAGCACTTGAGCTTTACCAAAATTGAGTAATGTCAGTTAGCTGCAGCACAATGATACACAATCAACATAAGTCAAGTCCTTCTGCATTAATGGGTTAAAATAACAATAGTTTAGGTAGGAGACTTGCATTTTATGCAAAGCAGTGAGATGGTAAAAAAGAACACTGCATGGAAAATCAGGTACCTGTGTTTTTTTCTGATCTCTTCCTGTGGAAACACAGGCTGGTGGCAGTTTCCATAGAACTCAGTTGCCTCCATTTGTAAGATGGAGTAGTTGTTGTCAACAACCCCTGCCTGCTATATAACATGTTTCCTTTCGTTCTGAGGCTTCCAACAGTGCTCTTAAAGAGTGTTTTGCAAATATTAAAGACTCCATAATATTTTGGTTTCTGTTTAACTTGTTTTTCTGCTGCGCTCCTTAACAACGAATCTTAACAATGAATAATAATAAAAGCTTGTAAATAGTGAAAATCTTCATACTCAACATTTCTCAAGTTAGAGTGCAGTCATCATTGAATTTTAGAATTCTTTTCTGAAAATGTTTATTTATTTGGAGAATCATATTAATTTTTTTTTAATATTTCTGCATTTACTTTTTTTTTTTTCATTTTTATTGAGATTGTTCAGATACCATACAATTATCCAAAGATCCAAAGTGTACAATCACTTGCCCCCGGGTACCCTCATACAGCTGTGCATCCATCACACTTAATTTTTGTTCAATTTTTAGGAACTTTTCATTACTCCAGACAAGAAATAAAGTGAAAGATGAAAAAAGAAAAATAGAAAAGGAAACTCTAAACCTACCCTATCCCTAACCAACCCCCCTCAATTGTTGACTCCTAGTATTGATATAGTACGTTTGTTACTGTTTATGAAAAAATGTTGAAATACTACTAACTGTAGTATATAGTTTGTAATAGGTATATAGTTCTTCCCTATGTGCCCCTCTATTATTAACTTCTAATTGTATTGTCATACATTTGTTCTGGTTCATGGAAGTGATTTCTAGTATTTGTACAGTTGATCATGGACATTGCCCACCATAGGATTCAGTTTTATACATTTCCATCTTTTGACCTCCAACTTTCCTTCTGGTGACATATATGACTCTGAGCTTCCCCTTTCCACCTTATTCACACACCATTCGGCACTGTTAGTTATTCTCACATCTTGCTACCAACACCCCTGTTCATTTCCAAACATTTAAGTTCATCCTAATTGAACATTCTGCTCATACTAAGCAAGAGCATCTACATTTCTTCCACAAGGCAGGAGGGAGAGTCAAAGAAGGTAGAGAGGCAAAAGAAAGAGGAAACAAAAAAATGACAGCTAGGAAGCAGCAAAAGGAAAAATAACCTTAAATCAAAGTAGAATAAAGAATCAGACAATACCACCAATGTCAAGTGTCTAACATGCCTCCCCTATCCCCCCCTCTTATCTGCATTCACCTTGGTTTATCACCTTTGTTACATTAAAGGAAGCATAATACAATGATTCTATTAGTTACAGTCTCTAGTTTATGCTGATTGCATCCCTCCCCCAGTGCCTCCCCATTCTTAACACCTTGCAAGGTTGACATTTGCTTGCTCTCCCTCGTAAAAGAACATATTTGTACATTTTATCACAATTGTTGAATACTCTAGATTTCACCAAGTTACACAGTCCCAGTCGTTATCTTTCCTCCTTTCTTGTGGTGTCTCACATGCTCCCCATCTTCCTCTCTCAACCATATTCATAGTAACCTTTGTTCAGTGTACTTACATTGTTGTGCTACCATCTCCCAAAATTGTGTTCCAAACCACACACTCCTGTCTTCTATCACCCTGTAGTGCTCCCTTTAGTATTTCCTGTAGGGCAGGTGTCTTGTTCACAAAGTCTCTCATTGTCTGTTTGTCAGAAAATATTTTGAGCTCTCCCTCATATTTGAAGGACATCTTTGCTGGATACAGGATTCTTGGTTGGTGGTTTTTCTCTTTCAGTATCTTAAATATATCACACCACTTCCTTCTTGCCTCCATGGTTTCTGCTGAGAGATCCAAACATAGTCTTATTAAGCTTCCTTTGTATGTAATGGATTGCTTTTCTCTTGCTGCTTTCAGGATTCTCTCTTTGTGTTTGACATTTGATAATCTGATTATTAAGTGTCTTGGCATAGGCCTATTCAGATCTCTTCTGTTTGGAGTACACTGCGCTTCTTGGATCTGTGATTTTATGTCTTTCATAAGAGATGGGAAATTTTCATTAATTATTTCCTCTATTATTGCTTCTGCCCCCTTTCTCTTCTCTTCTCCTTCTGGGACACCAATGATACGTACATTATTGTACTTTGTTTCATCCTTGAGTTCCCGGAGACGTTGCTCATATTTTTTCATTCTTTTCTCCATCTGCTCCTTTGCATGTAGGCTTTCAGGTGTTTTGTTCTCCAGTTCCTGAGTGTTTTCTTCTGCCTCTTGAGATCTGCTGTTGTATGTTTCCATTGTGTCTTTCATCTCTTGTGTTGTGCCTGTCATTTCCATAGATTCTACTAGTAGGTTTTTTGAACTTTTGATTTCTGCTGTATATATGTCCAGTGCTTCCTTTACAGCCTCTATCTCTTTTGCAATATCTTCTCTAAACTTTTTGAATTGATTTAGCATTAGTTGTTTAAATTCCTGTATCTCAGTTGAAGTGTACATTTGTTCCTTTGACTGGGCCATAACTTTGTTTTTCTTAGTGTAGGTTGTAATTTTCTGTTGTCTAGGCATGGTTTCCTTGGTTATCCAAATCAGGTTTTCCCAGACCAGAACAGGCTCAGGTCCCAGAGGGAAGAAATATTAAGTATCTGGTTTCCCTGAGGGTGTGTCTTAGAAAATTGCTCCACCCTTTGATGCCTCGGGTCACTGTGCTTTTCTGCCCAGCAGGTGATGCCTGTTAGCCTGTAATTCTTGACTGGTGTGAGGAGGTATGGCCGTGTTCCCCCAGGCTCTGGGGTCTGGTTCTGAATGGAAAGGGCCCCACCCCTTTCCTCCTAGAGAAGACACAGCCCCCAGGTGGAGGTCATTAGCATTTCAATGGTCTCGCTCTCTGCTTGTGGTGTCTCCACCCTTCCCAGAGTCACAGCCCTGGAAACTGAAAATGACTGGGGCTTTCTCCACTGCACCAAAAAAGAAACAGATAGTCCCCTTCAGACGCGGTCCAAGGCGACCCTCCTGCTCTCCCAGGTCAGTCATCACCCAAAGCCTCTGTCTGTTTTTTGGGGCTGTGTACCTGTAGTGAGCAGTTCACACTCGCTACTTAAAAACCCAGTTGGAGCTCAGCTGAGCTGTATTCGCTTGCTGGGAGAGAGCTTCTCTCTGGCACCACATGGCTCCGCAGCTCGGGCTATGGGGGAGGGGGTCTCCCGACCTGGTTCCGCAGGTTTTACTTACAGATTTTATGCTGTGTTCTTGGGCATTCCTCCCAATTCAGGTTGGTGTATGATGAATGGATGGTCTCGTTTGTCCCCCCGCAGTTATTCTGGATTATTTACTAGTTGTTTCTGGTTTTTTGTAGTTGTTCCAGGGGAACTACTTAGCTTCCACTCCTCTCTATGCCGCCATCTTGCCCCCCCTTCCATATTAAATTTGATACATAACTTTTCAGAAGGATAAAAGATTATATTCTTTATTTTGTTTTGTTTTAAAAGAGAAGTGTTAGTTAACCATTTTATTAAAGACAAAAACTCCAGGAGATTCAAAGAATCAATGAAGCTTATGCTTTCTCTTATTTAACAGAGTGAAAAAAGGTGGAAAAACTACATAAAGTATGGCAGAAATATTGTATTGTTAAAATATTGGAATGAATGATAGTTTGTTTAACAAATTTTTAGATGGTATCTATTTAGAAACATGATGTAATATTACTAGCTCTTTTTTTTGAAAATTTAGTAGCAAATTTTAGAATTTCATGTTATTCAAACTGAGAAACACTTGAACATATTATGTACACTTTAACTAATGGAGATGTTAGAAGAGAAAGGGAGTTGTATTTATAAAAATCCATATTTAAGAATATGCATGGATGTCATTTTTTCTTCCGAGATGCTGCCAATTATTTGAATTCAATTTTATTTTAATTACTTAAATATACACATGAAGTGAAAAAATTGGATAATTTAGCTAAAAATTCATATCATGATATAATGTGACAGACTATTTGTTTTTTCCTCCAAAAGGAAATGTTTAGGATCAGTAGAAGGAAGAAAATCTGCTATTATAGAAAAGAGAGAAAAAAAATCTTAAATTCATAACTTTATACGGGATTGTCTATAGCCTAAAGGCAATGCTGGAGTTTTATGCTTTACAGATGCAAAAATAATTATACAAACATTATCTAAGAAATAATCTTTAATGGATTACAGTTTGTTAGCTTTTCATTATATATTGTAAAAGCCCAAATAACATAGTAAATGGAAAAAAAAAAACTTGATTTATCTGGCTTACACCTTTGTTATTTCTGAAAGATATTTTATTATTCATTGGTGTCTTTGAGATATGACCTCAATTTGTAAATAAGATATAGTTTCACCAATTTGGTTTTAAGTTCAAGCATGAAAATTGTGCAAATTATTTACTTTTATTAGAAAAGTATTTTACTTTCAGGTGTTTCAGGTTGCTAAAAATTTTTAGAAGTGTTACATTAGATTAATGATGTGATCCAGCATTATTTAATTTGCTGTTAAGGTTGATTTATTTTCCTTTTCTACAAACCTTACATTTTATTTGTGGTACAATCTTAACAACGAATAATAATAAAAGCTTGTAAATATTGAAAATCTTCATACTCTAGTCTTTTATTATGTGGTAACAATATCTGGGGTTTTCAGTTCAATATACTTTATTCTTGTGTCTATATATTTTATTAGTAAATAGTATACTATATTGAAGTCAGAATTTCAGCAGTATGGCAGGATTGTATTTCCTTTTCCTTTTACTGATTTTTCCAAAGATGGAATGTTTTTGTTTCCTAAGCTGCTCAAGCAAATACCATGAAATTGGTCAGGTTAAACAATGGGAATTTATTTGCTCATGATTTTAAGGCTAAAAGACAGTCTAAATCAAGGTATTATCAAGGTGATGCTTTTTTCATAAGACCAGACCAGCATTCTGGGGTTGGCTGCCAGTGATCCTTGGCTCCTGTGTCACATGGCAAGGCATCTTCTGGTCTCTCCCATCTCTTCTGGGTTTCACTGATATAGCTTCTTATTTCCTGTGCCTTTCTCTCTCTCTGTCTGAATTTTACTCCAATTATAAAGGTCTCCAGTATTAGGATTAAGACTCATCCTGATTGAGAGGGGTCACACCTTAACTGAAGAAACCTCATCAAAAGTTCTACTTACAATGGCTTCACATCCACAGGAATGGATTCAGTTTAAGAACATGTTTTCCTGGGGTACATACAGCTTCAAATACAAACAGGAAACAAGTCTCCTTTGAAGCGGTATTTTCCAAGTGTTAACATGGTCATAGGCTGCCCGAGTTCTTTCAATATGCAGATTAAATAGCAGGATTTTGTTTGAATAGATGTTATGGCTTTTTAAACATCTGTACACATTTAGTTGGTATGGAGGAGGAAAAGGTAAAGAACTGTAAATGAAAAATATATGGTTTTGTAAGCCTCTCAGCTTCTTTGAAGTTTGGAAACCAAAATTTAAGAGTGACTTTTGAAGTAACAGTTGACTATAAGTTTTTCCATTGTAGTATTTCATCTATGAGACTATTTTTAAATTCCATTGAGATGGAGAGACATCCTTTTAGTTAAGTAGCATCTTAATTTATGTTATGAAAATTGTTCACATATTGCATACTGATCAAAGAATGTGGGGTGGGGGAAAAATAACTAACTTTTACTAGACTTTGTATTGAACTATGTATCTCCATCCCTGTTTTGTAAATGGAGAAACAGAAAAGTTGAATTAAGTGTTCAGAATTACCTGTCTAGCGAACAACAGAGTTGTGATTTAATTCTAAGACTAACTCATGCCAAATAATTCATGATCTCTTGATGTTATCAAGATACTGAGGACAATTTTACTGTATAAACTATTTTTGAAATCCATATTAGGTTTCTTCTCCATATGTTGATTTTCCAACAGTTATAAAGTGATTAATACTTTTTGTTTTACAGTATGTTAATATTTGCATCCAGTAGACATTACAGTGATCAATTGTTTCCTTCTCTAAAAAATAGGGTTACTAATATAAATGGGGTTAATAATATCTCTCACCCAGAATGGGTTTAAGTATTAAGTGAGATAATATGTAGGGAAAAGAGAAATTTAGAACATAAAGAGTGGTGGTGTTAGCAGCGCTATTATCAGTGGTGCCTTCTAACACCACCCTCTCTCACTCATTGATGATGGGATTACATGGACAATTTTGAATGTAGTTGCTTTGAAAATATGTCTAAAGTTTTTAAGAGAACATATTGAAATTATATCAATTATATAATCTTATACACTGGTTTTAAATATCTTTAAAATATCTCTCATTACATGTTTTAGAATTATCTTTATTTTTACTTTTAATATTTTTGTTTGTTTACATATGTAATTCACGTAACTATAGAACATTATGTGTCACATAAGTGAAAGGAAGATTCAGTTATATTCATTAGCCACGTGGATGAGAAAATGTAGTCAGAAAGGAAAATGCAAGTTAATGCAAGGAAATTACTAACTGTGAGGGTACTAAGCAGCAAACAAAATATACTTGTCTGCTGGCCTATGACAATTATCAAATTATCCCTGTTGTACAAGCTTAAGGCCAGATTTCTTATTAAATTTCAGATGTCTGTAAGTAGATATAGATTATCAAAGATGTATTGAGATACCTATTAGTAGTAGCTTCCTATAATAAATGTCTCTTTTGCTGAAGTTCAGAGATAAAGATTGTGTGTATCACTATTGAGCGTGATGATTTAATCTTGTTCCTCCAGTACTACGGGATGACTTCAGGCAAAATCCTTCCGATGTCATGGTGGCAGTGGGGGAGCCTGCGGTGATGGAATGCCAACCTCCACGAGGCCATCCCGAGCCCACCATTTCATGGAAGAAAGATGGCTCTCCACTGGATGATAAAGACGAAAGAATAACTGTGAGTATTTAATTCAACAGCGGGGAACATTGGTAGGTTTAACTTTATATATCTTCACCAGAGAAAAATGAAGTAGATTCTTTTAAAGAAAGGGTTGTAGTATCTCCCACTTCAAGTTTTCTTTTAAAATAAATATATTTCTATTCTCCCTGTGTTGGCATGAAAATAAGTGAGAAAAACAAACATGGTTTACTTTGGAGACCAGGAAAAGAAAACTATAATTTCTGTTTTAATGTCTTAGTGTTTACATTTTTATGCATGACTTAATTATTGTCATAACTCAAGGCTTATAAGATGTTCTCCATGTTACAGTAAAAATAGTTAATAAAAAATAAGTTTGTACTATCTTTTCAGAAGGTCTTCTAAATCACTGCAGTTTTTTTAAAAACTATTTCCCCTTTTCAAATTGCTTTTCTGTTTTGTAGTGTTCAATGTTGTTTCTGAAAAAAAATCTCATTCTGAGTAATACATAAAAATAAATTTATCTTATTACAAATAAAATTTCATGACTAGATTATTGGATTTCAGATTCCTGATTAGATATGATTAGAGAATTATGCCACATATAATAAGTTACCAATAATGATATAGTATTTTCTTCTAGACCTCAGTGGTTCTATATGTGACTTCTTTGCCTTTTCTGTCTGTGAGATGTTTATTAAAGCACCTAAAATAACCTTATTGATTCAACGAGTGTACAATATTCTCTTTACAGTTGTCTTTGTTTGATACACACTGTTATCTATCTATTCTGAATTCACTGACAAAGATTTAAAATCCCCAATGAAGAATGCCTGTGTGAGGATTAAGTCACAGTAAAGTTGTAGAAGAGCAAAGTTAGAACACAGACCACATAATTAATTAATAAATGCTTGCAGTATTTCTGTACAATCAGTTAGCAGATTGCCATGAGATTTAAATAGAAAAAAAAAAAAAAGAAGATTGGGGTGTAGACAAGGTTGTAGGGATCTTGAAAGAAAATCAAACATTTTCCTGCAATGATGTGAATTAGAATGAGGTTCTTAAAGTAATTTTTATAAATCTTTGGATTGCAGTGAGGATGAACCAGCTGTTCTTTTAGGAGGTGCTGAAAAGTCAAAGGGCAAAGTGGGCCACTCGTGGAAAATCTGGTTTTAGAAAATAAAGTCAATTGTATATGACTACGAGAGATACGGGAACGAATAACTTCTCTTGTTAGTGATAACGGATTCCTTTAAGATGTACGCACAATTAAGATAAGAATACTTTGTGTTTAGGAATGTATCCTAGAACTTTTAATGACCAAAACCTCTAATTTCCATTTCCCAGTCTAATGAGTCAAGTTGAAAACATTATTATCTCTGACCTCCCTCATGTCTTTCCGGCACTGGAGACAGAGGATTGAACAAAAATCTGTGTTTTTCTAGAGTTTTCCTTCTAGGAGGGTATATACAGAAAAAAACAAAATAAACAAGGAAAATGTATGGTATGTTAGAAAGCAAGTCCTATCTAAAAATAATGGAGTAAATTAATTAGTTTAATTAGTGAGTGGAATTGCAATTTTAAACAGGCTGAGCAAGGAAGGCTTCTCATGAAGACCAGAAAGAATTGAGGTAGGGAAATATCTGGCATCTGGAGAAAGGTTCTTCTAGGCAGTTAGCTTAAAGATGTTAAGGCAGGGGCATTCCTAACATATTAAATGAAGAGCAAAACAGGGTCACTAAAGCAGAGTGAGCAAGGGAGAGATTTGTAGGACCAGGGGATCAGAGAGATAACAGGTAGCCAGACTGCGTAGGACATATAGACCTTATAAAGAGTTTGGCATTTTCTCTAACTGAAGTGAGAAGCATCAGAAGATTCCCAGCTGAACCCTCTGCTGTCTTGAGAACATACTGAAGGGTAACAATCGCAGAAGCAGGGAGACAAGTTGAGAACTATTGCAATTATCTAGGCAAGAGATAAATGGCAGTTTGGTCCAGGTTTTAAGAATGTATCCTAGAACATCCAGGATCTCCAGCAGGAGAGTTGGTGAGAGTGCTGAGGTTCTGGATATATGTAAAGCAGTGACCCACAGAATTTGCTAATAGAGTGGATGTGGCATGTGAGAAAAAGAAAAGAGGGAAGGATGGTGTTCTAGTTTGCTAATGCTGCAGAATGCAAAACACCAGAGATGTACAGGCTTTTATAAAACGGGGGTTTATTTCGCTACACAGTTACAGTCTTAAGGCCATAAATTGTCCAAGGTAACACATCAGTAATCGGGTACCTTCACTGGAAGATGGCCAATGGTGTCTGGAAAACCTCTGTTAGCTGGGAAGGCACGTGCCTGGCGTCTGCTTCAAAGTTCTGGTTTCAAAATGGCTTTCTCCCAGGAAGTTCCTATCTAGCAAGCTTGCTCCTCTTCAAAAGGTCACTCACAGCTGCACTGAGTTCTGTCTCCCTGAGTCAGCATGTTTATATGACTCCACTGATCAAGGCCCACCCTGAATGGGTGGGGCCACACCTCCATGGAAATATCCCATTAGTTATCATCTACAGTTGGGTGGGGTGCATCTCCATGCAAACAACCTAATCCAAATATTCCAACTTAATCCCCACTATTATGTCTGCCCCACAAGATTGCATCAAAGAATATGGCTTTTTCTGGGGGACATAATGTATTCAAACCAGCACAGATGGTCTTAACTAAAGTGATTGGCCTGGAGAACTGAAAAGATGCAGTTGCCATTAATTGAGTTGTGGGAAATTGTGAAAGAAGAAGATTTGGGCTGTGAAATATCAGCAGCTCCATTTTGGGCATTGTCATTTTGCAATGTGTGCTAGATATACAAGTAAAAATGTCAAAAAGTGGAGGTATGAATCAGGAATTCAGAACTGAAGTTGAGTCTAGAGAAAATATTCTAAGTTGAGTAGACAGAACAAGTACTTATTACCATGTAGTCATCCCCTCCTCCTGGGCAGATGGAAATCTGTGTTTCTCAGCATATGTTGAGCAGAGCTATTTGGCTAATTTGGCTTCATGGAGTATGAGTAGAAATTAAAGAAATTAAATAGTAGAGAGCGAGCCTGCAGTAGTCTCTTTCTTTCCCACCATGTAACCATGGAGACCATGTTTCAAGTAGCACAGCTACAACATGGTAGACCCCTCTGAGAGACTGGGTCCCTGAGTTTATTACATGCAACAGAGCTCCCCCCATCCTGCACCCCCATCTTTTCATAATAGATATAAGGAATTCATGAGAAATAAATCTTCATTGTATTAGTCACTGATGGTTCTTCCCACAGTATAACATAGCCTACCCTGAAAAATAAAGGCTGTTGTAATCTTGTATTTTGAGGTGTGTGTGTGTGTGTGTGTGTGTGTGTTTGGTGACACTACAGTTTAAACTGTTGTATTTGATTTTTTTTTTTTTTAATCTTTAGACCTTTCTGCTCTATCATACATTGAATTAGGAGTAATTTTATGATTTATCCCAAAATGTTTGATTGATTACACAATCTTCATTTACCTTTTGCTCTCTAGAGAGATGCTATCCTCTAATTAAAGAGCACCAGTCTCCCTATCCCATCAGTAGTTTAGAGCCACCTCCAATTAGGAATCAAACAATGTTGTAATAACTCATGATTATGAAATGGTGCCAAGATCTTAATGTATAAATAATGTTAAAATCATTCAAATGCAGCCAAAATGATGATCCACAATAGTGTTCCATATGCTGGGAAGTTGTAACATCTGAAACTTTCACTATTTCTAAAACCATCTGTGTGTTTTGTATAAATTATGACTGTTGAATTGATAAAACACTAGAGGTAAAAAAAAAACACACACACATTTATACATGAAGAGAAATGAATAGATTAAAAATCGGCAGTTGGGTTTCAAAATTACTTTTCTTATTTAGATCATAATTGTTTTTGTTTTATTTTCTTCCTTTAGGCAAAACTGAAATTGAGTAATTAAAGCAAAAACTTGAAGCAGAAACAGAATGCCCAGCAATATTTCCAATTTTTTTTAAACTGAAAATACATTCTTTAGAGTTGCTGGTTGTTAGATATTTTATGTAACTCTTCTTTATGAAGCTTTGTTTTCAAATGGTTGTTTTCATTTCTATTGTTAATGATACTTTGCCAAATGTGTTGAGTATAGACGAGTATGCGATTAAAGCACAGAGTATCTTTATGAAAGGCAATTGAAGACTGCATGGTTATTTCTACAGTTTTGGTTATAGGAATTTCTAGAGTTCTTTAATGTGGTGGCTTTCTTTGTTGAAAATTTAAAGTATACCTCTCCCAGCTGTGAGAACAAAGACACACCCTAAGAAAAGGGAAAATATGTAATTGAATTGTAGCTGCACCTGTATTTTTTGATGTTCTTAAGTCATTTCTTTTTACATTGACCTGGATTCTGAGCCAAATTTTAGATCTATGATGATTATAAACCAGGAACATATAAGTAGCATTTTCTTATACTCTTACCTGACAGGAGACTCTTTTAGAACTTTTTTGGCACGTATTTTTTAGAACAGTTTGAAGGAAGTTTTAGACAATGTTTGTCTTCTAGTATTCTTTTTTTTTTTCCATACATTAACTTTTATATTTAGAGTTAGATATAGAAGTCACTTAACTGGAAGGCTGTATTAAATGGATTTACTTTGTGTGTTTGAGACTTAGTCATAGCCATCATTATTAATAAATGAAGTTTTTTCATGGAGATGAGTCAAAGGACCAAAGGCTATTTGATATTGTAGAACAACATTGTACATAGCTCACAGAGTGATGTTTATTTTATTTCATTACTTTTTGGAAATGCGTTTCAGTTCAAGATTGCTTTGTAAGGGTAGAAAAAAGAGAATGTTAATGAGCTAAGATTAGGAAAAAAAGTTATACGAAATATTGAAAAAATATTTTAGTGTATATCAAAATCTAAAATTGTTCTTGAATTAAAGAAAAAGTTAGATACAGTTTAAAAGTAGACATTGCAAAGATTTTCTTACATTATAAAAGGCCTTCCTTATTTACAAGGATGATCTATTACGGGATTAGATTGAATAAAATCTGACATCAAGACCAAAAAGGCTCCCCCAAAATTTAATATAATTTTGAATTTCTGGATGGAGTGTATAGTCATTAGGAAAGAGAAAGGAAAAGTCAGTCATGCAAAAACACTGTGAAAATGTATTTATTGAAAAATGGGCTACTTATTTTATATTTATTGACCTGGGTGACTATTAATATCTCAGTGAAAAGGTAAGTTTGCTATAAATCAGCTCAGCTTGGAGTCAAATGCAATTGCAGAATGTCTGAGGCATAAGATTTCCATATCTTTCTATTGGGTATCTAGAGCGTGAACATACTCCTGGTTGTAGCTACAGGAATTCAGGAATTTCAGGCATAGAAAGCAAATCTCTCATAGAGAATTACTGATAAATAAAACTTATTTAATTGATTATTATAAGCTAAAGAAAAAATGTGTTCATAAACTAAAATATGAGGTTATCCTGTAATACCCAGGTGGCAGCTGATGAAGCAAGAAAAACCATATGGTTCAACTTTAGGGTATGATAAAAGTGAAATAGAAAAGTGGCACTATTACATCAACAAAACAAAATGAATTATATCCAGGATCTGATGATTGATGTTGAGGAATTAAACCCTTTATTTTTTTTTTATTAGTAAACTATGGATATTTACTATAACAATGGTAAATTCTCAAAACCTATAACATAGTAAACATGCAATAAAAGTTTATTGAATATTGCAACTTAGCCTTTAAAGACTTTTACTGAGCTCTTCTACTTAAAGCTATCATGAAAACTAACTGAAAAACAAAAATCCCTCATTTTATTTTTTCATCTGAAAATTTTAAAATTCATGTGTCAGGAAATGATTACTGTAGGGACACCAACAATTTATTAATCTAACATGGTAATAGTTATTATGCATTGAGTCCTACCTATGTACCAGGTGTTTTATATTTTCTTATTTAATCCCCCTCAAATTCAATGAATAAGCTAATTTCTTCCATTATGGCACACTTATATCAGTCAATGCTGTCTCCTGAATATGATGGCGACCATGGTTATGGCTACTACGATGATGGTGATAGCGAAACACTTATTGTAGCACTTAGTGTGTACCAGGCACTATTCTAAGTACTACATAGACCTATTTAAACCTTAAAACAACCATGTCATTTAAATACTAAACTTTCACTATTGCTGTAGCTAACTGCAAATTGGCTGGAGGACAGATATGGGGGCACTTGCTTTTCATTAACTGATATGTTTTCTATAGGGGTCTATTGGTTTTGCTATTTATATAAGGACTCTGGTATGCTAGCAGTGCAATTTCAAGTCAAGATGACAGTAACTCTTAGTATTCATTAAGTGTCTATCAGGTATCCAGTAGAAAATATTGTTGTTTATTTTCATCAATTTTGAAATAATTTCTTCAAGTTTACAAGGTTCAAGTAAACTAAAGTTATTTGTTCTGAAGACTAGAAGTCTTACCTAAGAAGTTACAAGGAGGAGGCAGGGCAAGATGGAAGACTGGTGAGCTGTATGTTTTAGTTACTCCTACAGGAAAGTAGGTAGAAAGCCAGGAACTGCGTGGACTGGACACCACAGAGCAATCTGTCTTTGGACATACTTCATACAACACTCATGAAAATGTCGAACTGCTGAGATCAGCGAAATCTGTAAGTTTTTGCGGCCAGGGGACCCGCGCCCCTCCCTGCCAGGCTCAGTCCCGTGGGAGGAGGGGCTGTCAGCTCCGGGAAGGAGAATGGAGAACTGCAGTGGCTGCTCTTATCGGAAACTCATTCTACTGATACAGACTCCAACCATAGATAGACAGAGACCAGACACCAGAGAATCTGTGAGCAGCCAGCCCAGCAGAGAGGAGACAGGCATAGAAAAAAAAAAACAACACGAAAAACTCCAAAATAAAAGCAGAGGAGTTTTAGAGTTCTGGTGAACACAAAAAGGGGAAGGGCGGAGCTCAGGCCCTAAGGCGCATATGCAAATCCCGAAGAAAAGCCGATCTCTCTGCCCTGTGGACCTTTCCTTAATGGCCCTGGTTGCTTTGTCTCTTAGCATTTCAATAACCCATTAGATCTCTGAGGAGGACCCTTTTTTTTTTTTTTTTTTTTTTTTAATCCTTTTTTCTTTTTCTAAAACAATTAATCTAAGAAGCCCAATACAGAAAGCTTCAAAGACTTTCAATTTGGGCACGTCAAGTCAAGAGTAGAACTAAGAGAGCTCTGAGACAAAAGGCAATAATTCAGTGGATGAGAAAATTCACTAAACACCACAACTTCCCAAGAAAACGGGGGTGTCCGCTCACAGCCACCATCCTGGTGGACAGGAAACACTCCTGCCCATCGCCAGCCCCATAGCCCAGAGCTGCCCCAGACAACCCAGTGTGACGGAAGGGCTTCAAATAACAGGCACACACCACAAAACTGGGCATGGACATTAGCCTTCCCTGAAACCTCAGCTGATTGTCCCAGAGTTGGGAAGGTGGAGCAGTGTGAATTAACAAAGCCCCATTCAGCAATCATTTGAGCAGACTGGGAGCCTCCCTACACAGCCCAGCAGCCCAGAACTGCCCTGAGGGGACGGCACTCACCTGTGACATAGCACAGTCACCCCTCAACAGAGGACCCGGGGTGCACAGCCTGGAAGAGGGGCCCATTTGCAAGTCTCAGGAGCCATACGCCAATACCAAGGACTTGTGGGTCAGTGGCAGAGACAAACTGTGGCAGGACTGAACTGAAGGATTAGACTATTGCACCAGCTTTAAAACTCTAGGATCACCAGGGAGATTTGATTGTTAGGGCCACTCCCCCTCCCCGACTGCCCAGAAACACGCCCCACATACAGGGCAGGCAACACCAACTACACACGCAAGCTTGGTACACCAATTGGACCCCACAAGACTCACTCCCCCACTCACCAAAAAGGCTAAGCAGGGGAGAACTGGCTTGTGGAGAACAGGTGGCTCGTGGACGCCACCTGCTGGTTAGTTAGAGAAAGTGTACTCCACGAAGCTGTAGATCTGATAAATTAGAGATAAGGACTTCAATAGGTCTACAAACCCTAAAAGAACCCTATCAAGTTCAGCAAATGCCACGAGGCCAAAAACAACAGAAAATTATAAAGCATATGAAAAAACCAGACGATATGGATAACCCAAGCCCAAGCACCCAAATCAAAAGACCAGAAGAGACACAGCACCTAGAGCAGCTACTCAAAGAACTAAAGATGAACAATGAGACCATAGTACGGGATATGAAGGAAATCAAGAAGACTCTAGAAGAGCATAAAGAAGACATTGCAAGACTAAATAAAAAAATGGATGATCTTATGGAAATTAAAGAAACTGTTGACCAAATTAAAAAAGATTCTGGACACTCATAGTACAAGACTAGAGGAAGTTGAACAACGAATCAGTGACCTGGAAGATGACAGAATGGAAAATGAAAGCATAAAAGAAAGAATGGGGAAAAAAATTGAAAAAATCGAAATGGACCTCAGGGATATGATAGATAATATGAAACGTCCAAATATAAGACGCATTGGTGTCCCAGAAGGGGAAGAAAAGGGTAAAGGTCTAGGAAGAGTATTCAAAGAAATTGTTGGGGAAAACTTCCCAAATCTTCTAAACAACATAAATACACAAATCATAAATGCTCAGCGAACTCCAAATAGAATAAATCCAAATAAACCCACTCCAAGACATATACTGATCACACTGTCAAACACAGAAGAGAAGGAGCAAGTTCTGAAAGCAGCAAGAGAAAAGCAATTCACCACATACAAAGGAAACAGCATAAGACTAAGTAGTGACTACTCAGCAGCCACCATGGAGGCAAGAAGGCAGTGGCACGATATATTTAAAATTCTGAGTGAGAAAAATTTCCAGCCAAGAATACTTTATCCAGCAAAGCTCTCCTTCAAATTTGAGGGAGAGCTTAAATTTTTCACAGACAAACAAATGCTGAGAGAATTTGCTAACAAGAGACCTGCCCTACTGGAGATACTAAAGGGAGCCCTACAGACAGAGAAACAAAGACAGGACAGAGAGACTTGGAGAAAGGTTCAGTACTAAAGAGATTCGGTATGGGTACAATAAAGGATATTAATAGAGAGAGGGGAAAAATATGGCAAACATAAACCAAAGGATAAGATGGCTGATTCAAGAAATGCCTTCACGGTTATAACGTTGAATGTAAATGGATTAAACTCCCCAATTAAAAGATATAGATTCGCAGAATGGATCAAAAAAAATGAACCATCAATATGTTGCATACAAGAGACTCATCTTAGACATAGGGACACAAAGAAACTGAAAGTGAAAGGATGGAAAAAAATATTTCATGCAAGCTACAGCCAAAAGAAAGCAGGTGTAGCAATATTAATCTCAGATAAAATAGACTTCAAATGCAGGGATGTTTTGAGAGACAAAGAAGGCCACTACGTACTAATAAAAGGGGCAATTCAGCAAGAAGAAATAACAATCGTAAATGTCTATGCACCCAATCAAGGTGCCACAAAATACATGAGAGAAACACTGGCAAAACTAAAGGAAGCAATTGATGTTTCCACAATAATTGTGGGAGACTTCAACACATCACTCTCTCCTATAGATAGATCAACCAGACAGAAGACCAATAAGGAAATTGAAAACCTAAACAATCTGATAAATGAATTAGATTTAACAGACATCTACAGGACATTACATCCCAAATCACCAGGATACACATACTTTTCTAGTGCTCACGGAACTTTCTCTAGAATAGATCATATGCTGGGACATAAAACAAGCCTCAATAAATTTAAAAAGATTGAAATTATTCAAAGCACATTCTCAGACCACAATGGAATACAATTAGAAGTCAATAACCGTCAGAGACTTAGAAAATTCACAAATACCTGGAGGTTAAACAACACACTCCTAAACAATCAGTGGGTTAAAGAAGAAATAGCAAGAGAAATTGCTAAATATATAGAGACGAACGAAAATGAGAACACAACATACCAAAACCTATGGGATGCACCAAAAGCAGTGCTAAGGGGGAAATTTATAGCACTAAACGCATATATTAAAAAGGAAGAAAGAGCCAAAATCAAGGAACTAATGGACAGACGTATAAAAATGTAGCTTATGAGGGGTGATAATGGGATTGGGAAAGCCATAAGGACCACACTCCACTTTGTCTAGTTTATGGATGGATGAGTAGAAAAATAGGGGAAGGAAACAAACAGACAAAGGTACCCAGTGTTCTTTTTTACTTCAATTGCTCTTTTTCACTCTAATTATTATTCTTGTTATTTTTGTGTGGGTGCTAATGAAGGTGTCAGGGATTGATTTAGGTGATGAATGTACAACTATGTAATGGTACTGTAAACAATCGAAAGTACGATTTGTTTTGTATGACTGCGTGGTTTGTGAATATATCTCAATAAAATGATTAAAAAAAAAAAGAAGTTACAAGGAGATTATATAAAGAGGTTAATAATCAACAGCTTATCCATTTCATATATGAAGGGAAATAAGGATTAATATTAAAATGTTGCTTAACTTCATAGTTAACTATCGAAGTTGTACATTAACCAGGTTCTAATATCATCAGCTATACAAATTTTAAGTCACTGCTAAAAAAATTAAGCAATGATAAGGAATTATATAATGACTATGAAATTGAGTTAAAGAAAATATTGATTTAGTGGCTTGGTAATTTTGTATGGATACACTAAAATATTGTAAAAACTAGCACATTAGCACCACAGTATAAATAGTGAGATCTATGTGGACTCAATTCTGAAATTCCAGAGTTATTTTCTTCATAGTAGCCCTTGTATAGCATTTATCATGAATTATTTCATTTTTGTATTTAAAAAGGAGCGGTTAAAGAGTCATTCATATTTTCATTTTTGAAACTTTTGCCTTTTATGCTAACATTCTTAGGTGATTAATACATGCTTTTTCCAATCATGCAAAGAAGCATCTGGCTTTGTGACATAAATTTGAATGACTTATATTATTCTTTGTGAATGTCCTCACAGTAGCATGCCACAAACATTCGATATATCTTACAAATCTGTTTGATTTTTATTTGATGGAAAAAATATTTTGGATGACAGAGAAATAATTTTATTTCCATCAAAGACATAGTTCAACCAGAACCCATTTTATTGTTAATTTTGTCTATTTATCACATAACTATATTAAGCTTTTATTCATTCTTCTTTAAAAAATGTGTAAACATTCACAGCATCTGTGTATTTTAAAATGATGAACAAGTGTTCTTTCTTAAAGAAACTTTCTTTCTTGTTCTTTCTTGAGAACAAGTAGCTCTTTCTTAAAGTCTTTACCTTAGATAAAATTACCAACCATCCTCGTTTGCCTGGGACTGTCCTGACTTTAGCATTGAAAATCCTGAGTCCCAGGAAACCTCTCAGTCCTGAGCCCACCAGGACAGATGCTTACCCTAAACTAACCTTATATAGCTTAAACAGACAGATTTATACAGAAGTGATAAATCACATTCACACAAGGTAAGTTAAAAATGCAAGTTAAAAAAATGCTTACAAATAAACAGAAGACTCTCATTTGTATCATTTCTTTAATAAGTTCAGGATTTGACACCAGTTATGAAGTTGGGAGAAAATTAAGTTAAACATTAGAAAAATTATCTAACACTTCCCATTCCCATGCTACAGGGATATGCTTGTTAGAATGGAGTGTTTCATCAGTTCTTTTTCCAACCCTTTTCTGCTTCCTGTGTGTCTTTGTAAGTTTCTTTGATTTCCCTTGTTGGTGTGATACTTTGGTAAAAAGCAGCTGACTCACATCCCATCCAAATCCCCAGTGTGCTCCAGATCCTTCAGAAATTTGGCATTCAGCTCACTCCTTGCCAATTGCTTCCTTTTCCTCCAATTCCCACATGTCTCCTTCCTAAGCCATCTGCTCCTCCTCCCTTCCTTCGATTAGTGCTTTCCTTTAGTCCTCCAATTTCTCTCATTGTTCAGTGTCCGTTGCTTCCTTTTCCCATCCTTTCCCCTAGAGAAAATCAACATACTTAATGCAGCTGATGTCATAGAGTCTCTTTTCCATGAGAAGTTGAATGTGTGTTCCTGCAAAATAATTATGTAGTTTTGTTCTAAGGCTGTCAAAGGAAACTGGTCTAATGAACCAGAAATAGATTCTTCTATCTGTCAATCTTAGATAAAGAGCAAATGTATTTTATACAGAAAATAACAAAGAAATAGTCATGGTTTGAATGTAAGTTAAGTCAATAAAACTCTATAACATGAATCATGGGACTAAAGAAATGAGTTTAAAAATAAACATATGTCCTCATCTATTGTTTTAATTTTCAAATATAATAATTGAAATCTTGTAGATCAGTAGAATAAAAACAAGCATGGGCACAAGAAGACCACAATGTAACTTATTAAATGCATGATCTTATAGAAGATATTTGATATCTATATACTTCATTGTTTCCATCTGTGAACTGAATTGTCTAGTCTCTATACTAGTTCACTGTATTACTGTGGTAATCCAGTGGAAAAATACACTTCAAAATCTCATTGTAAATGGTGGTATAGTGTATACATATTAGTGATAGGTTTTCTGGGCATTATTGCTAGTATACTATCCTATACTCTGGATATATTTTGTCATCAGAAACTTGATAACAAAATAAAATCAGTACCTGTTTCATGTCATAACCTCTATTTTTCTGAATAAGCAAGGTGGTCATACGAAAAAGATCTAGTATTATGTCTTTTCTGGCTAACTTTCTATCTATATTTGATTCAAGGCTACAAGAAATTTTCCTGCTTCTACAAAAACACTATAAGTATTCACTTTAGGTGAACATTATGAAAAAGTAAAGTTTTTAGGCTAATAAAAGAGTCTGAAATTAAGAAATCAGTGAGAGTCCTCGGTATACCTTTATTGTGAAATGTAGTAGTAACTGGGAGTTGCACAAGAAAAGTAAGCCCTAAGGCATCCACGGTGTGTAATTAATTGACTTTCTTCCTATGCATCTAGAACAGTTCTAGATATATCCCATCCTTAAGAGAATTGAGAAATTCTGTGATTCAGATGATGAACACAGGTTGAAAAAGGCTGAAGATCCTGAACCTTTTCACGAACTTGTCATTTTATTTAAATAAGTACATACATATTTGCCATATTTGGACGCTGGCACTAGAAAACAGAAAGCCAAGCATTTCAGACCTGCTTGTAAAATCCAAACACTCTCTTGAAAGATAATAAAAAACGAAGGCATTCTCAGTTCTTGTACAACAATTAGTTTAGGTGACAACAGAATTATGAACACTAATGCATTGAGAATTTGGTTGTTGCTCTAGCTGGTTATTATTTATGTGCTGGATATGAATTTAAAAGTTTGGATACCAAGAGCTTGAAGTATCAATTTATGAGAGCTTTGGCATGTGCTATTATATCTGCCTTGAATACTCCCACCCCTGTACCCCTTTGCCTGCTTTAACTCACTCATTATTCAGGTCCCATAAAGGCAAATTTCCACAAAACTTCACCCCCTAAACTCACAAGAGGTATTTTTTTCTTTTCCTTTTAGCTAGTACTTATCTTATAATATGTTATAAACTATTATTTATGTATTATTCATCTGATATACATAAGATGCATAAGGGCTAGCACTAATACCTATGTCTATGGTAGAAGCACAATACATATTTCTTGAGAAAATATTAAATCAATGATATGTCAGAAATAATGTCCTAGTGTGCCTACTACTGAAAGTTGCTAATTTGAAAATTCTTGATTTTGTTGATTGAGTTTCCATTTACATTTATAGATTTCTTTCCTTATCTCTATAAAATGGGAAAAAGGAATTATTCATGCTATTTCTTTTTTTTTAAAGCAAAGTTTTTCATTGGTTAACAATAGGAAGAGGAGATACTACACAGGTTAATATGTAAGTAAATATATTGCTTAGTGCAACTTGCAGATACTCAGAATCTTATAGATGAAGCTAACTTTAGAGATTATGAAGGGCAAGCCTCTTTATTTTAAGAACAAACAAACAAACAAACAAACAAAAACAAAAACAAAAACAAAACAAAGATCAGAAACCAGGGAAGTTGATTTGCCCTGAGTCATATCATGGATATGTGCTGTGAGTCAGAAGTAAAAGCTAAGCCTCTCCTCACCAGAATTATTACTTTTCTGATTTTTCCTATGAAATAGACCTGATCTATTTTTTCTAGAACAACATTCAAATTTGATTTAAAATATTTTAACAAAAATTCATTTTTGCTAAATGGATGTGATTTTGCTAATTGTTTTTTCCCTAGATTCAATATTTTCTATTTTGGTATCAGTATTGAAAATGGTATTTTAAACACATAAGGCTGTAGTGGATTGAATTATATACCCCAATTTAGACATGCTCTTAATCTTAATCCACATTCCTGTGTGTGAACCCATTGTAAATAGGATATCCTGAAGATGTTATTTTAGTTAAGGTGTGCCATCTGAATGAGGGTGGGCCTCTCCATCCCTCCTAAAGTCCTTTTTAAGCAGAAGAAATTCAGATATAGAGAAAGCCACCAGAAAGAGCCAGAAACAAGAAATCAGCTGGAACCCTGAAGAGAGGAGAGATCACCTTGTGACATGAGGCAAAGATGCAAACCAAAGAACCGCGAGGACTGTGACAAGCAAAGAACCAGAACACTGCAGATTTTGGAGAGAAAGCACAGTCTTGCCAATGCCTTGATTTAGACTTCTACCTCTGGAAACCATGAACCAGTAAATGTTTGTTTTTTTTAATACCAACCCATTGCATGGTGTTTGTGATAGCAGCTTGGGCAAACTAAGACAAGGGCCTTCCTAACTTTGCTTATTTATCTACTGGTTGCAAACATGGCCTTGCAGCAATTTGATTAATTATTCTAACCACAATTTTTGCCTTATTAAGTATGTTATTAAGAACATTCAAATCTATCTTAAGTAATTGAATATCTGAGATTGCTTCCCAATGTTAATCAAAAAATTTTAAAATGAATTACAGCAGATCAAATAATAAGTAAGCCTAATTTATGGCAGTCTTGGGAAATGCTCCATGTGTCTGGTTTCTTTTGAAACTCCACTAACAAACAAACCCTGGTCAAGTATTTTAATTGTTAAAACTATTAGAATAATAACATCTCCTCTACCTAATTATTAGTATCATTTTGAGGGTCAAATCTGATCCCCTGAAAGTATTTTGAGGACTCCCAGTGATAGTTTTATTGTAAGATACTATTTTCAGCACCCGTGTCTTGATTACTAGCTAATGTCCATTCTTCATTGATGTTAATAGCTTGAAAATGTGAGAAACAAGAGATTTTTAACTTCAGAATAAAAAGCAAGCTTTTCAAATTAGATGTTTAATGGATTTTTTAAAAACTAGTAAAATTGTTGTATACCATATTTTGATCAATTTGTAAGTGTACATCAAATATATGAACCTCTTTATGTATGAGATGTACCTTTAGTGGGCTCTAAAATTTATAGTCTGCATGATCATTTTTATCTGGTTCCTTTCATTACTTTTAAGATACCTAATTATAATTTCTTATATAGATAATTGGTCCACATAAACAAAACTTAGTAATCATAAAGAGGGTGCAGACACATTTGGATGTGGAAATAAAGTAGCAGAGGCCAAAGAATACCAGATAAATTATTTTCTAGTTCAACAAATAATCTTTATTGACTTCTTTGGGAAATGATATAGTATAAAATTTTCAAGTTTCCTCTAAGCAATGTAAAAATTTCCATGTGAGTAAAAGTTAACACGTGATTTAATGCTGTAGTTTTATCTTCTTTTGGTTGTTGCATGTTGATCGTCAGTACACTATTAAATCTCTCAAGAGGAATCTAGTCTTCTGAATGTTTTTCAAACAGGTTTCCTCAAAAACAGTTTTGAATATTTTTCCAAATACTAATCCCACTCAAATGCTATTTTAAGACAAAGCAACATTAGGCAATGTAGAGGACTGCCTAACAGAATTGCCTAAGCCCCCAATTCCTGAAATTCACTGGGCTGAAACCTGATGTGAATTTGTGCTGTTTAGCATCCAGATTCTTCAGTCAGAATAGAACCTCCAGAAAGCAGTAAGTGTTCCAGAAATTTGAGTAATCTGCCAAGAAAAGGTGTACCCTATAATTCAAAGTAATTAATGCATTATTCTACTTATTATAGAGTAATGCATTATATTATTATAATTATAACCTTACAAGATGATCATCTATGGTCAGAAGACAAAGCCTATAATAAGAATTTCAGATTAGTTTAATATCCTAACATAGAAAGCACATTTGAAAATGTTGTTTTTCACTTTATTTTTTCCTTATAACTCATGGTTACTAAGCTGCTGAGTTTCTTCAATTTCAAAACATTTTGATATGTCTGATTGGGTCATTAAATTTCTCCAAATAGCAAAAGACTGGAAGAATTTTACTACTGTCTGGAAGCTCTTTGCTTAATTATAGGTTAAAATGTTTGCCAAATTAAAGCTATATTTTATAGTTCCAGGGATGGTATTCTAACCAGTTTATTTTATTTTTGATGTTCAATTAATCATAGATGAAATGTTTCTCTAAAGACATAGCTTTTAAATTTATCATAAAACATTTCTTATCAATCTGACCTATAATATGGAAAATGTTTAAATGATATCACAATGTTATATTATTACAAGCAAAAATATAGGATTTGGGGGTAAATTTTCAGTTTTTAAAATGTTAACTTTTTTAATAACTTGAAACTCTTATGTTTGCTCCTTTAAAGTCATCATATTTTAAAAGTTATCATTTTCTTTCTTTCTGTTTGCCTCAATCAGACTTAAAAAATGTTACATCAAAACTGCATTTGATTATACACGGATGGCATTTCTTCTTAAAATAGGGTCCAAGATCTAGAAATTAAAAAAACATTTTAAGCTGCTAAGATTTGTTTTTAATCTAAGCACTATAAAAGAGGTTGGGATTTCCTTTTCATTATTTACAACTGGCTAAGACTGACTTTTATCTATTTCTCCACTTTTATTCAGAGGCGCTTTCTCAAGGAACACCCCAAATTTTATGCTGAGTTTGACGTCTCCGCTAATCCAATGCTGAGTCTGCATTTCTTTTGTTTAAAATGTAGTTGTTTTAAAAGTACTAGTATTCTATTGTTAACATCTGACTACTTCAGTTTTTATCTCCTTAAAACCAAAGAATTTGATAATATGATAAATTGTACTCTTGTAAAATAATCTGGTGTGCATTAGCAAAATTATTACCAGATAGTACTGGCTTTCTCTTCTTAAATCTTTCAAATCTAGGTGGTCATGAAACTTTAACAGCCTACCACATTAGAAACAGGCTCAAGTTTAAGCCACCTTCAAGAGCCTCATCCTTTGTATGGGAAAATTTCAAGAGCAGTTGAGCTCAGTCTTTATAATACGGCTTGAAAATAATGGGAATGTGTTGCCCTGGGTGGATAATGTGTAATTTACTAAGGAATCAATTATATCTATGACTTTTCCTTTTAACATTCATGGTATCACTCTTTCTGTGTAGTTATATTGCATCGCCGTATTGCCCTGTGCATCATACTCATAAAAGATTGTGTCAGATTTCCTTCTCTTTAGTAGGAAAGTCTATAAATATTCTGTTTAAATTTAAAGGCATATCATAACAATAAATGAATGTTTACATGAGAAAAGGAGAACCATTCTTCTGTATAGGAACTAATGTGGGATATTTACCTAACTATACTTCTCTCATAAAGGACATAAGCATAAGTGAAGCATGTAATCATGCACATTTTTTTCTAACTGGTGACTAGATGGTTTGATGACATTTAGGTTGGATATCCAGATGAGTCAGGCTTAAATATGGAGTGTGATGGAAGGAGGGCCCTCAATCTAACACATTTGGGGACGTCTATAGATAGCAACTATTTGTTCCTCCAGCCATTCTGTCTCAAAATCTATAAATTTACAAGATATTGTTAATTTGTAATTTATGGCATGGGAAGCAAAGAAAATATGAGCACTTCTTCTCTATTCTGAAGAAAGCCCTATATGTAAGTTTTACTTATTAAATAATCTGGAACAAGTTTCTGATCATCTATGAGCCTTCTTATTCTCATCCAAAAAAATAGTAAAATATACATTCCTTTTTAAAAATTAAGGATAATGCATGCAACAATGCCATGTTCACAGCAGGTTTGATCTGTCACAGTTCTCAGTCATTTCAATAACAATAATAATCCATATTGTTGTTTAAATACATTAGTATTTTTATTAAATTTGCTTCAGGTTCACTGATGTATTTTTGGTTTGTGTGGAGAAAACCACTAAAGGCATTTGGCATATTGGAAATAAAGTTTTCAAGTGTTAGGTTTTTAAAATTTTTTAAATCCTTTAAAATTTCTATTTTAACATCGGAAAATTTAAATTTATTGTTTGGTGATTTTTTTTGGTATGAGGTGATAAGAATTAGGATTTGTCTTCTAAAATACAAAATACAAAATACAAAATAGCATACTTCTAGCATAAATTTTTAAAACATCGCCTTTTTCTGACAAGATCAATGAAACCATAAGAGTGCTATATCCCTTATGTCTCAGATTGTGAAAAATTCTAATAGCTGTTTTTTATGTAGATGGTGTCCTAGATGCTAGAAATAGGATACTGTCTTTGCCATCATAGAATGCATAGTCTATACAGAGATAAGAAACATAAGAACAGGCCCTCTAGCCCTCTGAAACAAGCCTTTCTCCACTGACTTTACCTTGCCCTTAGTCTTCTGTGGTAGGTTGAATTATGTGCCTCAACAAATGCATGTTCTTACTCTTAATCCATGTCCCTGTGGATGTGAACCCTTAATAAATAGGACCTCTTGGAAGTGTTAATTTTACTTAAGGTGTGGCAAACTGAATGAAGGTGGTTCTTAATCTGACTTCCTAGAGGCTTTATGAAGAGAACCTGGAAGTCATAGAAGCCAAAAAGAAGAGGACATCACCATGGGAAGACAGAAATACAAGCCAAGTAATCCCAAGGATTGCCAGCAACCATTATCAGAATGCTAAAGATTTTTTGGAAAAATACTCCTTACTGATCGTCATGATTTTCAACTTCTTCTGGCCCTGAAATTTTGAGCCAATGTTGTAGTTATGATAGCAGCCTGGCCAACTAAGACATCTTCCCACTGACAGGCATCCTTTCCACCTTTCCAATCACTTAACTTCTTAGTTTGATCTGTATAGAAGCAACCTAGTTTTCACGAAATTCTGAATTTAAACTCAGAATTCAAACAATATGACCTGGACTCGAGGTTAAGAACAATCCAAAAGTCTGAGGTCTTTATTACTATTAATGCTATTTACACTACATTTTGTGTTCCATAATTTTTCAAGTGGCCAGGGAACTGAACCATTTATTACTAAGAAAGAACAACTCACACAAATAATGCTCTAAATGACTTTTGAAACACTCTTTAGATAGATTATGGTTCTGGTTTGCTGAAGCTGCCATTATGCAAAATTCCAGAAATGAGTTGGCATTTACCAAGGGGATTTATTAGGTTACAAATTTATAATTCTAAGGCCATAAAAGTGTCCAAACTGAGGCATCAACAAGAGGATACCTTCAGTGAAGGAAGGCTGATGGTGTCTGGAACATTACTGTCAGTTGGGAAGGCATGTGGCTGGCATCAGCTGGTCCTTTGCTCTCGGGTTCTGTCTCAGAATGGCTTTCTCCCAAAATGTCTCTGGTCTTCTGTCTCTCTTAGCTTCTCTCAGCTCTCTGCTTGGTTCTCCTGGGGTATTTCTCTCTAAGCAACTGGGAGTCCTTTCTTAGCTTCTCCAGGACAAACTCTGGGTTTCATCTCTTAGCTTAACATCTCCAAATTTCCTTCTGTCTGCATCTCCAAGCATCAGCGTATGTGACATCTCTTGAGCTCTCTTAAGTACTCCAGTGAACTAATTAAGATCCACCCTGAATGGGCAGGGTCCACACCTCCATAGGAATAATTCATTCAGAGGTCTCACCCACATTTGGGTAAGTCTCATCTCAATGGAAACAATCAAAAGGTTCCACCCAATGAGATTGGATCAAAAGGTCATGGCTCTTATCTCAAACTCATCTTCCAAGATTGTATTTTTTCATCACATATGTAAATTCACTTACTTTCTCTCAGGAACTATGTTGACATTTTCATTTGTTTAATGTGTAGTGTGATAGGGAGGGATTTTATCCATCTCTATCTTATGATATGACCTTTGTGAACTGAGGCACAAATTTGCTAAATAACTGACCTAGATGGTGACATAGTCTTATGATCAGCAAAAGAGTGTGAATCTCTGACCCAGACCTGATGAGCTTTGACTTCTGATTAATAAATTGAGCTTATCATTTGCAAGTCTCCTTTTGCTCTTCTTTGACCTATTGAGATTAAAATATCACAGAATGGGAATAGGAGTGTTTACTTCAATTTATAGCTTTGTAGGGATGTTAATATTTTTATAAAATCTTAATATAAATGTCTTTATTGCCTTTTTAATATTTGCAATTTTAAACAAGTTTAAGTAAAGCAAAACTGAGAACTCTAAATTTCTGACCTTTTAGAATATCTTGCATACCCAATCTTTGACTTTGTCTGCCATGGTTATTTATCTTCTTCAGAATATAAGTGAGTTTAGATTTCAAGAGTAAAAAATTATACACAGTCTCTGGAAAAGACATTATCTTAGCAAGACATTTGGTGGTGAGTGAAATTCTCACAATGGACCATAACTAGAGAGAAGTCCTAAGTGTAAGAACCCATGGAGAGAAAAAGGGATTTACTGTTTGGAAAGATTTTCAGCTGGTGTACTTGCAACTTGAAAAAGCCAAGTGTTTTGAAATAAGCTTTTCTCCTCTGAAATACTATGAGCATTTATCATTTTTATTCCTAGAGTATAGTCATAATTCCTCCACAGATTTTTATCTCAGGCTGCCTTAGCAGTGACTGTATGTAAATTCAGAATTATAGCCAGATGGTTGGACTGGGTGATAAAAAGCAAACCTGGTTTTGTGGGAAAGTGAAAATTGCCCATAAGACTTTGTTTTTACCTTTAAAACAGCAGGACATTGTTTCTTAAGAACTGTGAAGGAAATAATGCATTAACTTTAATAGCTATGAGCTAAATTAATTTTTCATATGCATGCTGAATACTACCATGTAATCTACCTAGAATTTCCATAGAGGTAAAATCAATTAATTTCCTTACTTTTAGGGTGATAACTAGCAAAGGCAATTTTATTCCAAAACCACTCTTTATAATGTTTCTTTTTTATAAGATTCATTTTTGGGTTCTGATCTTAATAACTTCAGAACCAGGTACCTGGGGAATCACCTAAACATCACTGTTTCATCTGCTCTGCATTTCATCAGCACTCAGTAGTTGTCTATCTCTGATTTGGAAGGTTATAAATCAAGAAGCCTTTCCTGGTTGATTGCTTTAGGCTTCATAACTTTGGCCCAAGAAAATTGGTATCCAAAAGAAAATGCCAAACTCAAATTTCATATTGTCCCTGAATCACATTTGAATAAGCAAAATAGGTGTGTTCTAAGAAGTCTGAGTTTCTTCTATTATTGCTTGTTAAAAATTAAAATTCATGGCAAGGTCTTCTGGTGATTTAACTAGAGAGATAGAAAGGTAGTAATTTATACCTTCACAGAGAAAATCATCCTCTCCCTTTAACTTAACTATGCCTCCCTGTAGAGTGGCTCCCACTTGCCTGCAATTAGCAGTAACAGCTCTTCCTGATGTAATCTATAATCAAATTATCATAGGTGTGCTTCTGCAGCAGCAAACAGCCAACTACCAATTTATGAATTGCTGGGAGGAAGAAATGAGAAGTTTAGTAGGAGAAAAGGAAACACAGAGACATGCAGCTGCTATAGTCCTAAGCAGAAACTCTTCCAGGCCTCTGTTCTCAGCTGGCAGCTCACCAAGCTATGTAAAGAGCCACACGTTCCCACTGGGATAATTGCTTTTTCTGCATGAGTCTCATGTTGCTTCTCTCTGATGATCGAGAGTGTTTAAACTCCTGACTGAATTCATGTTGGTTTTAAAATGGTATTGTAAGTGTACCAACAAACAATTGAAACTGGATCATGTTCTGTTGTATGTAGCCTAGGCAAATATGGGATGTCAATGAAGAGATCCTAATTGCCTATTTCCCTCTCAATTCCACTCCAAAGAGAACAATTGAAGGACCTGCAATAAATTATGGTTTTCCTTTTAATGTCACTAGGAAAAACTTAGGTCATTTGATTGCTTTCAATTTTGCGTTTTCATATTTTCTTTTGGATATGTACTTACCCAGGCATCCTTTTGTTATACAGCATCTTTTGTGCCAGCCCCACACACATTATTTATACTTTGTTAAAGTTTGCTGTTAAAGACGAAATGGAGTTTGCATGAGTGTGGACCAGCAAATGAATTAGTCAAGTGAAGGTGAAATCTTAAAAATATGATTGCTACCTGACTGGGGTTTAAATTTTTTTTTTATAGTCTATAGTAAAAAATAAAATCTTGTGATTATTAGTATATGATCAGTTTTTCTCAGTTGACCCATCTCTGATGTCAGGCTGCTCTCATTTTGAGTCAGTTTGAATTGATCGTGTGCATTGCATGGACAGTGTGAAGCTAGGTCATAGCTGATTGAGAGAAGTGGGTGGGAAATATTTGGAACAATGCAATTCTTCTTCCTTCTTTTCTTCCTCTTCCTCCTCCTCCTTTTCCTTCTCTTTTTTCTTTTAGGTTCCTTTGTAACGGAATGAAATAGGAATAGGGACAGGTGAAAAATTTGCAGGAAATAATATGGGACGACTCAGTGGTCTTTAGAAAAGTAGAAAAGAGTACATAAACTTTGTTAGCTAGGAAGAAGGACTGCGATTTGGCTGACCCTGGTTTATTGTTTATATTAATTTGAAGTAAAACTTGTGTTTTGAGAATTACGTGTGAAATCATTTTGTCATGGATTCATGATGTCATTTCAAAAAAAATTATTTCTGTGTGACAAAATTAGTACAAATACATAGAACAAATAAAAATTAATTTATTTAAAATTTTTATACTTAAGAAAAATGTTAGATTTAACTACAGTAGTAGATATAAATCATTTTACCTTAATTTTTGATGATAGAAACATATGAAAATTTGTTTTATATGATAGCTAACTAGATTAAAATTTAGGTCCCAAAGAGAAAAATGAAAACAAAATTATTACTGTGTATATTCAGAAATATAAAAGTATCTACATATGACATTAAATGATAATTAGAAAAGCATGAAGTCTTTTAATATTAGATGAGGATTTCCATTTAACTGTTTTTAGTGTACACTTACCGGGAGGTATGAGTAAGAAATATTGCCAAAAAAGAAATATTCTATTTTCTTTGTTATTACGTAAGAAATATCTGAATTATATGAATAATCTTTTTGATGGTTACATTTTTTTTTATTTGCTATGAGACTTTCCTTTTATCCAGTCTTTTGACCATAATTTGTACAATATAAATATGCTACATCAGCATGTTTGCTTAATTTAGAATGCAGTAAAGCCTGATTGTTTTTGAAAGATAGGATAATACCTGTTAGAAGACATGGATGCTTTAATCTGAACAGCCTAACATTAAAAGTTGATACTGCTTTTGTAGCCAGATTGGAAAATAGTCGATCTTATTCCATCTCCTCCCTCTTTCTACCCCCTACTCTCACAAGATTTATTTTTTGGTTTATTATTATTATTGCTGTTGTTCAGAATTAAAGCCTTTTTTTTTTTTTTTTTTTTAAAGAAATAAGGGCTGTCATTGTAGTGACTCTTCTTCACATGTTTCTGTTGAAAAGAGTCCTTAGGGATGATCCAAGATTGCCCTGAAGCTTATTTGGCCAAGAATAATGTCTGGGGGCTATGACTGGCCATCTGGGTTACTTGCATCTCATTGGTATTAAGAAGCCTTAAACCTACACAAAACACTTCTCTGGTTCACAGCAGCTTGATATCTGTTCTGTAGGTCAAAGATCTCAGCAGATTTGACAGCATTGCTATGAAGAGGTGTTCTGCCCAGGGAGAGTTAGTGGTAAATTGTTTAAGGAAAATACACTAGGCTATAATTCAAATCATCTCATCTCATTTACTTTACAAAATAGTATGAAAATGATTCAGTGGTAGAGAATCAAGTTTAAGAAAAAACTTCTAAACCTAGGTGCTTTTAAAAAAAATCACCCTTCATGTTAACCCTGTTTATCCAGCCCTTGTAAATGTCTTGTAAATGAATCTTTACAAGCTTTTAATATTTTAGAAAACTGTAAAACTCAAGGAGTGAACAATTTCCTATTGGTATAATGATGTCTATGTTTATGTATAATATAATATTTAAAACATGTCCCTTTTAGCATTCTGGATCATTATTCTATGAACCTATTGTTATGATATGTTTTTTTTTTTTTAAGTAATATTTCTGGTAAGAAACATAGTTTTTGAATGCAGAATCTAAAGAGAAATGAGATAAATTATGTGACAAGTTGGTGGTTAGCAATTTGAAATCATCTTTGAAGCCCTTAATATAATTAGTGGTTTCATTTTGGTCTGTTGAATTCAAGTCACATTAGGTTAATGTAATTAAAAGCAGAAAAGATTTTGTATAGCCCAACTGGTTAATTAGCCCCAGTCGTTTAGTGTGTTAACTAGTGTATGGCTAACATTGTGAGGGTGATGCCTAAAAAAGAAATTCATGTGTAACAGATACTGCAAATCATCTGATTTGCTTTAGGGTAGAAAAAGAAGACATACCAAGAAGTTCATTTTAAGTTCATCTCTATTTCTGATTTTGATCACTGATTTCAGGGTAAATTATATACCCACAGACAAAAAAGACTACTTAATGTACTTTTTTAAGGAAGCATTCTTCTGACTCTGTATGCAAAGATAATAAGCTTTCCTTCCTGCATCTGGGAATAAAAGTACTGAATGTAGTTTTCTCACTCTAAGCAGGTATATAAAATAGTTCTCTTAATTTTTGGTTGAAAAGGTACATCTTTTACATGATTTTTCTATATTGATTTGTTACTCAGCAAACAATTCAATAAAGGAGATAAAGGCACTGTAGAGAGGGGTTTCCTACTGCTTCAGAAAAGTCTTTAATTACTGGAGAGACATGTATCCCTAAGAAAAATAATCATTTATAGTTTCTTATAAATTAGGAAAATGCTCGTATATACAAATCCTATATATTTGAGGTTTTCCATATCTTAATGTCTCTAAAACATTTTTCTTTTACTGTAAGACTGTTCCAAAGACAAATATAAATTTTAAAAGATATCTGAGACTTCAGAATTCTTTACCATCTTCCTCTCCTGCTTGCCTGTTTTCTTCCCAAAAAGGAACAAGATCACTGGGACCTTTTTTGTTTTGTTTTCATCCACTATGTAGATAGCTGAGGCCCCCCTTCAAGCACTGTCTAGAGCTTATGGAAATGTGGGCTTCTAATGTGGTTACCACTGTGGGCTGGTAAGGTATATGGTAATGAGGAAGTAGGATCTCTGCCTTAGATTTTTTGACATAGGCTTGATGCCAGCATATTGTCTGAAAGCTTAACACATTCTGCTTCTCCACTACCCAGATTATGTTAATTGAAGTAGTGCTGCTGCAGTTCACTGTTTAACATTGTGTCTGTTCATTATACAAACTCGTTTTTGATAGGTTTACAATTTGGCTGTCAAATCCAGCTGCAGGAAGAGACCTGCCAAGAAATATTTCTTAGTTTGTTTTAAATAGTGCTGTTTTCACATGTATAGTGCTTTGTGTGTGTTAGACATATTTTTTCTTTCTACGTTGAGAGAGGAAATGTCAATTTTTGGTTTATGAAGGGGCAACAATTCAGAATATACTACAATCAATATTTTTATATTACCCAACATAAATACTGATTGTTAATACTAGGTACTGCTCAAAAGCTGGCATGTTATATTTGATCAGGGTATAGTACTATATATTTTTTTCTGTTCTTTTGTTTATTGAAAAGAATAAGACACCATGTATTTCAGACTCGTGATCATAGAGAATAGAATTATGGTTTTTGGTTAGCTCTCTTTCAGTTCAGCAATTGACATAATGCCAAAATCACTTTGAATTATGGAAATTGAAGACTATTATTTTCTTTCACTATTTTTATTTCTTCTTTTGCCCTACTTTATTTTTGGTTCCTTTACTTTTGTCAATTTCTGTCTCTAACATCTCCAAGGAAATAAATTTTTCTTTGGTTTATGAGACTTATTTAGACTCTAAGATTATTTCATTTGTTTCAGCATCTATTATGGGATTCTTAACATTGCAGCCAGTGAGTATAGAACAGAATGTTATTTTTATCATGAAATTGTCTTATTGATGGGTGGGATGGGAGTTAATAGGGATATTGATACAAATCTGGGAAGTCTCAGCAACTTTTTGCCCAATAAAATCAGCATTTATTTATTGTGTTACCTAATTTTAACCCCCCCCCCTTCCTTTTATCAGTTTAATCCAGCATCTATCCTTCATTCAGAGATAGATCTTTAGAGCAAGGTTTCTCACCCTTTGCATTATTGGCATTTTGGGCTTCATAATTCTTTGTTATGGGGAATTTTTTATACATTGGAGGATACTTTGTAGCCTCTCTGGCCCCCACTAGATGGCAGTAGCATTCCTCCCACCTCCACTGGTGTCCCCAGACATAGCCCAATGTCTCCTGGGAAGGAGAAGGGAATTACCTCCATTGGGAATCACTGTTTTGGAGAAAACAATCAAAACATATCCAGCCTAAGAATTATTTGTTTCTAAGGCTTTATCCTGTTTATGCAAATACATGTTTGACTGACAAAACAATGGAAGTGTGTTAGTGATTAATTTTAATAAAAAGCTTCTGAATTTATCCTAACAAAGGAAGATTGTTTTTGATTAAGCCCATATCTCTTGAATCATTAAATGCATGTGTAATATGTAACAATAATAATAACATGCAGGCATTTTTCTAAGTGCTTTGTATGACTTATCTCATGGAATCCTCATAACTTCCTTTGGGATAGGTTTTAGATTATCCCCATTTTAGAGATGAAAACAGAGGCATTATTACTACCTTGCCAAAAGTCACACATACATAGTCTGACCCCAGGGCCCAACCCATTTTGCTTTCCCATTTTGTATCTGCTTTTGATCAATATGAAAGATAATGTGGGCTTTAGAAATCCAGTTGTTGTGTTTAATATATATATTATATTGTATTTGGTTCCAACCTAACTCAGCCCCAAGACTGAAGAACATGCCAGGCACCCAAAGTTAGACATGAGTTTAATTAGGACTTACGAACAGGAGATGGCTCCATGGCAGCAGCTGGCTGAGGAAAATGGAAGTTAGCACGATACAAAAAGCAGGGGATGCCAGGGGGTGGTTTAAAAAGATCAGGGCGAAGACATTCCATAGGGTGTGAGAATAGAGTTTTGACAGAATCTTGTGACACAGGGGTGTGGAGATTTGTTATCAACAGTGATCAGGGGAGGAGAGTTTTAAGGCTTAGTTTATGATATCATTTGTACACCCACCTCACCCCACCCAGCCCTTGGGGAGGTCTGATGACCTTTGACATCTGTCCCAGTCAAGTAGGTGGCTACTCGCAGTAACTTACTTTTGCTATGGAGGGGATGGGGCCTGGGCCCTGGGACCCCACAGTCCACCCCTATGCCACAAGCAGACTATGTTGACCATAGGACAGACATTGCATCCATGTTCCACAACAACAGTGCTAAAGACAACAGAACACTAGGAGTCCCCCTTGCAGAGTTAACAACCCCACAAAGAGATGCTGCCATGGCCAAGAAAGGGAATTAAACCATTTAGACAAGGGGTCCACTGATAATTGATCAATATTATGGATGTGCTCTTGCATATGATTTAAAACTTGTGAAACATTGTGTGAATGATTAGGAATATCACTGCACATTAATTAAGACACGTGTGCTACCTTGTGCTGCAGTGAGGATATCTAGGCCATTCAATCTTGTAAAACTACCTTTCTAAGCTGTGTGGTTTCTTCATTTATCAAGAATATAGCTCTTTTGGAATCATTAAGTGCTTGGCAGTGTGATTGGCTAAAGCTGCCACATGCGTTTCAGTAACTATTGCAGCTCCACCTGGTACAAGAATGGCTAAAAGAAAATACCACCAGGCAGTGCATTTTAATCTTATATCTAGCTTTAACCATTTAACAGTTACTAGGAGTATGAGGTAAAGAGTCATATAAGATAGTAGGGACATAGGCTGTCACCACGTATAATGTCCTGTCCAGTTATAGGGCAAATAGGGCCAACCATATTGCCCACAGGTCCACAGCCATCCCACAGGGAAAGGATATGCCCCATGTTGGTTGTAGATATTTTGCCAGTGGTAGTTTACCAATTGTGTAATTGATAAAATTACACAATTTGGGGGTAGCCACCCCACATCATGAATTCCATCTAATTGTTCCATACAGACAGGGCAACATGGTCTACTGTTAAAGCTTTTGCCATCAGCCATCCTAAACCATTGTATACAGTGTACCCCAATACAGGCCATACCAGGATGGAGATGCAAGCCTCAGTCTCATTACAAGATGGTAACTGGATTTCAGTCATAAATGAGAAGATTCTTTTCCAGATTTTCTGATGTGCTGAATTCTGCCAGGCCAGCTGGATATTCCATGTAGTCCAATTTACAGGGATTACAGCCCAAGGAAGGCTGGTAGTGCCTGAAGATGGCAAGTCCTTGCAAACCCAACATTGGCAAATGCAAGCTAGCTAGATTTTTCTAAGGAGATACTAAAAAAAAGCATTTGCAAGATCCAATACAAAATGATATTGACACAATTGGATACTAATTTTTTCCCAATGTTTGGGACCGCAGCATACAATGGTGGTGTAAAAAAAGCATTCGCAAGATCCAATACAAAATGATATTGACACAATTGGATACTAATTTTTTCCCAATGTTTGGGACCGCAGCATACAATGGTGGTGTTACTTTAACTCCTGATAATCTACTGTCATGCACCACATTCCATCAGGCTTTCATACTTGCCAGACAGGACCATTGAAAGGAATATAGGTGGGTATTGTTATCCACACCCACTCTAACTGCCTGATAGTGGCTGAGATTTCTTTTCATATTGTTTTGTATCCACAACTCTCTGAGGCAGAGGCACTTTTACAGGGGACCATTTTGCCTGCCCCTTTAAGACCACTTTGGTTCCTTTACACCAGAGGCAGAATTCCCCTGTTGTGGTCTGCAACATGGCATTCTGTAGAAGATCAATTCCTAAAATGTATTCTGGTATAGTGGAAATATATACCATAATACACACACATACACACACACACACACACACGCTTGGGGAGGGGCATTCTCCCAATTTGCAAGATCAAATTATGCTGTTTGGCCCAATTGTTTTTCCCCCCATAGCTGTCCATGGATTTAATGGATTGGTCCATTAAATTGGGCTACATTTCTGTAAATTAGAATGCACTCAGCTCCCATATCTACTCGTGCTAATAATGCTGTTGGTTAGTAGGGGACCAATAAATGGTTAATCTTACATGTGGTCTCTGATCCCAGGGTCCCTGGCTATTGTTCACACTTGGAGATGTCAACCTCCCCCCTACAGGAGAGGGAAAGGGGTTGCCACACCTCTTCTGAAGGAGCTGAGGATTCCCGGGCTTAGGTTCTGAATGGTGGTCTCTTTCCTGACTTCCTTTCTCCTTTGGAGACTTGAGAGCTCACTTTAGTAAATCTCTGGCCCTTAGGCAGTTTGCACCATAGCTTTACTAGGACTGCATTAGGTTGCTTATCTATAGCTTCTCCATCTGTCTGCAGTGACGAAATCCACCCACATCTGCTTGCAGGATACCAGATTAGGGCCATCATGTACACACAGGAAGCCTTTCCCATTGCCTGTATTCCTGCCCCCTGTTTCCACAGAATCTCTGCCTCTATCTCTGCAACCTGAGGGGCAAGGGAAATGGCTGACCTACTAGCAGACTTAGGAGAGACACAAGACATGGTTGGGGGCATTATGCAGTACCATGGCTTTCATTCCTGTGGTAAAAGCTTCAGTGTCAGGACCAACGAAAGCTGCAGCATAAATGGTGTGCTTCATTCGCAGCACCCTTAAAATGTCTTGTAGCTCCTCCATATTTCATCAGTTGGGGGTATTGTGCAGTATATCCCCTTCATTAGGCCATGTGGCTTTACACCCGTCAACCAGACATACCAATAAGGAGGCAGTTTTCGCATTAGCTGAGGTAGCATACAAGTGTTGTCATATGAAGGGTAGATGCCATTTTACTCATTTCCATTCCAGATAGCATTGCCCGATCTGCTCCAGTGCCCCAGAAACCAATTGGGCACGGGATCCCTGGTTTTTTGTCTATGCTGCTGCCCTAAATTGTCCAATTCAGCAGCAGTATAGTCGCTCATAGTAATGTATAATTTCTTTTCAGGAGGTTGGAATTGCTGCACCCTGGGGTGTTGATCTTGTGATGCCTTCCATTTCTGCTTTATTATAGAGCACACCTGTTGGAGCTCTTTGTCATCTTCTACTTCCCATTCTTCCTCCCTTTCCTCTTCCAGGAGGAGTTTACAGGGTCCCATGCTTTGGTTTCCCATCACAGAGTAGTTAAAATCCTCCAGACTCAAGCCCAAGGCAAGTTATGGCCTCTGACTCAGGCATATCTGCATGCAAGGGTCTCTAACTGATCATCCACTCAGAGCAGATGATCAGAGAGTCCTTAATTTCTGCCTGGGCAAGGCACATATTTCTTTCTAGTTTTACCTTCTCTAAATGGCATGTAGTAGCTTTCACCACTTGTTCTGCCTCAGTAGCTATGTACAAGGCTACTAACAGGGGCCATGCTATGGCTGCTACTATTTGGTGGTCTCTTTTTCTTACTCAAATTTAATTTTTATTTCTTGCAAAACAGTTACAACCCCACTGGAGTTTTCAGGGTTTCTCCATACGCTCATGGTGGCCCCCATTCATCCAGGAGGGCAGCCACCCCTCCCAAATGGATGACACAGGCCAATTTGTGATTCCTCCCCATAGATTCTACCTTCCCAGGACTCATGCCTGCTATAGCCTATGGCTCTTTGGTCTCCTGGCTGGCTTGCCAATTATTCCAACCCAGCTCAGCCCCAGGACCAAAGAACACACCACACATAGAGTTAGAAATGAGTTTAATTAGGACTTATGGACAAGAGATGGTTCTATGGCAGCAGCCAGTGGGGGTAAATGGAAGTTAGCACTCCACAAGAGTGGGGTATGCCAGGGGGCAATTTATAAGGGTTAGGATGAAGACTTCCATAGAGTGTGAGAACAGAGTTTTATCAGGGTCTTGTGACACAGGGGTGTGGAGATTTGTTATCAACAGTGATCAGAGGAAGGGAGTTTTATTGCATTGTTTATGATACCATTTGTACATTCTCCCTGCCCTCCCCCTGGGGAGGTCTGATAACCTTTAATGTCTGTCCTGGTCAACTACACCACTAAGTGCAAAAATTTACTTTCACTATGGAGGGGTGTCCTGGGCCCCAGGTCCCCAAGTATTTATTTTGATTTTGAGGTTGGTCTGACCTAGATAATGTTGGTAAAAAATAACTGGAATGGAAAAAAAAGAAAGGTACAGCTTAATTCACCTTATTTAGCCATATATGATTAATATCTTTGCTGTTGTTCTAAGAAAAAAATGTAGTTTTCTGATTAAGAAATATGTGTCATCAGTTTAGTATTTTTAATTTCAGGTCTCAGTTTGTTTTTAATTTTGCTTTGCATTGAAATAGAAATTGTATATACATGAACTGCCATGATAAATGTATGTTTTTAGTCATATTGTGATACTAATGAAAAAATTTCTCAAGATATCTGATTTATTGGAAATTATTCTTGTAGAAAAAATTTTTCAAATCTGTGCATGCTATTAGTGTTTGTTTACTTATTTAAGATAGAGAAAATAATTTGTAAAATGCCTGTTGGTTTGCTTTTGCTTTAAATAGTAAATATGTAAAATAATTATAAAATAGAAGCAGCATTTCTATTTATATTCAGTTCCAAAACATAAATATATGCTCACAAAATATAAGCCTTTTGTGTATCAGTTAGGGTTCTCTAGGGAAACAGAACCAACATAAGATATCTGTAAATATGAGATTTTATGGAAGTGTTTCATGCAACTGTGGGGATGCACTAATCAAATTCCATAGGGCAGGACGCATGAGCTCAAATTCGGTAGGGCAGGATGCATGAGTCCAAATTCCATAGGGCAGGCAGCAAGCTAGCAACTGTAATGAAAGTCTTCAATGAACTCCCCAGGAGAGTCCGGCTGGCTGAAGAAGTGGAAGTTCTCTGTCTTCTCCCTTAAAAGTCTTCAACTGATTGGATTAAATCCAGCTGATTGAATTCTCTCATTGAGAAAGGCACACCCTTCGCTGATGTAATCAGCCACAGATGCAATCAATTGACTGATGATTTAATAAACCAACCTTCTGGTTTATTAACCAGCCACAAATGTTCTTGAAGTAATAGGTCAGTGCTTGCTTGACCAGACACCTGGGCACCATTACCTGGCCAAATTGACACATAAACCTAAATATAACATTTGATAGAGTGTGTTACAAAAATCTTTCCAATATTGAGCCAAGTGTAAAACATATTTGGGGCTATAGTATATACTACAAGCTCTTTAGGCCTTTATAGCTGTCTTTGAGTTTTGGTTCACCTGACAGCTATTATTTCCTCTTATTCATCTTAAGATTGGAATTTTTCCATCAGTCTGAAAATCTCTTGGCAGTCCTCCTAACTCTTGTTAACTAAGTTCCCCTCCTTCTCATTTCTATGGATTCTTTCAAAATATAATAGCATTGAGTTGCAAGATACAATGTTAACTGGTGCCCCAGCAAGTTGATTGATGCATAAGCAAAAGCAAGTTGATTTAAAACTCTATATTACCAAGCATTTATGATTTGTAAAAGTGAATTAGTGCCCTAATCTATTGATGCCATAAAAATAAATTGGTACTGATCAAACTAAGGAAGGGATCAAGATGGTGGAATAAGAAGCTTCAGGGCTCGAGCACCCTACAGAAACTTTGAACAACCAGTAAGAACTGGCAGAAACTTCTTCTTAAAGGTCTAGGAAACAGTTAAAAGGTTGTAGTAACAGGGCAAGCACCAAATCAAGAAAAAGGCAATGTAAAAGTGGCAGGATCTCCTAGTGTCCTGGCTGGTCCCGCTCCCTTACCCTCACCTGCTCGGTGTGAGGCCGACCCATGCTCTCAGTGCAGGTGCCTGGTCCTGGTTCTGGAGAGAAGAGAGTAATTTTCTTGTACATACTGGGAGCAGTATTTCTGACCCAGTCTCTCTGGTAGTGACCTGAGGGACTGAACTAGGACACTCATCACAGGTTTGCTTTCTCAGAACTTTCCCTGCATGTAGAAGGCAGCTAACAGTGCTCTCCTGTGGAATTCTGTGGGAGATTAGTAAGTGGTGGCTGCCTGGGGCAAGAGATTGCTAGCTGAGGATATCCTGTGAAGTGCCTAGGAGCATGAGGAAACTGTTTCCGAAGGAAAGGGAGACAATCATTTCTGTACAAATGGAGGAATTCCAAGAAAAGACACATGCACAGACAGTATCAGGGAGGGCCTTGAGCTTTGGCCTCAAATTGTTCTCTAAACTCATTGTGCGGATAAGCTCTGAAGGAGAGTACTTGCACAGGTCAATCTTCAAAGACTGTGAAAAGTGTTTTCCTTTTTCCTTCTTTTTTTTTTTTTTTTGTTACCTCCTGGCATTCAAGGAAAGTTCTGTCATAATATTAGTGGATACAAGCTTAAGGAACAGACACCTCAGTCTAAATTCCAGCAGTAATATATTAAAATATCAAAATGTCCAGGTTTCAACAAAAGATTGCAAAACATACAAAGAAGCAGAAAGGAATGTACCAGACAAAGGAGAAGATTAAGCATTAGAAACCATCAGTGAAGAGGATGAGACTTGGTCCAAAGACTTTAAAACAGAGGTCCCAAATATGCTGAAAGAGCTAAAGGAGAACATAGACTAAGTACTAAAGGATATCAGGGAAACTATAGATGAATATAAAGAGAATATCAATAGAGAGATGGAAATTAAGAAAAAGAGCCAAGAAGAGTTAAGACTGTGGTAACAGAAATAAAAAATTCCCTAAAAGGGTTTAATAGCAGATTAGAGCTGGCAGGAGAAGTCAGTGTACTTGAGGATAAGAACATTGAAATTAAAAAAAAAAAAAAAAAAAAAATACATTCCCACAATAAAAAAAAGAAAGTGCAACTGAAGAAACAACAACAATTAAAGATCCTGGAGGGAATCTAACAAGGGAGTAGAAAAGGCTCAAAAGGATATTATTGAGACAGAAAAATTGGAATATAGACTTAAAACTTTATGTTAATGTTAAATTTCTTGAACTTGATAACGGCTCTTTAAGTTCCTAGGACATTTACATGACACTATTTAGGTGTTCAAGGAGCATGTTGTGTATAACCTACACTCATGCTTTCAGAAAATGGATAGCTAGATCAATGGATGGATGGATGAATGGATAGATAGTTAGAATTATATGGCAAATGTAGCTAAATGTTAAAATTGGTGGATCTGGGTAACTGGAGGGTTAGGGGTATGTTGGAGTTCTCTGTATGGAGTTTGTATTACTTTTGTAACTGTCCTGTAAGTTTGAAAGTACTTCACAATAAAAAGTATTTAAAAAGCTGAACTGTTGAAAATGATTTATATTTTATCATCTTTTGATTCCCATTTTCTGTATATTTGAGTATGTTTTAAAATTATTCTTAAAGACATATTTTTATTGTGGATAAAATTCATTGACTTACAAACTTTTAGAACAAAAAGAAGTTTTAAAGCATTTGTTTTTTGCCTCTTATTACATAATTCCTTCACAACTAAATTGGTTCCTAAAAATGCTAGGATATTTAAGTTTAGATTCTGAGGATTAGGAAGAGGATCAATGTTTTTTCCAAAGTTATAGAGCCACTAAGGAACAATTTTAGGACAGTATTCCAGATCACTTAACTTCTATTTCAGAAATAAGATTTGTAATCAGCCTTTTTTTTTCCAGAATGATTTTCTTGCCTCAAAATCTTTGTAAATATTTATGTGAATGCTTCAAAATAAGTAAATGACAAAAAGTTTTAGTAGATCTTGGTTTCATGATATACAAATCAATCTGGACTTAAAAACTTAAGTTTATTAAACAGTTATTATGATAAGAGGGCTGTGGGCTATGAGTTTCTTTTCATTTGCACATCTCATGTAACCAAAGACACGTATCTTGCCTAAAATCTCAGCCCAGGCCCAACTTGCTATGTGACATTGGGCAAGTCACTTCACTTCCACAAAAAATTTACTATTTACTAGGCATTGTGACTGCTCCTGAGGCTATAAAGAGGAATTAGATATGCTTCTCTGCCTCAGAGTTAATAATCATGGGGAATCCTGGCATTTAAAAGCATAATTAAAACATATTGTGATTATGGGCTTAGTGAAAGTATGTGGGGGAAGAGGTTATACTGTTTGGAGCCACTGGTCCCTGAAGTGAAAAATGAGGTTATTATAACACTTCCTCGAACAGTTTCACAGCAGGGTTCCACTAAAGACCAAAATTTAAATGATGTATTCACACAAAAGCACTCTGTAAACCGTAAAATAGTTAACACTGTGAACCAATAGCCTTAAAATTGTGTATACATATGATTTCAAAATCCCACTTTGAGGCCTTCAGAAGAATTCAAGATGTATGCAAAAGGAGGATGGCTTTAGCTGTGTTTATAAGAGGGGAGAAAGAAATATCTTAAATACCTATCAGTGGGGTACTAGTTTGGTAAAAACTGGTAAATACATACAATGGAGTATTATTCAGCCATTGAAATTGATCCTGAAGATTTATGTAAAATATTTTTAACATATGAAATGTAAACATTTCCTCAACTTCTATTGGGTGAAAAATTCATGTTATAAAAGAACATGTATTACATGATTGGACTTTTGTGAAAGTGTGTGCATGTGAATAAGTTAATATGTTTATATGTATATATGGGTATGCATATATTGTATGTATATATATGTGTGTATGTGTGTATATATATATGAAGAGAAGGAGAGAGACAGCCAAAAGAATATTCACAAAATATTGACAGTAATTACTTTTTGAAGATTTTTTGACATTTATTTTCTTATTTGTATTATGTTTGAAAATTTGAGTATACATGTTGAAAACAACAAAACTATGAATATATCTTGTAACTGTCATAAACCTTTCTAGAAATGCTTCAAATTCGATAACAGACTTAACTTTGTCTATAATATTTTGCATTCAACAAGAAATTTTTTGAGTGCTACCCTGTGCAGACATTATTCTAGGAAATAGAGCAATGAACAATGTAAAGAAAAATCCTTGATTGGTGTTTATAGTGGGCATTTAGAACCCAGAGCATCATGACTCATTTGTTTATAAAACTTCTGTGTAAGAAAATCAAGTTCCAAAGCCACAGAAATTTAAATCTCTCTGTTAATACTTAACTTGTCCTAATACATTTAAGACTCGATCACATTATCTAGTTGGGGTGTCTGGATTAAAATAAGCAATTTAGGTATCCAAAAAGTGGGACCCCACTTTTACAAATTATTAATTTCAATAAACTCCAAAGTGTAGGGTGAAAAAAATAATTTTCTTAGTTGTTTATTTAGCTTCTTTTGCTCACTTTCTATTTTTCTCACTCTCTTTTTTCCTTTTTGTGTTTAATTGCTACACTCTACAGAATAACTGTGAGGTCATAACCTCTTCATAACTAAACATTCTGGAAGTTATCTAGAATGTAGGGCATCACTGACATGCATGAAAAATTTAACTCAGCTTCCTAATCTAAAAGCATTTTAAATTAAGTAAAGATACTCCACTTACTGCATCCCAATCTTAATTCATGGTTAGCTTCAGCCTATTTATTGTATTGTGTATCTGCTTATGTTTGTAATTAATTCTTGTTCAATTAATGTTCAAGAGAATACCCTAATTTGACTTTCTGGCTGGTTTATTGGGATCTGTTCAGTCTCTTCCTCCTGAGTCTCTAAGAAACTGTTTGGGAGGCAGCAAAACCTTTTTTTTATTTCTTCTTTTTTTTTTTTTTAAAGAAGTAGCATGCTCTGCTATGTTTTGGCAATTAAGATATATTCCTTAAAACAACTCTGGCAAATTAAGCAACTAGAGACCTTTTTATTTACATATCTTATAATAGTAGAGTATGCTTCCCTAAAATCACACTGCTACTATTTGTTTATATATTAATTATAGCCATGTATATATATAAAGAATTTCATTTTTCTTTTTTCTACTTGCTATCCCAATTACTCACAATTTTTGTGATTTTCATATAACTAAATGCTATGAAAGGGCTTGGCTGATTTGGAAACAAATTTCTATTTATATGGAATATAATAATTTTACAAGAAATGCAGGTAATGGAAAAGAGTTTTGCCTCTTTTTTATTGTACCATTGCTATGAATTGTATTTAAAGTTACTACCTATAAATATAGCAAAAGCCACACATCACCTTTTTGATATAATTATACTTTGATTTCTTATATGTTTAGAAAGCAGACTTCACTTACGAAGCCCTCTGTCATGTAAACATAGCTAAAGCAATTTTAATGGTTTTCATGTGAAACTTTTTTTTAAGATACGAGGAGGAAAGCTCATGATTACTTACACCCGTAAGAGTGATGCTGGCAAATATGTTTGTGTTGGCACCAACATGGTTGGGGAACGTGAAAGTGAAGTAGCAGAACTAACTGTGCTAGGTAAGTCCAATTTTATCTAATCTGCTTACTTTAAGACATATCTTTTATTATTATTTTGTGTCTTTATAGAAGGAAGACAGAAGTGGCTTTTTTTACTAAGTAAACCAATATTTTGGTGGATGACAAGAAGAAAGAAGGAATCAGTAAACAGCCTTGAGATGAAATAGCCAAAGATATGAGAGGAAAACTAGTAGAAAGTAGCAAACTGAGGGAGGAGATTTTAGAAGTAGGGAACTATGGGAAATAATTTTCTAAAAACTATTTTAAATTATAAAATCTGCTCCTTTTTGCACAGTTAGACTTTTTTACTATTCACTTATCTTCCTAATTTTAGAGAGACCATCATTTGTGAAGAGACCTAGTAACTTGGCAGTAACTGTGGATGACAGTGCAGAATTCAAATGTGAGGCCCGAGGTGACCCTGTACCTACAGTACGATGGAGGAAAGATGATGGAGAGCTGCCCAAATCCAGGTACAGATTGTCATCTTGGAATTTCTACATTTCTCATCAGAATATTGTCTATATGCATGCCATTAGAATAGTCTACATGCTGTGTTAATAGTTTCTTGATCTGGAGCAAGATAAAATACTATAGATTATTAGAATCAGAAGGTTTTTATCATTTCTCTCTTGAGTTTTTCTGACCAGAATGGTAGATAGATTCATGAGCCCAATCTGCCGAGAGACTACTTGCAAAATATGATATTCCTTAAACAGGTTTCTCTTCTGTTTAGCTAGATCACAGTTAATCCCATTTTCTTTGGTTGGAGTAGCTAGGGAATGGAGGGTGGCTACAGCATTGAAGACATACCAGTGAATCAGGTAAAGAGTGGGCTTCTTTATTTGCAGCTACAAAATCACCAAGAAATAGTAGAAGGGGTCAGAGATTCTTGATATTGTTCAAGTCCTTAATGTGTTAGGAAATGAGGCAATAAAATAAAACATTCAGGGAATATCTGTAGGCCATCTCCTCTAGTTTGTTCATTCATTCAGCAAACATGTATTGAGCCCTTGCTAAGTGCTGGGGTTACAGTGGCAGTTTAGACAGAGTTTCTACTCTCAAGGAGATCACAAAAAGATTCATCAGCAGAGCAATGTATTAAGCATTATCATTGTCACATTATGTAGACCTGTAGAAGCACAGGGAAAGGACATTACAGGAGAGTTCTCAAAGGCAAGTGACATGGAAGTAATGTTTTGAAAAATAAGTAAGGATTTGAGAAGCAAGAAAGAGTTTGAAATTAGTATTCCAGGTCCAAGGCACATCACAGGCACATATCTCTGAAGGAACATTACATGTCTTGAGTGGTGGAAAGTTTAGCATGGCTATCATACAGGCTATGTGGCAAGAAGTTATAGGACATTAGGTTGGAGAGACTGGAGTCAACTGACCAGGCACTTTGTATAAAGAATTTAGCACCATATTGCATATACACTGATGGGCCAATAGAGGTTAGTATAAACAGAATTAAGTGTTGTGGACAATGCACCAATATGAGGAGTGGTTAATGGCAAAAAGACTATTGTTATGATTGTCCAGATAACATATGTAGAGGGTCTAAAATGCCCAATGAGGTGGAGAGAGGGGTCCACATTGAAGACAAATTTCTGAGACTTCATTGAAATTGGATGACTTGTTACATACAGAGGATGGTGAAGGACAACAGATGGCTTGTGCCATAAGAAAGAGTTGGTTTATGTATTAGTGGAAGGAAGAAAGTTTTATTTATCATATTAAATATTTGGTGCCTGTGGGATGTGATGTCTAGTTAGTAGTCAATTGTAAATTGGAATTTGGAGCATAGATGAAATAGGAGTTGGAAATGTTTGTATGGTCAGTCTATATATAAATGATAGATGATGTAACTCGAAATAGGAGTTGGAAATGTTTGTATGGTCATTCTATATATAAATGATAGATGATGTAACTCAGGGAAAGAGAGCATGTAGAATGCAAAGAATACTAAAGAGAAACTCCAAGGCAAACCCAATAGTTAAGGGGAGTGAAGATGAAGTGAACCAAGTGAACTCGAGAATGAGATGTCTGGGTTCAAATACCAACTCTGCCACTAAACTAGCTAGAAAATGGGGTCAGGTGACCTCACCTTCCCATTCCTCAATTTCCTCATGTGTAAATGGTGATGAGCATAATTTACTTCATACAATTGCTGCAAAAATTTAAAAAAGATAAAACCCATAAAATACTTAAAGTCTAACATTTAATAAGATTTTAATAAAAGGTAACCATCTTTTAATTTTAGTGTGAGCATTGTAGCTTGAAGGAACAAATAAATAAATAAATGCCAAATTTATCCGATATTTTTTAGAAAGTGTTTTACTAGGTTAGCCCACATAAATAAAATAATAAGCTTTTTCCTATATGCTTGCTGAATTAGAGGAATGCTGAATTTTATACTTTGTATTGAATTTTCTGAAGAGACTGCTGCTTACAATTTCATGCCTAGATGCATCCTAAGTGTAAGGAAGAGATCCTTCAAGTAAAAAATCATTTAACCATGCTTTCTTTCATTATATTGTCAGATATGAAATCCGGGATGATCATACCTTGAAAATTCGAAAGGTGATGGCTGGAGACATGGGCTCATATACTTGTGTTGCTGAAAATATGGTTGGAAAAGCTGAAGCATCAGCTACTCTGACTGTTCAAGGTAGGGCTTGGGTTCACGTTTACTGTGGTTGTTTTATCATAGAGCATATAATGTTTGAAATATGAAGAAAATAATATTTGTTAGAATAATCTATTTTAAATATAGACAGTAAATATTTCTGTTTATGTTTTATTTCAAACATATCTAAAGTACTATTGTTTTGCCTGTAGGAAATATTTAAGTGTTTGTTACAGGAAATTTTACTAGGTTTTCAAAATTATGAAGCATTCCATCTTGGTCAAGTAGGGGAGGAGAATGTGCTTTAATCTCTGGGTCTTCAGTGTCATTCTAGTCTTTTAATTAAATGCCAGTTAACACCATGAATACTTTGTCTTTGGAGAGAAACACAAATCCTCTATAACTTCAGATTATGTACTTTCAAAAGTCTGGACAACTTGCAACACAAAAATGGGATCCTCTGGAATGCACGATCCATCCGTGAGAAGAGGGATTTTGCAGTCTTTTTCTGTGTGCACAGTGCCTATGACATAACAGACATCCAATAAATATTTGTTGAATGAATGAATTGCACTCACAGTTTGCTAATTTTGGTAAAGATTTAATATGTGGTGTTATACGAACGGAAGTGGATACCATTTTCCGTGACTACGAGTTGTTTAAATGTCTGAATGACGTCTTAAACTGATATGAAGAAATGGTTCTGTCACTCCTTTTGTATCTATAATCCTGTTGTTTTCATTCTTATAATCCCTTCTTCCCTCTCTCCATGATGTCATATTATTTTCCACCATGTCTTATTTGAGAACTTTCTGCCTTTTTTTTTTTTTTCCCTTTGTAGGGATGAATTGTATACTGTGGAATTTGAGAGACAGTAACCTTGAAAAAACATTTTATGGATGAAAAATTTCCCTATTTTGACAAATATATAGTAAACAGGGGTTTGGGCCATAAACCACTTAGCTTGTTTCTAGATCTAACATTAGCATCACTTGGTGCTGTCATCTTTTCTGAACACTGTCTCCCCTAAGGCTATTAAGAAAAAAAAGGTGGCTTTTGAGTGAGTGCTTATACTGTGGGTTTTGTACAAAAGAGCCTTGTGGGCTTTTTACACTAGGAAAAAAAAAAAAAGAATAAAGAATATTTCCTCCTGTCTCAAAGCCATTATGTTCCACTTTGGGGTTTTTAACTCACCCTCATAAAAACAAAAGGGAAAAAAAGATCAAGAACAAACATTGAATTTCTAAGGCCTAGACTACTTCTCTTTAATCTAAGTTAGACTTGAACTTCATGTAAGACTAAGAAAAGAAAACCCCTTTACATTTAGAGAAAGCATAAATTTAAGAGATGTCAAATCTGAGTTCAAAAGCCCTCCAGAGGGAGTGAAAGTAGCCCAGGATGAATACAAGGCATGAAAAGGTGTGCCTGTCTCTAGGCATTTGTGACAGGGAGGTTGTCTATCACATTAGTCAAAGAGATGTGTTTCACTTTGTGTTTTAAATTCCTTTACCTTGGTAGCTGATGCTTTTATAAATAATGGCCATTCTTCTGTGTCTACAGTAGACATTGAAATCAAAGTGGAGTTTCTTCCTGCAATATTAAACTCAGTTCCAAAGCTAATTCAGCCTTAAATTTTCCATATGGAATTCTTGCTCCCTAAGCCTGGATTTCATTGGAAACTGGGTACAAATGATCAAATCCAGAAACTACTTGAGGAATTTAGAAGTTCTCATTTCAAATACACTGTGTTTTCTACAAATTTATGGGAATCTGTATATAGTTGAGAAGGTATTATTTTATTCAAATGTTAAAATAATACAATATGCATGCTAAAATCATTAAAAAATATCTGTAACATGCTACAATATACACAGTATGTCAAAGAAAGAAACATGATTCCTGACTGTAGAAGATAACAAAGATTAAAAGCATTTAAAGGAAACTTGAGAAGTTATGTCTTTTTTCTTCATTTAAATTGAATGTAGAAAATACGAGTTACTACAAAAGGAAACTAATCAGAAATGAATCCATCTGATTGCAGGAATTACCTACAGTAAGAAATAGAGCAGTGCAGGTTTGTTTTGTTTTGTTTTGTTTTTTCTGTCTTCTATGTGTGGTTTACTTTTTTAAGGCACTAATGGAATCAGTATAGGCTTAAAAATAATCTTCATCTCCCTCAACCCTCATACAATGAATATTTAACTTCGAGGATTAGTGTTAGATCAACAAAACCTGTGTTCCAGGTAGAAGGCATGGGGAAAAATTACCTTTAATTGAGGGTGACTTTTTATATTTCACCCCCAGTACAGATGTGATTGATTCCAATATCTTAAAAAGAACCCCAATTTTTAGAGTTACATCCTTTTTTCAACTTTCTTCTGGTTATCCCAAATTCTGCTCTTTTGTAGACACACTCTCTCTCTTTTTCTCTCTCTATACACACACACACACACACACACACACACACACACATAACTATTCCTTCCTTGATGTTAAGGATTTTCTTGACTTTTCTACTTGTGTGCTCTTTGTAGTCCTTAGCATACTACTAGGCCTCTAATAGGCACTTTATCACAAAAGTTCTTGTTAAAACTTGAAATACGCGTATAGACTCCAAAGTTCTGCTTGAGCAGTAGGAATATTGCAGGGGCCTGCAGGGGGGAATTCAAGTAGTTTCTGGTGGCTTTTGATATCTTCATTTCCAGTGATAAGTTCCTATGGATCAAATTTGAAAATATTGTCAGCTATGATTGATGGCTGTCTGGTGTTCCATGTTTATAAGGGATTAGTATAAAACCAAGGACTAGACAATTTCCTTAACTTACCTGAAGTTGTTTGTTAAATATATGGATTATCATGGTGGCTTCTGGAAAATCTGATGCAGGAGATTTGGGTAGGGGAACAGAAATTTGTTTTTTGTTTTTGTTTTTAAACAAGCAATTTTACAAATCTCAGCTATGGGAGTTAGTTGATGAGCTAATGAGAAGAATAAAGCACTTTTAAAGACTTCCTTTATTGTTTGGGAATTGCCAGAGCTGGAAGAAATATGTTACAAAGACTTGTGTGATTTTAAATTATGAATGTTGGAGTCAAACAAAATTTAGTTGAATTTTGCTTCTGTCAGTTACCAACTGTGTGACCCAGAAAAGGTGTTTAGACTGCCTGAGCCTCAGTTGCCCTATCTGTAAAATGGGTATAGTAAAACAAACCTCACAAGATTTTTATAAAGAATAAATTTTATTTTATATCTAAAATGTTTTGTATATTGTCTGCTACACAGTAAATGTTTCTTAAATAAAGGGCATTATGCTCATGATTGTTATTGATAGCTATTATTTAGTAAGAAAAATAATGTTTAGATAATTCTAAACAGAAAGAATTACAATAGTGTTCCTTTACTACTGTAAATGAGAAAATCTGGAGCACCAATTTAATCTTATGACAAGAGTATGTAACAAATTATTAAAAACAGTTTTCTAAAATATAGGGCATTATGTATTCATTTAAAAGTCTTTATTGGTTTTTATAATAAATGTTTTTAATTTTTCTTGTGCCATCAAAGCTGCTGCTACACTTATGTTGAAGTTTTGAAAGCAACTAAATAAATTAATGAAAATTATGACCATTTGGCAATGAAAACTTTTAAAAAATGATTATATTTGATGTGCGATGAAACATTATGGTTTTGGGAAAACATTCAGCAGAGGGTATTTGACCTCTTTTATGAATTCATTGCCTCTAAGAGAAGCTGTTTTCCAATTTTTTTACATTCTCAGTTTACCAGTCTCTCTCTATATACAATAGGGAATACCTCTGGTAATCAATTCTAAGACTACTGAGATTATCAGCAGATTATACTAAAAAAATGCTTATACTCCTTCATGGACACTTGGAGCCTTTATTTTACCTTCCAAACCATAGGTGAAATATGAAGTCACATACTGTTAACAGCAAGTATTGTACCCATAAAAACTATACCACATACATAGTATCTAGTGTAACACTGGCTCATTGGTTAGACTATTTCCTTCTGGGCAGCAGAATGCCAAATCAAATCAAAATACTGATTATTCATAATACAGATTTTATTTTACTTGAAAAAGATGGATATTGTAATAAAATTTGGCAATATTAAGAAGTTAGGGATTATAAATAAATCCAGCCAGGGCTTTGTTGATATTCAGCCAATAAAATAGCATCCAGATTCCTCTAATTTGCATATCAATTTTGGTATGTCATTGAAACTCATCATCAAAATGAGACTCAAAGGCTCTGCAGTAATTTGACCTATTGAAGAATAATTAATGTTCTTTGCATGAGTATTTACAGGCCAATAAGAAAGTGGAGAAATAATGCTGTTTGGTAAAATTACAATAGAAAAGTTTCTGTTTAACTCCCAGTTAACCAGAAAATTCAGTTAAGCTCAACCTGGTATACCTGCATTTTTCGCACTAATCATAGGTTTATTACATATAAATTAAAACTTTCAGTGTTGTTACATTTACACCTAATGTTTGTCTGTAGCACTATTTTCCCCTCTATATTTAACATTTATACATCCCCTCAAGAATTCTTTTTGTGGACTTAAAATGCACAAAAGACATGTAACCTCAATTTTGATTTATTACATTGTTTTATTTGCACTTTAATGCCTCAATTTGATGAGAGTTCATATTGCTAGCTCTGTCTTGGTAGGAATGAATTATTTTCTGAACCAGTGTTTCATATTGCTTAATAGCCTGCATCTTTTAAAGAAAAAGATATATACTGTGGTATTTATAACCATTTTATAGTTTATGACATACCAACCTATAAAATATAAACTCTAACCAGAACAAAATAGATGCATAGAGGCATCCTGCCAAGTTTTTAAACAGTGTGTCATCAAAATTGCTAAAATTTGTTTCCTCTTGGTGGTCAAAAAATGATGGCAGTTTGTTTTATATTATTTTGCTATCTTAATCTAACCTGTTAAGCCTTTATTAGATGCTTGCCAGGTGGGTCGTGGAGTTTCTTCTTAGAATCACATAGTAACCAACTTAAATTATTTTACTTGTTTGTATTTTTTAAACAGTTCATGGTTAATCTAAAAAATGTTTTTTTTGTTTTTTTTTTTCCTTTGGTTGGGTGTAACTTTTAAGAAAAGCACAGTGGATAATGCTTCAAAGATACTTAAAAGAAAAATAAAGGAAGAAAAATAATTTTACTTACCATCCTATTAATAGCAAACACTTGAAAATTAATTATTTATTTATGATGACAGTCATGTTGTTAATTTTTAAATTTCTTCTATTTTTGAGGTGTGCTACCCCAAAAGAAAGATGGAAGATAAAAGCCCCATAGAGTTTAGTTTAAACTTTTAATTTCTCCCACTTTCAATTTTATCCTCAGCCTCTAAGATTTTCTATGATTCTCTGCTTCTAGGATACTCATTGCTTAAACAAGGTGAACTAGATGGCATTATTAATCTTTCCACTCTCTTTGCAACTTCACAGATAAAGCAGCTCTTATTACTGCCTCAATTTCATTTCCAGAGTAGATTTGTAACTCTCTCTCACCAGAGTGATCATGTTTCCATCGCTGTGTCTGTCACAGGAAACTGAACTGAAAACGGGCTTCCATACACCAGCGTTTCCCAGGCAATAACATTTTATCTTCCTCGAGATGAACCATTAAGAAAAATCTAATCCCATTTTCGTTCGTCCCTCTTTCAATAGGAGCTAAATGTGTCTTACTGTTTCCCTTTAAGCCTGAGTATTGGGCCTGCCAGACATAGGAAACTGCATTTAGATCTCAGTTCACACCCCCATGCACTCCTTTTCAAGCGTCTCACAGGGACCAGTTATTCTTTGAAGCTTGAGAAGCAGTTGCTTTTCTGCCCTTTCTGACACTTAGAAACAGCTCTGTTAAAAGCCAAAGGCCAGTGCCAAGCATCGGTAAACCAAGTGATGGTCTGTTACCAGGAGAAGGGAATTTCTGGGAAATCTCAGTTCTCTTCCCATAAGTGCTTGTATATTTCCCCCTCCCAAATGTGGAAGCACTTTATTCTCTCAATTTCATCACCTGTTTTATTTTTTGAGTTATAAAATAGGATATCACAGATTATGTTACTATGTCTTTAAATTTACCCTTGGGCAAATTGGAATGTTAAAACGAATCATCAGAAGAATCGATGTGCTTTCTATTCTATTCTGAAGAATTGTTATTTTGTCCGATGCTTCCCATAAGTATTTATGCTGACTGTGCTCTAAAAGAACAGTGCTTCCTCATTAGGATTGATTAGCAAGTGACAGCTTCTGGGAGGCTGAGCCTTAAAGTCTAAGATTGACATAAGACAAAGGAGACCAAAGCAGAAAAAAGGCCTTCGCTGTCCTTTGGCTGTCTCTGTTGCTACTAATGGGTTGTTTCCCAGAATCTCTCTCCTAGCTGCTAGTGAAGTACATGCTTCAAACAAGAAGCTTTGCTGCATTATCTAGAGCACTACAGTTTAAGATTGATCCCTATTTAATGTCTGAATGTAGTAGGGATTAAAGAGTAATTATGAACTTCCAGTAAAATAGGAAACAGTGGTCAGAGATTTGTCTAAGCTTTTAAGGTAACTACTAACCAGGAGTGTAAGTACATAGTGATGCAGTGAAAATATGAGCAGCCTCGACAACAGAAGCTGAATGCTCCCATATTTTCCAGTTCAGATGGCAGCAATGCCTGTAGAAAGCTGAGGGTCATTCCTTACTCTCCCTTCTTACACATTTCTTGCATCTAATCAAATTACCACAAAGTCCTGATGACTTTACCTTTTAAATATTTCTTGAATGTCTTACGGTCTCTCTTACCTTTTAATGCAGAGCTTTTTCATCTCCAGTGAAACTGTTGCTTGTATCCAGTCTCTCTGCCCCCATCTTCTCTCATAGAATTCATTCTCCACACAACAAGTTCATGGATCTAAAACAGAAATCTAATTATATTAGCTCCTTCTAAAAAATTTTTCATGGTTCCTATCTGTCCAGGATAAGATCCAAATTACTTAATGGTACTCTGCCTAAGCTACCTAGCTTCTCTCTTTCCTCTCCTTTCAGTCATAGATCACTATGTTGTTTATATGTATGTTTTTTCATGCATGTACCACCATGTAGCTCACAGCCAGGCCTTTTGCTATGTTGGATCCTTAGTCTAACATGCCCCATCCCTCACCTGCCCCATCTTCTGCTTGCTAATATATTCCTATACTTCGGCTCAGTTCAGATAAACATCCTTCAGGTAGCTCTTCTGTCACACGCCACCCTAATGTGGGTTAGTTATGTCCCATTGGAGGCTATCACTACCCTTAACCACATTTCAATGCCTATCTGCTTGACTGTGAGCTCCTTAGGGACACATTTTGTTTTCTTTGCATTCTTAGTCCTGGCACTTACTGTATTCATAGGTGCATCCTTAGTGCTCAGGAGACATTTTCTGAATGAGTAAAGCAAGTACTGGTCCTGATACCAGCTGTGGATGACTGGGCAAGACACTTAAATTCTCTGACTTTTGGTGCTCATCTGTTGAAAAAAATGAATATAAATATAATATAATGCCATTAAACTTAAAGGAAGATCCTAATAAGATAACAAAAGAATTACAGTTTTCCCATCTGTAAAATGGTGTTGAAAATATCTCCCTCAGGTGATGGTTGTAGGTATTAAATGAGCTAATGACTACAAATTGCTTGGCACGTTGTGCAAAGCTTTTAAATGCTCAATAAAGGTAGAACCAATGAGGATGATATGATAAAGAAGGAGGTGGAGAAACAAGGAGGAAGGGAAGAAAGAGGAGAAAGAGAAGGAGGAGGAGGAGGAGATGACAATGACACATTCATTGATGCCTCTTTTCTATATGTCAAAACCAGAACTTCATTTATCTTCGGTGCCAATAGCTGCCTATGACTAATTCCATAAAAGAATTTAGATCTGATTCATTTATGCATCTCCCAAAATGCAGACTGTAATTCTGTACAAAGACACACAAATAAATATGTTCAACAAATAATGACTATTAAAACTTCTGTAATGAAAGTTAAAAACTATTGTTATTTTTTATTCTAGTTGTTTAAGGCAATAGTGGATAAATGAGCTATAATATGAAAAATCTGCCTTTAGTTAAAATTACTTTTTTTGTTATTAATTAGGTGCATTTGGTCTGCACTTGAGACCCAAATAATAAGTTTGCTTTTTGATTAAACAGATCCATAATTAACATGATTTCCTTTGATCTTTAAACATAATTATTGTTTCTCTTGGTAAGTTAAGTCTTCTGAATTTCCTCATAGAATGAATAATATTGAATCCCTTCACTGTTTGTTCCATAAATATACTCCATATGTTGGAACAATTGAATAAACTGAAGATAAAAATAATTTAGATAGACGGTCTCCAGTAAAACCTTGCATATAATTTAAATTTTCACTAGTCTCAAAAATGGATCAGAAGACATAATCCATTAAAAGAAATGTGCATCAGTGCATTTGACCATTTTCTAAGATGTGAAAAACCAATTGGAAGGTAACCAAAAAATGTATTTATCTTACACATACACAGTGCTGTGTATGTGCCTTTTTTTATGGACCACTAGATAGATAATTATTTTAGAAAGTGAAATTAAAATTTAGGTTAAACTAAAACAATGCAGATTACTGTAGATTTTATTGCCAGTAGTAGAAGATAAACTATAATGAACTTGCATTCAAAAACAAACTCTGGGGGAAAGAAGCCTGATTTTATAAATCTGTGGGAGGTTTCTATAATTATAGCTCACTATGTTTAACTTTCTATCAGCATAGGAGAGCTTTGTGTAAGGGTCCTATGACTTTTTTAGAGCTTGTCTGATACCTAGGCATAAAAGAAGTAAGAGAAAAAACTGGACCACTCAGATCTGAATTTCCTTGCTTTGATGTAGATTTCATTTTAATCATTTGTTGGAATAGTTTCCTTAAATTGCTTATTTCAGAAAAAGTGGCAGTATAATAGTGTATTGTTTCTGACCATTAATGAGGTTATTTGAGTCAAAGCCAAAACTAATAGTGTCAAGGGGCCTTTTTGCAGGTTCAAGCTAGGTTTACTATAATCCAAGATCTGGTTAAAAACTGAATTCATCAACATTTTGCTGGAACACATATTATAAGACCCCCAGAGATTTACTTTATAACTTTACAAACTTTGATATGTGTATGACAATTTTGCCAGGATTTGACCAGATTACAGTAGAAATGATTCTTTGGGGAATGATTCTTCAGGATATATGGCGATAAATTACAGAGGCCTGGCAAAGGCAATAGTGCTAACAATAAACAGTGTTTCAGGGTGGGTATGGGGGATAATATATGTAATTATGCAATGTATATGTATTATATGTATTTACCACCTCATGTGTGTACCTTCTGTATATATTGCTGAACTTAAGAATTTTATTCAAAATGTCTCTCTTTATGGAATTGTGGGTTTTTTGTTTGTGTGTTTGTGTATGGTTTTTTAGTAAGAAAAATGACAGTTTTTTTTAAAAAAATTGATCAAAGACTTGAGGGGCTCATGGAAAAAGATTTATGATTATAAAAAGGAAAAAGACAGTGTGATAGACTTTTTTTTTTAAATCTTCATTTTATTGAGATACATTCACATATGACGAAGTCATACAAAACAAATCGTACATTCGATCGTTCACAGTACCGTTACATAGTTGTACATTCATCACCTAAATCAATCCCTGACACCTTCATTAGCACACACACAAAAATAACAAGAATAATAATTAAAGTGAAAAAGAGCAATTAAAGTAAAAAAGAACACTGGGTGCCTTTGTCTGTCTATCTGTTTGTTTGTTTGCTTCCTTCCCCTATTTTTCTACTCATCCATCCATACACTAGACAAAGTGGAGTGTGGTCCTTATGGCTTTCCCATCCCATTGTCACCCCTCATAAGCTACATTTTTATACAATTGTCTTCGAGATTCATGGGTTCTGGGTTGTAGTTTGATAGTTTCAGGTATCTACCACCAGCTACCCCAATTCATTAGAACCTAAAAAGGGTTGTCTAAATTGTGCATAAGAGTGCCCACCAGAGTGACCTCTTGGCTCCTTTTGGAATCTCTCTGTCACTGAAGCTTATTTCATTTGATAGGAGACTTAAAGAATTGGTATTGCCAGCTGAGTTTTTTGTAAGCAGGCTGAAAGTAAAATGCCATCAGCTAAGAGGTTTAATGAAGTCCCACTACAGAATTTAGCAAGGGAATGATGTATGGGAATGGCTCCCTCCTCCACCTGTTCTGATCCAGTGGCATAAATAGGAAGCTGAACTTCACTCCCACTGGTTTTTTTATGCTATTTGATTTGACTGAGACCAAGCTGCATTTTGGCCATGAGTCTTTGCCATTTTTTTTTTTTTCCAAGAAAGATAAAGTAAAGGACTTCTTGTGTCATAGCTATTTTAACCCTATTGACTGCTAAAGACGTGAACTTCTCTTAGATTTCTATCACTCACTCATAAAGATTTTAGGCTGCTTTCAATTATTTCAAACAGCCAGGTATAAATTGAAAAATCAATTAAAAGAAAGACACTTCCTGAATGTGTGTGCCAGACAAATATTTGAAGAAACAAGTAAAACAGGCAGGTATAAGAAATAATTGATAAATAAGATGATACTGTGACAAATAATGATATAGTATCACCCTAGTAAATAACACATCTTAGGCTTTCCATTATGTTCTGAGGTTTGTAGTGATTTACTCACCTACATAATGGTAAATAACATCTCCCAGCTGTATAGTTGGGAACTTACCAACTATCTTTAGCAACCTACATTCTAAAATACATGGCATCGTGTGAAAATTTATGTATATGAGTTGTGTGTATCTCTGAAATATGAACCACTCTCCCTGAGAATGAAATTTGGAGAAATAAATTCGATTTTTTGCCCTAGCTTTTGGCAGGTAGCTTGTTTTAAAATATTAGACTGATAAAAATTTCACATAATTTTAAGATTTGGAATTATTTTGTGCTATTGTGATTCCTTACATATAAAATAATTAATTCTTAGTTAATTCACATTAATATAGTCTACTTTTATCCAGAATTGTTGACACAAGGTGATTGAGATAATTCATTGTTTTAAAGAAAATAACAGTAGCTTATTTGACATAAAGAACACCTTTTTCTTAATACAAATTCTGAAAAAAACAGATGCAAAATAATTGAAAAGCTGACTTTTTGATGCATTCATAACTATTGATTTTTATTAATTTGCTAACATTTTAAATATTTTGATGGATACCCACTGCTTTCATAATTATGCTGAGCAGTATTCATTCTTCATAGATTTACAAATCATTTCCTCATATCCCAAACATCAGGGTCATCTTTAGAATAGTCACACTTTACAATTATGTGGCAGCTGGTGTTCTATGAGCCTACTTTCAGTAACTTAAAAATATGTATGTATCTCTATTTTGGTATTTTTAAGATTCTGTATAAATTAGAAGTTACTACTTTGTGATATCATACCTAAAGTTAGCAAAACTGATTAAAATACCAGAAGTACTTTAATTTGCTTTTAAACTATTACTCTCATGACATGATAAATAATGTGCCAGTATAAACACACCTGCAGAAAATACTAAAATAAGCATAAGGCGAAATATAGCTGAGTAATTGCTTTATGACAGATTTACAAGGGTAGGAAAATCCATAAGTGATTAAAGTTAGCTTTAGCTTTAGGACATTTACTTTGTAAAGTTGATGTTATTAGGAGAGAATTTAGAACAATGCCCAATTAAACCTGATAAATATGGCCGTTTTACAAAAGTACTTTTAAAAAGTTTAACTTTGTATGTGGTGGAATGGTAATTTTATTCAGTTGTACTTTTAGGTTACTAGTAAAGAGATAAGAAGTGCTCTTGTGTTTTTCCTTAGGCATTTTGTTTAATTACTAAAGATATGCGGTAAATAATTTTGGCTTTATTTAGATAACTTGAGAATAAACGTTAGGTTATAAAAGTCTATCCTAGAGTGAGACATCAAATGTTAGAGGTGGACAGGAGCCAAGATATCACCTGCGTCAACTCTGTGTTTTGCAGATGAGAAAACTGAGGTTGTAGACACCTTTATTCTATATAGCGAACTGTGATTACGTGGCTGCTTATATTCGACATTGTGGTGATTGGGTCTAAAAGGTTGCATGACACCCTTTTCTGGGATGGAATTGGCTGTTTTCACATTGGTTTTTGAGAAAATAAAATATAGTGTGCATTATACCCCATACACAAAAAGGACTTTTTTTTAATATGTGTGAAACCCACCCTGAAACAAACAATATTTGTGTATCTACATTTATCTAATATATTGACACATACGTTGGGCATTTAAATAATTTCTTATGAAACATGTTTTTTTTTAGTTCATGTAGTCAGCACATTTCAGAACCAAAATCACATTAGAGTAAAGTTTAACTCTTCTTTTACAAATAAGTCATGCAGTATAGTAAGAAGAGCAAGGATTTTTAAAGCTGGCAGAGCTGAATTCCAGTCTCCCACTTCTTACCTGTGTGTGACCTTAAAAAAGTTTGCTGAACTCGTCCTTACAGAGTTGCTGGGAGGAATTCCAGCATAATATCTGACACACAGTTGACTAACATTGATAGCTCTTTATTATTAAACTGAGATGGAGAATGGTTGTGTGATGTATACAAAATCACAGACCTGATTAATTTGGGAGAGGATCTTCAGCCAAAGTCATTTAACTGTCAGTTAAGTAATTTTATCACTATACCGTCATATACTGCAACTCTTGACCATTCATGAAATATTCTGTTTGAGAATAGATATTCCAGATTTTCAAAATAGATTCTACAGGCAAAATAATATGCTAGGGAACTGGGAAGAAAGCCCAGATGAATAAGATTGGATCCTGACCTCACAGAAGCTTTTATAGTCTAATGAAGGAGAGACATTGCACAAATATCTAGAGTATCAGCCAAATGTGAAAAATGGGTTCATAAAGACATAGGTATGCCAGGGAGGAAGGAAGTGCTTTCAACTGAGTGATAGGAGCATTTTTGTTGTTTGTTCACTCTTTCAACAGATATTTACAATATGAGTTATGCCCTCACAGTGTTAACTTTTAGAGAAAAGATGGCATACAAAATGGTTAAATATTTGCCCTCATGGATGGATATTGAAGGCTAATTTGGGAGGCAGACATTTATAAAATAATTACATAATATAATTAAACTATAATGCTCTGGAAGAAAAACAATAAGGTTGCTTATGAGAATATATAACATTCTGATATGATGTGGTATCATTTAGCGGTAATGCCCTGGAGATTTATTTATTTATTTTTTTTAGCTGAGAGCTCAAGGGTGAGTAGGAATTAGATAGGTGAGAGGAGAGGACCCAGCATATAGCATAGACAGAATCTTTTGTAAGGAGGAGCATGGTGGATGCAGGGACTGAATGAAGGCCTGTGAAGGGATAGGTTAGGTAAACAGAGGAGGTGACAGAAACATACTAAAGGACTATAAGCAAAAAAGTAATATGGTCAGATTGTTTTATGTGTTTTTCTTTTCTTTAAAAAATCACTCTGGTGGTATTGTGGAGATTGCAGTGTAGGTTAAAAAAAAAGAAGTAAGCGTGTATAGTTTCATCATTCAGGAGTAATTACTATTGGATAGCCTGGGCCAGAGTGATGACACAGTAGAGATGAATAGAGGTGGATGGAAAGAAGTAGTTAGGAAATAAGAGCTGTGGAATTGGGCAATGGATTGTGTATCTCGAAGAGGAGAGAGAAAAAAGAGGTAGGTTTCTGGTTTTCTGAACTGACATAGGGAATATTACTATCAAAATTATGATCCTGAAAGTATTTGTGTTAGGAGGCATACACATTGTCATAAATTTCTGGGTAGTTTTGTTTGAATCTTGTGCTCTTTTGTAGGTATGTAGGTAATAAGTCTCACCGTTTAATATCTATGGTTTCTGGGAAGTGGGGAGAATTAGAAGGTGCGTGAAAGGAGATGGAGTACCCATGATTTGTAAGGCATTATGCTAGATCATCTGTGCATATTTTGAAGGAAAAAATAAATATTTATTAGTGTCGTGGTAAGGTTTAAATTGAATTGGTAATCTACAGTAAGGTTTCTCAGCCTTGGCACTGTTAACACTTTGGCGCCAGTTAACACTTGGCTGTGGTGGGTGGTGGGCTCTCTTGAGCATTGTGGGATGTTTAGCAGCACCCATGGCTTATTCCCACTACAGACTTGTAGTGCCACACCCTTCTCCCCCCACCCCCCACCCCCCAATCATGACACTAATACTGTCTCCAGGACCACTGATCTACAGAGTAATGTGAAAAAGAATTTATATTCATTAAAAATGTTCTAAAAATGCCCCTTTAATCTCTCAACTTTTAGGTCAGAATATTGAAAGACAATGACTGACTTTACTGATAAATTAAATCTTTTCCCCTGAAAGAAATTATACCTAATATTTTAAAAATCCTAGGTGTTTTTAATTGTTAGAGATATTATATTGTCATTCATAAGCATCTATAAATATAATTTCTCCAGCAAACTAATAACTAGGTTTTGTCAGTTCAGAGGTAGATAGCTTTACTACTTGAAAATTTGAGTGTTCCTCTCTTTTATTTAAAACATGTTTTTTCCTAAAAATCTTGCAACTCACTACTTTACTCCACTGATATTCTTCTGGAATGAGGTATTTATAATTCTAGTCTGTAGCATTTGTGAATTGAGCCTTCATGTTTGAAAAGCACTATAAATGAGAAGGAAAAAAATCACATGAATTTAAGGACCATTATAATTTAGCTAATAATAATGAAAACTAATATTTATGAATTAGCAGAATTCCATAGTCAAGTTGTCTTTACTTGGAACTCATTCAGAAAATTGCTGTTCTCTTACATGTACTAATAGCATTTGTCTTACCATAGATAAAATTTAATTTAGTTATAAAATTATCAATAGTCATTCTAGAGTTTTAAACTACATAAACTATTTTAGGCCTAAATAGTGCGACAGTCTTCTGTCATTACATTTTAAAGTAACTATGGTCCATTGCTTAACAGTGAAGAAACTTAATACTTTAACTTGTAGGGATAAACTTGAACATATTTGCCATTATATTTCAGAAATTCAGATCTCAATGTGAAAGTCCTAAAATCTTTATTTTACAAATATTTTACTTTCTTGGTATTTTCTGATGTCTACTGGATTTATCATACGAGCTATGCATATAAAGAACTTCATCAATTGAAGGCAATATCTGAAAGAATTTTTTTGTGGACTTTTTTCTAGTAGAGGATGCAATTGTGCATACATAATCTGAAGTTAAAATATTGAGGGCAGAAAGATACATCATTTATCATGCTTTCCATATGAATTTTTGTAGTTTTAAAGTCATAGCATAGAAAGTACTTCTTTCTTTGCAACAAAGGGTTATATCTAAACATTGTAGCAAAATGGAAATAAAACCCATTTTTAAAGACCTTTAGACATATCACAGCTGGCAACCAATTCATGGTTCAGTGACCTGTATTGTTAACTGTGTCTTCTCTATACTTTCCCTAAATTGTTCCTGCTGTCATTTAGGCCCATTATCTTCTTGTCTAGCCTAAGTAGTTATCAAGACTGGCTGGTTCCTGTATTGATTAGACCTAGGCTAAAGACAAGTTTCTGTTCAGCTAACTTACTTTATTCTGACAAAAAAGGAAAAAGTCTCTTCTTCCAGCTTCCATATAATTTTTCCCAAATATTTGTCTTTCTAGTTCATGTCTCCTAAATATAACAAACAAAAGATATGAGGAGTCATTTCTGTCTCCCCCCATCACTTTTTCCTTCTTCCTTTTTTTCCCTTCTTTCTGTCCTCCTCCTCCTTGTTCTTCTCTCTTCCCTTTTTTCCTTCTTTTGTTTCCTTCTACCTTCCAATTTAGTTCCTTTCTCTCTTAGCTTAAGAATAGTCTTCTTATTTTATTTATGCCTAAAGATTATTGTCTGAATAACGTACACTTTTAGAATGCAGAAGATTTTGAAATAATTTGACAATTTGAGCCCTTTGATGTGTCATTCAAAAGAGGAAAAAGTTCCTTATTTTAAGTTTTAGTATGTGTTTATATGTATGAGGGAAGCTAAATTCTTCCAACTTTTTAAACAATTGTTTTCTTTAAGAAAATCTAATTATCAGTTATATAATATCTGTATATCAAATTTTATATAGATAACCTTTTGTATCTTGTAGACTCAAAAGGCACAAACAAGTTCTATAATTATATAATTTATATACATGCACTACATAAATTTATATGTATGTTATATATATCAGACTGTGCATACCATCCAAAAAAAATAACCACACACAACACACAATCTAGATGAAAACATTGACCTTTCTGCATAAGTTTAGCCTAGAGTTCCCTAATCTCTCAACCCTTCCCAAATCTCCCTAATATAAAGAATTTTAAAGCTGTTACTAGAAATGGAATGTAATCTGGAAGTATTGCTATAGTAAAAAAAATTAAACGGTGAGTTTTAATATCTTCAAATATATTTTAAAAGTTATTTTACCTTCCTATTTTGATGTATTTATCTAAAAAGCGTTTTGTCAAAAAATATTTATTTTCAAGTTTCAAAAAAAGATGATTGTTTTATTAAATGTGTAATGACTTTATGTAATGGAATGATTAAAATTGGTTCACCTTTAGAATTTTATCCCATTTTTTGCAGCCTTCCCCCTCAAAAGAGGATTTTTTCCCAAAGCTATGAGTCTGTTTTCTTATCACTTTTTAGTTTTACATGACTTTTTACACTATAGCTTAATATACTTAAAATATTTTTAATATGAAGGCATCTTTTAAAAGAATTTCATATACCTAAGTAGTAATGATTTTAGATTAAACAATTTAGGATCATTTAAACGTATACTCAAATATATTTTGTGTCCTGTTGCATATGGTTCTCCCTGAGCTGACTAACTAGTAGGAAAGTTTATACAGAGTCCTGCATTTAGTCAAGAACACTTGGTTAGTCATCTGTGACCTTGAGAAAGGCATTTAACAATTTATGTTCTCCATTTTCTTGATCTAGAAGAAGAGTGTTAGACTGATAAGTTCTAAGGTCACTTCCAGCTCTAAAATTTTATGGTTTTATCGTTTTATTGGAGACGGAGACAGGAAGGCTTTTCCTCTTCCTTAGTGAGAAAAGAGAAGTGGAATAGAGATGCCCTGAGCTTTGAAAGTAGAAAGAAAACAAGTTGCGAAAAGTTAGGCGGGTAGGAGAAGCCTCCCACCACCAGGGAGCTGTAGAGGATAATGAATGAATGGGATCTAAATCATTATGCCTTTCTTTTATTCTTTCTGGACTTAAACCAACCACACAATAATAGACCCTACTTTCTGTATAGAAAGATCACTGCTCTAGGTAAGGAAAGAAAATCCTTCGACTTGACCCATAGAAAAATGTAGAGAAAGCAGAAATGTATGAAAGACTTAAATTTCTATCAGTTATTGTTTAGAAGAGAAAGTTAGGGATGATAATTTCCTTAAAATGAGTAAAAAGATTTTACATGGAAGATGTTATTGGCATTTATTTGTTTGCTGAAAAAAGAACAAATGAAAATGGTAGGGTAAATTGTGACAGGCAATTTATCTAGGGTTTCATCTAGATAAGATGAATAATTTGCTGATAATCATGGTTGTAAAAAGTTTGAATGATCATTCAAGATAGGAGCTCTCAAAAAACTCTGATATTTTAGAGGCTTCTATGTTAGATGATGTTCTTAGATAGCTTTTAAGGTCTTAACTGCTTATAAAATATTTATTATTTGCTGTTGATATGATATACAAATGCATTAACCTGAAATTTTAAACACTATGGATATTAATTAATAAAAAGATTCTACTCCTATGCTTTAATTGCTATTAAAACCTGTAAACAAAGAGGTGGCACTTTTTGTATTTTAAATGAGCTGCATTCCAGTAATTTTCTTGTTTCTTATATGTTGAGTATTTTTGAAACTTTTAAGTAATTTTATATTAGTAAGAATATATAACTAGAAATTATTTAAGAATCATTTCTCTAGTCCCCTCACTTTAAAAAATAGGTCTTGATTTTAACTATTTCAGTCAATGAGATCCAATTTATTTTCAGTTGCCCCAAAAGATAATTCCACAACTTTTTGTTGTCAAAGTAAAATTCTCCTTTCACATTCTTATACTACACTTGAATTCAGGTTCTCTCTCTTGTAGTTCCTAAATTTCTTCTGGTCATTAAAAAGACTTCATCTGTGAAGTATCAAGTAACGTAATTATGTTCTATCCACTTCATTTGTTTTTTGAATTTGGATAGCATAGGGAGCGATGCTAAAAATTTAAGCCTGAGTAAATGGGAAAGTTTTTTTTTTAACTCTCTAGGCTGAATGAGTGAAAAATTGTGTTTAAAGTGTCCTCTTTAGAGTTAAAAAAAAAAAGGAAAATTATTTCACTTTGAAGGAAATTTAGAGCGTTTCTAAATTACCTTTAAAATTTGCATGTGTGATAAAAATATGCAAGGGAACTTGTGTTTCTTATTTTGTAAATGTACTGTTTCATAGCTGCAGTCCTTGATATAATTCATTCATTTAAACTATTGTAGTGTGTATAGGGTCTAATTAATTTGGGCTTGCTGAAAGACATGAGAGTTATTTGAGTAAAATATACTGTACGTGTCAACTGGAAGATTATGAAAATGTTCTGCATTTGACAGTAATTACCTTTGTCTCCAATATAAAGAAACAAACAAAACAATCGTTTTCAAGTATTTTTAATACGCATGACTCAAGTTTTCCATATTAAAATGTGCAGTGTTTCAGCATTGAAAACAGGTACTGTGATTGTGATTTGTAGATTGGGTTATAACACTTTCCCTGTTTTCATAATTGATTCACATTTTTCTAAGTGTCTTAATTAAAAACATGCAAGAATTTAAATATACCACCTTTTAATAGCTTGCTGCTAAACATACAGTCATGGCTATATATGGTTATAGATCAGCAGTGTAGTCATCACCTGATTGCTTGTTAGAAATGCAAAATCTCAGGCCACGCCCCTGATCTGTAGAATGAGAATCTGTATTTTAACGAGATCCCTAAGGATGATTTGAATGCATATTCAATTTGAGAAGCACTGGCTTAACAGAATATATCCTTGACAGCATGAACCTTTTAAAAATTAATCTGATAGTGGAGTTATGGGATTTAACACTTTTTTAACATTTGATTAAGATGCTTGATTTTGATTTCTAATGTTGTATTAGCAGCTAAGATTTATGGTGTTTTTAATTCCATTACATATATAGTTATCAAATCCTGTCTTCTGGTAGCAAAATGTAACGTTGTTGAAAAGTGTTTTGTAATTTTATAGCTATCATCCATTGTCACTCTGCCTCTTAATCATGCTAAAGATTTTAAGATCCATTTCTCTTTTTTTCTAAATTATTCATGATTATACATAAAATGCTAACAAATATTCATTCATAGACAGTATGAGTCATATATCCAAATATGAATGTGTTCTTTATTTTATTTTAAAAGAAGAATCATTAAGTCAAATCTTACTACATTTTTTTTTGTTTGTTTTGTTTTATGTTTCTTTATTTTTATTTATTCCATGTTTTCTTTTTCTTGTTTTAGTTGGGTCTGGTAAGTTGACATTTTATTGGCCATCTTCTAATCACCGTGTCACTGTGACTGGAACTTCTCTTCCCTTTTCCATCCATACCCTTCCATGTCCTTCAACCAGTCAGCCTCCATGTTTCACTTGTCATTGGCCACAAAGACAGACTGCACAGAATAAAGTCTGCAGGAAGTATGGGTAACTGTGACAAAGAGTAAAGGTAATGGGGTTGCTAACTTTCTGTCTTATTAAATGCTGTGTGATCTGCATCCTTTTATTTCTTCACTCTTCAAATAAATGATAAAATAAGTTTGTGGACCATATTTCGGTAGCATACTATTTCAATTTTTGTCTCATTAAGATTAAACAATAACAAAAAATAGGTATCCCAGAGACATCTGGGATATTTGTTTTCTTTTGTTTTTTTCTTCAAGGTATGTTTATGAATTCATGTCTATCTGAATTTTTGTAATTATGATTCAGTAATAGTCATTAAAAGTCCTGTTGGCCTTTCACTTAACACTGTTTGAACTCACCTTCATTTCTATGTCAGATTCACCTCGGTTTATGTAAGAAATAATCCCATGATGTATCCAAAGTTCATCAAAAGTTTCCTTGATAAACTTCTGTCTCCATATGAACAAAGAGCCATCAGGTTTCTAAGCATTTCCATGATCGGTAGCTTGCAGAAGGTCCATTCACTATTTTAGAGTGTTAGAGCACCATTTTTGGAAACTTTGCCTGAGTATGCTACGTGATATTCCAGGGAATAACTTTGTCAGTAAAAGAATTAAGGTGCCATTCTTTAAGTTAAAAAATTACGTTTCACATTTCATATAAATACAGATAGGAAGGATTATTCAGTAATGGTTATATAATAACTAGCTATTTGAAAAAAGTCACTTTCTATATAATGCATGTACAAAAATATAGATGGATTAAAATTTAAATATAAAGATAATAAGGACATAAAAGTACAGGACAAAATGGAGGTGAATATTCATATAATTTGGACAGGAGCAGGCATTTATAATAATCATACAAAGCACAGAAAACTTAAAAGAAAATGATTGAAATATTTGACATTAAAAAGCTGTTACAGTAACAAAGATGCATAAGTATATTAGAAAGACTAGTGACAAAATGGAAAAAAATATATATTTACAGCATATTTTAGTAATGGATAGAACTTTAATCTATCAATAGTTCTTAGAAATCAAAAATAAAATATGGCGAGCAAATGAAAACAATATCCACAACAAATGGAATATCAGTAACAAGGAAGTGTTATGATAAATGCTTAACCTCATTAATATAAAAATGCCGCTTAAAAGGAGATTCTTTTTATTCTCAGTCTGGCAAGTGTATTAATGTTCAAAGTTTTTCACATTTGGAGAAAATGCAATTTGTCAGTGAATAAAAACAGTCCTGAAGACAATTTAGCTATACTTGCTAAATGCAAGATATAGAATCTTCACATATTCTGACCCTGCGATATTACAGCTAGAAAGTAATCTTGAATATGCTTGTGGGAGGATGTTAATATTATTACTGTTTTTAATAGTGAAAATTAGAAACAATCCAAACTTAATACAATAAGGAATTTGTTACATAATTTAAGACAAACTTTATATGGATTATTAAACCATCCTTGAAATGGTATTGTAGAAAAATATTTTAAAACAGTATGATTCAATTTGCATGGTAGATTTATGGATAGATTTTATTTTCTCTTTGCTTATCCAATTTTCCAAATTTTTAATACTGAACATACATGACATTGGTAACATGATTTTCTGTGTGTATGTATGTGTGTGTGCATGTATTTAAATTATAGCAGGTTTAAATGTAGCCTTCAAAAATATTCTGATATTTCATCATAAACATCAAGTATATGATTGTAGCATTATTTTGCTATCTCAAACTAGATAGATGAGAGTGGAGAGAGAGGCATCTTTAAACCATTTTTCTTAGCTATACCTACATCATATTTAACAGGTAGACAAATGATTTTTAAAAGTTATCGTTCTAAGTCATATCTTCTGGCTGATGTCACTGTTGATGTTGGCTCAAGAAGAGGCCTACAAAGTATAGTAAATTCTTTTCCAGGCAACTATCCTGGATTGCTGCAGGATAAATGTAGTTAATGCAGGGGTTTGCACTCTCTTTTCCAAATAGTCTTTGAGGTTTGAGGAGAACTGGCTTTTCATAAAAGAATCAGATTCTGGCTCATGTTATTAGACATGCTTCTGAGATTTAGGAAAGAGACCACCCGAAGGCTTTACTTGACTAAGTGGTTTGAGCACTTATTTTTTCCTACTCAAATCCCCACATATTGGAAAGTCACATTTTCCCATTCATTTAATAAATCATTTGGTTTTCTTTATTGAAACAAATCAAACTCTATTCTGGATTTAGTTTATCATCCAGTCTCCTCCTCTTTCAATTTCTTGGTCTGATTTCCACATAGAAAATTCCAAACCTAAACTAAAGAAGTGAATGCTCCTGTATGGCTGAGTACTGAAGGAAAATCCCCAAGTGATGATCACATGCCTATTATACCTGGATGATGATAGTGTTTGCTAAAATTCATGAGTAAACCACTCAATTACAATCACGGTTTTTAAAAAAATTGTAAACTAGAACTTCAATGTTACTAAATTGAAAAAACTCTCTTCCCTAACTTCCCTAATCTTCCCTGTTAGTTACAAGACAGTTGAAGGCATTTGACCTGATTTTTCTGGTCTCATATAATTTTCTAGTCAAATGGTATAATTTCTACTAAACCTCAATTTAAAAAGGGGGTTTAGAAGAAAGCATACCCATCTGAAAGTTAGGCGATCTAACTTTCTTAAGTATGTGCTTTCTTAAAAAGTCTTGCCATTATGAAACCAGGCAAGTCATTTATTTTTCCTTTTTTTAAAAAAAAAGTGTTTTGTAAATTTATATATAATTAACATCCATAGTAAATAACTATTAATGCCTCTTTATGACCTGCATACTCAAGTCCCCAGAGTAAGGATCATACCATGCTGTGTTTTCCTTAAATTAATAAATTTATAAATATGTATATATGATACATCATATATTATATTATATATATATTATCTACATATAATAAAATAGATGCAATTGGCCAAGGAATCTTAAACAAGAGAAAACTATCCTTTCAAATGCTGGCATCATTAACAAATAAATCATATTTTTGTGAGCAGAGTGGTGGCCTTTATGGGCATAATCTGAATATCATTTTTTGATTCATATTTTCTTTAAGCAGTTACACTAAGTGACTGACATAAGTAACAAAAGCTACTTTGTAAAGCAAAGTTTATGAATAAAGGAAAAGTCTTAAAAAGTGGTTCAGAAGAACCCTATCCTGTAAAAATTGTTAAATGTCTGGCTTGAAACATTCCTTTCAATCTGAACTGAGACAAGAAAGGAGAATAATAAGGTGTTTCAGGCAGCTGGTGAGAAATAAATTAGAAAACTGTAAACAGTAAGTAAAGACTTAAATTCAGTACACATTTTTCCGAGTACAAAGCACAGCCTCAAAATAAGCATTTCTTTTCAGGGATGGCTCCATCAGCACACCTAATGTTTTTAGCTGCCATTGCTCTCAATGTAACTGACACAATTTTCTGACACTATTTACTGCTGGATGAAGTGGCCATTTAAGTCTGTAGAAATCAAACAGTTTGGACAAAGCTGGCAGTATTTATAATGTCAGGATGAGCAGATGTTTCAAATCAGCCTTCATTTCCATACATATTCTGTTTGAACATGCCCTTGCCTATGTAAATGAAGGAGACATTTGATTCTACTATTGCTTTAAATTTATTTCTATTCAAGTAATTGGCCTGAAGATTGTAAATGGTTGTAATTTGCATGGTAGCATTTCAGGAGCTTTTGAGTTAAATTAAAGTAATTTTAAGGCCTGCCTGCATCAGGGGGTCCTTGTGTATATGATTAAAGTACCTTCACCCTTAAGCAGCTCTAAATGAGAAAAGATAATATTTGTTCATACAAATTTCAGGTATATTTTGAATGTAAAGGGTCAAATTGTAGCTCAAGTATTCTTTCTAATATGGATGTTAATGTTAGAGGGTCACTAATAAAAACCTCTTCACATAACTCGATTCTATTCTACTATGTGCACTTAGCACTTGAGCTTCAAGTTAAGGGTGAGAATTGGTACATTATGAACTATAGTACACAGCATGTTGTGTAAAATAAAGGCAGCATTTGGGATACCAGCAAATTGTTTCAATTAGGAAAATAACTTCGTGTTTTTGATTCAGTATAATATATTTCTTCTCCTTTAGAACCTCCTCATTTTGTTGTGAAGCCCCGTGACCAGGTTGTTGCATTGGGGAGAACTGTAACTTTTCAGTGTGAAGCAACCGGAAACCCTCAACCAGCTATTTTTTGGAGGAGAGAGGGGAGTCAGGTATGACCTTTTTCTAATTTTTTATCAAAAAAGATGGGTGCCAGATACAATGAGAAGAAAAGCTGACATGTTATTTACTCATGCTACTATGATGTTAGGAGACATGAGGAAACTCTGAGTGCCCTAGAAAATACCCAGCCATGAAAAAGATTTGTCTTGATTGTTCTTTTCTCAAAGCCATCTTCACTGGCTAGTTATGGTATACAAGGTTGTTTACAGAATAGTATAGAATAGTATTTGTTTCATCATGTCAGTTTTACCTTTGCTCCTAATTCAGCTACATTTGAAAAAGCTATTCTTATTTCTCAACACAATTTAATTATTTCTATTATTCAGGTATCTGGAACTATATATTACAAGAGATTAACTAATGCAAAAAGATGATAATTATACATTGTAATTTCTCTGAAAGCATCAGAATTTTGAAGTCTCTTCTGAATTATTAAACAAGATGAATTTTCTTCACTAGGTACTATGCTAAAGATAGTACAGTATATTCTGATTCTTTGAAAATTATTGCATATGATCATATTTTCCTACCAAATCCTACTCTCTGTTTTGTAAACCAGGATTTTCTATATAAAATGAAACTAGAAACTAGAGTTCTATGCTGTTACAAACTCAAAGTTCACTATTGGACATCAGTTTAGAAAACAGAACATTTTAAACAGATGCACTTTATAAATAGGAAACATTAAAATAATTATTAACATAATCTTTTTTCTCACCTCTTAATGACTCATCTTCAGTAAAGGAAAACAGTTGCCTTTATTTCTAATGCTTGTAAAAGAGTATTCTCATTCATTTTTAATACTGTATTCCTGACTTCTTTTACTTTTGCTTAAATCAAATTTGGATGTTTTATTTCATGCCCTAGTTTCTAATGTGCTCTTATAAATGATATACTGGTAATTACTGATTTCACACAAAAATCATTTGTAGCCAAAGCTATCAAGTTCACTTTTGTTTCCACTTTGCTATGGAAACAGTAACTTGATTGTGATATGTGGCCATTATTTGCGTTCATATTCCAGTGTCTTTGTTGGTTCTAGCACATTCTATTTGGCCTCAAAGGATGAACCCTTCTGTGTGGCAAATTAAACTCGGGGAGAAACAAAACATTTTAATACAACAGGTAGAATAAGAAGTTTATTATAAAAGAAAGTGTATGTAGCAAAAATGGTAAATGCAGTAGAAATTCTTATTAATAGAGTAACAATTAGATGATTCATTTAAGTTATTTAAACTGCAGATAAAATTTCCAAATTATGATTCTACTTTGATTTGGTTTAATTATGCAACTCATTTTTTGCTTAAAATTATGTCATTGGATATGTATGCGTAGAACATTAGTTAGGCCTTTATAAAGCTATGCATGATAAAAGGTACCCAAACTTCAAAAAAAACAAAAAACAAACTTAATTCAGTTAGGAAAAAAAAATTATATTCTTTACTTCATATAATACAAGGACATGATGCATTATTTTGTGTGTAAATATACACTTCCTATAAGATGACCTGGAAACATGCAGTTTTTATTCAGAATGAGAAATCTGTACCACCAAATAACATCACCTCTCTTCTTGACTTTTATATATTTAAGACAAATTTATGAAGAAATTATGAATTCTTAGGTTTAGAATTTGAATTTCAAAACATCCATAATGTATATTCTCACCATTTAAGAGTAGAAACAAGATATGTAACTGTTGTTAATTTGGTAGAGGTCACTAAACATTTATGACAAAAGGCCCACAGAGAAACTTGTTATGGTACCAAAATGCTATCTTTGGATTTAATAATAATTTGTCAAATGTGTTTAAATATTATTTCTGTTTTTATATAGAAGATTTTAATGTTTATAATCCTAATAGTTTTATGTATATATGAAGAATTATTTTGTCTTTGTTTTGGATAAGCATATAAAACTTTTTACTCTACTGATACCTAATATTCCTCTATATCTATTGTTGTTTGAAAACTGATGGTTATAAAAACTCACATCAATATTTTGAATTTATTTGAATTTTCAAATGTTCCTAACAATGATAGCCATATAAGGTTAGATCACTAAACCCTATATATAGTGTATATGTTTATTTATGTGTGCACATATCCATATATTTTGCTATATGATGAAGAATATTTAGATAATTTGCATGTGTATATATGTTTATATGTATATTTTTAACTGTATGTGTATATATAACAAAGTATTGGAAACTAGCAATTAACATATTTTCATTATTTCCCATAAATTTTGGGTTCTAGAATCTGCTTTTCTCATATCAACCACCACAGTCATCCAGCCGTTTTTCGGTCTCCCAGACTGGTGACCTCACTATTACTAATGTCCAGCGATCTGATGTTGGTTATTATATCTGCCAGACGTTAAATGTTGCTGGAAGTATCATCACAAAGGCATACTTGGAAGTTACTGATGGTAAAGTAGAGAATTTTATTTACAAATATAAGTTTGTTCTATAGTCTTAAGGGAATGCCATATGTATTTCCAACTTTTTAACCTCCTTTACAGTTATTTTGGTATAAAGTTGAAATGGATGTTGATAAAATGATTGTCTGAATTTCTTATTTCTAGAATCAAGTCAGATTCATAAAAGAATAACAAGTGTCCAAGCAAACTTTTATACTGAATAGCTAGCTATATACATTGGACTGTTTCTATGTTTTGGAAAACAAAGAGTTATTTTATATTCTTCTAGCATAAATTATCATCTCTTTTCTTTCCTTTAAATCAAAGCGATAAGATGAATGGTTCATAAATCCAAAATCAACTCATGATAATGAACAGAATTTTATTCTTAGTACTGTGACTTTATTCTGCTTATAAACACCTCTGAACATGATCAGTTAATACGATATATGAATACTATGAAGACACAGTGATGGAGATAGTCTCCCAACCATAAGATGGAAAGTAATGGTAATTTGTAAACAAGAAGGAGAAGAAAAGGAGAAGGAAAAATATATATATATGTATATATATATACACAAACAAAAAATGTGTATATATGTATGTATTTACAATAGATAGATATACATATATATAATCAAGAAGGTATTACAAGTAAAGAAGCCTTCCAAATTAAAAATAGAACTGAAACATAATAATCATGTGGCTTTTCTCTTCTAAAAAGTTCATTTGGAACAATCAAAATTATTTTTCCACTCTCGATTATAAAAAATAAAAGAAAGAGCATTTAAAGAAGGAAATATTCTGTTTTTCAAGGAGGAAAATGGTACAGGAAACAAAAGAGGATAACTTCATACATTCAGTCATCTTACTGTCTTTTTTTTTAAACGTTAGATAATGATTTAAATATTCAAGCTACTAGCAGTTGCTTCTTTGATTAGAAACCTTGGAAGCCATCTTTGACTCCTCACTCTTCTTTATCTCTATAACCAATCATTTTTTGAATTAATCAAGTTGTCTTTATCTCTGTTACAACTCCTTGTCCTATTCATTTGTAGTCCGAAACTGTAGCAGCCTACTGGTCCCTGCCCTGTTTCTTGTCTCCTCTCTAACTCCGCTTTCATATTGTCCCTAGACAGAGTTTTTTTGTCTCTAAAATCCTCTTTTATTCCATTTTGTAAATTGAAGTATAAAATGCGTACTATAAAGTAAGTAGAGTAAACCAATACAGCTTCACTATTTATTCATGTAATGACCACCTAGATCAAGAAATGGAACTTTTCCAGAACTACATCTAGCCCATAGCCTTTCCCTGCCACAAGTAATCACTTTCCTGACTTCTTATCACCATTGATTAGTTTTGCCTGTTCTGAAAACTCAGATAAATGAAATCATACAGTAGATAGTAGCCTGTTGTATGTGCCTTCTGTTCAGAATAATGTCTGAGAAATTCATCCTTTTTTTTTTTGTATATGTGAGTAGTTCATTCTTTTTTATAGGAGTGTAGTATTCCATTGTATAAATAGACTGCAGTTTATTTATCCACTCTCCTACTGATGGATTGTTTTCAGTTTAGGGCTTTTATGAATACAGCTGAATGTTCCTATACATGTATGTTGGTGAACATAGGCACTCATTTCTCCTTTGTTGTTTTTTTAATAGAGTCTAGATACAAGTCTTTGTCAGATATATACATTGCAAATATTTCTTCCCTGACATTCTTTTAATGATGGTTTCAAGGATGAAGTAATTAATATAATGAGGATAACTTTATTATTTTTCTCATATGTTTGGTGCTTTTAGTGTCCTGTTTAAGAACTACTTTAGGCTCTGAAAATATTCTTCTGTCTTTTTCTGGAAGCTTTATTGTTTTGCCTTTCAGATTTAAGTTTTTTAATCTATCTTGAATTACCTTTTGCAAACAGTGTGAGGCAGGGGTCAACATTCTTTTTTTTATTTTATTCCATATGGATACCTTATCAATATTGAAAAGACTATCCTTTTTTCATTCAATTCCAACGATATCTTTATCATAAGTCAAGTGACCATAGATGTGTAGCTCTGTTTCTGGTCTCTTTATTCTGTTCTACTGATCAGTTTATGCCAGTACACATGGCCTCAATTATTATTACTTTATAGTAACTCTGAAAAACTGGTAATGTAAGCTTTCAATTTTGTTTTTCTTCTTCTGAGTTTGCTATTAGAGGTACCTCTGCATTTCCCTATAATTTTCAAAATTCACTTGTCAATTTCCACACTGTGCACATGCACACATATGCACACACATACAAACTAAAACAAAAAAAAAAGTCTGAGATTTTTATTTGGATTCCATTTAAACTATCGAAAAATTTAGTAGAGTTAACTTCTTAATAATCTAAGTTTTTCAATTCATAAATATGATATATGTTCCATATATATCCCTCAGTTTTTTTAGTTCTTCCTTAATCTCTCAGTAATATTTTGTAGTTTTTGGGGTAGAAATCTTGCACATCTTTTGACAGATTTATGCCTGCGGTATTTTATTATTTTTGATGTGATCATACATGGTATTTAAAAAATTTCTTTATTGAATTGTTTGAGGCAAATGTCTAGAAGTACAATTGACTTTTGGGTATTGAACTTGTATCTAATAATTTGCTAAATCCACTCATTATTTCTATTAGTTCATAGGTAGGTTATCTTGAAATTTCTATATACAAAATGTGTCAATTACAAATAAGGCTCGTTTTATTTCCTCTTTCCAATATTTATACATTTTATTTCTTTTGCTTGCCCTACATTGTCTGTGATCTCCAATAAAATGAGTAGAATTAGTGATAGTGGACATTTTTCTTGTTCCTAAATTCAGGAGGAAAACATTTAATATTTCACCAGTAAATGTACTGTGGCTAGGGTTTTTGTAGCTATCCTAGAATTTCAAGAAAATTTGCAGGGATATTTCTAAAACTTTATTGCATTTTGTTTCTCAGTGCTCTCTGGATAATATATTACTCAATGTGCTTTGGATGCTTTTCATGATCAGAACCCCTGCAAGCTCAGCTCTGGATAACCTGTTGCTCACATCCTTAATTAGATTGTGCTTGCCATGCTGTTCTTTTACCTTAAGATTTCTGCACATGCTGCTTCTACTGACTTGAAATTTCATTTCTTTCAGGAAGCATTCCCTAACTCCTAAAATATGGGTTCTATGCCCCCAATCCCACCATACAGTATGCATCCTGTAGGATACTGTCTTCTCTTTTCATTTTCCTGTATTCCTCATTATACATTAAGTTCCATAAGAGTACTCCCCATATCTATCTAGTAAAGTTAAATATATACTCAGTATCACCAGTCTGTCATGTTGTAGATGCTCAGTAGGTATCCTTTAATGAGTGGGTAAAAAAAGAAGGAAGGAAGGAACAGCTAACTCTTGGTGGATTCAGAATTCAAAATTTAAGTTGTCTCTCTCAAAAGTCCAAATTCTTAATACTGTCCTTGATGCATATGATATATCTATTGTCTCCAATAGTTAGAATGATCTAAAATTGTCTTACAGTTCCGTATATACATTTCAGCTGATAAATTATGATTGTAAAGACTATGTAATGACTTAGATTATGACCAACATAATCAAGTGAAGTAAAATCAGAACATAAAATTGCACATATATTTGTATTTTTCAACTTCGTAAAACAATTTATGTATAGATGTGCAAAAAAAAAGACCAGAGAAAACTATGGTAAAATATTTCCAGTATTTTTTATTACTCCCTTAATTAATAATTTAAAGCAAACCTTTTTATGTGCCATCTGGCATGGCATTATCATCAGTTGCTTGTATTTGTGAGACTAGATCATGTACAGCAACTCTATTAAAAAAAAAATACGCTAAATTTGTGAACTGGGGATTTATCACCAAAAGCCAGTTCACTTGCAACACTAAATTTCCTGTTTCATCTTGCAATCTTCAGGCGATAAAAGGTGATTTTGTGTTTGTTGTTTGTTCTGGCTTGCTAATGCTGCTGTTGTGCAAAATATCAGAAATGGATTGACTTTTATAAAGCGGGTTTATTTGGTTACAAATTTACAATCTGAAGGCCATGAAAATGTCCAAATTAAGGCATCAGCACAAGTATACCTTCACAGAAGGAAGGCCAATGGCATCTGGAAAACCTCTGTTAGCTGGGAAGGCATGTGGCTGGCTCTGCTAATCCTGGGTTGTGTTCCAGCTCCTCTCTCAGCTCCTGTATAGTCTTCAAAATGTTGTTCTTGTGGTGTTTTGTCCTTTCTTAGCTTCTCCACAGCAAAGTATCAGCAAAAGTCTGCTTTCAATGGTTGTCTCCAAAATGTCTCTCTTGGTGGTAGCACGGAGTTCCTTCTATCTGAGCTCTGTAGGACTCGAGTGATTTAATTAAGACCCATGCTTAATGGACAGGGCCACACCTCCATGGAAATAATCCAATCAGAGTTATCGCCTACAGTTGAGTGGGTCACATCTCCATGGAAACAATCCAATACAAAGGTTCCAACCTAATCAAGACTAAATACATCTGCCCCTACAAGATTACATAAAAGAACATGGCATTTTGGGGGACTTGATACATCCAAACTAGCACACTGTCATAGTACTATTTTTTTAATTTTATTTTATTTTAGACTTAATTGATGTGAAAAGAGCTTGCAACTATGAATTCATTCTTCATAGGTAAAACTATAATTTCTTAGCTGGCAATTTTTAGTTGTCAATTTAATTAGCAAAAGATATAATTTTTAAAATTGGCAATATCAATATTTATACATTGCCAGGTCATATTAAGAGGATGGTTAATAAGCAGAATACTTACTGGGCACTATTGGACTTTAGTTCCTTGACTTTCATTTTGTTTGCAAACACAAGGCAAAGGTAGAATAAAGCACAAAATGTGATGGAGTAGCTGCTGTCTTTGAGATGTGCTGATCTGTAGCTCTGATCTACCCATAATAAAACTTGACTCAGGAACATACAAATTCATATCATCTATTTAATTGAAATTTTCTTTCTCTTTGTTACTATAGAGAAATAAAAAATAAAATTAATGATTATTAAGTGATAACATAAAATAATTTGTGTTCCTCTTTCAAAAGTTATAGAAAAGAAAGAGTATTAACTGGAAAGGGAGATTTATCAAGTACTGTTTGCCACTGACAAGTCATTTAAACTTTCAAAGTTTCAGTTACCTGATTTCTAAAATAGAGTAATAAGATTTTAGTAGCCTGACTCAGAGGTTTGAGAGATATGATATTTGAAAGAACTCTGTAAACTGATGACAAATGTGATATGTAACTTTAGTGTTTGTTGATATATAAATGTAAGATTTTCATACTTCAGCCAGTGTGTGTATTATTTTGTGTTCTACTTTTTCACTTAAAATTATTTCATAAATGTATTTGTATGTATTAGCATAGTCTTTATGATCATTATTTTTGAGGTAAAAGGTGGTAAAATTTTATGTTCTCATGATATACACTTTCATTTTTTTAGGTCATTAAATCTTCCATTGGTTTTGGGGAAAAGCTAGTAAACTTTCACAAATCCTGCTGTTGTTATTTATACCATCACTACTACCACCACTACTACTAATGTATTGATACTTATTAATAATTAGCTACAGTTACTAAATGCTTACTTTGTGCCAAACACTATGCTAAGAAATCTTCACATTTGACATCTGATTCTATAGATGAGGCAACTAAAGCAGTGGTGAAGTTGTATCCAAATCACATAGATAATGAGTAACAGAACTGAGATTAAAAACAGAAGTCTCCTTGTCCAAGATGGTAGCCACTTGTCACATGTTGCTATTTAAATTATTTAAAACTAAATAAAATTGCACATCTAGTTCTAGCTATTCTTCTAGTTTTCAGTAGCCACATATAGCCATTGGCTACTATATTGGACAGCACAGCTATAGAATATTTTCATTGTAGAGCACTGTCTTTCTTACTACGAAGTCCAAGCTCTTACATACTTTGTGAAACTATATTTCCATTGATATACTTGTATTTGATTACTTGATAGTTCATTCTAATAATTCCAGAGAAAGATGTTAGTGCCTCAATTTGAGGTTTGTCTCATAATTTGAAATTTAGGTTTGACTACTAAATGTATTAGATTCTTTGGTGTGTGACATTGTGTAATTTTCAACATTTCATCCATATCTTACTTCAATCCATGATAACCCCAAAATGTTTCATTTATCTGCCTAAACACATGACATTACTTTAATTAATGCTTAAATTTTATAGCTCTGATTTTTATATTACCCTTTTTTTTACAGAAAAGGACAGATGGTGATATCACAGTGTGTGTATATTTATATCTACATCTATATCTAATATATCTATATATCTGTATCTATTTTTGCAATTAGCAAAGCACTTTCATATCTATTACTCCATTTAAATCTTAATAACAGTGTCCTAAGCTAGCTAGAACAAGGATTATTATCCTATTTTATAAATGAAAAAACAGAGGCTTAGAGAATTTGTGGAACTTGCCCAAAGACGATGGCAGATGGTGGAGCTGATAGTCAGCCCTTCTCCTCTTGCTTTGTTTTTTGCTAACCACCCACTTTAAATCCTAATAAATTAATTACGGCAATAAATGACAGAAAAACACCATCAATAAACTGGGGTAGGATGGGATGGGGAGGTGGGGGATGACATCAAATGTGATACAAATTTCAAAGAACTGTAAGAAAAATAGAAATGTGAATAAATCTCTAGATTTTAGATTGTTTTGAAATATAAAAAGAATGCCAAATGTAAAGCATTCCTTTACTGGACTTGGTTGTAATCAGTTATCGAAAAGCACTCTGTTACTAATTTTATTAATGTCTGGAGAAAAATATTCATTCATTCTTTCTTTTAATCAAGGGAGTGCAAATGGTAGAGTATTTTGTAAAAATCTCAATACAATGTCATCCTTATCAGAAGGAGCTTCTAATTTGATTTTCACCATACTCAACAGATAATGTAGAGAATATTAAAAACATCTAAGCAAAAGAATTATTGACATATTTTTCAACTGTGGAGTATCTGAAACACTCCTGTCAAGTTTCAAACTTCAACCTTGTAAAACTGCCCTCTGGTATTAGCACATTTCATGCTAGGAACCAGGGCATGGAAGAGAATTGGAAGAGTAGAGTAAAATTCACAGTTGATGATTTCACTTCCTGATTTTCCTATTTTTCCCAAATTGACTGCAAAAAACTAATAATTATTGCATGATAAATGGAAGACAAATTGAAGTGTGACTCCAGCTTGTAAAAAGCTTTGGTACATAAAACTTTGAACATGACACCTCCAACTTTGCAAATCATTGCACCCAAAATTTAGTTACCCTGGCAACGAGTTTCCTTTAACTCAAACTGTTTAGAATCTTCTTTTGTATGGTGGTGTCTTAATTTATTTCCTTTAATTAATTACAGATTTTTAAAGCTTAATAATTAAAGGCATCTGAAATTTAATTTTTTTCTTTTTATTCATTTAAAATACTCCATGCAGTTTCACATAAAATGCCTAGGTCAGCAAATGGGAACATCTAAGATTTATTCTAGTTCTACTGTAGCTGTTTTAGATTTTTCCATATGATACTTGTTTTATTTTAGATTTTTTTAGGTTTTACATTTTCAATAATAATAATGTTTTAATTTATATATATTAAATGCTTTTCTTTGTTATCTTCCATATTACATTAAAACCATTATTTAAAGAAACAGAATTAGCAAAAATACTTTCTCCGTTCCTATTGTTTCTAATATGGAAGTACAATATTTATCAAGTTAGGACATCAGCTTGAGTTGTCTTATTAGATCAGTCTACCAACAGTGTATTTGGGCACTTTTTAGATTTTTCTGAATTCATTAGGGTTGGGTCATTTCCATTTATGTGTCTTTTCATAGAAAGAATATCATGGTAAAAAAAAAATAGGGAGCTCAGTCATATTGATTGATTTGTAAAATGTGAAAGTCTAAAGCACCTTTGTGAATCCAAAATTGCCAAACATGCTGGTATGGTGCCATTGTTTCTTCTGGTAGACAAAAACACTTGCAAAATGTCAAGTTCACTGTTGTTCATTTATTAAAATTTGTCTCATATGTTTCCTTAGGGTAAATGGCTTTCTTTGTTTTGTTTTTTCATATTTTAAAGTTGAAAAAAGTGCAGCATTCCACTTCTTGCCACTATGCTACTACTTCATAGTTCACAATCCTTATTTAGTCACTGAACTTGTAAGTTAAATAGGTCCCTTGACAGTGCAGCAGGTTCAGTCTGCAGGGTTGGTCATTTGAAAAGAGTACATTGTATCTTATTTTAATATTCGGAATCAGTGCATCATATAAATGCCTTCTGAATAATGCATGTCTCTTACTTTAATTACTTGTTTAATGATCTTTAGTTTGTTTCAAAGCCTCTAGCAACTGCTGTTGCTTGGATGATTAGAAAATTGCTTCCAGTTGCAGAAATCTATTTCCTGTTGTTTCTTCTGCAGTCATAGCAGACCGGCCTCCCCCAGTCATTCGACAAGGTCCTGTGAATCAGACTGTAGCCGTGGATGGTACTTTAATCCTCAGCTGTGTGGCCACAGGCAGTCCAGGGCCCACAATTCTGTGGAGAAAGGATGGAGTCCTTGTTTCAACCCAAGATTCTCGAATCAAACAACTGGAGACTGGAGTGCTACAGATCCGATACACGAAGGTAACTTGAAATGACACCTTGGGCTTCCCGTCTTGTTCCACTTTGTTTTTGCCTTTAGCAACTGGTGCTGAAATCTCAAATTTTAGAATTAATGAAACCTAAGTAAACAGTAGCAATATATTTTTAATTTAATGCTTTATTCTTTCAGACATTCTGCCATGTGTGTTTAAGATGCTTTGACTCATACTTTATTTAGCCCATGGCAAGTAATTTAAGGTTTTATATGGAGGAAGAAAAAAAATTTCTAAGACCTGTTAATTGAGGAAAGTAGATGGAATTTGTGGGAAAAAGAATACCTCCAAGTAGTGGTATGATGCACTCATTCCATAAATCATTTTTCAAAGAAATTTCCATTTTATTATGTCCGATATAGTTGAGCATTTCTTCTATTGTGAGTATTTGGTTCAGCCTTTTGCAATTACAGAATACTGTACATGCAAACAAAAGCTATAAAGCCACGTACACACTGAATGTACATTGTAAATTAGAATGTTAAATGATGAAAAGCCCACAGGTTTGTGAGAACAATTTAGGAATTTACCTTCTTCAGGGCATCACATCCCATACCTGTTCTTTCTGGACTGTGTTGTTTTGTTTTGAGTTTTCTTTTACTGTTTAGATCAAGATCAGACAAGCTCATGAAGCATAGGAAAGAGTAGTCTTGACAGCAATAAACATAAATTTCATTTGCTTTATTACCTGTTGTGGGTGGCTTCATTGGAGTTTTGGATCAGCATAACAGTTCATTTTATGTGCCACACCAATGTTAATATCTTGTACTTCTTTGTGACAACTATTGTGACTTTGTTATTGCAATCTCTAGAACAAGATGACAACAATGTTGCCTTATCAAACATTACTTGGGGATAGAGTTACCACCTTAAGCAGAGGTTATAATGGTTCATTATGCTGCTGCTGGATTTAAAGTTGAAAATGTGACCGGTGTTTATTTTCTGGCATGCAGCCATTAGAAGGAGAGAGAGCATTCATTCCAGATAGAGTATGACTTTATACTTATTGAGCTGCCTTAAGTTATAGGTTAAACAAAGGAAAAGTTACAAAAAGGGAATAGACACTTTAAGAAGAAATCTTTTTTCTATATATGCCTATTTATTTCAGATATCTATGTAGTTATAATTATTATAAAATATGGAATAGTAAGAATAGTTGTTGGCTAAAATTTATTGGCTTCATAATGTGACTTATTAAATATAAAGATACAACTTACAATAAAGATTACTACTTTGAATTTTAAAAGTTATATATCCTAGCAATTGTTTACTGTCCCTGACACTGATAATAACAATATAATACAATTAAATATGATTGTTTTATTATACAATGAGAATAACCATGCAGAATCTCTTTTTTTTTCTGTCTTCATGTAATTTTTTCTTTCATACTCAATAAAAATATTTTCATTTAAGAGGAAGTTTCTGGTTGAAGATTTCTAGTGCAGTTATCCATATTCATGTAATTGCTTTTCCAGCCCAGTGAGCTCTTTATTGTTCCAAATATTTATTTTCCATCTGTCTTCTCAGCTGGGTGACACTGGTCGGTACACCTGCATTGCATCAACCGCTAGTGGTGAAGCAACATGGAGTGCTTACATTGAAGTTCAAGGTAAATTAGATAGTATTTTTGCCTTAAAATTAAGGTTAACATTGCAGTTGTTTACTTACTGTTCAATTGATGAAGTAGGTGTCCTAAACCTTAGTAGGTATGTGGATATGTTCTGTATGTTCATATGCTTATCTGTATATGGGAAAACATCTTTTTTATGTATCTATTTCTCCTTTGTTAGAATTTGGAGTTCCAGTTCAGCCTCCAAGACCCACTGACCCAAATTTAATCCCTAGTGCCCCTTCAAAACCCGAAGTTACAGATGTCAGCAGAAATACAGTCACATTGTCATGGCAACCCAATTTGAATTCAGGTGCAACTCCAACATCTTATATTATAGAAGCCTTCAGGTAGAGTGAAATGATGTTTCCTAGTAGTTGTCCTCTTTTTGATTTGCCATTAAATAAGCATATTCTAACTTGTGTATCTATCCTTAGCCATGCATCTGGTAGCAGCTGGCAGACTGTTGCAGAGAACGTGAAAACAGAAACACTTGCCATTAAAGGACTCAAACCTAATGCAATTTACCTTTTCCTTGTGAGGGCAGCTAATGCATATGGAATTAGTGATCCAAGCCAGATATCAGATCCAGTAAAAACACAAGGTAAATATTGGCACATAACTCCCCAAAGATGTTATAATATTACAGGCAAATGATTTGTAATACATGCTAAGATGGCATATTTAATGTAGATCTGTTGCTCAATTAATTTTTAATACATAGACACAATGTCTACAAACTTTATATTCTGAAGTCAGCACATCAAGGTAAGATTGACAAAAAAGACAACTGTTTCTCATTTTATAAATTCAGAAATGCAGTGAGATAAAATATTATGTGAATATTATGTGTGTTAATTCAATTTCTTGATTTTCAAATATAATAATATGTGAGTATGCAGTCATAATCATGCTAAAATTATACTTAAAATTGGGTAGATTTTATTTATGTTGTGATTCAGAACTCATAACTCTGGGGATGAATTTTCAGAATTATAACCGTAATCAGGTAACACTCTGGAAATCACCCAAATCTAGGAGATGTTTGAAAAATAAACTTGAGTTTGTTCCTGATTCCTCTGTCCAGTTGACCTTCCTACAAAGCACAGAAAAAACTACTTTAAGTCTTTGTTGTTTGCCTGTCTAGCATTGTTGATTACATGAGCCATGATATATTAAAATTTTAAATGGAAAAACACCTATTTTTTTGTCAAAGTTGGGTTAAAGAAATGGATAAAAGAAAAATTGGACATGTTAAAGCTGCTTCTAAAACGTTTGAAACTGGAAATTTCAGTGACTTGAATACACTGTTTTACATTATATTTTATGAGTAGAAATGATTTTTAGTTGTCGACAGATATTACCTACCTTCTTGCTCATCCTATTTTTTAATGCTTCAGTAGGAGGAAAATTTATATTAAAAAAAAGATGAATTAGAATCAACCTTCACAGTTTTTTAATATATTGTCATTGTATTTTAAATATGCTTGCTACTTTGATTTTAAAAGAATGCTAATTATAGAGGGTACTGCTTAGAAACATAAAAATATTTTCTCAATATAAAGAAGGATCATAAAGTCCCTGTATCAAGTTATACATTTTCAAAGGAAAATTTGTAACTTAATGACGTGACTGAAAGAAGATGTAAACAAAAATAACTTAAATACTACTTTTTTCCTTGTCCAAAGGGGTATGGGGTCTGGCAGCCATATCGTGTGTTTTGTCTTCTCCAGTGAGTATATAAACAATCTTTTGGGGAAGACTTGTTTCAGAATTCACAGAAAAAGCAAGCCAGGTTGTAGAACATGCCCATGTCTGTCTCTTACTGTGTGAATTCAACACACCCAAATGCCCATATTTGCTATTGTGAGTCATCTCTCCAAGAGCTTTAATATTCTTGGAGCCTGCCTTAGGGCAGTTTGAGGTTTTCAATATTAGATACGCATGTGTAAAATTACAAAAAACTATGACAGCTGTAAAATGAATTTAAACTTTTGTCTCCAGTGCAGTGGTCTCTAACCAGTGGACTCGAGTTTTTGATTGACTATATACAGCCTAACTCTGTTGCCATATATGCATATAAATCATTTTGTAATGCATATATTCATTTGTAAGTGAGGCAGTATTTAGCATCTTATCTGAAAATGTATTTGTCTTTTTAAATTTCAGTCACCTTACCTTTGTACATGAATAGCTAACAAAACAACCTAAGTCTAAAAGAACGCATATCAAAGACTGCAAATATCCTGAAACAGCCATAAAATTCCAAATTCAGAATTTGTAGTCTCAGATACTCAACCTACTCTAAGGCTTGTTAAGCAAGTTAGTCCCATTGAGCGTCAATTTCCTCATCTATAAAATTGAGCTAAAAATACCTATTCCTCAGTATTGTGTGAGGATTGAATTGAATGATCAACTTATGAGTACACAAGGCTCAGAGATCTTTTTCTTTCCCTATAAAACTCCATTTTTTGGCTATCTTTCACTGGCAGGACTAAAGATATAGAAAGTTTGTAAATCTTGCAGCTATCATAAAAGTGAGAAAGGCAGGTAATATGCTGGATGAGATAAACAGAATTAAATATATCTTGACAAACTGGAATGATGGGCCAGCTCTAACAAGATTAAAATTAATGGAGAAAATTAAAAAGTCTGGTACTTAAATTGAGGCTTAAAAAAATTAGCTGTAGACAGATGGACTGAGGACATCTGGCTTAAGAGGAGTACATGTGAGTGTGCCTCAGAGTTGTGGAGGGCGGCGGGCAGACTTTATAGTTTGAAGTAATTAAGTCACCTCTCTGAGCCAACCGAGTGAAGTAGTTGCCAAAATAACAAATGTAGTCTTAGCTGGGATTAACAGAATTATGTCTGGATCAAGTAATCTCTCCCCTTTACTCTGAACTGGTCAGATCATGAAAGAAGTAATATATTCTACTCTGAGCACTCCATTTTTAGGTGGACTTTTAAGACTTTTAAGAAGCTTAGAGGAGAACAGTGAGGATAGTTGGTGAGCTGCTCGAAGACTGAAAATCACATAATAGGAAAAGAAATTCAAGGACCATGGCATGTTTAGCCCAGAAAATAAATGTTTGAGTAGGCACGACAGCTTTTTCTTAAAAATTTAAAGGACTCATTTGGGCAAGGTATGCTTTTTCTACCTCCAAGGAATGGATCAGAACCAATAAGTAAAAATAATGTTGCAGGTTTCATTGTCTAATTCTTGAACTAGTTTTGAGACACTGTGTCCCAGCTGAGGGTCAAGCTAAAATTGGCCATAGCAAGAATTTGGAGAACCTGGAAAAAATCCAATTGGAAAGTACAGAATGCAGGAGCAGTAAGGGTAAGACTTTGTCGGGGTGGATGGGATTCAGGAGAGACTTGTTGGAAATAAATTTTTAAGGGATCAGTCATTATTTACAAAATCTTTTCGGAAACATCGTTGCGAAAGTCTCTACAAATGGAGATTCTGATGAATGAGCTTCAGTTCAAGTTCAAGGTGCAAAGATACAGGGCACAGGTTCCGAGGGCAGGGGTCAGGTTAACCTATGTCTCCTTTGGAGTTTTAGCCTTGTCACAGAGTGATTAAGATATGCTTTCCTAAAGAAGAGATTTGATAATGCAGGGAAGATGAAATGAGTGGCGGACAAGTAGGAGGGACAGTGGCATTTCAGGGATGGTGGTGGTCATTGTTACTGTTAATTCACAGTTCCTGTCCATGCAGTGATGTCAAGCTCAATTTTTAAAAGAACATTTACACAGACTCACGTGTAGAATATGTACAGTGTAGATAATGAGATCCTAGTTATAATACATAATGAAATAGTACCTAGACAATCTCTCCTTAGAGATGTGTGCATAGAATTCCAATATTGGGAAAGGTTTGGGATAGAACAATATCTGAGGTTATTTCCAAGTCTAAATTTCAATCTTCAAAAAGCTGTTTTACATCATAATATATTTCTTTTGGGAGGCAGAGAAGAAGAAGGACAAGAAAAGGATCAACTCATAAACTTTTCCATATTACATTCTTAGACATCACTTTCCATTATATCTCCAATGTGAAATTTTCTAAAATAATGTTCTAGACTGATCTTGCCAAATTGATTACACAAGGCAAGGGAATCTTGCAATTTTCATGAAAGGATTGACTGACAGGTTTATATCAAATGAGAGAAATTAGGGATTGAGATGCAAATCATGGTAGTAACATTTTAAATGGTTATTACTGTATTTAAAAGAACTTCCTGAAAGGCAGAAGATTCTTTGAGGATGAGAGTTTACATTTGAGAGAAAATGTTTAAAGGTTGATAATAATAATAATGAGTGTGTTTTCTTTACAATAATACACTTTAATTCAACCAATGTTTATTAAGCACAGTCTACATGAATGATACTGTGCTAGGTATCTCAGATTCACAAAGATGAATCCACAATCCCTGCCTTCAAGAAAACCAATTTGTGTAATTCTCACAGCAACCCTCAGAAGTAACTGTCATTGGCATTGCCATTTCAAATACCAAAGGAAGAGACCAGAGCAATTACAACTACGAAGTCTTCCCGATATCACATTGCCAAGTTGGAATGCAAACTCAAGCCTATCTTATTCTAATAACTTCATTCATAACCTAGAGATAGATGACAGCCAAAGCCACAGGCACAATTGAGACAAGTAGGGAAGGAAATTATGCCTCCTACACAAAGTAAATGGAAAGATGGCAATCAAGTGCTTTCCCTCTGTAGGCTGTGAAAATAGGTGTTTCTAGAGCCAGGATTAGCCAAAGATATTAGTAAGGTTTGATAAAATATGATAAACCAGAATTATCTATTTTTTCTTGTTTTGCTTATTTATAAGCTTAATTTATAGACTAGGTATTTATTCAGGCACAGGTATATCTAAGATTTGTTATCTCTTCCATTTGCCTGCTTTTCTTGGACTTCATCAGAGATAAGTTAGCAACTTCAGTTTTAATAGTCATGCTTTTCCTTTTTTATCCAAGGTCAGTTCTTAGAAGGTGTTTATTCATTCAGAAAAATAAATCTTTGTTCCTTTTGTTTATGAGATGGTGAATAATCTAAAATAGATGGTGAATAATCTAAAATATATCTGCCAATATACAGTACTCTGAGGAGAATCTGGGAAGCTAATTATTCTTTATTTTCTTCTCTTCCTCACCTAATGTTCTCTTTTGCTGTTTTAAACAAAGCTAAACATCTGTATTTAAAAAAAAACTTCTTTAGAAACTTGCATTTTTTGTTGAGTACAGGCTTTAAATAAGTTTAACAACACTCCTCCTTATGGGAACAAAGTTCAATATAAATTAATGCTAGGAGAAGTCTAATTCTTATTGTATTCTTGGTTTCCTTGAGAGTAAGAAGCCTTTACTAAACCTTCTTTAACCGTGATGCACTAGGTAAACTAAAGTATCACCAATTAAATAGATGTAAAGTGCTCTGCTTTCGTAGATCTAATCTGATTTATTTTATTTTATTTTTATTTTATTTCTTGGTGACTTCTGTATTCCCCACTGTAGCCACTAAGCTGTGTTATACCTTAGTTGGAAAGATATCCAGGTTCATCTTACAATATGCAAGCTGTAGGAATTCTTTCTGTGCTTGTTTTTCACTTATTTTGATTCTATTCTTTTCATTGCCCTTCTATGCTGACTGCAATTTCTGACTCTTTTCTTTCTTGCATAGTTAGGTTCAATACAGAAGATTAGAACACATTCAGAGGGGATTGCACTGGTCTCCTCTTTCTCAGCAAGAAAGTAATGGGTACATGGTGGGAAGAGCCATTAAATACTGCTGTTTCTCATTTGTTATCCTTGCCTCCTGTTCTTCTTTGTCTGTGGCTTGTTCCCTCCCAATCTCCCTCTCCCCCACCACCCCTTCTCCCCTACTCCTTCCCTCTCCCTTGCTTCCGCGTCTGCTGATCCTAAGAAAAAGGTTATGTTGTTCCTATATTCTGTGATCACAAATTGGCTTCATAGTCCCAATAGTCCAATGATTCTTCTAAGAGTTGCTGTGGATGGAAGGATTGTTAACCATGTTTCATTCGAGTTGGTTACATTATGTAAGACTTGACACAGTCTTCTTGAACTGTTGCAGATGTTCCACCGACAAGTCAGGGAGTGGATCATAAGCAGGTCCAGAGAGAGCTGGGAAATGTTGTCCTGCACCTCCACAATCCTACCATCCTTTCTTCTTCGTCAATCGAAGTACACTGGACAGTGAGTTGTTATTCTAATATTTGATCCTGGTTTTAATAAGCAGATGACTTCTGTGAGATCATTATAAGAATGATTTATATATATATATATGTTTATTTGTAAATTCAACTATCTATTGCCAACTTCTACACCAATGATAACTTGAATTTCATATGTAAACATAGTTTATTATGGTAAATTTAGACTGGTTTTAAACAGATAAATAATTCTACTTTTACCATGATGCAACTTTTTAACCTGATGCAATAGGGAAACTCCGTCAGTCTCAGGGAAAAAAAAAAAAAATCACAAAATATTAACTGTGAACAAGTAACTTGTGGTGGGATCATTATCACATGAAATTTTGTTAAACTTAGATATCTTCTTAAATAACATTAAATTGGCTTTTAAAGTCAGAATGCAGTAGAACACCTTTTACTCCCTCATCCCCTCAACTGGCATGTCGAGAACTGGCATCACAGAACTGCCATGATGACTCACATTTCTGCACGAAATATATAAATTAATACCTAATATTACATATTAAGCTGATAAAGAGTGTGATATATATATTCTGTTTTATATTTACTATAAAAATGTGGAATGAAGCCAGACAGAAATTTTTACATTCTGTCACATTTAATTTTCATAATTTTCCAATGAACCAATAAAAACCAATTCTGAATGACTGCATTTTTATTTGTCATTTTAATAGGTGGACCAACAGTCTCAGTATATTCAAGGATATAAAATTCTCTATCGGCCATCTGGAGCTAACCTGGGTGAATCAGAATGGTTAGTCTTTGAAGTGAGGACCCCAACCAAAAATAGTGTGGTTATCCCCGAACTCAAAAAGGGAGTCAACTATGAAATTAAGGCCCGTCCTTTTTTTAATGAATTTCAAGGAGCAGATAGTGAAATCAAGTTTGCCAAAACTTTGGAAGAAGGCAAGTATAATTAATTTTGTGATTTCTGTGCATTACAGTATATTTGTTATAGTTTTATTAACTTAACTGAAATTGTTAAAATGCCAATGTCTGCATTATTTATTAACTGTTTTGATGTTGAACACTATATTTTGCTAAGAAAATTTGCTTAATTAGAACAACCACTAAAAAGCAAAGTGTTTTAATAGAACCCTCTATAAAAAAATGTGCAAATGTGAACATTATACCACTTAATGGCATATCTAGGGTATATTAAATTATTGGGAATGAAAATTCACTTTTAAACATGAAATTGTTTTCAACTTTCTTGCCTTTTCATTCATTATCTTTCATTTGTTTATTGAATTTTGTTTTTATTAATTGATTCGTAAATGAGCTAAATCATCTTGGTTTGCCCAGGACTTTCCCAAGTCTAGTACTGATAGTACCATTTGCCTATAAAACCCACAGTTCTCAGAAAATCAGAATGATTAGCCACTTATATTTGAAAATTAAAAATTAGTATTTACATAAAGGTAAAAGGTTACCTGTCACAAGAGTAATCTTAAAATAAATAGACTTTTCCCTAAATTGTCTTTATCATTTTGTGTAAATGAGATGATGTGTTTAACATCATGAATAATCAACATTCATCTTCACACTTTTAAACATCTGGGGGAGAATACGGTACCACGTTACAATAGTTTAGAAGAAATAGGAATTTTCCTGGAAAGTTTTGCAGAGAAAATCTATGTAACTTTAGTTATGGGAAGTTCACAATAACAATGGCTTAGCTATTTTGAGAAAAAAACTTAAATAGTTTGGGACTATTCAGATTTGGATGAGACACAATCTTTAAAACATGCATGCTTTGAAAAAAATGTATATAGTTATTGTTTGACTTTAAGTATTAAATACCTGTTTTCAATATTCTTCAATGCACTTGTAATAATCTGCTTTCTAAAACAATTTAATAGCACCCAGTGCCCCACCCCAAAGTGTAACTGTATCAAAGAATGATGGAAATGGAACTGCAATTCTTGTTACTTGGCAGCCACCTCCAGAAGACACTCAAAATGGAATGGTCCAAGAGTATAAGGTGAATGCATGTATACTAATTCACTGATGGAGGACACAGCTTCCTCAAATAAAAAGTAAAAGCTGGTTATATTGTTTATGGATATTTGGCGCCACCTAGTGGTCCAAGAACTAACTTGTAAAATATTTAAAATATTTTCTTTGTGATTATGGAAGAATATTTACTGGAAAAGTAATCTGAAACACAGTAATTTAAAAGGAAGAGTCTATGTAGTCACAAAACATATAGAGGCATGTAATTTCACACAAGCAATAGATGTAAATGCAAATTTAAACATTTTAATTTGACTCCAAAATAGCTTAAATATATTTGGCAGGATTGGATTGCTCTATGAAATTGGCCGTGTCTCATTCTATTAAATGTGGTTTGCTTTCTTTTTTATTTCTTTGAAATTTGAGAACTTTGATGCTAAGTAGGAAAAAATTATTTTAGTGAGTTTGAAAATCAGTATTTTTTTCTATAAACCTTGTTTTAGTCTTTAAACAAAATTTAATGTCTCAGGGGTAATTAGATTACTAATTTGTATGAAGTTTTAAAAATATGTAATGGATTGTCAAGGGTTTTAATTCAATGATTCTGAATAATTGTTTTTACTGTAAATAAAGCTACTTTACTGGGGACTCTATTCAATGAGTATTTAGAGTTTTACACAGATAAATTTTGAGCAAATATTTTCAAGCACACCAAAGTGCAGCAAAAACTAAAGACATGAGATAGTCAAAAGAGTGTTTTTTTCCCTTGTCCTATTAATGATGCTGTATTATAGGACTTTCATTCATTTTGTGATAAATGAAAAAGTAATAAATTTGAATCAGGAAATCCTCCTGATTTTAACTGCAAAACAGGTAGTTATTTAGACACTGCCTTATAATTCCATGATGCCAGAGTCTTTTCTGGTTACTTATTGATTGTGATAATTGGTAGATGATCTCCTTTATGCAAATATTTTAAACTGTACTTGTTGATATGAAACTTATGTCAGGAAGGCAGACACATCTACAGTGTAGGTCAGTGATTCTTAATTGTAGGTTAGAATCAGAATAATATTATCAAAATATATATGCCTGGCTAGCACTCTTACAAATTTTGATTCATTAGGTCTGAAATGAGATTAAGACCCAAACAAAAACCGTAGATGTTCCTTTGAGTAGCAAATAATTCATACAATAAATCAGATATATTGAGCTTAATTTTATGGAGAATGTTTTAATATAAACTTCATTTCATAAACAAACTGAACACATCTTTACGAAATTCATGTGCGTTTTTAAAGGACTACATAATTCAAAAAAAACACACATTTAAAATACTGCCATATTGGATGTTTTCAGATATTTCAAACTATATATTCTAGTGTAATTTAATAATCAGAAAGGTAAACTGTTAAGTTTTGAAGTGCTTTCTCATTAGTTTCAAGGTTAATTTAACACTTGAAGTGAGAGGATGCTATGGTTCAGTCCAGAAAAATAGGACTTTATAGAAGAATCTTAAGGATTTAACATAAGGTGATGTCTCAGCTCTCAAGCAAAACTGTATAATGTAGGCATTTTCCCCTAAGAGTCAAAACTCATTTCTCTCCTGAAGAAATGTGAAAGGGTGGATTTCACTTAACTTCATGGTCAATTTAAAATAATAAAATGCCTTTCAGAACCTGATTGACTGGTACAAAATCAGTTTGTGGCTTTGGTTCAGCTGTGTAATGTAATGGGGAAAAAAAATCACAAAGGGGTCTTTAGTTTCAAATGGTGAGATCCTAGTTTAAGAGTCTGACCATTTGCTGGTGTTGGGCATTGAAACTATATTAAAATAATATTAACTTCCAATGAAAAAACTGAAAGGTATTGACCAAGCTATCTAAGACCCTGGTATTTTTAGATTCACTTTAAACCCCACTTTCTATGACCATTTAGACAATGGCCTACTTGACACTACTCTAACATATTGCTTGAGGGCATCATAAAGACCAAGGAGCATGCTTATAACTGCATGAATCCTGTTATTTGGAAACTAAGTCAGTATATTGTCATATTCAAGTTCTTGAGCATTACAAAAGATTGCTTTATGATTAAATAATCCTTTAGTGAAATGTAAAATAAGGATTATATTGTAGTTCAAGTGTCTTAATTTCCTGAAAATAGTTTCCTATCACCAAAGTTAATGCATTCTACAATAATTTTCATATTAAAAGAGTGCTTTTTTTTCAAGTCAGATATGCACTATTATTCCTTACGATCCCATGCATGTTATCAAAGATTCATGTTCCCATTTAAATACAAGGTCAGACTGCTTTCTCTTATTGATAACAATTCGATACATTATAGGCTGAATAAATCCTAGGATGATTCTTACTCCTTGTATTGAGTTTTATTATTAATAGTATACAAATGTACTTTAGAACATTCAGAAGCTCTCCCTCCTTTGAATCAATCACTTCCCAGTTTTGAAGTAAAAGATGAAGTGTCAGTGACAGTGGCAAGTAATTTTATGCCAGAGAACTTTTGAAGGAAGGTACTAGACTCAGTTTGTTTTACATCTGGCCATCTTAACATCACTTTGTTTTTCTTACAGGTTTGGTGCCTGGGCAATGAAACTCGGTACCATATAAACAAGACCGTAGACGGTTCCACCCTTTCCGTGGTGATTCCGTCCCTGGTTCCCGGGATCCGGTACAGTGTGGAAGTGGCAGCCAGCACGGGGGCAGGGCCCGGGGTGAAGAGCGAGCCACAGTTCATCCAGTTAGGTGAGGGTCGCTGCAGAGCCCCACTTGACCATGTATCTCGGTATCCTCTGTCCTGCTTTTCCTTTGTTGTATGTAGCCAAACCACCATTTCAATTTGAATAGAAACACGGAATGTGCACGAGACCTACAACAATGATGGCATTAGGTTTATCACAATTAACTTAAACTTAACTGCACACATTTTTTAAATATTTCCAGCAAAAAGACTGTCGGTATTCAGTATCACTTAAACCTATTCTATTGAATCGCTTTTCCATTTATTCAACAAATACTACTTATTGAGTACCCAGGATGCATCAGTGAATAAGATGACACAATTCTCATCCTCATGGGATTTAAAATTATTTGGAGTTTTTACAAACTTTCAGGCAAAACTTTAGGTACTGGAAGTTTACAGCAATACATAATTTATAGTCACATTTATAGTTTTTTACAAGAGATAGGTTGAGATGTCAAAGAGCATTAAAATGTGTTTATATGCTAATCACTTGGAAAGTTAAATAAATTTGTGCTTCAAAAGTAGTTGGATGGATTTTTAAAAAAAAAACTGACAAGAAAGCCTTCATAACCACAATTCATGATGGGCAATATGACAGGGACATAAAACACAAATTTGTAAATGATTAGTAGTAAAATCTGAAGCAAACAATAATAAAATGCTATTGTAACTGAAAAGTTGGGAAAAAGAATAAACATTAAGAGGTGACATTTAAATTATGAAAGAATGATGGAAGTTTGACTTTGTGTGAGTTCCAGCATTACTAATATTTTATGTCAGTTGGTAAATTGTGAAAATGAATCAGATTTGTGAATCTTTATACTTCACCAGTAGGTGCATATTATTTTTTGCATGTTAATCTTGATGCTACATACTAGGAATTACTTCAAAATAAAATTAAGAAACATTTGGTTTTGAATAAATTTTGTTGCTGTACATAGAGAACTTTACATGCATTTCAAAAACTATCAGTGAAGTCCAGTTAAGTCAATGTTAGCTACTGCAATTAATACACTTGCAAAATTTGTAGAGCTTAACACAGTAAAATCTACATAAAGTTCAGTGGTTATCAGGTGGGTCTTTCTTTCCTGCAGACATTGAAGGTCTTTGACTGACAAGGCTTTCCCTCTTGAACATGGAGCTTCCAACGTTCACCTGGGCCAACAGAAAGGAGCAGAGGAGAACACCAGGCTTGTGGGAGGGTTTAATGGTGCAGCTCTGGAAATGGTGTATCTCACTTCTGCCCAGAAACTCAGTCACGTGATTCCAGACAGGTGATGGGAGCACTACAGAATGACGTCACTGGCTAGGGAGCTACCTCTCAACAACAACTACGTGAAACGAGAGTTTCATTCAAACCTTCAATGGAGAGCTTGTTTCTCTGCCACAGCCATGGGCCAAAAAATAGATTTTTGGATTATCTTTCATGCTTTGCACATTTTTAAACAGTGGCCATAAACACAGTTTTTTAAAGCAAAAGGAGTTTCATGGTTTATTTCTGGCTCAAAAAGAGAAATACAGTTATTGCAAAAAATCCAAGTAATACAGGAAACTATAAAAAAGAAATTGCTGCTGCATGTGTTACAATATTATATAAATATGGAGTGAAACAGTCTATCTTGGGGGAATGGGGCTACTCAAATATTTGTCCACTTTTGTGAAATGTCAGCATTAATTTATTAAAATTGACATTTTAAGTTACACTGTGATGGCCCTATACATTGCTGATGTTGTTTACCTGTTTTTATAATGTGTATCTTTTAGTCCTGATATTTGGAAGATGAATTGGAAAAAGGACCATTTAAAATTTTTATTTACTTAAGATTTCAATCATGGGATTTAAATGCTTTCTGAAATTATTAATGTGTTCCAGTTTTCCATGTCTAAATATAGCCTCAGCTGCAGTGAGACAAAGACTGAGGCATCGAGTGGCTGTTTTAATTCATTAGTCACACCACACTGTTCTGTTTAGCCCATCTGGTCTTTTACATGGAACCTCTCTTAGCCGTCTCCATAAAATCTAAAGCTAACCAACTTAACCTTATGCAAATAGCCATGAACCCTGTAAACCTAGCAGATACAAAGGGTGTATTAGGAATAAAAAGAATAGACCTGCTTGGTGAATTTTCAGAAGATGAAGTGCTCTTAGGATAACCAGAAATAAGGGGTCTAGAACATGAGATCAAACTTCCAGTCAACAAACAGTTGAAGGTAGGTGTCTGCTTGTGAAAAAATAGGTTATTTAGCCTTGACCCTCCATAGAATGAACTCTGCAATTCAGTTGCAGAAAAATTAAATAATGTGGACACACACACACCATAAGCACACGAGTATACACACACACCATGATTAGCAACTTAACCGTATCCTGTCAAAGGGGGTGCTGTTTTCCTAAGGCAGATTTAGCCATTTAATGTCTATTTTTCCTGCCAGTTGTCTTATTAGAAGGTAATATCATTTAACAAGGAAAAATACTGTGTAGGAATATTTTTCTTTTTAAGAAATGTTATTCATAATATATTCATATATAATAAGTTATACCAATTATTTTTCTGAAATAAAAGTATTTTGGCACTGGAACAAATGTTTCTATTTTGAAGTCAAGTGTATTAACAGAATAGTTTTAGAGTCAAATTATTTCACAATTGTACAGAAGCACCAGTCCCAATGAAAGGAGCACACACTTTCTTGTTTCATCAGATATTGTGGTGAAAGAACATTAAAACTGCAACACAAATGGGTATTCTGCCCATTGGTCATTCTTATGGCTAGTGTCATACAATGCCAGCAAAGTAGGACGTTGGTTTGATGATCTAGCAACAGCCTCCAATGTTCTACAAAGACTTTGTGGACTGCTCTGTGTGACTTGATGTAATGGTGAGCTTGAAAAATGAATAGCTTTGTGGGTTTAACAACTAGCTGTAAAATAAGTAAATTTTAATAGCCATGTGTCTCATCAATTTTTAATTCTTGAAACAAAATGGCTGACAAAAAGCATAAGCGTTTCTGACTATTCATAACATTTGATTACTCTTTTACATATTTAATGTTTCCTTCTTATATTGATTGCTGCCCATGGTTATTATTTTAAAATAAAGACTATTCATAGTAATTTCAATGGTAACGTTATCTTAATTTGTCAATGTGTTTTAATGACTTTTATAGGGTCTTCTCAACATAGGTTCAAATAATGTATTTCTAAGACCATTAAGGGTCTTATGATAATGTCTACAGTGTTGGCAGGATACACATAAACACACACACACACACACAAACACACACACACACACAGACTTTTTAAAAAAATATATACTTTAGAAAGGAAATAATTTATTCCCTTTTTTAGAACATATAGTTGAGAGTTCCTATAGAATCTGAGAAAGTTTATATCTTTCTTCAACATATCCTTTCATTACCCTTTATATATTTGTACACTCTCATTAAAAATTTTCATTCTTTAGCATCATATTTTTGTATTTATCTCAGTTGGTACAATCCCAAGAAACTTACACTGAGCAGTTGAGCTGCAGAGTTTTCTGGAGTAAAAAATAGAAATTGTGTGCCATCCCTTATGTTTCTACGCATAGTCCCATGAAATTATGTCATCTGTGTTTTGAATTAAAATACATAGAATGACTCTAATTTTACAATTTTGCTGAAAATCTTGTAGACTATTTTAATTAAGAATGGGAGGTGCTGCATAATGTAAAACAGAAATCATTGTCCAAAAAATCTATAAATTAATGATCGCCATTTTATGTCCCGTAACTGTCCTCTCATGATCACATTAAGTCTTAAACCCAAATTAATCAGAAGATGCCTTTTCAGATTCTCATGGAAACCCTGTGTCCCCTGAAGACCAAGTCAGCCTGGCTCAGCAGATTTCAGATGTTGTGAAGCAGCCGGCGTTCATAGCAGGTATCGGGGCGGCCTGTTGGATCATCCTTATGGTCTTCAGCATCTGGCTCTACCGGCACCGTAAAAAGAGGAATGGACTTAATAGTACTTATGCGGGTATCAGAAAAGGTATTACTTTTCCTGAGTTTTCCATATTTTAATATATTTGCATACCTTGATTTCATATGACACCAAAACATTCATCATTACACATAACCTATATTAAACTATTTTAATAAATGTTTTCAGAAGTATTTTTATTTTATAGTGACGTCTACCGTATATTAGCTCCTCTTGAGTAGCACTTAGCAGTTTCAAGCCCAGTTTCTTTAAAATAGACTTCAGCAATATATATAATATATTTCAACAAGGTGAGTCTAGACTTTGTTATTTTGCAATTCCCCTGGTCTTTTAGGGAATCATTTCATTGCTTTGTACTCTGGAGGAAAGATTTTAATCTCCTTATCATGGGAATGATAAATACAGTATGTGAACTGCCTCACATGGTTTGAAAGGGGACATCACACTTTGTGAAGCAAGAGAGATTATTCCCATTTGGTTATTTCTTAGTGAATATGGAATGCATGGTGGAGTGAAAAAGTGCTTTCAGCTTATAGGGGGAGGAGGTTTAGTACATTTTTACTGTTAAAATATTATTTGAATATGTGTGTGCTGCTGATTAGTGATGGTGATTTTGTTACAAATATGTTTGTAATTTTAGAAGAAAAGGTCATGTGGCTGCTATTATCTACAATTTTAAGGATGAACTGAATATGCCAAGGTGTTTCACAGACACCTTTGGTTTGTATTTTCAATCCTCTGAGGAGATTGTTAACACTGCCAGATGAGTAAACTTTTTTTATACCCCCTCCCCCCCCAATATATTCACCAACTATGGCTTCAGATCTGGACTATAGGTAGTGTTACTATAAGTCTCGGTTTTCAGGGGACTTGAATAACCCTGATTATTCATTTAGTCCAGCAAAATTATTTATAGTGCTTTTTTTTTGCTCTCAAAATTATGTTGGTTTGGATGATAAATTATGTAGTCACTCTAATTGAAGGACTTCAAATTCAATCTAATTCAAAATTTTGCTTTTCTGTAAGGCAAATTTAAAGAGTATTACCAATAAAGATAATCTACTGCCACCACCTCCTCCTCCAATATCACTTCCACTACCTCCACAGCCTCCATCACCCTTTTTAGAAATTTACCTGAGTGAACATTTCCTATGAGCCTTGGCCAGGTCATATCCCTGATCAAGTTTCTGGCAAAATCTGAACTTTCAATACTAACTAGAACTTTTGTCAATGAAAATTTCTTTTGAGTGTTGCTATGTATTTATAATAACACAGAGACAGCAGTCTCAAAAAATGTGCACTCTCAGTCACAAGGGGTCCTGGCAAAAAGGAGTCAATACCAATTCATCACCAATGCTATTAAAGTAAATCCATGTGTTGCCTGCCTGCAGCTCAGCAACAATCCCTTCATCTATGTACATTTACCTTAGCATTATTATCCTTAAAGATGTGTTTTTCAGATGTGTGTCTTATCTAGAGATAAAGCAAACTGTTAGTGTCACTACTTGTGCAATGGAATATGAGTGCTTGGACAGTACTACAGAGATAGCCAGTGTTCATTATGTACACAAAGTAGAACAATGCCAGGCACATGTGTTACCATATAAATTCTTTGATTAAAAAACAGTGCAGAGAAGGGGTTTGTGGGTGTCTATGTTTTGCAGAGTAGGAAAGGGGTGGGGTGTTGGGGATAGACTATAATTTGAAATCAGATTTAAATGAAGAAAAGTGACAACTTAGCATACAGATGTAGAGTTTCTTGAATTCTCCAGTCAAAGACCTCCATCATCAACTCCACTTTTTAAATAGCCCAGTCAAAGGAATCCTCTATTTCCTATTGCGACGAAGTGCTATAACTGTGTGTTTGTAACAATTTAATGCTGTATATTGTCCTGAAATCTTAAGATATGATGTAAAACCCTTCTTCCTTTCTGAAAAGTTCCTTTTCCTTTACTAATGTACTTTAAGCATGCTGGCAAATGCCTATATGCTCGTTCTGCAAAACCTATTAAACTAATATCATTGTCCTTTCAACTAGCTTTTGTTTAAGCAGAAATCATAGAACATAATTACAAATGTAATTTGATGAGCATTCGATTCTGCTTTCCTCACTTTGCCTTGTTGGCACTTTTTCATAATTCTGTTTCTATGCAGTTAAAACAAAAGTGCATTTAGAGATCTTCATATGAACTTTCAATTTCCAAAACACTGCTTGTAATTTTAAGAAAAAAGCAAGTATGATATTTTACTGAAATAAATGTTAAAGAGCCTATTGACCTATAAAACATAAAGCCAATATGTGACTTTCAGTAAGAGTGAACATTTTTTTTAACATTTACTGCTACACTTAGGTGTAGGTGTGACATCTGCTAGAACGCTCAGTACCCCTGTGCACGTTGCGTTCACATATTACACTGGCCTCACTGGGTACACAGTGAGTTTATTACATTAATGGAAGCTTTGAGAATTAAGTTGCTTTTGGTGTGCTAGCTGTGAAAATTTCATTTAGACTGACCTCTTTTCATCCCTTCTTCAATTCCTCAAACCAAGGTTAACAGTTAGGTAGGAGAAGTAATGACAAGGACCTTTCATATTTTTTATTGTGTCCTTGTTATTGCAAATTAATGTTCAGACTCTCCATTCTTGATTGAATAGCTTTAGTTTGAAATGTTCCTTTTATGAAGACTTGTTATTGTAGCTCTGAATTTTTGAATGTAGCTAAATTACATTGACTCTGTTGAAAAGACCTGACTGAAAATAATAATAATAATAATAATAATAATAATAATAGAATTCTTAAGACAAGGACTGCTATGCTACAAATGAAGGCCAGTGTATAAATTGGGAAACAGCATTAAGGTTTTTGTTTTGTTCTTTCTAATATACGCAGAGATAAAGAGGTTTGGTAAGAAGTGACAGTTGTGGAGGATGCTACAGTTCCAGTTTGCATCCTCAAATATGCTAATCCTAAAGTAAATTTCTTGGACATGTTCAAAGGTGAAATGGATAATATATTTTTGGTAACTTTTGGCTATACAATAAGTAATCCCAGTATTCTACTTCATGTGTGATAAGGATTTTTTTAAGGCACACTTTAGTCTTAAACAGAACATTATAGGATTTCCTTGCTTTCTTTACTAAGACAGTGTTTAAATTATCATGAAGAGTTTGAAAAATAAGTCAGTCTCCTCCCTCTATGAAATGACATGGAAATTACTCTGAGGTCCAACACCCAGGAGTGGGAGAGGATAGGAAGAGTGGGGAGGCAAGGCTGCTACTTTTGAGGTCTGCAGTTCAATTTCAAGCATTGTTGATTAGATTAAGATTTATAACTGCAGAGAGAGTGAAGGTTTACAGAGGAACATTATTGTTCTATTGTTTAGCTTCTAGTGTGTCATGTAAAAAATGTTCAGTCTACTCCCAGAAAGCTTCTAAATGTAAAGAATAACAAAAATGGAAATTTAAAATTCTCCATTTTTTTTCTGTCCATTCACACATTTCTATGTTGATAAAAATGTAGTATTACATTGTTTATATGGTAAAGTGTCAGGCTTTTCTTGGCAGTGACACAGCTCAGTTTTATGGTTTTCTTTGTTTCAGTTTTTCTTTTCTCCCTCTCTTACTTTTTCTCTGTCTTCCCTCCCTTCCTCTCTTTCTCCATTTTTCTCCCTCTCTCTCTCCTTCTCTTTCTCTCTCTCTCCTTTCTTCCTTTTTCCTTCCTTCCTTCCTTTCTTCCTTCCTTCCTTCCTTCTTCTGTCTCTCTCTCTGTCTCTCTCTGTTTCTCTCTGTCTCTGTCTACCTGTCTCTCTCTCAACTCATTTTCTTTATTTTAGTGATGAATACTTAAGTGCCTCATTACTCCACTTTAATAAGCATTTACTTTCAGATTCCTAGATAAGGTCCAAGCAAGACCCTGATAATACTTGTTTAAGAACACATTACCCAGTGTTTGGAAATGATTAAAAAGTGGAGAATTCTTGTTTGTACTAAAGCCCTGAGCTAAACTAGGTTACTAAATGCAGGGTCATTCACAGGCTAACACAGCCCAGTTCCCCTCCTGAGTGCACTATAATGTCAGACTCTTCAAAATGATACCTGGAGAGACAAGCTTTTTTTCTAAACTCAGATTTTATTTTATTCATATATTGGAGTGTCAGAACTACTGGCTTAGTTATTTACATTTGTTTTATGTTCAGCTGTCTGCTTGATTTATACTAATGTGATATGTTCCCTTTCTCTCTTCAGCTTAATAACTGGTTTATATTTTGTTTTGATTTTTCAGTCCCGTCTTTTACCTTCACACCAACAGGTATATATTTGCACTTACCCTCCTCTCCTTTGTTAGTTTGGCATGTGTTGTATGTACTATTGTGTTTCTGTTTTTATTTCATTTTCTCCAGTGAGTTGTGGGAAGGACTTAAAATGGAATATAAAACTTCATTTACTCATATCAGGCATGGATTTGAAGTAGAAATGGTTGGTGTTGATTTTCATCCATTTAATTCAGTTACACATTGCATCTTAGCCTTGTTTGCATGTGTTACATTAAATAGACACACTGCTTCTACCCTCAGCAAGATTTAACATGCTAATAATCTTATTTCATACATGTAGTCCATTCTTTTCCTTAACTTAAGCTTTTCAGGTTTTTAAACACAAATTCCTGTCCCTTGCAATTCTGTGTCCATAGAGTCTATATGCTTTAAGGTAACCAAAATATCCAGCACATGTGAAAGATAAAACTTTTCATTTCCCTAAAGTCAGAATCCTAATATTCTTTTCTATCCAGTTTCTTTGAAAGTTGGTCCTCTTCTTTCACATCAGCTTTATTAAAAGATGTACCTTGTAGTCTTGCCTCCTAGGTTTTAATCCAGTTATTGTAATCACTGGAAGCAGTTATCTCTCCCGAACAGACACACAGTTTGGAGTTCTTCTGGATAGCAGAATTTGGCAGCTTTTGAAACACATTTCTTCTTAGAAAATACATCTGTATTTACAGAAAAGCTAATCTTTTCAACCCCTTGCAAAACTATGTACAAATCTTTTTTGTTGTTACGGCTAAATATTTTAAGTCCAAAATTTATTAAGCTGAGAATGCTTTCAAGAGCATTATAATATATTTTCATTATATATACATGTCAGATGAAAATATAATGAGAAGAGTTTCCACAAGCTCCAATAAAAAATAACTCTCATTAACTGATGGAAACAACTTAGCATACAGCTTTCTGATATATAGAGAGAAGGTATATTTTATTATTTATCTTTGTCTTACTGATTGTTACACACACTTCTGGGAACAAGTCTAGTAGTTTTATATAAAATGATGAAAGTAAATAATCTAATAATAAATTTGAAATAGAAAGCTATGGGAATGCTGATGGAAAAATGTTTGTTATATTTAATGAATGTACTGAATTTTTGCTTTTGTTTAGTTCTCAACTTTGTTGGCACATTAAGACAATAAGAGTGACATATAATCCTATGCAATCTTTAAAGAATGAATCAGAAATCTGCTACTTTCCTCTGATGAGTTTTGCAAGACTTTTAGGTAGAGAGGGGGAAGCTTTTCATTTTAGAATGATGCCCATGAATATAATAGCTTTTGGTATATATATAAACATGCCTATTAATTGTTGCTTTTTTTTCCTTTTTTTTGGTAACATTCTAGTAACTTACCAGAGAGGAGGTGAAGCTGTGAGCAGTGGAGGGAGGTAATTATCTTGCTTGTTTTGTAGTTTCTAAAGGGAATTCCAAATATTTCTTCTTGTCTTCCTCAGTGACAGCGTTTCCTCAGCTTAAAAGATTTAACTTAAGTGAAATTTTTTCATATCTTTTAGAAAAACTTCTTTGGCTATGCTGTTGAGCTCAAGCTATTTACATTACATAGTAATTTATTGGCACTGTTACATCTTAGTGAACACAAGAGGGAGCACTTTAACCGAGAAAGACAGATTTGCTGATTTAGCACGATTAAAAGGAGTTAAAGTAATTAAGCTGTGGCATTTAAGAAGATTAAGAAATATAGCTAGTTAATAGATACTATCAAAGAAAAAATGTTCATTTGAAAACCTGCTGAACACAGCAGTTGCTCATAAGCTGTTTTAGGTTATTTTTGTTTGCTCGTTTTTTTTTGTCTTTTTGTTTTTTTTTTTGTCTTATTTTATGAATTTGACCTGGTTCACATTTCCATTTGCAGGGAAATATGCTGAAATAAAAGAAGAAATCTTGGTAGCTTGTTAACAAAGAACTTTTCTTTTCTCTAATTAAAATGAACCTCAATTCTATCTTTATGATATTTTTTTGTAATTATTATTCATTGAGCTTTAATACATTCACAGAGAAAGCACATATTAATGTGACAGGCAGCTTAAAGGGACTGAAAAAGGTGTAAGTTACATGAGCCAAGTTTCAGGATTTCCCATAATAAGGTGATGATTTTTTTCAAAACAGTAATGTCAAGCTTAAGGTGTAAGAAAAAAAATCTTCCAACCAAAGCCATTTTGTCATCCAAATTCAATTAACTTATGGAATTCCCTGCTTTGTACAATTGGATAATGTGGTTGCTACTGGGAAAAACAAAAATGAGTAAGTTCTTTTTCCTGAATCCAAGGACCATATCATCTGATAAGAAAAGCGTTGAATTTAGGATATGACAGAAAGTGTTTAGAAAAAAAAAATGATGATCATCTTTAGCCAATGCTGTACATATTTGGCAGTAGGCACTAATCTTCTCTTTCCCCAGTATAGCTAGCTTCCTCTTTTCATACTGTGGAAACAAAGCAAGCCACAAAGCTAGGGAGGTCTTAACAAGGAATAAATACATTTGATTCAGGAATTAAACCAGGGCATGTTTTTGGATCCAGGGGAATTCCACCTAAATGACAATCTAGGTATTCATGAAAGATCCTCTGGTGCAAAAACGTTCTCTCATGGGTAAATCAGGAATGCCTCTCAACATGTGCATATTCATGATTATAGACCTCAGCTTTCTCATTCATCAAAGCATGTGAAAGTGCTTATTGAGCATCTTCTATAGGTTCTTCTGCTCTAGCCTCGGGTGTGGATACAAAGTGCAAGACTTGATCCTGTTCTAAAGGAACGCCCAGCCCAGAGAGAGACCAAATTATTACATCATAAACAGCTTCAGATATGCATATGTAGTAAATGCTTAGTTTCTAGAACAGGGCTGAAAAATTACAAGGTTCCAGAACTATCCATTTGGAAAGCTCGCTGTATCGCCATACAGGAATAACCTTTTAAATTTAAAAATAGCATTCCAGAAATAAAACTGACTTATTTCAAATACCAAATAGAAATGATCTTTCTTGTAAATCAAATGATAATGGGTGCTGGAGTGTTACAGAAGCAACAGTTAAATAAATGTCTTATAGAGTCCGTGCCTAAAATGAGAATGATATACACAGTTTTACATGCATTTATACATTAAACATATATACTGAATACCTACTATGTGGCTGGTATTTTTTTCTAGGTATTTGGCATGCAATAGTGAACAAAAGTGATAAAGATCCCTGCCATTGTGGACCTTTCATTAAAATGAGGGAGATAGAAAATAAATAATAAACATTTTTTAAAAAGTCAACAATACAGTGTCAGCAGGGGATAAGTGCTATGAAAAAATAGGATCAGCAGTACACACGGAGGAGTGTGTGTGTTTGTGTGTGTTATGTGATCCATGAGGTAAGAGAATGAGCACTGAAGCAGTCTCTTGCACTAGCGTCTCTGAAGTCCATCCCTGGAACACTGGTTTCCCTTAGGCATCTCAGACTCTCTTAGTCTCCAGTGAACTTCCCACCTTCCTTGGTTAAAGACACCTAAAGCCAAAAACCTTTCTCCTCCTGCATCCATTTCCACATTTTGTGATCCTACCTTTTACTCCTTTACAATCACTGATAATTGTTTTGCTTCAAGCACTTCGTACTTGCCTGTTATAAAATCCCTAAGCACCACCTACTGCTAATTCCCTTTGCCCAAAGAAGCCAGAGTGATCTTTCTAAATGTGTATCAATCAGTCTATGAGCTGTTGAAAGTCCCACTTCACCTTGATGTGCCACACCTTACAGTTGCCTTTCACCAACTGTCTTGTCTTGTATGTCCTTACTACAGTGCACATACACTGCATTAGCTTGGAATGTCTCCCCACCAGCTACCTGGGATCAGTGCTGAGTTTTATCTGATGTGTCCTCTGTGAATTTTTTTGTGCTGTGTTAATAGAACAATTAAGCACCTAATATGAATTAATGCAATTACCTTTAGTTTATATCAGGGATTAGCAAACTATTGCCCTTGGGCGAAATCCAACCAACCCCCTGTTTTTGTAGATAAAATTTAATTTACAAAAAATATACAACAACACTCATTCACTGCTTTCACTCCACAATGGCTGAGTTTTGTAGCAGCAACAGCAACCCTATGATCAGCAGAGCCTAAAATAGATACTATCACAGAAAAAGGTTACCAACCCCTCATTTGTATGAACATCTCTCAAGAAACTGCTGAGATCCTGGAGAGTAGAGACTAGGAATTACTGATCTTTGAAAGATGTTAAATAAGTATCTAAGAAAGGAAGGAACGAGTGAGTTCTTGAATGAGTGAGTGTCAGAAGACCTGAGTTCAGTCCTTGATGACTTTAGAGAAGACACTGGGGGCTGATTTCTTAGCTCTGATAAAGGTGGAGTTTGAGCTAGAACTCTTCTCTAGTTCTCCAAATTGTAAATTTAGCTATTACCACAAAAAGGAGACTGACGATTATGGTAAGCAAAGAGACTTCTTCCCAACCTGAAAAGGACAAAGAATTTGGGAATATAAGGTAGCTGTTCTTATTCATTTGTTTTCCTTACCTCAAACATCCCAGTTTTCCAAAAACCTACTTAAAATCCAAACCACAACATAAATCAGGAAAAGGCAGAGAAAGCCTAAAGAAAGGCGTGGAAAGTCAGGCTAACCGGATGGAGAATGCCAATACCACATGCTCTGTAAGTGGAAAGTGAGAAAGAAACAGAGCCCAAATCTTGCTTCTCTTTAAAATACTGGCAACTCTTAGATCTAACCCTCACTTCCTCCTGGGCTTCAAAACTCTTCTAACCTTTCAGTGAAAAGAGGAGACAGCCTACAGGCAACCTGCTAGGCTCCCTTACCATTTCTTTCAGCTCCTGGGACCTACAGTATTTTATTTTGTGGTTTAGGAGTTCAAACAGGTTTTCCTGGAGTGAATGATTGGAATATCTGAGGTAGGTGGAAAGGAAGAATTGAAGGTAACTGCCATATAATTATTAAAGTGCATTTGCCCTCTTTTCCTCCATGACACAAATATATCTCCTTAATATAAGTGAGAAGATAAATTTTTGCAAGCCCTAAGTCTTCCCTTCCCTGATAATATTGCCTTTTAAAAGGACAGTAAAGAAATAAGTAAAACTCAGACAAATTAGCATGAAGATATAACAACTAAAATATTATATGAAAACCTTATATGGAAATATTTTAGTTACATGTTACCAACATTGTATTTTACTTCTGTTTCATTTCATATTGTTGGGCAGCTGAGTATGTCCCCTGTACATTAGGTAATCTTAACTGTATAAAGTTAGCCTGTGAATTTGTTAGTTGAAAAAGACCATGACACCTTTATCAGGGTAGCTGCATTTGACCTTAACTTCCTGAAAGATCTCTGACATCCACACATGGAATTTTAAAAGATTCATTATGGGCCAGTAATCACAGCTCACCTTCTTCTTTAAATAATTAACATTCCAAACTCAAGTCTGAACAAAAAATTAGGATATGAATTGTTAATCCTACTTCCTGTTGGAAATCATCCATATATATGAAATGTTCTTTCAACCTATGAGGATATCAAAACACTCACTTGAAAAGTGCTTTTCAGAGGGAATCATAGTAACATAAAAATATTATCTATTCCTTTTGAAACATGTAATTCAGGCTGTGGGAAATTTCCACTTGACCCTTACTTCTAACATCCCATAACATCTTTATAGTGTTGAACAGGGAGCTTTATATTTAATAACATCTATAGTGATAACATTCATGGTTTAAGTTCAAGAAGAAATCAAACAGTAAAGCTAAAGATTGTTAGATGTGGAATTTCAACAACTAAGTATTTCAAAGGCTCCAGATAGCCATGATACAGCTTGCACTTAAATGTTTTAAATTTCAACAGTTCAGCAACACTGCCCTTGAAAGCATGTTTTTATCAACATTTTTAGGGTAAATTTGCTCGGCTTTAACAGATTTATTCTGAATTCCAAGACTTCAGGCATTTTTTCCATTTTTCCATTTATTAAATACTTGAGAGATTTAGGAAATTTCAGCACTCTCCAGCACATGTGTTTAGGCATACTGGAGTAGAGTATAGATTCTAGTGCCAGACTACTGGGCTTTGAATCTCAGGTATCACCATTTCCTTATCTGTAAAATTATGATAATTATTGTACCTACCTTGTAGAATTGTTGTGAGGGTAAAATGAGTTAATACATGTAAAGAACTCAGAACAATGCCTCACAAATTGTAAGCGAACAGTAAATATTAATTATTTCAGATATATACGTATATTCATATCTATGCAGAATATAAATTATATCCATATTCTGAATTTGAAAGGAATTATTTCTTAAATAACCATTATTTGCATAATAAGTTTCTTCAGTTGACTATCTACATGGCAGAATAGGAATCAGGGAGAGTGAAATATCAGGTTCTTGTTTCATGGGTAAATGAGAAGCTTGGTTATTATACTTCAACAAAGAAAATGTAACCATGAAGAAAATCTTTGCAGAATCTGTAGCGCCACTCTGTTTATTGTGCATCTGACAGCACATCATAGATCATCACCTCTTTTGCTGAATTATCAAATCGAGTCTGTTGGAAAAGGACATCAGGAATGCCATTCTTGGACCCCAATTTGAGTCCTTGGCACTGGTGGCCCAGGGCTCCCATTAATAACAGCCAATGCACTTTGCGTCCCCAACACATAGTCAAAGAGGATTAACATCTGTTGTGCCAAAAAAAAAGTGAATGCTAATATTTCTTATAGTGGGCATCTTTGTTTTACTAGAGTTAGTTCAGTAGTTTTCCTCTGCTTATGTGGTGATTATGGCATTTTACATTGTCACCATCAGAAAATGCTGACAAGCTTACAGAAATGTGCCCTGAAACATTGATGAGGTTTTGTGCAAAATGTCACAGAGGCCCAAGCTTGCTATTTCTGAAACATGGTTTTGAAGAAAAATATGCAAAAGTGTTTAAGGTGAAGAATGCATTGTACAAATAAAGGAGTGTATTCCATTCTTTAATGATGTTTTAGAAGAGTCATTGTTAGGAAAGGATTTTTTAATGGGTCAAAAATGATGAAATGCAAACTGTCTTATCTAGAATATCTTTAAGCTACTGAAAGATTCATACCTTTATATAGATATCCATATTTTTAGATTCCATATTTAGATTTGTATTCACTATGACTGAGAGCAGAGAATAATATTGCAAACAGCACAGAATTTTGTGTCTGAAACACAGCACTGCTGATTTATAGAGTTATGCCTATGTAAACTGAGGCACAGTCCAAAATATTAATTACATTGTCCATAAAATAAAGGATTAATATCATTCTGCATAGTTCACAGAATTACGAGAATAATGAGTTGAAGCATTTGTCAGACTTCTGAGTAGGAAATATTATTTTCCATTCCCATAACATTTGCTTTTACATATTTTTTTTGTTCTTTTAGACCAGGACTTCTTAACATCGGTGAACCCGTCGCACAGCCATGGCTGGCAGATACATGGCCTAATACAGGCAACAATCACAACGACTGCTCTATCAACTGCTGCACAGCAGGCAATGGGAACAGTGATAGCAACCTGACTACCTACAGTCGCCCAGGTTAGAGACACAGAGGGCCTGATATGTATAAACTTTATAAGGAACTAGCCATAGGGAATGAATTTCCTTTTCCCTCACCCCAACCCCAGACAAGCACACATGATCCTATGGGTTCAAATATAAAAATTTTTTTCAACATATTGAAGGTAGCACAGGTCAAAATATTTTGTATAAAACTCAGATTTCAAGTCCAAATTGTTTTCTACCTTTACTCAAAAATTCTTTGAGAAATATAGACTACTGGCTTTATAATCATTCAGCTACTCAGAAATGACTTTATTGCATCAGATGGCTGACTTTTTTTTAAACTCAGGCTCAATCTTTGTGGGCCAGCTGTTCCAGATACAGCTGTGAGGATAGGAATGGAGTATGAGCTCCCCAACCCCCCTCCACCAACAAATAAAAGAGTTGTATATACAAATGCCAAATACAACAGTTGTGTAGTTTAAGAAAAGTATCATTGAATCAGTGAATGAACATGGGCTCCGGTACCAAGAAAGACTTTAAAGTTGAATAATATTTGAATATTAAAATGCTAACATTTAAATAATAAAATTCTTTTATTTTGTACTAATTTTATCCCTACCTTGTTTGTGTTGCATGCTGTACTTTGTTTTGTAGATGTATATATTGGGAGGGGGGAGTTGAATGAGGAAGGTTATAGCAAGAGGAAGAATTAGAAATTCATTCACACTGGAAAGAAAAATATGATCAACATTTTCATAAAATATTGACTACTGTTTAGTAAACTTGCCTAACTCAAGTATTTTCCCCAGCACTGCCGACCTCCATACCTTACCTCCAACAAAAATAGTTTTCCAATATGCTATGGGATAGTAAATGGAGAATATAAATTCTACAATAGCAAATAAGGAAGATGAAATTATAAGAATGCATGTAATTATACCTTTCATTATAAATATTTTAATTGTGTATGATTTTAAAAGTATTTTAATTAAAGTATGTTAATGATTTTATTTTTAGCTATTTAATTATAATTATTTTTATTTGAGAATAGAACAGATCACAAGGCCAATAAATCTATAGAGTGAACCAAATTCCTTAAAAGCAGTAACAATAATAATAATAGTAATGGTAATAATATTAATTTTATTACAGCAATAAAATTTTTAAATGAAAATTAATTGAAATTTTATACTATAGAATATATCCTTAGAACACAGGAAATACGTATCTTCTTATGGGTATGTATGCATATATTTGTATTGTGTGTTTTTGTTTCAGAAATATGCATGAATAAATAACTTTGCTAAAATTTCATGCTAAAACATGACATTAAAAATGGATGGGGAATTGCAATATTTAAATAACTGAATGAAATTTACAATGGTTTCTTAAACAAACAAACCCCCACATTCACAATATAGAAATACTGAAAAGTAGCACATGAAAAATCAAAAGATTTTTTACAATAGTAAAATAGCACATAGAATTTATGAGAAGGGAAAGAGAAGAAGGCATTTAAGTAAAGATGTTATCCACTTCAAAGAATAAATAAAAGAGCACTCTGTATGTCTAGCCTTAAAATAATTCTTGAGTCACCATTCTGGATATGACCAAGTCCATGTCCTCCAGAAATCTACAATCTAGTTGTCGACTGCACACAAATTAAAAGAAAACAGGAGATTTAAAAAACTGGTGATATTCATTGAAATCAATGCACAGAGCTGTGTTGTCCAATATGGTAGCTGGTAGTCTCTGGGGCTATTATATTTATATTTGTTATATTTAATTAAATTTAAAATTCAATTCTTCATTCACACTAGCCGCATTTCAAATGCTTAGTACCACATGTAGTTAGTAGTTATTGTATTGGACAATGCAGAACAGAACATATACATCATTTCAGAAAGTTCTGTTGGATGGCACTGACATAGAGAGGTTGGTAAAGCAAAATGAGATAGCCTAAACCGTATTATCATTAATATTTCTAACCGCTATTAAATAAAACATAGTACCTAGAATTCATAAATAACAATTACTAAAGGCCAAATGAATTACATGTCCTTGTTCCTTATTGAAACACAGATTAGGGAAATTCAGTAGGTTAGAGAAGATGCAGATTTTTCTTAAGAGTATATTTATATATAGTTCATTACTCTGGTTACTATAATTCATTTTTCATCATTATTGTCATTTTACAATTCTTGTGGTCTTATGAAACCATGAAAAAATGATCAAATAACATCTTTCCTTGATGATGATTATTATCCTACATGACCAGGCGAACTAATAAAATTCTCTTGGACACCATTTACCATCACTTTACCTCTGTTCCTCATATCTTTTGAATACAGACACATCAAAAAATATTGAAATCTCAAGTTCTGTTTATAGAGTAGTGTTTTCCTTTCTCTGGATTCTCAATTTAAATTCTTTGTTCTGTTGCTTAAATGGCTAACTAGTATTTTCAATTAGTCCAATAATCCAGGACTAGAAAATTTAAAGTTGGCACATAAAGATATTCATGCATGTATTATTTTAGTGGATTTCCTATTAATGAGGCTGTTAAAAGGAAATGATTTTAAATTGGATAAATTATTTACTATATGGCACTAGCAGAAATTCAAAATTATTGATTTTCTAAATAAATTCTCTGTGCCCTTTATGATTTTCTTCATTTTTAATTGTTTAGTTTAGAAGAACATATGACTATTTGGGCCCTTTTGTTGACCTTGCAGAACAATTTTACTGTGACTCACAAAGCAACCTAGAAAGACATTGAAAATGAATAACCATGCAGATTGACTTTTTCCTTTTCCTCTCCATTGCACATAGCTGATTGTATAGCAAATTATAACAACCAACTGGATAACAAACAAACAAATCTGATGCTCCCTGAGTCAACTGTTTATGGTGATGTGGACCTTAGTAACAAAATCAATGAGATGAAAACCTTCAATAGCCCAAATCTGAAGGATGGGCGTTTTGTCACTCCATCAGGGCAACCCACGCCTTACGCCACCACCCAGCTCATCCAGTCAAACCTCAGCAATAACATGAATGGCAGTGGGGACTCCAGCGAGAAGCACTGGAAGCCACCTGGGCAGCAAAAACAAGAAGTGGCGCCGATTCAGTACAACATCATGGAGCAAAACAAGTTGAACAAAGGTGAAGAGTTTTCCTTTTATTTCCATCCTTTTCTGCAATGTTACCTTTAACCCGTCATCACTAGATTTTGAAACTTGTTTGGGACTAGCGAGTGAAGTCTTTCTTTCGTCACTTGAGTTCTATTCTTATTTCTTTGGTTTCAGAATTTCCAATGTAAAACAGTTAATTAGCACAACAATAGCCTTTGAAAATTGATTTTATAATAATATATAAGTATTTTCAAATGGATTTGAGATTAATTTAAATTTAATCATAGGTGAGAGATTGGTTAGGTCAATCTTTTATTCATAAGGCAGATGTACAATCATCACAATACCTCACATTTTAAATAAATAGACTATCCCATTCTTTCCACTTGAGTATGGTAGGTAATTGCTTCTACATGGTCATATAAATGAATGGCATTTTTATATCAAACTGAAGAAAAATAATTAAATTAAACCTGAACTGGAGAAGTTCAATTTGTTGTATTTCTCCTGCCTCCTGTTGTTAATAAGACTGCTTCAGTGTACAATTTTAGAACTTAAATTTCTTTGGTTGAAGCGGGTCAGTATAGAATCTAAAATAAATTGAGTTTTGTGTTAACTTGAAGCAGAATAGTATTTTATAGCCTGAGGGGAATGTTTCTCTAATGTAATATGTGTGGGTTGGAAGAGATAGGTATTTGATTTCTTTGTAGTCCTTCAGGCTACTGCTTTAATAACATGATTTGCAAAGCTATACTTCTAGGAGAAAAGGGATTGCTCTAATCTGAATAGATTGGGGCAATTTCATACAAGTGTTTAAGGTAAAGGATATAGTTTATTATAGCTAATTAGAGACTTAGATTTATTTTCTTTAGGCTTGAATTGGGATGATTTTCTTCAAAAATAAAACTATGTTCATACATTTATAGATTATAAAAAGATATGAAAACAAAATTTCATTAAATTTAAAGTTATATTTTGTAAATTAATAATAAAGTCATCTAGCTTTTCTCTAAGTTTAAGAAAATACTTGATTTTTATAATGACCCAATTCAATAAATATTGAATTATAAAATTAAATTAACAACAAAGGCTGACAAAGATGAATAAGATAGTTTTGCAATCGTGGGGCTTACAGTAGGGATTCAAATTATTGTTACATCATTTCTTCACAGTATATGGTTTTACTATGGACTTCGAAAATCGGTGACAGTACTATGTACAAATATTTCAGTATACAGATTCATTGTTTATACTGCATGTAAGCAGATTTGCTATGTCAGAATATAATAAAGACCGTGGAATGCAACTAAACTGATTATTAATGAATACATTCCAGTAGTGAGTTTGTCATTTGGATTTTCAACTTTGCCTAAATTATTAGAGGCATTTCTGTGGTTGATTGAGATACTTTGTTTCCTTATCATGAGTATGTTTTTTAAGAAATATAATTTTGCTAACTAACTGGTTTCAGTTTTAATTTTTACTCTATTTTAATTTATTTTTATGATTTGCAGACATATCATGATACTTTCCTGATTTCTTATGAAAATTATTTTGTTACTATATTTATAAAGTTAAGGAAGTCAAGAAAATCTGATTTTTGCCTTAGCTTATTTAAAGTACTTTAAAGAGAAAAATTATCCCTCATAAGTTTTTCAAACAGATTAAAAGTCTTGTGAGTGTGCATTTTTAATTGGCATTGGAAGCAAAAGCACATCTGAAAGGGAAGAAAAATCCTAGTACTTACAAAGTTGTTCCTTAGGAGAAAAAGACAAAAGTGAGTTGGGTTAAACTCATTGTTCATATCTATTTCATTATTACATAAGCACATATTTATATCCATTTGGAGCATGGGCCTTTTCATATCATGAAAATCCGAATATAAAAATGAAAGAAAAAACATGGCAAGTTAATGATTCAGTTGGTTTCTTCAGTTACTCAGAAAAATAGACAAAGCAAAGGGAGGTGAAATTATTTACAAAGAGGAAATACATTTTTAATCTTTTTTCTATCTGCCATGTCTAGATTACCGAGCAAATGACACCATTCCTCCAACTATCCCATACAACCAATCATATGACCAGAATACAGGGGGGTCCTACAACAGTTCAGACCGGGGCAGTAGTACATCTGGTAAGTAAGGGAAAACAAAAAGAAAGGCAATTTCTCCTTTAAAATGATGATATATCCCAAGATTACGATTTGAGTGCTAATAAACTGATACATGTATGTGACATGTCTAATAACATCATATAATTTGAATCTCCAGGCATGAGTCTTTTCCTAAGTTATAAGGGACCATGATTCTTCAGTTTGAAGGACTGTCCACTCATTAAACTGCTTTATGTTCTATTTTATAACAGAATCTGAACATTCTATTTTCCTCCCTATTAATGAGATTTAGTGAAGCCACAGTGTGGACTAAACTTCAAAGGCAGTTTAAACTTCCTTTTTTCCCCCTTGGCTAAAATACAACTAAACATGTTGCACATATAGTTAATCTACTAAATATGTTACCATCTGAAAGTAGGCTATTATAAAAACACATTAAATTTGAGTTCACTTGAGCCGAGTCAAAAGCCTAACAAACAATAATTTGAAATTTGGATACAATAGGAACCTGTCTCAGTTTGTGTTCTCTCTACCATCTCTCAGTTCTGGCTCTAAAACCTCATAAAGCAGCCTCCCAACTTAAGTCTGTAAGTGCCTCAGAAGTCACATCGAGTCCTCTTCCCTGTGGTTGTCATGCTGTTGCAGCTGTTTGCCAGCTGTTTTGCTGATAGGGCTACAGATGGGAGCTTGCTGGTACTTAAGCCCTGTTTTTCTAATTAAAGGGGGTTTATTATTAAAACAAACATGTGGCAAGTCACACCACAGTGAGAATGAAATCTATTGATCTTTTCTCCAGTTTGTTTCTCCAGGACAGGGCAGAACATGGTACTTCCCACCAACTGGATTGAAGTCGATCTACAATATCTGTCCAGCCAGTTGTTGCTAGGAGCTTTTGGCAAACTGTCTCTACCCCACTTCTGTAATGCATATGGCATTTGCATTTTACCATTTTCTCTTAGTTTAGGTCTTTTGGCTTAGCATTTCTAGCCTTTGTTTCATCATGGATTGAAACTATTCCTATTCCTATTTAGATTTAAAGAAATTTAGAAATGAAATTCACCTTTTTATATCCACTCAGATTCCATAATACGTTGTCCTTTTTTTTTTTTACAATTAAAACCTTATTCAATGATTTTTTTTCTTTCAATTTAGCAAAACTTGAGTTAAGGGGAAAATATCAAGGATCTACTGTTGGGAAAACTGTATAAAAATTTTAGTATTTCACATCTCATGTCATTTGATCTTTGAATCTTAGTCACTTGAAGAGAAAATATCTTAATGAAAAAAAGAAAACATGATTCTAGGTTATTAATATCCCATTGACCTCCAATCCTCAGTTTAGATAGCTGGATTCTTTAGGTTCTGCTGCTATGTATTACTCAGGATTCTGTGAATATTTCTAAAAACATATAAAGATGTGGAATCCAGTGGTAATTAGGGGAGAGAATGATGCGAATAAATGAAGTCTAGCAGAGATTCCTGAAGTTAGAGCTGTCAGAACTGATGGGCTTTCACAGTAGATGTGTGCTGGCTTATGAGAGGAAGTAAGGTGCTGAGTATTGTCAGCCCCAATTAATGTGCACAATCACCCCAATATGGGACAGCTGATGGGGGAAGAGAGAATGGAGACATGCAAGCATAGGGCTGACAGTCATAACTTATTAACAATAGCCTCTCCCTTAGCCCACACTTGGTGTAGTAACATACCAGTGCAAGAACATCTGGCTTAGCAAACACTGCCTTCTGACTAAAAATTCTCCCAAATGACTTAAAAAATAAGGTTCGTTGAATATGCTAAAACCTGTTTTCCTGCACTATGTAACTTGGACCTGTTTCATATAGTTTACAAAAAAAAAAAAAAATCAAGACATTAAGGGGTCATATGAGAAAAATACCTATAGAGTCATTGTCTATAATTTACACATGAATCTAAAATGTAGTAATTGCATGGGGGGGATAGAGACAATTTTACCTAAAAATATCTTTTGACCTGAAGTTATTTTAAAATAAATACTCTAAAATCTGCAGCTACCTATGTTTAAAGAATATTCCAAATCTAAAAGCAGAACAATGGAGCACTTGAATAATAGAGCTATTTCAAACTACTAAGAATGTTCAAGCACCATCATTCTACTATAAGACATAATTTTATAGAAACAGTTGCTGAAAACACTTATGTCCTCTTTTAAAAATCACTTTTCTGCTTCTTTTGTTGTTAGTTATATTAGTTATTCCAGCAATTACTTTCATCTGCACCTGCCTTTCTGATGAAAACTAGTAATTTCATTGTGCCTAAAACATTTCAATAGAAAAGTACAAATTATATATATTCAGTGATTTAATGCAACAGTGGAACTCTAATAGATCATATCTGTATCATATGGTATTTTAGGTTCCAGCAATTAAATAACAGAAAGGCACTCCAGAAAATATGTCTACAGCTCATTTGTTTTAGATGATAATCCATAGTGCAATTAATTGCTGTAGGAAGATCACTATTAATGATATGATTTGTAGAGTTCATTTATGGCTTTTTTGCTTTTTTTTTTTTTTTTTGGCTATTTACTAGCAGTTAATCTTGGGGAAACTGCATTCTTCTATTGTACAAAGTTCTGCTTAGAATTAATGAAGAAAAGTATTTGTTTACATAGACATACATGAATTATAAGGTAATATTTCCAGAAAATAATTAACCTGTGAAAAACAGAGAAAGTTTGAAGTCCAGAAATTAAAAACTTGCATTTCATTTCTTTTCAAGGGAGTCAAGGACACAAGAAAGGGGCACGAACACCCAAAGTACCAAAACAGGGTGGCATGAACTGGGCAGAACTGCTTCCTCCTCCTCCAGCACATCCTCCTCCACACAGCAATAGTGAAGAGTACAGTATTTCTGTAGATGAAAGGTAAGAGGAATTTCAGAACACATGTAAGTGGCATAATATGATTCCATAAACCCATGTTAAGTAGTTAAGCTAAATCACCAAGGGGACACTAATGCCTAAGCTCCAAAAATAGTTGTCTCTAAATAAAACAGTGCTGATCAATCAGCCAGACTGAAAAACCCTCCTAGGTGCTGCCAAAAAAAGGAAATTCATGTCTTGGAAGTTTTTTTTGGAACTAAGAATCAGAAAGTGTTTGTGACTCTATGGGGGTATATATATATATATATAGTCCTGCAGTTTGCAAATATCAGAACTTCACCTCCAAATTTTCATAAAATAATTATGTGGATTTATACCATGATGCTCTAACATATAATTACAGTATCCTGAAAACTCTTTGCACTTAAATATAACCACAGTATGCCAAAAAACATTTGTAGGAATTTAAACTTTACTGAATTGTTTTTCACAGGATTAGAAGTATAAATAATTCACATGGCAGCAATTATTAAGTTACTGTGCTTCTTCCTAACTCCAGAATCTACAGAACTGGACGTGGTTCTTCCAAGGCAAAATGTAACAGTTGCTTCACTGGTATGATCAATGGAGGAAAAATCATATGACATAGAAATTAACAAAAAACAAACACAAAATCTACCAGAAAATACAGTCTTTTCAGTGACTTTTATAGAAAGACACACTTTTTTCATTGTCCACAAAAATCAGTTTTTTACAGTTCCAACTATATCTGATGCAAAGCATTCATGTTATTATTTTCATGCTTTTATATAGTATTTTTAAATAAACATTCTTACACAAAAATGTATTTTAAAATATTCATTTTCTAGGCTGTAATAATACATTAATTGCTATTTTAGTCCACAAAAAAGGGACTAAAATTTAGTAAGTGGATTTAGATAAAAAGCTATAGGGGTTGCAACTGTACCCGAAAGAGAAGGATTGATTCTAACTGGAAAGAATGGAGAAAGTTTTCTGATGATCTGGGGGCTTTTGACCTTGACCTTGACCTTGACCAATGACAAGGTTCTCAATTAGCAGATGTGAACTCTTGGGAACTAGCAGAAAACACATGGTAGGGAATGAGAGGCAGCTGGGAAGTAAATGGGAGCCAGATATGGAGATACTTCATTGTCCTGCTTGGAAATTTATATTTTATTCTCTAGGCAATTAGTCATTTATTACTTTGGAGCAAATGAATGACATGAAAGTGATGTGTATTATAATAAAGTAATTTTGGAAGCACTGTGAGGACGGAAAAGGAAAGAAAGTGACTGGAGACAACGAGATAAATGAAAGGTTATTGTGGTTGTACATACAATAAAAGGAAGGAATAAAATAAAAAGGAGAAAATAAAAAGGAGGAAATAGATTTTAGAGCCCTTTTAGAGGTAGAATAGAAATGAATAAGTCAACGATGACTACAATATTTCTAGTTTGAATGAGTGGGCAAATAGCTATTTGTTGACAGAGTGCAAAGAGGATGATAGTAGAATTATGAAAGTTAAAAAAGAAACAAAGAAATCATGTTATTTGAGCATCAACTGTCCTGAGCAGGTAAATGAGGCAGGAGGTAAAGAATCAACAAGAGAAGGGTAACAGAAACACAATTAATGTAATGCAGTACGTCCCTGCCTTTCTAATCAATAAGCATATACCTGGGGTTAAAAGAAAAGAGAAAGACATGAATAGTCACCAAATCCATCTTGGTTCCTACACAGCTCTAGCAGAAGAGCAGAGGGCAATTTTATTGTTTAAGAATATGTATTTTTTTACTCACCATCTTAAATGCAAGCCAATTATTTTGTGCTCAACTTGAGAAATGGTGGTTCATTACAATTCCAGAGGAAAAATGGGCTGTTTTAGACCAATTGAGTTAATCTCCAATATATTTCTCTCTTAAAGGATTTTCAGGAGTATTTTTCTCAGAATTTAGAACTTCATCCCCAGGTTATCTGCAACACCATCCCTGAACCTTCTTTTAGAGAATATATTGAATTGGTGGGGACAGAATATACCAAATACATTTGGGACGTACTAAGTTAAGCTATATTAAATGGATTTCTTTATTGCAAGACTTCTTAGAGCCTATCATGTTAATGTGAGTTGTGATCTCTCAGAGGAAAATATTAGATGCAGTAATTCATAAACATTTATGGCACTGATTTTTTTTTTTTTTTTTTCCAAAACAAGGCCCAGAGCAACATTCAGCTTTTAAAATTAATTCAAAGCTGGCATCCCACTTATTGTACAAATAGTTTATTGGAATAACCTGAATTGTCACATGTCCTTATAATTTCTTTCAGCTATGACCAAGAAATGCCATGTCCTGTGCCACCAGCAAGGATGTATTTGCAGCAAGACGAGCTAGAAGAGGAGGAAGATGAACGAGGCCCGACTCCCCCAGTGCGGGGAGCAGCTTCTTCTCCAGCTGCTGTGTCCTACAGCCATCAGTCCACTGCCACTCTGACGCCTTCCCCACAGGAGGAACTCCAGCCCATGCTACAGGATTGCCCAGAGGAGTCTGGCCACATGCAGCATCAACCTGACAGGAGGTACGTTGTCAACAAGCATTGTTTGCTGACCAATCAGGCATTTTCCATTCATAGGTAGCATTTATTTATGCTATTCCATTAAGTAATTCTCATATCCCATGAGTCTTTTCTTCCAGTATCATCAACAGTAAGCCTAGGCAATTAACATATCAAGGAATGTTATTGACCAGCTCATTAGATTTCTTGATACCAGTGAGCTTGCAACCATTAAATAATAGGCACAAATACTCACCCACTTATGATAATTGCATTCCTAAACACATGGAGATCATGTCATAAATATGTAATCCTATACCATTTCACTGATAGTGATTTTTTGTGCTTTAGTTTTCCTAAGGCATGGGTAAGTCACTTCTTTGATCTGTGGAAAATATATTTTCTCTTGTCTCTTCAGATTAAATCCACATAATGATTTGTTGTTGTCAGAACTGTAATGTAGCAGAAGGATGAGTTTGGTATATTCATTTTATGTTGATTTCAGATTCCTTTTTTTGATGAGATATTAGATTGGAGGCCTTTTGTCCGGGGTACTAAAAAATTGTATATGAATGAGTGTGTGTATGTGTGTATTTTTTTAACCTATATATTGTGTATATTGTGCATCGCCAACCAATACATTTTTGTTATATACAACTGCTTCAGTTGTCATTTCTACCTTATGAAAGCTAGTGCTGCATCATATTAGCTCTTCTCTCATTGGTGATGATTTTGTTTTACTATTTTATTGCCCTGGACACATTATAAAATGTATATTACTTTCCCTATTTTTACTATCATTTGAAACTGATTATTATGATTTGCCTCGGAAGATTTTCCTTCAGCATTCTTGAATGAATACAAATGCTGTTCATGTTGCTTTAATTTTATCTAATTTTATATGTTAAAGTAGAAATTGCAATGTCTTAATAACCCTTCTATCATTAAGAGGTTATCACCAGATTAAAATCATATATTCTGTATAAAGAAAGGAATAGTTAAACCACCTTCTGTGTCTTGTGTCTAGTGACAGGGGGGAAATAAGATTGCCATACATTTAAATTTAGTACTAGCCCATGGAACTTTATGAAGATTGAGAACAAATATGACATCTATTTTCCCTGTTAAGGTCATGGACCATTTCTGCTACCCTTATTTGATGCAAATTGCCTATTGCTTTGTCCCCACCCCAAAAGTAAAGTCCGTTAGCTCTGAAATACCTTGGCATTCTCCTTTCATTCTTTCAAATTATCTGTTTTCCTCTCCATCATCCACTGTGTTACAAGTGTTACCCAATATCTTCTTCCTGGTCAGCCTCTTTTTTGGTGTCCTTTAGGTCATTCTCTCCACCCTCCTCAAAAATAATTAAAAAAAAATCAGTTAACTTTTGCCTATCTTGAATTTCTAGCTTCTTCCTCTTCATTGAATGCTTCTTTCCTTTCGCTGTTGACTCTAAGTCTTTTAAATGTTCCCTTTCCTTAGCCTCCCCTTCTAGTTACCGTGCCCTCCTTCTCACCTATGCCTTTGTGTTCAACCATTTCTGCCTTCAAATTTCCATTCATACCTCAGTCCATTGCAACCTGGTGTGTACTACTTTGCTTCCATCTATCTACTGAAAGTAACCTCCTAATGACGAAATCTAAAGACATCTCATTCTCCATCATGCTTAGGCTTTCTGCAGTGATGGCAATTTTGGGTTGTTTTAAAAATCAAATGAGATAAAGTATATAAAGTGGCTGAAGCAGGGTAAGTATTCACAGATATTAGTTCCATATTGTCCACACCTTATGCACCCTTATGTCTTATATTCTGACGACTTTCAAATTCATGTAGCCAGACCAGGCTTTTATTTTCCTGAGTGATACAATGATATTTCACCGATGCGGTCGCGGTTACTGCTTCTAGGGGGAGGGGCGGCCGGCAGCTGAGCCCTTAGCTCTCGGGGCTTCTTAAAGGGTACCGGCGGCGGGGGCTCTTTCCCGGAGGCGAGGGCGAGGCGGAGGACTTGGCCGGGTCCTCGGCGGGAGGCGTGCAAGGTGTGGAGGGCGGCGATAAGGACAAGACACTCTTCATCCAGTAGGAGTATGCGCCAAAGAGATTTATTCAGGGGTGATTACAGGTTATATAGGCTGGTAAGAAGGGCAGGGCTGGAAAGGAGGTGAAGCAGCCTTAAATGGCAATACTGAAGGGAGAGGGGTTAGGATTGGTTCTGAGAGAACGCAGGAGCCGTTGCAGCGGGGCGGGGGTTGTTCTGGCCACGGTGCATGCGCGCTGGCGGTGGCAGGAGTGGCCTTGGCACAAGGGAGTGTGTGGGTAAGATAAGGAAGTGGGGAAAGGGCAGTTGGGAGAAAGGCGGTTTCCTCCGGCAAGCCTCCCCTGCCCGTGGCATTTTGGGTGAGGAAAAGGGAGCTGCCCTGACCTCGCTCCCCAGGCTCGGGGGGGCTGCAGAGGGCACTAACGCCCGTACCTACTACCCTCCCCAGGGGGTGATCAGGTCCCCTGGCCCAGGCCTGGCAAGCCGAGGTACAAGCTCAGTCACCCGCACACCGAGTCAACTCAGACTTCACGAGTCCAAAACTAAGTTCTTTGAACTTGCACATCACCTCTTAAAATTGTTCCTTCTCCTCCTTTGTTGGCTATCTTGTTTAAATTATCAACCACTATTATTTGACCAACATATTAAAACTAAAATTGCCAAAGAAATAGGCAAAATCACCAAAAAATTACCTTTGTCATTTTGAAATCAACTCAATTTTCCCACTGTTTTGTTTCATCTGTTGTCTTCCTGCCATCCCCTGAATTAAATTATTCCCCAAGTCCACTCAATTCTAACTCCAAAATATCTCTTGATTTTGTTCCTTTGTTTCTATTCCTACAACTGCTAGGACAGGCCGTCGATCCTTCTCCCTTGAAATACTGCCATACCTTCTACCTGAGCTCTACTACTCTCTCTCCCTTTTACTGTACAGTCTCCATGGTGTCTTCCATAATCTTTCTTTAAACCCAAGTCTGATAATGTCATTCCCATTCAGAGGCAAGGGTGGCCTTCCAATGCTCAAGGTCAAGTATTTAAAGCCGTTTAGAATCCTTTCCCCTTTACATACTTCTTCTTTCCCATTTCCCTCTCCAAACACCGTTTCTTCTAATGAGTCTGTTTGGAATTCCCAGAATACGTCTTGAACTCACCAGCATCCAGGTCTTACATACACTGCTTCTTTGCCTGGCAAGCACTTCTCATCTGCTTCAATGTCATCCCCTCTGTGAAGCTTTCCTCTGGTTGCTTGGGAAAAAAAAAAAAAAATCAACCAAGTCTTCTCTTTACACTTCTCTGTTCCTATCTCTGTCTCTAAACTAATCAGTTTTCATGTTGCATTAGAATTTGCTATTTGTATCTCTGTTTTCCTATTTAAACTAAAAGCTCGAGGAGAGCAGAACTTATGTCTTACTCACATCTTTGAGTTCCATAGTGCTTACTTCAGTATGTATTTTATGAATAAAATCGGATAGTATGGGATAATTTGGAGTGATCAATATTTATATGAATTTGATGTCAACATATATAATTGTGAAACACATTCATAATTCCTAATTGTGAAAAAGGGTATCTGCACTTATAATCCAGTTTGACTGTATTCAACCTTTGTTAAAAGATATGTTTCAGTCTTTAAAGGTATTAAAAATTTTACTTCCAGGATTATTGCTAGAAATAGTAGGGAAAAAGATTCACAATATATTGTCTAGCTTGAAATAAGAACCCATTATTTCCAGTGAGCTATTGAAAACACATTTTTTAAGGAGAAAGTACTGATTTTCTCCCAAGCAAGAGGTTATTAACTGGCAATTTCTTTAGAATACTTTGGTCACCTTGGAAAGATAGGCTTCTTTGTGCCTTGTTACCTTTATAGCAACACTCACCCTTAATTGGTTAGGTAACCTTAGTTTATATGTGGGTGAATGACAAAACGAAGATAGGGAGGAAGGAAGGAAAAAGTGTCTTCAGCTGCTAGTATTTCTTTTAAATCCTTAGTACTGCATTTAATACTATTATAAACATAAATTCCATATATAAGCTGTTGTTAGGAAGGAGCCAACAAAGAACCTCCTTGAGCTAAACAGGAGAATTGAAAGAAAAATCGCCATTGAGTACATATCAGTTTAGGAATCAATAATGTTGATATTGTCAAACTGGAAGGAAGAAATAAACTGGCAATACATAAAATTTTAAAAAAAGAAAAAATTTAAAAAAGTATATCGAAGCTAATTTTTTAAAAAAATATTACTGTTCTTTTAAATGATGAAACTTGAAGGCATATTCAACATGTTTACTACAGAAATTTTTGAAAATATTGATAAAGAAAAGGAAAATATAAAAGTTCTGATAACTTATGTAGTCAGAAACAATCATTGTTAATACCTCAGTAAAGATTCGTTCAGTCCTTCATCTATGCATATACTCACCTAGCTTTGAGTTTATAATATGTTGATATGATTTTATAATTGACTTTTTACTCAACAGTGTATTTTTCATGGCAGTATCTTCTTATTTAGACATCCACATCAAACAAATGTGTACTATAATTTATTTAACCAACTCCCTAATGTTGGACATTTTATTTGTTTCTGCCTTCTTGATACTATATACAATGCTGTGATTACCATTTTTAGTTAAGCCCTTAAACGAAGCTTCTTCCCAAACCTTTGACCTATTCCTAAGGCCCACTCTTGTCAATAGATGAATCATTTCTTATTCTCCTGTCACTCCACCAATGTTGCCCTCCTTAGAGATAGATAACTGTTACTCCACAGATTTTATTCTAGAACTTCAGGCCCATATATCCAACTACTTGTTCCTGCAGATTTTTACCACCTAAATATTACTCAGAGTGATACACCTATCTCTACCCATAAAGGCACTTTCCATCCATTTTATGTCGCCTGCATTAAAGTAATGTTCCCCTAAGCAGTCTTGTTGCCTTTAGACTTGCCTCTTCTTCAGTGTCATCTCCCTATTGCAGACTGGGCAGAGGCATTTTCCTAAGTAGAACTCCAATCAAATCTCTCACTGCTTAAAATCTCTCATGGCTCCTCATTTCCCTTAAAATAAAGGCAAGATTCCTTCATGTGGTAAGCGAGGCCCTTTGTGATCTGACTGCTGTGCGCCTCCTATCCTCATCCTTTGCCACTCTCCTCCTCACGGTCAGTGTTACCTTCACTTTTTAAAGTTTCTTCCAGTCCCTGGAATGATCAGCATTCTGGCTCACCTTCAGGTTTTCACATATGCTGTCTTCCTATAGCACCCTATCCTCCCCTCTCTTTTTGGAGCTAACACCTAGGATTCCTTTAGATCCAAGATTAAAGGGGACATCCCCCTCAAGGAATATTTGCCTGCTATCCCAACAATGGGACAGAGCAGATTCTCTTTGTTCTTACAACACCCTATTCAGCCTCTCTCATTGCACTTAATGCAGCTTTATCATTGCATATTTAATTGTTTCTCTCCTCCATTGGACTACAAACCCCTCCAGGCAAGGACTGTATCTATTTTATTTAGCTGAATTATCAACATAATAGTGCCTGAGTTTCTGCTTCTATTGCTGCCTAACAAATACTCCAGGTAGTCACCTAAAACAACCATTTTATTTTGTTTACAATTTCATGGGTCAGCATTTCTTTCATCTCTGATGTGACTTCTTTCAGGTCTTTGGGATGGAAGTACTACTTCCAAGTTGGTGTCTTCAATCATATGTCTGACCTATCCATGCTTCTTGCCCTCTCTGTTTCTATGTGGAGTCTCATCCCCCAGGTCCCTACTGTATAGCCTGGTCTTCTCTTAATATGGGAGTCTCAGGGTAGTGGACCTCTTTACATGGCAACTGTTTCCAAGAGGGCACGAAGAGGAAGCTGCCAGGCCAGTTAATGGCTGTACCCAGAACTGGCACAGCCTTACTTCCCCCACATTCTGTTGGTAAAAGCAGTCATAGGACCTACTCAGTGGTAAGGTCACATTTGGGAAGTGAGACACTGTTATGGACATCTTTGCAAGATACGTAGTTAGCTTTTATTAAGTATGTATGCCTTAAAATTGAATCCTTACATGTCTTAAAGTCTGAGCTATTGTTGCTTATGAGCTTATTTTATCGCAGACTCTAGAACTGTTTGAAGAATGACTGCATGCATTATTTTTATATGTATAGATTAGTGGAATATATAAATAGTGTGGTATATTAATGAAAACTTACTGAACTAAAACCCTTATAATACTGCAATATTTAACTAACTAAATATTTAAGATTTGGATTACTATGGAAATTGCAACTTTGGCATTCTAATGACCTTCTAGGATATTCCTTTTTTTTTTTTTTTCCAAAATCAGGTATACTAGGTGACCAACAAAATAGGAATCTCTCTTCTCTTTTGTCAGATAATATCTGTGAAGATAATAAATTAAATTTATTTTCATTTATTTTTTTCAGAAATTGTCTGGTACTATTGAATTTAGTGCAGTTGATAATTAGTAAAAATCTCCTGAAAGTAAAAATTAGATTTCATATATGGAATAGGAACTTTATTGATATTTTATTAATAGAGACATATTGACTATGATATGGATAGAAGGAGAGGATAGTAAGAAGGCAAAGGAAAATTAATTATCTTGCCTATTTACAAAATGGGTAATAGTTAGTTATAAAATGTATTGAAGCTACATCTGTTTTAGAAAAAAATTCTTAAAGGTATGATTTCCCTCTTGTCTTTTGCCTCGTAAATGCTATATAGTGAACTATACAAAAACCTGCATTCATAAATTAATGACATTGTTCCATTTTCTCTTGAACATGTTTATGGAAGCATAATTTTTTTGCGGGAGCCTAGAGTTTTGTGATTTGCAGTCATATGCTTGTACATTATTTTAAAAGACATTGAAACCCCTCAGGGGGAATCCAGAGGGTTGAGGTTCATTTACGGCATGTCCCACTTGAGTGCAGCATCTTGAAATAGCTTTTTGTTTTCAAATAGAATATATTACATATTTCAAACTGTACATGTTTATCACATATTTCCTGGGTTTGCCTTATTTACAGATGGTTTGAATAAATTTTTCTGTCTTTCCTCAGCACTTGCATGGGGTGGTGGTAGTTAAAAGCCAGTCTCATTTAGCATGAAGATGTTTTTGCTATGCAGAATGTGAATTTCCCAAACATGATAATGCTGGCATCCTTTCATAGTGTATCTAGCCATTCTTCATTTGTTTATTAATGGTCAGAATAGCACCCTTTGTGCTTAAAAGTCCTTGCATGTCTTTAAAAAGAGAAGTTTCTTGTGGTATTTTGGATGTGCACGCTGACAAAGACTGTAAATTGACTTTTAAGTATGGTATTTTAATGCAGTCCAAATTAAACAATAGTTTTCCTCCTATGTGTATATATAATCCATATTGAAACAATTATCCATTTTAATCTCTGAAATAACTTCAGCTTTGGCACAATCTTCATAGTTTTTCTAGTGCCACACACATGCATTAAAAACCACCCAGAAATGAGAAAATAATGCACTAATGAAGAAATATGTATATTCTTCCCAGAAGAATGAACTTTAAAGTAAAATTTGGGATTAAATTCAGGGCTTGATACACAATAGCTGTGGAAACTTCAGCAAGGTTCTTCATTCCTCTGGTTTTCTGGATTTCAGTATTCTCAACTGAAAATGAGAATCAAAAAACTTTCTTCAGAAAGTTGTTGTGAGAATCAAATGAGTGAACATTGTAAAATATGCTTCGTTACAAAGTAGGCACGCAGTAAATGAGTTAATTGTATTTTTATAATAATTTTTTTTAATGTTTTCCATTTCCATTAATAAAACAGGTTTATTGAAGAGTCTCAATTCATTGTGATATTTTTTTTCCTCGAACAACTGCCAACTCTACCCCCAAAACTATGTTGAACTTACCTTTCCCTTGGTACAATAAGTCCTTAAGTTTGGTTTGTTTTCTTGCTTTTAATTTAACACCCTGTCCTGTTAACTTGAAAACCTTAATATCGGATGGCGAGACATTCTTAACAGATTAAACCCGCCTATAGTTACGGTGGCATGGAGTATGGTGGCACATGTTCTGCTTTTAACCACTCCCTCCTGCTGATGCATTCTCCCAGGTGCTGAGGCAGGGCAAAAGTGAACAAAAATGGGCGAACTAAATCAGGATCCAGTCTTCCTGGTTAGCCCTAACTACTAATTTATCTTACTGTGTTATTCTATGGATGGTGGTGATGGCGAGGGCGGATTAGGGTTTGGCTCCAGTTTACTACACTGATAAAGACGTCATTCCCAAGTAGCATCTCTAGGCATTTGCAATGCCTTCAAAGAATTAGCCACATCTTGAGGTGGACTACAGGCCTGTGACATTCATGCTGATTTTCTCCTAGGATCTCCTAACTAGACCATGATCTCACCTACTCTCCAAGGCTCAGGTTAGGGGGATTGTGTGGAATAACTCATCTTTACCTCTCAAGAGTGCAGAATTTAATGAGGGGTTGTCATGATCCTTTCCAGCTGATAGTCCCCCTTCATGCCATTGCTTTAAACTTCTCAGAGGGCATTGGGACTGTTCAGCAAATCCATGGACCAAATGGCCTTTCAGCTAGGAAACACAATATGTCTTCCTTTTTTGCATGCACTCTTGAAATTTAGGAGATTTTCTCTTGGCATTCTCCTCCCTTGGAATAACTTATTTCCACAAACCTTGCTTTCTGCTAAGTCAATGCTTTCCACCTCCTCAATCATCTTATATTCACTGTAGGTAATGGTGTTGGGTGGGGTAAGTGGAAAGACCACTTTTAACTGGTGTTATTCTTTGTTCTATCAATTACTGGTAGCTCTGTGAACTTACACTGTGGGATACTAATTCATTTTGCCCTCAGTTTGGGGTCTTAATTAATTAATTCCAGGGCTTTAGGAAAAATGCCTTTAAACATTTTGTTAAACAGATAGGTGGAATAATTATAAAAATAATAGAGTTGAAAACAGCTAATAACCTTTAGTGAAACTCATAAGTGACTGATTCAGAGATAAATTGCTCTGGTTACTATACTTTTTTTTAATAGAATAAAATCTGAGAGGAAATTGGTGTCATAGCATGAATGTAATTATTTTAATCCTATGAAATACTATTCTCTAAATTCAAACAGATGACTCCTTTTTCTTAGAATAGTAGGAATGACAGTGAAAGAAAGGGGGAAAAACAAACTTTTGTGGAGCAATGTATTGTAGAACCTATGTGTGTTGTCTTTGGGAATGATAAGCTATCAATATTCAAAATACTTTTGGACAAACACATAGGTACATGTTTTCCGAAATAATTACTTTTCCTAATTTAACCATCCATAATCCGAATGATAAAACATAAGGAGATTTAGAGATAGCTAACACATTTTTATAACTAGCACAGGATAGCCTCTGGTTTTGAGATAAATTTTTTACAACTTAAAAACAAAAACAAAACAAAAACCTTAGGCATACTCTAATTTCTGGTTGATTTTCTGAACAGTTTAGCCCAACAGAAGGAAAGATGGGATCAATCTACTTGTGATTTTTCTTGCCTAATTTTTACCTTTGTGTCTTAAACAATGAGCTAAGCCCTACCTCCTTATTTGTCTTCATGCAGACGGCAGCCTGTGAGTCCTCCTCCACCACCACGGCCAATTTCCCCACCTCACACCTACGGCTACATTTCAGGACCCCTTGTCTCAGATATGGATACCGATGCACCAGAAAGGAAGAAACGAAGCTGACATGGAAGTAGCCAAGATGCAAACCAGAAGGCTTTTACTACGCGGGCTTGAGCAGACCCTGCCTCCAGTGTTGGGTGACCTAGAGAGCTCGGTCACTGGGTCCCTGATTAATGGCTGGGGCTCAGCCTCTGAGGAAGACAACAATTTCAGTGAGGACGCTCCTGTCATTCTTCTGACGGCTCCTTTTTCACAGATGCAGATTTTGCCCAGGCTGTCGCAGCAGCCGCGGAGTATGCTGGTCTGAAGGTGGCGCGACGTCAAATGCAGGATGCTGCTGGTAAGCCGGGCACTTAGCCACACTGGAAAGGAACGCTCTTTTTCTTATGTATATGTTAGTCACCTATTATTTCCTGTCTTCTTGTGCTTTAGATGTAATTTGACTATTATTACTGTCTTTTTTTGCTCCCAAAGGAAAACACAGTCCGAGAATATGATATCATTTGATTATTCCCTAGTTCTTGACACTTTCTAAACCTTCTACTTGTCCTATGTAATATGAGTGATAGGAACCTATCTGGAAATCCTTATTTTTAGTACAGTCATAGCAATGATATATATGATCTTTCTAACCTAAATTGACAGAATTTCTTCAGTTATGCATACAGTCCATTGACTGAAGTTTGTGTTACTGAAAGTATAGTAGAGACACATTAGAAATAAATAGGAAATCCCCAAATAAAATTCATTGTGGTTTTTCTTTTATCCTATTTAATTAAAAATTCTCTAGGAGAAATAGATAAATATCCAAGTGAGACATTTAACGACTAGAAAATAAGCAGCTGTTTTTACTCAAACTCCATTCTCTTTATGCCCTTCAAAATTAGAATATTAGTTCTGTTTAATTGGGAAGATGTAAAGTTGTTTACAATATTCATATATTTTCAAACAAAGGTGTTCCATACCTAAAGTAGACATTTTTTAACCTAATAATTTGGAAAGCAAATTAATCCAAATGCTTATATATCTTTTCTGCATATTTTCCCTTTTCATTTCCAGTTGTCCATTTTCAATAACCATATATTCATCCTCACATTTTAACCCTTGTTTGCCTATCTTCTTCTCCTGTTTAGAAAATAAGTAATCTGAGAAAGAGAATTTAAGATTAAATCATACATGTGTCACGATTTTTCTTTCTGTTGAATGAATATATGCATATGCATATACATATATACATAAATAGGTATATTCATATATATATATTATATTGCGTGTATTTTGCTGGTAGCCAAGAAAATATAGATAGTAGAGTAAAACAATGCTGTCATCGAGAGAGAGACATTTTAGAGAAAGAAAAGAAAAAGTTACAACAACAAATCAATAATAGGTAAATTTTTTGGTTTGATAACTATTACATTGGTAGTTTTGCGTGTTCTTTTCAGCTATTTAGAGTGACCATTATTTTTATTCATGTAGAATATATTCAGAGAAAATATAACCACATCATGAAGAAAGTCATTTCTACATGTTATTTGTTAAGAATGTGTTACAGGGAAAAAATGTCTAGTATCTCTCAACCTATTATTATAGAATGTATATTTATTTCAGCCAGGCTTATATTTAGTGAAATTCAACCAAATTCCCTCTTTTTTTTGGCAATTGTTAACTGTAATAAAATAAATCCACAAACCTAAATATCTTTGTCAATAAATAGTATCTAACATTACACTTAGCATTTCTTCTCCTTTTTAAAATCCTCTATAAAAAATAAGTGAAATTAAGCATCTCAAACCAGTGCTTTAAGATTTCATTAAGGATTCGTTTCAGTTCATTAAATCAACAAAACATAGAAATAAAGTTGAAACTTTATCTGTAAAATACCTTGTGCATCAGGGTCCCTGAGCTTTGGATGGACTTGCACAATAGAATCAATGAGTTCTAGTCTCAGTTTTCATGGGTTTTTAATTCTCTGTTTTCATGGATTTGTAACTTTAATTGTAATAGCCTGCATCACATTAAAAGAGAGTTTGGTTTAATATTTTATTGCATTGAAATTTAGTGGCACTTCTGGTTTGTTTGGCTCATTATTATATAATGAACTAAGCATGCATTGGCCTCTGCCTACTAAAATGTTCTTTTCCAGGAAAGGGTGTTGTTTATCACATGACTTTGCAGTTAATATGAATGAATAATCTCATTGCTTCTCACTTGGCCACATTAATGTCTGTTATTTAATATGTTTCAGTTCGCATCTTTAAATGTACTGATTTCATCACTAGGTATGGCTTTCGTCTGTTAAGAGCCAAAAGACATGTTGTCTAGGTCTGTTTGCAGTTTCTTTTGGTACGACAATGAAATTCTAGATTTGTAACTTTGGGATTTCTGGAAACCGAAACAGTAAAGGTCAGGCCTAGGCCCACTAGATCTTCATTGACATTATGGCCTAAAATATGTGATGCTTATTTTAATTCAACATCTGTATAAGACAGTCAGAGAATTCCTGAGAGCACTGAAGTGTACCACATCTGATTAATAAATTCAGTTACCACCAACACCTGGAATATTTCCCCTTCATAAACAACAAAAACCACCACTGCCACCACCAAAATCTACAGAATATCTGGAGAGGACACCTGAAGTAATTCAGAACCAACAAGTAAATATCTTGATATAGAGAAGGGGTGTAAGTTATTTTTAAGCAGGCTTAACTATGTGTGCTAGGGTCAGTTTCCGGTAACCCGAACAGAAAGTGCCTGAGAATGTATTAAATATTAGAATTCTGGCCTTCAAAGAATAGCATAAATACATATTTAATTTAAATAAAGAATGTAATTAGTTCTGTGTCATTCTTAGAACATGAATTTCTTAACTATTCTATGGTTTGTTTCCTCTTGAGCAAGGCAACAGACGTTCAATTAACAAAGTATATTAGGCACATATGTAATTCATACTTTTGTTTAAAAGTAACCATTTGGGGAAACTCATTGCAAAAATAATTGCAATGTCTTCTCTATAAACAGGTATCATGAACTTTAACAGAATAAAAGTACTGTGACTAAAAGAAAAAAAAATCTGAAAATGCTTTAGGGGAGTTTTTTCCCAGTGGTAGTTAATTGCTAGTGACAAAAAGGCTATTATTTGGTAGAGTATTTTATTTAAGCATTTTCCTTAATTAGGGGTGTCTCTAGCTTAATGTTTTGTTTTGTTGTTCCTGTTGTAAGTAAAATTCATTGAAGAGTTTTGGCTCTGATTTTTTTTCCTCAGGCCGCCGACATTTTCACGCAATCCCAGTGCCCTAGACCTGCAAGTCCTGTCTCTACGGACAGCAACATGAGTGCTGCGGTAATGCAAGAAGGTCAGCCATCCAAGAAACAAAAACACCCAGCCAGGACATCTGCGCAGAGAAGCCTACGCAGATGGTAAGTCCATTGAAACGAATGAAAACATCTATGAATCTTGCCTATTCACCCTGGCTTCTATGACTAGAAAACACATCACTGACATTAAAAATTATATTAAAAATTCATTGCAATAAGCCTCACATTTCTCATAGTAGTGATCAATTTCTGTATTTTGCCAAGACTCTTTAGTCCTAGCAGCTTTTTTTGATAGGTGGATTACTTAAGAAACAAAAGCAATGTATACTTTGGATATTTTTTAAAAGGCTATTTATAGTTTGAAGCAAGTAGAAAATTATTATAGTTGAAGCACTGGCATAGGATTATGCTTTCTCAGAGTCACTGATTAATCCTCCAAATTGTCCTCAATTTTTTTCCTGTACAATTTTTCATTCAAATAAACATGTTTGAATATTAATTCACACTATAGTGGGTGTTAACAAACAATTAATTTGTGTGCCAAAGACAAGTCCAGATCATCTTCTTTCATGCCTTTACTTACACTATCGACTCGCACCGAAGAGGTGCCACTTGTATTCTCCAGGGATCAGAGGAGGATAATGCAAACATTGTGATGTTGTCTAGAGAAGCCTTTAATGAAAGTGCCTCAGGTGGCCCAGAGTTTATTAAACCACCACCTTCTCATTTTATAAAACAACCACAAGGGCTTTGTTGAAAATGCATGTAGGATAAATTCTCTCAGACTCACCCATCTTGTCAACTTTGCTAAATTTGCTAAAGGGGTGGAGGAAGGTGGTGTCACACGCGTCATTCCCAACCTCCTGGTCGTCTGCAACCAAAATCTGATTAGGACTTTCATTAGCAGTCAGCAATTTTTCAAAAGGGCATCATTTGCCATTATCATATGAAAGCCTAATATTATAGATCCTTATCCTACGTTACAGGGAGGGTTTTCCGAGGCATTTCTCCCTGTGATTCCTGCCACTTGACAGAAAAATTTAATACAAAGCTCACGGCATGATGAGCACAAGTGATTTTGCAATGAGTGGCTGTCCATGCTATTATCTGTACTTTATTCTGAGTTTTTTCTCTCCCTAGCTTCTATCTGATATTAGACTACATTAAATACTGGCATGACACAGCACACCTGGGCCTCCTGGCTTCTGCCCAGGCCTCTTTTGTCAGTGAAACTGAGCTGTCAGAATATTATCTGATTTTGAAGGGTTGTTATGGTGACTTTGTGCATGTTTGCTGCTGTGAAAGGGCAAACACTAGGTGTAAATCCCCAAACTTGACTGGAAATTTTACATTTATCAGACCCCTGTAATGGCATTTTGCAAATTTTGTAGATGTTTTCATCAGTTTTTATTATCTGCAAGAGAGTGCTCCTAACCAAAAAACTGACCAAACATCAAACCTTGATGTAAACACACCTAGATTGAATGCGTAAGGGAAAATATCTGACTTAAAGCTTTGTGTGTAGACCTTTCCTCTTTTTGTTTATACTTATTTTAAGGAGATTCTGACATTGATTGATGCTTTTTAAAAATGCTTTAAATAATATAAACATACCAAGTTAAACAGCATGGCTTCACAGTTACAAATTACACTGTGCTTGATAATTGTGGTCTGTATTTATTGTCTCACATTCTGTAGTCCTTACTTCAGTGTTGTTAATGATTAAATATGAATTCTAATTCCTGAATAATAACTATCAGACTGAATGATGAAGCACCCAAGTTATTTTATTAATTACATAAATACCAAAGAAATATATTAAAATATTTGTAAAGCCAAATAGATAATTTGAAATATTATTCAGATTTCTAATGGCTCATTTCATAAAAGCAAACGTGCAAATTTTCATAATATACGCTGTAATATAGAAGCCAATAATTATTTTCTCTAAGCCACAAAAATGGATAAAATGGAGAAATGACTAAATCTACTTTTTTAAATTATAGCTTTGACTTTCAGTATTTTAATAACCATCTGTCTTTAAGTTATGCTTTTTGTACTATCAAGTCTTGAACTTAGTTCTGGATGCTTCCTGTGTGGTAAAAGAGTAGAAAAACAAAGCTGTCTATTATTTTATCCATATCCAGTAAGGCATATTAGTTAATTAAAATCATGTAAATGTCAACAATTCTTAATGTTTTAAATAAAAGAAATGTATATATTCTTGATTGCAGTGTTATGATATGGAAAAAGAGTGGTTTTCCCAGAAATTATTTTTTACTACACTGCATTTTTGAATATACATATACAGACAATTTCATGAAGAAGCTCAATGGCAGAAATAATCTGTACAATTTACTAAAAAAAAAGTGAGGAAAATAATTTAAAGAGCTGTCAATTTTTTATATGAATTTAATATATTAGTAAATCATGGAGGGTTTTTTGCTTTTCAGTGAGTAGAATTTATCAACTATGATTGGATTGGCAAGTTTGATGATTGTCACTATATTATGTGAATTATGGCCAAGATGATAAAGAGTTGCTTGTGAAGATGCTTCCCAGTCAGCTGACATTTTGGCCATGCCTGGCTTTTTGGGTAAATACAGGCCCTTAGAAACACTCAGGGAGTGCTTGGTGCAAAGTAGCATGCTGCATGCTGTCGTCACACTGACAGGCAGAATCTAATTTTTAATTTTTTTAATTATTTGCAGTCTACAAGTTTAACTTAGATGAAGAGTAGGATTAAAATACATGAATATTTATCAGTTGGAGTCTTACAGAGTTAAAGCCAAGCATAAGTGCATTTCTAGGACCTTCTAATAGATTCTTCCCACCCCCTCTCTTCAACCCTTTCTGATGCATTAACATACTTGATTTAAAAACCAAATCTACATTATTTCCCTAGCCCTACTTTTCATAAATTATAAATTCACCACCTCTTTAGAATGATGTTATTTCGACTTGATTTATCATTAATTACAAGGTCTTGGGACTTTAAGCATTTAAGTAAATAGAGTGCTGGATCTCGATGGTAAGTTAATATTCAGCAGAATTGTCTGCATGCACATATTCTTATGAGCTACTTCATATGCATTATTCAGTGATTTGTAAACTGTTGTATAAGGAATGGTTATTTATTGATTATATAAAGGCAGAGTTTATAAATATATATGTGTGTATATATATATATATAAAACAGGTCCATGATTCAATTTGTTAAGTCTATTTTGAGCTATAAGTAGTATGAAGGAAAGTATCAGTTATCACTATATGAAATATAAAATTGTTTATACTATGATAATCCCTGGCTTGATTTGGTAATTATTTTGTAATACCTAAAAAAGAATTAATTTTGCAATGTGTTTGCATGAGAAATCAAACCTGCCAGCATTTTCCTCTAATTGTCAATAAGATACAGGAACCATTATATACATGAAGTCTTAACTCTTAAAATTACCATTGCATTCTCTTCTTTTCTACCTGTGTTATGGATAGCACCTATTAAAACATATGGTAATAAATTGTCATAAGATTTCTTTGACTTTTTGAAAGTGGCAGTCAGCATATTTGATTCCAGATAAGCCTAGACATGTTGGGATTTGATGACATTGGCAGTTGTCATTTTCCTGATAGTCTGTGTTTGCAAGCACATTCAAGTTTAAAGTAAGCAGGTAGTGCACAAATGAGCCTGTGTTCACATACTTCTGCTTCCAGGTATGCTCTGAATTAGACTTTTCTCCTCCTCTTCTTACCAGTACCAGGTTTGGTCTGAACTTGGCCCTGGGTCTCTTGGCTTTAGGATACTCAGTACAGTGTCTTCTAACTCTCTCCTTTTGGATGTCTTTAATAAACAAGTAGAAAATATGGGAGGACTCTCAAGATAGTTTTTTTTTTTTTAAGTACTATTTTTAAAAATCCATCGAAGTAGTTGGTAAAAGAGAAAAATCATGCACAAGTGACAATGACACTCTATATTGTAAGACACAAAAAGACTTTTGATTTTGTGGGATCAGGGCAAAATCAGTGCTGTTGGCTGTAATTTGGGCCACCATTTTAGCTGATGTGTTGAGGCATTTTAGTACTGTGAAACTAGAACATGGTGAGTCATGAAAGCTAACAACAAAATAATGCAAGTAAAAGTTTGACTACTTTGTGGCTTTAATAATAATGGGGTCCTAAGTAAATCAGCTGGAAGATGGCAGCCCAAGCTTACTGCCGATCCGATGAACTCAAATGCCCTAATTTTGACACATAAAGTATGGCTGTTTGTGGGACAGAAAACAGTACATTCTTTATTAAAATATATAAAAGTAAAAGTGAAAAAAGTCAGGCACAAAAGGCCATGTATTGTGTGATCTCATTTATATGAAATGCCCAGAATAAGGAAATAAATCTACAGAGTCAGAAAAGAGATTAGTGAATGATTTCCAGGGACTTGGGGGAGAGGGATGGGGAGTAACTGCAAATGGATTAATGAAAATGTTCCATAAGTGGATAGTGGTGATGGGTGAATAAGCTTGTGAATATACTAAAAAAACCCTGAATTGAATACTTAAAAGGGGTGAATTTATTGTGAGTATCTCAATTTAGAAAACTGGGCCACACATACATATATATATAAAAGTTATATATTTATTTGCTTACTTACTAGTGATATATATGATAAACACTAAGTTAAAACCGAATGCTTCCTAAGGACCTTTAACTTGCTATTGTAGTAAAGTTCCAAGATGCAATTTTAATGTTCAAGAGTTTCTCATACTGATATATGTAAATGATAGTCAATGAATCATTATCAATAATAGCAGGATATCTGGAAACCTCTATATTTCTCAGTGTGGATTGTCAAAATAAATAATCATATATCCACAAAACGGCACATTATGCAACCTTTTCAAAGAGGTAGGTCTGTATGCACTTCTACAAGTATGCACACAACTATACTGTTAAGTTAAAAATCCCATTTATTAATGAAAAAGGACTGTATGTGTGTGTGGTACTTCCTGTCAAGCCACGACCTTTGGCTGGGCAGGCAGGCCCTGTGGACAGTCCCAGGTGTATGGCCATTTATATAGTAGGTGATGTGAACTGTGTTCCCTGGAGTTTTGTGAATTGGCAACCCTGCTTTATGTGCATAAAATATTCTGGATATCTATATAGAAAACTATTCAAACTGATTACCCCTGAATAATCAATATTGAGGGATTGGCATGGAGGTGGGAGATACATGAAGGGTTGTACTTTCCAGTATAAACCCTCAGGTACTTCTGTATTTTTTTACCAAGCAATTGTATATCATTTGTCTTTAAGAGCTTAAGATTCTACATATTCATATTTATCATATTTATCATATTATATAATAAAGATATGATTAAAAAGATCTTAAGATTAATGTTATAATACTAAGAATTTAACAAATATTTTGTAAATCCTTTTTCACTGATTTACTTCATCAATAGATATTACCCTATAAATGTGAAGACATTACCATTTCTAAAGACATGACTAAAAATATATAACTATGTCGATAAATCCCAAATCTCTGTTTTGACCTCTCTTGATATTTAGATTTTATATATAGTTGCCTGCTGGACAGCTGTTTGGATATTCCAAAGGCCCCCTCCAATTGACATTCTAAAACTGAGCTAAAATATTGACATTAAATTGTGCAAGAGCTTATAGAATATGTAATATATGCTACATAATATATAACATATATACATATATATGAATGTATTTTATGAAGATACATAAAATATAAGAAATTGACATCTATTTATGCCAGTGATTATCTGATTCAAAAACTCTGGGTACATATGCAGAGTGGAGAGATTCTGTCAATGAATGGTGGATTATAAACATACAATAGATTGAAGTAGTATAAAGAACATTCAATTATAAGTTCAGAAACTAAGGGCCTTCATCCAAATTCTGGTCATATCTAACTTTGAAATTGGGAAATAACTTAAGGTCTGTGTTCTTGATCTTCCTCATCTGAAAAATGAGAAGGGATTTAGGCTAGATAAGAGATGGCAAATAAGTCTCAACTCAAGTGGCAGCCTCAGTCAATTTGAAGTGATTGTCTAAATGTGTTTGGAACCAGCAACATTATACTGAATCAATTAGCAAGGTCTGTCATGGTTGGAAGGGGGAAGTGACAGCACAGATGCCAGTATTAGCTACCCCAAGACTAGGTAATCTCCATGTCCCAGCCCTATGATTCAGTAATTCTATGCTAGATAACAAAGGAAGTGGATTAAAATTGTTGGGCTTCTAATTCCTTGGTTTCCTTCTATTTTTTTTTAAGCTCATTTAAGTTATGAGTATCTCAGTTGAATGTTACTCCAGTGATAATATTAATGTTTGATGATTTTATAAATGGTAGACTGTTACAGCATTTTTAATGTTTCTTTGCAGATCTTCCACCTCCTCCAGTGCCACCACCTGCTATAAAGTCACCCACTGTCCAATCCAAGGCACAGCTGGAGGTACGACCCGTAGTGGTGCCAAAGCTTCCTTCTGCAGAAGGAAGAACAGACAGACCACCAGATAGAAAAGGAGGCAATTACAAGGGGAGAGACATATTAGATGGAAGACAAGTAGCTGACATGCGAACAAATCCAGGCGATCCCAGAGAAGCACAGGAACCACAAAATGATGGGAAAGGACGAGTAAGCAAGTCAGCAAAACGTGACCCTCCACCAGCAAAGACTCATCTCATCCAAGGTACTCACTTATTCGGTCTAAATATAGACTGAACATGAGTTTGCAGGGCACGTGGATAGGCTTCATATGACCATATGAAAGTTGGTAAAATTGAGACGTTTCCTCTCTAATGGAAAAAGACAGGTGTGTACCCAAAAGATTTTAATACAATTCATTCCAAAAGGTGTCATTACACAAGACTTCCCTGGGGAGGTGCTGTTTGATTTGGATTTTAACAAAAAGCATGATTTCAACAGGTTAAACAGGGAGAAGGGCATATCAGGTAAAGGAAGTAGGTGAAAAAAGACATGGATGTGTGAAAGTGAATATGTTTGGTGAAAACTAGTTTCCAGTTTGGCTGTATAATAGGATATATAGGACCAGGTACAAGTGGTGAAAGATAAAACAGGAAAAGTGGTTGGGGCTACATTGGGAAGACCTGGAATACTATTCTAAAGAGTTTGGGATTCATGATATGGACAGTGGTGAGCCATCAAAGAGTTTTGAGCAAGCAAAAATAACTGGCAGCAGTTCTAGAAAAATAACTGGCAGCACTGCATAGTGAAGGAAGAGACTGGAATCAGGTAGAGAAAAGTAACAGAACATTAAAAAATAATCTAGGTGTAAAATATGAAAGCACTTAATTAAAATAGTTGAGTGAATGAAGAAGAGAGAACAGCCTGCACAGACATTTCAGAGATAGAGCAATAGGACTTGGTGGCCTTTTCTATGGAGAAAGGTAAAATGAAATAATAGAATTAAGACAGCAAAAAAAAAAAAACGTTATTCAGGTGTTGATTATGTGACCTTATATAACTAGTAGAATACAATTAACTAATGTATAAAAATCAGGGAAAAGGATAAATTTCATGGGGAAAATAATTTCAGTCTTGAGTGGATTAAGGTGCTATCAAGAAGCACTGATATGAAGAAAATCAGTAAGAATTTAGAGAATTATGCTTAAACTCTTGAGTAGAGAAGTGGATTTTAGAAAAAGCAAAACTGAAATGATGATTATTTTACTCACAAAGGCTAAATTATCAGCAGTGATATGCTAGTAATGTTTAATAGTCAACTCTCTTAGAGAAGAACACAAAACGAAACACTGATTTGTAGCTGTTTGCTGATTTTCATGGTGTAAATACTCCCACTGTGGTTGATTTCAAGCTTCTAATATGAAATTAATTAATGTTCCATTGAGAAGAGATGGGCACATTTGGCTCTGGTTAGACTGTATAAGCTGGCTCGAGCACATCTCTGGCAGGGATGATTATTTTTAAAGGCCAGACCAAGGATCAACTTTCTGTAAAGGAAATGGAAATGAACCCATTCAGAAAGATAAAATAATCAGGATATCCAAGCTAGAGAAAATAGCATCCTAGAAAGAACGGAGGAGGAATTTTTAAGAAAGGAAGAACTATAAAAAGCCACAAAAGTGAAAGTTGGATTTTAACCCAGAAAAAAGGACAAGGATGTTGCAATATATTCTTGGTTGGACTCAAAACACTATTTTTTGTACAGAAGTCAGAATAAAAGCCAGATTTTAGGGGGTTGAAAAGTGAATGCAAATTGTGGAAGGGAGGTGATTAGCAAAGGAAAGTTCTGGATAGGGTTGAACAGGAAGGCAAAATCAGTAGAAATGTTTTAGTTTAGGGGATTTGACTTATATTATAGACTAAGGAAAAGAAACTACTTGAAAGGAAACAACACACATAAAGGAAGATGATTCATGGAGGATTCAGAAAGAGTGATAAGGGTATGAAACTTAGAAGGCTTTAGGGGCACTTTACTGTACTTTAATAGTTACATTTTGGAAAGATGACATCATTCTATTGTTCTGTTTATTATGGGCATCTTGTCATTACCTAAATTCCTTTCAACATAGAAGGTAGTTTCATTTTGCTCTGTGATTGAAGCCTGAATTCTAGGCAAGGACTCAGTAGTGAAGTGACGAATAAAGCTGTGTGTTTCAGACAGATGCTTCCATTGTGTTACCACAAATACTTGGATGACCTAGCCATAATCCAAAGTTTGAAAACCTTAGCTCACTTTTACAGTTAAGCCATAGTTTTAAACTTCTGATTCATGGTAACTATATTCCAAGTAGTGATCTATGAGTAGAATGTCATGACCTAATTCTTGGAGTTTACATCTGGCCTGAAAACATGCACTAATTTCTTGCTCAAAAGCTTCCTCTAAAGTAGGTGATATTCTTCAGGAGAAAATTTTACAAACTTGGAAGAATCTTTGTGTATGTAGAATCAGAACAAAGAGATGAAATGTTTTTAACAATCTTCAGAAATCTAATAAGTTGTCCTTTACTAGAAATAAAGATATTTCTAACTAAAGAATTAAGACTAGAACCTTTAATCTAGAAACAAGGAACTCTATTCCATGGAGCACTTTGAGATATACTGATAAAGTATTACTTTATATCTGCTGCTTTTCCAAACCCTTCTTTGAACCATAACCCTTTATATATTTGTTATTAAATTATCATTTTTAGGCATTGCTATAATTTTCACCTTCATTATTCAGTATACATTATCGTTAATGAAAGAGGCAGCCCAATGTACATGTGTAATGAATAGTGATTTTTAATTAAAGAGAGTGGTCTTCTAGACCGGGATGTCTGATCTTTTTGCTGACATTTACCTCAAATAGTTCAATTTATTTCAATATCTATCAACCACCTTCTGTGGTATTAAGCATTGTACTAAGCTCTGGGATTTATGAGTAAGTATGAACCTTAACCTAAAGGATCCTGTAGAAGGAGAGATAAAAAGATGATTATCTGTCTATGTTATTTTCAGATTCTGTATAACCCTCACAGTACAACAATACTTGAAAGTCCATAGGAGGACAGTTAGTTCAGTCTTGTGGGAGGGGAAATGTTAGGAAGACTTCTTCATATTTCCTGGTAGAATTGACACATAAGCTGAGTGTTCAAGGACCAATGGAATTTAGTTTGGATATGAAAGTAGATTGTTACAGCAGAGAAATCAGCATGAAAAGCTTTAAGGTACATTGAGGAAACTGTAAAAAATTCAATTGTGCTAATTCATAAAGATGGGCTCTTTAGGTAAATGTAAGATGAAGTTCTTGAAGTAAATATAAGTTTACATTGTAGAGAGCTTATTGATCATGCAAAGTAGAGCTATTCTGTAAGTGGCAGCGATCAGAGAAAGGTAGCTGAGTAAAGATGGTTTAGAGCAGAATAGCTCAAGAGGCAGTGAATTGTTAAATGTTTGCAACCCCTAGACAAGAGATGAAGGAGATATAAAACAGGCTAATGGAGGAGGGATAAGTGGTTGGGAAAATTCAAGAAATCTTTCAGAGTTAGCATCAGTATTACCTATTAATTGTTTGAATGTGTAGAAAGAACACACATAAAGGAAGATTATTGGAAGGCAGCAATGAATCAAAAATAATTCCAGTTTTCTACCTTGGGTGTCTTGATTGGTGATATCATTAGCTATGATAGGAAATACAGAGGGGGCAGGAAACTTAGGGGAGTTGGTGCAAAGAGGTCAATTTTGGGCATATTGAGTTTGAAGGACATTCAAGAGTTGTTCAGTTAGGCTGACTGTAGGACCCTACAATTCAGGGCATAGTTCAGGACTTAGAAATTTAAATTAGTGATTCATCATGATGAAAATGGTAGTTAAATCCATTCATGCATTCATCCAGAACTATTTATTGATGATCTATTGGATGTTCATAGTAGGATTATTCACAATTGCCAAAAGATGGAAGCAATTCAAGTTTCCATCAACAAATGAATGGATCAACAATATGTGGGACTTACATATAATGGAATATTATTCAGCTGTAAAAAGGAATGAAGTTCTGATAGCTGCCACGACATAGATGAACCTGAAAGACATAAAATTGAGTGGAAAAAGTCAGACACAAAAGGACAAATATTGTATAATCTCACTGTTCTAGTTTGCTAATGCTGCCGGGATGCAAAACACCAGAAATGGATTGGCTTTTATAAATGGGGGTTTATTTGGTTACACAGTTACAGTCTTAAGGCCATGAAGTATGCAAGGTAATGCATCAACAATTGGATACCTTCACTGGAGGATGGCCAGTGGTGTCCGGAAAACCTCTGTTAGCTGGGAAGGCACGTGGCTGGCATCTGCTCCAAAGTTCTGGTTTCAAAATGGCTTTCTCCCAGGATGTTCCTCTCTAGGCTGCAGTTCCTCAAAGATGTCACTCTAAGTTGCACTTGAGTTATTTGTCCTCTCCTAGCTTCTCTGGAGCAAGAGTCTGCTTTCAATGGCCGTTTTCAAACTGTCTCTCATCTGCAGCTCCTGTGCTTTCTTCAAAGTGTCCTCTTGGCTGTAGTGCCTCTTCAAAATGTCACTCACAGCTGCACTGAGTTCCCTCTGCCCATCAGCTCATTTATATGGCTCCACTGATAAAGGCCCACTCTGAATGGGTGGGGCCACGCCTCCATGGAAATATCTCATCAGAGTTATCACCTACAGTTGGCTGGGGCACATTTCCATGCAAACAACCTAATCCAAACATTCCAAGTTAATCCCCACTAATATGTCTGCCCCACAAGATTGCATCAAAGAATATTGCTTTTTCTCGGGAGGGACATAATACATTCAAACCAGCATACTCACTTACTATAAAATAATTATTATATGCAAATTCATAGAGTCCCAAATTAGAATACAGTTTATCAGAGGTGGATATGGTGGTGGGGAATTTGGTGGTGGGGAATTGGTATAATATTTCAGTTTGGGACGATGGAAGTACTGGTGATTGATAGTGTTACATTCACAACACTCTGAATGGAATGAATACCACTTAATCATATACTTGAAAGTGGTTAAAATAGAAAATTTTATGTTGTGCATATTTAATATGATAAATTTTTTTTTAAAAGTAGTACTGTACAACACAAAGAGTGAACCCTACTGTAAACTATGGACTACAGTTAATATAATAAATCTTGCTTCTAAGGAAAATGTATAGCACTCATACAAATGTTAATAATTGGGAAAACTGTAGGTGTGAGGTGAGGGTGGTATATGTGAACATGGTACTTTCTGCATGATTGTTCTGTGAACTAACTGATCTTAAAAAAATAAAAAAAATAAAAGAAAGACTATATATGAAACATCTGTAGAAGATTGGCCAGGAAGAAAAGAGAACCAGAAGCTATGGGAATAATAATGATTAGATTGACAGTGATTTCCAGATTAAGGGTAGAGAAAGTTTCAGAGACATAAGGACTGAAAAATTTTAGCAATATCAAAGTCAACAGTGACTTTTCTACTTATTCTAATAATGTGGACATAAGTAGATTGCAAAATAGGAGTTACGAATATTGATTCCAAATTGCTTTCTAAGAAGCTTGGCTGATCAAGGAAAAGAGAAAGAAGTTATTGATTCATGTAGCAGATAGACTTAAGGGCAATGTTTTTAGCAAGGGAGAGATGTATCATGTTGTAGTTTGGTAAAAACCAAAGCCAATAAGGAGAAAGGGGTTGATGAAGCAGGGAAAGAAGAGTAGAGAGAAGGTGATTACAGGAGATCAAGGGCTATGAAACTAGGTTGCAAGAGCTGTCATTCACATGGACTGTGAAATCCCCTGTGAGTGAGGACTGTTATCAGGAGTGAAAGTTGTGGTTAGTGAAATAGAAGGAATGAGGTGCCAACCAGGAGGACTGACTATACAGGCTGCATGGGCTGATGGCTTGAGCCTCACTGTAGGAGAATGTTTTTGCACAAGGTTGGAGGAGCAATGATTTGAAACTGGCATTGCTGAGCTATAGGCAGATCTTCCCTCCCTGTCTCTCCATTAGAAAGAACTTTGGTGAAAATTGGGCTGCATTTAGGCCATGTGAATTGTGGAGGAAGTATTTTTTTTAAAAGCATGTAGAAGAGTTAGTTTTTTTAAGTGATTAGTGTCTAAAGTGTAGAGTAGACAGGCTTTGGAGAGAAGCTACCTTGTTAAACAATGCATCAGTAGAAGCAGAACCAAATTTAAATCAGCATGGAGATAGAGATTCAGGAAATGACAGTAAACTAGAATGCCTTATGCTTTGAGACAGCAATGATGGTAGATTTGTGAGATCCAAGGTTCTATAATGTAAATTAGATATCGAGATGGTGGTTGACCTCTATGTGTCCAGGCAGTGAAGTCAGACTTGGCTCTGCTTTGGTGGTTCTAGAAATTGGGCTTGTTTCTACTAATTCCTTGTAATAAGCCTTTATAGATTGCATAGAGATTTCACTAACATCTATTTTCATGTTAACACCAGGAGCTCATTTGGGTAGAGATTCTATTGTTTCTTTAAGAAAGAGGATACTGTAACCTAAAATAATCTGAGATCACATAGTAAATGATAGAACTTGAAGCCAAGTCTGACTCCAGATCTTAATCTATTTTATTTTGAGCCCATGGATTTGGTTTACCTCCTTTAATAGTATTTTTCCCCATGCATTATACTTTGTTCCCAATAATTAGTGGAATCACTCTAAATCCCCAACCACTACAAGAAAACAACAAGGCTTGTTATTTTCATATTCCAAAGAAAGTGCTGCATTATTCATTACATTAATAAAATGTTCTCATTTATTCCTCTAAAGATTACTGACACTTTCCCACTCAGAATTTAAATAGACTTAATGAGTGATGCTTTATACATTGAAGGTATACCGTGGTTTCACATGAATTCATTATATTTCATTACACAGAGGATATTCTACCTTACTGTAGACCTACGTTTCCAACATCAAATAATCCAAGAGACCCTAGTTCCTCAAGCTCAATGTCATCAAGAGGATCAGGAAGCAGACAAAGAGAACAAGCAAACGTAGGTCGAAGAAATATTGCAGAAATGCAAGTTCTCGGAGGATATGAAAGAGGGGAAGATAATAATGAAGAACTGGAGGTATTATGATTTTTCCCCTGAGTTTTCCAATATTGGACCCTAGTTGTTAAGCTAAGATTATCTAACAATCTTCAAAACTATTATTTCATCACAAACTTCTTAGCACCCTAGTGCCAGTGCTTCTCAAAACTAAAACACTGAGAAGTAATGTTTTTCTTGAAATGTTTTCCAAAAAGTTTTAATGTTTATAACTGTCTCTTCTTCGACCTATGGTACATAGTCATCTGCAAATTTTCAGATGAGAATTCTGTAAGGCAAACAACATCTTAGGAAATACGAACTACTGAGCTACATAAATTATAATCCATAGTGTTTTAGTAGTTTATTAAAACCCAATGGGGTGACAGAGTTATATGATGTGAGTGAGGCTCTATTCTGCCTGTATTATCTGTCACTGTAGTGATCACCAGGGTTAATTTGGGCAATTTGGCCAACTGTCTTTCATCTTCACTCTTCTGAAAATATGAAGCTTATCTTTGATACTGACCTTCCCAAATGGAGGAGAACACTCAAGTCAAATATATTCTCTCTTGCTGGAATCGATGGATAGTGATACAAGACATAGGTGATAGTGAATCATATATTACAAAGTCACCTCCCATTTTCTAAGGCTGTATTTTTCCATTTGATTAAAAAAAAGTTGAGTAACATTTCTTTTCTTAGAGATATATTTAATTTCAAGTAGATTATTGAATGAGTGTTCAATTATAGCTTTCTTTTTAAACCAGAACGTGAAAAATGATAGTTATGTCTCCTTGAATTTCCTATGAAGCACAATGAATTTTGATTTTGAGATTTGTAGTAAGACTTTCCTCCTGCAAACACTGTTAGAGAAGTTGTTTTGCAATTTTTTTTTTTTTTAAAGTAGAAAAGCCCTTTTGTAGGAAGAAAAATCATTACAGATAACTCCAATAGAAAAGCAATAAAACTTCAAGTTGTAATGTTGGGTTGGTGTGGAAGGAGTGGAGAACTCACCACTCCTGCCTCTGTCTCCCCTGCACCTGACTCTCAACACTGAGGCACCATGGGGATCAGTTTAATACTTGTTGGAGAACTGTTGGATTTACTATTAAAACCAAATATACTTGACAAACGAATTAATTGCCATGAGCATTTTTCAATGTATGCCAGTGAATGTATGAAAAAACGTTAAGCTGTAAGAATGAATACATAAAACATAAGTTAATCCTCCAAGATTTATTTTAAAAATTAACTATACTTTATCTCTTACAGGAAACTGAAAGCTGAAGACAACCAGAGAGGCTTGTGAGATCTAATGTGAAAATTATCACTCAAGATGCCTCTGGTCTGATGACACATGACGCCAGATAAAATGTTCAGTGCAATCAGAGTGTACAAATTGTCGTTTTTATTCCTCTTATTGGAATACCATTTTTAAAATTTTATTGGGTTGTTATTGTTGTTGTTTGGTCCTCGTCCCTACAAAGAACCTCCCTAATCCCCCTCTCACTGTTGGAACAAACCATCACACCTTATGTCCGGCAAGAGAAGTATATTGATTTCATATTTCAGTCATCAGCCAACATAAGAGAACAGAATGGTTCTTTTGCATTTTGCCCCTGAGATATGGCATTGCATTGCTTACATACCAAGCCAATTTACAGCAAAATGTTGATCAAAGATGTGAAGTCGATCAATTAACCTCATGCCAAGGGCTCTCAATGTATAGTCTTTCTATAACCAACTGCTAATGCAAATTAAAACATAATTCATTTTTCCATGACTTTAAAAATCAATCTTTCATACCACCCTTTGCTGGAATAAACTAAAAATATAGCAAATGCAAAAAACCACAATAATTGGAATGGAGTACAATACCTTGTAAATATCTCTTTACATCCCCCAGTGGTACTTTATTTTGTTTTCATTTCAACCATTAAAGTATATTCTTATTGGAAATGTACTTTGGATAAGTAGGGGTAAGCCAGTTGGATTTCTGGTTGTCTAGTCAATGTCATAAGTAAGCCTAGCAAAAACCTTGTTCTATTTTTCAATTGAAAAGCAATTATAAATAAATACATATTACAAACAAATGGATGTTTTTAATGACCAATTGAATAAGGACATCCTATCTTAACTGGCCCAAAATTCTTCTGGTAGTGTCAGTTCAACTTTCAGAAGTGCCACTTAAGGAAGTTTCTTTTATTTTTGTTTTTTGTAATGCACTGTTTTTAATCTTTTTTTTTTTTTTTTGTTTTAAAAGCACAATCACTAAACTTTATTTGTAAACCATGTAACTATTAACCTTTTTTGTCATATTGAAAAAATGTTGAGAAGTGTTTTTAACCTGTTTTGTTAATGCTCTGTGTTTGTATTTGGAATATTTGAATGATGAAAGGTGGTGAAGTAACGTGCATACTTTATTGTGGGCCATGAACTGAACAGTTCTTACTTTTCCAGGACTTAAAGAAGAAAAAAGTTCAAGTTTGTTGTGGCCGAAGTTGAAACTTACAAGATTTTCTTATAAGCTCCAATAGAGGCACTGCTTTCTTTGAATTGCCAAATAATGCCCTCAGACTGTAGATTTGTATGATCCTTTTTTTGTCATTCTATAAATTTCATTGACTTTATAATTGGTGCTATTTGAAGCAAAAAAAAATTATACTTATTCACACACAGTCCTGGCCCCACTGGAAAACAAAGCCAAACAAAACTGAACCGCAAAAAAAAAAAAAAAAAAAAAATGGCTGGTGTTCACCAAAAACTAAATGTGTTCATTTAGATAATTTGAAGAGTTACATAGAAAGGATGTGCAGTACTAAGGGAACAATCCATGTGATTAATGTTTTCATTATGTTCATGTAAGAAGCCTCTTATTTTTAGCCATAATTTTGCATACTGAAAATCCAATAATCAGAAAAAATAATTTTGTCACATTATTTATTAAAAATGTTCTCAAATACATCATTCTTTCTTGTGTTGATTTCTTTTTTTCCATCATGTGCTGATCAAATTTATTCCATAATCACAAAGTCTTGCTGTCTTAACATTTCACTGTAATATTACCAGATGAGTAAAAATTATAAAAAACTGGTCTTATTTGTGAGGAAGAGTCCATTTTACTCCTCAGAAATTAAAGATGTAAGATGAATCAAAACCTAAATGTTAGTCATTTGATCAGAATTAACTTTAGTATTTAGGTGTACTAAAATGTTTATGTATGTGACTCTTAATTTCAGTTTACCTATTACTAAAATATCAGGATTCCACTATGATAAATATGATTTGTAAAGTTTAGACCACCTATGTTCTGTCAACAAGAAAATTATATCAGTAACTGTCTGCCTTCATGTTACAAATTCATGTAAACCTGTTAAGATGCAATACCTTTCATATGCCAGGTTACCCATTATGGTTCATTAAATTACAGTTAGTATATTAAAATATTCAACTTTGGGTGGGGGGGTAGGCAGCATGTCTTGGAAATGCCCAGAGCTATGGAATTTAATGAAGTTTTATTGTTGTTTTTTTCCCAATGACACATATTTTTCTCTTTACCTAAATTTGGGGTTTATGAGAATTTGAAAAATTGAAATAAATGGTGTAATTTGAAATTGAATTTTACAAAAATGAAGCAATCACTAGCATGTAGCTAGAGATGGAAGGTCCATAGATCAAGAACTCAATTTCCAAGCTATTTCAAAGAAAAAAATGGAGGAACATGTTTGATGGTCTAATTCTTCTCTTTCCCTTGATGTCTTGACTGTACATGTTGCTGTCTCTCTTATGATTTACAATATATGGTATACATACAAATTATCTGTACATTCTCATAATTTGTATCATAGGGCCTGGGTTTGAGCCCAACTTTTGTCATGGGCTTTGTTTCCCTGGGCATTTTATTTAACCTCTAAGTCTCAGGTACTTCACCTGTAAATTCGATAATACCTACCTCATGGAGCTATTGTCATGACTTCATAAGCTAATGTATGTGACATGGACTCTGTAATCTCCAAAAACAATACAAGATATTGTTATATTTATGGACTCAAATTCATAGCACACAGGCAATCCCCACTTTTCATACACAAGAGCTTGCACAAAAAAACAAGTGTAAGTATGGTATAAAAGGATGGAGGTGGTCCCATTTTTGGTGAGTAAAGTTCACTGTGAAAATACCTAATTGTGGAATAAATGTTTGGTGTTCCTGTTTGTTTCCTTGCTTTTGAATTCCCGAGGGCCACGCTCTGGGTGGTGGTAAGGTATGCATAAATTCAGGTGTGCAAACACATCACTTGAGTTCTTAATAACAGGACTTAGGATCTATTCCAGCTGCTGTCTGCTTAATGGTAGAAAATATAATCTTAATTCCAGTTGATCTTGGTTATATCTGATTTTGTTGGTCCTTTCAGTCTGGATGTTCTTCTCCGTTCCCTCTCCACACAGTGGCATCTAAATTCCAGAGGCTGTCTTGATGTGCAAGAAGTGGGGATGGGGGCTGTTGTCCAAATTTCCCATGTTCTCCATTTGTCAGAACCCATAGTCTGCATCTTCCTTTTTCCAATCTTGATGTCCCTCTTCTTCCATTGACCCCCTCCAGGTAGTGGGAGCCCTTCAAAGTTGGTTGGGTTTGGAGAATAGCAAATAGGACAGTTTGTGGACTCTCCTCCTGCCATGCTGGGGCTCTGGGGAGTTGGATGTGGGGACATTCCTCAGGGCCTCAAAAGACACACTGTGTCTCCTAAGCCACTTGCCATTTTTGAGGTGCATGTGGGTGGGTAGGGAGAATTGGGAATGATAAGCTACTTCTGCAGTTTAAAGGAAATGAGGCTGGGCTCAAATCCAGATGACACATGCTTGAATTTTGGCTCCTGGAATTATTAGCTGTTTAACCATGGGAAAGTTGAAGAATCTGTGCCTTAACCATAAAATGGCAATTATAATACCTACCATACAGGGATGTGAGGATGAAATGAGTTAATATATAAATGATAGTTTTTAATTAGTGCTCAATAAATATTTGCTATTGGACAATACTTTCTGCCTCCCTGTGGTTGGATTGGGAAGTCATACATGGGTCCCTTTGCTTTCCCATTCTCCAAACCCTAACTAAGTAGAAGATGAGAGAGGGAACAGGAAGCAGAACCACATCTGATTCCCTTACCACACCTTTGATCCCTTACCACACCTTTGATTTTTCTCTTCCCCTTAGAGAGGGAGAAAGAGAAAGGAGAGAGGGGTTGGGGTGGGGGAGACTTTTTCCACTTATATTGCTTCCCTACTAGATCTTTAATTTGTTAGACCTGAGCTCTGGCTCAGAAAGCCTTCATTCTGCTTCACAGTTCAAAAATCTAGTTTGCAAATCTTATGATACTGTTCAAACTTACAAAGACCACTTAAAAATAATGGGTTATAAATAACTTTCAAAGCATTGCACTGTGCATTTTTACAAGTGTAAAATATGGAATCCCATCTCAGCAACACTAATATTAAACAACTTTAATGATTTGACTCAAAGGCAACTTAACCTTCCAAATATACATCACTTCATCAGAAAAGAACTTAAGTAGTTGCTCAAAGTCATAGCACATTGTTTTTAATTCAGAATTTTTAATTGCTTTGCCTAACCCAGCAATCCCATTGCTCTGATTTCTGCATCTCTCTACAGGAAAGTGAAATATTTTTAACATCCTTTTTATTTTTTAATTTTCATTTTTAAAATGGACTAAGATTTTTATCGTAATCCCTTACTATAGTGAATGCTCAAGGTATTCTGGGAAAAAAGTCAAGAAAAATAAAAAATTGCTTAGACTAATAATGTGCCTATGCATAGGATTAGCATATATTCAGAAGCTAACATATTTTAGCTTGATGATTTAATATCAACCATTGTTAATTAAGCCTCACATATTTCAAGTGTGCATAATTAAACAGTCATTTTGAATAAACTCTATTTCTTATCCCACTATATGATACAGTGCCAAAAATACGATTCCCTGACTATTCCCCCAAGTTAGTCACGCTCTACAAATATAGGAGTTTGATTATGTTACTTAAAAACTTTCGTTCACACTTTCTACTCTGATTTCTATCTAGGCATTCATTCATTGATTCAACAATCTACTGAGCATTTGCTATGTGCTAGGAAGAAAGGTGACTAAATTCTGGAAGTGATCACAATATAATGGGAAGCAGATAACACACATACATGCATACACACACAGCAAAGTGTGATCCATGTTTTAGTAGAAGTATTTACTTGGCAATAAAGGACCTCATTGAAACTTTGAACAGGAATAAGAGACATTTTGTCTGGATTATGAAGGACTGAAAGGGAAATTAATCCATCTGTAACAATAAAACCTGATTTGTGTCAAAAGTACTCTCTCTCCCTTCTACTTAAAAAAAAGCATATCAAATACCTTTTAGTATTAAAGTATATTTAGATAAATCAAGTAGACCAATTCTTAATTATGTTTGAGAAATGCAATTTGGATTATTTTGGTTTTTTATTGCTTAGTTTCCATCATTTTCCAACCAAAATACTTTCAGAATCATGTATACTTAAATAATCAACCAACTGAAGTATAAGAGGATTAAATGATTTAAAAAATATTGAGTATCTGGGATTGAATCATTTTCTTTTTTATTTAATATCTCTCTTCCATAATAGGTGGTGTCATTAATGATGCTTCTGAACACAGTTTACATAAAACTCAACTCAATATGGCTAAACGATAAAAGAAATTCATGATGTAATGAAACTGGGAAATGTCCAGCCAAAGGGCTCTGATCAAACAAGTTTCAATCAAGGCCCTGGCTCCATTTGTCTCTGAATTTCTGCTCTGCTTTGTTCCATGTTTTGCTCTCTTCCTCAAGCAGCTAGCAAGGCAGCCACAGCAAACCAAACCTCAAGAAAACCTCACATGACAAAGTTCAAAGGCAGAAAGACAAAAGCAAGTAAACTTCTCAGAATTCTCTAAAAATGCATCGCAGTGGTCTCAATTTTGACACTGCCCTTTCCAGGACTATTCCTATGTCCAGTGAAATACCATGTACTGATTGATGTACTGGGTTCCCTGAGACCTATCAGGTTCTTCTCAGGATGGTTTATTGATGAGAATGGGTGATGGGAAAGCATACAACAATGAACAAAACGCTTGAGCCGTTAGTCTGTGCTCTACTTTTACTCCTTATGGTTAAACTTTGAGTTTAAGCTTAGAGTATGCAGTTTGTGTGTTGATTTTTAAAATTGGCTACAAATTCTCTGACATTCCCCTCATCAAGAGGCTAGGTAGATGTCCTCTCCCCTTGAATCTGAGTAAGATTGTGACTGCTTCAATCAATAAAATAAGGTTATTGACTTCCGATGTTAGGTCATAAAAGCCCATGCTACGTCCTCCTGGTTCTTTTTGAACTTTTGCTCTATAGAAGTTTCCTCTGGGGAAACTCACTCTTGGAATCCAGTCACCATGCTGTAAAGAGCCTAGCCACTTAAAAAGGCCATGTGTAGGTCAACAGTCTTCACTGAGTTCAGCTTTACTGCCAGTATTGGAGTGTGATGATTCCAACCCCCAGCTGTTCATGACTTACCAGCTAGGGTCCCAGACTTCGTGGAGCAGCCCGTGAAGATGTTCAAAGACAAGCCATTCTTGCTTTGCCCCATCAGAATTCCTGACCCACACATCCATGAGCATAAAAAATTGATGGTATTTTATGCCAGTAATTTTGGAATGATTTATTGCCCTACAATATGTAACTGGAACTGCTTAAATGGCTCTTGAGTCAACATGAGATTATTGAGCTTGGAAACAGGAAAAAAGATATGAGAATTGAGGGACATGTCAGGAATTTAGGCAACAGCATATGTTTTAAAAAGGAAGAAGTTTTTGAATTAGGATAACTTTTAAAACTCTATGACTGCTATCTCCCTAATGATCCTAGTAATGTGTGACTCAACTTTAGAGACTCTTCTGCCCCTAACATGCACATCAAGTTGCTGCTTCTCAGATTTTACTTTATAAACCACAAGTGTGGTGTTCTTTCCCCCTTAGATACCATGTGCTAGAGACTCCTAGGGGTTTTTGAAATAAATTTCGAAATTCAGGCCACAGCTCTTCTGCTAGTAGCTAGAACCCAAGTAACTCAATGTGATCTTAACAGTTTTATTTGTTCTTGTTTTCTTATCCTACCTTTAATCTTTTCATATATTCTTCATTTGTAACTTCTCCAGGGCAAAGAGAATGATTAGAGGGGAATAGAACATATTCTAATTTTAATTCCCTATATTAAAGATAAAGGCTTAATGGAGAAAATATGTAATTTAAAACTTCTGGAGTACTTTCACTATTCATATTATCCCACTGCTTCTTTACAATTTTTTTGGAATTTTGCAATTTGGAATGTATTTAAGCACATTTAAAATGCCACACATACCATAACTTTAAATATGTTAGTTTGCATATGAGACACTGGAGACTGACAGTGGTTAGATGACTTGTCCAAAGTCATGCAGACAGACTAAGACTCAAAGACAGATAGACAAATGTCCATTACTCTAGACTTGACTATAATGTTTTATAGTTAGTCTCTGCTTTTATCTCTTTATAATTATATTTTAATATTTTATATTAACACTTATATATACAAAAATAAAATAATTTTGATGGAATGATGAAATGCGTATCACCTGAATTTACTGCATTACCAATTTAGAGAAAATATATATTTCAGTATTTCCTCAATTAATATCTCAAGTATCCCATGCCCTTGCGAACAGTTGAATTTGTAGTCCTTCCCCACCTTAGATTTTCCAACAATAAATGGAGATCATGCAGTCCAAAGGGGATTTAGTCAAGCATTAAATTCTGAGAGAGAATTTGTGGCTGAAGAGTTTAATATTGCCATTCATTCTTGGTGACAAGGTGTCAGTATTGTAAACTGGTGCTGCAAGTTGATGTCTATGTACTACTAGCAGATATTATTGTTCCTCTAGGAGCCTACACAAAACATGCTATGTCTCCATGTTGGCTGTCAGGGCAATAGGGTATTTTTGACTGGGTCCCAGAGAGCTTTCAGAATTAGCAACAAGTAAGAATTATGCTTATGTCAAACTAAAAGCAGCTTGTTCCCAAGAAGGTTTAGTGTTTGAACAAACATTGCCAGTCCACATTTCCCATATCCTCAGGGATCTTGAATACTTCATTATTAGACTTCAGTCTGGAGCTACTTTGATCCACTGGGTGGGCGGGAGTGGGGGGTGCATCTCACAATCAACAAATTTAAGGGAACATGGGTTATTACTACAGCAGCCAAAGAGATCTTTATTAAAATATGTTTGCTCATATCATTCCTCTTCCCAAAAGCTTCCCTTACTTCCTATCTCACTCACAGTAAAATGCAGAGCCACCTGAGCCCTCTCCTCTTTTTCTGTACCACCTACAATTAGTCTCCAGTCCCATGCCCTCCTTATTGCTACAAGAATATATCCTACAGTCTCCCACCTCTGAATATTTGCATTTGATATTTCCTGTGCCTGAAATACCCTCCCTCTAGTTCTCCCCAGTGACACACTCCTTTCAAGTATTTCCATAAATGATGTTTCCTAAATAAGACCTTCCATGACCACCCTATTAAAAATTTCTCCCTACTCACCATACGCTTTCTCCTTCCATGCTATATTTTCCCCCATAATATCTCTTTGGGATTTTCTCTGTTTATCATCTGCACTCCCACCAGAAGCAAAGTTCCTTGAGGGATTTTTGTGTTCTGTTCACAGTAGCTAAACAAAACCTGTTATATTATAGGTACTCAAAAGATATACATTGATAAATTGAGCCAGATTGGCAGCTGTATTCAATATAGGCAGTAACAAAATATTTTCTAGGAGAAAACTGATTCTTTCAAGATTGGTCTTTGAGGTGGATTTCAATTATGCAAGTGTACATAAGTAGACACCTATTTGCCTAAGTGAAGAGAGTTAGAGATATTTTGTTTCTATGGGGCTTAGTAAAAGCTATCACTCTTCTGAATAGATTTGGGGAGAGGAGGGATGATATTTAAGAAGCCCATATGCCTTCTGGACAGGAAAATAGTGTCCCCAAACTTTGCTCCCCCAAATTTGAAGTTAGTAATACTTACACAAGTGGATGCTCACCCCTTCACACCCATTCTTCTTTATACACTCAAATTACATTATCTATCATTACAATCACTCTTGGAAATCCTACTATATTTCTTTTATCCTGTAATTATTCTCATTCTTCAAGATAAGTATCTCATTTCCTAAACCTCTATTTCTTCCTCCCCAAGGATGATAAGAAATACTTCTTATTTCATTAAGAACAAACAGCCAGAAGAGAATTTCTCCAACATACTCTACAAACTATCAACATACCTGCACCTGTTTCCACTTATTGTAATTTCATTCCTGTTAAAATGGATGAACTGTCCGTGCTCCAATTTAACACCAGTCCCTTCAGTTGTCCACTAGAACCCATCCCCTCTTACCTACTCAAGGACATCAATCCTATAGGGTAAGCTTAAAAACATGTTGTGATATCTTTCCTTTAAAAGTCCCCCTAAGTTCCATATCTCCCTCCTCTGTCCCATTTTTCTGCCTCCCTTACAAGTTGTTTGTACTTGATTTTTCTAATTTATCTCCACAGCTACACTAAAATAATCCTTGTTAGTCATTACTGACCTCCATCTTGCAAAATGTAATGATAAATTCTCAGTCATCTTACTTGATCTGTAAACAAGAAGTCAACTCCCCCCCACCCGCCCCCCCATACAAACACAGTCTGTCAGCAAATTCTAGGTGCTCTATCTTCAAAATATTTCCAGGCACTGTTCTCTTCTCTCTACCTGCATTACTATCCCACTCAAGTTCAGCCACTCCAATATCTCTCCTAGATTATTGCAATCACTTCCTAATTTGTTATCCCAGTGACATTTGTCCCCAACCTAGACCATTCTCCATCCTTCAGCTAGTGTTTCATGTTTAAAAGTAAGGCTACCAGTCACTCCAGTGACTTCCCAACTAACTCAGAGTAAAAGTACAAATTCCTATAATGAATCACAAAAATCTACAAGTTGCCCCACTCTGCCCTCATGGCCGTCTGTTTCTTATCTCACCTCCTGGTGCTATCCCTTCTACTTTGCTGTGCAGTTACCCTCCAGCATTTGCCTTAAATGACTGGGATAATCTTCTCCTTGATATTTACTCCCTCATTTCCTTTAGGTATTTTACCTTACCGGTGAGAATTTCCATGACCATGCCACATTAAAAAACAGCCCCGCACAGGTATTTATCGTCTACTCCCCTAGAATGCTGGCTTCCCAAATATTACAACACAACTTGTTGATAAGACAGAGCTGAATTTTTTGCTTACCAGAGTGAGGTCAAACACAATATAGAAAGTAGTTTGGTAGCATCTTGGATGTAGAAAAACCAGGTCAGATTTTATTGAGATTTTGAAATTTTGTTTAAGGTCAGTCTTTCAATATTCGGCAGGGGATTAGAGGGAAGGGGGGTGGTTGATTAGGATGGGATAAGGATCATGATAAAGCAATTTAGCTTTGGTGGATACAGTAAGTCACAGCTTTTGAGGCAAAGCTTTCAAAGAGATTTAGGGGGTCAATTGTCAGTTGATGCTTTCTATTGAGTTAGTCTGGATTTTTGGAAAGTTTCTGTAATAAAAAATAAACTTATCTCTCTGGGCAGGAGTTTCTTGGAATAGTAAAATTATGCTAATAAAGCATACTTTGGAATAGTAAAGTTATGTAATGTAAAGAATAAACTATGTGGGAGATAAGTAGTTTCTAAATTTGTTTCTAAACTTAAGCTGTGGGTAGAGTTAGATGATTTGGTTTTCACATCTCAGTGGGAGCCTCTGTCAAAATCTAGGGATTTTTGCATGTTTTCTTCACAGTGCCCAGAACAAAGTCTAGTCTATCACAGGACATCAGTAAACACGTATGGATGAATTGAGTTGACTTGCCAGGTGTACTCATAGAGGAAATCACAAAAGGTTATCTGTGAGAAAAATCTTTATCCTGTTCTGTATTCTCTTATACTTTACACATATTTACTTTTTATTTAGTTGTTTTGTTTTTTTATTATTTGTATATTATCACTGGAACACAACTTCCAGGAGGGTGGGAAATTTGATTTATTCACTTTTATACCCACAAGACATTGAATGCCTGTGCAGCCTATAGTAGGCATTCAAAAAATATTTGCTGAATAAAAGTTAGTAGTGATAGTTTCTCTTTTTCCTGCAATTACTAGGTGCTTGACACAATGCTAACTTTTCCTTGTATATTATCATATAATTCTCTAAATAACCCTATGAATCAGGTACTTGCCCTATTTTAAATTGAGGAAAGCTAGAAATAGGTTGTGGCAGAAGGAGAGTTTGAGGCAAGAATATCCACCCACACGGCTCCTGCTCTCAACCACTACTCTATTTGATCCTTTATGCTTAAAATTTCTACTGCTTTTAATAACCACATTAATACTAATTTTAATTATTGAGGAGCTCCACACTATTTTTTTTTGTCTCCTCAAGTTTTGAAAATAAATCATTTTGAATTTTAATTTGACTATGGGCAAAAGAGATGGTTGGCTGACTCCAATCCCCACCCCCCCAATGTTAAGAGGTCTGCTTAACATTAGCAATGTTTCTTAACTTAAAAAATGCAGAAAGAGGGAAGGAGTCACCTTTCATTTGGTGTGCCAAATCAGTAAAGTATTACCTGTTTCCCATCCTCCCAGACCTCTTATTAATGAACTCTATGGGGGCAGTTTACTAGCTTGGCTGATAACACACTTTTGAATGATGCGTCTAAAATCATGGAAAGTAAAATTAGACATAAAATAATCCTAAGAGACTCAACAGTGAAAAAAAAGATGTTGGCATCTTAATTTTTCCTACATTTTTATACTCTAAAATTCTTTCAAATAAAGCCAGAATGTTGTAAAATAAATGGAATAAGGTATTGTGAGCCTTTTTTTCTGCCAAAAAAGAAAACATACCACAAATGTAGATATCAGAAATAGAATCTACACACACTATATACCACATATAGTAAAGTAACTCAATATCTTCCTGTATAATTTAAATTACCCTTGTATTTTATGAGAAAATGTTTTCTTCCAGACAAGAAAATGAGTTTTAGAAACATATGAAGATTTTAGCTTCATATATCAATACAAAAACAAGTTCTCCTCTTGTTTCTTATGAAGATAGGTCCTGCTATTTTAAAGAGAAATTGTAAAGAAAAAATTTATTTACTCCTTCCTGTTCTCCTTTAATATAATTGCCAACAATTTTACTGAAGAGCATAATATTTTTACCACTTAATCTTGGTTCAATGGCAAATTGTTAAATATCAAATTAGTTTGCTTTATGTTAAAAAATTTGGAAAGTTCCCTTTCTAGTACAATTTTTTATAAAGCATTTTAAAATTCCAAATTTATTCTGGAAATGCATAAAATGTAAATTTTAAAAACAAATACAGTTTTAAAAGAAAAGATTTGTTTTTGGATTCTATTAAGAGCTATTCTTTGAACCCCCAACCTCACTTTTTAAGGAAAAGATTTTGTTTTTGATTTCTACTAAGACCTACTGTTTGAACCACCATCCCCACTTATGGCTTATATTTCAAATTCAAGGAAGTAGCAGGAAAAGTAGTTGACTGCTGGATCGATTGCCAACAATAAGAACCTATAAGTAGCTACTCTGCAAATTACTCTGCCAATTACAGAGTATACTGGATTGGAATTAAACATGACTAGTTGAAAACACATTAATCCTAACCTTTCCCTAAACCCCACTAAAATAAAATTAAAAAGAATAGAAAAAATTGTAAAATAACTTGGGAAAATACAATAATAGAGAGATGAGGGCTGTGGTGGTTTGAAGTTGTTTGCACACCAGAAAAACATGTTCTAAATCTAATCCATTCCTGTGGGTGTCAACCCATTATAAGTGGGTCAACTTGGCCAGGTGATGGTATCCAAGTGTCTGGTCAAGCAAGCACAGGCCTAACCATTATTGCAAGGACATTTGTGGCTGGTTAATAAACCAGAAGGCTGGTTTATTAAATCATCAGTCAATTGGTTGCAGCTGTAACTGATTACATCAATGAAAGGCATGTCTTCCACAATGAGAGAATGCAATCAGCTGGATTTAATCCAATCAGTTGAAGACTTTTAAGCAAGACAGATAGAGGACCTTCACTTCTTTGGTTGAGCAGTGAAGTGTTTCCTGAGGAGTTCATTGAAGTTGCCAGTTTGTTGCCTGAGGAGTTCATTGAACATCTTCATTGGAGTTGACAGTTTGCTGTCTGCCCTATGGAATTTGTACTCATGCATACCCACAGTTGCATGAGACACTTTTATAAATCTTATATTTATAGATATCTCCTGTTGATTCTGTTTCCCTAGAGAACCCTAACTAATACAGTAAGTAAGATCTTTCAATGGAGGTAACTCAGTTAAAGTGTGACCCATCTTATGCAGGATGGGTCTTAATCTTAGCACTGGAGTCCTTTATAAATGGAATGAATTCAGAGAGAGAGAGAGAGAAAGGGAGAGAAAGAGAGAAAGAGAGAGAGAGAGACAGTGTTATGAAGCAAGAAACTGGAAGCATCAAAATTCAGAAGAGAAGGGAAAGACCAGCAGACATCACCATGTGCCTTGACATGTGGCAGAGGAGTCAAGGATCTCCGGCAGCTGGACTTGGGAAGGAAGCATTGTCTTGATGATGCCTTGATTTGGAAACTTTCTCAGCCTCAAAACTGTAAGCTAATAAATTTCCATTGTTCAAGCCAAACCATTTCATGATACTTTCTTTGAGCAGTCCAGGAAACTAAACCAGGACAGTGGGGGTGCTGCTATTGCAAATACCAAAAATATTTAAATGGCTTTGGAATTGGGTAAAGAGTAGAGGCTGGAAGAATTGTGAGGTGCTTGATAGAAAAGACTGATCTGAAGAGACTGTTAGTAGAAATATGGATGCTGAAGATACTCCTGATGAGGTCATAGAAGAAAATGAAAAATGTGTCATTGGAAATTGGAGGAAAGGCAATTCTTTTAAAGTGGCAAAGGACTTGGCAAAATTGAGTTCTGAAGTTGGATGGAAGGGAGAATTTGAAAGCAATGAGCTTGGATATTTAGCTGAGGTGATTTCTAACCTAAATGTGAAAAATGTTGCATGATTTCTCCTTCTCCTTGCAGCTTACAGTAAAATGTGGGAGGATAGGGATAAGTTGAGAACTGAACTCCTAAGCACAAGAAAACAGAAATTGATGGTTTGGAAAACTTTGAGCTTCTGGAAAATGATTCCCAGAAAATAGTGCTCCATGTGAGGGTTTAACTGAACATAGATCCAGTCAATCATTCCAGTGCAAGTCAGGATTGGAGGTGCAGTTATCCAGGAAAGATCTGTGGAAAGCACTTTTGTCTTCTGGTTTGGACCCCTGGGTACTACATGTAAAACTATTAAGTTTTTTGCATGATTTGTATCAGCAGAACCACTGCCAGCCTGTACTACAAGGGGCAGAAAAGGGACAGATTGAAGTAAAGCTCACTCAAGGGCAGAATCATGGAAGCTGAGGTCTGGACCAAAGATGTCTTCTCAGACCAAGAGAGTAGACCCACTCATGTGTGTGGAAAGGGTGAGTATGCCCCAGCACTTGGAGTGGTTGGGCTTTCTGCCCCACTTTCAGGAAGTGTGCTGTCATGCCAGTCTTCAGAGAGGGTGGAGCATATTCCCCATGGATTACAGAGAGTCTGGCTGCCACCCAACTGTTCTGAGAGTGTTGAGTCTGTGCCCTAGAGATTGTGGAGAGTCTGGCCATCACCCCAGTGTTCCCAGAGGGTGGGACTTCACCCCAGTATTTGGGGAGAGAATGGCTGCTGGGCAAGTGCTTAGAAAGGGTGGTTCTGTTCTCCATCAGGACTGGAGGACTAAATATTGCTTTGCAGATGATTCTCAGACTTTGAAATCTAATGGAGTATGCCCTGAAGGATTTGGGAATTCTTTGGGACCTGTGACTCCTGTTTTCCTTCCAATTTCTCCCTTCTGGAAAGTAAATTTTTATCCTATGCCTATTCCTCTATTGTATATTGGAAGCAGATAACTTGATCTCTAGGTTTGACAATCCTGGGGATTGTGCCCCAGGTCACACCACACCTGTAACTGATTTTGATGAGACTTTGTACTTAGTATTGTTACTGAAATTACTTAAGGCTTCAGGAATATTGTGAAGGAATGAATATATTTTGTGTATAGAAAGAACATGTCTTTTTGGGGTCCAGAGATGGAGTGTGGTGGATTGAAGGTGCGTTTAACCAAGAAAAAAATATGTTCTGAAATTTAATCCATTTCTGTTGGTGTAAAACCATTGTACAGAAGACCTTCTGATGAGGCTACTTCAATTAAGGTGTGACCCACCTCATTCAGGACAGGTCTAATCCTATTACTGGAGTCGTTATTACTAGAGTCCTTTATAAACAGAATGAATACAGAGAGAGAGAGAGAGAGAGAGAGAGACAACATGCGCCATGGAAGCAAGAAGCTGAAAGCAACAAAACCTGGAAGAGAAGGTAGAGAACAGCAGATGCTGCCATGTACCTTGCCATGTGGCAGAGGAGCAAAGGATCTCCAGCAGCTGGTCTTCAGGAAGAAAGCATCGCATTATGATGCCTTGATTTGGACATTTTCTTGGCCTCAAAACTGTAAACTAATAAATTCCCAGTATTTAAACCTGGCCAATTTCATGGTACTTGCTTTGGACAGCCTAGGAAACTAAAACAAGGGTCAATAATAGATCTGAAACAATTCTTTAAAGATAGACATCAAACTTTGCAGCTGATGATGACTTTTCAGATCATAGAAATTTGAGGTCTATGGGCCCTGAGAGAGAAACCAACATGACACACCGGTCACATCATAATATACATATACATAAAGTTTTAAGGAAGAAAAGTGACTATTATTAATAAGAATTAATTACAGGAAAAAATACAAAAAAATATATAAGAAAAGGAAATGACTCATCTAGGAACAATATTGTTATTGTCAAAATAAGACAAACTTCGCATGTTAATTTAAGTAACATCTCAAAATGGAAAATGGATGGGGGAAGGACAATATGTGTGTTTAGGGCATGTGTGTTTAAGAGAGCTAAGTTCTTATTTTTATAAGGGGGTATCAATAAATAATATCTAAAATTTGAATGGTCAAAAATATGCAAATATATTATTTAGAAATATGGATATGAATATGAGAAGAAACGACTAACAAGAACTAGTGGTGTCTGAGAATTGGTACTTGAATGGGGAAGGCTGGGCAAGGTAATGCTTGTGTTTTATTTTTGTTATAATCTTGTAGCACTATTCAAGTATAAGAACTTTGTGTATGTCTTCATTTGATTAACAGAAACCTAGGGAGAAGTTGTAATCAATGTTTGGTTATTCACTACCATCATGGACAAAAAGAATCTGTAATATCGAGCTGAGGGAAGCAATGTGGTATGATGGAAATGTATGGTTTGTGCAATCCTTGATGTCCAATGTGGGCATTTCCACTCCTTAGCTGTATGATATTGTGTTTGTCATTTGACTTCTCTGATTTTCAGTTTCCTGGTTTGTAATCTAGAGGGTGATAAAATCTATTACATGGGGTGGTAGAGTCTTAATGAGGTAATGGTTAAAATATCTAATACAGTATTTGGTATATTGTTTGATGTTTAAAATGTATGAAATATTTTTAAAAGAATTCATAGTCTGGTAAGCCTGTGGTTCAACATTTCAGTCTCTTCTTAGAATACATTTTTTTCAAATAAGTAATTAACATTATCTCCATTAAAGCAAACAACAAGGATAATCCTATTTAACGAAATTTAGCATCTGTTTTTACTCTTTATAGTGTAAAAGGGGCACTTCCTATATCTGGGTTCATCACTTGGTGCGGCCAATAGAAGTCACACCAAACCAGCTGCCTCCCAAATATGATAGCACTAATTATAAAATTTAAAGACTAGAATTGTTTTAAAAATCAACTTATCTTGGCCTCAGAATATACTTCATATAGCTATAATGGTTTCCTCACAGTTGTAATACTAACCAGGGAATACTGTAGAGCAAAAAACTATTTTGGACCAGGTATTTCATGGCAAATTTCAGTGTTATCGATAAGGCCTTTGGCGCAAACAGGAGTAGAGATGACATTACACCTTAGGGGGTCTCCTTAAAAGATTGAGTAATACAATAATCATTAGCTAGTAGAAAAGACAATGGATCAGAAAGATGAAAGGAAAAACCAAATGTAGTTTGTATGGATAATTTGTAGAACTAAAGGGCAACAGATGAAATAGAAAGGTGATCAGTGGCTAAAAAATGCCAGTAGTAAGTGAAAGAACAAGGCATCAAATGTTAATCATTACACTGATAGAATGGTAAGCAACTGGTATTGCCTGCCCATTACTCTGCCAAAACCACCTAATTTCTTTACAAAGCCTGTTTAGTGCTGTCTGTATAGTACAGGAAGTAAATGCCAAATAGACCCATTTCCAGGTCCTAAAATGAAAGGAAAAATTTTTTACTTTAGTACTTAACATATGTACTATGAAACCACTAAACTAGGTTTAAGAGGAACTATTTGAAATGGGTCAATGCATGTGGTTCTGTATATTTTTTAGTGTAATATGGAGATCCAGTGTAAAAGAATTCATTACCAGATGTTTGTCCCAATGACTTCCTCTATTTTTTGTCTGCTTTTCCTTCTACCTCCTTCCTTCATGTACTTTTAGGTTGAATAAAGGGATAGTTTTCTTCAGGTCATGACAAGTTTTATGTCGAATATGGGATATACGAAGAATAAAGCACATTCAGAGTCCATGTAATCACCATCATATAAACTAGCTCATAAACTTCCTTTTGTGAATTATGTTTAGATTCTTTACCCTTAGGGTTGGTGAAGGTTATCTTCATCTATATGTTTTGGCATGCCTAAAACATTCCATGACTGGTCTTGTTTAGCTCCATTTTGAAGAATAAACCTCAGTGCCAAAACCACCTGGAAGGTAGATGCTGTAATCCTGCATTTTTGATTTTAGAAATCAAATTCCTATCCTCTAAAAATTTAATCAGTGGATCACAGCTAAAACAATTTTGCAAAAGGTGTGTTTGTACCAGATCAACCTGATTATGTGTGGTTATGTGTGATTATTAGAGATCAAAGAGGTAATTTTATGCCTTAGTGTTTATCCTTATGAAATTGTACTTTCAACTCTTTCGTTACTTTACCACTTCTTTTGCTTCAAGGATTGGTTGACATAACTTCCGTTCTTGTTCACTCTAATTTAGATTGTTACCTGGGGCTTGGCAGCAGTGGGAAAAGAAGGTTCCAACTCCTTCTTTGAAAAACAAAACATTAAACATGTATTTCCCTTGCCCTAGGGAAGCTGTGAGTCCTAAGGGCTCTAACTTAGAGAGGGAGAAAAAGGGAGAGGGAGGAGGGAAAGGAGACTGAGGGAGAGAGAGAATCTCATTGGGCTAGTGCTTTATTGTAAGGCATGAAAATACTCTTGCCCATCTTCACTCTGGGGTGGAATAGAGGACAGAGTCCAGCCACTGTGGTGTCTGGACATTGGAAAAGAGGTTGGGAAAAAGAGAGAGTATGGGGAAAAGGGGTCTGATGTGATATGAAATTTTAGTTAAATGGTAATTTGGGGGAATAATGCTAGCCATAGAACTTTCTGGAATCAGAGATTGGTATTAAGGTCTTCAGGCCAGAAAGAACTGAGCTCTTTCCAAGAACTGAAAGTCCCCAGTGGTGCAAGCATGGAGATTAAAGAGGAAAAATGTTCTTGAAGACACTGATGAGGCAGGCAGCTTGTGAAATTAGAAAGAAAATGCACTGCAAGGTTGGAGTACCATAGGAAAATGCCTAAATTTGCCAAGAAGGTGCAAAGTGGGAAGCACCTTAGTAAAATTATCACAGTCTGCTTGTTAACCAACCTTGGAGGCCCAGAAGCTTAACTTTGTTAAGTAAGTATTGGTTGGTTCAGGGCACAGACACTGGAATCAAGTAGATAGGGGTTTGAAACTCTGAACCCCCACCTACTAGTTAGAGAACTGTTAGGGATATGACTCAGCTTTTCTACTTTTCAATTTTCTGTTCTGGAAAACGGGGATAATAGTACCTACTTCATAGAATAATGAAGGATTAAGTAAATTAACATCTGTAAAGCTCTTAGCATAAGACCTAACACATTTGAAGAGCCCTGTAAACAACAATTTTTATTCTTAAGGGACAGATTCAGAGTAATTTCATAAATCAGGATGAAATTTTGTTAACATATTGTGGGGAATGGTTGGTGATGTCCCTTTGTCTGCCATTCCTATCCAGAAGGAAAATCACATAGGAATTTGTAATCAAAAGGTTGCTTATGAAAGCAGTATAAAAGCAAGGGCAGTTAATTCTGTGAATCAAATGTCAACACGGTTAAGGTGGAAATAATAATTTCCATGCAAAGACAGATCTGGCTAGCGCAACCTTATCCCTGGACAATGCCTGAGAATGTTCTGCCAATATTCATACATTTTCTTTTACTTACAAACTGCTGTGTGAGACCTTCTTTTCTTTGGAAATGTTAATGAATTCAATTAGATTGCTTAAAACAAACTGCAGCCATTTTGCCCTTTTAAGATTACTTTGCTTTTATCTGCTCTGATGCTTTGAATTTCTTTTATACTTTAATTCTCCCAGGATAACCTTTTTTTCTAGGTACTTGTCCACAATACTGCACTGTTTCTTATAATCCCAATAATTACTACCATCACCTCAATCCATTCCCAAAGTTTTAAGTTCAACCTCGTTAACAATTCTGTACATATTAGGTAACCACTCCCACTTCTCTAACTTCTGCTATCTCTAGGTCCCCTATATTCTATATTTTAAGACTCGGAGTTTATATTTTCTAGGTGGTTCATGTTAGTGAAATCATACAATACCTGGTCTTTTTGAGTCTGGCTTATATCATTCAGCATTATGTCCTCAAGATTCATCCATGTTGATCACATTCTTCAGGACCTCTTTCCTTCTTAACTGCATAATGGTCCATTGTATGTAAATAACACATTTTGTTTATTCTCTCATCTGTTGATGGACTCGGATTGTTTCCATATTTTGGAAATTGTGAATAATGCTGCTATGAACATTGGTGTGCCACTGCTTCCAGATCTTCTGGGCATATACCAAGTAGCGAAATTACTGAATCGTAGGGCAACTCAACATTTAATTTTCAGAGGGACGGCAAAATTGTCTTCCACAGTGGCTGTACCATTTTACATTCCCACCAACAATGCATAAGTATACCAATTTCTCCACATTCTCTCCAACATTTGCAGTTTCCTGTTTGTTTTATAGTGGCCATTCTTACAGGTGTGAGGTGATATCTCATTGTGGTTTTGATTTGTATTTCCCTAATAGCTAATGAAGATGAATATCTTTTCATGTGCTTTTTAGCCATTTGTATTTCCTCTTTGGGAAATGGGAAAAATGTGTCTTTTGCCCATTTTATAATTGGGTTGTTTGTACTGTTGTTATTGAGTTGTAGGATTTCTTTAAGTATACTTATATCAGTCTCTTATCAGATGTCTGGTTTTCAAATATTCTCTCCCATTGAGTTGGCTGCCTCTTCACCTTTTTAACTAAGTCCTTTGAAGCACGGAAGTATTCATTCTTGAGAAGTTCCCATTTATCTATTTTTTCTTTCATTGCTTGTGCTTTGTGTGTAAGGTCTAAGAAGCTACCTCCTATCACTAGGTCTTGAAGATGTTTCTCTATATTTTCTTCTAGGGGTTTTATGGTACTAGCTCTTATATTTAGGTCTTTGACCCACTTTGAGTTAATTTTTGTATAGGATGTGAGATACAGGTCCTCTTCTATTGCTTTGGATATGGATATCCATTTCTCCCAGTCCCATTTATTAAAGAGACTATTCTGTCCCAGTTCAGTGGATTTGGGGGACTTGTCAAAAATCAATTGATCAATAGCTCTCAATTAAATTCCATTGGTTAATACATCTGTCTTTGTGCTAGTACCATGCTGTTTTGACCACTGTGGCTTTATAATAAGCTTTAAAGTTGGGAAGTGTAAATCCTCCCACTTCATTCTTCTTTTTAAGAATGTTTTTGGCTTTTCAAGACCCCTTTCCCTTCCAGATCAATTTGATAACTAACTTTTCCAAGTCTGCAAAGTAGCTTGTTAGAATTGTGATTGGTATTGCATTTAATCTGTAGATCAATTTGGGTAGAATTTACATCTTGACAATATTTAGCTTTCCTCTCTAAGAGCACAAATATCTTTCCACCTATTTGAGTCTTTTTTTTATGACTTTCAGCAATGTTTAATAATTTTCGTGTACAGGTCTTTTATATTCTTGGTTAAGTTTATTCCTAGATACTTATTCTTTTAGTTACTATTGTGAATGGAATTTGTTTCTTAATTGCCTCCTCAGTTAGGTCATTACTAGCATATAGAAACTACTGATTTTTGTGCATTAATCTTGTATCCTTGCTGAATTTTTTTACTGGCTCAAGTAGCTTTGTCATAGATTTCTCGGATTTTCCAAATATAGGATCATGTCATCTGCAAATAAGGAGAGTTTTACTTCTACCTTTCCAATTTGCATGCCTTTAATTTATTTTTCTCACCTAATCACTCTAGCTAGAACTTCTAACACAATGCTGAGTAACAGTGGTGAGAGTGGGCATCTCTGTCTCATTCCCGACTTTAGGGAACAGTCACTCACCATTGAGCATGATGCTGGCTGTGGATTTTTCATATATGCCCTTTATCATATTGAGGAAGTTTCCTACTATTACTAACTTTTGAAGTGTTTTTAACAGAAAAGGATGCATAATTTTGTTGAATGCCTTTTCAGCATCAATCAAGATGATTATGTGATTTTTTCCCATTTGATTAGTTAATATGTTGTGTTACAATGATTGATTTTCTTGTGTTAAACCATCGTTGCATGCCTGGAATAAACCCCACTTGGTCATGGTGTGTAATTCTTTTATTATACCATTGGGATTCAATTTGCTAGTATTTTGTTGAGAATTTTGCATCTATATTCATTAGGAAGATTAGTCTGCAGCTTTCCTTCGTTGTAGTGTCTATCAGGTTTTGGTCTTAGAGGATGTTAGCTTCATAGAATGAGTTAGGTATTGTTTCTTTTTCTTCAATCTTTTAGAAGAATTTGAGTAGGAATTGTGTTAGTTCTTTTCGGAATGTTTGGTAAAGTTCCCCTATGAAGCCATCTGGCCCTGGGCTTTGCTTTGTCAGAAGGTTTTTGATGACTGATTGAATCTCTTTACTTGTGATTGGTTTGTTGAGGTCTTCTACTTATTCTTTAGTCAGGATAGGTTGTTTATGTGTTTCTAGGAAATTTCATTTAAATTGTCTAGTTTGTTTGTGTACAGTTGTTCATATGATTTTGAAAATTTCTTCAGGGTCCATGGTAATGACCCCCCTCTCATTTCTGTCTTTGTTTATTTGTGCCTTCTTTCTTCTTGACTTTGTCAGTCTAGCTAGGGGTTTTCCCTTTTATTATCTTCTCAAAGAACCAGCTTTTGGTTTTATTGATTCTCTGTATTGTTTTATTTTATTCTCCATTTCATTTATTTCTGCTTTAATCTTTGTTATTTCTTTTATTCTACTAGCTTTAGGGTTAGTTTGCTGTGTTTTCTCTAGCTTCTTCAGTTGGTTTTTGGTTTTAGCTCTTTCTCTTTTTAATGTAGGCATTTAGAGCTATAAATTTCCCTCTCATCACCAACTTTGCTGCATCCCATAGTTTCTGATACACTGTATTCTCATTTTCACTCATCTCCATACATTAACTGATATCTTGTGCAATTTCTTCTTTGACTCACTGGTTATTTAAGAGTGTGTTGTTTAACCACCACTGTGCCAGTTTGAATGTATTATGTCCCCCAGAGAAAGCCATATTCTTTGATGCAATCTTGTGGGGCAGACAGAATAGTGGGGATTAAGTTGAAACGTTTGAATTAGGTTGTTTGCATGGAGATGTGCCCCACCCAGATGTGGGTGGTGACTCTGGTGGGATACTCCCATGGAGGCATGGCCCCACCCATTCAGGGTGGGCCTTGATCAGTGGAGCCATATAAACGTGCTGACTCAAAGAGACTGAACGGAGTGCAGCTGTGAGTGACATTTTGAAGAGGAGCAAGCTTGCTAGAGAGGAACGTCCTGGGAGAAAGCCATTCTGAAACCAGAACTTTGGAGCAGACGCCAGCCACGTGCCTTCCTAGCTAACAGGGGTTTTCCAGATGCCACTGGCCATCCTCCAGTGAAGGTACCTGATTACTGATGTGTTACCTTGGACACTTTATGGCCTTAAGACTGTAACTGTATAGCCAAATAAACCCCCTTTTTTATAAAAGCCAATCCATCTCTGGTGTTTTGCATTCTGCAGCATTAGCAAACTAGAACAACCACGTATCTGTGAAAGTTCCAGTTCTTTGGTGTTATTGATTTTCACCTTCACTCATTGTGGTCAGAGAAAGTGCTATGAATAATTTCAGTCTTAAAATTTATTCAGACCTCCTTTGTGCCCCAACATATGATCTATCTTGGAGAACATTCCATGAGCACTTCAGAAGAATATATATTCTGGTGTTTTGGAATGCAACGATCTATATATGTCTGTTAGGTCTAATTCATTTATCACATTATTTAAGGTCTCTGTTTCCTTATGGATCCTCTGTCTGGTTGTTCTATCTATAAAGGAGAGTGATATATTGAAATCTCCCACTATTATTGTAGAGACGTCTATTGCTTCCTTCAGTTTTGCCAATGCTTGCCTCATGTACTTTGGAATTCCTTGATTGGTTGCATAGTCATTTATGATTATTATTTATGATTTATGATTATTATTTCTTCTTGGTGAATTTTCTTCTTGGTGGCATTCCTTTTCCCTTATGGCATGCCTGTGCTTAAATTCTGTTTTGTCTGATAGTAATATAGCTACCCCCATTTTCTTTTGGTTACAACTTGTGTGGACTATCTTTTTCCATCTTTTCACTTTCAACCTATTTGTATCCTTGGATCTAAGATGTGTCTCTTATAAATATATAAGAGCATATAGATGGATCATGTTTTTAAATCCATTCTACCAATCTTTATCTTTTAGTTAGGGAGTTTAATCCATTACACATTCAAAGTTATTACTGTAAAGGCAGTTCTTGATTCAACCATCTTATCCTTTGGTTTTTGTCAGATCTAATTTTTCCTCTCTCTTTACCCTTTAAGTAACCCTAACTAACACTCTTCAATTTTGTGCCCTTCTCCAGACCTCTCTATCCTGTCCTGTTTTTTTCCAGTGACTGAACTCCCTTTAGTATCTCTTGCAGGGCAGGTCTCTTGTTAAAAACTTCTCTCAACCATTGTTGCTATGAAAACTTTAAACTCTCCCTCACTTTTCAAGGACTACTTTGCTGGATAAAGAGTCCTTGGCTGGCAATTTTTCTCTTTCAGGAGGTTAAATAAGTCATACCACTGCCTTCTTGCCCCAGCGATGCCCTTTGAGTAGTTAGTACTTAGTCTTATGTGGCTTCCCTTGTATGTGGTGAGTTGCTTTTCTCTTGCTGCTTTCAGGATGCTCTCCTTATCTTCAGAATTTGACAGTCTGATTATTATGTGTCTTGGATTAGGTCTATTTGGATTTATTCTATTTGGAGTCATTGATATTTGCATATTTATGTCTCTAAAATGGGTTGGGAAGTTTTCTCCAGTTATCTCCTCAAATAATCTTCCCAGCTCTTTAATCTTATCTTCTCCTCCTGGGACACCAAAAATTCTTATATTTGTGCACTTCATGTTGTCAACCATTTCCCTGAGCTAAATTCAATTTTTTCCATCTTTTTCGCCATTTGTTCTTTTGTGCATTTGAATTCAGTTGCCCTGTCCTCTAGTTAGCTTCCACCCCTTCAAATCTGCTATTTTATGTCTCTAGTATATTTTAATTTGATCTACAGTATCTTTCATTTCTTTAAGATCTGCTATTTTTCTATTTATTCTTTCAAAGTCTTCTTTATGCTCTTCTGTCATCTTCTTGATATCCTTTGTGTCTTTAGCTAACCCTTTGAACTTATTTAGGAGATTTGTATGTACATCTTTGATTATTTGTTCCATATTCTGTATCTCTTTTGGCTTTTTGATTTGGTCATTTTGCTTAGCCGTATCTTCTTGCATCTTCACTTGCTTTGTGATTTTCTGTTGACTCCTCAGCATTTGAGTATCTTAATAATGTTATTTAGAAAGTTGACTTCCTTTGCTCACCTAAGATTTTATAATTTCTTGAGATTGTATTGAAGGTCTCCTTTGGCACTTGGTTTGTCAGTAATTCCCAGTCAAACTTAGGCTGAGGTCTCTAATAGGAGATACAAGACTATTTGGAAATATGTTGAATACTAGGCAGAAAAGCAGTCTGCCAGAGTGCACTTTCCCCTTGTTCCCAGAAGATGGTGCTTTTGGGCTGCCTTTTCCCCTCAAGCCTACCTCTCCCCACCTGTGGCAGCCCACTGGGCAGGGTTCAGACCAGGTGAAAATCCAGTCAATGCAGCAGGTCTCCAGTTGTGCTTAAAGTTGCCAACCCTAGGGTTGGAGGATGGATACTGTGCACCTTGGTGGAGAATCTACTTGTGGGCACCATGAATCTGGTGATTCCAGGCTTCTGAGTGGACTGAACTCAGGCTGTGGGACTGACGGGTTCTCCTTCCCCAGCCTGCAACCAGCCCAGGGGTGTCATGTTTTTCTTTCACCCATGAGATCCACTCCAGTATCTGCCTGCAGGCCTCTTGGGTGGGGAAGGAGCTCCTGATGCTGCAGTGCAACTCTCCCTTGTCCCCACCTCTCCACCCATGCATGCTGTGAGTACCCTGGGCCTCTGTGGAGGAAGGCTATAGGAAGCAGGACCCAGAATGTCTCTCTTATCATCCAGTTGTCAGATCAGCTCTGCTCTGTGTACCCACTTCTCCCTATAGGAGGGCCTCTCAGTCTTCCCAAAAACCAGGCACCTGCAGCAGCCTGCCTCGGTGTTGGGGTTAGGCACTAGGCACTGCTGCAATATCTCTGTGTGTGGATAAAACAAGTCTGCTGTTTCCCAGATTCCCATACAGCAGCTCCTGATTGTGGGATTGAGATGACTCCCCAGCTGGCTGTGGAGATGGGAGTGCAGGAGTGCACAACTCCTCCCACAGCTGCTCCAGCTGACATGTAGCAGTTGACCCCAGGTGCAGGAAAAATTGAATAAACTCACCCCACCATTTCAGTCATATATTCTCCACTTCTTCATCCAGATCCTCCCTATGTATTGTAGAAGTCCCTCTCTGGCCACTAATACCTTGGAACTGCTGTTCTGGTCATTTTCTGCCTTTTCTCTAGTTATCCCATGGTGGAGAAGTTATCTCTACCTAAGCTATTCCACCATCTTTCCCGAAGTCCTCTATTGTAGCCACTTATTTTGTCTATCATTTTCAACACTATTTCACTTATCGATCTGTATTATACCTTATCTATTTTTACCTACTCTTTTTCCAAAAACTATTAGGTTTCATTTCATTTTATGTTCCACTTCTGTGAATAGCAGAGTAATACACAGTTGGTAGGTAGTCAGTAAATACTAACAAACAAATTCATTCATTCAAAGGTGGCAATATGGTCTAATTCCTAGAAAATAAACATCTTTCTCCTGCCATTTTGAAAAATGTTTACTATAAGGTATTTAACATGAATTCTCTACAATAAAAGCAAGTAATCAATTTGATAAACAATATGAGATTTTTAAAAATCTCAAGCTGGATTTTTTTTTTTCTTTTCCATTTCCTAGAGTCACTTTTAGAAAATTGAAAATAAAGCAAGTTTTAGGGATGACATGTTAGGAAAATTGCTTTTCAGCTATGACCTAGACCTATGACCTAAAGAGCTTTGAGGGGAATCAAAATCAAATGAGTTTTGAGAGGACCGTACTTCAGAGAGGACAGCAAAGTGGGATTGTCCAGTCAGGACCTGGCAGCCCATTTCTCAGTCAGGCCACCAGCTGGAGAGACTGTATTTAAATAACAAAAGAGAGGCCTGGAATCAGCATTTTAAATGCTTCCCAAATGATTCTATACAGAAACATGATTGAGAATCACCACTGCAGGGCAAATAGGAAAAACAAAAGGCTTCTGTTACTCTTAGAAGGAAACATTTAACACACCTGCGGTTTAGGACCCCGGTCCCAGCCTCAACTGAAATCAGCTGCTTGGACACTTGGGAGAAGTGTCTGTCCCTTCTCTGCAGAGGTTTTGAACTCCAGCACATCTGCACAGAATAACTTATCACAGGCATTCCTAATAAGAGATGATAACTTGGGGCTCCAAGTTGAAATGACATATTAAGGGTCAGGATTTATGTCAGGAAATCCAATTTAATGGAGAATTTTTCCTATAGTGTTTCTTATTTGGTGTACTGCATTCATATTTCACACTGAAAATATTTTTCTGTGAAAAATTATAATTTGAAATGAAAAATTTTAATGAACTTCAAAAAATCACTTACGGTCTCTTGATGCAGTTAGTTGCACTGATAGGTATCATTCTTACTATTCAGCCATGTTTGACCTTTGGATTTTCATATCGTCTTCATATTATTCACTTTTTACTTATATTTATACAACTGGGTCTCTATTCTACCCCTTTGTATTTTCCAGACATTTTTAAAAATGTCTGACATTTTTAAAAATGTCAGAAATAGAATGTAACTGTTTTCTGGGTAAACTATGTAGTCTAAAGTAAAATGAATAGCTTTAAAGAGATATCTTTGTGGTAAGCATCTCAAACATATTTGGACATATATATTTGTGTATTTGTTTATGAACCTATATGCAGATTTTGAAACACTTTAATATTGTAATGAAAGGTGTTTTAGATTTTTAAATTATTTAAAATTTTTGTGCCTTTGCCTTTTTCTCGCCCTCCAAAGTTGTTCATCTGCTCCTACCCATTCCAAATAATATAAATTGGAAGAATAGAATTATGGACAGAGCCATGGAAAGATTAGGCAATCTCCCAGGGATTTGAGAGGCTGTGATGTAGCAATAGCTTATGAAAATGTCTATAAGTAGTGGATGAATAGAATAAGAAGCTATCAAATGAATATTAAGGGAGAGTCTCACCTTGAAACACTAGCTCCTGTATTTCCCAAGACTTCCAGAAATATGAGGGGAGAAAACAGGGGGAAATCGATATATTACTTGGAGACCATATGTACCAGTATGATCAGTAATATAGCTTTATTAATCCTGGAAAACCTTCTAGAAAAGATGAAATTTAACTCAGATTTTCAAGAATGTGGAAGTTAGTGATTGGTAGACAACACAGATGGAATTACTTATGAAAAGGCCTACTAATGGGACTGGTAATTAGAAAGTAAGCTAATTTGAGTGAAAAGGAAGGTCTTTGCAGGGTACAATGAGAAATTAATCAATTAAGAATGAGGTAGGAATTGATGCTAGACTGAAGACTGCGAAGTCTGAATTTAATATAAAAGGCAAGACAGAGAACATCATTATATTTTTCCCCCCTCATTGATCTATCTATTGTCTATCATCACTCTCTCTATATACATGTGATAGTCAGAGAGGATGCATTATATTTTTATTCCTTTGCATAAAGAAAATATTTAAGTGTATGATATATTTGTAGGTTAACTAAGAAAGTGATAAAGAGTAGAATTTTAATTAATCTATTTTTATTTCATAGGAGAGAGTTCATTTATCCCTTACAACATATTATATGTTAAGAGGCAAATAGATTTTTTTCTCAAATAAAAATAAATTAATTAAAATAAATGGCAAATTAATAGATGAATCAATTTTGCCATCAAAAACTTGGACTGGTAATTTCCCTAGTTTGTATTTGGAGAACTGGATCACCATCCTTGGTTTACCTGTCAGGAGGTGTGCCCAAGTTCCTATCATGAGACAAGGGCAATGTGGTTTGACAGAAGATCAGGGTCCCAGAGTAAAGACAAAAGGAAATGGATAAACATGGAGTGGCTGATGGACAGAGGCAAGATGAAGAGGGAGAGAAATCAGTGTGGTGTCTTGCTGCCCCAAATGGTAGAGGGAGCAAAATGAAGTATCAGAAAAGAAGTTGGACTTGATCCACAATTATTGGATACCTGGGAAATTTAGAGGATGGGGTCCACTAAGGAGAGAAATTTCAAGTCTGTGGGTACCAGTGAATGGAACTTCTGATTGATACTTCTTCACCTTCTTTACATTCTGGCACACATAGAAAATAATTTTGTGGTAAATAACATATTTTTGCTCATTGGTGAAAGCAACAGTTTAAAGGTTCCAGCCCTTGTGGCAAAGCTGATTGTGCATTAAAATTTGTGTTTTCCCTTTCATAGAATAGTTGTTTGGGGGAAGTATCTGCCCAGCTAGGGGCTATATGTCACAGCTTTCTTTGTATCCAAGTGTGGTCATGTGAAGCCAGTTCTCACCAAAGGCATTTGAGTAGAAATAGTATGTGACACATTTGTGTGAAGGTAGTTAAAATGAAGGTGACAGAGCTACAAGGTGGGGAAAGCCTGGATGGCTAAATCATTCCATGCAGAGAAGCAACCTGCTGACCAGAAACATTAGCTTTTGGTTAATATATAGTGTTTTAGTTACCTGCTGCTAAAACAAATACCATACAATGGGTTGACTTAAATGATAGGAATTTATTAACTCACAGTCTTGAGTTTAAGGGTACTGTAGTCCAAGATTGAGGCATTGGCTGAGCGATGCTTTCTCCCCAAAGACTGTGGAATTCTGAGACTGGCTGTCAGCAATCCATGGGTCTTTTGTTTTCTATCACAAGGCAATTCACATTGTAGCCTCTTCTTTCTATTCTGGGTTCTGTTGACTTCCAGCTTCTTGCTCTTCTTGAAACTTCTTCTTGTTTACCAATGTCTTTTGCTTATATAGACTTCTGTCATATTATTAAGGCCCACCCTCATTCAATTTGGGCACAACTTAACTAATAACAACCTTTAAAGGTCTTACATACAAATGGGCTCACACCAGGACCAGGGGTTGGAACCTGAACATGACTTTCATGCGGGAAATGATTCAATCCCCAACATATAGCAAGAGATAAGCTACTATACTCTTATAACCCTGAAATGTTGGGGTATATTACAGCTTCTAGCATTCCCTTAAGTAAAGCACCCCTCAAGCACTAAAGTGATCAATATTTCACCTCACCTATAACCCATTCACAGCAAATGGTATGTCCCAGCTGGAAAGGTCTGTCTTGAGTCCCCCAGGTAATTCATTAAATAAATGAATTCATTAGAAGCATAGGTAACAGCCTTGCTTAACTTTATTACTAAGTGCTTCCAGTTCATTAAGTGATCATATTTCAAGAGAGAGAGAAGAACTATTTATTAAATGCTTATAATTGCAATCTTGGTGCCTATTATTAAAAACACCCTGAGATTTTTTCAGACATGTTTCATATTACTTTACACAAAAATTTAAGCCTACTTTTCTGATATCATATATATGTATTTCCTCCATATTTTTAATTTTGTCCATCTCTCCCAATAAACACTCTGAAGGATTGCTGTTGTCCTAGATCATATCAGCCTTAGTTATAAGTATTAGAAAATGCAACACTGACTTAATAATAATTAGACCCATTTAATGCAATATTCCAAATTCATATATGCTTAGATCTATTGATTCAAGGCTTCAAAGATACCACCAGTAGAGTAGCTGATATTTTACTCATTTTCCAGTTCTGCTTTCCCTAGTTTGTTCCACTTCTAAGCCTTCTTGTAGTAGTACCTATTAGGTTGACTTTCACATCATTTTAACAAGAGTCCAACTCCTGATTGCTCAAATGTATGACTCAGTATTGATTCTTACTTATCTTATGGATCCAGTTTTGGTTATGTGTCAATCTCTAACCCAATCACTTTGGCAAGGGATGTATGACATGTTGATAAGGTTAGCATCGATTGTCTGATCCACACCTGAAGAGTTTGGTGGATTCACATTTACCCAAAGCATATGATCTAAGAATGGGGAAGAAAAGCTTCCATAACTATTGTGCTTTCCATAAGGACAATGTATAGGAAAAAGCCAAGACCTTACCTGCTTCCTCTCCTTTATCAGCTCTAGCAATATTCTGAGTTTCCCATATCCAAGGTAAATAAATGTCCACATTGCTACCTTGTTTCATTCTGATCCTTTCTTCTTACAGTCCCTTTCCTTGTCATTGAACATTCTGTGTCTGTTTAGGATTCCCAATCCTGTATTCTCAAATTTCATTTAGTGTTAGGATGCTCATATATCCATCAGTGTGTATCCAAAAAGAATTCCATTCCAATAGGAGAATGTTTGATCAGACACTAACTTCCTTCTCTCCTTCCCTTCAAAGAAACACTTTTGAAAAAAAGTTTTATCATCTTTAATGTGCAAAGACCAATTTGTAAAGTTTAGGTCCAATATTCAAGTTCAAATGTTGCACAGAAAAACAAAATTGGTACAGCTGATTTGCATTATTTGCAGTGCAGGAGTTTTATTCTATAAGGCCAATGTGAACATTGAATTAGTGAATACTCAACCACTACTAACAGGGTTAGATTCCTGTGAGACTCTAGTCACAACATTTTTGCCAACCTGTCAATACATAACCTTGTATGTGAGTTTCCATTTAAAGACACCTTATTTAATATATACTATTGATTTGTTAACATTGAGCTCATAGCCAACAATACTGTAATTCATGCCTGAATGAAGCTTATCTAGCACACAATTTTCTCTATACAGCACATCACAACCTTCTTGTGCTTAGGAATACTAGAAAGCACGTTTGCAGTACACTTAGGGACCATTTCAAACAAAGAAATCATTAAAAAGCAAAAAATGTTAAAAACTTGGCACTAAATATACTGTGAGAAGGATACTTGTTTACAGAATAAGAGCTGAAAGAAGAAAGCAAGTGCCACCTTGTTTGACATCAGCTAGGTACATGCACATTGGTCAACTCAAAGTTTTTGCTTCTCTGCTCATGTACATGAATGATCAGGAGAGTGCTTTGTGTAATGATTTGGGAGTTACAAATAAATTTTAGGAAGTAGGCAAATTCACAAATGCAGAATCTGTAAATAATGAGGATAGAATGTAAATGTAAGAAATTTGAAACACTTCTTAAAGAGAATGATTCATTTACTAGACTAGTGTGAGGAAAAGGATTAAAAATTTAGTATATTTCAAGACCTGAGATCAAGCTCTGCTCCACCATCAACTAATGTGCTGACCACTGAGAAGCCAATTTATCTCTTAGGGTCCTTTAAACACTCTACTATAAGGAAAGTTCTTGCTGCACAGAACTGTGGTGATGGTCAAATTTAATACTATATGTGGAATTTTATAAAGTTCTAGGTAAACATTAAGTAGCACTGGCTGATGGCTAAGCCAGTAAAGCACTGTTGGCATATGCTTTTAGGCAGCTTTTGCCTAATCATTCAAATAGTTCTTGTGAATTAGAATGTTCTGGGCAATGGGAACATAAAGATGAATAAGACTCATCTTTCATCCTCAAAGTATTCTTAGATTAGTGGTAGAGGCAGACAAAAAAACAGATATTGATAATACAGTGTAATTTGTGTGACAATAGATAAATTCACAGTGTACTATGTAAGCAGAGATGGGGAAACAAATTTTTCTGCCAGCATATAGAAAAAAAATCACTAGTAGCTGGATATCATAATATTATAATGTTTGAAATGGGCATTATTGCAAATTCTTACCATTGATACACCATAACAAATCAACATAGTAAAGTTTCCAAATAGATTGGAAAAAAGAGATGGTGTTTGAGGGATATTTTGTGTATCTGCTTTATAGGACAGAGACTGAAGGCAAAAGGACAAGCTTGGCATTCTCAAAATTCTCCGAGGTTGTGGGAATTCATTTGTATTCAATGGACAAAACTATGTCCAAGAAAGGGTTTATGTTAACACAGTGATAATCAGAACAGGCTAGAGAAGGGATAAAAATAAGGGATGAGATAGGTCGTGATGCCCTGGCTGGTGATTGGGAAATTTGAACAGGGTGTCTGTTTATTTGGGAGGGATCGATGGACTAGAAATGGAGGATCATACGGATCCCTATGAAATTGGAGCTTGTGTAAAGAAAGCTTAAAAAAAAATAAAACGAAACAATAAAACACCTCCTTCCCAGAAACATGTCTGGGAAAAAAAGAAAAGAAATTTCAAGGGCGGTCAGAGAAGCCTGCATTTCTCCTACTGCACTGGTTTGAAGCTGGTATGTACCCCAGAAAAGGCCATGTTCTTTTAATCCATCCCTGTGGGTGCAGACTTATTGTGGGTGGAAACTTTTTTTTTTTAATTAAATTCAGTTTTATTGAGATGTATTCATACACCATGCAATCATCCATGGTGTAAAATCAACTGCTCCCAGTACCATCATATAGTTATGCATTCATCATCCCAATCTATTTTTGAACATTTTCCTTACATCAGAAAGAATCAGAATAAGAATAAAAAATAAAAGTAAAAAGAACACCCAAATCATCCCCCCCATCCCACTGTATTTTTCATTTAGTTTTTGTCCACATTTTTCCACACTCCATCCAAACACTAGATAAAGGGAGTGAGATCCACAAGGTTTTCACAATCACACTGTTACCCCTGGTAAGCTACACTTCTATAAAATCATCTTCAAGAATCTAGATCGTTTGGGTTGGAGTTTGATAGCTTCAGGTATTTACTTCTAGCTATTCCAATACATTAGAACCTAAAAGTTGTCATCTATATAGTGCATAAGAAAGTTGACCAGAGTGACCTCTCAACTCCATTTGAAATCTCTCAGCCACTGAAACTTTATTTCATTTCATTTTGTACCCCACTTTTGGTCAAGAAGATATTCTTAATCTGTGAGTGGAAACTTTTGGTTAGGTTCTTTCAATTGAGATGTGACCCATCCCATTCAAGGTTGGTCTTAATCCTTTTACTGGAGTCCTCTATAAAGAGAATTAAAAAAAAAGAAAAAAGCCAGGAGAGCTCAGAGAGAGAAACACCCAGACAGTTTGAAGAAAAAAGCCCCAGAGACACTAAGAAAGGACCCACAGAAACTCACAGAGGAAGCCACTAGAACCAGAAGCTGAATGCAACAAGACCTGGGAGCAAAGGATGAGCAGATGCTGGACATATGCCCCCCCCCATGTGACAGAAGAACCCCAGATGCCAGCAACCTGTGTTCAGAGTCCAGGTATCATCCTGTCGATGACTTAATTGGGACATTTTCATGGCCTTAGTACTGTAAATTTGTAAACTAATAAATCCTCATTGTAAAAGCCAACCCATTTCTGGTATGTTGCATTCTGGCAGCTTTAGCAAGCTGAAATACCTACTGAGCATATGCCTCTCCTCCGCCTGACTCTAGGATTTCTGGTTGAAGGGAAGGAGTTGGCACCAAAATGTGGCACAGTTTTTTTTTTTTTTTTTTTTTTTTTCCTTTTAAGAAAATGTAGCTCAACAGTAAGGGGATGTGTTATCAGAAAAAGAATCAATCAGTAAAAGCAAGAAATAAATCAAAGTGAGGACTCTAACATAGCAAATTATAAGGGATAGTTTTTTTCATAACTTCTGTATTATGCCATTTAATGCAGTGTACGTGTTCATTTTTAAAATCTGAGTGATTTTTATCAAAATTCCTCACCTAAAATTTAATTTAATTTTCCTTCTTTCCTTTTTAATTTTTACATTTTTTAAACTTATTAATATTCATAAAATAAGTGGTAAAGGCTAATGATTTAGCTGGAAGATTGCTCTGAGGACTTAAAGACTTCCTTTGATTTGGGAGGAAATTAGTATTTTATTTGACTTTTTGTCAAATATCCATATATTTTTATTTTAGTATGTCTCAAAAGAACAAGAACATTGACACACAATATATTTTGTATAGAATACATCATATTATAAGAGGACATTAGAAAAATAAAAAATGAAGGCATTTGGAAAGTCCTATAAGCAAAGAAAAACTCACTCCATGCAAGCCTCAGCTCATCAGAGGGCCAAATGAATGGTATAAATGTAATATAATTGTTGATATTGTGCAAAGTTTTCTCTGTCATGCATTCAGTTGTTTTAGCAGCCAGGTAATTTGAAATAATTATCTTGGGGTTACTAGCAGCTAATGAGTTATTTTCACCCAGAAATTTTGTGCAGTCCACCAACATTTCTCTTTGAAAGAAAACACCAATAATTACTCCATATCTTTGTTCTGTCTTTCTCTACTTATGAGGCCATCCCACCTTTCTGTCTTTCTAGACTTCAATCTCTGTGCCATAAATCACAGACACTAATTTCCACTTGTCTTTGATTATGTGTCTGCTTTGTTATTCAGGCATTCCATCAACATGAATCATGAAGAATTCCTTAACAATTTTCTCCTTGTGTTTAATCTGCTTATTAAATGTGTTTACAATTATTCTTCTAGTTTCATCACACTACTGGCTTATTGCACTTGACTTTACTGATTTATGGTTCCTCCCTAAAGGGCTTCTCTCTACTCCACCCTGTTGAATTAAATGCCTTCAGATATAATTAACATGTTCATACATTGGGTCTTTGTTGAATATCTCTACAGTTAGGATGAAGTTACTGAAAAAGTGTAGTGAAAAACACTTCTCCAATAATTTTGGAATGCTTCATTCATGTATTATACATACTAGAGACTCAATTAATGATTATAAAATAGAAGTTAAGTATACTAGCTGAATGCTTCAAACCACTAAAATGTCAATATTAGAGCATAATCAAAGGGTTTCCATACAGGTAATTAGAACTTGGGGTTCTGGCCTTGGCTTTACTATTTCTTAGCTACATAATTTAAGTCAAATATTTTCTTAAACAATGTTTCAACATATATGGGTCTTAGTCATAATGTTGATGATGATAATAATAAAAGAGTTATTGAACATGATTTGTCAACAATGGATAAAGATTCTCAATCAATCATTTCATTTAAGTTCTACAAAAGCCCTAAAAGGTAGACATTTATTGTCATCATTGTGATGGTTTGGATCTCTATACCCCAAAAAACATGTTCTAAGACTTGGTTCATTCCTGTGGGTCTGAACTCTTGTAAATGGGACCTTTTGATGAGGTTATTTCTGTTAAGGTATGGCCCAGCTGAGTTGGGATGGGTTTTAGCCTTGTTATCGAAGGCTTTATAGGGAAGGTAACAGAAAGACAAAGGCACGGAGGAAGCATCCAGAAGCTGAACATTAATGGGACCCAGAAGACGAGGGACAAACCAGGAGAGGCTGTTGTGCATTTTGCCATGTGCAGAAAAGTCAAGGACCAATGATTTCTGGCAGTCAGCCCCAGAATGCCAGTCTCCCGGGAGAAGGCATTGTCTTGATGATGCCTTGATTTTGAACTTCTCCTAGCCTAAAAACTGTGAGCCCAAATTTCCCATTATTTAAGCCAACCTACTGGATGGTGTTTGCTTTATCAGTTTTTAGGGTTTGCTTTATCATCTAGGAAAACTAAAACAATCATTGTTTTTGTATTTATTACTGTTATTATTATTATTACTATTATGAATTCCATTGTACAGACAGCAAATTGAGGCTTGACCAAGATCGAACAGCTCTTAGGTGGTCCATCAGAATTTGAACTCAACCACTTTAAAATATTAATCCAAGCCCTTACATGATATGCTATAATGCTTTTCTTTGAAAAGGGAGGATTCAACTTTAGTGTCAATTCTGATAGTATTATCAAAGGAGGACAATTTGCTGCCTTCAAATTATAAATATAGAAAATGATTATACAGCCCTTTCAAATGTTTACTATTCATGTAAAGTATCATTTTGAAATTGCACAATTAACCTCTTTATGCAAACTCATCCCCATGGTTAGAAAAGGTTTGTTTATATTTTAGCAATCAAATAGGATTCCTCTGATTTGCTTCTAGTTAATATTCAGTTTCCTATCAACTGATTCTGATCAATGGCTGACTGACCATTCTTCTTGCTTCAATTCTTTCCATAAGGCTGTACACATAAAGAGCATATAATTGATAATTGTATTTTAGTCTGTTTTATTCAGATTCAGTTCTTTTCCTCACTCTCATCCTCCAAATATTTATTTGTAATCAAACTAAGCAACAGATTGCTCTCCTACTCCTGAGATTACAGTTGAATAAAGCCAGAATCATATAGGACAAACACCTTGCAGTGGTTTGAATGGTGTGTCTCAAGAGATATTACCTCAAAGAATCTTTGAAGTGAGAAATCATCCTTGATTAACTGGGTGGGCTCAAAATCCAGTGACAAGTGTCCTTATAAGGGACAGAGAAGGCAATTTGCCAGATAGAAGAAGAGTTGACATGAAAATGGAAGCAGAGATTGGAGTGATGTAGGCACAAGCCAAGAAATGCCTAGGAACACCACAGAAGACACCAGAATCTGGGAAGAAGCAAAGAATGGATTCTCTTCTAGATCTTCCAGAGGGAGCATGTCACTAATGACATCTTAATTTCAAACTTCAGAACTGAGAGAAAATAAATTTCTGTTGTCTTAAGATACTCAGTTTGTGGTAATTTGTTACAGCAGACAAAAGAAGCTAAAATATACTTACATGGGCAGATATTGGGAAATCAGATAAATAACTTGGTAGTCATAGAATGTGCAAGAAAATGAATAAATATAATAACAGCAATGATATAGCTATAGCAATTAAACCATTCACAGAAATCATCCAAGATTTTGCATGTACATCAGTTTTCATCTTTATTTTTTTTCCTGCAGAAAAGCTCTATTGTTTACACTGGGTTCATGGTTCTAAGAGGGCTGCAAAGTTGTTAAAAAGATGCCTCCTTTAAGTATAGGGTTGCCATATGATCCTGCAACCCTGTTATTTGGTATATACATGGAAGAATGGAAAGCAGGGACATGAATAGGCATTTGCACACTGGTATTTATGGCATCGGTATTCACAAATTGCAATGAATGGAGGTGGCCTACATCAACAGGTGAACTGAAGGGTGAACTGTGATGTAAACATACAATGGAATATTGAACATCTGCAAGTAATGAAGTAGTGAGAGATGCAACCAGGTGAATGAATCTGGAAGACTATATGTTGCATGAAATAAGCCAGAAATGAAAGGGCAAATATCATAAGTTCTCACTAATGTAAACTAACTATAATGAGCAAATGCTGAGAATTGAATTTGAGAGCACAGGTTTCAGGGATATATCTTGGACAAAGATTGGGCAATTGATGATGCAGGAGTGTGAAGTGTTCAATGAGGCTTGTTGTAAAGGTTCATAGATTGTAAGCTCTTACAGTAGATACATCTATTTCTGAGTTTTGATTGTTATTTAAGAGATAGATGTTTATTTGGTACAGAATTTATGTTCTGTAGCACACTTTCTGATATAACCTGTATGGTCAGTTTGTTTAAACAGCATGGTTTTATGGAACTTAGAATGGGAAATGAGATCTTATTGATCTCACATAAACTAACTCTAATGAGCAAATGCTAAGAATTGAATTTGAGAGCCTAGGTTATCAGGGGAAGGCTTATTGTAAAGGTTCCTAGACTGTAAGCTTTTAGAGCAGTCATATCTATTCCTGAGTTTTTATGATTATTCCTAAATTCTGAGATGCTGAGTGCTCTGTGTATATCCTGGTCATTCCTGTATGGTCCGTTTATTGAAGCAACAACATTACATTGAACCTAGAATAGGGATTGAGAGCTTGTTATTCCGTGTAGTTTAATATAAAACCCTGACACATCCCAGAGTATTTGGGGCAGAAAAAAAAAAAAAAAAAAAAAAGTTATTTCAAAGTCTCCTTAGGGACTGGGAAAAAATGTGAAAATATTAAACTTCCCCATCTGTGGAATTCCTGATATTCCCTCAAGTATTAGGGACTCCCAACTCAGTAAGCAAAGCCCTTGATCTTGGGCTTGCCCTTATGAAACTTACTCCTGCAAAGGAGAAGCTAAGCCTACTTATAATTATGCCCCAGAGCCACCCCAGAGAACCTCTTTTGTTGTTCAGATGCAGCCTCTTTCTCTCAGCCACTCTGCAAATAAACTTATTAACCTACCCCCTACATGGGACATGACTCCAAGGGATGAGCCTGGCCCTGGCATGATGGGATTGAGAAGGCCTTCTTGACCAAAAGGGGGAAAAGAAATGAAACAAAATAAAGTTTCAGTGGTTAAGAGATTTCAAATAGAGTCAAGAGATCATTCTTTTTGGAGGTTATTTTTATGCATTATACAGCTATTCTTTTTTTAGTTTCTAGTGTATTAGGATAGCTAGAATAATAAATAAAGAAATAAATTTGTTGAACTGTAATCCTGTAGACTAGATTCTTGCTGATAATTGTAAAACTATATAGCTTTTATTGTGTGACTGGGAGATTGTGAAAACCTTGTGACTGACACTTCCTTTACCCAGTGTATGGGCAGATGAGTAATAAAATAATGACAAAATACATAAATAATTGGAGGGGGTACAGGGTATTGGATGGCTTGGTGTTCTTTTTAATTTTTATTATTTTTTTTTATTTTAGAATAATGAAAATGTTCAAAAATTGATTGTGGTGATGAATGCACAATTATATGTTGATACTATAAACCATTGATTGTATACTTTGGATGGATTATATGGTGTGTGAATATATCTCATACAACATAAAAACCATTTTTAAAAAAAGATGCCTCCTGGCTGGAGGAGCTGAGGCAGAACCCCAGATGCCAGGGAAATGCAGAGGGGCCCTTCAAATACTTCTGGGCCTCCAGAGCCTTTCAGAGAAATATTCAGCCTGACCTGCCTGCCAGCATATGGAGGTCTGTCAAGAAGTTGCCCATCTTCTTGGTGAATTTTACCCCCTCATCTAGGAAATGGCTCTTCAGGAATTCTCAGAGATGAGGATCTGTGTAGGCAGAACCCAGAACATGCTGATCCATAAAGGCCTGGTTCAGGATCTTCTCCAGGTGATGGCAGCTTCCACAGCATTTGGAGTTTTACTGCATTCATCTTGGGATGGTTTCTGCCCATCCTGAAAGAGGACATGGCCACTGGGCTAGTTTTGTATCTTCAAGGGTCACTCAGTGACCTTGCATTTCTTTGCCAACTCACACAAGAAGTGTTCCATGCTCTCCAGGGCCACATCATCCTGGTCAAAATAGAAGCCCAGAGAGATGCATGAGTAGGAAGCCTACAAATGTAAGTTGGCCAAGGAGTTGACCAGGTGTCCACTCCCATGGAATAATTCTCATGGACCTGGGAGCTCATGATTTGTCAACAATGAGGAGCTAACCACACACACACACACACACACACACACACACACACACACACACACACACACACACACACACACACACACACACACATAATGCCATAACTGGTCCTGGAAGCAGAATATGGTCCTGCAGTTTGTGTTTGGAAAGGAAGATGAGTGGAGGTTGGAAGCTGAAGGGAGGATATTCCCTAAGTCTGTTCTGTGCAAACACTGTTGAAGCAAAAGGTAGATTGCTGGGACCACTGGGCATTCTGTTGGTTGCTACAGATATTTTATGTTGATATGAAATTCCATATATATAGCTGTGAAACATTATTTCTTGGAAATTTTCCAAAAGGGCATATATTAGCACCATGGTGGAACCACTCAGTTAATTGTTAGAAGATACATTAGTGTGTAGTAAAAGAACCTTGAAGCAGCAGTGAGGCTAGTAGTCAGCTACTTAATTGCTTTGCAATTTTAGCAAATTTGTTAACCTGAGTTTCCTTCTCTGCATAGTCTTAGTAAAATATTAGGCTGTGGAGAGGGAGTATATCTATATGAGCTGCTGTTTGTGAATAAATCTTCATTTTGGAAGAGCACACATTTTTTTCTGATCTTGGACACTGGTGGACAACCTATCTCAGCTCTTAGAGTTTCATTTGTTTTTATTTTCTGGTTTATGGAAAAACAGAACTTTTACACTGACATACACAAATTTACCTATATTATGTTTCACAACTTATGAATCTGTTTGTGTGTACTTTTAACAGATCCATCATGCATATATCCCAACACCTTCTATGAAGTTGGGGTTGTAGGTGAGTGTCTCCTGTTCCTTGAGAAAGTGGCTTTATGTTATTGACATAAGCTGTTGTCAAAAGAAGTCACTGCAAATAGAAAGAAGAGAACTTTATTAACATTATAACAATTTGTGGATTGGGCAATACCAAGTATAAGCAGGTATTCCAAAGTTTTCAGAGGGCACTGGAAATTTATGGTCCAAAAAAGGGGTAAATTGCAGTTTTCAGGCAAGTTCTGTTAGTGGATTATTGGGACATTGACACAGCAGGAAACTTGTCTGCAGCTGATTGGTCAGAGATTAGATTTCTTTTCTCATCTGAAGTCTGACTGAATCAGCACAAGGCATCTATCTTGCCCACCTCCTTTTCTGGGAACATTTTTATAACACAGGGCCTGAAGGTCAATTTAGAGTTTCTTTCACACTGTTCTTTCCAGAGCTTTTGCCCTACTATTTTGAGTCTTATAATCCTAAACTCTCAAGTCACAGGCAAAGCTACATTCTACATTGTTTCTACCAGTTTTGGGAGGAGGCTGCTAGGTGTAACTTGATTTTCTAGAGAGTTCCTGTATGATCAGATAGAATGGCCAAAGAGAGAAACAAACATGGGCAGGCTTGTCTGCTCTTTTATGGGATCTATTTAGAAATGAGTAAAACTCATTCTCTCCCTTGGATATTGGTACTCTTTGGGGGGACCACTTTATTGATTTATAACTGATCTGCTGTTTCTCTGCAGGTGGAAAAAACAATATTGGGAGGAAAAATAAAATGTACAAGGTTCCTATTTGGAATGATGGAAATGCTTTGGTAATGATGTGATGGTAGCATAAAATTGGGAATATAATTAACAGCACTGAAATATATATCTGAATGTAATTAAAAGGGGAAATGTTAGATTGTATATATGGTAACAGAATAAAAATTTAACAAGAAAATTCATGGAACTACACTACACAGTGAACCCTAAGTTTAACTATGTACTTTAGTTAATAGCACAACTCTAAAAATATGCTTTCATCAATTGTAACAAATGTTCCACACCAATGCAAGGTGTAAATAATAGGGTGGTATATGGTGTGCTGGTTTGGATATTTTAAGTCCCCCTGGATAAGGGGAAGATTATGAAAGAATTGTGAGGAGCTTGATAGAGAAGTCCTAGATTGCTTTGAAGAGACTATTGGTAGAAATATGGACTCTAAAGACACTTCTGATGAGACCTTAAACAGAAATGATGAATGTGTCATTGCCAACTGGAAGAAAGATGACCCTTGTTTTAAAGTGGTGGAGAATTTGGCAAAATTGAGTCCTAGTGTTGGATGGAAGGCAGAATTTGAAAGTAATGAGCTGGGATACTTAGCTAAAGAGATCTCCAAACTAAATGTGGAAAATGCAGCCTGGTTTCTCCTTGCAGCTTATAGTAAAATGTGAGAGGAAAGAGATAAGCTGAGAACCAAACTTTGGGTACAAAGAAACCAGAAATTGATTGTCTGGAAAACTCTGGGCTTCCGGAAAGTGAAACCCAGAGGCTACAGCCTATGTGAGGATTTAACAAAACCTGGAACCCAACCATTTCAGTACAAGCCAGTATTGGAGATGGAGTTATCCAGAAGGGATTTATGGAAAGTCTGATAGTCTGATGGTCTTGACACCTGTAAGCTGCATGCCAAGCCAACAATTTTCTTTGCAAGATCTGTATAAACAGAACCATTGCAGTATGCACCAAAATGGACAGAAAAGGGACATATTGAAGGAAAATCTTCTTCAGAGAAGGCAGAACATGGAAGCCAAGGTCTGAAGCCAAGCAATCTCAGGCAAGGAGAGCAGAGCAACCCATACACTAGAAAGGGTGAGTTTGCCCCAGAGGAAGAGGGTGGCCTACTGCCTTGATGCTTAGGAAGAGTGCTGCCACCCCAGGCCTCAGAGACGGTGGAGCATATTCCCTGGGGATTGGAGAAAGCCTGGCCACCTGCCCACTGCTCAGAGAGGGGAGAGCCATTGCCCTGGTGATACAAAGTTTGGGTGGCACCACAATGTTAGAGGAGGGTGGATCCAAGAAGAAAGCTAACTCCCCAATGCATGGCAATGTTGAAGCACTCACCCCAGTGTTTGGAGAGAAAAGGGCTGCTGTAAAGACTCTTGGAAAAGATTGGACTCCTGGTCTCTCAAGCTCCAAGAATAAAATGTCATTTGATAAATGACTCTCAGACTTTGAAATTTAATGACGTTTGCCCTGTGGGTTTTTGGAACCATTTCAGACCTTTGAACCCTGTTTACCTTCCAATTTTTCCCTATGGCAGTGGGAAAGTTTATCCAATGACTGTCCCTCCTTTGTATATTAGAAGCAGATAACTTGTTCTGAGTTTCACAGGTCTACAGCCAGAGGAGAATGTTAGGACTTTGTACTTATCCTTATTGTGATGGAATGAATGTATTTTTGCATTTGGAAAGAAGATATCTTTTTGGGGTTCAGAGGGTGGAATGTGCCAATTACAATATATTATGTCCCCCCAAAAGTTATGTTCTTCAATGCAATCTTGTTGAAGCAGAATTAATAGTCTTTTGATCAAGGTGGAAACTTTTGATTGAGTGTTTCCATGGAAATGTGACTCACCCAGCTATGGGTGATACTTTGATTAGATTATTTCCATGGAGGTGTAGCCCACCTATTTGAGTGGGTCTTGATTAGTTCACTGGAGAAGCTAAGCACTGACACAGATCCAGATGAATGCTGATGCTTAGAGATGCTTGGAGATGCTAAGCTAAGAGAGAAGTCCAGAGACATTTTGGAGAGAGCCATTTTGAAATGAAACCCAGGAGTAAAGGATCAACATATGCCAGTTGTGTACCTTCTCAGCTGACAGAGGTGTTCTGGGCACCATAGGCTGTTCTTCAGTGAAGGTATGCCTTAGTTTGGACACTTTTATGGCCTCAGAACTGTAAATTTGTAACCTAATAAATTCCCTTTATAAAAAGCCAATCCATTTCTGGTGTTTTGCATAATGACAGCATTAGCAAACTGGAACATATGGGAATCCTGTATCTTATGCATGATTATTCTGTAAATCCATAACTTCTCTAATAAGGAAAGAAAAAGATTCTATTGTAAACACAAAGTCTGTCTACTTTGTTTTGAGTGGAAGATGTTCTCCAGTAGCTGTGTTTTTTTGTTTTGTTTTGTTTTGTTTTAGCTGCAAACAAGTAACAAACCAGAAACACTAGAGTGTAGTAGATACTAAGGTTGTTCACAAACATTTCAGTTATCCCTCTGGGCACAGAATAGGATAGTAATCCATGCTTCTTCTGTAATTGTCAATGTAGTCTTCTGTCTTCCTCTGGCTATTGATATGAGCCAAAATGACATGTTATATCTGGGAGAAATCATTCAAATAGTAGTATAAAACACTACAGACTCATTTCTTTGCCATATTGCTCCTGGAAGATTGTGTTGTGAGAATGTGGACCAACCCCAGTCCTTGATGGAATATGATGAGCAGACTCCACCCCTCACCCTCTTCAGCATGTAAAATGAAGGAGAAATAATGTCTAGTTTTGTTAATACTAAGATTTGGGATTTAATTTTTACTACACTATGTTCTGGGCTGTAATGACTGATAAAGGCGTGGATCAAATGACACAAATTCCTTTCTTTCTTTCTTTCTTTCTTTATTTTAATTTTGAAATAAATTCAAACTTACAGGAACAGTGGCAAAAATAATACAAACACCATACACAGAACTCCAGCATACTCCAACCCCCCTCCACCAATACCCTGGTCTACCAAATTTAAAATTTTGGCACTTTACCATTTCTTTCTTTCCCTCCCTATCTATCATCCATCATCTATTGCTCTGTCTTCTGAGAGCAAGTTGCACACATCCTTGAACAAGTAATATAATTCACAAATACCTTTCCTATGAACAAGAATATTCATTTATGTAATCACATTAAGTGTAGTTAAGAAGTTCAAGAAATTTAACATTGATATAAAGCTTACATTTTTTTTTATTTTGAAATAAATTCAAAGTTATAGGAACAGTTGCAAAAACAATACTAACCCCATACACAGAATTCCATCATACCCTCACCCCCTCCCCCGATAGCTCAATCCATCAACTTTAACATGCTGTCACATAGCTATTTGTTTCCCTCCCTCCCTATCTATCATCCATCATCTATTGCTCTGACTTCTGAACATATGAGAGCTAGCTGCACACATCCTTGAACATACACTATAATTCACGTATACACTTCCCATGAACAAGAACATTCTTTTATGCAATCCCATTAAGTGCAGCTAAGAAGTACAAGAGATTAAACAATTATACAAAGCTTACATTCTATATTTCCTTTTCCTTATGTCTCAACTGTGTCCCTTTGAGCTACCTGTCCTCTATCCTCCAATCCCATCCAAGTTCATCCTTGGCATTCAATTGTCATCTATTTAGACTGTCTTTTTTTTTTTTTTCTCAGTTGTGGAAACATATATACAGCCTAAATCTTCCCATTCCATCCCCTCCCTAGACTTCCATTAATGGGATTAATCACATTTAGAATGTTGTAATGCTCTTTCCCACCGTCCATTACTAGAAATTTCCCTTCACCTCAAACAGCAACCCTACACTCATTTCTTAACTCCCCATTGCCCTTCCCCCATTTCTCTTAACCCAAACTCTAGTTTTCATGTCTATGGTTATATTCTCTGACAGTTTCTTTGTGTTTACTGTGGGGCTTAAAATTAACCTCTTAAATCCATATCAATCTTGTTTTTCTTTGATACCACCTTCACTTCAATAGGACACATAAACTATGTTCCTATACTCTTTCATTCACCCACCTTTATATAGTTGTCTAAAATTACATATTTTACATTGAGTTGAAAACCACCAATTTGTCATTAGAGTTTGTGTATTTTATATCATGTAGGAAGTAAATATTAGAGTTACAGTTCAAAAATTATTGACTTCTATTTGTATTCCATTGTGGTTAGAGAATGTGCTTTGAGTATATTCAATTTTTTTTAATAAAAAAATTAAAAAATTTAAAAAATTAAAAAAGAGCTTACATTTTATATTTCATTTTTTCCCTTATGTCCCAATTGTGTCCTTTTGCATCTTTTCTCCTCTCTTCTTAGATCTTGTCCAGGATCATCTATGGCATTTAATTGTCATTATCTATTTAGACTTTTTTTTTTCCATTGTGGAAACATACTACAGCATAAATCTTCCCATTCCACTCCCTCCCAAGCATTCCATTTAGTGGGATTAATCACATTCGCAAAGTTGCATTTCCATCATCTTCCCACCATGCATTACTAGAAATTTCCCTTCACCCTAAACAGAAACCCTACACTCATTTCTTATTAACTCCCCATTGTCCCTTTCCCCGCTTCTTGTAACCCATACTCTATTTTTCATCTCTATGATCATATTCTCTGACACTTTCTTTGTGTTTCTCATGGGGCTTAAATTTAACTTCTTAAGTCTATAACAATCTTGTTTTCTTTGATACCAACTTAATTTCAATAGGACACATAAACTATGTCCCTATACTCCTCCATTCCCCCACCTTTATGTAGCTCTTGTCAAAAATTACATATTTTACAATGAGTCCAAAACCACTGATTTATCATTACACTATATGTATTTTAGATCCTGTAGGAAGTAAATAGTGGAGTTACAAATCAAAAATACAGTAGCATTGGTATTTGTATTTACCATGTGATCTTTACTGGAAATCTTTATTTCTTCATGTGGTTTCAGTCAATTGTTTAGTGTCCCTTCCTTTCAGCCTGCACAATTCCCTTTAGCATTTCTTATAGGACTGAACTACTGGCAATGAATTCCCTCAGCTTTTGATTATCCAGGAATGTTTTCATCTCCCCCTCATTTTTAACCTCTAGGTATTTGTGAATTTTCTAAGTCTCTGATGGTTACTGACTTCTATTTGTATTCCATTGTGGTTAGAGAATGTGCTTTGAATAATTTCAATTTTTTTTAAATTTATTGAGGCTTGTTTTATGTCCCAGCCTATGGTCTATTCTGGAGAAAGTTCTGTGATCACTAGAGAAAAATGTGTATCCTGGTGATTTGAGATGTAATGTTCTATATATGTCCATTGAATTTCTCTATCTCTCTCTCTCCTTTCTTTGTTTCTCTGTTGGTAGGGCTCCCTTTACTATCTGAAGTAGGGCAGGTCTTTCATTAGCAAAATCTCTCAGCATTTCTTTGTGAAAAATTTAAGCTCTCCCTCAAATTTAAAGGTGGGTTTTGCTGGATAAAGTATTCTTGGTTGGAAATTTTTCTCTCCCAGAATTTTAAATATGCCACGCCACTGCCTTTTCACCTCCATGTGGCTGCTGAGTAGTCACTACTTACTCTTATGTTGTTTCCTTTGTATGTGGTGAATTGATTTTCTCTTGCTGCTTTCAGAACTTGCTCCTTCTCTTCAGTATTTGGCAATCTGATCAGAATATGTCTTGGAGTGTGTTTATTTGGATTTATTCTAGTTGGAGTTCACTGGGCATTTTATGCTTTGCGTATTTATATTGTGTAGAAGGTTTGGGAAGTTTTCCCCAACAATTTCTTTGAATACACTTTCTAGACCTTTACCCTTCCCTTCCCCTCCTGGGACACCAATGAGTCTTATATTTCGATGTTTTATTTTATCTATCATATCCCTGAGATCCATTTTGATTTTTTCAATTTTTTTCCCCATTCTTTCTTTTGTTCTTTCATTTTCTATTCTGTGGTTCTCGAGGTCACTGAGTTGTTCAGTTTCCTCTAGTCTTGTACTATGAGTATCCAGAATCTTTTTAATTTGGTCAACAGTTTCTTTTATTTCCATAAGATGAACTATTTTTTATTTACTCTTGTAATTTCTTCTTTATGCTCTTCTAGGGTCTTCTTCATGTCCTTTATATCCTGTGCCATGCTCTTCTTCATGTCTTTTATATCCTGTGCCATGCTTTCATTGTTTGTCTTTAGTTCTTTGATTAATTGCTCCAAGTAGTGTCTCCTCTGATCTTTTTTTTTTTTTTTTTTTTTTTTTTTTTTTTTTTTAATCATCATTTTATTGAGATATATTCACATACCACGCAGTCATACAAAACAAATTGTACTTTCGATTGTTTACAGTACCATTACATAGTTGTACATTCATCACCTAAATCAATCCCTGACACCTTCATTAGCACACACACACAAATAACAAGAATAATAATTAGAGTGAAAAAGAGCAATTGAAGTAAAAAAGAACACTGGGTACCTTTGTCTGTTTGTTTCCTTCCCCTACTTTTCTACACATCCATCCATAAACTAGACAAAGTGGTGTTTGGTCCTTATGGCTTTCCCAATCCCATTGTCACCCCTCATAAGCTACATTTTTATACAACTGTCTTCGAGATTCATGGGTTCTGGGTTGTAGTTTGATAGTTTCAGGTATCCACCACCAGCTACCCCAATTCTTTAGAACCTAAAAAGGGTTGTCTAAAGTGTGCATAAGAGTGCCCACCAGAGTGACCTCTCGGCTCCTTTTGGAATCTCTCTGCCACTGAAGCTTATTTCATTTCCTTTCACATCCCCCTTTTGGTCAAGAAGATGTTCTCCGTCCCACGGTGCCAGGTCTACATTCCTCCCTGGGAGTCATATTCCACGTTGCCAGGGAGATTCACTTCCCTGGGTGTCTGATCCCACGTAGGGGGGAGGGCAGTGATTTCACCTTTCAAGTTGGCTTAGCCAGAGAGAGAGGGCCACATCTGAGCAACAAAGAGGCATTCAGGAGGAGACTCTTAGGCACAAATATAGGGAGGCCTAGCCTCTCCTTTGCAGCAACCGTCTTCCCAAGGGTAAAACTTATGGTAGAGGGCTCAACCCATCAAACCACCAGTCCCCTATGTCTGTGGTCATGTTAGCAACCATGGAGGTGGGGTAGGCGAATACCCCTGCATTCTCCACAGGCTCCTCAAGGGGGCACTACATCTTTTTTTTTTTTTTTTTTTTTTTTTTTTTTTAACTTTCCCTTCTTTTTTCAAATCACCTGTATGAAAAAAAAAGTTAAAAAGAAAACAAACATACAATAAAAGAGCATTTCAAAGAGACCATAGCAAGGGAGTAAGAAAAAGACAACTAACCTAAGATAACTGCTTAACTTCCAACATGTTCCTACTTTACCCCAAGAAAGTTACATAATATAGCAACATTTCAGTGAACTTGTTCCTACTACAACCATCAGAAATTAACAGACCATAGTCATTTCTGGGCATCCCCAGAACGTTAAATAGCTTATCTGTTCTTCCTGGATTATTGTTCCCCCTTCCTTAATTGCTCTCTACTGCTAGTTCCCCTACATTCTACATTATAAACCATTTGTTTTACATTTTTCAAAGTTCACATTAGTGGTAGCATATAATATTTCTCTTTTTGTGCCTGGCTTATTTCGCTCAGCATTATGTCTTCAAGGTTCATCCATGTTGTCATATGTTTCACCAGATCGTTCCTTCTTACTGCCGCGTAGTATTCCATCGTGTGTATATACCACATTTTATTTATCCACTCATCTGTTGAAGGACAATTGGGTTGTTTCCATCTCTTGGCAATTGTGAATAATGCTGCTATGAACATTGGCGTGCAGATATCTGTTCGTGTCACTGCTTTCCGATCTTCCGGGTATATACCGAGGAGTGCAATCGCTGGATCGAATGGTAGCTCTATATCTAGTTTTCTAAGGAACTGCCAGACTGACTTCCAGAGTGGCTGAACCATTATACAGTCCCACCAACAATGAATAAGAGTTCCAATTTCTCCACATCCCCTCCAGCATTTGTAGTTTCCTGTTTGTTTAATGGCAGCCATTCTAACCGGTGTTAGATGGTATCTCATTGTGGTCTTAATTTGCATCTCTCTAATAGCTAGTGAAGCTGAACATTTTTTCATGTGTTTCTTGGTCATTTGTATTTCCTCTTCAGAGAACTGTCTTTTCATATCTTTTGCCCATTTTATAATTGGGCTGTCTGTACTATTGTCATTGAGTTGTAGGATTTCTTTGTATATGCAAGATATCAGTCTTTTGTCAGATACATGGTTTCCAAAAATTTTTTCCCATTGAGTTGGCTGCCTCTTTACCTTTTTGAGAAATTCCTTTGAGGTGCAGAAACTTCTAAGCTTGAGGAGTTCCCATTTATCTATTTTCTCTTTTGTTGCTTGTGCTTTGGGTGTAAAGTCTAGGAAGTGGCCGCCTAATACAAGGTCTTGAAGATGTTTTCCTACATTATCTTCTAGGAGTTTTATGGTACTTTCTTTTATATTGAGATCTTTGGTCCATTTTGAGTTAATTTTTGTGTAGGGGGTGAGGTAGGGGTCCTCTTTCATTCTTTTGGATATGGATATCCAACTCTCCCAGCCCCATTTGTTGAAAAGACCATTATGGCTCAGTTCGGTGACTTTGGGGGCCTTATCAAAGATCAGTCGGCCATAGATCTGAGGGTCTATCTCTGAATTCTCAATTCGATTCCATTGATCTATATGTCTATCTTTGTGCCAGTACCATGCTGTCTTGGCAACTGTGGCTTTATAATAAGCTTCAAAGTCAGGGAGTGTAAGTCCTCCCACTTCGTTTTTCTTTTTTAGAGTGTCTTTAGCAATTCGAGGCATCTTCCCTTTCCAAATAAATTTGATAACTAGCTTTTCCAAGTCTGCAAAGTAGGTTGTTGGAATTTTGATTGGGATTGCATTGAATCTGTAGATGAGTTTGGGTAGAATTGACATCTTAATGACATTTAGCCTTCCTATCCATGAACATGGAATATTTTTCCATCTTTTAAGGTCCCCTTCTATTTCTTTTAGTAGAGTTATGTAGTTTTCTTTGTATAGGTCTTTTACATCTTTGGTTAAGTTGATTCCTAGGTACTTGATTTTTTTAGTTGCTATTGAAAATGGTATCTTTTTCTTGAGTGTCTCTTCAGTTTGTTCATTTCTAGCATATAGAAACATTACTGACTTATGTGCATTAATCTTGTATCCCGCTACTTTGCTAAATTTGTTTATTAGCTCTAGTAGGTGTATCGTTGATTTCTCAGGGTTTTCTAGATATAAGATCATATCATCTGCAAACAATGACAGTTTTACTTCTTCTTTTCCAATTTGGATGCCTTTTATTTCTTTGTCTTGCCGGATTGCCCTGGCTAGCACTTCCAGCACAATGTTGAATAACAGTGGTGACAGCGGGCATCCTTGTCTTGTTCCTGATCTTAGAGGGAAGGCTTTCAGTCTCTCACCATTGAGTACTATGCTGGCTGTGGGTTTTTCATATATGCTCTTTATCATGTTGAGGAAGTTTCCTTCAATTCCTACCTTTTGAAGTGTTTTTATCAAAAAGGGATGTTGGATTTTGTCAAATGCTTTTTCAGCATCTATTGAGATGATCAATTGATTTTTCCCTTTCGAGTTTTTAATGTGTTGTAATACATTGATTGTTTTTCTGATGTTGAACCATCCTTGCATGCCTGGAATGAACCCCACTTGGTCATGGTGTATGATTTTTTTAATGTGTCTTTGGATTCGATTTGCAAGTATTTTGTTGAGGATTTTTGCATCTATATTCATTAGGGAGATTGGCCGGTAGTTTTCCTTTTTTGTAGCATCTTTGCCTGGTTTTGGTATTAGATTGATGTTAGCTTCATAAAATGAGTTAGGTAGTGTTCCATTTTTTTCAATGTTTTGAAAGAGTTTGAGTAAGATTGATGTCAGTTCTTTCTGGAAAGTTTGGTAGAATTCCCCTGTGAAGCCATCTGGCCCTGGGCATTTATTTGTGGGAAGATTTTTGATGACTGATTGGATCTCTTTGCTTGTGATGGGTTGGTTGAGGTCTTCTATTTCTTCTCTGGTCAGTCTAGGTTGTTCATATGTTTCCAGGAAATTGTCCATTTCTTCTACATTATCCAGTTTGTTGCCATACAGTTGTTCATAATATCCTCTTATAATTTTTTTAATTTCTTCAGGATCTGCAGTTATGTCACCTTTTTCATTCATTATTTTGTTTATATGGGTCTTCTCTCTTTTTGATTTTGTCAGTCTAGCTAGGGGCTTGTCAATCTTGTTGATCTTCTCAAAGAACCAACTTTTGGTGATATTTATCCTTTCTATTGTTTTTTTGTTCTCTATGTCATTTATTTCTGCTTTAATCCTTGTTATTTCTTTTCTTCTACTTGGTTTAGGATTGGTTTGCTGTTCATTTTCTAGCTTCTTCAGTTGATCCATTAGTTCTTTGATTTTGGCTCTTTCTTCCCTTTTAATATATGCGTTTAGTGCTATAAATTTCCCCCTTAGCACTGCTTTTGCTGCATCCCATAGGTTTTGGTATGTTGTGTTCTCATTTTCATTCGTCTCTATATATTTAGCAATTTCTCTTGCTATTTCTTCTTTAACCCACTGATTGTTTAGGAGTGTGTTGTTTAACCTCCAGGTATTTGTGAATTTTCTAAGTCTCTGATGGTTATTGACTTCTAATTGTATTCCATTGTGGTCAGAGAATGTGCTTTGAATAATTTCAATCTTTTTAAATTTATTGAGGCTTGTTTTATGTCCCAGCATATGATCTATTCTGGAGAAAGTTCCATGAGCACTAGAAAAGTATGTGTATCCTGGTGATTTGGGATGTAATGTCCTGTAGATGTCTGTTAAATCTAATTCATTTATCAGATTGTTTAGGTTTTCAATTTCCTTATTGGTCTTCTGTCTGGTTGATCTATCTATAGGAGAGAGTGATGTGTTGAAGTCTCCCACAATTATTGTGGAAACATCAATTGCTTCCTTTAGTTTTGCCAATGTTTCTCTCATGTATTTTGTGGCACCTTGATTGGGTGCATAGACATTTACGATTGTTATTTCTTCTTGCTGAATTGCCCCTTTTATTAGTATGTAGTGGCCTTCTTTGTCTCTCAAAACATCCCTGCATTTGAAGTCTATTTTATCTGAGATTAATATTGCTACACCTGCTTTCTTTTGGCTGTAGCTTGCATGAAATATTTTTTTCCATCCTTTCACTTTCAGTTTCTTTGTGTCCCTGTGTCTAAGATGAGTCTCTTGTATGCAACATATTGATGGTTCATTTTTTTTGATCCATTCTGCGAATCTATATCTTTTAATTGGGGAGTTTAATCCATTTACATTCAACGTTAAAACCGTGAAGGCATTTCTTGAATCGGCCATCTTATCCTTTGGATTATGTTTGCCATATTTTTCCCTCTCTCTATTAATATCCTTTATTGTACCCATACCGAATCTCTTTAGTACTGAACCTTTCTCCAAGTCTCTCTGTCCTGTCTTTGTTTCTCTGTCTGTAGGGCTCCCTTTAGTATCTCCAGTAGGGCAGGTCTCTTATTAGCAAATTCTCTCAGCATTTCTTTGTCTGTGAAAAATTTAAGCTCTCCCTCAAATTTGAAGGAGAGCTTTGCTGGATAAAGTATTCTTGGCTGGAAATTCCTCTCTCTCAGAATTTTAAATATATCGTGCCATTGCCTTCTCGCCTCCATGGTGGCTGCTGAGTAGTCACTACTTAGTCTTATGCTGTTTCCTTTGTATGTGGTGAATTGCTTTTCTCTTGCTGCTTTCAGAACTTGCTCCTTCTCTTCTATGTTTGACAGTGTGATCAGTATATGTCTCGGAGTGGGTTTTTTTGGATTTATTCTATTTGGAGTTCGCTGAGCATTTATGATTTGTGTATTTATGTTTTTTAGAAGATTTGGGAAGTTTTCCCCAACAATTTCTTTGAATACTCTTCCTAGACCTTTACCCTTTTCTTCCCCTTCTGGGACACCAATGAGTCTTATATTCGGACGTTTCATATTATCTATCATATCCCTGAGGTCCATTTCGAGTTTTTCAATTTTTTTCCCCATTCTTTCTTTTATGCTTTCATTTTCCATTCTGTCATCTTCCAGGTCACTGATTCGTTGTTCAACTTCCTCTAGTCTTGTACTATGAGTGTCCAGAATCTTTTTAATTTGGTCAACAGTTTCTTTAATTTCCATAAGATCATCCATTTTTTTATTTAGTCTTGCAATGTCTTCTTTATGCTCTTCTAGGGTCTTCTTGATTTCCTTCATATCCCGTACTAGGGTCTCATTGTTCATCTTTAGTTCTTTGAGTAGCTGCTCTAGGTGTGTCTCTTCTGGTCTTTTGATTTGGGTGCTTGGGCTTGGGTTATCCATATCGTCTGGTTTTTTCATATGCTTTATAATTTTCTGTTGTTTTTGGCCTCGTGGCATTTGCTGTCCTTGATAGGGGTCTTTTAGGGTTTGTAGACCAGTTGAAGTCCTTATCTCTAATTTATCAGATCTACAGCTTCGTGGAGTACACTTTCTCTAACTAACCAGCAGGTGGCGTCCACGAGCCACCTGTTCTCTACAAGCCAGATCTCCCCTGCTTAGCCTTTTTGGTGAGTGGGGGAGTGAGTCTTGTGGGGCCCAATTGGTGTCCCAAGCTTGCGTGTGTAGTTGGTGTTGCCTGCCCTGTATGTGGGGCGTGTTTCTGGGCAGTCGGGGAGGGGGGGTGGCCCTAACAATCAAATCTCCCTGATGATCCTAGAGTTTTAAAGCTACTGCAATAGTCTAATCCTTCAGTTCAGTCCTGCCACAGTTTGTCTCTGCCACTGACCCACAAGTCTTTGGTATTGGCGTATGGCTCCTGAGACTTGCAAGTGGGCCCCTCTTCCAGGCTGTGCACCCCGGGTCCTCTGTTGAGGGATGACTGTGCTATGTCACAGGTGAGTGCCGTCCCCCCAGGGCAGTTCTGGGCTGCTGGGCTGTGTTGGGAGGCTCCCAGTCTGCTCAAATGATGGCTGAATGGGGCTCTGTTAATTCACACTGCTCCCCCTTCCCAGCTCTGGGACATTCAGCTGAGGTTGCAGGGAAGGCTAATGTCCACGCCCAGTTTTGTGGTGTGTGCCTGTTATTTGAAGCACTTCCGTCACACTGGGTTGTCTGGGGCAGCTCTGGGCTATGGGGCTGGCGATGGGCAGGAGTGTTTCCTGTCCACCAGGATGGTGGCTGTGAGCGGACACCCCCCTTTTCTTGGGAAGTTGTGTTGTTTAGTGAATTTTCTCAGCCACTGGATTATTGCCTTTTGTCTCAGAGCTCTCTTAGTTCTGCTCTTGACTTGACGTGCCCAAATTTCAATTCTTTGAAGCTTTCTGTATTGAGCTTCTTAGAGTAATTGTTTTAGAAAAAGCAAAAAGGATTTAAAAAAAAAAAAAAAAAAAAAAAAAGGGCCCTCCTCAGAGATCTAATGGGTTATTGAAATGCTAATAGACAAAGCTACCAGGGCCATTAAGGAAAGGTGCCCTGGGCAGAGAGATCAGCCTTGCTTCGGGATTTGCATATGCGCCTCAAGGCCTGATCTCCGCCCTTCCCCTTTCTGTGTTCACCAGAACTCCAAAAATCCTCTGCTTTTACTTTGGAGCTTCTCGTGTTGTTTTCCTTCTATGCCCGTCTCCTCTCTGCTGGGCTGGCTGCTCTCAGAGTCTCTGGTGTCTGGCCTCAGTCTATCTATGGTTGGAGTTTGAATCAGTAGAATGAGTTTCCGATGAGAGCAGCCACTGCAATTCTCCCTTCTCCTTCCTGGAGCTGACAGCCCCTCCTCCCCCGGGACTGAGCCTGGCAGGGAGGGGCGCGGGTCCCCTGGCCGCAAAAACTTACAGATTTCGCTGATCTCAGCAGTTCCACGTTTTCATGAGTGTTGTATGAAGTATGCCCAAAGACAGATTGCTCTGTGGTGTCCAGTCCACGCAGTTCCTGGCTTTTTACCTACTTTCCTGGAGGAGTAACTAAAACATACAGCTCACCAGTCTGCCATCTTGCCCCGCCTCCCCTCTGATCTTTTGATTTGGGTTATCCATATCATCTGTTTTTTTCCATATGCTTTAAAATTTTCTGTTGTTTTTGGGCTCTTGGCATTTGCTTTACTTGATAGTGTTCTTTTAGGATATGATGGATTATTCAAACCCCAATCTCTAACTTGTCAGATCTATAGCTTGGAGGTGTACACTTTCTCTAATTAACCAGCAGATGGTATCTGCAAGTCACCTATTCCCCTCAAGTCAGTTCTCGCCAACTTTGTCTTTGTGGTGTATGGGGTCTGGTTCTTGTGGAGTCCAATTGGTGCACCAAGTTTGGGTGTGTTGTTGGTGCTGTCTGCCCTGAATGTGGGGCATGTGTCTGACAGTTAGGGAGGCAAGGCAGCTTTAATAATCAAACCTGCCAGGTGTTTCTGGAGATTCAAGGCTGTTGCAAGAGTCTAAACCTTCATTTAAGTCTCACCACAGATTGTCTCTGCCACTGACCCATAAGTCCTTGGTATTGGCATAAGGTCCCTGGGATTTCCAAGTGGGTCCCTCTTCCCAGCTGTGCCCTTTCAGGGCCTCTGCTGAGGGAAGGCTGTGCTACATCACAAGTGCATGCCGTCCCCCAAGGGAAGCCCTGCGTCACTGGGCCATGCAGGGGTGTTCCCAGGCTGCTGTAAAGATGGCTGAATAGGGTGCGTTAACCTCCCCCCTTTTGCACAGCTCTGCCTCCCAGCTCTGGGACAACCAGCTGTGGGTGTGTGAAAGGCCACTGTCCACACCTGATATTGTGGTGTGTGTGTGGTGTTGCAGGAAATACAGGCTGCAGGTCCTTTGGTGTGGCTCTCGTCCATGGCTCCAGTGCCAGGAAGGAGTGTTCCCAGCCCACCAGCAAGATGGCTGCAAGGGGAGTGGTTTTCTTCTCCTTTTGGCTCACCCCTGCCCTCCTTGCTCTGAGATGATTAACAATGAGTCCACAAAAGTCTATCTTCCATGCCAGGTAATGAGGCATCTGCACAGCCCAAATCCTTCATTTATAGAGTTACGGAGGTGAACGAGACCAAATAATTAACAAAATTGTTTCCAAATATTAATATTCTGTGTCTCTGAACAAGAAAGTGGATTGCTCCCTCCTTTCTATTTGAAAACTCTTGTCAACATTACACAAAATAGTGGAATTCATTTAAAGATCACTATTAAAAAAAAAAACAGAATCACCTATAGGCAGAGTATTCTAATTTCCTTCTCATCCTGAGGTTTCTACTTCTTGAGAGCATATTCTGTCAGAAAAGTGAGCTGCTTAGGTTTGATTTGATTTGTTATCAAGCAGCTCTGGACAGCATATCTATGTCTTTCTGTTTTCTGAAGAGAGGAGGGAAAGTGAAATTTTATTTTTGGCACAGAACAAAATGAAACCATCTCATATTCAATTTCGATGTTTTAAAATATCAAATGTAACTACAAAATTTCAGAAGAACCAAAAATAATTCAAACACAAATATGAAGTTCTTTTAGGTGAGTAGTAGCTTGTTCTTTTAGCTAGAAAAATACAACTGTAAAACAAACCTCTTGTTGGCAGGCACATGTGCGCATGCACACATACACACACACACACACACACACATATTTGCAGGGCATACAAAATGGGAACAAGGAGAAAAGGTTAAAACTGCCTTCAGATGCAATGCAGCTTTTAAATTATAGAATTTCCTGCCCCTAAAATTTATTTCCATAATAGATTGTCAGCAGAAAGGCACTTGTACTGATTTGAAGTTATGTGCCCCAGCAAAGGCCATGTTCTTTTAATCCATTCCTGTGGGTACAGGCCTATTGTGGGTGGGACCTTGCATTAGACTGTTTCAATTGAGATGTGTAACACCCAATTAAAGGTGGGTCTCAATACTTTGCTGGAGTCCTTTATGAGGATAAAAGAGAGAAAAGCCCCAGAGAGGATGCAGAGAGAAACACCAAGAGAAATTTGGAGATGGTTTACAGAAAAATCCCAGAGATGCTAAAAGAGGACACACAGAAGCTCCAGAAAGTAGGCCACTGGATCAAGGATCTTAAAGCAATGAAACCTGGGCACAAAGAACCAGCAGATACTGGCCTTGTGCTTTGCTATCTAACAGAGGAACCCCAGATGCCAGCAGCCTTTCTTCAGAGAAGTTATATTCCACTTGATGTCTTAATTTGGATATTTTCATGGCCTAAGAACTGTAATCTTCAAGTTAATAAATCCCCATTGTTAAAAGCCAGTCTGTTTCTAGTATGTTGCATTTTGGCAGCCTTAGCAAACTAAAGGAGCACTTTTCATGTATTTATCCCCCATTTCACAATGTAGCTTCTGTCTGAGTGGTACCTTTAGAGTTCCTGCTTTGGGTAATATACCAGATACATTCTGTGAGTTACATGAGCCTTTATTTGACTTTCAATTAAAAATGTTTCATTGCATCTGTCTTGGTGAGTGGTCAGCAAACATTTTCTGTAAATGGACAGATAATAAATAGATTAGGCTTGTGGGTCATATGGTCTTAGTTTCATGTACTCAACTCCCCCACTGTAGGGCAGAAACAACTATAGCCAGTACTTACACAAATATATGTGGCTGCATTCCAATAAAGCATAATTTATGGACACTGAAATTTAAATTTTATGTAATTTTCATATGTTACAAAACATTGTTCTTCTGATTTGATTTCAACTATTTAAATTTAAAAGCCACCTTTAGATTTGGGGCTACACAAAACTTGTTGGTAAATGGATTTAGCCCACATGCCATATTTTGTCAACCCCTGAACTTGGTGATATTAGTAATTCATGATCACATTGTCAGGTCTTGACCTTCTAAAATGTGTTTTGTTTATAAAAAGAAAACAAAGCACCAATCTCTGATCTGTTATGGAAAAGAAATCATAAACAAAACATATCATCATGGAAGATTTAAAGTAAGTGGGTATGCCAAAATATCTTAAATAAAATTTCTAAATGTACAGTGATAAGCAACACACATCAAGCTCTGATATTCTGAAATTTTTGTTCTTTACAAAGTGATTTTCTAGGTTAAAAAAAAATCATTGTACTAGTCAGGGTTCTCTAGGGAAACAGAACCAACAGTAGATATCTGTAAACATGAGATTTTATGAAAGTATCTCACACAACTGTGGGGATGAATGAGTCCAAATTCTATAGGGAAGACTGCAAGCTGGCAATTCCAATGAAAGTTTTTGATGAATTCCCCAGGAGAGGATGTAGAGTTCAAAATTCTCTCTTCTGACTGCTGAAGCCATCACTTCTCTTTAAAGACTTCAACTGATTGGATTAAACATCTCTCATTGCTGAAAACACTCTCCTTAGTTGATTGTAGGTAAAATCATTCATAGATGGAATCAACTTACCAAAGACTTAACTCCATAAAGTGTCCTCACAGTAATGCTTAGGCCAGTGCTTGCTTGACCAGACAACTGGGCAACATTACTTGGCCAAGTTGACACATGAACCTAACCATCACAGTTCACCCCTTCTCAACTTGGCAGCTGCACACATTATCTTAAGCCATACTTAATATCTAAATAATAGTAAAAAAAAAAATAGATATATTTTTTCACCTAACAATACTCAACTCTCCTGCATGTAACTGGAAACACACCAAATCTTTTCCAGACTAAGGTACAAGTCCTTAGGTAATATGCATTCCTAAACTTGATATCCTATAACTTAAATACTATAACATGAACAATGTGACTTTTATCATATGATAAAGAGATAAGATTAGAGAAGAAAACAAGGATATTTGCGTTATGTACAAATACAAACATACTTGTAACAAAACAAGGAAGAAATATTCATACCATTACAGTCCTCATTTCTGTAACTGGTCATATTGTCATAGTTCATATTTATCACTACTTTCTTCCACTACCCATTCCATGTTACTTTTACTCTCAGCAAGCACCTCAGCTGGCCATGGTTGTTTGCCTGGTGGGGTGACCCAAACCTTCATTTCTGAAGTTATTGGACCATTGGTAGTCCTGCCTGGATTGGGTTGTTGCAGGTTTCCATTGACTTTAATTGCAGGGCTTGGTAGTACTAAGAGATGCCCTAGGCGATCTCTTGTATTCCAGGCAAACTCTTTTTTACCTCCATTGTGTAGTTGCACTTCTCTTTCCCCTTGAAGGTCAGGATCAATCACCACAGTCAGTACAGCAATCTCCTTCTTTGCCTGTTGATTGTGAGGCATAAAAGCCCTAAGTGCCAGGTGGCTGTCTTAACTTCCAGTTCAATGGAATCATTGTTGTGTCTCCTGGTGGAAACACTCCTCCTTTTGGAATTAAGACCTGTAGACCAGCAGAACTTAAGGTTACAGGGACAAGAAGGAAAAATTTTCCCAGTAGATCACTAGGGGTAATAGTGAGTTGTGCCACTCCATTTTCACTCCTTGATTCTTGGACCCCTGTCTCCTAGCTATGGGAGAAACAGCACCATAGAGTAGATGTTGATTCAGAGCATACACAGCCTCCTGGAGAACATTTCCTCAGCCCTGCAAGGTATTGCCACCTAGTTTTCACCACAATTGAGTCTTCAAAAAGCCATTCCACCACTCTATCAACCCAGCTGCCTCTGGATGATGGGGAATATATTAAGATCAGAGAATTCCATGAGCATGTGCCCATTCTTGCACTTCTTTTGCTGTGAAGTGGATTCCTTACTTAGAAGCAATGCTGTGTGGAATATCACGATGGTGGATAAGGCATTCTGTAAGTCCACAGATGGTAGTTTTGGCAGAAACATTGTTTTGGCAAACCCATATCTGGAGTATGTGTCTATTCCAGTTAGAACAAACCTCTGCCCCTTCCTTGATGAAAGTGGTCCAATATAATCAACCTGTCACCAAGTAGCAGCTGATCACCTCAGAGAATGGAGCCATATTGTGGTCTGAGTGTGGGTCTCTGCTGCTGGCAAATTGGATACTCAGCAGTGATTGTAGCCAGGCCAGTCTTGGTGAGTGGAAGTCCATGTTGCTGAGCCCATACATATTCCCCATCCCTACTACCATGACCACTTTGTTCATGAACCCATTAGGCAATGACAGAGTGTCTGAGCAAAGAGACTGATCCACAGAATGGGTCATCTTATCCACTTGATTATTAAAACCTTTCTCTGCTGAATTCATTCTCTGGTCAGCATGGATACATGGACATAAATATCTCCATGTTGTTTTTGTCCTCTCAGAAGTCTATCCACATGCTCTTCCCTAGACTTCTTTGTCTCCAATTTTTCAATCATGCTCCTTCCAAGTCTGTAACCATTCAGCAAAACCATTAGTAACAGCCCATGAATCAGTATACAAATGCAACTCAGGCCAGTTCTCCTTCCAAGAAAAATAAACAACCAGGTGCACTGGTCAAAATTTTGCCCACTGGGAGGATTTGCACTCACCACTATCCTTCAGGGAAGTCCCAGAAAAGAACTATAATGCTGCAGCTGTCCACTTTTGGGTGGTACCTGCATATCATGCAAAACCTTCTGTAGACCAGGCCTGAATTTTACTTTCCTTAGTCAACTGATTGTAAGGAACTCCCCAAGAAGCCATAGCTGTGGCCTTAGGAAAAGAAGGTAATGTGACAGGAATAGGGGCCGTGAACATTTGGGCCTTCCTTGGGTAACATACCTGTGCTTTCAAGAACTGCTGGAGCCCATTTTGCATATACCTTTTCCAAATTATGATGGAATGCTGCTGTGCATAGCCACTTTATGACTTGTTAGGTAAGACAACACCCAGCTTATGAAAGGCAACTCAAGTCTCATGGTAACTTGGTGGCCCATGGTTAAGTGTTAGTCTCTAATAAGGCCCAATAGCAGGCAAAAAGCTGTTTCTCAAAAGGAGAGTAGTGCAGAGGATGGCACATCTTTACTCCAAATTCCTGAGAACCTGCATTGTGATTCTCCTATAGGGGCCTGACAGAGGCTCCAGACAGAATCTCTATTTGCCATGGACAATTCTAGCATTATTTGGTCTCCTGGATCATATGGCTCAGGTGGCAGAGCAGAATACACAGCAGCCTGGACCTGTTGCAAAGCCTGCTCTTGTCCTCATCCCTACTCAAAACTGGCAGCTTTTCTGGTCACTCGGTAAATAAGCCAGGGTAGTACACCCAAATGAGGAATATGTTGTCTCCAAAATCCAAAGAGGGCAACTAAGCATTGTGCCCCTATTTTGGTCATAGGAGGGCCCAGATGTAACTGTTTATCCTTCACCTTAGAGAGGATATCTTAACATGTCCCACACCACCAGACATCTAGAAATTTCATTGAGGTGGAAGGACCCTGTTTCGTTACTCGTTTTTTTTTATTCATACCCCATATTCTGACATGCAAATGCCTTACCAATAAGTCTAAAGTACTTGCAACTTCTTGCTCACTAGGTCTAATCAACATGATATCATCAATATAATGGATCAGTGTGTTATCTTGTGGGAGAGAGAAATGATTAAGGGTCCTGCAGACAGATTATGACTTAAAGTTGGAGAGTTGATATACCACTGATGTAAGACGGCAAACTTATACTGCTGGCCTTGCCAGCTAAAATGAAACTGTTTCTAGAGGCCCTTACTAACAGCATTTGAGAAAAAAAAAAAAAGGCATTTGGCAGATCAGTAGCTGCATACCAGGTACCAGGGGATGTGTTGATTTGCTCAAGCAATGATACCACATCTGGAAGAGCAGCTGCAATTGGAATCACCACTTGGTTAAGTTTATGATAATCCACTGTCATCCTCCAAGACCTATCTGTTTTCTGCACAGTCCAAATAGGAGAACTGAATGGTGATGTGGTAGAAATCACCACCTCTGCATCCCTCAGGTACTTGATGGTGGTACTAATCTCTAAAATTCCTTGAGGAATCTGGTATTGCTTATGATTTAACTATTTTGCTAGACAGGGGCAGTTCTAGTGGCTTCTACTTGGGATTTCCTACCATAATTGCCCTCACTCCATGAGTCAGGGAACCAATGTGAGGATTCTGTCAGTTGCTGAGTGTGTCTATTCCAATTATGCATTCTAGAATTGGGGAAATAACCACAGAATTGGTCCAGGTCCCCACTTTACCCACTGTGAGACAGACCTGAGCTAAAACTTCATTGATCACCTAACCGCCATAAGCCCCTACTCTGACTGGTGGACCAGAGTGACATTTTGGGTCTCCTGGAATTGATGTCACTTCTGAGCCATCATCTAACAATCCCTGAAATATCTGATCATTTCCTTTCCCCAATGCAAGTTACCCTGGTTAAAGGCTGTAAGGTCTTGTTAGGGAAGGTTGGAAAGAAGATTAACAGTATAAATTTTTTGTCATGTAACAGGGTCCTGCCCCAAAGGGATCTGGTCTTCCTTTCATTCAAGAAGCTCTAGGTCTTTAAACTATCTCAAGTCTGGGAATTGATTAAGGGGCTGTGACTCTCTGCTTTTGTAATTCAAGTTAGACTTCTATTCACTTGGTCTAGAACTCTTCTGCTTATACAGATCAAGTAAGAATTTAGTAGACTGCCCATCTATTTTACTTCTAGGTACCTCAAGATGTACTAGCCAATGCCATATGTCTCTGTGAGTCAGATTATTTTGGCTGCTGCTTTGAGTCTGATGTACATTATGGTAGCCATGCCTTGTCTTTGGTGATTCACTGCTGCCATGTGGCTTTTGCCAACTTGGGATCTGATCATCCCCATTGTATTTAAGGATTCCAGCTTAGCGATAGCAGTTCCCACAGTAATGTCTGACCTACAGAGAAGTGCAACTACAGAGCTCCTCACAGATGATGGAGCTAGTCTCACAAATTTATTCCTCACAGTCCTGAGGAAAGGTGTGTCCTCTGGACATTCCTGGGTTAGGTGAATAGGTCTTCCATGATAAATCCACTCTAACATTCCAAACTCTCTATGCCTTTTGGTCCCCTTGTCTACATATGCTAAGGCAGTTCTTGCACTTTGACCTCAGGTAATGTCAGTCACCTTTTGATCCATGTTTCAGTCAACCACCCATACAGACTGTTAATGCCCTTTCTAACCCCTTGGGCTACAACATTGCATCCAGCATCTCTGCTTATTGGGTCCATATCAATAAATTCAGTCTGATCCAACTTAACATTCCTTTCACCATTATTCCATACCCTTTATATCCATTCCCCTGATTTCTATCTAAATTGGAAAAGTCATGTAGTTCTTTTGGAGTATAGCATCCCTCCTCATGGGTTACACTTTGTACCTCAACTTTTGGGATCTATTGGGAATTTAGTCTAGTTATTAGTCTGGAAGAAAAGAGAGGTAGTTGGGGAGGGTGATGAACAAAATTAGATGTATTTTTCAAGCCAATTACCTCAGGACATTCCCTTGCAGTTTCATCTGGTGAAACAGGATTGGAGGAGTGAGGGATTTTACCTCAGTGGAGGTGGTTACAGGTTTAGCAGGCACTGAAGGGTTTATCTCTTCAAGTGGAGGTTGGATGGCAGACTCCTAAGGGGACTGTAGTTCTGGAGGCTGTTTCCTCAAGGCAGATGGAAGTTGGGTAGCTGTCTCCTGATGACTGGCTGGAGGTGGGCAGCTGTTTCCTCAGGGCAGACCATTACAGGTTTATCTAGCAAAGACAGCAGAATCTAGGATTTCAATGTCCCCACTGTCATCATTATCAAACCATATGTTCCCATTCCAATTTTCAGCATCCCATTCCTTTTGAATCAATTCCATTGCTTTAACAGCGGACACCTAGCAAGTTTGAGAATTTAGTTTATGTTGCAATTCTGCTTCTCACACAATGAGACTCTGGGACTGGTTTTCAGAGATGTTAAGTCTGTGGCCACAGGAAATAAGATTTTCTGTCAGGGCACAAATAGAAACTTTCACGTCTTTCATATGGCACTTAGGTTGTAAAAAGGGATAAGCTACACACATGCTTATAGGAGCCTTGCCTTATATAAGCATATGAGTAGCAGCATCCAATGGTGATATTTTGCTTACCTCTATTGCCAACTCAAGCCCTGTGCAGTCAATGCCATCTTGATTATTGGAAATAGAGTCATTAGTGCCTTTGAATCTAATTAGAGTAGAAAACCAATGGAGGAAAAAAACATTTTTAAGATTCTGTTTCCAAGAACCACTCCCAGTACCAAAGCTGTATTAGTCAGGGTTCTCTAGAGAAACAGAACCAACAGGAGATTTCTGCAAATAAGAAATTTTATTAAAGTATCTCATGCAAATATGGGTATGCACAAGTCCAAATTCTGTAGGGCAGGCTGCAAGTTGGCAACTCCGATGAAGGTTTTGATGAATTCTCCAATGGAGGCTGGCTGGCTGAAGTAGAGATGAAAATTCTGTCTTCTGACTGCTGACATCATCATTTCTTTTAAAGACTTTGTTCTCATTTGATAAAACTGCCATTATGCAAAATACCAGAAATGGATTCATTTTTATACAGGGGCTTATTCAGTTACAAATTTACTGTTATAGGGCCATAAAATATCCAAACTAAGGCATCAAAAAGAGGATACCTTCACTGAAGAATGGCCGATGATGTCCGGAGCACCTCTGTCAGCTGGGAAGGCACGTAGCTGGTATCTGTTTGTCCTTTGCTCCTGGGCTATGTTTCAAAATGGCTTACTCTAAAATGTCTCTTGGTGTCTGTCTTAACTCCTCTCTCTTAGCGCCTCTGCATCCTTGCTTCTTTTTCCTACAATGTGTCTCTCTAAGCATCTGGGGGTCCTCCTTTACCTTCTCTGGGACAAACTCTAGGCTTCATCTCTTAGCTTAGCATCTACAGACATCCTTCTGTCTGTATCTCCAAGCACCTCTAAGCATCTCTGTCAGCTCCTGAGCTCTCTTAAGTACTCCAGTGAACTAATCAAGACCCACCCTGAATGGGCAGGGCCATGCCTCCCTGGAAATTATATAATCAGTGTTCTTATCCACAGTTGAGTGCATCATATCTCCATGGAAACATTCAATCAAAAGGTCCCACCCTGCAAGATTGGATTAAAAGATCATGGCTCTTCTGGGGGACCATAATACATTCAAACTGGCACAACCTTCAACTGATTGGATTAAAAGACTCTTGTTGCTGAAGACACTCTCCTTAGTTGATTGCAGATGTAACCAGTCATAGATGAAGTCAACTTACTGATGATTTAAGTCCACAAAATATCCTCATAGAAATGGTTAAGCCAGTGATTGCCTGACCAGACAACTGGGCACCATTACCTGCCCAAGTTGACACATGAACTTAACCATAACATACAGACTCATTAGATTTTAAATAAAGAAACACCTGAATAAGGCTAATCAATTATTCTTCTCTTTAAGTAACTTAACTGCATAAAAGAAAATTTTTCCAGGTTTCCTAATAAATGCTGAACCCAAGCCTCAGAAGTACATTTTAGATTTTTTATTTTATCTTGTGTCTCTTTGTACATTTTCACACTTGGCAGCATTTTTTTTTTTTTTTTTTTTTATTGTACAGGGTATAAGACTGGCAGGAAAGATAGTTGCTTGCTGGTTGTATTATTCAGCCATGTATAACATCAGTTTCAAAATTATTTTGAAAGTTATAAAAGATAACATTTTCTGTATTTTTTTTGGGGGGGTGGTGGTTCACAAAATATCCTCACAGAAATGGCTAAGCCAGTGCTTGCCTTTCAAATCATTTCCCAACATCACAGTTCAGCCTGTTACAAAGAATGAGTTGCAAGAACTACTACTTCTTTAGACTTATGAACATTCCTAATATTTGGTACTACCCATATTCTTATACCAAATTTTAAGTTCAAAGATTCCCCAGAGACTGTCCCATAATCAGATAAAGAAAAAAAGCCTCATTTGTCTTGAGAGAGTAGAAATATTTTGACATAAACCCTACTTGGACTTTCATCTTTTTCTAACATCTAATATGGTTACATGAATATCTAATATGGATGCATTGTTGATCATTTTCAGAAATACACTTGGGAGCAAATTGCTAGCCAGCACAGATTATGGTACAGATTATATGCAATCTGTCTAATTTTAGTAAGGGCAGCTGTTAACTATGCTACCAAATAAGCCTTCCAAATTGTCTTTAAGTGTAATCCTAGATTAGAAAAATCTAAGACAAAAATATCATCTGAAATTTACAAAGGTTTACACCATAGCAGAATCATGTCTTCAGAATGGTGATTGTGGCGACTTAGGCAAACTATTAAGTTAGGGGAAACACAGTCCCCAAGATCACCCTCACTTCTGACACCAATGGCAAGTTCAGTGGGGCAGTTCCTAAATCCACCTTAAGGTTTGATGATTTATTTGAAAGACTCATAAAACTCACTGAAAGTTGTTATAATTACAGTTATAGATTATTACCAGGAAAGGACACAGATTAAAACCAACTATGGGGAGAAATACATAGGGCAGAGTCCAGGAGATGCACCAAATGCAGAGCTTCTGTTGTCCTGTCCTCAAGGAGCTAGGGCAGCATTACTATACTAATATTGATGTGTGACAATATGTATGGAGAGTGATAACCAGGCAAGTTCACATGAGTCTCAGCATTCAGTTTTTTCTGGAGCGTATCTACATAGCCATGCCTGATTGCCCATATAGTTGATCTCAGTCTCCAGTCTCCAATCCTTCAGACATGACCCAAAGCTCATACCTTAAATCACATTGTTGATCTTCCTAATATGATTTAAGTACCTGTCCTAAGTTGTGGCCAGCGCCGATTCTAAATCATATCCAGTATGACCCAAGGCTCCCAGGAAAACAAAGACACTCCTATGAGGAAGTACATTCCAAGGGCCTAGAGATCACTTTCCAGTAGCTGAGGACAAAGACCAGACTTTTTTTGTGGTGATGGTAAATTCTTTAATACACAGTGATTCAGGATATAAGAGATAATCTTGATCCCATATGAGACAGTGAATGATTTTGGAGCACACTCTGGTGGGAAAACTCTAGCACTAAATGTAACAAATACCCTTAGTTAAAAGTGCTTACTTTACTTCCAACATTATCTTGAATTCATCTCTAGATATACCTGCCCTGGGTAAATAAAAATTAATTTAAAAAATCTTAATGTTTTATTATAAAAAAAAATAAAACATGCTTATTCTAGGAAATTTAAAAAAGAAATATTAAAGAAGTAGAAGAAAACATTTGACAATTTCACAGCTCAGTGCCAACTGATTACATTTTGGCATATTTCCTTTTAGTCATACATACATATATATATATGTTTATATATATACACATACATACATATATATATTTTTTTCTTATTTTCCTTTATTTCTATCAAAGTTCCTTGCCTTTATCTACCTGAATTGAGTCTAATCATAAACTCATGGTTGGATATTTTGAATATTGTAGACTCTAAAGTTCTTAAAATAATTAAGTGGATTCTTTGTCAAAAGAAATGAACATTGAAGATATAAAGTTAATAGCTGTTGTGGATCAGATCATATCTCCTGTAAAGACATACTCAAGTCTGAACCCCTAGTCCTGTGAGTGGGAGCTCATTTGTAAGTAGGATCTTCAAAAATCCTATTAAGATGAACTCAAACTGAATCAGAGTGGGCCTTAGTCCAATATGACTGTAGTCCTTGTAAGCAAAGGGAATTTGGACATGGCAGAAGGTGTGAGGACGCAGAAGGAGACAGATCTCCATGTGATGGAAGATTGCCAAAATGCCACCACTAGAAAGCTACAGACTTCAGAGAAAGCCTGACCCGCAAGTACCTTGATTTTGGACTTCTAGTCTGGAAAATCAGATATATTACTAATCAACACCTGTAATTTGCAGAATTAACCTTATAATGTAGCAAAGGTCACAGCAAAACTGAAGCTCAGTATAAAAGACATTTAAAAACAAATGGGAATTTCCAAGGAATCGTTGGTATTGATATTTGGAGGATAAAAGTTGATCCTCTTTATTCCATCCCATTGAAATCTGTTGTGGTAGGCCCTAATTAATTATTTTAAGTATCTAATTTCAGATGTTCCTCCATTAATCACCACTTAAATGTGTTTTGGAGCTCAGTGTGGTAGGTTTCAGAAATAGCCACAATTCTTTGAAGTTCCTTCCTTCAAGAGATGGAGTCTCTTTCCTCATGCCTAATATTGGGGCTGGCTTTGTGACTTGCATTTGACCAAGAGAATGCAGCAGGACTGATATTGTGTGTCTTTCAAATTTAGGCCTCAAGAAGCTTTGAAGGTTTTGCTCTCATGCTATTGTTACTCCTGTCTACACTATGAACAAGCCCAAAGAACTTGCTGGAAATTGAGGGGACCTGTGGAGAAAGGCTCTGGTAGTCCTACCTGTCCTAGACAAGTCTATCATAAACCACTCTTCCCACTGAGCAACTAGACATTTGTGAGTCTAACCAAGAATAGCCAAGCTGACCTAGACCAAGACTATCTAGCTGAGCCTAGTCTAAATTACCAACCCTGAAAACCATAAACAATTAATGATGGTTGTTTTAGTCATTAAAGTTCTGGGTTGGTTTGTTATATAGCTAACTGATATACTTAATAGCTGAGTGCAACATAACCTTTCCATTGTAACAATATATATCTTTATGCCATGGGTAGGAAAACTACTGTCCATGGGCCAGATCTGGCCGGCAACTGGTTTATGTGTGGCTACAAGCTACAATTGGCTTTCATATTTTTAAGTGGTTGAAAAAAATCAAAAGAAAAATAATATTTCATGAAATGTGAGAAATATATGAAATTCAAATTTCAGTGTCCATAAATAAAATCTGATTGGAACATAGCCATATCTATTCTTTCATGTATTGTCTATGGATGTTTCATTCAACCATGCCAGAGGAAATGATCTGAAAATCCTAAAATACTTATTGCCTGTCCCTTCACAGAAGAAGTTTACTGCTGTCTGATTTAGACACATTTCTATTTCAAAACAAAGTGAAATTGGCAAATGTCAACCACTAAACTGATGGTAAGTTCCATAGCAAATATGAGTCTGAGTTCATATTTGAAACTCTATTGTTTTCTTTTTCTGTCTGTGCCACCTCAATTCCAATGGCATATTTTGCATGATCAGCAACCCAGCATCATTCATGTTGCACTTTGGTTTCAGTTTCCGTTAAGTGCTGAGTATTGCCCTGTTGGGCATTTTGAACTGTTTTTTTTTTTCAGTGATTGAAAGATGACTGATGATCTTTCTTGGTCCTCAATCATTCTTGGCATTTTCCAGTCACTCTTGGTTATCTATGAGAGTGCATGCCCTTCTCCAATGGCTGCCACATTGTCTTCATTTTGGACATCAATTTCATTTGCACATAATTGAGCTTTTCAATTCTTATTGCCCACAAACTGCTGTCTCTTTTAGATTATCTGTGGACTCTTAAAATTATTATTTTTTCAATTTTTTGCTTGTATTTGTCATTGAGGTATAACAGGCACAGTAATAAAATAATAGATCACCTTGAAATAATTATTTGGAACCATATCCACAAAATTAGAGAAAATTTTGAAAGAAAAATACTTTTCAAACTTCAGCTGGTTGAAATCTTTTAACTACTGTAGGGGGAAAAATGAACAAACTTGTGTTTACTAAAGACCCCTAATGTGAGTTCCTCCTGTGTCACAGAGTTGAAAGGTAGCCATTGCAAATATGCCGCTGATTTTCTAAAAATCATCCAGACATTTTATGTGCATGCCATGTTAACAAACAGATATATAAACAGAGGCTTAAAGTGTTCACATAGATTGAGTGTTGCATCTTTTTTTATTTTCTAGTTAACAAGAGCATCTTCACTAGAGAATTTCTTTCATTAACTTTATGTTCAATTTTCTTTAGGGAAAACTACTTTAGATTTGCCATACTCTATTCCTATTAAAATGTCTGTATAAATATATGAATTATTCCAAAGTGTGAATCAAAAAACAGTACAAAAGAAATTATTTCTATTGGAATTATTTTCTTTCTATAAAGATTCATGGATTTCATAAGAAAGGAAGGGGAAAAAGAATTTCTTATGAAATCGAATACTGTCAAAAATACTGCTGTACTTAAATAATGTGTTTATGCCAAAAGTACATACATTAATTTTATGTATAAATTTGCCTTTCAAGAATGAAGGTTTAAATCAACTGTATGGAAAAAAAAATTTAAAAAAAATGAAAAAGAAAAACATACAATAAAAGAACATTTCAAAGAAACCATAACAAGGGAGTAAGAAAAAGACAACTAACCTAAGATAACTGCTTTACTTCCAACCTGTTCCTACTTTACCCCAAGAAACTTACATAATATAGCAAAATTTCTGTGAACTTGTTCCTACTATATCCATCAGAAATTAACAGACCATAGTCATTCCTGGGCATCCCCAGAATGTTAAATAGCATATCTGTTCTTCTTGGATTACTGTTCCCCTTTCCTTAACTGCTCTCTATTGCTAGTTCCCCTACATTCTACAATATAAACCATTCGTTTTACATTTTTCAAAGTTTACATTAGTGGTAGCATATAATATTTCTCTTTCTGTGCCTGGCTTATTTCGCTCAGCATTATGTCTTCAAGGTTCATCCATGTTGTCATATGTTTCACGAGATCGTTCCTTCTTACTGCCATGTAGTATTCCATCGTGTGTATATACCACATTTTCTTTATCCACTCATCTGTTGAAGGACATTTGGGTTGTTTCCATCTCTTGGCAATTGTGAATAATGCTGCTATGAACATTGGCATGCAGATATCTGTTCGTGTCACTGCTTTCTGATCTTCTGGGTATATACCGAGAAGTGCAATCGCTGGATTGAATGGTAACTCTATTTCTAGTTTTCTAAGGAACTGCCAGACTGACTTCCAGAGTGACTGAACCATTATACAGTCCCACCAACAATGAATAAGACTTCCAATTTCTCCACATCCCCTCCAGCATTTGTAGTTTCCTGTTTGTTTAATGGCAGCCATTCTAACCGGTGTGAGATGGTATCTCATTGTGGTCTTAATTTGCATCTCTCTAATAGCCAGTGAAGCTGAACATTTTTTCATGTGTTTCTTGGCCATTTGTATTTCCTCTTCAGAGAACTGTCTTTTCATATCTTTTGCCCATTTTATAATTGGGCTGTCTGTACTATTGTCATTGAGTTGTAGGATTTCTTTATATATGCAAGATATCAGTCTTTTGTCAGATACATGGTTTCCAAAAATTTTTTCCCATTGAGTTGGCTGCCTCTTTACCTTTTTGAGAAATTCCTTTGAGGAGCAGAAACTTCTAAGCTTGAGGAATTCCCATTTATCTATTTTTCCTTTTGTTGCTTGTGCTTTGGGTGTAAAGTCTAGGAAGTGGCCACCTAATACAAGGTCTTGAAGATGTTTTCCTACATTATCTTCTAGGAGTTTTATGGTACTTTCTTTGATATTGAGATCTTTGGTCCATTTTGAGTTAATTTTTGTGTAGGGGGTGAGGTAGGGGTCCTCTTTCATTCTTTTGGATATGGATATCCAACTCTCCCACCCCCATTTGTTGAATAGACCATTATGACTCAGTTCAGTGACTTTGGGGGCCTTATCAAAGATCAGTCGGCCATAGATCTGAGGGTCTATCTCTGAATTCTCAATTCGATTCCATTGATCTATTTGTCTTTCTTTCTGCCAGTACCATGCTGTTTTGGCAACTGTGGCTTTATAATAAGCTTCAAAGTCAGGGAGTGTAAGTCCTCCCACTTCGTTTTTCTTTTTTAGAGTGTCTTTAGCAATTCGAGGCATCTTCCCTTTCCAAATAAATTTGATAACTAGCTTTTCCAAGTCTGCAAAGTAGGTTGTTGGAATTTTGATTGGGATTGCATTGAATCTGTAGATGAGTTTGGGTAGAATTGACAACTTAATGACATTTAGCCTTCCTATCCATGAACATGGAATATTTTTTCATCTTTTAAGGTCCCCTTCTATTTCTTTTAGTAGAGTTATGTAGTTTTCTTTGTATAGGTCTTTTACATCTTTGGTTAAGTTTATTCCTAGGTACTTGATTTTTTTAGTTGCTATTGAAAATGGTATCTTTTTCTTGAGTGTCTCTTCAGTTTGTTCATTTCTAGCATATAGAAACATTACTGACTTGTGCGCATTAATCTTGTATCCTGCTACTTTGCTAAATTTGTTTATTACCTCTAGTAGCTGTATCGTCGATTTCTCAGGGTTTTCCAGATATAAGATCATATCATCTGCAAACAATGACAGTTTTACTTCTTCTTGCCGGATTGCCCTGGCTAGCACTTCCAGCACAATGTTGAATAACAGTGGTGACAGCGGGCATCATTGTCTTGTTCCTGATCTTAGAGGGAAGGCTTTCAGTCTCTCACCATTGAGTACTATGCTGGCTGTGGGTTTTTCATATATGCTCTTTATCATGTTGAGGAAGTTTCCTTCAATTCCTACCTTTTGAAGTGTTTTTATCAAAAAGGGATGTTGGATTTCGTCAAATGCTTTTTCAGCATCTATTGAGATGATCATTTCATTTTTCCCTTTCGAATTTTTAATGTGTTGTAATACATTGATTGATTTTCTTATGTTGAACCATCCTTGCATGCCTGGAATGAACCCCACTTGGTCATGGTGTATGATTTTTTTAATGTGTCTTTGGATTCGATTTGCAAGTATTTTGTTGAGGATTTTTGCATCTATATTCATTAGGGAGATTGGCCGGTAGTTTTCCTTTTTTGTAGCATCTTTGCCTGGTTTTGGTATTAGATTGATGTTAGCTTCATAAAATGAGTTAGGTAGTGTTCCATTTTCTTCAATGTCTTGAAAGAGTTTGAGTAAGATTGGTATCAGTTCTTTCTGGAAAGTTTGGTAGAATTCCCCTGTGAAGCCATCTGGCCCTTGGCATTTATTTGTGGGAAGATTTTTGATGACTGATTGGATCTCTTTGCTTGTGATGGGTTGGTTGAGGTCTTCTGTTTCTTCTCTGGTCAGTCTAGGTTGTTCATATGTTTCCAGGAAATGGTCCATTTCCTCTACATTATCCAGTTTGTTGCCATACAGTTGTTCATAGTATCCTCTTATAATTTTTTTAATTTCTTCAGGATCTGCAGTTATGTCACCTTTTTCATTCATTATTTTGTTTATATGGGTCTTCTCTCTTTTTGATTTTGTCAGTCTAGCTAGGGGCTTGTCAATCTTGTTGATCTTCTCAAAGAACCAACTTTTGGTGATATTTATCCTCTCTATTGTTTTTTTGTTCTCTATGTCATTTATTTCTGCTTTAATCCTTGTTATTTGTTTTCTTCTACTTGGTTTAGGATTGGTTTGCTGTTCATTTTCTAGCTTCTTCAGTTGATCCATTAGTTCTTTGATTTTGGCTCTTTCTTCCTTTTTAATATATGCGTTTAGTGTTATAAATTTCCCCCTTAGCACTGCTTTTGTTGCATCCCATAGGTTTTGGTATGTTGTGTTCTCATTTTCATTCGTCTCTATATATTTAGCAATTTCTCTTGCTATTTCTTCTTTAACCCACTGATTGTTTAGGAGTGTGTTGTTTAACCTCCAGGTATTTGTGAATTTTCTAAGTCTCTGATGGTTATTGACTTCTAATTGTATTCCATTGTGGTCAGAGAATGTGCATTAATAATTTCAATCTTTTTAAATTTACTGAGGCTTGTTTTATGTCCCAGCATATGATCTATTCTGGAGAAAGTTCCGTGAGCACTAGAAAAGTATGTGTATCCTGGTGATTTGGGATGTAATGTCCTGTATATGTCTGTTAAATCTAATTCATTTATCAGATTGTTTAGGTTTTCAATTTCCTTATTGGTCCTCTGTCTGGTTGATCTATCTATAGGAGAGAGTGATGTGTTGAAGTCTCCCACAATTATTGTGGAAACATCAATTGCTTCCTTTAGTTTTGCCAGTGTTTCTCTCATGTATTTTGTGGCACCTTGATTGGGTGCATAGACATTTACGATTGTTATTTCTTCTTGCTGAATTGCCCCTTTTATTAGTATGTAGTGGCCTTCTTTGTCTCTCAAAACATCCCTGCATTTAAAGTCTATTTTATCTGAGATTAATATTGCTACACCTGCATTCTTGTGGCTGTAGCTTGCATGAAATATTTTTTTCCGTCCTTTTACTTTCAATTTCTTTGTGTTCCTGTGTCTAAGATGAGTCTCTTGTATGCAACATATTGATGGTTCATTTTTTTGATCCATTTTGCGAATCTATATCTTTTAATTGGGGAGTTTAATCCATTTACATTCAACAGTATAACCGTGAAGGCATTTCTTGAATCAGCCATCTTATCCTTTGGTTTATGTTTGTCATATATATTTTTCCCCTCTCTCTATTAATATCCTTTATTGTACCTATACCGAATCTCTTTAGGACTGAACCTTTTTCCAAGTCTCTCTGTCCTTTCTTTGTTTCTCTGTCTGTAGGGCTCCCTTCAGTATCTCCAGTAGGGCAGGTCTCTTGTTAGCAAATTCTCTCAGCATTTGTTTGTCTGTGAAAAATTTAAGCTCTCCCTGAAATTTGAAGGAGAGCTTTGCTGTATAAAATATTCTTGGTTGGAAATTTTTCTCACTCAGAATTTTAAATATATCGTGCCACTGCCTTCTTGCCTCCATGGTGGCTGCTGAGTAGTCACTACTTAGTCTTATGTTGTTTCCTTTGTATGTGGTGAATTGCTTTTCTCTTGCTGCTTTCAGAACTTGCTCCTTCTCTTCTGTGTTTGACAGTGTGATCAGAATATGTCTCGGAGTGGGTTTATTTGGATTTATTCTATTTGGAGTTCGCTGAGCATTTATGATTTGTGTATTTATGTTGTTTAGAAGATTTGGAAAGTTTTCCCCAACAATTTCTTTGAATACTCTTCCTAGACCTTTACCCTTTTCTTCCCCTTCTGGAACACCAATGAGTCTTATATTCGGACGTTTCATATTATCATATCCCTGAGGTCAATTTCGATTTTTTCAATTTTTTTTCCCCATTCTTTCTTTTATGCTTTCATTTTCCATTCTGTCATCTTCCAGGTCACTGTTTCGTTGTTCAACTTCCTCTAGTCTTGTACTATGAGTGTCCAGAATCTTTTTAATTTGGTCAACATTTTCTTTAATTTCCATAAGATCATCTATTTTTTTATTTAGTCTTGCAATGTCTTCTTTATGCTCTTCTAGGGTCTTCTTGATTTCCTTTGTATCCCGTACTATGGTCTCATTGTTCATCTTTAGTTCTTTGAGTAGCTGCTCTAGGTGCTGTGTCTCTTTTGAGCTTTTGATTTGGGTGCTTGGGCTTGGGTTATCCATATCGTCTGGTTTTTTCATATGCTTTATAATTTTCTGTTGTTTTTGGCCTCTTGGCATTTGCTGAACTTGATAGGGTTCTTTTAGGATGTGTAGACCAATTGAAGTCCTTATCTCTAATTTATCAGATGTACAGCTTCGTGAAGTACACTTTCTCTAACTAACCAGCAGGTGGCGTCCACGAGCCACCTGTTCTCCACAAGCCAGTTCTCCCCTGCTTTGCCTTTGTGGTGAGTGGGGGAGTGAGTCTTGTGGGGTCCAATTGGTGTACCAAGCTTGCGTGTGTAGTTCATGTTGCCCGCCCTGTATATGGGGCGTGTTTCTGGGCAGTCAGGGAGTGGGGGCGACTCTAACAATCAAATCTCCCTGGTGATCCTGGAGTTTTAAAGCTCCTGCAATAGTCTAATCCTTCAGTTCAGTCCTGCCACAGTTTGTCTCTGCCACTGACCCACAAGTCCTTGGTATTGGCGTATGGCTCCTGAGACTTGCAAGTGGGTCCCTCTTCCAGGCCGTGCACCCACTGGTCCTCTGTTGAGGGATGACTGTGCTATGTCACAGGTGAGTGCTGTCCCCCCAGGGCGGTTCTGGGCTGCTGGGCTGTGTAGGGAGGCTCCCAGTCTGCTGAAATGATGGCTGAATGGGGCTTTGTTAATTCCCACTGCTCCACCTTCCCAACTCTGGGACAACCAGCTGAGGGTGCAGGGAAGGCTAATGTCCATGCCCAGTTTTGTGGAGTGTGCCTGTTATTTGAAGCACTTTTGTCACACTGGGTTGTGTGGGGCAGCTCTGTGTTATGGGGCTGGCGATGGGCAGGAGTGTTTCCTGTCCACCAGGATGATGGCTGTGAGTGGACACCCCCCTTTTCTTGGGAAGTTGTGGTGTTTAGTGAAATTTCTCAGCCACTGGATTATTGCCTTTTGTCTCAGAGCTCTCTTAGTTCTGCTCTTGTCTTGACCTGCCCAAATTGCAAGTCTTTGAAGCTTTCTGTATTGGGCTTCTTAGAGTAATTGTTTTAGAAAAAGAAAAAAGGATTAAAAAAAAAAAAAAGAAGGAAAAAAATATGTAGTGCCCCCTTGAGGAGCCTGTGGAGAATGCAGGGGTATTGGCCTACCCCACCTCAATGGTTGCTAACATGACCACAGACATAGGGAACTGGTGGTTTGATGCGTTGAGCCCTCTACCGTAGATTTTACCCTTGGGAAGATGGTTGCTGCAAAGGAGAGGCTAGGCCTCCCTATAATTGTGCCTAAGAGCCTCCTCCCGAATGCCTCTTTGTTGCTCAGATGTGGCCCTATCTCTCTAGCTAAGCCAACTTGAAAGGTGAAATCACTGCCCTCCCCACTACGTGGGATCAGACACCCAGGGGAGTGAATCTCCCTGGCAAAGTGGAATATGACTCCCGCGGAGGAATGTAGACCTGGCATCGTGGGATGGAGAACATCTTCTTGACCAAAAGGGGGATGTGAAAGGAAATGAAATAAGCTTCAGTAGCAGAGCGATTCCAAAAGGAGCCGAGAGGTCACTCTGGTGGGCACTCTTATGCACAATTTAGAGAACCCTTTTTAGGTTCTAAAGAATTGGGGTAGCTGGTGGTGGATACCTGAAACTATCAAACTACAACCCAGAAACCATGAGTCTTGAAGACAATTGTATAAAAATGTAGCTTATGAGGGGTGACAATGGGATTGGGAAAGCCATAAGGACCACACTCCACTTTGTCTAGTTTATCGATGGATGAGTAGAAAAATAGGGGAAGGAAACAAACAAACAAACAGACAAAGGTACCCAGTGTTCTTTTTTTTTTTTTTTTTTTTTTTTTTTTTTTAATATAAATTTGCTTTATGTAATTGGGTGGATATAAATTAATGAACAAAAACTTAAGAAGCAAGATACATATAACAATTTAACAGAACCTGATATTCTAATCTCTTTCAACTTTTCTCAATTTAATCTTTAAGTCATTCCATCATGGGGCTCAAAAGAAATTAACCAACATATGATACTACAGTCAAATGTCAAATCTTAAGAAAGTACTTATGACATACCGAATTCCTCTATAATGCAATTATGAAGAACCTTCAAGATACTTGTTTTGTATGTAGAAAAGTGTTAAGAGTCAAATATTCAACTCAATATAAAATAATCAATAAGATAAATTTCTGATTTGATTGTTAGGTTGAGACTGCTTCTCCTTTTGCTAATGAATGATTTTTTTCAGCTGTAATATCACTGAGCTGAACAAATAAAACACCTTTGAGAGTACATAAGGAAAAATAAACACATGCTAAATGGATAAAACATTACTACTACATCTTTACTAGACCATCGCTATTGAAAATGCTTCAAAAGCTTAGAGATTCAGAGTATTCTAACATTAACTCCAAGAAAAGATAAAGGTGGAATTCCTTCTTTTCTGAGATCACAACTATGAAGTCTGTGGTTATACAAACTCTGCATTTGTGTGCAAAACATGAAATACATTGATCTTAATTTTCTCTGCCTATATATGACATTTGTCTGTCAGTCAGCTAGCAGGACTTAACAGATACCTTTTCAAGAAACAGACTGAGATGTGTTTTATATAACTTCAGTACTACAGTAATGAGAGATGCAGTATCCTTTTGCTATGGTTCAAGACAACAGGGAGGAAGGGCACAGGGAAAAGAATAAATCAAAATTGTTATCACCGAGGAACATTTTTTTTCTCTTTAAGTTCACCCCATGCCACTTTAATTTTTAGATTAGCATGGTGGTGTAATTCAAGCTCATAAATCAGAAATCTTAACATTTAAAATTTACCATGACTTTTAATTGTCACCATATTAACAACCAAAATAATTAGATAAAGCACATAGGAGAAAGGGTAATATGAAACCCCACTTTACTACAATTGGTTTTCTTGACACATTAACTCATTTTTTATAGAAAAGGGATAGTGCATCTCAGTTTGCTTAGAAGCTAGGAGATCACTTTGAATTCTGCATTTCCTAACTGCAAACAGAATGTAGCACTTTAAACAGGTTATAAATAAACTGGTTTTCAAGCATAGAGCCAGCCCCAACAATAATAATATACTATTTAAAAAGACCTAAGGCAATGGATTCCATTTCCAATGGAAAAAAAGAACTGTGCAAACAAGCTTAAAACTACTTTTTTTTTTTGTGCCAGTGTTATAAAATGTAGCTTTTAATAAAACCTTGACCCAAATGCCAGCAATTTCAGAAAAGAATTAGAGTTGGGGGGAAGTAAGGGAAGAATTATTTCATTTAGGAAAAATAACCACTATCTTTTTCCTAATTAAATCTTCAACACACACAATTTAAACATATACAGATGCTGTAACACTTTACACAATTCCTATGTACTGGAGCAATAACAAGATCTAAATACAATTATATATTTTAAACACTGGGTCAAGGCTTTACATAAAAATACCATCCTACTTTTCCCCCTAAATTTCTAAAATATCACGTACTTTCCCTCAACATCTGCAGCCATTCAGGAATTCTTAGGAAACTTTTGTGCATGATCTTAATTCCTAATCCCTGGCTCTTTGGGCTCAGTGACAAAAGATCAAAACCACCGAAAACTGATGGTTCACTTGAAGTGTCAGAGGAGAGACCCTGGCTCAATTAGTCTCATAGGACGAAAGCAGTGCTGCATCAACTGGCTCCATGCAGGAGGGGCACGTGAAGGATCTCATCAACCAGTCATCTATACAGTCCAGGTGATAGATGTGCATGCACGGCAGAAATCGAATTGGGTCCCCATAAACAAAGTCCATCATACAGATCACACACTCCCGAATCTTTTTTTCTGATCCATCTCTTCCAGGGTCATAAACTCCTTTAGGCAGATGCTGTATAAGGCCTATTCTTTGAGCTATCCTAATTTGTTCCTCTTCAGTCAGCTGTGTTGCAAGTCGAGTCTGGCTAGGTGTTGGATGATAGACTGGAACTGGAACTTGTTCCTGATATGGCGGCGGCGGCTCCTGATCCGGCTCCGTCCCCTCGCCAAAGCTAGCCCGGTCAGACTGAGACTCGTGAAGCAGGGAGATGTCATCTGAGGTGGGGGATTTGAGGCAGTTCCCCATCTTCCGGGGCTGGGGTGTGTGATCTGTGCACTGTTCTGACCGTCTCCTCGCCCCCAGTGTTCTTTTTTACTTCAATTGCTCTTTTTCACTTTAATTATTATTCTTATTATTTTTGTGTGTGTGCTAATGAAGGTGTCAGGGATTGATTTAGGTGATGAATGTACAACTATTTAATGGTACTGTGAACAATTGAATGTACAATATGTTTTGTATGACTGCATGGTATGTGAATATATCTCAATAAAATGAAGGTTAAAAAAAAAAAAGAATGAAGGTTTAGAGATATGCCAATTGGAAAAGAAAAGGGAAAGATAAAAAAAAAATTAATACCCAGAATGTTAAACCACCATACACTTTCTCTATTGAATCCTCAAAAACCACTTGCTCAATGTTCTAAAAGTCTTTCCATAAAATCAAAATTGGAGGAAAGCATAGTTTTTGAAAACTCTGCTTAGAAACATGTGAGAATGTTGACTTATCCTTTCATATAATTTTTTTTTCTGGCATTATTTGGTGGATAAGTGAAGACATTGAATTGTATCAGGAATTAAAGAGAAAGCTGGAATACAGACTTCTTAACAGGTGTTCTAATTTATTATAATAGCTGTTAACACACACCTGCATTTTGCACAGACTGAAGATTTTGGCTAGTCTTCAAAGATCCCTCTTACAGAGAAAAGTGTAGTGGTTTACCAAGACCAAATATATTTGGTATTACTTATATTGCAGGAGAAGTGGGAATATGTGTCATCTATGGCTATAAAAAGTACTACTGACTTTTGTGGAGGGCTGAAAAAATGATCTTTACAGAGAATATCATAACCTGATTATGGAGGAAAGTGTGTTTGTTTAGTAAAACCCATGGCAAGTCAATTAGCTTTGGAAAATTAGTACCTGCAAAAATTGACTGGAAAGATTTAATATAGGGATAAAATAAAAATTAGCTCTAATATATAATGACAAAGAGTAGAAAAAAAGAAAATGAGCAGGATAAAGGTAAAGAATAACTGAGTTCTTTTCAATTTTCCATCACTGTCAAATTTTCAGTAACTGTTGTAAACCCAAACAGATTTTTTATACGTATATTCATTTGTGTGTGTGTGTGTGTGTGTGTGTGTGTGTGTGTGTAAATCACAAAAAATAACACTGAATTTTTCGTCTTAGGCAATATAGAGGGCTCTGGTATGGGAAAATGGCCTATAATCTGAACCAGTTAAACAAATCCAAGCTCAGAACAAGAGGTAATTAGGAAAAAATATATAAGCTAATGTAGGAATTATACATATTTTATATATTTTTTAATATATAAGCTAATTGCTACATTATCCCCATCCTCCAGGAGATCAGAGTTGGTAGCTCCAGATATTCAGGAAATTTCACTGAACTTAGGATGGAGTTTTATTCATCCATCCTTCTTAAACCCACTCCTTTCTGGCTTCTGTCACAGTATTCCACTGAACCAGCTCTAATTAATGCCACTGATAATCTTCATGTTGTCAAATCCAACAAACACTCTTGTGTCTTCCTCACATGTGCTCTCTCAGTGGCATTTGGCACAGTTAGCTACTCCTGCCTTGTGTTGATCTACATACTCTCTAGTTAAGTGATCCCAACAGTATTATGGCTTTAATTCTCAAGGACTCAAAATCCTCTGTTTCTTGCTCAGACCTCTTTCCTGAGCACTTGGATGACTCACAGTCTCTGGAACGTGTCCAGAAGATGACTGTTTTCTCCCCTACTCCATTCTCCTGACTCTTCCTCCACCAGTCTTCTTCTCAGTGTACATAAAAACAACACTCAAATCCAGAAGCCAATCCTTTCCCCAATAATTATTTATTTTGAAATATTTCAGCCATACAGAAATGTTGAAAAAATGATATAATAAATATTGATGTATTAATATTCTGCAACATTTACTTTCACCTATTTATATCCATTGTTATTTTCATTGAACTGTTTAAAAATAAGTTGCAGAGTTCATAACACTTCACCTATAAATACTAACAATAAGAATATTTAAGCATTTGCCCAAAAACATACAAGGAATTCATCACTGATAAAATATTAAAAACATAAAGTGTATATCCAAATTTCCTCAAGGTCCCCAAACTGTGCTTTGTAACTCTTTTTTTGATTTTTAAATTGAAGTACAAGCTATATACCATAAAAACACCCATTGTAAGTGTACAAACCAGTGATTGTCAGTAAATTTGTAGAACTGTGCAATCATCACCATATTTCAATTTTAGAACATTTCCTTCAAACTTAATAGTAGCCTCATCTCTGTTTCAGTCAATCTCTGCTCTTAACCCAGGCCCCAGACAACCTTTAATCTGATTTCAGTTTTTATATAGGTGTCTTTTCTTGAATTTTTATATAAATGGAATCATAACATAAGTTATTTTTTGTGTCTGGCTTCTTTCACTTAGCAGAGTGTTTTTGAGGTAAGTCCATGTTGCTATAGGAAACATTTATTGATGGGTAATATTCCTTTGCATGGGCATACCACATTTTGTTTATACATTCATCAGTTGATGAACATGGGGATTGTTTCCAGATGGGGGCTGGAAAATGCTGAATAATACTGCCATGGACATTTATGTGTAAGTCTTTTTTTGGCGGACATATGTTTTCATTTCTCTGGGATAGATACCAAGTAGAGTACTTGCTAGGTCATATGGTAACTTTTTATTTACTTTTTTAAGGAATAACCAAACTGTTTATCAAAGTGGCTGCACCATTTTGCTGTCTCACCAGGGATCTAGTTTCTTCACATTATGACCAATAGTTGGTATTCTAAGTCTTTTTGCATGTAGCAATGCTAGTGGATGTGTAGTGGTATCTTTTTATGGTTTCAGTTTGCATTTCCATGACTAATTATATTGAACATCTTTTCCTGATGTTATCAGCCATTCTTATACATTCTTTGGTGAAATGTATTCAAATATTTTGCCCATATATAAATTGGTTTCTACATTTTAATTTTAATAAGTTGTAAAGTTATTTATATATTCTGTTTATGAGTCCTATATTAGATAGGTAATTTGCATATGGCTTGTGGCTTGTATTCGTATTTTTAAAATTTTGATGAAGTCTGATGTATCTATTTTTTACTTTATGGATCATGCTTTATGTGTCATATCTAAGAAATGTTTGACTAATTCAAAGTCACAAAAATTTTCTCCTAAGTTTTCTTCTAGAAGTTTTATGGTTTTAGCTCTTACATGTAGGCCCACTTATACAAACAATGTAGACCCAATTATACAAAAACTAAGCCTAAATCCTTACCTCACACCATTCATATATATGAAACAATTTTGAAAAAGAACAAATTTGAAGGGAAAAAATGGTGCTGAGAGAATTAGATTTTTTTCTAATAGATTATCCATTATGCATTTCATTGCCCTAGATGTGGTGTGAGCAGACATCCTTGTCTTATTCCCAATGTTAAGGAGAAAAATTTAGTCTTTATCATTAAATATAAGGTTAGCTGTACCATTTTTGTAGATGTAGGCACCCATAAGGTGGAGAAAGTTCCCTTCTATTCCTCATTTATTGAGAGTTGTTATCATGATCGAGAGTTGATGATTTATTTTTGCATATTAAACTAATCTTACCTTTCTGACATAGAGCTCATTTAATCATCACATATAATTTTTTTTATATATTACTGGATTTTGTTTGCTAATATCTTGTAAAGAATTTTTGTGTCTATGTTTATGAGGAATGGTGTCCTATAGTTTTCTTTTCTTGTGATATCTTTGGCTTTGGTATCAGGTAATATTGACTTTAAAGAACAAACAGGAAAATTTTCTTTCCTCTGTTTTCTGAAAGAATTTGTGTAGGATTAGAATAAATTTTTCTTTAAATATTTGATACAATTTGCCAGGGAGGACATTTAGGCTTTATTTGTGAAAAAAAATTAATTACTAACTTATTTCCCTTACTTCTTATGGGTCTGTTCAGATTTTCTATTTCTTTTTAAATTGGTTTTGGTAATTTGTGTCTTTCTAGGTATTTCTCTATTTCATGTACGGTTTCTAAATTTAACATAATGTTCATAATTTACCTTGTAATCCTTTAAATTGCTAGTGATGTCTGCTGTTTCATTTCTGATTTTGGTAAATTGTACCTTCTCTCTTTTATTCTTGGTAAGCCTAGCTAAAGATTTATCAATTCTGTTTATATTTTCAAAAAACCAACTTTTATTCCCCTTTATTTTCTTTTTTCTATTGTACTGCTATTGACTTTAAGACCAAGTTCTATATTTTTTCTAGCATATGTATTTAAAGCTATAAAATCTCTAAGTACTGCTTTAGCTGTATTGCATTTATTTTGATAGGTTGTATTTTCATTTAGTTCAAAATATTTTCTAAATTCCTTTTTGATTTCTTCATTGGCCATGGATTATTTTGAAATTTATTATTTAATTTCAAACTAATTTGGTGATTTTCCCAATTTCTTTTTATTGTTGACTTTGACCTTACTATTATTTTTTTTTGGAGCACCTACTTTAAATAATTTCAATTTATTGATATTTGTTTCACAGTATTTGTTTCATGGCCTGGAATATGGTCTATCAAGGAAAAGATGTAATCTACACTTAAAAAGAATGATTATTCTCTTACTGTATGGTGGAGTGTACTATAATGTGAAGGAGGTAAAGTTTATTGTGTTGTTCAAGTCTTCTATACCTTTGCTAATTTTCTGTCTAGTTGTTCTATCAATCTGCTCTTGAACCCCTCTGTTTTAGTCTTCCTTGGCTGCTCTAGCAAATACCAAGCAATGGGTTGGCTTAAACAATGGGAATTTATTAGCTCATAATTTGGAGGTCAGAAGTCCAACTCAAGGCATCATCAAGGTGATGCTTTCTTCCCAAAGACTGTCATTCTAGGGCTGGCTGTCAGTGATCATTGGTCCTTGACTCCTTTGTCACATCACAATGCACATGGCAGCTTTTCCTAGTCTCTCCCTTCTCTTCCAGGTCCTGTTGACCTTCAGCTGCTTGTTTCCCATGATTTTCTCTCTATCCATCTGAATTTCATTCTGTTTATAAATAGGATTCCAATAATGGGGATTAAGACCATTCTGATTGTATTGGACCAAACTTTATCTGAATTAACCTCATCAAAAGGTCTTACTTACAATGGGTTCACACACACAGGAATGAATTAAGTTTAAGAACATGTTTTTCTGGGGTCAGGTACTGTTTCAACTTGCTAAAGCTGCCAGAATGCAATATACCATAAAGGGCTGGCTTTCACAATAGGGAATTACTAATTTATAATTGACAGTTCTCAGGCCATGAACATATTCCAACTAAGGCATCAACAGGATGATACCCAGACTCTGAAGATAGGTTGCTGGTATCTGGGACACCTCTGTCATATGGGAAAGTACATGGCTCATATCTGCTGGCAAATTTCATTGCATTCAGCTTCCGATTCCAGTGGCTTCCTCTGTTGGTCCACTTTGAGCTGCTCTGGGGCTTTTCTCTAGAACTCTCTGGGCTTTTTCTGTCCTTTATCCTCTCATAAAGGTCTCTAGTAAAAGGATTAAGACATAGCTTGAATGGGGGTGTTCTAGTTTGCTAATGCTACCAGGATGCAAAACACCAGAAATGGATTGCCTTTTATAAAAGGGGGTTTATTTGGTTACACAGTTACAGTCTTAAGGCCATAAAGTGTCCAAGGTAACGCATCAACAATCAGGTGCCTTCATTGGAGGATGGCCAGTGGCATCTGGAAAACCTGTGTTTAGCTGGGAAGACATGTGACTGGTGTCTGCTCCATAGTTCTGGTTTCAAAATGGCTTTCTCCCAGGACGTTCCTCTCTAGGCTGCAGTTCCTCAAAAATATCACTCTTAGTTGCTCTTCAGGCATTTGTCCTCTCTTAGCTTCTCTGGAGCAAAAGTCTGCTTTCAAAGGCTGTCTCCAAAATGTTTCCATAAGCTGCAGCTTCTCTCTCAGCTCCTGTGCTTTCTTCAATGTGTCCCTCTTGGCTGTAGCAAGCTCACTCCTTCTGTTTGAGCTTATGTAGTGCTCCAGCGAACTAATTCAGATACACCCTGATTGGGCTGAGGTCACACCTCCATAGATATTATCCAATCAAGGTCTTGTCCACAGTTGATTGAGTCATATCTCCATGGAAACACTCAATCAATAGAATTACAATCTAATCAACACTAATAGGTTTGTCCATCCAAGATTGCATCAAAGATAATGGTGTTTAGGGGGACATAATACATGCAAACTGGCATGGGGGTAGGTTACATCTCAATTGAAATAAGCTAACCCAGAGGTCCCATCCACAATAGGTGTGCACTCACAGGAATGTAATAAAAGAACACCACAGATAAATAGCCCCAAACCACCATAACCTCCATTAAGTTTTTTATTTCAGTTTTTGTAGTTTTCACCTCCAGAATTTCCATTTGGATCTTCTTTATAATTTCTATCTCATCATTGAGATTCCCATTTTGTTTATGTATTATTTTCCTGAATTCCTTCAGTTCTTTTTCCATGTTTTCCTTTTATTCATCGATTCTATTTAAGAGAGTTGTTCCAAGATCTTTGATTAGTAATTCCAGAAACTTTGCTTCTTCCAGGATAGTTTTCATCAAATTCTTTCTTTTTTGTTTTGGGTCTTTACTTTCCTGTCTCCTTTTATGATTTGTAATTTTTTTTTGTTGGGAACTGAACATTCTGCATATTATGTTGTAGCCACTCTGGAATTCTAGTTCTCCCACTCCTCAGTCCACCAGACCAAGAACAAACAAAAAAGGAAGGAATAAAAACTTGGGGGTGGGGGGAGGAAAGAAAGAAATAATGAAAGAGAGAGAAAGGAAAAAAAGAATAAAATGATAAACAGACAAAACACACACACACACACGAAACATAAGGTACACTGCCTCTCCAAGTCTCTTGCTATATGCTGGTGGGAAGCTGCTGGTCAAGGGTAAAAAACTGGGCCAGCATAGGTGCTCATCCTTCAGGGATCATAGAGACCATAAAAGTTAAAGAAAAAAAAATAACTGAAAAAGAGAGAGAGAGAAAGGGAGAGAGAGAGAAGTGCAATGGCCTTTTATATCCAGGTAGATGCTGACATGAGTCCAGAAGCTCCTGGATCCTAATGGATTTGCCAGACCAAACAATACAAGAAAAGAAATAAGAAACCCAACCAAAAATAAGGTATACTGGCTCTTTACATCTGGGTAGATGCTAGTATGAGGCCAGAAATCTCTGCTGCTGTAAGTGTGAAAACCTTAGCTAGCATCTGCACTGGGCCTTCTGGGATCTGCCAGACCAAGAAATATCCACCCAGAAAGGAAAAAAAAAAAAAAAAACAATACAAAAAAAAGGTGCCTGGTTCACTGGCTCTTTACTTCCCAGAAAATGCTGGTTTGAGGCCAGAAGTTGCTGCTGCATAGAGAGCCAAAACCAATATTTGCATTTGCACTTGGCCGTTAAAGGATCTACCAGACCAAGATTCACTCATACACAAAAGAAGGGGGGTGGCAGGGGAGAAAAGATGCATTGGCTTTTTACATGCCCAAGGATGTGGATGGGAGGCCAGAAGCTCTTGCTGCTAAGAAGGATAAAACAGGCCATCATCTATGCTGGATCCTCGGAAATTTGCTGGGCCAGGAAATGCCCCACACAGAAAGCAAACCAAACAACAGCAACAACAACAACAACCAAAACCCAAAAAACAGAAGATGCTCTTTACATCTCAGCTGATGATGACGGGTGGCTGGAAGCTGCTGCTTCTCAGAGGGCTGAAACTGAGGCCGGCATTGGCACTGGTCCCTTAGGGATGAACCTCAATCCTCAACCCCAACTTTTGGATTATGAGATGTCCTCTACCAGCCCTGATCCCCACAAGAGACTCCTGGCATCTGGTCTGCATTTCTGCAGCCACAGCTGTGGGGTTCAGGAATAGGGGCTAAGTGAAAGTCACTGGTTTGGACTTTCACTTAGACAAACTGAACTCTGGGCAATCTCTCACTTCTTCTGGCACTCCTGTAGTTGTCCTAAATGTCCAATCTTGTTCCAGGGTTACCACCTCATTAATTCCAATCTCTTTTTCCAGCTCATATATTTTTCTGGTGGAAGAAATGAACTATAAAATTTCCTACTCCACCATTTTGTGCCTGTACTCTTGGAGATCACATTTTCCTGGAACTTTTTGTGTCATCCCTAGTCATACAGAAGGACTTCCAATTAGCCCGAGTTGTGTGGAGAGCTTGGGCTCTCTCAGGTCTTCACTGCACATGTACAGAACCTCCCAGTTAGCTGGGAGGACAGCCTATCTAACTCCTCTATGGTTATTTCATTTTCAGGATTTCCTTGTTAAATTTCTTTCAGATCTCTTGTCTGATACTGACCTCAACAAAGTCCAAATCCTCTAGCTTGCTGAGCTGCATGTTTCCCATTTGTTTTCTACCAAGTTTTCTCCTTTTACTGACAAGGCCCCTGGATGTGGATTTTCTCCGTATGTTCCAAATCAAATCAGCTCCCACCAGCAGCAAAGCTGCTGGTTTTCATTGTTAGCCCCATCCTGGTAAAACCTCAGCATCGTCTGTGCTGGGGGGATAATGGCAGCAACTTCAGGTAAGAAAGTCACAGACTCTCACTGTTCTTTCTCAAAGTCTAGCAATTTTTCAAGAATAATTATCACTCAGTTAATTGTTTTTGGTTGATTTCCAGAGCTCTAAAATGAATGTTTTGACAATCGAGTTCTAAAGTTTTTTTTCCAAGGGAGAGAATTTGCTAACATCTTCATTCTTCCATTTCTGAAAGTCTCAGTGTTTTTGTTTTTTGATATAATGTCCAATTAAGAATGCCTGTGGTTGTCATGCCACTTCTGTCTTCTTTGTTCAATGACTGTAACCACTCCAGCCAACCATTTTTTTATCCTTTGTGACAATGACAGTGAATAGAGGCTAATTCTGATTCCTCCCCTTTTCTTTATCCCTCTATTCATCAAATATCTTTTTGGTTATCCACAACCCCACCCCACCCCCAATTTAGGTCCTAAATCTATATATTCCTAATCATCCTTATCACCAATACTCTAAACCAAGTCATCAGCATTTCTTTTCTGGGACCCTGCAATCACCTCCTTACGGCTTTCTCTGCTGCTTCTCATTCTCTCCTAGCCAGGGTGCATATTCCAAACAACATAGAGTAACTTTTAAATCATAAAGCCGATCTTATTATTCCCCTGTTATTCGTTAATAACTTTGATTGCTCTTAGGATAAAATCCAAACACATTACATGGCCTATAAGGTCTGATATTCCTGGCTAAAACCTACCTCTATAATTTCCTCTTATCACACCCCCCCCTACTTACTATGCTCCATTCAAGTTAGTCTCCTTTTAGCTCTATCAATATGTCAAGCTTTTATCTAACTCAGGGCCTTTGCACTTGTTATTCCCTCTGCTTGAAATACTTTCCACCTGTTCATCATGTGCCTGGCTCATTTTCATCTTTCATGAATCACCTTCAATGTCACCTGCTCAGAAAGGATTTCCTGCACAATCCCATCTAATTTAGCACTGTCCACTCAATTCCTTACCCAATTACTTTCTGGCCCATCACACAAGTTGGTTATTTCATGGTACTTTATTACAATTGGTGAGCGTAGTTTATTTGTTTATAATTTATTGTTTAACTCCTCTAGTTGATGTACTTTATGAAGAAAGAAATCTTGTCTGTTTTATTCACCGCTGAATCCCCAATGCTTTTAACAGTGCATGGTATATAGTAGGACCCCTTTACTCATGCTTCCATTAAGAAATTAATAGGGACAGAAAATTTATTTTTCTCCTCTATTTGTAACATTGAGAAATATTAGATAAGGGAACACATAAATACATATGTTAAAATTAACAGCTTGACCAAGTATGAACATAAATTTTGGTTGTATTTTTCTCTGGTGTTTTTTAACAGGATATACATTATTTAATAAAGTGGCTTTGGATGTTATTTTGTGCGAATGAAGTATTAAACCATAATGGTTTACTAAAAAGAATTCAAAGTAAGAAAACAGAAGCACATAGTTAACTTTGTCTAAGAGTTAAACAAGTTGTATAATAATTTAAAGTTCAAATTCTCCATTTAAAATGGAGATAATATGGGCATTGTAAGCTACAAGCTGTTTTTAAAACTTGAGACTCATACAAACAGTGGATTCAGACCTTGCATTTTTCACAAAGAAAACACATTTATTTCACCTACTATGCATGATAAATAGACTATTTAATGTTATTCATTTCCTGGAAAACAGAAGCATAATAGCAATACCTCCCAGGAAGTCTGCAGTCTTAGTGATTCCATCATTTTCTTCTAAAGAAAGTTTAGACATTGAAATCAGTTTATCTTTTTTCTCTTGAAAAACTTTCCACCTAGACAGTTTTAAAATCTTGGTTTCTAAGGAGAAAAATATGAAGTTGCACCATAGTGTCTACTAATTCATTTAATCTATAAATCAGCCAGAACAGAAAAATAATACATATCATTTCTAAGGCTCACAACTTCCATAAATAAAAATTTCATTTTCTGGTACTGACAACCTGAGTTTCTACTGTGGTTGTGAGTCCTCATCATGTCACTTGCACTTTATGACTAAAGTAAATATTAAAGCCCACACACTTGATAGATCTACAGTGCTCCTCTTTTTCTCCCAGCTTTTGAAATGAAATAAGAGTTCAATAAAATGGCGCACTACAAGTCTTTTGTTCAGATTCATACAGTATATCTTTCGATATGTGCAGCATATTCATTTCTTCCAAATGTTTTATCGACTTTGGTGCTCAGAGGTGATGAAAAAACAGAGTAGAAGCGGAAGCGCTGACATATTTACAGGAGGATTCAGAAAGCATAAAGTTTATTGAACACCATTACCAAGAATAGCATTTAATTTGATTGGACTTTTTTCCTTTTTATTTTTTTTTCCCCATTTTGTCACAAAGATAGGACTGAGTAGGGTCTAAAAACCTTCGGGTGATTTTCACCAAGAAACGTAATTAAAGTCTAACAGACACTTCAGTTTGGGTATTTAATTCTAAGTAGCCCCTCTTCTGAAATTTGAACTTGGATCTCATCCAGGTTTTTCCCTGTCTCATTTTAAATCACCATTATATATTGCCATAGTAGCCCATTCAAATTAGCACATTCCTACATGTGAGGTCATTCAATAAAGCCTGTAAGGATAAAATAAAATGGCATAAACTTTTTCTTCTTTTACCTTTTATTTAATTTTTGTTAAAATTTCCAGCAAATTGTGCCAGTGAGGAAAAAGCTGAGTTTATTTCTGACAAGGGTCTATGACTCTTAACATAGTGAAACAGAACTAGAGCTAATTTCAGGATATAGAAAGAGATTTGATAGGGCAGTGGTGGATGTATCATCAGGACTCTTTCTGTTTTAAAAGATAGAACTCAACAGACTTAAGCATGGAATATAATTTACTGGTACATTTAACTTCGTAGTTGAGGAGAAGGCTGACTTCAGACAAAATTGGACACAGAGTCCTGAATGAGGTTATCTTTCTTTTCTTTCATCGCTTTATCCAGCTTCCTTTGGCCTGTTGGTCTCTTTCTTTCCTACTGCAGACAAACACACATGACATGATGGGGAAACTGGTCACCTATATACATCTAGTGACATTCTACCTATTCTGTGATCCAAAGGAAAAGGTTTTGCGTGCATCCATTTACTCATTCAAAAAACTATTGTCTACCTCTTACGTGCCAGACTTCTCATGAAGATCACATTCTAGCAGGGGGAGATGGGAAAGAAACAGATAAAACACAAACTATGTGTCCAAATCTCCTACCTCCTCTCTCTGGAAACAACTTCAATGCTACTATCAGATGATCTTTGAGAGTCTGCTCCATCAAGAGATACAATACGTCTTTCATTTCTTCTGTTACAAGCCCCAAGTCATTGTTGCCCTTGAAGATGGAAGGTGGATCACATGCTAAGAAATGCAGACAGTCTCTAAAAGTTGGAAAAAGGCAAGAAATGGAATTCCAGAAGGAATGCAGCTCTTTCAGCACTTTGAATTTAGTCCAGTCTTATGGGTTGAATTGCATCACCCAAAAAGATATGTTGAAGTCTTAACCCCAGAGTGCAACTTTATTTGGAAATTGCATCACTGAAGATGTAGTTAGTTAAGGTGAGGTCATACTGCAATATGATGGACTCTCTATCCAATGTGACCAGTATGCTTTATAAGAAGAGGAAAAGACACACACAAATAGAGATGAACAGAGCAGAAGGCCATGTAAAGACTGAGGCAGAGACTGGAGTTACGCAGCTACAAACCATGAATTGCCAGCCACCAACAGAAGTGAGGAAGAGGCAAAGGATTCCTACGCTAGAGCCTCCAGAGTGCCAACACCTTGATTTAGGTCTTCCAGCCTCCAGAACTGTGAGAGAATACATTTCTGTTGGTTCAAGCCACCCGGTTTGTAGAACTTTGTTACTGCAGCCCTAGGAAACTAACTTACCCAGTAAGACCCATTTTGGACTCCTGACTTCCTGAAGTGTAAGATAATAAATTTGTGATTTTTAAGCCACCAAGTTTGTTGTAACTTGTTATAAAAGTAAAAGGAATCTAATACAGCTTCTGTGCTATGATTGTGGTCAGCATGTGTATCTCCATTAATTGATGCCTTCTCCTACCTTCCCTCATCTTCCTTCCATCTTTTACTTTTCTCTCTCATGGAGGTGTTTCTTTCTCCTGACAATTTAGCTACTGTAATTCTACCCTACCCTTTCCTACACTGAATTTGTGATCCTAATGGAAAGTAATCCTTACTAATCTTAGGTACAACATTTAGGGATTAATAGTCAACATTAGCTATTTAAAAAAATTCTTCATTTTCTTCTGCTTCTAGTTTTATGTCTCTCTAGAGTAAATGCCTTCTGTTTCTCTATGACTAAAAATAAATGTTCTTGAGTTTGTCTAACATCATTCCTTCAGGAAATATTTATTGAACACCTATTATGTACAGGGCAAAATGTACTAATGCAGGTAAATATGTAAGAAATGATTTCTGGATTGTATAACTGATAGAAAAGCCATCTCTCTATAACATATGAATGAACATGATAGGTTCTAATATACAAAATCTAGGCATTAGAAAATCTGTTTTGTAGGCATTGGTTAGACACAGTTGTTATTTAGTAAGTATTAAATAAAAGTAATATGACAGTAATTTCCCTACTCCCCCAATTTGTTTAGGACTGCCTGTACAAATTAAACTCTGATTTCATTGCATCTTTTAAAGAAACAAATATATTGCCTTCTAGGCTCCCCAACATGGAAAGAAAAATCAATACAAATAAATGATTTCATTCTTTTGCTGGCATCACATTTGCCCTGACACAGTTTGCATATTATAAAATCTCACGTGCTCTGCTTTTAAATCCTGGTAAAGCCAGTAATACATCTATTGCTTTGTTATAAATTTCAGATGTCTGTTGTTTTTTTGCTTCACATAATGAAAGACAAACCTATCTCTGTGTAATCAAACACAGGGGAGATTTTGAAGGAGCATACCCCATCCATTTATTCATAGCCTCACTAGTTCCCTAAAAGCAAGCATTATTTGAGGCTTGTTTTAAATGAGCTTTACTGTAAAACATTTGGCTCCCGCCTGTGTTTCAAAGCAGTTCTTTGAACAGCTTGAAATCATTAGGGAGAGGGGGTGGCAAAAAGTAGAGCTTCAAAGACCTTGCTCTCCTGAAACAATAAACCACACTCACAGCTAACAAATCAACAGGGAAGACACTGCAGGCAAGGTTGAAGCTTACAATAAGGTCACTTACTTTTTCAAGGGTGTAGAGACCCATTTGCTGGCTATGGCAAAAATTATTCAGTCAGCCATAACCAGAAGAAAAAATAATATTTTGAAATATCTGTCCTGAAGATGTCACTTATGGTTCAGTTAAATAGGAAAATGTCTGGGAGAAGTGAAATTATTTGATTGTTTGGTGAGCGTTGTGAATCTTGCCTGCAATCAATTCCATTCAGGCTCTGAAATTGAAAATCTTGAATGGGGCTGATTGCAGTCCCCAGTGCGAAAACCTCCTTTCCCGTTACTTAATTAACAACATAAATATATATTTTCCCAAACTGACATTTCCTAATTGCAATGAGAAAATTGCTCTACTTGACCAGTGTCCATTTCTGAGAGATTTGATAATATGTCTCCTCTAATACCCTGTAGTTTGTCAACTGATGAAACAGTGATTAGGTACATGGGCTCCAGTGTCAGACTGCTTAAGTCTATACTCTGAATTTGCCACAAACAGTGCAATTTTGGTTAATAAATGTGGAAGTGCCTCCTTTTCATGTTTTGTGAAATGGGGAGAGCAATAACATCTACCTCTTAGTTGTTAAGAGGATTAGATGAGGTAGTACTTGTAAAATAATTGGAAAAGTATTGGTCCCATAATAAATGCTCAATGTTTGCCATTGTGATTAATATATCATTTCAATGAGTAAAAACCTGAATAATATATTGGGGTGTTTCAGTTTGCTCAAGTTGATGAAATGCAATATACCAGAAATAGATTGGCTTTGACAATGGGGGTTTATTAACATACAAGCTTACAGTTCTTAGAAAGTATGCAGATCAAGACATCAACAGGATGATACCTTCTTTGTGAAGAAAGGCTGCTGGTGATCTGGGACTCCTCAGTCACATGGCAAGGCACATGATGGCACCTGCTGGTCTCTCCCTTGCTCTCCCCAGTTCTTTTCTTCCAGCTTCTGGCTTCAGTGACTTCCTCTCTGAGTGTCTATGTGTTTCTCTCTTTTAGTTTCTGTCTATCTTATCTTCTTTGGAGTGTCTATGTTTCTTCTCTCTCTTTCTTCCTCTTATAAAAGAATCCAGTAGGAAGATTAAAACTCACCCTGAATAAGGTAGGTCACATTTCAAGTTAAGACCCTACTTACCAAAGATCCTACTTACAATGGGTCCACATCCCTGGGAATGGATTTGCTTTAAGAAAGTTGCTTTTCTGGGGTACATACAGCTTCAAACTACCATGTGGGGGAAAAAGAAAGAAAGATTTATCAGAAAAGACCTAGTCTTATGCCTATAGTCCACCTTTCCTAGCCTTAGTCCTCAGTCATGGGAGGCTGAGCAAGAGAAAACTCATTTTGAATGGAATGGATGTCATAACTTAAGACACTACCTAGGGGTAAAAAAATACAACAATTCATAAAGTAAAATATCCCAGATATGACAGCATAAGCTTTACCCCAGTCGAATCAAACTTCCATGGGATTTCCATCCTCCCTACTAGATCAAAATTTCTCAGTAATTCTCTCATAATTGGTAAGACAAATGGGTAGCATTATTTTGAAAAGGTTATTTTTGAAATGCATTTTCTTCTTTTCTCAGAGAAGGTGGTAGGAGGAAATCCCTTACATTTCTCTTCAGATCTTTCTCTTTAGCATATCAACCTGCAGTTCTCCATCAGATTATTTTATTTACCTGTAAAGTTTTCCATTGTTCAATCTTTGGTTCAGACCGTTAATTCTCGGGATATTTTATCTCCCCAGTATCAAATGTGATCAATCATATTAGTTATCTGCTTTAAAGACTTTCAATAGTTCTCCGTTGCTGAAGGAAAAGCTATAAACTCTTCATGGCATGGATTTATGCTGTTTTTCTCTTTACTTCCCCAGTTCTTTTCTTGGATTCAGTCAGGAGCACTGCTATGTACTCCATTGTTTCAGGGAAGGCCCTGGGAAGGGGTAAAGGCAAAGGCAGTCTGCCAGTCTTTCTGGATATGTTTTAAAATTCAGAGTCTTTAGGAGATTTCAGATCATTTGCAGAGAAATAACAGGGAGAAAAGGATTTGAAGGTATAACCAGAGTGTCTTGGAAAGCAATGATGAGAATGGAGCTTTCTGCTCCCAGACAAGGCTGCAGCAGGAGAACAAAGGGAGTTTATGGGTTCCAAGACGATGGTAACTGGGGCATATCATCCTAGCAGTGGAAGTGTCAAGACCCAGGAGTGGAATCAATGTGTACTGAGTCTGGAGACATATGACCACAGGTTCCTAGATCTCAGAGGTCTATTCCCTTGCATAGCTTGGAAGCAGTAGAGAAATAAATACAGTAATATTCCCTCACATATGGATATTTGGATAATCATATTTCTACATTTTCAGAATAAGTCTTCCATGAACTGAATGTTGCCTCTTTGACCAATTCCTCAATGACTTGTCCTTCATGCCACCATACTTATTTATGCATAAACCGTGTTTTACACAGTGTTTACAGTGTTGTGGTTAACAACATGGACTTTGAAACCAAACAACCTGGGTCCAAATTCGGGCTCCTTCACTTACAAATGATTTATGTTGGGGAAGCTATTTTGCCTCTCTGTGTAAGCAAATATGCCTCTCTGAGTCTCAGTTATCTCCACTGTAAAATGGAGATAATTCTACATCATAGCATTGTTGTAAGGATTAAATATTATGTGTAAAGTGCTTAGAATTGTTCCTGGCATATTGAAAATACTCTATAACTATTGGTTATTTGTTATTTGTATTGTATTAATAATTTATTATTAATATTTGGTAAAAAGAAATATTATATATTTTTTTCCATGCCTGTCCTTCTCATTAGATCTTGAGCTGCCTGAAGCCAAGGAAACCAGCATTGTTACAGAAACTGATATAACTGTTCAGTAAATGATTGTTAAATGAATAAGTGAATGATATGTGGTTCCTTTGTATTTCCTGCAAGATATTTAATACAGTATGACTCAGGTTTTATCTTAAAAAATGAGAACCTTCATAGTCTGTAAGATGCACTATTAGGGAGGTCAGGGTATATGGTGTTTCCATGTTTGGTGCTTGGTATCTGGGAGCAACATAAAGTTGTTAGACATAGTAGACTCTGTAGCAAACAGTGCTGGTTATCTTCCCAACAGTCATTCACAACCTTTCCTACTTTCCAGTAGACATCCTATCTTGTTTAATTATCTACTCCTTGGCAGAGCTATACACTATGCTAGGGTGGCAAGTGGGGCAGTAGCCCCAGTCTCAGGCAGTGAAACATTATTAGAATAAACTGATCATAATGGTCCCATTTCCTTCACCAGGGAATGGTTTAAGCATGGGTCTGTAACATTACCTCATCTTTCACCAGAGGATGTTTGCAAATGATGCCTGAAAATGTGACAGCCATCTTGTGACCACAGAAGAGCCAACATGTTAAATATGGCAAGGCTATTAATTCACAGAAACTGCATACCTGAGGACATTTTACTTATCTTCTGGATTACACAATTATAATTTTCTTTAAGACTTCTATTTATAAGAGAATACAAATGTTCCTAGTTGGTTTATATTGAGTTGGAGGGTTTTTCTTTTCTGTTTTTTTGAGCTTGCAAGAAAAATCATATTAACAACAAAATGGAACAGAGAGAAAAGGTCTGTCAATCAACCAAGAAGTTTTCACATCTCTACGAAGGATTACTAGGTTTCTGACAAGAAGTTGTGGAGATAGCTTTACTAAAACTATAATAACAGCGCTGTTATCATTTTCTCTACAGATGCTGCCTTTTTCTGGTTGGTGAGCCAACCAGAATTATTTGCTCCAGGTTAAAATTTAGAATAGAGGGCACAAAAGGACAGCCCAAGAGAAGGGCTTTCTTTGTACATATATTTGTTTATTTTATTGTAAGTTAGAATCAAATTAGTTTTGTCAAATTTTAATTTAGGTGCAGCTTTTTTTCTGTGGTCAAACTTCCTATTAATTTGATATGGAGCAGTAACTGCAATTCCCTTGTATACTGTTAAGTTGAGGATGACGAATTACAAAGTAATGACATATATTGAGATAGTCCTGTTTAATAAATGCATATTCTAATGTGCATTACAAAACTTTTTTTCTCAAATACTTCATTTGGTGACTTTAGGTTTTGTAGGTGAAGTATAACTCATAAAAATACCATTTATCTTTTTATTTTTTAAAATTACCAAACTCTTATCGGTTAAATGCTTAAGGTAGGTTATAAAAAAGAAGCATTATTTCACCTTCCTTCATATATGAGTAGATGAAATAGTATATATACATCAAAATAATATTAATAAAAGTTATATTTGAATATTGAGACAAGTGAATTTTTATGTTTGTCATAATTATCTTTATTTTTGTAACTAAAAAATGTATGGTAAATCATATATAATCTTTTTTCTCAAAATAGGAAAAACCATTTTGTGAGTAGAAAATATCAATTGGAAATGATCATATGGTATTTCTTATGACCAGGGATTTGTATAATAATCTTTGTAACATCTGGAAGTTGACTTGGGTAAGGGGCACAATGATTTGCTTCTGAAAGGGCTTAAACACAGTTCTGATACTCACACACAAGGACAGTGACTCTTAACCCTTCTATTTCCCTGCAGAGAGACACAGGATGGGCAATATTCACTTCTAACAAACTGTCCTGCATGTCCTGGGACCTTATGCTCAGTTCCTGGTGTGCAAAGCTGTTACTCCACTTCTTTCTTTCCCATTCCTTCAAGAGAGTTTACATCAAAATGCTAGAAAGGAAGAATGACTGCATTGTAGAGATGAAGTTATTTTAATTTTTGTTATTTTCTCATGATTATTTGCCATGTTTCATGTTGTTAAAGTAACAAGTTATGTGTTTCCTCTTCAGAATTTCACAGTGGAGATTTGCATTAGGAAATAATAAACTCCAAAACAGTGTCTCTCAAAGCAATGTACACCTGAATTACCTAGGGGGACTTTTAAACTATAGTTTCTGATTCAGCAGATCTGTGATGGGGCCTGAGAACTGCATTTTTAACAAGTGTCTAGGTAATGTAGTGCTGTTGGTTGTGGATCGTACTTTGAGTAGCAAAAGGGTAAGATAGAACCTCAATTGCAGTAGAGTAGGAAGGTGGACAAGTGAGGCACAGTGCCCTCAAATCTGCACTAAAGTCAAGCAGGCTGTGTTAACTTGGCTTCTATTAAAGACTCAGGTCATGTCTAGGAGTAAAGGAAGGTCTCAGATGGAGAGGTGAGCAGTTGGTACTCAGAGATAGCAGTTGTAGCCATTGTATTGCTACAACAAACACACACATAGTGCTTGTTATATGACAGGCATTGTTCTATGTGTTTTAGAGACATTAACTTATTTACACTTCCTAACCACTGTAGATAGTAGGTATTATTATTTTTATTCTGACCATTTTGCTGGCTGAAGAACCGAACAACAATATATAGCTCATGAATGAGCAAGCTAGGATTTCACCCAAGCAAGATGGCTCTAAGCTCATGTGTTTAACCTTAAGGCCATATTGCTTCTCTTAGCAAAGGGGCAAAGCAGGTCAGAAACACTGAACAGATCAGTTAACTAGAGAAGTAGACAGTAGGAATAAAAGGGGAAGAACTGTCCTTGGGATCACTGGGCCTGCTTGTTAGAATAAAGGCTAAAGGAGCCATATGAAAACCTTGGCAATCAACACTAGCCCACTGATTGCCTGGGTGACTGAAGTCTGTTCCTTCTAGGTTATGGTGTGGAGACTTTTGATATATATTTCTTGTGCTGTCAAACCAGGGTAGGACTGGGTTTACAATATGTGTGCTTGTGTGTGTGTGTGTGTGTGTGTGTGTGTGTGTGTGTCTGAAAGTCCAAGGGTGTGGGTGAGGACCAGACATTAGTGGGATTAGTTGCTGAATTGCTGGGAGTCATAAAGGCAAAAATAAGACAACATAAAATCTTTCAGAATTTACAGAATTATAGAATTACATAAAATCTTTCAGAATTTATGTAAAATAGCAAGCGTCTCATCAAAATTTTATAGCTCCCTTACAGAGATTGAAAGGTTTTGTTACTAGCCTTAGGTGGCAAAATAAGTCAAGGTCAAAATTAAGCACACCCTCAGGAGTTTCAGTTTTAGATCTAGCTTCTTTTAAATCTAATTTCCCCAAAAGAATCATTAGACTATCCAATCCTAAAGATCCCTGCTGTTAACATCTCTCCAGTTGAAATTACCATAATAACCAGGACAAAGGAATATGTATTTTATAATGTTTATATGCACTTGACATCATCACAACCAAATTAATGACTAATTCTGAGACTCAGGTATACCGGACCCTGGAAGAGATTTTGAGGCTGTGTGTCAGACTTGAAAGCAAACTTCAACCAGAAGGACAAAACTGCCTAGGGCCAATGGTCCCTCAGAGTCCCAGCAGAAGGGAGGAAATTTGCATTTACATTGTGTGTGTTTGCTTACAGCAGGAGAACTTTTAAGTCATTCACTTGCATTTCCATGAAAGTTTTATAATGGAAGATAAAAGTGATTGTGAGGGGAAAAAAGAAGAAAAATATTGCCCAGGCCCCTAAATGGGAGTTACTTTGACCAGTTTTCCAGAATGTAAGAATGGCCCTTTGGCATCAGAGTATGTTTAGTGGTTCCCATTTCTGTCGGTTTTTGCCACCCTTTGATTTCTCTTTTCTGGGGCATTGTATGTTACTAAATGTTAAGTAGTTGCCCTTCCCAGTTTCCACACTTGCTGAGTCAGCTCAGCTCTCCAACTGCGCTGTCTCACTTTGATTGACAATCACAGGAGATGGGGGATGTTTCGGGTCAGTACTGGTGGCGACTGTAAAAGCTGGTGTGGTGATGATTTATTATTTCTGATGACTAATTATAGGGAGGTTTGTGTTTCATGGGTATTTTGATAGGTGGCTTTTACAGAGCTATCACCTTTCTGAAATACTTCAATACTTCAACTCTTTGTCAACACTTAAAAGATATTACCTTTCTCTGTGTGTTAAGGAAGATAAGGAAGCGGAAAGTGTTTAAATGGTCAATTTCACGATTTCCTAGAGGGAATCTAAGGAGGTTTAGGAGGGAGATGACTGATCTCAAGATTTAAAGGATTAAGGCCAGGCGGAGGGAAAGGTTTACTAGGCATTAGAATGTGCTTATTTGGAGGAAGTTAGAAGAAAGCATATAACCTAAGAATGCAATGTGATTTTTTTTCTTGATTGCATTAAATACCTCAAAAATATTATATGCCCAGAATTTAACATTCTCTCAAAGGCTCATAAATCAAATTTGTTATCTTGAACATTGGACTTAAAAAAAAAAAAGTTCTATATTAGTATGCTTACAAAGAATGTTTACACTGCTAAACAACTCAAATTATGTGCAAAATTTATGAGACAAATGGATTTGAAAGAAGCGTAACACTTGTCTAATTTGATTAGCAGATTTTAAGCCCCAGTTAATAGATGATTGTAATAATCTGCTTCTGCTATAGCAACAGCTCTAACATCTCAGTGGCTTATAAAAACAAATATTTATTTCTCACTCAAGTTTCAGGAAAGCTGTAGGTCAGATATTGACACTGCAGGACTCAGCTGGGTTCCACTGGCCTGGAAGCTGTTACCAGGCTCAACAGCATGTGACTTTTATTCTAGGACTCGGCAGAGGAGCAGTCATTATCTGGATCATGCTATTCTTCACAGCAAAGGGCAGAAACTCAAGAGAGCATAGCCAAACCGTAAAAGTATATTAAAAGTGTCCCTTCCAAATAGTATCAGTCACATCTGCCTACATTCCTTTGGACAAAGTCAAGTGGCTGAGCCCAAAGCCAGTGAGGTAGGCAGTCATATTCCAATTATTGGGAAGTATGACAAAGGCAGGGATAGAGCAAATAATTGTGAACAAATTGCACCATCTACTATAATGATTAAAAACTTTGAAGAGGCCAGAAATCAACTTTACAAATAAAACAGCAAAAAGAATATATGAGGGGAAGCATGGTAAGTCTCATGGCTATTAGAGGAGTGGCTTCAATTATGTAAACTCTGAGAAATACCAGTACTCCCTAAACAGTGCTGGATCAACTAAGAAACTCTTAACAGATAGTTTGGCAGCACCTGACATATGCTCATTGCCCTACACCTACCAGAACTTGTAGTGAAGAATAATTAGATAATAATTATCATTTAATCATCACTTCTTAAGAGCCAGACTTTGTGCTAAAGCCCATGAACCTCATGAAGCCTCCAAGAATTCTCCTACATCGAACTCAGGTAAAGAAAGTCTTATCTGGATGAGGCTCACTTACTTCCTAAATCCTGGAATTTGCCTTTGATAAGACTAAAATTTCTTGCTAAGTGGTATTTCTTGGCATTTAGGTAAACTAACTCTGTCGCTACCAGCAGATTGTTCTGGTGTGAGACTATAATTTATTTTCACTCTGTTGCCTTTGTATGTATCCAAGATAGATTGAAAGTGACTGTGGGGACTCAGGGCCTGCCCCTGCCCCCATAGTGAAAGTAAGTTATTGCGTGTAGCTGCAATACAGATAATAAGGCAGATTAAGGTCATCAGGCCTCCCCCGTGGGGTAGGAGGGGGGTTGGGGGTGGGGGAGAATGTACAAATGGTATTCAAAATATTTAAACTCCCCACCTCTGATCACTGTTGATAACAAATCTCCACACCCTTGCGTCGTAAGACCCTGACAAAACTCCCTTTTTTCCCCGCCGGCTGCCACGGTGGAACCATCTCCTATTCATAAACCCGAATTAAACTCGCGTCTAATTCCATGTCTGGCATGTTCTTCAGTCTTGGGGCTGAGCTGAGCTGGAACACTGACTAAATCTACCTAGTTTATTGTTGTATCTTCAGCTCTTGACATATAGTGTCCCTCAATAAATGTTTATTGAATCACTTAGAAATGAATAAATGAATGAACTGGCAAAACTCAAAGCAGCACAAACCTGACAGGCTTTTTTCCCCACTCTTTGAAGTCTCTTGCTCATGTGTTAATTATTTGGTGTAATGTTCTCTATTGATTAGAAATATTTTTCTACACTAAAGTCGCCTTCTTCACACCTTTTAGGAGTCTTTATATTAATAGAGAATATTTAGATTCTGAATTTGTTGATAAGCTTAAAATATGGCATCCCCCATAAGTGTTCTGCAGGGTTAAGAAAACTTCTAAACCAGTAGCTTCAAAGTTCCATATTGGTATCTCAGGGATTGAAATAAAGAGAGTTGAAGGGCCCTCAAAGAAAATTATTCTATGAATTACTCTTCAGTTTTTTATGTTGTGGTTTGCAATTGGGGAAAAAAAACCTAAGACGCTTAAAAATCATTCTATTTTTTATGTGGAATTGTGTAAGAGATTTTTTTATTTTTCCTAATTTGTCTAGGAGTAATTGCTTTTGCACTTTGGTGTTACTCTTTGAGATTAGGAAACTCTTCTTTAAATTTTAATAATCAACCTACTGTATTTATTTGTGTGGTCTCTTGCCAGAAGTAACTTTATTAACAAATATGTGTGGAGTAGCTCCAATATAGTAGGCACGCTGCTAGAAGCTGAGAACAAAAAGTCAGTAACATAGAAACTTGAGTTCCCAAAGTGGAGGAGAAGTAATTAGGCACATAAATAGACAATTAGACATTTTGTATGTGCTGAAATGAAACGTGTAGGAAGTTACAGAGATTTAGAGACTGGATATCTGTAATGGGTTGAATTGTGTCCCTGAAAAGATATGTTGAAGTCCTAATCCCCAGTACCTGTGAATGTGAGCTTCTTTGGAAATGGGGTCATTGCAGATAAAATTAGTTAAGCTAAAATGAGGTCATACTGGATTAGGGCAGGGCTCTAATCCAGTGTGACTGAGGTCCTTATAAGAAGGGGAAAAGAGACACAGACAGACAAAGAGAAGATTGCCGTTTATTGATACAGAGATTGAAGTGCTGCAGCTGCAAGTCAAGAAATGCCAAGATTGTGGGCAAAACAGAAGCAGCTAGACAGAACAAGAAAGAATTCTTCCCTATAGACTTCGGATTTCTAGTCTCTAGAAATCTAAGACAATAAATTTCTTTTGTTTTAGGTCACCAGCTTGTGATACATTTTTTTTTTTTTCTTAATGGCAGCCTAGGGAAACTTAGAGAGTATCTGATGTCTAAAAATCTATAGGCAACATGAGCTGGACTTAGATGGATGGATGTGTATCCTCCATAGAAAGAGAGGTTAAGGATGATTCAAGATATTGTGATGAGGGAAATGGTGAAAACTTGGTTTTTCTGAGGCGGAGGTTCCCATGGAAGGACACTGACTAACAGTGAGTTGAGTCACACTGTCACATTTCTCTACAAGTAAATGCTCAAGTTTCTTTAGAAAATCCATCAGCAAAACGAAAATGTTTTCTTTATAATCTTAATCAGACTCATCAAGGGCACAATGTCCATACTGTCCTCTCTGCTGAAGCTAATGAGTTTAAGCAAAAAATATGTAAACGAGGTTCATTATTCCTAGGCTGCAAGTAGTTTTTTTTCCCTCCTCTTTCTTCTTTCTCTTACAAATCCTGATTTTGCCTTTCTTCCTTGACTCAGTTCACCAGTAGATTATTTGCATGCAAATTACCTTAACAGCCTGTAGAATCACTCACTAAAAAGATAGTCTGAGAAGGGTGAGTAGTTATTGTTGCTGGCACTGAACATGAGGCTCTAGTTGGGCAGTGGTAGGAGATGAGGTCACAAAGTTAGATCCAGGAAGACAGTGAATATCTCCATGTTAGATTAGGAAATATGGAACAATCAAAGCATTTAAAAGAGCAGAATTACGATCAGAATTGTATTTCAGCTGCATTTTAATTTATGAAATTAGCTAATTCAGCATCTAATTGCCAGAATGTGTGCTAAGCAATGATGATATCAGTAGTGAGCCAAGCATACATGATGTCTGCTGTATAGAGGCTTCTAGCTGGTGAGAGGACAGACAATCAAAGAGCACACAACTAACCTGTTGAATAACTGGTTATAAACCATGTGAAATTTTGTAAAAGAAAAAGTACTCTCAAGGAGGTAGGAAAATAGATCAAGGGAAATTGAGGCCAGGAAGGAGGCAGCTGCATCAGTCTGGATAAAAATGAGTAAGTACTGAATTCAGGAAATATCTCAATCATTGAGGATGCTTTTTGCCTACATGTATAGAAATTCCAAATCAACAAGTTTTAAAATAAGGCTTAGTATCTCACACAAAGCCAGAAGATGGGCAATTCCCACATTGTTAATTCAGCTGTCTATCATACATGCAAGTGGGCACTCAGATTTATTTCCATCTTTCTCCTTGGCTGTCCTCATGGATTCAAGATGGCTATAACAACTCTAAGTATCGTATCCTCATACAGCATCCAGAGAACAGAATATAGTCCCTTTCTTTTGTCCCTTTTTAAGAGGGCAAAGTTTTCCGAAAGCCCTAGGGCAGATTCTTTCTTATATCTCACTAGGTAAAATTCTGTCAAATGTTCATTCCTGCACAAATCATTGGCGAGTGATAAGAAAATTCTTTTGGCTAGGCTATGGTGCCCAGTTGTTTGTTCAAACACTCATCTAGATGTTGCTGTGAAGGTATGTTCTAGATGTGATTAACATCTACAATCATTTGATTTTATTTGAATGAGATTTCCTTTGATAATGTGAGTGGGCCTCATCCAATCAGATGCAAGCTTTAAGAACAAAAACTGAGATTTCTGTGGAGAAGAAGAAATTATGTCTCAAGTCTAGAGTACAAAATCCTGCTTCAGTTTCCAGTTTACCAGACCTTTCCTACCAATTTCACATTTTCCAACCTATACAATCACAGGACCTAATTCCATAAAATCAGGCAATCAATCAATCATCTATCTGTCTATGAATCTATCTACCTATCTATCATCTATATCTATCTATCTATCTATCTATCTATCTATCTATCTATCTATCTATCTATCTTATCTCTCCACACATATATCCTATTGGTTCTGTTTTTCTGGAGAAACCTGACAGATACAAACTCTATTATCCAGGTAATGAGTATAGATATGAAAATAATTACATAGCAATTTAGACCTCTCAATGTAAATGAGCTCTATTCCTCATACAGTCTTTTAATGCAAATGTGAATTACAGGAAAATAGAGCAGGAAGAAAACTGCATGTGTATTTTCATGCTAACACTAAGTGTTTAGAGGAAGGTAAATAACAATTGTGAATCAGATGGGAAGAACTAAGGTAGAAGATAGACTAATAGCAAACTCTGATGAATTTTACAAAAAAAAAAAAAAAAAATGCCCACAAAAAAACAGAAACCCCAAACCTCCAAAGTTATCAAATTTTTGGAGTTATGTACTCATATTGTCTTGATTATTAAATTGACAACTTAAAACATGAAATATATTGCTTCATCTCAGTTCAATATATAGTTAGTGTTGTTTGTCTTTTTGATATTTTTGTTTCTATATGTTTGTTGTTCTAGGCAACTTGAATAGAGAAAATGGTAAAAAGTTGAAAGCAAATCATTTTAAATGGAGCAGATTCCCCAATTTGTTAATTTTTTAGTCAAAAAATTTTAGCTAGGCATGTCTGCATCTGTATGTGTATTTGCTGAAAGTATAACTGAAATGAGTAATATTCATAAAGCTATATTATATTGGGTACATATGAATAGATTTTTATGGGTGAGAGAGTTTTGTGTTGCTAGTTATTCAGTTGCTATGGAATGATTTTAGTGCCTGCACAAACATTTTATGAGGATGGCACCTCAGAGCAGGGATTAGGTTAGAGAGCTGCTGTATAAAATGTACTAAACTTATTTTCTCTAGAACACTCTGGTCAATATTATTCACTACCTGCATATGAAAAGTATCTATATCTATATGAAAGGTAGGTAGTTTTCTACTTTGGGATATAACATAAAAACGATACATGGAAATCAGAATGTGGTATGTTCCAGAATAACAAAATTAAACTTTTACTGATCAAAACAAATGTATCTTAAAAGTTAATTAATCAAAAGTACAGTATCAGCTATACAAATCAATCTAATACAGTGTGAAAAGCAGAATATCCAATTTTCATTAGAAACTAGTGGAAAAATAACCGGACCTAACTGAATCCCCACTTTCTCATGTGATTTTCAGTAGAATCTGTGCACCATGATTTCAACTACCCCCTAGGTTGCTTCAGGGACTTGACAGTGTGTGTGAATAGCAGGAAATCAGACACAACAAAAAGTTAGTGAAAAAACAATATTTCTTAGAAATAAGAGAAGGATGGTGAGCATTCCCCTTATCCCAATCAAGTTGACCACAGAAAAATTGGAATAAACATCATTTTCAATAAAGGCTCATTCCTGGTGGCCTTTTCAGAAGATGGGATATTTATTTTCCAGTAAAGTTATGGATCCCCTACAAATGGACCTAATTTCCTGGATTTTTAAAAATTAAACATTCCATGTGTTTCATAATACTTTTTATATATTACAGCTTTGGCTAATAGTTATATGTTTGTGATTAGTGTACTAGTGTGCTTGTATATCTGCATTTCTTGGGCATTGTATATAGTTGTTGGATTTGTGGTAGATCTCTTTCAAAATTTCAGAATTTCCCAGAGAGTGCCTCAGCTAATTTCCAGCTTCCCTCCCTGCATTTGTTAGCTTCCACTTACTCACTCCTCTTCTTTTGCTCATCCACAAGCAAATAGAGTCACAGTTATTTCTTTTATGACATATGTCTGTGAAGGCCTCTCACTGCACATGTCAAGACAGTGCTCTTGAGCATATGTGAGTTATTTATCATCAAACAGATTTCATAGTAACAGGTGCATCCACAGGAACCAAATGTATATAAAAAACTAATTTCCTTTCTCCCACTAAAAGACAGTGACTAAAAGTGATAAGATAATGGCTGGCATCCTAGACAACTAAAAGCTTCCAGCAGATGTAGCTCTTGAAGCTTTTACTAAACACTGGAAAAGCATTATGCAATCATTATGCAAACGTTGCATGCAAAGGAGGGAGATGGCTGAAAGATATTAATAAACTCACACTGCTATCTTAGGACAATGGAATGTTTAGACATGAAAGCACCCTTAGAGGCATTCTCATCCAACCTTCTTGTTTAGTCAGGCCAAAAAAGGACGGATGGTTTGGTTAAATGCAGAAGTTGTTTCTCAGGAAACCAGGCGTTACAACTACAAGTCCAAGATTCTCTGATCCCAACACTGCTCTACCTTTCTGTCAAAAACAGCAGCATATTGTTCTATGTCTTCACTGAGCCATTTCTTGCAATAGAGCCTTTTCCGCTCTCTATTCATCTTTATTACTATCCTTTTTCTTACTCTGAGTTTGTGAAATGCTCTTTCTGTTTGCATAAAAAAAAAGCTATACTACTAGGCATAATTTGAAAAGGGATATTATCAGGCAAAAATTCTGTGCTATGCATGCTACACCTGCAGTGTAATAGTATTTTCTTCTGGCAGCATCCATATGATCACTTGACACATAATTAAAAATCAGCAGCTCCAAGAGTGGGGCTGTGCAGCCCCTACAAGGCCCTTGTCACTAGTGGCTAAGCTCAAGAGCACTCACTTACAGCGAGTGCAGAAATCAGCTCTGAACCTGGCCACTCTGCTGTGTTGTGTCACTTGCTCAGCCCGTGCATGACAAATCCTCAAATGCATTTGGTGACATTTAGAGAGCACTGTGGACTCTGCCAATATGCCAAGCAATCAGAGTGTGCATGACAAATTATGAAACACATACTGTGAAAATTATGGACTCTGTCACAGTGCCAATCTGCTGCTGAAAACCTACTGCTGCTAGAAGTAATGTTGGCACAAATTTGTTGCTAAATTCAGTCATATTTCTAATTCAGTAATGGATTGATCTTAATGGTGAGTTGCTGTACCTGTTTAGGTTTCAAACAAGGACTGTGGGGCTAATGGCCTCACCTGCTATTAGACGTAACGGAGGAGTCAAATACTTTCCCACCACTCTTCTCTGTTGATGGCGCTTACTTGCCTCTCTGTATCACCCATGGTTTACAAACAGGCCCCCAAATCTTGATGTCCTTAAAGATTTTTAGGTCGTAGCCCAATATATTGAAAGAGTTATTTCCACCTGCTATAGAACATTGTGGGTATTTGCATTGTCACTGCATCTGAACAAGAGCAACCTTGACTCTTGGATACTTTCCCTAAGAGACAAGAGAAGCAGGAAATTATAAACTGGAATAGAGGCATCTCTACAGTTTGGAACCTGGACCAAGTTAGCACTTGGCGCAAAGTGAATCATTTCATAAAATCATTAAAAAAAAAAGGCACCAGGGAGAGCTACTTCACAGACATAAGCACAAAATAACAACAAAAATTCCAGGATTCCAAAGAAAACATAAGAATATAGAAGCTAAATATTCATAAAATACGACCTTAATATATCTGTCTTTAGAGTATGCACTTTTATGGAGGTCATCTCTTACTAATTTATATGGAAATGATGTGATAATAATATGGGCCAAATTTAAAAGTAAAATATAACTGGCAGTATATTAAGTTTGGAGAGCCATAAAACTTTTTTCTGTGTTTATTATTTTAATTTTACAAGTGCAACTCAAATTTAATTTGTTACCATTGTTTGAATTCACACAGATTTTTTAATATAGGGTCCACTTGTTATTTATAAGAAACTTGGAATTTAGTACAGTAATATCATGATGGTTTTTTTTTTCTAGATATGTTTTTGCAGAGTTCTTTAGTAAAACAGACTCTAAATCATTTTTAGCATTAGATGAATTAAAATAATAATCATGACATTTATTCTTGTTATACTAAAAAAGTGGATAGTGATTACCCAAACAAGTATATTTAAATCAGATTTATTACAGTATATATATTTCAAATGTGTGTGTAAGGTATGTGTGTGTGTGGTGTGTATGTATTTTGTCTAGCTTTTTATTTACTTGGATTTGGATCATAAATTGTATTCAGCTGTTGTGTTTGCTTATGGAATCTACTTTAGAATTATATAAAGCTGTGTGGATTAGTAAACAAATCATGGTCAAAACTTTGTGTTTCTCTTTATTGAATTAACTCTTTTGGGGAGCTTTTTGCATAGAAATCATGGCGGTGTACAGTGCATATTATTTGTAGCTGGTTGTAGTACCAAAGCATGACATGAAAGCCCTAAACTAGAAGATTTGGCATAATGTATTAACTCTAAATCTGGCACTGCCACCATATGGATATGGCTCACTGTGAATAATATGAAAGGAAACAACAAAAAAGAGGGATGGAAGGAGAAGTCTTTCCAAGACTTTCCCTGCATGGGGCATGCTGAAGCTCTGACTTTTGGCTTCTGTCAATACCAGACGTTTTGAGAATGAAGCCAAGATATGCTCTCTGGCTCAGTGCTCCCTTCCCTTCCATGGAAAGAGAAGTTGACAAGGCCATTACCACCTAGGCTCTCTAAACTTCAAGGAGGCTGTCTAAACTGTCAAGACTAATGATTGGCACTTAACATTTTTTCAAAAGAAGAGGAGCTCAAAATATTGAAGAAAGATGGAGCTAGAATTTAGAAATAAGCACAAATGTTACATCTAGGAAATAGCAATCTTAATAGCGTTAAGCTATGTTTAGCAATCAGAACATTAATCATTGTGTTTAGCAATCAGAACATTAATCATTAATTCTCCTAAATATGAGAGAATTTCTTTTTCTTTTCTTTTCTTTTCTTTTCTTTTTTTTTTTTTTTTTTTGGCAAAAAAAAGTCCAGGAGGCTGACCAGTGCCAAATGAAAAAATGGCAGTGCTCTCTCCATCTATGTCTCTGATTATAAAGCAGCAGGAGAGATCATTAGGGTAGCATACACGTTCTGCTTTGGGGCATATGTCAGGTTCAATACTGTGAACAGATTTAAGCTTTGCCAAGGATGCCAAGTACTTCTTCCTGTGACTTCTCCAAAAATGAGGTGCCAAGCTTGTGCTGCTGGCAGATTTGCAGAAAACTGTAGTGGTGAGTGACACAGATGGTGTAGCAAGTCTGACATTGCATACTATTTACCAATCAGAAAATGACTCGGTTATTTTATGCACATAATTATAAAGGGCCACCTGTACTAGTGTGTGCCTCCTGCTTATTGGCAACAGCAGGAAGAGGGCATGTATCCATGTAAAAGATAAAGTGTTTCACTCTTTGTGATATGTCATAGTTTTGACACTAGCTTTTTCCATATTCAGTTTTTGTGAGTTCAATAACATTTTTCCTCCCATTTAGACTCTGCCTACCACTATTTGTATAGATAGAATTCAATGTAAGGTTACGCTTCTTGGATCTCATTTCCTACATTATAAGGTGATTTCATTGTCTACCCTCTAAGGTGTGGCATTATAAGGAAGTGTTATTCAGACATTTCTTGGATGTACTTCAGATATTTAGGAAATGCCCTGTTTATCTGAAGACTTAATGATGACATTAAATGGTATCCTCTTAGTATTAAAAGTAAGAAATTAAGCATTTCTCGAACACCTGGGCTGAACACTTTATGGAGACTGACGTAATCTCCTCAATGACTCTCTGATATAGGTAATATCATTCCTCTTTACAAATAAAGAATATGAGACTCAGAGAATTAAAATAAATATCCAGGTTCACACACACTAATATGTGATAGAGAAAAGATTCTGGCCCAGTTCTGTTATTTTAAATTCTCTTCTATTTTCAAAAGGGCTGGTTGCATACATTCTCCCAAAAGGGCTATTTTATTCTAAAAATTATTAGGCTGCTGGATTGAATTATTTTTCCAAAATGAAAATCTTTATATTGGTATTGTTCCCTTTCATCATAAAAAAATTAAAACCATGAAGAAATACACAAAAAATGAAAACCCCTGTATGATAGTAGTCACCCTCCCTGCCATCAACCCTCTTCCTATCTCCAAGAAATAACCACAGGTAAGACTGGAATATATATTTCCAAAACTTTAAAAATTATTTGCATTTATACATACACACACACACACACACACACACACACACAGACACATAAATGGGAACATGAAATACAAGTAATCGCTTGTTATTTCAAAAACTTTCACTAAATAATTATATTTTTGTAACAACCTACAGTACTCTATTTTTTGGAAAGAGGAATATTACATTTTATTTAATTAAGTCTTATTAATGAACATTTGAATTGTTTACATTTACTGTTATTTTACAAAATGCTTAATGAAAAATATCTGTATATTGCCCTATTAATTTCTAAAAATTCCTGGAAGTTGAAATGATTTATCAACATGTTTGTTTAAAATTTTGATACAAAATTCAGATCGCCTTTAGAAATATGCGTCTTCTACACTTTCACTGGTCTCTGGACGTAATAAATTTTTCAATCTTTTACAATCCGATAGGTGAAAGGCTTACTTAAATAATTAAAATTTTTATGCTGGTAACATATATGCACCATAACATTTCCCTTTTAAGCCACTTTTAAATATACAATTCAGTGGTAATAATTACATTCACAATGCTGTACTACCATTACCACCATTCATTTCTGAAACCTTTCAATCCTCTCAAATTCGGTGCCCATTAAGCATTAAATCCCCATTCCCCACCTCTAAACCTGCCCCTGGTACCCTGCAGTCTACTTTCTATCTCTCTGAATTTGCATATTCTAGTTATTTCATCTAAGTGAAATCATACAATATTTGCCCTTTTGTGTTTGGCTTATTTCACTGAACATGGTATCTTCATGGTTCATCCACGATTTAACATATATCAGAACTTAATTCCATTTTATGGCTGAATAATATTCTATTGTATGTATATCCTACATTTTGTTTATCCAATTGATCCTTTGATGGGCACGTGGGTTGCTTCTACCTTTTGGCTATTGTGAATAATGCTGACATGAACATAGGTGTACAGATATCTGTTTGAGTCCCTGCTTTCAATTCTTTGGGGTATATATACAGAGTGGGATTGCCAGGTCATATGATAATTCCATACATAACTTTCTGAGGAACTGCCAAACTTTTCCACAGTAGCTGCCCATTTTACATTGCCATGAACAATGCATAAGGATTCCTGTTTTTCCATATCCCCACCAAAACTTATTTTCTACTTTTTTTAAAATAATAGCCATTCTCATGGCTATGAAGTGGTATCTCATTGTGGTTTTGATTTGAATTTCCCTAATGACTTGTGATTTTGAACATTTTTGCATGTGTTTATTGGCCATAAGTGAAAGTCATATAATTTTCTTTTACAAGTTTATCAATCTCATGCTTAAAATCCTTTTATGGCCTGTTTTGTCCTAAACATAAAATCTGAGCTCCTCATCAATGCCCACAAAGTCAGGCATAATTTGGCTGTTTTCTGATTTCTGGCCTCGTATCTCATTCTTCCAGGAAATTTGCATATGTTGTAGAAGTAATATCCCTTCCTTCCTTCCTTCCTTCTTTCCTTTCCTTCTTTCCTTTCCTTCCTTCCTTCCTTCCTTCCTTCCTTCCTTCCTTCCTTCCTTCCTTCCTTCCTTCCTTCCTCTCTCTCTCTTTAAAACCAAAAATATAGCTTTATACATATTGTTTTACACTTTTGCCTTTTTAAACTAACTAATATATCCTGGAGACATTTATATTCAAGCACATAGAAATCAACATCACTTTTTTTTGATGACTGCATTTTATTTCTCAAAATAAAATATAACTGGTTAAATTGTAATAAGTTATGATGTACATTTTTCATCCAAACAAAACCATATGGCATTTTCCTGACCTATGAATAAGTTTTATTTGTTTTTGTGGTTTGTACAAATGAAGGCTTATAAAGTTTATATCCTTTTGGTCTCTTTATGTAGTGTCAGCTGATAGGACTGAGGTGAAAACTGTTTTTCATTTTTAATTTCAGAGTCCAATCTATAGTAAAAAAAATCTGACATTCTGACTTTAAATTTCTGAATTAACAATAATTACTCTTTCTTAGGAAGAGTATATCCAACAGATTTTCCCTTTGGAAATTCCTCTACAAGAGCTATGGATGCCAACATTTGTCCTAGCACCTTTATTGCCATATGTACTGCATATGGATACACAGAGGTTTAGGGAAAGGGGGGTGGGGGGGTGGGGGGATGGTAGTGCAGCTGGTTAGTGAATATTTGCCAACAGATTTAATGTGTTTCTATACTTTATTTAAGCTGATGATTTCAATTTTTCAAACTTTCAATTACTTTTTGAAAAATTTGAAACTAAGGTTTTAGACAATAAAACTGCAACTTTTAAAAAGATTTGGAACATACATTTTCTCTTCAGCCAAAATCATTGGGAAAAAAAAAAGACATTGTTTGAACTAACAGTGACTTTAAAAAAAAATGTTAAAAGAGTAAGTAGATGAACATCATGATTTCAATAAAATCTAAAAATAAAATTAGCAATATATTAGCAATATGTGTTAAAGGATTCACCTTCTTCAATAAGGTCATCATAAATTTAGATATTGTGCAAATGATTATCAATATAATCAATTCATTCACTGAAATATATAGCCTGTTATAAGGATGATAGATCTTTGGAACTGGGATTTTTTTTTTCCTGTTTTCTTCATCACTTTATCTGTAGCATGGCAGTGCATGATACATTGCAGTTACTTAATGAGTATTTGATGAATGGATTAGTGATTTCAAAACTATGTTATTTAAAGAAAAATAAAAATTTCTATTTGACAATAACAGTTTGGTCAAAATATGTAATTAGGATTTCCATACTGGTATATACACAATCAAGTATTTTGTATAAACAAGACATTGAGCATAAGTTTTGCATTTGTCCTTAATAACCCTTGATTCTTCTGTCATATATTTATACTGGTCATAAATTCTAGAGGCATGTTTTTTAGCTTCTTAGCTACTAAAACAATTACCATAGAGTGGGTTGGCTTAAACAATGGTAACTTATTGGTTCATGGTTTTAAGGCTAGGAGTTCAAGATTGGGAAGCCAGCAAGGTGATGATTTTTCCTTGCAGACTGGTTTTCTGGGCCTGGATGCTGGTGATCCTTAGTGCTTGGCTTTACCATCACATGGCAATGCACATGGCTATGTCTTTTCTCTTTCCAATTCTGTTGACTTCCAGTTTCTACTCCTCCCCCTATGGCCTTCTCTGTAAGGCCTCCAGTAATAGGTTAAGACCCACACTGATTTATTTGGTCACACCTAAACTATAAGTAACATCTTTGAAATGTTCACAACCATAGGAAGGGATTTATCATATTTACAATGAGTTCACAACCATAGGAAGGGATTAAGATAAAGAACACATTTTTTTGTTTTTAATCTGGAGTACATAATCCAACCTACCATAGCAAGTAAGATTAATTTTAGTTACATATTACAAATTACTGTTATAGTCTGAAAATACGAAATTCTGTTTTTAAGTCTTCTCAAACTTTTTTCCTTTTTTTAGTTTTTTCCTTGTTATTTATTTTTTTTCATATTACTTTATTTTATTTTGCTTTGTTTTAAACCAGGATAGTATCTGACTTCCTGATATGCATGTTTGGAAAGAGCCCCTTTTCTATTTTCAATCCTGTGGTTTTCAGTAGGCTGAAACCACTCATACCAAAGAATAGGTTTCTATTGCTGTCAGTCAATGAGCAATGCCAGGTCCTGGCCAAAGTGATTTTTTTTTTTTTTCCCCAGAAAGGTAGCTATAACCCAATCAGGGTACTGAGAAGCAAGAACTTCACTGGGATTTCTGGGAAAGAGTGAATTTCCACTTTTTTTTTTCCAAAGAGGCTACAAGAAGAGTTTTTTTTTTTTTTTCTTCTTTTTTTTCTTCTTCTGAGGGTTAGGATTGTGTGGCATGATAAGAGGTATGGAATTATTAAAGTCATTTTACTTCTAATCAGGGAAGTGCCTAGAGCCGTGGGGATGGGGCATCTTCTAAAGCCTGAGGATAAGACAAAATCCATGAGAGGCAAGATGGAGGATAGTCAGAGAGAGTGTGGTCCATGGCAAAATTGAACTGTAAGGTCAAGGACAAAGGCTTGTGCTGCCTCTAAACATTTTACCTGTGTGAGTTGATAACACTACAGTTCAAGTAGGATTTATATTTGAATGTTGTTCACAATATTCCCTTACCATTCTTTTCATGTCTACAAGTTACATAGTTATATTCTTGCTTCCATTCCTGATACTGGTAATTTGTGTCTCTTCACTTTTTTGGTTTATCAGTGATGCTAGAGAGTTCCCCTCCCTCTTTGTCTTTTAGTTTTTGTAAAGTGAAAACTTATGTTTGAGGATGCTATGTTATGAATCTCTGGGTCTTGTTTAAATCCTATGGAGAATGTTGACATACACACACACACACACACACACACATACAGATATATATATATACACATACACACACACACACACATATATACACATAAAAGTATGTGTGTATAAATTTTTTTTTAGAAGCATGCACAGGCAATTGACCGGGTTCCAACCAACTTTCTGCAGGTTGTAGATTCAGGTAGTTCCATTTTAAAATTTGTAATTCTATAGGAATCTGTCTCCTACAGGCACCATTCAGTGATTTTTGGGGTCCTTGGCAATGGCCTATCCTTCAATTCATTTATCAAATCTTTGGTGTCCTTTCAAGGATCAGACACATATACTTATCTTGTGAGTATGGTAGTTTGTTGAAAACTCTAAGGGGTTGCTTTCTCAAGCTTTTTCCTTTTTACAATCTCCCTGGTACTTTGTCATTACCAGTCTTCCCTTTTCAGTTCTCTACCCAGAAGGCTGGTGCTTTGCCTCTCTGCTGCACTCTTCCCATGACTGCACCTACATCTGGGGCAAAGTGCTTGGGAGGATAGGGAGACACCAAAAGCAACAGAGGTTCAGCTCACACTCTTGGGACCAAGCTCTTCTGACGATGGAGGAAGATTCACCCTTTTTAGATTTTAGGTTAAGTTTGGTCCCCACTGCCGCTGCTCTTGGTGCCACTTCACCACCACCACAATATCTTTACCTGGGGTTTGGGGCATGAGAAAATGGGGAAAAGATCAAAAAAAGAAAAAAAGAAAAATGGGACACTCACTCACATTCTGCTAGGAAACTCCTTTCCCATGCTTGGAGTTGCAGTTAGAGGGCTTCTCTTAGCATCTGCTCTGTCTATGCCCATGCCTAATCCTGGATCTTTTTCTATTTTGAGTCCAAGCTGAGAGATAGGGGAGGAGAAAGAAAAAGGTATTCACTATCACTTTTGTAGTATTTAAGTTCTGGTCTTCAATCACACATTGCCTGCTATATTTACCTCTCAGAGTCCTCAAATGGCTACTCCATATATTCATTCCCAGTTTTTAAAGCTTCATTTAGTAGGAAAGACGGGGTATTGTGTGCTTATCTATCTTATTCGGAAGTGGAATCTCTTAAAAGGAATATTATTGAGCTAAATCTTTATTATCAATTTCACCACTTCCAAAGTCATGCAGTCCTTACTTCAAGTAAGATTTTTTTGTTTGCAGAATGTGATCCTTCATTTATTCAGTAACAAATATTTATTTAGCACCTACTATGTGCTGGCACTCTTCTAGGTATTGAGGATATATCAGTGAATAGACAAAAAAATATCCTTACCCAAACTGAGTTTACCTGCTTGTGAGAGGAGACAGATGATACATAACTAAACAAAATACGTAACATGTCATGTGGTGGTATGTATACCGAAGGAAAATAAGGTAGGGGCAGTATTTGAAGTGCTATGTTAAGAGGTATTAAAATTTTAAAAAATGATTGTATGGAAAATTTTCCCTGAGTGGGGAATACTTGAATACAAAAAAGATTAATACCAGACTGTGTTCTTTGTACTCACCATCTTTGAAAACTGGGTTTGAAACTAATGAAGTTAGGAGAATTATAGATTATATATAATTATCTCTCCAATTGAAAAGGTGTAGTTTTTTCAATCATGAAAGCTTTATTTTTGGTATAGTTAAATTATTTTTTTAGTAAATGCATAAATTACAGAGTCTTTAAAAAGTCACTAAAACTTTATAGTTATGTGCCAAACCAATTTTAACTTCAATCAGACAAAAGGAATTTCGGTAATGTGTACAGCAAATTTGAGCTCATCACAATTGTTTCTATGCCATTCAGGCTGAACCTTATGAGACTATTAAACCTCTGTGATTTGACGTAGATAAGACAATATTTTTCCTCTAACTAAATTCAATAGCTGATTTTTAGGTTGGTTTATTCATATGAATTACCATAGGGGGGAATTATGAAATTAAATTTATGGTAAAGTTTTGAAAAGCATCTGTCTTTATCAAATGCTAAAGAACACCTCCTATGTAGATACTGAACATAGCTCCAAATACGGTCTTTAATTGCTCAAATATCTTACCTCACCCTTTGTCAGGTGTGGTGTGAGTGATATGGGCAATGCTAGCACAGAGTTAGCTGTCACTAACATGGGTAAAATGCCATGTCCAGATGTTGCCCTCTGCAGTTGCTATGTAATTCTAATTGACTCCCTGGGGAATGTTAGTTTGAGCCATTGAGGGCCAAATTCAGCTTTGGAGTTGTGAGTGAGTAACTGATGACAGAGGTTGACTCAGTGTGTTTGTGTATGTCGGAGTGTTGAGAGTAGGAGGTTATACAAAGACCAGCAGTCATTACTCTTAAAGCCCAGTGGAACTCACACCTTGGTTATCAGCTTTTGCCTTTAGCATGTTTCAATATATATTTTGAAATAAAAAAGCATCCAAAATGTATTACACAGCAGGCAAAAATCCTTTGAAAGCAAAAGACAGAATGTTAATGTACATTTATATATACATTTGTACATACACATTCATAAAAATTATATATACATAGACTTAAATATGTATATTTTTAAGTATATATAAGTATATTATCTGGAGATTGTGGCATATCTTCTGGAGTCTCACACAATATTAAACATTTTCAGTGCTGTGCCATTTAGGTGATATTTTTAATAGTCTATTTCATTTTGCCTTTATATACTTGAACATAAGCTTGGAACATATAATCTTTTTAAGAAATTAATCTACCTTTACATTTTCCCAGCCAAAGGGAAACAAAATCTTAAATTTCTGTGTGAAAATGACTGAGCAATTCTCTAGGGATTTCTTTTTCTGATGTAAACCACGAAATCAAGTTGTCAATTCAATTTGGCTCATCTCTAAAACTTCAGCACACTTTGATGCAAAAACACTGATTTCTTCTGCTTAAAGATTTTTTTTTTTTTAATTTAGGAATAACTCAGCTTGTTTTATAATAGAGAATGAAAACAGAAGAATACTTGGACCTCATGCCAAATAGCTCCTTGTATTTGACCTTAGTAATTAAAGAGAACCATTTTAAAAATATGATTTAAAATATCATAAGATTTTATCTGAATATTCTAATGTGATTCTGGAGCTATAGACTAATGTGAAATGAAGACAGGAATAAATGAAGAAAATACACAGAAAGATACAAAGTTTAAAAATCATAGAGAATTTAGCTGGGGAAAAATAAGGCTAATAAGCAAAGGATAAAATAATAGTTTGTCTGTAAAAGATTAAGCTAAAATGAATGATAAGTCATTAATAAAAATTGTCTATCTTTTCTCCTGAAAATACTTAGCTTCTTCTAATTGTATAGGTGCATGTATAGAATCTTTGATTCTTTCTGGATTTAAATGAGAGAAATTTATAGGCATAGTAATAAGCTGCTTGTATATTTATAATTAGCTTTGGAGAGGTTTATATTGTTAATTTTTATATAAACATTCAATGAAAGAAAAATATCTCTTAATATCTAATTGCATTAATAATACCAACCTATTTGTTGGACACTTTCTATGGGACAGGTGAATATTTCATATTAAATTCAAATATTTGCAAACAAGGTATCAAATCCATGAAACAAAATGTAACTATTTAGAATTTGACTAATATCTTTATTGATAAGACAAACTAATAGGCTTTCCTCTTAGATTTGTGTGTTATAATGATTGTTTTCTCTTGTAAACTACCTTACAGGGAACTGAACCACAATTCAGGTGTACTGAAAGTATTTATTTATAATGTTAAGATTTTCAGGAAATACAAAAATGTAGAAAATGTTGAACTATTATATTTTTCAGTGTTAATAATTTCCACTTTCATGATTTACTATTTTGTTTATTTTTAAAATTTTCCTTAATAGTCTGTGAATTTCCTTTATAGGGCCTTTCTTAGTGTTTTCAAACCACAGTTTTAGCTGTGATCATGGGCAATTATTTATTATTGTGTTTTAGAACATTTTCATTACTCCAAAATAAAGAAAAAAAATAAAAATAAAAAAGAACAATCAAAATATCCCATGCCCCTTATTCCCCTTACTATTTATATACATTTTTGTATTTATTTTATTACGCACCTGCCCATACACTGGAAAAAGGAGTGTCAGTCACAAGGTTTTCACAATCACATGGTCACATGATAAAAACTACATAATTTTACAATCATCATCAAGAATCAAGGCTACTGGATTACAGTTCAACAGTTTCACGTATTTCCTTCTAGCTATTCTAATTCACTAAAACCAAAAAAGGGATATCTATATAATGCATAAGAATAACCTTCAGCATGAACTCTCTACTCTATCTGAAATCTTTCACCCACTGAAACTTTATTTTCTTTCATTTCTCTTCCCCCTTTTGGTCCAGAAGTCTTTCTCAATCCCACAATGCCAGCTCCAGGCTCATCCCTGGGTGTCCTGTCCCATGTAGCCAGGGAGACCTATACCCCTGGGAGTCATGTCCCATGTAGGGGTAGGGTAATGAGTTTATTTGCAGAGTTTATTTGACTGAGAGAGAGATTGGCCAATTATTTTTAAATTAATAACTGCAGAAGAGAAAATACTACAGTGCTTTAAATGTATCACTGTAAGGATAAGTATTATTTCATGAAAACACCTTCTTCACTTATGTAAACTGGGTTGCAAAGAAAACAGAATTTCTTACTGTAGCTTCTGATAAAAAATTACTGAAAACCCACTGGACAAGATGAAAGGCAACTGCAAAATACTATGTATATATTAATACTGTGTGTTTTAGTATCCTAAGCTGCTTAAGCAGATACCATAAAATGTGTCAGGATAAACAATGGGAGTTTATGTGCTCATGGTTTTGAGGCCAGGAAAATGTCCAAGTCAAGGCATCATCGAGGTGATGCTTTCTCCCTGAAGATTGTGGTGTTCCTGGGCTAGCTGCCAGTGATCCTTGGTTCCCATAGCATATGGCATGGCACATGGAGGCATCTACTGGTCTCTTCCTTCTCTTCCAAGTTCTGGTTCATGTTCTTGTTTCCCATGACTTACTTTCTCTCTGTCTGAATTTCATTCTACCTATAAAGGACTTTAGTATTAGGATTAAGTCCCATCCTGACTGAGATGAGTCACACCTTAACTGAAGTAGCCTCCTCAAAATATCCTTCTTACAATGGGTTCACACCCACAGAAATGGATTAGATTTAAGAACATGTTTTTCTGGGGTACATACAGCTTCAAAACACTGAACTGTGTATGTATTATTCTGTCTTCTTAATTTAGTAGTTCATTTACACTTTGAAATAAACACAATTGATGAGATCAAGTGGCTCACTTTCAATGATGCAATCAAGACTTCACTGATGGTTGATAAATCACCCATAAGGATGTAAAAGGAAGTGTGAGACTTAATCATTTTACTGTCAGAGATCAATGTATCAAACATTGGTGAAAAACATCCTTAAGAGTAGGTGGCTATTACTTAATTAGCATTGGAAAATTACAGGCACATATTTTCATTTCATAACCATATTTCAAATGAATTATAAAACTAAACAGAAGTGAAAGATGTAATACAAGCTGTAGATGCTGCAAAATTAAGATGGGTTTGGCCATATATAACAAACCAGCAAAGCAGTCACCGCAGTTTACTGGGTTCCTATGAAGTTGAAAAAAATTCCATGAGCAAAGAAAGACTCAGAGCATGGATTCATATAAATTTTACATCCAAACTAGATACAACATTTGATAATTACACTAGAAGAATGTGATATTAAGTTTAATTTTTTTTCTGTGAGATAAACAAAGATACATTGGCTTTTATAAACTGGCAGAAACAATCTTAACAATTTCAGTCTGAAATATCAAATATTGAAGTATCTGTGGCAGAATTGCTTAAAACCAGGATAGAAAATGGGACTGGAGAACACAGTTTGGATTCTGCTCAGCTTTGTTAAACCCTTTGGTTACCCCTTGTTCTAGTTTGCTAATGCTGCAGAATGCAAAACACCAGAGATAGATAGGCTTTTATAAAAGGGGAGTTTATTTCACTACACAGTTACAGTCTTAAGGCCACAAAGCATCCAAGGTAACACATCAGCAATCGGGTACCTTCATCGGAGAATGGCCAATGGCGTCTGGAAAACCTCTGCTAGCTAGGAAGGCAGCTGGCATCTGCTCCAAAGCTCTGGCCTCAAAACAGCTTTCTCCCAGGACATTCCTCTCCAGCAAGCTTGCTCCTCTTCAAAACATCACTCACAGCTGCACTACATTCCCTCTCTTTGAGTCAGCTCATTTATATAGCTCCACTGATCAAGGCCCACCCCGAATGGGCGGGGCCACACCTCCATGGGAACAGCTCATCAGAATCATCTCCCACAGCTGGGTGGGGCACATTTCAAGCAAATCTAACCAGCACCAAAACTTCTGCTCCACAAAACTACAAAGATAATGGCATTTGGGGGACACAATACATTCAAACCGGCACACCCCTCTGTTGGGGATTGAATATGCCAAAAGACATATTCTTTATTTTAAATGCAATTTTGTTAAGATATATTCACATACCATACAATCATTCAAAGTATACAATCAATTGTTCACAGTACCATCATTTAATTGTGCATTCATCACCACATTCAATTTTCTGAAAAAATTCTGAATATTTTCATTACTTCAAGAAATAAAAATAAAAATAAACGTACAGAAGAATACTCAAAACATCTCATACTCCTTTCCCCTCATTACTCATTTACTTTTTGTCTCCCTTTTTTCTACTCATCTGTCCATACAGTGGATAAAGGGAGTGTGAGCCACAATGCTTTCACAATCACACAGGCACACCATATAAGCTATGTAGTTATATGATTGTCTTCCAGAATCAAGGATAGTGGATTGCAGTTCAATGGTTTCAGGTATTTTATTCTAGCTATTCTAATACACTAATAACCAAAATGGGATATCTATATAATGCATAAGAATAACCTCCAGAATGACCCCTCCCGACACCATTTAAGATCTCTCAGCCACTGAAACTATATTTTATTTCATTTCTCTTCCCCCTTTTGTCAAAAAGTCTTTCTCAATCCCATGATGCAGGATCCAAGCTCATCCCTGGGAGTCATGTCCCATTTTGCCAAGGAGATTTACACCCTTGGGAGTCATGTCCCACGTGGGGGGTTGGCAGTAAATTCACCTACTGAGTTGGCTTAGAGAGAGAGGCCACATCTGAGTAACAAAAGAAGTCCTCTGAGGGTGACTCTGAGCACAGTTATAAGTAGTCTTAGCCTCTTTCCTTTGCAATAACAAGCTTCATAAGGGCAAACCCAAAGATCAAGAGCATGGCCTACTACAATGGTAGTCACCAATGCTTGAGACAATATCAGAATTCCCGAGGTAGGGAAGTTTAGTATTTCCAATTTTTCCCTCACAAGACATAGTCTTAATCTTAATCCACATTCTTGTGGGTGTGAGCCCATTGTAAATAGTATTTTTGAATATGTTAAGGTGAATCAGGGTGTGGACTCCTCTGTGAATAGGATCCTTGAAGAACATATTTAGGAGTGGCCAAACTGAATGGTGGTATCCCCTAACGTCCTTACTGCAGGCCTTCTTTAGAGGATATTCAGATGCAGTCAGAGAAGCCAGAAGTCAGAGAGAGCTACAGGATGAGACCAAGGATATCACCATGTGACAGAGGAAGGCCATCACCAGAAGGCTACGGACTCCGGGAGAAAGCTTGGCCTTGTTGAGTGTTGATTTGGGGACTTACAGTGTTCAAACTGTGAGCCAGTAAATTCATGTTGTTTAAGACAATCCACTGTGTGATATTTGTCATAACAACTCTGGGAAACTAAGAACAACCTGTCATCACAATAAAACAAAACAAAATAAAGTCTCGTTGTTTTTTTTATGGGCTGGGATTCAATGTAATTTCTATTTTCTTATTCATCATTTTTGAAATTGCAAATATTGAGGTATCTGTGGCAGAATTGCTTAAAACCAAGACAGAAAATGGGACTGGAGAGGATATTTTGGGTCCTGCTCAGCTCTGTTAAACCCTTTGGTCACCCCTCTGTTAGGGATTGAATATGCCCTACTTCTTTGTGTTTTCACTTTTTTTGTTTCTGTGGTGGTTTGGGGCTATGCCCCTCACAATGCATGTTCATAAATTTAATTCACTCCCATGGGTGTGAACTCTCATAAATAAGACCTTGTGATGAGATTACTTCAGTTAAACTGTAGCCCAGCTGACTCAGGATGGCTCTTAGTCCTATTACTGAAGGCCTGATAGGGAAGGTCACCGAGAGCGAGAGCGAGAGAGAGAGAGAGAGAGAGAGAGAGAGGGAGAGAGAGAGATGGCTACAGGAAGCAGCCAGAAGCTGGAAGTCAATGGAACCGAGAAGCCAGGAGAGGCCACCAGGTCACCCAGTGTGTTGCCATGAGACAGAAAAGCCAAGGACCAATGATTGCTGGCAGCCAGCCCCTGAATGCCGCATTATTATGGGAGAAAGCATCACCTTTATTTTTGATGCTCAAAACATAAAATAAATTCTCATTGTTTAAGCCAACCTACTGCATGATATTTGCTTTACCAATGAGGAAACAGGCTTATACTCTTTTCACCATCCTGAAACAACTCTATAACTCAGCTTATCCTCTAGAATCAAGGGTTATGCTTACCTGTGTGGTTCTCAACTTTGGATGTATTTTAAAATCAGTTGAGGCGCTATCAAAACACACACACACACACACACACACACACACACACACACAAACAACAACAACAAAAACTTATATCTTGTCCTCACTCCAGACCACTAAAGTCAGAAACTCTAGGGGTAGGGTCCAGGTATAAGAACTATTTTAAAGTTCCCCCTTTCATTCTAAAGTGCAGTCAGAGTGGAAATCACTGAGCTAGAGCAGGGTTTCTCAACTTTGGTAATATTATAATTTTGTGTTGGATAACCCTTTGCTGTGGGAGACCGTACTATGTATTATAGAATTATTATGGGCTGAGTTGTGTCCCCTAAAAAGATATGTTGAAGTCCTAACTCTCAGTGCTTCAGTAGGTGAACCTTACTTAGAAGTAGGATTGTTGCATGTAGAATTAGTTACATTAAGATGAAGTCACACTGGCACAGAGCAGATCCCTAACCCAACATGATGGGCCCTTGTCAGACTCAGGCAGACACCAGGAAGAGGCCATATGAGGATGGAGGGGGCAGAGATTGGAGTGATGCATCTTTACAAACCAAAGAATAGCAAGGAGGCTGGCAAATGCCAGAAGCCAAAAGAAGCAAGGAAGGATTTCCCCTTACTGGTTTTAGATGAAGCATGGCTCTTCTGAAATGTTGAGTTCAGATTTCTAGATTCCAGAACTGTGAAACAATAAATTTATTTTAGGTCATATAGTTTGTGGTGCTTTGCTATGGCAGTGCTAAGAAAGTAAGACAGGGATGTTTAGCGGTCTTGCTGGCCTCTACCCACAAGATGCCGATACACTCCTTGTTGTCTTGTGAGGACTAAGACATATCTTCAGACATTGCTAAATGTTCTCTGGATTGGAGGAAATTGCCCCCGTTTGAGAACTGTTGTTTTACAGTTAGAACATAGACAAAGTCAGGGGCTGACATCTTTCAGGACATATTAGCATAATTCAGAATAGACTTCAGGAAGGGAAAGGTAGGGATTTGAAACCCCCCCCCCCCCCCTTGCTAATAGTATGGGACAGCTGTTAGGGAAGTGGATGCAGCTTCAGATTCTGGAAGGAGAGGCAGATGCTACCCAACATGTGTAAAGTCAGCTAACTGGAAAACAGCTCTGCAAGTGGCAGTACAGGTGGTATTAGAGGAAAATGGGCTACAAAGGTGGCTTCCAGAATAGGGGGTACTTGCATGTCCCACTCAATAGGCCCTAATTTAAGTCTCAACTCAGAAAAGCAGAAGTCACTGCAATGAATTGGGGCTGCATTTAATATGTAACAGATAACAATGCAGAGGTGTAAACAGATCAGGGATGAGTTTCCTCATATAACTAAGAATCTATATTTTGCAGTCCAGAATTGGTACAACTGTTCAAGTGTCCACAAGGACCCAGAACCTCTCCATTGGCCGGCTCCATCACCCACATACTTGGCTCTCACCTTTCTTAACGCAAAATGGCTGCTACATATCCAGACATTGCATTAGCGTTTCAGATGGAAGAAGGAACAAGGGTTAAGGTCCAAGAGCAAAAAATCAAAAGATTTTCTCCTCTAAAAGTGAAGGTACCTTATGCCTTCCCCAAACACATCCAGTGATATTTCACTGCCCAGGATTCTAATAAGAACTCTAGCTCAAAGGAGGCTGAAAAAGAATATATTTTAGCTGGACACATTGTCACTCCGAAAGAAAATCCATTTCTAAGAAAAAGGTGGGAGGGAAGAATGTATGTTGGGCAGACAACTAGCACTATCCGCAACAAGGGGATCTGGAATCTAATCTTGCAGACTGCAAGACAGTAATTTAGATGAATTCAGAGAAATAGTCCAGGCATCAAACGTGACATACAAGGAAAGAAGTTACTCTATAATTGAGTCAAATATCTGTCTCACTCAGGAGGCTTTTATATGTTTTTTACAGAGTAGCAGTCCAATTTCATGGCACAATCAGTCCCAAACCTGTAAATTGACATAGATGAATAATTACTTTACAGAGCTGGCACTTACTTAATCTGACTGGAGTGAGGAATGTCAGGGCAGGGTATGAGTAAAATCTGAGGTGTATGCCATGTTACATAATTTGCAATTTACTGTAATTCTCTCAAAGCATAAAAAAGAAATGGTTATGAAGTTAAGATCACACCATATTTTGAAATTCCAGGCCTTTGGGGATTAATTCTATTCTTTAAAATGCACTCATCTGTCTTCTAAAGTCTTAACTTAAAAACATTAAGCATTTAAAAAATACCACTTGAATGTAATTGTCATGAGACTGATTTTTTTTTCCACTTGAATTTTATCTTTTGCCAGCAAACGATGTCTTTGCTGTATAGTCCTTAGTAAATCTGTTTCTTTCATGTCTGTGCTCATTAGCTACAAGAGGAAAAGAGCTAGAGTTTAGTTAGTGTCTAACAGGATATCTCATTTTACTGGGAAGCTTTTTTAATTTCACAGTTGTCCAATCAATAACATGCTTATTTGTTTATGCACATCTCTTTTTAGTCCATTAGAGTTATAATACAGAGGATATTAAGTCTATCGATCCAAAATTCTTTCAATATTTCATATTGTAATTCATTTTCTAAAAGAAGTACATAAATTGGGGTAACGGATTCAGAAGAGGTTTTAATTACATTTTTTTACATGAAGGCTGTGATTTTTATTTGCACAACATGCATTTTCTTGGTGCTCAATGCTGAGACATTCTTTATTTTCCAGATCCTCATCAAATTATGGTTACAATCATTTCAATAAGAAGTTGTGGATATTAGCTATAATTTTGTCTTAAGGATCATTCACAAGTTTGTGTTGGTGTGGCAGTTTTAACTAATTTTTACATTGAAATTAGATTCAAAAAGAGAGTTATAATGAATTTGAAATATTTCCCTGGGAAAGTGCATTGTTTGTGTAGCTTGTTTTTTAATGAACTGATACTTGTGAAGTCTTGAGGGAATTAAATGGCTTCTTCTAAGCCTCAGGAGTCCATAAAATAGTTCTGAAGCTAGACATCAAACAAATTGAGGAGTTCAACTAAATGTTAAACTCGAAGTCTTTATTGTTAATAATTACTTTTAATTTCTTACATGAAGCCTATGTACAGTGAAGGAAATTAACTTTGGACAAATGCCTCCAGTCTTAAAAAATGTTTTGTGCTTGATTTTGAGCTTATTGCAAACACCTGGAAAAAAGCCACTGGACTGAGGGGTTTATACCAGTTTTTTTGGTTAAATCCCTTTGAAAATTGCTGATGCTTTCTCTTGAAATAGATTGGAGGAGGGGGTACTTGTATTCAATTTCTTAAACTTGGACTTCCAAAATCAACATGTGTATGAAAATGTATTAAATATGAAGTAAGTAAATATGTCAGTTGTTTTCTTCTCCTGACAGATTAGTACTAAACAGATATATTATATACATTAGAATATTAGAATCAATGCCTGTTAAAGAAATGACTTGTAAAAATACATGAATAGTATATACTATAGGTTTCAATGTCTGTATACTGGATAACCTCACCAGGGTATACTCTTAGCACACGTCTGAAAACATTCTACTGTTTCTCCTATCATATCTCTGTCTTTAACTGCCCTCCTTTTAAAAATGAAAGCTTCATTCTTGGCATCACCTAAGTTCCAAACCATAGAGTTATCACTGTTTACTCCTAACCCATTTAAAATGTCAAATCCATTAATGCACTTGCCAGTCTCATGCCACCACCATTATTTACTCCATTATCTCTTCCCACTAGCCCTCTGATCTTGCTCAAAATGGTTTCTCCTCCATCTAAATTGACCTTCCCACCAAGTCCACGAAGAACGTGGCATCACCTTTCTCTGCATTCAGTTGTCCCAATGGCTCCTGATTCATCTATAGTTGTGTTCCTCACAAAACAATTATATTTGCTCATATATATGTGAAAAAAATCTTTATATCCTCAAATATTATAAAGTTTTGAAGATTCATACTCATGAATTTAAATTTCTGGTGCATAGTAAACATAGCCAATTTTTAATTAAATCATTATTTCACTCTTTCAAATATATCTAAAGTAACCTAACACAATAATTTGATATATTCCATTAATCATTACAAAGTACATCAACTCTTCTGTAACGAGACATTTTTTTATCATTCCTTGTTCTTGAAATTATATTAAAAATTACAGTCTTAATGTCATATTTTTTATGCTTGAAAGTCCCTTATCAATTACTATCACATATCGCGGCAACAAAAAGTATATGTAAATTGAAAACTTTTTTTCTGTGTTCTTAAGATTACAAGTGTTAAAACATTTCTCCAGGATTGAGTTGTCACTATACTTATTAATAGTACAAAAAATATAAAAACAACATAATATATTATTAACTTTGATACTTATTTGATATAAAAACATTTTATTGGAGATGCAAATGTTAATGATATCAATATGCCTTTTATTCCCAATTAATGGTCATTTACCAGTGGATGAAAAATAATTCCAGAATGTGTCAAGTTTCAGCATAAAGTCTATTTTATTTTTATTTTTAATGCTATTTATCCTTAAAATTTTCTTCACATAAACAAGTAGACAAGAGTAGAAGAAATTTAGTTTTAGAAATATTACTTAATTCTTCATATTCCTTCAGATTTTTTGCCAAAACTACATATAAAAGAGGGAAAGACACACAGACTTATGGCAAATTTACGAACCTGTGACAATTACACATTTCATATCATCCCTCTGTTCCACTGCTGCTGATGGGCCATGAGGCTTGTTGATTCTCTTATGTCATCTCTAGGCCACAGGTGCCCAACCTGTGAAGCTCACCTAAACCTGAGTTTCATCTCTTCTAAAATTTTAAGCCAAAATGAATAATTACCATAGTAGCATTAATACATGAACAGGAAACTCTATGATCTTAAAAATATCAGCCTTTCTGAAGCTAAATCTCCTCATCTTTTTATATGGTTGTTGGGAGGGTTACATATGCTAGCATGTATACAGTGCCTAGCACATTGTCTGGTTCATGGTAAATGCTCAATATGTATTAGCCACTATTACTATTGGGCCAGTGGATCCTAAGTACCTGCCTGCCACTATCATAACTTGGCATGTTAAATAATTAACAACAAAAATGTATATGAAATTTTAATTCATGTTTTTTAGCCTATATAAAGCAGAATGTCTAGATTTCTTACCAGATGCTCCATACTTGCATACACATTTCAACCATGTTCTAAATAAGTGATAGCCAATAAAAATATTATGTGAACCACATAATTGACTTTAAATTTTTCTAGAAGACATATTGAAAAAGGGAAAAGAAAAAGGTAAAATTGATTTTAATAATATGCTTGATTTAAACTAATAGATACAAAATATTATAATTTCAATGTTTACAATCAATATAAATGAGATATTTATATTCTTATTTTTTCATACTGTCTTCAAAATCCAGTGTACATTTTACATTTATAGCATATCTGATTCAGACTTGCCATGTGACAAGTGCTTATAACCCCATATGGCTATTGGACTGGACAATGTAGCTCTAAATACTTAGATTCTATGGCTTCAAGGAAACAGAAAACTACTATATTGTTTAATAAAGGGTAAACAAAAATGTATACTGAATCCACACTTTCTGATAAAAATAGCCATGAATTTTAGAGATATCAATAAAAGAATCAAATACCTGTCTTTTATAGTTACTTTATTAATTTAGTTACATCACATATTTAAAGTATATTAAACAAAATAATACATTAAATTTTAAATATTACTTTTTTCATTAATATTTCATGAAACAATTTTATTCAGATTTTTCCTAACCATTTCAATATCCATGTCTTCCTTATCCCAAGAGTCCTCTTACTATTTTCTGGAGCACATCAGTTTCATGATGGCCTGAGTTGATAGAGATGCAGCTCTTTTTAAAATTTGCACCTCAGCCTGTTGCTGTAAATTTTATCTCAAGCCACAAAAATTTATTCACTTAACCTTAGGGCAATGGTTCTTGATGGGATGTGTATGTGGCGGCGGGGGAGATTTGTCTGCCAGAAGACATTTGGCAGTATATGGAGACATTTGTGGTTGTCACACCGCAGTGGGAGGGTGCTACCATGATCTAGTGGATAGAGACAAGGGTTGCTCCTAAACATATTACAATGCGCAGGGAAGTGCCCTAGCACAAAGAATTATCCAGCCCAAAATGTCAGTCGAAACAAGGGTGTTCTTTGCACTCTTCCTGTAGTTATATACTTGTGATTTTCTCAATACAATCACTCACAGTGGGATTTTTGAGAGCGACTTTTAAAAAATTATTCACAATGAGGTCCAACACTTGCATCGTGAATTCAAACCCACAGAAAAAATAAATAAACCTGTATTAAGTCCTTCTTATTTATTCTGTGAGCTGATATCTAGACCATTCCAAATTAGCTCAGATTGAGGTCTTTTGATGTTGCTATATTAAAATGCACTCATTTTGTTATGAGAAGGATTTCAATACAAAATAGTTTTCTCTTTCCTGAGAAATCATATTTTATGGAAGTAGTCCTTACCTTTACTTACACATTTGTAATATTTACAAATCATTTCCCCTTGAGGTCATCATGTTTCCCATACTGGTGGTATAATTTGCTGATGGCGCAAGACAAGGTCTAGATAAGTACTATAATCTTTTTAATGAATTAATTTATTCAAAGAATATTGAATAAGTATCTATCAAGTGCTGGGCACTGTACTAGCTGCTGAAAATAAAAGATAAAATAGACATATTCTGTCCTTGAAAAAAGTGCTCACCATATATGGCAAAATGGATGTGCCAACAGATAACCACAAATTCATATTTTAGACAGAATACCCTGAGCAGTCCTTCTATTTTAATTAAACATGTTGGATTAATAGTATAACATAAAATAAATCTTTAAAAATGTACCAATAATCTGGCAAGAATGTAAACACTCACAGTATAAAGATTTAATGAAAGCAAGAACAAAGAGAAGTAAGCTGAGCATTGAAGCCAGGCTTAATATTTTACAGTAGAAATTGGTCAAGGAGGTACCCAGAGACTCTTAAATGGATCCCTTTGGTGTCACAAATATTCTGCCTTGATGTGTTATAGCAGCTTGATGATCAGAGTCAATTAACACTGTCAGGGTAATGACTCCTTTACTTCTCAGTACAAGGAGTTTCAAATACCTGGTCAACAACCATAGCTTAGAAGTAGCTAGACCACTGCTGTGTTCTTTGGTGGAAGCACCCCTCCTCTGAGAACCAAGTCACCCAAATCTGCAGAATCCAGTATTACAGAAACAGGAAGCCCAAATTGCCTACCAGGGTCACTGTGCCAGTTTGGATATATTATGTCCCCCCAAAAGCCATATTCTTTAATGCAATCTTTTGGGACAGACTTATTAATCTTTTTTATTGGGTTGTGACCTCTTGATTGAATGTTTCCATGGAGATTTGACCCTACCCATTCAGGGTAGATCCTGATTAGTATACTGGAGTCCATTAAAGGAAGCTCTCACAGAGAGCAGAGAGAGGAAAACACCTGGGATATGCTGAGCAAGGAGACCCAGAAGCTTTGAGATGCTGGCCCAGAATTTGCTTCCAAGAGGCTAAGAGAGGACAAAATGCCCCAAGAGCAGCTGAGAGAGGCTTTTGGAGAGATGTTTTGGAGCTGACAGAGATGCTTAGAGATGCTTGGAGATGCAGACAGAAGGACACTTGGAGATGCTAAGCTTGGAGAAACCTGGAGACATTTTTGGGAGAGCCATTTTGAAATGCAACTCGGGAGCAGAGGAATAGCAGATGCCAGCCATGTGCCTTCCCAGCTGACAGAAGGACATCACTGGCCATTCTTCAGTGAAGGTATCATCTTGTTGATGCTTTACTATGGACACTTTTATGGCCTTAGGACTATAAATTTGTAACCAAATAAACCCCCTTTATAATAAAAGCCAATCCAGATTGGGGTGATGAATGTACAACTTATGATGGTACTATGAACAGTTGATCACACACCATGGATGATTGTATGGTATGTGAATATATCTCAATAAAACTGAATTTAATTATAAAAAAATAATAAGAAAAGCCAATCCATTTCTGGTATTTTGCATAATGGCAGCATTAGCAAACCAGAACAGTCACTACAGCACTAGCAAGCATTTATACTGTTACTTTTACCCGTTGTTTCCCAGACTCATCTATTCCAACTATTTGTATTACATGGTCATTGATTTAGGGTACATACTGCATCCAGGAGGGTGCCATCCCTTCCTCACGGGGTATCATCTTCAAGATGGCACATACCTGGGTATTCAATTTGCCATTAGAAGGCTTTAATCCGTTCAGAAGTTTCTGGATATGTTATGCAATATGTGATGTGACCAATGAATCACATGGCCATATGTCTACTCCTGCACTACCTTTGCTGGATCTATTAGCCCAGAATGAAATTAAACAAGATATCCTACTGGTCTATGATGTACTCTATAAACTCTTGGATAATAGTGCTGCTGAGGCCTTGAATGCAGGGAAGGCAAGCCCTAACTAGAAATCTTTCAATACTAGACAGGATAAATCATTGTCCTCTCCAGGGTAGAGGAGGTCTAATGTAGCCAACTTACCAATAAGTGGCTGGTTGATTTCCTAGAGAGATGGAATCTAGGTCCAAGCACTAGCCTCTCTTATAGGCAGGTTGGATGTTAGGCAGCAACAGTAGCTAGATTAGCTTGGGGGTATGGGATCCCATGTTATTATTAGGCCCATGTCTAACCACCATTCCTGTCAATATGGCTAATCCATTTATGTACCCATTGCGCCATCATCAGTGAGGTGGTTGCTCACTGCAGTCAGCTGAAATAAACTGGCAAAGGTATGCTTTCTGCTTGGTGGTTTAGTGTTTCTTCTGTGGCAGATGGTATCTGCTGGGCATTAAGATGTGGTACAAAGATCATCATCCTTCATACCCACTTCCATATGTCCATCCATATGCCTCTTCCCCTGAATATCTAGTCTTATTTTGGGCCTCTGACTAACCAGTTGAGTCATATACCACCAGCCATGATCAATATATATGCTAACCTCAGGCCACTTGTCTTTCCACAAAAAGTAGATGACCAGATACCCTACTGAAGCTCTGTCTATTGGTTCCTCCTCACTATTGAATTTCAGAACAATCTGAGTGTGGCTGTAGTAAAGTGCATACAATTTTTCACATGTACCCACAAAACAAACCATTCATTCTAACCACTTCCATCAGCTGATCATAAAAAAAAAAAAAAAAAAAAAAAAAAAATTACAAGCTCAGATGTCCACAGGTTTGAACCGATACAGAGGTACTGGTAGAACAATAATAGATGTCACTGGGATCTGGGCTGCCAGCTTGTGTGAATTATATAACATATATCTGCCTGCTTGTGCCTGATTACGGCTGTGCCATTCCATTTTATGAAGGATTAAGCTTGCCTAATCTTATGACTCAGTGAATCTGACAGAAATCAGCTCGTGATGGACAATTCTTGCTGTATGGTCATGTGATGTCCCATGAACACCTCTCAAGGGTCTATTAATATACCAAGAAAGATAATTCCCCTTTGCAGAAGGCTTTACTTTCCTCTGGAACTCTAGGTGATTACACTATGATTTCTCTATTAGGCTTTTCTAAAACTCTAGATAATATTTTTTCCCTCTACATATACCTTCAATATTACAGTGTCTGTCAGGTTGTATTGCCTAAGTGGCAGGGATGCTTACACTGTAGGCCAGACTTCATGCAGAGTCCTCTTTTTCTATATGGGTGTAGTAGTTTGAATCTGAATGTACTCCAGAAGATCATGTTCTTAAAGCTAATCCATTCCTATGGGTGCAAACCTATTGTGGGCAGAAACTTTTGATTAGGTTATTTCAGTTGAGGCATGCCCCAGGTGGGTCTTAATCCTCTTACTGGAGCTCCTTATAGAGAGTGAAATTCATAGAAGAACACAGAGAGAAAGACATAGAAACTGAGAGAGAATGTCACCAAAACAAAGAGGAAGCCATTGACAGCAGAAGCAAGGAAACCCAGAAGAGAAGGGAGAAACCAGTAGATGCCACCTGGCAGAGGTGCCAAGGATCACCAGCAGCCTGTCTTCAGAAAGAAGGTATCATCTTCATGATGCCTTGATTTGGATATTTCCATGGCCTCAGAACTGTGGGCATGTAAACTAATAAATTCCCATTATTAAAAGACAGCCCATTTCTGGTATACTGCATTTCAGCACTTTAGGAAGCTAAAACACTGGGTCATACTTAAATCTGGGTTGTGTTACCAGAATATGCATTTAGACAGTTTTCTCAAACATGTCATGCTCTCTCTAGAAAATGAAGAGTCCTTCCATGCATTGTCTTTACTTCTTAGTGTGGAACATAAAAGATGCAAAAATTTGTCTTTAACTTCAAATGGAATACTATAGCACAGCTCAGACTGCTGAAGCCCTGAAAATTCCACTGATCTGGTGGGCTTCTGAATCATTTTAGTGCCCTCTGGAGTACCTGTGTCTTATAAATACTTCTAATATACTTGCCACTTCTTGCTTGTCCACTCTGATTAACATGATATCTTCAATACAGTGGACCAATATAATGTTACAAGGAATATTCAAATGATCCAGGCCCTGTCAGACTATATTACAACAGAAGACAATAAGATCCACATGTCTGTTCCACATGGTGCATACTACCTCTGATCCTGCTTCTTGAGAGGAATGAACAGGATGCATTCACCAGATCAATGGCCACATGCTACATTACTACATATTGGAGAACTTTTAATTCATTCTTGCAACAATACCTTGTTCAGGACAGCAATTTCTGGGTTTGCTACTTGGATGAGTTTATGTTAGCTGTTCTGGTTTGCTAAAGCTGCTGAGATGCAATAAACCAGAAATGGGTTGGCTTTTAACCATGGGAATTTATTACTTTACAATTTAAAGTTCTTAGGCCATGAAAATTCCAACTCAAAGCATCAATAGGACAATGCCTGGACTCTGAAGACACGCTACTAGGCATCTGGGGGCTCCTCTGTCACATGGCAAGGCACATGGTGATGTCTGCTGGTCCTTCTCTCCTGGGTTTTGTTGCTTTCAGCTTCTGGCAGCAGTGGCTACCATTCTCAGCTTCTCTGCTGCTTCTCTCTGTAAGCATCTCTTAATTTCATCTCTTCACTTCTGTGTGTGTTTTATCCTCTTATAAAGGACTTCAGTGAGAGTATCAAGACCCATCCTGAATGAGTTGGGTTATATCTCAATTGAAATAGCCTAATCAAAAGGTCCCACCCAAAATAGATCTACACCCACCAGGATGGATTAAAAGAACATGACATTGACTGTGTTTTAAAACTTCAACTTCTGTGTGAGACCAAGGGAAGAGTTGTTTATATGGTGCAGGAAATATATCTTCTGCAGCACACTAAATAATTTAACTTGTATTGTCAGTTTATTCAAACACCATAATTACATCGATCTTTGAATAGGAAGGGAGATCTGGTGGGTTTGTACAGGTTAGTGTGAAATAGCGATACATCCCAAAGTAATTTTGGCAGAGAATAAAAATATATTTGCAGGGCCCCCCTGAGGAGCTGGGGAAAAATGTGGAAATGTTGGATGTTCCCACCTGGTTTATTACTGATATTCTCATAAACACTGAGGACTGACAATTTGGTATGCTGAGCCCTCGATCTTGGGGCTTGCCCTTGTGATGCTTGTTACTGCAGAGGAGAGGCTAAACCTGCTTATAATTGTGCCTAAGAGTCTCTCCCTGAGTGCCTCTTTGTTGCTCAGATGTGGCCCCCTTGCTCTAAGCCAACTTGTCAGGTGATCTCATTGCCTCTATGTGGGACCTGACTCCCAGGGGTGCAAATCTCTCTGGCAATGCAGGATGTGACTCCTGGGGGAAAGAGTGGACCTGGCATCGTGAGATTGAGAAAATCTTCTTGACCCAAAGGGAGAAGCAAAATGAAACAAAATAAAGTTTCAGTGGCTGAGAGACTTCAAATGGAGTCAAGAAGTCACACTGGTAGGCATTCTTATGCACCACATAGATAACCCTCTTCAGGTTTTAGTGTATTAGAATAGCTAGAAGGAAATACCTGAAATAGTCAAACTGCAACCCAGTAGCCTTGATTCCTGAAGATGATTGTATAACTATGTAGCTTACATGGTGTGATGGAGTGATTGTGAAAACCTCAGGCTCCCTTTATGCAGTATATGTATGGATCAGTAGAAAAATGGGAACAAAAACTAAATGAAAAATAGGGTGGGATGCATGGGATGGAAAGATATGGGTGTTCTTTTTTGCTTTAATTTCTTATTCTTATTTTTATTCTTTTTTTGGTGTAAGGAAAATGTTCAAAAATTGATTGGGGTGATGAATGCACAACTATGTGATGGTACTCTGAACAGTTGATTGTACACCATGGATGACTGTATGGTATGTAAATATATCTCAATAAAACTGATTTTTTAAAAACAGAATATGGCCTTTTCTGGGGTACATAATAGCTTCAAAATACTACAGTAGCTCATTATCGTCCTTCCAAATCTGACTGTCTTTTTAAGGTTCCAACTAGTAAATTAATAGATATGTAATGAAGACCATCATCCCTGTATTATTCAGGTCTTAATAGATGACACCCATCTCTACCATTCCTGGGATTATGTACTATTTTTAATGCATTCTCCTGTTTGGAGGTTGAGGTGAATGTTTGTGGAAGCTTCTACTTGGCCTTTCTAACTATGGTGGTTCTTATTACAGAGGTAAGCCACCAGTGTTAGTTCTATCAAATACCAAGTACGTCAGTCCCAATTATACGTTTGGGAACCGGGGGAATGAATACTGTGTGTAGGCCTAGTCAGGCCACTGTGAGCTAGATCTGGGCTAGAACTCAACTTATTTTCTGGATCCTACTCCAAAAGAGTGACTGGCTGTGCTAATGCTTCAAATCCTTCAAATCACTAGACATCAATTCAAAGGAAACTTGGGTTCAATTCTCCTTAAAATGCCTGGTACTGTGTTTTAGCCAAACTGCAATTATCTTAGTGTCTGTAGGATCCTTTGGGTAAGGACTGGAGGAATAACTACCAGGTATCAACGTGAACTCTTTAGCGGACAAGGTGATGTTGCCTCTGCTACTAGAAGTGTTTCTTCAGGAATTGCCTCAGACACCTTTTCCAAAGTGATGCCCCTTTTCAGGGGAGCCCACTTCCAACCACTGATCCATGAGAGAGTCTAAGGCCTCCACCATCTTGACACAGCCATTGATTCTTAATGATCATTCTAGATCCAGAGCTCCCTGTAGATTTGGACAAGTTGTCATTGGGTCATCATCACACTCGACTTCTCCCTCTGACACTCTTCCTTTTCCCTCTCATTTCCCCAGGTCTTGATTCTTAAACATCCTTAAAAATTCTGCACATTAAATTTCATCTTAACATATGCTTCTCAGGGAACACAATCTACACTGATTCAAAGTTTATGTCCAATAGTCTTTAAATGCATTTGTTTATCCCTTTCTCCAGTATGGTTACTTACTCTTTGGAATACTTCTGGGAAGATAAATACTTGTGGGGTGGTGTAAGAGCCTTCCACTTAGGGCTAAAGCCTCTGTTTCAGTCAGTGAGTTTGAAAACTGGCTCAGATATGGATACTGGCCAAAAGATTGAAAATTTTTATTGGGATGGCTTCTCTTCACCTTCTGAAAGTCTGTTCTTGAATTATTTTGTTTGTATAAATTGAGCAAACATGTATTGGTCATCCATCAATCTTTTCCCTAGGAAGTTGAATTCTATTAAGCATCTCCATACATGTCTGTAGGTCAGGTTCTCATGGCTGCCACTGCAACTTTGTCACTCATTAAAATCATTGCACAGATCTAGCTTCTGCAATTAAATGCGCCATGTGGCCTTTATTATTTTGGGAACCTATCAATCCAGTTGAGCCTAGTTCTCTAAGAGCATCTGTAAAGGACAGTCACCACTGTAAAGGACAGTCACAGGGAAAATGGTCATCTAGTGGGTTCTCTGGCCTTACATAGTATGCCTATTCTTGAATGCCCACTACTCTGAAGATTTTTTTTTTATTGAATTAACACACATACAACTAAAAATTTCCCATTTTAACCACTTTTAAGTGTATAATTCAGTGGTATTAATTGCATCTACAATGTTGTGCTACCATCACTACCATCTATTACTTAAATCTTTTATTCACTCAAACAAAAACTCTGTAACAACTGAGCAATAACTTTTCCTCCCTGCCCCCCATTCCCTGGCCGTGGCAACTTACGATCTATTTCCTGTCTCTAAGAATTTTATTATTCTAGGTATTTTATATAAGTGAAATCATAAAATATTTGTCATTTGTATCTGGCTTATTCATGCAATATCATGTCTTTGAGGTTCATCCATATTGTAGCATGTATCAAATTTCATTCCTTGTACAGTTGAATAATATTCTATTGTATGTATATACCACATTTTGTTTATCTATTCATCTATTGATGGACATTTATGTTGCTTCCACCTTTTTGCTATTGTGAAGGTATACAAATACCTGAGGATTTCGATCCCTTCTTCTACCATCTGCCATGGCATTCTACCATTACTACTCCACTTACTAGTACAGTGCATCATTCTCTCCAACCTTCTAAAAGCCGTTCTAGCAGTGTGTTAGCACCTTCTTCTTCATGCATTTTCAGTTAGTTCAATTTTGTATCATGAGAAATTTTGATAAATTACTGATAAATTGATATATCTGTGAGCTTTGATCCAGTCCCTTTAGGATTCCATCCTATTCATACACTTCTGGCTCCTTCTGGTACCTGTTTACTTTGTTGTATAGTCCTTTCAAAATATGGTTACTTTCCCCTCTGAGTAAACTTACTGGAGTTATGTTATGACTTAACCATAGATAATGACCTCAATGCTAGGAAATAAATTGAGGGTGAATCCTGAGGGTAACATGTGCTGTCTTGTAAAGCATAAACCTCTTCATAATAGTCAAGCATGAGGTTGGGGAGAGCAGAGACAGTAAAATTTAACAGGAAGGAGTGGGTCGAATTTTTAGCTCAGAAGATTCATGGGAACCTGAATATTCAAGATTTTGGGGGTGCATTCACCAAGACAACCTCATCCAAAAATTTCTGGGTCTCACTCCTTCCCAATCAAGGACTTGACCTTAGATATCAGACTTGCTCTGGCTTGAGATTTCTATTTTGTTTGGAGCTCCACTATTAGGACTTACTCTGGGGACTGATACTCATCTTTTTCAGCCTTCTGGCTGCAGAAGATGAGAGCCTCTGTCTGTCAATAAAGACTTTTTTATTTGGCTATTAATCACTCTCAGTCTTATATTGTCTTTCTTCAGTGCAGTGATTACCCCCAGTAATCTCCAGTTTCATAGTTCTTATTACTCTTCTTTCCAGCACTTCTCAAACACCTGAGGCATTGCAGCCGTCAGCATCTTCCCTTCCACTGGTAACAATTCCCCATCTACCATTGGTGAAAATTTTTGCAGAATTTTTGCATTCCAGATGGTCTCAATGCTCCACCTGAGTGAAGGGGTCCTCCTAACAGCTGGGAAATGGGTGGTTAAACCCCTAAATCCTACTTTAATGTTTCTTTCCTAGTACTATTTTTGGAACCAATTGTTGCAGGTCTGGTTCCCTAGGAAACAGACTCTGAGACTCTCAGATTGGCCTGCAGGTGGCTTATCAGGGAATTCTCTTGGGAGTAACATCTGCAAGGTGCCATATGTTAAAAGTCTAGTCTTTCCCTTGTTTCCTTTTCTCTTTTCTTTCTCTTTTTAACCACTGCCTATACTTTGTTATTTTTTCCTTCAAGAGTCATAGAGGATTGTCTTTTCAAGGCGAGGATTGTCTTTTCAAGGCAGACTGAAGAATAAATATAAATTGTAAAAATGTTAAAGAGGCGCTAATTCTTACATCCAAATAATGAAGGTCTAAACACTTTCTGGGTTTGGATGATAATGCTATCTTTGCTATGTTGGGACACAGGTCGTAACAGAGGTACTTAAGTCAGGTTGAATGTCATGAGTGTTTGCATGTTCACGGTTAAGTCTCAAGCTTCCTTGGTTTAAGATGATGGTTATGGAAGGAGTGGTGTGGTGATGATGAATAAAAGAGACAGTACATTTGACAAAGGTCTGGAAGTCAGAGAACAAGGCAGCATTAGGAAATCTTCAGTGGGGCTTTCAAAGACAGGGCAACACCAGGACAAGAAGCTACTCTACAGAAATGTTTTCTCAATTTCTTATTCTGACCTTTCCACTTGTACTTAAGACATTTTAGACACCTAGTCATCCACATTTGCCTGCTTATTATTTTTTTTCCTTCTATGGTGGTCTCACCACTTTTCTCCAAACAGGTTATACAACACCCTTATCATCTAAGCTTGAGTTGAGAAATTACACTGTAGCTATGTTCTCTCTTCCCTCTAACCACCCTGCTCCCTTGTTCTACACCTCCTCTTGGTTTTGTTCACTTAGTTTCAGACAGCGGCCACTGATCTGGCTTTCCCTTAAAATGCGAATGTTGGCGTCATCCCACAGGGAAATATCCCAGGGGCTGTCCTCCTACCTGCAGGCCTTGCTCAGGCATCTTGGACATTGTCCTTGTTGGGATCGCAGCGGCCCTTACCCTCTTTATCTGAGAAACCGGATCAGTCTTCCCAGTCTGCTTCACACCCTTCAAACTGTGTCTTTAAAAGGAAATCCGGGGGGGGTGGGTTAGGGAGAAACAAACTCCCAGATAGAAAGATATGCCTGAGTAATTATGTGCATTCTATTAAAATCCACAAATATGTGCATTTTAACAGGAGAGGACAAACAAACTGTTGCCCAATTCAGTTAAACAGATATCAGAGAAGAAGGAAAGGTACATATTTTGAGGGCCAGGAAAATTTAATTGTGTTTTTGATTCAGAAGGATACATGTTAGTGTTAATTAATGATTTGTAATTCAACAATATGTGTGATTTTAGTAATGATAACAATGTGATATGTCATAAAAATAGTTGTAAGGCTAATTTATAAGAATAAATTCGAAAATGATTTCATTTAAAAATGTCTACCAGGAAAGGCAATCTACAAAGGTGTGAGAGTTGTATGGATGTGGCAAGTGAACAGAAAATAGAAAAATCCAAAGGAGAGTTTTAACAGTCTGCTGATCCATTCTTTTCAAGAGAGCTTCTCAGATTCACATTCACAAGAGCAGGACCAGTTGACAAGGCACTATGGACCTAAAAGCTGTAAAAAACAAAAAAATAGTGAGATCTTGCATCAGAGCTGGCATGGTATAACACAGTATAGAGAATACACTTCATATTAGGAAACAAAAGAGGCATTTAAGCAGTACATAGCATCTCTACACATAAGTCTGGTTTATGCAATGCCCCCATGACTGTGTATAAAAGATCCATGAAAATGAAATGTCTCAAGAGCATTATGTTGAAACTACAAAAGGCTGCCTCTTTTTTGCCTTAGCAGAGCAGGCCACTTTTGGCAGCATCTGGGAACCATAAATTAAATGAATGCATGCGTGAGCGTGTGTTTATGCAAGACAGATTGAGAATGAGAGAGAAAGTGTGAAATTTTGTGATTAATAAACAATTAAAATGCACATACAACATCTTTTGTAATTTCTCTTGAACTATCTTCTTTCTCTTTTATTTGTAAGACTATATTGCTAGTGGATCACTAAATTCTCATCTTTCATTGAAAAATAAAACATTTTGGACCAAAAAAACCATTTATAGTTTTGATAGATTATTCCAATCTGTGACTTTCAGATTGATTTCTACCTGGGTGTAGGTTTCCTAACATGTTCTTGAGATTACCCTGCCACAAATATTATCTCCTTTGGTCTTTATAGAAACCTATAAAGTAAGTGCTAGTATAATCCTCGGTGATAGATGAGGACCTTAGAGCCGAGAGGTCCACACCTAGCAAGAGGCAGAGTCAAAACTAAAACCACATCTTCCATCATCAAATACTGTATTCTCTTTTCCTCAACAATCGCTGTTACCTGGGTGAATTATAATCAATGTCTTTATAGTTATTTAGAGTTGATAAAGCAATTTCATTACATTACCATATGCATTTTTAAAAATTCTACCAGATAGGAGCTATTTCTATTCCCTATCCTGTTTTAACACAGATGCGGAAATTGAGTTTCAGATAAATTAAGTGACTTGCTGAAAATAAAAAAGCAATTGCTGGGCTCTTAACCTAGGTTCTTTTACGTTGGAAGTCATGCTCCTTCTTTCATTTCATTCTCTTGATCTTGATGCAAAGGCTTAATTATTAGAAAGAACACAGTGAGATCATTCTGAAATGTGTAAATGTGTAAATTTTTTAAAGGATAGATTGCATGTTAAAACAAAGGTCTAGTTTCTTATTAAAATCTTGAAGCTATAAGATTTTAATTCTGAAACCCTTAAGCACAGACAGAAACAAGGCTGGCTAATCAAATTTTGTATGGCAATATATAAAACAATTTTCCATCCATCTGTATATCTGAAGAGATGGATGTCCTTATATCCTTATATTTGTCTTAGTTAGATTTAACTTTGTTGCATAGCCATACTGGGTCATTTGTTATTTTCAGTATTTTTAAAACTCATGTCTTATACTTCATTGCACTTTAGGTCCCAGGAAATAACATGAGGTTTTAGCATTCAAAGTACTAACTTTTTAAAATACTTACAGGGTTCTCTCTCTTGTACTCTTTCTTCTCTCTTTCAATACAAGTGAACTGGCCACTCTGGGGCACAGAACAAACAGCATTTTCCAAAATACATCAAATCAAAATTATTCTTTCAATAATAGGAGCAATCAATTTATAAAGATGGAGTTTTCAATGGAGAAACAACAGAAAGCACATAATTATTTTGGATTAACTTTGAACAACAATATAAAGAAAATAAATATTTTTAATTAATTAGATGGTATTTCCCGGTGATGGAAGGTAAAATAAAAGAAGAGCACTTGATAAATTAGATTTGGTAAAGTCCTCAGAAAGCTATTCTAGAGGATGTTAATACATTAGCTTTGAAAACAATGCTGAATTAACAAAATTAATGAGTTTACTGTATATTTTCTTGGAATCCTTAGGGAGTCCTAAAATTATTTAATCTTAACCCTACCTCAGAATCCCCATCCCCCAGGACTTCTATTAACATCTTACAGAGCAAAACTCCATAAAAGAGTTGGTCAGCATTGCATTAGAGCTATGGATAAACCTTACTGATAAAAATTAAAAAGTGTAATCAAGGATAATTGGGTTTATTTTATCCATTATGTAGACTCTCATTTCTGAAATTTTTGTTAAAGCATTTTTTGGCCAAAAATTATGAAAATTATATTTTCTTCCTTCTATATGTGAGAATCATGATTATTTAGATCCATACCAATCACACCTCAATAATCAATAACCAGGTGGGCAAAACCCCAGGGTCTCAAAGATGTTCGCCCAACTCCTGATTACTCTTTCCTTGGGCCTGCTGACTGCCCTAGAGCCTTGCATTCTCTCCTTCTTCAATACCATCAGTTTCTTTCTTTTCCACTTGAAAATGTCTCTTTTTCCACAAACTCAGCATGCCCTAAAATATTTGTGTTATCCATCAAAGCTGGTCTCACCCCTTAATTTTCAAAGTTCTTTTAAAATCACCACCACTTTCCCAATTACCCAGGTTTGAAATCTATCTTATCTTGAATACATTCCTTCTCTTGTTCATGCAATTCCAATGTGTAAAGCATCCCACGGACCTTTACTGAGTGCCTGTCATTTGCTATATACTGTCCTAGATGCTTAAAGTCAAATGTTGAATAAGTTCCCAGTACCAAGGTGCTATTTAGTCGGGGAAAAGACATGTGAATGAATCGGTACAATGCAGTGCCATGACAGAATTTCATACCCAGTAGAATAGGGGACTGAAAGAAGGGAGGATATTGATTGCCATGTGGCAGGGCTGGGGGTGGACATGAAGTACCTTCCAGACAGAAGAGCACAAATCAGCAAGTCTTCGGAAGTGCGTAGGTATATGTCAAGATATGAAAATGATGAGTGGTGACCACCCAGGTAGAGGAAGCAGTGTGGTTAAAGACATGGGTGAAAGAAAGAACAGTTTGTTGGGTAGGAAAAAGTGAAAATACTTCAGTTTGGAGCCTTTAAATGGCATGCAAATGATTTGGACTTTTTCCTATAGGTATACAATGTAAGCATTTAATCAAGGAATAATGTAAATGGCCGGGTATTTGAAAGATCATAGTCAAAGTCACGTACAAGATGGATTGGAGGCGGTTAAAGAAAGAGTCAGGGGTACCAGTTAGGATAAAATGCCAGATTCAAGTGAATGATTATGAGGCCCAGAACTAAGATAGTCATTATGGGAAATGACAGGCAAAAGACATAATTTGTTAAAGTGACAGTGTTGGTTATCAAAAGAATGTGGAGTGATAATGCTCATGGGATGTTCAAGCCAATGTTTCCAATTCTCAATAGCCTCTTAACTCCCAACAAACTATTTTATTCTCCTCAGTCCTTGACTCCTAGGGTCACAACCTGAATTTTTATCCCATGAAACTGCTCCATCTTTGAAATATTAAAGTCAAACACTAGAGGGTAACTCCTATTTTCCCAATGATCATGATCAATCATTCCTGCTACCCTTGTTCCTTTGATTTTATTGGAATCTCCAAGTCATTGACCCCTGTCTTCCATTTGCCTTGATTTATCTTCCCTCTCCATGAATTTTTGCTACTTTTCTGAGATTTCTTATTCTTTATCCTTTAATTTCTCCCTCCTGGAGATCCCCTGAATTGAGCTGCTTTCTTCTGTGTGCTTGCCCTGGTCAGATAGACACTGCTTGGAGGAACATACACACACACACACACACACACACACACACACACACACACACACACGCACAATGGAACAACTAAAAATGAATTGTTAATAACTTCATCTTGACCCTCATCAATGCATATTATATTACAGTGATATTTTATTTGGCTTCCTCTCTTGCTCTTTACAAAGAATATCTGAGATTTTCTGCAAACTTCTCCAACTTCTGACCCATTTCTTTTCATCAGGATCATTTTGTGAAACCAAAGCAGCCAAGGGCACCTTGCTGGGATAAGGAAGCAGTTCTCAGGAAAGCCACTTAAGGGAGAAATGGAGATGCTCCTGGGACTGGAAAGACACTTCTAAAAGGAGTCTACTACAAAAGAACATTTTTAATCACAATTGTTGAAACAAAGTTTCTTGCTTACTCCTTAGTAAAATCACTGAAATATTTTACTTCACAAGAATTACAGCTAATTGAAGGAGGTATCATTTATCATATAACACTCATTATCTAATTAATTAATCAGTGATGTAATATAAGGAATAAAGGAAACTTCAGTTACTTGCTGTTATCAGGAATAAATGCATGTGTTTCTCTCCTATGATCATGGAATTAAGTCCACTCTAATCTTTAACACATGAGTCAGAATATTGTAGCTATTTACCGCTTCCAAAGCACCACAACACCCTATGAAAATAATACCAACATTTTAAAAAGTAGAAGAGTTGTCTCTGGTATTTAAAAGAAGGAAAATATCTAAAAACGTTATAATTAATTGATAATTTCAAATGCAACATAACACTCCAAATACCATTTTAACATCTAAACATGTGATTTTCTTATAGTTTCTGTTGATTCAGAAAATGTTTCATCTAGATACTTGTCATTAAACTTGAGGAATATTTTTCAATAATATATTTATGATGAAAAATATCTGCACTGATCCATTATGTTAATAATAAAATGTGCGATAAAAATAAAACCATGATAATTTCTTTTTGAGGTTGAACCTCTTTCTCTGGATTAGAAAAATGTATATTATCTTAACTGAAAGTATAAAATTATTTAATGAAATCATGTTTTAGTCCAAATCTCACTGACTCTGCAATTTACTAAGAAGTAAGCAGGTTAAGCACTTTTTCAAATAGATATAATTTACGTCTAATTTATATTGATGATGTCTAAAAATAAATTTACTTTAAAAATAATTTATTTTATGAATAGTCAATATAAATGTCAAATTATAATAACCCATAACAGAGAGTGATCTACTGGTGTTTCCTGTCTACACATCTGCTGAAAATTCTGTTTGATGCATTGTTTGATATAGATTGAATTGTCAGATCATAGACACACAACATAAAAATGTTATTAATATACAACAAGCTGCAAATTTGTTTTTATCATTTTAATTTTAAAATATTTAAAACGTTATTTTGGAAGAGCTTAGAAAATTCTCTGTTGACTAAGACACATTATAATAATGTTTTTACACTTAAAAACAAATATTGTCAAACCCTGCTAAATTTTCTAATCACATTAAAATGAACATGATTTAGATCAACTGAAGAGGAGCAACTGGCATGAGAGAAGTGTAAATGAGAAAAGAAAAAAAAGGAGAACTGATGACAGAGTTATTTTTTAAAGGAAAGCATGAAAAGAGAACTAAAAAAAGGGGTGTATTAGAGGGCAAAAGCAAATGAAAAAAGGGGAGAAAGAGGTAAAGGAAGCAAGTCAAAGAAAAGGAAGAGGGTGGATGAGAAAGGAGTGGTCAGCTAACACTGGCACTTTACATGAATAACTGAATCTAACTCTCCCAAAAGTTTTGTGAGGTAGTGTGCTGGTTTGAATGTGTTATGTCCCCCAGAACACCATTATCTTTGATGCAATCTTGTGTGGGCCAATGTATTAGGGTTGATTAGATTATAATTCTTTGAGTATTTCCATGGAGATGTAACCCACTCAACTGTAGGTGATAACTAATTTCCATGGAGGCATGGCCCTGTCCATTCGGCATGGGCCTTGATTAGTTTACTGGAGCCCCATAAAAGCTCAGACAGAAGGAGAGAGCTTGCTACAGCCAAGAGGGACACTTTGAAGATGCACAGAAGCTGAGAGAGGAGCTGCAGATGAGAGACAGTTTGAACACAGCTGTTGAAAGCAGACTCTTGCTCTGGAGAAGCTAAGAGAGGACAAACACCCCAAGAGTAACCAAGAGTGACATTTTGAAGAGGAGCTGTGGCCTAGAGAGGAGCATCCTGGGAGAAAGCCATTTTGAAACCAGAACTTGGAGTAGATGCCAGCACATGCCTTCCCAGCTAACAGAGGTTTTCTGGACTCCATTGGCCATACTCCAGTGAAGATACCCGATTGTTGATGTGTTACCTTGGACACTTTATGGCCTTAAGACTGTAACTGTGTAACCAAATAACCACCTTTATAAAAGCTGATCCATTTCTGGTGTTTTGTGAAAAGGCAGCATTAGCAAACCAGAACAGGTAGGTAGATAATGTTACAATCACAAAGGTTAAGAACTCTGCCAAAATCATAGTGCTGGTAAATTGTGGAGCAGGGATTAGAAGCCAGCAATGTCTCTCTCTGGATTTTGCTCTTAATTCAACAATCATCTGACTCTTTCAGAGAAGAGTGCAAAAGTGAGAAAAGGAGGAGAAAGAGGGAAGAAAGAGGAGTGAGAAAGAAGAGAATGAGTGAACAGAGAGAAAGGAAGAAAGCTGAAAAGGATCAGGGACATTTGCAATCAATCTCTTGAGTATCAGTTAGGATACTCAAGATTTTAATAACAGATTTCCTAAAGTTTAGGACTTTAGGACAATTACATTAAGGACAATTCTGAATCATTTTTGCTGAGATCAACACAGATCTTAGCAGGTGGGATTTTGACAGACATTTTAATTTCTATCAGTTCTACTCTCTAACCTCCACCTTACACGTTAAGAAAGTCTTTTCAGGCATTTCAGGCATTCATCTGAAAAATCTCAAATTGAGAGGAATTTACAGAAACCACTATTTATTGTATAAAGTAGAGTGAGATACATGTATATAATATATAATACGCATAACTTCACAAAATTCTCCTATAAATTATATGAGGTTAAACATCATTATACTAATTTTAGAGATGAAGAAACAGAGAGGTCAAGAGCACACAATTAAATATAGTCAAGACAAGATTTAAAGCCTGGGCAAACCAATGCCAAAGGTGTGGCTTTTGTGACATTGTTTCTTCCCAGAATACTACCTATGTTTTGTTTTTTTTTTTCCTCTGATTTGGTCTCAGATGAACATGAACACCAAGAAACACTATGCTTGATTCTAGTTTCTTATTTCCATGAAGTCAAAATCATAAATGGCAATAATATACTACATTCTTAGAGCCAAATAGTAATTTGCATGGTTTAAAAAATGAATGGTGAGATAGAGAGCTGAATTCCATCACTGCTTTTCCCAGCATAAACAGCATATCTTGCCTGACTCTGCTAAGGGTAAAGACAACAATAGAAGAAGGTGAGGACTCAGTCTTTACTTTCAGTGCTGGCTGTTCAGTGGTAGCCAGAAGGAGTAGTGAATAGGAGTGTAACTTTGGATATCTGGACTCTTAAAACAACTGGAGTTGTTTTTTTTTTTTTTTTTTTTCTTTTAAAGTTAATTGCAAAGCTTCATTTGTTCATCACAACACATAAAAACACCTGAGTTCTGGCTTGTGTATATCTTCTCTCGTCTTATTTTTTTGCACTCCTTTCTGGGAGGAAGTAGAGCTTTTCTTTTTGCCATGCAGGAGACTAAGAGGAAGACTCTGGTGCTTTTCTTAAACTTGCAGAAGTCCATGCTCTATAGTGGCAAATGGATTGTTCCATGGAAATGTGGATGCTTATTTATCTTTCTACTGCTATAACCCCTATTCTGAATCATGAAATTGGGCTTTGCTTAAAGAGTAAATGGATTGCTCCCCAGTGAATCCAATCAGTGTGGAAATTCTATAAACTAAGCACGGAGTTGGCACTTATCAAATGATCCTCTATGATAAAAGATTTCTCTGTTGAAAAAGTGAGCTTATGGAATTTTAGTCAATAGTTTTTCTATCAGTGTCTAGAATCAGAGGAGTGAAAATAGCACAAAATTTATAGTCAGGAGATATAGGATTGAGTACCAACCCTACTTTTTCTAGTTGTGTGATGACTCAACTTCAGTTTCCTAATATTTAAAATGGGAAAAATAATACCTACAAAAAATGAAATAATATGTGCTAAAAGACTATGAAACGTCGAGCATCATAGAAATGAAATCTAGTATCATTACTCTCATAATTTATGGGCTATTATTCCCCTACATATATAAAGCCTGCTCTGTGAAGGAAACTGCAACTTGGATGGTGAGGATTACTGCAAGCCTATTCTTAAACTCCTAGTTTGCTGAAAATGGGAATTTATTACTAGGCCAAGGATATTCTATGAGGGCATAGAAGATAGCCCTTAGATTATCTTTAATTATTATTTTTCACTATGTTCGCTGAGAATAAATTATAACCATGTGTAAGAATTCAGATGTATATAAAAATGAAATAATTTGGATTAACAATTGGTGTGATCACCCCACTCTTCTTTAACAACTTGTGAATACCATTTAAAAATAGCCCCACTTTCTACCACACTTAACTGACTCAATGCTGCATTTTGCAGCATGTATGATAGGAGGAAGGTGAAATTACAATGTTGAAACAGAAGAGAACCATGCTGGGAAGCAGAATGAATAACAACTCCTCAAGATATTGATGGATAGATGGTGGGGATCTGAGGATCAGGCATAAGTATTAATCATGTGTGGTAATGTGACTGATTGTTATTACTTCATACACTAGGTGGCTAGGAATGCAGCCAGTTCAATAAAGTCATTTTAACTTCCTTTTCATGGTGGTCATTTTTCTTGTGTCTCCTTTGTTCTTTGGTGTTCTTCAATTAAGGAAGTAAAGACCTTTCTTTCATTTCACTCTAAGTGACCCATGATTGGGGTTCACTGGGGGAAAAATATGACCATGCAATTCAAAGCATGTCTCTTCCTGCGTGTAAAATGACTCTTCAAGGCTGGCTGTGAACCATGAAAAGATTTGGGTAAATTGTACCTCCTTCTGCCCCACTACTCTCCACCTTCCACAGTCTTGTTGTCAAAGAGGGGTAAGGAAATGCAAGTTTGTCTTTTCCTCTACAGTAAGTATATTCAGGCATTTCTGTATACTTCTGATGTAGAGAAATTCCTCTGGAAATGGAAAAAGAAAGGAGAGAACTGCTAAATATGGAGCAGACCATATGGTTTGCTATTTGAAGTATCCCTATTTGAATTTTGCAGGAAATATAACACAACTAATAAAATGTGGCCTTAAGTGTTGAATTTTCTCATCTAAAGCTGTTTTAAAGACACACAACTTATGGCCTTGAAGATTCTAGGCTGCAGGGGGTATTATTTTGTCTTTGTTGAGCTCAGTGCTACCTTTTAGAGTATTAAAAACAATTGAGACAAGAATGACTGCTGTTTAGTTGAAGTGGGAAAACATTGATGAAACGAAGTGAGACAGAGCACCATCTCTATGTGACTAGATGGTATTTCGGGGTAGTGTCAAGCTAAATTGCATTGAAAGATAGTGTCTGATCGCACAGTGTGTTTGTAGTTATACTTTAAATACTAGAACTTTATCACATATATGCACACTGAAAGCACTTTACAAAAACTGCAATGTAAAATAAAAGGAATGTGAATATATTCTTTAATATATTTGATTATGAATAGTCATTTTGGTAACTGTTTTTAGGTTCAAATACACCTCCTGTGCTTATGTTTGTGACTCTGGAATGTGAATTATTTTAAAAGGGGCTGTCAAGTGGTGTTGCCCATCTTCACATGTGGGTAAAGAACAATTCTTTTGATTGTAAAATTTTCAGGCACTGACAGTGAGATATTAACTAAAATGATGTTTTATCCCCTGCTGTAATGGTGAGTACAAAGCATTAAATACATTATTAATCCAAGAAAATATTTCCATACTGAGCCATTTGGAGCCATCAGTGGCCCCACTGTAATTGATGGATTACTGCATTACCATTTAATTTAGTTTTGTTTTAGAGGCATAACACTCACTGTCATTTTAGTTAATTGTATAACCAAATAAGGAGAGAAATTGCTCCAGGAAAATGAGGAATGTAGAAAAGGATTCTTGTTGCTAAGAGAATTTTTATTAATTGTTTTCTTAAAGGCTTTACACACAGGATCCTGTACACTCTCAAAATTTACCTTCAGTGTAACTGATGAATGGAAATAGGGGAGAAGGGAAATTCTATTGGTTGTGATTTGGGGTTGTACCTCTCCCTTAAGATATTAATTCTAATATGTGAATTCTTTTTTGACTTTTGTTTTCTCTCAGGGCAATTTTCAAATCCAAAACTACCTCTCCTCAGAGGAAGAATTACTGGAAATCAATTGCAATCTCATTTACAATACTTAAACTTGCCCTCCCCACCATCTCTGCTCAATTATACCACATTCTAATAATTTGTTAAATATCTTTGTGTCATAGGGTACAATATCTGGAAGTCAATGCTACCTACTTATTTGTGTGATTTTAGAAAACAACAGAAAAAAATCTTTGATGCTTGATTTTGAATCTGATAGAATTCATACTAAATTGTTCAAATATATCCAAATGGGTCTTTTTAAAAGTAATCTTTCAGTTGTAAAATATTTTGGATTTACAGAATTATTGGGAAGATGGTAAAGAGGGTTCCCACATACACCAGATGCTGTTTTATGAACATATTATATGGGTATGATAGATTCATCAAAATTAATAAGAAGGTTAATATATTATTAAATTCCATAGTTTATTCAGATTTCTTCAGTTTTCCCCCAAATATCTTCTTTCTGTTCCAGGATCTCATCCAGGACACCATATAGCCTTTAGTAAAGATGTCACCTTAGGCTTGTATTGGCTGGGACTGTTTCTCAGACTTTCTTTTTGATGACCTTGACAGTTTTGATAAGTATTGGCCAGGTGCTTCATAGAATGTCCTTCAGTTAGAATTTGTCCAATGTTTTTCTCATAATTAGACTGGGGTTATGGGTTTGAGGGAGGAAAACCACAGAGGGAAAATGTTATTCTCATCATATCATATCACAGGGCATATATTATCAACATGAATTATTACTGTTGACATTAACCTTGATCACTGACTGAGATAGTGTTTGTCAGGTTTCTCTATAGAAAAGTTACTCTTTTTTCTCTCTTTCCATACAGTACTATTTGGAAGAAAGTTTTATGTGTAGCCCATACTTAATGACTGGGAAATTATGATGTACCTCCTTAAGGGCAGAGTAAGTACTCATTTATGTTATTTGGAATTGCAGTAGAGATTTGTATCTTCTCCCCCATTTGTTTATTTATTCAATATTTACTTAAAACAGTGTGAACTCATGGATATTTATTTTATACTTTAGGTTATAATCCACTATCTATCTATTTATCTATCTGTCTGTCGGTCTTGCTCAAATTGTTCTGAGTTTGGCCATTGGGAGGAATTTCAGTTGGCTTCTGTATCCATTTAGCATAACTCACCGTTGTGTGGGATTTTTTAAAAAAATCACTTTGTTCCTTACTGAAACTATAAGATTCTCCAGGCTTACTTTGCATATTTCCTTTCCCAGAACAAGAATCAAGAATTTCTGAAAGGAGCTCTGATTCTTTTGTTGGAGAATGATATTAGAACCTGTGAGCTAGATTATTATTATCAATTATTCTCTTTTTCTTAAACTCTTTTTTTCCTCCTCAGTGCACATTTGATAGGATAACTTGGGAAGTTTATTAGCATTTAATGAAGAAAAATGAAAAAAAAAATTTAATTAAAATATACATGTGGCTCTTTGAGTTCATGATCAAAATTCTAATGATTTTGTAGAGTTGTGTAAACACAGCCTAGTAACTGGGTGAGATTTAACTTTGGTCTTTGAAAGATAAGCCATTCATGCTGAATTGGAACAACAGAGTGAATGTGTTTCAACTCTAACCACTTGCAAAAGTGGGTCAAAATATAAGTACTATCCCTCTACTGAGGTTTAAACAAACTATTTCTCTAAAAATTGTCTCATTTCTATATTCAAACATCTTTTATGGTCAATCAGTCATTCTCAGATTAAGCAACAGTTCTGCCACAGACAAAAATTTTGACATAAATTTGATTATCATTAATATGTTAAAACTGCTTTTTTCTCCAGTTGTGAAGTGGCAATTACCCAGAATGAATCTGTGCACAATAAAAATAAGATGTGTAAACTTTCCTCTATATGGTAGATTTGTGCTGTTCCTGATTCTCTTTTATTACTCAACGAGTGTTTAATAAGCATTCACTAGGCCAGACTCTATGATCTTCAGCAGTTTTTACATACTTTCAAATTTATTTGTGATGTAATTGATGTACAATAAGACTGCAATATGTGAACATGGGGCAAAGGAGTAGGAGAGACCTGTTACATTGACCTCAGTGGGAATTGGCCATTACTGCACTAATTAGTCTTACACATATGTTAAGTAAAGCTCTGTAATATCTCAAAGAGAAAGACCTATGGGTTTCTAGTTGATATGGCAGCTATATGAGTTATTATACTGATCCTCAAGGAAAATAAACTACAAAAATTTCAGAACCACACTTCCTGACCAATAGACAAGAAGATTGACTAACCGTACTAAGGTCATTTTATTACTATACACACAAACACACACACATATATATATCCTACTACTAATATTAAATATTTACTAATATTGAGTATTAACAGTGCTAATAATAATTGCTACAATAGAACTACTAATATTCCAAATTATCAAAAATGATGTGCCAAATACTAAGTTATGGGCTTCATATATAATAGGATCTTAATACCTAAAATAAGTTTACGCAGTCAGTATCTAATCAAAATTATGGAAATGGAGGTTGTGAGAAGATAGGTAGCACTCAATATTACAGTGTGCCAGTTTGGATGTATTATGTCCTCCCTCAAAAAGTCATATTCTTTAATGCAACCCTGTGGGGGCAGATTGATTAATCTTTTCAGTTAGGATGTGACCTTTTGATTGAATGTTTCTATGGAGTGGGGCCCTGCACATTCAGCATGGGTATTGATTAGTTTACTGAAGTCCTTTAAAAAGAGCCATCACAGGCCCAGGCTGCTACAGCTGAGAGAAAGATTTGAATGCAGACTTTTGCTGACGCTTTGAGATGCTAGCCCAGAGTTTGCTTTGGAAAAGTTAAGAGAGGACAAAATGCCCCGAAGAGCGGCTGAGAGAGACTTTTGGAGAGATGCTTGGGAACTGATGCTTAGAGATGCTTAGAGATGCTTGGAGTTGCAGACAGAAGGACATTTGGAGATGCTAAGCTAAGGATGTAAAGGAGCTGAGAGGAGCTCAAACACAATCCGAGAACAGCAGACAGACACCAGACACGTGCCTTCCCAGCTGACAGAGGTGTTCCAGAAGCCATCAGGTGTTCTTCAATAAAGGTATCCTATTGTTGACGCCATAGTTTGGACACTTTTATGACCTTGGGACTGTAACCTCGTAACCAAATAAGCCCCCTATATAAAAGCCAATCCATTTCTGGTATTTTGCATAACAGCAGCGTTAGCAAACCAGAACACAGAGTAAGGCACAAGATTGGAATTTTTTTTAGCTTCTTATTGCAGTAACACATATACAATGCCAAATTTCCCATTTTAACCACTTTCAACTGTACAATTCAGTGCTATTAATTACATTGACAATATTGTGCTACCATCACCAACATCCATTACCCCAATCAAGGTTGGAACTTAATACAAGGACATCTGATTTATGTTCTCAATTGCTAGACTATACTGCTTCATTGAAAATGATTATATTTGGGGGAAGAAATTCATTTACAGTGAGAATGAAAATCTGTCTAACTGCATTATGAAAAGACTAATCAGTTTATATTAAGATACACAGTACATGGCTATTATAGAGCTGTGTGTCTTTATATATATATATATATATATATATGTCTGTGTGTGTGTGTGTGTATATATATATACATATGTATATGTTTACACATCTACACACACAAATACACACAAATACACTGCGAGAGGGAGAGAGAGAGAGCAAATTTAAATTTAATTTTCTATTAAATTCGTAATTTGACACATACCATTTGGAGATTTTACTAACTGCTGATATGGATTTCATACCACAGATTCTCTCTATGGTTATTATGATTTTCCCTTATTGTTAAAGACAGAGAAATAAAAGAAAAAAAACATAAAAGCAGATTAATGTAGATGAGAAATTACTCCTGTTGGAGAAACATTGTTCATTTGCTTCTGGCATAAGTTGAGGGAAGAGACCATATATTTATGTCACAACATAATGGCATACTGTAGGCTATTTCTGTATGCATCCTCATTCCAGACTAATTTGTCAATTGTCGGTAAATTCAGCATCTTCCACATCCGGATAAATATAGATTTCTTTCTCAGTTGATGGTAAATACATTGCAGCTGCTGTATGGTAGGCCGCTGATAGATGGAGGCATTAAGGTGACTTTCTTGCTGAATGTAATGTAGTAAAATCAGGCACTCTATGCAGGCTCTGTAGCAGATGCATCTGGAATGTGTTAGGAAATAAGACCAGAGTCTGGGGTTATCTCACCATCATCACCACGATTCTTGTTTTGGCCAGTGTGGTTTATTGAGTGTGGGAAGATCATAAAGACAAGGATGACTAAGTCCAGAACAAGAGACTAAGGAAGTCAAATCCCAGTTTGGATGACTGTGGTTTAATTAGCTTTGCTTTGATCTATCTGCCTCAGGTCCTTTTTGGAAGAAGGCAGGAATCAAATAAATACATTAATAAATAAATGCATAACATGCTTTAACCCATAGTCATCCTTTGATCTATTGTATACTCAACATTGTGCAGTCATTTCAAAAATATTTTATATCAAGGGGAGAGGTGTCTGGTAAGAAATAGGTAGATATTTTAAAAAGAAAAGAAAAATTGCTTACCTTTGAGTAATAGAGTCCTAGACATTATAGTCATATGAAACGTATTGCATTATAAAAGAAATTCATTGGGGGGGTCAATAATGCTGAAAATAAAGACAAAAATAATGGTAGTCTAGTGATTCTCAAAGTGTGGCACTGAGGTCAGCATCAGCAATACTTGGGAACTTGTTAGAAATGCAAATTCTTGAGCCATGATCAAAACTTATTGAATCATAACCTCAGTGGGGTGGGACCCAGCAGACTACACCCATTTCAACTCATAAGTGATTTCAGGGCATTTTCCCTGAAAGAGCTCATCTGCCTCTGATTTGCAAAAGCTGTTAAGGTGATCCAATTGGATTTGTAAAGCACCTAACATTTGACATTACTAACCCAACACCCCTGCGGTAAAGGGCTCAGGAATTTAGGGCATATTGGCAATGCTTAATGGACTAATTTTAAAAGAATTTAATTCAATAAATACATATTAAAGTGTTTAAGTGGTGATGTGGAAAATTTTATGTATAAACGATGACTCCTGATGGCAAATTGCTTACCATTTGTGTTTACTTAAGAAAAGACTTGGGAAAGATGTATTATAATAGCAGACATTTACATACATACTGTGGTAGATTGAATCATGTCCCCCACAAAGATATATTCAAGTGCTAATCCCTGGATCCTATTTAGATGAGGCCAGACTGGGATCACAGGCCTTAATCCAATATGACCAGATCCTTATAAAGAGAAGAAATCTAGACACAGACAGACATGACTCAGCAGGAGAAGTAGAAGCCATAGAAGACATAGGGAGACAAATATCCATGTGACAGAGGCAGAGATTGCTAAAAAGTGGTCACCAGAGTGCTGCAGACTTCAGAAAAAGCATGACCCTTTTAATACTTTGATTTTGGACTTCCAACCTCCAAAGCTATGAGACAATCAATTCCTGTTAAGTCAATTGGTGTATGGTATTTGGTATAGTGACTCTGGCAAACTAAGACACATATAAATTATGCAGGCTTTCATTTTGTGCTAGCAGTCTTGAAAATCACTCCACAGCTTTTTTAGATACCCAATTCAGGAAACCCACACAGTGATTGGTCTCTGATGAGTCCCCTCATACTTACAATTTTATGACTTTCTCTTTGTAATTTATCAATTACTGAGGCACAAAGTTTAGTGGTAAATAACTATAAAGTCTTTTTCATCTCCGACAACAAAGCAGAAGGTCACAAACTCTTGAAAATTACTTCAAAGATTAGTTTTTGGCCTTAAATTTACAAGCAGTCATAGGGGTCCATTCTTTATATTGGTGTGCAGAAATTGTGTTTAGTATCAATTCCATATGCTTATTTCAAAAAAGGTGGATAGTCAGGATATCTAGAAAGGAAATAAAATGCCAGCACTACTAAAGAAGCAATGAAGATCTTTTCAAAATGTAGAAGTAAAATAGATCACCAGGGTGACCTAACTAGAAAAGACTTCTAACAGTAAGGACCACATTGCTTAAGAACAAAATTAGTTGTAAGGGAAGAAATTGGAATGCAAATGTAGTCAAACATATCTGGAAAATGAAAAATAGTTAATTTTTATTTGACCTGAATGAAAAGGTGATGATGGAACTAAAATAGAAAACCTCGTAACGCATTGATTAAAACTCTGGTAATAACTAGAAATAATTAATTGGAAATGGGCCAACCTAAATTTGGAAACTTATAGATGAAAATGGGAATGGAATTTTTTTCTGTAAAATATATCATCAAGTGGTAGGGCCTGATTATTTATGTTCTAGTAAATACAAAGAAAATTTCAGAGTCAAGGCAGGTTCCACTATGTGCTATTGTGGGGAAGCAGGAAGCCTGAGAAACTGTTTAGATGGGGAGAAGAAAGTAGGCTTCTATTTAAAATCAGCAACCACAAATTTCTACACCTGGAAGATCTGTGGTTAGTATTATTTATAGATATGTAAGTAGCATTAATAATTTACGTTTCAATTTACAGCATGAGAAAATGCAATTTATGACATGGGAAAATATTTTAAGAGAATATTTATTCAAATTAACCTATAGCATATTTTTAAAATTCTGAAAATTAATTTTAAGATTCATATGAAAGACATGTAAGAAGAGCCAGGATATATTACTGGTTATAATGACATAGTGGAATAAGATAACTTTAAAATTCTATCACAACAAAGGTGTAGATAATCTGCATAAAATGTAGTCAAAAATTCATTTTAATACCTCCTCCTTGGAAAGAAAAAAGAACCAATATTTAGGTACCAGAAACAAAGTAAAGAAAGAGCAAACTGAAAACCAGAGGAATTAGAGTATGAACTAATGCTTCAGTAGCTTGGTGGTAGGTAGTGTAAGGTAGGAGAGGGGAAATATTGTCTTGGGAACTGACTGGCTTAGGTTTTCAAAGCCTCAGTGGGACAAGAGACAAGGCCTTGGGCCATATAAGAGAGAAATCAAAGCTAAGACTCCTATGTATAACAGAATTTCTGAAGATCTGTACATTTTGTGAAATGTGAGTCATGAAAAAGTCAAATACCCACAGATAAAGAAAGATGACAAGGAAATTTTCTATTTCTGCCTGAGTTTTGAGTGAACCATAAAGTTTATTCAAACTGTGATTTTAAAAAAAATGATCTGAAGTAGTTGACATGTGTGGGCAGTGGGAGGAAGCAAAAGCTAAACTCCTCTGGAAGATGTGGTCTCACCCAGGTTAATTAAGAAACCCCAGTTTAATTCCCACTGAAGATGAGGTCACAGTCCAAAATCACAGACCCACGTTAGGAAGCAATTCACTGTTACTGTCAGCCAACAAAACCAACAAGAGATTTTAAATGCTGGAAATGGTACTGACTCAACTATAAAATAAGTCTAATTAACTAAACAAGTAATCTCCTATTTAAATGCAGGGGTAGTGATCTTAAACTGAGATATACATATAAGAATTAAAACCATAATAAAAACAAAAGTCAGTGCACAAAAAGCCAGGCAGGTTTTTAAATAAACATTATGTAATTGATAATATGCATGAATTATTTTCTTGTTGGCCTCATCTCCTATTTAAATAAAAGTGTAGGGGAGGAATCAAACATGTAAGTGAAACAGAATGTTCTTACAGCATGGACTAAGTAATTGCCAGAAAGCAATGGAGTAATGGAATGTTTCCAGTTTTTCTATCTTTCTCTTTCTCCATAATTCACAAAATGTTTTTGTGTGTATATAAAAAAGCTTAAATGTTTAGAATGATTAGATTCTCAGGCTAAACCAGGTTCATGTTAACTTGCAATCCAGCTAAAATAGTTTATGTTCTACTTTTTTGTAGTTGCTCAATGTATTTTAAGTTAAAAAAGACTATCTTTTCACATGTTATATCTATTAAATATGAGAGAAATGGGCAGATTTCCATGAGAATCAATATAATTTCTTGAAATGAAAAATGTAGTCAATAGAATTAAACAACTACATTGAGATCTGATAGTAGATTATACACAATTGAAGAGATAAGTAATTAACTGAAAGATAAGGCTGAGGGAGTTGCCCAAAAGCCAGAAAAGCAGATGGTTAATGTGACAGACAGATTAGGAGTTATGGAGAAAGGCATAAGAAGATCAAAAATATGTCAAATAGATGTTTCAGAAAGAAACAATACAGATAAATTATACCAATATACAACATCTATTGTCCAAGTTTAAAAAAACGAAGACCTAGAACAGTTATGTTATATTATAATTGATATGAAAGAAAAGTAATGTAAAAACACATGCAATTGTACATGTGTAGGTTACCTTCAAAAGCAATTTCACAAGATATCCAAGATACTGGTGAAAGTGATTGCCTCTGGGGAAAGGGCCTATGGATACAGAGTTGAAGAGAAATTTTCACTTTTACATTTATTATAGTTTTATTTTTACTTACCTTTACAAATGATTTTTCATAAAAATATTTTTAAATGTTAAAAATAAATGGATGAAATATGTGGACTAAAGCAAAACAAGGTTAGAATCACTTTGAATTAGTCACCAAAAAGCTCCCAGAAAAAGAAAAGTCCAGGACCAGATGGCTTCACATGTGAATTCTAACAAGCATTAATACCAATCCTGCTCAAACTCTTCAAAAAAATTTAAGAGGAGGGAAAATTCCCTAACTCATTCTATGAAACCGACATCACCCTAATACCAAAGCCAGACAAAGATACTACAAGAAAAGAAAATTATAGACCGATCTCTTTAATGCATATAGACAGAAAAATCCTCAACATAATACTTGCAAATTGAACCCAGAAGCACGTTAAAAGAATTATACACCATGACCAAGTGAGATTTATTCCAGGTATGCAAGGTTAGTTCAACACAAGAAAATCAATAAATGTAATACACCATATCAATAAATCAAAGCAGAAAAACCACATGATCATCTCGATTGATGCAGAAAAGGCATTTGACAAAATTCAACATCCTTTCTTGATGAAAGCACTCAAAAGGATAGCAATAGAAGGGAACTTTCTCAATATGATAAAGACAATATGTGAAATTCCCACAGCTAACATACACAATGGGGAAAGACTGAATGCACTTCCTCTAAGATCAGGAACAAGACAAGAATGTCCACTACCCCCATTGTTATTCAACATTGTGCTGGAAATTCTAGCTACAGAAATAAGGCAAGAAAAAGAAATAAAAGGCAACCAAATTGGAGACAAAGAACTAAATTTTTCACTGTTTGCAGATTACATGATCTGATATGTAGAAAATCCTGAGAAATCTACAGCAAACCTAGTAGAGCTAATAAATGGATACAGGAAAGTGGCAGATCAACATGCAAAAATCAGTAGTGTTTCTATACAGCAATAACGAGCAACATGACGAGGAAATCAAGAAAGAAATTCCATTTACAAACAATAGCCATGAAAATTATCAAATATTTAGGAATAAACTTAATTGAGGTCACAAAAGACCTATACACAGAATACTACAAGAATTACTAAAATAAATCAAACAGGACCTAAAAAAAAAAAAAGAAAAAAAAAAAAAGGAAGACCATACCATGTTCATGGATTAGAGGACTAAATATAGTTAAGATGTCAATTCTACCTAAACTTATTTATACATTCAATGCAATACCAATTAAAGTCCCAACAACTTACTTTGTAGAAATAGGAAAACCAATAACCAAATTTATTTGGAAGGGCAGTGTGCTCCAAATAGCCAAAAATATCTTCAGAAAGAGGAATGAAGTGGGAGGTGTCAGACTACCTGAATTTGAAGCATATTACAAATCTACAGTGGTTAAAACAGCATGGTACTGGCATAAAAACGGATGTACCTACAAATGGTTTTGAATTGGGTCATCAGAAATAGATCCTCTCATCTACAAATAATTGATCTTTGATAAGGCAGTCAAGCCATCACAACTAGGACAGAGCAGCCTCTTCAATAAACGGTGTTTGGATAACTGGATATCCATATCCAAAAGAATGAAAGAGGACTCCTGTCTCACACCTTGCGCAAAAATTAACCCAAAATGGATCAAAGACCTAAACATTAGAGCTAAGACCATAAAACTTTTAGAACAAAATGTAGGGAAATAGCTTAAAGATCTTGTGATAGGAGATGTTTTCCTAGAACTTACACCCAAAACATGAGCAATCAAAGAAGAAATAGACTAATGGGATCTTCTCAAAGTTAAACACTTTTGTACATCAAAGGACTTTGTCAGAAAAGTAAAAACACAGCCTACACAATAGGAGACAATATTTGGAAACAATATATCAGATAGGGGTTTAATATATAAAGAGATCCTACAACTCAACAAAAAAAAAAACAAACAACCCAATTAAAAAATGGGTGAAGGACATGGACAGACACTTTTCTGAAGAGGAAATGCAAATGACTCAAAAACAAATGAAAAGATGCTCCACTTCACTGGCTTTTAGGGAAATGCAAATCAAAACCACAATGAGATATCATCTGACACCTACTAGAATGGCCATTATTAAAAAAAAAAAAACACATAAAATTACAAGTGCTGGAGAGGATGTGGAGAAAGAGGCACACTTCTTTACTGTTGATGGGAATGTAGAATTGTGCAGCCACTATGGAAGGCAGTGTGCCAGTTCCTCAGGAAGCTAAGTATAGAATTGCCATATGATCCAGCATTTCCATTACTAGGTATATACTCAAAGGAACTGAAAGCTAAGATACAAATGGATACCTGTATACTGATTATTCTAGTTTGCTAATGCTGCAGGAATGCAAAACACCAGAGATGGATTGGCTTTTATAAAAGGGGGTTTATTTGGTTACACAGTTACAGTCTTAAGGCCATAAAGTATCCAAGGTAACACATCAACAATCAGGACCTTCAGTGGAGGATGGCCAATGGTGTCCGGAAAACCTCTGTTAGCTGAGCAGGGACATGGCTGGCATCTGCTCCAAAGTTCTGGTATCAAAATGGCTTTCTCTCAGGGCATTCCTCTCTAGGCTGCAGTTCCTCAAAAATGTCACTTAGTTTTACTTGGGATATTTATTCTCTCTCAGCTTCTCCAGAGCAAGAGTCTGCTTTCAACAGCCATCTTCAAACTGTCTCTCATCTGCAGCTCCTGTGCTTTCTTCAAAGTGTCCCTCTTGGCTGTAGCTCCTCTTCAAAATGTCACTCACAGCTGCACTGAGTTCCTTCTGTTTGTCAGCTCATTTATATGGCTCCACTGATCAAGGCCCACCCTGAATGGGTGGGGCCACACCTCCATGGAAATATCTCATCAGATTTATCCCCTACAGTTGGGTGGGGCACATTTCCATGCAAACAACCTAATCCAAATGTTCCAACTTAATCCTCACTAATATGTCTACCCCACAAGATTGCATCAAAGAATATGGCTTTTTCTGGGGGACATAATACATTCAAACCAGCACACTGATGTTTATAGCAGAATTATTTGGGATTGCCAAGAGATGGAAACAGCCCAAATGTCTATCAATGGATGAGTGGATAAACAAGCTAGTATATACATATAATGGAGTATTGCACAGCTGAAAGACAGAATAGAGTGACAGAGCATATAACAACATGGATAAAACTTGGGATGTTATCTTGAGCGAAATTAGCCAAAAACAAAAGGACAAGTACTGTATAGTCTCACTAATATGAATTAACATTAATGAGCAAACTTTGAAAGTTAAAGCTGAGAACACAGGTTGTCAGAAGACAGAAAGAGGGTAGAGATCAGGCATTTGATGCTGAAGGAGTTTAACAGGATTGATTGTATAGATCCAGAAATGGATAGCACAATACTTTGTGATGGTAGCACAATATTGTAAATACATTGAAAAAAGATGACGGTGAGTAAAGTTGAAAGAGGAAGGCTAGGGACATGTATGACACCAGAAAGAAAGATAGAAGATAAAGTCTGGGACTCTATAACTTCGTGAAATCTAGAGTGGTCAATGATGGTGATTAAATGTACCAATACAAAAATATTTTTACATGTGGGAGAAAAAATGAATGTCAACTTTGCAAAGTGTTGAGATTGGGATGGTATTGGAGAAAAATACAGTCAAAGAAAACTAGAGTATATAGTTGACAATATCATTGTAAAATGCTTCCATTAAGTGTAACAAAGACAATAGACCAAAGCTAAATGTCTGTAAGTGAGGGATATAAGAGAGGGGTATGGGATTCTGGATATAGTGGTGGTGGTGGTATTGTCTGACATTTTTATTTTATTTTTTATTTTATTTTTTTATTATTCTATTTTAAAATTTTTGGAGTAATAAATGTGTTCAATGGCTGATTGCGGTGATGAATACACAACTATATGATGAGACTCTGAACAATTGATTGCACATCATGGATGATTGTATGGTATGTGAATATATTTCTGTAAAACTGCAGGGGGGGAAATAAACAGAGGGATACAAGTGCTGGAGAAAGCATAGAGGGAGGGAGGTACCTATTCACTGTTGCTGTTGAAGTAGGATGGTAAAGTCTGTCTGAAGGGCAGTGTGGTGGTTCCACATGAAGCTAAGTATGGGATTGCCATCAGATCTGGCAACCACATTACTGGGTGTGCCAGTTTGAATGTATTATGTCCCCCAGAAAAAGCCATATTCTTTGAGGCAATCTTGTGGGGCAGACATAATAGTGGGGATTAAGGTGGAACGTTTGAATTAGGTTGTTTGCATGGAGATGAGCCCCACCCAATTGTGGATGATAACTGATGGGATATTTCCATGGAGGCATGGCCCCGCCCATTCGGGGTGGGCCTTGATCAGTGGAGCCATATAAATGTGCTGACTCAGACTGGGGAGTGCAGCTATGAGTGACGTTTTTAAGAGGAGCAAGCTTGCTAGAGAGGAACATCCCGGGAGAAAGCCATTTTGAAACCAGAACTTTGGAGCAGATGCCAGCCATGTGCCTTCCCAGCTAACAGAGGTTTTCCGGACACCATTGGCCATCTCCAGTGAAGGTACCCGATTACTGATGTGTTACCTTGGACGTTTTGTGGCCTTAAGACTGTAACTGTGTAGTGAAATAAACCCCCATTTTATAAAAGCCTATCCATCTCTGGTGTTTTGCATTCTGCAGCATTAGCAAACTAGAACAGATTTTGGTACCAGGAGTGGGGTGCTTTTGCTGCTGAGTTTGCAAATACCAAACATGTTGGAACGGCTTTTCAAATGGATAAGGGGAATATGCTGGAAGAGTTGTGAGGAGCTTGATAGAAAAGGCCAAAACTGCTTTAAAGAGATTGTTTATGGAAAGATGGACTCTAAAGATACTTCTAATGAGGACTTGAGCAGAAATGATGAATATGTTGTTGTAAACTGGAAGAAAGGTGATCCTTGTTTTAAAGTGGCACAAAATTTGGCAAAATTGAGTCCTGGTGTCAGATGGAAGGAAGAATTTGAAAGCAACAACCTGGAATACTTAGCTGAGGAGATCTCCAGACTACATGTGGAGGATGTATCCTGGCTTCTCCTTGCAGCTTATAGTAAAATGCGAGCAGAGAGAGATAAACTTAGAACTGAACTCTTGGGTTCAAAGAAATCAGAAGCTGATGGCTTGGAAAATTATGAGCTTCCAGGGGTTGGAATCCCAGAAGCTACAGCCCAATGTGAGGATGTAACCAAACATGGAACCCAGCCGCCATTTCAGTACAAGCCAAGATCGGAGATGGAATTATCCAGAAAGGATTTGTGGAAACTCCTATTGTCTGATGGCTTTGACCCCTGTGTGCTTCATGCAAAGCCAACAGAATTTTTGCGAGAACTTTATAGACAGAGCCATTGCCGGTCTGGACTGGAGGAGACAGACAAGGAACAAATTGCAGGAAAAATTTCTTCAAAGACAGAGCCATGGAGGTTGAGGTCTGGTGTCAAGAGGCCTTGGGCTGGGAGAGTGGAACAGCCCACACACATGGAAAGGGTGAGTTTGCCCCGGAGGTCGAGGGTGGGCATTCCACCTCGATGCTCTGGAAGAGTTTTGCCAACCAAGGTCCCAAAGAGGGTGTAGCACATTCCCAGGGAATTGGGGAGAGCCTGGCTGCCACCACACTGTTCTGAAGGGGTTGAGCGTGTGCCCCGGAGATGGAAGGGAATCTGGGAGCAGCCCCGATGTTTGAGGAGGGTGGGCCCGAGAAGGTGGTCTCCCCAATGTGTGGAAATGTGGAGCGCTCACCTAAGCGTCTGGAGAGGAAAGGGCTGCCAGAAAGGCCCTTAGGAAGGGTTAGGCTCCCTCTGTCTCAAGCCCCAGGGATGCAACGTTATTCTGTTAATGACTCTCAGACTTTGGAATCTGGTGGAGTTTGTCCTGCAGGTTTTGGGAACTGTTTTGGTCCTGTTAACCCTGTTTTCCTTACTCTTTCTCCTTATGGCAATGGAAATGTTTATCCTATGAATGTCCCTCCTTTGTATATTGGAAGCATATAACTTGAAGTCCTCAGATCCAAGCTAAAGGAAAAGTATGCCTTAGGACTGATCACGCCTATATTTGATTTTGATGGGATCTTGTACTTAACTTTTGTTACTGAAATGATTTAAGTTTCTGTGGTATTGTGGGATAAATGTATTTTGTATTTGGAAAGAATATGTTTTTCTGGGGTCCAGGGGGTGGAATGTGCCAGTTTGAATGTATTATGTCCCCCAGAAAAAGCCATATTCTTTGAGGCAATCTTGTGGGGCAGACATAATAGTGGGGATTAAGGTGGAACGTTTGAATTAGGTTGTTTGCATGGAGATGAGCCCCACCCAATTGTGGATGATAACTGATGGGATATTTCCATGGAGGCATGGCCCCGCCCATTCAGGGTGGGCCTTGATCAGTGGAGCCATATAAATGTGCTGACTCAGACTGGGGAGTGCAGCTATGAGTGACATTTTTAAGAGGAGCAAGCTTGCTAGAGAGGAACATCCCGGGAGAAAGCCATTTTGAAACCAGAACTTTGGAGCAGATGCCAGCCATGTGCCTTCCCAGCTAACAGAGGTTTTCCGGACGCCATTGGCCATCTCCAGTGAAGGTACCCGATTACTGATGTGTTACCTTGGACGTTTTGTGGCCTTAAGACTGTAACTGTGTAGTGAAATAAACCCCCATTTTATAAAAGCCTATCCATCTCTGGTGTTTTGCATTCTGCAGCATTAGCAAACTAGAACACTGGGTATATAATTGAAAGAACTGTGAGAGGGGTAAGAATTGATATTTGCACGTGGGTGTTTATGGTGGCAGTATTCACGATTTGCAATGGATGGATGTGGCCTAAGGGTACACTGACTGATGAACAGAATGGTGAACTGTGGTATATGCACACAATAGAATACTGAACAGCTGCAAGAAGGAATGAAGGGCTAAGACACACAACTAGGTGAATGGATCTTGAGAACAGCATTTTGAGTGAAGTACACCAGAAACAAAAAGACAAACATTATAATGCCTCACTAATATGGACTAAATATAATGTGTAAACTCTGAGAATTGACTCTTAGACCACAGGTTTTCAGGGGAAGTTTTACTGTAAAGTTTCCCAGATTGTAAGCTCTTACAGCAGTCACATCTATTCCTGAGTTGTAATGGTTACCTCTAAATTCTGAGATACTGAGCTCTTTGTGTATAACCTGGTCAGTTCCTAGAACTTTGACTATCTGTGTGACACCTGAGAATCAGAGATAGAGTTTGGCAGCTATGAATATGCCAGACAGCAACTGTTAAAAAAGCTGAAAAAGTGTTCAGAATTCAATTAGAGATACAAAGGAAGTGGATCTGGCTAGGACTAAGGCAAGTCAGACTAATGGGTAAAGGATGATATTGACTGTGTGAGACCAAAGGATGATATGTTTATTTAGTGCAAAATCTATATTTTCTGTAGCACACCAGATAATTTAACTTGTTATGGTCAGTTTACTCAAATATCATAAATACATAGACATTTGAATAGGGAGTGAGATCTTGTTGGTTTGTACAGGCTAGGGTGAAACCCCCTTATATCCCAAAATAATTTGGGTAGAGAATAAAAATGTATTTGCAAAGCCCCTCTGAGGAACTGGTGGAAAATGTGGAAATATTAAACTTCCCCACCTGGGGAATTACTGCTATTCTCACAAGCATTGGGGGCTACCAATTTAGAAGGCTGAGCTCTCAATCTTGGGGCTTGCCTTATGAAGCTTGTTACTGCAAAGGAGAGGCTAAGCCTACTTATAATAGTGCCTAAGAGTCACCCCCAGGGAACCTCTTTTGTTACTCAGATATGGCCTCTCTGTCTAAGCCAGCTCAGCAGGTGAACTCATTGCCCTTCACCCTATGTCGGACATGACTCCCAGGTATGAGCCTGGACCCAGCATCGTGGGATTGAGAAAGACTTCTTGACCAAAAAGGGGAAGAGGAATGAAGTAAAATAAAGTTTCAGTGGCTGAGAGATTTCAAATAGAGTTGAGGGGTTATTCTGGAGTTTATTCTTATGCATTATACAGATATCCCTTTTTAGTTTCTAGTGTATTGGAATAGCTAGAAGGAAATACCTGAAACTGTTGAACGGCATCCCGTAGCCTTGATTCTTGAAGATGATTGTATAACTATGTAGCTTACACGGTATGACTGTGTGTGGTTGTGAAAACCTTGTGGCTCTCACTCCCTTTATCCAGTGTATGGACAAATGAGTAAAAAATTGGAGACAAAAATTAAATGAATTATACAGGGGCATAGGAGGGATGGGATTTGGGGGTGTTCTTTTTTACTTGTATTTTTATTCTTATTTTTCTTTAATTTTTCACAATAATGAAAGTGTTAAAAAATTGATTTTGGTAATGAATGCACAACTATATGATGGTACTATGAGCAACTGATGTACACTGTGGATGACTGTAGGGTATGTGAATATATCTTAATCAAATTGAATTTAAAAAAAATCATGATCTCCCATTTAAATGGATTCACCACTTGAATATATCCATTTTTGTCAACCAAAAATATAATTAAATAAAATCTTTCTAATAGAATATACTACAAACTTGAGACTATTTAAAATTACAATAAAAATTTTTTAATGTCTAGAATAGAAATGGGTTTATATAAATATATTTGTTCAACTACATATATATTTATATAATATATAAAGTATGCAGTCTTATGTATAGTACAGACATAAAAATTCATTGTGGAGAATTGAATGAAAATGTATGTTTTCACTGGGATGAGATTAAACCTAATCTCCATGGCATGATAAGCACATCTTTCATAATCTGGCCAAATTTTCCTTCCCCCCCATGCTACACTCCTTTCCCCAATACCCTATGCTCTCAGCCACATGAAATTATTTATTTAAACTTTAAAGATAATGTTTTTATTCTCCTTAGTCTCACACATTACTTTCATTGCTTAAGAGTTTTTCTTTTTTCTCACTCCCATGGCTCTCCAAAGTCTCCTCTGGCTCCCCCCCTTTTTTTTTAATTCAATTTTACTGAGATACATTCACATACCATGCAGTCATACAAAGCACACATTCGGTTGTTCACAGTACCACTACGCAGTTGTCCATTTATCACCAAAATTAATTTTTGAACATTTTTATTACCACACACACACAAATAATAAGAATAAAAATTAAAGTGAAAAAGAACAATTAAAGTAAAAAAGAATACTGGGTGCCTTTTTTTTGCCCCCATTTTTCTACTCATCTATCCATACACTGGACAAAGGGGAGTGTGGTCCATATTGGCTTTCCCATTTTTACACAATCGTCTTCAAGATTCAGGGGTTCTGGGTTGTAGTTTGATAGCTTCAGGTATTTACTGCTAGCTATTCCAATTCACTAGAACCTAAAAAGGGTTGTCTATATTGTGTGTAAGAGTACCCACCAGAGTGACGTCTCGGCTCCTTTTGGAATCTCTCTGCCATTGAAGCTTATTTCATTTCCTTTCACATCCCCCTTTTGGTCAAGAAGATGTTCTCCATCCCATGATGCCAGGTCTAGATTCCTCCCTGGGAGTCATATTCCATATTGCCAGGGAGATTCAGTCCCCTGGGTGTCAGATCCCACATATGGGGGAGGGCAGTGATTTCACCTGCCAAGTTGGCTTAGCTAGAGAGAGAGGGCCACATCTGAGCAACAGAGAGGCACTCAGGAGGAGACTCTTAGGCACAATTATAGGGAGGCCTAGCCTCTCCTTTGTAGCAACAGTCTTCCCAAGAGCAAGTCCTGTGGTAGAGGGCTCAGTACATCAAACCACCAGTCCCTTATGTCTGTGACTGGCTCGTTTTTGTTTACTCTCACTTATGTAACTGCTTCCATAAGATATTACATTTCAGTGATTTGGTTTTAGCTATTGTGCTGGTTTGAATGCATTATATCCCCTAAAATGCCTTTATCTTTGATGCAGTCTTGTGTGGGCAGGAAACATATTGGTGTTGATTGGGTTGGAGATATTTGATTGGATGTTTCCATGGAGATGTGATCGCTCACCTGTGGCTGAGATCTTTCATTGGATAATTTCCATGGAGGTATGGCCCTGCCCATTCAGCATGGGCCTTGATTAGTTTACAGGAGCACTATATAAGCTCAGACAGAAGGAGCAAATTTGCTACAGCCAAGAGGGACACTTTGAGGAATGCACAGGAGTTGAGAGAGGAGCTGCAGATGAGAGAGAGTTTGAAGATGGCTGTTGAAAGCAGACTTTTGCCCTGGAGAAGTTAAGAGAGGACAAATGCTCCAAGAGCAAATGAGAGTGACATTTTGGAGAGAATCTGAAGCCTAGAGAAGAACGTCCTGGGAGAAAGCCATTTTGAAACCAGAACTCTGGAACAGATGCCAGCCATGTGCCTTCCCAGCTAACAGAGGTTTTCCGGACACCATTGGTCACCCTCCAGTGAACACACCTGATTGTTGATGCATTACCTTGGATGCTTTATTGCCTTAAGACTGTAACTGTGTAACCAAATAAACCCCCTTTATAAAAGCCAATCCATTTCTGGTTTTTTGCATCCCAGCAGCATTAGGAAATTGGAACAGCTACTTGTCTTTTTCAGTATAGCTCCTTAAAGGTGGATGTGTTCGTTTGAAGTTGTATGTACCCTCAAAAACATGTTCTTAAATGTAGCCCATTCCTGTGGGTGTGAACCTGTTGTAAGTAGGACCTACTGATGAGGCTACTTCAGTTAAGGTATGGCTAACCTCATTCAGGATGGGTCTTAATCTTTTCACTAGACTCCTTTATAAATGGAAGCAAGACAAATAAGAGAAAGCCACAGAGATAAAAATCTGAAAGCAACAAAACACAGAAGAGAAGGGAGACAGTAGAAGATGCCACCATGTGCCCATGTGGCAGAGGAGCCAAGGATTGCTGGCAGCTGGTCTTTGGGAAGAAAGCATTGATATGATGATGCTTTATTTGGACATTTTCTTCAGCCACAAAACTGTAAGCTAATAAATTCCCATTGTTCAAGCTGAACCATTTCATGGTATTTGCTCTAAGCAGCCTAGGAAACTAAAGCAGCTGGTATGTAATTTTTTTTTAAATCCACAGCTATAACCATCCCTTCCATGCCAAATGCATAATTGTAACCAGAAAAATGGGAGAGCTTCTGCAATTTCACCTCCTTCAAGATGGTCATTATCAACAATTTGGTGAGCATCTTTGCAGCGTTTGTCATATACTCACAAATACTCACAAAATATGCTAATAATGGTTATTTTCTCTTCCTTTCCAGTCTCTATATCACTTGTTTATATATTTATTGTTCCTTATTTTTTTTTTTAATTTACAACCTCCAGAACTGTTGAATAAAAGTGGCAATATAGGGGATTTGCTTCTGAATGAACAGGGCTCTCTCTAGTGTTTCACAATTTGAGAATAATCTCTACAGTTATTTCTAAGTTATACTTTTTGCGTTACGGATATTTTCTACTATTCCCAGTTTATCAACATAAATTCCAGAAATATTTGGATATTTCAAAATAATTTTTTGCCACCTACTCATATAATTTTATGATTTTTCCCTTTCAGTTAGCAATGTAATAGGCTATGTATTGAAAATTAATTTCTAGTTATTGTGATCTTTAAATTTATGTTATAAACTTTGTTTTTCAGTTTGTATTAACATTTTAGTGTATACTGGCATTCTCTCTTGTCATTTTATCTTATCTATAACATTTATCTATGTTTACCATTGAGCCACAAGTATATCTTAATTTTATCTTATATCCTTAGTGTTTAGCAGAAGAGGTGTTCAATAAATATTCCCAGAATTAATGGCTAAATAGATTTTAGGATCTGATGCTTTTATGTGCACATAACTTTAATATATGATTCACTAAATTTACTTAGTGTTCTGTTACCTGTATCTGTGTTCATTTATTCATTAGTACATCCACTTAATTATTGAGTAAATATTTGCTGGCCTAGTATGTGCAAAGCCCTCTGTTAGGAGCTTGGTATGCACTGGTCATAAAAACAATACCTTGGTCCATGTGGAACTTTTAGTCTCACCTCTACATCAGAATAAAGATCTTAATCACTTGAAGAAGCCTGTAAAAATGTTTTATATTTCATCTTTTTTTTTCTATTATAAGCTCTAAGAAGAAAGGGGCTATGTCTATTTTGGTAGAAAGAAATCAAGCATGTTACTAAATACACACACAAAAAATGTTTTACTCAGGCACCAAATTAGCATGAAGCAATTTTAATAGTATCCAATTTTAATAGAATCCTCTTGCTGTACTCAACATTTTTCTCTTTATGAGAGGACAGTATCCAATTTGAGGCTCCTTAAGGAGTTTAATGAACTTTGTGTAGGATCCATTGGAGAGCCACATAAATGAAAGTGCTGTAAAATTATGCCTACGAGGAGAAATTAAAGGGATTCAGATAATTCTGCCTTTAAAATGTGAGACTGATGCCAATTTCAAAATTATCCTTAAGGGCTCATTAAAAAATTGATCAGCTCCTCTAAATCTCTACTGAGGATGGAATTCTACCAAACAAATTTTCAGTTCAGCAAAATTATTTTCAGTTATTTCATACAGATGTTAGGAATTTGGAATATAGTATCAAAGGAAATTCTGAAAAAAAACTTGAAAGTGGGATGATAGCTATACTCTATCCTTGCTGGTCTAATTGTCTGGGTAGGGTGATAGTTAGCATAGACCAAAGATGCCTCAAGGACTTTCCTAGGATGATAGTAATTATAATAATATTAAGAAGAATAGTCCAACATTTATTGAGCACCTACTGTTAAAAGTGTTCTCCATGTGTTTTCTTACTTAATAATGTTAGGTACTATTATTATTGAGTGACCATGGGTTCTAATTTGCTAATGCTGCCAGAATGCAAAACACCGGAAATGGATTGGATTTTATAAAGGGGGTTTATTTGACTACATAGTTACAGTCTTAAGGCCATAAAGCATCCAAGTTAATGCATCAACAATTGGGTACCTTCACTGGAGGATGACCAATGGTGTCCGGAAAACCTCTGCTAGCTGGGAAGACATATGGCTGGCATCTGCTCCAGAGTTCTGGTTTCAAAATGGCTTTCTTCCAGGATGTTCCTCTCTAGGCCACAGTTCCTCTTCAAAATGTCACTCTCAGTTGCTCTTGGGGTGTTTGTCTTCTCTTTGCTTCTCCGGAACAAGAGTCTACTTTCAAAGGCCATCTTCAAACTATCTCTCATCTGCGGCTCCTCTCAGCTCCTGTGTGTTCTTCAAAGTGTCCCTCTTGGCTGTAGCAAGCTTGCTCTTTCTGTCTGAGCTTATATAGGGCTCCAGTGAACTAATTAAGGCCCATGCTGAGTGGATGGGGCCATGCCTCCCTGGAAACCATCCAATGAAAGATCCCGCCCACAGCTGAGTGATCACGTCTCCACGGAAACATCCAATCAAAAGTCTCCAACCCAATCACCACCAATACATTTCCTGCCCACACAAGACTGCATCAAAGATAATGGCATTGGGGGGGACATAATACATCCAAACCAGCACACCATGAGTTCTAGATTCCCCTGAACAGACCAAGTTTATGTGACATCCACAAAAGTGTCTCTGTTTGGACAATAAATTATATTTACTCTAGTTAATATCTATTTTTCAGAGAAGAATCTGAGCTACATAGGGTTAAATAATTTGCCAAGGTCATATAGGTAATAACTGGAAAAGCTGTCAATTTGTGACTAAACTGCTGTTTGTTCATAATCTGCATTGAGGGCTTTGAAAATAACCAACAAGACATAACACCTCTCCTCCTGGAATTTATTAATTATATCACACTTTATCTATCTATGCATATGTATAATATGACATATACAATTCTAGGCAGAAATAGCGAGGAAGCCATATAACTCAGAAATGAGATAACATAAGTTGATATTAAATTTAAAACTCTAATGAATTCGTTAGTATATGAAGATTTCAATTCTTTCAGTCCTCAGAGGAAACACATTTTCAGTAAATTTTAGAAGTAAGCAATTGAGAGTAGTGTCTGAAATTGAAGTAGAAAAGGACAATAGACTTTAAAGAGAAATACTAGAAGAGTGGTCTTGAAACATGAGGAAATGGAATGTGTAGCACAAAGGGCAGCATTAAGAGGATAAAATCGAGGGAGTGACCAGTGGGAACTGGGGGAGGCGAGAAAGCTTACAGGGTAAAAATAGTTTCCCTACGGTTCTTTAAAGTACTTCAAGTAAAGTACTCCCAGTCCTCTATTCTTTTTAAATAGAGAAGAGAAGATCTACATCTATGAAGCAAAGAATCTTGTAGAAAGAATTTTTTCTAGTCATCTAAAGCCACTTGGTATCAACCAGATCTGCCTCCTCTTTCCCCACTCTCAACCCATCACATTCACAACATTAACAATCAGTAGGAACAAAGGGAGTTTTCATGAATGTCTTTATTGGCATATTCTATGCATGGTTCACTCTTCAGTGTTCCTGGTTTCTGGCATCTGAAATTGGTAACATCTGAATGCTCTTTCAAGAGACCATAGTCTTTTCAAGTTGGACTCAGAAGTGGGGACCCTAACATTTTTACTTTATTTTGTCCCTTTATTCTCTTTCAGTGAACACTGTCTGAGTAACTATCATCAGACCACATGCTCAGAATACAAAATGACAATTCTATGTCTCTTTCCTGCAGGAGCTTACAGTCAAGTGAAAGCAACATGCGTGTCAATAATAAATGAAATATAATAGGAAGAGAGGTAAGACTAGATAATGCAGAAATGCAAATGAGGGCAGTCTGACTCAGATTCAATAGTCTGGGTTTAAAGCCTTCTTGGGAAAATTCATTAAATTCCTTAACCTGGATTTCCTCATTTTTTGTAATGGAAGAAAGATTTCCTAGGCCTGCTTACCTCAGAAGATAATTTTGAAACCACAGTGAGTGAAAGTATGAAATAAAATTAAGAAAATTTTAAATAAAGGTAAATACAAGATATTTTATTCATCTGTCAGAAATATTCTGGAACAAAAAAGAAGAATCAATTGTTGATTCATTTAAAATTAAATTCATTAGCTGACACAGTTCCTCACTTCCTACCTTATGCAATTTCTTCATTTGGATTTTACCACAAAACCTTTTCCTGCATTTCTTCTTATCTTACCAGATACATCTAGATTTTCTTTGCTGATTACCCCTTTTCTCTTTCCCCTGGCATCCTTTAATATTGAAACTCTCCTGGGCTACTCTTTGCTCATTTTTGCCTTTTCTGCCTATCCTCACTCCTCAGTTAAAAATTCTGAAATGTCTCCTCATTTTCCTCACAGCATGGATAGATCTAGGTTTTGTGGTGACTGACGTGTTTATATAGCTTGGATGCCCTCTTTAAAAAATAATACAATTTTATCTCCAGAAGTTAGTATTTTAAAGGATCCAAAAGTAATAAAAAAAAGAATCACAGCCAAATTACAAACTAAAAAAAAAAAAAAGTTTCTATTAACTGCCTGGTAATTCTTTCCTTTTTTTTCTTTTTCTTTATTTCTTTTTTTGTTGTTCATTCTTTGATCTCTTCAAAAGGCAATAATTTTGTAATATATCCTATAGAGACAGAAAAGATAATTTAATCTTGATTTAATCTTTTCTCTAGTATGGCTAAATTTTGTTTATTATTATTATTAGTTTAATTGTTTTTTCTTCAGCATCACAATTTATTATTGGTAATTTCATGGAAATGTGTATGATTGTCATAAGACTACATTTCATTGATTAGTTTCTAGCTGCATATATTTCAAATTTTGCCACATTGCCTGGTGCCATAGGACACTTTCATATTATAATACAAGCTGTACTTTCAAAGCATGATGTGCCAGAGAGTCTGTGGAGTGGGGATAGGATGTTATTCTTATATGCAGAACTGACTGAAACATAAATAAGTATATCCACTAAACCCAAAATAATGTATCTTAACTCTACTTCCAGGGCTTTCGAAGGAACCAAGGAGAAAAAGGAGCCTTGAAGCCTAAGCCTTATTATCTTCATGATAAAAGCCAGAGGCCTTACAATGATCTTCAAAGACCTGGATCATCTCCGCACCCCTAAAATCTCTCCATTCTCTCCTTCCAGTGTCTCGTTGCTCCTTACCCTGGCCTGGCCTTCTTCTGTTCCTTTAGCATCACAGGAGCACTCAGTCTCAAGACTCTGTTTCCTTTTGCAGGAATGTTTTTCCTCTTCCTCCTCTATTCATCTGTGTCACCATCTTTGCAATCTACCTCCTTCAAGTCTTGACTCAGGTTTACCTTCCTATGAGACCTATCCCCATTACTCCCAATCCTCTATACTCTGCTGTGCTTTTTCTTTTATCCATGGCATCAATCACTTTCTGATACAATATATAATTGCTCATTGGTTGTGTTTACTATCTGAATCTCTTTCTCTGGAAGGTAAGCTATATGAGGGCAGAGAGCTTTGTTTTTGCTCACTGATACATGTCCAAAGCATAGAACAGTATCTGGCACATTGTAAGCTCCCAATAAATATGTGAATGAATGGATAATGTCTATTGAATACGCCAAATGTAATTTTGTTTTAACTTTCAAAACTACTTGAACAAATTTGCACCTTAAAAATATAGATATTTGAAATCAAGTAAGCTTTAATTTTTATTTTATAACATTTCCAATGTAACATTAGATTTATCAGGGTAAAAGAAGATCATGCTTCCTAATAAGTTTTAAACTTTTATTTTCCATTTAATTTTATATCTTTAATCTTTTTACAGTTGTGTTTGGTAGAAAATTATATTTTTATTCACACTTGTCATATATGTAATAGGCTCTTCTTAAATGTAGAAAGAATAATAACTAAGTTCCTTCTGTCTCCAGAAACATCATTGAGAGACAGAAAAAATTGTCATTAGTCTGACCTTAAAGATACTGTATACATCATCTCCCTCCTCTCCCCTGCAGAAAAGCACAATAAGATTCACTTATACAGTCAACTGACTTGACTTTTGGAATATTTTATCTAATTTCTCACTAAATACTAAAATACTATAATATTTACTTCCATTTACCGCCCAAATCTTTTAATATATACTCTAACACTGCTGGTTTGGACAATCCTTCACCTTATAAATCTCACTCTGTGTGGTTAAACTTTAACTTCTCCATTGAAACTAATCTCTCAAATGTCACCACAACAATCTTCAAATCTAATTACCTTTTCTCATTGCTACTTGACCTGTCTGTGGCATCTAGTATCATTAAACCTCCATTTCTTGAAACTATTTTCCTCTTGTGTGATAAATTGAATTATGTACCCCAGTTTAGACATGTTCTTATTCTTAATCCACATTCCTGTGGATGTGAACCATTATAAATAGGATCTCTTGAAGTTGTTATTTTAAATTAAGGTGTGGCTCAACTGAGCAAGATTGGATCTTAATCCTAACTACTGGAGGCTTTAGAAGAGAAAGAAATCAGGCCTGAGAAACAGAAAGCCATGAGAAGGAGCCAGAAGCTGGAAATCAATGGAACCCAGAAGAGAAAGGAGAAGACATCTCAAGCAATGGGAAAGCCAAGGAACCCCAAGGTTTGCTGGCCAGCCAGTACCAGAATATTATACATTTGGGGGAGAAAGAGTTACCTTGCTTATGCCTCAATTTTGGACTTCTCATAGACTGAAAACCATGAGCCAATAAATTCCCATTGTTTAGACCAACTGTTGTATGGTATTTGTCACAGCAGCTTGGAAAACTAAGGTTCCTTCTTGTCCGTGACTCTAAATTTTCAGATTGTCCTACCTCTCTGACCACTGTTTCTATTTTTTCATTCGTCTTTCTCTCTCTATCCCTTAACTGTGGCTCTTGCCTAAGACTCCAACACTGGTCCTTGGATATTCCCTCCCTTTTCACTCTTTAAATACAGTCATATATTTTCAAGGCTATAAATATCATGTCTGACAGAGTCCCAAATCTGCAATCTCAGCAGTATTTTTCCTTCTGTATTCTTGTTCTACACTTCCACTTTGTACATGATAACCTTAGCTAACTCTTCTACTATTCTTTCCAACAGATGAGGTTCTTATCTTCAATGTCTTATTTTCAAGGTAGGAAACAAATATTAATAAATTCCTAAATTTATAAACATGTTAATTATAAATGTGATAAGTACCACAAAGGAGAAATACAGGGGAGTCTAGCCTAGAAAGGTTAGGCAGTGAAGGTTTCCCTCAGGAAGCAGAACAAATAACTTATGTGTAACAGTCCACTCATTCATTCACTCTTTCATTCAACAGGACCCAGTGCTTACAAGCTAGAAGGGTAAGCTCTATTAAGACATACTTACTTGTCATGCGATATTATTTGGGGTGGGAAATAGGCATTTAAACAAACAAACACAATACAGAGTAATATAACTGTGGTCTACACAAGTTGTAAAAATTCCTGAAGGAAGGTGATCCCAACTCAATATCCAGTAGGGCCAAACCACCTCAATGAGAGATGAAATGAACTATCTTTGAGATACGAAGTAATTGAGAATTCGAAGAAAAACAATTGTTAGAATATTTAAAAAATTCTCACTTTAAAAATAATCAGTGATAACAAAGAAATATAAATGGAAATTTTGGAACCAGGAGCACATAGGACAGCATGACCCTTGCAAATTCTATCATCATTCTCCTCTTTAACAATGATTTATCAGCAGTTGAGATGTGACATATTTGGCATAACTGGTAAGTTCTTAGCATAACTTGAGAACTACAGCTAGTCAAAAACATACAAAATGCTAAGCTGTCTAGTCAGCCAAAGTCTACAGTAACTTTTGTAGACAGTTTACCAACCTCTCTGAACTGACTAAATTGTATTAACCATTCTAATTTTGTATTCATGTGTGCCTCCCTCAGCAGACTGAGTTTCCCCAAGGCCATTTCTGTGTGTTATTCACCTCTGTGATTCTCAGCCCAAGAGATTGCCTGGCATATTTGTTTGAAGAATGAATGAAGATAGAACAAGTCCATTATTTTGCAGAACTAAAATTAAGTGGAAAGTGGTATGAAAGCACCAAAATGATTTTTCTGTAACACAACTGTGGCATAATTATATATGCTTTTCAAAAATTTTTTAGCTTTACATTTATTTTACTTGCAGTTCTTTTCATCTTCAGTGTGTTTAACATTTTAAGCTATACGTTTGTGAAACACAAATTCTCTTTCTACAGACTGAGATCATCTGAATGGATATTATTATTATTATAGCTCTTACTTTTAGATCTGATTTAATTCAATATTATATGGGATTCAATACTTGAAAAAGTTTGAAAATTGGCCTACACACATTTGTATGGAAGAGAATCAGTATATATTTTTCTAAATGGGGCATTACATGTTGTAATGTGATTTTGTAAGATAGGCACCTTATATTGTCAAGCTTCAGTAGGCTGTAAATGAGTTAGAAGAAAAGTGTGATTAGATATTTAAAACTTCTAGCAAAAACTGTGCTTTTAACTCAAATGCTTGCAAAGAAAATAATTTCATGGTAACACATGACATTATTTAGAAATTTAGTATAATTCAATTCATAAGGGCATGAGTCTTTTTATGAAGGAAAAACATGTGCATTTAGCAATCTATAGCCTATTCTATCTCAAACAGTCATGCTACAAAGCTTTTATGAGAGCTAGTGATTTCTCTGTGACATCATTCAAATATTTCATATATATAACCATCAAAAATTCACTGGAGTTCCTTATGGTTTATATTTATAGTGTCATCCAGTAGCACTTTTTCAATGAGGAAATGCATTGCCAATATGGTAGCCACTAGCTACCTGTAGCTACTGAGTATTTGAAATGGCTATTACAACTGAAGAACTGAATTTCAATTAAATTAAATTTTCATTTAAACAGCCATCAATGGCTGGTGGCTACTGTATTGAATGATGCAGCTTCAATGGGCAAAGCTCCTCTCAGACTACTGACTCCCTACCCTCGGGTAAAATTAAGTCAGTTTTTAAATAACATCAATGTTTAGAAATAATAAAAACAAAATAAAACCAAACATAAAGCTTCTTGACATTAACAAGAGTTGTATCATGAGAAAATCTCAGTTTCCTAACTTCCAAAATACATCTAGAAAAAATAATCTGAGTCTCTAAATTGCAATAGGGAAACTCTGAGCAACATAAATGACCCCTCATACTCTTAATGAATATTGCTATGTAAGCATTGTGCCATGGAGAACACATAAAACGATGTTGACATGCAGGTGACGGGCAGTTGATTTGGTTTATGGAGCCCTAAAGTTGATGAATCGTATTCATGTTTTGGAAAAATTACAAATTACCACATTTGAAGGTCCTGCAAGTTGTTCACAATTAGTCCAAACAGAGAATGTTAAATTCATCATTGAGAAAACTTCTATATGGAAAAGCTAAAGTATAGATATTTCTTTGAGGACAAAGCAAAGAGCTATCACCTTCTGCTCCTGCAAATTCCCATTCCGCTAACAGTAGCTATCTTTTTCACAGTGTAGTAACGAAGAGCAGTGTTTAAAGTTATATTCTCAAAATCCCTCCCCAATATAGTTTATTACTACTCACGTGAAGTCATAATTAGTTTTGTCATTGTGGGAGTTTCACATCCAGGTTGTTAGGGTACTTTTGGTATGTAAGAAGCACCAGAGCACCCATGTCAAGACAGTGGGTAAAGCAATAAATATTGGCTGGGCATCTTTCATAGCCATAGCTGCACTACCCACTACGATAAGGCATGAGCTATGCAAATAGAAGTAACTGCAGGAACTAAGAGGATGTTTATGATGACAAGCATTCCTAAATAGACAAGGAATAATAGAAAATGCATACAAAGAATTGTGGTGAGGATTAAATTGAAGTAATTGAGGTTTCACAGGAAATGGGTTATTGAGAGGAATAAAGTCTGCCCAAACATGCTGGCAAGTATTTGGCATCTCAGAGGTCTATAATTCATAAATAGGTGACACTGCAGGTGAAAGGTAGGACTATAATACTAAAAGAGACTGAAGAACCAAACCAGTCACCTGGAGTTTAGTAGTACCAGGGAAAAACTTACTTACCAAAACTAGGATGCAGGATCAGGACCAAACCACCAGAATGAGTGAGGTTTTTCTGAAACTGGTTGTGCTGATTTGTAGTTCCATGCCACCTTCTTGCCTAAATTAAGGTTCTCCAAGAGGCCTTGGAGAACTTGTAGATTAGAATTTATTGGCCTCAGCTCTGTTGATAGGGAGGAGTCAGATGCTGGGGAGTAGGCAGGGTTTGACATGCCCCAGTTGGCTGTGATTCTCATCGTTCAAATTCTTCTCAAGGTCCTTACTTACAATGTTCCTGTGAAGCTTTCTCCCAATTTTCTTTAAAGACTTACAAAAACATAAATTAACAAATTCTTTTTATATTTTATTTTTGTTTTGAAATTTCAGACTAGCCAAAAGTTGTAAAAAGAGAACAGAGAATTCCTGTTTATTCTTCATTCACTTTCTCCATTTTGTTAACATCTTTCACAAGCACTGAACAGTTACCCAAATAAATCTACAGACTTTATTCAAATTTTCCCAATTGTCCCACTAGCTCAAATTTTGCAAACTTTCCCACAAATGTTCTGTTTCTGGTCACAGATCTAATCCAAGTCACATATTGCATTCAGTTGACACATCACCTTAGCATCCTCCAATCTGCAACATTCCTTTCTTTCTTCATATGACCTTTTCACATTTGAAGTGTACTGGGTAGATAGTTTGTTGACTGTCCCCAATTTACATTTGTCTGAGGTTTCCTCATGTTGAAAATCAGGTTATGCATTTTTTATTGGCAATAATACCATCGAGGTGATGTTTGTTTAATCCTTCCCAGTGTTTCACGTCAAGAGATTCATCATTATGTCTCATTACTGGTGATACTAACTTTGACCACTTGGTTTAGGTGGTGTCTGTGAGGTGTCTACTATAAAGTTATTATTTTTCCTTTTGCAACTAATAAGTTTTGTGAGGATACATTTTGACTTTGCAAATATCCTATTTCATATCTTACTTCCACTCACTAATATTGGCATCTATTGGTGATTCTAAATCATCACTCTTGATGATGTATGTGTTTGCTAAACAGTGAATTTCTATTTACATTATTTTTTCTACATTTTAAATTCTATACAGAGCACTGTCAGTTCTCACTTTGTTACTCTTTATTTTTTAATTTCACTTATATTCAAGGATATTTATTTTATTCTAATGGTAATACTCCATTATGATCAGTATTCATTTTGTTGCTCTTTTATTTTCTTGCAACAGAAGATACCAAAAAATAAATATCAAATTTTATTTTTTAATTTGTATAATAAAATCACCAAACATTACAAATATGTTTGCATGTCTATATATGAGTTTTTTGAATGTATATGAGTTGTGTCTAAAAGCATAAAAAATATCTGGCAAATGAAAAAGTTAATTATCCCTTTTCCTCCATGTTTAGACATAGTCTAAATAGAACATTTTTAATAATGTCACTTAATAACTGGTATTGAAAATTGAAAATACAATTCTAGTATTACAGAAAATATATTTAATATGTATTTATGTTCATTTTGTTAATTCTGAAATCATTATGTCTTAAAAATATTTGTAAATCAAGGGCCAGTGTATGGGGTACTGAAATCATATTTATAAAAAGAGGATGCTCAACATGGCTTGTAAATTTATGTCAAAAGTGTTATATAGATATGTTGCTGCTTATCAACTAGACTAACTAGATATATATCATTCTTGCACTGAGTTTCTATACATCATTTTTTTCAATTAGTTATTGATGAGCTTATAACTCAGGAATGGTAGAGCAAAACAAAGTTAGAAAATCATGATGAAAGGTCATCAATAACTTTGTGAATGTATTCACAGTTTTCCAATCAAATATATTATTCATGCAACACTGGATTCAATGCATATTATATCATCATATAGTGGGAGTGGGGGTGGAGATTTGTTTCACTTGATTTAGAAGAATCTATTTCAAACAATTGTTTCCAACCTATTAGATAGCTGTCAAATGTACTTCAAAATCTTACTAACCTCAATTAGAATAACTCAAATCCCCAGTTTTAAACTCTTTTTTTCCTGTGACACTCCACTGATTTCTTTAGAATACATTTAGATGTTGTAGTCTGTATTTGTGTGTGTATGTGTGTGTGCGCTTGCAGAGGTGCTGAAAACAACAGGGTTATCAGCTTCCATTTTGCATAGCATGGACTAACTCGGTAACAACTACTCTTTCTTATCACTATTATTTTTACAACAGAAAAGACACTTTAACGCTAAAATATAGGAAGAATATTGTGCCAGTTTGAATGTATTATGTCCCCCAGAAAAAGCCATATGCTTTGGTGCAATCTTGTGGGGCAGACATAATAGTGGGGATTAAGTTGGAACGTTTGGATTAGGTCGTTTGCATGGAGATGCGCCCCACCCAACTGTAGATGATAACTGATGGGATATTTCCATGGAGGCATTACCCCACCCATTCAGGGTGGGCCTTGATCAGTGGAGCCATATAAATGAGCTGACTCAAAGAGAAGGAACTCAGTGCAGCTGTGAGTGATATTTTGAAGAGGAGCAAGCTTGCTAGAGAGGAACGTCCTGGGAGAAAGCCATTTTGAAACCAGAACTTTGGAGCAGACACCAGCCATGTGCCTTCCCAGCTAACAAAGGTTTTCTGGACGCCATTGGCCATCCTCCAGTGAAGCATTAGCAAACTAGAACAGATTTTGGTACCAGAGAAGTGGGGTGCTTTTGCTGCTGAGTTTGCAAATACCAAACATGTTGGAACGGCTTTTTAAATGGATAAGGGGAGGACTCTGAAAGAATTATGAGGAGCTTGATAGAAAAGGCCTAAACTGCTTTGAAGAGACTGTTTGTAGAAATATAGACTCTAAAGATACTTCTGATGAGGACTTGAACAGAAATGATGAATGTGTTGTTGCAAACTGGAAGAAAGGCAATCCTTGTTTTAAAGTGGCAGAGAATTTGGCAAAATTGAGTCCTGGTGTCAGATGAAAGGAAGACTTTGAAAGTGACAATCTGGAATACTTAGCTGAGGAGATCTCCAGACTACATTTGGAGGATGTACCCTGGCTTCTCCTTGCAGCTTATAGTACAATGCAAGCAGAGAGAGAGAAACTTAGAACTGAACACTTGGATTCAAAGAAACCAGAAACTGATGGTTTGGAAAATTCCAGCCTTCCAGGGGGTGGATCACCAGAAGCTACAGCCCAACATGAGGATGTAACCAAACATGGATCCCAGCCATCATTTCAGTACAAGCCAAGATTGGAGATGGAATTATCCAGAAAGGATTTGTGGAAACTCCTATTGCCTGATGGCTTTGACCCCTGCATGCTTCATGCAAAGCCAACAGAATTTTTGCTAGATCTTTACAGACAGAGCGGCTGCCAGTTGGGACTGGAGGAGAAAGACAAGGAACAAATTGAAGGAAAAATTTCTTCAAAGACAGAGCCATGGAGGTTGAGGTCTGGAATCAAGAGGCCTTGGGCTGGGAGAGTGGAGCAGCCCACACACATGGAAAAGGTGAGTTTGCCCCAGAGGTCGAGGGTGGGCATTCCACCTCGATGCTCTGGAAGAGTTTTGCCACCCGAGGTCCCAAAGAGGGTGGAGCACATTCCCAGGGAATTGGGGAAAGCCTGGCTGCCACCACACTGTTCTGAAGGGGTTGAGCGTGTGCCCCGGAGATGGAAGGGAATCCGGGAGCTGCCCCAATGTTTGAGGAGGGGGGCTGGCGAGAAGGTGGTCTCCCCAATGTGTGGATATGTTGGAGCACTCACCTAAGCATTTGGAGAGGAAAGGGCTGCCACAAAGGCCCTTAGGAAGGGTTAGGCTCCCACTGTCTCAAGCCCCAAGGATGCAACGTTGTTCTGTAAATGACTCTCAGACTTTGAAATCTAATGGTGTTTGTCCTGCGGGTTTTAGGAACTGCTTTGGTCCTGTTAACCCTGTTTTCCTTACTGTTTCTCCTTATGGCAATGGGAATGTTTATCCTATGAATGTCCCTCCTTTGTATATTGGAAGCATATAACTTGTTTTAAGTCCACAGATCCAAAGCTAAAGGAAAAGTATGCCTTAGGACTGACCACACCTATATTTGATTTTGATGGGATCTTGTACTTAACTGTTGTTACTGAAATGATTTAAGTTTCTGTGGTATTGTGGGATGAATGTATTTTGTATTTGGAAAAAATATGTTTTTCTGGGGTCCAGGGGGTGGAATGCGCCAGTCTGAATGTATTATGTCCCCCAGAAAAAGCCATATTCTTTGATGCAATCTTGTGGGGCAGACATAATAGTGGGGATTAAGTTGGAATGTTTGCATTAGGTTGTTTGCATGGAGATGCACCCCACCCAACTGTAGATGATAATTGATGGGATATTTCCATGGAGGCATGGCCCCACCCATTCAGGGTGGGCCTTGATCAGTGGAGCCATATAAATGAGCTGACTCAAAGAGAAGGAACTCAGTGCAGCTGTGAGTGACATTTTGAAGAGGAGCAAGCTTGCTAGAGAGGAATGTCCTGGGAGAAAGCCATTTTGAAACCAGAACTTTGGAGCACATGCCAGCCATGTGCTTTCCCAGCTAACAGAGGTTTTCCGGACGCCATTGGCCATCCTCCAGTGAAGGTACCCGATTACTGATGTGTTACCTTGGACACTTTGTGGACTTAAGACTGTAACTGTGTAGCCAAATAAATCCCCTTTTTATAAAAGCCAATCCATCTCTGGTGTTTTGCATTCCGCAGCATTAGCAAACTAGAACAAATATAGTCTCAGAATCTTGCACAGTTCTTTAAATTTAATACATTTAGCTTTGTGACAACCTCCCTACATTGCTCTTATTTTTCTCATTTCACTACGGATTGATGAACAGAAGATATGAATGAAATATCTCTCATAGTACTAATAACACTAGTAAAGAAACAATAAAATAGTAAGAATGGGGTGCAACTATTAAATTATTAACTATTTTGAGAGTAGTTGGAGGTCTAATTTTGCAAGAACCATATCTTTTCAGACATTTTTGCTTCTCTTGCAGATACACTGATTTTTTAAAAATATAGGAAAGCCATGTGATAAAGTGTTAGTGTGACTCTAATTCTTACCAAAAAAGAAGAATGATACAGAGCTCAGGGTAGGTGGACAAGCTTGCTGACTGTTCTTAGAACTTGTGTGAGGTCTTAAATTATCTATGAAAAGACTCTCTACACCAATATCTAAGAGCCTTAAGGTCTGCTTCCCACCGGCTCTCCCTTAGCAGCTTTCTGCATTGTGGTGCTACCTCTTGCTTTCCCAAGACTTCACACCTGGATTTGGTCTCACCGTCTAGACTTCAGTTGATGTTTCTTTTGGATGGTCTTGCTCTTGAACTTGGTTTTCACCAAACTCTGTCTCTCAGTAACAACTGGCTTCAGGATTTAAAACCCATGGGCTAGTCCCACCCTCACTTTCATATCTAGTGTGAACTCTCAGGATATAATATATCAAAGCCAACAACTTCTAGCTCTCTAAAATGTACTTCAGGCCTGTAAATCTCTGCCACTGCCTGCATTTTACTGCTCTGCTACTGGTATGTCCCACTGACTCTGTCCCCATGTCTCATCCCAGGCCTCAAAGAGGGGTTATTTCTGAATTGGGTAGAACTCTCTGAGTGGTGGAGACTTGACTTCAGGTTGAGGAATATATTAACTTGTGGATTTCTAGAAGCTTTAAGGACTAAGCTTGCCTTACTTTTCCACCTGATCCAACAATGAATTTTAATAAATGCCCCTTGTTGGGGTTACATTCTATCCGAGGTCATGGGAAAGTCTGTTGAGAGGTGATGTTGATTGTAACTTGCTCTGTGTCCTTTCCTCTGACTGAATGCCCATGAGATAAATCTTTTGGAAACTCTTTAAGTTTCAGCAAACTTGAGATTTCTTGAACCACTATTGTTTAGGGTCATCAACCTTTCACTCACTGCTTACTAACCTGCTGTGCCAAAGATAATAGACAAATTTGTGACATGTGAAGGAATGTTATTATCTATATGGACACAAAGGAGCTATTTCTCATCCAGATCTAATTTCTGTCAGGCAGCCACAATTCCATGTAGCCTCTTTCTCCCCCGCTTCTGATCATGAGGGGAATGACAGCTAAAGCTTTACTCAGAAAGAACCTTCATTCAGAAAGCCATGGTCACCCATCCATGCCTCTAGCTGACACTGGTTATTGACATTGGTTAGAATCAGACACCTACATGCCACGTAACCTTTGAGCAACAGAATGCCAGGGCAGTTTTGGGTGCAATTGGCAGAAAATCCAATATAACTTGGATTAAGAAATAAAATGAAATTTATGGCTCATAAAATTGAAAAAGGTGAAGGTAGCTATAATTTCATGCACACCTAGAATTAGGCTTCAGATGATGTGATCAGAACTTGATTTTTCTTGGTTATGACTTGTGTACTGTCAGAGGTGTTGGTTCGTTGTGAATTTAGCCTGTTATTTTCCAAATGACTTCCAATACCATGTTTCAGTGGCTTCCATTTGGCTACATGCTTGATCCAAGATTTGGGGACAATGGAATGAGATGGGATGTTTGGCTGGGCTTGATTCACATTCTCTATCTTCAGAACCAAGAATGGATCACCTAAACACATGATTAAAAATGAGGAGCATGTCCATTTTCAAGAAAAGTTTAGTTATTAACTGAAGACATAGGATGGATGGATGCTGGGGCCATAGCAACAAACATCCAGAAAAGATCAGAATACTCAGATAGCCTGATACATGAAAATGACTGGACACCAGTTAAAGAAATGTTATGGGCCATGAACAGCTAAAGTTCAGTGTCAGTAAATTTGTTCCCCGGGAATTATCCCACTTCCTCCAGAAAGCAAAAAAGGAATTTTGTTAAAGTATCATTACTTCTCTTCCTTTTTGTTGTTTCTGAATATATATTATTTCTAGGCAAAAAATTAAATTTGCTATCCTATATACTTGTTAGTTTGCATCAGTAGATAATGATTGGTATGTAAGTTCACAGAGTTTTATGGTTTTAAGCAAAGCAATAAGTGAGAAGTAACTTTGCCCTTGGCAAATTCAAATAGATAAAACAATTTTGTTTCAAAATAATTAAGACTCAGTTTCTAAATTTCATGCTCAGATATGCTTGCTCAAACTCTTCTTAATTCTTCTTGCAAAGAATCTATGACCTTGCCTGTTATTCATTGTATATACTCATTTTGCAGCTATTATTCATGAGACAGAAAGCTAGGTGCTATTTGACATACATTATATAAAATATGATCTTTGTCCTCCAGATGTTTACAATTTAATTAAATTTTCAGTGCTGTCAAAGGACCAAGAAGAAAGTCAACACTTGCTTGGAAGTGCTCTTTGTCACTTTTTAGGGCTTCTTCACTTGAGCTAATTTGATGCCTGTAATGGATTGGAATAAAATTAACTGATTTGAGTATTCCATTTAGAATTTCCAGACCATATGAGTAATCATCCCCACAACCTCAATACCAGAGAAAATTGCACAGTCCAGAGGAATTATATGAGGAGCTTAGGCATGAAATAGAATAAAATGAGAAAGGTATGAATAATTAGCCTTCTAAAGCACAAATGCTTTCAACACGGGATATACCTTTAGTCTCTACAGTAAAGAGGTTAATGATTAAATTATGTTCTTCCATTTCAGACATTTTTCAGATCTTCATTTTATTTCAAAATTTCCATAATGAGCATGTTGTGGCTGTCAGAAATTGACTTCATTGCTTAAACTTTCATAGTCACATCACTGACTTTCAACTCCCAAATCTTAAACTTCCAGTCACTCCCTGTAATTACTTCACCCAGTCACACCTGTCATAAATCATCTCAGAAAATCTCTTGTGGAGTCACAACATTTGAAGGGCAGAGAAAAAGAAGTGAAGCCTCTGTTAACATTGTCATTCTTAGCTTACTTGACTTGAATTGGGAAAATGTTGAGTTTTTCCCAAAACTATTGACCCACATGGGACCTCAGATAAAAATAAGGTAATAATCTTAGACAGAATAATTTTCCTTTCTTTGCAGCTTTGTACTTAAATTTGGTATGATCTTTAAAAAACATCTTGAACAAAGCAAGAAGGAGAACCAAACAAAAAGCCATTAATTTTACTTTACCAGATACTTCTTGCTTGTTAAAGTTTTTAAAACATCACAAAATGCCAGGCATTTTTCTCTAGCCACCAGCCACTTTTTATGATTAACAGAACTTGGGATATATTTATAAAACAAAACACACGGCAAACATTTTAATCTGAAGCCCCTGAGTAAATATTTTATGATAATTTCTACCCCAAGTACCTATAACTTCCACCGAAAACCAACTTCTTAAATGCAGAAAACTGCTGGCAATATACTTGGCAGTAGTTGTCAGGGTGAGATGATGCTTGGCATAGGTTCTTTGCTTTTGGAGTTATAGGGATTAGAGGAAGGAGAGCTGAAAAATGGCTATTAATTAGTTTTCATAGATACACCAAATCTACAAGATCATTTATAGAGCTGGTCACTTCTGAGGGTAATACTACCAGTCAATATCCAGGCTTTCAAAGACAGAGCAGACCTCTGTTCAGATGGTAAGCTAGTGGTAAGCTTTCTAGTGAAACCTCAGAAGTTAGTTAAGATGTGGGGATTCATTTTAGATATTCGGAGATTGATTAACTCTTCAGAGTCTCTTTAGTACATAATTTTTTCATTACTCTCTTGTAATATCTCCTTAACCCTAGCCATATAAATATGAATTGCTGTAACATGACACAAAAATCATTAGTTGTATGTGAAAGCTAGGAACTCTAAGTCATCTTGGATGACAATGGCCAAAAAATGGCTGGTACAATTGTTTCAACAAAGACGAACCTGTGCAAAAAAGCAGGAGTAGTCTGACTAAGCAATAGTACAAATACACCATTCTATATGAGGTTTCTTACTAAATCATGATGAAAAGCCCTTGATGAGTATGCTCTGATCCCTTGGAAAGTAGAACATGTGGTTCTAGAGGTTCTTGCACCTAACTCCTGGCTCTAGTTAAATGTTGGTAAGTAATGTCAGTACTTTAGCTAGAAATTACAAAGCTCTATGCTTCCTTGTTATTATTTCAGTACCCACACAGCACCAAGAACAGTTTTGGGGATATGAAGGACTCGGATGTGTTGACTTAAATATCTTCTCAGTGAGGATGTATCTGTCCTCAATATTTGTGTTAGGCAATAATTTTACACTTCTACATCCTCTAAGTCACATGACAAAAGTATGTCTCGTTAGAAGACGGAAGAAGATGGTTGCATAGAGATGAGTGGAAGCTAGTTTGTCCCCTTGGAACAACTAATAAACAACCAGGAACAACTAGTATATTATCTGGAATAACTGTGGGGAACAAATGTGACTGTCCACTCATGATACACCAACTTGAATTGGGAGGAATGCCTGAGATCACAGCATAAAATCTGTAAATAAAAAGAGCGGATCCAAGCCGGGACCCTTCTTCCCCCACTGCCTGAACTGCAAAGCCTCGTGTGCTAGAGAGAAGCACTCTCTGAGCAAGTGAGTATAGCTCAGCTGAGCTCCAACTGGGGTTTTAATTAACAAATGTGGACTACTCAAAAGAACATATGAATCCCCAACAAGCAGACAGAGGTTTTTGGTGATGACTGTCCTTGGAGAGCTGGAGTGTGGCCATGGACTGGCCCTGAAGGGGACCTTCTGTCCCTTTTTTGGCTCAGTGGAGAAAGCCTCAGCCATTTCCAGTTCCCATTGCTCTGACCAAGACAAGGGTGGAGATAGCATAGGCAGAGAGACTATTCAAATGTAAATGACCTCTCCCTAGGGTCTATATTTTACCTAAGAGGAAGAAGAAGTGGTGCCCCAGCTCTACTAACCCCCTTCCATTCAGAACAAGACCCCAGAGCCTGGGGGAAAACAGCCACAAGCCACACCTCTTTAACACCAGTCTGGAGCTACAGGCTGACAGGTGCCATCTGCTGGGCAGAAAAGCACAGTGATTTGAGGCCTCACAGGGTGTACCAATCTTCTAAGACACCTTCAGGGAAACCAGATACTATTCCCTCCTTCCAAGACCTGAGCCCATTCTGGTCTGGGAAAACCTGATTGTGGTAACCAAGGAAACCATGCCTAGACAACAGAAAACTACAACATACGCTAAGGAAAATGAAGTTATGGCCCAATCAAAGGAACAAACTTACACTTGAACTGAGACATAGGAATTTAAACAACTATTACTAAATCAATTCAAAAAGTTTACAGAAGGTATGGCAAAAGAGATGAAGCATATAATGAAAACACTGGGCGTACATAAGGTAGAAATTGAAAGTCTGAAAAAACAACTGGCAGAATCTATGGAAATGAAAGGTACAACACAGGAGATGAAAGACACAATGGAAACATACAACAGTAGATCTCAAGAGGCAAAAGAAAACACTCAGGAACTGGAGAACTAGGCACCTGAAAGCCTGCACACAAAAGAACAGATAGAGAAAAGAATGAAAAAATGTGAGCAATGTCTCCAGGAACTTAAGTATAAAATGAAATGCAGGAATGTACGTGTCATTGGTGTCCCAGAAGGAGAAGAGAAGGGAAAGGGGCAGAAGCAATAATAGAGGACATAATCAATGAAAATTTCCCATTTCTTATGGAAGACATAAAATTACAGATCCAAGAAGTGCAGCGTGCCCCAAACAGAAGAGATCTGAATAGGCCTATTCCAAGACACTTAATAATCAGATTATCAAACATCAAAGATAAAGAGAGAATCCTGAAAGTAGCAAGAGAAAAGTGATCCATCACATACAAAGGAAGCTTGATAAGACAATATGCAGATTTCTCAATAGAAACTATGGAGGCAAGAAGGAAGTGGGTTGATATATTTAAGATACTGAAAGAGAAAAACCACTAACCAAGAATCCTATATCTGGCAAAACTGTCCTTCAAATATGAGGGAGAGCTTAAAATATTCTCTGACAAACAGACAATGACAGAGTTTGTGAACAAGATACCTGCTTTACAGGAAACACTAAAGGAAGCACTATAGACAGAAAGGAAAAGACAAAGATGACTGTGAGCATGGTTGAAGAAGGAAGGTTAGGACCATGTGGGACACCAGAAGGAAAGGCAAAAGATAAAGACTGGGACTGTATAACTCAGTGAAACCTAGGGTGCTCAATGATTGTAATAAAAGGTACAAATATGTTTTTACATGAGGCAGAACAAATGAATGTCAACAATGCAAGGTATTAATGATAGGGTGGGATTGGGGGGGAAATACAATTAATGCAAACTAGAGACTATATGCTTCCTTAATATAACAAAGGCAATATACCAAACCTAAATGCATATGGGGGGAGAGGGACATAGGGGAAGGATATGGGACTCCTGGCATTAGTGATGTTGTCTAACTCTTTATTTTACTTTAGTTTAATGCTATCTTTCCTTTTGTTGCTTTCCAGCTGTCATGTTTCTCCCTCTCTCTCTCTCTCTCTCTCTTTTATTTTTCTTTTGTCTCCCTAACTTCTTTAACTCTTCCCCCTTCTTTGTGGAAGAAATGGAAATGTCCTTATATAGATAGTGACAATGGTGCTGAATACATAAATACATGACTATACAGGGAACCAGTAATTGTTTACTTAGGATGGACTGTATGGTGTGTGAACAAACAGTCTTAATTGGGTTGATGAAGAAATCTTGAGGGCATTATGTTGAGTGAAATAAGGCAGACATATAAGCACAAATATTGCAGGGTGTCACTGACAGGAACTAATGATAATATGTAAACTCATAGACATGAAATATAAGTTACCAGGATATAGAACGAGGATAAAGAAGGGTGAGCGTTTGCTTATTATGAGCAGAATGTTCAACTAGGTTGAACTTCAATGTTTGGAAATGGACAGAGGTGATGGTAGCACCTTGTGAGAATAACTAACAGTGCTGAATGGTGTGTGAAGGTGGTGGAAAGGGTAAGCTCAGAGTCACATATGTCACCAGAAGGAAAATTGGAGGTTAAAAGATGGGAATGTATAAAACAGTGAATCTTGTGGTGGACAATGTCTGTGATTAACAGTACAAATATTAGAAATCTCTCTCATGAACTAGAGCAAATGTATGACACTATAACAAGAAGTTAATAGTAGAGGGGCATATAGGAAAAAAATATGCCTATTGCAAACTATATACTATAGTTAGTAGTATTTTAACATTCTTTCATCAACAGTAACAAATGTACCATACCAAAACTATGAATCAATAATGGAGGCAGGGTGGTTAGGGGTATGGGAGGATTTGAGTTTCCTTTTTTTGTCTTTATTTCTTTTCTGGAGTAATGAAAATGTTCTAAAAATTGAAAAAAAAATAATTTTGGTGATGGATGCACAGCTGTATGATGATACCATGGGCAATTGATTGTATACTTTGGATCTTTGAATAATTGTATGGTATGTGAACAATTTTCATTAAAAAATAAATAAAAATATCTCTTTATATATTATGTGATTAAAATTAAAATTTGGTATTTTGAAACTTTACATAAAATGCTTAATTTATGTTTATGTTAATATTTTAGACTAATATAGTAAAATATATTATATTTTATTTACTATGTTAAATAATACAACATAAAAAAGCAGAAAGGACATAAAATATTTTATATAGTAACCATATAAAACTCACATCAGGATTCTTCTGAAATTTATTAGTGTAAGTCTGGATGTTATGGTCCTTGGCTATCAGCTTCCTGAACTCATCAGTGTTGATCTGACATATATGTATTCAGTTATCTGATAGTGTATTGGTTTCACAAATAATTTAATTTATTTCCCATCCTCCTTCATTGCATTAAATGCCACCAATTGCTTAAGCCTGAAATGTGAGGATAAACCTTGACTCTTTGCTTTTCTTAAACTCCCCATCCCCATAACTGATATGTCAATAAGCCTTGGCTATTTATTTATACAGGATCCCCAAGGGAAGCAGAATTCATCCCAAAATGTTCAAATAAAAATATTTCAGTAAAGGGACTACTACAATTATGTGAACAGAATTAAGGGAACAAATAAATGTTGGGTAGGCAACCAGAGACTAACAACATTAGGAAGCCATTAATGTCCTGGGGGACTGAAGGGATAAAGGGAGAAAGGAGTGTTAGCAGAATCAGGAAGACCTCAAATGGTAGAGTCCACATGGGAGAAGATGTAGTCGTGGAGAGATGTGGCTACTGTCAGAGCTGATGCTACAGTAGGAAGTAGGTGGGGAAAGAAATACTTCCCACTTTCCAATTTCCTGCCAAGTCTCCTGTTAGCCAAACCCAATGGGGAATCTTCTGAAAGAGAGCATGGCTGTACGGTCCGGAGGATCAGCCTCCTGGCTGATAGGATAGGCAGAAAAGGATGAAAAAGATTGAGGGCTGATGGGACAAATTGAGAATAAACAGCAACTGTTGTACTTTGAAAATACATCCATTATATAATTTTGTTTATATAATCATATAATTTTGTATATAATGACATTTAGAAAATATAATATGTCCTCTTTTCTTCATCTCACTGGAGCTACCCTACTCTAAGCCACTATCACTTCTTAGCAGATCCACTGCAATAGCTTCCCAACAGCTCATTCCATAACCGTGCATGTCTAGCTCCCAATTATCAGAGTGATCTTTTTAAAAAATCAGATTACAAATTTTGCTGACTTAAAACTCTTCCATAAGACTGTTGCTGCAAAAGAGAGGCTAGTCCTGCCTATAATTGTGCCTAAGAGCCTCCTTCCGAATGCCTCTTTGTTGCTCAGATGTAGCCCTCTCTCTCTAGCTAAGCCAACTTGGCAGGTGAAATCACTGCCCTCCCTGCTACGTGGAATCAGATACCCAGGAAAGTGAATCTCCCTGGCAATGTGGAATATGACTCCCGGGGAGGAATGTAGACCCTGCATCATGGGATGGAGAACATCTTCCTGACCAAAAGAGGGAAATGAAAGGAAATGAAATAAGCTTCGGTGGCAGAGAGATTCCAAAACAAGCCGAGAGGTCACTCTGGTGGGCACTCTTATGCACAATATAGACAACCCTTTTTAGGTTCTAATGAATTGGGGTAGCTGGGGGTAGATACCTGAAACTATTAAACTACAACCCAGAACCCATGAATCTTGAAGACAATTGTATAAAAATGTGGCTTATGAGGGAGGACAGTGGGATTGGGGGGGCCATGGGGATCACAATCCCCTTTGTCTAGTTTGTGGATGGATGAGTGGAAAGGTGGGGGAAGGAAACAAACAAACAGACAAGGGCGCCCAGTGTTCTTTTTTACTTTAATTGCTCTTTTTCACTTTAATTATTATTCTTGCTATTTTTGTGTGTGTGCTAATGAAGGTGTCAGGGATTGATTTTGGTGATGAATGTGCAACTATGTAATGGTACTGTGAACAATCGAATGTATGATTTGTTTTGTATGGCTGTGTGGTATGTGAATATATATCAATAAAATGAATATTAAAAAAAAAACCTCTTCTTTAACTTCTCATCACACTTAGAATAAAACAGAAATTCTTTACCACATTGGGCACTAAGCACATGTTTGAAATAGGATGAAATGAGAGGGGATTTGAAATTCTTTTCCTTAGACTATCTGTTATGTTGACTACTGCCATATCATTATCTTCTCCTTTCTAGTCCATCACCCTCAGTAACAACCAAAGTTCTTGTCCAGACAACCTATTTATTCACACTGGAATGAAACCAGTGCATATCTGACTTTCTTGGACTTGATGAGGAGAAAAAAAGAAAAAATTCGGTTATTAAAATGCTTTGCCAAAAAGGTGTACAATGACATATTTCCCTTTCCTTGTCTGTCCCTCTATTTTACTACATATTCCCTCTTTTCAAATACCATGGATCCATTGAGAAGGCAGTACAGGCTTCTAAAGGTTTTTCTTGAAATTACAATATGTAAGAGTTCAAATATAATGTTGGCCCAACTCTTCATGTACAAGGAAAGAAAATGAGGCTTGGTAATATAAATGGATTTGTTCCATGTCAATAGAGGCAGATAATGTAGATTCTGTTTTAGAATCCATTTGCCCTGACTTCCAAGTCATTTTTCAAACAATCACTTTGGTTTTCTTCACAGTTTACAACATAATTTTGTATATGATGACATTTAGAAAATATAATGTAGTGCCTTTTCAAAATTTGATGCTTAAATTTGAGTCTTTTACTGCATGCTCAAAAAGCAAAATAATAAATATAATGTTCCTTCCTTTTTGCTTTATCAAATGCATACCATATTAAAATAAATTGTTTGGTCACTGGAAACACAACCCTGCCAATCACTAGTTACTGTTTGTAAAAGTCAGGGATGAGCATCAGTACATTGCTATTATGTCAGTCAGTGCTCTAGCAGCTAATAACACACTTCTAGGTTTCAGAATTGTTGCAGCCATGTGCACCGAAGCTTCCCACAGCAATCAACTTATAAGAGTCTAGTGTTGCTACAGTGAATTTTTATCAAGATCAGTGCAAATTTTGTCTTTAACTTTATTGTTGTTTGTCATGGTGAATGCTCATGTTCTAACAATAGTGGACAGATTTTGTTTGGAAATGGTAGAAGCTATAATGTGACTGTTTTCTTACAGAAAGTCAAATGCCTAACAGATAACAATTTAAAAATGGCCTCCCAAATAAACAAGTTTATAATTCATCTTTGTTTTGAGTGAAAATATCCTCTTGTTTTATCTAAGTTCTCTTCAGTACATTTAGCACAATAAATTTATTTTTAGAATATCATCAAATGATACTACTGACTCTTAATAACTAACATCACAAGTTAGAATTCTTTGCCTTTTGTTAGTTTTACTTTTTTTCTCTTTTCCCAGATGTAGCTCTTCTTTTCTATTTTATATCATGCTAAGTCCTGAGTTGCCATGCATTGCCACTTGATAGTATTCTACTCCCTCTCATGGAAAGAACTTTTACTGAGGATCTATTGTGTACCAAGCACAAGTTAGGCAATAAAAATGGAAAGATAAATAGGAATAGTTCATGTATTCAAGGAACTTATAATAGAGAATTAAACAATATTATGAAAGATGAGTGACATTCATTTACTAATTTCTTCAACCATAATCTATTATACAATATTAAAACTTCAGAGGAGATACAGAATTTGCATCAACTATTCAAAGATATCCAAACAAATCTCCTAAATCAATTCAAGGAGATGAAGGAAAATATGTACAAAGAGATAAAAGATATTAAGAAAACATTGGGTGAGCATAAAGAAGAATTTGAAAGAATAAAAAGAAACATGCCAGAAATTATGAGAATGAAAGGCACAATAGAAGAGATAAAAGCACACTAGAGGCATAACAGCAGATTTGAATAGGCAGAAGAAAGAATAGAGAGCTAGAAGACTAGACAGCAGGACCCTTATGGACAGAAGAACAGCTGGAGAAAATCATGGAAAAAATTGATCTCAGGGATTTGAATGACAACATGAAGTGCACTAATACATGCATCATGGGATGCCCAGAAGGAGAAGAGAAGGGAAAGAGGCAGAAAGAATATTGAGGACACAATAGCCAAAAATTTCACAACTCTTGTGAAAGACATAAATACACATGTCTGAGAAGCACAGTTTATTACAAACTGAATAAATCCTAACAGACCTACTCCAAGATATATACTTATCACAATGCCAAATGCCACAGGTAAAGAGAGAATCCTGAAAGCTGCAAGAGAAAAGCAATTTGTCATGTACAAGAGAACCAAAATAGGACTATTTTCTGATTTCTCATTAGAAACCATGGAAGTGAGAAGGCAGTGGTATGATATATTTAAGGTATTGAAAGAGAAAAACTGCTAGCCAAGAATACTTTATCTGGCAAAACTGTCCTTCAAGAATGAGGGACATGACTCCCAGAGCTGTAAATTTCCCTGGCAGCATGGGATATGACTCCTGGGGATTAGCCTGGACCCAGTATCAAGGGACTGAGAAAGGCTTCCTGGCCAAAAGGAGAAAGAGAAATGAAATAAAATTGTTTCATTGGCTGAGAGATTTCAAATGGAGTCGAGCAGTCATTCTTGAGGTTACTCTTATGTGCCATATAGATATCCCTTTTTAGTGTTCAGTGTATTGGAATAGCTAGAAGGAAATACCTGAAACTGTTGAACTGCTACACAGTAGCCTTGGTTCTTGAAGATGATTGTATAACTATGTAGCTTACACAGTGTGACCATGCGACTGTGAAAACCTTGTAGCTCATACTACCTTTATCCAGTGTATGGACAGATGAGTAGAAAAATGGGGACAAAAATTAAATGAATAATAGGGGGGATAGGGGGAATGAGATGTTTTGGATGTTCTTTTTAACTTTTATTTTTATTCTTATTTATATTCTTTGGGGAGTGTACTGGTTTGAATGTATTATGTCCCCCAGAAAAAGCCATATTCTTTGATGCAATCTTGTGGGGCAGACATATTAGTGGGGATTAAGTTGGAACATTTCGATTACGTTGTTTCTATGGAAATGTGCCCCACCCAACTGTGGGTGATAACTCTGACTGTATAATTCCCATGGCAGTGCGGCCTCACCCATTCAGCATGGGCCTTGATTAGTTCACTGGAGCACTTTGTAAGCTCAGATAGAAGGAGCAAGCTTGACACAGCCAAGAGGAACACTTTGAAGAATGCACAGAAGCTGAGAGAGTAGTCTGAAGATGGCCATTGAAAGCAGACTCTTGCTCCAGAGAAGCTAAGAGAGGGCAAACACCCCAAGAGCAACTAAGAGTGATATTTTTGAGGAACTACAGCCTAGAGAAGAATGTCCTGGGAGAAAGCCATTTTGAAACCAGAACTCTGGAGCAAATGCTAGCCACATGCCTTCCTAGTTAACAGAGGTTTTCCAGATGTCATTGGCCATCCTCCAGTGAAGGTACTTGATTGTTGATGCATTACCTTGGACACTTTATGGCCTTAAGACTGTAACTGTGTAACCAAATAAACCCCCTTTTATAAAAGCCAATCCATCTCTGGTGTTTTGTATTCTGGCAGCATTAGCAAACTAAAACAGGGAGTAATGAAAATGTTCAAAAACTGATTGTCTGTAAACAGTTGAGTGCACACTTTGGATGATTTTATGGTATGTGAATATATCTCAATAAAATTGAATAAAAGAAAAAAAAATAAGGGAAAGTTTAAAATATTCACAGTTAAACAGAAACTGAGACAGTTCATTAACAAGAGATCTGCCCAGAAGAAATACCAAAGGAAGTTCTGCAGGCTTAGAGGAACATACAAGAGAGTGTAGAAATGAAGACCATGAGTAAAAATAGGTAAAAGAGTTTAAAAAATGACAAAAATAAGATATGACACATGAAAAAAACAAAAGATAAAATGGTTGAAGTAAGAAATGCCTTTACAGTAATAACAATGGATAATAATGGACTTAACTCACCCATCAAAAGGCACAGATTGGCAGAATGGATAAAAAGGATGATCTCACTATATGCTGTCTAAAAGGGACTCACCTCAGACCCCAAAACACAAATAGGCTGAAAGTGAAAGGTTAGAAAATGATATTCCATGCAAACAGTGACCAAAAAAGTGCTGGGGTAGCTATGACAGAATCAGACAAAATAGACTTTATATGCAAAACTGTTATAAGAAACAAATAAGGACATCATATATTAATGAAGGGGACAATCCACCAAAAAGAAATAATAATCATAAATATTTATGCATCTAATCATGGTGCCCCCAATTACATGAGGCAAACACTGGCAAAACTGAAGGGAGAAATAGACATCTCTACAGTAAGAATTGGAGACTTCAATACAACACTCTCATCAATAGATAGAATGTATAGACAGAGAATCAATAAGGATACAGAGAACTTGAATAATATGATAAATGAACTAGGCCTAAAAGACGTACAGAGAGCATGGCACCCCTGAACAACACGATATACATTCTTCTCAAGAGTGCATAGTTCATTCTCCAGGATAGACTACAGGTTGGGTCACAAAACAAGTCTCAACAAATTTGAAAAGATGGAAATTATACAAAGCATCTTCTCTGACCATAATAGAAGGAAGCTGGAAATCAATAACAGGCAGAGAACCAGAAAATCCACAAATATATGAAGTTAATTAACACACTATGAAATAATAAGTGGGCCAAAGAAGAATCTGCAAGAGAAATGGGCAAATATCTCTAGATGAAAGAAAAGGAGAAGCAACATATCAAAACTTATGTGATACAGTAAAGACAGTGCTGAGAGGGAAATTTTTAGCCCTAAATTCATTACAAAGAAGAAGGAGCTAAAATCAAACCTGGAAGAGCTAGAGAAAGAACAGCAAACTAAATCCAAAACAAGGAGAAGGAAGAAATAACAAAGAAGAGCAGAAATAAATGAAATTGAGAATGAAAAAACAATAAAGAGAATTAACAAATGAAAAGTTAGTTCTTTGAGGAGATCAATAAAATTGACAAACACTTAGCTAAACTGACAAAGAAAAAAAGAGAGAAGATGCAAATAAATAAAATCATAAATGAAAGGGGGGACATTAATACTGACCCTTCATAAATAAAAAAAGATCACAAGAGGATACTAAGAACAACTGTATGCCAACAAATTAGACACCTTAGATGACATGGGCAAATTCCTAGAAACATACAAACAACCTACACTGAATCTAGAAAAAATAGAAAACCTCAATAGACCAATTACAAGTGAAGAGACTGAATCATTCATCAAAAACCTCCCAACAAAAGCCCAGGACCAGATGGCTTCACAGGTGACTTCTATGACTCATTCTAAGAAGAATTAACAGCACTCATATCCAAAACATTCCAACAAACTGAAGAGAAGGGAATACTACATATATCATTCTATGAAACCACCATCACCCTAATACCAAAGCCAGATAAAGCTACTACAAGAAAAGAAAATCACAGACCAATTTCTCTAATGATATAGATGCAAAAATCCTTAACAAAATACTTGCCAATCAAACCCAGCACATTAAAAGAATTATACACCATGATCAAGTGGGTTTACCCCAGGTAAGAAAGGGTAGTTAAACACAAGAAAATAAATTCATGTAATACACCACATTAACAAATCAAAGGGGAAAAATCACATGATCATTTCTACTGAGGTTTTAAAGGCATTTGACAAAATCCAGCATCCTTTCTTGAAAAAAAACACTTCCAAAGAAAGGAATAGAAGGAAACTTCTCCAACATGATAAAGGTCTTATTTGAAAAAAAACACAGCTAATGTAGTACTCAATGGTGAAAGACTGAAAACTTTCCCTCTAGGACAAAGAAAAAACAAGAAAAAAGTCAAGGAAGTCCACTGTCACACTGTTATTCAACATTGTGATTGAAGTTCTAGCTAACGCAATTAGGCAAGAAAAATAAATAAAAAGCATCCAAATTGGAAAGGAAGAAGTAAAACTTTCACTATTTGCAGATATGATCCTGTACATATTAAGTCCTGAAAAATCTACAACAAAGCTACTAGAGCTAATAAACAAGTTCAGCAAAGTGGTGGGATTCAAGGTCAACATGAAAAAATCATTAGTGTTTCTATACACTAGTAATGAGCAATGTGAGGAGGAAATCAAGAAAAATTCTAATTTCAATAGCAACTGAAAGAATCAAATAGATAGGAATAAATTTAACCAAGGGTGTAATAGATTTGTACACAAAAATCTATAAAACATTGCTATAAACTATTAAAGAAGCCCTAAATAAATGGAAAGACATTCTGTGCTCATGAATTGGAAGACTGAATATCAGTAGGCTGTCAATTCTACCCTAATTGATTTACAGAATCAAAGCAATCTCAATCAAAATTCCAACAGCCTACTTTACAGAAATGGAAATGCTAATTATCAGATTTATTTGGAAGGGAAGGGGCCCAGAAAAACCAAAAACATCTTGAAAAAGAAATATGAAGTTGGAGGACTCACACTTCATGTCTTTAAAGCATATTCCAAAACTACAGTGGTCATAACAGCATGGTCCTGTTATAGTGATAAGTGGAATCAAATTGACACTTCAGACATAGACCCTCACATGTATGACCAATTGATATTTGACAAAGCTGCTAAGTTCACTGAACTAGAACAGAATAGTCTCTTCAACAAATGCTGCTTGGAGAACTGGATATCCATATGCAAAAGAATGAAAGAGGACCCAAAATTCACACCTCTTATAAAAATTAACTCAAAATGTATCAATAAACTAAATGTAAGAACCAAGACTATAAAACTCTTTGAAGAAAATTTAGGGCTCATCTAAAAGACCTGTGTTAGGCAATAGTTCCTTAGACTTTGCACCAAAAGTACAAGCAATGATATAAAAAATAGATAAATGGGACCTCATCAAAATAAAACACTTTTGCACTTCAAAGGACTTTGCCAAGAAAGCGGAAAGGCAACTTACTCCTTGGGAGAAAATACTTGGAAATCACATATTTACTAAGTGTTTAATATCTAGAATATAAAAAGAAATCCTACAACTCAACAATCAAAAGACAAACAACCCAATGAAACAAATGGACAAAAGACTTGACCAGATTTCTCTCCAAAGAAGACATACAAATGGCCAGAAAGCACATGAAAAGATGCTCAATATCACTAGCTATCAGGGAAATACAAATCAAAACCACAATGAGATAACATTTCACACCTACTAGAATGGTCAGTATTGAAAGCCAGAAAACTACAAGTGTTTTGGAGGATGTGGAGAAATAGGAACATTCATTCATCACTGATGAGAACGTAAAATGGTGCCGCGGCTGTGGAAGACCCTTTGGTAGTTCTCAGAAACAGGCAATTCCACTCCTAGGTATATAACAAGAAGAACTGAAAGCTCAAACAGACATTTGCACACCAATGTTCATAGCGGTATTATTTACAATTGCCAAATGATGGAAGCCACCCAAGTATCCATTAACTGATGAATGGATATACAAACTGTGGTATTTACATGCAGTGGAATATTATTCAGTTGTAAGAAGGAATGAAGTACTGAAACATGACAACATGGATGAAGCTTGAGACGTTATGTTGAGTGAAATAAGCCAGACGCAAAAGGACAAATATTCCATGATCTCCCTGAGATGAACTAATTGTAATAAGGACACTCCTAGAGTTAGAATCTAGAATATAGATTATCCGGGGATAGAATGGGGGTAGAGAGTGGGGAACTTATGCTTAATTTGTGCAGAATTTCTATTTAGGTTGATTGTAAATGTTTGGGAATGGATAGTAGTTATGGTAGCACATTATTCTGAATATAATTAACAGTGCTGAACTATGTTTGTGAATATGGTTGAAAGGGGAAGTGTTGGATCGTGTATGTTACTAGAAGGGAAGTTGGAAGATAAAACATGGGACAATATAACATAGTAAACCTTGTTGTGGATGATGAACTGTGGTTAATAGTACAAATATAAGAATGGTCTTTCATGAATTATAACACATGTACCACACTATTACAAGATGTTAATAATAAGGGGGTATATTTGAAAAATACATGTAATGTAAACTTTGGACTATGGTTATAATATTTTAATATTCTTTCATCACTTGTAACAAAGGTACCACACTAACACAAAGTTCAGCAATAGGGGGATATATGGGAATGTTGTATTTTTTATATTACATTTCTGTAAACCAACAGCTTCTCTAATTATATTTTAAAAACAATAAAAAATTAATTAGTCTTCTCTCCTTTATAAGCATTCATTTCCTCTAAGTGCTAATTTACAGATATAAATTAATTTATAATTAATTTGATTTTTAATCACAATTAAAAAGCATATATTTCTTTTAAAAAATTATAAAGCAATCACATAGATTTAGTAGGAGTTTGTGTCTGACTGCATTGGATGAAGGGATTATTCCAATTGGATGATTTTTGAACTATTATTTAAAGGAGGAATAAAGAATTATCTAAGAGGCTGCTATAATTCAGAGAGAAGGAACAGTACACATAAGGTTGAAGAGAGGAGGTCCTATAGTGAGACTAGTATGATGGCTGTTGTGACGTGAGAGCGGGTGATTTATGGTACAAGCTGAGCATGTGTGTGCATGCACATATGTGCACTTGCAGATGTATGTGCACCAGCAGATATGTTGACGATGTCTAGGGATTTGAAATGAAACTAGAAAATTACAGTGAGGAATGTTCTGAAGCATCTGGGTTGCCATTCTGAGTCCATTCCTATTTAACCTAGAGACAAAAGGGACCCTCTTGGTAATATATTCAACCTTGTGTTTAAGAAACATAATTTTGGCAGCATTTTGGAATGTGAATATTTCAGGGGGTGAATAAAGTGAGGACAACTGGTCATGACTAAATGTAATACACCAAGTGAGAAAGGAATACACCTGAAATTAAGATGAGGCTTAAGACATCATAAAATTTTCAGGAAGCTTGAAGATGACTCCATTATTTTCCACTTAGGTACTTTAGTTAATGGTGATTACATTTAATGAGATTAAGTTTGATGGGCCTAGAGCACATCAGATTGATAATATCCAATAGGGAGTTGGAAAAATTTTTCTGGAGCTAAAGAAAGAGATGCATTTTGGGGAATATATGTTTGAAAGTCATCTAATTACAAATATAGTAGTAGAAATGACATATAAAGAAAGGATTGTGAAGGTGAAAATAGGAAATGAAAATAAATCAGGGCCGTAGACAGAGCCCTGGGTAGCACTGAAATTTCAGAGATAGCTGAGGAAGAGCAGATGAAAGAGGCAGGGGAGGAGCAGTCAGACAAATGAAAAATTAGAGGACACACTTTCACAGAAATGCTTGAGAGAACTGTGAAGCATCTGACATTTTACCCTTTTTGCAAGCTAACAAGCTATCCTTCTATGGATCCATGAATTATAGCCTTTCACAGATGCACATAAAAGACACAAAACTCATGAGTCAGAGATAAAAGACTTTAGTACTTACAGCAAAAGTAGTAGCCAAATAGTCTGCATGGTCATGCCAGTTCCCTGATCTCTGCCATAGGGGTGGGTGCTACAGATTGGTCTGGTTGGATGTCTGCCCATACAATGGGCTGTAATACAGGGGAGGAACACTGAGCCTGGGGAACTCACCACTTTACAGCAGATTGCAACCAGAGGGGAAACATTACTTCCTCCCTTAAGATCACTGGCTACAAATATAACCCTGAGGAATGCCTTAGGTAGAGTGGTTAGGAACTCGCCTCCTTGGCAGACTCAGCAAGATATATAAAAGACCCATGGAAGACTATCTCACAACAGAAAGTTTTAAGAAGAGAGGTAGGGTTAGTATATCACATGTCATTGGAAGGTAGGATGACTCTGAGAAATAGCTCATGTATTTGACCATTAGAAATTCTTGGTAATACTTCAAAATGAATGTTTCCTACTTGTTGTTACTTAAATAAATATTTCACAAATTGGGGTCCACTGACATCTTATGGTTTATGGATATATCCTTGGGGTGTGAGATTTATCTCCAAAATTTTAATTTTATAGTTCAATTTTGATGTACTCCAGAAATGACAAGTATATGCTGAATTATTTCTATGGCAATCTTATATGATCCTTGTATTTTAGTCTCTATATTTCCACATTTGATCATCACAGATGTCTCAAATAATATTATTTTAATTGACTCATGCTAAACAGAAAATAACTGAATCAGATTCAATATATAAAAGTTACATTTACCTCTTTATTATTTAATAATTACTTATTAAAGTCAAGTAATAGTATAGCATACTGTAAGAAAGAATGTTTTACAGGAGTTTAAATATAGAAAAGTAGAAGATCTATGTTATCATACAATGTTTGTTATTAAAGGATACCAAATTTGAAAACCTATGCCATGTCCCTCGGTATCATTTACATGCTGCCAATGTCAATTTAGTTTCAGCAGAATAAAAAATGTTTTCTATTTAATTTTGTTAGTTTTGTGACGCCTTTAAAAATCTGATTTATTAAACTGCTCCATATTATTGCATGTTTCAAACCCATTAAAAATAATATTTGAAAAACACTCTCTACTCCATCTCCCATTTGCACCTCATCCCCCTCCCTGCAGTACTACACACATACACAGCCAGGTAACCACTGTCATTATCTTCTCATATATTTTTCCAGATTTTACTTTCTCACATAAAAGAAAATAAGAATACATATGTGGTAGGTAAACTTCTAAAGATATTCCCCCAAGATTCCCATCCCCTGGTTATTCAAACATCATTCTAGGAACCACTGTTAAGGGACTTTGCAGATGTAATTAAGGTTACTAATCAGTTGACCTTAAAACAGAGGGATTATCTTTGGTTATCCTGGACTCACTGTAATCATATGAGTCATTAAAAACAGAAGAGGGAGGTAAAAGCATCCACCTGAGAGATTGTAGGAAGAGGAGGCAGGAGAGATGAGGCAGAAGGAAAGACAGAAAGATTTAAGGAGTGAGAAGAACTCAACCTGTCATTGGTGGGTCTGAAGATGGAGGAAGGGGCCATGAGCCAATGAATGTGGGAAACCTCTAAAAGCTAAGAACAACCTGACCAATAGACAGCAAGGAAATGGATACCTTTGTCCCACAATCCCATGGAACTGAACCATGCCAACTAACAGAGTGAGATTGAAAACATCTTCTCCCCCAGAGTCTCTAGATAAGAGTAGAAACTGGCTGACACTTTGACTTTGTCTGTGTAAGACTTTAAGAAAAATAACCAGCCAAGTCAATCCAGATTTATGACCTACAGATACTATGTGATAATAAATTTGTGTTGTTTGAAGCCACTGAATTTGTGCTACTTTGTTATGACACCAATAGAAAATTGATACAATAGTATTATTTTTCTTCCTTTTTTACACAAACAGAATCATGCTACCACTGTGTTTTGCATTTTGCTATTTTTCCATTTAATAGTATATCTTGGAGCTATTTATATAACAGTAGATAGAGAGTTTTGCATTCTTCTTTACAGCTGTATAATACTTCACTATATGAAGTTCCTTAATTTATTTGACCAATCCCCTACTTATGAATATTTGAGTTGCTATAAAGGTTTTATTAATATGCTGTGGTAAAAAACCATGTTCAAACTTCACTCACATTCATGTTAGTATATCTTAGAGATAGATATTGCTGGGACAAAGGATATACAAACTTAATCTTGATTGATATTGCTACAAGAATTGGTTCCTTTACTCTCTACCTAACTTTCAGATTGTGTCATTCTTCTGTTCAATGCTTTCTGAACATCTTACCAATGCCTATAAGCCCTGTTTATGCTCTGACTTCTTCCATTATTTTCCCCTGAACTATTATGCTTCTACTACACTGGCTTTATTTCTATTCTTCTAACTTCATTTTTATCCTTCCTGCCTTAAAGAATTGCCTATTTTCTAGCTGTTCACTTTACTGCTTATGCTCCCTATCACATCCTAAATATATACATATTTGTCTTATCATTCAAATCTTAGCTCACATAAGACCGCTTTAGAGAATAGTACATAGTAGTTGCTCGTACCTTTGTTGACTGGATGAACAAATAAATTAAATAATGCAGGAGCTCAGGAAAGTATGTTGTCATAAACTTGGCCCTGGAGTAAGTAGAATGAGACTGGAATAGGACTTGCAAAGCATGCAGCAAATGCAGATACAGATTATGGACAGCTCTGATTATAACATTATGTAAATTGAAGTTCATCCTGTGGAGTCACTGACAGTTTTGCACATAGAGTGACATGATGAAATGACCTTGAAGTCCTCTTTTTTACAGTGAGGAAGGAATAATAGATGTCATCATAGCATTGGGCATCAAGTATGTCAAACAGATAATTACTTAGTTAAGAAAAGCTTAAGAATTTATCTTTTGGATTATTAGCAACCTTTTGTGTTAGATTTCTGGTATCATTATATAGAGAAATAATATCAGTTCCTAATAGTCTATGTATTAGTGTATTGTGGGAATTTGGTTGTCAATTGTTTTAATTTTCATAGGATATATTTTATTCTATCAGTGGAATCCGAAAAATTATTTTAAAGGTAAAATTCACTTTTTAATATCTTATACTATATTATGATGTTATTGAAAATTTTAATTAACTCATACTAACAATAAAGACAACTCTTAAAAGGAATATATGAAGCACAGAAATGTTCTTTGGAGATAAATGGGAAATACTTTTGAGTTATCTCAATATAGGACCTAAAGGATTCATGGTACATAGTATAGCAAAATAATATGACCATAACCTTGTTAACAAGAAGGTTACAATATACTAGATATCAGTTACTTTTTAAAAGGAAGCCTATGTTTTTCTAAAAATCACATGAGTGCTGTCAGCTATAGCAATTATTTATTGAGGTAGTTTGATGTTTTCAGAAAAACCAATGGACATGAAAGGGTCATTGATAACATGACACATAACTACTTCTAGCCTCTAAAGAAATGACAGCAGCTGAGGGGAACTTCTAGTGTCATAAGTTCAAGACAGATTTGATGAAGGAACTGCTCTGGAGAAATATAATTTTAAAGTACTGACCTTGTACTAAGAAGAAAATATTTGAGGGACAAGTGGAGGAGAATAAAATATTAAACTTTGGTGCTTAGTAAGTAAGGCTGTGTCTGTAAAGAAAAGTGAAGCAATTGAATACAAGACCTGAATTTCCCATAATTCAACCTACATTTGTTTAAATCTTCTCAAAAACATGTTTTTCACTTTTAAACAAAACACCATAATAATTATGGCTCAAGACTTCTTAGTATGCCAAGCTCTACCCAATAAATGTCAGTCCCCCCCAGTTATTTTGACAACTAAAAATGTCTACCCACACTACCAGATATGTCCAAATACCTCTATGAAGACCAGTGTTATCCTTGATTGAGAACTGCTAGACCAGATGAATCTAATTTGCTCCCCTTCTGTAATTCCAAGGGTTACAGGTTGAGAATCAGGCTCAGATGGATGATGATGATGATGATGATGATGATGAATTAATAAGATTTAGTTTTAATCTATGCACACAGAAACAAATACCATTTTAATCAAAGACATAATGTATCAGACTTGGAGAATAAAAATCAAACTGATAAGCAAAAATATTTCATCTTCGAAATAATTTTAAGTCTTACAGAAGTTCATTTTTCCTAAAGCTAAATATGTGGTTCATCTGATAAAGTGTTGAAGGATTAAGCACATTTTACGGTGTCACATTGATTAACTCTGTAACGGAATAAGGCTGTATTTTACACAAATACAACGATAGTTAAGTTGAGGAGCAATGATTAGAAATACACTAAATATCTAATGCAATGTTGCTGTGGTAAGGTTAGACTAATGTCTATGCTTCAGAGGGTTTTAAAACTGAGTTTACCAGTCCCTAGAATTTGTGGGAATCTAAAATTCCCATGATATGGGGTCTAACTATAAGCACAAAGTAAAGTGAGAAATGGAGGCCATCATTCATATAATTTAAGCCAAAGCACAGATTTGTCTCAATTTCCTAGGTTTTTCAGCTGACATATTTTTGGCTTGAATTATTCAGAATAATTGCAACAATTCTCCATGTCTCTTTGCATTCACTGACAGCCTTGGATTTACAGATATTCTTTGGTTTGCTTTTTGACATTCAGTCACACAAGCTGTGCTCTGAGCACCCAAAAAACTTCACAACTCTTGAGTGGAATGGTTTAAGTGAGTTGCATCTCAACTGCACTCAGGAGGAAGCAAAAGGATTAGATGAGAGTGTGGAAAATTGCTTAGTTGGTCCTTTCTATTATTGATGAGAAGGCAGAATAATCTAGAAAGGGACTGCCTACCTCCCACAGCAACGTATTCTCTGATTAACTCACAGCAGCTGATTTCAAAGTATACTTGGATTTGACGGATTGCACCAGAAAAATCTGCAAAAGAATTATTAGCAGAGAAACAATACACACAAAAATTGAAATATACACAATAGCTAGAAGTAAATGACAAGTCATCAAGCAGTTAAGCCTTAATGATGACATTAAAATGTATGTACATCCAAGATGAAATGTGGATTATTGAAGTTGACAGGTGATCTACGAAAAGGTGGGGAAATGCAAAACAGAGAAGGTGGGGAAAACTAGGAACTGAAAGCATGTACGTTACAATAAGAAATTTGTTGACATATATTTGGAAACAAATTAAGAAATATAAAGAGCATAAGTCAATTCTTGGATATTGCTCTAGTGTAAGTTGCCCGGGCCTTAAAAAAGGAGATGAGGAAATGATTTTATAGATTGGCAAAGGCTGTAGCAAGGCATTTTCTTTGATCCTGGCAGGACTTTAATTGCTTTGCTGTTGATTGGCATGCAACTATGTTCAAATGAAGGAAGAGAACATATTTTGAGAGCTATTTTGGGATTGCTTTCTGATACACTTCATTGAACAGCTTAGGTGGTTAGAGGCTATTTTGGATGATAGCCTAGAAATGGTCTGGGTATGATAAATAAGGCTGAAATAGAAGAAAGTTACTATCTCACACTGTAATCACAGTAACCTTCATTTTAAAAATGAAATCTCTTGAGAGGTAGAGAAAGAAACAAGAACATTACAGAGAAAAGTATACAAAAGCTTAATTGGAAGAATGTCCAAAATGCTTGTATAAATTTTGATTGTACTCTAATATAAATGGATAGCAACAGCAGAGGTGTATTCCCTTCAGTTTTTGGAGTGTGTGTGTGTGTGGGTGCATGTTTGTGTGTGTGTACATGCTTACACAAAGGTCTGAACAAACAAAATGAATAGAGTGCTTGGTGGTTGCTCTTTCTAGACCCCCTTCTTAAAAGATGAGTTAAGATGTCATATGACAAGACATGGCAGCAGCACTATCCTGACCATTGTGAGTTCTTGTCAAAGTGCTTAGTGTACTTCTATTTTCCTTGGGGAGTCATGAGCCTACACTATGGGTCTGAAACAATGGAGTGTTTGGGAACCAAGAGCCTCCATGAAAATTCTGTTTTCTCCCAATGGTTGTCTCTCAGGCTGAAGGTACTTTGCAAAAGCAAATCAGTTGAAGCCCATACTGAGTGCCCCAACTGAGAGATTCTTTAAATGTGTTTTCTTTAGTTTTGTTGCTTTGTGTAGACTTTACTTAAAAATCTTTGCTCTCACTTTTCATCTAAATCTAACCAAGGCTTGTCCTATATTTGGAAGTATAAGCTTGTGGGTTAAATTTTGAAAGTTATTCCTACAGCTGTCCAGAAGCTTATAAGGTCCTCATAAACCAGGCTGATTGTCCCTACTATACATCAGGGGGAAGGGAAATTGACAAAAGCTTATAACAATTCCAGTATCTGGATGAAAGCATACAAATGTCCTTCTCTGGAAAATATCTTTTAATACCAAAGAATAAACTACTGGCAAAAATGTTATATTGATACATTTTGTCTGCACGACAGTTTATGAGTCAATCATTTGTCTTTTTTTGTTCCTATAATGACAAAATCCAGCTATATAGGGACAAGTGAACAATGACCAATATTTCAACTTCATCCTGGGTATTTCCTTTGGAAGCTGTATCAGAGCTTTTAGTGGCTTTATAAGCTATCTGTTGTCTGTGCAAAAACAGCCTCCCTGACCCTTTTGATCAGGACATTTCTTGAAGCACTCACAACCCTCTGCCTTTGAACATCTGTGCTGTCTCTTGCCTTCCCTGGTTTCTGTCATGATACCCTCCTCCAGCATTATCCATAACTCTATAGCCTCTTTTTCCCTCATAGATGATTTGCTTGGCTTCTCATGTTGCTTCTCCTCAAGATTCTACTCCTTGGGCTGCTCCTTGTACTCTTGAACTCTAACCATTGGGTCAATAACACCTCTGCAAGCCATCTGACTTCAGTTTCCACATATCTTAACCCAACTGTGAGCTTTAGGGACTTGCTTCTTTGAAAAGAAATATTCGATAGTCTACTGACAGAGCTGTTTTGGGGACAGAGTGGTCTGAAGAGGACAGTTGTTTCCAGCTATGCAAGAAAAGTGTCGGGGGAGGCAGGGCAAGATGGCGGACTGGTGAGCTGTATGTTTTAGTTACTCCTCCAGAAAAGTAGGTAGAAAGCCAGGAACTGCGTGGACTGGACACCACAGAGCAATCTGACTTTGGGCATACTTCATACAACACTCATGAAAACGTGGAACTGCTGAGATCAGTGAAATACGTAAGTTTTTGTGGCCAGGGGACCCGCGTCCCTCCCTGCCAGGCTCAGTCCCGTGGGAGGAGGGGCTGTCAGTTCTGGGAAGGAGAAGGGAGAACTGCAGTGGCTGCTCTTATCGGAAACTCATTCTACTGATCCAAACTCCAACCATAGATAGACTGAGACCAGACACCAGAGAATCTGACAGCAGCCAGCCCAGCAGAGAGGAGACAGGCATAGAAAAAAACAGCATGAAAAACTCCAAAATAAAAGCGGAGGATTTTTGGAGTTCTGGTGAACATAGAAAAGGGAAGGGCAGAGCTCAGGCCCTGCAGGCTCATATGCAAATCCCGAAGAAAAGCTGATCTCTCTGCCCTGTGGACCTTTCCTTAGTGGCCCTAATTGCTTTGTCTCTTAGCATTTCAATAACCCATTAGATCTCTGAGGAGGGCCCTTTTTTTTTCTTTCTTTTTTTTTTTAATCCTTTTTTCTTTTTCTAAAACAATTACTCTAAGAAGTCCAATACAGAAAGCGTCAAAGACTTGCAATTTGGGCAGGTCAAGTCAAGAGCAGAACTAAGAGAGCTCTGAGACAAAAGGCAATATTCCAGTGGCTGAGAAAATTCACTAAACACCACAACTTCCCAAGAAAAGGGGGGTGTCTGCTCACAGCCATCATCCTGGTGGACAGGAAACACTCCTGCCCATCGCCAGCCCCATAGCCCAGAACTGCCCCAGACAACCCAGTGTGACGGAAAATGCTTCAAATAACAGGCACACACCACAAAACTAGGTGTGGACATTAGCCTTCCCTGCAACCTCAGCTGATTTTCCCAGAGTTGGGAAGGTGGAGCAGTGTGAATTAACAAAGCCCCATTCAGCCATCATTTCAGCAGACTGGGAGCCTCCCTACACAGCCCAGCAACCCAGAACTGCCCTGGGGGGATGGCACTCACCTGTGACATAGCACAGTCATCCCTCAACAGAGGACCAGAGGGTGCATGGCCTGGAAGAGAGACCCACTCACAAGTCTCAGGAGCCATACGCCAATACCAAGGACTTGTGGGTCAGGGGCAGAGACAAACGGTGGCAGGACTGAACTGAAGGATTAGACTATTGCACCAACTTTAAAACTCCAGGATCACCAGGGAGATTTGATTGTTAGAGTCGCCCCCACTCCCTGACTGCCCAGAAACACGCCCCATATACAGGGCGGGCAACACCAACTACACATGCAAGCTTGGTACACCAATTAGACCCCACAAGACTCACTCCCCCACTCACCACAAAGGCAAAGCAAGGGAGAACTGGCTTGTGGAGAACAGGTGGCTCGTGGATGCCACCTGCTGGTTAGTTAGAGAAAGTGTACTCCACGAAGCTGTAGACCTGATAAATTAGAGATAAGGACTTCAATTGGTCTACAAATCCTAAAAGAACCCCATCAAGTTAAGCAAATGCCAAGAGGCCAAAAACAACAGAAAATTATAAAGCATATGAAAAAAACAGACGATATGGATAACCCAAGCCCAAGCACCCAAATCAAAAGACCAGAAGAGACACAGCACCTAGAGCAGCTACTCAAAGAACTAAAGATGAACAATGAGACCATAGTATCCGATACAAAGGATATCAAGAAGACCCTAGAAGAGCATAAAGAAGACATTGCAAGACTAAATAAAAAAATAGATGATCTTATGGAAATTAAAGAAACTGTTGACCAAATAAAAAAGATTCTGGACACTCATAGTACAAGACTAGAGGAAGATGAACAACGAATCAGTGACCTGGAAGATGACAGAATGGAAAATGAAAGCATAAAAGAAAGAATGGGGAAAAAAATTGAAAAAATCAAAACGGACCTCAGGGATATGATAGATAATAAAAAACATCCGAATATAAGACTCATTGGTGTTCCAAAAGGGGAAGAAAAGAGTAAAGATCTAGAAAGGGTATTCAAAGAAATTCTTGGGGAAAACTTCCCAAATCTTCTAAACAACATAAATACACAAATCATAAATGCCCAGCGAACTCCAAATAGAATAAATCCAAATAAACCCACTCCGAGACATATTCTGATCACACTGTGAAACAAGGAAGAGAAGGAGCGAGTTCTGAAAGCAGCAAGAGAAAAGCAATTCACCACATACAAAGGAAACAGCATAAGACTAAGTAGTGACTACCCAGCAGCCACCATGGAGGTGACAAGGCAGTGGCACGATATATTTAAAATTCTGAGTGAGAAAATTTCCAGCCAAGAATACTTCATCCAGCAAAGCTCTCCTTCAAATTTGAGGGGGAGCTTAAATTTTTCACAGACAAACAAATGCTGAGAGAATTTGCTAACAAGAGACCTGCCCTACTGGAGATACTAAAGGGAGCCCTACAGACAGAGAAACAAAGAAAGGAGAGAGAGACTTGGAAAAAGGTTCAGTACTAAAGAGATTCAGTATGGGTACAATAAAGGACATTAATAGAGAGATGAGAAAAATATATATGACAAACATAAACCAAAGGATAAGATGGCTGATTCAAGAAATGTCTTCACGGTTATAATGTTGAATGTAAATGGATTAAACTCCCCAATTAAAAGATATAGATTCACAGAATGGATCAAAAAAAAATGAACCATTAATTTGTTGCATACAAGAGACTCATCTTAGACACAGGGACACAAAGAAATTGAAAGTGAAAGGATGGAAAAAATATTTCATGCAAGCTACAGCCAAAAGAAAGCAGGTGTAGCAATATTAATCTCAGATAAAATAGACTTTAAATGGAGGGATGTTTTGAGAGACAAAGAAGGCCACTACATACTAATAAAAGGGGAAATTCAACAAGAAGAAATAACAATCATAAATGTCTATGCACCCAATCAAGGTGCCACAAAATACGTGAGAGAAACACTGGCAAAACTAAAGGAAGCAATGGATGTTTCCAAATAATTGTGGGAGACTTCAACACATCACTCTCTCCTATAGATAGATCAACCAGACAGAAGACCAATAAGGAAATTGAAAACCTAAACAATCTGATAAATGAATTAGATTTAACAGACATATACAGAACATTACATCCCAAATCAACAGGATACACATACTTTTCTAGTGCTCATGGAACTTTCTCCAGAATAGATCATATGCTGGGACATACAACAAACCTCAATAAATTTAAAAAGATTGAAATTACTCAAAGCACATTCTCTGACCACAATGGAATACAATTAGAAGTCAATAACCATCAGAGACTTAGAAAATTTACAAATACCTGGAGGTTAAACAACACACTCCTAAACAATCAGTGGGATAAAGAGGAAATAGCAACAGAAATTGCTAAATATATAGGGATGAATGAAAATGAGAACACCACATACCAAAATCTATGGGGTGCCACAAAAGCAGTGCTGAGGGGGAAATTTATAGCACTAAATGCATATATTAAAAAGGAAGAAAGAGCCAAAATCAAAGAACTAATGGATCAACTGAAGAAGCTAGAAAATGAACAGCAAACCAATCCCAAACCAAGTAGAAGAAAAGAAATAACAAGGATTAAAGCAGAAATAAATGACATAGAGAACAAAAAAAAAAAAAAACAATAGAGAGGATAAATATCACCAAAAGTTGGTTCTTTGAGAAGATCAACAATATTGACAAGCCCCTAGCTAGACTGACAAAATCCAAAAGAGAGAAGATGCATATAAACAAAATAATGAATGAAAAAGGTGACGTAACTGCAGATCCTGAAGAAATTAAAAAAAATTATAAGAGGATACTATGAACAACTGTATGGCAACAAACTGGATAATGTAGAGGAAATGGACAATTTCCTAGAAACATACGAACAACCTAGACTGACCAGAGAAGAAATACAAGACCTCAATCAACCCATCACAAGCAAAGAGATCCAAACAGTCATCAAAAATCTTCCCACAAATAAATGCCCAGGGCCAGATGGCTTCACAGGGGAATTCTACCAAACTTTCCAGAAAGAACTGACACCAATCTTACTCAAACTCTTTCAAAACATTAAAGAAAATTGGACACTTCATTTTAGGAAGCTAACATCAATCTAATACCAAAACCAGGCAAAGATGGTACAAAAAAGGAAAACTACCTGCCAATCTCCCTAATGAATATAGATGCAAAAATCCTCAACAAAATACTTGCAAATCGAATCCAAAGACACATTAAAAAAATCATACCCCATGACCAAGTGGGGTTCATTCCAGGCATGCAAGGATGGTTCAATATAAGAAAATCAATCAATGTATTACAACACATTAACAATTCAAAAGGGAAAAATCAATTGATCATCTCAATAGATGCTGAAAAAGCATTTGACAAAATCCAACATCCCTTTTTGAAAAAAACACTTCAAAAGGTAGGAATTGAAGGAAACTTCCTCAATATGATAAAGAGCATATATGAAAAACCCACAGCCAGCATAGTACTCAATGGTGGTTCCTCTAAGATCAGGAACAAGACAAGGATGCCCGCTGTCACCACTGTTATTCAACATTGTGCTGGAAGTGCTAGCCAGGGCAATCCAGCAAGACAAAGAAATAAAGGCATCCAAATTGGAAAAGAAGAAGTAAAACTGTCATTGTTTGCAGATGATATGATCTTATATCTGGAAAACCCTGAGAAAGCGACGATACAGCTACTAGAGCTAATAAACAAATTTAGCAAAGTAGCAGGATACAAGATTAATGCACATAAGTCAGTAATTTTTCTATATGCTAGAAATGAACAAACTGAAGAGACACTCAAGAAAAAGATACCATTTTCAATAGCAACTAAAAAAATCAGGTACCTAGGAATAAACTTAACCAAAGATGTAAAAGACCTATACAAAGAAAACTACATAACTCTACTAAAAGAAATAGAAAGGGACCTTAAAAGATGGAGAAATATTCCATGTTCATGGATAGGAAGGCTAAATGTCATTAAGATGTCAATTCTACCCAAACTCATCTATGGATTCAATGCAATCCCAATCAAAATTCCAACAACCTACTTTGCAGACTTGGAAAAGCTACCTATCAAATTTATTTGGAAAGGGAAGATGCCTCGAATTGCTAAAGACACTCTAAAAAAGAAAAATGAAGTGGGAGGACTTACACTCCCTGACTTTGAAGCTTATTATAAAGCCACAGTTGCCAAAACAGCATGGTACTGGCACAAAGATAGACATATAGATCAATGGAATCGGATTGAGAATTCGGAGATAGACCCCCAGATCTATGGCCAACTGATCTTTGATAAGGCCCCCAAAGTCACTGAACTGAGTCATCATGGTCTTTTCAACAACTGGGGCTGGGAGAATTGGATATCCATATCCAAAAAAATGAAAGAGGACCCCTACCTCACACTCTACACAAAAATTAACTCAAAATGGATGAAAGATCTCAATATAAAAGAAAGTACCATAAAACTCCTAGAAGATAATGTAGGAAAACATCTTCAAGACCTTGTATTAGGCGGCCATTCCTAGACTTTACACCCAAAGCACAAGCAACAAAAGAAAAAATAGATAAATGGAAACTCCTCAAGCTTAGAAGTTTCTGCACCTCAAAGGAATTTCTCAAAAAGGTAAAGAGGCAGCCAACTCAATGGGAAAAAAATTTTTGGAAACCATGTATCTGACAAAAGACTGATATCTTGCATATACAAAGAAATCCTACAACTCAATGACAATAGTACAGACAGCCCAATTATAAAATGGGCAAAAGATATGAAAAGACAGTTCTCTGAAGAAGAAATACAAATGGCCAAGAAACACATGAAAAAATGTTCAGCTTCACTAGCTATTAGAGAGATGCAAATTAAGACCACAATGAGATACCATCTCACACCAATTAGAATGGCTGCCATTAAACAAACAGGAAACTACAAATGCTGGAGGGGATGTGGAGAAATTGGAACTCTTATTCATTGTTGGTGGGACTGTATAATGGTTCAGCCACTCTGGAAGTCAGTCTGGCAGTTCCTTAGAAAACTAGATATAGAGTTACCATTCGATCCAGTGATTGCACTTCTCGTTATATACCCGGAAGATCAGAAAGCAGTGACACGAACAGATACCTGCACGCCAATGTTCATAGCAGCATTATTCCCAATTGCCAAGAGATGGAAACAACCCAAATGTCCTTCAGCAGATGAGTGGATAAATAAAATGTGGTATATACACACGATGGAATACTACACGGAAGCAAGAAGGAATGATCTCGTGAAACATATGACAACATGGATGAACCTTGAAGACATAATGCTGAGCGAAACAAGCCAGGCACAAAAAGAGAAATATTATATGCTACCACTATTGTGAACTTTGAAAAATGTAAAACAAATGGTTTATAATGTAGAATGTAGGGGAACTAGCAATCGAGAGCAATTAAGGAAGGGGGAACAATAATCCAAGAAGAACAGATAAGCTATTTAACATTCTGGGGATGCCCAGGAATGACTATGGTCTGTTAATTTCTGATGGATATAGTAGGAACAAGTTCACAGAAATGTTGCTATATTAGGTAACTTTCTTGGGGTAAAATAGGAACATGTTGGAAGTAAAGCAGTTATCTTAGGTTAGTTGTCTTTTTCTTACTCCCTTGTTATGGTCTCTTTGAAATGTTCTTTTATTGTATGTTTTTTTTTTTAATTTTTTTTTTAATTTTTTTCATACAGTTGATTTTAAAAAAGAAAAAAGTTAAAAAAAAAAAAAAACAAGGAAAAAAATATGTAGAGCCCCCTTGAGGAGCCTGTGGAGAATGCAGGGGTATTGGCCTACCCCACCTCAATGGTTGCTAACATGACCACAGACATAGGGGACTGGTGGTTTGATGGGTTGTGCCCTCTACCATAGGATTTACCCTTGGGAAGACGGTTGCTGTAAAGGAGAGGCTAGGCCTCCCTATAATTGTGCCTAAGAGCCTCCTCCCGAATGCCTCTTTGTTGCTCAGATGTGGCCCTGTCTCTCTAGCTAAGCCAACTTGAAAGGTGAAATCACTGCCCTCCCCCCTACGTGGGATCAGACACCCAGGGGAGTGAATCTCCCTGGCAAAGTGGAATATGACTCCCGGGGAGGAATGTAAACCTGGCATCATGGGACGGAGAACATCTTTTTGACCAAAAGGGGGATGTGAAAGGAAATGAAATAAGCTTCAGTGGCAGAGAGATTCCAAAAGGAGCCGAGAGGTCACTCTGGTGGGCACTCTTACGCACACTTTAGACAACCCTTTTTAGTTTCTAATGAATTGGGGTAGCTGGTGGTGGATACCTGAAACTATCAAACTACAACCCAGAACCCATGAATCTCAAAGACAATTGTACAAAAATGTAGCTTATGAGGGGTGACAATGGGATTGGGAAAGCCACAAGGACCACACTCCACTTTGTCTAGTTTACGGATGGATGAGTAGAAAAATAGGGGAAGAAAACAAACAGACAAAGGTACCCAGTGTTCTTTTTTACTTCAATTGCTCTTTTTCACTTTAATTATTATTCTTGTTATTTTTGTGTGTGTGCTAATGAAGGTGTCAGGGATTGATTTAGGTGATGAATGTACAACTATGTAATGGTACTGTGAACAATCGAACGTACGATTTGTTTTGTATGACTGCGTGGTATGAGAATATATCTCAATAAAATGAAGATTAAAAAAAAAAGAAACGATAAGTGTCTGCATCATAGACAAAGTAATCGCTACAGCAGAGTAAGCAAAGGTCAATAACTTAGCCTCAGATTGTTGGTGGAGGAATAATGTCCCTGGGAAGGGGAGTAGTTCAAGGTATTTAACCTCCCCCCCCACCACCACTCAACAATACCAGGGCAGAACGATGGCATTGTCTCCCTTCCATCAACCCCAACAATGGACACATAGCTCAATTCTTCCTTTGTGACTTTATTTTCTCTACACCAAAAATGGTCCTGAAACAAAATGAGATAAGGAATAAATCATTGCTCATGGTGAAAAAAAGTGAAGATACCACTGTCCTATGAAATTTTTATTCTAAACATATGTTCCCTTTCCTATTTCAGAATGATTTCCAGTTCAATCTCACTGTAAAAAAAAAAAAAATGTACACGTGAGTAAAGGAAATGGCATCCTGTCTCTCCAACTTTCTGCTATTCAGGATATACAAGGTAGAGTTTTTAAGACAGCAAGTTAAATAAACATATCTGGAATGAGCATCAACAGTGAATCAGCTCACACGTTCCCTCTCTCCAGCTCTTCATTCTCTCCAGATTAGGTGAGCTTTATAACCCCATTTACTGCCTACTGCAATCTGCGGATGAGCCATAAACAGGGAGGGGGAATCTCTCTCTCTTCCCACCTGCATCAGTGGAAGCAATGTCCCAATACCTGAAGCAATCCTTCCACCTAGGTTTTGGTTTCAAGCCTCTCCTGCCTACTTTGGTCACTTTCTCCATCACATATCACTTCTTCTTTCTGGTTGTTCACTTCTCTCTTTCTATTTATAATTACAAAACAAAAGCAATTCTAACTGAACCACCAATGTCAACTTTAATATTAATCTGAAGAAAATTGTTTTTCAATTACGTATCAATTTTCTTAATTTCCTTCCCTGTCTTCTATTTTTTATTTTTCTTACTAATACTTGCTACTTGCATAACTTCTTTCACATAATCCTTTTCTTCACCCATATCTTAATTAGTTAATGATCCCTTGTTGGATTTTCTTTCTCCTAGGTGTTTCATTGACTCTCCTGTCTTTAACCACTGTTCATATTCTTATGGACATCAGATCCGAGCTCCAAACCATAGATTTACCTGAAGAAACTCATTGTCCACATTGAGGTTCCAAGAGCACCTCAAACTCAGTTTGTCCGACACTGGGCTCATCACATTTCCCATCCAACCCACTGTATTCTCTTTTACGTCTTCTCAGATGGCCAAGCCATAAATAGGGCAATCATCCTGGATACCCACTTTCTTTCACTTTCATCACCAAACTATTCACTCAGCAAGCACTGTGGATTCAACATCTTAAATCCCTCTCCTAACCAGCCTTGTTCTTTATTTCTGCTCTTACAGTCTGAAGAATGAAACCTCCTAAATGGTCGACCTGCCTCCAGGATAGCTCCTCTGGTCTAATTCATCTTCTCTATTACAGCTAAAGTGTAAATCATTAATTACCATTAAATTTCTCCTCAGAGCTTTCAAGACAAACAGAAATTTGTTACCTGAGCATTTTAAGACCTTTCTTCTCCAAATGCCTGTCTGTCAGTGTTATCTTTTGCCTCTCCCATAACACCTCATTCACTCAAATTAGAATGAATCCCTTAGTTTCCCTAAATTCACCCATGGACAAGCTCTAATCTGCCTGGAATATTCCATGTCATCTGCCTCCGTTCAATACACACTGCATGCACACACAACTGTATATATAAGCATACATAAATACATACGTGGACACTGGTAGTTTATCTTACCAACTCCCATTTGCTTTCCAATATGACTGATCTCACTGTCTGATTTAAGCCTCATTTGTTATTTGTTTATCTCTTATCATGATGTTCTGTAATCAGTGACCTATTTATCTCCCACATCAGACTATGTCTTAATTAACATCATGTCCCCATGGTTGGGCAGAGTCATTTTGTGAATGATAGCCAGCATAACAGATGCCATCTTTTGAATGAAAGTTGGCAAGGTGGTGTTTTCCCCACAATTCTTCACTCCCGGAGCAAAGCATTTACTACCATCTAGGGGCTTTGACCCATATTTAGCCAGCCTCATAGAGGAGGGGCTTTGCAGAAAAGTGATGGTAGAGCTGTTATTATAACAGTGAAGACACGGGATTTGCAATGATCTAATGGGGAATTCAAAGCAAAAAGTAAAAAGCACACACACACAAAACACCCCAATGTAAACTATGTACTATAGTTAATAGTACAATTTTAATATTCTTCCATAAATTGTAACAAAGTTACCACACCAATGCAAAGTGTAAATAATAGGGGAGTATATGGGTGTGCTGTATTTTCTGCATGATTTTTCTGTAAATCTATAACTGCTCTAATTAAAAAAATAAATAAATAACTCTTCTGCATTTCCACCTGATGGCAAGCATTTCTTTTTGATTACTGTAACTTCCTGTCCCTCCTACAGTTAAGGGTCTTAAGGAGTTAAAAAATGACAACAAAAAGATCAATATGATAGAAGTCACCAGAGTCATGAGAATATGGTTCAGATGTCACTTTATATTTTGGCAGTTCTGATTCAAACTCTGATTCTTTACAGAGTAAAAGTGTGATGGTCTGGCTTGGTGTAGTGGATTTGCTGCTTGCTGTAAAATAAAATGAAATAATTTGTGTTTCACCAGCAAAATGGAGAGTACCAAACACTGATTTTCATCTGTGCATATAGAATTTCAACTAGAGAAACTACATGTGGGAAATGTAAAATATACTTATTTTTAAATCATATTTAGCTATATTTTAAAATAATATACTCATTATTTTTCTTTAGCTTCAGACACTTTTCAGAAAAGGTATCTAAATTTAAAGCAGAGGGCGAAATTGTTCAACTGAAAAAAAGTGCAAGAAATACACTTTGATTCCTCTGTGTTTCTGGACACTTTTGGCACTTGATATTGTATTTATTGTACTGTTTTCAGATTAACAGTTGAATCCATCCTTGTAAATTTAGGGGTATTTCACCTGAAAATAATAAGCTGAGCCTATTATTTGAAAATGTAACTGGTATATTATCTAAAAATAAGTTTATTCTGTCTCCTCACTTTGTGGACACCCTAAATTATCCAGAGGTTTTTGTACTATGTAATTTTAAGAGAAATTTCATAGTATATGTATGTGTGGGAGACTGAATTATGTACCCCAATTTGGACGTGTTCTTAATCTTAATCCCTAGTACTGTGGGTGTGAAACATTGTAAAAAGGATCTTTTGAAGACATTGTTTTAGTTAAGGTGTGGCCCAGCTGAATGAGGGCATGCCTTAATCTGGATTACTGGAGTTCTTTATAAGCAGAAGAAATTCACACATAATGAGAGAAAGCTAGAGAGGAGCCAGAAGCTGGAAGTCAATGGAACAGGAAGCTGGAAGGGAAAGTAAAGGACATCGCCATGTGACAAGAGGTAAGGATCCAAGCCAAAGAATCCCAAGCAGTATGGCAGCCAACACCAGAATGTTGTACTTTGGGGAGCAAGCATTGCTTTGGTGACGCCTTGATTTTGGATGTTTCCTAGCCTCAAAACTGTGAGGCAATAAATTCCTGCTCTTGAAGCCAACCCATTGTGTGGTATTTGTCACAGCAGCCTGACAAAACTAAGACAATATATTAAGTGAAAAAAGCAACATATAAATACACAGTTTTTTTTTAAATGTTAGAATCTCAAATTTACAAACATGCTGCGCAGAAACTATGGTACAGTAACTGTACCAGTTTGTATGTATTGTGTCCCCCAGAAAAAGCCATATTCTTTAATGCATTCTTTTGGGAACAGGCGTATTAGTGTGGATTGGGTTGGAACTTATTGGTTCAGTGTCCGTGGAGATGTGACCCACCCAACTGTAGGTGATAACTCTGATTGGATAATTTCCATGGAGTAATGGCCCCACCCATTCAGCGTGGGCCTTGTTTAGTTTACTGGAGCACTACATAAGCTCAGATAGAAGGAGCTCATAACTGGCTGGAGCTGAGAGAGACCTTTTGGAGATGGCCGTTGGAAGCTGATACAGACATTTTGGGGAACGCCATTTTGAAACACAACCTAGGAGCAAGCAGACGCCAGCCACGTGCCTTCCCAGCTAACAGAGGTTTTCCGGATGCCATTGGCCATTCTCCAGTGAAGGTACACGATTGTTGATGCATTACCTTGGACACTTTATGGCCTTAAGACTGTAACTGTGTAACCAAATAAATCCCCTTTTATAAAAGCCAGTCCATTTCTGGTATTTTGCAGTCTGGCAGCATTAGCAAACTAGAACACTAATGATGATGTGTTTCCTGAATTTTATAAAGTATCTTAGGATATATTTCTACTCGTTTATACTGAGGAAAAACAATTTTTAACACTTTTGTTATGTTCCTAATTGCTTTCTCAGAAATATTCTTTATGGAATAAATACTTGAGAACATTTTGGAAAGTTTGAGAGGGAGATTTGGATGTTTTTGTGTTGGGTGATTTTCAGCACTTGCCTGGTTAACAGATTGAATGATATTTGGCTTAATGTTGCTTTGAATGGCTACTTTCGATCATAGTCAATAGCATCTATTTCACAGTGACAAGCCCCAAACCTGTTTGATAATGTTTACTGACAATTACTGGCTTAGCTAAGAAGTAACAACAGGGAGTAAAGCAGCCTTTGAATAAAATTGGCCTCAAAATGAACAACAGTGGGGGACTGATTGGCTCAGTTTTATTTAACATTTTTAAGCCTGATCTTTGACATTTTCATTAGTGAGCAGAAATAGCACGTTGATGCAGTTCTCAGGTGGCTCAGTGAGGAAAGTGCTAAACATACCAGAAACAACTAAATAATTCAGAAGATCCCACTACATATAAAAATGAAGATGTAAGTAGAGAAATTTAGTACTATGGCAATATAGAAAACTAGTCAATATTTCTTTCTTTCTTTTATTCATTCTCTAGAAGATAGCAATGCATTTGTGGAATTCAACAACGATGTTGCCAAACTTTTGGAGATTTCTTAGAATTGTGGCTAGCTTCTATGGACCCAGAACTATAAACACTTAATGAGAAATGGGGCAATTTTATTATTTTCTTAACTTATTGTCAGAAAGGCTTATGGTGATAGTAAGAAATTATTCCAACACTCTCCCTGCCAACTACAACCTACACACACACACACACACACAACTATAAAAGGAAAACAATAAATAAATCATGTCTAGGCAATAATATTGTGAATATGTTACCACATAAAGACTGGAAAAAGAAGAGATTTTTTTCACTGAGTTTGGTTGTCCATTGCCTATCACATTTATTCTCAAATAAGAATAAGCCTATTACCAGGATTATGTGACAATATGCATGGAATTTGTAACGCAAGGTCACAGGTTGAATATGGCACATTTCCTAAAATATCAATTACTAACTAAGTGGTGAATTGTTTCTCAATGTTGTTGAAACCCATGTTTAAGTAAAGCATGGTAAATGGTCTTCCCATGTCATTGAAGTTATCCTAAAGCCTCTATATGAAAATGGATTTGAAATTCAAATAACAGAGGTTTTACTGAACATGAGGAAGAAAATCTGTTCCTAAAATACGTATTACCTTAATCAATCTCATTTCTCCCTTCAATTCTTTATGAGTCAAACTATTTGCAAGGTATTGTAGGAACTAAGATTGGCAACTAATTCTGCATTGGGTGCAGAGCAGGAGTGCAAAATGTGTTTGGTCAATGATTAAGGCATGGCAGCGTAGTGAGATTTGGGAATTGGATTTCCTAGATTCAAATCCTGGCCTAAAAATGTATCTGTTTATCCTGGCAGGTTACTCAACATCTTTGAGCATTCAATTATCATCTTTAAATTACAGATTACAGTTTGGCTTTTAGCATTGTTTTGCCATCATAAGGACACCAGAATACTAGGTATTGTTTTCAAGGATATTTTTCAGGATAGCACAGGAAAAAAAAAAAAAAAAAAAAGCACCACAATGTAAATAATTTCAATCTCTGCTTATTATTTTTATAAATCTGATATTGTGTCTGTGCATATATGTAGGGAAAGAAAAAATTAAATGTGTATATGGAAAATGGGACAGACATGTTACGATGACAAGAAAACAGATTTAAGGGTTAGAGGGCAAATGTCTCCAAAGCCATCAGTCCTCTGTATTGTGAAATTGGAAAGACAGACAGGTGAAAGGGGTTCATCAACTGAGAAATTGAACCACAGTATAAATCTGGTGAAATGCTATGTCTCTAAATTCCAGAGACACCACAGCTAGGACTGTCTATTCAATATCAGAAAAAATAGACATGATTATGCATTGTTATTAAAGATCAGGATTGTATTCTGGTAGACTTCTAAACTGGCAGAAAGAGATAATACAGTTAATACACTGTGGGGTAATCATGTAAAACAAATCATATTTTTTGTATTACTGTTTATAAATTAAGATAATGCTGTTGGCTGATGGAAATTTTTTTCAATTTATTTGAAAACTCAATAATGTGCACTAAGCATTTCAGATTAAAGGATAATTGGTTTTAGGGACAATCCTATCAACTTCTAATTAATTCTTTGGAAGTCTTGAAACAGAAGACAAAGCATAAAATAATGCTCTAAAGGGGTTATATGACCCTCACTTCATTCAAAGTCATGTTTCAAAAGAAAATCTATACTTAAAATACTTCAAAACTTCAACTAAAAATAGATTTAATGACCCCAAATTCTCCAAGTTGAAATAGAAAAAGAAATATGCCTATATCTTGTCATTGAACTGCTTTGAGCAGAACATCTCAAAAATCAAAATGAATTAATCAAGCTTCTATTCCTAGGGGAAACTACGAAGGTGAAAACTGATCAAAAATTCTCTTGAGGATGAATAAAGAAAGAAAATTTAACTCAAGTTGATAATTACTCTTAATGCATTCATATTCTACACAAAAATAGTAGAAACTTTCCCTCAAGAAATAACACTCATATATGTATACAACCATGCCTACCTGGGTTAATGCTATTCTTTAGACAACAAAAATTAGTGCAAACCTATTTGTCGTCTCATCTTGAAATACTGAGTTTGGGAATAGATATTGATTTGAACAGCATAAACTGAAAGCACCAACTACATGTTCAATATATGCATTGGTTTGAAAAGTCACAAAAAGGATTGCAAGGATCATCAATACTTCTTCAGCAAAGATTTTAGGGTAGAATTTTGAAACATAAAGAGGATTTCCTTCATACGAAAGACTATTTATATAAACTGGCTTCTTCAAAACCAGATTGTGAGTTGGGAATGTAGTGTCTGTTCCAACTGTGTTGTTTTCTCACCATCTTCGATCCTCTTGACCATCATGACAAGGGGCAGTTTTCAGAAGAAGAATATCCTGCCCCAAGAAAGCTGCATTCTGGCAGACTCAACCCAGACTATGGGTGGAGTTGAAAGAGTTTGCCATCAGCCATATATGTTACCAGAGGAGGGAAGGAGAAAAGGGATGGGTGACTTCAGTAGTTTTAAAGAATTGCACTCCGTTTTGCTCCAGAAGAGATTTAATGGCTTTTGGTCTTCATTAAAAAACATGGATTACTTGGTCAGATTAGCAGTTGTTGCCTTCAGAAGCTGAGAGAAAAGGAATGGATATGGGATGCTGTAATTGCACTCTGGATGTTAGAAGACAGGTCAGGAATTGAGGTGTCACCTTGGAAAGTTATAGAATGGAGGGATTTAAGCATCTGGGAACACCATGAAGTCATCAAACATGGAGAGAGGGCACTACTCTTAGACCACCTGCTTCCATCCTTTGCCATGAGGAAGTCTGACTGTCCATCTCCAGTTCTGTACCAGAATAGCTGTTATTAAAAACAAATAACTAAATGCTTTTATGTGGTTCTTTATCCCAGGGATGCAAACATATTGGCCAAGAATGTAAAGCAAACAAGTTTGAGAAATGTTTAATTGCTCCCACTTTTAGTTAAACTGCTCCCACTTTTGTTTCACTTCTTATTCCAAATATTTACTTCTACTATACTGAAAGTTAATTTCAGAACAACCCTTTGACTTAACATGAAAGCATTAGCTTTCATTGCACATTATTTTCAATACTCTCTGAAACTGTAGACAAACAAATGAATAGGATAGCATATGTTGATTTGGGAAGTGAAGAAGTTCTAAAAAGAGGAGACAGCCAGTGGAATACTTGGATATAAGCATAAAATGAAGCCAGACACCCATTTAAAGAGATTAACTGGACATTAAAATATTATATTAGAAAGAAACTATTTTCAAATTTTCATCAGCATATTGAAAGAGAACATTGCACTGCTTACTTGATTTTTTTTCCTTACAAAAATCAAATGCCAAATCACTATAGTGTCTTACGTTACAAACAATAATGCAATAATAACATTCTAGGTACTCAGTGAAGAGTTTGATTTCTTCCTTGCCCCCAAATCTTCCTAATGCTTATCATTGTCTCCACAAAGTTTTCTTTAATCTTCTTTTTTAGTTTTTATTAATTTCTACTGCAAAGGCAATTAGAACTATCTCTCTTACCTCTTTTAATCCACACACACACAAAAAAATCTTTTTCAAGCTCTTTTAGTAAGCAAAGATTCCAGCAAAACTATTCTATAGACAATTTCTAAACTGGTTTTTAACTTCTTGTTAAACCTCTCCATCAGAAATATCTCCACTGTTCTTTTTCCTATGAAACCAGATGAGATTAACTTCACAGAAAATTTTTTCTTCAAGTCTTGTCTATTGAAGTATGCATTTTGGTTGTTGGTTTTTGTTGCTGTGCAATTGGCTTTTACCTATATCTCTTTCCTTAGAATTTGGAGCTATTTCCTCTAGATATTTTCTTTTGATTACACACAATTCTACATAAGGTAGGCAGAGGAAGAAAAAACTAGCAAATGTGACTGAGAATAAGTGGACTGAGGGAAAGAAGATACACAACAGAGCACATAAGAAGTGCCTGAAGATGAAGGTTTCACCAAATGGAGCTAAGTGAGTGCCAGGGAAAGACAGAGGTCTTTGGGACAGCAGATTTGGTGGAATTCTAAGACTGGAAAGGAATTTGCAGAGAGCTGGAGGAGAGGAAATGGAAACACCACATTTAGAATAAAATTTAGCAAACACTGGTAGTAAAGAAAATTAAAGATGGGACCCTGGCTCAAACATGAAGCTGGGTTGTTGATGAAAGACAGACAATAAGTAGGTTCTGAGTGTTTGTGCTTCTCTCAAGTAATCTGACACTACACTGTATTTTAAAAATCCAGTTATACTGAGCGCTTCTATTCTAGATGTTATTTTTCTTCAGATAATTTTAGCAAATTGTTAACAAAATTAAAATTCTTTGTTTCTCAGATTTACATATTTAATTTTATAAAAAACTATAAATTGGATAATGTGTCAATTGATGATTTTGTTATAATAGTCTTTTAAAAACCTTTTTCCATTTTGCTTGGCATTCCCATTCTCACCCCTACCTTTTCTCCCCACATCATGATCCTCACACATAATTCATGTTCGAAGACTGTTATTGACGTTGTATTTCTCTCCATCTTATATTATCATAAACACATGTGGATGGGTACAATTACAGGATTTTTCGGTCACTATTATTTTTAGGAGGAATGTTATTTTCATGTTTGTCTGTGTTTTCCCCTGAACTCCAGTGCATATCCTTCCAATTCAACTGGTATAGCTTTGACTCTTTCTTTCTCCCTGCACAGAATTCCATAGCATCAATATACAGAAATTTACTTCAACATTTTCTTCTTGATGAGCATTCATTATTTCTCTGCTTTTTACCGTTATCAACAGGGCTGCATTAAACTTCGTCCTGGTGTACACATTCTTACATGCCTGTGCTTTCATTACTCTAGGATGGAAATCCAGGAGGGAGATTGTAGTGCCTAATTTTAATAGCTTTTATGAAATTGCTTTCCAAAATGACTGTAATAATTCACGTTTTTCTAGCAATATGGAGAGTACCATTGCCCCCACATTCTAGTCACAATAGTTGTAATTATTCTTTTTTAATTTTACCTGTTAGTGGGAGTAAAGTATTATCTTCATGCTCAGATTTATTCTGCTCCTCTTATATATCACATCTGCTCCAGGTATTACATTAGAGTAGTGAACAAAAGACACACACGTTGTGATCTCATGGAACTTACATTTTAGGAGGGAGACACACATAATGAACAGATAAACAAGTAAAGATATGTCAGATGATGTTTGATGCTATGAAGGGGAAAATTAGGCAAGTTAGAGGCAAAGAGTGATGCAGCTAATCTTTTTTTTTTGGCATTTTCTCAACTTTTTGTGAGCTTAAGCATCTTTTTATTACATTTATTGACATTTGGATATGCTCTTTAAAAGAGCTTTTAAGCTCTTTATATTTTGTAGGTGTTAATCTTATACCATTGCATTGTAAAACTTTCCCCAAATTATTTTGTCTGTTGACTTTATTTATGATCTCTTTTGATAAAATTTACTTAGTAAATTATGTCTATTTTTCTGACTTACCAATCTTATTTGTTACTTCCAACATTGGATTACACAACTACATTCAAGTTTTTTCCTCTTGTATTTCTAATTAATAAATAAATATTGAAAATTTGAAATAAAGGCAATAAGTCGTTGGATAATCAGAAATGGGAATAACCAATATTTGTAAAAACAATGAAGATGCCTCAATGAAAGAGGTGAAACCTGATGCTTTGAAGGATAGAGTTTGAAAGGGCAGGGAAAATTTATAGTTATATTTTTAACTTGGTGAGGTACCAGAGAGTATGCAATGCACATATGTTATTTTGTCGTGCATAGATGGTTACTAAAATCCTAGATGATAATGAACATTTAAATCACTCATTAAACTAGAAAAGTACTTGATTACCATATGGTAAATATACATAAGGTGTCAGCTTTTTCATATATACGTATGAATAATTATGATGAAAATAAAAATACAATCATAGGTAAGTGTTGAACATCTTGAAATAGCTCAAATTTACATTATTTTTCTAATTATTATTGAGAGAATTTTTCTGATGAGCTGACTAATCTAGAAAGTTCCCTAAGTTATATTCCTAGTTGTATTCTCTAGCCTAGTTTAAAAGTTTCCAGTGATGTGTTTTTTAACATCTTCTCGACAGGCAATGCTACAAATAATGGAGAAATTTTTTCATCTATCACAAAATAAATCTGAAATCAAGCTAGTTTTTAAACCAGTAAATGAAAGTTTCAATATCAGTTTTTAAATCTGTGAATTTCCCTTTCTTTTAATGTCTATATCCATCGCTTACAAGCCAAGCTATTCTATATATTATTATCTATGAAATTTTTTTCTGTCCATCTTTTCATTTCTAGGTTGACTGGATTTGGAATGAATAACTCAAATTATTCATTATATCAGAAGTGGTTTCATACCACCATCTCATATAGAAAGAATGTACATTTCTTTTTCACAAATATGTATTCATAGTCACATGAAAATCAACTTGTTTCACAACACATTAACTTTTTCTGCCTTGTTCATATAATAATATTATGCTACATAGTGCCTTTTTTGCATAGCACCTTAAATTTAAACTAATTTTGTGTATTTTACCTATATCACATTCACCATGGAATAATAGGAGAACTGTGAGTTGTTTTAAATGAATTTCTACTTTATTTGCTCTGCATTTCCATTAAATGCTGGTGATTGGTTAGAATATGGATTTCAATATCATTTAATGAAATGGTATAGATACACATATATTCACACACATACACACACATATATTTAAATTTTGTAGGATCAAGTTATGCAACACTTTCTGCATTTCTGTAGCTCTGTTATGAGTTCCTAGAATGCAGACTAGAGAGACTTTCTGAGATAACTCTGTTTGTTCGAATCTAATTCTCAGTGAATTTTATTTTCTGCCTTATTGCATGCTATTTGCTTCTTCTCCTATATATTTTTTCACACCATTACTCCTTTTCAAGTTTAATCCATTAAGTGTTTTGTAGAATTTTCTTCTAATGTAATAGCCTTGCACATTTAGAATATAAATTGTACACCACACCTACGTCCATTACCACCTACTGTGCACTAAAAAGTTGCTTGCGTGTGCCGCTAATGCTTTTTTTAGATGATTCAGGTATCTGACTAGATTGGCCACCTAATGTTGTTACAGAGTCCCCTAAATAGAAGGTTCATATTTTTCTGGCTTGGAAAGAGTCCAGACTACTATTTCCTAAGCAGAGGAGAAGCTCCAAATTTTGGATTCTTTTATCCTAGGCAATTACTTTATTAGTCATTCATGGATCAAATAATTTCTAGGCCCGGAACAGGCATTTTTTAAAGGGCAACATTCAAGTGACTTCACATAGATTCCAGCTTACAAAGAAATAATTTGTAACTGCAACTTTAAATACAGTCCTCCTTCTGTAATTCCTAAATGCATTTTAAGAGTTTTTTTTTTTTCTTATTTGCAGTCTTTATTGTCTCATGCTAGACACTTCTTCGTAATAGACATCTTAATATTTTTCCTTTCCTTGGTAACTTTAGCATAGTTTTCACCCAGATAATGGAGCCTGAACATTTTTTTCTTCTTTCTTTCTTAGAAAATTCCAATACATTATTTTCTAAAATTTTACACTAATTCAGTGCTACTGTACATATAGTATATTTCACACTTTACTAACCTTGAGAAAATTAGCACAAATTAAATTTCACATTAACCAGCCTAAAGCCATGAACAGAAAAGTAAGCTCGAGGGTATTTGGTTAATTGTGCAAAAAATATATTCATGCTATTTGTGTAAGGTATGGATGTATCAAAAGTATTTCTTTAAATTAAATACTGTCAGTTTCATCTCTTTTGCCTTCCATTCTTTAGTAGATGTGAATAACAATGACTATTTTGAACTTTTGCAAACCTGATAGATTACTGTTCACCAGGCCATTATCCCATTATTGTTTTGCAAGTGTTTAAGAGAGAGATGTATTTAATAAAACCTACTTTCTTCATTTTCATTTTTATTCAAGCTCTCTGTCACTATTATTTTATTAATTTTTAAATATTCAATATAGGCATAGCCTCAGGAATAGAGGAAAATCACAATTAGACCAGCAATATGTGTATGAATTATATAACTATTATCCATTAAAGACTCAAAATTTAAAGTCACTACATTTTTAGGTTCCACCTTTTAAAATTTAACATTTTAAAACAGAGTGCTATTAAATTCTTCATATCTATAGCTGTTTTCCTCTCTGTGATGAAATATGCAAGAATTTCATCAGATTGCACAAAGGATCTATATCTCAAAATATCACTATATTAAATGTCAAATGTTTTAAGACACTATAACAGGGTTTAAAGAGATTTTTAAATAATTGTGGTTCTGAAGTTTGTCTGGAATAATTGCCAGCCTTTCATTAAGGTTATCAGATGATTTCATAAAATGCCCCTAAAATATATATCAACCAGGTACACTGACATTTTATTTTCTGTTGCATGATTTTTATCAGTCTGATTTTTATCAATGCCTGATTTTTATCAATGTCTATATTGAAAAGTTTGCCTGAATTTTTATCAATGTCTTTTTATGAATATCAATGTTTTTATCAATATATTTAAAAGTTTGCCTGATTTTTTTATCAATGTCTGATTTTTATCAATGCTTGATTTTTATCAATGTCTGTATTGAAAAGTTTTCAACCTGAAAAGCAACATATTCCATCATTCAATACCACTTTGGCATTTTAAATAGCATATATTTTTCTTGCTACTCCCATTTGTTGACAGACCATTAGCCATGGTAGTTCACCCTCTTCATTATTTTATTCCCTTTTGGTTGTTTAACCAGGCAGTGACATGATGATGCTTCTGTTCTTGTCCTCTATCTTCGATGTTTAATTTAGAATTTGAATTGTTAATATGTCTTGATTATTACAAACTCTAACTCATTGGATTCCATTTCTGAGCCTGGAAACAAGCAATCCACTCAGTGCAAAGGAAATCACTGGTCCATTTGAATGCTAATTACTACACAAGTCCTGTATACTGTATCAAAACTTAGCGTAAACATGGTCATCAGGGGAGGACGAAAAAACCATTAAAATCCTCCCCAGGAGACTGAGCTCATTAGAACCTAGACTGATATCCAACAAAGAAGGAAAGGGTTGTTTAGCTGGACTCATTCTTTTCTCGGATGTGTAATTCATACACTCTCTAAGCATTATTCTGGAGTGTGTGTTCTCTATCCCAACAAGGAAAGAGATCAAAGAAACCAAATTAAAGCTTCTCAAAGTATAAAAAGTGAAACCAGGGAAAAGGTTCCATGACTGAAAGAGTATAACGTGCAGAATGAAGTCTGCTTAAAGTTGTAGGAAATACTTTCTTTCATAGGAAAGGGAAACTAACATCTAAGTTTAACACCAAAGAGTTTTCTAAAAATTTGATGGTGGTAGTTATTAATGGAACACTCCTATTCACTAATTTATATGTTATGTACTTAAAACATAGATATCAGTTTTATCTTGCCAGCATTGCATCATACAGTTTGAACCAAAAGTGGATTTTGAAATTTTGACTAATATTACCTCTAGAAAGTTGCCAAGGTCATAAAATGTTCTTGCTAGTACATAAAGTAAAATCTTGATTCCAAGGAAAGAAATAGGCATGGCACTGGGCAGAAGGACATACCAAGACAAGAATACCATTAAGCAAAATTTTTCTTGACTCTTGCTTACAGTTTGTAGTTGTCCAATGTTGATTTAAATGTAATATTCACTTTCCAATGTAATTTAATTAGACCTGTACCAGTTTAACCTGCATACAATGTATGCTGTTATTGGCAATTCTTTAAATCAGTAGCTTTTAAACTTTAGTTTAGTGCCCCCAGGAATCTGCATGTTTAACAAACTTGCCAGGAAATCATGATGTAGATAGGGTCAAATTCCTCAAATAAATACTATTAATTAAATTATGTTATACCAGCTCATTTTCAGTAAATCTAACTTATCTGTGCTCCAGTGGGGGACTTGGGGGTATAATGTTAAGACTATATATTTTAAAAAAGAAGAAGAAAACAGAAGGGGAGTGTTTAATTTCCTTGTTACTAAAACAAATACCATGCAATGAGCTGGCTTAAATAAATGGTAATTTTTTGCATCATGATTTTGAGGACAGAAGTGCAAATCAAGCCATCATCAAGGTAATGCTTTCTTCCAGAGCACTGGCATTCTGGGGTTGCTGCTGGTCCTTGGTCCTTGATTTCTCTCTCACATGGCAATACACCCTCTCCTGGTCTCTCCCTTCTCATTGGGGTTCCACTGACTCTTAGCTTCTGGCTGCTCCCTCTGTAGCTTTCTCTCTGTCTGAATTTTATTCATCTTATAAGGGACTCCAGTAATAGGACTGATACCGATCCTGACTGAGTGGAGCCACACCTTAACTGAAGTAAACTCATGAAAAGTTCCTGCTTACGAGTTCACACCCACTCATTAAGGATTAAGGATTAAGTTTAAGAGCACGTTTTCTGGGGTACATAGCTCCAAACCAGCCCAGAGAGGAAAAGTTTTTTAATGCCTATAATATTTCAGACTCAAATGACTGTATATTCTTACTTTAACTAGACTTTGCCTGATTTCAAGGTCCTTTTACAGGTGATTTTTAATTATCGTGTCAAATAACTGTAAAACTATTTACTCACATGTCCATTAATGGAATTGAAGATAAAATAAATACCATCACACTCTCCCACCCCTATTGAAAAACTGGAGATATGGTTTCCTTTTCCCTGGGATCCTAAGCTGTGAAAAGTCAAGTTTCTGCAGGATATCCATCCCTTAAAAATGCATATTGAGGTCTAAGATAAAATATGCCTGAGGATGTGCTGGTCTCTGGGAATACAAAAATCTTGCACTAGAGAGGACTAGCTGTCTTGTCCCTTTTAACAGATTTGTTACAATGTGAAGAATGAAGTTATATTCCCACAAATTAATAAGATAAAATATTTATCTACATTTTCATTTTGAGTATAGTTGAAATGCCAATTGTAAATTATATGCACTGAACTCTGTAAGAATAATTCTTTAGAAATCAGTTAAAAAAAGGATAATTTAACCATTCAGGAGCGTGATCAGAAATATTTTGGAAAAAGAAAACCTAACAGAAGAATAAAAGGCATTCATCAACTTATGTATTCAGAAACTATTCACTGACTATCTAATATTTATGTGACTGTGATCATTGCATGAGTCGAAGCTGTGTTTACTGTCAGAGTCACACATGTTCAAGCATAATTTAGAGGACTGGTGAACAAGCAGCCAGGATTTTGTTTACACAGAGGATCAAAAAAACTTCTTGAAAAATAAAAATTCACCCTAAGGGAGAAGAGGGTCAAGATGGGCAAGAATGTTGAAGGAGTATTGGCAAATATTGAACACAAAAGGGAGAGGTGATTGTAAGCATGATTTGTGTTCCAGAAATTGCTACCAAATCCAGACCTCATGATCTCGCACTTCAATCCTTGGGTGGAAGGTCTGTAACATAAAGTAGAGTGGCAGAGAGAAGAGCTATTGCTCTATAATTGCTGTGGGATATGAACAGCATGAGGCATTAGCAGCATTGATGCCAGTGGTATTGGCAGTCCTGTTGGGGCATGACATTGGCAGCAGTTGCTGTGTAAATGCCAGCAACAGGGTTGGCAGCACCATTGGGGACCATGGCAATGGGAAAGATGTCAACTTTGGCAAAGTCAGTGTGATGGCTGGGTCTCTTTCAGGGTCTTGCACATTGGGGAATGATGCTGGGCATGAAGGAGAAGAAAGGGTAAAGGATCATTTCTAGGTTTCCTTTTAAAATAGGCTTTCTGCAATTTTATAAAATCGAGGTCTTGGATAAGAAGCAAAAACAATGTAGGATAAGATTTCATTTTTGTACGTATTAAGCAACAGTGTTTGCTTTATACATAGGTTTCAGTTTCATATATGTGTGTGGAGTTCAGAAAGAGAGGCTTATCCCCACTTTTGGAGTCATCATTAATTGAGGATATGGGAAGTGGTTCAGATCATTCAGGGAGAGAATGTATATTGATAAAGAAGAGAAGATGATTTAGAACAGAGGACTGAGGAGCAATAATCTTTAATACCTAACTTCCTGGACAAAGTAAAATCTGGGCAGGGTTTAAAGGATGAAAGTGCTTAATAGGTAGATTGGGGGTAAGTAGCAAAGAGCAATCCAGGCAAAAGACAAGGCATGTCAAAAGCAGAGATGAGTGAATTTCCATGCTGCATTTAAAGAACCATGCGAAGTTCAATATTGCTAAAGAGTAAAGTTCAGTATTGTTGGGAGGAGTACTAGGAGTTGAGGCTAGAAACTTAAACAGAAGCCACATCATAAAATGAGTTATAGAGCACATCCAGGAACAAATGGAAATGGAGACCATTATGAAGGCTGTAAGCAGGGAAGATATAGAATCAGATTTGCATTCTTCGAAGATGATTTTGTTGGCCAAGTTAAAAAAACATTGAAGAGCTTTAAGAGTAAGAGTAGGGGAGAGGCGGGGCAAGATGGCAGACTGGTGAGCTGTATGTTTTAGTTACTTCTCCAGGAAAGTAGGTAGAAAGCCAGGAACTGCGTGGACTGGACACCACAGAGCAATCTGACTTTGAGCATACTTCATACAACACTCATGAAAACGTTGAACTGCTGAGATCAGCGAAATCTGTAAGTTTTTGCGGCCAGGGGACCCACACCCCTCCCTGTCAGGCTCAGTCCCGTGGGAGGAGGGGCTGTCAGCTCCGGGAAGGAGAAGGGAGAACTGAAGTGGCAGCCCTTATGGGAAACTCATTCTACTGATCCAAACTCCAACCATAGATAGACTGAGACCAGACACCAGAGAATCTGAGAGCAGCCAGCCCAGCAGAGAGGAGACAGGCATAGAAAAAAAAAAAAAAAAAAAAAAAACACGAAAAACTCCAAAATAAAAGCGGAGGATTTTTGGAGTTCTGGTGAACATAGAAAAGTGAAGGGCAGAGCTCAGGCCCGAGCTCAGGCCCTGAGGCGCATATGCAAATCCCGAAGAAAAGCTGATCTCTCTGCCCTGTGGACCTTTCCATAATGGCCCTGGTTGCTTTGTCTCTTAGCATTTCAATAACCCATTAGATCTCTGAGGAGGGCCCTTTTTTTTTTTTTTTTTTTTTTTAATCCTTCTTTCTTTTTCTAAAACAATTACTCTAAGAAGCCCAATACAGAAAGCTTCAAAGACTTGCAATTTGGGCAGGTCAAGTCAAGAGCAGAACTAGGAGAGCTCTGAGACAAAACGCAATAATCCAGTGGCTGAGAAAATTCACTAAACACCACAACTTCCCAAGAAAAGGGGGGGGGCCGCTCACAGCCATCATCCTGGTGGACAGGAAACACTCCTGCCCATCGCCAGCCCCATAGCCCAGAACTGCCCCAGACAACCCAGTGTGACGGAAGTGCTTCAAATAACAGGCACACACCACAAAACTGGGCGTGGACATTAGCCTTCCCTGCAACCTCAGCTGATTGTCCCAGAGTTGGGAAGGTAGAGCAGTGTGAATTAACAAAGCCCCATTCAGCCATCATTTCAGCAGACTGGGAGCCTCCCTACTCAGCCCAGCAGCCCAGAACTGCCCTGGGGGGACGGCACTCACCTGTGACATAGCACAGTCATCCCTCAACAGAGGACCCAGGGTGCACGGCCTGGAAGAGGGGCCCACTTGCAAGTCTCAAGACCCATATGCCAATACCAAGGACTTGTGGGTCAGTGGCAGAGACAAACTGTGGCAGGACTGAACTGAAGGATTAGACTATTGCAGCAGCTTTAAAACTCTAGGATCACCAGGGAGATTTGATTGTTAGGGCCACCCCCCCTCCCTGACTGCCCAGAAACATGCCCCATATACAGGGCAGGCAACACCAACTACACACGCAAGCTTGGTACACCAATTGGACCCCACAAGACTCACTACCCCACTCACCAAAAAGGCTAAACAGGGGAGAACTGGCTTGTGGAGAACAGGTGGCTCGTGGACGCCACCTGCTGGTTAGTTAGAGAAAGTGTACTCCACGAAGCTGTAGATCTGATAAATTAGAGGTACGGACTTCAATTGGTCTACAAATCCTAAAAGAACCCTATCAAGTTCAGCAAATGCCACGAGGCCAAAAACAACAGAAAATTATAAAGCATATGAAAAAACCAGACGATATGGATAACCCAAGCCCAAGCACCCAAATCAAAAGACCAGAAGAGACATAGCACCTAGAGCAGCTACTCAAAGAACTAAAGATGAACAATGAGACCATAGTACGGGAGACAAAGGAAATCAAGAAGACCCTAGAAGAGCATAAAGAAGACATTGCAAGACTAAATAAAAAAATGGATGATCTTATGGAAATTAAAGAAACTGTTGACCAAATTAAAAAGATTCTGGACACTCATAGTACAAGACTAGAGGAAGTTGAACAACGAATCAGTGACCTGGAAGATGACAGAATGGAAAATGAAAGCATAAAAGAAAGAATGGGGAAAAAAATTGAAAAAATCGAAACGGACCTCAGGGATATGATAGATAATATGAAACGTCCAAATATAAGACTCATTGGTGTCCCAGAAGGGGAAGAAAAGGGTAAAGGTCTAGGAAGAGTATTCAAAGAAATTGTTGGGGAAAACTTCCCAAATCTTCTAAACAACATAAATACACAAATCATAAATGCTCAGCGAACCCCAAATAGAATAAACACAAATAAACCCACTCCAAGTCATATACTGATCACACTGTCAAACACAGAAGAGAAGGAGCAAGTTCTGAAAGCAGCAAGAGAAAAGCAATTCACCACATACAAAGGAAACAGCATAAGACTAAGTAGTGACTACCTAGCAGCCATCATGGAGGCGAGAAGGCAGTGGCACGATATATTTAAAATTCTGAGTGAGAAAAATTTCCAGCCAAGAATACTTTATCCAGCAAAGCTCTCCTTCAAATTTGAGGGAGAGCTTAAATTTTTCACAGACAAACAAATGCTGAGAGAATTTGCTAACAAGAGACCTGTCCTACTGGAGATACTCAAGGGAGCCCTACAGACAGAGAAACAAAGAAAGGACAGAGAGACTTGGAGAAAGGTTCACTACTAAAGAGATTCGGTATGGGTACAATACAGGATATTAATAGACAGAGGGGAAAAATATGACAAACATAAACCAAAGGATAAGATGGCTGATTCAAGAAATGCCTTCATGGTTATAACGTTGAATGTAAATGGATTAAACTCCCCAATTAAAAGATACAGATTCGCAGAATGGATAAAAAAAAATGAACCATCAATATGTTGCATACAAGAGACTCATCTTAGACACAGGGACACAAAGAAACTGAAAGTGAAAGGATGGAAAAAAATATTTCATGCAAGCTACAGCCAAAAGAAAGCAGGTGTAGCAATATTAATCTCAGATAAAATAGACTTCAAATGCACGGATGTTTTGAGAGACAAAGAAGGCCACTACATACTAATAAAAGGGGAAATTCAGCAAGAAGAAATAACAATCATAAATGTCTATGCACCCAATCAAGGTGCCACAAAATACTTGAGAGAAACACTGGCAAAACTAAAGGAAGCAATGGATGTTTCCACAATAATTGTGGGAGACTTCAACAGATCACTCTCTCCTATAGATAGATCAACCAGACAGAAGACCAATAAGGAAATTGAAAACCTAAACAATCTGATAAATGAATTAGATTTAACAGACATCTACAGGACATTACATCCCAAATCACCAGGATACACATACTTTTCTAGTGCTCATGGAACTTTCTCAAGAATAGATCATATGCTGGGACATAAAACAAGCCTCAATAAATTTAAAAAGATTGAAATTACTCAAAGCACATTCTCTGACCACAATGGAATACAATTAGAAGTCAATAACCATCAGAGACTTAGAAAATTCACAAATACCTGGAGGTTAAACAACACACTCCTAAACAATCAGCAGGTTAAAGAAGAAATAGCAAGAGAAATTGCTAAATATATAGAGATGAATGAAAATGAGAACACAACATGCCAAAACCTATGGGATGCAGCAAAAGCAGTGCTAAGGGGGAAATTTATAGTACTAAATGCAGATATTAAAAAGGAAGAAAGAGCCAAAATCAAAGAACTAATGGATCAACTGAAGAAGCTAGAAAATGAACAGCAAACCAATCCTAAACCAAGTAGAAGAAAAGAAATAACAAAGATTAAAGCAGAAATAAATGACATAGAGAACAAAAAAACAATAGAGAGGATAGATATCACCAAAAGTTGGTTCTTTGAGAAGATCAACAAGATTGACAAGCCCCTAGCTAGACTGACAAAATCAAAAAGAGAGAAGACCCATATAAACAAAATAATGAATGAAAAAGTGACATAACTGCAGATCCTGAAGAAATTAAAAAAATTATAAGAGGATACTATGAACAACTGTATGGCTACAAACTGGATAATGTAGAGGAAATGGAAAATTTCCTGGAAACATATGAACAACCTAGACTGACCAGTGAAGAAATAGAAGACCTCAACCAACCCATCACAAGCAAAGAGATCCAATCAGTCATCAAAAATCTTCCCACAAATAAATGCCCAGGGCCAGATGGCTTCACAGGGGAATTCTACCAAACTTTCCAGAAAGAACTGACACCAATCTTACTCAAACTCTTTCAAAACATTGAAAAAAATGGAACACTACCTAACTCATTTTATGAAGCTAACATCAATCTAATACCAAAACCAGGCAAAGATGCTACAAAAAAGGAAAACTACCGGCCAATCTCCCTAATGAATATAGATGCAAAAATCCTCAACAAAATACTTGCAAATCGAATCCAAAGACACATTAAAAAAATCATACACCATGACCAAGTGGGGTTTATTCCAGGCATGCAAGGATAGTTCAACATAAGAAAATCAATCAATGTATTACAACACATCAACAAGTCCAAAGGGAAAAATCAATTGATCATCTCAATAGATGCTGAAAAAGCATTTGACAAAATCCAACATCCCTTTTTGATAAAAACACTTCAAAAGGTAGGAATTGAAGGAAACTTCCTCAACATGATAAAGAGCATATATGAAAAACCCACAGCCAGCATAGTACTCAATGGTGAGAGACTGAAAGCCCTCCCTCTAAGATCAGGAACAAGACAAGGATGCCCGCTGTCACCACTGTTATTCAACATTGTGCTGGAAGTGTTAGCCAGGGCAATCCGGCAAGACAAAGAAATAAAAGGCATCCAAATTGGAAAAGAAGAAGTAAAACTGTCATTGTTTGCAGATGATATGATCTTATATCTAGAAAACCCTGAGAAATCAACGATACAGCTACTAGAGCTAATAAAGAAATTTAGCAAAGTAGCAGGATACAAGCTTAATGCACATAAGTCAGTAATGTTTCTATATGCTAGAAATGAACAAACTGAAGAGACACTCAAGAAAAAGATACCATTTTCAATAGCAACTAAAAAAATCAAGTACTTAGGAATAAACTTAACCAAAGATGTAAAAGACCTATACAAAGAAAACTACATAACTCTACTAAAAGAAATAGAAGGGGACCTTCAAAGATGGAAAAATATTCCATGTTCATGGATAGGAAGGCTAAATGTCATTAAGATGTCAATTCTACCCAAACTCATCTACAGATTCAATGCAATCCCAATCAAAATTCCAACAACCTACTTTGCAGACTTGGAAAAGCTAGTTATCAAATTTATTTGGAAAGGGAAGATGCCTCGAATTGCTAAAGACACTCTAAAAAAGAAAAACAAAGTGGGAGGACTTACACTCCCTGACTTTGAAGCTTATTATAAAGCCACAGTTGCCAAAACAGCATGGTACTGGCAGAAAGATAGACATATAGATCAATGGAATCGAATTGAGAATTCAGAGATAGACCCTCAGATCTATGGCCGACTGATCTTTGATAAGGCCCCCAAAGTCTCTGAACTGAGTCATAATGGTCTTTTCAACAAATGGGGCTGGGAGAGTTGGATATCCATATCCAAAAGAATGAAAGAGGACCCCTACCTCACCCCCTACACAAAAATTAACTCAAAATGGACCAAAGATCTCATTATAAAAGAAGGTACCATAAAACTCCTAGAAGATAATGTAGGAAAACATCTTCAAGACCTTGTATTAGGTGGACACTTCCTAGACTTTACACCCAAAGCACAAGCAACAAAAGAAAAAATAGATAAATGGGAACTCCTCAAGCTTAGAAGTTTCTGCACCTCAAAGGAATTTCTCAAAAAGGTAAAGAGGCAGCCAACTCAATGGGAAAAAATTTTTGCAAACCATGTATCTGACAAAAGACTGATATCTTGCATATATAAAGAAATCCTACAACTCAATGACAATAGTACAGTAGGCCCAATTATAAAATGGGCAAAAGATATGAAAAGACAGTTCTCTGAAGAGGAAATACAAATGGCCAAGAAACACATGAAAAAATGTTCAGCTTCACTAGCTATTAGAGAGATGCAAATTAAGAGCAAATTAAGAGCACAATGAGATACCATCTAACACCGGTTAGAATAGCTGCCATTAAACAAACAGGAAACTACAAATGCTGGAGGGGATGTGGAGAAATTGGAACTCTTATTCATTGTTGGTGGGACTGTTCAGCCACTCTGGAAGTCAGTCTGGCAGTTCCTTAGAAAACTAGATATAGAGTTACCATTCGATCCAGCGATTGCACTTCTCAGTATATACCCGGAAGATCAGAAAGCAGTGACATGAACAGATATCTGCACGCCAATGTTCATAGCAGCATTATTCACAATTGCCAAGAGATGGAAACAACCCATATGTCCTTCAACAGATGAGTGGATAAATAAAATGTGGTATATACACACGATGGAATACTACGCGGCAGTAAGAAGGTACGATCTCGTGAAACATATGACAACATGGATGAACCTTGAAGACATAATGCTGAGCGAAATAAGCCAGGCACAAAAAGAGAAATATTATATGCTACCACTAATGTGAACTTTGAAAAATGTAAAACAAATGGTTTATAATGTAGAATGTAGGGGAACTAGCAATAGAGAGCAATTAAGGAAGGGGGAACAATAATCCAAGAAGAACAGATAAGCTATTTAATGTTCTGGGGATGCCCAGGAATGACTATGGTCTGTTAATTTCTGATGGATATAGTAGGAGCAAGTTCACAGAAATGTTGCTATATTAGGTAACTTTCTTGGGGTAAAGTAGGAACATGTTGGAAGTTAAGCAGTTATTTTAGGTTAGTTGTCTTTTTCTTACTCCCTTGTTATGGTCTCTTTGAAATGTTCTTTTATTGTATGTTTGTTTTCTTTTTAACTTTTTTTTCATACAGTTGATTTAAAAAAGAAGGGAAAGTTAAAAAAAAAAAAAAAAGAAAAACAAGAAAAAAAAAAAGATGTAGTGGCCCCTTGAGGAGCCTGTGGAGAATGCAGGGGTATTCGCCTACCCCACCTCCATGGTTGCTAACATGACCACAGACATAGGGGACTGGTGGTTTGATGGGTTGAGCCCTCTACCACAGGTTTTACCCTTGGGAAGATGGTTGCTGCAAAGGAGAGGGTAGGCCTCCCTATGGTTGTGCCTAAGAGCCTCCTCCCGAATGCTTCTTTGTTGCTCAGATGTGGCCCTGTCTCTCTAGCTAAGCCAACTTGAAAGGTGAAATCACTGCCCTCCCCCCTACGTGGGATCAGACACCCAGGGGAGTGAATCTCCCTGGCAACGTGGAGTATGACTCCCGGGGAGGAATGTAGACCCAGCATCGTGGGACGGAGAACATCTTCTTGACCAAAAGGGGGATGTGAAAGAAAATGAAATAAGCTTCAGTGGCAGAGAGATTCCAAAAAGAGCCAAGAGGTCACTCTGGTGGGCACTCTTATGCACACTTTAGACAACCCTTTTTAGGTTCTAAAGAATTGGGGTAGCTGGTGGTGGATACCTGAAACTATCAAACTACAACCCAGAACCCATGAGTCTCGAAGACAGTTGTATAAAAATGTAGCTTATGAGGGGTGACAATGGGATTGGGAAAGCCATAAGGACCACACTCCACTTTGTCTAGTTTATGGATGGATGAGTAGAAAAATAGGGGAAGGAAACAAACAGACAAAGTTACCCAGTGTTCTTTTTTACTTCAATTGCTCTTTTTCACTCTAATTATTATTCTTGTTATTTTTGTGTGTCTGCTAATGAAGGTGTCAGGGATTGATTTGGGTGATGAATGTACCACTATGTAATGGTACTGTAAACAATCGAAAGTACGATTTGTTTTGTATGACTGCGTGGTATGTGAATATATCTCAATAAAATGAAGATTAAAAAAAAAAAAAGAGTAAGAGTAGGGCAAACAATTAAGAGGCTATTGTAATAAGAGAGTACTGACAATGGTACTAAAAAGAAATTGAACTTGAAAATGGAGAGAAAAGGATGCTAGGATGTGGAGCTCAAAACTAAATGAAAGGAATTTGTTGAGGATGACCCCTATTTCTGGTTTAAGAGAATGGATGAAATGGACTGGCCCAATACAGACACATAGAAGGGGATCTTTGAGGGAGCAGAAGGAATATGATGGTAAGTGAAGTTGTTCAGATGACAGTTGGCTTGAAAAGTTCCTCAGCGTTCAGACTACTTAAAGTAATGGAGTGTAATGGATTGCTCAGGGGAAAGGTGTACATGAAGAAGGGCCTGCAAGTAGCTTAAAAGTACTTCCGTTATATAAGACATAAATCTGATTCAAATTAGACTGTACAAAGAGAATTTTTTGTAAGTCTATGAGGTTTGCTCAAGAGAGTCAGTGATAGTAATGAGACTGAACCTCCCCTCTGTCTACATTCCCTCTCCCCTCTGAAGTCCTCTACTTTACAGATTCCTGTGGGTCTGATATTTCTGGACCACTTTTATTGTTCAGCTCCAGTTTTAAAAATTCCAGAGGAGAATCTGATTGACCTAGTCTCAGTTAGCAGCCACTCCCTGAAACATTGTTCAGGCACCAGGGCAGAATCAGTTGCAGAAAGTTTATTCTAGGTATCAGAATGTGAATCTTATAAATGAAGTTTTAGAAAAGTTAGCATGTGCATGTGTGTGTTCAGAGTGGGGTGGATGTGGAAAGAAAGATATAGGTAACAGGGAGGCATACAAATCACTGTGTCAAGTGACAAAAACAGTCTGATGAAGATCAACATTTAATCAAATAGAGGAAAAAAGATGAAAAGGGTACATACAACTGAAGGAGTCTGAGAAGGAGAGTTCTGAGGAGAAGGAAGATAGTGGGGAGAGAATAACATTATGAAGGATGAAAGAGAAGAGAGTTTTGTAAAGGTTGAGGTAGCAACTATTGGCAAATGCTACTGAGAGAGCAAGATATATTAAAAACAGAGGTGTGTTCTTTGTAATGAGTACAGCATGGATTAGAAAAGAAGTAACTAAAGTATTAGGACACTGAAAAAAGAAAAAAATATATTTCCTCTATTCTCAAATACATTTTTCAACCCAAAAATGTTTCCATGTATTTTCATCTTGTTTGTTTTGATGGCCAAATGTTAGTTACTCCAAAAGAGACCTTATAAGTAATAAGACTATGGAAAACATTATTTTTTAAGCATGTGCAGGCACAGGATGATTCTTACTTTTATATTTATTGTGACCTTTAAGTCACTGAGCTATAATTATCAATTCTTAATACTTATTTTCATTTTTTAAAAATTAATTTCAATGTTGCCCCAAACTCATTTGTTTATTCAAATCTGTAGCTTGAGCTTCCAAAAAGTTTTGTCAAGCATTATTCTATGTGTGGGGTTTAATGGTGTATTAGTTAGGGTTCTCTAGGGAAAAAGAGCCAACAAGAGTTATCTGTAAATATAAGATTTTATAAAAGTGTCTCATGCAGCTGTGGGGATGCATGAGTCCAAGTTCTGTAGGGCAGGCAGCAAACTGGCAACTCCAATGAAGGTGTTCAATAAACTCCTCACGAAATGCTTTGCTAGTTAGCTGAAGAAAAAGTGAAGGTCCTCTCACTCTCTCCCCTTTAAGAGTCTTCAACTGATTGGATTAAAGCTAGCTGATTGAATTCTCTCATTGTGGAAGATACACCCTTCATTGATGTAATCAGTCACAGGTGCAGTTAATTGACTGATAATTTAATAAACCAGTCTTCTGGTTTATTAACCAGCCACAAATGTCCTTGAGGTAAGGGTTAGGACAGTACTTGCTTGAACAGACACCTGGACACCATCACCTGGCCAAGTTGACACATAAATCTAACCATCACAGTCCACACCTTGTCAACTTGGCAGTTATACATACTGCCTTAAACCATACTTATCTCTAAGTAGATAACAATAACAGACATATATTTTGCATAACTGTACTCAGCTGTCCTGCGAACAACCAGAGAACCAGAAATGCACTAAATCTCTCCAGAATAGGATGCAAGTCCTTGGGAGACATTGACTCTCAAACTTAATCTTCTTTAACTTAAATACTGCAAAATGAACAATACAGCTTATGTCATATGATAAGGGGGTAAGATAGAGAAGAAAACAAAGATATTTTCTTTACAGACAAATACAAACACTCATAACAAAATGAGGCAGTCCTTGTTTCTGTAACTGGTTGTGTGGTCATAGTTCATATTTATCACTACCTTCTTGCACTACCCATTCCATGTTCCCTTTACCCTCAGCAAGCACCTCAGCTGGTCATGGTTCTTTGCCTGATGGGGTGACCCAAACCTTCGTTCCTGAAGTTTCTTGGCCATTGGTAGTCCTGCCTGGGCTGGGCAGTTGCAGTTTTCCATTGAATTTAATCACAGGGCATGGTAGTACTAAGAGACGCCCTAGGGGATTTCCTGCATCCCAGGAAAACTCTTCTTTACCTCCATTGTGTAGTTGCAGTGCTATTTCCCGTTGATAGTCAGGATCAATCACCCCAGCCAGTACAGTAACCCCTTCCATGCCTGTTGATTCAGAGGCATGAGAAGCTCAAAGTGGCCAGGTGGCAGTCTTAACTTCCAGTTCAATGGAATTATTGTTGTGTCTCCTGGTGGAAGCACTCCTCCTTTTGCAACTAAGACTTGTAGACCAGTAGAATTTAAAGTTGCAGGGACAGGAAGCAAAACTTTTCCTAGTGGATCACTAGGAGTGGTAGTGAGTGGTGCCACTCCTGTTTTCACCCCTTGATTCCTGGACCCATGAATTCTGGCTATGGGAGAAACAGCCCCACAGGGTGGACACTGATTCAGGGCATACACAGCCTCCTGGAGAACACTGCCCCAGCCCTGCAAGGTACTGCCACCTAGTTGGTACTGTAATTGAGTCTTTAAAAGGCCATCCTACCATTCTATCAACCCAGCTGCCTCTGGATGATGGGGAACATGGTAAGACCAGAGAATTCCATGAGCATGTGCCCATTTCCTCACTTCATTTGCTGTGAAGTGGGTTCCTTGGTCAGAAGCAATTCTGCATGGGATACCATGATGGTTGATGAGGCATTCTGTAAGTCCACAGATGGTAGTTTTTGGCAGAAGCATTGCATGCAGGGAAGGCAAACCCACATCTGGAGCATGTGTCTATTTCAATGAGCACAAATCATTGCCCTTTCCATGATGGAAGTGGTCCAGTGTAATCAACCTGCCACCAGGTAGCAGGTTGATCACCTCAGGGAATGGTGCCATATCAGGGACTGAGTGTGGGTCTCTGCTGCTGGCAGATTGGGCACTCAGCAGTGGCTGTGGCCAGGTTGGCCTTGGTGAGTTGAAGTCCATGTTGCTGAGCCCATGCATAGCCTGCATCCCTAACACCATGACCACTTTGTTCATGAGCCCATTGGGCAATGACAGGAGTGGCTGAGAAAAGAGTTCATCCACCAAATGGGTCATCTTATCCACTTGATTATTAAAGTTTTTCGGTGCTGAAGTCACCCTCTGGTGAGCATTTACATGGGACACAAATATCTTCATGTTTCTTGTCCACTCGGAAAGTTCTATCTACAAACCTCTTCCCCAGACTTCTTCGCCACCAATTTTCTAATCTTGTTCCTTCCAAGTCCCTGACCATCCAGCCAACATTATTAAACCTCTTAACACCACAAAACTCTGTTAAGGTGTCAAAAATACTGTCACTCAGAGCCTTGCTTCACAGAAGAGTACGGTTAAGATAATCATACGGTGATATTTTGCATATCTCTATTGTCAACTCACACCATGGGCTGCAGCGTCATATTAATTATTGGAAATGGAGTCATTAGTGCCTTTGAATCTAATCAAGTAGAAAACCAACTGTAAATGCCCATTTTAAGATTCTATTTCTCAAGAACCACCCTGCTCCTGGTACCAAGCAGTATTAGGGTTCTCTAGGGAAACAGAACCAAAAAGAAATATCTGCAAATATAAGATTTTATAAAAGTATCTCACACAACTGTGGGGATGCATGAGTCTAAGTTCTACAGGGCAGGATGCATGAGTCCAAATTCCATAGGGCAGGCAGCAAGCTGGCAACTACGATGAAGGTGTTTGATGAACTTCTCAGGAAATGCTTTGCTGGTTAGCTGAAGAAAAAGTGAAGGTCCTCTCTCTCTCTCCCTTAAAAGTCTTCAACTGACTGAATTAAATCCAGCTGATGGAAATCTCTCATTGTGGAAGACATGCCCTTCATTGATGTAATCAGTCACAGGTGCAGCCAATTGACTGATGATTTAATAAACCAGCCTTCTGGTTTATTAACCAGCCACAAATGTCCTTGCAGTAATGGATAGGCCAGTGCTTGCTTGACCAGACACCTGGACACCATCACCTGGCCAAGTTGACACATGAACCTAACCATTACAATGGGTGAACACAAAAATAAAACAAAATAAACTAAAATTAACATAAAATAAAAATCTACCCATTATATACAAGGAAATAGTTCTTAAATTTAGTTTTTGATGTTAATCCTCACTTTCCATCCTGTATGGACAATCTTTTGTACACAAGATGATGTCATTAACTCAAATAGCAAAAAAAGCCATTGCATTGGCAGTAAGGATGGCTTATATTGCTCCAACCCTGCTGTCTTACATAATTGCCTTGTAAAAACCAAATATGGACCTGTAAGATATCTTGACATATTGTAAGACAGGTAGCTTGTAGTCATGGAACAACAGTAATAATAATAGTAAAAAGCTAACATGGGTTCCAACAAAATCTCAGCTATATGCACTGTGCATTATTACTAATACACTCTTATTTATTGATGGCACTCTGACTCACAGCTCCTAGAGTATTTGTGGTGGAGCTAATAGTCTATTTTTCCCTCAAATATGCACACATACACACAGTTGCAGATTATTGACATAGGTCCAGATGATTGTAAAGTGTTGGAGAGAGAGCAGGGTGGAGAACTTTAAATTGCTGAGGTCAGAAATAAAAAAATTATTGCATCAAAGTGTCATATTTTATTTCATGGTTTCTCAGTCTTTGTGCTACTGATATTATGGGTTGGATGACTGTTTTTGGTGGGGTGCTATACTGTGTACTGTAGGATGTTTAGCAGCATCTTGGGCCTCTATCTACTAGATACCAGTAGTACGACTCCCACCCCCAGTTGTGATCATCAAAAATGTCTCTAGACATTGTCACATGTCCTTTATGGGGCAAAATTGTTCCTGGTTGTGAATCATTGCTTTATTTGAATTTGCCTTTTTTTGGAATATTCTCTGGAATTCTTCCTCTGTTTTGTTTGTCTTTCTGATTGTTTGGCTATTGCTAAACATCCTGAGCTACCTTCTGTTTCAGAAACACTTCTAATAGCCCCTCTCAATATGATTAGTCTGGAAAAGCATAGTCCCAATAGTAGACCATAGGAATAAATAAAAGTAGTTTTTATTCAACTGCTTCTTTCTTTTTCTTTCTTTCTTTCCTTCTTTTCTTTTTTCTTTCACTTTGCTCCTTCCACTGTATATTGTTTTGAAAATAATATGAGATAATTTATGTCAAAGCAATTAATGCTCCTTTGCACATAAACTATAAATGTTGTTCCCATAAATACATAAGACTTGATACACCAAGAATGTGGATATGCTGGTATGGTTAGCCAATTAGGTCTGCTCAGTCTAGGCAAAAGGAGTCTTGAGGCTCAATCTAACTCATCACCACCCAAAGTTTCATCAAAATCTTGGATCCAAAGTGTGGAACAATAAACTATGTTTGGCCTTTATTTTGAGGGTACATATTTAAAAAGTCATGGTGTGTTTAGGTAGCTCATAGGAAGGTACAGAATCCAATAATCTTGGGATCTTTATTTGTCAGCATACATGTCTATCCTTACCTCTTTCTTTCCCATCTCTGTGGAAATGCTCACCCTCCTGCAAATGATTAGTGGGTGTCCTAGTTTGCTAATGCCGCGGAATGCAAAACACCAGAGTTGGATAGGCTTTTATAAAACGGGGGTTTATTTCACTGCACAGTTACAGTCTTAAGGCCACAAAGCATCCAAGGTAACACCCCAGCAATCGGGTACCTTCACCGGAGAATGGCCAATGGCGTCCAGAAAACCTCTGCTAGCTAGGAAGGCAGCTGGCGTCTGCTCCAAAGCTCCGGCCTCAAAACGGCTTTCTCCCAGGACGTTCCTCTCTAGCAAGCTTGCTCCTCTTCAAAACATCACTCCCAGCTGCACTCCGTTTCCTCCCCCCGAGTCAGCTCATTTATATAGCTCCACTGATCATGGCCCACCCTGAATGGGCGGGGCCACGCCTCCATGGGAACATCTCATCAGAATCATTACCCACAGCTGGGTGGGGCACATTCCAAGCAAATCCAACCAGCACCAAAACTTCTGCTCCACAAAACTACAAAGATAATGGCATTTGGGGGACACAATACATTCAAACCAGCACAGTGGGAAATGACTTATCACCCTATCTCACTACTGAAAACAACATGCCAATAGTGGATGACATTGCTCTATCCTACCCCTCCAAAATCACCAAGCTTCATCAGAAACAGAAATATCCCCTTTATGGAGACCCATTAAGTGTCTAGTAATTCACAATAATCTTATAAGGTATGTTTTATCATCCCATTTTATACATGAGGAATCTTCAGCTCAGAGTGCTTATGCAGTCAAACTAAGATTGATCTCCTTGTAAATACTAGATCTGATCTGGAGTCAAACTCAATCTTATTGTGTGCTCTTATAAACTATGCTATATTGCCTGTCTATGTTAAATAGCAAGAAAAGTATGATGAATTATTAAGCTCTTTAAGCTGCATATGCATGTGTATATAATGCTTGTAAAATTAACTCCCCTCTGAATTTTAAGAAATATTGACATAAATTTTAATGAAACATTCTTAAATCTTCAATATGGATGTGAATTACAACCATCTTACCTTAAAATACAAGATCACTCATCTTGAAATTGTGAGAGACAATCACTGCACACAGATGCATCATGGAAAATTATAGCAAAAATAGTTGAGTGATATTATCCACATGCATGCAAAAAATTAGGTTGACTATAAACTTTATTGTTTCCATCAGAATTATCAATTCTATATTCAAAAGTAGATTCTAAATAAGTGAGGACCAAATTGTTTATCTTTAGATACTTTGATATGAACTATGATTTATGAGACCAAAAGCCACTTTCCATAGGAGAAAAACCTATCTGATTTGGGGAAAATGTGATGAAGTAAATACACATTCAGAGTGTTCACTGATACTAATATCTTTTTCTAACAAGCCTCTCCTGAAGTAAGCAAGTTGGGACAAAACAGAATTTTGCCAGAAGTGTATACCTGGAGAAATATTGAAATCAAGCCACACAAGAAAGCTGTGAGCCAGCCAGCCTTAAAAGTCATCCTGACAGGGAATGAGAATGCAGTAAGTGACATGTCTAACCACATACATGGGTAGGGCACTCCATCTTCAGGCTTTGTATTACCAAACAAAACTACAATGTTTGTGACCTTGCAAAAATCTCTTTGAGCCTCACTGATTTTTAAAGACTTAAATCAAGATCCTGCCAGGATGAGATGATTCCTGTATGAATGATAACCTGCAGATAAGGCAAAATGAAATTTAGTTGGATCTTGAAATGACTTGGGCTAACTCAGTCATTACTGAGTCATAACTCAGTGGAAATGTCAATCAAAGAGCCTCGACTCAAGGCTGAATCCAAACTAGTGTTTGACTTCTAAGACTGGATTTCTTGGTTATTATGGCTTTTATTGTATTTACAGATATTTCAACTTCAAATGTAAAAATGAAAAACTATAAGCCTGGAGTAAACAAATATCAGGGGCTAAGTCAATAATTTAATTTGGAGTAACAAAAAGGAGGTTGGTTCTAAATCCAGGGTGTGTGTACCTTGTAAATCAAGCCTGGGCATTAAGGGCTCCAGTGACTACTCTCTGGGTTTTTGTTGTTGCTTATTTTCCTTGACAACCTGAATCGATAGAGCAGCTGTGTAGAGTCACTGAAGAGAAACAGTGAAGTATCAGAAAACATTTTTTATATAGTCATACGTTAATATCAAAACATTATTTCTGGTCATTAGATTCTCATATATTTTAAACTTATAAAAGTATCAAGATACTATATTATACTTATTATATTCCTCAGACTGACTTTGGCTTTCCTTTCTGTAAGGAATACAGAAATTTTTTTACTGTTATAATACTACACTAGTGTAAAATCATTGATAAGTGTCATGACCTCAGCAGGAAATCATGCACTGTAAAAATGGATTTCTGAATAAACTAATGTGTGGGAGCCATGAAAGCATTTATTATCTAATCATTATTTTCTTAACTGAAAACATCGGGTTTTAAATTTTAGCAAAATAATTAATTGCCTTCAAGAGCAGAATCTGCTACTTTTCTTCCATTTCCCATTCTCTCCTTACTTTTGATAATAGAGGGTCTTAAATTTTTAAGGGATATTTGGTTGCCTAACATATATTACATTCCTCTGTCTCCCTTACTGCTAGTTATGGCCCTATGACTAAGTTCCAGGAGTTAAGATGGAAGAAGAATGATGCATGCAAATTCCTGACTACATTGTTTAAAGAGGAAAGGATTTGCCCTCATTTCCTTTCCTGACTGCTAGGTTAGAGACATGGTGCAGCTCAATCAACTTCAACTGTGCAGACTAGAGAATACCATGGACAGTGGCACTTCTGGAATAGCCCTGGAATACCTCGTGGAGCTGAGCCACTTACTCCAAATTACCTGCCTACCCCAGGAGTGTTACCTGAAAGAGTAACCATGATCAGTTTAAAATCATACAGTTTTAACAACTGTATGATGATGCTGTGAATAATTGATCGTATACCATGGATGACTATAGGGTTTGTGAATATATCCCAATTAAACTGTATTAAAACAAAAATAAATAAACAATGGGGGGAGGATGGGAGTGAAATTTTTATATATTCTTTTTTATTGTAATTTTTATTTTATATTTTGGAGTAATGAAAATGTTCAAAGTTTGATTATGATGATGAAAGCACAGCTATATGATGATACTGTGAATAACTGTACACTTTGAATGATTGTATGCTGATTATATCTCAATAAAATTGCATATATTAAAAAATACCAGTTTTAATAAAAAAAAAAACTCTAGCTTAAACTCTTTTCTGATTACTATACTTACTAATGGTGGACACTGCCATTGTAAACAAGGAACTTTCTGTGCCTTAGTGGGTATAGAGTAAGATCTGTTACAGAAACATGATCAACACCTCAAGTACAGTGACAAAAAAAAACTATCTCCATCTAGAAATGACATTTTTAAATACAGTAAGATAAAACAAAGGGTTAGCAATCATTTTCATGGTTTCTGTTTTCACCTGTAGAAATCAAAGTTAAGTGACATCACCATATATCTCTTCTAAGGTAGCATTCTTTCATCAACTTTATCATTTTCAGAATACCGGTTTGAGTGCAATTGCTCGTAATGGGTGCAGAATCAGTGCTGGAATTAATAAAATATGAATTCTTACCCTCAGAAACTTGAACACAAGAATAATCTAAATGTATATGATATTTTTCTATGCTATTTATACCATGGAATTTCAAACAGAATCTATAGTGATTGTTTCATAGGAAGATAATGTCCTTCTCTTCTTTTTGAGGGGATGAGGAATGACTGATAGGGGACATTTTGTGTTGGACACTATGAATTTGTGATTTCTATTATTTTGCAAAAGGAGATATGAAATAGGCATGCATAGGATTCCAGTATGAATCTGTAGGGCTATGGAGAATTCTGAGCTGGAGTCCAAGCTAGAATTTTAAATTTAGAATCATCAGATAAAGATGCTGCTGAAAGCCATGAAATTGGATGATATTACATAGGCTGAGCTGTATGTGGAGAAGGAAACCTAGGACCAAGCCTTTGGAACTCAGATATTTATTTTTTGGGAAGGGAGAATGGCATAGGTTGAATTACATACATACATATATATATATATATATTCATTCTTAATCTCATATCCATGTGTGCGAACTCATCGTAAATTGGACTTTTGAAGATTTTTTTTTAGTTAAGGTGTGGACAACTGACTCAAGATGGGTCTTAATCCTGTTACTGTAGGCCTTATACAAGAGAAAGCCACAGCGGTGAGCTGGAAGCCAGAAGTCAACAAAAACCTAAGAGAAAGGAGACAGCATCACCATGTGATGGGAAAACCAACAATCTCAAGAGTTTTCGGCCAGCCAGAATGTTACCAACCCAAGGAGGAAGCAAGCCATCTAGCCTCTGAAACAATGAGCCAATAATTTCCTGCCATTTAAGCCAAAACCAGTTTCTGGAATTTGTGATAGCAGACAAACAATACTAAGACAAGTTTTGAGTATGGAAAGTGGGGTGCTGCTATTATAAATACCTAAAAATGAAGAGATAGCTTGCTTTAGAATTGAATAATGAGTAAAGGCAGAAAGAATTGTAAGGCACTTGGTAGAAAAAGCCTAGATTTCTTTCAAGAAACTTTTGATACAAATATGGGCATTAAAGGTACTTCTGGTGAGGCTTTAGAAGGAAATGATAAATGTGTTATTAGAAACTGGAAGAAAGGCCATCCCTTTTATACAGTAGCAGAACTTGGTGAAATTGCATCTTAGTGTTGTGCTATGTTTACCAGAAATGAAAATAATGGTAGCACTACCACAATAATGAACTAGATTACAAAACAAGTTTCACAGTGTATAGAAGTGCACAAGAATGATATAATTTAATGTCACTAAATAAATGGAATGTCACTTCTTTAAGTGCATTTTCATAGAACTTTGTTTAGCTCTCTAATTGCTAGTAGAATATGCCATATTCTTTGTCATTTTTATGGAAAATTATTGTAAGAACTAATTTTTTTACTATCTATTAATAGCTGGAGCTAGTCAATTATCTGGGCATATGCAGAAAGAACATGTTATAACAATCTCTCTGGAGATAACCAGAAAAGAAAAGAGGTTGTCTTTAACAAAACTTCAGTCTAGGAGTATTATGTCCCAGTGCAAGTGATGAACTAAGATATTTAGCTAAGGAGATTCCCAAGCAAAATATGGAAAGTGCAGCCCAGTTTCTCCTTGCAGGTTATAGTAAAATGTGAGAAGAAAAAGATAAGCTGAGAATAAACTTTTATGCACAAAGGAACTAGCAATAGATAATTTAGAAAATACAATTCCCGGCTTATCCAGGAAGTGAACTCTGAGACTAAGACCAGAAGTGACTGTATCAGGAAATTCCCTATACCTTTGGGAAGTGACTCCCCAGAGAACAAGGCTTCATATGGACATTTAGCTGAACAACCATTTGCTACAGAAGATGTGCCTTAACATGAATCCAGTTAGTCATTTCAGTAGAAGTCAGGACTAGAAATTCAATTATCCAGGAAGGATCTGTGGAAAGACCTTTTATCTGGCAATTTGGATCCACTTGAACTGTGTGCAAAGCCAACAAGGTTTTTGCAAAATTTATATGAGCAGAACCACTGCCAGCCTGGACTATAAAGGATAGGGAAGGGATGAATTGCAGGAAGAATGGCTTCAGGGGCAGAAACATGGAAGCTAGGGTCTAGACTGAAAAGATCTTCTTAGACCAAGAGAGTGGACCCACCCATGTGTGTGGAAAGGAAGGGTCCTCAGTACTTGCAGGGACCAGGACATCCTGCCCTGGCACTTGAAGGGGATGGGGCTTCTGCCTCAATATTCAGGAAGAGTTTAGCTGCCACCTTAAAGCTTGGAGAAAGTGAGATATATGCCCAGGTGTTAGGGAGATTTGGATGCCACAGCACTTCTTGGAGAGGGTAGAACCCTACTGCAGTCTTTGGGCAGAGTGAGGCTACTACTCCAGCTCTTGGAGAGGGAGGGGTCTAGGCCTCAGCATCCAGGGAGGGCATGGCTACTATGCAAGTGCTTGGAAAGGGTGGGGTTGCTGTTCAACCAGGCCCAGGGAACAAAGCATTGATCCACAGATGATTGTCAGACCTTGAGATCTAATGGAGTTTCCCCTCCTGGGTTTTGGACATGTATGGGGCCCATGATCCCTGTTTTCCTTCCAGTTTCTCCCTTCTTCAGTGGGAATGTCTATCTCTGACTGTACCACCATTATATCTTGGAAGCAGATAACTCGTTTTCTAGATTTCACAAGTCTGTCAGGTGGAGAAAAAGAATTTTGCCCCAGGACAGACTGTGCCTATAACTAATTTTGATGAGACTTTATATTGAGTACTGCTATTCAAATGACTTAAGGTTTTGGGGATGTTGTGATGGAATGAATGTATTTTGCATATGGGAAGAACCTGTCTTTTGGGGCATCCAGAGAATGAACTGTGATATGTTGAATTATGAACTCAATTCCTGTGAACCTATTGTAAATAGGACATTTTAAAGATGTTATTTTTTAGTGAATGTGTGTACAATTGAATCAGGATGGGTTTTAATCCTATTATTGGAGGCCTTATAAAAGAGAAAGCCATGGGGAGGAGCTTGGAGCCATAAGTCAAAAGAACCAGAAGAAAAAGGAGAGAACGTCACCATGTGACATCACCATGTGATGGGCAAGTCAAGGAACTAAGGATTGTCAGCCGGCTAGAATGCTACCAACTGCTGGAGGAAGCAAGCCTTCTAGTCTCTGAAACTGTGAACCAAAGCATTCCTGTTGTTTAAGCCAAAATTATTATTAGTGATAGGATAATTATTAGTGATAGTAGCTTAACAAAACTAAGAGAAGGAGACAGAAGTCATTAAGATTGAAAACCACTGAGCAAGATTGTTTATGATGGAGTGCTGGTTGGTAATCGGATGAATCCCAGGAAAAATGTGATCTTCTGTAACCCAAGAAAATAAGATGTTTTAATAAGAAGACCATGGTTAAAAGTGCTACTTTTAATCACTAAGATGCGAAGTAACATAAGGACCAACAAATGGCTTTTGGATTTTGCAACTGGAGGTCACTGTGATCTTGTCAAAGGCAGTTCTGATGGCATAGTAATCATGGAAAACAAATTGAACTGTGTTGAGGATAGAGAAGGGGGAGCAAATTGAAGACAACTATTATTGTTCACTCTTTTAAGAAGTTTTCCTGTGAATGGGGAACAAAGATGTGGGAGGTTTTTAAAGGGAATGAGGATAGGGGATAATGAGAATAGCTAATACTACTATAGCATAACCTTGTGCAGGTGTTTTCTAACTGTGTTTGCAAATATTAACTCATTCCATTCTTACAACAATGATATTAGGTAGATAGCCTTATTGTTCTCATTTTCCAAACTGAGACATTGAACATTCAAATAACTTGCAAAAGGCCATGTGCTAAGTGGTGGGGCTAAGACTCAAATTCAGCCAGTTCATTACTCTAGAGTGTGCTCTTACCTAATTTTGTTGGGTTTGATAGACCATTTGACCTCTCTGAACACCACCTCTTTTTTCCACTATTATGTAGTTGATAAGGACCCAGCTCATAATTCTTGGAATGCAGCTAAGTGGAGTTCTACAGCTGGTGCTTTGCTAATGAAAAGACATTCAGATCTATAGTCCTTGATCACAGTGACTCTTATCCTTTTGTTTGTTTGGGTCAGTTTTATAGTTTTATAGAAGTTATATTTTTTGTTTGGTTCTGTTTTATAATTTTTTGCAGAAAAACGGGCACACGGAATGGTCTGGGCCTCTCAATCATTTGTCAGTCTGTGATTGTGATGCAATTTTTTTTCCAATAAGTAGCAAGAAGGAAAGGGATGATGAAGTCAATTGTTGAGGGTTATTCAAGAAGTGAGGAAATTCAAGCATTGGATGCTGTCAAAACAACACTGACAAACATAATGGTTAACCATAGGGAGCCTCACATTAAAATTAAAGAGGATTGACTAGCCTAACTGCTTTTAAATATTATGTAGAAATATCTCACTGTTGCTTTGGACAGAGAAATGAGGATCTTTCCTGAAAACAAAAATCCTTTTTTTTTTCTCTTTTTTGTCAGGTCAAAAGTGGATACAACCTGTTAGAACTTATAATGACAAATATACCATTTCTGTATGTTTCTATGTGGGAAAGTATTTGAAGCTACTACAGATGCCACTGTATTTATATTTATTGAATTAGATCAATCACTTACTAGCTGTGTGGCCTTGGACAAGTTACTATAATCGTCAATGCCTCAGTCTCCTCATCTGTAAAGTGGAAATAATAATGTGTACCTACTTACTGAATGCAGAGAATGGCTAGCAGTCTAAGTTTGTATTGGATGAACAAGAGATTTCCTTACATATTTCTGAGAATCACCATATACTGCTCCCCCATTCCCGACACACACAGTCTGATATTTCCTTGACATTTCCAGACTCAGAAGGGTTTATTCTCACCAATTCCAAGTCTCTCCTGGTTTAAATCATCTATTCACTTAACAACAGTTCTCCTAAAACACTCTTACACCTCAACACCTTTCTCCTAAAGTCATGACCAGATAACAGCTCTCTCTTGTCATCTTTATCAACTCCCATGCACTCTACTTGTATTTTAAGAACCTCTCAAGTCTGTGAATCATCCTATTACTTTCATTATCTTTAACATACCTTGATCCACTCAGGTATTTTCATGTTCCTAAATATATATTATACTCACAAAGCCAACAATTTACCTCTATTTTTTTAACTTTTTTCTCAAAGCTGTCTTGGAAACTAATTGGGTTTAAATCTTTGGTGCCTCCCTCTAACTTATAATAAAAAGCTGAGACTTCTTATTTAACATTGCAGTAGATATGTTTGATTAAACCCTCAGTAATTCCAATGTCCTTCAACTGTGCCTTCTGGACTGCAGAGACTGGGAAATTAAAAAGTTTGTTTTCAATGGTTTTGGAGTTTAGGATTCTGGATGGAAATTCAGTTCCACCAGTTAGAAATACTTGCATAATATTTGGAAAGATGGCACAGTAGAGACTGGAAGGTAGATTGGATTGAAGGGTGAGGAACAGGGAAGGAAATGAAGGTAATTGTTACTAATTACTCATATTTCTATTGTCTTGGCATGTTTTCTACTCTCATGCATGGAAGTCAAGACAGGTTTTCTGTAGTGGTGTCACAAGGATCATTAGAGAGTTAAACTTGAGAACACTGGTTATCAGGAGATAGAAAGAGGTTAGAAAATGGGCATTTGATGCTGAAGGAGTACATAAGGTTCAAAGGATTGATTGTATAGATCCAGAAATGGATACCATAATAGTGTGTGATGGTAGCACAATATTTTAAGTACTCTGAACAAAAGAGATAAGTGTGAGTATGGTTGAAGGAGGAAGGCAAGGGCATGTATGACACCAGAAAGAAAGATAGAAGATAAAGGCTAGGATTGTAAAACTTAGCAAAACTCAGAGTGGTCAATGATGGTGATTAAATGTACAAATATAAGAATGTCTTTAAAAGAGGGAGAACAAATGAATGTAAATATTGCAAGGTATTGAAAATTGGATGGTATAGGGGAAAATTTATAATCAATGCAAACTAGAGTCTATAGTTAACAGTAACATTGTAAGATGCTTCCATTAATTGTAACAAAGGCAATGTACCAAAGCTAAATGCCTGTAACAGGGGGTTATAAAGGAGTGATATGGGATTCTTTGTGGTGGTGGTGCTGCCTGACCTTTTCATTGTATTTTACTTTATTTTTATTTTTCTTCTATCTTTTATATTTTTATGCTTCATTTTTTTTTCCCTCCTTTTCCTTTTTTCTTTGTGGTGATTATGGTGGTGAATGCATAATTATGTGATTATACTGGGAATCATTGATGGTTTACTTAGAATGGATTGTGTGGTGTGTGAATAAAACAGTTTGAAAAATAAACAGAGGATACAAGTGCTGAAGAAAATGTGGAGAGTGGGATGTACCTAATCACTGCTGGTAGGGTAGTAGAATGGTGCAGTCCATCTGGATGGAGTGTGGTGGTTGCACAGGAAGTTAACTTTGGGGTTACCATATGGTCCTGCAACCCTGTTATTGGGTATATACTTGGAAGAGCTGAGAGCAAGGACATGAATGGACATTACACACTAGTGTTTATGGCAGCAATTTTCATGATTTGCAATGGATAGAGGTGACCTAAGGATCCATTAACTGATAAACAATGGTGAACTGTGGTGTATATACACAATGGAATATTGAGTGGTGGCAAGAAGAAATGAAGTTGTGAGGTATGCAATTAGGTGAATGGAACTTGAGGACAGTATGTTGAGTGAAATAAGCCAGAATCAAAAAGACAAACATTGTAATGTTTCACTAGTATGGACTAACTATAATAAGAAAACTCTGATTATTGAATCTGAGAGCATTGGTTAGCAGGGGGAAATCTAATGGTAAAGGTTCCTAGATTGTAAGATCTTACAGCAGTCACATATTCATGAGTTGTAAGGGTTATTTCTAAATTCTGAGATTCTAAGCTGTTTGTGTATAACCTGGTTGGTCCCTGGGACTCAGAGCCAAAGTCTGGCAGCTATGAATGTCAGCATTACCCATACAGCAATTGTTAAAGAAATTGAAACAGGGATCAGACCTTAATTATAGATATGAACAAAATGGACTTGGTTAGCACAAAGGTAAATCAGACTAAAAGGAAAAGGATGATATTGAGACTGTATTTTAAAACTTCAACTTCTATGTGAGACCAAAGGAAAAAAATGTTTACTTAGTGGAAAATCTGTATCTTCTGTAGCAAACTATATAATTTAACTTGTATGTCAGTTTATTCAAACACCATAATTACATGGAATCTTGAGTTCTGGTTGGTTTGTATAGGTTAGCATGAAATCCTAATATATCCTAGAGTAATTTGGGCAGAGGATAAAAAGTATTTGCAAAGCTTCCTTGAGGGACTGGGGAAAAATTGGAAATATTAAACTTCCCCACCTGGGGAATTACTGATATTCTCACAAGCATTGGGGACTGCTATTATAAGGCTAAGCCCTTGATCTTGTGGCTTGTCCTTATGAAGCTTGTTACTGCAAAGGAGAGGCTAAACTTACTTGTAATTGTACCTAAGAGTCAACCTCAGAGAACCTCTTTTGTTGCTCAGATGTGGCCTCTCTCTCTAAGCTGACTTTGCAAGCAAACTCACTGTCCTCCCTACTACATGGGACATGACTCCAAGGGATGTAAATCTCCTGGCAACATGGGACATGACTTCCAGGGATGAGCCTGGACCCAGCACCATGGAATTGAGAAAGCATTCTTGACCAAAGGGAGAAAGATAAATGAAAGAAAATGAAGTTTCAGTGGCTGAGAGATTTCAAATGGAGTTGAGAGGTGATTCTGGAGGTTACTCTTATGCATTATATGCATATCCCTTTTTAGTTTTTAGTGTATTCAAATAGCTATAAGTAAACACCTAAAACCATTGAACTACAATCCAGTATCTTTGATTCTTGAAGATGATCATATAACTGTATAGCTTATATGGTGTGACTGTGTGAATGTGAAAACCTTGTGGCTCACACTGCCTTTATCCAGTGTATGGATAGATGACTAGCAAAAAGGGGACAAAAAGTAAATTAATAATGGGGGGGAGGAAGAAGTATGAGATGTTTTGGGTGTTCTTTTTTACCATTATTTTTATCTTTATTTCTTGGAGTAATGAAAATGTTCAAAAAATTGATTGCGGAGATGAATGCACAATGATATGATGATACTGTGAACAACTGATTGCACACTTTGGATGGTAGTATGTTATGTGACTATGTCTCAATAAAATTGCATTTAAAAAAATAATACAGTGTGGGAATAATATATTTTAAGTTTTATTGCTTCCAAGCTAATACCAAAAGTTATGCCTAATATCCAGTTCCTTAAAGTTTGACTCATTATTTCATGCAACTGGTATTAATATTACCTAATAATAGCTAATATTTATGGAACATTGTTTGAAAGGTTTTACATCTATTAGCTTGTTTAGTCCTTACAACAACCCTAGAGTTTAATGGTGAATTAACTCTTAATCACTCCAAGCAGAGTAACCATCTTTTATAATCATTTAGCTTTCAGTAAATCCTAAGCACATACAATGTGCCAAGCACTATGTGCCAGAAGATACAACACAGACCGGACAGGATCTCTGCCATGATGAAACTTAATTACAGGTGGAGAGTAAAACAATGGGCATGTAAGCAAAATAATGTCAGATTTGAGAAGTCCTGTGAAAATAATAATAAGGCATGCTTTAGATAGAATAGCTAAGGATGGCCAGTATTGTGAAAGCTTACAGAGATGAGATCCAGAGCGAGCACTGGAGGAGACCCTGACCTTTAATAGAAGAAAGGACACTTCCTCTGTTGCAACTTTAGAAGAGAAAGAAAAGGAGGAAGTATATGTAGGTGGATTTGTTGCTTTGATCATTGGAAAATGAAGGATTTCATCTCAATGGCTACCATTTCCAATGCAAAACTAAAGGTCAGTGAATATAGAGTAGTGCATGAAATCAGGAAAAAAAATGCTTCCTCTTCTAGCCTTTGCCAAATGTCTATACACTTTCTCCTGTTAAGAGTGCCTCACTCACATTCTGTGTATCAGAATCTTGTATCTAAATTATCACCCTATTTAATTCTGAACACACTTTTGGCAAACAATAAAGACAGTACAATCATAAGAGCTGCTAATAACATTTTTGTTCCTCAGATTTAGCAACCATTAAACTTGTTGGCATTGTGCTGCAGAGATGGGTGGTTTTTGATGAATGTTTATACCTATACAAATAATTCAATTGTGACTGTCCAAAACTGAAAGCTTTTTCAAGGCTTTGTACATTTATACAAAAGCACAGCCTTTGTTTGCTGTGAGTTAATAGCTTCAGCAAACATGTAGCCAAGATGGTTTTTGAAAGGAAGGTGACCCTTGACGCTCAGTCACCTTGCTTGGCGTATCAGAAGGGAAATAATTAATTATGTGTGGGCACTAAAGAATGACTGTTGTTATTTGGGGCACTGGAGATACAATGCACCAGAGACCTAATACTCCCTGATTGAGGTTTTGATACAGATAATCACTTCTCTTTGCTGGTTATCTCCAAAGATATTTTTATAACTTTTTTTGTGTTTTTTTTTTTGTTTTTTTTTCTGCATATGCCCAGACATTTGCCTACCTCCAGCTACCAATACATAGTAAAAGATTAGTTCTTATAATAACTGCCATAAAAAAACAACAAAGAATATGGCATATTCTAACAGCAATTAGAGAGCTAAGCAAAGCCCTATGAAAATGCAGAGAAGGGAGTGACTTATTCCATTTATTTGGAGGCAATACATTATCATTCCTGCACTCTTCTGCACCCTGTGAAACTTGTTCTGTGATCTAGTTCATCACTGTAGCAGTGCCACCATTTTTTGCATTTCCAATAAACATGAGAAAAACTACACAAAATACCACACCTTTTTAGAGGGTGAGTTTTTTCCCTTATCCAAAGTGGATTTTTTTATAAACATAAAATGGGTAAGATGAGTTTTAAATATATTGTTTTCAGAACTTTTTCCCTATTCCATGCCCTTATTTAGAAAATCAAAAATTTAAAATTTGAAACTACATGCAGCAATCAATTCATATAACCAGTAATTACAATTTACATTTACGTACATTTTTAGTTTACTAAGTATTTTCATAACCCCATTTTAAAGATGGAAGATAAGAAAAGTGACCAAAGTTATCCAACTGGAAAGCATTTTTAATAGATTGTCTAAATCCTAGTTATGTTCTCTCTATGATACCTTTCACATTTTATAATTATCATTTTTGTAAGCTTGCTCATCTGATAAACTGCTTTTGAAAATTTGAGTATGTGTCAGTTTATATGTTCAATTAAAAAAAAACAAAAATAAAACATCACTAGGAAATGAGAAGAATTATTGGCACGTGTAAATTTGTTTTCTCCTAGGTATCTGGGCAGTAAGTGATGGTAGTGCTACATTATATTAAACCAGATTATAAAACAAGCCCTTCCTTAAAATGATGTCAGTTATTCATAATGAAATGTTTTACATTGTTGGAATCTGTTACCCTACACTTCTTGTTATTATATCTTGTATTATAGTAATTAATACAAAAAATTTACTCAGTAGATTTTAAGTTCCTTTGGGAACTAGAAAACATGGGCAAACCAGCCTAATTTCTAAATGAAAAGGCTTTGAGCCTGCCTCTCAGAGTCCTAAAAGATGTAAGTGTATCAGTGTTAGATTTGCCACAACTAAAATTTTTGCTTTTGAGGAGAAATTAGAGGGAGTCAGGATACTTAGACAATGTATACTTGTCATCCTTGTCTACTTGGTCATTCATTAAATATTTACAGAGTTCCTATTACAGGACAGGGTCTGTGCCAGGTACTTTTGATATATGGTAACAAACAGAAGAGATGTGACTTCTGTCCTTATACAATTTAGAGGGATAAGCAGGCAATAAACAAATGCACAAATACCGACAAAATGTCTATTTCAGAGAGAAGGAGTTCCGTGAGATGAATTAATACAACACAGCTTATGTTCTAGTATTTGGTCTAGGAATGCTGTTGGAATCTTATCAGCCAGGTGCCATTTACTGTGTGTTTCTAACGGAACTTTAACTTTTCTGATCATATTTGAGTTTCTTTCTTTCTTTCTTTCTTTCTTTGGTAGCTTGTGAAAAATTTGATGTTTGGAATTGTTCATCAAAATACAAGTAATAAACAGATACACAATATGATAGTGACATATTCATGCTAACAAGTTGAATTTTAGATGTTTAGAAAAAAGGTCAGTGGTAAAATTATTTTATGAGAAGCAGAAATTGCTGATGGAGAGTTCTTAAAAAATGAGACCAATTCATCTTGGGTGAAGTTTCAAATAGCTAAATTATTATTCAATTTGTTTATTTAAAATGGTAATTTACCTTTTTGTTATTTTTTCCTTTATCCTTCTTCAGCAACTTCTCTCAAAAATAAATGTTCAGCATACACTGGATATTTTATAAAATTATAAGTCTAGAGAATAAAATGGCTTTCTTTGTTTTATTAATATGTTATTGGCTTCTATTGTTAGGGTTTTGCCTGCTTTGTCACAAACTAACAAAAATTAATGTATGTTTTTTTCATGTTCAGTAATTCATAGTATAACAATTTTTAAAAAACTCAAAATAAATTCAATCACTAAAGTTGGAATTGTGGACAAATATTAATCAATGTAATTTATTCATTCAGCCAAAATTTACTGATCATTTAATATTATATATATAAGAAACAGAAAGATAGTGGGCTGATGTAGGCAGGTATGAAAATAGACAACTCACTGTGCACATAGACTAGACTCAAAGGGTGAGGCTATACAATAGTATCCAGTGGAGAGACTGTAATGAGCTAAGAAAGAGAAGTATGAGAGAATGGGCTATTGCAACTAAAAAGTGTGAGAGGTTTGTTTAGGTAGCTAAAGAATAAAGAGCATTTGGATTCCATTTGTTAAATTAGCATTTCAAAACTAATTTGTTCACAGAAATATTTTTAAAATCATTACCTTTTGGAAGAAAACCAACATAAGGGATAAAATTCATGCTTGGATCATAGTAGATAGCAAAATAAAATGGTCTTATGGACTAATTACTTGTTCTAAGAAATAATAAATATTTGAACCATGTTTTTATACAATAAAACTTGAATATCCAAAAAGTATTTTTAAAAATTTTAAGATACATAATATAAGCAGGCAGTACATAAATACAGCAGATTGAAAAATAAATAGGCAATACATAATATGACATTGAGAGTTGTTGCCTCTGCCATCAGTGCACAGATTAGATATATATGTATATGCATAAAATGATCTCCCTTGCAATATGTTAATGTTTTCAACTCTGAAAAATCATTTGACTATAGCATGATAATAGTCTTCTAACATATATGATTTCCTAGCTATCAGAAGAAACCAGATTTTGAATATCAATCGTTTTCATAGCACACATATGAACACCTCATGAAGCAAAGTGTCCCACCAAAGTACCTGGGAAAGACTACTACAGGCAGTGGGAGCCTTTACTCAGGGGAGTAATTTTATCAAACTATTATTTTAAGTAGCTCAATTTAGTGACTGTGTAAATAAGAATAAGGACAGATGAGACTTAGGCGTAGGAAGATTAATAAGAAATAGTTGGGAAATCACAAGTTTTAATGAGAACTTGAAGTTTTCAGTAGGCGCAGTTGAAATGAGGCAATAAAATGTATTAGAGAGAAATTAAAATGTTAGCATGGATCTGATTTAATAACCAATTGGATCTGGGAATTAAAGAGAGAGGGAAAGTAATAAAAATTACTCCCAGGCTTCTGTCTTGGAAAATGCAGTGTGTTGTGTTACCATGTATTTTGTTGGTGATATTGTTTTGTTTTGATACTACACGGCCCAAACCCCACCAAAAATCACATTATTAGACTATCCAGTGTCACCCACCACCCAAAGGTAAACAAGATACTTTTGTCTTGCAGGATATTCCAAGGCTGAGAAATCACTTCTGAGGTGCCAAGGGCAAAGACCAGACCACTTTTTGGATACAGTTAATTCCTTACTATGTACCATATAGTGGGGACAGTGCATGGGCTAGTACTGTGCCTGCAAAAAAACAGCTGCCATGTGAGTCCTAATCAATGAGAGTTTAAGAAACCAGGTGGAGGAATAAGACAAATACAGATGGGGCTCTGCTTACATGAACATGGGATAGAGGAGGGAAGAATGGATATGTTTGCTGATAGGTAAATACCCCAATAATGGTAATTTGATATACCATCACTTAATATATACAATATAATTTTATGTTCCTAAATTGATAAATTTACAAACCTATAAAAAATACCTAAAATAATGTATTCAATAAATAATTTAATAAATATAAATCATTTTTATTTTTAAATCTTGAAGGGAAAAATTTATTTTCAGTGAAAAGTTTAAGCAATTTTACATTTTTACTTACTGTTAAAAACGCTAAAGATACTTCTTTAATAAGTCATGTCCAGTTATGATCCATTTCCAAGATTCTGTGCCAATGTTTCTAATCATGGGAGATTTTTGCAATGGATGGTTTTTGAAACAATTTAAATAAAGCTTTGTTCATTTTGGGCAACCCAAATGTTTAAATGGGTTTAAAGACATTTTCCTTTAAACACAGAAAATGTGACTTGCAAATACAATGTCAAACAGAAGATCAATTAACATCATAATAAGACCCTCTTAGACACTGGCTACATTGCTTGATGGAATTTTTAGCTTTTCCTCCAATTGGCTTGGCCTAACAGACTCCTAATGTGTTTTCAGATTTTTTTTTCTTCACAGGAAAAGTCCAGTTGAATCAACTGCTTCTTTGGTTTCCCTTCTTCTCCCCTGAATTGCATAAAAGCTTTGGGGAGGCAAAAGTCTGTGACCACCAGGCGTCAGTTTTGGGAGGAAAAAAAAAAACCCAATTAGGAAAACAGTCTTCTGCTCTCTGGTTTCCAACACTTGTCTCTTAGTACCAGGAGAGTAAAAGCATGTTCATGCTATCTTTAAATGTTTACACTATTTTGAATTAATTTGAGAAAACACACCTCTTTAGGAAAAATGTATTATGTTCACAAGTTACAGCTGTTACTGTACTAATCAAATGGAACCAGAAATAATCAATGTAATATTTAGATAAAGTGATGAGACACAGTGAGGTCTTATAAAACAGCCAAGTCAGCAAGCAAAGAGTGGGCTCAGAATTTGATGACTGCAAAGGAAGAATTAGGAAACAATTGAGTCTTTGTAGTGTTTGTATGTTACGGCTGAGTTACTGTGGCTTGACGTGTGTGTGTATGTGCATGTTGATGTGTATGGTTTTAACTCTGGATAATAAGGTACTATAAAGAATAAGAGGTGTAATTAACAACTGTATATAATTCAGTTCTTCAGAATTGTTTTATGTTTTAAATAGTCAAGGTGTATTAATTTAATTATGTTTAGATTTAGACTGGGGAGAAATAACAGTATTCAAAATTAGGCAAAACATTTTTTTTTCCCTTTGGAAACAACTGTGAAGTCCTGTGGGATAACCAAAAAAAGATTAGAACAATTATTCTCTGGCATTGGAAGTCGTATATATACCTGTGGTTAGAAGAGGTCAGGTTCCCCGGAGGGAAGTCATTTATCCACTTTCATGCAAACTGATCTTCCAGCAAGTGATGGAGGTCCTTTGAAATTAAGTACAATTTCAGTGAATTGACCCAACCTGAAATCAATGTCTGAACATGAGTAATCAGCAGTTCAAAGGCCTAGAGGTAGATTGAAGCTATTCAGAAACCAAACCACTCAAGTGAAGAAAAGAAAGAAAAATAAACTTTCTGTGGATTATAAATGCATGGCTGAGAGTTTCAATAGTTTTAAGGATTCTTCTTTGTTAAAAGGAAAAACATATACTACAAAAGAATTTTGGGTAATTAGTTTGGGCAAGGGCATTCATTTTTTCTACAGCCTACTTGTGCCAACTCACAAGCCCAAGAGGCCAGATGTGACAGGAAGTGGTGCCATGTGCCTAAATGGAAGCACTTGCAGGCACAGTCAATGAGCAGTTTAATGGTTCTTGGCCTGATGTCATCTAATCCAATTGAATGCATGTTCTTGCCCTGCTATGAAGGAGATAAGACTTGTCTTACTATTTCACTGCTGGGATATCTTTCTCTGAATCCAAAGCTAGAGTCATCTCTTCCAACCAACTGCCATTTCTAAAATAAATATACAGCTTATTATGTTGAAGCCAAATGAAGTTTACCTGTTTGTATAGTCATTATATTTTAATTTCCAGATTTAAGAATTATTTTTGTGATGCATTAGATAATTTTTAATATCAGTAATTGAAGATTCTTTAATATTCTGAATATTGTGCTAATCTTAGACACCAGATTGTCTTTTAGTAGAAGAAATAATTTTAGAGGAAACAAACCACCTCTCACATCACTACTTGAAGAAATATTTAGCAAATTACTAATTTTCAAAATCCCTGAAAAGAAAGAGGAGGGATTTGGAAAAACTGATTTTTTCAGGTGAGTTAGTAACTATATATATACATACATATATATACAATATATACATACCTTTATATAAAGTACTTTATAACATACAACTAGGAATTCACACACATTTAGAACATTGTCTGGACCATTTCCTCTTTCTTTTCTAGTTTCCTTTAGTAAATACAATATTATAGCATCTTTTCAGAGTGCTATTGGTAGAAAAAATTCAGATTACAAATATTGTGCCTATAAGCTCATTTGATTGTTTCTTTGCCTGGTTTCAAGAGAATTTCACTGACTGAGTAGTGAGTAATATTGGGCTCCCAGTCTTTCCACCAGTGAGTGTACAATCTCTGGGAGAACACATTCCACCAGCAGATCGTTAAATCGTTTTTTAGCTTGGTTTTCCGTGACACGTTCTAAAGAGTTAAAGCGCTTTTATAGTACTTCATTATAAGAAGATTGTTTTAATGAATTTCATCTGGTTTCTCTATTTTTGTGAATCTTCATACTTGGGATTCTTTGCAATAATAGACAATTGTAGCTACTGTAATATTTCTTATGGATTTTGCTAGCATCGAGAAATCACCTATGTTCTATGAAAACAGGACACTTCTGACATAGCTGTTGAACACTGCTTGTCTTTCCTAATTTTTAGAGGATTGTTATTTCCTTTCCTGAAAATGATCAGGACTTCATTGTGCACAGCATCTTCATTGCCAAATATATTCTTAGCATTTTGCGGAATTGCAAGAACAAGAATGTATACAAAAATTTTTGCTGATAAACATCATAGTGGCACGTGTGAATTTCATACTTTGTGCTTTCTGGATCTGATTAAAATACATAAACATTTCAATCTGCTTTGGAAAGTTTCAAATATACTTCATAAGATCAAAATTTAGAGGTTGCTTCCTCAAAAAAGGATAAAAAGTCTCCCTTTTGCTCACCCTGTGTATGAAGGAAATGTCATTATAAAAACTTCATTAATATGTAAATTGAAACATTTTGATTAGCACTTGCAGACCCCTTTTGTTAAGAAAAATACGGAAGGAGCTAACCAGATTGCGATAATTTACATAATAAAAACTCAGTGGTGGCAATGCCACCAAGTAGAGAACCTAAAGAAGGCAAGAATGTCTTTTTTAAACAGCTTAATATAGTATTAGAATCACAAAGTACAAAAGGAGAGAAAATATTTCTCTTAACTGACAAACTTTATTTTAGGGGAAAATTACAGATACTGCAGATTGTGTTAAAATGATAAGATTGAACATGTAGCCAACAATGTCAATATATACAAATTTTCTCGATTTAGAAATGTATGTTTCCATCACTGTTATGTAGGGATTTGAATATAAAATGCAGATATCTCTTAATGAACTTGGTTTCAATAAAAAGAAGATAGCCTAAGAAAAGACTTTGGTATGTTGTGGAAATGATCAAATGTCGTATTTCAATTTGATGTAAGAAATTAAAAAGCACTAAAACCAGAAAAATTAAGATATTTTATTTGACAATTGAGGTTTTAGTATATATTTTTGGTACTTGGTGGCTCAAGTGAAATTTTATGATTAGGTCATCTAAACAGAGAGAGACAAAAAATTGTAACAATATTCTGGGTATTTCCATAGAAAAGTAATTTTCTTGGAAATATATAGACAACACAAATGGAACAGGGCATGGATTTTTCAATTTAATGCCTTTTCACTCCATTTTATTTATTAGATATATCTACACATTTGCTTGATGTTAGGTAGATGGTATTACGTCAGATGAAAACTCATGGCTATGCACACATAGAAATAAACTGCCACATGCAAGTATTACATAAAAATATTTAATTATTATAGCTTTTAAGAAAATAATTTTCTTCCTGGAGATATCTGTTAACAGAGACTTTGGACAAAACAGAAAACAATGAGCTGGGCATGAGGATTTGTTAATGATTTGAATCCAGCAGGTTAAAAACCATACTTGACCACAGTACTTTGTTGCTCAAAGAAGTTTGAGAACTGCATTTAGCAGCTGACTGTTACCTAGAAAGGAGGTAATTCTGGTCTCAGTGCTTTATCTTTTGTAATGCTCTTGTCTTTAGTGTCAAGCAATTAGGTTTGCACTGGAGAAACCTATTAATCATTTCTGTAAATGCTAAAATAGCATAACTTCGATGATTTGGAATCTAGGGAGAAAATAGAAGATTAAGGAGCTGACCTCCCTTTGGTGTGATAATCCGAGAATTAAATATCTTGTTTCCCAACTTGTTTTACACAGTTGACAATAAACATTTTTTCCCTCTCTAATCTCTACCCTGTTATTAACCAAGAATGAGATGGGGAGATTTGTTCAGAAATAGAAAAAGAAAGAAAGAGAAAGGGAGGATTAACCAAACAACCCCTGATTTCCCCCAAATCCACCCCCTTAATAAAGAGATACTTTGCTGAGACTTCAAATAGCATGGCTTAATGGGTAGTAGACACTAGAAAAGTTCTTCCACATTCACTGAAGCAAATTTGATGAGTCTTCTAAGAAAGACTGCCTTCTCTACCTCCATGCGGAACCTGCAGGTCACTTAGGTTTTGAGTCTTTTTTTGGCCCTAGTCAGGTGCAGCCTAGAATCCAAAATCAACTTTGGTTTGTTCAACTCTCAGGGAAGTTTTAATAATTTTTTCACACCCTTGGTCTCCCAGTGCTAATGGCTAAATTTGGCTTTCACAGATCTTACAATGCCAAAAAAATTCTAACCACTTTAGGCAACTGTTCAAAACAGGAAGAGAAACCAAAGGAAGATATTTAATAGGCAGATGACAATCACCCAGTTTATTGTATTTGAAAAGTATTCTTGAGATAATTCTGAATGTATCTCTCCTCAAAAGTATAGATATCTTTAAAAGTATATAGTTTTGGAGAGATTTCCTTTGTTATAGTTTTGAAGGGATTTCCCCTCAGCTTCCTTCTGTAAAAGAAATTCTATTTTAATATAGCTAAAACAAATATTGGTGTAGTAGCTAAGAATAACAACAGCATCTTTTTATTTCCTCAAACCAAAGGGTTAGATTAACTCATTGGAAAAATAGTTTACATGAAGTAGTGCACCCATTGGGGACTTAATATAGATTAAAAAAAGAAAAAGAAAAAAAGAAAAAAGAAAGAAAACCTGCAGAAAGATTTGTGGTTTAGTGAAAACCTCAGACCATTTACAAACATTTTTAACATCTTAGCCATCACAGAATTTTGAAAACCTTTTGTCCAGAGGACATTATTCATAGTGTGGTGGAAAGAGAGAGAGAGAGAAAGAGAGAAAGAGAAGAAAAAAGCCCTACTGCTTCCAACATCCTAAGATATGGAACATAGGTTAAATCCTATGCTTTGCAGTTCAGAGACAGTAAGATAAAAATATGAATATCAGAGTTAAATTTCTAAGTCTTTAGTGTTATATACTCAAAGGGGAGAGGTCAGATTTACTAAAGTACTTGTAATAACTAACCCTAAAAGTCAAAACAGAAAACAAAAACAACCAAAAAACCTGCTTTTCCCAACATGTTGAAATAGTTCTCTGATATTTATATTTGTGACAAAATTAATTAGATGTTTATTTCTGCTCTAAACTTCAGCTTGTATATTTAAGCAGAAGCTATGACATTGATGATTAAATACAAAGTGAATATAGAAGAAACAATTCTAGCCTTCTGCACTATATTTTTGCTCCAAAACTGTGTATTCCATCGGAGGCTTGAGTTCCCAATATATTTGGAAAATTAAGGGACTAAGTTATGATTTTACCTCAATTTTTGGCTAACTTCAAAAGTTACAAATCTTAGATTCCCTCTTTTTGTGTTTATTTTTAATGAAAAGAATATACTGAAAGATACTGAAAAGTATTTCCATTATATCTCAGTGTAGAACAACTGAAAAGAAAATCTTTCCATCATGAGTTGGAACCGAAGTCAATAGTGTATTGCTGATACTACTCTGTGTTATCACAATTGGTTAAAGTGAAGTGAAAAAAACAAGGCAATTTTTCTCTACCTTTGGACAGACGTCAGAGTCCTGTGTGCAAACTTTCTGGATCAGGCCCTTGCCTGATTCTCCAGAGTCATCTTCTTCCATTTCCTATGCTCCCTACACACCATAATCAACCACCTGCTTTCTTCAAACAGTTCATGTCTCTCTTGCTGTTTATTCATGAATTAATTCAAATTCTCGTCTCTTTTATGTGCTCCTTTGTGTTTCTTCCCAAGTCGTTTACTTCCTCCCTCCTCTGAGCTAACCAGAGTGTTTTCTGTATAATTCAACCACAACTCACCATCATTTATAGATCTTGATTTTTATGCTTTCCTTTTCCTTTCTCATTAGACTGTCATTTTCTTGAGAAGGATGACATGTTTTATTGATTTTTGTTTCTCAAATGCCTAAGTACTAAAATATTTGTGTGTATAAACAAAAGAAAATAATTTTATATAAAATAGTTAATTGACAGAAAATTATTTTGGATTATCTCAGTTGTCCAGATAACTTTGAAAATACAAGGCTGATCTTAACAACAATTCTTTAAACCAATATCTAATGTCTGAGCAAATCATACCTTAGAAAATGATACTTGCTATCCAGATTCATTTATAGTTAATAAGTATTAAGTGAGCAGCCTTAATATTTGTGCAAGATATTGTTAGTGTGTGGAATTTAAAAAGGGGTAAAATTCAACTACTCCATGCATCAAATAATGGCTTGTGTTTTACATGCCAATGAACTAGTAAGCAAGAGCTAACATTTGAACCAAGGTTTCTCTATGACTCCAAAGGCTTTCATCTTAACTCCTATATTTGTATTGTCCACCATTGTAGATCAGTGATGGGCATCAGGAAAGCAGATTATCCCTTTTCCCTTATTATTTTGTCAAAGTCTTTCAATTTATGGAGCTAATAAGAATGGGAGATACTGTAAGATATTTAGAATTAGTTTGTAATTTGCAGACATGTTTGCTTCTAGTTTAATAATTTTTTTTTTTTTATGGTAAGAATAATTTTATTTAGAATTAACCAGTGGACTCAGTTTAGATGATCCCAATTTTGTTGGCAACATTCAATGCATCATAGGCAGGAACCAACTGAACATATATATTCTTCTGGCCATCAGGTGTGAGCAAGTTGTTGACCCTGGCCACATCGGTGTCATAGAACTTCTACAGAGCCTATCACTTCGTGCTGGCTGACCTTGACAACTACTATGCACACAAGTGTATATGTTGTCTTTGATCTTCATGGCTGGCTCAGTGGTCAGGGAAACTTAATGGTGTTATAGCAGTCAAGATTGTATCTCCTGGGGGCACTCTTTTGAGAATATTTGGGCTGCCTTTGTAGACATGGACTCTTGGGCCAACAGAAGGCGGGTGATGTATGAATCTTCTTTTGTATGTACGTGGGGCTGTGGATGCCTTTCAGTGCAGCTTTCTTGCCCTTTGAAGCTTTTGCTTTGGCTTCGATTTTAGGAGAGGCAGGTGCTTCCTTTTTGGCTTTTGACACCATCTTGTAAAAAGGGTCTAGATCAGTTAAAATATTTGATAATTGTTCACTATAGATTCGTGCCAAGTGGTTTGGTAATGACCAGTGTTCTATTAAGAACACTGTCTCAGGAATTCTAGGATAAATATTTATCACCAAAAATTTGTTACAGTTTAATTATGCCTATTATAAGTGATGGAAAGGCATTGTCTTGGTTTTCTAGAGCTGCTGTAACAAAGCACCACAGACTAGTTGACAAACAACAGAAATTTATTATCTCACTGTTTTGGAGGCTAGATGTCCAAAATCAAGGGGTTGGCAGGACCGTGCTTCCTTTGAAGTCTGTAGGGTTCCGGCAATTGCTTGCTGGCTCCATAAGTCAATTTCTCCCTCTGTCACATGGTCTTATTTCTCACTGCCTCTCTGTCTCTTTCTGTGTCCAAATTTCCTCTTCTTTTAATGACACCAGTCATATTGGATTAAGGCCAACAATAATCCAGTTGGGCTTCACTTTAATCAACGACATCTTCAAAGATCCTATTTACAAATAAGTTTACATTCACAGGACCGGAGACTAGGACTTGAACATGTCATTTTGGAGCACAAAATTCAATCCATAACAGGCATGGAATCTGTAGTAGAATGTAACAGATAAATGCATTAATAGTATAACTGTCTGTTAGGAGGAGAGACAACTAAGGAGATGTCAGTCCACTCCAATTCAGGTGTTAGGGTCTCCAGCAAAAGCACGATTCACAGGCTGTAATGGAAAGATGTTTTACTCACATGGAGAGGAGACAGAGCAAGATCAGCTTCACACATGGGGATTGGTTCCACGTGGTCAGTGGGTCTCAATCCAAGGCTTATGCAGATATTCTTTGCCACAGCACCCCTCTCGTGTGTTCATATCTTGTTACAGTGGAGGACCCCCGCTCCCTTCCCACCAGGGATAGAAGCATCTTCAGGGTGTGAGCTGGATGTCATAACATGCCCACCAGAGTCAGACTGTCTTCAGTGAATGTTTACATATGCTCAGGACAGTAGGGGAAGGAATGTTCCGGCAGTCCCCTTATCCACTAGGGTCTGTGTTTTGTCCTGCCAGGCTAATGATACACCTGGTCTTGAGCACAGGATATACTTGTGGGTCCCAGGGAAAGACAGCAGGCTGCACTAAAACTCTCCTTTACCTCAATAAATAAGTGACATGAGAAGACTTAATTTGCAATACTTTCCAAAGGGATGGGGAATAATTTCTGGAGAAGGCTGGCATTGAACTGGACTCTGAAGGGTAGGTATGATACTAATAGATGGATGTATGAGGAGCACTATTAAAGTGAGTGGTGACAGCAACAGTGAATAAGACAGAAGGGTGTTTAGGTAATGGACAACTTTTGGAATTCATTGAATCATAAAGTATGCGAGGAGTAGATTGAGAAAATAGAATTTTGAAAATTATACCATAGATAATTAGGGAGCCATTAAAATAGTCAGACAGAGCAATAATACGATGAGAGTCATAGGAGAGTATATTCTGACAACTTTGGATGAGGGGTGTTGGGATAGGAAGAGACAAGTCTCATGTAGTACACTAAATTCAGAACTCAAAATCTGGACCCATAACATTCTCTTAACCAATTACCTAGAAGGCAAATAATACTTGCACACTTTTTAAAATGAGTGCCTATCATTTTAACCATTATCATAAAGGCCATCATAATAATACAAATATATATAGTTTGCTCCTTCCACTTTTTGTGATATTTCTATTTTAAAAAGTAGTTATGTATTTAAGATCTTAGGGAAATGCTAAAGGAGGAAGAAGAGTGTGTGTTCATTATAGGTTTGTCTTAACATTGATTCCATTCTAAACACAAGAGATACTTTGCAATCATGTTATTAAAATATATTAGTTTCCACACCTGGGATAATTATATTCAGATCATGCATGGAAAAACAATCAACACTAAAATAGTCATATAAAGGTAAAAATCTGGTTTTCTTGATCTCAGAGAATATCTATAGAAATGGAGAAAAAAAAAGAAAGAAAAAAAAGAAATCCGAGTATTAGCTGTAGATATTAGAAGTGCACATTCCTTTACTCAGTACAGAGTTGAACTGTTCTGACCTGGGAAAGAAAAATAATAAGTTAGAGTAACAATGTGTTCTGAAAAATGGCATCAGTTAATCAATTTTCAGTAACTCTCTGATTTATATGTCTAATAACATGACTGGCAATTTATAGTCCCTATCACTAAATCTCAAAACACAATTTGCTGCAGCCGTAAGCAATTTGTTTAGTTTAAATTGCTTTTAATCCCATTGATGATTGATTAATCTATATATCACCAAAAGCGCCACATGAGCCTGAAAAAAAATATGCCTTAGCCTTCTTTATTTTTATTTTTAAAATTCTATATTATTATATATAAAAATTCTATATTATATATAATTATATATAAAATTCTATATTATATATAATTATATGTAAAATTCTATATTATTATATAATAAAAAAGATAGGTCAAGTCTTCCAAACACCCAAGATAAGAATGTTAATTAGTAAAATATAATAACTTCAGTTGTTATTGCTGTTAAGCTTTTTTGAAATAAACTCAGAGAAGCATATAGGGTGTTTTTGTTTTGTTTTGTTTTGTTTTTATGGAATATGAGGTTAAGAATACTTTGAGATGATTTATATGAATCCAATAAAAATGTTTTTGATTAGCTAGGCCATATAAAAATTTCATATTATTTCTTCTGTAGCATCTGAAAGACCTTTGTCATGTTTTTTGGGGGGGGCGGGGGGGATCAATTTAAGATAATATATTTGAGGAAAACAAAATCAAAATAGGATATTCATTTAGAAATATGAACAGTGGTCATTTATACATTTAGTTCTTTATACATTTAACTCCAAGTCTCTAGGTTTATTGGTTTAGAGAATAAAGGTAACTAAAACCAGTGTGATTAAAAGGCAAAAAGAACATATTTGAATTTATTTGAATGACTCTGTTTCCTTCTGTAGGGATGTAAAGCATGCAGAGAGTGATATGTACATCGTGGAGCTCTCATAGTTTTGATTAATAAGCTTGTAGGTAAGTTCCTTCATTTGAGGACTGATCATAATAAACCATATTCATCCAATCTTCTACACATACTGAAAATTGCAAAATTTTGTCACCATCTTACTTAATGGGGTCATCCACATGAATGATGTAAATTCATTTCTTATATTCCAATATAGAACTGGATCAAGGACATTTCCAACATTCCCACTGAAGAAAAAACATACATGTGAAACACGTCCTGCTCAATTTTTTTCAATCTAGATGATTGTTTTCATTTTTTTCCATCAAGTTGGCCTCAGTTTAAGGCTGGACTTTTTGGTGATACTTAAAACCTGTTGAGTTTGGTTTTCCTATTTCTTCCTTTATAATGAAAGCAAATTGGAAAGAAATCTGATTCTGTTGCTTCTTTTTAGGACATTTCAAAATACTCAGATGGCAAATGGAAATCGATTTCGATGGAGTTCTTGGCTCAGCTTGTGCAGGCATACTTCTAGAGAGATTTACTCACTCCCATTCTAATCTTTCTGGTGAGCAGACTAGCTAATTCATGCATGTCATAGGAAGTTGGTAGTTCCATCTAGTGATTTACTGGCTAGGTTGCTTTTTGTTGAAGCCTGAATAAACTGACAGGAATCTTTCTACACGAAATTGTTCTTGGCATAGCAAATGCAAGATATTCAGCTAAAATAAATACCCATGAGAGTCTTAAAGGCCATTAAGGAGCTGGTATCAAAAGGAATGCTGAAGTTTGACTTGAAGAAAGAGAAATACACAAGATTGCATTGTTACAATTTGGCAGATATAATTGTTTTCTCAGATGCATTCTCTTTACTATCTGTAGGTTGTCAGTTCAAGAGTGGAAAGAGGAAGAAAGGTTTTGTCTCTCCTTTACCCCCATTCCCCACCCCCTGCCAAGAGACAAGTATCTAAAACCTAAACATCAGGGAGCCATCAGGACTCCAATAGGCGTCTTGGGGAATGTTTACAGCTTCACGGACTTCTCTCTCTTGTCTTTTACCTTCTTTCCTCTTGCTTCTTCGTCCCCCCATAGTCAGCTGGCAGAGTATAGTTTACTGTGTAATTATTCACTGGTTTCTTGTCTCTTCATGTGCCTTTTAAAAAGAAAGAAACAAAATATTATTTTCTAGCAGGTGGTGACAGATTTTCAACAAGGCAATGAGCAAAGTGACAAGACAGAAAAGTTTTTTTCCCTTTCTTTTCTTTCTTTCTTTCTTTGTGTGTGTATGTGTGTGTGTGTGTACGTGTGTTGTTTTCTGGATTGAAGAACTAAGTCTCTGGGCTTTTGTGCATACATTACGTTGGCAGGCAGAACATTATATCAAGGACGCCAAACCAGTGTAAAGACCTAGTCCCTAACCTCTAATCTTACAGACATGAACTCTATTATTTCCTATTAAAATTAGAGGTTACCAAATTGTAACAGATGTCTTTAATAGACATGTCTTTATTACTGGGGAACATTAGGTAAATGGAAATTGAGCCCCATATTTTAAGTTGCAGCTCATGAGAACACAAAGCTCCATGGTTGGATCTGGCATTTTAAGCCTAAATTATAGAAGCTTTTATACAATTTGCATTAATTGATGCATCAGCAATTTTTTGAAATCACAGCAAGTATGAAATAGTGGGAATTAAAAAGAAAGACAATTGCATCCTAGCTACTCTAAGCAAACTACAGTATTTGACATCCCTTAATTCATAGGGTCTATATAGTACATTTCAATGGCAAAAGTATTTTAATTAACCGCTAAGAGAATAGGGCTGAGGATGGAAATCTTCCAATAGACCTATAATGAAAACAAGATGAGGGATGAATAACTTGATATAAAAGAGCTTTATGTGTCATTGCAGGTGTCTGAATATTTTAAAATGGAGAGATTAAGATGATCTCTGTATGTAGGACATTAAATTACAAACACAGAAAAGTGGACAAAAACAAGAGACAATGGTATTTTACTGAAGTCATTGAAATTAGTTTTCATATCCCTTTGAAATTACTCCCTTTAACATGTTTAATGAAATTTAAATATAGCAATATTCTATATTATCTGAGTAAAATTCCACATGCCTCTAGTGTTTTAATTTCACAGTTCAGTATTCCTCTGCTTAACAAATTGCTTTCAAAAATAGTTGAGAGTAGAATTAACTTTCTAATAGTGCCTATGTATAAAAGGATATGGCTTTTAGAGTGATGGAATGCATTTGGTGCCTATCTAATAGAGGAAATGGCTTTTAAAATACATTTACTTTTCTCACATTGCTATCTCTCTGTGAAAAAAAGATACATTTGTGGCATTTTTCTTTAGTCACAGTATTCCTATGGCATTTAACATAACCAGAAAAATAGAATGTTTAGATAAAATTTATTTTGCCAAATAGCAATGGCTAGAAGTGGCAATAGCTATTTTGGATCATTAATGGCTATTTTGGGTCATATAGTAGGGGCTATAGACTAGTGGGGATGTTTGACAGTAAAATCAAAGTTAAAAACACAGGGGTAGGGATAGTGAGGGGGGTATTTTATATGTAACATCGTTAAATTGTCATAGAATAAATAACTTCTCCTTGGAAGGGGAAATATTTAGAAGCAAGATTAGAAATTTGCATAGGTCTTCTCTTGCAAACCTTTCAGGAATTGTCTGATTCTGCAGGGCTGTGCACCTTACTGACTATACCGGTTTCAATGTATTATGTCCCCCTGAAAAAGCCATGTTCTTTGAGGCAATCTTGTGGGGCAGACATATTAGTAGGGATTAAGTTGGAATGTTTGGATTAGGTTGTTTCCATGGAAATGCGCACCACCCAACTGTGGGTGATAACTATGATTGTATGATTTCCATGGAGGTGTGGCCCCACCCATTCAGGGTGGGCCTTGATTAGTTTACTGGAGCATTGTAAGCTCAGACAGAAGGAGTGAGCTTGCTACAGCCAAGGGGGACACTTTGAAGAAAGCACAAAAGCTGAGAGAGCAGCCGCAGATGAGACACATTTTGAAGACGGCCGTTGAAAACAGACTCTTGCTCTGGAGAAGCTAAGAGAGGATAAACACCCCAAGAGCAACTAAGAGCGACATTTTTGAGGAACTGCAGCCTAGAGAGGAATGTCCTGGGAGAAAGCTCCTCCAGTGAAGGTACCTGATTGCTGATGCTTTTTTGGACACTTTATGGCCTTAAGACTGTAACTGTGTAACCAAATAAACCCCCTTTTATAAAAGCCAATCCGTTTCTGGTATTTTGCTTAATGGCAGCATAGGCAAACTAGAACACTGACTTTCTGTGGACTAGACTATTTTACGACTTGTAGGGGTAAAAGTTAATTTACAGAAAACTGGTAGTGATGAGAGTGATTCTTGCCCATATGTAAATGGATTTTGTCTGGAAAAATACAATTGATTTTTGCTCTGTGAAAAAGATAGTCCCAATCTTTACATTATGTTGCTCTATAGGATATTAACCAATTTTGTATCTCTGACAATTCACTTTGGCATCCCTGACTGCATCTGTGTTCTTCAAAATCGCCTTTGAACTGGTCTTAACATCTAACCGATTGCTTCCTTAATTAATGAGTTGAATGAAATTTTGAATGGGCTCATTTTATATTTGCATGAGAGTCACCTTTTTAACTGCTTGGAAGCTTTGCTTTAGCACCCTCAATTTGGTAGCACACTACAAAAAGCAGGGTGGTTTACAAAGCCTGTTTTGTTGTAAACAGCACAAGGATCCAAAAGGCCTTCCTTGTTCTATGCAGGCAGTCACAGTATCCATTTTCCTGAGTTTACATTAGGGGAAATAAACTGAAAGCATAATGATGGTAATAAGTAATGTCTACTGAGCACTTACTATGAGCAACTTTTTATTTTGCATTCTTTGTCTCATTTACTCTTTATATCAACCCTATGAGGTGGTGCTGATTTTAGTCCCATTTTATAGGTAATAATTATAATAGATCATGATGATGATAACAATAGCAGCTAATATATGCTGAGATCTTACTCTCTGCTTTGCATTGTTCTGAGTGATTTACATATATTATCCAATTTAATCCCCACAACAATCTTATCAGGTTGATATAATTACTATTCCAGTTTAACAGATGAGAAAGCTAAAGCACAGAGAGAAAAGTAATTTTTCCACTATCGTCAGGCAGATAGTAAGTTCTAGAATCTATCTCTAGATGAATCCAAAGTCTATGCTCTGACTATATGAAGTTTTATACCTAGAACAGATATTCAGTCATCTGTGAACCTTTCCATGTGATTTCCAAATTCTATGTGTATGTACATTTTTCTAAGGAAATGCATCCATTACTTTCATTATATTCCCCAGAAGGTATGAGGCTCCAACATACATGGATGGCTATATTGTATATAACATGGCACCACTCTTCCTATTCCTCATAAAAAGGAATACGTCAGTTTGAAATTTGATCAATTATGAAATTTCACAGGAAAGAAGAGAAATAAAATTCATCTATATGTTTAAATATTATTCTTTATATGCTTGTTAATTACTAAAAAGCAGTATCAAGATTGTCATTTGTCAAGATTTGACAGTTGTATCAAAGTTGTAGTGTTCATGACTCATGGAAAAGAGTGAAGATGCAGGGGCTTGAAACTTATATGGGCAGTATTTTCTGCACACCAACGACAATGGGAATTACTACTCTTATCATAAGCCTATGGTTCATTCTATCTGTATCAATTTATCTTTCTATACAGAATTTTTAAAAAATTCAATCTCATGCAATGCCAATTCCATTCCAATGAAGATGTAAAATTAGCTATTCTGCTTTACAGTATGGTACTACAAATGCGTATGGAATAAAGAAAAAGAAAAAAGAAGGAAGGAATGAAGTAAGGACAAAAGGAAGAAAAGGTTGTTATATAGTTCACTGGGCAAATCTGCAATGATTTTCTAGGGAAATCTAATACTGCTTTCCTTATTTGTGCTAATTAGCATTGTTTCTGCTTATATATGCTTCCATTTTCAAGTTAAGGCACATTTGAATTTAAATCTTTTTTTCAGCTAAATAATGATCTAATTTGGTCAAAACAATAGAACTAAAAATACATGCATATATATATTAACTTTTAACCTCCTGGCCAATATAGTTGCTGTTTTATAATTCAAAGTCAATTGCTCCTTATGGATACCACAAAATTGTTTTGTATGAAGAGCAAAACTCCCCCATTCTCTGCCATGCTAATTCCTATCTATCCCTAACAAACTTCCTCGAATCCTCTATGAAATGGTTTCTGTTACTGGTTTGTATTTACCAGCTTCCTCCTCTTTTTTCAGCTTTTGAAACTATTGTCATGTTACTGTACATCAGTTACTTAATATCTGTTTCTCATGATTCAACAGCAAGCATTTATAGTGCAAGGCTATGTGTTGTGCATCTCTATAACCCTAGTGCATAGCACAATTCTAGACACTTAGTAAGTCCTGATAAAATGTATTATGGAAAACTGTTATTATCTATGTTGAATGAGTGAAGCCTACAAAATCCATTAACTTTAAATCACTTAACACTTATGAACAAAATGTTGTATGAAAATATACATGCCCAGGCCCACTGTCTGGTATTCCAATTTAGTAATTTGGGATTAAATTTGGTACCTGTATTTATATTAAATCCATAAATATTTCTGAGGCACATGAACTTTGGAGAAAAACTGAGCTGTGTGTTCTCATAAGTCTCTCACAATATTGCAACTGTTTTTCTTTAAACTTGAGCATAGTGTAATAAATCTCTTTTATTTGTCAACCATTTTGATTTGCTAGACCATTGTGAGTTTTGGTATTTGGCTGCTCAAACTACTAACTGAAAACATTATCAAGTTTAATAATTATATTCTCTTTTCCATACCTAATCATTTAAAAATGTATAAAAATACATCACTGTGCTGATGTACTATGCAACAATCAAGACTTGCAATTGTTCTCTACTGGGGACAGAACTGTCCTTATGGGGGCATTTAGAAATGTATGGGGTAATTTGGGTGGTTATAACTTTAGAGACATATGATAAATTCCTGCTATATATGGGACAGTCCTGTATAAAAATGTCTTGTCCACCCAAAATACCAATAGCACCACTTTCAAGAAACAATTTGAGCTCTAATTAGAAAGGAGAAACTGAGATTTGATATGCTAACAAAAATGGATTAAAGGATTCAGGAATCCAGTAGATAAGCCATTTGTCCTCAGGAAAGGAAATACAAAACACTGTAATGATGTCCTGCTGTCTGTGTTCATTCATATGAATCTTTGAATAATTTTATTTCTGAAATGGGCCTTTCTTTGATTATTATCTCCAATCCATTGCAAGTGCACAAAGTAAGCAAGGACTTAGTATGTGTCAGACACTGTGCTAAGTTTTTACATGATTATCTCATTTGATCCTCACAATACTCCAAATATGCAGATGAGCGAACCAAGACTAAAGAGACAATTATTATTTTTAAAGAGGTGAATATTATTTTTCTAAATTATGATAGCTTGTACATAGCAGAACTGGAATTATATGCCCAAATCTATCTAACTCAGCAACCAGTATTTGTAGGGTTCTGGGTGGTAAACCACAAAAACCAATTCTGACTAAATAAGTAGAATAGAAGTTAACAGGAAGCATGTAAGGTAACTTGCAGCATCCATGCGAAGGCAATGGAACCAGACTCAGCACATGGGTGGAGGGACACTAGGCTGTTGAGAAGAGAGCCAAGATCAGATCTTTGGTTCTAAAACCACCACCCTGGACATTCATCACCACCACAGCTGGCATCACTGCATGTGGACGCTTACCAGCTCACATCTGGATTCCCAACCCTGCCACTGCTACTGTGAATATTCTGTCTCTCTGTTTCCTTGCTTAGTCTTAGGATTCAGAGTCCCAGGTATGACACCCCGTTGATGGATCCAATATCACCAAGGTCCCAGAGAAAGAGGGGAAGAGAATAAATGCCCCCATTCTTCAACCCTTATCTTCTTTAAGTGGGTGACAGGGATTTGCTTGCTACTAATTATGGCATTTGCCCCCAAACAGAAAGAGTTGGAATACTGGCATTCTTTGAATCCTCAATAAGGCAGTAACTGCGGGTTAATTATCGAGACATGAATTTCATCTACTCTTCTGCCTTATATAACATTTTCCCATTCATTTTTTTTAATCTTCATTTTATTGAGATATATTCACATACCACGCAGTCATACAAAACAAATCGTACATTCGATTGTTCACAGTACCATTACATAGTTGTACATTCATCACCTAAATCAATCCCTGACACCTTCATTAGCACACACACAAAAATAATAAGAATAATAATTAAAGTGAAAAAGAGCAATTGAAGTAAAAAAGAACACTGGGTACCTTTGTCTGTTTCTTTGTTTGTTTCCTTCCCGTTTTTCTACTCATCCATCCATAAACTAGACCAAGTAGAGTCTGGTCCTTATGGCTTTCCCAATCCCATTGTCACCCCTCATAAGCTACATTTTTATACAATTGTCTTCGAGATTCATGGGTTCTGGGTTGTAGTTTGATAGTTTCAGATATCCACCACCAGCTACCCCAATTCTTTAGAACCTAAAAAGGGTTGTCTAAATTGTGCATAAGAGTGCCCACCAGAGTGACCTCTCAGTTCCTTTTGGAATCTCTCTGCTAATGAAGCTTATTTCATTTCCTTTCACATCCCCCTTTTGGTCTAGAAGATGTTCTCCATCCCACGATGCCAGGTCTACATTCCTCCTCGGGAGTCATATTCCACGTTGCCAGGGAGATTCACTCCCCTGGGTGTCTGATCCCACGTAGTGGGGAGGGCAGTGATTTCACCTTTCAAGTTGGCTTAGCTAGAGAGAGGGCCACATCTGAGCAACAAAGAGGCATTCGGGAGGAGGCTCTTGGGCACAATTATAGGGAGGCCTAGCCTCTCCTTTGCAGCAACGGTCTTCCCAAGGGTAAATCCTGTGGTAGAGGGCTCAACCCATCAAATCACCAGTCCCCTATATCTGTGGTCATGTTAGCAACCATTGAGGTGGGGTAGGCCAATAACCCTGCATTCTCCACAGGCTCCTCAAGGGGGCACTACATATTTTTTTTCCTTTTTTTTTTTTTTTACCCTTTTTTCCTTTTTAAATAACTGTATGGAAAAAAAAAAAAAAAAAAAAAAAGGAAAACATACAATAAAAGAACATTTCAAATAGACCATAACAAGGGAGTAAGAAAAAGGCAACTAACCTAAGATAACTGCTTTACTTCCAACCTGTTCCTACTTTACCCCAAGAAACTTGCATGATATAGCAACATTTTTGTGAACTTGTTCCTACTATATTCATCAGAAATTAACAAACCATAGTCATTCCTGGGCATCCCCAGAACGTTAAATAGCATATCTGTTCTTCCTGGATTACTGTTCCCCCTTCCTTAATTGCTCTCTATTGCTAGTTCCCCTACATTCTACATTATAAACCATTCGTTTTACATTTTTCAAAGTTCACATTAGTGGTAGCATATAATATTTCTCTTTCTGTTCCTGGCTTATTTCGCTCAGCATTATGTCTTCAAGGTTCATCCATGTTGTCATATGTTTCATGAGGTCGTTCCTTCTTACTGCCGTGTAGTATTCCATCGTGTGTATATACCACATTTTCTTTATCCACTCATCTGTTGAAGGACATTTGGGTTGTTTCCATCTCTTGGCAATTGTGAATAATGCTGCTATGAACATTGGCATGCAGATATCTGTTTGTGTCACTGCTTTCCGATCTTCTGGGTATATACCGAGAAGTGCAATCGCTGGATCGAATGGTAACTCTATTTCAAGTTTTCTAAGGAACTGCCAGACTGACTTCCAGAGTGGCTGAACCATTATACAGTCCCACCAACAATGAATAAGAGTTCCAATTTCTCCACATCCCCTCCAGCATTTGTAGTTTCCTGTTTGTTTAATGGCAGCCATTCTAACCGGTGTGAGATGGTATCTCACTGTGGTCTTAATTTGCATCTCTCTAATAGCTAGTGAAGCTGAACATTTTTTCATGTGTTTCTTGGCCATTTGTATTTCTTCTTCAGAGAACTGTCTTTTCATATCTTTTGCCCATTTTATAATTGGGCTGTCTGTACTATTGTCATTGAGTTGTAGGATTTCTTTATATATGCAAGATATCAGTCTTTTGTCAGATACATGGTTTCCAAAAATTTTTTCCCATTGAGTTGGCTGCCTCTTTACCTTTTTGAGAAATTCCTTTGAGGTGCAGAAACTTCTAAGCTTAAGGAGTTCCTATTTATCTATTTTTTCTTTTGTTGCTTGTGCTTTGGGTGTAAAGTCTAGGAAGTGGCCGCCTAATACAAGGTCTTGAAGATGTTTTCCTACATTATCTTCTAGGAGTTTTATGGTACTTTCTTTTATATTGAGATCTTTCGTCCATTTTGAGTTAATTTTTGTGTAGGGGGTGAGGTAGGGGTCCTCTTTCATTCTTTTGGATATGGATATCCAACTCTCCCAGACCCATTTGTTGAATAGACCGTTATGACTCAGTTCAGTGACTTTGGAGGCCTTATCAAAGATCAGTCGGCCATAGATCTGAGGGTCTATCTCTGAATTCTCAATTCGATTCCATTGATCTATATGTATCTTTGTGCCAGTACCATGCTGTTTTGACAACTGTGGCTTTATAATAAGCTTCAAAGTCAGGGAGTGTAAGTCCTCCCACTTCGTTTTTCTTTTTTAGAGTGTCTTTAGCAATTCGAGGCATCTTCCCTTTCCAAATAAATTTGATAACTAGCTTTTCCAAGTCTGCAAAGTAGGTTGTTGGAATTTTGATTGGGATTGCATTGAATCTGTAGATGAGTTTCGGTAGAATTGACATCTTAATGACATTTAGTCTTCCTATCCATGAACATGGAATATTTTTCCATCTTTTAAGGTCCCCTTCTATTTCTTTTAGTAGAGTTATGTAGTTTTCTTTGTATAGGTCTTTTACATCTTTGGTTAAGTTTATTCCTAGGTACTTGATTTTTTTGGTTGCTATTGAAAATGGTATCTTTTTCTTGAGTGTCTCTTCAGTTTGTTCATTTCTAGCATATAGAAACATTACTGACTTATGTTCATTAATCTTCTATCCCGCTACTTTGCTAAATTTGTTTATTACCTCTAGTAGCTCTATCGTCGGTTTCTCAGGGTTTTCCAGATATAAGATCATATCATCTGCAAACAATGACAGTTTTACTTCTTCTTTTCCAATTTGGATGCCTTTATTTCTTTGTCTTGCCGGATTGCCCTGGCTAGCACTTCCAGCACAATGTTGAGTAACAGTGGTGACAGCGGGCATCCTTGTCTTGTTCCTGATCTTAGAGGGAAGGCTTTCAGTCTCTCACCATTGAGTACTATGCTGGCTGTGGGTTTTTCATATATGCTCTTTATCATATTGAGGAAGTTTCCTTCAATTCCTACCTTTTGAAGTGTTTTTATCAAAAAGGGATGTTGGATTTTGTCAAATGCTTTTTCAGCATCTATTGAGATGATCAATTGATTTTTCCCTTTTGACTTGTTAATGTGTTGTAATACACTGATTGATTTTCTTATGTTGAACCATCCTTGCATGCCTGGAATGAACCCCACTTGGTCATGGGGTATGATTTTTTTAATGTGTCTTTGGATTCGATTTGCAAGTATTTTGTTGAGGATTTTTGCATCTATATTCATTAGGGAGATTGGCAGGTAGTTTTCCTTTTTTGTAGCATCTTTGCCTGGTTTTGGTATTAGATTGATGTTAGCTTCATAAAATGAGTTAGGTAGTGTTCCATTTTCTTCAATGTTTTGAAAGAGTTTGAGTAATACTGGTGTCAGTTCTTTCTGGAAAGTTTGGTAGAATTCCCCTGTGAAGCCATCTGGCCCTGGGCATTTATTTGTGGGAAGATTTTTGATGGCTGATTGGATCTCTTTGCTTGTGATGGGTTGGTTGAGGTCTTCTGTTTCTTCTCTGGTCAGTCTAGGTAGTTCATATGTTTCCAGGAAATTGTCCATTTCCTCTACATTATCCAGTTTGTTGCCATACAGTTGTTCATAGTATCCTCTTATAATTTTTTAAATTTCTTCAGGATCTGCAGTTATGTCACCTTTTTCATTCATTATTTTGTTTATATGGGTCTTCTCTCTTTTTGATTTTGTCAGTCTAGCTAGGGGCTTGTCAATCTTGTTGATCTTCTCAAAGAACCAACTTTTGGTGATATTTATCCTCTCTATTGTTTTTTTGTTCCCTATGTCATTTATTTCTGCTTTAATCCTTGTTATTTCTTTTCTTCTACCTGGTTTGGGACTGGTTTGCTGTTCATTTTCTAGCTTCTTCAGTTGATCCATTAGTTCTTTGATTTTGGCTCTTTCTTCCTTTTTAATATATGCATTTAGTGCTATAAATTTCCCCCTCAGCACTGCTTTTGCTGCATCCCATAGGTTTTGGTATGTGGTGTTCTCATTTTCATTCATCTCAATATATTTAGCAATTTCTCTTGCTATTTCTTCTTTAACCCACTGATTGTTTAAGAGTGTGTTGTTTAACCTCCAGGTATTTGTGAATTTTCTAAGTCTCTGATGGTTATTGACTTCTAATTGTATTCCACTGTGGTCAGAGAATGTGCTTTGAATAATTTCAATCTTTTTAAATTTACTGAGGCTTGTTTTATGTCCCAGCATATGATCTATTCTGGAGAAAGTTCCGTGAGCACTAGAAAAGTATGTGTATCCTGGTGATTTGGGTTGTAATGTTCTGTATATGTCTGTTAAATCTAATTCATTTATCAGATTGTCTAGGTTTTCAATTTCCTTATTGGTCCTCTGTCTGGTTGATCTATCTATAGGAGAGAGTGATGTGTTGAAGTCTCCCACAATTATTGTGGAAACATCAATTGCTTCCTTTAGTTTTGCCAGTGTTTCTCTCATGTATTTTGTGGCACCTTGATTGGGTGCATAGACATTTACGATTGTTATTTCTTCTTGTTGAATTACCCCTTTTATTAGTATGTAGTGGCCTTCTTTGTCTCTCAAAACATCCTTGCATTTAAAGTCTATTTTATCTGAGATTAATATTGCTACACCTGCTTTCTTTTGGCTGTAGCTTGCATAAAATATTTTTTTCCATCCTTTCACTTTCAGTTTCTTTGTGTCCCTGTGTCTAAGATGAGTCTCTTGTATGCAACATATTGATGGTTCATTTTTTTTGATCCATTCTGCGAATCTATATATTTTAATTGGGGAGTTTAATCCATTTACATTCAACGTTATAACCGTGAAGGCGTTTCTTGAATCAGCCATCTTATCCTTTGGTTTATGTTTGCCATATATATTTTTCCCGTCTCTCTAGTAATATCCTTTATTGTACCCAACCGAATCTCTTTAGGACTGATCCTTTCTCCAAGTCTCTCTCTCCTTTCTTTGTTTCTCTGTTTGTAGGGCTCCCTTTAGTATCTCCAGTAGGGCAGGTCTCTTGTTAGCAAATTCTCTCAGCATTTGTTTGTCTGTGAAAAATTTAAGCTCTCCCTCGAATTTGAAGGAGAGCTTTGCTGGATAAAGTATTCTTGATTGGAAATTTTTCTCACTCAGAATTTTAAATGTATCATGCCACTTCCTTCTCACCTCCATCATGGCTGCTGAGTAGTCACTACTTAGTCTTATGCTGTTTCCTTTGTATGTGTTGAATTGCTTTTCTCTTGCTGCTTTCAGAACTTGCTCCTTCTCTTCTGTGTTTGACAGTGTGATCAGAATATGTCTCAGAGTGGGTTTATTTGGATTTATTCTGTTTGGAGTTCGCTGAGCATTTATGATTTGTGTATTTATGTTGTTTAGAAGATTTGGGAAGTTTTCACCAATAATTTCTTTGAATACTCTCCCTAGACCTTTGCCCTTTCCTTCCCCTTCTGGAACACCAATGAGTCTTATATTAGGACGTTTTATATTATCTATCATATCCCTGAGGTCCGTTTCGATTATTTCAATTTTTTTCCCCCTTCTTTCTTTTATGTTTTCATTTTCCATTCTGTCATCTTCCAGGTCACTGATTCGTTGTTCAACTTCCTCTAGTCTTGTACTATGAGTGTCCAGAATCTTTTTAATTTGGTCAACAGTTTCTTTAATTTCCATAAGATCATCTATTTTTTAATTTAGTCTTGCAATGCCTTCTTTATGCTCTTCTAGGGTCTTCTTGATATCCTTTGTATTCTGTACTATGGTCTCATTGTTCATCTTTAGTTCTTTGAGTAGCTGCTCTAGGTGCTGTGTCTCTTCTGAACTTTTGATTTGGGTGCTTGGGCTTGGGTTATCCATATCGTCTGGTTTTTTCAAATTTTATAATTTTCTGTTGTTTTTGGCCTCTTGGCATTTGCTGAACTTGATAGGGTTCTTTTAGGATGTGTAGACCAATTGAAGTCCTTATCTCTAATTTATCAGATCTACAGGTTCGTGAGTACACTTTCTCTAACTGACCAGCAGGTGGTGACCATGAGCCACCTGTTCTCCACAAGCCAGTTCTCCCCTGCTTTGCCTTTGTGGTGAGTGGGGGAGTGAGTCTTGTGGGGTCCAATTGGTGTACCAAGCTTGCGTGTGTAGTTGGTGTTGCCCACCCTGTATATGGGGCGTGTTACTGGGCAGTCAGGGAGGGGGGATGGCTCTAACAATCAAATCTCCCTGGTGATCCTGGAGTTTTAAAGCTGCTGCAATAGTCTAATTCTTCAGTTCAGTCCTGCCACAGTTTGTCTCTGCCACTGACCCACAAGTCCTTCGTATTGGCGTATGGCTCCTGAGACTTGCAAGTGGGTCCCTCTTCCAGGTCGTGCACCCCCTGGTCCTCTTTTGAGGGATGACTGTGCTATGTCACAGGTGAGTGCCGTCCCCCCAGGGCGGTTCTGGGCTGCTGGGCTGTGTAGGGAGGCTTCCAGTCTGCTGAAATGGTGGCTGAATGGGGCTTTGTTAATTCACACTGCTCCACCTTCCCAACTCTAGGACAATCAGCTGAGGTTGCAGGGAAGGCTAATGTCCACACCCAGTTTTGTGGAGTGTGCCTGTTATTTGAAGCACTTCTGTCACAATGGGTTGTGTGGGGCAGCTCTGGGCTATGGGGCTGGCGATGGGCAGGAGTGTTTCCTGTCCACCAGGATGATGGCTGTGAGTGGACACCCCCCTTTTCTTGGGAAGTTGTGGTGTTTAGTGAAATTTCTCAGCCACTGGATTATTGCCTTTTGTGTCAGAGCTCTCTTAGTTCTGCTCTTGTCTTGACCTGCCCAAATTGCAAGTCTTTGAAGCTTTCTGTATTGGGCTTCTTAGAGTAATTGTTTTAGAAAAAGAAAAAAGGATTTAAAAAAAAAAAAAAAAAAAGGGCCCTCCTCAGAGATCTAATGGGTTATTGAAATGCTAAGAGACAAAGCAATTAGGGCCATTAAGGAAAGGTCCATAGGGCAGAGAGATCAGCTTTTCTTTGGGATTTGCATATGACCCTGAGGGCCTGAGCTCTGCCCTTCCCCTTTCTATGTTCACCAGAACTCCAAAAATCCTCTGCTTTTATTTTGGAGTTTTTCGTGCTGTTTTTTTCTATGCCTGTCTCCTCTCTGCTGGGCTGGCTGCTCTCAGATTCTCTGGTGTCTGGTCTCAGTCTATCTATGGTTGGAGTTTGGATCAGCAGAATGAGTTTCCGATAAGGGCTGCCACTGCAGTTCTCCCTTCTCCTTCCCGGAGCTCACAGCCCCTCCTCCCATGGGACTGAGCCTGGCAGGCAGGGGCGTGGGTCCCCTGGCTGCAAAAACTTACAGATTTCACTGATCTCAGCAGTTCCACATTTTCATGAGTGTTGTATGAAGTATGCCCAAAGTCTGATTGCTCTGTGGTGTCCAGTCCACGCAGTTCCTGGCTTTCTACCTACTTTCCTGGAGGAGTAACTAAAACATACAGCTCACCAGTCTGCCATCTTGCCCCGCCCCCCCCATTCATTTTTTAATGCATATAAATATTCCGACAAACCCCTTTGTAAGAACAGGTTGTATTACAAACTTTGCACTGAAATAGGTTGTTTGGAACACAAACTAGGAAGGGACTAGTTAAGGATACAGCTCAATTCACAAATGTCTACTTAATTCTAATTCAATGATCATTGTAACAGTTTTTATTTATATGATACTTCACAGTTACAAAGCCCCTTTCCATATGTTAATTTAGCTCAGTAGTTCTCAAAATTTTTTTGCCACTGACCTCTATACACTGCTAAAAATTATTGAGGACCCCAAAGAGCTTTTGTGTACATGGGTAATTATTTAGCTATATTAACTCTATTTGAAATTTAAACTTATATATTTTAAAGATATTTAATACTTCATTTAAAAGAACAATAATGAACTCATTGCATGTTAACATATTTTATTAATAATTTGTACATTTTTTCAAAACAAAAGTAATTTGTAAGAAGGATGGCATTTTTAAATATTTTGGAAAAGCTCTTTAATATCTGGTTAAATAGAAGACATTATTCTAGATTCTCATTTCTGTTGTAATATTGTGTGTCATGTAACTTCTGTAGGAATCCAATGTATATTCAGGAATTAGAGTGAAAAAGGCAAATGACATCTTACTATTATTATTATGAAAATAATTTTTACCTGAAGAACCTCCATAGACCACATTTTGAAAACTACTAAACAAGTATGCTGGAAGAATTATAAGCATTATTATTCCCAGTTCATAAAATGAAATCATACTGATTCTTAAAATGCTGTGCATTTGCACAGTCATTTCATTTTCAAATAAATTTCATACACAGTTTTTGTTTTAAGCATTATGCTAACGCTGCTAAGTACACAAGAGATAGTCTTGTCCCCATTTTACTTGTAAGGAAAATGAGGATTAGATAAGTTAGAGTTGCTCAATATTAGTTAGCTTTAAATATAAAAGCAGGGTTTTGCCTTCTGATTTAGGATTAGTAGCATTTAAACTACTAATATTATTTGAAATATATGAAAGTGTAATTATTAACTGATTCTGTGGGAAAATATAGGTTCCAATGTATTTCAGTTTCCATCCTGGGATATTGGTAATGGAAGGTGGCAATGGTGGCTCCTTTGAAGAAGAATGGGAATGTTGGAACTAGGATACAGATGGGAAAGCCTAGTGTTTTGTTGGTGGTCTGGTGCTGTGCTTATAAGGAATTTGTTAATTCTTTAAGTGAAGAAATAGCACCTTCACATGCCCAGTGTTTGGAATTAGGGAACAAAACGGCCTAGGCTTCAGAATTCTCTGGACTCTATAGAGTCTTCTGACATATTCTGTAATTGGTTACTCTAAATTAACTGTTTGCAAATTGAGAAACGGCAGTATTCTTTCATACAGAGAGAATGCACATTTCATGAGCCAGTGACTGCCTCTCTTATATACCACTGGATTGTCAGGACCTGGAGCTCACAGAATCCATAGATACTTGCTTTATGAATGAATGAATGGTACACTAATGATCCATCTATTTTCTTCTACAGGAAAGTAAATGTGATTTAACCTCGCTAGCTAACCCAACTGCTGAGTATAAAATTTGTCAATTAGAGGGTTGTTTGAACCTGCTGCGAGCTAAGCCACACCTCCCTTTTACTCTGAATTGCTTCACAAAAGGTGGTGACCCCAGTACAATTAACAATTCTGTTGACATCTAATTGGTTTCAAGTGGTTTGCATACACCTAGAAAGAGTGAATAGACTACCCTTTTCCTTTCAGTTTAAAACACAGGTTTCACTCACATTATAAATTAACAGGATAAAAGTGAAAATGAATAAAGATTAGAGTGATATACTTTCTTCCCCACCCCTCATCCTTCCCCTCCTCTCAGCTCTCAGGAATATGACCACAACTGTCAACAGCTGGCAAATAGACTTTGGCATCTGAAACTGTGGCTTGATTCTTTAACAAGTATTTTGGTATCTGTGTGTGTGATATGTCTTGTGTTAATGTTGCCTTTCAGTTGAAAAACTATACTATTAGGGATTGTATTTTTCTCTCATTCTTGTAAATATTGCCAGAGGCTAACACACATTGAACAAATAAAAAATATTTGCATCTATAGCAAAAATCATATTGGCATTAAAGAAGGAAAACTCAACTGGAAGAGAAACCATTACCCATGAAATGCTGTTAGAAGAGTAAGATTATCCCGAGAGAAGACTCTGTGAGAGTTATGAAAGTAAAACAAAGCTATCTTATAAGAATTGTTTTAGGAACTAAAAATGTTATTTGAGATTTCTCCACTTATTACACCTGAAAAACATAATTTGCATTTGTGAAGCATTTTGATTGTGAGTTAAAATATTTATGGATAGTCAGCTGATCCACATTAACTCAAAGAATGGTGGTTCTGGAAGGGGCCCATTGAACCCACCTAAACTGTCTTGTTTTTATACATAGTAACTTGTTGAGAGTGCAGCCCTGATGCCAAACTACCTGTATTCTAATCCTGGCTCTGCCACAAACTAGTCTTGGGTCTAGGATATTTCGTTTAAATTTTCCAGTGCCAAAGATCCCTAATAAGAAAATATAGAACAATAGTACTCAACTCATTGCTTGAAGGATCAAATAATTTGATGGATATAAAAAGGTTGACTTTGGAAAGTAAAGTTTCAATTCATGATAGGCATTATTACGATTTACCAAGAGGATGCTGGAGCCAACAGAAATGAAGAAATGTGTTTCCATTGATTTTGTGGCAAAGACAGATTCAGACCAGGTTCTTCTAATGCTTTTGCCAGAAAAAATTCCATTAGTCCAGGCCACCAGCACCAGAACCAAACAAATTTATAGGTAAAAAAAAGATAGAATACTTTTTCCCAAGGTTAAAATGTTCCTTTTATCTATTCTGTTCTCTCTTCCTTATCTGCTCTTTCTTTTATATGATATTATTTGTGAATTATACTAATTTGGGAATGCGCACACACCACAGTCTGGAAAGAGGAACAATCATACATTCATTTGATAAATATTTATCACTCCTTGAATCCAAATAAGGAAATCTCAATCTTTCTGGTCTTGACAGACTAGATAGAAAGAATGAACTTTTTTTCTTTTTATAAGGAGAAGGGCAAAGTAGAATGTATTGTCCTGTTTCTTCTATGATTTCCTTTTCCTTTATTTTCATAAATTCCACAAAAGTCAGACTGAATTCATAAACAGTTTGGTCAACAATAATTATTTTTCAATAAGTTATGTCTTTAATTTTCTGTTAATTATCTACGGGTTTCAGTGTCAGAGCAAAATATCAAAAATATAGTTTTATCATTTTCACTCAATTTTATTCTAAAATGTTTTGGGTATGTGTTATATCTTTTTCTAGTAGAATGGGAAAGATTAAACCTAATACTTTTCATGCACCAAGAAACTGATTATGCCAACTCATTTTATCTTCAGATCAACTCCATGAAGTACCAGTGGGAAGAGATACCATTTTGTGACAACATGCCACATACCTGGATTATCCTAAGAACTTAATGCCCTCAGTAATGAATGTTCATAACAACATTATGAAGAATGACACCTCAATTTTCTAGAGGAGGAACCAAGACTCAGAGAAGTTATGTTATCTGCCCATAGCTATTTAGTAGAAGGGCAACCAGTTGAACTTTAATTTAAATCCAGGTTTGCCTAATGGCAAACCACATACTATTTCACATACTCTGCCTCTCTAGCTCATAGTACCTAGCACCTAGTGGAATGCCCAATTCATACTAGACAAACAATAAATATTTGTAGAATAAGTAATTGTGAGAAGTATACTAGGAAAAGAACAGAGGGTTTGGTGTCAGAGAATAGTGGTTAAAAATCCCTGCTTTAGTCCTTTCTCATCTTGGAACTTCAAGTGTTGTTCTTATCATTTTTGCAACTTGGTTTTCCTTCCTGGAAAATGAACTTAATAATAGATCTATTAGGCTGTGAAGATTAAAGGGGATTTAACATGCTTAGTCCAGTGTTCTATATTCTATAATGGATACTCCATGGTAGTTATTATTATGCTTTTATTAGACATCAATGTTGAATTATTAAACATATTTTTATATTACCATAATATTGTAAAGAGGTTGATAAAATTGTAAGAACTTCCTATTGTTATTTTATTGGCCATTAACCGTAAGTTTTGATTTTCAAGTTTCATCATTCCATACATAAATGTCTTTTTATCTTCACTCAATCAAAAATAGCCTCCCATGATTTGGGGCTTTCCTTTCTAAATTATAAGAAAAACAGGGTCACAGCTACTTCTACCAAAGCATTACCAAATATATAAAGTACATAAAATGTATTTTAATGGGCTTTTGATGGGAAGAGGATGTGAGGTTAAATAAAAATGTTGGGGGGAAATATATTTATATTACTTATATATTTTTACATAAGTATATTAAATATATTTATAAATTAAGGGTTAGATTTGTGTACACTGAGCATTGATGAAGAACATATCTCCTAGGAATAGTCAGCCCATTTTCTAAAAAAATGTGTTCAATAATCACATATTTGCTTGATTCATCTTTATTAATGATATTAAAAATTAATAGCTTGCAAATTTCTAAAGTGTATCATACAATCAATTTTCCTTCTCTCATTTGACTGTATGCTCTTTATTGATATAGCCAGCTGAGAATGATTATTTCAGACCTTAGATATCTATTGACATAAATATTGATCTTGTGTTGAGGTTGTTTAAATGAAAAATTCTGTTGAAACACCTAGATAGATGCAAGGTGGCAATCCCAGGGTAGGGGGACATTTTAAATTATTTCTTATAGAAATCTCTTTCAGAAAACATCTTCTTATTCATCTCCATAACACATGGATCAGAATTTCCCATTATCACTCTAGCAATTCCAGAAAATGTTCTATGCAGCTACATTCATTTCTTACTATTTTCTCCTTCTCATTAGTGAGCAGTTCTCAGTATATCATAGTACATGGATAATTTGTACTGAGAGGCTCTTTTTACCAAGTCTGCTGAGGATTTTTTTTGACATTCAAAATGATGTTCTACTACAACACTGAAATCTTTTTCTTTCTGTCAAACTCCCAGTGTATAAATCATACATTTAAAACTGAGATCTCCGACACGTTAGGGCTCCTTTTTCTACAGACATTTTGTAACATTTAAAAGAGCTTTTAGGATGCAGTGTACATTCTGATACATGTTATCTTTCAGAATATAAGCTCAAGGGAAAATAATTTTATTCAAGCTGATACAATGTTTGATATTTTAAAAAGTCTTTACTATATTTAAGCACTCTTTGTTCCCATGTTAAGTATAACCTTCATTCTGTTATTTGTACATTCATTCAGTTGATTCATTGGCCCAGGGTTGTGTGATGGCATTAAAAAATTATTCTTACCCCAACAACATAATGTTATTTTCCTGGTCTATGGAGACATCAAAAAGTTTCATGACTCTATTAACATAGCTCTTGAAATCCCTCTGCAAATATTTCTGTTTGATCTTAATTAATGAGAAAATTATCCTGAAATTCCTAGAAAGTTTTATCAGATTTAATTAGACTCCTTTTAAGTAATTCCTTTGGTATGCTTTTGAATACCTTCTCATTCAGTCCACTTATGCCATACTCTAGGGCAAAGGTATTTCCTCCATTTAAGCTGGCAATTTATAGAAAGATGGGCACAAAATGAAAACACAAGCCTGACAATAACAAGCAAAGAACAAGAGTAGGTGAAACATTTCTATGAATAAAAGTAGTAAAATTTGAATTAAAGTCAAAGTTATGTACTTCTGAGTATTTTAGTTGTTTTAGTGGTTGTTATTTTGTTGCTGTGTTATGAATTTAACTTTGCAAAATCGATGCAGCAGGTACATTCTCAAATTAAGCAATCATTGATGGATGATTTCAAAAATATAGTTTTATCATTTTCACTCAATTTTATTCTAAAATGTTTTGGGACTAGATAAGATAGACTGTTATTATCTTTAGTACTTTAGCTTATTTTTCTTGCCTACTTTACTTTTTTGCTACTTACATTTAAGATACCAGGTGGATGCTATGGGCATGCCTGTTTTATTAAGATATTTTTGAGCTACTTAAAAAAGATGAGGTATGAAGGTAGATATAATCTGAAATTTACTGGAATCTCTTACTAACAAACCCATAGGTCTCAGTAAGGATATTCTCAGCACTGCCATTAAAAAAAAAAAAAAAAAAAAATTAGGGACATGAAAAAGGGTAAGTAAGATCCATCAGGGAGTTTATATAATGTGCAATGACCATATGAGTTTTGTTTTTTTTTTATTTTATTTTGAAATAAGTTCAAAGCTACAGGAACAGTTGCAAAAACAATACAAACCCCAAACACAGCATACCCTGACCCCCCTCCCCCAATACCCCAATCCATCAACTTTAACATGCTGTCACACTGCCATTTCTTTCCTTCCCTCCCTCCCTCCCTCCCTATCTATCATCCATCATCTGTTGCTCTGTCTTCTGAACATATGAGAGCTAGCTGCAAACATCCTTGAACAAACACTATAATTCACATATACAATTCCCATGAACAAGAACATTCTTTTATGCAATCACATTAAGCGCAGCTAAGAAGTTCAAGAAATTCAACATTGATACAAAGCTTATTGTTCTAGTTTGCTAATGCTGCCAGAATGCAAAACACCAGAAATGAATTGTCTTTTGTAAAAGGGGGTTTATTTGGTTACACAGTTACAGTCTTAAGGCCATAAAGTGTCCAAGGTAACACATCAGAAATCGGGTACCTTCACTGGAGGATGGCCAACGGTGTCCAGAAAACCTCTGTTAGCTGGGAAGGCACGTGGCTGGCATCTGCTCCAAAGTTCTGGTTTCAAAATGGATTTCTCTCAGGACGTTCCTCTCTAGGCTGCAGTTCCTCAAAAATATCACTCTTAGTTGCACTTGGGATATTTGTTCTCTCTCAGCTTCTCCGGAGCAAGAGTCTGCTTTCAATAGCCGTCTTCAAACTGTCTCTCATCTGCAGCTCCTGTGCTTTCTTCAAAGTGTCCCTCTTGGCTATAGTGCCTCTTCAAAACATCATTCACAGCTGCACTGAGTTCCTTCTGTTATATTAGCCCCTTTACATGGCTCCACTGCTCAAGTTAGACCCACCCTGAATGGGCGGAGCAACACCTCATGGAAATTATCCAATCAGAGTCATCACCCACAGCTGGATGGGGCGCATTCCAAAGAAACACTCAAAGAATTACAATCTAATCAACACTGATAACGTCGCAAGATTACATCAAAGATAATGGCGTTTGGGGGACACAATATATTCAAACTGGCACACTTACATTCTACATTTCCATTTTTTTTTTCCTTATGTCACAACTGTGTCCCTTTGAGCCTCCAGTCCTCCATCCTCAGATCCCATCCAGGATCATTCTTGGCATTCAATTGTCATCTATTTAGACTTTTTTTTTTTTCAATTGTGGAAATATATACAGCCTAAATCTTCCCATTCCACCCCCTCCCTAGCATTCCATTAGTGGGATTAATCACATTTAGAATGTTGCAATGCTATCACCTTCCCACCATCCATTACTAGAAATTTCCCTTCACCTCAAACAGCAACCCTACACTCATTTCTTAACTCCCCATTGTCCCTTCCCCCACTTCGCATAATCCATACTCTACTTTTCATCTCTATGATCATATTCTCTGATAATTTCTTTGTGTTTACTGTGGGGCTTAAATTTAACCTCTTAAATCCATAACAATCTTGGTTTTCTTTGATGCCAACTTAACTTCAATAGGACACGTAAACTATGGTCCTATACTCCTCCATTCCCCCACCTTTATATAGTTCTTATCAAAAACTACATATTTTACATTGAGTCCAAAACCACTGATTTTGTCACTAGAATTTATGTATTTTATATCCTGTAGGAAGTAAATAGTGGAGTTACAAATCAAAAATTATTGGCTTCTGTTTGTATTCCATTGTGGTTGGAGAATGTGCTTTGAATATATTCAATTTTTTTTTTTAATTTATTGAGGCTTGTTTTATGTCCCAGCTTATGGTCTATTCTGGAGAAAGATACAGGATCACTAGAGAAAAATGTGTGTCCTGGTGATTTGGGATGTAAGGTTCTATACATATCTGTTAAAATTCTCTATATCTCTCTCTCCTTTCTTTTTTTCTCTGTCAGCAGGGCTCCCTTTAGTATTTGAAGTAGGGCAGGTCTTTTATTGGCAAAATCTCTCAGCATTTGTTTGTCTGTGAAGAATTTAAGCTCTCCCTCAAATTTGAAGGAGAGTTTGCTAGATAAAGTATTCTTGGTTGGAAATTTTTCTCTCTGAGAATTTTAAATATGTCATGTCACTGCCTTCTTGCCTCCATGGTGGCCGCTGAGTAGTCATTACTTAGTCTCATGTTGTTTCCTTTGTATGTGGTGAATTGCTTTTCTCTTGCTGCTTTCAGAACTTTCTCCTTCTCTTCAGTATTTGGCAGTCTGATCAGAATATGTCTCGGAGTGGTTTTATTTGGATTTATTCTATTTGGAGTTCACTGGGCATTTATGGTTTGTGTATTTATATTGTGTAGAAGGTTTGGGAGGTTTTCCCCATCAATCTCTTTGAATACTCTTTCTAGACCTGTACCCTTCTCTTCCCCTTCTGGGACACCAATGAGTCTTAAGTTTGGATGTTTTATTTTATCTATCATATCCCTGAGATCCATTTTGATTTTTTTGATTTTTTTCTTCATTCTTTCTTTTGTTCTTTCATTTTCTGTTCTGTGGTCCTCTAGGATGCTGAGTTGTTGTTCAGCTTCCTCTAATCTTGTATTATGAGTATCCAGAGTCTTTTTAATTTGGCCAACAGTTTCTTTTATTTCCATAAGATCTTCTGTTTTTTTTATTTACTCTTGCAATTTCTTCTTTACGCTCTTCTAGGGTTTTCTTTATGTCCTTTATATCCTGTGCCATGTTCTTCTTCATGTCCTTTATATCTTGTGCCATGCTTTCATTCTTTGACTGTAGTCCTTTCATTAATTGAGCCAAGTGCTGTGTCTCCTCTGATAGTTTGATTTGGGTGTTTGTGATTGGGTTCTCCATGTTGTCTGGTTTTAGCAAATGCTTTAAGATTTTCTGTTGTTTTTGGCCTCTTGGCATTTGCCTTGCTTGATAGCTGTGATATTCCAGGACCTCTGCTGAGGGATGGCTGTGCTATGTCACAAGTGCGCACCTTCCCTCAAGGGAAGCCCCGGGCCACTGGGCTGTGCAGGGGCTCTCCCAGCCTGATGCAAAAATGGCTGAATGGGGCATCTCAACCCCCCCCGCTTCACACAGCTCTGCCTTCCCAGCTCCGGGACAACTAGCTGTGCTGTGGGATACACTCCCTGTCAGTCTGGGTTTCCTGGCGCAGCTCTGGGCTGTGGGTATGGCCCCAGGCAGGAGTGTCGCCAGCACGCCGGGAAGCCGGCTGCAAGGGGCGTGGTTTCTTTCTCATTTTGGCTCTCCCCTTTGTCCCTCTGGCCCTGGGACAATCAGCAGTGGGTGTGGGGAGGGCTATCCTCCATGCCAGACACTGAGGCGTTGGCTACAGCCTGCTCCTACAGTGCTTCACTGTGTGGTTCTCACTGCTGTATCTGCAGCCACTCCTGGGGTTTTTTTTTTTTTAAAAAGAACTAATCTGTCTCCAAATGCCAACCCACAGTTTCCCCACACCACAGCATGGTGGCAGGACTTTCAGCCGGCTTACTCACTCATTTCAGAATGCAGACTCCCGGTTTCACCAAGTGTATGGTCCCTGTGGTTTTAGCAGACCTTGTCCAGCTGGTGCATCGCTGGAAGTGGTATTCTGGGTCAGTTTCTAGTTTTTATCTAGTAATTTTCACAGAGGTGTTTTTTGCCCTGTCTCACCTAGCTGCCATCTTAGGTTCTCCCATGAGTTATTTTTAAAATAAAATTTAGCCATTCACCCTTTAATACACTGTTTTAAATCATGGATTAAAGTTTACTCATGTAGCAGTTTTAAATTCTGTGATGCTCATTGTAGTAAGAGAGTTCATATAGTGTTATTATCAGGAAAAGTTTACTCTATAGAATAGAGTTATAGATATGGGCCCAGAGAAACAAGTGACATTTTATTTTTCCAAATTTATTCTAAATCCTATGAAAAGGAAAAAGTTTAAATGACCTCCAATATAGGAAGAATAATACTAGTAATCTGCACATACCAATCTTAGCGGTCATTTTTGTGGTCTCCTTACTATTCAGGTAACATTGCTCACCTTTGATCTCCAGGATCATCTTCTCTTCTATCTATCCTGAAATTTAGAGTCTGACTCCTTTTTATCCTATGTATATTGAGTTCTTAAGAAGATATTCAGGTAATAGTGAAGAAATAAATTTTTTTTTAATTTTATATAGCTAAGAAACTCCCCCTTTCCCTTGAACCAGAATCATATACTTGTATGCATTTGTATGCAGAATCAAAATAAATAAATTGAGTTTCTTCATTTATTTTTAGGTAAAGAACTGAAATCCCATTTACATGTTGCATTCACTTAAGCATATAGATATATATACAAATGTATATATAAAATGGGTTATACTATATATATATATAATTCTTTCAAATCATATTAAAATGTTCATAGTCGGAGCAGAATCATCTACTATTTAAATTCCATGGTTGCTACAAGTCATCTTTTCCAGGCCTCCTTCCATTTTCCATTCTGCTTTGCAGGATGGTGCCCCCAGATAATTAGTCTCCACTTCCTCATCCTTGAGAAGAGATCATCGTATCTACAACATGAAACTGCTCTGATGACTACAGTAGACAACTGTAATGTCTGGCATATCACAGAATGCAATAAGTGAGAATTTTACACCCCCCCCCATTCTCCTACTTCATTTTGAGGCAAAATCCTATCTTTTTACATTAAAAACATGTGGAGAGAAATTCTTCTCACAATCTGAGAAGGCCATTCTTTACCTATAAGAATAAAACACTGAGATGCTGTAGAGATGTATAGTAGCCTTCAAATAGGAGGCATTTCAGTGGGCTTGGGGAGGCAAGACATTAGCTTTTGGCAATGTTACCAGTTATTTATATTAAAGTAGCAGCAGCACAAATAGCAGCTGTCATTCAGAATGTGACTAAAATTATGATTCTTGCATCCTAAAGTCTGACATGTGTGCTACAGTAGCCCAGCTTGTGTTATTTTTATATTTTCCAAAAATAGACTTTTCTGAGAGATTCACCTTAACATTTTAAAACTATATTTCTGTTTCTTCTGAAACTAGATGTTGCATTTCTATAGAAGTGGCAATGTTACTACATCTGAAAATCAAATGCAAATTCTGGTATATCTGCATTATCAGTTACAGTAATAAGTTGTCTTGATTTAATTTCAGATCAAAAAACTGTATAAGCAAATCAGGAGTAGTATTTTCATCTTGAATGGTATCGAGGTGGCTAGCCATTATTATTAAATTGTGGGCAGATAAGTCGTGTGTGTGAAATGAAAATGTGGACCCACTCCAATTCCTCTGAGAAAGGTCCTGTAATTGGAATCAATTAGTCCTCTTGTTGGCAGTTTTAGTAGATCATCTGAAATTTGATAAACAAAGACTGAAATGCATTCTCAATGAAAGACAGTCATCTTGGACATTGATGAGAGCTGATTAGCAAATTGGCAGTTGGTATTCACCCTCTCTCTTCAAATATTGATTTAGTTTACTTAATGCTATTTTCTACCCTGCATCAGCAAAAGACTTAAATTTTACCTCCTTCAAAAATAAATTAAGTTCTTCCAAATAAATATTTATGTGATGGTTTTACTTTGCCCCCTTTGCATATACAATGATGTTAATTCATTTTTTACAGAGAAATGGGAAAACACCAGGTTACCACTTGCTGCACTGAACTTACATGCATTTTTAAAATTTATGATTTTTAGGGGTTGATACATTATCTCAAATGCTTAACATAGTCTTGGGAAGCAGTGCTATTAAGTGAAAGATTATGAGCAGGGTTTTCATATTAAGTTCACAACTTTGTAAAAGAAGAGACTGTGATTAGGACCCAATTCAGCTGTGAGGTAAAATGAATTGCCAACCCTAAGAGAAATTAAAGAAAACACAGCAAGTTAATGATTTGTTTTAAAAATTATCTTTCACTTTTTTAACCTTACAACCCATCAAGTTTGTGTTTTCACTACCACAGATATTGACTAAGGGACTTGAATTAGCACTAAGGATCAATACATGTATATTTTATCAGTTTTAAAAGAATCATAATAATGCAGGATGAATCTGTAGTAAAAATATTAAATAAAGCAACAAGACAGCTCAGTTGTCATAGTTTGTCATTTCGTAATGTTAGAGGCTTTTTAAATCTTTTTCCTTGTACCATTAAACAAATCCCTTTTAATAAGATATTTATTTATGATTTGGCACATGTTTTGTTTGAGCTACTTACACACTATATCCTCTTCTCTAGGGAGTACAAATGCCAACACCAAATCTGTTGAAATTCACATTGATTATTAACTTTTAAAGTCTCTGCTGACCAGCATGATAAATATTGAAAAATATAGTGAAATATGGACTAGTTTGAGATTCATTTATTTAATATATTTCTAATAAGTAATCCTGCTGTCCATCAGTGGGTAATATTTATTGAACAGTCTGTGTTAGGCCTAGGATTTTGCTATTTGTATTTATGCCAACCATATACTAGAAAACACTTCAGGCTGCTCATTAGCCATTGCAATGAGACCCGGGATCCACAACATAGGATTGAAGTTGAGTTGTAAAGCGTTACTTCCGTTAAGTGAAGACAAGATGCATAAATGGTCCCTTGCATTTTTGACATGTAGTATAGTGACTCTGAAAAAAATGAGCAAATTTAAACCAGAAATTTAGCATGAAATGTATAAAATATGATGTCAATAAGGCACTGATATCCCAGCTGAGTTAAACTTTTCTAAAGTGATATAAATCTTCATGACACTTATTATTTACAGCAGTAACCTAGATATCTGTTGAAATCCTCCTGTCCGCTGAGAGTTGAAAAAAATGGGTTTGAGCCCACTATCCCAGTATATGGGAAGGACTTCCCCAGATATGTGTGATTTTTGAGCTTTACAGTAGTCAGGCCTCCTCTGACTCTAGGTTTCGGCTCCCAATCCATTTGATTTAACTTCTGTCTCATCATCCTGACTGTTCTTACCTCTCTGCTCTGCACCAACACAGATATGATAGATCCTTTTTTCTTTGATTTATGCCCAAATACTTGGCCTCATACTTAAATCTCTCAGCCTCTCTTCTGGGATCTACCCCAATTTAATTATGCAAAGCACTTCAGCTCTCCATCTGCTGTGTATAGCCAGACTCACTGCTGTGCTGTGCTAAACTGGGAGGTGTCCTCCTGGTTCACTTTTCTCAAAATAAAAATAAAAATAAAAATATTGGTCTTTCTTTTCTAACTTCTTCACTGGTGAGAGAATTGTAAGACAGAGTGACCTCATCAACTTTGTTTTTAAACGGTGGGTTTTTTTCCTCAAGATATCACACTGATCTCCATCAGTTTCATTGCCGTACCACAGAGGTCAGACTTCATAATAAATAGCAAGTTATTTCTGTTGAGGAAGTAGTACCCTTTCAGACCATGAGCAACAAAATCAATGCTTCCTGCATTATGGCTTCAGTGAAGAAAACACACACACACACACACACTCACATACACACACGAATGATACTTAATAGCTTCTGCTTGATAGAAGAAACTCAAGGACAAATATATCCATGGCTTCAATAGAAGTGGATCATAGGAGGAAATCTAAGAACAAAAGTCTGATCTGGCATGGAAAAATATTTCCAGAGCAGTGACTGTTTATCAAAAAGTTGGAGAACTGAGTAGTCAGACTTTTACAGCAGTAGCAAAAGGTTCAAATGACCAAAGTAACTCCAATCAAAATACAGTGCTACTTATTCATTTTCAGGGACTACTACTCCAAATTCCATTTCAAGGTCCCTCTGATTTCTGTATCCCAAGGAGCTACCCTGCTATTATAGATGAAACTTTCCCAATACTTCAGGCCTTTGTCCTCAGCTAATAATCCTCAAAGGTTTTTTTCTTGAGAATTTTAGGAGAAAATTTTTATAATTGAAAAACTTCTCATACTCAAATGAGTGAATTATTAGTGGACAAATTTCAAGTAACTGGGGAGGCACTTTTGGTATAAGGACCTGTTTACATCACATCAAAGAGGCAACTTACCAGTCTATTTGTATTGTATCCAAATCAATGTTTGCCAAATATTTTACCATACATTACCAAATATATTAACTAATACCTCATATCTAATAACACATACCTTATATATGTTATTAGACTGTAATCTCCTACATGTTGTTCCTTTCTGTATCTCCAAATTTTAGTACAATGTCAGGAAAATAGTCAAAAGTCTATACATAATTACTGAAGTGAAGTTATCTGAAAAGCAATAAAGTAACTTTTAGATGATCTTCAATCTTGTATCTAATCCACAATAGCTGGTAGCATTGCCACCTATTATTTCAATTTTGCCTTTTGCATTATTTGTCTGTTTGCATGGGGTAACATTTATAAATTATGGGCTTATTTTATCCACTGATATTCATTAGAACAACATTGTACTTATTGTTTTACTTGTCTTTTGCCATTTCCTTATCTTATTTCTCTCAGCAAACATTCCTGATCTTTTCCCCCTTTCCTGACTCCCAAGTACCTCTAACTTTAGTAGATAGCCTTAACTTTCACTCCACAGAGAAAACTCAGGACATGAGACATACCCTCTCTTAAATCCATGCTCATCCCCCACTCAAATTCTCCAATGGTCTTATAATAGTTTTTCGTTCTCCGACCCCACCCCCTTCCCTGCGGCGCCCCACCCCTACTCCCCACCCAATCATAGAATGAATTCTCTTCCTTCCTATTCAAGGATAATCTCTCTACCTGTTCATTTTCCCTTGTTTTTTATCCAGAATCTTCCTTAGTCTATCCCTTGCTTCTCCTCCAGCCTCAATATCTCCTTTTCTATGGACTCCTTAACCTTATCTTATAGCAAATCTCTTCTATACTAAAACCAAGCAAAAGCAAAGAAATAAAACCATCCTTTGAGTTAATACCCTCAGTCCACTATCTACCCCTTTCTCTTTTCATTCGTTTTTCAAAGTAATAATTTTCTATCACAGTTTTCTTTACTGTCCAATGAATCCCCAATCAACTCTTACACAGTTTTGCAGTTTTTACCTCTTATTCTGCTGAAGCTGCCCCCCACCCCCCTTATTTGTCATGCCAAGACCTCACTAAATGTTTTATGTGAATTTGATGATCCTGGGAAATACCTGGAGCACAAGTGACTCCAAGATGCCCATTGCATGAAGAACATATACCTCAGTCAGTAGAGCTGGAGAGATGTTGGATATTTATTTCTGAATGCTCAGGATTTTACACAGTCTGCTGTGTTTGAAACTGTTCTAACTTTTCTCAGTATTGTTTTACTATTGCTTAACAGCTGTCCCATGGATATATTGGTAAGACCTTCAAATCCCTAAATCACATTTCCTTCTGAATTTGGCTCAACTTCCTCATTCATTAACTTGGTTTGGGTCATCACAATCATCTTGTAACCCAGGCCATAAACCAGGAATTTATCTTAACTCCACTTTTCTCTCACCTGTAACATAACTCATTAGTCAACTGGAATATATATGAAGTAGAAATGTATAATCAAAGAACATCACTTCTGCCATATTCTCTTGGTTACAAGCCCGTCACAGAACGAGCTCAGGTCCAAGGGGAGGAGACTACCAAAGGGTGAAAGTAAGAGGAGGCATTAGTCACTGAAACCATAGAGAACTCTGGAAGGTTGCATACTGAAATGATTTATCTATAGAGAGGATAATCATTTGGGAAGAAATATTGAGAGGAACTTTCATGCCATCTGTGTTGTTTTACTATTTTGCAAGAAGAATGCATTCTGGCTATTCTAAAATAAATATATATTTTTTAATTGTGTATATGAAGAGTAACAATTTACTTAATTTAGGTATTTGGAGTAAGGGATAAAGAAGAAAAAGAAGTTGAGTTCAGGGTAAAAAAGATAACATCTTTGCACTTACTGATCTCACGGTACATTGGTAGAGACAAAAAAGAACAGTTATACTATACTGTGAAGTGCAAACAGTAGAATCATATTCAAAATGGCATGATAACAGGGAATGGAGATGAAGCTTGTGAGGAGATACTCCTAAGAAGAGAGCTGATAATTAGATAGAAAAGGATAAAAGAGGAATCTTAGGCAGGTAGGGGATTTGTTGATTGATCAATATGACAATTAAACCAATCAGATAGATTTGGTGATTAAAAAAAAAAAAAAAAAGCTCTCCTTTGTTCTATAAAAGAGAATGAAGCAACCAAAGACAGAGATTGTTCCAAAGGGAAGAGAGAAAAGTACTAGGAGGAAGAAAGAAAGAAAAAGAGACAATATAGAACATTCCAGTAGGGAAAATTCACTGGGGAGCTCTGTTTGCCAGAGTTGCTATCATAAATGCCACAAACAGGTTTTGGCTTAAGAATAGGTATTTACTGGTGCACAATTTTGAAGCTAGAAGTCCAAAATCAAGATATTCGCAAGGCTTACTTTCTCCTGGAATCTGTAGCATTCTGATGCTGGCTACCAGCAGTGCTTTGGGTTCCTTGGTTTGTAGATTTACCTCTCACCACATTGCGATATGCTCTCCTTTCTGGCTTCTATGACTTCTAGGTCCCATTTGTAAAGCCTCTAGTCATATGGATTAAGGCCCACTCTGATTCAGTTGCCCACATCTAAATAGGACCTTCAAAGATCCTATTTACAATTAAGCCCACACCCTGACTCACCTTAACATATTCAAAGAAACTCTGAGTTCACACCCACAGGATGTGGATTAAGATTAGGAAATTGTATTCTCTGGGGGACATGATTAATCTACTACAGTTGGGAAGAGATCAAGTAGAGAAAGGAACAGCAATGGGAGAGGATCAAATGGGTGAGTAAAAAAGTGGGGGAAGCCATCCAATACAGTTGGACTCTCATTAGTGTAGATTGCCTCCATCTCAAAATCCTACATAGGCCTTTATAGACTGGTTGCAGGGCAGGGCTCATCCACCTCAGATGCCCACACCCCCACTTCAACTGAAGAAAAGTACAGAGTTTGTTTTAAAGCATTTGTGAGATAATGCTTCAGAGTATGGTTTTGGGGCTCAATTTCCAATCACTGATTGTGTGAAATTGTGCCTCAATTTATGCTTCTGAATAGGGACTGTAATGATATTTTCTCCTAGATTTTTTGTATGTTTAGCTGGTCTTAATAAAAGTCTTTTAAAAATAATCTTCTAGAAATCTTTAGAAAACTGGGTGGAGGGAACTTCTTCATGCATGAAAGGAATACCATTAATTGTAGACATTTTAATTAAATTTCTGCTTTGGTTCTGCAGGAAAAATGCTCCTATACCTTTTCTTTCCTATCCTATTTGAACATCATCTACCTGAGGCAAAGATCCAAGTATTTCTTCATCATCAAAGACCAAAATCAGATTCAAAGGATTTTCTGATCTCTCACTGTTGGTGATATCTATTCAGAATGGTTTAGATCCAATGGGCATATTTGTACTTTCTTTAATGTTTTCATGCTGAATAGACACCCCATGTTCATTTGGTTGTTTTCCACATTGAGAGTGCTCTCTGTAGACTCTCGATTGCTATAAACTAATCACATGTGAGCTGTCCCTGGGTTCTTCACTTTCGGGGTAGTTTGTTACAGATTAAAGTGTAGATACCGCTGTTCCTCCAGTGATAGTGCCCTTGTTTATATTTCCGTTTCTCTCCTCAACAGCTTTCTTATCTGTAAATTCTGTTCTGATCTTTCATAATCTGCCCATGTCACTTCTTTGTTCCCTAACACTCCTGCTCTGCTCTCTCTCTCTCTCTCTCTCTCTCTCTCTCTCTCTCTCTCTCTCTCGATACTTTTCCTCATTCCTGTAGGAACTTCTGCTCTTCTTCACAAACACAATCTGTTGCTTCTGCTTCTGAAGGCTTTCCATTTCTTCCTGCTGTCTTCTTCCTCTGTATTCTACTTGCCTTCAGAGTTGCTCTTCCTTCTCTCTCCTACTTGCTCAGCTTCTAGAGGCCAGGATTCTTCCTTACCAAGACCCCCATTTCAGCCCGTTTTTATCTTTTGTATCTTTCAAGCTCTTCTCTCCCCCTCCTCTCCCTTTTCTCCTTGTGCTTCTCTCTTCTCAGCTAGCATCTTGTGGCCTCTTCCAGGCTGGTGGTACTGCAGAGGGCTTAGTAGAAACAGTGGCAGTCACATTTGATGAGAGGGCCAGGGCCAAGGCTGTGGCTGCAGCTGTGTCTGGAGCAACAAGGGTGACCTCTGGTTTGGGAGATAACCCTATTCGGTTGTGACATTTTTGCCTTCTCTCACTCTGCTCTGTCCTAGTGAGGGCTCACTGGCAAATTTCTGAGTTCCCTTCTCTGGGTTTTGTCTCTCAGGTTCTACTCTGTCTCCTTTCTTGATATGGTGGATGCTGCAGAAGCAACAAAGGCCAGACCTGAGCAGAAGCAGCTTTGGCTGAACCCAGAGACAAAGAGGATGTTGTTCTGGGTGTGCCAGGAAAAGTCAAGAGGGAGTTGGTGCTCTAGATTTGGAATTAGAGGGAGATAGAGTCTCTCTGATGCCAGATATAAGGTGGAAGTTTACATTTCCTCTCTCTCTCCCCCACCCCTCTCTTTCATATGTACCATGGGAGGACCTCCTGCCTGCAGAGCCCTCAGACGTTGTTTTAGTGCCCTTGTAGGGCACGATGTTGTTTTATGCACCTGCAAGATGCTGCATCTCCAGACAAGGCAGCTGTGATTTTACTTCTGACCAGGAACACACACAGGAGTGTCGGGACTCTGTTAATGCTGCTCTCCCATGGGCTGAACTCCAGGTGGTGAGCCCAAGGAGCAATGCATGGAGTCAGAGGTAGTCCAAGGATGGATACTCAGCATGGGGTAGGAGCTGGTGATTTTTGTCTTAATCCCTCCTCTTAAAAAATAAGCCTGTTGGATATTAAGTCTTCTCATTGGTTTTTTATGAGGATTAAAGCTAATATGTGTTTCTTAGAACAGTACCCAGCATGGAGTAAAGCTCAAATATATTAACTATTAGGATCCACTAGGGCTTTTCCAGAGAATCACAAATAGCCTGAAAATGTAAAATATATGTCTTACAAAAGAGTTTCCAGGGACTATAGTTTTTAACTTGGACTAAGAAGGTATTTGGAGATTTGTGGGTTTCTGGACTAGATTTTTACTCATGAAAATGAGATTTCTGAATCTCATTGTGACCCCTTTTATGGGAGCAGAAAGCAGAGTTTGACTTTCCTTCAAGAGGGCAATTTGGACCTCTCAGGATCTCCAACTGAGCAATACCTAATTTATTAAACCTCCAGTGGGCTCAGGAATGATTTATACTGGTCACTTCCTCACCATGACCTTAAAAGTAAGGTCTTTTAAAAACTGGTTGAGTGTTGTTTTTAATTTTAAAAAAGCCAAACAATTAAAGATATTTAAATGTCTTTAAAAATTCATTGATTTACTCTTTCATTATCGCCCCCGCCTCCTTTCTTTCTTCAAGTGTGTTGTATATGATAACACTGCTGCTAGATTCTTTTTGTGTTTATCAGAAAAGGAATTCATAAGAGGAAGTTTGTCCTAGGTTAAGTGTTCTTTTCTTCGATGGCAAGAAATAAACCATCACTGAAAATAGTCCTTCTATATTGTGTACTTTGATCCAATTCAATTCAATTCAATTCAATTCAATTCAATTCAATTCAAAAGATATGTGTTTAGGACCTATGAAATGCCATGTACTGTATCAAATGCTATTTAATGTTTTTATTAAATATAATTAAAGAATTGTTTGGATGTGAAGGGCATACTCATAACTTGCCAAAATGGTTTTCTGCCTTCTTTGTTGCTTCAAATATAGTTGTATTGTTACTAGAAAAATACAGTACAAATTGAGTCCATATGATTTATTTATGCTGAAAATAAACATATCACTTATGCTTTATCTAGGGGTTTAGGCAGTGGGCACATTGTTACAAAATAAATGTATAATCTCATATTAAATATTAAAATATTTTTACTTTCAGAATATTTCAGAGCTTCCATAGACTGAACACCTCAAATAGTAAAATATCACCATTAAACACTTCTTATTGAGATAACGGGGAGGATAAGAGTTATGGTAAAAGGAACAGGCATATTCTATTTATTTTTATTAAAAATGAATATTATTTATTACTCCAATCCTTAAGGCCTTCCTTTGGGTTAGAGCCATAAATTGAGTAAATAAAACACCAGGTAGCCCTGACTCTCAAAGATTTTGCAGTTCATTTTTCATCTTGTTCCTGGCTGCAGAGCAGATCAGAGGTGGCGCTTAGAAAAGTATACCACACAGATACCAGCTTCAGAGAGATTAGGCAGAGCAACCAAGGATAAGCAGCTTTCTGAAATGATACTCCCCTACTGCTTCCTTAAAGTTTTGATTCTGATAAGGAACCTGAGTACCTGCATCTTGTTGGAAGGGAAATTGATGGTCTTTCCATTTTGAGATAAATATTTATAACAGTGTGTTTTGATTTTGAACCTACATATATTTAGCACATACATCATGCACCTGCTTTTATTAAACAATGAACTTCAAGCAAACAAAGAAAATCTCATAGCCAAGATACTGGATGCTGAATGTAGTTCTTCCATGGAAACTGATCATTGCCATGAAAGAAAAACTTGAGACAAACTCTCAGTTTCAACCTTGACTGGAAATAGAATGTTTAGTGAGACTTGGAAGATAACTTACCCATTTGTGAAAATCAAGTGCTTGGCTTTTTTACCATGGGAAGTAATAATTCTAAATAATCAAGTAGATGTTGTGTTTTCCCAGCTGGGTAAACATGACCCTAATTAGCAAGTTGACTAATCGCTACTCTTAGTTTACAAAAGTTTAGGTAGGTTATAAAGGGAAAAAATAAAAATAATAACAACTATAAAGTTTCTCCACCAGGTATTTTAGGGGAATTTTAAACTAAAGAAATGAAGAAACTCCCATCTCCTTTCAGGTTGCAAATTAAGGAATAGGTTCTTTGGCCATGGGTGAAGGATTCAGGACTCCAAGAGAAGACAATGTAGTCTGAAGGATTTCTAAATAAAGCCTGTTTATTTTCTACTCAAGCCTTAACTAATAAAAAAGTTCTTTTATTCATCACTTTATCTATTCAACTCTATACCTTCAGGGTCTACAAAGTAATGGTTAAGACAGACTGTGGGGGCCATACATTTTGGGTTCAGCAGCTCTACCACCTCATAATTGTGTGACCTTGGACAAGCTTCTTAACCTTTCTGTGCTTCAGGTCTCTCATATCCAAAATGGGAAAACTAGCAGTTTCTATTTGATAGGGTTTTTGTGAGGATTAATTAAATGCATGAGCATGTGGTGAGCACTCCTTAAGTATTAGCTATTATTAGTAATATGAGCCAGGCATTATTTCAGTCCTGGGCAAAATAGTTAACCTGATAGTGCTTATGAGCTAATAGAGACTCAGTAAGGGGAGAAACAAGTATTGGTAGAATATAGATAGTGATGATTGCTCTCAAATGTAATAATACAGGTTAAGGATTGCATAGGTGCATATGTGTGCCTGTGGCCTGTGTATAGTGGGGAGGTTCTAATTTATTTAGACTGCTGATGGAAGACCTCTCTGGAAAGTGACATTTATGAAGAGACAAATAGAGTGAAACTTATCAGTTCTAATAATTTTTTTACTTCTTTCCTTTATCACCTAATCCCCACTCACCTTGTGCAACACTTAAAAAAATGACTTGATGATTGATTGATTTCTCAGTTCATTTACACCAAGTCTCCAATGAAGTTCGAATCACATCTGCACAACTTATATTTGAAAACTCAAGGGAGAAAGGATGTGAACTTTGCCATCTAGTATTAAAGAAGGGAGAGCCCATCAATATCTTTCTCATTATCACTGACATTATCACACTTAAAATATTAATGAGTGAGATCTGTTTATATAACCTCTCAGACAGTTTGAAGGAATTTGCAGATTTACTGACGGAAGGAAAGCTGATTAGAGCTGGAGGGGAGGGCTGATTTGTTTTATTGAAAACAAGAGGGACGTGAAATATTTTAGTGAAATAAAGTGTTCTTGACATGAAAACCTGGATTATGGGAATATTAAGGTTCCTATGACTTCGTTTTCTCTTGCATAAATTGAGTTGTTATTAAAATTAAGTAAAATTAAAGTTGTGAAAGTGGTTTACAAATTATAATATGATCTGTATAAATGTTAATATTTTTTAAAAACTCAGAGGTCAATTATTCTCACTCTTAAAATGAAAGAGAAATAGGAGCTACAAACACTTTTCATTTCATGCATCATTCAAGCTTAGGATAAATTATCATAATGTCCTGCAGGTGGAGAAAATGTTTGTGTTTTCATGAAATGTAAAATAAATTGTCATCTCTTTTGTGTTCCTTCTCTTGGTCTCCCAAAAATCACAAATCAAAGGATTAGATTATTTCATGTAATCATCCTTTTCCCCCTCTGAACCATTTTTGTTTTACTTCTGTATCCTAGATAAAGCTGTAACCATAAGAGGACATATTAGTCACTGAAATCTGAACAGAAGGGTAATTCCTAACCAAATTGTTACTAATTTCTCTCTGTACAAATTATCATCATTCACAGCAAATTTGCTTTCAGTGAACTGTGCCAACTTGAGGTACAGTTCTCAGCACTTTTATCTAGGCCCATCAATAAACTGATAAAATCATTCTACAAAAGCACTGTCTTTTTTTTTTCTACTCATTTTTTATGATAATCAAGAAGTCAGAATGTCAGTTTTTCCATGCATTGCAACCTCATTTGACATAAAAGAAAACTGCTATTAATGGAGCACTACTTCTTTATAATATTTCTTACTGAAATCCAATTTGGGTAAAAAATATGGATTAAAAAATATATACTGTAGATATTGTAGTAAAATAAAAAATGTTTCATTAATTATCCATTGGGAAGTTATAATATTGTCTAGCCTAATACTTCATATCTAAGAAGAAAAATACATATATCAGTCAGACTAGAGACTTATATGTTCCCAACTGCCATGCTACTTTATATAAATTATACAGGCATCCGGGTGTCATCATAATATTTATATATAGTTCTCTGACTCCTCATCATCTACACTGTTGTAATTTGCCATGCCATCTGCTCAAAATATTCATTCTTATAGGTTTATAATAATGTCAGCATCTAAATAGCTTGCCAAATTGCAAATATTGCTATAATATACCAGGAAGGTAGAAACACTAAGCAGTGCTCTATGATTCTGCAATCTTACATCAGTCTGCAGTTAATTACCTTTTGTTGTTGCTCAGGTGTAGAGCAGTCTCGTGCAAACTTGTGGCTAGGAAATTTTCATAATTATAGTTTCATTATTTCAGTTTTGCAGTTTAAACCACAACAAGACGAAATACCTCATCTGAAAACAACCATCTTTACTAGTAAAAAGTGTTAATTATAACATAAATGATGTCAGTAAAAATATTGGAAAATTTCAGGTTTAATTAGGACTGCCAACAGAAATAGAACTGTCATAAGGCTTGGCATTTTGGCAGTTTTAAGTTTTAATTCCTGTATGGTATTTTTTCTTCAAGGGGATCACTTATAGAGAGTGAGAAAATGAACATGTCATTTGTTTAAAACATAATATTCAAGGATATACCCAAGCTGAAGTATAATATTCATTTGCAATATGTTACAGTGACAAAATATTTTCAACCAAGGTTTCTACAGAGATACATATTCATTCCTTATGTGTTGCTTCCTTTTCTCTCCTGTTCCTACGATATGATTAGAATCTAAGCTTATCCAGATAGAAGCAGTTCCTCAGACATATTTTAAAGAGTCGTGCCTTCTGTATATTACTTTTCTATGTTCAATAATCTTGAGACTTGGAAATAACAATAACTGAAAGAATAGGATATATTCTAAGCCCAGTGGAATCACAGAAGCAAATCCTTAGACTGTAAAGTGGTAATCTTCCCACCAATAAGATGATCTTAATTGCTATAATTAAAAATAAGAGTCACTTTTATTAAAAATTGAACCCCCTGTTGTGTGAATCATTCTAGTATTGCTTTGCATAACACTTAGGAATTTATAATGCTTAAGAAAAGAAAATGTAACTTTCTTTGACTTCTTGCAACTATAAATCCATGGTTTGCCAGTGACAGTTTCAAATCATCAAATTGGGATATTAGTTAACAAATTAAATAATAAAAGCCCTGAGTAAGTATTAAGAACAAGGAGAAATTAGAGTATGATTTTGTTTTTTTGAAAAAAATCAGATTTTATTTTGCTTCCTAAAATGGAAGCAATTCAATTCTAACAGAATACACTTGTGAGTTTCTGTCCCCACCACAACTCTTGCATTCTGTGGGAGCCATGCCAACAATTAAATGAGTAACCAGCAGGGTGCCCAAAACAAAGCCAATGAAGAGCTGAAGAGAGTCTTGTCCATGACATGGAGTCTGTGTCTTTATGATGCAAAAGGGAATAAAATGTTCTTATGGATCTTAGTGATAAACCTTAACAACAAAAATGCCTTTTCTTTATTATATACATAATGAGGGGGCCTTGGAAAATTTAGGCATTGCCAGCCAAAGTAATTGGGTAAAGATTTTTAAGGTGTTTTTCTTAACCACCCTTGGTTATTTGTTCTTTTTCCTAATTCTGATGTGAGGCATCTCTTTAGCTTAAAGCATCCAACCTGCTACTTTCTGTCTATTTCTACTGCCCAAATCACAGCTTTTTTTTTTCTTTTTTTTTTTTTTAAATTTAACATTTGCTTCCCACACTAAATTATTTCTATTCCCAGGTGAGAAAGTAGCCCGATTATCCCCAAAATGACTATGAGGAAACTTTTTCTATACCTCCATCAGAACAAGGCAAAACTGGTCCTGCTATTTTTTTTTTTTTCCATTTTTATTGAGATTGTTCAGATACCATACAATTATCCAAAGATCCAAAGTGTACAATCACTTGCCCCTGGGTACCCTCATACAGCTGTGCATCCATCACACTTAATTTTTGCTCAATTTTTAGAAATTTTTCATTACTCCAGACAAGAAATAAAATGAAAGATGAAAAAAGTAAAAAAGAAAAGGAAACTCTAAACCTCCCCTATCCCTAACCAACCCCCCTCAATTGTTGACTCCTAGTATTGATATAGTACGTTTGTTACTGTTTATGAAAAAATGTTGAAATACTACTAACTGTAGTACATAGTTTGTAATAGGTATATAGTTCTTCCCTATATGCTCCTCTATTATTAACTTCTAATTGTATTGTCATACATTTGTTCTGGTTCATGAAGTGATTTCTAGTATTTGTACAGTTGATCATGGACATTGCCCACCACAGGATTCAGTTTTACACATTTCCATCTTTTGACCTCCAACTTTCCTTCTGGTGACATATATGACTCTGAGCTTCCCCTTTCCACCTCATTCACACACCATTCGGCACTGTTAGTTATTCTCACATCTTGCTACCAACACCCCTGTTCATTTCCAAACATTTCAGTTCATCCTAATTGAACATTCTGCTCATACTAAGCAAGAGCATCTACATTTCTTCCAGAAGGCAGGAGGGAGAGTCAAAGAAGGTAGAGAGGCAAAAGAAAGAGGAAACAAAAAAAAATGACAGCTAGGAAGCAGTAAAAGGACAAATAACCTTAAATCAAAGTAGAATAAAGAATCAGACAATACTACCAATGTCAAGTGTCTAACATGCCTCCCCTATCCCCACCTCTTATCTGCATTCACCTTGGTATATCACCTTTGTTACATTAAAGGAAGCATAATACAATGATTCTATTAGTTACAGTCTCTAGTTTATGCTGATTGCATCCTTCCCCCAATGCCTCCCCATTTTTAGCACCTTGCAAGGTTGACATTTGCTTGTTCTCCTTTGTAAAAAAACATATTTGTACATTTTATCACAATTGTTGAATACTCTAGATTTCACCAAGTTACACAGTCCCAGTCTTTGTCTTTCCTCCTTTCTTGTGGTGTCTCACATGCTCCCCATCTTTCCCTCTCAACCGTATTCATAGTTACCTTTGTTCAGTGTACTTACATTGTTGTGCTACCATCTCCCAAAATTGTGTTCCAAACCACACACTCCTGTCTTCTATCACCCTGTAGTGCTCCCTTTAGTATTTCCTGTAGGGCAGGTGTCTTGTTCACAAAGTCTCTCATTGTCTGTTTGTCAGAAAATATTTTGAGCTCTCCCTCATATTTGAAGGACAGCTTTGCTGGATACAGGATTTTTGGTTGCTGGTTTTTCTCTTTCAGTATCTTAAATATATCACACCACTTCCTTCTTGCCTCCATGGTTTCTGCTGAGAGATCCGCACATAGTCTTATTAAGCTTCCTTTGTATGTAATGGATCGCTTTCTCTTGCTGCTTTCAGGATTCTCTCTTTGTCTTTGACATTTGATAATCTGATTATTAAGTGTCTTGGCATAGGCCTATTCATATCTCTTCTGTTTGGAGTACGCTGTGCTTCTTGGATCTGTAATTTTATGTCTTTCATAAGAGATGGGAAATTTTCATTAATTATTTCCTCTATTATTGCTTCTGCCCCCTTTCCCTTCTCTTCTCCTTCTGGGACACCAATGATATGTATATTATTGTACTTTGTTTCATCCTTGAGTTCCCGGAGATGTTGCTCATATTTTTTCATTCTTTTCTCCATCTGCTCCTTTGCGTGTAGGCTTTCAGGTGTTTTGTTCTCCAGTTCCTGAGTGTTTTCTTCTGCCTCTTGAGATCTGCTGTTGTATGTTTCCATTGTGTCTTTCATCTCTTGTGTTGTGCCTTTCATTTCCATAGATTCTACTAGTAGGTTTTTTGAACTTTTGATTTCTGCTGTATACATGTCCAATTCTTCCTTTACAGCCTCTATCTCTTTTGCAATATCTTCTCTAAACTTTTTGAATTGATTTAGCATTAGTTGTTTAAATTCCTGTATCTCAGTTGAAGTGTACGTTTGTTCCTTTGACTGGGCCATAACTTTGTTTTTCTTAGTGTAGGTTGTAATTTTCTGTTGTCTAGGCATGGTTTCCTTGGTTATCCAAATCGGGTTTTCTCAGGCCAGAACAGGCTCAGGTCCCAAAGGGAAGAAATATTCAGTATCTGGTTTCCCTGCAGGTGTGTCTTAGAAAATTGCTCCACCCTTTGATGCCTCAGGTCACTGTGCTTTTCTGCCCAGCAGGTGACGCCTGTTAGCCTATAATTCTTGACTGGTGTGAGGAGGTGTGGCCGTGTTCCCCCAGGCTCTGAGGTCTGGTTCTGAATGGAAAGGGCCCCACCCCTTTCCTCCTAGAGAAGACAGACCCCTCAGGTGGAGGTCATTAGCATTTCAATGGTCTCGCTCTCTGCTTGTGGTGTCTCCACCCTTCTCCCCTTCACAGCCCTGGAAACTGAAAATGACTGGGGCTTTCTCCACTGAGCCAAAGAAGAAATAGATAGTCCCCTTCAGACCCAGTCCAAGGCAACCCTCCGGCTCTCCCAGGTCAGTCGTCACCCAAAGCCTCTGTCTGTGTTTTGGGGCTGCTTACCTGTAGTGAGCAGTTCACACTCACTACTTGAAACCCCAGTTGGAGCCCAGCTAAGCTATATTCGCTTGCTGGGACAGAGCTTCTCCCTGGCACCACACGGCTCTGCAGCTTGGGCTATGGGGGAGGGGGTCTCCCGACCTGGTTCCACAGGTTTTACTTACAGATTTTATGCTGTGTTCTCGGGCATTCCTCCCAATTCAGGTTGGTGTATGATGAATGGATGGTCTCGTTTGTCCCCCCGCAGTTATTCTGGATTATTTATTAGTTGTTTCTGGTTTTTTGTAGTTGTTCCAGGGGGACTACTTAGCTTCCACTCCTCTCTATGCCACCATCTTGCCCAACTCCCACCTGCTATTTTTACCATTCAGCCCTCTTACCCCATATAAGGAGGCATCTGGGAATAGGGATGAGGATAGAGGAGTAAGTGTCTGGGATCATCTACCACTGTTCATGGTAAAATGAGCTCAGAGCCCTTTACCCATTCCCTTTCACTAGCCAAGGAGAGTGAGGCTCAGGGAGAATCACTAGAGAGACTAACGGTCCCTAAAAGAAGGGGAGACTGGACTTGGCCCTGGGCTAGATGCTTTCTGCAGATTCTGCAACCCCACATGGATTACAACAGACAGTACCAAGTTCAAGAAGTTCTTGAATAAGCTTGATATATTTCATATTTCTTTGAGTTTAGATGTATATATGTGAGAGAGAAAGAATTTAGTTAATAACTCACACTTCTTGCCTGGGTTGCTGGGGAAGATTTTTTTTTTTTTTTTTTTTTTTTTTGCCAGTTGTTTATAAATTGGCATAGGGTGCTTAGGAAGTAATGAATGCCTTCTTCGTACCAAATTTCTTAAAAAGACTTGAGCAGATAACATGATTCCACCAGAAGCACAGTGGATAAAGGAGTTAAAGTGTTTCGAATTCTCTAAGTGGCCACTGAACAAAGCTAAACAACATTCATTGAGGGGTTGGGGTTTGGCTCATTATCAGGCCATGAAGAGATACAGCTGCCATTATCTGAGGACGTTCTCACTTTTAAATGGGATTGGAGTGAAGATGAATTCTATCCCCCAAGTCATATACAGTTTACACAAGATCATTGCATTGGTAGCCATCAGCTTCAGATAAAAACAGAGCCAATATGAGACCAAGAATGCCTGCCCAGCCCAAATAGATGCCCTGGAATATAAGGAACCAGCCACAGACTCTACTCCCTCTCCCAAACTCCATGCAGGAGCAGAGAATTTAGGCTTAAAAAGAGAGAAATTGTCTTCATCTCAAAACCAGACCATGATAGACTCTCCAAGGTAATGGAGTGGGAGGAAGAGTGGAAGGAGGTCACATTCTCTTCCCATTCCAAGTCCTCCTCAACCATCAGTCTAGCAATGGTCAGAAAAAGTTTAAATAACCTATAATACTAAAGCTTTAAGATGGATCTAAAATGATCAGAGAGTTTTAGAATCAATCCAAGATAGAAAAGGAAAGATTGGGAAAATATGATTTGAAGGTGGTTATTGGGGAAAAATAATTAACTGGTCCATTTTTATATCTAGTATGAACTTCTTAATGAACTGATGGATCCGAATAATTTGCTGTGTATAATGTGTGTGTGTGTGTGTGTGTGTGTGTGTGTGTGTGTGTGTGTGTGTGCATGCATTTATTAGGTGTCAGGTACCACACTACATAATTTACATTCATATAATCCTTGTCATAACCTATTCACATAGTTCCTATTTTTATGACCACTGTGGAGTTGAAGGAACCAGGTAGAAAGGAAGCTGTGTTTGAGAATCCCAGTCTGTTTGATTTGCTCATTTCTAATGACCCATGTTTTCCCATTGCTTATAGGAAGATATCCCAAATCCCTAAAAGGGCTACGGGTTCCTCATGATCAGTACCCCACCTTCCTCTGTGACTCAACAGATGCTCCTTTTTGAATTTGCTATTTTTAAAATTCTGAATACAAATATGAAATAAAAAATCTGAATACAAATACAAATATGAAAAATAAACCCAGGTACAATATTTTTGACATATGTAACAGAGGAATACAAAATTCTTAACAAAGTGTAAGAAGAATGACTTATTGTCAGTCCTGAGATAATTAAGAGACTTTAGAGGTCAAAGCATGAGCAGGAGCATTTATATCTTTAAAGTTATTTGCACAGTTGAAAAAGGGACAAAGTGTCATTGGAAGACATTAAGAACATTAATTCTTTTTTGGATAAATAATGAGATTCTCTTTGGAATTTAAATGAATATGGATGAAATGTTTTAGGTTATGAAGGAAATATCTGTTTTGAAAAAGTTCTTACCCAAAATTGACAAGGATTAGACCTATTTTTTTAATTATAAGAGGTTTCTAATTTTATATTCTAATTTTTTAATTTAAGCTTTTCCTTTAGTATCAGGTAAATAAACATATTTTAGTTTCCTTCAAGCTTCATTGCTTCATGATCAACTTTCTTCTTTTGTTCACACTCAAAAGATTTGTATGCTTCAGCATTAGTGCTTTTAAATAATTTGAACCACATATCCTTATTTCAAATAAAAGCTTATAAGCAATTTTCCAAAATAACAAGCATATATCTTGCATATAGTCTTTTTATTTTTCCATTTATTTTTATTATTTACATTTATGTATTATTACTCAATCATGTGGAAATTGTTGAAACATAGATAATTCACAAATCAATGAATACTTTTTCTGACCTAACCCATACTGGACCTTTTGAAACTTACGAGGTTTGTAAGACAGTCCAGTTTAGCAGATCAACAGAATAACAAAATCAGAGTACAAACTGGTGAGTGTGTTAATGGGTCATGTACGCAGAGCTATGGGTACACAAGCATACTTCAGCTGAATCAAACTGCCAACACATATGATGTAACTCTCCATGAATATAATGGTAAACTGTTCAGTTGATTTGGTCATCACTCAGAGAGAACATTTATTTTAAAAGCGTAATTCGTTGACTGAATGCACAAGGAACTTGAAAATGAGCAACTAATTTAAAATATTACCATTAAGGATTTACTGCTTTCATTAGTCTGCATAAAGTTCAGCCCAATACCTGACCTAAGGAAAAAAAAAATAAAATGGACAAATGGATGTGAAACTTTTATTGTTTCACTTCAAATAATTATGCTTTATCCAATAGAATTTGAGAATCATTTCTGTGTGTTTGTACATATGACATATACATATTTAATCCAAATTTTCTGTTTTATAGGAATCCTATGTTATTTCAGCTATATCTGAGAACTGTTAAAGTCATTGTTAGTTTTGACTTTCTGCACATCTGTAAATGGTATAATTTGTAAAAGGAATTCTCTGGTGATACATCCTCACAGGTTCCCTATTAAGTCATCACATAGGATTTGTCACCATGATCTTTATTGGTAAATATTTATTATTCATTGGAGGAAATCAGTATCTTCTTTTTTTTGAAAAAGATAGTCATTTGCTTCCATATGTTTTGAAATGTTATCTTGTTAAAGAGGCCTTTCTCCGGAATGGGGTATTGAATGGGCTCTATTAGAGACTCAGAGGAAGATGACAGATAAACTGGGATGATCTTTTACCAGACTGGACTCAACATGTCTCTGTTCTGTAAATGAGCTGAGAAGGGGAGTCAGCTCTTACACTGTAAGCAGCAATTCTGTGGGAGGTTCAAACAGAATACAATACAAGAGATGGCACTGTGGCTGCACTGCAGGAAAGAAAAGATACAAATACACTGGCTGATTATATACATAATGGCATGTACTTCTCCCAACAACCTTTCTGTTGTAAATATTATCACTTTTAGTTTAAAGTGGGAAAACCGGGTTCTAAGAAATTAAGTCACTTGCCCATGTTAATACTGCTCCTAAGGGTTAAAGCTAGGATGGACTCTGGAACCTCTGTTAATCAATATTAGACAATAAGTGTAGTTTGACTTAGAGTCCAGGGGTGTATATACAAGTGCCTTTGTCAAATAGGAAGGTCAAGGACAAGGGTTGAGTTCCAAGAGACTAAACCATTGTTTATCAACTAGGGGCGATTTTGCCACCTTGTAGGGAACATGTGGCAACTTAAGGAGACATTTTTCATTATCAAAATGGGTGTGTGGGAGGTATGCTACCGGCATCTAGTGGGTGGAGGCCAGGATTGATTCTAAACCTTCTACAACGAAGCAGACAGCACTCCACAACAAGTAATTATCCAGCCCAAAATATTGAAAGGGCTAAAGTTGAGACCTATTGGACTATACTGACAGGACTATGATGGTTAATTTTATGGATCAACTTGGCCAGCCATGGTGTTTCAGTTGTTGGGTCAAATGCTAGCCAAGATGAGCTGTGAAGGTATTTGTAGACATGATTAGCATCTATAATCAGTTGACTTTAAGAAAAGATTACCCTTGATAATGTGGGTGGGAATCATTCAATCAGTTGAAGTCTTTAAGAGCAAAAACTTAGGTTTCCTGAAACAGAAGAAATTCTCCCTTAAGACTACAATATTAACTCATGTTGAAATTCTCAGTGTGCCAGATTGCCACAGAAATTTTGGACATCCTAGCCCCCATGCATGATACAACTCTTTAAAATAAATCTTATATATACACATATATTCTATTGGCTCTCTTTCTCTGGATAAGTTTCACTAATACAAGGACAAACTACATAGGTTGTTGGGCTCAGCACAAAATGAACATGGGAAGTCCTTTGTTCAAAAAGGCTTTTTCCTTTCTTCTACAGTTTCTTTCTCCACATGTCATGGTGCTTCTTAAAAATTGATTTTTTTTTCATTAGAGAAGTTTCTGGATTATGAAAAATCATGCAGAAACTAGAGTTCCCATATACTCCCATACACACAGTTTTCCCTATTAACAACATTTTGCATTTGATATGGTAGCTTTGTTACAATAAATGAAACAATATTATTATAATTATATTATTTACTGTAGTCTATAGTTTACATTAGGATCCACTGTTTTGTACAGGTTTAAGTTTTTATTATTATTATTATTATTTTTTTATTCTAGCAACATTTGAAAATTTCCCCTTTTAACTACATACAAATATATAATTCAGTGCTGTTAATTGTGTCCAAAATATTCTGTCATAACCATCATTCATTATCAAAATTTTCCAGCACCCCAAATGGAAATTCTGTACCAATTAAGCATTAGCTACCTATTCCCTATCCCCTCCCCAGGCCCTGATGACCTGAATTCTAATTTCTGACTCTGTGAATTTGCTTATTCTAATTATTTCATATTAATTAGAATGAGATCATGGTAATTAGTGAGATCATACAATGTTTGTCCTCTTGTGTCTGGCTTAAATCACCCACCATGAAGTCTTCAAAGTTTATTCATGATGTCACATGTATCAGAACTTCATTCCTTTTACACCTGAATAATATTCCATTGGAGGTATATATCACACTTTGTTTATCCATTCATCTGTTGATGGATGCTTAGATTGCTTCCATCTTTTGACAATTGTGAACAATGCCACTATGAACATCAGTGTCCAAATATCTGTTGGAGCCCAGCTTTCAATTCTTTTGGGTGTATAACTAGAAGGGGAATTGATGGAGCATATGGTAATTCTATACTTAACTTGCTGAGTGACTGCCAAAGTGTCTTCCACAGCAGCTGCACCATTTTACTGTCTTACTAACAATGACTGGGTGCTCATATTTCTCCACACTCTCTCCAACAACTCTTAAATTTTTAATAATAGCCATTCTAGTGTGTATCTCATTGTGGGTTTGTTTTGCATTTCCCTCAAGGCTAATGATGTTGAGTGTCTTTTCATGTGTTTCTGCCCATTTGAATATCTTCTTTGGAGAAATGTTTATTCAAGTCCTTTGCCCATTTTTTAATTTGGTTGTCTTTTTGTTGTTATTTATAGGATTTCTTTATGTATTCTGGATATTAAACCCTTAACAAATATGTGATTGGCATTCAATAGTTTGGCTGCTCTCTGTCAGGGCTGGTTCTCTTTGAGGTTATCCTGTTTGGAATTTGTTGGGCTTCTTGAATTTGTGTATTCATGGCTTTCATTAATTTGGGGAAGTTTCCTGCCATTACTTCTTCGAATATTCTTTCTGTCCCTTCTCTCTTATCCTTCTGAGACTCCCATAATGCATTTATTGATCCACTTGATGATGTCAGGCTCTGTTCACTTTTTTCATTATTTTTCCTCATTCTTGATCATTTCAATTGTATTGTCTTCGCAGTCACAGATTCTTTCTTTGCCAGCTCCAATCTGCTATTGAAATCCTCTAGGAAATTTTTGATTTCAGTTATTGCTGTCCTCAACTCCATTATTTGTTTGTTTATGTTTTATGTTTTAAATTTTCACATCTTTATTGAGCTTCTCATATTGCTAATTCATTATTTCCAGATACTGAGTTCTTTTTCCATGTTTTTCTTTATCTCCTTGAGTGTTGAAGATCTTTTTTTTTTTTTTTTAATTCTTTTTCCTGTTTGTCCAGTCTGGTCTTCTTTGTTGATGGTTTATGAATTTTTACCTTGTTCCTTAAGATAGGCTATCACTTCCTATTTCTTTGTCTTTAATCTTTTGCTACACACCAGACACTTTAATGTTTAAATGTGTTGACTCTGGGATTTAGTTCCTGTGCTTTCTATCCCTTAATCATGTATACAGCAAGTGATATGGTAGAGATTTCCTTCAGTACAAGGAGCTAACAAAAGCAAAGAAATGCAAAAAAAAACAATTTCACAGTCTTTACAATTTGGTTTGTTAAGGCTAGTGCTCTCCTTCAGAGTTTAGCTCTTTTATCAAGAATATTAGCCAAAAGGAGAAAGTGAAGTGTAGGATCCACATCTTTTCTGAGCCTGCATGTTGTCTTAGGTTTGTGCTCCCTAGTGGCATTAAGAATTCTCCCATTTACAGGAATTCAAATGCTGCCTCTACTCCCTATGTAATATGTACTCTATTGCATGTCTTAGAGCTTATAATCCTTTACCTCGGGCAGTTTTTACATCATTGTTTCTTACATTGAGTTATCTGTTACCAAGTTGCTTTTGCCTGCAGGTCAAGTTCTTGGAGGATGAACCCAAGACTTTTTCCTGGTCAGTCTTTCTAAGTGCCACATGATAGATGGGCACCAATATAAAGGCACTGCAGTATGCACACAGGGGTTACTCTGCTTCCTCTAGAACAGGACCAGGGACCTTCAATAGGAGCACAGGATGGCTCCACAGGTGTCTGCCAGGGGTGACAGAGGGGCCAATAAGGGTGATATGATCTTCTCCTACTGTTTTAAAGCTACAATTTCTTAATTTAGTACTCACTCAGTTGCTGCCACCCATTAACTATTTTCTGGAGTTTGAGGAGGATGGCTTCGCCAGTGTTTGCTAGTTGGTCAAAGATTCTATGGGAGTAATGGCATCCTGGAGCATCTTAAACTGTCATTTTGTTCAACTGGAAGTCCTCATGGCATTTTTTTAATTTGTAATTAATGTGTTTCCTCAGGTATAGGACTACCTACTGTGCAGTCCCCATCCTGAAACTCAATGCTGACCTAGACTCTCTCCATGCCCATGACCAGGTCCCACCAAGGCATGAGGGTGAGAGCTTTCACTGGGCAGGAGTGGGAGAATAAGCAGCTTAGAGTTCAACCCAGGGAGAGGAGAAGTGGAAGGAGTTAGGTTGGCATGTGAGCACAGGCTCCAAGCTCTCAGCATCTGCTTCTTTGGGCTTTATAACAAAACAGAAATTCCAAAATAAAATTATTACAAATTTCAAGATGGTAACTTACATCCAAAGCCTTACATCCCAAGCATGGGCCTTACATCCAAGCATGGGCCCCTTTTCTGAGTGCAAGACCCCGTGTGACTGTGTTGGTCAACTATTCATGAAGCTGGACCTGTTTATTGATAATGAAAACTGGGAATGATTAAAGAAGTGACTGCATGTCTTGCACAAAAATCTCATTAATGGAAGATGAGAAGGCCAGATAAGAATTGCCTTTTTTCATTCAAGGTTTTAGAACCTATAGCAAGAGGCCAAAATTCTAGTGTAAAGAGCTGCCTCCAGTAACGATAGAATGCACCACCAGAAGCAGCAACCACTTAAGTTAGCAAAGATGAAAAGTCTAAAGCGCAGTAATTGAAAGTTAAACAAGGATGTTGACAAGCTGGTACAAAAGACTTTTAACAACATACACTGAGTCCATGCAGGGACAGTAGGGGTTCAGCACTGTACCAAACTGGACTGGGGATTCCAGAAAGGTCTAATCCAAAGGACGGTATGGGGATGGCTTGAGAAATCCATCCTGGTAATGAGTGTTTGAGATGAGCTGAGTCATCCCGTGATTCCTTCTGAAACAAGAAAAGCCAGAAAAGGAGAGGGAGTGATCTGATTACTTTGTTTTGATTTGATATGACCAGATATAAAATGCTTGTATCAGTCAATCAGTAACATGCTGCAGTAGGCAGAAGAATGCCTCCCACCCCAGATGTCCATGCCTTATGTCACAACCCAGCTTAGCCCCAGGACCAAGAACATGCCAGGCATGGAGTCAGACATGAGTTTAATAGGACTGACTTATAGGAGTTATGGTTCCACAGTGGCAGTGGGCTGGGAAAGACGGAAGTTAGCGCTCTGCAAAACAGGGAGTGCCAGGGAGTGGTTTATGAGGGTTAGGACAAGGGGAGGGGTGTGTGAGAACAGAGTTTTGGCAGGGTCTTGTGACACAAGGGTGTGGAGATTGTTATTAACAGTGATCAGGGGAAGGGAGTTTCAATGCTTTGTTAACAATACATTTTTTCCTCCCCTGGGGAGGTCTGATGACTTCTAACGTTTCTCCTGGTCAAGTAGGTGGCTACGTGAAATCACTATGAAGGGGAGGGGGCACGGGACCTGGGCCTCCACACCCTAGTTCTCTGAACCAGTGAAAATGCTATCTTATCTGACAAAAAGGAACTTTGAGAGGTCCCAATGTAATCACTGGAGTCCTAAAAGCTTAAAGACCTTTGCCAGTTGAAATTGGTCAGAAAGGTGCAAAGTGAAAAGGTCTCAACTTGAGTCTTTCCTAGATTCTCCAGAGAGGAGTGCAGCCCGACTGACACCCAGAGTTTAGCCCAGGGAGACCCCGTCAAACTTCTGGCCTAAAGAATTGCAAGATAATAAACTTCTGTTGTTTTAAGCCACTCAGTTTGTGGTCATTTGTAAGGCAGCAATAAAAAAACTAATATGTACATACTGAGCTTACATAGTAAACTGAATACTATAAGAAAACATGAAATTGGGGAAATGCAGCAAGGATAAATCACTGAGAATCTAACACCCTCATTTTAGAGACAAGAAGCCTGAGTGTTCAAAGGAGTTAATTGATGTGCCCAAGGTCACACAGCCAGATCCCTGTCAGCTGAATAATTGACCTTTCCAGGACACTACACATCTCCTGATAAAGAGGTTTATGGGCAGGAAGTAAGGATAGATGAAAATAGATGCAGCACTCCCAATATCAGGAGAAAAGCTGTAAGAGCTAGGGATGAATTAAACAAAAGTAAGGGGAAGAGAGGAATAAAAAGAGAAGTAAATCTTTTTGGCTCAAACACAAGTTCCAGTCAGAATTAGAAACATTTAAAGCATAGCCTGTGGGGGGAAAATGATGAATTGGCCCCCGGAAGCAGAGGCAAAGCATGAAAAATGATCAAATGAGACAGGAGGGAGAAGCCCTTGCCGGTGATTCTGCACCATCTAAATCAGAGTAGCCTCCTTTTTGTAGTTGCTTCCAGAGTCAACTTCTCCTTCATAAACTAGGCGGTGAGTCCACGAGGTGACTGGCATTGCAGACCTGTGTATCTCATTAGTCCTGTGAAGGACAACAAGGGAAGATCTACTTTCCCTCCGAGAAACAGTGCTGCCCGTTGAGAGTAATTCCACCTGAGTGGTTGACCTGAAAACAGACCTTTTCTTCTAATACCAAGTCTCGGAGGAGAGCCGCCTTTCTCGCGACATTCTTTATGGGCCTTCTCTCTATTAGAAATAAAAAAGAAATATGTCAGATGCAGAGTCTAGGAACCAAGTATAAAACATGACTCTAAGAGGTTACTAATAGCTATAGTGCCATTGGAAATACCCAGGAAAGAGCAAATTGTCAGGATTTAAAAGGTCACTGTGATCTTCAATCATGTAAGTCTTGTTCTTGTTTGCTAATTAATTTCTTTCACAGTGAAGGATACACCTGGAACATCCAATGGTAGAAATTTTTTTTCAATGCAGGTTCAGCTTGTATAGAGTGACATTTGTATCTATGGAACTGTTTTTCCATTTCTTGTTATCTTTAATTATTCTTGGCATAGATATGCATGAGAGGATGTCGTAAGTGAAGGAATAAGAAGAACCCCTATGTTAGAATGTTTTTAGTATATAATAACTGTACATTAAATGTACATAATAACTGTACATTAAAGAAGACAATTATGTAAACTTTAAAAATGCATAACATTTGTCTTTGGCATGGATTTATCTTGTCTGGTCTTCATTTGGCTATCTCATTTGCCATATGCCCTCTCTCCTTCTTGTGTCTTCCATAGCCTTGCAGTAGGACGCTCATCTAGATTAGTCCTCCGTGTCTCCCCTGTAGTATTAAAACCATGTAGCCTAAAACTCTTTCTGTAATTTGCAGTACAACATCTAGAAAGCTTGGTGTTGTCTGTTTAGAGAACAAAACCTTCCTTCTGGAAGGATATCCCCATCCCCTTTCCCAGAACTGACAAATCTTAGGTGGAGTTCAACAAACTAGCTATCAGATAACAAGCCAATAACCCCTTCTCTATTACACGCTGGGAGTCAGATTTGATATATGAGCAAAAATCTTCCTATTCCTTCCCCTGCTTGGCTTCTCCTCAAATCCCTCTGCCTTAGAGTTTTCTATGCTGTGGGTAATATGGCAGAGTGTTTTCATTCAGAACTTCCGATTCCTTTTGCTCTTTTTGGTAGCTGATTCTAGGCCTATATATTGCTGAACAAGCTGTAGTTGTGTTTTATTATTATTATAACAATAAATTATTATTAGGGGTTTTCTGGAACAATTGAGGTTTCTTTTTATATATGGACTTACTTTTGTGATTATCTTAGGATGATGTTTAAAAAGGTTAAACTGTATTTTCAAGGATTAAATTAATTTTGTTCTTTAAATTTACTTTAGTTTTATCCAGAAAGTGACCCTCATTTAAGTATGTTGTTATCTGAAACATAATATGGTATAATAGAGAAATCAGGGTTTAAAACAGAATCTCAAAGGGAGGATAGGCAATTTCAAGTTACATGAGGCCCCCATTCCTTCTTCTCACTCCCTGAACCCTCTACTAGGGGATCATTTTCCACCTCACCTCCCACCTTGAGAATAATTGGTCTGCAGCTGCCCCTCCTCATATCATTAAATTCAGTCCTTGCCATAATCCTAAGAGGCCAGGGTTATTATTATTATTATTACCATTTTAAGTTTAGAACCCTGTCGCACAAAAAGTTTAAGAAATCTGCCTGTGAAAATAGAATCACCTTTCAAAACCATGTCTATCTAATTGCAAAGTCCTTGTACATAACCACTCTCTTATATAGCTTATTTTCATCCTTTAAGACCTAAAATCTTACCCTTAATTCTTTCAGAGGTAACACATAAACTTTTTACAGGGCCCAACAATATAAAGAGCCAAGAGAAAAACAAAAACAAAAACAAAAAACTGAAGGCAAAGATAAAAGGCAAATTGAGAGAGAGAGAGAGAGAGAGAGAATAAAGAAAAATAGCAATGTAAATTTTCATGGTTTAAAGACAGTTTCAGCTTAGATCCTCCACTCTGGTCTTTCTTTCCCATTTGTCCATTCTACTAACAAAGAAACTACTAGGAGAAGCTTATTGTACCATATGCTTTTGTGGGATGGTCATTGGCTATGAGAAGCAAGCATTTTTGTCCAGGTACTCACAGGCACATTCTACAATTGCAGGTACCCAGTTCAACTCAGGAACCAAGTTTTGACTCAGTCTTCATTCAACCACATAAATCAACTTCTTAGGAGATACCTTGTCAAGGAGGATTCTAACAACTTGTGAAGCTGGAGACTTGTAAATATACTTACTACACTTACCACAACAAAGCACCCAAGTGAATTGAACAATAAAAACAGGGAAGAGGGCAGAGACTATAGAATGTAGGGACTCTGTTTCATGTAATCTTATTTGCCCATTTCTTAGCATAGAATGCTGCATGCGATGAAGGCTCAATATCTAGATACTTAACTATAATTATCAATATACAGTAATATGGTCAAGGCACAGAATTAGTAAAACAGCCAATAATAACTCCTAAACTCTTAAGTACATAAGAGCAAAACTGTCATTATCTTTTCCTTAGATCAATAATAAAAAAAAAAAACTATTTTTGCAACTCCTAAAGATCCCTGAACTTGATAAGGCAGAGAGAGAAAATCTGATAAAAGCAGTGTCACAAGAAGAAACCAATCTTTTAATAAAACTTTCTGCAAAGAGATAAATACAGCTGTCTGCAGATTAATGTTTTCTAAACTATAAAATTCTTTCAAGAATAAATATCTCATTATTGGATAAAAATCCAAATCAATTAAATTCACATTTGGGAACAGGAAGTAATTTTGCCTCAACATATTTGGTGAAGTTAAATTCTTCTATTATGTAGCCACATTTATTTAAATGTATCTATGACTTACTGATAGAAATGGAGAGTTAGAAAGAGGCTTTCAAGATAAATTGAGAACCAAGATATTTTCACAAAAACTATTTCAGTACTGCAAAGTAGGCATGATTTGTGGGAGAGGGAACAACATTTTCCTGAGGAAAATGCCCCTAAAATATGATGGATTATTTTGACAACTTCACTTATGTAGTCTTTGCTCCAGGCTTCACATCTTTCTGGAAATCAGGAAACCTGAACTATACTGATGTATTGATCCAGCTCTTATTTTCATAACTATATTTAACATTTCCTTCCCCAAGGAAGAAACTGCTTCTATTTCTGCAGCATTTTGTATATGTATACATTGTGCAAAACCTGGCTGAAACACTGTTTCCTATTTAGAGATAGAAACTGTATTTTAATATGGATTCAAAATGCCAAGAGAAATGCTTTCAGAAATGGTTCAACAACCTTGCACATGTCAAAAATTTGTATGTTAGAGTTTGTCTCATGCCTAAAAGAACAGCCATTCCTTCTAGAAATTCATTTGTCAAAAAAATTAGTCATAGGGTGATAATGTCATAATATGGAAGAGGGTATAATTTCCTATATTTTTCTTCTGTTTTTAAAAAAGGAGAAGCAGAAATGCATTCGTCAACATCCTCAGAACGTTAGACACTCAGATATGATAAGCATAGCACTAAGGGCCAATCTTCATTTGGTCCCAGGTCAGCCTTGTTGGCACAGGGTCCCTTTTAGAAACAGAAGCTGTCATTTTTATCTACGGCAGATAATGGGTCATATGCTTTACTTATGGCAGAGCTCAAGGAAGAAAAAGTAAATTCCCTGGTATCACAGGTGGCAAGGCAGCAATTCCAGCCCAAGCACAAAGTATACTACTCTCTTCAAATCACCTCTCATGTTCCTCTTGTAATCTTGTATCTGACTAGGGTTGTGATGGAGAGTCAGATTTGAAAATGGTTTACCTTTTCCCACAATCCAATGTCCTAGAATATTTGCTGTGAAAACAACAGGAGTTTGAAAATAGTATTTTCAACTAGAAATCTAACATTTAGAGTCCAGTAAGGCAGAATACTTATTGATGAATATAGACTGAATGATTTAAACATATAGGATAGCCTACTCCTGTAAATAGTGGTTTGCTAAATTTATTCAAGAGAGACAGCATTGCAGAGTGGTTATGAGTATGGATTCTGAAATCACACTGCAAATGCTGGTTCTGTCATTTTCCAGCCCTTGCTTAATCTCCCTTTGCTTGAGGTTTTATTATTTGCTTTTTTAATCGGGAAAAAGGAGACAATAGTAGTTTCTACCTCATGGCATTTCTGTGAAGATTAAATGAAATTATTTCTACAAAAAGCTTAGATTTATACTTAAGTATGTATTTCTTTCTCTTTCTCTCTCTCTTTTTTTTTTTTTTTGTTGGTGCTAATGTAAATGGTGTGTTTTTAATTTCAAATTTCAATTGCTCATTGCTGGTTTATGGAAAAGCAATTGAGTTTGTATAATAACATGATTATGCAACATTGCTACAATTGTTCATTAGTCCCTGAAGCTTTTTGTTGTTGTTGTTGATCCTTTGGAATTTTCTACATAAACAACTGTATCATCTGCTAGCAAAAACAGTGTCATTTCTTCTTTCCCAACCTATATACCTTTCATTTCCTTTCCTTGTCTTACAGCATTAGCTAGGATTTCCAGTACAAGGTTGAATAGGATGTTGAATATGATCTTTGGGATAAAACATATAGTTTCTCAACATTAAATATGATGTCTGCTGTAGGCTTTTGGTATACGTTCTTTATCAAGTTGAGAAATCATGCCTCTAGGAATTTACCCAAAGGAGCCAAAAATGTATGTCCACACAAAAAGCTATACACAAATGTTTTTAGTAGTTATACTCATAATTGCCAAAAACTTGGAAGCCTCTGATACATTCTTCAATAGATAAATGGATAAACAAAATGTGATACATCTATACAATGGAGTATTATTTACTGATGAAAGGAAATGAGCTATCAAGTTATGAAAAGACATAGAAGAACCTCAAATGCATTGCTAAGTGAAAGAAGCCAATCTGAAAAAAAATACATACTGTATGATTTCAACTATATAATATTTTGGAAAAAGCAAAACTATAGAGACAGTACACAAGATTAGTGGTTGCCAGTGGTTCGGGGGAGGGGAGTTGAATGGAGCACCGGACATTTTTAGGGCACTGAAACTTCTGTATGTTACTGTAATGGTGGATACATGACTTTATGCAGTTGTCAAAACTCTTAGAACTGTAAAACACTAACAGTGAACCCTAATGTAAACTATAGACTTTAGTTAATAATAATGTATCAATATTGTTTCCTCATTTGCAACAAATGTACTTCATTGATGCAAGATAATAATAATAGGAGAAAACTTTGTGCCGAAGGGAAGAGGGGTATATGGAACTCTGTACTTTCTACACAATTTTTTTTTTTTTTGTAAATCTGAAACTGCTCTAAAAAATAAAATCTATTAAATATTTTCTTAAAGCTTAGAATAGTTCCTGACACTCAATAATTATTCAAGTACCTATCCTGTATTCCAATAATAACTGTCCCCAAATTAATGTTTCAATGTTATTTGATAACATCACAAACAATAATTTACACAGAAAGAAAGAAAACTTGCTGATATATCAACAATATCTTGATGCTGGATGTTTAGAGAATATCAAAATCCAATTTAAAAATAGTCAATCATAAACTTTCTTTTTATGAGTTTGTAAATGTACAGCATTTTCTAAAAACAGATTTTTTTTTTTGAGGTTTATCTAGACTTTTTTTCCATAGGATGGTAATTATTTATATAGTGACTATACAGTGAATGTATTAATTAGGGAAATTTTATTATTTTTTTCTGTTGCTTGCTTGTAATTATAAGTTTTGTTCTAACTGGAAGAGAAACAGCTACTGTACAATTTGGCAACTTGATGCATTTTTGCAAAATTTTAACTAAAACTATTGATTTTATTGGGCAAAAAACAACAACAAAAAAGGATTTTGGGCTCTTTTGTGAATTTCCAAGCTTTCCTTTTCCTCAGAAATAGGTAATAAAATCTTAGTATTAAAGGCATATCAATGTCATATTAATGTTTTGGGATCCTGAAGTCCTATATGATTTCAATTTGAATGGTAAATCATAATCTGTATAATCCTGAAGTATTACTAATTTAATAATCTGATGTTCATAATCCTGGATTGATTATCATCTCTGGTCTACTCAAGGTAGAGGCTAAAGAATAGGATTTCTGCAAAGCATGTTTGTTGATTGCAGATATTGCAAAATCATAAGAACCAGGAAAGTGCCTAGTTATATGTATGTACAAAATTGTCAAATGCACAGGCTAGATCATGGGCCCTACTCTCAATAATAGTAAATATCCAGCCTAGCACAAGAATGCAGTACATGCTTCTCCCTCACTCATACAAACGAGGTTTGATTTAAAAAATAGAAATAAAACCCATACATGCTTTCAGCCATCCTTCACCCTACCCATCCACCCAAAGGGGAAACATTCCATTGAAGAATCTATTGAACTGAACACTGTTGCATGTTGCTTAGAAAATATGTTTCTTTATGTAAAATATAGAATGTGTACAACTTACTAACTGCAAGAATGAATAGCTTGAGCCACCCTCTTACATACCTGCCAGCTCAACCCAATCATTTGTGCTAGAAATTCAGGCCATTTGATTACAGATGAATTCAGCTGATCAGAATTCAGCAATGCTCACAAGGGCAGTGATCTAATTTTAGGACCTACAGTTTTAATAGGGAATTTTAATATGCAACATAGAACTATGGAAAGTGAAATACCTGTGTTTTGTGACTATTACCATAATAATGATATAATCATTACAAAAAACTGTGTAAAATGGAAATGCAACAGACTGTATCCTGATGTTCATCATAGAGCCCCACAGATCTAAATCCATGACTAGTACTTGTGAAGGATCCCTAATGGGAATTTGAGTTAACAATTAGTGGTAAGCATTATATAGCATTCACTAGGCTCTAGATACTTTTCTTAGGCTTTTACACATATCTTAATATCTTGAGGTACATATATTTAAACCAAAGAATAAAAAGGTTGATGATATTCCCTAGATCGCAACTAGTAAGGGGGAATCCCTTGAATTTGATCTGGTTCTTATGACTTCAGAGTCTGAACTTAAATAATACATATATAATATACTGTCTCACAAAGAGAAAGAATGAAATTTAACTGGAGAACAATCACTCTTGTATTTATTAAGATGCTCTATGTTGCATTAATAGGAATGTTTTCTGACCATTTTAGAAAATAAAGGAAGTGTAATCAAGGTCTACTGGGGAGCTGTGTTTCAGAAACAGGTGACATCCAAAAATATGAATGCTACTGGGATTCTCTCTTCATCTCTCAGGTTAGCCCATCTCTTTGCATCTGTTTCTTTCTCTTTCTGCTCTCTTACTATTTGTAGATTTGCATTCTATGATTTTTTAAATGGATGGCAGAAAACCTGACCACAAATAATGACCAAGTTTTCCATATTATGCTTCCAGTCACTCAGAGAAGACTGCTTCTCTTTTTGTCTTGTGGAAGGGAAGGATCAACAGGTTCATTCTGGGTCATGTTCCCACCATGGAGAGTTATGGCCAGGTTATGGAGTAAGGCGGTAGATAAAGAGGAATTCTCTCTGCTGCCAGATGCATGAAAGAAGGGGCAATTCCTAGAAACAAGTTTCCAGGCAGCTGCAGTAGGCAGAAAAATGCCTTCCCCATAAAGAGGTCCATTTTCTAAGTCTCAAAACCCATAAATATGTTACTTTACATCTGAAAGGGACTTTGCAGATGTGATTCAGATTACAGACCCTGAGGTGGTTATCCTGGATTATCCTGTTGGGCCCAGTCTAATGAAATGTGTCCTTAAAAGTGGAAGAGAAAGGCAGAAGAGTAGGATAGAGAGATGCAAAACCCAACCTGCTGTTGCTGGCTTTAAAAATGGAGAAGGGAAGCCAAGAGTCAAGGAATGTGGGCAGCCTCTAAAAGCCAGGAGTGACCTTCAGTATATAGCCAGCAAACCTCAGTCCTACAATAGCAAGGGATTACAATCTGCCAATAACCAGAATGAACAGGAAGTGGATTCCCACAGATGACCCAGAAAGGAATGCAGTTGCCAGCCCCTTTATTTTACTTCCATAAGACACATACAGAACTTCTGGCTATAAGATAATAAATCTGATTTTTTACACTACTAAATTGTGGCAGTTTGTTACAGCAGCAGTAGAACTAATAAGGCAGGAAGTAGCATGTATTCACTATACAACATCAAGAAAACTTCTTTTCTTCCACTAAGTGCCCTTGAAAGAGAGAGGTACATCAGATAGTGGGGATAAAAAGCAAGACAATCCTTTAGCCAGGCAAGTCAAACAAATCACCTTGATGATGAAAAGAAAACTTGCCATCATGGTCAGACTCCTCCTACATCTTAACCAACAGGTCAATGAATGATTATTCTAGTCTTCTCTTTTATTAGTGGTGTTTTTTCCCACCTTTAGCACAGATAACCATCATTAAGATTTCACTAAGTTTCTTTTGTTATTCCATTTTTCTGTCTTTCTATTCTCTAAGAAAATTTTTAGCCTATCCCTTTAAACAAATTATTGAGTTTTCCTGGTCATACTCATCCAACATAGTGAATAATAACTGAATTTTTCTTGTATCAAAGCACAGTTCAAAAACTATATACCACATACTTCCTTATCATATACCAAAATTACCTGGATTTCACTGTACTCATTTTCTCCTACTTGAGGTGTCTGTGTTAAATATTTAAGTATAGTTTTAATAACTGTGGAGATCACAAATTCTATACTTCTTGGCAATAAATTGGGGGCTGCTAATCTAACCCATAAGTAATGTGCCTCTCTTTAAAAAATTGTGTTCCTCAGAAGTATATATTTATCATATAAAGTGGTACAGTTGATTTATTCAAAACTATTGAACTGGTTGTTGTCACTAAGATGTTTCTTAATTCTAACAATGGCAAGGTCAAATAATATAATGAAGAATATTCATACTGTAGGACTTGAAAATCAAATTTATTTGCATCCTTTATAAATAATCTCATTGCTGGTTTCATTAAATAGTCTTCATTCTATGTTACTAGGATATACTTATGGGAGTAACATTAAAGGAAAAAGTTGGACGTATGTTGATATTTTCGTCATAATCATCCATCACCATAATGAGTAGCCAAACTCCCTTTTAAAATAATATATCTGGCATTGCAGAGATTCTAAAGCATTGACTTCTTCTGTAACACACTTTGAGAGGCGTTAATACGAACGTGATGCTAATTTTTCTGCTTTTGACCTAGAGTTTATATCAAATTGTAGGGGATTTTCAAGAGGCTATTGCTTCATTAAACTAACTCACAAAGCAAAGCTAACTTCAGCCTTTTATTTATTAACATGAATTAATCTAAAAAAATTATCTGAAGAGTGAATTAACAAAAGTCCTTCAAAAAGTGTAGGTCAATTTAGAGTATTAAAGGTAGTCTGGAGTATTTAGAAGCTGGATTCAGACAGTCCTGAATTTAATTCTCAACTCTACTAGAATGTTATTTACATTTTTCTTTACTAAACAGTAAAATCCAGTAAATGATAATACCTATCTCAATGATTTCTGTAAAGAATAAATACTATGACTATATAAAGATTTTAGGACAGTCTCTGGCAAATAGTAAACACTCAATATATAGCTATTATGAGCTATCTCAATCACTATTTTCAGAACGTGAATTATTGATCAGAATTGTGTAGATAATAATACAAACTGTTAGTCAATTCAGGGATTTTTCTCCGAGGGCAAATATAATGTTTTATCAATTTGAGGTATATGATTTCTTTATGACAATTTAAAAAAATTCAAAACATGAGCACATAAAATAAATACTTAGTGGAAAATTCCACTGTGTGAGGTCCATGAGAAGTCTTGTGGATTAGGCAGAGTTCCTAGCCTCAGATACTTATGGTCCAATTTTGCAGATGGTAAATGTATAAAACATGACAACAAATATCCCAAAACAATGGGTAGCAGGTGATAAGCAACAAAAGATTTGAGGAAGGAAACTATTATAGACTCATGGAGATAGTAAACCTTGAACTTAGCTTTAAAAGGTGTGTTTGAATATGAATAAGAAGTTCAAAGATAATCTCATGACAGATTTGAGAAACAAAGAATAAACTTTTTATTTAGAACAGATTTTTTATAGTAGAGGCAAGGCTGAACATCTTTGGGAGTTCTTTGTGCTGAGAAAGGAATATAACTTGACATACTAGACAATGGAATGTTAATTAAGGTATCGAAATTAAATAATAAATCTTAATAAAATAGTCAGAAAACAAATGAAAAGAAACATGTTTACAAATATCCTTCTTACAAGGGGAAGAGAAGGGTAAAGGTTTAGAAAAAGTATTCAAAGAAATTGTTAGGGAAAACTTCCCAAACCTTTTACACAATATAAATACACAAAGCATAAATGCCCAGAAAACTCCAAATAGAATAAATCCAAATAAACCCACTCCAAGACATATTCTGATCAGACTGTCAAATACTTAAGAGAAGGAGCAAGCTCTGAAAGCAGCAAAAGAAAAGCAATTCACTATATACAAAGGAAACAACATAAGACTAAGTAGTGACTACTCAGTGGCCACCATGGAGGCGAGAAGACAATGGCATGACATATTAATTAATAAATTCTGATAGAGAAAAATTTCCAACCAAGAATACTTTATCCAGCAAAACTCTCCTTCAAATTTGAGGGAGAGCTTAAATTTTTCACAGACAAACAAATGCTGAGAGATTTTGCCAATAAAAGACTTGCCCTACTTCAGATACTAAAGGGAGCCCTACCTACAGAGAAACAAAGAAAGGAGAGAGAGAGAGCTAGAGCTAGAGAATTTTAACAGACATATATAGAACCTTACATCCCAAATCACCAGGACACACATTTTTCTCTAGTGATCACGGATCTTTCTCCAGAATGGACCATATGCTGGGACATAAAACAAGTCTCAATAAATTGAAAAAAAAAAAAAAAAGAAAGAAAAGAAAAACAATTGAATACATTCAAAGCACATTCTCTGACCACAATGGAATACAAATAGAAGTCAATAATTTTTTATTTGTAACTCCACTATTTACTTCCTACAGGATATAAAATACACAAATTCTAATGACAAATCAGTGGTTTTGGACTCAATGTAAAATATGTAATTTTTGACAAGAACTATATAAATGTGGGGAATGGAGGAGTATAGGAACATAGTTTACATGTCCTATTGAAGTTAAGTTGTTATCAAAGAAAACCAAGATTGTTATGGATTTAAGAGGTTAAATTTAAGCCCCAGTAAACACAAAGAAATTATCAGAGAATATGATCATAGAGATGAAAAGTAGAGTATGGGTTATGAGAAGTGGGGGAAGGGGCAATGGGGAGTTAAGCAATGAGTGTAGAGTTGCTGTTTGAGGTGAAGGGAAATTTCTAGTAATGGAAGGTGGGCAGGTGATGGCATTACAACATTCTAAATGTGATTAATCCCACTAATGGAATGCTAGGGAGGGGGTGGAATGGGAAGATTTAGGCTGTATATATGTTTCCACAATTGAAAGAAAAAAAAAAAAAAGACAGTCTAAATAGATGACAATTGAATGCCAAGGATGATCCTGGATGGGATCTGAGGATGGAGGACAGGAGCTCAAAGGGACACAGTTGAGACACAAGAAAAAAAAAAAAAAATAGAATGTAAGCTTTGTATCAGTGTTGAATTTCTTGAACTTCTTAGCTGCACTTAATGGGATTGCATAAAAGAATGTTCTTGTTCATGGGAATTGTATGTATGAATTATAGTGTTTGTTCAAGGATGTGTGCAGCTAGCTCTCATAAGTTCAGAAGACAGAGCAATAGATGATGGATGATAGATAGGGAAGGAGGGAGGAAGGGAGGGAAAGAGAAATGGTGCTGTGACAGCATGTTAAAGTTGGTGAATCAGAGTATCGGGGGAGGGGTGTCAGGGTATGCTGAAGTTCTGTATATGGGGTTTGTATTGTTTTTGCAACTGTTCCTATAACTTTGAATTTATTTCAAAATAAAATTAAAAAAAAATCTATCCTTCTTACAGTTTTGAGTTTGTCTTTTTTTGTACTGGATTGTCATCTATTGGGTATCATACAAATAAAATTATGCAGACTCAAATTGTTACCCAAATATCAGTTTCTGCCCACATACTTTTGGGCTATCTCTGTTTCTACCCCTCACCAACCCTCTTTACCATCTTCAATAACAAATTAATCATTTAAAGCATATCATGTTTTTAGTCACTTCATGACTTACTGAAAACCCTTTTAGACATTCTCTTCTTGCATCTCTACCAAATTTTCCCATTGAAGAGCCGATCTATTCTGCTCACTCTGCACTATAACACAACACACATACACACACAAATAGAGCTTAGCTCTTTCTTCTTTGCCTCTGCTTGCTCTTTCCTCTTTGTTTCTGTCCTCTTCTTTCCTTCTTCTACTCCAAATATCTATATCCTCCTCCCTTTTCAGGCATAGAAGTTCTTTTTCTAAGAACATTTAGTTTCTAGCCTGCACCCAGGTGCTAGAGACTGCCTCCATCTTAGAATGGCGTTGTTACAGCAGAGGCCTCACTTCAAGGGAATTCTTGCACTGGCTATGAAAATAATTTAAAAAATAATTTCCCGGATTAGATTATAAACACAAATAAGTACTATATTGCTATTAAAAAGTATTAATTAGTGACATGGGAAAATTTTCATGGCAAATTGAATAAAAAATCATTACAGAATGAGAAACCCTTTTTTGTAGGAAAAATATACTGATAAAAATACTGATAAATATGCTTCAGCAAATAGTTAATAATGTTTATTATTTGAGAATGATATGACGGAACTTTATTTTTATACCTCATACTTCCAAATTGTGTGAAATTTTTACAATGTGCATATATTAATTTTACAATAGGAAAATAAGATTTTCATTTGAAAAAATCTGCTTGCATATATTAATTTTTTCAAGATGAATTTGCTAGTACAAATGCAGTGTTTATTTATATTTTGGGTTTTGGTGTGGATCTTGTTAATGAATTAAATTGTAGGCCATCCTAACTGAATCTTTGCAAACTATGAGAAAACTAAAAAGATAGTGCCATTTTGTAGAGTATATAACAAAGGCCAGTCCCTGTATTAGTAACTTAAAATACACAATTGCATTCAATCATACAAGCTACCGTATACTCTATTCCAGTTTTACAGTAAAGAATAGAGATGCAGAGCAAATAAGTAACTTGTCCAAGGTCACACAGTTAGTATACAGTAAAGAAAGGATTCAAATTGGTTCTTGTTGTTTTTTTACAGCATTGTGTCTATGTCTTCTTTAAGAAAATTTGCTCAGCTAGAAATGAAAGCTATCTTTCACATATTTGGTGGTTAAGCAGTATTTATTATTTTAGATTATAGTAAAGTAGTAATATCACTGAGGAAGATGGTAACAAATTTAAGGGATTTTAGGGTCAAGAATAAATGATATGGTAGCTGGTTTATTCATTTCATTGTGGCTCTTGCTATGTATGCTATTGACTATCATCTTGGGAATATCATCTTCCAATATATGCTATTGAATCAGCCCCTAGGGAATTAATACAACTCAATTTTATAGTAAATTTCTTTTTTAAATTAACTTTATTTATCAAAAAATTAAAAAAATTCCAGACAAAATGAAACGAATAGGGAAAACAAATATCCTGAAATAACTTCATTGCTTCTAATATGCTCCTGCCATACCACAAGAAAATTAACAAACCATAGTCATTCCTGAGCATTCTCATATCATCAAGATTATACAGCAAATTTCTAATTTGCTTATTCCCCCATAAACCCAATCAGCTAGGTCAATTGTTAGAATTCATTGGCATTTTCAGGATCTGCTGTGCTGTACATTGTGACTGGATGGTGTCCTTATCAACAATCAAGAACTCACTGCTGAAGTGGAAGTGATGAACACACTAAGAATCTAGACCTTTCCATCATTTTGTTTGAAAGAAATTTGACTCTCTGGCCTTTTGCTATACAGATGCTTTATGTGTCCAGAGAAAAGATTATTGAGAAGCTAGAGCTAAAGAATTTTTTTTTTAATGAATTTGATAGGGACCCCCAAACCAAGCTGGAGTTCAGATGAGAATTCAGATCAAATGTGAATGTGAAGGCAAAATACAATCATGTTAGCTGGGTCAAAAATTTAATTTCATTAATATTTATGGAATAACCAATATGTGCCAAATACTGTGTCAGTTGCTAGGGGTACAATGATAAATGAAGCACAGTTCATCTCCTCAAGGAGTTTAAAGTCTCAAGGGACACAGATTAACATTTAAAATATATCTGCCATAGTAAAATCATATCACAGTGTCAAGAGATGTTTCACCAGAGAAGTGACAATTGATTTGAGACTTAAATACAAAAAGGAGATTATCCCATAAACAAGCTAAACTCGCAGTAGGATGGGAGGGGTGGCACTCTAGACTGAAGTCTTAGGGGAATGTTAAAAGCAGTTTAAGGGAGAAATAGTGAATGAGGCTAGAAAAGTAAGTGAGAATAAATTCATTAAGACCTTTGAGTACCATGCAGAAATATAAATCATGTCCAAAGTGAACCTCCCCACCTTTTGCGTAAAACTGTCACTACTATCAATCCAGATGGTGAGGGCAAAAAAGTAAGCCTTGTTTATGCCCTCACCCCCAATTAGCAATCTGTTGATTGCCAAATTCTGTCAATTCTAATGTCAACACATTTCCAAGATTTTTCTCAGTCTTCACTGCGTGATCCTATTTTGAGACATTATTATATTCTCTTATGAATTAAAATAAAACTATCCTCATAGTTTGCTATTCCTCTCCAACTTCCTTCCCTTGTGATCTCCATTTATATGAACAGGAACAGGACTAGTAAGGAAAGAGAAGGCAATGTGACAGGAAAGAAGAAAAAGTGAAGTAGTAAGCTTTAAGTAGTAAGGGGAAGAGATGAAATATAGGACAAAGATGAACAAATTTTCCTGATATAGGAGAAGCACACTATTCTCTGAAATGGCCAGGAAAACAAATTCCATTCCTGTCAAACCATTTTAATTAGTATCTCTTGAAGATGTAATTTTTAATGCAATTTTATTGAGATATATTTACACACCATACAAGCTATACAAAGAATACCATCAACAGCTCCCAGCATCATCAGGTAGTTGTACAGTCACTACCACAATCAATCTTAGAACAAGTTCATTACTCTAATAATAAGAAGAAGGGGAAGAAATAAAAATATAGAGGAAAACTCAAAATATCACATATTACTTATTCACTTCTATTGTTGAGCCCCAGCATTGATGTGGGCTGTTGATGAGGGAATATTAAGATATTAAGATATTACTGTTAATTACAGTCCTTAGTTCACATTTACTTCTATATACCCCTCTACAATTAAACTCCTATATACCCCTCTACTGTTAACTCTTTGTAATACTGTCATACCTTTGTACTAGTTCATAAAAGAATTTTTTTATATTTGTATTGTTAATCACAAAAATCATCCATGAAAAGATTCACTATGTTATATATTCCCATTTTCACCTCTAACTTTCCTTCTGGTGGCATACATGACTCTAAACTACCCCTTTCAACCACATTCACTCAAAATTCAACACAATTAATTATACTCACAACAATGTGCTACCATCAACTCTGTTTCCAAACATTTAAGTTTAACCTAGTTAAACACTGAGCAAATATTAAGCAACCTCTCCCCATTCTCTAGCCTCATTCTATTGCCTGGTAATCTGTATTCTAGATTTTTTGTCTATAAGTTTACATATTACAATTAGTTCATATTAGTGAGATTATACAATATTTGTATTTTTGTGTCTGACTTATTTCATTCAACATAATGTCCCCAAAGTTTATCCATGTTTTCACATACTTCAGAACTTCAATCCTTCTTACTGCTGAATAATATTCCATTGTATGTGTGTACCACATTTTGTTTATCCATTCACCTATTGATGGATACTTGGGTTGTTTCTATCTTTTGACAATTGAGAATAATGCCTCTATGAACATCAATGTTCAAGTGACTATTCATGTCCCTGCTTTCAGATATTCTGGGTATATATGGAGCAGTGAAATTGTTACATTGTAAGGCAACTCTATACTTAGCTTTCTGAGGAATCACCAGACTGTATTCCACAGTGGCTGTACTATTTTACACTCCTACCAGCAGTGAATAAGTGTTCCTGTTTCTCCACATCCTCTTCAACACTTGTGTTTTCCTGTTTGTTCAATAGTGGCCATTCTAGTAGGGGTGAGATGATATCTCATTGTGGTTTTGATTTGCATTTCCCTATTAGCTAGTGAAGCTGAGCATCTTTTCATGTACTTCTTGATCATTTGTAGTTCCTCTTTCAAAAAATGTCTATTCATGTGTTTTGCCCATTTTTTAATTGGGCCGTTCATCTTTTTATTGTTGAGTTGTAGGATTTCTTTATATATTCTGGATATCAAACCCTTATCATATATGTGGTTACTAAACATTTTCTCCCATTGAATTGGCTGCCTTTTCACCCTTTTGAGAAAGTCCTTTGAAGCACAGAAGTATTCAATTTTGAAGAGGTGTCATTTATCTATTTTTTATTTCATTGCTTTTACTTCAGGTATAAAGTCTAGGAAATGACCTTCTATCACTAATCTTGAAGATATTCCCCTATGTTTTCTTCTAGGAGTTTTATTGTACTGGTTCCTATATTTAGGCCTTTGATCCATTCTAAATTAATTTGTGTATAGGGTGTGAGATAGGGGTCCTTTTTAATTCTTTTAGATATAGATTCTCACAACACCATTTATTGAAGAGATTGTTCTGTCTCAGTTGAGTGTATTTAGGAACCTTGTAAAAAATCAATTTACCATAGATCTGAGGGTCTATTTCTGAACTCTGAATTCAATTCCATTGACCTATATGTCTATCTTTATGCCAGTACCATGACATTTTGACCACTGTGGCTTTATAATATGCTTTAAATTCTGGTAGCTTGAGTCTTCCCAATTCATTCTTCTTTTTCAAGATGTTTTTTGCTATTTGAGGCCCCTTACCCTTCTAAATACATCTGATAATTAGCTTTTCCATTTCTGCAAAGTGGTCTGTTGGAATTTTGTTTGACATTTTATTGAACTGTAAATCTTAACCACATTTATTTAGCCTTCCAATAGATGAGCATGGGATGTCTTTCTATTTATTTAAATCTTCTTTGATTTCTTTTAGCAATGTTTTGTAGTTTTCTGTGTACAGGTCCTTTGCATCCTTAGTTAAGTTTATTTCTTCATATTTAATTTTTCAGTTGCTATTGTAAATGGAATTTTTTTTCTTAATTACTCTTTTGGGTAGCTTACCTAGTGTATAGAAACCCTACTGATTTTTGCATATTGATCTTGTGTCCTGTCACTTTGCTGAACCCATTTACTAGCTTAAGTAGCTTTGTCATAGTTTTTTCAGGATTTTTTAAATATAGGATCATATCATCTGTGTTCTGGTTTGCTAATGCTGCCAGAATGCAAAACACCAGAGATGGATTGGCTTTTATAAAAGGGGGTTCATTTGGTTACACAGTTACAGTCTTAAGGCCATAAAGTGTCCAAGGTAACACATCAACAATCAGGTACCTTCACTGGAAGATGGTCAATGGTGTCTGGAAAACCTCTGTTAGCTGGGAAGGCATGTGGTTGGCATCTGCTCCAGAGTTCTGGTTTCAAAATGCCTTCCTCCCAGGACATTCCTCCCTAGGCTTCAGTTCCTCAAAAATGTTGCTCTTGGGACATTTGTCCTCTCTTAGCTTCTCTGCAGCAAAAGTCTGCTTTCAAAGGCTGTCTCCAAAATGTCTCTGTAAGCTGAAGCTCCTCTCTCAGCTCCTGTGAGTTCTTCAAAGTGTCCCTGTTGGCTGTAGTGAGCTTGCTCCTTTTGTCTGAGCTTACATAGTGCTCTAGTAAACTAATCAAGGTCCATGCGGAATGGGTGGGGCCACGCCTCCATGGAAATCATCCAACCAGAGTTATCACCTACAGTTGGGTGGGTCGAATCGTCATTGAAACACTCAAAGAGTTACAATCTAATCAACACTAATTTGTCTGCCCACACAAGATTGCATCAAGGATAATTGCATTTTGGGGGATGCAACACATTCAAACTGGCACAGTCTGCAAATAGTGAAAGTTGTACTCCTTCTTTTCCAATATGGATGCCTTTCATTTCTTTTTCTTGCCCAATTGCTCTAGCTAGAACTTCTAGCACAATGTTGAATAAGAGTGGTGACAGTGAACATCCTTGTCTTCTTCCTGATCTAAGAGGGAAAGCTTTCAATCTCTCACCACTGAGTACTAGGTTAGTTGTGGGTTTTTCATATATGCCCTTTATCATGTTGAGGAAATTTCTTTAAAGTCCTGCTTTTTGAAATGTTTTTATCAAGAAAGGATGCTGGATTTTGGCAAATGACTTTTCTGCATAAGTTGAAATGATCACGTGGTTTTTCCCTTTCAATTTGTTGATGTGGTGTATTATTAATAGATTTTCTTGTGTTGAACCACCTTTGCATACCTGGAATAAAACCACTTGGTCATGGTGTATAATTCTTTTAACATGGTGTTGGATTCAATTTGCAAGTATTTTGTTGAGGATTTTTCAATCTATATTCATTGGAGAGATTGGTCTGTAGTTTTCTTTTCTTGTAGTATCTTTAGCAGGCTTTGGTATTAGGGTGATATTGGCTTCATAGAATGAGGTAGTGTTTCCTCTTCTTCAATTTTTAGAAAAAGTTTGAGCAGAATTGGTATTAATTTTTCTTGGAATGCTTGGTTAAGTTCACCTGTGAAGCCATCCGGAACTGGGCTTTTCTTTGTGGGATGATTTTGATGAATGATTTGATCTCTTTGCTTGTGATTGGCTTGTTGAGGTCTTCTATTTCTTCTCAAGTCAGTATAGGTTGTCTGTGCATTTCTAGAAAAATGTCCATTTCATCTAAGTTGTCTAGTTTGTTGGCATACAGTTGTTCATAGTATCCTCTTATAATCTTTTTTTATTTCTTCACAGTCTGTGGTAATTAACCCCCTTTCATTTCTATTTTTATTTATTTGCACCTTCGGGCTTTTTGTCTTTTACAGTCTAGCTAAGGGTTTGTTGATTTTATTGATCTCAAAGAGCCAACTTTTGGTTTTATTGATTCTCTCTATCGTTCTTTTGTTCTCCATTTCATTTATTTCCACTCTAATCTTTGTTAGTTCTTTCATACTGCTTGCTTTGGGATTGGTTTGCTGCTATTTCTCTAGTTTTTCCAGTTGTTCAGTTAGGTCTTTGGTTTTAGCTCTTTCTTCCTTTTTAATGTAGGCATTTAGGGCTATAAATTTCCCTCTCAGCACTGCCTTCACTGCATCCCATAGTGTTCCAGTTTGCTAATGCTACCATCATCAAAATATCAGATTTGTATTGTCTTTTATAAACGGGTTTTATTTGGTTATAAAGTTACTATCTTAAGGCCATAAAAGTGTCCAAGCTAAGGTGTCAATGATAGGGTACCTTCACAGAAGAATGGCCAGTGGTGTCTGGAACACCTTTGTTGTCTGGGAAAGCATGTGGCTGGCATCTTCTTCCTTTGCTCCCAGGTCATGTTTCAAAATGGCTTTCTCCCAGGATGTTTCTCTCTAGGCGTCTGGGTGTTCTCTTAGTTTTTCCCAGGTAAACTCTGGAGTAGCAAAAGTCTACTTTCAATGGTGTCTTCAAAATGTCTCTCTTAGCTGCAGCCACATCAGGGTTCAGCAACTCCAAGCATGTCTAAGCATCAGTGTCAGCAAACATCTGGGCCTGTGTGGCTCTCTTTTAAAGTACTCCAGTGATTAAGACCCTTGTGGAATGGATGGAGCCATGCCTCCATGAAGTAATCTAATCAAAGGTATTACCCACAGTTGCGTGGGCCACATCTCCATAGAAACAACCTAATCCAATGATTCTAACCTAGTTAACACTAATACATCTGCCCCCACAAGATTGCATTAAACAACATGGCATTTTGGGGGACATAATACATCCAAACTGGTACACATAGGTTTTGATATGTAATGTTCTCATTTTCATTCATCTCAAGATATTTACCAATTTCTCTTGCAGTTTATTCTTTGACCCATTGATTGTTTAAAAATACTTTGTTTAACCTCCATGTATTTGCATATTTTCCAGTTCTCCAGTTGTTACTGATTTCCAACTTCATTCTATTATGTTCAAAGAAGGTGCTCGGTAGATTTAAATCTTTTTAAATTTATTAAGACCTGTTTTGTGCTCCAGCATGTGGTCTATCCTGGAGAATGCTCCATTAGCACTTGAGAAGAATGTGTCCTGCTATTTTGAGGTGGAATGTTCTATATATGTTTGTTAGATCTTGTTCATTTGTTATATTTAGGTTCTCTGTGCCCTTGTTGATTCTCTGTTTATATGTTCTATCTATCAGAGAGAATGGTGTGTTGAAGTCTCCCACTATTTTTGTAGGGACATCCTCTACTTCCTTCAGTTTTGCCAGTGTTTGCCTCATGTACTTTGTACTTTGGAGCACCTTGATTAGATGCCCGTTCAGTTTGCCAATGCTGCCAGAATGCAAAACACCAGAGATGGATTGGCTTTTATAAAAGGGGGTTTATTTGATTACACAGTTACAGTCTTAAAGCCATAAAGTGTCCAAGTGCACATCAGCAATTGGGCACCTTCACTGGAGGATGGCTGATGGTGTCCGGGAAACCTCTGTTAGCTGGGAAGGCATGTGGCTGGAGTCTGCTCCAAGTTCTGGTCTCAAAATGCCTCTCTCCCAGGATGTTCCTCTCTAGGCTGCAGTTCCTCAAAAATGTCACTTTTAGATGCTCCTGGGGTGTTTGTCCTCTCTTAGCTTCTCTGGAGCAAAGTCTGCTTTCAACAGCCATCTCCAAAATGCCTCTCTAAACTGCAGCTACTCTCTCAGCTCCTGTGCATTCTTCAAAGTGTCCTTCTTAGCTGTAGCAAGCTTGCTTCTTCTGTCTGAGCTTATATAGGGCTCCAGTGAACTAATTAAGGCCCATGTTGAATGGGCAGGGCCACACCTCCTTATCTAATCAGAGTTATCACCTATAGTTGGATGGGTCACATCTCCATGGAAACACTCAATCAAAGACTTACAATCTAATAAAAACATAACATCTTCCCCCACAAGATTACATTAGAGAACATGGCATTTTGGGGGACATAATATACCCAACCAGCACACCAGCTCAATTTTTTTCCACTTTTTTTTTCCCATTTGTTCTTTTGAATATTTGAATTTGGTTGCACTGTCCTCTAGTTCATAGATCCTTTCTTCTGCCTCTTCAAATCTGCTGTTGTGTGTCTCTAGTATATTTTAATTTCATCTATATTATCTTTTATTTCTGTAAGATCTGCTATTTTTCTCTGTAATCTTTCAAATTCTCCTTTATGTTTTCCTAGTATCTTCTTAATATCCTTTATGTCTTTAATCATAAATGTCCTTTATGTCTTTAACCATGTTGAAATTATTTAGGGGATCTGTTTGACCATCTGTGATTAGTTGTTCCAAATTCTGTATTTTCTTGGACTTTTTAATTTGATCATTTGATTTGACCATATCTTCTTGTTTCTTATGTGCCTTGTGATATTTTGCTGATTTCTGGGCATCTGATTGTCTTGATAAGATTATTTTGAAAGTTGGTTTCCCTCTTATCTAAGATTTTGTTGTTGATAGGGTTAGTATTGAAAGTTTCCTTTGGCTCTTGGTTCATCAGTATTTCATATCCAAACCAGGGCTATGATCCCATGTGGAGGGTGCAGACCTGTACCGAAGGTCCGTAGAGAAAGTGTCAAGGAAGTAGTTACTCGGACTTCACTTTCCTAGCCTCCCAATGACCTGTTCCCAACAGACCTTAATCCTTCTGACCCCTCTGTTTCTACATTGAATGAGTATAAAGGCGCTGTGGTATTGTGGGTTTGGCCATGGCTGTGGGACCCCGCTGTCCTATTTCACCAGCCAACAGTTGGCTCAAAGCTGTTCTGCATACCCCTCTTTTCCCAAAGAAGGGAAATCCCTGTCTCTCCCAGTCTGCTTCAGCCCACCAGGGAAGACCCAGACATATGCAGGGCTGTTGGCCTCAAGGGTGGGGAAAAGGTGCTTGGAGCTGCTAGGGAGCTCAGTTAATTGCCACAGCATCTCTGTTTGTGGAAATAGTGGGGGTGTGAGTACCCTGGGCTCCTGTGTGGAAAGGTTCGAAGCTGGGAAATCCAGAAGGTCACCCTCTCTGGCCAGATGCTGAAACAGGGCTGTGCCATGTCCCCCACTTTTCCCAAGGGAAGACCCCACTGTCTCTCCCAGCCCACTGCAGACAGCCAGATGAGAGCCATATGCATCCAGATCTGCCATCCTCAGGGGTGAAGGATTGGCCAGGGGAACCACAATAAATATTAGTTTCTCACTTCAGTTTCTTAGTTTGTAGAGTTAATGAAACAGCAAGTTTCAGAGATCCTGCATGAAAAGGCTCTAGGCTGCAGGACCAAGAGGATTAAGTCCCTGTTCCTCAGTTGGAGTAGGACTGAGCTGTGTATCGTCAGGTGGCTTGAACCAAGCCATCTCACAGCTGTTGGGCTCAGGGGGGAAGAAGGGACACCAGATGCTGTGGCTGAGATCATTCACCACAACTTCTCAGTTTTTCTGGGGGTTTTTTGTCCAGCTCTTCCTTATATGCTGTAATGGTTCTTTCCTGGTCTCCTGAGCCCTAGAACTGCTGCATTGGATAATTCCCACCTGTTCGTGCTTTTGGTGGAGGAGTGAATTCTGCCTGTCCTTTTCTGCCATATTCTCAGAAGTCTCTGAAGATATTATTTTAGTTAATGGGTGGCCCAACTGAATGAGGGTGAGACTTAATCCAGATTACAAGAGTCCTTTATAAGCAGAAGAAATCCAGAGAAGTGAGATAGGGAGGAGCTGAAAGCTGGAATTCAACAGAACCCAGAAGAGGAAGGAGAGGACATCGCTATGTGACACTAGACAGAGATGCAAGCCAAAGAACCCCAAGGATCACTGAGGCAGGCTAGAATAGGGAACCTTGGGCTGGCAGAAATGGTGGCATGGGACTAGGATTGCAAATGAGCCAATTCTGGATCAATAGATAGCCTGGAATTCAAGCACCAAACAAAATGGTCTTCAATTGAACCAATCACAGTCACTCTTAGCTGGTCCCCCATTCTACTACAGTACAGTCCCTTATTTACATAAAAATCAACCAATCCTAAAACACCAAGTATCTAAGCCCTCTCCGTCTAATAAATAAAAGGCCAAGACCAAACTCACAGGGTGTGGCTCCGTCTTGAGTTTGTCCACACTGGCATTCTTTGGCACATACTATCCTGAGCTGCAACACTTCCTGAGCTGTAACACCACCTAAGCTGTAAATCTGCCTGAACTGTAGCCCACTGGGAGTGGTCTCTTTGCTTGGAGATTCCACCCTGATGGTGCCCTCCATAACATCTCAAATAAAGCCTTGCTGTCACCTTGCCACTGGCCTGTCTCATCTGTGAATTCCTTCTTGTCAGGACCCAGAGCCTAGAGTAAGACTCTGCTCTGGTAGGATCCCAGCCTCGTCCAGTGAGCTGGTAACAGGTTTGCTGTTGAGTCAGCCAGGAGGGTCTACCTCCTCCAGAAACACCAATGTCCCACAGTAAGTTTTCAGCTGAAGGGACAAACATGATATAAGTCTTAACCCAAATGCCAGGTTTCAATTTACCCCTTTGCCCCAACTCCCTCAGCGGCTGCAGATTTCCTGCCTGCTGCTCAAGCTGAATAACTCCATTATGTCTACCCTACCTGCATCTTTCTCTCCTTTCTTCCTCACTTCAAACATACTCTTTCTTCCTTCTCTCCTTTTCTCCTCCCATTGTTTCCAACCACTGGACCTGCTATTCCTATGTCTTCTTGGAGTTCTTCCACCTTCATGCAAGACCAGTGTTGGTTCTGTATGAAAGTTTTCCTCTGGGAAACTTCTTATGGTGCATCAGAAGAAGGCTCTCCAGGAGACAACTCCTACAGGTCATACTGGAATATCCATCCCTGGCTGTATCCTCTCCTTTTCCTTTCCCTCTCTGCAGAAGGGATCTCCCAGTGTATTCTGATTCACTTCCTCCTTTGTAAATGGCCTCTTTATGAATCTTACAGGGACCCCTGTTGCTTTGATATCATAAAGCTTCTCTTCCCCAAGGACCGGACAAACTCTATGTCTAGTAAGGTGGGGCCCCTGTTCTTTCAGGTTCTCTGTTTATGGTGATGCATAGATCAAATTGTGACCAACACCCTGGTGAAAGTTGGGAGAGAAAGTAGAAAGTCAGCTCAGAGCCACTGGGGTAAGAGTAGCTCACCAGCCCTCTGAGTCTGGCCCAGAGCCACTGGGGTAAGAAGTCTGGCTCACCAGCCCTCCTAGTAAGGCTTAAGAGTCAAGGAGTGAAAACAGACAGCCTGTCTCCTAAGTCTAAGGTTTTCTCCCCCACAGGGACACCCAGGGGTGAGAAGATGTTTCAAGGGTACTACTCAGCTGCAGGACTATAAGACACTGAGCCTTTGTGAGTGAGTATCCTCCTCTATCCTTTGTCTTTACAGAATATGGGTAGTGCATCAAGCATCCTGGCTGACAGCCCCCTAGGAGGTATCTTGAAAAATTGGAATGACTTGCCAACCACCAAAATGAGGAGGAAAAAACTAATCTTTTACTGTAATGTTGGGAGACAGAGAAGAGTTGCCTCAAATTTAAGTTTGGAGACAGAGAAGAGTTGCCTCAAAATGGCACTCTGAAGCTTTAATGCCATTTTCCAACTAGACCTGTTTTGCAAAGGGAAAGGGACATGGTCTGAAATTTCCTATGTCCAAATCTTTAGATTCTCCTCCTTTAGGGGGAAACTCACTGCACCATCTCCTCGTTTTAGCCCTGCAGGGCATACTTGCAGTGGAGCTTCCTATTGCCCTTTAGAAGGAGAGGAGATAAGTCTAGAAGGATGCACCTCTCCAAGAGGTGACTAATGGGAATATGGGAACTATAAGAATCCATGTTCTTTTTTTCTATGTCTTACCTGGTGTAGTGCAAGAAACAATTAGGAAAGTTCTCCGAGGACCCCTCTAAATTCCTATAAGAGTTCAAAAGTCTGGTCTTAACCTATGAGTTTACTTGGGGAGACATTCAAGTTATTCTCTCCATTTACTGTACTCCCAAGGAGAAGCACAGAGTATGGGGAGAAGCACAGGGACACACAGATGAGCTACATGGGGAACAACCAGCTTGGTATAGAGCAGGAACTGTGGCTGTCCCAGACATAGATCCTGACTAGAATTATCAAAGAGGGCAGCAGGATCTTGAGGCAAGGAACCATATGATTACCTGCTTGATAGAAGGTATGAGGAGGTGTGTTGTTAAGCCTGTAAATTACAATATGCTACAGTAGGTAATTCAGGAAGACAAAGAAAACCCCACTCTGTTTCAAGGGAGGCTCTAGAGGTCATGAAAATGTATACCAAAGTAGTCCCTGATTTGGAAGAAAGACAAATCATGGTAAAAACTTATTTTATAAGCCAATCAGCACCAGACATAAAGAGAAAACTACAAAAGATGGTCTTGGGGCCCCAGACACCTATGAATGAACTCATGAACACTTCCTTTTTTGTTTTTAACAACTGAGACAGGGCTGCTGAGGAGGATAGGGACCAGAGAGACCAGAATAAAGCAAGGCTCATAGCTCTCCCAATAAATGGTAAGCAGTCACCTCAGGGTCACTCTGGGCAGGAGCTGCCTGGAATCCATCACCAGTGTGGAGAGCTAGGGCACTGGAAGTGAAAATACCCCCAAAGACACACAGGACTCCAAAAAAGGAGAGAGCCCACTGAACCCTGTCCATGAAGCAGGAAAGCTGGGCACTGGGCCTGGGAGTGCTTTGAGCCCCCCAGGGGGAGAGAGGCCTCTTCATGGGTCCTGTTGACCACCCCCAAGATGAACTGAAGGGTCCTAGGGCTGGTGGATCCCTGGACCTCACCAATGGACATAAATCTTGATGAGCCCAGGGTTACCCTTGATGTGGCAGATAAGAATGTTAATTTTTTAATTGATAGGGGAGCCAAATATTCTGTCTTAATTTCTCACTCTGGCCTTCTCTCCTGTAAAACCTGTCCCATTGTGGGACTAGATGGCAAATACCTGAGACCCCCATTGAAAATATTGTAGCCTTAAGTATGGTGTTAACACAGACTGAGAGCACTCTAGAATCTCTCCCCTCAGAAATAACAAATCAAGTGGACCCCAAAGTCTGGGAAACAGACCTGCCAGGGAAAGCAATTCACATCCTCTTATAATTTGGCATAGGAGAGACCTGCCTTTCCCAAGGAGGAGACAGTACCCCATTAAGCAGGACTATAAAGGCATTCAACCCCTTTTCTAAACGTTTGTAAATCAGGCCTTCTTTTTCCCTTCCAGTCCCTTTATAATACTCTCATCCTACCCATTAAAAAGTCAAATGGGACTTGTCATCTAGTACAGGATGTTAGGGCCATAAACCAGTTTGTCATTCCCCTTCACCCCATAGTCCCTAACCCTTACACCCTCCTCAATAAAATCCCAAGCTCCACCATGTGGTAATCAGTTCTGGATATAAAGGATTATTTTTTTCTGTATACTTCTACACCCAGATTCCCAGTTTCTATTTGCCTTTGAATGGCAAGAGCCCAAGGATGCAACCCACACCCAGCTCACATGGAGAGTCCTACCTCAAGGGTTAAAGAAGAGTCCTCTCCTTGGGAATGCACTAGCCCACAATTTGAACCTCCTGCATTTGGAATCTAGCTCTCTCCCTCACTATGTGGATAATTTGCTAATTTATAATCCTACTAGGGAAGCCTCCCTTAGGGAACCTATTACCACTCTAAATTTTCTAGCTGAACGTGGTTATTGAGTTTCAGCTTCAAAGGCTCAAGTTACCCTGCAAAAAGTTCTTTATCTTGGGTTTATTCTTACCCCAGGGGGGCACTCCTTATCATCTGAGAAAATTCAAGCTATGTGCTCAATACCATCCCCGAGACCAAGAAACAATTAAGAGACTTCCTAGGGATGGCAGGGTATTGTAGTATTTGGATTCTCCAATTCTGGGAGATAGCCCAACCTCTATATGAAACCAGCTGTCATGGGGACTGGATAATGCCCCCTAAGAGTGGGGAACAGAGCAGGCCTCTGCCTTTGCCACCCTCAAAAGCATTCTCACTAGCCTGCTTGCCCTAGGGTTGCCAGACTTAGATAAGCTCTTTTCCTATATGTGACTGAAAAGAAAGGAGTAGCATTAGGAGTCTTGGTGCAAAAGCTTGGAAGCATTCCCAGACCTGTGATGCACTTTTCAAAACCATCAGATGCCACAGCTCAGGGCTGGCCACCTTGTTTCAGAGCAGTGGGGGCTACTTGCCTTACTTATAGAAAAGCCACTGAGTTAATGTGGGGACAAACTCTAACAGTATATACACCTCACCAAGTCAGGGACATTCTAGAAGCAAAAGGACATCAGTGGCTTTCGAATAGTAGGCTCTTGAAGTATCAGGCCCAGCTCTTAGACACACTAGAGGTTCATCAAAGTCTGTACTACACTGAACCCAGCTACTCTGCTGCCAGTAAGCCCAGACCAAGAAAGAACACCCCTCGAGTACTCATGCACAGAGACACTAGCTCAAAATTATTCTAGCAGGCCAGACCTACAAGACCAGCCCTTAGATAAACCAGAGTTAGAATGGTTTACAAATGTGAGCAGATTTATGAAGGAGTCTGAAGAGCAGGACATGCTATTGTCTCCCTGCACAAAGTTATTGAAGCAAAGCCCCTACCTCCTGGGACCTCAGCCCAAAAGGCTGAACTCACAGCCCTTACTGGGGGGTTAATGCTAGCAGCCAGGAAAAGGGTTAACCTCTACACAAACTCTAAGTATGTTTTCTTGTGCTGCATGCTCACTCTGTTATCTGGAGGGAAAGAAGGCTGCTTGCTAATGGTACATCTCCTGTCAAACATAGACAAGAAATTCTTAACCTGCTAGAAGCTGTGTTGCTTCCCTGGGAAGTTGAGGTAACCCACTGCCCCGGGCACCAGACGTCTGAACTCTGGTAGCCAAAGGGAATAACAGAGCAGACCGAGCTGCCCAAGCAGCTGTCCAAGACCCTATCTCTGTGCTAGCATTAGTCCTTGACCTGTCTTCCCCTTACCACTCCTGTTTACACCCAGGAAGAAGAAAAACTAGCTAAAGAAATAGGGTATAAATATGAAACAAATGGATGGCTTGTCAAAGAAGGAAGAATTTTTCTACCCAGTGAGGTGCAGTGGGAACTCATTCAAGGCCTCCACCAAGCTACCCATCTGGGCAGGGATGCTCTTACTACTTTGGCATGGAAAATACTTGAAGGAAAGAATTTAGCCTAAACCATTAAGAAAGTTACTCGGAGTAGGGCTTTGTGTGCCATTAACAACCCAAATTCCAGCAACCTCACCCATTCACCAGTCCCAATACCCCCAGTGCAGAGACAAGGAACATACCCAGAAGAAGACTGGCAGGTCAACTTCACCCATATGACACCTTGCCAAGGGTTTAGGTACTTACTAGTCTCTGTAGATACCTTTATGGGGTGGATAGAAGCCTTTCCTATGTGAACAGAAACTGCTCATACTGTCTCTAAGCAGCTTCTTAAAGAAATTATCCCCCAATTTGAGTTGCCTGTTTCCATCCCAAGTGATAATGGGCCAGCCTTCATTAGCCCAATCACCTGAGGGGTAGCTGCAGCCCTTGGCATAAAATGTGACCTGCACTGTGCCTGGAGACATCAATCCTCCAGAAAAGTATAAAGAGCAACCAAACCTTAAACAAATATTAGCAAAAATATGTCACGAAATCCATACCCTGTGTGTACCAAATCTTCCCTTAGCACTCCTTAGAACATGCTTAGCTCCAAAAGAGCATCTCCTGTTAAGGCCCTATTAGATGATGTATGGGAGGCCATTTTTAACCTAGGAGTTAATGTTAGACCCCCAAATCCATAATTGCACCAAGTAATTTACCTTGCTAGGAGCCACCCAAAAGCTGACATAAGACTTAGGGACCCAGTTCCTTCTGGCCCCAGGACCAGGTTTGCTCCTTCCTAAATGAAACCTGGGGACTCTGTCTTTGTCAAAACCCAGCAAAAAAAAAAAAAAAAAAAAAAAAAAAAAGGCATTGGCTCCCAACTGGAGTCCAAGTGGAAGGGATCTTACTCAGTAATTCTTGTCACTCTCACAGCAGTTAAAGTCAGTGGAATCTCTGGCTGGATTCACCTGTCCAGGATCAAGCTCCCCTATCAGGATCCCACAGACCCTCCTGGCCAAAGGGAACCCTACAACTACCAGCTGCTGGAAAGATTAAAACTCCTGTTTAAAAGATAATAAAGCTAAGTATCCAGACCCTTCCCTTCTGGGTGTGCTGCTGCTCCTTTCCCTTCACAGCTTAGTAAATCACCCCCTGAAGAACCTCATCACTTCCACCACTCACCACTTCAACCTCACTTCCTGTTGGCTATGTGCCAGAAATTCCTAACCTGCAGCCAACATAACTCACTGGGTTACAGCACAGCTCTTTGCAACACCTCATTTATGCCCTGAAGACCAGACAAAAATGTACTTTTCCTTTTTAAATCCCTCTCCTTCTGGGCACTGTGCTGGCAGCCACTGGAACAAGAATAGGAGGAATTGCTGGCAGCTGTCAATTCCACCACAACCTCTTCCTGGAACTAACACAGAGCATACTGCGGGTGACTGAGCTTGTACCTCGGCTTGCCAGGCCTGGGCCAGGGGACCTGATCACCCCCTGGGGAGGGTAGTAGGTACGGGCGTGAGTGCCCTCTGCAGCCCCCCCGAGCCTGGGGAGCGAGGTCAAGGCAGCTCCCTTTTCCTCACCCAAAATGCCACTGGCAGGGGAGGCTTGCCGGAGGAAACCGCCTTTCTCCCAACTGCCCTTTCCCCACTTCCTTATCTTACCCACTCACTCCCTGGTGCCAAGGCCACTCCTGCCACCGCCAGCGCGCATGCACCGTGGCCAGGACAACCCCCGCCCCGCTGCAACGGCTCCGGCGTTCTCTCAGAACCAATCCTAGCCCCTATCCCTTCAGTATTGCCATTTAAGGCTGCTTCACCTCCTTTCCAGCCCTGCCCTTCTTACCAGCCTATATAACCTGTAATCACCCCTGAATAAATCTCTTTGGCGCATACTCCTACTGGATGAAGAGTGTCTTGTCCTTATCGCCGCCCTCCACACCTTGCACGCCTCCCGCCGAGGACCCGGCCAAGTCCTCCGCCTCGCCCTCGCCTCCGGGAAAGAGCCCCCGCCGCCGGTACCCTTTAAGCAGCCCCGAGAGCTGAGGGCTCAGCTACCGGCCGCCCCTCCCCCTAGAAGCAGTAACCGCGACCGCAGCATACAATCCACCATCATGACTTAGGCCTCCTTCATGCCCAGGAAGAGTCCCTGGCAGCAGTGGTGCTCCAAAACAGGTGAGCCTTAGATATGCCCACAGTAACCCAAGGGGAAACATGCCTCTTCAAACAAGAGCAGTGTTGCTTTTATGTTAACCAATTGGGTGAACTTGAAAGCAGTTTATAAGATCTACAGGAACAGAATATGTGGCTTAAAATTAATACTGGAAATCCTTGGAGTTGTTTCCCATCGTTACTAATCTACCTTGTATCCTCCCATTCCTAAGTCCTCCTGTTCCTTTTCTTCTCATCCTCATGCTGGGTCCATGCGTATTTAACATCCTTGTCAAATTTGTCTCCAATAGGTTACAGGTGCTCCAAGCCAAACTTATGTTAGTCTGTGGGGACATCACCCCTCCCTGGACCAGTACTGGTCCACCATGACCCCACTAGGATAGAAAGAGAATTTTAAACCCTTGCAGGCAGGCAATGATGCACCAAATGTGCAGGAAGAAGCTCCAGAAGATGGATCTTCATCCCTCAACCTCCTCTTAAAATCAAGGGTGTACAACTCTCTTGGGGGATGGGAGGGGTGAGGCAGACTAGAATAGGGAACCTTGGGCCAGCAGAAAGGGGGGCACAGAACTAGGATTGCAAATGAGCCAATCCTGAACCACCCTTGATGGGCCAATCAAGGTAGCCTGGAATACAAGCACCAATAAAAATAGCCTGCAGTTGAATCAATCACAGATTGCTTTTAGCTGGTCCCCCATTTGACCACAGTGCAGTCTCTTATTTACATAAAGATCAGCCAATCCTAAAACACTAGCTGTCTAAGCCCTTCCCATCTAACCAATAAAAGCCAAGACTGAACTTACTGGGCACTACTCCCTCTTGAGTCTGCCCATGCTGACATTCTTCAGCATGTACTATCCTGAGTTGTAACAGTCCCTGAATTGTAGCCCATTGGGAGCGTTCACTGTGCTCAGAGGCTCCAGGCTGGTAGTGCCCTCTGTAACATCTCAATTAAAGACTTGCTGTCACCTTGCCCCTGGACTGTCCTGTGAATTCCTACTGGGCAGACAGAACCATAAGACTCTGCTCTGGAAGGAGTCCAGTCTCATCCAGTGAGCCAGTAACACTGGGATCTCTGTTGCCTCGACACCTCTCCCTCTCCCTCTCCTTCTCCCTGTCCCTCTCCCTCTTCCTCTCCCTCATCCTCCTGGATTTGTCTCCTTTCTTGCACAGACTGAGTCAGAATCCTTGATTCTCTACCTTGAATCATTTTTTTTTTTCTACCTTGCAACAATTTTCCTTTTAACCTAGGTAAGCAATCAATGCCAATTTAAAATTCTGCTTGATACAAAAATTGTTCCTATTTCCATTCACCATAATAATTCCTGTGGCCATCCATTTATTAATTTATTCAATTAACATTGGTGAGTACCTATGAGTGCAAGCACTGTGCTTGATTCAAACATCTATATATTCCCATCATTTTCATTCTAGGCGGATGAGTTAGAATTCTTTACAAAGCTTTATTTGTGATAACATGAATTTTTACCAATTCCACCCATCCTCCCCCCCACCATAAATTTAAGTACAGTAATTTCTGCTTTAAAAATGCAAATTTGTTGCAATATGATTTATATATTAAGGAACAATGTGAGAATAACACAAATGTTATGTTTGCTTATGCATGATTTTGTCCATGAGAAACATTAGATGAACACAACAAACTGCACCATGTTGGACTGAGCCATGTAGAAATACACAAAATGCCCCCATGCAGTGGGTCATACATCTACCAGCTACCTCAATTCCCCAGATTTTATGTGCCTCATCCATCCATATCTGGCTTTACAACTTTCCAGACAATTTCAGCTAACACTTTGCTTTAGTTTCCCGGGCTGCTATGACAAATGCCACACAATGCATTGGCTTAAACAATGGGAATTTATTGGCTCATGGTTTTGAGGCTAAGAGAAGTCCAAAATTGAAGCATCAGCAAGGCAATGCTTTATCCCTAAAATCTGTAACATTCTGGTGCTAGCTGCCAATGATGTTACTGGCTCACTGGATGAGGCCAGGCTCCTACCAGAGCAGAGTCTTACTCCAGGTTTGGGATCCCACTGAGAAGAATTTCACAGACAGGATAGGCCAGTGGAAAGGTGACAGTTAGACTTTATTTGAAATGTTACAGAGGGCACTGTCAAGCTGGAGCCTCCTGGCAAGGAGACTCATCCTTGAGGGCTACAGTTCAGGCAGAGTTAGTTTAGGCAGTGTTACAGCTCAGCATAGTACATGCTAAAGAATGTCAGCACAGGCGAACTCAAGAGAGAGTCATGCCCAGTGAGTTTGGTCTTGGTCTTTTATTGGTTAGAGGATGTTCTGGTTTGCTAATGCTGCCGTTATGCAAAATACCAGAAATGGATTGGCTTTTATAAAGGGGGTTTAGTTGGTTACAAATTTAGAGTTTTAAGGCCATAAAAGTGTCCAAACTAAGGCATCAACAAGAGGATACCTCCACTGAGGAATGGCCGATAGCATCTGGAACACTTCTGTCAGCTGGGAAGGCACATGGCTGACGTCTGTTGTCCCTTTGCTCCTGGGTTGTGTTACAAAATGACGTTCTCCAAAATGTCTCTGGGTCTTTCTTGGCTTCTCCAGGGCAAACTCTGGGCTTCATCTCTTAGCTTAGCATCTCCAAACATCCTTCTGTCTGCATCTCCAACCATCTCTAAGTCAGCAAGCATCTGGGTCCATGTTGGCTCTTAGTATCTCTGTTAAATACTCAGGTGAACTAAGCAAGACCCATCCTGAATGGATGGGGCCACACCTCCATTGGAATAGTTGAATCAGATAGTCCACCTTAATAAACAGACTAATCAGTCTGTCCCCACAAGATTGCACTAAAGAATATGGCTCTTTGTGGGACACAACATATCCAAACCCACACAGAGGAGGAGGGCTTAGACACTTGGTGTTTTAGGATTGGCTGATTTTTATGTAAATAAGAGACTACACTGTAATCCAATAGGGGAACCAGCTAAAGGTGGCTTGTGATTTGTTCAACTGAAGGCCATTTTGATTGGTACTTGCATTCCAGGCTGTCCTGATTGGTCCATCAAGGGAGGTTCAGGACTGGCTCATTTGCAATCCTAGTTCTGTGCCCCACTTTCTGCTGGCCCAAGGTTCCCTATTCTAGAAAACAGCAAGAAGCTATAGTAGAGGTAAAAAAGATATAGAGGAGCCAAAAGGGGTTGAATGGTAGCCTAGTATATCTGGGACTCATCTCAGACTAACTGAACATCAGGGCTATGACTAAGACTAATATTAGACCCTCTTGTGAGGTCTGGATCTGATAATGTAATTCCTACCATTTTTTTCAGGATTGTCTAGAAATTTAGTGGGAATAAGTATGTGGCAGAAGTACTCCAGCTGAGAAGTGACAAGTAAATTATCACTTTCAGTTTACCACCAGAGTGCCATGAAAATCATAAGCAATCAGATTTAGGTTACTATAACAAAGAACTTACTAACAATTTTAGCTGTAAAACAATGGCATAGGCTGCATTTTGTGGTATGACAGGCACTCTTCCTATAAAGGCAGGATACATATTAGTTCTACTTTTTCTATTATTATCAACACTTACTAATGATGAGAGTCAAGGTATTTAAGAATTACTGGAGAAATTGAATTGTATGTTCCCTAGGTTTCATCACATTTTGCATTTTGTGGTGTTAATAAATAGCTGAATCACAATAAATTGAATGAGTCCCATAATTTTATTTTTCCTTATCTGGTCAGATACATACGCCACTGTTCTGCACTTGCAGATGATTTCTTAGATAAGCAAAATCCAAAGAGAGAGAAAATTTCCAGATCTCTGCAGAGCTAGACAGAAAGGATGCATTTAATGTCTGAAAGAGCACACAGAATTGACAAACTTTGGCAAGCTCCAGTGCCCTCTCTGTCTTAGCATCAGGGATTTCCACATGTCTGGGTGCTAGACTCCAGGTCTTACTCTAATGTTGCTTCGCCTAAACATGAAGCCTAGGAAACACCTTAATTGCACTTCGCTGATACTACTTACAAACAACGGTGGTTTTCAAACTTTAATGTACCTAGGTATCATCTGGGATGCTCACTTAAAATGCAGAGCTCTGGGACCTAACCCATGAAGTTCTTATTTAGTAGATTTGGGGTAGGAAACAGAATTGCTAGTTTTAATGAGCATTGCAGATTTCAGTGTGGATTGTTTATGGGCCGCAGTTTGAGAAACACCAGCACATAACAACCTTACAGCTGATCAACTTGATCATGTCACTTTGATTACTTTTTCATCAATCAAATCATTTGAACTGAAAGATCAGTTAAATCAAATGACACTCTTGTTATAAGCATAAACACAACCTCATTATGTGGCCTTATATTTTAATTTTTTGACAGCTCAATTGTTTGATCCATAACATAGAAACTGTATTTCCTCACAGTGTTGATTAAAGGAAGAATTATTAAAATATTACAAAACAGGTTTTAAATATGAACACTTTATGGCAGAATACCATCAGTATATTATGGAAATTAAACAATTAGTATGAGGGGAATTGATTTCAGTGTTATAAAAGTACATGTTTCTGCTCAACAAGGAGTAACTTGAGTTCTGATATGATTTGATCTACTATTTTCATACTGAATATGCATTACTGGAAATAGGTCACAGCAGGAAGACAGATTAAGGCAGTTGAAAGGAAAATAGAAACTGTAGAAACTATAAAAAATAAATTTGCAATTACAATAAGAAAGCAGAGCTGTCTCCTTTTCTTTGTTTACTCAGCCGCCAATATAATCATCTTCTATTTCACATACATGTTTAACTCATGCATCACCTCACATCTGCTTCCACATTCTTAAAAAAATGCAAGAGTTTTCCTTCTGGTTCCAACGTTAGAATGATGTGCATTCAGCACTTTGTTAGTAAACGCGATGCCAGGTGCTCCAAAAATATCAAACATAATAAAGCACATATAAGTGTTAAGAAGAAAAGGGGGGAGTGAGTGAGAGTAAACCATGTAAACGTGAGAGGATGCAGTGTGAAGAAATGTGGGAAAACATAGCATTAAGACTTTTTGATGTGTGAATATTGAAGTGTAATCATGAGTTATTTGGTTATTGTAATAGGTCTTCCTTTAAACATTGTATTGGAAATAATTTCCTAACATGCACTGGTTTCTTTATTGTGCCCCTAATATGCCCTCAAACTCTTAAACAAAGGACTGACCAGTATTCTGCTCTTGCTGCTTCAGGTTGGGTCTATAATGTGATGAAGTTAACCCACTGGAGAATGAGAAACTTATCCAAAGGGTTCTAGATAATTACTTGTGGTCAGCCCTGCTGTCCTGGAAATCTCTGCCAGTCTTTATGTTAAAAGGAGAAGAGATTTAAGAGATATTATCATAGCAATATAGCAGCAAATGTCCTGGATTAAGTGCATTTCTTAACATAAACTGCAAGTCAAGCCTGCGTCAGCCAAAAGGGGCAAACACAGCAGCCCCACTAGAAAGCAAAGTGGCTATGGCTACTGTGTCAGAGAGTCCCCAAAGCTAGTATAGATGGTGGCAATAATGATGACCTTGCCTCCCGATAGGACTTTGAGTGAACCAACTATAAACCAGAAGTTTGTTTGATAGAGCCACAAGTAACCCCAGTGGTTGAAGCCACAAGTAACTGTGCTTTCTCTGCTGGTGTGGAGCCACTTTCCTCCTCCCTCTCTAATTCAACCTTAGCTGTTCTAAGAAGAAAGACCATTGGGGTTATGCCAATGTTTCCCTGTCCCCAAGGGTGATCAAAGGCCACAAGCAGGCATCAGAATATTGTAGGGAACTTCCAGTGGGAGGGAATAAAACTTTTGTGGCTCTGCTGGATACAGGTGTCCAAATCATCATCCTACCAGCCCTCAAGGAGGTTGAACCCGATGTTACCTGATGAAGAAGAGATGCTTCAGACCTGTGGGTGGGGCTGTTTGGGTCTCTACAGTGTGTTAATGTTGTGGCTTCCACTACTGAATGTATAATGGACATTGGCGCTTTACAAGCTTGTACTCTGCATGCTTAAAAAGTCCAGGGGTGATTCTCCCAATCAGGAAGAGCCACCTAGAGGGACATGATAGTGATACTTGTTAATCACTCCCCATCCTATTTCTTGGTCCTTTACAGGGTAGTCCAACAGAAACAATATAGAACCCCAGAATGAGAAAGGGAAATCAGAGCCTTGATTAAAGATGAATCTATAAAAGATTCACTCACTAAGTTTTATCTCTCAGAAACTTAAATCCACCAGAGCTTTCCTATGCCAGACAAGTCCTAAAACCCAGAAGCAACAGCCTTTTAAGAACAATCAGATTCAGCCCCCTTCCCCATTCTGTCAACACCCCCTTTCAATATGAACAAGTTAGGGTGCTCACTGCCTAGACACCCCTGAGGATGGAGAAAGATTAAGTGAGAGGAAGGGATAGCAACAAATGTTGAACAAAGGTCTATGAATACTGAAAATTAATATAAATATATATTTTTTTAGATGCCGAGGTGTTGGAATAGCTGGAAGGAGGTAAATGACATGGTGGAACTATATCCTATAACATTCTTTTAATTTGCTCTATAGCCACTTGTTGAATTGTGCTCTGAGAGTCTTCACCTTTTTGTATATACCTATATTTCATAATAAGGAAAGAACTGAAACTGTGGAACTGTAACCCATAACAGTTTTTGAAATTACCTATATAACTGCTTGTTGAACTGTGCATTGAAAATTAACACTTTTATGTATGTATACTACATTTTAAATAATGGAAATGGCTGAAGTTGTGGAACCATGATCCCTGATGTTTTTTGAAATTTACTAACTGCTTGTTAAATTGTACCTTGATAGTTGTCACTGTTATGTGTATATATTGAAGTTCACAATGAAAAATGCATTAAAAAAAGACATAGAAGTAGCAGCAGTAATACGAGATGCAATATGTAAATATAACAGCCCTGCATGGTCAGCAAAATGGGAGCTGGAGGATTACGACCAGTTGAATTCAATTGCTGCAATAGCCCTGGTTGTTTTAGACATAGTGATTGTAACTGAATCTATTCTACAGACTGATGGCACTTGGTATACTATTTCGGACATTGCTAATGCCTCCTTTTCTATTCCACTAGCACCTGAGGATCAAGATCAGTTCTTGAAAGTCATTAGCATGGCTTTCATGCTGAGCATGGCCGTTAGAAAGCCACTGAATGGTTCTAATAAGAAGAAAAATGTGAACTGATACCCAAGGGAAAATAGTTTCAGCAGGGTGGGAAATTCAGTAGAGGTGGGAGATTACTGCAAAGGTCCTGTAGGTCCATCTTATCCTGGCCACTCTAATGAATATGGCTCAATTATGCATCAGCACATGGGCTGCATTAAAGTCCCTACAAGCAATGCTACCTTGCTCAGAATTAATCCAGGCCACCTCACATTTGTCTTCTCCATGGGATAGCTAATACTTGTTTCCTGCTCCCCTACTTTTTAATCTGACCTCCCTATTCCCCTCCTCCCACCACCAAATTTAGCTTCAACCCAAAAGTGTGACCTCCCTTAATTTTTTCCCCCAAATTGATCTGGCTGTTTTATTTCAGGACAGTTTTTGTTTTGTTTTGTTACTTACACTCTTGGTCTGGCTCATGGAGATTGAGTCAATGACACTGGAATTAATTCAAAAGAATTAGAGTTGAAAAGAAGGGGATGGTGGAGAAGAGGCTGCAATCAAGGTGATGTGCCAAAATGGGCAAACCACCGTTACCAAACATATATGGAGAGTGAGGTAAACAGAAGGATATGAAATGCCTTCCAGGATTCTATTGCCTGATACACTGTGGTGCAGTTTTATGACATTGGGAATACAGAAGGAAGAGCAGATTTGGGGGCAGGAGTGGGAAGATAATTAGTTTTAGGTTGATCTATGAGAACAGACAGACTTACATATCCTCCTCACTGACTATGACTATTCCTGTCAATAAGTATTCTAAGCATTATATATTTTATGCAGGGGCACTGTTATTTTTAAGATATATATATAAAGTGAGAAAGAGAGAAAAAAGTGCAAAAGAAACCTATTTGGAGAGATTATCGTTGGCAGTCTGTGCCCAGAGTTTTGTTACTTAAGTTAATTTGGTTATGTGCATTTATGAAGCTATTTTTTCCTTGAACTTAGAAATACAATAAGGTTATCCAAATATAAATTATTCACTGTGCCTTTTCATTTCCCAAAAGAAATTTATGCAGGACAAGACTGATCTATCATAAAATTGTAACTCATGATGATATATTTACTTGATTTTGATGTCTATGTAGCATATATTCTTAACCCATATAACATTGACCTAAACAAACTCATTTGAAATTTTGAATAACGCCGGTGTAAGTGAAGCTACTTTGTCCTTACTCATATCTTTCAGTGAAAACAGACTAATGATTTTGAAGAAAATGAGATAATTTACTTTTAAATCAAGTGTCTGGGTTTCATTTATTAATCAATAAATATTTATTATATATTTATTGTGTTTCTTTATAACCAAACTTTAAGCTTTCATCCATCAATCTACAGTTTCCCCATTCTATGTATTCTGGTTTGCTAATGCTGCCATTATGCAAAATACCAGAAATGTATTGGCTTTTATAAAGGGGGGTTATTTGGTTACACAGTTACAGTCTTAAGGCCATAAAGTGTCCAAGGTAAGGCATCAATAGGGTACCTTCACTGAAGGAAGGCCATTGATGTCCAGAAAACCTCTGTTAGCTGGGAAGGCACATGGCTGGCATCTGCTTGGTCCCAGGTTGTGTTTCAAAATGGCATTCTCCAAAATGTCAGTGTCAGCTTCCAATGGTGGTCTTCAAAATGTGTCTCTCAGCTGCAGCTGCTCTCCAAAATGCTACTCTCAGTTGCTCTGAGGTCCCTGTGTTTGTCAACTCATCTATATGTCTCCAGTGATTTAATTTGGATCCACCCTAAATGGGTGGAGTAACACCTCCATGGAAATTATCCAAAGGTCTCGCCCAGTTGATTGAGTCACATCTCCATGGAAACACTCAAAGAATCCAACCTAATCAATACTAATATATCTGGCCCCACAAGATTGCATCAAAGATCATGGTGTTTTGGGGGACACAATACATCCAATCTGGCACACTATGTGTTCCATTCTGGGCTTTCATTTTAAGTGCTGCTTTGTTGGATGCATAGAGCCCTGCAGTACCTTGTGCAAGTCTTTTCCTATACTGCCTAAAGCTTCCTTGAGGGCAGGGGATCTGGCTCCTGCATTTTTACATCCATGCATATTCATGAGGAAATCTTTCAGTTGTAATGGAAAGGCAGCAATACAACTAAATTTATTTTAAGAAAGAAGTGAAAGGCAAGTTTTGCCTCACCTAAAGTGAAATCTAAGGTGTATAAACTGGTTTATGGCATAGTTGCATTTAAGGGTTTGAATCCAATATGATACGATGTGATTCTATATCTCCATCTCTTGACTCTGGCTTCACTTCACAGAGGCTACTTCTACATGGCAAACATACACTTAGCAATGCAAGTGGGAAAGCAGGTGCCCTCCTGAGAACTTGGGAGGAAGTTTTATGCAATTGCCCATGGCCTGAGTCATTACTAGCCCCTCCTACAGGCCAAAATCACTTCCACTTGAGTCGTGTTCTAAGCAGATCAATTCTGGACAATGGAAGGGAAGAAGTGTGGTTCCCCAAATGAAGAGATGCTGGACAGACAAAATTAAATAGGCAAAATCTACCTTAAATCCTTAGCACCTACAACCCTGACCTATGCACCTAAGCACAGCAGACATTCAGTAAATGTTGCTAACTACATAGAATAGAACAAGAATACAGAATTTTGGCAATCACAATACTAGTACTTCAGGGCATGCCAAAGAATGATATATAGTATTTCTAAAAATGATTATAACCTATCAGAGGAAGAGTATAAACCTATGCATATAATATGTATTATGAGTGTATGTATGTATGGAAGCAAGGGAGGGAGGGAGCTGAGAATCTTAGTTATTATGTATAAGATGACAAAGGCAAATATAATAGATCCATGGAGCCCAGAGGGGGTTCTATATTGTAAACTAGTAAATTTAGAGAAGAGCTAGGATCAAGACAAACTTTAAATGATGCTCTGGAAGTCACTATCACTTTAAAGGATCAATAATCAAACTCAATTAGCTTAAGTAGTTTGATTGGATTATTTAACAGGGAAGTACCAGGGGGAGGTGGTTTTAAATATGGCCATTTTTAGGGCCCATAAAAAAAGATCATCAGGGCTGCTCTCATATTTCTCAGCTCTGCTTTCCTCTGCTTGTCAGTTTCATCCTTTCTTTTGCAGACATATTCCCTCCACATGACTGGTGGAGTTGACTACCATTGGCCGCAAATTTGCATTCTTGTAATTGAAATGAACTAAAGTGAAAAAGAGTGTCTCATTCTTACTTTAAAATATGAGGTCAAGGGGAAAATTCTTATAGGCCCTGCACAAGTTAAGTGTGCATCTCTGAATTAATCACTGTATCCAGAGCAATGGTGTGCCATGACTAGCAAGGTCTGGGTCACACTCAACCTTGGGGAAAAAAAATTTAGGATGCGGGATGAGGAATGCCAGGCAGCCCAAAGGAATAGGTAAAATGACTCACCAAAATGTGTAGGATACACATAGAGGGAGAAGAGTTGGATAGAATTTCCAAATAACGTATTGGCACGTTCAGAACTATTGAATAGTTCAATAAATAATTTCTAAAACCCACTACTTCTGCATCATATTATGCTAAGTGTAAAGGCCACAGCGATGATTAAGAAACAGTACCTACCCTCAAGTAACTCAATTATATTTAGAGATAGAAGCATAAACAGATGTTTATAGCACTATGTGGCAACTGCAGCAAAAAATGTACTCAAGACATGGAACAAAAGTAGGCACCTAATCCATCTGGTAGTAGAGACAAAGCCATAGAGAAGTCAGGTAAGACTCCTTGGAGGAGATGATTTCCAAGGTGAGTTAAGAAAGGCTGAATCAGAATTTGCCAGAATAGTTGGAGATAGGAGAGGTGTGAGGTTACATACAATGATACTCCTGATGGAGATCATCTTTTATAGTGTATGAGATGAGAGCAAGAGAGGAAAGAGGCTGAAGTCATTAGGGAAAATTAGGGTGTTAGACTTTACTTTTCAACTCCCAAGTTGAAAGTCACCCAAGAGATGGGTGACTGATGGAGAGGGAGGTGGGGCCACTGAATTTAATAAGGTCCAGGGAGAAGAAGACTGTTAGGCAGAGGAATGATAGGGCCGGACTATCCTTTATAAAGGCCACTTTGACAATTCTGAGCAGGGAGAAGACAGAAGAAATAACAATCAGACAGTTGTTGCAGTATGCCAAGTCAGAGGAGAAGGCCCGAGTCAGTTCAGAAGCAGTAGAAATGGAGAAGACAAGGATTAGAGAAATATTTACGGGAACAATTTCACAGGATTTATTGACTTCGTAGATATGGGAGATAAAGGAGAAGAAAGAGCCAAGAATGTCTTCTAGGTTACTGGCTAGGAATATTGGGTGGATATAGGAGGAGGAACCAAGTAAAGTGTGGTGAGTCTGACACACTTGCAGACCTTCTAGATAGAAATAGATATCCAGCATACTCTTGAATATATGAATCTGAAACTTAGCTAGGTCTAGCGAAACTGGGGGGAAAACTGAATTGGAAATAGAGATCCGTGACTTACCAGTATATAAAAGAGTGAGAGGAGGAAGAAAGAAAAGCTGCCATTAAAAGGATGGATAAAATAATAGAAGTCTGCAAGGGAGAGGAAAACAGTAGAGTTGCGGTGCACAAAGATAATCCAAAGAATGCGATGCCTGAAGACAACAGAACAGAAAATATGAAGAAAGTAAGGGTAGTCAATAGTCAAAGAAACAGAGAGATCCAGTATAAGATTGGTGCAATGTTTGCAGGATAGGATATTGGAAACCCATTGAGGCTGGAGGCCAAGATCTTGTAAAGTTGTCTATTGTCAGAGATGTGTGATTTCTCCAACAGCAGTATTTAGCCAGCTTGGTTGAAGGGTGCAGTTTTGCTGGGAGGATGGAAAAAAAAAAAAAAAAAAAAAAAAGAAGGCACAGAGTCTTAAAAATTAGTGTGGTGAGGATGCAAAGATGGCAGCAGGTAGCTCTTCCAGCTTCATGCCGGGTGCTGGCCCCTGTGGCACTGAGGCACCAGCTCCCATCCCTACCGTGGGGAGCAGCACAGACAGCTGTGGTGCTGGCCAACCAAAGGTCACCAGTTATCATCCTCGTTTTGAAACCACCTGCCCTGTCTGACTGGAAGCTGATGCTTGGAAAGGTGAAATAACTTGCTAAGTCACACAAGGAATGAGCAGGAGTCCAAACCCAGATGGTCTGAATCCAGAGTCCACACTATCACCCCCACCGCTCTCTGCCTTGTGTGAGTTCAGAAATGCTATTAAGAGGAGCTTTTTTCTTTTTTCTTTTCTTTTCTTTTCCTTTTCTTTTCTTTCCTTTCTTTCTTCCTTCTTCCCTCCCCCTCCCTCCCTCCCTCCCTTCCTTCCTTCCTTCCTCCCTCCCTCCCTTTCTTCCTTTCCTTCCTTCCTTCCTTCCTTTCTTTCTTTCCACTGTACCTTGAAACAAGTTAGCAAAATGTAGAGTTGTCATACAAGTGGTGGGAAAACAGCGAGGAGGTAGTGCCATTTATCAGGTTGCACTTGCGCTAGGTTTAAGGTGTCACTCTTTGATACACACATCAAGCATTAGCCATTATGAAGACATCATCTTAAAATGTGTTGGATATGCCATTTCAATGATGCCGAGTTTACACCGCAAGTTTTGCAGACTTTTTAATGTTATTGAATAATATGGCAGTGAGATCCAGAATATATTTTTTGCTTTTCAGGCAAAAGTAAGATGCTGGTATTTCAAATGAAACAGCAATTATTTCTATCTAGTTAAAAGAAGCCTATTAGCTAAATACCTCTTGAAATTAAAAAGAATGCTCAGCTGATATTTTTACAGAACTGAACAGGCTTAACTTGCATTGCAGTATTGACATTTTGTTAACAACTTAGAGTGTTAGCAATAAAATCGAAACTAAACCTCAACTTTGTATTTAAAACTCATAATTCTAATTTGAAAATTTGCAAGATATCTGACACATTAAAACTCAAGGTGGCATTACTAAAAATCTCATAAGTTTACAAAGTAGATCTGAAAAGGGTTTTTTGTTTTGTTTTCTTTTGTTTTTATTTTGCCAAACAATGGAGGTAAAAATTAGCAGAGGAACTTTTCACTGACTCTACAACCCTTGAAATTGAATCAGTTGAAGAATGTGAGCAGTAGTTAGACATTATTAGTAATTGAACTTTGAAACAGAAAATTCTAAATACTCCCTTTCAAGCTTCTGTATCAGTTTCATGGAAGAGTGTGAGAAGACTAAAGCAAATTGCTTAAAGACTGTTACTGTTTGCAACTACTCCTTGAGTGCATCAAGTGATACTTCATCCTGTGCAACTAAAACAAAATAAAGAACTAGAGTGCTGACTTCAATATGAAACTTGAATTGATGTCCATAACCACCAACTTCTGATTTCTGTGCTTATCAAAGCATATTCATGGTCCCCACTGATTGATTTTATTTTTTGTATTTAATAAATTCTTTTAAAATCATATTTCAAACATACTTCACGGTACAGAGAATAATGTATAGAAAAGTTTCACCCCAGTTTTAGCAAACAGTGATACTTTACCAGATTTTATTCTATTCTTTTTTTAAAAAGACAAATAACACTGCAGTTACAGAATCTTCCCATTGCCCTTTCACCAGAGGTAATCCTGAATTGGTGTGTGTTCTTCCTGATTATTTTTACTACTTTTACCACAGAATTATATATCAATAAACATATGTATATTATGCAAGCACTGGCCCGATTGTTACTGTTAGGATATTTTGTGGACTTCAATCATCAGTAAGTTGATTGCTTCTATCACTGATTAAATCTACAATTAACTGAGGAGACTGCCGTCATCAATGAGAGAAGTCTCATCCAAGTTGAAGGCTTTAAAAGATGAAGTGACGACTTTAGCAGTCAGAATAAAGAATTTCCATCTCTCCTTCAGCCAGCCAGCTTCTCCTGGGAAATTCATCAAAAGCCTTCATTTGAGTTCCCAGCTTGTGGCCTGTCCTATGGAATTTGAACTTGCCTATGCCATAGTTACTTGAAATAATTCTTACAAAAATGTCATAGTACTAAAAAAAAAAAAAAAAAATAAGTGTATGCATGCTTATTAACTGGCTTATAGTTCATACAATCATCTTTGCCTCACAGGCTGGTTAGGGAGGGAACAGAAGCTAGAATAAAATGGAGGGGGCATAGAATTCATGGAGAACTCTCGAGAAGGATAAAATGGGGGAGCCAAAGCACTGAAGGTCCTTCCAAGGTTGAAGCTTGTGTATAGGTATAGTGATGTTTGGGAGAGCAGAGAAGACAAATAAGTAGTGGTCAGGGATTCGGTACTTGACTTTTTGTTAGAACAGCTTCCAAGATAAAGGTCACTCAGGAGATGGGTGATTGATGGAGGGACAGGTGAGGCCACTGAATTTAAGAACGTTCAGATATATCAAGGTGATTTCATCAGATTGTGTAGATATGAAAATATAAATCTCTAGGAGATAGAGCAGGAAGAATGTTCTAGGCTGTGAGCTGGCCCAAAGTCTTCAGTGAATGACAATGAGAGAATAGAAGTTTGTTGAATAGCAACAGTGAGAAAGGCTGTGGATGGCCTTAACTCTAAGAAATGTTTTGTGTACTGTGAGTTGAATAAAGTAGTCATAAAAAAATGTTTATATTCAAGAGTCATGGGAAAGAAAGGTGGAATGATAAGATAAAGATCGAATTAGTGTTGGATTAATTTCATAAGAGAAATTATGGTCTTGATTCTGCAAGTAATATTTCCACATTTTGGAATTCTTCCCACTTCTTAACATTGCTGTGAGAGGAATAAAACCTTCTCTGCTACTTGTTAACAATCTAGGTTAAGATTTCACAGACAAAGAGGGTAAAGCAAATTACTGAAATCATGTTTTTATGCACATATTAACCTTCATCCAACAAATATTTATTGAGCAGCTACTATGTATAAGGAAGGTATATTTTTTGATGCTATACAATTCTACCTTTGGAATTGGGAAAGTCAGGGTGCCTTTCACTCAGTTTTTCCCCTTTAAATTCTAAATTACCTTAGTCCTTGTTCAGTTATGAAATGCAAGAAACACTTAAAAACTGCCTTTTGTCTAGGCATAGAGATTAATGAGTTAACACTAATAAAATTGTGGTACAATGGTGCTTTAAAATATCTTTATATAAAGCATTATACCAAGGAAATATTTTCACCATCATTTCTTTACCATATCAAATTTTAGTTTCAGGAGAATTATGACTTTACACAGTCTTTTATCTCCTGTTAGACTAACTTGTTTTTTTCTTTTATAGTGCTTTGTTTAATATTTTTTAATTAAAGGTACACATCAACAAATTTAAAATTGTGTAGGATTTTGTCTGCCTTTATCTTACATTAAGAGAAAGTTAAAGCAGAATGCTAAGATATGTTCTATTTTTGTAAATTAAATGAAATGAAAACTGCCTGGCATATTTTCATTGCTTAGAATGGTAATTGAACAGTAATTGAAATTGGAAATTAATAGAATTGCTAGTCATTAAATATATATTTTTAGCAAAGAAATGAAAACATGCCACAATTTTTCAATTATTTTGACTCTTCTATTTCCCAGCAGGTATATTAATAGTCAACAGTGCTATTAATACTGTGTCAAGAGATATGATAAACTCAGATATTTAGATCATAAGCGGTTATTCCCTCATTACTTTCCCTCTAGAGCATTTGGAAACTTAATATAGAATACATTTGTGATGGAGAGATTTCAGTCCATTATTCAAAAAATATTTGAATGCCTGTCATATGCCAGGCATTATTTTAGGCATGATAGATATTGCAGTGAATAAAAAAAAAACATTCTGTCCTCATATATCTTACATTCTGGTCAAAGGAGGACACAATAAACAAGAATATAAATACCTGCATGCTGTGAAGAAGATAGAAGAGGATAACACAGTAAAATGTGACTAGGGAGGCTGGTGGGAAAGGCTTTTCTAAGGAGACGGAACTTGAGTTAAGACCTTAATGTTAACATAGAAAGAGCAATATGAAGGCCTGGGGGAAACACACTATAAACAGAAGTGTACGGTCTCTGTAGTGGGAATGTACTTGGTGAATCTGAAGGACAAAAAGAAGTTTATTGTGGTTAAGACTCAGGAAAAATGTGAGAGAATGGAAATACTGGAAGTTGGAGAGAGGGAAAAGGCAAGATAATGTAGAATCCTCTAGGCTATGTGAGGTGTTTGGATTTTATTACAAATTGAATTGGAAGCTATCAGCGGTGTAAATTTTGTGACTTTATTAGTCATCTACTAGAGAACTGTAAAGGGTAATTTTTGGTGAAGGATTTTTTTCTATGAGATGTTTTTCAGGTTCTTACAGTCAAGACATATTTTATGACCTTCTTATTCCATCTCCTATTAAAAAGTAGTTTCAATTGCACCACCCAATGTGGTAAGTTGAATTATGTACCCTAGAAAAAATACGTTCTTAATTTTATTCCCATTCATTTGAGTATGAACCCATCGTAAACAGGACCTTTTGGAGATGTTATTTTTAGTTGAGGTGTGTCCAACTGAATCAGGTTGGGCCTTAATCTGATTACCAAAGTTCCTCATAAGCAGAAGAAATTCAGATATAGAGAAAGTCAATGGGAGGAGCTAAAATCATGAAGTCAGTTGGAACCTTTGAGAGAATGAATGTTACCACATGGTGGGATAGCCAAGGAACCCAAGATTGCTGCCCATTAGAATGCTACTGACCCTGGGAGGAAGCAACCCTTCTAACCTCTGAGGCCATGAGCCAATAAGTTCTCATTGTTGAAGCCAACTCATTGTGTGGTATTTTTCATAGCAGCTTGGAAGCTAAGACACTAAGTAATGAAGAGAGGCAAGAATATTACACAAATGGTCCAACTTTAATACTTTTGCAGTCATGCAAGGTATAAATAAGCCAAAACATGGCATTTAAAGTGATTTTTTGGTTGTGTTTGTCAGAGTGTAATGATATATGTAAAAGTCCAGTAGTAAATCATTTTAAATTAATGGAAAGAATATTGACTGTACTAGGATGGGACAGAACTAAGAGAGCTTTTGGCTCTCCCCCTTATTATCTGTGTGATTTTAGAGAAATTCCTCATTTCTTTGAGTATTTGTTTCTTCATATGCAAAATATGATTAATATCCTTTATCATATTGTTGGAAAGATTTAAATATATCTGTATATTTAAATATATCTATATATCACCTAATATATCAATATAATATCTGACCTATAATAGGTACTCAGTGCGCTCTGAAACCAGAGCCCACAGTTTCTGAAACTTTCATGGCTACAAGCATAGATCAACATTTAAGTTTTTTTAAAGGTGTCCAGCAGTTTTTCTCCATTTACCTCTAATGATTGACATATAGGGATTCATATTTAGGAGGAAATTATACTTTGCATTTTATTTAGGGAGGCATCATACTGTTTCTTTGGTTTGGTAAAGGTAAAGAAAATATTTCAAATTTTAAAATAAGAATTTCAAGACAAGTTAACTTTGCTCTAGTAGTAAACAACCCCCAAATCTCAGTGGTTTTTAAGAGCAAATTTTATTTCTCACTTATGTTACATGAGGGCAGTAAACTAAGGCTCTGCTCCAGATTAGAGGAAGACTGTACATTGGATCCACATTTTTTATTCATTTTAAATCCCAGGCTCATCCCTTGTAAGTTATATGCCAATGCTTCTAACAGATGGAAAGAGCAAGAAGGATTTTAGGAAGTCATTAGCTCTCTTAAAGCTGTGATGTGGCAAACATCATATCTGTTCATATTTCATTGGCTAAAGCAATCACATGTTCAAGTCAAAGCCAGAAGGGCCCAGATATTCTCCTACAGGAAGTTGGGACTGAATATTTGAATTCTATAATCTACCTTCTTAGTCACAAGTATTTATTTTTTTCCCTTCAACACTCAAAACTCAACCACATGCTCCTCCAAAAAGAATTTCCAAAAGGCTTACCCAATCACATCAGTTTATATTTATAGGATCTCATGACATCGTCTACATCAGGTTTCATGATCTAGAATCCCATGACCCACAAAGACAAGTTATTTGCCTCCTCCCATTCCAGCACCGATATTCAACGGTAGAAAACTGAGGGGATAACTAAATAAAATTACTCCCATTCATAGAGGAAGAATGGAAAGTATTTAACAGCCACTGGCCCAAAGATTTTTTAATATCCCTCTAGGGAAAGTCGTATGGGCCTCTTACTTTATCAGTATACAAGATTCCTTGATTAAGCATTGGTTCTCTTACCTGGGAGTAGAGCCCTAGTCCATTGATATCCATGTTCCTTTTGCTCTATCCTATAGAAGTTCCTGATGCTATCTTCCTTGGCCACATATTAAGAGGATATACTAGAATACATTGTCTTTAGAGGTTGAGCAGTTGTCTAAGACCACTTCATGCCTGAGGAAATTTGGGATTTTCCTCAGTTTCTTTGTTGTGTTTCTTCTTAAGCATTGTTTCTTGTCCCAATGGCCAATCAAAAATGATGGATTCTTTTCTGAGAACAACTCTTGCTTGACATGTTTTGTCACATGTAGCTAATGGCAACCAAGACACATTGGTAACACTCAATTTTGCAAACCTCTTGCCAAAAATTAATTAGGTACACCATTTGCCTTTCAAGTAGTCTCACCATTGCATCTGATGAGTGGCCATTTTCCCACAATCCAGTAACAGTTTTCTCAATAATAGACACCTGGACCCAAAGTCAAAATTTTGTTATGGTAGTGTGTTGCTTTTAGGAATCATCTTTTGTATTCGTCAAATTTCCTGAGATAGCAAACAATCCAAAATTTCAGTGGCTTACAACACAAACATTTATTTCTCATTCATATTAATTAGATGGTGACAACCAAAGTCTGGTTGCTTCTTAGCTCTGCTCAGCCCTGTTCCAGGACCACAACTGAAAGAGTCATCCTATGTGAGACATGCCAATTCTCCCTTGGGAAGGAAATATCAAGAGGTAACTTTGATGACTCTTCAAGCTACTGCTGTAAAGTGGCTCATCATCTCTGCACACATCCATTGGCCTAAGAATGTTACATGGCTAAACCCAAATTCAATAAGGTGGGGAAGTATTACTCCACAAAGAAGAGGAAATGAATTTTTGAAAGAAATATACAATCTGCACAAACTTAATTTAACTGCTCCATTTAATGTTACTTAAAAATAATCTTCACTGTGGGCAGAGTTGCTTTTCCAGAGATTATTCAATGTTACATGAAATTGGGACAAGTTCAAATAATAAGAACAAACATTATTATGCTTTCTAAATTCTAGGTTTATTCTAAGAAATTTACACATATTATTTTACTAAAGAGTTAGGTGATATTATGCCTATTTTACAGGAAAGGAAACAAGATCAGAGTGGTTTAGTGACTTATCCTCTGTGGTGTAGCTAGTAACAGGAAGACTCAGATTTAGACCTAGGTGAGACTGACTACAGAAATCATGCTTTTACCTTTAAGCAACAGTTTTTGCTGAAGTTACTCTCATCAAAAATGGGCTCCAGTTGGGAAAGCACTGTAGAGAAAAGTTTGTTATGGATAATGTTGATGAAACAGAACATAACAACTAACATTATCATTCTAGGATGTGGCTACAAATCAGGAAATGAAAAAGAAAGAACTGAGTGGAACTTTTTGGTCTGAATTAGCAGGCTTCCATAGGTATAAAGCTTATACCATTTGGAAAATGGCAAATTTATGGTAAGTGGACGTAGTTCTAAGTTCAATCCATCTGCACATATGAAGACAATATTTGGACAAAAAAATTAAAAAAAATCTAATCATAAGAGGATATTATTCAATAAATATGCCAATAGTATTTCTTTTTGGTCACTTATTGCCTCCAGCATGTGTTTCTATATTTAATACTTGTATTTCTTGATAGAAAGTAACTGTTTAATTAATCAAGTATCTGCTTTAAAAGAGACAGCATAATCTGTTTTCTTTTATTCCTGGAGAAAATCTTGGATAAATGGCATTTTCACTGCTCTCAATTTCTATCTGTATATTTCAGTCTATTCTAAGTGAAAGCAAGCACTTAAACGCACTATCAAATTGAAGATAGACCCTCAGGAAATGCGTCCTCATTTACATGCAGTTTATAGTGCTTTTTGTAAGAACACATTTGACTTTGCACTTTCCTTTGTAGCAAATGGGAACAGAATAAGTGTGGTGTACAGAATTCAGTTGACAGCTTAAAAACCTTCGTAGCGTTTGAGTTCTTTTTATGCTATATATTCCTAACAATGCAAATTTTATAGAAGAGTAAAATCTCTGTTATTTCAAAGAAAGGCATTTGCATGATTTCCGATTTCAAAAAAGAAAGTACTTCATGTGACATACCCAGAATATAGCAAAGATATTTTAAAATAAAGAATACACTTATTTAGTTCTCATTCAATTAAATTCAAGTCAGAAATTGATTATTTGTAAATGTGCATGTTAAAAGTGGAAATAATAGTTTTTGTAATAAAAGATCACTGACTTATAGGATGTAAGATTACTTAAAGATCCTATGAGAAAAAGAAGTAACATTTTCTTTGTTAAAGATAGACCTCTAAAATACTTCATATGTAAACAATTTACAGTCAGAACAAAGAACAATTCTATTTTTTTTTTTTTTTTAGTGCTTAAAACAAAATTTTTATTGGTATATTTCATGATTCTGTGGGGTAGGAATCATGAGGGCACAGTTGAAATGGCTTGCTTTGGCTCTGTGATGTCCCGGGCCTCAGCTGGGAACACTCACATTTTGGGGGCTGGCCAGGCACCTTTTTCTCTTCATGCAGCCTCTCCACATGTCTAGCTTGGGCTTTCTCACAGTAGAGTAAACTTAGGTGCACAGGTACGTAGCAGGATAACCCATACCCCGTGGCCTAGAGTTCCAAGAGGAAGGAAGCAGAACCTGTAAGTCTTCTTAAAAGACAAGCCTGGAGTTCACATAGGGTCACCTTTGCCATACTATATTGGTCAAACCAGTCATCACCCATGCCACAGTCAAGCGGAGGGGACATAGACCCTACCTCTTGATGAGAACAGGGTCACAGAACTTTCAGCCATCTCTAAACCACCACTGGGGTGGGAGGGAGGGGGTGTTTTGTGAGCACTGCCACCAGGATCTGTTTGTGAGCTGGGTGGTCACCTCAGTTAGTATGTACTATTCTAGATGTGGAGTCTCCTGGCCTGGCCTGGATCTGACGACTCCTCTTTCCTTTATCTTCTCTCTAACTTTTAGTTGTGTCAAAGTTGGGGAGGGCAGAGGTCAGGAGAATGGCTTTGTGGTCAGCAGAATAGAGCAATTCTATTTTAAAAGTAGGAAACAATTACAAACAAACTTCAGCTTTCTTTCATGAAATAATTACAAGTCTAAGGCCAAGCTCGCTATAAATTTTATCTCACACCCACAGTATATGATCTATAGACATAAGACATGAAATTACATATGCACTTACACATAAATGTCTCTTCATTAACTTAATTGAAGCCAGACATCACTATACAGCAGGAATTTTTGCTTGCCTATGACTGCACATGAAATCAGTGAAAGTATCCCTAGAGTGCCTGGAAAGCTGCCACTAGTTGTTGAAACCAAACTCAGTGCCCTTGTCAATCTTATATTTGTTATCAGAATCTATTTGGGCAGTGATCTTTGGATCCTTTAACATGAAATTGATTTTAACCACATAAATCTGTAGTTCTTGGCTTCCCCTGAAGATGTCTGTTCATTCTGAGCACAGATGACAGATAGATTTAGAGTGATCACTGCCAATCACAAGAGCATCTTTGCTTTTGGAGCCACTTTAGTTCCTTTGTGAGTTAGGAGTGGGGGTAAGGAGAGGTCCCGGTGGCTTATTTATAACTAAAAATATTCCTTATTTTTGGACAGATTTTAGCAAGTTTCATCAATTTGAATTTCTCTTTTATCAACTCTCTTTCTTTAGTCTATTTTATTTTTGTTGTTCACATTTTGTAAATTCATTGATCTGTCCCCAAGTTTACTGACTCGTCTTCTGTCATCTGTGCTCTGTTATTGAACTCATCCAGCAATTGTCAAATTTCTGTTGTATTTTTTAGATCGATAATTCACATTTCTTTTCTGTAACTTCTATTTCTTTGGTGTGCTTTTCTATTTTTTTTCCATCTGTTTCGAGGGAATTTGCAATTACTTGAAGAAGTTTTGTGGTAACTGCTTTAAAGTCTTTGTCAGTTAGTTCCAACATCTGATTGATCTCAGCGTTGGTGTCAGTTGATTGCTTTTATCAGTCAAATTGTGATCTTATGAGTTTTTGGTATGACTACTGGTTTTCAGTTGCATCCTGGACATTTTGGATATTATGCTAGTAGACTCTTGATTCTATTCACATCTATTTCAGTAAGCAGTCATTCTATTTAGGTTTAATACTTATAATCTTGCTTTTTTTGTGGGCTGCTTTCCAATGACATTTTAGGTTTCTGGGTCCTTGCGATGCTATTATGGTCTGCTTCATTCTTCTTGTTCTACATGAACTCCTCCTAGATCCCTCCTGGTGATGCCTCTGGAGGCAAAAGTGTTTCCTTTTGCCACCTGGTGTTGTTAGATGAGATGTAGGGTATCAAGACACATAAGTTGGAGAATGTTTTCTCTGGTCTGTTCTCTGGCTACCCAGAGTTTCAATGGGCTTCCCACTATCTCTACTGCTTCAAAGAAAGGGAAGTGTCTACCTGGGCTGCCTTCTGCCACTGGGTGGATGACCAAGAGCAGTGGGGTCTGCACGGAGGGCTGCTACTAGGTGGAGGGCTGGGAGAAACTGGGACTGCTGGCCTGGAGCTATAGGGCATGGGGTGGGACAGCCAGCTTGGGATATGCTGTTGGTGCCACTTCAGAAAGGTCAGGCTGCCATTGCCACTGGGTATGGGTCATCCTGCTACGTACCTGCTGGTGTTTCCCTTTTGTGGACAAGTGGTGAGAGATTTGGACATTTGGACAAAATACACTTTTTTTTTTTCTTATGTACTTTTGAGTTTCTGGGTTGCAGATCTCTATGGCACCTTTCTGTAGGATATATGAGAGCTGAAAAGAAAACCCAGGGAATTCACTACTATGTCTTCCTTTAGGTCCTGTGGGCACATTTTTCTTTGCATTTTTCAGAGTCCTTTTATGATTGTTGGTTGAATTATTTCCAGGGTATTTAGTTGTATTTAGAGAGGAGGAGAATGGAAAATTGAGTCTACACCATCTTGTCCTTAAATATATTTTTGATTAGATTTGGTACTCAGGGATATTTTGGTGGCCTACAAATGATAGACCGTCAGAGGATTTGAGGCTGCAGTATTTTTTTCTATCCACCAATGCTATATTTAGATCTCTGCTTGGTTTTCACCCATTGAGAGAACTGCTTGATGGCATGGACCTGGCAATAAAAGAGTAAAAGCAATGGAAACCAATGAGGCCACACCATGAGAAAATCTAGCACAGTTACTTAGCATGCTCTTCCATCAGTAAGAATAGTACTGAAAAATTAAACCTACCATGGCCTTAAAGCCAAAGCCGGAGTGTAAGCTCCGTATTTTACACCTTTCAGCTACTGTTAATTAATGGTACTTTAAGTGCTTCCATTGTTGGCTCCATCCTAATACTAAAGACATTTCAGTTTTAAAACAACTGCTGCAGCAACCACAATAAACCTAAATAAATAAAATTTTATACCTTAGAGCAGAGGCCTGCAAGCTACAGCCCGCAGATGAGCCAAATCTGGCTATCTCCATTCCTTAAGTATTGTCTAGCTCTGCTTTTACTCTATTACAGCAGAATCGAGTAGTTGGCAAAGTGACTACATGGCTCACAAAGCAAAAATATCTATTACCTGGATCTTTACAGAAAAAAAGTTTGCTGATGCTTGTCTTAAAGGCAAGCAATCTTCATTAGTCCCTTCACTTAATCATTCATTAATTCAATAATCAAGTATTGATTTTACAACAAATCCACTTAATAAATCATGTGGCAGCCACCTATTTTCACAAATAACAAAAGTTGTCTATCATTGCCTTAAGTGTAATCATCTGCACTAATAAAAATTTAATTTTCAAATGTGTAGCACTGTTCTGGAAGGCATACTTCAACAAGACAAAATAAGGTAATTACAGAAACAATTTGCTTACTGAATTAAATAAGATTAAGTAGGAGTCATTATTTTGGTTTCAGCTGAACAGGTTGTTGTAAAGAATGAATTGTACAATGCACATGAAAATATTATTGGTGCCTTAAATTTAACAGTATTTAACAATTAAATGGAATCCAATCACCTTTATCAACATTTATTGAGCAATTTATTCATGTATTGAGTATTTATTGCAAGACAATATTAGGTGGCTTGAGAGGAACAAATGCCTGGTAAATGTTGGAGAAAGGGGAGAGGGTGTGATTTAGTCTATTCATTTAAAGGAGATAGACTGACAAGAGGAATGATTATTTAGGGAGAAAGTAAAGGAAGAAAAACTAGGAAAAGATGGGCTACACAAAGAATAGTGAAGAGAGAGTTCTTGAGTTTTGTAAATTATTGATGACAAAAAGTTTTGTGTAACTACATACTGTGGCTCAGTGCTAGAGATAGTATGCGGCTAACCTTGGAAGGTCATTTTAACTGTCTCTATTGCAGTCAGGTTACTTCATTCTTCATAGTGACCTGGTTTAAGTGTCTCAGGAAAGTAGCCATGGAGTTTCCCCATCTACTTGGGACCTATGTGCTTGGAAAGCAAACACTTTCTTTAACAATTTTTTGTTTGTTTTGTGTTTCAAGAAAGAAAACCAAAGACATTTTACTGATACCTCTAAGCTCTAACCATCCTAAATGAAAAGTATATTGTGTTCCATAGGGTTGAAATCTGAGCCATCAAGGCTTTACACCAAATAAGTTCTAAATTGTCACATGGTATAAGATAACCTCTAGCCCCTATATAATAGGAACCTGACGAAAATACCTCAATTAACTTTTAACCTTAATATGTATTCTGCTGAAAACCTAGATTTTTAAAGCAAATATTTTCAAAGAGGTATTGAGCATTGCAGGTTCCTGGGATTTCTGGGCTCTATGAGGTATTGACTGACCCAACATAAGAAATAGTCAAATAAGCATATTGTATTTATTCACCTACATACACCTCTTTTAAAAATGTACGGGAAATATTTGATAATTGGTGAAATGATAAGAGAGTAGTTTTTATTTTTTGTTTTTTTAATCATGTAAAAGCTCCTGATCTAACAGAAATCTAATAGAATCTAGAGACAAAATCATTTTTTGTAGTGTAGGAACTATAAAAGAAACAGCAATGAAAAGGATAAAAATTTGATGCATACAATTTTCTAAAATAATTGTGACATTATTCTTATTTTAATAAAGAAGAATGTAAGTAAACAGGAATACTGACTATCTTTGCTGAATTGGAGTAAAAGTTCCAATTTTAGTAATTTTGAGAATTTTGAACAATGTATCAAATGTCTTTTGATATCTAAATGTAGAGGGACTCCATAGCGGATAAATGTTCAGAAGTCCTTTGTTTTTAGAAATTTATAAACATTTTCAAGCATTAAGAAAGTACAGAGAATAATAGAACAAATATCTGTCACTCACCAACTTGTTTTGTTGACTCAATAGCTTTCCATATTTGCTTCAGATTGTTTCCCCCACTAAAATCCTTACAGAGTGAAAATTCTCTGTGTATCGTTCCCCAACTTTATTTTCCTTTTTCTCCACTCGCACTTTTCTGATAACCATTATTCTGAGTCATTACTATGAATGTTATTATACTATTACTATATGTATGTTTTACATATCACATTCTTATGAATGTTATTCTACTCTTACTATATGTATACATTACAAAACTGATCTGCTTTATAAAATATACATAATCTGTTTTGCATGTTTTAATACCTTATATAAATGACTTAATATAGCACATATGCATCTGCCAATGACTTTTTTTTGAATTTTTGAAATTTGGTACATGTGGCTCTAGTTCATGCAATTTAACTGCTCCATACTATTCCATAGCGTGTACATTTGCATATTAGTCTCTTCTTACTCCTGTAAGTAGAAATTTAGGTTGTTTCAAGTTTTCCCTTAGTATAAATCATCCTGCAAAAAAGTCATCTTGTCCACAATCCTTGTATATATCTGCATTAATTTTTACACAGTTCATACTTAGAAGAGGATAAACTGAGTTGTAAGGGCTGCACATATTCAAATGTTATTAAATATCATCAGATTACTTTCAAGAGTTTTATAATTGATAGTAATAATTTATATTTTCAAAATTTCAGTTTCTCCACATTCTGTTTTCAACTGGAAATTTGTTGCACTTTAATTTTTGCTAATATGGTGGGTGTAAAATGGTACTTCATTTTAATTTGCAATTCCATGATACCTAAGGTGTTAGACATCTTTTCATGTTTGTTGACTTCCATTGCTGTTTTCGACATATCTGCTGTCACTATAGTCATCTTTTCTTTGTAGGTTATAAGAGTACTATCTTTTTCTCTCTCTCTCTGGTTGCTTTTAAGATTTATTCTTTTGTTTTATTGCCCTAGAGTTTCACTGCCATGTGTTTAGGTGTGGAATTAATTTTGCCTATACTTCTTATGATATAGTCTACTTTATAAATCTGAGGATTCATATCTTTCATCAATTTTGCAAAAATTAACCATTTTGTTTAGATGCTGTTTCTCTCTCATTTTATTTTATTCCTCTGAAATGTCCATTGTATGTAATTTGGAAATTTTTGTCTTTTTGGACTCTCAACCTTATCTTTATGTTTTCCATCTCTTCATCTCTCTGCATAATATTTAACTTCCTCAGATTTATCTTCCAGGTTACTAACTGGGTTTTTTTGTTTGTTTTTTTTTCAGCAGTGCCCAATCTTCTGATTAAGCTGTGGGGTATTTTTTTTTTTTTCAGTTTTTAATTTTAAAAAATTGTCTCCAGGCTGTGGCCGTGGCGGCTGGTGCTGGGTGATGCTAGGCGGCTCCCTGGGCTCCAGGCTGTTGCGAAGTGTGGGTGGCATTTGCGGGCAGTTCGGGGCACGGTGTGTCTGCGAAGGTGGCGCAGCTATGGTGGCAGGGGAGAGCATGACCCAGCGGATGGTCTGGGTAGACTTGGAGATGACAGGATTGGACATTGAGAAGGATCAGATTATTGAAATGGCCTGTCTGATTACTGACTCTGATCTCAACATTTTGGCGGAGGGTCCTAACCTGATTATAAAACAGCCAGATGAGTTGCTGGACAGCATGTCAGATTGGTGTAAGGAGCATCATGGGAAGTCTGGTCTTACCAAGGCAGTGAAGGAGAGTACAATTACATTGCAGCAGGCAGAGTATGAATTTCTGTCCTTTGTACGACAGCAGACTCCTCCGGGGCTCTGTCCACTTGTAGGAAATTCAGTTCATGCAGATAAGAAGTTTCTTGACAAATACATGCCTCAGTTCATGAAACATCTTCATTATAGAATAATTGATGTGAGCACTGTTAAAGAGCTGTGCAGACTCTGGTATCCAGAAGAATATGAATTTGCACCAAAGAAGGCTGCTTCTCACAGGGCACTTGATGACATTAGTGAAAGCATCAAAGAACTTCAGTTTTACCTAAATAACATCTTTAAGAAAAAAACAGATGAAAAGAAGAGGAAAATTATAGAAAACGGGGAAAATGAGAAGACTGTGAGTTGATGCCAGTTCTCATGCTGCCACCACATAGTTCTCTGGAAGCAACTTCTGGTGGTTTTTTTTCTTTGTTCACCCCAATTGCTTGGCAGAGCACCTTCTTTCAGTTAACTTGCATCTCCAGACTACTCAAGCAGACAGTACCTGAAATACTATTTTTCTCTGTAAATGCTGTTTCCATTTATGACACAGCAGTTCCTTTGTAAGTACCAGGTCATGTCCATCCCTTGGTACATATCTGCATTTGCTTTTAGACCATTTTTTTGTTTGTTTGTTTAAAATAATAATAATAATAATAAAGCTAGTTCTATTGAAATGCAAAAAAAAAAAATTGTCTCCATTGTTTTTTTTTCATTTTCCTACATTCTTTCTAGTACATTCTCAAACCTGCATCTCCTCTTATAAGTCTTGGTGTGATTTAAAAAAAAAAAATTCCATGTAATCAATTTATTTCTTCATTGATACATTCATTTAATAATTATTTATTCATTATCTACTACATGCCAGGCACTGTTTATTGTTATAGGATAAATCACTGATCAAAACAGACAAAGCCACCACACTCATGGAGCTTATATTCTAGTTGGGAAAAAGACAATGAATCTCTCATTAATTTCATATATCTCATGAATCACATTAGTAATTTAAACTCTTCAATTATCCAAAATTATTGGGTAATTAATTCCAAGTTTTTACATGGTGGACTGTTTCCTGGGGCCAGAACAGTTATCTCACTTTTCCTTTTTATGTGTTTATTTGGATCATCCCTTCTTCTAACTCCATATCTTTATTGGCAAGAGTCAAAGCTCAAGAACTCTACCTTTTCCCCCACTCTCCACATCCTCATTGACACAAGTGACGAGATGGCTCCAGAGCTCGCCATACTCTTGGAAAGATCCTGTCTCTCCTACACTCAGAGTCTTACCACCACTAGCTCTTTGACATCTGCAGGACCAGTAACTTTGTGCTAAAACTTCAGTTATATCCATCACTGTAAGAAATACAGGGCTCCAAGGTCATTCCCTGAATATAATCTCCACTTTGCTCCATACCTCTCCTTTATTACTAACCTCATCTTACTCTTCATTTCAACCCTTTAAACCCTTCTACTTTAATCCCTAAACATCATGGTTTGTCATTAACAAATACCCTACATTACCAACTTCTTTGAAGGTTCTCTTTACCTTCTTGATCTAATTGAAAACTGAGAACCCTTGTAGAACTGGGCCAGAATTGGAGAAAAATTGTTCTCCTCGATTGCTTGCATATTGTTCACTCTTTCTCTTTCCTCAACACCTCAATCTTTGAATTTTGTGTCAGTCTTCAGGTTACACTATCCAATTTGGGTTGCCTGATGAATGTGGAATGTACATTTAAATACGAACTTTAGATAAATGAATACCAATTCACTTTATGACCAATGCAAATATATGATTATTTGAAATTCAAATATAACAGGATGTCCTGCACTTTATCTGAAAATCTTACACTCAAGACTATCATTTTTTGCTGTTATTTGCCACACTCTGAGTCACTCCTCAAATAATTTAATTTTTGTCTCTCAATTACTCTCTTCATTTCTGTTCCTGCCACAGTTCTTGGTGAATTCACTATCCCCATGGGTGATTCTTCCAATATTCTGTCCTCTCAATTCCTTGATCTACTCGTCTCCACTGATTTTATCCTCTATTCAATCACATTTCATGGACATGCATCATATTCCACCTTTGCTAGTAGCTGAAAGAACACTATAATCTCAATTCAATCATCCAGTTCTAAAACTACCACCTCCTGAATTTCTAATCACCGATTCATACAATCATTCCCCATCACCAATGCAATTACCTCACTTCTCTGCTTACCCAGCTTTAATTTATGGTGTAATTTTATAATCATTCCTCATCCCTTGTGCATACCCTCAACTATTTCCATCACTCTTGCTTAATTATACTTGCACAGAAAAACCGTAGCCCTAATTAAGTCTAATTCTACATACTCCCCAACTATCCCACACAGCTAAGCATGGTTGGTGAAAAACACAAAATTTCTTATGTTAAATTGTCTCACTTTAAATCATGGCCATTAATCGCAAATTGACTCTTAGGTATCCCTAACATATTTTCCTGGTCCACATATTTTCCTAGATAAAGATTTCATATATTCTTCCTTCTCAAGCCTTCAACATGCCCCAACTCCATTCTCACTCTGACTTATGACCTTGCATCTTATTTACTGTGAAAATGCAATTAATCAGAAGTTTTCTCACAAACTTCCACCACCACATACACTAACTTATCTGTATTTGAACTCGTATACTTTTACCTTCCCTCCACATATTATGGTTGAACTGTGCATGTTCCTACCTGAGATGAACTCTTCCACTTGGTCAAAAGAGCCCATCCATTCTTGCCTACTCAAGGTTATGGCTCTTTCCTCCTAATTAATCAGTTTTTTTCCCCTTTATCTCTGGGTCCATATCTATCAACAAGGAAACAGTGTATGATTTCTATCATTATAAGAAAAGATCTCTTTGACTAACATTTCTTTCTAGCAACTGCCCTATTTTTGTTTCTCTTCAGCATAACGTCTTGAAATATTTATCTACATTTACTTTCTCAATTCTTCTTCAATTCTTTCTAGAGCCTATTCTGAAAAGCACCCCTCCTCCCCATCAATCTAATGAAAGTAGCTTTAATCCAGGCTATCAGTTACTTTTGCCTGTCCCCATTTTTACCTGGTCTAGCAGTTTCTTTTTCTCTCCACTCTCCGTGCTCTCCTGATAGATTCCTTACTTCCCTCACACTCATCAGGGCTTAGGCTTTCATCTGTCTGCCTTTATTTTCTCCCTAAATGGTCTCATTTAGTTAGATTCATGACTTTATATATCAAGTATACAGTGAAGACTCCAAAATCTATGTCTTCAAACTGCACCTCTCCCCTTTACTCTAAATTTTATATCCAAATACTTATTAACATATCTACATGGATGACACTCGGAATCTCAAAACAATATTTCCAAAACTGAGTTCTATTCCCCCAAAACCTACCTCTCCTCCTGTTTTCCTCACCTCAAGTTAATGACAATTCAATCCTTTATGACTTTTGTTCATGTGAAAACTTTGACTTCATCCTTAGCTGTTTTCTCTGTCTTGTGCCTTACATCCAATCTATGAGGAAAGTTTATTGTCTGTACCTTGAAAATATTTTCTAAAACTCCACTGTTACCAACTTGGTCCAGGCCACCATCTTCTCCCTTTTGGATTATGGCAATAACACATAATTAATCACTCTGCTTTCATGCTTACTTCTCTCCAATCTATTTTTTCATGCAAAATGCAGAGTAACTATTTTAAATAAAAGATGAGTTTATTCTATGAGGCTTAGTTTGTGGCCTGTTTTTGGTTTTTGTGCTTTCTTCAGTGCATGTCCCTAACACCAAGCACAGTGTCAGGGACTAAATGAATGTTTCCGTTTCTTAAGAGGGTCTTTATTCAACTTCGTGAAGTTTGTTTGGAAGGCATGTTCCTTCAGGGAGTTTTGTCTTTGATTCTGTTAAATGCCCTTGGAATATTACCAAGCTGGGGCTACTTTTTAGATTTATGTCTTGGGGAATCTCTGGATTATGTAGAAAATATAAATTCTAATCCTAAACTTTTATATGAAACAGTTCTCTGTTAATGGTATCTCTAGTCGTGATATCTTTTTTTCCATTTTTCCATATTTAAGACTGAAATACTTCACTGTCATTTTTGTTACATGTGTGTTAATTTATTTTTCTTCCTCCCTTCCTCCCTCGCATTCTCCTTCCCTCCCTTTGTTCCTTCCTTCCTTCTTGGTTTCAAGCTGACACCTTGCTGAGGCCTGAGATCGCCTATACTGGCACAGACCCTCAGTCCACCCCTCCAGATTGAATTCTGTGACGTTTTAACATTTTTTCATTTACAGCACTGGGATATTTTACCAATTTTCTTTTAAGTTTCACTATTTATTTGAAATGATAATTTTAATATTTTATTTAGTATTTCTAGGTTTTTATATGAATCTCTTTTACAATATTACTGGAACTGTAAGAATACCTTTGTCTCTTAACTTCCCTTAATTCTGATTATATAATATTGCTAGTAAAAAAAAAAACAAAAACCCATGAATATTTTGTACTTAACCATCTGCTGTTACTGCATGGGTTAAATTAAAAGTAAAAGAAAAAACTGAAGAGGTCTCTCATTAGAATTTGAATAGAGTAATTAAACTGAATGAACATTTAAACCTAATCATGTAGACAGAAATATTTTGGTCTTTCAAAGAGTTTAGTTTAGGTCTGTTCTGGAAAAATAATGACAATGATGTTAGTCTAAGGGAGAAAGTCAACACAAGATTACTCCAAAAACCCATGATCAATGTACTTGCTTTTTCTATTTGGAAAAGGAAACATTTAATTCAAGGCTAAGAACTGAATTATTGGCTGAACACAGAGCACACATTGATTTGGGAAACTCTCCTCAAATTCTTGGTAAAATTCTGTGATTCTTACAGGTTGTGTAATAATCAGTTGTCCACTATTACAAACTATGTGTTGTTAAAAAATGACAACAGCCTCTAGCTAAATAATATTTACTTCACCACTTTTCAGATGCATAACAACTGAAAGGTGATATATGCTTATAGAAAATCTTTATATCTTGTTATGTGATAAAACTCTACATTATAAAGTGTCTCTAATGTACATGTCTTTTATAAAATAGGTTACATATATGTATATATATTTATATTGAACATTTGATGGATACAAATTTAATGAAGTAAAATAATCTCTCTGGAAGACTGTGGAGTGAGTTGCTACATAGCGCATTGTGGGAACACAGGCTCAGGCACAACAAAGACTTACAGCAAATTACTGCTTGATTATTACGTACATATGATATGTGTCCAAAAGAGCAGCAGAAGAGATCCCATCATGCAAGTTCCCCAGGGAGGCCAACTGTCCATGTCAGGGTCAGCAGCTCCACATGCCCCGCTTTGTTCAGAGATGAGGAACATTTGTGCTGCCCAAGTACTGGGTTTTTATACACTTTAAGGGGAGAAGGCCCTGCCAATAAGAAAAAAAAACATTCGTCAAGTAAGCCCTTGCCCCAAAAGCAGCTGGGGCTCGTCGATATCTAATGTCTTCACTGAGCTGCCTGCAGTCTCTTGCAAAATGGAAACATACTGAACATCTACACACACACAAGCAAAAAAGGAAACATACTGAAAACCTGCATGAAAACAAGCAAAAATGGAAATGTATCTGTGCTGTTTTGAAGCTATTATATACCTCAGAAAATGCCAAGTTCTTTTATTCCATTCCTGCGGGTGCAGACCTATTGTGGGTGGGACATTTCAATTAGTTTCTTTCAATTGAGATGTGACCTGCCCAATTCAAGGTGGGTCTTAATCCTTTACTGGAGCCCTTTGTAAGGATAAAAGACAGAAAAAGCCCAGAGAGAGAGAGTACAGAGAGAAACACCCAAAGAGAACTTAGAGAAAAGTCCAGAGAAGCAAGCAAAGATATATAGAAACTGAAAGCAAGGTACCCAGGGAGAAGGGCCAGCAGATACTGGCCATGTGCCTTTCTAGCTGACAAAGGAACCCTGGATGCCAGCAGCTTGTCTTCAGAGAAGGTATCATCCTGTTGATGCCTTGACTGGGACATTCTTATGGCCTTAGAACTGCAAATTTCAAGCTTATAAATCCCCATTGTAAAAGCCAACCCATATCTGATATATTGCATTCCAGAAGCTCTAGCAAACTGAAACATTACCAAACACTTGCATGCAAATAAGCAAGAGGGGAAAAGAAGGGTGTAGGTGAGGGCTGGGAGATGGTTGCTGAGTGTGTGCATGACTTCCCCAGCAAAGATAAATTTGAAATGAGATCAGATCTCTAAAACTGGTTTCTAGACTGGCTTACACTTTAAACACAAATTTAGAGTATTGAAAGAATAAACTCAAATTTCAGAAAGAAACAAGGTTTTAATTTAGAATTTTAGGAGCTACAGTTGAACTAACCAACACTTAAAGAGTCCAGCATTGTTTCATCCTACTTAATAAAAAGACTTAATATGGCAGATCTTTTAAACAGCTTGAGGGTGGGAAGGATGGAAAGGAAATATAAATGTGATTAAAATCAATCATCCAGATGATAAGCATATATACCCATATTAAGCTACAATATCACATTCATACTTGTATATCATATTAATGACAAAATAGAAATTATAGACTTATACATGTTAGAGTAGAAGGAAAAGCATTTTTGAAATCAGTCAGGTCTGGGTTTAAATCTTAACTCTTTCATCTGTTTAGACTTACCTTTAAAATTGAGATTATCTACCTACCTTATATGGTTGCTAGGAAGATTAACCAAGAAAACCTGCATAAATTGTGTACTTTCAAAAATACAGTACATTGCTAGGGTTTTGGGTCTTTGACTGTGTACATTTGAGGTTGAGTAGCAAGGATACTCCACAAATTCCTGGATATAAGGCAGGAAAGGAGAAACTATGGCTCTATAAGGGAAAGGGCAATGGCCTTAAGAGACTTCGTTTCAGGCTGGCTCTGGACACATTTATATGCGAACACAGTCATCCCAAGATAGATCAGTACTATTATAAAAATTGTTACATAGAAATAGATGACAAATAAATTATATTTTTAGCCCTGAAAATGCTGTCCATACTATACTTCCAAAGGACACACATATAATAGGCACATGTAGACTAGACAGGACACTTTTGATTGCAAGTAACAGAAACTCAAACTAAAGTAGCACAAATCAAAAAGGAAAAAAATAGGCTTTCACACTGGCAAGTCCAGGGTTTGACCTGACCTCAAGCATAGTACGAGTCAAGGGCTCAAAACAAGGCAAAACAAATACACACACAAAAACATTAAAAGTATGATTTAGTCTCATTTTTTCTAATGTAAGTGGATTTTTTCCTGTGATTGAGGAATTAGGGGTGCTAACAGCTCTAAGTAACATTTTTTTTTTCAGGTTGAAGCACAGGAGGAGAGAGCTTCTTTCCCTCAATGTCCGACGTTAAACCCAAGAAAGGAATCTGATGGAACCTCCATGGGTCACATTTGGACAATTACTATGCCCGGAGAAATGTGGTATAGCTGTGAACGGGCAGGGGAGGGAGGGGGTGGGCAGGTTTTGGAGTTAGGAGGAGGGAAGTCATGGAACAAGAATCCTGCAGAACTGACAAACAGGATATAATTTCAATTTTTAATAACTAAATTAACTTTTGTCAAAATAGTCTAAACTATTTAGTCATTCAGGTCCTATTCAGATTTGAAATTTTCTGCTTTTGATTATAAGCTTTGTCTTTGTAACATCAGACATATTTGATATGTGAAGAAATAAATCAGATATTTAATATTATTCAATCTTTTGAAAAGTCATATTTATTTATAGGAAACTTCTTAATCTTAATCTCAAGATGGCTTTTAAAAGTGCATTTTGTTCCAAGCTTTTACTGTGTCTATTGCTTCCCTGGAAATTCTCTCATTCCTTTCCTTTTATGTTTCCTCTTCTTATTCTGATTCATATTCTCTTTTGAAAGCTTTAGCTCTACAAGGTCACTCACTGATTTCAGAAGTCTGCTTGTAAAGGATTTAATTTTTTCCAGTGTAAATGGAGTTCAGGGCTGCCTTTGTAATTGGTTTATTTTGCTTCTGTTCTTTCTAGCCACATCCTGACTCCAAATGTTCCACACAGTTTTAGGTGTTAGTGATGTCATGAACTACAAACTGAAATGTTGGCAGCAATACAAAGAAGGAACTAATTCTCAAATATACCTTAAATGTATTTGCAATTGCTAAACTAATATTTGATAGGTGATTTGAGATCTAAAAACTTTAAAATATATTTACTTAGGAATAGACTCATTTAACCTGTAATTTACTTTCTGTTTAAAATAATAAAGGCAATGTGTATGTGAATTCAGATATTTCATGGTGGCAGTTCAAGTCAGCAGAATATTTGCAATGCCTGAATGAGATCTCCTGTACTCTGCAACTTGTGGTTCTTAGTTCTACTTTTAAGAGGAAAAAAATTACTTGGGCAATCAAGAATTATTAAATTTTTCAGACAGTGTAAAATAGTATAATTGGAAATTTATTTTGACCCATATAAAATATTGGTTACAGATGTATGCAAGGGCATCTTACATCAGAAATATGAGCAGAAATACATGTGGAGAGCATTGTGGCATAAACCAAGTAGTCTCCATTTGAACAAAGATTGTTTGCAAAGTCACAGGATGGGTGACCCAGACACTCATGTTGGCAATACTATTAATCCTAGGATCAATATCATTGCAAAACCTGGTCAGATAGGAAGGATGATAACAAAGAATAATAAATTATAATGCTATTCACACTGCACTTGTAAAGGACTGTATTAGGGTTCCTTGATCCAGATTTTTAGTTACTGATAATGAATACATTGCCACTGTGTGGTCCTACTTTGTGTGAAGCTTTCAGTTTTACATGCCTTACCTAATTTTTCCCTTATAACTACTTTATGTTGTAGATAAAAGTTGATCAATGAAGACTCGAATATACTGAGTGGTTAAGTAGTTTGCCCAACACAATATCCACATATAACTTGGAGAGGGGGGGCAAGTTATAAACATAGGACCCTCTGATTTCAAAGTGGAAACATTAAATATTAAATAACATATTCCACATTGTTACTGATATCTATAAAGTCTTATCAACAAATTTGATTATAAGCACAGGTATTTCACATTCACAATATTTGAATTATTTCCACTGAAATCCTATTTGTAAGTACATCTTTTTATAACAAATACTTCTAAAAACAGCAGCTACCTCTCCATTCAAACAAGTTGCAACTAGTTCAGTATCTCCTTAGGCAAATATTAAAGCTCTAAAGAGAAAGATGGAGAAAATGTCAGAGAGGGCCAAAAGACAGCTGAACAAAAGATGAGAAAACAACACAGGACTGGCTGTAGTTTAGTGTTCAGCACCATTAGAATGTGGATTCTCTCTCTGGAACAGTTAATGGGATGGAAATTGCATATAAGATTTCCTTGCATCAATAAAAAGCAGCTGAACACTGAGGTCTTGTACAAAAAATAGACACAGAGAATGTGATAAAAGATATGCTTTGACAGATCAGCTAAACATCACGTACTACTGAAGGAGAAAGATTTAATATATATAAAGAGATTTCAGTCCTGGCACTAATGGACCGCAGTTGTGAATTAAGAAGCACCCAATTAATCCATATGTTATTCTGATCTGGGATGGAGACATTTATGGAAGGAATGAACATTGTTATTTCCGTCTTTCAACTCAACTTGCCATTCAATTAGAAATAGGATGAATTTTTTTGGCATTTGAATAGAAAAGACTGACTCAAGGCAGTAAAGAAATGAAACAAGACTTTCACTATCCAAATACAGAGAAAGAGTAATACAAAAGATGTAGACAATGCGAAGTCTACTGACAATAAAGTTGTTCAATAATGAGAAGCAACCTTCACTTTAGGGCATCCAAAAGGTCAGAAATGGCAACCCTGGCTCTAAACATCTTCATTTACAAATGAGTGAACATAAATAGTCTAATTAAGAACCAAAGACTATTCTGTTGCAATATGTAACTGTACGATTATCTTTGTTTTTCTTTCATTAAAGAATGGGCGAGATAATGATATGCTACAATTCCTGGGAATGTTGTAATTCACATTTATATTCCAGGGTAGCTTTCCGACATACCTCTGTCTTATAGGCTTCCTTACTCTTTCACCAACAAAATAAACAAAAGAAATAAAGTACTTTCTTTAGAATTGCAGCAATCAACTCTCTAACAGTTTTCTCTTCATTATAAGAAAGGCGATGAATAGAGGGAATGGTGTTACAGATTTTATATAATATTCAAAGCACCAGTCTGCTTTTTACATATACATATAAAATCCTTTTTTTTTTTTCCTTTAAGCATTTTGCTCATCCACTATTACAATGAAGAAATATGCAGCGGAATTTAGTATCAGTAATTATGCCCTTAGAGATTGGTTATATTAGGGCTGGATCTTATATTTCCACTTGATTGAACTTTGAATGTCTCCTTTTTGACCACAATAATGTTGGAAATACTTTATTTTATGAGTGGTAATAGGAAGAAGGGCCAAGAGAGAAGATAGGAAAGAAAGAAAGTAGAATAATTATTGATGCTTTTGAAAATCACTTTTTAAAAATCTGCCTTTGCTTTATCTCATTTACAAAGTGAAAAACTACTTTGTAAGCATCATCAGAGAAATGACTCCTTTATGTGATGTCATTGTCTAGAGTACATTTTTTTTTTCATTTTCAGTGTGACTACATTAAATATTACAACACTGGATGCTTACTGATAAAGAGCAAATTCAAGTACTAAGCCTAGGGGTCCTCCAAAATTAGGGGGTTGGGAAAAAGAGGAAAAATCAGAAAATGAGACTGAGAAAGAGTGACCACTAGAAAGCAGGAAGATCAGAAGAATGGAAATCAAATGAAGAAAGTGTTTGAAGGATGAAAGGGTTAATCAACTCTGTATAATGCTATTAACAGATAAGGTGACTATATAATTTAATTCAAATCAGGATGCTTTGAGAATGGACTTAGACATTATTGATTAAACCAGGAAAAAGAAAGTACAAACCAGGACTCCTCAGGGCATACCAGATTACTCTACTAATAGGATAGTTAAGAAGATGGAGAAGTTAGCCCTGAATTTAACATTATGGAGTATACCCGTGACATTAATGAGAGCAGTGTTGGTGGGGTGGAAGGGTTGAACATATACCTATGAGCATATAAATTGACAAGCTAATCTTAATAGCCAATAAACATGGCCATGAGAGAGAGAGAGTAGGTCTTCCTTTAAAAGACTCTGGGCTGTTCAGGAACAAGTGAGACTCTACTGCAGAAGGGCCTGGGATTTCTGGGTTAGACATAAACATCTGCAGGACAATGAAGCACCAGCATCCCAACTTTTTTGGTGCCGAGAAGCAATTGCAGTGGGATTCTTAAGAACCCCACGGTCCTGACTTCTTTGGGGTGAAAGTCAGAAGATCATGCACATTTTGGACTACTTAATCCCTGTTATAGATTGAATTGTGTTCCTCAAAAAGATATTTTTAAGTCCTAATCCCAAGTCTATTTGGAAATAGGATTTTTGAAGATGTCATTGGCTAAGATGAGGTTGATAGGATTAGTGTGGGTCCTGGTCAAAGTTGACTGATGTCCTTAACAAGGGGAGGAAATTTGGACACAGTTAGTAGAACACAAGGTAGAACGTCATGTGATGAATGAGGCAGAGATTGGGAGTTATGCTACCACAGGCCAACAAACACCCATGACTTGACAGCTACCCACCAGAAGCCAGGAGAGAGCTGTGGAATGGATTCTCCCCTTTGAGGGGAAGCACGGCCCTGCTGACATCTTGATATCAGACTTCTATCTGAACCATGAGATAATAAATTTCTGTTGTTTCAGTCAATTGGTTTGTGGTACTTGGTTACAGAAGCCCTGGAAAACTAAGCTTTTGTTACTGTGAAGTGGGGTGCTGCTATAACACAAACCTAAAAATGTGGGAGTGACTTTGGAATTGGGTAATGGGAAGAACTTTGAGATGCTTGGAAGAAAAAAACAAAACCTAGATTGACTTGAAGAGACTGTTGGTAGAAATATGAATATCAAATGTGCTTCTGGTGAAGAATCAGAAGGAAATGATGAATGGGCTATTGGAAACTGGGGATGTTTTAGTTTCCTGGGCTGCTTAAGCAAATACCATGAAATGGTTCAGCATAAACAATGGGAATTTATTTGCTAATGATATTGAGGACAGGAAAATATCCAAATCAAGGCATCATCGAGGTGATGCATTTTTGTCCAAAGACCAGAATTCTGGGGCTGCTGCCAGCAATCCTGGCTCTTCTGTCACATGGTAAATCATGTGGTGATATCTGCTGGTCTCTCTCTTCTCTTCTAGGTTTTGTTGATTTCAATTTTTTGGCTTTCTCTCTTTGTCTAAACTTCATTCTCTTAAAAAGGACTCCAGTAATAGGATTAAGACCTATCCTGATTGAGGTGGGCCACATCTTAACTGAAGTAGCCTCATCAACAGGTCCTACTGACAATGTTCACACACACAGGAATGGAGTAAATTTAAGAACATGTTTTTCTGGAGTACACACAGCTTCAAAACACACAGGAGGAAAGGCAATCCTAGTTATAAAATGTCAGAGAACTTGGCTGAATTATATCCTAGTGTCAGACAGAAGGCAGAGCTTGAAAGCAATTAATTTGGATATTTAACTGAGGAGATTTCTAAGCAAAGTGTTGAAGATGCAGCCTTGTTTATCCTTGCTGCTTACAGTAAAATGCAAGATGAAAGAGAAAAATTGAAGAATTAATTGTTAGGCAAAAAGGAACCAGAAGTTGATGATTTGGAAAATTCTTAACCTATTCAGATAGCTTGTTCTGGAAACAGTTCCAAGTATATGGCTGGACAATCATTTGCTGAAGAAATTAGGTGTACGATCCATGAGCCAATCAACCATTGCAGTAGAAGCCAGGAATAGAGATGCAATTATCCAGGAAACATCTGTGGAAGACCCTTTTGTCTGATTGCTTGGACACCTGTGGATTGCACAGAATATTTTCAAGGTTTTAAGAATTTTATATCAGCAGGAACATACCAACATAGACTTGAAAGGGACAGAGACAAGACAAAGTGAAGGAAGAAGGACTCCAAGGGTGTAGAACTATGGATGTAGAAGTCTGGGTCAAAGGGATCTCCTTGGCTAAAAGGGTGGGGATGGTACTCCTGTGTTTGGAGAGGTTGGAGCTGCTACTCCAGTGGTCCTTGAGGACAAAGCATCCATCCATGGGCTACTCTGAAGCCTTGAAACCTATAAATTTTCCCTGCTGGTTTCAGCCTTGGTTGGGACCTGGGACCCCTCTTTTCCTTTCAATTCTTCCCTCTGGAATGGAAATGTCTATCCCATGCCTATGTCACCATTATATTTTGGGAGCACATAACTTGCTTTCTAGGTTTCATAGGTTCACAGATGTAGAGAAAGTTTTCTCTATGGGTGTGGATGGACCATACCCATAACTTATTTAGATGAGATTTTGAACTTAAATGCTGGAAGGCTTAAGGCTTTGGGGATGTTGGTGTGGAGTGAATGCATTTTGCATGTAAGAAGGATATGGATTTGGGGGGCCAGAGACATACTGTTATTGATTGAATTACACCCACTAAAAAAAAAAATATTCAAGTCATAACCCCTGGTCCTGTGAATATGATCCTATTTAGAAACAGGATTTTTGAAGATATTATTAGTTAAGATGAAGCCAACCTGAATTTGAAGGAGTCTTAATTCAGTATGACTGGTGACCTTATAAAGAAAGAAAATGTCAACACAGGCCATAAGGGACAGAGTTGGCTGTATGATAGAGGCAGAAACTATGTTATGCCACAAGCAAAGAATGCTATAGATTGCCAGCAAGTCACCACCATAACCTTACAGACTTCAAAGGAAGCATGACCTGGCTGACATGGACTTCTAGCCTCCAGAAATGTGAGATAATAAATTTCTTAAGTCACATAGTTCTGGTACTTTGACATGACATCCTTAGAGAACCCCTTCCCAATGCTTTAGAAAATTGGGAGATATGGGAGACTCAGGATACAAATACTTTTTGAGAATGGTATTTAACATGTGGGACTCAGGGCACTCAGGGATTTGTTGTTGTGTTGTGTTGAGTTGAGTTGAGTCGAGTTTAGACATTTTTTCATTTGCACCCAGAGTTTGTGGATAGCTAATTACCAATATGCACATGCACACACACAGGGTGGGATGGGGGGAGAAAGAGAGAGAGAAACTACAAATAATTTTCTTTCAAGACTGTGAAGAAACATGTTTTTAACCATATTTAAGCTTGATGTAGAATACTAATATTGGAGTATGTATTTGAAAGAAAAAGTTAATATTTCCTTTTTTGAAATTTGTATTTCTGACATATTTTCCCTGAACTCTTCTTGAATTCTAATAAAGCTGAGCATGGTGTGAGAGGCAAGATAACTGGTTAGTTGGTACTTAATCATAAATTATTTCATAGTGTTCTGAGTATTATTACTTAATTTAAAAATAAATGTGAGACATACCTCTGTAGATCATGAACATTTGGAGTACATGGACTTCTTTCACTACATCTCCTAGCACAGATCTTAATAAATATCTATTAATTGATAAAGTGAAAAAAAAAGACCTTGTCTATTTGATTGGTAGCTTGAAATTATAATAATTATTTTGGCATGGACTCAAATAAAATTAATGCAGTTTTTAGCCACAGAATGACCAGACAATGACAGCATAATATTACTCTTTGTGTTGTGTTAAGCATAAATATGTTCTCAGCAGGCAGTTCAATTTCTGTGCTAGACTTTTGAAGTTAGATCAATGTCTTAGATGTTCACTCATGTGACAAACACTATAAATATTTAAATTTGAAATAAAGCCTTCTCTTTATAAAGTATGCATTCATCTTTGAGTCCTCTGTGTTTAGAATTAAAATGAAATTGATACCAACACCAACCAAGGCTGTAGTGTTAGTATTCTTTGAATGTGAATACAATAAATGCACATTCAGCTTTGCCTAACAACATGGAGTTGACATTTTCTACATGATGAATAAGGCATCAAATGCAACACAGCAATTACCCCAGGCCTGAAAGATTTGAAACTTTGATCTCTCTATGCCTGTCCTAAGGACCCATGGACTCTTCTCTCCTCTCCTAGAATCATCTAACCAAGGGCCAAATATACATCAGAATTGCTTAAGGGTCTAACTAGACACTAGGGTTTCCCATTGACTATATTTTGCATTTTACCAGCATTGATCCTGGAGTCTCCACTTTAACACTCCTATATTTATTTATTTGTATCAGTTTGTATACTAAGTGATTGATTTTGGATTCTGTACTTTAGTTTCATTTGCCTGTCTAGATATTCCTAACAACTTATTCTCCTGTACTTATTCCATAAATTTGTTTGCCTACACATGAAGTATATTGTTTCATATATGTGCATGTTTGGAACATGGGTAGGAAATTGGAAGATTGGGTTTGAATAAGCAATGTATAATTTATTTTGAAATTGTAAATATTGTTCATTGTAGAGCCAAGTGGTGTATTAAACACCTTTCCTTTCCAAGGCGTCTGTATCAATCTGGGTTGAATTAGGGCAGCAAATCCATTAGTACTATTATTGAGTAAAGGATTTATTGTGGAAATTAGAATTTACATACTCGTGGGAGGAGCTAGGGAAGTAAGGTTGGGAAAAGAGAGTAAGAGGATCATAGAAATATTCCTAACCAGCCTTCCTGAAGTACTGTCATGGATGGACAAGTCAGAAATTGTAGGAAAATTTAGAAACCAAGCATGTTTAGCTTCCAGGGTGGGGTTGGAAAGTACAGCTATTGGAGAAGTCTATGGAAGGGGTTGCCTCTGCATCTATTGGTGTTTAAATCTTTCAGAAATTTGTCGAAGTCTCTCCTCTAAGAATGCCCTCACTCTTTTCTTTTTTGAGTTTAATAATATTTTTATTCCTTTTTGTATTTTATACAGTAGTCTCACATGGGAAAGCATACGTGTGCCCAGTTTGCCATCTTAAACTGAATCCGCTGATGTAATTTAGATGTTTGTGGAAAAGATGTCTTAGTGGTCCAGCTAGAGTCCAACAGTAGACTAGGTTGAGATGAAAATGTAAACCAATAAGTCAAAGGCAATGGAACTATGATAGACATTTTTATAGTTCTGGAATGTCATGGAATGGGATTAGTCAATTTTGCTTAAAAGAATCAGGTCTTCATTGAGCAGGTGACCACTAAACTGAAAATATTTGTTGACCCAGATGGCCAGGCAATGAGTTGACTATTAAGGGGAAAATCTGTCACTCTTGCACTCAAGTTCTTTAAATCTATTTGGTCTCTTTAGTCTTATTTTCCACAACTCCTTCCCACCTCTGTACCCCATGCTCCAATCAAAGTAAACAAACACAAACACACACACAACAACATTTATTGAACACCTAATAATAAAAGTCATATTTTTATCTCCCTCAAATTCACAAGTGACAATTGACTGGCTTAAGTTGCACCATGCTCTAAATGTAACTTTTAAAAAACATTGCAAACACATACCAATACAAACAAAGCTCATAGAACTTAAAGGTGACTAAACATACACCTGAAGAAGCATTGTTACAATGAGCTATGCTTGCTGATATTTCCTCACCACTACATGAATGTAAGCAGTAAACTCATTTACCAATTTGTTATTACAGTTTTGTAAAAGTTCTTACATGTAGGAGGATTTGTTAGCATAATTCATTTAATTTTCATAAACACTATGATATTGATATTTTTCCAATTTATAGATGAAGAAATTGAGTAATTGTATGCATAGGATCACAAAGCATGTAAATAGATTCAAACTGGAGGCTGACTTCAAAATTCTTATAAAAACTGGCAAAAATTGTTGACACTGACATTCCCATCTCTCAACTGTTATCTTGCAACTGTTTTTCTCCTTGAAATGAATTTTGTGACTCATCTCTTCAGTGTTATGCATCATTCACAGCCCAACTCTTAAGCTCTTTTGTCACTGTGATTCATGATCAATGTGAAGGTTCAAAGCTGTATATACCCAAGAAAGACATGTTCTTAAAGGTAATCTGTTACTGTGGGTGTGAACCCGTTATAAGTAGGACTTTTTGAGGCAGGTACTTCAGTTAAGGTGTGACCCACCTCATTCAGAATGGGTCTTAATCCTATTACTGGAGTCCTTTGTAGACAGAATGAATACATACAGAAACAAAGAGAAAGCCATGGAAGCAAGAAGCTAAAGGCAACAAAACCCAGAAAAGGGAGAGACCAGCTGATGCTGTCATGTGCCTCACCATGTGGCAGAGAAGCCAACAATCACCAGCAGCCAGTCTTTGGGGAGAAAGCATTGCCTTACTGATAACCTTGATTTGGACATATCTCTGGCCTCAAATTATTAGCTAAATAAATTCCCTTTGCTTAAACTAACCCACTTCATGGAATCTGCTTTAAGCAGCCTAGGAAACAAAAACAGTCACCCAGTCCAAAGCTCATATCCCTCTAAACTATAGTGTTTTGCATTATCTTTAAGAAATTTGGGACAAATACATTTAATTTAGTTGTTATTTATTATTCTCATACTCTGAGGCAGTTTTTAGAGTCTTTTTTTTTTTTTTTTTAATTAGAGAAGCTTTACATTTACAGAAAAATCATGAATCAAATACAGAGTTCCCATATACCACCCTGTCATTAATACCTTGCCTTGGTGTGGTATATTTGTTGCAATTGATGAAAGAACATTTTTATAATTGTGCTAGTAACTATAGTCCCTGGTTTACAGTAGGGTTTACTGTTTGTGCTGTACAGTCCTATGGCTTTTGCTTAAAATTTTTATTCATGTAACATAGATACAACCTAATTTCCCCTTTTAACCACATTCAAGTATATAATTCAGTGCTATTAATTATGTTCATTATGTTGTGCTACCATAACCACAATCCATGACCAAAACTTTTCCATCCACCCAAATTGAAACTCTGGACAATTTAAGCATTAATTCCCCATTCTCTATATCCATCCCAGCCACTGGTAACCTATAATCTAGTTTCTGATTCTATGAAGTTACTTATACTTATTATTTCATATCAGTGAGATCACACAATATTTGCCCCTTTTTGTCTGGCTTATTTCACTCAACATGATATCTTTAAGATTCATCCAATTGTCATGTGTATCAAAACTTCATCCTTTTTTATGCTTGAATAATATTCCATTATATGTATATACCACATTATGTTTATGCATTCATTGGTTGATAGACACTTGGGTTCCTTCAATCTTTTGATAATTGTGAATAACGCTGCTATGAACATTGGTGAACAAATATCTATTTGAGTCCCTGCTCTCAATTCTTTTGTGTATACACCTGGAAGTCAGATTGCTAGGTTATATGTATTTCTATACTTAACTTTCTGAGGAACCATTAAACTGTCTTCAACCATGGCTGCACAATTTTACATTCTTACTAACAATGAATAAATACTCCTATTTCTCCATGCTTATAATTTTCCATTTTTAAAATAGTAGCCATTCTAGTGAGTATGAAAATGTTGTCATTTTGGTTTTGATGTGCAATTCCCTAATGGCTACTGATGTTGATCATCTTTTCATGTGCACTTTAGCCATTTGCATATCTTTAGAGAACTATCTCTTCAAATCTTTAGCTCATTTTTTGATCAGGTTATTTGCCTTTTTTTGTTGTGTTGTAGGACTTTATATATATATTCTGGATATTAAACCATTATTGGATATGTGGATCCAAATATTTTCTCCTATTCTATAGGTTCTATTTTTACTTTCATGACAAAGACCTTTGATGAACATAAGTTTTAAATTTTAATGAAGTTCCATTAACTATTTTGTCTTTAGTTGCTTGTGCTTTCCAAAAAACCATTGCTTGACACCAGGTCCTGAAGATTCTTCTCCAGTCTTCTTATAGGAGTTTTATAGTTCTGATCCTTATATTTAGGGCTTTGATCCATTTTAAGTTGGTTTTTGTAAATGTTGTGAAGTAGGGTCCACCTCCATTCTTTGGCACACAGACACCCAGTTTTCCCAGCACCATTTGTTGAAAGACTATTCTTTCCCAATTGAGTGTACTTGGCAACTTTACCCAATATCAGTTGGCCCTAAATGTGAAGGGTGATTTCTGAACTGCCAGTTCAACTCCATTTGTCTATATGTCTGTTCTTTTGCCAGTGCCATGCAGTTTTGTTTACTGTGTCTATCTAGTAAGCTTTAAGATTAGATGTGTAAGTCCTCCAATTTTGTTTTTCTTTTTCAAGATGGTTTTGGCTGTTCAGGGCCTCTTACCCTGCCATATAAATTTGATGAATGTCTTTCCATTTTTGCAAAGAACATTGTTGGAGTTTTCATTGGATTGCATTGCATCTGTAAATTCCTTTGGTTAGAATTGACATCACTATTTAGTGCTCCAGTCCATGATTGCTGAATGCCCTTCCCCTTTAGTTCTTCTTTGATTTATTTAAATAATGTTCATAATTTTCCGTATATAGGTCCTTTACATTCTTGGTTAGATTTATTCCTAGATACTGTATTCTTTTAGCTGTTATTATAAATGGAATTTTTTTCTTTGATTTCTTCTACAGATGGTTCATTACTAGTGTGCAGAAAAACTACTGATTTGGGGGTGTTCATTTTTCACCCTACCACTTTGTGGAATTCATTTATTAGTTTTAGGAGCTTTGTTGTGGATCTTTTGGGATTTTCTGTACATGGGATCATGTCATCTACAAATAGTTTCACTTCTTCCTTTCTAATTTGGATGCCTTTTATTTTTTCCCCTGACTAATTGCTCTAGCTAGAACTTCCAGTACAATATTGAATAACAGTGATAAAAGTAGGCATCCTTGTTTTGTTCCTGATCTAGGGGGAAAGATTTCATTCTTTCACCACTGAGTATGATGTTAGTTGTGGGGTTTTCATATATGTCCTTTATCATGTTGAGGAAGTTCCTTTTATTCCCAGTTATCTAATTGCTTTTATCAAGAAGCAGTGATGGATTTTATCAAATGTGTTTTCTGCATCAATTGACATAATCATGTGGTTCTGATCATTCTATTATTGTGATTTATTACATTCATTTATTTTCTTCTGTTGAACACCCTTGCATACCTGGGATAAATTCCACTTGATCATGATGTGTAATTATTTTAATGTTCTGTTGAATTCAGTTTCCTAGTATTTTCTTGAGGAGTTTTGCATCTGTATTCATAAGAAATATTGGTCTGAATTTTCTTTACTTGTAGCATCTTTTTCTGGCTTTAATGAGAGTGATGGTGACCTCATAGGGTGAGTTAGGAAGTATTATTCCTTCCTCTTCAATTTCTTGGAAAACTTTGGGCAGGATTGGTGCTAATTCTTCTTGGAATGTTTGGTAAAATTCACCCGTGAAGCCATCTTGTCCTGGGCTTTTCTCTCTTGGGAGGTTTATGGCCACTGAGTCAATTTCTTTACTAGTTATTGGTTTGCTGATATCTTCCAATCTTTTTTTTTTTTTTAATTCAGTGTAGGTAGTGTCTATGTGTTTTAGTTTCCTAGGCTGCTGAAAGCAGATACCATGAGATGGATTGACTTAACAATGGAAATTTATTAGATTACAGTTTTGAGGCTCAGAAAAATGTCCAAATCAAGGCATCATCAAGGCAATGCTTTATTCCCAAAAACTGGCTGCTGAGATTTACTTGGCTTCTCTGCCATGTGACAAGGCACTTGGCAGCATCTGCTGTTCTCTTCCTTCTCTTCCAAATTTCATTGCTTTCAGCTTCTTGCTTCTGTGGCTTTCTCTCTCTCTCTCCCTGTATTCATCCTGCTTATAAAGTACTCCAGTAAGAGAATTAATACCCATACTGGTTGAGGTGGGTCACACCTTAGCTTAAGTAAACTCATCAAAATATCCTACTTACAATGGGTATACATCCACAGGAATGGATTAGATTCAGTAATATGTTTTCCTGGGGTACATACAGTTTCAGATTACCATTTCATTTAGACTATCTAATTTGTGGCCTATAGTTTTTCATAGTCCTTTTTATTTCTGCCTTTTTCATTTCTGATTTTAGTTATTTGTGCCCTCCTTTTATTCTTTTTTGTCAGTCTAGCTAAGGGTTTGCCAATTTTATTGATCTTTTCAAATAACTAATATCTGGGGTTTTTATATTCTTTTTTCTATTTTATTTATGTTTGTTATAATCTTTGTTTCTTCCTTCCTTCTGCTCATTTTGGGTTTAGTTTGATGTTATTTTTCTAGATCTTACAGTTTTGAAGTTAGGTCTCTAATATGAGATCTTTCTTCCTTTTTAAAGGAAGCATTTAGAGCTATAAATTTTCTTCTCAGCACTGCTATTGTTGCATCCCATAAGTTTTGGTATGTTGTGTTTTCATTTTAATTCACCTCAAGATATTTCCTAATTTCCCTTGAGAGTTCTTCTTTGACCCAATGGTTGATTAAAAGTACTTTACTTAATTTCTTGTTTAATTTCCACATATTGTGAATTTTACATTTCTCCCTGTATTATTAATTTCTAGCTTCATTCCATTTTGGTCAGAGAAGATGCATTGTATGATACAAATATTTTTTTATTTATCAAGACATTTTTTGACCTAACATATGGTCTACCCTGGAGAATGATCCATGTGCACTAGAGAAGAATGTGTACTCTGCTGCTGTTTGTTGAAGTTTTCTATATAGGTCTGTTAGTTTATAGTATTGTTCAAGTCTTTTATTTTCTTATTGATTTTCTCTAGATGTTCTAGCCATTATTGAAAATGGTATACTGAATTCCCCTTCTATTAATGTAGAACTGTCTATTTCTCCCTTCAAATTTGTCAATATTTGCTTCACATATTTTAGGGCTCTGCTGTCTGGTGCAAATATATTTACAATTGTTATGTCTTCTTGTTGAATTGACCTGTTTATCAGTCATGGATTTTTATTTAAATGTCTATTTTATTTAATTTGTTACTGCTACTCCAAATTTCTTTTAGTTACTACTTGAGTGGTATATTTTCTCCATCTTTTCACTTCCAACCTACTTAAGTCTTTGAATTTAAGGTAAGTATCTTTTAGATAGCATATAGTTGGGTCATGCTTTTTTATCCATTCTGTCAATCTCTGCCTTTAATTGGACAGTTTAATCCATTTACATTTAAAGTAAGTACTGATAATGCAGGACTTTCTTCTTCCATTTTGTTCTTTTGTCTTACTAAGTTTTATATATTTTGGACCTTCCATTTTTCCACACATGCCTACTTGCATAGTTATTTGGCTTTTTTTGTATTGTACCATTTGGGTCCCTTCTCATTTCTTTCTGAGCATATTTTTTCATGTATAGTGTGGGGGTTTGGATATATTATGTTACCCCAAAAGCCACAGTCTTTAATGCCATCTTGTGAGCAAAGACTTATTAATCTTTCTCATTAGGGTGTACCCTTGTGATTGTTTCAATGGAGATGTGACTCACCCAACTATGGGTAATAACTTTGATTAGATTATTTCCATGGAATTGTTACCCTGCCCATTTAGGGTGGGTCTTAATTAAATCACTGGAGCCCTATAAGAACTCAGACAGAGGATCCAAGTGCTGCAGCTGAGAGAGCCTTTTGGAGAGATGCTTTGGAGCTGACTCTTGGAAATGCTAGCCCAGAGTTTGCTCTGGAGAAGCTAAGAGAGGACAAAATGCCCAAGAGCTGCAGCTAAGAGAGACATTTTGCCCAGTAAAACCAAAGACTGGACCTCTTTGATGTTTCTGGGTTTTACCTTTTCCTTTGGATGTGCCATCATTTCCTCTTTCATTGTTTGTATTGCAATCTTTTGTTGTACATTGTACATTTTAATATTTAAAAGTGATAAGCTGGAATTTAGACCTTGAGCTCTCTATTCTTCAGTTTATATCCACCTAGTGACATGGCAGAGATTTCCTTGAGTGCCAGGAGCTAACAAAAACAAACCAAACCAAAGACACACACCTTTCACTGTTTTTGCAAATTGGTGCTGCTATCGCTGGTGATCTCCTTCAGAGCTTAGCTCTCCTATCTAGAAGATTACCTAGCAGCAAATGTGAAGTGCAGGATCCTCTGGGTCTTATCTTATCTGCATGGAGCACACAGACTGCCCCTTTTGCTGGACTTGTGCTTGCTAGAGGCCTTAGGAATTCCATTGTTTTGTTTACAAGGTTTGAATGAACACCTCTTCTACTCCCTTTGAAATAAATTTTACCCTGTGCTGGGTTCTCTCTTGTATGATTTAATGCAGGTAGTCCTTTGCCACAGGCTGCTTTGACTTAATTGTTTCTCACACTATCCTAGCTGCCTCCAAGTTTGTCTCTGCCTTCAGGACAAACTCTGGGAGGGTGAGCCTGAGACACCAACCCTGATCAATCCCTCAGATTTCCAGTCCCTCAGATTGTTAGATGGCGCTGTGTGTGCACAGGGGCCATTCTTCACCCTCTGGAAAAAGGGAAGGGCTCCACAATGGGAGTGCAAACTGGTTCCACCCCACATTGTGGAGAGGGTGGAGGAAGAACTAGCAAAGTTGCCAGGAGCTCCTTCTACAGCTTTTGAAACTTCATTTTCTTGATTCAGCACTTGCTCACTTATGCAGCCCTTTAACTGTTCTCTATAGTATTGAGGATGTTGGATGTCTTTAAGATTCCATTGCCACCTTTGCCTGAGGGAGTTGAAACAATGGTTACACACAATGCCAGCTCTCAAGGATCTGAAGTAGATGATCAAGAGCAGTGATGAACAATCAGACCTCACACCTCAAGATTACGGAGGACTAGGTCTTTATGTCCCACCCCGGCACCAGCAAGCTGTACCTGGAACCCAAGCTGCTGTCCCCACTGCTGCCTGCTAGGAGGCTACAGGATGTGGGATAGAAGTCACTGCAGGGAGCATGAAACCTCCTGGTATATATCACAATTTATGAGCCTCTTCTTTGTGGTCTTCCCTGATGCTGCACTGTGTTTCATTACAACCTGGAGTTTCAAAATAGTTGATTCAAAAAATATATACGAAAACAAGAAAATAGTTGATTCAGAATTCCTGCCACTTCAATAGCTGTTTGGTAGAGGGATTAATTCCCAGAGCTTTCTACTCCACCATCTTCCCACTATCCTCTTCTCTCCTCTTAGTTTTCAGATACCTTGAAAAAGAAACCTCCTGTGTTCATTATGTTCTGTTCTAGAATTTTATTCCTCCAAGGCAGTTAACAGACTCTTCAGAGAGACTACATTGCAATTATGGGAAGCATGTAGCATGTGTGGGAGATAAGGATGAAGTAGCAGTATAAAGTAACACTACAGCATCTGGCATGTAGATCATTCTTAATAAATGTTAGCTGTCATTATAGTTTTTCATTTGACTTGTTTCTGTGTTATGGATTGAATATTGTCACCCTCTTCCCCAATGACATGTTGAAAGACCAAACCCCTATCCTGAGGACATGAACTCATTTGTAAATAGTGTCCTTGCAGATGTTATTAGTTAAGTGAGGCCAATTTTACTCAGGAAGGGCCTTAATCCAATGTGACTGGAATCTTTATAAGAAGAGAAAATTTGAATACAGTAGGAGCAGGAGACGGGAGCAGACAGAGAGTGAGAGGGCCAGTCATGAGAAAAAAAAACAGAAATAGAATTATGGATTGCCTGAAATCCACCATAGTATGCTACAGACTTCAGAGAAAGCATTCCTCTGCCAACAAGTCGACTTTAGACTTCTAGACTCCAAAACTGGGAGACAATATATTTCTGCTGTTTAGGCAACCAAACTTTGGTAGTTTGTTACAGCAGCCAAGGCAAACTGAGACATCCATGTATTAAGATACACATAAGGATTCTCTAACATGCACATATACAGTGATTTTCACAGAAGCACTAGACAACCAACCTTCCACTTTTTAACCTGACAGTAGCCAGCTGGTCCTCATATTCTTTCTCTTAAGTCGCTGTTTGTTTTCAAATTCACCATTTCTTTTCCTTACTACCCTGGAAGCTCCTTAAAAGGAAGGACCTGGCTTTTTTTTTTTTTTTAACCTTTTTATCTCATACAATGCCTAGCATGTTTTTTTATATACTGCAGAAGAGAAATAAATTGATGTGAAAATAGTTTTAGATGTTAAAATGTTGAAGTTAAAATATGCTGCTGTGTACCATTATTTATCTCATGTTTCTTGCCTCCCTAGCTAGATTATATGCAACCCCAGAACAGAGATATTTAATGCCCTGTACACAACAGTTTCCCAATTTCTTTATGAAGATAATAGACTTTTAGAGGTTTATTGATTCCTTTATGATATAACTTGGCCCTGAAGATATAAAGATTTATTTTTCTGAATAGCTCTATATGGCTAATATTGAAGCAACAAAACCAAGGTCGCTTGAAACAATGAAGAAATAGAAAGTTCACATGGAAAATACATTTGCATGGCTCAAATGTTTGCTCAATGAGTTGAAAGGATGTGCTTTGCTTGTCAGATGACATGTCCTAAAAATCAGATGGTGGCAATGCTACCACTATGTATTGACTAAGTTCAACAGCATGAGCCCAATTTCTGTTTACATATCCCACATACACTACTACTTTTTCACAGTCAGGCACTGTGGCTTATTAGAACAATCCTAAGGAGGTTAACCCCTTGAAGACCACCCTCTCTGAACAGTTTTGTCTTTGATTCTGGCATATAGAAATAAAAATACTGTACAAAATTTGAGATAAAAAATTCCTTAATTTTTTACTATATTACAGAGATAGTAAAAAAATTATAGTTCTGAAATATTACATGTTTAATGTACTTATTTATTCTTTGCTAAAGATAATTCCAAGCATTATTTTATTTGCTTGGATAATTCCAAGCTTTATCTTTCCTATCTCCTTCAAAGTTAATCCTTCTTTAGTATATTTAGGAAGGAAGGGGCTTTGGAACATCGATTTTCTGACTAAGCAGCACTTCCCTTCACTGCCTTTTCTCTTTATTCTTTATACAACCACCATAGAAGATTATGCATGACAACTGACTGAAGAATTGGAGGTTGCCGAAGAAGATAACAAATATAACAGCTGATGTAATTGCATTCCGAGTGAGAGTGCTCTCATAGGCCAATGGAGAGCATTTAAAATATTTGGAAGTGATTACTTCAAGGACACATACTAGATCCTAGCCTTGCCAAGATCCATTCATTTCAGAGAGAGCACCCTTTCTTCACATCTCTGTGATATAATACCTACCCCACTCCTATAAACTTTAGGGGAATACTAGTAGTTGTTTTTACCTAGGGTTGATCTTTCTTCCTACACTTGCACAATATCCAAGACAAAATATCTTTAGCAATATATAACCCAAATTGTAAATTATTACTTCTGCAATATTTGGGATGGGGTGGGGTGGGGAAAAGATGGTATTTTTTGGCTATTCAGGGTGGAATTTAGCACACTACATCATGACCCTCTCAAATTATTCCAACCAATATGATCTTTTGTATTCCTCTTTCTTCTTTCTAGTCAACTGGGACACACTCACACACACATACACACACAGAGAAACACATCTCTCTAAACAGTAAACACTATATCCCAGAGATAGTAAAATATAGATTTCAATGAAAAAGAACTTTTCCCTAAATACAGTATTATCTTCATAGTTCCTTCCCATATAGAAGATAAAGATATACATATATATACGGAGTGTTGTAGACTGTCTCAACCACCCCCACCCACCTTTTTTTTGGTTATTTTCCTGTTTCTAAATCAAGCAAAGAAATCTGCCAGTGCTGTATTAGTTTGCTATAACAAATGCCACACAATGGGTTGGCTTAAATCAAAAGAATTTATTGGCTCATGGTTTGGAGGTTACAAGTCCAAAACCAAGATGTCTGTAAGGCCATGCTATCTCCCTGATATGGCAGCATTCTTGTGATGACAGTCCTACAGCACATGGTGCTATACTTGGTCCCCTCCTATGGCTTTCTCTGACTTCTGTCTTCATTGACTGTGTCTGAGTTTCCTCTCTTTATAAGGCCTCTAGTAATATGGAATAAGACCCACCCTGACTCAATCTGGCCACAATTAAATTAATAATAACATCTTCCAAAGTTCGTATTTACAAATGGGTTCATACCCACAGGAATGCTGATTGTGACTAAGAACTAGTCTTTTGTGGAGGAAATTATTCAACCCCAACTGATATATAAACAATAAGACTTAATGTTGCACTTTGTTTTCAAGGAGTGAAGTCATCTGCATTTTGACGACCACCCTCTGGCTAAACTAAGACAAGTCCAAACCCTTAACATGATCACTTTCTAATACTTTTAGCAGAACCACATGCAAAAGCAAGTCTTTCCCATGCTATTATTTTATAACTAAATGGAAGACAACAGGAGGAATAATTATCTTCCTATTGAAGCAACCCCCGCTGCTGTGCGTCTCTGTGTGTGTGCATATGCATGTGTATTTGTGTGCATCTGCGTGTCTATTTAGGGGGAGATGTGCATTTTCAGTTACAATAACAGCAAGGAATAAAATAAAATATTTTTCATAAACTATTGCAAAACATTTTCACTGCAAAATTAATGATATTGGTTCTATAAAAACAAAAATATTTTCCATTAACACTTTATTCACCAGTAAAGATAGACTCAAATAGAAAGTTGCATGCCAAATACATGAAATTTGTCTCTCCTTCTATCGTATATTTTCTTCTATATGAGTTTATACATGACTAGGCAATACTGGGGAAGAAAAGAAATTAAACGTGTTCTAAGTTTCTGGGAAGTCACTTCTGGAAGAGAGATCTCTAAATATCGAAAAAAAATTGTGAACATAAATAAACACATGGCATAAAGTAGGTCTAGTTGCAATAATAATACAGTAAGAGAACAGTTAGTTTGGATCATTAAAAAGGCTTCTTGGGGTAAAGAAACAAAGTAAAGTGAGGAATATAAAGTTTCGGGGGAACATATTTTATATACAATGTAATATATAGATTTTAACAACGCAGTTTGACAAAGAAATGCACAAATGTTAAATGGACAATTTGATAAATTTTGAGAAATGCATATACCCATGTAATCACCCCAATCGAAATACAAAACATTTTCATCATCCTATTAATTTCCTTTACCACTTACCAACAATCCCCCTTACTTCTCTTATCTCTTGCAGGGAACTACTGTTCTAATTTCATAATCACAGCTCAGTTAAAGAGCATAGGCTTCTGAATTATCAAACCTGGGCTCAAATTTCAGCTTAACACATACTACATGCCTGACCATGAACAAGACTTAAAGTCTTTGAGCCTCCTTTTCTTCAACTATGTAATAGGAACAATAATATCCCTAAATTACAGGTAGGTGTGAAGATTAAATTAGGTCATATATATAAACTTAGAGTATTTGGTGGGCACATACTGCTTAGGTAATGAGTAAAACCTTCACTTTAGACTAATTTATGAGAAAGGGTTAAAACAGACAATACAAAGTGTTAGAGAGATGTGTGTCTCTGTGAGCATATAGTCTCTTGGGGATAGAGGGTGGGTGTGAGGCACTTGCTGGGAGAATGCAGAAGAGAAAATAGTATCAGCACCTCATTACAACAAGAGATGATACAATGTATGCAGGACATTTTTATAACTGTTTTGCATAATTGAGCTCATTTAATCCTCCTAACACTATGCAATCATTACTATTATTGTTATCTCCATTCTATAGACAAAGAAACTGAGGCATAGGAATTTTAGGCACACTGTCCAAGGTCACAAGTCTAGCAAGAGGCTGAGCTACCATTTGAACACTCAGACAATTTGGCCCTAGAACCTTGTTAATGTGCTTTCAACCACTATGCAATATTATCTTTTAATTACAAATAATTGTACAAAAGGATAAGAAAGCATCTTTCCTTTTAAGAATATTTATATAAATATGCTAACTCTAGCTTTTGTTACTAGTGTAATGCTATTAATTAACCTTTATTAGCTTTGTTTTTCTTTTTTTTTTTTTTAACACTTATTCATGTCTTGGCCAGTAGATTAAGATGAATTTCACAATTAATGAGAGCTACTAACTGTCACCAATTAAGATGCTCCCTTAGGATGTAAACATCTTTCCATTAGGATTGTGAGCACTTTGGTTCCTGAAAAATCTAAGAAATTAATTGCTCCTAATTCATTTGACATACTATGTGATTTATTTGCAAATCTCACACTTATTATACCTGCTTCAATTTCTCATAAATTAATATTTACTTTTTAAAATTTTTTTTATCTTCAGTACATTAAATTTACCCATAAAAAATTCTAAAAATGTACAAGTTTTTCTTTTTTAACAAAGTATAACGAAACATAAAAACTCCAAAAACAGAATACTTGACATTTACAATTAAAAATCAAATTAGCAGAATATTAAATGTTTACAAAACTACATCTTTAAAAAATATTTATAAAGATACGTGCAGTTTTGTAGAATCGACATAAAAGAATGGCTCAAAAACGGGAGAATTTTTCTTCATTCCTAAAAAGAAAGTATGTCCAATAGAAGCTGTGAAGATTCTTGAGTGCACAAGGTTTGTTTTCGGTTTCAGTACCAAAGCCTTATCCTTTTTGTGCGTGTAAGAACTTACACTTGTTCATTTAAGAAACAAGTGGCGAGGGCCGACCACAGCACATGAAGTTGCAGCTGAGCACGGGTGACCTCTACCCCTCCTTGGTCAATAGTGTAATGGGAACGCTGACCCTTGGCCTCAACCAGCACAGTATGTACTTTTCTAGAATATGTCAAGTGCTGCTTAAAGAAGCTCACTTTCATCAGACCTGTGGTACTTGTGACAATTCGGCCTCGACAGAGCTTACTGCTTTAAACGTCACCGGATTCAGTCTTTGGGCGCTCTGGGCGCCGCGGAGACGAAGGCCGACCCCACACTGGTCCCGCAGGACCGTTTCCTGGGGTTGCGGGTGAGTGGGCGGGAGGCGGCTTCCCTTAAACCCCGAAGACACCCCGACGTGCAATGCCGCCAGCTGTCAGCCTGTAAAACCAGCAAGGCCTCAAGCGAGGGACAAGCCGGTGACAGGGAGCGAGGAGGGTGCCGGGAATACTTTACTTTTTCCCCTGATATTCTGCCAGTTTGAGATTTAAAGAATGAATATTTTTAAATATTTAAATATTTAAACTAAGAAGAATCCGAAAGTCACTTTGCACTCTCCTTTTAGTAATAGATTTGACTCATCTGATTTTTTCTCTGATGAAATACATCCTTATTATTGGTAATTATCTTTATAATAGCAGTACCTTTCTTTACATTGATTTGCATCTTATAAAATGCTTATAGAGATATCTAATTCAGTCTTCATGATAAGCTTGTGTAGATAAGCAGAACAAAAAATTTTTCTTTCCTGTCAAGGACTGAATCATGTTCCCTACAAAAGACATTCTCTTTTATTTAATTAGAGGAGTTGTGGTTTTAAAGAACAATCATGCATAAAATAAGGATGTGCACACACCACACCACCACCAACACCCTGCATTGGTGTGGAAAATTTGTTACAATTGAGGCTAGCACATTTTTACAGCTTTACTATTAATTAAAGTACATGGTTTAACTTAGGGTTCACAGTTTGGGTGCTGTAGCCCCATGGAGGTTTTTTTTTTTTTTTTTATTTTTTTTATTTTTATTCTGTTACCATATATACAATCCAACATTTCCCTCTTTAATCATATTCAGGTACATTTTAGTGCTGTTAGTTGCAGTCACAATGTTGTGCTACCATCACCACCATCCATTACCAAAATATTTTCATTATTCTGAACAGGAACCCTGTTTATTTTAAGCCTTAATTTCCCATGCTCTGTCCCTGACTCTATGAGTTCCCTTATTCTAATTGTTTCAAATCAGTGAGCTCGTGAGCTATTTGTCTTTTTGTGTCTGGCTTATTTCACTCAACATGGTGTCTTGAAATTTCATCCATGTTATAGTATGTATCAGGACTTCATTCATTTTTATGGCCGAATAATATTCCATTGTATGTATATATCACATTTCATTTATCCATTTACAGGTTGATGGACACTTGGGTTGCTTCCGTCTTTTGGCAATTGTGAATAATGCTGCTATGAACATCAGTGTGAAAATATATGTATGAGTCCTTGCTTTCAATTCTTTTGGGTATATACCTATTAGTGGGATTTCCAGGTCATATGGTAGCTCTATACTTAGCTTTCTGAAAAAACTGCCGGACTGTCTTCCAGAGCAGCTGCACCATTTTACGCTGTGTTCAGCAATGCATAAGTCTTCCTCTTTCTTTGCATCCTCTCCAACACTCGTTATTGTCTGTTTTTTAATAGCTGCATTCTAATGGGAGCTTTTGATTTGCATTTGCCTGATGACTAACGATGCTGTGTGTCTTTTCAGGCCATTTGTATATGTTCTTTGGAGAGATGTCAGTTCGAGTCTTTTAACTACTTTTAATAGGGCTTTTTTTTTTTTTCTTTTTGTTGTTAACCTGAAGAATTTCTTTATATATTCTGGATATTAACCCTTTATCAGATATGTGGTTTCCAAGTATTTTCTCCCATTATGTAGGTTGTCGTTTTATTTTCCTGATAAGGTCTTTGAAGGCAAAAATGTTTTTAAATTTGATGAAGTCCCCTTTACCTATTTTTTCTTTTATTGCTTGTGCTTTGGTTTAAAGTCTAAGAAACCGTACCTAACACAAAGTCATGAAGATGCTTCCCTACATTTTCTTCTAGGAGTCTGATAATTCTGTCTCTTATATTCAGGTCTTTGATCCATTTTGAGTTGATTTTTGTACATGGAGTGAGGTAGAGGTCCTCATTCTTTTTTTTTCTTTTTTTTTTTTGCAAGTGGAGATCCACTTTTCCCAGCACTATTTATTGAACAGACTATTTTTTCCCAAGTGAGTGGTCTTTGCAACCTTTTCAAAAATCAGGTAGCTGTAAATGTGATGGTTAATTTCTGAGCTCTCAATTCTATTCCACTGGTTTATATATCTGTCCTTCTGCCAGTACCATGATGTTTTGATTACTGTGGCTATATAACACATTTTAAGATTGGAAGTGTGAGTCACCCAACTTCATTCTTCTTTTTTTTTCCAGAGTGGCTTTAGTTATTTGGGGCCCCTTATCCTTCCATGTAAATTTGATGATTGGCTCTTCCATTTCTGCAAAGAAGGTTGTTGGAATTTTTATTGGGATTGCATTGAATTTATCAATTCTTTTGGGAAATAGTTACATCTTAATGATATTTAGTCTTCTAATCCATAAACACGGAATGTTCTTCCATTTATTTAGGTCTTCTTTGATTTCTTTTAGCACTGTTCTGTAGTTTTCTGTGTACAAATCCTTTTCATCCTTGGTTGGATTGTGAATAGAATTTTTTTTATTGATTTCTCATTCTGATTGTTCATTGCTTGTATATAGAAACACTACTGATTGTTGGGTGTTGATCTGGTACCCTGCCACTTGCTGAATTCATTTATTAGGTCTAAGAGCTTTTTTTGTGGATTTTCCAGGATTTTCTTTGTGTAGAATCATATCATCTAAAAACAGGGAAAATTTTATTTCTTCCTTTCCATTTTGGATGCATTTTATTTCTTTTTCTTGCCCAATTGCTCTGTCAAGATCTTCCAGTACAATGTTGAATAACTGTGGTGACAGTGGGCATCCTTGTCTTGTTCCTGATCTTAGAGGGAAAGCTTTTAGTCTTTTATAATTAAGTGGGATGTTAGCTGGGGGTTTTTCATATATGCTCTTTGTCATGTTGAGGAAGTTTCCTTTTATTCCTAATGTTCTAAGTGTTTTTATCAAGAAAGAATGCTCAATTTTGTCAAATACCTATGTTCTTAACCTTAATCTGTGTTTCTGTGGGCATGAACCCATTTGCAAATAGGACTTCTGAAGATATTGTTAGTTAAGGTGAGGCCTAACTGAGTCAGCATGGGCCTTAATCTGTATGACTGGAAACCTTATTAAGAGAAGAGACTCAGATATAGTCAATCAGAAGAAATGGAATCAGAAGTCCCAAGGAGCCAGATAGGAGAACGGTCTCCATGTCAAGGAGGACTGCCATCACTGGAATACTACTGACATGGAGGAAAAACATGGCCTTGTCCACATCTTGATTTTGGTCTTCTAACTTTCTAAACTTACGTATGAGCTATTCTAGTTTGCTAATGCTGCCGGAAATCCTCTGTTAGCTGGGAAGGCATGTGGCTGGCGTTTTCTCCATAGTTCTGGTTTCAAAATGGCTTTCTCCCAGGATGTTCCTCTCTAGGCTGCAGTTCCTCAAAAATATCCCTCTTAGTTGCATTGGGATATTTGTCCTCTCTCAGCTTCTCTGGAGCAAGAGTCTGCTTTCAATGGCCGTCTGCAAACTGTCTCTCATCTGTAGCTCCTGTGCTTTCTTCAAATTGTTCCTCTTGGCTGTAGCTCCTCTTCAAAACATCACTCACAACTGCACTGAGTTCCTTCTGTTTGTCAGCTCATTTATATGGCTCCACTGATCAAGGCCCACCCTAAATGGGTGGGATCATGCCTCCCTGGAAACTATCTCATCAGAGTTATCACCCACAGTTGGGTGGGGTGCATCTCCATGGAAACAATCAAAGAATTACAATCTAATTAACACTGATAGGTCTGCCCACACAAGATTACATCAAAGATAATGGCATTTGGGGGGACATAATACATTCAGACTGGCACATGAGCCAATAAATTTCTGCTGTTTAAAATAGCCCATTGTGTGGTATTTGTCATAGCAACCCTGGCAAACTAAGACGTTGTCTTCAGATAAGTGGTCAAACTTTAATGATTAAACGATTCATCCATAAGTCACAATATATAGTGACAAGCTAACACCAAAGCTGGGATCTTGTGATTCTAAATCTGATGGGCTTTCCCCTCTCCCACATGCGTGATGGCAGGAGTTAGACTTTCTTCCACAACTTTTCTTTGTGTAAAACATAACTGTACATCTGTTGGAACTTAGTAAGTGTTTAATAATTAATAAAATTTTTGGAGGCTTTGGTATATAATTTAAGGGCATAATAGTTTGCTCTGTGTAGATAGATAGTAATGGACCATGATTGGAGAGTTATTAGGAGGCCATACTTGCCTCTCAAAATGTTGTTCATATTTGAAAAACTGTCATCATCAATGTAATCATTTAGGTAAAGGCTTTTGTCCCCCATGAAAACAAAAATGTTACAATAGAATAGCAGAAACTTGGAGAAATATGCCTGTGAGGGAAAGGTCCTGGCAGAAAACAGATGGTGTACTCAATTTGGGTAATTTGCCCACTAACACTCTGAAACTTGTCCTATCATAATGATCCCCACCCATTTTTTCAGTTGAAGAAACTGGCACCAAGGTGGCTTAAATAATTTTTCCAAAATTTGTTAAATAACTTTCCCCATAATACATAGTTTAGCTGCGATTGTTTCCCAAATGATCCAAAACCTGGGCCAGTGGCATGTTGGTAAACTGGCTTTCTTAAAAACAAAACAAAGCAAAACACCTGAGCTGCAGTGTTTACCGATTTCAGTGGTATAGATAGGTCCACTAAGGCAGATTTCAAGCAACCAATGATGATTTAACAAGTGGCTTTCAAAATTCCTTAACATTTAACAATTGGTTCTTGTGACCAGTATGAGCTAACTTTGTCACACCACTGCCTGGAAACCTGCTCTTAACCATTACATGCTACTGCCATTTAAAGAAAACTAGATCACAGTTCTTATCTTCAAAATACTCACAGTCATACAAGTAATAAAATTCTAACAATTTATTAAAATTTAAAAATATATGTGTATTGAATGCCATTTTTGGTAAGAATTCACTGGAAAATAGTCATGTTAAACTTTGAGGGATTAATTTTTACTTGTTAGCCTTTTGGATTCAGTCAGATGGATATACCCATGGTTAATGAGTTATGTACCCCAAATTAGACATGTTTTTTGTCTTAATCCACATTTTTTGGGTATGAACCTATTATGGATAGGATATCTTGAAGATATTGATTTTTTGCTTTGTTTGGGGTAAATGAGGGTGGGCCTTACTCTGGATTATTGGAGTCCTTTAAAAGCAGAGGAAATTTGAACATAGGGAGAGAAAACCACAGGGAAGAGCCAGGAACAGAAAGCCAGAAGCCAGAAGCTGGAAGCCAATGGAACCCAGAAGAGAAAAAAAGAGAACATAATCATGTGACTAGGATAGAGAAGGAATCCCAAGGATTGCCACAGACAGTACCAGAATACCGCAGTCTTGGGGTGAAAACATTGCCTTTCTTATGCCTTGATTTTGGACTTCTCTTATCCTCAGAAAAGTGACCAATAAATTCCCATTGTTTAAGCCAAAACCAGTATGTGGTATTTGTGCTAGCAGTCTAGCAAAATATGACAGATTCCAAAGGCATTTTTTTTTTTTTTTGCTATCTTTACTTCACACACTGTTCCTGCTCTGTTTTAGTCTACAAGCCTGGTATTTGAGTTCCCCTAGATTTTCTTATTCAGAATCTGATTATTGATGAATTGACTTTGCATTCCTGGTTTTATGTCTCTGACTTTGTCACTTGTTCTGGTTTTGTCTGCATCCAAATTTAGATGCTGATTTCCCATTTTAATCCTCATTTCTTATCTGGTAACCAGAACATCACCATATTTAATGTCAAGGTAGTTGCCTAACTTATGGAATGAGTTTAGGTCCATCTTGATAGGTGTGCAGAATATTTTCAAAAGCAAGTGTAGTGAAAGAGATAGAAAAGTAAAAGAAAGCACAAGATATAAAGTGGATTGATTGCAATTTGGGAAAAGGTGGCTGGCCCATTGTAGATATGGGAAAAGTGGTTTTTTGGAAAGAGTGGGTAAACAGGGCAGCCAAGGGTCAAATGCCCAGTGAGAGGGATGTGGGAACTGAATTTACAGGAGTTGAGGGCCTAGTGTCAATGACCTGTATTTATAATTTTTCTTTTGGATTGTTTCCCTTCCAGTTCTAATGCACTTTTTGTCAGACTCTGAGACTCAACATACTCTTACAGCAGGCTTTTAGGAAGAAAAGAAATCAAATTTTAAGCTCCTATTTAAAATTTGCACATTTCAGCATGCCTGCTGTCAGTCAATTTCTACTGAGAATATGTTAACTATGCATTTGGGGTGTAGAATGAAGGATAGGCATGGCCCCAGTCTCAGTAGATTCCCACTCCAATGATGTCACTGCAGTAGAAACCTATAATTATAAATATAGAAACACCAAATGGAAGGATGGGCCAGCAAATGTCTTGCTTGAATAGAGAGGGTACTAGATGAATTTGTTGAGCTCTTAAAAAGGAGATGGTCCACGAGTTGTAATTTGAAGAAAAGAACAATACTATGGAATGGTGGTTAGCAGGAGGCAGATATGCCAGTGATGACATTCCTGACTGTTTTGGTTGTGGTAGCTAAGTTCTGACTTTGTTGTCTTTGGCCATGAACTTTTAAGGTTTTAAAATGGGAGTGGGGCTAGGTTTGGAGGTGGGAGTCCTATTAACTGCACTGGCTTTGCAATGGAAAAATTTGTAACATTTTGGTAATAGGATCACAGGGGTGAATTCAAGTGTAGGCTTCAAAGTCAACGAGACCATTCCAATGTTAGTAATCCTGCTCCCCAGTAGGACCCATGTATACTTATTGGGGGCAATTATCTATCATTGGTCTCTATGTTCTTATTCACTCAATAATATAATGCCCTGAAACTAAAAGATTGCAATATTACATTTCTATTTGATTAAACATATTGTATTTCAAAGAAAAGTGAACTCAAGTAGATATTTAAGGGAATGATCAGTTCATAGTTCCTGAAAAATGCATAGCAACAAGTCCAATAACTCTTGTATTTTTTTCTCCATGTATTTTCACCTTCTAAACCTATGCTCTTGATTTACGATCAGTGTGAAGACTCTCCAGTGAAATGCTTTGACTAAATAATTTTTATCACACATTTTTAATCAAGAATTTTGATGATTTCTTTAGTTTACATATATAACATAACACACACACACACACACACACACACACACACACATATATATATAATTTCCCCTTATGCTTCCTGTGTTTTAAATATAGCCAAGCCATAGGAGATTACCATTCTAGAAAGAGAAAAGATTTGAAATTCCAAGAATGCCTCCTTAAAACAAAGATTAAAAAAAAAAAATAACTTTGGCATGTCATGTCACTTTCCTACAGCTAAAATGTACCTACATTAATGAATTCCTTACTGAGATGTCCTTTACCTTGCATAAACATTGCATTACTCTATTAGCAACAAATTTCTATATGGAAAAATACAAAACAATTTAGAATAAAGCATTTTAAAATTGTGGAAACTTTGAAAAAGCAAAGCATGAGAAAATATTTTTATTTCTTTTTCTTTTCTTTTTTTCTAATTTTTATCACTGAGTCTACTATAGCTTGATTAAAGGAAACTATGAACTAAGAATAAAATAATCAGAGCTTCAAATCAAAGCATTGTAAGTAGGAAATCCCCATGAGACCTGGAACAAAAAGTGCCTAGTAGTAGCATAATCAATCATGAATATGTTATTTAAGTTAAAATATGGATGAATCCAAAGGGGAAAAAAATAAGCAATTTTAAAAAGAGAGAGAGAGAAGGAGGAAGAGAGGAAGTGAGGAGGGGAGGAAGGGAGGAAGAGAGGGAAGGAAGGGGGAAAGAAGGAAGGAAGGAAGGAAGGAAGGAAGGAAGGAAGGAAAAGACAAAGACTTTACCTCAGTCATAAATCCTGCTGGATTGAGTGATATGAATAAAACAGAATTATGAATTATTTACTAAATCCTTGGTTTCCTCATAACAAGTTTAGATTTTTGCACTCTCTGTTGTGGTTGTATATTTTGGTTTCCTTTTTCTTTTCATAATCCAATTCAACTTCTCCTACCCTTGTGAAAACCACATTGAGACAGTTGAGATGATTTATTTTCTTGAACCAAAAAAGAACTTGCAGTTGAATTCAACTGGTTCACTGGTTCCCCAAAGCATTCTGCAACCACAACAGGGTCCATGATAAATAGCTTTTGTGAGATTAGTGCCCCCTTCTTCGTATCTCTTCCTTTTTCATATTCCTTGGCAATTTTCAAAAGCAAATTTGATTCTTTTCTTTGATCCCAAGAGGGCACTAGTTACACATGATGTTGGCTGCTTGCCCTTTCCATGTTTGTCACTTATCTAAGCTTGATGGGCCTAGAGTAGAAAATCTTGTCTGTATTGCTAGAAGCCTCTGTGATACTAACAGTTCAATAACTGGTTAACATTTACTGAATGCTCTTCCTGTACTATCTCACTTAATTTTACCATAACTCTATGAGGTATGTTATATTATTATCCTCATTTTGTGAATGAAGAAGAAGAGGCAAAGACAAGTAAAGTTCTTTAAGATGATTAAACCATTTAAAATAATTTGCTATATTATACTTACAATTTCAATTATGTTTAGAAAAGGACTTTAAGGAAAAATTATTTAAATCTCTTGGAAAATCTTATTTCTATGAGTATTTATTAGTTGCATATGTTGTGTGTAAACATTTAAAGAACTATTGATTGAAGTTGGAAGGCATCTTAACTGTTAAGTGGACTTATAAAATTAATAAATTGAGCATTAAACAATAACAACAAAAAGAAATCCATAATGTACTGGGAGCAATATGACAGTCTCTAGTAAATTCAAGATATGAATAACTTATAATCCAGTCATTAGCTTTCTAGTCTTATTTTTTAAAATGCATGCTGGAATTTTGAGTGAGAATATATTATATATATGGATCATTAAGATGTTTTTACTGGAGGTTCTTTGTGGAATTACCCTACATCAGATTCATAACATTACTTAAGGGGTTTGTTTTTCTAAAAAATTATGAGTGTATTTTGAACCTTATCAGCTGCTCTTTCTGCTTCTTTTTAGATGACATATATGTTTTTCCTTTATTCTCTTAATGTAGTGTGGTGAATTACACTGATCAAATTTATGCTCTTTGAATAAATCCATGTTTTAATGTATTTGGTTGGAGTGCACATGCATGTACATGTGTGCACACACACAAACACAAACACACATCCTCCACTCATGTTTTGATGAGCTTTGTCTAGGGTTTTTGTATTTGTATTCATGATCAAGATTTTCTTGTAATTTTCCCTTTGGTAATGTTATTTTCAGGTTTTGGGATAAGGGTTGTGCCGGCCTCATAAAAAGTGCAGAAAGGTTACATAATGTTTATGTTATTTCTTCTTTAATAGTTTGCTAGAATTCACAAGTAAACCCATCTGTGTCTTAAGATTTCTTTGTGGAAAGGTTTTTTAAATTAGAATCAAATTTAAATAAACATAGTAGTGTTCAAATTTTCTATTTCTTTTCATATTTTGGTATAATTGATTTTTAAATGAATTTATTGATTTCATCTAAATTTTCATGTTAATTGGCATAAAGATGTTTTAAATATCATCTTATTTTAAAAAAATGTATAGTATCTTATGTGTCTGTCTTTATTTTTGATGTTGGGAATTTGTTCTCTCACTCTCTCTCTCTCTGTTTATTCCCTTGATCACTGTTGTTAATAAATGCAATTTATCTTTGTGAATAACTAACATTTGTATTTGTTTTCTCTATTTTAGATTTTTATATTTAATTAATTTCTGCTTTCATGTTTGTTTATTATTCCCTGCTTTTTTCTTTCTTTAGGTTTAATTTGTTATTCATTTCCTATCTGCCTGGGATGGATACTTAAAACATTGATTTTTCATCCTTTCCTATGCATTTAAATCTCTAAAGTTTCTTTTAATCACTATTTTAGTCCCTCAATTTTAATAAATTAAATATAAATAAATTTAATAAATCCCTCAAATTTATTGTTTTTACAAATGACACTTGGTTTTTCATGTAATTTTATTGATATATATTCATATACCATACAATCCACCCAAAGTATACAATCAGTGATTCACAGTATCATCACATAGTTGTGCATTCATCATCAAGATCATTTTTAGAACATTTGCATTACTCCAGGAAAAGAATAAAAAGAAATACCCCGTATACCTTACCTACCCAGCCCCACCTCCCTGCCATCATATTTCACTGTACCCAATTTAAGACTTACAATAGAGGTAGGTTAACTAAGACAACACAGTATTGTCAGAGACAGATGTATGGATCAGTAGAACAGAACAACATATCCAGAAGGAGATCTATACAAACACAGGCAACTGACATTTTTTTTCTTTTTTCTTTTTTTTTTTTTTTTGCTATATAATTATGCAATCATTATCAAAGATTAGGGCTACTGGATTACAGTTTGACTTTAGGTATTTTCTTCTGTAATTCGAAAACACTAGACACCAAAAAGGAATATCTGTGTAATGAGTCAGTAGTCACAATCATTTGTTAAATCCTAATTTCTCAGTTATACCTCCTCCCACTCATTTGATCATTTTCTCAATTTTCATGGATATCTGGGCAATGACCATTTTAACTTCTTCATGCTGGAAAGGGGTGTTGACCTATGAGATAGAAGAATGAAATTGGTTGACATTCTTGGAGAGACTGTTAACTTTGGGTTTTGGGACTTTTCTGGCATAGGATCAGTCTGGAGGCCCCACATTTCTGCAAAAATAAACTCACAAAGAAAAACTTTTATAGAGACTTAGATTTGAGTCCAGGGCACTCCCTAGAGTTTTTGGGAATACTGTTGGTTGGGGCTTGATGTACCATGGTAGTTTGCAATACCAAGCTAAAGCTTGCATAAGAGTAACTTCCAGAATGACCCCTAGTACATCCTTCAGATTTTGATATACACGATTTTCATTGTAATTTAGTTGAAAATACTTTCTGGCTTTTATTTTTATTTCTTCTTTGAAACATGGTAATTTACAAGTTTATTGTTTAATGGCCAAAAATTATCCCAGCATATAATCAATATAGGTAAATATTGCATATGAACTTGAAAAGGAATTGGATTCTTCTGTTAATTGATGTAGTATTTTTAATATACGTATGTTAATGAGATTCATTTAATTTTGATTATCAGATCAATATCATTAATGATATTTTTTCCTTCATGTTCTACCAGCAATTGAGTGATGCACGTTAAAATCTCCCATTATGATTACAGAACATTATGGATTTGTTTATTCCATTTTTTGGTTCTGCCAAATTTCACTTTATGTATTTCAAGACTATGTAATTAGTGTAAATATATAAACTTTTTATCTTTCTAGTTGACTGACTCTTTTATTATTACAATCTGACACTTCTTATATCTAGTAATTCTTTTCCCCATGAAGTCCACTTTTTTTTGATACAAGTACAGCTACAACATCTTTCTATTGGTTCTTAAGAATTTTACTATCTATATATCTTTTTATTTTCAAGTTTTCTTCATCTTATTTAAAGTGTGTCTCTTGTAAACAGTTTATATAGATTTAATGCAGTTTGATATTCTTTGTCTCTTAATAAGAATAATTGTTCTGTTTATATTTAATGTAATTGCTAGTCATTTGGATTTATTATATTTCCCTGTTTGTTTCACTTGATCTATATTCTTGTTTTCCCTTTCTGGATTAAATAAATGTTTGTTTGTTTTTTAATCACTTCATTTGTCCCTCTGTATTAGATGCTATTGGTGCCTTACCCAGTTCTCCTTTCCTGGGCAAGTTTATCAAATCCCCATCTGCTGAGAGTGTAGCCTTCTAATGGCTCAGAGCTATACCCTTCTATGAAGAATTGACCTCTACCAATGGAAATCCAAATGACCAAAAATTCCTGAGGTTAGCCAGCCCCCAAGGATGTGGCAAGCAAAGGATGACTGAAATGGTAGTGTACAACAACCTGAACCCCTGGTCTCAAGGTTTAGATCAAGTCTGCCACCATTAGTGCTCAAGAACACACTGTTGGAACAATCTGAGACAAGAGTACCCCCGAAACTACGTCTTTGATTTGATTATTCCCCTGCTTCATCCTGCTCTGCTCATTTACTCACAGGTTTACCAGCCTCAGTAAATAACCTGCACAGAATCCCCATCTCAGGCTCTACTTCTAGGGATTCTGAGCTAAGGTGCATGATAGCTATACAGTCCTTTACTTTTCTTTGAGTGACTATCCTAGGATTACAATTTCATCCTTCACTTTGAACCTACTATCAATTAATCCTATTAGAATATATAGAGAACTGCATGTGACTTAGAATAATTTAACTCAATTTATCCCTCCTCTTCTTTTGCTCTTATTTTTGTCATGCATATTAATCTATACCCTTATTGATATCATTTTGTCTGCTTGTTCCATTAACTATTGAAAGATGCATGTTGAAGTCTTCTTCAATAAATTATTTCCATAAGAATCTCCATCTCAGGCTCTGTTTCTATGAAATCTGACTCATGACGCTATTTATTAGTATATCTGCCAGGTGTTCTTACTTTTTTATGCAGTCAATATTCACTTTGATTTACTCCCTTATTTACCCTTTCCAGTTAGGACCACAGGCCTTCAGACTTCTAGTTTGAACTTCAGAAGGTAGGATTTGCTCCTGTAGATATCTGATTGATGGGTACTGTATAGACACTATTTTGCAGAGGACAGCCTTTCCATGCTCATTCAAACTATAGGTAAGTGTGCACTGGAGAACAGGATAATGAATACTCTCTTTTTTTCTGGCTGCGGCATGCCCTACTCACTCCTTTAACTAGCAGTGTCTCGTTGGTTGCAGCAGCTTTGCAAATGAGCATTGAGATAGACAGACTGGGAATTTTCTCCTCAATTTGCCTGAACAAGTGTTTGTGGATATGGGAATAAATAGAGAGATCAGAGGTATGTCTTTATGGCCATTCATTTTACAAAATCCCAAGTATCTGTGCAATGGTGCCTCATCTAATTCTTTGTTAGTAAGACCAGTGTTCTTTTTTGCAACTAGAACATTCTATTTCAGATAATTTGTAAGCATATATCCAAGGGCCTTTAGGATAACCTACATCTTTCACAATGTACCAAGGTTGAAGAAGGCAGCAGTGATGTACCAACCCTAGCAATATGATTGACATGTCTTGGCCTCATGGAAATTTGCTGAGCCTTTTTTCACAATGTCATCCTACTCTGTACTTATATTTTATCAGTTCACTTCTTCAGAACTGTGAAACTGCAGAAAAAGGGGAAAAGCTTCCCTGTCCTGGATGCATATCATACAGACTTCTGCTGTATATCTTATCACAAGGAATTCACTAAGGGTAGGAGGCCAAATTCAAACTTAGAAACATTGTACTGTGTTCAAGAAATCAAGTAATCTTGAACATTTTCTAAAAGCTATGCAAGTCAGTATTAATTTTCCAGAAGGCACTACTGTGGAAAACGGATATTATAAACAACAGCTTATAGATATTGAGAGTCAACATAAGCTGGTTGAATGTCCATAGAAACATAAAAAATAAATGAATTTGAAAAATATTTCTGGAAAATAATAGCCAATGTTTGGTGATGCTTTTGACATATGGAGTAGAGGGAAAAAATGTGGTTAGAAATCTCAAGAAAAATAGATGATTCCTAAATTGACTAATAATTGCAACTATCTTAGTATGTACTGAGGGAGTTAAAAAAAAATTAATGAGCATAGGATATATTTTGAAATTCTTTTACTCTTTTTCCAATTGTTTTGCTCCTAAACATGATGATATGTAATTTTGATTAAAAAAGAAGAAACAATCAGGTTTCTTTCTATGCCAAATTTGTTATTATCTGGTTGCTATGACAATCCCTTTTGACAGATTTTTTTTCTCTTTTGTGGATCTCTCTCTCTCTCTCTCTCTCTCTCTTTGATGTGATAAAAAGAGTTTTCCTAGGTAAGGACTTTGATTTCTTTATGCTTAAAAATTTTTAAAAAATAAAAATGCATCCAGATAAAGTCTCTGCATTCTGGGTGGCATGTCTTATTTAATATTTGAAATAAAAAAGTTGATATCTCCTGTAAAAAAAAAAAAAAAAAAAAAGAATGAAGAAGCAGGTGTTTTGGAGACAATCTAAATTTGTACCTCTTCCATATTGTGTGAACTAATTGCATCCTCTTCCATGGTTTTCGGCACATAAAGATTTATTTCTTCTCTTGATTTTGGTCCTATTATTTTGTTATAGATGGTATTAAAAAATATAACTTCCTTAGATCTCTGCTTCTCTTGAGAGGTGTGTATTTTAAAGAGGCTACTGGACTGTGAGTTATGAATCTGTATTCTGGTCCTGATTTTGCCAGAAAACAAACTGGTCTGACCTTAGATAAGTCACTTGACCCCCATAAGCTAAGACTTCTCCCTCTCTAAAATGAGGTTGTTGAACCATATGGGTCTTCCCAGCTTTAAAACAATGTAACCCTTTGTGCAGTCTCCTTTTCATTGAAATAGTTATTATCTTTTTCCTAAAGTGTTTCTACAGAATTCCCTTATGGCATCTATGAAATTGTATTCAACTAACTCAACAAATGTTTATTGAGTTTCTTCAATGTACCAAGCACATGGTTCACATCCCTCCCGGTGAACTAAAGTCATATGAATTCTTCCAGAGAAACTTAATGTGCACAGCGACATCATTTATGGAGAGTGTAGAGATAACCTTAGCTGATCTATTTAAAACAGAAGATGGTAATAATTATATTGTATGATATTGAGTTTGCTCTGTCCAGATGTCTCCAAATGTATTGCTTTTTGTGATAATAACTGGTTGAGTACTTCTCAAACTTGAGCCTGTATCAGAATTGCCTGTGGGACTTTTTGAAACACTGAGACCTTCCCACAGAATTTCTGATTCAGTAGGTTTGGGATGTGCCTAAAGAATTAGCATTTCAAACTATTTTGTAGGCAATGTTTAGGCTGCTGGTTGTGGTCTTGTGACCACACTTTGATAGTCAATCTGTAGTGCTGTTGTTGTTATTTTAAATTTTGAGGCATTTCCCAAACTGTGGCTAGGTTCTGCCTACATAGGTATAAATGTATGTTTTTGGAAGCCATCTGCTAATGTCAGCAGATGTGTGGCCATGTGGATTATATAACACTCCTTGTTGAATAAAGAAACTGCTTTTCATTCGGTTACCAGTTTTGAATAAGAACATGCATTCTTTTTTTTTTTAATTAATTTTATTGAGATATATTCACATACCACGCAGTCATACAAAACAAATCGTACATTCGATTGTTCATAGTACCATTATATAGTTGTGCATTCATCACCAAAATCAATCCCTGACACCTTCATTACCACACACACAAAAATAACAAGAATAATAATTAAAGTGAAAAAGAGCAATTAAAGTAAAAAAGAACACTGGGTGCCTTTGATTGTTTGTTTGTTTCCTTCCCCCATTTTTCTACTCATCCATCCATAAACTAGACAAAGGGGAGTGTGGTACTTATGGCTTTCCCAATCTCATTGTCACCCCTCATAAGCTACATTTTTATGCAATCGTCTTCAAGATTCATGGGTTCTTGGTTGTAGTTTGATAGTTTTAGGTATCTACCGCCAGCTACCCCAGTTCATTAGAACTTAAAAAGGGTTGTCTATGTTGTACGTAAGAGTGCCCACCAGAGTGACCTCTCAGCTCCTTTTGGAATCTCTCTGCCACTGAAGCTTATTTCATTTCCTTTCACATCCCCCTTTTGGTCAAGATGTTCTCCATCCCACGATGCCAGGTCCACATTCCTCCCTGGGAGTCATATTCCACATTAGAACATGTATTCTTATATCTAAGTTTATATATAATGCAAATATGAAAACATAGGAAAATCATATCCAGAGCTCAACTTTTATGTTTTTATTATGCAATACATCCACTCAATATGACTTTTTATCAAAGTTATTCTAGAAATGTATTAGAATTTTAATTGTAATTGCTATGCATGTAAGAAGCAATTTTTCTTTTTTAATAGTAACATTGTCTCTTGTGAATAAGAAAGCTTCTCTGTAGTTGGCTTGCAAACAGATACATTTTTAGTCATTGGCTCCTATATATAGAATTTAAGATATCCATATGCTTCCAAATATCTATGTATTTGGCATAAGATACCTTGATCATTTGTATTTCCCTTTTCATTCAGGAATTCATGGGCTTGTGGTCTCGTGAAAGGACATGTCTCTTTTCTAAGGATTAGTGACACAAACCCCAGTCCAAACAGGAAGGGTTATTAGATTTAATCTAGTACAACCTTCAAAAATTGCAAAAAGAAAACTGAGGTCAAAGACGTGGAGAAAATTTACCCAAATCAGCCAAATTGTGAGTCCTCGCTTGAATTATAACTTAATTACTCTGATACCCAAACCAGTTGTCTTGCCACAACTCTGTAATGTTTCCCCAATTTATATTGTTCTCAGATGATACAATGTTTTTCTCTGCTCTCTCCCAGATCACTGGACAGTCCACAGCCACCAAAACAGAGACTAACTAGCTCACAACTCATGGCTTTGGTGTAGACTGTTGAAGGTGTAAATCTGATTTAAACAGGTTACAAATGTGTCTATGTATTCACAGCTATGTATGACTTAATGACCTTACATTCATATACATCTCCCTTTGTAAGTTGATCTGTCTCCAATTAACATCACGTGTTTCACAATGAGTGCTCTATAATATTTATGTGACAGCACATTTATTCATGTTACCTTAATTTGATTACCTTCTGTGATAGAATACAAAAATGGCAACAAATTCTTCCCTCCCCTTCTATTGCTGTGAGTTTTAGCTCCTCCTATCAAGAGATGGAATGTATTTCCCCATCTTTTGAATCAATATTGGCTTTGTGACTTGTTTGGTCATAGAATGTAGTGGAAGTGATGTTGTGGAAGTTCTGAGCCAGGATCTCAAAGACCTTGCATAGCCACCAGGTGGCCTGCTGGAGGGCAAGAGGACAGTGGAAGTACTACCTGATGGCCAGCCTGTCTCCAGATAACCTGGCAGCTGATATACACAAGAAGGAATCTTACCAAGGCCAGACAAAATAACCCAACTGATCCCAAACCAAATTGCTAACTCTTGGAATCATGAGCTAAACAAATGGTTATTTTTTTTGGCCACCAAGTTTGTTTGGTAGTGTGTTAGACAGCAATGGATAAATGATGCATATGCCTTCTGAAACAAATTCATAATTGTTTTAGCAATTCAGCTCACTGAGTTTTGACGGCACATGGCAGACAATATTTCCCAGCTGCTCTTTTAGCTAGGTAAGCTCATGTAATCTGGCTAAGGGGATGCTAGGATAAGTGAGGTGAGAAATTTCCAGGTGACATACTTTTACAAAAGGCCGCTTGCCCTCCCCTTCTACTTTCTACTTTCCAGCGGACAAAGACATGAAGATGGTGATTTCTTTGATTATATGAATGAGGAGGATACTCTAGCACAATCAGATTGAGGAAGTCTGGACTCCTGAATGGCCTCATAGAGCAGAGCTACCCTCATTCTCTGCACTGCCACACGCTTAGACTTTTATGTAAGAGAGAAACTACTTTTTAAGGCCATTGCTATTTTTATCTTTGTTAAAGAAAACTAATACACTTTCTTTATCGATATAAAATCAAACTATTTATCATTGGATGAAAACTCAATTGTATGAAAGCATATGATTTAAAGTGATAAGAATGTTAAGATTTATTTTTGAATTCTTTTACCCTACACCCCCATAGAACAGAATTCTCTGAAAATAGTTTAGTGGCCAGAATTTGTCATTTATTATGCTCCAGGCACTGGACTAACTATGAATATGCATTATCTCACTTAATTCTCAAACAAACTTATGAGACTCTGATCTGTAAATTGAGGTTTATATAAGATCAATAACTGACCTGCTGTCACATACATATTAAATGATGGAACAAGAATTTGAAACAAGAAATTTCTGGTTCTAAAACCAAAAGATAAATGGTGAATGAGATCCCAACTTTGCAAAGCTTTCTCCGTTACAGATATTTAAAACATTGTATGTCAGTTGATAGCTAAAGCAGTTTTTTGAAGAAAACAATTAAATTTCCATTTTTGCATTTTATATTTGCATATTTGAGAAAGCTTTATTGACCTGTAATTTACCAAATAATTGTCTTAATTCTCCATTTTTCCAATACTGTGCCTATCTGATATGACCTAATTTTTGGCAGCAGGTATTTTCTACCATCCTGATGAGCAGTTGTGAGACAATTGAGCTTGATATTTTGTTCCAAAATGATAATAATGTAAGTGAAAAAGCTGGATGTATCATTTTTTATATGATTAATTCAATTGCACAAAATAGTTCTGTATAATGACGAAGATTAAAATTGAGTAGTCATGGATCTTGGGTAAGTTGGCTACATCACGATCAGGGCTTCCTTATAACTTTCTTATCATACTGTGCTGCAGTTGTGTTACTACACCTCAAGAGCCACTGCATTTTGAGATGGAAATCAGAGTTTGGCATTATTATGAGGATTGTATCTGTGTATTTGTCTATGTGGAGATACAGATATAGCTACAGGTGTAGGTATATCCAACCACATCCATATATCTACTCTGACCATAAAAATCTCTTTTTTTTATCACAACAGAATTGCACAGTCTGGCGGCAATTAACTATTCTGTTCAGGGCCTTCCTGTTGTGGGTTGTGGCAGGTCAGGTTTCTGGAACATTGTCAGAGCTAGGACAGAAGGCTTTAACCACACCTGCCGATGCTGTGAACAAAGGGGCATTGCATTTACACAGTGGTTTTCATCACAGGGTATCAGTTAGCTTCAAAGGGGAATGCAGAGCTCCTATTCACAGCCTAGGAGAATGCTTCTCTTTGCAAAGCTCAGCATGTGACTCACCTATATTCAATGTCATATGGCACCCTCCTATTTCAATCCCAAAAGGGCCAGGAAAAGTGATTTTCTATGTTACATCCCCAAACCCTCTCTGCCCATTGTAAATGTGAGAGATAGTTCTACATAATCACATCAGGAAGGAATTATAGAATGTCCAATTGACTGAGTACAAAAATGACTTTCATTTGGAAGTATATTAGACAGTTCTTATTTGGTTAAAATAAGGACAAGCAGCAATGCAAGCCAAATGGAGCTATTTAAAGGGAGCATGTAGAGGCTTCACTGGAGAAGCTATATTTTTAGCAGGACAGTCCTCAGAAAACAAGATTATTATTTTGACAAAATAGCTTCATTTTCTTTACAAGAATCTGTGTGGAAGATTGACTGAGTTATTAATTGATTTTTTTTTTTAAGATTTCTCATCTCTCTAAGGGTATTTCTTCCAGGCAACTAGTGCCCCAGACTGTTTCTAATTCCTCATCATCAAATCTATTTCCCACACCTCAGAAATATCTAAATGTGTCCCATGTATCATGGTAGTATTGTGTAAAATGCAACCTGACAGGAATATTTAAAATTGTTCAGAACAGCTCAGTAGGAACTGGTGTGACTTGTGCTGGCTGTCTGCAGTACAGAGTGTGCATGTTTTGGCTTTTTTGTACTCAATTTGAAAATGAAGTTGAGGATTCAGACATTGCAGGTGGTCCTTTCTGGTCATATCAGTACAAGCATACAAGCAAGCAAAAGCCCAGCAATGAGAAGGAGACAATGGGGTTGACTGTTTGGCATTGCCCAGGCATAGATACAGCTGCTTAGGCTTTATTTCACAGCACAGAGTAAGTCTCAGGAAATTTCCTCATAAAAAGACAAAGAATGAGCACAGGGGAGTCTTAAATAAGAGGAACAGAATCTGAGAGGTGTCAGTATAAGAGGTTTTGAACAAAAGAAAATGAAACAATGATCACCTTAAGAATCTGAATTAACTTGTGCTTTTCTAATTGAGTACATGGGAAAAAGAAAACAATGAAAAAATAAGAAGTACTGGTTTAAATAAGAGATGAAGTAAAGAGGTTGTGTTGTTGGGAAAGATGAGAATGCAAAAGGAAAAATTCTGGTTTGGTGTTCACGAATTTGAAATTATATCCAGAAAGTGCTTCCATTTTCAGTAAATGATGACATTTTTCTTTCTTTTTATGAATAGTTCCCAGAAAATTAATCATTTAATGCATACATTTAATGCACATTTATTAAGGGTTTATTATGCACAAAGTCCTTTATCACCATTGTATATATTTTTAAGGGCCCTCCCATAATTGAAACAGAACCTTAGAACTTGTGTTCTAGGCCTGATTCTTTCAAGTTATTATGAATTTTGAATAAATTACCTAATTTATCTCAATTTCAGTTTCCTAATATTAGAAGAAAGGGATGGACAAAATTATCCTATCTATCTTGTCCAGTTTTTGGGTTTGAAAATATAATATAGTATATAGTGGCATCACAGCAAATCCAGATTCTATTCTCTGCCAAACAGTTTTCTGTCTTTTATTCACTCTTCTGTTTGAAACATACCTAAACTATCAGTCTTTTCAGTCTCTTCTGATACTTTTAAGCCCAATAATATTGTCTGGATTTTTGTCATCCTATTCCCCTGAATGTGTTTCTAAAATGTCTGGGATGAAAGAATCACAAAGTCAGTGCTAGTCCAATATCATAACTGAAGAAAAATAACAGTATGACTATTCCATCAATAACAGATCAACAGCATCTGCTACATACTCATTTATTTTGTAAGTATATCTGCAGACCAGAATATTTTGACTTTTATCTGTATATTTTGGATACATATGTACTATATGTTATATAATAGAAGATATCTGCTTCTCAATATAAAACACATTGGAATGTTTATATAGTAGTTTATTATTTAATTTGCATACCTATGACCTTAACTGTTTTGGATAATGATGCTTTTTGAAATTTAAATACCTTAACTCTGTAAGATTAATAATCAAAACAGCAAACCAGAGCTAGCTGTGCAATCTCATCTATGCTTTCTTTTGCTCCCCCACCCCTTTCCATTTATGTATTAAGACATGTGATATACAGAATAAATTTTCACAGAGAAATTCAACCCTTTAAAAATAGTGTGACTTGAAAAAAATATATAAATAATCAGGAACCACCATTATCCATATTTTATCAGTGAGAGTACAGGAGGATTATAACTATCCATCATTAAGATAAAAATACCCCCCCCCCAACCATGAGATTCAGGCTGCCAAGATACCACAACTTGGCAACTCACAACCCAGTGGATTTCTATGCATTATTTCAAATTTTTCTTCAATGTTTATAGTACTGTGCTATTAAAAATGTATGGTTATCTTTGCAAAATCTTTTAAAATAATTCCATTGTTTAAAAATAATTCCATTTTTCTGCTGTAGGCTCCTGGAAAAATATTTTCCCTTACCATTAATATTTATATTTACTTCAAGAACAGGGCTTAAAGTCTAAGTTTATAAATGATAAGATTTTCTCCTCATATTTAGCATAAGACTTTATATAAAATGGGTGCTCAATAAATGTTGCTGGTGAGACAGATATTTTCTAAAATACTTTCGTTTGGCACTGCAAGGCTTTTATGTTTCCCTTCTTTTTCACTTTTTCTAGATGAGGCTTCAAATGTAAAATGTAAATAACTTGTTCCTTTTGAACTATTGAGTGTGGGTTGGAAATTTAGTTTGAAGAAGGTTTTAATAATCTGTTCTGAGGTGAAAACTACTCTAAGAATATGCAAAATACATGATTTTTTAAAAAAAAAAACATTATGTATGTTTGAGAGAGTCAGTTAATTTACAAAGCACTGATTCATGTAATAATTTACAAAGCTGTTGTGCAGAAGTGGAATCTAGGGGCCAATTTGCAAAGAGCACAATTATAGTCAGTAAATGTTACAACCTACACAAGAAACAGGACCAACATTTCATTTTGTACTCAGTCCTTCTTTAATAGAACAGAAATCAGGGGTGGCACAGTTACCAAATTAAGGATGTGTTACTGGTTCAAGAGTAGATAAAAGTGCCAGAGATGCTGTGCAAAGAGAATGGCTAAGATCATTCCCTCAGCCCATCCCTCAGAAGCTGAACACCCAATAATGACTCATCATCACATTTACACTGACACAGATATCCCCATATTAGTTATACAGAGGCAGAGAGAAACACAGTTAGAGGAATAGATAGAATGATATAGTACATGCTCCAAAGGAAAGAACAGGTGCTCATTAGAGGTACCTAATGGTACTGGTGAAGAATTATTTCTTGAGATATTAGTTCATATTGTTCTCTTTCTGTTTTTCTTCTTCCCATTTCGAGAAAGTAGCTAGGCAGTGAAAGCTTGAAGCAGAACAGAAAGAGAAGCTGCTTAATTACTTCCCCTGTTGAAGAGATTATGCCAGGTCTCCTAGAATGGAAGGGAAGAGAGGGAATTGTAATTATGGGCAGCAAGAGGAGATGCTTCTTGTTAACTGGTAAGAAGCTGGTGGATGAACTGGCCCCATTAGTAGCCAAGACTCCTGCCCCAATCTGTGAGAGTTCCCAGGTGAGTTGGTAACTCATCAGATGACTACATTTCACATCCCCTTTTTGGTCAAGAAGATGTTCTCAATCCCATGATGTTGGGTCCAGATTCATCCCCTGGAGTCATATCCCACCTTGCCAGGGAGATTTACTCCCTTGGGAGTCAGATCCCATGTAGCAGGGAGGGCAGTGAGTTCACCTGCCAAGGTGGCTTAGCTAGAGAGAGAGGGCCACATCTGAGCAACAAAGAGGTACTCAGGGGGAGACTCTTAGACACAATTATAAGCAGGTTTAGCCTCTCCTTTGCAGTGACAAGCTTCATAAGGGCAAGTCCTATGATAGAGGGCTTGGCACATCAAACAGCTAGTCTTCAGTGTTTGTGAGAACATCAGCAACAATCCAGGTGAGAAAGCCCAACACCTCTGCATTTTCCCCCAGCTCCTCAGGGAGGCCCTGCGTATATATTTTTATTTTCTGTCCAAATTACTTTGGGATGTGTAGCTATTTCACACTAATCTATGCAAACCTACTAGGTCTCACTTCCTATTAAAAGTTCCATGTAATTATGGTATTTGAATGAACTGTGTGAGTTAAATTGTTTAGGAAATATAGATCTTGCACCAACTAAACATCTCTTACCTTGGTCTCACATGAAATTTGAAGTTTTAAAATGCAGTCAGTATTGTCCTTTACCCTTTGGCCCTATTTGCCCTAACCTAACCACATCTGCTTCATTCATATCTCCAGTTGAACCTTTGCTTATTTATTAATGGTATTGTTTTCTTTTTGTTGTTGAGTTGTAGTATTTCCTTATACATTCTGTATATTAAACCCTTATCAGACATATGATATACCAAATATTTCCTCCAATTCTGTAGGCTGTCTTTTCAATTTCTTGATAATGTCCTTTGATGCACAAAAGATTTTAATTTTGATGAAGTTCCTTCAAAATTTTACTATGCCATATACAAATGTGCTCCAGTTTAAAAATTCTCTATATTCAAAATATCACTTTCTACAAAATGAAGTGCTGCTTTACTTTATAAATTCTAAATTAGAAATTCTAAACACAATTCAGTGAAGAGGTAATTATGTTTGGTTTTTCTTTTTTTAAATTCCATGTTCATCTCATTTATTTGTGATGAGACACCCCATTAAGTGGTTCACAAATATATGAAAGAATATCAGTAATTTTTCCATCACATCTAGGTCATCTTCTAATTTCAGAACATATAATAGAACATATTCAAGTAGATTTTTTTCTTATTTTCATTCTTTATTGAATATGAGAACATTATTTTCTTGTTAATGTATATCTGTATAGTAGATTTATTATGACAATTGCGTGGTTAAGGCATTACTATGCTCTTGGCCTAAAAGTAAGGAGGCCACTCCTTTATATCATTATCATTATATCATTATACATCTGAGGTGAGTCCTGCTTGAGAGGTGGGAATCATTCTTTAGTGATCAAACTGCCTGTATGATCCTCTGCACTTGAGTAAGGCTAGTATTTCAGGTTAAGGATTGGAACCAAGCAAAGCTTTGGATTGAGTTGTTTGGGCTTTGTATTGGTCACATAGAAAACAGGGAAACCAAAGGATAACCAGTATGGTGAGAAAATGCCTCCCACCCTTGGGAGATAGTCAGCAGCTGAAACTAAAAGGGAGGCAAGCCAAGAAAAGTGTCTATGAGGTTCTAACAGACTTTTAGGACTACAGGGTAACTGATATTGGATCAGAGCTTGTATTTTGAAAACAAGGCAATAAGTTTTTAACAATTTCTGGGATCAGCTGCTATTTGTAATTTGTTTATTGAGTTTTCAGGTTTCGTTTCTACTAACTACAACATTAAGAGAATTTCTTACAAATATCTATAACTATACAGAAGGTAGTCTTGATTTTTTTATATTGTTTTTTCTCATGGAGAAAAAATAACTTTTTTCCATTATTAAGAATCATTCTTTTGCTGGCTTCACAGTTGGTAACATGATGTAGCACACTGTGTCCATCAAATCAATAATATTAAGATATAAAATTTTATCTCCTGTATGTGTATACAATATACCTCTCAAAAAGTTATGTTTATGTGTCAGAAGATTATAAACTAATAATGTTATTTTTCAGGATTCAAATGGTTTAAGATATTCCTGCTTACCGAATAAAATTGTTCACTGACAGTTTAATAAAGTTAAGTAAAATTGAACATGTAACATGCTTATCATAGCACCCGACATAAGTGTTACACATTGATTGCATAGTTAATCAAAAAGCAACACCTCAATTTCATTTGCATTTTAGGAAGTTTTGGGGCCCAATTGACAGTAATGATAAGGAATGTTTCACTGCTGTATTGGAGACAGCTATATTGTATATAAACAGATTGACTAAATTTGCTGACATGGGCTGTGGATTCAAAAGTCAATTCTCAAAAAAAAAAAAAAAGAATTATCACACTAACTAGTTATGAGGCCTTTGAAGTCCATCCCAAAACTGCCCTGAGCCTCAGTTTTCTCACTTATCTAACATGGTGAATACCTCACAGTGCCAGTGTGAAAGGGGAACTCAGGAAATGTGTGAATTAACACTGAGCACATGGAAGGAATTCAGTAAATACTAGATGATTCAATCTTTTCCATTTTGCTTCAAATTTTAGATTTACTAATGATGAGAAAGGAACATCAAGTGAGCTCATGTTAGGAGACCATTAATTACATTTATTGTTAAATACCTTAGAGGACAAATCTAAATTAGCACTAGAGAGTTGTTTCTAAATTTATAGCATATAATAAATAAACTTATACCTAATAATATTTCATAAAAGCATTACTAAATAATTATAAAAGTCCTCATACAAACTACCTAAATTCAAAACAGAAATTATCTCTGAAAGTGAAGGAAACTGGTGTTCTGAGCCACGGGTTGGAGAATGTCAGCAACAGAAGTAATTGAGAGAAGTTTCTGAAGGCTGAAATGAGACAAGAGTATTGTCGCTGTACAAAATACAGGACATCCAGTTAAACCTGAATTTCAGATTAACAAATACTTTTTTTTGGCATAAGTATGTCCTATGTAATCTTTGGGACATGTTTATACTAAAATATTATTCATTGATTAAATGAAATAAAAATTTAACTGAGTGTCCTGTATGTTTATGTGTTAAATTTTGGCAGACGGTACTTGTGACTGGTTAGGATTGCCTTGTCTCTCCAAAAGGTTCCTCTTTCTGCCACATACGCAGAATAGAGAAATGGCCCTTAAAATATACTCTGGAAAAAAGTCCTCTTGTTCTTTTAGGAAATAGCTAGGAGAACAACATCCAGAAGCCTGTGTCTGCAATGTAAGTTTTGTTTTCAGTTCACAATACAGATAAGCCTCATTGCTCACAATGCTACTTCCTCTAGTCTATTGATTTCTCTGCTTTGCCTTTGTTCCTTTGCATACACCCTTTATATGTTTTAGATTTCCAGAAATACTCATTTCTGCCTATTCAAATACTACTACCTTTCTTTCAAGGACAGACTTAGCCATTTTGCCTCTGTGGTCAGTGAACATATAATTATCATTTAAATTAAAACACTTCCAAGAGTTATTATTATTATTAATAATAACTACCCCAGGAGTATAGGCATAAATTGAAACTCTTCCATTCAAACCATGACATAAGGTCACCCTACCTTATGGACACTTCTCTGAGCCCTTCCCCTCATGAAAATCTTACTCTACCACTGAAACATATAGCATTGTTGGTCTGTAGTGAGCATTTTGCCATTTACTATATATTGTCTAATATTTGACTTTTTCTCGTGAATGTTTGTCTTATTTTTTCTGTCAAACTAGAGTGACATTTCTTGAGAAGCAGAGACTATCTTGCATTCTTCATAAATCCTCTTTTCCCAGAGAATCTCATGTAAAAGAGACACACAATGAATATTTGTTGACTGAAATATTTTTATGCCCCAAACCTACTGGTGCATTTCAATCGATATGGCAAAATTTTTTATTAAACAGCTATGGATATATGGCTGGTTTGATCATGTCACATAACTTGGTGTGGTTAAAGTCTGATGTAAATGTGCCATATCCTGTTGACATAAGAGTTCCATTTTCATCGTCAGCTTTTTAATGCATCACATAATACAGTAAAAAAAAAGTTTATATTAATTCCATTTAAGTGTGCACTATAATTGAAATGCATAAGGTTTATGTTTTAAATATCCTTCTTATGGCTATTAGCAAACAACTTGAAGTTTGTGGATAGTGTGGTTTCCATTTCAAGCGAAGATTGACTTCTGCTATCCCCTTTCTACAAGTTTTGTTGACTTTTAAAGTATTAAGTTTATCTTAATGTATGTCTTTTGGGATTTGAATATGTGTGTGTTTGTATTTTTTATTGTTTCAGTAATGAATCTGAGAAAATGAACATAAAAGGCTGATGAGATTTTTGGAATGTCCTCTTTGTATAGTTAGTATAATTGCCATGAATTTGGCCAGGTGTAGCTAAATGATATTTCAGGCAAAGAACTAACAGCAAAGCTTTTTACACAGCAATTTCCTGGGTAAGGTTCAACAGAATGAAAACTCATCAGAAGCCCTGCTGGGATTCCATCAGCAAGCATTTATTTGTAGTCGCATGTACACCTGCTTACAGAGTAATGATACACCAGTGAGTTAAGTCACTATGCCAATGCAAATTAGCTTTATTTTGAATTTAACACTGGATTCTAGCAAATATGCTAACCATACAAATGAATTGCCACTGGATGGATAGAATAAACTGGAAAAAAAATGTATAGCATTTGCCTATTTCTCTGTTGGTTTTGATTGTAGATAACCCTTTATGAAAAACCTTTCTCCCACTATGTTCTACCCTTTAGATGAAGAATTTGAAGTATATGCCTTGTGCCATTGGTGCAGTGATATTGAGCAATACATGCATGCTATCTACAATGTGATTTTTCCACCCAAAAGATCCCATGCTGCCTAATTCAAACTTAAAATCAGTTCAACAAATATTTATGGAAGAATAACAATATGCATATGCACAAGGCATTGTGCTAGGTGCTAGAGGTAAGGAGAGATTTCTGATAGAGTAATAGGGATAAGATAAGCACTCATAATACTATGTGAAAAAGCACAAAACTGTAAAAAGCTACATGACAGCCACAAAGAGCTATAGGGTAAATGAATAACTGGATCCAAAAGTCACTGTAATCAGCAAAGGATTGGTTCAGGAGATGGTTTATCAGATAGTCTTACTGTCTAGTAGGATTTACAGTATTTTGAGGTAAGTGAAGAGGGAAAAAGAGCAGTTCTTTAATAGGATGGGCTCATCATGAGTCAAGGAAACAAAGTGGGAAAGAAGAAGGCATGTTTGGGCAAAAAGCCAGGAATTCAGTTTAGCAGGAGTATCAAGGCACTTCTTAGAAGTAGTGACAGATGAGCTTGGAAAAGACAGCATATATATATATATATATATATATATATATATATATAATTTTATAATTATAAGGGATCTTTTAAGAGATATTCCATGCAAGGCACCATCAGACTAAGAAGTTATGTATTATTTCTATAGATAATGGGTCCTCTCTCATTGAGCTTTTGTTTTCTTGTGTAAAAGAGCTATATGGTCATATGTTTGAGAATGGAATTCAGAATATAACTTGGTAAGGGCCCCTTACTAGCCCAGATTTATACCTCCTTCTGTTGGAAATATTCAAGCTATGTTTATATAAAGAAACATAAAAGAGATTTGTACCAGTTTTGTATGAATTTGCTAATCTGTAAAACTAACCTCCCTACCCGCTCCATTATTTTTTTCTCTTCTCTATTGAGAAGTTAGGCTTTTTGCTTTTAATACACTGAAGAATTAATATATCAACCTCTTTGTCTACATGGTAGATATAATAATCCCCTTTTAAGGTTGCTGTGTAGATGAAATTGCTATGAAGATAAATACCATATGAAAGAACCTAACATGGAGCAGGATAGCTATATGTTTGGTGCTCAATAAATGTTAGCACATTTAATTCATATGCCTATTTCCAGAGTCAGTGTCAGAAAAGTATTATTCATTATGTTCTATAAAACTATCTGATTCTAAAAACCAGATCCCACCAGTTTAAATCAAAATCATAAGTATCATTGAAATAGCCAAAAGAAGTAGATTGTCATTTCTGATGGAAATAATGGTCTGTATGTCCTATGGTCAGCATAAGGCTTGAGAGCCAAGTTGGAGCCAACTGAAGTGGGTGGAGAGGACATACAATGATCCAGGACCCCTTTGGGTGGATGGAGCCTTTAACTTGATTCTGGCATGAGTTTCTTGGTTATAGTGTATATTGGGATTAGCAGGAACATACACCTATAGTGGAAAGTCCTCTATGGCCACAAGAAGTAGAGAGGCTGCCTTAGGTTTGCAAAACTGAAAGTACCTCCCCCCCAAACCCCACCCTGAAGCCATTTGAGGGGATTCCCCCTCCCCAACCTACACTGTGAAGGGTGGAATTTGTTCCTTAAAATCAAACTCAGATGGACAAACTCAGACTTTTAAATTCCCAGGACTATTTATAGTAATTAAAGTTAGTATGTGGGATTTGAAATACCAGGATAGTCTTTCTTTTAAAGTGCTTCGTTACCAATTGAGTTATTTTCTCATCTTTTTCTGAGTTCTCCTGATGTTTATTGTACATGGCTGGCTAAGAACATTTGGTTGTCTTACAGCTCTCTTTGATTTGGGGGTGTTCTGTTAAAAAAAAACATATAATACATAATGAAATACAATGAATATAATGAAAACTCACAAAGTTCATGTCTTGCAGTCCAGTTTCCCCACCCTGTAATAGTCCTAATTATATTTATACCATAAGGCAACATTGGATTTTAGCTAATTGCTGAATTAGATCAATCTGGTTGCTTGAGGCTTTCTCCTCTATATTTTTCTCTCAGTATTAGTTGGGTGGGTTTTAATGGTCTGGATAATCACCCGAACTTTCCACTTTTCTTTGCCCTTTGGCACTTGCACATGCAAAGTTAAATTAAATGCAGGGACATCATCTGGCACAATTCTCTGGTCTGGAAAAGGTAATCTCCCAGAGCTCTGTTGAAATATTTTTATTGTAGCCTGAATTTTCAAGATAATTGCCTCCTCATGTCTCTTCATGGAGACTTGAGGGTAGATACAATCTTATGAACAAATACTTGTGAATGGAAAGTCTTCTTAGCTGTTGGTAAATTGGGCTACCATAAGGGATGGTATATGGGAATTCCGGAATTTATAATCCTTTTTACTCTGCCATTAATTAAAAGTGCCCCAGAGACAGATTGGGAGTGACCCAAGGTTATGGCGCTGGAGGTTAAGCCTTTTAGCTTTGAGTCTCCCATTTGAATCTGATCTAAGCTGGTAATAAACAAGAGCTACTGCTATTTGATATCAGTTTGGTGACCCGTGTGCAATGAATTAGTAATCTCAGGCTCATTCTAGGAGACAGGTGTCCTCACACAGCTGGAGCTGATGGTCTCTGCAGAAGAGGACAACAACCTAAAAAGAAAAGGACTTCTTAAATGTTCTCTTACCTGCTAGGATTGCTGGAAAAGTACTAGACCTTGGTATTCCATACGTCCAACTTGTAAAAGAAGCTATGCAAATAAAAGAAAGCAGGGTGGGCTTAATAAGACCCAGGCAGAGGGTCAAATGAGAATCAGGTGGTGGGTCGAAGAGAAATTTAATATCTTCGACTTCTCTCTCTCTTTTTGTTCCCCTCTTTATGTTTGGTTGTCATGGGAATATGTGTTTGTGGAGGAAACATCTATTGTATTTGCCCAGGGCAGATGTACACATCCCCAACCTCCAAATTAGGCAGTGGCAGAAGGACATGTAACTGGGTAGGAAAGAAGCAAGTATTACTAGTAACCCTGGCAAGAAAAATAAAAACATTGCAAACCTATTAAAAAAAAAAAAAAGAAATGAGGTGCTAAATTGAAATAAGAGCAAAACTTTTATTAGTGAAATGAGGAAGGCTATTCAGAACTTGGCTTACTCTAATTTTCTTGTTATGATTAATTGGTTCCATTACTACTTTCACCCACTTTTAAAATAATCTGTTAAGGTAGTTCTGCATCCCCCCCCCCCCCCCCAATAACCTGAAGGGAAAAGCCCTTAGAAATTAAATGAACTAAGGAAGCATCCAATCCTTCATTGTACTTAAAATTCATTTCTTCTTTTCATGAAAATATGAATCATTAATATTACCTACCATTGCTGTTTTTAGTAAATCTCTGTGGGTAAAAATCGCCATTATTTTCAGTCAAGTTTATGTTTTTATGTGAAGTTCTAGCTTTATGTATATACTCAAGTGCTAGAGAAGGCATGGCATTCTTCTCAGTACTTTTATCTGACAGAATTCTTCAAAGATAAATTTGTCTGTCTGTGGTGAATGGAACCATAAATGTTATTCCTTGCTAAGTACCGATCAAAGCAAATACATGAAGAACCTATAAATCTGTTTTCTTGATTCCCTGTTACTTTAAAATGTCTTACATTTGTTTTTGCTCTTCTTTGAAATTCATCCAGACCCAAGTTATTTCATAGTTTTTCTGTTTATCCAGTGATTGCATTGTGGTAACTTTGTAAGGTAATTCTACTACATGAGTCTGGAACTAGGTAGATGATCAGATAAATACTTTTTAGTGAGATGTTAGTAAGATGTTAGTTAGTGCCTAATTACCGATTAAATATAAAAGTTGAGCGTATGAAATTGCTGATAATAGCTTGTTTTTTTTGACATGCAAGAAGAACAATTTCATATTCTTCAGCCTTACCATTCAAATAAAATTTGTATTCAACAGAAGAAACCCAATGGCTTCTCATGATAATGATAGGAAATTAGATTAATGTCAGTCAGTAACTAACAAACATATTTTAGGGTATGGAGACCTCTTATTGGGATATTTGCAATCACATCATGCAAGTTATTGCTATCCATAAAAGTAGCATCTGTTTTTTGTTTCTTAGGAATGGGATAAGCATGTCACCAAAACATTAGAAAATAATTACAATACCTAATGTATGTATTCACTTTTTAAACTTGAACTGTACTTGTTATAAAAACAGTTATCCCAGAAAAGTAGGGGAAGCAAACAAACAGACAAAGGTACCTAGTGTTCTTTTTTACTTCAATTGCTCTTTTTCACTCTAATTATTATTCTTGTTATTTTTGTGTGTGTGCTAATGAAGGTGTCAGGGATTGATTTAGGTGATGAATGTACAACTATGTAATGGTACGGTAAACAATCGAAAGTACAATTTGTTTTGTATGACTGCGTGGTATGTGAATATATCTCAATAAAATGATGACTAAAAAAAAAAAAAAAAAAAGAATAGGTAGAAGGAAAGAACTGAAATGGTGGGACTGTAACCCACAGCATCCTTTGGAATTTGCTCTATAGCTACTTGTTAAATTGTAATTTGAAAGTTATATCTTTGTGTATATATACGTTCTATTTCACAACAAGGAAATGATTGAAACTATGGTACTACAACTCATAACAACTTTGGAAATTTCCTATGTATCTACTTGTTAAGGCATACCTTGAAACTCTGAAAGATATCACCTTTTTGTACACTTGTTATATTTCCTAATAAGGAAATAACTGAAACTGTGGAATTGTAACCTATAATATTTTTTGAAATTTACTAACTACTTGTTAAATTTCACTCCGAAAGCTATTGCCTTTATGTATATATGCTGTATTCAACAATAAAACATGATTACAAAAAAAAAAAAAAAAAAAAAAACAGTTATCCCAGGACATTTTCATTAAACATGAATTTTGAAATCAAGGAGTATTTGTCATAAAGTTGCTAGCCATTAATTATCTCATTAAACTGCCAAATTCTTTAATGTGTAAGTCTTGAGAGAGCCTCAGTATTCTAGAAGTTTGTCTAGTAGCTATTGAGATTTTGAAGCCATTTCTAGATAACCAGATATACCAGGGATGGTTTTACCCCATTTTGAGCAAATTCTTGCTGAGAGATTCTAAGAAACTTGCCCGGGGACCCAGGCAATAGAACTGGGTTTCGAACTCAATTCAAGTTGACTTAACAGATATTCTTTCACTTACCTACAGAGGAAACTCTCTTCTGGTGATATCACATCACATTTTCTTATTTAAATGCAGTTATACATAACCAACATCACTTTCTCTGCAATATATTTTGAGAATGAAGTGGTGAATTGTATTTTCCAGTTGAGGAAGTTAATAAGAAATAATTTTGCTTTAATCCATGTGATTAGAAATTTTTCTGAAAATTGTTTGCCCGTTTGCAGACTTAAACTCTACAACTTATTTATTAATACATTCATTCAGGAAATATATCCCAAACATCTACTATGTGTCACAACTTCACAATAGGGAAGACTAATGCTGAATGATCAATGCTAATTGTACTATGTGAAGCATGTTATAAAAGAGGGGCAAAGGTTGCCATAATTTACTTATTGTAGTTGATCTTTCTCATCTGAAGTTCTTGGATTTGTCAAGTCCATTATTATAGGAATCTGTTTCCCTATATTAAATATAATGTTTACACAGTATAGGAGTATGAGCTAAACCACACTCTTTCTTAGGCATGGCCAGCATGTAGCATTTGGGGCCACATTCTTTTTTATGATTTGAGTCTTTAAGCAATCCTTAACCGTGTCAAATTTGGCGCTAGTCACTGGGTGGTCAGAAAGGAAGTATTATAAGTTGAATTGTGTTCCCCTTCATAGATATATTGAAGTCCTAATCACTGGTAGTACCTGTGAATATGAAATTATTTGGAAATAGTCTTTACAGATATATTCAAGTTAAAATGAGCTCATACTAAATTAAGGTGGCCCCAAATCCAATATGACTGGTATCTTCATAAGAAGAGGAGGAGGAGCACAGAGAAGAAGGGAATATGAAGAAGAAGGCAGAGATTGGAGTTACAGATCCACAAGCCAAGGCATGCCAAGGAATGCCAGCAAAGGCCAGAAATTAGGAGACACAAAGAAGGATTCTTCTCCTATAGTTTCTCAGTAAGAATGGCCCTGACAAAACCTTGATTTTGGACCTCTAGGCTCCAGAACTGTGAGACAATAAATTTCTGTTGTTTTGAGCTACCTAGTATGTGGTTCTTTTTTTTTTTTTTTTTTAATGACAGTTCTAGGAAACTGACACAGGAGATACAGGAGATTCACAGATTCACATGCAATAACGTGCAAATAAATAAATCTGTAACAAGATTCAAGAGTCATCAAGTCAATGTCAAAGATGTGAGAATATCTAAGATAGAGAGGGTGCTATAAATTAATAATGAGTTGACATTTAATCTGAGACCTGAAGAAGGAGAAGGGAATCAATTCTGCAGAGAACTGATAAAGAAATTCCAGGCAAAGGGAAGCACTTGTGCTAAAATTCCAAGGCAGAGCAGAGCATCTCTTCATACAATAATTAAAAGAATGTCACTTGAGCTGGATCAAAATTCAGGATAATAAAGGAGGTACTCGATAGGGTTACCAAATTGAAACAGATATATACAGTTACCTTCATTCCGGTTATTTTAGGTTTTATTCTTTTTGCTACTAGACATAGAGAAAAGTGTTTCATTGGGGCCTAAAAAGAATGTCCCAGGACCTATGATTCCTACTTGTCACTAGAGAAGATTGGGGACAGCATGCAACTAGCCCACTTCCTCCCCCACATTACTGTGTGTGTGTGGTTTTTGTTTGTTTGTTTGTTTGTAGGCAAAAAAAAATTGAACTCCTTACAACTCTGTAAGCAAATGTATTTGTTTCTTAGTTCTTCTTCAGAAAATACAACATAAGAAAAAAAAAAAACATTGCAAGAATAAACTCTTTATCCACCCATTATAGAAATCACTTTCACTAAATCCTTAGTTTTAGCAAGAAAGTAGATTAGCATAGGTCCCTTTGGACTACCTATTAATGCCATTCCATGAACCATTTGAGGAGTTTCAAATTTAATCTCTTCTCTGTTCCCTGAACACACCTTTGAAGAAAACAATTATTATCTGGCCTCACGGACACATGCTACTTTTAGATCAATAAAATTACTTTTCCTAGGCTTTCTTTACTGGGAAAATAAACACATTGGCATGCATTGGATTGTGTTTTTAGCAATGAAGGTAATTAAGGATTATATTTTACAGTGGATTTCAAAACTACAATCTCCAAGGACCTATAATTGTAACTGCCTTTTCAATTGCCAATTAGATAAAGAGTATATCATGTGAATCCACCAAAATGTGCTCACAGTTACATTGATGTAATTCCTTTGTTTCAAGGGTACTTCACTGGCTAAATTCTGTTTCAATTGTAGTTGGCCTATTTTAGAGTCATAATTTGTCTTGTGACAAAATTAACAACTACATTATAATGAATCATGTCCTAATGTAATTTTCCCATATTTAAACTATTTGTAATAATTAAATTTTCTCCCAAGAAGTCCAGGTAAAAAAATGAAATGAGGGTAAAATTATTAAATACAATGACAGATAATCTAAAGCTTTCAATAGTAAATCAAGGAAAATCTTTCCTGGGCCATAATTTTCAAGAAACAAAATTTTCATAAAGCATGTAATTTATAGATTAACCAGACATAATGAAATTCACTATGCCTTTGTTTATTGAATGTAATAACTTTAAAGTCCTGGGGATCCACTCTATTATTTAACAAAAACAAAACAAACAAGAAAAACAAACAAAAAAATAAAACTTTTTGAACAGACAATATACCTAAAAAGTAATCCAGAAAATAGTTGGGGTGGGGGTGGGGGGTTGGATGAATATTTTGTAACCCTTTACCCTCAAAGAGATCATAGATTAACCAATAAATATACTTAATGAAATATTACAGATGCTATGGTGGGAGAATATTCGTGACACTGGAGTCACAAATAAAGAATGTTAAAAATGGAAAGACAAGAAAAATGATTGCAAGTATTTATTTCTGATGTTTAAAGACATTAGGTAATTATTTCATGTTAACATTTAAAAGTTTCCTGTTAAAGAAACAAAGGATAGAACTGCCAGCACCAATCTAATCACAGAGTGTGTTATTAAACTTTCAAATATTTTGTCTTTCTTAAAATAAACTTAAATACCTAATTTAGTGATATGTGATCTGGGATCAGATCCTGGACCAGAAAGATGGCATAAATCAGATAATTGGTATTATTTGAATAAGATCTGCCCATTAGTATTGTATCAATGTAAAGTTCATGATTTTTATAATAATATTTGTGGTTACGTAAGAGGTTAACAATTGGGAAAGCTAGAAGAATGGTATACAGGGATTATTTTTAATATTTTGTAATTTATTTGTAATGTACAAATTTATTTCAAAAATAATTTTTAAAAAATCCAAATTGTTTTCATTCCAAATAATATTTGCATGCAATAGGCTAAAACAACCATAAATATATTAGCATTTTGTATAAATATGTATATTAAATAAAGAGTAAAATTATTTGAAATGTGTCTCTCAATAAGTTAAAATGCCTCCCCTGCATTAGTCAGATTGTATTTTTATCAGTGAATATTATATAAAACCAGATTGAGGTGCAATTCAGCATCAATTTTGTACCCTTTTTGTTTCTCTTTACTGGTTTTTAAATAATACGTGTCATGTGAAGCTAAAACTGCCAGTTGTTTAGGAAGCACAAAATATGATAAAATGTATAGTATTCCTTTCATAATGTATGTATGTGTATATTTTGAATTCTAATCTTTAGCTTTTGGACTTGAATAAAAATCACATAAATATTCAGAAATATCTCCATTAATTTCATTAAACACCATATTCAATATTTCCTGTTTATTTAAGGAAAAAGAAAAGTATATATTAACAAAATTATTATCAGTTTGCATTTCATTTTATTTTTTTGATATAGGAAGTAAAATATTAGGATTTAATACATTAAATAAGATGAATATTGATATGATTGGAATAAATATCTCATATAATTAATAAAACAGGTTTCAACATCCCTTTTGAATAACACACACCTAATCTAAAAGATTTCACGTAAACTTTTTTATGGGTTATACTCATTTTATATGTTGACATTTTTACCTATTATAGTGATCCATATTATTATGTAGCCTTTCAGAAAACTTGAGCCAATTTTCACACCCCAACAGAATGTCAGTGACTCTTTCTCCACACCTATTCCAATATTGGTATTAAAATTTTAAACTTTGCCAGTTGATAAGTTTACAATTGTAATATATTATTTTAATTTCAAATACTTGATTTCTCTGGAGGTTGAATATAATTTCCTAAATTTATTGGTCATTTTGATATATATATATTAAATTACCTGTTTATATCCCTCACCCATTTAATGAGTGGTTTGTTTCCTTATTAATGTTTGGATCTCTTTGTTTCTTTGTATATGTGTATGCATGTGTAGGTAAGATCCTTTGTCAGTCATATTTATTTCAAAAGGTTTTCTGTATTTTTGAAATACTTTCAATTTATTTATAAATATGCAATTTATTTATAAGTACGTAATTTCTACTAAAATGATTAGAGAATGAGAAAGAAAGAAAATTATATGACTAGCTAACTGCTAGTTAACTGCTACCCGGAGGGATCTTTTTTAAAATTTGGAATTCTCACCCCAATTTACTAAATATTAGCAGCCCATTTTGAGATAAGATATCAGTTTTCTACAGATTGTCTAAAATGTTTCTCTTTGATTCTTTCATGCTAATGTAACAAGGGGGTAGTTTTCCTTCAGGAGATTTCTTCCAGCAAGGGGATAACAAATGATTAGACAGCCCCACTTTTATGCTAAGATATGTAGGGAAGTGATAGTTTTAAGCTGCTAAACTTCTGATCATGTTAAAGGAAATAAATGGTAAATTCAAAACATGGCAGTGCTTTGTGATGTTAAATAGTGGAATCTTGGAGTAGAAGGCTCTTCATTAAAAAAAAAAAAAAATCTGTTTAATAAACTTTTCGTATACAAAGGCACTCCCAGGGCTTATTTCGGGTTAGGGAGTGGATGTTGCTCTGAAGTTAAAAAAAAAAAAAATGAAATTTTAGGAATTATTTGGCAGCTAAATATAGAAAAAAATCTCATCAGTGAGGGTTATACACAGGAGGATTATACATAGGAGATGGCAAAAAAAGAGCAAAAATGGATTTTTAAAGCAAAAATAAAGTTTGATAACATGGAGAAAGAAAAAGGGAAGCTGATTTAAAGTGACAGAAAAATGTTTCTCTACTCGAAAGAAAACATTCTAATAAGCTGTACATTTAACCTGATGAAAGGAAAACTTTTCATACAATTTAGGATCTCACAGCTTTATTGCGCAACTCATGAATCAGGCAACATTCATTCAGAAAGTAGAATGGAACTCCACTGATGGGGTAGAAAGGGGAAGTTCATACAGAGCAATTGAGAAGCAAGAGAGTAAATGTTTTGATTGGCTGACATAAACTTTTCATTTTACATAGTGAAGTCTTACAAAGTGGGGAGCAGATACCATAGATTATTATGGTATGCTTGTTCACTCTGATAAGCTATCTCTACTTGACTGGAACTAGTTTTATCACCAGATGTTGCTTATCAGCAACCCTGTAGGGTGTGTTCCATGCTCTGCAAAACCCTTGCACATCAAACGTTTTCCATCTCAGAAAGCGGTCTTCTCCTGGCAATGCCCAATGCAGGTGGTCATTTTATTTTACTTTACAAACCTGACCTTAAATGAAGAAATACTATGCATGTTGAACCTTGCACATCCTGAATTTACACCCTAAAACCTCCTTAAATTATTTCTATTTTGACATCCATGGATGAAAGTAACACGATCAAGCTAGCATTTGGAGTTATTATCATGGGAAAAGAGTATAAAATGGTTTGAAAAATGTAGAAAGCTTAAAGGTTTGATAGGTTACTGCAATAGTCTGACTGAGAAACTGAAATAGGTAATACCAATGGGAATGAAAAGGAAAGAGTAAATTTGGTAGATATTTTATAGAAATAGAATCAATATTTGCCATTGGGTATGGAGAAAAGCAGCAATGAAAGGAGTGAAAGATGACAGTGAGTTTTTGTTTTTGTTGTTATCTTTATCTTATAAACTAGAAGAATGGTGATGCTGTTAATAAAAGTAAGGGGATCTCCAGTAGTTTGGAGCTATGTACCTTAGAAAAGCATGTTCTTAAACTTTATTATTTCTATGGGTGTGAACCCATTATAAGTAAGACTCTTTGATGAGATTACTTCAATTAAGGTGTGGCCCAACTCAATCAGGATGGTTCCTAACCCTAATACTAGAGTCCTTTACATAGAGAATGAAATTCAGACACAGAGAAAGTCCCAGGAAGCAAGAATGCCAAGGTCAGCAGAACCGGGAAGAGAAGGAAGAGGCCAGGAAAGCTGCCATGTGTATCTTCATGTGGCAGAGGAGCTATAAATGCAACAATATATCCTGGAAGATAAATTGACTATGGAAATTTAACTTTTGGAGTAATTTACTTGAAGCGATTGTAGAAGCCATGAGTGAATGTGAAATTAAGAGTAAAGATGTTAATGAGAAGGAAACTTAAAATGGATTGTAGAACAAATATTGTGAAATGCTTCCAATGATCAGGAAAGAGGGTTAGAAGTAGCAAGTAAAGGGAATACAGAAATATTGGAAGAAAGCTAAGAATGTAGTAGTCTGGAAGACAAAGAAGGGAAGAAATTCAAAAGAAAGATGTGCTAGACAGTTTCAAGTTCAATACAGATATTAAGGAAGGGAGAGAGAGACAGGGAAAGAAATGACTGAAATCACTTCTTGCTTACCTTTGAAAGCTAGCTTTAGCAAAGTAGTGGCCTAGAAAATAGATTGTATGGAGCAAAAAGATTTAATGAGTATGGTAGAATAATCTTACCCAAAGTTTAGTAATAGTGGAAAGGTGAGAAATGCAGCAGTAACTTGAGATATTGAGATACTTTAACTAGTAAATGCCTTAGAGTTTTTTTGTGTTTGTTTGTTTTTGTTTTTGTTTTTTTAGTGTAGACTGGAACCAAACATGTCAGGAAAAGTTTTCTCAAATATCAGATGGCAGAGATATACTAAATGGAGCAAAGAACCAGAGGAAGTGTGTTAATAGCAGGATTAATTCAAGTAAAAAGAAAAGGATGTCATGGTTCGGAAGTGATAATAGAAGTAATGATGTTTGAAGAAGAAGCAGTGAAGTGGAAAGGAGTGTGGGGACTATGATTTGCAAGTGTCTCTCCTCGTTAAGAGAAATGATGAGGTGGTAGATTAATTTTTAGATTATTAGGAGATTTGTTTTAGCATGTTAGGAGACCAGAAAAAATACTGCTGCTTCAGGAACTCAATTATATAGGCAAAATGAGGATGACAAATAAATCAACAATACCCTATTTTAATTACAGATTTGGAGTTAAATTTAATTATACGGTTTCATGAATTTTTCCTGCAAAACTTTGCTGTCAAAAGGAATATGGGTCAGGATATGGACCTTGGCAGGAGGAAACATTCTAACTTATGGAACTGACAATATTAGAATGATAGCAAATTAATGATTATGAAGATTTTTAATGGCTGACTGGAGCCTCACTGAAATGGCTAGTAATGGGTTGAGGTTTGGGGACACCAGCAAGAACATCTACAAGAGAATAATTGGTTGAGAGAGTAAAATGAGGTCAAGAAGTTAAATGTCACCATCAGGATGAGGTAGGATTTTCTTTTCCCTTTATTAGAGGAGTTGTGGGTTTACAGAGCAATCATGCAAAAAATAGAGGATCCCCATGTATCACTCTACCACCAAACCTTGCATTGGTGTGGAACATATGTTACAATTGATGATAGCACATTTTTATAATTGTACTATTAAATAAAGTCCATGGTTTAACCTAGGGTTCACTGTGTAGTGTAGTTCCATGGATTTTTTTTTTCTGATTTTTACTCTATTACTGTATATACGATCTAACTTTTCCTGCTTTTAATCACATTCACATAGATATTTCAGTGGTTGTTAATTGCATTCACAATGTTGTGCTGCCATCACAACCATCCATTACCAAAACATTTCCATCATTCCAAATAGGAACCCTGTACATTTTAAGACTTAATTTCCATTCCTTATCCCCACCCCATCCTCTGGTAACCTATATTCTAGATTCTACTTCTATGAATTTGCTTATTCTAATTGCTTCAAATCAGTGAGATCATACACTATCTATCCTTTTTTGTCTGTTATTTCACTCAACATGATGTCTTCAAGGTTCATTCATGTTGTCAAATGTATCAGTACTTCATTCATTTTTACAGATGAATAATATTCCATTATATGTTGTTTCAGTTTGCTAAAGCTGCTGGAATGCAATATACCAGAAATGGGTTGCCTTTTACAATGGGGATTTATTAACTTGCAAATTACAGTTCTTAGGCCTTGGAAATCATCCAACTCAAGCATCAACAGGATGATATGTGGACTCTGAAGAAAGGCCGCTGGCATCTGGGATACCTCTGTCACATGGAAGTCACATGACCAGCATCCACGATCCTTCTTTCCTGGGTTTCATGGCTTTCAGCTTCTGGCGTCAGTGGTTCCCTCTGTCAGCTCTTCAGGGCCTTCTCTTCAAGCTCTCTGGCTATTTCTCTCTTTGAGCTCTCTGGGCATTTTTCCTGTGTCCTTTATCCTCTCATAAAGGTTTCCAGGAGAGGATTAAGACCCACCTTGAATTGGGTGGGTCACATCTCAATAGAAACAACCTAATCAAAAGGTCTGACCCACAATAGGTCTGCTCCCACATGAACGGATTAAAAGAACATGGCATTTTCTGAGGTGCACAACAGCTTCAAACCAGCACATATATATCTACCACATTTTATTTATCCATTCACAGGCTGATGGACACTTGGGTTGTTTTCATCTTTTGGCAATTGTGAATAATGCTGCTGTGAACATCAGTGTGCAAATATCTGTTTGAGTCACTGCTTTGAATTCGGGTATATACCTAGTAGTGGGATTTCCAGGTCATATGGCAGTTCTGTACTTAGCTTTCTGAAAAACTGCCTGACTGTCTGCCAAGCAGCTTCATCATTTTACATTGCCATCAGCAATGAATGAGTGTTCCTGTTACTTTGCATCCTCTCCAACACTTATTATTTTCTTTTTTTTTTAATAGCCACCATTATAATGGTTGTGAAATGTATCTCTTTGTGGTTTTGATTTGCATTTCCCTGATGGTTAATGATTTTAAGTGGCTTTTCAGGTGCTTTCTGATCATTTGTATATCTTCTTTGGAGAGACGTCTGTTCAAATCTTTTACCCATATTTTACTTGGGTTGTTTATTTTTTGTGGTTAAGTTGAAGGATTTCTTTATGTATATTGGATATCAATCCTTTATTGGACGCATGGTTTCCAAATATTTTCTCCCATTCCATAAGTTGTCTTTTTACTTTCATGATAAAGTGCTCTGAGGAGCAAAAGTTTTTTATTTTGATGAAGTGCCATTTATCTATTTGTTCTTTTATTGCTTGTGTTTTGGGTGTAAAGTCTAAGAAACCATTGTATGAAACAAGGTCCTGAAGATGCTTTCCTAGATTTTCTTCTAGGAGTTTGGTAGTTCTATCTTTTATATTTAGGTCTTTAATCCATGTTGAGTTGATTTCTGTGCATGGTGTGAGGTAGGGGTCCTTCGTCTTTTTTAAAAGACTATTCTTTTCCAATCAAGTAGTGCCAGTTTGAAACTGTTGTGGACCACAGAAGAGCCATGATCTTTTAACCCAGTCTTGTTGGGTGGAAACCTTTGATTGAGTGCTTCCATGGAAATATGACTCACCCAAATGTGGCTGAGACCTTTTGATTAGATTATTTTCATGGAGGTGTTACCCTGCCCATCCAAGGTGGGTCTTGATTAGTTCACTAGAGTATGTAAGAGAGTTAAAAGCTGACACAGACGCTGCTGCTGAGAGATGCATGGAGTTGCAGACAGAAGGACACTTGGAGATGCTAAGTTAAGAAATGAAGTCCAGAGTTTGCCCTGGAGAAGCTAAGAGAAGATTTCCAGAAACTTAGAGAGAAATGCACTGGGAGAAAGAAGTAAGGATGCCCACGAGCTGAGAGAGAGAAGCAAAGACAGAAGCCCATAGATATTTTGGAGAAAGCCATTTTGAAACACAACCCAAGAGCAAAGGACCAGCAGATACCAGCCACATGCTTTCCCAGCTGACACCATCAGCCTTTCTTCATTGAAGATATCATCTTGTTGATGCCTCAGTCTGGGCACTTCCATGGCCTAGAACTGTAACTTTGTAACCTAATATATCCCCTTTATAAAAGCCAATCCTTTTCTGGTATTTTGCATAATGACAGCATTAGCAAACTGGAACAGTAGTCTTTGCCACCTTGGCAAAAATAAATTGACTATACATAGAACAGTTGTTTTCTGAACTCGGTTTATTCTATTGGTCTATATGTCTGTCCTTTTGCCAGCACCATGCTGTTTTGATTACTGTGGCTTTGTAATAAGTTTTAAGATAGAGAAGTGTGAGTCCCCCAACTTCATTACACTTTTTCAACATGGCTTTAGCTATTCCAGGACCCTTACCCTTCCGTACAAATTTGATGGCTAGCTTTTCCATTTCTGCAAAGAACATTGTTGGAAATTTTATTGGGATTGCATTGAATCTATAAATTCCTTTGGGTGGTGTCCTGGTTTGTATATATTATGTCCCCCAGAAAAAGCCATATTCTTCAATGCAATCTTGTGGGGGCAGACTTATTAGTGTTATATATTGGAACTTTTTGATTGACTGTTTCCATGGAGATGTGACTAGTAACACCTTCAATTAGGGTGTGACCTGTTGATGGAATTGTTTCCATGGAGGTGTGGCCCCTTCCATTCAGCATGGGTCTTAATTAGTTTACCAGAAGGGCCCTATAAAAGCTCAGACAGAAGGAACTCAGCACCAGCTGCAGCTTAAGAGAGACATTGTGGAGAAGGCTGTTTTGAAACACAACCTGGGAATAAGCAGATACCAGCCATGTGCCTTCCCAGCTGACAAGTTTTCCGGATGCCAGTGGCCTTTCTCCAGAGGAGATACCCTATTGCTGATGCCTTACCTTGGACCCTTTATGGCCTTAAGACTGTAACTTTGTAACCAAATAAGCCCCCTTTATAAAAGCCAATCCACTTCTGGTGTTTTGCAAAATGGCTACATTATTAAACTGGAACAGATGGTATTGACATCTTAATGACATTCAGTCTTCCAATCCATGAACATGGAATATCTTTCCATTATTTATGTCTTCTTTAATTTCTTTTAGCAATGTTTTGTAGTTTTCTGTGTACAAGTTTTACATCCTTGGTTAGATTTTTCCTAGATATTTGTTTCTTTTAGTTGCTATTGTGAATGGATTTTTTTTCTTGATTTCTTATTCTGATTGTTTATTGTATATAGAAACACTACTGATTGTTGGGTGTTGATCTTGTATTCCACCACTTTGCTGAATTCATTTATTTGCTCTAGAAGCTTTGTTGTGGATTTTTCAGGATTTTCTCAATATAGGATCATATTGTCTGAAAATAGGGAAAGTTTTACCTCTTCCTTTCCAATTTGGATGACTTTTATTTCTTTTTCTTGCCCAATTGCTCTGGCAAGAACTTCCAGTAAAATGTGGAATAACAGTAGTGACAGTGGATATCCTTGTCTTGTTCCTGATCTTAAAGGGAAAGCTTTCAGTCTTTCACCATTAAGTGGGATGTTAGCTGTGGGCTTTTTTATATGCCCTTTGTCATGTTGAGGAACTTTCCTTCTATTCTATTTTCTTCTATTAAACACTAGTGTTATAAGTGTTTTTATCCAGAAAGTGTGCTGTATTTTGTCAAATACCTTTTATGCATCAAATGAGATGATCATATGTTTTTTTCTCCTTCATTCTGTTAATTTGATGTGTTACATTAATTGATTTTCTTATGTTGAAACCATCTAGCATATCAGGAATAAATCCCACTTTATCATGGTGAATAATTGTTTCAGTTTGCTGTTGAATTTGGTTTGTTAGCATTTTGTTGAGGATTTTTGCATCTATATCCATAAGAGATATTGGTGTGCAGTTTTCTTTTCTTTGGTGTCTTTATAAGGCTTTGGTATGATTGTGATAATGACCTAATAGAATGAGTTACGGAGTGTTCCTTCCTCTTCAATTTTTGTGAAGATTTTGAGCAGAATTGGAATTAAGATTTCTTGGAATGTTTGGCAGAATTCTCCTGTGAGGCCATCTGGTCCCTGGCTTTTCTTCATTTGGAAGTCTCTTTACTTGTAATTGATTTGTTGAGATCTTCTATTTCTTCTTGAGTCAATGTAGGTAGTTTTTGTTTTTCTAAGAATTTGTCCATTTCATCTAATTTAGCTAATTTATTTGTATACAGTTGTTCATAGTATCCACTTATAGTCCCTTTTAATTCTGAAGGGTTGGTAGTAATGACCCCCTTTTCATTTCTGATTTTCATTGTTTGGGTCCTCTCTCTCTCTCTCTCTCTTTAATTCATCAGTGTTCCAGTTAGCTAATGCTCCCATTATGCAAAATACCAGAAATGGATTGGCTTTCATAAAGGGGGTTTATTTGATCACAAATTTACAGTCTGAAGGCCATAAAAATGTCCAAATCAAGGCATCATCATGACTATACCTTCACCGAAGGAAGGCCAATGGCATCCAAAAAACCTCTGTTAGCTGGGAAGGCACATGGCTGGTGTCTGCTGATCCCAGGTTGTGTTCGAGCTCCACTCTCAGCTCCTGTGCATTCTTCAAGTGTCTCTCTTGGCTGCAGTACCTCCTTTTGTCTGTAAACTTTTTTATAGGACTCCAGTGATTCAATTAAGACCCACCCTGAAGGGATGGGGTGACACCTCCATGGAAATTATTCAACCAAAGGTCTTGCCCACAGTTGATTGAGTCACATCTCCATGGAAACACTCAATCAAAGGATTTCAACCTATGAATTGTCTGTCCCCCAAAATTGCTTGAAAGAATATGGTGTTTTGGGGGACATAATACATCCAATCTCGCACAGTCTACCTAAAGATTTTTTTTATTTTGGTTTTGTTGTTTACCTCTGTTGTTTTTGTCTGTTTTCTAGTTCATTTATCTCCACTCTATTCCTTATTATTATTTTATTTCTTCATTATTTCCATCCTTCAGCTTGCTTTGGGTTTAGTTTGCTCTTCTTTCTCTAAATATTCCAGTTTTGAGGTAAGGTCTCTGACTTGAAGTCTCTTTTCCCCTTCAATGCAAGCATTTAGAACTACAGATTTCCCTTTCAGCACTGCCTTTGCTGTATCACATAAGTTTTGGCATGTTTTATTTTCATTTTCATTTGCCCAAAGACATTTCCCAATTTTGCTTCTGATTTCCTCTTTATCCCACTGTTGTTTAAGAGTGTGTTTTAATTTCCACATATTTGTGCATTTTCCCCTTCTCCCTTTATTATCATTTTCTAGCTTCATTCTTTTGTGGTTGGAGAAAATACATTGTGTGATTTCAATATTTTTAAATTTATTAAGGCTTATTTTGTGAACCAGCATATAGTCTATCCTAGAGAATGATATATGTACACTCTAGAAGAATGTGGGGTTTTTTGGGTGCAGAGTTCTACATAAGTCTGTTAGATCTAGTTGGCATAGTGTATCATTGAAGTTTTGTTCTTCCTTATTGATATTCTGACTAGATGGTCTATCCATTATTGACAGTGGTATGTTAAAGTTTCCTACTACTAATACAGAACCATCAGTTTCTCCCTTAAAATCTTTCTGTATTTGCTTCACCTATTTGGAGGCTCTGCTGTTAGGTGCATATTATATTTATAATTGTTACATCTTCCTGTTGAATCATACCCTTTATCAATGTATAATGACCTTCTTTTTCCCTCATAACTGTTATTTACTTAAAGTCTATTTTATTCAATATTTGTATACCCACACCAGTTCTTTTTTTGGTTACTTCTTGCAAGGTATATATTTTCCCACCCTTTTACTATTAGCCTACTTTTATCTTTGAATTTGAGATGAGTATCTTGAAGATAGGATATAGTTGAGTCATGCTTTTTAATCCACTCTGCCAATCTTTGCCTTTCTACTGGAGAGTTTAATCTGTTTATAGTTAAAGTCACTACTGATAATACATTACTTTCCTCTGCTGTTTTGCTATTTAGCCACTGCAAGTCTTATAGCTTTTTTGTCCCTCAGTTCTGTTAAAGCCTACTTTTATATTTATTGTTGTATATGTATATGTGTTGTACCATATTGAGTGCTGTTTTGGTTGGCTAAAGCTGACAAAATGTAATATACCAGAAATGGACTGACTTTTAACAATGAGGATTTACTGGCTTAAAACTTTAAACTCCGTGGGCCAAGAAAATGTCCAAATTAAGGCATCAACTGGAAAATATCTTTCCAGTGAAAAGCTACTGGTAAGCAAGACATATGGCAATATCTGCTGATGCTTCTCTCACAGGTTTCATTGCTTCCAGTTTCTGACTTCAGTGGCTTCCTTTTAGCTCTGTTTCTCTTAACTTCTATGGGGGGGCTTTTTTCTGAGTTTCACCCTTTTATAAAGGACACCAATAAGAGGATGAAGGTCCACTTTGAATGAGGTGTGCCACTTCTCAATTGAAATAACCTAATCAGCATGTCCCACCTATAATAGCTCTACACCCACAGGAATGCATAAAAAGAGTATGATCTTTTCTGCAGTATAGAACTTCAAACCACACAAGTGCCTTCTCATTTATATCTGGATATATTTTTTCCTCTGTATTCCTTCTGGTTACCACAGGGTCAAAATAAAACATCCAAAATATATAACAATAATATTTGGTTTGATATCAACTTAAATTCAACAGCAATCACATATACTTTTCCCATACCTCTCTGTAACCCCATCATTTTTTTGTACTTGCTACCACTTATATCTTTGTACATTATATGTCCAAAAACCTAGATTCCTCAATACGTTTCATGCATCCACATTTTAGCACCTGTGGGAATTAAGAAGTGGCATCACACACCAAACAATTCAATACAATAATACTGGCATTTATAATTACCCAAATGGCCAATTCCACTGCAGGTTGTCATTTCTCCATTATGCTTTGGCCCACTGACCATTGTCCCCTCATTTCAGTCTGAAGAACTTTCTTTAGCATTGCCTGTGGGACAGATCTAGTTGTGATGTTCTCCCTCAGATTTTGTGTATCTGAGAGCATCTTAATCTCTGCCTTATTCTCAAAAGAGAATTCCATCAGACACAAAAGTCTTGGATGGCATTTGTTTTCCTTCAGCACTACCTTCTTGCCTCCATTGCCTCTGATGAGAAATTGACACTCAATCTTACTGGCAGTCCGTTGTATGTAACATGTTGCTTTTCTCTTGAAGCCTCCAGAACAAACCTTCCACTCCACCATCTGCATTTGACAGTGTAATCAGTATATTATGCGGTGTATTTTTCTTCATGTTTATCCTGTTTTGTGTTCTTTGCACTTCTTGTATGTACCTATGCACATCTTTTGCTAAATTTGGGAAGTTCTCTGTCATTATTTCCCTGACCATTCTTTCTGCATCCCCTCCCCTCTGCCTCCAGGACTCCTGCGTAATGCATATTGGTGCACTTGATGGTATCCCATAGCTGTCTTAGGGTATTTGGCTTTTAATATTTCTTTTTTTTCTTTCTGCTTCTCAGCCTGACTCATTCCAATTACCATGTCTTCAAGTTCATCAATTATTTCTTCTGCCAGCTCCATTGTGGTCTTGAAATCCTCCTGGGTATTTTTTATTTCAGTCACCATGGTCTTCAATCCAGTAGTTCTGTTTTAGTTCCTTTAATAAAACTCCCATCTCTACAGGGTAAAGGATGATATTGACTTTGTTTTGAAACTCCAACTTCTGTGCGGGACCAAAGGAAAGGAGACTTATTTGATGCAAAATTTATATTTCTGTAGCACACTAATTTAACCTTTCTAGTCAGTTTATTTAAATAACATAATTACATGGAATCTAGAATAAGGAATGAGTTCCTCCTATTCTGTACAGGCTAATGTAATACCCCAATACACCCCATAATATTTTGGATAGAAAATAAAAAAAGTATTTGCAAAGTCCCCTTGAGGGACTGGGGGAAAATGTGGAACTATTAAACTTCCTCATCTGGGGAATTCCTGCTATTCTCTTAAGCAATAAGGACTCTCAATGTAATAAGCCAAGCCCTTGATCTAGAGGCTTGTCCATATGAAACGTATCTCCTCAATGGCAAAGCTAAGCCTACTTATAACCATACTAGGAGTAACCTCCAGAGAACCTCTTTTGTGGCTCAGATGTGATCTGTATCTCTCAGCCAACTCTGCAAATTAACTCACTACACTCCTCCTTATGTGTGGTATGACTCCCAGGGATGTAAGTCTCCCAGCAATGTGGGACATGATTCCCAGGGAAGAGCCAGGCCCTGGCATCATGGGATTGAGAATGCCTTCTTGACCAAAAGTGGGACAAGAAATGAAACAAAATTAAGATTCAGGAGCTATGAGATTTCAAATAGAGTCAAAAGGTGATTCTGGAGGTTATTCTTATGCATTATATAAATATTCCTTTTTAATTTCTAGTGTATTAGAATAGCTAGAAGGAAATACTTGAAACTGTTGAACTGTAATGTGGTAGCCTTGATTCTTGATTCTTGATGATGATTGTATAGCTATATAACTTTTATTGTGTGACCATGTGATTGGGAAAACCTTGTGACTGACACTCTCTGGATCCATCTTTTTACTTTGACTCATATTATTCATTCTTGTTTACCTGATATCCTGTAGTTCCTTGTCTGAAATTTCCTTCATCTCCTTAAGCATTTTTAAAGATCATTTTTTAAAGGCTTTGTTCGGTATGTCCACATTCTCATCTTCTTCACTGGTGCTTTCTGTATTTCTATTCTCTCCCTTTGCATGGGCCATCATTTCCTGCTTCTTTGTTTATCTTGTACTCTTTTGTCACACACTGTATGTTTCAGTATTTTAAGATGTTAGCTCTGGGATTTACTCCTTGACATTTCTTTTCCTGATTTTGTAACCAGCTGGTGATATTACAGATTATTTCTTGAGCTTCATCTCCTCTATCAGGAAGGTCTGCTCAAGTTGAATGTACTGTGCAGGGTTTTCCCTTTCTTATTGGGCCTCTTTCTTGTCCTGGGCTTTTGCTTGTTAGTTGTTTTGGAGTTCCCTTTTTACAGGAGCTTAGTTGTGCCCTCTGTTTCCCAGAGGACAAACCTCCCTCTCCTGAGTGTCTGAAGCTATAAGGCCTTTGTCCCAGACTGTCCATTTTTATAGTATTTTACATTCTTTTCATTGTCTCACTTTGCTTTTGCCTGAAAGGCAAATTCTGAGAAGGAGGTCACCTTGGGTAGGATTTTCCCAATTCAGTCTTTCCCAGTCAAAACATATTTAGGGAGAGAGAACCTAAGATGACAGCTGGGTGAGACAGGGCAAAAAAACACCTCCATGAAAAATACTAGATAAAAACCAGAAAGTGTCTCAGAATACCACTTCCAGCGATGCACCAGCTGGACAAGTTCCTCTAAAACCACAGGGACCATGCACTTGGTGAAACTGGGAGTCTGCATTCTGAAATGACTGAGTAAGCTGGCTGAAAGTCCCATGGCCATGCTGCAGTGTGGGGAAACTGTGGGTTGGCATTTGGAGAGAGATTAGTTCTTTAAAAAAACAAAAACAAAAAATACCCAGGAGCGGCTGCAGATACAGCAGTGAGAACTGCACAGTGAAGCACTGCAGGAGCAAGCTGTAGCCAATGCCTCAGTGTCTGGCATGGAAAATAGCCCTCCTCACACTGCTGCTGATTATCCCAGGGCCAGAGGGACAGAGAGGAGAGCCAAAGGAGAAAGAAACTGTGCCCCTTGCAGCTGGCTTCCCAGTGTGCTGGCCACACTCCTGCCCAGGGCCAGACCCACAGCCCATAGCCATGTTAGGAGACCCAGTCTGATGGGGAGTGCATCCCACAGCACCGCACACATGCCACAATACCAGCCCTGGACAGTGGCTTTGTGTGCACCCACAGCTAGTTGTCCCAGAGCTGGGAAGGTGGAGCTGTGTGAAAAGGTGGAGTTGAGACACCCCATTCAGCCATTTTTGCATCAGGCTGGGAGTGCCCCTGCATGGTTCAGTGGCCCGGGGCTTCCCTTGAGGGATGGTGTGCACTTGTGATATAGCACAGCCTTCCTGCAGCAGAGGTCCTGGAATATCACAGCTATCAAGCAAAGCAAATACCAAGAGGCCAAAAGAACAGAAAATCTTAAAGCATTTGCTAAAACCAGATGATATGTAGAACCCAATCCCAAACACCCAAATCAAATGATCAGAAGAGACGCAGTATTTGGCACAATTAATCAAAGGACTACAGTCAAAGAATGAGAGCATGGTACAGGATATAAAGGACATGAAGAAGAGCATGGCAAAGGATATAAAGGACATAAAGAAGACCCTAGAAGACCATAAAGAAGAAATTGCAAGAGTAAGTAAAAAAAATAGAAGATCTTATGGAAATAAAAGAAACCATTGGCCAAATTAAAAAGACTCTGGATACTCATAATACAAGATTAGAGGAAGTTGAACAATGACTCAGTGTCCTAGAGGACCACAGAAAAGAAAATGAAAGAACAAAAGAAAGAATGGAGAAAAAAATCAAAATGGATCTCAGGAATATGATAAATAAAATAAAATGTCCAAATTTAAGACTCACTGATGTCCCAGAAGGGGAAGAGAAGGGTAAAGGTCTAGAAAGGTCCAGAAAGGGAAGAAAGGGTAAAGGTGTCCCAGAAGGGGAAGAGAAGGGTAAAGGTCAAAGAAATTGTTAGGGAAAACTTTCCAAACCTTCTACACAATATAAATACACAAAGCATAAATGCCCAGAGAACTCCAAATAGGATAAATCCAAATAAACCCACTCTGAGACATATTCTGATCAGATTATAAAATACTGAAGAGAAGGGGCAAGTTCTGAAAGCAGCAAGAGAAAAGCAATTCACCACATACAAAGGAAACAACATAAGACTAAGTAGTGACTACTCAGCGGCCACCATGGAGGCGAGAAGGCAGTGGCATGATGTATTTAAAATTCTCAGAGAGAAGAATTTCCAACCAAGAATACTTTATCCAGCAAAACTCTCCTTTGAATTTGAGGGAGAGCTTAAATTTTTCACAGACAAACAAATGCTGAGAGATTTTGCCAATAAAAGACCTGCCCTACTTCAGATACTAAAGGAAGCCCTACCAACAGAGAAACAAAGAAAGGAGAGAGAGATACAGAGAATTTTAACAGACATATATAGAACCTTACATCCCAAATCACCAGGACACACATTTTTCTCTAGTGATCACGGATTTTTCTCAAGTGAATGGATCATATGCTGGGACATAAAACAAGCCTCAATAAATTAAAAAAAAAAATAAACAATTGAATATATTCAAAGCACATTCTCTGACCACAATGGAATACAAATAAAAGTCAATAATTTTTGATTTGTAACTCCACTGTTTACTTCCTATAGGATATAAAGTACAAAAACTCTAATGACAAATCAGTGGTTTTGGACTCAATGTAAAATATGTAATTTTTGACAACAATTATATAAAGGTGGGGGAATGGAGGAGTATAGGAACATAGTTTACAGTTCCTATTGAGGTTAAATTGGTATCAAAGAAAACCAAGATTGTTATGGATTTAAGAGGTTAAATTTAAGCCCCACAGTAAACACAAAGAAGCTATCAGAGAATATGTCCATAGAGATGAAAAGTAGAGTATGGGTTATAAGAAGTGGGGGAAGGGGCAATGGGGAGTTAAGAAATGAGTGTAGGGTTGCTGTTTGAGGTGAAGGGAAATTTCTAGTAATGGAAGGTGGGAAGGTGATAACATTGCAACATTCTAAATGTGATTAATCGCACTAATGGAATGCTAGGGAGGGGGTGGAATGGGAAGATTTAGGCTGTATATATGTTTCCACAATTGAAATTGGGAAAAAAAAAAAAAAAACAGACAGTCTAAATAGATGACAATTGAATGCCAAGGATGAACCTGGATGGGATCTGAGGATGGAGGAGAGGAGGCTCAAAGGGACATAGTTGGGAGATAAGAAAAAAAAAAGGAAATATAGAATGTAAGCTTTGTATCAATGTTGAATTTCCTGAACTTCTTAGCTGCACTTAATGGGATTGCATAAAAGAATGTTCTTGTTCATGGGAATTGTATATATGAATTATAGTGTTTATTCAAGGATGTGTGTAGCTTTCTCTCATATGTTCAGAAGACAGAGCAATAGATGATGGATGATAGGGAGAGAGGGAAAGAAAGAAATTGTGGTGTGACAGCATGTTAAAGTGGATGGCTCGGAGTATCGGGGGAGGGGGGTCAGGATATGCTGTATATGGGGTTTGTATTGTTTTTGAAACTGTTCCTGTAACTTTGAATTTATTTCAAAATAAAATTAAAAAAAAAAACATATTCAGGGGCTCAGAAAGGGGGCACAGACTGGCTCCAAAGTGTCCTGTGGAAGGGGTCAGAAAGGACATCAAAAACTTATCCACTGACTCCCCAAAGCTCAGCTTTTCTGGCCTGCCCAGCAAACATAGCCTTTCAGCTAACTGTCCCCCACAGCACTGAGGAAGTCCTGCATCTCACTCCACTGCATCTCATCTCCACTGCCTCCACCCCTGCCCAGGGAGGGCTGAAACGTTAGCTGCCCGTGCCTTTATCTAGGGTGGGATTGAAACGATGGCTGCCACCACTTTTGTCCAGGGCAGGTTGAAACAACAGCACTCCTCAGAGACAGGGCCCAGCCATCCAAATTCACTAATCAAAACCATGATCATTTGCTGGCCATGTCCACCCCTGTTCTTAGAGAAGATGATTTTTATGTCCTTTTCTGATGCCAGCAGCTAGCCAGGACTGGACTCTGCAGTGGCCTGCCTTGAGAGTGGGATGGGCACCAGTAACTGATGCATGGAGCGCACAATTTATAGTCCTTTATCGTGTTTGTCCGCTTCTTCCTCCCACTTTCCCTGGATGCTGTACAGTGTTCTTCTAGCTTTTGGAATTTCCAAATAGTTGCTTCAAACAGTTCCTGCCCGTTAAATAGTTATTTTGGTGAATGGACTGGGTCCTGGAGGGCCCTACTCTGCCATCTTCCCCCAAAGTCCTCTTTGAAGTAGGATTTTGTATTTTTTTTTATTAAATTCAGTTTTATTGAAATACATTCACACACCATACAATCATCCATGGTATACAATCCATTGTCCACAGTATGATAACATAGTTATGCGTTCATCACCACAATCTATCTCTGAACATTTTCCTTACAGCAGAAAGAACCAGAACAAGAATAAAAAATAAAAGTGAAAAAAGAACACCCAAATCATCCCCCCATCCCACCCCATTTGTCCTTTAGTTTTTATTCCCATTTTTCTATTCATCCATACACTAGAAAAAAGGGGTGTGATACACAAGGTCTTCACAATCACACTGTCACCCCTTGCAATCTACGTTGTTATATAATTGTCTTCAGGAGTCCAGACTGCTGGGTTGGAGTCTATTCCAATACATTAAAACCTAAGACGTGTTATCTATATAGTGTATAAGAATGTCCACCAGAGTGAACTCTCGACTCCATTTGAAATCTCTCAGCCACTGAAACTATTTCGTCTCATTTTGCATCCCCCTTTTGGTCAAGAAGATACTCTCAGTCCCATGATGCCAGGTCCACACTCATCCCTGGTAGTCATATTCTGCATTGCCAGGGACATTTACACCCCTGGGAGTCGGGTCCCACGTAGGGGGTAGGGCAGCGAGTTCACCTGTCAAGATGGCTCAGTTAGAGAGAGAGAGGGCCACATCTGAGCAACAAAGAGGTACTCAGGGAGACTCTTAGGCACCATTACATGCAAGTTTAGACTCTCCTTTGTGGTAATGAGCTTCATAAGGGCAAGTCCCATGCTCAAGGGCTCAGCACATCAAACCACCAGTCCCAATGTTTGTGACAACATCAACACCAGTCCAGGTGAGGATGTCCAACACATCCGCACCTTCCCCCAGATCCTCGGGTCTGGGGAGGGGGAGGCTGTAAATATATTTTTTATTATCTGCCCAAATTACTCTAGGTGTGTCACTATTTCACTCCAGCCTATACTAACCTACCGTAACTCACTTCCTATTCAAAGTTCCATGCAATTGTGGTGTTTGAACAAGTCGACTGTAGAGTTGTACTGTTTAGAAAATTTAGATCCTGTACCAAATAGATATCTATTCCCTTGGTCTCATATGGAAGTTGAAGTTTTAAAACACAATCAGTTTCAACCTTTACCCTTTGGCCTGGCTTGCCCTGGTCTTAACCAGATTTGCTTCATTCATATCACTAACTGAAGTCTGGGCTCTTTTTCAGCTTTTTTTTTTTTTTTGACAGTGGATTTTGTATTTTTGATAAAGACGAAGGATTGGGCATTCTCATTTAGTTTTGTTCCTCCCAGAACTGCACTAAAATAATAGTAAAGCATATTTTAAAGACCCAAATGTACAGCAGGAAAGAAAATGGAAGCAAGGAAACCACAGTTAAAACCCCTTTAAAACTAGAATGCAGATGGTTGAGTGAGAGGTGAACAATACAGCAGTCTTGAGAAACTGGAACCTGGGCCAGTTTGGATGTATTATGTCCCCTAAAATGCCACATTCTTTAATGCAATCTTGTAGGGGCAGACAGTTAGTGTTGATTAGGTTGGAGTCTTTAAATTAAGTTGTTTCCATGGAGATGACCCACCCAACTGTGAATAATAGCTTTGATTAGATTATTTCCATGAAGGCATGGCCCTGCCCATTCAGTGTTGGTCTGAATCAGTTTACTGGAACAGTTTAAAAAGAGCCACATAGGCCCAAATGCCTGATGCAGCTTAGAGAGACATTTTGAAGATGGCCATTAAAAGCTGATGCTGACATTTTGGAGAATGCCATTTTGAAATGCAACCTAGAAGCAAGAATATAGTGCCTTCCTAGCTAACAGAGGTTTTCTGGATGCCATTCGCCTTTTTCCAGGGATGGTATACTCATGTTTATGCCTTGGTTTGGACACCTTTATGATTGTAGAACTGTAAATTTGTAACTTGATAAATCCCCTTTATAAAAGCCAATCCATTTCTGGTGTTTTGCATAATGGCAGCATTAGCAAACTGGAACAGAACCCCAATCAGTGGTTAAGAAAAACTAGAAGCAAAGAATTTAGATCACGGTTTCCTCCAAAGCATGAGTGTTAGTCTAACCTCAGTAATATTAGATGACCAGGAAGCTGTTAAAACACCAAGTCCCTGCCTCCAGACTTCCCAGCCTGACAACTGCTTCTCTTTGAGCCTAGAAGAATACTAGAGGCTCATTCTGTGGAGTGGATAAACCAGAGACACCAAGATCAATTAATGACAGAGACACTTTAACAGAATATGAGGGATTTGGTTCAAAGTTATTAACTGAATGTCATGCCTCTCAGTTCTCTTCCTCCCCACCACAACCCAAAATGAACTGTCCAGGAGGGATAATTTTGAAGCTTCTCTAAGGACTCTGACCAGCCCAAGTAGAAAGATCTAAAATCAAAGGCTCTGCACAGAAATGGTTCAGCAAATGCACCCTACAGTGAAGAGGACATTCAATAAACCTGTCTCTATATAAAAGGTTTATTCAATAGCCCAAAAGTGTTGAAAGAAGGAGGCCAAAATAAGTAGACCATAGTGTCACTTAATTCCTATGAGTCTACCTATATCTTATGTTTCTATGGTAGTGATAATATGATAGAGGGGGAAATCGAGTCATTTCCATCTTATCTTTTTATTTATTTTTAGGCACTTGAACAAACAAGTATAGCAAATTTTCATGGAGGAAGGTGGGGTGGAATGAGAAAACAGGATGATTTCTAGATTCTATCTAGCTTGTCATACTGAAAATATAAACAAAAATGGTTTAAGAAGCCATTGAAGGAGAACAAGTATGGGATTTCACTGTAGAAATTTTATAATCACTTCCATAAAAATAACTTCAGTTTAATTGCCTAAGCAAAAATCTACATACATAAGAACCATTGTAGAAAACGAACCATTGAGATGATGGAAACAAAGAGAAATTAAATTCAAATCAGAATATTTGCTTAAAAGCTTAAGCAGTTGCTGATGTTTATATATTATGATGTGAATTATAATGCTCAGATAATGAATTTGTTGCTTTTTTGAAAAGTCATGAACATTTCAACTCACAACTTCTCATACTAAACAGATATGCAAATATTGTTAAGATGATTGTCTATTTTACAATAAGGTTAATTTTGGTAAAAGGCACATTAACTCTATAATTATAATAGGGCTAATCAAGACTGGGTTTAATAAAGAAAGCAACAAAGGTAAATGCTAAAGAAAAAATAGTCAATTTGGATAATTTAGCCCAATATAATAATTTTTGTTTTTAAATAGAAGGGTTGGATTCTTTTAGCCTGATGTAATATGAAAAAGGGATAATTTCTTTTCACTTACATTCTTTTGTGGAATTTATTAATTATATTCTGATTGTGTATTATTGTGGGCATAAAGATGGTAAGGAAATCTTGAAAGCAGACACTTGCTATCCTAGCTAGTGTTAAATATGTATTTTGCCAAAGAAATGTAAGAAAACGTCTACCAATGATATTCACTTCAGTCTTGATTTATTTCCCTGAAAATGATCATTATATTAAAATATTTTAAGACGCATGCATACTATATGCATTTACTAATTAGATGCTAGATTAAATGTACATTTTAACTTTAGAAACCATTTTAGTTAAATGTTTTGAACTATTTTTCAAAATAGGACATAATTTTGTATAATTCTGAATATATAACATTTCAACCATAAACTGAGAATTTTGAACCTGGAATGAATGAGTTCATGGTATTATATTTGTTTATGTTTCAGAGGAGGGAACTGAATTAGTTCCATTGAGGTTGTGATTTGACCAAGGTCATCTAGTTACATTTAAGGAATGTAAAAATCATAAAGATACTTAAAATGAGTAAACAAAGGCTTAAAGTGATAAAGAAGCTTACCTAAGGATATGCAATGGAGGATCTGAGGATCAAACCTAAATATATTTTTTGTAATTAGTGCATTATCTCCTAGACTGTTTATATCCAAAATTTATTCATTTCATGTAATAAAATCTCCAGCCCAGTATTTTCCCTGAGCTTCAGACTTGTGTTTCAAACTGTCAAAATTCAGGATTTTAGTATTTTCCTTCATCTTAGCATCTTTACATAAAGTCTCCCAGACATTTCAAATTCAACATGTCCAAAATAGAACTTACAATTTTTTTCTTTTCAAATTGTGTTCCCATGCCCACTCCACAGTCTTGCCCATCTCAGTTAATGGCACAGCCATCACCACCGCCTCTTATTTAAGCCAGAAACTTAGCAGTCATTAATTTCTCTTTTACTTATTCTCCACATTCAAGCAATTTTGGATCTTCCTCTAAAATATACTTCTGATGTATTCTTTTTCCTCCATTACCACTGTCACCTCCTCAATCCAGAACAATCTCAATTATCTTACCTCCATTACTATCTCATCACTACTGCTACTGTGACGTCCTTTCCTTTCTCCACACAACAACCTCAGTTACCTGCTTAGAGAATAAATGAAATCATATAACTCTTATACCAGGAAAAAAGTGAATAAATTTTCTTACACTTAGAACAAAATTAAACTGCTTATCATTAGCCAATAAAGATTTGCATGACCTAACTTCAGCTTGTCTTTCCAAATTCATCTTTTAACACCCTCCCCATCATTCATAATTTTTTTAGCCATTCTGCTTCTTTCAGTTTCTTGAACACTTAAGAGCTTTCCAACCTCAAGCCCTTTGCATTGTCTTCTGTCTGGGGCACATCTTTTTTTACTTTTCTGATGAGTTGACTTAAGTGACATTTTCTATGGTAGGTACAAATCTAATATGGCCCCAAATGGTCCATGTTTCATGGTCTTCATGATCTTGTTAACCTGATACCATTATGAATTTACTTCTCATAAGTAGACTACCTCAACATAGAGGGGATGTCATTTTCTTTATTAAATTATAGAGTTTCTAATCTCTATCTTTCTAGAAGACTCCCTTACTGGCTTTGATGAAAGGAGTTGCCATGTTGTCAAATTCATGTGGCAGGACCTGAGGATAGCCTCTTGCCAACAGCCATCTACAGAAGCCCTCAGGCCAACAACGCAAATGGAACTGAGTCCTGCCATCAACCTTGCAACTGAGCTTCGAAGAGGATCCTTCCCCAGATGAGCCTCCAGATGTTTTTCAAGTCTACCTTGATTGTAGTCTTGTGAAAAACCCTAAAATAGAGGACCCAACTAAATTGATCCCAGACACCTGACCACAAAAACTGTGAGATAATAAATATGTGTTGTTTTAAGCTTCTAGGTTTGTGGTAATTTTTTACACAGCAGTAGATAACTAATACTTCTTCTCATGGGGTCTTTGGTGACTTCTGTAAAGTAGACCTCCCTCTATCTCAACTGCTCATCTAGTTTTGATGCCAGAGGACCCAATTAAAACAGGAACTAATTTTATCTACTCATCTTTCTGAATACTTTATTTGATCAGGCTTCTATATAAAAGTGTGAGTTCCTTGAGATTGAAATGAGATCTATATCACTGTCCTCTACCCTACTGTTCACCTAAACTTTTCTCTGCTTCATTCTGTTCTGGGGTCATTATGCCAATTGGTCATTAGGCCTATTTGGTCATTGGGACCTGTGGTTGTTTGGACCTATGAACCCCAAAAAACATGTCCTTAATCTTAATCCATTCCTGTGGTTGTGAACCCATTGTAAATAGGATTTTTGTATGTGGTTACTTAAGTTAAGGTGTGACCCAACTGAATCAGTATGGGTGTTAATCATATTATTGGAGGCCTTATAGAAAAGGCCACAAAAAAAGAAGCCACAGGGAACAGCTAGAAGCTGGAAGTCAACAGAAGAGAAAGAAGTAGATTTCACCATGTGCATGCCATGTGCATTGCCATGGAATAAAAAGGCAAGGATCCCCAAAGATTGCTGGCCAGCCAGAAGATACTGACCTTGGGAGGAAGCAAGTCTTTGAAACTATGAACCAATAAATTCCTATTGTTAAACTAACCCATTGCAAGGTATTTGTTTTAAGAGGTGGGAAACTAATACAGGACTATAGCATTCTAAATGCTACAGCATTCTAAATTCAGTATTTTAGCACTTTCCTTCATCTTCCTCTTATATGAGTATGTGCTTAGTCCCCTGGAATAAACATTTCCTTCAGTATCCTGCTCTGAAGAGAGGCATGGACACAGGGTGCAGGGTGGGTGTTCCAGTTTGCTAATGCTGTCAGAATGCAAAATACCAGAAATGGATTGGCTTTTATAAAGGGGGGTTATTTGGTTACACAGTTACAGTCTTAAGGCTATGAAGTGTCCAAGGTAAGACATCAAAATGGCATTCTCCAAAATGTTGCTCTTGGGGCATTTTGTTCTCTCTTAGCTGCAGCTCATCTTCAAGATGTCTCTCTCAATTGTTCTGAGCTCCTTCTGTCTATGAATTCCTTTATACAACTGCAGTTATCCAATTAACACCCACCCTGAATGGGCGGAGTAACACCTTCATGGAAATTATCCAATCAAACATTTCATTCACAGTTGATTGAGTCACATCTCCATGGAGACACTCAATCAAAGAATTCAAATCTAATCAATACTAATACAACTGGCCCCACAAGATTGCATCAAAGAACATGGAGTTTTGGGGGATATAATACATCCACACCAGCACAGTGGGAGAAAAGATATCCTTCACAATATACTATTTTTTCCATTGTCTACCCAAATATGATAAGGTAGCATTCTGTTATTTGATTAATTTCAACAACATAGATAGTAAAGTCAATCTGGATAATTTATGCCACAATTGCTTGTTTCTGATTTGCAGGGAATTATTCTTTGCTTGGTTAATCAGGATAATTGCTTTACTTCTCCACTTCACTTTGCTTTTGTAGACACAGTCAGAAACCAGAAGGGCTAAACCTGCCTTGAACCCTTCAGGTAGTTCAGAAGGCTCCCATCTTTCAAGCAACTCCATAGAATATTAATTTTTCCTCTTTTGAGAATACTTGCAACTGAAATGACTCAATAATTCATGTGAAGCAGCTGTCAAGATTATATGATTCTACATTTTTTTGGCACAGTCTAATTGTCATAATGCATTCAAGTCTATTGCTCACAATTATTTTTAAATGATTGTGAGCAGATTTATAGTCCTAAAGCTCAACAGAAGATGTTGAAGTGTTTGATTTCTTCCCTTTGTTTATAGTTTTTCCAAAAAGTTGTCTTTCAAGTATGGTATAGTGACAGATGGTAATCAACCTACCTGTTGATACACATACGTATTTTTCTCATGACAATATCCATAGCCTAATTAAAATGCTGAATTTCATAAAAACTAGATATTACCTCATTAGTGTCTCATCAGAAATATTACAGTTCTCTATGTTAAGTCTCATATTTTTTTTCTCTTATTAAATCCATTGACAATTTGCAGCCAGTGGAGTGAATTGAATATGGCCCATACTTTCTCCTCCATAGTAATACAAAAAGAATTGAGAAGTTTAATAGTCATATTTATCAAAATTATAGTTTTATTCCATACCCAAACCATTTCCTCTATGCTTCCATCATAAGAGAGAATGCTATGACTGTATTTTTGTTGTGATTTTTATATAGCAGTTCTGAGAAAATGTAAGTATTTTTTCAAGGTAATTTTTATTAGTATTTCGTATAACTAAATATCAAGTCTGAACTCCTTTGTTAGTATCCACCTAAATGTTTAAAGGGAATAGGCAATAAGTTAAAATAATTCACTTTAGTTACATTTTTCTTTCTTGCATTGTAGTGAAGTAAATCTATTTAAAGTTTAGTCTGAGTGTATTTAAATAATTTGCCTTTATTAAGAAAATTTTGCAAATAGTTTTTAGGTCATAGTATCCATTATACTACTGGTATGATATCTAATATCTAATAGGAATAAGACAATTTGAGTCAATTTTGAATAACTGTCTGTGGCACAGCCTCTTCTATGCAATAAAATCTCTGGTGTATACAGTGCCACATCCAAGGGGTCTCTCTGGCGTGTGGATAGTTGGATTAGTGATCTAAGCTATCCCAGCATATTCAAAAGCTCTGTCACCATTTGAAAAATGAAGCAAAGAATTGAGACCTAAAATTTCATCATCTGAGCTAAAATGACACTGCTTTATTTTGCCTGGTATAGTTACATGGTTGGCCCTGAGAGTAAGCTTATTATTTATTTTTTTTGTTTCTTTATTAGGTATATGGATCATTATGTTTTTTATTTACCTAGCTTAGTGTAAGAAGACTCAGTCAAAGAGTGGACACAAGAAATGACCTTTAGGCAGTCCCGGGGAGCAGAGATTTTATAATGTTCTTTATCATGGCAAATGTGGTTGCAAACAGGAGATTTTTCATCTCTACATCTGGGCTACTGCTTCTCTATGATAAAATATTAATAAAAATATTATCTGTTGTGCCAACTTTTAACACAGCTGAAAAATTTACTCTTCAAACAACTTATAGAATAACCTTCTGATAGAAAATTAGAAATTTAGCATTCAATTAGAACTGCTAAACTGCTCATTTCTCATTTATGTTAAGGCATATATAGATATAGATATAGATACAGATATAGGTATAGGTATAGATATATAGGTATAGATATAGATATGTAGATATAATATATCCAAATTTCACAAATTCCTGAGTCCTGTATATGTCCCAAGGCTTACTAACTACAATTTCTCCAAACAGATCATATCTGAACAAGGTGGCATGCTTACATTGTTAAGGTTAATTTTATTCTGAAATAATTTTAATTTTAGGATGAATTGATTTAATCATTGTATTACTTTATTCATAGTATTGTGAAATCAATGTTTTTTCCTTTCTTTTTGGTGACGAGTCTGGGGAAGACGGAAGGCATAAGTAAGCAAGAACAGAGTGACCACTGTCTGGTAAAAATACAACACTTTCTTTTCCCCTCCTGAAAGTACCATTTTTTTCTTTTCATTTAAAAGGCAATTGGAATCAATACCTTCTTTACTTATCATAATGTGTAAGCTGTTTAGTCTGTCATCTTGGTGTTCAATCTTTCTAAGATACTTTCCTCCCATTTTTCATTTTGAAGTGTTTGGAAGTTAATGAAGCCCTCTGTGTGGCTTCTGTCATCAGAACACATCAGTAGAATAGGCTTCAACTGTGTGTTCTAATCTCTTTGGGTACAAATGGTCAGCGGGGCATATATTTTTGCCCTGGTGCTTTTAGTTTTTGAACATTTTTATATAGCTGGAAAAGGCTGGACCCCCATGGAATCTTATCAAAACACCACAGAGGGCTTGAATGGATCATATTATTGGTATTAATAAGATGAAAAATTAGCCACTGCAATAGATGCTGGGAAATGTTTCAAACCACAGAGAGAGGCTTTCTTCAGGACGGAGCAGAAAGAAAATAGGATGGTAGGGAAATAGATCTGAGAAGGTTTTTGAAAGTATGGAAATCAAACAAAGATTTTGGCGAATAATAGTAGCTATTGGACTACATAAAATGTGTGATGTGCATAGTGTGTGTGTGTGTGTGTGTGTGTGTGTTGTATATATAAGGGCAATAGGATAGGTCTCCTTGGAAGTGAAGTAACTTTTGTTTGAGAATAGAATTAACAAAAGCCAAGAGCTATTATTTTTTCTTAAATTGTTTGCAAATTCCTTCAATTATTCATTTGTTTATCTGGTAGAGGCCTGACTTTAGAGAGCTATGTGGATAGATTTTTACTTTTCTACAAAATTGGACTGCCAAGAGCAGTCTAAATTAGATTGCTACCTATACAAAAATCAAGTAAAGATTAAAGAAAATGTGCAGGGATTTTTATTTTAAAAATTGGTATTAAAATGTACTTCATTGAAATCTGATAGGTAGATTCTCTACAAGGCCTAATATATTAGGCAGTTGCCAAATCCTTTTAATCTTTAAAGGTAAAAGCAACTGGCAATTGAAACTTTTTAAGAAAACAGAAATAAAACAGTTAATAGGCATATCCCTTTTTCCTAAAGTAGATGAAATAAATTGCAGGACAATTTCATATATTTTGGTTTTCCTTGGATGCTGCCTCTAGTGTTATGTAGTCAGTAAGTAAACAAAATCTGTTGGATGAGTGAATGAAGAATCCATAGGAAAATAAATGGAACATTTTCTTTCTATTGGCAAAATACAAATGCTTTCCAAAAACTAATGACATTGTTATTTCAAATATTTACAAATTCAAAATATCAATAGGTTATGTATTGCTCCAGTTTCCAGGTGGGTAAGACTTAAAGGGATAGGAGTATTTGTGCCTTTATGCTGCGTGAGGTGAAATAGAAAAGACAACCTTACAGCCAAGGAAACCTAGTACCAACATGCACAACTGATTACTGATTTAAAGGGTGATTTTCTTCTAAAGCCAGGAATAAGTATAAAAATAATATAGTTGTATGAAAAGAAAAAAAAAAAAGAAAGAGCAAAGCAGATGACAGAGCAGGAGTCTTTGTTCTTGCCATGAAGTTTGGAAGGGATACAGAAATCTGATTCAAATTACATTGGGTTCTAAAGGAATTAAACTCTGACATCTATTGGCATAAAGAGGGGTGGTGAGTAACTAAAAAATTATATAAGAAGGATTTATAGCACTAGGAGAGAATATTCTGCTAAAATCACAACTGCCCTAAGTTAATGCTGGCATTTAGGTATTGGGGAAGGAAAGGAAATTGAGCCCAATTCCTAAGGTGTATGTGGGAAATTTTCATCCCTAGAGGCTGCGCAGTGGAAGTTGAGAGAATACCCAATTTTTTTCTTAATCAGTCATGCAAGCTCTTTATTCCCTAAGACAACAGCAAGATACAAACCTTCTTCCTTAATCTCTCAATAGCATCACCATCCACTTTGGAAAGCTAAGGATCATCCTTACCTCTTCTTGATTTTACCCCAGTTCAAATATTATATTATCTGTCATACAGGGATCTTACTTTTAAAGACAATTTAAAGAAAAATCTTAATGGAAAGTGTCAAATCTACCACCTCTCCTGCAGCCTCTGTATAGCGCGATTTACCCTTGATTTGTAGAAGATTTTCTTTTATTTTATCTCATCTGATCCTCATAACAATCAGCTGGGTTGGCATTATTAGTCTTATTTTAAAAAGGAGGGAATCAAGGCTCAAGGCTCAGAGAGAGCAGTTTGCTTTCCTATGGTGATGTAGGTAGTAAGTAACATAACCAAGATTACAACCCAGACCAGTAATTCCAGGGATATTATTCTCCTGCATATTCCTTGCTGATTCTTAATAATAAAAATATTTAATCATAGTCAGAGACCAAAGCTGATGGAGTAGCCTCCAACTTGAAGCTTGTCAATCACCATGTTAGGGGGTGAAGAGAACTCTGGAAGTAACTTCATTGTGTTGAAGTGTCTAAATTGTGACTTTAAGTCCTAGGTATAGCCATTGCATCTTATCTGCATTAAATATGGGTATTGTCTAATTTGATTTCTATGAAGTCTACAACGTGATGGGTGTGGTAGCACAGCCAGAATATACATGGATTATAAGATTAACACATCATTTTAATTATTTTGCATATAGCCAATCATAGCAAGGGAATAAACATCACCCAATCACAGAAATGGAAGTTCTCAGTACAGAAACATAAATCTTGATCTTTCATAGCTTAATTTCTCTTGCCTCCACTGCAGGGATGAATTCTGTGACCCCACTCTCCTAAACTTGAAAGAGCCAAAAGCTCTAGTCTTCATATTGAATCCAATCCACAGTGACAGCAAAGAGAAAGAGAGAGTGTCTATACCTGTCAGATAACTAATGGAGCTCTGTTGGTCCTGTATCCCCTTTACTTCTAGTTCAAAGAAATGTGTATATGTGTTTGTGTATATGTGTTTGTGTGTGTGGATGGAATAACTTTTGTCTAGAAGGATATATAGCTTTTTATAATGAAATGTTTTTTGTTATGCCATATGAGCCTAAAATAATAAGTTATTTGGAAAGGCTAATTCTGGTCTATTTGCTCTTTTTATGTGAAAGGTGACATATGGCAATAAATGTGAATCAGCTCATTGTAGGTCTCAGATCCCACATAGAATTGACAGTCCTGCGCTGGTAATAAAATGCTTTACCTCAGAAGGGACTCATATCATTTCTACTGGCACCTTGTTGGATATAAGTAATCACACACTCCCATCAAACCACAGGATGGCCAGAAAGTGAAATTCATGTACGAGGAAGTGGGTGAGAACTGGGAATGTTTGGCAAATAGCTTTAAGAACTATGTGATTGTTAATTTCATGCGCCAAGTTAGCTAAGTTATGGTGGTCGGTTGTTAGGTTAAATACTGGTCTGCTTGTTACTGTAGGGTATTTCATAGATGGAATTTACATCTATAATTAGTTGATTGCATCTATAATCGACAAAAGAGCTTGCTTTCGGTAATTTGGGGAGTCTTTTCATCCAATCGGTTAGGAGACTTAAAAGTCACAGAGATTCAGCGGTTGTAAGAAGAATTTCTTTCTCAAGCTCAGCATTGGCTCTTGCTGGAACTTCTAGTCAGCCAGCCACCCCTGGGAAATTTGAACTGACTCAAGCATCACCTTAGTTGGGGTCTTCAGTTTCTGGTCTGCCCCACGGAGTCTGGACTTGCCAGCCCCCATGGTCATGTGACCCAATTCCTTATAATCAATCTCATATATATATTTTGTTGGTCCTGTTTCTCTGGAGAATAATACAGACTACAGCACACATGTAGTTCCTGCACTGCCTGAAAGCATTTTAAGAATCAGTCTATCTTCCCTTTTTTCTTATCTGATAGTGCAATTTGTTTGAATCTTTGGACTTCTGATTCCTCATCCTTTGCTGCAGGTTCCTTAATCTACAACTTAACTTGCTCCTCCTAGATCAAAGCTCTTTCCCAGCTTTCCTGGACCATAAAAATGCTGTGCAGCCAGCCCTGCTGTTATCTATACTCCAGCAACTAACTCAGTGTCCTCCTAATCTGCCTCTTTGACTCACAATACATAGAATTTCCAGGTTGAATTTTCACAATAATACTATTTCACATGTAAAAATACCTTTAATAATTTTCTGAGAATTTCTGGCAGCAGAGTAGGCTGAGGGTAAAGCATTTCCAGTCAGGAAACACATGCTGTGTCATGATGATACAGCTCTGTCAGTGAGTTTTCAAAACTATTTGACCAGCAATGTGGATACTTTCTAATTCTACCTTTTCGGTAATTGTACTATATCACTGCCTTCAGGAATTGGAACTCCTCACAAAGAAATTCATTCTATGAATAAGCTTGAACAGTAGATCAAATCTGAATATATACCACCCCAAAATTATTGAAAATGTCTTACCTATCTCCCCAGTCAGCAAGGAATCCTATGTTTTGCAAAGGTTCAAGATTGGTTCTTTCTCTATATATATATATAAATCATAAAGCACTGAATAAGTTTACTATCTATAATCGGTTGCAGTCATTCTTAATTGCTTAACTCACTTAAGCTGCTCAATATTGTTCATCATATTCATCATTAAGCTCAGTATTCAAAATTAAAATAATCAGTTTCTGGAAAAAGATAAATGTAAAGAGGCTTTTCAACCCATACACTGAGAATAAGAAAATAGTTCTATCCTAAATTTTCTACCAGAGCACTGTCTGACAGAAATATAAAGTGAGCCACATATGTAATTTTATTTTTTTAGGAGCCACATATAAAGACTGTAAAAAGAAAGAGGTGAATTAATTTTAATGATATATTTTACTAATAACAGTATATTTAATATGTTATCATTTCAATATGTAATTGATATAAAAAATTTCAATGAGATCTTTTTTATCTTCCAAAGCCTTCAAAATCTGGTGTGTATTTTATGCTTGTATTATATTTCAATTCTGACTAGCTACATTTCAAGTACTCAATAGCCACATGTGGCCAGTGGCTACCATATTGGACAGGACCACTCTAATAGCTTTCCAGCTCATTTAACAAAGCTCTTTTCTGATCAGTTATTGTTGTTATTTGTCTATAATTTAATCTTCTTGGACAAAAAGATGACATGCTGAATATATCCTGGATGAATTTAAGATCTAATTTACAAATATTTGCATTTTTATTTAGCTCCTACTAAGTGCCAGATATTTTTCTGTAGAATCTAGTAGTGGCCAAAATAGACAAACTGCTCTCATGGAGTTTAAACTTCTAGTGGTTGATTCTTTTAAGCTGATGCCAAGCAAATTTACAAAAATACAGTGACGTAGGATTTAGTAAGTCAATAGTTACATGTTTTTGTTGGATTTTCACTTCCTAGCTGTAGTCTGTATTAGTGATCTCCATGATTCTACCTACTGCCCATCAACCATTAAACCATTACTCTCTGGCTGCTCAGGATCTTTGACTCCAACAACCCACTTGTGCTTATCTTCTTCAGAAGGCATAAAGCTTCTTCCTGTTTTTCAAGCAGAAGAATCCTTTTCATGTCTCTAGTCATCTGATCTTTTGCTTCTAAACCTCTGTTAAACCCCTACTCATAAATCCCTACCCATAACTGAATGCTAAGTTCGGTTGATACTACATCCACGAAGCTTCTCTTGGCTCCCTTCGCCAGATATTTGTTTTCCATTCTTTGCCCACAAAGCCCTTGCACAAGTCTCAATTATGACATTTATTATGGATTGTATTTGTATGTTGATTCTTTCCCACTACCTTTACTTACTTACTTTACCCCTTGTATCTAGCAGAGATGAGAGATGAGAGATGCTTGGAGAAGGCATGTAGGATGGGTAGGTGGTATACCTGTCCTTTATCTTAGTCCTTCATATTTCCTCCTGTCCCAAAGGAACCTGCACTCATGGGTTTATGGGCCACAACCTACATTTTATTGGTGTTCCCAAGAACAGGTTGAAAGGAGTTACTATAATGGGGTGGTTAGCATCAGAATTATGGGTGAAATGCCCAGGAGAATGGCTGAGCCTATTATATCATGTTTATATGCACTCCTTTCCCCTTGAGAAAACCAATCCTCAGCTTACATTTAAATCATAGTCCATTATTCTATTTTTCCTGTCACCAATGTCTCCTGGGCATCAGTGTTTCTTAGGCTTGATGGTTTTTCCACTGCTAATTGAAGAAAGATTTATCAATTATCAATTACAATTTGAATAAAAATATTGATCCCACTGAGCTCTGAAGTTAGCATTACTCACACCTTGAAGGCGCATGGAGTTAAACACTACCTTCCAGCACCATGGGAGAACAGAAATCTGGGCTTATTGCTCCTACAGTAAACACACGAACACTTTAATATAAAGCTTCTTTGTAATCCAGTTTTTTTTTAAGCCTGTACATCGAGAACCTGACTGAATGCAATTAGACAACAAGATCTTATGAGAAGGTGTGGTCCCTTCCTGTGATATTGTTTTCTGTTGAATAAGATTTGTTGCATTTTCTGGACTCACGAATTTGCTCCTCTCAGATTCAGGGAGTCTGTGCCTGCAGTTCTAACATTTTACCACTTGAGGTAACATAGCTTTACCCACCAAAATGTGGGACTGTAAAAGTGATGCAGATACAGGATAGACCAAGATGGCATCATTATTTAGGAAAATATCTTTGTGCTGGTTTGAATGTATTATGCCCCCCAGAAAAAGCCATATTCTTTGATTCAATCCTGTGGGGCAGACATATTAGTGGGGATTAAGTTGGAACATTTGGATTAGGTTGTTTGCATGGAAATGCACCCCACCCAACTGTAGGTGATGACTCTGATGAGATATTTCCATGGAAGCATGGCCCCGCCCATTCAGGGTGGGCCTTGAACAATGGAGCCATATAAATGACCTGACAAACAGAAGGAACTCAGTGCAGCTGTGAGTGACATTTTGAAGAGGAGCTACAGTCAAGAGGGACACTTTGAAGAAAGCACAGGAGCTGCAGATAAGAAACAGTTTGAAGACGGCCATTGAAAGCAGACTTTGGAGAAGCTGAGAGAGGACAAATATCCCAAGTGCAACTAAGAGTGACATTTTTGAGGAACTGCAGCCTAGAGAGGAACGTCCTGGGAGAAAGCCCTTTTGAAACCAGAACTTTGGAGCAGACGCCAGCCACATGCCTTCCCAGCTAACAGAGGTTTTCCGGACACCACTGGCCATCCTCCAGTGAAGGTACCCGATTGCTGGTGTGTTACCTTGGACACTTCATGGCCTTAAGACTGTAAGTGTGTAACCAAATAAAACCCCTTTATAAAAGCCTATCCATTTCTGGTGTTTTGCATTCCAGCAGCATTAGCAAACTAGAACAATCTTCAAATTATTAAAATATAAACTTTAATATAATACAACTTGAGTGGTCAAGAAATAAAGATCATAAATAAAGGGAAAGGATGGTCAAATATATTCTTATTTTACTTCTTCCATTTACTTCCTCCATTTACTTCTTTCATTGCTAACTCAGTGACCTTAGACAGGTGCAAGTTTCTTATCTATAAATTGAGGATAGTAATAACTCTTCTTTAGAAATATTGTGAATATGGAAATGAGGTATTACACGAAAGCATTTTGTACACAGTTGGTGAAAGATAAATGCTAGTTGTCTTCTTACCCCACTTTTTCCTTTTCTTAAAGATATGTAAACAACTTTCACACCATTAGTTTTGTGAGTTCCTATTCCATCCAACAATGAAAGTATAAGGCCCCTCTCTCAAATTTCTTTCAGTGCATTCTTCCATATCTCAAAAGAGAGCATAGAAAACAGACAAACTTCTGCTGGTGTGAAACACACCACTTAGAGTTTTCTGATTATTTCCATGTTTCTCATATCTCAAAATATATTTTTATTCTATCAGTTTCCCTCTAGAGAAAACTCCTTAAAACTAAGAAATTAATCCAAGTGTGCAAATTTCAGGCAATTGCCTCCTCTAGTAGATTATGTGCTATGGAAGGAATAGATCATACCATTTTTTTTTTTTTTTTTGACATTTGCTCAGATTTTCACAATACTAACCACACAGGAGAGCACCCAGAAGGTCCTACCTAAAATGAGTAATGAATGAAAAAGTGACCAACCATTCTTTACTTCTACTGAGGTCAGTATAAAGGGAAATATTTAAAAATATGAATCATTCTAAGGAGATAAATGGAGTCGAGTAATACTTCATGAAACAGATTTTGCATTATGGCATTTAAATTTGTTTTAGTAAAATCCCTCATTCTGAACTGCAAAAAAAGGAGTTTCAGACTGTAACATTGGACTAGTCTTTTAAAATAAAACAAATGATATGTAATCTACCAGATTTCTTTATGCTAACCTGCATTATTTCCACACATGTTCATTCAGCACTCTATGTTTATCAGCTGTCTCTCAATTTTTCCATTTTTAAAAATATTATTTTAAGCAAGATACAAAATAAACAATAGCTGTATCATTATACATCTCCACCAGCAATGTAAGAAGGTTCTGTTTGCTCCAAGTCCTCACAAACGTTTGATATTGTCAGTCTTTTTTAAATTTTAGCCACCCTAATGTGTTTATAGCAGTATTCCATTGTTTTAATTTTCATTTCCCTAATGACTAATGATATTGAACACTATATTTCATGTTCTCATGAGTCACTTATGTATCTTTCTTTGTGAAGTGTATGAATATTTGTCTACTTTTATTAGGTGGTTTGCCTTTTCTACGGAGTTGTGGGAGCCTTAGAGTTTTAAATTTGCATATAATTTATGGAGGATCCAAGATACATCTTGCAAAGAACTATTTGCTGCTTTCCTGCATGTGTTTTCCCTTATGAAATTACTGTAAACCTTTTATTTGTTCTGTACTGTAGTTTTTTGCCTGCTCTCTGTAGGCTCTCTGTCTCCTTCTACTACAAATTAGTTGCATGTCTCTATCCTTAAACCTTGTTAATCTGCCTTGACTGATGCTAACATGAAGAATTGCATTCCATTCTGACTTTCATTCATTTTTAGCAGGTTTTTGGTTGAATTAGATCTGAAAATCCTTCTCCATCTAAGCAATAGCTACTGGACTTGATGAAACTCACTTTCAAACACCCTTCTGTGGGGGGAGTTTACTATCATACATTCCATGCCTTTTTTCCCTCATAGCCTACAAATGTAGAAATGAATTTATGTTCCCCTAGGGACATTTACGACAAAAATTAAAATCAGAGTGATAATGCTTTCATTTATTTATAGCAAGTGTCTAGCATTATTGAACAAGCTTTAAAATTGATTAGGCTCAAAGTATATGAATGGATTAAAATGAGTCTTGCAGATTAGCACATGGTTCCAATTGTTGAGAAATTCCAAATGAGTGGTTTTCTTGTGTTTCTTCCCTTAAAGTGTAAGTAATGATACTAGAACATGGCTACAAGTTTGGACAAAAAGGCAATATGCAAAACTCCCAAATGGTTCTTTATACTGCTTCAATAACTTCCAGTTCTGTTTCAGATTCAGGTCAGGCTGGACAGATATTCGATCTGAAATGGAAGTTGGATAAACATTTTATTTCGCCTGCTTCATTGGAGAAAAAGGAAATACTTTAACCATTTGAAGTGTGACCCTCAAGGTAATTGGCTCCATTCAAAAGTCCAAAGTACAACGTAAAATCCTGAGTGGCCATTCACATAAAGATTTGTTGAAACAGCATCTGTAACCTTAGAAATCAAATTGCCATTTCAGGAATACAATGAGGAGGGATAAATTCCACCGATTGCAATATGTGCAGGGCTATTTTTTACATTATAAGAAGACAATGAGAATTGCTTTGTCACTTAATAAGGAGCAATGAGAGCTCAGAGAACCATTAGGGGTACAAAACAACTGGGGAATGATGCTGATTTCAGAGAATATAATTGGAGTCAAAACAAAATAATTCATATTGGCTAAAGAGAGAAAGCTATAGGAATAAACACTTATACTTACCTAAACTAATCCAGGAGACTAGTGGGTATACTCAGGACTTAACTTTTTTTTATTGAATGCTTACTATGTGACAAGCATAAGTACCTTTTATGTGTTGTCTCATTTAATCCATTCACATCAGCCCAATGAGTTCATCATTCTCATTTGGCAGGTGAGGAAACCGCAGGCTTGGGAACCTGGCTAAAGCATCTGAGAGCTCTCAGTCCTCAGAAGCAGACCTGGGAATTCATGGATTCCAGAGCCCTCATTCTTAAACAGTCCATCTCAAATCCTGGAATTTGGGCACAAAGATGTTTCCTAACTTCTCTGTGCCTCATTTCTCAATTGGAATATAGGTAGAGCATACTCTCAGGATTGTTTTAAAATTAAAGTGAAGTACTATTTCAAATAATCATCATGGTGCCTGGTCCCGTATTAGATGATCAATAAATAATAGATATTCTTATTGATATCTAGCCATTTCTTTTGAATTGGGTTAATTTCATTCAGGCCTCAAGAACTGGTGGATTTGAGTAAACTAACTAAATTGAGTTTCTGAACCATCAAAATGAATACTTCAATAAATTACTACTATTTATAATTTATGTATGTAGGTATGACTGTTTAATCTCTTCACTTTTAACTTTAAACACCAATAACTTTTTAGCTCTCTCAGGAAATATTTCCATTAAAAATCAATTGTCAGCTTAAACTAGCAAATGGATACAGTTCCCTAAAATGAACTGTAAATAGCAATTAGTGACAAAAAAAAAAAAAGAAGAATTAATACTAAAATTGAGGAAAGTACTTTTACTTTAAAATATCTTAAAATATACTGAATTATATTGAATAGCTACTATTCAGGCCTTGGTATGGACAGCTAGACCAAATCTGCCATGTGGATCTATTTGGTTTGGCAGGTACAATGTTTTACAAATTTTCGAATTAAGAATGTCCTTAACAAAAATAAAGGAATAAATAATGGGGTGATATAAGGGGCATGGGATGTTTGGATTGTTCTTTTTTACTTTTATCTTTCTCTTTTTTCTCTTTTATTTTTTTCGGGTAATGAAAATGTTTTAAAATTGGTTGTGGTGATGAATGCACAACTACGTGGTGATACTATGAGCCATTGATTGTATTCTTTGGATAAATTATTTAGTGTGTGAATATATCTCAATGAAATTGCATTACAAAAGAAAAAACAGTATCTTTGAGTGGGGCACACAGTTCCCAAGTATGTACAGGGACTTCCCCATCAACATCTCCAGCCCCAGCTCCAGCACCAGACTTTACCTTGGCTTGAACATACATTTTATTATCTATCTGGTTCTTGTGGACATTTGATGTTGACACCTTTGATTTGTAGATTAACCCAAAGAACTGTATTATAAACTGCTGATACTAATTGTCCATAAATACAGGTAACTTAAAAATATCTAAACTTTACAAAAACATTTTCAGTACTTTCATTTAGATATTTAAACCAGACTTTAACAAAAACCTCCACATACTACCATATCATCTTGTATATATTGTCTTGTATATGTGTGTGTGTGTTTAATGAGCATTTACTGAGGTACTTACATGTACCAAGTACTAACATTTGTTTTATAAATATCAGTTTATATATGTATCTCACCAAGTAAGGGTTGTGTTTTATTCACCTTTTATCAATAATGTCAAATATATACTAGACCTTATGTGTTTGTTGAATTAATGTATTTATGAATAGAGAGCCAATACGGAATTAGTAAGAAAAGCTCTTTTAGAAAATTAAATCCAAGGTACCTGAAAGACTTAAACGGCTTTAGCCATACTGTGCCTTTAAATTATATACAGTCTTATATTCTATGCCACAATGGTATAGAGAATTAAGTCCTGGCACTATTTTTAAAAAGAGTGTAATTTCTGCATTTATGTCACTTTTTTTCTGATGCCTTATTGTTACAGCCAAGTCTTGCTTAAAAATTCCTTATGTAATTAAAACCTGTCTTAATCAAGCATATTTGTTGCTCTGCAAAGATATGAGAAAAAGTCCTATCTGATTTCTCTTTTTTCAGTTTCATACAAATGATTTCTCAAAGGCTGCTGTCTTCCACATGCAGTTCAATACAGTACTAATGTTTATAGCTGAGTTATAAACCTCTTGAAGCGTGGAAATGGTAGCAAAGTGTTAACTGTTAGCAGCACCATTATAATCAATTATAGCAATATATGCTGGAGTTAATACTTAGAAATGTTCAATAACCCACTTTTGGAATAGATTTGCCCATTTCATTTCATTTCCCAATTGCAACCTTAATTATTTTTAGAAATAGAAAGACTAGATCGGTAAAACTGAGTATTTATGGGCAGGATATATTTACATGGATATGAATGGGTGAATGGAAATGTGCTTGCCTATTTTTTTTTAAGATTATTTAGGATAATATTTGAAAAGCATGCATTAGAATTGGCATAGGTGGCTTTTTAAAAATCATTGCCTATTTTGGCTTCAGGGAAACTCATTTTGCCATTAAAATTTTGGGATCTAATTGACTTTTATTATGGCAAATTTTACAGAAAAAAGGGACAATGAGAGAATTAGAAACTATTCTATTCATGGTGACAGGTGCTTTTTCTGTGGCAGAAAAATATAGTTTCACAATTGTTTTAGGATAATTTTGGAAAAGTCTATGAAAAAAGACCTTCAAAACTTTAGTTTACTTCAGTTTTAGTATATATTGCCCTTTGAATTCACCCATAAAATACTGGTGGTTCCCAATTCACTACAGGCCACTTTTTCACCTTTTCATAGGAATGATATGAGACTTTGCTGACACCTCATCTTAGCCTATCACACTATCACGGGTCCTGACCCACCTGGTCCAAACTCTGAATGGTGTGTGCTGCTGCACAGCTTGCCCTATAACCGGGATCTAGAAGACAGCTCTAATCTAGGAGCATGTGATGAATTATTCTGGAGGTCTTGTCTCTTCTGACTTTCTGCTAATCCCTCACCAAGTTACACACGATGGACTGAAGTCTGGGTGAGAGAAGAAAAGATGACTTTTACTGTAAATGATATTGAGGAAGTCGTGTCTACCATTTTTGTTTAATGTGGATGAGTATTGTTTACATTATGGTTACTAATATGTGTTAGGTATATCCAGGACTTCTTGCAATAAATTTGACTCAGCCATTTTTCCTCCACTTAAATTTTTTAACCCTGGAAAACAGTTACATGATTTCTTAGCATCTGGAAACTTTACTATATAATACATAGCACTTGTGGATTTGGATGTATATGAATGTGGGGATCCTTAAGAAAATATTCCACTACAGAAATGAGCTATCTTTCTAATTCAGCAGCCTGTTCTATCTCTACTTGTCCATGTCTATTCTTATCACAAAGACATAGTTATTTGCCTCATACTGCACTAAGGAGAAATAAATTACATATTTTAAATGAAATTGGTATTATATGTTTGTGTTAATTGATATTAGAGTGCAGAAGATAATATCAATTAGTTAAATAGAAGAAATATTTTTGCAATAAACTAGAGATGGGAAAATAGGAAAATGTGTGAAGAATCAAGGAATAATTCTTGTGGCAAAAAATAGATCTTTTAACAAATTACAGAGAAGTTAAAATTTGATATTTTGAAGAAGTAAGATAGTAAAAATAAGGAGCATTTTCTGGAAAGATAAAAACTTTTCCTCTTCATAGAACATGATCTGAGCCATGACCATTTCACTCAAAGTAAAAGAGTGCTACCAAATGGCAAAGCAGATAGAGATATGCTTATCTGGGGCAAAATACTTTTATACAGAAGTAGTGACTCTCATCTAAGTAATCCTGGCTTATTTTGTGTTCTTTTCCCATGTTTTTAATATGAAAACTTTCTATTAATGTTCCTATTAAAGGAAGATAAAGTATAATGAACCTCAATCTACCTGGTTAAACAATTTTCACATTTTGTCACATTTCTTTCCAATATTTTTAGTTAAAAAGTGTAAAATATGTTCATCACCAAATATCTTAGTATGAATGTCTAAAAACTACGACTATTTCTTACATAATGACAATATTATTATCCCACCTAAAAATAAGAAAACCCTATATTCAAATTTATGCAATAGTCACCAAAAATATGTCTATTTAACTTGAGTGTGTTCCAGTTGGATGGATTTCTGTTGGTTTCTGTCTTTTCAAGCCAACATGGAATAGTTCACCTATCCCTTTTCCCTCAACTCCCCCGTAATTCCCGATGCCCAGGCCTAGACAGAGGCACCTGCACGGGAAGTCCCACGGTGTCGATTTTACTCTGCCCCTGATTCTCTCCTTGCTAACTCCTGTTGGATAGAAGTTGTATTAAATCTGAGAGGCAAGGAAAGCCTTTACTATTATTGTTATTATTATTATTATCACTATTATTATTGTCATTTTTATGGCAACTAATAGGCCAAGCTTCAATTCTTGATCAGTACGCTAAGGCTCTTATAACTTAAAATACTGTTAGTCTCAAAACAGATTTCCTTGATGTTGAGTTTTTTCAAAGTCACTCTTGAAGCTAAGAAGTGAATATTAAACCAGTTTATATTTCTCTTTTCATTTGTGAGAATGCACATCTGAGCCTAGTAAGTTCCGAACGTCAGTGCTGCTTCAGTCACCGAAACAAAGTAAACCCAGATTCTGACTAGTCTGTCTTTCATCCCTTTTATTCTTGCATTCTTTAACAATCTAGGCTAAGAAAAAAGAAGCATTGAAGAACTGGACATTGACTTATGAATTTTTGGGGAAGGGATGATTTCATTTGGATTAACACATTTATAAAGAATAAATGTGCTTTGCTTTTCTTATTATTAATAAGTGCTTATCCTCAAATACTGTAGATCTACAGAACTGATTGCAAATGGATAAATTCCTCTTGATAGACATACTGTGCTATGTGGACATTTGTAAATTTATCTGCAATGTATACCACATTAGTTGATTTATGGTTATTTGAAAGAAAGGTCAATTAATGAATGGGAACGCAGAGTGTAATTAAGAAGTCTTTTCTTTGTTTTTCTTCAAGCTAGAGAACAGTTCTGAATGCTGATGAGGCAACATCTATTACAATGCCATGTGGTCAGAATTAAGTAATTAACTCAGAAAGAAACACACAAGAAAATATCTTTGTTAGAGGCAGAAATCCACAGAAAATCAGGTAGCAATAAGAAGAACTTAGTGTCACGATTATGATGAAGATTACCATGGACCTAGTTCTTTATAAATTGACCCAGGATAGGAAAATTATTCTCTGAAAATGGAATGCTGCACATCTGACTAGCATTAGCTCCTCATAGTCTACAGGATCCAGGCAACCATTTCTTCAGGCAGTGAATTGAGGTTTTCCATGGTGCTCATAAATAAATGTTTTAAAGAAACAATTGTTTTTCTATGAAAGCTTTGGCATAGATCTTACTTTTTAAAGGCCAACTCATCATATCCCCTGAGAATGAATGCAAACTGAGTTTTTGTAGCATGTTTTTTGCAAATTGCTGTTCTACTTTAAACTCTTTCCTAAGTAGAATGTGTACCAGAAATTTAGACCAGATCCATTTTCTTTAACTCAGCATGTTAATGATAATGACGAATTTTCTCCCCACTCTGCATTTACATAAGTCACTCAATTTGAATCACTTCTGAACCTATAGTAGTTTCTAAAACTTACAACAGTTTCTTAGAGAACTGCATCAAAACCAATGGGGTGCTTGTGAAAAATGCAAATTCCATCATGGCTATTGGAGACCTATTGAATCAGAATCACTGGGGACAGGGAAAGGAAATCCACAATTTTAATAAGATTCTTATACTCATAAATTAAAGAAATACTGGTCTATAGGTTTTTAGGACTGTATAGGGCGATGGCTATAGGAGTTTCCTAAGCTATTTGAGTTGTAGTTTTATATATGAAAGACTGATTGGAATAAAATGAGTCTTTTGCTTTATGTTTCAGTGGTTTCTTCAAATAAATATCAGATGCCATCTGAACATTTGCTATCCACGCTGTCATTCTCTCATTCAATAAACAACTCATCAGGTAACTACTGGGAGTCTATTCTTGTGCTTCTAGAAGATGGAAATAAAGCAGCCAACAAACCACCTAAAAATCCCTGCCCTCCTGAAACCTTTATTTCTGATGGGAAGTATAGACGAGAAACAAAACAAGTAAATATACATAATACATTAGATAGTGGTGAGTGCTATAGAGAGAAAGCAAGCAGGGAAGAGGAATGGAACAGTCAAAGGAGAGCATTCAAATGGGGTGACAAGGGAAGGACAAATCTAAAAGTTAATTTTTGAATAGAAATCTGAGGGACATGATAGAGCTAGCCATGTCTACATTAGGGGGAAATGGCTAATTTGATCATCTGGAGGCAGAAGAGAGTCTGACAAGTTCAAGGAGAGGAAGCCATAGCAGCTGGAGTAAGGTGAATGAGAAAAGCCCCAGGAGGGAGAGTGGCCAGATCACATATAGGGCCTTGGAGGTCATGATAAAGTAGACGACTTTTATGCTGAGTGAATCTGAGTTAAGGGAGTTTTCTGAGCAGGTTGCTTTGATAATATTCTGAAATGGGCAAGAGAAGAAACAAAGTAGTAACTTAGGTGGTATGGCTAGAATTTAGGCAAGAGATGGTGGTATTTTGGACCAGGGCAGTTGGGAGGGACAGAGATGAGAGGAGAAATGTCCATCCTCTGCATATATGGAGAATGAAAGAAGGGTGACTCTAAGGTTTTGACATGAGCAACTGGAAGAGTAATATTGCCATTAGGTAATGAAAAACTGTAAGATGAACAAGTTGGGGGGAGACATAAAAGCTCAATTCTAGATGTATTAAATTTCAGATGCCTCAAAGGTTTAAGCGGGATGTCAAATAGACCATTGAATACATAATGTTTGGAATTTAGGTAAAATAGGAATGTGGAAATTCTCAACAATGTGGATGCTATTAAAAATCATGAAGTCAGATGAGATAACTCTTGGAATGAATGGAGATAGAACAAAGAAGTTCAAGAACTGGAGGCCCCCAACATTTAGAGGTTGACAGAGTTACCAGTCAGTGAGGCTGAGAAGGAGTGACAAGGAGAACAAGGCAAGTGGGATACCCTGGAAGACAAGCAGACCAAGTATTTCAAGAAGAATAGAATGATCAAATTGTTTCAAATGGTGCTACCAGACCAGGACTGAAAACTGACCTTTGGTTTGAGCTATGCAGAGCTATTGCACCAAAGTGGGATGGTAAATGGTGTTATTTGATGACATGAAATTAAAAACCTGGAATTGTAAAGAGGAAAATAAACCCAACCCTTGTACCCAGTGGTACAGTGAGCATGGCAGAGCAAACAGCCACCACTGGAGAGGGCTGCAGGGGAATCAGTGTCCTCAGTGGGTTTAGATGTTTTCCATAGAGTGTGGAGGGGAGTGGTTTAGGAAAGAATTTCAGTTCATACGAGAATTTGCTGGTAATTGGCCTTGAGTTCCAGAAGGCATACGGAAAGGGTTTTAGTAACTTGGGAGAAGTGGGAGATGGAGTTAGAAATGGAGACGAACAGACTTATCTGTGCATTAAAATCCAGGGGATTAAGATTGACCTGGAGACTTGGTCTTTGTGTGGTGACTGTCATGGACAAGGATGAGGGACTTAGTGAAATGCATTCTGATGGCCCCAGGCACAGGATGATAGAGAGCTGTGAGGGCAAAAGGGGATAGGAATGTCTCCCCAGTAAGTAGTACAAGTGACCTGGGATTCCCACTTGACTCCTGCTGATGGAAGCATGGAGTTTTGTGGAGGAAGGGTCTTATTCCAAGCTCTAAAGAAAGAGCACATATCCAGGTACACTAGCCTTCCTTTGTCAACTGCTGAATGGTTGCCTACAAAAAAAGTACTATGTTAAAAAAAAAAGGTAAATAAATAAACTAACCCCCCCCGCTATAGTTTTAGTATTCTATCTTAAATCCATCCTGTGCAAATAGGCCACATAGGCTATATTACAGTGACATATGCAATTCAATTTTTCTAAACATATTAATGTGATTTGTAGACTGAATTAACATTTTTATAGTATCCCTGTGGAAATTGGTAGGAGACAATTATGTATACATGAGACCTTGTGCCAGGGTAACTTTAGTGAGAGGCTTACTGTTTAAGTTAGTGTAAGTCTACATCGTCTATATTTTAACTTACATGATGCCTTGTTTAATGCAGAATATTACATTTGAAAAATCATAATAGGCTATTATTCTTCACTTAATGTGTAATTATACTTTGTGAATAGCAGCAAACCAAAGAAGAATAAAATCATATCTTTATGTTCCTAAATGTACATAGAAGTGCAGGCAACGTTTAAAAATACAGTGAAACTGAGGGTATTTGATTTGATTATACAACTGCGAAGCATCCATCATTACCCTTTGTTTATAAAGATCTTTTCCAAGAATCACCATAAACATTGTCCCAATAGTGTACAGAAGTCACTATTCAAAGACCCCAAAAACGTTCTAAAATATTAAATATTTGAGGCAAGCATTTTTTTCAGTACACGTGTTTTCCTTGGCATCAGATCAAGACAAACTGTTCACTGAAAGGGCAATTCCTCCTGGGTGTAGAGAACAACTGTTAGTTGCATGTGAACTGTGTGTGCTTTGTTCAATTCATTTTAAAAAAAAGTGTTATTTCTTCTTGGAAAACAAAGCATATGACATTTTTTAGTTAGATCTCTGACACTTAAAAGACACAATTTATATTTTGGTTTTCAGATAAATAAAATTTCAGGCAAAGAAAATATACATTCTCATCATATAGTTATTACTGTCGTTCGTAGAGGATTGCTTGGATTTAAGGAATGGAAACCAAAATGATTGTTCTGTAGAGCTTTGTTATAAGGATTTTCAATTGCACCATTTATTTAAAAAAGAGATAAGAATTAAGACAGCTGTGCATAAAGTTGACATCACATTTATTTCTACTTGGAATATTGGTTTCATTAATAATGCCAATATAATACATGTAAGTTGTTTGGCAGCCTACACTTTGAGTTAAGATTTTAATTGGCATATTAAAGAAAGCATGGATTAGAGAAAATCAAGGTAAATTCAAACATCTTTTTAAAAATTCTTTATTTTTTTGTTTCTTTCATTCAACAAATATTTATGATCAAGGAGGTGTATTACGTATTGGAGAAACAACATTGGATGCAGTAAATACAATCCCTGACCCCAAGTAGCTAGATGAGATAAAGAAAAGCAAAGAGTCATTAATACTGATTGGTATTGGGATAATAGGAAAAGAAGAGGGTCTGGCATATAGAAAATTAAATTAACTCAGACTTAGTAGTTTGAGAAAGACTTCCCAGAAGTGTCACTGAAACTGAGACTTACAGGATGAACAGGAGTTATCCTAGCAAAACAACAAGGATATTGTTTTCCAAGCAAAGAATATTAATATCCTTTATTAAGATCCTTTGATTGCAAATGACAGAAAATTACCTTGAATACATTTTGGAAAAGGAAGACTTTATTTCCTGGAAGAATCCTAGAGAGGTTTAAACAACTAAACTTTAGAAAATGCAGGCATGCAGCTGCAACTAAGGAATGGGAACAAGGGAACGATGTCTTTTGCTTGTCTCTTTGCTTCGTAAGTCAACTTCGTTCTCTTTCATTGAATTGGCTTTATTTCAAATGGCAGACAGTAGCCTATTTGACATGGACTCTATGAACTCCAAATCCTTAAACCTTGGGATTGATTTATTGGTTCAACTCATATCAAGCTCCTATTCCTAAATGAATCAACTGCAGCTAGAGTGGCGGGAGCCTCGGATATTTAACAGCTCCTGTAGAAACCAAGTGGTGGTGAGGTGGAAGGAGTCACAGTTCCTAAAGGAATAGCCTTGGGTGGCGGTGCCATAGATGTTTGTGAAGCAGCATTTCTACCACTAACAACTTTCCGATACTATTTCAAATCTTCAAACAGTGATTATATTTACTCCTTCACTCCAAATACTAATACAAATCATCAAATATGAGAGTATTGTCTTCCTCACTATGTAAAAACTCTTATTTAGTTTATTTTAAAGGCATATCTATCTCACTATTTACACACATACACACTACACACATACACATACATCTTTGTAGAAATAAGTGTGTACATATATAAGTATCTATATGCATGTTTATATGCCTGTATTTTATCTATTTCTTTCTCTGGACTATTGAATATATTATCCCTCTATCTCCCTTTCATCTGTCTATCTCTTCATCATCTATATGTCTATCATCTATCTAAATATATTTCTATCTAACTTGACGGGTTGGGAATTTCATACTAGCTTCAACATAAAACAGACCTGTTATCTGAGAAAACCAGCCTCAGATATTTTAGGGGATATACAACATGTCACAGAGCACTCTACACTGATTACTTGGATGGGACCACTCTTGATGACCCACACAACTTGTATTTTGCCCTCACTTGGCCTGGAGGTAGTTAGGAATTTGGGGCAAGTGTCATTCTTCTTTCCTTGCTTTGACTCATCTCTTAAACTCTCTGTTATCAGTAGCATTTGACTTCATACTTTAATCCTATATTGATGACATATCATTCAGGGAAAAAAATGAATTTGGATAAAAATCAATTCAGGTAAGAATTATAATATGTTTCCCATGTCCCTTGTTGATTGTAGCTTACTAGTCAGTGTCCAAAGCATTCTGTTATATTAAAATGATAGTTGTATATCAAGTTATTGTTAACTTGAAACAGCTTTAGTTCACAACTTCAGAATTTTGGAATTCAAGGTCAGGTTAAAGGTTTCTTCTCAAAAGTCTTAACCACATATGTTCTGAGATTTTGGTACGAGGGTAATGAACAATAACTATAAATTAAACCAGATGCCATTTAGCTTCTGTCTTCTTTCAAGTGGCTATTTCCTAGGTCTTTTTATCATGGGACAATAAAACAAAATATTCGTATTTAACATAGAAGTCAGAGCTGAGAGGCTAAATGTAGAGTTTGAAGTTATACAAATTAAAAACACATCACATCAAGCTTTGTGCTTTAAGCAAAAAAATAAATATGAGATAGAAGGACACTGATTTTTTGATCCGCACATATTGTTTTATTATGTTTTGTTGGTATTATTTTCTTAAGGTTTCAGATGTTTCAAAGAATTCCTTATTCTGAAAAAAAAGTAATAATAGTTAAACTAATACCATTTGTGTAGTAGTTTATATACATTGTTTTATATAAACTTTTGAATGAGGATGATAGTCTTAATTTTGTATTGAGTCCATTCTTTATTTTTACAATTATGACATAAAAATCTGAGAACAAGACAATAATAAGTATAAAAATAAAATTTATTTGGAATTAGATAAGCATGTCACCATAAAATATGAAGAGCACATTTTTTGAACCAAAAATTTCTGTATTTTTGTGCCAAAGTAATTTTATTTTTCTGATTTGTGGTTTTATTTATGGAAAAAGCCTTTAAAGGGACAAAAATGGATATATTATTTTTTAATTCAATAACTGTGTTGGTTAGAAAAATGCAAATATCTGAAAAGATGCTTCAAAAACTCTAAGAGGCAAAAATTTGTATCCTTCCCTAGATCTGGATAAGCTCCAAGTATTCAAATATCCTTCCTTATAGCAGGTATGTCTTAGTAGCAGATACAGGCTGAAAGAAACCAGATATCTGTAAGATTGGGATGGGGGCTGATAAGTGGTAGAAAGGTACTTAAGACAGAATAGGCAAGGAACTGGAAAATCTGTAGCCAAGGAGAAAAGATGCTCGGCAGAGGCTATATTATTTTTCCAAAAATATGAGCATTACTACACTGAATTTCATATATATGTAAACCAATATATGCTACTTGTTTTGTGATCATGACTCTCAATATGATTTAGCAGTTGGTATTTCCTTGTCATGTTCTTAGCCCTACCCTCATTCTGATTCTAACCGTTAGTATACACCCCTTTGGGTAATAATAATTTAAAAAAATCTATCAAACATTCATGGATAACCAGTACTGATCTGAAATGCTATTGTCTCTGTCACTCAATTTCCCAAACATACCATGCAATTCTGTCAAGACATGATTATTTTAGTGGAGGGACTTACAAGATTCCAAATGTCTTTAAGATAAAAAGTCTATAAGAAGAGACCATTGATCTACAGGTACCAAGACAGGATATAAGAAGAATGTAGACTTACATATTGTAAACCATGTGTTTCTCGGATGGTCTGTGATTTCCAATCCCCCAGAAATTGCTCTATGTAGTATGGTGGAGACCCTATGGAATTCTGAGTTCCTTTTCCAGCTTACAATGTTTTTTAGGGATTAGTGGAATCCTAATATTTCAACAATATCGCTTGTGGCCTACAGTCAGCGGAGTCCCAGGAGACCCATCATCTAATGTTCAGACCCTTGTGGACTCTTCTCCCCTTGAGTGTGACTTGCTTCTATCCTGTGACTTGCTTCTAATATAACAAAAGTGACAGTATGCATGTGATTACATATATATGAGTACATGATTATATTATATAAGATAGCCACACCCATCTTGCTGGAGTCTCTCACTTCCTTGTTGGCTTTGAAGGAGCAAGCTGCCATGTTGTGGGCTGCCTATGTTGGGAGACTCACATCACAAGGGATTGTGGGTAGCTTCTAGGAGATGAGGGCAGCTTCTGGACAACAGATAGCAAGAACTGATGCACTCAGTTGTACAGCCACAAGGACCTAAATTCTGCCAACAAAGGCAGATCCTTCCCTGCATTCAGCTTCAGATGAGGGGACAGACCTAGTCTTGATTGCAACCTTGGTAGACCCTAAGCAGAGAACCCATTCTAGGTCATGCCTGGACTTCTGACCCACAAAGACTGTGAAATAATATGTTTTATCTTAAGATTCAAATAAGAGAGAAACTGCATTTGGACAGGAATTCTGTCTCAGAGCACTGTCGAAATGTGTCCACACCTGGAACAGAGAGGGTATTTCACAATTTGGCTGTCAAAGTGAGTCTCATAAATATTGACAAGGTAATAGAGGGACTTTAAGACCACAGTCTGAAAAGGATATGATACTGATACTTAAACTGGCCAAACTAGATTGGCATGCACCCTTTTATACCTAACAGTGAGTCTCAAGCTGTGGAACTTCCCTGAGACCCCATTAAGAGAGGAGAGAGGGACTTCTCAGCAAGATGGCAGCATAGAGAGGAGTGGAAGCTAAGTAGTCCCCCTGGAACAACTACAAAAAACCAGAAACAACTAGTAAATAATCCAGAATAACTGCGGGGGGACAAACGAGACCATCCACTCATCATACACCAACCTGAATTGGGAGGAATGCCCGAGAACACAGCATAAAATCTGTAAGTAAAACCTGCGGATCCAAGTCGTGAGACCCCTTCCCCCATAGCCCAAGCTGCAAAGCCTCGTGGTGGCAGAGAGAAGCTCTCTCCCAGCAAGCAAATATAGCTCAGCTGAGCTCCAACTGGGGTTTTAAGTAGCAAGTGTGAACTGCTCACTACAGGTACACATCCCCAAAAAACAGACAGAGGCTTTGGGTGATGACTGACCTTGGAGAGCTGAAGGGTCTCCTTGGACTGGGTCTGAAGGGGACTATCTGCTTCTTTTTTGGCTCAGTGAGAAAGCCCCAGTAATTTTCAGTTTCCAGGGCTGTGACTTGGGGAAGGGTGGAGACAGCATAAGCAGAGAGTGAGACCATTGAAATGCTAATGACCTCCACCTGGCAGGTCTGTCTTCTCTAGGAGGAAAGGTGTGGGGCCTTTTCCATTCAGAACCAGACCCCAGAGCCTGGGGGAACCCGGCCATACCTCCTCACACCAGTCAAGAATTATAGGCTAACAGGCATCACCTGCTGGGCAGAAAAGCACAATGACCTGAGGCATCAAGGGGTGGAGCAATTTTCTAAGACACAGTCGCAGGGAAACCAGATTCTGAATATTTCTTCCCTCTGGGACCAGAGCCTGTACTGGTCTGGGAAAACCTGATTTGGATAACCAAGGAAACCATGCCTAGACAACAGAAAATTACAACCTACACTAAGAAAAACAAAGTTATGGCCCAGTCAAAGGAACAAACATACACTTCAACTGAGATACAGGAATTTACACAACTAATGCTAAATCAATTCAAAAAGTTTAGAGAAGATATTGAAAAAGAGATAGAGGCTGTAAAGGAAACACTGGGCATATATAAGGCAGAAATCAAAAGTTCAAAAAAACAACTAGTAGAATCTACGGAAATGAAAGGCACAACACAAGAGATGAAAGACACAATGGAAGCATACAACAGCAGATCTCAAGAGGCAGAAGAAAACACTCAGGAACTGGAGAACAAAACACCTGAAAGCCTACACGCAAAGGAGCAGATGGAGAAAAGAATGAAAAAATATGAGCAATGTCTCCGGGAACTCAAGGATGAAACAAAGTACAATAATGTACGTATCATTGGTGTCCCAGAAGGAGAAGAGAAGGGAAAGGGGCCAGAAGCAATAATAGAGGAAATAATTAATGAAAATTTCCCATCTCTTATGAAAAACATAAAATTACAGATCCAAGAAGCACAGCGTACTCCAAACAGAAGAGATATGAATAGGCCTATGCCAAGACACTTAATAATCAGATTATCAAATGTCAAAGACAAAGAGAGAATCCTGAAAGCAGCAAGAGAAAAGCGATCCATTACATACAAAGGAAGCTTAATAAGACTATGTGCGGATCTCTCAGCAGAAACCATGGAGGCAAGAAGGAATTGGTGTGATATATTTAAGATACTGAAAGAGAAAAACTGCCAACCAAGAATCCTATATCCAGCAAAGCTGTCCTTCAAATATGAGGGAGAGCTCAAAATATTTTCTGACAAACAGACAATGAGAGACTTTGTGAACAAGACACCTGCCCTACAGGAAATACTAAAGGGAGCACTACAGGGTGATAGAAGACAGGAGTGTGTAGTTTGGAACACAATTTTGGGAGATGGTAGCACAACAATGTAAGTACACTGAACAAAGGTAACTATGAATACAGTTGAGAGAGGAAGGTGGGGAGCATGTGAGACACCACAGAAAGGAGGAAAGATAAAGACTGGGACTGTGTAACTTGGTGAAATCTAGAGTATTCAACAATTGTGATAAAATGTACAAATATGTTCTTTTACGAGGGAGAACAAGCAAATGTCAACCTTGCAAGGTGTTAAAAATGGGGAGGCATCGGGGGAGGGATGCAATCAGCATAAACTAGAGACTGTAACTAATAGAATCATTGTATTATGCTTCCTTTAATGTAACAAAGGTGATATACCAAGGTAAATGCAGATAAGAGGGGGGATAGGGGAGGCATGTTAGACACTTGACATTGGTGATATTGTCTGATTCTTTATTCTACTTTGATTTAAGATTATTTTTCCTTTTGCTGCTTCCTAGCTGTCATTTTTTTCCCTCTTTCTTTTCCCTCCCTACCTCCTTTGATGCTCCCTCCTGCCTTGTGGAAGAAATGTAGATGCCCTTATATAGATAGTGGTGAAGGTGGTGAACACATAAATGTATGACCATGCAGAGAACCATCAATTATTTACTTGGGATGGAATGTATGGTGAGTGAACAAAACCATATTAAAAAAAAAAATGGGTTGATGACAAAACCTCGAGGGCAATATACTGAGTGAAATAAGCCAGACACATAAGGACAATTATTGCAGGGTCTCACTGATAGGAACTAATTATAATATGTAAAAGCATAGTCATGAAATATAAGGTACCAAGATACAGGACGAGGCTTAAGAATGGGGAGTGGTTGCTTAGTATGATCAGAATGTTCAATTAGGATGAAATTAAATGTTTGGAAATGAACAGGGGTGTTGGTAGCAAGATGTGAGAATAACTAACAGCACCGAATGGTGTGTGAATGAGGTGGAAAGGGGAAGCTCAGAGTCATATATGTCACCAGAAGGAAAGTTGGAGGTCAAAAGATGGGAATGTATAAAACGGAATCCTATGATGGGCAATGTCCATGATCAACTGTACAAATACTAGAAATCGCTTCCTTGAACCAGAACAAATGTATGACAATACAATTAGAAGTTAATAACAGAGGGGCATATAGGGAAGAACTATATACCTATTACAAACTATATACTACAGTTAGTAGTATTTCAACATTTTTTCAGTAACAGTAACAAATGTACTATACCAATACTACTAGTCAACAATTGAAGGGGGTTGGTTAGGGATAGAGGAGGATTAGAGTTTCATTTTCTTTTTTTCTTTTTTCATCTTTCACTTTATTTCTTGTCTGGAGTAATGAAAAGTTTCTAAAAATTGAACAAAAATTAAGTGTGATGGATGCACAGCTGTATGAGGGTACCCAGGGGCAAGTGATTGTACACTTTGGATCTTTGGATAATTGTATGGTATCTGAACAATCTCAATAAAAATGAAAAAACAACAACAACAACAACAAAAAGTCATGACATGGGTCATCAACATGGTGACATAAACAGGTACTGAAAACTCATCTTCAGAGACTCAACCATAAAAGGGACTATTCTAAATTGTTTGAAACTCTGGAGGATGATATAAACTGGACAGGGACCCTGCAGATGCTGAATTGAAGAGAAGAAATATCAGGTAGGACTCTTCCTTCCCAGACGAGCCAGTCTTCTCCCCGCCCCCTCACTCAGGCTCAGTGAGCAAAAGGCACAGAATCAGCAGCTGGGACTCCCTCCCATCATAGAAACAGACTATAAAAATCTCTCACAGCAGTGAGACGTAACTCCACTGTCTGAAGATAATTAAAGGCCCAGATCAGTGAGGGACAAAGGGACCAAGAAAAAGTGGACAGAGAATTCATTTCCAGCCCTGGCTCTGAAAGACCTTCCCCCACCCTTGAGGGAAGTAGCAGCCAAAGGTTGTTTCCTTGCCTTGGGGATGGCTGGAGTACTGGGTCAGCTGAGGGAGTATCTGCCACAGGCGTAGCCCCACATCGAGCCAGATTTTGGCTGGCAAAGTGAGGGCACAGGAATCCTGCAGTTTCAGCTCACCTGTGTAGATACAGCCTGTGTATCTACATAATTTCATGGAACGTTGAATAGGGAGTGAAATCTGGTTGGTTTGTACAGGTTAATGTGATGCCCTGATACATCCCAGAGTAATTTGGGCAGAGAATAAAAAAAGTATTTGCACAGCTTCCTTGAGGGACTAGGGAAAAATATGGAAATATTAAACCTCTCCACCTGGAGAATTCCTGATATTCTCATAAGCATTGGGAGCGACCAATTTAATAGGTCAAGCCCTCAATCTTAGGGCTTGCCCTTTCAAAAAGTATTCCTACAAAGGAGAAGCTAAGCCTAGTTATAATTATGCCTAAGAGTCACCTCCAGAAAATGTCCTTTATTGCTTAGATGTGGCCTCTCTCTCTAAGCCTACTCTGCAGGTAAACTCACTGCCCTCTCCCCCTACATGGGACATGACTCCCAGGGGTGTAAATCTCCCTGGCATCATGGAATTGAGAAAGCCCCTGCCAAAAGGGGGAAAAGAAATGAAAGAAACAGAGTTTCAATGGCTGAGAAACTTCAAAAAGAGTCAAGAGGTTATTCTGGAGGTTATTCTTATGTATTACATAGATATCCCTTTGCAGTGTATTTTCAGTGTATTGGAACAGCTAGAAGGAAATACCTGAAACTGTTGAACTGTAACTCAGTAGCCTTGATTCTTGAAGATGACTGTATAACTATAGCTCTTAAAGTGCAACTGAGTAATTGGGAAAACCTTGAGAATGGCACTCCCTTTATCCAGTGTATGGATAGATGAGCAAGAAAACAAAGACAAAAATAAATAAATAATGAGGGGGGGTTAAGGGGTATTCTTTTTTTATTTTAACTTTTTTTGGAGTAATGAAAATGCTCAAAAATTGATTGTGGGGGAGGCGGGGCAAGATGGCAGACTGGTGAGCTGTAAGTTTTAGTTACTCCTCCAGGAAAGTAGGTAAAAAGCCAGGAACTGCGTGGACTGGACACCACAGAGCAATCTGTCTTTGGGCATACTTCATACAACACTCATGAAAACGTGGAACTGCTGAGATCAGCGAAATCTAAGCCCAATACAGAAAGCTTCAAAGAATTGCAATTTGGGCACGTCAAGTCAAGAGCAGAACTAAGAGAGCTCTGAGACAAAAGGCAATAATCCAGTGGCTAAGAAAACTCACTAAACAACACAACTTCCCAAGAAAAGGGGGGTGTCCGCTCACAGCCACCATCCTGGTGGACAGGAAACACTCCTGCCCATCGCCAGCCCCATAGCCCAGAGCTGACCCAGACAACCCAGTGTGACGGAAGTGCTTCAGATAACAGGCACACACCACAAAACTGGGCGTGGACATTAGCCTTCCCTGCAACCTCAGCTGAATGTCCCAGAGCTGGGAAGGTGGAGCAGTGTGAATTAACAAAGCCCCATTCAGCCATCATTTCAGCAGACTGGGAGCCTCCCTACACAGCCCAGCAGCCCAGAACTGCCCTGGGGGGATGGCACTCACCTGTGACATAGCACAGTCATCCCTCAACAGAGGACCCGGGGTGCACAGCCTGGAAGAGGGGCCCACTTGCAAGTCTCAGGAGCCATACGCCAATACCAAAGACTTGTGGGTCAGTGGCAGAGACAAACTGTGGCAGGACTGAACTGAAGGATTAGACTATTGCAGCAGCTTTAAAACTCTAGGAGCATCAGGGAGATTTGATTGTTAGGGCCACCCCCCCTCCCCGACTGCCCAGAAACACGCCCCACATACAGGGCAGGCAACACCAACTACACACGCAAGCTTGGTACACCAATTGGGCCCCACAAGACTCACTCCCCCACTCACCAAAAAGGCTAAGCAGGGGAGAACTGGCTTGTGGAGAACAGGTGGCTCGTGGACGCCACCTGCTGGTTAGTTAGGGAAAGTGTACTCCACGAAGCTGTAGATCTGATAAATTAGAGATAAGGACTTCAATAGGTCTACAAACCCTAAAAGAACCCTATCAAGTTCAGCAAATGCCACGAGGCCAAAAACAACAGAAAATTATAAAGCATATGAAAAAACCAGACGATATGGATAACCCAAGCCCAAGCACCCAAATCAAAAGACCAGAAGAGACACAGCACCTAGAGCAGCTACTCAAAGAACTAAAGATGAACAATGAGACCATAGTACGGGATATGAAGGAAATCAAGAAGACCCTAGAAGAGCATAAAGAAGACATTGCAAGACTAAATAAAAAAATGGATGATCTTATGGAAATTAAAGAAACTGTTGACCAAATTAAAAAGATTCTGGACACTCATAGTACAAGACTAGAGGAAGTTGAACACTGAATCAGTGACCTGGAAGATGACAGAATGGAAAATGAAAGCATAAAAGAAAGAATGGGGAAATAAATTGAAAAACTTGAAATGGACCTCAGGGATATGATTGATAATATGAAATGTCCAAATATAAGACTCATTGGTGTCCCAGAAGGGGAAGAAAAGGGTAAAGGTCTAGGAAGAGTATTCAAAGAAATTGTTGGGGAAAACTTCCCAAATCTTCTAAACAACATAAATACACAAATCATAAATGCTCAGCGAACTCCAAATAGAATAAATCCAAAAAAACCCACTCCGAGACATATACTGATCACACTGGCAAACATAGAAGAGAAGGAGCAAGTTCTGAAAGCAGCAAGAGAAAAGCAATTCACCACATACAAAGGAAACAGCATAAGACTAAGTAGTGACTACTCAGCAGCCACCATGGAGGCGAGAAGGCAGTGGCACGATATATTTAAAATTCTGAGTGAGAGGAATTTCCAGCCAAGAATACTTTATCCAGCAAAGCTCTCCTTCAAATTTGAGGGAGAGCTTAAATTTTTCACAGACAAAGAAATGCTGAGAGAATTTGCTAACAAGAGACCTGCCCTACTGGAGATACTAAAGGGAGCCCTACAGACAGAGAAACAAAGACAGGACAGAGAGACTTGGAGAAAGGTTCAGTACTAAAGAGATTCGGTATGGGTACAATAAAGGATATTAATAGAGAGAGGGAAAAATATGGCAAACATAAACCAAAGGATAAGATGGCCGACTCAAGAAATGCCTTCACGGTTTTAACGTTGAATGTAAATGGATTAAACTCCCCAATTAAAAGATATAGATTCGCAGAATGGATCAAAAAAAATGAACCATCAATATGTTGCATACAAGAGACTCATCTTAGACACAGGGACACAAAGAAACTGAAAGTGAAAGGATGGAAAAAAATATTTCATGCAAGCTACAGCCAAAAGAAAGCAGGTGTAGCAATATTAATCTCAGATAAAATAGACTTCAAATGCAGGGATGTTTTGAGAGACAAAGAAGGCCACTACATACTAATAAAAGGGGCAATTCAGCAAGAAGAAATAACAATCGTAAATGTCTATGCACCCAATCAAGGTGCCACAAAATACATGAGAGAAACACTGGCAAAACTAAAGGAAGCAATTGATGTTTCCACAATAATTGTGGGAGACCTCAACACATCACTCTCTCCTATAGATAGATCAACCAGACAGAAAACCAATAAGGAAATTGAAAACCTAAACAATCTGATAAATGAATTAGATTTAACAGACATCTACAGGACATTACATCCCAAATCACCAGGATACACATACTTTTCTAGTGCTCACGGAACTTTCTCCAGAATAGCTCATATGCTGGGACATAAAACAAGCCTCAATAAATTTAAAAAGATTGAAATTATTCAAAGCACATTCTCTGACCACAATGGAATACAATTAGAAGTCAATAACCATCAGAGACTTAGAAAATTCACAAATACCTGGAGGTTAAACAACACACTCCTAAACAATCAGTGGGTTAAAGAAGAAATAGCAAGAGAAATTGCTAAATATATAGAGACGAATGAAAATGAGAACACAACATACCAAAACCTATGGGATGCAGCAAAAGCAGTGCTGAGGGGGAAATTTATAGCACTAAACGCATATATTAAAAAGGAAGAAAGAGCCAAAATCAAAGAACTAATGGATCAACTGAAGAAGCTAGAAAATGAACAGCAAACCAATCCTAAACCAAGTAGAAGAAAAGAAATAACAAGGATTAAAGCAGAAATAAATGACATAGAGAACAAAAAAACAATAGAGAGGATAAATATCACCAAAAGTTGGTTCTTTGAGAAGATCAACAAGATTGACAAGCCCCTAGCTAGACTGACAAAATCAAAAAGAGAGAAGACCCATATAAACAAAATAATGAATGAAAAAGGTGACATACCTGCAGATCCTGAAGAAATTAAAAAAATTATAAGAGGATATTATGAACAACTGTATGGCAACAAACTGGATAATGTAGAAGAAATGGACAATTTCCTGGAAACATATGAACAACCTAGACTGACCAGAGAAGAAATAGAAGACCTCAACCAACCCATCACAAGCAAAGAGATCCAATCAGTCATCAAAAATCTTCCCACAAATAAATGCCCAGGGCCAGATGGCTTCACAGGGGAATTCTACCAAACTTTCTAGAAAGAACTGACACCAATCTTACGCAAACTCTTTCAAAACATTGAAGAAAATGGAACACTACCTAACTCATTTTATGAAGCTAACATCAATCTAATACCAAAACCAGGCAAAGATGCTACAAAAAAGGAAAACTACCGGCCAATCTCCCTAATGAATATAGATGCAAAAATCCTCAACAAAATACTTGCAAATCGAATCCAAAGACACATTAAAAAAATCATACACCATGACCAAGTGGGGTTCATTCCAGGCATGCAAGGATGGTTCAACATAAGAAAATCAATCAATGTATTACAACACATTAACAAGTCAAAAGGGAAAAATCAATTGATCATCTCAATAGATGCTGAAAAAGCATTTGACAAAATCCAACATCCCTTTTTGATAAAAACACTTCAAAAGGTAGGAATTGAAGGAAACTTCCTCAACATGATAAAGAGCATATATGAAAAACCCACAGCCAGCATAGTACTCAATGGTGAGAGACTGAAAGCCTTCCCTCTAAGATCAGGAACAAGACAAGGATGCCCGCTGTCACCACTGTTATTCAACATTGTGCTGGAAGTGCTAGCCAGGGCAATCCGGCAAGACAAAGAAATAAAAGGCATCCAAATTGGAAAAGAAGAAGTAAAACTGTCATTGTTTGCAGATGATATGATCTTATATCTAGAAAACCCTGAGAAATCAACGATACAGCTACTAGAGCTAATAAACAAATTTAGCAAAGTAGCGGGATACAAGATTAATGCACATAAGTCAGTAATGTTTCTATATGCTGGAAATGAACAAACTGAAGAGACACTCAAGAAAAAGATACCATTTTCAATAGCAACTAAAAAAATCAAGTACCTAGGAATCAACTTAACCAAAGATGTAAAAGACCTATACAAAGAAAACTACATAACTCTACTAAAAGAAATAGAAGGGGACCTTAAAAGATGGAAAAATATTCCATGTTCATGGATAGGAAGGCTAAATGTCATTATGATGTCAATTCTACCCAAACTCATCTACAGATTCAATGCAATCCCAATCAAAATTCCAACAACCTACTTTGCAGACTTGGAAAAGCTAGTTATCAAATTTATTTGGAAAGGGAAGATGCCTCGAATTGCTAAAGACACTCTATAAAAGAAAAACGAAGTGGGAGAACTTACACTCCCTGATTTTGAAGCTTATTATAAAGCCACAGTTGCCAAAACAGCATGGTACTGGCACAAAGATAGACATATAGATCAATGGAATCGAATTGAGAATTCAGAGATAGACCCTCAGATCTATGGCCGACTGATCTTTGATAAGGCCCCCAAAGTCACCGAACTGAGCCATAATGGTCTTTTCAACAAATGGGGCTGGGAGAGTTGGATATCCATATCCAAAAGAATGAAAGAGGACCCCTACCTCACCCCCTACACAAAAATTAACTCAAAATGGACCAAAGATCTCAATATAAAAGAAAGTAACATAAAACTCCTAGAAGATAATGTAGGAAAACATCTTTAAGACCTTGTATTAGGCGGCCACTTCCTAGACTTTACACCCAAAGCACAAGCAACAAAAGAGAAAATAGATAAATGGGAACTCCTCAAGCTTAGAAGTTTCTGCACCTCAAAGGAATTTCTCAAAAAGGTAAAGAGGCAGCCAACTCAATGGGAAAAAGTTTTTGGAAACCATGTATCTGACAAGACTGATATCTTGCATATACAAAGAAATCCTACAACTCAATGGCAATAGTACAGACAGCCCAGTTATAAAATGGGCAAAAGATATGAAAAGACAGTTCTCTGAAGAGGAAATACAAATGGCCAAGAAACACATGAAAAAATGTTCAGCTTCACTAGCTATTAGAGAGATGCAAATTAAGACCACAATGAGATACCATCTAACACCGGTTAGAATGGCTGCCATTAAACAAACAGGAAACTACAAATGCTGGAGGGGATGTGGAGAAATTGGAACTCTTATTCATTGTTGGTGGGACTGTATAATGGTTCAGCCACTCTGGAAGTCAGTCTGGCAGTTCCTTAGACAACTAGGTATAGAGCTACCATTCGATCCAGCGATTGCACTTCTCGGTATATACCCGGAAGATCGGAAAGCAGTGACACGAACAGATATCTGCACGCCAATGTTCATAGCAGCATTATTCACAATTGCCAAGAGATGGAAACAACCCAAATGTCCTTCAACAGATGAGTGGATAAATAAAATGTGGTATATACACACGATGGAATACTACGCGGCAGTAAGAAGGAACGATCTGGTGAAACATATGACAACATGGATGAACCTTGAAGACATAATGCTGAGCGAAATAAGCCAGGCACAAAAAGAGAAATATTATATGCTACCACTAATGTGAACTTTGAAAAATGTAAAACAAATGGTTTATAATGTAGAATGTAGGGGAACTAGCAGTAGAGAGCAATTAAGGAAGGGGGAACAATAATCCAAGAAGAACAGATAAGCAATTTAACGTTCTGGGGATGCCCAGAAATGACTATGGTCTGTTAATTTCTGATGGATGTAGTAGGAACAAGTTCACTGAAATGTTGCTATATTATGTAACTTTCTTGGGGTAAAGTAGGAACATGTTGGAAGTTAAGCAGTTATCTTAGGTTAGTTGTCTTTTTCTTACTCCCTTGTTATGGTCTCTTTGAAATGTTCTTTTATTGTATGTTTGTTTTCTTTTTAACTTTTTTTTTCATACAGTTGATTTAAAAAAGAAGGGAAAGTTAAAAAAAAAAAGAAAAAGAAAAAAGACAAACAAGGAAAAAAAAAAAAAGATGCAGTGCCCCCTTGAGGAGCCTGTGGAGAATGCAGGGGTATTCGCCTACCCCACCTCCATGGTTGCTAACATGACCACAGACATAGGGGACTGGTGGTTTGATGGGTTGAGCCCTCTACCATAAGTTTTACCCTTGGGAAGACGGTTGCTGCAAAGGAGAGGCTAGGCCTCCCTGTATTTGTGCCTAAGAGTCTCCTCCTGAATGCCTCTTTGTTGCTCAGATGTGGCCCTCTCTCTCTGGCTAAGCCAACTTGAAAGGTGAGATCACTGCCCTCCCCCCTACGTGGGATCAGACACCCAGGGAAGTGAATCTCCCTGGCAACGTGGAATATGACTCCCGGGGAGGAATGTAGACCCGGCATCGTGGGATGGAGAACATCTTCTTGACCAAAAGGGGGATGTGAAAGGAAATGAAATAAGCTTCAGTGGCAGAGAGATTCCAAAACGAGCCGAGAGATCACTCTGGTGGGCACTCTTATGCACACTTTAGACAACCTTTTTAGGTTCTAAAGAATTGGGGTAGCTGGTGGTGGATACCTGAAACTATTAAACTACAACCCAGAACCCATGAATCTCGAAGACAGTTGTATAAAAATGTAGCTTATGAGGGGTGACAATGGGATTGGGAAAGCCATAAGGACCAAACTCCACTTTGTCTAGTTTATGGATGGATGTGTAGAAAAGTAGGGGAAGGAAACAAACAGACAAAGGTACCCAGTGTTCTTTTTTACTTCAATTGCTCTTTTTCACTCTAATTATTATTCTTGTTATTTTTGTGTGTGTGCTAATGAAGGTGTCAGGGATTGATTTAGGTGATGAATGTACAACTATGTAATGGTACTGTAAACAATCGAAAGTATGATTTGTTTTGTATGACTGCGTGGTATGTGAATATATCTCAATAAAATGATGATTAAAAAAAAAAAAGAGTAGATGAGATACTTGAAGACGATTGTATAAAATGTAGCTTATGAGGGGTGACAGTGTGATTGGGAAAGCCATATGGACCACATTCCCCTTTGTCCAGTTTATGGATGGATGAGTAGAAAAATGGGGGGCTGCACCCAGTGTTCTTTTGTACTTTAATTGTTCTTTTTCACTTTAATTTTTATTCTTATTATTTTTGTGTGTGTGGTAAAGAAAATGTCAAAAATTAATTTTGGTGATGAACGCACAACCATAAAATGGTACTATAAACAATTGAATGTACGCTTTGTATGACTGCATGGTATGTGACTATATCTCAATAAAAATGAATTTTTTAAAAAGAAAAAAAAAATTGATTGTGGTGATGAATGCACAACTATAGGATGATACTATTAACCAATGATTATACACTTTGGATGATTATCTGGTATGTGAACATACCCAATAAAATTGCATTAAAAAAATAAAAATAAATAAAAAATAAAAAAATAAAAAAAAAAAAGAGGAGAGAGGAAGGTTTGACAGAAAATTTAAAGGTAGTGAATAAACAATGTCATATTTATGGCCCACAGAGCTAAGACTTCTATGAACCAGCTTGTTATATTGCAAGGATCATAGACTGTGAGCCAGAGACCAGAGCTTTCGGCTCTGCTACTTAAAAGAATCACAAGCTTGAGAAAGTTATTTAGCCAAATATTGAGTTCCTCCCATATGCCAGGCCTTAAATAGGATACTTCACACATGTTATACCATACATTTCTCATAATAACTCCATGAACTTTCATTATTGGCTTCATTTTACGAGTGAGAGAAAAGTCCAATTAGTTACCCAAGGCCATAAAGTTAGGATTTGTACAGATTTATTGGATGCCAAAATTCTTGTCATTTGTATCATTTTGTACTACTTTAATCTGCAGTTTCCTGTCTTTTAAAATCAAACTGGCTATGAGAGTAGGAGAAAATAAGTGAAAACTGTTTAACATACAATGTATGCTCAGAAATTTGCAGCTGTGGTTATCATTGATCTCTTATTCCCACCCAAATCATACTTTGTAACCAGTAAAATCAGGTTACAGTGAATACCAAGGGCATTTTTCAAAGGGAAAAGAAATCAGAAAAGAGCAGCATTCTATCTTCTTGAGCTTATGAGTTAAATCTGAGTTTCTATAAATAAGCCTTGGCTATTTCTTAAATTTTATTTTTCTTTTATTCTTTAAGCCTGCTATATCACAATTTGAACAGTGGAAATAAGATGCAATCCAACAACATAGACCTAGGGCAACTGGCCCAAATCACCAACCTTGCAGAAGACTTTCCATCCTTCAGGTTTAAGCTCCACAGTCTAGTTTGTGTAGCAGGAGACCTTGGGGCTTCATGTCTTGTGCACACCTAAAACCAGAGGTGCTCACATTATTTTATTTCATGGATCAGTTAAATTTCAAAAAATAAGTCTGGGAATTGATGTAAGTTTGCCAAGCAAAGAAACAAAACAACATATACACAGAAACCCAAAATATAAAACATAAAACAAACAACATATAAAATCTACCATTTAGTATCATTTTAATTTCATAAAGGAAAATACATTTTAATGTTACAATGTAGATAAAGAAGAATAAACGACCGTCCCTTAAATGAATAAATTTAGCTCTATGGTAAATGTACTCCATTTGCTTTCTTTTTTGTACTTGTTTGCTTTTTGCTGCAGACTTGTGAAAACTTTGTTTTGGACGGAGGCAAGTCCTCAGACTGCCCTTTGGGAACCTTAGACCCAAAGGACTCCTGAGCCCACCCTAGATTTGAGAGTGAGGTTAGATTTCCAGTGGCTCTGCTGTAGAGTTCTGGTTTATCAGTTCTTGGCCAACCACACTGTGGTGAAAGGCTTCAAGCAGGCCTCATGTTGTGGTTTGTTGTTTTACAACCCCTGGAGCCCTCTGTGGTCCAAATCAGCCAACTGTCGTGGCCCCCAAAGACCAGAACATTGTCTAATTCCAATATTACATTATTTATTTATGTAGTTCTGCCCCCACCTCTTCCTGAGGTGTATGCCAGAGAGGTCACTAATGATGTTTGTGTAACATTCTGTCCTTTGGGACATGAGGGGTTGAATCAAATGAATACCAACTGTGAAGAAAAACTGAAGTCAGGAAGGGATCAAAGTTATGGTTTTCTGCAGTTCTCCCCAACTGAATTGTCATTTTTCTTTCAACCCAGTTTTCCCCGACTTCTCAGGATTCCAAGGCAGATCATTCTTATGAATACCAGCCAAGGAAACATCATGGAGTTCCAAGATTATCCAGGTCAACTTCATCATCATGCACAGGAGGAGACTGAATACCCCAAAACACACATTTTGCACAAGTCACACAGCAAGCAAGTGACCAAGACTACTATGAGACTTAACACTTCTCTGTTTTTATTCAGGAAGAAAATTCTCTTCCTTTTACATAGCTGAAGCAAGGTTATAGCTTTTCAAATGGAGCTTGGAAGGTAAGGGGGGAAAAACAAGCAAACAATGAATAGCTAAATGTAGAAATAAATGAGTTTACCAAATGCCCATATTTTTATTACCTTCCTGGACATCGAAGGCAGCAGTGCCAGGTTAAAACAATATGAACTTTGGAAATGGGGCTTAATCCTTCCTCTGCCATTTTTAAATGATGAGGTCCAGTGCAAATTAATGGATATCTTTATGTCTCCACATTGTCAAATGTTCAAATGGGGATGAGAAAACCAACTTTGTAGGACTGTAATAAGGATGAAATAAAGCAGTATATATAAAACATGTAGCCAAGTGCCTAATTCATAGAAGTGATAAATGGAACGTGGTTGTTCCTATTGCTTTTGCTAAATCAACTGATATAAGTTTATGAGCAGCAGCTGGAAAAACCCACAGTCTTGCATTCCCATTCAATCTACATGAGAGTCAGATGCCTTACCTCCACTCCCAAAGTCTCTATTCTGTCTTAAGGCATTTCCATCTTGAACCTCTTCTTTTCTTTTCCCTTTTCCCCCATAGCATGCGGGCAGGCTGCAGTGGTAGCATTATGCACACCCTCCCTCACCAGCCAAATAAAGAAATATATTCAGTGACTGAGGTTTCACTATCATAGAGAAAGAACCCTCCATATTCTTCAGGTATTCATTAAAATGTGTGGACAAAATGGTTAAATTCTTAACTTGTCTCCTTTCTATAGGAAATAAAGCAGAATTCACATTCCAGCGATCTTCAAATCCCTGACTACTTGAGAATCAGTTCTATGAAAAAAATACAGGTTTGCAGAGACTAATTTAAGTCACAATGTTCCTGAAGTATAATACCCTATTCATGTTCCTATAAAAGCTGATCAACATAAGAGGGACAAAAAATCAGCTTCTAATTCAGTTGTCTAGCAACATATTTTACTTTATTGTGTTGTAGCTGTATCATTACATCTTCTAGTATTTTAAGGGTTCTGATTCCAGCTTCTCATGGTAGGTTTCTAGCAGGGGCTAGGGCTGCTGCTGGATATTAAAAACCAGTACCAGAGGCACTGACTTGCAAGAGGAGGGCAAGATGTGTGGGGAGCAGCAGCTTCTTGGAAGTACTTCTAAGTCCAGTACTCATTCCCGGTGTCCCTTGATCTTCTCTTCAGCTGGGCTAAAGGATTGGTTTGCCAGTTTCAATCACCTATCACTTGTGTCCAGAACTTTTCTTCTCTTGACCCATGGCCTATAACTATAATTAGGTTCCCCCAACACTTGTTTATCCTTAAATGCAGCATATGATCTCATTCAATATTTCTGAGGGATGATGAAAAAACAAACCCATTTGTAACCTCATTACCTTGGCCTTCCCCTTAGATATCTACTCCTTTGTAATCTGTTAATTACTCAAGAACACATCCAAATCCCATTGTAAATAAGAGAGGAATTGGAGACAGTAAAAACAGGAATAAGGTTGTCTAGACTTTTATAGGGAAACTAGACTAGACTAGACTCTTGCAAGAATTGTTGGTGGACACTGTGTCTGGTTGTGGGTGGGGAAGAGGGGTATGACCAAGGCCTGAAATTGTTTTGGATTGTGGAAATTATGCAGAGCTGAGAGTTGAGAAAAAGATTACACAGAACAGAAAGTTGAGAGGCCATGGAAAAGGGTGAAAAACTGAGGGGAAATCTAAAAGGCAACTGTTGAGAGAAGGAAGTTCTCATGTCTACTATGAATGTTATTCATAGGTGGTCAATTTGTGTAAGCAGAGTCTGTCTCTATTATTGTTAACATATATTTTCTTTGTACGTTTATGTGCATTTGTGTATTTGGGGCAGACGTTGTTGAGGTGGCTAAAGGAAGGGTCATGAGCCATACAGACACTGAAGCTACCAATTATTGCTACCTTTGCCATTGAGAAAAAGGGAAGAGCATTTTATATTTGCAGAGAAAAACATGAGAAGTCACCTAGACCTTGAATGTTTTCATTTGCTGAAGGAATTTTAATACGCAATTTGCATTTGGTCCTAAACCCAATGATTCCATGTATCAATATAAACAAGCAAAGATACTTGATAAAGCTAGTCTAATGTACAGAACTTCTGATCATAAATATCCTTCAACAATTATTATTTATAATCTATTATGATTAATCATGACTTTCCCTAGAATCTCCTGTGAGATGAGGCATCTGAAATTACGAAATTTTCAGCTAAAATACATTAAAAATGACTAGAATCTCGAAGCAGAGCTGGTTAGAAGAGGAGTAGAATACATAATAAGAAATCTAATTTTAAGATTTTCATACAGAAAAGAAAAAGGGAAAAATTGAGAAGGTTATTATTAAAATTTCGTTTGTATTACGGCACTCAGTGTGGTCTCCATAGCATGGCTGTACAGTAATTGTATTTCTTTACTGACAATATTATTTCCTAAGATAATGGATTGTGCATAGGAGCAACTATATACTATCATGTGAAAAATGGCTGGGGATGTTATTCACTGACAGATCACAAAATAAGTATTCACCGGAGAGCTCAATTCCTATCCTTAGTGACTCTTATAGGCTTTTCTTTCAATGTTTCTAAAAATGTGAAGCTTGTGTCTACGTTGCAAGGTACTTGCAAACAAAAATAAGTCAGGGTAGATCTTGCATTAGTATAATGCTGGGCCTCCACAAGATTCAAAAAAGGTCAGGAATAAAAGGGATTTAGGTGAATAAGAGAACCTGTACATAAAAGAGATTAAATCTATCACTTTTGAAAAAGAAGCGTCATGATTTGCTATAGACAGCATAGACAGATCATAGGAGGAATGTGTGTTAGAGATCTTTTTTTTTTTTTTTATGGCACTGGTAAGATTGAACCCATAGCCATAGCCACTAAAGATTCTGCAATTAAATGCAATTAAATGCCCAGTTGAAAAAATAGGCAAAGAAACACATCACAAAGCTGTCTGCTGCTGGAGCTTTTTTGCAAGTGCTGGGTGCTTCTATAGATGCACTCTGTTAAGAGAGGAGCACACTTTATACAATGCCTCAGGGACAGCTGATCTTTCTGCATTTAAAATGCATAGTCTATACCTGGGCCAAAGAAACCATTTCCCTGTTGCCAAGAAACACTGGACACCTGAAGACTAGAGTAATGTATTGAAGCACAAATAGTGGGAACTCAACCTACAACCAATGGGAGTAATGTTGGCCAGATTAGTAAAGCAAGTTTCTCTCCTAGCATCAGGTAACAAGCGTGGATGCCAAGAAGAAAAAAAAGCAGTTATAAAATGAAGGTCTGACCTACAGCACAGAAGGTGGACCTAGGGACGGACAGAATGATTAGCTTGAGGCACAAATGCAAGTTTACCTCAAAACAGTGACTCTCAATACTGCATGCCCATTGATTTCACTGGGGGAGCTTTAAAAAAATGATCTCAGGGCCCCACTACAGACAACTTAAACCCCAAATTTCTGAGGGTAGGGCTCAAGCAATAGTCTATTTTAGAAGCTCACCAGGTAGTTATAATGTGCAACCAGACTTGAGACCACATTGCCTTGAAGCTACTGACCTTGATGGCTCCCAGGAAAGACCAAGGAGATAGATCATCAATCAAAAAAGTAGGAAGAGTTTCTAGCCTTGAAGGCCAAGAAGTTTTTGCAACCACATTTTGATCAGGGACATAACTTCAAAATTCTTAACTCTGTAATTTTCCCTCTTGTTTTCTCTATGTTTATTCTTGGTTTTCTGGATTAGCAGGAAAATTTTTGAAATGCTAAAATATTCTGTTGGTTATATGATCTAAGAAGAAGGTAAGTCTAATAGAAAACAAGGATAGGCCCCAACTTCTGTTGGTCCATTGCATCAGCCTCTGCTCTGTTGTTAGAGTGTCTGGAATGACTGAATTTTGCTGTTCTTTTTTTTTTTTAAATGCATTTTTTTATTGTGAACTTTAACATATATACATAAAATGATAACTTTCAAAATATGAGTTAACAAGTAGTTAGGGAGCAAATTTCAAAGAATGTCATGAGTCACAGTTCCACAACTTCAACTATTTCCATTATTGTAAAATATAACATACATACAGAAAGATGTTAACTTTCAATGTGCAGCTCAGCAATCAGTTATATAGGTAATTTCAAAAATTTTATGGGTTACAGTTCCACAGGTTCAGTTCTTTCCTTATTATGAAATATAGGGAATATACAGAAAGGTGAAGATTTTCAAAGCACAATTCAATGAGTAGCTATAGAACAAATTTCAAAGAATGTTTTAAGTTACAGTTCCACCATGTCAATTGCCTCCTTCCAGATATTCCAACATCCCAGCATCTTTATACATTTGTACAAAGTTCAGTCTTCATAGACCTTTGTTAAATCTTATCTTGTTTGTTGTTACCCCTTCTTCTCACTTAATCTCTTTCATCTTCAAGGGAGTCTAGGCAGTGAGCACCCTAACTTGTTCATATTGAAAGGAGGTGTCAACAGTATGGGGAAGGGGGCTGCATTTGATTGTTGTTCTTAAAGAGGCTGTTGCCTCTGGGTTTTAGGACTTTTCTGGCATAGGAACACTCTGGTGGATTTAAGTTTCCGAGATACAACTTAATCAGTGAATTTTTTATAGAATCTCAGGTAGGGACCTAGGTATTTGGGGACTACTTTTGGTAAGGGCATGGCATACTATGGCTCTTTAGGAAATCTAGCTGGAGCTAGCATAAAAGAAACCTCCAGGATAGACTCTTGACTCTATTTTAGAACGCTAAGCCACTGTAACCTCAGCTTGTTACCTTTCTTTTTTCCCTTTTTGGTCAAGTAGGCATTTTCAATCCCTTGCTGTCAGAACAGTCTCATTGTATGAGTAAATTTTAGGCAAAAATGAATTTTAGGGAACTAAGATGAGATTAGATAGCTAAGAAAAAACACACAGGCAAAGAGTTCTTGCTCTGTATGTCTTCACTTCTATATTTCTGTAGCCTTTCAGAATTCCTAATAATAGTTGCTGCTATTTATTGAGCAGCTACTTGTACTAGGGAGGTGCTACATTATATTTTCACAAATATCATCTCTAATGCTCAGAATAACCCTGCTAAATAAATATTTCTATCCTTTTACTGGAGTCAAATCTAAGGCTTGGTGAGATTAGACAATTTTTTTTTTAATTTAAGCATTTGTAGGTTTACAGAAAGATCATGCAGAAAGTACAGAGTCCCTATATCCCCCAAACTCACATGCACAATTTTCCCTATTAACATTTTGCATTAGTGTGACACTTTTACTACAATTGATGAAATGATATTATTATAATTAACTATTAATCATGCTCCATAGATTACATCAGGGTTCATTCTTTGTGCTGTACAGTTCTATGGGTTTTTTTAAATTTTTATTCTGGTAATATGCACAACCTAAAATTTCACATTTTCACCACTTTCAAATAAAAATTCAGTGGTATTAATTAATGTTGTACTACCATCCTACCACCATCTATTAACAAAAACTTTCCATAACCCTAAACAAATTGGGGACCAATTAAGCATTAACTCCCTGTGCTCCACCCCCACTCCAGCTTCTGGTAACCTGTATTCTAGTTTCTGATTCTATGCCTTTCATAGCCTAATTGTTTCAAATAAGTGAGCTCAGGCAATACTTGTCCTTTTGTGTCTGGCTTGTTTCACTTAACATGATATTTTAAGATTTATTCATGCTGCAGCATGTATCTGAACTTCATTGCACATTATAGTTAAATAATATTCCATTGTATGTGTATACTACATTTTGTTTATCCATTCATCTGTTGGTAGACACTTGCATTCCTCCCACCATTTGGCAATTGTGAATAATGCCACTATGAGCATCAGTGTGCAAATATTTACTCAAGTCTCTGCTTTCAATTCTTTGGGGTATATACCTAGAAGCGGGATTGTTGGGTCATATGGTTGTTCTATGCTCATCTTTCTGAGGAATCACCAAACTGTCTTCTACAGCAGCTGTACCATTTTACATTCTCAGCAGCAATCAATGAGTGTTCCTATTTCTCAATTTCCTCTCAAACACTCATTGTTTTCCATTATTTGAATAACAGCTATTTTATTGTTATTATTTAAATGTTATCTCAGTGTGGTTTTGATTTGCATTTCCCTAATGACTAATGACGTTTGGCATCATTTCATGTTTATTGGCCATTTGTATATCTTTGGAGAAATATCTTTTGCCCATTTTTAAATTGTGTTGTTTGCCTTTTTGTTTTGAGTTGTAGGATTTCCTTGTATGCATTGGATATTGAACTGTTATGAGATATATGATTTCCAAATATTTTCTCCTATCCTTTAGATTATCTTTTTACTTTCCATTTTGAAGTCTTTGCTCAAAAGTTTTACATTTTTATGAAATCCCATTTATCTATTTTTTTTTTTCTTTTATTTTTGTTGCTCATGCTTTTGGTGTAAAGTCTAAGAAACTATTACCTAACACCAGGTCCTGAAGATTTTTCCCTATTTTCTTCTAAGTTTTGGTTCTTATATTTTGGTGATTGATCCATTTGTAGTTAATTTTTGTATATGGGGTGATAAGGGTCGAGCTTCATTCTTTTGCCTAAGGCTATCCAGCTTTCCCAGCACTATTTGTTGAAGAGACTACTCTTTCCCCATTGAGTAGACTTGGCCCCCTTGCCAAAAATCAGTTGACCATAAATGTGAGGGTTGATTTCTGAACTTACAATTTAATTCCATTGTCTATATGTCTGCCCTTGTGCCAGTACCATACTGTTTTGATTCCTGTGCTTTGTAATAAGTTTTATAGTTAGGAAGTATGAGGCCTCCAATTTACTCTTCCGTACTATTTTTTTTTTACCTTTTTTAATGCAATTTTATTGAGATATATTCACATACCAGATAATCATCCAAAGTGTACAATCAGTGGTTCACAATATCATCATATACTTGTGCATTCATTGCCACAATCATGTTTTGAACATTTTCATTACTCCAAAAAAAAAAAATAAGAATAAAAATAAAAATTAAAAAGAACACCCAAAACATCCCATACAACCATCCCCCCCTATTGTTTACTTATTTTTGTCTTTATTTTCTTATTCATCTATCCATACATGGATAAAGGGAGTGTCAGTCTCAAGGTTTACACTATTACACAGTCACACCATAAAAGCTAGATAGTTATACAATCATCTTCAAGAATCAAGTCTACTGGATTTCAGTTCAGCAGTTTCAGGTATTTCCTTCTAGCTATTCTAGTACACCAAAAACTAAAAAGGGATATCTATATAATGCATAAGAATAACCTCCAGAGTGACCTTTTCACTCTATTTGAAATCCTCAGCACTGAAACTTCGTTTTGTTTCATTCCTCTTATCCATTTTGGTCCAAGAAGACTTTGTCAATCCCACAATGTCAGGGTCAAGGTCATCCCAAGGAGTCACATTCCACATTGCCAGGGAGATTTATACCCCTGGGAGTCATGTCCCATGTGGTGGGGATGGCAGTGAGTTTACTTGCGAAGTCAGGTTAGAGAGAGAGGCCACATCTGAGCAACAAAAGAGGTTCTCTCAGGTGACTCTTAGATACAATTATAAGTAAGCTCAGCTTCTTCCTTGCAGAAACAAGTCTAATAATCGTGAACCCCAAGATCAAGGGTTGGCCCACCAAACTGGTAATCCCCAATGCTTGCAAGAATATCAGAAATTCCCCAAGTGGGGAAGTTTAATATTTCCACATTTTTCCATAGTCCCTCAAGGGGGCTTTGCAAATACATTTTTGTTCTCCATCCAAATTACTCTGGGATATATAAGAGCATCACAATAACCTGTACAAACCAACAAGATCTCACTTCCTATTCAAGGTTCCATGCAATCATGGTGTTCAAATAAACTGACCATACAAGTTAAATTGGATAGTATGCTACAGTAAATATAGTTTTTGCACCAAATAAACATCTTCCTTTGGTCTCACATGAAGTTGAACTTTTAAAACACAGTCAATATCGTCCTTTACCCTTTAGTCTGATTTGCCTTAGTCCTAACCGGATCACCTTCATTCATATCTCTAATTGAAGTATGATCTCTTTTTCAGCTTTTTCCATATTAATTTGGTGATTGGCCTTTTTTTTCCATTTCTGAAAAGAAGGCTGTTAGAATTTTGATTGGTAGTGTGTTGAATCTGTAAATCACTTTGGATAGAATTGACATCTTAACAATATTTAACCTTACAATCTATACATGCAGAATGTCCTTCCATTTATTTGGGTTTTTTAAATGACTTTCAGGAATTGTTTGTAGTTTCTCATGTACAAGTTCTTTAGATCTTTGGTTAAATTTATTCCCAGATGTTTTATTCTTTTAGTTGCTACTGTAAATGGAATTTTTTTCTTGATTTCCTCTTCAGATTGTTCATTACTAGTATATAGAAACAACACTGATTTTTCCTTGTCAGTATTTTACCCTGCCACTTGCTGAATTAATTTATTTGTTATAGTAATTCTACTGTATATTTTTCAGGATTTTCTCAATATAGAATTATGTCATCTGCAAATAGAGAAAGTTTTACTCCTTCTTTTCAAAGATTAGGTATTATTTTTAATGTCAAACATGCAGTTAGAAGCTGAGCAGAAGTTAAACTCAGTTTTGTTTGAATCTAAACCCAGTTATAATTTCACTAAAATTCCCTTCCCTGTTAAATAACTTCCCTGATATCTAATAGTAAATACTCAGTAAGTGTTTACTGGATTCAAGTAAACAATTTCATAGCTTTTACTTGCTTTTTAGATTGATGTTAAATAGTGGGAAACTACCTAAAAAACAATGACAGAAATGTTTGGAGCAATTTAATTATCCCTTTAATTTATTTTTGTTATTTCTCACTTCAGAGAAAATACAGACTAAAATATAAAATACTAGCATATATATATATATATATATATATATATATATATATATATATTCAGGACAATCTACTCTTCTTTGCAACTGAGTTTGGAGTAAAGAAATTAAAATGTGTTATTTCTTTTTGTTGTTGTTGTATCTTCTGTACTTTCTCAGATCATTCTTGCTTCCTGGTGTGATAAACGTCACATAATACAGGTCCCAGTTGACCTCATTTATCAGATTTCATCTTCACATTCAAGATTAGCTTCACTTCAGAATAATTTCTTACTTTAATTTAAAGTATATTGAATTACATTGCATCTGTGAAACATTTATAAACAGCTTCTGTGTGCCAGACACTGGACTAGGAGAGAAATGCATAGCAGTTATAAAGGCCTTCTTGGTGCTGAAACTTTCTCCCTGGGCTCTTCAAAACCCATATCATTTCTCTCCTTATTGACTCCTAACTCTGTTAACTTTAACTAGCCATTCTTCTTTTTAATATTTACATCTTATAGTTCTTAAATATTCTATTAAATATTCATTCATTGCTTGCACTGAGCTTGGGCATTTGTAATCATCTCTTTCATTTTTCAAACCTGTCTAGTTTCTGACATCATTTTTTGTGATATTTCACTAAGATGTATTCTGATCACCAACAATCTGGTTGTTGACCACACTTGATACACACTTACAGACATGAGCCTTCTTATTATTTTATCTATACATTTTTTATATTTTTTCAACTCTCAATGTATTAGGTGATAAGTGTGATGTAATGGACAATTGCAATGACTCCCCGACATCCATTCCACCCCAGCAGGTATGACTAAAACAATTATAGTCAGTCCCTCCCACATGCCATTGATTAATTCAGGATTGGAATGCCTAGGCAATTTGAACCAATGAACTTGGAGAAGTCTTTTGCTGAGGGCCTTAGAAAAAAGTTCCTTACACTTAAGAGAAAGCCATTGGGATACAGACTTCTCACCTTTTAATTGTCAAGTAGAAAGCATATACAGCAAATTGCTATTGGAAGCTCTGCTAAAAACAATGAGAAAACTAAGGATAAAGTGCACGAGAGATCTGAGAGGTGGAAGGAACCTGAGTCCTTAACATTATCGTACCAAGGCCCCATAATATGGAATGTTCTGTTTTATGTGAACTTCTTCCTAATTGTTTAATAAAATTTGAAAAATATAGTAAGCATCAGGTGAAGAACTATGGTAAGCAAAATAGTGGCCCCCCAAAGATAGCCTTGTCCTAATTCTGGAATTTGTGTTTATGCTACCTTACATGGTAATAGGGATTTTGCCAATATGGGGAGATTATCTTGGATTATTTGGTTGGGCCCAGTGTCATCACAGAGGTTCTTAAAAGTGGGAGAGGAAAGGGAGGGGGTCCAAGTTGGTGAAATGTGAGAAGAACTCGACCTGCCTTTGCTGGCTTTGAAGATGGAGGAAGTGGGCCATGATCCAAGGAAAGGCAGGGGAATACATTTTCCTGACGACACCTTGGTTTTTTAGCCTATTGACACCCATGTTGGACTTCTGACCTACAAAACTGTAAGATAATAACGTTTTGTTATTTTGAGCCACTATGTCGGTGGTAACTTCTTATGATAGCAATAGGACACCAGTATAGAAGGACAAAAGCAGCCCAGACATTTGGGATCTGGTCTGCCATTCAGAGGCAGGCCTTCAGTTTCTGTTAAGTATAAACAATTTCTCAGAGTATCAACATCCCTCAACACCATTTTGTGATTATAATGGATAGATACAAAAACAAGATGATGCTGTAATCATATCTGAATGTAGACAAAAGCATGATCCTCAAACCCAAACCACAAAAATGACTACCTCCTATCAAGACTAATATGAGTAACTGCTGCTTCTTCACCAATGAACAGCTTTAGCCTTGATTAGTATTTGCTCCAAGATAGGATCAATTAAAATATCTGACTACAAAATTACACTCACCACCTGACAGCATCCAACACAGAGTAAAACTCCACATCCTTAAACTCCCCCCAAAATCATCCCAAACAAGTCCAAATCCTAATATGTCCTTTCTTACATCCTCTTACTGAGACATCCCACAGTCCCTTGTGATGTCTATTCTCCCTTTCTGCAATGTGTAATAAATTCAACTTTCCAACTTGCTCAATTACAGATATATTCTTGGTGGTCTTTGGCTGGAGGAAATAGGCGAGGTATATCCGAATACATTTTTTTTTTTTTTAATCATCATTTTATTGAGATATATTCACATACCACGCAGTCATACAAAACAAATTGTACTTTCGATTGTTTACAGTACCATTACATAGTTGTACATTCATCACCTAAATCAATCCCTGACACCTTCATTAGCACACACACAAAAATAACAAGAATAATAATTAGAGTGAAAAAGAGCAATTGAAGTAAAAAAGAACACTGGGTACCTTTGTCTGTTTGTTTCCTTCCCCTACTTTTCTACACATCCATCCATAAACTAGACAAAGTGGAGTTTGGTCCTTATGGCATTCCCAATCCCACTGTCACCCCTCATAAGCTACATTTTTATACAACTGTCTTCGAGATTCATGGGTTCTGGGTTGTAGTTTAATAGTTTCAGATATCCACCACCAGCTACCCCAATTCTTTAGAACCTAAAAAAGGTTGTCTAAAGTGTGCGTAAGAGTGCCCACCAGAGTGATCTCTCGGCTCGTTTTGGAATCTCTCTGCCACTGAAGCTTATTTCATTTCCTTTCACATCCCCCTTTTGGTCAAGAAGATGTTCTCCATCCCACGATGCCAGGTCTACATTCCTCCCCGGGAGTCATATTCCACGTTCCCAGGGAGATTCACTTCCCTGGGTGTCTGATCCCACGTAGGGGGGAGGGCAGTGATTTCACCTTTCAAGTTGGCTTAGCCAGAGAGAGAGGGCCACATCTGGGCAACAAAGAGGCATTCAGGAGGAGACTCTTAGGCACAAATACAGGGAGGCCTAGCCTCTCCTTTGCAGCAACCGTCTTCCCAAGGGTAAAACTTATGGTAGAGGGCTCAACCCATCAAACCACCAGTCCCCTATGTCTGTGGTCATGTTAGCAACCATGGAGGTGGGGTAGGCGAATACCCCTGCATTCTCCACAGGCTCCTCAAGGGGGCACTACATCTTTTTTTTTTTTTTTCCTTGTTTGTCTTTTTCCTTTTTTTTTTTTTTTTAACTTTCCCTTCTTTTTTAAATCAACTGTATGAAAAAAAAAGTTAAAAAGAAAACAAACATACAATAAAAGAACATTTCAAAGAGACCATAACAAGGGAGTAAGAAAAAGACAACTAACCTAAGATAACTGCTTAACTTCCAACATGTTCCTACTTTACCCCAAGAAAGTTACATAATATAGCAACATTTCAGTGAACTTGTTCCTACTACATCCATCAGAAATTAACAGACCATAGTCATTTCTGGGCATCCCCAGAACGTTAAATAGCTTATCTGTTCTTCTTGGATTATTGTTCCCCCTTCCTTAATTGCTCTCTACTGCTAGTTCCCCTACATTCTACATTATAAACCATTTGTTTTACATTTTTCAAAGTTCACATTAGTGGTAGCATATAATATTTCTCTTTTTGTGCCTGGCTTATTTCGCTCAGCATTATGTCTTCAAGGTTCATCCATGTTGTCATATGTTTCACCAGATCGTTCCTTCTTACTGCCGCGTAGTATTCCATCGTGTGTATATACCACATTTTATTTATCCACTCATCTGTTGAAGGACATTTGGGTTGTTTCCATCTCTTGGCAATTGTGAATAATGCTGCTATGAACATTGGCGTGCAGATATCTGTTCGTGTCACTGCTTTCTGATCTTCCGGGTATATACCGAGAAGTGCAATCGCTGGATCGAATGGTAGCTCTATATCTAGTTTTCTAAGGAACTGCTAGACTGACTTCCAGAGTGGCTGAACCATTATACAGTCCCACCAACAATGAATAAGAGTTCCAATTTCTCCACATTCCCTCCAGCATTTGTAGTTTCCTGTTTGTTTAATGGCAGCCATTCTAACCGGTGTTAGATGGTATCTCATTGTGGTCTTAATTTGCATCTCTCTAATAGCTAGTGAAGCTGAACATTTTTTCATGTGTTTCTTGGCCATTTGTATTTCCTCTTCAGAGAACTGTCTTTTCATATCTTTTGCCCATTTTATAATTGGGCTGTCTGTACTATTGTCATTGAGTTGTAGGATTTCTTTGTATATGCAAGATATCAGTCTTTTGTCAGATACATGGTTTCCAAAAATTTTTTCCCATTGAGTTGGCTGCCTCTTTACCTTTTTGAGAAATTCCTTTGAGGTGCAGAAACTTCTAAGCTTGAGGAGTTCCCATTTATCTATTTTCTCTTTTGTTCCTTGTGCTTTGGGTGTAAAGTCTAGGAAGTGGCCGCCTAATAAAAGGTCTTGAAGATGTTTTCCTACATTATCTTCTAGGAGTTTTATGGTACTTTCTTTTATATTGAGATCTTTGGTCCATTTTGAGTTAATTTTTGTGTAGGGGGTGAGGTAGGGGTCCTCTTTCATTCTTTTGGATATGGATATCCAACTCTCCCAGCCCCATTTGTTGAAAAGACCATTATGGCTCAGTTCGGTGACTTTGGGGGCCTTATCAAAGATCAGTCGGCCATAAATCTGAGGGTCTATCTCTGAATTCTCAATTCGATTCCATTGATCTATATGTCTATCTTTGTGCCAGTACCATGCTGTTTTGGCAACTGTGGCTTTATAATAAGCTTCAAAGTCAGGGAGTGTAAGTCCTCCCACTTCGTTTTTCTTTTTTAGAGTGTCTTTAGCAATTCGAGGCATCTTCCCTTTCCAAATAAATTTGATAACTAGCTTTTCCAAGTCTGCAAAGTAGGTTGTTGGAATTTTGATTGGGATTGCATTGAATCTGTAGATGAGTTTGGGTAGAATTGACATCTTAATGACATTTAGCCTTCCTATCCATGAACATGGAATATTTTTCCATCTTTTAAGGTCCCCTTCTATTTCTTTTAGTAGAGTTATGTAGTTTTCTTTGTATAGGTCTTTTACATCTTTGGTTAAGTTGATTCCTAGGTACTTGATTTTTTTAGTTGCTATTGAAAATGGTATCTTTTTCTTGAGTGTCTCTTCAGTTTGTTCATTTCTAGCATATAGAAACATTACTGACTTATGTGCATTAATCTTGTATCCCGCTACTTTGCTAAATTTGTTTATTAGCTCTAGTAGGTGTATCGTTGATTTCTCAGGGTTTTCTAGATATAAGATCATATCATCTGCAAACAATGACAGTTTTACTTCTTCTTTTCCAATTTGGATGCCTTTTATTTCTTTGTCTTGCCGGATTGCCCTGGCTAGCACTTCCAGCACAATGTTGAATAACAGTGGTGACAGCGGGCATCCTTGTCTTGTTCCTGATCTTAGAGGGAAGGCTTTCAGTCTCTCACCATTGAGTACTATGCTGGCTGTGGGTTTTTCATATATGCTCTTTATCATGTTGAGGAAGTTTCCTTCAATTCCTACCTTTTGAAGTGTTTTTATCAAAAAGGGATGTTGGATTTTGTCAAATGCTTTTTCAGCATCTATTGAGATGATCAATTGATTTTTCCCTTTCGAGTTTTTAATGTGTTGTAATACATTGATTGTTTTTCTTATGTTGAACCATCCTTGCATGCCTGGAATGAACCCCACTTGGTCATGGTGTATGATTTTTTTAATGTGTCTTTGGATTCGATTTGCAAGTATTTTGTTGAGGATTTTTGCATCTATATTCATTAGGGAGATTGGCCGGTAGTTTTCCTTTTTTGTAGCATCTTTGCCTGGTTTTGGTATTAGATTGATGTTAGCTTCATAAAATGAGTTAGGTAGTGTTCCATTTTTTTCAATGTTTTGAAAGAGTTTGAGTAAGATAGGTGTCAGTTCTTTCTGGAAAGTTTGGTAGAATTCCCCTGTGAAGCCATCTGGCCCTGGGCATTTATTTGTGGGAAGATTTTTGATGACTGATTGGATCTCTTTGCTTGTGATGGGTTGGTTGAGGTCTTCTATTTCTTCTCTGGTCAGTCTAGGTTGTTCATATGTTTCCAGGAAATTGTCCATTTCTTCTACATTATCCAGTTTGTTGCCATGCAGTTGTTCATAGTATCCTCTTATAATTTTTTTAATTTCTTCAGGATCTGCAGTTATGTCACCTTTTTCATTCATTATTTTGTTTATATGGGTTTTCTCTCTTTTTGATTTTGTCAGTCTAGCTAGGGGCTTGTCAATCTTGTTGATCTTCTCAAAGAACCAACTTTTGGTGATATTTATCTTCTCTATTGTTTTTTTGTTCTCTATTTCATTTATTTCTGCTTTAATCCTTGTTATTTCTTTTCTTGTACTTGGTTTAGGATTGGTTTGCTGTTCATTTTCTAGCTTCTTCAGTTGATCCATTAGTTCTTTGATTTTGGCTCTTTCTTCCTTTTTAATATATGCGTTTAGTGCTATAAATTTCCCCCTTAGCACTGCTTTTGCTGCATCCCATAGGTTTTGGTATGTTGTGTTCTCATTTTCATTCGTCTCTATATATTTAGCAATTTCTCTTGCTATTTCTTCTTTAACCCACTGATTGTTTAGGAGTGTGTTGTTTAACCTCCAGGTATTTGTGAATTTTCTAAGTCTCTGATGGTTATTGACTTCTAATTGTATTCCATTGTGGTCAGAGAATGTGCTTTGAATAATTTCAATCTTTTTAAATTTATTGAGGCTTGTTTTATGTCCCAGCATATGATCTATTCTGGAGAAAGTTCCGTGAGCACTAGAAAAGTATGTGTATCCTGGTGATTTGGGATGTAATGTCCTGTAGATGTCTGTTAAATCTAATTCATTTATCAGATTGTTTAGGTTTTCAATTTCCTTATTGGTCTTCTGTCTGGTTGATCTATCTATAGGAGAGAGTGATGTGTTGAAGTCTCCCACAATTATTGTGGAAACATCAATTGCTTCCTTTAGTTTTGCCAATGTTTCTCTCATGTATTTTGTGGCACCTTGATTGGGTGCATAGACATTTACGATTGTTATTTCTTCTTGCTGAATTGCCCCTTTTATTAGTATGTAGTGGCCTTCTTTGTCTCTCAAAACATCCCTGCATTTGAAGTCTATTTTATCTGAGATTAATATTGCTACACCTGCTTTCTTTTGGCTGTAGCTTGCATGAAATATTTTTTTCCATCCTTTCACTTTCAGTTTCTTTGTGTCCCTGTGTCTAAGATGAGTCTCTTGTATGCAACATATTGATGGTTCATTTATTTTGATCCATTCTGCGAATCTATATCTTTTAATTGGGGAGTTTAATCCATTTACATTCAACGTTAAAACCGTGAAGGCATTTCTTGAATCGGCCATCTTATCCTTTGGATTATGTTTGCCATATTTTTCCCTCTCTCTATTAATATCCTTTATTGTACCCATACCGAATCTCTTTAGTACTGAACCTTTCTCCAAGTCTCTCTGTCCTGTCTTTGTTTCTCTGTCTGTAGGGCTCCCTTTAGTATCTCCAGTAGGGCAGGTCTCTTGTTAGCAAATTCTCTCAGCATTTGTTTGTCTGTGAAAAATTTAAGCTCTCCCTCAAATTTGAAGGAGAGCTTTGCTGGATAAAGTGTTCTTGGCTGGAAATTCCTCTCACTCAGAATTTTAAATATATCGTGCCACTGCCTTCTTGCCTCCATGGTGGCTGCTGAGTAGTCACTACTTAGTCTTATGCTGTTTCCTTTGTATGTGGTGAATTGCTTTTCTCTTGCTGCTTTCAGAACTTGCTCCTTCTCTTCTATGTTTGACAGTGTGATCAGTATATGTCTTGGAGTGGGTTTTTTTGGATTTATTCTATTTGGAGTTCGCTGAGCATTTATGATTTGTGTATTTATGTTGTTTAGAAGATTTGGGAAGTTTTCCCCAACAATTTCTTTGAATACCCTTCCTAGACCTTTACCCTTTTCTTCCCCTTCTGGGACACCAATGAGTCTTATATTCGGACGTTTCATATTATCTATCATATCCCTGAGGTCCATTTCGAGTTTTTCAATTTTTTTCCCCATTCTTTCTTTTATGCTTTCATTTTCCATTCTGTCATCTTCCAGGTCACTGATTCGTTGTTCAACTTCCTCTAGTCTTGTACTATGAGTGTCCAGAATCTTTTTAATTTGGTCAACAGTTTCTTTAATTTCCATAGGATCATCCATTTTTTTATTTAGTCTTGCAATGTCTTCTTTATGCTCTTCTAGGGTCTTCTTGATTTCCTTCATATCCCGTACTATGGTCTCATTGTTCATCTTTAGTTCTTTGAGTAGCTGCTCTAGGTGCTGTGTCTCTTCTGGTCTTTTGATTTGGGTGCTTGGGCTTGGGTTATCCATATCGTCTGGTTTTTTCATATGCTTTATAATTTTCTGTTGTTTTTGGCCTCGTGGCATTTGCTGAACTTGATAGGGTTCTTTTAGGGTTTGTAGACCAGTTGAAGTCCTTATCTCTAATTTATCAGATCTACAGCTTCGTGGAGTACACTTTCTCTAACTAACCAGCAGGTGGCGTCCACGAGCCACCTGTTCTCCACAAGCCAGATCTCCCCTGCTTAGCCTTTTTGGTGAGTGGGGGAGTGAGTCTTGTGGGGCCCAATTGGTGTACCAAGCTTACGTGTGTAGTTGGTGTTGCCTGCCCTGTATGTGGGGCATGTTTCTGGGCAGTCGGGGAGGGGGGGTGGCCCTAACAATCAAATCTCCCTGATGATCCTAGAGTTTTAAAGCTGCTGCAATAGTCTAATCCTTCAGTTCAGTCCTGCCACAGTTTGTCTCTGCCACTGACCCACAAGTCTTTGGTATTGGCGTATGGCTCCTGAGACTTGCAAGTGGGCCCCTCTTCCAGGCTGTGCACCCCGGGTCCTCTGTTGAGGGATGACTGTGCTATGTCACAGGTGAGTGCCGTCCCCCCAGGGCAGTTCTAGACTGCTGGGCTGTGTTGGGAGGCTCCCAGTCTGCTCAAATGATGGCTGAATGGGGCTCTGTTAATTCACACTGCTCCCCCTTCCCAGCTCTGGGACATTCAGCTGAGGTTGCAGGGAAGGCTAATGTCCACGCCCAGTTTTGTGGTGTGTGCCTGTTATTTGAAGCACTTCCGTCACACTGGGTTGTCTGGGGCAGCTCTGGGCTATGGGGCTGGCGATGGGCAGGAGTGTTTCCTGTCCACCAGGATGGTGGCTGTGAGCGGACACCCCCCTTTTCTTGGGAAGTTGTGTTGTTTAGTGAATTTTCTCAGCCACTGGATTATTGCCTTTTGTCTCAGAGCTCTCTTAGTTCTGCTCTTGACTTGACGTGCCCAAATTTCAATTCTTTGAAGCTTTCTGTATTGAGCTTCTTAGAGTAATTGTTTTAGAAAAAGCAAAAAGGATTTAAAAAAAAAAAAAAAAAAAAACGGCCCTCCTCAGAGATCTAATGGGTTATTGAAATGCTAATAGACAAAGCAACCAGGGCCATTAAGGAAAGGTGCACAGGGCAGAGAGATCAGCTTTGCTTCGGGATTTGCATATGCGCCTCAAGGCCTGATCTCCGCCCTTCCCCTTTCTGTGTTCACCAGAACTCCAAAAATCCTCTGCTTTTATTTTGGAGTTTTTCGTGTTGTTTTTTTTCTATGCCTGTCTCCTCTCTGCTGGGCTGGCTGCTCTCAGAGTCTCTGGTGTCTGGTCTCAGTCTATCTATGGTTGGAGTTTGAATCAGTAGAATGAGTTTCCGATAAGAGCAGCCACTGCAATTCTCCCTTCTCCTTCCCGGAGCTGACAGCCCCTCCTCCCCCGGGACTGAGCCTGGCAGGGAGGGGCGCGGGTCCCCTGGCCGCAAAAACTTACAGATTTCGCTGATCTCAGCAGTTCCACGTTTTCATGAGTGTTGTATGAAGTATGCCCAAAGACAGATTGCTCTGTGGTGTCCAGTCCACGCAGTTCCTGGCTTTTTACCTGCTTTCCTGGAGGAGTAACTAAAACATACAGCTCACCAGTCTGCCATCTTCCCGAATACATTTTAAAAACAGTTGGGTATTTGCTGCAATTTTTTTTTTGCCGTGTATTAGATTTACCAAAATAGCAACAGAAAAAAATTGCGTTGAACAAAATCCATAAGGAACAGTGAGAGCTTAGTGTACTTATCTACAAATCTAGTACCGATGTGAGTAGAAGTATCACACATGGTGAGGGCGTGAACATGTAGTACACTAATCTAGTCTGTGGATGTGTCTTTGTCATGGGGAAGAAGTGCAGTTAAAAGCCAAGTTTGTAACCCAGAAAAATAAGACACTTTCATTCCTAGGGTTGAAGTAAAGGTATGAAGGACAGTCAAATAGCAAGGTCATTGGTGAAGAGAGTAAAGTGCTGTTATGAGGTTTGATGTGGGTGTTAGATTCACCTTATACAGTTGGGCTAAGAGATAATTTACAAAAATAGGGCACACAACTGTGTGCACCTTGCTGTGGTACCCACTGTGTACTGTTAGGGTAGACTCCACTGTGCGAAGATGTCAGGCAGAATGATGGCCTAAAATACTGCTGTGTAATATAGGTCTCTATATTTCAAATTTATGATACCCCTAAGTTCCTATCAGAGTATCAGTCAGTTCCACAGATGAGATTTGAAGGTGTAGTCCAAACAGTCGGCAATAGGCTATTGAGCTGATTAATTGAAGCTTGTAACTCAAATGATTATGGATGGTCCTTAAACTTTAAGAGATTTTTTATCAGTAATACAAAGTGTTAATGTAGTATAAGAATAGTTTTAAGAAAGTATGTAATAATCCACGAATGTAGATCTTAAATCCAGATCTCTTAGAGAAAAATATAAAGAATAGGTAAATGTATAGGTATAGGTAAGTGTATAGTGTATAGGTAAGTGTATAGTGGCATAAGTAAGCATAAGTAAGCAAGCATAAGTAAGCATAAGTAAGCAAGATGGTAGCTTACTTTAATGGCAAACTAAAGGCAGGGGGTCATGTGTGGTCTGCCCTAGTGGAACAGAGTATTTTTCACTGACATTGTTTGGAAATGCATCTTTCATCCTTAATGGGAGAAATGAAGTTTGAGAAGTGTTTACTCTAGATGAGAATCATGTTCAGAGTAAATTTTACCTTAGAAAAAGCAGAGAAAAAGTTAGTTGGACAGATTCAAAATTTAATATATATGTACACATGCACTCCTATGCACATACATGCATGCACAAGGTGATAAAAAACAGATTGGGTTTTAGTCAATTTTATCATTATTTAAAGATTCTCTATAAAAGTGCACTGCCTTAGCACCTGCACTCTTCCATGCCCTTAGCGTGCCAGTGTTTATGTTCACTCTCATGTAATAGAGCTGAGGGAAGTGGTCCAAGGTGGTAAGGCCTCATTGTTCTATTCAGGATTCAAGTTTTCTCCCATACAACTGCTTCCACATCCCTTAGGACATTATCTTCATCTACACGGTGAAAATCAGGTCCTATATACATTGCTGATGGAAATGCAAAACACTGTGGTATATTCAAACAAGATAGCACTACTTAGCAATGGAAAGTGATGAACTAGTCATGTGAACCAACATGGATGGAAAAGTCACACAAGGGAACTCTTACATAATGGGGTTATGGGACTGTTCCATATTTTGATCAGAGCGATAGTTATATAAAAGCATACACCTTGTCAAAAATACTCTGCTTAAAATTTATGCATTTTGAGTTATGTAAAATATACCTCAAATAAACAAAAGCCAATTCATAGGCACATCACTGTCCTAGCTTGTGGGAAGGGAAAAGAATGCAAGCTAAGGACAAGTCATATTTTCTAATTAAGTGAGGTAGAAGTTGTACAAAGTATTTTCTTTCATCCTTAATGGGAGAAATGAAGTTTGAGAAGAGTTTACTCTAGATGAGAATCATGTTCAGAGTAAATTTTACCTTAGAAAAAGCAGAGAAAAAGTTAGTTGGACAGATTCAAAATTTAATATATATGTACACATGCACTCCTATGCACATACATGCATGCACATACACATGCTTGCACATACATTTATATAAACACTTATAAAATCCTTAATAAATGTTTTTGTTTGTTAAAATAATGGTGAATGTTACACACTACTAGAGCAATTTGTTCTAAGAAATCAATAGAGATTCATTTTATTCCAAATAATATCTGATTAACTGACTATTACATTTTACATTGATCAATTTAAGTCAAGAAATAGAAATGCCTCATAAACTAAGCACTTAAGTTCTAGGAATCTTGTTATAAAAATGTCTGTTTAAATTTTAGCTTACATCAACAGATTTAACCATTATTGTTTTGAAAGAATAAGATACATCTACTTCATTCATTTTATAATGTCAGGATTCTGACATTTGCTAGTTTTCCAATGACTATGTAAATAGCTATTTGTAGTGATTTTCAGTTTAACTATATTTGCCCAGCAGTCCTTAATAACTCTGTAAATTTAGTCTTCAAAGTTGACAAGCTAAATATCTACAACCAGGTGTGGATTTTCTTTAGCACAGTAGAAGTCCCTTTTATAAACCTAGCCTCTACTGAGTTCATAATACTATTTATAGAAAATATATAGAGTTAAATGAGAATCAGAAAACCTTAATAATTACAACTTTTATGTCAACATTTTATCTTTTATTGTTCTACTAAAATAACCTTATTTTTATTTCATAGCAGTGGATATTCATTTCATTGTTGCCTTTAGCTTAGCTTCTTGAAAGAATAATTTGCTGCACTCTTTCTCTACTTCCTTGCCTTCCATTCATTCCCCAAACTCCTGCAATTTGACTTTTGCTTCCATCAGTTAGGGAACTACTCTCTTTAAGTTGCCTAGAAAGACCTCTAAAATAAATCTAAAACATGTTTCTTACTGCTTTTCTTGAGTTTGGCAGCATTTGACATTCCTTTGTTATCACTCCTTCCTCCCTCCCCTGTCTCTCAGAATGCTTCTTTTGATCTTTTCTTAAACTCTCCCATCTCTTTGTGTTTTGTTTCCTCAGGGTTCCGTACTTGTCTATAGCTATCTCTTATCACTCTACATGCACATGGCTTTCACTCTAGTCTAAACATTATTGACCCCCAAATCTTCATCCTTGAGTTTTCCTGAGTGCCAGTTATTCACTTCCCTCCAACCCCCCCCCGCCCCCCCCCCCCCCCCCCCCCGCCAAACACCACCACCACCAAATATAAATGTTTCAGAGGGAACCCAAGCTAATCTTTCTAGAAACTGAACATATGCTCTTTCTGAAATCTTCTTCATGTATTTGTTATCCATACTAATAACATTACTTTCCACTCAGACTCTCCATGAGAAACCTCTGAAATACCTTCTCACATTTAACCATCTATCAAAATCTAAAAATTCTCCTAAGTTTTTTTTTAAGTTATTCAGTATTCTCACTGCCTCTGACCTCTTTCAGGCTCCATATTAGTCAGAGTTCTCTAGAGAAACAGAATGAACAGGACAACATATATATAGATATATATATAGATAGATATACAGAGATATATATGAGGTTTTTTTTTTTTTTTTTTTAATAGGAATTGGTTCACGTAACTGTGGAGGTGGACAAGTCCAAATTACATAGGGCAGTCACAAGCTAGGAACTCCCCTGAAGGTCTTCAATGAATTCTCCAAGAGAAGCTGGATGGCTGAAGTAGAGATGGAAATTTGTTCTTCTGACTTCTGAAATCATCACTTCTCCTTTTAAGGCCTTCAGTTGATTGGGTGAGACATCTCTCATTGTTGAAAGCAAACTTCTCAATCCATTGTAGATGCAATCAGCCATAAATGCAATCAACTTACTGATTATTTAAATCCATGAAATATCCTCACAGTAACAGTCTCGGTCAGTTCTTGCTAGACCAAACAATTGGACACCATAACCTGGTCAAAATGACACCAGAATTTAACCCTCACAAGCCCTATTATTTTATTATTATTACTAGACTATTTCAACAGTGTCCTAACTCTGTTTGTTTCTATGCTCCCCAATTTACCCTAAATACTATCTCCTAAAACACAAATACAAATGTGTCACCATCCTTCAAATTACTACTCAGTGATTGAATGTTTTTCTTTAACATATAAGCATGTAGTCATATCTATTTTATCAAGAATATTAAGGAAACAGGTAAAAATATGACTCTTTTGGCATAAGACTCCTGTGTCTGTTTTTTCCTTACAACATTTGTGCCAGACTTATCCTATTTGGACTCCCAATTGCATCATCAACCATGAAGGCACTGACAGGCAATGTGCTTTCCAATCCCCACAAGACAGAAGCTCATGATCTCTGTAGTCTGACAGAAAAGAGAAGAATAAAAAGATCAGCCATAAAACTTCTGAACTGTATTTGCTGGATTTACAAAGCATTCAACATCAGTAAACCAGAACTCTTGGCAACTGCTAAGCAAGTTTTCCTTTCCTAAGAAGATAGCAAAACTCCAAGGCTAGGTTAGGAGTGTTTGAGACTAGCCAGAGCTGATAGGTTATCAAGTATTTTCTCTAATAATCAGATCTGAGAAATATAGTCTAGGATCTGACACATGTGTAGGCTCTCAGGAAATATTTGCCGAGCTGAATCTGAATAAGAAGATGAAGAATGGTGATCTCATTTTCCATTTTATTTCCTGCAGCCATGCATAAAAAAGAAAGGATCCGGGTAACTCATTTCAGAAAAGAATTCCAGCTCTGGGAAACTCTTGAGTCACTAGGCTATAATTGTGTTCAGAATTCTGTGTGAAAAGAAGCCAGAATCCACTGTATGCTAGCAAGTCACTTTCTCCCTTAAGTGGCATAAAGAGGAAGAAGTGCAAAAAATTATGAACTAATGCATAGAATCAACTAAATTCTATGAATTTATCATTGTTTGAAGATCTGGTATTGAATAGCTAGAAAGTGCATTTTGCCAGGATAGAGACCTGTATTCTCCTCTTGCCTCTGATTCCTACTAGCTTTGTAACCATAAGCAAATCCTGTTTCTTCACTGTGATTCACTTTTCACATTATTAAGTGAGAATATAAATAGAGTTGCTTTGAAGATTAAGCAAGATGATATTGAAACATGCTTCGTAAAACTGTAAAAATGATAGGTTACTAGAAACTGCCCAATCCCACATTTAATAGCAAAGTTTACAAGTGCTCAATGAAATTATTTAGTAATACAGTAATACAGAGCTGAAAATTGCTATGGAATTCCACAGAAGACACTGTGACTTGATGGGTTAACAAAGAATTAAAGTAAAAAGAGTTAGCATATACACCTGCTGTCGGGAAGACAGAGGGCAGGGTTATCAGTGCACTGACATCGGGGTTAAAATAATGGTCCAAGTACAGTGACTGCATCTTGGACCTAGCATAGTAGCTGCTTGAAGTTTCATAATTAGTTTTTAAATTATTATTGTTTCCTTCAAATGCTACATTAATGGCTACAGTTACAATACATAGAAACTGAAATACAGCCAGATCATGGTACCCAAAGAAGGGAAGACTGGAGTTCATGTGGGCAAACTATCCTGTGTATGTTAAGAGTGTGATAGTAAGCATAATGGTGGAAGACATGCCAACACCCAGGAGAAAAATCATACAAGAAACAGGTCAGTATGCGGATGAATTTCATACCAGTGTCTACTGGCATGCCCAAAGCAACTGGTGAATTTATTGGAAATTTGCATATAAGTGCATATGAGAGAATAGCCTCCCCATTTTTCCTCACATTATTCAGTTTTCAACATTGTTGTAACAGTACAGGGGCAGTCCATTACAAAGAAAGTAATGCTATAAAAATAGATGACATAGTCACAAACAAAATCAGTTTGTATACAAAAACATTATGATCCTGTTTTTGTATTTTGTTTGGTTTTTCCATTTACATCCTCATGTGAATATCAAGTATCCATCATGTAACATAAATATCCTCTAAGTTTATATATTGAAATGAGAGGGTAATTGTAAATCTTGTTCTACAGAGAATTGGATCATGATCTTGACCGTAATAAGAACTGGATTGAGATTTTGGCTGTGTTAATGTTTTCTTCATACAAATGATATCTTAGGAAAATTCTTGAAATCATAGCATTGAAATATATTACATGAAAATATGTCACAGGATATGTCCGTGAGTTTTTGAAGAATTTGGAACCCACATTGGAAACCTTTGAAAAGTTAAGGATCAAATGTTCTATTTTAAGCAAGAACTAACATGGTTCCAAACTTCGGTACCACTCTGTAAAAATTTATCAAAACAGTACTAAGATTCTACCATTCATCAGTTTTAGATTAAGTTTAAAACTCTCATATAGCTCCAAGCTATTTATCATGATGTGATATTTTGTAACTTTCCCTTAGTTATTTAGTAGCAAGCATCCTGAGGGAGAAATAGTACGTTGCTTAAAAAGGAGAAAAAAGAAAAAAAAAAAAAAAACTGGACTCACTTTTATCCACACTTCCTAACTGATTTCAATTCTGTTGAAGTTTCCCCTAGTGAAAGTCATTTCCTGCTCTGTAGATAGTCCAACATTCCCACCCTGGAATTCCAGCATCACCCTAAGTTGCATTAGGCCACTCTAAAATAAACTTTTCATGTCACAAGACTTTTTATTAATAGCATTTCACTTTGAAATGCATTTAAAACTAAGTGCTACAGCAATTTCCTGAGCAATAACTAGAATTTACTGCTGCTTTTCTTCATTTGGTAACCTTTCATCACATATAGCAGATGGATGGCAAATCTAGCCAATTAAAATTGAGACAATACTTTTTGCCTTTATGTAACTGGAGTTCACTTTCCCTGAAGAAGACATACCAGCCCTAGCTACTGCCACTGTTTAGGTAGGACACAGTAGCAAGTCTTACTTCAAAGGAAAATCCTAGATTATAGTGAAAGTTCCAAGTTTCCTATGTGGATCTATGCCTTCCACGTGCAGATGTGGGGTTTTCTGCAACAGGCCTTGTGTTTCTACAGCTGCTAGCCTTTCACACCTGTCAAGTTTTGCACTGTGGTTTGTCCTTAAAGATCAAATGAACCCAATGATCAAATATCATTCCCCACAGAAACATTCTTTATTCATTCTCAATATGGTAATAACTGAAAAACTCTTTGAGGGAGTTAAATCTCCATCAGAAATGCTTGAGTGTAAGCATTCCCTCTTTCTTATAAAAACTGATATTTATGTTTCTGTTTCTGTTTGTTTTTGGTATCATTTTGCCAGATTAACCTATGTTCCAGACAAAATACAATAACAAGTTCCCCTGACTCAAAAGAATCATAGGATATTGACATTTTTTAGAAGCTATAACAATTTTATAATTCAAACTTGCTATTTGAAAAGTGATAGAAGTGAGACCTGGTGAGACTGGGTAAGTTGGTCAGTTTCTTATAAGAAGCCAATGACAATTCTTAGACTAAAACTCTGTCCTATGTGCCAGCTGCTTCTCTAATGAGTATAATTTAGGTTAATAATCTCCTTATTTTAAAATAAAAATAATTAGGGGGGTAGTTGAGCCTATCAGCCAGTCATTCTTTAGTGTGAATGAATTTAAATTATTTCCCTCTTAAATGATATGAGCTGAAGAAATGAGGGGGTTAGGAAGCATTTTTGGGGGGAGGGGATTGCTGACATCTTTCACAGAGGAAACAGTGTCCTAAGGAGAAGAGAGGTTAGGGTTTTAAAAAAGATTAAAGTTTAAACGGATCCCAAAATGCAGGGAGGGCCAAAGGGCACCAAATACAAGTTTAATCTATTTTGCAATGTTGCCAAAAACACTAATGGTAAACTTATTTTCTATTGAAATACATCTTCTATGATAAGTTTCCTTAAACACCTTCTTGTCTTACAAAGAGACTATATAATACCACCCAAACAAAGATGTACCTTTTTAGGAAAGAATTTGGGCTGGGGTGTGAAAAGAAGACGGAGTTTGAGGGGTTAAGTTAACCAGGGGTGGGTGGCTTAGGAAGGATGCCAATTACATTGTAGCTGCCTAAAAATATCACAATGCTTTGTGATTTTTGTCAGGACATCCCCTAAATACCTCAATTCAAAGTGCGAACATAACAGTATTTTTTGGTTGCTTTTTATTCTCAAGGCCTTATTTTATTGTACTTATTAATATTGTAAATAAGGGGCCAATGGAGAAATAAACATTTAAATAACTGAACCTGAGAAATTGCTATTTGGGGCATTATAAGCAAATTTTTTCATTCTATGGTAAAAACTAGAATTTGTCTTCAGGAAAGGCCATTCTCTAAGGGTTTTACTGCACAGGAGCATTGGTCATTATCATAGTTTGGCTTCTACAGGAAGATATAAACCCTAGAAAACCTGACTCGGTTTCTGGCCTTCAGGATTTCCTGTTTTTCTCTATCAGATACATTTTGATTGTAAGAAATACTATTAATTCTAGATTCTAGTTATAACTAGAACAGTTCAGTGCAAGGTAAGGGACCCAGGAGGCAACCCTTAGGATCAGGAATTTAGCTCTATAGAACTGCCTCAAACCTGTCACCCTGCCTTTCTGCAGATTGTGACCCATCAAAACTGTCTCATACTCCCCAAGGAACATTCTCCCACCCACTGTAAGTAATGCAAACAGGTGTTCAACTAAAATTTTATCAGGAGGTATCATTTTCATTTTATAAATGAAAGTAAGGTTCAAGTTTGCTAATTAGCTAAGGCCTCCACATTTCTTCTTAAGAACCTGGTTAATGTGGATTCTTGATCCCGACTATGCTCAGAGTCTACACTCAGATCAAAGAGTCTGCACTCAGACCACAAGGCCTGCACTCAGACCAAAAGACCACAAGCATTTAATGAACCTCCCTCTACAAGGCTTCAAGCCAGGAGAACACAGGCTCCCCCCACACCCTTGATCTTCTCCTCAGCTCTTCTGCTAAAGAATTTGGCCTTCACGATGACAGGCTGCTTTGGGAGCTTTCCCTTCCCCAGAATTTTGTAGTAGCCCAATCACACCACATCAATGATGGCAGCAACTCCAGTCTTGTTTTTAGCAGCATTTACCAGTGTCTGCTCACTGACTAAGGTCCACAACAGTTGGACAGAAGCTCTGGTTCTTCTTCAAGTGATATCTCACACCAGCCTTTCCAAAGTAACCTGGGTGGTATTTGTCAAAGTTGATCCTGTGGTGATGCATGCCGCCAGCATTACCCCAGCCTCCCAGATGCTTCTGGTGTTTGCTGATAGGGCCGTGGCTGTGGCTCACGTGGCCCTGGAGTTTCCGGGTCTTTCTCAATCTGGAAGACATGTTGGCGGCCTAGATGGATGAGCACAAGCATAGCAGTTTTTAACAGTATTTTTCTTTACATGCATGTGTTTATCAATGGGTATGAACCACCAGCCCATAAAATGGGTTTGGCCCCAACATTCCTGTAACAGAAAAACTTTGAGCACTCCAAATGATCACCAAAGTCTGGATAGAACAGCTTTTTTCTTATTTTTGAAAGTTTTTTAGACTTCAGTGTAGATATAACCAAACATAGGAATAATTTTAAATTTACAGCTTTGTTTATGACTGCTTTTATTTATTGTGGTGTTTAAAGAAATGTTTACTCCCCTTTAACGATTAACTTATATTTGGCTATAAGTAGCAGAACACTGGATGGATAATAGCTCATATAATAAAACTTTGAGCTTTTTCATAACAAACATTTAATTGCTTCATGAATAAGAACATTTAGGCAGCCAAACCCACAGCATATCCTTTTTATCCTTTACCCCACTATTCTTGTCCTGTAGGCTTTCCCTATCTGTTCTTATCTATCTCTTCATAGTTGCCAGATGGCTGCTGTGGTTCTTGATATCAAAATTGCATATAAAAGCAGAAAGCAGAATGCAAAACTTTTCTCATGGAAACAATAATCCTCTAAAAAATTTCCGCTTTGTTTTCATTTGCCACAACTAGGTATATATCCAACTCCAGACTCATCACAGGAAAGGAGGATAGGGACAGGGTAATGATTGTTTTAGTCTAATTATGAATCAACCTCTGAAATTGGTGAAGGTGTCTACCTGTTCAAAACTGTAGAAGGTAAAAAAAGGTATATATGGCTATTTGTTAAGCAATGACAATTTCTGCCATATTACTACTAGTAGGAAAAAAATATATATGGTAGAAAGTTCACCATGGTAGGTATCAACTATTTTTTGAAACAATACATTTAAAACAAATTTATTAACACATCTACATATCATGTAGTTTAAATAATTATAGGTTGAATTAATTTTAGCAATATTAATTTATCAACAGATTGGTTTTCAACATGAATATATTATTAGACTATATAAAAATGTAAAAATAATTTGAATGTTGATATTGCTTAAATATTTTATGTATCTCAGGGTATGGTTGGTTGCAGCATTGTATATAAATAGTTGAAATAAAATGCCCATAATTCAAAAGTCTAAGAATTACAAAGAGAAGAAGGAGCCACTTACTAGTTTTCTATCACAGTTGTAACAAATTGCCACTAACTTGGTGGCTTAAAACAATACAAATTTATTATTTTACAGTTTTGTAGTCAGAAATCTACCATGGATCTTCTGGGCTAAAATCAAGATGTCAACAGGGCTGCACTCCATTCTGGATTCTCTTTGGGAGAATCCATGTTCTTGCCTTCTTCAGCTTCCTAGGCTAATGTCCGACTACCTCCATCTTCAAAGCCAGCAATGGCAGGTCAAGGCCTAGTCACATCAGACTTCCCTACAATCTAGGATAATCTTTCCCATCTCACAATCTTAACTTTACTAAACTCTGCAAAGTCCCTTTTGCCATATAAGGTAACATATTCACAGGTTCTGGGGATTAAGGCTCAGGCATTTTTGGGGATTGAATGGAAGGAGCACTATTCTGCCTACCACAAGCTGCAAACTTTTTCTTTTAATTTCAATTAAAAATAATTTGTTGTTGAATTCTGAGGTGGTAATTTAAAAGCATGCTTTATTATTTTGTCTTCTAGTATAACTAAATCTGAAAGTCTCATGGATCAATTTTCAAATAACCTTTATTAGATGCATACTGTTTTTAAGTATATAAATAGTTAAGTTTATATGTATGTGTGCATTTTTGAGGGACCATATCAGGTTTATATTTATTTCTAAAAATGTAAATATATATTTTATGTCTTCAAAGCATTTCTTCTGCCTAAAAAATCTAAAAGTCCATTCTTGCCCAAATAAACAGAGATAGGTGTAATCTTGTGGGAATGGGTGTTGGCAAATAAAATATGACCATAAAGCACCTCTGCCTGGTCAGACCAGGCCACTCAGAACTTCCCAGGTAGATGATGATGCAACATGCCCCATTGTGTCAGTGTACTTTGTTCTTTGGAAACAGGAATTTTCTCACTTCTTTTCTCAGATATTTTGTCTGCAGAATTTGTTGCTCTGAGTGATTCCAGGCTTGTTATACTTAATGGGAAAAAGAAGAAAATATTATTTTCAAATTATACAACATTGGAGAAGAAAAACATTCTCACGAGTTTTATTTGTGAATACACTATTCTTGAGACATTAAATGCTTCCTTTAAGAACTGTTCAGAACTAAGACTGACTTGATGATATTTTTGCATGAGACATAAGTGATATTAACTTATCATGCTCTATAAGTAATGATTATTTGTTACATACATATTTAATTGAGATGGTATGGGTAGTTATCTTCTATCACTTTAAAGCACAGAGGAGTTGACCATCAATGACTAGTATGTCACCTGAAATCTCTCACAGGAAAAACAAATTTCAGGAGAAATGGATTCAGAAAAACAATTCTTACAGAAATATTAAGGTTAAAGTTTTGAAGTATCTTTCAAAGATATTTATTGTGTTACATAAGACACAAATGGTCTAATACAAATGTATTAGAAACATGCCAGTTTAATTAGATTATTCCTCAGATACCTTTGAAAGCACCTTTAATTATAGATGTTAAATTAATTTTAAATTAACAATCTGACACAATTGGAAGAAGATGTGCTTTCCAAAAACCCTATCAAATAACTATTTTGACCCTTCTTTTTCTATGAATGAGGAAACTAGGGCTCAAGATTGTTGAATGAGCTAATACTGAATATTCACTGAGTGCTATATGAAATGTCTTATAAATATGATCTCATGGTATTCTTAGCCCTGCTATGAGACTGGTATTACTGTGCCCATTTAACATTGAAAAAGTGGTATAGTAGAGTGAGGTCATGAAATCAGGTCTACAAATTCTAGTGCTTTCCACATGCAGGCTTTCAGAAAGCTTAAACAGGAATTTTATTTTAACATAGTTCAGGAATTATGAATTCAGAAGAGATTATTATGCTCTTATAAAAGTACTTAAAATACTAATATAATCATGATTCTCTTTTACCCAATAGTCAGGTGGACCTAAATACTGAACTTTTTGTTAGGAGAAATGAATCCATATACTTTGAATTCAAGGATACTTAAACTAATTATTAAGTTTAAAGATTCTTTACACCTGGTGTTCTTTGTTAAATCTCTACTAAATATTTAGCAGGTTGTAAGTCATCTTGCTTTTGTCTCTTAGCCAAAAACTATTTTTTTGCCCAGAAGAGATATTTTTCAAGAAATATCTGTGATTTTGACTTCAGGGTCATACAATGGCTCAGAAGGTAAGATTTATTTGAAACATGAAAAAAGATAGTTTGAAGTATTTTTATTAAACAATTTACCACAGAATTACCAGTAGGGGAAATTTATTAAGCATCCAAAATGTTTTTATCCACCCCTGATTTCAATACACACAGTTGTATAGCCTTTTTCTAGCCAATGACAACTTCATGTTACCACATGGAGTGGTGGATTATCTCTAAAGACAGCTGCCCAAAATTGCATGCATGCCTACATGTGTGTGTCTCTCTTCCCATTAAGCTGAAGAGTATTTCCTCTTCTCTGGAGTCTGGGTTGGTCTCGTGACTTGCTTTGCCCAACAGAACTTAGTGACCGTGATGCTATACAGTAGGCTTTAAGAGACCTGTCAGTTTCTGCTTTCATTCTCTTGGGTCTAAGCCACCAGGCTGTCAGGTGAGTCTAGACTACTGGTGGGAGAATCCACATGGAGAATGATATTATGCCCCATCTGAGAGCCAGCCTCAACCACCAGACATGGGATTGAGGCCTTCTTGGACATCCAACCCCAGCTGTGACATCACATACCCCAGCTGAAGTAAGTCACATGAATTACTCCAACCAACACCACAAGGAGAGAAGAACCACACAGCTGAGCCCAGCCACCCAAACAATCATGAAAGACTTTAAACCACATTTTAAGCCACTAAATTTTGGGGTTGTTAGTTACAAGGTAAAAGATAAAAATACATTCACTCTGATCCTCATTTTCATAATTAATTCCCTACCAAAAATAAAATTTTTTTTTAACTATGGATTTTTAGGTGCATAGCCAAAACATCTATTACCATTATGCCTTTGTCTTTGCCTCTCTTTCCCTCCCTTTGTTCACATCAAGCCCAATTATCTCTTTTTCTAATGATTACGATTATATATCGTGAGTAGTCAAATTCATTTTTTCCTATGAATGGCTTAAATTATTTCAGAATTGAATAAGTCTGAATACTGAGGCAAATTTTCCATGTAACTATTAAGAACACAGTGGGCTACTGAAAGGGGGCCCTGGAATTGGGTGCTAAACACGCCCTCTCAGAGTGAAACAGAAAAATCAAACAACTTACAGTGTTTTAAAAAGGATAGGCCTGAAGTTAGAAACCCACATCCTAAGAGATGATTTATAAATGGGTTAATAATAGGGACCTGAGATATGCCTAGGTCTGCTCAAGGAGACTAAGGTGGAGCCTCAAGTAGACATTTCTGGAATGTGATTGATGTAAAAGAAAATTGCATGGTATTCAATTGTGTTTTACCTTGTTTTACTTGACATAATGGTGCTTGAAGGCACTCAAAAAGAAAAAGAATGCTGCAGAGCATGAATTCTCAGGATTTAGCCAACATTTTGCAGGCAAGGCAGTGCTTTGATTCAAGGGGCCAAAGTTCTTCAGATAGAATAAGTCCTAGAATGAAGAAAAACAGTCCCTTAATTCACATAACTTTATGCTTATTCCCAGTGAGCACATCCAGCTTTCTTTGTTCGATTTTCAATTTTTCTTAACAGTTTTATGATTTATCATTTTGGTTTTTTAATAATCCTGTCCAGTAAGAGCTTGTCTTTTGCACACAATTGGCCCTAATTCTTGCAAAAGGGAAATTTCTCATTGTAGAGAATGCCAGGATTGAATTTTTGGATGCAGTTACAGCATATAATCCCCTCTCCCATAAAATGCATAGTAATACTTAGTGGAGAACTAGAGAGTTATATTTTGAGCTGTGGATGTGAGAAGGAGAGACAGCTGGTCTCACAAGATAAGTGATATACATGTAAACACAGATCATAAGCAAAATCTATGTCACAGTATAAGTCATCAAAAACCTAAATGTTAAATCTATAAGTGCCAGGATTCTGGAGTATACATCTGGTTGATAAGTGGGTATTATCTAAAAATTATTTATGTTTTCTCGATAATTCTGAGCTTCATCAAATCTGGGTGTATTTCGAAAATCAAATTACTGAATGAAATATTCACATATTTTAATGCTAAAATTTATTGTCATCTTTCCTATTTGTCCAAACATCTATTTGACATTTTTCTCCTTTCCTAATATCTTTGCAAAATTGGTATAGGCATGAAAAAGTGAAAGTTTTCTTTTTCTAAGCTTCTGTTTCCTATTTACCTATGTCTGGGAAGTGAGAGAGGGTAAGCTAAAAAAACTATTTGCAAATACATGCGGTTGGGTCACATAAAATGAATCATTTAGCTAATGGTATCAGCTTTGAGTGAGAGAGGGAATAATGAGAGTCCATAATTGTTAGGTGCCCAGTTATGATCAATTGAATACTATGCCTAAGTTAAAATCTATGAGGCCTGATAGATTGCATTGATTATAAAATAAGTGATCATACACCCTGGTTTGCCTGGCTTATACCTGCTATCCCAGAATAATTTTTAATAATCCCCCCTTTCACTTTCAAAACCATACCCTGTTTTGGAAGAATAATTTTATGATCACCTTAGTTTTAGAAAAGTTAAGAAATGTGGAAAGAGTGAATTAAAGTAGATGTTAATAATAATTTATTGCTTTCTGTTTGATATATGTTAGAAATTTGTGCATGTGTGTGTTTAGTCAGATTCCCCAAACAACTTGGATCAGTGTAGGATATAGGAGCCTAATTGCTCACTAACTCATATCTCCTCCCAATCAAGGACTTCATCAATGCTTTCTTCTGACACTTCTAACCTCTTAAAAATACAAGTGTGGAGAACTCTGGTTAAAAGTATTATGGAATCAACCAAGGAATAAAACATGAGTTCATGCACTTTTCACTGTATTGGGCATGGGGGAAAGAGGTGGGGAGTAACCAAGCAGTCAATTAAAACATGCAAAAAAGCTCTGCCTCTCTCCCCTAAATAAGACATGTAAAATCAGAATTTACACATTAGTTCACAACTTCTGGATTTAAATTTCAAATTCTGGATAGTTTCAGGAATCCTCATTAAGGACAGGACACTGTGTGATACTAAGGTCCCTCAATATTCTTTACTCAAAATTTATCCAAAGTCCTGCAATATCTCATTAGCATATTTTCAGTAAATAATGTTACTGGACCAAGGCAATGGATTCTTTTGCCTGATGCACTCAAATGACCAATTCCTGAGACACTGGGGTTTCAAAGAGAGGAAGAGTTTTATTGCTAGGTATGAAGCAGTAGAATAGATGGCCTATTGGTCCAAAATCTGTCTCCCCAAACTGCAGTAATTCTGATAGTTTTATAGCATCAAAAGATAGGCAGGTTTTAGGATAATGAGTACAATGGCCCCAGGTTAAGTAATTAGAAGTGTTCTAATTATTGAGCATGTGCAAATTGATTACATGCTTAGTCACAGAACATATATAATAAAATGGTGGCTTTAATATGATGATACATATGATTTTTAATATTATAATGAGGTATAGGTGACTTGCAGGTTAAAGTCTAAGCTACTATGCATGTCAGGCAGGCCCATTTTGGTTAGATCCAGCTTCAGTTATCAAGATAACCCTGGACTTGGGGTAGGTTAGTTCTGGGCTGGCCCAAGACCCTTCATTAATAAACATTAGGGGCTGTCTTTAGTGATCATAAGACTTTGAAGTCAAAAAACTGGATAAATGGGTACAAGTGAAGGTTAGTCACAAGGTTTTGACAATCACAAGAGCACAAGATAAAGGTTAAACAGTCATTATCAGAGATCAGAGCAGCTGGATTACAATTCAGGTTTCAGGTATTTCCCTCTGTCTACTCTAATATACCAGAAAGTAAAAAGGGATATCTATATAATGATTCAGTAATCATAATCAGTCCTTAAATCCTAACTTCTTGGTTACAATAATTTTGACCATTCTATTTAAAAGTATTTTTAAAATCAAATATATTATTTTTACATGTTACATAATTGTTTCCCTTGAATTTAAAAAAATGATTATGTGATATTTCATTCCTCAGCTGTGTGTGTTTGTAAGTGATAACATGTTGGTGGGTCAGCACAGCATAGAGGGTAAGAATGTGAATTCTGGAGGCAGAAGGCCATGGTTCAAGTTTTGACTCTGCCACTTCTTGCAATATAACCTTGTGCAAGCCATTAACCTCAGTGTGCTTTGATTTCCTCACCTGTAAAATAGGGATAATAGACCTACTTCATAGGGTTATTATGAACTGTCAATCAGTTAATGTCTATAGTTTAGAAGACTGCCTGGCATGTAGCTGATAATGTTGTTGAAAAAATAAAACAATAAGAGGTTTTTTAAGACTATTAGTGAGTGCTCCCAAATTAACTTTTCCAATACTACTTATGTCTCAATTTCTATCCCATTTTTGATAAGTTACTATTCTTAGTATCAAATGACAAAAATAATAAAAAGGAGGAATTGACCAAAAGGGAAAATTGTTTAAGTCTTACTTTTCTTGACTTTCTCTTTTGTGGATATGTCAGGAATTCTATCAAAAAAGATGTATTAAGACTAATTTTGATCGTCAAGCAATCAAACTGAGGACAGCCAATTGTGCCCTTTAGAATTATAAGTGCATCTCAAGAGGTGTTCCGGTTTGCTAGAGCTGCCATTACGCAAAATACAAGAAATGGATTGGCTTTTGTAAAGGGGATTTATTAAGTTACAAATTTACAGTCCAAAGGCCATAAAAATGTCCAAATCATCAACAAGATGGTACTTTCACTGAAGAACTGCGATGGTGTCTGGAACACCTCTGTCAGCTGGGAAGGCACATGGCTGACATCTGCTGTTCCTTTGCTCCCAGGTTGCATTTCAAAATGGCATTCTCCAAAATGTCTCTGGGCCTCTCTTAGCTTCTCTGGGGCAAACTCTGGGTTTCATCTCTTAGCAGAGCATCTCCAAATGTCCTTCTGTCTGCATCTCCAACAATCTCTAAGTGTCAGTAAGCATCTGGGCCTTGGCTTAGCATATCCCCGGACCTTTTTACACCTCTCTGCTATCTGTGTGAGCTCCCTTTAAAGGACTCCAATAAACTAATCAAGACCTACCCTGAATGGGTGGGGTCAAATCTCCATGGAAACATGCAATCAAGAGGTCATACCCTAATCAGAAAGATTAATAAATCTGCCCCTACAAGATTACACTAAAGAATATGGCTTTTGGGGGGTGTAATATATCGAAACCAGCACAAGAAAACATAGACGGATTCTTTTAATTTCTTTTCTTAGTAATCATAAGGGTAAGGGAGATAGAAAACTATCCTTGCACGAGACTGACTTCATGGGATGAGATTCAGGTAGTTGCACTGGCCTAGTGCTTAGAAGGAACTTAGCAACGCTTTGCTATTGCTGTCTTGATATTCTTAATAAATTCTGAAAAAAGTGGCCTCACATTTTCAGTCTGTACTGGGTCCTGTAAATTATGTAGCTAGTTCTGCCTTGTGCTTCCCTAATTATTATTACCCTGAGCAGTAATATTCCCTTACAGAATTATACTTGTCCAAACGATATAATTTTTCCCTACTAGCAACAGAGAATATATGTTTCATACACACACACACACACACACACACACACACACACGCAAACAAAAAACAGGCAAACCTTTGACTTAAACATACAAAATCTTAGTCTCACATTTTCAGTTTCCTACTCAGTATGAATGTCATGTCACAATCGTGCCATTTTCCTCTTAGTCATTATGTTCAAATGTGGAAAGCCGCCTCCCGAATCGGGCCTAGCATATGCGCTGCAGCCTGCTCTAGAGTTACCCCCGCCCATCGAGTGAGCCAAGATGGCGCCTGCATCCTGTTTCCGCATAGTGACGCATGTATCCGCCACCCGCTCCTACCAATCGAAATCCTGTATACGCGATACTAGCCTAGAAGCTTATTGGTTGTTAATTGTGTATAAAAGGTCTTACCCGGACGGGGTAGGGTGAGACAGCCCACAAGGAGCCGTGCCTGACGGCCACATCGAGGCTGCTCTCCCACGAGGCGCCGTGCCCCGTGTGGGAACCAGTAACACAGAATGTTCATCTAGCTGTAGTAAAGGGCTTGCTTTCACAACTGCCGTGTGGTTCGAGTCGTGATTCATGACCAGGTTAGTTCGCGCAGTCTGCATCTCTCTCTCTCCTTCCCTGTTTCCCCTCGCCGGCCGGGAACCGGGGACCGAGCGGGGCAGCGCAGGACAAGTGGTGGCCCGTACGGGGAAGCTCCTCCTCCTGCCTCGCTCTCGACGGTCCCTCTGTGAGGAGAGCAGCGCTGCGCGTCGAGCTTACGGCGGACTTCCCGCGCCTGATCAACGCGAGAAGGTGAGTGCGTCTTATTACATGATAGTTAGGGCCCGTGGGTTTTCAGGTGACCCCGGGGGACTCGGAAGAGCTCTCCGAGTGACTGAAGTATAGTGCCGACTGCAATCATGGGGCAGTCCGGAAGTTCACCTCTCTTAGCTCCCTTAAAGAACCTTTTGAAACAACGGGGTATCTCGGTCAGGAAAAGCTCCCTTCAGCGTTTTCTTGATGATGTTGATACTTTTGCCCCTTGGTTTGCCTGCACCGGCAGCCTTAGCCTACCCTCTTGGATGAAGCTCGGTCGCGACATAGACCGAGCGCGCCAGACGGGCGTGTGTATGGACCCGATTCTAGTACCCGTATGGGAGACCGTCCGTGCGGTCCTTGAACTAGAATCGGCTACCGGCCTAAGCCCGTCCTCTGTCTTGCAAGAAGCACGGTGCGCGCTCCAAGAAACCCAGTCAGTTTCGTCAGCGGACGGCTCCTGTAAGGGCAAACCGCCGGAGTCCAGTGACTCTGACTCAGAGTCAGATAGCGATACTGACGAGAAGGCGGAAGCATCCCCGCTAATTGAGTGGGAGGAGCCTCCCGCCACACCCGTGCGGCCTTCCGCCCCGCCAATGTCTACCGCTGCACCCCCAGGGACACCCCAGCTCCCAACTGACGCCTTGGGCGGTCCCACCAAAGGACCTTGCCGAGAGCTCCCTCTAGTGGCCATGCCCAGTAAATGTAATTATCCTTTGCTGCCAGACCCGGAAACCCCGATGGGTCGGTCAGGGGAGGGGCAACCTTTGCCGTACCCCCCGCCCGAGTATACAGGCCCTCAGGACCCTTTGCCATTAGGTAGTGGTGGGAGACATTTCTGGAGATGGAACCCTTTCACAACATTTAGACCTTTTGGCATGCTGGGTGGCTACCAGCCACTTGAGCCGCAGCCAGTCTCAGAAATGTACCCGGTTATTATCAATCCCCAAGGTGGCAATCGGCACGAATCATATGATTACAAACTATTGAGGGAATTGAGGCAGGCCGTCCATCAGTATGGCCCCCAATGCCCCTTATACCTTGAACATGATCGAGAACCTCTCTGCTCTAAATCATACACCCGCAGATATTTTTCAGCTAGCCCGTGCTTGCTTGCCGTCAGGCCGATTCATAGATTGGAAAGCATGGTTTGAGGAGTTAGCTGAAGAGCAGGCCGCAAGGAATGCGGCGGGGAGACGTGGCGGGTGGAATGCTGACATGCTGTTGGGGAGAGGCGCCCATGCCCAGAACCAAACGGGTTTCCCACAAGAGGTCTATGCCCAGATCTTCCGCTGTTTTGTGGGTGCCTGGAAAAAGCTAACAGGTGAGGGAGAGGCTCAGGCCTCACTCAGCAATATACACCAAGGCCCCACAGAACCATTTGCGGATTTTGTAGCCAGGATGCAAACCGCAGCTGAGAGAATCTTCTCAGATCCAGGAGTAGCAGAGACTGTGGTTAAGCAAATGATTTTTGAGCAGTGCAACAAGGAGTGCAAAGTTATCCTGGCACAAAACAGAGCAAAAAATTTGACAGAGTGGGTCAGGCTCTGTAGAGATGCTGGCAGCCCTTTAACTAATGCAGGTCTAGCTGCCATGCTAGCCAGCTCCCTACAGGTGGCTACAAAAAGCCCGAGAACCTTAGGGGCAAAGTCTAATGGGTGCTATGGCTGTGGCCAATCAGGGCACTTTAAGAGAGATTGTCCCAATAGACGTCAACCCCCTGCCACTCAACGGTTTGGCGAACCAGGTGCAGCAACCAGGCCGTGTGGCCGTTGCCACAAAGGCCCCCACCGCGCAGAAGACTGTAAATCGGTTTTCGATGCGCAGGGTAGACGCCTCTCTGGCCGCCCCGAGCAGATTCCAAAAAACGGGAAGAGGGGGTCCGCCCTTTCGACGGACCCCCTTGCATGCCATTCGACAACACAGGATCCGATCAAATTCGTGCGTCCCCCGGCTCAGCAGGACTGGACCTCTGTGCCACCTCCAGACTCGTACTAACCCCCTCCATGGGTGTCCAGTTAGTAGGGACCTCCTTCAAGGGGCCCTTACCGGCTGGTACTGTAGGGCTCATATTGGGAAGAGCATCCACGGCCCTGAAAGGATTAACAGTTATACCAGGACTTGTAGATTCAGATTTCACAGGCCGTGCCCAAGTTATGGTTCAATCTCAGCGGGGCACCTTAGTCATTGCAGAAGGTGATAAGCTGGCGCAGCTCCTGCTCTTACCCAGCTTACATGCAGTCTTTCCAAGCAGAATCAGACAGAGAGGGGAAAAAGGGTTCGGATCCAGTGGAGCGATTTTTGAGGGACTCCATATGTCCCTGGAGTCTCGACCTATGCTAACCATTAAGGTGCAAGGCAGATCTTTCTTGGGCCTGCTCGATACAGGGGCCGATCGGTCTATCATAAGACAACAAGAATGGCCCCCCACCTGGCCAACGAGCAGGGCGGAAGAGCCCATTAGAGGAATAGGCCAAATTTCAGCGCCCATGCTCAGTGCAGCTGCCCTTCATTGGGCCGATGAAGAAGGACACCAAGGCAGTTTCCAGCCTTATGTATTAGCCCTGCCTGTGTCTTTGTGGGGAAGAGACATTCTGACCCAAATGGACGTTACTTTAATTAGCGGCTACTCCCCAACCTCTAAGCGACTGCTAAAAGAAATGGGGTATACCCCCGGCAAGGGTTTAGGAGCTTCACTGCACGGACGTGCGGAGCCTATACAAGCTGCCCCCAAGTCTGACAGACGAGGCTTGGGTTTTTCATAGGGGCCACTGAGGAGAGATTCCCACCCACACCTATAAAACTAAAATGGAAAACCGAGGCTCCGGTGTGGGTGCCTCAGTGGCCCTTGCCACAGGAAAAACTTGCAGCGTTGCACGCCCTAGTATCAGAACAACTAGAAAAGGGCCATATCGCCCCTTCCACGTCACCGTGGAACACCCCTATATTCGTAATAAAAAAGAAATCTGGTAAATGGAGACTGCTACATGATCTAAGAGCTATTAACGATTGCATGGAGCCTTTAGGGCCCGTTCAGATGGGACTGCCCCTCCTCTCGGCATTACCGGAGCACTGGTCGATTTTCATCATAGATCTGAAAGATTGCTTCTTTTCTATTCCGCTCCACCCTGAAGACACCCCTAAGTTTGCCTTTACTGTGCCCTCTAGTAATCAAGAGGAGCCCTGTCAACGCTTTGAATGGACAGTCCTGCCCCAAGGCATGGCTAATAGTCCTACCATGTGCCAGCTGTATGTCGCTGCGAAGCTAGCTAGCACTCGGCAGCAGTTCCCTCAAGTGAAAATCATCCATTATATGGATGACATTCTCTTAGCCCATAGAGACACAGATCTTCTTAAAACAGTTTTGTCACATTTAGTCCTTAGTCTTAGAGAAGCTAACCTAGAGATTGCCCCTGAAAAAATCCAAATGACTGACATTACCACTTTCCTGGGGGCGAAAGTCACACCCACTCATGTTTCCCCCCAAAAGGTGTCTCTCAGGCTAGACAATATACACACTCTCAATGATCTACAAAAACTCATGGGGGATATCAATTGGATCCGTCCATACCTAAAAATACCCAATGTCAAACTAACACCTTTGTTCGACCTGTTGAAGGGGGATTCTAATATAAACTCACCTCGAAGCTTCACTCCAGAGGCAAGGCGAGCACTATGCCAGGTGGAACAGGCGCTCAGTGGCGCTGCATTGAAGAGAATAGACCCTGATGAGCCTTTTGAAGCCTGCGTGCTGCCGACAGAATTACAGCCCACTGCGGTACTGTGGCAGCGGGGGCCGCTGCTCTGGGTCCACCCTGGAGTTTCCCCCAAAAAAGTCCTAGAGCACTATCCTACAGCGGTTGCAGACTTGGCCCTAGAATGCATTAAAAGGGCTGTGCAGCATTTCGGTCAGCAGCCCAAAAATCTCAGGGTGCCTTATTCTTCCCAGCAGCTTGAGATACTCACCGGATGCATAGATCAATGGGCCATTCTCCGGTGTACATTTCTTGGTCCCATTAACAATCAGTTCCCTAAGGCTCCTCTCTTGCAGTTTGTCACCCGGCACCCAGTGATTTTTCCCAAAGTAACCTCTCCTAGGCCACTAGCAGGCGCCCCCACCGTATACACGGACGGCTCCAGCTCTGGAACAGGGGCGTATTGTGTGGAGGGGGACACTCCTAAAACAGTGCTCTTCCAACCACAAAAGCCTCAATGGGTAGAACTGCAGGTTATCATTGCAGTCCTGGAAAGCCTTTCCGAGCCCTTAAATGTCGTCTCGGATTCTGCTTATGTTGTGAACTCTGTACAAATTTTAGAAACGGTGGGCATTGTTAAACATTCCTCTACAGTAAGGACGTTCTTTGCCAAACTACAGGAGGTTATATGGACCAGGCAACACCCTTTTTACATAACCCATATTAGAGCCCACACAGGTTTGCCTGGCCCTATGGCCCAGGGGAACCATAGCGCAGATGTAGCCACTCGACAGCTGCACATCTTTCCGACGCTGGTACCGTATCAACAAGCCCGAGAATTCCATGCCAAGTTTCACATCAATGCAGGTACCCTAGCTAAGCGGTTCAGCATACCACGTGCAGCTGCTCGAGATATTGTCCGAGCCTGCAACAATTGTGCAGAGCAGAGAGCAGTCCCCTCGGTTGGGGTCAACCCTAGGGGTCTCACCCCAGGGGATACTTGGCAGATGGATGTCACTCATCATTCAGAGTATGGTAAGATCAAGTACTTACATGTGTCGGTGGACACATGCTCCCAAGTTTTATTTGCCTCTGCTGAACCAGGAGAAAGAGTCTCCCACGTCATTGCACACTGCCTTGCTGCATGGGCAGCTTGGGGTAAGCCAAAGACGTTAAAGACGGATAACGGGCCTGCCTACACTAGTAAATCCTTCCAAAAATTTTGTGACAACATGGATGTCCAATTAAAACATGGCATCCCCTATAACCCTCAGGGGCAAGGAATCATTGAAAGAGCGCACAGATCTCTCAAAGACTTGCTTAAAAAACAGAAAGAGGGTATAGGCCACGGCCTGTCCCCAAAAGCTCGACTGTCTGTAGCCTTGCTCACATATAATTTTTTAAACGAAAATTCACAAGGAATGACACCTGCCCTGCAACACACCACCCCGAGTCCTCCGCATAGAGGTCTAGTCCGTTGGAAGGATGTCCTGTCGGGGCAGTGGAAAGGCCCTGACCCGGTGCTCAGCTGGGCCAGAGGCTCTGTTTGTGTTTTTCCCCAGGAACCAGGACGTCAACCAGTGTGGGTTCCGGAAAGACTGGTGAGAACCGTGACATCACCTGAAGAAGCCAAGGAACAGCTGTCAGAAACGCCAACGAATATACAACCTGAACCATTAGACCAAGCCTCCGACCCTGCTGATGATGGCGACGACCGACAAGACGATAATAGTAGGACTGACCACCCCGCGGTTGCCCAAAAAGAGGATCGGTAACTCTGTTCTTTGCTCTCCTATAACAATCCTTCTAATCTGCCTTTTTCTTTTTAGTGGAACTATATTTCCTCCACAAGCTTCAACGAGTCCTTCCCCCTCACCAATGACACACTGATCCTCTCTTTTGCTAACCTCTCTGTCAAGGTTGTCAACACCACAGTTGCGGCGAATGCTACTTGTGAAACTGGTAATGGCGAGTTAAGTAAGGGAGTCTTGCTTGAATTTCTTAACGTTACAGGGAAGAGCCGCCAGTCTTGTGAAGGGATCTTGAGTAAAAAGGAGACTCAAAGGTGCCTTTTCCTTCCAGGGCTTGCTCCTACAGTCTGCAACCGTTCCAAAGACCCGGATGCCTCGCCGCCCCGCTATCCTAGTGTATCGCCCAAGTTATGTCTGGCTCCCCGTCAAGGCAACCGACTGGGTTGGCCCTGTTTCTCAAGTTGTTTCACTTAACAATATCCCCTTCTCTAAGTCTAGGCGTCCAAGAGGCATAAAAGAATGGCTATCGAATGCTGCCAGTGTAGCTTCCTCTTTGTTTGTCCCAACGATCGGGCAGGCTGTGCTACAAGCATGGACAGATCGGCAGCTCGCCATAACGATGGAAACGGTAAATGGCTTGGTCAACCTTACCCGAGACGTGCTACGCCGCCACAATCAGATGCTGAACTTAAATTTCCAGGCCATTCAGAAACTCCAAGCGGAGATAGATGAACTTGGACTGGAAATAGATGGACTCTGGAGAGTGCTTCAGCAAACATGTGACACCCGGTGGCTTACGGTTAAACTCTGTGTCACTCCTGTCAGGGCCAACGTGACCGGAAGCATTTCCAGAGTCTCTGATTGGCTGAAAAGGTCATATTTTCCTGAATTTGTTAATCTCTCCCAACAGGTGGAATCTAGTTTAGACACAATTGGGGGGATCAAGTTAAAACCCGTTAAAGTCGATCTCTCCGGGTTAGGCGAGGTTCTACAGAAACTATTGCACAGTGTTTCTTCCTGGTTCTCTTGGCCCAATTTAACTAATTGGATCCTCATTGCAGTGGGATTATTGGTGGGATTAGTCGTTGTTAAATGTTTGCTAGAACGCCTGTTTCAAGCGCAGCAGCAATTGCGTGTTACCACTATGATGGCTATGACTCCCACCTCTGTTACCCCCGATAGTGACCGATTTATTAACCATACCCCTTCCTGGTCGCCTCAGGTGGGGCGCTTTGGAGCAAAATTTGTAGCGAATCGCATGGCTGTTTCTCGGGTGTAAAAGGCGACACCAGTAGTCATAATTTTGTCTCAGGTGGGTCTCTAGGGCAGAGTCCTAGTTGTGGCCAGACTGGACCCTAGCCATTGCACAGAGACACCTAGTGACACCCCCGACTCTGGTTACTGCTGTTCCTGCCCCCGTCGTTGTTCCCCAGTTGCCAGGCAAAGCACTGCAGGGAGAGTCACGTTGCTTCCAGCTTACGGACTCTCCGGTCTCCATATGACGTGAGCATTCTGGTTGGTGCTAGAGGCTCCGCCGCTGGATGGCTGAGGCCTAGTCCAGACTCCCCAAAGCACCAAAGAGGTTGTGAACCATTTGGGTTCACGGGAGCACGCTCATCACTGGAGACACTGGGTCAAAAATAAATAAGAAAGGGGGAGATGTGGAAAGCCGCCTCCCGAATCGGGCCTAGCATATGCGCTGCAGCCTGCTCTAGAGTTACCCCCGCCCATCGAGTGAGCCAAGATGGCGCCTGCATCCTGTTTCCGCATAGTGACGCATGTATCCGCCACCCGCTCCTACCAATCGAAATCCTGTATACGCGATACTAGCCTAGAAGCTTATTGGTTGTTAATTGTGTATAAAAGGTCTTACCCGGACGGGGTAGGGTGAGACAGCCCACAAGGAGCCGTGCCTGACGGCCACATCGAGGCTGCTCTCCCACGAGGCGCCGTGCCCCGTGTGGGAACCAGTAACACAGAATGTTCATCTAGCTGTAGTAAAGGGCTTGCTTTCACAACTGCCGTGTGGTTCGAGTCGTGATTCATGACCAGGTTAGTTCGCGCAGTCTGCATCTCTCTCTCTCCTTCCCTGTTTCCCCTCGCCGGCCGGGAACCGGGGACCGAGCGGGGCAGCGCCGGACATTCAAATCCCCAGTCTTCTTGGACTCTTCCCTTTCCTTTGCCTCCCCACAGCCAATCACGCACTGAGAGCTATTGATTTGAAGTCACGACTGCTCTCACATTAACTGTTTCCTTCTCATTCTCACAGTGACTACCACATTGGAAGCTCTCATTACTTTTCTTGTAATTTACTTCAATAGCTCTCCCTTGCTGGTTTCCCAATCCAGTCTTGCACACTACACTCAATTAATTTTACCTATTGCTCTAAGCTTTTTTGTCCTAAAGTACAGCACAAATCATATCTCTCCTCAGCTCAAAATCCTTGAAGTCTTCTCATTTCCTTCAGAATTAAATCCACATTCCTTTTGCCATTTATGTCTCCATGTAGATTGATCATAATCCAGTAGTCCAACTTTATCTGTCTACTCCTCTTCATATCACCTATACTAAAATCACACTGACTCCTCAGAGGTTACCAGATTTGCTGTACACATTTATAATTCTCCTAACTATGAATTTTATTTTGTCATTTAATAGATTTGGAAGTAACTGAGAGAGGAACAGAGAGCTGAGAAGAGATTGGTGGCAAAAACCATGTCCAGATCATGTTGGGCCTGGTAAGCAAGGTGAAGGAATGTGGCCTTTACTCTGAGTATAGTGAGAAAAGCATTGAAGGCTTTAAACAAGGGACTGAGATGATGAGATTTTTATTTTCTAGTGGTCTCCCTAATTACTTAGTGGAGAACAGATTTACTGGGACATGAGATGAGGAGGGTCTTAATCAGGTAAGTATATATGGGAATGGAATAAACTGGACAAATTTAAGAAATACTTAGAGGGTAGAGTCAACACATAAAGATAAATTGAATGTGGAATCAAGGTTGTTACCATATTTCTTTAACAACCAAATAATTGCTGACTCAATTTACTAATATAAGGAACATAGAAAGAGTAATGGGTGATGGTAGGGGTGAGGAGTGGGACAGAGTAGAGGTTAGGGCTAAGAAGACACTGAAATTAGTTTTGGACACAAGGAATTTTTTTAATGACTATGCCCTGGAGGCAGTTAGAAGGGGGCCCAGAAAACAGAGAAGCCAATGACAAATGTCATTTACTTAAGTCTGCATGGGGCCAATTTTGATTAGTGGAGTTTTAATAAATTTCCATCAAGTACAAGATATCAAATGTAAAAGAAAAGTAGTATCTTTTTAAAGGAATCATAGAGGTCAGAAATGAAACTGTTCAAAAGAGGATTTAGTGTTGAAATTGTGTATTTATTTCCAGCTGCAGGTACTTGCATTTTTAATTTTTCAATTTCTCCTTTTTATCTTTTGAATTAATTTAATTCGTATCTCTTTAAGAGAATTGCAACAAATATATACTGATCAGGCAATCTGGCATTTTATTGTGTGTGTCAGACACTTGCACCCACTCAATATTCAAATCTAACAAACTTTACAATCTAAAGAAACAATGACAATGAAGGAAAGTGAGAAGATGCTCAAGTATTCTCATTTTTAGAGAAAGATGTCAAAATCCTCTGAAGGCAATTTTCAGACTGAAATGATTGCCACATTTTTTGTTGATCAAAGATAATTCTGCCTTTAAGTTTCTGCCTGGTACTTAGCTCTTGGATAATGGCAAAAGATATTACACATCCTCCCACATGGTATTACAGCATGCATAGCAATAATGAAGACAGATTAGCGCTATTTACCTACTGACACTGACATGAGAAGCTTGTCTTTGTTCCTCTATTTTATCATTAAAGTCTTGTTTTTCAGCATTACTTTGCCTGAAGACAGCATGCTGCAATCTTGAATACCAAAGGAAGTTGTTTAAATAGCGTTAATGGCCTGGATCACCCTGACTAAAACTAAGGAAATTTAAACGTAATGCCTTGGTCTGTCCTTAATTTACAGTTTTATGGAAACATAATGAGCTTGAAAAAAAAACATTCTTGTGATACAGTAGAGGTATAGAGGTTGGGAAGGAGAGGGGATCTTCCCTATATTATCATAGTATATCAAATTTCAAAGAAGTTTACCTAAATCATGCTTACCCTAACATTAGATACTTTCTCACAGATGCCATATGGGAAGTAGATAATGTTGATGGACAAGTTAAATTTTTTTGACAGACTACTTTGAGAGGAATATTAGGGAAAAAAAAAGTTTCAGTATTACTTCAACAATTTATATTGGGAGTCTGCAATTTTTTATTGATTCGCCTTTGATTACCCTGGGTGATCAGGAAAATTGATAATCTGCTATTTTTGCTATTATTGTTGCCACACACACAAACACAGCAGCACACTTTTCCTCAAATATAAGTCTGAGATGCAAAATATGAAAATTTTTGATAAAGTTCAAGGAGATTTTATCATCCTGCTTTATTCCTGTCAGCTGTCACTGTAGTTTTCTCAAAGTAGTTAATCACATTTGTTCGGCTTCACCTCCGTTTCAAAAACCAAGCCGACCAGGTCTGACCTGCAGAATTCTATACCAGTTCAGGGATCTTCTTTTGGCAATGACAAAGTAGGCATTTGCCCATGGGGTCAAGTTATTGTAGCAACAATGAAAAGTCTCTACTGAAATTTAGCTACCTTTTTGTTGGAACCATTGTCAAATATCATAGCCTGTGCTGGGCTCTTGTGTCTATATTACTAAAATTCCTCCCTAAGACCAAGGGTTACATTTTGACACCGAATCCATTTTCCCTTCTTATTAACGATCACTGAACCATCATTTCTCATTTATACCAGTTTAAAATTAGTGGTTGCGCAGTTTTAGCTTGTTTTCAATCTCTTCTTGAACACCTTAAAGGCAGAGGTGGTATTTGCTTATGAATATAAAGCTTAGCATTTTAGAATTAGGAAGGACTGTTTGCTCTCCACACATTTATGGAGGGAGAGTCTGCATCATACTACAAGAGTGAATCTGCCATATTCCCACAGATTACAAGTGAGAATCAGAAGGAGCAGATGGTGCAGGATCACTTCTTAATTTGAGCTAGTGTTGGAAGGATTATTAGTTAATCCCATAAGAAAAAGTAGTATGGGTTCCTTCCTCTGTGTGACCATGGAGGATAGGGCAGTCTTTGAGATTTCTGGAGACAAACTCCCTTGGTTTTAAATCCAGTAAACCACTTCCTAGCTAATCATGAGCAAGTCATGAACTTATCTAAGCTCTCGTTTAATCATTTTTAAAATTTGAGGTAAAATATTACCCACTTGAAAGGGTTGTTTTGTGGACAAAATGAGCTTTACTTGGTAAATCACTTAGTGCATTGCAGGACACATAATAATTGCTTATATTTGATTAATTGTTGTTTGTTCAACAATCATTTGAATGTCACCAAATTTTTTCTTTAGACATAAAATATAATCAAATACATAAAAGGTCAGTTTATTTACAGAGCTACAAGCTATATAGTCATCTTTTTAGAGTTGCTGTTTGGCAAACACATGTATAGGATAAAAAACACTGTGTGAGCTTTTGGGGGGCTTTCAGCAGAATGCATTACCTAGCCCGGCACACACCCCTAACCTCAGCACATACACACACATACTCAGTTTCTGAAATGAGACAAGCAAAAGCTACTTGGCCTGACTTCTTTATCTGAGAAAAGAAAGGCAGCCCAAGATCGCCTTTCTAAAGGAGGCACAGAAGTGAAGAGTGGAGGGTTTTTATGATTTGTCAGATTCTCATTATTTCCAAGGTATAGAATGGAGCAGGGACTATGACTTAGGCATAAGATGGTAGGCATGAGATGAGACGAAGTTGAGAAAGTGGTTTTGTAAGGTAGGCAATAAGAAACTGCAGAAGCTTGGGGCATTATAGAATCAGAAAACAAATATTTCAATAAGAATTGGAATGAACCATGTATTTAGACCCTCTTAAAGTTTCAAAGAGGAATCTGTAAAGAATTTCTCTTTCAATGAGGTGTTTAAATGTGATACCCTTTTAGACTGGACCATGTGTGTCACAGTTGTAAAAGAATTACACTGTCTGTAACCGAGTATTTGAAAGAAACATCTCATATACTACAGAAACTAATGGGATAGGAATTTGTGTCTGCAGGGCTTCCCAGAAAGTCATGCCAGTAGAAGAAAAGTAATAACATACATACAGAGAGGGATCAGGAAATAATTTGCAAAGTGTAGGAAAAGATCTTTACATATGGGAAAATAATTTCACAATATACTATTACAATGATAGTGTATTTATGAAATCCCTTTCTCAAAGGTGTTCAACCATTCTGCTTGCTTTGAAAGTTACATATAATTAATCATTGTGTATAGTCCCTTTCCACTTTATGAGCATCTGCTGTGAAAGAGGCACAGACTGGGTGGACAAAAGATAAAAATGTATTTTTCATCTGTCCTCATACCCCCTTTGTTTTTGATTTTTTGTTTGTAAAATAGTTAATTGTTAGTTTGTCAATGTCATTACAAGACTTGTGAGATAGTGTTCTTTTTGTTCAGTTGGTTTTCAGTTTCCTGAATTTGGGAGAAATTTGTAGCATCTAAATAAATAATAAAATTGACTACTAGAAACAGATATTTTCTTAAATTGTTCCCCTCCATCATTCTTTAGGAAAATTTAAATGGTACCAAAATACTGATTATATATCATAACAGGATTGATTCATTCAATCCCCTAATCCCTTCTTTGCATAAAACCTACCTTACCTTCTTTCAGAACTCTGAATATTAATAATGGAAGCAATTACTGAAGTAAATTAATGAAACAAAGACACATTGTGAAACACTATATTAAAGAAGTCCTTTGAATATCCTGGAGCAATATATTTTCCTTTCTAAATAGTTCCTTTTCCAAGAGAATTTGCAACTGAACAACCTTACCACAAGCAAGAAGAAGCCGGATATGGGATATTGCACCTTCAGGTCAGCAGTTCAAATCTGGCCCAGATCAGTGATGACTGAAAATCATTACCAGCAGATGGTTTCATCATGTTTTCAAAAAATGAGTCAGTGGACTTGGTTGCACTCTGTTTGCTAGTAGACGGTGCCCAGGTAACAAATCAAATCACACCATGCATGACGTATCCTTGATCACATTGGCACTAAATGACACCTTTGTTGGCCATTTCTTCAAATTGGCTCAATATTCACTGACGTGAAAACCATATAACCATGATCCATCCCTTCACAGATCATATCCATTAATGTTTAATCTTATTTTGCTTAAATTAACAGTGTAAATATTTTATATTTGGGTGAGTACACTTAGAACTGTGATACTAACCTGAATAAATTAAATTTGATATTCTAAATTGTGTACTCAAGAAAGATGATCTATTTCTGACATGTATTATTTTTAACATGGAGGTGTTTATTTTAAGTCATATGTTTATTTCATTATAGGGCATGATCTATAAATGGGCAAACTGCCCCATTTTATTCATTTTACCAACTATAAGAAAGGATATGAAATTGTTCTAAAATCTTTCACCCATTCTTCCAATGATATTTCAAAAGAAATGCTTAGGAGCATTAAAGTCTGTGGTATGTTTTTTTTAACTTTCTTTTTTATGCAATTTCATTGCAATATATTCACATATCATATAATCATACAAAATGTACAAATCAGTTGTTCACAGTATTGTCATACAGTTGTGCATTCATCACCACAATTTTTGAACATTTTAATTACTCCAAAAAAAAAAAAAAAGAATAAAAATAAAAGTAGAAAAGGACACCCAAAACATCCCTTCCCCCTCATCTCCCCGATTATTCATTTACTTTTTGTCCCTATTTTTCTACTCATCTGTCCATAGTCCATACACTGGATAAAGGGAGTGTGAGCCACAAGTTTTTCACAATCACACAGTCACACCATATAAGCTGTATAGTTATACACTCATTTTCAAGAATCAAGGTAACTGGAGTACAGTTCAACAGTTCCAGGTATTTCCTTCTAGCTATTCTAATACACTAAAACCTAAAAAGGGATATCTATATAATACCTAAGAATAACCTCCAGAATGACTTCTTGATTCCATTTAACATCTCTTAGCCACTGAAACTTTATTTTGTTTCATTTCTTTTCCCCTATTTGGTCCAGAAGGCCTTCTCCATCCCATGATGTCGAGGCCAGTCTCATTCCCAGGAGTCATGTCCCATGTTGCCAGGGAGATTTACATCCTTGGAAGTCATGTCCCATGTAGGGGGGAAGGAAGCAAGTCTACCTGCCAATTTTGGCTTAGAGAGAGAGGCCACATCTGAGCAACAAAAGAGGTTCTCTGGGGGTGATATGCTATGCTCTTAAGAGGGTAAAATGAGTTTCACTGTAGGAGTGATTCTTGGAAGGCATTGAAAGGGCATATTATTAAACTTCTGTTGTATGATGTATGGTAGACTGTGAAGGACTAAGTTGGGAGGGACTACCCCACTCTGCTTTCACTGTCCCAGCAGGAAGAGTGCTTAATCCAGGGAAAATGAGGCTGGAAAAGTATGATACACCATCCATAAAATGCTTCCCCAATGGTGTTTCTCCAAAGGTACTTCCAGAGACTTGCAGCCTTCTTACTACGTCACATGTAATTCTCATACAGACCTTTCCCTCTTTCCTTTGAGATAATTACACTTTGCATTTATATCATTTTTTGTGCATAGAGGGCTTTTATAAATATTTTCTTATTTAATTTAAAGCTCCACAAGGACCTGAGAGGTTAAGTAATTTGCCACAAATCACACAATCAATGGGGGAGCATATAGTCCAGTTTTCTTTCCTTCTCCCACTGGTTTCCAAGTTGTGGCCTTAAAATCTGGGAGTAGGGATAGAAGTGATGAGCTAAAACCCTGTTGTAGTCTTAAGACTCCAGATACACAGACAGTGTGATCTACTGGCTGAATACATAATATATTATTTCCACATCTGTACAAATTGTCGAAAGAGTATAGATATAATTGTCTGATGGAATATTTTTTGTTTCAAAATTACTGAATAAAATATTTTTAATTATTATGTGGTTCTTAAGAAAAGCATCTTAAATATAGAGATATTATGTGGGGAACACAACTGTTTCTTTCATATTTTAAGGACATCTTCCAAAGTATCCATACACCAGCTAATATCTGAAATACAACAAAGAAATTCTCAAACTGAGGTCACATCTCTGGAAATTGTGCTACCTTTGGATCTCCTCTTTATTCATGTCCCAGTCTCTGCAAACCAGGTAGTAGGAAGCAGCAAGCAGATGGGCTGATGGAGCATCCTAAACTCCTACAAAGCCTTCCATGGGAGCAGTTGCAAAGACAAGAGGTATGAAATATTCTGTTTTCTGAGAGCAGTAGACTAATAGCACCCAAAGAGCAGAAGCAAGTGATAAAACAACCTTATTGGCTTGGAATAGGCATTTGGAGGAGTGGATTAATAGACTTTCTTCTACAAAGGTAAAGAATTTTTAAAAGATATTTTAAAAGATGTGGAATTAGGGATACGATAATTGTCAAATCAGAATGGTAAAATAAGCATTCCTATGTTAGGGGAGGCTTTGTTCAAAGAGGTGTTGATACAGAGCCTAGATCATAACTGTTCATAATTACCTAAAAACCAAGTGAAAGAGAAATCTGAACTCTCATTAGATTTGCAAAATTAGGAAGTTGGTTGGAAAGAAGAAGAAAAAATAAACCTATTTATAAGCTTGTTATAAAATACAAAATGAGCTATTTGTATTCAGAGCACAGAACTGAAATGAACATGATTAAGGTTAAGATGTCTAGAAATACGGATTGGAAATTCAACCAGGAAAACACTAAGGGAATATAAAATATGGGTGTGGGGATAGAAATCTGTTATTCTAAACAGTAATATTCCATTAAGTAAATAAATAACCATTAAATTTTTATGTGATGTATAGTTTAGTTATCAGGAGACTTGAAAGAAGCAGTTAATAAAGAAATACGTTTAATTTTTTTAAAATATGAAATCAGTAGGAAAATTTGAGATAAAAATATGCCTTTCACTTTAATAAGAAACATAGGCTTTTTACAGGAGATTAATGGTGACCACAATGTTAAACTTAACTTTAGCATTTGTTTCTTTGTCAGTTTTCAGAACATATACCCAAGAGGATATCAGAGCTTCAAGGGTCAAAAGAGGGTGACAGGAGGAAAAAAAATTACACACACAGTTTTGCATGGCCCTAGGGGTTAGTCTGCAAACAGGAACAGTAATAATTATTTACAACATTGATCTGTTGGGTTTCTTAAAAGGAAAAAAAAATTAGCAGAAACTCAGGTATAATAAAAATGAGGGAAGTTTGTCATTATCATTGCACAACCACTGATGGCACTCTTGGCTATTCAGGTGGATTTTTACTACTTGTGGTAACATTCTCTGAGATAAGATAAGAATTTGGACTTCTTACATATAAAAAATTACATATATGATTTAATTTGTTTTTATTTCCAGGTGGATAGATAAGGTATTTTTTTGTTGTGTTATAGAAGATTTTAATAAATATCATGTTTTACTTATGTTGAAATGATTATATAACATTTGGGATTAGACAAAGACATCAATTTAAAAAAAATCTGCATTCTACCTTATACTATGCTAACAGTGGTGTGTGTGTGTGTGCATGCTGGTGTAATTTGTTGTTTTATTATCACAGTGATTCATTTTTTGTAAATAAATAAGCATAATTTTCACCATATAGATAGTATTCTGAAGAAGCTGAAATAATACCAATACATAAATAAGCTGCTTTTGACTTCTAAATATCTACCTTTTAAACTTTTCTCATTCACCAGATAGTTTTGAACATTTGCTGCGCACTGTATTTGATGAAGAGATAGACCAGTGCTCCCCTCTGCCCCCCAAAAACATATCTTAGATTGATGGAGCTCAGATACTAGTATGGAAGACTGATGTAAAATAAAACAAATCCATAACTAATAAATTGATGACGACTGTGAAGGGTACCTTGAGATTATAAATGAGGAATCCTGGCCTAACTAAAGAGTGGGGAAGGGGGGCAAAATATCTTCCCTGGGAACGTACATTTCAAATTTAAATTTGAAGGAGAGAGGCATTATGTCAACAGAAATTAGGTTGGGTGATGGAGCTTCCAGAAAGAGGTAACAGCATTTTCTAGGCCCTGAAGCCCGAAGGCACTGGTTGCATGGGAGGAACTGACCGCAGGCCAGAGTGACTGGAGTAGACGGCAAAGAGAGAGGGACCATGGAAAGATGTGGACTTCATGCCCTGACAATGGGACATCACTGAGCAGTTTTAAGCAAAGAAAACACATGATCGTATTTGCATTTGAAAACATCATTCTGCCATCTATTTAGAGAAGGAATGAAAAGGGAGTTTGAGAGGATGAAGGGAATCAGTTAGGAGTTTATTATTGTAATTCATATGTGGAATGTCAGATGTTTGAATTGAAATGGGGGGATGGGTTTGTTGAGAAGTGTATAAACTCATAGTACTTTGGCAGTAGGATTGACAGGACTTTATGAGATTAAACAAAATAAAACAGCTTTGAGAACACTGCAAAGAAAATTTCTGAGAAAACTGATTTCTGTTAAAGGGAATGGGTAAAGACAATGTATGTAGAAGAAATTGAGAAAAATTAATAATAATAACTAACATTTATTAAGCTCTTAGTATATCAGACACAGCATTAAGAATGTTACCATGCCATTTAATCATCACAACAACTTACATAGTGAATAATTTAATAGGAATTCTGGGGAAACACCCTTTGGGGGTTCTATGATTTCCTTTCATCACAACTTTGGTAATAAGACATTCTCCCTATGTCGCTAGACTATCCCATAAATTAAGTGAAGGCTCTAGCCTTACGTTAAGAGACGGCCGATGTAACTCGACTGTAAAACAGCAGTTGACGTAAGGCACAAAGATTATGTTTGGAATGTGAAAGCATGATTATTTTATTTTAATATGTAATTATAAAAGATAGTTCTTGAGACTCTCAAAAAGAGCTTTGGCTTTCTCTCAGGGACAGCCTGAGTTCATTGGCGATAAACCCAGGCCGTCAGACATAGTTGCACTTGCTGAGATCTGCCAATGGAATTACTGCCCACAGCAGTCAGGGCCAGTTCTGCCTGGAACCAAAGACTTACAGAACAATGCCATCTATATGGTTTACAGTCAGCTTGGAGAGGTAAGAAGCTGTCATTATCTTTACTTACAGCCACAGATCCTCCTGCTTTCTATCCACTAGGTCAAGGGATAATAGACTGTGACACTAAAGGAGATGGTTGTACAAAAACTCATAGAGATATTTACATTGAAACATTGTTTGCAGTAACAAACAAAACAAAACTGACGATGTCGATAAATAAGATAGGCTAGTTAAAAACACTTTGAGGTGTTTGAACAGCCGTTAAAAGTATGGTACAGTGTGTTTGTACTTTCTTTGATAGACAAAAGATGTCTGGAAGGAAGTTCACCAAAATTTTCACAGCTGCTATATCAGAAGGGTGAGCTTTGGGGTGATGTTTACATTCTGATGATTTGGTTTGTTTGTTTATTGTTAGTGAACAATAATTATAGAAATACACAATGTTCATTTTTTATTGAGGATTTTCAGCATAATTTCAATGTTATCATGAGTATAAGACAGGTATGTTTCCAGGCTAGTAAATATTTACTTGCTTATATTAAGAAATTGAGACTATAATGAATACTGTGTAAATCAAGTTTATTTGTCCAACATTTTATTCAGACTTACAAATAATATTATTAGATATCCAAAAGAAACAATTCCATTAGAATCTAAGTTCCATTAATAGATGAAACATATCTGTTTTGTTCGTTATTGATCAATAATTTTTTGCAAGAAATGAATATAATAAATGACTATCTTTGTTGACTAAAGATACAGGTTTTGAAGTGAGGCAGATACTTGTTTGAATACCAGGTCAGTCACTTAATCTTTCTAAGTCTTATTAATCTTCAAAAAAAAAAGAAAAGGATGATAATAGATTATCAAAAAGGATTCATAAGATTTAAGCAAAATAATGTATATAAATCATTTTTCACAATGCCTGTCACTTGTTAAGCATGTACAGATGGGAATCTGAGATTCAGGAATGTTTAGTAACTTGCAAAAAGTCACAAACTCTAGAAGCAGTAGGGCATGAATTCATGTTCAGACATTTCCATAAATATTTTTGACTATTAAACATTTTTTCATTCTACTATGACTTATATTTAAGTCATTGATACAATCTTATCCCCCTCAGAATGTGGATTATTTGCTGCCACCTATACACATGGAAAAGGTAAAACCAGTAATTATTATTCATTTAGACCTTCATCTACCCTTTAATATTCTGCTGCATTAAAAAAATCTGACTATCTGATAAGTATGGCAGCAAAGGGATATTTTATCAGAAACATATTTTACAAATAGGAAAAAAAAATGGAAAATTGAGTGACTGAAGTTGAGATTAAGGTAACCTGGTATTATTTGAGTAAATATAAGATTTTTGTAAATGATTTGGGTAAGGGAAAACATGATGAATTTCTGAGATTCTGTATGACATAGACCTCTTCATGAGAGTAAAGATTAGGTCTGTTTCATTAACTACTATTTTTTTTTTTAAGTGAACAAAACAGTGCTTGGCATGTGATAAGCATTTAATGAAAATTTATCAATTGATGACCAAATGAGGAAAAATTTGAAAGCAAATCATAATTAAACATTACCATGGAAAATAATTTCCCTCTTGTATGTTATGTGCAGTGTGTAAACCTGGAAACTTCTTGGAGAAAGGCATCTAAATTTGAAAAAGGGAGGAGTGACTGTTTGAAGAGAGTTTACCACATATGTGACCTCTCAATCTGTAGACTTGAGTTTTCCTTTTTTCAGTTAAGATCATTCTAGATCAAGTACAGCTTTACCTCATACCTAGGTTAGCAAGTACAACCTGTAAACATTCCTTGAAGTTTACCTAGGAGAGAATAAATTCAGAGCAAATAAAAGTAAGCAATTATTGACACAATGGTTATTATACATATAGAGCTCCGAATGCTATTGCCCTCTTTCAGGCCTTCTTCACTTTACCCCTGATTTGCTTCAAACACTGACAAGTTAATTTCTCTGATTCAGAATCTCCCCTCTCATTTCTTTCTATGTACAACAATCAGTCTGATCATTCTCAAATCCCAAGTCATACCCCTTTTCTGTTAAAAAATATCCTGTGGTATTAAGCCTAAACTTGACCTGGCTTTCAAAGTCCTCAGCAATATGACCACACCCAAAGTATGGAAGCTCATTGTCCACTGTTCACCATACCCTCTGTTTTGCTCATGAAAGTCTGCTTAGTGGCCCTGGGGCATGCTTATTCCTGCATAGGTATCTGCTTGTCTTGTTCTTTTCTTTTACAATGTCTTTCTATCTCATTGCTGCCCATCCATTATTCTCATTCAACACATTTGTTTAGGGCTTCCTAACTGCAGGATGTTCTTCAAATGTTATCTCATTTAATTCTTGCAACACTGAAAGATAGATAATGTCATTCTGATTTTCCAAAAACAGAAAAGAAAACAAAATTGGTCCTGGTGAGGTTCACCAATTCGCCTACAGAAAAACAAACAGTAAATATGTGGTAAGAAGCAGAGTGGGGATTCAAACCAGGTCTGTCTGAGTTGCAGTCTGAACCCTTGACAATAGATTATGCTAACTCATTAATCTCCTCAATGAACTTCCTCTACCATGAAAGAGTCAGACATGTAAACAACTAATTTCAACACAGGTTACAACTAAATAAGCAGTAGTTACAAGCAGCAGGTTGTTGATATTTTAGGGTAAGAAAATTATTTCTGACTGGGAGAAATAAAAGAAGGCTCCACAGAAGCTGTGATGTTTGAGGTGGATCTTGATGGCTTTCAATAGAATGGGAAGGTGTGGGGACATTTTTCAGACTCAGGGACCAATGTGATCAGAGAAGCAGAGATGGGAAAGTTGTAGGATAGGATATATAGAGCATTGAAGAAAGAAACAAAGTTTGGAGTGTTGTTGAAGGTCAAACTATACAGGAACTTAAAAGCCATGACAGAGAATTGTTTTTATGCAACAAAGAACCATTGAAAAAAAAAAAACTGAGGAAGGAAGGGCATGCTCTGACCTGTGCTTTAGGGAAGTTACCCTGGAATCAATGCAGAGGGCAGATTAGAGAAGATTGAGTTTGAGACCAAAGAGACCCTGGGGAGAATCTTCTAAATAGAGTAGTTAGTCACAGTGGGGACAGAACAGAAAAAAACAGAGAGAGATTTGCAGTTAGGACTTGGTACCTAAGAGGTAAAGGAGAAGAAGAAATAAAAATTAAAAAAAACAATGAAATTTATTTAATGAGAACATGCAAATTACCAAGCACAGTATTACTGTACGTGCCCCACCTCTTGAGATCTCTGTGGAGTTAGAGGTGTGATTGGCATCTAGGAAGAGTGAAACATTTTTCAGAAGAACTATGCCCAGGATGAAATACAAAATGAACTTGGAAGGCAAATAAGGATTCCTAAATAGCACTAAATGTGCCAGTGAGGTTATAATTTACCTATATAATGGGACCAACTTGTGTGGGTATATGCTTTCTATGAGCATCACTCACTAGTTAAGAGAAAAAAAACAGATACACAATGGAAAGAGTATGGACTTTACATTCTGCCTTTAACTTTTATTAATTGTGACTCTTAAGCACATTTCTTAATCTAAGGCTTGATTTACTTAAAATTACTTAATGGGAAAAGTGAAAATACAATCTGCTTCATAGTTTTTTTTGGTGTCTAAATGAGAACACACAGAGTACCAGTCATAGCACTTCTGTACTATCCTTATGTCCTGAAGGTACCTATTTTACTACTGGAAGATAAATAATCTGAAACAGTATGGCAAACCTTAGGAATTCTCTGAATGGAGGAAACCATAATGTTAGCGTTGATGGATTCTGGAATGATCCACTCTCTAGAGCAATTCAAATCAGATGCATGTATTTGGGACTTGACTTGCATAGATGGCATTTCTATGTGGTGTTGGGAAAGAGACAATGCCATGTTCACCTCAAAGTGTTTATTTGCCTAGGACTTCTGGCATTGCTTTGTCACTGCTACATGGCAGGGAGCCAGCCACATCTCTTTTGGCTGAGACAAACCAGGAAAATGGGGCTTTCCTCACATGGGAAGACTCTTAAGATATGAAGTGGAGGGTGAGCTTCAAGCTCTCACAGATGTTCTCACACTGTAATTTTCCAAAAGCATAACTGGCAATCCTACTGGGGAGGTATGAGAGGCTGACTTCTTTCCCCACACCCTTCCCCACCCCCTATACCACACAAGCTTTAAATAACTGCTGTCTTTCTAGGATGTATATCTCAAAGTAATGTGAGGGTCTTTGGGTCACAGGAAATGGAGGCAGTAAAGGTATTTTGGATGAGTTGCCGGGAGTGTTCATCCATATACTGTATTTAAGATGTAAAAGGCTGGAATTCATGGCTGCAGGCAAGAAATGGGCTGTGCCATTATGAGGAGAAAGGCTTTAGGAAGGTCATGCAGGAGGCGAGTGTGACATAGAAAAGAGAAGAACATGGCAGTTAAATGTGCAATATTATTTTCTGCCTTGGAAGGTCAGCCAATGTTCTCAGCGTTCTTGGGGAATAATTATGATCATAATCATAATTGCTCTTATATATCTCTTTACAGTTTACAAAGTATGGCCACATTATCTCATTATTGTATTTCATGTTTTATAGATTTCCATGTTTTTCTTTTACAATCTCACTTGATCTTTACACTAATCCCATGAGGTAGATGGTCAGAGAGAGTTGTCTCCATTTGACAAATGAGGAAACTGAGGCTCAGATATTAGTGACATTTGAGGTCACTGAGAGTTGGCAGCAAAAGCAGATAAAGAACAGATTTCCAGATTTCTTGGCTTGTAATCATTTATAAAGAAAGCATTTTTTGTAAAAGCATAGAGGCGGTGTTTGACCTCAAATCTAAGAACACATAAAAACATTTCCTTCTGGCGGCTGAGCATGAGCTGAGCTCCATGGGGAGTTATAGCTAGAAGGACAAGCAAGCCCCTCTCATTTCTTCCGTGCATGTGCTTGAGGTGTTTTCAAATGCCACCTGGAATAATTTTTGTTTATAAGAAAAATTGTGAAAAGAGAGAACTGAAATACAAACATCGGTAAAAGCCTAACATAAAAATGTCATTGTTGTACTAATATGATAGCTCAGATGAAATCTATATATCTATTAACTTTCAGGGAAGAAAGAGATATCAACTTGGAAAAACCAAGGCTGCTTGGAAAGGTACAGGAAAAGACAAATGAACAGTAGCTATTATTGAATCCAGGAGAAATTATAACTTTGGGGAAAAGGGAGAAGTGGAATGAAATTGGAAAGTCCCATAAGAAATCACATTCCTGTTTCCTCAGCTGACTGGATTTTTGCCCTTGCTATATTTTGCCTCCCTTGAGGGCTCAAGTGACCTAATGCCCCATGAACTTCCAACCAACGAAACAGTGGTGAAACAATGTCTGCTTTTATTGAGAGGGCGGCTATAATAACTAGCCTGCTGGGCTCAGGGTGCCTGCAGAAGGAAGTTCCACTCCATTTCCGTACACATGAAAGAAATATGAGGAAATGGGCCCCATGTTGGCATGATTGTCCCTCCCTCCTGAGAACACTAGCCTTCAGTCCAGACCCCTTTGCTCTCTGAAAATGAGATCATCCACCCCAAAGGGTGCTAGAGCTATGAAAAGCTAATTTTCGACATTTTCTTGCCCAAATTTAAAGAAGTGGTTTCTTATTTCTCACATGGGAATGATCTAATTCTTTGAAGCCAATGCTATAACATTTATGAAACATCCAGCACACAGGCAGTGTAGTAAGTTTCAGAAGCAAACTGCTGCTACAAAGACCTTGATGTTTTTCTATAGGAGAGGGAGAGAGGTATGGGAGAGAGTACTCCTTTCAGGCTTACCCCCAGGCAACTGATTAAAATAAAGCTGCTGGTATAAGGAGTTCCAGCGATATAGAACTTCCTGAATCATGTAGCCGTTTTCTCTAGGGACAAAAGAACTTGACATTCCTTATTGACTCCTGGGGGCATTATAAAATAATACAATAATGTTAATATTTTTTCTGTATTGTCAATAAAAAATAAATCATATAGTATAGCACTGTAAGGAGACAAGAAGATGTGTAACGTATTCTGTTTACAAGGCTCCCAAATTTTCAGTCAAATCAGTTCATCAACGCACACTGGTTGCTCAAGACACTGTGGACTAACAGAGACAAAGTGTAATTTTTCTGTTGCCTTCATGTGCTTTTTTTCTGGGAATTTACAGGAGTAAATTCTGTAGAAGGCTTGGTATAAGTGCTATGATTAACATTTAAACAACTCTAGATAGTATAAGAGTGAAGAAGATTAATTCTGAATAGCGACATCTGTGATTGGTTTGTAAGGAAGTGAGATTTAGTCTGAATCATGAGGACTATTAGATCATTTCAGATGAGCCAAGACCAATAAGAAGAACTTATTGGAAAAACACAGGAATGGCAAATGGATAGCTGGATGTGACTGGGGAGTTAGGGCATGTGAGGGTGGTTGTAGAAGCTGGGGTCAGATAATGGGTAGCTTTAAATGCTAGGCTAAGTAATTGGTTATTTATTCCAAGCAACAGGAAGTGAATGTTTTACAACAGGGGAAAGGCAGTAACTCTACAATAGTGTGAGGTATCAATTGGAGAGGGAGACCAGTTAGGTGAGCACTGCAGTATTTGGAAGAGAATTTAAGAAGGTCAGAACTAAGGCAGCTGAGGAAATGGAGAGAAGGGGGTCTATACAAGAGACATTTTGGAGGTGATTCAAATTTTATAAGTACCTGAAATCCAGGCCAAACAAGTACAGGTGTGTTCATTATAGTATTATTATAGTGATTTGAATACATAGAATGAATTGTGTTGGGAGCAAAACTTGATTCAAAATAAAGGAAGCAGGATGATGATAATCCACCATTAAATAAGCAATTAAATACTTTGCATCAGATTGTGCTTGTGTGTATATGTGTGTTTGTGTGTAGGGATAATGGGATGTGTATAATGTGGACAAAACATTAAATTAGTTAATTACATGTTATGATGTTTTGGGCAAGTGATTCAATCTCAGTGGGTTTTGGTTTTCCCTAATTTAAATAACAGTATTGGGCTAAATAATTTCACAAGTTATAAATCAATATGTATATTCTTTGCATATAGGAAATGAGAGAATATGTTTTATTAAAATATTTTCCTAAGAAGTGCAGAATTAAAATCTGTTTAATAGGATAATTGCCTTTAATGAAGACAGTATTTAACAATGTATAGATCTAATATTTAAATTGTCCCTCTGTCTATAACTCAGAAGCAGAAATGTTTATACACATCTCTAAAGGTATGATGAGTCCAATCTAGTAGTTTTTATATTTCTTCTTTTACTGCTCAATTTTATGGTCAGATACATTTTATGAAATGCATTACCCTTTGAATCAATACTGTATTTACAATATTAATCTAATAAATAATGAAAATAACCATTAAACAAGTCAATCAGATTAAGTAATTTATAGCTAAGCATTTTAAAGCAGCAGCTGAGTAATTGATTATGACATAAACCATTTTTTTTTGCCTTTAAAAATGCTCTATGTCCCCTATAAAGACTGCAGATCTCATAAAACAAAATATATGTGTTTTTGTCAAAATATTTATTACTCAAGTATTTCTACAAAATTTTAGGATGCAGATGATTAGGTCACCGAAGCAGTATTAACTTTCTCTGAAACATAAACTGAATTGTCGGTGATGCAGATGACTGTTTAAAATAATCCAATTCAATAAAAATAAAACAAGTGGTTAGAAAATTTGTGTATTTTTGGAAATTGGTTTTCTGATTTTTACATAAAAACTAATAATCACAAGAACTTAAGCAGCTAGAAATTGTTCTGATTCATAGGACAAAAACCCCACATCATCTTTTCCTTTATAAGTTTACTACATTAAATCAAAGATCTCCATTAAATTTAAAAAATGCAGCTAGCCATCCAATCAGGTCGTATGGCTATGGGAATAGGAAAATAAAAGTCAACACTGTTATTAAAAAAAAAATTATCAGAAAGTAAGTTATTTTTCCCTACCCTTCTGGTTCCTGCAAGTATGTTGGTTTCTTTCTACACTACTTTCAAACACAAAAACATGGTCTCCCAAAAGTCCCTAAAATGAAAGCAGATTTCAGCCACTCTAATTTTATACACAATAGTTAATATCTGAAAACATCTGGATGACTGGCCAAGTATTTCTTTTTCCATCCAGATGTCTGGGATATAGTAACCCCAGTTTAAAATTGACTTTGTTTAAAATTTACTAATATCTACATTACTGATTGAGTATAAGCATTGAGTTTCTAAAGACAAAATGTGGTCAGAAATATAATATGATGCCAGGTACTTCTTTCTTCCTGCATACCCTCCAATTTATCCCATAATTTGTCCCTATTTGGGTCTTAGAGCCACCATTGGGTTGTGGGATGGATAAGAGAACAAAGGTGGCAATATCTACCCTTTGAACTCAAACAACCAGAGTCAGTGTGATGGTTAGGTTCATGTGTCAACTTGGCCAGGTGATGGTACCCAGCTGTCTGGTCAAACAAGCACTGGCCTAACCACGTTTGTGGCTGGTTAATAAACCAACAGGCTGGTTTATTAAATCATCAGTCAATTGACTGCAGCTGTGACTGATGACTCAACAAAGGGTGTGTCTTCCACAATGAGAGAATGCAGGATTTAATCCAATCAATCAGTTGAAGACTTTTAAGCAAGACAGATGGAGGACCTTCACTTCTTCTTCAGCTGCTCAGTGAGGAGTTCATCAAAGTTGCCAGTTTGTTTCCTGAGGAGTTCATCGAACATGTTCATCGAAGATCCCAGTTTATTTCCTGAGGAGTTCATCGAAGTTGCCAGTTGGTTTCCTGAGGAGATCATCAAGTATCTTCATTGTAGTTGCCAGTTTGCTGACTGCCCTACAGAATTTGGACTCGTGAATACCCACCGTTGCATGAGTCACTTTTATAAATCTTGTATTCATAGATGTCTCTCATTGATTCTGTTTCCCTAGAGAACCCTAACTAATACAGTCAGCAAGGACCAGCATGCTGTAATCTTTTTATGACATAAAATACTTCCTGTATTGGAGAGAAAAAGCAGCAGGAAGTTTCTGTACAGAGTTAGATGCAGACATCCTGCCTCCCCTTTCTAACAGATCAAGTCTGAAGGGGAGGCTGAAATTTTAATCTTCTTTAAATTTGGGGATAAGAAAGTTAAGAAAATGTACATTTCATTTCCTGAATGGAGGCTAAGGGATATGGCAAACTTCACAGGGGAGTCTCTTACATTGTAATGGATGATTGAGTTATCTACCCCAGCAAAACCATGTTCTTAATCTTAATCCACATTCCTGTGGGTATAAATAGAAACTTTTGAAGATGGATGCTATTTTCAGTTAAGGTGTGGCCAACTGACTAAGTGGGCCTTAATCTGTATTACTAGAAGCCTTATAAAAAGAACTCAGTCACAGAGAGTAAAGGACATTACCATATGATAGGAGGAAGAGATTCTGGTCAAGGACTCCAAGGATTGTGGCAAGTCAGCACTAGAATACTACAGACTTTGTGGGGAAAGCACTGTCTTGCCCACCCCTTGAATTTGGACTTCTAGCCTCTGAAACTGTGAGCCAATAAATACTAGTTTTTCAAGCCACCCATTTTGTGTTATCTGTCATAGCAGCCTGGCAAACTAAGATAGCTGTCTTGGTGCATTAGCCACAAGATAGGAAAGAGGTCACACATATCTAGGCATGCAAGGGGCAAAAAGAGTCCCCTGAAATGCGGAAGTGTTGGATTTCCTCTCCTGGATTGTTGCTGATGTTCTCACAAATATTGAGGACTGATGATTTGGTATACTGAGCCCTCTATCTTGGCACTTGCCCTTTAGAACTTGTTACTGCAAAGGAGAGGCTAACCCTGCTTATGATTGTGCCTAAGAGCCTCTCCTTGAGTACCTTTTTGTTACTCAGATGTGGCCCTTTCTCTCTCTCTAGCTAACCCAGCTCGGCAGGTGAACTCCCTGCCCTCCCCCCTACATGGGACCTGATACCCAGGGGTGTAAATCTCCCTGGCAGCACAGGATATGACTCCCAAGAATGAATCTGGACCCGGCATCATGGGATTCAGAAGATATTCTTGACCAAAAGGATATGCGAAATGAAACAAATAAAGTTTCAGTGGCTGAGAGATTTCAAATGGAGTTGAGAGGTCACTCTGGTGGACATTATTATGAACTATGTAGATAACACCTCTTAGAGTTTAATGTATTGGAATAGCTGGAAGTAAATACCTGAAACTATCAAACTGTAACCCAGTAGCCTTGACTCTTGAAGATGATTGTATAACAATGTAGCTTACAAGGGGTGACAGTGTGATTGTGAAAGCCTGTGGGTCACATTCCCTTTATCCAGTGTGTGGATGGATGAGTAGAAAAATGGGAACAAAAATTAAATGAAAAATAGGGTGGGAGGGGGGATGATTTGGGTGTTCTTTTTTACTTGTATATTTTATTCTTATTTTTACTTTTTCTGGTGTAAGGAAAATGTTCAAAAATAGGTTGGGGTGATGAATGCACAACCATATGATGGTAATGTGAACAGTTGATTGTACACCATGTATGATTGTATTATATGTGAATATATCTCAATAAAACTGAATTAAAAAAAAAAAAAAGAGTTCCTGCATTTTCCATGGTGTAGAAGTTCCAAGGTGCAACAGCCCCACCAGGGATAGATGAGGACATGACTCAGTATCAACAAATTGCCACAGGTACTGGGGCATGAATAAATAACAGATGGGATGAGTTACTTCTCAAGCAGTGGCCAGCATTAGACTCATTAAAAGGAGGCATATGAAGATTTAGAGATAAGCATTCCTCCCCTACCTATTCCTCAATATTATTTGCATTAACCGTCTCCTTCACTTGGCCAAAACTTGACAGTTTGGCATCAATCCCAGGGAAAAGTCTTGAGAAAGATAGTTTTATAACCAAGAAAATTTAGAAGTCCCTGAGATCTTCTGAAGTTCCCTAGAAATTCTGACAGCTTGAGGGCCCAAGTTAGATATTAAATTCCTTTATCCAGTAAATGAAAACATTTATAAATTTGCATATTTGTTATTCTTACCATGCACTTCATATCTGCCATAAAAAATGAAAATCTAAATTAAACAGTGAATATATTCAATATTTAATAGAAATTTTATCTTTACATAATTAGGTTCCCAAATTTATCTGTGACTGAAAAAAACAAAAAAGCAAAAAACTAAGTACTATTAAATAATTTAGGTACAAAGGTTAGTTATATTTTACACATTATCTGTGGACTTGCCTCATTCTCATTGTTAAGCAGTGTGTGGATTTTTAGACAAAAACTTGTTCAAATTGGAGGTCCAAAATTTATAGTTTTATGTAGCAGTATTACCCAGAGCAAATTATTTAATTTCTCTGAATCTATAGATAATGGGAATATCAATATTCACTTTATAAGGTAGCTACAAAATTAAATAATGTATTTAAAGTACAAGTGCTCAATATCTGTTCATTTTTTGTTCCTCCTTTTGCCCAAACTTTAAGACTTATGTACCTAGCACAGTGCTTTACAAACGTTTGGTACTAGGCAAATATCTGTCGAGTAATTGGAGCAATGTAACTCTTCTTAGTACAGTGTAGCTAATGCTACTTCTTTTTAAAAAAAATTTTTTTTATTATAGAATATAACAAATATACACAGAAGTGATATCCAAGTGCAATTTAACAAGTAGTTTACAAATTTCAAAGAATATTATAGGTTACAGTTCCACAGTTTCAATTATTTCCTTAATGTGCAATATAACATATATACAAATAGGTCATATCTTTCAAAGTATGATTTAACAAGTAGTTACATAGGCAATTCCCAAAGTTGTTATGAGTTATAGTACCATAGTTACAGTTATTTCCTTATTGTGAAGTATATCATATATACAAAAAGATGATAGCTTTCAAATTGCAATATAACACGTGGCTATGGAACAAATTTCAAAGGATGCCATGTTTTACAGTTCCACCATTTCAATTCTTTCCTTCTAGCTATTCTAATATCCTAGCAACTAAGAAAAAGAAAATTATATAAAGATTCAGTATTCATAATCTTCTGTTAAATTCCATCTTGTCTGTTGCTACTCCTTCCTCTAGTTTAGTCCCTTTCCCAATCTTCAGTGATGTCTAGGTAGTGACCACCCTAAATTTTTCATGTTGAAAAGGAGTGTCAACTTTATGAGAAAAGGGGACACATCTAGTTGATGTTCTTGAAGAGGCTATTGCCTCTGGGTTTTGGGACTTGGCTGGCATAGGAGTTCTCTGAAGGATTTATGTTTCCAAAGAATAAACTTAGTGAGTGAAACTTTTATAGAATCTCAGATAGGGATCTGGATATTCTTTAAGGTTTTGGGGGCTACTTTTGACTTGGGTTTATCATACTGCAGTCATTTGGCATATCAAGGTGAAGTTTGCATAGGAGTAACCACCAGGGCAACTTCTTGACTCTATTTGAATTCTCTCAGCCATTGAAACCTTATTTTATTGCCTTTCTTTTTCTCCTTTTTTGTCAAAAAGGCATTTTCTATCCCTCAATGCCAGGGTCAGGGTCATTCCTGAAATCTGGGGATGCTACTTCTTCCATCCAGTCTTCCAACTTCTTTTCTTTTCACCTCCTCCAACAGCCAACTCCAATCCTTTCATTTATCTGGTCATGCCATGGTCAACTTTTCCATTCATGGCTTTGTTAAACATGCTGATTAATTCTTACCCCACCTAAGACTTCCTGAAACAAAATTAAAATATTAAATGGGGCATCAATCCACTATGCTATCCTCTCTCATAATCCCTTACTGTATCCCTTTTTTCTACTTTAATATGCTCTGTTTCAGGAGAATCCACTTATTTATTGTGAATGCCAGAATAAAGTATAGTAAGAAGAAAAATAAAGTACTTCCTTTCATGGAAAACATTTTAGACATTTGCCAAGATTTTTCATCTCATCTAAAATTGACAAAAAGCCAAAAGTACATCATGTTTATCTTTGGATAATAAATAAGATTATGTCATTTTCTAACGAGGCTAATAAGTACAGTCTACTTAAGTAAATAATGTTCCAGAGATCTAGTTAGAAAACTGTTATGACCTAATGAAGGTGTGGTTTTGTTTTCTGTCTCAAAACCATGCCACAGTTAAGTCCTGAACAAAACCAAAAGCAAGACTCAACAAATAGTTAATAAAAGCATTATTCATTGATTTATGACAACAAATATGATTGTTCATGTGCTTTCTACTCAGGTGCTACAGTCTCATAACAATGCAATGACACCTACTTGAATTATGATCTCTGTCCTTATAAGTCTCCTTCGGCCCTTTGTCCCTGTCAGGAGTTTCAACATGTAGTGTTTAACAACTTATTTAATAACAGAGAGCAAACACTTTTTCCATACACTTATTCTTTCTTCACATAGAATGAGAACAAGTCATAGCACCCCTCTAGAACATGAAGTACTTTTAAAGATGACTAGCTGCACAAACATGGCTTCTGTTTTCTGAAAATAGATACACTTGCAAGGTGCATATTTATAATGCAGATATGGAAAGCAAAGGCAAAATAGGAATTATAATAAACCTCATTATTTATAATCCCAAGAACATCTTGATTACATGGACTTAAAATTTGCCTTTTTCTTGGGAATAAAACAAAAATCTTTGGATAGTCCACAAATATTGTAGAGGTTTTGTTTTTAACACCTTTTTATCCTTCAAATGTGAAACCTCCCTCTTCCCTTTGAGATCCTTCAAATAATGCTTTTTTTTCCTAATAAAACAACAAGAATCCTTTTTTCATTTTCCTCTAGTCTTCAAAAAGTACCCCAAGAGAGTCTTTTAGAGAAAATTGGGTATACAATCATAAAAACAATTCCGTCAGAACACAAACACTTAAAAAAATCATTCTCCTGTAGGTCTTTCTTAAAGAACTTCTCATTCAGAATATTTGGGGGCTATTAGGGATGATTGCCTTTGCTATTTGCTATCTATGGATTTGGGCTTTAAACTATTTTGCAGTCCAACCAGAAGTCTATGCAGTGTTCAGTGTGTATTGTTGGGTGCTGGGGGAAGGAAGGTGGATTTTAGGCAAGAAATGCCCGAGTGAGTGTGTGGTGTGGATACTGTTTCCTTTTTATGGTTCACTTTAATAGGAGTTCTGTCTGAACAGATTAGGGAACTGCCAATTCCAACCCCTGAACTTACCTGAAAGAACTCCACTTAGATGCTTGTGATTCAGTCTCTCAAAGCCTCAAAGCTTCACAAGAACCTCAGGAACATCTTGCCATTGTTTTAATAGGAAAATTAAAGTCATATGGGTTGATCTTGTTCTAATACAATGACAGTTCTTAGGCTCTGTCTATTAGTATCATCTAATTTTGGATAGTAAGATGTCTATGTTCTTTTTTCTTTTGGCCATAACTAATTGAAGTCAGACTAATATTTCCCTAGCTGACCACATCTGGGTATTTAATTTATTCCCCACTACAGTGAGAAATTAATTTCCATTCTGTTTTCAATATTAACAGGATATACCAATTTTGGGGTCTGCTAAGTAAAATCCTGCTTGTCATCTCTTTCCCACAAAACCACCATGTAAGCTTACCCTTTTATCCAGGATGAAAGGGTCTTTCAAGAATTCAATAATGATTTTCTTAGGTTTTTAGAAGAGAAAACCAGATTTTTTTTTTTTTTTTTTAAAGAAGACATTATATGGCTGCAGAGAGAGAACGGAAAATAAGGTTTAAAGACGTGATGCTGCATATGGTTATTGTTCAAAACTACATGGAACAGAATGTGTGGGTTTAAAGGGGAGCCAACTACTCATTATGTCTGACACAGAATGGAGTGATTGGGGTTCTCTTTCACATTGTGTGTGTGTGTGTGTGTGTATGTGTGTAGGTGTGAATGTTTGATTTTGTGGACATGAAAATTTTAATGTCCTTAATAATAGGACACATTTCAATCTATTGAGACCTTAAGCTACTGAAGTGAAGTTCTTTGTATTATCAACCGCAGGTCCTCGGTACTCGCATGATACTTGATGAATAATAGTAACTTATCAAATGTTTGCTGAACATTTAAACACAGTGATACAAATGTACAATTTTTAAACACTTAAAGTAGTAAAACCTAATTTGTTATTTGTGTTATTTGACATTTATATTTTCTTAAATCTGTGATGGTATGGTCTATTTGGAGTTCATTGTGCATCTTGGATGTGTGTATACATGTCTTTTGTTCAACTTGGGAAGTTTTCAGCCAATATTTCTTTGAATATTCTCTCTACCCTTTTCTCTCTTTCTTCTCCTTCTGTGACTCCCACAATATGTACACTGGTTCATTGGCTGGTGTCCCACAGGTTTCACACACTCTGTTCACTTTTCTTCATTGTTTCTTCCTTTTGCTCCTCAGACTGGATAAAATCATGTCTTCAAGATCACTGATTCTTTCTCCGTCAGCTCCAATCTGCTGTTGAACCCCATGTAGGGAATTTTTAATTTCTGTTACTGTGGTCTTCAGCTCTGTTTAGTTCATTTTCATAATTTCCATCTCTGTAGTGATATTCTCTTAGTGTCCATCTGCCATTTTTCTGATTTCCTTTACTCTTCATCCATGTTTTCCTTTAGCTCTCTGAACATATTTAGGACTTAAAAAAGAAGTCTTTGTCTGGTATGTTCCAAGTTTGATGCTCCTCATTGATGCCTCCTAATGCTTTAATTTCTCCTTTGCCTGGGCCATTGCTTCCTGTTTGTTGGTAGGTTTTGTCATCTTTTATTGAAACCTGGATATTTTGATATTTTAATGTGTTATCACTGGAATTTGAGTGACTCTGAGGCATCTGTTTCTTAAGCTTTTATCTGTCTAATGTTATGTGAAAGCTTTTCTTGAATGTCAGGGGCTAATGACAAAAAAAAAGTAAAGAAAGAAAGAAAGAAGAAAAGAAAAAGAAAGAAAGAAAGAAAGAAAGAAAGAGAAAGAAAAGACACCTTCCCCAGTTTTTGCAGATTGACCTATGTAAATGCCCTTCTTCAAGGTTTATCCATACAATGAGTTTGGAGATTAACTCTAGGTCAGAGCATAGGGGACAGTTTGATTCTTTCTGCTCATGCATATTGTTTTGAGCATGTACATGCGGCCCTAGGAAATTTCCCCATTTACATGATACAAATGTACCAATAGTTTCTTCATGGTCCCAGGTACTGCACTGCATGTGATACAGACAGCAATCCCTTGCCCCTGGCAGCCACTTCACTGATTTCCCACAGCATTGGGTAGGAAAGCCCAGTGAGCCGCCTTCTACACAGGGTAAGTTCTGTGACAGCAAGTCACTCAGGCCAGCAACAGAAATTGGGCCAGACATATATGCTCCCACTATGCGCACCAGAGTCACTCTGCTCTAGAACTGGGGCCAGGGGTCTGTGTGCTGGGAGCACAGGCCTGGTGCATGCTGAGCCAGTGAGCAGTTAGAAGACTGGCCAGCAAGGGCACCATGGGATCCTACCACTTTTTAGTAGTTATTTCTTGATTTGGCACTTGTCCTGTTTCTGCAGTACTTTAACTATTTTCTGGAGCTTTAAGAAAGATGTTTCTGCCAGTTCTTGCTGGTTGTTCAAAGATTCTATGAGGGGACAGAACCCTTAAGTGTCTCATTCAACCATCTTGACCTTAAAGACCTCCACTCTCCTGGGATGTAGTTTAAATATGTGTTTTTCTTACATATTCAAGCTCCCATAATCTAAAGTGAGTATATTTTCAGTAGATATTCTTTGTTGATACGTAAATATTTAACTTTCTATATTTTATTCCTGGGCTTTCAACAATGCAAGAGCAATTCTGCTGACATTCAAACTATGGCGTCAGGGCATATTTATGCTAGAAGCTAGAAGCCAAGCCTAGGAATAAAACAACAGACAGTCATGTCCTATCCTTGGTATGCATACATTTGGATACTTCAGCAACCTCACTGGCCTTATCTGTTGCACGTATCCAAGCAAATTCCAGCTCTAGGACATTGTATTTGAATATGGTTAGAGTACCTAAGGAAAATATTGTCAAATTCTGGGGTTTGAATTCCTATGACTCTCTGAGAGTGTCGACAGTTTGGCTTTCAGTGAAAACCTTTTCTAGATTCCAGGCACACTGGTTGTTGGTTGAGTCTTGTTTCTCTATCAGGGTATTTGAATATAAGTCAAAAGACTGGAAATCTGACCTTTTAAAGTTCTCTTCATTTAGAAATGTTTCCTTTTTATAACTAATATTTGTTGAACCAGGAGATGTCACACACCAATGCCCATAAAAGCAAAGAGTAAGAGCAAACAGCTTTCTGTAATGAAGCTGTCCTCACGAAAATGAAAGTGGAATCAAAGACAATTTGGAAATTGCGTGTTAGAACAGACTGGTATCTCAAGGGACACTAGTTTAATCTCTGGTATCTCCCCTAATGTTATACTAGAGTATCTGACTGCAGCCAGACATGTTTATTTTGTACTCCCAAATACCCCTGAAATCAGCATGGCCAATACTGCTCATAGCACTTTTTCCCCTAAGTTTTTTTCTCCTCCTGTACTTCCCACTTCAGTTAATAATGATATATTTATTGTCTATTGCTGCATAACAAATAATCCCTAAAATCAGTGGCCAAAAACAACCATAAACATTTATTTCTCATGGTTTCTTTGGAGTCAGGGATTTGGAAATAGTTTGGCTAAGGGATTCTGACTCAATCTCTCCTGAGGTTACAGTCAAGGTTACAGCAGAGCTACAGTGATCTGAAGGGTCAGCTGTAGGATCTACTTTCAAGGTGACTGACTCATATTGCTGGCAAATTGGTGAGTCTGTTTGTGGGAGCCCTCAGTTCCTCTCTACATGGAATCCTAAGGTTGCTTGAGTATTCCCATGATGTGGTGCCTGGCTTCCTTCAGAGCAAAAGACCCAAAAGAGAGAGTTAAGTAGAGGTTATGCTTGTTTTAACCCAGCATTGGAAGCCACATAACATCACATCCTTCACAATCAATTCATTATGAGGAAATCACTAGGTCCAGCATACATTCAAGGGGAGGGTAATTAGGCTCCAGTTTTTGAAGGGAGGGGTGTCAATGAATTTGCTGAAAGAATTTCAGATGATAACAGATGAGATTCAGCAATTTTATTTACTAAAGAGTTTTCTACAGATCCCTTCTTATTCATCCCTTTTTTCTCTGTCCTACTTCAGATCCTCAAGATTTCTGACCTCTTAACAGGTCTTTTCCATCCTATCTTGCATCGCTTAAACATCTCCACAGTGTAGCCAGAACAATCTTGATAAAATCTGACCATGTCACTCTGCTTCTTAAAACTCATAATTTGTTCTCCATGACACAAAAGATAATCTTAGCCTGACATAGTCTGTAATATCTCCTACCTACAATTGTAGGCACAACAACCTTCTATTACCAGACAAAGATGGTAGATTCTTTGCCTGATGTGCTCAATTGACCTATTCCTGAGACACCGGGGTTTCCAAGAAAGAAAGAGTTTATTACTGGGCCAGAAGCAGGATAGCAGATGACCTATCAGTCCCAAAAATCTGTCTTCCCAAATTGCAGTAATTATGATAGTTTTTATAGTATCAAAAGATGGGCAGGTTTTAGTATAATGAGCACAATGGCTTCAGATGATGTAATTAGAGGTGATCTTATTATTGAGCATGTACAGATTGATTATGTGCTTAGTCACAGAAGGAATGTAAGAAAACGGCAGCCTCAATATGATGATAGGTGAGAATTTTAATATTATAATGAAGTATAGATGACTTGTAGGTTAAAGTATAAGCTACTGCGCATGTCAGGTGGGCCCATTTTGGTTAGATCCAGCTTCGGTTATCAGATAATTTTGGACTTAGGGTGGGTTAGTTCTGGGCTGACCCAAGACCCTTCATTAATAAACATTAGGGGCTGCCTTTAGTGATCATAAAATTTCAGTGATTATAAGATGGATAAAATGGGCACAAGTAAAGGTTAGTCACAAGGTTTTTTATAATCACAAGAGCGCAAGCTAAAAGCTATACAATCATTATCAAAGATCAAGGCAGCTGGATTACAATTAAGAGATTTCAGTTATTTCCCTCTGTCTGCTCTAAGATGACAAAGTAAAAAGGAATATCTATATAATGATTCAGTAATCATAATCATCCCTTAAATCTTAACTTCTTAGTTACACTCCTTTTATCTGGTTTAAATTTTATATTTTATTAAACTGAACTTGTTAAAATTCTTTGACTCTACAATAAATGGTACTTCAGATACTCTTCTATTCTCTGTACCAGAGAGAGATAGTAATTATCTTCCACTTGTGGGCCATAGAGTCTCTGTCACAACTGTTCAAATATGTCATGAACAAATGGGCATGACTGTTCAAATAAATTTTATTTGCAAAAATAAGCAGTGGGCTAGATTTGGCTTATGAACTGGAGTTTGCTGACTTCTGCTCTACATTATCCTCCCTTGAAAAACTAGCCCAACTTTCCTTCTTTGAATGACTTCTATTGATTGATCCTGTAAGACTCATTTCAGGTATTATCTCCTCTATGAATTTTTTCTAACTGCTTCTAGGTAGGAATAAAGGCATTTTTTTTCTGGGATCCCATTGCATCTTCTGAGTCATTATTAGAACATTATCACATGAAAATAAAACTGTCAACTTCGTGAAAACCTTCCTCATTAAGCTGAAATCCCATTGCCAAACATAGTTCCAGGCTAGTGTGTTGAACTGAATTTTAACCAGTTGAGGACTAATACCGGATAATTCTTGGGAAAGGGATTTTGCAACAGAGTCTCTCTCCTCTTTTATTTATTTATTTTAAGTTGGCTATTACATTATTTATGTAAATGAAAGCAATGATATCTGAGGACTTTGAAGGGGCAGATAGAGAATTGAATGTATTAAATTTTTCTTACCTGTGATTTTCTATTAGAAAGAAGCATCATTCAGGGAACATGATCCATACTAATAGGCTTCAACAGTATCTGACATTAGAATTGCCTGTTGAATTGGTATATGTGTGCACACACATGGAAGCCCTAACAGAGATCCTCGGTCAATAGCCCTGAAATAGAACAGAAGTTTCTGTGATTCCAGAGAATCCACAACTATTTCTAACACACAGCCAGCATTGAGAATCACTGAGCTGTGCTTCATGTCAACCAATATAAATAAGATATGGCACCATTTGAGATCATATTTCAGATATAGTCTGGAAATGAAAATAACTATGCATAGGAAGAATCAGAATACCTGGAAGTAACTCTTGGATATACTATGCTAAATGATTGTGTGGTCTTAGGCAACTTTCTTAAATGAATTCTATTTGTTTTTTTTTTTTTTTTCCTTGAAAATGAGGTGATTGGAAATAGCCTTTATTTGTAGCCTTTATTATGTTGGTTCTCAATAGGGGTTCCTTTATAGTTGTGTTGCCAAATTTTGAACAGTATGTAAATTTCAATTTTCTTCCGTTGTATAACTAAACATCCCAAAATTTAGTGGCTTAAATCAATGACAACATCTGCTTTACTCACTACTGTGTATTTGGGCAGGACTTAGTGGGAACAGTTTTTCTCTTCTCCATTATGCATCAGCAGGGATATTTCAATGGCTGGATTTGGAAATTGTCAGAAGTCACACTCATTAACAGGTCTAATAGTGGATGTTCACAGTCAGCTGGAAAGGTTAAAGTGGCTGAGTCTGCAGCCAGAACACTTATAAATGGTCTTTCTACATAGCTGCTTGACTTCCTCAAAGTATAGTGGCTGGCTTCCAAGATCAAGCATCCCAAAAGAGAGGGTGACAGGGAAGCTTTTTTGCCATTTGTGACCTAGTTTCAGAAGACAAGCTGTATGACTTCCTCTGCATTCACTCCTCAAAGCATTCACAAAGATCCTACCAATTTCAAGAGGAGAGGAAATAGACTTCACCTCTTAATAAGGGAGCATCAAGTTTCTGGGAGAATATCTAGGACAATAAATAGTTGCGTAGCTCTTTTTTTACATACTCACTACACAGTAAAGTTAGTTTTATTATAACTGAACATAAATACAGCACAGTTTGAGAGACAGAATGTAGAACTGAGTAGGTTTCACAAAGCCCTTAGAGAGGGCATGATTTGTTAAAAGTCAGAAATAAAATGCATAGTGTAATTCTAGTAAATCACAAAGAAAGATTTTATGTTGGATATAATAGGTGAAAATTTTTTCCCTGGTTTATGAAGGCACGTGGCCAGGGCAATAATAGTTGTGCTCCAACAATGATATCAGTGACACATTGCAGAAGGAAGTACAAGAGAGTTTTGGCAGAGACTCCTAGTTGCATGCTCCAAAATTCATTTTTCTTTTCTTCTGTAAGAGAATACCAGACTTTTAGCGGCACACATGGATGAATGGAATAAAGACTACATTTACAAGCCTGTCTTCTAGCTAGAAGTGGCTATATGACAAAGTCTTGGCTGAGAGTGTTATACACAATGTCTGGGAAGTGTCTTTAAAGGGAGGTAGGCATGTCCCTATTGAGCCCTTTCTATCTGTCTGCCTTTGTGATGGTTGTAATGTGAACGTCAGAGCTGCCTCCTGAATAGTCATTTTGGAACATGAAGTGAAATGCTACAAATGGAGCTCCGATTATTGTAAAGTTGCCATGCCAACAATGGATGTGCAACTTCCCCACTCCAACTCCATTTTCATGAGAAAAATAAAAGCTTGTGTTTTATTAAGTCACTGGTGTTTAGGTTCTATCACGTTCCATCGAAGCTAATCCTAACTGATACAACATTGCTGCAACATTGTTATATGTTGTAATGACTGCATTATAATTATTACTGGATTTTTGGTGTTATTTTATAGGACATCAACATTGCTGGTATTTATGAAATCCTACAGAGGCCTAAAATCTATGCTATTATCCCATCACTGTGTCTCCTACTATTATGTTTGAAGTCTTTGGATTGGTCTACATACATGTCAAAATTGAATACACTTTATTCTTTTTGGTTAGATGGTCTAAGCTATTCATAGGCAATTTCAGTTTTTTCATATGTAAAAAAGAAATCATATCTATTTCATAGGATATGGGGTGGAGGGAATTACATAAAATAATGTGAGAAACACTTTGTACAACTTCCATCAAATAGGAAATAGCTCTTAATATTTTTGTCATGATAGTGATAGTGGTGGTAGTATTAAGCTTAGCTCTTATCCAATAATAACATTTTTCTGAATTGATCATATGAATGTTGCATGTATTCATGAACTATATAGCTTCATAAGGAAGAAATGATGATGTGAATCCATCTCTTTTGTCTCCATCTGCCTCCACTTCTCATCCTTCTTCAGGCAAAATCCAGCTACAGAGACAGACACCTAACTCAGAGTGGTTCATCCCGCGGTTCAAAGGACCTTGTGCTGATGGCTACCGTAATTCGTCCAAAAATGGGCACGTGGTGGTCCAATCAAAATACTAATCAGGCATTGTTTGGAGGGTGAGGGGGTAAATCATTGGAAGTTAGGATGAACAAATAATCAGCCAGCAGCTACTGTCTACCCTATGTAGAAAAAGACCATCACCAGCAAGAGAAAATGAAGAAATGTGCAGAAAGAAGCAAAAGTGCTGGAATGTGTGACAGAAACAGACTCCTGACACCAAGTCAATGGTTCCAAGCATTTTTTTTAACATTCTCACTTTTGACCATGTATGTGAGTCAGAAAAAGTCCCTCTCCCCTCCTCCCTCCCTTTTTTTGTACTCAAATTGCTTGCATTCGGTTTCCAGTACTTGCAATTAAACAAGTCCTAACTACTGTGTTGAATGAGGAATTAGATCAGATAAATAGAGCTTTTGGGAAATGCTGGGTGAAACTCATATTTGAAGAGCAAAATTGGTCAGAATTATTGTGAGTATATTGTATGTGTGTATGTTTGCTTGTGTGTGTGTGTGTGTGTAAACGTAAGTTGTACAGACAGTAGAAATACACCTATTAAAAACACTCAATGTTTACTCTTTCAATTTTAATCTTTAGATATCTAGTTATTCAACGAGTTGAAGCCTCAACATGTACACCACTCTTTTGAATTCTAATCAACCAATTTATCCAAAAATCTGACTTATGTTATAAACAGCAACCTGCAAGGCTATGAAAGGCTAGTTATGTACCATGAAGATCTGAGAAGGTGTTCATATTTTCCTGCCTGCCTCATACAGCAAGCATGCAGCTTGGCTTTGAAGATCAAAGTCAGTCTTATCTTTTGATTTTAATCCTTTATTTTCCCCATAAAGCATAATTTTAAAATTAAGAAACCATTTTAATTTTGAGACTTTTAAAATACTTTCAAAATGGTTTCATATAAATCAAAGCAAACCCTTTTCTTAATGAATTAGGTATTAATGAGGGAGGGTTGGCATAGCTATTATAAAAACAGCCTGTTTTAGATAAGGAAAGGGCAAATATTAACTTCAAAGTCTCCATATAAGAATTGCACAAATGAAAATCCAAGTATCAGAATATTTGTCAATATTTTTTTTTTCAAAAAAATGTAGCTAAATATTTTTTGAAGGAGAAAGAATCTTATATACATTTGTTACTATCTCTCAGAGGACTGTGTGTGTATGTGTACATGTACAAATATATATATAATTTATTTCCCTTTATACACCTAATTACAGTTCTGTAAAACAAGTGGAAATATCTCCTACTATTCCTAAAATAAATAAATCATCAGCTTAATATTTAAAAAGACAAGGTGTATTGTAATAAATGTAGGAGCTAGTTAGCAAAATCCTGAATAGTTTCTGTGCTTTAATTGCTCTGTTAAAACAAATTTTTGTTGAAATTTCTGCCTTGATTAAGGCTATAAATTCATGGAAGTGTACGTAAGCCAGAGTTTCTGGTTTGAAACGCAAAACATGTGTCATTGCCACACATGCTTGATATAAAAATAAGTACCAAAAAGTATATTTTAGAAATTCTTAATTGTTTTTCACTCACTGTGTTCATTAGAGTTTGATCTTAAGTAAAAGATTTGGGTAAGCAGGTGGAATTTTAATGTAGTGGATTTGAAAGCAAATCCAGTTCCTATGCTAAATTCAATGGTAATTAAAATGGAAACATGTCACTATGCAGTACAAAGACAAACACCACCTCATGGTTTAAAGAAATCAGTGTTCAGCATGCATTGTATTTATGAACATTCCATGGTTCTGGAAGCTATAAAAATAGAGCATTTTTGGATTTTATAATGAGGTATGTGTAGACTTTCTGCTTCAAGAAAATTGAGAAAGGTAATATTGATTTAGAGGGTTAAGACTCTATTTTTTGTTATCCTTCCTTCTGTTATATAGTAAAGGGAAAATGAACTATTGTTATTACTTAGTTTACCAAAAGTTTGTGTATATAAGTATTTTTTTGTTAGAGAAATTGTTTACAGAAAAATCTTGCAGAAAGTACAAATTTCCCATACAACCCCCCACCCCTGCCACACTCACAGTTTCCCTTTTTATTAACATTTTGCATTAGTGTGGTACTTTTGCTATAATTGATAACCAATGTTATTTTAATTAAACTATTAATTTTTGCCCATAGTTTAGAAAAGGCTTCACCGTGTTGTATAGTTCTATAGTTTTGCTTTTTTTTTTACCTTGTATTCTGGTAACATAGGTGGAAACCAAATTTCCCCATTTTAACCACTTTCAGACATGCAATTCAGTTGTGGTAATTACATTCACAATGATGGGCGCCTGTCACCACCATCCATTACCCAAACTTTTCCATCACCCTTGTGGTGACTTGGAGTTATGTACCCCAGGAAAACATGTTCTTAATTTTAACCCATTTCTGTGGGTGTGATTCCATTTTAAATAGGATATTTTGATGAGGTTACTTCAGTTAAAGTGTGGCCCAATGAGTGAGGATTGGGTCTTAATCCTAATCACCACTGGAGGCCTTATCAAAAGGCCACAGAGACAGGAGCCACGGGATTTGCCAGGAGCTGGAAGTCAATGGACATGTGACAGAAATGCCAAGGACCAAGGGACACTGGCAACCAGCCCCAGAATGCCACAGTCTTCAGGGAGGAAGTATCATCATCTTGCTAACATCTCTTTTGGACTTCTCCGAACCTCAAAACCGTGAGCCAACAACGCATTGTATGGTATCTATTTTAGCAGCTGGGAAATTAAAACAAACAGGAAGCCTGTAGAAATCAAGCACTAACTCACCATTCCCTACCCTATCTTGGCCCCTGGTAACTTGTGTTCTAGTTTCTGACTCCATGAATTGTTATATTCCAAATGAGATCGTAAAACACTTGTCTTTTTTTATTTGGCTTATTTCACTCAATAGGGTATAAGTATTTTGAGGAGAGATTTCCCAGAACATAATGAGAGGATTTGTGGGAGACATAAAGTCCCCTGATATGTTCATCAAAAACTATTTTTTGGTCAGTTTATAAGGAAACACTGTATTTTTGTCTCTTCATTGCAGATTCACAATTTGTAAAAAAAAGCATATTACCTGATTTTGATAATTTCAGGGCATTTTTATTTTATTTTATTGTGTTTATGCCTCATGATCTGGGAATTTTCTACAGAAATCCATTCAAAATCTCTTAAACAGGAAGGGGCATTTGGAAGAAAACTGCAAGGGTTGCAACATAAGGGTAGGAAGTACAGTTAGCAATTCATATGCAGGCATTTCAGTATCCCACTTCCAGTGTTAAGGAGTGAGGATCTGAAGAGGTGTCCATTTTTTTTTTTTTTTTTTAATTGCTACAGCCAAATTCACACTATCTGATGCTGCTTCTTATTTCATAAAGAAACTCAAAGATATCAGGCTAGCATTCCTTCACATTGTCATTAGATTCCTACTACTATGCTTTAGTATCTCTCATCTTTAAAAAATTTTCCTTTACCCCATATCTACCTCTAACTACTGCTACATTTCTTTGAAACTCTCACAATCAAATTCCTTAAAATGGAATTTTTACCCATGTTTTCCCTACTTAAAAATTTTGTTTTTACATACTTTGAAACTGGCTCCTCTTTCTAGGAGGCAATGAACTTCATGTTTTGTTTACGTCATTACCAACCTCTCAGCAGTGTTTCACACAGTGGATCATTCATGGATATTTTGCTAGTTTACATAAACTACCATCTTCCTCTTCTGGAAAAGTGTTTATTTCTGGATTTAAAACCAGTACCTGAAATTCACACATAATTGAAATGCACAACATTCCCCTCCTCAATTGGATTAAATCTATTCTTTTCCTTTCCTACTTACATTCTACTTGCTCTTGATGTTCTTTTCTTTCTCCTCATTCTTATCCTTGTTCTTTAACTATTTGTGGCACATTCATTCTCCTGCATTTCTCTTCCCTCTTAAGGCTTCTTCTGATCTTTAATTTTCTTCCCTTTGCCTTGCTTAAAATAATTTCTGTAGTGCAAAGTCTATATCATAGGGCCAACATGTTTCTAGTGAGGGGTCCTGCAGTTAGAAACAGATTCTCTAAAGTCAGTATTTGCAGTTCCTTGAATAAAAGAACAACTCAAAACCCCTGGAGAAAGTCATCTTGGTTAAAACTGTCAGTACTTAAGTGATAAATATTTGCAGGTATCCATAGACTTGAGAACATGTAGATTGTACCACTCTGAAGTACAGCACGTGGGTTAAAGGGGAGAGAAAGTCAGCAGAGCTCTGTGAGTTGGGAGAATTTCTTGTTGAGAGGCAGTGTGTGAGACCCCACCTTATGAGTATTATGAGCCATTGAATTCTCTGTGGGCTTTTACAAAAAGTTTTTTATAACCAGAGGAGAAAGAAATGGGCACATATGATATTTATCCAGAAAAACGGATGAGCTTTAAAAATTGTTCAAATATGTCAAATAACAACTGTGGATCAGAAATTCTGTGTGCTTAATTCTGAAAATAATAATAGAAAAGACAAGTCAAACAAGACATAGAGGAAAGTTTTTCTGCATGCAGCCATCCACAGGTCATGTGATGGAACTCTAGGAGTTGAAAGGGATCATGTGCTCAGTGGAAGGACATAGCTTACACCCCATTGCTTCAATAAACCTGTGATTTTCCAAGAGGAAAAAGTTAAGCCCAAAACAGGCACTAATACACTTTCCACTGAAACCTTGAGGTGCCCTTAGATTCATACAAAGTTGTAAGAACTTTTGGAAAAGGAATTATCATTGATTAAAATGCTGAAAATCTTTAGCTAGGATATTTTAGTGTTCTTCAAAAGAGTTTTTCACTAAACCTTAAAGATGATCTTAATAGTATTTAATGTAATAAACAATGGTTGTTTCCTGAGATTGATTAATGAAGTACCAGTATGATTTTACATTTTACTTTAGATAGGTTTTTACCCATCTATCAAATTGGACTGGCATTGCTTCTGCAAAAAAAAAAAAAAAAACAAAAAAAAAAACTGTAGTTATCTGGAAAAAAAATCACACAATTTTGCCTGGCCTGACAGTCTACACAGTCTCCAAAACCATTACAGCAGCATATTGGTGTTATTTTTAGGTGGCCCACTTAGAATGCCTGCTAAATTCTCAATGGAATGGACATCATATTTTTTTTCCTAAAGAAGCAAGAAGAAGTAAAAATAAAAACTTAGATTTTAGATTTGCATTTTTGTTCAAGAAAACTGTTACAAACCTCCAGCCTTATACAACTGAAGGTAATATTAAAAATTCATGAGTAGCAGAACTGAGATTTTTCTCATGGTTGCAAAAGGCGTGTCTGCACATATAAAGTGAAATGGATAAATGAGGCAGATATACATGTTACATTTAAAAGAAAAAGAAAACATTTGCTTCAATTTTGAAAAAAAAAAAAAAACATTTTTTAACAGAATTTGTTCAAAATGTTTCCAGGACTCTCTACTTCCATTTTATCTTTGACTAAACTGAAACAATTAGAGCTGCTGAAAATTTTCTAGTGGGAATTAAGCCATTGTATTGGGCTGAGGAGGGTAGTTTCTTACCATAGGGATTGGTTTCACTTTTCATTTCACATTAATTTCTATAAAGATTTCATGTCACTTTTGATCTTGCCATGTTGGTCCTTAAGGATAACAGGTATCTAATTTGGGCTTTTGAAAGCCTCATTTAAACAATATCCCTTTTTTTCATATTTATTGAAGTGTAAGAAGAACCACACAGTGTTTTCACCCTTCATCTTTAATTGGTGATCCCTTAGAAGAGGAAGCAGAGAACACCAGAAGGGCCTCAGTTACCTCATGCCTGAAAATTCTCATTTTTTTTGATGAGATTACTAGATTTGTGACCAATATTATATTGTGGAGAGGGTTTTCATGGGCTTGTAGTCTCTAAGATGCATGATAAGAAGCACTAGTACATAAACTCACATATTATTGCAAAAAAAAAGATTGTTCAAATTTTATCAACCATTTGTTATCACCAGGAGGTAACAGTAAAACAAAGAAAAAAAATGTTACTAAATATCTTGCCATTGTAGAGTCATAAAAAATGGAATTGCTCCTTTGTACATTAGGTACCCAGACATGGAGAAGGTCCAAGTCCCATTCCTGATTATATTTTTTACAGAAATACATTGTTGGGAGAGGACCAACATTTTGGTATGAATTAGCCTCCTCCATGAATGATGGAAAAATTGGTATCCAAGCATCTTGCCATTGAGTACAGGGTACAGGGTATATATACAGAGTACAGGGTACAGAGTACAGGGTAAAATACATAGTAAAAGATCATTTATTTATTCATTTATTTTATTAGAAAAGTTATGGGTTTACAGAAAAATCATACATAAAGTACAGGGAGGGTCATTTTTTTTCCTATATACATCACTATGTTTTTTTTTGTTTTTTTTTTAATTCAGTTTTATTGAGATATATTCACATACCATACAGTCATCCATGGTGTACAATCAGCTGTTCACAGTACCATCATATAGTTATGCATTCATCACCCCAATCTATTTTTGAACATTTTCCTTACATCAGAAAGGATCAAATAAAAATAAAACATAAAAGTAAAAAAGAACACTCAGATCATCCCCCCCATCCCACCCTATTTGTCATTTAGTTTTTGTCCCCATTTTTCTACTCAACCATCCATACACTGGATAAAGGGAGTGAGATCCACAAGGTTTTTACAATCACACTGTCACCCCTTGTTATCTACATTGTCTTACAATCATCTTCAAGAGTCAAGGCTACTGGGTTGGAGTTTGATAGTTTCAGGTATTTACTTCTAGCTATTCCAATACATTAAAACCTAAAAAAGTTTTATCTATATGGAATGAAAGAATGTCCACTGGAGTGACCGCTCAACTCCATTTGAAATCTCTCAGCCACTGAAGCTTTATTTTGTTTCATTTCACATCCCCCTTTTGGTCAAGAAGAGGTTCTCAATCCCATCCTGCTGGGTCCAGATTCATCCACAGGGAGGGTCATTTTATTTGACATGATCTTCCTACCTCACAAGGTCATCTAGAGAATCTGATAGCTATTGAGAATAACAATATTGAACAGAATCTCTGATCATAAGGGAAAGGAATGGCTTATTTCCAAATCAGGGACAACTATTAATGAATACTTATTGAGCCCAGTTCTCTCAGGGCCTTCTGTCTGCAAAAAGAACTTTTCTGCCATATCTTGTCTTCTAGCTAGGAGAGGAAAATCTCCAGTATCATTTCCAAATGTAGTTCTGCTCCATGAAATCTTATTCATGGTACAGATTCTGTCAAAATTAATCTCTTAATTTTATTGAAATCCTATTCTATTTTAAATAATTATTTGTGAGATTTAAGCCCTCAAATACTTGTATACAGACATTATCTTATTCCTTGTTTGATGCTTAGTTCTATTTTACATATTTAGTAACTTTAATCTTCCCTTACAAGTTAATCATTCTTAAATTTGATTTCAGTGGGAAGGGTGCTTGCATATGAATTACCAGTTCCAGTCCACATTCAAATGTGAGTCAAGGGAAGTGAGTTAGATTTTGAAGAAAAAGAGTCATTCAGTTGACTTCAGGGGTGATCAAAGAATATGTAGCAGATGTATACCTTGCTTACAATTAACTTCAATAACCAATCTATCATTTCTCAGATAGCCTTATGGGCAGGGAGTACCTGGGTTGGGACAAATGGTTTAGATGGCTTAGAGTCAATCATTTTTATATGCTTCTGCATAAATATATCCTCTCTCTAATAGGAAGGGGAATTACTTGAGTACTCAAAAATTTTAGAAGGACTTCTGTGCAGTGCTACACACAAAGTCCTCTGTTCTTAGCAAAGAGTCAGGAAACATTACTACCTTTTATGTAACTCTCTCAAAGAAAGAAGACTTGGGTTCAAAAAGTCTGTAGCACTTAAAGAATCAAAGCATTCCCTTTCCATAAAGGATAAAGGATTTTGAAGTTTTATTCTCAACTTTCTTCTTTCAATCAAAAGGTAAGACTAATTTTTCACACAGAATGAAACAAGACTGTCAGTTATAGGAAGTAATGAAAAAATGAATATATTATTTAATTAATTAGTTATAATTGTTTGAAGTATTTTCCTTATTTTCAACCCCAAAGAAAAATTTATTTTTATCATGAAATGACTCTTAAACGTAGCATTGTTACCTCTCTATCTTTAGAGGACTATTGGAAGTCATTCCAATATGAGTGAAAATCTTGTGAGAAAAGCATTTTAAATAAGATCATGTTTATACATGACAAATTTAGCAGGTTGTTTTAAAGTAGCTATTTGAGGGAAAATAATGTGTTCTGGTACTAGTGATAAATAAATTATTTTCTTGGTCTTTATTCTGAAAACAGTCAAATAGTTCCTTCTATATGGGTGCATTCATAATAATGTTTTCTTCCATTTTCAGCATTTCATGGAAATTTATCAAGTATTACAATCAAAGTACTAAACTAAAAATGAGATTATACCCATCTTCTGTATAGAAATAGCTAACATTAAAAATAAAACAAAACCAACAAACAAAACAAAAACCTTACACTACTTCTATCAAAAGTTAAAGGTAAAAGAGAATCTATTTCTGAGAAAACTAGTTTTCTTTAGAAGGATAACAATGAAAATAACGATACTGGTTCTCTTTATTTCTACATCATATTAGAAGACTGTTGAAATAATTGCTTTGAGCTCTCTCTACCTAGTAGTAGAGAGCAACCTTGTGTCTTTTAAGAAAATATTTCAGTATCTTCTCATTCTGCTCAAAAATAAAATCAAATCTCATTATCATCACCTGCAAAGCCCTGCATGGTCCAGTCACTCCTACTGCTCTTTTGAATAAAGGGAAGTGCACAAATACAAGGTGTGTTGTCTATGAAGTCTCTGTACTTACAGATCTTCTTGTCCAATGCTGGTAATTGAATATACAGAATCAAATAAACTACATTTACGGAGAACACACAAAGGAATTCACTGGGGAAAGGAAAAAGAAACTGGCATTATTGAGCACCCACCATGCTTAACAAATATCAGACACCTCTGTGTACATGTCAACCCTATGAGGTAGGCATTATCATTCACATTTTTCAGTTGGACCAGAGACAATCAGAGTAATTGGTTGATTTTCCAAGATAACTAAGTTGGTAAGTGGAAAAGCATGAGCCAAAACTCACGATATTGAAAAGTTTCACCCCTGAAAGGACATTCAGCAATTTTGAAAAAAAGTGTTCATTCATTTATTCTTCAAACAATCATTTATTGGGTGCCAATTGTCTGATAGGTATTCTTCAGGGTGCTAGTGGTAGAGTAATAGACAAATCTATCGATGGTCCTTGCCCTCTGGGAGCTCATGGTACAGTGTTATGTCAGATATTCAGCAATAACTGGGCTAATGATTATATAATTAATGAATGTAACAAGTGATCTGAAGGAAAAGACGACAGCAATATAAAAGCATATTTCAAAAGGAATTGAGGCTGAGAGGTCAGGGAAAGCTCTTCTGAGGTAGTTACAATTGATATCAAGAATGAGTAAGAGTTGAAAAGGTGAAAAAATAGGAAATGAAGGTGTGCTGGTTTGGAGCTGTTATGTACCCCAGAAAACACCATGTCCTTCTAGTCCATCCCTGTGGGTGGGACCTTTTGGTTAGGTTGTTTCAATTGAGATGTGACACAACCCATTCAAGGTGGGTCCTAATCCTTTTCTGGAGTCCTTTATGAGTAGATAAAAGACAGAGACATTTGGAGAGAGCTTATTGAGAGAGAAAATCCTGAAGAAGCAAGAAGCTCCCATAGGAGCTGAGAAAGATAGTCTTTGAAACCATAACCCAGGAGAGAAGGACCAGCAGACATCTCCATGTGCCTTCCTATATGACAGACAAAATCTGGATGCCAGCAGCCTTTCTTCAGAGAAGATATCCTCTTGCCTGATGCCTTAATTTGGACCTTTTCATGGCTTTAGAATTGTAACTTGTAACTTAATAAATCCCCACTTTTAAAAGTCAATCCATTTTCTGGTATATTGCATTCCAGCAACTTTAGCAAACCAAAACAGGAGGTGAGGTGGGAGTTGTTTTTCAGGCAGAGGCAATATCTTTCCCAAGGTCTGTATGGCATATTTGGGGATAAAACAAAAGCAGAAGGCAGAGAGTAATGGGGAGAATGCTAAAAGATGAGGAAGGAGATAAACATGGTATTAAAACTTCAGGGTCTCATAGGTCATGCAAAAGATTTAGGTATTTCCACCTAAAGAGACTCAACTCTTCCACTAATGAAACATTTATAACCCTGGTCCTGTTTGTATCATTTGTTAAGTACTGAAATCTAGGCCAAGTCAAGGACAGTTGCATCTGCAGTGTACCTAGTCTCAAGTACTGAAGCATTGGTATGTCAGTGAACATGCAATGGAGACAATTATAAACATTTCTTTATTCATTTATTCATTTATATTTTTGATCAGTTACATACAAAGTTGAATCACTCATGGGTCCCCTTTCAAGAAGCTTTTGATTTAGTTGAGAAGATAACACTCATGTAAATATCTCTGGTCTAAGTTAGAAATTCAGAAATGCCATTGAAAGAGTTATGGAAAATTTCCTAAGTCCCAGGGAAGCACACAGGTGGGAGGATTAGAGAAGTGTCCCTGGAGGAAGTGGTAGTTGAGTAAGGAAGGGCTTTTCAGTTTGGCATATTCAATGAATAGTGGGTCTGAAGGCAGAGGGGCCATTTAAAGAGGAGCATTGCTAAATGCATGAATATAGGATGGTGCCAGATTAGTATGTTCTCTGAAAAATGGCAATAAGGAGGGATTACACCCAAAAGATAGAGATCATCCCTTGGGGTAGATATAGGCAAACTTTGTGTGTGTGTGTGTGTGTGTGTGTGTGTGTGTGTATTTGAATGAGATTCTCATCTGGAAATAGAAAGATCTGTTATAACCAAAAAGATGATAGGTTCACTTTCTCAATTATGGGTATTTTCATTACCATGTCCAACTATCAGAGCAGGGAAGTAACTCACTACTTCTCTCAGTTAGTCCTTGGATGTTCTAATAAGTGAAGGGTACAAATGCACTGGGAAAGATTTGGCAGTTTCACAATTCTCTTCTATTAATGCATCTACCATCCTATCACATTATTCACCCTGGGAAGGAAGTGCCTGAGATTTCCTACAATGAAACATCAAAGCAACTGCTCCTTGAGGCCTCCATAGCTCTCAAGATCACATCATTCAGTTACTGTGACAAAGACCGGCATTGAGAAGATGAATTCTAGAAACTAAATGCTATTTTTTTCTTATTCCGTATGTTTACCACCACCACCACTTTTCAGATTGGTTTGCTGAATGGGGCTTGGAAAATATATTTTTATTTTCACTGTCCTGTTATTGTGGTAAAAAATGAGCATTTCCAATTTGCTTATCACATTTTTTCCTGACAATGGCCAATATTTGGTTGTCTCCATTATTCTCATTTTCCTGTGCATGCACTCAGAAATACAGATGAATACCATAAATGAGGCTTTCTTTTCTTCCTTTCAATGCTTTTTGATTTGCATCAATAAAGCCTCCATTCCTCAGGTATATTATTTTTTTTTGTTTCATCCTTTGTTTCTCACTTTATTTCTGTACCATCTCATATTTTTAGTCTTTCACTTTCTCAATAGTTTTTGAAATATTTATGGTCTGTAACATATTTCTTAGTAATACTTGTTTCATGGACACTCAAAAAGTGTTGCAATGTCATGGCCACAGAAATGTGGAAAAATTCCAAGTAGCAGTTACCAATTTCAGCTGTACTTTTAGCATTTTATTTACTAGCTACCAAGTTCACTCGAGCATCTTCAAGATACAACTTTTTGTTGATTTATAGCACATAAAAAATTTCCAGGGAATTAAATAAGATATATTGTCAAATAAAGCAGCGGGCTTGCTCTCTTGTGACATACAGTGAGAGGGATCCCTTTTGTTTGAAGTCAGTTGCTCTTCTGGGATAACTTACTGGTTCCATCTGCAATTACTTCTTTTTGCTAACTGCCTCTCAATTTGATCAGAAACAGCTTGCTTTTGATACAAAAAGAAAATATGAGTGCTTGTGCTTAGCTTTAGTTTTGTGGGTTTTTCTTTAGCCTCACATTGAGTTTCATTCATCCATTCATTTAAATTTAAGGAACAGCCATGGGGGGCCTGGCCCCACTGGAGTTTCTGAGAAGAAACAGGGAGAGGAGGTCCTGTCAAACCCAGAGAAGACACAGCCCTGTATTCAGTTGTTTGGGAAGGACCTATTCTTTTTTGGAATCCTGGATAATGAAGACCACTGAAAAGGGAAGTTCCCTTTGACTTCAAAGGGTGTTTTGTGCATATATTAGACTCCCTGAGGGGCCTGTCAAAGAGAAGGAGGCCTTAGATTCGAATGAGAGTGGGTGATGCTGAATGTAACAGAAAAAGAGTCTGATGTTAAAAATATCCCAACAGGAATAAACAAATGGCATCAGCTGTGCCTCATTATACAGTCAGTGAATACTGTAGAGGGCATGATGGGGAAGAGAAGGGAGGATCCAGAAGTGAAATAAACACTGATTAGTATTTGAAAGGCATAAGGGATTCACAATCTAAATAGAAACAAAAGCATTATCTCTGTACTGCTGGTTTGGGGACCACTCACAAATAGGTGAGTGAGATATAACTTCTCAGTTCATTGATGGCTCTGTGAGTGTGAGCAAAACCCTTCCAAAATCTGTATTACAACTCTTATAAATCAGCAAAATATCACATAGCAAATTATTTCTCTATTGATTTATGACATAGCTTTCAATTGCACCCAATTATTATAAAGGAGTGTTGCATTAGTCCAAAAAACAAAATAAGTGACAGATGTCTAGAAAGCTGTTGTAGAGTTTTATGTTGTAAAACTAATATACTGCTGTAATGAAAGAAGCAATACATAAATGGGCATATACTAGAATTATAAAGAATGAAATTTGCCTAAAAGATAAATAGTACTGTTTGCTAATAGAAAACTTTAGGTATAGATGCTTTGAGATGAGTGTGCAGGTATCTAAGCAAGTATGCTGATAGGGAAAATGTAAGAAGTACTTTTAATTTCTTCACGTAGTTCATTTGATACAGTTACCTAAATTGTTCTTAGGTATTTTAGCTTTCAGTAGACTTTGTGCTCTTTTATTTTAATGTGAAAATCTCATTTATTTTCATGTCTGAAAGACATTTTCTGCATTTATAACCTGGGTAGAATTATATTCATTCCTTATATTTTGCAAAGGATTGGGTTTCTGTTTTATTGTACCAATGCCAATATATGTAAGTAAGGGATATTAAATTCTTGGTATTTTGGTAAATTAGGAACTGATGCAGAAGGAAAACAAATAGGTATAGAAAATTATTAATTTGTAAAAAGAGAAGAAAAGAACAGAGAGATGGGAGCAAACCCAATAAACAAACACATGATTTTGGTAAGCCTTAAGGCTACCACAACTACTGAAATTTAGCCATCTATAATTTTACCTCCACAAACCACAGCAATGAGAATAAATACATTTTAAACCATCTAAATTTGGAGATGGTGAACTAAATGCAAACAGAGCCTATTTTTGATATTTGGAAAACTCCTCCCTAAAGCTTATAAACTGGCTCATTTCAAGGCAGTAAAATGATGCTGCAAGAGCCATAATTTCTCAAAATGTAGCAAATGCATGTTGCTAAAAATCATGACTACATTTTAATACTCCATGTGAATATCAAACATTTTCAAATATATGTTTTGCCTAATGCATCCATTCTAGAAAACATGCACTTTAAGTCAGTCTGATGTGTATTAGTTTCCTATAGCTGCTGTAACAAATTTCTGCACACTTAATTGCTTAAAACAATATACATTTATTTTTTCACAATTCTGGAAAGCAGAAATTTGAGATCAGTATCACGGGGCCAAAATCAAAGGGTCACTAGGGCCACACTCCCTCAGAAGCTCTAGGGGAGAATTTATTCTTTCCCTCTTCTAGCTTCTTGTGGCTCCTGGCATTATAACTCTCTTTGCTTGATCTTCACATCACCTTCTCCTCTGTGTGTATCAACTCTTCCTCTGCCTCCATCTTATAAGGATACATGTGATTGCATTAAGGGCCCATGTGGATGATCCAGAGAACTCTCCCATCTCAAGATCATTAGTTTAATCACATTCATAAAGACACTTTTTTTTCTTCCACATAAGGTAGCACTCACAGGCTCCAGAGTTAGGATGTGGCCTTTTGGGGGGTCATTTTTCAGCCTACCACAGATGTCAAAAAGAGGGACTCAATGTTAACAGGTAGAGATTTGTGTAATAATAGAAAACCCTTCCATAAGTATTTATTTCACAATTACTATGTGCCAGCACCATGCCAGGCAAAAAGGATGTAACTGTGAACAAGACAGGTGTGATCCCTTCCCTCAAAGAGGTTACCAACCATCAGGGTCGGATGACTCTCATTTCTCCATGAAGAAGGTGGAGAGGAGAGGACATCCTTAGAGACTAGGCAATGGCTAGGAGGGTGGAAGTTTTAAGAGAAGTTTTGGAATGGCTGTTGCGGTAAATAAAAGCAGAAGGACTTCTGGGAATATTTAAGGGTCCAGGTGTGGAGGTCATTAGTGTTCCTCATATGTTTCCAGCTCTTTGCCTTTCTGAGCACATGGTGGACTTCCACTTACTGCCTCCCATGTAACTGTTTCTAGCACATGAACTTTTAATAGAGGAGCCAAGTGTCACTTCTAGAAGAAAGATTTGATTGCCAATGGAAAGCCCTCCAGAACTCTCCTTCCTGTGTCACAACAACTAATGAATGTTCCAAACAGTGTCTTCTCTGTCATTCTGACTCCCAAGTTTGACATGGAAGAGAACGCCCAGTCCCCCACCGATGAACACGTAGTGTCAGGAAGAAGTACATCTTTGCTTTAAGTTACTGAGTGTTCTAGTTTGCTAATGCTGCCAGAATGCAAAACACCAGAGATGGATTGGCTTTTATAAAAGGGGGGTTATTTGGTTACATAGTTACAGTCTTAAGGCCATAAATTGTCCAAGGTAACACATGAACAATCAAGTACCTTCACTGAAGGATGGCCAATGGTGTCCGGAAAACCTCTGTTAGCTGGGAAGGCACATGGCTAGCGTCTGCTCCAAGTTCTGGTTTCAAAATGGCTTTCTCCCAGGACGTTCCTCTCTAGGTCACAGCTCCTCATCAGAATGTCACTCTCAGTTGCTCTTGGGGCGTTTTTCCTCTCTTAGCTTCTCTGGAGCAAGAGTCTGCATTCAATGGCCATCTTCAAACTGTTTCTCATATGCAGCTACTCTCAGCTTCTCTGCATTCTTCAAAGCGTCCCTCTCAGCTGCACTTCAAAATGTCTCTCACAGCTGTACTCCATTCCTTCTGTTTGTCAGCCCATTTATATGGCTCCACTGATCAAGGCTCACCCTGAATGGGTGGAGTCACGCCTCCATGGAAATATTTCATCAGAGTTATCACCTACAGTTGGGTGGGTCACATCTCCATGGAAATCTAATCAGCACCAAAACATCTGCCCCACAAGACTGCATCAAAGAATATGGCTTTTTCTGGGGGACATAATACATTCAAACCGGCACACTGAGACTTTGAAGTTGTTGATTACTGCAACTTAACCAAACCTTTCCTGTCTTATACACTAGGTACAGTTAGTGTACCATCGACTGAGTTGTTTGATTTTCTTTGTCCATGTTTTAAGAATGGAGGCAATGTGACATAAAAATGGATAGCTTAATACCCTCAGGATGCCAGGTGGAGGATTTGGAAGGACAGAAAACACAAGTTGTTAGTTACAAAGCTTTAGCTCTAGCACTTTTGTTGTTGTTGTTGCATCCACTGCTTAAATTAATGGCAATAACATAATCAACTAATTTGGCATGGCACTTGAGAGCTTAAAAAAAAACACAAAAAGTAATCATCTCTTTTGCACTTTATATTAGCTCTTTGAGTTAGATGCTAATTTTTTTTCCCCATTTTTATAGATGTAGAAACTGTGATGTTGTGAGGGAAAGTAGATCTTCCAAAGTTTAATCATTTTGTTAAGTTAACAAAAGTATTTTTCAATCATCTGCTAACTCTTAGTTACTGGTACAATGGTGCTGAAAAGAGTGAACATTAAATGAGCTCAGCCTAGTACCAGCTCTCCTGGTGTTTATTGCAGAATTGGGACAAAGTTTTTCTGGCTCCTAGACAAAACAATGTTCTTTTGATTTCCAAACACTTTTCTTTTTTCCATCATGCTGTATGTCCTCTTAAATACTACAAACTCCAATTCAACTAGTAAGAAGGGAAGATTTTAGAACAAATCCTTTATGAAGAAAACCTAATGTAGTAATATTAGATCTATTCTGTGCCATGTTGAAAAGACATGAAACAATAACAAAAAGGCAACTTTTTTGCTTGCAAGTACAAAGATGAAAATAATGTCTTTAGGGAGATTAAACTGCATGTATGGGAGTTAGAGAAACCTTATATTTCCAGATTTGTGCAGAATTCTGATACCAAAAACTTCATATAAGTAACTAGATCCACTGACAGTAGAGAAAAAAAGCTATTATATACCTTTGAGTCATTAAGTTCGTTAAGTCTAAGAACTCCAAGTTCCTAGGTGGCAGAGTTTCTATAGTCTCTCCCCTATTAGGGTTCCTTTTGTTGAAACCAAATATGATTTTATTTTAGAAATATGACATTCAATTTCTGGCATCCTGCTTAAATTACTATCTTTGATTAAGAAAGGGTGCAACATACTTTACCTATGGTCTATTCAAACCAACACACAGCAGCACCACCATCTGGTGGTGGCTTGATGAATTGTAAGCACAAGTCTGAGAAACTTGGTAGCTATACAAATTCTGATGAACATTAAGGTCTTAGCCTGAGATCTAAATTTGGGAATCATGGACATTTGGATGCTAATAAAAATCATCATGGTTGTTGAGATCCTCTAGATAAAATGTGTTACTTAAAGAGATGAGAACCTAGTACATATCTCTGACAAACTCCAACATTTAAAAGCTGGTTAAAAAAGTTTAATAAGGCATTTTAAAAGATCCATTTCAGAAAGTTGGAGGAAATATTGCTCCAAAAGTTAAAGAAAATTGGGCAAATTTAGATTTTTATTAGGTTGCCACACTATATAGTCAGAAAAAAATAGATGGGCAAAAGAAACTTGTTCCTCTATAGACTCTCAGAGTTAATTTCTTGCAACACCCTTGCTTCAAATAACCCAATCACAGCAGCATTTAAAATCCTTTTCATACCATGATGTGAGAAAACCATTATTGATTGATAATTTTGTTTGTATGATTCACTACTTCATTTCTTATCTTCAAAATTCCAGAATAAATTCTAAATATTTGAAACTGCCAAAGAATCCTCTAGAAATGTCCTCTTAAAAGCAAACCCTCTCTCCTACAGTCCCTCCCAATTAGGGCAGGAGAGAGGAAGAACTTGAATAGATGGTTTGAGCTAGCCATGGTTTTCTGGGAAGCAAATTGTGCTAGGTCCAAAGGCATAGCACATTTTTTAAATCTAGTGTTTGTGTAATTTATTTAAAGAAAGTCACAATGAGATTTTTCTGAGTACAATAATCTTAATGTTAATGATGATCTCTCTTTATACCAGTATCTAGAATATATTTTCTTACTAAAAAATGTTTCCCTTAGAAAAAGTTAAAATCAAACAACTTTATACTGTGTTGTTTCTTTATTGTTATTTTGATGCTACCATACCACAGCTATGAATTCTGTTTCCCAACACATAGCACTTAGAGATTAATTGTATATCATTACATGTTGCAAGACGTGTATTATGGGGAAAGGCAAATGCCAAAGTGTTCTTAAATATTTGTCTACCATTCTAAGTTGAATAAAAGAAAAATAAGGTGTGAGATATCTGAAGATTATTGAAAATATACTGCCTATATTTTAGAATTTAAACATCTGTTCATGGTCTGTTTCAGATCTATTTTTACCTGGTCTCTGGAAACAGATGACATATATTTCTGATGTGCAATTATTTAAAGCACAATTTAACAAATAAGGGAATTAGGCCCACGTACCTACTTCTTTTCTATGCTGGCCCTTAAATATTTTGGTATTCATTAGCATCTTTGGAAGGTACAAGGCAGGAAAACAAAAAAGGAAACTCAATACCATCCCGTCCACTTATTTAAAAAAATCTGAATAAGGAGATAAAGCTAAAAACAAAGCTTTGATTTGCTAATATCCCAAGGATTTGATCATCTAGATTTTGGGTTTTCCAAATTCCATACAATGCCTTCATATATGAACACCTCAAACTGCCATCCAAAGTAATGTCCTACATTTATTTTTTCTAACATTTCATTTTACCTCTGCTACATGCCAGGGGAAACCAGATGCTCCATGTGTTCTCTCCCTGAGTCATCTTTAACATCTCTGTACTACAAGAGGGGTGAAATAATATTTTAGTAATATTTATAAATCTATTTCTTTATCCTCCTGTATTTTTACCTATCTCTCTCCCTTATTCAGACAGATGATTTGAGGCAAGCTTTTTGCTCCAGAGAAGAAATCTGGCAAGATGAAACATAGAAAACCTTTCTTTTGTTCCAATTCCTCAGCCTCATGGTGAAAATGTTCTTGAGCAAATATGTAGTGGAGTATGGCCAAGAGCATCAAGAACAAAAGAATCATTTCCCTCTTGCTTTGCCACTTTTTCCTTACCCTGGAGTGGAGCAAAGAGAGTGTGCCAGTTTGATGTATTATGTCCCCCCAAACGCCATTATCTTTGATGCAATCTGGTGTGGGCAAACATTAGTGTTGATTAGATTTTGGAATCCTTTGGGTGTTTCCATGGAGAACTGATTCAATCAACTGTGGACAAGACCTTTGGCTGGATAATTTCCATGGAGGTGTTGCCCCACCCATTCAGGGTGGGTCTGAATTAAATTACTGGAGCACTATATAAGCTCAGACAGAAGGAGAAAGCTTGCTACAGCCAAGAGGAACACTTTGAAAAATGCACAGAAGCTGAGACAGGAACTGCAGTTTACAGAGACATTTTGAAGATGGCCATTGAAAGCAGACTCTTGTTCCAGAGAATCTAAGAGAGGACAAACACTCCAAGAGCAACTGAGAGTGACATTTTTGAGGAACTGCAGCCTAGAGAGGAACGTCCTGGGAGAAAGCCATTTTGAAACTGGAACTTTGGAGCAGACCCTAACCAGGTGCCTTCCCAGCTAACAGAGATTTTCCAGACACCATTGGCCATCCTCCAGTGAAGGTACTCTTTGTTGATGGATACTTTATGGCCTTAATACTGTAACTTTGCAACCAAATAAACCCCGTTTTATAAAAGCCAATCCATTTCTGGTGTTTTGTATTCTGGCACCATTAGCAAACTACAACATTGAGGACAGTTGCCTCATTTTCTATTGTCCTAGAAAGGTGGCAATCCCAAGAGAAGAGTAGATCTTGACAAGGACTTCTCAACCTGGGTGATTTTGACATTCTGGATTAAGTATTTCTTTGGAGGTCATGAGGGTGTCCTGTGCATTGTAGGCTGTTTAGCAGTATTACTGACTTCTACATGCTAGATGTTAACATATTACTCCCTACCCTTAATTGTGACAACCAAAAATGTGTTCGGAGGAGGTGGAGCAAAATTGCCCCCAGTAAGAACCACAGATCTGGACAGATGAGCAGAGAGATAGGACAATGGGCAGCCTCAAGACAGGCTTCCTGTGTCCATGCTGCTGGACTGGACTTTTGAGTCTGGTTCATTTTCTCTTCAGAATTATTGAAGACTAATTTAGGTTTACAACTTTCCAAGTACAACAAACTTCCAAGGAGATCAGCTCTGTGTTCAACATGCACCTGTTCTGTATCCTGGCCAGAAAAGCTTTAGCTTTCTCTAAAGACTGACCAACAGTGCTTTTCAAAGCATTTTTTTTTTTCCTAGTAGCTGACGTTAGATTACTAAGAAGGATATACATTTTTAAAGAGAATTGCTACATTGGACTCCAGAAAGTTTAAGATATAAAATTTTAACTGAGTTTTTCTGAAAACGTTGACTCAGTATTGATTGTCTAATCTAGTATTTTATTTGTTTTGATTATTTAAATGTAAGCAGTCCCTACTTCCCCCCAAAACATTTGATATTGCTAAAAATAAAAACCACTGTATAAAATAGCTGCATGAAAATGAAGATAAAACAGATAAGAGTTTGTTTGGAGGAAATGGGAAAATAACTGCACCACGAATTACAATTTAGTATTGCCCACCTGAGTTTCCTGGAAGATAGTGAAAGAAAAAAGAAAAATGAGGCATTATCAAAGTATCATCTCAGATTCAGAACAAACCGGGATTTATTCTTATGATGGTTCCTGAAGGCTAATGGGAGAAATGGATTTGGGCCTGTTAAGTTTTTTGAATCATTGCAATCACACTGTTGTCTATTTAGAAACAATAGGTTTATCCATTTACCCCTATCTTTGCTGTTATCTAAAAGTGCTATGAACCAACTGTTCTAAGTCATTTATTTACATCATACCTACAGGGTCTTTGTAGCTGATGAAAAAAAATTATGTTTTTTTTAAAAGCACTAAGACTTATTTTGTTCTATTTATTTATAATTAATTTTTATGGAATTTTATAAAAAAGGAATATGTGCATGGCACAAAGTTCAAAAGCATATTCATATAAAAAGTTAAAAATAAGTCAATTTCCTATCCCATCCCCATACTGCCTCCCAGTTTCCCTCCCCAGAGACAATCACTGTTATCAGCTACTGGTGTATCTTTCCAGAAATATTTTATGTGTAAACAATCATATATACATAAAATCTATTTATACGTATGGTATTGCATGATATATGAAATTCTAACCAATAGAAAAGCTGTAGGATTTTTTAAGTAAAAATTAACCTTGATTCATAAGCCAGATTTTACATATGACTCACATTTGACCATTTAAGCCATGGTCCTGCAACACATTAATCTGGAGTGTTCAAATAAGGATCCATTAAGACTGATGTGCCTTATTTTGTTGGTTTCTGCCTTAGCCTAGATTTCAGTGCTTCTATTTCCCTTTGAGTCACATCCATATGTCTTCTGGTGGCCATACATGGTATCTCACCTGTGTGCACAAATTAAGATTTCTTACCCCCCACTGATGAGATAGGCTTCAATCTGCTTCTTGATAGGGGTTTGATGAGGGCATGTGATCATTTCTTCTGCTGCTCACCATTAGCTCACTCCACCTCCCCACCCTACCTTCCTGGTAAGGGCCTCCTTTTCTGCCAGGCACAACTCTGGGCATCACTGCCCTACTGGAACTTGGTCTTTAGAGCCTTCAGCATCACAGAGCCATGACTACTGTGTTCTCTGCAGAACTGAGAAGATGCTGATTCAACTTTTGCCTCTTCATGGGTCTCTCTGCCAAAAAGCCTCCTTCTGGTGGCCTGGTCAGTCACTTAGCAACAGCACATGGGGTTCTATTTGTAATGGCAGTACAGAATAACCATCTACTTCTCCTGCATTGTGATTGGGCCTCACCTATGCATTTGCTTCTCTTTTCCCTAAAGAAGAGTGCTATCCACAGGGGTATATAGACCCTCTCGAACAAGCTCTTTATAGTTCTGCCTTACCAGGCTATTAGACAAGTCTAGACTTATTTGAAACTTGAAATAAATACCATTTACTCTCAAAAATAATTTCCAGAGGGAGGGTCAGATTTAGTTCATTCTCTAGGAAAGCTAATAAATAGCCAGGAATTGTCTGGAACAACTGTTTGGGGGACTTTGGAGACCAGACACACATCATACACCCACTAGGAAGGGCTAAGACTTATACATCACATCACAGAAGTGTAAGTAAATTCTCCTCACACTCTGGAGGCTGATTCCCCTCCCCCAGTGGCATGGCAGGCTGACTCAGAAATGCTCCTTGGTGGAAACAGAACACAACAAAATGAACAGCAGATCAACATTCCCTGTGGAGGAAGAGGGAAGAGAAAGCCTTTTCCTAGGGGTGAAACAACTGCACCAAAAAGAAGGGCAATCTCAAAAAACTTCCATAAAGGCAGGTCAAGAATCAGAAAAATAAGAGCTAAAAAATTCTGATCAGTTAAACAGAAGCTGTGCTAGAAGTCTAGAATAAGTGGAAATGAATGCCAAAGATCATTTAGAGAATAAAGTCAGCCAACCAAAAGAAAACCTTAGACAAAAGAGATAAAACAAACTCCAGAATAAACTAATCAAGAAAATGAGATACCTACACACCAGAATAAAGTCACAAGTCATAATAGAAAGCACAAAAATATGGCCCAGTCAAAGAAACAAACTAAAACTTCACATGAGATACATGAGTAGAAACAACTAATTAAAGATGTTCAAACAAATCTTCTAAATCCATTCAACAAGTAAAAGGAAAATGTAGAAAAAGAGATGAAGGTATAAAGAAACACTGGGTGACCATGAAAAAGAATTTGGAAACTTTCATTAAAAAATGACAGAATGCATGGGAATGAAAGGCACAACAGAAGAGATGCAAAACACAATGGTGACATACAACAGAAGATTTGAAGAAATGATTAATGAACTAGAGGACACAGCATCCAACAATCCTATGCACTAAAGTACAGATAGGGAAAACAATGGAAAAAAAAAAAATGAACACAGTCTGAGGGAATTGAATGACAACAGGAAGCACACAAATATATGTGTTATGTGTGTCCCAGAAAGAGAAGAGGGGGAGAAAGGTGCAGAAAGAATAATTGAGGAAATAATCACTGAAAATCTTCCAACTCTTATGAAAGACATAAAATTACCAGTCCAAGAAGTACAATGTACCCCAATAGATCCAAATATACCTACTCCAAGACACTGTCAAGATTGTCAAATGCCAAAGATAATGAGAGAATTCTGAAAGCAGCATGAGAAAAGCAATCCATCACATATAAAGGAAGATTGATAAGACTAAGTGTGGATTTCTCAACAAAATCATGGAGGTGAAAAGGCAGTGATATGATATACTTAAGATAATGAAAGAGAAAAACTGTCAACCAAGAATTCTATCTCCAGAAAAACTGTCCTTCAAAAATGAAGGAAAGTTTAAAATATTTACAGATAAACAGACACTGAGAGAGTTTGTGAATAAGAGACCTATTCTAGAAGAAATACTAAAGGGAGTGCTACAGGCTGATAGGAAAATACAGGAGAAAGAGTATGCTGGTTTGAATTTATTGTGTACCCCAGAAAAGCCATACTCTTTAATTCAATCTTGTGGGTAGAGGTATTTTGTTGGTGGGATCTTTTGATTAGTTGTTCCTATGGAGATGCATCCCACCCAATTGTGGGTGAGACCTTTTGATTAGATTATTTCCATGGAGATGTGACCATGCCCATCAAAGGTGGGTCTCAATTAGTTTACTGAAGTCCTTAAGAGAGCTCAGAGAGAGGTAGTTCAGAGCTGCCACAGACCCAGATTCTTGGAGATACAGACAGAAAAATATTTGGAGATGCTAAGCTAAGAGATAAAGCCCATAGTTTTCCCCAGAGAAGCTAAGTGAGAACCCATAGATGCTTAAAGAGAAAGCCACTGGAATAAGAAGCTGAAAGTAATGCAACCCAGGAGCAAAGGGCCAGCAGATGACAGCCACATGCCTTCCCAGGTGTAAGGCTGACAGAGGTGTTACAGACACCAGTGGCTTTCTTCAGTGAAGTTATCCTCATGTTGAGGCCTTAGTTTGGACAATTTTATGGCCTTAGAACTGTAAATTTGTGACCTAACCCCCACCCATTGTAAAAGCCAATCCGTTTCTGGTATTTTGCATTTTGGCAGGCTTAGCAAACCAGAACAGAGAAGTGGGGTGCTGTGATTTGCAAATACCAAAAATGCTGAAATGGTTTTATAAATAGATAAGGGGAAGATTTTGGAAGAATTGTAAGGAGCTTGATAGAAAAGGCTCAGATTGCTTTGAAGACACTGTTGGTAGAAATCTGGACTCTAAAGATACTTCTGACAATGTGTTCTAGTTTGCTAATGCTGCCAGAATGCAAAACACCAGAAATGGATTGGCTTTTATAAAAGGGGGTTTATTTGGTTGCACAGTTACAGTCTTAAGGCCATAAAGCATCCATCAACAAAGGGTACCTTCACTGGAGAAAGGCCATTGGCATCCAAACCTCTGTTAGCTGGGAAGACACATGACTGGCATCTGCTAGCTCTACCAGGTTGTGTTTCAAACTGGCATTCTCCAAAATGTCTGCATCAGCTTCCAATGGCCATCTTCAAAATGTTTGCCTCAGCTCCAGCTCACTGTGAGCTCCTTCTGTCTGATCTTATATGGTGCTCCAGTAAACTAAACAAGGCCCAAGCTCAATGGGCAGGGCCACACCTCTATGGAAATTATCCAACCAGAGTTATCACCTAAAGTTGGGTGGGTCACATCTCCATGGACACTGAACTAATAGGTTCCAACCCAATCCACACTAATATGTCTGCCCCCTCAAGAATACATTAAGGAATATGGCTTTTTCTGGGGGGCATAAATTTGCAAACCAGCACACAAGGCCTTAAGCAGGAAAGATGAATGTGTCATTGCAAACTGGAAGGAAGGTGATCATTATTTTAAAGTGGTGGAGAATTTGGCAAAATTGAGTCCTGGTGTCAGATGGAAGAGAGAATTTGAAAGTAATGAGCTGGGATACTTAGCTGAAGAGATTTCCAAGCTAAATATGGAAAATGCAGCCTGGTTTATCCTTAGAACTTATAGTAAAATTCTTATAGTAAAAGACCATTGGCCTTTCTACAATGAAGGTATTCTCTTGTCAATGCCTTAGTTTGGACACTTTTATGACCTCAGAACTGTAAGTTTGTGAACTAATAATCCCCCATTGTAAAAACTAATCCATTTATGGTATTTTGCATTACAGAATCCTTAGTAAACTGGAACAGAGAGGTTTGGAGAAGAATGTAGAAATGTAGGGTATCAGAAAGGGTAACTAAAGGGTAAAAAGAGAGAGAGAGAGAAAGACATGATATAAAATCTAAAGGACAAAATGATTGAAGAAGTAAAAAGCTGGAAAGAGGCATTTCACACAAACAACTACCAGAAAAGAGCAGAGGTAGCTATACTAGTATCAGAAAAATGAGACTTCAAATTGAAAAACATTTAAAAGAAACAAAGAAGGACACTATGTATTAATAAAAGGGACAATTCATAAAGAAGAAATAACAATCATAAATATTTATGCACTGAGCAAAAGTGCACCAAAATACATGAGGCACACTGACAAAAATGAAGGGAGAAGCAGACCCTCTGCAACAATATTCGGAGACCTCAATACACTTGTCTCATCAATGGATAGAACATTTAGACAGAGGATCAGTAAGGAAACAGAGATGTTGAATTGTATGATAAATGAACTAGACTTGACAGATATTTATAGAACACCACACCCCACAACTGCAGGATACACATTTTTCTCAAGTGCTCATGGACCATTCTCTAAGGTAAACCACATGCTGGGTCACAAAGCACATCTCAACAAGTTTAATGTAATACACCACACCAATAAATCAAGGGGAACACCAACATGATCATCTCAATTGATGCAGAAAAGGCATTTGATAAAACTCAGCATCTTTTCTTGATGAAAACACTTCAAAGTATATGAATAGAAGGAAACTTCCTCAATATGATAAAGAGAATATATGAAAAGCCCACAGCTAACATCATACTTAATGGGGAAAGACTGAAAGATCTCCCTCTAAGATCAGGAATAAGACAAGGAAGCCCACTGTTACCACTGTTACTCAACATTTTTCTGAAAGTTCTAGCTAGAGCAATTAGGCAAAAAAAAAAAAAAAAGAAAAAAAAAAAAAGAAAACAAAACAAAAAGAAAGAAAGTCATCCAAATTTCAAAAAGGAGTAAAACTTTCATTGTTTGCAGATGGTGTGATCCTATATGTAGAAAATCACCCCCAATCTTTAGCAAAGCTCCTAGAGCTAATAAATAAGTTCAGCAAAGTATCAGCATACAGGATTAACATGCAAAAATCAGTAGTATTTTTATACACTAGTAATAAGCAATCTGAAGGGGAAATCAAGAAAAAATTCCACTTATAATAGCAACCAAAAGAACAAATATCTAGGAATAAATTTAACCTAGGACATAAAGGAACTATACAGAGAAAGCTACAAACATTGCTAAAAAAAATCAAGGAAGACTTACGTTAATGGAAGGACAGGCTATGTTCATGAATATGAAGATTAAATATAGTTAAGATGTGAATTCTACCCAAATTGACTTATAGAATCTTTTCAATACCAATCAAAATCCCAATAACTTACTTTTCAGAAATTGAAAAACCAATCATTAAATTTATTTGGAAGGGGAGGGTGCCTCAAATAGCTGAAAATATCTTGAGAATGAAAAATGAAGTAGGAGGTCTCACACTACTTGACTTTGAAGCATAAAACAAAGCTACAGTGGTCAAAACAGCATGGTACTGGCATAAAAGATAGATATACTGAGTAACGATATCAAATTGAGTGCTCAGAAAGAGACCCTCTCATCTATGGACAATTGTTTTTGATAAGGTGGCCAAATCAACTCAACTGGGATAGAACAACCTCTTCAACAAATGGTGCTAGGACAACTGGATATCCATTTCCAAAAGAATGAAAGAGGACTCCTATCTCACATACAAAAAGATTAACTCAAAATAGATCAAATATTTAAACATTAGAGCTAAGACCATAAAAATTTTAGAAGAAAATATAGGGAAATATTTTAAAGATCTTGTGATATTAGGTAATTTCCTGGACCTTGCACCCAAAGCACAAGCAATGAGAGAAGAAATAGATAAACGGCATCTCCTCAAAATTGAATACTTTGGTGCATCAAAGGACTTTGTCAAGAAGGTAAAAAGGCAGCCTATACAATGAGAGACAATATTTGGAAACCACATAGTGGATAAGTGTTTAATATCCAGAATATATAAAGAGAACCTACAATTCAACAACAAAAAGACAAAGAACTCAATTAAACAATGGGCAAAAGACATATATAGATACTTTTCTGAAGTGGAAATACAAATGGTTCAAAAGTACATAAAAAGGTGTTCAGCTTCAGTAGCTATTAGGGAAATGTAAATTAAAACTGCAATGAGAAATCATCTCTCATCTACGAGAATGGCCACTATTGAAAAAAAAAAAAAAAAAACAGAAAACTACAAGTGCTGGAGAGAATGTGGAGAAATAGGTACACTTATTCACTGTTTGTGGGACTGTAGTATGGTGAAGCCACTCTGGATGGCAGTTTAGCAGTTCCTCGGGAAGCTAAGTATAGAATTGCCCTGTGGTCCAGCAGTCCCATTACTAGGCACATAATCATAAAAACTGAAAGCAGGGACACAAACAGACATATGCACACCAATGTTCACAACAACATTATTCACAATTGCCAATAGATGGAAACAGCCCAAATGTTCCTCAACTGATGAGTGGATAAACAAGTTGTGGTATAGACATATGATGGAATATCGTACAGCTATAAGATGGAATAAAGTCATGACTCATGCAACAATATGGATGATTGCTGAGGGCATTATGTTGAGTGAAATAAGCCAGAAACAAAAGGACAAATACTGTGTGGTGTCACTAACCATGAGCTAACTATAATGAGCAAACTCTGAGAGTTAAATTGGAGAGCACAGGTTATCAGGAGATAGAAAGAGAGCAGAGATTGAGCAATTGCTTCTTAAGACATACAGAATCTTCAATAAGTTTGATTGTAAAGGTTCAGTAATGGAGAGCATGATAATGTGTGATGGTAACACAATACTGTGAGTGTAATTTTAAAATCTGAGTGTGAGTATGGTTAAAAATAGTAAGGCTAGAGTCGTGTATGTTACCAGAAAGGCAAGATAGAGGATAAAAACTGGGACTGTATAATTTAGCAAAACTATTACAAGTGTTATTAATGTGAAGAAAATGAAAAAAATACAATTAATGCAAACTTAGGTCTATAGTTAACAGTAACATTGTGATAGTCTTTCGTTAATTTTAACAAAGGCAATATACCAAAGCTAAATGTATATAAGAGGATATAATGGAGGGGCATGGAATTTTTTTCCTTCTTTTTCTTCCCTTATTTCTTTTCAAAAGAAATAGGAATGTTCTCGTATAGACTGTGGTGGTGAATGCATAACTATGTGATCATACCAGAAGCAATTTACTGTTCACTTAGGAAGGATTGTATGGTGTGTGAATAAAACTGTTAAAAAAATAAACAGATTGAAAGGGATTGTTTAAAGGCATGTATCCCACAGATCAGCACACAAATAAATAGGTGCCTGCATGATATACTTCTAAGGTATTACACTGGTACAGAGAGCTGACAACAGAGTGATATATGGGAAGAATCTACCTATTGCATACCAGGGACTATAATTAATAGGAATACCTTACTAGTACCACAGAAATACTAGGGACAAATAATTAAAGGCTGAAAAGATCTGTGGGGGTTTTGGGTCATTAGAATTGTTTACAATGGAGAGTGATGAGGATTGTACAACTAAGTGATGATAATGTGAGATATCGATTATCATGGGAGAACATATGCTATGTGAAATTAGGAACCCCCTGTTTTATAAATCAAGCCCTTGATCTTGAAGCTTGCTCTTGTGAAACTCATGGTTGTAAAGGGGAAGATAAACCAACCTATAATTCCTATAATTATGCCTAGGAGTCAACTCCAGAGAGCCTCTCTTGTTGCTCAAATGTGGACTTTCTCTTTTTAAGCCCAACTCTGCAAGTAAATTCATCACCAACCCCCTGACATAGGACAGGATCCCCGAGGTAAGTGAGTCTCCCTGGTGACTTGGACATGGATTCCAGAAATGAGCCTGACCCTGGCATAGAGAGGTGAGAATTCCTTTTTGAACAAAAGGGAGAAAACAAAGGCAACACAATAAGGTTTCAGTGGCTAAGAGATTTCAAATAGAGTTGAGAGGCTGTCCTGAAGGTTATTCCTATGCAAGCTTCAGCCAGATATCCCATATGGTTACAGTACAATAAGTCCAAATCAACAGTAGTCCCCCAAACCCTAAAGAATATCTGCATCCTTGTCTGAGATGCTATAAAAGTTTTGCTCACTGAGTTTATTCCTCAAAAACAAATTCTCCAGAGAGCTCCTATGCCAGTTAAGCCCCCAAACCCAGGGGCAACAGCCTTTCCAAGAACATCATCCAGTTGCATTCCTTTTTCCCATAATATTGACTCCCCTTTTCAACATGAACAAATTAGGGTGGTCACTGCCTAGACATCCCTGAAGATTGGGAAAGTGGTTAAACTAGAGGAAGGAGTAGCAACAGATAAGATAGAATTTAACAAAGAATTATGAGTACTGAATCTCTACATAATTTTCTTTTTCTTAGTTGCTAGGGTATTAGAATAGCTAGAAGGAAAGAACTGAAATGGCAGAACTGTATCCCATAACAGTCTTTGAAATTTGTTGTATAGTGGCTTGTTAAATTCTAATTTGAAAGGTATCACTCTTTACATATATGTTGTATTTCACAATAAGGAAATAACTGAAACTGTGGAACTGTAACTCATAACATTCTTTGAAATTTGCTCTCTAACTTCTTGTTAAATTGCATTTGGAATGTTATCACTTCTATGTAAATATGCTATATTCTACAATAAAAAAATAAAAATAAAATAAAAATAAAAATAATTTTAAAAACCCAGAAAATTACGAGTGCTAGAGGAGATGTGGAGAAAGAGGTATACCTATTCACTGTTGGTCGGAAAGTGGAATTGTGCAGCCCCTCTGGAGAGCAGTGTGGCAGTTCCTCAGGAAATTGGCATGGAGTTGCCATGTTATCTGGCAATCCCTTTACTAGGTATATGCCCAGAAGAACTGAAAGCAGGGATGTGAGCATTTTCACACTGGTGTTTATGGTGGCAATATTCATGATTTTCAATGGATGCAGGTGGCCCAAGGGTACATTGACTGATGAGTGGAAGGGCAAACTGTGGTGTATACATATGATGGAATATTGTGCAACTACAGAAAGGAATGAAGTCATGAGACATGCGACGAGGTGAATGAACCTTGAGGACATTATGTTGAGCAAAATAAGCTAGAAACAAATGGACAAGTATTGTATGGTCTCTCTATGATATTGTCTGTATGTTAAAACTTCAACATCTGTGTGAGATCAAATGAAGAGATTATTATTTTGTTCATAGTTTAATTTCTTGATAGTACATTATCTATTTTAACATGTCTGGTCAGTTTATTTAAACAACCTAATGACATGGAGCCTAGAAAAGGGAATGAGATCTTGTTATTCCATACAGGTAAATGTGAAATCTTGATACTTTCCAGAGTCTTTTGGGCAGAAAATAAAGTATTTGCAAAGTCCCTGGGGGACTGGAGAAAAAATGTGGAACTATTAAACTTCCTTACCTGAGGAACTCCTGATATTCTCTCAAGCATTAGGAACTCCCAATTTAATACGTCAAGCCTTCAATCTTGAGGCTTGTCCTTTTGAGACTTATTTCTATAATGTCAAAGGTAAGTCTGCTTATAATTATGCCTAGGAGTCATACCCAGAGAAACTCTTCTGTCGCTCGGATATGGCCTGTCTCTCTGAGCCACTCTACAAATGAATTCACTGCCCTCCCCACCCCCCACACATGGGACATGACTTCCAGGGGTGTGAATCTCCCTGGAAATGTGGAACATGACTCCCAGGGATGAGCCTGGCCTTGGCATTGTGAGTTTGACAATGCCTTCTTTTTTTTTTTTTTTTTTTTTTTGAGGTGTTTTTTTGCCCTGTCTCACCTAGTCGCCATCTTAGGTTCTCCCCATTGCATTTTTTTTTTAATATTCATTTTATTGAGATATATTCACATACCACGCAGTCATACAAAACAAATCGTACTTTCGATTGTTTACAGTACCATTACATAGTGGTACATTCATCACCCAAATCAATCCCTGACACCTTCGTTAGCACACACACAAAAATAACAAGAATAATAATTAGAGTGAAAAAGAGCAATTGAAGTAAAAAAGAACACTGGGTACCTTTGTCTGTTTGTTTCCTTCCCCTATTTTTCTACTCATCCATCCATAAACTAGACAAAGTGGAGTGTGGTCCTTATGGCTTTCCCAATCCCATTGTCACCCCTCATAAGCTACATTTTTATACAACTGTCTTCGAGATTCATGGGTTCTGGGTTGTAGTTTGATAGTTTCAGGTATCCACCACCAGCTACCCCAATTCTTTAGAACCTAAAAAGGGTTGTCTAAAGTGTGCATAAGAGTGCCCACCAGAGTGACCTCTCGGCTCCTTTTGGAATCTCTCTGCCACTGAAGCTTATTTCATTTCCTTTCACATCCCCTTTTTGGTCAAGAAGATGTTCTCCGTCCCACGATGCCAGGTCTACATTCCTCCCCAGGAGTCATATTCCACATTGCCAGGGAGATTCACTCCCCTGGGTGTCTGATCCCACTTAGGGGGGAGGGCAGTGATTTCACCTTTCAAGTTGGCTTAGGTAGAGAGAGAGGGCCACATCTGAGCAACAAAGAGGCATTCGGGAGGAGGCTCTTAGGCACAACCATAGGGAGGCCTAGCCTCTCCTTTGCAGCAACCGTCTTCCCAAGGGTAAAACCTGTGGTAGAGGGCTCAACCCATCAAACCACCAGTCCCCTATGTCTGTGGTCATGTTAGCAACCATGGAGGTGGGGTAGGCGAATACCCCTGCATTCTCCACAGGCTCCTCAAGGGGGCACTACATCTTTTTTTTTTTCCTTGTTTTTGTTTTTTTTTTTTTTTTACTTTCCCTTCTTTTTTAAATCAACTGTATGAAAAAAAAAAAGTTAAAAAGAAAACAAACATACAATAAAAGAACATTTCAAAGAGACCATAACAAGGGAGTAAGAAAAAGACAACTAACCTAAGATAACTGCTTAACTTCCAACATGTTCCTACTTTACCCGAAGAAAGTTACCTAATATAGCAACATTTCTGTGAACTTGCTCCTACTATATCCATCAGAAATTAACAGACTATAGTCATTCCTGGGCATCCCCAGAACGTTAAATAGCTTATCTGTTCTTCTTGGATTATTGTTCCCCCTTCCTTAATTGCTCTCTACTGCTAGTTCCCCTACATTCTACATTATAAACCATTTGTTTTACATTTTTCAAAGTTCACATTAGTGGTAGCATATAATATTTCTCTTTTTGTGCCTGGCTTATTTCGCTCAGCATTATGTCTTCAAGGTTCATCCATGTTGTCATATATTTCACGAGATTGTTCCTTCTTACTGCCGTGTAGTATTCCATAGTGTGTATATACCACATTTTATTTATCCACTCATCTGTTGAAGGACATTTGGGTTGTTTCCATCTCCTGGCAATTGTGAATAATGCTGCTATGAACATTGGTGTGCAGATATCTGTTCGTGTAACTGCTTTCCGATCTTCCGGGTATATCCCGAGAAGTGCAATCGCTGGATTGAATGGTAACTCTATATTTAGTTTTCTAAGGAACTGCCAGACTGACTTCCAGAGTGGCTGAACCATTATACAGTCCCACCAACAATGAATAAGAGTTCCAATTTCTCCACATCCCCTCCAGCATTTGTAGTTTCCTGTTTGTTTAATGGCAGCCATTCTAACCGGTGTTAGATGGTATCTCATTGTGGTCTTAATTTGCATCTCTCTAATAGCTAGTGAAGCTGAACATTTTTTCATGTGTTTCTTGGCCATTTGTATTTCCTCTTCAGAGAACTGTCTTTTCATATCTTTTGCCCATTTTATAATTGGGCCGACTGTACTATTGTCATTGAGTTGTAGGATTTCTTTATATATACAAGATATCAGTCTTTTGTCAGATACATGGTTTCCAAAAATTTTTTCCCATTGAGTTGGCTGCCTCTTTACCTTTTTGAGAAATTCCTTTGAGGTGCAGAAACTTCTAAGCTTGAGGAGTTCCCATTTATCTATTTTCTCTTTTGTTGCTTGTGCTTTGGGTGTAAAGTCTAGGAAGTGGCCGCCTAATACAAGGTCTTGAAGATGTTTTCCTGTATTATCTTCTAGGAGTTTTATGGTACTTTCTTTTATATTGAGATCTTTGGTCCATTTTGGGTTAATTTTTGTGTAGGGGGTGAGGTAGGGGTCCTCTTTCATTCTTTTGGATATGGATATCCAACTCTCCCAGCCCCATTTGTTGAAAAGACCATTATGGCTCAGTTCGGTGACTTTGGGGGCCTTATCAAAGATCAGTCGGCCATAGATCTGAGGGTCTATCTCTGAATTCTCAATTCGATTCCATTGATCTATGTGTCTATCTTTGTGCCAGTACCATGCTGTTTTGGCAACTGTGGCTTTATAATAAGCTTCAAAGTCAGGGAGTGTAAGTCCTCCCACTTCGTTTTTCTTTTTTAGAGTGTCTTTAGCAATTCAAGGCATCTTCCCTTTCCAAATAAATTTGATAACTAGCTTTTCCAAGTCTGCAAAGTAGGTTGTTGGAATTTTGATTGGGATTGCATTGAATCTGTAGATGAGTTTGGGTAGAATTGACATCTTAATGACATTTAGTCTTCCTATCCATGAACATGGAATATTTTTCCATCTTTTAAGGTCCCCTTCTATTTCTTTTAGTAGAGTTATGTAGTTTTCTTTGTATAGGTCTTTTACATCTTTGGTTAAGTTTATTCCTAGGTACTTGATTTTTTTAGTTGCTATTGAAAATGGTATCTTTTTCTTGAGTGTCTCTTCAGTTTGTTCATTTCTAGCATATAGAAACATTACTGCCTTATGTGCATTAATCTTGTATCCCGCTACTTTGCTAAATTTGTTTATTAGCTCTAGTAGCTGTATCATCGATTTCTCAGGGTTTTCTAGATAAAAGATCATATCATCTGCAAACAATGAGAGTTTTACTTCTTCTTTTCCAATTTGGATGCCTTTTATTTCTTTGTCTTGCTGGATTGCCCTGGCTAGCACTTCCAGCACAATGTTGAATAACAGTGGTGATAGCGGGCATCCTTGTCTTGTTCCTGATCTTAGAAGGAAGGCTTTCAGTCTCTCACCATTGAGAAATATGCTGGCTGTGGGTTTTTCATATATGCTCTTTATCATGTTGATGAAGTTTCCTTCAATTCCTACCTTTTGAAGTGTTTTTATCAAAAAGGGATGTTGGATTTTGTCAAATGCTTTTTCAGCATCTATTGAGATGATCAATTGATTTTTTCCTTTTGACTTGTTAATGTGTTGTAATACATTGATTGATTTTCTTATGTTGAACCATCCTTGCATGCCTGGAATAAACCCCACTTGGTCATGGTGTATGATTTTTTTTAATGTGTTTTTGGATTCGATTTGCAAGTATTTTGTTGAGGATTTTTGCATCTATATTCATTAGGGAGATTGGCCGGTAGTTTTCCTTTTTTGTAGCATCTTTGCCTGGTTTTGGTATGAGATTGATGTTAGCTTCATAAAATGAGTTAGGTAGTGTTCCATGTTCTTCAATGTTCTGAAAGAGTTTGAGAAAGATTGGTGTCAGTTCTTTCTGGAAAGTTTGGTAGAATTCCCCTGTGAAGCCATCTGGCCCTGGGCATTTATTTGTGGGAAGATTTTTGATGACTGATTGGATCTCTTTGCTTGTGATGGGTTGGTTGAGGTCTTCTATTTCTTCTCTGGTCAGTCTAGGTTGTTCATATGTTTCCAGGAAATTGTCCATTTCCTCTACATTATCCAATTTGTTGCCATACAGTTGTTCATACTATCCTCTTATAATTTTTTTAATTTCTTCAGGATCTGAAGTTATGTCACCTTTTTCATTCATTATTTTGTTTATATGGGTCTTCTCTCTTTTTGATTTTGTCAGTCTAGCTAGGGACTTGTCAATCTTGTTGATCTTCTCAAAGAACCAAATTTTGGTGATATTTATCCTCTCTATTGTTTTTTTGTTCTCTATGTCATTTATTTCTGCTTTAATCCTTGTTATTTCTTTTCTTCTACTTGGTTTAGGATTGGTTTCTTGTTCATTTTCTAGCTTCTTCAGTTGATCCATTAGTTCTTTGATTTTGGCTCTTTCTTCCTTTTTAATATATGCGTTTAGTGCTATAAATTTCCCCCTCAGCACTGCTTTTGCTGCATCCCATAGGTTTTGGTATGTTGTGTTCTCATTTTCATTCGTCTCTATATATTTAGCAATTTCTCTTGCTATTTCTTCTTTAACCCACTGATTGTTTAGCAGTGTGTTGTTTAACCTCCAGGTATTTGTGAATTTTCTAAGTCTCTGATGGTTATTGACTTCTAATTGTATTCCATTGTGGTCAGAAAATGTGCTTTGAATAATTTCAATCTTCTTAAATTTATTGAGGCTTGTTTTATGTCCCAGCATATGATCTATTCTGGAGAAAGTTCCGTGAGCACTAGAAAAGTATGTGTATCCTGGTGATTTGGGATGTAATGTCCTGTAGATGTCTGTTAAATCTAATTCATTTATCAGATTGTTTAGGTTTTCAATTTCCTTATTGGTCTTCTGTCTGGTTGATCTATCTATAGGAGAGAGTGATGTGTTGAAGTCTCCCACAATTATTGTGGGAACATCAATTGCTTCCTTTAGTTTTGCCAGTGTTTCTCTCATGTATTTTGTGGCACCTTGATTGGGTTCATAGACATTTACGATTGCTATTTCTTCTTGCTGAATTGCCCCTTTTATTAGTATGTAGTGGCCTTCTTTGTCTCTCAAAACATCCCTGCATTTAAAGTCTATTATATCTGAGATTAAAATTGCTACACCTGCTTTCTTTTGGCTGTAGCTTGCATGAAATATTTTTTTCCATCCTTTCACTTTCAGTTTCTTTGTGTCCCTGTGTCTAAGATGAGTCTCTTGTATGCAACATATTGATGATTCATTTTTTTTGATCCATTCTGCGAATCTATATCTTTTAACTGGGGAGTTTAATCCATTTACATTCAACGTTATAACCATGAAGGCATTTCTTGAATCAGCCATCTTATCCTTTGGTTTATGTTTGTCATATTTTTCCCCTCTGTCTATTAATATCCTTTATTGTACCCATACCGAATCTCTTTAGTACTGAACCTTTCTCCAAGTCTCTCTGTCCTTTCTTTGTTTCTCTGTCTGTAGGGCTCCCTTGAGTATCTCCAGTAGGGCAGGTCTCTTGTTAGCAAATTCTCTCAGCATTTGTTTGTCTGTGAAAAATTTAAGTTCTCCTTCAAATTTGAAGGAGAGCTTTGCTGGATAAAGTATTCTTGGCTGGAAATTTTTCTCACTCAGAATTTTAAATATATCGTGCCACTGCCTTCTTGCCTCCATGGTGGCTGCTGAGTAGTCACTACTTAGTCTTATGCTGTTTCCTTTGTATGTGGTGAATTGCTTTTCTCTTGCTGCTTTCAGAACTTGCTCCTTCTCTTCTGTGTTTGACAGTGTGATCAGTATATGTCTCGGAGTGGGTTTATTTGGATTTATTCTATTTGGAGTTCGCTGAGCATTTATGATTTGTGTATTTATGTTGTTTAGAAGATTTGGGAAGTTTTCCCCAACAATTTCTTTGAATACTCTTCCTAGACCTTTACCCTTTTCTTCCCCTTCTGGGACACCAATGAGTCTTATATTCGGACGTTTCATATTATCTATCATATCCCTGAGGTCCATTTTGATTTTTTCAATTTTTTTCCCCATTCTTTCTTTTATGCTTTCATTTTCCATTCTGTCATCTTCCAGGTCACTGATTCATTGTTCAACTTCCTCTAGTCTTGTACTATGAGTGTCCAGAATCTTTTTAATTTGGTCAACAGTTTCTTTAATTTCCATAAGATCATCCATTTTTTTATTTAGTCTTGCAATGTCTTCTTTATGCTCTTCTAGAGTCTTCTTGATTTCCTTTGTCTCCCGTACTATGGTCTCATTGTTCATCTTTAGTTCTTTGAGTAGCTGCTCTAGGTGCTGTGTCTCTTCTGGTCTTTTGATTTGGGTGCTTGGGCTTGGGTTATACATATCGTCTGGTTTTTTCATGTGCTTTATAATTTTCTGTTGTTTTTGGCCTTGTGGCATTTGCTGAACTTCATAGGGTTCTTTTAGGATTTGTAGACCAATTGAAGTCCTTATCTCTGATTTATCAGATCTACAGCTTCGTGGAGTACACTTTCTCTAACTAACCAGCAGGTTCTCCTGTTTAGCCTTTTTGGTGAGTGGGGGAGTGAGTCTTGTGGGGTCCAATTGGTGTACCAAGCTTGCGTGTGTAGTTGGTGTTGCCTGCCCTGTATATGGGGCGTTTTTCTGGGCAGTCAGGGGTGGGGGGTGGCTCTAACAATCAAATCTCCCTGGTGATCCTAGAGTTTTAAAGCTGCTGCAATAGTCTAATCCTTCAGTTCAGTCCTACCACAGTTTGTCTCTGCCACTGACCCACAAGTCCTTGGTATTGGCGTATGGCTCCTGAGACTTGCAAGTGGGCCCCTCTTCCAGGCCGTGCACCCTGGGTCCTCTGTTGAGGGATGACTGTGCTATGTCACAGGTGAGTGCCGTCCCCCCAGGGCAGTTCTGGGCTGCTGGGCTGTGTAGGGAGGCTCCCAGTCTGCTGAAATGATGGCTGAATGGGTCTTTGTTAATTCACACTGCTCTACCTTCCCAACTCTGGGACAATCAGCTGAGGTTGCAGGGAAGGCTAATGTCCACGCCCAGTTTTGTGGTGTGTGCCTGTTATTTGAGGCACTTCCGTCACACTGGGTTGTCTGGGGCAGTTCTGGGCTATGGGGCTGGCGATGGGCAGGAGTGTTTCCTGTCCACCAGGATGATGGCTGTGAGCGGACACCCCCCTTTTCTTGGGAAGTTGTGGTGTTTAGTGAATTTTCTCAGCCACTGGATTATTGGGTTTTGTCTCAGAGTACTTTTAGTTCTGCTCTTGACTTGACCTGCCCAAATTGCAAGTCTTTGAAGCTTTCTGTATTGGGCTTCTTAGAGTAATTGTTTTAGAAAAAGAAAAAAGGATTAAAAAAAAAAAAAGGCTCTCCTCAGAGATCTAATGGGTTATTGAAATGCTAAGAGACAAAGCAACCAGGGCCATTAAGGAAAGGTCCACAGGGCAGAGAGATCAGCTTTTCTTCGGGATTTGCATATGCGCCTCAGGGCCTGAGCTCAGGCTTGAGCTCTGCCCTTCCCCTTTCTATGTTCACCAGAACTCCAAAAATCCTCCGCTTTTATTTTGGAGTTTTTCGTGTTGTTTTTTTTCTCTATGCCTGTCTCCTCTCTGCTGGGCTGGCTGCTCTCAGATTCTCTGGTGTCTCGTCTCAGTCTATCTATGGTTTGAGTTTGGATCAGTAGAATGAGTTTCCGATAAGGGCTGCCACTGCAGTTCTCCCTTCTCCTTCCCGGAGCTGACAGCCCCTCCTCCCCCGGAACTGAGCCTGGCAGGGAGGGGTGCGGGTCCCCTGGCTGCAAAAACTTACAGATTTCGCTGATCTCAGCAGTTCCACGTTTTCATGAGTGTTGTATGAAGTATGCCCAAAGTCAGATTGCTCTGTGGTGTCCAGTCCACGCAGTTCCTGGCTTTCTACCTACTTTCCTGGAGGAGTAACTAAAACATACAGCTCACCAGTCTGCCATCTTGCCCCGCCTTGACAGTGCCTTCTTGACCAAAAGTGGGGAAAGAAATGAAACAAAATAAAGTTTCAATGGCTAAGAGATTTCAGAGTTGAGAAGTCATTCTAGAGGTCACTCTTATGGAAGCTTCAGCCAGATATTGCAAATTGCCCCAGTATGTCAAATCTCAACCAGTGGTATTCCTGAAAACCCTAAATAATTCCCTGAGCTCTACTTAAGTCTCTTTAAAAGTTTTGCCTATTAAGTTTATTTTTTTTAGAAACTTAAAGCCTCCAGAGTGTTCCTAAGCCAGAAAAGCCCTTAAACACAGAGGTACCAATCTCTCTAAGAAAATCAACCAATTTCACCCTTCTACCCCATAATGTTGACACCCCATTTCAGCATGAAGAGCTCAGAGTGGGCATTGCCCAGATATCCCTGAAGATTGAGAAAATGATCAAATGAGAGGAAGGAGTTATAACAGAGAAGTTAGAATTTAACAAATGATTTTGACTATTGACTCATTATAAGGATGTTTCTTTTTAGTTTTATTGTATTAGAGTAGCCAGAAAGAAATACCTGCAAATGTGGAACTGTGTAATCCAGGAGCCTTGATCTTTGATTATAATTGTATAACTATATACCTTTTATCTTTTGACAATGTGATTGTAAAAACCTTGGGACTGGCACCACCTTTATACAGTGTATGAGTGGATGAGTAATAAAATAAAGACATGCATGTAAAACATAAATAATAGGTTGGGAATATGGGGGAAAATACCCCACATAAACTATGGGCAATAGTTAACAGTACTACTTTTATAATCTTTCATCAATTGTAACAAATTAACTACTGTTCAAAAAATAGTAGAATTACACAAAGTGCTATCATCAAGTGTAACAAATTTTCCACACCAATGCAAGTGTTGGTGGTGGGGTAGTGTATGGCAATCCTGTAATTTATGCATGATTTTTCTGTAAACCCCAAACTTCCATAAAAAAAAAAATTTAAACTAACTTTCCCAATTACGTATACAAATGACCTCCTTCCACTAACCTATGCTTCAGTTGTTTTCTTCTCCCTTTCTGTTTCCTTTCCTAGTACTATATGAAAAGGGAAAAGAAGAGAACAATCCACAGTAGCTTTGGACCCTCCTCCTCACTTCCTCTCTCACCTTCAGTTAAATCTTTGTTAGTTGCTATCTTTTATTGACATGTACAGTGTTTGGTCTAACTCTGACTTACTTTTTGCTATAGCTAGATAAGTTTTATTGTTATGTACACACTTTATTGCTGTTGTACACATAGCCTTAGGATGTCTTTGCTTCCAGGATAGTCTAATGTGGCATTTCTCAGTTATTTGTCTATGCATCCTTTCAAAATCATAACATTTTGTTGGGAGGCTAGCTAGAGTGTGAGTTATAATGAATGCAACTAACAATACTAAACCCAGCATACAAACTTCTACTTTTAAAAATTTTGTATTAAGGTTGGAACATATTTTGGTGATCTTCTATTTTTTTTTTTTTATTTTAGAGGTATCCAATGAGTATGTTTTCTTCCCCTTCATGTTCACTTCTAGACTTCCACCCCCCAAATTTAGCTGTAAGTTCATAGCCCCAGGAATAGAGAGTTCCATCTAGAACAAAGGGTTCTTTTCAGCTATGCTTCACAGCTGAATTTTTAAGTCATGGAAAAACAGTAGTGTCCATTCCATATAAAAATCAGTTCTATTAGACAAGGTAATCGTGTGGAGATAATATAAATCCCATCTCTTCTGCCTTGAGAGAATGGAGGAAAAAGAATGGAATGGAGGGATGCCACATGTATTCTGACTTCTGTTTCTTGAGTACATACTAGAGGGAGAAGCTAAGTTAGCTATGTTGATAAGAAAACACAAGTAAATGAAGAATTGTTGCTTAGCATCTTTTTGAAGGACATGAGTGCAAATGGAGACCCACACAAGGTATGCTAAATATTTAAAGGCTATAATATAAATATATATATATATATTTTTTTTTCCACAGTACTCTTTATTTACAAGTGAGTTAACAGGAGGTTGAAACTCCCCCCATGAATTAAACACACAAGCACACACACACACACACAGAAACACACAATGCATTTACACCATTCTTCAGAGGTAAATCCAGCCTTGGAATGGGAGGAGGAGTGGACAGAAGGCGACAGCCCTGGGATGAAGGAACTAGGCTGCTCACTCTCTTCAGGTACAGACAGAAGGGAGAGGAAATTATAAAAAAAAGAAACTGGGAGGTGTCTTAGAGGTCAAAAGTCAGAGGAGCAGGGGAAAGATCTGGAAACTGACAAAGAGCTCTTACATCATGTGGATATGTCACTTCTTTCCTCCCTGCTCCCCTCTGAGGTGCTAGGGCTGGGGGACCCTCCCCAGCTACCCCCATGGCCACCATAAGCCCCTCAGAGTGCAGCAATGGCTTTGGCAGCCATCTGGCAGCCCAGGGGCAGTCTGAGTTCCATGATGGCCAGGGTCACCCTGAGGCTGGACATGGCTGACACCTTCACCAGTTCTGACACCATGGTGAAGGGCATGAACTTCAGGATGCTGCTGTGTCTTCCCTGCTCCAGACAGTCCACACACTCCTCCATGAACCACTGCACAAACTAAGTGTGGGAGCCAGTGGTCCATGAACCCAGGAGGAAGGAAATGAGCAAGAAGACGTTGGCCAAGACTCGGTTCAGAGGGTCTCTCATGTTGACCATGTGGAGCTGGGAGGCTGAGAAGGAACCATTCATGGACCAGTTGGTGGGGCTCAAAAGGATGTTGGCATCTTCCTCGTTGGAGCTCAGCAGTCGCATCAGCTTGGGTGGCTGTATGTTGCCCAGGGGAAAGAGGCTGATGTAATCCTCAATGTCTTCGTGGTGTCTCTTCTTTTGGTGGGAGGAGACCTGTCCCTTGTGGGAGGAGTAGGAACTCAGGGCACAACACACAGCCAGCTTGGCAAGAGTAGTGCCAGGAGGTGGGGGGGGGTGTCCATTTATATATAATATAAATATAAATAATACATGAATAATAACAACAAATCATTAAATCAAATGTGTTCTATTTCTAACCTTCACCACAACCAGGAATAACATGTTTTAATTTCTAAATTCCTTGGAATTGTGTATCAGACCAAGGTAATGTAGGAGGAGTGAGCTCCAGCCTGCATCCAACCTCTTTCTCTTCTGCCCAACATTCTGGCTCCTTCACCTTCTCCAAGGGACCTCATACAATGCTTGAGGGCACCTTTGCTCACATATCCAAACTTTGTTCAGTCCTCCTAACTACCCTCCCCTTGAACACCTCTCAGACCTAGGGTTGTGTATTAGTTTATGTTTCACAAAAAAAAAAAAAAATGCCACAAACTTAGCAGCTTCAAACACCCACATTTATCATCTCGTGGATTCTTTGGGTCAAGAGTCCAGGCATGGCCTAGCTGGGTCCTCTGCTTAGGGTCTTAAAAGACTGCAAATAAAGTGTCAGTCTAGCAGTTTTCCCATCTGAGGCTTGACTGGGGAAGAATCTGCTTCCAAGCTCCCAAAAGATGCTGGCAAACTTCATTTTCTTGAGACTGTGGGATTCATGGCTTCTTGCTTCTTCAAAGAAAACAAGGAGAACAAGACTGTAGCAGAAGTCTACTAGCAAAACCAAGTCTTATATAACCTAACATAATCATAGAAATGACTTAGCATCATCTTTGCCATGTAACGTACTGTAACAACAAAAATGATATCCCACTGCCTTTGTATATTCTATTAGTTAGAAGCAGTCCCACTCACATTGAAGGTGAAGGGATTATACAAAGGTGTGAAGAACAGGAGGTAGGAAATGAAAGAGGACCCAATGAGTGCAACTAACAATACTAAACCCAGCATACAAACTTGAACTCAACATAGATCAAAGATCTCAATATAAGAGACAGTATCATAAAACTCCTAGAAGATAATGTAGGGAAACATCTTCTCTATGTAGGAGGTTGCTTCTTAGACCTTACCTAAAGCACAAGCAATGAAAGAAAAAAATAGATCAATGGGGACTCCTCAGAGTTAAAAGCTTCTGCATCTCAAAGGAATTTGTCAAAAAAGTAAAGAGGCAGCCAACTCAATGGGAGAAAATATTTGGAAACCATGTATCTGATAAGAGACTGACATATGTAAAAAGAAATCTTACAACTCAATGACAATAATACAAACAGCCCAATTATAAAATGGGCAAATGATATGAAAAGACCTTTCTCTGAAGAGGAAATACAAATGGCTAAAAACACATGAAAAAATGCTCATCTTCGCTAGCTATTAGGGAGATGCAAATCAAAACCACAATGGGGTATCATCTCATATCAGTAAGAATGGCTGCCATTGAACAAACAGGAAACTACAAATGCTGGAGAGGATGTGGAGAAATTGGAACTCTTATTCATTGTTGGTCGGAATGTATAATGGTACAGCCACTCTGGAAGACAGTTTGGTGTTTCCTCAGAAAACTAGATATTGAGTTACCCTATGATCCAGCAATTTCACTTCTCTTTATTTATCCAGAGGATCTGAAAACAGTGACACAAAAAGATACTTGTACTCCGATGTTCATAGAGGTATTGTTCACAATTGCCAAGAGACGGAAACAACCTAAATATCCTTCATTTTGAGTGGATAAACAAAATGTGGTACATACACATGATGGAATACTATACAGTAGTAAGAAGGATTGAAGCTGTGAAACATCTGACAACATGGATGAATCTTGAAGGCGTAATGATGAGTGAAATAAGCTAGACAAAAGGAGAGATATTGTATGATACCACTAATGTGAACTCTGTGAAAAATGTAAGATAAGTGTCTTATATTGTAGAATTTAGGGGACCTAGAGTTAGACAGCAGCTAGGGAAGGGGGAAGAATAATCTAATAAGAACAGACAAGATATTGAGGGTGATCTTACTGATATAGGAATGCTCAGGTGTGGCTCTGGTTTGTTAATTTTCTTTTGGTATGGTAGGAGTATATTGGAAGGTATGAAGTTATTTCAGGATATTTGTTTTTCCCATTGCTTTTCTTTGTTTTGTTTGGAAATGTTTTTTATATTTGATAAATAAAGTAATTTTAAAAGGGAAAAAAAAGAACAGGAGGCAGAGATCATGGAGGCCACCTTCAAGTCTGTCTGCCCCACATGTGTACACAAGTGGTATGGACTGCCCTCAAAAGGATGGACCTGGAGAAAAGTCTCATGCATTGCCTTCCCGTGGGGTCTGACATGTAGAGTATGTTTTAGGAGATGAGTTTAATGACTACAGGTTGGCATGCCCGTTATCTCAAGGGACACCTCACTCCAGGGGAAACGTGCAGGACATGGGCAGGCCTTTCTTTGCTGGTTCTCAGATTGGTACTGCCCATAACTTTGACCCCTCACACTTGGGTTGTGAATATTATTGCCCGAGAGTGAGCTGTAACCAGGTAGTCAAGGGCCACCATCACTGAAGAGAATGGTTAGGACTCAGCAGCAAAAGGATCCTTATGTGAATGAAGAGACAGTAAGCTCTTCCTTAGAGTAAGATGGCATCTTAAGAAAGACATAAGTGAAGAAAGCACTGAAAGGGACAGTGTAAAACTGAAAAGAGTTTGCATATAACAGAAGAGACAGTGTCTTAGTTTTCTAGATTCTGCCATAACAAGTAACTTCAAACATCATGGCTCAAAACAACAGAAAATTATTCTCTCACAATTCCAGAGGCTAGAAGTCCAAAATCAACTTTCAGCCTGTCAGCCCACCCTACAGATTTCAGACTTGCCAGCCCCAGCACTCACGTGAGCCAATTCCCAAAGACAAGTATCTTTATATATATATGTGTGTTTGTATATATATATATATATATATAAAATATATGTATATCCTATTGGTTCTGTTTCTCTTGAGGATCCTAATTGATATAAACTTCTATGCAATTTTTAGTTTCAGTAAGTTTCAAAGAGGAGAATTTGTAGAAAACCTTTACTTTGGCAATTGTAACTGTAAGACTCTTGTATGTATATTTAAAAATAAAAGCTAAATTTTGGAATAAAAAATATCTTACCTAAAATGTCTTTTTATTTTCATGGCACTCCTGTTTACATCCTAAAGGGTGTTATTGTTTAGAAAAATATTATTTTAAAGACTAAGTAGACAGTTTGGAAAGCTCTGGTTATCCTGAACTATCTGCATTAATTCATGGATTTAATATTCTGAATGAGCCTACAGTGCCAGGAAGTGACTGATTTATTTATATTGAAGTCATTTTTACTTAGTTACTACTCTTAAAAGAAATTCAATCTTTGACTATATATATATATATATATATATATATATATATATATATATAACTATTCTCAGTGCTCTAAGAAGCAGAATACATGGGTCTCAGAGGTTCCACCTCCCTGTTCACTTAAGAAAAATCATGTTTTGAATATGCTTACCTGGTCTTTTTTATCTCTAGTGAAAAGATGATAAAATGCACAGAAAACATCTCTCCTGGGTATATGGAAAGTTAACCCAGGGCTAAGGGTTTAATGACCTGCATGAGAAAACCGCAGATATTTCTATTCCAAGTAATTTCTTTTGAGATTGAACTTCAAGATCTGAACTCAAGGAACTCAAGCTGCTATTTTAATTCAGCATATTTGGGCAACTTGCTGTTAACTCTTCATATGTATGGGTTATAGATATGCATGCCCAATGCTACTAGTTTTATTAGAATGAGCTGAATTTCTACAATGCATTCTAATAATACATAAGAAAACAAATTTTGCAATAATCATTCAGTTATTACTCTAAACCTCCCCTAAGAACATATTGTTAAAAAGTGGCAATAGCAGGTTTCTAGATAAACTAACTATGGGCCATAATACAAAGAAGGCTTTGAAATTTTTAGGATTGTTACCAGAAGGGCTAATGTAGGAGAATGAAGCTCAGTTGAATAAATGTCTTGTGAAGACTTTTGAAAAATAGGTATGAAAAGTAACTAGTTAGTTACCCCATTTACTACTATTAATGGGTGTTAGCTAGTTGCATCAAAAATAGCATTCTAGTTTCAAATTCTGCAAGAAGTTATTGTTTGAGAGATTTATATGTAAAACAAGAATATTTCAGTGAGCCATATTTAATCTCCAAATTGTTAGAAGAAATTAATCTTTATATCCTGCCATTGGTTATGACTAGGGATGGGCCAGACTACTCACAGGATATGCTATTAATATGTTTACCCAATCTTTATATTAAATTCTCCCTTATAGTATATTCCTTGGCTAACTTAAAAAAATAATGTAGAAATTATATTTAACTTTCCATAAAGGAAATTAAAGACCCTTGAAGCTTTTTGTTCAATAGAATTAAAGCATAAGACTAATTCTGTTCCTCAAATTCTTGACAGGGTATAACATACTTCTCTGAATTTCGTGGATATTAACATCATGAAACATATTAACAGTGCATAATAATAATGAATTTTTATGTACTGCCACACTTTTATTACATAGCTATAGGTATTAAGTAAAATGAAAAGTTTTACCTTACAGTTCAACTCTTGAATATGTTCTCATTCAGACTGAATCAATGTCTCAAGTTAATATACTTGGGTTTATTATTCCCCAAAGCCTATTTTTGTCATTACAACTTTTATAGTTGACCATCATCTCTTAAGAATGATGTCAAAAAATAGTTTTATAGTAATAGGTGAACTATTTAAAAGTATTTATTTGTTGTTGATTTGACAGTTCTCTTAAATCTACCAACCTACTGAAAGTGCCATGTCTTAGTAATTTATTGCTGCACGACATTTTACCTCACATTTAGCCATTGAAAATAATACACATATATGATCTTATAGTTTCTGCGGGTCAAGAACCCAGGTGTGGCTTAGCTGGCAATTCTGGCTCTGGTCCCTTAGAAAGCTATAGTTATCTCAAGGCTCAACTAGCAAGGATCCTGGTTGATGGCCATTGGCAGGATGCAGTTTCTCATGGGTGATGGATTGAGGCCTCAGTTCCCCACAAGCTGTTGGACTGAGGCCTCCTCAGTTCCTTGTCATGTGGGCTTTCCAGGAGAGCATCTTACAACAAGCCAGCAAGTTATCAAGAGGACGAGACAGAAAGTACTAGCAAGAGAGAGTGCTAACAAGATGGAAGACACAATCTTTTGTAACCTATTCACAGAAGCAACATTCCCTCACTTCTGCCATGTTCTGTAACTTACAATCAAGTCACTACTTCTACCTTACACTCAAAGTGAAGGAATTATGCATTAATGTGAGTAACTTGAAGCAGGTGATACCATTGGGAGCCATTTTAGAAGATTGCTTACAGACGCTGTATGCTTATAACTTCCAGCAAAACAGTTTGTTTACAATTGACCATTTCTTTTCTTTTTAAAGCATACAAGAATGTAAATGTAATTAATACTACTGAATTATTTTATTGTGGTTAATAGGGGAAATTTTAGGGTCTATATGTTACTAAAATAAAAATGTTTTAAAAACAATACTACACAAACAGTGACCCCTGATGCAAATTATGGACATAGTTAATAGTGTAATTATAATAATATTGTTTAATCAATTTTATCAAAATTAACACATTAATAACAAGCTTTAATAATAGGAAAAACTGTGTGTATGAAAGGGGTAAAAGAGAACTCTCTGTTTCCTGTATGATTTTATCGTAAATGTACAACTTCTGTAATTAAAAAAAAAAAGGGAGAAATAAGGAAAAAATGTGTTATCATGTCAGTCATCCCCAACAAAAAACTATATTAAATGTTTCCCTACTTTGAACAAACAGATGTTTTACTGCACTGAACGCAAGAGGAAAGGAACTGAGAGAAAATGTGGCATTTGTTTTTAAGACCTGTGGTTCCCTTAAATATCTGAAACATGATATTTAAGAATCATGTATGTAATTTTATGTATTACATTGTTTCGCATTTTTCTTTTGATGTTACCTGAAATTTCTAGATTGATTTAATTTAACCCATCACATAATTATAATACCATGACAATATTTAGCATGCTATAAATAATGCATGGAACAAAAATGGAGAAAAATTCTTTGCTATTGGTTTGATAAAAATTGATTCACTACTATGAAAAATACAGCTAAATTCATAGCTCTTAATTTGGTGGGTTCTTACTATTCCATATATTGAGTTCTTTGGGCTTATCCTGGGAATAAGATTAAGGGAGTAAAGTCCTACATGAATTCTATTTTCTTTCTCAAAAGCTCTCTAATATAATTCACATTAATACATGCTCTAAAATACAAATATATTCAGAATTTGGCCACTCCTTGTAAACTTTATTGCTAGTACCCTGGTTTAAGACACTACCATCTCTCATATAGATTTTTTTATTCATCTTTTATTGTAGAATGCAACATATATACATAGAAGTAATAATTTTCCAACTGCAATTAAACAAGTAGTTAGAGAGCAAATTTAAAAAAATATTATGGGTTACAGTTCCATAGTTTCAGTTATTTCCAAATTGTGAAATATAACATATATACAAAAAGATAATATCTTTTAAAGTATGATTTAACAAGTGATTATATAGGAAATTTCCAAAGTTGTTATGAGTTACAATACCATAGTTTCAATTATTTCCTTATTGTGAAATATAACACATACACAAAAAAGTGATAGCTTTCAACTTACAATTTAACAAGTAGCTATAGAACAAATTTCAAAGGATGCTATGGGTTACAGTTCCACCATTTCAGTATTTCTTCTAGCTATTCTAATACCCTAGCAATTAAGAAAAAAAAATGTAGAGATTCAATATTCATAATCCTTTGTTAAATTCTATCTTGTCTGTTGCTACCCCTTCCTCTAATTTAACCACTTTCCCGATCTTCAGGGATGTCTAGATAGTGACCACCTTAACTTGTTCATGTTGAAAAGGGGAGTCAATACTATGGGAAAAGGGTATGCAATTGGTTGATGTCCTTGAAGAGTCTGTTGCCTCTGGGTTTGGGGACTTAACTGGCATAGGAGCTCTCTGGAGAATTTAAGTTTCTGAAGAATAAACTCAGTGAGTGAAACTTTTACAGATTCTCAGATAGGGATCTGGATATTCTTTAGTTTTTTAGGACTACTGTTGACTTGGGCTTATCATATTGTGGTCATTTGGCATATCTAGGTGAAGCTTACATAGGAGTAACCTCCAGGAAAGCATCTTGACTCTATTTGAATTCTCTTAGCCACTGAAACCTTATTTTGTTGCCTTTGTTTTCCCTCTTTTGGTAAAAAAAGGCATTTTCAAACCCTCAGTGCCAGGTCAGGCTCATTCTTGGAATCTGTGTCCCATGCTGCCAGGAAGACTCATTCATCTGGAGGTTCTGTCCCATGTCAGGGGAAGGGTGATGGATTTATTTGCAGAGTTAGGCTTAGAGAGAGAAAGTCCACATTTGGGCAACAGAGGTTCTCTGGGGATGACTCCTATGCATAATTATAGGTAGACCTAGCCTCCCTTTACAACCGTAAGTCTCACAGGAGCAAGAGTCAAGATTGAGAGCTTAACTTATAAAGTAAGGAGTTCCTAAGTTCACATAGTATATGCTATGTCCACAGTTATCCATCCATATCTCACATTATCATCACTTAGTTACACAATCCTCATCACTCTCCATTTTAGACAATTCTTATGATCCAAAACACCTCATAGCTCTTGTTAGCACTTATTTATTTATAGTGTTTGTGTGGTACTAGTAAGGTATTCCTGTTAATTATAGTCTGTACCTACAATGCAATAGCTAGATTTTCCCCATACACTCTTCTGTTTTCAACTCTCTGTGCTAGTGTCATACCCTAGAAGTATATCATGAAAGCACCTATCTATATTTGTGGTACTGATTTGTGGGAAACATGGCTTTACACAAGCCCTTTCAATACTATTTGCCTTCAATACAGCTCTGATACTTATAATCCCATTAACAAACAATCATCACCCCTATCCATTCCCATACTTTGAATTCACCATCATTAGTATATCCAAACATATTAGAGTATCATTCTCCCTTACTAGCTTCTGTCTATCAGTAGGTCCCCAATATTCTACATTAATAAGACATTGAATTTTACATTGTCCAGAGAGTTCATAGAAGTGGTAACATACAATATCATTCCTTTTGTGTCTGACTTATTTCACTCAACATTATACCTTCAAGGATCAACCGTCTTGCCATATGTTTCAGGACCTTGTTCCTTTTTACTGCTGCATAGTATTCCATCATAAGCCTATAACACATTTTGTTTATTCACTCATCTGTTGAAGGATACTTGGATTGTTTCCATCTCTTGGTAATTGTGAACAATGCTGCTATGAACATCAGTGTACAAATGTCTGTTCATGTCAGTGCTTTCAAATATTTGGGTATATGCCAAGAAGTAGAATTGCTGGATTGTAGGGTAATTCAATATCTAGTTTTCTGAGAAACTGTCTTCTATAGTGGCTGTAGCATTATACATTCCCACCAGCAATGAATAAGACTTCCAATTTCTCCACATCCTCTCCAGCATATGTTGTTTCCTGTTGTTTAATGGCATTCATTCTTATTGGTGTGAGATGATATCTCATTGTGGTTTTTATTTGCATTTCCCTAATAGTTAGTGAAGATGAACATTTTTTCATTTGTTTTTAGCCATTTGTATTTCCTCTTCAGAAAAATGTATTTTCATATCTTTTGCCCATTTTATAATAGGGCTGTTGTTGAGTTGTCAGATTTCTTTATATATATGCAGGATATCAGTCTCTTATCAGATATACAGTTTCCAAATATTTTCTCCCATTGAGTTGGCTGCCTCTTCACTTTCTTGACAAAGTGTTTTTGAGGCACAAAAGCTTTTGATTTTAAGAGTTCACATTTATCTATTTTTTCTTTCATTGCTGTGCTTTGGGTGTAAGGTCTAAGAAGCAATCTCCTAATACAAGGTCTTGAAGATGTTGTACATTATCTTCTAGGAGTTTTATGGTACTGTCTCTTATACTGAGGTCTTTGATCGACTTTGAGTTAATTTTTGAATAGGGTGTGAGGTAGGGGGTCCTCTTTCATTCTTTTGGGTATGGACAGCCAGTTCTCACAGCCCCATTTGTTGAAGCGACTATTCTGCACCAGTTTCATGAATTTGAGGGCCTTATCAAAAATCATCTCATATAGATTATTGCAAAACATTCTTATTTTTCTCCTTAATTCTACTCTCAGGCCCTCCTCCCGACAATCTGCTCAATCAAATAGCAAGAGTAATCCAGTTAAAATGGAAGTCAAAGTTTATCATTTCTCTGTCAAAACCCTTCAGTGCTTTCCCACCTCATGCAAAGAAAAAATCCAAGGCCTTCCAAAGGTCTACGCACCCCTATGATTGGGATCATCATTATCTTTCTGATCTTATCTCCTATGGTTTTCCCCTTGATCACTATGCTTGGGACTAAATTGCTTCCATGCAGCAATCTGAACCTCCTAGGAATGTTCCAACTTTTCATTGCTGTTCATTCTGCTTCAAATGCAATTCTTCCAGATCCTTTTGATTTGTTACACCATCTCTTTCAAATAGAACTGAAAAGTTTCTTCTTAATCCTGATGTGATGACACCATTTAAAAATTGAATACCATGTGCACTTGGCTTTCTCTATCAGCATTCCCTATTTTCTTTCTCCCTTCTAATATTCAAACATCATTTAACTATTTTGTTTAATTTTCTATTTCTCCCCTCTGATTGTAAGCTCCACAAAAGCAGAAATTACTATTTTTTTCACCTAGTGACTAGAATTGTACCTGGCTCATCCCATGGTAGGTGCTCAAGAAATATTTATTGAATAAAAGTCCCAATTTTTCCTCTCAGTTAAATAATTGGATTCATGCTCACCTTGTTCCTACCTCCTCCACAGACAACTTGCATTTCTTTATTTATTTACAACAGCACGGTCATGTTTGTTCCTTTACTTTCTTAGAATTGATTAAGCATTCAGGCTTAAAGATCAGAAAGACCTGAGTTTGAGTATAGTCTCTGTTATATAGTGTTAAATGAATTATGTAACTCATAATCCATGAGATATCTTATATTCAACACTTAGAAATAAGAAACTATATAACTAAACATTTTGATTTTATATTTAGTAATTGTGCTTCCTGACTCATAAGGAAGAATTTATTTTGAAGGCCAAGATTTAATTTTTATTAGGTTTATACAGTAATTAATACATAGTTATTGCATTATATTGCCTTACATTGTATTTGCCTCTTTTCTAATTTATGAAAAGAACACTCTTTTCTAGTATTAAGGTCAGAATATAACTTACTTCTTCCTTCTGTTCATTTCATTCCTTTCTGAAATTTTCCATCAGCAAATGACAGGTAGGATTCCTCACAAGGTGCTTATTTTTAAAGACCTCTCAGTCAGCATTACATCTTGCTTAAGTGCCTGACCCAAGTTTCCATTGTGCCTTGACTTGGTGCCTTGAAAAAGGGGCTCTGGGAAAAATTGGGTCAAATCTAACAAGGTGAAATACAACCAAAATAGATGTGATTTTTTACATTTAGGTATCAAACCCTACCTGATAGAAGTTATATAATTTGCTTTAGTGATTTAAATTGATAAGAAATAACAACATGCTGTGGCTTCAAAAAAACCCAAAAAATTAAGTCTAAACTTAGAGTACCTTAATGGTAGTGGAGTACATGGAATGCAAACAATGCTGACACAACTATGTTCTCCTTTACACATATCAGTATTTCTTGCAGCTTTGTACCCTAAGAAAGCTAACAACCTAGAGAAAATTGAGAAGAGATGATTTTAATCATTGAGAAGGCTGCTTGACAACCTTGTAGGGAATGTGAGGGAGTATTTGGATTAGAGACAGCAAAGAACATATTTAAAAATGGCCTCTATGGTGTGTTGTAGGGAAGAGGATTTAGAAGTCCTGTATTACATGAAATGTTCAGAGAACAGTGGAGGAAATTAACAGTTTTAGTTTTGATTAAAAAGATAGACTTCTGACAACAAGAGCTGTTTGAAAGTGAAATGTGTTGCTTAGTGAGGAAATGGATTCTGCATTACAGGACACAGTCAAGTAGAAGTCCAGATGTTCAAGTGTTGAATGAGGACTGAGTTTAATGATTTTTAGTTTCCTTCAAATCCTGAACTTCCGTGTTTCTTAAAGAGAAAGAAGAAATCAGTGGATGAAGAACTAGGGTCATTTAGTATGGAAGTAGTATTAATATGATATTTAATGTGATAAGAAACTCACTGAAATCTATATTCTTCTTACTGTTATAGGAGAGACAATGTCAGAAAGCAAACAAAACTTGAAAAGTTGATGAAAACATAATGAAATATATAGGTATCAGCAGTATTTGTAATTTAGGGGAAGGTAAAAATAAATCAAGCTGCTAAAGAAGTCAAGACTCAAATTTCCAAATAATAAACTCAAGCTGAGAGAAGCCCTGGCTTCTGTAATATCATATAAGCACATGAGAGAGGTTGTTGTTCACTGTGACCTTCATACAATCTGGACAAAGAAAAGGCAAGAACAGCCTGTATCCTGGTATAAATCAACACTCAGTATGTTGTGCTGTCTGAAAAGGTGGAACTGAAGGAGGTAGGGTATTAAAGGAAAAAGTCATTAGACTCACATGGGAAAAGTTCCAGCTGTGTATCCCTTAAGATGGTATCAATGGGCTGACTGTGAAATGCCTCAAACAAGCAGGATTTAAAATGGTGATATTTTAGGACCACATATTCACTGACCTTGAAAGTTTTAATGAGAAAAGCAAGAACAACTAAATAGTCTCTCCGCATGACCAGGCATTTCTGGAATCTTCTCTCTAATCATGGGTACGCAGGTCTTTGGCTTTTAAGGACACATTGCCACAGAAATATTTAACATCATCATCTCTCTTTCTGGGTTCATTTACTTGATGAAATAAATGAAGAAACCAGAAAAAAGACAAACATGAACAAAATTGTTCTTTCTTCTATAGTATTTAGTAATTGTATTGTGTTATTCTTTTTTGGATCACATCTCAGTAGGGGCCACAAGTAAATTTATCCTATGGTATAAGCAAGAAATCTTTTTTATATCTGTTTAAAGAATTTATATTCTTGGGGAGGCTTAAAGTGAGACACTTATAATTGAATTTCACTTATAAGTGAAATTAGCACCCAGCATAATGCGTAGGGCCCTTACATGAAATATGTCTTGAGTAGTATCCATTCCTCTTTGCTAAACAGTCCTCTACCATTTTGCATTTCATTATGAGATGATAAAGCCAACTAGTGATAATGTTTTCCTTTTAATCATAAGAATATTTTTCTCATCTCTCCTTATTTCATATGTAGGATTTACATTACTTTGCTATACATATCATGTATTGCTGCTGGACTTTGTGGAAGAAAGGAAAGAATGAAAGTAAGATCTTTGTTTTCAAGATATTGGAAGCACCAGATCCACCAAAGATTCCTCCATATGGGATACATTGTCAAAAGCCCACAATAAAATGTAATTACCAGATATGATCATTAGAGAAACAATCCAGGATTGGGGGTAAAGTGTATATTTGCCAGCTTGACTCTCCCTGAATATTTCTTGATAATGCATTTACCAGTTGCATTCAATATGTATTCAACATGAATTCAGTAAGAATTGTTGTGCTAGTGAGATAAGACAATGAGACAATATTACTATGTCAGAATGCATTTGTAACACCTTGTGGACATATATCTTTGCACTGGATATGAGATATCATATTGGCTTCTTCCACAGTGTCAATGGATACTGTAAGAATAGGGAGTCGGGTAAGTACTTGCCTTCATTACATTACTCCAGTATACCCAGGGACCATTACCACTAACAAACATAATGAGCTCTGTCTTGATTGCCTACAAAATGCAAAGGAATGTTGCAGAATAGCTTCTGGAATAAAATCATTGTTGACGGGCAGCCCACTTCAGTTCTTGAGAGCAATATAGCCCATGTGTTTCAAGCAAATTACAGTCTAAAAAATCCAAGAAATTTCTGGGCATTCTATTCATGAAATAAATATGGCTTATTGATGATGAGGTGCTCATGGTTTTCTCCTAAGTTATATAACTCACCTTTGTAGAACCCCACTTTTTCCTGTACCAAGTCTAAGATTAAGCATAACCCAATATGTGCCGAGCTAACTTACGCCAAGTTAAGGTTAAAACAATCAGTGCTATGGGAATGAACAGAAGTTGAAGCTATCACCTCCCACAGGTACCTGAAAGCCAGATACACAGTGTACAAGCACAGGAACTAAGACCTCTGTGGGTATCTGAGAATTGGAACTAAACACCATGCTTAAGCCAAGACCTCCAAAGTTTTTCTTATTTCACTGAACACTTTCTAAAAAACTTCTCATGCTAGCCTGAGAAATCAATACCAAAGTGCCCTGCATGTTCTGGACCATTTAGTGGAAATGGTTCTCTGGAAATATATCAGACCACCACTGGCATAGCGTTAATTCTGTATCATTCCATTGGTCAAAACAAGTCACAAATCCACCCCAGATTCAAAAGGAGGTAAAAGAATATATCTCTTGATGTGCCAGCAGCATGCTTATGCAGAGAAAGAAGGAATAGATTTCAACCATCTTTGGAGACTATCTACCAAAATATGTGAATTTTTAAAGAAAAGAATTTTGTGATATATATTTTTCAAATCATATAACACTTTCAAAAAATCACAAGATCCTGAAACTTGTGTCTCAAAATATTGCTTCATATTCACTTTGAAAATAGATATTTCCAAATTCAATTGAATTCAAAAATATATTTATGCAGTACCTAAGAGGATAAAGATGGACAAGTTAGAAGCAAAACAAAGGAAATAATGAAGATAATGGCATAATTAATTACATATAGAACAAGGAAGCAACAGAGAGGATCTACTAAATTAAAACAAAAACTCTAGCAATATGGATTCAGAAAAAAAAGATAGAAGGAACAATTAAGAATTTTTAGTAAAGAAAAGGGAACATAACAACAAATAATGAAAATATAAAGGTCATGACTTTCACTTAATTCTAGATTGATTTTTATCATAAAACCATAGCAATATTTTATACTTTTCATTAATCTCACTCATAAGTTTCAGACATCATTTATATGGGGTTATAGAGTTAAACAAGAAACAAAAACTTCCTGCCTTCAAGTAGATCAACAGTTTCACTACAAAGTCCTAGTGGAGGTATTCACAAGTAGCTATGTCAGCAAAGAGAGTGAAAAATATTGTAACTTCCTGATATTGTTGCAAAGTGCTACACAGAGCAGAGGATGCTTGAATTGAATTTTGATTGATGGGTCTAAGAGATAGACAAAGAGAAAAGTGTTCTCAAACAAGAATAAAAATAGAATCTGCAAAGGCACCAAATGTGATTATTTGGCATGGCTATTGAAAAATAAGCAGTGTATGGCAGCAGATGAGATTGAAGGATACAGAGAAATTGCATGATAAAGGAGAAATAAAGCATGCCAAGGATCCTTCAGTTTTTCTTATAGATTATCCACAATTACTGAAGATTTGAATCAGAAATACACTATTACATTTTTATTTTAGAAAGAACAGACTGATAGGAGTGTGGAAAATTATCTGGAGCAAGGGAAGATCCAAAGTAGGGAGTGAAAATATTGTATTTGTATAGATAAGAATTGAAGAGAGTCTGAACTTTAACAGTGGCAGAAAAGTTGGAAGATAATAAGAAAATTAGGTCATTGTACCATTTTTTTATATTGACTTTCAGAATTTCTTCTTCCCTCCTTTATCAAAATGTAAGCTCCAGGTTCTAAGGCTGAAGAATTGGAGCCAATATTTTGCAATCTGAATGAAACTGTTTTTACTGTTTTTTGAAGCCCTTTAACCATAGATTTTGTAGTCTCCTTTTTAAAGTGTTGTGGATAATCTTTATTTCTATCTCAGTATTCATTAAAATAAAGGAAATTGCTAAACTATTAGCAACCCAGTTAATGATTTTTGCATGAGATTTAGAAAGAAGGAAATTTTGGTGAGTGTTAGGAATAACAAGGAGGAAAGGTAAAGGTGAGGAAAGTTTAGCATGTTTTCGTGTAATTACCACATTTATTTCTTTGGGTCTTGAACTCAAGAAAGAAACTCATTAAGAGCAGATTACAAACTTTGCTCTCCTTAACCTTTCCTAAGAACTTTCAATTATATAAATGCATTATTTACCTTTTTTTGCCCTCTTGCATGAATGCCAAGCTTTTATTTATTTTGAATATATTATTCTGTAAGTGAAAAGAATGCTCTTGAAAGAGAACCTCAATCATAAAACCATTAACAAATCTTTCACTATACTCCTGTTTTATAACAACCAGTTTCACATTTTTTTTCACTTCAGCCAATTTACTATCATATCATAAATCTGAACAGCCCCTCTGCTCAATCTCATTAAAGTAGCAGCTTTAATCTCTTCTCCCTAGGTTCCTTATCACCAAGAAAACATATTCAATAGCAGAGATCAGTAGTGGAGCCACCTTAGATTACTAAAATTTCATTACTTCTCTAAAATTTGTCACAGCACATTTACTGATAGGTAATGAATTACCATTGAATACTACACCTGTCAAAACAGATGATTTGGGCTCCTTTGAAGATTGGACTAGGTAACCTCATTATCCCTTCAAACTCAATTTTCCTGTGTTTCTATGATGATGCAGATATGAAACATAGGGAGTTTCATTTATGAGGAAAAACATTAGAAGAAAAATGAGGTGGCAGGTAGGCCACCCAGAATCCAGCTGAATTTACAATAGCAGGTAGCTGCTGCAAAGTTAATTAGACGTAGCAGAAACAGAGTGATCGTCTCATGCAGTGGGGTTACTTTTTTATGGATGCCTACTAAGGCTCCTACCATATGAAAATTGTCAATTATGGAAAACTCCCTTTTTTTCAGTCACAAATTTATTTTTTCATGTTCTCTATTAACATATACTAAAATCCTCATATGAGGCATTCTGCTAAGGACTTGGGATCTTAGGACACTCAATTGAAAGAGGACCGTTTACTACCCTTAGAGTTCACAGTCTAGTCAACTATTTGATAATCATGCAGTACATAATATTGAGACAGGTACTCAAAGGGTGAAGAGGAACAGAAAAAAATACTTCCATTTCAAATGTAGACATCTAGGGAACATTCCCAGAAGACGTGACATATGAGATGATAACTGCAAGAAGAGCAGAAGTTGGTTGGGAAGATGGGATATCTAGACTGAAGGGGCAATATGTGTGAAAGAATGGAAACTTAGAATAATGCAACATATACTAGGGACTACAAGAAATATAACAGAACTGGAAGCAGTGATACAAGTTATTCTTGGGATAAAGAAAGATCCAGAAAATTGAAGGACTTCAAAAGCTAAGCCAAGGCATTTGGACTTTATCCTGGAGGTTTTCAGGAGACACAACAGTATTTTAAGGAAAAAACATTAATAGTAATATTTTTACTTTGCAGTGTATGTGTCAGCCATGAAAGTAGAATTTGAAAGGATGCTACACTGGAAGCTGGAAGCAAGAGACAAGTTTTAATTCTATATTGAAATCTGGAAAGGATGCAAGAGTAACATATGTCAGTGGTACAGAAAATGAGGGCTGACTGTGACAGAAACAAGTGATTTCAGGAAGCAGAATAGGCAAGATTTTAAAACTGATTGAAAATTAAGATAGGGAATAATTCACCAGGGGGCTAACAGTTTCATTCTCTGAAATCAAGAAAATATGAAGAAGAACTGATGACTGGTTTGTTTTTACCCATATTGTTTTGGTTTGTCTATAGGACATCTAAGGAAAGATATAGAGGAGCTGCTACCAGGAGGTAGCAAAGCCTAACATGGTGAAACAGCATGACAGAAGGAAATTAAATTCTTGTTCTGACAGTTGCACCCTTGAACCTTAGAGAAGATATGGATCCTCTGAGCCTCAACTTCTTTATATGTAAAGGGAAATGATATTTACCTCAGACTCATGACAACTGTATATGATTATGCAGGTTGTGCATGTAACAGGAAATCTGCTCAGGTGTGGCATGGAAACTAAAATCCAGTCCATGCTTCATTCTCAAAATGGGTTCCTTAGTGCAGTTCTGCTTCCTCTTGAAGGAAGGGAAACATATTTTCTTCATTCAAGGCATCAAATACTTGCCAAACAATTCCAAGATGTCCAAGAGGCTCAGGTGGGGGGGCGTTGTATGCCATTCATAGAGTGGTTATGTTTATTTATTGAGCTATGTCTATTTCATGAACTAAATTTTCAAAATTCCGGAACATAGTGGATAACTAGATACATGCTAGTTCTCTTCTTCTCCCTTTCCTACAATCATTTTAGGATTTTCTTGTTAACTAGCTAAGTGATCAGATAGTTCTATCTGAAATAAATCAACTTAAGAAAGCATTTTAATTACAATTTAAATAAAGGGCATAATGTGAGAATTTCAGCTTTGGTGAGCTACAGAAGTTAGAGGCTCATTTTACTAGGAAAAAAAAGCTTTTTAATGTCCCCCAAGTTATTCTTCAAGCATTGATTTAATAAATATTTATTAACTAGCTTCTATGTGGCAAGTACTCTTTTAGGCACCAAGTACAAAAAAATCTCTTTTGACATTGAACAAGTAAATAAATAATAAAATAACTAGTAATTTCATTTAAAAAGTTAAGAATAAAATAAGTATAAAATAGAGAACAAAATAATTTCAAGTAGTGATTAATGCAATGAAGAAAATAAACCTGGGAAAAAGAGTCAGGAGTACATTTTTAAAGTAATTGAGGATAACAGGTATGCTTTGAATATGGTAGTTGAAGAATATCTCTCTGAGGAGATAATTAAATGGAGAAACCAGACATATAGAAAATTGGGGGTCAAGTATTTCCAAGCAGGAAGAACAGTAGATTTAAGGCAGAAACCAGGCTATTTATTTCCAAGTGGCAGTAATGTAGCTGATGAGCTCAGGCTTCAGTAAGCTGGGGAAATGCTGGCAGGAGGTGAGGTCAGAAAGTGCACATGGACAAAATATGTAAAATCTCATTTGGCCTGGCATGGGAATGAGATGATGCAATTCATATCTTAAAAAGATCATTCTGGATTCTCTGTGGAGATAGGGGGTTGTTCCACTTTGCTAATGCTGCCATTATGCAAAATATCAGAAATGGATTGGCCTTTATAAAGCAGGCTTATTCAGTTACAAATTTATAGCCTGAAGGCCAAGAAAGTGTCCAAATTAAGGCATCAACATGAGTATACCTTCACTGAGAGAAGGCCAATGGTGTCCGGAAAACCTGTTAGCTGGGAAGGCACATGGCTGGCGTCTGCTGATCCCGGTTGTCTTCCAGCTCCACTCTCAGCTCCTGTGCTTTCTTCAGACTGTTGCTTTTGGGGCATTTTGTCCTCTCTTACCTTCTCCAGAGCAAACTCTGGGCTAGGAAAAGTCTGCTTTCAATGGCTGTCTCCAAAATGTCTCTCATTTGCAGCAGTTCTTCAAAATGTCCCTCTCAGCTGCGCTGAGCTCCTTCTGTCTATGAACTCTTTTACAGGACTCCAGCGATTTAATGAGACCTACCCTGAATGGGTGGGTTAACACCTCCATGGAAATTATACAAAGTTCTCTCCCACAGTTGATTGTGTCAGATCTCCATGGGAACACTCAATCAATAGGTTCCAACCCAATCAACACTAATATGTCTGCCCCCACAAGATTGCACCAAAGAAGAACATGGTGTTTTGGGGGACATAACACATCCAAACCAACACAGGGGTGTTCTGGTTTCCTAAAGCTGCCAAAATGCAAAATACCAGAAATGGATTGGCTTTTACAATGGGGGTTTATTAGTTTGCAAATTATAGTCCCAAGGTCATGAAAATGTCCAAATTAGGGCACCAAGAAGTATATATCTTCTATAAGGAAAAGACCGATGGCATCTGGAAAACCTCTGTAAACTGAGAAGGCATGCAGTTAGTGTCTACTTGTTATTTGCCCCCAGAGTTGCATTGCTTTCAGCTTCTGATTCCAGTGGCTTTCTCCTTAAGTGTCCATAGGGTCTCACTCAGCTTCTCTGGAGCAAACTCTGGGCTTCATCTCTTAGCTTAGCATTACCAAATGTTTGGTTTCAACAGCTGTCTCCAAAATGTCTCTGGGCATTTTCTCTCTAAGTGTCTCTCTTAGCTTTTCCAGGGGACAACGTTGGATTACATATCTTAGCTTCTCTCCCAACTGTCTCTCTCAGCTTCTCCAAATATCTGGGTCTGTGTTGGCTCTCTTAAGGACTCCAGTAAACTAATTAAGACCCACCTTGAATGGGCAGGGTCACGTCTCCATGGAAATGATCTAACCAAAAGGTCCCATCTTCAATTTGGGAGTCATACCTCCATGGAAACAACCTAATCAAATGGTCCCACACATGATAAGTCTGCACTCACAAGATAGGGTTAAAAGAAGATGGCTTTTTCTGGGGTACATAGTAGATTCAAACCAGCACAGGGGGTGATAGGGTAGTGGTGAGGGAGGCATCATCCATTTCTCATAACAACCTTCTGCCAAAAAGAGCTCCTGAGTGAGACTGGACACAAGTGTTGACAGCTGGTCAAAAACCATGGCTCAATATTGACCAAATATGCTATTTAATAAAAGAAATTCTTTCTTATTGTAAACTTTCATTGAATCATCTTTTAGTATCATCATTGAAAACACATAAAGAATGTCATCATTTTTATTTTAAAATATTTCTTTTCCCAGCCTTAGCTGAACATTTGTTCTTTGTTTTTTTTTTTTTTTAATCACACACTTTAAAAATAGTAGCGAAAAAGTTCCTTCTCCTTCTTTCTTTGTTTTCTATGAACAAGAATATGATTCACTGTGACTTGTTTAAAGCATTCACCTCTTTAAAAGTTAATTCATTTTAACAATTTTATTTTTTTAAGAACCTAAGTTCATTTTAACCAATTTAATTTTTTTAACAAGACAAGTTCATTTTAAACAATTTTATTTTTTAAGAAGCTAATTAAAAGCATATTTTCCCCTTCAAAGGACAAAACTCATTCTGTGAAGCCATTACCCTATACCAAAGTCAGACAAAGATATTACAAGGAAAGAAAATTACAGACCAGTCATTCTAATGAATATAGATGCAAAATTGATGCACAACAGACATTTAACAAAATTCAGGATCCTTTCTTGATAAAATCACTTGGAAAGACAGGAATAAAAGGAGTCTACCTCAATAAGATAAATGGCATGTATGAAAAATCCACAGCTGAAATCATACTCAATGATGAAAGACTGAAAGTTTTCCTCTAAGCTCTGGAGTAAGACAAGGATTGCATTTTGCTGGAAGTTCAAACTAGAGCAATTAGGCAAGAAAAAGAAATAAAAGGCATCCAGATTGGAAAGGAAGAAGTAAAAGTTTCACTGTTTGCAGATGACATGATTCTATATGTAGAAACCCTGAAAAATCTATTCAAAGCTAATAGAACTAATAAATGAGTTGCAAGTTACAAGTCAACATGCAAAAACCAATAGTATTTCTATACACTAGTAAGGAGCAATCTGAAGAGGAAACCAAGAAAAAAGTCCCATTTACAATAGCAACCAAAAGAATCAAATATCTAGGAATAAATTCACCTGAGGACATAAAGGACCTACCTGTACACAGAAAACTACAAAACATTGCTAAAAGAATCAAGGAAGACTTAAATAAATGGAAGGACATGCTGTGTTCATGGATATGAAGATTAAATACTGTTAAGATGTTAATTCTACCCAAAATGGTTTATAGATTCAAAGTAATACCAATCAAAATCCCACTAGCTTCATTTGCAGAAAAGGAAAAAACAATAACCAAATTTATTTGATATGGCAGTGTGCCTCAAATAGCTAAAAACATCTTGAGTAAGAAAAATGAAGTGGGAGGTATCACATTACCTGACTTTAAAGCATATTACAAAGCAACAGTGGTCAAAACAGCATGGTACTGGCATAAAGATAGATATACTGACCACTGGAATCAAATTGAGAGTTCAGAAAGAGACCCTTTCATCAATGAACAATTGATTTTTGACAAGGTGGCCAAGTCCACTCAACAAGTACAGAACATCCTCTTCAACAAATGGTGTTTGGAAAACTGGATAACCATATCCAAAAGAATGAAAGAGGACTCTTAACTCACACCTTATAAAAAATTAACTCAAAATAGATTAAAGATCAAAATATTAGAGCTAAGACCATAAAAATTTTAGAAGAAAATGTAGGGAAATATCTTAAAGATCTGGTGACAGGAGGTGGTTTGTTAGACCTTACGCCCAAAGTACAAGCAATGAAAGAAGAAATAGATAACTGGGATCTCCTCAAAACTGAATACTTTTGTGCATCAAAAGACTCTGTCAGGATAGTAACCAGGAAGCCTACACAGTGGGAGACAATATGTGGAAACCACATATTCAATAAGGGTTTAATATCCAGAATATATAAAGAGATTGTGCAACTCAACAACATAAAGACAAACAACTCTATTTAAAAAATTGGGCAAAAAACATAAATAGACACTTTTCCAAAGAGGAAATACAAATGGCTCAGAAGCATATGAAAAGATGCTCAACTTCACTAGCTGTCAGGGAAATGCAAATCAAAATTACAATGAGCTATCATCTCACACCTACTAGAATGGCCATTATCAAACAAAACAAAATGAAACAAAACAAACAAACAAACAAAAAAAACAGAAAACTGCAAGTCCTGGAGAAGATGTGGAGAAATAGGTACCCATATTCACTGTTGGTTGGAATGTAGAATGGTGCAGCTGCTCTGGAAGACATTTTGGCTGTTCCTCAGGAAGCTCAGTATAGAATTGCTGTATGATCTGGCAATCCCATTACTAAGTATATACTCAGTAAAACTGAAAGCAGCCTCATGAACAGAAATTTGCACACCAGTGTTTATAGTGGCATTATTCATAGTTGCCAATAGATGGAAACAGCCCAAATGTCCATTAACTGAGGGGTGGATAACCAAATTGTGGTGTATACATATGATGGAATATTTTGCAAATGTAAGAAGGAATAAAGTCATGATGCAAATTACAACAGGGAAAAACCTTAAGGACATTATGTTACATGAAAAAAGCCAGAAACAAATGGATGAATCCTGTATGGTCTCACTAGTATGAACTATCTATAATGAGCAAACTCTGAGAGTTAAATTTGAGAGCATTGGTTATCAGGAGATGGAAGGCAGAGATTGGACAATTGATGCTTATGGAGTACAGAATGTTCAATAACATTGATTGTAGAGGTTTGGAAGTGGATAACACAATACTGAAAGAGTAATTAACAAACTGAGTGTGAGTATGGTTGAAAGAGGAAGCCTAGAGTCATTTTTGACCCCAGAAGGCAAGATAAAGGGTAAAAACTGAGACTATGTAACTTAGCAAATTCTAGACTGGACAATGATGGTGGTTAATTTTATAAATTTAAGAAAGTTTTTACATGAATGAGAACAAATGCATATCACTATTGCAAGGTGTTAAATATGGGATGTTATATAGAGAAAATACAATTAATGCAAACTAAGGTCCATAGTTAACAGTAACATTGTACTATTATTTCATTAGTTATAACAAAGGCAATATACCAAAATAAATGTCAATAAGAAGGAGATATAAGGGATGGGTACGGTTTTTTTTTCTTCTTCTTTCTTTGTGGAAGAAATGGAAATGTTCTCATATAGACTGTGGTGGTGATGCAAAACTATGTGATTATAACCAGGAGCCATTGATTGTACACTTCAGGTGGATTGTATGGTGTGTAAATAAAACTGTTAGATAAAAATAAAAGGACAAGGAACTTACTAAAATAAGATCAGCACTATATAACAACCATTTTAAGTTGCAAGAAATAGTTAAACTGCACAACAGCTGGTGAAAGTTTATTAACTTCAATTTTTGTAGAAATGGGGTGAAGAGTGGGAGAGATGGATGGTAATTTGATATGACAATCATAGGACAAAGGACATTTAAAAAAAAGAGGACGTTTTGTGTAGCATTTCACCTGAAATTATTCATCCATTTAACAGTCAAGAACATCTGACTCATTCTACCAAAATAGTAAAATTTGGAAATAAGATGAATATTCATCAAGAGAAATGTATAAATAAGTTGTGGTAAAGAAGGTATCTGATTATACTAAGAAAATTGGGAGTAGATTGGACCAATTAAAATGAATCTGCATAAATGGGTTCTAAAATGTCCAAAGGCATTATTTTGAAAAATTGTTGATTGGAATTATCTTGAAGAAAAAACTATTAAAATTAAATATATCTTTCTTTTGCATTTCATAACATTTAGGATATAAATGCAAAGATGTATAAATTCTTTAATTAAGGAATGATTCAAATGTGGTCTTTTTGGCTTTTGGTGGTTTATTTATTTATTTATTTTTAATCTGAGGAAGCTCTTTAAAAGCATGATATTTGGCCCTTTACTTTATATTGTACTTTAGCAATGTGATCATAAAGTGGATCATTTATTTTCCTATGGGCCTCTCTCAATCTCTTAAACAATTCTGAATCATCCATAGCATTATTATTTGCTGTGCTCTGAACCTTACCTTAAAACTTGAGACCCTTTTATCTTCGCCTACTTGACTTTTCCCCTTAGGCAACCACTAAACATTTCAAAATTCAAATATCCAAACCATAACTCCTTATTCCCAGCATCCCTTCTCCCGTCAAACTACTTAACTCTGAATCTTCACCATTCAGTAAATGGAATCACTGCCCTTCGTCTGATCAGATCATTGCCAAGCACCCATCACCCATTCTCTCTCTCTGTCTCTCTCATCTCCCACATTCACCAAGTGAATCCATCAACTTTTCCATATTCTACTGTTAGCATCTTGCTAGACTCATTTCTTGAATGAATTCCTACAGGACCCCTAATTGGATTTCCTAGCCTTTTCTTACCTCTCTAAAATCCATTTTTCACTTAGATACCATAGTGATCTTTTTAATAGAAATATTGTTTCTTGAAAATATGGGTGCTTTTTACTAGCAATTTGAATAATCTAAAAACTCTTTGTCCTGGACCACAGAGCCCTACATGGCCTGGGCCCTGTTCACCTATCTAATATGAATGCTCTGACTCACCAGGTCCCAGCCACAGCACTCTCTTCTGTTCCCCTAACACATAAAAATTATTCCTGTTAACAGTGCTTGCACTAACTAGTCCTTGTCTGGAATTCTCTTCCCTTATTTTTTTTTCTTGGTTTTCCCCTCATCATGGCTGTCAGTTTAAATAGCACCTCATACAGACTTTTGCTGACTTCCTTCTATCTTATCAACATGTTTAATTCTCTGGATAGCATTTACTTTTAGCCCATATATTACCACTTTCCTTTTTTCTTTATAATACTGTCTTCTTCACTAGAAGTAAGTACCCTGAGAACAAGGACTTTGTCTTGTTTCTCCTATATACTCAGGCTTAGATTCATGCTTGACCTATGGTAGACTCTATGTACATGTGCATGTGTAGGGCTCGCATAGACATACATATGTATATTGTGTATATATGTATGTGTATACATATATGAGTGTGTAAATATAAATATATATATACATATATGATTGAATGAATGATGAGTGGGCATTTAGATCCAGTTGTATCTAATGTCATTGAAATGCTGGCTTTGAAGAACCTCACTTTATCATATGGTGGTCAATTAAATAATCCAGAATAAGTTTGTTATTTAATTTTTAAAATTAATATACTTAAATGTCTCTTATACAGGAAGTACTTGGAGAATGCTGTGGAGATATCTGGGTATTCATCCACTGATTTCTGTTTGAAAAAACACCGAGGTAGCATAGGTGTTTTGCCTTCTTTCAATGCTAGAAGACTCAGATGATATTTATGTCAATGAGTCTTTTGCAAAGAAAGGCCCAGATACTCTTTAATGGCAGCTGCTTTTGCTCTCTGTTTCTGATCCTTAATTATTGCTTTTTTTTTTTTTTTTTTTTTTTTTTTTGCATATACCAAAATTTTTAGACCATTTGAAACTACCCTCTCTACTTATATCCTATCATTGAGCAATTTTTACTCAGGACTCTCCAGCAACTAGGTACACGTTAACATCTATTAATACTGATTACCATCTGCAAAGCTTTAGATACAACTTAACTATGATTGAAATCTCCAGTTAACTAAAGGAAAGGCAACTAATACCAACAGGCATGGCAAGCATTCTCAAATATTTTAAAGTCTTCTTCAACTGTTTTCACTCTTATTAGTCTCCCTGTTTCTTGTTTAATGATGTCCTATTTCCAGGGGAATAAGGTCCTCATTCCCAACCCCCTTCACTTTGGTTTCTAATTCATACTCATCAGTTGCCTAGTGATATTTAAGGTAGAAGACTTGAAAGTATACGAGGAATCTAACCCACCAGATCACTTGTAAATCCCGAAAGCCCCTCACAGAATTAACATGTGCCTGTTGTGAAAGAATACAAAGTAGAACTGAGTTTGCTTAACTGGAATATACAGAATTCAAGGGTCTACAGGATTTTAAATGATATTTGTAGCTGTTTGTGCTATTACCTACTACTACATCTAGTTATCCCCAGAGCATTAATGTTGTGTACATTGATAGGGAGGGAAAGATCATGAATACCCCTCTCTCCTTCATTTCATCTTCCAAATTTGTGTGATATACTTCTTTATTTTCCCTAGACTTGCACAAAACTTCATTTTAAGAAGTTATCATGGATGAAAAATGATCTCTCAGATTAAAAAGTAGGGCAATGAGGTGAAAAGGGAATAGATGTAAGATACATGAAGTTATAAAACAGACAAGAGAATTATAAATGTACACTGTTTTCAACCTAAACAAATTTATTTGTTAGCAGGGAGAGCTGTTTTGAGGGAGGAAGATTATTTTTGCTGTATATATGTGAAGTGTGCATAATAAGTCATTTAAATAAAGGTTATACATTGTCTTTAGGCAATTATTTTCTTCTGTGTTTGTCAAATGTAAAAAGCCAATTGTAAGCAGTTTTGAACTGTTACTTTGTTGCAATTATGCACTCCTTTGACAAAGGATAATGATTTATTTTACAGAGAAGATGCTGCAGAGTTACTTTGCAGAACATATAGTGTAACAGGGAGAAATAATTAACCAAAATAAGTAGGCAGGAGAGGGGTAAATGATAGTGTGGAAGACTGATATTAATCAGCTTATCTAAAGACTTAGATATGCATTTTCAGTTCTTCATAATCACGTTAGTCCTATTTATTAGCATCTGGGCACAATATTCACCCCTGATGAAAATTTAATTTTGACCTCTCCCTGCCTAATGAGATGAGTTCTGGAAACAGAGACAGGTGGGACTTTTTTTTTTTTCTTAATGCTTTCCGGAAGTTGGCATTAAATGTGTAGAAACCAGAATGGGTAACAGAAGAGTTGACATAACAAACTTAAGCCCAAAATGAAAGAATGGGAAGTAGCCTTAGTGGATATCAACACATTGCATTGTGTACATATTGGGTGCAATCTTGCAGAGAGGCATGTTTTCAAAAGATTGTACTGGGCAGGAATTTTACACATGAAGTTCTAATAGAAATTATACCTCAACAGAGAATCCTTCTGGCTCAGATCAGTTAGAGATTTTCTTCTTTTTTTCTTTTTGCTTGTTTGTTTGCTTTTTATAAATACAATTTTATTGAGATATATTCACATACCATGTACTCCATCAATGGCTCACAGTATCATCATATCATATAATTGTGCATTCATCATTACAATCATTTTAAAAACATTTTCATTACTCCCCCAAAAATAATAATTAAAAAAATTTAAAAATTAAAAATAAAAAGAAAAAGAACACTCAAAACTTCTCATAACCCTTATCCCCTCCTACCATTTATATATTTTTTGTCTTTATTTTATTATTCATCTGCGCATACACTGGATCCAGGGGGTGTCAGTCACAAGGTTTTCACAGTCATATGATCACACATTAACGCTATCTGGTTATACAATCGCCATCAAGAATCAAGGCTACTGCATTACAGTTCAACAGTTTCAGGTATTTCCTTCTAACTATTCTAATACACTAGCAATTTAAAGGAATATCTATATAATGCATAAGAATAACCTCTCAACTCTATTTGAAATCTCTTAGCCAATAAAACTTTGTTTTGTTTCATTTCCTTTCCCCCTTTTGGTCAAGCAGGTATTCTCAATCCTAAAACGCCAGGGCCAGGCTTATCCTTGGGAGTCATATCCCACATTGCCAGGAGACTTACACCCCTGGGAGTCATGTCCCATGAAGGGGAGCTGGTAGTGAGTTAATTTGCAGAGTTGGCTTAGGGATACAGGCCACATCTAGCAGCAAAAGAAGTTCTCTGGTGGTGACTCTTAGGCATAGTTATAAGTAGGCTTTGCTTCGCAATTGGAGAGATAAGTTTCATAGGGCAAGCCCCTAGATCAAGGGCTTGGCTTATTAAATTGGGAGCCCCTATTGCTTAAGTGAATAGCAGGAATTCCCCAGGTGGGGAAATTTAATAGATCCACATTTTTCTCCAGTCTCTCAAAGGGCCACTGAAAATCCTTTTTTGTTTTCTGCCCAAAATATTCTGTGATGCATTTGGAGTATTACATTAGCCTGTACAGAATAACAAGATCACACTCCCTAATTTAGGTTCCATGTAATTGTTTAAATAAACTGTCCAGACAGGTTAAATTAGATAGTGTGCTACAGAAAATATAAATTTTGTACCAAATAAACCTCTCTTCTTTTGGTCTTACACAGAAGTTGGAGTTTTAAAATACAGTCAATATCATCCTTTACCCTGTATTCTAATTTACCTTAGTCCTACCCAAGTCTGTTTCATTCATATCTCTAATTGTAATCTGATCTCTTTTTCATCTTATTTAATGGTTGCAATATGGAGTAATGCTGACTTTCAGAACTGCAGAACTCTAACTCTGAGTCTCAGGTGTCACACAGATACCCAATTTCCAGGGAACTATAAAGAGCTCAGCATCTCAGAATTTAGAAATAACTGTTAAACTCAAGAATAGATGTGACTGCTGTAAAAGCTTACAGTCTAGGAACCTTCACCATAAGCCTTCCCCTGATAACCTGTGCTCTCAGATTCAATTCTCAGAGTTTGCACATTATAGTTAGTCCATATTAATGAGATGCTATAATGTTACAATCTATCAACCTTTACAATAAATCCTATTGAACATTCTGTACTCTTTAATCATTGATTGCCTAATATCTGACCCCATTCTATCCCTGGATAATTTATGTTCTTTAATTGAATTCTCAGCATTTGCTCATTATAGTCAGTTTACATTAATGAGGACTTACAATGTTTGTCCCTTCATTTTTGGCTTATTTCACTCAACAAAACATCCTTAATATTCATTCATCTTGTTGCATGCCTCACAATTTCAGTCCTTCCTGCAGTTGCTCAATATTCCATTTTATATATACACCACAGTTCACTCCTCCATTTATCCATTGATGTACCTTTGGGCCACCTCCATCCATTGAAAATGCTGCCATAAACATCAGTGTGCAAATGTCTATTTGTGTCCCTGCTTTCAGTTCTCCCAAGTATGTACCACATAACAGGGTTACAGGATCATATGGCAGCCCTTGTTTGCTTGCTTTTTAATAATTGAAAGAAAATACTTTAAAAATTACCCAAAAACATAATAATGACATTGTAATTTTTATTGGACTTTAAATGTTTATTTTAAGTTATCTAGCGTGTGCTCTTTCATTGGCCAAAGAGGTAATAATGAAGGGATGATCATGACAAGACCAATAAGAAATAACAGAAATACCCTCTGTCTCTAAGTTCTACCAAGCATAATTGTTGAAATTCCATACTTCCTTCTATTTCCTGGCAGAGTTTTGGGTGACTTGCCGGTTCTACTTAGCAGCCTTCGATGTTTGCCTTTGTACCTGTGGGCATCAACTTCTGTTCTAATATGCCACCCCCAAGCTCTGCTGCTTTTACCATTGATTTCCATTATGTGGCCCAATCTTGGGGCATTTTGCTTTCAAAATTTTATCACTCATTTCATAATTATTGATGGTGATCTCCCAACTTTCTTTGCTAATGGTGTTTCTCTCACTGAAACAAATTTCCATTTCCACCTGTTGTAGAACCTTTCTTCTTGTGCCCTATAGTAGAAAAGTAGTTCTTGATTCTTAAAACTATACTTCAAATAGTATAGCACTAATATTTATTTTTCTCAGTTTCTTATGATATTTGTTTATGAGAAACTCATGTCCATTCCCTTAGATTTGCATAGAAAGTTAAAACAAGTTCAACATAAAATTATTCTCCCATGCTTAAATCAACTCTTGTCCACTGTTTTTCTGCTCCAGTTAATTCATTTATCACCCATGAAAATAAAATAGCTTTTGTTCCCCTTCAGCATGGTAGTCTAAACCTGGTGTTCTGGACCCTAGTAATCAAGCCTAAATCTCTCTTTCCTATTTTCCCTCCAATGTTTCTCCAGTTTTCTTTGCAAATATAACCTACATGGTCCACCCAATTCTTCCAATTACCACAGTGTGTATTCAGATTCTCTTCCATATCTGCTCTTCAAAACAAACTTTTGTTAAAGGTATTTGAATTTTGATATAGATAATATACAACCTACTTTGTTAAAATTATAATATTCACAATGTAGATGTGAATACATTTTTTGTACTTTTAAAATGGAAAATTTCAAACTTCAAAATCATGAATACAGTAAAAAATCAGTGTTTGAACTGAGCAAAATTGATAGGTTATCCTTTATTTATGTGTTCAATTCCATAGAGACTATAAGGAATTTAGGTTGATACAAAGAATAACAAAGTGATTCTTACCAAAAAGCTCACAAATTAGTGGGGCAGACAGTACTTATGGAAAAAAAATCCCAGAAAAATAGCACATAAATAATGATACATGAAATTATTTCATGCAAGAATTTAAAAGGATCACTTTAGATTGAGAATTGGAAATGCTTTATTGAATAATATGCCATTTCAGCAAGACATGAAGAATTTGTAAAATTTCAAAAGGCTGACATAGGTAATGTGTCTCTGCATATATAGAACAAAGTAAGCAAGAGTAGAGTGCAGACATTTCCTAGAAAACTGAGTTACAGTTTTATGACTTCCACATCAGAAGGCACATTGTTGCAGTACAATGCAATGGTTGAGACTATGGATTTGGAGTTGCCTGTTTCTGGGCTTTCCTACTTACTAACCATGTGGCAATAAGCAAGTTCCTGACATCTGTGAACTGCAGTTTTCTGACATGTGGAATGGGACTAGTGGGACTCATGTTATGATTAATATGATATAGTTCGGTAGGTAGATCAGTAAATAAGTAGATGAGAGTTAGAAAGATGGATGGTTAAAAGGATGAGGATAGAGGTCTGGGGAGAGAAAACAGGGCTTTTAGATAACCATATAAGGAATTTAGAACTTCCGTGCAGTAGGTATATAAAATTCAACTTAGGGTTACATGAACTGGTAGTTCCACATGAGGTAATTATTTAAACTCATTAAATTCAGAAGAAATATTGACACATTAGGTTATCAATCAATTTGACAATGAACCTTCTGATACTGAAAATAAAACAATGAGTAATAATAGTTACAACATATTCAGGTCACTGTGTACCTAGCATTTGATTAGAGTCTTTTTAATACTATTACAGCCAAATAAAATAAAGTAGTAAAGATACTACTTTGATATTTCTGTTTGGGGAGATGGAAACCTTCTGTTTGGGAATTTGGCAATGGAATGACTTATTTCTTGGAAAATCTAATTGTCCTTTAATAAATAAGAATTTTAATGATAGTATAAGAAACATATTATATAAGAAACATCTACAAAAATATTCTTCCTCATTAGGGTTTACAAATACATGAAATCAATTTGTTGCCCTTGACTCTTATGCAGGCCACAGTCCCCTTGTTTATATTTTTACTTGGTATTGAGGCTTATTTTCCAAATTGACCATCTACAGCCAAATTTGAACTCAGCATCCCTAAATCATCACAAGTTGCAGAAGTTAGTGATATTTTATTGGCCCAGTATTCCAGTTAAAAAGTGACTTTTTTTTTTGCCAGGATGATTATCTTAATTTGCTCCATAACTGTCTAGTTGTTAATATATCATCAGGATTTGAGAGGGGCAGGTAGAAATTGTGTTTTTTTCTAATAGGCGCAAGTAATCAGTTGAATAGATCTGGTTGATTTAGCCTGAGTTAAGTGCCTGCTCAATAAAATGTGTGCCAATGAGCGCATTTTCAAAGGCATGTTACAAATAAAACTGCCGTGGAATTGTAAATCAACTCATAAATTGTTAAAAGCACTCAGTCATGTTATTGTAGGATAACTTTGTTCTGTATTTTTTCTTAGTTGTGATACTAAATGAAAGACACTCTGAGATGCTTAATATTCCTTCTCTTTGTAAATTGTATCTTGGTAAGAATTCCAGAAGAAAAAATGAACCTAAAATGCCTAGAAAAATTGCACCTTATTGTTTTTTCAACCCACTCAAAGTAAACTAACCTTGATAACACTTTAGTTCCTTCCCAATTTATATATCTTGCTTGCTTGTTTTTGTAATTAATAGAAATTCTAAATGAGTAACCCAATCCTAAGAAGAAGAATACATATTGCTCTACCTCCTGTCTTCTCATGCTCTAATGCTTTTATATCCCCATAAAAACCTGTCCTTTGAGGGTACAACATCCTTGGCTTCATTGATCCCCCTTTCTTCCCTGCCTTTCAGTCATACCCATGGTAACAGCTACTCTCATTTGTGCACCTATGTTGTCATAATTTATAAATGTTTCAGGCTGCCTGTAAAGAATGGCTGTTGGCGATTTCTTGGGTACAATGTTCTGTACATCTCAACTCAAGCTTGTGTGTGTATTTGTAAATTCATATACCTTGGTGCATGAAACAAATATTTTCATCATGTATTATAAGTTATAACATAAAATTTATTTTATTACCAATAATTGATACATCTGTTATGTAAAATAAATACTAAACATTTTAATATATGATTATAGTTTGTGTAATCATATATGTTGATGCAATATTAGTTATATACATGTACAGGAGTGTAACTATCCTCACAATGAATTGTTCCTTTAATGATGAGAAATTATATTATACTAGTAATGGTGCATTTTGCCCTAAAATATTTGGTTGGATACTAGTATTTTTGTACCTTAATTATCTTAGTTAATGGTTGCCTATTATATTTGTACTAAATTTTTACTTTCAACTTTTCTCTCACTTAACATGCTGTAAGGCTATCTCTAGTAAATAACATAGATGCAGATTTAGATGTTATCTATTTGTTCATATTGTGTGTGTAATGGATATTTCTAATTTATGTTAATTTTGATAACTGATTTTTTGGAAATGTATCTACCTTTTTAAAATTTGCTATGCTTTTCCTATAATAACATTTTCCTCATTTTTTGACTTTTGGATTGATTCATTTTTCTGTTGGATTGATCATGTTTTTGATTTTCCTTTTCCTTCTATATTATCTTAGAAAGTATTGCAGTGATATTTCTATTATTCTTGTGCTTACCCTTAAATTTGTACCATGCATAGTTCATTTAATCTATAGGCTAAGATTTTTATTACAAACTTTACCTCCCATTTTCCATGTCTTCTATTGTGTATCAATTTACATTATTTTAATTCTAAAAAAAATTACTGTTTTTATTATCATTATATACAGTTAATCATTATTATTCAGAATTGACATCTACTCAAATTTAACAGCATGTTTACTAATTTCTTTGCTCATTGCTTCTTGCAACAACTTCCTACCTCTGGTTTCAGTTTCCTTTTTTCCTACTATACTCTCTTAACTTACTATCATAGAAGTTCTTTCAATGAGGCTGTGGATTTTAAATTCCTTTAAAATCTGTCTGAAAATGTCTTTATATGACCTTTAAACTCAACAGTAGTTTAAGTGGGTATATACCTGTGGTTGCAATTTATTTTCTCTCATTCTGAAAAAGATATTATTCTTTTGTTTCCTGATGTTAATCTCGCTTATGTGAATTCTTCTGTCAGTTTAATGATTGTGACCTTGAAATTTACTTTTTTTCCTGGCTGTTTCCAGTATTGACACTTTATCGTTGAGCTGTTTCAATTTTATCATAATTTACCATAGTGTGGGTTTACTTTTTTTTTAATTGAGATTGTTCACATACCATACAATTATCCAAAGATCCAAAGTGCACAATCAGTTGCCCATGGTACCATCATACAGCTGGGCATCCATCAAAACAAATAATTTTTTTCAATTTTTAGAACATTTTCATTACCCCAGAAAAGAAACAAAGACAAAAAAAAAAAAAAAGGAAACACAAATCCTCCCAAACCCCTAACCCCCCCTCCATTGTTGACTCATAGTATTGGCATAGTACATTTGTTACTGCTGATGAAAGAATGTTAAAATACTACTAACTGTGGTATATAGTTTGCAATAGGTATATTTTTTCCCATATGCTCCTCTATTATTAACTTCTAGTTATAGTGTCACACATTTGTTCTAGTTCTGAATGAAATGAAGAATTTCTAATATTTGTAGTTAATCATGACATTGTCCACCACAGATTCACTGTTTATACATTCCCATCTTTACACCTGCACTTTCCTTCTGGTGACATATGTGACACTGAGCTCTTCCCCTTGCCACCACATTCGCACACCATTCAGCACTGTTTAGATTTCTCACAGTGTGCTACCCATAACCTCTGTCCATTTTCCAAACATTTAAGTTCAAGCTAGTTGAACATTCTGCTCATAATAAGCAACCACTCCCCATTCTTTAGCCTTGTTCTATATCCTGGTATACTTATTTTTCATGTCCTATGAGTTTATGTATTATAATTAGTTCATATTAGTGAGACCCTGCAATATTGTCTTATGTGTCTGACTTATTTCACTCAATACAGTGCCCTCAAGACTTCTTCATCAACCCATTTTTTTCTAAGATGGTTTTCTTCACACACCATGAATTCCGTCCTAAGTAAACAATTGATGGTCCCCTGCATAGTCATGTATTTATGTATTCACCACCATCACCACTCTCTATATAAGGACATCTCCATTTCTTCCACAAAGCAGGAGGAAGAGTCAAAGAAGGCAGAGAGACAAAAGAAAAAGAAAAAAGAGGGAGAAAAAATTACAACAAAAGGAAAGGTAGCATTAAACTAAAGTAGAATAAAGAATCAGACAACATCACTAATGCCAAGAGTCCCATATCCCTCCCTTATGTCCCCCTCTTACATGCATTTAGCTTTGGTATATTGTCTTTGTTACATTAAAGGAAACTTAATACAATGTTTTTGTTAATTATGTGTCTAGTTTGCATCGATTGTAATTTTCCCCCAATATCACCCTATTTTTAACACCTTGCAAGCTTGAATTCATTTGTTCTACCTCACATAAAAAAATATTTGCACACTTTATCACAATTGTTGAGCACTCTAGGTTTCGCTGAGTTATACAGTCCCAGTCTTTATCTTTCCTCTTTCCTTCCGGTGTCTCACATGCTACTAACCTTCCTCTTTCAACCATACTCACAGTCATCTTTGTTCAGTGTACTTACATTGCTGTGCTACCATCACCCAAAATTGTGTTCCAAACCTCTCACTACTGTCTTTTTCTATTTGTCTGTAGTGCTCCCTTTAGTATTTCCTGTAGAGCAGATATCTTGTTCACAAACTCTGTCATTGTTTGTCAGAGAATATTTTAAGCTTTCCCTCATATTTGAAGGACTGTTTTGTCAGATATAGGATTCTTGGTTGGTGGTTTTTCTCTTTAAGTATCTTAAATATAGCACCCTACTTCCTTCTTGCCTCCATGGTTTCTACTGAGAAATCCACACATAGTCTTATCAAGCTTCCTTTGTATGTGATGGATCACTTTTCTCTTGCTGCTTTCAGGATTCTCTCTTTGTCTTTGATATTTGATAATCTGATTATATTAAGTGTCTTGGTGCAGGACTGTTCAGATCTATTATTTTTGGGGTATGCTGAGCTTCTTGGATCTGTAATTTTATGTCTTTCATAAAAGATGGGAAATTTTCAATGATTATTTCCTCTATTATTGCTTCTGCCCTTTTCCCTTCTCTTCTCCTTCTGGGACACCAATGACATGTACATATTTGTGTTTATGTTGTCATTCAATTCCCTGAGACATTGCTCATATTTTTCCATTCTTTCCCTGTCTGTTCTTTTTTGTGTAGGATTTCAGGTGTCTTATTCTCCAGTTCCTGAGTGTTTTCTTCTGCCTCTTGAAATCTGCTGTTATATATCTCCATTGTGTCTTCTCTAGTGTCGTGGCTTTCATATCCATAGATTCTGCCAGTTGTTTTTTCAAACTTTCAATTTCTACCTTATGTTCACCCATTGTTTTCATTATACGCTTCATCTCTTTTGCCACAACTTTCCTAAACTTTTTCAATTAATTTAGCATTAGTTGTATCAAGTCCTGTATCTGAGTTGAAGCATAAATTCATTCTTTTGAATGGGCCATAACTTCATTTTTATTAGTGCAGGTTGTAGTTCTCTGTTGTCTAGGCATCGGGTTTCCTTGCTTACCCCAATTAGGTTTTCCCAGACCAGAAAGGGCTCAGATCTCAGAAGGGGGCAATATTCAGCATCAGGTTTCCCCGAGGGTGTGTCTTAGAAGACTGACACACCCTGTGAGGCTTCTAGCCACTGTTCTTTGCCTAACCTGCCCAGCAGGTGATGCCTGTCAGGCTGTCACACCTGACTGGTGTAAGAAAGTGTGGCCCCTTTAGTTTCTGTTTTGGCTATTCTCCCCCAGGCTCTGGGGTCTGGTTCTGAATGGGAGGCCAGTAGTAGAGCTGGACACCACTTCCTTCCTCTTAGGAAAGATACACCCTCTAGTGAGTCATCATCTGCATTTAAATAGGTTCTTTGTCTCTTTGACTTTGCTATATCCACCCTTGTCTGGATCAGAGCACTGTGAACTGAAAATGGCTGCAGTTTTCTCCACCAAGCTGCCCAGGTTGAGAGAGAGAAATAGGGACAGAAAACCCCCCTTCAGGGCCAATCCACAGCTCCCTCCCACCCAGCTTCATCTGCTGACTAGAAATAGCACCTGGTCCTCTGAGCTCCCCCTCCTGGGGCAGAGAAGTCCTCCAGCTCTTTAAGGTCAGTCATCACTAAAAGCATCTGTCTGCTTGTTGGGGATTTGTAGCTTGTATTGAGCCATCCATGTTTGTTAATTAAAACCCTAGTTGGAGCTGGACTGAGGTATATTTGCTTGTTCAGAGAGTGCTGCTTTCTACTACAGTGAGGTTTTGCAGTTCAGGCTGCCATGGGGGCACGGGGCTCCTGGCTCAGGCCCATGGTTTTTATTTACAGAGTTTATGCCATGATCTCAGGCATTATTCCCAATCCAGGTTGGTGTACAATGTGTGGACGGTCATGGTTGTCCCCCAGCAGTTATTCCAGATTATTTACAAGTTGTTCTTGGTTGTTTATTAGTTGTTCCAGGGGGAGTAACTAACTTCCACTCTTCTCTATGCCACCATCTTCTTGGTCTCTCTGGGTTTACTTTTATTTGCCAGTCTTGTTTCTTAGTATTTGCTTTCTCAGTCAGAAGAACAATGGTTTTAATTCTAAAAAACATTCAACAATTATCACTTCTTTTTTGTCTTTCCCCTATTTTTCTAATTTCTTACTCCAAAATACCTGGATATTTGAAATTTCTTATTCTGTTCTTGATATCTTTTACCTGTTTTTCCTTCTTTTTCTTTTCATTTTCTCTCTCCTCAGGAGTAATTTCCATTTCCGCATTGTTCTAATCTGATTAATTATGATTCATTAGCTTAAGATGCTTAAGATTTTTCTGAATTTTATTCCAAAGTTCATAGTTTTATTCCCAGAAAATCTATTTAGTTATTTTTACATTTTTTTCATATCTATTTTTCCTTTTTTCATGCTTTTTCTTTCTGTATATTTCTCATTCTTGTTTCTTCTTTACTAGTTTTTGCATGTTTTTTAAATCAAATACTTATTGTTTACCCAACAATTAATGAAACCAATGTTTACATTAAAAAATCCAACTAACCAGGTAAAAAAATCTCTAATCTTAAGCTAAAGTGTATCAGTTTGTTGCCAATTCCATGTAGGTGCAAACATATATACACATACATACATGCATATATGTATTTTTTTAATTTTAAACTTTTTATTTTGAAATACTTTCATACTTACAGGATAGTTATAAAAATAATATAAACCCCATACAGAGAACTACAAAATACACCTATCCCCTCAGATACCCATATCCACCAATTTTAACATTTTGCCCCATTTGACATATCATTCTCTCTGTCCATTAATTTATCAATGCATCTTTCTATCTGTCTATCTCTAGATCTTTCTGTCTCCCTATGTATCAGTCCATTTTCTGAACATTTGAGTATAGATTGGGTACATCATGCACCTTGAACACAATACTGCCATGTACATTTCCTTAGAACAAGGATATTCACTTATGTTGCCACCTTAAGTTCAGATAACAAGTTCAAGAAACTTAACACTGATATAAAGCTTACAGTCTATAATCCAATTCTTTTATATGTCCCAATAATGTCCCTTTGATTCTTCTCTCCTCCCCTGTTAGATCCCATCCAGGATCATGTATTACATTCAATTATTTTTGTCTATTTATTTGTTCATTTGTTTATTTTTGGAACAACATAAACTTTTCTATTGCAACCATTCCCAAGCTTATCATTCATATCATTCCAACCCCTATGCTTGAAGCTGTTGGGGCCTTCACCCCAGCATTTGGCAGGAACAGGAACACTGTGCAAGCCCTTGGGGAGTATGGTGCTGTCACTCTATCAAGCTTTGAGGACAAAATGTCATTCTAGAGATGACTCTTAGACCTTGAAATCTAATGGAGTATGCCTACAGGGTTTCGGAACTGCTTGGGATCCCCCTTCCAATTTTTCCCCATGACAGTAGTAATGTTTATGACTGTCCCTCTTTTGTATATTAGAAGCAGATAACTTGTTCTAAGTTTCAGAAGCCTGAGGGGAATTGTGCCTAAGGACACACCACACCTGTAACTGATTTTGATGGGACTTTGTACTTAATATTGTTACTAAAATAATTTAAGGCTTTAATGATTTACAGATAGGTAGCCACTGAAGCTGGAAGCTGAAAGCAACAAAACATGGAATAGAAGGGAGAGACAGTAGATGCCATCATGTGCCTTGCCATGTGACAGAGAAGTCCTAGATCGCCAGCAGCCTGTGTTCAAGAAGACAGTATCATCTTGATGATGCTTGAGTTTGGACATTTTCATGCCCTCAGAACTTTAAACTTGTAAACTAATTAATCCTCATTGTTAAAAAGCCAACCCGTTTTATAGTATCTGCATTTCAGCAGCTTTTGCAAACTAAAACTACCTCCATGGAACACTGAATTTTGGAGAAGTCCACTGGCTGGAATTTAATAGGAAAGCAATCTATCTGCTGTCCTTTTACATCTCCTCTTTCTCACTGATCAAAGTCTGTTTCCATGGGAAGATGTCTCCTCACACTGTAAAGAGCTTCTGGGACAGGCAGAGGTTTACCAGGCCCAGCCTGGCCAGTGGGCTGAAGTAGTAGTCTCTTTGTTAAACTGATGCTTTGCGTGTGTCATCTTTGGTCTATGTGATATTCATGGCTCCTGTGGCACTGGGCTGGGATTTCTTTTTTTTTTCTTTTTAATTTTTATAGGGATTGTTCAGATACCATACAATTATCCAAAGATCCAAAGTGTACCATCAGTTGTCCCTGGTACCTTCATACAGCTGTGCATCCATCACCACACTTAATTTTTGTTCAATTTTTAGCAACTTTTCATTACTCCAGACAAGAAATAAAGTGAAAGATGGAAAAAAAGAAAAAAGAAAAAAAAAAAAAGGAAACTCGAATCCTCCTACATCCCTAATCAACCCCCCTCGATTGTTGACTCGTAGTGTTGGTACAGTACATTTGTTACTGTTTATGAAAGAACGTTGAAATACTACTAACTGTAGTATATAGTTTGCAATAGTTATATATTTCTTCCCTATATGCCCCTCTATTATTAACTTTTAGTTGTATTGTCATACATTTGTTCTGGTCCATGGAAGAGATTTCTAATATTTGTACAGTTAATCACGGACATTGCCCACCACAGGATTCAGTTTTATACATTCCCATCTTTTGACCTCCAGCTTTCCTTGTGGTGACATATATGACTCTGAGCTTCCCCTTTCCACCTCATTCATGCACCATTCGGCTCTGTTAGTTATTCTCACATCTTGTTACTGACACCTCTGTTCATTTCCAAACATTTAAGTTCATCCTAATTGAACATTCTGCTCATACTAAGCAACCGCTCCCCATTCTTAAGCCTTGTCCTATATCTTGATACCTTATATCTCACGTCTATGAGTTTACATATTATAATTAGTTCCTATCAGTGAGACCCTGCAATATTTGTCCTTGTGTGTCTGGCTCATTTCACTCAGTATACCGCCCTCGAGGTTTTGTGCTGGGATTTTTGACTATGAAAAGAGTATGAACCATCATTAGGATAATTCATCCAAAAATCAAGAGGAACAAATAAGGCCTGGAGAGAAAACGGGATATATTGGATTTAAGATGTACTCAGACTAAATCTGTACAGGTTGGGTGTTTATTCTGTAGGAATCGTGTCCTTGATTCTGCAAATGACATAAATGGGAGATTTCTTTCCGAACTTATGCTGTGACCCAAGTGGTCCTAAACCAGTTTTTATGTTTCTTTCTTGGCTTGAGATTATAGCACCATGATGGTAATGAAAATTCAGATTTAATATGTATGCATGGAAGAGGCTTGGATTTGTATTTTTCATAGTGACTTTTTATTTCTCGCTTAGACCCTAGGAAAAAATAAAAGTTTTCTCTTACATTAGCAATTTTTCTGGTTCACTTTTATGAATTGGGGCAGCTTTTTGTGGCTTTAGTCTTTAGTACGGAAATAATTTTCTGCTACATCTGTCTCCTGGCAACCATTTATGGACATTAAAACCCACCCACCAGCCCCTTGGTTCTAAACTTGGATAAAATAATCACAGTTGCTGCAACTGTCAGTTTCTGCTTGCTACTCTGGCTTTAATACTTTTTCTTCCTCAGTGCTGATACCTAGGGATTCTCTTTTCCTTCTTTTGAGATTATTTGTGCATTTAAATGTTTTTCTCATTTTTTAAATCTGTCATGCTAATGTGTTTGTAAAGGAAAAGAGGGTTTGTGCCAGCTCAGTTCACGATATTGTTGGATGTATCAACCATTGCCTACAATATCAGTTGGTTATAAGAAGGAAAAGACAAATGACATAAGACTGCTTAAGAGAGAGGAAACTAATCTAATTTAAGTTGGTCAGGGTGGCCATAGAAAGGTGAATGTGGCCTGTGTGTTGAGGGGGAATATAAGTGATAATGCCACAGGCCATATTATCAGGTATGATTCAGAAAATGGAAGGGCATATTACAAATTTCATCTTTACCCTAAAAGTAATGTGATGGCAGTGAAGAATTTTAAGTGAAGGAGTAATGCAACCTTATTTTTATTTTAAAAGTGTAACTCTGTCTTCAGAGTGGAAAGAAGAGTGACAAGAATGGATGGATGTGAGAAAACTGGTGAGAAGATCACTAAATAGCTGACAATTAACCAGGCAGGAAAATGATACACCTTTTAAATGCTGATAAAAAATAGTACATTAATTATTTATTATTTTTCCCCACATTAACTGCCAATTCTAGGTATTCTAATAGGGGCTGAGCAGCAACTCTCATCTACATTACTGCGACTGATTCCAGGCTGGTCTTCCAGACTTCTACCTGGCCTCCTTTGAATTGATTTACCCTCTGCAGCCAAAGTGATTACTTTAATATGGGAATTGGATCATAGTGCTCTCTAACTTTAAACCTTCCCATGGGTTCTCAATGTTCTCCATAAAAAGTCCACAATCCTTAAAGTGGTGCACAAGCCCCTTTGCATCTGAGCTTTATTTTCCTCTTTCAATTAAACTCTGTCCATTCACATCAAACTCTAAGATCCAGCCAGAGTGAAGAATTTTGGTCCCAGAAACATGTCACACCTTCTCTTTCCTCTGGGATTTTAGACATGCCCATCACTCTGCCTCTAACTCCTCTCCTAACATGCCCCTTCTTGCCACTCCTAACCCCTGTAACACCCAAAAACACATTTTACCTGGCTGCTGCAGATCACAGGTTTTACAGTACTCATGAGTTCCTCTAGACATACCTACTAGGTCAGGGGTTGGTGATCTCCTGTCATTGCAAGTATCAGCGTTTAATTTTAATTGTATACTTACCCTTGGAAATTTCTAAGTTCTTGAAAAATACTTGTAGAATTAATGAAGAAATGAATGTTTGAATAAATGAACATTTTTGATATTTTATGTATAATGTTAATATCAACAGTATTAAATCAAAACTTTGTTAACTAGGAGTTGTATAACTTCAATAAATTACTTATTTGCAGTTTCTCAGACAAGAGCCTCAAGATCGGTGGCTAAAGAAGGTATGAGTTCTCATCTGCTTTATTGTGTGTCTTAATAAAACCATGGAACATAAAACAAAACAAATGAAACAATAAACTGGTGTTTTTTATCATGGTGCACATGTAATCCCAAACAGTATGAAAACAAAAAACTCTAACTGGTTAAAAAATGGGAAGGATTCTCTAACCTCTGCTTGTATTCCTTCTCTCTAGTTTCATGCCTTGGGTTAAATATATTTGAGGTTTCTGTGTTACGCAGCTTTGGCTCTGGACCAGTCATCAGGAGACTGCTTATTCTGCTCAGGATATACTCATCGTCTCCTGAGACTTTTGGATGAAATTCGGGATATTTAGTTCAAACATCTGATCCTCCTACCTCCCTAGTTCTACACCCTTGCGAGCAGCTTGCTGCCTAAATCTTGCTACATGATTCAGCTATGACGGATTCTATTGGTTTTTGATATTGACATTGCTTTCTGTTGGTTTCAGAAACCTGTGATGCCCTTTGGAATATCTGAAAAAGAATCTAATCGCTTGTCAAGGGAGCCTGCCCAGACCCTGAGGTCAGACTGAGATGTAATTAGGACAAAATAAATAGATTAGCTTTAATCATCTGAATAGTTCAGTGTTCCTTGTCCATTATTCACATTCCCATTGTCCCTGCTTGTTTCAGCTTTAGTTCATGTTTATTCTATTAATCTACATCTTTATTTATTTATAATACTACGTCTTTAAAAACTGCAGATTTAAAACTGCACACTCTCTGTGTTTTCCAGTTTTGGCATTTAAAAAAAATATCTTATTTCTTGTTTCCATTTAATGAAATTCCTCTTTCTTGGTGTAGTTGTTTCTATCATTGTGGTGCAGATGACTGAAGAGGGTATCTCATTTTTATTTATGTCACATAACAAAACAATTTATTTTGAAATACTTAATAATGCAAAATATTGTACCGAAAATGTTTTGTGAATATAAAACTAGTTCAAGGTTTAGTTGTAATGGAAAGCAGAGGGAAGATTTTAATGATACGAGTCAGCTTTCTCATTATATATGACATCATTCTGAATTAATTTCTTCATTTAATTTTATTTATACAATTTGTCCAAACATGAAGTGTTTGTAGAGCTTAAAAAGATGTGAAAAAACTCAGAATAATTCTAACAAAATTTTGTACCTCAAAGAGAGTTCTAAGTATTCATTAATCTAGATGAATTTTTATATAGCTTCTTGTAAATTTAAAATCATTCTAACAGGAAAATCTATCATTTTCTTCTACAAGAAAAAAACTGTCAACATTGCTATCTTATTGAAAGTATTGTATTACAGACATAAGAGCATGTCTGACTCAAAGTAGGTGCTCGAATTAAATATGGTAGCTAATTTTACTGTTTCAAATATTTTGCATCCTAAAATCTTGTTCTGTGATTATAGCAACCCTTTTTTGTTGAATGTATATTAACAATGCATTCTAAAATCATTGTTTTGTGATTACATCAACCCTTTTTGTTTTGAATCTATATCTTACACTTATATTTTAGAAAATAAAGATATTTCATTACTTGTGTTACTATTAATATCATTTTAATTGAAAATAAAAATTGTAAGTGGCTACTGCAGAAAATCTAAATCTGTTTAAGGAAGAAAATGAGACTCATTCATTCTCCTACCACCTGGAGATTATCACTTTAATATGGTCATTTATTCCTTCCTATTGCATTTTATATTTAACATAATTAATATTTACTTTTTCTAAAAATTCCTGTTTTTGGACCTTTCTACTGATGAACTTTAGAATCAATGCTTAAATTTCCCACTGGGATTTTGATTGGGAAGACATTTAATTTAAAATTTAATTTGAGGGAGAATTGATATCCTTACACTGTTGATTCTTTCCTCTCTAGGACATGACATGTGTTTCCAATTTTTTTCAGAGACTTATCTTTTTATACAGACCTGAAACATTTCTTTTCGTAGGCAAAAAAAATTCTAGCTTTATTGCTATTGGGAATGTTACTCACTGCCCCACCCCTCCCCCACTTAACATGTTTCCTCACACATTGCCTGAATTGATTAATGGATTATTGTCAGTGCTGGATTGTTAATATTTTTGTCTGAGCCACCTATCTCTACTTCCTAATTCAACTTGATTTTTTCTGCAGTTAATTGGCCAGGATTTTCTAGATGAAAATCATATCACCTGAAAATGCCAGTTTTATCTCAGTCTGTACAAATTTTAGAATTCAATTATTTTTCCTACATTATTGAATTGAGATGGTGATGTTAAACAATTCTGAAGGTTATAAGTGAAAGCAGGCATCCTCACTTTATTCCAAATTTCTGTTTGCTGTTAGTATGTTTATTATGTTAGGGGAAATGTCTTCTACTTGTAGCTTAATAAAATGTAGTTTTTTAAATTCAGAAATGGGCCTTGAATAATTATTTAAAGATTTAGCATACTGGGTGATGATCATATGTTTATGATCTATAAATCCCAATTCAAATTGCTTCAGACAAGAAGTGAAATGTATTGGTTCACAAAACCAGAAGTTCAAATAGGATCCTAAAAACTGAATGAGCCAAACAAGAGCTCAGCAATGTTATCAAGAACTCAGGTTATTTTCATTTCCCTGCTGTGCCATTCCCAATGTGGTTGTAAATAGCATTTTTAATACCCAACTTCTATTCTATTCCATGAATCATTTATAATTTATTTAATTGCTACCTATTTATTGTATATTTGGACTGTTTCAAATAATTTACACTTATAAATGACATTGGGAAAAATTAGATTGAACTGGTCTTTCCTTCACTGTATATCTTTTCCTTACATTAGACTCAGAGAAGAAGATGTACTGGATCAAAAGATATGAGCAGTTCCAGGCACTAAACAAGAAACAGCCTCATATACTCTCACAGCTATGTATGAGAGTTCCTATCTACTCGCTCTCTCTGCGCAGCCACTAGCATTGAGTGCTGTCATTATAAAAGAAAATAATTGCAGTAAGACAAATATGTATATGTGTATTTCATTTAGATTACTTCCACCAGTGTAACATCATGTCATTCTGCATAATCGATGTGATAGTATTATAAGGTAGTTCATAAATTTCATTTGTTTTCACTACTTTGGGGTAAATCTTATTGGTAAACTGCAAAGGCTGAACTAATTTTTTAGTTATTCATATTTCTTGCAACTCAATTCCTCTTTAATTATGTTTGTTAGCACAAAAATATTAATGTAAAATTATGTGCAGCCCTTCCCACCTTCTACTCAGTGGCTCAGAGATTTCATTTGTAAAAGCCTGCATGGGAAGAGAAAGATTAAAAGTGCTGGAAGGAGAAGAGTGTTCCTTCAGTTTGAGGGGAGAGATAAGAGAGTGATAAAGTAAATAAAGGCTGTGGAAAGCAGAGAAAAATAAGGGGGATGTAAGAAATAGTTCTAGGGATTATGATTCCTTCACGGCATTTGATAAATGTAAATAAAGGAGTTGATGTATATTGAAATTATTTTAGGTTGCATGGATTATGTTTTATGGTCCATAGCACCTCTATTTGACTGAACCCCATCATTTTTAAAATTTTACATATACATTTTGATTGTGCCCCGCATGGCCATCATGAAATCCAAGATAACAAGTCAGTTTCTGCCAGCATTATAATATGTACACTTCACCACTCAGTTCCTTCCTTATTCTTATCTATAATAGGGATGTTTCCTTCCCATCAGACTGGACAATGAAGAATGTGTTAAGCATAACCATGTGTGAGCTATTGTGGTAATGCCATGATGAGGGAATATGAGGAACGTAGTTATGATAACTTGGAGGAGACAGACCCACAGTTGTAGAAAAAGCATGTTTATTTGCTTACCCTGAATCTATTCCTCAACTTTGTAATGCTGATTGCCAACTCATTGGTCCATGACATTGTGGAGAAATTTGGCTCCATCCTCAGTTCCAAAGGTAGTTTGTGATTAGCTTAAATCAATGAGCATATGACATTATCGACATTCTGGCTGTTCAGACTTATGGGTAGGACAACATTCACTGGCTGAAGAAGAGGCTCACTTCCACCAGATGTTAGAAAGGAAGCATATTCCCATTTGCTGCTAAGGGTCCTTATATGACCACAAGGGTAACCAGCTTTATGGTAAAGCCAACGATGTAACTAGCAGAGCAAAAGGATGGAAAGAACTTAAATCCCTGATGGCATCATTAAGCTACTGAATCCACAATCCATAAAATCTGCCTCCCTTTTGACTTCCTGTTATGGAAGCTAATTTTTTTTAAAACATTTTAAGCTCGAGTTTCTGTTAGCTACAGTTGAAAACATCACAACTGATACAACAGTTAATTACGAAACAAGAGCCTTCTGATAATTATTGCAGTATTTTCACTTGGAAGAATTAATTTATTACCTTTTGGTTATGTACTTTCTAGTGTCCATTGTTATTTTTAGTGCAAGAAAAATATTATTTGTTTCCCTAAATAAACTTGCTTTTGAATAAATAACAGATAACTTTTGCAAACCTATGTTTCTCTATCCTCTCTTTTTTCCTCTGCTTAAATGTTATGGTTTGAAAATAAAATATGATCAATATTTTTAAGTGAGAAAATTTGAAAATATTGACTTTCATAAATTGCAATTCTCTAATGTTACATGCTGTATTAAGGGATTTCTTTTAATAGTCAATTAATTTGGTAGAAAATTTTAATGTAACAGTTTGCTGTGTTTGAATTTGCAAGGTCTAAAAGTTTGAGAACACAGTTATATTTTTAAATATTGTTATTGGCATGATTATCAGTGATTAAAATATTCTCAGACCCTTCAATATCCATTATTGTTAATTTTCACAAGAAAAAATAGTAAAATAGGAAACTCTGATGATTAGGTTAACATCAATATAGGGCAACTCAAATATATTGAGGATAATAAAGGAGGATTGAATAGACAGTTTTTTGCATTTTGCAAAATGACTTAGACTGAAAAAGGTGAATTCCTTTTATGACATGCATAAAACATGCAGAGGATCAAGTAAAACCTTCAGGTGTGTTAAAGCCATCAAATAGGGCATATGCTTTGGTTTTATACTCTTTGTGTTTTCACCCTTGATTCACGTTCAAGAATGGAAGTAAATGGGCCAGATGAAAGGCACGGTTCTACATTAGAGTGGGAGTAAGGTTTACAGAACACATACTTGTTAACGTTACCTTGTAATAAACTTGGACTTTAGGTGAGTATCTCAGTTTGCTGGGACAAATACAGAACCCAAAGAACTGCAGTGAGATCACAGAAATGATAGGCTACTGAGAGCAGACTAGGGGAGGTGGGACGCTCCCCTGAATGGTCTGGTGGTTTAGACAAAACACAAATCAAAGTTATTAGATTTGTCCACAGTCTGCAATGGTGATCTTCTTGTTGGTCTTGTCATTCCTGAGCCCAGAGTGCTCCATGGCTTCCACAGTATTCATGACCTCTTTCACCTTGCCAAAGATGACATGCTTGCCACCCAACCACTCAGTCTTAGCAGTGCAGATGAAAAACTGGGAACCATTTGTGCTGGATCCACAATGGCCAAGGACAAGATGCCAGGACCCATGTGCTTCAGGATGAAGTTCTCAGCATCAAACCTTTCCCCAGGACTTGCCAGCAGTGCCATTCTGACATGTGAAGTCACCACCCTGGCACATACACCCAGGAATAATTCTGTGAAAGCAGGAACACTTATAACCAAATTCTTTCTCCCCAGTGCTCAGAGCATGAAGTTTTTCTGCTGTCTTCGGAATTTTGCCTGTAAACAGGTCGAAGGAGATGCAGCCCAAGGGCTTGCTATCAACTGGCAATTGTCAAAGAACATGGCGGGATTGACCATGGCTGCAGGATGGGGACTGTGGCGGCAGGCATTGGCATCTGCAAGGCCTAGGCTTGGTTCTTGACCAGCATGGGAAGTCTCATATTGCAGAGACTTCCCATGTCTTTAAACTACTTTCAGAGTGGCTAAGCAAAGATTTGAGCATAGTAGAAACACATGTTTCTATATGTAGGCCCTTCAAACATTAGAGGGTGCAAAACTGTCTGACACACTAAATTGTGAGGCAATTGAATTCCAGAAGTGCCAGATGATTATATAAATTCTACTGCAAACTCTTAGCACTAGGCATAGTTATGCAGCTCTTGATTAATTGCCACAAATTCTATTCTATATTTCCATGGATGGAACTGTGTGAAGTTGACTACACATTACTGTGTTTTGCCATAGATGCAAGTGTCACCCTACACCTTGTTAAATTAGCTCTAGATTTGTTAATTACATTTAAGGGGAAAAACATCTTTAAAAGACAGAAGCCTTGGATCTAAATAATTCCATAGTAAAATGCAGTTTAAATAGGTATTCTTACACAGTGCTGAAATGTCTGTTCACAAAAAACTGTTCCCTCTATACTAAATTCAGTACATGGATGCCAGGAACACAGGACTCAAGAGTAATATGGAAATTAACGTTTTTTATATGGTGGGTGGCAAAGAAAGTTGTCTTAAATGGGGCTGCCACCATTGCCAGTTTCCAAACTTTGGAAGAAGACTGCCATGTCAAAGATGCCACCTCAAGAGGGTGAAGACAGTATGCATTGGAGCATAGCCTTCAAACACCTCAATTTTGGACTTTAACCTCCAGAACTATGAGATAATAAACTTAAATGTTTTAACACATTCAGTTGTGGTACTTTGTTATGGCAACCCTAGGAAATTAAGACATATTTTATCATTCCCTTGGATCTTAACATTCTGGGACTAACATGAGGAAATGTAGTCTTTGAACTTCAACATCTCTCTAAGAGTTTGTTAAGGGTTTGGGGGAATATATTCATGTTGGGCTATCTGTGTGGTTGGCCTTATTATTATTGGAGTTTATTTTAACCTTGTATTTTAAGAATTTCTGAAATGCTGCATTGGATGAAGTAACTAGACATAATTTGACATGGGAAATAAACTAGAGATTGGGATTTAGATAAAGAGCGATCTTGAGTTTTGATGCATTTAATGTTCTACTCGGAACTATTTTCTGGGGCAAAATCTGTACTACCCACTAGTAGTCCAGTAGAATACTAAAGGAACAGTTGTTTGAGTTTGGAGAGCAGGTTGCAGAACATGGCAACATAATTGTCCTGACAGATTCTTGATCTCCTCCCCTGAAGCTAACCATATGGCTTATAGCTTATTTTGAACATGGGTTAACAGAACAAAACTTGGTGGAATGTTAAGAGGCAAATGCTTTGTCTCCACTCTTGTTTCTCCATCTTCCCTAGTGGAGGGATCCTCTTTAGTATGACACTTTTGACTTTCTCCATTCCCTCACTTACTTTTCCTCAGAAGAGATGGAGTGATTAATCCACTTGTGAAATTTGGGAGAAATATGTTATATGTGGTGAGCTGAGCTCCTCCTTTTTTACCTCTTGTGTGTGTCTTCCAACAGAGCACATAACTTCTCCCTCCACCTCCCTACCCCCACTCCTGCAGGGAAGTATCCCCACAGACCAGCACCCCTACAAAACTGAACAGAAGGGTCTGACATTATTGGATTCTGGATTATGAAGTTTTTTCACCCACATATTTAGCAATATCTTGTTATCCAGCCTTCATTAGTAATAAAAGTGCTGTTTGCCTTGCATTTGTCCTGACTTTGTTTTATTTCTTAATTTTTATCAATCCACCATTTCCTTTACCTCTCTGATAGCACTGACCATCATCTAACTTACTCTATATTTTTTCTTACAAATTTTGTTATTATTATTTACCCTCTTTCTGTAAATTCTAAGACCCATGAGGGCAAGGAATTGTGCTGTGATTTGTTTGTGCTGTGTCTCTAGTGCCTAGAAGAATATGCCTAAAACATAGTAGGTGTTCAATAAATATCAGTTGAATTAATGGATTAATAAAAGTTATTCCAAACTTTAGCAGAATAAGGTGTTACTTATTGAGTCTCCTTCAAGAATCCAAAAATAGGCTTGAGTCACAAAAGTTTTGAATTACAGAGAAATTTATATTTTACTTGTTTTGGGGAAAAGTCACAGAACATTTTGTAAACAAGGGAATAACCTAATTAAAAAACACTTTTGGAATTGTACGCTAGCAGCAAGGCATAGGGGGATGGAGCAAAGAAAACTTTAAAGGCAAGGCATGCATTTGGCAACTTTTGCAAAGTCCAGGTGGGGGAAAACAAAAGCTACTTACACTGAAGTACAAATAGGATTGCAAATGTAGTAATGGTTTTTAAAAAAATGTTATAAAATAAACACACAAGTGGTTGTGGGTTGGCTATTTATCTAATTCAAAGATGACTCTGAGGCATCATGACTTGGTGACAGCATTATCAGATAGAAGTAAATAAGTAGGAAGGAGGATATTATTTGAGTTTTTTATTAATCATCCTTATGAAACCCATCGTTTTGTATATTTTGTCTGTTTTGCTTTTTTTCCTGGGGGGTGGGGGGGGTTGTTTCAAGTCAGAAGTTAAATTTGTCCCTGTTAGTATGATGACCAGAAATGGAAGTTAGATCTATGACTCATAATACAGTGTCTTTCTTTTCATCCTGTAATTTTTCTTATTATATCTATATATGGATACATATCACCACACATGCATATTAGCAATGCACATTGAAGATCTTAACCTTACTGAGCCTTCTTTGCAAATCTGAAAAAACATAGGGACTAATACTACTTGTCTATTGTCTAACCATGTTGATATTTTGTTAATAAAACAGTTGTTCTGGTTTGAGTGTATTATGTCCCCCAGAAAAATCCATATTTTTTGATGCAATCTTGTGGGGCAGATATTTTAGTGCTGATTAGATTGGAATTCTTTCAGTGTTTACATGGAGATGTGCCCCACCCAACTGTAGGTGATAACTCTGATGAGATATTTCCACGGAGGCGTGGCCCTACCCATTCATGGTGGGCCTTGATCATTGGAGCTATATAAATGGGCTGATGGCCAGAGGGAACTCAGTGCAGCTGTGAGTGATGTTTTGAAGAGGAGCTACAGCCAAGAGGGACACTTTGAAGAATGCACTGGAACTGAGAGAGGAGCTTCAGCTTACAGAGACATTTTGGAGATGGCCTTGGAAAGCCGACTTGTGCTCCGGAGAAGCTAAGAGAGGATAAACGCCCCAAGAGCAACTGAGAGTGGCATTTTGGAGAGAAGCTGAAGCCTAGAGAGGAATGTCCTGGGAGAAAGCCATTTTGAAAACAGAACTTGGGAGCAGACACCAGTCACGTGCCTAACAGAGGTTTTCTGGACACCCGATTGTTGATGCGTTACCTTGGACACTTTATGGCCTTAAGAATGTAACTGTGTAACCAAATAAACCCCCTTTTATAAAAGCCAATCCATCTCTGGTGTTTTGCATTCTGGCAGCATTGGCAAACTACAACAATAGTGAATGTGAATTTATTTTAAAAACTCTTAGGCTATTCACTAGACTAGAGTTTAAGCCCTACAAAAGCAGTGACCTTGTCTTTCTTGTTTACTATTGCATGCTTGTTGCTTATGACAGTGCATGGAACATGATAAGTACTCAATATGCTTGGATGTTTGAATAAATATTATTGTGCAAAAACATTATACGTAATAATCTCAAATCTGTCTGCTATGATACCTTTTAGGGCAACACAATTGCTCTGGATATGTGCTTATTTTGCAAATCAAAAAAAAAAATGTTCAAGGAAATAAACTGTGATCACAGCAACAATTAACAACACAAAGCTTTGGAGAGATAGAGTCTTCCAGTTATTTGTAAATATCCAGTATTCCTTGTACCACTATTTTATTCAATCCAAAAAATATATGATGTTTAATGAAAAAAACTTTAAATTAACCTTATTTCATTTAAAAATAATTTGCATACTTGATTATTAGTAGACAATTTTCTACAAACTTCACAATTAATCTTAGGATGAGACTGCTGATCTATGCGTGTGCATAATATATACAATAGTGCAGCTCAGTATTTCCTTCTCAGATGTGAGTTCCAGACCCATGAATTGCATTTGGATTGGTGGGATTCATTTTGTTTTAGTGCCTGACAATGACTCAGTGTAAATAGCCTTTACCTAAAGAGTTGATTGTTCTCAAATTATAATCCAAATGTTTTGACCTTGTTGTCAATATAAAAATGTACAAACTGTATGGAAAATTTAGCTCTCAATTTTCTGATTCATTTGCTCTTCAAATGATGTCATTAAACCACTCCTTATTCAGGAAGCTTGGTAGAAAATTATTTCCAGTTTATTTCATAGTCCCAAGAAGTTGACACTGAGTAACCCAGCCTAAATCCCTGTAGATTCTCTTCATTGTATTAACCAGAACTCATGCAGATTTTATGTTGCTACAGTCAGTGAGGAGATGGGTCTTCAAATCCTCCCTAATACATCTTTTGTAAGCCACTCAAACCAAATTCCTATCAGCTATTCATCCCCATTCTCTCCTTCCCCATACACATTTAAAGGAATAATTTCCATTCTTTTGCTGCTTACAGAATTATGCTTCCTTGTAATACTCTGAATCATACTCACTATATATGACTTCTTTGAAATCCATAGTTTTCATATCTTAATATTCTTTTTTATATTGCTGAAGCTTCCTCTTCTCCTTACAAAACAGTATAGTTCTAGTCTTCTTAATTTTTTTTCTTAAGAAAAAGAAATATTCTAGGTCTTGTGTTCAATATAAGTAAAATCATATTAATTTCAGTGAACCAAGAAGAATGGTAACAGTACACACAAAGGAATCTGATTTAACTGCTGCCAGGAACATAAAAAAAGGTCACTTGACAGTATGTTAAATTCAAGTTGAAAATCATATGATGAAAATAAATGAAAGAAAATAAAAGACATATTCTGGGTCATTGGACTAAGGTGACCTGGCAGAGGGTGGGGGTATAAATTTGTATAAAGAGAAATGAAAGCCTAATTTCTGAACTGGAAATCTATAGGATTTTTATGTTAATTCTTCAGGAAAGATGAGGAGAGGGATCAAATGAGACAACCACAATCCACTCTCAATTTACCAGAAGATTACGGGAGAGTGAGTTCGTGGTTTGCCCCAAATCAATTGTAAACAGACCATATAAGGTCAAGGCATGTGCTGGAAAGACAGTAGTGTTTCAACTGCCAGCAGTAAAAACAGAACATGCCTTCTTGATATATTTTGGAGATGTGCTGATTTGAAAAGTAGTAATACAATGAAATGTTGAGTAAGGCAGAGAAATTCAGCAATATTTCAGGATTGTCAGAGTGATCTTGTTTTGATTATATGTCAGAAAGTGTATTCCAGGGTTTGGAATGTGGAGAACTTCCATAGACACAGAGAGCTTATAATTCATTTTGCAGTGAAATTGGGGTGTTGGATTATGATTGTTTCCTTATATCCATTTCTCAATCACTCCATTTCATTCCCTATTTTACTGAGGTATAACTAAGCATGATAAATGCCTGGATCTTAAACATACAGTTTTATGATTTTTGACAAATGTATTTGCTATTTAATCAACACCCCCGTGAAAGTACAGAATATTTCTATCACTCTAGGATATTCTCTTATGCTCCCTTCCTATTAATTTCCCCTCTCTCAATGGCAACCACTGTTCTGATTTCTATATCTACAGATCTATTTTGACTCTTCCTGAACTTCATATAAATGGAATCATACGGTATGTATGTATTATTTTTTTAATGTAAGACTACTCCACATAGTAGGCTGGTTAAATTTCCAAAAGAAATGGACCCTAGATACAGGTTAGGGTTTGGAAAAAGTGCATATAATGCAAATTGCCAAAACCCTATGTTTCAAATTCTCTTACATAGAGATGCTTGGATGAAATGCTTGGCAAATATTTGTGTAAGTTTTGTGAAACATATCATACATAAATATATACATGTGTGTATACAGGTTAACAATGTTCTCCAGGAGGCTGTGTATGCTCTGAATCAGCATTCACTCTATAGTGCTGTTTATCCCTATGCAAGGATTCCTGGATCCAGGAATCAAGGGAAGTGGGAGTGATCAACTAGAGAATTTTGCTTCCTGTTCCTGCAACCTTAAGCTCTGCTGGTCTACAGGTCTTAGTTCTAAAAGGAGGAGTGCCCCTACCAGGAGACACAATGAGGATTCCATTGAACTGGAAGTTAGGGGTGCCACCTGGTCACTTTGGGTTTCTCATACCTCTGAATCAACAGACAAGGAAGGAGATTATTGCATTGGCTGGTGTGATTTATCCTGACTTTCAAGAGGAAATAGCACTGCAACTACACAATGGAGGTAAAGAAGAGTTTACCTGAAGTACAGGGGATCCCCTAGGGCGTCTCTTAGTACTACCATGCCCTGTGATTAAAGTCAATGGAAGACTGCAACAACCCAATCCAAGCAGGACTACCAATGGTCCAGAAACTTCAGGAATGAAGGTTTGGGTCACCCCACCAGGCAAAGAACTATGACCAGGTGAAGCACTTACTGAGAGTAAAGGGAACATGGAGTGGGTGGTAGAAGAAGGTAGTGATAAATATGAACTACAACCATGTGATCAATTATAGAAGTGAGGATTATGATGTATTTATGTTATAGGATATCAAGTTTAAGAGTGAATGGTACCCAAGGACTTGCACCCTATTCTGGAGAGATTTAGTGTATTTCTGGTTGTACACAGGACAGCTGAGTATTGTTGGGCAAAAATATATGTCTGTTATTGTTTTCTACTTAGAGATTAAGTGTGGTTTATGGTGATGCATATAACTTCCAAGTTGACGAGGGGTGGACTATGATGGTTAGGTTCATGTGTCAACTTGGCCAGGAGATGGTGCCCAGTTGTCTGATCAAGCAAGCTCTGGCCTAACCATTACTGCAAGGACATTTGTAGCTAGTTAATAAAACAGAAGGGTTTTTGTTAAATTATCATTCAATTGAATTCATCTGTGGCTAATTACATCAACAAAGGGAGCATCTTCTGCAATGTAAGAATTCAATCAGCTTGATTTAATTCAATCAGTTGAGGACTTTTAAGGGATGAGAAAGAGAACCTTCATTTCTTCAGCCACCTGTCATCTCCTCGAGAGTTCATTGAAGACCTTCATCAGAGCTGTCAGCTTGCTGCCTGCCCTACAGAACTTGGACTCATGCATCCTGTTCTACAGAATTTGGACTTGTACATCCCCACAGTTGTGTGAGACACTTTTATAAAATCTCATATTTACAGATATCTCCTGGTGGTTCTGTTTCCCTTGAGAACACTAAATAATACACTTTTTAATAACTTTTATTGGATATGTGGTTTCTAAATATTTTCTCTCATTGTGTAGGTTGTCATTGTACCTTCATGAAAAGTCCTTTGATGCACAGAAGTTTTTCATTTTCATGAGGTCCCATTTACCTAGTTTTTCTTTTGTTGCTTGTGCTTTGGCCATGAAGTCTAAGGAGCATTGCCTAACACAAGGTCTTGAAGATGCTTCCCTATATATTCTTCCATGAATTTTATAGATCTGTCTCATATTTAGGTCTTTTTTCATTTTGAGTTTATTTTTGTATATGGGGTCCACCTTCATTTTTACCATATGGATATCCAGTTTTCCCAGCACAATTTGTTGAAGAAAGTCTACTCTTTCCCAATTGACTGTCCTTTACTCCCTTGTCAAAAATCAGTTGGTTTATTTCTGAACTCTTAATTAGTTTCTGTCAGTCTACATATCTGTCCTTGTACCAGTAAAATGCTGGTTTGATTACTATGGCTTTGTAATAATTTTTAAGATCAGGAAGTGTGAGCCCTCCAAATTCATTCTTTTTCAAGATGGCTTTGGCTATTCAGAGTCCCTTGCACTCCCATATAAATTTGATGATTGAGGTTGAGCCCTCTACCATAAGATTTACCCTTGGGAAGATGGTTGCTGCAAAGGAGAGGCTAGGCCTCCCTATAATTGTGCCTAAGAGCCTCCTCCCGAATGCCTCTTTGTTGCTCAGATGTGGCCCTCTCTCTCTAGCTAAGCCAATTTGAAAGGTGAAATCACTGCCCTCCCCCCTACATGGGATCAGACACCCAGGGGAGTGAATCTCCCTGGCAACGTGGAATATGACTCCCGGGGAGGAATGTAGACCCAGCATCGTGGGACGGAGAACATCTTCTTGACCGAAAGGGGGATGTGAAAGGAAATGAAATAAGCTTCAGTGGCAGAGAGATTCCAAAAGGAGCCGAGAGGTCACTCTGGAGGGCACTCTTATGTACAATTTAGACAACCCTTTTTAGGTTCTAAAGAATTGGGGTAGCTGGTGGTGGATACCTGAAACTATCAAACTACAACCCAGAACCCATGAATCTCGAAGACAATTGTATAAAAATGTAGCTTATGAGGGGTAACAATGGGATTGGGAAAGCCATAAGGACCACACTCCACTTTGTCTAGTTTATGGATGGATGAGTAGAAAAATAGGGGAAGGAAACAAACAAACAGACAAAGGTACCCAGTGTTCTTTTTTACTTCAATTGCTCTTTTTCACTTTAATTATTATTCTTGTTATTTTTGTGTGTGTGCTAATGAAGGTGTCAGGGATTGATTTAGATGATGAATGTACAACTATGTAATGGTACTGTGAACAATTGAATGTACGATTTGTTTTGTATGACTGCGTGGTTTGTGAATATATCTCAATAAAATGAAGATTAAAAAAAATTTGATGATTGATTTTTCCATTTCTGCAAAGAAGGTTGTTGGAATTTTGACTTGCATTGTATTGAATCTGTGAATCACTTTGAGTAGATTGGCATCTTAACAATATTTAGTCTTCCAACCCATGAACATGGTATGTCCTTCCATTTATTGAGGTCTTCTATCATTTCTTTTAGCAATGTTTTGAAGTTTTCCATGTAGAAGTCTTTACACCCTTGGTTAAATTTATCCCTAGGTATTTGATTCTGTTAGTTGCTAATGGAAATTAAATTTTTCTTGATTTCTTCTTCTGATTGTTCATTACTAATATATAGAAACACTGCTGAATTTTGCATGTTGGTATTTGCCCTGCCACTTTGCTAAATTCATTTATTAGCTCTAGGATCTTTCTTGTGGATTTTTTGGGATTTTCTGTATATAGAATCACGTCATCTGCAAATAGGTAAAGTTTTATTTCTTCCTTTCCAATTTGGATGCCTTTTATTTCTCTTCCTTTCCTAATTGCTCTGCATTGAACTTCCAGTACAATGTTAAATAACAGTGGTTACAGTGAGTATACTTGTCTTGTTCCTGATTTTAGAGGGAAAGCTTTCAGTCTTTAACAATTAAGTATGATGTCAGCTGTGGGTTTTTTATATATGGCCTCTAACATGCTGAGGAAGTTTCCCTCTCTTTCTAGTTTTCTAAGTGTTTTTATCAAGAAGGGGTACTGGATTTTTTCAAATACCTCTTCTGCATCAGTTGAGATGGTCACCTGTTTTTTCCCCTTCATTCTACTAATGTGAGTATCACATTAATTTTCTTATCTCAATTTACCTTTCATATTTGACTAAATACCATTTGATCATGGTGTATAATTCTTTTAATGTGCTGTTGGATTCAGTTTGCTAGTATTTTATTGAGGATTTTTACATCTATACTCATGAGATATTGTGCAATTTTCGTTTCTTGTAGAATCTTTATCTGGCTTTGGTATTAGGGTGATGTGGCTTTGTAGAATGAATTAGCAACTGTTTCCCTCTCTGTAATTTTTTGGAAGAGTTTGAACAAGATTGACATTAATTCTTCTTGGAATGCTTGGTAAAATTACCCTGTGAAGCCATCTGGTTCTGAGCTTTTCTTATTTGGGCAGTTTTTGTGTACTGAATCAATCTCTTTACTAGTCATTGGTTTGTTAAGATCTGTTTCTTCTTGAGTCAGTGTAGGTAGTTTGTGTGTTTCTAGGAATTTGTCCACTTCATTTAAGTTATCTAATTTTTTGCTGTACAGTTGTTCACAGTACCCTCTTATAGCCTTTTTTTTTCTTTTCTATTTCAGTGGGATCAGTAGTAATGTTGTCTTATTGAGACTTATTTTGGGACTTAAGATATTGTCTATGCTGTGGAATTATCCATGGGCACTCAAGAATAATGTGTATTCTGTTGTTGGCTGAAATGTTCTATATTTGTCTGTTAGGGCTACTTGGTTTAGAGGATCATTCAAGTCTTCTCTTCCCTTACTGATCTGTCTGGATATTTTATCCATTATTAAAAGTGGTGTATTAAAATCTCCCACTATTAATGTACTGTTTCTCCTTTCGAATCTGTCAGTATTTGCTTAATATATTTGGTTCTCTCCTGTTTTGTATATAAGTATTTAAAATTTTTACATCTTCTTGTTGAATTAACCCCTTTATCATTATATAGTGACCATTTTGTGCCTCATAGCAGTTTTTGACTTAAAATGTATTCTACCTGATATTAGTATTGCTACCCCAGCTCTCTTTTTGCTACTACTTGAGTGGTATATTTTTTTTCTATGTTTTCACTATAAACCTACTTTTGTCTTTGAATTTAAGGTAAGTCTCTTATAAACAGCATATAGTTGGGTTTTTATTCATTCTGCCAGTCTCTGCTTTTTTCCTGGACAGTTTAATCCATTTATATTTAAAGTCACTACTGATAATGCAGGAATTTCTTCTATTTTGCTACTTTGTCCTTATAAGTCTTATAACATTTTTGCCCCTCTATTCTTCCATTAAGGCCTACTTTCATATTTATTTGATTATTTTTGTTTTGTACCATACTGAGTCCCTTCTTATTTCTATCTGGATGTATTTTTCATATATTTTTCTTGTGATTTCCATGGGATTACAATTTAACATTGTAAATATATATCATTTATATTTTATTTGCTACCAACTTGATTTCAATATGGAACATAAACTGTTCCTATGCCCTTCCACTCCCCACCACCTTTTTTTGTGCTTGTTTTTGCATGTCCAAATTATAGATTTATCATTACTTTTTATGCATATACATTAAGAACCTGTAGGAAGTAAGAAATGGAGTTACATTCCATAAACTAAAACACCAAAGTGTTGGTATTTATAATTACTTAAATGGCTACCTTTACCAGAGGTCTTTATATATGTTGCTTTGAACCACCATCTAAGGTCCTTCCTTTTTCTTCTGAAGAACTCATTTAACTTTGCTTCTAGGGCAGGTCTTGTGGTAATGAACTTCAGCTTTTGTTTATTTGGGAATGTCTTAATCTCTCCCTCTTTTGAAAGAAAGTCTTGAGATATAAAATTTTGGTTGGTGTTCTTTTCTGTCATCACATTAAGTATTTCAGCTCACTGCCTTCTTGCCTCCATGGACCATGATGAGAAACTGGCACTTAATCTAATTGAGACACTTTTTATATAACATGCTACTTTTCTCTTGCTGCTGTCAGAACTCTCTCCTTGTCCTTTGCATTCAACATTTTGATCAGTATGTGATAGGCATATTTTCCTACATGTTGATCCTGTTTTGTGTTCTCTGGGCTTCTTGGATGTTCTTAATGTCTTTTGCTAAATTTTGAAAGTTTTCTGGCAATATTTCTTTGACTATTCTGTCTGCTGCCTTTTCTCTTTCTAGGATTCCATAGAAATATAATGCATGTATTGGTACACTTCTTGTTGTTTCTTTGGTCACTAGACAGGCTATTTTCACATTTTATAACTCTTTTTTTTCTTTCTGCTCCTCAACCTGACTCATTTCAATTTGTCTTGTTTTCATGCTTGCTGAAGATTTCTTCTGCCAGCTCCACTCTGCTCTCAAAACCTTCCTGGGAAGTTTTCATTTCAGTTATTGTGCTCTTCAATTCCAGTAGCTCTGTTTGATTCCTTTTTAAAATGTATGTCTTCTTACTAAGATCCTTATATTGTTCATTCATTGTTTTCCCGATGCCCTTTATTTCTATCTCTGTTTTCCTGATATCCTTTAGTTCTTTCTCTGAGTTTTCCTTCATCTCCTTGAGCACACTGAAGATTTTATACAGTGTGTGCTTAGTCTAGTCTTCTTTGTTGTTTTCTTTCCTGGATGTTTATCCTCTTCTTCTGGATAGGCCATTATTTCCTGTTTCTTTGTTTGTCTTGTAATCTTTTGTTACAAATAGCACTGAGATTTATTCCATGAGATGTCTGTTTCTGTTTCTTGAGTTTGTATCCAGCTAGATTTGACAGAGATTTTCTTGTGTGTCGAGAGGTAAGAAAACCAAGCAAACCTAAGCAAAAAACACCTTTCACTGTCTTTGCAAACTGGCTTTGCAATGGCTGAGGCTCCTTTCAGGAATGTCAGCTCAAGGTGAATGCAAAGAGCAGGGTCTCTCCCTGTCTTTTCTGGGCCTATGCATTTTCAGCAGTAGCCTTAGGAGTTCTGTTTACAGGAGTTTGAATGCTCCCTCTACTTCCTAGGAAACAGCCCTTCTTTTTCACTGAAGGACTTACAGCTGGGACTTAAAGCCTTTTGTCCCAGTTTGCCCACCTCAATTGTTCTTACACTGCTTTTGTTGTCATTATCTGCTTCCCAGCTGGAACAAGGCCAACTTCCACAAAGGGAGCCCTTGTGCTCTACATTGCCCCAAGTAGGAGAGTTCAGAGGGCCAGAAAGGGCCTCGGGATCTTCCTCCACAGCTCCCCAAAGCTGTGCTTTCTTGACTTGGCCAGCAAATGTAAATGCCCAGCAAATGCAGCCTTCAACCATTTTCCACAGCGTTGAGGAAATGTGTCATCTTTAACTGACCTCTGCTAGAATTGGAAAAATGCCTCCCCCTCAGATATAGGGGCCCAGCAACCTGAAGTAACTAACATAAAATAGGAATCAGTGATGAGACTACACACAGCCCCCAGATATTGGAGAACTGGTTTTTTTAATGTCCCTTTCTGGCAGTAGCAAGCTATGCCAGGTGCTGGATCTCATTGTTACCTGCTATCAGAGTAAACGGTAGGTGACATTTACTGCTGTGAAGAGAGCGTAATTTACTGGTACTTGCCATAATTTACAGCCTTTTCATCCCACTCTTCCCTGGATGTTGTACACTGTTCTTTGGACTCTAGAGTTTTTAAATAGTTGATTCAGACAATTCTTGCTTGTTTAACAGTTGCCTAAATGGAGAGACTGATTCCTGAATCTTTCTACTCTGTGATCTCACTATTCTTTTTTAAAAAACTCTCTTCTACTGAATTCAAGGACACTTTAACTAACCTTAATCTACCCCCTCCAAACCTACATGTTGCTTTATTTGTATTCTATTTATTTCAATTATTAATGATTAAGTATTTATTGTTGTTACTTTTATCATTATTGTTTTATTTGTCAGTGCTTAGATTTATACACATATTTACAAATATCTTTCCTGATCATTTCTTCTCCCCTTTCTGATCTTCTACTTAGGATTCTTTTTCTACTGCCAGAAAAACATCCATTAGAATTTCCATTAGTTTTAGTCATAAATCCATATTTGGCTTGCACAAAAATGTCTATTTTTGTTGTTTTCCTCATCATTTAAGCAGATCTAGGATTATGACAGAATTATTATCATCTTTCAGCACATTGAAGATATTTTCCTGTCATTTTTGCTTTTGAAATTTCATGAGATGTCTAATTGCTAGTCTTTTGAAAATGGTCTCTTTTATTTCTGATGTATTTAGAGATTTATTTTTCTTTGGATTTCTGTTGTTTTACTATGAAGTATTTGTGTGCAGATTCCATTTTAATTATTCTCTTGGAATTAATCAGTCTTGTTAGAGATGAAGAGTGTTATCTTTCAACAAGTCTGGAAAATTCTCTGGTACATTCTCCTTGATTATTTGTTCTTTTACATTCTATTACTGTTTCTTAAACTCTGATAAGGTCTGTAATACCTGCTCACTCTTTCTTCTATATGTCTTAGCTCTCTTCGTATTTTCCACTTTTTCTTTCTCTAGGCTACATTCTCTATAATATATTTTGTATCTATTTTCAAATCCAACAATTCTATCTTCACAGGTTTAATCTATCCATTGAGTTTCCACTGTCAATTATATTTTACTAGAAATGTAATTAGTTTCTTTCATTAACACATATTTTATCTTTGCAGTCTCTTTTCATTAGTCATATTTGTAATATTATGTCTGTTTCTTTAATTATATTATCATAGTCTCTTTTTGATAATTTCAATGTCTGAAGTCCTTAGTCACCTGATTCTGAACTCTTTTTATTTGGTTGAATGTCAATCATGCTGCTATGTGTTACTAATTTGTTTTGTAATTTTTTACTGTAAATTGCTCATTTTCTTTCAGCTTTTTTCTCAGGAATTTTCTGCAGACTATTTGTAAAAGCATTACTCCAGAGTGGATTAGCATTTTATTCTGCTGGTTATTACAATAGTTTAACTCAGCCCAGACCACTTTAAATTATATTCTCCATTTGACATTACTTTTAGACCTCATAGAAGGGCTAGTTCCAGATATTAAAAGTGTTTTCTGTGTGGTTTCTTATTTTGAATTCTCAGGTTAAAATATCTTTCCCCTGGATCCAATGCCAAATTTGAGAAAAGCAAGTTTTTAAGCTGTATGCATCTGTCCTGTGGACTTATTAAAGAGACTAGCTTTATGTAGAGGTCTCTTGGATTTTCTCCAGTGAAAGAGGAAGACATGATATCCAGTAAATGGGTAGTTTACTGGATATATGATGAAGGGAGTTCCCAGGAAATTAGAGAAAGTAAATATCACTAAAATTCACACAAAGCATGCTATGAAATCGACAAATCCAATTTGAGCAGAAAGGTAAAGGATTCAAGGAAGGATACATTAAAGAAAAAAATAATGAACAGATTCCTTGGCATACATATTAGATGGTTTAAACTTCTAACAACGAGAAGATGGAGTAAATGAAAATTAATGCAGTTTTCAACTCCAACAAAAATAATTTTAAAAGAAGTAAATATAATTGTGTTACACTACCCAGATTAGGTGTAAATAAAATTTACAAAGACAAAATAATATAAATTCCAGTTATTATTCAATTAAACTAATAACCCAAAGACTTTGGTAGGATAGAAGACTTGGGGGGATTGTGTGTGTTTATGTGTGTCTGCATATTTGCACATGTGTGTTTACGCACAAAATGTGGAGCATGTATGAGAGCTTTGTCCTTTGTATTAAGACATCAATAACTTGAATCAAAATTGGGGTAAAAAAATAAGAAAATGTAATAAAAACATGTTAGTTAATATCTATATAAGTACCGGAAGAAACAGCTAACATGTTGTGCTGGTTTGAATCTGTTTTGTCCTCCAAAAAAGCCATTTTCTTTTAATCCAATTTATGAGTGCAAACTTATTATGGGTGGGAGTTTTGATTAGGTTGTTTCCATGGAGATGTGACCCACCCAACTGTGGGTGAGACCTATTGATTAGATTACTTTCATGGAAGTCTTGACCTTGCCTATTCAAGGTGGGTCTTGATTAGTTTCCTGGAGTGCTTAAGAGAGCTCAAGGGCTGAAGCAGATCCAGATGCTTGGAGATGCAGACAGAAAGATGTCTGGAGATGCTCAGCAAAGAGATGAAGCCCAGAGTTTGCCCCAGAAAAGCTAAGTGACAACCCACAGATGCTTAAGGAGAAATCCACTGGAATCAGAAGCTGAAAGCAAAGCAACCCAAGAGCAAAAGACCAGCAGACATAAGCCACATGCCTTTCCAGCTGACAGAGGTTTTCCAGACACCATTGGCCTTTTTCTCAGAGAAGGTATCTACCTCTTGATGCCTTAATCTGTATATGTTTATGACCTTAGAATTGTAAATTTGTAACCTAATAACCCCCCTTTATAAAAGTCAATCAATTTCTGGTATTTTGCATTTTGCGAGATTTAGCAAGCCTAAATACATGTTAAAAAATGTTTGCCTCTGAAAAGAGAGGCATGAGGGTAGATATTTGACTCTCTAAATGATGGCCAAGGATTCCAGAAAACAATGTAATTAATTTCTAAAGAGTATCATAAAATAAGTATATTCATGTGCATATTCTAATATTATTTTTATTGAGATATTTCCCCATGGGTGAATATAAAATGTTGGCCAACATAAATGGGAAAAGATTTTTTTTCTCTAGACCAGTTTTGGTCCATTGACATAATAATTAAAGTAAAGTAATTTTGGAGTTTTAAGCTTTCTAATTTATTTTCTTTAACATGAGATATTCAGTAAACCAGTCATTATGCGATATCTATAGTGCCTTCATATCACTTTTTGAAAATACTTGCATTTATGATAACTTTATTCACACTACACTATAGACATAAAAATGTTGTGGCAACGTTTCTCCATTTTTTAGCCTTCATGATCTATCCTTATTTTCTGTGCTACATGAACCAAGTATTTGCTATCAGTTTTCCATAGGGTGAAAACAGATGTATATCCCCAATCCTAATTCCTTTATTCCCAATTTATATTCTGCTGCTTTTTTTTTCCTACTCTGAGGTTTATGTAAAAGGAGTTAAATTACATCTTTCTTTGAATAATACAAATACAGTTTATTTAAATTAGCTTTTTTTCCAAATTCCTTCTGGAAAACCAGTTACAGCTTTTATATGCAGTGTCTTTGTTCCCTCTACAATTAGATTGCTTAACTTTTTAGAAACAATTGCAATTTACAGCAGTGATTTAAAATTATTTTATTAGATTCTAAAATATTTCTGTTAGGTCAGTATTTCTATAGTTATGAGAATCATTTTTCAATTGTCCCCATAGTAGTCCAAAGGTACCATCAAAGAAATACACTGTTTTCCATTAAAATGCTATTGATTGATTGTTTTCACAAATTTGATGACAAAATAATCCAAATGTAAGTGGTAACTATAATTACCCTAACTTTCCTCTCTTATGGAATATATGAAATTCTTACTTGAAGTCCCAGAATTTACACTTTTCCCATCAATTAGATGAATAAGTCCCTTCTTCCTGTTTATCTCTATTGTTTTAAATAAATAAAAAGCAAAAGCATTGGCTTATATACACCCAAAGCTTTGTGTGATTCCAAGTGTTGAATTATATATTCCATATAAAAGGATTTTTGTCTTTTATGGGCTGTTTTTTCCAGCTGAATTCAATTTCCATGTAAGTGAGGAATCAGCTATCCCTGATCAAGATAGGCAGTCACATTGGATATAATGGAAAATTAATGGCTGTTAGTAATATAGATGACCAAATATTCCATCCATACTTGGAATAATACTTCAAGAAAAATGCACACTTCTGCAGTTTATAAATGTGATAATCAAATATGACCAACCTGCAATGTGCTATAACCAAAATTCATGCAAATAAAATCCTTTTTAATATAGATTAAATAAAGCTATTAATATATAATAGATGAATAAAGGGAAGTACAAGATTTTAGTAAGACATTCTTATTTTCTGAGCATAATATCATTAAGAAAAATCAATTGTATTTGTTCTATACATATCTTTTTTTTCTACTGTGAGATAGAATATTATAGGATTAATAAAATGCAGATATAATACAGAATAACATTTTTTTGTTTTTACATGCTTGAAACTCATTATGTCACAATTGCAGAGTATACTAGTGAATATAATTTATACATATAATTTTGAATTTTATTTATCTTACTTATATGTACTTACTTTAGCTCCCGAGAACATAGATTTCATTTCTGACAGGATAATATTCAACACCGAGTAATGTTTTTACCATCATGATATTTGCAATATATTGGCTTTTAATAAAGGAAGTATCATGATGTATAAATTTCTTTGTAGGAGAAGTTATTAGTAGTTCTAACTCTATCACTGAATTCTCTCATTCATCTTTGTTCAAAATTTATGTAACTATCCCGTTACATACAGGTTTGTTCAATGTTCAAGATCCTGAGCAAAATGAATGAATTTCATACTTTTTATACTGCAGATTCTGATATATACAATTCTCCTTTATTGCTCTTTATATCATAAAATGAGGTAATATTCAAGTGAAAATAAATGATTTTCAATAAATTTTACATATTTCATTATTTCTACTGTAATATATATGATACCCAGACATGTGGAACAAACATCATCGCAATTGAATAAACTACATATCACTGTATTCATTTATATGTAGCTACATGTAAATGGACATGGATATTTTCAGAAAGAAAACAAACTTTTTTACTCATTATAGTGGACCGTTAAACCTGGATGTTAGAGAGGCAATTTTACTACTCTAAAGAGATCACTTAGTGGGTGAAATAATGCAGAATGCTTGGAAGATTCCCTTCTTTTGAAAATGGAAAATCAGTTCTATAAAACTTGAAGGGTTATTTGAGATTTGTCTCCAGTCTTTTATATGGAATGAATTGTTCTGGTATAGTGCTAAGAATAATTTTCAGGTTAACTCTATGAAAATATTACAGGAAAAGTTGAACTTCAGTTCACATATAAAATGTTCATTATGAAAATAGAAAAAAAAATCGCTTCTTGCCATTTGTTGGTAAAGGTATTATGTTTTTTAACATTTTGTAAGATAACCTAAATAAAGGCTAATTAATAGTAATACTGATTATTGACAATAATAGGCATCAATATATCCTTAGCATGAATCAATTAACTCAATTTAATTGATTATGGTCATACCTCCACAAAAACAAAAATAGCAAGTATCCTAAAGAATAAAAATGGTGACTCACATGTACTTTCAGATACTTTAAAAATTTATGTACATGTAATATATGGCCTGTTTATGTAAGTGGAATATATGGTCATACACATGAATTTGATTAAGTCTTTATGTCCTTGGAGAGCCTAAGAATTTTTGATGGGAAAAATAAAACAAAAATAAAAAGTTAAGTACCCAGGTGATTGCAAAATCATTAGGAAATGCTTTTTGTCAATACGTTAATCTATGATGTAGTTCTCTTTTCTCTAAAACCCAAAACAATGATAGAAAAAAATATATAGAGATTGATAACCAAAATAAAAGAACTGGGATAAGTAACCTTATATCTTCATGGCCCAGATAGAAAACAAAAAATTGGCATTAATAGCTAGTCTAAAGAAAAACCTCATTTTTATACGACCATAGTGGAAAGCTGGTAAAAGATTCGGTCACACTAGCTAAATGCAGTCATTTTAGTTTTGCTTATAGTGTATGGATTATGTGGTAGATGGATGAGGGATGAAAGTATGGACAACAAGGAAGTAAGATGTGTGTGTTGCATCTTTCAGGCTTTTCTGATTTGCCATAGTTGTATGCTTATAAATACATAAATAACTTCATATGTAAATATTCAAGTTAAAGATTAAAAAAAAAAAAATGCATGACCAACATTTAGTGGATCCTCAAAGAAAAAAAAGCATCTGAGAGAGCAAATTTGCTGGGTGGGGTGTCTGTGAAACTGGTTTAAAATGGGCATCTTGTCTTCCATTGCAAATCCAAGATCAAAAAGTATATCATCATATTTGTCTATTGAACTGTAGAGTTTGTATAAAGAAGCTTGGAAACAATGGTATCAAGACCGACTTGGAATGGGCTTTTGGACATGAGATTACACAAAGCATGTGGGTTGCTAGAACCTCTCCTGTGTTTTAAGTTAAGGTATCTGAGGGCAGCTAATGCTACCAGAGCAAGATGAAAACTCCATTCTGTAGCTGCTGTGTAAGAGTGGACCTGTCCAGTGAAAAAGCAGCTGGTAATGAGGTCAAAATTCATCTTGGACTCTTTCTCTTTGAGACAACATAAAAGTCCTTTGTCAGGCACAGCTGGAGCAGATCCCTTTCAGAAAATAAGAAAAGAAGTGATTATGCAAGAAGAGAAATCACAAGCCATCCTGAACTTCTCTGGGTCTTTTTAAGTTCTAGGTCAAGTGAAAGGAAACAGGCCATCAGTTTTTAAGAGGAGTGATGTACAGGAAATAACTATTCATTTGACAAAAGAATGTACTGAAAATTTAAGTATCAGGGAGATTTAAAAAGCTCGATGCTTTTAAAAAAATTGATTAGCTGTTCTAATTTGTTTATTATCTCTGGTAATACTGACACATGAAAAGATGCGATTCTCTAATGATTTGAATGGATCTATGAGGCTTGTAAAATCAAGGATTTATTTTTCAATGTTCCCTTAAGCAAAATTGAATTTTTAAACTATAATTAGTTTGCATACACTAATTGATAATACATCTCTAAAACACGTAAAATTGAAAAAATAACCAATGAAGAGTGATGTCTGCTGATTTTGTTTGTGAGCAAAAAGTACACCAGACTCCTAATCGGTGGTAATACATCTTACTTGCCTTTTTTTTTTTTTTTTAATTAGAGAAGTTGAAGGTTTACAGAGAAATTATGCAGAAAGTACAGGATTCTCTTATAATACCTTCACATATGCAATTTTCCCTATCATTAGTACTGTGCATTAGTATGGCACTTTTGTTACAACTGATGAAACATTATAATTATACTATTAGCTATAGTTCATAGTTTACATTAGGATTCACACTTTGTGCTGTACAGTTCTTTGGTATTTTCAAATTTTTATTCTGATAACATGTATACAACATAAAATTTCTCATTTTAATCACTTTCAAACATACAATTCAGTGGTATTAATTACATTCACAATTTTATGCTACCATAACCAACAACCTTTTCTAAAACTTTCCAATTACTCCAAACAGAAACATTATAAATTTAGCATTAACTCCCTCCCCATTCCCTACCTACACCTTGGCCCCTGATAACTGCAATCTAGTTTCTGACACTATTAATTTGCATATTCTAATTATTTCAAGTAAGTGAGATCGTACAGTATTTGTCTTTTTTTGCCCATTTTTAATTGTGTTATTTGTTGTTGAGTTGCAGGGTTTCTTTATATATCCTGAATACTAAATTCTTATCAGATATGTGGTTTCCAAATACTTTCTCCCATTCTGTAGGTTGCTTATTACTTTCATGAAAAAGTTCTTTGATGCAAAAAAGTTTTTAATTTTAATGAAGATCTATTTCTATATTTTTCTTTTTTTGCTTCTGCTTTTGGTGCAAAGTCTAAGACATCATTTCCTAACTGAAGATCTGAAGATATTTCTCTATCTTTTCTTCTAGGAATTTTATAATTATGGCTCTTATATTTCATTCTTTGATCCACTTAAAGTTAATTTTTGTTTATAGTGTGAGGTAGGGTTCCACCTTCATTTTATTTGCATATGAATATCTGGTTTCTCCAACACCCTTTTTAAGAAGGCTATTCATTCCCCTTTGAGTGGACTTCACAGCTTTGTAAAAAAGTCAGTTGGCTACAGATGTGAGGATTTAACTCTGAACTCTTAATTTCATTCCATTGGGCTATATGCCTGTCCTTGTGTTCCATGCTGTTTTGATGACTGTGGTTTTGCAATGATTTTCAAAATAGGGAAGTGTGAGTTCTTCAACTTCATTCTTTTTCAAGATGGTTTTGGCTATTCAGGGCCCCTTACCCTTCCATATGAATTTGAAGGTTGGGTTTTCCATTTCTGCAATGAAGACTACTGGGAGTTTGGGGGATCACATTGTATCTGTAAAATGCTTTGGGTACAATTGTCATCTTAGCAATATTTAGTCTTCCATTCCATGAATGTGGAATATCCTTTCACTTACATAGGTTGTCTTTGCTTTCTTTTAGCAATGTCTTGCATTTTTTGTGTACAAGTCCTCTAAATTCTTGGCTAGATTTATTCCTAGATATTTGCTCCTTATAGTTGCTCTTTTAAATGGAATTTTTTTTCTTGATTTCTTATTCTGGTTGGCCATTGCAAGTGTTTCAAAATGTTGCTGATTTTTGCATGCTGATGGTTTATCCTATCACTTTGCTGAATTCATTTATTAGTTCTAGCAGTTTTGATTTGCATTTTTTCAAGATTTTCTGCATATAGGATCATGTCATCTGCAAATAAGGAAAGTTTTAATACTTTTCCTATTTGGATGCCTTTTATTTCTTTTCTTTGCCTCATTTGTTTGGCTAGAACTTCAAACACACTATTAAATAACAGTGGTGACAGTGCTCATCTTTGTCTTGTTCTTGACCTCAGGGAGAAGCTTTCAGTCCTTTACCATTGATTACGATGTCAGCTATGGGTTTTCCGTATATTCCCTTAACTATGCTGAGGAAGTTTCCTTCTATTCCTAGTTTTCTAAGTGTTTTTATCAAGAAGGGGTGCTGGATTTTGTCAAATGCCTTCCTGCATCAATTGAGATGATCATGATTTTTTTCCTTTGTTCTATTGATATGGTATATTACATTAATTGATTTTCTTATATAGAACTACCCTTGCATACCTGGGATAAATCCAATAGGATCATGGTGTGTAATTCTTTTAATGTGCTGTTGAATTCAGTTTTTCTAGTATTTTGTTGAGAAATTTTACATATAAATTATTAAGGAGTATTGATCTATAATTTTCTGGTGATTCTTCTTGCTCTGTTTGCTAAGATTCATCAGTAAAGGCATCTGGTCCTAGATTTTTCTTTTTGAGGAGGTTTTGATTACTGATTCAATTCCTTTACTTGTTATTTATCTATTGAGATCTTCTATTTCTTCTTTGAATCTGTGTAGATCTATATTTATTAAGAAGAAAGATAGCAAATCTATAGGAACCAGAAAATAACAAACTAAACCCAAATAAATCAGAAGGAATGCAATAACAAAGATTAGAGCAGAGATAAATGAAATAGAGAATAAAAAATAGAGAAAATCAACAAAACCAAAAGTTAGTTCTTTGGAAAAAAATCAATAAAATCAATATACTGCTCAGGGTTTCCAGGGAATCAGAACCAACAGGATATGTACATGTAAATAAATGTAAATATTATGAAATTTATTATAGGAATTGGCTCACATGACCATGTGGATTGGCAAGTCTGAATTCCATAGAGCATGCTGCAAGTTGGGAACTCCTATGAAGCTGGCTGGCTGAAATAGAGATGGAAATTCTTCTTTCTGGCTGTTGAAATCAGTTCTTCTTTAAAAGTCTTCTATTGTTTGGATGAGACTTCTCTCTTTGCTGAAGGCAATTTCCCTTGTTGATTGTAGATGTAATCATGCACACATGTTAACAACTGGCTACTGATTTAAATCCATAAAATATCCTCACTGTAACAAGCAGATCAGTGCTTGCTTAACCAAACAAGGGACATCAGACCTAGCCAAGTTGATACATGGACTTAACCAACACAGTTGATGAACCTTTAGCTAGACTGACAAAGAAAAAAAGAGAGGATGTAAATAACTAAAATTAGAAATGAAAGGGAGTCATTACCACCAACCCCACAGAAATGAAAAAGATTTTAATAGTGTACTATGAACAACTGTGTGTTAATGAGTTAGATAACCCATATTACATGAACAGATTCCTAGAAACACATAAACATGCTTCCCTATTGAGTAATGAAATTAAAAGTATCCTAATTTCAGGCTAATATTGGGGGTGTGGAAAATAGAACAGAAAATATGTACCAGGTGCCAACCTATGGTGAAGTAACATTTACTAAAGTGGCATGGATGGGAAACAGCTGCAAACGAGGAGGAGCAATTCCTTTCTTCTTTTTCCAGTCTTCAAGTCTCCTTCCAGCACCCTCTTTTGGCCTAACAAGGTGCCAACTGGCAAACTGGAAATGTGATTTACTGAGTCCCAGCCCCAGTATCACAAAGAAGAGTAAAGAAGTGTGGGCTTGAAGCTAAGATACAACAGCTTACTAACCAGCACACTTCTGAGGGAAGCATCATCAATTCCACATCATTTGGGAAATTTTGTATGCATTAACAATGGTTTTTGTCTGTATCTATAGATACAATAATAATTAGAAGCGCATCTAAATGCCAATCTCTTGAACTTGATCCTGTCACACTATCCACTAGTTTCTTTAAACTTTGTAGTAGTACATCAAGTTCTTTCCATTCAGCTTGGAAATTTCTGGAAGCATATTCTACTTAAAACTTGGGACACACTAACCATTCTTTCAGAGGATTGTCTGAAATTTTTCTTCATATTATGAAATCTGAACTTTCAGCAGTTTCTTCTGTGAGGACAATTCCAATGAAATTCATCCTTTTTCTTAATATTGAGTTTTCCTTTTGCCTTTATAGTTCTAGCTTAAAAAGGAGCCACACTAGCCTAGTCTCTGTCTATACTCTGACTTGGCAAAGGATATGTAGAACTTGTTGACAGGGAGCAGATCTATTCCATGGCTTCCTTCCCTGGAATTCCTGAGCCTATGTTTCTTATATCTGGAGAATTTAATATGAAAAGGGAAATTTTCTCACAATATTGCTTATATCTAGCCTGTTTGCACAGAAACAATTTTTACTAGAATAATGTTTTCCTCTAAGTTTATAATGAACATTTTGTGAAAAAATACCAACAGTTTTTGAGTGTACAAATATGTTTGGTGGTTTTAATTCAATCATACTTTTTTTCCTTTACTTCCCATTTCCCTAGAAAGTATTCAAAACATTGTTTCAGAAATACTGAACCGAAGTATTTGGATGATTTTATAGAAAGCCTTAAAATTACTGATGGGTGCAACAAGAAAATAAATAGAAAGTAGGATTTTATTAAGATAAAGATATTCTGAATTCCATCAGGGGCACTGTAACAACCTTGATAAGCCTGCATAAATAATTTATTTTTGAAAATTCACTAAATAGCAGTGGAAACATTTAATGTGGAATCTAACCATGGCTAATTATATGTATTAGCTATGTTGAGTAGTTTGCTAGCCCAGATAACCTTTAAACTTTGGCTGTAATGGTAATTTACTTAATGGAGAGGACTAATAGAAATATTGTAACAAATGTGCCTCCTTAGATTTACTGAGATTGGATTGGGAAGTTAAAAGACATGAATGTGCTGTGCACACATACTGACAGAAAACCATGTCATTTTAATGATTCATAATTTCTAATTAGCCATGATTATTCTGAGTGGCTGTGGATATACATTTTAATTGTATCACATACTGTAATCTCCAATTTCCGCAGAGACGCTGATGAAGTGAAAGTCATATTGCAAAGTCATCATTTAAATATTTGAGAAATGGAAGGCTTTCAGAGGGATAAATATCCACAGCTTAATTATAATTTCCATTGATCTCAAAAGTCAATTTTGCTCCAGTAATATGGGTGGCTATGTCCTTTCTCTTCCCTAGTTCAACATCAGGGTGGGGTGCTGGAATTGCGGTGCCCATACTTTTCCTACAAGGAAAGTCTGCCATTCTTCCATCATGTATTCAGCCATTTAGGAGTCAAAACTAGTCACAGAAACTGGACAAAGATTGTTGCGGTGTGAGAGTTTCGTATTGGTTAGAACTAAGTGCTGAATGAGAGCTGACATTCTCGCCTTTGACACTTATATTAATCATGGTTAGGCAATACAGGTATCTGAAGGATACTTAATCATATTCAGCTCCTTTTTAGGCTTTAAACTCCAAAGTAAAAGATTTGGTAAGTCTACAAGGAAAACACAATTACGTGAGCAAAATGACTCACAACAGTTTGTGATGGGAAAAGAGTGAAAAGGCAGATTAGCAGATACATATACATGATGATTAGAAAAACATGAAGCCATTTGTTTGCCTTTCTTAGATGTAAGGATATTCTACATATCATCTTGGTCTTCTAATACATGGCATACATGAGCTGAAATAAGCCTACTTCAGGCAGTCTGCTTGGAAGGGGTGTTCAACTCTGGTCACTTGAGACCCAGAATCTGAATTGGAATAAAATAATTAAGAATAGTCCACTGACTCTAATATCCATTTATAATAAGACAAGGAATAGTTTCTTAACTCAGGATTTCATGAAGAGTATTAGTGAATTGTTTAGGAATAGACCTGCATTTGAAAAGTGAAATAGGTATAATTAATGATAGAGTTAACCTAAGCAAAAATTACTTATTTAAACCATAAGTGATATTCAGTGAGGTTTGATATGATCTTTCAGTTCCTCCTCACCAAGGAAATGTGATAATACTTAGCAAGGCATGACCAAGACAATAAGTTTTGCCTTAGGTTAATCAGATTTGGATTTGCAAGTTTTATTTTCTCCTGTGCTACAACAATATGCTTAATTCTGTAGTTTCCATCTATGGCTCTCCCATTAGTAATTGCAAACACAAATATTTCTGAAAATTGATTTAAATTACTTTCACATTAATAAGTAAAATTGTTACAAATTCTGCAAAAAGTGTTAGTAGATATAATTCATTCAGTCAACAAATACGTATTAATGTATAGATTATGTATATTGCTATTATACTTGCTTCAAATAACCAAAATATTTTCATGGAAATTCCAACTAAAGGAAATACAAATGAGAATAAAGATAGTAATATGTGTAAAGCAGTTAGTACAGTGCTTGGCACATTGTCAGAATTTGTTTGTTTTTTTTTATAATGATGAACAAAAGTACATATTCCCTAATAAGAAGTATAAACCAGTCAGGGCACTGACATAGCAATGATATATAAGATCTCTGCCTCCTTGGGACTTATGGTTTAGAAGGGAATCCAGACAATTAGACAACCAAACCAACAAAGGTTAATAAGTATTATGATAGACCAAATATAAGGCTTCCTTGAAGATACTTAACAGGAGCAAGTTACCCAGCCTAATGGCTACTTTCTTTGTGCATGTTGCTGACATTCTTGTATGCACATAATTTAAGTGCTAAATATATATATATTTTAAATAAAGGAATGGCTTAATCTGAGTTCTCTCTGTCCCATTCCTAATTTGTTTTCAATGTTCTCCACATTTAGTGTTAGGACAGATATTTTACTTTCCAACTTTTTTTGGAGAGAAAAGGGCCTTTCAGATTGGGTTGGAGCAGAAAATTGATATTCCCTTGGGCAAAACCATACATATCCTTACAATTATTTTTTAAATATTATAATTATCCTCTCGAGATGCAACAACTTATAAACTTAATTGTTTAACAATTACATACCCAGTGTTAAGTAGGTAATTCTCTTTTTATAAATAGCATTCTATCACTAAATATAGACCATGAAGTAGAGATTAGATAGGTAGGTAGGTAGGTAGATAGACAGATACATAAGTTTAGTTTAGTTTAAGTTATCTTTCCTGAGAAAAAGACAAAAAAAAAGCTACATTGAAAGTTTATCCCTAGAATCACCAATGATCAATGACCTTTTTCCAAAGGAAGTCAACTTTATTAAGGACAAGTTTTAATATTACAGACACAACTCAAAGGGCCATCCCTAGTTTCTTTGGAAGGAAGGTGTTTAACCTCTAGTTTGCTACCCTCAAGGTTTCCATTACTGGACTTGGTGGTGAGTGTGGAAATTGTCTGTGAAAGTTATAGGCTTTTACTCATCTTTCTGGGGAGAGGATCTATAGTTTTTATCTGTTTCTCAAATGGGGCCATGATCCTAAAATGGTAAGAATCACTTCTCTAGATGGGTCCCTTCTTTACAAAGGGACAAATGACAGGAGAAGTAGCAGCAAGTAGACTCTTCCAGTTGGAAATAGATAACCACTCATGAGCCCTTTTTCCAATTTTCTTTCAAAACCCTAAAGAAGTGATCACAATAATTTATTTTTTCAGTATGCTACAAGCAGGCATAATACCCTATTATGACAGCTTCCTTAAAGGTTAGCTGGTTGATTCATGATATGGAATGTCATGAATGTCTTGCAGCATATGATTTTCTCAAAAGAAGTTTATGGAGAGAAACCATAAGAGAGAAAAATCTTTATGACTTTTCACATAGTCTGCATGCAGCATTCACCTTATATAGCAGGACAGAAGGGGATGTACATCACTGTATACTTGGTGACCTGAGAGTCTGAGGGTGCACTGAGTTTACAAAAGGGCAGCGAGCACTAGTGCAGTGTGACCCTTATTAATAAGAGGCAGGGCCCTGCCATTAACTTTGTGTGGCACTGGTAGTCCTATAAGCGGAAGAATTTTGTAGCTGTCAAAAGCTCAGATTTGGAGCCAATTTGCCTGGGTTCAAATCTTAACCTTATCACTTAGTTGCTATCAGATATCTTGGGCAATTTTCTTAATTCTTTCAGCCTCAACTTTAAAATAGGGATGGCAGTAATATTGCACACTGCCTGGGGTTGTTTTTCAAAGTAAGTGAATTTACCATTTGTTAAGTATTTAGCATGGCTGTCTGGTATATAGCAAGCACCATATGAATGTACTTTTTAAAATAAAACAAGCTCCAAATTTCCATGTCCATAGAAACATATTATCAACAGTGCTGGGATTCTTATTTAATTCATTGATTTGATTGCCTGATACCATTGTCCCACATTAAATCTTAAAACCTCTCTACACTACCTGCTGCAGTAAAATTTTGATTTATATAAGAGGAATGAAAAGGGTCCCCAGGTGCTAAATTAGACATAGTCCTGACTGCTCTAGCAATTGTCTTAGGGACACATAGAAGAGACACCATTGCATGTTTGTGCAAGTGGGTGCACGTTGTTGAGTTTAGGGGAGTTTGCAGTAGATGTAGGAAAGTATGAGAGAAAGAAAGTATGTTACCAGGGTGTATGGTGGGAATATGGACATAGGGGTCTCATCAGTGTCAGCAATTTGCTCTAATTCTGATCCAGTTAAAAACCTTGGGTATTTCAAATATGTATTCTCCTAAGATTAACTTGAAGATAGGGTAGAGAGGAGATGGTAATATTTTCTGAATTTAAATCAAAGGGCAGTTCATAATATATTCTATAACTTCAGAAGAAACATTTCTCCTAGGCCTTAAGATATACAAATAAATAAGGATTCCATGTCTTATTTTTCAATCTTAATCCCCCAGAGTAAAAAAAAAATTATCGCTTCTAAATCTTCAGCCGTAATGAGCCAAAAGATGACAGACATTCTTCAGCAATATTTTTTATTAATCTCTTTGAGCGAAATTTTCAATAGTTTTTCTACTTATCGTCATGCAGTATTTGTCTCAATGCTGAAGTGTTGCAACTCTAATTCGCAGCTGCAATTACTCACCATACTGGAGATGTCTAGTTACTAAAGATTTTAAATTAAAGTGTTCCCTGTGGATAATAGAGTAATAACATAGGTTCCATTGAAACTCACTCTCACATAAGGTCTATCACTGGAGTAAATTTTTTTAGATAAATCAAGTCCCCAAATGCTACTCTTGATGAAATAGATTCTGCAGAGACTATCTGTATATGTAAAATGTATCCTTCTAATTTATTTTTTCTGTATGTACAAGGTAAGACAATGATATATGAGGTAACATTTCCCATACATGGCTCATCCTAAGAATTATATGGAGAATTTGATTTATGGTGGGTTCTGAAACCTGTATATTTAAACAGACATCCCAAGTGATTTTATGACCAGGGAAACAGACAAATGTAAAGTGAACTGAAAAATGGTACAATCTTACTAGGATATTTGGGAGAGAATGGACACTTTGGGGAGACTTAGAAATATTCCTTTCTGTGCTTCATATTCACTGCCTGTACAAATCAATTGGAGGAAGGAAGCAAGCAGAAAATTAGAAGACTAAAGAATATAAGCTTTACCAACCACTTCCCTTCAACAAAGCTGACACATTTAGATCATAAAACAAATACATTTTCAAAATTAAAATTGTATGGAGAAAGGGTGTGTGTGTGTGTGTGTGTGTGTTTGTGTGTGTGTGTGTGTGCTGGAACAAAGAGATGGATATCTATTGCTTTTTCTGCAAGAACAGCTTCCTTTCTCTGAGAGCAGTGTTATTCCTTATTTGAGGGAAACTTCCTTCTCTTGATTGCAACCAAGTGGGTGCTATCAATCACAGTATTCCATCCCCACAGTCACACAAATCAGAGTCCTGCCCTAGGACTAAATTGGAAGTTAGGAAAGGAAAATCTTCTCTGGGAAAAAAATGAACACATCATCTACAGTGCAGCTAATAACCATGCATCCAGCCATGTAAAAGATTCCTGTTTGGTAGAAGAAAGCTGACATGCAAAATGATTTAGAACCCATCTCCAAGACTAAGATTTGCTTGGTTGTGTCCATTGCTCTCAGCCAGATATGGATTGAGTAATCTCAGTTGGTGTAATCTGCAATCTATAGATTAAATGAAAATGTAAAAGTATTCTCGTACCGCATATAAAGTACAGAAAAAAAAATAACCAACAACAACAAAAACAGGTTATCTCCAGTTTAAAACACCAATTAAGAAAAAAAATGGCAAAAAAAAAGGAAGCAAAGCAATTGTCACTGATTCAGAATATATCCTACATCCTGCTGGACAAGGATAGTAATGTTAACTGACTTGAGCGTCCTTTCATTGATTCACTTCCCTAACAGTGGATTGAATTCTTTGCTTAATTGGTTTCACTTCCGCAGCTTCTGCTTATGAGTGAGATTTTCATTTTCCGTTTTTTCCCTGGCTCAAGTCTGAGGGGTAATGGGAAGTATTCCCCTGCTGGAAGCTTGGATCCCTTAGTAATCTACTGCATGTGGGTGTAGATAGAAAACCTGAGGATCTCTTAGTAGTTGAACCAGCACAGACCTCTTTTATCAAGCTAGGTATTTTCCTGCCAATATAACTTCTTTAAAACCTTTTAACTATTTTGAGAACTTCTGGTTGGTTAAGGCAATTTTTAAAATCATGGGTATTTTGTCTTTTTAGCAATTTAAAAGTTCTGCCTATTCTCCAAAGGAACCTACCCCTGCATCTGTTACTTTCACTGCCTCAGAACACAGAGGAAAATAGATGGGGTATAGGGCTAATTGGGTCCCAGTCTCCAGACTTCATTCCTGCCAATTGCTTTATCATTTGGGGCATTTTCATCCCTGACTTGGAGTATTTGGGAGGTTCTTGGAGATTTTGGCTTTCTTTAATTCTTTTTTTTTGTTTGTTTTTATTGTTTGTTTGTTTTGTTTTAAATTAAATTCTGTTTTATTGAAATACATTCACACACCATACAATCATCCATGGTATACAATCCGCTGTCCACAGTATGATAACGTAGTTATGCATTCATCACCACAATCTATCTCTGAACATTTTCCTTACATCAGAAAGGACCAGAACAAGAATAAAAAATAAAAGTGAAAAAAGAACACCCAAATCATCCCCCCATCCCACCCCATTTGTCCTTTAGTTTTTATCCCCATTTTTCTACTCATCCATACACTAGATAAAGGGGGTGTGATCCACAAGGTCTTCACAATCACACTGTCACCCCTTGTAATCTACATTATTATATAATTGTCTTTAGGAGTCCAGACTGCTGGGTTGGAGTTTGGTAGTTTCAGGTATTTACTTCTAGCTATTCCAATACGTTTAAACCTAAGACTTGTTATCTATATAGTGCATAAGAATGTCCACCAGAGTGACCTCCCGACTCCATTTGAAATCTCTCAGCCACTGAAACTATTTTGTCTCATTTTGCATCCCCCTTTTGGTCAAGAAGATACTCTCAGTCCCACGATGCCAGGTCCACATTCATCCCTGGGAGTCATATTCTGCATTGCCAGGGAGATTTACACCCCTGGGAATCGGGTCCCACGTATTGGGTAGGGCAGCGAGTTCACCTGTCGAGATGGCTCAGTTAGAGAGAGAGAGGGCCACATCTGAGCAACAAAGAGGTACTCAGGGGGAGACTCTTAGGCACAATTACAAGCAAATTTAGACTCTCCTTTGCGGTAACAAGCTTCATAAGGGCAAGTCCCATGATCAAGGGCTCAGCACATCAAACCGCCAGTCCCAATGTTTGTGACAACATCAACACCAGTCCAGGCGAGGATGTCCAACACATCTGCACCTTCCCCCAGATCCTCGGGGCTGGGGAGGGGGAGGCTGTAAATATATTTTTTATTATCTGCCCAAATTACTCAAGGATGTGTCACTATTTCACTCCAGCCTATGCTAACCTACTGTATCTCACTTCCTATTCAGAGTTCCATACAATTGTGGTGTTTGAACAAATTGACTGTAGAGTTGTACCGTTTAGAAAATTTAGATCCTGTACCAGATAGATATCTCTTCCTTTGGTCTCATATGGAAATTGAAGTTTTAAAACACAGTTTCAACCTTTACCCTTTGGCCTGGCTTGCCCTGGTCTTAACCAGACCTGCTTCATTCATATCACTAATTGAAGTCTGGGCTCTTTTTCAGCTTTTTTTTTTTTTTTTTTTTTTTTGACAGTGGCTGTATGCACTGATACTGACATTCGTATCTGCCAAGCTCTAGCTCTGAGTTTCAGGTGTCTCAGAGATATTCATTGTTCCAGAGACCAATCAGGTTATACACTAGGGGATCAGCATCTCAAAGTTTAGAGATAGGCATTACAATTCAGAGATAGAGTTAACTGCTGCAAGAGCTTACAATCTAGGGACTATTACAATTATGTCCACATTAGGCTATGTTCTAAGATTCAATTCTGAGTTTACACATTGTAGTTAGTCCATATTGGAGAGGCATCATCCCTCTCACCATGTTTTCTCCAACACTTTTACTCCTATATATATATTTTCCTACAATTTTATAGAGTTATATTCACATACCATACATTTATCCACAATGTACAATCAGTTGTTCATGGTATCATCATAAAGTTGTACATTTATCACCACAATCAGCACTTGAACATATTGATTACTACAAGAAAATTTTTTTTTTTAGCAATAAGAAAAAAATGATAAAAAGAAAAATAATGTCATACAATAAAATATACTAGTAAGGACAGCAAATAACACCACTACCAAGAATCCCATATTCCTCCCCTATATCCCCCTCTCATATACATTTAGCATTGGCATATTGCCTTTGTTACATTTAATGGAGGTATATTACAATGTTACTGTTGACCACAGACTCCAGTTTGCTTTGATTATGTTTTCTCCTGAATACAATCCCCTTTTCAACTCTCTACATGGTTGACATTCATTTGCTTTCCCACATGCAAAAACATTTTTATATTTGTATATTTAGTAACAGTCATTGGCCACTCCAGTTTTTGCCATGTTATACAGTCCCAGTCTTTATCATCTATCTTTACCTCTGGTGTCATACATTCTCCTATCCTAACTCTTTCAGCTTTACTCACAGACATCTTTGTTCATTGTACTTACAATACTGTGCTACCATCACACAGTATTATGCTATCTATTTCTGGATCTATGCAATCAATCCTAAACATTCTGTAGTCCTTCAGCATCAAATGGCTGGTCTCTGCCCTCTTTCTATCTCCTGGTCGCCTGTGTTGTCACCTTTTAACTCCCAAAGTTTTGTTCATTAATGTCTGTTCATATTAGTGAGACCATACAGAATCTGTCCTTTCGTTTCTGGCTAACTTCACTCAACATGATGTCCTCAAGGTTCATCCACATTATTACATGATCCATGTCTTTGTTCTGTCTTACAGCTGCATAATATTCCATCCTGTGTATATACCACAGTTTGTTTATCCACTTGTCCTTTGATGGACATTTGGGCTGTTTCCATCTCTTGGCAATTGTGAATAATGCTGCAATAAACATCAGTTTACAAATGTCTGTTTGTGTCTTAAGTTTCAGTTCCTCTGAGTATATAGCTAGCAATGGAATAACTGGGTCGTATGGCAAATCTATATTTAGCTTCCTGAGGAACCTCCACACTGTCTTCCAGGGTGGTTGCACCATTCTACATTCCCACCAACAATGAATAAGTGTGCCTCTTTCTCCACATCCTCTCCAGCACTTGTCATTTTCTGTTTTTTTGGATAATGGCCATTCTGGTAGGTGTGAGATGATATCTCATTGTGGTTTTGATTTGCATTTCCTTAATAGCCAGTGAAGTTGAGCATTTTTTCATGTTTTTGAGCCATTTGTATTTCCTCTTCAGAAAAATGTCTATTCATGCCTTTTGCCCATTTTTTAATTGGATTGTTTGTCTTTCTGTTATTGAGATGCAGGATTCCTTTATATATTTGGGATATTAAACCCTTATCTGATATGTGGTTTCCAAATATCATCTCCCATTGTGTAGGTTGCCTTTTTACTTTTCTGACAAAGTCCTTTGATGTACAAAAGTGTTTCATTTTGAGGAGATCCCATTTGTCTATTTGTTCTTTGGTTGCTCGTGCCTTGGGTGTGAGGTCTAAGAAACCACCTCCTATCACAAGATCTTTAAGATATTGCCCTACATTTTCTTCTAAAAGTTTTATGGTCTTGGTGCTAATGTTTAGGTCTTTAATCCACTTTGAGTTAATTTTGGTATAAGGTGTGAGATGGACATCCTCTTTCATTCTTTTGGAAATGGATATCCAGTTCTCCAAACACAATTTATTGAATAGGCTGCTCTTTCCCAGTTGCTTCGGCTTCACTGCCTTATCAAAGATCAGTTGTCCGTAGATGCGAGGGTCTACTGAACACTCAATTTGATTCCATTGATCGGTATATCTGTCCTTATGCCAGTACCATGCTGTTTTGAGCACTGTAGCTTTGTAATATGCTTCAAAGTCAGGTAGTGTGAGACCTCTCACTTCATTCCTCTCTCTTAAGATATTTTTGGCTATTCGGGGCACCTTACTCTTCCAAATAAATTTAGTTATTGGTTTTTCTATTTCTGTAAAGCAAGTTGTTGGGATTTGAATTGGCATTGCATTGAATCTGTAAATCAGTTTAGGTAAAATTGCCATCTTAACTATATTTAGTCTTTCAATCCATGAACATGGTATGTTCTTCCATTTTGTTAGGTCTTGTTCAATTTCTTTTAGCAGTTTCTTATAGTTTTATAAGTAAAGGTCTTTTGTGTCCTTGGTTAAGTTTATTCCTAAATATTTGATTCTTTTGGTTGCTATTGTAAGTGGGATTTTTTTCTTGATTTCCTCCTCTTGTTGAACATTACTTGTGTATAGGAACACTACAGATTTTTGCGTGTTGATCTTGTAGCCTGCTACTTTGCTGTATTCATTGACTAGTTCTAGTAGCTTTGCTGTAGATTTTTCTGGATTTCCTACATATAGAATCATGTCATCTGCAAATAGTGAAAGTTTCACTTCTTCCTCTCCAATTTGGGTGCCTTTTATTTCTTTTTCTTGTGTAATTGCTCTAGCTAGAACTTCCAGCACAATGTTGAATAACAATGGTGATAGTGGGCATCCCTGTCTTGTTCCTGATCTTAGAGGAAAAGCTTTCAGTCTCTCCCCATTGAGTGTGATGTTAGCTGTGGGTTTTTCATATATTGCCTTTATCATATTGAAAAAGTTCCCTTCTATTCCTGTCCTTTGAAGTGTTTTCATCTGGAAAGGATGTTGAATTTTGTCAAATGCCTTTTCTGCATCAATCGAGATGATCATGTGGCTCTTCTGCTTTGATTTATTGATGTGGTGTATTACATTAATTGATTTTCTTGTGTTGCATATCTGGAATAAATCCCACCTGGTCATGGTGTATAATTATTTTAATGTGCTGCTGGATTCAATTTGTGAGTATTTTGTTGAGGATTTTTGCTTCTATATTCATTAAAGAAATTGATCTATAATTTTCTTTTTTTGTAGTTTCTTTGTCTGGTTTTGGCATTAGGGTGATGTTGGCTTCATAGAAAGAGTTAGGTAGCTTTCCCTCTTTTTCAATTTTTTTGAAGAGTTTGAGCAGGATTGGTACTAATTCGTTCTTGAATGCTTGGTAGAATTCACATGTGAAACCATCTGGTCCTGGGCTTTTCCTTTTTGGGAGCTTTTTGATGACTGACTCAATCTCTTTACTTGTGATTGGTTTGTTGAGGTCATCTATTTCTTCTTGAGTTAATGTTGGTTGTTTATGCTTTTCTAGGAAGTTGTCCATTTCATCTAAGTTGTCTAGTTTATTAGCATATAGTTGCTCGTAGTATCTTCTCATTATCTCCTTAATTTCTGCAGGGTCGGTAGCTATATTTCCTTTCCCATTTCTGATTGTGTTTATTTGCATCTGCTCTCTCTTTTTTTTTTTTTTTTGTTAGCCTAGCCAGTGGTCCATCAATTTTATTGATTTTCTCAAAGAACCAACTTCTGGTTTTGTTGATTCTCTCTATTGTTTTCCTGTTCTCAATTGAATTTATTTCTGCTCTAATCTTTGTTATTTCTTCCCTTCTGCTTGTTTTGGGGTTAGTTTGCTGTTCTTTCTCTAATTCCTCCAGGTGAGCAGTTAACTCTTCAATTTTTGGTCTCTCTTCTCTTTTAATATAGGCATTTAGGGCAATAAATTTCCCTCTCAGCACTGCCTTTGCTGCATCCCATAAGTTTTGATAAGTTGTGTTTTTGTTGTCATTTGCCTTGAGGTATTTACTAATTTCTCCTGTAATTTCTTCCTTTACCCACTGGTTTTCTAAGAGGATGTTGTTTAGCCTCCATATGTTTGTGAATTTTATGACCTTCTGCCTTTTATTTATTTCCAACTTCATTCCATTGTGGTCTGAGAAAGTGTTTTGTATAATATCAATATTTTTAAATTTGTTGAGACTTGCTTTGTGACCCAACATGTGGTCTATCCTAGAGAATGTTCCATGAGCACTTGAGAAAAATGTGTATCCTGCTGTTGATGGATGTAGTGTTCTCTAAATGTCTGTTAAGTCTAGTTCGTTTATCATACAATTCAACATCTCTGTTTCTTTAGTGATCCTCTGTCTAGATGTTTTATCCATTGATGAGAGTTGTGTATTGAAGTCTCCAACTATTATTGTAGAAGTATCTATTTCTCCTTTCAGTGATCACAGTGTTTGCCTCATGAATTTTGGGGCATTCTGGCTTGGTGCATAAATATTTACGATTGTTATGTTTTCTTGATGAATTGACCCTTTAATTAATATATATTGTCCTTCTTTGTCTCCTTTAATTGTTTCACTTTTGAAGTCTAACTTGTCTGATACTAATATAGCTACTCCCGCTTTTTTCTGGTTGTTGTTTGCCTGAAATATCTTTTTCCAACATTTCAATTTCAGTCTATTTTTGTCTTTGTGTCTAAAGTGAGTTTCTTGTAGACAGCATATAGATGGGTCCTGTTTTTTAATCCATTCTGCCAGTCTGTGTCTTTTTATTGGGAGTTTAATCTATTTATGTTTAGTGTTATTACTGTAAGGGCAGTACTTTCTACTACCATTTTGTTTTTTGGAATTTATATGTCATATCTTTTTTTTTCCTCTCCTTTTACCTTTCCTGATAATCTTCATTTCTGCACTCTTCTCCAACTCTCTCTCTCCTGTCTTTTCTATCAGCCTGTAGCACTCCCTTTAGTATTTCTTGTAGTGTCAGTCTCTTATTCACAAACTCTCTCAGTGTCTGTTTGTCTGAAAATGTTTTAATTTCTCCCTCATTTTTGAAGGAAAGTTTTGCTGGATATAGAATTCGTGGTTAGCAGTTTTTCTCTTTCAGTATCTTAAATATATCATGCCACTGTCTTCTTGCCTCCATGGTTTCTGCAGAGAAAACTGTACATAGTCTTATTGACCTTCCCTTGTATGTGATGGATTGCTTTTCTCTTGCTGCTTTCAGAATCCTCTCTTTGTCTTTGACATTGGACAATCTGACCAGTAAGTGTCTTGGAGTAGCTCTATTGGGGTCTATTCTGTTTGGGGTATGTTGTACTTCTTGAATCTCTAATTTTCTGCCTTTTATAAGAGTTGGGAAATTTTCAGTGAATATGTCTTCTATTACTCTTTCTTCCCCTTTTCCCCTCTTTTCTCCTTCTGGGATACCCATAACACGAATATTTGTGTGTTTCATATTGTCACTCAGCTCCCTAAAACCTTGCTCATATTTTTCCATTTTTTTCACCATCTGTTCTTTTGTGTGTATGAATTCAAAAGACCTGTCTTCCAGTTCACCGATCCTTTCTTCTGCCTGTTCAAATCTACTGTTGTGTCCCTCCATTGTGTTTTTCATCTCCTCCGTTGTGGCCTTCATTCCCATGAGTTCTGCCATTTTTTTTTAAGTTTATGAATTCTTCTTTATGGTCAGCCAGTGTCTTCTTTATACCCTTCAGCTCTTTTGCTATATCTTCCTTCATTTCATCAAATTTATTTAGCATTAGTTGCCTCCACTCCTGTATCTCAGCTGAGCTATTAGTTTGTTCCTCTGGCTGGTCCATGTTTTCATGTTTCCTGGTATGGCTTGTTATCTTAAGTTGTCTAGGCATCTGATCTTCTTGATTAGTTTATTTTGGAGTTTGTTTTCTATCTTTTACCTAGTGGTTTTCTTGTTGGTTGGCTTTGTTCTCTGGTCTCTGTTATTCAGTTCAACTTATTCTAGACCTCTAACTTAGGTTCTATTTAGTTGATCAGAATTTTTCCCCTCTTGTTTTTTCTGTTTCTTGCTCTGCCTCTATGTAACCTTTTTGTGAGTGGGTTTCCTCAGATATGGTCGACCCTAGTCAGATTTTCCCAGTCTAGTGAGGCCCAGGTCTCATTGGGATGGTATGGAGTTTTCCTGAGCATGAGACCCTCCTATGAGGCCTTTAGAATTGGTGCTTTTCCTCTCCTGTCCAGCAGGTGGTGCTGGCAAGCCCACAGCTCCCCCACCAGTGTAAGGAGGTATGGAGCCTTTAGTTCTCCTGGTGACTCTGATCCTGTTGGGGGCATGGCTGACTGAAGCCGGAATCTGAATTCCAGCCCCTGGGGTCTGAGTTCCCAAAAGGAGGACTGCCAATTGAACTGGACCTCCCTCCACTCTCCCAATCCTCAGAACTCCAGTTGTCTCTCAGGGGCACTATTCCCTTCTCCCCTCTCCTCTTTGGGGCCTCTCCAGGTAGATTCCTTGGTCAGCCTGAGCTGTCAATTAAAGATGGAGGTGGAGACCTTCAGTAGTGAATATGAAACTCAAAGACACAGTGGGTACTCTGTCTCCCCCCAAGCCCAGCCTAGTCCCTCAATCTGGGCTTTCCAATAGAAAATAATCACATATATTACTTTTAGGTTAAAAAAAATAGAAAAGAAAAACAAGAAAAAGAAAAAAAAAAGTCTCTTTTAAAAGTCTTTCCCCAGGAGGAGGGGCAAGATGGAGGCATAGAGAGGAGTGGAAGCTAAGTAGTCCCCCCGGAACAACTACAAAAAAACAGAAACAACTCGTAAATAATCCAGAATAACTGCGGGGGGACAAACGAGACCATCCACTCATCATACACCAACCTGAATTGGGAGGAATGCCCAAGATCACAGCATAAAATCTGTAAGTAAAACCTGCGGATCCAAGTCGTGAGACCCCCTCCCCCATAGCCCAAGCTGCAAAGCCTCATGGTGCCAGAGAGAAGCTCTCTCACAACAAGCGAATATAGCTCAGCTGAGCTCCAACTGGGGTTTTAAGTAGCGAGTGTGAACTGCTCACTACAGGTGCGCATCCCCAAAAAACAGACAGAGACTATGGGTGACGACTGACCTGGGAGAGCCGGAGGGTCGCTTTGGACTGGGTCTGAAGGGGACTATCGGTTTCTTTTTTGGCTCAGTGGAGAAAGCCCCAGTCATTTTCAGTTTCCAGGGCTGTGAAGCAGAGAAGGGTGGAGACAGCACAAGCAGAGAGAGAGACCATTGAAATGCTAATGACCTCCACCTGGGGGCTCTGTCTTCTCTAGGAGGAAAGGGGTGGGGCCCTTTCCATTCACAACCAGACCCCAGAGCCTGGGGGAGCACGGCCATACCTCCTCACACCAGTCAAGAATTATAGGCTAACAGGCATCACCTGCTGGGCAGAAAAGCACAGTGACCTGAGGCATCAAAGGGTGGAGCAATTTTCTAAGACACACCCTCAGGGAAACCAGATACTGAATATTTCTTTCCTCTGGGACCTGAGCCTGGTCTGGTCTGGGAAAACCTGATTTGGATAACCAAGGAAACCATGCCTAGACAACAGAAAATTACAACCTACACTAAGAAAAACAAAGTTATGGCCCAGTTAAAGGAACAAACGTACACTTCAACTGAGATACAGGAATTTAAACAACTAATGCTAAATCAATTCAAAAAGTTTAGAGAAGATATTGCAAAAGAGATAGAGGCTGTAAAGGAAGCACTGGACATGTATACGGCAGAAATCAAAAGTTCAAAAAAACAACTAATAGAATCTATGGAAATGAAAGGCACAACACAAGAGATGAAAGACACAATGGAAACATACAACAGCAGATCTCAAGAGGCAGAAGAAAACACTCAGGAACTGGAGAACAAAGCACCTGAAAGCCTACACGCAAAGGAGCAGATGGAAAAAAGAATGAAAAAATATGAGCAACGTCTCCAGAAACTCAAGGATGAAACAAAGTACAATAATGTACATATCATTGGTATCCCAGAAGGAGAAGAGAAGGGAAAGGGGGCAGAAGCAATAATAGAGGAAATAATTAATGAAAATTTCCCATCTCTTATGAAAGACATAAAATTACAGATCCAAGAAGCGCAGCGTACTCCAAACAGAAGAGATATGAATAGATCTATGCCAAGACACTTAATAATCAGATTATCAAATGTCAAAGACAAAGAGAGAATCCTGAAAGCAGCAAGAGAAAAGCAAACCATTACATACAAAGGAAGCTTAATAAGACTATGTGCGGATCTCTCATCAGAAACCATGGAGGCAAGAAGGAAGTGGTGTGATATATTTAAGATACTGAAAGAGAAAAACCACCAACCAAGAATCCTATATCCAGCAAAGCTGTCCTTCAAATATGAGGGAGGGCTCAAAATATTTTCTGACAAACAGACAATGAGAGACTTTGTGAACAAGACACCTGTCCTACAGGAAATACTAAAGGGAGCAGTACATGGTGATAGAAGACAGGAGTATATGGTTTGGAACACAATTTGGGGAGATGGTAGCACAAAAATGTAAGTATACTGAGCAAAGATAACTATGAATACGGTTGAGAGAGGAAGATGGGGAGCATGTGAGACACCACAAGAAAGGAGGAAAGATAAAGATTGGGACTGTGTAACTTGGTGAAATCTAGAGTATCCAACAATTGTGATAAAATGTACAAGTATGTTGTTTTACGAGGGAGAACAAGCAAATGTCAACCTTGCAAGGTGTTAAAAATTGGGAGGCATTGGGGGAGGGATGCAATCAGCATAAACTAGAGACTGTAACTGATTGAATCATTGTATTATGTTCCCTTTAATGTAACAAAGGTGATATACCAAGGTAAATGCAGATAAGAGGGGGGATAGGGGAGGCATGTTAGACACTTGACATTGGTGGTATTGTCTGATTCTTTATTCTACTTTGATTTAAGGTTATTTTTCCTTTTGCTGTTTCCTAGCTGTCTTTTTTTTTCCTCTTTCTTTTGCCTCTCTACCTTCTTTGACTCTCCCTCCTGCCTTGTGGAAGAAATGTAGATGCTCTTATATAGATAATGGTGAAGGTGGTGAACACATAAATGTATGACCATGCAGAAAACCATCGATTATTTACTTGGGATGGAATGTATGGTGAGTGAACAAAACCATATTAAAAAAAAATGGGTTGATGACAAAACCTCAAGGGCAATATACTGAGTGAAATAAGCCAGACACATTAGGACAATTATTGCAGGGTCTCACTGATAGGAACTAATTATAATATGTAAACTCATAGACATGAAATATAAGGTACCAAGATATAGAATGAGGCTTAAGAATGGGGAGTGGTTGCTTCGTATGAGCAGAATGTTCAATTAGGATGAACTTAAATGTTTGGAAATGAACAGGGGTGTTGGTAGCAAGATGTGAGAATAACTAACAGCACTGAATGGTGTGTGAATGAGGAGGAAAGGGGAAGCTCAGAGTCATATATGTCACCAGAAGGAAAGTTGGAGGTCAAAAGATGGGAATGTATAAAACTGAATCCTATGGTGGGCAATGTCCACGATCAACTGTACAAATACTAGAAATCGCTTCCATGAACCAGAACAAATGTATGACAATACAATTAGAAGTTAATAATAGAGGGGCATATAGGGAAGAACTATATACCTATTACAAACTATATACTACAGTTAGTACTATTTCAACATTTTTTCATAAACAGTAACAAATGTACTATACCAATACTACTAGTCAACAATTGAGGGGGGTTGGTTAGGGATAGGGGAGGATTAAAGTTTCCTTTTCTTTTTTTCTTTTTTCATCTTTCACTTTATTTCTTGTCTGGATTAATGAAAAGTTTCTAAAAATTGAACAAAAATTAAGTGTGATGGATGCACAGCTGTATGAGGGTTCCCAGGGGCAAGTGATTTTACACTTTGGATCTTTGGATAATTGTATGGTATCTGAACAATCTCAATAAAAATGAAAAAAAAAAAAAAAGTCTTTCCCCAGCCTGGAAGTTTTGTCAGTGTCAGAACAGAGCATTTAAAGATACGCTTTGGGCTATTGTCTGATAATTACTCTCCAACAGCTTCAGTTCCACCCCTGCTGGGGGCTATTGAAATGCAAAAAGATAAGGGATCAGTGAGAAGCCAGAAGGGACAAAATGTAGGGGAAAAAAATGGCTTTTTGGAGTCTGGGAATGGGTGCCCGCTTTCACGTGCCTCCACTTCTTGGAGCCCAGCCCTTCCCCAGCACCCCAGCTCCCAAAAATAGTTAATTAATTTGTTAATTAATTTTGCAGTTGAGGCTGGGTTGAGCCTCCCTTCTTGCCCTGAGCAGATTGCTGTTTTTTGCCCCCCCCCCCTTTTCAGGGAGCTGGCAGTAAGACAGTCTGTGAGGTCTGGGTGGGGAGGGGCGCCAAATCCCTGGTCCAGGGAACTTACAATGTTTGCTGCGATCTCAGCTTTTCCTCCAATTCCAAACTTGCGTCTGATGTGTGACTGGTTATTGGAGACCCCGAAAACTCTGTTTCATATAGTTCTTGGGTAATTGCCAGCTGCTCTAGGGGAGAGACGAAATTCTGCTCCTCACCACTCTGCCATCTTGCCCCGCTCCTCGGTTTTCTTTAATTCTGGAGGTTCTTCCTGGATATTCCTATTTTGGTTTTTTATAGACTCCAAATCATTGGCTTCTTCATGGATTCCATGGTTTCCTAATCACTTTAATGTGAGCAGATAATTCAACTTTTCCAATAGAGTAAACAGCATGACATTGATGATAATTTATATACACTAAAATTCACTAATTTTAAATGTAGTTACATATAATATAAATCTATACAGTTATGTAACTGCCATCACAATCAAGATATGTAAAATTTCTATTATCTGAAAAAGTTCCATTGTACCTATTAAGGTTAATCACTTCCCCACCCACATGCAGTGCCCAGGTTATGGTAACCACTGACTGATCTGTTGATCTGTTTTCTGCCACTATACATTTGCCTTTTCTAGAATTTCAATACGTGGAATCATATGTACTGTTCTATGCTTGACTTCTTTCACTTAATACTATCTTTTACAGATTCAATCATGTGTTTTTGTGTGTTTTGTAATTTAGAAGAGTATTCTATTGTTTGAATATTCCAGTTTATCCATTCACCAACTGAACATCTGAGCTATGTCCAGTTTGTGGCCATTATAAATAAAGCTGCTATGGACATTCACATATAAATCTTTGCATATGCATATATTTTCATTTCTCTTTGGAAGTTACCTAGTGAGATTGCTGCATCAATATGCTAAGTGTATGTTAAAGTTTGTGAGAAATTTCCAAACTTTTTTCCAAATTGTCTATAGCATTTTGCATTCCTGCCTGCAATGTATGAAAATTCCAGTTGGTCTAAGTCACCACTACCACTCAGAATTGTTAGTCTTTTTAATTTTAGGTACACTAATGGGAGTGCAGTGGTATGTCACCATTTTTACATTTTCCCAATAACTAATCATATGCCACTGTGGGAAAGTGAGTCTTCCATGTTGCCTGAGGCATATCTAGGGTGGTGGCTTAGAACGCTAAGCTGCAGGCCTGCATGGAACGCCATGCAGGCATGCCCTGTAAAGATATGTGTCTTGTGAATACGACGACAACATTTACCATTGTCCTAAACCTAGATTGTTCCTTCTGATATGCAACAGGATGTAAACATACGTATACTCACTGATCTTCTGAAATAAATAACTGGAGCAAAGGTGCATTATTATCCACTAAGCATGAGATGCAGTGGGCCCCCTGCTCCCTTAACTCAACTTTGTGTCTGTGTCTCATTCCTGCATCACCCTGTCAGCAACAAGTGGTGCCCAACGTGGGGCTCAAAGAACCGGACCTGGTTCCTGACAGAAGAATCACTTGAATGACTGAGGTACAGCGGTGCTGGAACTCGGGTGGAGGTAACAGCCGTCTTTTGTATGTGTTCCTTGTAGAACGACCCCGAGCATTATAAGCAGGGTAATGGGTAATGATGAAGGACACAATAAATATGTTTCCTATATTTCCCTCTTACAGCAGCTGCTGTGGGCCAGGGGTGTCAAGGTGGGGGAGTCACAAATCTTAGAATTGCTGCAGGTTATTGAAAAATACTGCTCTTGGTTCCCTACCCTTGGCTCCTTTGAATTGCATGACTGGGAGTGGGTAGGTAAGGAATTGAAACAAAAACATATGCAAGGAGTTAATTTGCCTATTACTATTTGGTCTACATGGTCTTTAATTAAGTCTGTTCTTGAGACTTTAAAAACTGATGATGACGAGGAAGAATATGAGTCTGATGGCAATACTGGTCCCAATCCTCTTTCTGATGATGATAAGGGTAAAAAAGATCCAGTAAAATCTCAAGTTTTTTATTCTTGTCAATGCCCCAAACCTCCTTCTGTGCCTTGCTGGGAGGAATGGCTCCCGCCTCCTCCGCTGCCTCTTCCTGCAAGTAGCTGAACTCCGGTAGTTAAACCTGCGCGCCTCTCTGGCATACAGCAGGGTCTGGCAGAATCCAGGTGGCAAGGAGATTTAGAGGCCATATGTTGTCCTGTTGCCTTCCCTGTTACAGTTCATGAGGAAGTGCCTCCTGGCTGAGAAGCTAATTATCCTGATGGAGTTTATACTTACTTCCATGATCATGTCCCATTTGCAGTTCTTAAAGAATTGAAAAAAGCTGTACAAACGTATGGGGTTCATTCCCCTTTTTCAGTTGGCATATTGCAAAGTTTAGCTGAAGGTTCTCATCTAATTCCCATAGATTGGACCACATTAGCCCATACAGTCCTTAGCCCAGGAGAATATCTACAATTTAGGACTTGGTGGACTGAGCACGCAGAACAACAGGCTGCACATTATCGGCAACAGAAAGTAAATATAAATTTAGATCAATTACTGGGCCAAGGAGTTTATTCCACTGTTGAAAATCATCTTTTTATAATGATCAGGCAATCGAGCAGATTCGCCATTGTTGTTTGCAAGCTTGGAACAAAATTGAAGCTAAGGGTAAAGCTGCACAATCCTTTCAAAAGGTTTTACAAGGACCAAAAGGATTGTATCCAGATTTCATTGCCCGGCTCCAAGAGGCAGTACACCAGCAGATTACTAGTTCAGAGGCTGCCGATACTATTTTGAAGCTGCTAGTATATGAAAATGCTAATAAAGATTGTCAACGAGCCATTGCCCCATTTAAAGGTAAAGCTGATCTTACTGGCTATATTCATTTATGCCAAGATATTGGGACTGAAGGTAACAAAGCAGAAATGATGGCTCAAGCCATGGCTAATTTGAGAGTTGGCTTTCATTTCCCAGGAAAATGCTTTTCCTGTGGAAAAATGGGTCATACCAGAAAAGAATGCAGTCACTTTAAAAATAAATCTCCACAAAAGCAGCCTGGTATGTGCCCAAAATGCCAAAAAGGTCGACACTGAGCTAACCAGTGCTGATCTGCTTTTCATAAGGACGGCACCTCCCTTTCGGGAAATGGCAATCAGGGCGGGCTCCCAGCCCCTCACAGAAAGGGAGCATTCTCAATCCAACATCAAAATCTGCAGGCTGTCCCTCCGCCAACTCCAAGCCCTCCACCTTGGAGCTTTCCCCAGCTACAGCAGGGAGCGCAGCAGTAGACCCCACTGCCAATGCTGAGGTGTGTCTTCTCCCCAATAATCCTGTTAAGGTCCCCACTGTCTATTATGGCCCCTTACCTAAAGGAACGGTGGGTCTTTTGCTTGGATACAGTTCTCTCAATCTTAAGGGTGTTCGTGTACACACTGGAGTCATTGACTCTAACTATACTGGGGAAATTCAGGTGGTCATGTCTTCTTCTATTCCATGGACTGCCCATAAAGGTGAAAGAATTGCTCAACTCTTATTATTACCTTTGTACCTGTTGGTTCCTCCTCTAAAAATTGGGAAAATGGAAGTTTTGGTAGCACAGGCAAGGCAGGAATTTTTCTCACAGAGGCTCTGCAGGAGCCGCGCCCTATGTGTACTCTTACAATTCATGGGCATAGCTTTACTGGGCTTATAGATATGGGTGCAGATGTCTGTATTATTAGTCAACAACATTGGCCCTGACATTGGCCATTGCAAGGGGCATGAATTACTGTTGTGGGCCTAGGCTACCCTCAGGGACTTATGCAAAGTGTACATATTTTGCCTTGCCTTGGCCCTGAGGGACAGAAGGCCACTTTACAACCTTATGTGGCTGCTCTGCCTCTTAATCTTTGGGGCAGAGACCTACTTGAACAATGGGGTGCTACTGTACATATCCCTCCTCCCAGTGGAGTGTACAGTATTCAAAGCCACAAAATGATGGCAAATATGGGGTATGCCCCAGCTGTGGGCTTGGCGTACCTTTGCAAGGTACCCCTTCATCCATACAAGTCTCACCAAAATGTGATCAATTTCGTTTAGGATATAAACCTTTTTAGTGGCAGCCACTGTTTATTCACCTCCCCAACCTGTCCCGTTAGTATGGACTACAACAAAACCGGTATGGGTAGAGCAGTGGCAGCTTACCAAAGAAAAATTAGAGGCTTTACATAAATTGGTTCAAGAACAATTGTCCTTGCAGCATATCAAAGAGTCTTTTAGTCCTTGGAATTCTCCTGTGTTCCCAATAAAGAAAAAATCAGGAAAATGGAGAACGTTAACTGACCTAAGAGCTGTTAATGCTGTCATTCAGCCCATGGGACCTTTACAACCTGGGTTCCCCAATCCTAGCATGATTCCTGAAAACTGGGCTTTAGTGGTCATTGATATTAAAGACTGTTTCTTTTCCATCCCTTTAGCTGATCAAGATAAGGAAAAATCTGATTTTACTATTTTGTCCCTTAACAATAAAACCCCTTCTAAATGATATCAGTGGAAGGTTTTACCACAAGGTATGCTAAATAGTCCTACAATATGTCAATATTATGTCCACCATGCCTTACAGCCTGTCTATTTAAATTTTCCTAAAGCTTATATAATCCATTATATGGATGATATTTTGTACTCTGCACCTCACGAGACTGAAGTAGAAGCTTTGTTCTATGCTGTTCAAAAAGCTTTACAAGATGTAGGATTGCATATTGCTCCTGACAAAGTGCAATGCGCTTTGCCTGTACAGTATTTGGGTTCTAGTATCAATAGACTTACAATTCAACCCGAAAAAGTACAACTCCACAAAGATGCTGTTACCACCTTAAATGATTTACAAAAACTACTAGGGGATATTAATTGGCTTCACCCCAAAGTAGGTATAGCTAACTATGAGCTTTCCAACCTATTTTCTCTCCTTTGTGGAGATTCTAAATTAAACAGCCCTAGATCTTTAACTTCAGCTGCAGAGAAGGAATTACAATTAGTGGAAGCTAAAGTTCAACAAGCTCAGATATCCCGTGTTGATCCTACACAACCTTTATCTTTACTTATCTTTTCCACTCCCAATTCTCCCAAAGGCTTGCTTTTGCAAAATGATAAGCTTGTAGAATAGATCTTCTTGCCCAATTCTTCTGTAAAATCCATTTCCCCTTATCTAGATCTCTTAGCTACTTTAGTTGCTCAAGCCAGAAAAAAGGCAAAACAACTCAATGGTTTTGACCTTCATTTAATTGTGCTCCCTGTAACTGCTAAAGAACTCTCAGTTATTTTGCAACAACATCTAGCTTGGCAAATTGCTCTAGCTGACTATGTTGGCCAGCTGGATAATCATTATCCAAAAAATGATCTTCTCCAGTTCATTTGATATACACAATGGATACTGCCTAAGTATACTTCTTGTGAGCCTTTAATCAATGCTCCCATTGTTTTTACTGATGGTTCATCTAAAGGTCGAGCTGACTATACTGGCCCTAAGTCCAAACTTTTAGATCTTCCTCATTTCTCTGCCCAGCAAGATGAACTGGCTGCTGTAATAGCCATCTTAACAGATTTTCCTGAAGCTGTTAATATTTTATCTGATTCTGCCTATGTTGTTCATGTAGCTAGTAAAATTGAAACAGCATCCATTAAGCAACAGTTGCCTCCTTGTTAATTTACCCTTTTTCTTGAGCTACAATCAGCTATTTGTGCTCATGTATCGCCTTTTTATATTACCAATATTCATTACCATACCAACCTCCCAGGCCCTTTAGCAGCTGGCAATGCTGCTGCAGATAAATTATTACTGCCTGTTATTTCAGAAGCTTCTCATTTTCACTCACTTACTCATCTTAATGTGCAAGGACTCATGACTCAATTTTCCCTTACTAGAACACAAGCTGAAGATATTGTTTCTGCTTGTCCTAATTGTCAACTCCTTGCTGCTCCACCTTTGCAGGATCCTGGTGTTAACCCTCATGGTCTAGCCCCCAATGATTTATGGCAAATGGATGTTACTCATATCCTTTCCTTTGGCCGCTTAGCCACTGTTCATGTCAGCATTGACACGTACTCTGGCTTTCTTTGGGCCACAGCACAAACCGGTGAAACATTTCGACATGTTCGTACTCACCTTTTTGCCTGTTTTGCCTCTATGGGCTTGCCCCATGATTTAAAAACCAATAATGGCCCAGCCTATACATCTCCAAAATTTGCTGCTTTTACTACAACTTGGGGCATTCGTCATACCACTGGTAATCCTTATAATCCCCAAGGACAAGCTATTGTTGAGCGTGCCCATCATACTTTAAAAACTATGTTAACAAAACAAAAAGGGAGAGATGATGGAACTCCCCATAAACGATTATCAAAAGCTTTATTTACTTTAAATTTTCTAAATTTTTATGAAAAACTGGGTGGCCCTGCCGCAGAATGACATTTTCCAGCTGAAAAGACAACACTGAAACATTATTTCCAGAAAGCACCTCCTATATGGTGGAAGGACATGCTAACTAATGAATGGACAATGGGTACTTTATTAACATGGCGAAGAGGTTATGCTTGTGTTTCCCCAGGTGATGGATGAGCACCACTTTGGATACCAGCCCAATGACTGAAGCCGTACCATGAACCCAGCAAAGAAAAGAAAATTCCTGTGGGACATCGAGCTGCCAGTGATGCAGTTCCAGGGTCTGACGCTGAAGATGACAGTGATCAGGCCAACACCCCAAACTAGGAAAGCCCAACATCCAACTTGGGGTCAGATAAAAAAGCTGTGTCAGGTTGCAGAAAAACAAGTCCAGCAAGCCATGCTGCCAGTAACAGGTCCTAACCTGACTGCAGCAATGTTGGCTCTTATCGCTGTTGCTGTGAGTATATCTCCAGCATGTGCTCACTCAGGAAATTACACTTACTGGGCTTAATTCTCTCTATGCTCAGGCTAAATATCCTATTATTTGGCACAGTGTTGGCTGGTCTCCACCTAGACCTACTTTAAATCATTCTTATGTTCAGGATACACTTTGGAGGCTTCCTATTAGTTTACACAATATTTATTTCACAAAAATAGATACTTTTGGAATGCAAGCCTGTGTCAGAGACCCCCATGTGTTCTGGATAGGAAACTTAACTATTAACACTACTACCAAAAAAATTACTTGTCTGGCCAATTGGACTTGCTCATTATATACTTGTTAAAATAACACCATAAATTCTAGCAACATCACTGTTGTAGTTCTTAGACGATGAAAGGGTCTATGGCTCCCTGTTTCACAGCATAAACCTTGGGAGTCATCACCTAATATGCATATGTTACCACAAATTTTAGAAAAGGTATATAAAAGAACAAAAAGATTTCTTGGATTATTAATAGCTTTTATTATAGGTATAATAACCATTGCTACAACTGCTGCTGTTGCAGGAGCAGCCTTACATCAATCTATTCATACCACTGAATTTGTCCAAAAATGGAACAGGAATGCAAGCAAGTCTTGGGGTGAGCAATGAGAAATTGACGAGGAAGTTATTGCTCACCTTGTAGACCTAGAAAATGCTGTTCTCCTTCTAGGAGAAGAAGTTGAGACTCTCTGGTATCAATTTAAGTTAAAATGTGACTGGAATACATCCACATTTTGTGTGAACCCTCATGAATATAATCACACACTTTTTAATTGGGGTAAAGTTAAAAAAACATTTACTTGGACACTATAATAATCTTAAATTGGATATTCTAAAACTGCAGGTTCTCTTACTGAAACTGAAACTATGCAAGGCATTGCTAAAGGCCTTGCATGATTAAATCCCCTTATATGGGTTATCTTAATTTTGCTTTGTCTTTGTTTAGTCCTCAGACACATGAGAAAAACCCTCTCAGACCTAAAGCAAAAAGAAGCTGCTTGCTCCACCCTGTCTGCATTGAAGAAACAAAAAAGGGGAATGTGGGAAACCCAGTCTTCCATGTTGCCTGAGGCATATCTAGGGTGGTGGCTTAGAACGCTAAGCCACAGGCCTGCATGGAATGTCATGCAGGCACTCCCTGTAAAGATATGTGTCTTGTGACTATGACGACAACATTTACGATTGTCCTAAACCTAGATTGTTCCTTCTGATATGCAACAGGATGTAAGCATATGTATCTGGTGGGCTCTTCCTTGCCTTAGGACATTTAGCATATACTCCCTGATCTTCTGAAATAAATAACTGGAGCAAAGGTGCATTATTGTCCACTTAGCACAAGATAGAGTGGGCCCCCTGCTCCCTTAACTCTTAACTTTGTGTCTGTGTCTCATTCCTGTGCTGCCCTGTCAGCAACATGCCACTTTTCATGTTCTTATTTGTTAGTTATTTATCTTCTCTGATGAAATGTCTATTCATATTTTTTGTCCATTTATAAAAATGCAGCTTATCTTTTCTGTTATTGAATTGAAAGAATTCATTATATATCCTTAATACAAGTCACTTATCAGATACATATTTTGCAAATATTTCTCCTAACATGTGGCTTGCCTTTTCATTTTTTTACCAGTGTGTTTCAAGGAACAAAAGTTTTAAATTTTGATATAGACCAATATGTCAACTTTTTCTTCATGTTTCGTGCTTTTTTGTGTGTCCTAAGAAATTTTTGCCTAACCTAAGGTCACTCAAGTTTTCTCCAGCATTTTCTTGAAGATGTTTAGAATTTAACCTCTTACATTTAGGCCTATGGTTCATTTCAAGTCAAAATTTTGCATGTGGCAGCAGGAAAGGGTCAAGTTTCCTTTTTTCCCGAATGTCTATCTAGCTGTCTCTACTATCTGTTATGCTGTGCTTTCCTCATCCATTTGTTGAAAATCAATTGTTAGTATAAGTATTGTTCTGTTTCTTGGCTTTCAAATTTGCTCTTTTTATCTATATTCTGTTTGATTACTATAGTTTTACATTACATTTTAAAATCAGGTAGTGTAATTCCTCTGACTGTGATATGAGTGTGTTTTTTTAAAATTGTTTGGCTAGTCTAGGTTCCTCCCATTTCCATATAAATTTTAGAATTAGTTTAATTTCTACCAAAAAAGTCATGCAGGGGTTTTGATTGGGATTGTACTGAATTTATAAATCAATTTGTGGACAGCTGACATCTTAATAATATGGAGTCTTCTGATCCATAGACATGTCATTCAATTTATTTGTTTTTAATTCCTCTCAGTGATGTTATGTAGTTTAGCATGTATTGGTCATGTACAAATTTTGTTAAATTATCCATAAGTTTGTCATATTTCCTGAAATTGTTGTTTTTAAAATTTCATTTTCCAATTCTTTTGTGCTAGTATATAGAAGTATAATTGACTTTGTATGTTAAACATAAATCCTGTGATCTTGCTAAATTCACTTATTATTTCTAGTAATTTTTTGTAAGTTCTTTAGGATTTTCTATAAATACACATAATAATGCATGAATAAAGATGGTTTTACTTCTCCCTTTGCCAAAAAAATAAAAATTGTAGCTTTAATTCAAATCTCATAACAGTAATCATATAGCTTTACTTAAAATCTCAAAACTTTAAAAGAATTGGGTAGAATTGATAACATAAGAGGAAGAAATTATGTATTCATCCAAATAGTGGAAACCTACAGGAAGCATGGAGGCCAATATAACTTTAAAAACTAGCTAGAATTCCTCTAAGGTAGTCAAATTGTTAACAAAAACATCAATTTATTGGGATTGAAAATACACTAGGGATGAGATAAAGAAAAGTGATTCTTTTTTAAATGAATATATTTGGCTTTGAATAAAAATTACATGATCTGTTTTTACTATGAACACATCCTTTTTGAAAATTTTTGTAACTCTCACAATGCTTGCCTCATAATATGTGTCAAATACCTGTGTAAAAGTATTCAGAATATAATTTTCAACTTTTAAATGTCTATTGATTTCAGTGATAATTCCTACCTTCCAGATAGAAACTAAAAAAAAGTTTTCTCCTGAAAAAACTCCTAAAGGCCATTCCTCTGCCAATACAATCATAAATTCATGCTTCAATTTCCTAATGAATTAACCCAATCAATATCTGCAAAATTAATCTGAAATACAACAATTACTGGTTAATGTGTACATGGAACATCTGAATAGGAAAGAAACTTTTCTCTATGTTAAGTACAAAATATATTGCAAGCATAAAACATCAAAAATGTACTTGACATGGGAAATTGATTACATTGAATCTAAATGGAATTTTAAACATTATTTAAATTGACAATTAAAATAAAATTCAAATGACCAATAAACTGAACTTTGATGACTCCTCTTCAGGAAGAAATGCTTAGCTTCATATTTAAATTTTAAATTATACTCAAGCAGTGTTACTCAAATTTTTTCAGGTATCAGGGTACTGGAAGTCATAGTAGAAAAGTGATTTTTTAAGGTAGGTTTAATAAGATAGATTATGGAAAGCAATTTAACTCCAAATGAGGCTGTTGCAATTTGCTAATGCTGCCAGAATGCAAAACACCAGAAATGGATTGGCTTTTATAAAATGAGGCTTATTTGTTTACATAGTTACTGTTTTAAGGTCATAAAGTGTCCAAGGTAAGGCATCAACAATTGGGTACCTTTACTGGAGGATGGCCAATGGCATCCAGAAAACCTCTATTAGCTGGGAAGGCATGTGGCTGGTGTCTGCTTGCTCCTGGGTTGTGTTTCAAAATGGCATTCTCCAAAATGTCTGCTTCAGCTTCCAATGGCCATCTTCAAAATGTCTGTCTCAGCAATAGCTACTCTCTTAGCTTCCTTGAGTTCTTCAAATTGTCCCTCTTGGCTGTAGCAAGCCTGCTCCTTCTGTCTGAGCTTATGTAGTGCTCTAGTAAACTAATCAAGGCCCATGCTGATGGGTGGGGCCACATCTCCATGGAAACTATCCAATCAGAGTAATCACCTACAGTTGGGTGGGTCGCATCTCCATGGAAACACTCAGAGGATTCCAATCTAATCAACACTAATACATCTACCCCCACAAGATTGCATCAAAGAATATGGCTTTTTCTGGGGGACATAATACATTCAAACAGGCACAGAGGCCAAAGCTCCTTACCTATAATAAAAATCAGTGAATCAGAAGCTACCTCCACCTGAATGCCAATGTACCATCTAGCATTTATACATAGTTCCATAGCTTTGACTTTCCAAACCTAGAACCCTAATTGGCATTCTTGTCCTCCAAGATCACTGGTCTTCACTTTTCTATAGCCTTCATCACTAAGATTTCCAAACAATTTCATTATTCTAGCTTTCAAACTCCTTCGTATCAACTACCAAACTTCTTATAAATTTACAAACTTATATATAGGTGCCAAAGATTATTTCCTGAATCTTAACTCAGAGTCTATTAATCATCAACCCACAATTTTCTTTTTATCCTTCTTTCCATAAATCTGCTCCCACTTTTGCACTGATAACTATCAATGTCTTTTATTACTTTAGCCATTTTGTCATGTGAAAACACAGGAGTTATACTTGAATCATAATCACAGAACTTCTTCCTCCTCATTTCTGCCTTCATGCCCCAGTATTTATGTCTCTACAGTGAATCATCCTCATTAGAGAATTAGGGTGGCTCTTCTAAGCCCTGGTCTTTATACATTTCTATATACTTAGTGATGGAACAACCAATTAGGAGAAAGTGATCTCATTTGTGCAAATTTTTACTCATTTTGATTACTTTTGCTGAATTCCTTTTCAGATATAATTTGATCACCTTTATTTCTTACTCCAGGACATGACGCATGACTAAGGGTCCATACCCAGTTATACTTGCCATCTATGATATTTTCTTACTCATTTGTATTTTGTATTTGCCTGCTCTTCCAAACAAATTGCTGTGCAAGTAACTATTAAATGTTTGTGTTTGCCTCTGTTCACAAATTCAACACTTCATAACTGAAACTTTTAAGCAATTGTCTACTTTTGTCTCTGTTATAGATCCATCCACTATCGCCTCCTCTTTTGCATATATAGCAGTCCTGAAAATAGATAATGGGGTCATTATACAACACACAAGTTTGAATGACATCAAAACCAATGGTCTTTCTAATACTACTAAAAAAAAAAAAATCTGCCTCTTACCTATTGGTTAAATTTAAATTTATTTCTGTTTTCTTTTTAAAGCTATCAGAGAATAACTATCCAGTGAGTTAACTATTAATATGAAATGATAGAATAAAAAATAATGACTTTATTATTGTGAATTTGTTTTAAGTTAAATAATTCTGTTGTAAATCTTTTTTAAAATAAGGACTTGGGAATTAGTAATAGAAATGACATTACATTTCCTACGGATACACTTGACATAATCTATTTTGTTGGAAGACAAAAATTCAAAAGATAAAATAGAACCTACAGTTTAATCTCCAAAGTCTTTTAAAGCATAGGAGTTTTTTAAAAAAATCACTAATGTAGTATAAATTTGTATTTGAATATTTTACATCTTTTGAGTGAATGCTATCCATGTGCTGGTAACAGGAAGAAAAAGAAACATCATAGATAATGGGAAATCCACCAATCTTTTAATCAGTACTTTTCGGAGATACCATGAATTGATTGCATATTTGTTGTAGTAAAGGAAAATATCTGTCTGAATATTGTCAAGAAGGAATAAATAGGAAATTGGAACAATCAATATGCTTTGATCACCTTTGAATATAGAGATATCATTTTCTTCCTTAATAAAACTCCAAGTCACTCTCTTGCTGTTCCATTTGAGTATTTCTCAGATACCAATTTAACATTATAAAAACTCAGAATGGAACTGATTGTAGCAATACTCCAGGAATTTATATAAAACTGTATCTCCAATTATAATAAAATTCCTAAAGCTGGTGATACCCTTTGGCAGCCCATAATCTTCCATAGAAGCCATCACAATTTTGGAGCAGACAGTTTCCAATTGTGTAATGACCCCCATCTAATTCAGGGATAGGGCCTCTGGTTGTGCACTTATATGATTTTAGGTGGAAACTTTTGTGTTAGAAGATCTAGATTAATCTTCTTTCCATTCCAGTTCCTGAGAACACTGAAGATTATGCTTTAACTTTTCCGGGCAATTGCATATGGATAAACGGTTTATTCCCCTCCTTGATCTCTTATTCTTACCCCTATTTCAGGATCCAACCTGCCTTCCATGGTCCATCCCTTGCCTCTGTCATGGATTTGTATCATTGCCACATAATCCATTGTCTGTAATGAGACACACGTTCATTTATGACCAGAGAGAAAGTGTTGCGAGGAGGTGAGATAGTGAGAAAAAAAATCCACACTTGTCCCTACATGACTTTATTAACAAGTTGATTCTACATTTTGTACATTTTGTCAACAGAAGGCTATGATTCATAGCCTCAGCACTGTTGAAGCACATCACTGCCAAATTAATTTACAAGAAAAAAAAGTTCCAACCTCCACCCTACTTTTCTTAATATCATTCCTAATATAATTTCCAATTACAGCTTTATTCATCCATAACCTATTGAATACTTTTGCTAATGAGTACAAGCTATCTTTGCACACTTTAGTTAACTTACACAATTTTTGAGGGTCAAAGACCATTAGTTAGACTCTATCAATAGATCCTTCCCCTTGTAGCTGGAAACACACACACACACACACACAAATGCAACAATCCCTAGCCTTTTTACTCTAGCTCTATTACTAGGACTTTTGTTGCAGATGAGACTGGATATCAAGACAACATGTTTTAGTGTAGTTTCTCTTAATTGTTTATGAGACTGTAGACAAGTCCAAGGTAGATTACTAGGAAACCAATTAGGTTAAGGTGAGCACCCTTCACATGCACAGGCTTCTTGCTCACTACTCTGAGGAGCCTTGTCAATGTGATCACAAGATTTTATGTCTTTGTAAAATGTGGAAGAGCTATAATAGTTTAACCATAATTAGTTAAGACTACAGTTTGATATGGCTAGGGGAAGTTGAGTTGAGGATAGCTTTAGTTTAGGTTAAGTGGGATATATTTTTATGGCTTGCAGTCACTTTGTGAATAGTTAGTTACATAGTCCAGTGTGGAATGACTTTCAGCAATACCCCTGCTACATCTGTATTGCCGTTTCCAGGATGACAGCAGAAAGGCACAGATCCATAATTGTGTCAGGCAGCTAACTAAAACACATTATTTTATATTTCTAATTTTGGGGATGTTTACAGCATTTAAAATTTTAAATTTCCTGTGTTTTTCCTCATTCTTAATAGATATTTAGTTTCATATTCATAATTTTATATTATTTTTCTTAAAGAAACCCCCTGTGCCAGTTTTGATGTATTGTATCCCCAAAACACCATGTTCTTTGATGCAGTCTTGTGGGGGCAAAGGTATTAGTGTTGATTAGATTGGAATTCTTTGATTGAATGTTTCCAAGGAGATGTGACTCAATCAACTGTGAGTGAACTGTTTGATTGGATAATTTCCATGAAGGTGTTACCCCGCCCATTCAGGGTGTGTGTTAATTGGATCACTGGAGTAGTATAAAGGAGTTCACAGACAGAAGGATCTCAGAGCAACTGAGAGTGACATTTTGAAGAGGAGCTGCAGCTTACAGAGACATTTTGAAGATGGTCATTGAAAGCTGACATTTTGGAGAAAGCCATTTTGAGACACAACCTGGGATCAAAGGAAAAAGACACTAGCCGTGTGCCTTTCCAGACAACAGAGGTGTTCCAGATACCATTGGCCATCCTTCGGTGAAGACATTCTGTTGTTGACGCCTTAGCTTGGACACTTTTTATGGCCTTAAGACTGTAACTTTGTAACCGAATAAACCCCCTTTATAAAAGCCAATCCATTTCTGGTGTTTTGCAAAAGACAGCATTAGCAAACCATAACATCCCCTCAGGTTGTATAAGCCTCAGTCTCACAAAAACTCTGTATATTCTTGAACAAATTAGTTAACCTGTGTAGGTCTCAAATTTCCAAATTGTAAAATAAGGATTGGGGTATTATTTTTATCTGATAAATCTGAGAAATGCAACAAGAGGAAGTAGATGAGGATCAAAAATAACATTTCTTCACAAAGTACATCAATGTCTGTTAGGTATTGAATCGTGCATACCATAAAGACATGTGGAAGTCTTAATCCACATTCAAATGGGTGTGAGCACACTTGTAAATAGGACTTTTGGAGATGTTATTATTTAAGGTGTGGACCCATTTGTAAATAGGGTCTTTGAATATCTTGTTTAGAAGGGGCCAAATTGAATCAGGAAGGACCTTAATCCATATGACTAGAGCCCTGAGAAGCAAAATAAATTTGAATGCAATCAGTTAGTTGAAGCCAGAACTCAGAAGAAGCAGGAGTCAGTATAAACCATAGGAACAGACACAAGGAGAGAGAGATGGCCATGTGAAGAAGGATTGCCAGCACACTGCAGACTCTGGGAGAAAGCAAACCCTGACAATATCTTGGTGTTGGACTTCTAGTCTCCAAAATCATAAATAAATTTTTATCATTTGAGCCAATCCATTGTGTTTTCTGTCATAGCAGCCCTGGTAAACTAAGATGATATCCTAACAAAATGAAATTTTCACCATTTTTCAAATATGGCATACTCTTTCTCATTATATTCATAGTGTGCTCTCTGCACAAATATACTTCCTCTTTCATTTGTATGAACAACCACAACTCATCCTTCAAAGTGGAGTTCAATGTAAATCCATCTGTTTTAGATTACTGTTGCTGTGTAATAAATCATTGCAAACAGCTGAAAACAGCACACATGGATCAGAAGTATGAGCACAATTTAGCTGTGTCCTCTGCTTAGGATCTCACAAAGCTGCCATCACATTTTGCCTGGGACTGTTGTCTCATCAGAGGCATCACTGGGAACAGACCCATTTCTGTGCTCTTTCAGACTGTTGGCATAATTAGTATTGAAGCTGTAAGCCTGAGGTTTTGTTTTCTTTCTGGCTATCAGTCAAGGTCTTTTCTTATCAACTAGAGCCCACCCACAGTTCCTTGCTACATGGCGCTCTCAATAGGTCTTCTCACAACTTATTCCTACAAAGCCAGTTATGAAGAATACTTCTGATCACCCTCCCAGGAAGGTCCTAGATCCCCTTTAAAAGTCTTCCATCTGACTAAGTCAAGCCCACCAGAATAATCTCCCTTTTATTTTATTCAAAACCGACTGATTTGGAAACTTAGTTATATCTGCACTTGCACTTTTGCCATTTATTGTAACCTATTCAAGGTAGGATGTTCCATCTCCTTTGCCATATTCAATTGTTCAGAAGTGAGTCATAGCTTGTACCAAATTCAAGGAGAAGGGATTACATAATGATGTAGACAACAGGAGACAGGAAATCACTGGAGGGTCACCCTGAGCTCTGTCCACCACACTTTTCCAATTGCTACTCCCCCCCCCCCAACTATATTAGTCAAAATTCATTTGGTTGAAATTCAAATTGAACTAACCTAAACAAAAGTATGCTTACTACCCCAAGAAATTCACAGAGGCTTTAGAAAAATTACTGGGAGACATGGATGCTCCCATGGGAAACAATAGGAAATAGAATTTTAGATAGCTCCAAGACAACCTCTAAGCTCTGCTTTTCTTTGCAGGATTACCTGGCTTGGATCTGTTAGACTTTGGAAGAATCAACTGTGGTCAGGGGATTGGGCACTCTGATTGTCCTGGTTTAGATCAAATGCCCAGTTGGACTAACCAACTCTGGTTAAGTATACCCCTAAGAAGTTATTACTCCTAGGGAATTGAGAAGGGCAGTTCCCAGCAAGAAATAGGTAACTGCAGATAGGTAATGTATATATTACAAAAAATCTCTAAGTGGAGTAACCACAGGCTTTGTTTACTGTCAGTAATACCATATTGCATTATAATTCATCTGCTAATACTTGTACATCTACCCCACACAACACAGATCAAGAACGTCTCTTAAGTAGAGTGTGTCCTGTTCATTAATATAACTTTAGGATATGGTGTCCAACATATGATTCACTCAGTAAAGTAATCCCTTATTGAAAAACTAAATTCAATGTAGTCCAATAGAAATCCAGCAACTTTAGACCCCAATATTGTCATGTGGATGGATGTTTTAAACTCAGGCTTCTTCCAAAAAAGAATTTAAGGTTGGTACAGTGCCATTTTTACTTAGTGGGAATAAGGACGGATGAAGTTTTAAAAATAAATAAACAAAAGGAAGACAAACATAACAATGGCCTTAAGAAAACAAATTAGGAAAAGCGCCAGGTTACTATTAGGATCATAGTTTCAGACCCTTGTTTAGCACTTCACATACTTTATTCCTTCATTTTCAAGCTCTTTATTTATAGGTTTGTTCCTCCATATTTTTTCCTTCCTTCATCCCTTTTCCTCCTTTCCTCCCTTCCTTCTTTCCTTCCTTCCTTTCTTCCTAATATATCTTACTATCTATATATCTTATCTATAGCTGTGTCTATCTATCTATCTATCTATCTGTATATTTATAACTGTATCATCTATCTAACCTGTATCTATATATCTATATCTATATCATCTATCTATACCTATATTAGGGCATATCTATCTATCTATCCATTTGTCTAGCATCTATCATTCTTTATAAACAAACATCTATCTTACTGAAAGTAGTTTTCTGCTTTCAGTCACAGCTAACAAACTTTTTAATAGATTGTAGGTAAATCACGATGCTAAGAAATTATTAAATTTCATTTAATAAGACTGATATATCCAGAAATGAATGGAAATAAGTTCATAAGTTAAAATGCAGTTGCTTTCTGGGATAGCATCAGTCCAGTTTCTTGGATCTTCTGTCCCAAACAAGACATCAACAGAGTTAATGAAAGATTGAGGGTTTTCTAGTCATTTAATCAGTAACTGTTTATGGAATGACTATTATGTTATGCTAAGAATTATTAATATATCCATGAACAAGACAGATGAGGAAGTTCAAGTGAATGTGTGAGAGAAATTGCAAATGTGTAATAAATAGAAAATTTAATGGTAGGTTTGATAAAAGTTAGGGAAATAAAACTGGGTAATTCTGGAAGTGTAACAATTTGTACTACTTTATGTAGACTGTTCATTGAAAGCCTCTCTTAAAAGATGATGTTGATGCTCAGGCTTGGGAAATGAAAAGAAGAAAGGCTGCAAAGGGCTGTGGGAAGATCCCTGAAAGAGGTATGTGCAAAAACCCATGGTGAAAAAGGATTTGAGGTATTCAGAGTATCAAAGAGATGCCAACATGACTATGACAGCATTAGAGAGAAGTGTTTGTAATGAAGACAGGAACCAGATCAGGAAGTCTTAAAGGCTAAATCAAAGAATTTGGATATCTAAGAGGAATGTTAAATTATTTAATCAGAAATGTGATATTATTTGATTTGTACTTTTTTGACTGGTTTGTGAAGTAAAGAAAGTGGAAGCTGGAAGACCAGTTATGATGCAATATTTTTAGGACAGATACAGTATTTTAGTATCTAGGGAGAAAGAGAGAAATGGAGAGAGTTAGATATGAGATATATATCTTAGAGGAAAGAAAGAGAAGATTCGTAGATGGATCCTTTGGATTCTGGCTTGAGAAGCTAAATGCATGGTGGTAACATTTACTGGGAAACAGGCTGTAGTATTCAGAGCTCCATTTGTGGATACATTCATTTTCAGATTCCTGCCAGGCATCTAAACAGAGATGCCCAAATGGGCAGTGATTACCTGAGTTTGGACATCAGAGCAGAGCTTGGGTTGTAGAAACAGTCAGAAAAGTGTCAACATGGAGATACTGTCAGGTAAATCTGGTTTCAGATTCCAGCTCCTCCATTTGCCAGTGATGTGACTTTAGACACTTGTTAAGATACTCATCTTAACATTGCCTTGTTCCATCTCTATAAAGTGGGTTCAATAGTTGACATTAATAATTCCATACGTGGAAAAATAGACTGGCATATAGAAATATATTAATTAAAGTGTGCTTCTATATGAATGGGTGCATTACATATCTGATGATTTCCTAAGAATTCTAATAGGCATAAATGGCAAGAGAGCAGTGCAAAATTAGCTGTCTGAAGGAAAGGAAAATGGTGTAATACTCCAAGGAACAGAATTTTATGAATGGGAGCCTTAAGATTAACTCATATGAATCAGCAACTGGTATTGCTATCTGCTCTGCCAAGAAAGACCTCTGTGTATGCTATTTTCAATGAGTATCAAATTTATGAGTTTAATTTTGGGTGTTGTTTCATATTAGAACTAGACTGAGCTTGCAAGGTAGAAGAGTGTGTGGTTTGAACTCAATTCTTTCACAGCAGTTTTGTGTTTATAGCCTCCTCCAGCCAAGATAAACACTAAGCAGGGAATTTCCACAGTTTCCTACATATTAGCAAAGATTGCCTGGGGTTAATGTCAGCCCCAGTTTTGCCAATCATTTCAAATCCTTTGGCAAAGCCAGGAAAATAAAGAGAAAAAGAGTAGAGGGAAAGTAAATTTTAGTGCAAGTTTAGTTCAGCAGCAATCTGGGGCAAAAATGGAGACAGAGATCAAGAGACATCAGAGCATATCAAACTAGCAACATGGGTTTTCTATTTGGAGGAGTTCAATTCCAATCACACTTTTAGTAACTGTTCCTATTTCTTCTTGGTCCTCTTCTCTTAATGTCTCTCCACTTTTTCAAAAGCTTATTTCAAAAGCAACATTACATTCTCAAAGTTCAATTTCATGTTTGAAAAATTATGCAAGCTACTAGCTGGGGACCTTCTTTTTTTAAGATACATAGCAGAAAACTCTTTTCTATTCCCAGCTCTGTTACCTTATCTCTGTAGCAACTTTTCTGAACAAATTCCTTATTAACAAAATGAACAAGTGGGACTTTATAGTATATAAGGAAGCTTCCAGCACTAGCACTTTGTGATTTGATTCATGTCTCATGTTAATATGCAGGAAATACCAGCATATGTCTTCACAACCAAGTGTTGATTTTTTTTTCCAAAATGGTAAGGAGGAGGGTAAGGGAGGAAAAACACATATCATGTGGTAGGGCATTGTAATTTTTTCACTGGAATGTCCACTGTTCAGGTTATGGGTGTTTATGTATATGTGTATTTTGCATGATTGCACAATTGACAAGTTTTTTGGGGGGGAATTCAAGCAAATTTATAGATGCAATTATTAAGGAAGAAAATGTAAAAATTATGTAAAAACTGATTTTGATTGTTAAAGTAATCATACAATGGGGGGAAGCCTCAATCCATATCTCAAATATATATTAAAAATCTTGTTAGTAATTTAAAGGTTCAAAAATTAAACATTGTGGGAAACAAAATTTATCAACTTCTGTACAGTTTATTCTTAAAAGTTTTCTAAGACAACAGAATGCATGAAGTTTTGTTTAAAATTCTGTAGGATTTGCATGAGGTATATGGGAAAATGACTATTTTGGTTTGGTAAAGCTTATGAAATGCAATATGCTGGAAATGGGTTGGCATTTACAATAAGGATTTATTAACTTACAATTTGCAGTTCTTATGCCATGAAAATGTCCAACTCAAGGCATCAATAGGACTATACCTAGACTCTGAAGTCAGGCTGCTGGCATCCAGGACACCTCTGTCACATGAGAAGGCACAGGCCATTGTCTGCTGGTCCTTCTCTCCTGGGTTTCATTGCTTTCAGCTTTGGCTTCAGTGGCTTCCTCTCTCAGCAATTCTGGGGCTTTTTCTGTGGACTTCTCTTAATTTCACCTCTTAATTTCTGTCTTTTATCCTCTTATAAAGGACTCCAGTAACAGGATTAAGACCCAGTGAAGTGGGTCACATCTTGTTTTGGTTTTCTAAAGTTGCTGGAATGCAATATAGCAGAAATGGGTTGACTTTTATGGTGGGGATTTATTAGGTTACAAATTCACAGTTCTAAGGACATGAAAGTGTCCAAATTAAGGCTTCAAGAGGAAGATAACCTTCTCTGAGGAAAGGCTGCTTGCATTTGCAGTTCCTCTGTCACCTGGAAAGGCACATGGTAACATCTACTGGTCCTTCTCTCTGGTCCATCTCTACTGGTTCTCATTTCAGTGGCCATCTCCAAATGTCTCTTAGGGTTTCTCCCTCTTATCCTCATAATGGATCCCAGTAAAGGAATTAATACCTGACCTGAATGGACCAGGTCACATTTCAATTGAACCAAAAAGTACCACTCACAATAGGTCTACCCTCACAGGGATGGATTAAAAGAACACTCCAAACCAGTACATATCTCAATTGAAATAACCTAATCTAAAGATCCCACCTACAATAGGTCTAATACCCACAGGAATGGATTAGCTTTAAGAACATAAGAAGCTTTATGTTCTGGGGTCCATAAAGCTTCTACACTATCACAATGACAAACTTAAATCATTAAATAGGGACTAAAAATGTTCTCTTTATACTCTGATTCTGTTTTACTTTTTTTCTTTCTTTCTTTTTAAAATTATTAAGGATGAGGCTAATTATTATAATTTGGAACAGTGAATAGTAAAGTGGCTTTTTTGCTTCTAGTCATTTAATTCCTGGCCAAGGAAGCTGAACAGAACTGAATATATTTGGAGGCAGAAGACTGCAGAAGAGGGAGACAAGAAAATCCAAAGAAGCAATTTTTTTTTTTTTTCAGTTCTCCAGGGGATGTTGTAATTTTGCATAGGCTCTGCGATGGAAAGAGTGAGGAAACAGACTCATTGGATTTTGGTGCTGGTAATATTAAGATTTTTTTGAAAAGGAAAACGTATTGATCAGTTTTTACCTTGATCTTTACCTCAGCAAAAATCAATGTTTGTTTATTATAATCTTCTCTGTAAGCCATATGCATCTCTAGCTGATAGCATATTTTGATGCCAATATTGTTTTGAGTTCTGAATAGAAGCAAACCAAATATTAATAAATTTTCATTAAGCTATATATGAAAAATAGAATTAATTCAGCTGTTTTATTTCTTAAACTTAGTACAAAATGGAGTTATTAAAAATTCAAGTACATAATAAGCAATTTTAAAAGAAGCCTGTGGTTTCAACTCTGTCCTTTTGCCCGTCTTCCTCCCATTGCTATTTAACTCCTTTGTCTGAATATATTTTCCAGTGTGGTATCACATTCTGGATCTATAAAATAGAGGTCATGTTTTTCCCAGAAGAGAAGAGTAAAACTTTGACTAACCACAGAAATCACTTCCAACTTTTTCAATACTACAATTTTGTTGACTCACTGATTTTAACTTTCTGCCACTTGTCCAGGAAATTCAAGAAGATCCTACATGCAAATGTGAAAGCATTTTTTAAAATAGCAAAATATTATATAAAAGTAAGATAAGACAAGGCATGATCTTTATTGATTAGCTCTCTAAAGATGTAATTGTGGATTTCTGGCAGTCCACCAGCTTGTTATCCATGCTCACTGTAGCTTCTGACCTGGACATGTGACAAGAGGAAGAGAAGTGGAAACAGGATTCCTGGGCAGTTTGTGTATGTTCTGCTGGTTGGTGTGTGGGAGGGTGGGAAGGTAGGAGCAGTGACAGGTGGGCATCAAGTGCTGACAAGGTGGGCATTTCTGTACTGAGTTCAGGTGGAATCTCATCAGACACCACCACATAACTGTTTATTTCTTGGATGAAAGAGAAGCATACAGGCCATGCTGACATGAATCAAATCAATGAGAGTGTGACTTACTTTGAGGAGTGTGCTGGCTTGGAGCTGTTATATGCCCCAGAAAAGGCCATGTTCTTTTGATCCGTTACTGTGGGGGCAGACTTATTGTGGGTGGGACCTTTGGTTAGGTTGTTTCCTTGGAGATGTGAACCAGCTATTTCAAGGTGGGTCTTAATCCCCTTGCTGGAGTCCTTTGTGGGACTCAGGGAGCAGAGAGAAGCTAAGAGATGAAATCCAGAGAAAAGCCTTTTCAGGAGAGAGACAAAGCCATTGAAACCAACCCACGAGAGAAGGGCCAGCAGACATCACCATATGACTTCCCATGTAACAGAGGAACCCCAGATGCCAGAAGACTTTCCTCTAAGAAGGTATCTTCCTTTTGATGCCTTAATTTAGACATTATCATGGCCTTAGAACTGTAAGTTGTAACCTAATAAATCCCCATTGAAAAAGCCAACCCATTTCTGGTATATTGCATTCCATCAGCTTATCAAACCAAAGCAAGGAGAAACTTTACAAATCCAAGAAGGCGTGGAGGCTCAGCAGTAAAAGTGGAAGTTATTGCCACACTACTATGGAGAAGCTGTGTAATATGGGAAATAATAAGTAACATGCATGATATATGTTGATCTTTCTCATTTGTCTATATTAGCAAGTATATTTTCTTTAAAAACTAAGGGCAACAATTTCTGAGCTATCATTCTTGGCATTTTCCTCTTCTGTAGATGTAATTCTGTTTGTCCCCAAAAGGTGACCAAATAGGCACATATTTCCTCAATTACAGACTGGTTTGCTCCTTTTTCAATTCTGTCTTTTTCTTTCTCTTATCAATTAACATACTTGATGGATCCATTTTAGCATACCAGACTTGTCAGTAACTACTTCTAAAACAGTCTGCATTATTCCTTTAATTCTCAAAATATTGTCTCATTCTCATAGGCAAATGGTACTATGGGGAGTGAATCATGTACCTCACAAAAACCATGTTCAAATATTAATCCATGTTCCTGTGGTTCAGAACCCACTTGTAAATAGGACCCTTTAAAGATGTTATTATCAGTTAAGGTATGGACTCATTTGTGAATTGGATCTTCAAAGATCCTATTGAGGTTTGAGCAAACCAAATAAGGAAGATCTTAACCCATATGACTTATAAAGAGAGGAAATTAAGGTGAGTCAGAGAAGCTGGAAGTCAGAGAAACCCATGGGAGACCACGGATATCACTAGGTGACAGAAGACTGCCGTCACCAGAATGCTCCTGTCTCCAGAAGAGAGCATGGCCTTGCCCACATCTTGATTTTAGACTTCGAGTCTTTAAAACTGTGAGACAATAAATGTTTGTCATTTAAGCCACCCCACTCTGTGGTATTTGTCATAGCAACTCTGGCAAACTAAGACAGGTACTTTATACAATGGGTTTCAACTTCCTTACTGGGTTCTGAATTTGCCTAGGCCCTTTTAGGTACATTCTCTACTTTTATCATAAATCCATTGTATAGATGACTCATTTTTTAGTGTATGTGTAACCTCAAGTGAAGCACCAAATTAATCATGTTCCTCCATTTATGACCCCTATCATCATTAGTTACTATGGATGCCCTTTTGTTTTGTTCATTTATTTTATCACCTTCCTCCCCCTTTTCCTATGCTCAATCACCTTTTCCTCCCCTATGGTCAGCTAACTTACATATGGTTAATATGTATCCTTAAATTTGTATGTATCCTTATATTGCTGTCTGGTATGGATATACATTTTCAATATATATAAATGTTATGGTGCTAAACACCCCATGCTGAGGGTTTCACTCAGCAATTATTTTTAACATTTATCTACTTTTCTGTGTATACTCTAGTTCCTTGCTTCTAATAGCTGCACAATATATAGCAAACTTCTATATTTCTTATTATTTCTGGTTCTTGCCATATCTAAGCATATGGGAGGATTGTACTTTCTAAGCACTTGTTATATGTAATTCTGGCCAATGTATGTGGGCAGAAATGATCTGTATCACTTCTGGCCTGGAGAATGTAATTGCTGAGTTGAAACCCTCACTCATATCTTTCTCTCTGCACAGTGTTCAAGATGGGTACAGCTCCATCAGCCTCAGTGAATATAATAGGCAGAGTTGAACTACCAATCTGAGATGGACCTGCAGTGTGAACAGAAATCAAACCTTTGTTGTCTTAAGTAAGGGGTTGGAGGTTGTTTGTTACCTGGACATAACCCAGTCTCCCTTGACTGATAAAATCCTCATCAATGCTCTTCCTAGCCCCATGTAGAATATTCCTAGGCTGTATACCCAGTAATAGGAATACTGGGTTGTGGGCTATATGCTGTTTTAATCTTAATAAGTACTGCTAGAGTGCTCTTGAGCAAGATTAAGATAGTCTGGTTTCTCCACATCCCAACTAATAATTACCCCTATTCAACTTTTTAGTTTCTGCCAATCAGATGGTTGTAAAGTGGTAAATTATTTTTACTTTAATTTGCATTTCTCTGATTACAAATGAGCTTGAGGATCTCTTCATGTGCTTGATAGCTATTTGTGTTTCAGTCTGTTTATCATCAGTGTGTATCATTTGCCCATATTAGTGTTCTCCTCATAGAATGTGTTTAATATGGCTCAGGGTATTTACTCTTAGAATGTAGCCTGTGTTAACATACATTCTTTTTTCCTAAAAGGGAAAATTCACATTTAAACACTTACAGATGCTTTTCTTTCTAAGGTCACCAATAACAGTTTCTTGTCAAATTCAAAGGACTTTTCTTATACTCACCCATCCTTGATATTGCTATAAAATTTGAGACTGCTGATCTCCCAGCATTTCTTGGAATGTTTTGTTCCTTTGAATCCTTTGTGCATTCCACATTCTTTATACATTCTGTAGTCATTGATACCTTTCAGTTCCTTTCTTTGACTCTTTTTAGAAGTTTGTGTTCAGACTTTCTCATTCTGCTCCTTTCCTTCGAGGACTCATGGATCCAACCATTACCTTTATACTCAAAACAGTCAAATCTCTGACTTCCTTCTTAACATTTTCTCTTAAGGCTGCGATTATAACTGCATAAGCAGCATCTCTCTCTAACTCTTTTATTATCATCTCAAATTCAGCCAATCATAATGGAAATAAAAATATCCCTTGAAAACATATGTCACCTTCAAACATAATCCATTCATGTCAGTTGTAAATTACCACTCCTGTCAAGATGAAAACTGGAGTTACCTTTGATTCACCTGCTAAGCTAGGTGACAAATTTTGATGTTTCTGCATTCAAATATGTTTCGGCATTGCCCCTTTTTCTCTGATACCACTTTCCCTTATCCATGGCTATCTTCCTATCAAGAAGTTTACAACCTCAGATCCAAAGTAATGGAAAGCCCACCAAGTAGTTCTGTGACTAGAGTTTTACATAGTTTCATATATTTGCCAGATTTTTAATAGAATTTTGTTGTCATTTATTTCTCTATACATTTTTATTTTTAGAATAACATACATAATATATAGTGATAGTCTACATCAGGAAAAGAATTAAATAATACAAAGCTATAGAGAATAAAATATGACTTCCACCTTCACATTCACACACCCCAATTAATCTTCCTTTTTATGAGAGGTAACCACAATTAAGTTTGTTATTTCGAAATGCTTAGAACATTTGTCTATCCATTTATATGCATGCATATACGCATAGATTGATCCTATTTTATTACTTATGAAAGGACACCTACTTTGTTTTCACACAAACATTGTTTTCATTTTTCACTTAACCATATACATAAAAGATCTTTTCTATGTAAGTAGATGTGGGTTGAAATAAAATGTAATTCCTTTCTGGTGGGAGGGTAGGAAGACAGGGAGACTAATGACAGAGTCATATAAGCTTTTACATAGTCTGCATGAGCAATGACAAAGGTTTGCTCTAGGTGAATGTCAACTGAAATGGGGGCAGGACCCACATAAGGGTGATTTAGGAGACAGGATTAATAGGACTTGGCAATCCCATGTATATGGAGTGTAATAGATGATGGTGATCATGCCCAGGTTTCTCATGTGAGATACCACTTAGGTGTGATGGCAATAATAACTGAAATAGGAGCCCATGAAGAAAAGCATGCTGGAGGGGTAAGGATTATTGATTTTGGAAGTGTGAACAACAGGCTCTTTTATTTGTTTGGACTTTAACGTGTGAGGAAGTGTAATGTCAGAATTTAAGTATCCCCTGGGAATTTGTTAATGGGCTGGGGGAGAAAGTTTATATACAAATTTAGCTTACCTTTTTATTATTGGTAATTTGTTACCGAAGTTTCTTTATGCATTTTACTATTGTAAGATTGCAATGGTGTCTTTAGTTTCATGATTTATAAAAGCTCAGGTGATGGTGGACAACGTAGTAGAAGACATTTGGGATGGGAAATTGTTTGGGGGTTGAATGTAAATATTTTGAGTACAGAGAGGATTTGGGGTAGTTTTATTAATGTACTGTTCTGAGACATTTTAGGGCCTTCTAAAGAAGAAAAATCCTTACTTACCACCAAGAGGAGTCATAAAAGGATCAGTTGCTAGCATCAAGGAAGGTGAGGACAAGGCTATCTGTGTGCTGATTCCTTCCCTCTAGTGGATAGACGTAGCTCTGTTTGACAGTTGGCTTATTGTTTAAGACCAGATGGTAAGAAAACAAAAAGTTGGGAGGTCGTTTGGGTGGAACATTTCTTTCCCGGTCTTTAGTTTTAAAGAAATACATGTTTTCTCTCCTCTTCATGATTATTCCTCCACTGGAGAGTAGAATTTACTTATCTGATTGGTGAAACTGGGCATAATGTGCCCTTTTCTCTTTTCCATTTTTTCCTCTTTGGAATACAAATGCCTGTTGGGAATATGTATCCTTCTCTGTTCCATGCCATATGGTAAAAGGGGCCTGCCGCTCATTGGGGAGCATGTAGTTACCTAGTACTACTTTGACTTAATAAGTAAATCTTCTTATAGTGGGATTCATTATTAGGAGGTCTGCCAGTCCACAGATACAAAACTTTTCTTTAATATCAGCTTTACCAGTTAATAAAGCCATTTAGAATGTCACTTGATTTACTATTTTATTATACTACTCAAGCTGAGTGGAGGGAAAAATTGGTCCTACTTATTGGCAAACACCTCTAACCACAACTACTCAGCTGCCACTGTAGCATGAGAGCACCATCGGCAATGCAGAAATGAATGAGTGTGACTGTTTTTCTGAAAAAAAAAAAAAATATATATATATATATATATTTATGGGACACTGAAATTTAAACTTAATATAATTTACATGTCATGAATATTATTCTTCTTTTGGTTGTTTTAAACCATTTAAAAATGTAAATGATATTTTTAGCTTGAGCGGGCTGGATTAGGCACATGGACAGTAGTTCATGGGCCAAGTTTATAATGTCAAATATAGCACTTTTAGTTTTCTCTTTTTCTCAGCAATTTTCAAAAGATTCATTCTGCCTATTTATTTAAGTCTGAATTTTTAAATGCTGGCTTTCAAGTATTCTATAACTTGGCCTTCCATGCCTGTTTAATCACCAAAAATCATTTCTTCCCATTGTAGTTCCTATCACATGGCCATTGCTCAATAAAGATATGGTGATCCAATTACTAATTGATATTTTAAAATAAACATATATGTGCTCTCTTATTTAGGAAATCTGTCTCTTCAATATGCTTCTTTTTTCTTTTCTTCTAATATACCCATATAGCTTTGTGCTATGCCCTGTAGGTAAAATTTCTATTTCTTAAAGGCTTAGTTTAAATATTCTTTCTTCTATAACGTCCTTATCAACTAATTTTATTCCATAATATTCTTGCTTTTTAATGAGAAATTTGTTTGGTAGAGATTAAAATTGAGAATGCTTGCTATTATATTATGGTTTTGCTAGAAGAAAGAGAAGGAAACAATACAAAATGAGTTCAAAATTCAGGGTGACATTAATATTTAGGAATTTATTTCTTTTCAGGCATTACCTTGTCACTTTTTAATCCAAGAATGTAATTGTCAATGCATTGTCTTAGCACATTTCTGTGGACAGAGCTGAGAAGGCCTGGAAGATAGCATTTATCTGAATATATTTCCACAATAATTCAGTTCAAGTTAAGTTAGAGCCAATCACTTCAGAGTAGGTAAGGGGACAATAAAGTTAAAAAGAAAGAGTTAAGAAGGAAGAGAGAGAGGAGACGTGTCTGTTTATTCATCCCAGTAATCAGTGACAAGCTAGTCCGTTTAACTCTCTGTTTTATCTGGGAAAGTTGAAGTACACTCTGTAGAAAGATGCACTGTAGTAAAGGGGAAATTTTTTTTTTTGAAAGAATGTTTATTTTTCTCTGCATCCCTCTTGGGCAGCTAGGAAGCTTGGTAATATTTTCAAAACTCCAGATGAATCACCACCGCTAGTCATAATTGTCATCTTGAGAGGGAAATATTGTGTTGGGGTGAAAATTACTTTGTGAAAATATTTTCAATGATTTTATTTTTTTACAAAGTGGGAAGTGTTCAAAGTTTACAAAGCATTCAGTTCTACATCTCTAGGTACCTCTTTCCAAATTATCTCCAAAAATGTACCAACTTACATTCTCATCATCTGTCCATCAAAATAATACACAAACTTCATTGAAGAGCATTTTAAAATACCATTTTCATTTTTGTTCATCTTAGCTTTCTTTCGTGCTCTCCCTCACACCCCAAACTCAATTTGGGTTCGAACTACTGTGTCCAAGGTTATATCATCCCATTTGTATTTTTATCCCAACAATAGGCTTTATGTTCATTTTTCAAATTTTCAGTTGTTGATGTTTAATTACATTTTTCTTTAATCTAGGAAAATAGGTAATCTGATGGATAAAATATAATAATCTCATTGAGACCTTCATTTTCTTATGTTTATCCATAATAATTAATTATATAAAAGGTTTCCCCTTTTTTATATCATTCATTTAGCCTGCAAATATTGAAATGGTTTTGTTCTATAACCCAGTAGTTTATTTAATATCTATGCTGGTTTGGAGCTGTTAAGTACCCCAGAAAAGGGCATGTTCTTTTAATCCGTTCTTGTGGGTGCAGACCTATTATGGATGAGACCTTTTGATTAGGTTGTTTCAATTGAGATGTGACCCAGCCCATTCAATGTGGGTCTTATTCCTTTACTGGAGTTCTTTATGAGAGGATAAAAGGCAGAGACATTTGGAGAAAGTAGAGAGAGAAACACCCTGGATATGCTGAGAGAACTGCCAGACACTCAGAGAGAAAGCCACTGGAATCAGAAGCTGAAAGACACGAAATCCAGGAGTGAAGGACCCACAGACATGGCTATGTCCTTGCTATCTGACGGAGGAACCCCAGATGCCAGTGGCTTTTTATCTTCCTCTTGATGCTATAATTTGGATATTTTCATGACAGTTCTAAGGTCAAAGTAAAATTTTAACTTAATAAATCCCCATTATAAAAGCTAATCCATTCCTGGTATATTGCATTTTGGCAGCTTTAGCAAACAGAAACAATATCTCACCCTGATTTCATTTTACTCTTCATACTTCCTTTTGTATTTCAATTTTTGGTCCCTTTCATGTTCACTTCCTTTCAGATGGCATTAACATCTTTTTGTCAGTATCATTATTCCAAAATAAAAAACTAAAAAGTACTTTCTAAATAATTGCTTTCAAAATGTTATGGCAATTTATTTTCTAATATGCATTCCAAAAAGAAAAACTGAAGAAGAAAAAGATTAAATAAAATTCCTCAGTACTACCCATGTCTGATTCTCTCTACATACCGGGTTTGCCTCTGTCCCCGTGCACTGGATGAGTTTGCTCTCATCAACAATACCCTTAAACACAGCTGTCTGCTGCGGCTCTGGGCCAACAGGTCCTTGATTTGGTCAAAAAACCAAAAGAGATTTGAAAAGGACAGATGCACTGAGAGGAAATAAACTAGTGTTCATGTACAGTTGGCAAAAATAGAGCATTTAATGATTTTATTTTCCAAATAACTGAGGCTAACTTCATGATTGTACTAATGTCTTCATATTGCCCACAAGCCTAATGTGGAAACAGTCTGCTTCAGACCTAAAGACAGGATTCCAGTTCATTTAACCCAAAATATGCATCCTAAAGCTACTTTTAAATTAAATACATCTTTACAGTGGAACTATATCAAGACTTGCTATATTACATTGTTTCCTGTGTAGATGAAAAAAATATAAATAAGACTAAAAAAATAATGCTGACTATACAATTGCAAACATTTTCCTGATGTCAACACAGACCTGAACACCTATATTCTTGGAAATTAAAGATATATGCTTATAGTTATCTTGCTATTGTAATAGTTTGTAAGCAATAGCATTTAAGTAATTTCTTTATGTGCTTTTGTGATTTAGCAGTTTCATGCACTTAAATATTTTACCCATGAAAACAAAATTAAACATATTTTTAAAGAAATTCTTGACTTTATGGAGGTAAAAGAATGATGAAGTAGAGATTCAAAAACACTGACAAAGCATCATAAATAAAACACAATAATATCTGAATTAAAACAAATGTATTTTAATATTTTTCTCAAGTTCTTATCTGTAATTTGCTTTTTCCACACACTTATTCCTCTTTCTCTCTTCTTGTTTTTCTCTTTCATTTGCCTCATAAATGAAAATTAGTAGTAAGATTGGAAAATGACTGGAAATCAGATCTCATTTTGTTCATAAGTTTTCAAAGATTGAAATTCTTCTTTTGATGGTTTTATATCATACTCAGTAAAAACATTTTCATGGCAGAGATGAGCAGTTAGTTGGCAGAGGTGGAGCTAGAATAGAGGGGCAAGGTGGAAGTCTAGGAGAGAGTCAAGATAAGATCACATAACTGTGAGATAACTAAAGACCAAGACAGAATAGAGCATCAAACATCTGAAGACTATGTAGGTATCAAGAAATATGCACTTAAAATAAAATCCAAACTAAGCAGGCACTGAAAACATTGTGGTAAACAAGACTGAGAAGGTTTTTGCCTTCTTGGGGCTTACATTCAAGTGTGGGGAGTCAGATCAAACACAACAAAACAAACAAAAGATAAAGTTTTATATACTGAAGAAAAATATGCTGAAAACAAGAAATTCATGTGAGTAGAAAGGCTAGTTAGGGTCTTCTCACAAAACTCTCTGAGGAATTGACATTTCAGTAAGGAGTTGAATGATGATGAGAAAGAAGGCAGGAGATTGTTTCTTATAGAAGGAACATCTGGCACAGAAGCCCTGAAGAGGATGCAAGTGTGTTATAATGGAAGCACAGGGGAAAACACAAACACAAAACAAAAACAAGGTGTGGCTAGAGCACAGTGAGCAAAGGAAAGAATTGGGATTGCAGACAAAGGCTGGGACAAGTTATAGAGGGCTTTTCAAGCCAAAGTAAAGCATTTAGATATTAAGTGTATTGAAATTCTAAGTGGAATGAGAACCCAATAAAGGGAACAACTAAGCAGAATTAGAGACTATTTTAATGGATGAGGCAAAAGACGATGGTGGCTTGGATTAGGGTTGGAGTGGATGAGAGAAGGAGACATAGATGAGTTTAAAATGTATTTTCTTTTTATACTCAGTGCATAGGTCTTGCTGATTAATGGATGTACATGGTGAAGAGAAGCAGGATCTCCAGCTAAATTCTTAGATTTTTGTCCAGAGAACTACCTGGATGGTGGTACCATTTACTGAGTTAGGGAAAGCTGAGGGGAGAGCAGGTTTGGTCCAGAAAGAAACTGAGGTTTTAGATTTGTCAACATTCAGTTTGAGATGCTTCTTATAATACACATGGAGAAATCAATTAGGTAGTTGAAAGTGTGATTCTGGAGATCGTGGGTAGAACCTGCTTTCAGGGTATCGATTAGGGAGCTACCAGCATATCAATGTTGTTTAAACTAGGATTAGATGGGCTTCTTCCTTTCTTTATGAAAAGAAAGAAAGAAGCCCAAGACTGAAGCCAGAGGTTCCCCACCATTTATTGATCATACAGAGAAACAGAATTGAGCAAGAGCAGTTTGAGAAGCAGTATCATAAGGTAGGAGGAAGCCTGAGTGCTGTGACATCACAGAGGCTGAAAGAAAAAAAGTTTTACGGAAGAAGAAGTAATGGTAAACTGGATCTATTGATACCGAGACTTCAACTAAGAAAAAGAAGAAAAAAAGACCACTGGAATTTGCAACATGGAGTTCATTAGTTACCTTGACATGTGCAGTCTTGATCGAGTTGGGGAATGAAAATCTAAATACATAATGCTGAGGCAAGGTGATGAAATGGGAAAGTAAAAGGATTATAGGCAACCCATCAAAAGATTTACTACCAATGGAAGTGAGGAAAAAAAAAAGTGGTGGTGGGAAGGAAAGATACTAGAGGATATTTAAAGGCTTATAGGAATGACTCAGCAGAAGGGGAGAAATTTCTGATGCAGGAGAGGGGAAGTATTTGCACAGTGAAATACTGGCCTTTGGTAAGAGCAAGGACAATTTATCAGTAACAAAATGATAAAGAAATAACTAAAGTAATCATTCCCATTTAGAAAGGAGAAAAAAGGGTGACATATTACAGACAGTGGCAGTAGATATGCTGAGTTCCTGAAGGGTGGACATTGTGAGGGATGCCATCCTCAGGCTGGAGAATACTTTGAGTGAACCCTGATCCCACTTCCTTCCTTTAGCCCGAACTGAAACAGTCATTGAAGAATGGCCCATCTTGGGCCCTGAGCTGTTTCTCAGCCTACTCCCTGCCTTACATAGTCACAGTAATGTTTAGTCCAGGCTGCTGCTTCTTTTGGCAAAACAATTCTTTCAAAAACTTTTTAATGTTTATATGTAGTTGATCCCAGTAACCTCCATGTGCCATGCTCACAGTTCCTTTCTAGACATTCTTCTCACATTTGCTACATTTCTTTGCTTTCTTAAGCATGTGCCTCTCCCCCTAGACTTACTAATGGTCCTTGGGCATAGCCTCTGTTAGAGAAAAAGCCAACCACTTAGCCAATTTTCTTAGAGCAAATTTGCTTTTCCAGTTGAAAGTATTTAACTCAGGACCACATCTGGTCCTTTTTCTCAGATACTATAACTAAATCTTGTAAGATTAACCACCAGGTATATTGGCCATTTCCTTTATTTAATTCAGCTGCAATGCAGAATTTTAATAGGTATTTGTTGCTCAATATTCTTCTCATCCTTGTGTTCTATCTGTATGGATTCAGAAACAGTTGCCTCTTTCATTGAAAGATGAAAGACCCCAATTTTGTACTCCTTTTTCCCTTTAATTTCTTCTCAAGCTGACTAAAATCTTTTCTGAGTTGATCTCTTTCTTTCAGCACCTTGTAAAAACCAGACATTCTGTTTTCTGACCTTTTCTAGTTCATTAAAATCCTGATCTATGTTATAACAGGCAATAGCTTTATCAAATCCTTTTGTTATTTCAAAACATCAGCCCTCTTCTTTTTTTTTTACCTTTCAATAAGTTTTCTAATTTCCCACGAATTAACCGCTATAAGCAGCACCAAACATTTTAGGGCTCTGTTATGTGAGCACTGCACTTCAGTGTACATTTTTCAGTATCAGTCAGGCTACACTGAAGTAGCAAATATCTCCAGATTCTTAGGTTTTTGCTTATTCAGTTTGCCCTGGTGAGGAATTGGGAGGTGCTCATTACAGTAAGGTAGGGACCAAGGCTGAATTAGATACTTTCTTTGCACATGCTTCCAGGATCACTGTGGAAGGGCAGAGAATGTGGAATATTGCTGTCTGGTTCTTTGAATGTCTTCCTGGACATTTCTGGGAAATGATATTAACAGTGCGCTTACATTTGAATAGCAAAGCAACGCCTAACTTCAAAATAGACAGGGGAGTTCATTCCAACCACATCTAAAAGGAGATGCATACCAGAATATTTGTGAAAATCCCTAAAAGCTATCATATAGGCCATTAATAATATTTGTTAATTAAAAGAATGAGCAGTTAATACAAGGTAGTGGGGAGGGGATAAGAATAAGAAAACAAATTACATGATTTTTTTTTCCCTACAAGAGGCAATGGCAGAGTGCCTAAAGATTTGATTAACATGGAGCCACAAGATAGGAAGGAAACTATTTACTTGGGTGATGGTAAAAAGATAATATGTAGATGACCAGGCCAAGAAGTAACCGTGAATTCAGAAGCAGGTATCTGACAGCAATCAAATAGACCAACATAAGATTAAATGGAAACCTTTTGCTGAGAGTGAAAACACAAAATCAAATAGCATAACTTACAGCCTCTTATTACAGAAGTATTATTTGTTTGTAAGAGAAGCCATTCCATAATTGGATACATTTCCTTCCTCCTTCAAAGATATTTTTCTGTATAGGCAGGGGCAGAGGCAGGTAATGCAATGGAAAGATCACTGGGCTGGAATCATGAGATCTCTTCCAACTTTTAAATATATGAACTTCCATGTATCACAAAGCAAGGTCTTTGAAACTTTAGCTGATCACATTCTTTGTTGTGGTTTAGTCATTAAAAAGCATTAAAATCTCAATCCAGAACAATATGTCTTCTGCCTCTATTACCTGAACGACAATGTCAATAATAAATTCTTCTCTCAGTCACTTCTTTTTTACTTCTTGCACTCATCATATCTCACCTAGATTATTGTCTATCAATTTTCCCTTTATTTCCAGGTTTTCCCCTTCAAATTAACCCTCAACTTGGCTCCAAGAATGATCCAGCATGTTATAGCTCCTTGTTAATTGTGTGTTGGATTAAAAAAAGTTGTGTATTGGATTAAACTGACTGTCTTTGAGTGAGACTCTCCACCTATATGGGTACAAAGAGAGATGTGAGGTTTGAAACTGTATGTACCCCAGAAAAGCATGCTCTTAAAGCTGATTCATTCCTGTGGCTGTAGACATATTTGGGGTGGGGTCCTTTGATTAGGTTATTTCAGTTGATGTATGACCCAGGTGGGTCTTAATCCTCTTACTGTAGTCTCTTATAAGAGGATAAAATACGTGGAGAAGACACAGAAGAAAAGCCCCAGAGAAGCTGAGAGAGAAAAGGACAAGGGAACTCAGAAAGAAAGTCATGCAGACACAGCAGCTAGAAGCTGAAAGCAAAGAAACCCAGGAAAGAAGGACCAGCAGATGCTGCCACACACCTTCCCATGTGACAGAGGAGCTGAGGGTGCCAGCAGCCTGTCTTCGGAGAGCAGGTATCATCTTAACAATGCCTCAATTAGGACATTTTCCCAGCCTCAGAATTGTAAGCTTGTAAGTTAATAAATCCCTATTGTAAAAGTCAACCCACTTCTCATATATTAAATTTCATTAGCTTTAGCAAACCTAAACAGGGGAGGTTCTAGGAAGAGGACAAATCTATTTTTAGAAAAGGGGATGGTGGGCTACATCTACTTCCTCACAACATAAGAGCTTTTCTATTGCCCTCGTTTTTCTTCCCTTAAGAGCCAAGTTCTAAGTGTTTTCACAAAGAAAATCTAATAATAGAAACCATCTTCAATGGTATGTTCTCAGGTGTCATGCATGCCTCATGAGGTTTAACTCAGAAGACATTCGTAGTAAGAATATTGAAAATATTTTAGAGTAGACTGGCATGGCACATAGAAAAATGTCTAAAGGCAGGTTGGAACTTGTGTTCCCTTGGTAAAGACCCATATATGACTGGACTAGTTCTCCTGAGAGAACCTAACTGCAAATCTTCTAAATTGAATGCTTTTTCTACATTTTTCTTAAGGAAATTTAAATATACTTCAGGTAGTCTATATTCAAACATGCTAACTTATTAATGATGATATAGTTAGCAACACAGATTTTTTTAAAATGCCATCACAATGAAAAATACTATATTGTAAAACCCTTTTTATTAGGTGGCTCCATGACAAAAAATAATGTTAATTCTCACACCTCTTTAGAGCTCTTTTCTGTAATTTAACCTTATATATAATCTAGGCCATTTCTCAAAGAAATGAGATGCTTAATTTGATGTATGCACATTTAAGTATTGGCATGAGCGTTCATATTTAAGCTAAAGATTTTTTCCCTTTCAATATATCACACAGTAGCTATTATCCTGAATAGGCAATCAGAAACTTTTTTTTTGGCAGCCCTCAATTTCCTTTAATATTTTTCACTCCTGACATGAAAGATTAGCTCATAGAACATTTAAGCAACAGCCTAGGACAAAAAGATCCACACTCCCAGCTTTGAGTTTTACAAAAATGTGAATGATAATTGAGGTAAAGCTCAGAACAAACCCCTTAGCCAATTTCACTTCCATTTTGAGGAAATGTCTTCTATCATTGATTTTGGTTCACCTGTTTCTAATTCAAGCCTATAGCAGCATTCTATTCCATAATTTAAAAAAGCAATTAAGTTACTTTTAATATTGGAATCACAATTGCTATCACTCAATACTTATTTAATGACAAAATTAGATGTGATTTTAAACCAGTCTTGTTATTATTTAGGGATAGAATTCTAATTTGAACTACGTCAGAACATAGAATATGTGCTGTCAATAGTATTTATGGTTAAATTAAAAATTTTAATAGTAAAAACCCAGTAAGCAAAACAGAGCTTGTTGTTAATAGTTGCAGGGTTTTGATGGAATGATGGCCTATTATGTAGACTCAGCATGCCATGGAGAAATATCTCCATTTGTAAGCTTTATCACAGGAAATTAATTAACAGGTCTTTATCGAACATCTTTTTATAGTTTTGTAGAGCTGAAATTGACTTTCATTAATATAATTTAATTAAAAGTAAGTAAATCTATAACCAAAAGTGGAATATAGTTTTAAATGACCTCACAAAAATATTATTTTCCTGAGAAAGAGAAAAAGAAAAAAATTTTCACTGTGCTTTTATATAGCATAGGAGAGTTTCATGATAGGACTCTGTCTTGACCTCCTTTTATAAAAATTTTATTAGGAGGCATGGTAAAGCAGTGCAGTTGATTAGAAAACCTCTTATTCTAAGCTGGAGACTTGGATGCCTGTTAGCTATGTCTGAAAGCTGGAGTGAAAGAAAACTCGATTTGCAGGTTGAATTTCCTATAATTAAACTACTGTTAAAGTATACTCCATTTAGCAAATTTCTTTAATTTAAATTAGAGTTTCAAATAACCTTGCCAACTACTCTACATCAACTAACACCAAACTATATATTTTTAAAGAGAGAGCTAACTGGAGGAAGCTTGGATGTATTTATTTTCTTCAGAAGGGAAAATGCATATTTGTAATTTCATGTTTTTAACTATGAAAATCATGGTGGGCCCATTTTGGTTAGATCCAGCTTCCTTTCTTAAGCTTCGGAATTGGGGTGGGTTAGTTCTGGTCTGACTCAAGGCCAGATAAAAAAGGCCTAATAAACACTAGGGGGTTGTCTCTAAAGATCATAAGACTCTACATTTGAAAAACAGGATAAGGGGGTACGAGTGAGGATCTGTCACAGGTTCCTACAATCATGAGGGCACAAGATAAAGGATATACAATCATTATCAGAAATTGAGGTATCTGGATTGGAGTTCAAAAGCTTCAGGTATTTTCCTCTGTCTACTCTAATATATCAGGAAGTGAAAAAGGAATATCTACATAATGAGTCAGTAATATAACCATCCCCTAAATCCTGACTTCTTGGTTACAACAGAAAGTGGGAAAATTCTTAGAATCTGAAAGCATGGGAAGGGGGTGGTGGTGATTTCTGATACTTTATTTAACATCGGTATAAAGTATTTCATTATTTTGGTCTGAAAGTCATCAAAATGTGTAGGGTGAGTCTAAACTCTTTTCTACATGAATTTTCCTCTCAAGCAGAAGAGCATGTCCTTTTTTTTTTTTTTTTTTCTTTTCTTTTGGTCATTCATTGTAAAAGAAAACCTTTTAGAAAAAAATCAAAGACAGCCTTCTCCCATTTCACTTCACAATTCTGAATGTGCTCACTTTTTCACATAGGGGCTAGAAGACTCTTGCTTTTAAACATTTTCTACCACTCTCTGAAATTCATTTTTTGTTCTATGCAATTCCAATAACTTATTATAAATTCTACCTTATAATCTTTAAAAAAAAAAAAAACAGAAACACTTTTCTACCCTTTTACAGAGTATCAGGTATTTATACATTAGAGTGTTTTTAAAGTGGCATTCTTGGAAAGGGTCCCTTAGTGTGTGAAAGGAGTGTGGAAGACTGGTTACTGTGAGAATCTTTTGAAGTAAGCTGAGGACAGTGTTGGAAACTCTAAATGCAGGAAATAGAGGAGGATAATAGTCAGGGAATTTACTCCTTACTTGACTATGCATATGGACACTGACAAAGGGCCCTCTAACAACACTCGGATATTTACACTCCAACCAATAATGGGTTGAAGTGTTCCTAAAACCTTTGCCATAATTATTCATTGTAATTAATTCTTGTTTTTCTTAATCTGAGGGTAAAAATATCTTATTTTTATAATTAGCATTTTTGTATCTCTTGGTGAAGTTGAGTATCTTTTACTTTTTTGTTACTCAGGTAAATTTTTTGGTAAATTGCTTAGTCATATCATTTGCACATCTTTTTTGAATGTATAATTTATTAGTAGGGTATCAACATTATTTCTATTCTATGGACAGTAACTTTATATATTGCTAATGTTTTATACTAATCTGTCTTTTAGTGTTTATTCATTGGGCATTATTTCTAATAGAAAAGCTAAAAATGGGAAACTAACTGTCCATCAATAAAAATAGTTAAATAATGGTGAATTCATGTAATGGCTACTATGCAGCCATTAAAAAGAAAGAGCAGCTCTACAAATAATCATTAGATTGCTCTTCTGGTTTGCTAATGCTACCATTATGCAAAATACCAGAAAAGGATTGGCTTTTACAAAGGGGTTTATTTGGTTCCAAATTTACAGTTTTAAGGCCATAAAATGTCCAAGGTAAGGCATTAACAATAGGGTACCTTCACTGAAGAACACTGATAGTGTCTGGAAAACCTCTGCGAGCTGGGAAGGCACAGGCATGAGGCTGGCTTCTGCTCTGGGGTTCTGGGTTCAAAATGACTTTCTCCCAGAATATGTCTCTCTAAGCATCTGGGGATGTTCTCTTAGTTTTTCCCAGGCCAACTCTGGACCAGCAAAAGTCTACATTCAATGTTTGTCTCCAAAATGTCTTTCTTGGCTGCAGTAGAGAGCTCCCTCTGTCTTCGCTGTTACAGGGCTCAGTAAACTAGTCAAGACCCACACTGAATGGGAAGAGCCACACCTCCATGGAAATAATCTAATCAAACATATTACTTACAGTTGATTGAGTCACATCTCCATGGAAGCACTCAATCAAAGATTCCAACCTGATCAACACTAATACATCTGTCCCCACAAGATTGCATTAAAGAATATGGCTTTTGGCCAGATATAACTAGCAAAATTGCCAAGCAGCCTTGAAGACACATTTCAAATAAAATCAAAGCAAGTTGCAAATTGTTCCATATGCACTTGGAAATTTATTCATAGAACATAAATGGTTTTCTTTATTTTTATGTTTGTGTATATTAATTCATAAAACAAGGTCTAGAAGGATGTACAAACTGAGAGTAGTGATCACGTTAGGAAAGGGAGTTCAAATGTAGGAAGCAAGAGTGAAGGTGCTTCCAATTTTTACTCTGGATGTTTCTGCATTTTTAAGGTTTTTAAAAATAAGAAAATTTTCATGGATTACTGGGCATATTTTTAGATTATGTGCTGGTTTGAATTTATTATGACCCCCACAAAAGCCATGTCCATTACTGCAATCTTGTAGGGGCAGACTTATTAGTCTTTTGATAGGGTGGTTGTTTCCATAGAAATGTGACCCACCCAATTTTAGATGAGAAATTTTTATTAGTTCGTTTCCATGTGATTAGTTCACTGGAGTATTTTAAGAGATCTCATGTAGAAAAGAAGCTCAGAGAAGCTGAGAGATACATTTTGGAGAGAAACTAAGAGCTGATGCTTAGATCTGCTAGGGGATGCAGACAGAAAGATGTTTGGAAATGCTGAGCTAAGAGATGAAGCCCAGAGTTTGAACCCCCAGATTCTTAGAGAGAAACACTCTAGAAGAAAGAAGCAAGGGTATACAGAAGCTGAGAGAGAAGAGTGAAGACAGAAGCCCAGAGACATTTTGGAGAAAGCCATTTGAAACCAGAACCTGGGAGCAAAGGACCAGTAGATGCCAGCCACGTGACTTTCCAGCTGACAGAGGTGTTTCAGATGCCATCGGCCTTTCTTCAGTGAAGGTATCCTCTTGTTGATGTATTAGTTTGGACAGTTTTATGGCTTTATAACTTTAAATTTATAACTTAATAAACCCCTTTGTAAAAGCCAAACCATTTCTGGTATTTTGCATAATGGCAGCTTTAGCAAACTGCAACAGATTACTTTGTTTTTCTTCATTATTGCTTTGTTGTTTTGTTTTTAAGGCAAAATAATTGGGACGACATGAAAGGAAAATACACTTCTGAAATTTGATTCCACATAAGTCCTGATTCCACATGTCTAGAACTAACTTTCCATGAAATGATGAAATGACCAGACCAAGAGTTTTCACGAACCAGGTCTTAGCTATCTATAATCGGTGAAGAAGGCTCAAGATTTACAAAGAAATATGTTATAATATTTGTTTTTATGTGTTGTTAGTTTTGGGGAAAGGAGGAAGGAGGAAGGGGATAACAGGATTTATTTTCAGTTTTGATCTGAAGGAGAGTAATAGACAGGGAGAAAGCTTTCAGGTCATGGGGTCAAGAGAAAGAAATATGATGGTAGAAATGACAATGGAATACCCTGTCCCTGCAGAGCATTCTCATTATTCTTAAAATAAAGTCTAACTCCCTTTCATGGTTTCTATGGGCCAGTCTGATCTGGGCCCTGCCTGCCTCTCCAACTTTAATGCCAGCACTGTTGCATTATCTGTTTAGTGTCAGCCACACTGCTGCTCTTTCCTTGTACCATACAAGTCAACTATCAAAGTAAGCACCTATATACTAGCTCTTTCTTCTGCTTAAAATGCTTTGCCCTGGCTCCCTGTATGCCTGGCTCTTTCTCGTCAATGAGCCCAAATGCTGCTTCCTTGTTTAGGCCTCCCTTGGCTGCCCATTCTAAAATAGCTCTAGTATTGACTCTTTTTCACATCTTCCATTTTATTTTCTCCATAGTACTTTTTTTCCCCTTGTTCATTTACTGTTTACTGTACATTGCCTGTCAACCCCCAGTAAGAAGTAAGTTTCCTGAAGTCCAGGAGTTGGTCCCTGCTGTCCAGAGCTTAGAACAGTGCCTGGCATAAAGTAGATGCTCCATAAATATTCTGGAATAAATGAAAGGATGAAATAGCTAATTAATGCTGGTCAGATTTTTCTAGATGTTGGGGATCGAATTATGTCCCCCAAAAATGGCATGTACAGGTCTTGTAGGTTTGGACCCATTGTAAATAAGAACTCTTCAAGATGTTACTTCAGTATGGGTGTAGCCTACCTGAATCAAGCTGGGCTTTAATATTGATTAGTGGAGTCCTTTATAAGCAGAGTGAAAGCCACCAGAAACAGCCAGAGCTGGAAGTCAATGGAACTGGGAAGAGAAAGGAGAAGACTCTGCTATGTGCATTGCTATGTGATGGAAAAGCCAAGGACCAAAGGTCACCAGCAGCCAGATTCAGAATGCCACAGTCTTCTGGGAGAAAGCATTGCCTTGATGACATCTCAATTTTGGACTTCTCCTAGCCTCAAAATTGTGAACCAATAAATTTCTGTTGTTAAGACAACCATTGCATGGTATTTGTTTTAGCAGCTAGGAAACTAAAACACTGGGTTTCTAGCTATACACAACTTAATGGTGCATTGTCCACTTAACTACACCAGTCAAGATAAGAATGAAAATAGTTGTTTAAGAAAAGGACTGGTTCAAGTCAGAATCTGAACTTTTCCTGCACCACACTTGGGTCTTGATGATCTAGAACATATGGTGAAACAACTATTCCATAAGAGAAGGAATATCTTTCATAATTTGAGTCCTAATAGAAGGAAATATAATTATCAAAAATGTGCTATTCATTTTACACATCTAATTTGTAGGATTAAAAAAAAGATCCCTTCATATAAGAACTGAGGGAAAAAAACACATATCTGGAATGAAATAAGCGATCAAGAGATTTATAGAACTGTCTGTGGGTTATGGATTGAATCATGCTCCCTACAAAGACATGTTCAAATCCTTACACTTTAGTCCTAACCCAATGGCAACAGAATCTATTATTTAAAGTGAGACCAAACTGAATCAAGATGGGCCTTAATCCAGGGTGAGTAGAGTTCTTATAAGTAGAGAAATTTTGGACACAGGGAGTTGGAGACAGAGAAAGAGAGAGAGATGTCTCTCCAGGTGATGGAGGCAGAGATTACAAATTGTGGGCAAGCCACCACTTGAATGCCACAGAATTCAGAGAAAGCATAGCCCTGTTTGTCACCTTGAATTTGCACTTCTAGCCTCCACATCTAGAAATTTCTGTTGTTTAAGTCATCTAGTCTGTGGTACTTTGTTGGAGCAGCCCTTACAAACTAAGACACAGTGATAGTTATTTTTAAAATATAAGTTTTGTACTTAACTCCAAGAGGAACTAATTTTTCATGATTCCCAAGATTCTATTGAAAACAATAAAAAATTAGAATGTTTATGACAAAAGTGGCACAGCTAGTGGAGGATTTAACAGCAGAACATGGTTGAGATTTGTTTTATTGGATTCCATTTGCAGTGCTTTCTAGAAGGTTATCATTGTGTTTTAAAATATTAACATGGTCAACACTAGTGTTGAGTCAATGGGCTCACTGAGTTCTTATTGTCCTTAGAGAGAATATAATGCAAATTGCAGCCAAAGATATAATTCATTTGTCAGGGTAAAGGAACTGTTACTAGAGAGATGACCTGTAACAAATATTTAAATACAGCATTGTCTCCTCTTAAAAATATTTTATATTCTGAAAAGGATGGTCCACCACAGAAAGAAGCCAGGTAGGATTAGACATGGGAACTAAAAGTATTCCTTTGAATTATGTTTCCTCAAATTGCCAAAACTAGCCTTTGGAAAGCTCCTGAGTATAAAGGACAAATTTGTTCATTTTCATATATGACACAATGAAGAAATGGAGTTCTGGATGTTTGTTTCAGAACTCTAACTCCCAAGGATTCTCCACACTCTTTTAAAAATGTTTCCAAATACTGTTAACTAAAGTTTGAATTAAAATATCAAATTTTGCTTAAAGTGATTTAAAAAAAAACCCATAAAATAACAGAAACAGTATGTGAAAAGGATGAGGATGAGAAGGAGAAGGATAACAAAGGGCAGGGGGCTGGCATTTAGAATAGTAGGAGGAGAAAGAAGTTTTTCATATCAATGATGAAAAATAATAAGAGCTACTATTAGATGGCAGGAATTTTCAGAAACAACTGCAAATTCCAAATTAAAATAATAGTAATAGCTATTAAAATGACTATTATTATTATTATATATAAAAAAAGAGTAGGGCCACTTGTGACAGTCTAGAGGGTAATTGAATAAAGAAACCTGCCTCAAACTGCTGAGGCCTCCCTTCTTCACCTTGTTCATGCCCAGAAGCTGACATCCACACCAAAGCTTTTTCAACTGTGAGTTCTTTCCGGGGATGCCTAGTCATTCATTCATTCATTCATTCACTAAGCAAATATTTGTTGAGCTTCTCCATGTGCTAGGCACTGTGCACTGTGTCAGACATAAAGTTGTATAGAAGACAGATATGGTTCCTGGTCTCTGGGTGAGGTGAGATGAACAGCAAACAAATAAACAAACCAATAAGTAGAATAATTATAAATCACGTAAATATCCAAAGAAATCCAAAGTAATTCAAAGTATACAAAAAAAGCCTTGTGTGATAAAGAGTAGCTGTGAGCCACTCCAGAGATGTTGGTCCAGAAGGCTTTTCTGAGAAGGTGATTTGAGGTCATTTAAGATGATACCAAGAAGATGAGAATGAGCTAAATGTGCAGAGAGCTGCTAGAGAGAGAAAAAGGAAACCAAACAAAAAAAGCTACTTATTCAAGAAGAGAAACAACAATCTCAAAGAAAAGGGCCCTGTATTTTTGAAGTTCAGAGCAACAACAAAATGCCTGAATGGCTGAAGTCGTCAACTAGAGGGACAGTGATATGAGATGAGGTTGGAGAGGAAGCAGAGCAGAAAACTCAGATTGATTTTATTCTACCTGCCATGGGACTCTTGAGTGAATGAGTGATATAATGTGGACTACATATTTAAAAAGTACTCTGACATCTCTATGGAGAAGGGATGGTAGATGAGCAAATGTGTAGGCAGGGAGACCAGATAGAAGAGAATCACAGAGAATCAGAAAGAGATGAGAGTTTGGAGCAAGAAGGTGGCTGTGGAGATGGATGACATAGACATAGAAATATATAAGATTTGAGTAGGACTTTCTGATGCACTTTGAGAAATGAGGAAAAGGAAATATTCCATGGTTAATAACAGACTTGTCTAACAATATGAATTTCTAAGATGAGAAAGCCTGGGGTTGGAAAAGATTTCTTATCTTGCAGTATGTGGGGAGAAAGTATTAAAGCTTTTCATTTTGTGTATGTTGGGATTTTGAGTTTGCTAGCTGTCCCCAGTTTTTATCCTCCCTTTCTTCTAAATTAATGGAACCCTAATTGTTAGCTATAGATAAGGAGGCCTGGAAGAAAAACTCCATTTCTCAAACTCACTTACTGAATGAAGTGGCCCTGCAACTTAGAATGTAGGCATAAGTAAGAATGTTCAATTTCTGGGAACTATGTTAAATAGAAGAGGTTTGCTCTTCTGATCCCTTTATTCTTCTCCTTCTAACTGGAAGGTGAGTGTGAGGGCAGAAGCTGTAGCAGCTGTCTTGGACAATTGCAGATTAAAGACTACCAAATCCTTTGACAATTATCCACTTAAGAGGTGGATTTTCATTACCTTCCCCTTCTATCTGTGCTGCATATCTCATAAACTCATAAGTAATGCTGACAATTCTGGCTCTTGGACCAGACTTTGAGTAGCAATTAAATAACTGTTTTTATTATCATCAACAATGACAGGAAAGAGCAATTTTGTTGGGGGTTGGGGAGAATTAATATTGAAATGGATTAAAGAGTGAGTGAAAGGTGAGGAAATATCAATAAAATATAAACCCTAGGCCTGAGGTTTTATTCTAAAGAGTGAGAGTGAAATACTGAGATGTATCTTAACTGCCTCTATTGTTCCATATCTCCTTCTACACATCTCAGTATTTCATGAAGTTGCCCCATCCAAAGGTACTACAATGGGTTCACACCCACAGGAAATGATTAAATTTAAGAACATGTTGTTTATTGTTGTTGTTGTTGTTTTCTGGAGTACATACAGTTCTGAACCATTACAGAGAGGAAAGGAAGAACCATTGTAGGGAATAAATGGAAGCTGTAAGGATAGAAGAATGAATTCAGTGTAAAGCTAGATCTACCTGTTGAAAAGACCCAGAAGTAAAGAAACTCCGGTGGCAAATGAGCGTGCCTAAGCCCAAATACCTCTAATAACACTCTCCATGAAGAAGAAACAGGAATCCTTGGAGAAATTACAAATTCATGGTCTTGGGCAGAAAATGTTTAGATGAGTCTGCAATAATAATTTATGTCAAAAAATAAAAATTTGCTCAAAAATGATGGGGACATGTTAAAAGGACACCTTCATCAGCTTGAAGGTGTTCCCACCTGCTAAGTCCAGAACAACATAGTTAAGGAGAGGGTAATGAATTACATACTATTGGGAAAAAATTAGAAACCCTTTAGTCCATACTGAAAATAAATAAATCAACAAATAAGTAAATAAATGATGGGATAAATAAGCTAATTTATTTATTTGTTTGTGTGTTTGTTGAAAAAGGAGAAGTCTGGCCTCTTTACAGCAGCATGCTAATCAATGGACAGTGCTAGAGTCAGAAAATCATTTTGCAGTCATTATTAAAAATAATGTTTCAGGCACATATGGAGGGGTATATTGATGAGGAATAGAATTTTTCATGGTCTTAGAGGATTTCTCCGCAAATTGCTTAAAAGATACAAAGAGAAACATAATAAATATGCAATGGCGAAGCCAGGCAGCACCCTGATCAGCTGATCCAAACTGATATCACCATTGAGGGATAGACAGATTCATGGACCTCCTAATGTGATGATACCCTGAGGAGAAAACAATATTGTGTATATAGAATTCAGACCTAGGAGGCATAAGCTGAATCTAATCATGAGGAATATTCTAACAAATACAAAATCCTAATTTTTTTTTAAAAAGGGAGGGCCTATATTCTTTGGAAATGCTATTGTCATGAAAGATAAAAAGCAGCTGAGGAAATGTTCCATATGAAGGAAATGAAAGAAATATGATCTCCAAATGCAATACATGATATTGCACTGGATCTTGGATGGGAGAAGAAAAATACTATAAAGGGCGTCTTTAGGATAGTTGACAAAATTCGGATATTTACAGTGTATTGCATGAAGAGATTATATTAATATTAGATTACCTGTAGTTGTTAACTATATCATGGTTATGAAAGAGAATATTCTTGTTTTTAGTAAATATGAACTGAAGCGTTTAAGAGTACAAGGATAAGAAAAAAACATGATGTGTGCAGATATACAGGCAGATAGATACACAGAATGATAAAGCAAATGGGGCAAAATGTTAACAATTGGTAAATTTAGGTAAAGTATATACAGGGATTTGTATGTTCTTGCAACTTTTCTGACTTTTCTGTGAGATTGAAATTATTTCCAATAAAAGATAAGAAATACATACCACTTTTAAGTATTAGGCATTTGGCCATATACTTCAGGTACTTCACAGAGTAGATCTCCAAACATTTTTGAAATGAATGAATGAATGAGTTTTAAAAATGCCTTTAATGCTGTTGCTATATGTTCCTAAATGTATTTCTTCACATGCTCAAAATTTAGCCTATTTTCATAAAGGGGAAGAACTAGACTCCCTTTGGCTAAGGGAAAGCGTCTGGCTAAAATGCAAGACACAGGAAACTGAAATAAGGTCAGTTACAGAAGGGAAAATAGTTGTGTGAAGGTTACTAAAAATATGCTACAAGTTAGGGAAGCATGCATCAATATTATTATGACATTTTCCAGTGTTTCTCAAATGCACTACCTGGCTTAGTTACTTTAAAGATTGAAATATGAAATTTAACTCTTTATGAACTTTCACTCTGATTCTCGGCTTGTCTTGACCCTAATACATCGAAGTTATCAATAAAGTAATTTTTCTCCTGATATCTCAAAGCAGGAAACATGAACATTTATAAGCTTGAAGAGATATAAATCCTACAACCATACTTGTGTTAATGATAACATAAAGGGTATTGAAGCATTCTTATTGGGTATTAAATATAGCTTATAGGCAGTTGAAGATCGATATCCATTAGGAAGGGGAAATTATAAGGAAATAAACATTCACTGGTACATCGTTAACCTATTATTGCTGCAGCTACATTGTTTTCCCAAACAATTCAACAATGTTCAAATGGTGACTGTTTTGAAAGTTTTCTTTTTCCAAAATGAGTTCTGGTGTATCATGTGCTTTCAAATGTGAATTAATTTATCTTTAGTCTCCTTTTTAAAAAAACTACTTTATTGTAATTATCTTATCATTATTTGTAAATTAAAAACAAATGAACTAAATTGATCACTACTTGTATATGACGTGATTTTTGAAAGTATATGCAAAATCTGAGAATTATGTCATTAATTGGATAATGTATGAAAACCAGTTCTTCTTTAATTAAAGTTTAGATGTGAATTTTCTTGTATTCTGGTATGGCATTGCTGTTTTTTCCTTGTGTCCTGAAATGAGAGGATAGGCCAATGGCTAAAGAAATTTTGCATATTTTAAATATTGATGCTTTGCTTCCTGTTTGTTTAACACTAGATGTTCATGGAAACTTTGGGGATTTAAAAGTTAAAAGACGGAAAAATGCCACTCTAATTCTGTTGTACCATTTTAATCTGTAATTTGAAAAGTGCTGGATTCATGAGTTGGAAAACATTTATCTAAAGGGTCAGGCTTACAAATCCTGCACAAACAGGTGACTAATTTGTGTAGTGGAGGAAAAAAAAAAACCCAAAGTTTGCAAGCAAATATATATTGTCAAAGGGAGTTTAAGGAAATTCCTTGGAATATCATGGACAAAACCATTTTAAAAAATAAACTTAAACATACTATAATATGCCTAAATTAATATGCTATAATAATCCTGTTCTAAAGCAAAGCATCTTAGAAGGATACTGAGGACACTGCAATCTCTACTGATGCTTATGTGGGACATGAGGGAATTAACATTCATTAGATACCTAATAAGTGTGTGCCAGAACTGTAACCAGAGTTTAGATTTTTTTTTTTAATTCTTCAAAACCATTCTATGAGTTATTTGCTCCTTCATGCTATACATGAGGAAACTGAATTGCTGTCGTTGAATTAATGTATAAGTTCACACAACTCAGTGGCAAAGCCAGAATGTATATTTTGTTCAATTCCTTTTAGAGTTGCATGTGAGCAAAGTTTATCTCTTCCATGAACTGGCATTTTTTCCAAGGTTAGATGGGAGCTATAGAACTGACTGTTGAGTCTTCTTGGGTTTTGAATGTCGGAAATACTTTCAGGTCTGTGTGTCATTGTCGCTCTCATAAATCCAATGACTCGACCTCCCCAACATCAGTGTTTGCAAAGTCAGAGTTTGAACTAATCCCTGTTTAGTTCCAAATTGCATACACTTTAAGGTGAGCAGTGTTTCATCCTAGAACAAGGGTTGACAAAGATTTCTTATCCTGGCTAAGCAAGTGGCTTGTGTGGGGCTTTCAGACAAGCAGCCATGTACGCATTCTGGAGCCTGAGTCACGTGAGGAAATGTATTATCACCTGCTCACAGACTGTTGCATATAGAGTCCAAAGTGGGTCATCTGGACGGAGGAGTTTTGTTTCCATCTGAAACAATCATCTGGTTAGCCCATCCAATGAATCATTCATCAAAAGGGACTAGGCAGCAAGGGATAATCCAGGTACAAAGCAAACTGTAGCAACAAGTTTATTGGAAAGGGAGGTCCAACCCAGTTTATAGAATAATTTTTGCCTTCTCATTACTATTGTTATTTCTCCTAAGTTGACTTTTTGACCTCAACCCGAGGAGCTGAGAAATAACTGTCTTCCAATTCTGTATGCGGACACTGGGCTGAGAATCCTTACGGTCGTTCAACATTTCTTTTCTGCAGTCGTATCCACCAAAACCAAAATCTGACTTCACTGCTTTCTAAATCTACCGCTCTAAGGAAGTACAGTGCTTCTGGATAAGCAAGCAAAAGTTTATGCTTTAATAGATGTTTACCAGCTCTTACAAACAATATCTGAACTTAAAATTCTGGTTATCACTATGTTAAAACCTTCAGTGACTGTACATTTTCAATCTTGCTTTTGTTTGCTTGTTTCAAATGTTGTGTTTTCCCCCACTTCATCCATAAAGGCATAAAGGCAAAATATATGAACTGCAATTAGTAGATATGAGTTAAGAGTGGAACAAAAGAATAAAGGAGTACAAGGACATGGTTATCGAATGAAGTCAGAGCTGTGAGTGTGCCATAAATTTCCTTTTTAATGGCCTAGGTGAAAATTAAAACCTGGTCAGTTGCACAATTTAGAGACTGTACACAACAAAACCAATTATTAAGCAGAACTATTTCTGGTACTAAGACCAGATAGCAATTTCTCTCAGGATTCTGTATTATAATGAACAAAATCATTGACCACATTCTACAAAAGACTTAATGTCAAATTTCATAGGGGTATTTCTTATGATTACAATCTGTATAGTCTGAAAGATTCACCCAAATCTCAGTACAGTGCAAACAATTAATGTTAAGGGTCAGTATGATTTGCTCCAGATGCCCAATTTTTTTTCTCTCTGTTAAAATGTATCCCATCCTTCATTGTCCACCTTAAAAGTTATCTTTCAGTGTTTACTGTCCACACAATTCTTCATGCATGTATCCTCTTTTGGTTCTCTGTTTATTCCTCTTCTATGGCATTTAAATAGTGTCTAAGCACCTACATTTAAGTTCAGGGAATTTGTCTTATTCCTATTTATAACCCCAAGCCTTGGCATAGTGCCTTGGAGAGTGAGAGAGCTAAACACCTAATTCTCATGTAACAGAAAATTCTCAGGCTGCACTAGCGTGGGAGGCACTAATTAAAAACACTTCACAAGAATACCTTATCTCTACAATTAAAAATAAAATTCTCCCCTCTAAGGTGAGCCTACAGAGTGTTATTCCTTATTATTCCCAAGAATGGGTTCACTTTTAATTCTGGGCACCATCTGGAGGATAGAACCACTTGCTTAAAATTCTTTGTCTGGAACTACTGCTGAGATATTCGGGGTTTTTTTGTTTTTTTTTAATGCAATTTTCTTGAGAAATATTCACATATCATACAATCATCCAAAGTATGCAATCAATTGTTCACAGTATCATCATATAGTTGTACATTCAACATTTTGGACATTTTCATAACTCCAAGAAATAAAAATGAAAAAAAAAGGATAAAAATAAAAATAAAAGTACCAAGGAACACCCCAAATATCTCATCATCTCATACTCCCCCCACATTATTCATTTGCATTTTGTTCCCCATTTTCTATTCATCTGTCCATACACTGGATAAGGCGAGTGTAAGCCACAGTGTTTTCACAATCAAACACTAAAACCATATAAGCTATATAGTCATACAATCGTCTTTAAGAATCAAAGATACTGGATTGAAGTTCAACAGTTTCAGGTATTTCCTTCTAGCTATTCTAATACGCTAATAACTAAAACAGGATAGCTATATAATACATAAGAATAACCTTCAGAATGACCTCTCAACTCTATTTGAAATCTCTCAGCCACTGAAACTTCATAAACTTTATTTTGTTTCATTTCTCTTCCCCCTTTTGGTCAAGAAGTCTTTCTCAATCCCATGATGCCAGGTCCAGGCTCATCCCTGGAGTCATGTCCCATGTTGCCAGGGAGAATTACACCCCTGGGAGTCATATCCCATGTAGGGGGGAGGGCAGTGAGTTTACCTACCGCGTTGGCTTAGAGAGAGGCCACATCTGAGCAATGAAAGAGGTTCTCTGGGGGTGACTCAGGCACAGTTATAAGTAGGCTTAGCCTCTCCTTTGCAGTAACAAGCTTCATAAGGGCAAGCTCCAGGATCAAGGTCTTGACCTACTACAATGTTAGTCCCCAGTGCTTGTGAAAATATCAGGAATTCTCCGTGTGGGGAAGTTCAATATTTCCAATTTTTCCCCAGTCCCTCAAGGGGGCTTTGCAAATACATTTTTATTCTCTGCCCAAATTACTGTGAGATGTATTGTGGCTTCATGATGACTTGTACAAACCTACAGGATCTCACTGCCTTTTCAGTGTTCCATATAATTACAGTGTTTGAATAAATTGACCATACAAGTTAAATTATATAGCAAGCTACAGAAAATACAGATTTTACACCAAATAAATATTTCTTCCTTTGGTCTCACATAGAAGTTGATGTTTTAAAACACAGTCAATATCTTTCTTTCCCCTTTAGAATGGTTTACCTTGGTCCTAACCAAGACCATTTTGTTTCTATCTCTTATTAAAGTCTGATCTCTTTTTTCAGCTTCTTTAACATTTGCTGTTTGGGGTAATGCTGACATTCATAGCTGCCGAACTCTAGCTCTGAGTCTCAGGTGTCACTCAGGTACCCGAAGTTCTAGGGACTGACCAGATTATACACAAACAGCTCATCATCTCAGAATTTGGAAATAAACATTGCACCTCATGAATAGATGTGACTGCTGTAAGAGCTGACAATCTAGGAACCTTTACCATTAGCCTTTCTCTGATGCCCTGTGCTCCAGATTCAATTCTCAGAATTTGCACATTATAGTTAGTCCATATTTGTGAGGTATTATAATGTTAATCTTTTGATTCTGGCTTATTTCACTCAACATACTATCCTCAAGGCCCATTCACCTAGTTGCATACCTCACACATTCATTTCTTCTTGCCACTGCTCAATATTCCATTGAATGTATACACCACAGTTCACCATTCCATGTGTCATTCGATGTACCCTCAGGTCACCCCCATCTGTTGTGAATTGTGAATACTGCCACCATAAACACCAGTGTGCAATGTCCATTCATGTCCCTGCTCTCAGTTTTTCCAAGTATATACCCAATAATGGGGTTGCAGAACCATGCGGCGACTCAATATTTAGCTTCTTGTGGAACCACCACACTGCCCTCCAGATGGACTGCACCATTCTATTTCCCTACCAATAGAGAAGAGGTAAAACCTTCTCTCCATGTTTTCTCCAGCATTTGTATCCCTCTGTTTATTTTTTAAACAGTTTTATTCACACACATACAATCCATTCTAAGTAAACACTCAATGATTCTTGGTATAGTCACCTAGTTATGCATTCACCTCCACAACCTGTGTGAGGATATTTCCATTTTTTCCACAAAGAAAGAGGAAATGGAGAAAAAAAAAAGAAGAAGAAAAATATAAAAGACAGAAGAAAAAGAAAAAGAAAGTAAAATACAATGAAAAGGTCAGACATCATCACCACCACCAAGAATCCCATATCACTCCCTTATAGACATTTAGCTTTGGTATTTTGCCTTGGTTACAATTAATGGAAGCATCTTACAATGTTACCATTAACTATAGACTCTAGTTTGCATTGATTGTATTTTTCCCTTGTACCATCCAATTTTCAACATCTTGCAGTAACGACATTCATTTGTTTTCCCTCTTTTAAAAACATTATTATATTTGTACATTTAATCACCATCATGGACCACTCTAGGTTTCACTAAGTTATACAATCCCAATCTTTATCTTCTATCTTTCCTTCTGGTGTCATACATGCCACTAGCCTTCCTCTTTCAGCCACACTCACATTCATCTTTGTTCAGATTACTTACAATATTGTGCTACCATCACACAGTATTACGCTTTCCATTTCTGGATCTCTACAATCAATCCTGTTTACCCTTATGTACTCCTTCAGCATCAAATGCCCAGATTCTAACTTCTTTCTATCTCCTGATAACCTGTGTTCTCAACTTCAACTCTCAAATTTCACTCATCAATGTTAGTTAATATTAGTTAGTCCATAAAGTACCTGTCCTTTTGTTTCTGGTTAATTTCACTCTATGTACTGTCTACTGCCTACCATTTTGACTTTTGGAATTTATATGTCATATTTTATTTTATTTTATCTTATTTTATTTTACCCCCCCACCTTTACTTTCACTGATAGTCTTCACTTCTACTCTCTTCTCCAACCTCTCTCTCCTGTCTTTTCCTATCTGCCTGTATTGCTCCCTTTACTATTTCTTGTAGAGCAGGTATCTTGTTCATACAGTGTTTGTTTGTCTGAAAATATTTTAAACTCTCCCTCATTTTTGAAGGACACTTTTGCTGGATATAGACTTTTTGGTTGTCAGTTTTTGTCTCTCTGTATCTTAAATATATCATGCCTCTACCTTCTCGCCTCCAGGGTTTCTACTGAGAAATCTGTACATAGTCTTATTGAGCTTCCTTTGTACATGTTGGATTGCTTCTCTCTTGCTGCTTTCAGGATTCTCTCTTTGTCTTTGACATTTGATAACATGATTATAAAGTGTCTTGCAGTAGGTCCATTCAGATCTATTCTGTTTGGGGTACGCTGCGCTTCTTGAATCTGGAATTTTATGTCTTTCATAAGAGATGGAAAATTTTCAGTGATTATTTCCTCCATTATTGTTTCTGCCCCTTTTCCCTTCTCTTTTCCTTCTGGGACACGTACATTCATGCACTTCATGTTGTCATTCACTTCCCTGAGACCCTGCTCATATTTTTTCCATTCTTTTCTGTATCTGTCCTTTTTTGTGTAGGATGTCAGATGTCCTGTCCTCTAGTTCCTGAACCCTTTCTTCTACCTCTTCAAATCTGCTGTTGTATTTCTCCATCGTGTTTTTCATCTCTTCTATTTTGCCTTTCACTCCCTTAAGTTCTGCCAACTGTTTTTTCAAACTTTCAAGTTCTTCCTTATGTTCACCCAATGTCTTCTTCATGTCCTTCATCTCTTTCACCATATGATTTAGCTAACATATTTGTTTGAAGATCTTTAGTTAGTTGTTTCAACTCCTGTATCTCATTTGAAGTGTAAGTTTGTTCCTTTGGGCCATATCTTTGTTTATTTCTGGTGTGATTCATAATGTTTTGTTGTCTAGACATCCTGTTTCCTTGATTAGCCCAATCAGATTTTCCTGGACAAGACGGTCCCAATTCTCAAAAGAGAGTGTAATCAGTATCAAGTTTCCCTGAGGATGAGACCCAGAAAGTTGTCAGTCTTTCCTGTGAGGCCTGTGCTTTTCCTATCCTGCCCAGCAGGTGGTGCTTCTCAGTCCGCAGCTCTCCACCATCATAAAGAGATGTGTTGTCTTTAATTCTCAGTAGATGCTATCCCTGACAGGGGCTGAGAGTCTCAGAAGCCAAGCTTAAGATGCTTCTGTTTTGTTTTCTTTTTCCCCAGGCTCTAGGGTCTGAGTTCTCTGAGGGAGAGCAGCCACTTGAGCTGGGCCCTACCTCCCCCTTTTCTTATGGAAGATAAGCACTTTAGGGTTTATCTCCTACATTTGACTTCTTCCTTTGTCTCTCTGTCTTAACTCCACCCTTGCCTGGGTCAGCCCTGACAAATAAAAAATGCCTGAGGCTTTATCTAATGAGTTACTTAGAATGAGATGGGGAAAAAATGGAAAAAAGAAATCCTCTTTTCAGAGCCAGTTTCCACCTCCCCACCTCTGCCAGTTACCAGTCAAGAACCAAAGTTGGTGCACAGTGATTTTTTTCTTGGCATACAGCCCTTTTTCAGTATTCTGAAATCAGCTGACTCCAATAGCCTCTGTTTTTATTTATTTATGTATTTCTTTTTTCATTGCCCTGCCTCCTTTCTGCCAAGAGAAACCTCCAGGTTCCTTTCTTGCTTGCTCTGGGTTTATTTGTGCTCAAAGGTTGCATTCAGTAGTCCAAATTTGTTAACTAAAACCACATTTGGAGCTTGGTTGAGCTTCCTTCCCTTCCTCCTAGTAGACTGCTTCTTTTTCCTACAGGGAAGTGTTTCAACTCAGCCTACCGTGCCAGTGGGAGAGGGGCACCAGCTCTGCATTTTGGGGAACTTTACTTACAGTTCTTATGCTGCAGTCTCAGCCATTCCACCCATTCCTGGCTAATGTATGATGTGTTTCCAGTCACAGTTGTCCCCCAACTGTTGTTCTAGACTATTTCCTAGTTGTTCCTGGCTATGTGCTAGTTGTTGCAGAGAACTAACTGAATTCCACATCTCCCTATGACACCATCTTGCCCTGCCTCTGTCTTGGTTGGTTTTTGTTGTTGTTGTTGTTTGTTTTTGTTTGTTTGTTTGTTTTGTTTTGTTTTGTTTTGTTGCTATGTTCATCTCTATCTGCCTTTACTTTCTGAAATCTCAGTGATGAAATAGGTGAGGAAAAACTACTGTTTCCGCTAGAATTATATCCTGTTGCTTGGACACAAAACCTGTGAATTCAATTATATATGGTAAACCTAGTGCTGAAGCATTTTTTTTGACTGAAATTTTATTATGGTCTCTCCAACCTCAAAGGTCCATGATTGTGCTAAAAGCGCTGGGCCAAAAGACAATCTGAGTTTACCTGAATATACTAGTGAAGATGATTGATCCACTTACTGGGAATTTAAGTTTGAATTCCCAATTCTTTGTCCCCAAGGAGTTAAGACGTCTGACATCTGGGGTCAATTCAATCTATCAATCCAATGTGTCAATCCAATTGTCCTTCCCAAGATGAACAGTTACTCTTTCCTCATCCATTCTCCCTCTTGCTGCCCTCTCTTCTCATCCCCACCCCGCCTCCTATAAATCTAGTCTATTTGTTCTCCAAGCATTCACCGTCTTGTTTATATTTGCAGTGGTTATTCAGAGTTATCTTATTATTGAAATATTTTTGCACTAAATAAATAAATGTGTAAGAAAATTAGTAGCTGTATTTAATTTGACAGAAGAGGATTGCTCATAATCAAATGCTTGTTTAGAGGCACAAAAAATGATGACATGGATTGAGAGTCCTAGAACCAAACAAAGTCACATATTGGCCAATGAGCCAGAAATGAAACAGAGGGACTCAACAGTGGTTTAAAATAATGGCTTTCTTGATTCTGCTACAGTTCTTAAGCCACTGCTGATGATTGTTCATATGAATAACTCTAGAATCCATGACATAATATATGACTTTTTGTTTCATGCTTTTGTCCTGACTCGACTACTACTATTTTATTTGCACAAATTTTGGGGTGTCTCTATATGGTTTAATTTCTGCATCAGTAAAATTTGAGTCCATTATTATCTTTATGAAACTTAGAACTGTTGAGATAATGGATGTGAAAGTCCTTTGAATGTTATAAAATTCTAAGTATCTGATCAACTTATATCTTCAGTAGTCAAGAATTTTGCAGAAATGTGGTACCAGGTAGTCGGATAAAGGGTGCCAAAGAGTTTTCTAAAGAAGTATGTAACATACTAGCTAGTATCAATATTTTATAATGAAAATTTAGGCATAAATAGACTTACCAAATCTCCATTGGAAGTGCCATAACATTTTTGCCAAATATATTAGTAAAAAAATTTCTGTATTGTGTATTGAATACATTCTTCAACTAAATAACATCTAAAAAGTTGTGTTTTCAAATATTGTTTTCTTTGTACCACTTTATAATATATAAATATGCAACTGTGGGGGATGACATAAAATTAGCATTTTGAGATGTGGGATTAAGGATAGTTTGGGTACATCTGTAAATATAATAGCAATCAACAAATATTACTTAAAAATTGTCCTCACAGCCAGGAATGCCAGCATCTTAAGCTAAGGGCAGATAATGCTACTTAAGTAAAATTTTGCTTTTGGCGCTATTCTGAAATGAAAACTTTTCATTTTAATCCCTCAATTAGCATGATTAATACTTCACTTTTAATTGATCATCATCATAACTCATCATTAAATTATCAAATTGAGCTCTCCTTGCGAAAGGCACTCCACAAAATGTAATAATGAATAAGAACCCTGTCACTTTTCTATTTTACCACATAATTGTGAGTGAGGCATCTATCTGTAGACTTTTGTTCTCCATCTGTATTTATTGCTAAGGTGAATAATTTATCCTACCTCCCATCCTGAAAATGCTACAATGAAGAAGAGATTTCAGAGAAACCAAGCCAGCTGGCAGCCTCTGAGATAGCTATCTAGAAATTAGACATTTTCCCCCATCTCTGCCCTGCAGATACCTAGCAATGTGGATGTAAAGAATTCTCCCCTGAAATACACAGAACACATTCTGTACAGAGAACTTAAAGGGAAGCATCCATGGCAAAAGGAATCCCCAGTTATTCTTCCTGAGTTTCTGCCTCCCTTTACATTTCTCTCATTCTTACCTTCTTTGACACTGCTGGAAATGTTTTGAAATTACAATGTAGCAATATAACAGTAGATTAAATACATGGGAATAATAACAAGCATCATTTCCTCAAAAAGAAAGAAGCATCTTCACTCATTACAGAGTCCAGGGATAAGCAACCCTGGTTTTCTCCGAGCAGCTGCCATCCCCACAAAACCCTCATTTCCATGGTGTTCTGCTCTTGGAAAAACCTTCCCCACCATTAGGACTGATACAGAAGAAAAAAAAAATAAACAGCTACAGAGGAATAATTATTTCTAAAGTATATGTGGGTGGTCCATGTAAAAAACAATAAGGTATAAAATGAAGCTCTTTTCAAATGGGCCACCCTGCATATAAACATGAGTATATATATATATACCTGTGTATATAATTAGATGTAATTGAAATAATATGGAACCTACAGGAGAGATGATATGTTTTTGAAGGGCTTTCAGGTTCTTTTTTCTAAAATGAATTTAATTTCATAAGAAACAGAAGGCTTTGTGAAATGCATATCACAAAGGATACACAGTCCCCAACCTCCACATTTACCTATTCAGCCAATTCTTGCTTCTGTGTATATACATTCACACATACTCATTCATACATATTCCACTCAAAAATTATTCCAGAAGCATTTCATTAGTGTTTTTAATCTTAAGGTATATGGGAACATAGATTTTTTTAAAAACCAAAAACAGTTTTAAGGTATAAAAACATAAAGAGTTTTATCATTTCCCTAGGCAGTAAATGTCACCAGACCTTCATATGCATCCCACACTCTACCTAAGGATTTTGTTGTTGTTTTGTTTGATTGTTTTGGTATGAGTGGCAATGAGATTCTTTTGGAACCCCAACAAAAGATATTCTGAGTTTAACACTATGACCTCCACATCCATACTCCTTTTTGCCACAAACTTTTGGTTTTTCACACCATTTCTTATTTCTCTTCTTGTTTTCCACCTACTGAAAAACGGTTGTTGTACCATCATCTGTGATTCCACAGATAGTGCTTTTTTAAAAAAAAGACACAATAGTGAATGTTTCTGTGTGATAAAACCATGTGGAATAAGGTGAAAAGGTATGCCTTGTTAGAATTAAATCTAAGTTCTGTTCTGTAGGAGATTCACTTCAGGTAAATTACTTACTTGCACCTTGCTTTTTCATCTGTAAAACGAAGATAGAGCTTTCCACTAATTCACATTTCATTGATTTACTTCTGTTTGAGAAATCCAGATTGAGTTACTAGTTTTCTACTATCTCTATTGTTAAAAAACATTTGCTCCAAGCTGTTTTTTGCTTGTTAATTTAAAAAAAAAATTATATTCATATGGTACTTGACATTTTTAGGTGTATTATCTGCCTTCCAATTTCATTAGATGCAGTCAAGTTTATAGGGAATGTATCTGGAGCACTCCACTAGACAATTTTCATTTTTTTGTTTGTTTCTTTTCGTCATGATTTGGGAGGAGAATATAAAGAAATTAGAACACTTAATAGCAATTACTTATAGTCAGCTTAATAGTATAAATTTTAAGATCTTTCATGAAAATTGGAAATTGACTTCCTCAGTAAGTTAAATGTCAACGCTGACGAAATGAAGTTTATCACTGAAATCATAACTTCATTTACAAGGCAGTAAGGGAAATACAGAATTTCTTGGGTTTTTCTCAAAATACAATTTGACCATTTTGTGTCTCCTCATCTCTCATCTCTTTCTGAGACTAACAGTTTCCCTTTTTGGAAGCTTAACTCAGGTGAAGTTCTAATGATGTTTATTTGATCAGTGAATGGCCCTTGAAAATTAAAGGCAGTGCTTTAGGTTGCTATTTAATTTTCCCTAAAGGTCTTTTATGTCTCACATTGTGGCTATGCTTGGTGAGTCTGTTGATATGAATAAAGGACATTTAAAAAAAATGCATTGTGTGTGTGTGATAGTTACAGTGCCAACATTGTCATTATTTTAAGGAATAATAACTTGGAGAAAATACAAATAGATTTTTGATTGGTTATTGAATAAGAAATTAATTTGGAAGAAATTGTTATTCGTGTTCATTCTCCCAATAGTATTAGGAAGGAACAGATTTATAGCAGGAGATAAAAGGTACAATTGCACAATATGCATTTTTCATAATCAATAATGTAGTTATAATTAGACATGACAATTCTTGAATCCTCAAATCTGTGTAATATATTTATGAATTGTAAGTACGTATATACTGTCCAGGGATAAAAAAAAAATAAAAAGAGAATGCATGCTCATTTGTTCACATTCAGAAAAAAATATATATCTGTATCTATATATATGCACAAACATATATAGCAAATATACATCATATTCCTTCCCACTGAACAGCAATTCATTTTTTTTCTATTCATCAAACTTCATCACTTTTAGGTTTTTCAATCACAAAAGTTGTACAGGCAGAAAATAATCAACAGTTTTACTCCAGAATTGTGCAAATGTTTTCATGCCACCCTGTTATTAACAGTAATGACCTCAGCACAATGCATTTCCAGGGGAATTAATGACTGGGGTTAATGGCCCAAGGCAAAACCAGCCAGTCATGAATCCCCAAGAAATGCCCTGTGCTTTGATTATTATTGCTTCATTACAACATAAAAATAATCAGCAACAATTATAGTTGGAAATATGGAAACAGATCAGCCTTGAAAATTAACTCTTTCATGCTTGAAGTTGCTGAATAGTCCATTGCTTCCAGTGAATTTAGTATAAACTATCCTGAGACCAGAAGAATTGATACAAATGGCACTGAATCATAATGTGATCCTGAGTGGCCAATATTCCAATTAAAATCAGAGACATGGCTGGCTAAGCAAAGAAAGTGAAATGAGCCTGTGCAAATAAAACATCAAACAAGTCAACCTGAACTAAGAATTTTTAAAGAGGTATTTATTGACATGTTCAAAAAATGAAAAAGTTGATTCTGCAATAATGCCCATATTCTGATGAATTACAGGAAAATATTAGTAGGGAAGCAAAAAGAATCTAATCAGGAAAAAAACTTGAAATAAATTCTACTTATTCCTAAATTTGATTAAACTTTTAGGTTAAAAGGCAACAATAAATGCATTTTTACATGGTATATCAACTTTCAAATTATTCTGCATTTAAACATAATATAAATCTTTTCCAGAGCAATACATAAGTTGTTAAATTAAAGGATGCCTAGGAAAATTCTCAAAATTGGACCTATGTAATCTTTTACTGGAGTCCTTTATGAGAGGATAAAGGACAGAGAAAAAGCCCAGAGAAGTTTGGAGAGAGCTTAGAGAGATTACAAAAAAAAAAAAAAAAAAAAAAAAAATAGCCCCAGAGATGCTAAGAGAGGACCTACCCGAGCTCAGAGAGGAAGCCACTGGAACCAGAAGATGAAAACAATGAGAACTGGGAGTGAGAGACCAGCAGACACCAACCATGTGCCTTACTATCTGACAAGGGAACCCTGGATGCCAGCAGCCTGTCTTCAGAGTCCAGGTATTATCCTGCTGATGCCTTAATTGGAACATTTTCAATACCTTAGAACTGCAAATTTTACTTATAAATCCCCATTGTAAAAAGCCATGCATTTCTTGTTTATTGCATTCCCCAGCTTTAGAAAACTGAAACAAAGACTTTCTGAGAAAAACAAAAACAGAAAATTCAATCCCAGTAGTCCTGCACTCCAAAAATATTGTTAAAGGACTTTTCTAAGGTAGAAGGATCATAATATCAGACAGTAACTTGAATCTATACAAAAAATGAGGAGGACTGGAAAAGTAAGTGAAGGTAATAGCTCACTTTTATTTTAGATTTCTATTGCTCTAAAAAATAACTGTCTAAAGTAAAAATAGTAGTAATTCCTTGTGTGTCTCTAGCATGTGCAAAATTAAAATGTATTAAAATAGTAGTTTGAAAGATAGGAGAAAGTAACCAGAAATACCTGTTGTAAAATTATTTGAAAGTTGACTTTGTAATTAACAATGTACAATATGGACACTAGGACAACTACTTAAATTTTTTAAAAGAGGCATAAATAACAGGCCAGTAACAGAGATTAAATGGAATCATAAAATTGCTCAATTAACATAAAAAGGCATAAAAGAGGAAAAATCTAAGCAAAGAACTTATTAAAAAAAATTGCCAGATAAGTATCTATCAAAATAGCCAAGTCAGATTCAAGATTAATTAGTTGTATATATTATGTCCCCCAGAAAAAGCCATATTCTTTAATGCAATCTTGTAGGTGCAGAAGTATTAGTATTGATTAGGTTGGTATCTTTGGATTAGGTTGTTGCCGTGGAAATGTGACCCACCAAACTGTGCGAAATAACTTTGATTAGACTATTTCCATTGAAGTGTGGCCTAACCCTTTCAGGGAGTGTCTTGATTGATTTACTGCAGTACTTTAAAAAGAGCCATGCAGGCCCAGATGCTGGCTGCAGCTGAGACAGACACTTTGAAGGCAGCTGTTGAAAGCTGATACTGACATTTTGGAGAAAGCCATTTTGAGATGCAACCTAGAAACAAGCAGACACTAGCCACTTGCCTTGCCAGCTAGCAGAGGTTTTCTGAACGCTAGTGGCCTTTCTCCAGTGAAGGTATCCTATTGCTGATGCCTACCTTGGACACTTAATGGCCTTAAGACTGTAACTTTTTGTAAGCAAATAAACCCCCTTTATAAAAGCCAATACATTTCTGTATTTTGCATTCTGGCCACATTAGCAAACTGGAACAACTAGGGATGCAGGCATGGAATTAAAAGTGGCAAATGGATTTGAGAATTGCTATGGAAATCAAATCAGCTAACCTGACAAGTGATTGGATATGGAGGTGAATAGCACTCAAATGATGAATGGAAATACTGACATCAAAACGTAGATATTCTGAACAAAGGGAGGATTAAAAATTGGCAGAACAGGAAGGTGCTGAGTTAGGTTTAAACATAATGACATTTCAAAATGCCCAACAGTGTACGTATGACCACTTGTTCAGTAGATAATTGGACAGTGCTAATTTGAGACAAGATTGAACTAGGGAAGAGACTTGTATATATCTATAAAAAAATGAAATGAATTTATTTCAGATAAATTATTGCAGAATTTTAGGGTACGGATAGGGAAGAAATTAATGTCAAAAAAAAGTCTTGATTAACACTTATATTTAGAGAATATAAGGAGAGAAAAAGGGCATCAAAGGAGGTGTCAAAAACTCAATATGTAAGTAATCAGAGAGAAATGAGAAACTTTTGACATAAAAGCCCAGGGAAGAGAAAGTTTTGTTTTGTTTTTGTGTTTAAGTAAATTTAACTATGTCAAATGCTGATCTTGGGTGGCAGGGGAAAATACAGGAAAAGACTATTGGACTTCTTGATAAAGACACTGTTAGTGAATAATAGTTCAAGCAGAGTTGTGGGGCAGAAAATACATTCTCATATCTGATTTTATTAAATACACAGGTTCAATTATTTAAAAAACAGAAAATTGTTATCAAATAATAGATTTAAATCCAACTGTATCTATAATTACATAAAACGTAAGTGGTCTACACTCATCAATTAAAAGACAGAGATTATCAGGTTAAGCAAAAAAGGACCAGCCACATATAGGTTGTCTACAAGAATCTCACTTTATTATAAAGAATATAAAAATATAAATTAAAAGTAAAAGCATGGAAAAATATGCTATGCAAACACAAATCAAAATAAAGCTGGAATAACTATATTAATATCAGACAAAATAGACTTTAGGAAAAAATAACTAAAGAGAAGCAAAAAAGGATATTACATAATGATAAAGTGGTCAGTTTTCCAAGAAGGCACAACAATTCTAAATATGTATACACCTTCTCAATGGAGCTTCAAAACACGTAAAACAAAACCTGGTAAAACTGAAAGGGGAGGTTGATAAATCCCCAATTGTGGCCGAAAACTTCAACACTTCTCTCACAATAACGGATAGACTAAGTGAACAGCAAGCATATCGGAGACCTGAGCTTCACTATCAATCACTGCTTTAGTCTGCTAGACTGCTAAAATGCAATATACCAGAAATGGGTTGGCTTTTACAATTACCGCAAACTTTGTAGCTTAAAGCAACACAAATTTATCATCTTACAGTTCTATATATCAGAATTTTGACACAGATCTCACCAGGGTAAAATCAAGGTGCCAGCAGGGTGCATTTCTTTTTGGAGTTTGTAGGAGTGAATCTGTTTTCTTGCCTTTTCCATTTCTACAGCCTATCAACCTTCCTTGATTTATGTTCCTTCATCTGTTGTCAAAGCCAGTAGCATAGCATCTTCAAATCATTCTCCGGTTCTAAATCTCTGCTTCTTGTCATCATTTCTCCTTCTGCCTTGTCCATCTGCCTCCTTTTTTGCAAGAACCTTGTGATTACATTGGCCCACCCAGGCAGTTCAGGAAAATCTCCCCACCTCTAGATTCTTAATAACCAATCACATTTGCAAAATCCCTTTTGCCATGTAAGGAACATGTTCAAGGGTTCTGGGGATCAGGACATGGACATCTTTGGGGGACATTATTCAGGCTACTGCAGCCAGATTCAAACTCCGCTGGCCACACCAAGGGAAAAAATCCACCCATTGTGCCAGTCTTGATCGTATAAGATTGTACTCAATGTATGCCCAGTTACTGCCTGATAATGGATTTCAAATTGTCTTCTGCAACACTGCAGCCTAATACAGAGTTGTGCTTGCCAGAATATCAGCCAATTAGAGATTCCTTTATTATGTATGAGAAAGGCCTAAGGACATAAGAGATGAGCTTCCTTTGGAGAATTGCCTGTTAGGATGCAGTCTCCTGATACCTTCTGTATGCCTTACCAAAAGGCAGTTGAAGTTTTGCTTGGTTGTAATATCCCTGAGTAGGTAAATGTCGTAGTCAAGGACAAAAACAACAAGAAAAGCAAAAAACAATTTCTGCTTTTCCAAAATTATAAAAAGAATGTAACTTCTCAGTCTCTCCCCTCATTAGATATTCCAAAAATATCAGAAAAATGAGACATTAGACAAGTCGAGAGGGAATAAAATTAAGAAGAAATTTTATAATGGAAGATGTAAAGGTAGCTGAGAACAATTAGTCCCTGCAAGGCATTTTGCTCTATTATTTTAAGACACATTAAATGTGATTATCTTAGAGTGACATTACCTATTTCATCACTTTTCTTAAGTGTGAAGTAACACTTAATCTTATTTGCTGAGAGCATTACTAAAATTTCTGTTTTTCCCACAGTTTCATTTCAAGTTTGTATCACCAGAAAAGTCTGCCATTATGCGGTTTAAGAAAAAATGACCCCCTCCCTCAATAATATCAGTAAAAGTGGAAAAGTATCCCAGTAAGGCAGAAATACTCACTTTCACTCTCCTTAATATAAAGAACTAACAGAATATGTCAGGGCTTTTTTTGTTTGGTTGGGTTTTTTTGTTTGTTTGTTTGTTTTGTCTTTTTGTTTTTGGTATGTTTACTGTTAGCTGTGCTCATTTACCCTCTATCAAAAATAAATACTTCAGTTGTTTAGGTCTTAATAAAATCTTATCTGCTTTAACAAAAAAGATATTCACTATATATGACTGCCTTTTTTTCTTTATAAACATATTCCTACTTCCCTTTCAAGTGCATATCTGTTCTGAAATTATTATTGTCTGCAATTATTTACTTCTGCTCACACTCTGCACACACACACACACACACATCCACAGAATACATTTTAGTTGTAAAATTAATTAACAAAGGATAGCTGAGTTCCTCAAGCAATCAGGCAACAAATAATTTTTGAGCTACACTTGGAAAAGAAATGCAGATAGTAATTCTTGTCCACTTAAGTCTCAGGATTTAATTGGAGAGACATGTTTAGTATACGTAAACACAAAGAAAGTAAATATGCGTGTAATCTCTGATACTGACCAATAGATGCATCGAGTTTCTATGTGAAGGAATATCACATGGGTTACTATTCACGATTTTTCTCTGATGCCGTGGGAAGAGAGGTTCATTTGCTTGGTGAATCTTCCTGGTGGCAGGGAGCATAACTTCTGGGCAGCTCTCTGTCAGCCTGTAAGGTATGAGTGTCCAAATCTGAGCTGAAATAATGTCAAACTCACGGCAGCCTTAGATCTAGGTTGGCATTTTCCGTCAATAAAGATGATATTTCAAGCTCCATTTGTCTCATTTGGTTCCAAACTTGAGTGAGAAGGAGAAATACTAATTTTTGTCACTCTAAAATAACAATTTTGACTATAAATGCAAAGAGAAGCAAGAGAAGCTGAACCAGGTAAGCAAAGTTAAGAAGAAAGAAATTCTAAGTGTGGAAATGGCATGAGAGGGGATAATAGCTTCAGAGGTAGAAATGAAAGTGATATGTCTGCATCAGTAAGGAAACTGACCCAGCTCTGGTGAATAACTATGGGACATTTAGAAGATTTGATCTTATAAATATGAAAGCCTTGAAAGCTAGACCAAGCAATTTGGTCTTGATATGACGGGCAATAGGGAAGTATTTCATACCCTGGAGAAACAGAATGAAATGATGAACTAGTTTTTAAAAGATGATTCAGACAGTGATGTCAAGGAGTTAGGGTGGGTTGAAGTGGGACATGGGCAGATTGACTAAAGACCAAAAATGCCATCCAGAAAATATACAGAATAGTGGACTTGAACAATCAGAGTGAAATGGAAAGAGAGAGCTGATTATACAAAATTGCCCATTTTTCTTGGGAAAATTTCTCCATGAACAGATAACCTTTAAAAGAGCAGAAAAGATTAGGCATATGGACTTTGTCTTTGGAAAATAATTTTAATCATTTGGAAAGATGATTAGATTGCAGTTATGCTGATTTGCAGCTTTGATTACCAAGCATTAATTTGGAGAAAATGGAATTTAAAAACTTAAATGGGTTTTTGAGAGACTTCAGATCTCACTTTATAGATAAGGAAACCGAGTATTAAAGTGAATTTGTTCAGGTTACATAATCTGTGTGCAGCTGGGACTAGACCAGACGTATTAACTTCTGTGTCAGTTCCCTGTCCACTAAGCCTCAGTGCGATGAACTTATTATTGTAAACCCCATCTTCTGGGACAGAATTAAATAATCTAATTGGTAGTGCATAACCTGAATAGATTACCCTTTAGGATACCATACAGGAAGTGCTCAGTGTAATCAGAAGCAATGTCAATGACATATTGTGATTCACAATGCACAAATAACAGATTGATTTTTATTTCCCACAGAATAGTCCTTGCTGCCTTAACAGCTTCATATTTGTTCTTTCATTTGAAAGGCCTGCATTTTTTTTATCCAGAGAGGAATTTGATCGAGGGCAGCAAGGCAGAGAGCTATGGCAGTGGTCTGTGGCTTTTGAGAGGTCTCACAAATGATGCACAAGCCCAGGTTTAGCTAATGGGAGTTTCATCAGTAACAGCAATGGAAATACCCCATACGTAGCTGGAACGAAAGAGTGTAAACATATTTGTACAATGTTTCTAGACCCCCACACAGCAGTATATGGAATTGCAAACATCATCCAGAAAGCTGCAGCTCCTTTTAGTCACTCCACAAAGGGCTGCTGTGTCTTCGGTTTCAGTGAACAAACAATTTGCTATGTGAACAGCTGAAGCAAGCTGTGTCAACGAGACAGGATTTGAATTATGACATGCTGCTGTGTCTATGAAAGCAGAAGAGGGGAGTACATGATTACGGCCTAGAGCATGTGGTTAGGAAAGGAGTAATGGTAGCTCTCCAGCATCAGTTAGTTGTTGATGGAAAACATCTGCTTCCTTGCCTGTCCCCTTGAAAGATTCTCTTGGGAAATAGGCCCCTCCGAAGCAGGTCAGTTGTCTCACAGACTTCTGAAGCAATTTTGAATCTGTTGAGAAATCATTAAAAAATAGAATGAATAACATGCTTGATGGAATAAAAGGGGATGTGATAAAGAAATGTGAAAGCTTACTGCATTCCCAGGCTTAAAATATCATCTGTGCTTTAGCTCCTAATTTTCACACTTCACAGTTGCTAATGGATCTCAGCGGAACTAAAGTAAGACTGTTGACAGAAAAAGATGTCTTTTTGTCATCTCTGTCATGTTTCTTTTCTTATTCTCTTATAGAAAGCTCTTATTTGCCTCTAAGTCCCTTGATATCAGTGAGGTTGCTTTTCTTTTCTTTCTCTAACTTAAGATCTCCTCTTCTTCTTTTTAAAAAAAAAGTCTTCAGCAGCCGACAGAAGGGTGTAGATAATAAAGGATGGTGGATATAAACAGCTCCCCATGTCTGGATTGCTGTGAAAGTCACTGGAAACAAAACACGGCAGAGGAGCTGGTGATGTGCCCCAGTACCAGGAGCTTGAGGCAACTGTTCCAGGTGTTGGAAGATCCCACAGCCCCCCCACATCTGGGACATTTCCAAACAAAACAAACATTTATTCAGGCCTCTTAAGATTCTTAACCGGGGTTGGGAAAAGAAAATGCAAGCTGATTCACTAATAACACAAATAAGCAGTTAACAGGAAATAGAAAGAAAATTCACTCTTTTAAAGCTCTGATGACATTCCATAATGATATCAACTTTTCTAAGAAAAAGATGGATTCCCGGGATTTCTCAGCTGACTTTAAACCCTGAAAAAGTTTTAAATTCTTTTCTTCATCCATTATATTTCCCTTTAGGAGTCTGGAATTAGGTATTCAGATATACTGATAAATCTCATTGTCTTTGAAGGATTTTGACCTAATAATTCTATGGCCAATCTATATTATATGTTTATGTATATACATATTTACCCCTTCAGGAATATTTCTAGCTGATGCAGTAAAATATAACATAAATACCTCTTTGACCCATATTTTTTTGCTGATATGATTTTCTACACTTGATCTTAGCCAAAAGACTGAGAAGCAATTACATGATTTTCTTATCCTGTGAATTTCTCTCAAATTTTTTTTTCTCCACTTTAAGGTGCACAAAATAGTACTATTGGAAGTTTTTATATAACTTATTTTAATCATATTTCCTTTTGATATTTTTCACAACACTATGATGTAATATTCTATTTAAAGACATCTGATAATGAAACACCAATAATTTATCCCAAACTATACTATCATATTTCCATATGCTCTAATTTCTCAGAGCATTATGCTTGATCATTGGTACTTGTCATATGAGATAAAAAAATTTCCAGTACATCTTGATAGTTTCTCATTATCAGTCACTGGGTCCTACAATTTCTTTATGTACTAATGCAAACTTAAATTTTTATTTTGTGGAACTTTGCAGGTTGTGATGACACCTTTGAGCAGCAAGAACAGGCTGGAAAATGCATTCATTGCTGACAAACAGTAATAGAAGATAAGGATCTAGTTCAGAATACAGACTTAAAGTTTGCTAGAATATTTATATTTAAATAAGGAGAACATATTTGTTCAGCCAATTTGAAGTCTTTTCATTTAAAACAATTATCCCACAAGTATTTAGAACCTTCCAGGTTCAATGGAAGGATTATAGATGTCTCAAACAGAGCTATTTTCAGTTAGCTATATGACCTTGGAGATTTAACTTATCTGAACCTCAATTCTCATTTATTAAATGGATTTAATCATGGCAACTCTGAATATATGCTATTTCAGGTCCTACAAATGGGTAATTGAAATATGCTATTGCCCTTCCAGAAATGAACATATTTAATAAGGCATCTGGCAGCAGGAATTTCACAATCTGAGTAAAACAATATTTGTGACAAAGTACCATTGATAGTGCAGAAAGAAAGGAAGAGGGGAAGGGCATAATAATGGGAAAATAGTTCTTTGGTAAACTGAGACATCAATTTGGCCGTAAATAATACACAGGAATAATACTGGTAGAAGCAATACATAAGATTAACAATGGTGAAGGCAAGAAGAAAGAGCCATCAAGGCAAGGTAATCCCCACTGAGAAAGGTATGCTGACAGGGATCATCATGCTGTGTCAGGGACAGTGCAACCTGTGTGTTAAAGGGGCACCAGAAGATGGAATCCCATAAATAAGATTAATGCACAAATTTTGTTCAGTTTATAGCGAATTTTGAAAACTTTGAAGAAGAATTTAGAAATGATGTGGTGAATTGGATGGGAGCAATTTTGATTCACTGAACAGAAAGTAATCTAATTATAGCTAATCTTATATAATTGGCAAAGAAGAGGTTGAGAGCAATAGCAAGTAAGGCAGCATTTTCCTGGAGAAGGAAGTTTAAATTTTAACTTCTGCTGGCAGGGGAGTTTTGGAAGTAAGAGATGGGAAACCACAGTGAAGAAATTCATTCCTTGGACTTGTGCAATAGCAATTATAAACAGAAATAGTTCTTTCATTGGAAGAATAGTTACTGGGCTCTATGAGGAGGAGAAGAAAAGGCTTTATTGTATGCACTGAGTTTCTAGAAATGCCAGAGAGAGTTACAAATGAGATGGAATTGCTATGGCTCCCAGAAGAGGACAAAGTGGGATAGATATAGGAAACAGGATCATGAAAGAAGGACATATAGATGAACTAGGTCCCAGATACTACTAATTAAGGACTTCACCAATATCAATGTGGGAAAATATGTTGTCAACAATTGAATTATTGATTGCTATGGCCATACATAATTTATAGTTTTCTCAATTTCTATCATTCTTTATCTATAAATAACAGGCATATATATATATGTGTGTGTGTGTCATCCAAATATACAGAGAGAAAAAGCCATTAGCAAAGAGTATATATTTATTCTAAGCCATTAAATGATTTCTTCTTGCTTTTCTTTTAAGTCCTGCATTAAAAGCGGTGCTTCATTTATTCCTAGGGAAAAATATTTGAAGCAGGTAGGCCTAATTGATATGGTTAATCTCTTCTGAAAAAAGAGCAAGATGGAACTGAACTTTGAGAAGGAAATGGAGAAGGAAAACTTATTAATGAAGCAGATATTTAAAGACAAAATACAAGATAAAATGGAAACCAAGCTAATGCAGAAACCCAGAAGCCATGATCAAAGAGGAGGTTTTAAAATAGGGAGTAAGTCTATCACATTCCTTGGCAGCTCAAAGTGGAGAAAAACTTCTAGCCTTTCTGATAGCAGTTATAATTTTGGTGGGCTTAAGTAAATACCAGGTGGTTAAGAATTTAACAATTGTTGAAGAAATAGAAGTGATAAGTGTGAAAGTGTCTTCCAACTCATTAGATATAGTTGGAAATAAACACATAGCCACCACCTAGATTGTATAATTAACCTTTGTGGATACTTGCTTTATTGTATATCTTTATTCATCCCTCTATTTATTTATAAAGCCATCTTACTTTTAAAAAATATATTAAAAAATAATTGACTGGAGTACCAAGGAAAAATATTTTGCAAAGAAAGGTGATATTTGTTTTTTGAGAAAGGAGATCTGAGAAATCCTGTAGAAAGAGGGAAAGGAGCTAATGAAAAAGATACTGAAAACACAATGAAGAGGGAGGTAGTGATTGATAACATTTGCTCTTTTATTTTTTGAAGACAGGAGGAAAAGAAATCAAGCATTGAAGAATTAATCCTGGAAAAACCAAAGTCACTATTTTCCTCAGAAAAGAAAGGGGATGGGATGAGGTATTCAAAGAAATTTTAAAAGACTGGAATAAGTACAGTGGAGGACAGAGTAGGAAGAGAATGCAAGATAAATATAAGAACCGGTGAGCTATAGCTAGGGCTCTATGAGCTTAGCTACAGTGACTATTATATGCAATCAGTTCCGTGTATAGACTTCATACATCAACTTTCAACAAGATGGAGGAGAGAACAGAAGAGAACAGAGCTAGTTGTGACTAAGCACTCAGGAATGCAGTGCAGGCTAAGGGGATGAGTGATTCTAGGGTGCTGCAGGAGGAACTTTGAGATGACAGATCACTACAGGAAGCCAAACCAGAAAGGTGAGCCAATTTAATTCAGTTCAAAAAACGTTTGTGGAAGGTGTCCAGTTTCAAGGCCTGGTGCTAGGTCCCAATAAGTGAAGAAAGAAAAAGACCAGAAAAATGAGCAGGTGCTGAAGGATCAGAGGTCACAATGAGAACAAAGTCAAAGGCATAGAGCAGATGTGAAAGTGGAAAACAGAGAATATTAAAAAGCTAAGTCACAGTAAAATAATTGAAGTCCCAACTGTTGGTAAGGTCTGATATAGGGTGTTCCAGTTTGCTAATTCTGCTGTTATGCAAAATACCAGAAATGGATTGGCTTTTATAAAGGGGATTTACTAAGTTATAAATTTACAGTTCTAAGGACACACAAGTGTCCAAACTAAGGCATCAACAAGAGTTTACCTTCACTAAAAAATGGCCCATGGTATCTGGAACACCTCTGTCAGCTGGGAAGGCATGCAGCTGGCATCTGCAGGTCCTTTGCTCCCAGGTTGTGTTTCAAAGTGACTTTCTCCAAAATGTCTCTCTCAGCTGTTCTGAGCTCCTTCTGCCTGAGAGCTCTCTTAAAGGACTCCATTGGTTTAATTAAGACCCACCCTGAATGGGCAGGGTCCATATCTCCATGGAAATAATTTAATCAAATGTTTCCACCCTGATCAACAGACTAATCAGTCTTCTCCCACAAGACTGCATTAAAGAATATTGCTTTGTGGGGGACATAATATATCTAAACCGGCACGTGAGGCTTTGCCAGTTAGTGATTGTTTAACTGTAAGTCATTGCATTTGAGAAAGTCAAGGAGTGGTACACATGTGCCATATAGGTAACTGAAGAAGACCAATAAGGTATTAAGTAGAAAGGTATAAAATAGCATGAGAAAGAAAACTCGTAGATGAAATCAACAAGGTAAATCTGGGTAGCAGTATAGAGTAGCCATAGGACTGTGAGATGAAGGGATAAGGAGAATGTCATGGACTTTGGAATAGGAAGTTTTGGGCAACAACAATGGTGCAATAATATTCTAGGACCACCAATGGGAAATAAGGGATATGCTTACCTTTCCTCCTAGTTCAAAACTCAGAAGGGGCAAAGTGAGATTAATTTGTGTGAATAATACTCAAAGAAGGAATGTTATCTGAGAAATGGCAATTTTCAACAAAGAGAAGTCTAGGTACATAGAGAATTTATTTGTAAACAATATAGCCAGTAGATGAATGGAAATAGATAAAAAGATCATTTCAAGGAGGACTCTAGCTTTTAAGCTATAATAAAAATTAATAGAGATTATTAACAGAACAGCTCAGCTAAAAACATGTGATTTGTGGAAGAAATCCCAGGTAAACCTTACCATAGAGGATGGGCCATGGAAAATGGAAGAATATCAAAATATAAGAAACACATTTTTAAAAAGTAACAGGCAGATCTTGGCAGGTGATCTCACTGCACTCCCCCCTACAGGGGACCTGACTCCCGGGGTGTAAATCGCCCTGGCAACACAGGATATGACTCCCGGGGATGAGTCTGAACCCGGCATCATGGGATTGAGCACATCTTCCTGACCAAAAGGGGCAGGCAAAATGAAACAAAATAAAGCTTCAGCGGCTGAGAGATTCCAAATGCGAGAGGTCACTCTGGTGGACATTCTTACAGACTATATAGATAATACTTTTTAGGTTTTATTGTAGTGGAATAGCTAGAAGTAAATACCTGAAACTACCAAACTCCAATCCAGTAGCCTTGGCTCTTGAAGATGACTGTATGACAATGTAGATTACAAGGGGTGACAATGTGATTGTGAAAACCTTGTGGATCGCACTCCCTTTATCCAATGTATGGATGGATGAGTACATAAATGTGGACAAAAACTAAACAAAAAATAGAGTGGGGTGGGGGGGTGATTTAGGTGTTCTTTTTTATTTTTATTTTTTATTCTTATTCTGATTCTTTCTAGTATAAGGAAAATGTTCAAAAATAAATTCGGGTGATGAATGCACAACTATATGATGATACTGTGAACAGTTGATTGTACACCATGGATGACTGTATGGTATGTGAATATATCTCAATAAAACAGAATTTAAAATAAAAAAAAAAAAATTTCAAGTGACAGGAAGGAACAATTAAGTTATATGTAGTACTTTGAGAAAAAATTATCTCCCAAAAACATGGTAAGATGTAATTGTAAAATATGGATAGGGAGCTAAGAGTCTCAAGTTTTTATGTGCATAATAATTACAGGGTGCTTTGTTAAAATGGAGATTTGGGGATTCATAACTTCTGGAAACAATCTAGAAATCTGTATTTTAAATAAATATTCCCACCTAGCCCTTCCTGGTTTTGAAGTTATCTGGGGTAGCAGAGGCTATATTTAAATTCTATGCAATGCTTAGCAAATAATATTATGAATACAGTAGAAAATAAGATAATGTTTTATATTTTTAGTCCCCCCCAACATTTTATTACATAAATTCTAAAACATAGAGAAATGCTGAAAGAATTTTAGACTAAATAAACATATAGCCACCACATAGATTGTATAATTAACCTTTGTGGATACTTGCTTTATTGTATATCTTTATGCATCTTACTATTTATTTATATATCCATCTTACTTTTAAAAAATACATTAAAAAATGAATAGCAAACAATTCAGCACTGAATATTTTTGCATATAGATCATTAACTCAAGTTCAATATTTGTTTTCAATTATTTCTTTTTCAAGTAAAATTTACACACAGTGAAATGCATATATCTGAAATATACCAGATGATAAATTTTGACAAATGCATATGCCTGCATTGGCAACCACCTCTTAAGACAGAGAACATTACTGTCACCCCAGAAAGTTCCCTTATTCTCCTTCCAGTCAATTCCCAACCCCATTATCTCCCACCCTGAGATAACCATAGATTAGCCTGTTTTAGAAGTTCATGTTAATGGGATCATACAGTATGTACACTTGTTTTAAGACTTCTTTAAATCAGCATAATGTTTTGAGAGGCATCTTTGTTGTGTGCATCAGTAGTTTGTTTCTTTTAATTGCTGTGTAGTGTGGCATAGTATGAATATATTACAGATCATTCTATTGATGATGGACATCTTAGCCATTTCTGGCTTTTGACTTCCAGGACAAGCTAACAGTGTTTTTGTGGTTAGCTCCCCATTTTCAACCAACCACAAACTTCCTGATCCATTAGAATTATTCCACCAAAGTGGAAGTCTTCATTAACTGCCTGGCCAACCTGCATTTGCAGGCCTCCTACCCTTACCTCTCTCTGGGCTTCTATTTTGACCTCAACAGTGTGACTCTGAAGGGCGTGGACACTTCTTCAGATAGTTGGTGAATTAGAAACACCGGGCCCCGAACATTTCTTGAAGATGCAAAAACAGTGCAGTGGTGGCAAAAATCATCCCAAGATGAGTGGGCTAAAACTCTGGATGCCATGGAAGCTGCCATGGTCCTGGGGAAGAGCCTGAACCGGGCCCTTTTGGATCTGCATGCCTTGGGTTCTGTCAACACTGACCCTCATCTCTATGATTACCTGGAGAGCCATTTTCTGGACGGGGAGGTGAAACACCTCAAGAATATGGGTGACTACCTGACCAACCTCCACAGGTTAGCCAGCCTGCAGGCTTGGCTGTGCAGTATCTCTTTGAAAAGCTCAAGCATGCATGACTAGGAGGGCCGAAGCCCAGAGGTCATTGGGGGGCCCTTCTGCATTACCTCGATGTCCAGGCTTCTGTCTGAGCCCCTCCTTCCAGCCAGGAGGCATCTTTTTAACCAACCACCTTGTAGCTCTCTAACAAGCCACGAACTAAGTGTAAACAATAAAGTTTTTGCAGCAAATAATAATAATAATAATAAAACTTTCTGCAAACAGTCTGCAAACATGTGCCTTCATTTTTTCTTGGGGAAATATCAAGTGTGGAAGTTCTGGGTAATAGAGCAAATGCATTTTAGTTTTATAAGAAATTGCCAGATCTTTTTCAAAGATGGTTGTACCATTTTACAATATGATAAATAATGCATGAGAATTATAGTTGCTCATCAGTCTCATTAAAATTTGATGTTTTCATTCTTTTGAATTTCCATTTCCAGTGGCTGTGCAATGGTATCCCATTGTGGTTTTAATTTGCATTTTTCTGATGAATGATAACTTTGAGCACTTTCTCATGTGCTTACTGGTCATCTATATACCTTCCTTTATGTAATAACTGTTCAAATATTTTTCCCATTTTGTATAAGGTTGTTTGACATTTTATTATTGAATTGCAAGATTTTGTTATGAATTTTGGTTGCCAATCTTTTGACAGATGATGTAGTTAGTGAATATTTTCTCCCCGTCTGTGGCAGGTCTATGTTTTTCCTTGAATAAATCTTTTAAGGAGTAAAAATTTTAAGTTCTGATGAAGTTTAATTGATAAATTTTTACAATTATTCCTTTCTGTGCCGTCTATAGGAAACATTACCCTACCCCTATGTTACAAAGATATTCTCTTATGTTTTACAGATTTAACTTAGCAGTTTTCACTTTTACAATAAAATCTATGATCCAGCTTAAATTAATGTTTATGTAGGGTAAATTTGAGCTTGAGATTTTTTTTCTTTTATGTATTAGATTTCCCCATTAGATTGTTTAGGCACCTCTGTCAAAAATTAACTGAGCATATAAGTGTAAGTCTATGTTTGTGCTCTCTATTCTGTTCAATTGATCCCATCTATCCTTAGGTCAATACCACATTGTACTGACTAATGTAAGCTCACAGTAAGTCTTAAATTCAGCTAGTGTGAATCCTACAATTTGTTCTTTTTTATAGGATTGTGGTGTGTCTTCTATGCCCTTTTTCTTTCAAAATAAGTTTTGCAATCTGCTTGTAAATTTTCTACCAAAATATTCTGACAGGATCATGACTGGAATTGCATTGAATTGAGTTTTATTTGGGTAGAATTGACATCTTTACATTATTGAGATTTTAATCCATGAAAAATTGTATATCTCTGAGTTTATTTAGGATTTATTTAATTTTTGTCAGCAATATTTTGTAGTAGTCAATGTAGAGATTGTACATTTCTTTTGCCAAATTCATTCTACTATTCTGTTGTTGATGTTCCCATAATTGATATCATTTTTTTTTTTTTAATTTTCAGCTTTCTTCTCCAAATTTTTGTGGCTATAATATAAAAATACACTTAATTTTTATACTGAACTTATATCCAGTGAAACTTGCTAAATTCACTTACTAGTTCCAATATTTGTTTTACTGATATATTAATATATTCTACATTAAAAAAATCATATCATCTGTAAATAGTGTTTTACTTTCCCCTTTTTTGATCTAGTTGCCTTGAATTTCTTTTTCCTCCCTTGTTGCATTGTCTAGGATCTCCAGTAAAACACTGAATAAAATTGAAGGCACTCTGCTTTGTTTCTGATCTTATGAGAAATGTGGTCAGTCTTTGACCTGTAAGTAACATCTTAGTTGCTGATGGTCTGGATATTCCTTTCATCAGATTGAAGACGTTCCCTTCTATTCTTATTTGCTGAGAGCTTTTATGATGAATGGAAGCTGCATAGTTTAAAAGGATTTTTCTTCATCTATTGAAGTAATCATATAGTATTTATCTTTAATTTTATTACTATGGTAAGCTACACTGATTGTTATTTAAAATATTAAACCAATTTCACATCCCTAATATGATTAACTACTTGGTCATCATAATGGATTAATACATACTGGTGGATTCAATCTGCCAAAATTTGGAGAAGATCCTTTCAGCTATTGTTGTCCTATGTTTTACATCTAAAGAAGGCAGACAATACAAAGCTATGTGATTTTTATGAAGTCATAGAGAATTTAAAGAAATTGAGAGGAACAAAACACATTCTATATTTACCCTTATATTTGCAATTCCCATGCATTTCATTCCTTCCTGGAGATCTGGGTTTCAATATGTTATCATTTTCATGTATCCTGAAGAATTTCCTACAGCATTTCTTGTAGCTCAAGTCTACTGCTGATGAATTATCTTAGTTTCTGATTATCTAGAAAAGTCTAAATTTTGTTTTCATTTTTGAAAGTTATTTTCAGCAAATACAGAATTTTGGATTGACAGCTTTTTTTGTTTTTTTAAATCTCAGCACTAAGTGCCTTTCCACTATCCTATTCCTTCCATTCTTTCATGTGAAAAGTCTTCAATCTTTTGGGTCACCTATTTTAATATGTCATTTTTCTCTGGCTGCTTTTAAATTTTTCTCTTTATTTCTGATTTTCAGCAGTTTGACTATGATATTTCTAAGAGTAGCTTCTTTGTCTTTATCCTGCTTAGGGTTGACTGCAGTTCTTGAATCTTTAAATTTATTATTTTCCCTAACTTTGAGGAAATTTTTCCCATTATTTATTTAAAATTCTTTTGTCCAATTCTTTATCTCTTCTCCTTTTGTAACTCCAATTACACATCTGTTAGACTCATCCATGCTTTCCTCTGAGTATAGATTCCCATTCAATTTTTGCCTACTTTTTGCCATTTCTTCAAGAAATTCTTTTTCCAGAATTTTTAATTGTTACTATATTTTAAAGTTTAAATAAGTACATGGTAGAATAAAAGTATTCACTGTGCAATATTTTTTTATTGAATATTAAGTATGATCTGCGAAGACAAAAGCCCAAAGAAAAATGGTTAGGTTCATTTAAAGATCTTACTAAGTTTCTTTGCACTGTGACTTCAAAATTTTTAGGAAGACTTCTCTATAGAGGCATATCTGAAAAATAGGAATAATATATCACCCACCTCAAAGGACTGTATTATGATAATGTATGTAAAACTCATAGAACTGTGTCTGGAACATGCATTTCTTGATATAAATATATATTATGATCACCATTATTATTTTTTTTGAAAAGCAATACTAACCTTGTCCTTCACTAAACATTTTTTACAAGTAAAGTTGTATTTCTTTGAAATCATTGTAAAAGCCCTGTCTCCTGATAATATCTGAGCCCTTCATTTATACCTCAGTGTGAATGAATTAATCGGATTCCTTTCTAAAAGCAACTTCTCATGGGGTGGATCAGGCAAAAGAGACTAAGATGGGTTTCCACATACATCAGAATGGCAAGGACAAGAGCCAGGAGCAAAAGCCTAGTTATTTTATTTCACTGAATTTGTTCTCTTTAATGTTGCTGTATGACTCCTTAGGATATTCATTCTTCATGTAAAAACCTATCTGCCCCATACAGATTCACAGGCATAATCAACAACTACATTGCACATCATAAGAAGTGGCTAGAGTTTTATGTACAAGTGGAAAAGTTTGATCAGAATAATGAGTTGGAGGAAGGCCATCAAACTGCATGATTCATTACAAGCAAAGGACAAAGGAAAAAGAATGTGCTTTACACCAAACTTTACCCTATTCAAGTAATCTGCCAGATAAAAAAAAGCCATGGTAGACAGAGACATTAATTTCTTAGTTTAATAGTTTGAGATGAATTGTTTTAAGGAGAGTTCTGTTCAGAATCAAAGTTATTGTAAGCCTTTGTAGGCAGCATAAATAAAGGTATAGTGATTGCCTCAATGGTAATAACTGAATTCTGGCCATAGCAATGGACAAATGATCTCATGGATTGCTATCACCACATGAAAATACATTTTAAATAATAACTCTGTATTGAGTTTATTAATGAGTTTATTAATGGTAAATGGAACAAGTGATCTGAGGTTGGAGAGATTTAAAGGAATTGGCATTAAATGATCTAATCAGAGAAATAAAATTAATTTCAGATTCAAACAGCCTTGGGGTGTAGTAGCTTTTTACCATGCTGTTAGAAATTAAAGACCTAAATGAATGCTACCATTCAGCTCATTATATAAACAGCAAATATAAGTGAGAATTCTTTAAAATCATTCTTAACATTAAAGTAAAAAACGTTTATACAGATTATCATAAAAGGTACAAAAGCTTTGCAACAGTTGAATGCCTTTTGTATAGTTTAACAATATATATGTAATACCTGCTTTACATTTTAATGCATTTATGATTTGTCAGCCCAATGAAAGTTTTGATCATTTTATTTTTGAAACACTCCTTTTTATGCATAAATAAATGTTGAGCTGTTTACTAAACATTAAATGCAGAATGAATGTCTTTTACTAATTGTAGAAAGACATGAATGCTAAAATAAGGCCATAAAAATATTAGTCAGCAGTGTACAGGATTCCAGTAAATAGATGAACAATATGATTCAGCAACTTATTTGTGGCTAGAGTTCCTGGCCATTAGTTTCATAAATTGATGCTGAAACTGTTCTCATGTTTATTTAGAATACTTTGTATAATGCTGGCCACTGACCAAGAATACAATTTAAGAAGTAATAAATGTCAGCTTAAAAATTCCCTCTGTCAGCAACTGATAAAAAGAAGTATTCATTAATAATAATAATACTAGGAAAATATGGTAAATATTAAATAGTGATGAGTTTAACTATTGCTGATTAGGAAAGAAAATTAGTCTCTTCCTTGTCCCATGATGGTTTTGGTATTTCAGAACACATGTTCTGCTAGGCAAAAATTTACTAAATAGCAAATGTTTTCAAGTTGATGTAATGATTTAATGATAACAGTTGTCCCTTCATTTGCAGAGCAATACACATTGCTCTACAGTGTGAACTGGCAGGGAAATATTAAATCAAAATAAGTTAATAAAATACTATTTCTAGTGTAAAAGTAAAATTTAATTGTGCCAAGAAAGGAGCACTTAATAACTCAAAAAAAGAAAGTGATTAAAAGTGTATTTTTGTTGTTGTTGTGAGCTTTGTTAATTAAGAATAATAAAGAAGTTGAGATTTTTCTCCTAGAGAATAGTCTCCATTTTTGCTACTTCCCTTAAATGCTGCCATTCCTAGGTCCTAATCACATTTCCCTTAGGAATGTAAGTTGTTGATGCCAAGAGACATATTGAAAGAAGTAGGCTGAGGGGCATACGCCTCCCTTAAAATATAAAGCCAAGGGAAACTTTCCTTCATGCCCCCAGCGAAATCAGTGACTATTGCTAGGAAGCACAAGCTGCTGCTTAATGGTCAGGAAGGGCAATCCAGAAACATTTATTTTACAACATGAGACCTTATTTTCAGCAGTAGAGATACTGGTCCTATTAAATAAACTTTTAAAAAATAATGACCTAACATACACTAATAATAAATATGATTTTTTTTTCTTCCCAAAGAGATTCAGGTATTCTTTTATTAGTAATTTTAAGAGTGTGCTGATAAGAAATAGCAAAATTTAGGCTCAGAACTTGAAAAAGATACCTGAATTGTTTTCATCTTTATAGCAGTTATGCTTTTCAAAACAGCCTATTGCACTTATCATTTACCTTCAATTTGTTCTTTTTCTTAGGTTATGTGAATGGGATGCTGGATAATCACAACAACATAAGAATGATTGTGGTAGATAATGTATGGTCAAATTAGGTCCTCCCACCCACCCACCCGCCCCTCTTTTTTTTTGCCTCCTTTGGAGGGCTCAAGGTTGAAATTTTCTCAATAAAGGATTTTAATTTTGCTTGTGTAGGCAGTGATTGTCATTATAAATTAAAAATTATATTTTAGGACTCTCTTAAGAAGTTGTACTGGAAATTACCTTTAAGAACTTGCATAATGGCACAACATGGAAATACATGATTCTTTATAATAGAAACACAAAGTCAGGTGGCAGTTACTCAATAATAATTTATAGAATGACAAGTTTCATTCTGTCTGAACCAGAGTTCACAGATTTTCCCCACTACATCTAACTCAAGGCTCCAACATCAAACCAAATATCAAGATGAACAAAGAAGCCCAGAAGGCCTCATGTGCTCATTTGCCCAAGTATCTGATCACAGTGTAGGATAACTCTTAGAAGATAACACAAAGGTGCTTGCGCAGGTTAATTGGTGATTAAATAAAACTATTACAGTGCTTCTTAGTGAATTCCTGTCATTTCCAAAGTATTTTAGGCTGGATGGAACCTTGCCAAGCCTTCTAGCTTAGGAAGCAACGATTCATGGTTATTAGAGCAAATGCCCTAGAGAGATTAATCTGTGCTATCCCAACAGGCTGACCTTTTCCGAAAGACATAGCAATTTAATTATCTACTTTGAAAAGCACAATTATAGTAAAATTCAAAATCTGATTTATAGACAGGTTTTATATTCTCATCTATAATGCATGTAAATAAGTGCACAGAACCAAATTGCTTCCTCTTGGGTTTCTTTTTCCTAGGACTGTTAAGCATGCATTTTGTAAAAATGAGGTCTAAATAGTTCTTGCTTTATAAACTATTGTTTTTTTCTTGCATTTAATGACAGTTATTAATAATAAGGATATGTCATATGTTTCTCAATATTTATAAATTCCTTCTTCTTTCTATACTTGGGATATCAATTACACTCTGCGAGTAAACAGATGCTTCTGTAGTTTGTGAACTTAGAAACTTGACCTGGATAGGATTTCCATTTAAGGACAATTATGATGAAAATGACGTCAGATTTTATTTTATACTTAATCATGCTAAAAGACGTGTTTATCTCATAGAGTCATAGAGTAGAAATTCATCATAATATGAACTTGAAATGTGGAACATACCGTAATATAGACCTTAAATAACATGGATTATACTCTTAGTTAGCTAATATGTATCAAACATTTATAAAAGATCCTTCTACCCACCACCTTAACACCCCTCCAGTCAGAGGAGAAGAGATATTTAAAAGCATACATACCCACTTGCACACATCACACACCCAAAAAGACAAAGACTTGTGGTACCAGTCTTTTGTTGTTTTGTGTTTTTTTCTGTGTAGATGTCTTGTTTGCACAACAATACTGACAACGATATGCTAGCCAGGTGCAATATCAATGCCAAAGGGATTCTTGGAAAACCCTTGTTATTCTTAAAAGAAAACATTTGCATTGTCCAATGGGGATACAATTGTGATTATTTTTATACTATATCTAGCTATGTAAAATGCAAATATGGGTTAATTTTTGTATAAAGTGAGAGATGGGGTGGGGGAGGGCTCTTTCATTCTTTTGGATATGGATATCCAATTCTCCCAGCACCATTTGTTGAAGAGATTATTCTGTCCCACTTGAGTGGACTTGGCAGACTTGTCAAATGTAAATTGGCTCTAAATTTGAGGGTCTATTTCTGAATTCTCAATTTAATTCCAGTGGTCAACATATTTATCTTTATGCCAGTACCATGCTGTTTTGGCCACTGTAGCTTTGTAATATGCTTTAAAATCAGGAAGTGTGAGTCCTCTAACTTTATTCTTTTTCAACATGTTTTTAGCTGTTTGAGGCTCCTTACCCTCCCAAATATATTAGATAATTAGCTTTTCCACTTCTACAAAATAGGCTGTGGAATTTTGGTTGGGACTGTGATGAATTTGTAAATCAATTTGGGTAAAAATGACTTCTTAACAATATTTGGTCTTCCAATCCATGAACACAATATGTCCTTCCGTTTAATTAGGCCTTCTTTGATTTCTTGTAGTATTCTTTTGTAGTTTTCCATGTGCAAGTCCTTTACATCTTTGGTTAAATTTATTCCTAGTTATTTCAGTTTTTTAGTTGTTATTGTAAATGAAATTTCTAAAAATTTCCTCCTCAGATTGCTCATTACTAGTGCATAGAAAGACGACAGAATTTTGCGTTAAACTTGTATCCCGCCACTTTGTTGAACTTATTTATTAGCTCTAGGAGCTTTGTTGTAGGTCTTTCAGGACTTTCTATATATAGGATCATGTCATCTGCATATAATAAAATTTTTACTTCTTTCTTTCCAATTTGAATGCCTTTTATTTCTTGTTCTTGCCTAACTGCTTTAGCTAGAACTTTTAGCACAATGTTGAGTATCGCTGGTGACAGTGGGCTACCTTGACTTTTTCCAGATCTTAGAAGGAAAGCTTTCAGTCTTTCAACATTGGGTATAATGTTAGCTGTGAGTTTTTCTTATATGCCCTTTATCATGTTGAGGAAGTTTCCTACTATTCCTATCCTTTGAAGTGTTTTTATCAAGAAAGGATGCTGGATTTTGTCAAATGCCTTTCTGCATCGATTGAGGTGAACATGTGCTTTTCCCCTTCAATTTGTTAAGGTGGGTATTACATTAATTGATTTTCTTGTGTTGAAACACCCTTGCATACCTGGGATAAAACCAATTTGATCATGGTGTATAATAGTCGATTTGATTGACTGTTCTTTTCTTGAGGTTTTTGGTGTCTATATTCAGTAAAGAAATTGCTCAGCTGTTTTGTTTTGTTTTGTTTGGTAGTAGTAGCTTTATCTGGCTTTGGAATTAGGGTGATGTTGATTTCATAAAATCATAAGGTAGTGGTCCTTCATCAATTTTTTGGAAGATTTTGAGCAGAATTGAGATTAATTCTTCTTAGAATGATTGTTATAATATACCTGTGAAGCCGTCTTGTCCTGAACTTTTCTTTTTGGGGAAGTTTTTGATAACTGTGTCAATCTCTTTACTTGTAACTGGGCTGCTGAGATCTTCTATTTTTTCTAGAGTCATTGAATGTTGTTCATGTGTTTCTAGGAATTTGTCCATTTCATCTAAGTTAATTTGTTGACATACAGTTATCCACGGTATCATCTTATGATCCTTTTTATTACTGAGGGGACAGTAGTAATGACCCTGTCATACTTTGAAGCTGTTATGTACCCCAGAAAAGTTGATGTTCTTGTAATCCATTCCAATGGAGGTAGACTTATTGTAGGTGGAACCTTTTGATTTTGTAGGTGGAAACTTTTGATTAGGTTATTTCAATTGAGGAATGCCCCAAGGTAGGCCTTAATCCTCTTCCTGGGGTTCTTTATAAGAGGATAAAAGAGAAAGAGAAGCACATAGGAAAAGCCCCAGAGAAGCTGAAGAAAGCCACCAATGAAGAAGCCAGAAAGTGAAGCAATGAAACCCAGGGAAGAAGGACCAGAAGATGTCACCATGTGTCTCATTATCTGAGGAGCCCAAGCTCACTGGTAACGGTTTCAGAGAAGGTATCATCCTGTCAATGCCTCAACTGGGAATTTTTATGACCTTAGAATGGAAGATTTGCAAGCTAATAAATCCTCACTGAAATAAGCCAGTCCATTTCTGGCATATTTCATTTCATCAGCTTTAGCAACCAAAAAAATCCTCCCTCTTATTTCTGACTTACTTATTTGCATCTTCCCTCTTTTTTAATTTGTCAGTCTAGCTAATGGTTTTTCAATTTTATGGACCTTCTCAAAGAACCAACTTTTGATTTTGTTAATTCTCTCAATTGTTTTTAATTCTCATTTTCATTTATGTCTGCTCTAATCTTTATTATTTCTTTCTTTCTGCTTCCTCTGGGTTTAGTATTCTTTCTCTAGTTCTCCAAGTGTGCAGTTTGGTCTTTAATTTTAGTTCTTTCTTCCTTTGTACTGTATATAAATTACCCTCTCAGGACTGTCTTTACTGAATCCCATAAATTTTGATATGCTGTGTTCTTGTTTTCACTTGTCTCATGATATTTACTTATTTCTCTTGTAATTTCTTCATTGATACATTGATTATTTAAGAGTGTCTGGTTTAACTTGCATATTTTTGTGAATTTTCCATTACTGTTGAGGAGATGCTTTGTATAATTTCAATCTTTTTAAATTTATTGAGACTCCTTTGTTACCCAACATGTGTTCTATCCTGAAGAATGATCCATGTGCACTTGACAAGAATGTGTATCTCACTGTTTTAGGGTGCAGTGTGCTGTACATGTCTGTTAGGTCTGGTTCATGTATCATATTATTCACGTTCCCTCACTGTCTAGATGTTCTATCTGTTGATGAGAACAGTGTATTGAAGTCTCCAACTATTATTGTAAAGGTGTCTATTTCTCTCTTTAGTTCCATCAGTGATTGCCTTATGTACTTTGGGATACCATGGTTATATGTATAAATATTTATGATTATTATTTCTTCTTGGTGGACTGCCAGTTTTATTAATAGATAATGTCCTTTTTTGTCTTCTAACAATTTTGCATTTAAAGTCTATTTTGTCTGTTATTAGCATAGCCACCCTGCTCTTTTTTGGTTACTGTTTACAAGGAATATCTTTATCCAATCTTTCACTTTTGACCTATATGTGCCTTTTGGTCTCACGTGAGTCTCTTACAGAGAGCATATAGTTGGATCATCATTTTTTAAAAATCATTTTTGATTGGGGAGTTTAAACCAGTAACGTTCAATGTTATTACTCTACAGGCAATACTTACTTGGACCATTTTATCTTTCAGTTTTTATATGTCATATTTAATTTTTATCTATCTTTTTACTCTTTTAGTTACCCTTACTGATAATTTGCATTTCTACACTCTATTCCAAGCCTCTTTCTCCTGTCTTTTCCTGTTAGCCTGCAGAACTTCCTTTAGTAATTCTTGTAGGGCAGATTTTTTGTTGACAAACTCTCTCAGTTTCTGTTTATCGGTGAATATTTTAGAGTCTTACTCATTTTGAAGGACAGTTTTGACAGATAAAGAATTCTTGGCTGGCAGTTTTTTTCTTTCACTGCCTTAAATATATCACACCACTGTCTTCTCATCTCCATGGTTTCTGATGAGAAATTGGCACTTAGTAATTGCAGTTTCCTTATATGTGATTGATCACTTTTCTCCTGCTGTTTTTAAAATTCTCTCTTTATCTTTGGCATTTGACATTTGATTAGTATGTGTCTCAGAGTTTGTCTACTAAGATTTATTTTGCTTGGAGTATGTTGCACTTCTTCGACATGTATATTTACGTCTTTCATAAGAGTTGGGAAATTTGGGGACATTATTTCCTCAAATATTCTTTCTGTCTCTTTTCCCTTCTCTTCTCCTTCTGAGACACCCATAATATATGTGTTTGTATGCTTCACACTGTCATTCACATCTCTTAGATCTTGCTCATTTTTTTTTTTTTTTCCATTCTTTTCTCCGTTCTTCTCTCTGTAGGATTCTAATTGTCCTGTCTTCTGGTTCATGGATTCTTTCTTCTGCCTCTTCAAATATGATGTTGTAAGCTTCGAGACTAGTTTTAATCTCTTCTACTGTATCTATCTTTTCCACCATTTCTGTTATGTTTCTTCTTATATTTTCAAATTCTTCTTTGTGCCCACATGGTGTCTTCCTAATTTCCTTTATATTTTTAGCCATATTTTCCTTCATCTCCTTGAATTGTTTTTGGAGATTTGTTTGTACATCTTTGATTAGTTTTTCCAAATTCTGTGCCTTCTCCAAAGTTTTATTCCTTTGACTGGACCATTTCTTCTTGTTTTTTAATATGACTTGTGATTTTTTCTGATGTCTAGGTCTCTGATTATCTTGATGAGTGTACACTGAAGTTCAGTTTCTCTCTCTTGCCTAGAGTTTTATCATTGATTGGCTTTGTGTTAAGGCTCTTATTTGACTCTTGGTTCAACTTACTCTAGAACTTTAGACCTTTAGAACTGCCCATGTTTAACTGGTCTGATTTTTTATGCTCTTCTTCACTTTATTCTTGCCCTGGATGTGAAATACAATTTTTAAGATTGCACTATTTGTGCAATTATTTCAGTCCCAGGAGAAAGCTTCCTTTCCTCTGTTCCTTCCCCAAGAATGTTGAACTGTTCTGTTTGTTTTTGTTTTCTTTATCTAGTGTTTTTTACACTCCTTTATTTTCCTCTGACTTTTTTGCAGGGACAGCAAATTCTGGGAGTAGGGTCACCTACTTCCCCAAATCAGTGTTTCCCAGCCAAAACAGGGCCAGGGAACCCATGAAGGTGCAGACTCAGTAAAAATACCAGAAGTCTTTTTCACAATTTCCCAAAGCTGCCCTTTCCTGGCACCCTTCAGCAAACTGTTTCTGACAGCCATGAGGAGGCCCTGTATTTATAAACCTCCACTTCCTGTGCCCCTGTCATAGTCATGGCTGAAACAATAGTCTCAAATGTCCCCATCTGGGGTGGGCTGAAATAGCAGCTCAGAGTTAGGACCCATTGATTCAAATTTACCAATCAAAAGCTATGATCATTGCTTGGCCATGCCCCCTCCTGCACCATTCTTGGGGAAGAGGACTTCCACATACCTCTCCATTCACAGCAGGCAGCCAGAGACCAGATCTAATGGCAGCCAACCTTGAGAGTGAAGGATGGATGCTAGCAGCCATCACAGTGCAAGCTACTCACAGTTCTTTACCACAGTTTCTCGGTTTCTTCCTTCCATTCTTCCTTGGATGCTGTACAGTGGTCCCCTGGCCTTTGGAGCCCCCAAACAGTTGTTTCAAACAGATACCACCTATCCACTAGTTGTTTAGAAGGAGGAGTGAATCCTGGAGCTCCTTAATTTGCCATCTTCCCCAAAATTCCTCAAAATGTAGCAAAGATCTAAATATAAAAACAGGACCATAAAATTCTTCAAAGAAAATATAGGGAAGCATTTTTAAGATCTTGTTGTAGGCAAGATTTTATACCCAAAGCACAAGCAACAAAAGAAAAAAACATATAAATGGTATCTCCTCCAAACTAAAACCTTTTGTACTTCAAAGAACTTTATGAAGAAAGTGAAAAGGCAATCAACTCAATTAGAGAAAATATTTGGAAACTATCCAATAAAAATGCACTATCCAGAATATATAAAGAAAACCTACAACTCAACAATTAAAACATAAACAATCCAATTTAAAAATGGGCAAAAGAATTGAATAAATATTTTTCCAAAGAGGAAATACAAATGGCTAAAAGCACACAAAAGATGCTCAACATCATTAGCTATTAGGGAAAGGCAAATCAAAACCACAGTGAGATATCATTTTATACCTACTAGAATTGCCATATTAAACACACAGAAAGCTATGTATTGGAGAGGATGTGGAAAAACAAGAACCTTCATTCATGCCAGCTGGGAATGCAAATTAGTGCAGCCACTGTGGAAGACAATTTGGCAGTTCCTTGGAAAGCTAAGTACAGAATTGAAAGCAGAGACTCTAACAGATTTTTGCATACCAATGTTCATAGCAGCATTATTCACAATTGCCAAAAGAAAGAAGCATCCCAATTTTCCTTCAGCTGATGAATGGATAAACAAAATGTGATATGTACATATGATAGAATATTATTCAGCTGTAAGAAGGAATCGAGTCCTGAAGCATGTGACAACACTGATGAAACTTGAGGATATTATGTTGAGTGAAATAAGCCAGACTTAAAAGGACAAATATTATATGATTTTACTGAAATGGACTAATTATAAGGAAACTCATAGAGTTAAAATTTAGAATATAGGTTGCCAGGAGGTAGAATGGGGGTAGAGAATGGGGAGCTGATGCTTAATTTGTGCAAAATTCCTATTTAGGTTGGTTGAAAACGTTTGAAAATTAATAGTGGTGATGGTAGCACATTATTATGAGTACAATTAACAGCATTGACTTTTGTTTGTAGTGTGGTGAAAGGGGAAATTAGGGTTGTGTATGTCACTAAAAAGAAGTTAGAATATAAAATATTGTCCAACCCTCTTTTGGACAATGGACTGTGGTTAATAGTCCAAATATAAGAATGTTCTGTCATGAATGTACAACACTACTGTAAGTTGTTGATAATAGGGTAATATAGGGGAAAAATACCCATAAAAGTCAGTGCTCCTAGAAGTCAGTGGAGCAATGTATCAAAGACGGAATGAAAACTGTGGAGTACAATTAATAAAATTTTATTATTCTTTCATCAGTTGTAACACAGGTAGCACACTTGTGCAAATTGTCAATAGAGGGGTATATGGGAATGTTTTATTTTTGACATGGCTTTTCTATAAACTTACAAAATCTCTGATTTTTAAAAAATTACAATAATTTAGAAAATAACTTTATGCTATGTAAAAGAAACTTGACACAAAGCACTACATATTGTATGATTCTATTTACAAAAAAAATGCAATATGAATAAATTTATAGAAACATAATCAGATTAGTGGTTATGTAGGACTCGGGAAGGATAACGAAATTGAGAAGTGACTGCTAAGGGGTATGGGGTTTTTCTTTTCAGAATAATGAAAATGTTTTAAAACTGATTGTGGTAATTATTGCTCATCTCTGTGATTATACTAAAAGCCACTGATTGTACACTTCGGATGGATTGTATGCTATGTGAATATATCTCAATAAAACTGCCTTTAAAAATATAAGCACGAAATTTTAGGCCCTTCTGCTGTTATTGTAACATAGTTTAGAAATGCAGATGCTGTGGTGTAGATAAAAAAGAAGTTGGAGACTAACTGGCATCAGCATTGAGGAAGGAGCAAGCCAAGAAGCTGTCTTAACTGAGACCAGATGAAAGACAGGTGCTCTTAAATTCCAAAGAGGAGTCTCTGGAGAAGGGAAAAATGGAGAGAAAGATGTGGAAATCAGGCAAAATGGAAACAAGAGTTTGAGAATAATAGAGCCCAGTGGTAAACTGTAAGTCTAGAACTGCACCATATACTAATATCTGAACTAACAATGAGTAGGCTGTATCCCAAGAGTTTGCTCACCACATGTTAGCACTGATGATCACCAATACTTCCTCTTTCCTGTAGTCATCCAAGCTTTTGTATATTTATATATGTTTGCAACTAGATTCTGGAGAAGGATCCAGAAATACAAAAGTAATAAGACATGTTCCTAGTCCCATAGAAACTTATTATCTAGCTCTAAAACACAGAGAAAACATGTCCAGGTACATACCGTGACTGAACAGTGTTACTTGAGGCATACCCTCATTTCAGAGGCATAGTCATGGAAGTAGAAGTTTTCACTTAAAAATCTCTGACTAATGGGAGCATAAATCTAGAATTGATAGGAGATTTCAGGAAAAAAAAATAGCATCTAAGGGTCAGCTTTCTCCCAGACTCTCACCTGAATATTATATCTGATTATTTGTGCAAGTGTATGCAGCTTCAGAAAGTTTAATTCATGATTGTGTGATGTGAGACCCCTTCTCCACAGACATACATGTCCACTTTCTCCCACAATGTGAGGCTTGAGTATTGGAGGGAAAATTAAAATATAGTTAAAAATAGATAAAAGAATAAAATCCAAAATAGATTTAGTTTGACCCATTTCAAAAAAGTTATGAAGAATTTGAAAAATACATGTTAAGTGGCCACAAAAGTAGCAATTTTATGTATTTTAAAGCATACTTTAAAAGATAAAACTCAATGATTCTGAATTGTTTGGGAGTGGAGAATGCAGGAATGTCCATACACATTTTAAGAAAGAAAAGTTATTCTTTGAGGATTCAGTATCATATAATAGTTATTAGCATGGGCTTACAGGGAAAAATGAGATACGAAGCATCAAATCTCATTAAACATATATCTAAGAAGTGCTCTGGAGAGTGGGGCTATGAGAACTGAGGGAATAGAGGAATGGAAATGTTCCAACTAAAAATGAAAGAGAATTTTTCTGGAGATTAAGAAAGGAAGTTTTAGATCAAAAGAGCCCTCATGGTGCCAAGCAGAATAAACTTTTAAATACCCACCCCTAGACATATTATTGTGAAATTTTAGAGCACTAACACTTAAGAGAGGGTCCCAAAAGCTTCCAGAGAACAAGAAAAGATTCATCCAAAGGAAGGAGACTTAAAATACAATAAACAAGTGATTTGTAACTGTGGATTCTAGAAGTCAGTGAAGCAATGTATCAGAACTGAGGGAAAAGATTTTGAACCTAGAATTTTACACCTGTGTAAGCCCTTCATACTTTATGAAGGAAATTAAAGGTAATTTTAGAAATACAAAGAGTCAAAAAGTTTACCTCCTATGAATAATTTCTCAAATATTTACTAAAGGACATCATCTGGGAGAAATGCAAAAGGAATCCCAGTAGAAAAAACATACTATGTAAGAAATAGTGGCTATCAACCTTGAGAAGAAAGCCTGGATGACAGCTATGCAGCAGCAATAGAAGATTTTAAACAAATAACTGGCCTAAGTTATAGTGAAATATTACAAATTATAAACAAAGTGTTCAGAGAAGTACATCTTTGGGAAGAAAATCAATTCTATTAAATAAACTGTGACCAGTTAAGTGCTCTATCCTTCCTTCATAAAACAATGCTATGTCAGTCAGGATAGGTTAATTTATGCCACTCTAATAAATCCTGGAGTCATGTGACTGAAATACCATTAGTTTATTTTTTGGTTTTATCATAGAAAAAATCCCAGTCAATTTGCTCTTCTGTGCAGCTTTTGTGCAATGATCCAGGGAACCACGTTCCTTCCTTGGTGTAGGTCTCCACTTCCAGAGTTCTTGATTTTCAGATGCACTGATGGGGAGACAGAATGTGCAAGATATTTTAGAAGCCTGTCCTAGAAATGAGGTATATCACTTCCACCCACGTTCCACTCAGTCCCATGGCCGACCAAGCTGCAAGAATCTTGCCACAAATGCCAAGCAACATTATCACCCAATCTATATTGCTTGACAGTCCAAGGAGAGATCACCAAATGTCATGGCTGACTTGGTCTTAAAGAGACACAGAGGAATTTTCCTTCAACTTGCCACAAAGCTTGGCGGGGGGCGGGGGGGGGTGGGGGCAACCAGGAAAATGAGTTAAAACAGAGATTGCTCCAACCACTTTTATTATTCTTCTGGGTCAAAAGCCGTGGGCCATGATCACACCCAACCACACTCTAGGACCTCATTGAAGACTACGTCACTTTGCAAGTCCCTTTCTGTTCTTCAATAAAAAAATTAACAGAGAACAAAGCACAGGATTTGGATATATAAGATTCCTCATGTGGATTCAACACATACATTAGATCTTCTTTCCCCTCATTACAAAATGCATAATATTTCTTCTGCAATGGGACAAAACAGATTTTCCTGTTATTTAGATAAACCTTCTGGTTTTATTTGCTTCTCATGTGAATGAAAAAATATTATTAATTATAGTAATTATTAGGGAACTTTAGTCTCCCAGATCAGGCATGATTTTGAACAATTGAAAAGATAAAATAAACCTATCTGACCTTGAAACTTACAACATTTTTCTTTGAATGGTATATAGGATAGCATAATTTTCTCTTCAGATCCAATCACTTTACAGAGTTTTAGTGCATAATATGTAAATAAACACCAAATTGAAATCAAAGTTGAATGAATTTCAATTTTTAGAATCTATCTGTAAGTAAAGCAAAGAAGAATTAACTACATAATTATAATTGTAAACATTATAGACTAATGTATAAAAGTAAAAAGAGTGGAGTTAAAGTGTTTATTTCTTCAAATGTACAAAATTGAGGGTATGGTTTGTTTAAAATTGATGTAACAAGAACTAGAGCTTAGAACTATACCTAAATCAAAGAACAAAAATATAACTAACAGCTTTCAATGGAAGGTTGGAACAGGGAGACAGATAATGATGGTGAATTCATTATTTTTCTTGACTGGAAAACAACAGATAAATAACATTTGTTAAATCTAATAAAGAAAGAATGGGGCATAAGCACATTATTCAGATTTTCAGAAACTCTAAAGGACTAAAAATAGGAATCATAAAAGCCAACTTTATCTAGGATATAGAAATGAGGATAAGGGACAAATAATTTTGTTTTTTGCATAATACTCTTTGTTGCTTAATTCTTTTACTATGTGCATGTGTTACTTTACATGTATTTTATGATAAAAAGTAACACATTTGTAATACAATCACAAAAATACTAATAAAGAATATTGTACTGTCCTAGACACACTATCTTAGTATGGACTCTAATATGGTCATAGAATGATCGCATTCTAGATTTTGATGAAATATTTAAAAGTCAACTTGTCCAAGTCTCTATCAGATACATGAATTATTTCTATATGTTTCTTAGCACTATTTAATGTCTCTAATACAAGGAAGCACACTTTATATTTAAGTATGGCATTCCATTTCTATTCTAATTATTAGCAGGTTCTTCTTTAAAATGTATCAAAATTACCTAATTTCAAACTTACCCATTTATTCTTAGATTAATGATTGACAAAATAGTAGTATTTGAATTAGGAGAGATTAAAAATATTAGAAATTAAATTTACAGAAATATTTTTCTCAAAACTGGCAATAAAATACATTTATACAAACTCTACCAGTTTGTTAACAATTCACTAAATCCCATTTAACTACCATAAATGAGCACCAAGGGATGCATCAGGTTTGTCATCTGTTAGAATCACTCTCCCCTGTTAACAATAATAAGCTTTATTATTAAAGTGTACCATGATCCATGAAGAAGTGTCTACAGCTTATTTTAATTCAAGAAAATTACACCCATTATTACTTTAAGGATAAACAAAATGAAGAAATCTCAATACCGTTGAAAATATATGTTCATTTATGGGAGATTTACATTACAGAATATCTATTTCATAAGCTCTTCAGTAGCAGTATAATCTTGGATTTCTTCTGTTATCACAAATTCTAATCAACTTTATTTGGTTGCCTCCTATTTGGTTCCTATTTATCTCAAGGATAAGAAAATAAGTCAGGGGCATTTCTATCCTGATAATGCATGTTTACAGATTATAATTTATCAATTATAATAGATGTGTCTGTAAACAGAAATCTAATCTTAATGGCTGTCATAAAATTGACACCTCTAAAAAGTTCCTTTGTATTCAAGCATTTAAAATTCCTTCTAAGGTGAAAGAAAATATATTTGAAAGTTTATGGTATGTCATTAATTCTCAAACTTTCTTTTTAGATTGCCAAAAATTAGAAAGCAATTCCCTTAAAATAATCAGCATGATATATTATTTTAGACAAGAAAGAACACACAGTATATAATAAGGAAATTTCTCCTTTTCAAAAATAAACGGGATTTCTGGGAAGATAGTAGCTGTGGAGAAGTCATTTTTTTAATCTCCTCAACATCCCTAAAATTATAAACAGATGGACAAAATCTACAACAAAAGTAGATGATGAGTTAACTTCCCAAATGGAGAGAGAGAGAGAGATAGAGAGAGAGAGAGAGAGAGAGAAAGCAGGTTGAACCAGGATCCCAACCCAGACAGTTTCACTCAAAATCCAATCTCCTATTGAATGTTATGCTACAAAGTGTATGTGAAGCCACCATCACAGTTTTAATTTTCTTGGGCATGCTTGATTATTTTTATGTAAAGACAGTGCTTTGTCAAGAGCAAAAAAGCATGTTCTAGACAAAAAGAAAACTAAGCTTTTGAAGACAACCTTCCTTAGGGTTGTCACTTAGCTGTTTTTGTTTTGTTCTCCTTTATCTCCAATGGTGAGCAATGAAATCCAATCTGTGATCATTAGAAGAGACTGCTCAATTCAGACACTATTATAAAGAAAGCATTCCTTAACTAGAACTTCATGATTAGTAAACAAGCATTGGTTGCACATGACTGAACCCAACATTTTAGTGTGTGATTTCTCTATTTTGCTATGAATTTAAGCATAAATAGATACAAAATCTATAAGGGATGTACTATGGAATTCTGGTAAAAATGTGTGGTGACCTTTTATGAGGGAAATAGTGGAAGACCTTAACCAATAGGGACAAAAGAATCTGATCTAATTTTCCCATCTTGCAGAAAATATATATTCCTCATTGTTGCCTCAAACCTTCTACTCCTTGATTGCAATTCTGTTTTTCAGCACCCTCATTACTACTTCTTAGTCCGCATTTCAAAACCTTAAATTTCACTAATTACATCCTTCTGATACATGTGCAAAAATACCTACTCCCTCCCTTCCTTATTATCGCAGGGATGGCATGCTCATTTGCAAATCTGAGCCCTATTTGTGCAGCTGTATGCCTACAACAATTAGCCTTCTCTTAACCCTAGGAATTATGGTGTTTTATTCTGATACCTGGCAGAAAGAGCCACCTACACTCTCAGGGCTAACAAGAAAATAGAATACAAATGGAGATACTCCCTGTGTTATACCATTAAATATCCCCCTACTAACAACAATAGTTCAGGAGCATTATTTTGTAACTTACTCCCGAGGTCTTTTATGCAAGATGGAAAAATCGGCATGAGTTTTCACTGCATCCTTCCTTCTTGCCAGACACAAAAGTTCTGTCCATAGTTTCCTCAAGGGCTTGAGCTGTAAACCAAGGTATCAAAACTTGAAGTTAGAGAGCATGGAACTCTGAAGGCCAAATACCAACACAAGATACTAAGGGGTGCCAGATTGGAAGCAGGTAAATAATCACATTTCAAATCAATAGGGCAAACCAAGCTATGCAAAGTAATGGATCCTGATTTGAAAGCAACTGAGATTAATACCAAGAGGGGTTAATGATGGGAAATTTCCATGTAGACAGTGGTAACGAGGCAGCAAAACATGGACAAAACAGCACACAGCTATGGGTTCTTTTTATCTGATTCAAAAGGACTGGGCATAGGAGTTTTGGAAGTGTTTATGGGTGAGCAGCAGAATACATTTTTCTTTTTGACTCCTTAAGCAAGTAAACTATTTCAAAATTAAGATATCAGGGTGAGACATGTTATGAGAGTTTAAATTCAGATGTGGCAATCCAGTTGGAAAGCACAGTCCCACAATATAGGTAGCATCAATTCTAAAATATAGTACTAGGTGTTCCTTTCTTATACGCTACTAAGGTACGTGAGTATTTTGTAATGTTTCATTTCCAAGATAAATTTGAGCAGTGGTAACTAAGAATTTGCATGTCTTACAAAATAGTGTTGATAATTTTCAAATGTAACTAACATCTTGTGAAAGATTTGGGTACTATCATATCTATATAAACATAAATGGGACACTACAATTACTTTTCTCTTTACAGTCCAGAAAGAGTTGGCATATTTCTTGGGTACCATATTAACACTTGAAACTGTCAGTCCTTCTCTGAGTCTGTTTTCCTTGTTTTATCTATTTATATTTTAAAATATCTCCCAGTTATGAACATTTGCATTTGAATAAAATTTACGTTTTTCAAGTTGAGTAAATACTCTGATTCAGAGATATTGAAAAATAATTTATAAAATATTTCTTTTGGTCTGAAAAAAAGTAGAAAAATATCTAACCATCATAAGCATATTCCTTAAACCTGTGTATTGAATAAGAATTTATTTTAATTCAAATTTCAATTAATTCTAAAATTTTATTGCATCCCATTTTATTTTATTTTGTTTTGTTTGTTTTGTTTTATTTCCGAGACAGAAAAACATATCCCCCAAAAAAATTTCCTTTAGTTCACTATTATCATTGAAAAGCTTTTTCTCCTCACTGAATCCTCATTAATTTTGCCACCACTATAATGTCCTCCCATCCCTGCATCACTCAGTAATATAGAAAGCTCCTGTGTTTACCAGATGGGACTCCTTTAATGATCTGTTGAAGGATGGGAATCACATCTCTCCCTCCACGATCTGAACAATCTCTTGCCCTGGGAAGCCCACGTCCCAACAGCTAAGGAAGTAAGGGGCCAAAATCTGAATTACATATCAAGTGTAGACCACATACCTGGTAAGATGGCACTAAAAGTGCCTGCTGAGCCATTGAATCAGCTGTTGGAAAATAGCAACGTTGTTGGAAATGTTAGTGTTTGACTTTTAACCATAGCTATCTGTTCTGCTTTCAGCAGAAATGAAAATCACACTGCCATCACATCCTTAGCCATTTCCCCAATCCAACAAAGAGACAAGATGGCGTAAAGGGAAAATATAGAGCAACATCACATACAGTAAAGAAGGTCTACAGGTTTACCAGGAAACAAGGTCACCAGAAGACAGAAGAGTAACAGGGAATGGTTCTTTACTTCTGCAGCCAAAACAATGTTTGAGGTTGATGCTGGGCTGATAAAGATAATCACAGTGGATTATGATTATTCTAACATAATCACAGTAGCAGAGTTCACCCAAGGATATGCATCTGATAGCTAGGAAGTAGTATTTCTCCTTTTAGTGGAAGAAGCATATTTATATTGCAAAATAGTATTGGAACCATAAATTTGGCCTTTCCTGTCATTTGTCATAAACAATAAATAATTGTTTGGGGTCAGCACAAATAATAATTCATATATCCGAAGCCTAAGTATGCCATCAAAAGACATATTCACATTCAGTCAATTCCTATCTACATAGGTTTTTGTCACTATTATCCTATAATGATAAAATTATTTAATTACTGAATTTATGACTTGTTTCTGGATAATTACACAGCTCCTAATTTTAACTCTTGCATAGTGATCATTCAGACAGTTATTTGGGTAATTTAACTGAAGCAAGAGTACACTTACTATATGAGAAGCAGTGTAATAAATTAGAAATAATTTGAAATAAGTTAGAAATACCTAGGTTCAAATCTTTGGTAAACCATTACTTGAAAGCAAGTTACTTTACATAGGCTTAATTTCCTCATCCATAAATTTGGGATATTTTCTTTGCAGAGATTTGCAAATACTAAAATAATAAATTTTAGGTTCCTGGCACACAACATGTGGTCAGCATATACAACATGATAGTCATTATTTTGTAGTTGTGTATAGAAGTATGAGTTGTGCTAAGATTGCATATTACTTTTATATTGCTGCTTTGAAAAATTACCAAAACCTGAATGGCTTAAAACTGAACAAATTTATTATCTTATAATTCTCTCTCAGATGCTCAACTCTGGGCTAAAACCAAGGTGTTGACAGGGTTGCCTTCTTTTCTGGAGGCTCCAGGAGAGAGTCTATATCCTTGACTTTTCCAGCTTCTAGAGGTCACTAACTTTCTTTTGCTCACAACACCCTTCCTTCATTTTCAAAGCCAGCAAAATACAGGTTGATTCCTTATGCTGCCATCTCACTGGTTCTCTCCTCTGCCTCACTCTTCCACTTTTAAGAATCCTTGGGATTGTACTGGGCCTACTCACATAATCCAGGTTAATCTCCCTGTTTGAAGGTCAGCTGATTAACAACCTTAATTCCATCTGCTACATAAATCCCCCTTGTAACCTAAAATATTCACAGGTTCTGATGATGAATCCTAGACAGCTTTGAGGGACCATTATTCTGCCTCTACAGATGACTACAGATATAAACAGTGCCTAAATTGTGCAAATACAAAGTTAGATAGTCATTCTGATTGTTTATTTTGTTTGAATAATTGTTGAGAAAAGAAATTTGATATAGTTATAGCCTGAAGTGTTACAAAATCAAATTCCTACTTCTTTTTATGAGTGAATCACAATTCCATTTTCTAATGATGCCTCTGAATTTCCTGTCCATCAATAACAGGACTATTATAAATATATACACCTACCTAAAACATCTGTCCTTTCTTAGTGTAAATCAATAGTAATCTTATTTTGGGGTTTTCGCTAGATCAGAAAGAGGAATACAGCCTTTCCTTTCCTTTTTGATGACCTGAACTTAAGCAAGCCTCAGGTAAAAAGAAACCTATCTGATTTATATATTTAAAACACATAGCAAAGGATAAAGTGAAAGTCAGTCACCCTTCTATACAGAATGAAAACCTTAAATTTTAGTTGTTCTTCAGGATACATAAGCCCATCCTTTTGATATTTAAAATAATGATTGTTAGTGAAGAATCATCAAAAATAACTGACAATAAGAAATAGGATTTGCTGCAAATTTTGAAAATTAAATTGGTTAATGGATATTATAGAGGCATTTAGTTATAGCTGAGAAAATTTCTCCCAAGCAAGTTCTGTCTTCAGGCAAAGGGCAACAAGTCACAAATCTGATTCCATGCCAACTGTAAATAGCACCTTTAAACTTCAGTATCTAGCTTTTTGGTAGCTGTCTTGTCCTGATAAGGAAATGTCTTTTAGATGCCTAAACTGAACAACCATAATGCAGAAATTGATCAAAAATCCGAAATTCTTTGTGGTGCAATGAACTCTGTCATCTAAGAAAACTACTGCCATTTGGAAAACTGATTACTAAGAAATTGAAAAGTACTTCAAATTTATTTGATTTTCTCATTAGCCATGTACTGGTTTGAATCTGTTATTTACCTCATAAAAGACTATGTCCTTTTAATCCACTCTTGTGGGGGCAGACTTATTGTTTAGTGGGAAATTTTGATTAGGTTGTATCCATGGAGATGTGACCCACCAAATTCAATTTGACATTCTTCTCTCTGGATTAATGTTAATGAATGAGACAAACAAGTAGGTTTTACTTCACCTTCTTCAGGAGCTAAGCAATTGCTCTATGATTCTTAGAGAATCCTTTGAATAATGAGCCTCCATGTTTTAGCTCAGTGCTTTTCAAAAGTCATTGTGTGTATGAATCACCCTGGGATCTTGCTCAAATGCAAATTCTGATTCCATAGGTCTGGGTGAGGCCCAGGATTCAGCATTTCTGGCAGGCATCCCAGGTGATATTACACAGGTCTGTCAGCAACAATACTTAACTTCACTGAGTCCACTGCTCCATGTATTTCTCTACTTCTCTTTCTGTTAAATGTCCTTTATGCATTGTGTCTTCCCCAGCATTGTCCACACTCTCCATAATAATACCAGTCATACTTAATTTTGTTCAGGGATTTCATAACAAATATTAGTTATACTTAAATTGAAGGAAATGTAGTTGGCATGGCATCTACCTTTTTAAAAAAGAATTGTGTGTTCTCCCTTTATCCAGTGTATGAACAGATGAGTAGAAAACTGGGGACAAAAATTAAATGAATAATAGAGGGGGATGGTATGTTTTGGGTGTTCTTTTTACTTTAATTTTTATTCTCATTGTTATTTTTTTGGAGTAATGAAAATGTTCAAAAATTGATTGTGGTGATGCATGCACAACTATATGATGGCACTGTGAACAACTGATTGTACACTTTGGATGATTGTATGGTATGTGACTGTGCCGGTTTGAGTGTATTGTGTCCCCCAAATGCCATTATCTTTGTAGTCTTGTGTGGGGCAGAAGTTTTGGTGTTGGTTAGATTTGCTTGGAGTGTGCCCCACCCAGCTGTGGGAGATAATTTTGATGAGATGTTCCCATGGAGGTGTGGCCCCACCCATTCAGGGTGGGCCTTGATCGGTGGAGCTTTGCACTCAAAGAGGAAAGAGAGTGCAGCTGGGAGTGATGTTTTGAAGAGGAGCAAGCTTGCTGGAGAGGAGCGTCCTGGAAGAAAGCTGTTTTGAGGCTTTGGAGCAGATGCCAGCTGCCTTCCTAGCTAGCAGAGGTTTTCCGGATGCCATTGGCCATCCTCCGGTGAAGGTGCCCGGTTGCTGATGTGTTGCCTTGGACGCTTTGTGGCCTTAAGACTGTAACTGTGTAGTGAAATAAACCCCCGTTTTATAAAAGCCTATCCATCTCTGGCGTTTTGCATTCTGCAGCATTAGCAAACTAAGATTTTGGTACCAGAGAAGTGGGGTGCTTTTGCTGCTGTGTTTGCAAATACCAAACATGTTGAAACGGCTTTTCAAATGGATAAGGGGAAGACTCTGGAAGAATTGTGAGGAGCTTGATAGAAAAGGCCAAAACTGCTTTAAAGAGACTATTTGTGGAAATATGGACTCTAAAGATACTTCTGATGAGGACTTGAGCAGAAATGATGTATGTGTTGTTGCAAACTGGAAGAAAGGTGATCCTTGTTTTAAAGTGGCAGAGAATTTGGCAAAATTGAGTCCTGGTGTCAGATGGAAGGAAGAATCTGGAAGCAACAACTTGGAATACTTAGCTGAGGAGATCTCCAGACTACGTGTGGAGGACGTATCCTGGCTTCTCCTTGCAGCTTATAGTAAAATGCGAGCAGAGAGAGATAAACTTAGAACTGAACTCTTGGGTTCAAAGAAACCAGAAGTTGATGGCTTGGAAAATTACGGGCTTCCAGGGGGTAGAATCCCAGAAGCTACAGCCCAACCTGAGGACAAGCCAAGATTGGATAAGGAATTAAGCAGAAAGGATTTGTGGAAACTCCTATTGTCTGATGGCTTTGACCCCTGCATGCTTCATGCAAAACCAACAGAATTTTTGCGAGATCTTTATAGACAGAGCCATTGCCGGTCTGGACTGGAGGAGACAGACAAGGAACAAACTGAAGGAAAAGTTTCTTCAAAGACAGAGCCATGGAGGTTGAGGTCTGGAGTCAAGAGGTCTCGGGCTGGGAGAGCGGAGCAGCCCACATGCATGGAAAGGGTGAGTTTGCCCTGGAGGTCGAGGGCGGGCTTTCCGCCTCGATGCTCTGGAAGAGTTTTGCCACCTCAGGTCCCAAAGAGGTTGGAGCACATTTCCAGGGAATTGGGGAGAGCCTGGCTGCCACCACACTGTTCTGAAGGGGTTGAGCGTGTGCCCCAGAGATGGAAGGGAATCCGGGAGCTGTCCCGATGTTTGAGGAGGGTGGGGCCGAGAAGGTGGTCTCCCCAGTGTGTGGAAATGTTGGAGCACTCACCCAAGCATTTGGAGAGAAAAGGGCTGCCACAAAGGCCCTTGGGAAGGGTTAGGCTCCCGCTCTCTCAAGCCCCAAGAATGCAACATTGTTCTGTAAATGACTCTCGGACTTTGAAATCTAATGGAGTTTGTCCTGCAGGTTTTAGGAACTGTTTTGCTCCTGTTAACCCTGTTTTCCTTACTGTTTCTCCTTATGGCAATGGAAATGTTTATCCTATGAATGTCTCTCCTTTGTATATTGGGAGCACATGACTTGTTCTAAGTTCACAGATCCACAGCTAAAGAAAAATTATGCCTTAGGACTGGCCATGCCTGTAATTGATTTTGATGGGATTTTGTGCTTAACTATTGATACTGAAATGCTGTAAGTTTTTTTGATATTGTGATGGAATGAATGTATTTTGTATATGGAAAGATGATGTCATTTTGGGGTCCAGGGGGTGGAATGTGCCGGTTTGAGTGTATTGTGTCCCCCAAATGCCATTATCTTTGTAGTCTTGTGTGGGGCAGAAGTTTTGGTGTTGGTTAGATTTGCTTGGAGTGTGCCCCACCCAGCTGTGGGAGATAATTTTGATGAGATGTTCCCATGGAGGTGTGGCCCCACCCATTCAGGGTGGGCCTTGATCAGTGGAGCTATATAAATGAGCTGACTCAAAGAGGAAAGAGAGTGCAGCTGGGAGTGATGTTTTGAAGAGGAGCAAGCTTGCTGGAGAGGAGCGTCCTGGAAGAAAGCTGTTTTGAGGCTTTGGAGCAGATGCCAGCTGCCTTCCTAGCTAGCAGAGGTTTTCCGGATGCCATTGGCCATCCTCCGGTGAAGGTGCCCGGTTGCTGATGTGTTGCCTTGGACGCTTTGTGGCCTTAAGACTGTAACTGTGTAGTGAAATAAACCCCCGTTTTATAAAAGCCTATCCATCTCTGGCGTTTTGCATTCTGCAGCATTAGCAAACTAGAACAGTGACTATATCTCAATAAAATTGAATTTAAAAAAAAGAATTCTGTGTTTTTTTCTGAGTCTGCTTTCCAAGACGTCCTGATTTCAGATTTTAAACTATTTTATTTTTCCAACTCTTACTGTATTAATCACTATTAACCAGATACATTTTAATATGTACTATTTATCATGCATTGTCCTTGGTCCTGGGAATCAAGGGCATAGACATATTTTATTGCTTTTAAAGATTTGCTATCAAACAAAGAAGATAAAGCCATATCCAGAAACCTATTATGTCTGATGGGGAGAAGGGGAGGATAAGGAGCTGAAGTCCCAGAATAAGTGATATTTAAACTGTACCTCAATGAAGGATAAAATTTTGCCAAGTGGAAGCGTTAAAAGTTATAAAATGTAATAACATAATAAAATTTAACATTTATTGAGGACCTAGCATGGACTAAGATACAGTGTTGTACAGGGACAATGTCAGAAGATAAATCTGTAATGATAAGTTTTAAATATTCCACATGACACTTTTCCATTTGTACCTAACATCATCATAGAATTTAAGAAGAGGAAATCTTTCTAGATCTTGCTGCAGTAACCTCTGGTATGAGAACCTTCTCTACATTTACTATAGATTATTGGATATCTTTAGAACACTAGAATTGGTATAAAAGAACGTGGATGTATTACAGGTGCCTTTTAATATTGTTTATCATTCATTGATTGGGATATAATTAAATTACTGTGGAACAAATATTCCCAACAGATTTGTGCTCTGAGGAAAGGAGTACAGCAAGATGATTAAGCGCGTGGGGTCTAAAGACAGACTGCCTCTGTCTGAAGCCTGGCTTTCACTTTTCCTAGCTTTCTAACTTTAGGTAATTTACTTAACCTTTCTGTGTCTCAGTTTCCTTATCTACTGTGATCTACAGTGAATCTATGGCAATCGTGGTAGTACCTTTCTCATACAATTGTTGTAAAGATGAGGTCGATTGTAAAAGGACAACAAATGTCTTATATCTCTGGATGAATGCTCCTTTGCAACGTGGCTTTCCTGCTTCTCCTAGGAAGAGATGGAGTCTATTTCTCTACCCCTTGAATCTGAAACCATCATATGAATAAGTCCACTCTAGCTGGCTAGAAGAGCCACATGGTAGAAAACCAAGCCTTCTTGAAAGTTATCCTGCCAACAGTCAGAGTGAGTGAGGCTGTCTTAGATCATCCAGCTCCAACTCAGCCATTAGCTGACTGCACCCACATGCATGAGCCCAGCAGAAAAAGAACTCAGCTGACCCCTGCCCAAGTAGTCAACCTACAGAATCATGAATTTAAAAATGATTATTTTAAGCCATTAAAGTCAGTGATTAGCAAACTATCACTCATGGATCAAATCCGGCCCACTGCCTGTTTTTGTAAATAAAGCTTTATTGGAAGACAGTCATGCTCATTTATTTGCATATCATCTATAGCTGCTTCTGTGGTACAATGGCAGAGTTGAGTAGTTATGAGAAAGATTATTTGATGTGAAGAACCTAAAATAGTTACTATTCTGGCCTTTTACAGAAAATGTTGACCTCTACACTAAGTTTTGGGGTGGCTGATTACATTACAAAGGCTAACAACTGTAAGGACTGTGGTGATTTTAAAGCATGGCTGCAGATTCTTTCACACTCTTCTCATTGACAGATGGGGCTATGTCCCTCTCCTTGACTATGGGCAGGCTTGTGACTGTTTCAACCGATAAATGACAGTGATATTCTGTGATTCTGAAGGTGGGAAATTAAGAGGTAACGTAGTTTCTATATCAAATGCTTGAGAAGTCTCTGTGAAACCTGCACCACCAGAAATGAAGTTTGACAACCCTGAGGTCTTTATGCTGACAAGAAGCCCAAATCATTTGAGAGGCTATGTGTAGGCACTGCAGTTGGCAGTTCCAGATGGGCCCATACTCTGAGCCATCCCATATAAGTAAAGACACTTCTGATGACTGCAGTTCGCAATCATTTGAGTCTTTCCAGTCACTTGAGGCCCCACATACTGTGGAGCCCAGACAAGCCAAGCTCACTGTACACTGTCCAAATTTTGGACCCACAAAATGCATGAGCATGTAAAACATGGTTGTTGTTTTACTCCACTAAATTTGGGGGAGTTTTTTATTCAGCAAAAGATAACTCGAACAAGGAAAACAAGAGGTAATCTTTGTACATTTTTCATAAAATTTCCTGGCTCAAGTAGAGTTCAGCGAATGCTATTTTTCTTTTCACATTCAGAAATACTCTATTCCCTCCATCATTGTGCATGAAGATAGGAGTAGGAAGATGTAAAAAAAGAAAGTCTAGTGGTAATCATATGAGCTTTTGGGATGCACTGTCAAAGTTTACATCCCCTCTCTGCCACTTGTTAGATCTATGGCCTTTTGTAAGTTTTCAGTGCAATGGGGATGATGACAATAAAGTTCCTATCTCATTGTGTGCCATTGATGATAGTTAAATTACAGAAAATACATATAAAAGTGTCTGGCATATAGTCTGTGCTTTAAAATGATGTTAGCTATCATCAGGGGGCTCCAGTGTATTGTGGATGTTCTTTTCCTCTTCTACTAAATTCTCTATATTATCTCTTCTTTCCCCTCTACTCTGGAAATTATAATTCTTGGTTTCCTTTCTATTTTTTTTTTTTGTTTTTTTTTTTTTTTTTCCCATTCTTTGAAAGAACTCTATTTTATTTCCTATGTTTTTTAATTCAAAAGCAAGGCCATATTTTCCTTAGGTATGGTTATTCGAAGCTTTGTTTAGCCCAGAAACATTCTTAAATTTAATCCATTCCTGTGGGTGTGAACCCATTGTAAGAAGCACCTTTTAATGAGGTTACTTCAATTGAGGTGTGGCCCAACCTATTCTGAATGGGTGTTAATCCTACTAGTGAGTCCTTTATAAGCAAATTGAGATTCAGAAAAAGAAAGAGAAAGCCACAAAGGGAACAGCCAGAAGCTGGACATCATGGAACTTGGAAGAGAAGAGAGATCAGGAGACAGCACCATGTGCCTTGCCATGTGACAAGCAAAGGATCAAGGATTGACAGCCCCAGAATGCCAAAGTCTTTTGGAAGAAAGCATCAGCTTGATCATGCCTTGATTGGACTTTTTCTTAACCTCAAAACCACAAGTGAATAAATTCTCTGACCAGTTTAACCTGACCAGTTTCATGGTATTTGCTTAAGCAGTCAAAGAAACTAAAACATTACATTTAACCTGACCAGTTTCATGGTATTTGCTTAAGCAGTCAAAGAAACTAAAACATTACATTTAGAAAGCAACTTAGATATAATACAGACTAGCTCCTCTATACCCAGCTAGCATAAGCATAGAGATTCATAAACAAACAAATCCTTCTGTTTCTATGCACATGGTTAGAGTTGACTTTGGAAATCAGGACTATCAATTATCTTCTGGCCACAATGGTTTGCTCCCAGTTTCAAAGATGTTTTAAAAGCCATACTCTTCTTATACTATTCTAGAGTTAACTATGTTTCAGAACAAAGTTGAGGCTACAAACAGAATTATGTTATGTGACAGGCCAATTTTTCTTTCTAGGATATTACCATGATTTCACAAGGTGGTTCAATGCCATGCAGATTGCAACTGAGAGAAAAATATGGAAGGAATTAGGTGTAACATCCTTTCTCACTTGTTCTAGCAAGGGCAGATTTGAGCTGCATCTGCTGGATTCATTTTTAAGGTTGTAGGATATATTTTTCATAAAAGAGTGATCTCTGTAATTCCCATTCATATACTAAATTCATATCTTAGTAATCTGTTAAAATTTACCAAAGGTAAACCATTCTGAAAATTGGTATTGGCCACAGATTTATATCCATGTGTGTGATTAAAACACAAATAAAATGCAAACTGTCTTTATGCCCTGTAACAAAGTTACAAATCACAGCAGTCAACTATCTTTGGATATATAAAAGAACAAACAGAAAATGAAAATAAATAACAATCAAAACATATCAGTTCTAGAAATGAAACCTTTACTTCACCTGCCTTGCTGATTGAAAATCATATCATTTCATTTCTATTCAAATGAAATATACATTAGTTATCTCACTTTTGCATATACATTTTGAAATCAATTTTATTAATGTATTCTTTAACTATAATAAAATGTACCCATTTTAAGAGTACAGTTCTATGAAAGTTAAAAACTGTATATGTCTGGGTAATCAACATTGCAACCTAGAGCATTTTCATCATTCCAAAAAGTTCCCTCATGGTCTTTTTCAGCGAGACCTTGACCCACCTCCAGCCTCAATTAACAAATGATCTATTAATGTGACTATAGATTATATTTGTTTTTCTAAGGGACTCAAATAGTATACTATTTTGTTCCTGGCTCTTCTTACTAATAACATTTTTGTGATTCATCCATTTTGCGTCTTATCATTAGTTCATTCCTTTTCATTGGTGAGTACTAATCCATAGTATTAATATAACACAATTTGATTATTTCTTCATCTGTTAATAGACATTTGTGTTATTTCCAATTTTTGCTATGAGAAATAAAACTGTTATGGAGATTTTTTAAAAGTATCTGTGTAATCATAGGTTGTTTTTTTTTTTAATCTCTCTTGGGTAAATACCTTGTAGTGAAATTGCTGGGTCACATAATGAGTACATGTTTATCTTTATACAAAACTGCAAAAGTATTTTCCACACTGATGATGTTACCTAACAAGGGATTGCTGCCTGATGTGCACAGGAGTTAATTCTGTGACATCAGGATTAGAGAATAGAAAGAGCTTTATTTCAGGGTCAACCAGCAAAGAGACAGGAGACAAGGCTCAAGTCTGTCTCCCCAATTTGAGGGCTAAAGGAGATTTTATGGGGATAGAAGGTGGGTGTTGCTATGGGGAGGACTGATTTGACGTGGTTTAATTACCTAGTTATAAATTTGTCCATATATGGTGAGACAGACTGCAGACCAGATTTTCCTTGTTGAAGGAACTCTTGCTTTGGATTTGCTTCTGACACCTCTTGATTCACACAACTTTGCTTCTGAGGGGGTGATTTTTGTCCCTTGCACCTCAGAGGTTAGCTTGTGTTTCTGCACATGCTCAGGTTATATAATTTCAGGTACACTTGGTGCCTGCAAGATAAGCTCAAAAGGAAGGATTACAGAGGGAAAAGTTACAAAGAAGAGAAATTGCTACTAAACAGTTTGGGGAGGTGTTATTAGTCAGGGCTCTAGGTAAACAAAACCTACAGGAGATATCTGCAAACATTATTTACAGATTTTTATAAAATTGTCTGACACAGCTGTGAGGATGCACAAGTTCAAATTCCATAGGGCAGGCTGCAAGCTGGGAACTCTGATGAAGGTTTTTGATGAATTCCCCAGGAGAAGCTGGCTGACTGAAGTAGAAACAGAAATTGTCTCTTTTGACTGCTGGAATCATCACTTCTTTTAAAGCCTTCAACTGATAATGAGGAGACTTCTCTTATTGTTGAAGGCAGTCTCCTCAGTAGACCATAGCTGTAATCAGCTATAGATGCAATCAACTTACTAATGATTTAAGTCCATGAAATGTCCTCACGGTAATAATCAGGCCAGTGCTTTCTTGACCAAACAACTAGACACCATAAACTAACAAAGGTGACATGTGAATTTAACCATCACAGGTGGTTTCAGTGTGTGCCGGTTTGTATATATTATGTCCCCCAGAAAAAGCAATATTCTTTGATGCAGTCTTGTAGGGGCAGAAGCATTAGTGTCGATTAGGTTGGAACCTTTTGATTGTTTCCATGGAAATGTGACTAGTAACACTTTTGATTAGGTGTGACCTGTTGATAGGATTGTTTCCATGGAGGTATGGCCCCACCCATTGAGCTTGGGTCTTGATTTAATTACTGGAGCCCTATAAAAGCTCAGAAACAAGGACTTCAAAGGAGCTGCAACTGAGAGACATTTTGAAGATGGCCATTGAAAGCTGATGCCATTTTGAAATGTAAACTGGGAGCAAGCAGATGCCAGCTACGTGCCTTCCCAGCTTGCAGATGATTTCCGGATATCAATGGCCTTTCTCCAGTGAAGGTACCCTGTTGTTGATGCCTTACCTTGGACACTTTATGGCCTTAAGACTATAACTTTGTAACCAAATAAATCCCCTTTATAAAAGCCAATCCATTTCTTGTGTTTTGCAGAACAGCAGTATTAGCAAAGAGGAACACAGTGATACCAATTAAAATTCCTGACAGCAAAGTCTGAATTCCATTGGCTCCAAGTCTTCACCAATATTTGGAATTATATGTCTGCTTTTTGAAAATTTTTGCCATTCAATTGAATGTTTAATGGCACATACCATGATCTTAACTTCTGTTTCACTATTGAGTAATGACATAAGCATATTTGTATACAATAAGTGGTTGTTAGTATATCCTCTTTTGTGAAGCATTTATTCAAATCCTTTGACTATTTTTAAATTAGTGTATTCTCTCTCTTATTATTGAGTTGTAGAAGCTCTTTATATGTTCTCCATATATATCTTTTGTTAGATATATATACTGAAAATATTTTCTCCAAGTCTGTTATTTACTTTTCATTCCTTAATGGTGCCTTTGAAGGGCAGCATACTAATTTTGATAAAGTCCAGCTTATCACTTTTTTTACCTTTTGTGGTTAATGCTTTTTGTGTCCTAAGAAATCTTTACCTAACAGATCACAAAGATTTTCTTGTGTATTTTCTTCTAGATATCTTCAGTTTCAACACATAACTTCATGTATATGATTAATTTTGAGTTACATTTTATGTGTGAGATGAGGTAAGGATCATATTTTGCAGATGGAAATCTAATTGTTAGAGCACAGTTTGATGAAAAGACTATCCTTTCCCTATTGAATTATTTTTGCTAAAAATCAATTGACCATATATGCATGGTTCAATTTATGGACTTCCTATTCTTTCTTTTGATACATTTGTCTGCCCTTATAGTAATACCACATTTGCTTTTATTAGTTTAACTTTTCGGTAAGTTTTAATATCAGGTAGTGTAAGTCCTCCAACTATGTTCTTTTTTCAAAGTTGTTTCGACTGTTCTGGGTTCTTTGACTTCCCATATAGATTTTAAATGCAGTTTGTCAATTTCTCATTAAACAAACTAGAATGGTTAGTTTCATTTTGATGATGATTACAATACATCCATAGATTAATTTAGAGGGAATTGATGTCCTAACAACATTGAGTCTTCCAATCCACGAACATTTATCTTCATTTATATAGGTTTTCTTTAATTTTCCTCAGTATTGTTCAGTAGTTTTTAGTGTACAAGTTGAATATTTTGTTAAATCTATACCTAAGTATTTCATTATTTTAGGTGCTATTATAAATGGTACAATATTTAAAATTTTATTTTCCACTTGGTCACTGCAACTATATAGAAATGCAGTTGATTTTTGTACATTGACTTGTACCTTGCAATTTTGCTAAACTCTAATATTTGCTCAAGTAGCATGGTAGCTTTTTTGTAGACATTGTAGGATTTTTTAAGTGTGCAATTATGTCTTCTGCAAATAAAAACAATTGTACTTCTTTCCCATTTGCCCTTATTTGTTTATTTTAGGGGGATCTTTACTTACTAGGCACTCAAGTCCAGTGTTGATTATCAGTTAATTAGAATTTCTCACTTTCTTCCTAAGGTGGGGATGGGGTGAAGGTGAATTCTGATGGGTGGAGAAAAGCATTCAGTCTCTTGTTGGTAAGTTTGATATTAGTTGTAGGTTTTCCTAGATGCCTTCTAAGATGTTAAGGAAGTTCCTTTCTATTCATAGTTTACTATGAGTATGTGGTTGGTTTTTTTTAAATCATAAATGGATGTTGAATTTTGTCAAATACATTTGGCACATCTATTGAGAAAATTATGTATTTTTCTCATTATTTAATTAATATTGCATGTGATTTTGAATGATTTTTGAATGTTAAGCCAATCTTGCATTCTTGGGCTAAGCCTCACCTGGTTACTATGTTTCATCAGTTTTACATTTTGCTGGATTTGGTTTGCTAATATTTTGTGAAGGGTTTTGTTTTTGTGTTCATGAGAGATATTGATCTGTAGTTTTCTTTTCATGTGGTATCTTTATCTGGTTTGGGTATGAGGCTAATGTTGATCACATGAAATTAGTGGGAATTGTTCCTCATCTTATTTCCTGAGTTGGTGTAAATTGGTATTATTTCTTTATTAAATGTTTGATATGATTCATAGTTGAGTCCATCTTACCTGAAGTTATCTTTGTGAGAAGGTTTTTAAATTAAGAATTCAATTTCATTAATAAATTTGGGGCTACTGAGGTATTCTATTTCTTCTTGTAACTAGTATTGTAATTTATTAATTTATGTCTTTCCAGGATTTGTTCATTTCACCAAATTTTTCAAATTTATTTATATATAATTATTTATTCTCCTACTTCTTTTATTCTCCTACTATTTTTAGTGATTTCTGGAACTGTGTGAGCACTTTCCTTTTATTCCTAAAATTGATGACTTTTTATATTACTTTTGTCTTAGTCTACCAGAGATGTATCAATTATTCTGTTTTTTAAAAAAATACATATAGTAAAGTGCACAAATCTTCAACGTATTTCTCAAAAAAAACTTTTACAATCGAATGCATTCCTGTACCCATCAGCCAAGTTCAGATATAGAATATTACCAGCCATAAGTAGCCTCTTTCTTATCATCTTCCTGTCAATATTAATCTCAAAGTTAACCACTCTTATGATATCAATCACTATCATAGTTTTGTGTATTCTGCAATCTCATATAAATTGAGTAACATAGAATATCCTGTTTTGTGCCTGGCTTCTTTGGGTCAACATTTCTGTGAGATTAATCCATGTTATCATACATAGAAGTACTTAAGTTACTCAAGGTAAAAAAATAATCAAATGAATAAAAAAAAAAAGCCCATGACTTTGTAGAATGCTCTTTCCCACCAATCTTCCAATCATTTTTGTGAAAATACCCAGTTAGCTTTTAAAATTCTAGAAGATGGAGAATATTTTCTTTACTTCTTTTTTGTTATGTACACTATCCTGGGCATCTGATTGGTTCTCAACAAAGACTCATTGTCCTGGAAGGAATGTGTCAGGATTCTTCAGAATTTTATCATTCAGTGAAGAGGAAAGAGAACCAGGCTTGGTAGTAAAGTCCAGGATTGAGTCTCCTTTAATTACTATATTGTGACATTCTCTGAGCCTCACATTTCTTCTGTGTGAAGTGAAGATAATCCTACTTGCCTTACCCTGTTAACAGAGATACAATGAGACTCCATAAAAGGATGTGCAAAAGTACTTTGTCAACTATAATTCAACAAATTCTTTGCAAATATTTTATTATAAAAGGAGCATTGGCTTTTAAGATCTCAAATATTTAAAAATGGCAAAATCCTCACCAGTAATTTGCCAAATCTATGCCAGAATCTAACTGAGCAGGTGGTCAGATAATCAGGTTGGGTTGAGTTCATCCCCGAATCATAAACATGGACTTAGGTGCCAAGGGAGGTGGGGTAACATGGAAAGGTAGAAACAAGTGGAAAGTCCTATAGGGAGTTTGTATGGCTAGTTCTTGAAACATACTATCATTATAAAGCACAGTTTTACAAATTAAAGCACTCAAAAATTTTAGTTCATTTTTCTTATTTACATATAGTAAAATGTACTCATTCTTGGTGTAGAATCAGCTTTCAATTTCATTAATTTTCTCTGTTGTTTATCTACTTTGAGTCCATTGATTTCTATCCTTATTTTTATAAGTTTCTTTCTATTTACACAAAGATTAATTTGCTTTAATTTATATATTTATTTTAGACTAACGTTGGAAGCTTAGAACATTGATTTTAGATATTTTCACTTTTCTAATAAAGCATTTAAATATATAAATTTTTTTCTAAACACTACTTTAGCTGCATCTGTCAAATTTTAATATACTTTTTATTATCCAGTGTCAAATATTTTCTAATCTTCCTTGAGCTATCCTCTTAAACCATCAGTTATAGAAGAATGTTGTTCTGGTTTGCTAGAGGTGCCATTATGCAAAACACCAGAAATGCATCAGCTTTTATAAAGGGGATTTATTATTGTTCTAAGGCCATAGAAGAGTCCAGACTAAGGCATCAGTAAGATGATACCTACACTGAAGAATGGCTGATGGTGTCCATAACATCTCTGTCAGCTGGAAAGTTACATGGCTGGCATCTGCTAGTCCCGAGTTGTGTTTCAGCTCCTCTCTCTCAAGTCATGTGCATCCTTGATTCTTTCTCCCGGGGTGTTTCTTTCTAGGTATCTGGGAGTCATCTCAGCTTCTCCAACACAAACTCTGGGCTTCATCTCTCAGTTTAGCATCTCCAAATATCCTGTCAACATCTCCAAGCATCTCTAAGCATCTCTAAGCGTCAGCAAGCATCTTTGTCTGTGTTGGCTCTTAGCTGCCTTTAATACTCCAGTGAACTAATCAAGGCCCATCCTGAATGGGTGGGGTCCATGCCTCCATGGAAATAGTTTAATCAAAGGTATCACCCACAGTTGGGTGAGTCACATCTCCATGGAAACAATCAATCAAAAGGTTCCACCCTAATCAAAAGATAAATAAATCTGCCCCCACAAGATTGCATTAAACAACATGGTTTTTGGGGGACATAATATATCCAAACTGGCACAAATGTGATGTTTAATTTCCAAATATTTTGGGAATTTCCAGATATCTTTTTTATTATTTATATCTAATTTAATTTTAAATGCTATTGTAAATGACATCAGTTTTATTTTCACCTCTTCATTGCTAGAATATAAGAACCCAATTGAGTTTTGTGTATCAGTTCTTTATTCTCTAACTTTGCTAAAATGAAATATTTGTTCCAGTAGTTTTTTTCTTCTAGACTTCATAGGATTTTGTATGTACACATTATGTTTTCCACAAATAAACACAGTTTAACTTCATCTTTTCCAATTTGTGTTCCTTTTATTTCTATGTCACAGAACATAACTTTTATTTATGTCTTAGAACATATTCATTATAATTTCCATTTATAAAATTTGTCATGAATTGTTTTATGGTCCCACTATATCAGTCTTGGTGGATGTCTCATGTGCACTTGAAAAGTATGTATATTTTCTTCTTGGGTGGGGTTTTCTCTAAATGTCATTTAAGTCAGTTTAGGTAATAACAGTCATATCATCTATCTTTTCTGATTTTTTTTCTACTTGTTCTGACAGAGAGAGAAGAATGCTGTAGTTTCCAACTCTAATTGTGAACATGTCTTTGTCTCCTTTCAATTGTGTCAAGCTTTGCTTCATGTATTTTGAAGCTGTTTTTCCATGCATACTATTTAGGATTGTTATGTCTTCTTGAATAATTAATACTTTCATCTATATAAATGTCTTTCTTTATCCCTGGTCATGTTCCTGTTCCTAAACTCACTTATATTAATATAGCTACTTCAGCTCTCTCATGTTTAGAATTTGAATAGCATAGGTTTTTTTTGTTTCATCCTTTTATTATTAACTTCCTGTGTGCTTATATTTAAAGAGCATTTTTTTAATCACAGTTTTATGCTACATGTTTCTGTCTGAAAACAACTGTATAATAAATTTTGCCCATGTCCTGGCTATTTACAATGGATGACAAGTCCACTACCAATTATTCCCTCATGGCTGAACTTCTCCTGTGCATTTTTTATGCTCTGGTTGTTATGTACATGTCATTTAGCACATATACATTGTCACTACCATGTTAGTGACTACTCTGCCTCCAGAACATACATTTCTTATCCCTTGGCAATACCCCTTTACACATTGAGGAACAGTTTTTGTTCTGTTTTATGATTCCAAGTGAAATGAGTATTGCCTATATATATGGCATTTATCATCAAGATGCATTTGTCAAAACCTCAAAGGACTAAAATACATTTCCATCTACATACTTCAGAATATGAACCATAATGTGGATGGAAAATCTAAGCTCCTCCAACCATGAAACATGGGCAAAGAAGGTACAGCATTTCTTAAATATATTGGTACATGCATTCACATCAAATTATAAGTTGATTAAAAATTGCTAGCGATCAATTCCAAATGGAAAACAAATTTGATTAAGCATGCATTTAAATGTTCGAAAGGAATTTCTTTTCAAAAATGGTATTCAGATAGATAGAATACACAGAAGCCCCAGTTATATTTAGACTTTCATGGAACTTATATTAAAATCTTGTGGTAAAAATTTTATTAAGAGGAGTTGGTGGTATATAATATAATCACATATAATTTATGATTTAAAATATTTTACATCTCTGTAATTGGATATGTCAAATTTTACTTAAGCATTCCAGTATGATTAACATATTTTGTAATTCTCTTTTTTAACTGAGCTAGTGATTTCTTCTGTAAAGCTTAATTTTTTCAAATTTGTGCTTACACATTACTTAGTTATATTCTTCTCAGTTTTGATACAAGACTTCCATTAATGACTCTCTAAATGCTCTAAAATTCCACTAATTTATCTTTCATTCATTTTATCTTTTATATATATTGATATAATACCTTCTTAATTATCTTCCTTGTATATGATCTTTAGCATTTTTTGAAATAGAATTTGGTTTCTTACTACTCTAAAGCTAATTTCTAGGCTGCTTCACACATTAATTGACAATGCTTAAATACTTAAGAAATATGTGTGTGTGTGTGTAGCAAGATATATGTAAAAATATAGAGAGATACATGTAATTTGTTTTTCTAGTAAAAGGTGAAAGATTTATTTGATCTGAAGAGAAACCAGAGTATTTTTTTAGATATGTAATTTTTAAATGAATCTATTAAATCACAACAAAATTTTATTGAACAGTTATTGTTGGAACAGTGTTCAATGAAGGTAATTTTCAAAGGATTTTTAAATTTTTAAATATTTAAACCAGAGGAACTTTTGAACATTACTTCTGTAATAAATATCACCTACTACTCTTCAAAATCCTTCCCATACTCATATCAGATTTTCTAATGAATAAAATTTTAGAGAAAATGAAGCCCTTTATATACCCGAAATGGATTCCATCTTCTTTGCTGTGTCCACAAAGGTAAACATGCCCCTTTCTTGGCTATTTATAACTCCCATACAGCCTTTTAGTATACAACAATGTGTATTCTTTGGGACATATTTTAAAATTTCTTTAAAGGTATCATGTATCTTTACCATTCTACAACTTGCTTACTTTTTTTCTTAAATATTTATTCATGATTTATATAGCTCCAGTTTATTAATTTCAACTTCTGCATTTGATTCCAATTGTTTAAATACAATGCAACATATTCATCCATTCACCTGTTCATAAACATTTAGATGGTTTCCAATGCTTCAGTGTCACAGAAATTACTACAACTTACTGGGAACTCCTTGTGCAATATCTGGAATAGTTGTGTTATCTGAGATTAGAATTGTTGATCCAGGTTGTGTACTTGTTCAATACTTCTAAGTATTACCAAAGTAGTTTTACAAATTTACATTACCACCAGCAGTTTATGAGAGTCAATAGGATACTCTTAAAGATTTATTTTTATGGGAATCAAAGATCAAATAAATATTTTACTTATATAATCTTTGTTTAAAATTGGTACTCAAATTACACATTTTTATTTGTCTTAACTCTTAGGTAAATTTAAGGAAAACTTTGTGATTATTTTATGGTACATGTTTTCATACTACCAGAATCTTTGTTGTTAGGAACTGATAAATTATTCTTAGCTATAGTTCTTTCTTTATTCATTTTATGGGTATTTGTAATATATTCAGAGTTCACCTTGATCAAATAATCATCATTTAATCATTCAAGTAAAGTTTTATAGCCCTTTTCTCCAGGCTGCATCATGTTACTTCTGCAACAGTCTCAATAATAGACATTTGTCTGGTAACTACTATCCACACTAAAAATATCTTTACATCACTTTAATTTTTCATGATAATTTCTGAAAGCTCTAGGTGAAATGTCTCATCTTTATTGCTAAACAAAGCTTTCTGGCTTCTCAGTATCATGCTACATTTCCTTCACACTGGACTTTTCAATTGATTTGTGGCTTCCTCAATCCCAGGCTGATCCTGTGCTATCTTTGGCCTCTTCAGAGGGATGCCATCTTCTCTTTCCACATCTTTCCACTGCATTCCATATGCTACAAAGCCAACATGCTCAAGGACACCTGAAGGCTTTACTCTCTAATTATGATCCAATTTTTTATTCCAGTGACAGATCATTTAGTTATATTAGCCAGGTCCTCTCCAGAACTAATTTAAAATCAATAGTTCACAAAACTAGATATTTTAGAGAGAAATATTTGAAAAAAATCTTGATCTACCTCAAACATATGAATACATTGTCTTGAGTTTATTGTTGTTTTACAGTATGACTAAGAAATAGAATGTCATTTATATTAACATAATTAAATTCAATACTTTGAAAGAGTTGTTTTCTACCTAAATATTTAAGCAAACAAGGATCATTGAAGATCATAATACAAGAAAAACTACTCACCACTATCATTCTCTAAGATCCACACACATATATATATTATGCACATCAGTTCACAAAGAATTCATTTAAAATTTCACAGGTTCATGGCTCATAACATCATCAAACCCTGCACAATGTAGCAAGTCATTATTCATAATGCCAATGATCATACTGAAAATGTAGATAGACATTTAAATATTTCTGTTGCACAATTCTGATATTGGATGTTTCTTATGTTTCTAGATTAAATAATTTGTAGCTCAAAAAATCAAACTCTAAGCCACAGCATGGTATATTTGATGGTTTAGAGTGTGAACTCTAGAGCCAGATTGTCTGGTTTTCAACCTCAGTGCCTGTGAAAATTTGGGCAAGTTGCTTAACTACTCTAGAGTGATCACTAAAAAGATGAAACACACACTAAATCTAAAAACACTGTGAAAGTATGGAAATCACTCCATCTCAATTCACAGAGAAGTTTCTCAACTTTTTTAACGTCTTTATGATCCTCCTTTATGTGGATGTGCATAACTTACTCAACCGTGCTCCTATGATGAGTATTTGGATTGTCTCTATATTTTACCATTATAAACAATGCTGCAATGAGTAATTTTGTACATATGGGCTTTTGTATTGTCTGAGGCATCTATTCAAGTATATTCCTAGATGGGATTGCAGGTCAAAAGGTAATACATCAGATGTAGTTTTGCTCAGTATTGCCAAATTTCCTTCCAAAAACATTGCATCAATTTATGTTCCCACCACCAATGTAAATGAGTACCTATTTTCCCTCAGTTTCACCAGCATGATGCTTTGTCATACTTTTAAAATTTGGCCAGTCTGGTAAGTGAAAAATAGTAACATAATGTTGCTTTAAATTTTCATTTCTCTAATTATGAATGAGTTTGAGTATTTTTATATAAGTTTGAGGGCACTGTTTACCTTTCCTGCCTATATGTGTATTTAAATTGTCTGCTCATGTCTTCTTCCCATCTTTCTCTCAGGTCTTTGATCTTTTGTCCTTCAAATTTTAAGATACTTTCATGTGTTAGGGATATCAGACCTTTGCCTGTGCTCTACTTGATGAATATTTTCTCCCAGTTTGTCAGTTTTTGTTAAAGTGAGCTGAAGCTCATGAAATGCAGACACCATAAAATGGGTTGGTTTTTAACATGAGGATTTATTAACTTACAGGGTTACAATTCCAAGGCTGTGAAAATGTCCAAATCAAGGCATCAACAGGCAATGCTTTATTCCCAAAGACAGGGATTCCTCTGTTACATGGCAAGGCACATGGTGGCATGTGCTGGTCTCTCCTTTCTCTTCCAAGATTCATTGCTTCTTGCTTCTGGTTTTAGTGGCTTCATCTTAGTTTCTGTGGCTTTCTCTTTCAGCTTCTGTGCCTTTCTCTCTGTATTTCATCCTCTTATAAAGGAATCCAGTAAGAGGATTATGACCCACCTGAATGAGATCTTAACTTAAGATCCTACACACCAAAAGATTATACTTAAAATGGGTCCATATCCACAGGAATGGATTAAATTTAAGAACATGATTTTCTTTGGTACATAAAGCTTCAAGCCATCATAGTTTTCTTTTGACTTTTTTGTTGTATTTTTTACCATGCAGAAGTGTTTTTTTCAAATTTTACATAATCACATTTATTAATACTTTCTTCTATTGCCTCTGGATTTCGAGCTATAGTCAAATAGTCTTTCCCCCACTAAGATCATAGAGGAATTCACTTATGTTTTTTTTCTGCTTGTTTGAGTTCATTCTTTACATTTTGATCCCTAATCCATTTGGAGTTTATTGTTGTCCATGATGTAAAATATGGATTCTATCTTTTTTCAAATAGCTACCCATTTATCCTTATACCATTTATTGAAAAATCCTTAAATGATTTTTTAAGTCCCCCAATTATACAGAAATAAATGAATAGGAATGGACTATCTGTATTTACCTTACAATGAAGCATAGGAAAGCCAGGTTTGTGTTGTTCACACGCATTGATGACCAAAAACCTCTTTTGGTTTGCTAAAGCCAACGAAATGCAATATACCAGAAATGGGTTACCTTTTAACAATGGGGATTTATTAGCTTGCAAATTTACAGTTCTAAGGCCATGAAAATGCCCCAGTGAAGGCATCAATAGGATGATACTTTCTCTGAAGACTAGTTACCAACGAGCTTGAGCTCCTCTTGTCACATGGTCAGACACATGGTGATGTTTGCTGGTCTTTCTCAGGTTTTGTTGCTTCAGCTTCTGGCTTCTCCATCTGTGGCTTTTTCTCAAAACTTCCCTGGGGCTTTCTCTGTGAGTTTCTTTTAATTTCATTTCTCTCTTCAATATGTGTTTTATCCTCTCATGAAGGACTCCAGTAAGAAGAGTAAGACCCACCTTGAATGAGGTGGGTCACATCTCAATTGAAATAACCTAATCAAAAGCTCCCACCTACAATAGATCTGCACCCACAGGAATGGATTATAAGAACATGATCATTTCTGGGGTACATAACAGCTTCAAACTATCACAAACCATATTTTCACATTTTGCTTCAAAATGGTCCCTGGCTCAACTCTGCAGATAAACTTAGTACCCTCCCTCTTACGTGGGACATGACTCCCAGGGTTGTAAATCTCCCTGGCAGTGTGGGACATGACTCATGGGGATGAGCTTGGCCCTGGCATCATGGGATTGAGAGATTCTTCTTGGACCAAGGGCAGTAGAGAAATGAAACAAAATTTCGGTGGCTGAGAGATTTCAAATAGAGTTGAGAGGTCATTCTGGAGGTTATTCTTATGCATTATGCAGATATCCCTTTTTAGTTTTAGCATACTGGAATAGCTAGAAGGAAACTTCTGAAACTGTTGAACTGCAACCTGGTAGCCTTGATTCTTGAAGATAATTGTATAACTATATAGCTTATACTGTGTGGCCATGTGATTGTGAAAATTTTGTAGGCTCCCACTCCCTTTATCCAGTGTATGGACAGATGAATAGAAAAATGAGGACAAAAAGTTAATGAACAATAGGGAGGGATGGGAGGGATGGGATGTTTTGGGTGTTCATTTTTACTTTAATTTTTATTCTTAATCTTTTTTTGTGTGTGGTAATGAAAATGTTCAAAAATTCATTGTGGTGATGAATGTACAACTATATAATGGTACTGTGAACAATGGATTTTACACTGTGGATGATAGTATGGTTTGTGAATATATCTCAATAAAATTGAATTTTTTTAAAAAATGGTCCCTCACAGCTGTTTCAATACTGCCTCCTCGCAATATTCTAGCAATATTCTCGCAATATTCTGCTTCAGGTCAGACCATGTGTCTGTCCACGTGCCATGGATACACAGTTGTTCCAGGAAAACTTCCAAGAGACAAATGGAGGCAGAATTATCCTTTGTGTTAAACTCTGGCTCTGCTCCTGTATGCCACTGCACTGAAGGTACTCTTTTCAACAAGGTACATGCACTTTCTCCACTGAAACCCACCACCCAAACTTCCCAGGCCCTCATGAAAGGAATGACATTTTTAGCAATGTGATCAGCTCACACATTTATTACTCAGTGTCATTTGATCAGAAAGTAAAGATTGGAGAAATTGTTCTGGGGTCTTGAGCTCACAGGCACTAGGTGATCATTATAGGCAGAAACAGTAGGAAAAAGAGTAGGAAAAAACTCAACACCTTAATGTAAGACATCCATCAAAGTGACTGTCGAGTTTCCTTGAGGCCTAGGGGCTTTATGATGGACATGTGAGGGCTCTAACTGAGTGTTCTCACACAAGGCCCAAAGCCAAACCAAAGTGTACAGAGAAATCCCATGAATATCACTTAATTTTAATGCTGTGTTTAGTAACTATTTCAATTTCTTTTGTGTATTTAAAATCTTTCCTGTTGATGTTCTTTCCGAGGAGAGAAACTAACAGTGAGAGTTACTGCATCAGTTCAAAAAACACTATCTTGTAATCAATTAAATTAATAACATTTGAATATTCAGTTCCTGTGATACATAATTTAATCATGATTCCTAGCAATTTGTTTTACAATCCCTAGGCCAAGCAAAATGACTTCCCTACAAAAGCATTACAGAGACTTCTTTTTCTAACCAAGGGCAAACTTGCTTTTAAAGATACTCTCTGGTACATACTTCAGTAATATACTATTTGAAGCTCATACTCTAGGCTTCTCCACTACAGTGTAATATGAAATCAGTCTATTGGACTTTCTTTAATAACTCTATAAAATTAAGTATCTACCTGAGCCACTCAAATATGTGCTGCTTACTTTACATACACCGACTTGTTCAATCTCACAGTAGTGCTGAACTGCAGTTCCAGAGGTTGGTTAAGGATTTGATCAAGGTCATACAACTGGTCAGAAGCAGAATCCAAGTCTTTTGCTACAAATCTCTTTTTCCCTTGCCCATTGTCTCCTATTTTCACTTCAGCTGCAAGTCTATGGTTGGTATTTTTCAAATGGAAAAAAATGCAAATAGCAAGAAAAGGCAGTACAGTATTTCCATGCAAACAGTATACTATGTTTCTCCTTCAGCCAGTTTCCACAACAAACAAGAGCGATACTGCCCCATTCCAGAATACTGGTATGTGTTGGAAGGTCCCTCTATCTCCTTCGAACTCTGACATCATCTTTGAACCCAGAGAAGTTGGTGAGTGAGAATAGTTCCAATTGGGATCCAAATGAATGAAAATATTTTCTCCAAGTCTGTTATTTACTTTTCATTCCTTAATGGTGCCCTCTGTGTTTACCCTACCTCACAGAGGACTAGGGTAAACTAATTTCTAAAACGCATACACTGTTAATGTTTCATGCTGTTAAAAAGAGGAAAAGACACACACAGAGATCCAGGCAAACCTTACCAAGACGTTGACCCCACTGATTTCAATGTATAGTGGTACTATCCTAGGCTGTGGAAGGAAGGATGATTGAAGGTCACACAGTTTAGTCACACTATATCCATGTAACTCTGACTTAGTTCAGTGAGATCCAACACCTTTCATTTACAGGTCATCTGTGGTTAATTGCTTCTGTCTTATGCTTGCTTGGGTGTTTTTCCTTTAAATACAGGGTTTTATTCTAATATATGTGCAGGTGGTAAATACTTCTTTGGGAATAAGCTGTCTACATATTTGTAGAGAATGATACTTGTACAGAAAACATCACTCAGTGGGTTTCTGGATTCCAGGCCAGCTTTGTTCATGCAGTTTACTGTCACGGAGGAGTTTACTCACCATATGACCAACCCATCCATAAGAGTTAAACTTTTCCTTAAATTATAATAAATTCATTGCAATGTTTTAAATAAACTCACAGAAGACCTTCCTGAGGTAAATATAAATTCTCATTGTTTCTTGGCCATTTCAAAATGTGGGTGAAAACCCAGGAGCTGTGATTGCAAGGGTAACTGCATTCACAATAAAAAGGGAGTTGGATTGAATATGAAGGAGCTGAACTGATGATTTACAACTTATCAGAACATGATGGGAGTCCTCATTATCAACTCTAAGTTGTTTGTAATAAATAAACTCAAGTAATCTTTGTCCATATTATGCTTCATCATGTTGCTCTAACTCCTGGCAAATCCTCCTTGATTGTTATGCTCTGCAAAGTGTTTTCTATTAAGGTCCCTTTAACATTTTCCATGATGCTGGTAGCAAATTTGACTTATCAAAAAGATTGGATTGCCACTTTCAGCTTTTTACAGAAACTTAATATTTGGATTCTAAGCAGATGCATCTATCTAAATTTGCAACATTGGCACCTTTATCTAATCTATCTCTTGAAAAAAATCAATCAGCTGAGTTATATTCCTCTTTACAGGAAAATGTATTATTAAATTCATGAAAGCCCCATTGTGTTATAAGAAACCATATGTCATATCTCTCTGCATAGTTATGCCATTTACAAGCAAACAATGCATCAGAGACTGTATGCTCAGAAAATATTTAACATCTTTGCCTCATACCATGTATGGTATTGTGTAATGAGAATGATGTTAACTTTGGGGTCAGAGATACTGGTTAAAATTTCAACTTTGCCATCAACAACTTTTTAAACTTGGACTTTGTTTGTTTGCTTATTTCATCATTTTAAGCATCAGATTCTTTATCTATAAAAATAGAATTAATGAGGCAAGATTGTCTGTAGATTTCAATATAGCTGAAAAATGCTGAAAAGTGATTGGAGCATAATTGAGATTAAATAAACATTATTTCCCCTTTTCTTCCCTTCTTTCATGTATATAAAGCATACAAGCTCTTCATTGTGAATACTCAGTAAATATGTTTTTATGTGATTTCCTAATCAGTTAAATGCATATGAATTGTCCAATTCACTTCAAATAGATCATAAAGTCACTTTCACAAAATAATTTAGAAAAACATGTGCTTAGTTTTCCAAATCAGCTACTGACATTTAGTCAATAATTCCTGTGTATTTTCAGGAACTGAATGGAGTAAAAAGAGCATAGTAGGATCTATATATAACATTATTCAACTTATATAACATCACTTATTGATGTATATGCACATTTTATAAATAAAAAAATTGTCTACCTGATACACACAAGAATGTTTATTGCAGCATTTTATTAGTAGTGAAAAACTGAAAATAATCCAAATACACATACGCAAACATACACTCAAACAAAAACAAGTGCATTACTAAGTTAAGGAAGCAGCTTTTTAATAGTAGGTAGAGAATAGAATTATTTTATTACTACATTTTGGTTACTAGTAAAAAATTTTTTTAAATTAAAAGAAAATATAGTAAAATTTTAAAAAATTAAAAGAAAATATTTATAGAATAAAGAGAGAAAAAAGTTAGAAGAAAGTGAATCAAATTGTTGCAAACAGTTCTTGGAGTGGAGAGGCAGTTTATTTTTCTAATGTTTGAACTTTGTATTACATTATGTATTTCAGTGCATCTTAATATCATCATATGAGAACATATATATTATTTTCTTACTAAAAATATTTGAAAATTTGGCTAATATAAAAAAACCAAGGTAATTTAACTCTATAAATCATTACTTTTTCATCTGTCAAATGTCTAACTTAAATCTTATAGAATTGTGGGAATAATTTGAAATAATATATGGGAGACAGATCTGCAATGTCTAATACTATCTCATAATCTGAAATCAGAAGACGGAAGTGCTTTGTACTATTGATAAGATTATCTTGTCCACCTTTAATTCAAGGTGGAAGACAAGTGGTTCTCATAGATAAGACACTACCTTTATTCTTGGCCAAGATTAAATCCTTCAGGCAGCAGGCTATTGTCATCAGCCAATATTCCAAAATAAATCTCCCACTTTCAAAAAGAAAAGCTCGTGTATCATGTTGCTGAAAACTTAATGAATATCCAGCCCCCTTGCAGCAGTGGTCATCTTATTCTTCCTTTGTTTATTCAAATTCTTTATTCTCCAGATGTAAGACACTCCTAAATATTCAAATTGATGATATAAACTACAGTATTAGGAAGCATGGCAGCCTGAGCCATCTAGTTATCTAGTTATCTTAATGTAATCTAGAAAAATACAGCTAAACCATAAAGGACTGAATCAAAGTCAGTTGGCTTCTTTAAGGTGAATGTTTTTCTTTTCAATAGATTTTTAGTAATAGGAATTCAAAAATAAAACAATAGGTGGTAGATCCCTTAGCAGCTGTTGGCATATTAAGACAGTTAGGACCAAATAAATTGGATACCATATGAGCTATACTAATATTTCCTGCCCTTCACTCAAGGAAATTTCCATAATTATTATCATGTATTTACATTACCAAATGAAGATCAGTATTTGCATTGTGGTTTAAAATGCATACTGATTGTGATTTGATTAATCATTAGCATACCAAATATGGAAAATCTGGGCTATGGAAAGGTTGGAGACTAGATTTCTCTGTCTTCAGCTGGATGATTTGTACCTTTTCTTGTAAATATACTCATGATGACCTCCAAAGTGTACATTTCCCATATTTGCTTCTTTTAAAGGACAACCCAGGTTGACACAATAAGATGTCCCACATTGCATTTCAATGAGTAGAGCAGAAAATTTCAGGTGTATCATAATTTGTCTATCTTTTAAGTTAGACAAATTTCACTTGTGATAAAAAATAATTTATACCTTAATAGGAGAGTGAGATTTGAAATTACTTTCTTAATCTAGTAATAGTTAGATCAGCAATCTCTTATAATTTCCTTCCCAGGTTTTTTAAGGAGCCGGTGGCTATTAAAACAGAATATTTTGGGGGGGAAAAATGAGAATGAATGAAAACCTGGAAGTTATTCAGATGAAGTTAAAGTTTTTTAAATTAAATTCAATACAGCAGATAGTTTTTTTTTTTATCTTCATTTTATTGAGATATATTCACATACCACGCAGTCATACAAAACAAATCGTACATTCGATTGTTCACAGTACCATTACATAGTTGTACATTCATCACCTAAATCAATCCCTGACACCTTCATTAACACACACACAAAAATAATAAGAATAATAATTAGAGTGAAAAAGAGCAATTGAAGTAAAAAAGAACACTGGGTACCTTTCTCTGTTTGTTTGTTTGTTTCCTTCCCCTATTTTTCTACTCATCCATCCATAAACTAGACAAAGTGGAGTGTGGTCCTTATGGTTTTCCCAATCCCATTGTCACTCCTCATAAGCTACATTTTTATACAATTGTCTTCGAGATTCATGGGTTCTGGGTTGTAGTTTGATAGTTTCAGGTATCCACCACCAGCTACCCCAATTCTTTAGAACCTAAAAAGGGTTGTCTAAAGTGTGCATAAGAGTGCCCACCAGAGTGACCTCTCGGCTCCTTTTGGAATCTCTCTGCCACTGAAGCTTATTTCATTTCCTGTCACATCCCCCTTTTGGTCAAGAAGATGTTCTCCGTCCCACGATGCCAGGTCTACATTCCTCCCCGGGAGTCATATTCCACGTTGCCAGGGAGATTCACTCCCCTGGGTGTCTGATCCCACGTAGGGGGGAGGGCAGTGATTTCACCTTTCAAGTTGGCTTAGCTAGAGAGAGAGGGCCACACAGCAGATAGTTTTTTAATGTTGGTGATGTGCCAATCACACAGCAGGTGACAAAAAGAAGGAAATACAATCCTTCACTTTCAGGACCCTGTTGTTCCATATGAAGTCATCATGCAAAAACAGCAATAATATAAACAGTTACAATTTATTGAGCACTTGTAATTTTTAAGTGCAGTACTATTAACATTACAACTACTAAAACAGCAACACAAATGCTACTAATAAAATTTTCAGAGTGCTTACAGAGTGCAAGACACCACCCAAAGTCCTCCACTTAATTATATTAGCTTGTTTAACCTGTCCACAAACCTATGAGGCTACATGCTTTTATTGTGGAAGAGGAAACTGAGAATTAGAGCTGTTTCTTAAGCCAGAAAATGGGAGGATGTGTCAGCTTCCCAGATTTTGTTGAATACTCTGTCCCAGTATACATTATTTTTAAAAAATCTATCAGAAAAGATGAAATTGATACATTCAGCAAGAGAATTACAAGCAAAGGATGTAAGTGCCTTAATGGCTAGCAGTTCTATCTGTTCTGTTCACTGATACATGCCCAGTTCCTAGAACGGTATCTAGCCTACAAAACATATTCAACAAATACTTGTGGAGTTGAATTTTCTTGGGAAAATAAGTTTACATTCTTGAGGTATAGGGATTAGGGTGAGAATTAAAGAAAGATTCAGAAAAGGTTACCTGAAAGAAGTTTTGAAGGTCTCACTGGCAGTGAAACTGTTTATAATGACCCTCTAGTGCGATCTCCCACCACTGCAGCCTTCCTGATTGCAGAATGTCCATTTCTCTGAACATTCTCCATGCTAAGGGGATCCCCAAAATTGCTTTCTAAGCATAGTAATATTTAGATCAACATGTTTAGATGCCCAGTAAGAACATGTCATATATGAGAAACTATAAAATTTCAGTGTTCCTGAACTTGGAGGGTTGTGATAGTGTTCTGCTTGAAGCTGGTAGAAATTAAATTACTGGAGTCAAGGAAGTTGAGGAACTGTGAGGCTACTGAATTACACTATATAGCCAAAAACTTCGTAGGAGACAAGGCAGAGAGTGACAATATGGACCAGGTGCTGAAATCACTGAGGAAAGAGAGAGATATTCCAGATTGTTCAGTAAATGACTGAGTTAAAGGACAGAAAGCAAACCCTGTCGATAAGAGCTAAAGAAAATAGAAGGGTGGAATGACCGTATTTCAACCATTTGCAGGAAGCACATAATGTGCAAATGTTTTTTATCACCAAGAATTCCTGTGGAACACATTAAGCAGCCAGTTATCATCTGCTGTGGGGAAAGCAAACAAATGCAAAGGATATTCAAGGAAAAGTCTGTGAATAAACTCTTTCAGCGTGTAGTTATACTCAGGTGCCAACTATATGCCAGTCTTTTTGCTAAGCATTATGTATGTAGAAATGCTTCTATTCTCATAATTGCGAGCATTCCAAAGGCAACAGTTAAAAAGCAAATAAAGAACAGATACAAATCAGATGATTTGGTAAGAATAAGACTATATTAGTTATGACTGAGTAGAGAGTCAGCATTGGAGAAAAGAGAAAGATAAGAACAAAAGTGATTTAGAAATGATGTGGATATAGGATGGACATTATGCAATAGAAAAAGGAAGCACAGAATTAACAGGACCATAAGAAAAAATATGTTAAGTAAACATTACTCAGCATACTTTTGAGATTTGGATAGCTACTATATATAATCATAAAATTATTAGCTAACAAATACCTAGAAAATCACAGGTATTCAAGCACAGCTTAATATGGTTTTATGAAAGTTAATCACCCCAGACCAATTTAAATTTTCCATCAAATTGACAGGTTAAGAAAGAACAACACATTTAATATATCTAGGATTTATTAAGGCCTCTGAAACAGACCCACATGCCATTTTTCACCAAGAAATTTGAATATTTTGTATGATCAATATGGAACTGATGAGAAGGTCATATCCATAGGTGGTGATCAATGATTATTTGACAGACTGGGGGCACATATTGAGAACTGTCCCATTGGGGTCATTTCTAAGGCCAATATTTTTTCATACATTTTATCAATGACTTGGAATATAGCCTCATCCACCAGCTTAATAAGCATACTATCCATTCCAATTCTGGAAGACTGCCAACACCACAAAGCACAAGAATAGTATTCAAATGTCCCTGGTGAATTGAGAACCCATCCATCAAAAGTATGACTGAAACTATAAGGAGAGACTCTTTATGTTTAAGGTTGAACACTAGCTACTTGAGTACAAGAGTTAACACACTAGTATGGCCCCAGTAGGACAATAACTGAAGACAAGGGAAGTCTTTACTGACCACCGTGAAACTTCAGTAGAAGCCATGTTTAGTAAAAGTATTAAATCCCTGCTGTATCCTGACTAGAACTTTGTTTCGCCCTGTCTCTCTTTTTTTTTTTTCCACTTTAAAAGGGTACCACAAACTGAGGTAAACAATAAATGTCAATGGATGGAATATGAAAATTAAAATTAATATGCAACAAATGCATTGTATCCCAAATAAATTCTCCATATTCCCCTACTTCATGTTTTGCATATAGTATAAATTCAATCAGTATTTGTTAAATAAATTAATGACTTGAAAGAAATTTGAGAGACAACCAATTTTGATTGAAACAAAGTTCATTCATTTTTATTCATTTGTGCATTGAACTGACATTTACTGTGCTTTTACTATTTGCCAGATACGTGTTATGCATTTGAAATACAGTCATGAGTGAGGTGGCCCAGATGGAGCAAACGGTTCAATAAAATAAATAAGAAAACCAATGAATACAATGATATGTGTGGTAGTTTGAAATTGTATGCACCCCAGAAAAACAGGTTCTTAAATTTAATCCATACCTATGGTGAATCCACTGTAAACTGTAGTTTTTGATGAGGCTACTTCAGTTAAAGTGTGACCCACTTCAATCACGATCAGACTTAAATCTATTACTGGAGTCCTTTATAAGCAGAATGAAATTCTTGCTTTCATAGCAAGAAGCTGAAATCAGTGAAATCTGGAAGAGAAGAGAGAGATCAGCAGTTCCACCTTGTGCCTTGCTGTGTGACAGAGGAGCCAAGGATTGCCAGAAGCCAGCCCCAGAATGCCACAGTCTTTGGGGAGCATGCCAGTTTGAAACTGTTATGGACCCCAGAAAAGCCATGATCTTTTAACCCAATCTTGTTGGGTGGAACCTTTTGATTGAGTGTTTCCATGGAGAAGCGACTCACCTAACTGTGAGTGAAACCTTTGATTAAATTATTTCCATAGAGGTGTGAACCCAACCCATTCAGGGTGGGTCTTGATTAGTTCACTGGAGTACTTAAGAGAGCTCAAGAGCCAGCACAGATGCTTACGCTTGGAGATACTTCGAGATGCAGACAGAAGGACGTTTGGAGATGCTAAGTAAGAGATGAAGCCCAGAGTTTGCCCTGGAGAAGCTAAAAGATGACTCCCAAATGCTTAGAGAGAAATGCCCCAGAAGAACCAAGTAGAGAGCTGAGAGAAGCTAAGAAAGACAGAAGGCCAGAGACATTTTGGAGAAAGCCATTGTGAAATGCAACCTGGGAGCAAAGGACCAGCAGATGCCAGCCACGTGACTTCTCAGGTGACAGAGATGTTCCAGATGCTATTGGCCTTTCTTTAGTGAGGGTATCTTCTTGTTGATGCCTTAGTTTGGACACTTTTATGGACTTAGTACTGTAACTTTGTAACCTAATAAATCCCCTTTATAAAAGCCAATCCATTTCTGGTATTTTGCGTGATGGCAGCTTTAGCAAACAGGAACAGGGAGAAAAATCACCTTGATGATGCCTTGATTGGGACTTTTGTTTAGCCTCAAAACTGTAGGCTAATAAATTCCCATTGTTTAAGCTAGCTCATTTGGTAGTATTTGCTTGAGGAGCCTAGGAAGCTGAAACAGATTTTGGTAAAAGGAGTAGTGTGCTGCTATTGCAAATATCAAAAACGTGGAAATAACTTTGGAATTGGGTAATGGGTAGAGGCTGGAAGAAATGTAAAGTGCTTGATAGAAAAGGCCTAGATTGCTTTGAAGAGACTGTCAGTAGAAAAATGGATACTAAAGTTACTTCTCATGATGCCTTCAAATAAATGACGGATGTGTTACTGGAAATTGGAGGAAAGGCGATCCTTCTTTTAAAGTGGCAGAGAACTTGTGTTGTAATGTTTAATGGAAGGCAGAACTTGAGAGTGATGAAGTTGGATATTTAGCTGAGGAGATTTCCAAGGTAAATGTAGAAAGTGCAGACTGGTTTCTCCTTGAAGCTTATAGTCAAATGCAAGAGGAAAGGAATAAGCTGAGTACTGAACTCCTGGGCACAAAGAAACTGGAAATTGATGGTTTGGGAAATTCTGAGCTTCTGGAAATTGATTCTCCGGAGAATAGTGCCGAATATGGAACAAGTCAGCCATTTCAGTGCAAGTCAGTACTAGAGATGCAGTTAACCAGGAAGGATGTGTAAAAAGTTCTTTTGTCTGATGATTTGGACCCCTATAAACCACAGTAAAACCAACAAGATTTTTGCATAATTTGTATGAACAGAACCACTGCCAGCCTGGATTGAAAGGGCCAGAGAAGGGACAAATGGAAGGGAAAATCACTTCAAGGGCAGAACCATGGAACCTGAGGTCTGGAACAAAGACATTGGCTCAGACCAAGAGAGTGGGACCACCGATTTTTGTGGAAAAGGTGAGTCTTCCCCAGCACTTAGAGAGGGCAGGCCTTCCACCCCATTGATCAGGAAGATTACTGCCACTCCAGTTCTCAGAGAGGGTGGAGCTTGTCCCAGGGATTGTGGAGAGCTTGCCTGCTGGGCAAGCACTTGGAAGGGATTGGACGCTGCTTTATTAGGCCCAGAGGATAAAACATCATTCCATAGATGACATTCAGACTTTGAAATCTAATGGAGCATGCCCTGCAGGGTTTCATAATTGTTTGAGACACAAGACCCCTGTTTTCCTTCCAATTTCTCCCTATGGGGATGTAAATGTTTATCCTATGCCTGTCCCTCCACTATATATTGGAAGTAGATAACTTGTCCTCTAGGTTTCACAGGTTACAGACATAGGGGAATTATGCTCTGGGACATTTTTAGCATTGTTTATCGTAATGACTGCAGCTTTTGGGATATGGTGATGGAATGAATGTGTTTTGAATAAAGAAAGAAAGTCCTTTTGGAGTGTGGTGGTTTGAAGCTGTACAAACCCCAGAAAAACATGTTCTTAAATTTAATCCATTCCTGTGGGTGTGACTCCATTGTGGGTAGGACCTTCTGATGATGTTACCTCAGTTCAGGTGTGACTCCTTTATAAGTGGAATGAAATTTAGACAGAGAAAGAAAGCCCTGGAAGCAAGAAACTGAAACCAATAAACCCAAAATAGACAGGAGAGACAAGCAGATGCCACCATGCACCTTGCCATGTGACAGAGGAACCAAGGATTGGTGGCAGCCAGCCACAGTCTTTGAGGAGAAATTATTGACTTCATGATGTCTTGATTTAGACTTTTTTTAGCTTCAAAACTGTAAGCTAATAAATTCCTATTGTTTAAGCCAACTCATTTTATGGTATTTGCTTAATCAGCCTAGGAAACTAAAACCACAGGTGACCAAAAGAAGATGCATGGCAGGACATTATGGGAGAAAAAGAGAATGAGAAATAATCTAAACTGGGGTGGAGGCCATGATTTGACCAAAGTAATATTTGAATAATTAATGTTTGAATGGATATTTCGAGGATGAGTTGGTCTTAGCTAAGGTTTTATGTATGTGTGTATGTATGTGCGTTTATATTCTGGGGGAAAAGATCATAATTTTTTTCTGGCAAAGGAAACAGAATTGGCAAAGACATATGAAGGATTTTAAAAGGAATTTACAGACCATTGCTTCTCTCTCTTTAGAAAGGGACAGATGGCTTAAATAATCAAATGAAATTAAAGTTGGACATAAGAATTTCTTCCAGTGTCTTAATATTGGAATGGACTGTTCACACAATATTGATATTTATTCCTAGAGATTACTAAAAATGGAATTTTAAAAATCTATCTAAAAATGGAATTTAAAAAACCTATCTTTGTCAATTTTATTTAGAAGAAAGAATTTAAGATCTAGAACTGATACCTAAAGTATACTCTTGCTTTGGAATGAAATATATTGTTTGGTTTATGAGTGAGGAAATAGATTTATTGAGCATTCATTTCATGTCTGGCATGCATGATTTATACCTAGAATACTTATTTTAGTCTTCAAAAATTACCAGTGGAGTAATTCAAGCATATGTTATTTGTCTCTCATGTGACCCATTGTCCAATTGAGCCCAGATTCTTCACACTTCACACACCACTGCTGCTCACATGCAGAAGTCTTTGGCCAAACCTAATGGCAGAAAAGGAGCAATGCAACTATGATAGGTTGAATTTTGTGCCCAAGAATAAAATAAAAAATAAAAAAAATAAAAAACACAAAAAGAGCCATGTTCTTAATCCTAATCCATTCCTGTGGAGATAAACCCATTGTAAATAGGACCTTTTGAAAATGCTATTTTTAGTTATGATGTGGCCCAACTAAATGAGGCTCCACCCTAATCCTATCACTGGAGGCTTTATGAAGAGAAAAACATAGTGGAAGAACAAAATGGAAGGCAAAAGAACCCAAAAGAGAAAAGAGAGGGCATTGCCATATGCATTGCCATGTGACAAAAAAGCCAAGGACCAAAGTTTTGCAGGCAATCAGCACCAGAACACCTGTCTTTAGGGAGAAAGCATCACCTTGCTGACACTTCAGTTTTGCAGTTCTCCCAACCTCAAAACCATAAGCCAATAAATTCCTGTTGTTTAAGCCAGCCCATTTCATGGTATTTGTGATTGTAGTCAGGAAACTAAGACAGCAACCATGATGGAAGAGATTGGTACCCTGGGAATGGTCCCCTAAAGGTGAGTGGTGTTGCAGTTAGTGTTTGCACAACTTCAGGAGAAAACTGCCCCATGGGGAGAGTCGGGGTAAGGAGTTGTAACTGACAAAGTGAAAAAAGTTGTAATAGATAGACACATAAATAAATAATTCATTCTTAGACTTAGTAAATTACAAAACAAGCAGTTTTGTTCCTGACATCTGTTCCAGACCGCTCTTAAAATAGTTACAGCTACTGAAATTTACTGAAGATTTGGTGATGAACTTTTTAGGGACTAAACAAAGCAAGCAGTTATGAAAAAACAGAAAGCAGTTCTTGCCATCAGTCTTATTTCTTTCACCCTTCATAAGCTCAAATCAGCTCAAGTAGCTTTAACCATCATCATCATCATCATCACTTTGTTAAATACACCTAATGATAGGATGAAAATTTTAAAGTATAATTAATATACAATATATGCCACCTATAAATAGGATTATATATGTGTATGTTCTAATTTGCAAATGTATTACTTATGAAAATGTCTTTTTTGTTAATCTTTTATCTGTACTCATCTAGGTATAGCTATTCCTTGGAAAAATCATATATTAATACACATTTTATAACTATAGGAATATTTTTTTCCAGTAATAAGGAAGGCAGTGTCATTGTACGGCTTTTCAAATTCGGGACAGACTCATCTTTGGTAACATATATTGCAGTGAATGTCTCATGTTGGAATATACGGGATCCATGATTATTGACATCAGACAATATTGTAAGAGATAGCAACTACTAAATAAAATTATCACACAGTATCCCACAAAAGAGTCACCAAGGCAATCCTTTCTCCCTTCTACCCACACCTCCTTTACATTGCTTTTCATGTGGCTATACTTTCTTTCCAAGGCTGCCTTGATTTTAAATTAAATCAACTAAAATGTTCTTAGGAGTTTGGAAAATGCAATAAATAATTTCCCTGCTTCAATCCTAACCATTGACAATGAACTTAAAGTTTAGACATTTGTCTGTCAAGGTATTTTTAATATTTATGGACTTATACAAATGGAATATATAATAAAGGCATTTAAATCCTAATAAATTACATATAGTTTTATATGTAATAAGCTTTCATTTTATAAAGAGTATAATTATATGATATTTGGATTGTTCTGAATAACTCAAAACATGCAGTAGCCATGTCTACGGTTGATTAGATGTTCCATTTTCAAGGATACTCGACCACAAATCAGATTGACCATATGTCCACACAAAGAAGAAAGTCTGCTATCCTAGGTTTATAAGTGAGTTTTCTCTTTCACATACAACTTCCTTAACTCTAAGAAATGCACATGCATACCCATATGTCCCCAGGCCCTTGAAATGCTATTCTTAGGGCTGAGGTTAGTTTTTCACAGCTGCAACTCTGAATAATTAGGAAAATCACCCTGACAGAAAATCCCTTAGTTTATCTACATCAGCAATTATATCCATGGCGTCATGACCTTAGAAATGAGATTCAGAAGATTAAGAGTGGTCTTCAATCTTGCCTCTAGCAACTAAGAATCATAGTTTGATATCTGCCACAGATTTTCCCTGTGACCTATGCCAAATAGCTTAATTGTTTTATGCCTTGGTTACCTTAGGTGTGAAACGTAGTATGAAAATAAAGCAAGTCTCATGGGGCAGTGTTGTTGATGGGTTTACATATTGAAGGGTGATAAATATGTTGAGTGAATCCTCAGTATGCCCTTTATGGCCCCATTATGCTCATGTTATATATAAATCAGCCCATTTGTAGATTTGCACAGGTATCTTAGCCTCACATATAAAAGTAAAGATCAGAAAAATTTCAATTTTTATTTTTGAATATGACTTAGCACTAAAATTATCTAAAGTACAGGTTTTTGCAAAACTAAGGGCATGCTTCTCTTAGTCAATCACGTATGATATCAGTCTGACTTTAACTTATAATAAAATTGGGCTAAATTCACCTAGTTCTTCATTTCTATTATTTATGGCAGGGCCTGTCAGATGAATATATTGATTTTTGTGCCAACCTCTGTTCTTGTCACAATTTTTGTCATGCAAATGAGCTTTTCTAAATGCAATACCCTTAGTATATTTTACAAAATATATTGGCATGCCATTACAATTTGACCTTTACATCTTACAAGGAACCAGACCATTTCAGGGCTGAAAGCCATACTTTGTACTTCATTTTATCTCATTCATTCTCAACTTTTAGTGATATCGCCCCAAAATGAGGCATGAGTTTTGTAAAAATTTTTTTCTTTGAATGCTAGAATGGAACGTAGGCAGTTTAAATATAAACTTAATGTTTGAGGATGGCTAAGCCATATTTTAGAGCCTTGTTAAACTAAGCATGTTTATTTAGAGGACAAAAATGAATGAAATGAGAAAATTGTATCTCAAGTTGAATAAAAATTCAGAAGACACCTTGGAAGATAAAGTAATTATTTGCTTCCAATTCAGAGTGGCATTGACTTAGATTTTATTTTATTTCATTTTATTTTCAGAAATTAAATGCCCACAGTGTGAAGCAATGTAGAAAACTGAGAAAGCACTTTTGCAGTTGAATAAAGTATATTCTGGTTACCCATATTAGCCCCGGGTTAATAACTAGCTTGGAAGTATGGGCCTATAGAACAGGTCCGGAGGTACAGTGCTACAATTATGTAGTCTCAACTCATTTAAAAATATCCATTGAGCATCTTTTATATGCTCATCTCTACTTATTTCCTTACCTTACTATCAGTTTTGTTTTGTATTGTTTTTTTGGGGTGGTGTTTATACTTTCAGGCACAGATTTTTTTGTTTTTTTTTTTAGATTTTAGATACAATAAAGAATATTTCTTAGACTTTGTGTCAGTTTGGATGTATTATATCCCTCAAAATGCCATTATCTTTAATGCAATCTTGTGGGGGCAGACATATTAGTGTTGATTAGGTTGGACTCCTTTTATTGAGTGTTTCCATGGAGATATGACTCACCCAACTGTAGGTGATAACTCTGATTGAATTATTTCTTTTCAGGGTGGGTCTGAATTAAATCACTGGAGCCAAATAAAAGATCTGACGAACAGAAGGAACACAGAGCAGCTGTCAGTGACATTTTGGGAAGCAACTTAGAGTGACATTTTGAAGAGGAACTGCAGCTAAGAGAGGACAAAATGCCCCAAGAGCAACATTTTGGAGAACACCATTTTGAAATGAAACTTGTGAGCAAGCAGATACCAGCCACATGCCTTCCCAGATTACAGAGGTTTTCCGGACACCAATGGCCATCCTTCAGTGAAGGTACCCTATTGTTGATTCCTTACTTTGGACACTTTGTGGCCTTAAGACTGTAACTTTGTAACCAAATAAACTCCCTTTATAAAAGCCAATCCATTTCTGGTGTTTTGCACAATGGCAGCATTAGCAAACTGGAACAGACTTACACACAATAATTTTTCTATTGTACACAGTAGAATATTAAAATGGAATATATTCAGAAGTAAAGTATTTTGTGGATAATATTCAGCTACTATATAAGACCATTCTTTTTATTTTTTCAACATTTTCTCAAAATTCCATTGTCCTATCCCATAAAATCAGACTCAGTTATATGCAAGAAAACATATTTGAGCCAGAGAGAATTAGAAAAGGTAATCAAAGTCAAAAGAGTGTTTCAGAAAAGAAAACTTCATAAACATTAGAAGAAATATTTAGGAATAAGAATTAAAATTAGATGCATCACAAAAATAAAAAAAAAATTGTATTGTATTTGTATTGCCTTCGACATGGATTATTGTTAAAAAGAGTGACAATCCTTTGGATTTTACTTTAATTAATGTACTTATAACCTTCCTTTTGAAAAATTTTTGAAGTAGCTTGCAACCTTTGAGTATCCAGTCAAGATAGCTTGTAGAGGAAATTCTAACTCCATGAATCTTTCACCTCTCAATTTATTTCTTATGTTATTTGAGCTTCTACTCAAAATTTTCCAACTCCTAAAGCATAGTCTAAGGAACAAGAAGAGGGATATGGATGGTCCATTGGAGCCTGCATTTTACAGTTGTATCAACCCTGAACGATGTTAAGGACAAAGTAGTGCGAACTGGTGAAGTAAAGATGGCAAGTCATCACTATAGCCAACAGAATTTGCTGACTAAAGCCGAAACTAAGGACTTGAAGTAGATAATCAGAAAGAAAGGTTGGAGTGAGGGAGAGAGGTAGGGGAGAGAGAGAAAAGGGAAAGAAAGAAAATAATACTAAGTTGGCATTCAGAATATATAAACATCATTTTTTATTCTCTTTTAAAGTCATTGTGATAGTTGATTTCATTTGTCAACTTAGCTAGGTTATGGTTTCCAGCCGTTTGGTAAAACACAGGTCTGCTTCTTACTGTGAGAACACTTCATCCATGCACCTATAATCTATTGACTGTGTTGTGGGGAGTCTCCTCGGCCAATCAGTTGAAGGTCTTAGAAGAAGAGCTGAAGTTTTAAGAGGTCCAAAGAAGAATTTCTGACTCAACTTCAGCATTGACTCTTGTCACAATTTCTAGCCAGCCAGCTTCCCCTGGGGAATTTGGACTAAAACCCCAACATCATCTTTATCAACATTTTCAGCTTGTGATCTGCTCTATGGAGTTCAGACTTGCCAGTCCCCACTTTATATATTCATATATACGCATAGACACCTATGCTTGTGTGTGTGTGTGTTCTGTTAGTTCTGTTTATCTGAAGAAACTTGACTATTCATCAACCAGCCTTGATCCATAAAACAAACTTGAAATTTTGAGCTCTTTAAGGTTTCCAAAAGAATAACTCCTGACCTCTTAGTTTACTCTGTTCTATCAGAAGTAAGAGCAAGTTCCAGTGAGCCCTAAAGTATGGTCTGATCAAATTCTTCCTAGAAAATACAAATATGTCTTCATTTCATAATTCTATGATAATTATCAATGAACAAAATCAAAGACCATTTTATTCTTTTCATTTTTAAACTGAGAAATGAGGTAGTGTAAGTATTCACTTCAGTATCAGTTAGGAAGTACATTCAGCTAGTGGTCACAGAGATGAATGGTAACAATAGCTTTGGCATATAAAATAGGTCTCTCTTTCTTTCACACACATACACACACACCCACACACATGCACACATACACACCAAAAATAAGTCAAGAGTTAGGCAGGCCAGGACTGGATTTTTGGATCCGCAAAGACATCTGAACTAGCTCTAGGTTCAACCCTCAAGATCACAAGATGGCTGTTAGTGCACCAGCCATCTGTGCAGGAAAGAGTTAACTAGAAGGCCTGAATCACTTAAACCTTGTACATTCCCAGTGTGCAGAATTGAGATCTTTGAATGTTTTAACTGATAGAAGTATTTTGCATACTTGGAGCTTGAACTACACTGTACAAGTAGATAGATTGTGCAAACAATGTGATTTATGGTAAACACCTGCTTTCCTTCTGGGGTTCTGGAAGGATTTCAGTCACATAGGCACCATATTCTTCTGTCACCAATCCCTAATGAGAACTCTGGACTCCTAGGCGTAGACTCTGTGAGCTTCCCTGGTAGATAATTTGCACGTGTTCAAACATCATTGCTGAATAAATTAAACATATCTTGTGTGACTCCATTGGGAGAGGAATCTGGGAAGATTGAGACTGGTTTTCTCCAGACTTCTCTGCCTGCACCTTTTACATTTGCTGATTTTGCTTTATATCCTTTCACTGTAATAAACTGGTACCACGAGAATCAAAACTTCCGAGTCCTGTGAGCCCTCCTAGCAAACCATAAAATCCAAGGGTATTTGGGGGACTCCTGACACACTATCATGTTCAAATCTAAGGCAGCAGAAAGGAAGACTAGCAGAAGGGATTAAAAAAAAAATTATTTTGAATCCTCATCCAACTTTTTTTTAATTTCAGTTTGCTCTATCTTGATCTTCCCCTGGGCACAATGTCCAGGGTTCTGTTGGCAAGAAAAGAAAAATAAATTTTAGGTAGGAAACCAGATGCATTTTTGTCTACCCAAACCCCCATGTTCACCTTTTCCCCCTTATGTAGAGGACAAACAACCTTCATTAAAAAGAAGGCAACTCCAACATTTCATAGAGTTTCTGTAGATAGCTCAAGGTCTGGGATCTTTGAGATACTGAAGATATACGCACATCACGCTTGGCGTGGCTCTTGTGACCAATAGATTAAAATATTTAAAGAGGAAATTGCGAGCACACAGCAGTCAAGTACCACTGAATAGAAAGAGCCTGGATCCCTGGCTCTGGGAGTGGAATATGTTCCTTAGTTAGCCAATCTGACAGCTCCTGATCCATTTGTATGATAGGTTATCCCCTTTTCATTTCCCTTTGAGGTTCAGGTTCTGACCTCTGGGAGACTCTTCCTTGTCCACTATCTTTTGACCACATCTGAGATGAACATGGAACAGTGTGTCCTTGACAGTTGTACAGCATGAGCAGCCCGCTTCCTACTGTTGCAATTTTAAAGAACAGAATTCTTTGTAAATTGAACTGCCATACCTCATTGAGACAAAGGTTTGGGATTTCTTTGGCAATGTAGTTGGCTAAAACCTTAGTAAGCTTCTGGTTTATTTGCTTCTAATCAGTTCCACAAGCAAGAGGCCACATGGATGGGTTATTTTTGTTGTTGTTGTGTTTCATCCATTATTTATTAAATTGCTACTGCAAATAATGTTAAAATATAGTTTATCTCTGCCCTCCAGGAGTTTTAAATTTATTTGATGAGATTGTACATCCAAAAATGAAGCAATAAAGAAATAATACCAAATGGTGTATCTTTACATAGAAAACAATATGCTACCAAAAAATTCAGTGAAGACATAGATTCCCTTCTAGAGTGACTTTGTGGAGGAGATGAATCTAGAGATGTACACTTGTGAAGGATGGGCATTAAAAGTAGCTCAAGGGAGAGAGGAAAGGCATGTCAAACAGATAGGACAACACTAACATATGATGGAGCAGATAATGGGTACAGGGTATTTCACTGAGGAAACAGCATGTGAGACATGTGGGCCTAGATATTAGTCTTAACATGTCCTGTTGTTTGTTTTCCAGGCTATTATGAAAAATACCACACAATAGGTAGGCTTAAACAGAAATTTGCACTCTCACAATTTTGGAGGCTAGAAATCTAAATCAAGGTATCAGCTTGCTTCTTCTAGGTGTCAGTAGCATTCCAGTGCTGGCCTGCCACAACTCTGGGGTTCCTTGGTTTGAAACCCTATCTCAGGTTACATGGCGATGTCCTCTCCTTTCTCTTCTGGGTTCCCTCTGACTTCTTACTTCTGGATCCTCCTTGTGCTTTCCCTCTGTTTGAATTTCTTCTGCTTATAAAGGACGTCAGATATCCAAATAAAGAACCACCCTCATTCAGTTAGACACATTAGCTAAAATAACATTTTCAAGAAGTCCTGTTTACAATGGGTTCACACACGCAGGAATGTGGATTAAGAACATGTCTAAACTGGGGCACCTCATTCAATCTACTAGACCCCGTGTGTAGCAAATGAATATAAAATGGATAAAATCTATGAAGGTTTGGCTATACCTGAACTACTAATAGTCAAACAAGATTAAGGATTCCTGGAGAATCTTGGGACACTGAGGGAGGATAGTGCTGACCCTGGAAAGGTATCTAGGCATTTGATGCCACAGGTAGAAATGGAGATCATAAGTGATCCAGTTGGTATCTGTGGATGCTGTCATAAGATCTAACAGTATGTGACCCAGAATTTGAAGCCAGTTCCTTTTATCAAAAGCATGAGGTAATATTAAGTATTTGGAAAGTTTTCATTGATATTCCTGGGGCCATTGCAATGTGGGCACTGCCCATTGCTTTCTCTCAGCTGTCATTTTTTTTTTCTTCTTCTTCTTCTCTTCTTCCACATCTTCTTCCTCTTCTTTCTAGGCCCTGGCTTTCCTATGCTGCCCCCAATTCTCTCCCCATGTACACAGGTACCAATTTGGGGTTCTTTTTTTTTAATCCAGGTATAGATTTTAAACTAAATAAATTGCTCTTTTATTAGTGGTCTCTATGCTTTGCTTATTTTCCTCTACTAGATTTAGTACAAAGGGATTTATTAGAGAACTTAGACAGCCACCAGAAATAGAAATTAGGAGGAAAGCTCAGTCATACTTAGGTCTGTTCTAATGAAAACCCCAACACTTGCTCTCTCAAAGAATTAGGCACTTATGATGCTAGGGACCCTCTACCAGAACCTCCACTAGAACAGAACACTAGGTCAACCCATTAGGTTAAATGCTTCTGCCACCATGCTTTTCAGAAGAACCAACATCCGTGAATATACTTATTACCTCTCACACTCACTGTGCTGGTTTGAATCTATTCTGTACCCCATAAAAAGCTATGTTCTGTAATGCAGTCTTGTGGAAGCAGACCTACTGAGTGTGGGTTCTTTTGATCAGGTTGTTTCCATGGAAATGTGACCCACCCAATTGTGGGTGGGATCTTTTATTGGATTACTTCCATGGAGAAGTGGCCCTACCCATTCAAGGTGTGTCTCAATGAGTTTACTGGCCTCCTCTATGAGAGGATAAAAGGCAGAGACATTTTGAAGAGAGCAGAGAAACACCCTGGAAGAAACAAGTAAGGACACACAGGAGCTGAGAGAGAGAGAAGCTAAGACAGAAGCCCAGAGACATTTTGGAGAAAACAACAGAGACCAGAAGCAAACCCCAGGAAAAGCTCAGCAGACTCTGGCCATGTGCCTACCTATGTGACAGAGGAGCTCTGGATGCCATCAGCCTCTCCTCAGGGAAGGTATTCACCAACTAATGCCTTAATTTGGACATTTTCATGGCCTTAGATCTGTAAATTTGTGAATAAATAAACTCCCATTGTAAAAGCCAATCCATTTCCGGTATTTTGCATTCCAGCAGCTTTGGCAAACTGGAACATTCACTCTCTTCTTCTGAATCCATGTGGTATACCTGCACAGAAAAAACATAGCTATATGGAGCTCCAGCTGCAAGGGAATCTGGAAATACTACGTATTGTGTATCATTTATTATTTTAATTTACCAGCTTTTTTATAGGAAATCCCATTAAAAGGGGTTGAAATAGATATTGAGAGATTCAACTGATAGAACTCCCTAAATTTCTCATTTTAATTTGCTTGAAGTGATTAATTCTAATAAATCTTTGAAAAATATAAGAAATATTAAAATAATTTCCAAAGGTAAAAATAACCAAAAACTTTGACAAATCATATTTGCAAAAGAACATTAAACATCCAATCCAGTGTGCCTAGATGCCTTTAGATGGATAAAATACAAAGAACTTGACAAACATACTTAACCAATTTGCTCAAATGTAGCATTATAAGAAATAATAAAATATATTTCATTTGTCATGCTAATAATTGCACAAATAGGGGTTTAGCATTTAATGCAAAGGCTATTTGACCAATTCATAGTTCACTTGTGGAAGGTGTCCTGGAAGACACATGATGATTGTTAGCCTCCAATTGTGCTATTCCTTGAGGGTGTGGATATTACCAAAGTTAGCATAACATTAACAAAGAGTGAAGAAGAAGAAGACTATAATATGAAAAAGAGCAGTGTAATTCTCTTTCATGGAGACCTCTTTTAAATGGAGTTAACTAAAGGACTTGGCTTGAACCATTCAGACAGTACTCAATTCCAAAAGGAAGTTATGTGACCTCAAAAGTGATAATTTTTAAAAATTTTCCACAATGTACAAAATATCTTGCAATTTTTTTCAAATAGTACTTTGCTTTTACTGTCCTCAAAGCACATGGGATGAAAGTTAAGAATTAAAAATTGTAAAGAACATTTTCACCACAGTGTTTGCTTTTTTTTTGTTTCTCCCCAGACCAAAAGCATGGCAGGTCATTTAATTTTCGAATAAACCCGGAAACAGCAGAGTTCTAAAAAAAAAAGAAGAAAGAAAAAGAAATAATTGCACAATTACCAATACAAAATACAGTTGCAATTTCTCATTAAGTAATGAATATTTAAAACAAAATTAACTCCAGAGAGAAAAAATGAGCATGCTATAGACACCAATTTTTACTCAAAGCTAAGCTTTCAGATACCAGCTAAAGGGAAATATGAATGAAGGTGCAAGCCTTTCTATGGACAGATGGAGCAATTGGGTTTTGGGGGGGGATTTTTATATAATTGAAGGAAATATTATAGATGCAAGAAATACACACATTCCATTTCTGCTAAACATTTCTTCAGCTCATTCTTTGATTCACTGTATTTTCTCTATTGACATCTCAAAAAATAATATTCATTTATTTTATTTTTCAATCTGGAAATCCAAACCATAATGATATCTTTGTGTTCCCAGAAATGTGTTATTTGTGTTTGAATGACAAATATTTTGAATTTTTTTTTTTACTGGCACCACATAAGACACAGCTATATTTATGCCACTGGCTCTCAAATTTTTGACTCCACAGACTCTCCTTTTCTCCTTTTAGTCAGTAAGAAAGAAGAAAAAGGAGAAGGAAATGGGAAAGAAAGAGAAGAAAGAAGAGTAGAAGGGGGAAGGAGGAGGAAACAGGGATAGAGAAGTAGTAGTAGTATATCAGAAGAGAGGTCTTCACTTCTCACTCTCACCCTGTCTCATTCTATACACTTATCTGTATTTGTATTGGTTTTTATCTTCTATCCTCTTTCATTTGCAAGAGTGTGTTGAACTATTCCTGAATCTAATGCTTTGCCTTTGGGGAGGGGAGATCCTTTCTTATCTCCTCCATTATCGTGAGTTTTGCTTCATGATCATCCCCTATCTCATCTGTGACTTCAATTTTTTCTCTCTCTTATGGTTTTTCGTTTGTTTGTTTGTTTCCTCTCAGGAGGTAAACATCTCCACCTTTCTATCCCCTCAAAAAAGAAACACACAAACAATTTTTGCTTGACATTTACATACTTGTAAACTCTATAGCTACACCATCTTTCTTCTTCACAGTCAAGGTCCTAGATACAGTGTTTTCCTCTTCACATTTCATATTTCTTCTCTCCTCTTCCCCCTTCCCCCCTCCTTTTTTTTCCTACTCACAGCTCTCCAATTCAACCATTCAAGTAAAAATATTCTTAGGAAATGTCAAGTGTCCTACAAGTTACCAAACCTCAGGAATACTTTCAAGGTGGGATATTCACCTCTTTTTTTTTTTTTTTTTTAATTCAGTTTTATTGAAATATATTCACATACCATACAATCATCCATGGTATACAATCAACTGTCCACAGTATGATCATATAATTATGCATTCATCACCACAATCTATTTCTGAACATTTTCCTTACATCATAAAGAATCAGAAGAAGAATAAAAAATAAAAGTAAAAAAAGAACACCCAAACCATCACCCCCATCCCACCCTATTTGTCATTTAGTTTTTGTCCCCACTTTTCTACCCATCCATCCACACACTAGACAAAGGGAGTGTGATCCACAAGGCCTTCACAATCACACTGTCACCCCTTGTAATCTACATTATTATACAGTCGTCTTTAGGAGTCCAGACTACTGGGTTGGAGTTTGGTAGTTTCAGGTATTTACTTCTAGCTACTTCAATACATTAAAACCTAAGAGGTGTTATCTATATAGTGCATAAGAATGTCCACCAGAGTGACCTCTCAACTCCACTTGAAATCTCTCAGCCACTGAAAGTGTTTCGTCTCATTTTGCATCCCTCTTTTGGTCAAGAAGATATTCTCAATTCCATGATGCCAGGTCCAGATTCATCTCCAGGAGTCATATCCTGCGTTGCCAGGGAGATTTACACCCCTGGGGGTCAGGTCCCACGTAGGGGGGAAGGTGCACTGAGTTCACCTGCTGAGGTGGCTCAGTTAGAGAGAGAGAGAGAGGGCCACATCTGAGCAACAAAGAGGTACTCAGGGGGAGACTCTTAGGCACAATTATATGAAAGTTTAGCCTCTCCTTTGCAGTAATGAGCCCCACAACGGCAAGTCAAGGTGGGATCTTCTCCTCTTGATAGCACATAAAGCTACCATACTGCATCACATTCCATCACTTAAACACATGAGGTTCCTGGCTCCCAGGAGATCATTGTCTCAAAGTTTTTATTCTATGTTTCTGGATGTTTCTGGTCAATCTCTTTTCTGGAATGTTCTTCCTCCACATGTCATTTATAGCTGGTGTCCCATAGCACTCTCTTCTTCTCCCTTCTCAAACGCCCCTTAAGTTATCTTATGCACATTCATGTACTAATAACCAATAGATGTATATCAATATCCCATACCTCTTTCCTTAGTTTTAGTATTTATATAGTGGGGATATGAGGTTCCCCACTCAAAGTCACATATCTAGTAACTGAAAAGAGATTTTGTTCTAGGATGTCGTAATCCAGGATCCATGTTCCACATGACTGCATGCAATCATTGAAACTACCACAAGCAACAATTTTTGTTTTCCTATAGGTAAACTGAGTAGCTCTAACTGATTTTTTATTGCAGAAAGCTTACCCTCAAGATGTTCAAAAATAAACTTATCACCCCCTTTCACTGTCACCCCATTCCCACCCTCAACAATCTCCACTTTTCTCTGTTAATGAGTTGGCAAACAATTCACCCAGTATTCCAATTACTGAAGATCATCCTTGACATCTATTCTTCTCTTGTCCTACACATGCAAACAGTTTTTTTTTTTTAACATTCTTAATTGTGAAATATAATGTATATACAGAAAAGTTATCAATGTCAAAATACAGTTTAACAGGAAGTTATAGAGCACATTTCAAAGTACAGTCTGGGTTGCAATTCCACAATTTCAGGTATTTCCTTCTGAATTAGTGTATTCTAATACACTAGAAACTAAAAAGAAATGCCTATATAGTGATTCAGTAGTCATAATCATTTGTTAAATCCTAAATTCTCTGTTACAACTCCTCCCTCTAATTTGATCATTTTCTCAGTCTTAAGGGGTATTTGGGCAATGACCATTCTAACTTCTTGTTGTTGAAAAGGTGTCGATATTATGGGGTAGGATAATGCAACTGGTTGATGTTCTGTGAGAGACTGGTACATTTAAGTTTCAGGGCTTATCTGGCATAGGAACAATCTGGAGGTTTTAAGTTTCTGGAAAATAAACTTAATAAGTAAAACTTTTATGGAGTCTTAGATAGAGCCCTTTGTTTTCTTTTGGGGTTTTCAGGAATAGTGTTGGTTGGGGCTTGATGTACCATGGCAATTTGTAATAACTGGCTGAAGCTTGCATAAGAGTAACCTCCAGAATGATCTCTCAACTTTATTTAAATCTCTTAGCCACTGAAGCCTTATTTTGTTACGTTTCTTTCCTCCCTTTTGGTCAAGAAGGCATTGTCAATCCCACGATGCCAGGGCCAGGCTCATCCCTGGGAGTCATGTCCTATGTTACATGCCATCAGTCTTAAGTCATATAAAATCTATTTCCAAAAGATCTCTTTATCAATGCTTCCTACCATTTCCTTAATTCAGACCCTCCCCGTTTCACGTCCAAATTACCACAGCAGCCATTTATCAGATATTCCTGCCACCAGATCCATGATGTCTTATCATTTCACTACTTTTCTTAAATCTTTTATTGACTTTTAATCATTGAGTCTTTACTCTTAACTACTACTATCTGAGAGTCAGAGGAAAACACAGAATTGGAGTATGGTTGTGAGATCAGGGCTGAAGAATACAGCCTATGTTTATTCAGTGCTTATGATGCTCCAAACACTTGACTCATAATATTTCATGTTACTACTCATAAGATCCCTTTGGACAAGATACTTTTTCCCCATTTTTCAGATAAAGAACCCAAGGTATGGAGAAATTAGGTTTCCCATCCAAAGTCTCACATCTAGTAATTGAGAGAGGTTTGATTCCAAGAAATCTAAGTTTAGGAGCCTTCACTGTATGCAATCACTGAAACTGCCATAAGCAAAACTTTTTGTTTTCCTAGAAGAATATAAAAACAGCAAAAGCTCAAGTTTAATGAGCTGTACTTTGAAAGATAACTGTGTTAAAAATAGAGTGAATCAGGAAGTCTAGTCACAGAGGTAGAGACAGACCAGAATAAAACATCAAAGAAATCAAAAAAGAAAACAGCTTTCCTTAAAGAGGAGGTAGTTCACAGTGCTAAGGATCCTAAACAGGCAAGCAAGAAATGTTCATTTCAAAAAAAGGTTTTCAATTCCTATTAAACAATAATTAGTGGCATTTGGAAGTGTAGTTTTATGTGGGAGTTATTTTTAATAAATTCTGGGTTACAACATTTTTATATTTTATCACAATTTATAAATATACACACAAAATGGAGGAATAAGGCTCTCTAAAATTTCAATATGGGTCTCTATATTAACAATAAAACACTTTATTTGCTTCTAAAATACTGCAAGGAAATAAAGAGAATAGAGAAACTGTGTTGTTATTTTAATAACTATTTCAATATGAATAGAATAAAACATAATGAAGAGCACATGTTTGCTTGGTGCTAATGACATAACATTTTGCAGTTTTATAGATGTGAAGCAAAGTGCATAATCTGAACCAGATGTTGAAATTGTTTAAGATTACTATCGAAGGATAAATATTTCAGAAAATATGTGGATAGGTAACCACGCAATTGCTACTGGGAGTCCTCTATGCAAGTGTCTTTGTATTGTACTTTACTTGGTTTCTCAAAATGAAATTTTGATCTGTTCTCAATAATATGTTTTTAAAAATCCCACAGGAGAAGAAGTTGAGCAGAGTGGTTAAGAGCTGAGTTTCCATTGTCCCATGTTTGGCTTTATCATTTCCTGGCTATGGGATCTTGGAAAACAAACTCTGAGGCTCCAATTCCTGATTTGTAAAAATGAGAATGTAAAGAATTAAATCTACCTTATAGAATCATTATATTGTTTAGATTAAGGTAACATCTGCAGTATGTTTTCCAAGGCACCTGGCACATAACAAATACTCAATAAAAAGTAGCTAGTGTTGTTGTTAGTAATACTCCTATTTTTCATTATTACTACTAATAAAATAAACACCCCCAAAACTATTCACTGTTAAACTGAACATCATTTCCATCTTACTCAACTGACAGTGTCATCATTAGCGTCCTTGAAAGTATGTTAATTAGGTTTTTTAAAGTTCCGTGGCACAGAATCAGGTTCCTTATTCTTCAAGTGATAGGGGCTTATTTTAACAATATTTGGGGAAATAAGGAAAAACAGGAAATTGTCTTGGAAACCATCTGGGACCTAAACTTCATTTCTTACTGTTCACCATACAGCCCTGACTACGCTGAAGTAGAGGAAGCTATACTGATTCAGAAACATGTCTCATGGTCATTTCCACAGAAACAGGTAAGCCTGCTAAACTTGAACCAATCTTAAACTCAGGGTCACTGATTTGCATTGAAACGCACCTAGAAAAGTATACCCTGATGGGCTGACCACCAGAATCCAGCATATCATGCTCCTGGTATGCAGTGTGTTTTCCCTTTGGTCATATCTTCCAAACAGAATGACACGAGATCAATATGGGTGGCTGTTATTCTGAAGCTTCTTGAAGGGATCAATGCGTTGCACAGCGTTCCCCATTCAGGAAGTGTGTTCTAAGGCACAGCAAGAGTCTATTTTTAACTCTTTGACTTCTCTATTACATAAGTTTTGAGTTTCTAAATACAGTGTTTATACTCAAAACGGATTCATCTTGGAAGTCATCCGAACCAGTCTCTCCTTGACGCCCTTGTTTGGAGATTGCTTTCCCGACTTTACCACAGGATGGCAGCAGTAAGTGCCCAGCAGCTATTTTGTACAACACGACCCTGTATCTCTGACCAGGTGTCGCCCTCTGAGGCAGGGCCATCAGAATCCATTCCCCAGACCTTGTCTGGACATTGCTGATTGATTGGAAGATGATCACTTTGCATAGACTATTCAAGGGTCAATCCCTAAGAATTTGAAATTGGGGGTGAGAAAGAGAAATCAGTCTGCTCCAGGATAGGAATGGGGGGGAAGGGGCTGAACTTGCAACATGTGAACTCAGATTTCATTAGCACCAAGGTTTTTTTTTGTTTTGTTTTTGGTTTTGTTTTGTTTTGTTGACCAGAAAAATCAGAATAAGTTGATCTCTTGAGAGAAGATTTGAAGCAGTCACTAAGACATGCAATCTTCCTACACCTGTCCCCAGACAGTTCCTGAGAACTGTTGTAACAGATACTCCATATTGCTTGTCAGTACCTGTTCCGCAATTTGCAACTAAGAGTTCTAATGAAGAATACAGTGATAAACTAAATTTTTCTTTCTAAGGATGTAAATTAAGCACTAAAATGACTTAAATTATATATAAATTTTTTTAAATTTGCCATCTTTTTATAATTATAAAAGAGGAATGTTTTTCAAAAATTAAGTACTAAGAATTATCTGATTTCTGTGACCACAATTACTAACTTTATACCTAAGATTTTTTTGTCTCATCCTTGTTATTGAAATTTTTAGTTCTTAAAATACTTTCCTGGTAATATATGGTTAAAAAAAAAAAAATTATTGCAGGACCTTTGATTCAAATAATACCAGTTCCCATTGTTTAGATATATAGACACAAATGTAGATAATACAAGAGATGACACAAGATTTGCACTAAATCCAGGATATACATTTAAGTATTTGAAGATGAAAATGTATTACTAAACCCAAACTCTGATATGTTTTCTTTTCATTTGCTTTTCTACTATATGTATGCATATACATAAATACATATACATAAATATATACATATATAAAAGTTTTTATAATTAGGGTCTTGAACATATATTTACATTCCAGGACACTGACAAGAGCTGGCCAGGTGAGTGATACTTATGTTAATTATTATAATCTGGCCTCAGTCATCCCAGAATCACAATCCTGAAGCCATGTGGGACACCTACTGATAGTTGGTTTTTAAAACTAGGGGCTGGAGTGGGAGCAATCTATCCTGGACAGTTAGATCCAGATAAGCCTTGAAGAACTCCTAAAATTATTTACATGTCTGAGAGTTGTTTCCCAAGAGTTGTATTTTCCTTTGAATGACTCATCCATTGTCTGGATATATTGTTGGAAATGAAGGGAAGGCTTTTTGGTTACCTCTTATCCATACTGACTTCCCCTCTCCAATTGTTCCAGTGACTATTGCTGCATAAAATAACATGGCAAACTTAGTGACCTAAAGCAGCCATCGTTTTACTGTGTTCACAGATTCTGTGTTTCAGGAGTTCAAACAGGGCTCAGCAAGGAGGGCTATTCTCTGCTCCATACTCTAGAGCCTCAGTTAATTAGACTCAAATAATTAGACTCACTTGGACTCCAACAGAATCATCTGGAATTTCTTTCACTCACTATTTTGGTTTGCTAATGCTGCCAGAATGCAATATACCAGAAATGAGTTGGCTTTTTCAATGGAGATTTATTAGGTTACAAATTTACAGTTCTAAGGCCATGAAAATGTCCAAATTAAGGCATCAAGAGGAAGATACCTTCTCTGAGGAAAGGCTGCTGGCATCTGGGATTCCTCTGTCGCATGGAAAGCATATCGCAATGTCTGCTGGTCCTTCTCTCCTGGACCCTTGTTGCAAAATGGCTCTCTCAGTTTCTGTGGGTCCTTCTTGCTTCTCCCAAGGCATTTTCTTTCTCTATTAGCTTCCTGAGATTCATCTGCCTTTTATCGACTCATAAAGGACTGCAGTAAACTAATTAAGATTCACCTTGAATGGGCTGGGTCACATCTCCATGGAAACAACCTAATCAAAAGAGTCCACTCACAATAGGCCTGCCCCACAAGAATGGATTAAAAGAACATAGGCTTTTCTTCAGTACATAACAGATTCAATCCAGCACACTCACCTATCTGGTGCCCCTGGTAAGATGATGTAAGCCTGGGCTCAGCTGGAGCTGTCAACTGTACCGCCTACACTTGGCCTCCCCAGTTGGTCTGTGCCTCTTTCAGCATGGTGTCTGGACTCTGAGAGAGAGAAATAACCCAGAAGGAGCATCCAGTGAGTGAGTGTTCTAAGACAGCAAGGTGGAAGCTGCATGACATATCTATAAACTGGCCTCAGAATTCATATAGCATCACATCTCCACCTAATTTCTAGGGGAAGGGATATAGACCTCACATCTGGATGGGAGCAGTGCCAAAAAATTTGCAGCCATCAAAAACAATCAACTGAGATCAGACGCAAGAAACTAAATGAGAATCTAAGTATATATTACTGGTAAACTTGATTGAAAAATACAACAATGATCTGCTACATCCCACTCTTATTTGAATTTGCCTAACTAGTTGCAGTTAGAATTTCAGAACAGCAGCATATTTCCCATTTCCCCAGGCCCCTGTAAAGAAAGATAGTTTACAGAATATTTGTCACATTGGAAGGGGAAAGAGAGAAGATTTAACTCTGCTTGAGGGCAAAAAAGGCAAGGGAAGAAAAGTTTTTGAGATACCAACTGTTCATGTGGACACATAGTCACTTGTCCTCCATTAAGGGAGTAAAGAGTAGAAAGAAGGGCAGAAATGTCCCTCTTAGGATGTCAAAGAAAGTGGAAAAGTTGGTGTGAATATTCTGTCTTCAAAGGAAGAAACATGGGGGAAGAAGAAATTATTTCCCCAATAGCTCATTCCTCATGCTCTACCATCAACACATATATGTTTTTCAAACCTCAACATGAATATCAGATGGTATGTAATCCCATCCAGTGTAAATAGTTTCTGCGAAGTGAGAGGAGACAGACGAAAATAGCCTAACTTGCTTGGCTCTCAAAATTATATAGAAAAATAATCTAAGACTTCATTACAATTAGGATATTATGACTTTAATGTCAAACTTTGAATATTTACCAAAATATAGCATAGACGTCACATGCATTCTTAATTGAGTTCTTACTGTCAGTACTTGATGGTCAATACTGTAACAACTTAGATTGTATTCTTTAAATAGAAGTACTTAATGCATTTGTTTTCTCTATTCTGTTCTAGATAGAGTTTAGCACTCTTTATTCTTCAAAGCAAATTACAAAATTTTGATTAATAATTAGATACATATTTTGGTTTGCTAAAGCTGATAAAATGCAATATACCAGAAATGGACTGTCTTTTAACAATGGGGATTTATTAGCTTACAAATGTATAGTTCTAAGGCCATGAAAATGTCCCAATTAAGGCATCAACAGGACAATACCTTCTCTGCAGACTGGTTACCAGTGAGCTTGGGCTTCTCTGTCAGATAGCAAGGCACATAGCAACAACTGCTGGTCCTTCTCTCCCAGGTTTCATTGCTTTCAGCTTCTGGCCTTAGTGGCTTCCTCTTTGAGCTTCTGTGGGTCCTCTCTTAGCTTCTCTGGGGTTTTTCTCTACGAGCTTCTCTCAGTTTCATCCCCTAACTTCTGTATGTGTTTTATCCTCTTATGAGGGACTGCAAAAAGAGGATTCAGACTCACCTTGAATGAAATGGGTCACATTTCAGTTGAAATAACCAAATCAAAAGTTCCCACCTACAATAGGTCCATACCCACAGGAATAGATTAAAAGAACATAGCATCTTCTGGGGGTACATAATAGCTTCAAACTACCACAATGTGTAAATTTTCATTTGCTATCTGACTTCTTTCTTCTTGCAGTTGATTGGATTAATGGCCCAACACTTTACACCCCCGCTAACCAAACCATTTGCTATGAGACTGTATTTCCTTCCACAAAAGAGCAGAGTATATTTCTCCATCCCCTAACTTTGGATTTTGCTATCCCACTTGTTTTGGCCAATAGAATGAAGACAAATATGATAATGAGCTAGTTTCAAGTTTAAGTCTCAAGAGACAATGCATGTTCTTGCTTGTCATTATGTGCTGATGCCATCATCGTGAGAAAGACATGCCTGGTCTAGCTATGGTTCCTAGAGGAGAATGAGAAACAAATGAAGCTGAACTTCCCCAGCTAAACTAACCCAGCCAAATTCAGCCTAGAGCAGAGTCTGCAGCCAACCTGCAGTCTCATGAGTAAGCCAGCTGACCTACAGCCACTTGAGAGAGTCCAGGCAAGACTGGCAGCACTTCCAGCTGAGCCAAGCCTAGATCATCTGAACCCCTTATGTACATGAGAAATACATATTAATTATTGTGTGCTGCTGTAGTATTTTGGTTGTTTGCTACACAGCAATTTCATGACATTAACCAACTGATAAAGAAATTGATGGTAGAAATGGTGTATGACACAAGAAAAAAAAACAATTAAAAATAAATAAGTAAACATAATAAACCAGTCCAAAACTCAGTCTTAAGCAACAATACTTTATTATAGCTCAAAAATCTATGAGTTGGCTGGTGATCAGTTTGATCCAAGATGGGCTCAGCTAATCTTGTCTGGAGTTGTCCATATATCTGCAGTATAGCTGGCTTGCTCATGCATTTGCAATATCATTAGCCCTGTGCTCCAGGTCAGCCTCAGATGGGACAGCATACCTGGGAAATTTCTGCTCTCCATGCCCTTGACCCTTCTCTTAGGAATAGCAGGTTAATACAGGCCTGTCCTCATGGTGATGGCAGGAATGCAATAAAAACAAGTAGAAATGAACAAGGCCAAGGAAATCTAGGCATGGAACTAACACAATTCTTTTCTGCCTCATCCTGTTAATCAAAGAACATGAGTCACGTAAGTCATATAGAGAAATATACTCTGCCCCTATGAAAGGAACTGCAAAGTCACATAACAAAAGACATTATTGCTACAGAGAGGGATGAAAAATCGTCATTAATACAATCTTCCCATCAACTCTTCCCACATCCACCCCAATCAAAAAATAGAATATTACCAGAAATTCAAAAGCCCCTCTCATGTCCCCACCCAGTTATTACCCCATCTTCCTCCCCAGAATTAACCACTCTCCTGACTCTTTACAGCATAGATTAGTTTTGTTATACTTTATAAAATGGAATCATAGATTTTATATATTTCTGTGTCAGTGTTCTTTATCTCAAAAGGATTTTTGTGAGATTCATGCATGATCCATGTGCAAGTAGTTAGTTCATTTCTGTTGCCGTTAGTGTTATACTGTAGGTATATGCCACAGTTTGTTATCTACCATCTACTGTGAATGCATATTGGAGTTGAATTTGGTTTGGGGCTACTACATATAATGCTGCTACAAACACTTGCTAAACATAAGAATCTCTTTTATATATATACCTAGTAATATGAAAGACTTCCATTTCCTCCACACTCTCTCCAGTATCTAGCATTGTCAATATTTTAAGTTTTATTCATTTTGATAGGTATGTAGTGCTATCCACTTGTGCTTTTGTTTTACATTTCAATGATGAGTAGTGAAGTTGAGCACCATATTGCATATTCATTAGTCATTTGAATATCATTTTTTGTTAAGCACCTGTTCAAAGTTTGTTGCCTATTTTTCTCTTGGTATGTCTGTTTTTTGTTTTTATTTTTATTTTATTAGATTAGCAAAAGTCCTTTTTTATTTTTGGATATGAGATCTTTGTTAGTTTTAATTACTGCACGAATCTCTTCTCACTTTTTTACTGTCTTTTTTTTTTTTTTCATTTTTATTGAGATTGTTCAGATACCATACAATTATCCAAAGATCCAAAGTGTACAATCACTTGCCCCTGGGTACCCTCATACAGCTGTACATCCATCACACTTAATTTTCGTTCAATTTTTAGAAACTTTTCATTACTCCAGATAAGAAATAAAGTGAAAGATGAAAAAAGAAAAAAAGAAAAGGAAACTCTAAATCTCCCCATCCCTAAACAACCCCCCTCAATTGTTGACTCCTAGTACTGATATAGTACGCTTGTTACTGTTTATGAAAAAATGTTGAACTACTACTAACTGTAGTACATAGTTTGTAATAGGTATATAGTTCTTCCCTATATGCCCCTCTATTATTAACTTCTAATTGTATTGTCATACATTCGTTCTGGTTCATGAAGTGATTTCTAGTATTTGTATAGTTGATCATGGACATTGCCCACCATACAATTCAGTTTTATACATTTCCATCTTTTGACCTCCAACTTTCCTTCTGGTGACATATATGACTCTGAGCTTCCCCTTTCCACCTCATTCACACACCATTCAGCGCTGTTAGTTATTCTCACATCTTGCTACCAACACCCCTGTTCATTTCCAAACATTTAAGTTCATCCTAATTGAACATTCTGCTCATACTAAGCAAGAGCATCTACATTTCTTCCACAAGGCAGGAGGGAGAGTCAAAGAGGGTAGAGAGGAAAAAGAAAGAGGAAACAAAAAAATGACAGCTAGGAAGCAGCAAAATGAAAAATAACCTTAAATCAAAGTAGAATAAAGAATCAGACAATACCACCAATGTCAAGTGTCTAACATGCCTCCCCTATCCCCCCCTCTTATCTGCATTCACCTTGGTATATCACCTTTGTTACATTAAAGGAAGCATAATACAATGATTCTATTAGTTACAGTCTCTAGTTTATGCTGATTGCATCTCTCCCCCAATGCCTCCCCATTTTTAACACCTTGCAAGGTTGACATTTGCTTGTTCTCCCTCGTAAAAGAACATATTTGTACATTTTATCACAATTGTTGAATACTCTAGATTTCACCAAGTTACACAGTCCCAGTCGTTATCTTTCCTCCTTTCTTGTGGTGTCTCACATGCTCCCAACCTTCCTCTCTCAACCGTATTCATAGTTACCTTTGTTCAGTGTACTTACATTGTTGTGCTACCATCTCCCAAAACTGTGTTCCAAACCACACACTCCTGTCTTCTATCACCCTGTAGTGCTCCCTTTAGTATTTCCTGTAGGGCAGGTGTCTTGTTCACATAGTCTCTCATTGTCTGTTTGTCAGAAAATATTTTGAGCCCTCCCTCATATTTGAAGGACAGCTTTGCTGGATACAGGATTCTTGGTTGGTGGTTTTTCTCTTTCAGTATCTTAAATATATCACACCACTTCCTTCTTGCCTCCATGGTTTCTGCTGAGAGATCCACACATAGTCTTATTAAGCCGCCTTTGTATGTAACGGATTGCTTTTCTCTTGCTGCTTTCAGGATTCTCTCTTTGTCTTTGACATTTGATAATCTGATTATTAAGTGTCTTGGTGTAGGCCTATTCATATCTCTTCTGTTTGGAGTACGCTGCACTTCTTGGATCTGTAATTTTATGTCTTTCGTAAGAGATGGGAAATTTTCATTAATTATTTCCTTTATTATTGCTTTTGCCCCTTTTCCCTTCTCTTCTCCTTCTGGGACACCAATGATACGTACATTATTGTACTTTGTTTCATCTTCGAGTTCCCAGAGATGTTGCTCATATTTTTCCATTCTTTTCTCCATCTGCTCCTTTGCGTGTAGGCTTTCAGGTGTTTTGTTCTCAAGTTCCTGAGTGTTTTCTTCTGCCTCTTGAGATCTGCTGTTGTATGTTTCCATTGTGTCTTTCATCTCTTGTGCTGTGCCTGTCATTTCCATAGATTCTACTAGTAGGTTTTTTGAACTTTTGATTTCTGCTGTATACATGTCCAGTGCTTCCTTTACAGCCTCTATCTCTTTTGCAATATCTTCTCTAAACTTTTTGAATTGATTTAGCATTAGTTGTTTAAATTCCTGTATCTCAGTTGAAGTGTACGTTTGTTCCTTTGACTGGGCCATAACTTTGTTTTTCTTAGTGTAGGTTGTAATTTTCTGTTGTCTAGGCATGGTTTCCTTGGTTATCCAAATCAGGTTTTCCCAGACCAGAACAGGCTCAGGTCCCAGAGGGAAGAAATATTCAGTATCTGGTTTCCCTGCGGGTGTGTCTTAGAAAATTGCTCCACCCTTTGATGCCTCAGGTCACTGTGCTTTTCTGCCCAGCAGGTGACGCCTGTTAGCCTATAATTCTTGACTGGTGTGAGGAGGTATAGCCGTGTTCCCCCAGGCTCTGGGGTCTGGTTCTGAATGGAAAGGGCCCCACCCCTTTCCTCCTAGAGAAGACAGACCCCTCAGGTGGAGGTCATTAGCATTTCAATGGTCTCGCTCTCTGCTTGTGGTGTCTCCACCCTTCCCAGAGTCACAGCCCTGGAAACTGAAAATGACTGGGGCTTTCTCCACTGAGCCGAAAAAGAAACAGATAGTCCCCTTCAGACCGAGTCCAAGGCGACCCTCCAGCTCTCCCAGGTCAGTCGTCACCCAAAGCCTCTGTATGTTTTTTGGGGCTGCGTACCTGTAGTGAGCAGTTCACACTCGCTACTTAAAACCCCAGTTGGAGCTCAGCTGAGCTGTATTCGCTTGCTGGGAGAGAGCTTCTCTCTGGCACCACAAGGCTTTGCAGCTCGGGCTATGGGGGAGGGGGTCTCCCAACCTGGTTCCGCAGGTTTTACTTACAGATTTTATGCTGTGTTCTCGGGCATTCCTCCCAATTCAGGTTGGTGTATGATGAATGGATGGTCTCGTTTGTCCCCCCGCAGTTATTCTGGGTTATTTACTAGTTGTTTCTGGTTTTTTGTAGTTGTTCCAGGGGGACTACTTAGCTTCCACTCCTCTCTATGCCGCCATCTTGCCCAAGTCTTTTACTGTCTTTTTAAGTCATTTAGAATAATTTATGATTAAAAAAATTCTCATTTTTAATCTAGTAAAATTAATTACTTTTTCCTTTTATGCTTAAGGTTTTTCAGGTCCTATCTGAGAAATCTTTGACTACAACAAGGACATAAAGCTATTCCCTATGTTATTTTGTAGAAGCTTTTACATTTAGATATAGGGTACATCTGCAATTGGTTTTTTACACTATGAGAGGAAGAGATCAATATTCATTTTTTTTTTCTTTTATATGGGCATCTTACACCATGTCTTTCCATTGCTGAATAGTTCTTCTTGTTGATAAATTAAGTATCCATATAAATATTGCTCTGGTTCTCTAATATCTCTTCTAGTTGACTGGCTTATTTGTCTCTCCTTGAAACAATGCTACACGGCCTTTAACATTGTAATTTTATAGTAAATCTTCATTTAGGGCTGTACTTTACCATTAACCTAAATAGAAATTCTGTACAAATTAAGCACTAATTCCTCATTCTCTATCCCTGACCTAGCCTCTGGTGACATATTCTAGATTCTAACTCTGAGTCTGCTTCTTTAAATTATTTCATATCAGTGAGACAATACATGTCCATTAGTGTCTAGTTTATTTCACCCAACATAATGTCCTCAAGATTCATCCATTTTTGTCACATGTATCAGGACTTCATTCCTTCTTACAACTGAATAGCTTTCTATCATATGTACATTCCACATTTTGTTTATCCATTCTTTGGTTGATGGACACTTGGGATAGCTTCCATCTTTTGGCAATTGTGAGTAATGTCATGGTGTGCAAATATCTGTTCAAGTCCCTGCTTTCAATACTTTTGGGTATATATCTAGTAGTGGGATTGCCAGTTCATATAGTTATTCTATGCTTAACTTGCTGAGGAACTGCCAAATTGTCTTTCATAGCAGCTGCACCAGTTTACATTCCCAGCTGTGATGAATGAGTGTTCCTACTTCTCCACATTTTTTCCAACACTTGTAATTTTCAGTCTTTTTTCTAAATTTGTTTTTTGATTTGCACTTTCATTTATTTCTTCTCTAATCTTTGTTATTTCTTTCTTTCTGTTTTCTTTGGGGTTTGTTTGCTGTTCTTTTCCTAGTTCCTCCAGATATGCAGATAGCTCTTCGTTTGAGTTCTTTCTTCTTTTTTAATGTAAGAATTTGGGACTAGAAATTTCCCTCACAGAACTGCCTTTGTTGAGTCCTATAAGTTTTGACATGTTGTGTTTTCATTTTCATTCATTTCAAGATATTTGCTGATTTCCCTTGAAATTTTTTCTTTGACCAACTGTTTATTTAGGAGTATGTTATTTGTCTTTTGTATATTTCTGGATTGTCCAGTTCTTTACCTGTTATTGATTTCTAGCTTCATTCCATTATTTTCAGAGAAGATGCCTTATATAATTTCAATCGTGTTAATTTAATTGAGGCTTTTTCTTGTGACCCAACACATGGCCTATCCTAGAGAATGATCCATGTACATGTGAGAAGAATGTATATCCTGCTGTTTTAGGTACAATGTCCTATGCATATCTGTTAGGACTAGTTCATTTATCATATTATTCAAGTTCTCTGTTTCCTTATTTATCTTCTGTCGAGATACTCTATCTATTGATGAGAGTGGTGTATTGAAGTCTCCAAATACTGAGGTGTCTATTTCTCCCTTCAGTTTTGCCAGTGTTTGCCTCATGTATTTTGGGGCACTGTGGTTATGTGCATATATATTGATGATTGTTATTTCTTCTTGGTGGATTGCCCTTTTTATTAATACATAATATCCTCTGTCTTATAACAGCTTTAGACTTAAACTCTATTTTGTCCCATATTAGTATAGCTATCCCAGCTCTTTTTTGGTTACTATTTGCATGGAATATCTTTTTCCATCCTTTCACTTCCAACATATTTGTGTCTGTGGGTCTAAGATGAGTTTCTTGTAAATAACATATACTTGGATCCTGCTATTTTATCCATTCTGCAATCTGTATCTTTTGATTTTTTAAATTCTTTTTTAAACCTACTTCTATGAGCTACTAATCTGAAAATATACCAACTTAGCTTTCCTAATATACATGTTCTCTGCCCCCATATTCCATTTCCTCTCTTTATGTTGTTTTTGTCACACTTTACCTCGTTATATTTTGCATGTCCTTTATCAGGAAATATGTCTTTTTCTTGTTTGATTGTATTCTGACTCAGAGGAATGAAAGATTAGAGTTGCATATGGAGGATATAGTACCATTGGGTTTTGCATTTACCCTTTCAGTTACTTTTACTGGAGATCTTCACACTTTCCTGTCTTTTCCTTTCAACCTGCAGAACTTCCTTTAGTAATTCTTATAGTACAGGTCTTTGTTGACAGACTCAGTTAATGGTTATCTGTGAATGTTTTAAATTCTCTCTCTCATTTTTGAAGGAGTTGTTTGCCAGATAAAGAATTTTTGGCTGGCAGTTCTTCTCTTTCAGTACCTTACATATTTAGTACCACTGTCTTCTCACCTCTGTTGTTTGTGATGAGAAATCAGCACTTATTTTATTGAAGTATGTTTGTATGTGACCAATTGCTATTTTCTTGCTGCTTTCAGAATTCTCTCCTTATCTTTGACATTTGACATTCTGATTAGTATGTGTCTCAGAAGAGGTCTCTTAGGGTTTATTCTGTTTGGAGTATATCATGCTTCTTGGACATGTATACTTACATCTTTCATAAGAGTTGGGAAAATTTTGGCCATGATTTATTCAAATATTCTTTGTACCCCCTTTCCCTTCTCTTCTCCTTCTGGGACACCCATAACATGCATGTCTGTGCTCTTCATGGTGTCACACAAATCCCTGAGACACTGCTCAATTTTTTTCCTATTCTTTTCTCTATCTGGTCTTCTGACTGTATGATTTTGATTGTCCTGTCTTCTAGTTCACTGATTCTTTCTTCTGCCTGTTGAAATCTGCTTTTATATAGCTCTAGTGTATTTTTATTTTTTTACATATTTTTATTACAATTTGAAATGCATTATGCTTATTTTTTTCAAGTTTATTGAGATATATTCACATACCACACAAACCATCCAAAGTGCACAATCACTGGCTCATAGTATCATCACATAGCTTTGCATGATCAATTTTAGAACATTTTCACTACTCCCAAGCAGAAAGAATAATAAAAAATAAAAGCCATATCCTCCTGTATCCTTGTCCCCTCATTGTTGATGTGCAGTATTGGTGCAGTAAATGTGTTACTGTTGATGCAAGAATATTAAAATATTACTATTAACTCTACTCCATAGTTTGCAATAGCTATGCTTTTTCCCATATATCCCTCTATTATTATTTTTTAAATTTGTAGTAGTTCATGCAAGAACTTATTTATATTTCTAGTGTTAATAAGTGATATACATGACTTTAAACAACCACTTTCAATTGAATTCAACTACAATATAGCACTGTGCCAGTTTGGATGTATTAGGTTCCCCAAAATGTCATGTTCTTTAATGTAATCTTGTGGGAGCCATTGTATTAGGGTTGATTGGGTTGTTTCCATGGAGATGTGACCCACACAACTGCAGGTGACAACTCTGATTGGATTATTTCCATGGAAGTGTGGCCCTGCATGAGTCTTAATTAAATCACTGGAGCCCTATAAGAGCAGCTGAGACCAAAGGAGCTTGGTGCTACAGCCAAGAGAAACATTTTGGAGATAGCCATTGAAAGCAGGCTTTTGCTGACAGTTTGCTTTGAAGAAGCTAAGAGAGGACAAAACACCCCAAGAGCAACAGTTTGAAGAATGCACAGGAGTTGAGAGAGGAGCTGGAACACAACCTGAGATCAGCAGATGCCAGCCATATGCCTTCCCAGCTGACAGAGGTTTTCCAGACACCATTAGAATTCTTCAGTGAAGGTACCCTACTGTTGATGCCTCTGTTTGGACATGTGCATGGTGTGCCAGTTTGTACATTTTATGTTCCCCAGAAAAAGCCATATTCTTTAATGCATTCTTGTGGGGGCAGATGTACTAGTGTGGATTAGGTTGGAACCTATTGGTTTAGTGTTTCCGTGGAGATATGAACCACCCAACTGTAGGTGATAGCTCTGATTAGATAATTTCCATGGAGGTGTGGACACTCCCATTCAGCATGTGCCTTGATTAGTTTACTAGAGCTTATATAAGCTCAGACATAAGGAGCTCACTGCTGCAGCTGAGAGACACATTTTGAAGATGGCTGTTGGAAGCTGACCCTGACATGTTGAAGAACGCCATTTTGAAACACAACCTGGGAGCAAGCAGATGCCAGCCATGTGCCTTCCCAGTTAACAGAGGTTTTCAAGATGCCAATGGCCTTTCTCCAGTGAAGGTACCCTTTGTTGATGGCCTTAAGACTGTAACTTTGTAACCAAATAATCCCCCTTTATAAAAGCCAATTCATTCCTGGTATTTTGCATAAGGCAACATTAGCAAACCAGAACACATGGCTATAAGATTATAAATTTGTAACCAAATAAATCCCTGTTATAAAAGCCGGAACATTTATGATATTCTGCATAACAGCAGCATTAGCAAACCAGAACAGATTTTGTTACCAGGGGTGGAGTGCTTCTTATGCTGCTGAGTTTTCAAATACCAAACATGTTGGAATGGCTTTTTAAATGGATAAGGGGAAGATTCTGGAAGAATTGTGAGGAGCTTGATAGAAAAGGCCTAGACTGCTATGAAGAGACTGAAGGTAGAAATATGGACTCCAAAGATAGCTCTGATGAGGCCGTGAGCAGAAATGATGAATGTGTTGTTTCAAACTGCAAGGAAAACGATCCTTGTTTTAAAGTAGCAGAGAATCTGGCAAAATTTAGTCCTGTTGTCAGATGGAAGGCAGAATTTGAAAGTGATGAGCTGGGATACTTAGCGGAGGAGATCTCCAGACTATGTGTGGAAGATGAAGCCTGGCTTCTCCTTGCAGCTTATAGTAAAATGTGACAGGACTGAGATAAGCTGAGAAATGAACACTTAGATGGAAAGAAACAAGAAACTGATAGTTTGGAAAATTCCGGACTTCCAGAAAGTAAGACCCCAGAGGGTACAGCCTCATACGAGGATTTAACCAAACATGGAATCCGACTGCCATTTCAGTACAAGCCAGGATTAGAGATGGAGTTATCCTGAAAGGATTTGTGGAAAGTCCTATTGTCTGATGATTTTGACCCCTTTAAACTGCATGCCAAGCCTACAGAATTTTTGTGAGATCTGTATTGACAGAACCACTGCCGGTCTGGACTAGAGGAAATGGAGAAGCAACAAATTGAAGGAAAAATTTCTTCAAGGACAGAATCATGGAAGTTGAGGTCTGGAGTCCAGAGGTCTCAGGCATGGAGAGTAGAACAACCCATGCATGTGGAAAGGGTGACTTTGCCCCAGAGGCAGAGGGTGGATACTCTGTCTAGATGCTCAGGAAAAGTACTGCCACCCCAGGCCTCAGCAAGGTTGGAGCACATTCCCCAGGGATTAAGGAGAGTCTGGCCACAGGGTTGAGTGTGTGCCCCGTAGATGGAAGGGAGTCTGGGTACTGCCCCAATGTTTGAGGAGGGTGGGGCTGAGAAAGTGTTCTCCCCAGTGCACAGATATGTTGGAGCACTCACCTCAGTATTTGGAGAGAAAAGGCTACTGCATAAGCCTTTGGGAATTGTGGGACTGCTGCTCTCTCAAGCCCCAAGGATACAACATCATTTTGTAAATGACTCTCAGACTTTGAAATCTAATGGGGTTTGCCCTGTGGGTTTTAGGAACTGTTTTGGTCCCTTAACCCCTGTTTTCCTTTCAGTTTCTCCTTACGGCAATTGGGACTGTTTATCCGATGACTGACCCTCCTTTGTATATCGGAAGCATATAACTAGTTCTAGGTTTCAGAAGTCCACAACCAGAGGGGAATTTTGCTTTAGGACAAACCACACCTGGTGACAGATTTTGATGGGATGTTGTACTTGCCTTTTGTTACTGAAATGATTTAAGTTTTTGTGATATTGTGATGGGATGAATGTATTTTGTATATGGAAAGATCATGTCATTTTGGGGTCCAGTGGGTGGAACAAACTGGTTTGGATGTATTATTTCCCACCCAAACACCATGTTCTTTATTGCAATCTTGTGAGGGCAGATGTATTACTGTTGATTAAGTTGGAATCTGGATAAAGTGTTTTCATGGAGATGTGACTCAATCATCTGTGGGTGAAATGTTTGATTAAATTATTTCCATGAAGACATGGGTCCCACCCATTCTGGATGGGTCTTGATTTAGTCACTGGAGCCCTATAAAAGGACTCACAAACAGAAGGGCCTTGGAGCAGCTGAGAGTGACATTTTGGAGAGCAGCCAAGAGAGACATTTTGGATATGGCCATTAAAAACAGACTTTTGCTGACACTTTGCTCCAGAGAAGCTAAGAGAAGACAAAACATCCCAAGAGCAACATTTTCAAGAATGCACAGGAGCTGAGAGAGGAGCTGGGACACAACCCAGAATCAGCAGATGCCAGCCATGTGCCTTCCCAGCTAACAGAGATTTTTCAGACAGCATTGGCCTACCTTCCATTAAGTTATATTTGTGTTAATGCTTTAATTTGGACATTTTCATGTCCATCAGACTGCAAATTTGTAACAAAGTAAACCCTATTTATAAAAGCCAATCCATTTCTGGTATTTTGCATAATGGCAGCATTAGCAAACCAGAACATATGGTTACCAAATATTCTCTTTCATAGAGTTGGCTGTCTCTTCACCTTTTTGACAGCCTTTTGAAGCACAGAAGTGTTCAATCTTGAGGACTACCCAATTATCTATTTTTTTCTTTCATTGCTTGTACTTTGGGTGTAAGGTCTAAGAAGCTACCTCCTATCACTAAGTCTTGAAGACGTTTCCCTATATTTTCTTCTAGGAGTTTTGATACTGGCTCTTTTTTTAAGCTCTTTCATCCATTTTAAGTTAATTTTTGTATAGGGTGTGAGGTAAGGGTTTTCTTTCATTCCTTTGGATATGGATATCCAGTTCTCCCAGCCCCATTTATTGAAGAGACTATTCTGTCTCAAGTCAGTTGATTTGGGGGGCCTTGTCAAAAATCAATTGACCATAGATCTGCAGGTCTATTTTTGAAATCTCAATTTGATTCCATTGATCAATTTGTTTATCTTTTTTCTAATACTATGCTGTTTTGAGCCTTATAATAAGCTTTAAAGTCAGGTAAGATAAATCCTCCCACTTCATTCTTCTTTTCTAGGATGCTTTTGTCTATTTGAGGCCCCTTTCATTTCCAAATAAATTTCATAACTAACTTTTCCAAGTTAGTGAAGTAAGTTGTTGGAATTTTGATTAGTCTGTCAATTCTGTTTGGGTAGAATTTACATCTTAATGGCATATAGCTTTCCTAGCCATGAACACAGAATGTCTTTCCACCTATTTATGTCTTATTTGATTTCTTTTAGCAATGGTTTATAGTCTCCTGTGTATAGATCCTTTACATCCGTGGTTAAACTTATTCATAGGTACTTGATTCTTTTAGTTGCTATTATGAATGGAATTGTTTTCCTTGGCTAGATCATTGCTAATGTATAGAAACATTACTGATCTGATTTTTGTGCATTAATCTTGTATCCCACCACTCTGCTGAATTTTTTTATTAGCTCAAGTAGCTTTGTTATAGATTTCTCAGGATTTTCCAAATATAGGATCATGTCTTCTGCAAATAATGAGAGTTTTACTTCTTCCTTTCTGATTTGGATGCCTTTTATTTCTTTTTCTTGCTTAATTGCTCTATTTAGAACTTCTAGCACAATTTTGAACAACAGTGGTGACAGTGGGCATCCTTTTCTCATTCCCAAGCTTAGGGGGAAGGCTTTCAGTCTCTCTCTGATGAATATAATGCTGCCTGTGGGTTTGTCATATATGCCCTTTTTCATATTGAGAAAGTTTCCTTCTACTCCTATTGTTTGAAGTGTTTTTATGAAGAAAGGATACTGATTTTTGTCAAATGCTTATTATGCATCAATCAAGATGATTGGATGATTTTTCCCTTTCTATCTGTTAATGTGCTGTATTACATTGTTTGATTTTCTTGTGTTGTACCACTCTTGCATGCCTAGAATAAACCCCACTTGGTCATGGTGTATAGTTCTTTTAATCTGCCGTTGGATTCTATTTGCAAGTATTTTGTTGAGAATTTTTGCATCTATATTCATTAGAGAGATTGGTCTATAGTTTTCTTTTATGTAGTGTATTTACTAGGTTTTGGTATTAGATTGATATTTGCTTCATAGAATGAGTTAGGTAGTTTTCCTTTTTCTTCAATTTTTTTGAAGAATTTGAGCAGCCATGGTGTTAGTTCTTGGAATGTTTGGAAAATTCCCCTGTGAAGCCATCTGGCCCTGGGTTTTTCTTTGTAGGGATGTTTTTGATGACTGATTGAATCTCTTTACTTGCGATTGGTTTGTTAAGGTCTTCTATTTCTTCTCAAGCAGTATAGGTTGTTTGTGTGTTTCTAGAAAATTGTCCATTTCATCTGAGTTGTCTAGTTTGTTGCCATACAATTGTTCACAGTATCCTCTTATGATATTTCTTTAAATTTCTTTGGGTCCATGGCAATGACCCCCCCCCCCCATTTCTGATTTTGTTTATTTGGGTCTTCTCTCTTTTTGACTTTGTCAGTCTAACTAAGGGTTTGTCAATCTTGTTGATCATCTCAAAGAACAAATTTTGGTTTTATTGACTCTCTATTGATTTTGTTTTCTGATTCATTTGTTTCTACTTACTTTAATCTTTGTTATTTCTTTTCTCCTACTTTCTTTAGAGTTAGTTCACTGTTCTTTCTCTAGTTTCTCAAGTTGTTAAATTAGGTTTTTGGTTTTAGCTCTTTCTTCCTTTTTAATGTAGGTATTTAGAACCTAAGTTTCCTTCTCAGTATGACTTTCACTGCATCCCATAGGTTTTGATGTGTTTATTTTTTTACTCATTTTCATTTGTCTTCAGATATTTACTGATTTCTCTTGAAAATTCTTCTTTGACCCATTGATTCTATAAGACTGTGTTGTTTAACCTCCAGATATTTGTGAAAGTTCTAGTTCTAAGGTGGTTATTTATATCCAGCTTCATTCCATCATGATCAGTGAAAGTACTTTGAATAATTTCAATCTTTTTAAATTTATTAAAACCTGTTTTGTACCCCAGCATGTGATCTATCCTGGAGAATGTTCCATGAGCACTTGAGAAGAAAGTATATTCTGGTGTTTAGGGGTGCAAAAATCTATGTATGTATGTTAGGTCTAATTCATTTATCGTAATGTTTAGGTTCTCTATTTCCTTATTGATCCTCTGTCTCGTTGTTCTATCTGTAGAAAAGAGTTGGTGTGGTGAACTCTCCCATCCACTATTATTGTATAAATGTGTATTGTTCTCTTCAGTTTTGCCAGTGTTTGCCCCATATACTTTGGGGCTCTTTGATTGAATGCATAAATATTTATGATTGTTATTTCTTCTTGGTGAATTGCCCCTTTTATTAATATATATTGTCCTTTCTTGTCTCTTATGACATCTTTTCATTTAAAGTCTATTTTGTCTAGTATTAGTATAGCTACTCAGCTTTCTTTTGGTTACCACTTGCAAGGAATATCTTTTCCATCCTTTAACTTTCAACCTATTTGTATCTTTGGGTCTAAGATGAGTCTTGAAAACATCACATAGATGGATCATATTGTTTGATCCATTCTGCCAATCTGTGTTTTTTTTTTTTTTTTTTTTAATCATCATTTTATTGAGATATATTCACATACCACGCAGTCATACAAAACAAATTGTACTTTCGATTGTTTACAGTACCATTACATAGTTGTACATTCATCACCTAAATCAATCCCTGACACCTTCATTAGCACACACACAAAAATAACAAGAATAATAATTAGAGTGAAAAAGAGCAATTGAAGTAAAAAAGAACACTGGGTACCTTTGTCTGTTTGTTTCCTTCCCCTACTTTTCTACACATCCATCCATAAACTAGACAAAGTGGTGTTTGGTCCTTATGGCTTTCCCAATCCCATTGTCACCCCTCATAAGCTAGATTTTTATACAACTGTCTTCGAGATTCATGGGTTCTGGGTTGTAGTTTGATAGTTTCAGGTATCCACCACCAGCTACCCCAATTCTTTAGAACCTAAAAAGGGTTGTCTAAAGTGTGCATAAGAGTGCCCACCAGAGTGACCTCTCGGCTCCTTTTGGAATCTCTCTGCCACTGAAGCTTATTTCATTTCCTTTCACATCCCCCTTTTGGTCAAGAAGATGTTCTCCGTCCCACGGTGCCAGGGCTACATTCCTCCCTGGGAGTCATATTCCACGTTGCCAGGGAGATTCACTTCCCTGGGTGTCTGATCCCACGTAGGGGGGAGGGCAGTGATTTCACCTTTCAAGTTGGCTTAGCCAGAGAGAGAGGGCCACATCTGAGCAACAAAGAGGCATTCAGGAGGAGACTCTTAGGCACAAATATAGGGAGGCCTAGCCTCTCCTTTGCAGCAACCGTCTTCCCAAGGGTAAAACTTATGGTAGAGGGCTCAACCCATCAAACCACCAGTCCCCTATGTCTGTGGTCATGTTAGCAACCATGGAGGTGGGGTAGGCGAATACCCCTGCATTCTCCACAGGCTCCTCAAGGGGGCACTACATCTTTTTTTTTTTTTTTTTTTTTTTTTAACTTTCCCTTCTTTTTTCAAATCACCTGTATGAAAAAAAAAGTTAAAAAGAAAACAAACATACAATAAAAGAGCCTTTCAAAGAGACCATAGCAAGGGAGTAAGAAAAAGACAACTAACCTAAGATAACTGCTTAACTTCCAACATGTTCCTACTTTACCCCAAGAAAGTTACATAATATAGCAACATTTCAGTGAACTTGTTCCTACTACAACCATCAGAAATTAACAGACCATAGTCATTTCTGGGCATCCCCAGAACGTTAAATAGCCTATCTGTTCTTCCTGGATTATTGTTCCCCCTTCCTTAATTGCTCTCTACTGCTAGTTCCCCTACATTCTACATTATAAACCATTTGTTTTACATTTTTCAAAGTTCACATTAGTGGTAGCATATAATATTTCTCTTTTTGTGCCTGGCTTATTTCGCTCAGCATTATGTCTTCAAGGTTCATCCATGTTGTCATATGTTTCACCAGATCGTTCCTTCTTACTGCCACGTAGTATTCCATCGTGTGTATATACCACATTTTATTTATCCACTCATCTGTTGAAGGACATTTGGGTTGTTTCCATCTCTTGGCAATTGTGAATAATGCTGCTATGAACATTGGCGTGCAGATATCTGTTCGTGTCACTGCTTTCCGATCTTCCGGGTATATACCGAGGAGTGCAATCGCTGGATCGAATGGTAGCTCTATATCTAGTTTTCTAAGGAACTGCCAGACTGACTTCCAGAGTGGCTGAACCATTATACAGTCCCACCAACAATGAATAAGAGTTCCAATTTCTCCACATCCCCTCCAGCATTTGTAGTTTCCTGTTTGTTTAATGGCAGCCATTCTAACCGGTGTTAGATGGTATCTCATTGTGGTCTTAATTTGCATCTCTCTAATAGCTAGTGAAGCTGAACATTTTTTCATGTGTTTCTTGGTCATTTGTATTTCCTCTTCAGAGAACTGTCTTTTCATATCTTTTGCCCATTTTATAATTGGGCTGTCTGTACTATTGTCATTGAGTTGTAGGATTTCTTTGTATATGCAAGATATCAGTCTTTTGTCAGATACATGGTTTCCAAATATTTTTTTCCCATTGAGTTGGCTGCCTCTTTACCTTTTTGAGAAATTCCTTTGAGGTGCAGAAACTTCTAAGCTTGAGGAGTTCCCATTTATCTATTTTCTCTTTTGTTGCTTGTGCTTTGGGTGTAAAGTCTAGGAAGTGGCCTCCTAATACAAGGTCTTGAAGATGTTTTCCTACATTATCTTCTAGGAGTTTTATGGTACTTTCTTTTATATTGAGATCTTTGGTCCATTTTGAGTTAATTTTTGTGTAGGGGGTGAGGTAGGGGTCCTCTTTCATTCTTTTGGATATGGATATCCAACTCTCCCAGCCCCATTTGTTGAAAAGACCATTATGGCTCAGTTCGGTGACTTTGGGGGCCTTATCAAAGATCAGTCGGCCATAGATCTGAGGGTCTATCTCTGAATTCTCAATTCGATTCCATTGATCTATATGTCTATCTTTGTGCCAGTACCATGCTGTCTTGGCAACTGTGGCTTTATAATAAGCTTCAAAGTCAGGGAGTGTAAGTCCTCCCACTTCGTTTTTCTTTTTTAGAGTGTCTTTAGCAATTCGAGGCATCTTCCCTTTCCAAATAAATTTGATAACTAGCTTTTCCAAGTCTGCAAAGTAGGTTGTTGGAATTTTGATTGGGATTGCATTGAATCTGTAGATGAGTTTGGGTAGAATTGACATCTTAATGACATTTAGCCTTCCTATCCATGAACATGGAATATTTTTCCATCTTTTAAGGTCCCCTTCTATTTCTTTTAGTAGAGTTATGTAGTTTTCTTTGTATAGGTCTTTTACATCTTTGGTTAAGTTGATTCCTAGGTACTTGATTTTTTTAGTTGCTATTGAAAATGGTATCTTTTTCTTGAGTGTCTCTTCAGTTTGTTCATTTCTAGCATATAGAAACATTACTGACTTATGTGCATTAATCTTGTATCCCGCTACTTTGCTAAATTTGTTTATTAGCTCTAGTAGGTGTATCGTTGATTTCTCAGGGTTTTCTAGATATAAGATCATATCATCTGCAAACAATGACAGTTTTACTTCTTCTTTTCCAATTTGGATGCCTTTTATTTCTTTGTCTTGCCGGATTGCCCTGGCTAGCACTTCCAGCACAATGTTGAATAACAGTGGTGACAGCGGGCATCCTTGTCTTGTTCCTGATCTTAGAGGGAAGGCTTTCAGTCTCTCACCATTGAGTACTATGCTGGCTGTGGGTTTTTCATATATGCTCTTTATCATGTTGAGGAAGTTTCCTTCAATTCCTACCTTTTGAAGTGTTTTTATCAAAAAGGGATGTTGGATTTTGTCAAATGCTTTTTCAGCATCTATTGAGATGATCAATTGATTTTTCCCTTTCGAGTTTTTAATGTGTTGTAATACATTGATTGTTTTTCTTATGTTGAACCATCCTTGCATGCCTGGAATGAACCCCACTTGGTCATGGTGTATGATTTTTTTAATGTGTCTTTGGATTCGATTTGCAAGTATTTTGTTGAGGATTTTTGCATCTATATTCATTAGGGAGATTGGCCGGTAGTTTTCCTTTTTTGTAGCATCTTTGCCTGGTTTTGGTATTAGATTGATGTTAGCTTCATAAAATGAGTTAGGTAGTGTTCCATTTTTTTCAATGTTTTGAAAGAGTTTGAGTAAGATTGGTGTCAGTTCTTTCTGGAAAGTTTGGTAGAATTCCCCTGTGAAGCCATCTGGCCCTGGGCATTTATTTGTGGGAAGATTTTTGATGACTGATTGGATCTCTTTGCTTGTGATGGGTTGGTTGAGGTCTTCTATTTCTTCTCTGGTCAGTCTAGGTTGTTCATATGTTTCCAGGAAATTGTCCATTTCTTCTACATTATCCAGTTTGTTGCCATACAGTTGTTCATAATATCCTCTTATAATTTTTTTAATTTCTTCAGGATCTGCAGTTATGTCACCTTTTTCATTCATTATTTTGTTTATATGGGTCTTCTCTCTTTTTGATTTTGTCAGTCTAGCTAGGGGCTTGTCAATCTTGTTGATCTTCTCAAAGAACCAACTTTTGGTGATATTTATCCTTTCTATTGTTTTTTTGTTCTCTATGTCATTTATTTCTGCTTTAATCCTTGTTATTTCTTTTCTTGTACTTGGTTTAGGATTGGTTTGCTGTTCATTTTCTAGCTTCTTCAGTTGATCCATTAGTTCTTTGATTTTGGCTCTTTCTTCCTTTTTAATATATGCGTTTAGTGCTATAAATTTCCCCCTTAGCACTGCTTTTGCTGCATCCCATAGGTTTTGGTATGTTGTGTTCTCATTTTCATTCGTCTCTATATATTTAGCAATTTCTCTTGCTATTTCTTCTTTAACCCACTGATTGTTTAGGAGTGTGTTGTTTAACCTCCAGGTATTTGTGAATTTTCTAAGTCTCTGATGGTTATTGACTTCTAATTGTATTCCATTGTGGTCAGAGAATGTGCTTTGAATAATTTCAATCTTTTTAAATTTATTGAGGCTTGTTTTATGTCCCAGCATATGATCTATTCTGGAGAAAGTTCCGTGAGCACTAGAAAAGTATGTGTATCCTGGTGATTTGGGATGTAATGTCCTGTAGATGTCTGTTAAATCTAATTCATTTATCAGATTGTTTAGGTTTTCAATTTCCTTATTGGTCTTCTGTCTGGTTGATCTATCTATAGGAGAGAGTGATGTGTTGAAGTCTCCCACAATTATTGTGGAAACATCAATTGCTTCCTTTAGTTTTGCCAATGTTTCTCTCATGTATTTTGTGGCACCTTGATTGGGTGCATAGACATTTACGATTGTTATTTCTTCTTGCTGAATTGCCCCTTTTATTAGTATGTAGTGGCCTTCTTTGTCTCTCAAAACATCCCTGCATTTGAAGTCTATTTTATCTGAGATTAATATTGCTACACCTGCTTTCTTTTGGCTGTAGCTTGCATGAAATATTTTTTTCCATCCTTTCACTTTCAATTTCTTTGTGTCCCTGTGTCTAAGATGAGTCTCTTGTATGCAACATATTGATGGTTCATTTTTTTTGATCCATTCTGCGAATCTATATCTTTTAATTGGGGAGTTTAATCCATTTACATTCAACGTTAAAACCGTGAAGGCATTTCTTGAATCGGCCATCTTATCCTTTGGATTATGTTTGCCATATTTTTCCCTCTCTCTATTAATATCCTTTATTGTACCCATACCGAATCTCTTTAGTACTGAACCTTTCTCCAAGTCTCTCTGTCCTGTCTTTGTTTCTCTGTCTGTAGGGCTCCCTTTAGTATCTCCAGTAGGGCAGGTCTCTTATTAGCAAATTCTCTCAGCATTTCTTTGTCTGTGAAAAATTTAAGCTCTCCCTCAAATTTGAAGGAGAGCTTTGCTGGATAAAGTATTCTTGGCTGGAAATTCCTCTCTCTCAGAATTTTAAATATATCGTGCCACTGCCTTCTCGCCTCCATGGTGGCTGCTGAGTAGTCACTACTTAGTCTTATGCTGTTTCCTTTGTATGTGGTGAATTGCTTTTCTCTTGCTGCTTTCAGAACTTGCTCCTTCTCTTCTATGTTTGACAGTGTGATCAGTATATGTCTCGGAGTGGGTTTTTTTTGGATTTATTCTATTTGGAGTTCGCTGAGCATTTATGATTTGTGTATTTATGTTGTTTAGAAGATTTGGGAAGTTTTCCCCAACAATTTCTTTGAATACTCTTCCTAGACCTTTACCCTTTTCTTCCCCTTCTGGGACACCAATGAGTCTTATATTCGGACGTTTCATATTATCTATCATATCCCTGAGGTCCATTTCGAGTTTTTCAATTTTTTTCCCCATTCTTTCTTTTATGCTTTCATTTTCCCTTCTGTCATCTTCCAGGTCACTGATTCATTGTTCAACTTCCTCTAGTCTTGTATTATGAGTGTCCAGAATCTTTTTAATTTGGTCAACAGTTTCTTTAATTTCCATAAGATCATCCATTTTTTTATTTAGTCTTGCAATGTCTTCTTTATGCTCTTCTAGGGTCTTCTTGATTTCCTTCATATCCCGTACTAGGGTCTCATTGTTCATCTTTAGTTCTTTGAGTAGCTGCTCTAGGTGTGTCTCTTCTGGTCTTTTGATTTGGGTGCTTGGGCTTGGGTTATCCATATCGTCTGGTTTTTTCATATGCTTTATAATTTTCTGTTGTTTTTGGCCTCGTGGCATTTGCTGTCCTTGATAGGGGTCTTTTAGGGTTTGTAGACCAGTTGAAGTCCTTATCTCTAATTTATCAGATCTACAGCTTCGTGGAGTACACTTTCTCTAACTAACCAGCAGGTGGCGTCCACGAGCCACCTGTTCTCCACAAGCCAGATCTCCCCTGCTTAGCCTTTTTGGTGAGTGGGGGAGTGAGTCTTGCGGGGCCCAATTGGTGTCCCAAGCTTGCGTGTGTAGTTGGTGTTGCCTGCCCTGTATGTGGGGCGTGTTTCTGGGCAGTCGGGGAGGGGGGGTGGCCCTAACAATCAAATCTCCCTGATGATCCTAGAGTTTTAAAGCTACTGCAATAGTCTAATCCTTCAGTTCAGTCCTGCCACAGTTTGTCTCTGCCACTGACCCACAAGTCTTTGGTATTGGCGTATGGCTCCTGAGACTTGCAAGTGGGCCCCTCTTCCAGGCTGTGCACCCCGGGTCCTCTGTTGAGGGATGACTGTGCTATGTCACAGGTGAGTGCCGTCCCCCCAGGGCAGTTCTGGGCTGCTGGGCTGTGTTGGGAGGCTCCCAGTCTGCTCAAATGATGGCTGAATGGGGCTCTGTTAATTCACACTGCTCCCCCTTCCCAGCTCTGGGACAATCAGCTGAGGTTGCAGGGAAGGCTAATGTCCACGCCCAGTTTTGTGGTGTGTGCCTGTTATTTGAAGCACTTCCGTCACACTGGGTTGTCTGGGGCAGCTCTGGGCTATGGGGCTGGCGATGGGCAGGAGTGTTTCCTGTCCACCAGGATGGAGGCTGTGAGCGGACACCCCCCTTTTCTTGGGAAGTTGTGTTGTTTAGTGAATTTTCTCAGCCACTGGATTATTGCCTTTTGTCTCAGAGCTCTCTTAGTTCTGCTCTTGACTTGACGTGCCCAAATTTCAATTCTTTGAAGCTTTCTGTATTGAGCTTCTTAGAGTAATTGTTTTAGAAAAAGCAAAAAGGATTTAAAAAAAAAAAAAAAAAAAAAAAAAAAAAACGGCCCTCCTCAGAGATCTAATGGGTTATTGAAATGCTAATAGACAAAGCAACCAGGGCCATTAAGGAAAGGTGCCCTGGGCAGAGAGATCAGCCTTGCTTCGGGATTTGCATATGCGCCTCAAGGCCTGATCTCCGCCCTTCCCCTTTCTGTGTTCACCAGAACTCCAAAAATCCTCTGCTTTTACTTTGGAGCTTCTCGTGTTGTTTTCCTTCTATGCCCGTCTCCTCTCTGCTGGGCTGGCTGCTCTCAGAGTCTCTGGTGTCTGGCCTCAGTCTATCTATGGTTGGAGTTTGAATCAGTAGAATGAGTTTCCGATGAGAGCAGCCACTGCAATTCTCCCTTCTCCTTCCTGGAGCTGACAGCCCCTCCTCCCCCGGGACTGAGCCTGGCAGGGAGGGGCGCGGGTCCCCTGGCCGCAAAAACTTACAGATTTCGCTGATCTCAGCAGTTCCACGTTTTCATGAGTGTTGTATGAAGTATGCCCAAAGACAGATTGCTCTGTGGTGTCCAGTCCACGCAGTTCCTGGCTTTTTACCTACTTTCCTGGAGGAGTAACTAAAACATACAGCTCACCAGTCTGCCATCTTGCCCCGCCTCCTCCCAATCTGTGTTTTTTAATTGGGGAGTTTAATTCTTAACAATCAAAGTTATTATCATAAAGGCAGTTCTTGATTCACCCATCTTATCCTTTGGTTTTTATTTTTCAGATTTATTTCTCTCCTTCTCTCTCTCTCTCTCTCTCTCTCTCTCTCTCAATCTCTCTGTCTCCCCCCCTTTAATTTACCCTTATTAAATATTTTCAATTCTGTGCTCTCCTCCAGATTTTTCTCTTCTGTATTTTTTTCCAGCCAACAGAATTCTTTTTCACCATTTTTTCTTTTGTGCTTCAAATTTAGTTGTCCTGTCCTCCAGTTCATTTATTCTTTCTTCTGCCTCTTCAAATCTGCTGTTGTGTGTCTCTAGTATAGTTTTAATTTGATCTACAGAGTCTTTCATTTCCATAGGGTCTTCTATTTTTCTATTTATTCTTTAAAATAATTCTTTATGATCTTCTAGTGTCTTCTTTTTTTATATTGTCTCTAGTTTACATTGATTTCATCCCTCCCTTAATGTCTCCCCATTTTTAACACCTTGCAAGGATGACATTTTATTGTTCCCCCTCATTAAAGAACATATTTGTACATTTTATCACAATTGTTGAACACTCTAGGTTTCACCAAGTTCCACAGTCCCAGTCTATCTTTCCTCCTTTCTTCTGGTGTCCACATGCTCCCAGCCTTCCACTCTCAACCATATTCATAGTTATCTTTGTTCAGTGTACTTACATTGTTGTGCTACCATCTCCCAAAACTGTGTTCCAAACCTCTCACTCCTGTTTTCTCCTATAACTCTGTAGTGTTCCATTTAGTATTTCCTGTAGGATGAGTGTCTTGTTCACAAAGTCTCTCATTGTCTGTTTGTCAGAAAATATTTTGAGCTCTCCCTCATATTTAAAGGACAGTTTTGCTGGATATTATATTCTTGGTTGGTGGTTTTTCTCTTTCAGTATCTTAAATATATCATACCACTTCCTTCTTGCCTCCATGGTTTCTGCTGAGAGATCCACACATAGTCTTATTAAGCTTCCTTTGTATGTGATGGATCACTTTTCTCTTGCTGCTTTCAGGATTCTCTCTTTGTCTTTGACATTTGATAATCTGATTATTAAGTGTCTTGGCATAGGCCTATTCAGGTCTATTGTGTTTGGAGTACACTGTGCTTCTTGGATCTATAATTTTATGTCTTTCATAAGAGATGGGAAATTTTCATTGATTATTTCCTCTATTATTGTTTCTGCCCCTTTTCCTTTCTCTTCTCCTTCTGGGACACCAATGATATGTACATTCTTGTATTTCATTTTGTCCGTAAGTTCCCAGAGACATTGCTCATATTTTTTCCATTCTTTTCTCCATCTACTCCTTTGCATGTAGGCTTTCAGGTGTTTTGTTCTTCAGTTCCTGAGTGTTTTCTTCTGCCTCTTGAGATCTTCTGTTGTATGTTTCCATTGTGTCTTTCATCTTTTGTGTTGTGCCTTTCATTTCCATAGATTCTGCCAGTTGTTTTTTTTTTTTTTAACTTTTGATTTCTGCCTTATGTATGCCCAGTGTCTTCTTTATAGCCTCTATCTCTTTTGCCATATCTTCTCTAAACTTTTGAATTGATTTAACATTAGTTGTTCAAATTCCTGAATCTCAGTTGAAGTGTAATTTTGTTCCTTTGACTGGGCCATAACTTTGCTTTTCTTAGTGTAGGTTTCAGTTTTCTGTTGTCTAGGCATCTGACTTCCTAGGCCACCCCAATCAGGTTTCCCCAGATGTGAACACGCTCAGGTAACAGAGGAAATATTCAGTATCCGGTTTGCCTGATAGTGTGTCTTAGAGGATTGACACACCCTGTGCCCTTCTGCCCAGCAGGTGGCACCTGTCAGCCTGTCACTCCAGGCTGATTTAAGGAGGTGTAGCCCATAGCTCTCCTCCACCAGGCTCTGGGGTCTGGTTCTGAATGTAAGGCAGGTAGTAGAGTTAGGTCCCTCCTCTTCCCTCTTGGGAAGCTATGCCCCCTAGAGAGGTCATTTGCATATAAATAGATTCTTTGTTTCTCTGACTCTGCTATCTCCACCCTTGTCTGGGTCAGAGTGCTGCAATTTTAAAATGGCTAAGGCTTTCTCCACTGAGCCACCCAGGTTGACAGAGAAAAGGACAGAAAGTCTGCAGATTCACCCATCGGCCAGAGACAGCACCCAATCCTCTGGGCTCCCTGTCCTGAGACAGATATGTCCCCTGACTCTCCCAAGGTCAGTCGTCACCAAAAGCCTCTGTCTGCTTGTTGTAGATTCACTATCTGTATTGAGCAGTTAACATTAAAGCCCAAGTTGGAGCTGGGCTGAGGTATATTCACTTCGGAGAGTGCTGCTCCCTAGCACTGCAAGGCTTCCATGAGGAAGGGGCTCTTGGCTCTTGGCACAGGTCCACAGTTTTTACTTACAGATTTTATGCTGTGATCTCAGGCATTCCTCCCAATTCAGGCTGGTGTATGATGAGTGGACAGTCACATTTCTCTCCCCACAGTTATTCCAGGTTATTTACTATTTTTTCTGTTATTTATGAATTGTTCCAGGGGGATTAACTGGCTTCCACTCCTCTCTATGCTGCCATTTTAGCTCCTCTTCTAGTGTCTTCTTGATACCCTTTATCTCTTTTCTGCCTCCAGTTTATTCTCCACTAGGGTATTCCACCCCAGGGAGCCAGATGAGTATAGTACAGAAATGCAGGTCAATCCAGAAAAGTCCACTTTGCATTATGTGGTCCAATCAACAGAAACTGGATTGAGTGTATGCTCCTCTTTGCAACAGTTCTGCTGTGGTCGATTTCTCTATCTATCTATCTATCTATCTATCTCTCATTTCCCCTCTGTGAGTTATTTTGTATACAGCCCAACTTAGTAGCTTGTGTTCCACACTGCATCTCTGTGGACTTGGGTCCCTGTGCTGGGATATACATGGGGTTCCAACTTGCTGCTGTGAATGGCTATATAAAATGCATTCACAGCAAGAGGGACCCAGTCCATTTTGCCTCTGTGAGACTTCCAAGTTGTGGGAGTGAGTGAGGGAGAGGGGTCTGGACTGCTGGGTCTGGGACAGAAATTTCCTACCTGATCTTGGGGATTATTTTTCTTTATCTTTGCTTCAGCATTTGTGGAGTTCTCTAGTCTCTATCATACTCCAAAGTTCTAAGAAAATAGGGTTTGTCAGTTTATTAGCTGATTCTGAGGGGAAACCTTTCTAGGGGATGGTTTATGTCACTACATTGATGACATCACCAAAATTAGTTTGATAATCTAAGTTCTTTGATTTTCATATGAATTTGAAATTTGATAAGTCAATCACCACAAAAATATAACACAAAAATTCTTCTATAATTTTTACTGAAATCTTAATCAAACCATCATAAATAAGTATGAAAAGAGGCAATATCTATAAAATATTGACTATCTCAGTCCACAAACATTATAAATAATCTTCCATTTATTTAGATTGTATTTTTTCTCAATATGTATGTCAGTTTGGCTATATTATGCCCCCCAGAAAATGCAGTGTTCTCTGATGCAATCTTTTGGGAGTAGATGTTTTAGTGTTGATTAGGTTGGAATCTTTGATTGAGTGTTTCCATGGAGATGTGACTCAATCAACTGAGAGAGACCTTTGGTTGGATAATTTTCATGGAGGTGTTATCCTACCCATTCAGGGTGGGTGTTATTTGGATCCTTGGAGTCATATAAAGGAGTACACAAACAGAAGGACACCATAGCAACTGAAAGTGACATTTTGAAGAGAAGCTGCAGCTAAGAGAGGACAAAACACCCCAAGACTAACATTTTGAAGAAGGCCATTTTGAAATGCAACCTGGGAGCAAGTGGACACAAGTCACGTGTCTTCCCGCTAGCAGAGGTTTTCCAGATGCCAATGGCCATCCTTCAGTGAAGGTACCCTTTGTTGATGCCTTACCTTGGAAACTTTATGGCCTTCAGACTAACTTTGTGACCAAATAAACCCCCTTTATAAAAGCCAATCCATTCCTTGTATTTTGCTTAATGGCAGCATTAGCAAACTGTTTATTGTTTTCTAAGTAGAATTAATGCACAATTTTCATTATAAGTATTACTCACTGTATGATTTTTATGCTATTGAAAACGGTTAATTTTTTCTTTTTAATTTTACTTCTTCACTGCTGGTGTATAAAAGTATAGTTACTTTTTATATATTGATCTTGAATCCACTGAACTTGCTGAATGTCATATTAATTCTAAGTTTATATGTGGATTATTTTACATTTTTCATACACAATTATGCCATTTTGAATAATCACAGCTTATTGCTTCCTTATCATTTTGATACCATTTGCTTCTCTTGTCCTGCCTGATTGCACTGGCTAGAACTTCTGATATAATATTGAATAAACATGTTGAAGGAGGATATTCTTGCTTCTTCCCAATCTCATGGGGGAAAGAAAACATACAGTACTTCACTTGTAAGTGCACAAATTGGCCTAGTTTTTGGTAGCTACCCTTTATTACTTAATTCTTTTGTTTTCCTTTAGCTTGTATATACTACATAGCTTTTCCTTTGGCTTATATATTCTACTTTTAGTATCTATTTAGTGGTTACCCTAGGGATTTCAAAATGTGTTCTGACCTGTTACTGTCTAATATCAATGAATACTTGTATCATTTCTGAGAAAGTACAATGATGCTGGATTCCTTTAACTCCATTTGTCCCTTTCCAGTTTTAGTGCTATTTTAATATAATACTGAAATACTTTATTATTTTTCTGTATAGTCAAAATCCATTTAGATTTACCTCTACATTTACATTTAAGTTACTCTCATTCCTTAGCTGTTGCTTTTAAATCAGCAAATGACACAAGGGGAGTAGTTGTTGCGAGTATCTGGAGATTGCATCTCATTGAAATCTTTGAGTTTGCTATCTTTTGGCATCTTGTCACAAACAAGTCTAGCTTTGTTGAGAGGTCTCTTATGCCTTCCAATAGATGTAATTTTATGGATTTTTAAATTTTATTGAGTTTCTCTGTTTGTTCTCAATGGGAGATTTTGTCCAAAACATGGTAGACCCCACTGCTAGAAGCACAAAGGTCCATTATGTGTCTCATTTTAAGAATCCAAGAAATAAGAAGGTTTTCCATTTCTAGCAACATGCAGACTAGGTATCTTAAACTGTCCACCTGCTGATATCAACAAATAATCACATATATATATTCGAAATTCTGATAAGATGCCCAATTAGCAAAGGGTCCTCAGAGGCCAAACCTCAGTAAAAGAGGAATCCCAAAGAGATTAGTGTAATGTTGAGCCAATTTTCAATTTGAGCTCATTTGTCAAATCAGGCGAAATTTAGCTTTCATTTTCATGGCTGTGTGGCTTATGGCTCTTAGTAATCAGAATACTTACAAAATAAAATAATATAGTACAGAATATATGTGTGTAATACAGTAGAATAGAAAATATGAGAGTGCATCAAATGAAGATTATTTTTGTCATTTCATGGAACTTTGGTTTTGCACAATGTTGTCCAAATATTAATGTACTTGGTCACCATGTAAAATCAAGTTCTTGTTTTGTGTTATGGTCAAACATTTTTGAAAGCTGCTAGAGGAATTCCTGAATGTAACAAAGAGAAAAAACAAGAATGTTCAAACAGCATTGTTCACATTAGAAAAATAACTGGACACATTTAAACTTTTGCCGGCAAAAAAATAGTAAATTAATTTGGTATATCCAGGTAATGGAATACAATGCAGCAGAAAAAATCAGTGAGTAATAGTGAAAAGGACAACATGGCTAAATGTTAGAAAAATGATAATTGAAAGAGCATGTTTCTGAAGAATATTTATAGTATTATTTCATTTATATGTATTAAATCATGCAAAACTAAAATATCTATCATGGATACAATACATATATTTGCAAAACTGCAAGAAATGAAAGAGAATGATAAGCACAAAATATTCAGTGCTCAAAAGTCTTGAACTTTCTTGGATCTTTGCCTACCAGCAAATAGTTTCACATTCCTCAACACCAGCCAAACCTACTAACTGTGACCCTGAAAGGTCAAAATGACTAACGGCCTAGTTTACAATGCCTGAATCTTAAATTCTCCCAATGCTGTTGCAATTTCTGTGTATTGTTTTAATTGTGAAGTGCCTGTCCTGCCTATTCCTTAATGCTCCTGGCCAACAAAACAAGATATTATGGTTTGATGACCCCAATATATAAAAACATTTTTTACTAGTTGATTAAGCATAGTGGTTTCAGAAACACTAGACATAAAGGGGAAATCTAAAAAGGTTTTGGAGATGAAAAATGGAAAATAAAGTCACAGCAGATCAGACCCAGTGACTTATTGTGAATTCTGGACAGAGTCAATAATTCTCTGAGAGAGGAGACAGGATGTATTGGTGATATCTTTCCCCTCTAGACATGATAAAACAAGATACCATGGTATCCCTGATGAGAAGATTTATACCAATTGAGATAAAGTTCACAGATCATGGGCTCTGGATAACAGGTCCTGAGCAACTCACATATTATCTAAAGTGAAATCAAGATTTTCTGTTTTTGCCCATCCTCCATCCCTCAGATGTGCTCATGCTTTCTCTCTTCGGAAACTCAAATTTCTTAATTTGCGGAACTAAATTTTGTTGAATAACTGCTCTATATTTACACAGTTGCTAACCAGTAGAGCCAAGAGATGTAAACACAGAATCGAGTGTGGTGAACACCGTATTACGGAGAAACATATTTTTTGGGGAAAATGTCATTCTAACGATCATTCCTTTCTTTTATAGTAAAAGAAATAGCACATATTGTGTTTCATTGCATTTTGATGTTACATGTATTTATTAGGCATAAAATAGCTTCTAAAGAGAAATTACTAATGTGATGAGTCAGCTTCAAATGTTCAGTCTTTAGGTTCAACTGAGTACAATTACTCAAATTTGATAATTCATTATAAATGCCATATCTCATTTTTCTTCCAGCTATTCAAATTTTATGTTCATCCAACAGCTGTATTCAAGGTAAATGTGCCAAATGTGAATCATTTTCTATGCTGCTGGGTAGCAGTTGCTAGGAATGGTGCTTCATTGTTTTCCTCTTCAATGGCATCATTAAATCTCTAGTCAGTAAATCATCAAAGGAATTACACAAACAACTTTCTCAATTGCACCAAACAAAACAAAGCTTGTCAAATTTATTTTTATGCAAAATTTCCATGACAATAATGAAACAAACACCAATGTCTGTCAGGCATCAGAGTTTCTGCGTCAGTTTTATATTTATCCATCCTAAACTTGTCAAAATATCGTGACCGTCCTCATCCAAATTCTATTTGCTTGAGATTTGTATGTACCTTTGCCAAAAATAAGATGCTTCAGCAATATGCATGTCTATGAATGCTGACACCTAAATGAAAACTAAATGTAACAGGGAATAAAGGGGCTATTTTCGACTTCACATTAAATCTGTTTAAAAATACTTTTTCAAATGCGTGACGACCTTAGTAGAGTCTCATCAATTATCCACTGCTGACTAGATCATGAGATGGTTCTATGATGTCGCACCTTAAATGGATAACTGGAAGCATTCTTATGTTTTTAGGAGAGAAAAAGGAAAAGAGAAGTTAAGTGACTTTCTTATACCTCTTTTTCTTCCTGCCAGACCCCAGAATTTGATCAGAGTATATCATCAACATCCAGCTAGTTCCAGATTGAAGGCTAGAGAAGAATACAGAGAAAAGGAATCTGACATGGTGACAGGAAGCCCTCAGCTTAGACTTTGTCCAAGTACATATTTGGATTCTGCGACTCCACGTTGAGGACAAGAGAGTACTTGAATGTAATGGGATATCTCAACTAATTGGCTCACAAATCAAGCATCACTGATTTTGGTAAATTGCTGTTTTCTCTATATTTATACTCCAAGATATTATTTTTAGGTTTTTTCATTCCAGTATGAATTAATTCTCCAGTGAATAGACTATTTTTAACAGCATGTTCAATAGAGGTTTTTTTTAAAAAAAAAAAAAAATTATTTTTATTATTCTTCATCTCATGAAAGGTTATGCTAATAGAGTTTAATATAAAACATATTTTGGTATTTTTCTTTTACTTGCTCCTGGATCCCATTAAAAGTTTAAAATATTAAAAGTAAATCACATTTATAATGCAGAATAGAGTGGGAAACAATTTCCCCCAAGTTATTCAAAATACATACTAACAAATCTCAATATTAAAACTGATGTGTTATAATCAAAATAAATCATACAATAACAGTAATTAAAGCAAAAATAAAATATAGTACCATAAATTCCCAGCAGTATGATTATCTGCTTTGGCCTGCCTTAAGAAGGTTTTCGAAAAAAAAGAAAACTAGGATTGCAAGCCATAAGCTTTAACAATTTGGTTAATTTAGCCACTAGCAAATGTTCAGTAAGTATGTAATGTTCAATGTTGAACAAATACCAATGTACTTGCTTTATTTCAATCTTTTTGTGCTTTAATATTTTATCTTTTAATGCAATATGACTTAAGCAGCATTGTATGTAAGTTTTAAATAATGATAATATGAAGCATGGCATTGAACTCATCACTCAGCACTCAAATGAGAACTTTTCTAATATATTGCATCCACATTTGTGCCATTCCTTTCTTATCCCACCCACCCCTGTGTGTCTCCTTTAGGGATAACCCCAGATGTCAGTAGAGAAACCCTGCCCTACCTAATGCAAACAACTAATACTTAATAAATTGTAGTTACCCTCATATAATTTAATATCTACCCTTCAGATGAAATCTCTGTGGCTATCTGGTATTATCCACTGGTTCAAAAATCAAATGCACAATAAAATGCCTATTAATTAAATTATGTCTCACATGTATGACTTTATATTTTTTCAAATTATGCAGAAGCTCTTACAAAGTTAGAAATATGAATATATACAAAATATTTGTTTTGTTATATATATTTCATCAATCTATGTACCAGTTCTAAAATATAAAAACTAATATTTTATAATCAACAATGTGTTTTGATGTTAAAATATATTGGGAATAACTGGACTAGGAAAATTAAAATGGATGGGGTATGCCATAAAAGGCAAAAAATCACTGTTGTCATCTTCTGCCCATATCTTGCCATGTGCTTCCAACATATTGTTCCAACATGAAGTCCTCAGTAGCTAAGACTCAGGTTTGGTGCCTGCCCAGACAGTAATCCAATTTATTAATTTTCCTGGCTGGCCTAGATGTTTGGCTCAAAATCAAGTTCTTGTCCTAGTTTTGTGCATCTATTGTTCTGCTTGCTTTGCCAGGCCCCATTCAATATTTATCATCTCTAGGGATTTCAAAGGGAGGCAGTGCAGCAAAGTGTTTGTGGGCAGAAGCTCTGGATTCAAATGCAATTTTTACCACTTTCTAAAATTAAGACCTTCAGCAAGTTATGGAACTTTATTGTGCCTTATTTTCCTGTCTGTAACATGAAGATAATGGGATAATGTGAGGGACAAAGGATATATTACATTCAACACTTAGAGGAATACCTGGAACATAGTAAGTGCTCCCCAAAAGTCAGCTGTATTATCAGGTTCTTTATTGTCTGCCTTGCTCTTATATTATGGGGTTTTCCTGATTTTTGTCTATCTGACTACATGAATTCTGTTTCACTGAGTAGTTTGACTTCTAGTCCCTGTCCTCTCTTCTTTGCTCTAATCTTCTATGTTGTTATATGCTCTGTCTTGTTAGTCCTCATGTTATATATATTACCAGTTCATTCATTCATTAATCAAATATCCATTGAATGCCTAGTACATTCTACTCTGGTTATGGAAGTGAAAAAAAATGAAGTCCCTGCCCTCACAGAATTTAAATTCTAGTGGTTGCTCCACCATTATCTCGAATCATGACGAAACTAGCCAGGTTCCTGATTTCTTCATGGTTGCTGATCTGATTTTCTTACCTGAACATTTAACTTCAGAGTATTACTTGGCTATCCTTACCCTGTGTTTAGCCCTGTCTGGTAAAAGCAGATAAGAATCTCATCACCCAAAGTGGGCTCATTGCCTGATGCACAGAGAGGTCAGTGCTGTGACACCGGGATTTCGAGAAAAGGAGTTTATTGTGAGTAGCTCATCAAGGAGGAAGGAAGTAAAAACCTCAGGTCTGTGTCCCTGAGCTGAAGAGGTTTGAGATATTCATGCAGTTTTGGGTAGGTGGGACTAGTGTAGTGGTTTAGTATAAGGTGAGGTGAGGTGACGTGGGTTAAAGGGCAGGCTTAAGTAGAGCATTCATAGTTAACAAATCACGCTACTTTTTGTGAAGTGTTCAGTAATGGTGGCTTAGTCTGCTCCGTGGGTGTGGCTTTTATTATTATAAGCAAAGGTACCTTTAGGTGCGGGTTTTTCCTGACAGCTTATGCCTTAGTGGCTACAGTTGGCCAGAACTGGCTTTAGCAGTTGCTGCAAAGGGAGAAGAAACAGTAACTTTTCTTGCAATGTAGCAAGTTTCTTCTGAATAAACATGGAGAGGTGGGAGCTGTAACTTCCAGTTTAGTCTGCAGCCTGAAAAACAAGCTCTGGAAGAAAAGGGAAAGATTACAAAAGTTACAGGTAAGCAGAGATGTTACTAACTGGTTCTGAGCAGTTTCCTTAACCCTTGTCATTCCAGTTTGCTAATGCTGCTGGAATGCAAAACACTAGAAATGGATTTGGGTTTTATAAAAGGGGGTTTATTTGGTTACACAGTTACACTGTTAAGGCCATAAAATGTCCAAGGTAATGCATCCACAATCAGGTACCGTCACTGGAGGGTGGCCAGTGGCGTCCGGGAAACCTCTGTTAGCTGGGAAGGCACGTGGTTGGAGTCTTCTTGCTCCCAGGTTGGGTTCCAAAATGGCATTCTCCAAAATGTCTGCATCAGCTTCCAACTGCCTCTTCAAAATGTCTGTCTCAGCTCCAGCTAGCTGTGAGCTCCTTCTGTCTGGGCTTATATAGTGCTCCAGTAAACTAAAGAAGGCCCATGCTGAATGGGCAGGGTAACACTTCCATGGAAATTATCCAGAGTTATCACCTACAGTTGGGTGGGTCACATCTCCATGGATACTGAACCAATAGGTTCCAACCCAATCCACACTAATATGTCTGCCCCCACAAGAATGCATTAAAGAGTATGGCTTTTTCTGGGGAATGTAATATACACAAACCGGCATACTTGCTGAGTCTGTTAGGAGGCAGTTGGAGGAGCTGAGAAGTGAGGAGTGGTGATCACATGCCCATGGTTTTGAGAACAGCTGACCAAGTCTTGACGTTGGTTCCGGCTCCATGAGTTGCAAAAGTCACTGTACAGAAATGAAAACTGATGTGCTCAGTCACCATTTGACTGACACCCAAGACAGGTTACTTTTTTACTTACCACAATTAAGGTAGACAGAAAGCACTAGAAGCAGCAGACTACATGGAAAGATCAAGAAATATCCATGGGAAAGTTTGGCTTAGGATTCTACACCCTATAAATTACTAGCATCAGAATGAGGACTTTTTTGCAGGCCATTGGACAAAGTGTATTGGCAAAATTCTTGTTTTCCTAAGCTCTGACATCAAGTTTTCTATGTTATTTTTGTCCACAATTCCAGCACAAATTCTGTTTCTTGTTATGCTTTTTGGTAGGTATTTCAAATACAATAACAGGATGGAAAGATTCTATACCTAATAAAATATACCGTTTTTTATATAAGTTATGTGGGAACTAATGGAAGTGGGAAATCTTTGGTTGATACGCAGCAATGTAAGAGTGGAGTTTTTCTAAATGTATTTTAATGGTTTAATTTTGAAAAACAACTTCAGGTAAATTACACAAAATACTTCAAAAATTAATAATGAATTTTCCTCATCATAGATGTAAGACCTTAAAGTTATCAGTGAAGTGAACAAAAATCTTTAATTCACTACTGACTAATCCCAGATGCCTTTTCAGTACACAAGGGAAGGATTAATGATGTGTAGGAACACGCAAAAGGAGAAAATCAGCCACAGGTGCTAAAGGCATTATAATGATTGCTTTCCTATGAAATAATAATCCTGATGTTGTTCAAATGGAAAATAGGGTTCCTCTTGGGAGTATAAAATCAAGTTTTATAAATGTTGAAGTCTATTTTTGTGAAGACATTTTCAATTGGGTTGATGAAAGGCGAGCCATGTATGTTTCTGAGATTTACATCAAAACTGTTGTGTTACATTTAAAGATATTGAGTACAGAAACCTACTAAACTAAACTTATGAATTTTGAGCAGGAAATAGTAAGAGTTAGACAATGCTGAACAACAGTACTTTTGTTTGTCTCCTTCTGATTTGAGCATTGTATGTACTTTTGTTGTATTTCTTTAACTTTTTAATTAGCTATTTTAGTTTTGTGGGAATTGTTTTGTAAGTGAAAGAACTTAAAACAAAACTTTAATATTTAATAATATTATATCATATGTTAAGTTGCACTTTATTGTAATCCTCTATATTTTAAGTTGACATTCGTCAAGGATTAAATTAACAGATCCCTAATTTCAAATAGTTCAAAAATGAATTTTATTAATTATACAGCAAATTAATGCACTGCTAGAAGAGTCTAGTCATGTTAGGATATTTGTCATTCTGTTTGAAATATGACATTTGAATATTTTGCTCTTTCAGTTATATAAATTGTTTTTACATTATAATTTAGAGCTGGAAACTGTCTTACAAAGCACAGTAAAGGCACTTCCTAAGCAATAGAGACCACTAAATATGGATTATATGATTAAGCTTTTAGCAGAAGCAGACACAAGGAGGTGTTAGATTCAAAGCTGTTTTTCGTCCCATAGAGAAAGCCATATGAATCTAATCTGGTTTTGGATATTCTTGTGAAATTGGAGCCACATAGGTTACATACAAACCTATAAATCTATCTTTGAAATAGGAGTTGCAATATTTTACTGCATGGACGTGTGAAATTCTAGAACCTGTGTCATCTAGGGCCTGTATTCGACTCATTGTAGAAATTTTTAAAAGGACCCCATCTGGCCTACTCTTGGATGAACAGCTTTTTCTACCCAACTGAAATGTAACATTTAAGAGTGTTTCAGAAACAATCTATGTTTAGTGCACCTATGATTTCTGTAACTATAAACACATACATTTTCCATTTGTTAAACAAAAATGTACAAATACACTTTTTTCAAACAGCATTCTCCTTTCATTTGTTTACTAACTTGACAAGCAAAGGTGATGGAAGGGGTCTTTCAGGTTAGGGAACTTGCTGTTCCTTAATGAAAGAATGGCTGGGCATAGAGTGCTGATGATAAAGTGTACGAGACTGGTTTCATATAAAATCAGCAGGTGAAGCTAATAAAGTAGTTAAAAATAGAACACAACTCCTGTGGCTACCTTTCACTGCCTTTGATTTGTCTCCATAAGATTTACATTTAAACAGGGGATTAGCTTGCTTTGCTATGCTTCATATAAAGAAGACTTTTTTTCCCCATACAAGAGAAGTTTAATTTCTTTTCCAACTTTTATTTCTTCTATACTTTATTATGAACTGTGTGTGTTGGAATTTTGGATAAGCATTTATTAGCTATAATATGAAAAATGTAAATGTCATCATCGTAAATATAAGGTAAATATTTGTTTCAAACCTATTAGTTTAGTTTGTGTTAGGTTTAGTTTTTAATTAGAATGCTTCCTTTAATGTCTTATTGTCCATTAAAAAATGTATATTCCAAATTTTAATTATTAATTTAGAGTCCATTTACTGTGTTGGTGATTTATATGTGATAAAGTTTTCTACTTAAGCAAGTACAGAGCAACTGTATTGAAATGTCATGGCATTCAGTTAGCATTATAAACAAAATTGGTCTTCAGTCTTCAAAGTGAAACTTTTTAGCTCTTTCTAATAAATAAATGATTACTTCTTAGACTAAAAAGTTTTTTTAAAGAATTAGTAACTATTTATAACAATATGACACTTTTGTTAGAAAATAGTCAATATATATGTAATAAAAATGAAGTAAACAGAAGCATATTAGTGCTAAACGTTTTACATACTCAGTCTCTTTAACTGTCTAATAACTGAGGAAGAAAAATAAGCAGTTGAATTGGTCATGGATCAGGACTAAGTAAATTTTAATATTTAATTATCTTCAATTTCAATTTTGCTGAAAATATTTGGAAAGCAAGTTACTTTCTCCTGCAATTACCTAACCACATTGTCACATATTTTGACTGTTAAACTGATTCTAAATTCACTAGGATAAAATAAAGACTTGTGTAAATAACATGAGTCAAAATGGTAAATTTCCAATTAACTTATTAATTTTAACTATGTTTCTGGCCACAGATTGATGCTTCCATTTGTAGAAAAGATGGGGGGACAAAGAGTTAGGGAAGAACTAACTTATCTAGTTTGTCTCCCTGTGGCTGAAATTTGGTAAGATAATTGACAACTTTCCCTTTGTAGTTCCTCAACTGGATCTCAAATCAGTTAGGTTAAATCATCCCACATGGTGAAGTTTATCCATTTACAGTGCACTTAAGTCTGGGAAATCAACAGCTACATAGCATTAACAGCAGGTCAACAGAGAATCACATTTGAAATTCAAAATAAACAAGAAAACGACCAGTCAATCTTAGGTTAGTAAATGTACTTTTATTGATTTTAGTTTCTTACTTCAGTGTGAATCCAAAGGACAAAAACTGGTCCTGTAGCTTTTACTCTTTCATTATCACAAACAAGAAAGGAGAGATGGGATAGAGAATAGGAACATAAAATAGCTGTTTCTGCAAAAATGATCCCCTTCCTCATAGCTTCGTAATTTACTCCCAGTCCATACGGTCCTCAGTTCCAGTGATTGGGATGATGGATGACTTGACTTCAGCTACAACTGGCAAAGATGCTGCAATGTATCACTCTGCAGGATGTGCAGTAGAACAAACGAACCAGCAGGAAGGAATGGCAAGCAGGGATGTCAAGGGAATTCTCTTCACTGGAAGAGTAGACAGTCCTTCCCTGGCATTATGAAAAATACAGCTTGTAAATATTGCTGCCATTGTGGACACGTGCATGTGCAACTTGGCATAGAAGAATGCAAAAATATTTTCCACTTCAGTGCCCATATTTTTCACATGGCCAGATTTTGCTGTAAATAAGGCTCTAACTCTATGCCCAGTGAACTGTTGAGAATTAAATGTATATATCTGAGGTTGTGGAAAACTATTTATGGTTTTATCATTGAAATATTGAAATTTGGTATACTCTAAAGGCTGTAATTCATTCTCAATGTAACCTTAAATTGTTCGGTAATAGTTGCTTAAATAACATTTCTAGGATCCTCCATATCTCTTTATAAATCAACATTGAATTTCAACTGAATAAATTAAGATCTGAGACAATACCCAGCAAATTTTAGCTCTTTTGTCCACTTTGCCATTGGTTAACATAAGGAGCCTTGAATTTTCAGACTACACAAGCAGATATACTTATTTCTTTTCCTGTCCTCTGTACTTTGCACAGAAGGGAAAATTCTAACTAACCATACTTTACACATTCTCACATAATCTAATAGAATTATGCCTTCTACAAAATAAGGCTAAAACCTTATGCCCAAATGGTGCCTTAGTAGCTCAGGCCTTATATCAGCAAAGAATAAGAGTGGTTATTAAAAATTCCTCAGAGTTACTAGCATTTAGCAAGAACAATGTCTGGGCGGGCTCTTATGGACAATCTGTAGATCCCTGTATTATTCGTATGAAAACATCTGTCCTATGGGAGTCACTCTTTTGTTTTGTGTGTGTGTGTTTATTTTTTAAACATCTATGCAGGAAATCTGTTCTTCCCCTTCCATCCTAAAAAAAGAGCCAAAAATGTAATAAAATTCCCAAGAAGTAGCCAAAGGAGTAACAGGCACCTGTTGCCTCACAGTCTTGCCATTTTAAATTAATATGGCTATAAGCCAGTCTTGGCAGTCTGTGTGTACATGTGTATGTGTGGAGATGAGGAAAAATCCATAAAGTGATTTGCCATTAAAGTGATTAGGGACGATGCATAAAATAATTGACCTTTGTGACACATGTAGTGACTTTATAAGTGAATGAAACAAAATGTAGGTTTCATCTTTTCCCTGTTAAAGTAGCCCCATTGAATGCTCTATAATCTTTAAATATTTTTTCTTTTTTTGCTCAGAAAAGGAAAAGTAGAACTAAAGGGGAGATGTTAATCATAAAATATTGTGCATCTTTTATACCTAGGAAAGAGATTTGAAACAACACCTCTGCTTGAGAATGAATATTAGGAGTCTTTGCTTCAGTTTCTCAGAACACAAGCTACATACCAAGTCAATGTTTCCCCATTATGTTCCATAAAATCCTATTATTTATAAAAGGGGTTGGGTGGCCAAATACCTTTGGAAACACTTTGGGAATATGTTCAGGAAAAATGGGTTTGGGAAACAAAGTTAAATATATGTCATTACCGTATTACTTCACAGAACTTTTCGTATGTTCACACACATTGTAAATTTTAAGGAGGAGGTCCTATATACATTTTTTTCTCAAACATATTCTGAAAAAAAAATGTTGCCTTAGTATTGCATTAAGAAGTACAATGAAGAATCTTGGACAATCTTGTATTTTAGCATTGTTGTCAGTGTTCTGATGTGATACAAGGCTATGACCTGTTCAATCTTCTCTCTATATATTCTATTTTCTTTTCCTTTTGCTGCTTTATAGAAATATAACTTTGAGTTGTCTATTTGCCTGAAAACTTCTGAATAGCTTGATGATCATTGGTGACTGGAATGACATATGTTTAAGGAAATCTAACTCCTTTATGACTAGGGCCAATAAGCTACATTTTGTGATCTAGAACTCTGATTTTCTGAACATGTTTCTATGAGAGATGCACCCCAATACAAATTGTGAAAGTGTATGCCATATTGAACTTTCATTTAGACTGATATTCATTAAAAGATACCTCCTCCTCTTCATTTCATTTGACATTCAAATATTCAAGGTCAGTGAAGGAAGGTGGTGTATTAGAGTGGAAATAGTACTGGAATATCAGGGGATAGGCATTAATTACTGATAACAGTATAACCCTGGGCATTTTCAGGCCGTGAGTTTCTCATATGTAAGATGACAAGTATATGATTCATTTATTAAAGCCTTTCACTCTGAGCAGGGAGTGGGAAATCAAAATTTAAAAGTATTAAATTATGGTGACTATTTCTTAGGTATGTGAGCCATTCATACACTGCAAATGGAAATCATTTAAAATTAAAATTCTGTTTCTTTTTTTTTTACTTTTACTTAAAAACATATAAAGAGAAATAAACTATGATATGCTGAGTATGCTTAGTGAAGCCTACCACAATTAATGCAGCCTTACTACTGTCTATGTAGTCAAATTATTATAGGTAAAAATATGTGCTGCTTATTACAATTTAGGCATGGAGATCAGAGACTTTTGTTTTATAGCATGAATATTAGTCTATAGATTTTTTTCTTGAAAACAATGTCTTTTGTCTAATAGATTCAGAATTGAGTTGCATATCTTTCAACACATCAATCTACCAACACAATGCTTTTGTAATCCCTTTTAAAAGAAGAATGTGTACTTACTTGTTAGAAATCTTGGCACCATCTCTCTTCTGTATGTGGAAGATATAATAGCTTGACATTAAAAGAACTTAGCTTCCACAAAATATACCCATTAAGTGTCACAGCTGAATTCTTCTTGGCAAAGAAGAAAAGGTATGGAAAAAGAAAAGTGTGAGTTCGTGAGAAGAACACAAATTAAGCCTTTTAAAATTTCTTTTGGTTTAACTACCTGTGTTTCATCCATTGTTCAGTAAAAAGACATTCATTAGCTATTTTTATGATTCATTGCTATACATTTTTTTTATTTTAAATGTGTGTCATATATATATATACACTTGAAATACCCTATACCATTAAAATAGGTTAAGGGAAAATAAGACCATGAAGATGTACTCCAAAATTTGTGCTTAAAAATATATTATGCAAAAAAATAATTAAAATGTTTGCCACTTCCATGGCTTATGAGGGAAGTCTAGGAGCAAATCTAAATGCAAAAACAAATATATTTCATTTTGGAAAGGGTAGAAAAATATTTTACTTAATTTGGGTAAAAACAAATATCTTTCTCTTTGAAAATGGAGGGGAAATATTTTACTTAATTTATTGAGCCTCTGTATTGTGGAACTGTTGAGGTTCTTATTTATCATTTCACTTCTGCCTCATTGAGGTGCAATCACCAGGATTAGAGCTTGTTGACCATGATGGGTATTTAGTTATTGCTTTAGGGCACACTGTTGGACTCCCCAGAGCCCTGAGACACTGAGCCTTTTTCTACCTGCAGTCACCAAAGCAGGTGTGTGTTCCCGATGGGGCTGCGCCAAATGGAACATACCACAGGTGATGCTAATTAAGGAAGCTCAGGGACTCTGAAGAAGCCCACAGTTTATTGCTGATGGTGGAGTGCCAAAGGTTAGTGAAAAGCAGGATTGTCTGCTGGCCCAGGGAAGATAAGAACACAAAGGGCACTGAAATGGATTTGAATACAGGCTCTTATCAGTGTGCCTTTTAAATGCTGCCTATAATGGTGTGCTTTTAGCAGTGAAATTGGGAGTCCTTTTATGAATGTACTAATTTATTAACATCAATTTCTGAGCATTTAAGTAGTTTTCTCATTTTTTTTTCACGAAGAGGGAGTCTCGAGACATTAGACCAACCTCAAATAAGTGACTAAAATAAAAATCAGGTGTATCATAACATTATAAATGGTTTTATATAATGCAAGTTTACCCCTACATTGTTTTCTTTTAATTTCGATAATGTGTGAATTGAATATATGTCCACCTTTCCCTGATTTACCGGTTATTTTAAAAGTATGTTTATATAGAGAAATAAACACTACACAGAACAAGGTGATTGTATTTTTATTGGCATTATGATCAAAATGCTAATTCTAATAATTATAAGAATTTATTCACATTGAAATTATTGTGGATTATGTTAAATTTTGCATCTGCTACTTCATTGTTATTTCATTTTGAATTTGTTGTTAACTAGCCTGAAAAATTGTTTAAAGAGCAGTGCATAAAGTTTGGAAGGAACTTATTTGATGCACAGCATTATGCTTTAGTGGCGTATAGTGTTAATATCGTGATTTCAGCATGTTTGACCATAGAGCACCTAGTTGATGATAAGCAGTGTATTTAGATCACCTAAAGTGGGCGTGATTACAGAAAAGATCATTATGGAACTTAATAACACTTGTTTTTGTTACTTATTATTGCTCAACAAACTACTCCAACACGTTGTGGCCTAAAACAGGAGCCATTTTATTTGCACAGGGTTCTGTGGGTCAGGAATTCAGGTGAGACTTGAGTGGGTGTTTCTTTTGCTCCATTTGGCATTTGCTGGGGTCACTCAGGTGACTGCCTTCAGCTGGGTTATCAGCTGGAGATTTGGTTCAGTTGGGGTGTATCTTAGTTTGCCAGTTCTCCTATGAAAAATACCACAAACCAGTTGGGTTAAACAACAGGAATTTATTATCTCACAGTTTTGGAGGCCAGAAGTCCAAAATCAAGGTGTCCCCAAGCCATGCTTTCTCCAAAGTCTGTAATGTACTGATGAGGGCTTTCTGTCAGTCTGTCACATGGTGATTTGCCTCTTCCTATCTCCTGCTCTGGTTCCTACTCACTGATGACATCTGAATATCCTCTGAGTATAAGGACTTCAGCCATATTGGATTAAGGCCCACCCTGATTCAATTTGCCCTCAAGCAAATAGGATCTTCGAAGGTCCTATTTACAAATGTGTTCACATCCACAGATCATGGGTTAGGACATAAACATATGCTTGGGAGGGACATATTTGATTCTACCACAGGGTTCTTGGAAAGCTGGAGTTGAAATGTCCAAGATGAATTCATTCACATCTATGGAGTCTTAGCTGGAATGGATGGAACAGCTGGGTCTGACTGGGCATTTCTCTCTCTCTCTCTATCCAAGTCATCTTTCCCGCAGGGTAACTAGACCATTTTGCCTGGCAGCTAAGGGTTCCAAGAGAGAGAAAGTGGTAGCTGCAGGTAAGGTCTGGTCTTAAAATTTACACGGTGTCTTTGCCACCTCATTCTATTAGTCAAAGCAAGTCATAAGTCAGCGCAGAATCTACAGTAGGTATAAATGGGTTCCAAAGCTTGATGGGGGGATGGAATGGAAGATATTATTGTGTTCATCTTTAGATCACAATTTATATCAGATTTAATATTTGTTTATTTGCCATTTAGAAAATGCCATATATTGTATAGAGCTAAAATTTTAAATTATATTAGACTTTACAGATATTATCACCTTAAAGAATCCAGAGAAATATGTTGGAATAACCCCATTCTAAAAATATAAGCTTGAAATCATCCTACAATAATAGTTAAATAAGTCAGAATCTGTACCCTCATTGCCCCCAAGCAATGCACAGAGAGTTGTTTCAACAAGAAGCACATGTTCACCATGACAAAGCCAAACCTCAGTGCACCTGGCCTCTCAAAGAAATCTAAACTGGAATGAATGAGATAAACTGTTATGCATGAGAATTTTCACCCACCACCCACCACTTAGGAATGGCTTTTATTTAGAAACAAATCACTAACATCTTTTCCAGGCCATATTGCAGTTTTGCTTCATAGCTCTTGAGAGTGGTCATTTAGGATTTTTCCAACAAGTTATTACTGAATTCATAGCAACACCAATTTCCTAAAAGGCCAGAAAGGACTAACTTCCACATCCAAGGAGTAAAAACCATTTTTGTCTTAAGAATGAATTTTGTAAATCCTAGAAGTGAAACAGTGAAAAGAAATTTATATGATCTTTCCCTCATCAATGTCCATTCTTAAAATAAACAACATTCATTGCAAGAAAACTTTGGTGCTTATTTATTTCACCATTCTCATTTCATTGGTTAAAACAGTAAAGCACTGAGAGTGTGAAAACTTACTCACAGGCACAGAAATAAGTTGTCAAGACAGGATAAGAACCCAGGTATTTAATCCAACTTCTTTCCACTTCCATTGTACCCTATTAATTCACATGCTATCATCTCTGCATCTCTAGGTCAGAGGTCAACAAACTATGGCCCAGGGGCCAAGTCTGGCTTTCTGCCTATATTTGTACAGCTCATGATCTAAGAACGGTTTTTGCCTTTTTGAATGGTGGAAGAAAAATGAAAAGAATAATATTTTATGGGATGTGAAAAATCATATGAAATTTCTAATGTCAGCATTTATAAATAAAGTTTTATTAGAACATAGCCACACTCTTTCATGTACTTTCTGTGGCTGTTTTCACACTTTGTACAAAGCTGAATTGAGTAGTTGTGATAGAGCCCCCTTTTGGCCCACAAAGCATAAATAAAATATTTACTATCTGAGTCTTTAATGAAAAAATCTGCATACCTCCTGCTCTGGGTTTCTGCCCTTTGATCTTTTACACTTTGTCCTTCACTTCCCTGCCCTTTCTTTCTGTTTCTCTTTTTCTTCCTCTTTCTCTCCCTCTTTTTATCTCTCATTTTTCCTTCCTTTCTTTATTTCTTCTTTTCTTTCATCTCAGACTTTCCCAACATTTCCTTTGACTTTTGCATATGTTTATGGTCTAGGCAGGGTTTGTTACAGCTGTGACACCCAAATAAAGACTTTGTCTGCATGGTATTTCAAAGTGGACTTTCGCCCCATAAGCGGAAGCTCAGTCACTTGTCTTATATATGGAGAAATTCAATTGGTAGTCTCTTTTCAAAATTGTGAAACTTGCCTAGACTGGACACATGTTAAACTGCACCATGTTACCTAAAACAGAACGGTACTTGCACCGTTTTGCATGGGGCAGGTTCTCCCCTTCAGATCTTTGCTTGAATGTGTCTCTTTTGGTAATATCTTCCCTGACCACTCCATTTAAAGTTACACAGGCCCCCACAATTCTCTTTCCCCCTTCCCTATTTTAATTTCCTCCACTAAGCATATTACTATCTGAAATATACAATATGTTTCACTCATTTGTTTATTATCTCTCTCCCCCACTAGAATGGGCGCTTCATGAAGTCAAAGATTGGATCTGTTTTTCTCACTGTTATATCCCTGGTGCCTAGAACAAAACAAGCTCTCCAACAATACTTCTTAAATAAAAAAAATAAAAAATAAATTTAAATAAATTTAAAAACTTGGACTTTTATGCACATATAACAAATTCTTAATAAAATAATAAAACTATTAATTACTTGACTAATAATTTGAGAATTTTAGAGTGAAGGAAAGTCATTTCCAAAACTGAAAAATCTAATTTTGAGGATTTAGCCCAAAAAAGGCCTTCCATCTTTTAATTGAAATTACATTTCAGTTTCCATATATAAAATAGGGCAGAGTAGAAACTCCTGAACTTGTTACTATCTCTTAAATATTTAATGATAGGAAAATGCTTTAAGATCCACTGACCTATTTTACATGCCAGTACATAGTAAATGCAAGGACAATTGCTAAAGAATGAGAAGAGAAACTTACATAATCTCAAATTTAAAGAAAAGTTGTAAATACAGTAGACATTTCCCTGACCCATTTGGAGGTATATTACAACTTTTCTCCCTTTACCCCTCAAAACTTTAGTGTTTATTTCATATAAAGAAGGACAATCTCCTGTATAACCACAATATAAATAAGAAAATCAGAAAATTAACAATGCTACTATCTTTTCCTCAGGTCCCATTTAAATTTCATCAGTGGTTCCAAAAATATCTTTATAGCAAAAAGAGTATTTCAGAATTACACATTGTATTTAATTGTTCTGCCTAGTCTCCTTCAGTCTGAACAACTCCTCCATTTTTCCTGATTTTACTGATCTTGATACTTTCAAAGTTTAGAGGACATTTATTTTGTAGAATGTCCCTTTTGTGGGATTTGTCTAGTTTCTCCATGATTACAATCAGGTTATATGTCTTTGACAGGAATATCCTCTCATTGCATTCCTTCAGGTGTCACATGATTTTGAATTGTACCTTTATTGCTGGTAATTAGTTTCAGTCACTTGTTTAAGGCAACATCTAACAGTTCTCCATTGTAAAATTACACATCTTCCCTTTGTGATAGGTAAGAATGGGGTGGGGGGGCAGATTCTATGAAACTGCACAAATTTCCCATTGTTCATCAAAATATCAATTTATTAACTTATTTAATCTATCAGTATTGACCTATGATTTCCTAATGTATTCGAGGTTATAATCTATTGTTATTGTTACTTTGATGTTCTATAGGTCCCCTATTTGGCTTTGGTACCATATGGACTTTTCCCATCATCCTTTGAACATGTCATGGCCCAATAGGATATACTAGGCTGTTCTTGTACTTTCCCTTTCTCCATCCTGCTATCTTGTCCACTGGATTATTGATGATCGCAGGTCCTCTCAGTAGACAAAGCTGGGGAATATAATCTATGTTTATGTATGTATGTATTTCAAATACATACCATCATGACTTTTCTTTCCTGTGTGAACCTCTGCATGTCCACCAAGCTTGTTATTCCATAATTAGGTAACAAATTGTTCTCTTAGAGCATTCACCAATGCAATTAGTCACTTGCTCTTTCAGTAAAATAGGTGAGTGGCCAATTTCATCTGCAATTAACCAATTACCTCCTGATTCCATTTGCTGTGCTTGATCCCATGTTTTTTTGTTTTTTGTTTTTTGTTTTAACATTCTTTGTTCTGCCTCCAAAACATCCAGAGGAGGTCAGGGATGATTTTTCAAACCCTGGATTAATGCATTTGAGGCAGCACATTTTTCTGGAATAGGAACTGAAAAATTAAAAATTGAATAACATACATGTTCTTCTTCCTAGTAAGAAAAAGAGAATTCCAACTCTCTTCTGCATAGTAAAGTGCAAAATGGCAGAGTGGTGTATCAACATCAGTGCCTGTAAAACTCACCCATTTGTGCAAAGGCTTCTCATTTCATAGACCATTTATTTCAGTGTCTTCACTAAGTGAGCAGATTTAAAAAAAAATGAATAGCAGTTATTCATTTTAAGAATGAATAATAAATTTATTTTTATTTTCTGTTTCTTTAAAGTAAATATATATACAGCTAGATATATATATAGTATATACATTCATATGATTGAAAAGGATGGCTATTAATTGATTTTTTTCTTCATGCATTTCACCTACAACTAAGATTTCCATTTTCAGTAAAATTGCAGCTCAACTTCACAATTAAAACACTTGACTTTAAATTTAATATAAGACTAGAATGATTGTGCCTATGTTCCTCTTTGAAACCCATTTCTGCATCTACTCTGATCTAACCTAATCGCCATCCCTTATCCTTGGCCTCTCTCAGTTATAATATTTAGATTCTCCCATTCCAGTAACTTGTGTAATGCAGGAGAGAGAATGACTGTGTATAATTTTTTGATTGTGCCAAAGAACACTTGTTAAATGCTACCCAACGACCTCTTCACCTCTCTCCCAAGGATGGATCTATGTATTGCTTTAATTAAAAAAGGAATAGCCATGTCTCTTTCTAAAATGAGTACACATTAAGCACTATTTTGGGGTTGTACAGTATATTGTTAAACACCCCATTACATTTAATTTCTCATCTACACCACCACTTACCTGTATTGTTTTAGTTTCTTTGTTTGCTTTTGTTTCCTTAATATAATTCAGGAAATTTATTTGTGGATGGTCCTTTCATGAGTACAGGTGTTCAATCTGCAAGTGCAGTAACTCAATTCAATTCCATTTTCATTCTAAATACCCAGAATTCGGTCAGATTCCACAGGTTAAGGGCAATCCTCCAGAAGACTGCTCTTCAGGCTTCAGTTCAGGGACCCAGTTCAGGGACCCACACTTCTGACCATCCCTCTAAAAATTCAGGAGTTCGCTCCACCCCCTCGGATTCGATAAATCTCTAGAATGACTCACAGAATACACTGAAAGCGCTAGACTTACAATTATAGTTTTATTACAGTCAAGGGATACAAAAGCCTAAAGAAGAGACACATCAGACGAGGTCGGGAAGGGTCTCAAACGCAAGCTTCCGTGTCATTTCCATGGGAATCAGAAATCGTCACCTTCCCGGCATGGTGATGTCATTGTCAATCACAGAAGGTCTCTTGAGTATCAAGTGACCTGAGATTATATGGGGTCTCATTACATAGACATGACTGACAGGTAAATGCTGTGGTTGCACTCAATCTGCATCTCCCCGCCTCTCCCAGAGGTCACCAAGGTGCGCTGACATGGGTTAATGTGACCCGGCTCGAAGCCCCACCCCCTAACCACAGGGTTGCCTTTCTGGTGTGGCAGCCGCTACCTGAGATTGCAGGTGTGGCTAGTCCCACCTGGTGTGGCCCTGGACCCACCTTGAAGACAGGACCTGGTGTGGCCCTGGACCCACCTCCTATGACGGGACATTCCAACCGTTCCAAGGTTGCTTCTCCAGGAACAGGGAACAAAGACCAGTCAAGTTTTTCATTATACTACAGCCCTCCTAAAGTAGAGATGACGGGAAGAAAAAAAAAACAAAAAGGCCGAGAAGAACCTTATAATAAAAGGCAAAAAAAGGTGCATTGATGTGCAAAACATGAGTACATGAAAGGGCCCTTAACTGATGCTATAAAATATATTTCCATATCGAAGTCTCATCGTTATGTAAAATATTACCTTCCTCTCCAAACTTAGTTGACATTATATTTGATGGTGGATGAGTCTTTTATTACCCAGATACACATGAGTATTACTATAGGGTCTGTGTTCACTGACTTTTAAAATGGTGCATGGTTACAATGACAAAAAGAAATTTGCTGAAATGAATTGATAAAATAACCAAGTATGTTCAATTACAGTTAACTATTATTAGTCTAAAGAAACCAATAAAGGTTTAAAAGAGATAGGAAGATGGTGTGATCATTTCTGAATCTCATTCAAACTCCATTATGACTATTTATATGGACTCCCATACATACATTTTGAGGCAGAAGATCATTTTTAAATATTATTTGATGTTAAAGAACTATTGACACCACACATATTTTGTTTGTAGCAGTGCATCGTGATTTGCATCTATATGTTAAATCCATCTAAAACGAATGAAGAAACAAAATATATTTCACCACGTATTTGGGAAAAATAACTAATTGCCCAAATATAGCTTCTTATTTAAAAAAAAAAATTAAAAATATAGCTTCTTAGTTTAAAATAGCATTTTAGATAAGTGTCTGACAGAAATTCACAAAATGTCTTTATATTTTTAAAAGTGTTTACACATATATATTTAGTTTTTAGAGGTTTTAAGGGAATCCTCACTGTATCTGGAAGCCATATGCCAAAAATATTCAATAATTATCAATTTATCTATGCAGCAAGCATCGCAAATGATAACTCATGTCATAATTAATCTGAAACTTCATTTCTCTGGAATATTGCTTTCCATAGATGGTAACAGGACTTGGAATAAAATAAAATACCAGTATTTTACACATTTTAGATTTCTGCATTTTTCCATTTTGGCAAATGGTCACAGGTTCATTTTGTGACAGTTAATATACATGATCCTAAATTGCTAAGAATAAAAGTGTTGTATTATTTTGCTACATAAGGAGCAAATTTGCTTTTCTGTTTTTTTGTGTATGTTTTTTACCAATTCCTTGGAATATCAATTGTCTTTTAGTTTTACAGCACATGTAAAACATCTCCATCCATTTTGTCCAATTCTAGTTCTTTTCATCCTTTAATAGTGAGGATGAGAAAACCTGGATGCACATGGACATGGTTGATTTGAAAACTACTTTTTAAGCATTTGGAAATTTTTCAAAACCAAAAGCATATCTGCCAAGTGATCTTTTCCCCTATATTTTAAATCCATGTGCAACTTAAAAGGAACTTAGTCCATATGCTAGTTCAGATTCACTTATATTAAAATCATGAAAATTATATTTAATAGCTCTTTGACATACAAAGAACTTTTAAAAATAAGCTTCTCTAAATTTTGTAACATTCAAAACACACTCTATTTCTTATCCACCCCCACTATGTCACTACCCTCCAAGAAAAAGATAAATTTAATCCAGGCACTGTAAAATAGATGCTTTCAAGCTATCACTTACGATTAAATAATAAAGAAATCATTCTATTTTTCTGTTTCCTATAGTTTTTTTGTTTTTGTTTTTGTTTTTGCTTAAATATCTCCATGCAAGTTCTGAATGGAAATCAATAATCTGAGGAACAAAATAAATTTTTACGTTTGTGATTTTATACTTCCTTTACAGTACATTAAACATACAAGCTCTTTAGAACTTTTTGGTGCTTAAATTACTAATAATATCTGAGTTTAGTATCAGCAAAAATAATACAAAGTTGCATAAAGAAAAAAAAATCATCTTCTCTTTCTCATTATCTGTCTCCTCCAATTCCACCTCCACTGAGCAAACCAATGTTAATGGGTTTATGTTTATTCCTCCAAACCTTTAACAGACAGAATTTATGTTCTATGATTTTTAAGTTACCAATATACATGAATAAGCGATGTGTGATTTAGAAGCCAGGATCAAGATTTTAGGTAATGGGAAGTAGGAGAAAGGGAAATAAGAAGTTAAGTACATGTATACTAGTGGTAAAATGGTAGAGTATGCAATGGAAAGAAGTCTATAAGGAGGAGTCTACAGAAAGGACATCTGAAGTCCTGACTACTTAGCCAGCACATAGTCATATGAAATAATGAATAGACAAGTACTTTAAAATTTGTAAAACACATAAGAAAGGGCACCCTGTGATTATTAGCATTATATCATTTTAGTCTATGGCTAATCCCAATGATGTGTTAATCAAAGTTATAATTGTGGATATTCATTAACAAATGCTCATTAGTTCATAAATTTGATAAAATTCTGACAACTTATTAAAATGATCTATAAATAATAATAAAGTCCAACTGTGGAGCTCACTGCTCCAGAAATGTTTTCTGATGTTATATAACACATTGTTTTTCAATGATAGTAGCAATTTTAACATTCTGTCTCTGCAGTTGGTGGACACTGAATATGAGATCTTCTGGGGAGAAGTTGGTGGAGGAGCTAAATACTGGTCTGTAAAAGATAATATTCTGAGGAAGAACAGAAAAGGGATATACATATGAGACAGGAGTGGATCTCATTCTACAGCTGAATCATGGCACCCTCATTTTTATGTACAAACCCTCTTTTTGTTTACAAAATGTCTACTCTGTTATTTAAAAAAATCACCTTATGTGAAATCAATTATTTCAAAATAATTTACAGGCAGAGAGATTTAGATTTTTAATCCCAATTCAATTTTTTAACTACAGAAATTGTAATCATAGTTATAGAAACTAAATACAAATGAGCTCATCCCACATTTGGTTATATTAGCCTTTGCTTTAAAAAATGGCCTTCCTATTGCTCTTACCAAGAATATTATCATTAGCACAGTGCTCTGAACATTCATATTACTTATATCACCATTGTTATGATTAAGAAAGCACAAAGCCATGCTCAGATGAGGCATCTATGTGCATATGGAAGCTTTTAGCCAAGGATGAGCTGCATATTGGGTTTCTTAATTTATAAATCTTTATTGGCAATTCATAATAGGCAAAGTCAAGCTGTTGGGAAAATCTTTAAATGACTATCAAATTCCTCCCTAACCCTTCCCCAATACACACACACACACAAACAAACACATCAATTTTTTTGGCTCTTTGTTACAATTGAACTTATTCTTTAATTTTTGGTGGTTTGAAACTAATCCACATTTGCATATTTCAGGCTAATACCATTGTAAACTCTACCCTTCAAACTATCGCTTTGGCTTAATTTTATTCCCTTTTTCTTTTTTGTCTGAGACTTTTTGTTTCAAATCTAAGGATGGTAGGAAGTTTGAAAACTGATTCACTGACATTAACATCTAGGAATGCCTGGAACATATTTTCCTCTACACACAATCCAAAAGAGATGAACATTCACAATATATCTATTGGGAAAAAAAATAATTCTTTCCACATTTTACTGGAATTTTAAGTTTTTACTCTGCAATATTTCCCAGATGTTTTGGAAATGGTGAAACACAACTTTGAAGATCAAAACATCACAATTATTTTCACTAAAAATGAAGAATTCAGTCACAGTTATCCTGTTTCACACCATCCAGAACAGGATTTTCTCTCTCTAATCTAGAGTTTACTGCCGGATACCTGATTGGCTATTTGCTTTATCAAGTCACACTTACTGCAAACTTTACCTGGAGTTAAGGCAAAGACTGGTTCTGTGACTATAATGATTAATCTGAAACAACAAAAGCATTCTGGGAGTAATGTCCAACACCTTCAGGTTACTTGCTTCTCAGATTTCAAATTTGATAATAATGGTGTAAGGTAGCTAACATTTATTGAGTACATTTATTGAAAACTTTCTACACACCCAACTCTGCACTAGGACCTGTATCACAGTCTTTAATTTAATACACACCACCTCCTTTCGAGAGAAGAATTCTGGTTTTATCCACATCTCTGTAAAGAAGCTAAGGTTAACAGAGGTGAAGTAACTCAACTATGATCACATAGCTAATGTATTTGAGAGAGGACCATGGTGTTTGAACTTCCAAGTTACAATTTATACAGAAGTGTTTCTCATTTCTCCCCAAATCCTAACCACTTCACTTTTAAGAGATAATCAATATGTACATGGATACCAAAAAATTCTTCTCTTATCAATATGGCTCTATGACATTAGGTAAAAACTAGGGAAATCTGAGTAATAATAAAGATGTTAGTTAAGAATAATGTGTCAGTATTCATTCATTAGTTGTGGCAAAGTACCACACCAATGTAGGAAGTTTACAAGAAGGGAAGTTGTGTGTGGAGTACATGGAAACTCTCTGTAGTATATTCACAACTTTTCAATAAATCTAAAACTATTCTAAAATGAAAAAAAATTATCTTAAAAAATGTTCTGCGTACCATTAAAAATTAATCAATGTTTAATTTAAACCAATCCATTCTACCATCAACAGACAGTGTCCATTTCCATTTTTAAGTGTTTTTGCTAGACACATAATAATCTACTCAGACCAAAAGAATTGGTTTCATAAGTCCATTCTTCTTAATGTCAGAAACCCTTATTTCATCTTTTAAAAATTCACAATATTGTAAGGATCATGAACAAAACAGTAAAGCAAATTGAAGTTGTCACAGGGAAAGTGTTTACAAAAATGTTATTAAGGGAACAATCCATCTACACAAAAGTGAACATATTTTAATAACCTTAGACATGGCAGGATGAGTTGTAATGTAAAAAGAGATTTATATATACCAAAGCTGAAGGAAAAAGTTTCAGCTTCAAGCATTAAGGACTTAGTTCATAAATCTGAAGGGAACTAGACAGAAAATAAAGACATTAGAAGAAGATATGAAAAAAATGTAAAAATAAATGTCTCTTTCATGAATATTTGTGAATACATGGCAATGCTCAAGATACAGAAAATGGGGTTACTGTTTGAAGGATGGACGTGAGTTCAGAAGTATAAACATGAAATTTTCAGAAGAATGGAAAATAAAAGCATATCATTTATATGATAATTTTATTATCCTGGTTGAATTAAAAGGGATTTTAGAACGTAATTTACCTACTGAAACCAACTTTTCTGCTTTAAAAATTCAAAGGGGTTTTGAGAATGGATTAGGAAGATCATGAAATACACAGCAGTAAATCACAAACTCTTACCCTAACAATCATATTAAAACTGATTTTTTCCAGAGTTTATGGAAAGAATTTAGTCTTTTGAGCTAAATGGAATTTTGCTGACTAAAATTCTAATCATATTAATCTTAAAATATGCTTTGGATATAAAACAAATTTAATACATTCAAATTTTTCATTTCCCTATTTGATTTAATGGCAATTCCAAAGGACTATTTTCTTTTCAGAGAGCAACTTGTTGAAATAATTACCTATTGAGGATTAGAAATCCCAAGGAATTAGTTATGGATACAGAAATTTCAAGTTTCTAGGTCACTGAGTGGAATCTGAAACCAACTTCACAATGACTAAATGGCATTATCAGGAAGGACTGTTAAGTGGCCTTTATAAAATGGTCTCAGTGGGAGACAGGTGTCCACTGTTGCTGACCATCTGGGTTAAGAAGCAAGCAGATAAAAGCATAAGTGTATAATTGTCCCTCAAAATGATCCCCAGAGCTTTGGTTTATGCAAAACATTTGGGGTGGAGAAAATTCAATGGCACAATGAGCTAATAATCTCTCTTTAAATATCTGTGTGTGTGTACATATATACACATATACACACACAATATGAATATACACACATGCACACGCATACAGACACATTGTCATATATTCTGCATAAGCTTCATGAAAAGGCAATTATTATAAAGATGATTTAAGGAAATGGGGAATAATTATTTCTGTCTTGGAAGAACAAAAATAAATATTTTTAACAGGTATTAAGATTTTGATGAATAAAGAGAAAAATACAATTTATCAAAAACATGAAAAATGCATATTAATAATACAGGTTTTGAAATTATGAAGTTGAGAACAAAACACTTCAAAATAGTTTTAAATTACATGGTTTCATAAATTGATAATCCTCTGGCTTGGGAAATGTTGAGCCATTGTCAAGACAGGTCTTTAAAAGCTTTCACAGGCAGAGAAGAAGGTCATGTAATGTGGGATTGGGGAGAGTAGGGACAACAGTTGGCCAAGTACAAAATGAATTATGGAACTGAATCATACACATTTCACTTGTTATGTTTTCACAGTCAGAAAATGAAATTGAATCTTTATGTTTACTATCAAGTAGGAATATTGATGAAATTTATATAGTGATGTTGGGGAGTGGGGTACTGGTTACAGCTCCCTGCATCTCTCCACCACCTTACCAAATAAAAGAGCAAATCCAGTGCAGCATCTCTGTTACTTATTTTGGCCACAAGCAGTATGGAGACTTGTGTCTGGTATTCAAATCATTTCTCTACATAGCATACTAATTTTAGCTAGGATCCTTCTTTGAAAAATGTGCTTTAAAAAAATTAAAGCTGCTATACAAAGACTTGGGAGTGAGATGGGGAAAGAGCCTGTGGTTGATGAAATGCAAATGAGGCTTGGCTCAGACAGCTGGCTGCTTTGGGATGACATGGGTGATAAATGGTTCTTAAAACATAAGCAGGCATCAGCCTTCCAATTCAGTGTCAGACAGGCAAAAACAGCAGTATTACTAGATGCTTCCTTTAATTAATGCAACACTACTGTATTAGTCCAGACACTGCCGATAAATGGGAAAGAACTGATATCGGAGGTAATATCAGAAATCTTTCAACCTTGAAGCTGGGATGTGTCGGCTGAAAGCTGCAGTATCGTAAGAGGTTTAATTGTATTTGTAATGTACCAGTGCACCATGACAAGAATGGGGAGATAGTGTAGTCAAGACCAGGAAAGGCTGTGGTAAATGAGAGAATGAGTGATTACACAGCCAGGAGGAGTGTGAAAACAGACAAAGGACAAGCAAATGGAGAAGAGGAAACCAGTAAACACTGTAATTTGAACTGTAAGCACACAAAGGAACTTTGAAATATACAGGAGTATAATATTTAGTCCTTCAGGGTTTGTCAAGCTGGAGGATGGGCATAACAATAAAACAACTCAGTGTTCCATCAAATAATTTCCAGGTTGAGACAGTACAGACCTTGTAGCAGTGTTTGTATACACTTTTCACCTACATCAAAACATATATATTATTGAAACAAAACCTGAGAAATATCTTTTTTGAAAGAACACATGCATATTTGTGGGTATGTATATGTATACATATGTATACATAGATTACGTATATGAGATATTTTAAAGAAAATATCCTTAACCTCTTTGGTAAACAGTTTATATATTTGGACTGACTACCTTTCAAAAGTTTCCCATTTCCCTGGGCTCAAATTTCTATCCAGAAATCAAGTAAAATCTTTCAGATGGCCCCAATGTTGTAAAATGCTTCATTAAAATAAGATTTCATTAAAGAAAGGTGGGCCATTAAATAATTTTCTGCAACAAGCAAATGACAGAAGTATTGGCCTTAATCTCACAATGGTCCTCAGTGAAGATTATCTGAACTCACTTCACCTTTTATATTTTTTTAACTACAATCACTACTACTACAAGCTGCTCTCTCCTGACAGGGTTAGCTGTTGTTCTTTGCTACCCTGATTCAGCATCCTTTAGCCATGCCCTCCTACAACAGTTGAAAAAAAGAGGTCAGCAAACTTTTCCAAAATGGGCCATAAATATTTTAAGCTTTGTAGGCCATATGGCTGTCTCAACTACTCAAGTCTGCTACTATGGAGCAAAAGCAGCCATAGACCAAATGTAAATGAATGGGAATGGCTGTGTTCCAATAAAATTTTATTTATAAAACCAGGAGCTGGCTGGATTTGGCTTTTGGGCCATAGTTTACCAACCTCTGATAGAGCATCCAAACTCTCCTTGATTTCCTCAAATACCCAAAGTGAATCTGACTAGCAATTGTACCTTTTCCAGTAGTGCTCACAGAGGGAATTTAAGAGTCACTCAGAAATCCCTCTTCTTGATATGCGTATCCCAGTAGAGTTCTGGTGAGTACCTCCATTACATCACAGACCAGTATCCTCTCCTTCCCTGTTGGTTCTCATTTTTTCCCCAGGACTAGCAAACATAACCAAGTACTATTTTCAGAAAACAAAATTAATATGTCCCCTAAACCCAGTATCCTTTCTGCCTCTTAATCTTAGGGTTCAACTTTACTTGCCCAAGGATAGCAAAGATACTTCAACATTCCTGCAAGTTTCTCTGCTCAGGCATGTATTCTCATTGTGTATCATCTCATCAACTGCAAAAGGCTGGGGAAAGAACACAGAATTTTGTATAGGATAGCTATTGCAGCATGACAAATCACCCCACAACTCCGAATGACAATCATTTATCTTTTCAACTCACACATCTGTAAATCTGCCAAGGTGTCAGATGCTCTAATCTGAATTAAGCAGGGCTGGGTTGGACTTGCTCAACTGCATTTTGTGGGCTGGGGTGGAGAGGGATTCTTTTCTTGAATGCTTGCTTTGGGCAGCAACTCAGAAGCTCTATTCCACATGGCTTTCAATTCTTTCTCAAACCAGGAACCTGGCTGGGATATGTTCTTCTCATGGCAATGACAGATGCCAAAACATAAAGTCTCACTGTGAAATGTCAATTCAATTCTTTGCTCGTGTCATGCCTGCTGAAATTCCACTGATTAAAACAAGTGCCATGGCTAAACCCAGGTCACTGAAAAGGGTGTGGACACAGGCAGATGTGAAGATTTAAAGCCAGGCATGCAATCTACCACAGACATGGAATTAAACAATGCTGACTACACATTACAGCCCATCTAAATTCCAACTATGTGATCTTGAGCTTCAGTTCTTTTCAGCTGTAAACCAGGGAAGGTGATGCCTACCACAGATAGAGGATCCTTCATGTGAAAATTAACTGACATAATGTGATACGTGTGAAGTGCTTAATACAAAGTTAATTAGTAAATGTCCTGCGTTCTTCTAAAAACTGTCAGGCTCTTAAACAGATCTTTTCTAAGCTTTTGAATATTATTCTAGCATAATGAGAATACATTATATATATATATATATATATATATATATATAGATACATATGTATTTCTTACCATAACATGAAGATAGATAGATAGATGGATAGATAGATAGATGGATAGATAGAGCTATATTTGAGAGGCTTATCAACTATCAACATGCATAAGCAAAGAATGATGTGGATTGCTGTGCCCTATGCAACATCAAATTTATATTCATTTAATCTACAAATTAAGAAAATCTGATTTTCCTTAAAATGCTTAGTTTAGAACTTAATAATTTGAAAATTTACTCCTTTGAGGGACACATATACAATAACAACTTGGGTATCTATTTATAAATCTATTAGTCTAGGAGGTAATTCTGTGGTCCCTACTGAAATAGTAATCTGTTGTTCAGCCAAAAACTGATTCTTTCCCAATAACAATTTATTTTTAGTTTTGCCTATTTAGTTTTGTTATTTGAAAGCCAAATATCTGACGTATTATATAGATTTCATGCAATTATGAAGTGCTCAATAAGGCCCAACCAAGTGATATATTATCTTTAATTCTTTGTCCTGTAATGAGTATGATTAATTAAATATATGGAAAAAATTATTAAGTCTCTACAGGTTAAGACTCACATCTATCTCTTGGATTTCCATCAATAGCCCTGATTTTAGAATTGAATATATTATTCCCAACATAGAGTCATTAGTCTTTAACTTAGAGATTTTTTCACATGACTCTGGCTCAGATCAAGCAGCCTGTGCTACTCATGAGAACTTTCTCTATGTAACTTTAAAACTAAATTCAAGGAGTTGGAGTAACTGAAAAGCTAAGGATTATTTTTTTCCTTTAAATGGCTCCTCAGGGAAGATAGATTAGACTGAGGTGGGTTATAATTCTTTTTTCTACAATATTCATGGCATGCACTAATGAAAATGTTCACCTTTTTGTTCCTTTAGATTATAACCAAAGAATTTTTGATGCTACAAAGGCATAAATTTTTGTTTCTTGATTGGAAAAGGGCAAGCTGGCAGTGGGGTCTAATTGCTGAAAAATGAAATTTCAGAACTGGAGGTCATTCTAAAGTTATAATTCTTTCCCACATCCTGACAAATAACTAAAATTCCATTTTTCAGAATTTGAGGTTAAATTTTATTTTCTGAGGTTACCCCACACATTGGCACTTTCAAAAGCAACTCTCTGCTTGGATAGTGAACCCCAATGGGCAACTCATCTTCCAACAAAAAGGGAGATAATACATGCAAACATCTATGTGTAAATTTGGCCAAAGAAAGAGCTAATACAAACTACAACCCTCCCCCCACCCCACCCAAAAACAAAACCACAACAACAGAAAAAAAACAACCAGGTCCTTCGACTTTTCCTCTATTTCCACTATGGAAAATGGTGTGTTAATTAACAGAAAACATTGTTACTGAAGTCTGATGTTGTTCCCTTGTCCAAAATACAAGACACAGTATTCAGGTGCGTGTGAATATTGTGATTAAGGTGGAGTCATTTATATAAGAAAACAAATTTAAGCATACTATATTTTATCAATTTCCTCTATGGCAAAATAGTTATTCCTTGTGATAATAGAGGTTGTCCACACTCTCAATTCTCTGAACTTCAAAATCTTAAATGAATCTATCTACCTCTTTATGTATCTTTCTATCTATCTAATACATAAGGGAAAAATTCTTCCTGTAAGACTTGCTCAAAATATCATAACATTTATTGAACACTTAACTTCATGGGTGTGGTATACTGAGTTATGTACCCCAACAAAAACATGTTCTAAATCTTAATCCAAGTCCCTATGAGTGTGAACATACTGTAAATATGACCTTTTGAAGATGCTGTTTTTAGTTAAGATGTGCCCAACTGGTTCAGGGTAGATCTTAAGTCATATTACTGGATTCCTTATAAAGAGAAGAAACCAGAAGCCGGAAGTCAGAGATGGCCACACAAGAACCCCGAAGTCAGTAAAAACGGAAGAGCAGACAGAAGGAGAGAGAGATCAGTGTGACAAAAGGCAGAGACGTAAGCCAAGGAACCTGCAGGATCGTGGCAAACCAGCACCAGAACACTACCAAATCCCAGGAAAACTGCCACCCCCTGGGAAAAAGCATAGCCCTGCAAACACCTTGATTTAGGACCTCTGGCCTCTGAAACTGTGAGATGTAAATTTCCATTGTTGAGGTCAATCCACTGGGAGGTATTTGTCTTAGAAGCCTGGAAAACTAAGACACTAGAGCATGACTTAGGACAAGCTAGTTCCTTCTCTGATTTGGTTAAAAAAAAGAAAAATGAAAGGAGAGTAATTCTCCACCTTTCTTATCTCACAAACCTCACAAGATTATTCTGAAGATCAAATGAAATAATGAAAAACAACATTACTTTGTAAGCTGTGAGATCTGAGATACTATATAATGATAATGTTCTGTGTTTTGCGTTTTGTGATGTAGTGCAAAGACTACAGTCTCTGAAATTAGATAAATCTTAGTTCCCTCATATATGATATGGAGAGAAAAAAAATCGTATATTTGGATTCCAGATAATATTTAGAAAATATCTAGTACAGTTCTTGGAATATAATATATACTCAATAAATGGTAAATAGTATTACCATTAATCTATCTGATGAATATCTGCTCTAAATGAAATAACAGGCAATTTCTAGATACATGTGCTATTCAAAATTAGGTGGGGTAACATGCTGATGCTCAAAATTACCCATCTAGGAGCAGGAACATAGACAGTAGTAGGAAGATATGAGGACAGATAAAGCCTCCCACCATTTCCCCTTCTTCCCCAATAGGGAAGGAAGTGGCAGGAGTTAAGCAGGGAATTCAGGAAAGTCTCTTTTAGTCATACAGGAACCAAAGTACAAATCAGAAAAACAAGGCTGAAGACCATGACCAGGAGAGGGCAAGGAAATATTGATATATCTGTGTGCATGTGTGTACCTGGAATTCAGTCTAGGTCCAAGAATATCTGGCAAAGAAACAAATTTATTGAATGACATTAATGTATATAATTTTACAGAATTGTGTAAATGTATGCTATGGTCATTCAGTAAATATATGCCCACATGCATTATATTTGAATTTTTATCTCAAGGTTTAAAGTCCTTTATATTTCAAAGTACATTATTATCACCACCCTTTATTACTTACTTTTTACAGAAGTCTGGCTAACTATCTGCTGTCATCTGCATTAATCCATGCCTTTACTCTTGCCATCAAAGAGTATTGCACAACCTTTTTTTTTCTATGTGTTTCAAGTCCTATCCTAACTTCTTGTCATGCCCCAGTCGAAAGCTGAGTTCATCCATGAAAACTTCTCTGAATTCATCACACTCTAATCTCCTTTTTCTCTGATCTGCTATTGAATTTAAGCTGCAACACTCAATTTAGCACGTACCCCATTTCTAATCTTGTCACATTATGTTAATCTTGTCATTCCATTAAGCTTGTAAATCCCTTGTGAGTACAGGCTATGATGAAGAGTGAGAATCAGCCCTCTCAATCTCCCTTCCATCTCCTTTCAAGTTGAAGAGATTAGAAAGATAAAAACATTCCCCAGGCTTCCTTGCCACCAAGATTCCAGAATTAAATTAGGTTCTACCAACTAGATTTACTAGCAGGAGAACTAGAAAGTAGGAGTGATGCAGAAGTCATTTTCTTGCACTTCTTTGTTTATGTTGACAAGCAATATTGCAGGTGTTTAGAAATGCATGCATCATAAGTAGAGGAAAGGCTGTGGGAGTGGCTTTTCTCACTCCATCTTCCTCCATCCATGACAGAAATATGCTCTTGATCAACTAACACCAGTGGTGAAAATCAGTAGTTTCTTGCCCAAAAGGGCATTGTTGGGAAAATTGGAAAAAAGTAGAATATAGACTGTATGCTTTATATCAATGATAAATTTCTTGAACTTAACTGTACTTAATGAGGTTATATATGTGAATACAGTGAATATCCTTATCATTAGTAAATACACATGGAAGTATTAAGTGTTCAAGGAGCATGTTGAGAGAACAAGCTAATTTATAAATGTTTAGAAATGATAGATGATTGGTAGATAGAGAAAGATGATAGAATGGTATAACAAATATGGAAACATGTTAATAAAAGTTGGTTAATCCAGGTATCTGGGGGTATATCATAATTCCATATATTGGTTTCGAATTATTCTTGCAACTTCCCTGTAAGTTTGAAATTGTTTCAAAATTAAAAGCTAAAAAATAATCAGTTATCTCCTAAAGGCCCTTCCTTGACCATGCACTTGAAGTTTTCCAATGTATTTCCAAGCATCTATTTCCTTCTATTAAATCCTTTCCAGTTAATAATTCTATGTTGGTTTATGGCATTAAATCTTGGCTGATACTGAGATTAGATATTATGGTTCATCATTAACTCCAACATCACCTTATACAAGATAGGGTACTAATAAGATATCAATAAACACTTGGATGAGTGTATTAGTTATTGATTGCTGTGTAACAAATTAACCCAAAATTTAGCAGTTTAAAATAGAAAATATTTATTTTATCACACAGTTTCTGAGGGTCAGGAATCTGGGAGTAGTTTTAGTGGCTGGTTATATATGGCTCAGGTTTTCTCAGCAGGTTGTAGTCAAAAAAGTTGGCTGCAGTCTGCAGAAAACTTGACTGAGGGTGTAGGATCCATTTCCAAGTGCATTCATATGGCTGTTAATAATAGCCCTCACTGGCTGTTGAACAGAAGCATCAGTTCTTCATCACATGAGCCTCTCCATTGTGCTGTTCATAACTTGACAGCTGACAAGTGATCTAAGAGAGAGAGCAATGAAAGCCACAGTATCTTTTATAATCTATCTCAGAAGCGAAATACCATCACTTGTAACATTCTACTTTTCCCAGAGCCCAACCCTGTTACACTGTGAAAGGGATGGCAAATGGGTCTTAATTCTAAGACATGGGATCATTGAGGACCATCTTGTAATTTGGACACCACAGTCTACCCTCTTTACCCCAGTGATTCATGTCTGTCCCACATCCACAATTCTCTCATTTCCCCCCAAGGTCCCAACAGTCTCAACCCACTGTAGCATCAGTTTGAGCCAGAATCCTATAACATAAATCAGGTACAAGTGCAAAGGAGTCTACTTAGGTGTAATTCCTGAAGGAAAGCACCTTTAGTACAGATTTTTTCAATCTGGAGACCTATCAACTAAAAAGACAAGTGATCTGTCCCCATAGACCCAACACACCTTGTAGCAATACATGTATTCGTTATCTATTGCTGTGTAACCAATTACATCAAAATTTAGTAGCTTAAAATGTATTTTATGAGGGTCAGGAATTCAGGAGCAGCCTAACTGCATGGTTCAGTCTTAGAGCCTCCCATGATGTTGCAGTCTCTATGTTCACCAGGAATACAGTCATCTGAAGCCTCGAATGGGGCTGGAGCACCCACTCCCAAGCTCTCTCTCATAGCTATTGACAGGAACTCTAAGTTTCTCACTGTCTATTGGACAGAGGCCTCAGTTTCTTCCAACATATGCTTCCCCATAGTATGCTTACAACTCTCAGATAAAGTGATACAAGAGAGACACAGAGAGACTCACACACAGGGAGAGAGAGGACTGAGAGAGAGAGAGGAGAAAGCAATCAAGATGGTAGATGCAATGTCTCATAATCTAATCTCAGAAGTAACATACTATCACTTCTGCTGTATTCTGTTGGGCACACAGACCAACCCTAGTAGAATGTGGTGTGAGACAATACAAAGTTATGAAGACCAGGAAACTGGAATCATGGGGGAACATTGTAAAATCTGACTACCATAACAGTTGACTGAGAATCCCAGATAAAGTGTGTCATGTGTCTCTTATTAAATGTTGTACCCTAAGAGTTTAATGACTGCCTGTGGTAGTTTGAAGCTGTTATGTACCCCAAAAATCATATTCTTTTAATCCATTCCTGTGCATTCAGAGCTATTGTAAGTAGGACCTTATGATTAGATTATTTCAATTGAGATGTGACCCATCCCATTCAAGATGAGTCTTAATCCTCTTACTGGAGTTCTTTATAAGGACTTAACTGTAAGAGGATAAAAGACTCACAGAAAACCCAGAGAAGCTCACAGAAAAAGTCCCAGAGAAGCTAAGAGATGAAACTAACAGAAGCTCATAGAGAAACACTCAGAAAAGTTTAGAGAAAAAGCCACAAATGGAGAAGCCAGAAGCTTAAGTAAAGAAAACTGGGAGAGAAGGACCAACAGACAACACCATGTGCCTTGCTATGTGACAGAGGAACCCAAGTTCACCAGTAACCAGTCTTCAAAGAACCTATTGTCTTGTTCATGAGTTAATTGAGACATTTTCATGGCCTTAGAACTGTAAGTTTGTAAGCTAATAAATCCCCATTGTTAAAAGCCAGCCCATTTCTGGTATACTGCATGTTTTTCAGCTTAGGCAAACCGAAACAGTGTCTACATCCAATATGAATTCTTTCAATGCAAACACATTTGATTAGTCACATATTTTATGAGTCATAGGATTTTTATACTCATATTTTATCAAGGAATTAAAATATGGTATTTTGGTATGAAGAGTTAGAATATTCCTCCCACACCAACATCCATTTGTATTCACCATTTTGCCTTTGAGCTGAGATTTACTCTCAGTTCAGAGTGGATATGAAGGTAATTCTTAATCATGCACATAGGGAAGATAGCTAGATTTTAGTACTGTCCATTATTGGGGCTCAGGCATTTGATATGCCTTATTGGGGTAAGGTTACAGAAGCAAGAATTCAAGAAAAGCCAGAAGGTTCCCCAGTAATATATAATTTATGAGGGTCTAAGGAATTCTAAGTTTCTCACTGTCTATTGGAAAGAGGCCTCAGTTTCTTCCAACATATGTTTCCCCATAGGTATGATTAAAACTCTCAGATAAAGTGATATGAGAGAAATAAGAGTCAAAAGAGAAATAAGAGTCTATGCTATCAACCAGTCTTACCTACAAGCCTGTGGTATTAGTAGGGAGTGATTTTGTGTACAAGGAGGTGACGGACACAATAATCTGTTGAAATCTGGCCATCTGATAGCATGTCTAACCCCTTAGGAGAAAAAGAACTGAATGAGTGACTAGAAAAAGCACTTTTACTTTGTTGCCTTAGAATACTGCTGAGAGAACATCAAAAGAAAGCTAGGTACATTTCCCCGCTTCTCAAGAGATCACCATGCTGTGTTGAATTGGAAGGGGAAATTGGAAGCTGACAACATTGGTATGGCTCTGAGTAGAGAAGAACAGTAGAGCAATTAAAGCCTTCCTTTTTGCCCAAAATACCAGGTAGAGATTTGGGTTCTAGAGGAACCATGGGGAGTAGAAGCTTAGACTGTGTCACTATCAATCTGAAGACTACCAGCAATACTAGTGGGGAATTCTGATAGGGACTGGAACCGCTGTGGGAACAAGCAGAAGCCTGAAGCTGAGACTGAGATTGTGGTAATAATATAAAAGTGACTTAATTGCACATATAGTTTGGGGAGAGCTTAAGAAATTTGGTTTGCCAAGAAGATGTACATGATTTCCATGGTTTCTGTTTTCTGGACTAAGCCGTTTCCTTATACAGTGTTCATCTTTGTAAAAAGCAGCAGTCTAATCCCATTAAGTCTTCATCTTCCTTATGGTCTCATTCAAGAGAGAAGGAAGCAATATATAGGAAAATATTGGTGCCCTCAGTAACAAGAAGCAAGGAATCTAGTCTTCAATGTCATTTAGTAGTAGACAAACAATTCCACCTAATTTCTCAGAACCTCCGTTTCTTCTGCTGTAAATGGAAATATTAACCCTGTCTTAATGGCATGTAGGCTTAAAGAATTAAATGAGATAGTATGCTGAAAGCCCTTGGTTAGAGAGCTCTACACAAACACAGTGGGCCATAATTGAGTAGCCATCCCTAGTTAGGAGCCAAACAAAATTCTTTTCTTTAGCACACATACCCGTAAGTGGAACAAACTATGGCTAAGAACAAAGACAAGATTCATGCATTTACTAATACCATAATTATGTGATCTTCTCTGTTTCTAAGGAGCAACTTGATCTACCTGATCCTAAGTAATTCTGCAACCCACACACCCAGGTTTAGGCGAAGGGCTCTAGTCTTATGAGGCCACTAGGCAGCTCTAACAAGGCATCATTTCTAAGTAAAAAGGATAAAAAAGGGCCAAATAGTTAATATTTTAGGCTTTGTTGGCCATATGGTTTCTGTAGCAACTATTCAATTCTGCCATTATTTCGTGGAAATGGCTATAGAACAGTGTAAACAATGGCTGTGTTCCAATAAACATTATTTGCAAAAACAGGAATTGGGCAGATTTGGCCTGAAAGCTCCAGCTTGCCAACCCCTGGTATAAACAAATACTGAGGATGTTTTGATGTGTACATGCATAAAGTTTAAAAAGATATCCTGCTTTTTGTTTTAAGATAAACTTATGTTACAAGTAAAACCCATCCTAATTAATTGATTAATTAAGACTACCTTGTATCCCACTTTCCACAATAAAGGCTGTTAGCAGTTTATCATTTAACATATTATGCCTCCAGATTAAAATATATATATAAATTTCAGATAGTCACTTTTGATTACCATCCAAAACCCCATTTTCTTTAGCCTTCCTCTTTTTAAGACAATTATTACAATGATTTTGATGGATCTATTTCTGGACTTTAAAAATATGTAAAATGTATATTTGTGTGATATGAGCATTTCCATGATAGATAAATAATATATAAATTTTATTTACACATGTGGACATACCCACCTGTCATATATTTTTAAAACCAATTCTAATTTATACCTCTTCCAGTAGTATATAAGTGTGTTTGTTTCCTCATATACTTTCCAACACTTGATTTTGTCATATTTTAAATCTTTGCCAATTCAATGGATGAACAAACCTTATGTTTTAATTTGCATTTCCTGACTACAAATGAGTTTAAGCTAATTATGTATGTTCATAGGCTCCCTAAAGATGTCCACCTATGAACCTATGAATCTGTTACTGCCATGGAAAAAGAGGCTGTATAGATGTGATTAAAGTTAAAGACTGAGATGTGGAGATTTTCCTGGATTATCTGGGTGGTCCCAATCTAATCACCTGTTCTGGTTTGCTAATACTGCCATTATGCAACAAATGGATTGGCTTTTATAAAGGGGATTTATTAAGTTACAAATTTACTGTTCTAAGGCCATAAAAGTGTCCAAACTAAGGCATCAACAAGAGGATACCTTCACTGAAGAATGGCTGATGGCATCCAGAACACCTCTGTCAGCTGAGAAGCCCATGGCTGGTGTCTGCTGTTCCTTTGCTTCCAGCATTTCAAAATGGTTTTCTCCAAAATGTCTCTGGATCTCTTTCAGCTTCTTCAGCTCCTGTGCATCTAAGCAGCAGAGTCCTCTCTTAGCTTCTCTGGAGCAAACTTGGGGTTAGCATCTCCAAATGTCTCCAAGCATCTCCAAGTGTGAGTGTTAGTGTCAGCTCTCAGCTTCCCTACAAAATGTCCCTCTCAGCTGCTCTGAGTTCCTTCTGTTTGTGAGCTCTTTTATAGGATTCCAGTGATTAAATCAAAACCCTCACTGAGAGGGTGGGGTCTCCATTGAAATAATTTAACCAAACGTCTCGCCCACAGTTGATTGAGTCACATCTCCATGAAAACACTCAGTCAAAAGAGTCCAATCTAATCAACACTAACACATCTGTCCCAATACGATTTCATTAAAGAATATGGCTTTTGAGGGGGACATAATATATCCAAACCAGCACATCACCTGAAGAAGAGTCAGGGAAATTCAATTTCAGAAGGACATGACCCACTGTTACAGGCTTTGAAGAAGGAGATAGAGGACCACAAACCAAAGAAATTGGCAGCCTCTGGAAGCTAGGAACAGCTCCTGGTAGATAGCCTACATGAAAATGGGGACATTGGTACTATAACCACAAGGAACTAATTCTGACAACAACCCAAAAAAGCAAAAAATGGATTCTCCCTTGGAGCTTCCAGAAATGAATGCAACTTGCTGACAACTTGATTTCAGTTTAGTGAGAACCATGTTAGACTTTCACCTTCCAGAACTATAAAATAGTATATTTGAGTTGTCTAAGACATTAAGATTATGGTAATTTTTTGTGGCAACAATAGACAATGAAGACAGTGGCCATTAGTATTCATATTCTTTTGTGACTTACATGTTTATATACTTTGTCCATTTTTTCTATTGGGTTTTTGGGTGTTGCTTATTCATTTGTAGTTCTTTGTACATTTTGATAATCCCTTTTGCCATAGTTTCTATTATATAAGTTGAAAATATCTTCTCTAGGTATGTCACTTGTCTTTGAACTTTGTTTGTGGTTATCTCAATAGACAGATATCTTTTAGTGTAGTAAAAATTACCATGATATTTTTTGAAGGTTTATGCTTTTGCTGTCCTAAGAGACTTCAAAGTTAACATTCAAAGAGTCACAGGAAATACTTACCACTATCAGGCAAGATGTCCCTAACTGGCATTTGCATCTTTCCTTGACCTAAAGTCCTAGAGCCTTGTAACTATGAACTGGACTTACAAACAGCCAGAAGAGCATCTTGCTGGCCTGGCTTTCTTACTTAAATCTTATTTATACATTACTACTATCATGCAATCTGGTACTTTTCTAAACTAGAATTTACTTAAATTTCTAGTTCATTTTTCAGTGTATCCCTTTTTAGATTGCTTTTTCTTGTCTGCCTTGCACAGATAGGAAAGAGCACTGGAGCTGATACTGGCACAGCTTTCAGTTGGAACATCTTGCTTTCTTGCAGTTTAAGCTATCATTACTTGAAAACTAGCTTTGAATTTTTGTGTCATTGTTATAGTTGCTGTTGTGTCTTTTTGATTGAAATCAGGCAAAGGACCATATCAAATCCAAACACAAGCCCTTGTCCACTGCTGGGTAAGAGAGGGATCTCAAGTCTCTTTCACACAACATGCTATGCAACTTTGTGGATTGAAAAGGGTAACATAATTTCTGTATCTATTGCAAGCTTTTATATATTAAACCAGTGGGAAGCAGAGACCATAGAGAGTTTTCTATATTTAATGAAGCTCTTCATTATCTGGGGATGTGATCCAGGAAATACCTAATGCATTTGCTTCTAAGTCCAAATTTTGTAGTGGCAGATGGGATTAGTCTAAGAATACCCAGAAGCCAATTCACTTCCTGAATAAATAATAATGATGATAAATATTGTTATTACAATGATTTCTTTCAAGGACTAAGTATTTTATTAACTACAGTTAAAAAGCTTGCTATAATATCCAGATAGAACTAGAACTCTCTTTTTTCTCCTTGCCGACAGACAACGATTTCCAGGTTGAAATTAGAGCACACTTTAATAATGAACTTGTTCTACAAGTTAGGCAAAAGGGAGAGATTAACCAGAATTTAGATAGAAACCAGTAAATGATTCATTTATTTGAGCTTATTTTAGCATTTTTAGACTCATTTAGTTCACTCATTACTGAATATCAATACACACTAGTAGCCTTGAAGACTCAATGGGTAGACTGGGTAAGGTTTATTACAGTTCCCTGAAGTGTGTTCTACAGAACCGTGCTTCCTCAAAATGGTCTATGGGGAAAAAAATAGTTCTTCAGTCAAATGCATTTGGAAAATGGTACATTATATATATGTGTGTATATGTGAGTGTGTGTGTGTATGTGTCACAGTCTACACTAACGTTTTAAAGGTTCAGAGAAGTACTGCAATTAAGAAAAATGTCTCACTCATTTAAACCAGTGTTTCTCAAATATATTAGTCAAGAGTTTTTGTCTTAAATAACACCTATTGATATCAAGAACTACTTTTCCACAAAACATAAATTATGAAACTGTGATTTATTCATTAATTATACACACTGGAAAGATCAGGATCTTAAATATTAAGATTCTGGTTTTGTTTTATTTTTGTAAGTTTGTTTTAAATTCTGGCCATGATCTACATAGGATAAGGATAATATATATTCAAATATTTTTTGCTTATTCCTTCTCCAAAATGTCATTCCAAAATATGAAATTGGCCACATCTGTTTGCTGCTTTCAACTACTTTAAGTTAGAGGAGGAAATGGCCTTGTTCTTCTTTAAAAAGAAAAGAAGCAAACAAAAAAGAAGTGCATAATATTTGTCCCCATCTATTTACCAATTAAACATAATGGTGAGTCAGTTTTTTCATGAGAACAACACAATTACTAATGCATAAACACAAAATACATCTGTTTTTAATCAAGAATCTAAACTCTTAGCCAGAATATTTTCAGATCTCTCTCTTTCTTTTTTATTTTAATAAGTGCTATGGCCAGGCTTTCTAAAGAAGTGAAGAGGCTATATATGCAGCTATCTAACTGTCCATGTTTTGTTTTATATTGTTTTTAATCAAATTTGAAAATCTAGTTGGGCAGATGCCAAACACTAAAACAAGATTTATACATGCATGAAAATTATAATCCATATGCAGAGACTTACCTGTCTGCAAATTATGGAGAGGATGAGCCAATTGGGGGGAAATTATGATTTCATACTTTTTGAATGAATAAAGTCATGTTTTTAAAGAGTTCAAAAACAGTACACATAGAAGTCAGTTAAGAAAATTATTTTTCACTCATTCAAAAACTATGTATTAAAGCATGGGCACACACAAGCTGGTTGGGATGAAGATGCTGAAGGCAAGAGCATCCTTGCCGAACATTACCAAACCTACAGAACAAAACCTTTCTACCCAGCTCTCATCAGCTGTAGGAGCTCTGCCCCATAGTGGCCACAGTCTGGGAAGGCCGAAGCATGGTCTGTTCCTTCAGGGGAATCATAGGGAAAACCCACTGGGCAGAAGCTGCCCCCGGAAACATCCGAGGAGACTTCAGTATCGACATCAGCAGGAACGTCGCATCCACGCCAGTGACTCTGTGGAACGTGGCACCATAAAAGATCAGCGGACAGGGCAAGCAAGCTGGCGGGTTGGGTGGACAGGGCCACCACAGCTGCATCCACCCTGCCTTGTCCGTCCCAGCATCAGGCTGGGACCAACTACCTCTGCCCGTAAGAACACAAGCCCGCATCTACACTGCGCCCATCTTGAAACCACCTCCTTCTGTATCCTCTGCCTCATCACAGCCCAGATGTTTTTGAGCTGTAAGAAATATAAATATAAATATAAAATAATAATAAAGTGTGTTAGATATCATTGAATGTCTAATTAAGAGAATCCAAGTTTCCTGAAATCATCAAGCAACTACAAAGATGCAGGTAATGCAGGTTAATTCCCAGTGGGTATCATTATGTGGAAGAAAACTTAATTATTGGCTAGGACCTTGGTCTGAAATCTTTCTGCTCTCTTACTCTAGCAGATTGGATTAAACCATTAGTGAGCCTAGATAATAGGCAGAGCAAGAAATCAATGTCCCCAAGCCCCAATATAATCTGGACCCTCAAAATTTTATTATTTTAAAGAGTAGTAGAGTCAGTCAGAAACAAAGGGGAGAAAAAAGCATTTCTCCACAAAATGCAAAGACTAACCCAATCAGTCTACTTCCTATCTCCTTCCATCTGGATCTGCTGCAATTCTGCTAGGTCTTTCTTCCAAGGATATGAGTTGGTTGAGGCATGAAATGGGAAGTTATCTCCATTTATATTTCCCAAGAGTTGCAAGAAAGAAAAGCAACCCAGAAGTAATCCAAACAGAAAAATAGGCACTTGATGTGATAAAATAGACCTCCTTAATTTTTTAAACTGAAAAAATTTTTAAATGAAATGTATTGGCTTATATTCACACACCATAGAATCCATCCAAATATACAATCAGTGTCTCACAGTATCATCATCTAGTTGTGCATTCATCGCCACAATCAATTTTAGAACATTTTCATTCCTCCAAAATAAAGAAAAAAAATTAAAAATTAAAAATAAATAAAAAAATAAAAACAAAAAACAAATCAAAAACACCTAATACATCCCATACCCCTAACGCCCTGAAAATTTTTTAATTCATCAACTGTGGCCTATTTATATCCTTGAGACTAGAATTATGGAGAAGTGGAAGATCATTGCATTCCACAAGAGGCAGTATGTGCTTATGTGTGCCTTTAGGGAGTCTATATTCTGGTAGTGGCTGTGAAGTGAGACTACACCTCAGACTCTTTTAATGAGTCCTAGGCCCCACTGTAGAATCCATATTTTTTCACAAAGCATCCAGATAATTTCTAAAGCAGCAATCTCTACTATAGACTGTCACTTTAACATAAAATAAACTATACTGACAGACATCAAAGAAGTTAAGAGTATCATCTTAGCATGTCATATTTGAACCATTAACAATAATGTGAGTTAGCTGAGGATGGCAAGACACCCAAACCAGACTCAAAATCCAAGCACCAGGGTGGTTAAGGGATTTGGAATTGGACACTCAACGTGGCTAGTACTGATACACCAGTATGTGCACCCAGCCTAACCTCAAAGAGACACAAAAACCTCAGTAACATTTCTATAAATGTTTTGCCAAAGGGAGCGGCAAGACATGAGATTAGGCAATATTTGCAGTGATGTATACTCAGAGAGTCAGAGTTTGCAGGAAATAGAAATCCATTCAAAGTAGCTTGAACAACAGCAGAAATTTCATTAGAAAATCAAAACATCTCTCATAAAACACAGGGCAGACAGGATATAGCCAGGGTTTTAAAAGAACTAGAGAGGAAGAAGGAAATTGGGTAACACTCTCTTTGGGTTCTTGGTGACAAATTATATCTCATCGCTGCTTTCTTTGTGGTCTTTTCTTTTTTTTCTAAAATTAGTTTTCTTTGCTTCTGCATGACAGAATTATGTCTTCATAGTTCAAATGCCCACAGTGACCCACTGATGTCTCAGAGCCCCAATTCAATTTTTCTAAGAAAGATAATTTGACTGACTGACTTGGGTCACATGCTCATCAATGGTAGAATTCACTGTGAAACTATAATGAAAATCTGCCTATACGGGCTAAGTTCTATAAATCCATAAAAACAATGTGTGTTAGACATTGTTCCTAGAAAAAGGGCCACGGTTTGAGCAGTTTCAAGGAAAAAATCAAGATTCCACATTATGATTTAAAGTTAATGGGATAATGACAAGTATTTTAAAAATGGATCGGTGAAGTTATGGTCAATAGGTTAACTAATACAATGATTTGTACCAGATATGGTAAAGATAATTTACCACGTAAGAGTAAGCAAACATGTTTTCTATAAATGACATTCTTTTCAATTTATCTTCCTATATCAAGAATTCATATGTTTAAAGTTATAAGTCAATCATCCTTCTAACAACTAAAACAAATTTTTCAATATTACAAGAAAGTTATTTGCCTTCCTGGAAAATACTTAAAAACTTAAATTGTAATGACAGGACACAAAATACATACAGATTTCACTTAAAATTGTTGTACCAGTCCATTAACTTTTTCTCATAACTACATCAACAAAGACCAATTGTTAACCTGGAGCCTTACAATTTCAAAAGCACTTGTATCTTCTCAAAATCTCTTATAGTCAAACTGTTCTCAATTTAATTTTAACCAAGCATCAGTTAATGATATTTGGGACTTTTAATATTTAATGTCATAGAAATTACTCCAAGAGACATTTACAGCATGAGTTATACTCAAAAGTCAAATAAATGAGCTATGTCCAGAAAGTATGTATACAGACAAGAGTCTAGGGCAAAAGGCATGGCATCCATCCAGAAGCAGTGGGAGAGTGTATTAGCATAAACTAAGCAAAGGAGCCTGACTAGGTGTAAAATTGGAATTCAGAACAAGAACCTGGTATTGAACAAGGATTTTTGAAATTAGTCAGGTGGGTGTATGGAAGGAGAAAAAAATAGAATTCAATTCACTAAATACAAAAACTCTACAAAGCATAATTTCAACTTTCATTCACAATTAATGGCCCCTGAATCTTCAACATGAACATCAATTCTTGCTAGCTTGGCAAAATAATAGTAAATATTCCAAGGTGGTGAAATGAAGGATACATTTCCATCCTCCAATCTGCCTCTTCCCATAGCATATACATTGAATAATGTATGTATATAGCATGAAACCCATAAATATCTGTTGATAAAAGTATATGGGGATGATATGAGAGTAAACAAATGAAAGACACATCATTTTATTAATTTTGCTTGCTAATATTAAGAGGAGAGAGGAGTTTCTGAAATGTAATAATGTAAAGGTATGCATATGTAATGCGATAAGTTTGCTTGATGCCGTGACACTGACAATACAGGAAAGACAATATATCTTACATGGGGGACATTTACTAACTGTTGATATTACTGTAAGGGAATCTATGACATTCTTCTAAATGAGAAACATAGCATCTCTTTACTCAAATTTAAGTGACAGAATTTTAGAAACATTATGGGCCTATGTATAATATGTGTGACAGGTTTTAACAAGAAAAATAATAGTTCACATAGTTCACCTAGAAAGAAAGTCAGCCAATGGCTGCCATTTGAAACTACTCCTGATGGTTCAAAACTGAAACAAGTTCACAGATGTTTGGTCTCTGATAAGAGTGAGGTACCAGCTACAATTTGCCAATGGTGACCTTTTAAAATAATGTCAAGTCCCAAAGAACTGCCATCATCTGGATGGTGGCTAACTCTAAAATGTGGATCTAAATTAATCACAGAAAGTAAACCAGGATTATCTTAAACTGTGACAAATTGATCTAATTTGTATATAGGCATCTTTGGCTCCTCAGTTTACACGTTATCCTCTCTATGTGGTTCCTGCTTTCCAGGGCAATAAAAAAAGCAGCGAAAACAAACACAGCAGCAGGTTTTACATTTACTCTCATCACAAGTCAAGTTGCACAAAGCACAGGGAAGATGAACCCTGGCCCATTTGCTAGTTCCAAGTTCGCTCCTAGGCAATTACGCTCACCGATAGATTCTGACACACAAAAGAAGATATGCAAAGGCATAATTAGTTGTCTATACCTAATTCTGATAACGCTGTTGGGAGAAACAATGGGCATATACTATACCTGGGAATTTTCAAGGATCAGAGTAACCTTTTAACATATAATAACTTCTAGTCCGCAGCACAAAGCCCTCCCCAAATCCTTTATTCCCCAAAGGTGGAACTAGCTATTCTACATATGACCCCACTCTCAGCTACTATTTACTTCATTTCTTTTGATTGTTCTCATTATAATAATATTTTTCATAAAGTGCTGGCCCTACATATATATATATGTATGAGTGAAAGTTGATTCCAGTAATTTGGCTAAAGGAACATTATGTTCTTGCCACACTTCACTACTTCAATTTAAAAAAAAATCAAAACAGCCCATAGTCTTTCCTACTTTGTCTCCTGTATGGTCTGTTTCCTCACCTATACACTTTTTTCCTGGATGAACCAACAACATATTTTATCCTTACTTACAAATTGCTCAAGGTATCTTTTCTTCCACCTGCAGGACAATTTTCCCTTCTGAATTAACCTCCAATCAATAAGGCCCATTTAACAGTATTTGTATTTTTTTAAGTTGCTTAATTTTTTATTTCAAATTAAGTTAGTTAGAAAAATATTAGTGATTTTTGGTGATTAATTTTATGCTTTTAAACATATGCACTCACACACACATACACATGCACAGAGCTGGAAAATGTGTTAACATAAGCTTTGTCATTTTTCTACCCCCAGATATATTGCTGATCTATAAAGGGTTCTCCAGGGAAACAGAACTAACCGATATTTGTAAATATTATGAGATTTATTACAGGAATTGATTCATGCAACTACTGAAATTGGCAAATTTGAATTCTGTAGGGCAAGTCACAAGTTTGGAATTCTGACAAAGGTTTCAATGAATTCCCCAGGAGAAGCTGTGTGGCTGAAACAAAGATAGAAATTCTTTCTTACTGCTGAAATCATCCATTTTCCTTTAAGGACTTCAACTAATTGGAAGAGGCGCCTCTCATTGCAAATTCTAAAATAATAATGATGTTAATCATTTATTACTTTCACTGTATTACTTTAGCATTTTGTTTTTATTCCATTATTTTAACATTTGATTTAAATCCCTGTTGACAAAGGAAGGAAAAAAATGCAAGATATTTTAGTTTCCTTAAGGATTCATTTTTTAAATATCTAGAATTATAAAGTACATAGCTGACATCTTCTGCTGCATCATTCAAAATTGCTTCAAATTATAATAAATCATAAGGCTCAGTTTTATTTTCTATGTGAACAACTAACAAGTATCGAGTTTCAGGGATTCCTTATTTTCAGAAAACCTAGTTGACAACATCCCAGACCAACATAACAGATAAGGGAATTATTATTTATTTGAAAAAGGAATCACTACAAGCTCCTTTGAATAGCCTTCAAGAGGAAAGAATTATACATATAAAGTGTCTGTATATGATAATTTTAAATAGCTAGGCTGGGACTAAAGGGCATTCTCTGGGGAAAAAAAAAATGTTCTTTCTATGTATATATGTCTTCTTTAACTTTAGAAGAAAATCCCATTATGTACACAAGGGCCATATTTAACTCATCATGTATAATCACAAGAATGCATGCTATTAATAATATTAGAATTGTTTGATTTTCAATTTGTGAATTTTCTTTATGAAATTCAAACTTTAAGCACTCTTTTTATGTACTTTTTATCTTGATTTTGGAAAAATGAATTATAAGATAAAATTATTTGTTATTACTTTAACTTCAATTAAAATAAATATATTAATAAAATAACACCTATAAGATACCTAGCAGAATCCATGACACATAACAAGAATTCAAAAAATAGAAGAAGTTATGGTAAGATTAAAATTGTAATTTCATTACATCATTTTATAATGTTATTATTAATGCTATCAATTCAAGAAGGGCCAAAGTGTTGTACAGATGAGAGTATGACTATGTCTACACAAACACACTTTATAAGATTTTTTAATCCAGCCACCAAAAGAATCAAAGTTCTAAAGGAGCAAATTAATTATTTTACATGATATCTTAATTTAGCTGAACATTTTTTTTTTTTAATGAATTTCATATTATTTGAAAATGTTTAATTATTTAGTTGTATTCCTGTTGTGGTGGTTTGAAGCTGTATGTACCCCAGAAAAACATGTTCTTAAATTTAATCCATTCTTGTTGGTGTGAACCCACTGTAAGTAAGGCCTTTTGATGAGGTTATGTACGTTAAGGTGTGACCCACCTCAGTCAGGATGGGTCTTAATCCTATTACTTGAGTCCTTTATAAGAAAATGAAAGTTAGGCAGAGAGAGAGAGAGCCACAGGAAGCAAGAAGCTACATTAATGGGACCTGAAGAGAAGGGAGAAACCAGGAGATACCTCCATGTACCTTGCCATGTGACAGAGGGGCAAAGGATTGCCAGCAGCCAGCCCAGATCCCACAGTCTTCAGGGAGAAAGCATTGCCTTGATGATGCCTTAATTTGGATTTTCTTTTAGCCTCAAAACCATAAGCTAATAAATTCCCACTGCTAAGTCAACCCATGTCATGGTCTTTGCCTGAGCAGCCTAGGAAACTAAAACATTTGTACGCAAAACAGAAAAAAAAAAAAACAAAAACAAAAAACTAAGCATTTAAGTTTTTCTCTCCTTGATTGCATGGATTTTTCTCCCTACTACCTTTTTATGAGATAAATAATATGCATTTTTTATCAGTGTATACCATCCACATAGATAATAAACTTAGGATGGTATTGAGATTTAGCATTATCCAAATAACACTAGAATCAAAATTAGAAATAATCTGAATTGAAATAACACCAGAGACCATATCTACATAACTTTATTCTCATAACCTTACTATTAAAAAATAATAGGTCACTTCTTATCCTTGAAAAAGTAAATAAAATCACTTAAAAATATTTTTTAAGAATTATAAACTTGGGAGTCTTTTTTGTCATCTTAATTAATTATAGATAATTGCATCCCTACTGAATTTTAAGTAATATTAACATTAACAATAGAATATCCTGTATTTAGTCTTACTATGCCCTCATTTTTATTCATGTTTATAGTAGAACATCTGTTTGGTTGATGTTTTAAAGGTGCCTGTACTGAAATAAGGCTAGCAAATGTTATTTAACACCTCATATAAATAAAAGTAATAAATCTAAAAATATGCAACAAGACAAGGTGATATTTACATTGTTAAAAAAGCTACATGAGTGCTATAAATATAATTCAATTTTAAAGGTCTTTACATGACAAGGAAATACTTTTGTCCAATCACTGAGATTAGATATAAAAATGATTCCTTTTTAATATACATAGCAAAAAGTCATTCTAGAAAAAGTGCGTACTATGGTATGCAATAAAAATCTGACCAATAAAAAAGGGTAATAGTGTTTATAGAGAGAAGAAATGGTTTTGATTCTAGCTTTCTATAAAGAGAAGTAATTTGAACACAATCATAAGAAATGCCATATATTTTTCCAATGCATGTTGGCTTCTATACACATATAGAGAATTGTTACAATAATGACACACATTTGTGCTGTGCTTTGGGCTGTCAATCCATTTTCACATGCTTTAATTTTAACCTCACAGCCACACTCTAAAGTAGGTAGTAGATATGCTGATCCCCATTTTACAGTATAGAGAACTGAAACTCAGAAATGGAGTTCCAAAAGTTATTCAGTTATTATAGAGTAGAAGTTGGAACTTGAACCCAAATTTTCTCAAGCCAAGTTTCCAAAGACTTGATTTTGAGATGGTTATTAATAAATATTACAGTCCATGTGCACTTAATCATAAGGAGGAAGAAAAACACCTCATTTCCTGTTAGAACCATCCTTCTGGAGTTCACTGAAGGAATGATAATGATGACGAATAATGTTTAGGTTCAAAAGCATACTAAGTAAATAGCATCCTTCTTTTCTCTCAAAGTCTAAAACAATTGTGAAGACAAAAGTTTCTGGAGGTAAGGACCAAAATATTACCTTTATTGCTAAGAAAGTTGAAATTGGAGAATGTGGCTTGGACATGTGGCAACAATGGTCTTCTTAATATTGATTCCAGAACCAGAAAAACATAACTTCCCAGTTGCCTACAACCCTGAACCATCACAAGCTTCTCTGTGGGGCAGCACCTTTGCTTTTAAATTGATTGCAGAACCCAGAGTATCTGACCTCTGTGGGCTGGCGGATGCCACAAAGAAAGAGAAAGAAAAGTCCTTGCTGAGTTTTTCCCAATACTCTCAGGTGAATGAGGAGGTGAAGAGCAACAACAGGGTTAACTAGTGGAACTCACAGTACATAGAAGAAACAATCAGAAGAGAGAAGTAAGTATTTATTTTCCCCCAAAGTGAATGTTATGTGGACAAGACCAATAAATGAATACACTTTATATTTTCTAAAAGGCTTTCACAAAGCCATAAATTGTCAATATTTGCCACAAAAGCTAAACAAAAATGTGTGTTAAAGGATGACTCCCAATATCCAGATAAATAATTGTTTTATTCAGAGGAAACATAGTGGCACCCCTCTATTTATACTGAACCTGCAGGTGCCATTGATACATATTAAAGATAATCCATAAGGGAGTGCCATACCTGATTTTTCCTTCTATCTCTTAAACTAATCTGAGGAAGGAAATGTGCAGCTTATTAAAGCAAATTAAGTGAGTCTTAGTGTTATGTCCTTGCTAAATTTAGCTTCAACTGTCTTGTGCCCCACCCCTACTCCCAACTTCCAGGAAGGGGTGCTTATACCCGATTTATTCGCCTTAGTCCCTGGTTTTGAATTTCTAATAGAGTAAGGAGCCATATGCCAGTCCTCCCCAGGACTTTTTTTTTTTTTTAATTCAGTTTTATTGAGATATATTCACATACCATACAATCATCCACAGTATGTAATCAACTGTTCATGGTATCATCGTATAGTTATATCTTCATCACCCTAGACAATTTCTGAACGTTTTCCTTACTCCAAAAAGAATAAAAATAAGAATAAAAATAAAAGTAAAGAAGAACATCCAAAGCATTCTACCACCACCCCCATCTCACCCTATTTTTCATTTAATTTTTGTTCCCATTTTTCTACTCATTTGTCCATACACTGGATAAAGGGAGTGTGGGCCACAAGGTGTTCACAATCACACAAGGACTGGATTTTTACCATAAACTGAATTCTCCATCTCTTCATTCATACATTGCAGTAGAATATCTTTTTGGTCCCTGGGTACTAATTTTTGATGGAGCTATGATAAGATAAAGAAAAAGACAGTTGAATTCTTTGGTCACCATTCATGTTATTTTAGATGAATCCATGATATAAGAGTCTTGTCTTTAGCTTGTATCTCTCCCTTCTTTGTCAATCTGTCCCATTCTAATATGCACCTGCCTTGATAACAAGTTCCAGGATGTCACAAGAAGAATATAACTAAATTGAAATATATTCAGAAAACATTAAAGTCTTCCAAATTTTATAATGCTAAATTTACATAAATAAATTGTGATGAGATCCTATGTATTTATTTGCATAGGGAACTGTATTAGTTAGGGTTCTCTAGGGAAACAGAATCAATGAGAGGTGTCTCTGACTATCAAATTGTAAAAGTGACTCACGCAACTGTGGGTATACACGAGTCCAAATTCTGTAGAGCAGTCAGCAAACTGTCAACTCCAAGGAAGATGTCCGATGAACTCTTCAGGAAACAAACCGGCAACTTTGACGAACTCCTCAGGAAATGCTTCACTGGGCAGCCGAAGAAGAAGTGAAGGTCCTCTATCTGTCTTGCTTATAAGTCTTCAACTGATTAACTGGATTAAATCCAGCCAATTGTATTCTCTCATTGTGGAAGACACACCCTTTGGTGAGTCATCAGTTACAGCTGCAGCCAATTGACTGATAATCTAATAAACCAGCCTGTTGGTTTATTAACCAGCCTCAAACATCCTCACAGCAATTGTTAGGCCAGTGTTTGCTTGACCAGACAGCTGGGTACTATCGCCTGGCCAAGTTGACACATGAACCTAACCATCACAGGAACTCACTGATTATAACCCAATATATAAAAATAAAAAGTCATGCTTTTGCGGTAGGGAGGTTGGGTGGGGAGAGTTACCCAAACTCTGTTCAGACCTTTTTCTCCTGACACAGAGAAAGGCTGTGACAATCACTGTACTAATCCATCACAATTCAGAGTGTGGTCTATACACTAGCAGCATCACTTGGGACCTTTCTAGAAATGCAGAATTTCAGACCTACTGAATTAGCATCTGTATTTTAGGTGATTTATATGCATGCTAAAATTGAAGAAGCACTGTATTAGTTCATGAATATAACTGTTCAATGAGTATTTATAGCTCAAAGCATGCTGAGACTGGAAAGCATTTTATTATTGGAATAAAACAGAAATTGTTACTCTACCCTTGTTCAAGACAACAGACAATCCACACCTGAAAAATGAGGTACAGTTTAACTTCATACACCTCAAGAAACAATGGAGTTGAAGAAAGTCTAGAGAATGGTAAACTATTTAGAGGAAGGAAGGGCTTCCATATGTGGAAAAGCTAAAGGATCATTCAGCCTACAAGCATGAAAGATGAAGCAACAGTGATCAAAGTTTCTAAAATCATGAAAGGCCTGGAAAGTATGTTCACTGATATTAGTGTCAGGGAACTGCCTCTTTGGGAGAAATATGCCTGTCCTCTACTCCAGCAAATATAGATTAAGTGTCTGCTACTCAGACAGCCAACCAGCTGTTTATACTTATCAACAGCTCACCTCCAAGCCAGGTTCAGCCAGGTCTGAATCTCAACCAAGTGAGAGGAATATAAAGGAAGTGGAGGCCAAGACAGTGAGCTGGCTCTGTGTCACAATTTTCCTTTGCTTTATCCCCATCCCCAACCACCTGTTCTTTTCTTCCTTCCAATGGGGCTCTCTTCAGTTATTTTTGCCAGCTGCCAGTAGTTTCAGGCTATCTAACTGGACTTGGAACACTGATTATTCCTCTGCTCACTGGTATGGATGGATTCTTACTGTCTCTTGTTTATCTGATCTCTTATTGGCAACTGCTTGGGCTCCCCAGCTTATCAGCTCCTGACATTCCTTCAGGTCCCTGCACCCCTTGCTGTTCTCTGATTCAGTGTGGTTAGATAGAAAGCACTCCTTGGAATGAAGCGGTGACTTCGTGCAAGAAATAGAAGGTATTTCTCTAAACAATAGTAAAGCTATGAAACATTTTATTCTGTAGATTGTGGAACTGGAAATAAGTTCAAGAAGGTTTGATATCAACTGTACATTAAAATCTGTGGGAATATTTAAGGGAAGATAAGACAACTCACATATTCTTGGTTAATGTTTTAGTTTCCTAGGGCTTCTGTAAAAAAGTACCACAAACTAGATGGCTTAAAACAACAGAAATATACTCTTTCACAGTTCTCGAGTTTGGACACCTGAAATCAAGGTGTTAGAAGGGACATACTCCCTCTGAACAATCTGTCACAGGCTCTGTCCTAGCTTCTCTTGGCAGCTGGCAATACTTGGTGTCCCTTGACTTGTGCCGTATCCCAATCTTTGCCCCCATTGTCACATGGCTTCTTCTCTCTCTGTCCCTGCCTCTTCTTATAAGGACATCAGTCAGATTAAGGGCCTGACTCCAATGTGACTGCATTTTAACTTGCCTGATTCCATGTAGTGGTTCTATTTCCAAATAAGATCACATCCTGAAGTTCTTAAGATTAGGACTTCAACTATGTTTTTTGAGGGCACAATCAACACAATATGGTAGAAGACCTCCTACAAAACACCCCTAAGTGTGGTGGAAATAGAACACTGGGGAGATGGAGCATATGCCTGTCAGAGGCACACCTTTTTATTGTCGATTATAAGTTAGTAACCTTATCTAGTTCAGATCCCCCATTATGGTTGAGAAAACTGAGGAACAAATAGAAATCTTTGCTAATATTTGCTATGGTTATTTTTTTCTCAATTATTGCTAAAATCCCATAATATAATCTTCAAGTTTTGATAAACTCAATATTTTAACATTCTTTAATGATATTTACTTGAACCCAATTCTCTTTTCTTTTTCATAATATGGGAAGCAGATGGACTGATAAAAATGTACAGGGATCTGCAATATGATGTATTTATACAAGAGGACATTTATAGAACTGAATTTGTGGACTAGAAGGGAACACAGTTCAGAGAAGGATAAAGAGAGAGAGAGAGAGAAATTGGAAACAAAGGGAACTAACATTTACTGGGTACCAACTGTGTGCCAGAAATTGTACGGATGCTTTAAAATATAACCAGATAATAAGACTTTTTCTGTAATCTCAGAGATACCAGCCAAAAACTCTAAGGCCAGAAAATAATCTATAAGAAGTGCCAATGTCTGCCTAGTTTTAAATTGACTCCTATATCATCTGGACTTGCAGGGGAAGCAGCCAAAACCATTTCTGCCAGCATTAACTCATCACATACATCCACCCTCTACGCTGGGAGGTAACTGTGACAGGGAATTGAGCACAGTGAGGATTTATTTGGAGAAAGTGGTCAGTGAGCTCTTCCTCCTTCCATGATGGGGGATTGGGGTATCCCTTCCTCTCAAGTTAAACTCTTCATGGAGACTCCTGGAGAGTGTGACATTTATTCCTTGGAGCTTGATGGACAAAAGTTCTGGTCTCTGGCTCACACATGGAAAATCTAATGTGTCTATGGCTCTTTCCCGACAAGTTTCCTAGCCTAAGTGAGGAAGGATCACCTGGTGGAGGAGAGAAATATTAATTGTTGAAGAAGTCTGGAGCTTAAAATATACTGGGCAAGACTTTAAAAAATTGGAAAAGGAGACTATTCATTTCTCACATAAAAGTGATTAGAAACACTTTGTGATTTGAGTGATTTTCATACTGGAGGAGAAAACTAAGAAAGGAATGGGATTGCCATTCTTTTTGTGAGACCAACTCACTTTATTAACTGGGTTACACATGCAGTTATCTCTTGTCCAGTCAGCACTAATGTTTGATCCATACTCATACAGCCAGTACCTGTGTTTTCTTTTAATTCTAGAGATCATACGTTCTTTTCAACAAATCACATTGTAAATGAAGTTACGACAAAGCTACATACCTATCTTTCCAACTAATGTTTTACCATTCCTCCAAACAAACTTATGATCAAATAATAATCACCTTTTACAAACTTGTTTTGTTTTTTTTTTTTTTTCTCACATACCTGTCTTTCCAACTAATGCTTTACCATTCCTCCAAACAAACTTAGGATCAAATAATAATCACCTTGTATAAACTTGCTTTTTTTTTTGTTTTTTACTTCATTATATTTACACCTAATTCAGCCTCCCCTATGGTCTGCCTATTTGAATTATACATTTATTAAATACACAAGTCATCTCTGCTGATTGCAATTTCTGCTTTAAAGCAACTCAATTATTTTGATGCCTCATGTTTCTGGCAATGTGAGAAGAATGATAAAGACCCTTGATCTTAAGATGCTAAAATTCTGGTAGGAAAGATAAAAACACACACATACACTCACACACGCGCATATTACCAAATGCAAAACAACATTTGATCATTTTATAGTAGAGTAGAGTACAGAAAGAGTTGAGTTATGGAAAGTCTGAAGAGAGAATCACTACTCCCAACTTGAGCATGGATTCTTAATTGCAACAAAAATTGTTTCTTGGGGAAGGGAGCAAAAATTCTTACTCTTTTTATGGATAAAGCACAGATATTTATACAACAATAAACATGCAATATATGTATGGTATTCAAAATTCATGGAGAGGACAATTAAGAACAATGTCTAAAAATATTCCTAGGAGAGGGGGTAGTAATGAAAAAAGTTTGAGAGGCACTGAACTAGAAGTATTGGTGAGGATAACCCAGAGATTTTCTTTTAAGTTTTTATTTTGAACTAATTTTAGACTTATAGAAAAATAGTAAAAGTGGTACAGATCTATATACGCCTCTCTCAACTTCTTCTACAACTAAAATCTTATATAATGATAGTATAATTTGCATTACCAGGAAATTAAATGAATACAATGCTATTATCTAAACTAAAGGCCTGAGTTGATTTTTACTAGTTTTCTACTAATATCCTTTTTATGTTCCAAAATGCCACATTGCTTTTAGTTATTTCTCCTTAGTCTCCTGTGATAATTAAGAGTTGTTAGGTTTTTTGCCTTTCATGACCTTGACATTTTTTTAAATTGCTGACTAATTATTTTGTCAAATGTCCCTCAATTTTGGTTTGTCAGATATATTCTCGTGATTGGGCTAAGGGTATGCATTTTTGCCAAAATACCACAGAAATGCTTTGAAGGAAGAGTGAGGCATATGGGAAAAGCCATGATTCTCAATTAGGGGCAACTTTAACCCCTAGGGAGACTGGAGAGATGTTACTGGCATGTAGTGGGTAGAAACCAACAATCCTGGTAAACACCCTATAATACGCAGTATAGCTCCCCAAACACAGAACTATCCAGCCCCTAATATCAATAGTATCAAGGTTGAGAACCCCAAAGTTGAGAGAATACCATGTGCACAAGTTTGAAGTTGAGAAAGTTACACAGCAGTTTGAACAAATAATAAGTTGTCCAGGATGACTAATGCATGGCTAACATGGTAACAGGGGATGTTGGTAAGCAATTATTTCAGATCTGTAGCTTAAAGTCAGCTTGGGAAGGGATTTGAATGCATGCTAATAATTTTAGGTTTCATTTTACGGGGAGAGTGGGGACTTTTAGGGAGTTGATGTCCAGCATCCAACTTTTCTCCTGAATTGGGGGTCTCCCCCATTTCATGTAGTATCTAAGTGATGCAGTACCTCTTCTCGCTCTACAGAAGCCAAAGGGTAAGATTCCTCTCTTGGCTATCCATGTGATGACAGTTCCTGCAGCAGCAATATTGGCATCCTGGCCCAATCGTTCTTGCTAAAATACCGTTATTGCACTTCCAGGTGGTAAAGGAAACTGAGTTACCAATAGCAATCAGTAATCAGTACAAAGGATTTATTGAAAGAGAAACTGCTTGAGCAGGGAAATCTCAAGGGGAAGTAAGAGTCTCAAATGGTTAGTAATTTTTATTGGCTTATAAAGGCAATTAGGGATTTTCAAGGGAGAGTTACAATAATTGGTTGATATTTAAGTTCTTTATTACAAAAGAGGGTCTTACAAAGTGAGGAATGATCATAGATTGGTTTTTATAGCATGCTTGTCTATTTCTGATAGGTTATCTCTACTAGACCAAAACCAGCTTATTTTTAATGGTTACTTAAAGTGAAACTTTTGCAAGGTATGTTCTGTTTTGGTTGAGTGGGGCCTACTTTTGTTTTTAACTCTTTAAAAAGTCCCTGTTACTCCTTGAGAAATAGGGTCACTCCTAGCAATGCCAGTGTAGGCAGCGAAATTATTTTGCTTAACACAGGAAAACCCACCCAACCAACCTCAAACATCCCTACTCCACCATACATTTTTCAAATCTAATTCTCCAGTAAGAAGTAATATACTATGGTAAGTTTGACAAGACATAACAAATTATGAGCTCAAACTAGAACAGAGGAAGGAAAGGAAGGAAGTCACATTGTGATCGTACAGATATATCATTGATAAATTGATATTCCTTAGTTGTTTGCATGGCATGGAGAGGGATAGAAGAAGGGTGGCTGATGACATTTGAGATAGTAGCATGACTAGAACAATGGTTTTACACCAGGAGAACAATACTGTGAGCCAGATTATAAGATACATAATAGAGTTTCATTATCAAAAATGAGAATTTAGAGAATATAAATTTATCCCTTTTGAACATGCTGTATTTTAAGTATATCAATAAAACACTTCTAATATGCTTACCACTTATTTCATGTGTAAGCCTTGTGTAATTCTAATTACTGGTTCACAGATATTACCTACCCATAGCTTAGTGCTTTCAACAGTGAAAATATAAAATCAGTATGTATTTTTCACTGATTTTAGCATTTTAACATTTGAAGTAATTATATCAAAAGTTATGAATACATATGGAGACACTTGACTAAATAAAACAAACCTAAGCAAAGTTTCTATCAAAGTTTACATTATTAGGAATTCTGTATAATCATAAATAGTACATCAGGATATATCTCAGTGTATTTCAAAATTCTATGAAATTATAAATCCAAGTATAATATGTATAATAAGGAAACACAATGCACATAGATGAAAACTAAATAATTCTTCACTGTTTTTAACCCTGGCTTACTCTACTTTTTTTTTTATAATAATACACTTATCCTTGATCATAATAAAATGCAAAGTTTATTCAGTCAAGCTAAATCTCTACTTTTTATTGTACTCTCCTGTCATCCCCACACTCTCTTACTCAATGATGAGGACATTAATGAACAGCAGAATAACTGGGAAACGATACAACCAAAATAAAATGTTTGCCAAAATAAATGCACAACTCACATTATTAATTTCACTACCCTAGAGGGAAATCAACAGGTCTTCTGATTCAGGAAAGGTCACTGTAATGAAAAATTATTTTATTGGCTCTTCTGGGAAATTGCTCTCTTTGATATTTCTTAGACTGTCATTCCTAGGAGATACCAGTAGCTCCAAAATTTGTAACCAAGAAAAATATCTGTTTCTGATTACGAAAAATATTAGATAATGGATTTCAATGCTTAGCTTGTTTCTGCTATATTTAATGAAATGGGCCTATATTTATTGATTGTTCCCTTGGAAGTTTAAATTTTAGCTTCAATAATCCTAGTCAAAGATTATTTCTGGGACCAAGAAATCTCTTCATCATCTAAGATATCTCAATTAACTTTTTCCCTTCTGTATATTTATACTCTCTCTTTTACTCATTCCAGCCATGAGATTCACTTATGAGCAAATGGAGATAAGTCTACAAATTTACCATGACCCAATTAAAATAGGCATCGATAAAAAGACTTAATAATCAGATTTCTCTTCTTCCCCTCATCCTGCTTTCCTCTTGGCTGCATTCTGAGCCTAAATAAAAAGAAAGAGGACTTCTGTAATGAATTTCAAAGTTGGAAAAGAAATGAACATCTCCTTATTAGAAGGAGTTTAACCTTTGCAGTGCAAAATGCCTGATTTAGTATTAGATTCCCCCAACATCTTCAGAGGGTCTTTCTCCATGTTTCTTTATAATCTTACCCCCACTGCAGAAAATGCCTGATAATCCCAGCCAGAGGCCAGGCACTAGAGGAGGCAGAAACTTAATAGGGATATGAATAAAACGGAAAAAGGGCCAATAAACTATTTAGGGTGTGAAGAATAGGCTCCAAAAGGAGTGCTTTCTCTTGATCCTGGAGATATCCACACAGTATCTTCTGCAAGTCTAGGAGGAAGGCCACCATATCAGAGGACTAAGTTCAAAATAAATTGAACAAGCTCTATCTCTGCCATATTTTGACACTCTCTGCTTGGGTTGGAATTTTTAGTCCTTAAGCTGAAAAAAAAGGGGTACTTAAATTCTCAGAAATGTTCTTGAGGAACACCTCACTGGCTTTTTGTTGTTGTTGTTAATGCAAGGTGTATTGAAACTCGTCTTGCCACAGAGTAATAAAAAAGTCAAGAAATGATAACTTTTGCTCCCCACCCCTTGTTCTTTCCTGGATAGTTTAGGGAAAGCTGGAATATAGCCCTAATCAACTGCTTATCCCTTTGATCATGCCATTTTTTTTTTCTGTAATACTTCCTCACCAGCTTATCTAAAGAAAAGGGGACAGACTCAAAACCACTCCAGAAAGGAGGTATACTCATTCCAACCTCATTATCATCATCATACCTAACAATATCAACAAGCAGACCCTGGGACAGGTACTCTCTTTCCCTATTTATTGTTTGCCCTGCACTTATCACCAGGTGACAGAGAATACTTTTAGATTTTTTGTTTGTCTCTCCCACTTGAATGTAAGGCCCCTGAGAGCAGGGACAATACATAGAAGTTTCTCAATAATTATCTGTTGAATAATTGACAGAAGTGAATGAGTGATACTTAGATTATCAGGGAAACTGTGTGTTCTAGTTTGCTAATGCTGCTGGCATGCAAAACACCAGAGATGGATTGGCTTTTATAAAGGGGGTTTATATGGTTACACAGTTACAGTCTGAAGGCCATAAAGTGCCCAGGGTAAGTCATCAACAATCGGGTACCTTCACTGGAGGATGGCCAATGTTGTCCAGAAAACCTCTGCTAGCTGAGAAGGCACGTACGTGGCTGGTGTCTGCTCCAGAATTCTGGTTTCAAAATGGCTTTCTCCCAGGACGTTCCTCTCTAGGCTGCAATTCCTCAAAAATGTCACTCTTAGTTGCACTTGGGGTATTTGTCCTCTCTTAGCTTCTCCAGGGCAAGAGTCTGCTTTCAATGGCCATCTTCAAACTGTCTCTCATCTGCAGCTCCTGTACTTTCTTCAAAGTGTCTCTCTTGGCTATAGCAGCTTGCTCCTTCTGTCTGATCTTTTATAGTGCTCCACTAATTTAATTCAGACCCACCTTGAATGGGTGGGCCAACACCTCCATGGAAATTATCCAATCAGAGTCATCACCCACAGCTGGGTGGGGCACATCTCCATGGAAACACTCAAAGAATTGCAATCTGATTAACACTGATAGGTCTGCCCACACAAGATTACATCAAAGATAATGGCATTTGGGGGACATAATACATTCAAACCGGCACACTGTGTAACCCAATAGACTATTAGAATTAAACAAGATGGAAGGCAACATAGACCACTGGGTGTAGCACACATTCAGCTATTTGTGGGCTGTGAGACTTCAAACAAGTAATTTATCTTCTATGCTCAGTTTTCATATCTGTGAAATGGGAAATAACAACAGTACTCCCCTCAAAGAACTGTGTTGAGGGTTAAGTGAGATAATGGAAGCAAAGCAACTAAGCCCTCAAGGAATGTTAACTATTATTACTATTAAAAATATGGAATGTGAGGACAGGCGAGGTGGTGGCATAGGGAGGTGTGGAATTTAGTGAGCCCTCTGGAACAACTAGCATATAGCGAGGAACAACTAGTAAATAGTCTGGAACAACTGTTGGGGGACATCTGTGACTGGACAAACATCATACACCAGTCTGGAATGGGTAGAACAGCTAAGATTGCAGCATAGAACTGTAAGTAAAGCTCCCCAAACTGCAGCGCTGGTGCTCCTTCCCCACCAACATGGCAGGCTGAGCTGAAACACTTCCCTTTGGGAAAAGGAAGCACTCTACCAGGAGGAAGGGAAGGTAGCTCAACCAACCTCCAACTGCAGTTTTAGTTGACAAATTTGGACTACTGAATGCAAGCTATTACCACAGAACAACCCAGAGCAAGTAGGAAAGGAACCCAAGGTTTCTCCTGACAGAGAGGAGGCAGAGCTGGTGGGAAAAAAATGCATAATAAATAAAAATGGAGGCTTTTGGAGTTGGCTGAGCTCAGAACACTGAAAAAGGAATGTATGTCCAGAAAGGGGGCACACAGAACTGGGCACCAACTCTTGTTCTTGACTTGTAACTGGGGGCTGGGGACTGGCTCTGAAAAGGAGATTTCTTTCTTTATTCCTTTTTTTTCTCTCATTCAAAGTAGCTCATTAGAGAAAGCCTCAGGCATTTTCAATTGTCAGTGTTGACCCAGTCAAGGCTGGAGTTAAGATAGAGACACAAAGGAAGAAGTCAAATGTAGGAGATAAATCCCTAAAGGGCTTATCTTCCCTAAGAAAAGGGAGAGAGAACTCAGACCCTAGTGCCTGGGGTGGGAACAGGGGTGGGAGACTGAAACAGCTTAAGCTTGGCTTCTGACACTCTCAGCCCTTGGCAGGGACATGGTCTACTGAGAATTAAGGTAAAGCACCTCTTATGCCTGTGGGGAGCTGTAGTCTGATAAGCACCACCTGCTGTGGAAGATAGGAAAAGCACACAGCATCTAGAGGTCTCACAGGAAAGTCCGACAACTTTCTGGGTCTCATCCTCAGGGAAACATGATACTGATTACACCCTCTTCTGAGACCTGGGCCCATCTCATCTGGGAAAATGTGATTGGGGTAATCAAGGAAACCAGATGCCTAGACAACAAAAAATTATGATTCACACTAGAAAAAAAACGAAGATATGGCCCAGTCAGAGGAACAAACCTGCACTTCAAATGAGATACAGTAGTTGAAACAACTAATTAAAGATCTTCAAACAAATATGCTAAATCAACTCAAAAATTAAATCAGTGAGTTGAGGGAAGATATGGCAAAGAGATAAAGAACATAAAAAAGACATTGGGCTAATATAAGGAAGAACTTGAAAGTTTGCAAAAACAATTGGCAGAACTTAAGGGTATGAAAGGCTCAATAGAAAAGATGAAAAACACAATGGAGACTTACAACAGCAGATGTGAAGAGCCAGAAAAAGAATTCAGGGACTAGAGGACAGGACATCTGAAATCATAGCTTTATACAGTGTGACTGAGTGATTGTGAAAACTTTGTGGCTCACACTCCCTTTATCCAGTGTATGGACTGTTGAGTAGAACAAAGGGGGACAAAAAGTAATTGAATAATAGGGGAGAAAAGGAGTATGAGATGCTTTGAGTGTTCTTTCACACTTTTATTTTTATTTTTATTCTTATTTTTATTTTTATTTCTTGGAGTAATGAAAATACTCAAAAATCGATTGTGGTAATGAATTCACAACTATATGATGATACTGTGAACAACTGATTGTATGCTTTGGATGATTGTATGGTATATGAATATATCTCAATAAAATTGCATTTAAAAATAGTATATGGAACACTTCACAAATTTGCATGTCATCCTTGCATAGGGGCCATGCTAATATTCTACGTATTGTTCCAATTTTAGTATTTCCACTGAAGCAAGCATTCTCACTGGCTTTTAATAAAACTCTTTGTTATAGCTCCATTTTCTAGAGATGTTGCAATTTGAAGCAGGCCCTGTCTGAGATTACTATACCATATTACAATATTTAACTTTGACAATAAAATTATGCCATAGAAGTAAACCTGGCAAGATATTACTGAAACAACTAAAGTGTTAACAGCAGTTACAACAAAATACACCTGGGATCCACCTACATTCATTTAACAGATATTTATAGAGTGCCAACTATATGTCTATATAACCACTAAAGTTATACTCTATACTAAAGGGAAAAAAGACTAAAGGAAATGATGAACTTGGGCCCATAACTACAGAATGAGAACACCACAATAAAGATAGAGCAATGTCTTCCTAGGTGAATTTACTAAGGATAGGTCTCAAGAGACACCTCCCTTCTGCCAGAAGTAGATAGCTTCTGTAAAGAGAATGTAAGACCATATCTTTAACAGAATTTTGGAAGAAAGTTGTATCACCATGGGAGAAATACAGCAGATCCATGAGTAGAATCGATAGAGGGATCCAAGCAGCATCAATTCACATACTTTGAGGCCCTAGACTAATGATCTGGGACCATTATTAGGGCAGTAGGGAATGCTATTTTGGATGCAATCATGTACTAAAAGTTAAGAGTTTTTGTACTTGATGTAGCTTTGGGTTCGGGAAAGAACAAAGGATGCATATAACATGCAAGGCCCTGTCCTTGATATTCTGCAATGGTTGAGATCCTTGAATCTCACCCTCAATGTACTATTCATTCTTGGGCTTAAGTGAGTTGTTGTTGTTATTTTTAAGAAGAGGAGAGAGAACAAAGGAAGAGAATTCCAACTTCTTGACCACCCAGGATATGATAACATGCTTATTCATGTGTGTGTGTGTGTGTGTGTGTGTGTGTGTGTGTGGAGAGAGAGAGAGGGAGGCAGGGAGGGAGGGAGAGAGAGAGAACAGCACAGGATCAGGTATGACTTAATCAATTGTTGAAAAGAGAGATCATTTCAGCCAGGAGAGCTTAACCAACAGCAAATTATATGATTTGCATGAAATTTACCTTTAATTTTTACTGCCAAAGGAGTTAATTTAGGTTACAGAGATGGAAATCAACTGGATCCAGAGTTATAAAATCTAAGTTTTGGACAGCATTATTTTATTTTTGATGTAATTTGGGCAAACAGGTTATGGAAAGTATACCCTTTCAATGAGTTACTTCTTAGTGCTGGATAACATTCAAAAGTCCTGTAATTGTTCAGGATGGGACCAGGGTACCCAGTCATGGCCAGCTAGGCCCACTCACACAAAATTCTGCCACTTCAAGTTCCTCCTGATCATCTCCAGGACTAGGTCAAATCAGTGGGAAGTTTGACAATCCATGTATAGTGTCAACAAATGGTCTATAATATTTACTGAAACCCCAAGATGTCTTTGGGTCTCTAAAGTTAGTTGCACAGGATTTGCGATGTGGGTCATGATCACCCCTAGTGATCTGCTCACCCCTAGTTGGTCAGTATGAGCTTCACAAACATCACAAAGATGCTGCAGAAACAGCCTGCTGTCAAGAACACTATGGCAGACACTGGTTTGATACTCACTCATCCCATTTTCTCTTCTTGAGTATGCAGGTGGAATATTTCCCAGCCTCCCTTGAGGTTAGTATAAGACTTATATGATAAGTTCTAACTGATGAAATGTGAATGGAAGTAATAATTGCTTCTTCTATTCCTGGATACTAAAATCTGAAGATATTCAGTAACAGCCCTCTCTTCCCCCTGCCCTAAGGATCGAAGCAAAAGACTAAGACATGATAGGATCTCACAATGAAATGCCCCTTAATCCTTAATCACAAGCTGGGAGGAAAGTTGCTCAGGGAAGACACCCAATCTACATAACACTTTGATGTGAGCATGAAATCAATGTGTGTGTATGTGTATGTGTGTGAAGCCACTGAGGTTTGGGGATTATTTGCTAACACAACTAGCATTACTTACTCTGTCTAATAAGACAATTTATAAATCTGCCTCCCCAAAGTAGTTTAGCAACTTAAATAATCATGGCTCATCCTCTTCAAAACATGAAAAAGGTAAGCATTTTCATATGTGACAGCTTCCAGTTGTTCTGTCTTTAGAGCTACACAGCCTAAGCCTAACAACATACTTCTATCATGTAACTGGCCATTTAATGGCTAGAGTATATCTCATTAAGGTTAGAAAGTCTCCACTTGGGCATGAATGACACACAAAAATTTCTTCCCAGTTTATGAATTTCCCACCTCATCTGCCTTCTGAGCAAGGGAGAAATTTTGAGGCAAGTGTTTTGAATGGCAAGAATAAAAAAGTGAAAGTCAACTCCTTGCCCCCAGAGGACCAAAAATTAGAATGATTTAATGGAACTCTACTAATATATGATAAACACTATACTCACAGCAAAAAGAGAATAGAGCTAACATGACTGTTTCCGAACCCATGCCTGCAATGTAACAAAAAATTGCACTGCTGGCTTCTCTCTACTTCTTGATACTAAGGTAGAAGCCTTGGTTCCCATTTTAATATCTGTTTAGAGTAAGAAAAATTTAATCAGAACCAAAAAGTCAGTTAGAATAAAATGAATCGAAACATGGGTTTAAAACCCTCATCATGTAACATCTTAAACTGCTAAAATTAAATTAACATGGGACACATATGTCAAAGAACTCACACAAATCAAGGAGCTATTTTTTTCAACTAGGATAATAAAAATAAAAACAGTGAAGTTTTTTTGTGAGCAGAATATATTATTCAAAAATATTCCTTTTTAAATTCCAGATCTAAGTTACATCAGCTAAAGGTTGATATATTTCCATAGGGTTACCATGATGAGTGTGTCTAACTTAGATGCCATAGATAAAGCATTAAGTTGAATAACAGGTACATATTTCATAGATAGATACCCAGTAAAAGAAATTTAGGATTTGGTTTGTTTGATCTGAGTTCTCGTCCTGGCAAGGAGCTGGATCTGCTTTTCCCACTTTGGGGTTCAGTGTACAGTCTGGCAGTTCCATTTCCAGGTAGTTTGTTTTTCATGGTTGAGACCTAATATCTCCCCCAGGCTCCTGCATTGAAATGGAAACATCCTGAAATAACTGCACACAAACAAACAAGAGGGAGAAAGGAGGGGGTTAGGCGAGGGCTGGGAGGTAGCCACTGAGCATGCCTGTGATTCCCCTGCTGTCTACTCAGCCTCTCAAGCAGGTCTAGCCTACTCCTCTGCATTAGCTTCCAAAACATGAGCAGAGATGGGTTAGGACTATTGGGCCCATAGCTTTCAATGATGACAGCAAAAGTTTGGGAATACCAGCAGCTGCAACACATCAGGAGAGCTTTGATGATTTCTAATTGTACCATTATTCCAAGCAGTGTGATCAGGATTGTCTGGAGAAATTATCATATCCATGCCTCCCAAGTCCCCCAGAAACCAGCTGAAGAGGTTGCCATTGGATTTTAGTCACCTCCTGTTCCACCACCCCTGAGATTTTAACCCACCTATAGCAGGAGATGTTAGCAATAGCACATGCACCTCCTTGTTGGTCTAGAAGGCAGTCTAAGGCAATGAAATTATCAAGCACTTCTTTGATTAGAGAGTTTAATGATTTTTGCCGGGCCTGAAGGTCTTGGGCTATGAATTCAGCAATGTCACTCAAGGTGGCAGAAAGATTGTGTATCATGTGTTCAATTAGCACTTACTCTCAGTCAGAGCAATGACGACCCTCCAAAAGAGGCTAATCCAGAATCATGGCCTTCCCCAGGCAAATCATATTTTGCTCAGGATAATAAATTGAAGGGGGCAGTCCAATGAGATTTCTCGGATTGTTTTGAATTTTCAATGGGACAGTTAGAAACCTGAGGATGCAATGTCCCATCACTGTCTGTACAATGAGTGGTCCAACTGGTGGAGATTTTGTTTCTTCCACAAAAGAAGATAAACCCTGCGGGGTAGACACAGCCCACCTGTAGAGAGCCATTGGTTATCTCGGGGATGAAAGCAGAAAGATGACGGAGCCATTTGCCAGTTTAATTTTATCAGGAGTTGTGGCATCTCAACAGTTGTCCAGGGGAGTGTAGAAGAAGTGTGCAAAGCCAATGGCTGTGCTGCTATCTTTGTCATGGGGCTTAAATGAATGATGCCTTGATGGTAGTACAAATGTAAGGCTGGGGAAATCAGCAGCCTGTGTAGCAATCTGGACTTGGTAAAGAGAGGAGAGGGAGACAGGGGTCAAATGGCAGACCTAGCAGTCAGTTAGGTTCCATGTTGCTGCAGTTGACTGCATCTGTCAGATGAAGAAGTTCCTTCCCATGTAGTCACTGGGCCCAAGCCGTAGAAAACAGGAGAAGGGAGTAGTAACTTAATTCTGACAGTGTGGTTATGCAACCACCTCCCACTGGAAGACACGTTTCTCAACCTATTTGCAGTAATTGATATTTTCCTTCTAAGGACACCCAGTCTATCTGTCCCTTGCCTTTAGCTATAACCTCACACCTTTCCCATTGATCTGTGTGCCATACTGATGTTTTCTGGCCTACTTTGACCTCTTCTTGATAGGTAGGAGTTGTCTGGATTCCTCAAAAGTATCCTGTGACTGTTGGCAAGGGGACTGCTGTTCCTAACAGGTAAGTATCACCCACTAACATCCAGTATGTGTGTTAGTCCCAGTGGGTCCAGCCCACTAGATTGTCACCGCATGTATCTTAAGCACTTCTAGGCCCACTTCCATGATCCCACCCCTCTATCTGGCAACCTTAACTTGCTGCTGTCCTGGAAATCATGTGATGTAACGGGTTAAACAGCAAGAAGGCCTCTTGACAGCGGCTGAAAAGGAGAGTCACAAGTGATGTGTCCTTGTTGCCCATTTCAGGGCCAATCCTCATTTTGATGGGTCTAAGGGTGGACAAACAGCAAAACCTGGATACCCAAACTCTCATCCCCTCCCTGTACAGAAGTTGGATAAAGTCATGTTTCCTTTCTGGGGAACTTCTGACTTCAGCTTCCAGAGGACCCGAGTAAGGCAGACAGTCCATACAATAAGAGAGTTGTCAGGGTGTAGATGCTGAAGCTCCTTCTTTAGGCATGCATTAAAGTACTCCACAACGTCAACTTCCTGTGGATAGTGGACAATATGGAAAGTCCATCTAATACCATTAGTCTGGGCAATTGTTGAGTGGATTGTGCAAAAAAGTGGGATACTTGGACAGAGGAGATATTGTCTGAGTACCCGAAGGGATAGCAGAGCCACTCTTCCAAGCTATCCCATGTATGTACCATATCTGCATGATGAACTGGAAAGGTAAGGCCATAGCCTGAATAGGTGTCTACTGTGATCAAGACATAGGACATACCATAGAACATACCTGGGAAAGGGCCAATATAATCTACTTGCCATAAGTGACCTTGTGTGACCCCTCTGGGAATAACCCCTAAATGCCTTTCTCAGGCTCTAGCTTGCAGTTGACATCTCTCTCATTGGTAAATGGCAGACTGGACCTCTCTTAACAAGAAACGTACTGCATGTTCCTGGGTCCATAATTTCATAGTGTCAGAAATTCTACATCTAGTTCGGAGGTAGATCCACCCAGCAGTAGAAGCAGTTATGGGAGGCTGTTTCACAGACGTCAACAAGGGTGAGTTCACTGTCCTCATCCTCTAGGCAGGTGTCATCCTCTGCCCCCTCCCAGTAGGATCTCTGGACTCACTGGAGGAGAAAAGCAACTCAGTGCATTATTTATTGGCTAGGTCATTCCAATGGTGTTCTTCATCATAGAGGCCCTCGACATGTGCATCAACATGGATAACATAGATGGTGCCTTTCCACACAATACCTCCACAATCATATTCCCTCCATGAATTAAGCCATTGGTGATGGTCCATGGATCAGTAAACAGGTACACGGGGGTGATTAGGTCTGAGTGTACCAGGGCTAAGAGGACTGCTTGTAGTTTGTTCCATTGGACATTACGTGGTCCTCCCAAGACAAAGGAAACAGCAGCTACTGCCCCATGGATACTAGAGAGCTTCAGCTTTGCCAATCCATCAATGAACAAGCACTGGACATCTGTTGGGGCTTCTTTGAGTCAAGGTCCTCAAGACGCCAGTACAAGGAGGAAAAGGCCCTCATCTGGTGTTGCCAGGAGTCATTGTTGAATGAGACATCCACCACCTGCTTATGCAAGCATGTCCCTCCCTGGGGGCCCAAACAAGCTCAATCCTGAATATACCACTTCCATTTGATGACACTTTATTGTTGGGCACTACCTGGGTGAGTGTTTTGATTACCCAGGACCTGGAACATGATGGGAACTTCTGGTCTCAGGAGAACCTGGGAGGTCTCGGTAATCTTTTCTATTTCCATCAAAGATCAATAGCATGTAGTAAGTTGTATCTTAAATGAGGAGGAGCACTAAGCTGTGTCTGGGAATTTCTTAGTCAAAAACCCCAAGGGTCTGTGCATTCCTGTTGTTCCATCCTTTTGCCAGAGGGACCAGTTAGCATGGTACAGGTAGAAGAAACCTGTAGCTCAAAAGGAGATCAAGGCTCAACAGATCCTAGGGACAGGGCACTTGAAACAGCTGCTTTTACCTCTTGCAGAGTCTGTTCCTCTTTTGTTCTCCAACAGAAGTTACCTGCCTTCTGTGTAAGCCAATATGGTGGTGCCAAGAGGATGCCAAGATGAAGAATATGCTGTCACCATTACACCTATATCCTAATCAATTGGTGAGCCTACTTTGGTGGTAGGTGACTTTAAGGAGAGCAATTTGTCCCATAGTAGGTCAAGTATCCAGCACTTATGTTGCCAAAGAATGTGACCTACTAGGCCGGGCTTTGTATCTTGCAGGGATTTAAGGCCCAGCTGGACTGTTGAAGCCCAGTTAGCAATATGTGCAGTTTGCTCCTTGCTATGGCCCACCAATATGTCATCAATACAATGGAACACCTGGAGTTCTTTAGGCAGGAGTAGATTATTCAAATCCTGTCTTATCCATTGGTATATATAGTGGGGGAGTTTAAATACCCTTATGGCCAAAGAGTGAAGATATCCTGTAGGTCTTGTCACAGGAAAGTGAATTGGTTCTGGTCCTCCTCCTAGAGTGGGATGGAGAAAAAGGTGTTTACCAGGTCAACAACTGCATACCAAATGCTGGTGGAGGACATGATGGTTTCTGTGAGAGTCACAATGTCTGGGACAACAGGCACCAAAGTAGGCACTTCTGCATTCAAGTGCTGATAGTCTTTAGTCAACTGCCATGCTCCACTCACCTTTTTTTCAGTGGCCACACCACGCTATAATAGGCAGAGATGGTGTAGTTCCACTATAGACTGAAGGTTCTTTATGAATTCAGTAATTTCCTTTTCCCCACCAGGAAGGTGATATTGCTGCTGTAAGACAATGCAACAAGGAGATGGACATGGGTCCAACTGTGATGGGCAGAATTTGCAGAGGCAGGGGAGTGTCTACCTGTAACCATTGCTGAAATGTGCAATAGTACAGTATGTCAATCACAATAATGCATTCCCTGGTGGGCAGGCAAGGGGCCAAAGGGGCCAACCTACAGGTTAGTGGTAACCTCCCATCCCCATAGCCATATGAAATGCTCAAAACCCCTCAGTGCTATTTGTTGCCCCCTCCCCTCTATGTGTCCCAGAATGATGGTGACCTGGGTGCACAACACTAGGGTATATGACCATTGGTCCCTGGGGGGTGGTTGGGACTCTTGTCACTACCCCTAAGCCCTTTTCAACTTAGTCAAGTCTAGGTAAAGAGGACTCATCAGTCAGGACTGAAGGGAGAGTCGGGATCCTCCTGCTCTTCTGACAATTGCAGAGAATAAGGGTGGACAGGGGCAAATTGTCCCTTTCAAGCTCATGGCCCTCCTTCTAATTTATATTTTTTCCAATGTTCTCCACCAGAGTTCCCTTCAGTGGTGTCCTTCAGGACCCCTTGCTCTAAGTAGCCACACAAATATAGCTTGGTGATTGGGGACCCCAAAAAGAAGGAGTGGTAACTGGGTTAGCAGGGAAATGCTTACCTCCTGCCAGTCTGGGTCCTTGGTCAGTCATCATGGTAGTCACTTCCCAGTATGGCAGACCTTGCCCCAAGTAGAGAAGATATGATAAACTCATTCAGTCATATCTCCCAGAGGAAGCCCTAGGGTCAGGAGGAGAATTAGCTTGTTTCCCCATTCAGGGGGCCCATTTCTAATAACATCATCAAGGTCCTTCTATGAAATAGGACTCTGTTCAGGGGCTAAATTCCTCCAGTGGAGGTGTAGCATCCATGTGTCAACACTCATTTGTCACAGCATTACCATGGCTTCTTCCTTGTTGCCCCAAAGCTTAACTGGACTTCAGGGGAGGCCACCCAGAGTGCAATATGCTCATCTGACTCCCTGAAGGATCCCGTCAAACAGAGGCTGTAGCTTTGGAGTGGTAGTATTTTACACTATCAGCTGCTCCTTCCCCACCCCCTGCCCTGCCTACTCCTCTCTTAACTCCAACTGACTAACAGTGTTTTGGAGTATGCGGTTAGATGTGAGATGGCCAAGACTCCTCCATTCAGCATGGTTGATCATCGTCAAGTCAAGACAGCAAAGAGAGGAGATCCTTTCCAGGCTTCTGTCAAAACCTATCTTTCATATCCTGTTTCTCCTCCATGAAAGCTTGTACTTTCATTTTCACCTCCAGATGTATGGACCATTATGTGAAGATAGTGTAAGCAAGTGATTGTATACTTCAGATGGTTTATATGTTGTGTGAATATATATCAATAAAATTGCATTAAAAATAATACATAGTACTGTACAACACAGTGAACCCTATTGTAAATGATGGTCTACAGTTAATAGTACAATTATAAAAACGTTCTTTCATGAATTGACAAATGCACCATATTAATGCAAGATGTTGACAATAGGGCTGTATATGGGAACTCTGTATTTTACTCATGGTTTTCTTTAAATCCACAACTTCTCTAATTAAAAAAAATAAAACTAACCCTGGTGGGCTTTGGGGAACATCTCAGGATTAGAGGTTGAGAAGTGGTATAAGAGTCCCTCAATTTATGGTTGCAGTGTCAAAGATATAATTATTTGAATATAAAAACACAATTTTATATCAGACATAAAGTTGGTGAAGCCAGACATATTAGTTATTTAGACTACTTTCCCCACACTCTTCCTTAAATTGCAACAATTTATAGTCCTGATGTCTGTCTTTGATGATGATTATAGGTTTTCCTTATCACTAAGTTCATCCTTCTTTGCCTGCAGGAGGGAAAAGAAAAGGAAACCTTGAGTATTATTTTTAAGGCTTACTTGAACAAACATGGTGTTTTCTGCCTTCAAAATGGCATCCTAAGTACATTCTAAACTGAGCCTGACACTCAGGTAATCTCTTAGAAGCTCACTAGGCCTATTACAAAGGAATTCTGCTTTATCATAGAAGATATTTTTGCCAGAGGGAAGAAATCTGTGCCATTTGGCTTCAAAGTCAACTTACTTCCACTTCACTAGTTCTAATTCTTAGTATATTGCTGCCTTTAGCAAAATAGCTTTAGCAAGAAATAAGGAAATTCAATGAAGAACCAAACCATCAAGGACAATGAAAATAACCTTTTGAGTTATTTTCCCTCTGAATAAAAATAGAAACTTTATCAGGTTGTTCTCAAATCAGTTTGCACTCAGCTAGTTAATAGCATGAGAGAGACATGATGAAGCTCATCTCTGTAATATATTTTTGTTTCTTATTTCATGTGTAAGTATTTTTCTGTTTAAACTGGAGTGTATTTTCTCTGAATCTTGTCACATCATTAACATAAAACACAATATGGGAGAGATGCTTTACTTTTAAAGATAATAACACTGAAGTTTTCAGTGTTATTCTTAGACCAAACATGATGAAAAGTGTTTCTCATCTTTCATTAAGCAAAGGGATAGAGGGCTTGGGAAACTGGTTAGGCAAATGGAAGACGTTATGGATTGAATCATGTCTCCCACAAAGACATATTCATTCCTAACCTCCAGTCCTGTGTATGTGAATTCATTTGTAAATGGGATCTCTAAAGATCCCATTAAGATGAGGCCAAACTAAGCCAGGGACTTAATCAAATATAACTGGAGTCCTTATTAGTAGAGGAAATTTGGGCACAGGATTAGGAGTAGCTGGTGACAGAAAGAGACAAATGACCATGTGATAAGGCAGAGACTGAGTTATATGGATTTGCCAGCAAGCTGCTCCCAGAATGCTATAGACATTAAAGAAAGCACGATCCTATCAACACATTGATTTTGGACTTCTACCCTCCAAAACTGGGAGAAAATAAATTCCTATTGTTTAAGCCAACTAGTTTGTGGAACTTTGTAACAGCAGCGCTGGCAAACTAAGACAGAAACCGTTAAGCAGAATCAAATGGGGTATACATCCACCTTTCTTCCTATTTCATAAACTCTGGGTATTGTCCCTGTTTTACATGTGTTGATATTTCCACTTTAAAAAAACATCTTCAACTCATATATCCATCAGTTCAACCAGAAGAGATAAATATTACAGCCACCTAACATAGGAAAGCGTTCTCAAGCACGGTAGGTCAAATGACACTGAGTATCTTCAATTTAAATAATTTTATATTGCCAATCAAGGCTGACTAAACTATCAAACAGACTACAATTTTTTGAAAGGGCAGATATTGTTATTCAGGTGCACTTTTAAGAGGAAAAAAAAGGTACTGGGAAGAAGAATTACCAGGAAGAACTGAAGAAATAAAAGTTCCTATTTTAGGCAGTTAAATAATAAACTGCTTGAGCAAAAATGTGAAATATTTTACATCAACTGGAGAATTGTGTTTATTAAAATGATCTGTCAATAGAAACAAAGCAAAGTTTAGGTGATGAATAGCTAGCAGCTGCACCTTTGCTGCACAGCAAGGAATTTATAATGAGCTTTAGGTACTGTTCTTCTTTTCTTTACACATTCTTGGTAAATAAACACAAGGTTTGGAGAATCTTCAAGATCATGCTTTGCAGTGGATTACATTCTCTTTTTAAAATATTGTGGAATATTTATATTCTATAAAGAAATTTCTAGGGTAAAGCTAAAATGCTTTGCTTTTAGCTATAGTTACCTCTTGACCACCTGTCCCTCAATCCTTCCAAATTTTGTAGCTAGAGTCACTTAACTTCATGAATAAGCCCCTCTCAAAGTTCTGGACCAAAGTCTGACTCTAGTCAAGTCTACCCATATGCCAATTTTACATAAACAGCAAGTCTTATTTGTCCAAGCATATTCGTTCCAAAAACTGGTGCCTCTTCTTTTGAAAGCCTCTCAACCAAAGATGATCAGAAACACAACTATAATCCAACAGGTAAAGGTTTATCAGTTTTCTGAGCAAAAAAAGAACACATACCAGAGCAACTGCTGGGGCAAACATGGAAAGGAAGATGAGGAACAAAGGGCTCTCTTATGGGGTCTTAGCTTGTGCTACCTGATTATAAGCAGGGAACAGGGAAGTGGGGGCACTTTTTGAATTGAACGCATTCAAGAAGAGAAGTTACTCAGCTGGGTGTTCCAATAACCTTTGTTCAAGAGGTGGGAGAAATGAAACAGGATGTCACTGGTAAGGAATTAACAATCACCAACCATGATGAAGAAAGGATCATTAGTAATTTTTCAGTTGTGGTGTGGCCTTTCAATGTCACAACTTATTCCAGATCCAAAGAAATCCATGTTAAAACTTTCAGGTTCTTATTTTATTACACTGGATCCCAGTATCATACTTCTTTTGGTTTCCTATTCAGTTGCACTGCTCTTCTGATCATTTCTAAATTCCAGGCATATGCCCCTGAATATCCTTCAACTGGGATTGCAATAATTTTTTTTTTTTTTACTTTTTTTTAACTTTTTATTTTCAGATAATTTCAAACTTATGGGACAGTGGATTGCAATGATTTTGAACTCATCTTCCTCAAGCTAATGGGATTATTGGCCTTTGATGACAAATTATGTTACCTGTTAAGACTCTGCCTGTTTTAGCTTCATGTCACTTTACTTGTCTAAATTTCCTTCCTTGCTTGCGTCAGGAACTTTTCTGATTTTTGTATTCATCTTTTGGTTCTGTTTGGGTACTCAGACTAATCAACAACTGGAGCCCAAGAGAAACAGCAAGCAAACAAACAAAAAGTTTAAAAATGTGGTCCAAAATACAAATATTTCCAAATATCTAGATGTCTGGCAATTGAAGACACATTCTATGAGTAATACCAATGAATATTTTATTGTTTTTATTGTTATTACTTCACATAAAAAAAATCAGAACTAAGCACAATAAATAATCAGAAGAAAAAAAGGAAGTGTTTTTTCTTTGTTTCAAAAACTGACTTGACTTTCAAGCCTTGCTATGGTTAAAGCAAATGTGATCCTGGAAAAAATTACTTAACCTCCTTGTGCCTTGGTTTCCTTCCTTTGTAAAAAGAAACAATAATAGTTCTACCTCATAAGATAGTTGATATATAAAGCGCATAACATAGCCCATAGCAACTTGCCGTTTTTTTTTTAATTTAACATAGGCATTTTCTGAGGATGGTGTCACTGGAGGAAAGAATAACCGAGACCAGCAATAAAATCATTATCGGGATCTTTCTGGAAACCATGCTTTTAAAGTTTTATTCTTTATCCTTAAATGGTTTTTAGCTTAATGCCATTTGAATGGGAATATATGATGACAAGAATGGGAATAATTCAATAACGTAATTTCTGAGATAATATAACAAGGTCTCCTGATGTGAGTAACAGTGATGCTGTAGTGCTAACACAATTCTTAAGTGCCATTGTTAGTTATGCCATTGTTTTAAATCATTTAAGATTTTGCAAGTTACATGTGCCTGGAGGTCTTAAAGTAAGTGCACATTATAAATCAAAGGAATAATAATAATGGCCTTAGACATTTTCAACAAATAAAACATAACAATTAAATTATCTTAGTAAGTTTTAGAGCAAATACTTATATATATAAATGTGTATTTTGCCTCACTTAAATTTTTATTTTAACCCAATATTTTAAATTATTCACTCTTGCTTAATGTATTATATAAAAATACTGGAAGATTTTGCCCATCCAACAGAGCAGTGGTTTAAATCAGACTGTTTCCATCAACCTTGTTTTTTTTTTTTTACTCAAATATTGCACTGGTATAAACATGTAAAGCATCGCTTTCTCAGATGGACACTGTGACAGTTTTCTAAGCCTTGCTTAGCTAGTCCTCAGCATGACTGAACTCCTTCATCATTGCCTTAAATTTGTTTACACGATTTCATTTTCTTATCAGCCAATTCAACACAGTCCCCCAGCATCAGAACAGAAGCCTTCTATTGTAGTCTTTACCTTTATCGAACTCCAGCAAGCATTCTCCACCTAAACATTCTTTAAAATTAACTTTAAATCTCTGCCTGAGGGAATTGGTTTTTTGCTTTCCAATTTTCCACTTCTGTGGTCTTCTCTTTGCTTCAACATATTCAGAAATGTGTGCAGTTGATAGGAACATATTTGGAAAGGGAGTGCCAAGGAGTGCAACTTGCCTCTATTTTTCCAGGTGGCTGCTCTGGTTTCATGTGGTGTGTGGTCTGTTGTGGTGGTATCTGCCTAACGAGGCAGTGGCAGTTGGCTAATGTTTTAGGTATCTTAGTCTCTCCTTTTATTTTTAATACTAAGGCAGATTGCCAGAGAAATGAAATTTAAATAACAGTCCCCAAAACTCCCCGACATAGATTACATAAAAGACACTTGCTAAAGTAACTCATATCTTGGCAACTTAATATCTTGCAGTAATGAGAAAATTTGAAGTCATTCCTAGTGACAATAGATCATACACCTCCATCCTTAACAGGAGCACAAGATAAAATGGAAAAAAAAAAAAAAAAAAAACAATAGCAATTAATATAGGAAACAGCTATGAAAATAAAACATCCAAGAAGGTATGCTAAATCAAAGATTTAAACAGCTTAAAATAGTAATGCTAAAAAAGGGAAGCAATTTTAGGTATTGCAAAAATCCTTTAAAAAATTACAGTTCAGCAATCTTCAAACCCAACTTCATTCCAGGCAAAGCCTTATGGCACCCGGTGAGCATATATATGGTCACTAAGACAAATGAAACTGAACCTTAAAAATCGGATTTGAAAATTGCTTCTTCTGGGTTGGCATTTCCCAGTAGGTATCTCAGTGTATGCATCTTTGAAAACAGTTGTTCACATTTAGAGTTGATTTTATCAATTTGCAAGTAGTGATCAGATTCAGAGATCAATTTATACATAAACATGATCAAAAGAGACTGAATATTACATTATCAATCTATTAATTGTATTCAGGCATGTGGAGAGGGCAATCCTTTTCCATTTTTTTCACTCTTATTATTAATTAAGAAAATTTAGTAAACCAATAGTAGAAAAACAAAAATCAATCAAATTGCTCCACCCAGAGATAACCACTGTTAGTTTTTTGTAGTGAATCTTCCCAGACTTTTAATGCATGTTTTTCCATAATATCTTTCACAACGGAAAGAAAAAATACCCTATTTGCATGCTATTTTACAACTTAGAGTTCTTCATTTAATAATATACAAAAATTTCTTTCATATAATTAAATGTACTTCTAAAACAAAATTTTATATGGCTCTTGAATATTCCATTCTTTATGTGATTTTGGAATTTAAGTTGATAACTCAACAGCTAATTTGAACCTCACTCAGAACCTCAAAATTCACTGACATGAAAATTTTAATGTTACAACTAAAGAAAACTGTGTCTCCTTAGGATTTTAGCCACATTCAAGATTCTCCCCGACTTCTTTCTCCTTTCTGAGGAGTCTGTGACTGGGAGCAGTTTATACATGGTGGGTGAATAGGTGTTGGAGGCAAGTGAAGTACAGAAACAGATTCTTGTAGAATGTACTCCTTTAAAACTTGCTATTCATACCATCTGCCTTGAAAATATGCAATAGTGTCCAGTGACAGAGAAAGGAATTTCTTTAAATTTAAAAGCTATAGAATGTACCATTATTTAAAATTTTTGCCTCTCTAACAAAAACTGTCTTTTTTTCTGTATGCTTCTTCCATATCTATTTACCCAATATTAAGGCTGTTGGATATTTATGATACAATAAAATGCTGCAATGTTTTAGGTAAATCAAAAAGATGATGGGAATGTTTTAAGTGGTAATGCCAAATTAACAAACATGCAAAGGTTTAAGTAATCTTATTACTTGTCTTCCTTTTGACACGGTATTTCTCAAAGAGTTGAAAAAAGGGATATTTGTTCCAAAAAGGAATTAGGTTATAATAGGTAAGTGGTGTGTTCCGGTTTGCTAACGCTGCCCTTTCGCAACACACCAGAAATGGATTGACTCTTATAAAGGAGGTTTATTTGGTAACAAAGTTACAGTCCAAAGGCCATAAAGTGTCCAAGGTAAGGCATCAATAAAGGGTACCTTCACTGGAGAAAGGCCATTGGCATCCAGAAAACCTCTGTTAGCTGGGAAGGCACGTGGCTGGTGTCTGCTTGTGTTTCAAAATGGCGTTCTCCAAAGTGTTGCGCTTGTGTTTTGTCCTCTCTTAGCCGTAACTGCTTTGAAGTCCTTCTGTTTGTGAGCCCCTTTATAAGACTCCAGTGAACTAATCAAGGCCCATGGGGGACCACACCTCCATGGAAACATTCAATCAGAGGTCACACCCCAGCCAAAGGTGTCACTCACAGTTGGGTGGATCGCATCTCCATGGAAACAACCTAATCCCAACATCCCACAAGACTAGATTAAAAAATATGGCTTTTTCTGGGGGACATAATATATACACACCAGCACATGGTGGAAAAAGGGTTCTGTAGTATTTTCTCTTAGATATTTATTATATTGTGGCTTCTCATTATGTTTTTTAAAATTATTTTATTAGAAAATTTGTAAATTTACAGAAAAATAATGCAGAAAATAATGCAGAGTTTCCATATACCTCACCTAACACCCAGTTTTCCCTGTTACTAACACTTTGCAGGAGTATTGTATCATTGTTACAACTGATGAAACAATATTATTATAATTATACTGTTAACTATACTCCATACTTACATTAGGGTTCAACATTTGTTTTGTACAAATAGTGTTTTGTATAATACTAAATATATTGGGTTTAAAAAATTGATTTTAGTAATAACATATATAAAATCAATAATTTCCCCTTTTAACCATATTCTAATATAAAATTTAATTAAGCATTAACTCCCACTCTCTACTCCCATCCCAGCCTCTAGTCATCTATGATGTAGTTTCTGACTGTTTGAATTTGCTTATTCTGATTATTTCATACCAGTGAGATCATACAATATTTGTCCTTTCATGTCTGGCTTATTTCAATCACCATGACGTTGTCAAGATTCATCCATGTTGTTACGTGTATCATAACTTCATTCCTTTACATGGCTGAATAATATTCTATTCTATGTATACCATATTTTATCTATCCACTAGTTAATGGATACTTGAGTTGCTACCATCCTTTGGGAATTGTGAATAGTGCCTCTATGAACAACATTGTGCAAATATCTATTCAAGCCCATGCTTTCAATTCTTTTGGATATATACTAGAAGTAGGATTGCCAAGTCATATGCTAATTCTGTACTTAACTTTCTGAGAAAACACCAAACATTTTTCCATAGCAGCTGTACCATTTTAGACTCCCACCAACAATGAACAATTGTTTCTATATCTCCATGTATTCTCTTATTTTCCAATTTTTATTAGTAGACTTTCCACTGGGTGTGCAATGGTATCTCATTATGGTTTTGACTTTCATTTCCCTAATGGCTAATTATGCTGAGCATTCTTTCATTTGCTTACTGGCCATGTGCATATCTTTTAGAGAAATTTTTGTTCAAGTTCTTTGCCCATTTTATATTGGGTGGTTTGTTTTTTTGTTCTTGAGTTGTAGGATTTCTTTATGGATTCTGGATATTAAACACTTACAGATATATAGTTTGCAAATATTTTCTCCCATTCTGTATGTTGTAATTTTAAGTTCACGGTGAAGTCCTTTGTTCGAGAAAAGGTTTTAATGTTGATGAGGTCACCTTTATCTTTTATTGTTGTTGTTGCTCTTTTTTTTTTTTTTTTTTGTAAAGTTTTTTTGAAACCATTGCCTAACACAATGTATTGATGATGCTTTCTTACATTTTCTTCTAGGAGTTTTATATTTGTGGTTCTTATATTTAAGTCTTTGATCCATTTTGAGTTAATTTTTGTGTGTGATGTGAGGTAGTGGTCCAGCTTCCCTCTTTGGCACATGGATATTCAGTTTTCCCACCACCAATTGTTGAAGAAGCTATTCTTTCCCTATTAAGTAGACTTGGTACACTTTTCAAAAGTCACTTGGCCATAAATGTGAGTGTTTATTTCTGAACTCTCAATTCAGTTCCATTGCCCTATATGGCTGTCCTTGGGTCAGTTCCATGCTGTTTTTATTACTGTAGTTTTAATAGTTTTTAAAATCAGGAAATGTAAGACCTCCAACATTATTCTTCTTTATCAAAATGGTTTTGGCTATTTGATGTCCCTTACAATTACATACAAATTTGATGATTGGCTTTTTCATTCTTTCAAAGAAGGCTACTGGAATTTTGATTAGGATTGCAGTTGAATTTGTAAATCATTTTGGGCAGAATTAACATCTTAACAATATTTAGTCTTCCAAACCATGAATACAGAATGTCCTTCCATTTATTTTGGTCTTTGATTTCTTTCACAATGTTTTGTAGTTTTCCACGTTTGGGTCCATTATATCCTTGATTAAACTTATTCCAAGATATTTAATTCTTCAAATGCTTTAGTAAATGGAATTTTTTCTTGATTTCCTCTTCAGATTGTTCATTACTATTGCCAAGATACACTACTGATTTTTATATGCTTGTTTTGTACCCTGCCACCTTGCTGAATTCATTTATTAGTTCCAGAAACTTTGGTGTGGATTGTTCAGTATTAACTAGATATAAGATCATGTGTCAACTGCAAATAGGGAAAGTTTTACTTCCTTTCCAATTTGGATGCCTTTTGTTTCTTTTTATTACTGAATTGCTCATGCTAGAACTTCCAGTAAAATGTTGAATAACAGTGGTAACAGTGGGCATCTTTGCCCTGTTTCTGATCTCAGAGGGTAAGCTTTCAGTCTTTCACCATTAAGTATTGTTCTAGTTTGCTAATGCTGCCGGAATGCAAAACACCAGAGATGGATTGGCTTTTATAAAAGGGGGTTTATTTGATTACACAGTTACAGTCTTAAGGCCATAAAGTGTCCAAGGTAACACATCAGCAATCGGGTACCTTCAATGGAGGATGGCCAATGGTATCCGGAAAACCTCTGTTAGCTGGGAAGGCATGTGGCTGGCGTCTGCTCCAAAGTTCTGGTTTCAAAATGGCTTTTTCCCAGAATGTTCCTCTCTAGGCTGCAGTTCCTCAAAAATGTCACTCTTAGTTGCACTTGGGATATTTGTTCTCTCCTAGCTTCTCTGAAGCAAGAGTCTGCTTTCAAAGATCATCTCCAAAATGTCTCTGTAAGCTGAAGCTCCTCTCTCAGTTCTGGTGCATTCTTCAAAGTGTCCCTCTTGGCTGTATCAGCTTGCTTCTTCTGTCTGAGCTCACATACTGCTCCAGTAATCAAGACCCACCCTGAATGGGTGGGGCCATGCCTCCATGGAAATTATCTCATCAGAGTTATCGCCTACAGTTGGGTGGGTCACATCTCCATGGAAATTCTCAAAGGATTCCAATCTAATCAGCACTAAAACATCTGCCACACAAGATTGCATCCAAGTACATGGCTTTTTCTGGGGGACATAATACCTTCAAATGGCACAAGTATGATGTTAGTTGTGGATTTCCATATATGGCCTTTAGCATGCCGAGGAAGTTTCCTTTTATTCCTAGTTTTAGGATTGTGTTTATCAAAAAGAAGTGTGGATTTTTAAAAAGATTTTTTCTATATCAATTAAAATAATCAAGTAGTTTTTTTTTCCCCCTCTTATGTTGAAACAACTTTGGATAGCTGAGATAAATCCCACTCAATCATGGTATATCATTCTTTTAATGTGCTGTTAAATTTGGTTTGACAGTATTGTGATTTTTTGGGTCTATATTCATAAGGGATACTGGTCTATAATTTTCTATTCTTGTGGTATCTTTATTGGTTTTCATACCAGTGTGATGCTGACCTCAGAATGAGTTAGGAAGAATTCCCTCATCTTCAACTTTTTGGAAGAATTTCAGCAGGATTGTTGTTATCTCTTCTTGTATTGTTTGGTAAAATTCTGATTCAGTCTCTATTTGTTCTTGGTCTGTTGAGTAATCTATTTCTTCTTATATCATTGTAGGTAGTTCATGTGTTTCTATGCATTTGTCCATTTCATCTAGGTTATCTAATTTGTTGGTGTAAAGCTGTTCGCAGTATCCTAGAATACTTTTCTTTCTGGGTCATGCTTTTTTATCCATTCTGCCAGTCTCTGCCTTTTCTCTGGAGAATTTAATCCATTTACATTTAAATTAACTACTGATAATTCAGGAGTTTCTTCATCAATTATGCTATTTGAGCTTTGTAAGACATATACCCCTTTTGTCCTTCAATTCTGCTATTGCCTATTTTCATATTTATTTTATTTTTGTGTGTGTGTTGTATCATTTTGAGTTCTTTCTCATTTGTTTATGTGTATATTTCTCATATATTTTATTTGTGGTTACCATGGGGCTAAAATTTAACATTCTAAATCTATAACAATCATTTCTTTTTGGTACCAACTTAACTTCAATAGCAAACACATGCATTGTCCCTATTTTCTCTCTCCATCTTCTTGCTGTACTTACTACATACCTAACTTTTGAAAGACACATATCATCAAATATTAAATTCTTGGTAGGCAATTGTTTTCTTTCAGCACTTTAAATCTTTCAGCTCAGTGCCTTCTTGTCTGTATGGTTTCTAATGAGAAATATTCACCTAATCTTGTTGAGACTCCCTTGTACATAACATGTTACTTTTCTCTTGTAGTTTTCAGAAAACTTTTCTTGTCCTGGGCATTTGAGAGTTTGACTACAATGTCTGGGCATTTTCTACTTGAGATTATCCTGTTTGGGGTTTGATAGGATGCTTGAATGTGTGTATTCATGTCTTTTTTTATTGAGGCATTTTTTGCCATTAATTTTTTACTATACCTTCTGTCCCTTTCTCTTTCTTCTCCTTCTGAGACTCCCATTATATGTATATGCTTAGTATTGTCTTAAAAATTTCTAAAGTTCTTTTCACTTTTTTTCATTCCTTTTTCTTTCTGCTACTATGCCTGAATCATTTCAATTGTCTTGTCTTCAAGTTTACTGATTCTTTCTTCTGCAAGCTCCAGTCTGCTGTTGAAACCATTAGGGAATTTTTCATTACAATTATTGTAGTTTTCAACTCCAGTACTTCTGCTTGGTTTCTTTTTAAAATCTCTATTTCTTTATTGAAGCAGTTGTTATTTCATCATTTTCCTGACATCCTTTACTTCTCTCTGTGTGTTTTATTTTATCTCCTTGAGCACACTGAGAATCATTTTTTTTTTTAAATTTGCCCAGCATGTCCCAAATCTAGTATTTCTAGATTTTTATCTTTTTCCTTTGGATCATCCACCATTTCCTCTTTCTTTGTTTGTCTTATAAACTTTTGTTACACACTGTACATTTTAATATTTTAGTCTTTACTCTGAAATAGAGTCCCTGTGTTCTCTGTTCCTTAACTTTGCCTCTAAATAGTGATATGACAGAGATTTCCCTGAGTGTCAGGATCTAACAATCAAACAAAACAAGGCAAACAACAACAAGAAACCATCTTTTGCCAATCTTTGCAAATTGGCTTGGCATTGACTTGTGCTCTCCTTCAGAGTTTAGCCCCTCCTATTAAGAAGATCAGCCTGATGTAAAAATTAAGTTCAGGTTCCTTTCTGTCTTTTCTGAGCCTTATCTTTCGTGGAATTGTGCTTGCTAAAGTCTGAGAAATTTCCCTATTAATATGCATTCCAATGCCTGGTCTACTTCCTCTGAAATAGATTTTCTTCCCCTTAGGGGTGCTCTAAAAGAGCTCTTGAAGAGGTAATCCTTTGTTTCAGGCTGCTTTAACTAATTGTTCCTTACACTGCTCTAGCTATGTGAAGAACTTCTACATATACGGAAAGTTCTGGGATGGCAAGCCCCAGACAAGTTTCCTGATTCAGTCACCAAATAAACTGATACCGAATAGACTGATACCATGATACAGGCACCCCAGTGTGTGCATAGGGTTTACTCCCTTCAGAACAAAGTCAGAGACCCACAATGGGAGTGTAGGCTGGCTTCACACCAGCAGAGGATGGGTGTGAGAGGGGCCAACAAGGGCACTGTGAGCTTCCATTACCAGTTTTAAAGCTGTGTTTTCTTGATTCAGCACTTGCCCTGTTACTGCAACCCTTGAACTGCTTTTGGAGTTTTGAGGAAAATGGCTCTGCCAGTTTTTGCTAGTTTTCAAAGACCCTATGAGGTATAGCACCCTGGAGCATCTTATGCTTCCATCTTGGTCCTACTCAAGATGTTTTAAATAATGAGTCTATATTTTAGATTCCTTCAAAATGAGTCCAGCTTCCCCTGTTGATATCTGAACTCAATTTCTCAGTCTCCCTTGCAGATAGAATGGTAGCACTTATCTGGGTTCTTCCAGTTAAATATATTTCCATAATAAGTTTTAAAAGGGAACAGGATGAAATTACACAGAATTAACATTTGAAGAGCTTGGCAAAGGAGATGTCCATCTTTGTTAGAAAGAATTTCTGACATCCAGTCCCAATTCTCACTGGTATCACCAGAAGTGGCAACAATTTTGTTCTCTAAGACCATCACCTGTGCTATACTTTTGGGAAATTTTCTGAGTATGAAACTTCCAATTCAGCCTCTCAGTTATAATTGGAATGAATAGACTGCCTCACAGTTTTTAAATGACTACCTTATTGCTTAAATTAGCTACAGTGGCTTCTCTTATTTTGATGAAAAACTGACCAACAATACATCAAATAAATTTGGAAAATGCAGGGTTAAATTAAGCATGAAGTTTTCTTTACTAAAAACAAACTTGGGGTTCTTAGTGTGCATTATGAGCTTCCAAGAATACAGAATATATTTTTAACTTCAAATATTTTGTCTCCAGTATACTTACTTTGATGATAATAATGTAAGTCCTATGTTCCATGGAAGAGTTTTTGGGAAATGTTTCATATTTCTTCAATCTACTGGTCACAAGAAAGACAAAATAATCTTTCTAACATGAAAATCTTGATGCAATGACTTTTGATACTATCTACCCAGAATAGGCCAGACTTCTCAGGGTAAGGGCAGAGTCTTTCATAAAACTGCCCTCACTTCAAACACCAACTGCAAAGTTTGTGGATTCCCAGGACCTCCCTGATTTCTGACCAACTAGTTATAAATTCAGGTGTTTCCCGCATACCCTCAAGTTCAATAATTCCTTAGAACAATTCATAGAACTCAGGAAAGCACTACATCAGAACCACTAAAAGAGGAGAAATGTAGAGCAAGGCCTGGTGGGGTCTCCAAAGCAAAGCTTCCACATGGACACAGGACACATCATCCTCCCAGCGCATCAATGTGTATAATTAACCAGGGAATCTCACTTGAGTGTCAGTGTCCAGAGTTTCCACTGGGGTTTCATTATGTAGGTAGGATACATAATACAGAATCAATATCCTCATGGATGAACTTATCTACAGCCCCTCTCCTCTACCCAGGTTGTTGGGCTGATAGCATGTGGCTCCAAGCTCCAAACCTTTAATAGCAGGGTAGGTTTTTCTGGGCTGCTCAGCTCCACCCTAAGATTCCCAATGTAGTGACCACACCTTGGTTCATCTCATTAGCATAAACTATCAGGTGTGGTCCAAGAAGGGGAGTGGCCACCAGAAATCCCAAAAGCATTCGTATTACTGGGGAAAGTCCAAAGGTTTCAAAGTTACCTCCCAGGAGCTGAGGAAAAGACCAGAACTCTCTTCAGTCAAACTATTTACTATACACTTAACATGGTACTCCTCAAAATTTCTCCATAGTTTCCCATCGATCTATAAGACAAAAATCTAAACTCTTGGCAGGACACAAAATAGCCTTTCAACATCTAACTCCTGCTTCCTGATCAAATTCCATATCCTTCCCCGACCCTTCTACAGCTATTAGCTCCTATTTTAATCCCATAATATTGAACTGCTTCTAGATTCCAGAACGTCTTGTGTCCCTACATCTTCCTATCTTTGTATGTACTATTCCCTCTGACTCATACCCTCTTCTCTTGGGAGTTTAATTGACTTTTCACATTTATAACTGCCTGCTCAAATGATGCATTCTCTGTGGCACTGAAGTTGACTACCTAACGCAGATTTAGGTGCTTCTCTCCTTTTTACTACGTTTGGTACAAACACCATAAAGCAATTGTCTTATTTAGTTACAACTGTTTATTTGAAGTGTCCTTTTGCAGTCAGCTGTAGTTCTTTGAGGGCTGAGGCAGTGTCTTATTCCTTGTGTAATGTAGTTGACACAAAAAGGAGATATAGGTATATTTCTTTACAGAAATAAATTCTCTTACTTTGTTAGATGATGAGTTAGGCACCCAGAATTCAAAATGATGTGCAGACAAGTTTTTTACTTTTAGTCTAAGCTTTCTTCTTTTGAATTCCATCTTGGGTGGGGGATCAAAAGAGTCTTACCAACACTCAGCTCACCCCACCAGGTCCTTCATGAATGTGGCAGTACTTCATTCTTTCTCATCCTCTATTCCTTGTATCTTCAGGAATCTCTCCTTACTGCAAATTCCTTCTTTCTTCACCCCTCTCCCATGTATCTTTGAGTCCCGTAAAGAATTTTGCTCTCTGATTCCTGCCTGACCGTCCTGCCTCTTTTTCTCAAGCTTCATCCTTGGTTACCAAGCTTCCAATCCATATCTTCTTCAGATGAAATTGAGTTTTGTATCTCTGAGAGTAGAGAAAATATTGGGGGGAGGGAGATTGGAGAATTGTTAGGAGTAATATGTTCGTAGCATAACCACAGTATTTTTATGCAGAGATAGATTTTTCTTTTTCCTTTTTATCTCTGAATTTTTAAAGGCCTGCATCTTTTATTTTACCTTGATATACACTCAGAATGGCTGAGTATATTTATGCTCAAGAAGGAGGCAGTGATAGGTGATGAAGAAAATACTTTCTCCTGTCACATTTTCTTTCCCAAAGTCGAGCGGAGATGGCACATATTACTGTTAAAATAAAATTCGGTAGGCTGATTAGTAAGGGGGACTAGTCTTGGCCAATCCCTGATCGACAAACCCAAGTAACAAAATCAAAACTTAAGAGAAGATGCCTTTCCCATAAACATCGCCGTACCTTTCGTGTATAAGCCTGCCATACTAAGAAGTGGAAACATAACATCATCCTGTCAGAAATAAACACCCTAAGAAAGGGCTTTCCACTGGAAACAGTCCAAATAAAGCAGTGCAGTTTATAGATCCAATCAGAACATGTCCTCACTGGCTTCTGCCTTTGCCCTATGTAAGCTTCCCCCTCCAATCCCCCTGATGGAACCCCTTACCACTTTTTGTTTGGTGCTGCCCAATTTGGGAATCATTAGTTGACAAAATAAATTTTGACAAAATGTTTAAATTGCCTCAATTTACCTTTTACATTACATACATGTAAGGTCAGTATCTAATGAATCATCAAAAAATTAATGAATGAACGATAATCTTAATAAAAGTGTGCTGAGTGTATAATGACAGCAGGACCTAGTTGAGAAATGATTCTGGTAACTGGAAGTTGCCAAGTAGAAAGAAATAGTTTAGGCCACACCTCAAACTTTCGCTTGAAAAGGAATAGAACAGCATTTGGAAAGGGATACACTGTCAAAGATTTATTTTATTCGCTTGCTTTTTTTTTTTTTTTAGTTTGCATTGATTGTATTTTCCCTCCAATCCCACCCTATTTTTAACACCTTGAAATGTTGACATTCATTTGTTCTACCTCATGTAAAAACATATTTGTACCTTTGATTACAATTGTTGAGCACCCTAGGTTTCCTTGAATTACACAGTCCCAGTCTTTATCATTTGTCTTTTGTTCTGGTGTCCCACATGATCCCAGCCTTCCTCTTTCAACCATATTCACAGTCATCTTTGTTCAGTGTACTTACATTGCTGTGCTACTATCTCCCAAAATTGTTTTCCAAACCTCTCACTCCTGTCTTTTCCTTTCTGTCTGCAGTGCTTCCTTCAGTGTTTCCTGTAGAGCAGGTTTCTTGTTCACAAACTCTGTCATTGTCTGTTTGTCAGAGAGTATTTTAAGCTTTCCCTCATATCTGAAAGATAGTTTTGCTGGATACAGGATTCTTGGTTGGTGGTTTTTCTCTTCCAGTATCTTAAATATATCACCCCACTTCCTTCTTGCCTCCATGCTTTCTACTGAGAAATCTGCACATAGTCTTATCAAGCTTCCTTTGTATGTGATGGATCACTTCTCTCTTGCTGCTTTCAGGATTCTCTCTTTATCTTGGATGTTTGATAATCTGATTATTAAGTGTCTTGGTGTAGGCCTATTCAGATCTATTCTGTTTGGGGTATACTGTGCTTCCTGGATCCGTAATTTTATGACTTTCATAAGAGACGGGAAATTTTCATTGACTATTTCCTCTATTATTGCTTCTGCCCCTTTTCCCTTCTCTTCTCCTTCTGGGACACCAATGACACATAAATTCTTGCTTTTCGTTTGGTCTTTAAGTTCCCGGAGTTGTTGCTGGCATTTTTCCATTCTTTTCTCTATCTGTCTTTTGTGTGTAGGCTTTCAGTTGTCTTGTTCTCCAGTTCCTGAGTGTTTTCTTCTGCCTCTTGAGATCTGCTGTTGTGTGTTTCCTTTGTGTCTTTCATGTCTTGTGTCATGCCTTACATTTCCATAAATTCCGCCAGTTGGTTTTTTGAACTTTCAATTTCTACCTTATGTACGTCCTGTGTTTTCATTACATGGTTCATCTCTTTCGCCATATCTTCCCTAAACTTTTTGAATTGACTTATTATTAGTTGTTTCAATTCCTGCATCACAGTTGAAGTGCCATAACCTCATTTTTCTTGGTGTAGGTTTTAGTTTTCTGTTGTCTAGGCATGGTTTCCTTGGTTACCCCAATCAGGCTTCCCCAGACCAGAATGGGCTAAGGTCCCAGAAGGAAGAAATATTCAGTATCTGGTTTCCCTGAGGGTGTGTCTTAGAAAATTGGTACACCCTCTGATGCCTCTGGTCACTGTGCTTTTCTGCCCAGTAGGTGGTGCCTGTTAGCCTATAATTCTTGACTGGTATAAGGAGGTGTGGCTCTTTATCCCCAAGTTCTGAATGAAAGGCAGGTAGTAGAGCTGGGTCCCACCCCTTTCCTCTTAGAGAAGATAGACCCCCTACACAGAACTCATTAGCATTTCAATGGTCTCTCTCGGCCAGTGCTATACCTTTGTCTGGGTCACAGAACTGGGAACTGAAAATGCCTGAGGCTTTCTCCACTGAGTCAAAAAAGGAACAGAGAGTCCCCTTCAGAGCTAGTCCAAGGCAACCCTCTGGCTCTCCAAGATCAGTCCTCACCCAAAGCCTCTGTCTGCTTGTTGGGGATTCGTAAGTGAGCAGTTCACACTCACTAATTAAAACCCTGGTTGGATCTCCGCTGAGCTATATTCGCTTGCTGGGAGAGAGCTTCTCTCTGGCACCATGAGGCTTTGTAGCTCGGGCTGCGGGAGAGGGGTCTCCCAATTTGGATCCGCAGTTTTTACTTACAGATTTTATGCTGTGATCTCAGGTACTCCTCCCAATTTGGGTTGGTGTATGATGAGTGGACGGTCATGTTTGTCCCCCCTCAATTATTCCAGATTATTTACTAGTTATTTCTGTTTTTTTTCAGTTGTTCCAGGGGGACTACTTAGCTTCCACTCCTCTCTATGCTGCCATCTTAGATCCTCTCTTATTTGTTTGCTTTTATTTTTTAATAGGGGAGGGGCTTGAAAATGTCAAAATAAAGAAGAGAAGAAGTCCTTGGAGAGTAAAATGTTAAAGGTCAGACAGCACACAATTTATGAAGCCATGGCCCTAAGAAGGAAGAAGGAAATATAATCCTGAGAAATGAAAAAGGATTCACTTTGGATAAGAAAGAGGTTTCTGTCTTTGAAATGGGGGTGGATGGATATGAAGATAGATACAGAGGCAGTTAAGTTTATGGTATAAGATCAGTAAGTTAAAAAAAAAATGTTTCTGAGGATGTCTTTTTATTTTTACATGCATGTATGTTTTGTTTTTTTTTACATCTTGGTTTGCCAAGAGTGAAGAAAGTCTTGCTCAACATTTCATGGCATAGTATCAAAACTGATCCATGGAAGTGACCTCTGTTTGATTTATTCATTTAATCCTATCCCTATTTTCCCTTTTATTCATCTATCTTGTGCCAATAAGCATTTATTCTGATGTATTTTACATGCGCTACTTATCCATCAACTAATGTTTCTCGCTCACCTACTATATGCTAGGTGTTACTCTGTGTTCCTGTGTTACAATGTCCATGTATAGATGGGGTTTATGGGTATGTTCATGAACAAAATGGAAAAGCTGAGTCCCTGCCCTTATAGATTATGCATTCCAACATAGGAGAGAAAGAACAAAATTAAGTATGTTTCTTAATGTTCATAATTGCTATTGAGAAAAAGAAATTAGGAAATAAGAATGAGCAGTCCAGGAAAGGGGAGATTGGAGATCTAATTAGGGCAGTTAGGGAGTCTCACTAAGCAAGTGTTATTTGAACCAGGACCTGAATTCAGATCAAGTCTCTTCTCTGCTCAAAACTTTCAGCAGGCTTCCCACATCACCCAGAACAAAAGCAGAGGATCCTCAGAAATGCCTACGAAGCCCAGCATACCTGCCCACCCCCACAACTCTGGCAAACTCCCTGGGAATGACACACACACACACACACACACACACACACAGACTGGTGTTCTGTACTTGCACCTCCTTCAGCTAGAATGTAATTCCTCCAGGTAGCCAAAAAGCTCGCCTCCTTACTGCTTTCTGTCCTTTAGTTACCACTTTCCCAACAAGACCTTCCCTGACTGTGTATTTACAATTTTAACTTATCCTCTACTCCTTATGCTTATGGTCTCTATCCTGCTTCCCTGCCTAACTGTAGTCCATAAAATTCATTACTTTCTAAAATGCTATACAAATTACTTATTTATTTTATTTATTTTATGCCCCCCCCCCCCACCTGATTCACACACACACACCCTACTAGAAGGGAAGCTCCATGAGGCAGGAATTTTTTTTTTCTTGTTTTATTCAAAGATGTGTACAGGACCCACTTCCTCCCTCACTGTAGACCGTGAAAAAATGGGTGCACAGAGTAGCCTTGGCATAATTACTTGAGAAATACAGGAACTGAGAGAGCAAACCATGTGAATATCTGGGAGACAACTGGGAGATGTTCCAGAAAGAGGATAGAACATGTGCTTGGCTTATTCATCAAACAATAGAGGCCATTGTGCTGGAGTAGATGAACCCAGAGAGGAAAGCAGGACAGTAGGCCAATTATGTAGGCATCTGTTGCCTATAATAAAAATTTTAGATTTTACTCTGTGTTGTAAGAGCCTTGGAAGAATTTTAGCAAATCTACTATAATGAGTTTTAAGGACTAAAACTAGGAGCTCAGTCAGTAGAGCACTGCAAAATATCACCATGGTCATGACAGAAGTAACTGAGCTTCTCATAAAACATTTGGTGTCATTCTTTATTCATGTAGTTTTAATTAACACAAATGGTATTGTGCTATATATCTCCTTCTATTTCTTACTTTTCTTTTTTTTCATTTAGCAGTATGTTTCCAAGATCCAGTCATGCTGGTGGGTGAGCAGCTAGTCAATTGCTCCTAATTGCTGAGTATTATTTTACTGTCATCATCTATTTTATGAACTATAAGCAGGGTTCAGTCTGGTATAGGTAAGTTTTGGGAGGCATTAGGAGAATAAAGTTAAGAAACTATTACTGAAGAGAATGGGATGGCATGAACAAAACAGAAAAGCAGTGGGTTGCATTAATCAATGTAGGAATTTGCCAGATGGGGGCAACGAAAGAAACAGAAGTTCAGAGAAAAAAGAGCTAATAAGAAAATGGCCAAAATGATACACAATGGGAACTCATCTGAATATTAATAATAATATTAATATGACAATAACAGCAACAACAGCATTAAATGCTCTCAATATGCAAAACACTAGGAAGGGGATAATATGGAGAACAAAGTGAGAACAAAGAAAAATCAAGACACTTGATATCACATGGATATCAGCAAAGCAGTGTAATGGGAATAACCAAGAGGTAGAAGTATAAAATGAATATTCAGAAGTACTGATATTTAATTTTCCGGAAGTGATTGAAGTGATTAAGTTTTAAGTTCAACATGATGACCAGGCTTAGCAAATGTCTTTGAAATCGGGTAAGGGGCAAGGGGGGTGATGTCCCTGGCTGTTGCAGTCCTCCAAGAAAATGGTAGGAGTTGCGGTGGAAAAGTAAATACTAGTTGTGTAATAGTTGCAACAGCAATTGAGAAACAAGATGATGCCATCTCATGTCCCATTGATATGTAGGGCAGTTAAAAACAAGTGACTCTTACAAAGGAGGATCATGAGAGAAGATCACTGGAGGAAAGCCATATTTAAAGCAAGGTAAGGCAGAGAAGGTAATGCAAGTAGGGACAATAAGGCAGTTTGTTGTCAGTGGAATAGGAGGTTTCACTGGAAAAGATCTAAAGGGAGGTAAAGGAAGCACAGAACCATAGAGGGTAAGAGAAGAAAATAGTGCATCAGACAGGCTTGCATTTAGGCAGAATCAATAACAGTAGGGATGAAAGATGTGGATTCATTGATCTCATAATTTTATAAAATAATGCCCAAGTTGCCTCAATTAAATAAATGAGTACTTAGGAGTGAAACCTATTAAACAAGTGCTTTAGCTCTCTGAATACTAAACGTTCAACAAGTGTGCTTTCTTCATGGTAGGGGAAGAGTCTGTTTCACCTAGCTCTCCTCCCATTCTAACCTGCTTCCCCTACACACAAATACGCACCAAATAAATAAATAAAAATAAAAACTATTAAACAAAGTATAGTATTATGTTGCCTATTTAATCAGTTGAGAAATCTCTGACAAATAGCCTCTCAATAACTACGCTGAATAAGCTCTTGTTCTCCTTCACCTTCCTAGACCAAAAAATAAATTAAAGTGCCTGAATCTGGCTTCTGACATTTAATAATTTCACCTTTGTTAACTTTTCAGGTTGAGTCTTTGGGCTGAAAAGTTTTAGAGGGATTAATGATTTCTTTTTACCTTCAAAATACTTGATGCACACACCATTAACAGTTGCAGATTTTAAATTAACTCATGAAAAAATTGCTTCGATTTTGTTCACCACTCTTAAAATAAAACAAGACATACTAGAGCAGTTTACCTTTCAGGGAATCATAATGTGTTTCAAATTCAAGTGATAGGCTTTGTGGTGGTTTGAAGATGTATGTCTCCCCCAAAAAAATGCTCTTAAACTTAATCCATTCTTGTGGGTGTGAGCCCACTGTAAGGAGGACTTTTTGAAAAGATCATTTCAGTTAAGGTGTGGCCCACCTCAATGGGGATGGATGTTAATCCTATTACTGTAGTTGTTTATAAGTAGAAAGAGAGAAAAAGCCACAGAGGGAGAAGCCAGAATGTGAACATCAACAGCACCTGAAAGAGAAGGGACAGAGCAGGAGACGCCACCATGTGCATTGCCATGTGACAGAGGAGCCAGGGACAAAGGATTCCCAGCAGCCAGCCCCAGAACACCATTCTTCAAGAAGAAACCATTGGCTTGATGATTCCATGATTTGGACTCTCTTTTAGTCTCAACAGTGAGCTAATAAATTCCCATTGTTTAAGCCACCCCATTGTATGGTATTTACTTGAGCAGCCAAGGAAATGAAAACAGGCTTCATTTTTTTTTAATTAAAAAGAAAAAAATCCATGGCAGTATTTGACTTCTAAATATGCTAAGTATCCAGTAACTCTAAGCATATATTAGCTGCAGGAATAGAATAATCTCTATCTCTAGACCATGTGGCTACTCAGCCCCCATCACCACTCACCAATTCTCTTGTTCCTTTTGAAGAGAAATTGCATCCAAATTTTTTTCTGTGTGTGTTATAAATCTCCCATAGAACTGACTAGAGATAGTAATGGGAGTATGTCCAATTTATGTTTATTTAGAGGCTGCAGTCCTACAGGAGAAGAACCCAGTCTCTAATTTTTCAAAAGTTCTAACAGAGAACGTGTAATATTGTAAGATATGAAGTCATTCCAGCAGCCAGAAAATAAATAGGTAGAATAGTTTACTGATGAAAAGGATTCCACAATGTGTATTCTCAAGCTGAATATTAGTACACAAATGTGATATTATTCTCTCTTTTATTTAACAGCATGAGAGCTAGGATCAGGGAACCAAGATGAAATGAATGTGGCCTTTGCCCTGGAGGAACTCACCTTCTGTTGAGGGAAATGGATAATTCACTGTAATTATATTAATTAATAAATAACACCTGTCAATTGTGCCTGAACTGTCTGGAAGAGCAAGAAGAATAGTTCATTAATAGAAAGAAATCAGCCTTATAAATTAATTAGTTGTGAATTAAATCAGAGTTAAGGAGATAGTACCAAACCTTTCTTAGCTTCTTCTAATCAGGAAACTTTCAGTTCCTATAGGAGCCTTTGCAGATGGCCATCAAGGCATCTCTTCCCTCTCTGGCCTCCTCTTCTTTCTGTCTGCATTGTCCTCGGTCTTTAACATGTCTCTGGATCTCCTAGCAGGATCCTGGATTCAACCTGCAAGGATGGTGATAGATCCTTTTTGACTCACACAAGAAAGCTCTAGTCCTTCAAATTATCCAAATGGAGAAACTACAAGAAAAATCATTCTCTATTAGTGTACTTCCATACCAAAATCTCTTAGCACTGTCCTGTAAAGTTTCTTTTACAAAATCATTCCATCATTAATGGGCAAAAATCTGGCAGTGTGAAAAAAAGTTTACGCTCATGGATTCTGGAGTCAAGCTGCTGAGGTTTGAAATACTGCTCTGTCAGTACTTGAAATCTCCTATGCATCACCTTCCTTTCTTCACAGCATTCTTTGAGAATTATATTAACTTTCATATGTAAAGAGCAGGGTGAAAAACAAGTATGAGGAGATCTGAAAACCTCATTCTGCTATAAGAAACTAAATTAGCACTTCTGGAAACACAGGAAGGTCAGGCATAGTGGTTTTGTGTTAATCCTCTGTTCTAGTGCTATTCTCCCAGATCCCCTTTTGTCTGGGAGAAATTCCTGCTGTTCTTGTCTCCAAAAGAAACCCTCTCCCTGGGGTTGCCTTGCTGAGTTCATGCAGCTTCCACCAATCATGTGAAAGCAGGAAACTGGCTCCTCCTTTCCCTCCATCCCAATTTTCATCACAAGGCAGTGTAAGTCTTTTTCCATGATGGAGCATGACTGGTTCTAAAAGCCCTGGAGGCCAGCCTCTGAGCTACCTACCTCTGCTCTGTGCTAGAATTCCTTATTCCTATTCTTGTCTCTCTGCACCTAGTAGGCTGGGGCTTTGCTTTCTAGTAGTTCCATCTTGCCAGCAGAACTTTAACCAACTAGTTTCTACTCCATGGGGTAGTCCTGTGTATGCAGCTCCCCTACCTGGGGATAGTTAACTAACTTATCACACTCCTGGCCTTGAGAAACTAGGAAAATCATCACTGCTAGTGCTAGTACTATGCCAATGGTTTTGCCCAGGTAATGGGAACACAATGCTTTCAAGATCAAGAACCCATCTTCACTCTCCTGAAAACTCCTCTTTTTTTTTTTTTTTTTTTTTTTTTTTTTTTTTTTTGCTTTCTTAAGTTTTGGAGCCCTCATTCAATTACTGCCTCAATAAGGTGAGGAAATACTCATTCAGACCATGGTCCTTACTAAGCACATTAGATTCTACAAAGATCTGCAGAAAACATCACAAAGACAGGCTCAGTTTCTTCAATTGAGCAGCATTATCTGGAAGTTCACAAGGAGAGCTGTGGAGGCATTTTTACTTCTAGAAAAGAAAACTGTTTATGGTTCAGAAACCAAAGTTTTAAAGCCATCAGTTTGTAATGTCTTCTTGAATGGATCAATAGCAGCAGAACATAGTTGAAAAACTTAGTCTCAAACCAGTGGAATTGTTTAAATTCTGTCTCTCTTATTTACTTGCTTTGGTCTTAGATTATTTAGCATCTATGAGTCTCTGCTCCTCTGTCATAAAATGGGTAAACTAATTTCTACTTCATATAATTTTTGAGATAATAAAATGAGAAAACATATAAAGCAACTAATATAGGATGATGATGATTGTCATGATGAGCAGCAACAACAAAAATTCACTTCTTAAGCACTGACTATGAATTTAAATAAATTTATCCCTATGGAAAATTTAAATATAGAGCTTCTAAAGGAATCAAATGGTTTCTCTAGGAATGTTATCTCAAGGGATTGGATGATTTATTTAGTGTCTCAGACTAGAATTAAATTCCCCAAATTATAGAATCATGAAAGATTATGCTATTTTGGTAACTTCATTGTTAGTAATGTCTGAAAATGTCAGTAGCACACCCTATAATGAATGCATTATTCTCTTAGTTGCAGAAGATTCTAACTCCAAGAGCTGGTATGTTTTTCCAGATCATGGAAGTGTTGCAGGGAGTAATTGATATTATTAAATGTGTTTACCATTGATGCAAGGCCACAGCTGAAATACGCTTGTTTTTCTATGCTGAAAATTGATTTCAATTCTACAGTGGATGTCAGCAGAACTTCAACATGTGAACCAAAGACTGCAGGAACAGTTGATAAATGCCCTTTCTGCATCAGTTTCAGAAAAAGAGAGAACCAAATATGTTTGGTAACATATGCTGTTGATTCAGACAGAGCTATGCTTCAAAATCATGAATAACTAATTCAAAGCAGTTCACTGCTATCCATGGAATGAGGCAAAGCATTGTGGGGCAAAGGAACTGGCTCTGTGGCTTACCTTAGGGCCAAAGTTTGCTTCAGATTTGTTCTATACCTGTGGCTGTCTTCCCACAAAGCAAATGTTGGTTGCTTTAGAAAGATGACATTTTGTCACTATACTGGATAAATGGTAAAGGGTATCAGAAAAAAAATATTCACAAATATAGATTAGAGAAAAATCTTTGCAAAATAATGGCCAGGAAAACAAATTTTCTGTTGGAAAATGGATAATTATTTTCTTCACTTCTATGGTATATTATAACTAATTGTGCCTCCTTTAGTCAAAGACTTGTAAATTGGTATCAGGCTAATTCATCATGAATGAGCTTATACTCTTTCCAAGGAAATTGAGGCATCCAGTGTTTTCTGTTTCATAATATTAGTTTGCAATCCTTTGTGCGTGTTACTTTATTTCAGAGAGAACAAACTTTATATCCATATTTATAATATAATAATGTTCTAGCAAAATATTGTACTTTCACATGAAAAAACATTTAAAACTTATAATAAGCATGTGACATAGCATTTTTAATCTCCATTTTATATATTAGGACAGTGAGACTCAGGGAAGGAAATGACTCATTCATTGTCACACAGGCAGTAAGTTATCTAGGCCACAGCTTATCTCATCTATTCTGATTCTAAGCCAAGTGCTCTTTCTTTTAGTATATTGGTACACCTTTCCTGCTTGTTCTTTATCATTTATTGATGCAACTGAAAATAAGGAAAACTACCCAAAAATTCCTTCTATTAATATCTCATTCAATAGATATGATTGACATCAAGCAGTGTGTACCTCCTTGAGTTAGGATCACCAAATGTTAGAAGTAGAAGACATTAAAGACCATGTAGATCAACCCCTAAATGAAGTTGACCAAGTCCTTTTGTTCATACACTTTGCATAACTTTGGCAGACTCTTTCCATTGTTCCTATCTGAAGATCATCAACATATCAATTTCCAGCTTTACTTATGAGGTATGTTCTTGGCATCTATTGCACACATTTTCAAGTATGATGTTGTACAAATCAACAGAGTAATTGAGGATATGTAATAAATAATAAATAAACTGTTTACGAAGGTGTGGGCAGTAAGGATGGTGTAATGTCTTGGAGTCATTATAACCCCTAAGCCTGAAGGGAGAAGGAGAGGGAACAGATACTGGAACCTAGAAAGAATAGCTGTAGGAGAGGGCTATGGTAGCTGCAGTAGAATTGGAAAGGATGAAACAGAAACCCCAGGGAAACACAAGCCCCAAATTCATTTCCTCTGAACTACCAATATCCTGCCATACTTCCCATTCTCCCAATTGGAAGCCGGAGGGTGTCATAGCCTAATTGCCTTTTAAAACATAGCCTATGCTAACACACTGTTTGGGAGCACAACCCAGGGAAGTAGGAAAGAGGGAAAGAGGAATGAGTCAGAAAAGGGACAGCAAATGATTTACAGAGCTGACCAAATCTTCAAGACAAGGAGTTACTTGAATTCACAATACATCTCCAGAGAATTGGCATGAACCTATCATGACTCTCAAGATGTTATCACGTCTCTCATTGACTAGTAATAGTCTTGTGTAATATCAACTTCCCTGATCTCTCTGATTGTCTCTTGACATCTCCCACTCAGAAGCAACAGGGCAACTGCAGTGTGCAAGGAAAGAGGGGTGAAGCATGAGTCAAGGTGCTGTGGGGATGTGCCTATAAGCAATCTGAGGAAAAGTGAACAACCAAAACAGAGGCCTGAAGGGAGAGCAAAGATCTGACTTCATGGTCTCAGAAATGATGTTAGCAGTTGCTAAGGCATCACCAGTCAGAAAGCAAGCAAAGCAGTGGTGCAAATCTAAGAACATGAAAGTGGATCTGGTACAGAGGGCAAAGGTGTCCATAAAGTTCAGCTTCACGGGGCACAAAGCTGAGCAAGGAGGGCAGGAAGAAGGGTGGGAAGTGGGTCTGGAAGGGCAAACAGAAAATATGCATCATGCATGGAAAAATGGGAAGAAGTTCCCACAAACTGGCTATGCCCTGTTTTGCATAACTATATTTCAAAACCTTATTCATTTAAGACTCTTCAGGTCAAAATAGCAGATATGGTGAAGTGTGAAAGCTTAGAAAAATTTTCACTGTCCTTTATAGTGGCTTCTTTCTTCTAACTCCCTATGAAACTGTGGTGTTGACTCAATTGTTGACCATGTCCACTTCTGGCTGTCCTTGTTCTCCCTGAGCACTCTGAATCCACTCCCAATGATAAATTCACCCTGAGATTCACGACACACGTTAACAATAACCAAGGAGAACTCTTCATCCAGCTGACCCACATGCATCTTAAATCCAACATATTATGAAAGGAGCTTAATAACTCTACTTCACAAAAAGCACACGAACAGCAAACTGCTTCTTCACCTTCTCTTATCTCAGCTGTCAGAACGAAACATCGCTTATTCCATCCAGCACACTGAAACCATAAACTTGTCCTTAATTTCTCCCTGGTCCTTACCTCAATACTCAATCTTAATTCCTGTCTACCTTATCTTCTGGATATTTCTTACATTCATCGTATTTTTCTCCATTGCTTCTGTAAGCTCTGTATAAGGTCCCCATCATTTCTTGCTTGTACTGTTGCTTACTGCCACAGATCTAGGACTCATAGCACCCCTCCCCAAATCATTCTTTATGATGATAACACAATGCTCTTTTAAAAATGCTTAACTGATTAAGTCACTGCTCTTTTTATTAAAAGAAAGCCTACACCACCTTTTATGTAACTTATAAAAAATAATTTAGTATTGCAAAATAGTAACTACCTAGCTTTATGTTAATTTTTATTTACATGTCTTATTAAAGGGTTCCATTAGGTGTCTTTATAATGGAGCAATACCATTTTCAATATCTAACATATTTGCACACATTTAGAGGGAAATAAACTTCACTAAACAAATTGTCTGCATGAGTATGTATGTGAGTGTTTCTGCATATTTTAGGTTATTCCACTGATGGCATTTTTCTCACTCACATTCTTTCCTGGTTCCTCCTGGCTATGTAGACCATTTCAATACTTCTATTATAGTCTTTATGACCTAGTACAGTAATAGTAATTTGCTTTTAGTATCTCTCTTCACCATTTCTTTGAGTCTAAGAGTGAGTCTTCCCAAATGAGACTCCATACAGTGGCTATTCAGTGAATGCTTCTCAATGAAAAGCAAAATCTAATGTTTTAATAATATAGGATATGCCGACAAACCTATTTGCTTCTTCATTTTATTTACGTCTGTATGTATATGTGCAGTGATATTTCATTGTGAACACTAATTTAATTTAAAAGCATATATTTTCTGGAGTAAAAACAAAAACTAAAATAAGAATGTGTGTTATTTAATTAGGTAACATCCCACATATACTGTATTAAAAAACCATTTAAAGAGGTTTTTTTCAATACTACTTTTCCATTCCTAAAAGGCATTAAGTACTATTTTCCATTTAACTGCAGTATGTCCGTCAGTCAGCTCATCTCCAAGCCTTAGTTTCACCATCTGTAAAATGGGAGCTCTTATGTCTATCCTATGAGGGTTGTATGTAGCATATCTAGGCTAGCTCCTGGAAAATATATTAATTCTCTCTTCTTTTTTTGCATGTTGAAAACTATTTTTAAAATACTTGTTATATATGAATATGGTAATAAAATGTAAATACCAGCAAAATGCTGAAGATATTTTAACATATTGAGAGTGAAGGTGAATCTTTCATCTTCATATATCATCTTCAGAAAAGAAAATTGTGAAACATTTATTGATTTATTGATTCATTCAAGAAACATGTATGAGTTTCTAATTTGCACCACTCACTGGGTTAAGGGCTGAAGATACAAATATGAGTATTGATTCTGGTTTGGTCTCTTCCTGCCCCTTAGAAAGATTTAGTTACCCAAGATCTTCTCTCTCTCTCAGCAGGGCACCTACAGGCACAATTGTCATGTTTCTAACCCTCTCCTCCTACAGGATTTGCTTCTGGCATTCTCACCTCAGTCTCCTCCCTAATTTGAAAGTCTTGCCAATGGCAGCCAGGGATTTATATATGCCTTCTTATATTAAATTCCTTCTTATATGCTACATCATCATTGATGTAAACACAGTAAATTTTTGTCTTCGATAATTACAAAAAAATTTTAATTTTAATCGGTACTTAAAAGACTATTATTTTCCCTCTTCTATATTGCAGAAACTAACCTGATCTAGAAGTGCATTTGCATTTATTGATGTCAAATATAATCTAGTCACCCATAATTGTGATTGGAACCACATGAAAAAAGAAAAAGAAGAAGAAGAAAAATGAGCTGCCTACCTCAGCTGTCCAAATTTGACTAACAATTAATATTTGCAGGTGCTTGGAAATTTACTTAGACTGCTGCTGCCAGGGCACACCCTGATCTACCCTTGAGGCATGGCATTAGGGCTCCAAACACATAACTCAGAAAGGAATTGTGCAGGTGCAAAAGGAATCCACAGCTGAGTTGCCAAATGCTTAGTTTTGTAATCCTCTGACTCTGAAGACAATATCATTGATCTGGCTTGTATTAACTTTTGGTAAGATCTAATTTAGAACTAAAGGCTAGAAATATATAGAAACAAAGGATATTCAGCAAAATCAATAAGATCTTGGAAAATCCTAAATTATTTTGATTTCATTCCTCCCTCTACTCCTAAACCCATCCCTGCCAAGTCGCATACATACAGTCACTTTTGCAGGATGGTACATAAAATTCTGTTCATATGATTAATGTGTTATAGACATTGTGAATATAGTACAAAGATAATGTTTTTCACCACAATGTTCTTTGTGTTTAAGTGGTGGTGGTGCTGGAGGGGAAGGGAGGAAGGTGTCTGCAAATGGGGAGTGTACTAGAAGATTATTTTCTCCTTGAAATGTGCTGTTCATGACTATCACCCTGGCAACAACCGGAATAACTAAATATGTAATAATTTCTTCACTGTATAGAAATAAAATGAGTAGTAAACTCTGGAGTTAATATTATTTTGGAATAGTTTAAAGGTGTAATTTGGAATAGAAGAGCACATTTTTATAAATTTCTTTCTCTTTTAAAATTTCACTTTGAGGTTGGGGGTGCAAGGCCAAATTATAGGGACTTGAGTTCTGCAATTATGCCTAGATCCCAAATGTACTGCATATCATTACAAATCTCACAGTTTTGCTTTTTTTTTTTTTGGCCATTCCATTTTTTGTTGGGCCTAAGACAGTTTGTTTTATTTCGTGTTTGTTTAGTTGTTTGTTTCACTGGTACCAGAACTCATTCTCAGCAGCATGTCATATTGCTAATGTTGACCTCCTTCAACTCTATGTAAATAAAAATGGACCTCATTTCTACATATTTCTTCTTTAGAGTTGTAGTTTTCCAGAGATCACTGTAGGGTGGACATTATTATTTCAATGAAAATTTTCTCAATTCTACTCTTAAAGCAATAAAAAGAAAAACACAAGTAAAGTTTCTTTAATACATGACATTAAAAAATTAGAATGATATTGCTGGATGGATCCTTAATGAAGACATACTATTTTAGGGGTCCCCAGCCACACACACAGAGATTCACTTACTTTTTGCTGGTAAAGAAAATAAGGGTCAGAGATGCTAATTTACTAGGGCAAAATGATAGAAGGCAAAGCAAGTAACTTAGGAAGAAAGAAAGGTAATTGTCTTCTAAATCTAATACACTTTTCACTATTGCAAGCTGGTGGACTAGATCAGTAACAAGTGTTTTCAAACTACAGACCCAGGTTCACCTGCAATGCCCAGGATGCTCTTTAAAATATTACTTCAAGTACATCTCCTGAGAGTGTGATTCTGTAGATATGAGATAAGGCTCTAGCGTCTGCATTTTTAAACAAATTCCCACCCATGGGGTTATAATACACATTGAAGTTTGAGAGCATTGCCCAGAGTGGGGTATCTTGGAACACTATACAGACAATAAATGCTGGTTATTACCTATTTCCTATACATTTCCTTAAAAATGAACAAAATATCTTTCTTTCAGATATTCAAACATGCTCTGATAGAAAAATATAAACACATGTAACACACATCTAGACTAATCCATTAATAATTATCAGCAAAGTGATAGATGGAATTCAGTATTTGGTAACATGTGCTGAGTCAAAACCAACTATTGCAACTTACTTTTATCAATGAAGCTGGCAACTAGCATTAAGCTGGAAGGAGGAGATTGATATTTTTCTGGAAGAGTCAGAACCTCAAGGAAGGTTCAGTTAATAAGCACAAATTCAGAATTGGTGATATTCTGAGAAAGGACCATAAATCCCATTTACCAATTTAAAAATGATTCTGTTGAGGTCCAAAATGTTAATATTATTACAGCCATTGGGAGGATACTAGTACCTATTTGTTTAATTAAAATTACGAGTGTAGTTTTCAACTGACAATGTTGAATGAGAATCAGGGAAACATTTTTCTTGTCAGGTTCTTCTTTTTTATCTTTAAATTTTTTTAAGATAGTGTGGGGAGGGGACTGAGGGGCACTTCATATTGAAGTTTGATTGAAAACAACCAAATGCCTGCATCTGTCTACATACAAGACGAGGTCTAAAGTTTTCTCATTTCAAGCCTGAGTAATTTAGATCATCTGGAAGGCACGTAGGCTGCAAGGCCACAGATCCAAGTCAGTGTCAGTTGCCTTTGTACAGGAGACAATCAAGCAGCAAGGCACACTGTAATTTTTCTTTTATGTTTCAAAGGGCTCCTTAAAGCCATTGTGTTCTTCCCTTACATTTTCATTGCCACAGCTGGTGGCTCCCGTCTAAATGGCATATTAGGACCCTCGAGCTCTCGATGTCTATCTTCTCTCCCTTGACTGACACAATGTGTGTCAAAAATGTAAATAGTCTAATGCAGAAAGCACATGAGTTCAAGGAGAAATTCTAAAACTGTTTCTGAAATGGCTCTGATGGACAGTATTCTGAGAATTTACAGCATGTGAACTTCTAGCCTTCTCTAATTCTAAGCTGGTGGATTTATAAAGCTGTGCTAATGATCACACTAATCTATACTAACTGAAGAGACTAAAATGCCCCTTCTTTACTTGAACACACAGCAGTTTCTGCAGTGTTCTAAAGCAGATTATTCACAGTTTTGCTATATAGCCCTACAATTCCTTAAAGCTAAATTAAATTAAGCCCATTTCAGATTCTTTTACTGTTTATTAAGGAATAGTGCATTTCACTTTTAGCTCCTTGCTATAATGAGACTTCTGTTGTTAATGAAATCATTAAGCATCAATAATGCTGTCTGCATCTAGCCAATATACAATTGGGTATAGTGTTGGAATGTTAGAGACAGAATGAGCTTAGAGACCTAGGGATCATTTAGTTCAGCAACCTCTCACCTTATTTTTTGACATTCCTTGTGAACTGAGGTTAAGTAGCCATGTGACAACAGCTAATCCTGCACTGGCTCCCAAGATGCCTTTTCAGATGCCTCCCTTCCTTGCCACAGTCATTCCCCAAAGGTGGAGATGGAGAAGAATCTGTGGAGACACAGAAGATTTCCTGGCTTGATAGGTTATACAGTGGGGCCACTTCCTAAGCTTCAGAAGCCTGAAGGTGGGCACCAGGCTGGGAGAAGGCCAAAGCTTTGCATGCCTGACGGCAGGCAGCAATTTAGATAAGGGTAAAGTCACCTGGCTCCTTCTGTGCTCCTGTCTTCTGCTCCTGCTGTCTCCTGACTACCCTCAAAGACATTGTCCCTTGAGATCAAAGACATGCAATCACACCTTATGGCTTTAGAAAAAATGCACCCTCCCCAAAATACCTGAAAACAGTCACATAGGAGACTATCTTGTATGCTATAAAAACCTGTAGGAATAAGTAGAATAAAACTTTCTTTTGCATGAACACAGAGGACGGAGTGGGCTCCCTTCTTTCACAATTGGTGCCCCATGTGAGGCGTTCCAGTCCTGACCACAACATTTGGAAGCTGCACAGTAAGTACAAGCAAGTTGTCTCATGGTGGTTCAGAAATTTCAGCCACTCAACAATATGGGTCAGTCTCTCAGTGTTCCCCAGAGCCGGTATGTGTTAATTTTACAACGGCTGCTGCAGGCTAGTGGAGCTTCTGTTTCAGAAGATAATTTGTATTCTTTATTGCATAATGTTGTTCAACACAACCCTTGGTTTCCTGAGGAAGGCACATTAGACTTATATGTGTGGGAGCACATTGGACAAAATTTAAAGTGCCACTTTGAACAAGGACAGAAAGTTTCCTCTAAAACATTTACTACGTGGGCTTTTATTTGCACTGCCCTGGCCCCTTTTCATATTGCTGAGACTGAGAGTTCTGAAACTGAAGTCCCTAAAAAAGAAACTGCCACTCTCTCCCATAAAGGTCTCCCACCTCTGAAGCCCTCGGCCCCCATACTACCAGCCGATAAAGGCAGCGGGGAAACAACTACAGCCTTGCTCCCTCCCTTTCCTCCTTTATTGCCACCACTGCTGCCTTCCCTCCCTAGAGGTGCCACACCAGTTTTGCAATGCTGTCTTCACAAGGCAACATTAGCCGGCAATCTTGTTTACCTATTATGCTTAACCAGTTGTCCAGAAATTTTTCCTAGAGTACCGGGACTGGGAAGTCCAGATGAAAGTGCCCATCACAGACAAACACCAAACGCATCTGAATTAAGGTAGCTTTGCAATTCAAACTTTCCCTGTGCTGGGTAAGTGTGTAATTTTTTGTTTATTGTCTTCACTTTGCTTTCTTTTGTTTCAATTAGTCTATTGTGTAGTAAAGCTAATTAAGTTGATCCAAAGGTCACGCATGCAAACTCAGAGGGTTTGAGCCCCACTAACTGTAACCCCAAATTTGTAGTTCTCCTTTTAAATTTTGTGCAGTTTGCACAGTTTGCATTTGTGTGAAAAACCAGTGTCATAAAATAATATCTCTACTAAGGAATCTGATAATGAGAACTTTGACTCCCTCTCTCTATAAAGAATGTTTTGTTTTAAAATATTTAGCATCATTCTAACAAGTTTAATTTTGGTAGTAATAGCATGTTGTATAAAAGGTATAAAAAATGTTTTTCTAATTAAGGGGAGAAGAAAAGTAGCTTTGTCCCAAATGACTGATTGTTTAGAAATATAAAATAAAGCCTGGATTGATAAAAATGTGGGATGAAGCCTAAATGAATACAGAAAGTTGTAGAAGGTTTGTAGAAAGTGGAAAATTTATTTCTGTAGTCAAGTTTGAAAGATAGATACAAAAAGCTGTAAAAAGTTTGTGAAAATTATTTCTGTGGTCAAAGTTTAAAAAAATGGTAAAAACTAGTAATAACACTTCTTAACAATAAAACCTCACAACTTAAAGAAAAAAAAAAAAGGTGGTTTTATAAAACCAAATAGCATTAAATATTTTAATCACCACCCAAAGCTGTAATTAATATTCAATATTGTGTGTATGTGCCTAATAATTCACAAAATATAAAACATTCCTCACTGTACTGCAAGCTACTCATGTTAAGGTCTCCTGCTGTTTTTATTAAGAAAAAAGTTTCCTTAAATTATGAGATTGTTATTTCTTAATAAAATGCTGTAGAAGTGTTTTTCTAAGTAATCAGTATAGGATGCAAAAAGTCTCTTTTATCAAAATAACTTCTTGCACTCAACATATGTTAAATTTACCATGTCCTTGGTTGTTTAAAAATACTGTCTTCTCACTTTTAAAAAAGCTAAGTTGTGCCAGTTTGAATGTATTATGTCCCCCAGAAAAAGCCATATTCTTTGATGTGGGCTTGTGGGGCAGACGTTTTGATGCTGATTAGATTTGCTTGGAGATGCACCCCACCCAACTGTAGATGATAACTGATGGGATATTTCCATGGAGGCGTGGCCCCACCCATTCAGGGTGGGCCTTGATCAGTGGAGCCATATGAAAGTGCTGGCTCAAGGAGACGGAACTCAGTGCAGCTGTGAGTGATGTTTTGAAGAGAAGCGTGCTTGCTAGAGAGGAACGTCCTGGGAGAAAGCCATTTTGAAACCAGAACTTTGGAACAGATGCCAGCCATGTGCCTTCCCAGCTAACAGAGGTTTGCCGGACACCATTGGCCATCCTCCAGTGAAGGTACCTGATTACTGATGTGTTACCTTGGACACTTCATGGCGTTAAGACTGTAACTGTATAGCCAAATAAACCCCCTTTTTATAAAAGCCAATCCATCTCTGGTGTTTTGCATTCCGCAGCATTAGCAAACTAGAACATAAGTCTTCTCCTTAATTTTAACTAAATAAAAAATATGTATATACTGTTTCAAACCCAACAACTTTTAACATTCTACTTTCTCAAGTTCAAACCCTAAGTAATATCTTTTTATTCCCAACAGTTACAAAGAGTTTGTTATTTCACCTTGGAAAATAAATAAATACACTACTAAAAATAATTAAATTCATGTAATGTGTTATAAGTTGGAAAAAAAAGTTTACACAATGTTATAAAAATTAAAAACTTCTGACCTTCTTTTGGTTACTCACGTGCATAACATCAAACAACAATGTAATACTGCTAATTATAATTTCAGTTATTTTTAAAAGGTTATCTGTCACAAAACAGCCCAATGGAACCCTGGAGCCCACCGTCCTGTTTCCCAGAGGACCAACGATGCTGCGCTATAACAACTGTAGAGAAAATGCATCCCGAAGCTGACTCCAGTATGGGTGGAACAGCCTGAGAAGATGTGGCACCCATTCCTGGAACCCCCATGATATCCCTATGAATGAGCTTTATGTCACTACACCAAATTGTAATCATAATAAAAAGGGAGGAGATGTGGAAACATGGACGTTTCACTGGCTTGATAGGTTATACAGAGGGGCCACTTCCTAAGCTTCTGAAGCCTGAAAGCGGGCACCAGGCTGGGAGAAGGCCAAAGCTTTGCGTGCCTGAAGGCAGGCAGCAATTTAGATAAGGGTAAAGTTGCCAGGTTCTTTCCGTGCTCCTGTCTCCTGCTCCTGCTGTCTCCCGTCTAGCCCCAAAGACATTGTCTCTTGAGATCAAAGACATGCAATCACACCTTATGGCTTTAGAAAAAATGCACCCTCCCCGAAATACCTGAAAACAGTCGTGTAGGAGACTACCTTGTATGCTATAAAAACCTGTAGGAATAAGTAGAATAAAACTTTCTTTTTCATGAACACAGAAACGGAGTCGGCTCCCTTCTTTCACAAGAATCTTTACCATGGGTCCTTGTAGAAGGAATAGGATTTCATGAGCAGGCCAAATTTTGGTTCCTGGGTTTGTGATTCTTTCATTCCTCCAACCACTCTTTCTTCCCATATTTACAAGTATGTTGCTTAGAAGAGATTTGGAGATGAGTAAAAAATGTCTTCCTCCAATCAACAAACAAATAAAGAGTTGCAGTCAAGTGCTGTTAATGTAAGGGAAATATTAGATCTGTTCAGTGAATGGAAAATGAGATTTGCTGGTGGGGTGTTGAAATGTCCCTTCCTGCTTCTCCAGCTGAGTAAAAGGCTGTTCCTTCCTCCTCTCTTATATCCTAAAACTATCTCACAGTTAATACTCCAGGCCACCCTGGTGGCTCACCCCTTGTCCCTTATATGTTTCAGTTCTTCCAGGGAATATTACATAAGATACAGGCAAGATTACTCCAATAAGACATACCTCTCCACTGTCTCCCAACCTCAAGACACACACACACACACACACACACACACACACACACACACTCTCTCTCTCTCTCTCTCTCTCTCTCTCTCTCTCTCTTTCTTACTAACTGTGATCTCTATGGGATCAGTAGATGCACATGTGAACAAAATAAAGACTAATCTAGCTTAAAGAAATATAGATTATTTTGATGTCATGATCCATGCTGGCTTTTGTCTAGTATGTTATGCAATAATTTAAGACCAGCACAAATGATGACTGATTAGGTTTACCAAATCAAAGGACTGTCTCCTTAGGTTGTAAATTTTAGAGACAGATTCTTACTTTCTAAGGTCCTAGTTTCCAAATCACATGCCCAAAACTTTTCTCCCATTGAAATATACTTATTTCTGTATTGGCATTTTATTTATATATTTGTATATATTTGCATATATGTTTCTAATTGGATAGGATAGGTTACATTGGGGCATAAGTTAGTTTAAAAAAAGTTATATAAGAGATAGTTTCAAATAGAATATTGAAATCACATCATTAGATTTCATAAACCACTATCCTCTATTTTGTTTAGATTGGGGTAATGCTATTGATAGCTAATTTTAACCATTACATATTGATTCTGTTTAATTTCACCCTTTAAAAGATAATCTCATTTCATAGTTCTTGGGACTAATTGTTATACGGATGGAAATTTGGATGTTAGTGGAAGGGTACAATATTAAGCAGTCATCCCATCACTTCATAGTGGAATTTTAACATCAATTTAATAGGTAATGCATGAATTTCAATATCAACATGATAATAAAATTTATTCACATTTGTATAGCATTATAAATATTAAGACAAGCATTCATATAATTCATATCATTTCTGATAGTGGCGAAAGCACCAACAATTCAATTATTTATATAACAGCAATTTTTATATCTTTTCTTAAGTCTATCCTCTCATAGGATTGTGAAAATAGACTCCTATGAAAAGATCTCCATTAAAAAAATTCAGTTTGCTTCAAAATGAGAATTCTTGGTATGTGAATTAGGTCTGCTTCCTTAGGGCATTAAGTAAACATCAAAGCTCAGCTACATCCTAAACTCTCTAGGCAAGGATATTGTCATACATATGTGCAACATGTAATTCCTCTTGGTCAGGAGTTGAGGTGGGGGGTGCATGAGTGATTGAAATCCACAAATAATCTGCAAACTTCTTTTGCTGGAAAGGTTTGCACTTTATCCCCGAGGAGGCTTTTGACCTGATCTGTACCTAGAAGGAAAAATTGGCTGCTCTTTCTTCTTCTTCTCCTCTCTTTCTCAGCATGTGGCCACAAGACTCCCCTCCAGGAGTTTGTGTAGCATTTCCCTTGGAGGTCATCTTTTTTTCATCACCATCTGGAAGTCTTTTCCCAGGCACTTAAGTGGCTCCTGTACCTGATTATAATATCTCACCGATCCTGTTTTGCACTCTCTGCTTCTTAACAGGATCGCTCTTTGGTGTCCCAACACCATCAAGAAGTTAATAATGCATAATGAGCTTGGACATCAATAGTTTGAGCTGCAATGGACTAAAACATGCTTCTCTTTCATGGCACCAAGAAGGCAGAGTCTGATATCAGTTCACCAAATTCCCATGTGTTAAAGACAGACAGATGTGGGTGACTGTTTGGTGAAAAGCAACAGTAGGTATATAAACATAGGCCACAGCAAATGCACCAACCACTTTCCCTCATCCTATTCATCTGGAAAATTACAGCTTTACCTCTGTCCTTGAGAAACCAGCAACTAACAGTCTGGAAAAACTACCTTTGTGTCATAAAATGTGCAATATGATCTTTGCCATTTCCACATAAATTCAAGTGTTGTATGTTTCTTAATAACTTATGATAAGCATTTAAAATCATATAAATTAAAAAAATTAAATACACATATTAAAAGATTTTTAAATATATCTACTTTCCTTAAGAACATTGCAGAGTCTTTGCTTTAGGTATGACAGGAGCTTCAAAAATCATACTCATTTTTTCTTTTACTATATTAACAGAAAGGAAAAGGTTGTCTGCTTTATGTCTTGATTGCTTGAAAAAATAAAACATACACACAAAAGCTGCTATTTGTTAAATGAATACATGAATAAATGAATCCTTTCTAACAACTAGGGTCCATGGACAAAACATATGATTTGGGGAGAGGACAAGAAGTAGGAGGCAATTTGGGATCAGTATTTGCTCCAATGAGTGTAATTATTGTGTAAATTGTGGCTCTTGACAAAAATCTCTAAGTCCTGTTGAGATGTTGTTAATGCCCCAGGAAGAAGCCTGCCTTCTCTAGTGTGATTGCTTGCAAAAATGCTGCCGCCTTTCCTCCTTTTCCCACAGGAGATGGGCAATTTGCCAGTGTTTCATTTTCAAGTGCCATTGTTCACCTAGAGCTTAAGGAAAAGCTTCTGCTTTCTTTTTTTTTTTTAATTGTTAATCCAAGCCTAAGTGATGATCTTTTTTTTTTTTTTTAATCCTCTAACATTTTATAACAAATTTATTAGGCTCTGACATTAGCCACTGTGGCACAAATGGCTCTGTCACTTATTTTTTAACTTAACAAGTAATTTAGTAATTTATGCAGCCTGGGAAATACTTCATTGGTTTCTGAAATCTGTTTTTATGAGTAATTTATGGGAAAAATTATAAATCTAAATAGCTGTTTCTGCAACACCTTTTCAACATCATTCCATTGGTTATGACTCTGACAACAAAGCAACATGATAATTATTTCTTACATGATTAATCTTCTTAACATTATATTTTGCATTGTGTATATGTATAAAAAGGTTGAAGAAAGGTTCGATTGTCTGATTCTGAAGAAATATGATACATTTATTCACTGAAGAAATTGAAGAATAGGTTAAAAATGTTAATGATCATTGAATGGGAGCTCATGGTGGGACCTTATGTGAATTAGGTTTGGCATCTTCGATTAATTCTTCATCTTTAATACATACTATACATTCAAGGGATAATTTCCTGTGTTTTATCATAAAGATTGAAGCATGATCAAAATGGATGCCAGAATTTGAAAAAGTTCTATGCAAAAATGTGAAGCAGCCAATATTTGCTTTTATCACCCCTCCTAATAGCCCTTTTAAGTGCTTGCCTTATCCTATTCTCACTTATCATGTCTTGGCCACCTGCTAGCGCCTGCGGCCTGTCACTTCTCCAAGCCCCCCATAGTGACAGCATCCTTATGCCCCAAAACTTTCCCATTCTCCCCAAATCAGTTGAAAAATTTCCTTCAAATGTTGCTTACTGTCTATTCTAGAGGACACAAACATCGATTTGTGTTTAGGAGTTAATAGCTGGAAGTAGCTATTAATATAACACTTTTCTCAGCTATAATTTGCATTTAAACAACCACCTTTAACTGAAAGAATTGAGAGTAACCTAAGGATTACTCTGAGACAAGACCAAGAAAGTGATTTTTGAGCACCAAGTGATTCCCAGTACCCCTCAGGTGTTTAATCTACCTATGAGATATTAGTAAAGGGGAAAAGAAAATAAACAAGGCTTGGATTTGATTTCCACCTACGATGATTACTAGCTGTGTAGCACTGGTTCTTTGGTGTTCTCAACCATATAATAGGGTTAATAAGATTTCATGAGGACTTAAATGAGTAGGATAGCTTAAACCCCTAAAATATCTAATATTGTGAGAATGTTAGAAATCTTTTGATTCCAAATGACAGAAATTCAATTCAAACCAGATATTCTGATACCTAGGAAAGAGATGTTGTCCAGGAATGTGCATTTTTAAACACACAAAACAGGGATTCTCATATAGATGTTAACTGGATCATCCTTTAGAAACCACTGCTCCAAGGGTCCAAGGAATATTACATTGTCCTTAAAGAATGAGATCCAGGAAATGTCAGATTACAATGGTCCAGATCTAAAAACATCTGAAACATGAGGATGGTAGTCCAAGGAGAGTACAGACAGGATTAAAACCAGAAATGCCAAGCCTAAAGTGAACAGAAAATTATTCACTGGATCTTCAAATAGTCAAAGATAATCTTTGAAATTGGAACGAGTTAAGTTTAGAAGAAACATAGGAACTACCTGAAATCAGGGAAGATATTTGAACCTGATAAAAGGAGCAGAAAATATGAGAGTTGTCAAAAACCTCAAGATGAAAATTATAGTCCCATTTTTTTTTTAAAAAAAAGAGCAAAAAATTGGATTCTTTCAATTACAGAGCAATGAATCTTACGTCAAACTCAAGAGTGACCATTAAAAGGTATGATAAATGAAAGATTTTCTAAATGAAAAACATGGTACTCTGAGAGCCTGTATCAATTTCCTAAGAACAAGACAGATCGTTTCCATTTTTGGTAGAATTGCCAGGGTGGTAAAGTTTAGATGACCAGGTGAAACTAGACATACAGTGTGCCTGGATTTCAACTGTCCATGGATTTAATATTAAAAAAAAAAAAAAAAAGATTCAGGAAACAAGTAAAATGTCTTATTTTGCCCGGCTGCTTTGACAAACACTATACAATAGGTTGACTTAAATAAGAATTTATTTGCTCATAGTTTTAGGGGCCGGAAGTCCAAAATCAAGGCAGCAAGTCCATGCTTTCTGCCACAAAAGGCCGACAATAACTGGATCAAGATCCATCCTGGCTCAGTTGGCCACACCTAAATAGGATCTTAGAAGATCCTATTTACAAATGAATCCACACATTAATTGATAATAGGTCTTCAAAGGGTCCTATTTACAATGGGTTTCACATCCACAGGAACAGAGATTATGATTAGAAACATGTCTTTGATGGGGTATGTAATTCAATCTACCACATAAACCCAAGATTAATGTGGTGATTCTTACATTTTGATCTCAGGAACCTTTACAATGTTAGCATTTATTAAGTACCAGAAACTTTATGTTCATGTGGGATATATCTGTCAATATTTACTATATTAAAATTTAAAACTGAGAAAAATTTAAAATGTTAATTCATTTAAAATAAAAATAAAAAGTCCATTATATGTAAACATTTTTATTCATGTAATTCTATTTTTCAAACCAAAAAATATTAGTGAAAAGAAGTGCATTATTTTACATCTTTGCAAACATCTTTAATGTCTGGCTTCATAGGTGATAATATTTTCATCTCTCCTGCATTCACTCTATTGTGATAGAAAAAAATTGTATTTCAATGGAAAAATATATATTGTCTGCAGCTCATCCCTCTGACTTATCAGATTCTGCTTCTATAGGAGCTATATCTCCATTCCTATAAGGTAGGTGCAAGTAGCTGAAAGACATGCAAATTCCATCTTGTCCCACTGAGATTCAAATGTCTGTGAAAATCCAGTTGTCCCTCTATTTGCAATTCATTTCAACATTCTTTTACTCTCTAAAAATTTGTGCTTTTCTGACTTTTTCTTTGAACAAGTTACAACATATGTCTGGTTCACTCATTTAATGAGTATAGTGTTTATTGTATGATCATTTTATATCTAAATGAGAATTATAATTTTACATTTTTAAAAAATTACTTCTAACAGTGATATTGCATGTTAAGTAGGGTAGGAAATCTATCCCGTATATTCTTGCATCTCAGAACTATATTTTGAGAGTTACTGCTCCACAATTCTGAGATCAGTCTCATTAACACAACAGAAAAAAAGGACCATTTTGAAGTATAGTCACAAGAATAGTGAGGATAAATATATGCTGATTGAAAAGTTTAAAGAAACTGAATAATATATTTAGCCAGTGTTCTAGTTTGCTAATGCTGCCAGAATGCAAAACACCAGAAATGGATCAGCCTTTATAAAGGGGGTTTATTTGGTTACAAAGTTACAGTCTTAAGGCCATAAAGTGTCCAAGGTAAGTCAGCAGCAATTGGGTACCTTCACTGGAGGATGGCCAATGGTGTCCAGAAAACCTCTGTTAACTGGGAAGGCACGTGACTGGCATCTGCTCCCAAGTTCTGGTTTCAAAATGACTTTCTCCCAGAACGTTCCCCTCTAGGCAGCAGTTCCTCAAAAATGTCACTCTTAGTTGCTGTTGGGGCATTTGTCCTGTCTCAGCTTCTCTGGAGCAAGAGTCTGTTTTCAACAGCCATCTTTAAACTGTCTCTCATCTGCAGCTACTCTCTCAGCTTCTGTGCATTCTTCAAAGTGTCCCTCTTGGCTGTAGCAAACCGGCTCCTTCTGTCTGAGCTTATATAGTGCTCCAGCAAGCTCATCAAGGCCCATGCTGAATGGGCAGGGCCAGATCTCCATGGAAATTATCCAATCAGAGTTAAAACCCACAGTTGGGTGGGGCACATTTCCATGGAAACAACCTAATCCAAACATTCCAACTTAATCCCCACTAATATGTCTGCCCCACAAGATTGCATCAAAGAATATGGCTTTTGGGGGGACATAATACATTCAAACCAGCACAGCCAGGAAAAGAGCAAATTTGAAGGAATGAGGTATTAATATTCAAATATTTAAAAGGTTTTACATATAAGACTGTGACTTCTATTAAAAAGGTAGTGTTTGATTCCTTTCCCCTTGAATTCAATTCAAAGTTCATTGACTTGCTTCTCATGAAAAGAATGAGACAAAAGTGACTCCTAATGACTTTCACAGCTAAGTAATACAAAGAGGTACAGCTTCCCTTTGATGGTCTCTCAGGACAATTACCCTTGGAACCTAGCCACTATTTTGTGAGGAAAGAAGCTTGCGTCACTTGGAGAGACCCCATGTACATGTGATGGCCAACAGCCCCAGCTCAGATCCAAGTCAATAACCAGCATCAACCACCAGACACTTCAGTGAAGAAAACTTCAGCTCCCAGTCTTTGAGCTCCCCCAGCAATGCCAAGTGGGACAGACACAAGTTGATGTCCGGCGCTGCCCCGCTCGGTCCCCGGTTCCCGGCCGGCGAGGGGAAACAGGGAAGGAGAGAGAGAGATGCAGACTGCGCGAACTAACCTGGTCATGAATCACGACTCGAACCACACGGCAGTTGTGAAAGCAAGCCCTTTACTACAGCTAGATGAACATTCTGTGTTACTGGTTCCCACACGGGGCACGGTGCCTCGTGGGAGAGCAGCCTCGATGTGGCCGTCAGGCATGGCTCCTTGTGGGCTGTCTCACCCTACCCCGTCCGGGTAAGACCTTTTATACACAATTAACAACCAATAAGCTTCTAGGCTAGTATCGCGTATACAGGATTTCGATTGGTAGGAGCGGGTGGCGGATACATGCGTCACTATGCGGAAACAGGATGCAGGCGCCATCTTGGCTCACTCGATGGGCGGGGGTAACTCTAGAGCAGGCTGCAGCGCATACGCTAGGCCCGATTCGGGAGGCGGCTTTCCACATCTCCCCCTTTCTTATTTATTTTTGACCCAGTGTCTCCAGTGATGAGCGTGCTCCCGTGAACCCAAATGGTTCACAACCTCTTTGGTGCTTTGGGGAGTCTGGACTAGGCCTCAGCCATCCAGCGGCGGAGCCTCTAGCACCAACCAGAATGCTCACGTCATATGGAGACCGGAGAGTCCGTAAGCTGGAAGCAACGTGACTCTCCCTGCAGTGCTTTGCCTGGCAACTGGGGAACAACGACGGGGGCAGGAACAGCAGTAACCAGAGTCGGGGGTGTCACTAGGTGTCTCTGTGCAATGGCTAGGGTCCAGTCTGGCCACAACTAGGACTCTGCCCTAGAGACCCACCTGAGACAAAATTATGACTACTGGTGTCGCCTTTTACACCCGAGAAACAGCCATGCGATTCGCTACAAATTTTGCTCCAAAGCGCCCCACCTGAGGCGACCAGGAAGGGGTATGGTTAATAAATCGGTCACTATCGGGGGTAACAGAGGTGGGAGTCATAGCCATCATAGTGGTAACACGCAATTGCTGCTGCGCTTGAAACAGGCGTTCTAGCAAACATTTAACAACGACTAATCCCACCAATAATCCCACTACAATGAGGATCCAATTAGTTAAATTGGGCCAAGAGAACCAGGAAGAAACACTGTGCAATAGTTTCTGTAGAACCTCGCCTAACCCGGAGAGATCGACTTTAACGGGTTTTAACTTGATCCCCCCAATTGTGTCTAAACTAGATTCCACCTGTTGGGAGAGATTAACAAATTCAGGAAAATATGACCTTTTCAGCCAATCAGAGACTCTGGAAATGCTTCCGGTCACGTTGGCCCTGACAGGAGTGACACAGAGTTTAACCGTAAGCCACCGGGTGTCACATGTTTGCTGAAGCACTCTCCAGAGTCCATCTATTTCCAGTCCAAGTTCATCTATCTCCGCTTGGAGTTTCTGAATGGCCTGGAAATTTAAGTTCAGCATCTGATTGTGGCGGCGTAGCACGTCTCGGGTAAGGTTGACCAAGCCATTTACCGTTTCCATCGTTATGGCGAGCTGCCGATCTGTCCATGCTTGTAGCACAGCCTGCCCGATCGTTGGGACAAACAAAGAGGAAGCTACACTGGCAGCATTCGATAGCCATTCTTTTATGCCTCTTGGACGCCTAGACTTAGAGAAGGGGATATTGTTAAGTGAAACAACTTGAGAAACAGGGCCAACCCAGTCGGTTGCCTTGACGGGGAGCCAGACATAACTTGGGCGATACACTAGGATAGCAGGGCGGCGAGGCATCCGGGTCTTTGGAACGGTTGCAGACTGTAGGAGCAAGCCCTGGAAGGAAAAGGCACCTTTGAGTCTCCTTTTTACTCAAGATCCCTTCACAAGACTGGCGGCTCTTCCCTGTAACGTTAAGAAATTCAAGCAAGACTCCCTTACTTAACTCGCCATTACCAGTTTCACAAGTAGCATTCGCCGCAACTGTGGTGTTGACAACCTTGACAGAGAGGTTAGCAAAAGAGAGGATCAGTGTGTCATTGGTGAGGGGGAAGGACTCGTTGAAGCTTGTGGAGGGTCAGAAGGCAGGTGGTGGAGACCTAGAGACAGGGTAAGAGTGAAAAACACAGGAGAGGCGGGAGACCCAGCAGAGAATGGGGCCAGGGTCGGGGGATGATGCCACAGGCCCCAAAGACCACTCTCCTGCGCTACCACAGTTCCACTAAAAAGAAAAAGGCAGATTAGAAGGATTGCTATAGGAGAGCAAAGAACAGAGTTACCGATCCTCTTTTTGGGCAACCGCGGGGTGGTCAGTCCTACTATTATCGTCTTGTCGGTCGTCGCCATCATCAGCAGGGTCGGAGGCTTGGTCTAATGGTTCAGGTTGTATATTCGTTGGCGTTTCTGACAGCTGTTCCTTGGCTTCTTCAGGTGATGTCACGGTTCTCACCAGTCTTTCCGGAACCCACACTGGTTGACGTCCTGGTTCCTGGGGAAAAACACAAACAGAGCCTCTGGCCCAGCTGAGCACCGGGTCAGGGCCTTTCCACTGCCCCGACAGGACATCCTTCCAACGGACTAGACCTCTATGCGGAGGACTCGGGGTGGTGTGTTGCAGGGCAGGTGTCATTCCTTGTGAATTTTCGTTTAAAAAATTATATGTGAGCAAGGCTACAGACAGTCGAGCTTTTGGGGACAGGCCGTGGCCTATACCCTCTTTCTGTTTTTTAAGCAAGTCTTTGAGAGATCTGTGCGCTCTTTCAATGATTCCTTGCCCCTGAGGGTTATAGGGGATGCCATGTTTTAATTGGACATCCATGTTGTCACAAAATTTTTGGAAGGATTTACTAGTGTAGGCAGGCCCGTTATCCGTCTTTAACGTCTTTGGCTTACCCCAAGCTGCCCATGCAGCAAGGCAGTGTGCAATGACGTGGGAGACTCTTTCTCCTGGTTCAGCAGAGGCAAATAAAACTTGGGAGCATGTGTCCACCGACACATGTAAGTACTTGATCTTACCATACTCTGAATGATGAGTGACATCCATCTGCCAAGTATCCCCTGGGGTGAGACCCCTAGGGTTGACCCCAACCGAGGGGACTGCTCTCTGCTCTGCACAATTGTTGCAGGCTCGGACAATATCTCGAGCAGCTGCACGTGGTATGCTGAACCGCTTAGCTAGGGTACCTGCATTGATGTGAAACTTGGCATGGAATTCTCGGGCTTGTTGATACGGTACCAGCGTCGGAAAGATGTGCAGCTGTCGAGTGGCTACATCTGCGCTATGGTTCCCCTGGGCCATAGGGCCAGGCAAACCTGTGTGGGCTCTAATATGGGTTATGTAAAAAGGGTGTTGCCTGGTCCATATAACCTCCTGTAGTTTGGCAAAGAACGTCCTTACTGTAGAGGAATGTTTAACAATGCCCACCGTTTCTAAAATTTGTACAGAGTTCACAACATAAGCAGAATCCGAGACGACATTTAAGGGCTCGGAAAGGCTTTCCAGGACTGCAATGATAACCTGCAGTTCTACCCATTGAGGCTTTTGTGGTTGGAAGAGCACTGTTTTAGGAGTGTCCCCCTCCACACAATACGCCCCTGTTCCAGAGCTGGAGCCGTCCGTGTATACGGTGGGGGCGCCTGCTAGTGGCCTAGGAGAGGTTACTTTGGGAAAAATCACTGGGTGCCGGGTGACAAACTGCAAGAGAGGAGCCTTAGGGAACTGATTGTTAATGGGACCAAGAAATATACACCGGAGAATGGCCCATTGATCTATGCATCCGGTGAGTATCTCAAGCTGCTGGGAAGAATAAGGCACCCTGAGATTTTTGGGCTGCTGACCGAAATGCTGCACAGCCCTTTTAATGCATTCTAGGGCCAAGTCTGCAACCGCTGTAGGATAGTGCTCTAGGACTTTTTTGGGGGAAACTCCAGGGTGGACCCAGAGCAGCGGCCCCCGCTGCCACAGTACCGCAGTGGGCTGTAATTCTGTCGGCAGCACGCAGGCTTCAAAAGGCTCATCAGGGTCTATTCTCTTCAATGCAGCGCCACTGAGCGCCTGTTCCACCTGGCATAGTGCTCGCCTTGCCTCTGGAGTGAAGCTTCGAGGTGAGTTTATATTAGAATCCCCCTTCAACAGGTCGAACAAAGGTGTTAGTTTGACATTGGGTATTTTTAGGTATGGACGGATCCAATTGATATCCCCCATGAGTTTTTGTAGATCATTGAGAGTGTGTATATTGTCTAGCCTGAGAGACACCTTTTGGGGGGAAACATGAGTGGGTGCGACTTTCGCCCCCAGGAAAGTGGTAATGTCAGTCATTTGGATTTTTTCAGGGGCAATCTCTAGGTTAGCTTCTCTAAGACTAAGGACTAAATGTGACAAAACTGTTTTAAGAAGATCTGTGTCTCTATGGGCTAAGAGAATGTCATCCATATAATGGATGATTTTCACTTGAGGGAACTGCTGCCGAGTGCTAGCTAGCTTCGCAGTGACATACAGCTGGCACATGGTAGGACTATTAGCCATGCCTTGGGGCAGGACTGTCCATTCAAAGCGTTGACAGGGCTCCTCTTGATTACTAGAGGGCACAGTAAAGGCAAACTTAGGGGTGTCTTCAGGGTGGAGCGGAATAGAAAAGAAGCAATCTTTCAGATCTATGATGAAAATCGACCAGTGCTCCGGTAATGCCGAGAGGAGGGGCAGTCCCATCTGAACGGGCCCTAAAGGCTCCATGCAATCGTTAATAGCTCTTAGATCATGTAGCAGTCTCCATTTACCAGATTTCTTTTTTATTACGAATATAGGGGTGTTCCACGGTGACGTGGAAGGGGCGATATGGCCCTTTTCTAGTTGTTCTGATACTAGGGCGTGCAACGCTGCAAGTTTTTCCTGTGGCAAGGGCCACTGAGGCACCCACACCGGAGCCTCGGTTTTCCATTTTAGTTTTATAGGTGTGGGTGGGAATCTCTCCTCAGTGGCCCCTATGAAAAACCCAAGCCTCGTCTGTCAGACTTGGGGGCAGCTTGTATAGGCTCCGCACGTCCGTGCAGTGAAGCTCCTAAACCCTTGCCGGGGGTATACCCCATTTCTTTTAGCAGTCGCTTAGAGGTTGGGGAGTAGCCGCTAATTAAAGTAACGTCCATTTGGGTCAGAATGTCTCTTCCCCACAAAGACACAGGCAGGGCTAATACATAAGGCTGGAAACTGCCTTGGTGTCCTTCTTCATCGGCCCAATGAAGGGCAGCTGCACTGAGCATGGGCGCTGAAATTTGGCCTATTCCTCTAATGGGCTCTTCCGCCCTGCTCGTTGGCCAGGTGGGGGGCCATTCTTGTTGTCTTATGATAGACCGATCGGCCCCTGTATCGAGCAGGCCCAAGAAAGATCTGCCTTGCACCTTAATGGTTAGCATAGGTCGAGACTCCAGGGACATATGGAGTCCCTCAAAAATCGCTCCACTGGATCCGAACCCTTTTTCCCCTCTCTGTCTGATTCTGCTTGGAAAGACTGCATGTAAGCTGGGTAAGAGCAGGAGCTGCGCCAGCTTATCACCTTCTGCAATGACTAAGGTGCCCCGCTGAGATTGAACCATAACTTGGGCACGGCCTGTGAAATCTGAATCTACAAGTCCTGGTATAACTGTTAATCCTTTCAGGGCCGTGGATGCTCTTCCCAATATGAGCCCTACAGTACCAGCCGGTAAGGGCCCCTTGAAGGAGGTCCCTACTAACTGGACACCCATGGAGGGGGTTAGTACGAGTCTGGAGGTGGCACAGAGGTCCAGTCCTGCTGAGCCGGGGGACGCACGAATTTGATCGGATCCTGTGTTGTCGAATGGCATGCAAGGGGGTCCGTCGAAAGGGCGGACCCCCTCTTCCCGTTTTTTGGAATCTGCTCGGGGCGGCCAGAGAGGCGTCTACCCTGCGCATCGAAAACCGATTTACAGTCTTCTGCGCGGTGGGGGCCTTTGTGGCAACGGCCACACGGCCTGGTTGCTGCACCTGGTTCGCCAAACCGTTGAGTGGCAGGGGGTTGACGTCTATTGGGACAATCTCTCTTAAAGTGCCCTGATTGGCCACAGCCATAGCACCCGTTAGACTTTGCCCCTAAGGTTCTCGGGCTTTTTGTAGCCACCTGTAGGGAGCTGGCTAGCATGGCAGCTAGACCTGCATTAGTTAAAGGGCTGCCAGCATCTCTACAGAGCCTGACCCACTCTGTCAAATTTTTTGCTCTGTTTTGTGCCAGGATAACTTTGCACTCCTTGTTGCACTGCTCAAAAATCATTTGCTTAACCACAGTCTCTGCTACTCCTGGATCTGAGAAGATTCTCTCAGCTGCGGTTTGCATCCTGGCTACAAAATCCGCAAATGGTTCTGTGGGGCCTTGGTGTATATTGCTGAGTGAGGCCTGAGCCTCTCCCTCACCTGTTAGCTTTTTCCAGGCACCCACAAAACAGCGGAAGATCTGGGCATAGACCTCTTGTGGGAAACCCGTTTGGTTCTGGGCATGGGCGCCTCTCCCCAACAGCATGTCAGCATTCCACCCGCCACGTCTCCCCGCCGCATTCCTTGCGGCCTGCTCTTCAGCTAACTCCTCAAACCATGCTTTCCAATCTATGAATCGGCCTGACGGCAAGCAAGCACGGGCTAGCTGAAAAATATCTGCGGGTGTATGATTTAGAGCAGAGAGGTTCTCGATCATGTTCAAGGTATAAGGGGCATTGGGGCCATACTGATGGACGGCCTGCCTCAATTCCCTCAATAGTTTGTAATCATATGATTCGTGCCGATTGCCACCTTGGGGATTGATAATAACCGGGTACATTTCTGAGACTGGCTGCGGCTCAAGTGGCTGGTAGCCACCCAGCATGCCAAAAGGTCTAAATGTTGTGAAAGGGTTCCATCTCCAGAAATGTCTCCCACCACTACCTAATGGCAAAGGGTCCTGAGGGCCTGTATACTCGGGCGGGGGGTACGGCAAAGGTTGCCCCTCCCCTGACCGACCCATCGGGGTTTCCGGGTCTGGCAGCAAAGGATAATTACATTTACTGGGCATGGCCACTAGAGGGAGCTCTCGGCAAGGTCCTTTGGTGGGACCGCCCAAGGCGTCAGTTGGGAGCTGGGGTGTCCCTGGGGGTGCAGCGGTAGACATTGGCGGGGCGGAAGGCCGCACGGGTGTGGCGGGAGGCTCCTCCCACTCAATTAGCGGGGATGCTTCCGCCTTCTCGTCAGTATCGCTATCTGACTCTGAGTCAGAGTCACTGGACTCCGGCGGTTTGCCCTTACAGGAGCCGTCCGCTGACGAAACTGACTGGGTTTCTTGGAGCGCGCACCGTGCTTCTTGCAAGACAGAGGACGGGCTTAGGCCGGTAGCCGATTCTAGTTCAAGGACCGCACGGACGGTCTCCCATACGGGTACTAGAATCGGGTCCATACACACGCCCGTCTGGCGCGCTCGGTCTATGTCGCGACCGAGCTTCATCCAAGAGGGTAGGCTAAGGCTGCCGGTGCAGGCAAACCAAGGGGCAAAAGTATCAACATCATCAAGAAAACGCTGAAGGGAGCTTTTCCTGACCGAGATACCCCGTTGTTTCAAAAGGTTCTTTAAGGGAGCTAAGAGAGGTGAACTTCCGGACTGCCCCATGATTGCAGTCGGCACTATACTTCAGTCACTCGGAGAGCTCTTCCGAGTCCCCCGGGGTCACCTGAAAACCCACGGGCCCTAACTATCATGTAATAAGACGCACTCACCTTCTCGCGTTGATCAGGCGCGGGAAGTCCGCCGTAAGCTCGACGCGCAGCGCTGCTCTCCTCACAGAGGGACCGTCGAGAGCGAGGCAGGAGGAGGAGCTTCCCCGTACGGGCCACCACTTGTCCGGCGCTGCCCCGCTCGGTCCCCGGTTCCCGGCCGGCGAGGGGAAACAGGGAAGGAGAGAGAGAGATGCAGACTGCGCGAACTAACCTGGTCATGAATCACGACTCGAACCACACGGCAGTTGTGAAAGCAAGCCCTTTACTACAGCTAGATGAACATTCTGTGTTACTGGTTCCCACACGGGGCACGGCGCCTCGTGGGAGAGCAGCCTCGATGTGGCCGTCAGGCACGGCTCCTTGTGGGCTGTCTCACCCTACCCCGTCCGGGTAAGACCTTTTATACACATTAACAACCAATAAGCTTCTAGGCTAGTATCGCGTATACAGGATTTCGATTGGTAGGAGCGGTGGCGGATACATGCGTCACTATGTGGAAACAGGATGCAGGCGCCATCTTGGCTCACTCGATGGGCGGGGGTAACTCTAGAGCAGGCTGCAGCGCATACGCTAGGCCCGATTCAGGAGGCGGCTTTCCACAAGTTGATACCTGCCAAGCGCTGACCATGTTGCAAATCTGTGATAAAAGTTTATGTTGTTATTGTTTTAAGCCACCAAGCTTTGGGGTTGTTAGTTACGCAGCAAGAGATATCCAAAACAAAGAACAATTAAAGTTCTATTCTTTTCTTGAAGGGTTACCTCTAAGTCGTAGGTGACAGTTACATGGAGACAAGTTTTGGTTTATGCCATGTCTTGGTTCATGCCACAGCAGCTGTGAAAAATGCCACATAATTAGTCGGCTTAAACAAGAAGCATTTATTGTCTTGCAGTTTTGAAGGTGAGAAGTCCAAAATCAAGATGTCAGAAAGACCATGATTCTCCTGGAGTTGGTAGCGTTCTGGTGATGGCACTCCTCTGTTACATGGTGTGCTCTCTCTCCTTGTGCCTGCTTCCCTCATTTCTCCTTCTGACTTCTGGCTGCTTCTGACTTTTGGCTTTTACTTATTGTCTGAATGCATGTGAATTTCCTCTTTTTATAAGGTCTCTAGGCATACAGATTAAGGCCCACCCTGATTCAAGTTGACTTCATCTCAATAGCATCTTCAGAGATCCTATTTATAAATGAATCCACATCTTAATTAATAATGTCATCTTCAGAGGTCCTATTTACATGGATTAAGATTTGAATGTGTCTTTATGGGGGACATGATGCAATCCACAACAGCTCACTATAAAAAAGACTTTTATAAAGAACATTATAATGTTAAGTAATATTTCTAAATAAAATTTTGAGGAAGGCAAAACAGGGTAGTGGTTGAAAGGGCAGATTCGGGAACCAAACTGCATAGATTCAAATCCTAGTGAGTCCGCTTCCTTGTTGTCTTATCTCAGATGAATTATATAACTGTCTTAGTTTCTGAGGGATGCCTTAACAAGGTACCACAAACCTGAAGGATTAAAAATAAATTTATTGTTTCACAGCCTAGAGGATAGACACATATGGAAATGTTTCTGTTTGCTAAAGCTGTCAGAATGCAATATACCACAAATGGGTTGGCTTTTACAATGGGGGTTTATTAGCTTACAAATTTACAGTTCTAAGGCCGTGAAAATGCCCAAATGTCCCAATTAAGGCACGAACAGGAGAATGCCTTCTCTGAAGAAAGGCTGCTGGCATCTGGGACCCCTCTGTCACATGGGAAGGCACATGGCCGACACCTGCTGGTCCTTCTTTTCTGGATTTCATTGCTTTCAACTTGCGACTTCAGTGGCTTCCTCTCTCAGCTTCTGTGGGTGTGTCCTTATCTTTCAGCTTCTTTGGGGCTTCTCTGAGTTCTCTGGGTTTCATCTCTTTTAAAGGACTCCAGCAAGGGGATTAAGACTCACCTTGGGGCAACTCCAATTGAAATAAGCTACTCAAAAGTTTCCATCTACAACAGGTCTCTACCCAGCTTCAAACCACCACAGGGAGAGTCTCTCCTTGCCTCTTCCTGGCTTCTGATGTTTTACTGGCAACCCTTAGGCTTCAATCTCTGCCTCGGTCATCACATGGCCTTCTCTCTGTGTCTCTGTGTCCAGCGCTCCCCTTCTTATAATGACCTCAGTCATACTGGGTTAAGGCCCACCTGCTAAACTTGACTAACAACATCATCAAAGACCTTACTTCCAAATAAGGTCACATTTTTTACACAACCAAGAGTTAGTACTTGAACAAGCTTTCTCAGGGATACAATTCAACCCATATAACAAACTCCTTCTACTTTCTTCATTTGTAAGTGGGATGATCATAACAGTATTGACTTCATGGAGTTGTATAATGGTTAAAAGTTACAATTTGTAACAGTACTTAGAAAATTGTTTTGTTAAATGTTTTGTGCTATATAAGCATTTCTTTGTTAAAATATGGACATGCTGTATTTTAGATATTCAACTCTTTTTAAAAAAAAATAATTACAAAGTTCATCTTTGTGGATATACCTGATATTTTCTTTGGAAATTGATGAGTAAATAGCTTTAGAATTAATTCAGTTATTTGCTAATTTCTTTTTCTTTTTTAAAAATCCTTGTTCTAGTTTGCTAATGCTACTAGAATGCAAAACACCAGAGATGGATTGGCTTTTATAAAAGGAGGTTTGTTTGGTTGCACAGTTACAGTCTTAAGGCCATAAAGTGTCCAAGGTAACACATCAGCAATCGGGTACCTTCACCGGAGGATGGCCAGTGGTGTCCAGAAAACCTCTGTTAGCTGGGAAGGCATGTGGCTGGAGTCTGCTCCAGAGTTCTGGTTTCAAAATAGCTTTCTCCCAGGATGATCCTCTCTAGGCCACAGTTCCTCAAAAAATGTCACTCTTAGTTGCACTTGGGATATTTGTCCTCTCTCAGCTTCTCTGGAGCAAGAGTCTGCTTTCAATGGCCATCTTCAAACTGTCTCTCATTTGCAGCTCCTGTGCTTTCTTCAAAGTGTCCCTCTTGGCAGTAGCTCCTCTTCAAAATGTCACTCTCAGCTGCACTGAGTTCCCTCTGCCCATCAGCTCATTTACATGGCTCCACTGATCAAGGCCCATCCCAAATGGGCAGAGCAACACTTCCATGGAAATTATCCAATCAGAGTCATCACCCACAGCTGGGTGGGGCACATCTCCACAGAAACATTCAAAGAATTACAATCTAATCAACACTGATATATCTGCCCACATAAGATTACATCAAAGATAACGGCGTTTGGGGAGACACAATACATTCAAACTGGCACAATCCTCCAGAATTCTGGAATTCAGATTGCTTACTATCACAATATAACTATTCAAACTCAACTTGCACATTTGATTTTGTCAAATCTAACAATTATCCAACTTAACATTTTTGCATTGGGGGTCTTGCAAAACCTTCATTCACTTCAGGGTGTAAAAATATGGTCTCAAATTTTCATTAGATTTATAGTATTAATTTTTACTCATTTTTATTCCACCTGAACTTAAACTTTTTGTGTGGTGCTACATAGGCATCAGGGTTTATTATTATCACATATTATTAACCAGTTTTCTCAAGACCTTGTATTAAACCACCCATACACAAAAACAACTTTGTCATTTTCTTAGTCTGCATGTTCATGGGTCTCAATCTGGATTCTTGAATATAATCCATGGTCTATTTCTTTTTTCTATTCTATTTCATACCATTCTGCTTTACTTTTTGTAAATTTATAAGAATAGCCATTCTTTATCAATATATATATTGCTTATATATATATATCTTAGAATGGAAATCACCAAATTAGACATTGTAACAAAAAACCTTTTTTAGAACAAACCAAAAATAAAAAAGGACAGAAATGCAGTCACTGATGAATGAAGTAAGCCAAGAAGAAAATGGATGAACAGAAAGCAGGAATCAGCAAACATTAGTCCTCAAAGTAAAAGCTTATTAATTCTGAAAGTGAAACTATTGTTAGAATTGTGAGTCTACTCTCCATGAGACTGACCATATGTGACATTTAGACAGCTGTTTTAGTCCATTTCTAATTTATTTAGGACACTAGCTTAAATTACCAATGCAAAACTTGATCATTAGCAATAAACCCTGAAGAATTACACATCACAACACAGAAATTTTCAAAGGGGCCAGGATACCCTGGTGTCACACTGACAGGTGGAATATGTAGAGCATGTCAACCTCACCTTCCTCAGGCTTGGTTGTAGAGTTGAGATAAGAAAGGGGGTGAATGAAGACTTCCACAAAAGGAACTAAATCACTTTTAAATGTAAATAACCTAAGAGCTGCATCCAATGTGGTACATTTTTGTCTATGCACTGTTATCTCCAGCCAGCATTTAGGAAATGTATCCCTGTCTGTTTGCTGCTAATATTGTAATTGTCCTTTATCCTAGATTTTCATAAGAATTCTGGAGGATTTGAGGAAGACCAATTAATCAATGCCAGAGTGGATAATGATTTATGACCAGAGTGAAAACAGGACTGCATGCCTTTCAATGTGGTCCCTTTTCTCCATTGACCAGAATTTTTTTTTCCCTCTTTTTCTTGGAATGACTCCAAAAATCTTGCTGGAAAGAAGGTGTATTTTTTGAGATAGCAAAGTTGTTTATTGAGCCACTGAGTTCAATCAGCATCGGTAACTCTTGCAGTACAAGGAAAAGTGGAAAGAAAAAGCTTAGTGTAAATCTTCAAATATGGAGTAACCATTAGCTGGTTCAGCAAGTCACAGAATGGTCTTTGGAATGTGAACACATTTTAGATGAGATGTGTGCTTGTTTCTGTCTGTTTAAAAATATATGGGGCAGTCTCAACCTATCCAAGCATTTTCATTATGCTGTCACATTTGTACATGGGTATTTTGACAGTAGTGCTAGCATAGCACTCCCAGCCAAAATAAAAGTATATTTACTTTTTTCCTGCCTCCTACTTTTTATCCTTTGAGATGTCTGGTTCAAATATTCAATTAGATTTTATCACTCTTTGTTTCCAAATCATAAAATGTTTAACAAATATCCAGGATACACATTTACATGGTTGATATGTATCATGGCATAAAATAATATCTTATTTCTTTGATGAGTGATTATGGGCTACTACCTTTCTGCTGCTAAGATTTATGTCACTCTTTTTCAGCAAGAGCTACTGTAAGATGGTGAAATGAACAGTAATAAAATTGGCAGGCTAGATGCCACTATGTGTATCTAATGTCTGAAAAAAGAGTCTGCTTTTATGCAAATACAATTTGGCTATGAAGCTTGTAATTCTTGGATCCAAACATCTAGCATTTGTCCTCTGTATGACCCAATGCGATTTGAAAGACAGAGTGAAGACAATGGGTGAAGAGGACAAAGATTGTGAGGGAAAATATTCATGTTAATTTTATATATTTGTTAAAGGCCACAGCCCATTAAAGAAAGTGACCCAGCAATGAGGCTACTGCTAAATTACAATCTTAATAATAAAAGATTAGAGAACTATTCTTATATTTTTCTGTAGCAACAATAAGTATTAATTAATACCTAACACAGCCATTGGTACTGAGTAAATAGACAACTTTGTTTTATCAAGTTGTGAATAATAATAATGCTCCTTTTGGAAAAAGAATTAATAACAGTAAGAGAGCTATGTCTGATAGATCTTACCTGCTGAAAGAGCCTGCTGTACTCTGAAAAGTTGCTCTCCAAAGATCATTTTGGACCATTTAAAAGAGGCTACAGGGTCCCCAAAGTAAATCTGATTGGAGAACTGGGAACTACCTCTATATTCCTATACTGGATATCTACTGTTTGTTTTGCCCAACACTCTTCTTCTGGAATCCCCCTGTGTACTACTGGTTATCTCACTAGTGACCATATTTTCATGATCCCAACTCCTAAACACAGTCATTGATCCAGGAATGAGAATCTGACCAAAGTTGTTACAAATATAGTTCCTTGATTCCTGGCTGAGGTTCATTGGGACCAGGCTTGGAGACTTGTCTAAACCAGAATAATCAGGATACGTCCATCTACAAAATTCAAAAACAAGGTGAAAAACACAGAAGCTATTAAAAGCCATGTTTTCTGCCATATAGAGGAAAGTTTTCTAGCTTTTATATGTTGAGGAAAATGATACAAATACACAAATGACGTCTCAGTTGACACACAGAGTCTTAGAGTACTTCAAATACTGTCATTAGAAATTCCAAAGCCTCAGCTATAACCTTGCCCTTCTTATGATGAATGTTCATTCATTCCATATTTTCCTCGAATGAAAATATTCCATTTTAGTTAATTAAGTCAATTTGGGATTTTGTCACTTGAAACTAGGAGTCCTAATAAAATTTCTAAGGTCAATGATTACCAGGCATACTTTGTTATGTATAAATTATAGTATATATTCAAAATTATGATACTACATTTGCATCCAGGACTGTCTCAAATTAATTTTTTTCTTAAGGCTATAATTTACAGAAACCAATTTCAAGGATTAAATCATATTGAAGAGCTTTAATAGTGATGTGTGACATGAATAAGCACAGACATAAAGAACTGAACTCAAAGTGCCAAACCTCCCAGTATTCATATCCTTGTATAGTTCCTGCCTTTTAATCTGGACTGACCCTGTGAGTCGCTTGTAACAAATAGTGTATACTGAAGTGATACTCTCTGACTTCCAATGGTAGATGGTGAGAATCCATGTAGTTCCTGCCTTGTCTCTTACAACACTCGCTCTGGGGAAAGGCAGCTGCCCTGTAAGAAGTCTGACTCCCTGGTATTGTCATGCTCTGAAGAGACCTAATCTAGCCATGTGAAGAGGTGGCATGGAGAGAGAGATGCCTGGGCAGCCTTAAGTTGTGACATCCCAATAGGTGATAGACCTGTGATTGAAGAAGACAACTCGTACCTCCAGCCAGTTGAGCTTTCAGAGTAGTCCAGGCCCAGCTGACATCTTCTGCAATCTCATCACAGACTCACAGAACCAGTAAATATAATAAATTGTTCTTTAACGCCACTAATTTTGTGATGGTCTGTTTTACAACAATCGATAATTGAAACAGAATTCTAAACAAGTTACAAAAATTACATTCTCATGGTAGGATTTCCTAATGGTTCTAATTCAAGCTTTGTCCTTTGCCCAGTTCTGAAGTGATTTTGAGACCAGTTGACATAAAGGCTCTTGGTGATGTGGGTTACTTATCTCTCATTTGGTTTATGCAGCTTTATTATTCATTGGAACACACTCCAGTATCTTGAACATTTGTAATGAATGTCTATGTCTATTTACAACCAAAACTCAAATTAAATCTGACATACCCAGAGAGTGGTTGGAGTTAATTTGTCCTCCCTTGGCTCCCACTTAATACAGAAAGAACTGCTCATCTAAGTGTTTTTAAGCCACACTTTCTCGTAGTTGGTAGTTATTACATGTTGATCGTTATCTTCACTGACATTTACTGGCCTTGATATGTCAAGGAATTTTAAATAGAATTGAGAAACAAAGAAAATGTGGTTATGTAGACACTGGGATGTGAAATAATACTTCAGTGACTTAAAGAAATAATATCAATGTAGGCCTAATAAAATAGGTAGTCATTCCAGTCCCAGATAATATTATCTCCATTGAGACTCTACATGGCTGTCTTTTAAAAGTGCAGATGCAATCCAGTTAGAAAAATGTCACAGCTCTCTTGTAACAACAGATGTTCTGCCTTTACAGAAATAAAGACTTTGTCCATCAATGAAAATTGTTGTCTTTGGTCCCTGATACTGAGAAGTTTCTTCCAAAATCTCAGTTTGTTGGACAAGTGGGCTGATCTCACCCACAATGGCAGCAAATTGCTTCTTTACCTAGAATAACTTGCCAAAATTAAATAAAGGAAATGTTCCAAGAAGAGCAATCAACAAAAGAGTTTGGATGTTGTGGAGTAGTCTAACTTGGCATCTGTGTCCAGCAGAATGCTTATATGTACTGCTTGTCAAGGGCTTATTGATGATAAATGACAGAGAGGTCATTATTTCTTTGAACCCAGTTGTACAACTTCTTCATTCTTGAAAGCACAGTCATGCCTGAAAGACATTTGAAGATAGTTGCAACTATCTAGGAACTTCAAGGCTGTAGCTTTAAGCTTTAAGGAGCAGAAGTGCCCTTTGAAGGAAATAAGAGAATTACCTGAAAGGCCAAGACTTAAAAACTTTTGACAGTACAATAAGAGAGACAAAATTCACAGGAATGTAGGACTCCAAACTAACTGTGTTGTTTCCCTGGTTCCTTTATAGAAAAAACTATTAGTTGTACAAAAGACCATAAATGTAGCTAAGTTAGATACCCACATATTTTCTAATAAAGGGAATGGTTTGTTGTTGTTGTTGTTGTTTGTGGGAAACCGAGTCTTCCATGTTGCCTGAGACAAATCTAGGGTGGTGGCTTAGAACGCTAAGCCTCAGGCCTGCATGGAACGCCGTGCAGGCCCGCCCTGTAAAGATATGTGTCTTGTGACTATGATGACAATGTTTACCATTGTCCTAAACCTAGATTGTTCCTTCTGATATGCAACAGGATGTAAACATAGGTATCTGGTGGGCTCTCCCGAGCCTGAGGACATTTAGCATATACTCCCTGATCTTCTGAAATAAATAACTGGAGCAAAGGTGCATTATTGTCCACCTAGCACGAGATGCAGTGGGCCCCCTGCTCCCTTAATTCTTAACTTTGTGTCTGTGTCTCATTCCTGCATCGCCCTGTCAGCAAGAATTGGCGCCCAACATGGGGCTCGAAGAACCAGACCTGGTTCCTGACAGAAGAATCGCTTGAACGACTGAGGTACAGCGGTGCTGGAACTCGGGTGGAGGTAACGGCCGTCTTTTGTATGCGTTCCTTGTAGAATGACCCCAAGCATTATAAGCAGGGTAATGGGTAATGTTGAAGGACACAATAAATATGTTTCCTATATTTCCCTCTTATGGCAGCTGCTGTGGGCCAGCGGTGTCAAGGTGGGGGAGTCACAAATCTTAGAATTGCTGCAGGTTATTGAAAAATACTGCTCTTGGTTCCCTACCCTTGGCTCCCTTGAACTGCATGACTGGGAGCGGGTAGGTAAGGAATTGAAACAAAAACATATGCAAGGAGTTAATTTACCTATTACTATTTGGTCTACATGGTCTTTAATTAAGTCTGTTCTTGAGACTTTAAAAACTGATGATGACGAGGAAGAATATGAGTCTGATGACAATACTGGTCCCAATCCTCTTTTTGATAATGATAAGGGTAAAAAAGATCCAGTAAAATCTCAAGTTTTTTATTCTTGTCAATGCCCAAAACCTCCTTCTGCATCTTGCTGGGAGGAATGGCCCCCGCGTCCTCCGCTGCCTCTTCCTGCACATAGCTGTACCCCGGTAGTTAAACCTGCCCGCCTCTCTGGCATACAGCAGGGTCTGGCAGAAGCCAGGTGGCAAGGAGATTTAGAGGCCATATGTTGTCCTGTTGCCTTCCCTGTTATGGTTCATGAGGAAGTGCCTCCTGGCCGAGACGCTAATTATCCCGATGGAGTTTATACTTACTTCCATGAGCATGTCCCATCTGCAGTTCTTAAAGAATTGAAAAAAGCTATACAAACGTATGGGGTTCATTCCCCTTTTTCAGTTGGCATATTGCAAAGTTTAGCTGAAGGTTCTCATCTAATTCCCATAGATTGGACCACATTAGCCCATACAGTCCTTAGCCCAGGAGAATATCTACAATTTAGGACTTGGTGGACTAAGCATGCAGAATGACAGGCTGCACATAATTGGTGACAAAAAGTAAATATAAATCTAGATCAATTACTGGGCCAAGGAGCTTATTCCACTGTTGAAAATCAGTCTGTTTATAATAATCAGGCAATCAAGCAGGTTCACTGTTGTTGTTTGCAAGCTTGGAACAAAATTGAAGCTAAGGGTAAAGCTGCACAATCCTTTCAAAAGGTTTTATAAGGGCCAAAAGAATCATATCCAGATTTCATTGCCCGGCTCCAAGAGGCAATACACCAGCAGATTACTAGTTAAGAGGCTGCCGATACTACTTTGCAGCTGCTAGCATATGAAAATGCTAATAAAGATTGTCAACGAGCCATTGCCCCATTTAAAGGTAAAGCTGATCTTACTGGCTATATTCGTTTATGCCAAGACATTGGGACTGAAGGTTATAAAGCAGAAATGATGGCTCAAGCCATGGCTAATTTGAGAGTTGGCTTTCGTTTCCCAGGAAAATGCTTTTCCTGTGGAAAAGTGGGTCATACCAGAAAAGAATGCGGTCACTTTAAAAATAAATCTCCACAAAAGCAGCCTGGTATGTGCCCAAAATGCCAAAAAGGTCAACACTGGGCTAACCAGTGCCAATCTGCTTTTCATAAGGACGGCACCTCCCTTTCGGGAAATGGCAATTGGGGCGGGCTCCCAGCCCCTCACAGAAAGGGAGCATTCCCAATCCAACATCAAAATCTGCAGGCTGTCCCTCCGCCAACTCCAAGCCCTCCACCTTGGAGCTTTCCCCAGCTACAGCAGGGAGAGCAGCAGTAGACCTCGCTGCAAATGCTGAGGTATATCTTCTCCCCAATAATCCTGTTAAGGTCCCCACCGGCTATTATGGCCCCTTACCTAAAGGGATGGTGGGTCTTTTGCTTGGACGCAGTTCTCTCAATCTTAAGGGTGTTCATGTACACACTGGAGTCATTGACTAACTATACTGGGGAAATTCAGGTGGTCATGTCTTCTTCTATTCCATGGACTGCCCATAAAGGTGAAAGAATTGCTCAACTCTTATTATTACCTTATGTACCTGTTGGTTCCTCCTCTAAAAATTGGGAAAATGGAAGTTTTGGTAGCACAGGCAAGGCAGGAATTTTTCTCACAGAGGCTCTGCAGGAGCCGCGCCCTATGTGTACTCTTACAATTCATGGGCATAGCTTTACTGGGCTTATAGATATGGGTGCAGATGTCTGTATTATTAGTCAACAACATTGGCCCTGACATTGGCCTTTGCAAGAGGCATGAATTAATGTTGTGGGCCTAGGTTCCCCTCAGGGACTTACACAAAGTGTTCATATTTTGCCTTGCCTTGGCCCTGAGGGACAGAAGGCCACTTTACAACCTTATGTGGCTGCTCTGCCTTTTAATCTTTGGGGCAGAGACTTACTTGAACAATGGGGTGCTACTGTACATATCCCTCCTCCTAGTGGAGTGTACAGTATTCAAAGCCACAAAATGATGGCAAATATGGGGTATGCCCCTAGCTGTGGGATTGGCGTACATTTGCAAGGTAGCCTTTCACCCATACAAGTCTCACCAAAATGTGATCAATTTGGTTTAGGATATAAACCATTTTAGTGGCGGCCACTGTTCATTCACCTCCCCAACCTGTCCCGTTAGTATGGACTACAACAAAACTGGTATGGGTAGAGCAGTGGCCGCTTACAAAAGAAAAATTAGAGGCTTTACATGAATTGGTTCAAGAACAATTGTCCTTGCAGCATATCGAAGTGTCTTTTAGTCCTTGGAATTCTCCTGTGTTCCCAATAAAGAAAAAATCATGAAAATGGAGAATGTTAACTGACCTAAGAGCTGTTAATGCTGTCATTCAGCCCATGGGACCTTTACAACCTGGGCTCCCCAATCCTAGCATGATTCCTGAAAACTGGGCTTTAGTGGTCATTGATATTAAAGACTGTTTCTTTTCCATCCCTTTAGCTGATCAAGATAAGGAAAAATTTGCTTTTACTATTTTATCCCTTAGCAATAAAACCCCTTCTAAAGGATATCAGTGGAAGGTTTTACCACAAGGTACCCTAAATAGTCCCACAATATGTCAATATTATGTCCACCATGCCTTACAGCCTATTTAAATTTTCCTAAAGCTTATATAATCCATTATATGGATGATATTTTGTGCTCTGCACCTCAGGAGATTGAAGTAGAAGCTTTGTTCTATGCTGTTCAAAAAGATTTACAGGATGTAGGATTTCATATTGCTCCTGACAAAGTGCAACGTACTTTGCCTGTACAGTATTTGGGTTCTAGTATCAATAGACTTACAATTCAACCCCAAAAAGTACAACTCCACAGAGATGCTGTTACCACCTTAAATGATTTACAAAAACTACTAGGGGATATTAATTGGCTTCACCCCAAAGTAGGTATAGCTAACTATGAGCTTTCCAACCTATTTTCTCTCCTTTGTGGAGATTCTAAATTAAACAGCCCTAGATCTTTAACTTCAGCTGCAGAGAAGGAATTACAATTAGTGGAAACTAAAGTTCAACAAGCTCAGATATCCCGTGTTGATCCTACACAACCTTTATCTCTACTTCTCTTTTCCACTCCCAAATCCCCCACAGGCTTGCTTTTGCAAAATGATAAACTTGTAGAATGGATCTTCTTGCCCAATTCTTCCATAAAATCCATTTCCCCTTATCTGGATCTCTTAGCTACTTTAGTTGCTTAAGCCAGAAAAAAGGCAAAACAACTCAATGGTTTTTACCTTCATTTAATTGTGCTCCCGATAACTGCTAAAGAACTCTCAGTTATTTTGCAACAACATCTAGCTTGGCAAATTGCTCTAGCTGACTATGTTGGCCAGCTGGATAATCGTTATCCAAAAAATGATCTTTTCCAGTTCATTCGACATACACAATGGACACTGCCTAAGTATACTTCTTGTGAGCCTTTAATCAATGCTCCCATTGTTTTTACTGATGGGTCATCTAAAGGTCGAGCTGCCTATACTGGCCCTAAGTCCAAAGTTTTAGATCTTCCTCATTTCTCTGCCCAGCAAGCTGAACTGGGTGCTGTAATAGCCATCTTAACAGATTTTTCTGAGGCTGTTAATATTTTATCTGATTCTGCCTATGTTGTTCATGTAGCTAGTAAAATTGAAACAGCATCCATTAAGCAACAGTTGCCTCCTTGTTTATTTAACCTTTTTCTTGAGTTACAATCAGCTATTCGCGCTCGTGTATCTCCTTTTTATATTACCCATATTCGTTCCCATACCAATCTCCCAGGCCCTTTAGCAGCTGGCAATGCTGCTACGAATAAATTATTACTGCCTGTTATTTCAGAAGCTTCTCATTTTCACTCACTTACTCATCTTAATGTGCGAGGACTCATGGCTCGATTTTCCCTTACTAGAACACAAGCTAAAGATATTGTTTCTTCTTGTCCTAATTGTCAACTCCTTACTGTTCCACCTTTGCAGGATCCTGGTGTTAACCCTCATGGTCTAGCCCCCAATGATTTATGGCAAATGGATGTTACTCATATCCCTTCCTTTGGCCGCTTAGCCACTGTTCATGTCAGCATTGACACGTACTCTGGCTTTCTTTGGGCCACAGCACAAACCGGTGAAACATTTCGACATGTTCATACTCACCTTTTTGCCTGTTTTGCCTCTATGGGCTTGCCCTGTGCTTTAAAAACTTATAATGGCCCAGCCTATATATCTGCAAAATTTGCTACTTTTACTACAACTTGGGGCATTCGTCATACCACTGGTAATCCTTATAATCCCCAAGGACAAGCTATTGTTGAGCGTGCCCATCATACTTTAAAAATTATGTTAACAAAACAAAAAGGGGGAGATGATGGAACTCCCCATGAACGATTATCAAAAGCTTTATTTACTTTAAATTTTCTAAATTTTTATGAAAAACTGGGTGGCACTGCCGCAGAACGACATTTTCCAGCTAAAAAGACAACACTGAAACATTATTTCCAGAAAGCACCTCCTATATGGTGGAAGGACATGCTAACTAATGAATGGACAGTGGGTACTTTATTAACATGGGGAAGAGGTTATGCTTGTGTTTCCCCAGGTGACGGATGAGCACCACTTTGGATACTGGCCCGACGACTGAAGCCGTACCATGAACCCAGCAAAGAAAATAAAATTCCTATGGGATGTCGAGCCACCAATGATGCAGTTCCAGGGTCTGACACTGAAGGCAACAGTGATCGGGCCAACACCCTGAACTAGGAAAGCCCAACATCCAACTTGGGGTCAGATAAAGAAATTATGTCAGGATGCTGAAAAACAAGTCCAACAAGACAAGCTGCCTTTGACAGGTTCTAACCTGACGGCAGCAATGTTGGCTCTTATTGCTATTGCTGTGAGTATATCTCCGGCATGTGCTCATTCTGGAAATTATACCTATTGGGCTTATATTCCTAACCCCCCCATTGCTGCAACAAGATATAAACATTGGCAACGCAAAAGAAAACAGTTGGTTCAGTATTCCCTCCTTCTTATTTTGGCTGCCTGGGTCCAAACCATTGTTGGGCATGGAGGCCACGGGGCATAGGCTGCCAAGGAGACAAAACTAACCCTCTTGGGGGGCATTGCCCCTCCCTTACATCACCCTGTATGGCTCCGGAGGATGGCTGGTTAGCCAGAGACGGGTAAGATTCCTCAGGGAAGGAACAACCTAAGACAGGCACAGTTGCAGAGGGGCCATCACGAGAAAACTTGGGGGCCAACAGAGGTGGGGCACAGAACCTCACCCCCCCCCCAGCTTTGCAAGGGTCTGAACCCTCACCCCTTTTAAGGGAGGTCTCCTGCCCCCATGGCTACTTTGTTTCTCACGCCCGGCTCAGATAGGAGCTCAAGTGGCAGACAGAGATCTGGTCAGTGGCTACAATAAAAAGGGGGACATGTGGGAAACTGAGTCTTCCATGTTGCCTGAGGCAAATCTAGGGTGGTGGTTTAGAATGCTAAGCCTCAGGCCTGCATGGAACGCCGTGCAGGCCCGCCCTGTAAAGATATGTGTCTTGTGACTATGATGACAACTTTTACCATTGTCCTAAACCTAGATTGTTCCTTCTGATATGCAACAGGATGTAAACATAGATATCTGGTGGGCTCTCCCAAGCCTGAGGACATTTAGCATATACTCCCTGATCTTCTGAAATAAATAACTGGAGCAAAGGTGCATTATTGTTCACTTAGCACGAGATGCAGTGGGCCCCCTGCTCCCTTAATTCTTAACTTTGTGTCTGTGTCTCATTCCTGTGCCTCCCTGTCAGCAACAGTTGTTGTTTTAACCTTGATTATTTCCCCCATTAAGTGTCATTCAACCAATCTTAAAAATATATAGCCATGGTTTAGGTTCATGCTTGGAGGAGCCAAAGGAAATACATCAACAATAATTATGAAACTAGAAGAGACTTTAGAATCGTATAGTTCTCCCCTTTTGTTTTAGCCTACCCTAAATGAAAAAGCCTGGCGACTTGAGCTGGACCAGGCCACACAACTGAACTGTGACAGTCAGGACTTGATCCAGATTCCCTTTGTCTAGGTCCTTTGCTCATCCCATCGTTCCTCCTTGATGCTGGATAAATAACAAATGTGGTTTCCTTGAGTAGTGTTTGCTGTCTGTCATAACAAACTTTATGATTTCTATATAAAACAGAATGGCTGTCATGGCCCTTTTGTCTATCCTCTTCCTCCTGCCTGAAATATATTTTAGCTGTCTAGAGCTGCAGCAGCCGTCTTGCAACCATGCAGGAAAGGCATAATTGATACTTTGAACCATATGCAGCAAATGTCTATTTTGAACTTTCTTTCTATGTGATGAAATAATATTTTCTTTGTTTAAGCAACTGTTTTTGGTTTTCTGTTACTTGCAATTGATGAATCCTAACTAATAAATGTCCTCAAGGTGCATCCTTATTTCTCCATGCTTCTTCATAGTTTGAGTCTTCTGGAATTCACTTTTTCTCTTTCCTGATCTGGAAATATTTTATTCTGTCTTCAAGAAAATACTCAACTATAGTCTTTCATATTAAATCTTTCTTCATATTGACATGAGGAATTAATCCCACCCCTTTATGTGCCATCATAGAATTTTGTACACACATTCAGGCCCAATAATGAATTTTAATTATAATTTCATGTATAACCTGCATACCCCCATTCAGTCAACATAACATCAATATTCATTTTGCTGTCTCGGATCCCTCTACGTTCATAAAGACAGATCTCAAGCCTCCTGCAAAGCAATCCACCACCTCTCAAATATTGTGACCATCGCTTGTGTGCCAAGATGAAGCCTTGCTCCAGGGCATGGATTCCTCAGCCCCAGGCCTTTTCTGTTTGCTGGGCATTGGTTGGATCTAATGAACATCTTGCAAGTCTGCTCTGCCTGCCATAATAGCTCCCTCCTCCTAGGAGCATAATTTCCTGCTCTGGGTAAAGAAAACTGGGGCAGCCCAAAGCTGCAAAACCACCAAAGTGACAAAATTGCATTATGATCCCAAATGAATGCAGCTTCATCCTCTGTAGTCTTTCATGCTTCAGGTTGCAGCTCAAATCCAGTGTCTGTAGTCAGATGGGAGCCCAGTTACCGATACAGCCTAGCTTCTCCATGTCCCACCTCTTTTTCCTTGCTTTCCTGTGGCTTGAGCACAAATCTTCTACTCCTTTCTTTCACTGAAAAAGAAGAAAATGAAAAGACACATGTTTTGGCCACCTGGTGTAGGGTTCACTGACTCCCACTCTTCAAGTAGAGGCAGGCTGAAGTTCCCAGGTAGCTGTCAAGTGGGACACCCAGAAACATTTGGTTTTACATCTGTTCTTTCATAGGGATCTAACTTCCTGTGAAATAGGGAGCTTTTAATTTGTTTTGGGTTTTTTGTTTATTTGTTTGTTTGTTTTTCTATTTGCCTGTGCCATAGAGTGGGTCTTTCTCAAATATTTGTTTATTGAATCATTGAGACCCAGAGAGGTTAGCAATAATGCCCAAAGCTGTCCATCTACTTAGTGGCAGAGACAGAACCAAAAACAGTTTCTTTGACCTCCATGCTTCGGCTCACACTTACTCCTCTGGATAACGTTAATGAGAGATTGGAGCACATCTGAAGCAGAGACAGTAACACCACCAAGGAGGGTGGGGTGAGGTGGCTGTGCTTCTTTAGGAGAGAAAGATGATTTCTTATTTGCAGTTAAATCTAGGATTTCTGGTTGGAGAAACAAGCAGGAGCTTCTCATTTCTTCTGTATGATTTGTGCTCTGCCACCCAGTCCCAAGGTACCCTGCACTTTGAAAGCCCATGGATAACCCTAGAAAGCATGGTGAAGGCCAACTCTGCTCCTGTTCAAGAATTGACAAGATGCCAATGTTGTTAGCGATCTAGTAATTGCACTGGAGAAAAACTAAACAAGCCAACATGAGTAAGAGTAGTTCATGTGAAAAAGTATCTAGCTCCCATATACACATGTGCATGGACCCAAATATAGTTATCACCTTCCTATAAACAAATTTCAGCAGAAGAACAGAAGATAGAAGCAAAAGGACAGTAATCAATACTCAGGTTGCCCCGGAAACTAGTGGTAGGGAAGAAAGTCACTATCAAATGATTCATATGATGAAAACCTTCTCCCCTGAGAATCCTGCAGTAGCAACATTAGCCATTGGCTTAAAAATAAAAATAAAATAAAATAAAAAAAACAGGAGAGAGTAGGTGCGCCAGTGCACTGCTTCTTCTATTCATATTCCACCCCTTCTCCCTGCCAAAAATCTAGTCTTCTTACCTAAACTAATGACAGATTCAATTTAAAAAAGAAAAAAAAAAAAACTGCATATGATGTATTAAGGTAAGGGACTCGGGAATTCTTTTCTCTTCCTATTACCTAAGGTATTAAAAAAGACTGTACAAAGCAAAATATGTAACTTTTTCTAAAACGCAAACATGATGAAAAGGAAATAAATATTTCTGGGGCTTAGTAAACGGACATGAATGAACATGAATAGGCAGCATGATTTCCTATTATCTTAACAAATTATACCAGGTAATAACCACTTATTCCAGCTAATCACGGTATTCTAATCACCTGCTGTTACTAGCTGTGATGAGGTTCAAATGGATGGTTCAGCGTGTAGCTGTAACAGTTATTTTTCTATCAATAAAAGAAGCAAGATGTAAATTTCTTTACAGGACTGAAAAAATATAAACTGGGTCTTGGGTAATGTGATTGAGATTTTACCTGAAATTATCAGTAATTACCAAGAGTTCAGCAATGACTAAAACCTAAAAACATGTGCCCTCTAGCCTCCAGGGTTGTCCTTGTAGACTAATTCACACTTAAGTTCTTTTATGGCCAAGCCACCTGGGTAGGTTAGATTATTCTCTTACCCATATGTTCTGTGACTAACCCCTAAACAGTAATGATAAGAATTTTGTGATTAAGTTGGCAGAATTCAAGGATTAACATATTCACATTATATCTTTGCTTCTAATTAATACATAGTGATAGTTTTCTTATAACAAGTGCATCTCCATTTATATCATGCCTCTAGTCCCCCTCCTGTTGGTTTTTGTGCCCTTTCATTCTCTCTATCGTCATTTTGATCATGGATTTGCCTAACCCAGAAATTTTCCTTGGCTGGAGTAAAGAGTATCTGCTATGTTCAGAAAACTCTATCAGGCACTTGAATAAAGAAGCATTATAAGACCTAGTTTTGGAGGCATTTATCCTCAAGCCAAGTTGTTCATACTAAATTTAAACTCATTTTCCTCTTCCTTTCTTGTTACACTTCAATTTCTACTTCCTTTCTAGGAAGAGCAGCTCCCTTTTCCTTTTCTCACAGCCTTTGAGAATTCTCTCACCTGTACATTGAGAGATTGCAAATCTTCTCTTCAATCCGTTTGTTTTTTTTCATCAAATCTCTTGTACCCAAAGTAACATCCATCCAGAACAAGGATTTGCTTCTGACTTAACCCACATGCTTCCCAATCTAACTTTTCTGGCAGTGTTTACACAGACATTTGTAGCCAGATGCCTGAGTGAAATTTGGGATGCTTACTTGGCATGCATTTTCGGTTTCATGAGGATTTTCCTCTTTCCTTACATCTCCTTTAAGAAAGAAAGAACTTTCATTATTCATATAAAGACAAGTAAGGGTCTTGGGGTTAACACAAAGGGGGAAAAATGCTCTTCTAAGTTGTGGAGATCTCATGAAAAAATAAATTCTCTTTAGGTAACTCTCTTGGGTTCTGTTATAACCTATAAACATGTTCCCCACAATCTCCAACATTCTTTGGTATTCAAAACAGAAAATCACCTCTCTCATTATTACTCTACCTTTAAAGTACTCATGGTGTGTCTAAAACTGAATTTACCAGCTCCTCCTCACATACCTCCTCACCCTAACTCCTACCAAACACAGACGTGTTACCCAAATTAATCAAGTCCTCTTCTAGTCTTCTACTTCAAAATGATTGGTGCATCCTTCCTCTGGAGCCAGATGGAACCTCAGGAGTTATCCTTTACAATTTTTCTTCTTCCCATTTCAAACCCTAATAGCTTAGCCCAGGTCACCTTTATCTCATTCCTGGACAGCTGCAATACCCTTCCAACCAACGTCCCTACTTTTTGTATTAATTTACTTCTATTCTTCCACACTGCAACCAGAATTCTTTTTGAAACACTAACTTGATTATGTTAACATCCTTCTTCATGTATTTCCATGGCTTCTCTTAGAAAAGAGTAGGCAAAACTACCTAAACGAGGCCATGAGGTCCTGGATTGTCTTACTCCTAACTTGTTCTCTAATCATGTCTTAAACCCTGCTCACTCTTGAACTCTCTGATACTGGCTCAATTCAGATAAAAACAGGAACCTTATGTCAATTCTTAAAACAAGACAATTCAATGAAGAGCCAATAAAACATGTATCTCCAAAGATATGAGTAAAGTAGAAAGAAATCACCTTTGGCCCATGGGAAATGTGGGTGGGTGTGGTTATGGAAACTGGGATGAGAGAGTTCTCTGGAAAAGGCTGCATTGAGAGAAGCAGTGAACTCTATTGGAAGGCCACACCCAGTCTGAGACAGCCTCATTGGGAAGGAGCTAGAAAATTGAACCTACTGACTTCTTTATACTCCCTCCAGTTTCCTGCTGGGGCGCTCCAAAAGCCAAATCTAACTAAAGGTTAAGAGAGTCCATGTTGATACCTATAAAAGTTAGCTTCTGGGTCAGAGAGCTGGAGGATTTTTTGGAGAGCAAGTAGGAATATCCAGCAAATCATTGAATCATTGTATTGTTTACAATGATCCCTCCTGACAAAGGGTGTTGGAACATGCCATTCCTTCTGCTTGAACAATATTTCTCCCCTTTTTCCTTGCTAATTCTTATCTTTCAGCTTTTAAAAAATCACTTCTCTAGTTAATGGATTCTCAAACTTCTTTATTAGTCAGGATATGCCAGGTTATGCTGTGATAAAAGTAACACGAAAATATCAATGGCTTAATAAACAAAGGTTATTTTTCACTAGGAAGACCAATGTCATGGGTGTGTGACATGTCTAGCCGTACAATGCTCCTGCTCAATAAAACACTGCTAGATTTTCGTATCTACTTCTGCATTCAATCTGTTGTTTTGGTTGAAGTATATTCTGCCTTATCTTGACATATAGTTGGAAATGAGAGGAGTATTTTAATAGTCCTTTTTAGATAACAGTAGATATTATTTTTTGATATTAGGCCAATACTTTAAAAAGTGGAATTTTCTGAAAAATAAATTGCAATATGGAATCTGAAATATAGCAGTGAACTTTTTTTCTTAAACTCAGTTACATTAAAATCCATTAGCCTATAATGCATTTTGAATAGAGTCTTTACCTATGCAAGATTTTTAATATCATGCACTGGTCATTTAGGAAATACTGGTTCAATGAGTTATGCAGTTCTTCCAATTGTTGACACATTTTATTATGTAATAGCAAACAATCACATATGTCAATATTATCACCTCTCTTACCAGAAAAGTCTTTAAGTCTTTGAGCTGCCAAGCTCATGGTGGCGCATAAAAGTGGAACACAAATTCTAATTTCTGTTTGAGAGCTCAATTTTTATCATTAGCAATACTATAATGTATTTTATTGAAGACTCAGGCTCATTTCTGTCATTTTGAGAAAAATAACTGTCAAATATTATGGTTGATTAAATCATGTGTCCCAGAAAAACATGTTCTTAATTTTAATCCAAACCTGTGTGTGTGAACCCATTGTAAATAGAACCTTTTGAAGATGTTATTTTTTTTTTTAATCATCATTTTATTGAGATATATTCACATACCACGCATTCATACAAAACAAATTGTACTTTCGATTGTTTACAGTACCATTACATAGTTGTACATTCATCACCTAAATCAATCCCTGACACCTTCATTAGCACACACACAAAAATAATAAGAATAATAATTAGAGTGAAAAAGAGCAATTGAAGTAAAAAAGAACACTGGGTACCTTTGTCTGTTTGTTTGCTTCCCCTACTTTTCTACACATCCATCCATAAACTAGACAAAGTGGAGTTTGGTCCTTATGGCATTCCCAATCCCACTGTCACCCCTCATAAGCTACATTTTTATACAACTGCCTTCGAGATTCATGGGTTCTGGGTTGTAGTTTAATAGTTTCAGGTATCCACCACCAGCTACCCCAATTCTTTAGAACCTAAAAAAAGGTTGTCTAAAGTGTGCGTAAGAGTGCCCACCAGAGTGATCTCTCGGCTCGTTTTGGAATCTCTCTGCCACTGAAGCTTATTTCATTTCCTTTCACATCCCCCTTTTGGTCAAGAAGATGTTCTCCATCCCACGATGCCGGGTCTACATTCCTCCCCGGGAGTCATATTCCACGTTGCCAGGGAGATTCACTTCCCTGGGTGTCTGATCCCACGTAGGGGGGAGGGCAGTGATTTCACCTTTCAAGTTGGCTTAGCCAGAGAGAGAGGGCCACATCTGAGCAACAAAGAGGCATTCAGGAGGAGACTCTTAGGCACAAATACAGGGAGGCCTAGCCTCTCCTTTGCAGCAACCGTCTTCCCAAGGATAAAACTTATGGTAGAGGGCTCAACCCATCAAACCACCAGTCCCCTATGTCTGTGGTCATGTTAGCAACCATGGAGGTGGGGTAGGCGAATACCCCTGCATTCTCCACAGGCTCCTCAAGGGGGCACTACATCTTTTTTTTTTTTTTTCCTTGTTTGTCTTTTTTCTTTTTTTTTTTTTTTTTTAACTTTCCCTTCTTTTTTAAATCAACTGTATGAAAAAAAACGTTAAAAAGAAAACAAACATACAATAAAAGAACATTTCAAAGAGACCATAACAAGGGAGTAAGAAAAAGACAACTAACCTAAGATAACTGCTTAACTTCCAACATGTTCCTACTTTACCCCAAGAAAGTTACATAATATAGCAACATTTCAGTGAACTTGTTCCTACTACATCCATCAGAAATTAACAGACCATAGTCATTTCTGGGCATCCCCAGAACGTTAAATAGCTTATCTGTTCTTCTTGGATTATTGTTCCCCCTTCCTTAATTGCTCTCTACTGCTAGTTCCCCTACATTCTACATTATAAACCATTTCTTTTACATTTTTCAAAGTTCACATTAGTGGTAGCATATAATATTTCTCTTTTTGTGCCTGGCTTATTTCGCTCAGCATTATGTCTTCAAGGTTCATCCATGTTGTCATATGTTTCACGAGATCGTTCCTTTTTACTGCCGCGTAGTATTCCATCGTGTGTATATACCACATTTTATTTATCCACTCATCTGTTGAAGGACATTTGGGTTGTTTCCATCTCTTGGCAATTGTGAATAATGCTGCTATGAACATTGGCGTGCAGATATCTGTTCGTGTCACTGCTTTCCGATCTTCCGGGTATATACCGAGAAGTGCAATCGCTGGATCGAATGGTAGCTCTATCTAGTTTTCTAAGGAACTGCCAGACTGACTTCCAGAGTGGCTGAACCATTATACAGTCCCACCAACAATGAATAAGAGTTCCAATTTCTCCACATCCCCTCCAGCATTTGTAGTTTCCTGTTTGTTTAATGGCAGCCATTCTAACCGGTGTTAGATGGTATCCCATTGTGGTCTTAATTTGCATCTCTCTAATAGCTAGTGAAGCTGAACATTTTTTCATGTGTTTCTTGGCCATTTGTATTTCCTCTTCAGAGAACTGTCTTTTCATATCTTTTGCCCATTTTATAATTGGGCTGTCTGTACTATTGTCATTGAGTTGTAGGATTTCTTTGTATATGCAAGATATCAGTCTTTTGTCAGATACATGGTTTCCAAAAATTTTTTCCCATTGAGTTGGCTGCCTCTTTACCTTTTTGAGAAATTCCTTTGAGGTGCAGAAACTTCTAAGCTTGAGGAGTTCCCATTTATCTATTTTCTCTTTTGTTGCTTGTGCTTTGGGTGTAAAGTCTAGGAAGTGGCCTCCTAATACAAGGTCTTGAAGATGTTTTCCTACATTATCTTCTAGGAGTTTTATGGTACTTTCTTTTATATTGAGATCTTTGGTCCATTTTGAGTTAATTTTTGTGTAGGGGGTGAGGTAGGGGTCCTCTTTCATTCTTTTGGATATGGATATCCAACTCTCCCAGCCCCATTTGTTGAAAAGACCATTATGGCTCAGTTCGGTGACTTTGGGGGCCTTATCAAAGATCAGTCGGCCATAGATCTGAGGGTCTATCTCTGAATTCTCAATTCGATTCCATTGATCTATATGTCTATCTTTGTGCCAGTACCATGCTGTTTTGGCAACTGTGGCTTTATAATAAGCTTCAAAGTCAGGGAGTGTAAGTCCTCCCACTTCGTTTTTCTTTTTTAGAGTGTCTTTAGCAATTCGAGGCATCTTCCCTTTCCAAATAAATTTGATAACTAGCTTTTCCAAGTCTGCAAAGTAGGTTGTTGGAATTTTGATTGGGATTGCATTGAATCTGTAGATGAGTTTGGGTAGAATTGACATCTTAATGACATTTAGCCTTCCTATCCATGAACATGGAATATTTTTCCATCTTTTAAGGTCCCCTTCTATTTCTTTTAGTAGAGTTATGTAGTTTTCTTTGTATAGGTCTTTTACATCTTTGGTTAAGTTGATTCCTAGGTACTTGATTTTTTTAGTTGCTATTGAAAATGGTATCTTTTTCTTGAGTGTCTCTTCAGTTTGTTCATTTCTAGCATATAGAAACATTACTGACTTATGTGCATTAATCTTGTATCCCGCTACTTTGCTAAATTTGTTTATTAGCTCTAGTAGGTGTATCGTTGATTTCTCAGGGTTTTCAAGATATAAGATCATATCATCTGCAAACAATGACAGTTTTACTTCTTCTTTTCCAATTTGGATGCCTTTTATTTCTTTGTCTTGCCGGATTGCCCTGGCTAGCACTTCCAGCACAATGTTGAATAACAGTGGTGACAGCGGCCATCCTTGTCTTGTTCCTGATCTTAGAGGGAAGGCTTTCAGTCTCTCACCATTGAGTACTATGCTGGCTGTGGGTTTTTCATATATGCTCTTTATCATGTTGATGAAGTTTCCTTCAATTCCTACCTTTTGAAGTGTTTTTATCAAAAAGGGATGTTGGATTTTGTCAAATGCTTTTTCAGCATCTATTGAGATGATCAATTGATTTTTCCCTTTCGAGTTTTTAATGTGTTGTAATACATTGATTGTTTTTCTTATGTTGAACCATCCTTGCATGCCTGGAATGAACCCCACTTGGTCATGGTGTATGATTTTTTTAATGTGTCTTTGGATTCGATTTGCAAGTATTTTGTTGAGGATTTTTGCATCTATATTCATTAGGGAGATTGGCCGGTAGTTTTCCTTTTTTGTAGCATCTTTGCCTGGTTTTGGTATTAGATTGATGTTAGCTTCATAAATGAGTTAGGTAGTGTTCCATTTTCTTCAATGTTTTGAAAGAGTTTGAGTAAGATTGGTGTCAGTTCTTTCTGGAAAGTTTGGTAGAATTCCCCTGTGAAGCCATCTGGCCCTAGGCATTTATTTGTGGGAAGATTTTTGATGACTGATTGGATCTCTTTGCTTGTGATGGGTTGGTTGAGGTCTTCTATTTCTTCTCTGGTCAGTCTAGGTTGTTCATATGTTTCCAGGAAATTGTCCATTTCTTCTACATTGTCCAGTTTGTTGCCATACAGTTGTTCATAATATCCTCTTATAATTTTTTTAATTTCTTCAGGATCTGCAGTTATGTCACCTTTTTCATTCATTATTTTGTTTATATGGGTCTTCTCTCTTTTTGATTTTGTCAGTCTAGCTAGGGGCTTGTCAATCTTGTTGATCTTCTCAAAGAACCAACTTTTGGTGATATTTATCCTCTCTATTGTTTTTTTTGTTCTCTATGTCATTTATTTCTGCTTTAATCCTTGTTATTTCTTTTCTTCTACTTGGTTTAGGATTGGTTTGCTGTTCATTTTCTAGCTTCTTCAGTTGATCCATTAGTTCTTTGATTTTGGCTCTTTCTTCCTTTTTAATATATGCGTTTAGTGCTATAAATTTCCCCCTCAGCACTGCTTTTGCTGCATCCCATAGGTTTTGGTATGTTGTGTTCTCATTTTCATTCGTCTCTATATATTTAGCAATTTCTCTTGCTATTTCTTCTTTAACCCACTGATTGTTTAGGAGTGTGTTGTTTAACCTCCAGGTATTTGTGAATTTTCTAAGTTTCTGATGGTTATTGACTTCTAATTGTATTCCATTGTGGTCAGAGAATGTGCTTTGAATAATTTCAATCTTTTTAAATTTATTGAGGCTTGTTTTATGTCCCATCATATGATCTATTCTGGAGAAAGTTCCGTGAGCACTAGAAAAGTATGTGTATCCTGGTGATTTGGGATGTAATGTCCTGTAGATGTCTGTTAAATCTAATTCATTTATCAGATTGTTTAGGTTTTCAATTTCCTTATTGGTCTTCTGTCTGGTTGATCTATCTATAGGAGAGAGTGATGTGTTGAAGTCTCCCACAATTATTGTGGAAACATCAATTGCTTCCTTTAGTTTTGCCAATGTTTCTCTCATGTATTTTGTGGCACCTTGATTGGGTGCATAGACATTTACGATTGTTATTTCTTCTTGCTGAATTGCCCCTTTTATTAGTATGTAGTGGCCTTCTTTGTCTCTCAAAACATCCCTGCATTTGAAGTCTATTTTATCTGAGATTAATATTGCTACACCTGCTTTCTTTTGGCTGTAGCTTGCATGAAATATTTTTTTCCATCCTTTCACTTTCAGTTTCTTTGTGTCCCTGTGTCTAAGATGAGTCTCTTGTATGCAACATATTGATGGTTCATTTTTTTTGATCCATTCTGCGAATCTATATCTTTTAATTGGGGAGTTTAATCCATTTACATTCAACGTTAAAACCGTGAAGGCATTTCTTGAATCGGCCATCTTATCCTTTGGATTATGTTTGCCATATTTTTCCCTCTCTCTATTAATATTCTTTATTGTACCCATACCGAATCTCTTTAGTACTGAACCTTTCTCCAAGTCTCTCTGTCCTGTCTTTGTTTCTCTGTCTGTAGGACTCCCTTTAGTATCTCCAGTAGGGCAGGTCTCTTGTTAGCAAATTCTCTCAGCATTTCTTTGTCTGTGAAAAATTTAAGCTCTCCCTCAAATTTGAAGGAGAGCTTTGCTGGATAAAGTATTCTTGGCTGGAAATTCCTCTCACTCAGAATTTTAAATATATCGTGCCACTGCCTTCTCGCCTCCATGGTGGCTGCTGAGTAGTCACTACTTAGTCTTATGCTGTTTCCTTTGTATGTGGTGAATTGCTTTTCTCTTGCTGCTTTCAGAACTTGCTCCTTCTCTTCTATGTTTGCCAGTGTGATCAGTATATGTCTCGGAGTGGGTTTTTTTGGATTTATTCTATTTGGAGTTCGCTGAGCATTTATGATTTGTGTATTTATGTTGTTTAGAAGATTTGGGAAGTTTTCCCCAACAATTTCTTTGAATACTCTTCCTAGACCTTTACCCTTTTCTTCCCCTTCTGGGACACCAATGAGTCTTATATTCGGACGTTTCATATTATCTATCATATCCCTGAGGTCCATTTCGAGTTTTTCAATTTTTTTCCCCATTCTTTCTTTTATGCTTTCATTTTCCATTCTGTCATCTGCCAGGTCACTGATTCGTTGTTCAACTTCCTCTAGTCTTGTACTATGAGTGTCCAGAATCTTTTTAATTTGGTCAACAGTTTCTTTAATTTCCATAAGATCATCCATTTTTTTATTTAGTCTTGCAATGTCTTCTTTATGCTCTTCTAGGGTCTTCTTGATTTCCTTCATATCCCGTACTATGGTCTCATTGTTCATCTTTAGTTCTTTGTGTAGCTGCTCTAGGTGCTGTGTCTCTTCTGGTCTTTTGATTTGGGTGCTTGGGCTTGGGTTATCCATATCGTCTGTTTTTTTCATATGCTTTATAATTTTCTGTTGTTTTTGGCCTCGTGGCATTTGCTGAACTTGATAGGGTTCTTTTAGGGTTTGTAGACCAGTTGAAGTCCTTATCTCTAATTTATCAGATCTACAGCTTCGTGGAGTACACTTTCTCTAACTAACCAGCAGGTGGCGTCCACGAGCCACCTGTTCTCCACAAGCCAGATCTCCCCTGCTTAGCCTTTTTGGTGAGTGGGGGAGTGAGTCTTGTGGGGCCCAATTGGTGTACCAAGCTTGCGTGTGTAGTTGGTGTTGCCTGCCCTGTATGTGGGGCGTGTTTCTGGGCAGTCGGGGAGGGGGGGTGGCCCTCACAATCAAATCTCCCTGATGATCCTAGAGTTTTAAAGCTGCTGCAATAGTCTAATCCTTCAGTTCAGTCCTGCCACAGTTTGTCTCTGCCACTGACCCACAAGTCTTTGGTATTGGCGTATGGCTCCTGAGACTTGCAAGTGGGCCCCTCTTCCAGGCTGTGCACCCCGGGTCCTCTGTTGAGGGATGACTGTGCTATGTCACAGGTGAGTGCCGTCCTCCCAGGGCAGTTCTGGGCTGCTGGGCTGTGTTGGGAGGCTCCCAGTCTGCTCAAATGATGGCTGAATGGGGCTCTGTTAATTCACACTGCTCCCCCTTCCCAGCTCTGGGACATTCAGCTGAGGTTGCAGGGAAGGCTAATGTCCACGCCCAGTTTTGTGGTGTGTGCCTGTTATTTGAAGCACTTCCGTCACACTGGGTTGTCTGGGGCAGCTCTGGGCTATGGGGCTGGCGATGGGCAGGAGTGTTTCCTGTCCACCAGGATGGTGGCTGTGAGCGGACACCCCCCTTTTCTTGGGAAGTTGTGTTGTTTAGTGAATTTTCTCAGCCACTGGATTATTGCCTTTTGTCTCAGAGCTCTCTTAGTTCTGCTCTTGACTTGACGTGCCCAAATTTCAATTCTTTGAAGCTTTCTGTATTGAGCTTCTTAGAGTAATTGTTTTAGAAAAAGCAAAAAGGATTTAAAAAAAAAAAAAAAAAAAAAAAAAAAACAGCCCCACCTCAGAGATCTAATGGGTTATTGAAATGCTAATAGACAAAGCAACCAGGGCCATTAAGGAAAGGTGCACAGGGCAGAGAGATCAGCTTTGCTTCGGGATTTGCATATGCGCCTCAAGGCCTGATCTCCGCCCTTCCCCTTTCTGTGTTCACCAGAACTCCAAAAATCCTCTGCTTTTATTTTGGAGTTTTTCAAGTTGTTTTTTTTCTATGCCTGTCTCCTCTCTGCTGGGCTGGCTGCTCTCAGAGTCTCTGGTGTCTGGTCTCAGTCTATCTATGGTTGGAGTTTGAATCAGTAGAATGAGTTTCCGATAAGAGCAGCCACTGCAATTCTCCCTTCTCCTTCCCGGAGCTGACAGCCCCTCCTCCCCCGGGACTGAGCCTGGCAGGGAGGGGCGCGGGTCCCCTGGCCGCAAAAACTTACAGATTTCACTGATCTCAGCAGTTCCACGTTTTCATGAGTGTTGTATGAAGTATGCCCAAAGACAGATTGCTCTGTGGTGTCCAGTCCACGCAGTTCCTGGCTTTTTACCTACTTTCCTGGAGGAGTAACTAAAACATACAGCTCACCAGTCTGCTGTCTTGCCCCGCCTGAAGATGTTATTTTTAGTCAAGGTGTGCAACCTCTGGTCTCAGGATGGGTCCTAACCCTATACTGGGGACCTTAGAGAGATGGCCACAGAGAGAAAACGACAGGTAGGAACCAGAAGCTGGAAGTCAGTGGAACCAGGAAGAGAAGAGGATATAACCAAAATTATTCTACAATAAAAGTTTTGTTGTTTTATTTTTTTTAATGCAGTAAGGAAAATTGTTAGAAAAAGGCAAGATAAATCCGGTCATTAATGTTTCTTCCGGGCCTCCACCCAAACACTAAGGCTAAGCAGAGAGTAGACAAGGATGGTCTAAAAACAAAGCAATTTTGTGCTTAAATTCTGCTAAACAGAGTATGGTGGACACTGACGGTTGCCCACCTTCTTTCCTGGCAACAGGGAAATGATTTTAGTTCTGGAACATGTTTAGTTCTGGAAGATGAATTAAGATACTTGGAGACAGTTCTATTCCTGTGTTGCTCTTTTTGGTCTGGTATGTTTTCCAGTTTTTGCCAATGAGACACAAGGGAAATTCTTCTGGAAAACGTGTTAGAAATTGTAGTAAGGTATTCATTTTTATTTTAATCCTTGCCTGCCTTCTTCCTACTCTTATATTGTTAGAATGAAACTATTGTGCTTGGAGCTGCTGATGTCATCTTGTCACATGAGAAAAAAAATTAGTGACATGCTGAGGATAGCAGAGAAGCAAGATGAGAAATCTGTGTCCTTTTTGACACCTTTCATTCATTGCAACCACCCTGGAATGATTTATCTGCCAATAGACTGTTAAATTATATTAAGTCCGAATTTTTAAGTCCCTGCCTTTGGGACATGTTCTTTTACTTCCATCCTAAAGGCATTTAACTACTACACAGGGAGTATTCTAATGACATTTTCTTATGAAAATTATCCTTTTTTTCTTTGAATTTCCTCCCATCTTTTAAATACAAACATTAATAACTCAGATCAATAATTAGGAAAAATAAATGCATAGTCTCCTATTGTAGTAAACAAGAAAACAAGATAACTGAGATGTTAATAAGAGTGAAACCTGTTAAGAGTGTAACTGAAGCCAAAAAGCTGTTGTATTAAGCAAAAACAGTGTGTATGTTGTACTCATAAAACTCATCACAACACATACATTTACCGAAACCTAAATGGAGAATCAGATTCACTCATTCAACTGATCAGTTGCTGACTTCATTGAGGTTATGTTGGGGTACTTCTGGGGGGCTCAGTGGAATAAAATTTATGTGTTATAGCACAAGCTGAGTTTCTTATACAGACAATCTCTTCTGTGGGAACACTTGCAGGAAACATTTTTAGCTTAAGGACACTTTCTTCCATATAATGCAGTATTCAAACATTTGCTAAATGTTTTAGATCATCCAAGGAAAATTTCATAGAAAGATGTTGACTTTATTTGCTCTCTAAATATATGTTGATTAAGCGAATTGTCCTCTCCAGGTTAAAAAAATATATATTGGCCAGCTGTCTACACATTTACACCGCCAATAAAATTGCCTTGGCTAAGGTAATATTTACTGTGACTCAATCCTCAGCTTTTATATAGGGTTTATATATTAAAATGATCTGTTTAGAAAATAGTCGTCTGACTTCTGCAAAGCTGTGGTTGAAGACGGTGCTTCTGTCTAACCCAGCATTTATATATGGAATATTCTGGTAAACTTGTTCCTTACTTGTAATTTCAGCAGCATAAATATGTTTCTCTATTCAGAAGATATCCTATTTACTTAGGTGGGTTTATGCCCCAAACTCACTGTTTAGTATTCAATGCCTAGTATCCTCTAAAGACATTTTTGTTACCCTTTATTCTGTTTCCACTACTAATTAGCTTATCCCACAATATGTTTAGATTGTAAGCTCTTTGATAAGGTGTTCAGTCGAACAGAATGGCTCCTTTTACAAGAAAAGTCACAATGCCACTCAACTTACTGTGGCAAAATAATTCAGTGGGTGACAACATATTCAAATAAATCCAATATTGAGGCATTTAGGCAGCCCCTCAATTTAGTGCTGTGTCAGAAGCTGGCAGTTGCAAAAGGGTATAGAACATGGTGTTTTAGTGTTATACATTTCCAGTAACCCACAATCCTTATTTAGAAATGCTCTCTCAAACCTCAAATGATTGTGGAAATAAATACCCACATCTCTGAGGGAAAAAAATCATTTCTAATGGCACTAAATTTATACATGGAAAGCTTGAGATCCCCTGTGACAAGCTAAAACTAGAGAAAGATATCAAAGTGACGAACCAGTAGAGTTTAAGCCTGAGGAGCTCATCTTGCAAACCATGTTCGGGTCTACATTGAATAATGCCCCCAAAGAGCAAGTTTATTTTGTCAGAAAATAGCTTTCTGTGCAGTTTGTATGGGTGTCTATGTGTGTCTGTGTATGGGTATGTGTGAGTAATACAAAATTAAAGTTTTTGTCTATTTTTAAACTATTGAGTCATTTCAGAAGAGATATTTGCAGGGAAAACATGATTAATTATATTTTACCATTTCATAATTATCCATACTTAGGCTTATGCTCTAATTATTTTCATGTTTCTAAGCTTTTCTGTTGTTGATCTTTAATAAGAGATAATCAACAACTCATTAGGGTACTGGGGTAAGGCAGGATGGGAGGGAGGAAAGATGGGAAGACAAAGTTTGGCTCTCAGTTCCATTTTTCCCTATGAAGTTTTACTGCACATCATCTTTGTTTTCATTCTTCTATTCTTCCCAGGAAACAGCTTAATTTTTTTGTGCCCCTTTTGTCCTGAGGCACATTATTGTTGCAATATCTATCATCATTGTGTATTGCTCTTAATTTTCCCTAAGGAAGTTCCTACTTGAGCTGGGGTGGAGATGGTCCAGTTTGGCTCTGCTGCATTCAATTGCACATGTGCAGAAAGTCACTTTGATTCATTTGGGACTGTGTTCATCATAATTCGCCACATTCTGCTTTTGTCTGGTATTCCCTGGTTGTTTCCATGCAAACTACCTACTAAATTAGGACTATATCACATTCTATTATAATTATAATATTTATTTAGTTTGCACATCAGGCTTATATAACATTATTTCAAATCTTACAGCATTTCTAACAAGTTTGGTTACATAGAATTTGAAGGTAGAACTGACTTTTCCCATTTAGAAAAGCACAAATGCCTTTTTGAGGCTAGCGGTGTCCTTACTTTCCCAGACTGGAAAAAGAAGCATGCTAGGCGGGCTTACTAGACTTTTCAACTATATTCCTTCACACCTTCACTAAGTCTAGGCCTACTTAGCCTGCCTCTTTTATACTAAATCTCTGTTCCAGTATTATTTTCTAAATATTTTATCCTATTGACTACTCCATTTGCCATTTGCTATTCCATACTGTCTCATGTCACAGTGTTTTTGTACAGGGAGAGTGAAGCCCTCATTTAATTCCTTTGGGAGGAACAGAAACGATCTGATGCATTACTCAGTTTGGGACAACTGCTTGATCCCTATAGTCTTTGTTAGGTTCCCCCTTTCCATACTCCATTGTAACACTCTGCGTGGATTCATCATATCTTGGATTCCACCAAATTGGAAATGTTGATTCATTATACAGAAGTTGGCTGCAGGCTAATGACTGTATCTTGTCTGCTTCTTCTCCTCCAGGTTCACTTCTTTCATTCCTTCCCACCCAAGGAGAAGTTCAATCCCTTTTATCACTGAGGTCTCACTGACTTCATTAACCATCAGTGCTCTTTGCACCTGAGAACTCCCAATGTTCCTTTCTGCAATATTCACAATTCTGTATGGTTTCATTTACTTTCTACTTCTAAAATCATGTTCACTCTATGCCTTATATTACCCCAGCTAGATTATAATGAGATCATGTTATATATTATTGCCTGCCTCCCATTACACTGTGCCAAGCACAGTACTGTATAGCCAACATTTGGTCATTCAAACAACAAAATATCAATTCCTGTATATGTGTGTGTGCGTGTGTGTGTATACATGAGTATAGTTGTCTATGTGAAATAAGAGATTTTCTGAAGCATAATTCAGTATGGAATGCCTGTGTTGATCCTAATTGTCTTCCATGGGTACCCCATTTCTATACCCCACTGTCCTCACTGTAACACTGAACGTATTCATCATATTTTTGATTGCACTGAATTGAAAGCTATATATATACTTTAAAAAGAAGCAATGGCACAGAGATACACTGTAGTATAGCAAGAGTGAATGGGATATATATATATGGGATACACATAAATATATATGCATATATATTTCCCAAAACATTTAGTGGCTACCTAATGCATTTTAAGTATTTTAATTCTTTTTATATGGATTATTGTTAGACTATTATCCAAAATATCTTTCCACTTGAGTTTCAATGATAAAAAGTCTTTATCACCCTTACAGATTTTAACTTTTATGCTAATGTACTGTTCAAATGATTTAAATAAGAATTAGATGATATTGGTCATTTAACACACATATTTCTTTAAACTTATACTTTGTTGTAATATGCAAATGGGTGTTTGTGTTATACATTGTAAGTATACTTATAGTATAATTAAAATGCCAGGGAAATACTAGGAAAAATGAGCATAACCAACAAGAATGAAAACAGGGATTTACTCCCTGGTGGATAGCTACTTGCACAAGAAATGCTTACACATTATTGAAAATGTTTTAATTCCCTTTCTTAAGTTGAATGCTCACTCTCCTCATATGTCTTTTTTTAAAGCTGCTTCTATCTGCATGGGCCATCTTTTTATTGGAATAATCATTACTCATAGGCATCTGCTCTCAAATCACGTGTTGGGCCATTTTAATTTATCGATGACATAAATCTACCATCTTTCAAAATTAATAAAGTAAATTTAAATTCTTACCTCTCTATCCCACTTGTTTTCCCTTATAGCATTATCATCTTCTTTTTTACGTATTGCCAGCAGAAGTTCATATACTCCTCCATTTTCTCTTCTCTACTTCTACATTTAACCATGTCTGAGTATACTGATTTTCATCATTATTAATTAGCTATATTTCAAATTCCACTGAAACTTAGTTCTATATTATCTTAGTGAGAAATTATAAGCCCTGTCCTCTACAATTTTGTGTTATCACCTAGTATTATTTTTAGCAAAGTTCCACTTTAAATAGAAACTGGTAATAATTAGGCAGTAGTCTTAAAGAATGAACAAACTCCTTTTGTGGGGAGTTGGGAGCTGTTTCTATAGAGCAACAATGAGTATATTTTCATTCTTTAGTTTTAGCTTAATTATTTAGAGTTTTGGTACACAAAAGAGCTGTGGAAAAAATTAAAGAACATGATGCAGTCATATTTGTTGCTGAAGTGCCAAGCACTGATCTCAATTAAGTACTTGAAACTCTGTCAAAATTGGGAGGATACATGCGATTTCTCACTGCACTTTTTTTTCCATCTTCTCAGTGGAATATTTTGGATGCAGCTATTGTTTCCCCATATCTTAATTTTGACTTTAAAAAACTACAGCAAGACACGACATGCAACACCTTTGGGGCCGCTGACGTAGAGACTGGAGGCTGAATGAGGCATGACAGTTTCTAGAAGAGTCTCTGAGCATGAGTTTCATATAGTATTAGTCTCATAGGACTTCCCAGAACAAAGGGTTGTTTTATATAAGATTTGAAAAAAATTGAAAAGATTTGAAAAGCATTCAAGTAGTAAAGAAACCTCTTTTCATATTCAGCCATGAAGTTGGCATAGCTTTTTTCTTCTTTTTTTTTTTAAAACACCTATTAAAATTCTATAGACTATTTTGAGAAAGACTAAAATATAATGTAATGTGGATGGGTGGGATGTGAATGAAGTTAATGCAGATTTTATTGCTTGGGAATGTTTTGAAAACCTTGTTTATTAGCTCTTTCCTCAATAGCTTAAAACATTCATCAAAAAGATATTGTCCTAGATAGGGATCAGAGGAAGACATAACAGTAAATATTAATCTATGAAGAAAAAAGCTATTTCTGTTCTAACCACTCAAACTATTTAGTACCTAGCACAGTGTCACGATACTTGCTCGCAAAGAGAATAAACAAACAAACAAAAGGATTTGTCAGTCAGAAACAAATGATTCAGAAATGGAGTCTAGAAAAAGGAGAGGCTTAGAGGCTATATCCATCAAGGCATTTTCTAGGGAACGGCTCTATGGTCTAAGAAACAGTTTCTGTGGCCTGAGAATTCCTTATCATGGATATTGACTTGAGCCTGCAGTCACGGTATTAAATAAAATCACCAAAGTACTTTTCTGTGATTGCCAAGATATATGATTATATTGGGTGTTTTTCTTGTAACTTGACAGCTACAAGGAAAAAAAAAATACATTGACTATAAGATGCAAAGCCAAATCTCCTTGATTGTTCTTTATAAATTAAACACACTACCATTCAATTGCCTTGCATCTATCTCTGGGAGCCTTGATAGCTTTGCAACACTCTTGTGTGCCAAATTTGTTCTCTGGGCTTATGAGGCTGAAGGCCAAAAGGGACACTGTTCTAAATTCATCAAGGTAAAAGAGTCCTTGAAACCTTCTGGAGACATCATAATGTTTGCCCTTCCTAGCTAGCCTTTTTATTTGCTTTTTCTTTTGAATTCTTATTAGTTGGTTTTCTGTTACTGCAGATTTTTTCCCCATCTCTGTTATGAAATAGAGTTTAGCATGAACTCTGCTGATCATCTCTTTGGAAAAGATAAAATACATTTTCATGAATTGAGGACATTAAATATGATTTCTCATTTAAATGCTTTCTTGCAACATTGATACATCTGTCACTAATGTATAATATTCAAGAGAGCATAATTCATTATTTTAATAAATCCCTTGATAATGCACTTTTGCCATTTGTTGGTGTTTCTATAAAATGCACAAATTCATAAAGCAATGATTGCTTTATAATTGCTCATTTATCATATTGGTAATTGATCTATTTTATCTTTACCACATATATTAGTATTACCATGATATTATCTTAATGCAATATATCATGTGTAATTACTCTAATATTTTAGTTCTCATGTTATTAATCTAAATTAATCTAAAGCTAACTCTGAAATGTATTGTCCATTTAACATGCATTGTATTATACATAGTATTAAACAATTTTCTTTCTTTTTTTTTAATTATTACTATCATAATTTTTTTAAAGAACACATAAACTACTCCTCTTTTTGTTTTTATGGAGAGAATCCAATCCTGGATTATACTTGGAAAGGAAAATAATTAAATATTTATGAAGTATAATAAAATAAGATATTTTTCCTTTCTACCTAGTCTCTGAGATAACTTTTCAGTGTATATCATATTAAGTTATTTATAATTAGCAGCTATAAAACAATTAAGAAAAATGCACTTTCTTCTAATTCTCATACTTATTTATAATTCTTACATAACTTATTAAGTCATTTCCTAGATAAGTTTGCTTTTTATCTATTTAAAGTTTTTTCTGATGTAGGGAAGTCAACAGATCTAGAAAGTATTGTGAATAGTGGATATCTATAATTTCATATGCTTGTTTCATTCTTTGTCATTGTCTTCTAGTCATTACTACAAGCCAATGCTAATTTCTATTCATTATTATTGAACCCATAACTGAATGAGATAATGAGATTATGCATTTGGTCACAAAATATTGATGTAAAGTTTAAAAGTGAAAGAATGGTCTATTACTGGTTATCTACAAGCAAGTTGTTTTACATAAATTGCTTTTTTACAAATTTGAAATGTGAATATATTTTATTTTTTCCCAGTGAGTACACAATACAGAATTCTTTGACAATACTATTAACCAATTTTATGTCAATTTTTTTGCTGATCTAACAACATCAAATGAAACATTAAGATTTTGGACGCTGTTTGGTGACTTAAACAAACTACAGTAAGGAAAAGAATGTCATTCTATAAACAAAGTATAAAAGTCTACCCACAGCCACAAAATCCCTTATCTTGCAATACTTTGAAGTCACAATAAATGATTATGATTAATATGAGATTAAAGAAATTAGTAAAGTGAGCTTCATTTTAAAAAGTATGGTGTTTCATTTGAAGTACACATTGTAGAGAAGCAATGGGGAAAGACATGTTGCTTTACACCAATTCCTTTCCATGTAATTCTATAAACGTAATATACAGAAACAGGTGAACAAATTAGTGATGTCTTGATTCTGCATATCTTTAATACTGACAATTATTTTCCAGTGACAAAGATAAACCACAGGTTAGGGTTCATTGGAATGGCTATAATTATATTGTCAATGGACAATTATATAAATTTATTTTTAATAGAAATTGGGAGGTGTTCCACCAAAGCACATACAAACTTTCAACTCAAAGTCCATTGAAAATATATTTAAATACCTGGAGCATTAAACTATGACAGAACACCATTAAATCTCTTTTGCTATCCAAAGCAAGTAAACTTGCAATGTTTTTATTTCACTTTGGTTGTATGATATCTTAAGTGTTGGTCTTAGTTTTCCTACATTCTCCTTTGAACGAATTCAAACTCTGTGAAGGAATCAATTGTTTTTATACCCCCAAACTATCCCAAATTACTTTAAAATGTTATGGATACAGTTTATAATACAATTATAAAAATGCTCTTTCATGAATTATAACAAAAGTACCATATTAACGCAAGGTGTTGGTAATAGGGTGGTATATTGGAAACAATACACCCTAATGTAAACTATGGACTATAGTTTATAGTACAATTTTAACATTCTTTCATCAGTTGTAACAAAAGTACCACACTAATGCAAAGTGTTAACAATAGGGGGATTTATGGGAACACTGTATTTTTTACATGATTTTTCTGTAAACCTGCAACATCTCTAATTAAAAAAAAAATTGTGTGGAAAAGATTTGGAGGAGAGGTAGGATAACTTTGCCTGCATACACTCTAGCATACCTGAATTTGGGTACTGATAGGGCTATTTCCTCAATGGAGATTTTCCACATTATGAATGGAGCTGGACTTGTGCAGACATGACTATACAGCAGTGTTACCTGTGAGTGCAAGATAAGATTGCATTCTTTCCCACACAGATTTCCTTCTGGCAGCTTATGCAGAATGAGCTCAGTGAATTTGCAATCACATTCATTTAATCAGCTACAAAATGAAAAATCATGGTGGCTTGCATACATGTTCATATTCTTCTGGTGACATTCTGACACACTGATTAGAAACTTTTTACATACACCAAGTTGACCAAGGTTTTTGATTTTTTCTAGTGTTCCTGAATTCATTTGGTTAGCCATAGCATCTTGCACTATATTTATGCAAAGACATTTTGTATGCAAGATTTAACTGGCTAGTTTATTTAGAGGCTAGATTTAATAGGGGATACAGGCTGTTCTAAAAGAACATTTCAAGTAACTACAAGGTCTGCACTGACATGATCTATCTACAACAGTTAACTTTCGTGAACTGAAAACAATCAGGAATATAAAGATCCTTTGTCCTACGTTAGCCCACAAGTCACCTGCATATACATACTCTGTTTTTTGATGTATTGACTTATTAGTCACCTTCACCTTCCACTTACCAAGGTACAAAGGCTATGTGTAATATGTGTAATGAACTTAAGTTTTGCACTAAACTGAGTTGCATAAAGAGGAAACACAAATGTACAAAACTTCTTAGGAATTTGTTCTGTTTTAAATAGAAGCTGGTATTTAAACAGGGAACTGCATAAATAAAAATTTAAGTTCCTCACATCCTACAGTTGTGAATAAATGTGTCTTCATTCTTTGCAAAAACTTTTCTCTTTCCCAGGTCTCTTTGTCCTAGAGAAGTCAAACTGCATTAAAATTCAGGCACTGATAGTAGAAAGTTAGTGGAGGGTTCAGTAACTGTGTCTCAGACTTCATTGAAATAGTGACCTACATGGCACCAAGAAGGGATTGGGGCCCATAAAAAATATTCTATTTGTGCCTGTGCTGATGCAGTCATAGGAAATAAAGAAGATGGAAACACATTTAAATATGTCATACTTTTGCTGTAACAACATGACATACAATTGGTGACTGAGCCCATAATGCACGGAGTATGAATTGCCATTCAAAGGGGTCGCCTATCATTTAGAAGTGATGCTAATCATTACAATGGATATTTTTCAAAGTACCAGCTACTGAACACATTATAGGAAAGACAGGAGAAAATAAAAACTGATAGAATTTTAAATTGTGTAGGTAGTAGCACATGGGAAAATGTCACATGTGGCAATTTCAGGAAGATTCTCTACTTAACTGAATATACATGTACAGTAGCTAACATACATTTCAAAATCATATCCTTTTTTGACCATACATGATTGATGTTCAGGAACTTCTTGTTCTCAAAGTCGAGAAAACAAATGAGGCAGGACACTGTTATTAATGTCCACTTACAAGGTTTGGTTTTATTTAAAAAGTGTATAAACATGCATTTTTTCCTTTTTAATTTTTTTCTTCTCAATTTATTCACTCAAAAGGGATCAAAGTTATTTTAGCTGGTAGCCAATTTCTGAGAATGTACCATAAAATATTTATTCCAATAAATCTACTTACTGTGAACAGAACATACTCTGAGCACTGCTTTTTAAGCACTTACAATTTGGTTATACATTTGGTGGCATAAACTTCACTTCATATTCAAATAAAACAAAATTGTATATAGACTGCATTATTTTTAAAAAGTCATGAATTTCAGTGATGCAGCTCTATCCTCTAGAGTGTACTGTACATGTATTAGAAAGATGAAACACGATATTGCAATAGAATTTAGATTTGGAAGCAGCCTGAGTATGTTCTAACAACAAATTGCCTCTTTAATTATTTGCTAGATATTCTAGAATTTATTTTGTTTGTTTCCTTGGGGAACTTCATATTTTATTTTGATTTAAGATTTGGAGAGATTAAATATGGTAATTCAGAAATTTTTTTAACTGTAATATAAATACAGCTTTTGTGAAACATCTTAATTTCTTTTGCTTGTACTAATTCTCAGATGGGTCAATTACAATGACAAAGTTGATCTAAATATAACTTTAGTTTTTTTTTTTTAGCAAGTTTAGTACATCTTTGCTACTTGTATATTTTAATGCATATTAAGCCTTAAGACTTAAACTTCTTTCTTTTGACCCTCGCTTTTTTTCCAAAAGTAAAAGCCACCTTTCTGCTTTTTTTTATTGACTTGGTCCCTGATGTTCAAAGAAGACTTCGCCAATATCTGTCTACACCCCAACTGAAAGCCATCCAACATGATTGGTTACATCCAACATTATCCAAGCTAGCTTACAGTACAGAAACTCCCTTCACATTCAGTCTTTTTCTTCATGTCACGAGGAGTAGAGATTTGTGCTTATCACCAAATAAAATCGCAGTGCAAAATTTAAACATAAAAGTTACACAATTAAAAGATAATATATGGCACCACAGCCTATTAATTCACATATAGTACAACAGACCAATAAGAACAGACAATAATATGAATGAACAGAGCTAAAAAAAGTGAGCTTGCATAGCAATGCACGAAAGAAATTATATACAGAGGAAAATCCTTTTCTTCCTGGAGGGTGATTTTTTTCTTTCTTTTCTATATACTCCTGACAAGAAAGAGTTAAGGTGGGTGGTGTACTTAAGAGAACACAAGTAAAATATCTGTGGGATATGTGTGGCTGTGTGTCTTTACATTGCATTTACAGTTCTTTCAATAGTACATAAATAAAGAAATTGTTCATTGCACTGTTTAGTGTCATCATTTCCATGAGTTCAAACCTGATGGTCCTTCAGAGCAGCTTTGCATGTCTCTTCTCTGTTACTCTATAAAGAAATTTAAAAAAATTCAGAAATTAGTTTACATTTAAATTAAGTATTCTTGCCTCCTGACCAATATGACAAAAAGCAAGACAACCAGATAATTAATAAAGATAAGGCCACTGAATAGATTTTGAGTGTGATTTTAGGAAATTTTACTTGAATACAGATGGGGAGGGAAAGGAAAAGAAATGCTTTGGAATTTGGAGAATCAAAATCCAAAAGAGCTATTTTTGTAACTTTTTATGAGTCTATAATTATTTCCAAATAAAAACTTGAAGAAAACTCCAAGTAACCATAATTAAATTCAAAATTATAAATTTTAATAAATTTAAATCTTAATAACAGTCAGATTAGCAATAGACAACAATGATTATTCACATTTATAAATGTGTAAATGAGTTTTGAGAGGATTTTCATTTTTCATTATCTCATGGGATCCCCAAAACCCATCTGTGGTTTGAGCATAATAGAAATGCTAGTTTTTAGATGAGGTAACAGAGAAATCAGAAAGATAGCTGATTTCCTCACATTAAATTACCAGTAAGTGGTTGAGAATATTAGAACCCAGGGTTTTTCAGCAGTGTTTTTCAACTGAAGTCAAAGAAACTGTTGAAAAATATCTAGCAAATATGATTCTGACACTGCAGAGCAGAACTGATAGCTTTCCTAATGAAATTAATACAAGCAGTTGAATGCCTTTTGCTGTGACAATCCTATCTTTCTCTAGTAATTAGTACTTCTCTTTAGGCAATAGACTAGTTTATCAACTACAAATTTTAGTTGAAGTGTTCAAAAAGAAAACTTGTATTTCTAAGAGACGTTAATTGCAATAAAAATATCACAAATTAACTCAAACCAAAGATTGACTCTTTAAAGTTGCCACCCCTCCCAAATAAATAAACAAACACACCAAACAAACAAAAAGGAACTAGAGAATGAAAAATTCCTAGAGGTTCCTTAAAACTAACAAAGGGCTGATATGTTTCCCTTTCTTCATTGTGCCCAATTAAAAAGGCAAAGAAAACTATAAAGTAAACAATATTTAATTCAAACATCCTAAGGATTAAGACTAATTGCCTATATTAAAACAAATTTTATGTAATATAAATCGAACCTGAAGTAGCAGAAATATCTACTTAATTGATTGCTGTAAAAAACAATGGTTTATTGTAGTAGGCCAAGTCCTCGATCTTAGGGCTTGCTCTTATGAAGCTTGTTACTGCAAAGGAGAGGCTAAGTCTACTTATAATGGTGCCCAAGAGTCACCCCGAAAGAACCTCTTTTGTTGCTCAGATGTGGCCTGTCTCTCTCTAAGCCCACTCGGTAGGTAAACTCACTGTCCTCCCCCTATGTGGGACATGACTCCCAGGAGTGTAAAGCTCCCAGGCTATGTGAGACATGACTCCTAAGGATGAGCCTGGACCTGTCATCGTGGGACTGAGAAAGACTTCTTGACCAAAAGGGGGAAGAGAAACAAAACAAAATAAAGTGTTTTCATTTTGCGTTTGAGATCTCAAATGGAGTTGAGAGGTCATTCTGGAGGTTATTCTTATGCATTATATAGATATCCCTTTTTATTTTTTGGTGTACTAGAATAGTTCAAGGAAATACCTGAAACTGTTGAACTGCAATCCACTATCCTTGATTCTTGAAGACAAGTGTATAACTATGTAGATTATATGGTGTGACTGTGTGATTGTGAAAACCTGGTGGCTCACACTGCCTTTATCCAGTGTGTGTACAAATGAGAAGAAAAAAGGGGCACAAAAACTAAATGAATAATGAGGGGGAGAGTATAACATGTCTGGGGTGTTCTTTTTTACTTTTATTTCTTATTTTTATTCTTATTTTTTGGAGTAATGAAAATGTTCAAAAAATTTCGGTAATAAATGAACAACTATGTGATGATACTGTGAACAACTGCACACTTTGGATGATTGTATGGCATGTGATTATATCTCAATAAAATTGCATTAAGAAAACACAAATACAGAAAAAAAAATGGTTTAGGTTATGACCAAACTTGTTCAAAATTGGAATTGATTTTTTCTCTCATAGTGTGCAAGTTTTCTTTTGTTCTGAAATGTATTTATTTCTTATGATGATATTATTAACCCTATATTCTTTCCGTATTGCCATAGCCTTTTAAGTATCTTATGTAAGCACTTACATAATTCACCTGTAAACTGTCCTTGACTATTTGAGCCCATATATCCTATGTCAAGAAGGTCGCTGGCATTGCGCTGGTGCCCACCTCTCAACACCTCGGCTTTCCTAGGTCCAGTGGATCCTTTTGAAGAAGCTGTTCCTGAGGAGCTGTGACCACCTGGAGATGGGAAACTGGGCTTGCTATAGGGCACCAAGGCCTCCTCTGGAAAAAAGAAACACAAAGGGCCGAGTTGAACAGCAATGTGAGAGCCAAATACAAACTTAACTCAAAGCTTAGAATGGGCTCTTTTACTATTCCACTCTTTAGTAAAATTACAAACATGAGGTTTAATAAGGCCCGGATATTAAAGGCATTTCCATGTGCAAGCAACATCTCCTACAATAGGAACTGAAGCAGGATTAAATTAAAAGAGATCTTGGGATAAGTATACAATGTTATATGTTATTTACAAAATTTAAATTCCTTATGAAAGAGAACCATATACAATGAATCCTAGTTTGTTTAATAAAAGCATAGCAGAGATTAATTTCTGAAGTTCAATGAAGCTCCAATTTAATTTACCCATTATGATTGAAGGAATATGGCTTTTGCTTTAATTTATATTTTGGCAACATTTTCTTAATCAATTTAGATAAAGAACTATAATATTAATTAATGTGATAAGCTTCTTATAACTTATATTTTTGTTGTTTCTTGAGATAGAAACATTTGAAAGTTGTAAGTTTTCTTAAAAGAAAAAAGACACCCACACATTTTAATAAATATGGGTCTATGTCTTTTATGTACCATCTGTCTACAAGTAACTCATGATGCATGATGTGTATTACTTAATAATTACTTAGTAATTTTAAACAATTTTTTTTCTTTCTTTCTCTTTCTGTTTTTTTTTTTTTTCTTTTTTTTTTTTTGGTCTTTCTAGTCAAAGGGCTACAATTATGGTGATTAGATGACTAAAAAAATGCTGACTGAATTTACTATTTCTTTCCTTGGAATGGTCTTAAGACAAAGCTCACATAATTTTCTCTTACAGTCTGGATTAATTTGTAAACAATAAGGTAATCTTCCTAAATGTTTCACTAAACCTAGATATTAAAATTGCCATCTTTTGGTCCTTGAACAAACCACATTTTCCAAAACCTTGAGCACTAAATTGTTGATGAAATATAATTATTGAAAATCCAAATGAATAAATGAATAAGGAAACTCTTTCAAAATTGTTTTTTGTTTTGTTTTGTTTTGTTTTTTTAAAATACTCTATGAATTCTGACATGGGAAGAGATGTTCTAGAAAATGTATTTCTAAAACAGGTTCATTATGCCCACAACCAGGAAAAAAAAATCCAACCACAAACCATGAAATTTATTTTGTGACATTTCCAGGTAGCTTGATTTATAAACAAGAACATTCCCATTGAAGTGTTGATAATCAAATAAATTTATCAGGTGGAGAAAGTACAGGCCCAGTTTAACCTTTTCTAACTTGAGGATTCTGGGATTGGACATTTATTTGTGAATTATTTATTTTAATTAGTTCTATTTGATGGAAGTGAGTTCTTTCTAATGACTGGTTTACTTCAGTCAAAATGAGCAAACTGGTTCAAGGCAGAGATTATACTGACACTAAAGATGAAATTTAGTGGTCTTAAAGTTATTCAATACAAACATTAAAAAGCAAAAAAATCAAATTGTCTCCTGAGCACAGAAGAAGAAAGTTGGAGGTCTTTCAGGCTCAAAGACCCTATGAAGAGGTTAACTTGAGAAACAAACACCAATAGAATCAACCTTAGGGCATATGCTATGGAGCTCTGCAGAGGAATTCCAACTTCACTGAGTGAGTCAAGCCAAATGTATTTGGAGAGTCCCTTAACCAACCACCGTTTCTAAAACACCTGGTAGAAAAAAGAATGGTAAAAGTCTACACTTTCTTGGGACTGCGCAGAACACACCTGATCCAACAACTTGTTTGTGTGGGGTTTTCCGAGTATCTTCTTGGTGTTCTGTGGAGTTTATCCATTCCTGGGTTTGTCGCTGCCACTCTAGGGAAGCTCTAGCTGGACAATCCAATGAGCTCTTTGTGTCTTCTAAGGTGGATGCTTGTTGTTTCTCCAGAGAGCCTCCTTTTCTCTCTGTTGAGTTTTCCACGTTACCAGCATGCTGGCTCGAGCCTATTTGCTGCCTTAAACCCTGACCTGGTGGGGGATCTGGTGGTGGTGGAAGATCTAAAAATTTTGAATAATGTTTAGAATGGACTAAAATTTAATGAAATATACAGGTTTTATTTCAAGTTGAAGAAACCCTTGCCCTTGTACAGGTATCAACCATGCAAAAGAAACTCGCGGAAAATTAAAGTCACTTATTGAGATCCACAATGCATATTGTAGAAGTCCTTGCTGTATTTTGACCACAGTGTCTCTGAAATAAAATTAGCTGGTTTTATCCAACTCTTACATGTGGAAAGTGTTTTCAATTGCCCATTGATGCTAAATGTTCAAGGTGTAAACAGCAGTTTATGGTTTCTCCATGTTTAAACCACTACCCGCCCTCCTCCCCAATGTAGAAATAGCATGACACAAAATAAGACCCTAGAAATTCTAGCAGCTGTGCTAATAAAATGTCCTGGAAGAACAAAAGCCCTCCTGCCAACCTCCATAGAAAATGTTGCCCTCGGGAAATTAAGAATTCTATGCCATATCATATGCAGCATACGAATGCCTTTACCCATGTATGTGGCACATTTACAACAGTCAAAGGGTTAAGCTCACATTTATTAAATACAATTAACATTCTGCCTGACGACCAATTCTAGCTCTTCGTTTCATGAGTTAGCTAATGAGTTACAACTAATATATTATAATCTTCCAAAGTATTAATTACAATAAGTAATAACCAGTGTTCAGAATATGGACTGAACATGCTTCATGGTGCTAAAGTAGACAATGCATCATGGAAACTTGAGATGTAGTAGATTAAATAATTTTTCAGCAAAGTCCTTTAAATATCAAATCTGTAAAATACTAAAAGTTCCAGTATTCGGCTAATTTGTCATTTTCCTTTTATTAGCTCTTCAGATCTTGATACCTTTATATTTTGAAAGTCCTTACTTGTGAAATTATAGCTCCTTCTTTTTCACCTTTAAATATTACTCTAGTTCCGAAAATTTGTTGAAAATTGTTCTGCTTATTTTGAATTCTAAACATTCTTTTGTATCATATTTCTTCAAATTTTTCTTGCATGCTACTGCAAACTTCTTTGGTCATCTGTAGAGTAATTTATTTGTTCATAAACATTAGATATTATATATAATATGCATATTTATTACATCAATGGCAGATATCGTGTATCACATAGGTGATTATTTCTCATGCCACTTTGTAAATGTTTTTTTTATTTCTAATAATATTATTTATAATTTAAAAGAGAAAAGTGTACATTTCTTTTATACAAAAAAAAAAAAACAAATAGCTTCCTTACAGAAGGCTGAGCTGCTCCTTTCAAAGGATTTCTCAAGAAGTTTTATATTCTCTCTAACTTACAAGCAAACTTACACACAAATATTGTCCTTCACTGAACTGATAATGATTAACTCCTGAGCATCTGTTCCCAGAGTTCCTAAGCCGGAGCAGCATTTCCAGTTTTTATGTAAGTCTTGTTGTGAGATTTTAAATTACTAATTTCTAAAGAGGGCACGGTCTCTATCCTGGGGAATAAAGTTACACATGGAACATTTCTTCCCAGATTAGCTAATTCAGTATAGAGATATCTGTAGAACAGTCCACCAATGAGTTTGGTGTTTTCTTTGTATTCAATGCTGATATCCTTAAGTACATGCTATTATAAATGCAAATTGATTATTTTATGAGTATTTGGACTTAGACTGCCAGTGGGGTGAAATTACTGTATTCATTTCCAAATAACATATCTTGTCATTGATTTTTGTTTTCCATCAGAACAGGTTAATTTTTAAAATGACAAATATGGCATCTGCTGATGCCAGCTAAAATTCTGACTATTTAATTTAATATGAAATTATATGACCACATAATTAATATTCTTGTAGTTTGTGTCATCTAAGAAGAAAAAAACATTACATACACAATGAAGCAAACAAATTGGAAAAGAAAGAGATGGGACAAAGAATGGTTGTGGAAAAACTAAAAGTATGTAATCAAATCTGTTTACTGAAATTAAATTCATTATTCATTTCTATGTTGTCTCATTTCAACTAAATCAATGCGCTAAGGAGTCTTTTGCCAGTCTACTGAGGATATGCTTTTGTCAGGCACAGAATAGTCCAGTGAGATACATGCAATTATTATCCTCATTTTTCAGGTAAGAAAAAGGAGGCATAAAGAGATTGAATATCTCCATCCTGGATCTCTGTTCTTATGAACTTCAGACTTGCATAACCAAATGTACACTGATAAATTCCAATTAGACACTTGTAAAGCATCTCAAATTTCATATATCACAACTGAGCTCCAGATATTGCTCTCCAAAAACGCCTCCTCTGTAGTGCCCCTCATCTTAATCAGTGGCAATTCCATTCTACCTGTTGGCAAAAACTTTGGAGCAATCTTTGACTTCCATGCTTTACAGTCTGTATCAGTTTCATCATCAAATCCTATTAGATCTAGCTCCAAACTATACCCAGAATCCAACCTCTCTCATCATTTAATGATTATATCTTGGGATAAACCATCATCATCTAGTTCGGACATTACTCTACAATCTCCTAACTGGTTTCTCTGCTTCCATTCTTATCCCTGAAAGATCAGGTTTCTTTCTATGCCAAATCTGTTATTATCAGTCTATAGCAACACAACAGAGTGACTGAAGGAAAAAAACGCAAATAAGATCAATTCACTCTTCTACCTTAAAAATACATGTGCACACACACACACACACACACACACACACACACACACACACACACACATCTCCAGTGGTTTCCCATTCAAAGTAAGAGCCAATACCCTTATAATAGCTTAAAGGCCTTACAAACACTGTCCTAGACTACCTGTCTGGCTTCATATTTTAGTACCCTCTTGGTTGGTCTCTCTGCTCTCTGCTCTCTGCTCTCTGCTCCAGTCACACTGCTCCCCTTGCTTTTCCTCAAATAAACCCAAATTTCACTTGCTTTTCTCATTTCCTGGAATGACCTTTCCTCAGATATCAGCATTGATCTTTCCCTTATATTCTTATAGTCTTTTCTCAAATGCCATCTTCCCAGTGAGGCCTTTTCTGAGTGCCTTCATAAAAAGGGGACACCTCCCCCACACCCCACACTCCTCAACATCCTTCCCTATGTGTTTTGTCCATGGCACTTACCACCATCTCATGTACATTTATTTTCAATTATGTATTCATGTTGGCCTTTATCTATCTTTCTCCTCTAGAATGTAAATTTCAAGAAGGTAGAGAGTTTTGCCTGCTTGGCTCACACTGCCTATCAAGTTATGTATCCAATAAATATTTGAACAGATAGATGAATAAACACATTTAAAGTTCTTGTATTCACTTACAAATAACATACCATGCCATTGACTTTAGTTTTTCCACAACCATTCTTTGTCCCATCTCTTTCTTTTCCAATTTGTTTGTTTCATTGTGTATGTAATGTTCTTTCTTCTTAGATGGCAGAGTTGGGAAAAAGCCCCTTCTCTGAATAGGATGTTAGGAACTAGGGCAGGAAAAAGGCAGGCTAGAAGGAAATGACCTAAGGAAGAAGGTTTTGATGGGTAGAGAACTACCACCTCTGCCTTCACTGTTCAATATTGGTGAATTTGTTGGCTCCAAAAGGTATTCTTTGGTTTATTATGCAAACAGAAGATTTGGTTTGAATAATGCCTGCTTGGGAATGATCTTGCACAATAGAGAAGAGAGCTATCTAATGAGTATAGGGTTTTTTGCTTAACTTTTGGGGCTGAGATTGGTGATTCCCACCAATTTCATTTTTTCTCTTTGAATACAAAGGAAGATTACTTTCCATTCTAGCAGCTGGTTTGATACCATGTGATTGTGTTCTTGCCAATGTTATGGGAGCAGAAGTGATGTGTGCCACTTGCAGGCTTGGTCATAAAACCTCCTGACCCATGTTCTCTATTAGCCATACTCAGAAACGATAGGTCCCAGCTTGAAAATGATGGTCCCTCCACTGAAGAAGTTTATATCTTTACATTCCTGCTCAGAGGAGAGCCACCGATCTTTGTTGGACATTGTACCAATGGAAAAAAACAAAAAAACAAAAAAAACACAAAAATTCCTCCTGTGCTAAGCCACCGAGAGTTGGAGGTGGTTTGTTTTAGCAACTCCTGATAATTATCCTGATTCATATACTCATAAAAATACTATTGTAAAATCTATAATGAAAAAGCTTTCATGTGAATTGTCCATACACTAAATGCTACCACACAGCAATCTTTCCAAAAGGAACAATTTGATTTTACATACAAACGTAATGAAATTTTTCCAGGGATGCATGAATTCATACCACGTAAATGCTATTTGTTGTAAAATGAAAATAACTTTAAGGAAAATCTGTAGAGTGTCATCAAAATAAATATCTTTGTATCATAATTCAAATATCTTTGGATCAAATGCTTGGGAAGACATGTGAGCTGCAATTTCCTTTGCAATATCATTACTTCCAGAATGTATCTGTGAATAACACACGTTCCATAACCCTTTCCTGGAATGTTGACAAATTTGAAAACATAGGGACTTATTTTTTAGAAAGATAAACAACATATTGATCATGCATTGAATTAGGAGAGCTTTAACCAGACATACTGAAAAAGGTTGCAAGAAAAGTATATTCTAGGAAGAAAGAAGAAAGCTCCCCATTTTACTGATTTATGTATCTCCCACATATTTTGGATATGTATTTCAAACATTTCTGAAAAGCCACAGGAAAACGTGTACTTGGATATTTTTCTCTTTCCGAAACATTCAGGGAAGGAAAATTGTACAAAATCATTAATGCTTAGATATATAACTAGCACATCATTGAGACTAGAACCCCTCCCCCCTTTTTTAAGAGAGAGAGAATAAGATCAACACTACAGATTGCTTTAAGTGCTAGAATAGGCTTCAGAACATCCCAGGCTGAAAGGTAGAAGTGAGCATTTTTGCTTACCACAGGATGTTTAGTTACAGAGAATCAAGAAACTCTATTGTGCTCTTATCCTCATATTCCATATAACATATCCCAATGAAAATAAAGAAGGACAGGTAAGCAAACTTAAAAGCTTTAAGAAAATGTTTGGCTTTTTAAGTCTTCTTAGAGTTAGAAGATAACAAAAGAAAGCATAAATGTGGCCACCAGACAGAGACCCCAAACTGATAAAGAACAAATGCTTCAAATGCCTGCTTGCTTGTTTTTTTTTTCTTTTTCTTTTTTTCTTTTTTCTTTTTACTACTAAGCCTCATTCTATCTTGTTGTGGTAACTCGAAGAGACTAGATCAGTGCTAAGGACAAGGCCACAGCTTCTCAAAACAAGATGCACATTACATTAGACTTACCTGTGGGGCTTTCAAAACGACCCATACCTGGGTTTCATCCTAAAACAATTAAATCAGAATCTCCAAGGTATATTTTAAGAGCTCTCCAGATGATCCTAAAACACATATGGTGTAGGCCCATCCTTTTGATGTTTAGTGGAACTATCTATCTCAGGACAAAGTTCATGTGCCTGTATGGGGAAGTTCTGAGAAGAAGCACATATTTGGATCTGACAATACACTAGGTACTTTGAATATATTACCTTAAATGGTCCTTAGAAAGAACTTCAGGTTGAGTATTTTATTCCTATTTAAAAGACAGGAGCTCTGTAGGGCTCATAAACTATTCATTATTGAACAAGAACGTCTTCACCAATATTGTGTTCTCTGAAACTAGCAATATTTAAGCAAATACTCAAAATGTTAAAGCAAATAAATAAAAGGGTTGGACTAGATAGCAAACTATGGCCTGTGGGACAAATTAGGCCTGCCACCTATTTTGTAAATGAAGTTTTATTGGAAATCCACCACACCCATTCACTGACCTACAATTTGTGCTACAATGACCAAGTTGAGTAATTGTGACAGAAATTCAATGGCCCGCCAAACCAAAAATGTTTACTGTCTAGACATTCGCAGAAAGTTTCCTGCTCTGATATTAATGAAACTAAAAAATTACTAAATTACTAAATAAATTCAAAGTCTTTTCCAAAAGCAAAATATGATCTAAGATATCTTAATTCAACATAAGTGCTCTGGGAAGATGGCAAATGCACATGTTGCTTTATGTATTCACTCATTATCTTAAAGTGAGACATTCACTGAAAAGCATTAGAGAAAATACCAGAATGAAAAAAAAAAAAACAAAAAAAAAAACAGCATTGAAAAGTGGTGTGGCTGTAATATTTGGGGTTTGATAATGCAGAAATAATTCCAAATTCTTAAATAAATAAAGAGGGTGCTTTATTTAAAGAAGATCATATTGCCAGGTAACGTAAGGAGGCAATGCCTAATTTACCATAGCTACTCTAATCCAAGTTAAATTATTGCAAAGATAATGTCTCTTCAGTGAGAAGACATGAGTGAAGGAAACAAACATACCGTCTGTCATTCCTTCCCTTCGATGAGGCAATGCTGGCTGTTGGTCCATTCGCCCTCCCTTGTGTTTCTTGGTGGGCCTGGGCCTCTGACTCTGACTCACGGCTGCACTGGTATTACTGTCAGTAGAAAATGGACTGGTTGGTCGAGGTCTTTGAGACGAGGTAAAGGCTTTGCCTAAAAAATAAGAAAAAAGAGAGAAAGAGAGAATGGGGTCTATTACTTAACTGCATTAATTCTGTCTGTCTTGTATTTCTGCTCTTACTAAATCTGACTATTAACCTGCCTGGAGATGCCCTTTGAAGAATCAAATACCAGTGCACCTCTTTCAAAAAAAAAAAAAAAAAAAAAAAAAAATATATATATATATATATATATATATATATATATGCCCTGTGTGTTTATTTCATCCCATTTTTATTAAACAAACAAAATCACCTACCAGAAAGAAATTTAAACAAATAAAAAAACAAAACACATAAATCTACCAACCAAAAACTCAATATTGTTTGATTCTATTTTTATTTAACCTTGACAGTCTTAGCGATATTTTCATAGACATATGCAAATTCATGAGGCTTTTACTTCTTAAAATTAAAGAAGTTATTTCTGAAGTGAATTGTGTTTCGTCTTATTTGTTTAATCAAATTTCACCACTGGAATCTTAAAAACTCTAAATTTCAGAGCATAGAAAAATGCTCTGTACTAATTACATCTGAAATTTTACATGAAAGGTCTGCTCGGACACCCATATTAAACTGACCTTACCATGACACAAGCATACACAATGAAGGGTACCTCTTTTAGCAGAAACAATAACATCAGTGTATAGGATAGATAAGAGGTGAAAAGCACCTTGTACATCCAAAGTGCAATAGGTGTTTCCTGATGAATATTCTTATATATGAGCAGACTCCAAATTCTCATCAAAAAAATGAAATATGCTATGTTCTTTTCTAGTGATTTCATGTATGTAAATATGCAGGGAAATTTATTGCGAGACATAATAAATTCTCAACAACTTCTGATTTTAATACTGTATGGATTATGGTAAGAGAGGCCTAGTTTATGTGTATGTATTTATTCTCTTGTGTATGTATTCATTTCATACAAAATTATTGTATGTAGTTACATTTTCTTAAGTCAGTGTGACACAATATTGCTTAGTGCTTTATTTAGCTATTAGCATACATGCGAGAAATGCACTTATGCCTTCTAATTTATTAGTTTCCTTGCACTTTCTCACTGCTCTGCTTACAGCTATGCCACAAAAAGCACTCAAGCAATGTAAAGTTTCTGACTTATGCTTTATAAAGCAAGAAAATTTAAATAACTATTATAGTACAATATATTTTAGTTTGGATGCTATATAAAAAATAAACCTCTGCAATGCCTGGGAAATCTTTTTTTATCTTTTAAGACACCTAATGCATGCTCAAAAGAAACTCCGATGGTATAACTCAAAGAAAATTTCTAAGACTCATTTATGAAGCCTGAGAGTTTACTCAAGGGTCAGAGTCATCTTTCTTTACTTTACTTTACTTTACCAATTTGAATACTATTAGGATTTCCAAAATCCACTTAATGTTTCATTAGTCTGTTTCTTAAAGTAGTTCAGCTTGACTCATCATCAGCACCTTTTTATACATGTATGTAAGAAGTACACATATTCACATACAAGCATGCATCATGTCAAGGCTATTTTGTTTCAGTAAAACAAATGATTACAAATTTCTGATCTATTATTAGAGCAAATTCCCCATTCTTTCTTGTGAATTGAGCAGATACGAAGTCTTTTATATTATTACTTGTTACTCTTGGAAACCAAATTAGATGACACCAAAGAGCAATACGCTCCTAGTCATTATTCTATTCAACTTGCAAATGCAGTGGGTGTATTTTTAGTTAGCATCCTTTAAAACAAATAATAAATTATTGGATTATATATCTTAACAGCCAGACAATTAATAAGACCATCAGCAATTTGAACTGTTATACTGACAGTCTTAGACCCAGTCACCCCATGCTGAGAAAGGTTTCCCAGAAAATGCATTTGCAGAAAGAGATGGGGCAAAGGAAAGTAATGGAGATAAAAGCTGAATAATTTTAATCATTGGGTACACTACTGATTGTGTGAGGACTTTGCAAAGTGTGAGTTATTGAAAATTTAATGGCAAACATAGTTGCTGCTTTGCTATACTATAAATAGGAAGCATTTTCCAATTAATCAGCAGAAACATGATGAGACAGGGAAACAAGGTCTAGAAGGTGGTGAGTAAGAGACTACTGTTGGCTCTGCAAAATTAGCATCAGAAGAGAGTTCTGGTAATTGAGCATTCAAATTTGTCTTCATGCACGTTATAAAGAAAGAAAGCCCTGCAGTCAGACTCACTGAGGAGAAAGAATAGGAGAAAAACAGCTCAGTGTCCAAAGGACAAGATTTTCTCATGCAAAAAGTGTTGACTTGGAATCTACCAACCTGTTCTCGTAAGGCTGGTTCCATCCAGCCTAAAACCAGCTTTATCTGCTGCTGCCACCAGTGCTTGTGCAAAACTGCCGCTGGCAAAGATGGAGCCATCTGAGGAGCTACCTACACTAGATCTATGACTAGAAAAGTTACGATCCTCATCAGATGCAGAGCCCCAGCCATTTACCATTGAACCTAAAAACAAATGTAGTTGTCTAGTGAGTTGTATATATTGGATATCTTATCTGCTTGTATGGATAAGATAAATTTGGTTTTATCATGACCTCCTCATCCATATGCAAGCATCACCCATTTTGAAAACATTCTTAGTGTAGAAGACTGAAGCTCATTTAAAACCTGTATCTGTTTGCTGAACATGAACAAAGCAAAGCAAGTTCCACATAGTTCAATTATTACAATGTTTACATTATTACATGATCATTTTCTAAAAAAAAGAATTGCTATGCACAGTCCCAAGTTTCTACAATGCAGAGAAAAGCACTTTTGTTGAAATAAATCACACTGTATTTAAAGTAACTTTATCAAAGACTCAGTTGAAGAAATAGTGTGAATGTATTTTTAATTTAATGCAGACTTCAACAATAATCTGCACAAAATCTACATTTGTATAGTGTACAAGGTCTAGAATTATTTCTAGATTTTAAAATTAAAAACATAATTTGTCATGAAATAATAAAAAGCCATAAACAATAAACAACCTTGGGACAATACCAAACAAATTTACTTAGAACACAAGAAAAAAAAGGTATCTTTCAAAGGTTCTATTAATTTCAATGCTCGACATGTTTTCCTTGCTTTTTATTATTTTAAGAACTCCAGTTTTCTCTTGAATACTACTCTTTATCTTAAAAGAAATGAGGCATTATGCAGAATATCATCAGAATAAATGTGAATTTTTCTGCAACATGCAATGGGGAAATAGAGGAAAAGAAACGTTGATTTAAGTGTGAAGAGCTGTAAAATGTAAAGGTACTGAGAAGTAAGTTAAGTTTTATTCTAAATTTTCCAGCAAGTAATTTGCCATTATATATTTTTTATAGACAAAGCACAGTGATAACTGAACTTATTACTTAACAAAATGAATATTACAATATTTATTTAAGTTGATATGCCATTAATTCAAGACAATAAACTACCAAGTGTTGCTTATCTTATTTTTTTCTCAAAAAAGAGGAGCTGAAAAGTATTTCTAAGCAGCAAATTTAAGTTTTCTAAGTCAACCAAACACATATTCACATAAAAGGGATTAAAGTCAAGTGCTAGGTTGTACTTACTTTTCCTCAAATATTTAAGACCAACAGTATAGTTACGGGTGTTGCTGTGATAGAGTATTGGTAATTGTGATCAAGGTACCAGGGTAAAATAACAGGGGCTTATATCCTCTCAAGACAAAGAAAGCAGAAACTAAAGGGGTTGGAAGAATCTGAGAAGTTAAAAGGGTGTCAAGTGTAATAGAGAAAGATAGTTCTGATTCTATTTGCCAAAAGCCCACAGATACACTTTTTACTTTCCAAACAAATTCCCTTGACACAGGCCACTGCAAAGAAGCCAAGATAACTCCAGCAACTAAGCCTCCTCTGAGAACTATTTCTGAGTTAATAATCACAAGTCAAGGACCAACAGCCCAAAATAAAGGAGAAATGATGCAATAGACTTTGCAACCTAACGCTACAGTAGATAAGAAAAAATCGAAGTGATACAATGGGTGGTCATGAAAGAAAACAAAATTCTAGAACTGAGAATAGTTTTGAAACATCTGACAGCTCAGTCCCTGTCCCTCTCATGGGCTGTCTTCTGTATTTCCGAATGTCTGCTAATAAAACCTTGTCGCTATCTCAAACCCACTCTTTAAACAAGCATCTCCTTCCCATTTCCATCTCCAATTCCATTCTAAGCCTTTCCTGATTTCCTTCTCACCCTTCATAGTCTCCTTATTGTCATCCAAATTATTTTCCTGAAACATCTATCATATATTTTTCTTCCTTGTTCACCAATGCCACATGCAAACTGCGAAATAGATATTCATGATCTCTAATATCTGGCCCAACCTACCTGTTTAGCTCCATTCCCTCTTGTGGCCTGTGTCAACTTGCCTCACCTGCACAGCATCCCTTTGTCCACCCTTTGGCACACTTCTGGATTGTTATTAACTCTATCAACCATTGCCAAACTTTTAAGTCGAAACCAAATGCTATCCTCTTTATCCCCTTTATTCAATCTCATCTTCATACCTGTCTTAAGAATTAATTTCTCTGTGCCCTGTGTTTTCCAAATGCTATGCATACAAGTAGCATATCATATCTCTCCCCATATTACAGGCTCTTGCATACATTTGATTCCTCTTCGATTTTTGGGCTTCTGGAGGTTAGGAAATATCTTTTATTCATTTCCATATATCTTATTTAGGGATATTATGCATTAGAAATTAAAAAAAAAATTGGGCATATTGACTTAAATGTCTTCAACATTTTTATTATTCAATATAAATACTTTATGTGACTCCATTTAATGTGTATTTTCCTAGCAATCACCTGTTTTTATTTACAGAAAGAACATCCTCAAGGGAACTCCTAGTAAAGTTATTAAACAAGAAATAAAATGTTACTAGACTCTTGTTATTTGGATGGTGGGGAAAGCAGTGATGTAATCATCCAAAATGAGAAAAATACAAAATTAATTTATGTGTCTTGTTTATGCCTTGATGCTCTTGAATACTATTTATCAATTCTTTATGCACATTAATGTAATGAGGTTACATTCTGAAGTCATCAATTAAGAAAAAAAAGTAGCTTTTCCATCCATGCTCACCATTCTTAACTCACTTAACCCAATTTTCAAAATTCCTCTTTCTCTACTGTAACTGGCAGAGAAATAGCTGGGTCTGTTTCCTCTGTCAAAGTCTGCTGAATTTGTCATGCAAGTCTACAAATTCAATTTCTGACCCAGAAAAACTTAGGACAAAACTCTGTACCACACAGTGTCACTAAAGAAATGCCATCTGATGAAGCCTCCTAACAAAGGTGGTTTGACTCTCCCAAGACACCTGTTTTCTCCTTGCAATAGCAAATCATTCAGATGAAGCTTTCCATGCAAATATTTACAATTCCATAAAGAAATCATCCACTTTCCTGCCTTTGTGCCTCTACTCTTTCTCTCAAACTTTAGTACTCCTCTCCATGTTCCCAATAGTATCATCTATCCATGAAGTTTTTCCTGATTCTTTTCCTCCCTCCTCTGGGAAGAAAGAGTAACATGGAAGGCAGGGCTTCAAGTGGGTGTTGGTCAATATGGAAAGAACATGAGCTACTCTTTCTTCTCTAGACTCTGCAAGAGCAAAGATATTAGATAGATGACTTCAGAATTGCAAAGATGTGTGCCTTCCAGATTTGGTCATGGTGGCCAACAGGAACCCTAAGTGCCCCAGGCAATTACAGAGAGGGAAGCATCTCAGTTTAGGGTAGTTGTGTTTGCTTTCAAAACATGGGGCAAGGAACATAAACAGAAGAAAATAAATTTGCTCTTTCATTGTCTTTCTATCTCTCTGGATTTATCTTTGATACCCTTCTCCTCTCTATTTGGGTATGATGTGGAATTGGTCCATTTGCAAGAAATAGTTTTAAAGATATTTGGCGACACTCCATGAATAAATATATCTATAACCCATGTATTACACATTACGCTTGCTCCATGCTGTGAAATTCTTAAAATTTATTTAACAATTACTGGTTTCATCTCTCTGTGGCTACCATTCTTCCCCTTCCTTCAGAGTTAAACATCAAGAAAGATCTGAAACTCAGGTAAATAATGACCACAAAAAAGAAAACAATGATTGACAGAAAAGAAGTACATTGATTTATATGTTAAAAAGTAAGCAATTTTTGCAATACTTGGTTTTCTTTCATAAATGTAAATATAAACATAAAAAATAAAACGAACACCAGGTAAAAACAGCCCATCGATAGAATTTTTGCAAATTACAAGCAATCCATACCAATGTGACACTTTACAGCCTCCGACATAATCAATACATATTTAAACATTTAATGAAAACTGAATTTATGTTGCATGGTCAAATTTATTCATGTTTACACTTTAAATCTTTCTAGATTTCTCAGGTTTAAAATTGCTGAAAGGTCAAAAAGAATCTCAAATTTATTCAGGCTGTTAAAGAAGAAATGCACACAGGACATTAAGTTGTTGCTCAAATGTTACTGAGCAGTAAAATACCCTGATAAAGTGGCATCTTTCTGTGTCTCTATTACACCTTCAGCACTAAAATTAATTTATGAAGTCATTAATTCATTTACATGTCGTTTTATGCTAAATCCTTCCTTGCTGATAAACGCTTATCCTTAGATCCATTAGGCTACAGCAAAGTCTGTGCTTTATAATATGACCCTGCTAATTGTTGCATTACCATTTTTATGACACAAAAACTAGCTATCCCCATTTTTTTTTCAGCCAATATTTAATCCAGGAATTCTTCCTGTTATATGCAACCTAACTATCTGTTCAGTAAAAATCTTCAGCTGTAAGTGTCTTTGGCCAAATCAATACAAATATTGACCACTGCCTAGATTTGGAAACCATGCCTAATCTATAGAAGTCCTTATTTCATTCAAACATATTTAATATGCAGCATTTCTATCGACATTCCTCAGAGAAAAGGAATATGTATTATATATAGAAACTAAAATAAGCAACTGAAAAAAATGTCTTCCATGGTGTATATGACACCACTTGTTAACTTGTTTCAATAAAATAAGAATTGCACGTATATTGTTTCCCTTTTACCTGTTAAATTTTGAAGTAAATAGTTAATTTATTTTTAAATACATCAAAGTTGTTGAGGTAGTCTTTAGAAAATAATGTCACTACTTTTATTTTATTATTTTTTTAATCATCATTTTATTGAGATATATTCACATACCACGCAGTCATACAAAACAAATCGTACTTTCGATTGTTTACAGTACCATTACATAGTTGTACATTCATCACCTAAATCAATCCCTGACACCTTCATTAGCACACACACAAAAATAACAAGAATAATAATTAGAAAATGTCACTACTTTTAGCATTATTTCTGACATTTCCTTCAACACTGAAAATATTTTCCTTAAATTTTTGTGGCAAAAGCAGTGTATAGTGTCCGATGTTAGTGGCCAAGGCTCTAAAATCTGTGTGGTCAAGTTGGATGGTGAGGCTGTCAGGTTTTATTGCTTTCATACTGATCTTGTGTGGAAGTTCCAGTAGAAACCTCGAAAGTCATAAAATACAGAAAATATAGAGCCACAGTTTCCTTTCAGCAGTGTTGTTTATGTTGGGTTCAACTGTCAAGGAAACTTTTATTTGTTTCATTTAACAGCACTTACTCTCCGTCTTACTTTTTGTGATCAGTGAAGCAGTTAGAATCTTGGCTACAAGCTCAGCCAAGACGTTTTCCTGCTGTCCCCTCCCCAATGGATTCTGTTTCTTTTTTCCTACGGTGGTTTCATTAAATTCAGGAAACATCCTTGACTCCCACCATGGAAGTTATAGAAAGAACTGAAGGTTCTCTCTCTGTTACCAAAGATGATAGGTTTGACATTTAGGAAGAAATATTAGAAGTGTATTCCTGAAGACTGAAAAAGTCCAGTATTTGTATTTTCTAGCTAAAATCAGAGGGTAATACATGATGATCAAAACATTTTTCTTCTTTACTATAATCAAATAGATATAAATGAGGAGTTTAAATTAAAATAAAAATTAGAAAAATGAGATACCTACAAAAAGTGCTGGGAAAGTTGAATTTTATTAGCAGGAGCCACTATAACTAAACATGGAAGTAAATAGGAAAAAATAAATGATAAAAATGACATAAAAATTAATATTTTGATTTTAAGTGTATAGGGTAAGAACTAATATTTCCAGAGAAGAAAATATGTGTTGAATTTGTATAAACACATACTTATTCATACATGTGTGTGTGTGCGTGTGTGTGTGTATATATATATATAATATGTATATATATGCATGTATGTCTAATAAAAGAGAAAGACCCACATATTAACTAATTGACCAGGACATCACTCTCCTGTTAAGTAAACTAATTCCAGAAATTAGAAGAAAGTTGGGCATTTCCAGAGCAAGGATCATTACGAATTTACCTTCAGAGCAAAACTGATTGATATTGAACATTTTTCTTCCAGTTATTAGGTGGGTTGCCTTGAAAAGGACATTAAACTTCTCTGTGACTCAGTTGCCTTATCTATAAAATGAGAGTAATAATGTTCTGAGGATTAAATGAGTTACTATACAGTAAGATCTTAGAAAAGGGATTAGCAATTTTTTTTTCTGAAATGCCAGATCATAATTATTTTAGGCTTTGTAGTCTCTGTCAAGTATTTTTCTTTGTTTTTGTTTGTTGTTTCTTGTTTCCTTACAACCTTTTAAAGACTGTCAAAACTATTCTTGCTCACTGGGTCATACAAAAGACAGAGCACTGACTAGAAAGGGTGATTTAGACTTACTAAGTGCTATATAAGTGCCAGTTACTATTATTGGACATACTATTATTGAATCTTAAATTTCTGGCCAAACAATTGGAAATAATAGGCATTACATAAATATTTACTTTAGGAATAAATAATTATACCATATATGCAAATATATATTTCCCATCACTGAGATCATGGGAAATGGAACTACTGATATTTTACTCATTTGTTGGCCTTTCCATGCATAAACCATTATTTCAAAATTTAACAAATTCCTCACAGATTACTTAGTTGCTTTAAAAACATTTGGAGTTAATGTGCTTATTTCTTTACAAAGATGGTCTGTGTACTTTGTTAAAAGCTGATGTTCCCTCATGTGGCACCTACTGGTTTGCAATACAGGTAAGCAAAATCCTGCATAATTTTACAAACAGGCTTATTAGCCCATCCTAGTGTTATTACTAGGCAACCATTCTGACTGGCTTTAGAATTCCAGGGAATGGAATATAACTGTTAGTCCCATTTAATAGAAATGGTCAATAGATTCATGAAAATGAAAGTATCTACCAGGGAATTTTAGGTGAGAGCAATGACTAATTGGCTCCAACCACAAACAAATTTAGAACTCAAAGTAATTTATGGTAAGATTAGAATCCTCTTTGTGGGCACTTAACTATCTTAAAAAAATAAAAAGCCAATGGAAATGGTGCCTGTTTTATTGCCTATCTCATTTAGCACCATTAAAGTAAGCTTTAAGTATCCGAACAAAACATAAGCACTTTAGAACATTATTCATTAGCATGTTGCTTTTCATAACATTCAGCCTATTTATATATCCATCTCAAGGCATCCCCCCTGCAGGCACATACACGCACACCCTATATACACTCAAACACCCTACATATGCCCAGACACCTATATGCACACACCCCACACACATACACACACCCCACATAAACACTCCCAATTCTTTGTTTGGAAAATATAATTACTTCTATTTTTTAACTTACATTTATTTATATTACTCTTTAACCTTAGAATGTAAATTAAATTCTTGATCATACCTTCCTTGCAAACAGCAAAACAAAAAAGACAGGGGGGAGTGGATTCCTACCTGTGTACTCGTGTAGAGCACAACTTCTTTTACTAAGGATATTATTACTCATAGAATGAATTCATCATGGAATACATATCTAAATACCCTGAGGTTTTTATAGACAGTAGTGATTAAGCAGTGAATTCAAGTAGGAAAGCAGCCTTTGTTTTCTTGGCAATAAACATTTTATTTGGAGTGAACATTATACTTGCGACAAGAGAAATGCAGATTGTTTTATATCTCAGTCACATTAGAGACTAATATGTTAGTAACTGGTGAACAAGTAAAAGTGCAAAATGGCATTTTATTGATTTATAAAGATATTTATCATCTTTGACATTATAGTAGTTAATAATAGAAGTACACAGATGATAGCTGACTTTTTGCATTATTATAATATTTTCCTGTGTTTCTAATGGAAAAGTGTTCAATATCATTAGTGAGATATGCAAAAATATCCAGAATTTTACACTGAAGGAGATTATGCTAGAAATTTAGGCAAAAGAGCTTAACATAATAGTGCATTAATAAATCACCTCTCTGCATTCAATGATTTAAACTTCTGCTCTGCCATCTTCAGCTGGATCTGTATTTCAAATCATAGCAGTATATCTGCAGTTGTTAAATCTTAGCCTGGTGAGTGGACCAGCCCCTCATAAGAAGAAAAACTGACAAGTGGGTTCATGCTTCACATGTTGTGTAATTCAGGAAGGGATGGAGAGGAAAATTATAGGTACTATTACTTCTTCATCACTTTTCTAAATCAGTTTCCTTCAGTTTTTGCAGAACTTTAACACATCTAAAATCTGTGAAAATTATATAGCTGTTGGGGTAAAAATAAAGTGAGGATGCAGTAAAATACTGCCTAGATGAAAAATACCATCAAGGTAAATACAGGAAAGGGGGAGAGGGAGGATTTCTGAAGGGTCCCAAATGAAATACAAAGACCAATGTTTGTAGTAGCTATGTCTTTACAGTCATGTAAGAGGCTATTTTGGCATCAAAGAATGGATACCTAATTGAAAAGACAGACCAATTTTTTTTTACTTTTGTCCATATCCATGTTTGGGTTTAAAATTTTCCAACATAATTCAATAAATTTAAATCTTCGGAAATAGGTCAATCATCATAGGAGAGTACGAGTTGCAGCTTGTCAGTCACTGAGCAAGGCAAGAGGAAGCCAAGAAGAAAACAGTAAAAATAACTGTATTTCATAGGAGAGGAGCAATTGCTGAATTCAGCAATATGAAATGCATAAATGCATGGTATATCTCACAATACATTCTCTCCACTCTAAATATAATACCTTGTGCAAACTTAGAGGGGCTTATTCTGAAGACTTTTGCTTATTTTCATTGGTGAATGATTTTACAGAATGAAATATCAAGAAGCATTTTAAGATTGCATTCACTCTGTATGTTGCACCTGATATACAAAATATATCATTTCTAAAAGTAAAGGTTTTTTTTTTTTTTTTCTTTTTTTTTAATGTAATATAGAGTTGGTTCCCCAGTAGAGTGAACTTTTCATGAAAGCCCTGGATATAATTGAGTTTTCTTTCATGTCTTTAAAGCTTTTTAAAATTCATGAATTTTCTTATCATTTCTGCAGCAAAGGAAAAGTATTTCCAAATCCTTTTTGAATTTTGTGTTTAATATTAGCATATGTAAAGTGCTACAGAAATAGATGGAGTGGAATAAATCTTACATAAGAAAGTATTTGATTTTCGAAGCATTTTCATGTTACAAATAGGTCAGTTACTCCTATTAAATCAGTTCCATTACCTGTCACAGAGCTGTCTAGATTGTCCATACTGGATCCAGGAGTATGCTCCAGAGCTCTCAGGGGCCTGGGGATTTCTAAAGCTTCCTCCTCGTCATCAGCATCATCATCTGGGACATCTGTTTCCAAATCAGAAATCAAGGCTCCAGACACATAACCTAATGGTGGAACTGGGGGCTGTGGAGGTTGATTATTGCTTTGAATGTGCCTGGAATTCAAACAGAAAAAAACAAAAAAAAGAAGTAATTCATTAAAGTGCAACAAAATTTTAGCTAGAATTAAACAGCATGCTAGCTACAGAGTCATGGTAACTAATTTTGTCTTTGTACTTTGAATGAACTAATTTTGGAGCTCACAGTGCTTTCTTGGATTTCAGCAGAAACTGGGCTATGTACACCTGCTTCACACACACCCACATAAAATCAATATTAAGTCTTAAACTCTTCTTTGGTATTTATGGGGTGATAAGCAGAGAAAAAAAATGCAGACCAAATATTTTTGTATCAAAAAATATCCAAAGAAGAATAGAGATATTTGTCACAAATAACTATCTGAAGCTGATTTTTTTTTCCCAAAAAGCGTTTAATGATTTTGTTCCTAGTTTCCTGTCCATATTCTTCTCAGCTTGTAACCCATGGGGTCTGTTGGGTCTTATAAAGAAAAGACATCATGTGTGAAGTCGATGGGATATGTATTCAGAATTTATTAAACTGAGGTTCAAATTTAAGTGACTTGTTTTAAATCACATGGCTAATTAAATGTGGCACTAAACACCGGGCTCCAGTTTATTGGCTCTGCAAATGCTTAGCGTTTCTTCTAAATCACAAGGTACTAAATGAAAGCAATTCATTGCTGTTTGTTACTGTCATGAAAGAGTGAATGTACTGCATGCTTTGATGTATTGTCTTTTTTTTTTTTTGACTTGATACAAAAGCATTCAGAGGACAACTGTCATTATATAGGGGGATGGAAAATAAGTGCTACACATTTTTACTCTTAGCTTTTGAACTAACAATGCAAGATAATTTTTCTTTATCATTTATATTTTGGGGAAATATTTCATTCTTCTAAAGATCCTCTCCTAAATGCATTCTTGACCCTGTAACCTACTCCAATTTTAAGATTCTCTATCTTTCAGTGTCTTAATGTATCAGGAATTTGAGCCCCCAAGTTTATAACTAAGTCTATCACAGCTCATTAACTGCAAAGCCAGGAACAAAGAGCAAATTTCCTAACTGTTACTACAGAATATCTTGATGGGCACATCTTGCTCTAAGTGTTAACTCAAATTCTGTTCATGAATCTGGAATGGAGTAATCCAAGTGTTAAGAAAGAGAAAATAAGGAAATATTATATGCATGATTAATTTTTCTTTAATGATGTGGACTTTGGTCCTGGGAAGGACAGAAGGGATTGGCACTCTAGTCCTACATTATGTTGTCCCCTCCTGATGGAACAAATATACTTTAAGAGGTAAAAAATTTACTCTTAGTTTAGCACAATTAGGAGATAAAGTGAAATATAGGAAGAGGGTACATAACATTTGCAAATGTCTTCTAAGGGACAAGCAATGTTCTGTGCACTTAGCAAATCAATACTAAGAGAATCCCTGGGCACAAAGTCTGAGCACCAGTATTTTTAAAATGCTCCTCCCATGATTCTGATGTGCAGCTCAGACAAAAAGGCACTTCCTGACCAGAAGGGTAAGCTCCTATGTGAGAACATGGAGGCTCATAACTCTTGCATGGGAAGTCAGAAAAGGTATAATGGAAGATTGCTGTATTGAGTAGGAGCATAGAGAAAGAAACAGGGTCTGCTCTACTGGTTCACAGAGCAGGTGGAGATGAACTTGTTCACTCCCTTAGCAGCTATCTATCAAACACTAAGTGTGGAAAAATAGAGGTGAACAACTCAGAGGAAATCCCAAACCAAAATGATAGTTACAATACAGTCAAGCACTTTACTAAGAACTGTACAACTGTGAACTCCTTTAATTCCTACAAAAATTATAATGTGTAGTAGAGAGTTTAACCTTTCCCTAAATAGGTTTGGCCATGCACCCAGGTTCTGGGGTGTAATCTCTAAGCCCTTGGAATGTCCTGCCTGATAAAAAGGTCTCTGTTTACCTGAGGACCTTAGACCACTTCAGAAAGTTGAACAATGTCATTTGGGGTGGGGTCTTAGAGTCACTTGATGTCAGCTCAACCGTTGGAGAGGCTGGAGATAAGGTCAGCCACATAAATGGTTGACAATATCTACATGGTGGAGCCCCTTTAATACTCTGGACACATGCTCAGGGAGCTTCCATGGTTGATGATATTCTGTGCATCATCATACATTGTTGCCAAGAAAGTAACACTGTCCATGACTACACTTGGAAAAGACACCTGGGAACTCTGCCTTTGGAACTTTTCTCAACTCTAATCTGTATCCTTTGGCTGCTTTTAATCTGTATCCTTTCACTGTAATAAACTGTAACCATGAGTGTAACAGTGTTTTCAGTGAGTTCTGTGAATCCTTCTATTGAGTTATCAAACCCAAATGTGTTCTTGGAAACCTATAAACTCACAATTGCTTTCAGAAGTGGGGTGGTCTTGAACACTGCCCTCTAACTTTGCATATGATGTAATTACTGCTATTATCATCATTTTACAAATGGGGAAAGTGAAGCACAGAAATGTTAAACAAGTTGCTCAAGGTCACTCAGCTAGTAAGAGGTAATGACAGGTTCACCTCCATGGCAGTGTTCCCAACTTTGGCTGTCACCAGTCAAACCCCAAACCAAGCAGTTAGAATCTGTAGGAGATGGGGCTTTTGGCATCATTATATTTTATAGTTATTCAGGTAATTCCGAAATGCTGCCAAATGAGAACCCTAAGCTAAGAAGCAAAACTTTAAACCACTATACTTTACAGCTTCATCAGTGTACTTAAAAAAAAATTCTGTTGACTCTTAAAGCAGATGGCTTCAGCTTAAATAAAACACCTGATGAATGTAATACTGTTTAAAAGTAGACTGTCTTTGACCTTTAAGAAAGCATGCTACGATTGTTTTAGAAAATGTTCAGGAAACTCTGGTTCTAAAAATAATAACATGTTTATAATAAAACCAAAGCTTTCAGTGATATTCCTGGTTTTACTATCTCTTTGCATTATATGAGGATGAATCTTAACACCTAATAGTTTATTAATACCAAGAATAAGAATGATCTCATTATCAACTTTTTCCAGGGGCTAAAACTATTTTTAAAAAGATGTAAATACCATTTTGTAAAACTTTACTACAACTTCAAACACAGGATCTAAATCCAAGGAAAATAATCAGGGGCATGTCATTGAGATTTTATTTTCAAGAGCCAGACTTATATGTTACTATTTGGAAGAAGAGAGAACAATTGGGGGAAAAAATAACTACAAAATTGTGAGTTGGTCTCTATGACATATTCCCAAGATATCTAAGTAAAATGTGATCTATAGCTTATGAAGGTTTATGGATTAAACAACAAAAAAGGAATTTTAGGTTTTGAATGGATTCTCGTATTTTTGATGCATTTAACTGTTACTAATACTGTTGTTTCTTTCTGACTGATTTAATTCAGCCCCAAAGCAGAACTTTGTGTAACTGACACTGACCATATGTGACTTGTGGAAGACTACACTTGCATATTCACAAACACATACAGAATTAATTACAGACACACTTTAAAGTAAGTCCAAGGATAAGCTCATTGAAGCTAAACTGTAAATTAGAAAAGATTCTGTCATAGTCAAAAGCACTTTAGCCTGAAATTCAGCAGACATGAATTCTTGCTCCGGTTCACTCTCTAACTAGCCATATGACTTTGGTCAGCATATGTTACCTTTCGGCAGTCAATTTCCATATCTAAATGATTAAAGAGTTGCGCAAAAGGATTTCTAACCCTAGCTGTATAGTTCTCCGGGAATCTCTTGTGAATTTAATGTTGAAAGAACAGTTCCTCTATCCATATGTTGAAAGCATGCATCCCCTGACCTAAAGAGGATATTTACCATGCTTGCTTTGCTATGTCAAACTGATAGGCCCTTGTCAACTCATCCAGATGAGCCTGCAGCATGGGTTGCATCTCTTCCCGCGGCGATGGAGTAAGAGTTGCAGTGGACTGCTGTCCAAAAGAGACAGCAGGAGAAGAAGCCACACCTCGGACAGGAGGCGTTGGGACACGGTCCTCATCTTCTTCTAGTTCATCTTCCATACCTTGGTGTAAGTATGTTTGTACTGGTAATGGTGGACACCAGCTATCACTGTCATAGCTGAAATTAAATGAAAAAGAAAACACAGTAACACACACACACACACACAATTATACTAGCAATAAACAGCAAACACATGGTATCTAAAATGTTCTCTCAGTTTAGTTTCTCTTGATCAAATTTTTGGTGATACTGTAGTAAATCACCTGCAATCTTAATTTCTAATCATAATCACATTTGTGATCTCAATATCACAATTTATTCTTAAAAGACCTTATTAGCTAATTGTTGCTCCACAGTTATAAAAGGCAAGACATTTCCAACAAATTTACTCATGTGAAAAAACAAGGTGCTAATTAAAGACAATTAATGAATTTGAGTGCATGTAGATTTAACCACTATCTTCTGTTCATTCTGTGAATGAAGAGACTGTGCCAAATAGAGCTGACTGGTCATCTAAAAAGTGCTTGAGAATTTTATTTATTCTTATTCTAGATCTATGCTAATGTTTCATTCCTCATTACATGTTGGTCATTACGATTCTGTGATACAAAATGAATTCAACATCCTTTTGAGTCTCTTAAATTTCTTAGTGGAAACTAATGCTTCCTTTTATCTCATCATCTATATTCAAATCAAAAAAGCAGAATTTCAAAACCTCTCTCTTATGCTTAAAAACTAAAAGTTACTTTAAAACAGCATGTTTCAACAGAGACATTGGTCTGGGAATATAGAATATTAATCCAAAAAGGTTTTATTGTAGTAAAAATTCAGTAGCATTTCTATTTATACTTTCTCTGTGGTTCCATTATTTTCAGAAATCAAGTAGATCTTAATATACTCTAATAAATTTTAACTTGTAATTTTTCCAAATGATTCTTGGATATTTTTACCTAAGTGTCATGTCACTTATCTGGTATATATCCATTTATTGACAATCATGTGGCAGGCAATTGAATCTACTTATCCAACAAATAATCAACAATACAGAGTACAATGGGAATAGAGAGCAGGGAACTCTCAACTAGTTTTGAAGTCAAGAAAGGCTATCCCTGATCACTGGAAAAGGGGACGTATCTTTTCACTGGAAAAGGTAGAGTATCAGAGGGCCCCCCATAGTTCCCCAAATGGCAAGAGTTGGGGAAAAAAGAAAAGAGATTGGTCAGAGATGAGGAAAGGTGAGGTTGAGAATGAGCCAGATCACAGAAGGCCTCATTAACTCTTAGAAGGAGTTTGGAATTTACTCTATGGGTAATAGATAGTCATTGAAAGATTTTAAACAGAGAATGATATATTTCACCGTGTCAAAATCATCTTTGACTTTTACCTCTTCCTGGACCCCAGAATTCATTTCACTAAATCCCAAAGATCTTTCTTGCAAAGTCAGTTTTACTTTTGACTTCTTTCTTTTAATTTCAACTGCTAGTTTCCTCTCTTGCCAAGGCTAACTGAATAATTCTCTACTTTAATGAGTTGCAAACTGAAGACCCTGTTTCAGTGGCTCTGCACAGTTTGATAAGAATGGCTGTTAAATATCTTTTACATTGTAGAATACAAAACAGGCACACATTGGTGTGTTACAAATAAAAATTTTATATACTAGAAAATGCCATTGGTTAACTTATATTCCCATTAATTAAAAATAATAAGTATCAATCTGAACTGAAAAAACAGATTCCTCTGAAAAGAAGACTTTTTTTATCTGTTTTATGTGTTAGAGATCACAGATTTCATGAAGAAAATAATAGGTTGCTGAAAAAGTTTGTAATCCACAGTCCTGATTGGATTTTCTGCTTTTAGTTTCTTCTATCCACTAATCAGTTCTGCACAGCATTTATGATTCATCTGTAGTACTGTCTAAATAAAAACACGCACACCTCTTTATTCTATCCATTGCATCTGTCTAAACCTCAACATACCATTTCAGATAGCTTTTGCAATTTCTTAAAAATGATCTCCACACACAAAATAAATTGGTTTGTTTTCTTCTTTTTTTATACTTTTCCATCCTGGTGTGTTAATTTACAGAATTCAACCTATTTCAAACAAGCTGCACCACTGCAATTTAACCTATTTAATCTTACAGATCCTTCAAGCCACAGGTTAAATCCCATATCTTTTATAAAGAATTCACTGACACATCCAACTGGTGCTGAAATATTACTCTTCTGAACTTGCACTGACAATATTTTTGCACATTTGTTTGAAAATTGATTTTTTACTGCCTTATGCCATTTCCAATGCTGTTTCTTTTAACTATTGCCTAACTATTTTAGTATTTAACTTTTCAGATGTTTGTAGTATGCTTAACTCAAGTGGTATTTAAGTTACCCTATAGCTATGACATTGAAATACTGTTTTCGCCACACCTAAAATAAACAGTATTGTAAAATAGGTGATTAAAGCTTATTTATTGATTTGAAATGAAAACACATAAATTTCCTCAATAATAAGGATGTTTATGTTTCCTCCTTTTTAAACATACTTATTCATTTGGTTAATACTATAAAATTAAGTCAAACTGAACTATGTATAAGAAGGCTAATTGAAAAGGAGTATAACTTCCCATTTACTTAAAGTTAAATTTTCAGTATTTAATGTGTTTGCATTATACTACATCAACAGTTATAATACAATTTTCTACATACAATTTGTTACAAAAGACCACATTTTTTTTTTTTTTTTGCCATAAAGTAGTAAGTGCACTTTCCTTACTTACATTGGCCTATTGCCAGGAACATTACACCTTTGAATAAAGAAAGAACAGGTTTATATATTCATTCTTTCAAGTAGAAGTAGTGAATTATCCCTTAAAATTTCCCTTCTTCATAAGTAGTAAACTATTCTTATTTCCAGTAATCTAATGGGTATATACATATAGAATGAAAATACATACAAAATATAGGACAGGATGAAGTATGCATCATGTGTTACAGATACACAGAAAAAAATGTAAGTAATGACGTACAGCTCATTTTTTGTTATTCAAAACATCCATCAGGAAAAATAGGCTCTTACCTTATAAATATTATTTTTGACATTATAGAAATACATTACATAGTGTATTAAATGACTCAAATATTTCATTAATTATTCAATTTAACTAGAGTTGTTGTTATTACTGATTATCCCATGTCTTTTCTTCAAAGTGACATTTTAGGTAAATTAGAACAGGTATGTGCAATCTCTATACCCCTGTGGGACATAAGAAGAGCTGGGAAGAAACCTGAAGTCTCCAGATGGCTCCTATGCCAGATAAGCCCTGAAACCCAGAGGTACTAGTCTTTTCAAGAACATCAACCAGTTTCTTTCCCCTACCCCATACTGTCGACACCCATTTTTAGCAAAAAGAAGTTAGAATGGTCATTGTCCAGATATCCCTGAAGGTTGAAAGAATAACCAAATGAGAGGAAGGAGCTGTAACTGAGAAGTTAGGATTTAACAAATGATTATGACTACTGACTCATTATATAGGTATTTCTTTTTAGTTTCTAGTGTATTAGAACAGACAGAAGGGAATACCTGAAACTGTTGAACTATAATCCAGTAGCCTGGATCTTTGATAATGATTGTATAGCTATTAACCTTCATCTGTGAAAGCGTGATTGTAAAAACCTAGTTTGTTTTACAGACACTCCCTTTACCCAGTGTATGGGTAGATGAGTAATAAAATAAAGACATGCATGAAAAAAAAAAAGAAGAGCCAGAGGAAGTCCATGGATTCATCTCAGTGATTGAGCAGTAGGAGGAAAGAGAAAGAGAAAGAAAGAGAGATAGACAAAGAGATAGAGATAGAACTAGGAGAACAAGAAGGGAAATTAGGAGAAGGTGTATAACATATGCAGGGAAGCCTCGTTTATCATCTTTGTAATATTCATGTCTTAACCCATTTCAGAGCAAGAACTACTTAGGTTTCATCCAGCTACTCAAGGGCAGGAGAGTAACTGATGACTGCCTATAAAATGTTAAGAAAATTATAGCTCTCTTTTTAGAGTTTCCTTCACATTTACAGATATATATATTATTTGAGTGAAGGAATTTAAACTTTTGCTTGTAGTAACATAAAAAAGACTTTGAAAATGTTCTCATGGACAACAATTTCAAGAAAAGCTTTTGTTCTTTGACTTACTGTCAGTGAAGTGTGAGGCATCAAGTATATGTCCTGTCTGGCAAGTAAGATAAAGATGACAACAAATCAATGTTGCATGTGAACTAACTTGTTAAAGGCCAGATACAAATACCAAATTGCTAATAAAATTAAAATAAAGTTCAACACCAGCAAGGAGACTTGCCACTCTCTAACTGCAATAATACAACAATGAACCAGTTTTATATTCAATTACTAGTGAATTCTTCTGCCATCATATGATTATATTAAAAGGCATTACAGTTTTAGCTAGGAACTAATACACTTTGATACATTTATGTCAAGCCGAGGCAGACTTATTGACGAGAAAGAACATTTGCCATTGTTGCTCTAGCATTAAAATAACAATTTAATATTTCGCTACTTGAACAACGACTCAGCAACCTTTTGATATTTGGTACTGTGGGAAAAAATGGCCCCAGAAAGGCTTGGAAAGAAAATCAATGCTATCTAAATTCTTTGAAACAATACTAAACATTATAATGAAAACCAAAAGAAAGTATTTCCAATGTTACAAGTATTCTGAGCTAGGTATATCACCAAAATCTATCCCCTTTTCTCCATCCTACTGTCATTCCTTTACTTCACATTTTCATGATACCAGCTACTCTGCTGCAATATCTCATACATTACATCCTTGCCCACAGCCTCATGCTCTCCATCCAATCCATTCTCCAAATGTCAAGATCAGAATCCCTATATGAGATCCACAACTTCACAATTGGCCTTGAGAAAACCTTCCAGTTTTATCTTCCACCCTATGCATGGTTCAAACCCAACAAACCTCATATAGCTGCAAAACCCACAAGCAATTATAATGCCATGTGAGAAGAACTACCATTGAAGGGTAAGCTTAAGGCATAATGAAAAGAAAGGAAAGTCAACTCATTCTAACAAAGAATAAAGTGACGATGCTATTCCTCAAAGGAAGAATGGGGAGTGACGATGTTATTCCTCAAAGGAAGAATGGGGAGTGCTAGCAGAAGTCTAATGGGGCTATTTTCTATTCCCTGCTATCTCATCTTTTATTTTATTTTCATTTTTTGTCCTTTGGCCTGGGAAATTTCTTTCCATTTATATAGTAAATGGTGACATTAATAACATTTTGTTGTAACTTTTGGTTAACAATCTATCTTGGCACACAGGCTACTTTAGGTTAGAGACTGTTTCTTGTTATGTCTGTTTATATTTCATCTTGCTTGGAGGCTGTCAGATGACTGTTACTATTATTTGTGAAGACTGATTGGAGATTCACTTTGAAATTCATCTTTCATAAGCATTTTACAAGCTTCCTTGGCACATGTGATTACCCCTTTCTGTAGGCAAATTATTATTTTGTATACACTGCTCCTCTAGGGCTTATCATTCAACACAGCATGTGTGTGTATGTGTGTTTGTGTGTATCAGGGTCAGGGGCGGGGGGTAGTGTCTGGTTTCTCCCTCCCTCTCCTGTGATCTCCCCAGGGTAGAGAGCAAATCTTTCTTATTAATTGTGCATTCATGTTATTCATCTCTGTTGCTTCCCTTCCTAGTACTGGGATTAGCATTTCTTATGTATTTGAAAAATGTGTTGAATAAGTTCTCTATTGTGATATGCTAAAAACAACAACTGTATATCACCATGAAGAGTACAATTGTAGACTTCGTGAATGTTAGAAATAAAAATCGTTAAAAACAAAAAGGTGTATTGTGAAGTTTTTGTATTTCAAGAAAAAACCTTAAGCCTAAATTATGAATATTTCAAATCAAAGCATATAGACAATATTATAGAAGATCTCTACTGCAAAATATTCAATGCTAATATGACAGGTAGAGTGTAAACAATCTAAGACATCTTCACTAAACTTTCCCTTTCAGTATCACAGGTTTACAAATACAAAACACATTGACTTTAAAAACATGTTTTTTATTAAAAAACAATTGAAACAAGAACTTTTAAATATTAATCTTTGAAAATTGACCACAAGGATTGGGGGAATTGAAAACTGCTGTCAATATTACTGACTGGTTAAGATTTAACCACTCTTTTTGTTATGAATGGTGAATCTTTTCCAGGAAATACTAGGTACTTAAGGAAAATGAGAACTTGACCACATGCCACAAAGATTTTGAATATATATATATTCACATATATTATTTCATGTATTATTTCATATGTTATATTATATTATTTCACATATCTAAAATATTAAATTGATTTTTTAGAAAATATACAAAACAATAATTTCAAATACCATACATTCTGGCTGAAGACTAAAATAATTTCAATTCCAAAATATGTAAATATAATTTTATATTTTATTTCTTAATGTCCTGGAAAAAAAATTGTGTCAAAAAAATACTGCACCAACATATATTATTTCAGTTAAGAAATAAATGTCTCCAATTCTACTATTTGGTAACAAAAGTAAGTGAGATGTTTAGCATTTCTTTTGATTGAATTATTTTTATTTCAATGGAAAATGGTTATTAATATTGTCTACATATTATCTAAACAGACTCAGTGGAAAAAGAAAAAAGAGAGGCTGACTAATTACCAACAACATTCATGTAACCTGAGTTCAAAGCTTCATGCTTATCAATGTATAACTGCACTGCCTACTTTTCCCACTTTAAAGTTTCTATTTTCCCATTCTCTGACTTTAAAATCCAAGTTTCTAATTTCTGGAATATTCTTTCCTGTGAAACACATGTCTTTGATTTTTCATGTCTTTTGATTTTTCTTTACACAAGATCCATGTTGTCGATATTATTATATAGGATTATGTGCAGAATTTTATTCTTTTTGAATGCAGCAAGGAAAGAGGGTATATAGTTAGCTTTCTATTTTAAATGTGGATTTCAAAAAATAGAAACAATAAAATGTATTTATATAGGTACCAGAATCCTAGAGAGACAAATGAAGACCATTGTAAGAATTAAAGGGCATAGAAAAGTATGTATACATATTATATATAATATATAATACATATATTCAGTTTATATGTACATATATTCTGTAACCTAAAGAAAAGGCAAAGGCTATAAAACTTTTCATAAGGAAAATTAATTTGGAGGCCTTGAAGACAGCAGTTACATAAAAAGAAAAGAAGATGAAGAAAAATGTTACATGCATGTGCATGTGATCTTTATGTGAACCAAGAGAGGAAATGAAGCCCTTATTCAAATAAATTGAAGCACTTTATTTCTAAGTAAAGAATATTTCTAAGAAAAGAAAAAACTTGGAAAATGAAAAACCTGCCTTATTGGTAATTATGAGGAAGATAGATTATTTAGAATGATTAAGACAGAAAAAAACTGAGTATGTTTCTTCCCACCTGCTCTGTTTGGAATGAGAGAATAAAAGCTATCTGTGTCTTCTGTTTTAAAATGAACCAAAACTTAAGTAAACTAACAGAGGAAAAGAACAAACTCTTGAGAGATGTTTGGAATAGAAAGAGGAAACTGTTCACATTTAAAGACCCTCAAAGGAAATATTTTAAATTAAAAAGTTTTTGTCATAGATACGCCTTGCTTTAACCTCTTTTATTGTTCCAGCCCCTAAATTCCCATCAAAGCTGATGATTAAAGTTCTTTCCACTGGCCAGATCCCCACAATTATCCCATTGAGGGAGCTCTACAGTGGGCGCCCTGCTATGGGCAGACATCAAGTCATTAGAGAACTGTGAGGGATGATGAAGAAGGTTATTTTAATTTCCTTTTCAGCCTGTCTCAGGAGTGGCTCTTTAGTTCACAGAGCTGTGGGTACTTGCTTTCAAACTAACAAGCAATATTATAAATGGAAGCCACATTACCATGATTGCAGACAATCTAAGGTACAAGAGGGCCAAGGATTCTATGTCTTCAATAGGAGCTGTTTTGTATTTATCAGCTAAAAATATATGAGAGTGCAAACAATAAAAGGAAAAATAAAGCAATGAACAGGGTGGGAGAAGGGCCAGGGAAACAGAATCAGAGAACACAGGGTAAAGACAAAAATGCACAGAAGATAAGGGAGTATAGTCTTTGCAATTTTGTTGGTATAATTTTTTTTTTTTTTTTTTTTTTTTTTTTTACCCATTTTCCTGCTGTTCCACTGCATAGTGTTCCAGCTCTGTGCCAGGAAGGGGCTGGACTGGGGGTGGAGGTAGCGGGACATTGGCCCAAGTCGATCCATTGCTTTTCTGCGGTTTGGAAGAATTTTTATTTTTCTTCTTTTTTCCACTTTTCCCACCTGAAAGTGATAATGCATTTATTCAGAGACACCAAGTTACCAGAGCAGAGTACATCAGATGGAAAGATATGTTTATGTTTTCAAAACACCAGAATCAGTATGTTACATTTGTTAAAAGCTATAAACAATAAAATGATATAATCAGAACATTTTCATAAATCACTCAAAATGATATTTTTCCCCCAATACATTAACTGCACAGCTGAATAAACTAAAAACATGGCTGCTGTTTCAAAAGCACATTTATTGATTTATTCATGTCTGCTGCCTCCACGTTTTCATTGTTACTTGAAATAATGGGCCATAACAAATTCTTTCAAATGTCAGATTTTACTGTGCTTATAATGCTCTTTTGCATAATCCCTCTCAGTAGAAAATGCAGTGTCTTAAGGATACAAGCTAAAATTTCCACTAGAATTCAGTCAATTTAATTAAATCCAGGAGAGTAACATTTTTCTCTCAAAATAACTGATAAAAATCAATCAATGTTAAAGATACTTGTAAATCTTTCACAATGATATCTTTAGAGACTTTAAGCAATGCATGACAATTAATGCATGACAATTATTTCTGCATATAGTGAGAATAGCTCCCAGCTGCTTTAAGCATTGCATCTCAAAAAACTCCAAAAATAAAAAAATAATAATGGAAATACAGTAATCAGTTCCAGTGCTATTGTAATACAAATGAATTCATAACAAAACATGAACAAAAAAATAAGTTGGCAGCATATAAGCCATATCTGAAACCACATGAAACTTATTAATACAGAAAAATAAAATTTATCATTTGTATCCTGCTGTATTTTTATTCTTCCAAAATTAAGTAGATAAAGCCTCTTCTTAAAAATAGACCTCAGTTGGATGCAGGAATGAGTTACTTCTTGCAAAGAATGACAAAAGATGTTCCCAGAAAAGCTAAAGTACATTCCATCACTCCCAACATGGCCAATAGCTATTTCTCCAAAGAATAGTGTTAACCCTTTGTACTTCATCTTTCCAAAACTGAAAGTTGTAAAGATCAAATATTTGTTAACAGAGCTATCTACAATACAATTTTCAGTAGAAGTCTACCCATCTCCTTTCTCACATGAATTACAAATTTGCATCAACCAAATCAGAAAATTATGTAACTTAATAATAACTTATTCAATTCCCAGAAAGTTATAAAACTGTTAAACTAAGCCTGCATACTATTGCCAATTACAGAATTGTGTCCTTTCTGGGTATTGTGCACACATACATATTTAAAAGAACCTCACTGCAAACACAGTATTTTCATCTGTCCTTTCACTTCTTATCTCTGGCAGAATGGGAGGTAGTAAGAAAACAGGAGAATAGGTATCATCAGTGTAGAGGCTAAAAGCTTGATCTCTGGTTTTGAAGACTAGCTGCACCCTTCCTTGATAAGTAAGTCAACAGACATTATGTCAATTTATATATAATATAAAATAGATATAATAAAGTAACTACTTCTTTGAATTATTTTGAGGATTAAAAGAAATGATGCATGCAAAGTGCTTAGCATGGAGTGAATGTTCAATAAATGCCAGTCATTAACTCTCATATCTCTTCCACCTCAGAGCAAACCCTGTTTCCTACCACTTTCTTAAGACTTTCCCATTCCCAACTCCTCCAGGGCCAATGAACATAACAGGAATAGCCTGACTTTGACAATAAGGATAAGAAACTTGCTCAAAGACAAGTCTAATTTTTGTCATTAAAGTAGATGAGCCTTAATCTTTTATTTCCTGATGACTCAATGTGATGGTTAGTTTTACATGTCAACTTTGCTAGGTTATGGTGTCCAGTTGTGTGGTCAAACACTGGCCTAGTTGTCCTGTGGAAGTATTTTATAGATGGGATTTCCATCTGTAATCTGTTGACTTTAAGTAAAGGAGATTACCCTCAATAGGGGTGTGTGTCATGTACTCAGTTGACTGTCTTAAGAGCCAGAACTGAGGGTTCCAGTGATGAGAAGGAATTCTGCCTTGAGACATCACACTCCACTCCCTCCTGAGTTTCCTGCTTAAGAAATTTGAAGTGAGGACTTCAAAATTACTCTTACAGAATTTCCAGCCTCCAGTCTGCCTGTAGAATTTAGATCACCAGCCCCCACAATCACTGTGAGCCAATATTTTATATTAAATCTTTTCCTATATGCAGAATTCAGATTGCTCGTTCTCACAAATGCATGAGCTAATTCCTTATATTTCCCTATATATCCATTGGTTCTGTTTCTCTGGAGATTCCTGATGATGTGTTCACCAAAATTACAAACAAGGATCATGTATTTATCTTTCGGATCAGAAATATAATTCAATGATTAAAAGAGGAATGGGCTTGGCCTCATGCCCTTCACAGCTTTTCCACTAGTTCTGCCTTCTTTCTTCCTTATATATTCATACATGTACAAGGTTTATCACTCTTCATAGCACTTTTAGAAATATTGTATGACCACCACCTTTAACTGAGCTGAATAACATAGGTAAGAAAGTTAATCAATCTCCATTTTATAGATGAGGTCATTGAGGTTTTTTCTGAGTGTTATCTGAATCATCCATATTTACATAGTAGGAGTAAAACCAGAATTAGAACACAGCAGCTTTACCGGGAATTTTTTCTGCTGCTCTGAACCCCACTCTTGCAGTCCTTGCCCAGTTTCAAGAAAGATATTACCAAGTCTTCCAAGTAACACACTTAAAAATGTATTTCAGAAACAGAGCTGATTCATAGAGGGAATTAGTAGAGGCTTTCCATTCAACAACCACTTTCCTCTCTTTTATGGAGGACTATGAATCAATATGCTTTGCCTTCTCTAGCAATGAGCTAAGGGTGGGCTCTCAGCATGGTTGTGGGCATATAACATAAACTAAGGCAATTAAATCCTCTACCTGAGACTTGAATCTTGAATGAAGTGAGCCACTGTCTGTGACTGTTACTTAAAACCAAAGAACACTCAATCATTTTAAGGTGAGAATTACTTGCAGTGTGTTTTAGGCAAGCATATTGTGATGACTTACAAACATATCTGACCCATGTCCTTTCAACTAAAAATGCAATTGTTTGGATATTACCTTGGTTTAGTCCTAGCAAATACTTCTATGTAAAGAAAATTATGAAAACAGCTCATTTCACAATTAAACTTATCTATTCTTATAAAACATTGGGGTAAAACTATTTAGTTATTACTATATTATTACATATAAAATTATTATTGCGGATACTATTTTAAAATATCCAGGTTTTCTTTTATAGTTTTAATGGTTGCATTTTAAATGAAGTACTCAGATCTTTTATATTGATTGAATTATATAAATGCTTCAAAGAGGATGAGGCTCAGATAAATATGCTTTACCAATTTTCTTTACCACTATGGTTATTTTAAGTTGGGTCTCATTGCTGTGCATGAATTAAGAAAATCTTATAATACAATATTACAAAATGTCCATAGTGAAGTTTGATCATAAATCTGAGCCTTAGAAAACATACCTGTGAATGTAGGAATAAACTCTATAATATCAAACTCAATTGGACTGAACTGAAAAGACAAAAATCACTTACTCTCAATTTTTAATGAATGCTTTCTATCACCAATTTAAGTGATTTTGTATTCAAATGTAGATGAACTAGTTAATATAATTCATATATATATAAATGTCACTCAGGAGATTAATGGATTAAAAAATGCAATAGCACTATTGTGACGTGTTCTGCTTGCAGTTACTTAAAAGATAACATTTAAAACTAGGTGGCAATCAATGTGTGCAGAATATTTAAATGAAACAATTATAGAAGATCTTATATTATCCATGGTTTACAGTTATAAGGTTCTTTTCAAATTTTGTGTGAGATTTTATTTATCTTGAGTGAAATAAATATAAAACCTAGGATAAGTTACTTTTTAAATATTCAAAACAACTGTGGGACTCATAAATACGTGAACATGACAGCATATGCGACATATAAGGGTATTCAAAAAGTTGCTCTATGATATTAAGACAGTTTAAATTCATAATAGATGTTTAAAAATTTCTGGATTCTATAATGTATCTAATCCTCCCAGTAGGTAAGATGAGCAAATGGCTCATTTTGAAGGGAAGAGAGAACATTAACATTTTCAGAATGAAAGGGTACTATCTCCTGAGGAAAAGTAATTTTCTAAATGTTACCTTAATGATCTAAAAGAGTTAACTCTTTATGTCCTTGATGCCTGGAAGCATATCATAATAGACTATAATCTTTTACTAAGAACCTGCATTTAAAAAAAAAAAAAAATCTCTGCATACAAACAAATAGCATATCATTAATCTGAACAGATTAAGCCAATAGGGTCATGGAGTCAATTAGAAACATGCAGAAAGAGGCACTGCGCATCCAGTGTAAATGTTATGGCTGGATGTTATATTGTCTCTACTACAACCTTCTCATTTTATAGGTGAGGATCTTTAGGGCTGGAAAATATCTATGATATTCATTATGATAGCTAAATATTTCTGCCCAATAAAATGTTTCTCTCTCACATGTGCTATAAAATACTTACATTATAGGTTGTTTGCCTGATATATCTTGAATATAAAATCTATTACCATTTATAGTATAAAAGAATGAATAATATCAAAGATATATGGTCTGTTTAGAAAAATAAATTTAAATAATTTCCCAAATTAACATTTGTGTCTAGTCCACTATCAGCACCCTACACTAAATAACATTGTTCACTAGATAATAAATCCTACTACATGTTGTTTAGGAAAGATTGTCCAAAAATAGGAAGTCACATCACTGGAATCCTAATATTACAAAAAAATCTTCCAAATCATTTGTGTTTAATGTTTGGTCCAAGACCAATCAATCTTTCTGCTCTTTAATGAAAAGCAATTAGTAAAATAGCATTGTTTTTCTCTAAAAACATCCTTGTACAATTAGTATATACAGAGTGACAGTGATTTCTATTCTCCCCCCAAAGCATGATCATTAGGGCAAACCGTTATTGTCATTTAAAAGACAAATGCCTGACAGTGAGTTGTGATTTAGTATTTCTTCATGGCTGTTAGGAACACAGGTCATATGCTGATGACAAACAAATATTTCTCCTTACTGTAATGAGACCAACCTGAGAGACTGCCACTCCTTTCTGAGCTGTTGTGAGAGCTGGTGGTGCTGAAATCCTGTGACTGGTTGTGTGGCATTCTATTAGACAATCCCTCAGCCAATCGGTAGTCAGGGATGTAAAGTAAGGCTAAGGGTTAAAGGGCAGAGGTCATAGTGGCATCATGTGATTAGTTCACAGCACAAGCCCATGCAGAACATGCAGTTAGCGACTCAGAAGCAGATGTTGTGGGACGGAAGAGGAATGTTTTGTCTACCCTGTCCTAATGGAAGTAGAGATGGAGTGCTGATCACTATATAGAAGAAGAACTAAATGCATGAAACCGATTGGTGTTGGTGTGTGGTGGTGGTAGTGGCGGTGGTGGTAAGGATTGTGCAAGGTGCTGAACACATGCCAGTTTATTTTTTTTTTAGTTTAGGTAGTGAACCTGGTAATGAATCACTGAATCAAACAACAAATACTAGTTTCTATCTCATGCACAAATGATATGAAAACTACTCTTGAGCAAATAATAACCTGACTTACCATTGTTACCTTTGTTCTGATCAGGCAGAGAATAACCAAATCCCATCAGATCTGTTTTTTGCTGAATGGAGCTTTTCCATTGTGGATCAGGGAGATCAACAGCCAATTCATGTATGCTATTGGAATGCAAGATCTGTGTCGTGGCATAGGGGGTAGCCTGTGTTATTTGGCTGGAACTGTTGTAAGTGGTTTTGGTAGTGAAGTCAATGCTGCTATAAATGGCTCCATCTGAGAGCATCGTGGCTGTTTTATCCCCTTGGCCTGGAACTGGTGGCAGCACATCTGTGGTGAACACAGGGAAATGAAATAATTTAATGATGCACAGGAAGCCCCAAACTATTCGGAATGAAGATGAAAAATAAATGTGTTATGTCGCACTTTTGCATTTCAGCTGAAGTAGGCGTCATGAGCCAATGAAGGGTAGATGATGTACAACCATCACCAAGCTATCAGCCTCTGTGACAGGCATGCCAGTGCTCATGCTTCACATCTCATCTCTTAAAACACACTTCCCCCATTTTCTTCACTCATGAATGGAAAGTTTGGGATATTTTATTACTAAAAAAATGCTTTCAGTTGTTCATTCTGTTTCAGAACCAGTGGCATTGGTAGCACTTTACAGAGGCAATGATAAAAGTGAATCTACAAATCATGGATGGAAATATCTATGTTTGCACTCTTATTTCCAAAGACATGAACACAATGGCTGACTTGATGCAAAAAATTCCAAAATTATACTATCCTTACTCTCAAGTACATTTTTCTGAAATTTTAACTCACCATTTTTCTGATTTGATTTCATAGCTCTATAACTGGAGTGGAATTGATGGTAGTCTTTTTTTTTTTTTTTTTTACTTTGATAACAAAGGGAAATTTTAATGAATAAGTCATGTTCACATACAGCAGTATTTAACTATAGAAATAGCAATCTCAGTGATCAGTGAGTTAATTTATGCCATCAACTCTCAAAAGAAGAGAATTATAGTTTCAAGTTGTAATACAGCAAGAGTAAAATTAAACTTTAGGAACAACACTGAATATCAATCAGTCCATTTTATCATTTTGGTGTGCTGAATTATCTTTACATGTTGCTTTATAATTCAAAACTGCCAACTCTCTCCTGAGATCTTATTTTATCTTTCCAGAAGAAAGATATTAAGTGAATCTTAAAAAAAAACCCACTAAATAACTATTTTTGTTTAGAGTTATGTTGACTCTAAATATAGTATGTTCCTTAATAATCTATGTTTAGAAAACTTCATTTCCATTGGGTTGAAGTAATCAAAGGCTTTATCTTCTTTATTATTCGAAGTTTTCTACTAGTTATAGTTCTAGAATATTAGGTAACACACCAAACTATCTCAGTAATAACATCAACTTATTATCACAAGGAGAAATGGGAAGTATGGAATCAGTAAAAATATCCAAGGAATTTTAGACTGTACATGGAATAAAGAATCCTGTGATATTAGATTTTTGCATTTTTAAAACTAAAAAAAGTTCTCCTTTAGCAACAATAAAAAGAAATTTTTACTGTATTTTGTACAATGAGTTATTTAAGCCTTTCTGGGGTTTATGAAGTCTGAAACTCAAACTTGTTTTATATTAAGTGGATATGTACATTACTGAAGTAAATGTTTTAAACATATAGCAGCAAGAAAGTTAATTTAAATTTGCAATATTTCATCAAGTTGTAGAAGCAAGTAAAATTGTTTTCAGATTTCGAGAACGTCACAACTACTTTCTTTCCCATCTTACTTTTAACTATACACTAATTACAAAATTTGGTGATGATGAAGCATGTATCATTTCCATTCTCCAAAACTTTTAATAATATATCAAAATTGGTAAAAATAGATGCTAAAAATAAAAAAAAAATAGATCCTTCACGTTGCAGAATTTTCAGAGTTCTGATCCTCCCACTCCCAACATGCCTTTCACTGATGAATATTAAATGGATTGAAATGTTTCTCCAACATCTGCTCTACCCCATTTTTACCTAAAAGTTGATACAAAGACAAGGCTCCCAGCTCCCCAACCTTTGAACTTGAGGGTCTCCATAGCTTTGAATTTCAGATTGTGCACTACTTCAACCACATACATTTGAAATGTTTGTATGCTCAAATCTTAAAAAATGGAAAATTGTAGATGAAGAATCTAATCTTCCACAATGTTACTCTGTGGCAACTAAAGCTATGACCCTGCAAATGAATTTATAGATACTTGCTGGATGAAATTATACACAGATTGCAAAGCGAAGTGCCGCTATACCAATATTTAGGCTGCATACTGCCTTCAAATATTATTTGATCACTCCCACATTTTCAAAAACTAAACTGAATTATTTCCCAACATCAAAATTTTGGGAGACTTTGCATGAACATGTGGGTTTGGAGAAGCATCCTATAACTTCAGATGGTTTGGAACTCTAGGTCAGGCTTTTACTCAACAGCTGGATTTGAATAGAGGCTGCCATCTTTAGGCAGGACTGTCCATTTTCTATTTGCCCACACTCCCCATCTACCCAACCTTAGTGCTTTAGGTTGTCTGCTTGGCTCTTATTAATACTTGAGTTTGAAATCCCTGATTTATATGAAACGCCTTCCTCCATGTGTAATTGCTACTGATTCATTCTGAATTTTACAGCACCTTTCTTATATTTGCAATCATGCATTCATTTATTTTTGTGCCTGGTATAATTATGCATGAAGGAATTATATGAATGACTGTCTTTTTTCCTGTGTCATAAGTTCCTTGAGGACAGAACCACATGAGATTCATGTTTGTATTTCCTTAATTCCTCTCCCTGGTATTTTGAAGAGAGTAAGCACTTGCTGATTGAAAGGTTTTTAAAAAAAGTTTTATAGTTAGTATTTACAGAATGTAAAAGAATGTGATAATCAGTAACTCTATTATTCAAAACACTGTTTTATTACATTCAAAGTAAAAAAGTCAGTATCCATGAATATTATTCTAAGTCAATATGGTTCTACAGTCATACATGTGACTCCTATCTTTAGGACCGGAGAGAAGTGTAGGTAAAAGAATCTAGGCTTTAAGATCAGACAGACCTGCATTCTACACCCAGATTTATAAATTATTCATCTCAAAAAACCTTAGTTTCTTGACCTTTAAAATGGAAATATGATTATCCATGCTATGCACTTATTGTGCAAATGAAATGAAGTAAAATGTACAAAAAAGCCAAACATTATTTCTGGTACATACTAAATGCTTAAAATGCTATCATACTGAACAGAGATACAGCAACACTACAAAACTTTGTCTTGGCCTAGAGGTTCATCTGTGAAAGATTTCACATAATAAAAATAAGGTGGAAATGGAAGGAAATGCTTAAAAATCTACAATGAACACTTTGGTTAAATTGGACAAGAAATATTTTAGATTTTAGAGTTACCTGTAAAAAAAATCTCTATCTTTTGGCATTTATTTTTGTATATAAAGATGCAACTGTGTGCAATCCAATTCAAAAACAATGAGTGGAAACGGCAGCTATTCTTGATTGATAAAATTCTGAGAATAGAATTCCTTTTGACAAAATCATACTGGGTAGAGAAGGGGTGAAAGGGCACCTGGTTTCCTGGTAGGGAGATGCTTGGCACAGAACCGAACCATGGTTAAGTGAGAGCCCACAGTTATGGGGCTCATAGTCTGGTCACCTACGGGAGGCAGCCACTTTCAGAAGTCCCGAGGAAGTGAGAATCCTCAGTGGGGTGTAGTGGCTCACAGAGGGGGAGCAGAAGGCTGAGGTCTTACTTTTTATTCTCTCATTTACTCCATTGATGTTTATCAGGCAATAACTTTAGGCCAAAATCTATGCTAGGTCCACATATATATCACCCATTTAATCTTCATTACACACCTATGAGATAGGAATGGTTATGTGCCCTAATTTATTTGGAGAAAGAGAAGGAACTCCCTGCTGAGGTTTACAGAGAACTCAGGATACTTTAGCCCAGCTCTGGGCCTCCCGCATTCATTCTACCTAAAAATGTGTGAATCCTCCAGTGGATTCATCCAATCCTGCCTGGACTACAGCCTCAGTCTCCTGCTCAGTCACCTCAACTCTCTATTCTAACTCCATTTTTCACCCAGCAGCAGGAGGATGGCTAAGAACAGAACCAGAATCCCAGCATTTTACTTCAATATCCATCAAATGGTCTCTGATTGCCTTTTAGACAAAGTTCAAACTCTCTAAGTGGCTTAGAAGACCTTCTGCTGTCTGCCCCACTATATTTCTCACCACCTCTGTCTTATTGCACTTTACTTTTAAGTCATAAGGAAATTGAGTCATTTTCTTAAATGGGTCGATCTCTCTGATACTTCTGGACTTTAAAGTATACTAGTTTCTTCTCCATATACCTCTTCACACTTGTGATAATTACTATCAAACCTTCAGATACTAACTTAAATAACACACGATTCATGAAACTTTCTTACTCCTAAATGGTGGCATTCCCACGTGAAGTACTGGCAAGGAGGCTCAAGTCCATTTACTGTCTTCACATTCTTCTACCAAAGGAAAATTCACACAGACTTTCCAATCCAAATATTTTCTACTCCCATCTTTCTCTAAACCCCTCTCTCTTCTACCAACTGGATAAAAAGGTGGAGGGGGTTGGTAACTATTTATACTAGGTCCAGTTCTGTCACCTTATAAAGATCTATGGAGAGGAATCTGACACCAGATTTTGGAGGCTTTAGCATGTCAGCTACTTAGCATCCTTCTATCTTTCATTTCAGGTACTAGATATTAATTATAGAGCTACAGAAAAATTCTCTCTCAACATCTTATTATATTTACATAACTGTCTATTCCTTTACATGATATATTACATGAGGGTAAGGACCATGTCTTGTCATAGCGACCATGTCTTGTCATAGCTACATTGTATTCTTATTGTCTGTCATAGTTACACATATACAGGAAGTACTCAATAAACATAGGTTGAATGAGATTAGAAAAGTAAAACGGCTTGTCCAAAATCAGAAGCCCTAGTTAGCAGTATTCTTTCTGATTTTAATAATCTTGTACTAATATTTATACAAATAAAATGCTCATGATTTGTTATGACTTCTAAAAAGCTTGCTTGAGTTTCCTCAAGATAATTTAGACACAATTACAGTTATGTTGAAATTTTAGCAAATATACAATGCTTTCAGTACCTGTACTTCACTAATTTTAATTATGGGACAAAAGAGTCTATGACATGGTTTTTATTTTATTTTATATCTAGGAAAGCCAAAAACTATAGATAGATAGATAGATAGATAGATAGATAGATAGTATTTTGAGAAACAGAACTTACCTGCACGTCCAAAATTTCCAATCTCATTCGGGCCACTGTTGCTATTGTTCACTGGCAAACTTGTGGCTGGCCATGAATCAGCAAGCCATGGGTAATTGGGATCACCAGCATTTAGAAGTCCTGGACGGCTAAACCAAAAAGAAACAAGAAACCAACAAAAGAAGTTCAATGACAGATTTTGACACCTGTCTTAGGCACTAGGAAGGGTTAAGGAATTTAGATTTCAATTCCCTTAAAACTTAAATGTGTAAGCTCTCAAGAACTAAGCAACTTCAGCCATTCATAAGGCTATATATAAATTAACACTTCCAGCGGAAGTGGAAGAGTCCTTATCTGGGATTCTGCCGACATCCAAATGAATGTCCACCCTGAAATTGGTAAGAACTGGTAGAATAGGAGGATCAAAAAACAAGTTTGATGATAAATTGCCATCTCAAAGGAACAGTTGCTCAGAGTGATTGAGCAGTATCAGCCCCTTCCAGGCCTTTGGGCTATTGCTTCCTCAATTCTTCCATCTCCAGTGTAATATATTTGTCCTCTGTAGGCTGTAATGCCTGTTATGAGGCCTCAAGCTTCATTTAGAGGCAAGGAAGTTGAGAGAAATTAATGAACAGTATTTATACTATTCCATCAATAGCACATTTCCAAGACGTCTAAATTGCAAAATATCAGGAGCACATTACAGAATAAAGAGCATGGAGGTATGGTCTATGAGGAAAACTTCCATCACATCATATTTAATAAAGAATTCCCATCTTTAATATAAAAGATGGGATTCTGATTCCTTTCCAGATTATTAACATACTTACAAAGAAATAGCAACATCTATAATCATTGTACTTTTTTTCGATAGACCCCTTCTGGTACAATCCCTAAGAGAAACATGTGTTTCTATGGCAACTGCAATAAGAAGATCCAACTGCTTTCTTGCTACATCCACTAGCTCTCATTAGGCCTAATCTCTTTTTGCTAAAATATTGATTAAATGGGAGATTGGAAGTTATTACCAGAGCCTAATTACAATCTCCATATTGGCAAAGGGAAAATAGATGAGGATATATGGGTTTGTTATCAGCTTTTATCAATTTCAATTGAGTATCCAAAGTCATGGAATCCAGTCCTATCAATCTATAGCCTATTCATCATCCATGAATCATTTACTTTGTGATCGATTATGTGTAATTGTTCACTCACAGCAATTTAGTGAGAGCCAATAAGGAGTCTTAAACAACAGCAACTTCATTTGCTAATGTCTAATTAATGCAATAAACATCCTGCTAACAAATGAACACATTCCTTGTGATATTTACTACTAATTTCTTCAGGGGCATCAGGGAGATATGAAACATCTGGACTTGATTCCTCTAAAGTGCACAACAGATCGATCATTAAGCCTTGTGGCAAGCCATTTAATTCCTCCTAGAATTTGCAGGTTTATAAGTGATTGTTTATTACAATAATAGCCTCTTACTATAGTTTCCCCAGTCCTGATTTAAAAAAAAAAAAAAAAAAAAAACTCCTTAGCATACCTTCCATTGCTCATTAGTCCTCCATCTCCTCTTTGAAATGTAACTGTTAAAAAAAAAAAAAAGAAAGAAATGCACATAAGTAGTCAATATTAATTACACTTAATAACAACTACATATTGGCTGGCCCGGCCCTTCGTTTAGAACTGAGACCTCGGAGAATTTTAACAAAATATAATTAACATAATTGTACAGAGAGTAGGAGAGTAGCAAGCAAGGCTTTTGCCCAGGGCAAAGCCATCCTTTGTTCCAACTTTAATAGGACATTTCAAAGTTCTTCAAGGCAAATGCATGGCTAAATTAAAGGGGTAATTTGTGTTTAGATGTGAAAAACTATTATGATTGGTATATGTAGTCTTACTGGAAGATGGACATGGCATTGACATGAACTTATCAAAAAATGACTTTTAAACTTAACGCTAGTATGTTCTAATTGGAAGGCAAAATATACATAATAGGAACAGCAATAGGATAGATCAGATATCATCCTTCCAATGAAACAAGAGAAGCAGGTAATGCCTGACATATTTCTATCAGAGATCCTTTTAGGGACATTCCTACCTATAAGTTGTACCACACTATAAGTTGAAGGACCACAATTAGAATAGATGTAAACTGTAATTAATAGAGAATAATATGATGAATAGTTTGTTTCACCATCCAACCCTCCTGAAATTCAAATTTTCAAATAATTGATATTGAATAAATTCCACAATAGGCAATGATCACAAAACTCAAGTCCTTTATAAAACTATGGGACTTAGCACCACTTCATCATCCAGTAGAGCCACAGAGGTGCGTCCACTCCCTCCAATCAACAGTTTGCATTTCCTAAAACTAACATGAAAGTAGGTTTCAAGAATTGGCCAGAGAAGGTAAATTAGTTCAGATCCATAATCCCTTGTCCAAAACTTTTATAACTGAATGTATCTGGAATTCAGAGTATTTCATATCTGAAAAAATCATATGATGCAAATTACAAGGAAGATCTGATGCAGCACATTGTACTCAAACGTATTTAATATTTCTGCAATGAAAAAACATGAATAATCATGGTAAGTGGGATAAATTAAGCTTATAAATAGCTTAGAAATATGCCTATAAATAGTTTGGGTCAAATTTTATCACTAAATGATTTAACTGGAATATTTTGGGCAAAAAAAAATGGTATTTAGAATTTTATGACTTGCAAAATTGCAAATAAAAGAATATGAGTCTGTAGCTGTGACCAAAGTTCATATGGATCAACAAAACTAATCAATGGGGATGAAGGAAAAAATACAATTTTACAGATCTGAATCTAACTTGTCCTATCTTTGGAAAAGACTGATTATATTTATTATGATACTTTATTGGTGAATAAAGATAAATGTAAATTCAATTTTTAGGAATTGATTCATATTTTAAAGAAACTGAAGACATACTGCCACTTACAGGATACACATAGGGAATATTTTAAATTTGAATAATCTCTCCATAATTTACCTGTCCCTCCAATTCAGACTATCAAGTATGGTCACCCTTTAAATTTTCTAAATTTCTAATCCCTTCCCTAAGGTTATCAAATGACATTATCTCTCATGACAGCATAATCAGGCAATATGATCATATCTCCAAGGAACTATCAGAACTTCATGAGGGAGTAAAATATATTACAGATTTCAGGAACATATTGTTGGTACCTCAAATATAGTGCTTTATCAATGTTTCAGGTAACATCTCAAATGCACAGTAAAATAATCCTGACCTAGCCTGTCCATTCGGCACAAGACTAGCTATAGCCTGCTCCTCAGAGAACAAATACTGATCCCTACTCTGTCTCCAGACAGGCTTGCTTAAGGGTTGAGAAGAATCAGCAGTGAATCCTCACCACATTGTGCTCCTTTGATAACTGCTTTTAACAAAAAAGAATTAATAGGAAACAATGAAAAAAAACTGAGAATTGTAGGTATTAAATAAAGGCCCGATTGGGGGAAAAACACACACACACAAAATATGAAAAGATTACAGCTAATTAGCTTTCCATTGGATGTGACTTTCTAGTTATGGGGCTTTCAAGGGACCATTGAGTGATTTTTTTACTGTTCCAAGAGAGTTACGATAATGCTGTGAATATCATTGTGAATATGCAAATAGGCAGACACTGATTGGCTGCACCTCCAAATGTGCTGTTTAGGAGATATGTAAGGAGAAGCTAAGTAGCACTCCCTAATTTAGATGCTCTGTTTTCTCCATCACACTTTCTTTTACTGCCAAAAGCAATAAATGATGTTAGAGAACAAGAAAAACAGAAAACAAACAAACAGAAAAACCTGAAGCAAAAGCACAAAAAGAGTTGTACCTAACTTTTACTTACTAACCAATGGCAAATTCTTCATAAAATGTAAATTTTAAATTATTGGGACATAACACCCAAAACTTGATCAAAAAGATATCATTCATTAAGATTAATAAGCAGATGAGTTGAATTATGCACCCACTGGTATGGTCCATATATACTGATTAAGAATTAAATGTGCACAAAGGAGTTTAAAATTTTTAATTCAAAAATATTTTTAGGATATATCCATTTTCTATTTGTGTTCCAATCATCATTTAAAATATGATTACCAAATGGTGCTAGCCTGCTAATAAGTTTTTGACATATTCCATAAAGACATTTATCTTGGTATCTCTGCCTATCAATTATACAAAGGCAAAAACACACAGTACATTATATAAATTCTTGACTTACTTAAAATGGGCCAAAGACACAATTTAGTATAAATGAGAATCCTCAATTTTGTGTTTTTTACCAGAAAACAAAAACAAAAACAAAAACAGGCAGATGTATTCATCCTCATAGGGTTGTTTGGTTATGTTTTTAAAGGAAGGCAAGGAAGGGGGACACTTCACCAATTTTCTTTTTTTGCTCCATGCTCCAAATTGCTGTTTCTCATTGGCAAACTTTCAGATTCATTCCATTGTGAAAACTAGACCAAAAGTAACTGAATAATATTAGATCATGAACTTAAAAGCAATTAGAACAATTAGAACTCTTAACACGGAAATCATATTTGGTGTTTTGGTCAGTATTACTTTGTTCCGAGAGAGGAACATAGAAATAAATGCCATAGCATATTGAAGGATATGCTGGATATGAAGGAGAGGCTGGAAAAAAGGGGGGGAAAAGAAGTGTGGTTGGGGGGAATCTTGTTCTTGTAACCAAATGATAATCACAGGGTAATGACATTGTGCTTCTCAGAGTTAAATCTGGAATAACTATGAATCTTATGAGGAGTCTCCGCTAGCACCTAAAATTAAGAACTTTCAGGGACCAATGCATAGAAGTTTATAGTGAAAACTAGCTGGATAGCACTAAGGTTTCCAACAAGTGCCATAAACATCACCACCTAAAATGTCTCAGAATTGCATTAAATATTTAGAATTTATTCCAATTTTACAAAGGATATAAGGTAAAGAGATTTTGCAAGTTTATATCATACACAAAGTACCTCTACTATTATCTGACAGGATTAATTTTAATCTCATGCTTGCTGGAACTGGAAGGAAAAAAAAAAAACCACACATAGCTATGTGGTAAATTGACATTTTGAGGTAAGGAAGCTTTCCTTAAGCTATCTCTAGTGGGCCACATTTTCCTCCTCCAAATGGAAACTATAATATTGCCAGGCAAGCCTCATTCCCTTTCCTGATAAGCTATTTCTCAAATATGAATGTAGATTAATCCTCTTTTAATAAGCATTAACTCAGCCCAGATAATCAGAGTATGAAAATTCCATCAAATCTTTTAGCTGTTTTTGGATGGTTTTGTCAAATAATTTATATTTCAACAATGGTTTAAAAACCTATGTAAAAAGTGTTTAGCAATTCATAATTTCCTCACAAATATTAAATTGTTTATATTTGAAGATTCATAATATCTGTTATCCTCAAAGGTAATATTCATAAAATATCTCACCCCTTTACAAATGAAAATGTATTCACATTAATTAAAAAGTTGACGGCATCAAAATTTGTCTGTAAGTAGTTATACTATATTTCATGAAAGCTACATGGCTCTTTTCAAATTTTTGCAGTCCTTTTCCTGTTCACAAACATTTTTATACATATGATAAAACATTTACTCTACATTCAAATATCACCTAATGCTTTTCATATTTTCTGCCCAAATTTCTTTACGATTCTATTTCATCTTTTAACAACTCAGGTAGTGGATTCTTCTATCAGTTAGGAACACCACATATGTGAGAAGTATTTGCTTAGTGCTCATTGAAGATTAAGATAAACAGCATCGCGTATTGCTCTAGAAAGGATAAAATGATTTTTTTGTAGGATGTAGAATATGGGAAAACCTCTTTTTGTTGCAGCTACCCTTCTTTGTGCCATGTGCAAACATGCAGTGTGGATTTATATCTGAAGAATTCAAATAAAGGATAAGTATGAAGAAAAAAACATAACAGGAAATTAACATGTAACACTGCCCGGAGAAAATTTCTTCTTTCTGATTTTGTAAAGAAACAAAATATAAAGCAGTTATAGACTAAATTTTCCTTTCAGATCATTCAAATGTATAAGTTTGTATCTGAGCCTCGACAGTTGCTTCTACAGTGTAAAGTTTTAAGCCACTAGTGTTCCATTATATAGAGGCATATCTCAGAGATATTAAGGCTTTGGTTACAGACAATGCAATAAAGTGAATCCACAAATTTTTTGGTTTACCAGTGCATATAAATGTTATGTTTATACTATACTGTAGTCTATTAAGTGTGCAATGGCATTATGTCTAAAAGCAATGTACATAACAATTAAAAAATAATTTATTGCTAAAAAATGCTAACCATCATCTGAGCCTTCAGTGAGTTGTAATCTTTTTGCTGGTGGAGATTTTTGCCTCAATGTTGATAGCTGTTGCCTGATCAGGGTGGTGGTTGCTCAAGGTTGGGGTGGCTGTGGCAATTTCCTAAAATAAGACAACAATGAAGTTTGCAACATTGATTGATTCTTCTTTTCGTGAAAGATTTCTCTACAGCATGTGATGCCGTTTGATAGCATGTTACCCAAAGTAAAACTTCTTTCAGAACTGGGTACAATCTTTTCAAATCTGGCTGCTGCTTTATCAACTAAGTTTATGTAATATTCTAAATACTTTGTTGTTATTTCAACCATGTTCACAGCCATCTTCACCACGAGTAGAGTCCCTCTCAAAAAACCACTTTCTTTGCTCATCCATAAGAAGTAACTCCTCATCTGTTCAAGTAATTGAGTCACACCTTCAGGCTCCACTTCTAATTCTAGTTCTGTTGCTACTTCCACCACATCTGCAGTTACTTCCTCCACTGAAGCCCTGATTCCTCAAAGTCAACCAGGAGGGTTGGAATCAACTTCTTCCAAACGCCTGTTAATGCTGATATTTTGGCCTACTCTCATGAATCATGAATGTTCTTAATGCTATCTAAAATGACAAATTCTTTCCAGAAGGTTTTCAATTCACTTTGCCAAGATCCATCAGAAGAATCACTATCTTTGACAGCTACAGCCTTATGAATGTATTTCTTAAATAACAGGACTTGAAAGTCAAAATGACTCCTTCATTCACAAGCTGCAGAATGGATGTTGTGTTAGCAGGCATGAAAACAACATTAATTTTATGGTACATCTTCACCAGAGCTCTTGGGTGACCAGGTATATTGTCAATGAGCAGTAATATTTTGAAAGGAGTCTTTTTTTCTGAGCAGTAGGTATCAACAGAGGGCTTAAAATATTCAGTAAAACCATATTGTAAACAGATGTGCTGTCATGCAGACTTTGTTGTTTCATTTATAGAGCACAGGCAGAGTAGATTTAGCATAATTCTTAAGGGCCCTAGGATTTTCAGAAGGGTAAATAAGCATTGGTTTCAGCTTAAAGTTACCAGCTGTCTTAGCCCGTAAAAAGAGTCATCCTGTTTTTGAGACTTTGAAGCCAGGCATTGACTTCTCCTCTCTAGCTATGAAAGCCCTAGATGGCATCTTCTTCCAATATAACACTGTTGCATGCACTGAAAATCTGTTGTTCAGTGTAGCCACCATCATCAATCATCTTAGCTTCATCTTCTGAGTAACTTGCTGTAGCTTTTCCATCAACACTGTTTATTTGCCTTGCACTTGATGCTATGGAGATGGCTTCTGTCCTTAAACCTCATGAACCAAACTCTGCTAATGTCAAACTTTTCTTCTGCAGCTTTCTGACCTCTCTCAGCCTTCGTAGGATTGAAGAGTTACAGCCTTGCTCTGGATGAGGCTTTGGCTTAAGGGAATGTTATAGGTGGTTTGATCGTCTATCCAGACCACAAAATCTTTCTCCATATCTGCAATAAGTTTGTTTTGCTTTATTATCTTTTGTGAGTTCACTGGAGTAGCACGTTTAATTTCCTTCAAGAACTTTTCCTTTGCATTCACAACTTGGCTACCTGTTTGGTGCAAGAGGCCAACTTCTTGGCCTATCTTGGCTTTTGACATTCCTTCCTCACTAAGCATAATCATTTCTAGCTTTTGATTTAAATTGAAGACAGATGTGCAATTCTTCCTTTCACTTGAACACTCAGAGGCCATTCTAGAGTTATTAATTGTCCTAATTTCAATATTGTTGTGTTTCAGGGAATAGGGAGGCCTGAGGACAGGGAGAGAGATGGAGGACCGGCTGATTGTTGGAGTAGTCAGGACACACACAATATTTATTGATTAATTTCACCATCTTATCATGTGCCCCCAAACAATTACAACAGTAGCATCAAAGGTCACTGATCACAGATATAATAATAACGTAAAAGTTTGAAATATTGTGAGAATAACCAAAATGTGACCCCGTGATATGAAGCGAGCACCTCCTGTTGGAAAATGGTGCCGATAGACTTGCTTGACGCAGGGTTGTCACAAACATACAAGTTTAAAAAATGCAATATCCATGAAGCACAATAAAGCAGCTAAGTGCATTAAAACGAGGTATGCCAGTATATGTTCAATTCTCTGTCTTTTTTTTTCTTCCTTCTAAGCTTTTAAGTATAATTCTCCACAGTGAGTGAGAGTCAAAGCCAAACCATCTTAAAAGTCAGGGGGTAAGTTTTGGCCCACACAGAGTGAGTGGAAGGCACCCTGCCCAAGTTAGAATCTTCACTCTTCAAGATGTTTATACATCTCTCCAGAGTTAGTATTTTCCCTATTCTACCTCTAATGGTTAATAAGACACTTGGAATAAGGAAGTAGGAAAAAGGAAGCATAGAAATAAAATTTCACCTGCTTTACATAATTCAAATTTGGGCCAGTCTAGCTTTATTAAAACGCATGTCGCTTAACCTATGCAAGTTACATCACATATTTCTATATAAAACAATGTGGTACATGATTACAATTGAGATTCAGAGTAAATGAAGTATTTTATGTTACAAATTAATTTAAATAATAGTCCCAAGTGGACTTTTTGTTTATTAGCAAAAATGTTATTACTGCTATAACAAATCATCAATAAAATTTTGAGACTGCAGAGACATTACCATATAGTGAAAAAATGAAAATGTTTAGGGTTTTCATCTTACGAATGAAATCACATTTCTTCAACTTTTTCTGGGTTTGGTTTTTATACTTGAAAAAAATATAAGATTCCCAGAGAAATTTCTATAAAAACCAAAATATAAACAGGACCAGTACCAATAGAATACATCCTTTGTAATTTTTGTAACACAATTCAGAGAAAAATAGCCTCCTGTGAAAACTCTATGCTCTTAAAAAGGATCATTAGCTCATGTATTAAAATAAGATATATAACATATGATACATACTCCATTACTTATTTCTATTAAAATTCCCATATTCCCTATTTCTGAGTTATATGAGGACAAGAATATGAAAACTCAAAAGGCTGAAGGCTAGGTTACTTCTGAAGGGAAATGTGTAGAAAGTATCACCAAGTCAGATAGGCAGTGCTAGGTACTTTGTGGTTCGGATTTTCATTTGCTTCTTACCTAGAAGAGACCAGAAGTTGCTAGAAAGCAAATTACTAGCTGAAGGTGAATCCATTCTGAGAGTTAGCCATCTATCAATTAAGTATAAAGGTTTTGAAAGGCTGCTCTCTGGCTTGGCCTTATTCCAAAATATTTGAAGGGCATAGCACTTTCTGATTTAGTAATTTTTCTACAAGCATATGGATATCAATCACAATGAGAAATGATAATAGGAAATGTACTATTCTTGTTGAGCTGAAAGACCAAGATATATTTTCAAATTAAGCACAAAGGTTGTGCAAAGAGTAGAACTTGGCCTGCTGTTAAAGAAGAAAAGTCTGTCTGACATAATCTTACCAAAAGCATTAACCTACTAAGTGTGAGAGCTGTTTATGTTATTTGTAAGGCTTGAATGAATGAAGTATGGAGGGTAAAAAACCAACACTTTAAATGGGGATATATTAAAACTTTGTGCTGAATGACTAGCATAAGTGATCTTTTATTATATACACTAAAATCAAATAAAGGGATAAAAATAAAACAAAAAAATCCTTGAAATAAATCAGATCTTTCAAATGATTTATAGGGTTCATATGCATGTGTCAGAGATGAAATTAATCTGGTAACTGATACAAAAGATCGGATTGATGGACAATACCTACAGGGTTGAAGGTAAAAGACTGGACTGTAAAAAATCAAGATACATTAAAATATCATTAAAATTTGAGACTTCATCACTAAGTCTGTATCGCCAAGCACACCCCATTCTGGGAAGAATTCCTCATTGGTGTGATGATACAACACTTAGATGACAAAGTGCAAGGAATCAGGCATCCAGCAGCCAATGAAAATGAGAATAGCATAATGATGGCAAGTTAGGAAGCATAGAAGCCCATTTAAAGGGATATATGCTATATCACTTTTAGTCTTGGAAATTTATTCTAACCAATAACTACAAAACTTTTATCTTCAGAAGATACAGACATGAGCCACAATATTATGATCAAGTGAACACATTTAAATGCTGTCAAATAGCAAACAAGGCAACCAAAAGAATGCTATTCCTCAGGAGCATTTTGCACGATTAGATATTATCAGCAGCTTAGAAGCCGACAAGCTACCACAGCTTTGATGTCTAATAAACACTGAAACCTCTGTCAAATTAGTTATTAAGACATTTTTGCTTCCTATCAAAGATAAAATTAGAAATACTAGAAATATAAGATTGAATTAAATGTCCCCGAAACTTCTGAAGCGTTTGTTGGGTCACGCGATATTAAAATTCTTCCTCTGTAAATTCTATGTAAGCGAGCAATATAATGAGATAGTTTCTTTTTATTGTTGCTGTTAGAAAAAAAAAATTAAAATAAATCACAAATTGCAAATGAATACGGTATCAGTTTTGAGTTTATTCTTTCAATCACTGACGTCTCTCTCTTTCTCATTAAGCTTTGGAGATATTTTGAAGATCACACTGTCTGACATCCTTGAAACTATTTTAGATTCTAAGGAGAAAGCAATTTTGTAAATAGATAGATCGTCTAGGGACTTTTTCTTCTTCTGCTTCTGCTTGTTTTCCTTCTCTATTTTAATATGGTGATTGGCCGTGCTGATATAGACACACAACTTATGTGAATGGTAAATAAATTTATTCATGCTTTATGTCATATTAATTCTGGTGAGATTTGTGTTTGTTTGCATTTTCCAATTGGGTTATTTCCTATTGTAATCTGCATCCTGAAATACTAAAAGCTACATTTTACATCTTTTTTTTTTTTCTTAGTATTTTAGTAATGCTTTTGCCCAAACCTACTTCTCATACAATCAAATCTGTTTGTGTGTGTTTTCAAGAGCTAGGTGAAAAAAAAAACAGATTAAGCATTTTATTACAACCTACTGTTGTTAAGCTTCACTGTCTATAAACAAAAAGGTTGCCTTATGATCATAATGTGATAATGGTCAAGAGTGATGCATCAAAACACATTGTTTATAACTGCATTTTCCAGAGCAGGTAGTTAAAATAAGCCAAAATATTCATTTGTTCATTCATTCATCATTTCGTTCCATTCCTTTCCTCTCATTTCATTGAATTCCTAAAGATTTTTTTTTTTAAGCTGGAAATGGTCTCTTACCAGCATAATTACTGAGTCCCTTTCTCTTCTTTCTTCGCCAATACAACCAGATGCTAAAACCCATCAAAATTACCCAGCAGGCACCACCAATACCAGCTATAAAAGCTGGTTGCTTCACAACATCAGTGATTTGCTCAGTTATGCTGTTATTGTTTTCAGTAATGACAACCTCATTGCGTCCCCCTATGGAAGAAATAATAGTGTTAGTAAATATTAAGACAAGAATAAAGACAAGAACACATACGTAATGAACCAAAGGTACAAAAATTACTTTGGAGGAGAGTAATAGTTGTTTTGTTGTGAGTCTATCACACTTTTTGATAAATATATTTTGTAAATTTCAAAAAAAAGAATCACAAATGGGTTCAAATATATGATTAAGAATGTAGCTTTTTTGTGTTTTGATTTGCTAGAGATATATTCAGAACCACATCTTATTATTGTCTTATAAATAAATATGAAAACACACATTAAAAGTTGCAATAACAGCAACTTTTCTTCAGTTAGATAAAGTGTTTTTAGTAAAGTTCTGGCAAAAAAAGAAAAATGGCAAGTACAATATTTAGCACAGGGTATTTGCAAATTGCCTTTCCTCTTCAGCAATGCCCAAATTCAAATGTTCATGACTCATGAGAATACGTAACTTCATATTCATCTGGTTTATCCTACAAAAAAAACTTATTTTTATCAAACATTCTTGAGTTTTCTGGAAGTTATTAAAGCTACTATATAAAACAATGACAATCATGCAAACATCCATTCATAAATATCAGAATGTATAATTAAAATATCATGGAAAGAGCTACTATATAAAACAATGGCAATTACACCAAAATCCGTTCACAAATATCAGAATGCATAATTAAAATATCATGGGAAGACAAAGCTTATATTTTACCTTAATGTATTTGAAACTGATTTGAAATTCGACTTGAAAGTTGATAATTATGTGATTATATCTACAACATACATTTACTTAAATCTGGACTAAAATTATTCTAGAAGGGGTCATGTTTTGACAATTTAGACATCCCCAAAATAATTAATTCTCAGTAACTAATTTTCTTAATCTGTTAAACACTTAAATTTTTGTTCTTTAGTGATACTGATATTGATTTCATGAGTTCAAACCTTATTTAAAAAACATGGATTACATATTCTTGTGGAGGATTCTGAGTCCCTAATGGATAGTAGAGTCAGTGGTGGAAGGATCCAGGGTCCCTGAATTAATAGATATCCCATGCCCCCATACTGTTGGCCCATATTAGGCAGGGATATGAATGAGAAGGAAACTTTTATTTTGTTCAGCCAATCAGATTGCAGGCTTATTTGGTATAGCTGCTAGTATTTACTCATACATACATAAAATTCCTTTAAGTCTTTAATAAATTCCAGGTATTAAAAAAAGCTTCCCCTTACATAGTAAATCTGGCTCATTTCCCCAATCACTCTGTCCTTAATTACTAAACATGTAAACATAGTCAATAACGTAGTTAAGTTCACATATTCAATTTGAGACACACACATATTTGATAACTTTACAAACTACTACTAGCAAATAAAAACAAAGCAAATGCCTTACAGAACAAAGAGAAAATAGATTTGTCTTTCATTTGTGCAAAAATTTCATAAAATATCATGTTTAACATGGCACAATATTTATGTTACCCAAGGTGTATTATTATTTTTATGCTACTGGTATTTTTGAAACAATGATGTCAGTTGGACTAATTAGAGAATAGACAAGGGATGTATGTGACCTGTAATGTTCCATTGTTCCTGCAGACAAAAAATATAATGAAATATAATGTCTCCCTCCCATTGGAGAGTAATGAAGAATGAAACTAATTTGTTGGACTAAAAATTAATTAGATACATCAGATTCAATTGTACCTATTACTGTGAAAGTTTGCAGCTGTTCCACATATTATTGTACCAACTATGTAACGTAGGCATGAAAAGGTCAAATGAATAGAAAAACAATAGCTATATTATTAAAGAAGATTATTGGAAATTTCAAGTTTATGTAAATTTGTTATATGACACACTGCTGCTTATGTATGTGAATGTATTTGGTCACATTTATGTGTATTCAAGTGCAAGAACAATGTAAAATGATACATATTTTGAGGGAAAATCACCTTCCGAGTGGAAACTTCAGACAAAAGAACAATATCGCTTATAAACCTGTGTAAGTCTGTGTGTTATATTTATACAATATTTTAATGAAAAGTCACCATGATGGAATTCTCTGAAATGAAAACTAAACTGAGAATGAATAGATGAATTTATTTAAGGCTAAAATTATCAGCCACAAAATATATCACCTTTAAATATATGACTTAATTAAAGCAAAAGGAAATGAGGTAGAGCTTGAGTCACTTCAAGTGTTGTTTCCAGTATTGAACAGACAATAGGGAAAGCATAAATTGAAACAGAAAAGGAGATTAGCCATCATTAAATCACTTTTCAACTAAGGAATAACTGCTGTGTAGATAAGGTTATCAGACAAGATATTAAAGTAGTTACACAGGGATAATTAAAGAAACAATTAAAAGGCTTCTTCAGTACAACAGGAGGTATTAAAAAGAAATAAATCTCTCAAGAACAAACAGCCTTTTCTGAATTGAATTGTGCCATAATTTTATTTCCTGTGACTACATCTGGCAACAGTATATACTAACTACTTGAATAGGACAGAGAACCATCATTTATTAAAATATATTTTATTTCTTAGATAATATGAAAAACAATTGTATGATGCATTAAAGAATAAATTAAAAGGTACTCATTACTAATTTGAAGTCTCTTAGTCTTTTAAAAATGATAGAATAATTAAGCAAAACTTTCTAAATTATTTAAAAGAATCTAAATTGACGTTCTCTATATTTTAAGTTATTATGTAATCATTCATTCCTTAACTGTAATTGTCATGACATGAGCTTAGTTATATGGTATGCTTGTAATTTTTATTACACTTGCCTCCAAGTGTAATAAATCCCCAAAGTATTGTGAAGCAAATATACTGTCACTAGAAAAAAAAATCATTAGCCTGAAAAATACATTTATAACTAAAGATGATAGAAATAGAAAACATGAAAGGGAAATAAGGATATTTGGTGATCTTAGTTGGCCTTGAATTAGAATAATTATATTTACTCAACACATTCATATATATTCCAGAGAGGCGGTCAACAACAAAGCTTTATTTACTTATCTGGGGACTCTCATGGAAATCAAACCTTTTAAAAATGTTTAATGTATATTTTTAAAGAAAAAATTAATGAATTATTTTATAAATAATATAAATGACAACATTTAATCAGTTAAATTCTTTTGGGTATACCTGTATTTCTTTCTTCAAATTTATTTTAGAAAATCTCAGAAGGGCAAGATTGTAGGTTTCCCTCAGGTTAAGAAATTATTTCAGTCTGTGAATGACTAATTAAGACAGAGAAGGCAATTTAAAGAAAAGTTAACACAACTTTTTCTCTTCAAGGCTTTTATATAAGCAAAATAAAAAAATTGGAGAATCTAAATATATATATTTGAATGTTAAATCTGTTCATATGCATAAGTACTTTGTAAATTTAAAAAAAAAAAGGTGTTCCAGAAACATGGTTTGTGTGCTATATGCTACATTCCAGAAAATAAACAAACAAAAAGTGTGCCAGCTTAAAACAAACTCTGGAAAAATGTTTTTAAAATATGTAAAGTCTGGATACAATTATTTTTTTTTTTAAATTAATGGCAATGAAAAGCAAATAAATTCAGGAAAAAAAGCGATTTGACTCTGGATGGAATAGGGCCACTTTAGGGGAAAACTGCATTTATGAGGGTTTTTTTTTTCTCCCCTGAGAAATCTTCTCAATTCATGCAATGCTAGGGAGCTAGACAAAACTCAAATTGAAAACCTCAGGTATGACGTGTCAAAGGATAGAGTTTAGGGCTTCCCAGAGCAGATGAATATTTAGGGGAAAATCATTTGAAAGAGTGAGCCATTGGTGGGTGAAACTCCTAAATCTGTGTATAAACCCCCCTTAAATCTTAGGGTGATCCCTAACTACGTATGCAGGGAGATGATTCCAAGGAGCCTTATGGAAAGCAAAAACTAAAAAAGCTGAAAGCCCAAATGGAGATTTCAGCTGATGTCCACCTCAGAGAAGACTGTGTTTGATGTTTAAATATCATTAAGTTAGGGCGAACAGGTAAAAATATTAGACTTTTCATTGAAACCCTAGGTGTATCATGCCTTGGAAGTAAATATCAAGTCCCAGGATTGAAGTTTTGCCCTAAAAATGAGGACAAAACATAAACTGTATCACACTAATAAAATATAAAACAAAGCCAACACAAGTTCAAGGTGCAGTTGGTCAGCCTGTAATGTAACGCCTGCTAGTACAAAAAAAACAAAAACACTCTTCTGAAAAAGAGCACAAAATGTCTATAATATGTCAACTGAAAAGTCCAGTAAACAATAAAAAATTACTGGGCATGCAAAGCAAACAAACAGACAAATAATAACAATGATGACAACCAGGAACCAAAAAAAAAGTGACCTAAGGACAAGAGAAAAAGTAATCAATAGAAATAGACCACAAGATGACACAGACATTGAAATCAGGAGAAAAGGACTGTAAAGTGACTATTACAATATGTTCATAAACTTAAAGGAAAGATAGTCCTAAGGTATAAATATATGGGATATATCAGAGGTAAATTAAAATTATAAAAGAAAACAAATGGAAATTCTAGAAGAGAAAAAGTTAATATATGAAATTAATAATTAAGTGGATAGATGGACTTCTGTATATGAAAGTGTAATGGGAAAGAGACTTGCACTCTCACCATAAACAATGAGAAACTAGGCAAAGCATGTAAAACAACAGGGCAGGATTATGATACATGAGAGAAAGAAAACAAAGAGAATCCTACTATAATTGCAGTTTTCTGCCTGGAAAAAAATTTCTAAAAGTGATGTAGCAAAGGGGAGCCAGAGTATGACTGAACAGACTTGCTGAGCTAAAGAATCAGAGGAACTCAGGGAAGCCAAGGAAATAAAATTTATAGAGCAGAATACCAGATAACGGTGAATAATATAAAATATTCTTTTTTCAGTTTTAATTTATTTGAATGATAATTAATTGTTTACAGCAAAACAATAACACTGTATTTTTATTTTGGAGTTTATACCATATATAGAAGTAAAAGCTTATAAAAACAATAGCAAAAAGGATGAGAAGAGGGAAAATGGAATGTATTGCTCTAAAATTTTACATACAAATTCTAGAGCAACAGTTACAAAAAAGAGATATAGTTAATGATATAATAATGGACCTAAAATAAGATAATGAAAGTTACTTAATTTGATCAAAAGAAAGCAATATATTGGGAAAATAGGAACAAAGATAATACCCATTGAAAACAAGTAGCAAGATGGCAATTTTAAGCCTAAACATATCAATAATTACATTAAATATAACATTATGAACACTACAATTAGTAGGCAAAGATGGAAAGAGAGGATAAAAAAAATCAAGGCCTGGCAATAAGTTATTTAAATAACAGAAGTGCATTTTTAATATAGAGACACAGGGTTAAAAACAAAAGAATATTTGACTAATATCTGACAAAGTAATTTTAGGACAAGGAATATTACTAGGAAATAAAAAGGACATTTCATAATGATAAAAGAGTAAATTAATTAAGAAGATATAACAATCATTTTAGGACAAGGAATATTACTAGGAAATAAAAAGGACATTTCATAATGATAAAAGAGTAAATTAATTAAGAAGATATAACAATCCTGAAGTTGTATGCACTTAAAAAAAGGTAGTAAAATATATGAAACAAGAACTTAGGCAACTAGAAGGACAAATACACAAATCCATAATTACAATAAAAGATTTCCAGATTCTTTTCTTACTAATTGATAGAACAAACAGACAGAGTATCAGTATGTACCTGAAAATACTAACAGTTTGATCTCCTTGATATTTATAGACCATTCCACTCCAAATCAGAAAAAAAAAAACATACTTTTTTAAGTGCACAAGGAACATTCACTAAGTTAGACCAAATTCTAGACATGAAATAAGTTTCCATATTTAAGAGATCAAAGTCATGCAAAGTATATTCTCTGACCACAGTGGAATCAAATCAGAATTCAGTAACAAAAACTAAAATTTAGTAACAAAACGTGTATCTGGAAAATTCCAAATACTTTGAAATTAAACAACACCCTCCTAAATATATTCTGCAACAAAACAGAAATCCTAGTGGAATTAGAAAATATTTTAAACTCTATGATAAATGAAAAGAGAACACATCAAAATTTGTATGATTCAGCTGAAGGAATGCACACAGAGAAATTTATAATTTTAAAACCCCATATTAGAAAAGAAAAAGAAAAATCTGAAATCATTGATCTAAGTTTCTGTCTTAAGAAGCAAAATACAAGGAAGTAAAAGAGAAAAAAAAGCAGAAATCAATTAATTAGAAAACAAATAGGAAATATTATAAACAACTATATGCCAATAACTTCAACAACTTGGAAGAATCAAATTCAGTGCTGGGCAAAAACTATTTAACGCAATCAACACAATAAGAAATAAAAATATCTGAATAGGCCTGAAATCATAACAACAAGAACAACAAAAATCCACAAAGAAAACTCTAGGCACAGAGAGTATCCTGAATTCTAGAAAATATTTAAGGAATAAATGATACAACTCCTAAAAATCCTCTTACAGAATATAGAGGAAGAAGGAATATTTCCCAACTCATTTTGTAAAGCCAGCATAGCCCTAATTCCAAAGCCTGACAAAAACAGAACAAAAGCCAACTATAGATTACTATCCCTCACGAACATAGATGCAAAAGCCTTTACCAAATCTTAGCAAAAAAAATAGAGAAATACCTGGAAAAAAGATATTATTAAGAAGTGAGATTTATCCCAGATATGCAAGGTTGATTTACCAACCAAAACCACTAAACATGATTCAGTATATTCACACAAATACAGAAAAAGAAAACATGATTATCTGAATACTCAGTAAGAACAATTGACAACTATTAAAACTAGTAAAAGGAATTTAGTATGGTCATAAGGTAATACATATAAAATATAAAACTGTTGCTAAAGGAAATTTTTAAAATTCATTTACAATTTAGTTAAGAAGCATAATACACTCAGAAAAAATTTTAACAAAAGATGAATAAGACCTAACACTGAAAACTACAAAATCCTGCTGACAGTTAATTAAGCTAATTAAAGGAGATAAATAATGGAGAGGTATATCATGTTCCTGCTGAGAAATATTCACTATTCAAGTACTGCCTCACCTAAATTTTGATATATAGATTCAATGCATTTATGATCAAAGTTCAAACCATTTTTTGTAGAAATGGACCAACTGATTTGAAAAGTATATGGAAAAGCAGAAAGCCTAAAATAGCCAAAACAATTTTGTAGAAGAAAATGATGGAGTATTCTGATTTCCAGGCTTTCTATAAGCTGCAGTAATCAAGACAGAGTGGTTTAGTATAGGGATAGATATATAGACAAATGGAACAAAGGTAATCCAGGAATAAATCCAGACATATATGGTGAGGTGGGGAAGGAAAATGTTTGCAATAAATGGTGCCATATAACTGGATATTCGTGTGGAAATAATAAATGAGCCTAAGCTCTCAAACTGCATGCAATTACTCTGAGATGAATTATAGACCTAAGCATAAAATCTAAAATTTTAAAGCTCCTAGAAAAAAATATAAGAAAATATCTTTACTAGCCAAAGATAGGAAATGATTTCCTAAAAAGCACTAAACATAAAAGAAAAGGTGATAAATTGTACTTTATTAAAATTAAAAATTTTCATTCATCAAAAGATAATAATACATTAATGAATAGAGAACCATAAACTGGGAGAAAATATTTACCATGCATATACATGGAAAAGAACTTGTATACAGAATGTATAAATAGCTCCTTCCAATCATTAACAAGAGACCCAATTTTCAAAAAGCAAAAGACTTGAAAAATTAACAAAAGAAAATATGCAAATGAACAATAGCACATGTAAAGTGGCTCAACATCAAGGGAACTGCAAGTTAAAACCACAATGAGCTACCATTTTACACCCAATAGAATGGCTAAAATTACAAAGACTGGCAACAACAAATGTTGGTGAGGATGGAGAAATTCTGGAAGTTATATGCTTTACTGGTGGGAGTCTAAAATTATAAAACAATTTGGAAAATTATTTAGCAGTTCCTTTTTCAAACTATATTGACCCTATTACCCAGAAATTGCACTTACAGATATTTCTCCAAGAGAAATAAAAACATATGTCCTTAAAAAGCCTTACACAAGAATGTTCATTCTCACAATAGCAAATTGGATTGAAAAATATGGTATATTCACAACTGTCTACAGCTTAGCAATAGAAATATATAGAAATTGCATCATACATATGTGGATAGATCTCAGAAACATTATATTTAGGAAAAGAAGCCAGAGACAAAATATTATATACTATTTGATTCCATTTATATAAATTTCAAGAATGAGCAGAGATAATCCATGGTAATAGCGAACAATAGATTTAATGGGGATTTCTTCTTTGGAATAGTACATTTGAACCACAAAGCTTTACTTTGACTTATTTCTAGTTGTTGACTTTTTCTGCTAAGAGAAAGCATATGGATTTGAAAAGTAATACAGTCTTCAGTAACTGCCCCTTTTCTATTTTATTTCAATAGATTCAAAATTGCTAATGAAAATTATTGAATAAAATAATTTCCAAACTAACTTTCAGCATTTAAACTCTTAGTGATTTAATTTTAAGACGTTTGGAGACTCTTAAGCACACGAGCAGTTATACCAAGCATTTTTGTAAGAAACTAGCCAGTTGATGCATTTGCCTGTATGATGTGTGCCCCTGATCACTCATAAGTGTATATCCAGTGTTAGGATGTAGACTCAAAGAAATAGTTTACTTGGTCAGATGACTGATTCTAAAGCGCAGACCACACAGATTGGTACTCACCAATTATTATTGGCTGTGGCTCACTTTTTACTCCAACCCCTGCACTGGTACTAGCTGCAACCTCTACCCGGTATTGAATACCTGGGAATAATCCACCAATTATTACAGACCGAATGGCTGCATCCACGGTTTTGTTGATATGGAATCGAGTTTCATTTCCCAGACACCAGATCTGCAGAAATTGAAAGTGAATTATAAAAATAATACAAAATTTTTCTTTATGGTAAGCAGGCTATTACAATTGATTAAATATATTTTAAAATAGTGACAACTCTATTTTCCAGGGTTATAAAAGTGTCTACAAATGAGATTTTCTAGAATCGAAATTCAGCAGTTTATTTATATATGTCTATCACATGTATGTGTGTGTGTGTGTGTGTGTGTGTGTGTGTGTGTTAAAGGAATGACAACTACTCCATGTTCATTGAAATCTTACTGTCAGCACTGAACGCTCATAATAAGAATTTCTAAAGGCACAATGATTCCCTTAATGCTTCCTGAAAGAGGTCCTTGGTTGCAAATGGCATTTTGGTATGGATAAAAATACATAATTTCTTCTGCTTAGTTTATTTATCAAGATTTATTACGCATATAATCTATAAAAAATAAGATGATTATGAGTTTTAATATCCAAAGTATATAGATGCATATCAAAGTAATTTATATTTCTTTTTAAAAAAATACTAACTTACACAGAAGTAGTTAACAAGATTAATTGACCTAAGTTATAGGTATTGACTGAGATGAAATTAAAGCCAAAATTTACATTGTTAGTAATAAATCTGAATATTGATCAAAACATATATATCTATACACACACACAGACATACAGGATAACAAAGAAGTGGAAAGTCTTTAAACACTGATGTTGGGGAAACTAGGGTTTTAGGTCATGTGGGAATGAAATTTTAGAGCACATTATTTTCTGGGATATGGAAATCTCTTACTATAAAATGTCATGAAAGAATTCCACTATGTACACATATTTGTATTTATATTATATATTATTTCATAATATGCACACAGGTAAATGTGTAGAAATACACATGCTTGGTTTCAGAAATAGGTATAAAATCATTCCTGTGAATTGTATTTTTCCTTTATTCATGTTATGAGACCAGTGTTTTTAATGGAGGAATATTTAGTGTTCACACAAATATACTCTTTGCTACCAAAATATGACAGATATCTAATAAGGCTTTGAAATAAAACTCATCATATTGTAAAAGATACATCAATATTTATCTGAATAGGAGTTCAGGATGTTTAATCCTGGATGGTACAAAAATAAACTTCTAACCTCATTAACACACACATGCATGCAAATCCATAATAGATAATTCTTTGCTCTTAAAATAATGACCTAATGCTTATAAAAACTTTAGGATCTATGTAATTATGCTACCGTGAAAACATTTATTCTTAAATTTTTAAGCACATTTCTACATAACGTGATGGGAATAAACATTTTAAATAAATGTTAATGCATATTCTGTTCATTTGCTTCAGCAAGCTGATCTTTAAGGGGAATCTATTTTAAAATTTATCATTTTTCCTAGAAATAACAAAATACAATCTGCAATGTTTTGAGTAAAATAATTCTGCATTACTGCACATACTAATTATGAATTCCTGGGGTGAGGTGGGGTGTCTAGTTCTCAGTTCTGTTAGATCTATCTAGTATGTTATTGTTGGAATTCTATAAATATTTATTGATTGCAAAAATTCATAGTTTTGAATTTTTACAAGGTTTAATGAGGTGTTCCACATGTGTATGTGGCCTAATCACATCATAAACAGAATCCTATTTCACAAAGTTAAACATATTCTGGGTCCTAATAAATATCAAATGGTGGTGATAAAACAATAGATATATATTACATCTAAATAGCAGCAAATTTACCAGTTGATAAATGAGTCAATCAACTGTTTTTTAAGTTAGGTTTTTAAACTTTGTTTTTTTTAATGGTTCCCTTTGTTCAAGTGAAATGTTCACAGAACCTCAGTAAACGCATGAAGCAAACTTCGAGTGCAGCTGGGTGCTGCCCATTCTTCTACCCCAACCCCATCCCACCCCATCCTACCCCATCCTGCCCCACTTCTCTGAATTACTCTTTTTTTTGAGAACAGAGTTCATAAATGACTACCCTAAAACCTCTTATACAGAGCTCTAATAACAAAGATAACAGCAGTTCCCAGAATGTGGAGGTTCCTGTATCCCATCTCTCTAAATCCCTGAAGTTCTGGAATCATAGTAATAACAGAAAACCACTCTTCTGTTGTGATTTAATTGTTCAACTGAATTTGTGTTATCTGTGACCTTGGAGTTAGGTTCTAATTCCTTATGCATTTGTTTTATTACCTGTCACATACTGATACTTTAATTGCAAGTAAATAATCATTTTAAATGTAAACTCTATGAGGTCATCCAGATGACAGTGACCCATGTGCCACTGAGACTTCTCCAAGTACCCTTATCTGTGAACCGTCCTTCTTCACCTGGGACCTACCTTGTACTCTTGGATAATTCCATTCTGATGATCTGGAGGGGGAGGATCCCAGGAAACACTGATACTTGTACTATTGTGGCTTCCGACTGTCAGCACGGTGACAGACTGCGGAGGGGCACTCGGGGCTGTGGAGGAAGTACTTAGAATAAACACAAATTGTAAAGCTTGATGTACATTAATACTACTTACAGAATCAGAATACAAAGATGCTCTGGCTGCCCGGATTTGCATATAGTGTTCAACAGTGACAGTTTTTTTTAAATGTCCTTTAAATATAATGGATAGATGTAAAGCAAATGCAACTGCCGTGGTAATATGTACTCAATATAACATGTAATAGCTAACCTTCTAATAAGTGTTTCCTATATGCCCAGCACTGAGCTAAGTGTTACATTTAATTTTCACAATAACCTCAGGAAAAAGAAAAAAAAAAACTGTTATTTTAGTTTAATAAATAAGGAAACTCAAGGTAACTGTAAGGGACTTATCCAAGTCATACAGCAAAGTCAGAATTTGAACCCAGGTCTGTCTGACTGTAGAACTTGGGTTCTTCTGACTCTGATAAGCTGTCTTTATGAAGGAAAAAAAAATCCCTATTGAACAATATTAAGAATGTTTTTTGAAATTTTAAAACAAATTTTCTCTCTGAGTGGTGGCATTAATGATAGTGTTTTGTATTGTTTTGGTTTGGGTTTAATAAATAAAAACAGAAAAACAGCTATAATTTTCACCAACACAGAAAAAAAATCCTTTTGTTTTCACATGGGAAAAACGATTGCTATAAATTGAACCCTAATTAAAAATTTAAAACTTGTTTTAAATGGATGGGCGAAGAACTTGGATTATACAAATGAAAATAGCTCATGTTAGGTCAAATGTGAAATGGGCAGATTTTAATTTTCTATAATAATTTTCTTTCTGTATAGTTTCTCTTTAATTATAAGCAACTATGAAAAAATCAGCAAAAACAATTTCAGATTTTAGATTGCAGTATCTCCCATCTAGTGCATCTGAGAGTCGAGAAATGTTAATCTTGCATAAAAACTCATCTCTACTCAGTGAATCTCTGGATTTTAATCAAATGTAGGAAGAGCAAAATCAGAAGACTACATGAAATTCTCCTTGACAGTTAAAAAAAAGAATTTTGTGGTATTAAAGGATGCTTATATTAAATGATCAATGCTTTTTATTTCTGCACAATATAGTCCTTTACAAATATGTAAAACAGAATCCTAAAAGATATTTTAAAAGCCTGTCAATAAATCTTTCCTATGTTTGGTAAATTTGCCATAATGATATATTTCACTGAGGTATGGCTATATTTTCAGTGAGATAAGAGACAAACAGAGACATATGTTAACACGATAGTGCTCTTTACTATTCCTTTATGTAATAATTCTTCCAAAGTATGGCACGATGACATAAAGTCAACCACTTTTCTACCACCTCGGTAGTTATTAAGTAGACCACATTGAAAAATAACACTTTTGGAAACCAGCTTCTCATTCGCCTTGCTGGTTGGTGGCTTCGAGAGAACGCTATGCCTGTTTTCTGACAGGTCAATTATTCCAGTGCTCAGCTTCTTTCTACAGATGTGAAAGAACCCACATCACTGCTCATCATTCCCAGGCATAGCCCAGCTGAGTTCCATTCATTATCTTCACAAGGCTGCAGAAACTGGAAATGAATGTACACTGAATGGTGACAAATGTCTGATCCAGAGGAAAAGTCTAACTGCAGTGAATCTGATTTTTGGAAGTATGTGTCAAACATAGTATTCTGTATTAAAGTTACCCGCCCCACTCATTAGCACTACAACTTTGAAACATAAAATAAAACAAATGGTGGCTAAAGATACTATTATTTTAATTTTCAGTATTTTTTTCTATTCTTTATATATATCCTAAAAATAAAGAAGCCTTTAAAAATATGCCTTTCTACTCATGCCAGCATATCGCATAGCAAACCATATGTGAAGATAATATTTTGGATGTGTTGCTTATTATAAGAAATGTATAATTTAAAAGCTCTTTGGTCAAATATGAATATCCATCTGTTAAACATGAACAACCTATATACATTTTATTAAAACTGCTCTTATATCATTTTATATACAATGTGCTTAGAGAACAGGCTTTTTACAGGAATTAGGTGCATAAAATTAGTACAAAACCAAAAAAAAAAAGAGAAAATTTATGATATTTGGCATCTGACTTTTGATGACCATGACGGTGACATTTCTTATAGGTCTCTCCTCTAATGAAGGAGACACTAGTAAACCAACTGGTTGAAACCTACCTTAATCTCACATCCATATAGATTGACTTTAAAGTATCTGTAGGCAAGAAAAGTTCCAATGGATTTGAAAACTTCTCTAGGAATAAACTATTGCAAACATGCAAGTGGTCTTTCAGATTAGAAAAAAATGGTTAGACTGAGAGAGCCCACAGGGGATGGAGGTGTGTAAAATATCACCCTTTACCACACCAAAAAAAGAATAATCACAGTGAATAGTCTGTTCGTGGGTCTGCAGTAGCCTGTTCTTTAATGGAGCCAAATGAGCTAAATTCACATAAAGGAGAGGGGGGGGAGAATATTATAATTAAACCCCAGTGTACTGACATACAGAAGATTTGGGGCAAATATACTTAAGGAAAACTGAGGAGCTTGAGAATCTTTATTTTTTGAGTCCACAGAGTATTCTATGGATTTCTCAGAATAAAAGAAGGAAATGATACTTCTTGAATTTGTTTTAGGTTATCACTTTCTAAACTAGAACTCCAACAGAAATCAGTTTTAATATGGCATAAATTTGGTTTGTGTTAGTAATCTAAATACTGACCTTCTTCAGTAGTACGGACTGTTTTAGATTCACTATCCATTCCTTGGAACTCATTAAAATATGGTCGAACTTTAATTTCATAAGTCACCCCCTTTTTCAGATTGACTAAAACAGCACTTCGCTCAGTGGGGACCTTGGCATCTAAATTCTGCCATGTCGGTGTAGCCTGCAGGCCTGAAGTCTGGCGATACATAACTCGGTAGCCTTGAATAAACTGGGGCTGGCGATCAACCTGAAAAACAAAGCAAACAGTATTTCAAACCAAATAGAAGTATTTCACACACAGCAATAGATCCATCTTCTTTTCGCTTGCCCCTATTTCAGTCCTCATGAACTATAATCCATTGTTGCCATTTTGATGTTTATTTAAGACAGAATGTGTCTAACTTTCTGAAATAAGATTTTGTGTGATTAGATCACATATGCATGTGGAATACCTCATTAAACATTGTAAAAATTCAAAACTATGGATATGATCTCTTCCAATTCCAAGATCATCTTGCCCCAAAGTTACTGTTTCAAAAACCAAGAGTGGAAAATCTCTCTCCCTTGTTTAAAATATCTTACAGTATCCAAGAAACCTATATAATTAATACAAACTCCTTAGAACAGCACAAAGGCCTAAGCTTCACTTTTTTCTGTTTCCCTTTTCCTGCACCCAACAATTCCTATTTTTGTGCTTTTGTATATGCAATATGCCTCTTGTTGGGAATTTCCATTATCATCCTATGTCTAGTCACTAATACCTTTACTCCCTCAAAATGTATTTTTTTTTGAGTTCCTATTAATAGGTGCTGGTAGTTTTGTTAAGCTCTGGGGATAAATGTGGAATGAAAGTGGAGTCAGTCCTTGCCCTCCTGGTGTTTAGAGTCAGGGAAGAAGATGGATGTTAAAATGATAATATCCCAAACAGTGCTCAAGTTGCAATCATAAATAAATATAAACAAGTGTATATAAGAACCTAAGAAAACCTATGAAGGAGGGGAAACTGACTAAGTCAGGAGGGACATATGAAGTTTCCTTGAAGAAGTAACAAGAGCTGAGATCTCAAGAAGAACAGAATTTACCCAGAGAAGAGGTGGGAGAGCATGTATAAAATCCTTGTGGCTGGATGGGTGAGATGAAAAGTTTCACATGTTATCAGAACTTGACATGTTGTAAGCATGACAACTTTCTTTATCCCTTTATTTACTTAAAGTACACAGGGTAAGCAACTGTTTTGAACAAAGATCAGAGATTTTGAATCAGAAAGCTGATATTCAACAGAACTTTCAAGAGGTTTGTTTACTTTTATAAGAATGTCATGAAAATCAAATGTATATATAAATGCAAGATAAAAATGAAACACATTCCTCCCTTTATACATTTATTAAACCATCTTTGTTGGGATTCTGTTGTTTCATCTTCAGGGGGAAAAGGGCTTTTGGCTTTTCAAACATTTTTAAACACTTTGCCTTGTTTCTAGAAGTGCATGATTTAAACATAAACTATCACAGCACCTTCTCCAATTAATATTCCACAACATAGTTTAATAGCCATATTCTAAGATGGCTTTAACTTGAAGTATTTTACTATTATATAAAGTGCATATATATTTTAGTGGAGAAGGGATGGAATAGCTTCATTTCAGGAAGACTGAGAAGAGAGCAGAATTAGAGAAGGTGGTGATGGAGATGATTATTTCAGCTTTAAAAAATTTCTTTATGCACTTGTCAGCGCATTACAAACAAAAAGTATTTTTCATGTATCAAATTCTAACATATTTTCTTTAGTTGCAGCATTGTTTTATTTTTAAGTGAGACCAATGAATATTAACTTGAAATGTTAGCCTAAAAAAGTTAAAAATATAGACCCTCAATCAAAATGTAGTAGAACAAAGACAGTTTTCTATGTTTAGAATGAGTTAGAAAACTCCATGAAGTTGGTGGGCATGTGTGTTTGTTTGTGTGTATGTGTGTCCTACAGGGAGCTAATTCCAATTTCCCAGCTGAGTTTCAACAAGTAAGTTTTCCTTCACCAACTTGACAGGTTTCCAACCTGAAAGATTTTCTGGAATTAGTGTTTCACTTGTATAAGATCACGTCAAAAAAATGTAAGCCCAGGTCTGACCCCGAAGCTCACTGAATCCATCTCTGTGTTACCACTTTGTGTTTGTGCCAACTGACAAATTCTTTGTAAAGAAGGAATGGCTCTGACATTACAAAAAAAGGCCACCAAAAAACAAAAAAGTTAAATTACGAGAGCCAAAGAGGGATGTCTTTCATCAAAACTGTCAATGTTTAAAAAAATCCTCACAGTGTATGTTAAAACAACATTCAGCTTGCATTTTATAAACTTCTCTGCATTCATTTTAAGTGAGTTTATATACTGAAAGAAAGGCATAACTCACAATAATAGCTTGTTAATACTGAAAGAAGCAAGCTGTGTTTTTTAGAAGAACATTAAGCAGCTGTTTCCAGATGAAGGGAGTCTGTAAATCAGGATAAATTAGTTTTATCCATGTTTGGTTTTCATTAATTAAGTGTTTTAGGGATTTTATGAAGCTAATGTTTACTATGCAACATTTCCTTGCTCACTTCACTGTACACTGCCCTCAACCAGTATGTAATAACGGCCTACTTAATAACTAAATAGTTTAACCTGATTTTGTGCAGTTGCAGTACATTTTGTTCAGGAGGAAACATGTTGTTACAGGTGGAAGCAAAAATGAAAAAGCTGAATATAAACTTTGAAAAAAATTAAGTGGGATTTTTATTGGATATGAGATCTACACCATAGAATTTAGGAGCTCATTTTGACAGGTGGTCATTTTCAAATTAAACCATATGCTTATTATTAGTTTTATCAACATTTTGATTATAAGAAGGAGGGTTTTCTTTCAGAGTTGATTATAATCAGAGACTGGTCACAGATCCATGGGATTATAGGACTTGGGAAATTGGGCATTTTCTGAAACATGAATAAAAAAAGACTCATCATAAGGAAAAAAGTGAAATGGTAAAGAGAGTTTCAGACTCCCAGTCACAAGTTCCCAATGTGAATTACAGCAGCTCAGCCTCTGAAACTTTCTGAGCCTCAGTTTACTTAATAGTGTCCATTTTTCAAGGGCACAGAAACAATTAAATGACAAATATAAGGAAGGCACTTTACAAGCTTTAAAGATGCTCAATGCTAAAGGCAACTTTGTAGAGGGGACATACTTAAAAATAAAAGGTCTACATGTAACCCTCAAATCAGCAGTTTCATTAAAACATTTGAGATGTGATGCTTAATATCTAACCTTTTCATTGGTGGTGGTGTTGGTGGGGAGTGGGGATACCTCCATCTAAACTGAAAATTCAAAGTGAATATTCTTTGGTGCTTATCCTGCTAAGGGAGTCGAGTTCTGAAATTTTAGTTTTCCAAATCACTCCTTTCGGCTCCAGTTGCTGCAATGTTTAAGGGGCAAAAGGTCTGTGATTCTTTGTTGTCCTCGAGCCAACAATGAAAGACACAAAAATAACCAATTTTCAGTAAGGGACTTATTGCACTTGTCCTCATGGAATTGCCATTTTCTTACCATTCTGCCTAACCTTATTATAAAAGCAGTCATTTTTATTAAGTAGCTTTTACTTTTGACAATTGTTATTACAAGTTTATTCTTGGGTAGCGGTGTGGATGCTCTTTAGAGCACAAACGCCATATGCATTTGGTAACTGAATCCTGCCAACCAGTTGTAAACCAACTTGCCTAACTACAAGGTCCCCCCACTCTCCCCAACACACATACACACACACACACACACACACACACACAACTCAAATCCTAATAATGTGATAACTTAAAGAACATGTCAATTTAGAAAGTTGAAAAATGTTACAAAAAATAAAATATTTAGTTACAATTTCTTTGGCATCCATCCACTTATCTTGTGTACAAATACAAACACGGGGGGAACAATACCCTGTGTCATAATTGAAACCCTATTTGTTTCAATAGTAAATAAAAATCACAGTGTATGAAAACAATGATTTGATCATTCAACAGACAGTTATTGAAAGGGAATTTCATAATGAATACTCTGGAAAAAAAATAAAACGAAACACATGGAGTCCAGACTCACAGAAGTCACAGTCCAGGAGGGAGACAGATACGCAAACTAATACTGGCAAGCTTTTTGGGATTTAGGGATGACTATGACAAGGTCTCTCTTCTGAAAGAACTCCCAGTCTACTGACATGTGATTTTGATCTAATTTGATTTACTGTTTGAAACTTGGTGACTTTTCATGTAACTAACATCATAAAACACAATAACTTTGGTTATTTATTCCTCAAATAATTCCCCACTGAAAGACGGAGCTTAAAAGAAGTCCCTCTAAAACTCCCAACAATGCAGAAAATACTTCCTCTATTGAGAATGAGGAAATATCTGCTATTAAAAATACGACTAATTATTTGGCTTTGTTAGTTATGTATCTAGTCAAAGCTACTGAAAGACAGAAGTAAAAAAGGGTGGCAGATGTAGACAGAGCCCCTACTGTACTAGCAGAACAACAATGAGGTAATTGTGTCCTTCTGTTTCCAGAAGAACAGAAACCATTATAAGCAGAACATAAAATAAGTCTATGAGAAATTATATAAAAAATGGAATTAAAAATGGAAGCTTAAATAATCATAACTACTCTGAAAACATTATAAACTTAGTCTTGTTTTTATTGTGGTACTATTCAATTTCGTACTTGTAGGCAAAAAATTTGACTGATAACGTAGTCTGGTTTAAGGAGTAACAAAATGTTTCACAAGGATTCAAAAGGATTGCAGGTCAAAATTTCACCATTATAAACTATTCCTTTTGACTATATATTTATTTACCTATAGATTATCTACAGTTATTTTTAAAGTGAAAACTTTAAAAACCTGGATTGAAGTTATAAAATTCTACTTGTAGCTTTACCTATATAAGGACTTGGGATATTGAGAGCATTGTTCAATCTGTCTCCATTGCTTTTCTTTTATAAAAGCATAGAATTAATCTAAACAGCCTTAAATATTATTTTAGATTCTTCTGACCTGACATAATAATGACACCACATTTTTCCATACAGATATAGATGAATGATGATACTTTTTTTTGATGTAGGAGTATACAGTTACTCATATATATGGTGGCCCTTATCTCTGTATACTGTATACTGTGATTATGAATCTCTATGTGTCTCAACTAGATTTATATCTTCACATAGTGCCTTCCCACATGTACAACATAACTGGTCCTCAAGAAATGCTTGTTGAACTGGATTTGTTCAATGGAATTGTTGTGAACTTTATGATTCTTTGACAGAAACCACTAGATCAGTATGTTGTTGTTAATACAGCCAATGACATCTAACTTTCCTCATTGTATTTTATACTTCAAACATAACTACTCACTAACAGAATAAAAATAACCAGTTTTCCTTTCTCTATCTCTTTTGGCAAGGGAGTAGATGGGGTGGCTAAAATAGATGGTTCCCTAAAGAAACTTGGACTCCAAGAGGGGAAAAATCCAATTTATTTACATTATTCCCCTCTTTATACTTGCATAAAAACAAAAGAATGAGAAAACAATAATAATGGAGACATAATTCTATTCCAAATAATTAATATACAATTTCAGCGTAAATTCTTCCAAGTATTCCTAACTCAAATGTTCATTTCTAATACAATGTACATGATCCAACACATTTTTAAAGGGCTTTTAGAAGATGTGCTCATCTATCATCCTAATACATTTCCTTATGGATTTCTAGAGGTTACAGTGGAGAAAGCATGAGCATAAATGAGAAGTTGGCACTAACTGTATTACACACAAGAAAGAACATAATATTTGTCTCCCCTCAAAACACAGACACATGCACATAAAAATTAGCATCCCCTAAAATTACTAACTTGGCTATTTTCATGTTATTTGTTATTTTCACTGCAGTGGCTACCATACCATCAAAATTCTCATATTTTGAAATAACAGTGGTCAGACTGATACACATAATAATGCATGACATCTGAATATTTTTAGCATATACTAAAATATTTCTTAAACCCTCCTGTTTAACTATACATGTCAAATGATTAAATAATATACATGTTTTGATGTGATTCGTCCTGCTTAAAAAATGTAAAGATGGTTGATTTAAATTCAGAATATAACTTCATCAAAATTAAAAATGCCTGTGCTTCAAATGACACCATAAAGAAACAACCCACAGACTGGGAGAAAATACTGGCAAATCATATATCTCATAAGGAACATATATCCAGAGTATATAAAATACTCTTACAAGTCAAAAATAAGAAGATAAAGAACACAATTTAAAAATGGGCAAAGAATTTGAATAAACATTTCTTTAAAGAAGATATACAAATGGCCAATAAGAACATGAAAAGATGTTCCACATCTCTAGTAGTCATAGAAGTACAAATCAAAACCAAAATGAGATACCACTTCAAACATACTAGAATGGCTATAACCAAAAAGGCAGACAACAACAAGTGTTTTCAAGGATACGGAGAAATTAGAACCTTCAGACATTTTGGGTGGGAATGTAAAATGGTACAAACATTTTTGGAAAACCTGTTGGCAGCTATTTAAAATGTTAAACAGAGAGTTACTATATGATCCAGGAATTCCACTCCTAAATACATGACCAAGAGAAATGAAAACATATGCCCACACAAAGACTTGTACACAAATGTTTACAGCAGCATTATTCATAATAGCCTAAAAGTGGAAACAATCCAACATGCATCAACTGGTGAATGGATAAAAAGTTTGTGATATAGCCATACAATGGAACACTATTCAGCAATTAAAAAGAATGAAGCATCAATACATGCTATGACATGAATGAATCTTAAAAACATGCTTAGTGAAAGAAGCCAATCCCAAACAACCACATATTTTATTACTCTATTTATATGAAGGGTTCAAACCAAGCTATTCTGGAGACAGTGAATAGATTAGTGGTGAAACCCCAGGGCTGGGGTAGGAGTAATGGGGAGTGGTTGCTAATCAACAAACGGCTTAATTTGTGGTGGTGAAAATGTTCTAAAATTAGGGTATGGTGACAGTCGCACCACTTGGTAAATGTACTAAAAAAATTGATTTGTGCACTTTAATTTATGATATGGTATTTATATCTCAGTAACATTATTAAAAGATAATCTCTTTTATTCTACTGAATATTTTTCTTTATTGTCATTGATTACAGCTTTATTTTCAATGGTGAGGATTTGAAAAATTATTATTTTTTTTTAGTTTATTTGATTTTTTTTTGGGGGGGTGGTTTTCTAAATGGAATAGTAGAGACTACCATTGATACAGCCTTTGAAAACTTACCGTCCATGTGACTTGAACTGTGGTGGGCGTCAATACAATCGGAGTATGAAGACGGACAATGACATCTCCCAGTTCTTTCTGTACTTGTCTGTGGTCTACTCCTTGTGCTGGTGGGCTGATATCTGCAGGGATGTAACCATTCCGAATTAAAAAAAAATCAATTCCAATTCATTCTATACAAGCCAATATTACACCGCTAGAAATAATAACAAGAAAAAATAAAATCCTTTTATGACAAAAACATTTAAATATGTATATATATCACCATAGTAGGACATAATTTGAGAGATTATATCTACCTTAAGTAAAACACACACAGACATACATACACAAGAGTGTTTATAATCCCTCACCCCATTTAAATACATACACATCATTGTGGAAGATCTTATAAATACAAACATTCTTTTTTCAATAAAGAATAAAAGGTGTGTTATAAGACTTCTATAAAAACATCAGTTTCACATCAATGATGGTATTTTGCCATATTGAAGGATTTTCCCAAATAGCAAATGGATATATATCTGAAAAGTGCTGTTTAGGAATTTGTTTAGTCCCTTGTCCCAACTATTAGATCGTGTTTTTTAACCCTTTGACAATTTCAATTTGGGAAGGGAAAGTAATCAGGGGACATTGGGAAAGTGAATTATATCATTAAAGGTAAACAGAGGGAGGGAGAGAAGGGAATGGAACCCCTCAAATTCACAAAAATAGTTTTTATGGAAAAATTTAAAATTCTGATAAAATGCTCTAAAGTAATAAATTTTGAGCAGTATTCCAATATCTGACAAGAGGTAATGGAGTTGCTCTTGGGAATGGGGAGTGGGGGAGGGGGAGAGGAGAAAGATTGGCAGTGGTTAGAATCATGTATTCTCAGACATGTTTTCTTATGCCTCCTATTCACCATTTATGTAAATACTACTCTATTGCTCATACAATGGTTTATATTCAATGTACACATTAAGAAAAACTAATAAATTATAGACATCTAAGTCCATCAAATTGATATCAAACACTGAATTTCACACAGACTTAAATGAACTTCTTTAGCTGGTACATTTAAAGTTAAATCCAATTTTCTTCTCCAACGACTTTAAAGAAGGAAAGCAATTTAAAATGATTTATTTTCATAATCTTGTTTTCTCCTAATTTCTCAGGCCACAGTGCAAATTCTTGTAAAACTATTTGTAAGTACACTTCTTAGACCTAACTTAAGCTTGGTGCACTAACATAAATTGGACATAAGTAATTGGGAGCCATTATTTGGTGATTTTTCTCGTTTCACTTTTGGCCTTTCTTATCATAAACAGTTGAGTTCAGTTTTACTTGATTTAGTAAAAAAATAAAAATAAACAATAAACTTTTATGTGAATAGTATTAACTTTGGTGATATATCTATAGTTAACTATGAGTTAATGATAAAGTACAAATATCTGCTGCCTTACTGAAACAGATATTCAGATTCTGTGGTACTTAATACCTTTGGAAAACAAGAGCTCTTGAAGAAAAGTGTTCTTTGAAAAGAAGGAAGTGATTTTCAGAATGCAAAGATGCTGACAATGTTGTGTCAAAACCTGATCTGACATTTAGACACAAAACATGAGTTTTGCTATTAAATATCTGTTAAGAGAACATAACTCTTTTGCTCTATATGGTCTCTCAACTAGAACAAACCAGATCACAAACAACTTTTCATTAATCTTTCTCGAACTTTTTACACAGAAGTTATTTTATGAGTCAAGATTTAGTGACTGGCATAGTTATTGAATGATCATGAAGGTCTGCCAAATTTAATCACACCAGAAACCTCCATTCTGTTATCTCCCCTTCCATTGCAGCAGCACACAAAACTATTTTTATCTATGCAAGTATAAATGATCTAGGTACTATAATTTCTTGATGTGGAACTGTCCTTCTCTTCCATTTCAAGTTCAATAATTTAATTTACTCATTAAATTCAGAAACACTAAAAGCAATTTGATCCAGGTAAGGTAAAATAACCAGCTTCAGGTCTTCAAATTCCTTGTTGTGCTTTTTCTTTCTCCCTAGACAGGTTCTTTACCTAAAGGCCTTTTATCGTCATGGAAAATTAATCACATTACTGCTTAGAGAACAATAGCAAAGTGGCATTCCCCCCTCCCTCAACTGTCATCATGTCAGCAACGTTACAAAGTCACATGGTGACTTTATTTCACTTATTCCTTTAAGGCACCCTTCTCTGCTATAATAGCATGCTAGTTACTATCGCTGAACTACACTGTAATTATAATAATATTTTATGGCTGTATGGTGCTTTTCATAGAATAAAAATACTGCTTTGAATCATTTCTTTTTCAAAGCCTTTAACAAATAAGAAATAATTAACCCTTTCTCAAGAACCTGTAGGAAATAGGTTGTAATAAATAATAAAGTCACCATTTCTATTTTATTAATTTAATTCCCTTTGCCTAGTAGTAGGAAGAGAAAGCATAACATAGCATCATACATTGACCTCCAGACTCCTGTGCCTTCACAGCTTGCAGACGCAGAGTACTAAAGAAGACATGAGGCAATCTTCTATTTGATCATACATTTTAATACTCTGAGTTTATTTTATTTTATTTTATTAGCCAAATGAATCACAAGCCTCTAGAGGATAATTTGATTTGCTGCTTTAAACATATGATTTACTGAAATACACTCTAACAGTGTTTATCAAACTTGAGCATTAGCATCACTTGAAGGACATGTTAAAACAGAACCCCCGGGGTCTGCCTTTCTAACATGGTCCCAGGAGGTGCAGAAACTTCTTTCCCAGGGACCACAGTTTGAGAACCACTCATTATAAGAAAAAAATTCTGGAACAATAGGAATTAATTTTAATATCACCATCTGGACATTTTAGTCATTAAAGATCACTTTTTGCTATTGCATAATTAATTGCCAAGAAATGGAAACATTTTTCCTTACTTTGAAATATAGTGAAATCCTAACTTTATGGATTCGCTCTTACTATGTAAATATATCCAATTATTGTGCTTATTTTTTTTTTACTAAACACACCTTGAAAGCTCCAGAAAGAGGACACTCCTTATCAAGGTGAGCAGCAAGCTTCCTTCTCCTTCACTGGATCACATCTAATAAATAATTATAAAAAGCAACCCAGACACATTTACCTTTTATCAGGCAACCCCCTTGTTCTTAAAGATGTTTAATTCCTCCTTCTAGAGCCAGTCATGTTGACTACTGTCGAAATTACCTTGTGTGCGCACAGGATCTGACATTGGGCTGGGGTCACTGAGACCTTGGGGGTTGATAGTTCTGACCATGAATAAGTAGATTGTATTGGGTCGCAGTCCTCTTACAGTATAGAGGGTGGTCTTTACATGGTTTGCCACCGTCTGCCAGCTATTACTCACCGATTGGCTGAAACATGAACAGAAATTTCATTTAAAGAACAGGCATAAAGGCATTGGAAATGGAGTTGGGTATCAATGACAAAGGTTAATGGCTGAAAAATTAAACACACACACATACACAACAGTTGAAGTGTTCAGCCCAGTAAATGAGACATTTGGATGATTTCAGTTTATTCAACCACAAAGCCGAGCCCACCTAACGAAAGTGCCATGCACAACAAAATTAAACTCAGCCCAGGAGATATGGCAGCCCTTTGCTAATGCACAGCAGCCCACTAAATGAATACCTGTAAAAGGAACAGAGGCCAAGATCACAACAACAAGTTTTTAAAATAAATATGGTCCTCATAAATGTATATATATATACCTTGAAAAGAATTAACCTGTAGAAAGAATAAATGGACTACAGAGTAAATTATGCCAATACATTTTCCTGTTACAAGGTGTGTTTTCTTTTGCATCAATTCCACATGCAATATTATAATACAGCCTTCTAAAACTACATATCTGTAAAAGAAGAAAGGAAGCATGTAATGAATATTTTCCCTCGGTCACATTTTTAATAAAATTGTACATTACACAGTATTGTGATTTCTCATTTCAGAATAGTGAACTATCTCTAAATCTGAGTGTGTGGAAACTTCTACAGCCAGCCACAGATGGGATTCCATTTTAGAGCATTTTGTCTTAGGTCAGAAGCTACTTTTGCTCAGAATGAGGAGAAAATGTGATTTTCAAGGCTGTCCATTTATTTTTCAGAAGTCCTTATGCATCAAAGCATGAAAACGATAGAAAAACACTATTTTGAAATTCAAAAACTATGCATCTATCATCACCTTAAAAACAGATTTAAGAAGCCTAAAATGAAAGTGATCATTTGTTCTAATGTATAAAAAGGACAACTGTGTTCATTCAACCATTATAATATCAACTAGAAGCACATTGAAACCGGATATGAAGCCATATTTCCCCATTTGTATAAGTATTTTATCAAATTCACACAAAACAATTTTATAATCATATTTGCTAAATTATAGTCTCTATCCACAAATTGATGACAATTACTTCAAATAACACATGGAAACATCTTTTCCTTATAACAAACAGAAGCACATGAAATCAATTTCTTAACTGCGGCTTTTAATTTTCTCTGTGGCATACACAACAGATGTATTCAAATATACAGCATAAAAAAATTGGAATTATTTTAAGTTCTGCTCTAAATAAGAACAAAGATTCCAGTGTCCTATACCTCCATAAACTTTGCATAACATAAAAAGTGCCTGGGTCTAATTAAATTATTTTCTGCCCAGTTCTAAAGCCAAATTCTCCTCCTAAATCCCTACAATGATAAGGGTAAAGAAAGGAGCTAAGAGATTGAGTTACAAATTAGGTCATTATTTATACATGAATTTATAAATGAAGATAACAGCAATGTTTATTATTGAAAAAAGTCAATTATAAAAGACAAATTCTTAAAATGTATTAATTGAACATGTCCATGAAATAAAACAGTAGGATAGTTCATGTGAGAGTTTAAGACTTAGGAGCTAAAGCAAAAACACAAAGGCGAAAAAAGGAATTGTCTCATACCTGAAAGCCTCAATGATATAGGCACTTGCTGGAAGGATTCCAGGGGTACCTGGTTGCCAGGACAAAGTGACACTGTTCTTAGTAACATCGGTGACCTGTGGTTTGGATGGTGGTCCTGGCAGATCATTCAAATCATAATTTTTACTGATTGTTGCTCCAGATTCTAAAGGGGACAAACAGAAACAATTAAGTTTACTGCTGGTTTCATAAGTAGGCAATGATGCTTAAATGAAGGTTAAACAGTCTGCCAGAGGAATTGACTTAAATAGGAGCAATTCAACTTCATGTTCAGTAAGGAGTATGTAAGTAATTATTTGCTTCTTCTGTAAGTGAATAAACATTGCCTCTACTTTCAGATATGATTGCTAGAATACTTGCACTTTAGGTAGAGAAAAATGAAGTAACAAGGTTCCAAGGACAAATGTATCAAAATTGTATATATGCAATGTTATGTGCCAAATGATGCAAGAAGTCAAAAGTGGTGTGAGTCTTAGATTTTGTATTCAAAGGATTTAAATTCTTGATCTCTGTTTAATTGTTATTCATTAATGAGCTAACCACTGAAATGGGCTCAAGATTTCTGCTGCTAAGATAATTCACACCCAAAAAAAACAGACCTGTCACATCCAGCACCGCGCTCCAGGAAGTCTCCCCACTTGAACTTGTAGCCACGCAAGTATAAGTGCCAGTATCAGAAATCTATAGTGCATGAAAGGAGCAGGAAGAGATTGTTTTACTCATTCTGGGGAATAATTACTTAATTTCAACCAGACAATATTTAATTACTTAAAATTTGATGTATCATTTGCCTTTCTCAATTGTACAATAGAAACTATCATAGATATATAGAGACAATACTAAAAGACTCATGTAATGCTATTTTCTTCATAACAGAGATTCAAATGTTATTTTTAATATTATATTTCTACAACTAATGTTATTTCCCCAGGAAAATATTGTCTCTCTTTTTTGCCTCCACAATAATAGTCTTATTCAACTCCATTTTATGTTGGGGCTTTACTGTTTCAAAGTTAGATATAGACAAACTCAAAGCAGAAATTATTCAGAATCCTACAAATGTTCAGTGAAATGGTAAAGCTGTGTTTTCTGTCTCAAATAAACAATATTTTAATGGATAAAACATAACCAGGAGGAAATACGCAATGAGATAATAGGTGGTCAACCTTTCATTTCTTTTGAAAGACATGGATAAAAGTAAAGAAAGAAACATTTACCAAAAAAAGGAAATAAAATATTTCCCTTTGAAAAGATCAGTACTCACTGATATATAAATTACAGTAGGGTAAACAAAGTTTTATTAAAAATCAGGTCAATTTGGCAGCATAAGACATTCCATGGTGCTATTCTCCCACAGAATCTTTGAGTAACAAGCCATCTTCCTCAAAATTCCAGGAAAGAGTTAGAGGGTTGTAGTAACTGCATGATTGCTGAATGAAGAAAAAGCAGCTTTAAAAGTGATAGGAGAGGCTTGTGGCAGCCTTCCTGGTACATCCCCAGCCCTTCCCTGCTGCAGTGTGGAGCCAGCCTGCACTCTCACTGTGGATCCCAAGCTCTGTTCTGGAGGGAGTGGAATAACCCCTGTGTGCATAGTGGGTGTTTGTATAAAGGAGTAAATTAAGTGACAGAGGAGAAGAATGAACTAGGAAACTTGTCTCTGGCTTACCCACCCAGAACTTGTCTACAGACAGAAGCAGCTCGCAAAAGGCTAAATCAGTGTAAGAAACAACTTAGTCAAAGTGGCCTGGGGCAAAGAACTACTTTCTTTAAGTCATAAAACAGTACACCTATAAGAAGAGAAAGTCTATTTCCTAGGAGTAAAGAGGACATTTAAGGTTCTCTAAATGGAGGTAAGCATGAGCCCACAAAAATCTGAGGCTCAGAAAAGACTAAGAAGACTAAGAAGACCCTGAACTTCACATTTGTCTTGGGCTGATCTAGTTGACAGGAGGGCAAAATTCTGAAGGACAGCACAAATCAAAGCAGAGCCAATTTGCAAAGACTGTGAAGGGTATTTTTGTGTTGGCTTGTTTTTGTTAGCTTCTGGGTCTCAAGGAAATCTCTGTCACACCACTAACTGAATAAAAACTCAAAGAACAGACAGCTCAGGGACTATATCCCAGAATTAATACTTTAAAATTTAAAAATCTACAGTGTACAACAAAAGATTACAAGACAAACAAAAATCAGGAAATTATGGCCCATCCAAGAAACAGGATATAAGTTCAGAAGTCATCATCAAAGAAGACTAGAGTTTGGACATACAAGACAAAGACATATGTGTATGTGTGTGTGTGTGTGTATGTGTGTGTAGTGTGTATAGATATATATATATATATTCCTCAGTATGCTCAAGAAGCTAAAGGGAAATACAGAGGAAAATGCTAACAGGCTAATGGATATCAGGAAAATAATGAAGGAACAATATGAAATCTCAACAAAGAGACAGAAATTATAAAAATGGATTAAAAAGAAATACAGGAGATGAAGACCACAATAACTGCAATGAAAAGTTCCCTAGAGAGTTTCAACAGCAGATTAGCACTATCAGAAGATAGGATCAGTAAACTCAAAGATAAGAAAATTGAAATGTTTCAGACTGAGAAGCAGGGGAAAAAAGGAGTTACAAAAAGAGAACAAAGCCTAAGAAATTAGTAGGACAACATTAAGCAGACAAACATATGTACTATGAGACAAACAGAAGCAGAAAGAAGAGAGAAAGAGGCACAGAATGAAATAATGGCAGGAAACTTCACAAATTTAATGAAAAGCATTATAAATGCACACATTCAGGAAGTTCAACAAAACCCAAACAGGATAAACTTGAAGAGAACCATGCCAGACATATAGTAGTCAAACCGTCAAATGCCAAGGAAAAGGAGAGAGTTTTGAAAGCTGCAAGACAAAATGAATGTGCTATGTACAAGAGTCCCAGTAAAATTAAGTGCCAATTTCTCATCAGAAAGCAGGGAGACAGAAGGCAATGGGATGAAACAAAGTGCTAAGAGAAAATTTATATCCAAAAATTATTAACCAAATATATTAACCAAAATTTTATATCCAGCAAGACTGTCATTAAAAAATGAGGGAAGAGATTAAGACATTCCCAGATAAATAAAAGCAAAGGGTGACTTTCAGGGAAGTTGGCAGAGTGGGAAGCTCCAGGACTCAGTCCCTCCACCAAAACAACTATTAAAGAGGCAGAAACTGTTTGAAACTCCAAAGGCCAGAATAACACTGTACAGCATCCAGGAAAGAGTGAGAGGAACAGGCTGGTAAATAATGGTAAAGAACACTAAATTTCTCTCCATGCACGACAGCTAATGGTGCCCATCCCTCACTCTTATGACAGGCTGCCTTGGGGTCCAGTACCTGGTTAGTTTGTTGATGAAAGAAAAGGATATAAAAATTCTCTTCCCCAAGAATAGGGTTGATCATGGGCTATCACTGATCACAGCTTTTAATTAGCAAATTTGGATAGCTGGTGGTCCAGCTCTGAGGGCACTTACTATTTCAGTCTACCCTGGACAAAGGCAGTGGCAGCCATTGTTTCAATCTTCCCTGCACAGGGACAGAGGAGGAGGAGCTTTAAAAGATGTAGCACTTCCTCAGGGCTGTGGGGGACAGTTAGCTGAAGGGCTGCGTTTGCTGGGCAGGCCAGGAGAGTTTGGTTTAGGAGAGCTGCCAGAAGTTTTTCATGCCCTCCTGATCTTCTCCCCTGGGAACTTTGGAGCTGGTATGCACCCCGCTTCAAGAGTCCGTACTTCTGTTTTGGCTGGAAAAGACTGACTTTTGAAAGTCCTCTCCAGTGTGTCCCTCCTCCCTGAATTTGCTACCCAGGCAAAAGCAGCTTGAAACAATGAAAGGAGTATAAAAAGCTATGCAGGTGGAAAGTCAGGGACTAAGATCTGCCGCCTGCCACAGCCTGGAGAGGGAGCTCTGTTTCCTAAGAAACAGAGGGGACAACCAAACTCCTGTGGATAGGGGAACTCCAAAACAACTAATAACCAAAAACTAAGACAAGGAGGCCCAGAAAGACAGGGAAAACTCGGCACACTTCATTTGCTTTGGGCAGACCTTCCTGATAGGAGGACTGAAGCACAATAAAATCCCTGTCTTATTACCAGTTGGTTACAAAGCCAAGAGACAGACATCTCAGGGAATAAATCCCAGAATTAACACTTTGAAATATTAAAATGTAAAGTATGCAACAAGGGTACAAGACAAAGAAACAGGAAATAATGGACCATCCAAAGGAAGAGGATAAAAATACAGGAAAAAAACAATGTAGAAGACAAGAATGTGGGCATACTGAACAAAGCATTTAAAAATGATCTTTAAAATGCTCAAGGAGATGAAGGAAAGTACAGAGAAAGAACTAATAGATATCAGGAAAACAATGAATGGGCAATAGGAGAGTCTAAGTAAAGAGAAAGAAATTTTAAAAATGAGTAAAACAGAACTACTGGAGTTGAAGACCACAATAACTGAAATGAAAAATGCCCGGGGTGGGGGGTGGTTAACAGCAGATTGGCACTGGCTGAAGAAAGAATCAGTGAACAGGAAGAGAAGACACTTGACTTGAAATTAGTCAGGCTTAGGAGCAGAAAGAGAAAAGAAATATTAAAAGGGAAAATAGCCTAAGACAGCTATGGGATAACATCAAGCACACCAATATATGCATTATGGGAGTTTCAGCAGGAGAAGAAAGAGAGAAAGGGGCAGAAGGAATAGTCAAAGAAACAATGACAGAGATGTGTCATTACTTAGCAAAAGACATGATTATGCACATCCAAGAAGCTCAGAGAACATCAGACAGGTTAAACATGAAGAAGATATCAATTACACTATCAAATGCAAAGGACAAGGAGAAAGTTCTAAAAGCTGCAAGAGAAAAAGCAATGTGTTACATACAAGGGAGTCCCAATTAGAGCGATTGTCAAATCTCATCAGAAAGCATGGAGGCAAAAAGGCAGTGGGTTGAAATACTGAAAGTGCAGAAAGAAAACAACTGATAGCCAGGAATTTTATATCTAGTGAAACTCTCTTTTAAAAATGAAGGACAGACTTATGTAAAATTCTGGTATGAAAGTCTCATCTCTCTGAACATGCTATTTACAAAATGTTTATGCACACTTTGTAATCCTATGTTCTTATCTGAGAATGTGAAGGTATGACAGACTTAAACAGTCTTGCTGAGTGCCAAGAATAATATGGAAAAGGAAGGTAGCTGATGACTGAATATACAGGGCTTTAATATTAAGACAGTGAAAAATCTAGAAAGACCACACTGTTTCTTGATCATCAATTTCTTATGCAGTCCAAATCTAAGCTTAGAAGAAAGGTTTCGCATTAAGCACCTTTAACCTACACAGATAAGCCGCAGGTCGCTCTTGCCAAGAGAAGAGTGCTTGAGTTACAGCAGGCATTAGTTTCAAGAATTCACTCTTCCTGTAAACTTCCAGATATCAAAATATATTTTAATACATAAATGTGTTTTCTGAGATGACACTGCTTCTATTTCTATAACCTTTTTGCATGGACTATCTAATCAGTCCGACTAATGTATCCCTAAATGTGGTTACTGAAAACAGAATAGCTGTCTCATGACAATTCAGTACATGAGGGAAAAAATTAAATTTTGAATAGAGTGTATAGCCTCCCAGACATTAGTTTCTTTCTCCACATTAATCAATGACTTAACCTAAATTGTAACTGTTTATAAAGGGTTAATTGTCCTGCATCAAACTTGTACTAACTAATTCCATCCACCTGAGGAGGAGAATATGGAGCAGGTAGAGGATGGGCACTACTTCATATGTCTGTGAATCAGTAAAGATTGAATGAGTGCCCCACATCGAGTCTGTAATTTTGAAATACAATAAAAATTTTCTTGTTGAGGTAAAACAATAAATAATTCCATTAACTGGAAGATCACAGAATGTCTATCATATTTTACAGAACAGATAGTTTTACTGTGGTTTGGATAGGTAAAAATTATATGGTTTGGTAACTGAATTTAAGTTCAAGGAAAACAATCTGCAGATAAATCTATGCCCCAGCTTAGTTTTCATTTGGGTAAGGAAGATCTGAAATATCCCCAAATCAGTATTATTACCAATTAAAAGTCCTCTAATAAAAGAGCTATTGGGAAATTATTGTGTGTGGTGGTGGAAAAGAAAAGCTCCCTCAGTTTGGGGGAGGGGATAACTTTTAAAATACTTAAATTGTTAACTTGGTGCAGTTAAGAATTAAACTTGTCAATTTTAATGTTGCTGCATCTGAAATAAAATTATGTGATGTTTCGGTAAAAAAAAAAAAAATGAGGGAGAGATTAAGGCATTCTCAGATAAACAAAAATTGACAGAGTTAATCACCACTAAAACTGCCCTACAAGCCATTCTAAAGGGAGTTCCTCAGACTGAAAGGAAGGACAGTGCATCAAAGCAACGTAAAGAAATAAGACCTGTCATAATGGTAACCATTTGGGTAATTATAAATGCCAGTATTATTGCATTGTATTGTTTGGTATGTAACTCCATTGCTTACTTCCTACATGTGCTAAAATACAAATGCATAAGGAGTACTGATAAATCTATGTTTTTGGAAATACAATGTACAAAGCTATAAGTGGTAACAAGTACAAAAAATGATGGAGTGGGGGGACACAGGGTTATGGGAGAAATATATGTGCATATTATTGAAGTTAAGTTGGTATCAAACCACATATGAGTCTTATATATTTAGGATATTAAATTCTAACCCCATGGTAACCACAAGGAAAATATATCCAGATAGAAATGTGAAGGCACTGAATATATACAACAGAAAAAAGCAAATAAATATAAAAGTAGGTATTAATGCAAGTGAGGGACAAAAAAGGTATAAGCCTTTCAAGGTTAAAACAGCAAAATGGCAGAAATCCTGAATTAGTAGTACTGACTTTCTGTGTAAATGGATTAAATTCTCCAGTCAAAAGACAGAGATTGGCAGAATGGATAAAAAGGCATGACAGAATTATATACTGCCTGCATGAGACACACCTGAAATTCAAAGATGCTAGTAGATTGAGGGTGAAAGGATGGAAAAATTATATACCATGCAAGTAGTAACCAAAAGAGAGCTGGGGTAGCTATACCAATATCAGATAAAATAGACTTTAAGTAAAAAATATTTACAAGGGACAATGATAGTCATTATATACTAATAAAGGTGACAATTCAACAGGAAGATGCGACGATTATAAATATATATATGCACTTATCTGCAGAGACCAAAATATATGAAGCAAATACTGACAAATTTAAAGGGAGAAATAGATGGTTCTACATTAACATTAGGAGACTTTAACACACCACTCTCACTAATGGATAGAACATCTAGTCAGAAGATCAACAAGGATGTATACGACTTGGATGACACACTAAACTCACTAGACCTAACAGACATATAGAACACTGTACCCAACAAAAAATAGAATGCACATTTGTGTTGAGTGCACATGGATCATTCTCCAGGATAAACCATACATTGGTACAAAAAATAAGCCTCAATAAATTAAAAAAAAAATTATTTTCTCTGGTCAAAATGAAATGAAGCTAGAAATCAATAACAGAGGGAGAAACGGAAAATTCACAAATATGTGGAAATTAAACAACACACTCTTAAACAACCAATGTGTTAAAGAGGAAATCAGAAGTGAAATTAGGAAATATCTTGAGGAGAATGAAAATGAAAATACAACATACCAAAACTTATGGGATGAAGTGAAGGAAGTGCTGAGAAAGGGAAATTTACATCACTAAATGTTAACTTTAAAAATGAAGAAAAACTTCAACCCAGTGACCTAAGCTCAAAACCGGAAGAACTAGAAAAAGAAGAGCAAACTGACCCATTGGCAAGCAAAATTAAGGAAATAACAAAGATTAGAGCAGATATTTCTTTAAAAAAACAGAGCAAGGATATGAATAATGAAAATCAAAAATGAAAAGGGGGACATTAATACCACCCCGCTGAAATAAAAAGGACTATAAGAGGATAATATAAACAACTGTAAGCCAATAAATTAGATAACCTAGATGAAATGGACAAATTCCTAGAAACACACAAAGTACCCACAATGACTCAAGAAGAAATAGAAAATCTCAACAAAGCAATTCCTTGTAAATAGAGTGAATCAGTAATCAAAAACCTCCCATAAAACATTCAAAGAAGACAACTCCAATTCCTCATAAAATATTCCAAAAAATTGAAGAGGAGGGAATGAACACTCCTTAAATCATTCTGTGAAGCCAATGACACCCCATACCAAAGCCAGATACAGATATCACAAGTAAATGACAGACCAATATCTCTTATGAATATAGAAGCAAATATCCTTTATAAAATACTAGCAAACCAAATCCAGCAGCCTATTAAAAGAATTATACACCATGACCAAGTTGGATTTATCCCTGGTGTTGTAGTTTGAAGCTGTTATGTACCCCAGAAAAGGTTACATTATTTTAATCCATTCCTGTGGATGTAGACCAATTATAGGTGGGACCTTCTGATTAGGTTATTTCAATTAGATGTGACCCACCTCATTCACGGTGGGCCTTAATCCTCTTACTGGAGTCCTTTATAAGAGGGTAAAACACATACAGAAGCTAAGAGATGAAATTAGGAGAAGCTCACAGAAAAAGCCCCAGAGAAGCTGAGAGGAAGCCACAGAAGCCTGAAGCTGGAAGCAACGACACCCAGGAAAGAAGGACCAGCAGACATCACCATGTGCCTTGCTATCTGACAAAGGATCCAAAGCTCACTGGTAGCCAGTCTTCAGAAAAGGTACTGACCTATTGATACCTTAATTTGGACATTTTTCATGGCCTAAGGACTGTAAGCTTGTAAGTTATTAAATCCCCACCATAAAAGCCAATCCATTTCTGGTATATTGCATTCTGGCAGCTTTACCAAACCAAAACACCTGGTATGCAAGGTTTGTTCACAAGAAAATCAATTGACGTAATAGACCACATTAACAGAATGAGGGGAAAAAACACATGAACATCTCAATTGATGTAGAAAATGCATTTGAGAAAACACAGCATCCTTCTTTGATAATAACACTTAGACAACTAAGAATACAAGGAAACTTCCTCAATATGAGAAAGGAATATATGAAAAGCCCCCAGGTAACATCCTTCTTAATGGCCAAAGACTGAAAGCATTCCCTCTAAGATTAGGAACAAGACAAGGATGCCCACTGTCATCACTGCTATTCAACATTTTACTGGAAATTCTTGCCAGAGCAATTAGGCAGAAAAAAGAAAAAACAAAAAAAAAAAAACAAAAAAACAAAGGCATCCAAATTGGAAAGGAAGGAGTAAAATATCCCTTATTTGCAGATAACATGATCCGGTATAAAGAAAATCCTGAAAAATCTACAATATAGTTTCAAAAGCTAATAAATGAACTCAGCAAAGTGGCAGGGTACAAGATCAACACACAAAAATCAGTAGTGTTTCTACACACAATCAATGAGCTATTGGAACAAGAAATCAAGATTGTAGAAACTCTATCTGCAATAGCAACTAAAAGAATATTTAGAAATATAACTAACAAAGCATATATAGGAATTTTACACAGAAAACTACAAAACACTGCTAAAAGAAATCAAAGAAGACCTACATAAATGGAAGGACACTTCATGTTCATGGATTGGAAGACTAAATATCATTAAGTTATCAATACTACTCAAAACAATTTATAGATTCAATGAAATCCCAAAGTCCAACATTCTCTGCACATGCAGACAAGCTAATCATCAATTTTATATGGAAGGGTAAGAGACTCCAAATAGCTAGCACATTCTCGGAAAAGAAGAATGAAGGACTCATTTCCTGATCTAAAAACTTTTTACAAAGGCACAGTAATCAAAACAGCATGGTACTGGCACAAGAACAGACATACATACCAATGGAATTGCATTGAGAGCTCAAAAATCAACCCCCACATTTACAGCCAACTGATTTTTGACAAGGTGGCAAAGACCACTCAAAGGGAAGAATAGTCTCTTCAACAAATAGTGCTGGGAAAACTGTATCTCCAAAAAAAAGGACCCTTACCTCACACCATATACAAAAATCAACTCAAAAGGAATTAAAGACCTTAATATAAGAGGTACATTTATCAAACTTCTAGAAGAAAATGCAGGAAAACATCTTCAGGACCTTGTATTAGGCAACAGTTTCTCAGACTTTACACTCAAAGCACAAGAGATAAACAAAAAAAAAATAGATGAATGGATGGGACCTCCTCAAAATAAAAAAAAATTAAGATAAAAAATTTTGTTCCTCAGAGTTTATTATGAAAGTAAAATGACAACCTACACAATGGGAGAAAACATTTGGAAACCACTTATCAAATAAAGGATTAATAGCTAGAAAATATAAAGAAATCCTTCACCTAAACAACAAAAAAGACAACCCGATTTAAAAATGGGCAGAAGACTTGAACAGCCACCTCTCCAAGCAACATATAAAAATGGCTAGAAAGCATACGAAAAGGTACTAATATCTTTAGCCATTAGGGATATGCAAATTAAAACCACAAAGAGATGTATTTTATACATATTGGACTAGCTGTTACTGAAAATAAATGGAAAATAACAAGTGTTGGAGAAGATGTGGAGAAATAAGAACACTCCTTCATTGTTGGTGGCAATGTAAAATGGTACAGCCATTGGTGAAGATAGTTTCACAGTTCCTTAGAAAGCTAAGTATAGAACTGCCACGTAACCTGGCCATCCCACTTCTAGGGATAAACCCAGAAGAATTGAAAGCAGGGACTTGAACAGATATTTGCACACCCCTGTTCACAGCAGCTTAATTCACAATTGCCAAAAAATAGAAACAACCCAAGTGAACATCAAACAATGAATGGATAAATAAAATGTGGCATATACATACAATGGAATATTATTCAGTTTTAAAAAATGAATGAAGTCCCAATACATGTGACAACATGGATAAATCTGAAGACAAAATGTTGAGTGAAATAGCCAGACACAAAAGGACAAATATTGTATGATCTCACTGATTTGAAATAATTAGAATAAGCAAATTAATAGAATCAGAATCTATAATATATGTTACCATGGAATGGAATGGGGATAGGGAATGGGAAGTTAAGGCTTAAGATGTACATGGTTCCTATTTGGAATGTTGGAAATGTTTTAATAATGGATGGTGGTGATGGTAGCACAACACTGTGAACACAATTAACAGCAATGAAATATATATCTGAATATGATTAAAGGAGAAATGTTAGATTGAATATATGATAACAATAAAAAATTTTTAAGAATCCATGGAATGGCACTACATAAACAATGAACCCTAAGATAAACCATAGACTTTATTTAATAGTATAATTATAAAAATGTTTTCATCAAATGTAACAAATGTTCTACACCAATGCAACAATGCAAGTTGTTGGTGGGTTGGTGCATGGGAAATCTTGTATTTTATACATGATTATTCTGCAAACTTACAACTTCTCTAATAAAGAAAACCAAAAAAAAAAAAAAAAAAAGGAAAAGGAAGCTTGAACCCAGAAAGCTATAGTTCTTGGGGTCATATCCATTAATAAATTTTAGCAGCACCTTAAAAAAAAAAAAAAAAAAACGAGTTCATCGCCATTAGACATTACAAGCAATTCTAAAGGGATTTCTTCAGACTGAAAGGAAAAGTAACAATAGTGGACTGAAGTAGCATAAAAATATAAAGACCTCCAGTAAAGATCACCACATAGGTAATTAGAAATGCCAGTACTACTGTATTGTATTTTTTGGAATTAATTCTACTTATTATAGGTTCTAAAATGCAAATACATAAGAAGTTATGATAGAGCTACAGTTTGGGATATAATGTATAAGGATATAGCTTGCAACAAGTTCAACAAAAGGCAGAGGGATGGACAGGTATAAGAGTGTATATTATGCTATTGAAATCAAGTTGGTATCAAATCAAACATGGTTTTTATTTAGGATGTTAAATTTTAGCCTCATGATAACCACAAAAATATATATAAAAATAAATACAGAAGAAATCTTTAAAAGTCTACAACAAAGCTACTAGAACCAACAAAATAATTCAGCAAAGTGGTTGGATACAAGATAAACAGCAAAACATAAGTCATGTTTCTACACATTAGTAATGAACAACCTGAACAGAAAATTGAGAAAAAAAAATACACAGACAATAGCAAGTAAAAAATCAAATATCTAGGAATTAATTTAATGAAGATGTAAAGGACTTATAACAGAAAACTATAAAAATTACCAAAAGTAGTCAAAGAAGACCTGCATTAATGGAAAGACATTCCATTTTCATGGATTGAAAGACGACGTATTGTTAAAATGTCAGTTCTATACAAAAAAATTTACAGTTCCACAACAATTTACAATTCCAAACAAAATTCCAACAGCCTTCTTTGGAGAAATGGAAAAGCCAATCATAAAATTTATGTGAAAGGTTTAGTTGCCCCACATAGCCAAATTCATTTTGAAAAATAAGAATGAAGTTGGAGGAATCACACTTCCCAATTTTCAAAATTAGTACAAAAGCTACAGATGTCAAAACAGTATAGAACTGGCACAATGACAGGCATACAGACCAATGGAATCAGATTGAGAGTTTGGAAACAGACCCTCACATCAATGGCCAATTCCATAGGGTACCAAGTACATTCAATTGGGAAAGGATAATCTTTGCAAAAAATGGGGCTGAAAAATTGGATATCCCTAGTCCAAAGAAGGAAGAATGACCCCAACCTTACACTATCTACAAAAGTTTATTCAAGATGGATTAAAGACCTTAGTACAAGCACCAAGATTACAGAACTCCTAGAAGAAAATATAGGGAAGCATCTTCAGGACCTGTGTTAGGCCATGCTTTCTCTGTCTTTACAGCAAAAGCACAAGCAACAAAAGAAGGCATGGTTAAATGGGACTTCATCCAAATTAAAAACTTCTGTGCATCATAGGAGTTCACGATGAAAGGAGAATGACAAACTAAACAATAGGAGAGAATATTTGGAATCCACAAATGTGATAAGGGTTTAATATGCAAAATATGTAAAGAAATCCTACAATGTAACAACAAAAAGACAAACAACCCAATTAACAGTGGGCAAAAGACTTGAACAGATATTTCTCCAAAGAAGTTATACAAAAGGCAAAAAAAAAAAAAAACATGTAAGAAGATGCTCAACATCATTAGCCATAAGGGAAATGCTAACCATAACCACAATGAGCTATCATTTCATGCACACCAGGAGCGACAGTATAAAAATGAAAACAGAAAATAATTGTATTGGAAAGGATATGGAAGGATATGGAGAAACAGGAACACTTGTTCATTGTTGCTGAGAATGCTAAGTGGCACAGTCACTGTGGAAAACAATCCAGCAGTTTTCCTCAGACGTTAAGTATGGAATTACCACATAACCTGGCAATCCCACTCCTAGGGATATAGCCCAAAGAACTGACGGCACAAACTTGAGTGAATATTTGCACATCGATATTCATAGTGGCATTATTCACAATAGCAAAAAGATGGAAGCAACCCACATGTCCAAAATAGGTGAATAGACAAAACAAAATGTGTTATGTACATAGAATGGAATATTATTCTGCCATGCAAAGAAATGAAGTTTCGATACTCTCAATAACTTGGATGAACCTAGAAGACATCATGTTGAGTGAAATAAACAAGACACAAAAGGACACATACTGTATGATCTCACTGTTATGAAATAATTAGAATAAGCAAATTCACAGAATCACAAATAGAATTCATGTTTACCAGGGCTGGGGTGGGGATAGGGAATCAGGAGTTAATCTTAATTGGGACAGAATTTCTCTTTGAGGTGATGAAAAGTTTTGATAATGAATGGTGGTGATGGTAGTAGAACATTGTGACTCTGCTTAACACCACTGAATTATATATTTGACTATGGTTAAAAGGGGAAATTTTAGGTTGTATATATGTTACTAGAATAAAAAATTTTTAACAAAACAAAAAACATAGGAATATACAACACAGTTAACTATAATGTAAACTATAGACTATAGTTAATAGTACAATTATAATAATATTCTCTCATGAGTTGTAACAGATGTACCACACTAATACACAGTGTTAATAACAGGGGATATGTGGTAACTCTGTATTTTCTGTATAATTTTTCTTTAAACCTACAATTTCTCTAATAAAAAAATTATTAAAATATTAAAAAATAAAACAAACCATGTCCTTGGAATCATTGAAATTTAGAGCTCAAAGGGACCACAGAGACAAACTAATATATGACTCTTTTATTACACATACTAAAAATTGTAGTATCTATTATTACTTAAAAGTATTTGTTAATCATTGAAGAGTGGCAAAAGCTTTTTACAAAGAAATAGTTGGTACTGTAATCAAGAGTTCTCTCTTACAAATGGGAAAGACAGAATTTTCAGTTCATATATCTTGACAAAAGCCCCAAGAACAATGAAAGATGTAACTCAAAAGTCCACATTGTGGTTGAACCCTGTGGGCTTAGACTGCAAACAACTTACCTTTACATTAGTTTAGGGGTGAAGGAAAAACCAAGAAGAGACGCTGATTACCAAACAGAATAAGGCCAGTCAAAAGATGTAGAATTAAAATTGTCATGAACATGAGTCTAATTCTTGATGAAATATGGAGTTCATGGCTCATTTTATGTGCTGAGTTTAAACTGTAAGTTTAAGCCTCAACAACTGATTCTCAAGTAAATCACTAGTACTTGGATGTTACTGCTGCTGTGCCATTTTAATTTATTTTAAATATCATTATGTATTTTAACTTAAATTTCAAATTGCTCTGGCATGTCATTCTTTGCCATATCTTCTCTGTACAATTGTCTTCTATTATATAGAAGGTTGATGGGTATAGCCATTGTAGATAGAAAGAACCATTACTTCAAATGTGGCTATGCACACATTATAGTCATTAGAAGTTTTGTATTTAAGAAGCATCACTCACAAACTAAATATAATGAGCCATGGTTGGATTTTAATGTGATATTCATTTGAATATGGTCTGTGAAAGAGGAAAAGAATTTGCATATTATTATAGCTCCTGAACAAAAATGTAGGACTTGTTATTATGTGCAAATGTTAAAAGAAGAGTATGTAGGTAATGTTTCTTAACTGCATTTCCTTGTAATTGTGTGGAGATATAAGTTTGACATTAGCTGTGGTAGGTATGTTTTAATGAGTATCGGAATATTCTACTTCTCAAAAGATACAGATACAGTTACCAATTAGCTGGACCATGAGGACACAGTGTTCATCATTCTATTTTTTTTTCTTGTTTTAAGTACAAAAAAAGAAATAGTGAGGCACAATGGAATATGACCTACAGAAACCCTCATGACTGAATGAGTGAGATACTGTAAAGCACATTTTTATCTCCCTTTAGAGACAGTCATTGTATAGAAAAAGAACAAGGTTCCCATTTTGGAGTTTATCAAAAGTGATATCAAAAGCCTGAATATCATTGCTAAAACTCACTGTTGTATCATCATCGTAGTTACTACATTGATTTTTATTCTTTTAACTTAAACTTTAAGTAATGTCTTTTCTGGTCATGAGTGCTTCACATCTTTTCCATCCTCTCCTTTAACCAAGTACTTAAAAAGAGATTAATGTGCTGGCAAACTCAATCACCTTCTTTTCTCCTTGGGTAGCTGGCTGCATATAAGCTCCCAGGAGCTTGTATCTCAAAGAGAGTTAGAAGCCTGTCAGTGGACTCAAAGTTTGTTTGAGAGCATCAAGCACCCACCTTTAATTGCTTCTTTCAAACACTACTAGAGATCCTGACTATTCAAACACACCCTTTAATTCAGCAGGACAGTGAAAATGCATTAACCTCCATGCCCCAAGTCTGCCTCTTGCCCAGAAAGAGAGGTTAAAGTGTTTACGCAAGGAGAGTTGGCATTAATTTTTTAATAACTTCCATTTTGCTCAAAGAAGGTTAAAAATTCATGATCAGTGATAAGGAAGTGGAAGACAATTTCTATATTAATTTATTTTCCTTTTAACTGAACTTGACAGCATTTTTCCTACTTACAGCAACAATTAATGTGTGTCTCAAATTAAATTACACACACATACACACACACACAAACACATGCATCTATATCAGCAATAAAACAGTCATTCTTCCTTTTGTTACATGTATTTGTGTGATACTCTGATAAAACAACCATGTAAGTGTAATTGTAAATATATTTGTATCCCAAGAGAAAACTACTCCAACATGTGATCTGTGGGAAAATAGCCTGAGCTTTGAATGCATCCTTGACATATTCAACGATACAGATATCGCAACACCAAATCCTGCCCAGATGGAACACTGTCCAGGGCAGCACCCGCATTGTTGATACAAGAAGTGTAGCCTGTCCTTGACTTCCCTATCTTACTAACTTCTTTATCCTGCCTTCTCCGGCCTGTTAGTAACTCCCCTAATTCTTGTGATAAAATAAAGCTAATAAATATGGTGTGGAGCAAGCAGAAGCACTCTTTGTCAACTGGGCACTGAGTCCCCTGCTCCCATAAAAACTTATCTTTGTGTCCGTGTTTCATTCCTGTGCTGCCCTGTCAGCAACAGTGATCATTCAAAATTATGTGTAAACTTTTTAAAAATCTGTAAAATTTATATAGCAATTCTGTCTTTGCTCTGCCTCTCCAGTCTTTAATGTCAATGTGCCTCTTGTATGTAACTGCTTTCCAACTCAAGTTAAACTTTTTTCTTCACTGAGCTCTTTACTCATTACTCTCAACAATTTCATCATCTTTCCCAGGCTTCTGAATGGAAAAATTGGACTATGATGCGTTTTTTTTTCCCTTCATCTTTGTTATCAATTTCTACCCAGACACCACATTATACTAATTGTTCTCTCACCAATGATTTTCAATCAATTTCTCTACATCCACTATCATCTCAACAACCCTAGTTCTGGCTCTCTTCCCCAATCTTGTTGTTAGTATAACACACCAAGCAGTTTTAGCAAAGTGCGTGGTATATGGGGAAGAGTGGGCTCACCATATTTGGTTGAATTGTTTGAATAAACTTGCTATGGACAGGTGCCCCCAAAAGAATGTCTTCCCGGTATTCACACCTTGTATAATCCCTCACCTTGACTGTGGGAGACCTGTGATTTGGTTCTGGCTAATGGAATAGTGTTGGAATGCACATCTTGCTGGGAGACTCTCTTGCTGAGGTTGAAGAAGTACATGTTCACGTTGGGAAGACCTTCATGACAAGAAACCAAAGGTGCCTTCTGGTCAATAGCCAGACAGAAACTGAGGCCATCAGTCCAAAAGCCACAGGGAACTGTGTGCTTTCAACAATCATATTGCTTTTCAATCCTCAGAAGAGACCATGGCCCTGGCCCACTCCTAATTGTAGCCTTGTGAGACCCTGAAGCAGAGGAGCGAGCTAATTCTTGCCCAGACTACTCACCCATAGAAACTGTGAGATAAGAACTATGTATTGAATTAGCCTTTAAATTTTTGCTAATATTGTTATGCAGTAATAGATAACTAATACAATACTCAAAAGTAGACATTTTATTTTGAGTTGCTTCTGAAGCATGTTCAACTTGTTTAAGTTTCCAGGAATTGTTGTTCTCTAATGCAGAACCAAAAATAGCTTGCTTTTATTCATGAGTTTAAACCTAAACCTTACAGCAATTTAATCTAAAATGTACAGTTTTCCATCAGCTATCCAATCCTCGTTCTTATGTATTAATTCCCATCTCTTTATTTTTCATAACTGTTTGTCCAAGGAAATTTATGAAGATTTCCCTACCCAAAATTTTTATTTTTTCAAGCTTTCTTTGTTCATGAGAGTAAATCATTAACATTTGGCACTTTCAGATTATTTTAAATATTCTACTACTATTATTAACTTTATATGTTTAAGATTTCTAGTTTCACTGATTGCATACACATGGTTTGTAGGAGAGAGTAAAACATTTCTAAGTCTCTTATGAATTCACAAGTAAGATAAGGACAATCATCTTCCCTCTGATTTAAGCTCATCATTTGTAAAATAAGAAATAGCCTGGCATATGATAAAATGTAAGGCATTGTACTGGGACATAACTATAATATTTTAAGTTTACCACACAGTTTTCCCCTAGAGTAGTACCTAATGTTGAAATGAAGACCCAAATACAATTGGAACATTACTTACCCGTAAATTCTTAATCTGCAGTGTTCCTTGCTCTTGTATAGAAACTCTTGGATCTCTACCCAGAAAAGTAAACCCCTCCTTTAACCAGCTAATTACAGGAAGAGGATCACCAGTAGCTTTACATTTCAGCAATGCTGTACCATCTACTGCTAGCGTTTGGTTGGCTGGGCCTTGTAGAATTATGGGTGGAGGTCTATCTGTTAAAACTGAAAGATAAAGATATTTTCAGGATGTTTTAACTTCTATGAAACTCAATAGTCTTGAAATCTTGATACTGACAGTAAGATTAATTTCCAAATGTATACATACATATTATTTTTATCTTACTTGGCATTTTCTATATGTACTCTATATAATACACAAACTAAACTTCTATGCATACTATGCCTACATCTACACATTATATATTAAAGCCATGTATTTTTTTATAACTTACTCTGCATTATCTATAATTAACGTGATGATGGGATAAACTCTGCCATTTTAGAAAGGCTTAGTCATATTGAAAGGCTTAGTTTTATTAAAATGAAAATGAAAACATGGATAGCTTTTAACAGTCATGCATAAAATTCCAATTTTTTCTTTCATATGCATATTTAAGAAAGTCTGTGGCACATCACAAGGGTAGAGCCAATTTTCATTTTTGCTTTTATTATAAAGATACGTTTAATAAATAATTTCACCCTTTGTGGCACCATGCTATATTTATGTAGGATATGATGCTTCTGCCAATGTTAAAATTAATAACTTGTTTTCAAAATTGTGGCACTGGCCTGTAAATTATAGTAACATCATTTACATTATTTGATTTTATTACCCACGATTAAGCAAAGAAAAACAGCCTAGTTAAACTATGTTAGTGGTATGACAAAAATAGAGTTTTCATGCAAAACCAGAGTGCTTATATTTGTATTAATTCCTGTACTCATTTGGGGAAAGTTTCCATAATTTCATAAACTTTTAATCCAGTGATTTTTGTGTGTGTGTGTATCAAATATTTTGTAGTTGTAACTTCAGTGCCTTTTTCACTATTTAATAATGATTTAGGGGGCACATCAGATGCTTTTCCAATGTAGACTACTTTAATTTTACTTTCCAATCACTATTTTTTTTTTTTTTTTTTTTTTAATCATCATTTTATTGAGATATATTCACATACCACGCAGTCATACAAAACAAATTGTACTTTCGATTGTTTACAGTACCATTACATAGTTGTACATTCATCACCTAAATCAATCCCTGATACCTTCATTAGCACACACACAAAAATAACAAGAATAATAATTAGAGTGAAAAAGAGCAATTGAAGTAAAAAGAACACTAGGTACCTTTGTCTGTTTGTTTGCTTCCCCTACTTTTCTACACATCGATCCATAAACTAGACAAAGTGGAGTTTGGTCCTTATGGCATTCCCAATCCCACTGTCACCCCTCATAAGCTACATTTTTATACAACTGTCTTCGAGATTCATGGGTTCTGGGTTGTAGTTTAATAGTTTCAGGTATCCACCACCAGCTACCCCAATTCTTTAGAACCTAAAAAAGGTTGTCTAAAGTGTGCGTAAGAGTGCCCACCAGAGTGATCTCTCGGCTCGTTTTGGAATCTCTCTGCCACTGAAGCTTATTTCATTTCCTTTCACATCCCCCTTTTGGTCAAGAAGATGTTCTCCATCCCACGATGCCGGGTCTACATTCCTCCCCGGGAGTCATATTCCACGTTGCCAGGGAGATTCACTTCCCTGGGTGTCTGATCCCACGTAGGGGGGAGGGCAGTGATTTCACCTTTCAAGTTGGCTTAGCCAGAGAGAGAGGGCCACATCTGAGCAACAAAGAGGCATTCAGGAGGAGACTCTTAGGCACAAATACAGGGAGGCCTAGCCTCTCCTTTGCAGCAACCGTCTTCCCAAGGGTGAAACTTATGGTAGAGGGCTCAACCCATCAAACCACCAGTCCCCTATGTCTGTGGTCATGTTAGCAACCATGGAGGTGGGATAGGCGAATACCCCTGCATTCTCCACAGGCTCCTCAAGGGGGCACTACATCGTTTTTTTTTTTTTTTTTTTTTTTTTCCTTGTTTGTCTTTTTTCTTTTTTTTTTTTTAACTTTCCCTTCTTTTTTCAAATCAACTGTATGAAAAAAAAAGTTAAAAAGAAAACAAACATACAATAAAAGAACATTTCAAAGAGACCATAGCAAGGGAGTAAGAAAAAGACAACTAACCTAAGATAACTGCTTAACTTCCAACATGTTCCTACTTTACCCCAAGAAAGTTACATACTATAGCAACATTTCAGTGAACTTGTTCCTACTACATCCATCAGAAATTAACAGACCATAGTCATTTCTGGGCATCCCCAGAACGTTAAATAGCTTATCTGTTCTTCTTGGATTATTGTTCCCCCTTCCTTAATTGCTCTCTACTGCTAGATCCCCTACATTCTACATTATAAACCATTTGTTTTACATTTTTCAAAGTTCACATTAGTGGTAGCATATAATATTTCTCTTTTTGTGCCTGGCTTATTTCGCTCAGCATTATGTCTTCAAGGTTCATCCATGTTGTCATATGTTTCACCAGATCGTTCCTTCTTACTGCCGCGTAGTATTCCATCGTGTGTATATACCACATTTTATTTATCCACTCATCTGTTGATGGACATTTGGGTTGTTTCCATCTCTTGGCAATTGTGAATAATGCTGCTATGAACATTGGCGTGCAGATATCTGTTCGTGTCACTGCTTTCCGATCTTCCGGGTATATCCCGAGAAGTGCAATCGCTGGATCGAATGGTAGCTCTATCTCTAGTTTTCTAAGGAACTGCCAGACTGACTTCCAGAGTGGCTGAACCATTATACAGTCCCACCAACAGTGAATAAGAGTCCCAATTTCTCCACATCCCCTCCAGCATTTGTAGTTTCCTGTTTGTTTAATGGCAGCCATTCTAACCGGTGTTAGATGGTATCTCATTGTGGTCTTAATTTGCATCTCTCTAATAGCTAGTGAAGCTGAACATTTTTTCATGTGTTTCTTGGCCATTTGTATTTCCTCTTCAGAGAACTGTCTTTTCATATCTTTTGCCCATTTTATAATTGGGCTGTCTGTACTATTGTCATTGAGTTGTAGGATTTCTTTGTATATGCAAGATATCAGTCTTTTGTCAGATACATGGTTTCCAAAAATTTTTTCCCATTGAGTTGGCTGCCTCTTTACCTTTTTGAGAAATTCCTTTGAGGTGCAGAAACTTCTAAGCTTGAGGAGTTCCCATTTATCTATTTTCTCTTTTGTTGCTTGTGCTTTGGGTGTAAAGTCTAGGAAGTGGCCTCCTAATACAAGGTCTTGAAGATGTTTTCCTACATTATCTTCTAGGAGTTTAATGGTACTTTCTTTTATATTGAGATCTTTGGTCCATTTTGAGTTAATTTTTGTGTAGGGGGTGAGGTAGGGGTCCTCTTTCATTCTTTTGGATATGGATATCCAACTCTCCCAGCCCCATTTGTTGAAAAGACCATTATGGCTCAGTTCGGTGACTTTGGGGGCCTTATCAAAGATCAGTCGGCCATAGATCTGAGGGTCTATCTCTGGATTCTCAATTCGATTCCATTGATCTATATGTCTATCTTTGTGCCAGTACCATGCTGTTTTGGCAACTGTGGCTTTATAATAAGCTTCAAAGTCAGGGAGTGCAAGTCCTCCCACTTCGTTTTTCTTTTTTAAAGTGTCTTTAGCAATTCGAGGCATCTTCCCTTTCCAAATAAATTTGATAACTAGCTTTTCCAAGTCTGCAAAGTAGGTTGTTGGAATTTTGATTGGGATTGCATTGAATCTGTAGATGAGTTTGGGTAGAATTGACATCTTAATGACATTTAGCCTTCCTATCCATGAACATGGAATATTTTTCCATCTTTTAAGGTCCCCTTCTATTTCTTTTAGTAGAGTTATGTAGTTTTCTTTGTATAGGTCTTTTACATCTTTGGTTAAGTTTATTCCTAGGTACTTGATTTTTTTAGTTGCTATTGAAAATGGTATCTTTTTCTTGAGTGTCTCTTCAGTTTGTTCATTTCTAGCATATAGAAACATTACTGACTTATGTGCATTAATCTTGTATCCCGCTACTTTGCTAAATTTGTTTATTAGCTCTAGTAGGTGTATCGTTGATTTCTCAGGGTTTTCTAGATATAAGATCATATCATCTGCAAACAATGACAGTTTTACTTCTTCTTTTCCAATTTGGATGCCTTTTATTTCTTTGTCTTGCCGGATTGCCCTGGCTAGCACTTCCAGCACAATGTTGAATAACAGTGGTGACAGCGGGCATCCTTGTCTTGTTCCTGATCTTAGAGGGAAGGCTTTCAGTCTCTCACCATTGAGTACTATGCTGGCTGTGGGTTTTTCATATATGCTCTTTATCATGTTGAGGAAGTTTCCTTCAATTCCTACCTTTTGAAGTGTTTTTATCAAAAACGGATGTTGGATTTTGTCAAATGCTTTTTCAGCATCTATTGAGATGATCAATTGATTTTTCCCTTTCGAGTTTTTAATGTGTTGTAATACATTGATTGTTTTTCTTATGTTGAACCATCCTTGCATGCCTGGAATGAACCCCACTTGGTCATGGTGTATGATTTTTTTAATGTGTCTTTGGATTCGATTTGCAAGTATTTTGTTGAGGATTTTTGCATCTATATTCATTAGGGAGATTGGCCGGTAGTTTTCCTTTTTTGTAGCATCTTTGCCTGGTTTTGGTATTAGATTGATGTTAGCTTCATAAAATGAATTAGGTAGTGTTCCATTTTTTTCAATGTTTTGAAAGAGTTTGAGTAAGATTGGTGTCAGTTCTTTCTGGAAAGTTTGGTAGAATTCCCCTGTGAAGCCATCTGGCCCTGGGCATTTATTTGTGGGAAGATTTTTGATGACTGATTGGATCTCTTTGCTTGTGATGGGTTGGTTGAGGTCTTCTATTTCTTCTCTGGTCAGTCTAGGTTGTTCATATGTTTCCAGGAAATTGTCCATTTCTTCTACATTATCCAGTTTGTTGCCATACAGTTGTTCATAATATCCTCTTATAATTTTTTTAATTTCTTCAGGATCTGCAGTTATGTCACCTTTTTCATTCATTATTTTGTTTATATGGGTCTTCTCTCTTTTTGATTTTGTCAGTCTAGCTAGGGGCTTGTCAATCTTGTTGATCTTCTCAAAGAACCAACTTTTGGTGATATTTATCCTTTCTATTGTTTTTTTGTTCTCTATGTCATTTATTTCTGCTTTAATCCTTGTTATTTCTTTTCTTGTACTTGGTTTAGGATTGGTTTGCTGTTCATTTTCTAGCTTCTTCAGTTGATCCATTAGTTCTTTGATTTTGGCTCTTTCTTCCTTTTTAATATATGCGTTTAGTGCTATAAATTTCCCCCTTAGCACTGCTTTTGCTGCATCCCATAGGTTTTGGTATGTTGTGTTCTCATTTTCATTCGTCTCTATATATTTAGCAATTTCTCTTGCTATTTCTTCTTTAACCCACTGATTGTTTAGGAGTGTGTTGTTTAACCTCCAGGTATTTGTGAATTTTCTAAGTCTCTGATGGTTATTGACTTCTAATTGTATTCCATTGTGGTCAGAGAATGTGCTTTGAATAATTTCAATCTTTTTAAATTTATTGAGGCTTGTTTTATGTCCCAGTATATGATCTATTCTGGAGAAAGTTCCGTGAGCACTAGAAAAGTATGTGTATCCTGTTGATTTGGGATGTAATGTCCTGTAGATGTCTGTTAAATCTAATTCATTTATCAGATTGTTTAGGTTTTCAATTTCCTTATTGGTCTTCTGTCTGGTTGATCTATCTATAGGAGAGAGTGATGTGTTGAAGTCTCCCACAATTATTGTGGAAACATCAATTGCTTCCTTTAGTTTTGCCAAAGTTTCTCTCATGTATTTTGTGGCACCTTGATTGGGTGCATAGACATTTACGATTGTTATTTCTTCTTGCTGAATTGCCCCTTTTATTAGTATGTAGTGGCCTTCTTTGTCTCTCAAAACATCCCTGCATTTGAAGTCTATTTTATCTGAGATTAATATTGCTACACCTGCTTTCTTTTGGCTGTAGCTTGCATGAAATATTTTTTTCCATCCTTTCACTTTCAGTTTCTTTGTGTCCCTGTGTCTAAGATGAGTCTCTTGTATGCAACATATTGATGGTTCATTTTTTTTGATCCATTCTGCGAATCTATATCTTTTAATTGGGGAGTTTAATCCATTTACATTCAACGTTAAAACCGTGAAGGCATTTCTTGAATCGGCCATCTTATCCTTTGGATTATGTTTGCCATATTTTTCCCTCTCTCTATTAATATCCTTTATTGTACCCATACCGAATCTCTTTAGTACTGAACCTTTCTCCAAGTCTCTCTGTCCTGTCTTTGTTTCTCTGTCTGTAGGGCTCCCTTTAGTATCTCCAGTAGGGCAGGTCTCTTGTTAGCAAATTCTCTCAGCATTTCTTTGTCTGTGAAAAATTTAAGCTCTCCCTCAAATTTGAAGGAGAGCTTTGCTGGATAAAGTATTCTTGGCTGGAAATTCCTCTCACTCAGAATTTTAAATATATCGTGCCACTGCCTTCTTGCCTCCATGGTGGCTGCTGAGTAGTCACTACTTAGTCTTATGCTGTTTCCTTTGTATGTGGTGAATTGCTTTTCTCTTGCTGCTTTCAGAACTTGCTCCTTCTCTTCTATGTTTGACAGTGTGGTCAGTATATGTCTCGGAGTGGGTTTTTTTTGGATTTATTCTATTTGGAGTTCGCTGAGCATTTATGATTTGTGTATTTATGTTGTTTAGAAGATTTGGGAAGTTTTCCCCAACAATTTCTTTGAATACTCTTCCTAGACCTTTACCCTTTTCTTCCCCTTCTGGGACACCAATGAGTCTTATATTCGGACGTTTCATATTATCTATCATATCCCTGAGGACCATTTCGAGTTTTTCAATTTTTTTCCCCATTCTTTCTTTTATGTTTTCATTTTCCATTCTGTCATCTTCCAGGTCACTGATTCGTTGTTCAACTTCCTCTAGTCTTGTACTATGAGTGTCCAGAATCTTTTTAATTTGGTCAACAGTTTCTTTAATTTCCATAAGATCATCCATTTTTTTATTTAGTCTTGCAATGTCTTCTTTATGCTCTTCTAGGGTCTTCTTGATTTCCTTCATATCCCGTACTAGGGTCTCATTGTTCATCTTTAGTTCTTTGAGTAGCTGCTCTAGGTGTGTCTCTTCTGGTCTTTTGATTTGGGTGCTTGGGCTTGGGTTATCCATATCGTCTGGTTTTTTCATATGCTTTATAATTTTCTGTTGTTTTTGGCCTCGTGGCATTTGCTGACCTTGATAGGGTTCTTTTAGCGTTTGTAGACCAGTTGAAGTCCTTATCTCTAATTTATCAGATCTACAGCTTCGTGGAGTACACTTTCTCTAAGTAACCAGCAGGTGGTGTCCACGAGCCACCTGTTCTCCACAAGCCAGATCTCCCCTGCTTAGCCTTTTTGGTGAGTGGGGGAGTGAGTCTTGTGGGGCCCAATTGGTGTCCCAAGCTTGCGTGTGTAGTTGGTGTTGCCTGCCCTGTATGTGGGGCGTGTTTCTGGGCAGTCGGGGAGGGGGGGGTGGCCCTAACAATCAAATCTCCCTGATGATCCTAGAGTTTTAAAGCTACTGCAATAGTCTAATCCTTCAGTTCAGTCCTGCCACAGTTTGTCTCTGCCACTGACCCACAAGTCTTTGGTATTGGCGTATGGCTCCTGAGACTTGCAAGTGGGCCCCTCTTCCAGGCTGTGCACCCCGGGTCCTCTGTTGAGGGATGACTGTGCTATGTCGCAGGTGAGTGCCGTCCCCCCAGGGCAGTTCTGGGCTGCTGGGCTGTGTTGGGAGGCTCCCAGTCTGCTCAAATGATGGCTGAATGGGGCTCTGTTAATTCACACTGCTCCCCCTTCCCAGCTCTGGGACATTCAGCTGAGGTTGCAGGGAAGGCTAATGTCCACGTCCAGTTTTGTGGTGTGTGCCTGTTATTTGAAGCACTTCCGTCACACTGGGTTGTCTGGGGCAGCTCTGGGCTATGGGGCTGGCGATGGGCAGGAGTGTTTCCTGTCCACCAGGATGGTGGCTGTGAGCGGACACCCCCCTTTTCTTGGGAAGTTGTGTTGTTTAGTGAATTTTCTCAGCCACTGGATTATTGCCTTTTGTCTCAGAGCTCTCTCAGTTCTGCTCTTGACTTGACGTGCCCAAATTTCAATTCTTTGAAGCTTTCTGTATTGAGCTTCTTAGAGTAATTGTTTTAGAAAAAGCAAAAAGGATTTAAAAAAAAAAAAAAAAAACGGCCCTCCTCAGAGATCTAATGGGTTATTGAAATGCTAATAGACAAAGCATCCAGGGCCATTAAGGAAAAGTGCCCAGGGCAGAGAGATCAGCCTTGCTTCGGGATTTGCATATGCGCCTCAAGGCCTGATCTCCGCCCTTCCCCTTTCTGTGTTCACCAGAACTCCAAAAATCCTCTGCTTTTATTTTGGAGTTTTTCGTGTTGTTTTTTTTCTATGCCTGTCTCCTCTCTGCTGGGCTGGCTGCTCTCAGAGTCTCTGGTGTCTGGCCTCAGTCTATCTATGGTTGGAGTTTGAATCAGTAGAATGAGTTTCCGTTAAGAGCAGCCACTGCAATTCTCCCTTCTCCTTCCTGGAGCTGACAGCCCCTCCTCCCAAGGGACTGAGCCTGGCAGGGAGGGGCGCGGGTCCCCTGGCCGCAAAAACTTACAGATTTCGCTGATCTCAGCAGTTCCACGTTTTCATGAGTGTTGTATGAAGTATGCCCAAAGACAGATTGCTCTGTGGTGTCCAGTCCACGCAGTTCCTGGCTTTTTACCTACTTTCCTGGAGGAGTAACTAAAACATACAGCTCACCAGTCTGCCATCTTGCCCCGCCTCCTCCAATCACTCTTACTACTGTTTTCAAGTAATTAAGGTAGTATGTCCGTGACATTCTTGAGGACTTCTCCCAAGATTGTCACGTAAAATTACTTTTACCACATTAAATTACCTCCAAAATTGCTTTTATAGGTTTAACTGAAAACTGTACATATTCCCTTCAGATCTTATGGATACTAGTGCACAGATAACTGGCAGTGGTCAAAGCTATGTCTAGATGTCTTCCTCCAAAATTATAAATGCATGTCTCAGCAAAGTAACAATGCACTGTATGCCAGGAAGTAGGCAGTAAGAGCAAATACTTAGTAGGTGAAACACAAGACTAAGTTCCTTCAGTGGCGAGTTCATGTTATTATATAAATGGGTGGTAAAAATATGGAGTCAACTGGAGGCAACCTTTCATCTAGATTTCATTAGAAGACTGCCTCACAATGACACTGACAAGTCCATTTCCAAAAACATGTTTTCTTAAGAGAAAGTTCTGTAAGCTTCAGTTTAGAATTCTGTTAATTGTCCAATATATGATTTTTTTATTGTAAAAACTGGATATAAAAAAATGGTAGATTTTGATATTATTACTAAGCAACTGTGATAATAGTGTTCTTCCTAGATATCTCTCCTTAAGCACAAATAAGCTTTTTCTCAAGGTCATTTTGTATCACAAGGAACATAATCATTAAAATTATTTTGCTAATTGCTCTAATCTCCTTTGCCCACCAGCTTTTATGAATATCAATTTATATGATTAGCTATATCCTGATCTCTAGGCATCATCTTTACTATTAGAGATAACAGTTTTGTAGGGAACAAAATCATGAAAATTAAGAAAGCTTTTAGAAACTACCAATAGGGAGCCAACTGATTTTAATTTCAATGTAGAAGTTATGATGCAGACCCCTGCATATCAAGATACAGTGGGCATCTAATCAACTTAAACCCACTACATCAAGATATATACATTATAAAAATACTTGTATGTAAATAAATATGTATGCATATAGAAAACTATTTAATATAAAAAAATTTTAGAGATCTAAGAAAAACAATAAATTCCTGTTTATTCTTCTTGATCAAATTTGTCATTATAAAATAAATAAAATCATCTTAAGTGAATGTGGAAGCATAATATAATAATTACAACACATCCAGCAATAACTGTGGAAATAGAAATTCAAACAGAGAGTTTCATGGAATTTATTTTTTTATATGGTTCAAGAAAAGGAAGGTCAGTTCACAAAGACAATGAATAATTTTTCAATTAAGTGAGAATATGGGTCCACATTACCTGAGTACAAACTATTTATTAAATTTGAATAATGTAACTTTGCTTCAAATAATGCACATATAGAATTCAGGTAATTTCTTATAACTCTGACCTTTATTTCTATATCCCTGAAATCATTAGATACAGTCAAAGGGCATCTAATTAGTTTTTTCTTTTCTTTTTTTTTTTTTACTGCCCAAATGAGTAGCTCATCATCTCTTAAATGAATTTGATCAATAAAGTAATTGAAAATCTCCTGGCCAGAAGGAATTTTCAGTTTCAAGGATGCTATGGGTAAAAGACGACCACAAGTTTCCATGACACCAAGGTCAAAGGTTAAATGAACATTTAGGGTTTTCAGTGATCTGTGAACAACTCCATGGTCTTCTCTAACCATGCATTATAAATTCTCAAACTATTCATATTAGATCATGCCGTGACATTTACTGTCAATATAAAATATAAATACATTTCTTCTCTCTAGTCCTTTAAGATTCTACTAGCTCTACTCAAAGAACTCTCACTACAATTTTCTAATTTTCTGAGAGAAAAAGATAAGGCAGAAGAAAAGAAAAAATGAACAGTGCCAACAAATTAATGAGAAAGCCTTCTAAAGGAATACTTTGAGACTCAAGTACATTGAAGCATCTTGGCTCAATCTATAATCAGTAAAATTATCACTCATCACAGCAGTATTAGCAATCTCATCTTATATGAACACCTGAGTTAAAAACATTTTCAGAAAAGAAGGCTAAGTGTAACAATGTAACAATAGAAACATTGCTATATATGGAATTATTAATCACTTTTTTCTCTGAATATAACATGTTTTCCTTCTGCATTGGCTCCAAATTTCCCTGGATCATACCAAATGCTATGTTCAAAATAGAAACGAAGCCTCATATATTATTAAATCACTAACCATTGTATTAAATCTGAAGTTTTGAATAGTAGATGAAGTCATCAGCCAGTGTTGCAAGTTAATGTTTAGAGATGGGCTTATATATATATTATATGTATATACGTATATGTGTGTGTATTTTGAGATCTCAAAAGATTTCTGTACTGTCAAAATCAATAATCTCTGTAACTTCAATTCAACATTGGCTGCAAAAAGAACTTGACTTTGTGATTGCTTACTTAATCAAATATCAATGCAGGAATTAATATGAATAAAATGTCTAGAACCATCTCAGTCATCAGAAGATAAAAATGTGCTCATCATTTAAAAGATTTTGCTCTCAGAAATACAGTTTGAATAGCTACAGTCTTCTGAGATTATAAAATAACTATTTTAAATTCTTAAGACAGACATATTTCTGAATATCCACCTGTTTCATGAACCATATCAGTCATATCACTGACCCTTCTAATTCACCAATTTTGTGTTTGAGAAATACAGTTTGCTTTTCAAGACAACTTAATCATTAAGAAACATTTTACAGTCTGTCTTCTATAAAATACTATAAGCAGCTACAATATAATAGAGATCTTAATTGTTATGCTTGGGAAGTTCTATATTGATACAGAATAAAAATTAGGCTTTTGTCAGAATATCTTATTTTCCAAGTTTACAGATCTGGGCATTTTTGTTGGTAGTAGAAAACATGATAACTTTAAAAAAGATTAATAATTATCTTTTAATTTTTAAAAGAAATACATAGATACAACAGATCAAAGGTTCTGCCCAGCTAAGGGAATAATTTCTCATCACTGTCACCCTTGAACTTGATTTCTCCTTTCAGCCCCAGAGCATTAAATGTCTGCAGCATCAGCAGGTGTAGCCATTAACGACTCAACATTGGTCTGTTCTATTTATTCCTGTTCCTGATATGGTGCTGCATCAGACAATATGATGCACAGATATTAAAAATACTGCTTTTCTATTAATTTTAAATGGCCTTTTAATCTACATGTAAATTTGAATTGTATGAAAACTCATCAAATTGACACCAACATAGAAGGAAGGGATTCAAAGAGGTCACAGACCAAAGTTCTAATAGCTCAGAAGTCAGCTTCAGGAAAAAATAGATTAAAAAAAAACAAAAACAAAAACAAAAAAACTCACAAGTGTAGGAGAACAAGAAAGAGATTTTTTTGTTTAAGACATCAAATAAGGATTAAATTTATGCTCAGTGGTTCATGAAATATGTAAGACTCCCTGTCTATCAATTGTGACAATTAAGTTCTTGGGGAAAAAAAAATAAAATTATTTAGAGTCCTACATCTTTTTCAATGTTCATTATCAATGTAGGTACCTCAGTTAAGAATCATAGTATATATGAACAAATAAAGAAATTAATTTTAGCATTCATCAGTACTTTGGTACTTTAGTGAATTTAACTTAATGAATATAATTAAAAAGTCACAGGAATGTCCTAATGTGAATAGCTAACCAAAACTCACTCTGTTTTCACTGATAATATTAAAGGTGATATTTCTTCCTCTTCTAGTAAAATAAAATATGAATACTATTAGAAGCAATCATACCAGCATAAGGCAAAAGAAAAATACACAATTTATAATTCTATAAACTGTCATTGTGATGGCATTTCTTGAAAATCCTAATATTGCAAACAACACTATATTTTAAGAATAAAATAAAATAGATTGTCTTTGAGGTTCTTGCCTGGGAAGATAAGTGATATTAAATCAGGGAGAATTAGGCATTCTTCAAAAGATAAGCATTGATCTAAATGATTTAAAAATCAAAGAATTCCACATGGCTAATGCTTATCCTGCAATAAAATAACAATTTTCACAAGAAAAAATCAACAATAATATCGCACCGTCAGTAACCTCCAGTTGAGCTTTTGCTAAAATGCTTCCTGCCACAGTTAGGGCCTGGCAGATGTAGTAACCGGCATCCGAGCGCTGGATGTTGGTAATTGTGAGGTCTCCAGTTGGTGACACTGAGCATCTACTGTTGGGCTGCTGTGGTTGGTTTGGGAAAAGAAGGTTCTGTGAAAGCAAACACAATCATCAATATTATTTTCCCACTCAGCAGGGAAAATAGGTTAACAGGAGTTATTACAATAATGGGAGTATAGTTGGAAAAAGGAAAAAACATAGAGTTGTTTTTTTTTTTTTTAAATGTGGTTTTGAAGTGATTAAATGCCACACAGTGAGTTTCACTGAGGGACTTTTTCCAAATTATGAGAAAAAAATAAGCCCTAAGTCAGTCATGCCCTATTAGAAGGAACAGTCATCTGCATTTTAAAAAATGTGCATCTTTTTCTTACCCATTTACTCTCTCCTTGAAGTTTTGGCTTTTTATTTCCTCATCTGTAAAATGGGCAATGGGAATGCTTATCTGACTCAACTCATGGGACCACAGGACACTGTGAAGATCAGGACTGTAAATGAACTATGCATGTGCGTTTTAAACTGCAAGGTATTAAAAGAATGCAAAATATAATTTCTCCTGATCATATAAAATATTTGATGGACTCAACTGAAATTCTCCTGAAGGTGTTCAAAAGTGTGTGACTGAGACTGAAACAGAGACAGCCAAATATACTCTGCTATAAAGTTATGGTAGGACATAACAGCTTTAAAAAGAGCTATGACCAAAGCTACAGTCTAAGCAAGATTCAGCAAATCACTGAAAATAAAAATAGGACATAGAATGTTTCTGAAAATATGTATGCTAAGTTTAAAGAATTTTATAATATTACTTTCTTAAAAAAAAAAAAACTTTAGTTTACTATCTCATATTAAATACATACAGCCTAATTGCATATCTTTAAATGTTCCTTTATGAGAGCAGAAATATTAACTTGGATGACCTATGTTGCTTTACTGTTGTTCAATTAAGAAAAAAACATTTGGGTATAATAAATCATATTGAAGTATGTTTCCAAGTTGGATTATAAATAAGGACATATCAATTTTTATGTTGTATTTACTTACAAAAAAGAACATTTATAACCCTCTGGGATCTGTTTTTCGATATAGTAATTAATTTTCCAGGTTTGTAATTAAACAGTTTCAATACGTTAAAATCAGGAGGTAATAACATTCAATTAAAGGCACAAGACGCATTTTCACCTTAAAATGTTTTTACCCTTGAAGTAATACCAATGCAAGAGGATAAAATAGGGTATTAACACTTTTCAATTACACTAAATGACTTTAATCCTGCAAATGATGTCCTACTTTAATTAGAAGCTCTTCTCTTTATTGCTACATGATGGATGTCCACTTTATTAGATTCAAGTGTGACACTATAAGCCCACTTTACATAAACATTACCATGTTATTAAACCCCCTCTAAAAGAAGTGATGTTTGCTAGCATGTCAGGAATATAATTTCAAAATGCTACTGCTCTCTTATAAAATTTGTATTACTACAGAAGGCTAGACATTTTCATACATATGAATTATAATTTTAGAACAAGCTAATTCGCCTGTGAAACCCAAATATATTGCTGAAATAAACCATCTAAAATAGAAGGGTCTAAATTTTAAAGCCACTTGAAAATGATACAATAACTCAAAGTGTGCACTTTCCTACAATTAGCCATTAGAATACTAATTTACATAGCACTAATACATCAGATGGGCTTAATTCTCTCTGGGATCTCTTCCTCTACAATGTAATATCAGTCCACCATCTAAACGATTCGTTGACATGGAAAATGGCATATGATTGAGGTTAACTCATCATCTTTATTCCCTGCTTGTGTAACATAGGCAAAAGAAAATGGATTACAAGCAAAAACCAGGAACTCCACAGAATTCTTGCCTTGAAGTGCCTGGATAGCCTATTAGTGCTAATTGGCATTATCAGCACATATTGAGGAATATGGACCATTAACTCTAGGCTCTTAACTCTTTCTACTGATGGATTGTCATAGATCATGTTAAAAATTGGATACTGAAGACGGTAAGACAAATTTATTTTTCCTAATATCCTGGTTCATGATGTGAGAATTTACAATTTGATCAAGAATTTCTCTTTTGTTCTCATTCCCAGTCTCCCATGTTCTCTCCCCACCTTCCTTCTCTGTCTGTCTTTCTCTGATGGGAGGGGGATAGATGAGGGATAGAAAATTGACTTCATATTATAATCAAATCAAACTACCTAACCGAAAATTCTAAGATTAATGTCTCTAGAATTACATGCCACTTTGTCAAATACTGCCCCCTCCCCAAAAAGAATACTGAAATGCTATGTTTCAAAATCGTTAAACATAATGTAGCATATTTATACATCATATGTGTGTTGGGCCACAGGACCAATACACATTTCATTCAATATCATGTACCTAACTTCTACCTATTTGAGCAGAAAATATTTATGCATGGTATAGCTGTAGCTATATAACAACAAGACATCTTTTGATAGTATTGCACTCAAAGCATAGATTTAAAGTGTAAGGCTGCAATAATCAAATGTGCTTTATGTTACATTATTATATGTATCATCAGTAACATAATAACATCTTGTTTGCTCTTTATATTGTGTAAAGGACTTTTCCATATAAAATCTAACTAAATCATGCAATCTACTATTAAATGGTAGCATGCTTAAAGTAGTGAAAAAATTCAATCATACTGTCTGTCTATGAAAGGTGACTGAATTAGTTTCTAAGCCAATTAAAGACAGGCATATTTCTGAAAGCTTTCCACATGCCAGGCACTGTTCTAAGTCCCTTACATGTACCAACTCATTTAATATCTGTCCCAATGTAGCTCACTAAAAAATACCTTTCTGTTCAATTTTTAAATAGCTACTCAAGATTTGGTTGGACTTTTAAAGGAAAGTTAGTCACCTTGCTTTGTTTCTATTCTATGTAAGATCCAGACTTTTAGAAATTAATGCTAGCACATAAAGAATGTTAATAAAACAACCAACTCCTAATTAATTTACAATCATCAGTCTCTTTTTTAGAAATAAAATAAATTCAACATTGCTAACAAGAGAGGCTGGGCAGGCTTTGGGGAACACAAGATGGGGCAGTTCAGAGATTTCAGAAAAGCAGTCAAACCTCACACTCACCTGGCTGCCTTCTTTCTGCCAAAAAACAGCTGGTTGTGGGTTTCCTTTAGTTTCACAGGGAAATGTCACTGTTCGACCTTGAGAAACAATCTGATCTCTTGGCCTAACCACAAACTGTGGAGGAGCTATAATTTAAAAGGAGAGGAAGAGTGTAAATATCAACCACTGACAAAGAAAAAGGTATCAAAGAGAAAATCTGGAACTAGGTGGATTGCTCAGTGCCAGGCAGAGGCTAGAGTTTTGATTTATTTTTATGCATTTCTCCAAACACAAAAGGGAAGGAGGAAAGACCACTCTATCAAATGTGAGAAAATAAGTAAACTTATTAATAGATGCATTTTTAATGTTGTACATTGTAAACCTGTGGCCCATATACTTACATAATTAAATAGACTTTTTAATGATTATTTTAAGGAAAAACATGGCTTCCCTATTTGATTCTAATTTTTGAATAAAGATAGAAAAGTATCACTGCCCTGTGCAACCAACTCCTTTCTCTCAAATTAATATTGACAAACATTGCTTGTTTTCATAATATTTTAAAGACATTGTTCTAGGCACAGGGATACTGGAAGGCATAAAATATAACTTGTCCTCTCAAAGTATTTATTTTGAAGAATTGCAGAGTGAAGATATTGAAGGATTGAAGAGACTGAAAATAAATGTAAAGGTAACTAACAACATAAGGAAATGTATGAAAATGGTTGATCAAATTTAGTTCATTTAATTCGAGTCAATTCATAAATAAGCATTAATCTGGCAATTACTATGTTTCCCTAATACGCACTAAAGATACAAATGAAAAGCACCTAGCCTACAGTCATTAAGGAGCTCACAGTCTAATATGGAAAACTGGAAACATGCTGAAAACAACAACAACAAAATTAAACCAACAACTATCTACAAGTGTGGTAAAGGAAACGATAAAGGTAATCTCAGGGCACAGGGCAGGCACACTTAACTTAGAGTAAATAAAACAAGCATGATAAGACTCCTCTTTGCAGTGTGGTAGCTGTGAAATGCTTTACGCAGGGAATGGGCATTGCATGTGCTTTGAGGAGAGAGCATCCTATAGGTAAGTGGAGAAAAGAACACACTCAGGCAAGGAGTTTACAGAGCTACATACAAGGGACATGAAAACATCTGGCAAAGAGTGTAATCTGGCAGAAATGGAGGGTCCAAATTGTGTAAACATCTTAGGATGTAAGGATTGATTTGGACCCATTTGAAGGAAAGCCTGAAAAACCAAGGATTTTATTGTGATTCTTTCTAAGTCAAGGCATGATATAAACAAAGCAGAATTTTTGGAAATTTTAACCTTCCACTGAAGGTAATATGGATCGGGGTGTGGAGGTGCACAATAAAATAGGGAGTCTGGCTGGGGAATTAGTAAAATTGTGCAGGTAAAGATAATGAAACTTAGACAGAAGTAACTGCAATAGACATTGAAAAAAAGGGATGGGTGTAAAAATCCTAAGAAAGTTCAGATTTGAAATGGGCTCTAATGGCAAGAACAGAGAAGAGAAGCGAAGATATGACCAATAGAGATTTTTGAAACTTTTCACAAAGACTTCTTTCTCATACCAAAATCCGCTTCTATTGAAGACAGAGCTTTGTTTTTTTCCACAACTTTTCTGATTATCTGCTTCTGCTTTAATTCTGTACTGATGTTAGAAAACTAAGACCAAGTAAAAAACTTAAAAATCAACTCTAACTTTTAGAACCTGGTGCACCTGGCAACAGTCCTAAAATGTGAACTCTAAAGAATGCTAACAATAAATACTCTAACAATAAGAACGTCAACAATAAATGTGGTAAAGGCCTTCACTCAGAATTTTTTCAGTCTTTCATGAGTATGTAAGTACAAGTTCAAGGATGGAGTAAATATATGATATTCCCACCCAAACACACAATAAATTACTCATTCTTTACAAGAATGCCAACACAGAAAAAGAAGCAGCCTTTAAAAAAAATCATGGAGATTTGTAGTGACTTATTTTTTTTTAGTGTGCTATTACACTGCTTCCTAATTCAACACAACCCAGGGACAGAAGGGATTAATCTACTAAGGAAAATTTTCTTTTACAACTATAGATAACAGAAGACTCATTCTAACAGTATGGGGAACCAGATTTATGGATCTATTTGAACGGAGTGTGGTTTATGTTGCCTTGCATTTTCAGGAGATTACTTGCTTCTTACAATCTTGTTATTTCTACACAATTCCACTGAATCAGCAGATACATTGATCTTTTTCATGTTTTCTAATAGGAATGATAGTTTAAATCAATGCTACAAAATTACTTCTCTGAAACAACAACAAAACTCTTAAAACACTACAGTGTCCATTTTCCAGTGGAGAAATTTAAAACCGATTTGTACCAAAAAAGACTTTTAAGATTGTTCTCTATTATCTGAAAAAAATGTTTATGTTAAGAAAAATTTAAGAGCTAATGTATAATGCTATACTTTGTAATCTTATGAAAGAAAAAGAAAATTTACAGTGCCCATACAGATACTAGCTAAGGGCGAAGTATTGAGTAATTTAGTTTGCATCTCACTGTCAAAATAAAGTCAATTCAGTAAAAATAATTTATTTCACTTACTTTTTAAAAAGTCACGTATCAGCTTATTGGTTCCTCTGCACTACTTTGGGACAGAAAGAACTTAAATTGGCTCACATAACTAATTAGTAAAAACTGAGAGCCCCATGTACTCTATGAAGCCCTTCTTAATGTAATTTTTAAAATGTAGTAACTGTGAATATACATGATTTAAATCATCAAATGAAACATCAAATAAAGCAATGAAAGCATTACTTTGTAGTTTTAAGCATGTTCTCCTTAGTCTCTCTCTGCATCCATCATCTACCTATCTACCTATATATCTATCTAATCTCCCAGCGAAATTATCACCAGCACCTTAAATTTCCTTGAATTTCTTTTTTCTGTTATAAACTTTTCTGCTGGTTCTGAGATTTTGTAATCCATATCCTACAATTTTATCACAGCTGCTAAAAAAATAATCCCCAAATAAGACCTAGCTAATGACCACATCTATCCACACACTTTTCTGAAAAGATGATTCATTCATTTATCCACTCAAAATGTACTGAGTGACTACTATATATCAGACCTTGTACTTGGTATAGGGGATGTAAAGCCAAATAAAAAACTGTTCTTGCTCTCAAGGAGTTTAGATCCTAGGCAGAAAATCACATGTAAATAAATAAATACAAATACAGCATAGTGTTATTTGTGTAACAATAAAAAAAATACAGAGAGCATTGGGGGAGAAAGAGTGGGAGAGCATCCGATTGGACCAAGTGATGGGGAAAGAAGAGGGAAGTGTGAGGAGATGGCTTCACTTGAGCTGTTTTGAGGCACAAAGAAGAGTTCGCAAGATGAAGAGTGATAATGTCACTTGGGACAGAGAAAAGCAGCATGCAAGGCAAAGACTTGTGGAATTGGGTGTGTTGGGAGAATTTAAATGATTTTGAGAACATAAAGGCATCTGCGTGCAGAGGTGACATAGGTAGCGCCAGATAATTTATGCTAAAGAAGCTTAAATTTTGCTCCAAAAGCTATGGAGCTGTGTTCAAAGACCTTTATGAAAGAGAGATATAATCAGATTTGTGTTTCTGAAAGAATACTCTGGAGACAATGCAGATAATGATTAGACAAAGGGCAAATCCAAGGCTGGAAAACCTTAGCAAGTTGGAGTAGAAAATCCAATTGAGGATTGCTATTCATGGTAGAACCTTAAGAGAAAATTTCATTGGAGCCCTTAAAGAACAAATAAATTCTGTAATATCACAATGTAGTATTACAACTGATGATGTATTCTTAAAAAAACAAAACAAATCAGAAAATCATAGTTTCTTGAGCTTTGACTCATACCAATTTTTTTTAAAGACCAGTAACAAAAAGCCCTTGTGTTTATCATTCTAAGAGAGTGCTACTCATTCTATGAGATATCCTTTCATGTGATGTCTATTTATATTGCATGTTTATTCCAAATTATTATAAATACACTGGATTTCTAATGTACTAAATAGCTTACTGTCATCAGAGTTTAAGCTACACTGATCTCATTCGAACTGGGATAACTATATCTTTTTTAAAATTAAAAAAAAAAGAAATAAAAACATTGAAGAATTGAGCAAGTAAAAGATTTAAAGAAAATGGGCATCCTTTCCTGTTGTCACCTGAAGTTGGGCTACCTAAACAAATCGCATCAATCACTCCTACTTCTGTAGACTCTCTTTCTCTGCCCCAGATCTATATTGCAATCTTCTGTGAAGGGATATTAGATGAAGGAATTTATTTTTGGAGGTTTTAAAATGAAAAACTGCATCAGTAATTCTTCTGATAACACTTGGCAGGCCCAGTATTTCTGCCAGGTGGTAGTGAAAATGGTTTGAGAAGAGAATATAAGGCTGATGGCACCGATGGGAGAAAGTAGGTTGAGGTGGCATTTTATCAACATAGCACAATAGCACAAAGTGTGCTATACATATAATGGATTTTCTATGATGGCTCTCATTAAATATATATAAAAAAAGATTGGGTCCTCAAGATGACAATTCAAAACACACATTTAAACTCAATGTGAATTGAAAAGATTGAGTTATAAACTCTAGAATAATAAACTAGTTATAGAAACGGCAGCTCTCGTATATATTTCTAAGACAGAAGACCATAAAATACATATTTATATCCTCTCTGAAATCTGAAAGCATTAGACAAATCACTTGCAACTATGATGTAATAACCTACTTGCTTAATCTGTCAAATGATTATACCTTATTGCTCCAGCTATTACAAGAAATGAGCTGAAGTAAACAGTGGCACAATGTAGTGTTTAATCGACACTTAGAGTTAAAAAACAATAGCTCTGTAAGAAAAGTATGTTGTGAGATTTCCAGAGAAGTAGACCCAAATATATAAAGGTCCATTAAGATTAGAGGTCCAGGGTGGTTCTCCTGAAGCTGTGTTTTGAGAATTTAAATACAATGCATAGTAAATTAGATTTGATTTCTGCTAAATTATGCTTTGATACTGCATTCAGCCCAAGCTGCCTTCAATCGAAGTCACGCTACCGCTCTGTTATGCTAATGCCCGCTGGTGAGAGAGAGTGGGTGATATGGAAATCAGATGGTTGAACATGAGTCGGAAACATTGCCATGCACAAGGTGGGCTTTGAGATGAGGGGATGGGGGACCCTAAAGGTTAATTACATCATGTTCAGAGTTGTTTTTACAGGAAAATATGACTTTTTATGGCAGGTATTAACATTGAGATAGTCATGTAGTGCTTACATACATTAATATGCTACATGGTGTGGCTACAGGGACTCTTGGCTGCTTGCTTCCTTTGGGTATAGTATTTTTTATGCCTGAGTGAATAAACTTTTTATTCTGTAGTAACAAACTCTGCATCTGAAACTCAAGTTGAAAATATTTTTTTTGCTTCTTAATATTTTTTGCTTATTAAATTCTAAGATAGTCTATAAGCATATTTAGAAAGCATTCTCTTCTCTCATTTGCTTATGTTAATGATCTGCTGAGTTACAAAGTGTTTAATACAATGACAACAAATAAACATTAATTGTGGGCTTGTTAAGTGTTGGGATCTGTATTAAACCATACACAGGCATTATCTCATTTAATCTTCAATATTATATTCATTTAACTTCTACCATTATTAAGAAAAGACCAGTAAACTGAATCTTATAAAGGGTACACCGGTTGCTTAATTTTAAAGAGATGTTCAAGGATAGGTTTCTGCTTCTTTTGATGCTGTTGTGAAACTTCTTAAACACTGTACTGATAGATTAATTTGGATCATTTCAAACTATTATCTGAATAACTGAGAAACTGTCGTGTCTAGAACTAATCAGAAGGGTACAAATTATGTATAATTTTCAGTGTGGGAGAATATTTTTTAAATCATTACATTTTTCCTGAAATAATTTTTATCATTAAAGTAATAAAAATTTATAATGCTCTTTCTATACTACATGTGGTATAAGTATAATCTTTTTTAAATATACCTTTGCCAAGTCACTCTTATTCAAAAACCTACAGTGCTTTTCCACTGCTTATCATTGCAATGCTTGCAAATTATTCTCCTCAGTTTAGCATTTTGGCCTCCATCAGCTGGTCCAAGATTGCACTTTCCTGACTCTCTTTTGTTCCCAAACTAGCTCCAGCATTTCAGCAGACCAGCCTATTTTCAATCACTCACATAATATTTACTTATTCTTGTGGTTAACCCATCCTGAGATCTATTATCCTTTGATCCACCTTGTCGACCATGATTAACCTGAACACAGTCTGATCTTGTACTTTTCTTGCATTCTTCCCACTTTAAGGCATTTGCCCTTGTTTATATTGCTTTGTTTCTCTATTCTTTTTTTTTTTTTTTTCTCACTGTGGGTGTGTCATGATTCCTTGGTTCAACTATAAGCTCTTACTGGTATGGGGTGCTGCTTAACATTATGCATTGAAATGGTGTCTTTATTTGGCCCAGAAAATCCCATACAAATAGAGGGCATGAAATGAATGCTTTAAAGTAGGAAACAAAACAGCAACAAAAAAGGAATTTTTTTTAAATTTTAATCTTCTTTTAATAATAAATCAGCTTTATTAGTTAAATAATCAACTAAAAAATAAAAATTATCTTTTATCATAGAAAAGAATATCTGTGTTGAAAATCTGGGTGTGGAATAATTATTTTATGATTCCAATCATATAGAATATGAACAACAGGTAAAGGAGATGTTTTATCTATGCCACTTCTATCCCTGAAACCTAACAGATTTGCCTGGCATAAAATACTTCTTGGATAAGGATATTTTATACCTCTTTGAAACATAAATATATATATATATATATATATATATATATATATATATAACTACTATGTTGAACAAACAAACTTTATGGGCTATAAGCAACTCTATATTGGAATTCTTGATCTAAAGAAAATACTTAATGTTCTTTTTTCCAACTCGACATACTTGAAAGTTATTACATATTCCCATCAGTGACAGTGACTCACTATCTTAGTAATTCAGGTTGAGAGAAGCAAAGGAAAATTTGAGAAATCTTATTTGAAAAAAATCTCTCAACTGATTCTGATGTGCAGCTCTGTAGAGAAGAGCCCCTTGTCCAAATTGAAAATGGATGACTCAAAGACTATAAATGAGGAGCCACCAGTCCAGAAGTGACAAAAATAATATAGGCAAATGTAGGCATTGTGTAACAATCAATCTTAGAAATTCCTGTACAAAATAAGTTAATAGCCTTAACTCTACCAACAAGAAACAGATGATGATAAGTCATTTCATTAAATTGTAATATAGACCAGGAATAAGAAATGAATGTTTACCCAGTTTATAATCAGAACAGGTTGGATTCTAATTGATAAATGATTATTTCTTCAGCTTATTTAATTCTATTTAATTTTTACTATTTAACACTTCACTTGATTACAAAAGAGTTTCTGTTAATAATATTGGAATGTAAAATGTCATAAAAATATTTGATTTGAAACTTTTTGGCATGTAATTCATCTCAGGAAGCAATGCATTTATAATGGAATATAATTTAGGGGTGTAAGATTTAAAACAATTTTTATGAAGCCCATGTAATCACATTTTATTCATTTGTTACAATTTTCAAGGAATACGAATCATCAAATTGCTAAATTATCAAGTTTCTAAATATCTGTTTTGCTCACTGAGTCCATGGCAAGAACTTCTCTAGAAAATGATGTTTTCTTCCCCACCCAGTACTTCATTTCTAGCAAATAATAAAATTCTCAACCATGGCAAAATCCCAATACCTATACCTTGTCTTTTAAGAATAATCAAATGTTTATTTGCTTCTTCAATGTAAAAATGGAAATGAATAAAATGAAAAATGGAAATATTAAGTGGTTTACTGCTTTTATAAATATTTCACATGGAAAAAAGCAAAGAGAATGGTCACAGAGAACAAAAATGACAATAACGAATTGCAATCCTTAGATTCTTTATCCATTTAGACTCAGTGCTCTGTTTTCCAACTCTGAGAGATCTCACCTATGCAACCTGCACTTTAATCTTTGTCTGAGTCTAGACATCTTGAGTTAATGCAGCTATAACTTTACATTTCTGAACCACTCTTCTGGATATTATTGACTGCAAGGAGACTGGTCTTGGAGGGCAAATATATCTAAAATATCCTCAAATACTCAGGATTATTCACAATTTGATGAAAAAAGTAGGCAATGAAGTTAGCCAAATTTATTTTATACTGTGGCTATTAAATTATAGGAGTGGACTCCTAAATTGGCATGTACATCAACTCTGAAAACAATTGCAAAGTGGGTCAAATGTCCTGAGTTTACTGGGATAAATTTGCCATGCATGCACTTGCGTTCACTCACACACACACAATGCATATATTGTAAGACAGTGGTTAAAACCATTTCCTTTAATTTATAGTCACATTTAATATGCTCCTTCCTGAAAGGGAACAGCATAAATATCAAAATAAAAGTTATGTTTATCTAGCACAAAAGAATGTCTTTAAAATGAGTGAACTCATTTCGTTCAAAATATCTTGCATTTTTGAATCTCATAGGCAAATTTTTTTAAAAAAAAACAGTGTTATAATAATATCTACATTCATATAGCCATTGTGTACTTGGGTAAGGGCCTTAAAAGCTTTTAAGACAACACAATCCTGGAAAACACCACAGTAATTTTGTGCTAGAAACAAATTCAGATGTTGGGTGCACTTGATTCCATAATAAATTAAACTATTTTTCACAAACATTTTCTGGTTCTTATTTACTGGTCTGAGTGTACCAAGATCTCTGTCCTCTGGATTTCACCTTCTACCAGATGAAATGCACATGAAAACAATAAAGCCTGATTCAACATGAGTGTTGTAATATAGTGTGTACCAAGCATACTGACTGTGACTTGATTCAGTCTGCCTCAAACAGCTGGAGAAAGCATTACAAGAGACAAAGATGTGTGAGAGAGATAGACAGCGAGAGAGATATTTAGATTCATTTGATTTGTCATTTGTTCCTTTGGGTAGGAGGTTGCTCCATGCAGAGGGAAAACACATGCATTATATCGGAGATATGAGTTTACCAGGCTGCACAAATACACCACGACCCTAACACAGCTTCTTTGCCACTTTCGGCAATCCAGGTCAGTCTGCTATTTCAGTTTTTGTTAAACTGAGTGATTATGTTGGTGGAACCATGAATTTTTCTGTAGAAAAGGTGTTTACTGGCTTTAGCAAATCCAATTTAATTCTAAAATGGTATTAAAAATTCTGCATTATAATAAGTGTAATGGTTTACTCATATTGTAACTAATTTGGCTATGTTTGCAGATAATTTTAAACTTTATCATATTTCAGATTACTAAAATTTCATTTCAATTACAGATAAGTACAGGAAATCATGTAGCTATAAAAAATCATTCTGAGACTCAACAGGCAAATTTCATAGAACTTTTGAATTATAAAAAAGTTATAAATTGAGAACTGCCTAAATTCACAAGACAGAAAATCTGTCAAAAATGTAAACAACTTCTGAACTTCTCAATCACATTTTCCCATACTATTATGACTTTACCGATAGGTAGCTTTGCTTTTCAACTTGCCTTCCTGACTAAAATATTGGGAATAAAATTATAAAATTTTGTTGCCTTGAAGGGACTGTTAATTTGCAAGGAAAATACTTGAAATTAATAAAAGCAAATTAATTATTAAATAAGGCAATATTTGCAGTTTTCTTAAAGATGTTTTCTCAAAGACGTTTTCTCATTTTTCACCAGCAGGAGAACGGAGTGTTGAAAACTTCTTTCAAAGTCTAAACTAGGAAAACTAGACTTCTCATATCTGGTAGAGGAGGTTCTATGCATGGGGGTGAGGAAGGGGGAACTATAGCTGAAAACTGGCTCTTCAAGTAAATGGTGAGACAAGACATCCATTTTCACTCACTTAACCTGTCAACTTGCCAGAACTGTCATGTCAGCACTCCAGTTAAACCACGAAGGCTGATCACATCCCATTATCTCATTTTTTAGAAAAAGATTGCATGAAGATGCCAATCAGAAAAAGTAAAAAAAAAAAAGAAGAAAATCTTGCAACCAAGGAACAAATGTACTGATGCTGAAGCGCTGCTTAGTTAACAGAATTTTAATATGCAACTGCAATGTTTCTTAATAACATTAATTACACGCTTAGTAAGGCACCATCCTAACTCATTAGTGCCTTCTTTTTGTTGTATTTTATCTCCTACTAGCAGAATAGGGAATATGTGATTGGCCTCTTACCATTAATGTTGCTTAATCATTTTACAGCACTATTTAAAACTGCTTGCATAAACATTTTCTAGGCAAGTATTACCTATGTATGCATATGTGTGTATCAATTAACTGCACCAACATTTGGCATGGCCCTACCACATGTAAATGTTATGCTAGACCAAGAAGGTGGCAGAAAGATAAACACGACAATGTATTCACTGACAAAGAGCTAATAGTTTTTTAGGGCTGATGAAAATAATCTCCAGTGTATTTGGGAAGCAATACCTGCCAACAGAGAGATTTAAAAAGGCATTCAAATATATTTTAACTCAAATCTTAATTTGTTAGGTTTTTTTTTAGATGAAGATAATTACCAACTATTCCTGAGTGACAACTGATATGTTTAAATAAGTAGCATAGCAATTACAAATGTCATGCATATAATATTTAGTTGCAATGCATATCATGATATAGTTTTTACAAAATATTTAAAAATTGCTATATGTTTTAAAAATGAAAAAAATGACTTTCTTAAAAGGAGTGGCTAAAATATTTAAATGCTATTTAATTTCTGGCAATGAAGACTGAAATCTTTTGAACTAATTTTATGATACTGCATTTGGGTCAGAATATTTACATTATTCTGATATTTGATATTTTCATTACTTTAATTTTAAGTAATAAGTTATAATATTCACTATTTGTCTATTTTATTCATATATGGATAGACACAAAAATTAATAAGTACTTAAAGGTTTTGAGGTTTAGGTCAAGATAATGGAGTAAAGGCCCTGTTGCTCCACTTTTGCCTACTAAATACAACAGAAATGAATAATATGGAAAAACTACCATAGCGCAAGATCACAAATTATGAATTTGTGCCGAATACTGGCCAATATGGAGGAAAATGAGGAAGTACGCTGAAAACCAATATAATTAGCTTCAAACCTCTATCAAGGACCAATACTGATATCACAAAAATCATGTCAATATTGTGAAAATCCATTCTATGATTCTTTGAGGGGAACAAGGAAATCAAAGGTCACAAGAAGCATTGGGAAACATAGGGCATGACTGTACAAAACAAGCTAAAATTAAGAAGACAGTGAAGGAGGTACTGAAGGAAGAAAACCAAGCTTCCACTGGTTGGCAGAATTCCAACAAGGCCCCATGATCTTTGTTTCCTAGAGTTACGCTCATGACTATGTTATTTTACCCAGCAAAAGAGATTTTGCAAATGTAATTAAGACTACTAATCAGTTGATCTTACGGAGATTAACCAGCTGGGTGGAAGCTAATCACAAGTCCATTAAAAACAGGTAGTTTTCTCTAGCTTGTGGAAAAAGAAGTCAGTGAGACACAAAGCACATGAAGAATTTCACAGATCACTGTTGGTTTAGAAGAGGGAAGCAATAATGTGCAAAAGCTGGAGAACAGTCTCTAGGAGGTGTGAGTGGCTCCCAGCCAAGAGGAAATGCTTTATTGAACTTTGAAGTAGATTCTTCCCCAGAGTCTCCAGAGAAAAGGTCAGCCCAGTCAACACCTTGAGCTTGGCTTTGTGACACCCTAAGCAGAGAACCCAGTAGAGCATGCCTGAATTTCTGGTCCACAGAACTATGAGCTAATAATTGGGTGTCATTTTAAGTTACTACATTTGTGATATCTGTTATGCAGCAGCAGTAAACTAAAATACCTATAAACCATTCTCATTTTATGTATTCCATTATAGTGGCAGGAAGTCTACCAGAGATGAAGCAGGAAGGAGGAAGGAGGTGAGGAGGAAGTTCCACATGGTATGACAGAGAGCTCATAACTTAAAGAGGTCTGCCGTGTATCTCTAGGACCACTAGAATATTGTGAAGAAAATATCATGTGTTTAATACAATATTCAAGATATGTCCAAGTAGAGGCTTTTGAATGATTCTGGCACCCCCTCCCCCATCCTTTCTCCAAACAGGCAAACTCTACTCTTCAGCAGTTACGAAGATAATTAATATTATTCATTATCTATTAATTATTAATTAATGGGATTAAAACAAAATTTATACAAAATAAAACAGAAAAAAACAAAACCCCAAATGCCATAAATTAATCAATTACTTATTTAATTAATGACATAATAGGAACATAATACTCCCAAGAATTACCCAAAGAAAAAATTAATAATACTTTAGAATAAAAGTTGTTTACAGGCTAACAGGGCTTCTCTTCTTTAAAAAAAATAAAATAAAAAAAACCTCATAAATGTGTATAAGTGCTAAAACACATGTGGAGATGAAGAATATTATATCAGAATACAGCAAATAAATGGAGTATAAAATTTGAAATGAAAAATATTTCAAAAACAAGAAATACATGAAATTGTGACTGAAAAGAAAGTTAGAAGGAATCCAAATTGGAAAAGAAGAAGTAAAACTGTCATTATTTGCAGATGACATGATCTTATATCTGGAAAACCCTGAGAAATCAATGACACAGCTATCTGAACTAATAAACAAATTTAGCAAAGTAGCAGGATACAAGATTAATGCACATAAGTCAGTAATGTTCCTATACACTAGAAATGACTAAACTGAAGAGACACTCAAGAAAAAGATACCATTCTCAATAGCAACTAAAAAAATCGAGAACCTAGGAATAAATTTAACCAAAGATGTAAAAAACCTATACATAGAAAACTGCATAATTTTACTAAAAGAAATAGAAAGAGAACAAAAAAGATGGAAAAATATTCCTTGTTCATGGATAGGAAGGCTAAATGTCATTAAGATGTCAATTCTACACAAACTCATCTATAGATTCAATGCAATCCCTATCAGAATTCCAACAACTTACTTTGTGGACTTGGAAAAGCTAGCTATCAAATTTATTTGGAAGGGGAAGATGCTTCAAATTGCTAAAAAACATTCTAAAAAAGAAAAATGAAGTGGGAAGACTTACACTCCCTGACTTTGAAGCTTGTGATAAAGCCACAGTAGTCAAAACAGCATGGTACTGGCACAAAGATAGACATGTTGATCAATGGAATTGAATTAAGAATTTGGAGATAGACCTCCAGATCTACTGTTGACTGATCTTTGATAAGGCCCCCAAAGCCACTGAACTGGGACATAACAGTCTTTCCAACAAATGGGGCTGGGAGAGCTAGATATCCATATACAAAAGAATGAAAGAGAACCCCTACCTCACACCCTACCCAAAAATTAACTCAAAATGGATTAAAGACCTCAACATAAGAGACAGTACCATAAAACTCCTAGAAGATAATGTAGGGAAAAATCTTCAAGACCTTGTATTAGGAGGTCACTTCCTAGATCTTACACTCAAAGCACAAGCAACAAAAGAAAAAATAGATAAATGGGAATGCCTCAAAATTAAAAGCTTCTGTACCTCAAAGGAATTTGTCAAAAAGGTGAAGAGGCAACCAACTCAATGGAAAAAAAAATATTTGGAAACCATGTATCTGACAAGACTGATATCTTGCAGATATAAAGAAATCCCACAACTCAATGACAAAAGTACAAACAGCCCAGTTATAAAATGGGCAAAAGACATGAAAAAACACTTCTCTGAAGAAGAAATAAAAATGGCAAAAAACACATGAAAAAATGTTCAGCTTCACTAGCTATTAGGGAGATGCAAATTAAGATCACAATGAGATATTATCTCACACCAATTAGATTGGCTGCCATTAAACAAACCGGAAACTACAACTGCTGGAGAGGATGTGGAGAAATTGGAACTCTTATTCATTGTTGGTGTGACTGTATAATGGTACAGCCACTCTGGAAGACAGTCTGGTGTTTCCTTAGAAAACTAGATATAGAGTTACCTTTTGATCCAGCAATTGCACTTCTCAGTATATACCCAGAAGATCTGAAAGCAGTGACATGAACAGGTATCTGCACGCCAATGTTCATAGCAGCAATATTATTCACAGTTGCCAAGATATGGAAACAACCCAAATGTCCTTCAACAGATGAGTGGATAAACAAAATGTGGTATATACACACGATGGAATACTTCAGGGCAGTAACAAGGAACGATGTCTTGAAACATATGACAGTGTGGATGAATCTTGAAGTCATAATGCTGAGCGAAATAAGCCAGGAACAAAAAGAGAAATATTGTATGTTACCACTAATGTGAACACTGAAAAATGTAAAATAAATGTTTATATTGTAGAATGTAGGGGACCTAGTGATAGACAGCAAATAGTGAAGGGGGAACAATAATCCAATAAGAACAGATAAGTTACTGTGGGTAAACTTAATGTTCTGGGAATGTTCAGGAATGACTATGGGTTGTTTGTTTCTGGAGGGTATGGTAGGAACAAGTTTGCAGAAAGGTAGTTATTTTGGGATATTTGTTTTTCTTATTCCTCTGATGGGTTATAGTCTGTTTATTTTCTTGGGGTAGAGTAGGAACATGTTGGAAGTAATGTAGTTATTTTAGGTTATTTGTTTTTTCTTCTTCCTTTGTTTTGGTTTTGTTTGGAATGTTTTTTATTAATTGCTTTTTAAAAATTTTTGATAAAGTTAACTTAAAAAAAAAATAAATAAAAATATGCAGAATCCCCCTGAGGAGCTGGGAGAAAGTGTAGAGGTGCAGGGCTTTCACACCTGGATGGTTGCTGATGTTCTCACAAACATCGAGAACAGGTGGTTTGATATGCCGAGCCCTCTATCACAGGACTTGCCCTTATGAAACTTGTTACTTCCAAGGGAAGACTAGGCCTGCTTATAACGGTGCCTAGGAGTCTCCCCCTGAATATCTCTTTGTTGCTCAGATGTGGCCCTCTCTCTCGAGCTAAGCCAACTTGGCAGGTGAAATCACTGCCCCCTTCTCCCCCCAACTTACATGGGATCTGACACCCAGGGGTGTAAATCTCCCTGGCAACATGGGATATGACTCCCAGGGATGAATCTGGACCCAACATCATAGGATTGAGAACGTTTTGACCAAAAGGGGGATGCGAAACGAAATGAAATAAAGTTTCAGTGGCTGAGAGATTCCAAAGGGAGTCGAGAAGTCACTTTATACACTATATAGATAACCCTTTTTAGGTTTTAATGTATTGGAATAGCTAGAAGTAAATACCTAAAACTATCAAACTGCAACCCAGTAGCCTTGACTCTTGAAGACATGTGTATAACAACGTAGCTTACAAGGGTTGACAATGTGATTGTGAGAGCCTTGTGGACCACACTCCCCTTTAACCAGTGTATGGATGGATGAGTAGAAAAATGGGGACAAAAAACCGAAGGAAAAATAGGGTGGGAGGGGGGAACGATTTAGGTGTTCTGTTTTTACTTTTTTTTTTTTTATTCATATTTTCATTTTTTCTGGTACAAGGAAAATGTTCAAAAAATAGAAGGAGTGATGAATGAACAACTATATGATGGTAATGTGAGCAACATATCATATTATACACAGATGATTGTATGGTATGTGAATATGTCTCAATAAAATTGAATAAAATAAAGAAAGTTAGGAAGGTAGTAAATAGGCATTAAGAAATCATATGATGTGAAATAACATGATGACACTAAAATGAATACAGAAAAACTGATAAATACAGAATCAAGACGAAAGCCAACAGAACTGAGGTATTTGAAAAAAAGGAAGTGAAACAAACAAAAAAAATACTAAAAGATAAAACAGAAGAAAACTCTCCTGAAAAATTTTAAATATGAATCTGCAGAATTAAGAGTTTGACATGTTGCGAATATTAAATACACTGTGGTCAGAACCAAGATATAAGCCAGCAAAGTTATGGAAGCAGGAATCCCATGGGTTTCAGGGAGTAAAAGGGCATCTCAGTCAAGAGGAAAAACATTCTGTAAGCCTCAGACTTCACTACTGTACCAATCAATGCCAAGACTGTGGAACATTTTCATCGAGTTCTGACAAAAAGACATTATGACTTAATAATTGTATACCTAGCCTCCAATATAAAGGCAAAGGACAGACAATGTCAAGTACACAAGCCCTTCCGAAAGAACCAAATCAGTGGTTAAAATCTGTCAAGCACAAAAAGTAACCTGTTCTTGTTTTTCACTTGAAAAATTAGAGTTAGCTTAAGATATTTTAAACGTTTCGCATTATGGAAACTCTGTTGGAATATACTAGATAAAACAGAACGCAGATTTTTTCATCTACCATTTAATCAAAACATATGGAGGAATGAAAAACGTGATGCTTAATAATAATTAAATGGGATGCTGCATAAAGTATCTAATTAGTGCCAGGTGCAGGAAACATTAAGAGCTCCTGGGAGGGAGGTGATCACCTCAGGTCGTGGGGCAACAGCTTGTCCAAAGAAGAATGGCTGTAGGGAATAAAAAAAAGCCCAGTTCTTCTTCTAAACCATACTCAGGATGCCTTTTGCAGAAAGTTGATCTTGATGAGAAAGGATTCTCATATAATATCCACATGTTTTCTGATTAAAAAATAATACTGGAATATTTCCAACATTATGTTAAATTATATATTGCATGCTAAATTTTCCAGATTCTGGGTGAGGGGAAGCATGTTATAAATATTAGTCACATTTTTAAAGTAATGTCTGCTTTATTACTTGCCATGAATGAATTTTTCAATCACCCATTTTTTATTGGACCTCTTGGTGGCCTCATGACTAAAATGCTTTTAGCATGCAATAAGCAAAACTCCACTTCAACTCAAAAAAATACAACTTTCTAAAATGAGGATATATTTTAATCGCATTTAGGCAGTTAATTGAAAAAACGTGTCGTGGATTTCTGTTGAGAATAGTGGTTGCTTCTTTAAAATAATTTCTTTAAAAGGACATGAAATTCACCTAATATTTATCAATTAATATCATATACATATTTCTCAATACTTATAAACTCGTGTGTGGTAAATTTTTTTCCTTTATCAAAAAGAAACATACTTTTGAGTCACCAAATTATGGAATATTTGTGAGTTTCCATCAAGTTGTGTATTGTCAGCTTGTTTTTGATATTTTAGACAAGTTTCACCTGATATACTCAGCTTTTAGTTTCCATACTGGAGGCAATCAGCATCTAGCATATGGTAAGCAAGATACAAACTGGAGCAGAGCTCAGCTTCAAAAGCAAGGCAGCTGTTAGATTTGACAGTTCTTTTCCAAATTACTCATCATGTTTTGAGTTGCTGCTAGGAAAAAAATGTGTTGCCCATCTCCGAAATAGATGTTCTTTTTTATTTTTAAGCTTGGGAAAGGCTTCCGATAGAAAATAAGACAGATGGGTATAGGAAGCAATATATTTATCCCTATTTAGACCACTTTCTTCTGTCAGTTCCTTCATCAGAAGAGTTTTCCAAATAAACAAATGAATATTTCAGACTTCATAGTTAACTATGTCCTAGGATGTACTTTTGCTTGTACATTGTTAAGAATGCTTTCAGAACAGTGAAAAGCCAAACATACAGGAAGAGCTGGCAGATTTCTAATTCACAAGGTGGCATTTATCAAGATTCTGTGGGAAACAGTAAACATGGAAATTGGATTAACATGCTCTTTTTGAGATATTGGTGACACTGCAGATAGGTAAGGGGAATCTGGAGAATACTTTCCCTCATTGGAAAGGAGGTAATTGTCTTCTTTTGGTAATAGTTCCAACACTGAGATTCCCTAAATCAAGAGTTGTTTCTAGAAACTCAAACATATGGCAGAAGGTTTTCAAACTGAGAATTGCATAGAGTTGCAAGTTCTTTTACTCTAATGCAGCTGGTAAGTCAATGACTTGGACAAAACATCCAGGTTAGGGGTTTATAAGATTTCTAAATGGAGCTCCCCATAGAGGCAATCCAGAAATTTTATCCAATATGTAATGCAGTGATTGGTTTCTGAGTCAATCAGCATTTCAAGATCCGCATTCACTTTTCATTTTCTTTCAAAAGACTTGAACAGGCACTACCCTCTGAAATTTCTTTAAACTTTATGTTCTTGGTGTATATGTCCTCACCTAATTTTTATTGGAATTACAACTGGGTTTTCTCTTCTTTCTGTTTTCTTCTCTGTAGATGTTTCTTTATACCAAGTTCCCTAAGAATTTCTAAGTTGAAAAACTTGCTTTTAGCCCACTATCAAATACAAATGACAATGTGATTTTTCTGAGATTTGAATACTTAATTCATTATTTTACTTGACGTGAACCTTCTGACCCTCCAATAAAAGTTCAAATATCTATAGTTCCTGAAGAGAATTGGTGGAAGAAGTTGATGCAGAGGAAAAATCAGGCCAATGCCCTCAGAATCAGTCTCTTTTTTGGTGATTCAATAAAAGCATATCCAACATTCAGTTTCCAAAATTAACAGTAGTTGTCAAGTTTAAAGTACAGTTCTTCATGTTTCTGAGCATTGTCATAACTATTCAAGATAGATTCATAAAATGACAGACTTCCCCAGAATAAACTACAATGTGTCAAAAACCTATTCTTTAGTTCCAGTCCAATGGGAATTTAAAAAATCATTTCAAATAAGAATAAAAAATGGAAATACTTTTTGAAATGGCACATATATGACAGATACATCTCAATAATCTGTGCAAATTACATTTTCTAATCAATGTGTTTTTTTCTTTGTTTATGTATTTTAAATACACTGCAAGTTATTAATATATTTTTCTATGTTCTGGGAACTTGTGAAATAATATATGTCAAGAAGGTATGTTTTATCAGCTTAAAGTTTCCACATATAAAGATCTATGAATTAAATTTAGATTCTTCCTGTTCATTTGAAAAGCCAAGATCTTATCATTACATTTGATGCCAATGCTAAATCAACCTAAATTTGGGAAACCTAATGTCATCCTTTCTATTAACAAGTGTTCTCATCCAATCATCTATTTGTTTTTATATTTACCATAAAAAACAGAACGTGTTAATATCTTAAAATTACTTATAAATAAAGTTGATAAATTTTTTATTGCTTAGTCATGAAGAATTTCATAAAAGGGTCAAATTGTTATAAACCATCTCGGTTATATTCATGTTATATTATGTGTGCTTTCCAATTTAACAAACAAAATGATTCACCTTCTGGGCCTCAAAAGCTGGTTCACAGACTCTAACACAAAGAGATACAACAGAGTGATCACAATCAGTTCTGACTTTGCCTTTCCTGTATCATCTCATTCTTTCCCATTCTTGTCCTAATTTTAGATGCCATACCATATCCACATCCTTATCATTATTAAGGATATTTACAAATACAAGAAAATAAGCCTTATAAATTATAATGACTGTGATGGTTTGAAGCTGTATATACCTCAGAAAAACACATGTTCTTAAATTTAATCCTTTCCTGTGGGTGTGGACCCATTGTAAATAGGACTTTTTCAGGAGGCTACTTCAGTTAAGGTGTGACCCACCTCATTCAGGAAGGGTCTTAATCCTACTACTGGAGTTCTTTATAAATGGAACAAATATAGAGAGAAAGAAAGAAAGCCACAGAGGCAAGAAGCTGACATCAACAAAACCCAGAAGAGAAGGGAGAAACCAGCAGATGCCACCATGTGCCTAGCCATGTGCACAGTATCCAAGGATTGCCGGCAGCCAGTCTTCTGGAAGAAAGCATCGCCTTGATGATGCCTTGATTTGGACATTTCCTCTGTCTCAGATTGTAAGCCAATAAATTCCCATTGTTTAAGCTAACCCATTTTATGATATCTGTCTTCGGCAGCCTAGCAAACCAAAATAATTTGTTTTCATTTATTATTATTAGCATGTCAATAATCTAACACCATCAATTTTAACAAGCACCATCAATTTAATAAATGTGTTTCAAGAAAAAAATAAACAACCTGCAGGTTATGTTCAAATTAATTGGAAGCAATAATAGTATTTCAAAAACATTAAAATGTGAAATAATGTAGGCTTCAGAAACTAGGAATATTGGTATATGAAATATTTTTCACAAATATGATCAATCTTGAACTCAATTCATTTCCACAGCAGTATTATTGTCTGCATTCTATAGAAGAGTTGAGGATCAGAGATATTGGATATTAGATAAATAATCAAGGAAAGTATGCCTAGAAATGACAGAGCAGAAATTTGGACTAGGAAACCATAGTTCTATACCACATTTGCTATATTACCTAAGAATGGACTATATAATAAAAAATCTGTGAATGTTTCAACCAAAGGAGAAAAAAAATATCATGAGTTTGGACCAATACACATCAAACGTCAAAAATATCAAGTCAATATTTTAAGAAAGCTCTGGAAGCCACATGTATAATTTTTAAAGCTGTTATCAACTGGATAATTTATTAAAATATCTCCTGGTATATTAAAGAAAAAATTTACCATATTCATTTACGCAGTCATCCATTTATGCATCTATTTATAACAAAATTACCAAATTTATTTTGTTTAAATACATTTATGGGTGAATTAAGCTAAACCTTAACAGAGATGCAGAGAGGTTATTAAATAAGTGAATTTGAAAAAAAAAATATTTTCCAATGTTTACAAATAAATTACCACTTAAATTTCTGCAAGTGCAAGCTTTTAACTTAGTTCAATTGTGCAACCCAATGATAGATTAGATACATTAAAAACACAAATATTAACTTTTCGTGCTAAAAAACACAGCTCACCCCTCCCCTGCCCCAATCTATGTAAGCATGTATTTACAGTGAACTGAAGCATTCTACTTAATTTTGTTTAAATAGGCATGCAAATAAGAAGTATGCAGCAGCTAAAAATATCCCTAAAAAGCTGGCACACAGCATAGCTTAAAATAAAAGTAGTGCAAAAAGAAATAAAACTTCTTAATTTAGTTCATAACCTTTTGTTTTAACTAATATCAATTATAATTAATAATTGATTATTCTGTAGATATAAGAAAAAATTAGTATGGTATTTTTCTCCTTATGAAAAGTTAGCAGTTTGTAATATTAATAATTCATATTTTCTTTTATATGAACATTGTTACCTATTCATTGCTATATAGGCAGAGTCACTATAAATGGCTTATCAAAGTGATGAAAAGATAAGGAGCAACTTTTTCAGCAGCCAGCCAGTCAAGTAATATTTTAAGAAGGAGGAATATATATATATTTCATTCTGTCAAACCCTGCTATGCATGAATTATGAAGCATTACACAAAGCCATACTAAATGGATAGAAGGATGGCTACTTACCAACAGGGCGAGCTGTAGACATTACAATGGTGTGGTGAGAACATAATAAAGAAATTAAAAAAAAAAAAGAAAGAAAAGAAAATTATCAAAATGCATGATGTGTAATGTTACATTTAAGTATGGACAGTAGAGTGATTTCCAGTCTCATAAATTCAAGTATGAACAGGATATGTGGGATTGATAAAACTGAAAGTTATAAGCAAAATTCTAAGACAATAAATATTTACCATCTCAGGACTGGCTATAAGTCATTTGAGAGATTTTAAGTAATGTCTCATCATTATCACTTACTGTGGTTATTATTTCAAAGATCTTTTTAGAGTTAAACAGCTTTGTAGCGCCCTGAAGTTAAAACCTATGAATATAACTATTCAAGTCACAGGCTAGCAAATGTCACGTCAATAAAAGAAGGCCTCACTGTCTGATTTAAATAGCAATTGGATTTTAAGCATGGTTAGTCAGAACCATTACAAGGACTACAGAAAAGCCCCTGACACTGCTTTTCAGCCAGTAATAAGTTAAGATCACATCACTTTTCATCTGTGGACAGGGTGGATGAAAATATAACAAATAGATTGGAACACCCTTAGAGATTTCAACTCAGTAGCTTCTTAACTACTGTTAAGCTTTTTCTTTTTTCTTTTTTTTGGCAGAGGACAGAGGAGTAAAGGAAACAATGATTGACAAGTTGATTCTGGTTCACACTGAGAATGGCTTTCAAACTGCTGTTTCAATAAGTCACTATTTCTTCTATTATACCATAACTTTCAATCACTAAAATCAGTAGTAATAGGCTGCCCGTATTATTAAAGCACAAAAACCATAAGACATGCTTAATAACACTTTTAAAAAGAATAATAGCAAATAAATTTAGATAGTAAACTGTTAGATATAAAAGCAATGGACAAATATAAATTGTATGGTCCCATTATCCAAATAAAGAAGAAATAGATTTAGTATGGCATTTGAACTTTTATGAAACCTTATAGTGAAAAATATACATGTATTCATCAAACAATTATTTTTGCCCATACCCCAGTAAACAAAGCTCTAGTGCATATAGAATGTGACTCTGTAACTTCCGAGTAGTTTTGTGTTGATGATGGCTCTTTGGACATTGCAACATGGCTATAGCCATTGAACACGTAGATATTCATTCACCCAGCAAATATATTACAGTATTAGCTTGAGCAATCATTAAAAAATATTATAGTGTTGCCTCTATATGAGATTCATGGCCTCATAACATTATTCACAGTTGAAAGGAGATTAAGACAATTGAAAGCAGAATAAGGCTATTATAGCAACATATGAAAATTCTGGCTTAGTGAAATTCTAGTGTGTCATACAGTATACATTGCATTTACTATAGCAAGAAGAAAAGAAAAGAAACAAGGTGCACATTGTACAACAATTTATTTCATTATTCTAACTGATTAAATTTCTTTCAATTTTACCAATGTCCAGTAGAAAAACAACTTTGTCTTTCATCTTTAAATGTGTATATTTTCAAATGCCGCATCTAGCTGAATTTCAAACATAATGTTTCTTTTAGAAATAAGAAGGCATCTTGATTCTATGCCATTAAAGAGAGAGAAAGAAGAAACCATGGTGAGAATTGTTTTTAAAGAAATGAAATAAATTTTTCTTTCAATTTATCCTGTGTTAATTCCAAAACGTTAAAGCTTCGTTGCCCTAGAGGAATGATGGCTTTTCCAATAAAGTCTTTACTTATACAAAGCCAGTTTAAGCAACTGAAAACTTGGGATCATGCTTACAAATATGCAATTTGTGTTATTTAACACAATAATTTTTGAGTTATTTTTAAAGGTTCTATTAGAATATGAATTATTTGGTTAGAATATAAATTCTAGGAGATTTGTTGTTGGCTAGCTTTATTTCAAAGTCAATAAAGGGCAGATACTTGCTGTAAAGCTTCATTTTATAATTCTATTTTAATCATGTTTTTGAAATGGAAATCAACTGAATACAGATCTTTTTCATATTTTTACTGTAAAATTCCCTTGCCTTTTTCCCAATTGGCTAAAGTGATTATCACGATAATACTTTAGTAGAAAGAGCAAAACAAAACTTGTTGTCTTTGTTACATACCAACAATTTATCCTGAAAAAAAACCAGCAGGTGGATATTTTCAAAAATCAGCAAATTAAACTAAACTGTGTCTCTGTGTTAAATGGGTAAAAACAGAAGTGGCCTCTTGGGTCAGTTGACCTTGTTCTAATAAAACAATCCAAAGAAGAGTTAAATGTTTCATTTACGTGCATGGAAAAAATGAGCACAGAAAAAAATGAGTCATAGATAGTAACATTCTTTTTCTGTTAACCTCTTAGCAAGAGAAATCCTAACTAATTCTGAAAATGGTGAAATATATTTTTTAACAATATTTTACTCCATATCATGTATTATGAAGATGTTTTTCTTTAACTCTGTTTTTGAGGTTTCAGTCTTGAATGACTGATAAATGCATACCACACAGATTAAAAACACTTTAATCCATCCACAGGACACAGATTTGGGAAAGGCAATTTAAGGTTTGCTGTTTAAAAAAAAATCCTACTCAAAACAAACAACTCTATTCGTTTCGTAAGTTAGGTTCAAACATCCATGCCTGAGGAGCATGCTTCGTTAAATGAAATGCTGAACCTAAAACTTTCAATAAATTATGAAAACAATTAGCTGGGAGTGCTCTTAAAGCAAACAGACCACTTTGCTTCCCACTCATCCAAGCATTCATGTATTAAAGGAACCCTGCAGCTTCTACAAACATACAATTCCTCACATATTCTCACCATTTGTTTAACGGGCAAATTTTTTTTAAGTGGAACATTTCTTGGTTGGTTGTTCATTATTTTTCCACTCACTTTAGGAAATAAACAACTTTAGGGATAAGTTGTTCAAGTGAACTGTTTTTGCAAAGGGCTACCTAGTTAAGAAAAAAACTTGTGGTTAAATACAGGAAAGTGATCCCTGGCTTATGAAGTCTGTATATATATATACACATATATATATACAATTAGTATATGATCATAGCCCTTTATGAACTGTTAACTGATAAACATTAACAATGTAAGTAACCAGCTTGCCAATTTTGTCTAAATTTGTCTTATATCTAAGTTCTCACCAGAATGTATGAAGTGGAAAAAATTGGCTTAGGTAGAATAGGAGTTGAGTTAATGAGAAGTGTCCAGGTATCCAGAGTGCCTGTCTCCTAATAATTTCTTGGAGGAAGATGAGCTATTTATAATTTGAAGCCCAAATTGTTGACTTGGAAACAAACAAAAAAAAAGACAAAAAACATTTTTCTTCCAGATGGAGGATCAATCTGATAATCTGAGAATTCCTGACACATTTTTGCAACTAATATAAAACTACAATCCCGTCTCCTAATCTTATACAACCTTCTGGGAGCATAGCTGCACGAGGTTAAGAGGTCTCACTAAACAGTGTGAGTGCCAATGAAACCTGGATGAAAACATGCAGCCAGCCTTCTTATCACTGAAGATGAGAGGAGGAGGCTTCAGTTCCAGTAGTGGGAGGAAGGATGAAAGACTGAGCAGGGCTGCGCTTAGCCATCTTTGTTTGAAGTCCTCCAGTGATGCTATGGGTCATGTCGAATTGGCAAAAGTGTAGCTGTCTACATGGTACTACCTGGTTCCTTGGACTATTTAATTTACCTCATCTAGATGACCATGTTACACCAGGAAGGCAGATAGATATTCATTCTAGCATACTCTAAGGGTTAAGCCCCCTCCTAATGTTTCTTTCACTTACAAGCGATACGAGTGGGTCTATAAACTCACGTTATTCCATGACTGAGAAAGGGCATGACACTCAGAACGTGAAAGTTACTCTAAGAGCGGCACTGACTTTTTCAATTATTTGAGGCCAATGAGCTTCACAAATCAGTCTCTAAATCAGATTATCTCAGTGCCGGAGCTGCTTCGTATCCATTTTTCACCTCTGGAAGCTGTGTTAAGCTTTTCTCAGATTGTATTTTTGAAAGCTGAAATAAAAAGCATTTCAAAACACTCCTCTACCAGGATAAAGTGACAAACTAGTGAACAGAAATCACTGGAGTACCTTTGAAACCTATGACATTTTAAAGCAGTAAATAGTTGAAAGCAATGTGAGTATAAAAGATCAGTGAAAATCATTTCTGTTTTTAAGATTTATTTTTAAAGACATATAAGCCATTTACTTTAAATCATATAAAGCTATCATTTCTTAAATAAAAATTAATCTATTCAAATGATTGTCTCTTTTAACACAAGTTTGAGAGTAATTTTATTTCAATTAATCAAAGAAAGGGAACAAAATGTGGGCATTTTAATATAATACATAGTATGATATGGCATGACATGCTATGATATAAGATGGTATAATAAAAAAGTATAAGCTGATAATTTGATTGAGATTTCACTTTCCAATTCAACCAAATATTAGTCTCCTAGAGGTATAATAAAAAAGTATAAGCTGATAATTTGATTGAGATTTCACTTTCCAATTCAACCAAATATTAGTCTCCTAGTTCAATTATAGTTAATATCTTAAGTCACTTACCTCGGACTGTGAGGGTAGCAGAGGATTCCACTTTTCCAACACGATTCTCAGCAATACACATATAGGAGCCCTCATCCGTACTCAAGGCCTTCTTAATTCTTAGTGTATAATCATCTTTGATGTCATACCTAGATAGAATACACATTGGTTTGATTAAAAGCATTGTGTATATTATAAACATAACATAAATAATGTAAAATATTATTTATATAACACCATTCAAATTCATTTTTCTCTTTTTATACTGTATTATACCTAAAACAAAACACACACACACACACACACATAAAATGTTCATTCATGAAATACAATTGTGTAGATTAAGGTATTGCTAATAAGATCAAGTTCACATCTGATCTCTAGCCATATGATTATCAATTGTCTACATTATGTATATGCATACACACATCCACATACACTCATAATACATACACCTCTTGCTGCTTCAAAACTATCAAAGACATTATAAGCACTATGACCTTGCTTTTGTAGCTTTTATCTATTAAGAAAATTAGTACACATTTCAGTTTGTTTGTAAGCTATAGTTCATTATTTTGTAAGTTACATTGTGTTCAACAATATGATTTATTTTTTAGGAATTGGAATTTAGGAGAGTTGAAATATATTAAAGAAGAAAACATTTCTTTGTTGGCACATTTACAAGACAGATGTCGTTCAAAAGAATTAAGAGGGTAAAAAGATTTTTTAATGTTAGCAATATTAACCCTTGCAACATCAATATGACTGAGAAGGATTTCTGGAAACGCATATCCTCAGCTCTTTTATATGCCAGTGTCATCTCACTTCCTTCCCTTTTAGCTAATACACAAAAGGACTAGTCCAGAATAATCTCTCTACTTTTAACATGAATTTTGGAGTATTTGCATAGGAATGTGTGTTTATTTGATTGTAAGAAATTACACAAACAAAATAATAGAACTCTTTTCTTTTCATTCCTTTCCTATCTGATCTTTCCTCTTGATTTTCACTAATGCCTAACTTAGGTGTTTGTTACTTCAAATACACATTTTTGCAATAACTTTTGATTAGTCATACTGCCTCCCTTCTTCATGTATACCACAGCAAGATCCTTATCCCCAAATACTACTTTGATTGACTCTAATTGCTCATAAACTGTGACTTTCTATTGCTTTCAGGACAAAAACAAACTTTTTAGATTTGTGTTTAAGTCTACATAATCAGATTTCTTTTCTTCTGCCAGCTCTATATAAAAGAAGAGCACAGCTTAACATTATAAGGCTAAGACATTGGCCTAATAACAGAACTAGTTTATAGAGCTTGGCATTACAAAAAGCGATGTCTGTGAACCAATTATACCAACTAAACTTAACTACTAATAGTCCTCTGTCCTCCAATTATGATAGTTACTTCTCTATCAACGTGTTTTGGGTGAAATTTCTCCTAACTTAGAATGCCATGGGTAATTAGGAAAGACTTGTTTAAAGACTTTCATTACTATCCCAGAAAAATATGATTACTCCCTCCTTGAAACTTATTGCTACAGCAGTCATTCTGCATTTACGGTTTTTTAATTACTGCCTATTTTGATGAAGGCCGAGATCCAGTCTGCTTTACTTACTGCCATATCCATAGCCCCTAAAGCACAGCTTACATCCAGGAATATATCCATGATGCTACAAGCACAAATTCAGCAGTCAAGTGGATAGAGCTTTAATCCTCCTACCCCTGTAATATTGGACAAGATACTTAAACTCTCTGGGTCTCAATTTCCTCATTAGCAAAATGGGGGCTAAGGACATCATCTATCTCATTGAGTGGGTGTGAGCTCTAAAGGAGGTTTTATGTATGTATGTATGCATGTATGTATTTATTTATATAAGAAGTGCTTAAAACTGGCAATAGGAAGCACAATAAATAATACATGTTTGATATTTTATTGCATCTAGGTGGAGCTCAATAAATATTGGTTGAATACATGGTGAATATCTTGTTTCCTGGGATACAAATGACAACCAAATGTGAAAGATTGCAAAGTTGCAAATTTTCTGAATTAGTGAATTCTATTTTCTAAGCTTTTTATATTGAAATTCTTTCCAACTTCCAGGACAGTTAAAAGGTAATACAAATCCCATATATACTCCTAATCCTCTAGATAGCCAGATCCACCAATTTCAGCATTTTGGCATCTTCTCTGTCTGTCTATCTATCTATCCATCCATCTATATATCTATGTATCAATCCATCTTCTGAACACTTGAGTGTAGGTTGTATACATCACGTTCCTTGAACACTTTATGCCATGTACATTTCCTAAAAATATGACTATGTGCAGTTATCAAGTTCAAGAAATTTAACACTAATATAAAACTTATAGTCTATATTCCAATTTTTCATATTTCCCAATCATATACTTTCTAGACTTTTCTCCTCCCTTGCTTAATTCCATCTAGGACCTTGTATTCTATTTCATGTCAATATCTTTTTAATTGTTCTTTCTTTTTAATTGTGGGAACATATACAAAACATAAACTTTCCCTTCTCAACCACTCCCAAGAGTAGCTAGCATTCAATGGAAATAATCACATTCACAATACTGTGGTGCCCTCACTACCCTCCATTACTAAAAGTTTCCCATCTCCCCAAATAGAAACCCTATACCCATTAGGCATTAACTCCTCATTTTCCCACGCCCCCAATACCTGGCAACTTGTGCTCTAACACCTATCTCTATGAACTTGCACATTCTCTGATATTTCCTCTGTAGTTATCATGGGCTTAAATTTAACATCCTAAACCTGTAACAGTCTCCTTTGCTTTGATACCAACTTAACTTCAATTGTATACACAAACTATATTCCTATACCTCCCCTCCCCTCCACACGTCTTTATATAGATACTGTCACAAATTACATTTGTATACATTATAGGTCCAAAAACCACTGATTCATCATTACATTTTATGCATTTGCTTTTAGATCCTTAAGGACATAAAAAAAATGGAATTACAAACAAAAAATACAATAGTAATGGCATTTATATTTCCCCATGTTGTTAGCCTCACTGGAGATCTTTATTTCTTTGAGCAACTTAAATCTAGTTTCTATTGTTCTTTCCTTCCAATCTGCACAACTTTTTCTGTTACTGTGGTCTTCAGCTCTGTTTGGTTCCTTTCCATAATTTCTATTGATATTCTCTTTGTGTTCATCTGTTGTTTTCCTGGATTCTTTTAGTTCATCATCCATGTTTTCCTTTAGCTCTTGAAGCATATTTAGGGACATTTTTAAAAAGTCTTTGTCTGCTTTGTCCTAGGTCTAGTCCTCTTCACTGATGGTTTCTAATGCTTTCATCTTCTCCTATTACTGAGCCATCACCTCCTCTTTCTTTGCATGTTTTATAACCTTTTGTTGAAACAAGGACATTTTGATATTTGAAAGTGTTATCTCTGGAATTTAGACTCTGAGGCATATGTTCCTTAAGCTTGTATCTAGCTAGTGTTATGATGGAGATTTTCTTGAATGCCAGGAGCTAAGGAAAAAGGGAGGGGGTAGGGGAAAGAAAACACCTTTCCCAGTCTTTCCAGATTGACCTGTGCAGTGCTTCTTTCAGGGCTTATCCATAGAATGAGTTTAGAGAATAGCTCTAGGCCAAAGCTTAGGGGCCTCCCTGATCCTTTCTGCACATGTGTCATGTCTTGGACATTCATGTGTGGCTCTAGTAGTTCCCCTATTTACACTGTTCCTAATATTCCCTCTTCCCAAGAAAACAGTTTCTTCATGGTCCTGAGCACTGCACTCGATGTACTATAGCTACAGTCTCTTCCCTCAGGCAAAACAACTTGATTCCTCTCCTATAGCATTCTGTTGGAGAGCTCAGTGAGCCATCATGTACATGCAGGGCAAGTTCTGGGACAGCACGTCCCTCAGGCCACCACCAGAATGATTGGGCCAGATACACATGCTACTGTATGCACATGAGTGATACTCTGCTCCTTCTGGAATCGGGACCAGTGATTAATGCACTGGGAGCATGGGTTGGCTCTGCACCAAGGTAGTAGGGGGTAGGGTAGGGGGCAGCCAGGGTGCCAGGAGATCCTGCCGCTTTTAAGTAGCGTATGTCTTGATTTGGTGCTCTCCTTGTTACTGCTGTCCTTTGATTGTTTCCGGGAGCTTTGAGAAATACGTTTCTGCCAGGTCTTGCTTGTTGCTTACTTTCATGGTTACCACATGATTACATGCAAATAATGAACCCTACTTTTAACTTCTTACTATGTAACAGGGTTCTATACAGAGTTCAGGTATAGCTTTTAAAGATACAGACAAGGACAATGGTCTGGTGGTATGGAGAGTCCCAGTTAGAATACTTACAGGATCCCAAGTAGGTACCTTGAGTACATGTACTCAGGAACTGAACCAGTCTCAGAAATGTATGGTTTGAAGTGGGAAGGAGTTTTGGTGATAATTATTAATGATTTTACATATAAAATGCTCAGCATAATTTATAGGAATTAGTAGATACTCATTTAATATCATTTCATTTCCATTTCCCCTTGAAGTTCATTGAACTTTGAGAGGATTATAATAAAACTAATTATTTTTTATTCTAGAAATACTTATATCTCCTACGTATGTGGTACTGCACAAAACGTTGGGATAAATACCTTCACAGGATGTAAGAATCTAGTAAAATGATTCTCACCCAGCTTAGATGAGGTCTGCCTTCACTTAGAGGTAGGTCAGAACTACCTCTAATGCTTTTTCTAGTGAATATGTGAATTTTCTCAGCAAAGGTTTGATAGGCACACATTTCTGAGAACCAGGCCTGTATTTCCACAGTTAGAAATAACTGTTACCATGTACTAGTCCTCCTGTTCCCATCATACAGGGGTGTTGTAATGTGAAAACAAACTTTGAGGACACAGGTAATGGAACATTTGGTTTAAATTCTCATTTGTTCATTGAATCTACTGGCGGAAAGATTGTGAATATTATCAGCATTATTGGTTTATATCAAACTACTTCAAATATATATAAAATGATAGACTATCAAGGTTAAATGACACCTTAAAAGTTCACTTACTGCAATCACATATTTACACTTGAATTCTGTTTGTAACATGCAACCACCACTCATCCACTCCATTCATATGGTGAGTGGCTCATTCCATCTTTCAATATATCTGACCATTAGAAAATCTTCTATATATGAAAATACAAAACATTTCTCTTAAAGTTCCTATGAATAGGACAACTCCTTATCTCAATAAGAAAAGTACCCTCTCTTTCCTGCAAGAGAGCCTTTTGAATTTTGGGTTTTCTATGAATTATTTCACCTTTAAGTCAACGATTCCTAATAACAACAACCCATATAGCGGTACCTTAATAGTAGATATGCAATCTAAGGGTTTTAAAGAAGTCTAAAAGCATTGTTATGGATTGAATTGTGTCCCCCCAAATGATATACTGTAGTCCTACTCCCCAGTATTTCAGAATGTGAACTTATTTGGAAATAGAGTCACTGCAGATGGAATTATGCAAGTTAAAATGAGGCCATACTCACTAAAGTGGATCTCAATGACTATTGTAAGGATATGACTGGTATCCTATAAGAGGAGGACATTTGGGCACAGACCAAAAGACAACAGAAGAGAAGATGCCATTCGATGAATGAGGTAGAGAATGCCACAAATAGCCAGCAAGCCGCTGCCAGAAGTCAGAAGAGAGGTATGTGTGCCAGTGTGAATGTATTACATCCCCCAAAACACCATTATCTTTGATGCAGTCTTGTGTGGGCAGATGTGTTAGTGTTGATTAGACTGTAATTTTTTTATTGAGTGTTTCCATGGAGATGCAACCCACCCAACTGTAGGTGATAACTCGGATTAGATAATTTCCATGAGGTGTGGCCCTGCCCATTCACCATGTGCCTTGATTAGTTTACTAGAGCACTGTATAAGCTCAGACAGAAGGAGCAAGCTTGCTACAGCCAAGAGGGACACTTTGAAGAATGCACAGGAGCTGAGAGAGGAGCTGCAGTTTACAGAGACATTTTGGAGATGGCCTTTGAAAGCAGTCTTTTGCTCCTGAGGAGCTAAGAAAGGACAAACACCCCAAGAGCAACTGAGAATGACATTTTGAAGAGGAGCTGCAGCCTAGAGAGATGTGTCCTGGGAGAAAGCCACTTTGAAACCAGAACTCTGGAGCAGACACCAGCCACATGCCTTCCCAGCTAACAGAGGTTTTCCGGACGCCATTGGCCATCCTCCAGTGAAGGTACCCGATTGTCAATGCATTACCTTGGACACTTTATGGCTTTAAGACTGTATCTGTGTAACCAAATAACCTCCCTTTATAAAAGTCAATCCATTTCTGGTACTTTGCATAATGGCACCACTGGCAAAACAGAACAGTATGGAACAGATTTTTTCCTACAGAACTAGAGGATATATGGCCCTTCTGACACCTTGATCTCAAACTTCTGTTGCTCCATGGGAGAGAATAAATTTCTGGTGGTTTAAGCCACATAGTTTGTGATATATTGTAAAGGCAACATTAGGAAACTAACATAAGCATCAATACAAATTTAACAATTTATAACTAAATCTGTATATGTCATACTATGGTTTGAAACTACCCAATGGCTTCTCATTCAGTCACTTAGAATAAAACCAATTTCTTTATGGTCTTCAAGGTTTAAAATAATCTGGCCCTTGCCTACAGGCCAACTTGATGCTCATCCTGTTTAACCACATGGCCCTTCATTTGGTTACTCAACATAGTGGCTAGTTTCCTCTTGCGCATTTGCAGTACTGCTGTAACTTCATGGAACGCTCTTCCCCCACATTTTCCATGGCTTATCTTTCTTGGCTTTTGTGATAGCCCCCAAAAATCATTTCCCTCAAGGTCAACTTCCCTGACCAATGTAAAGTAACTCTCTGCCCACCAACCCAGTTACTTTTTTAAAGTATTTTTATTACTTTTCATTCTTTGTTTTCATATTTCTGTTGATAATTTAAATACTTTTTATTTTCTTCAAAACACAAATCTTTATCAAATTTTTGTTTGCTTGTTTATTGACTTCCTCATTTCCAAGAGCATGTACACTCTATGAGAACAAGGACTGATTCTCTCTTGTTCTGAACTTGTTCCAAGTTGTCCCGACCTTGTTTCAAGCTGCGCCAAACAATCCCTAAGACCTAGGAGGTACTCAATGAATACTTGTTGAATGAATGACTGAAGGATAGCTACCCAACAAATGCTCTGTACCACTTTTATTGCATAGTCACTAGTTAAAAAATATGAACGAGGAATTGAAAAATTAAGTAATTTGAAACATTCCCTTCTATTACATCAAGAAACATAATAATGTTATCATGTTAATACACTAGGAGAGAGTTCTAAAACGTAGGTTAAATTGAGACCAACATAATGTTGCAGAAGTAAAAACTTGCAAATATTTAATACCTAACTGCTTATAGCTATACAGAGGTAGAACTAATATAAAAATCTAGCAAATCCTGATCAGCAAGCTACGTATTTGCTTCACATACTTTCACTAATAAATTTTACTGTGTAAATTATTAAATTGAATAAATAAATAAAAGCAGAATTCCTCTTCCTCTGTCAAACTAAATGAAATAATTCTAGAATACCTAAAACAAAAGTGAAGATTAAAAGGGAACAAAATAAAATTTCATGTTATTCTAAATGATTTTAAATCCATTATCTCCTTATTTTGGCAGAGCGATTTAAAATCATATATCCTATAAAAATAAAATTAAAAAATACATTTGCATTGTGTTCTCAAATAACACAATTCTGGTAGGCACAGAGGAAAGTTAATCCCCCTGTTTTATAAATTAGAAAATCAGGATTATAAATTTCAAAGTGAAAACAAACCACATAGCCTGTTCTTACACTTTTATAACAATATGATCTAGCAGAATCTGGGATATTATGTTCAATTTAACTCTATTTGTCAAGAAAGGAATTTCAGACATAAAAATGGAAAGATGAGTTAGATGGATTTGAACTCTCTATGTGTAAAAATAATAGCCTAAAAAGTACATTAGTTAATTCTAGGAAACCATGAAGAATATGGATGGGTGAATATGGAATTATTTGGAAAATCCAAAAATATCAATATTAAAGGAGAACATTTGAAGCTTAAATAAATTTCCTCCAGGATAAGAGGGGGGAAATAACATATTTCATTATGCAAAAATAAGAAAATACATGGAAATTGGTTATTCCAACAAACTGACAGTTCATAAATTCTTAGACATAGTAAAGAAATGATGAATTGTTGATTGCAGTATAATGTCCTAATGTTCGGATTAGAAACATAGCACTTTGAGATGTTGACTTTTCCAATGCCTAGGAACTCATGGATACTAAAGGTTTAGAAAATATTGGAATCTAGGGCTCCTGGTACAGGTTTTGTCAACTATATTATAAGAGTTACAGCTTTCCACCAAGAGACAACATAAAGATTTAACTAAAGAATAAAAGACGTATAAATGCATAAAGGGAACCTAAAGTAAGCAGGGGATATCATGTCATTGGAGATATTGTTAGAATGATAGCTGCTCCCACAAAATTTTCCTTAATGGGCTCAATGAGTAAATGCTCAATATAACAATGAAGCTTTAAGTGGCCAAGCTGATCTTAGTGGAATCTAGGCCTCATAGACTGGGTACAGTTAATTAATGTTGCATACTCTATGTGGCAACCTGTGGCCTGAGCAAAACAGGCCTGCAGATCTTGGGTGCACAGCAGTCTGGATGACCTAGGCAACTAAATGTTTAACTTACTGTCTTTCTAAGCCAGTAAAGAGAAGAAGGGTAAATTGACCTTAAAATATAACTTTATGCAAGCAGGCAGGAAGTGAGAGGCTCTTAGTCTCACAAAAAGAGCAAAATGTAATTGTTCAAGTGTTATTCTAGTCCTTCCTGCACCACCCCCCAGGTCAGAATGACCTATTCCTGCAACTATGCCCCCCCCCCCCATCCTTAGGAAGGCCTTTGTCTTAAACCCTTAGAAAAGGCTTTCGGTCGACTTCCTTAGGAACAGGATGCCTGCCTGGCCTAATAGAGCCCTCATGATCTCTCCATGACTTCTCACCTTGTAAGTAAGCCCTGAATAAAAGTTCATGTATCAGAGAATGCTTGTTGTCTTCTTTGGCCTTTGGATTGGCATGGCCCTCTTGGGCTGCGACACTCTAAATGAAGGGTTACAAATTGATAATTTGTGGGCTAAAATCTACAAGTTTTTTGTGCCCCCCCCCCCCCCCCCCCCCCCCATGATTGTTAGGCTCATGTGTCAACTTGTCCAAGTAATGGTGCTCACTCGTCTGGTCAAGCAAATACTGGCTTAACTATTACGGTGAGGCATTCTGTGGACTTTCATCATTAGTAAGTTGATTGCATTTATGGCTAATTACATCTACAGTCAACTAAGGAGAGTATATTTGGAATGAGAGACATTTAATCCAATCATTTGAAGGCTTTGAAAGAAGTGATGACTTCAGCAGTCAGAAGAGAGAATTTTCATGTCTACTTCAGCCAGCCAGCCTCTCCTGGGGAATTCATCAAAAAACCTTCATCAGAGTTGCCATCTTACAGACTGCTCTATGGAATTTGGACTTGTGCATCCCTACGGTTGTGTGAGATTCTTTTATAAAATCTCACATTTACAGATATCTCCTGTTGCTTCTGTTTCCCTCGAGAACCATGACCAATACACCCACTGATATTTTGAAATTATTGGAATAATTGCCATCATTTAAAAATTTGACATTTTCACATAGAAATTTGGATTTTCAGAACAAGGTCTGTCATACTCCAAAGCACATGCTCTTTCTGCTTCATCACACTTCCTTTCCAACAAGCCTGATAGATAACCAGTGCACATGTGAAGGCACTGCAGTTCCTATTAGCATCGCTATGGCACTCTCTAGTCTGAACCCTGACAGTACCCACAGCAATCCCGGGAAACTCAAGTGCATGATGGCAGTCTTTATGAGTTATCACTGTGAGAAGCATCTTTGGCCAGAGAAACAATAGAACTAAATTTGGTGAATGGCTTTAAAGAAATTATGTCTAAATAACTTCAAACCCCAACAAGAAAAACATTTAGCTCATTATTAGTGTCACATTTAGGCAATCTTAAGGGAATTACTGTTGGGAGATAAACTGTCATGAGGACCTATTACCATTCTCTGCTTTCTCTACCCAGCCATGCTTTCTCTAAGAGAATAAGTTGCTTGTGATAAATTATATATTTCACAAGCAATTAGATGTTAAATATTTCCAAAGATCCAAAAAATGTAGCCTTTTTTCTTGTATTTCTTTTTGGATAAATTAGTATATTGCCTAATAATAACCTCTGTGATGCTTTATAACATTATATTGGATGACTAAGAAAGGGGAATACTCATGAGCAATATGAAAAATTAGTAATTTTTATTAATATTAATAATTCCTTACATTTAAAGAGATCCTTACAGTTTATAGCAGGGTTTAGCATGATTTCATAATAATTGATAAATTAGATAAAATGCTTATTTTCATACACCACTTTAAAGAAGATGCTGAAAATGTTGTCGTGTTATAAAGGGAGTGGAATCTCTGTCTTCTGTATTAAGTACATTTATTTTTCTCATGAAGAGCAACCCCTCTCATTTGATTGGTCTATGTACATAGTTTCAAAATCTCCAGAAATTACTCTTACCAATATTTTTCTCAATATTATGCAAGACCAACTATAACCCTAAGAGGTTTATAAAATGTTTACTGACATATACATGTTTTGAAATTAATCCTTTATTAAACAATCCAAGCTGCTTAAATTTCACCCTTAATTGCTCTTTAGCCTTTTTATATAAATCAGAATACATTCTAAGTAAACATAGCTTGGTATAAAACAGCTATTTTTAATGTGATATATTATTAAGCAAGAGCACATGTAGGAGGTATCATCTGAATTTAGTTAAAAACAAGAAAGAAAAAAACAGGCAAAAAAACATTACTGGGGAGGAAATTCTATTTAGAAATCAGGTGATTTTGATTGTGAAATCTGCCAGTCTGGCTTGTATGAATGCAGTCATTGTTGCCAGGTTTGATTAATGACAGTTGTACAATCCTGTGCTGACAGTCACAGCACAGAGATACCTTTTTTTAATTTCTGATATGAAACACTGCTGAAAAATGCAAGCCAATCAGATTTGGCCCCCGGATAACATGTGCTGTCATCACTGTACAGTGAATTCAAATTGATTGGTAACCAGCTATGACAAAGTGGGAAAAGAAACTCTGTTTTTCTGTTTTTTGTTTTTCCTAAGGAAAAAAAAAAGGAAAAGGAAACTGAATTTTGTCAAAATCATTACAAAATAAATTTATTTTAATACTTAAACCAACAGCTTGCTTGTAAGGTTCTGTCTGTTCATGATCTTATATTTGATCATTAGTCTTAAAAGTGCCTCAAAAAAGAAAATAGAATATAATTCTTTTTTTTTTTTTAAGAAACTGAACACTATATTCTAAAATCACTTTCAAATAAAAAAATCTTTTCTTTTTCATAAAGAAATCTTCTCTCACAACTGGTGGGAAGATTTCCTATAAATCTCAGTTTACCTTTGGAAATAACAAACCAGACTTTTTAAAACTGGCAAAATTTTATAACACAATCATTTCATATATTACACATACATTAGAATCTCAGATGCACTTTGTCTAAGGTAGGAGCCTCCCGTGATTGTTTGGCTTTTACAGATATAATTCACATACTTCGTTAACTCCCAAGCATTCTGCAATGATAATAAAATTTAGGAGGAGAAAAGAACAAAGGAAAATACTCTACAATTTCTCTTACAAACTGGAATTTTACCATGCTCAGCTCAAGCTTACGCATATTATAATCCTGTTGAATTTTGTAAGGATTCTACACTAATAAAGCTTCTTGAATGGCCATTCTCATCACAAAAGCACCTTTGCTTTGCATTGAAGGAGATTTATTTTTTCCACATTTTCAGTTTTTTAAACCACCTATTACTTCTTATTATAAGATTTCTGGCTCCAATTCTAGCACAAGTGTTTTGAATTAGCACTTAAAATTTTACTATGCATCTGCTTTATTAATCATTAACTTGGCCAATAGTAAACTGTGAATTGAACCAGGAAACATTTAATGTCTATGCAAGCAAATGTTTCTTTCCTTTTAGGGCAGCTTGAAAAGTTTGTTTTCAATTTTCAATATATTTGCACTCATTCCAAATAGCTGTTATGTGACTCCCTGAAGATCACCTTACACAGTTAGACTCTCTGAAAAGAATGAAATGTATGGAATAATCAGAATTATGGAGCTTTATAGGACACACACAATCTACCCCTCTGTTTTCAGCACAAGGGTTTTTAGGATAAAAACCACTCTTTGATCTTATGGAAACATTCACTGATTATTAAAACACACCCATCAACTAATCAATACCAATGTATCGAGTAATGGATGTGGAAATAAGGCAATTCAGAACTCAGTGATGGTGTTTTTCTATCACTTATACAAGTGCATTTCAATAACAACTTTTATTCAAGGCACTCTTCCATAAAACATAACCCTTTTGGAGAAATTTAAATTTTCCCTCTTTCACTGTTGACAGTTGAAAACAGGAAAAGATGTTCAGTTTTCCTAAAGCAATCTCTCTGGTCATAATATTTCAAATATTTCAAACAAAATTCCTCCAATGACAATACTTGAAACTATATTAAAACTCACCTAAGAAATTCTTGGCATTATGAAGATTTTCTAAATCTTTAATATTTAAATATATCTTTAAGACTTTCTGAAATTTCCTTAAATGACATTTGATTTCTGAGACACCAAAATGAGCACAGTCATACACTACTGTGTTGACAAAGGGAAACTTTTTCAAGTTTTCTGCATGCTACAGCCAAACCTGTGTCATTCCCCTACTTTTATTAATAATTATAATGCAGGCTAATATTTGCAATTTGGATAAAGTGAATCTCTACTATTCATGCAGGGATTAGGTCCCAAGCAATTTCTGGACAGGGTTCCTAAGATTAGTGTGAGGGACAAGCATGCTGTAAAAAATGAAAATTGCTGTAACATTCATTGGAAAAAGGAAACAAAAAAATTTGGGAGATTAGACTTGGTAGGGAATTAGTAAGAAGCAAGGTTATCTTTACTTGATGAAAACTTGCCTTTCCCTTCTGGAAGCATCTACAGAAAGTGAAAATGAAATTCGAAATATGAAAGAACTCTCACCCTGTCTTAATTAACCAAACAACATTTCAGTCTCTTGTACTTTTCCTAAATTCTATCCTTGTTACCTCCATTCCAGAAGGACCCCACCCATACGTAGTTCCCTCAATCTCAGCTTGACCCATAGATAAAAATCCATTCAGCTTATTAAGAAAGCCAGGCATTTTCAACTAAAAAAGATGTTTAAAATTAACCACAATAGGATAACAATAGTCAACATAATGAAGTGCAGATTTCAGATTATAGGATAACTGGGACAAAAAGATCAAGCCTCAAAATACTCAGGATAACAAGCCTGGAAACAGAACCTCTCTCTGGGGCTCAGGCAATTAAACAGAACTTCAGCAAAGCCTTTCCAGAAGGGCCAAAGTGCCTGCTCACCCCAAACTAGAACTCCCTCTTGAGTGGCTTTCATCTGAGTTCCCTGAGTCTCCCCCATCTCCCATTCCTACCACAGACATGGGGGACTCCGGGAACTAATTCTTCGGTCAAATTTGTGGACAACTGTGATGCCAACAGCCTTGTCCTTAGTCACCACCCAAGTTGGTATCTCTCTCCTGTCATCTTATTGTCTCCTTTTCACCTTTTCTGAATGAACTTCCTCTTCTGATATCACCTCTCACAATAGTGATTTGGCCATTTCCACAATTTTTTTCACAGTACCTTTTAAACTACTTGCAAAGTTGTACAAGTTCCTTATGCTCCCATTCTCAGATTTTTACATTCACCTAAATGTCTTACCTGATGATATCTGGCTCTTTCCTGAAGGTTTGTCTGCTATTCTAATTCTTTCCCTACACCCTGAGGGATGGAACAAGAGGGGAAGGGGACCATCAAGTCATTTCCGATTACTCAGGGCTTCACCCAGAGTAGTCACTCAATAAATATTTCCTCTCTCAGGAAAATAAAATAAAATAAAGACAAAAAAATCCTGTTCCATTGAGTATCACATCACCCATCTATACAGTGGAACCTCCACAATTTCTTCTTCTATTGCAAAGATGATAATTAGCAGAACCTATTTCATAGAGCTGCTGCAAGAATTAAGTAAGTCAATGAATTTAAACTGTTGAGACCAGCGCCTGGCATATAGGATATGTCATCTTATTATTATTATTTTTTTAATAATAGATGCTCTCTACTTTCCTCATCTTTCCTCCTATAGTGATATGATTGCTTCCACCTCCCTTTGGTCATTTGTCTCACGGCAGAACTTGTACCTTGTACTCAACTGTAAAGGCTCTACCTTTGAAATCTGAAAATCAAATGTCTAATACTGTTATGATCTGTTATGTTTCTATTATGGATTGAATTATATCTTCCCAAAAGATGTGCTGATGTTCTAATCTGTGGTGCCTCAGAATACGACCTTATTTAGAAATAAAATGGGATAGAATTAGGCAGCTTAAAATAAGGTCCTACTGGAGTTGGGCAAGCATTAAATAAATGATTACTGGTGTCCTTATAAGAAGAGGAAATTTGAACACAGTCCAGGAGAGAGACAGAGGGTAGAATGATGTGTGACAACTGAGGTAGAGAACATCGTGGGTTCTCCCCCAGAAGATAAGAGAGAGGCCTGGAGCAGACTCTTCCCTACAGACTTTAGTGGAAGCATGTCCTACTGACACCTTGAATTCAAACTTCTAGCCTCCAGAACCATGTAACAATAAATTCCTGTTGTTTTAGGCCACCTAATCTGTGCTACTTTATTATGGCAACCCTAGGAAACTGACAGTTTTCTACTCTCTTAATTAGTTTACAATCTGAACTTCTTCTGATGGTTTCATTTATTTCTATCAACCTTTTGTATCATCTCTTCTTTCTCTACTCTGCTTATTTCCCATAGACCATAAATTGCTTGCATATCCTCACTTTTCTTGTCCCACTGCCCTTCTGTTGCACTTACCTGGTAAAATCTCAATTATGTATTAATACAATAGTTTTTCATTTTCTTTCTATACCTACAGTAGACTACGAAATGTTTCCATTCATCCTTAAATTTCTCTCCAGAGCTCAAAAAGTTCAAACTTCTGACTGGGCCCGTATGTTCCCTTCTGTACAGGGTTCTGCTCACCTCTCGAGGGCCATCTCTCACTATCCCTACCTCACACTCAACATCTCAGCTATTTGTAAATCCTTTCAGAGCACAGAATTCACCAGGCTGTCTCTTGCCTCTGCATGTCTGCATATGTTATGTCCTCATATCTGGATGCTCTCCATGCCTCCCCACCTCTCTCTCTCCCTTAGGCTAACCACTGCTGGGTCAGGATTTATTTATTTAATATCTATCAATATCTCTAGACTTTAAGCTTCATGAGGGCAGGGCCATGTCACTTTTGTTCATAGTTGTATCCTCAGAGCTTAGTACAGTGAATTGAATCTAGCAGTTAGTTAAGACAAATTTTGTAATGAATTTTTTTTTAAATGAAGGCTGTATACATGCATGAAGAGGAAGGTCATATTCTCTCACCAGAATCAAACATTGCTCGTAACAAAATGCTAAGTGTATACAGTAAAGAGGCTGTGGACAGAATAGAATAAATACATTTTGAGTATTGAGTTACGTTGTTTCCAGCCTCCTGTCTTTTCACTCTGGCTGAAAAGTTATGCCTGCTTCTCATCATTTTTGGCTTCAAAATATTTTCTCTATGTTCAATCTTCTGTAATCCTTGACTATTACCTGAATTAACACCATAATCCCCAAGGTCCAGGTGCTACAACCTAAACTATACTTCAAAGGAGATACCCATGAAGTCCAAAAAGTTTAAGAAAAAAATTATTACATATGATTTTATATATTATTATAAATGATTATGTATATATACACATATTTGGTCATAGGTAAATCTTTCATAAGTATTAAACATTAATATCAAAGGGCTTATCACCACAATTTGATAATTAGAAATATTATTTTTTTAAATCACTGGCATGATACTCACAATCTTTTTTTGTCATTAGGCTACAAACATCTGCAGATACAGTTTTGACTTATCAGTGATTGTTACATGATTGCTTGCTTTCAAAGATGCAGAGAACTTTTAATATCTCCCCATAGTTATTCTTAATTTTGCTAAATCAAAATTTCTAAAAATTGTAGAGATTAAAATATATCTGTGTAATTTGTAAAATTTTGTCCCTCTTTCTTCCATGTTCATATAAAATCAAAACCAAAGTCTTCTAGACATATCTGTAGAGATGTTAGGATTTATCCTTCAGTCCATAATTAACAGAAAAGAATATTCAATTAGTTTTGTTACTGCTCTTAATCAATATGCAACCATCCTTGAGGCAACTTTTCCACTATCCTTTAATAGACTATTCAAATGAAATAAAATCGGCAAACTGCCAAATTCATTTCTTTTAAATACTTTAAGAATTATCACAGGTATTATTTCCAATAAGTTTTACTAACTAGAATATGAAACTTCATAGTTAAAAATATACAAAGTATCACAATTAATGACATCAGATTGGGATAATACAAATAAAGCAGTGGAGCCAGGTTAAAATATCCTCCAGGTGAAAAAAAAAGTTATCTTATTGGCTTAAATTCCTTCAAGGCAATTTGGTTTTTAAATAGGACTAGAAATTGCAACAATAGATTTGGAAAAGTGGATATATATTGCAGCCATGTGTTTGGTTAGATATTATGCTCAACAGGTTAGATACCCACCTTTGAAAAGGGCTTTGGAGATAAAATTCACAAGAATCCATAGAGCTCACAGCTCAGTTATTTTTTTTTTTTTTTTGGTTGGTTGTTTTGTTTGTTTTTGTTTTTGTTTTTTTTTAAGAGATGTAGGTTTACAGAAGAATCATGCATAAAACACAGAGTTCCCATATACCACACTATTTTTGACACCTTGAATTAGGGTGGTGCATTTCTTACAACTGATGAAACAATATGTTATTAATTTTTGCTATTAATTATAGTCCATGGTTTACATTAGAGTTCACTGTTTGTTTTGTACAGTCCTATGGCTTTTTTTAGAAAAAAAAATACAACATTTATGCTAGTAACATATATACAGCCTAAAATTTCCCCTTTTTACCTCATACAAATTTATAATGCAGAGCAGTTAATTATATTCATGACGTTGCTCTATCATCACCACAATCCATTCCAAAATTTTTCCATCAGGCTAAACAGAAACTCTGTACAATTTAAGTCTTAACTCCCCATTCCTTAAGCCCACCCTGGCCCCTGGTAACCTATATTCTAGTTTATGACTTTATGAGTTTGCTTTTTCTAATTATTTCATGTCAGTGAGATGATACAATATTTGTCCTTTTGTGCCTGGCTTAGTTCACCTACCACGATGTCTTCAAGGTTCATCCGTGTTGTCACATATATCAGAACATGTCTGTGCTGGACAAACTCCCTGAAATCTCCTTCTCTGTCATTTTCAAACTGAGCACTAGCTCTAAGAGGATTCTCTAATAGGATTCAGCCGAGGCATGTTTAGACTGCGCTATGCCATGGAAGATTTTAAAAGCTCTCTACTCTTTCCTTTTGAGAACAGAGACTTCCTGGTGAATTGTGCTCAAGGAATGATTTAGAAATTCAACACAACCTCATAAGGGCATTTCAGAGTATTAAATGTGTTCACATAACTTGTGGGTCAGGTCTATTAAGCTACTCTTAACTAGTTTTACCAATTCAGCAACTATGTAACAAACAAGGAACATAAGGAAAATTCCGTTTCACATATTCTGGAATATATACAAAAGTATGCATTTATCTCAGGTCAATGAACCAAGAGTCATTCTTCTTGTATTCAATGATGACATATTTATGCCAAATACAATTATTTGACCATCTCATTGGTATAACCTTCCTATCAATGACAATAGGAGAAGTCTAGTATCTTTGGAATCTGCTTCATTGGCTTATATTCTATTAGTGTTTGCCGTAACATTGAAAACAAAAATAGAAATCATATAAAATAGTATTTAATTGAACAACGTTCAGATTCATCATTTCCTCTAAATCAGGGTTTCTCAACCTTGGATATATTGACATTCGTGGCTGTGGAGTTGTTCCGTGTATTGTAGGATGTTTAGCAGCATTCTTGGCCTCAACAAACCAGATGCTGGCAGCACCACCACTGCCCCACCCCAATGTCACAATAAAAAATGTGTCCAGACATGGTCAGGTGTCCTGGAGTGAGAGCAGGGAGCAAACTGTCCCCATTTGAGAAACACTGCATTAAATATATATCTGGTGAGCACCATGTGGCAGGCCTAGTGCTTGACATTTGAGATTGAAGATAAATACAGAAAAGAGAGTTGGAGAGAAATAAAAATTACAAAAACAATGAACTTAGCAGTATTTTCTCTCTTAGAAAGTTATATGGAAATATAAGAAGTTAAAAGCTGCTGTGTAAAACAGGGGTGTGCCCAGAGTGTTCCCTGCATATTCCTAGGAATGTTCCCAAAATGGGAAATGAGCAGGGGACTGAAAGACCTGAGTTTGAATCAAGTTCTGCCACCTAAGTCCCATAACCATGAGCACATTGCTCATTGTCTCTAAACTTCAGTTTCCTCCTTTATTAAAAGAGGGCAGCCAATCTTCAAAGCTGTTGGAAGGAAGAATAATAAACATGTAACCACCTAGCATAAAGCCAGTGGACTCTCGAAAACTTACACTTTTGTTATTATTTTTATAAACTTTTTTAAATAAATGAATTATTTTAGTGTAGTAGCTGAGAAAGTGGGCTCTGAAGCTTCAGTTCTTGGATTTGACTCTCTCCACCACTTTAGTTTGCCCCTTAGATTCTTCATTTGCAAAATGAGTGTTTCATGAAATAATTGAGAAGATTAAACGAGTTGCTTTTTGATAAAGTACTTGGAAACATGCACGTAAGAAATAGTTTAAAAAAATTAGCAATAACTCCCATATTTAGTCAATTATAAGATGAATAGTTTTCATATTTTAACATCTCCAAAATTATAAATCAATTGTGTTACCATAGATGGCATATCATAGTTTATTTGGCATTTTTTTCCTTTAACTCACAAAGAAAGTACTGTTGAATCTCACAATGAATGCTATTTCAGAGCAGTGACGTAAGTTATTGTTACATGATTTAAATGAGTAGATGTGACTAAACAGTGAATTTTTTAGTTTATTTATAGGGAAAACACCTTTCATCCAGACCCCCAAGTTCTAAATCTCAGTATTCCCTTTCATCCTTCTTTGTCCATGAAACATGACATACAATTTCCAATTGAAAATTTTTTCTTTGCATTGCCGCTTGCATTAATATCCATGTTTGTAATATTCAAAAGCAACGACCCAATGTTATCCCCCTACTAACATTTTATTGCCTATTAAACAATTTCCTACCAAGTATGCTGACCTCTAAATTCTGTCTGCTCCAAGCTACCCTACATACAAATATAAGAATGACTTTTTTCCTAAACATAGAGACAAAGATACATTTCTACCTAATAAGCACCCAGTGTGCTTCAATAAAACACCATTTCATCATGTGTTCTGTGTAAACACTTTACTTGGAATTAAAGGCTTTCATAAAAGACTTTCAAATAACCTTGTTGGATGTTGGCCTTAAGTGCCACTCTTAAGCTCTAGGCAAACTGGGCCACTAACTGGTCATCCTGTTTCCATCTCTTGGAATACTCTACGTTGCAGCTCCATTTATGGAAATTCTGTTCTTCCTTTCAGACACCTATAGTGTCACAAAGGAATAAAGTATTTTTATTTTCTGAAATCCTAAAGAGTTTTGAATATGTAGCTTTTATACAGTTTACTTTTTTATATAATTAATGTTATGCACATCTCACATGTTACTAAAGATTCATCCATTTTATCTGTTGGAATATCAACACCGAAAAATGCTCAATAAAAGTGTTTGATAAGTTTTGAAATAATTTGTGACATATAATACTTATTAGTATGCAATGGAGATGTTCACTATTTTTTGACAGAATTGATATCATGCTATAAATTATGTTCATAGAGAGGATAAAAGTATTTTCTTTCACTCTGTTTCTCTTTTTAAAATCTCCCAAATAAAGAAAGGTAAGAGGTTGGATTGACTTTTTTGTCTCCATAATTTGTGATGTAAATATTTTGACAAAATTGTTAGAAAACATGGTTGAATAGTTGGAACATTTATGGTTTTCACTGAGCTTATTTTTATAAGTGTCAGTTTCTTTATGAGTTGCAATGACACACAGTACCAGATAGTCTTTATAAAGGCTCCAAATGACTAAACATTTGATAAAATGAGATGAAATATATTACAATAAATTTTGTAAATGTAACAGTTACACTCACAAGAATAATTAGCAAAATTTCCATACTGAAATCTTGCCACAGGGCTATCCCATAGATCTATATGATGAATCACCTTCTCAGAAGGGACTTCTGGTACTTAAATTTCTTGGCAAAGGTTTATCGTATTCTTTCTTCCCTCTCCTTCTCCAAATATGGCCTTTCAGAACGGAGCTTCAATGAGTTAATACTCTGTAACAGCCAAGACAGATCCAATAATTGGCTCTACTGTAAGTGGAGTAGAATATACTCTTAAAACTCTTTGTAAATATTTGTTCTCTTGTCTTGTCTTTGGCAAGTATATCTCCTTCACATATTAACAAAGAAATAATCCTCATTTGATTGCAATACTGGATCTTGGTTTATCTTTTTTTTTTTTCCTTTCATTCCTTCTTTTTCAATTCATAAGGATTAATAGGAATAAATGGATTGAGCAGCCACTTTTCAAAAGGGACCATTATAAGGAAAAAAATTATTAGGTAGGAAATATAAAGTCTGGTCTGCCAATTCATAACCATCCATGGAAATATTTTAATTAAAAAAGCATTCTCAGTAAATCCAAATGTAGCCAGAGCACTATGTTAGGTGATGAAGATGAAAAGGTGAGTTAAACTATCAATGCCCTGAAAAAGTCCATGGTTCTAGCTTTATATACTCTACTCATACTATTTAATCATTTCAGCAAGCATTTTTTTAGCTTCTGATGTATTTCAGGCTACTTTGTTTTTCTTTCCAGATACAGCATTAAGGACAGGAAAACAAGAACGTTTTAAGTTAAAGTATTCCGTGAAAAAAAATAGAATTGTTTAGAATTTTGCTTCAACAGGCAGTATAAAATAAAGGCAATTTAAAAGGAAAAGATGCAAACTCATTGATCTGATCTGATCAGATTGATTTATATTATTTATGGTAAATAAGTGCCAATATCCCAATGATTATAAAATCTTTAACATGTGCTTTATTATACAGATGTATTTTGTGTCCATATAAAGATAAAAGTAATGCTTATAAGCAGGCATTTAGTAAGTTGTTTTTTTCCTAATCTTCAACTCCAATGGAAAATGGAAAAAATGGTCCCTGCCCAGTAATTCTAGGAAGCGGTGAAGAGTGTGAACCCTGGGGCCAGACAGTAAAGGTCCTTGTCTAGGTAAGTGACTTTGTCACACTGTGACTTTGTGTGTCAGTTTGTAATATGGTAAGAATAATAGTACCTACATCATAGAATTGACCCATATTATAGGGTTGTCCTAAAGATAAATGAATTAATGTAAAATACTTAGAGTAGGACTGGTACAGAGTAAGCAATACACAAATGTCATTTACTAATATTTCAATTATAAGAAAGGTAAAGGCAATTAAAAACTACTATTTTGAACCAGTCCTATGCTTTATGTACAGAAGCTTAGGTAAGTATTCGGGGGGGTCAAGAACAATTTTGAATAAAAAAGTATGCCTATGTAGACACAGAAATCAGAAAAAGATATAGGGAAAATATAAAGAAATGCATTTATGGGGAATTTTTATTTTCTTTCTTAGTCCATCCATTTCAATTTTCTAGGGTTTTCCTTCCTACAAAAAAAATTACTATATTTCTCTAATTATTTTAAGGTTTTGACAGTCATAAAACTGTACCATTTCAGAATTTAAGAACATCAAAGAAACCATCCAGTCCAACTTACACATTTTTGCAGATATCAACTATGGAATGAGAAATATTACATGAATTGTTTAAAATTATATGATGAATTATAGCAGAACTGGAGTAAGGAGTTTGATCTCTTAAATTCTATCTACCATGCAGCTCCATGTTACAATTCAACTTACTAAGAATGATAATGACAAAAATCAGTCAGAAATATATTTTAAGCACAAACCCCTGGGGCGATTAAAAATCATTTAAGTGATTCCAACCACATGATTTTTGTTAATGAACACAACGATTTGCATTCCTGTAGTCAACTAAATAAGATTTTCCTTTTTACATTTTATTTCCTGTCAAGATAATAACCTATGTACAAGTAATAGTGTCTTTAATGGTAAATATCCAGTATATTTACCTATTTTACTAGATCCTGATAATCTTTTGGCTTGTCCTACAGTTTGGGCTAAGGTAAAACATTGCCCTAGCCCCTACCTCAGCCTAGCTGAAGCTTCTAACATGCCACACTTTGATGGAAGGAGCACAACTACTGTGGTTCCTGTGATGGACAAATAACCACATGGCAGTGACAGGTGGCACTCACACGGACCCTTTTCCTCTGCAAGCTGGCACCTGGTATTGGCTCTGCCCACACAAGACACAATAGCTGCCAGTTAACGGACAGCAGAGCATCTCTAACTCCAAGGCATTTCATATTCCAAGTGTGCCCCAGCTTGTTAGTTGACCACTGGCCAGACCCCAAATTGGATGCCAGTTCCACCATTGTTCCTGAGCTGAGGTTCTCAGCAGGTGGGAAATGTGGTCACAGGACTAGGCAACTTGCAATTCCCACTCTAGATGGCAATTAGTTTTGTGTTAACAGCAACTATTAGCACCTATTTGATGAAAACACAGGAAAACGACCATTCTGGCATCCTTTTGAAAGTTGCCAATTATCCTGTTTGTAAACAGAATGTATACCTTCAGCTTCTGAGAAAGTAACCTTGACCTGTTTCAAATTTAAATTTCCAAAACCACCAAGTTCTTTTATGTGTGGCTTATGAAATTGGTCAAAAATTACACTTACCAGCAAGGCTGTATTGTATTCTTTTATTTATTATTATTCTTAATAATAATCTAAGTTTTATAATAATTGTCTAAGTCTTTATCTAAAATATACAATGTTGGCCAGATTATAAATCAAGTTCTGGCCCTAAACGTGTAACTGTAGAAAATTTACTTTACTTCTTCAAGCTTCCGTTTTCTCATCCCTCAATGCAAATAATATTATTTTAAAGAATAAAATAATTAATGTATGTAAAAGCATTTAGAGGAGTGCACAGCAGAGAGAAAATCTTCCTGAGATACTAACTTGTAGCCTTACACAATCTTATGAAAGTGGCAGTGTTCTTATTTCCAATGGTACAAACAGCACCATATTGTGCATGAAATTTGCAGGTCCAACCCCAGGCGTCTGATTGTACTGGGCTAAGAAATGATACCTGTACTGCATACAATCTCCCAGAAATGAAAAAATGAATGGTAATTTTCAGGCTTGTTAAACTGGTTGGCAAAATTTATAACAGATCTTGTATTATTTAAATTCAAAAGTGAAGTCTACTAAATCAATAATATTTTATGTGTTTTTTTATGGAACTCAAGAACTTATAAATGAGAATGCATAATTATTACATAAAAATTGCATACGTTATATTTATCAGAATTATTATTTTTTCCTTATACTTATCTATGCAATTAGTAAATGTTGCTGATCAGTTTGATTTTTAAGACAGGAGCATCTTCATTCTATACAGCTTATGGTGTTTCAAAAGTCATATTGTTTTAATAACCCTTTGAGTTAGAAAAGATGGGATAATTATTCAACCTTTACAAATGAGTCAAGGCCTAGGCTAATCCTATGTCCCACCTCATTACTGGTCCAATCTTCAGGACATAAAACACAAAGATTTTCAATAGGTCCTTCAAGGTCACACTCTTAGTGATAAAGAAATCTCTCTGATATCATTTCCAGAAAATGGGGCTTTAACCTAACAAATAAATGATCAAGGAGTGGCAGGCAGGCCTAAAGTCAAGCATCTCTGACAAGGCCTTAAATATTCTTTATGCTATTGTCAGCTGTATTAATTGATCCTACCATAATCACCCATGCAGTTTCTAATTTTTCAGGCAGAAATTGCTAAGCCATCTTTATGGCACAAAGAATGTGAGATTTTGATTTACACTTTTCTTCATGTTTCTGAATCATAGGGACCAGAACAATTTTCAAAAGTCACGTACAATGTTTTACAAACATTGCTTTTCTCTTATTCTTAATGTTTCCCTCCTTTTTCTAAAACCTTTTTAATTTTCCAATCTTTACCAGCCAACCTAATCAGCATGGTTATTTATCAGGAGTCTAAATTGCCACATGTCCTTGAAAACACACACTCTGTATGAAGAAGGCCAGTCTCCTCAGCAGGATAGCTGAGCACCTGTTCAGCATCTCTGCCTCCCAGAAGCACGTGCTCTAAACAATGGAGCTACCAATCAATTAATATAAGAACATTTTCCAGGGCTAAGTGGGAAGAGCCACTTTGTGTAAAAAGGGTGCAAAAGGGAATTATAAGTGGCTCTATTCAGTTCCTTTTCTTAAAGAATCAGGTATTCACTGTGAATCTCAAATTTTATGGAACTAAGAACTCTAAAAAGTCTCTCTTAAAATAGACTTGCACTTTAGAAAAAGGAATTCGTCAGTGGGTTCAGGAAAATTGATAGAATTTTATACTGTATATCTTGAAGCTCTTATTCTCTCTTCCCTTTTTCTATTTTATGAAATATTCATGAGAAATATCCACTATGTGCAAGCCATCAATTGCATTTAGAATTTTCAGGCATATATAAGAATGTAAATGGCATATTATATCTCCTTTATTCTCTGACAAGCTTTTATGAACATCTTTTTCTCTACCCTAGGTCCTTATTGAGAAAGTTAGTGTCACTTTACAGTTAGTTTAGAAAATAAACAACAAAAAAATGCAATAAAAATATCATGGAGCTAACTGATTTTGATATGCTGAAAATTATATGATTGATGAAGGATGTTAAATTTCCTGTTTACAGTTCTTTAAAGACTGTTAATAATTAACTAAAATACAAACCCTGCTGACGTGCCCCACTAAGAAATCACAACTAGATTAATCACACTGCTTCTGTTTAAACACTAAGGGATTTTTTTTCTTCTCTTCACCAATATTAGATTGAATAGGATATTTAGTGTTGGTATATTTCAATAATGTTTTTATTTCTTTTGCTGTAAAGTTATTATATTCCCTTTCTTTTATATTAACACATGATATTTTTCATTGAGTTACAGCATCTATATTTCTCTATGACTTAAAAGTATGCAATATCCCTACATTATAATAGAACACGACTTAAGAGGGAACATCTCACCATTTATTATAAAATACTGGCAACTTCTATCCACCGTGAAAAGATGTGTTGAAAGCACTTGATCATCAAAGGAGTATTAATTGGCAAAAAACTCTAGGTTTTTCTGAGAAAGAAAGATGCAGTAGCTGGGAAAGAAATTAGAGCAATTTCAGCTTTGACTTTCTTTAATGTAGTCAGTGGGTAAAATACTTTCAACATTGTTCAATATGGTTAACAGAAAAGTTTAAAAAAATCAATAACAGCAATTTTTCCTTGCTTACTTATTTTTACAAACTAGTGAAGACAATTATAAATACAGCAGACACTTAAATAAATGGGGGTAAAAATAAAAGGAAACTTCTGCAATTTAAAATTTGCTTCAAAACTGTGCATTTAAAAGTATATCAAGATAAAATACAAAATGCCTTTCCCCTTCTCTCTTCACCCTGCTCTGCCTATTCACTCCTTTTCCTTTTGGCATGTGGTCTACTTGTCTTTGAAACATCATTCAGTGCATTGACTTATTTGAATGCATGTATACTGAGACACTGGAAAAAAGGTAATGATACTTAGTACAGCCTTAATAATAAGAAGTGACATTTATTTCTTCTTACGAAAATCTTAATTGTGAAACAATAATATATTCTGAAGCTCCTTCAAGCAATTATCATTTTGACAATAGTGTAGATTAGATGAAGATTCCTGCCTATTTTGTACCTTTGTCACATGGAAAATGTCCAAATAAATGACTTTTCCCTGGTTGGGTGGAGGAGATGTTGCAAGAGTTAGGAACTGTTGCTTTTCCTAACTTGCCATAACATTCATCTAATAAGAAAATATCTTTAATTCTACTCACCAAGTATATGTTGTAATTTCATTAAAAATAGTATCTGATAAGGATCAGGAGTTTATGGCTAAACAAAGGAAAGAGATACATGGGTACTACTTAAAAATTATTTTCACGGCAAGGAAAAAAATGTTCCCAGAAATGTTTCATCTCTGGTTACTGAAAGGTTGGCACAGATATCTTCCTCTGTGTTGAAGGTTTAGATAGCTATCACAGCATTTCATAAATTTAAACATGAACTGAAAAGCTTCTCTTGTCTCCAAAAGAAAAATAGTCACATATTACTTACATAGTAATTACAGGCTCTGCAGCTGCCCTACAAAGCTTTACTATAAATGTGTTAAGCATGAACCACTACACAAACCTTATTCAAATTTCATTAAATGTTAAGCCAAAGAAATGTCATCCTCTACACCACTCAGAACAATTGCTTACACAAGAACAATGGCCATCTCCCTAGTCTGAGACCCAAATAATGTAATAGAATCAATGTTGTTGATGTAGACTATGCTTGATTAAAAGTCATCACTGTTATTCCTTACCAAGTAAAGAGGTCTCTTTCCCCCTCATTATGCATAAATGAAGCTTATGCAAATGAATACAGATCTAAGAATGAAGAGCTTCTTTGAAATACCATTTAAAGATTGGGAATTTAGGAAAATGTACAAGTCTTCTACATGATAAAAATACTGACCTCAATTTCTATATTGCACTGATCCATGCTTTAAGCTTTTCTAATGTATGATCGAAAGTTTACACAACACTTCCATTTGCCTACTACTTCGAAAATACTTAGTTGGTCATGCAGAGCACTGCAGCAATAACATGTCAGTAAAAAGAGAGGCCAAAGCTATGAAAACACTTTAAAGGAAGTTAGCAGAGGTAAGATATATTTCTCAAAATTTCAAGATTGTCTTTAAGAGCTTCGATATCATACATTCTAAAAATGTTGTAATGCTTTTTGTTGAATTCATATGTGTTATGTGAACTTTGAGGTGATTGAATTTGGCAATGTTTAGAGACTAGTATAACACTAAAGTTGTCAATATATGACCTAACACCTACAGCAATCTGGGAGAAATAAAACTTGGCTTGGCTGTGTTTTAGTTTGTCTTAATTCAGAAACGCAGACTCACCAAAATGCAACATGCTCTTAAAACATTCTATTTTTGAATCCCTTAAATTTGATCTTTGATGATTAAAAATAGGGCCACAAGAGATGTAATATGGATATCATGAACCCTTGATATGATGTGACAAGAATAGCATTCATCTTTGTGGCATCCTTCCATAAATCAAGTCTAGTCATGAGAAAACAGCAGACAAATCCTAATTTGGCATGTATTTTATAGGATACCTGGCCAGTACTCCTCCTTGAGACTGTCAAGTATTGAAAAACAAGGAAAGACTGTGACACTGTCACAGAGGGGACTGGGCAAACATGAAAATTAATGCAATACCCTATATAAGCATACCTTGCTTTATTATGCTTCACTTTATTGTGCTTCACAGATACTGCATTTTTTTTTAAACAAATTGAAGGTTTGTGGCAACCCTGCATTGAACAAATCTATTGACACCATTTTTCCCACAGCATGTGCTCACTTGATGTCTCTGTGTTATATTTTGGTAGTTCTTGAAATATTTCAAACTATTTCTTAATGATTACATCTTGTACAGCAATCTGTGATCAGTGATCTTTGACGTTACTATTGTAATTGTTTGGGGATGCCACAAACCACACCCATATTAGACAGTGAAATTAATCGATAAATATATGTGGTTTGACTGCTCCACCAATCACTCACCTCCTGCCTCTCTCCCTCTCCTCCCTATAGGGACCTCCCTATTCCCAGAGACATATAAACATATTGAAATTAGGTCAATTAATGACCCTACAATGGCCTCTAACTGTTCAAGTGAAAGGAAGAGTTGCACATATGTCTCTCATTTTAAATCAAAAGCTAGAAATGATTGTGCTTAGTGAGGAAGGAATGCCAAAATCCAAGACAAACAGAAAGCTAGGCCTCTTGCACCAGTTAGCCAAGTTGTGAGTGCAAAGAAAAAGTCCTTGAAGGAAATTAAAAGTGCTACTTCAGTGAACACATGAATGTGAAATAGCCTTACTGCTGATATGGAGAAAGATTTAGTGGTCTGGATGCAAGATCAAACCAGCCACAACATTCCCATAAACCAAAGCCTAATCCAGAGCAAGGCAGTAAGTCTCTTCAATCATATGAAGGCTGAAAGAGGTCAGGAAGCTGCAGAAGAAAAGTATGATGCTGGCAAAGGTTGGTTCATGAGATACAGAAAGAAGCCATCTCCATAGCATCAAAGTGCAAGGAGAAGCAGCCAGTGTTCATGTAGAAGCTTACATTTGTTACCCAGAAGAACTAGTTAAGACAATTCATGAAGGCGGCTACACTGAACAACAGATTTTCAATGTAGACAAAACAGTCTTATATTGGAAGAAGGTGCCATCTAGGACTTTCACAGCTAGAGAGAAGTTACTGACTCACTTCAAAGCTTCAATGGACAAGCTGACTCTCTTTTAAAGGGCTAATACAGCTGGTGACTTTAAGCTGAAACCAATGCTTATTTACCATTCTGAAAATCCTAGGCTCCTTAAGAATTATGGTAAATCTACTCTGCCTGCACTCTATAAATGAAACAACAAAGCCTGGATGACAGCACATCTGTTTACAACATGGTTACTGGATATTTTAAACCCACTTTTGAGACCTACTGCTCAGGAAATAAAAAAATCCTTTTCAAAATATTACTGCTCATTGACAATGCACCTGGTCACCCAAGATCTCTGATGGAGAAGTACCACAAGATTAATGTTGATTTCATACCTGCTAACACCAATGTCCATTCTGAATGAATCAAGGAGTCATTTTGACTTTCAAGTCTTGTTATCTAAGAAATATAGTGTGTAAGGCAATAGCTGCCACAAATAGTGATTCCTCTGATAGGTACTGGCAAAGTAAACTGAAAATTTTCTGGAAAGTATTCACCATTCTAGATGTCATTAAGAATATTAATGATTCACAGGAGGAAGTCAACATATTAACATTAAGAAAAGTTGAAAGAAGTTGATTGAACCCTCGTGATGACTTAGAAGGTTTTAAGAGTTCAGTGGAGGAAGAGACTGCAGATGTGGTGGAAATAGCAAGAGAACCAGCCTTAGAAGTGGAGCCTGAAGATGTGACTGAATTAGTGCGATCTCACAATAAAACTTGAATGGATGAAGAGTTGCTTCTTATGGATGTACAAAGTGGTTTCTTGAGATGGAATCTACTCGTGGTGAAGATGCAGTGAACATGGTTGAAATGACAACAAAGTATTTAGGATACTACATAAAGTTAGTTGATAAAGCAATGGTAGGATTTGAGAACTGACTCCAATTTTGAGAGAAATTTTACTGTGGGTAAAATGCTATCAAACGGCATCACATGCTACCATAAAATCTTTTGTGAAAACAAGAGTTGATCAATGTGGCAAATTTCACTGTTGTCTTATTTTAAGAAGTTGCCACTGTCATCTCAACCTTCAGCAACCACCACCCTGATCAGTCAGCAGCCATCAACATCAAGACAAGGCCCTCACTGAAGGCTCACGTGATGGTGAGCATTTTATAACACTAAAGTACTTTTTAATTAAGGGATATATGTTGTTTTCTAGACATAATGTTATTGCATACTTAGTAGACTATAATATAGTGTATTTGTAATATTTGTATGCACTGAGAAACCAAAGAAATTGTGTGACTTTCTTTATTGGGATATTCATTTTAATGCGGTCGTCTAGAACCAAACCCACAGTATCTCTGAGATATGCCTCTTATAGACAATGAAATTAATATCTAGGACTAGATCCTAGAAGAGAAAGAGGACATTAATGGAAAAACAAGTGAAATAAAAATGCACAAACTTTAAAAATTATTATGCATTAGCATTTGTTCATTAGGTGTGGTAAATGTACCATAACAATATAAAATGTTAACAGTACAGGAAAATAGGGTGGAGTAAATGGGAACTCTCTGTACTATCTCTGCAATTTTGTTGTGAATTCAAAATTATTGAAAAATCAAAGGTTTATTTTTTCAAACAGTGGGGATAGGGTTATACATCTCAGTAATTGAAAAGCAACATTTATCTACACTAAGTTTTATTTTTCTATATAATTAATCTCTTAATCATGCATAAACAATTTAAAATTATCTATTAAATCCTCTCAAATTTGAGGAAAGGTATTGACTATATAGAGAGAATGGACACCAGCAACTCAATTTCATAAACTCTCCTTGCTTTTTAACTGTCCTAGCTTCTCCACTGTGAAGGCATGAGAAGCCTCACATTCACAAACCTCTTCTGATAATGACAAATTTTTAAAGCTAGAAGTCTGGGAGCAAAGTGAAAAAACACAAAAAGTGGCAATTTTCCCCACTATTAAGGTTGGAAAATGTGCCGAATTAAACTTTTCATTTGTTTTATTCCTATAGATTTGCAAAGAAACTCTTGTTGCTTATTCTTTGAAAACAGTACTGTTGAAGATACGACTTTGGAAAGTATACTGTTGAAGATACGACTTTGGAAAGTATAGTGTATTAGACCTTGGGGAATATAAAATTGAATGGATGTTTAAATTCAGGCAAGTATCAACAGTGATGCCAGTGAAAGCATGTAAAAGCCATATAACGTCTATGTAGGCATGTTTAAATTTCAGCCACTTAAATAAAACTAAATTGTTTTAGGAAAAAAAAGTTTAGAAAACAAGTAGGATGTGAAATCTTTTTGCAGACTTTGTAGTATGTGTGATGGCTGTAGTTTCAACAGGAAGAACTACGTGCTGGTTTGTACATATTATGTCCCCCAGAAAAAGCCATGTTCTTTAATGCAGTCTTGTGGGGGCAGACATATTAGTGTTGATTAGGCTGGAACCTTCTGATTTAGTGTTTCCATGGAGATGTGACCCACCCAACTGTGAGTGACACCTTTGATTAGGGTGTGACCTCTTGATTGAATGTTTCCATGGAAATATGGCACCATACATTCAGGGTGGGTCTTGATTATTTCACTGGGGTCCTATAAAAAGAGTTCACAAACAGAGGGACCTCAGAGCAACTGAGAGTGACATTTTGAAGAGGAGCTGCAGCTAAGAGAGGACAAAATGCCCCAAGAGCAACATTTTGGAGAACACCATTTTGAAATGCAACCTGGGAGCAAGTGGACGCCAACCATGTGCCTTCCGAGCTAACAGAGATCTTCCGGACGCCAATGGCCATCCTTCAGAGAAGGTACCCTATTGTTGATGTCTTACCTTGGATACTTTACGGCCTTAAGATTATAACTTTGTAACCAAATAAACCCCCTTTATAAAAGCCAATCCCTTCTGGTATTTTTCCTAACGGCAGCATTAGCAAACCAGAACAGACTACGAGGAAGCAAAGCAAATCTTAAGAGACAGAAGTGTTCACTGTATAGGAGAAAAAACTTGTATTATTTATTTGGTCATAAAAAGCAGGGCCTTACATGGGAATACATAGACAACAAAAATGTTATATTTATTTTTATTTAAAAAATGACAAAGATTTTCTATTTAACTTAGGTTGGGTTTAGGGCTTCAGCAATAGGAAGAACAGGAGAGAGATGGAGGAAAAAGGGCTCTATGAAGAGAAAGTGAGTGAGAGAGGGACAGGAGGTCTCTGAGTGAGATATGCACTGTATGGAGAATGATGGCAAATTCTTGCTTCATTTTCAGTGTTGTGCCGAGCTCTCTCCTTTACCCCAGAACTTAAAGCCTTTTGTTACTGATGCTTTGGGAAAAAGGCAGATGGTGTCCAGTGTGGGGTGAAGTACCATGGAAACAAGGCAGCAGCTGAAGGGGGTAAACAGAGTGAGGGTCAAATATTCTGCAGGAACAGACACAGACCGTCAGAACTAGAAGGGACATGAGAAAGGACCCCAAGAATCCTTGGTATTTGGGCACAAGAGAGAGAATGAAGGAGCAGGTGGTTATGAGAATAATCATTGAAGGAATGTTATTAAAAGCCCAGAGGATTTGAGTCCAGCAGATATTTGGCTAGTATATGTAAAAATCAAATGTGTGAGAAAAACACCCTAGGATGTAGTAGTGCTTGGTTATAGGATCATGGATGCTTTTTCCTTTTTTATTTATTGGTTATCTAATAAATTTCCATCCATGTGATGTTCTTACCTTCCTCTTGGCAAGTCTGCATCATCCTTTTTCCATCTCACAGTTGGTTGAGGATCTCCCTGGACTTGACATCGAAATTCTACAGCTTCTTCCTCCAGCACAACCTGATTAATTGGCCTCCTGAGAAACGTGGGTCGTTCTTGAAAAAAAGAAAAATTAAAATTAAATGCTGTGTATATTTTAAGTGAATTATGGGAAAAACATACTGTGGTTTATTTTATTTCTAATTCATAAATACCTAATTTTTTTCTCAAATATGTCTTGATAAAGATTTACGAATTCAACATAAATGAATAAAATACTTTGGAAAACAAGAATAGCAATTGTTTGTATATAAGACCATCCAACATGTGGAAAAAATACTAAATTGATTCTTCAGTGAATTCCTGAGCCAAATAATGGGATCTTAGTGTAAAATAATTAGAATATTGAGTTCTACAGAAACAAGGAAAAGGGACAAAAATGATTACTTCAATCTATTATAATGGTTCTTAGTGGGGAAAATTAAAAGCTAAAACTGAGGGAAAATATCAAAAAGGAAACAAATATTAATATTCCATAAAAAATGTTAGAGAAAAGAAAAGTTTTACTCTTACATATAAGTGTTATTTAAGTTTTTCCTCTCAGATCATGAATACACAATAACCCAGCACTTTCATGAAAGTTTTTACTTGGTGTATTTAACATCAGTTCACCTAACTTTTTCCCTTAAATGCAGAAAGACTGCCGTTATTAATTTTAGTGAACCATTTAATGCCATACATAATATTCTGAGACTACTTGTAATCATCTCCTAAGTCTTCCAAATATTTGTACATGTTTAAGTTTCCTAACTATTTATTTATTGTCAGTGTTCTGTTTTAGTGCTCTGTTCTTGGCTCTTTTGTTTGACTCCTACTGTATTCAAGTACTGCTCTGAGCAAAGCAAAGGGAAAACAAATTTCTGACCATAAGAAATGTACCATCTAATAGAAACATAAAGTACAAAGTAATTTTACATATATATTAACATTTGAATTCTTTCTCAGGCTTCTTCCATTTTTGATAACAGTCTGACACTGGGGAAATGGCCGTTTTACGTTATTATTAGCACACATCTCCAAATCATAGGCAAATCCAATATTGCTACTTACTGATGTAGAAAGAGAACTAAGTCAAGGAAAAGAAAAATGAGATCCATAGGGAGTTGACACAATGTATCTGGCCATTTACCACTTTAGTTTAAAACCTCTAATTCAGAGTTTTGAATACAGTGGAACAAAAACTGAAACATATTTAGCAAAAATCCTTTAAATTAAAAAAATCATTTCAAATAACATATGGTAAGAGTATAGAGAGCATAGAATGAGGGTATATGATTTTATTGAATAAATTAAGATCCATATTTTAAAACAAGTGTGTAAGTTATAAGAACCATATTTCATTGCAATAAGCCAACTATCATTGTCATTCAGAAAGATGGTAACTGTATACCTCCACAGAGGATTTGACAGTAGAGATCAAACTTTCTTCAAAGCGTAGATTCATGCATGCTCAAGTATCCACATTCTGAAACTCCAAAATCCCAAGCCATAAAACAAGTGAAATAGGATTTTATCATAAAAGTTTTTAAGGCAGATTTACAAATCATCCATAAAAAAAGCATGGAAAACAACCTTGTTTATAAACAACATCAGATTTTAGGAAACCAGCATAAATTAGCAGTAAAGTATGCCCAAAAGACCACAGAACAAATGTGCATGTTGGAGGAATGGTTTAGTGTGATCCTTGTGAATGCTGGACACAATGTGCCCCAAACAACTGTTTGAGTGCTGTCACAGTTAATACTGAGTTCCTGCTTCTGGCAGTAAATAGGCAACAGAATCAGTATGTCCTTAAGAGTGTGCCAACTGTTAATAGCATAGGGAACAGGATTGAGTTTTTCTGTGCTATTCCATGAGAATCGTCTTCCAATCCATCCAAAAGTTGCATTAATCCAATGTTAAAAAGGGCTAAACCACTGTTCATGTCACTTCAGAATGAAAACAGTCAGTCAGGAGGAGCCCTTCTTGCCCCCTCTGGTTGCAGTGGGGGTACCGTACTACAACTTGCCTTAAGGATTAATGAGCTGATAGAAGTCTTTCCCTCACCACAATTCAGTCAATACATTATAGCTTCTCCTATGCGAGGTGTTGAGCTTGCTGACTGGGGAACAACCAGCAGCTTGGTTTCATAAGGAGAATGGTGGGAGAGAACGTGAGTCAGATAGTGAGTGGTGGCAAGACCAAGAGGAGTCTTGTGTGACATGTCAAGGAATTTGAGCTCTGCCCTTTGGGTGATGGAGAGCTGTTGATGGTTGTTAAGCAAGAGAGCAACATTGTTAATAAGCACATGAAAAAGACTGTGTTGGCATATTGGTGAAAGATAAATTAGAAGAGAAGCTGAAAGTGGTGACTTAGATCAAAGTGTTTTTGCAAGAAATGATTTCAGCTTAAACTGATATGAACGACCTGAAGATATGGAAGAGAGGACAGAATTAAGAGATATCAAAATTGGGTGATCAACGGACAGATAGTGGAGGGTGAAGGAGAAAAGTTTAGAAAGACACTCAAATTTCTAGTTTTAGTAAATAGGAATGAATGGTAGGTAAAATGTGAATATTGTGTGTATATGTGTGTGTGTGCATGTTTGTATGTGCATGAAGATCCTGTCATCACATAAATAGTAAATACAAGAAAACTGAACCCTTATGCTTAAGCTGATGTTAGTCAAGCTTCTATTTCCTGAAGTCAAATTATTCTTAATTAATAAGATACAGAAGGCTACTTATAGTATAGAGGGAGAAAGAAAAGTAAATATGATCATATTGATAGGTATAAGAAAAGTTCTTGAATTAAACAAAAAATGTAAATAAACAAGAAATCAAAATAAACTTCTTAAGCAAGATAAAGGTATTTTGTCCAAAATTAAATACAAAAATTACTTTAAAGGTAAGGTAATAAAGACATGCCCATTAATGTCAGGAATATGATAGAGTTGCTAACATCAGAAATTAACAAGTAAAGAAAGGAAGCATGATTATTGGAGAAGCAAAACCAAAATAACTATAACTTGCAGACCCTGTGCTTATACGCTTCAAAATAAGAAGACATAAATGACTCTGTGTGAAATATTTTTAGACGACTACATAAATAAATAGCTGAAGAACAATAACTTTGATGTTGATAACTGCAGTAAAATATAAGAAATATATCTATTTATATATAATATCATTATTATATTGTATATAATATATATATAATATATAATATATATATATAATATATATTATATTATATATAATATCATTGTAGTATTGTTGGCAATACTGGAAAATGGAATTTTTGGATACTGTGGCAAATTCACACATTCAAAAACTATTAAGTCATAATTAAAGCTAAGTATCTGTCTACCTGATGTGGATAGCAAGCTGCTGAGTAAAAAACAAATTGCTTAACACTATGCGAGACTAGTTCCATTAAAGCACACACAGACAGACACACACACACATGTATTTTCAGCCAACATTTTTGCATCCTTCCCTTAACATGATATCAATCATATAATACCAAAATATGAGTATGGTTAAACTGAAGGGCAAATTTAAAATAAGATGTTCCAAAATTTAAGTTGTCTTTTCCTCCAGGGACAACATCAAGATCACTAAGGATTCTTTTGGTTGTCATGTATTTTCTAGGCACCACCATTTTATATAGGAATTATATGGAAGCACCTGGTTTATAATTACAAGAAGAAAGAAGATACAGGATCTCCTACTGCTGTTCTGATGGACTCAACAGGGGTAGAGAACTTCCCAATGAATCTTCTATATTCCCTTCTGCCCTCGAGTAGGGTCCAGTTGCTAAGCAACTGGAAAACCAGAGGAGAGTGTGTGGTATAGAAATTTTGACAAACTTTCATTGGTTCATGGAGGAAAATGGAATTGAATGGGTAGACAGGGAAAAAAAAAAAAGGATAATGCAAAGAATAATCCAGATAAAATTTGCTTATATATGACACATTGAAATGGGATTTATACCTAAGTATTTCAGCTTGTATATTCCAACAAAGAAATACTGAATTTACTGATTATTAGAGTTTAGTCACAACTTTTAAAGTATTATTCTAAGAAATTCCATAGCTCTCTTTTCAATGACTATCACTAAATCTCATTCCTACTGTTTTCTGTTAATTATGCTAAACTCATCTTGTGCTCTGCAATTTTCTTAACTGCTTATAAGGAAACAATGTGCTAAGAACTATATGTTTGCCAAACATTTATTTAAAAGGAGGGAAATTTTATAAGAATTGTTTTATAGTTGTTACCTTAACCAGATGTTATTACCAGAAAATCTGAGACTCTGAAACATGAATAATAAAGACTAAAGAAATTGTCGAGACTGAAAATCTATTTAGAGAGGATCCAAGATGGAGGATTAGGAGAGACAGAGCAAAATTCTCCTCCATGAAAAACACTAGATAAAAGACTGGAAGTGCTCCAGAATAGCTGTTCCAGGGGTCAACTGGCTAGGCAAGGTCTTATACATCCACAGTGACCGTGTAATTGGAGAAACCAAGAGACTGTGTTTGGAATCCTGTGACTGTTTGAGGCTGCTGGGGAAATGCCAGCCAAGCCATGCTGCAGTGGGGAGAAACCTAGATACAGTGTTTGGAGGCAGGTTAGCTTAAAAACCCAGAAAGTGGCAGCCTGGGAGACAGCAGCAAGAGCCAAGTAAAGTGCATCAGGGAGTACCTTCCACACCCCAGGCACCCACCTCAGTATCTGGCTTGGGTGACAGCCCTTCACACACCCACAGCTAACAGTCCCCAAGCAACAAATGGGCCACTGCAGCAGGCGGAAGTTCATGGAAGTGGGAGGGTTCCACATCCTGTACAGCCATCTTTTCAGTGGGCTGGGAGACCTCTCTTCACAGTGCCACGGCCAAGAGCTTCCATAGGGATTTCGCTCACCTGTGATGGTGTGCAATCCTCTGTGGAAGCCCATCGAGTCCACAGCTAGAGGCAGAGGGGCATCACAGAAGTGCCAAGAGCCCTGCACCAATCTCACGGACTTATGGGACCATAGGGAATCTGAGCTGAAGGGTTAAACACATGCTACAGCCCCAATGCATTTCAGTCACAACCCCAGGAATGGCTGGGAGTACTGGGTCTTAAAGCTGTCTTCCCTGTAAAACTGTACAGGGCACACCCCCCAGCCCCCTACCCACAGAGTTGGTGGTCCCCACTGCACATGGAAAATTGGTGCACTGATTGGACCTCCACAAGATTTGGACCCCCACTGGCTGCATCAACAAAGTTGGGGAGAACAGGCTTGAGGGTAAGAGGTGGCTAGGGAGTGCCATCTGCTGGCAGGTCAGGGAAAGTGCACTCAACCAAGCTGTAGCTCTGTCAAATTATAGATAATTGTTTAAATAAGCCTGCATATCCTAAAAGAACCTTATCAAGATAAGCAAATGCCAAGAGGGCAAAAACAATAGAAAAGTTTAAAGCATATGAAGAAACCAGAAGATATAGATAACCCAAACAGTCAAATAAAAAAAAAAAACAGAGGTGACACAGAACTTGGAGCAATTAATCAAAGAAGTAATCACAAACACCAATATCATGGCTCAGGATACAAAGGACATCCAGAAGATCCTAGAAGAGCACAAAGAATAATGTGCAAGAGTAAATTAAAAAAAAATAGAGGAGCTTATGGAAATAAAAGAAACTGTTAATCAAATTAAAAAGATTCTGGAAACACACAGCAGCAGACTAGATGAAATAGACAAAAGAATAAGCAAACTTGAAGAAAATGTTTTTGAGAGTGAAAGCACAAAAGAACAAATGGAGAAAAATAACAAAAAAATTGAAATGGATCTCAGGGATATGATGGATAACATGAAGCACACAAATATAAGAATCATAGCTGTTCCAGAAGGAGAAGAGAAGGGTAAAGGTCTAGGAAGAGCATTCAAAGACATTGTTGGGGAAAACTTCCCAGCTCTTCTAAACAACATAAATATGCAAATCATAGAAGCCAACCAACTCCAAACATAATAAATCCAAATAAACCCACTCCGAAACATTTTCTGATCAGATTGTCAAACGCTAAAGAGAAGGAGCAAGTTCTGAAAGCAGCAAAAGAAAAGCAATTCACTACATACAAGGGAAACAACCTAAGACTAAGGAGTTACTACTCAGCAGGCACCACGGAGGCGAGAAGGCAGTGGTATGACATATTTAAAATTCTGAAAGAGAAAAATTGCCAACCAAGAATTCTTTATTTAGCAAAGCTCTCCTTCCCATTTGAGGGAGAGCTTAAAATCTTCACAGACAAACAAATGCTGAGAGAATTTGCTAACAAGAGACCTGCCCTACTTGAGATACTAAAGGGAGCCCTACTGGCAGAGAAAAAAAAAGAAAGGAGAGAGAGGTCTGGAGAAGGGCTTAGAAAAAAAGAGTTTTAGTAAGGGTACATTAAAGGAAATAAAGAGAGAGAGGGAAAAAATATATCTGACAAATAAAACCAAAGGATATGATGGCTGATTCAAGAACTGCCTTCACAGTAATAACATTGAATGTGAATGGATTAAACTCCCCAATTAAAAGATATAGATTGGCAGAATGGATAAAAAAATATGAACCAACAATATGTGGCTTACAAGATACTCATCTTAGACCCAAAGACACAAAGAAATTGAAAGTGAAAGGATGGAAAAAAATATTCCATGCAAGCTACAGCCAAAAGAAAGCAGGCATAACAATATTAATCTCAGATAAAATAGACTTTAAGTGCAAGGATGTCATATGAGACAAAGAAAATCTATTTAAAAATCTTTGCATTTGACTTTCATAAGTCAAATACAAAGCCAAGCTTCTTTCACAAACAAATTAAAAAAACTTTCAAGGATTGTCTTGGGTATAGCAATTTTCAACAAAAATCATCTTCAAAGTCATTTAAAGTTAGAAAGATAAGAAAGTAAGTTGATCACACTCCAGATCCACAAGATACTCTACTGAGTGTGTACCCCCAGGAAGCTCATGCAATTAAAATGAATATATATAAAAAACGTTGAATAATTAGATAACAAGCAAACATAATTTTAAGGCACATCAGTATAAGTTCACCCATTTTTTTCCATGTTATCACCCTATGTCTGATTACATATTGAAATAGGCACAGAAATCTCAATGGCTTTTGCTAACTGCTTATTGATTAGATTACAGTCCCCCAGAATGGCCCAATTCCTAAGTTTACAACTCTAGAGTTACCAGAGGCAGTGTCTTTGCCAATACAATTAACATCTTTTTTTTTAATGTGAGATTAACTGGATTTGAATCACCTGCATAACTTGCTTACACGGTTAGTCTCTTCTGGAGGCAGTAGTGTTGTTTGCAGGTGTGGTACTCTAAAATACAGCTCTCAAGTAGGTCAATTTATTTCCAAGTTAGCATTCTGGAAAGTCCAACTTTCTATAAGGCTAAAATAAAATCATGTGCCAAGTCTCATGGTATAATTAAACACTGTAGGTATGCCAATAACATGAAGAAAGTAAAAAAGTATTCAAATTAGCACAAAATAACATAAATCTGAAAAGGGGTTTTATAATATCTATTAGATTTCTTATTTTCATGCTACAACAGAGGAATGTAGAAACCCAATGAACAAACTTCTCTTTTCAATTTGATTCAGTTGCTGAAAATGACTGTAAAATTGGCAATGGTTGTGCCATGGCAGCTATTCCCAGGATGACTTTAAGAATTTTAAAATAGACTTTCTTGACATTATAAAAGTAGTTCTATTGCAATAATTACATAGTAAAGTCCTGTAAGACCAAAGCTATGCCATAAAAGGTTATTGGAGCTGACCAGTGCCTATAAACCTTAACTTGACTTCAGCTGGCCCAGAAGAACCTGCCACCCTACAGTTTCTATTAAATTCAGAAGTCAGTTGGCTAGCCCTATTAAGTATTCTTTTATTTAACTGGGCATGTACAAGAGGAGGGAAATGTGACAGTTATTGAATGTGAATTATTGCACATTTATGACTTTCCAAAAAGACTGGATGACCATGATCAGGCTCTCTGGAAGGGATTAAATAAATCCTGACTGAATTAATTTCTTTGCTTGCCAAGAATTTTTCTTGTCTGAGAGAAATCATCCTAAGAAGGAAAACATTCTCAGAATTTTTTTAAAAATGTCTCTCTCATCATATTTTAGAGGTGAAGTTTCATGTTATTGCTGATAACATGATATATCACTCTAAAAGCAGCAGCTGTCTATCCAACTCACCAGTATATTTAAACACTTAAACAGGGTCTGGCACACAGCAGGTGCTTAAGAAATATTTGTTGAACAAAGTAATAGATAAGAGAAGTACTTTGCTGCTTTAAAAGTTTAAAGAAAATATTATTTTATTTCAATCATCAGGATTTTAATAACACCTTATGCTCTGAATAGCACTGTATTTTCTTAAATGAAGGTCACAAGTTATCGATTAAATATGGGTATTTCCTTAGGTTTGGTGCTGACATATCTTCTCTCATAGCTTTATCTCTGGGTATCTCATCTACACTCAGGCCATCAATTATATCTCTCATGCAATGACTGAAAATCAATATCACCCGACCCAATCTCTTTCCTTATCCTCAATGAGATAGCCAGGTCCTAATGTGATCATCCTACAGTAAAAACCATCAATTGACACAGAATTTCCAATAGTCCTTTTAGTGAACATCAAATAAATATGAATGAACAACAAAAGATCACTTGACATTTGAAGAAAGCCTCCAGTGTAAAAGACAGAGAACAATGCAAACAAGAGGGGGAAAAGAAACTCAAAGGAAATATGTCAGGGAACCATCATGGGAAATTTTTATTAAAAAAAAACTGTTTTATTAAAATCATTGGAGATACAGGAGAAGCACAGCATACATGCAACAACAGCAGTATGCTATAATAAGGAAGAATTAGAGAAAAGAAAGACCTAGAAAGGTCTAACAGCTAATTAATGAATAGGCGTTTGACAGTGAGACAGAACACAGGAAATGGAGAGGAAATTTTGTTGCACTGTTTGGGTAGAGAGTTTTCAAATTGAGGTTACTCACCAAATGCCCAGCCAATAAAACAAAAAAAGTGTCAAAGCAAGGCATTCCACTGAAAATTTTCAGAAAACTGGGATAAAAAGACAATAATAAAACTTTGGAAAGAAAAAAAAAACTGATCATATACAAAGATAAAGGAATCAGAATTACCGTAGACTTCTCAAGAGAAACATTGGAAGCTAAAAGATATTGGAATAGTAACTTCAATATTTGGAGCAAAAATAAATTTTCAAAATAGAATTCTATAATTCTATTCAGTCAAAAGAGAAATTAAATTTTGCTATTTCAGTATGAAATGTGATCTAGTCTCCAGAAAGCAAGAGAGAAATACTGCTCTGAATGAGGAGTTGCACACACATACGCGCACAGACACATACACACACACATACACACACACAAAAGATAACAGGATGCACCAAACAGATCTGGCACTGAAGAGAAGGAAAGATAAATATCAGGATACAACTTCTGCACCCATCCTAGACATCATGTGCCCAGCCAGATTAGGTCAGAAGTCAAAGGGCTCCAGGAATGCGGTGGGAGGAGTGGTTTAAAGAATAGCTGAAGTATGAAAAATAGAATGTATATGATTTTAAAACTCCTGTTAGTTATTTCAAGAAGAATTCAGGACAGAGTTAAATGAACATTAAGTAAATAGGGAAAGAATGGGTTAAATACTAATTCAAAGAACAAAAATAGTGCCAGGAAAAAATGAAAATAATTATAACACTTAGCTCATTGACAATAATATTTACATGGCTATAATGACTCCAATTCCATAACCAATGTTTCTAAAATAAATATACTAGAAACTTGAAAGGAAGGAAAGTGGAGGTGAGAGGGTGGGGAAGGGGATACAATTGGGCCAAATCATAATTTTCCAAAATAGGAAATCAAAGTAATGTATGAAATTGATATATGGATAGCAGAATAAGCACATATTTAGAAACATGGAAATAAATCCAACAATAAATAAATCCAGATAAAAGAGGCTGTGCAGGAATGCTACAAGATGAGAAATGTGTATATTGGGGGAGGGGTGGAGGCAAGATATTTTTGTATTTTATTATAAGCTTTGTAATACTTATAATACATATTGAAAATGTGCCACTTAAAGTCTATTTTCATGGGTTAGTTTGATAAACATTTAAAATAATTTGGAAAATTTTCATGTTATTCTTTTTTTTTTCTTTTAAGATAGTTAAATTGTGAATAACAGATATTCCAAACCTACCCATAATTAGAAATTTAATTATCTTCCTCAAAGTGGTTTCTCTGACCTGATGTTTAGAACTTAATTAACAAAGTAAAATGCTAGAATAGAGGGTGTTTTTTATGAAGGCATTTAGAACATGCCATAGATTTTAGTATCCATTTAGACTCTGATACATACTTATAACTTTTAGATTTGGTACTGGTCACTGAACTAATACGTTATTTTATGGTCAGCAAATATTGCAGAAGGACAAACAGAATAAATGATTCATGGAATACAGGACAGTAATTTTTTCAAAATCAGGATACTCTGATCATACCATATCTTGTCTAAAGGGTAGCTTTTAAAAAATATGTTGCAATTTTCAAACTAAAAAATTTCTGATTCCAAGCCCACTTACTAAAGAATTAAAATACTAAGAATGGAGAAAACCATTTTCTCCAGCAATATGTATTAGAAAGCAGATAGCTGGAATATTTGGTTGGATGGTGTCCCCCAAAAAGATTCACTGAAGTTCTAATTCCCAGTACCTCAGGATGTGACCTTATCTGGAAATTGGGTCAGTACTGATGGAATTAGGTGAGTTAAAATGAGGTCATACTGGAGTAGGGTGAACCTTTAATCCAATATGACTGGTGTCCCTATAAGAAGAGGAAAGGAGAGAGAGGGAGAGAGGGAAGGAGAGAGCAGCCATCTGAAGACAAATCAGAGATTGGGCTGCCAAGGATTACTGGAAAAGACCAGAAGCCAGGAGAGAGGCATGGAACAGATTCTTCTCCACAGTCTACAGAGGGAGGATGGCTATTCCGACACCTTGATTATAGACTTTTACCCTCCAGGAACTTGAGACAATACATTTTTGTTGTTTTAAATCACCAAGTTGTGGTTCTATTTAATGGCAACCTAGTAGACTAAGACAGATCTTTTATTCATTCAATCATTTTTCTTGCCATTCATAAATAAATTGTATTTCTTGACCAATTGAATATCATCGGTTGCTTTTTTCTGTATAACATATCTTAAAGATTGAGTCACAACCAGAAAGACTCAGCTGATGTGGAACAATCCTTGGCAGCGGGGTAGCAGGGCTATTGGATGATTTTGGCAGCCTGAGAAGACAATGGAGTGTGAAAATAAGCAATGTACAAATACAAAACTCTGTGTGAAACCAGAAAGGCTTTCTTTGGCTAGTTTATTTATTTATGTAAGTAGCTTCAAAGTGGAAAAAATTTCCAGAGGGCCTCTGAAAAAAAAAACAAAAAATGATTAAGTCACAAAGGACATTTAAAAACCTTCAGTGACTACAGAGCAGTTATAGTGGCCAGATTTTTTTAAGGTAAATTGGTGCGACATGGGAATAAAAGTATTTGGGGAGTGGGTGGAGTGAAATGCAAATCAGATTTACTTTTAAAAAAATTAGGTCACAAATGACACTAACAACAATGAAATATAAAACAGCTCATGAGAAAACATGTCCTGGATGCAATTTTGCCAAAATAAAATAAAGAAGACATTATTATAAATAGCACAGTATTTATTATATGTTCTCTAAGAAATGGGAAGTCAAGATCCAGAAGGGTTCACTCTCATTGAATACCCACTACATCCTCAATTCAGACCATATCACTGCTTGCTTCTCTGGGTACTTCTGGGTTTGGATTTTGTTTCCTTATCATTAATGGAATGTCCATTTTTGCTCTCAACTCAATATTGGACTTATAACCCCTCAGGTCAGTTCTGACTAGTTTACACCATCAGCTTTCTAAATCATATTTTTCCAGAGGAACTGTCTCTAGACAAATTCAATCTCTTTGGTTTCCAACTATTTTCAAAATAATTTAGAAGTTTCCATGTCTCTCCTGACATGCTTAGGGATATCTCCTCATGTCTTCTGTGAAAGCAGGGTAAATATTTCAGAAAGCAGTCACATTATTGATATGTCTAATTGCTTGTGTAATGACATTAAATACTTTCAATTTCCTTCTGAAAGCAGTATATATTATTGTAATGCAGCATTTTTCTATTCCAAATCTTGTGGTAGTTACAGAAAAATAGAGGTTACTGTTTCCTTAAATAGAATAGCTATACTTGTGGGCTTTCAATGGTGATGTTCAGTGACCACTAATTTCAAATCTCACCAGGCAAAACTACATTTTGCTCGTTACAAAGTGCAGCACATTTTGAGACTCTGACAGATGACTGCATGAAATTTAAGGGCAAACTTATACTTATATGAGCTCTCCAGGACAAAATGTACATGTGTACTTTCAACAACTTTACTTTTACTACTCAATTCCTGTAACAAATTATGGGATTTTTCCTGGCTTTGTCATTTGGGACTTCAGGTTGCTTAGTGTCCACAGGAATTGTTACAAGACATTACTTGCTACTCAGTGATTACTTGCTTCTCATAGGCCTACACTCTAGTACACATTCATAAAGCCCAACTTCAACTCTCTGAATGTAAAGGAAATTATAATATGCCCTTATTCTACCCGAACACTCCCATTATGCCAAGGATGTCACATCCCAAAATGCATAAGAGGTTTCTTTAGGGACCTATGCAGGACTTTGGTGCTATACTTGGGAATGTTTTGAGTATTGACAGAAGTAGGGTCTTTTCAAATCATACATAGAATGAGAAGATTATTTTACTGGCAAAGAAAAGAAATTTAAAAATCATAATGATCTCTTGCATTTTAAACAGCCATATAAAATATGTGATAGTGAAATATTTTATTAAGAGATGTAGGTATTTATATCTATATATCTATATTAATAATATCTGTCCATACAGAGACTTGAATGGGACATGAAAGTATCCTAAAAGAATATTTCATCTTTCACTATCTTTTATTTGCCTGTTTTTCCCAATTTTCTGACATTTTATTTCTTTTAATCTTCCATAGCTGTCAAAAATATTTTCTTTACTTTTGTTTGCCGAGCCGTCTTTATTATTCCAAATTTTCTTCTTCCTATTGTTTTCTCCAACCATTCTGTGACACAGATCTAATCTGTTTTTAACCTGTTAACTGAATTGTTCCAGCCCAAAAGTCCTTTGGTTCTTAAAGATGCAGGAACAAGAACATAAATACAAATTAGAGTCTGATTATTGTTTCTTCCCCTTATTTTGACTAGATATAGATATAGTCTTTTTATCATGAGCTAGAATGGTAAATATTTCAAATTGAAATTTTAAATAGTGAAAAACAAGTGAAGTTCTTTGCACTGAATTCTAATTTTTCAAAACCTTACCCTGTGTCTTGCACTATTAGGTGCCTGATAAAGGCATTATAGCAGAATAAGTGACAAATTTTAGAACAGTGTGATATCTCCAATAAGACTTCAAGAAAGCCATTTTTTTTTTATATTTGGACAAAAGGCAAAAATTTTATAAATATACAAATAAAGTAGGAGAACTAACATTTCAAAAAAAATTTTTTTTTTCTTCCCATCATTGGAAAGCTCCAGAAAACAAGACCATTCCAATCTGTTGCTACTTTTCACTAGTCAGGAGTAATTGTCCCTATGTGGCTCTTTTCTCAGTGTTAACAAAACTATTTGAAAGCAAAGAAAAAGTAGGTATGAAAAGCAATTTATAATTTAAAAGAATTTTACCAAAGACAGTCAGCTCTGCCGGATCACTGTCTCTTTCTCCCACCATATTGGTACCCACACAGGTATACATCCCTGCATCACTTTTCCTGGTATTTGAGATCATCAATTTACCACCACGGATCTGTTAAAATTAAATAAAAAGAAAGAGGAAAAGAAAACAAAATTAAGGTTCATTAATAAAAAAATCTGTATATCTAAGCACATTTTCTTTACTAAAGTATATATAGCTCAATACCTAAGACACAAAACTCTTCCACTACTTTGGCATCTGCATGAGTCCTTTCTTCTCTTAAATTTATCCTCGCCATAAGCCTCCATAATCCATAGGGAGTGCCTCATTAAGGCAGCCTGCCTCTCCCCTGCCTGGTCCTATTTTGAGTCCTGTGATTGCACTCCCCCCCATATCCCAATGATATGCCTTCATACTGAGATCTCAGTGTGCTATTTTATTATATTGCTGCTGTCATTTGTCATCAGAAAGGAGCCCTAGATATCTGCTGTGGATAATGAAATCCAGATAACTCAGAGGGATTCAGCAAGTACTTATTGAGTACATCTATGGGATGAATGGTGTCGAGGCACTGGGATATAGTTCTAAACCAAGTACTCCAAGAATCTCTGCTTCATGGAGCTTACATTTCAAATGTTAGCACATCTTAGTTGTATTTAAGAGAGGGATTTTGGTGAAGAGAGCAGGTTGGATAAAACCTGCAAAATGATGAGTATGAATTGGGACAAATCATTGGCTTCTAGTCGGGCTCTTCAGAATATTTTGAATGAAAAGCATTTATACACTAAGTAAACAAATTCAATAATATTAAAATTTCAGTTCACTGAAGAGGATATTAAAGGGGGTTGGGTTTTCATTCAGTACATCATAACTCGTAGCTTCTTTTCCAGGCTTATTTTGTTTACCTAATTCAACAATCTTAACTTTTAAATGATTGGGGGTTCTTAAAGAAACACCGGAAGAGAACATGCTGTTTTCTTAATTTCATAGGAAAACAAACTCATGTTGGTTTGTTTTCCTTAGAGATAGCTCATGCTCTAAAACTTGTCATATCATAGAAAGAGATTTTCTTTTCTTTTCTTTTTTTTAACATGGGAAAAACAGACTATCAAACTCTTCTTATTTCCATGAGAGCATAATGCTAGATTGCACAAGTGGTCATTGGAGGCTATTTCTCTTTCCCTTGATGCTGGGCTTGGTCAGGTGACTTGCTATGACCAATGGAACTACAATAAATCTTGAACCAGCAGAAAGCTGCTTGCACATTAGGATTTTCCCTCTGTTGTTCCAGCTGGAACCTTGAAATCACCATGGGAATCAACCTGAGCTGCCTGCTGGAAAATCAGAGGCTATAAGGAAGAGAACCAAGATGTCAGGTTGAAAGTCAGCCAATTGCCAGACATGTGAGTAAGGCCATCCAATATCACCCAGCTGCCAGCACACATTTAACCAGGCCACAGAAGCATGACGAAGTCTAGCAGAGACCAGTCAAGTCAGCGCAGATTAGAACTGTCAGGCTGATCCACAGAATTGTGGTCTAAATAAAATGGTTGTGATAAACCACTTTGTTTTCGGTTGGTCTGTTATGAAGCAAAAGCTAAATGATACAAAGAAGAACTAGGAACCAATGAACACTGATTTTACTCTATAAGCAGCAACACATTTTCATAGGTTTGGTACCTAAATGTAGACCATTACGAACCAGCGTAGATCCCCAGAGTGACAACAGTCAAGCCTAAAACATATCAACATATGCTGTGATCTCTTACACAGCCCATCTGTTTCTGTGCTATGTTGTAATCAAAATATGCATATTAGAAAAATCCTCATTTATAAGATTTGTTAAAAAGATAGTAAGGAGACATCCCAGACTATATGGACGTTTGATTTAAAGGGGACATTTGTTTAGTCAAATGAGATATTATTTTAAATTAAATCTATTCACTCTCAAGTATTGCAGAATATAAAAGTTTTACTACAAACTAATATCCGAGGCGTGAGGTATTGCATACCATTTCAGTGGACTGCTTCTTACCTACAAACTTCACATACAGATGTTAAGTGGAGCCTTGGATAAAATAAAATTATTAAATGACATTCCCCCATTCTACCTCTTTACCAGTTTCTGGCTGTTTCATTTTGAATCTTAATCATCCACTGAACCTGATCACCGATTACTCTTTAAAAATAGACTGTTTTTCCATATGAGATAAACTAATTTCATATCTATAAAAATTTTTTAAATTAATTAATGTATAACATTTTATTGTTATAAACATTATTTAATTGGAAAAACTGGAAAATGCTTGAAATAGTCATCACCTTACATTTTTTTCCTCATAATTTTGAAAATAGTGTCCAATGAAATGTTCTAGTTAATACGGTATTTGGCCTTCATTTACATCTTAGCACTCATGATCAAAAGATAAATTTAGAGATCTTAAAAAGAACTTAGACATCTATATTGAACTGCAACTATTTGTTTACATATTCAGATTAATATAACTATCACTATATCATATACTATGTACACTTGATATATATAGTATTTTTCTCTCTTCTATGCCTCATCCCAAATCTTTTTTCTTTTTAATAAGGTTATCATATTTAAGTCTTTTCAATATAGTGTAAAAAGCTACCTTAAGTTGTTGGTAATCAGCTTTCCAATACAGTTGTACCATTTTATTAGCAATAAATTGAAGAATAAAATACATCCATGTAAGCCTTGATATTCAATCTCTCTAGACCATCCATTTTATTTGACTCACACTTATTCTTTCTTCCTTGTCATCAATTCGGATTTTGTCTTTTTTCCAGTAGATGGTAGGTTCTGGATGTCCCCGGGGAGGTTGGCATTCGAGAATCGCAGGCTCTCCGGCTGCCACAACAACATCTGTGGGGTTTTGTCGGAAGTCATCTCGTAACACTGAGAAAAAATAAGTAAGTGAAAACTCAATGAAAATGACTTCAGCTTTCTGTGGCAAAAGCTAGCTTCTCTTATTTACTTTGTTCTAGTAAAAATTCCCAGAATATTCACTGCAAGTATAGCCATGGCCATCTTAAAAAATACTAGAGCCAGCTCAAATGCTCACCAATGTGGGAACGGCTGAATAAATGATTTCGCACCTTTGCTCTGAAGTCCTATTTTTAAAATGAGATAGGGCTGAAGAAGATAAGATGAGAAATATTCATGATATTGTTTTGAGATTTAAGAGCAGGGTGCAGAACTGTTTTTGTTAGGATAATTCCCTTTTCTATAAGCAAAAGGCATATATACATGTACCTATATAAAAACTTTAAAATAAGTTTTAAAGTTATATTAAAACCCTGAAACAAGTCATGTGCCTGTGGTTTGTGAGCATGTGTGCCAGTTTGAAGAGAAGTGGGGTGAGAACTCTTTTATGACATGTATATGGACAAGATGCTCACTGTTTTCATTACACTTCAGAAGACATACGCATTGTTCACCCTTGCAACGCACTAGCACCCACATACACAAGACTGCATTTTCATTCTCTCTGCATCTCCACCTGCCGAGCGACATCTGGGCAGCGTGACGTTCTGAGTGGAGATATCCCTTATAGCACTTTTACCAGTCTGAATTTCCCCTCCTTTCATTAAGAAGAACAGCAGGTTGGACCTCCGTTGTAACCTCCAAAAATCTGGCATGCCTGGCTCTCCAAATGTCACCTATCTATCTGCCTTGTGCTTTTTTTGCTGCTGGCAAAATGAAAAACCTGGAGACGTAATGGGGTCCTTATCAGACTGCAGAAAGCTGGGTTTATTTGGCAAACAAGGCCTATATCTATTTTAGTGTAAACATTCAAAAGATAGTTGAGACCAGTTAATACACCATATACCTCAAGTGCCTCCACTTTTCCTAATCTTTGATATTCCAACACTGACAAGTTTGGTTCCAAAGTGTATCGAGGGGTAAATAAATAATGTTTGTCTGTACATATGTGTGTGTATGTATATGGGTATGCATATGTACGTAAATATGTGTGTACATATATGTGTGTGTATAAAAATTGGTCAAACTGCTTGAAATCAAAATTAGGCAGTTTCTGCTAACCTCCTCTTTAAATCATCTGCTGCAAATGGAGATTAAGCCAAACCAATTGACTTTGGTGTTCTTTAAGGAATCCCACTTCAGCTCTCTGCTTCTTTGTTATGCCAAGTCTCTAGGTTAATTGTCATTCTTCAAGTAAATAAAAATCGCTGTCCTGAATATAGCTCCAGAGAGACAACTGAGTGACTTTTAATGCCTTTCTTTTCTTGTCTTTTGCAACACATCCTTTAACACAGTTTTCCATCTTAATGAAGTCAGGGCCTTTGCGAGATTAGAGAATCTTGTCTCCTATTGAAGGAGCAATAAGAATGAATTCAGCCCAAATTGTCCACTCTCAGCTTATAAGCTAATTAATTCACTGCTTTCGCTGCTAAGGAAATGTGTTCCATCTTAGCACTGTGAACTACACATTTTCGGTTCCCTCGTCTAACTGGCAAGAAAAGTGTGATTTATATGCATAAGGATTTGCTTCTGAATGGGTTGAGGAAAGTGTGCATTTAAATGTTACATTCAGGCAATGAGAAGGGGTTAACCCTGTGGTTCCCTCTTGCAGGTAAATCCTCTAGGGAAAGAAAGCTGGTGACTCATTCATATTCTAAATACAGAACAGCTGCCTATTTATGCAATGTTAAGAAGTGCAAAAATATGGTAACAGGGTGATGAGCACCCCTACGATATCCTGTCCTGGCAACAAATGTGTTTTGGCAGGCTCTCAATCTGTTCCAAAATGGCACAGCTGGCTAGTTGTAAGGCCTTCTCCAGAACCGGACTTCTGACAAATGACATGCCAAAAAGCCTCGGCTCAAAATGTACTTAAGTCCAGTGCAAATCATTAAAAAGTCAGTATTAAACCTAGTTGCAACAATCCTTTTTTTTTTTTTTAAAGCCTTTTGACACGGGGATAGGGGAACAAAAAGGAGAAAATATCATAACAAACTATGAGGTCTGCTACTGTTAAACAATATAACGTGTTTATGGTGCTCACAAAAAAAGAAAATGACTTTGCAAATAAAGCCAAAAGACCTAACATCAACTATAATTTCAGGCTTTCAGACTATTCACCCTGAGAGTAGGGTAAGATAATGGTATAATTGGTACTGTAGCCTCTTCAATTTCTAAAATGTTCTTTGGGTTTCTACAGAACTCAGCTAATTCATTTTTATTTACTTATGCCATTTCTTTTATGCTAAATCTTTTGGGTATTAAAATGTGTTCCCTCTCTCTCCCGGTCATTCAAGAGAAAGCAACCACTTTTCAGCAGGTTCTAGCACAGTGAATGATGCACAGAAAGTTCTCTTAGGAAATAGTAAAATCCTTTTTACTCTTCTCAAATTGAAAAGGTGGATATATATGTTCAGATTTTTGCTTAGGTTTCTTAGGCTTCAATATCCACTCAGCAACATGAGCAAAGTAAAATGAAATGTTTATCAGTTCCCAATTTTCTGCTAATTACTAATTTCTGTCTTGGATGTTGCCCTGTGCTTTATCACTGCAGATAAAGAAGAAAAGGTATCCACCACAGTGCAGGATACACAAGGGTTGGAAGAAAGGAGCTAAAATATTCTTTCAAATGTGGAAAAGCAAAGCAAGCATAAATCGAATCTATATTTTTTTGTTCTCCTTAAGCCCCATCCTAAAGAGAACTGATAGGTACATTTTCAAATGCGGCTACACAAGTAAGCCAAAGCCAGGATATGCAGCTATGTGTATATTATTCAAAGCTCAAAAAAGGTATTTAAATAGTGTGAAAGGAAATAAAACTCATGGACTGAAAAAAAAAAAAAAAGGGTAAAAGGGCAAAAGCAGGGAGGCTACCAGTAAGTTGTACTTTTAAAGAAAAATGGTATAAATACATGTTATTTTGATGTAGCACTTGTTTACAAATCTAAGTTTAGAATACAAAATTTCAAATATCCGCGGGGGGAGGATCTAAATGGCTATATAATATACATTTCTCTATATGAGTTGAAAAGCAAATGAGTGTGAGTTCACCCAGCCAGTCATAATATAACCTGCACTGGATTTTATTTTCATATTTTTTTCAAAGAAATGCACTGTGAGTTACAAAGTTATTCTGAGAGAACAGAAATTTCTGAGTTATTAATGTGTTTGATAAAATATAGTTCATATTTTTGACATAGAGATTTCTGGCCAATTCCCAATCTGTGACTATGTATTAGACAAATACCATGTGCTCGTCACTGTCCTATAAACTGGTTAAGGAATATAAAACAAGAATAACATGCAAGTGCCTGTGGTAAACTGCTTCAAAGATGGCCCCCCAATGATCCCTGCCTCCTGGTGTCACCCCTTGTGTAATCCCCTCTTGCCTGAGTGTGGGCTGAACATTAAGTCTTGCCCTTAATGAATAGAATATTGCAAAGTGATGGGATGTCACTTCTGAGACCAGGTTATAAAAGATTATGACTTTCATCTTGCTGCCGTTCTCTCTCTCTCTCTCTCTTTCCTCATGTGCTTACTCTAATCAAGGAAGATGTTTTGTCAAGGATCTGGATGCAACTTCCAGCCAACAGGCAACAGATGGAGGAAATGAGACCCTCTCTCTAATAAACTTTGAGGTCCCAAATCCTTCCAACAACCCCGCGAGTTTGGGAACAGAAACTTCCCAGTCGAGCCTTCATTTGAGACTGCAGTCCTGGCCAACACTTTGATAGCAGCCTGTGGGAGAAGCTAAAAAGAGATTTAAGTCATATCCAGATTCCTGATCCACAGACTTTGAAACGTTGCTTTATACCACAAAGTTTGTGGTAAATTATCACAGAGCAAGAGCTAACTATTATACCCTAAAAGAGTTTTACATCCAGTTGTGATTTTAGACTTTGATTCCTGCTTCCTCACAACCCCGCATTCTTTCATTTGCCAAGTCCTTTCCTGTCTGTAGCTGCAATCAATGGTTGCTTTCATCTTAGTTGATAAAGTTGAGGCAAAACATTCCTTGGACATTTTTATCTTATTTTACTACAAGAAGCTAGCAATAGCAATGAAATACACTGCATAATTAATCAACTTCTAAAAGATATCTTCTTGAACTACAGTGTACACATCCTTCCAAGTGAAGTTATTAGAAACATAAAGCCTAAAATGGTTATTGATAAAAATATTCATACACATCATTGGATAAATAAAACCATCCATGTCAAAGTATATGATTATGAGGACGGTAATCTCAGAAGGAATTGTTATTAAAAAGCATGTGAGAAGCAGCTGAAAAGCAAAGTCAACTCCATATGTGCCTGTGGGCAGTTGGAGTGTGAAGTTCTGTGACCTTCGGGCTTCATAGTATAATGCTGAATTTTAGTCCCAAATAAAGTTTTATTTGGTGCACATTTTAGTTTATAAATATGAAATTTTAGGAAATCTTGATCTTTAGAAGGCGACTCAGCAGCACTTAGTCATGTAGATAATGTGAAATTACATGCTCTCGTTCAATAATAATTTTTTAAAACTTGATTTTTTGGATTGGCTTGTAGGCCCATGAAAACACACTTTTTATCTCTCTATTTTAAAAATAACTGGCTACTCTCTCTCTCACCAAGCCCACTTGGCAGGTGAATCACTGCCCTCCCCCCTATGGACATGACTCCCAGGGGTGTGAATCCCCCTGGAAACGCAGGAAATGACTCCTGGAGATGAGCCTGGACCCAGCACTGTGGGACTGAGAGGATCTTCTTGACCAAAAAGGGGAAGAGGGATGAAACAAAATAAGGTTCCAGTGGCTGAGAGATTTCAAATGGAGTCAAGAGGTCACTCTGGAAGGTATTCTTATGCGCTATAGGGATATCACCTTTTAGTCTTTAGTGTGTTAGAATGGCTAGAGGGAAATACCTGAAGCTGTCAAACTGCAACCCAGTGACCATGATTCTTGAAGATGATTGAATAACTATGAAGATTGCATAGTGTGACTGGGTGACTGTGAAAACCTTGTGGCTCATACTCCCTTTATCTAGTGTATGGACAGATAAGTGGAATAATGGGGAAAAATTAGATGAAGATTAGGGTGGGATGGAGGGGATGGAAAGACTTAGGGGTTCTTTTTTGCTTTTATTTTTATTTTGGAGTAAGGAAAAGTTTCAAAAATTGATTCTGGCAATGAACGCACAACTGTATGATGGTGCTGTGAATAACTGTACACTGTGGATGACTGTAGGGTGTATGAATATATCTCAATTAAACTGTATTAAAGAAAACTGGCTACTATAATCACTTAAACTCAGTGTGTATACAGTATGTGCCAAACTCAGTATCATGGCCTGACCCAGAGTGTCTGACACAAGAATCTATGCATTAACAATTATGCTACACTGATTTGTAACATCAGCCACTTCTTTTTATCTTATTTCCACTTCCCTAGATCAGGATGTCCTATGTCTTCCTTGAGTTACTGAAGGAACGTCCTATTTGACCATTTTCTCTGATTTCTACTGGAAGCTCTCCACTGTGGCCTTTATGAGTTAGCTAAAATGCAAATATGAACATGTCAACTCCTTTTTTGAAACTTTTCAATAGCTCTTAGGATAAAATTCACACATTAATAGAATTTCAAATGTTGTTTAGATTCATCCAAGGCTCATCACTGACAGTTCTCCAAACATTATCACTACATATTGGCATACTACAGATTTCCTGCCTGAAAATCTCTCCCAGGTACCCTCTTTATTCCCTTGCATTTCCCTATTCCTTCCTTCACACACATACTCTTCTCTCATGGGCAGCTTAGGGCTCATTCATCTGAAAAGTCTTTTTTAATATACTTAAACTAGATTAAACAACCCTCCAGGAGTCCCCATCTTGAAGGGTATCAGAAGAGTTAATCAAATATTCTCGATTGGTTGATTGAGCTGATCAACTCTTCAAGAGGTGTCCTGTAGTCCTTTCTTATATAAAACAGATGATGAAATTTGAATTTGATTTTAAAATGTCATTTATGAAGAACAATTTATGTTGATCAAATTTGAGGTATAGAATATTTAAATAGCTTACCTACATGTTCATATATCTCTAAAACAAAAGCCAGATAGTTCAATAAGGTCAGAAGCCAATCATTTCAGAAAACAACAGATTTATGTGCAACCAGCAAAACTGGTAGCACCAATTAAAGTATATCACAATAATATTACAATGAACTGAAAAAAAAAGTGATAGCCAATTCTACAAGTGGCACAGATTATTTCCCTTTCCCCCATCCCATCCCCTGTTGCCATGGGGGAAAGTAAGATGTAATTTCAACTAGCATAAAGTTCAGGACTTCCCTGCTACCCATGTGGAAAGCATCTTCTTTCCTGCATGGACTAAGTGAGTCTAGAAGGTGCTGGGCGGACATGCTGTGACCCCAGGGGGAGCTCTAGCCTCAGGCTGAAACTGAGGCTCTGCACACAGGAGCAAGAGACAGAAATAATCTGAGTTCTTGATGACATTGTAGATTAATCAATCCTAAAGACTCAGCCAACTCTGGACTTTCTAGTTATGTGATCCAAAATTAGATCCCCTTTCTTTTGAAGCCAATTTGGACTGAGTTTCTCATTTTAACTGAAAGGTACCTGGCACAGCATAATAATTGCATTTTTTTTTTTTTTTTGTAGTTTTCATGACTGAAAGACCAAATAAAGCTAAAGATGAATCATCATTCACAAGAAACTACTTTGTAATATTTGATACAAGCAAACAAAATATGATCAGAATGGACAGGCTAGTCACCATTTCATTAGACAATAAAATTTGATGCCATAGGACAAGTCGTAGTGGTTTCTTCTGTTCAGAATGGAAATGGGAAAGAAATAAGTCAGTGGGGAGACATCCTGCTACCACTGAGCAAGCTGACACTCTGGCAATCTGGCACCCCTAAAGCCTGCTGAAAATTCCAAAATGAGAGGCTCTAACCCCCACCTCCACTAAGACTCCTTGTGCAAGCAAATTCACTCAGCAAATGATCCCAATAAACTAGTGCTATGAATTGGCACATGTTGAATAAACAAGAGTGCCCTGTGACTTGTTCATTTTCAAGTTACAGCATTTTGGGAAGCCTGGTATTCTGCAGGGAATAAAACACACAAACACACAATTCAAGCAAGAGAAATGGTCAGCTCCAAGTTTCTTAGCCAAGCCTTTATTCTTGAATCCTTTTTTTAGCTCAGTTCTGTCCTCACCCACAACACAATTTGAAGTCCTGCAAAGAGTGCCAAGTCTTCCTTAATGTTTTCCATTAATGTTTAAAACTTGCTGAAGGATTCTTAGAAACTGCATGGAAACATCGTGCTCTCTGTAATTTGTATCCCGTAACCTCTGTAATGCATATGTTCTCCTTGGGGACAGAGTGTTGAGATCATTCATAAACTCTTGGATCACATGTGGCACTGCAAACTGGTGACATCTGACCATGGCAGACTCCAGGCCTGTCTCTGGCAATCATTTCCTTTGGTTTGCAGTTAAGGAGCCAGCACTTGGCATGCCTTCAACACTTGGAAGTCCTATTTTTGGCAAAGCCTAGCATATGATATTTGACAGAGATCTGCATACCCTATCCATTAGTTTACAAGGAAATTGTGGATTGAGGCTAATTAATGTTTAATCAGTTCCTCTTTTTTCCCATTAAAGAGCCAATGCCCACAAAATTCTTCATGCAGGATAAATGTCCCTCGAATCACAAAGTGCCCAATGGACTGAGGGTAACTTAGAGACTGTTCCCAAGTATAATATGTGAGGATGAAGAGGGTGTTTAGAAATGCCAGTATTAAGCTAAACATGCTCCAGGCAATACCTTATTCTACCGCAAACTAGAAACTTCTCTCCCTTCGTCTGCCCCCAAAATGTTCTGCTCTGCTGCCCGAGGAACTGCCTTTCAACACCTGCCAGCTTAGGGCTAATTCCAGTCCTGGTCACAGTAGTGTCTGTAACTCTGGATATTATTTTAAAAATAGTACATTCAACTCAAAATGCCAAGCGACACAAAGGCTTGCTTTAAAAATTAAGCATTAAATAATGCTTCTTGAGGTACTAACAAGGGGGAAAGGCAGATTACCCCAAGTTAATAATGCTGCCTCTTCTTATTTTCTCTAAATCTGGGTTTGGGTATTAATAGATAAATAAATAAATAACCCCAACCTTTTTATAGGATTTACATTCACAAAACAATTAGAAACAACCATCTGTCTGCTGCTAGCTTTCAGCCTGGTTCATGTCTCGTGAGCCTCAAGTCTACCCGAAGCAGTTAAAGCTGCTAGATACCAGGAAGACTTGTTAAAGGCACCGTATAGAATGCCTTCTTTGCCCACTAATTTCCGTTTTTCTTTCACCCCTTCACCCCCCCTCCTCATTTAGCCCCTACCATAAGACAAAACAAAATAAAAAATTGAGAGGATCAAATATCATTTATGTTTACATAAAATTTCAAATTCAGTGCATTTAAGTGTACATTTAAAAATATACAAATGCATAAATTTAAATTTAAACTTCAGGACAACTACATCAATTTGAATAAAAGAAATGCAGAATGATATCAAGTAAATATTAATGCACTGCTTTACTCTGGCTCCCAATAGATTATTCCTCTCCGCCTACCTTGTTAGTCCTTCTCTGAACGCATCAGCTTTTACAGCATTCCAACACTGCACAGTTCACAGAGGTTCATGGCCTCAATAGCATCTTTCTATCGTTCTACCCTCTCCTAGTATCGGTGGGTTATTGCTCCAATATTTCTCTCTCTTGGTGTATTCTGATGTGCATGATCACCATGAATTACAATGTCAAGTAACTGCCAGATGTCATGAGTTATAAACTCAATAGTCTAAGGATTATTACACATTAGGGCACCCTACAGTGCAAGAGTGTCCTAGAATTTATGTGTTATTTATTACCTATTGGCAGGGTCTCAAAGTAATCTCACCCCTGCTGATGAAACGAGGGTTGGAAGGAGAAGAAGGTCAAGGTCAACCTTCCTTGTCAAGAATGCCAGTTACTTCGAAACTACTGTTGTTTATCTATTTTTCCTTCTACTTGAAACTAAAGAAATCTCTGAAACAGGCAGACTTATATTCTAATATATCCATGGGCTTTCAACCTAGATCTGCTAATTTCATAATTTCTCTCATTTTGCCTATCTTAACAGATTTTGTAATAATAAACACTACACATCATATATAGTGGGTAACCATGAAGCTCACCATAGTCCCAAATTTAAAAATGACCAGTTTGAGAGCACACCATTTATTTTCCTCCTTTTACATGCGAACATAGTCCAAAGTCTGACTACATTAGACTATATTTGAATTTTTAAGCAACAATGAGAATATGAGAACTTTTTATAAAACCCCCACATGTCTGTGGACTCTTCAGGCTTATCCTTCCAATTTTGTTAAGATTTGCATATGTACATGCCACAAAATATGGACATTACTCTACGTTGTCATGCATTTTGCTGAAATGGATGCAATCTGACATCCTATATTCTTCAGGAAATGTTCTGTTTGATTAGTACATGACAAGAAGCTTGAAATGTTTCCTAATCCAGAATGTAGCACATTTATTTTTAAATTGGCTGGTTAAAAAAAGCTCTATCATTCTCTCTACTCTATCCCAAAGACCCTGTAACCTTCTTTTCTTTTGCCACCAAATGAATTCTGAATACTGAAGTTAACATTCAGCAATCTCATTACCTATCCACAATAAATCTTCAAAAGCATCATCATATTTTGACAGCTAAGCAGAAGAGGAAGCAAGGAGCATATCCAAGCCTTCTTTATGAATGCAAATATCCTAAAGACCAAATTTAAATTTTTTCAGAAAACTTATGTTATACTATTGACTGCAACTGGAAAATGTGCTTAGAAAATTTTATTTACCCACAATTACTTTTATTCCTGATGCTACATCTGGACTCAGGCCCTCCTCCTGCCTTGGCATACACTCTATGAAAACAAACTGTTAACAAAGAATGAATATTGAATATCTTATTAAAGTGTACATAATCTTGATTTCTCATAATGAAATTTATCTTAGGTGAGTTTTCTTTAGTTCCTGGAACATAACACACTTTTATCTATCACGGGTTCTTCATGTAGCTTGTTACCTATTTCTGAGTTCCACTCTAATTACTCTCCACCATATGCCCGCTTCCTTTCTTGGGACCTAAATCTTCCATTTAATAAACATTTATGGAGCTTCTACTATTTGGCAAGGAGGCAATACAGCATTGTGGTTGAGATAATGGGCCTAGTCTAATGGTCTGGGTTTGAATCTAAATTCTGCTATTTTATTTACTAGAAGATCTTACATGTCTGAGCCATTTTGAGCCACAGCACCTTCATCTGTGAAATGGGGATAATAAAGCTATATCATTGGATTGTTATGAATAGTAAACAAAGTGATCTTTTTAAAATACAGTGCAAGGTAAAATAGGTGACCCATAAACGGGAGTTATTATTGTCATTAGGAATTAGGAATACTATAGAGAACAAGGAGGACCTTATAATTCCACTTTTATGTCTGATCTTACATCACTCTAGTGACCCAATTTTCAATTTCTATGTCTGTCAAATAGTTAATAATCTTCAAAATCCCTATCATGTTTATAAAATATTTCAAATTTTAAGGTCCAAAATGCCACACATTCAAACTACTATGTAATTGCTAACAGATAGTAACAGTTAACATAAATGCTACAAGAGTTGGGATTTAGATATAACATAATTCTAAAATCAAATATACTTAGATGTGACTATTTATGTTATAAAGTATTAACAGGACATGACAATGACTACAGTACATCCCAATCAAAAGTGTAAGTTTCCATTGCCCCGATTTTTAAAGTTTTTCTTGTAGTAATACATACGCAACTCAAAATTTCCCTTTTAATTAATTTCAAATGTTCAATAGTATTATTTACATTCACAATATTGTGCTACCATCACTATTATCAATTACCCAAACTTTTTCATCATCTCAAACAGAACTCTGCACCCACTAAGCAATAATGCCCTCTTCCCCCACACCCCAACCCCACATCCCCTGGTAATCTATAATGAAATTTGCTTCTTCTAGTATTTCATATAAGCCATATCATACAATATTTTTCTATTTTGTTTCTGGTTTATTCAACTCAACCTGGTATCTTTAAGGTTCATCTATGTTGTAGCATGCATCAGAACTTCGTTCCTTATTACAGATGAATAATATTCCATTGTATGTATACAACACATTTTGTTTGACCATTCACTCATTGATGGCCAATTGGGTTGCTTCCACCTTTTGAATATTGTGAATAATGTTGCTATCAGCATTGGTGTACAAATATCTGTTCCAGTCCTTGCTTTGAATCCTTTTGGGTATGTACCCATATGGTAATTATGTTATATATATTTGAAAAACGAGTTTGACCCAGTTTGTTTTTAAAAGTTGATTTTAGTATCACATTTACTTTTGCTTTGTTAGATTGATATCAATTAAGTTCATCATTTTTTCACTTTACAACTAGTTCTAGTTGTAGTTTGCTCTGTGGCATAGAAGAGTTTCATTTTATAATCATTCACTTCTTTTCATTCAACAAGTATGTATTGGACACTTCGTTGGTGCAAAGCACTATGAAGTACATTTTAGAGAGAGTACAAGATATTTCAGAGATCTTGCTCTCAGGGTGCCAAACAGTTGCGGGAGAGTTATAATCAAAAACCACAATCTGAAAGAAAAAGATGAAGTGTGGGAATACAGTTACAGGGAAAATGCCATAGGAGGGAAAAAACTGTTCTCAACAAGGGAAGATTTTTGGAGAAGTTGGCTTCAGAGCTAGTTTGGAATGAAAGGTGCGTCTTGAGCATTTGGAATGGAGAGAAGAGCATTCAAGGTGGCAGATAGTGGCAGAAAAAGGAGTTATTGTTGGAAAGCAAAGTGTGGTTGGTATCGATCAGGGAACACTGGGCTCTTTCCTTTGGATGGATGCTGAATTTTGCCAAGAAATCTGCAAATAGGTTCTGCCAAAGATTTTCTTAGTTTCTTAAGGGATATTAAATGTGTGTGTGTAAGGAAAAAAAAAAAACTGAAAAAAGAAAAACAGGAAAAAAAAATGTGTGTATGTAGGGGAGAGGGTGAAGTGGTAGGGGTGGGATCCCAGTCAAATAAATAGGCAATCCATTAGATTTAGAAAGACATTTTGTTTTTCTTTAATCTTTAGGACTTCTTAGAGTCTTTAATATAATAATAATAATATGCACCATGAATATCCTTGTTTCAACCACAGAATGCAGAATTTCAAAATTTATTTGACCTTAAAACTCTCCTTTTCTAAAGCTGGCTTTATGGAACTTAGGAAACTCTATTTGGGAAATATTGACCTAGAGGCAGAGGGGACTTCAGATTAGCCATTAAGAGGATAATTATGAATTCTGAAAGATCAATCTAAATAGTTGTGGGATGGGAAGTCCAATTTCCAGGAGTTACAGACAACACCTCTGTACATATAACATGTACACAGGTGATTACAATTTTCAAAACTCAACAAAATTTACATGCAAATGTGTGTGTATATATATTATATTTCAACAAAAAAAGTGTTTTGACAAAGGAGTACATACTGTTTGATTTCATTTATATAATATCTAAAGTAAATTCACAGTGTTACAACTCAAGATGGTGATTTTTCTTGGGTGGTGAAGATGGGGGGAGGTGGATTAGAGGCTCGGATGAGGTACACAGTGAGATTTCTGAGGATCTGGCAATGCTCTGTTTGTTCACCCGAGTCCTGGTTTACAGGGGTCTGTTCCCTCTGTGATAGACAATAAGCTGTTTTACTAGGATTTGTGCACTTTTCTGCATATATGTTATAGTTCAATGAAAAAGTTTACATAAAAACTAAATGTGTGGAAATGAAATGGATCTATTTCTTTATGTGGTTTTAAAGAAAATAGTTTAACTACACAAAAGTCAGAAGTGGAAAAGTGAGATTTTAAAATACTTTCAAATAATATATTGTAGTTAATAGCCCAAGGAAGAACTGGAAGTAGCATCTAAAACAAATGAAATATTATTTTTGAACTTAACAACAATATTAAGTCTATGTTAAAAAAAAAGCTATTAATTAATCAAAATAAACTCTAGAAGTATTAAAGAATTAAGTTTGTTTTTTTTTTTACAAAAAGAAAACAGAGTAGTTACTCAAAGGGGAAAAAGTTGTACTGAGTGTAGACACAGGAGATGGTGTTTAGGAAAAATTCCTAAGAAGATAGATACACTAGATAAAATGAATACCATTAGCATATTTTAAAACACACAAACACAAACAAGAAGTTAAAATACACAGAAATGACTGACAACATTAACAGCAAATATATAGTGAAATCCTAATTTCTAACATTTAACTGCTTATAGAAAATTGATAAAGAAAATAACTAAGATGTTTTTATTAAGTGGGAAAAGAGAAAATTTCCCATAAAGGAAACACACATGATTATAAAATAAGAAAAAGTATTTAACCTTTTAATAAATGGGGATGTTATTTTCACCTATCAGAATAACAATAGCTATTAATATTTTAATATACAAATAGGGGTGAGTATGCTCTAGTGAGAGAGGCTTGCAAACATTTCAGGTGAAATTATAATTTGTTTAATGGATACAGACATCTGTAAAGTCTTGCAGTGCTATGCATCAAAGACTTTAAAAAAGATAGTGCCTTTAAGCCATTAATTTTATTTTGGAAAATTATCAAACAGTTTTAAAAGAGCTAGTGGAGAGGCGGGGCAAGATGGCAGACTGGTGAGCTGTATGTTTTAGTTACTCCTCCAGGAAAGTAGGTAGAAAGCCAGGAACTGCGTGGACTGGACACCACAGAGCAATCTGTCTTTGGGCATACTTCATACAACACTCATGAAAATGTCGAACTGCTGAGATCAGCGAAATCTGTAAGTTTTTGCGGCCAGGGGACCCGCGCCCCTCCCTGCCAGGCTCAGTCCCGTGGGAGGAGGGGCTGTCAGCTCCGGGAAGGAGAAGGGAGAAATGCAGTGGCTGCTCTTATCAGAAACTCATTCTACTGATCCAGACTCCAACCATAGATAGACTGAGACCAGACACCAGAGAATCTGAGAGCAGCCAGCCCAGCAGAGAGGAGACAGGCATAGAGAAAAAAAAAAAAAACATGAAAAACTCCAAAATAAAAGCAGAGGATTTTTTGAGTTCTGGTGAACACAGAAAGGGGAAGGGAGGAGCTCAGGCCCTAAGGCGCATATGCAAATCCCAAAGAAAAGCCCATCTCTCTGCCCTGTGGACCTTTCCTTAATGGACCTGGTTGCTTTGTCTCTTAGCATTTCAATAACCCATTAGATCTCTGTGGTGGGCCCTTTTTTTTTTTTTTTTTTTTTTTTTTTTAATCCTTTTTTCTTTTTCTAAAACAACTACTCTAAGAAGCCCAATACAGAAAGCTTCAGAGACTTTCAATTTGGGCATGTCAAGTGAAGAGCAGAACTAAGAGAGCTCTGAGACAAAAGGCAATAATTCAGTGGCTGAGAAAATTCACTAAACACCACAACTTCCCAAGATAAGGGGGATGTCCGCTCACAGCCACCATCCTGGTGGACAGGAAACACTCCTGCCCATCGCCAGCCCCATAGCCCAGAACTGCCCCAGACAACCCAGTGTGACGGAAGGGCTTCAAATAACAGGCACACACCACAAAACTGGGCGTGGACATTAGCCTTCCCTGCAACCTCAGCGGATTGTCCCAGAGTTGGGAAGGTGGAGCACTGTGAATTAACAAAGCCCCATTCAGCCATCATTTGAGCAGACTGGGAGCCTCCCTACACAGCCCAGCAGCCCAGAACTGCCCTGGGGGGACGGCACTCACCTGTGACATAGCACAGTCATCCCACAACAGAGGACCCAGGGTGCACAGCCTGGAAGAGGGGCCCACTTGCAAGTCTCAGGAGCCATACGCCAATACCAAGGACTTGTGGGTCAGTGGCAGAGACAAACTGTGGCAGGACTGAACTGAAGGATTAGACTATTGCAGCAGCTTTAAAACTCTAGGATCACCAGGAAGATTTGATTGTTAGGGCCACCCCCCCTCCCCGACTGCCCAGAAACACACCCCACATACAGGGCAGGCAACACCAACTACACACGCAAGCTTGGTACACCAATTGGGCCCCACAAGACTCACTCCCCCACTCACCAAAAAGGCTAAGCAGGGGAGAACTGGCTTGTGGAGAACAGGTGGCTCGTGGACGCCACCTGCTGGTTAGTTAGAGAAAGTGTACTCCACGAAGCTGTAGATCTGATAAATTAGAGATAAGGACTTCAATAGGTCTACAAACCCTAAAAGAACCCTATCAAGTTCAGCAAATGCCACGAGGCCAAAAACAACAGAAAATTATAAAGCATATGAAAAAACCAGACAATATGGATAACCCAAGCCCAAGCACCCAAATCAAAAGACCAGAAGAGACACAGCACCTAGAGCAGCTACTCAAAGAACTAAAGATGAACAATGAGACCATAGTACGGGATATAAAGGAAATCAAGAAGACTCTAGAAGAGCATAAAGAAGACATTTCAAGACTAAATAAAAAAATGGATGATCTTATGGAAATTAAAGAAACTGTTGACCAAATTAAAAAGATTCTGGACACTCATAGTACAAGACTAGAGGAAGTTGAACAATGAATCAGTGACCTGGAAGATGACAGAATGGAAAATGAAAGCATAAAAGAAAGAATGGGGAAAAAAATTGAAAAAATCGAAATGGACTTCAGGGATATGACAGATAATATAAAACGTCCAAATATAAGACTCATTGGTGTCCCAGAAGGGGAAGAAAAGGGTAAAGGTCTAGGAAGAGTATTCAAAGAAATTGTTGGGGAAAACTTCCCAAATCTTCTAAACAACATAAATACACAAATCATAAATGCTCAGCGAACTCCAAATAGAATAAATCCAAATAAACCCACTCCGAGACATATACTGATCACACTGTCAAACACAGAAGAGATGGAGCAAGTTCTGAAAGCAGCAAGAGAAAAGCAATTCACCACATACAAAGGAAACAGCATAAGACTAAGTAGTGACTACTCAGCAGCCACCATGGAGGCGAGAAGGCAGTGGCACGATATATTTAAAATTCTGAGTGAGAAAAATTTCCAGCCAAGAATACTTTATCCAGCAAAGCTCTCCTTCAAATTTGAGGGAGAGCTTAAATTTTTCACAGACAAACAAATGCTGAGAGAATTTGCTAACAAGAGACCTGCCCTACTGGAGATACTAAAGGGAGCCCTACAGACAGAGAAACAAAGACAGGACAGAGAGACTTGGAGAAAGGTTCAGTACTAAAGAGGTTCGGTATGGGCACAATAAAGGATATTAATAGAGAGAGGGGAAAAATATGGCAAACATAAACCAAAGGATAAGATGGCCGATTCAAGAAATGCCTTCACGGTTATAACGTTGAATGTAAATGGATTAAACTCCCCAATTAAAAGATATAGATTCGCAGAATGGATCAAAAAAAATGAACCATCAATATGTTGCATACAAGAGACTCATCTTAGACACAGGGACACAAAGAAACTGAAAGTGAAAGGATGGAAAAAAATATTTCATGCAAGCTACAGCCAAAAGAAAGCAGGTGTAGCAATATTAATCTCAGATAAAATAGACTTAAATGCAGGGATGTTTTGAGAGACAAAGAAGGCCACTACATACTAATAAAAGGGGCAATTCAGCAAGAAGAAATAACAATCGTAAATGTCTATGCACCCAATCAAGGTGCCACAAAATACATGAGAGAAACACTGGCAAAACTAAAGGAAGCAATTGATGTTTCCAGAATAATTGTGGGAGACTTCAACACATCACTCTCTCCTATAGATAGATCAAACAGACAGAAGACCAATAAGGAAATTGAAAACCTAAACAATCTGATAAATGAATTAGATTTAACAGACATCTACAGGACATTACATCCCAAATCACCAGGATACACATACTTTTCTAGTGCTCACGGAACTTTCTCCAGAATAGATCATATGCTGGGACATAAAACAAGCCTCAATAAATTTAAAAAGATTGAAATTATTCAAAGCACATTCTCTGACCACAATGGAATACAATTAGAAGTCAATAACCATCAGAGACTTAGAAAATTCACAAATACCTGGAGGTTAAACAACACACTCCTAAACAATCAGTGGGTTAAAGAAGAAATAGCAAGAGAAATTGCTAAATATATAGAGACGAATGAAAATGAGAACACAACATACCAAAATCTATGGGATGCAGCAAAAGCAGTGCTAAGGGGGAAATTTATAGCACTAAACGCATATATTAAAAAGGAAGAAAGAGCCAAAATCAAAGAACTAATGGATCAACTGAAGAAGCTAGAAAATGAACAGCAAACCAATCCTAAACCAAGTACAAGAAAACAAATAACAAGGATTAAAGCAGAAATAAATGACATAGAGAACAAAAAAACAATAGAGAGGATAAATATCACCAAAAGTTGGTTCTTTGAGAAGATCAACAAGATTGACAAGCCCCTAGCTAGACTGACAAAATCAAAAAGAGAGAAGACCCATATAAACAAAATAATGAATGAAAAAGTTGACATAACTGCAGATCCTGAAGAAATTAAAAAAATTATAAGAGGATATTATGAACAACTGTATGGCAACAAACTGGACAATGTAGAAGAAATGGACAATTTCTTGGAAACATATGAACAACCTAGACTGTCCAGAGAAGAAATAGAAGACCTCAACCAACCCATCACAAGCAAAGAGATCCAATCAGTCATCAAAAATCTTCCCACAAATAAATGCCCAGGGCCAGATGGCTTCACAGGGGAATTCTACCAAACTTTCCAGAAAGAACTGACACCAATCTTACTCAAACTCTTTCAAAACATTGAAAAAAATGGAACACTACCTAACTCATTTTATGAAGCTAACATCAATCTAATACCAAAACCAGGCAAAGATGCTACAAAAAAGGAAAACTACCAGCCAATCTCCCTAATGAATATAGATGCAAAAATCCTCAACAAAATACTTGCAAATCGAATCCAAAGACACATTAAAAATATCATACACCATGACCAAGTGGGGTTCATTCCAGGCATGCAAGGATGGTTCAACATAAGAAAAACAATCAATGTATTACAACACATTAAAAACTCGAAAGGGAAAAATCAATTGATCATCTCAATAGATGCTGAAAAAGCATTTGACAAAATCCAACATCCCTTTTTGATAAAAACACTTCAAAAGGTAGGAATTGAAGGAAACTTCCTCAACATGATAAAGAGCATATATGAAAAACCCACAGCCAGCATAGTACTCAATGGTGAAAGACTGAAAGCCTTCCCTCTAAGATCAGGAACAAGACAAGGATGCCCGCTGTCACCACTGTTATTCAACATTGTGCTGGAAGTGCTAGCCAGGGCAATCCGGCAAGACAAAGAAATAAAAGGCATCCAAATTGGAAAAGAAGAAGTAAAACTGTCATTGATTGCAGACGATATGATCTTATATCTAGAAAACCCTGAGAAATCGACGATACAGCTATTAGAGCTAATAAACAAATTTAGCAAAGTAGCGGGATACAAGATTAATGCACATAAGTCAGTAATGTTTCTATATGCTAGAAATGAACAAACTGAAGAGACACTCAAGAAAAAGATACCATTTTCAATAGCAACTAAAAAAATCAAGTACCTAGGAATAAACTTAACCAAAGATGTAAAAGACCTATACAAAGAAAACTACATAACTCTACTAAAAGAAATAGAAGGGGACCTTAAAAGATGGAAAAATATTCCATGTTCATGGATAGGAAGGCTAAATGTCATTAAGATGTCAATTCTACCCAAACTCATCTACAGATTCAATGCAATCCCAATCAAAATTCCAACAACCTACTTTGCAGACTTGGAAAAGCTAGTTATCAAATTTATTTGGAAAGGGAAGATGCCTCGAACTGCTAAAGACACTCTAAAAAAGAAAAACAAAGTGGGAGGACTTACACTCCCTGAATTTGAAGCTTATTATAAAGCCACAGTTGCCAAAACAGCATGGTACTGGCACAAAGATAGACATATAGATCAATGGAATCGAATTGAGAATTCAGAGATAGACCCTCAGATCTATGGCCGACTGATCTTTGATAAGGCCCCCAAAGTCACTGAACTGAGTCATAATGGTCTTTTCAACAAATGGGGCTGGGAGAGTTGGATATCCATATCCAAAAGAATGAAAGAGAACCCCTACCTCACCCCCTACACAAAAATTAACTCAAAATGGACCAAAGATCTCAATATAAAAGAAAGTACCATAAAACTCCTAGAAGATAATGTAGGAAAACATCTTCAAGACCTTGTATTAGGCGGCCACTTCCTAGACTTTACACCCAAAGCACAAGCAACAAAAGAGAAAATAGATAAATGGGAACTCCTCAAGCTTAGAAGTTTCTGCACCTCAAAGGAATTTCTCAAAAAGGTAAAGAGGCAGCCAACTCAATGGGAAAAAATTTTTGGAAACCATGTATCTGACAAAAGACTGATATCTTGCATATACAAAGAAATCCTACAACTCAATGACAATAGTACAGACAGCCCAATTATAAAACGGGCAAAAGATATGAAAAGACAGTTCTCTGAAGAGGAAATACAAATGGCCAAGAAACACATGAAAAAATGTTCAGCTTCACTAGCTATTAGAGAGATGCAAATTAAAACCACAATGAGATACCATCTAACACCGGTTAGAATGGCTGCCATTAAACAAACAGGAAACTACAAATGCTGGAGGGGATGTAGAGAAATTGGAACTCTTATTCATTGTTGGTGGGACTGTATAATGGTTCAGCCACTCTGGAAGTCAGTCTGGCGGTTCCTTAGAAAACTAGATATAGATCTACCATTCGATCCAGCGATTGCACTTCTCGGTATATACCCGGAAGATCGGAAAGCAGTGACACGAACAGATATCTGCACGCCAGTGTTCATAGCAGCATTATTCACAATTGCCAAGAGATGGAAACAACCCAAATATCCTTCAACAGATGAGTGGATAAATAAAATGTGGTATATACACACGATGGAATACTACGCGGCAGTAAGAAGGAACGATCTGGTGAAACATATGACAACATGGATGAACCTTGAAGACATAATGCTGAGTGAAATAAGCCAGGCACAAAAAGAGAAATATTATATGCTACCACTAATGTGAACTTTGAAAAATGTAAAACAAATGGTTTGTAATGTAGAATGTAGGGGAACTAGCAGTAGAGAGCAATTAAGGAAGGGGGAACAATATTCCAAGAAGAACAGATAAGCTATTTAACGTTCTGGGGATGCCCAGAAATGACTATGGTCTGTTAATTTCTGATGGATATAGTAGGAACAAGTTCACAGAAAGGTTGCTATATTATGTAACTTTCTTGGGGTAAAGTAGGAACATGTTGGAAGTTAAGCAGTTATCTTAGGTTAGTTGTCTTTTTCTTACTCCCTTGTTATGGTCTCTTTGAAATGTTCTTTTATTGTAAGTTTGTTTTCTTTTTAACTTTTTTTTCATACAGTTGATTTAAAAAAGAAGGGGAAGTTAAAAAAAAAAAAAAGAAAGAAAGAAAAACAAGGAAAAAAAAATGATGTAGTGCCCCCTTGAGGAGCCTGTGGAGAATGCAGGGGTATTCGCCTACCCCACCTCCATGGTTGCTAACATGACCACAGACATAGGGGACTGGTGGTTTGATGGGTTGAGCCCTCTACCATAAGTTTTACCCTTGGGAAGACGGTTGCTGCAAAGGAGAGGCTAGGCCTCCCTATATTTGTGCCTAAGAGTCTCCTCCTGAATGCCTCTTTGTTGCTCAGATGTGACCCTCTCTCTCTGGCTAAGCCAACTTGAAAGGTGAAATCACTGCCCTCCCCCCTACGTGGGATCAGACACCCAGGGAAGTGAATCTCCCTGGCAACGTGGAATATGACTCCCGGGGAGGAATGTAGACCCGGCATCGTGGGACGGAGAACATCTTCTTGACCAAAAGGGGGATGTGAAAGGAAATGAAATAAGCTTCAGTGGCAGAGAGATTCCAAAAGGAGCTGAGAGGTCACTCTGGTGGGCACTCTTATGCACACTTTAGACAACCCTTTTTAGGTTCTAAAGAATTGGGGTAGCTCGTGGTGGATACCTGAAACTATCAAACTACAACCCAGAACCCATGAATCTCGAAGACAGTTGTATAAAAATGTAGCTTATGAGGGGTGTCAATGGGATTGGGAAAGCAATAAGGACCACACTCCACTTTGTCTAGTTTATGTATGGATGAGTAGAAAAATAGGTGAAGGAAACAAACAGACAAAGGTACCCAGTGTTCTTTTTTATTTCAATTGCTCTTTTTCACTCTAATTATTATTCTTGTTATTTTTGTGTGTGTGCTAATGAAGGTGTCAGGGATTGATTTAGGTGATGAATGTACAACTATGTAATGGTACTGTAAACAATCAAAAGTACGATTTGTTTTGTATGACTGCGTGGTATGTGAATATATCTCAATAAAATGATGATTAAAAAAAAAAAAAAAAAGAGCTAGTGCACACATCCCAGAGTAATTTGGGCAGATAATAAAAAATACATTTACAGCCTCCCCCTCCTCAGCCCCGAGGATCTGGGGGAAGGTGCGGATGTGTTGGACAGCCTCACCTGGACTGGTGTTGATGTTGTCACAAACATTGGGGCTGGCGGTTTGATGTGCCGGCCCTCGATCATGGAACTTGCCCTTATGAAGCTCGTTACTGCAAAGGAGAGTCTGAACTTGCATACAATTGTGCCTAAGAGTCTCCTCCTGAGTACCTCTTTGTTGCTCAGATGTGGCCCTCTCTCTCTCTAACTGAGCCATCTTGACAGGTGAACTTGCTACCCTCCCCCCTACGTGGGACCCAACTCCCAGGGGTGTAAATCTCCCTGGCAATGCAGAATATGACTCCCAGGGATGAATGTAGACCCAGCATCATGGGACTGAGAGTATCTTCTTGACCAACAGGGGGATGCAAAATGAGACAAAATAGTTTCAGTGGCTGAGAGATTTCAAATGGAGTCGAGAGGTCACTCTGGTGGACATTCTTATGCACTATATAGATAACACGTCTTAGGTTTTAATGTATTGGAATAGCTAGAAGTAAATACCTGAAACTACCAAACTCCAACCCAGCAGTCTGGACTCCTGAAGACAATTATATAATAATGTAGATTACAAGGGGTGACAGTGTGATTGTGAAGACCTTGTGGATCACACCCCCTTTATCTAGTGTATGGATGAGTAAAAATATGGGGATAAAACTAAAGGACAAATGGGGTGGGATGGGGGGATGATTTGGGTGTTCTTTTTTCACTTTTATTTTTTATTCTTGTTCTGGTTCTTTCTGTTGTAAGGAAAATGTTCAGAGATAGATTCTGGTGATGAATGCATAACTATGTTATCATACTGTGGACAGTGGATTGTATACCATGGATGATTATATGGTGTGTGAATGTATTTCAACAAAACTGAATTTAATAATAATAAAAAAAAAGGGGGCTATTGCACAACATAGAAAAAAGCTATAGGAACAAAGATGTTCAGCATAGTGTAAATCTTATAGTGCCACATTACCAGCAACTCAGTCCAATAAAATAAATATAATTAAGTGAATGGAGATAAACCCAGAACTATTAAAACTGTGTTTAAAGAACTATAATAGCAACCACAACAAAACAAAAGAAATGGTTGTCTTTGATTCATGAGATTAAGGTTATATTTTCTTTTTTTGTTATTGTTTTTAATATTTTAATATCTGCATTTTGTAGATACTATTTAATATCATTACATTTATAGTAAAAATAATACATTTTCCCATATTTTTATAATTGCCTGAGTGTGCGTGGTATGCTATAGTTATTTATGATTAGGAAAAAAAAGTACAATGGAATGTGCCTGTATCCACATAAAACAATCTCTTTAAGAACATACAAGAAAATAATAATAACATATGTCTTTAAAGAAAAAAACTGAGGAGAAAAGACAGCAGAGAGATTTTTCACTGATAAACATAATATAATTAATACATTTAATTACTTCTCAATGTGCATATTTAACTATTAAATACATGAATAAAGAAAGGATTGCCCAAGAATGTTTTCAAGTTATACTACTGACTATAATTATACCACTGACTTCAGCATAAAGAGTTGTAAAGGTTTTACAAAAACTTGGTTTCTCACAAAGGTTGCACCATCTCCAATTTTACAGGAGGATGATGCTTTGAAATATATGTATCAATAAAATATCTCTAGGATGGAGGTATGCCTGACCTTAGAGAACAAAATGTATAACATGACTAGTTCTTTTCTAAGACAGAATTTTAAAAATCATAAAACTTTAATATTGAGAGGGTCTTTCTTTTCATTTAACATTAATTGAAGGTCTACTATGACTTAGGTACAAGTGATACAAGATGAATAAGATGACAATCTTTTGATATAGAGCTAGACCTCTTAAGTGCTTCAACAGAGGATTGGATAAAGAGTGAGAAACTTATGGAGTATGATGGTTAATTTTATGTGTCAGCTCGACTAGGTTATGTTGTTCAGTTGTTTGGTCAAAAAATGGTCTAGTTGTTACTCTCGAGGTATTTCATAGATGGAATTAGCATCTATCATCAGTTGGCTTTAAATTAAGGAAGTTACCCTCAGCAATGTGGGAGGGCTTGAGCCAATCAGTTGGAGGTCTTTAAAGGGAACCATGAAAGTTCCAAGAATCAATGAATTCTGCCTTGAAATTACACCCTCTACTCTTCCCTTACCCTCCCTTATAGAGTAGGGCTACAGATTTTAACATCGCTCCTTCCAGAATTTACAGTCTCCAACTGGCCAGCCCCCACAACTGCATAAGCCAATTCCTTATAATTCCTCTTAATCCTGTAGGTTCTGTTTCACGGAGAAAGGACCAAGTAGGGGTGAGCATGCTCTAGTGAGAGAGGCTGAAAGCCATCACATGTACAGTATTTATTGTCAATATGCAGTCCCATAAAAGCCAAAATATCACATATTTTTAAAAAGTTCTCCATGTCACCCAAATTATAATTTGTGAGTCTGTGATCCACTTTGAATATGTTAATAAGTAAAATTACAAATGATACCTCTTTAAAAAATATTGCCATATTAATGTTCTTCTTTATGGAGTTTTCTTTAGAGGACATGTAAAAATCCTTATTGAACTTTATGTAAATTTTGGTTTATTTTATTTGACATGTCTATGTCTTATATTTAATATTATTTGAAATATAAAAAAACAAAAATACCACTAATTTTTTTAATTTTAAAAGTAAGGAAGAAAGAATACAAATATATATATATATATATTGTGTATATATATATACACAAATATATATATATACACACACAAGTTAAATGTAATGCTATTATTCAATTTATTAATATAATTCTTATAGGATGATAGTTGATGGTTTATTAAAATGAATTATCTTCCATCTTAAATAATATAATTAACTCTTGTTGAACCTTTCCCTATACCAGTAAATTCAATTTTGTCTAATCCTTTGGTTTATGATAATGTCAGCTCACTAAAATGTTCATTAAAGCTCATTAAAATGCATAGTGAGAGGCAGCAGATTCATTACTGTAATAAGATGTAAAGGAAAAGAGAATATTTTATTAACATTTAATTGTTTTCAGAACTGAATATATTTACATAATAAAAAAGTTGCACTGTATATGTTCAATACCCTCAAAAATTAGGCAGCCCAATAATTAAAATTGCATTTTCTAAAAATAAATTTGTTGTGGCAGAGCCCTTGCTGTTTTTTCCAGTTTGAAAAAGTGGTCCTATTAGATTTAGTGGTTTTTAGAGATAGAAAAGAAATTGAAATAATACTAAAATATGCTAATATAATCTTCATTTCTCTGTCAATATTTATAATGTTTAGGTAGAAGAGGATTTCTATACAATAGTGTATGGCTTAATCAAATATTATAATTACTGCCTTCACTAGTAATGTGTTAATACCTAATATGAGTGTAGGTCCAGGTAGCAATGGAAATTACACTGAAAATTAGTTTCATCACCAAAGCAGATATAATTATTCATGTTTCTCTCCCATAGTATCTTAGTCATACTGTTTGATAATTATTTGCTTAAGAGTTAATAGGTGGAATATGTCTATTGTGATTTTTTCCTATTCTTCCCCAAATTCTATACGATGAAGTCTCCCATTAAAACACTGCATAAAAGGTATCTCATTTAACTGTGCCCATTCTTGTCTTGTCTTCTGTGATACTTCCCTACTGTCCTACTATCTCACTCCTAAGTTTACTTTGCCAGAAACTCTTTCAAGTCTTAAAACACTTTCATTAACACTCAAAAACAAAGTGCACCCAGCTATACACTCTTAGGTAACTTCTCCCCAACCCTGAGCTCCCCAGCACGACAGTCCTGCATCCACCTGTCTGCTTGACAGCAACATTTGGATATCTAAGAGTATCTTGAATTTAACATGGCCAAAGTTGAATTCTTAACTTTTGTCATGCAAATCTTCATCTCCCCAATCATCCTCATCTTTGCATATAATGCCATCATATACCAGCTGTTCAAGGAGTTCTTACTTTTCTTCTGTTTCTGTTACACACCTACACACCAACTTGGCCATCAGTAAGACCTGGTGACCTGAAATGTATCCAGAATTTCTTCACTTTTCCTTACCTCCTCTCCTATTCCCTGGTCTGAGTCACCAACATCTCTCATATGATGCAGCAGACTCTTAATAATCTTACTTTTACTCTTGCCCTTCTACAATCAACTCTCCAGGAAGCAGCCAGAATGACTGCTTTAATGTTATAAATCAAATGTCACTATTGTTTTGCTTAAAACTCTCTGAAGGATCCCCATCACATTCAGAAGAAAATACAAATCCTTACCCTGGCATACAATCCATTTGGACATCTGACCTCTTTGTCTTACAGTGCCTGTGTCTCCTAGTCTATCTTTAGCAATACTGGTCCTTTCTTCTTCTAGCAACACAGTTAATTACTTCTTTAGATGCTATTTCTTTCCTATTCAGTCAGCCTGAGAATGCTCTTTCTCCAGGATGTCTTATATCTATACTCTTCCAGTCAGTCAAGTCTCAGCTTACATGCTGCTTCTTCAGGTGCACTTTTCATGACCACCCAATCTAAAGTAGCAGGAAGATCACACACACCACATCACTGTTTTTATTCTCTGCACCTCACTTATCAGTATATGAAATTATTTTTGTTTATTTGATCATTATCTATCTGCCTTCAATAGAATGTAAGCTAGCTCTGTGAAAACAAGGACCAGGTCTGCTTTGTTTACTGTTGCATACCATGACCTCGAACAGTATTCTTGGCACACGGAGGATGCAAAGGAAATAGTTACTCAATGAATAGTTGAATGGAGAATTTCAATTCTTGTCATCAACTGAATTGGATAGAGTTAATTATACACATACATCCTTAGTAGAAAGTTCCCTGAATTGGTCTTATCTTTGATTTACTCAAAAGAAGTATGGGAAGCTGTCTGTCCTCTGCTTTAGTAAAAAATATAGTATGCTCTGTGAAGCATCATTTTAAAATGATCTTGCACAAAATGCCAGTAGTTTCTTATTTTCAAAGTTAAAAACAAACTCGCAAATTTCACGATTCAAATTGTGAGTAAATTACATCATTGTTTACCACATCCATAACCTTTTAAAGATAATGTTCTGAATTTTTTTAAATATCTCAGTTGGCTAGAAGAGTGGGATACTTCAATGTCTACTAACTGGTCAAAGTTTCTCAATATATGGTCATGAAAACGTCACAAAAACCCCACAAGGTACATAGGTTTATGAATGAAAAAAAAAAGAGGTTCTGAGATGTCCAAGCACATCCAGTTAATAAACAATAAATGGAGGAGCCAGGACTTGAAAATAGATCTTTTAGATTCTCTAGCCTACCCTTTAAAATTATTATGAGGGAAACACTGGCATAACAGACAGATTTTATAATTCCTTAACCTAATAATCAAAGTATACTAAAAATAATTTAATCTTTTTTCAGTTCTTCATTATAATCAACTATTGTACCATGCTGTGAGACAGTGATTTTGAACATTAGGATAAATGTATTTTTAATTCAAAATTCACGATGAAGCTTGCTTCTTTGAGTAAATACCTAATATGAGTTTGATTCTTTACAATTGCCTTTTTCCATTAAAAAAAAAAAAACACTGGAGAACATACAAAAGCTAATGGCAAGTCAATTGCTGATCAGTGGAACATGACTATTTTTCTATATAATGAAATATCACAGCTTTTTCTAACGGTATGCTCAAGCACTTGGTACTATAGTCTTCACTTTTTTTTTCTGCAATATTTAAGTCAATCTCATCTTTCAGCAATATAGTAAACTTAGCTTCAATCTTTTCTCGGTTTTCACTTGCTTCTAACATAACATTAGAAATATATAAAACCATCTTGGAAAAAGGAAAATTGAAAAGAGTGCTATAATCATTATGAGGTTATATTTTTGCAAATACAAGCACATATGAAAATACTTTGCATCTTCAGCCATTCATTGCCCTCTGGAGGTTAAGCTCACAGGCTTTGGTGAATCAAAGTCCTCAGTTTGAACTCTGGCATTGTTCCTTATTAGCTTTGGGATTTGGGGCAAATTGTTTACCTTCTCTCAGCGTCTGCTTCTTCATCTGTAAAATGGGGATGATGTTTCCTATCACATGAGTTGGCAGTGAGGAAGTATTCATTCATCCTGGTTTTGCATAATTAGAGAAGTTTACAATTATATGTTCTCCTAAAGTATATTTCTCTTCTAAAGTATATATCTCCCCACATTGATAAATATTCTGATTAAGTAAAAAAATATACAACACATTTGTAGATATAACAAAATAAAATGGGTATTTCTCAATTATGACATCAATTAAATAACAGAATTTTTAATAATTTTCAAAATGAAAAGTTTAATTATATTTTGCCCAAGCAAAATATCACTTATTAGGCCTGAATAATCTGGGTTGAACACTTATATTAATTAATTTGACTGAATAGTTGTGACATTTTGATTTTGATTTATATTACTTTAGAAAAAAATAACTATCCATTTACTTTTTGGGTTGTCTTTCTCAGTAAAAACACATAGAACAAGAGGCTGAAGATTTTTAACAAAAGAAAGGGTCATGGATGTTTAGCAATTAAGTGCAAAGAATGACCCTACTATAACAACATGAAATTTGATGACTAATTCTTAATGAACAAGCCTTTAAATTTTAGTTTATGTGTATGTATCTTAACACAAAAAATAGTTTCTTCTTAATAAAGATGTATCTATACTCAAATTCGTAAGACTTTTTCTTTCCCTTTACATTTTTAACCGCTAAGCAAATGTTTTCATCATTTTCTGTGTTGGGCACCTGATTCTCAACATTTTATTGACATGGCTGGCTAGAGACTAAAATAGGATAATTTGTTTCACGATCACAGAGAGGAAAATGAAAGTTAAAATGTTAAGAAGAGAAAAACAAAACAAATCAGGCTTTGCTTAGTTCCTCAGACCAAAAATCACCTGTTCCTGACAGTTACATCTTGCATTCTCCAAATGCCTGTTTGTAAAGGAAATGCAGTCCAGCCCACCCCCTGACATCTTTAATCGACTTCCTAGAGAGTGTTATCAAGAGCTACTCAAGCAGGGCTAATTGTGCCGGCAGATTGCTCACACATGGCAAAACTGGGTGTGCTGGACTTTAATACAGTTGGTGAGAGAACATAAGCTCTACTCAGTGTGGGAACAAGAACTAAAGATTATCTGAAAAGCAACAAACAAACGTTCAGCACTCCTGAAACAGAAGAAAGATGTGCAAGGGGAGACTGGGGGATAGGGAAAATGGTACTAAGTGGAGACTGGCCAATGTGTCTTACATCACCATATTTAGATTGTGACCCCGAGTTGTGTTAGATGATGGGAACTAAATAACAAGAAAAGATGCTATTATGCTGAGCCTTCCTTTTTGCAATTAATGTTGATTCATCTAAGAGCACATTCAACTGAGAAGAGCCATCCAAAGTTGACATGAAGCAAAAAGGATCCAGCAGAATCCAACAAACCCAGTCATTTCAGTTAAGTTTAAAACATCATCTGTACAGGGAGAGGACTACATATGAGCACATAGTGCCTCAGATCTTCTACAGCTTGGACCACTGCCTAGGCACATCAGGATGAAGAAAATTTGTTTGTTTTCCTTTCTTTTTAGTTTGGCATTGAATTTCTCACTTATGTATATTTGAATTCAATATTTAATTGGAATTTAATTGACACAAACCCCAGCAGGTTGTATATTTTTTCAGCTTCATAAATATATTTTCACATGAATGTTTGACTGCAGTTTCTTTATTTAAGAAAACTGTCCTACTCCTTCCCTACTGAGACAATATTCTTTCCTTTGAAGTAGGGCCAAGCCTTGAGGGTTTCTCTCTTCCCAACAAAACAGAGGTAATTAAGTTTCACGTCTGTAGACAACAACTTCTTGTACATTCTTAGTTCTGGATCTTCAAGAACTAATTCTATTTCCATAGTTTGCCACACTATAAAAAGTTCATTTGCAAGCAAAAATACTGTAGACCTTTCAACAATAGCTTTTTAATGAGCTGATATTCAGTTATAGTCTACTTATTTTTAGTTCTGTATAGAATGTGCTATGATACTCTGGCATATTTTTATGCCAGGGTATAGAGCAGAGTAGTCAGAATTCAAAGGTGATATAGGAACACTGAAAATATTTTCTAAATAATTCCTTTGTCACTGTGCTACAACTAAATGTGCATAGCTTTGATTATGTTTTCTATAAGAAGGGAAATAAGGATATGCATTTAATCTGTAGATCCCTTTCACATTTTCAGACCCTTCACTGACAAAAGTTCCATAGTTACCATCTACCAGGAAGCTCTTACTATAAAGAGAAACATTATGGGAAAATTACTTTGCAAATAAAATGATGTATAAAATGATATCATTTAGTGATTAAATGAATAAAAAAGTATATTGACTCCATATAAAAAAATAAGGAAGAAAGGAAATATTTGTTCTTCCTTACATTTAGATTCACTTGTTTTGTTGTAATTAACTGTGTTCACAATGTCATTCATATTATAAGGAATTTTTTAGTCTTTTTAAAAAATATTTTTTCCTATTCATTCTTTAACCTAGTTCTTTTCATTAGTATATTTTAGAAAAGAAGCTTTCATTAATGATTATAACTGCTCAAACATTTTTAAGTTTTCTAATGATACAGTATTGCCTTCCCAAAGGTGTGAAAAAAGGGTTCTGTCATTAATCAAACAACAGGCAAGCTTTCCTAATTATAACAGTAATTCTCTTCATTTTAAGACAGGTATGTTTTGGGGTCAGTATTACTGTTTCATTCTTCTATTTGTTCACCAATTATAACTTTACATTTCGAAGTTATAAGCCAGATAGTAAAAAAATCTACTTCACATCATCAACAGTAAACTGATCATTCATTTTCTGTGGCCATTTCCTAGCGTTGAGCCATTTTCACACAACTGGGAAATAATGGACTAGATTACAGGTACAGCATTTATATGTAATGCCCTAAATATAAAGGAAATCTAAGTTGTTCAAGCCATGAATTTCCATATGGTGTCACAACAGCCTGCATTAATCAGCATGTCAACTTCTAGCACAAATAAATTGTACAAATAACAAATAATTAGAAAGGGAGAGAAAACAAAATACATATCTATTTAAAGAAACTTAACAACAATGAAAAAATAATAAATAATTTTTAAGAGTAAATGATGGCTCCTTATGAAATTAGAAGAATGTCAATGAAATATACAGAGGATATACCTTTCAATATGTCAAACTGGGAGATGTTATAGGTCAGACACACTGTGGAGTAATAGTAATTTCCCATACAGATGACACTAGTACAGAATTAAAATGATGTCATAGCACAAATTTGTTATGTGTAGGATCGATAGAAATTTTTGAATCTTTCTGCCTAAAGATGTGTATTAATATAAGTAATGGCTGAAGGAAAGAGTTCCCGAATATTTAACCTGATATTCAATAAGGAGAGCTTTGATTGCAAAGACCAGGCAGTATGGTCGTTATTACTCAAACTTTGTTGAGAAGTAGAAAATGTAATTTAGGGGAGAAAGTTCACAGCATAATTATCTGCTACATGCTAAGTGATGTAACAATAGCATTGTGTTGGAAATAAGGAGTTAGACGGAGAATTTTTTATGTGCATTGGCCTAGCAAAAAGGACCTGGTTATCTAGTAAACACACGCTCATACATGGAATAGAATAATATTTTAATTTCGTTTCCTATTTTCCAAAATTTTGAAGCAGATTAAATTTTGGACAGGGTGGTAAAGTTAGTTTGAGACAAATGAGAACACAGTATTAAAAGTCCGTAAGATGTCCAAGTGGTTTGAAGATAGAGTTCTGAAATTCAAAAATGATATCTAGGCTATAGATATGCTTTGGGGAATTGTCAGCACTCACGTAGTAAGTGAAGACATGAGAGTAGAAAACATTCAAGGAGATGGCGGACATCCTAATAGAGACCCTGTGAAATACCAACTTTAAGGAGCAAGCAGAAGAAATGGAAATGCAGAGAATACTAGAAAAGAGCAACTGCAATTTAACTCACATTGGTTTGTATCTGTGATCTTAATGTACAAAGGTATTTCTGTGAATCATTCACTTTCCCACTGATTTCTATAATTAAATTGGCTTGAGTACACAAATAAAATTGAATTCATCAAATTAATCGTTTATAAATAATCTTGTCACTTATAAGCTGTATCTGATAGTGATAATATTTATTGAACACTTGCTATATACCCTTCACTGTTCTAACTACTTTGCAGTCATTATCTTTTAATTTTCATAATAACCCCAAAGATAGATATTGTTTATTGTCATTTCACCAACGAGTATTTCAAGCCATACCAATATATACTTGGTAAGTAATTTGCCCAACATTCTAATGCATTCTAAGGAGTAGCTGGGGGATTGGAATCAATGGCTCTTTTACCCAAAGGCATGGTCTTTACTTTCACTATACAAGATTGATACATAAACACATTTAGTTAATCTGATTTAACTATGTGCACACAGGACAAAATAGAGGGATGATATTTCTACAGTGGAGTCAGTTCCAAACACTATTCCTAGGAAATAGAATTTCTAAAACTGTTCTTCTCTCACAGCCTCAGTTTCCATGTGCCTTGTGTATTGTAAGCATCTGATTATTCTCATTTCTACAAACAAGTACGATATGTAACTTGTGGATGATAGACAAGAATTTCAAGGACCATTTTTACTGAACATTATTCTGCCTATGAACTAAATTTTACAATTATTTCTTGTCTGAGATATAATTCAGTGAGGTATTTGTTGTTCTAGGGGGAAAAGATAGAAGGTAGGAAGAAGGAAGAAGGGAAGAAAAAAAGGTAGATTATAAGGGAGGGAGGCAAGAAAGAAGTGAGAGGGATAAAGAGGAGGAAATCAACTAATTTGCACAACTTGATTTGATAATGGTGGAAAATTCAATTTTAAAACAGTGAGATCTTGTAATCATCATTCATTTATTCATGTAATAAATATTAAACAAAACCTAGCTTTGGCCAAGATGCATCAGAGGATGCTTCCCTGAGCCAAAACAAACATGAACCGTGTGGAATTTCATTCAAATTGGGAGCATCCTCTTGCCAGGGGAACATTAAGCCAAGAAAGTATGATCTAGATAGTGAAAAATATGGTTCAGGTAAAAACACGAGTCTTAATAATTTAGGAAAGAGGTAGGAATGGGAGGAGCCACTCTTGTTTGTTTTGAGGATCCTTTTATCATAACTCAGCTGAAAAATTTGGTTTTATATAGATAGGGATATTTTTAAAACTTCATAGTTCAAAGGAATTAAATAAAGAGAATTGGAAATTATAAATGCAGCTAAGTGAAACTTGCTTACACCGAATTTCAAGCTACTGGAGGAGATTTTGATATAATAAAGAATTAAAAGCAAGTAGAAATGCACTTATATAGCATCTGTTCTGATTTCCTTTGAGAGAAAGGACAGTTCTCAACTGCAGTTAACTTTTTGAAAAGTTGTATATATGACAGTGAGAAAAATATAGCTGATTGACCAATGTAATAAAGTATAAAATAAACCTATGAGATTTGGGACATAATTCTTAAATTTGTATGATTTCAACAATTAATAAGTTAGATTTTAATTAATATGGGTCAAAATTAATTCTCCAGTTATTCAGCTTGGAATTGCTATCTATGATCTCAAAAAATTGATTCTATAAATATATATCACACGTAACAAAGGCATTTTCCTTCCCCTACCTTCACGTTTAGCTTGCCACAACTAACATAAGATCAGAAGGAAAATCTCTAATCTTTACAGAAGTTAAAGTTTTTAGCCTGGTTCTATGCATTCTACGATCTTTGCTATTGAAAAATCAGAAATCACATGTATAAGTATCCACAAACAATATTTCAAACTTTTTCACATTAGCTGGTAGGATCAAAGGAAGAACAGAAATGTATTAAATATACTATTTCTAGTAATAATAATCACTGTTCTTGGGATATCAGTTATATGGTTCAGAGATGGAAGCCCAGGGCTTTATGTTTCTAAAGTAGGTATTCTCTCCAATTTCCTTACATGAAAATGACTTATATTAGTTTAAGGTGCTTAATCAATGTTCCATGTTAATGGTAAGGATGAAGCGTCTCATTCAACATCAAAGTGGCAAAAATATCTTTGAACACTCTAACAATGAAATTCTCAGTTAATACTATTAAACAGGTGACTCTACAATGCAATTGTTCTAAAATATGACCAGGGAAAAGTGTCTAGAGAGTGTCTAAAGATTAGCAAGAAGATATTTCTCATATTGAAAGACAAAAGCTTCCACCACACATATCACAACTTTAGAACAATTTTTGTTTTCTGTTTACAGGCTTGTAAACCTTTCCTTTACTTAGAGCTATATAATAAAAGCTGAAATTAAAAATTAATCTATGAAATGGCGGGGTTCATTATTTTTATTTTGGGGGCAGTTAAAATAAAAAGACCATTGTGCCTGAATTTTAACAGAGCTAGAACTGTTCACTTAATAATAAAATGCTAAACAGTCCCTTATGGCCCTTTTTGAGCTCTGACTTTGCTCACTTGTGAGAGACACCTTTTTTTTTTTACCTGAATAATTTTGTATAAATAAACTCAGATTTTGCCAGCTAAGCACATGGAAATCATATAAAGCACACCTAAGCACACAATTTAAGCATTCAAAATGTAGCACTTCACAAAAACTGCAGTGCTGTTTCTGTCAAAACCTGTCACCTGATGCATAAAATTGTTGGTTTTATGAGTCATTTTTACAGTGCACTCTAATGGAAACATGGCTAGATAGAGATTTTAATGAAAGATGTAGATTTCTTTCTTCCCTTACTTGAATGAAATTAAACTAAAATGTCCTCTCTGTTATTAAAATCAACAATTTTATTTTTGGTAAATAAAGAAAATACCCTTTCTAATGTATTTCAAAGTTGTAATTACCAATTTACAGCACATATATTGCCCCTTCACGCTTATAAAAATGTATTTGCTAATCTATCTGCAGAGCTAACAACCTGAAAATTAATTTTACCTCCATACTTTTTTTAATTCAAAGATGAAAATTAAATTTATATACCTATTCTTTCTTATCACTATTTTGTTTTTATAACCTCAATAATCATTTGCCTTTGTCAATAAAAGATTATTTCATGTTATGAACTTCAAACTCAAGTTTTCTTTTGTAAATCTTAATTAATATTGACTTATGGTATAGCATTTTTAATATATGTTAATTCCAATGGACAGTCAAGCTGATTTTACTTTTTTATGATTACTACTAAAACTTTACATTTAATCAATTGATACACCTGACTGAATGCCAAGTATTCTTAGAAATGTTTTATCTTTCATTTGATTGATGATTAATAATCCCTCATAATTTACTTTAGAGAGCTAAGGTATCTCTAAACAATATATATGCCATAGAAAACAATAAATATTTATAAAAATTACTTAAAACAATGTAATCACATTATGTGAAATAGATTATAGATGAAATTTTTCCTATTTCCTCGTAATTTATTTTCACATAGATTTTGACATAAAAAGTTTTACCTCGACTCTCATAACAGATTTTATGAGGAAAAAATTTAATGTTGGTATCAAGCCCAGAACTCAGCTAAAACACAGGGGTGACTCTTCTAGGCATAAATTCATTAAGTGATGCAATTTCAGTTGTCCAGTTCCCAAACACAGCTTCTACTCTCTCGAAGCAAAGTTTTCTACTTCCTTCATTTCATTTCATTCACTTCAATAATTATTTCCAATACCTACTCTATGCAAAGTAGTATAATGTACATAAACATAACTAATGCCTGCCCATTTCCTTAAGAGGAGTGTGTGTCAATTAACTACTGCTGTCAACCATCTCAAAACCCAGCAGTTAAGAGCGGGGTTTAGCTGGGCAGTTCTGATGATTTTTTCTGGGGTCATTCACAGAGTTTCAGATATCTGGTGGGCTGGGTGGTCAAAGATGGCCTCACCCACATTTCGGTAAGTTAGTCTTGAGTCTGGTGGCCAGAATGGCTGTATGGCTGCACAACCCTCCCCAAATGGTCTGTCATGCTCAATGGGTTCTAGGCCAGCAGCTTCACATGGTAGCACAATTCCAAGAAGGCAAATGTGGAATCAGCAGGCCCTTGGGAGGTCTAAGCTCAGCATGTCAATTCTGCATTCCATTGGTCAAAGCAAGTCACCAAGCTAGTACAGATTCAAGGGGTGGGACATGGAGTCTTCTTGACAGGAGAGACAAAGACACGTTGCAAAGGGTTACATCCACAGGGAAGGAATTATTGCAACCATCTTTGCAAACACTCTACCATAGCTTAAAATATTAAATGTGACATTTTATAACCTGTATGTACACTACGCAAAAGTCTATATCCAAACAGAATATGGCCTACTATAACTTGAGCTCAGTGCATAAAACCTTTAATTTTTTAACAGTTTGTTATTGTTTAATGTTCTCAGAATTTAAAAAAACATTGACAACAATACTGAGGAGGAATCTCATCATTATTAAAGTACAGAAAGAAAAGCAAAAGTTGTTTAATATCCCAGCACATGGCAATCAGAATACCATGTTTCTTAGTAAAGCATGCTTCATCAAAAATATTAATGGCACCTTCTTGCTGTGTACACAAGAACAGATATTCATGGACTAGCAATATTGCTAAGTAATTTTTTAGTCTTGACTGTTGTTATGAAATATTTCTGGGTGTAATACCAATTTAAATCTTAATATACTTGAGAGAAACTTCCCTCAAATAGCAATGGGTTATCAGTATGTTTTCCTTTATCTAAGTCTGATCTCACTTTACTTTGAGAAAATTTCTGGCTATCCAGGAAATTAAATGGCATCTGATTGGCTTGTTTACACTTTCTCATTTCCCCAAACCATTTTGCTTCATTTACCGCATTCTGTCACAATGAAAGTGATTTGGGGATTTAAAATGGACTCATTCTGTTCAAACAGATGTCAAAGATGAGGTACATTGGTTTTAACAACTATTTAGGGGTATGCAAGGAATAGCTTTCCCCATGTAAAAGTCTATTGTGAGCATCCAAAGGACTGTTTTCTATTTTGCTCCACAGCTATATTTCATTATATTTAGTCAAATTTATTGAGCAATATGTTGTGTATCAGTGCAGAGAACTGACACACATCTTTAATTTAAAACACTGCTTATGTGTTGTAGAAATTATAAAACATGGAAATAGTTTTGTTTTATTAGAAATCACATATAACTTTTGAATAGCATAAGATAAAATATGTAAGTTCTATTTTTAGAACTATAAATTAATTTTAAAAGAAAAGTCAGAAGTTATGCTCCTTACATCATATTTCAATGACTATGACAACATTATGAACAAAATTTGGACCTATGCTTATTTTTTATTGTTCTTGTTTGTGGTGTTGGCACTGGGGTGCAAGAGAAAGTAATACTGCTCAGCAGTTAAATCAGGCCTGGCTAGATCTTAGTGATATAGTATTTTTAATATCTTTTATAATCATTATTGGTTTTGAATTATGTATTATGCCCTGCAAAATATTACCATAAAAGGTAGAGAGGTAAGAAAGGGAATATTAACTGCCTGTGTTATCATTTTCTTGTGAGTGTTTCTATGCACATTTGTGTGTGTATGTGGCTTTGATGCCTGTAATTTTGTCTTAGTAAGTGATTCTTTGACAATTAGATGGTGCTGAAAAGTATTTAGTGACCTAAAGTATGATGCTATTAACATCAGTTAGAGAGACAGAAAAAAATCAATACAAATTTTGCTCACAATTAGAAAATAGTTCAATGATTTCTTGCTGGTTCTCTAGAGATGAGAGTTGTGGAAGCCTTGAATTCAAGGGATGATACTCTGGATTTATTTCTATAGAAAATCTTGTCTCATACACCTGATGAATAAAGGCATAGCTCTAAATGAGTCAATGCCTCAGGGTAATTGAAATTACAGACCCAATTACTACAAGTCATCCTCAGTAATTACTTCACTTATGCTGTATATTAGACATACCTTCAAATTCCTATGGTTTCTATTTCCAATAAAAGCTATTCTCGCTCTTTTAAAATTAGCAGACACATGCTTTTAAAATTGTTGAAAATCAACTGTTACCGTTAAATTCTATACAGTAAATTAAACAAAAGCACAGCTTTATGTGTTTTTTTCCTAAGAAACCATTGTGCCAGTTTGGTTATATTATGTCCCCCAAAAAAGAGCCATGATCTTTTAACCCAAACTTGTTGGGTGGAAACTTTTGAGTGTTTCTATAGAGATGTGACTCACCCAAATGTGGGTAAGACCTTTGATTAGATTTTCTTCCATGGAGGTATTACCCTGCCCATTCAGTTTAGGTCTTAATTAAATCACTGGAGTCCTACAAGAGCTCACAGACAGAAGGAGCTCAGTGCTGCAGCTGAGAGAGACTTTTGAAGACACTTGGGAGCTGATGCTTAGAGATGTTTGGAGACATGTGGAGATGCTAGCCCAGAGTTTGCTCTGGAGAAGCTAAGAGAGACAAGCCCAGAGACATTTTGGAGAAAGCCATTTTGAAACGCAACCTGGGAGCAAAGGAACAGCAGACACCAGCCACCTGTCTTCCTAACTGACACAGGTGTTCCAGGTGCCATCGGTCATTCTTCAGTGAAGGTATCATCTTGTTGATGCCTTAGTTTGGACACTCTTATGGCCTCAGAACTTTAAATTTGTACCCAAATAAAACCCCTTTATAAAAGCCAATCCATTTCTGGTGTTTTGCATTCCGGCAGCATTAGCAAACTAGAACACAATCTAATCAACACTGATACATCTACCCATACAAGATTACATCAAAGACAATGGAGTTTTGGGGGACATGGTACATTCAAACCGGCACAAACATCAAATAAGCTTTTTTTTTAAAAAAAAAAAACTTTCGTTCAATTGATTTAGACATGTGACACTGATGGAATGTCAGATTTGTTCAACTGGTTGTAAGCAAACCTGAAAAAGTCTTGATTTGAATGATATTTTGCATAAGTTCAAAAAAAAAGGAATAAAAAATTTTAAAACACATTTTCCTATAGTGGCACAGTTAAGAGTGGCTAATGATATTAGAAGGCAGGTGCCCACCTGTCTGTTCTCATGGCAGTCATACTCCCAAGACAATGATTTATTTAAATCCTAAAAAAGGCTGTATCTAAGAAAAAAGCAAACGGTGACTCTTAGCAGTTTGGCAGGGGATGTTACCAAACTGGTGTGGCACATCAATCATTTACTGATTGTTATGTGCCCCCAAAAAAGGCAATATACATTTTGAAGAACAAGAATACCAAACAAGCTCAGGTTTTGGAATGTGTTGCACTGCAGATACATGTCCCATTCTGATTCAGTCATGGCAATTAGTTAGGAGGCTTCCCGCCCATCCAAGCACAGGTGACAATTCTGCCTGTCTGCCGAGAACTCCTAACTGGAAATACTAATAGGATATGAAATCCATACACTTCCTCTGTGCATCATATGGCTTAAATAAAGGTCTCTCTTAATTCCCAAAGCCCAAGGTGAACAGATGTGTTCTTTTAAGTAATTGCCACTCTTTCCCCATTTAGGCTTTTATATTTGGTTCACTCCCAGCCTTCACTATAAAAGCAGCAATTGTTTTTTTGTAGAAAAGTCAGTGCTGCTAGTGCTAACCCATGAATCCCAATGCACATTTGAACTTCTTTTGTCCTTTTTAAAACTTCCCAGGGTAGCAAAGTATTAGTTTCAGTGAACTGAACACAGCAAAAATAATTTCCCCTGTCAAAGAGAAGACTAATAAACACCAGTGTACAGAAACTGGTATATGAAGGCACTGAATATTTATCAAGGATATTTACATGGAGAAATAAGTTAATGTATATAGAATGTGCATTAAAATACGCAAGTTTGATGCTTACATATCCACCTAATCATAGTTAAGTACCGATTATATACTTAAGTATACCATGCACCATTAAAAATTTATATTCTCTTAAAACCTAATCCTCTGTATTAATTAGGAGGTTAGACTTCGTAATAAAAAATACAAAGGCATGCATTTATACAAAAACATGTGTAGAAAGGAGAAATCTTAATATGAATATTCTGCCCATATTCGCTGAATTTTTTTCACATGGGGTTTTAGAGGGAAATGTTGAATAAATTGAAGAGTAAAAGATATAAAAATAAAAGATGAACGTATAGATAATGATAAAGGAGAAACAAATCCAGAGGTTATCAGAAGAAGAAAGGTGAGAATAAGTACAGACATTATCTTCTTAACTTTTAAAGTATTCAGCCAGACTAGGCTATATACAGATTATTTCAGAAGACTGTGAAGTTAGTAACAGTGACATAGGATCCTGGAAAAAATGAGATAGAGACTCTGCACTAATTAACTCATGGCCATTACTTTCATCTATTCTTTAGTCCAATTTAGCCATCATAAAGCTGTGTCTCCCCGCCATGTACATAGCTACAACCTAGATAATGAAATGAGTAAAAAAACTTCCAAACTAAGTTAGATCTAACTTCTTTTTATTAATATAAGAAATGATCAAGATGCTAAATTACAAGTTACCTATATCAAGGTCTAATAAGGCTATAGTAATAATGTTTTGAAGGAGAAAAGAAGACAATTATGCAATTTTTCCTATACTTAATCTATTATTTCTAAAATCCAACTTTAGTGATTTTATTAATTTTAGAGACAGGGCACTCTGAAACAAGAACTCCAAAAGTACATAGGGTTATCTTCCATAGTATTCTGGGACTCAACTTAGCAGTACTGGCAACAGCTTATAACAGTTATAAAACTGAGTAGAACAGCAACATGTTGATTAAAAAATAAGAGTGAGAGACTGTTTTGTCACCCAATATATTTAAATGATGCTGCCATATTCTTTTTTTATTATTATTAAATTCAGTTTTATTGAAATACATTCACACACCATACAATCATCCATGGTATACAATCCACTGTCCACAGTATGATAACATAGTTATGCGTTCATCACCACAATCTATCTCTGAACATTTTCCTTACAACAGAAAGAACCAGAACAAGAATAAAAAATAAAAGTGAAAAAAGAACACCCAAATCATCCCCCCATCCCACCCCATTTGTCCTTTAGTTTTATCCCCATTTTTCTACTCATCCATACACTAGATAAAGGGGGTGTGATCCACAAGGTCTTCACAATCACACTGTCACCCCTTGTAATCTACATTATTATATAATTGTCTTCAGGAGTCCAGACTGCTGGGTTGGAGTTTGGTAGTTTCAGGTATTTACTTCTAGCTATTCCAATACATTAAAACCTAAGAGGTGTTATCTATATAGTACATAAGAATGTCCACCAGAGTGACCTCTCAACTCCATTTGAAATCTCTCAGCCACTGAAACTATTTCGTCTCATTTTGCATCCCCCTCTCTTCAAGAAGATACTCTCAGTCCCACAATGCTGGGTCCACATTCATCCCCGGGAGTCATATTCTGCATTGCCAAGGAGATTTACAACCCTGGGAGTTGGGTCCCACGTAGGAGTGAGGGCAGCAAGTTCACCTGTCAAGATAGCTCAGATAGAGAGAGAGAGGGTCACATCTGAGCAACAAAGAGGTACTCAGGGGGAGACTCTTAGGCACAACTATATGCAAGTTTAGCCTCTCCTTTGCAGTAACGGATGCTGCCATATTCTTATATAAAAAGTTCTTGGAAATCCAAGATTTCAAATGAGGAAAAATGTATTACAAGTTGCATTATTTTTCTTCTGAGCCTGTTACCTTTTTCTCTTAAAGAAATGAAAATAATAATAACATTAGCTATCCTGTATAGCTCCCAAATTTCTTTGAATATTATTGAAAGCAGTGCATGAGAAATGTTTCCATAACTGTACAGAGCTATACAAATATTATCATAAACAAAAGTAAGAACTTTGATTTTACATTTATTTTTCTTACAGTGTATTCAATCAAGCCCTAGTATTCCACAGAAATGTCTAAGAGTTCTAACAATATTAGACTTGACTTTCATTTTAAATTTTGTTTTAAGGTATTTTTAAATGTAACAAAAAATAGCATGTACTCAGACTTATTATATTTCAAATATACCATGTGAGAACCCCCAAATGTACTCCCAGTGTAACATGGTTTCACATAGACCTTAGACTCAAACTCTTCCTGAATAATGAATGCAAAATTAAAGTGCTTATTTCTGTTTGAAATAATAATATCTGTCTAGCACTGGAAAGTCTGAAAAACCATTTCTTACACTTTCACGGGAGCTTAGTGCAATGGATCTTGGATTGGAAGGTTGTGATATAGCAGTGGACTTTATGATTTTTTATTTAAAGCTTGCCCTTGTTCACTTGTAAAATGCTACAAATGAGAATACTGCACACATGAAGCATTTTGGTAGGGCTAGTCAATACTTAGGGGCAGCTGCTGTATGGGCTAAACACTCATCACAGTGCTGGAGTCATTTGACCAGTAAGAACTGATAGAACATCTCATATCAACATGATAGTGTACTATGGAAGAAGACAATATTCTATATAAAATGTAGGATTCTTAGTTATTCTATATTTTACTATATACAATATTTATTTATTTAGCACATTTATATAATTAAGTATTCTATATATAACATAAAATATTTCCATCAGTTTTGGATGCTTATCATCAGAAATTTACATTCATGATAGCTTTAAATACTCTTACGTTTTATATGTTGGAGTTCTGGCATTAAAAAAAAAGTCCACTTACGGAAAAAAATGTTTGAAAAGTACAGTATTATCCTATATGATTATCTCACACTCTATTTTTCAATTGGCAATATCAGCATGGAATTACTCATGAGTGTAAATTTTATATTATTCTTGTATTTTAACTTTCTCTTTAAAAATAACTAAAACATGTATCTAAAACAAAAGAAACACACACACACACACAAAAATCTCACATTTAAAACTCTTGAATTTAAAGTTTTCTCCTCCCCACAAACAAAATACTGATAAGGGTCAGCAAAAATGATCTTTCTAAATTTGTGTTTATTTGATTTGTTTAACAGAAGAATTGCTTAAAATAGCATTCTTCCACTATTTTTAAGCTCATTCAGCAAAATTGATTTTTAAAGTTGAGAAATCAGCAGTTTGTCTTCTAGGGAGGCAAAAAATGACACTTTGAAAATACTGTTCAAAGACATTTCTCTTTTAAATTTTACTCTGAGTGATCGTTTTTCTTCAGTTTGATCCTAAAGGCCTCTCTCATGCAGATGTCCTTTGGAATACTGATTTCTTAAGCAGTGCAATGCTTTTTTTTTTTTTTTTTTTAAGGATTTCTTATTTGAATTCAGACATGAAGATTCTTATTTCCTTAGTGTCTTATTTTTATTCCTATCGAAATACTTTTCAAGTACTGTTTTGCAACAATGTTAAATAAAGTGTTGGTATTTTAACCTAACAATTGTTATTCTTTTTCTAACTTTATGCATATTAAATACTTACATATACATATAGTTGCACACTCATTTTAAACGGAACAACCATAAATCAACCCACCCTGATCGAGTATCGGGACATATACATTCCTGTTATTCCTTGAAAATGTTATGTGTTTGAATTGCAGATTTCAAAACATGTTTCTTGAATTAAATTAATGCAATGCTCTAACTGAAGGGGGATGAAAAGGAGCTGCTATATTGTAAAATCAATTAGACAATGAAGGCCAACAGTGCAGGGCTCAAGCCCCAAACTGAAACAGGAAATGTTCAAAGGAAGGGGGTGACACATAGAACAATATTCTTCTCTGGAAGAGAGAAGGGCAGGTAGCTCACTTCTTCTTCAGACACTAAATTTCCAGACTCAGGGGGAAATTTTTATCAGGAAGAACTGCACAGAATTTGGGAATTGTAAAAAAGATCTGGGGCAGGGGAAGGAGAAAAATAAAATGGATAGATATAAGAGGAAAGAATCGGGATTTTCTGGATCTGGGTTCTCAATGACAGTGACTGCCCTCTCCAATATTTCTGGAGCGGGAGCTTCCAGAACCAGGTCATTTCACTATGGTGGGAATGGAAAAAGAACATAGGAGAAAGTAATCAGTACGATAGGCTGAGCCTGCTCTTCTTTCCAAGTAAGAATCCCAATAGAGACACACAAAACTGGGCCCACATGTATGTCATGAGATTTGGGGGAATTTTAAGATTTTTAATCAAAGAAGACAGTGAAAAAAATTATTAAATGTTTACTTCACAGTGAATTTGTCCTTTGATTGTTCATTTTGCTTCTACTAGAATAAGAAAAGCTTCAATATATCATGTCATGATCCATATGTATTTACTAAAATCACTGAAATATTTCATCAGTGTACTTATACTACCAAAACCATATGCATTGCTTATTATAAAAAAGAAATCTTTATTACTATAAAGGGAAAATTGCTGCAATTATTTGAAAAATAATACATAAGCATTGCTGGCAAATTAATTTTTATTTACAACCAAAGAATCCCAAGCCATCAATTAATTTTGCCATTCAATACAATGAAATATATAAAATGGCAAATGAAAGTAATTACAGGGACCAGTGTTCTAGATTCAATAAGTACACTATAATAATCAATATAAACAGTTACAGGTTTTACTGACCTAAACTACATAAAAATGTATCAGTTAGAGAGACAAATGAAAAAAGCATCATGATAAAGGATATGGTATTAGCAAGGGTCATTTTAATGAACCGTCATTTTTACCGTAAACATATAGTAGACTGTCATAAAAGGAAACAACTTCCTCCTTTCTAGCTCTATTTATCTTCTTCCTTTCTCACATGTAACCCAAATGTAATAACTGTTTTCTGGTTTAAAAACTAGCCTGATGGCCAGTACTAGATCAAAGTGTGTTAAAAGCCATTTAGAAGACTAGGGATGATATGGATAAGTGCATCTAAAAGATACCTAAAAAGATGTTGAAATGTGAAGTGTTCAGTTAAAAATGTCTTGGAAAGAGAAGAGAGGAAAAGTAAGAAAAGGAGAGGAAAATTGGAGAGGAAAAGAAAGGAGCAGAAAATGGTGAAGGAAATGTGATTTTCAAAATTGACTGACATTTTTGATCCTGAATGTTATGTGAAGAGAATGTCTCTTTTTGAATTGCATTAATGTAAGATACCCTTTATGCTTATTAAGATATTCTTTTTGTGGATTTTGTTCTCGTCTACCCTGAACACTATAATGATTTATTTCACCATACAACAAGGGAGGAAGAAAATGCAGTCCATCTTGTCCAAAGCTAATTTGAATATCAAAATTACTAATTCATATAAGAGTCCACAAAGCTATGCAGCTTGACAAAATACAGATTAAATGCAATGGAAGAATCATCACATTATACCATTTTACAAATAACATATTCCTTTTATTTTAATATATTTCCTGAATCATCATGTTCAAATCTGAACAAAGCAGGTAAAGTAAGAGTGATGTTTCAATAAACTGATGAGTCCAGATTCTTGAAATTTTAAGATGCTAATTGGTTCTTAATGACTTATAAGATATTATTCATTTTTTTGCTATTAATTTAATGGCTAATGGATAATAGTAAATAGGAGGTTCTGTCATATTTAATTACCTCTCAGAAAATGAGCTGCCAAAGCTGATAGTGATTGTAAGAATTTAAAATATATATAACTTTTTTTGGTATTTAGCATTTTTTGTCCTCTCCAATTATAATGATTATGATTTAGTTTTCCCTTTGAACTCTGATGTTCCTCTTATTTTAAATGAATTTGACAATACAGAACATTACAGAGTTAATATCTTTATATGTAAAACTACTTCAAGAAATTGTTTCATTTTTCCTTACAAAGCCAATATAAATTATTCCGTTTCCTATGATAGTTATATGGTAACTATCCACAAAAGAAATAGCTATTATTTCGTATGTAGTAGAAAAGCACAATTTAGTATTAGGGTCTGCAAAAAATGGGCTCTGGGTCAGGTTGGCTCTCTCCCTCTTTCCGTATACACACAAATCTAGTATCTGATAAAACTCAGTCTCAGGTATGGGGTGACCAAAAAACAGTCTATGTGGGCAGCGCTGTGAACAATTGTTAGTGCTTCCTGGCCTTCATGTTGTTGTCACGGTTGTCAGTTTTTCAGAGGCAGGACCTCACACATATGGAAAGAGAGAACGAGACAGTAAGACATCTTGCATTTTTCAGACTACTCAGTGTTGCACAGACCAAAAAGTGTGTATCTGAAATTGAGTGTATACTGAAGAGGTGGGCTAATCTAAGACAGCGTAAATCTCCTAGACATCATATCTGAGGTAACCTCAACCTTGAGAATGTTTAAATTACTATAAGGTGCAGATGAAAATCTGCGTATCACTACATTGCAATTATTATACTAGCTCCTGCATCCTTTAGTGTCTGGGCCTCCAACTGGTACAAGTTCTGGCATCCAAATATTCAGATAGGAAACAGACTGGCCAGAGAACAGAGTTGTTCCCAGAAGACTGCCATGTTTGATCATATATATTTTCAGAGAAAGTTTCCTTTGATTTTTTAGCAGTGATTTTGAATGAGTAGGTTATCACCAATCCATAAAATTCAGCCACTTTCAATGCTAGATTGTGAAACCAATGTCAAGTTCCCTCACTTATCTTTAAGGAGGCCATTGATGTTATGTAAATAATAAAGAAGTTTTTCTAGTTCCATTTCACTTTGAAAATTTGGACATGCCCCAGTTCTATGCAAATAATTGTTATGTAAGTATGAGAAACAAGAAACAAATTAAAATTAACTGCTTTACTAGGAAGTACCTGAAGCCATATATTTCTTTCAAAAACTTACTTTAAAAAGTGAATTGTTAATCAATGTGATCTGGTTTTGTTTACAAAGTAATAATAATCACAGCTTCTACTTAAATCCAATGCTTTATCCTCCTGAATATTATTTAAAAACCATAAATACATATCCCTAGTCAAAAAATTTCAGTCCTTAAGAATAAATTTTAAAAGATGAAAAAAATAAGAGTGTAGTAATATTATGAATTTATTTGAAATAGTGTCAAAAGTAAGTCCTTACATTATGAACAAAATATTAGAAATCATACATTTGAAAACAATATTTTGTCAAATATTCAAAGACTTTCAAGTTGGCAGGTCAAATGATGGTGAACTGGGTTTATGTTGCTGTTATAGGGCACTACCAGTTTAACAGTTTAAAATAAATGTCTGCCACTCCCTAAACACCCCTAAAGATGGAGAAGGAGATTGAGAGGAAGGGGTAACAACAAACAAGATAAGATTTAACAAAGGTCTATGAATACTGAAACTCTATATAAATATATACATACATATATTTTAGATGCCAGGGTGTTGGAATAGCTGGAAGGAGGTAAATGACATGATGGAATTGTAACCTATAATATACTTTAAAATTTGCTCTATAGCTACTCATTGAATTGTGCTTTGAAAGTTTTCACCTTTCTGTATACACCCTATATTTCATAATAAGGAAAGAACTGAAACTGTGGAACTGTAACCCCCAACAATTTTTGAAAGTACCTATATAACTGCTTGTTGAGCTGTACATCAAAAGTCAGCACTTTTCTGTATGTGTGTTATATTTTACAAAAACGGAAATAGCTGAAGTTGTGGAACTGTGATCCATGACATTCTTTGAAATTTGCTTTCCAGCTACTTGTTAAATTGTACTTTGAAAGTTATCACTCTATGTATATATGTTAAAGTTCACAATAAAAAATGCATTAAAAACTAAGAAATCCAAACAACCTATAAACATGTGAAAAGGATCAGCAAATTAAACCAACAATGAAATATTTCCCCACCTACTCCATTGGTGAAGATGAAATGCTTACTGCTGCCAAAAATGTGGGGAAATGAGTATTCCCTTTAAATTCATACCCAAATACTCTTCTAGAGGGAATTGGAGAATTAAAAATGTATTCTGTTTGCCCCAGAATTTCCACTTCTAGGAAAAACATATGTGCCAAGATATATGTAAAATATGTTCACTGCAGAATTAATTGTCATGATAAAAATAACTGGAAAACAACATAGAGGTCCAGAAATCAGGGTTCTGTCACAAAAACAAATTACTCTACATCCCACAGTGAAACATTAAGCAGCCATTAAAAGAGATGAGGCTCACTGAATTGAGTATTTTAAAGTGGTTAAAATGGGAAATGTTATGTTGTATATATAATCACAACAAAAATTTTAAAAAAGCGAAAAAAAGTCTGTTTTCCTCTGTGAAGAAGGGTAAATGACAGAAGATTTGGATTATGACAGTATTAAGGAACATATTTCCTTGTATGAACTGTAATTGCCATGTATTAATATTTCTGTAGGCCAGAGTCAGAATATATGCAAAAGCAGAAAATTACACTTCTATGATTTATCCAAAAACCTCTATTATAGAAGACTCACACATCTAAATGCTAAAATAAGTTGCATAAACAAATACTGAATATGCATTATGCTTTGGTATATAGCTATTGAACTTTAGAGTTGAAAGACATTATTTTTGGCACAGGTCATAATAATTTCTTTCCTTATTCCTTTGGCTCTGAATCAAAATTGTTCTTTTTTAAAATAACGTGTAAATAAGGAAGTTCCAAACTACATCAATTTTTTTGGAGATAAGATTTTGATTATTTTACACATTATTTGATTCAGAAATCCAGTTGATCTACACAAAAATTATTTTCTACATTCCTTTGGTATCATCAGGAACGTCACAGCTGACCATATTAGAAACTTCAGAAGTCCCACAAAACATGATAACATGAATAATTCATAACATATTTTTATTCTTAAAGTAGCAATATTGATACAGGCTCACACTGAATATTGCTCTTAAACTGTAGCAAGTCCCAGTAGACAAAAACTATAGAGCAGGAAAAAAAAGAGAGAAAGTTTGTGCTAGGCTATGTTTTCCATTGCTCTTATGTCACAATTCGCTTTCTCTCTGGTACTATAATACAGTGGCAAAGACTATGCAAAAAGAATTATTTGCATATATTTCACAATAGCATATTAAATTTTATTCCACAGGGGGGAAACCTAGCAATCTGATGTATTACTGCTTTTATGCTAGAAAATATTTCTCCCATCTCTCAACCTCTCATCAGCCCAGCATGATATTTTATTTTTTTAAAAAATCAGAAGGCAGTATAAAGCATACATCAGAGGACCTAAGAAGCAACTATATGACAAGACACAATCAGCTCTCTAAAACCAAGTACAGCTGTAGGATAACAATTAATTGAAGAATTAAATCAAAAGTCAAAATACATGCATCACACTCAAAGTAATAAAGAAAAGAGATTTTGAAGAAATGAATCAAGATGTAAAAGTTTAAAGGTCTGCAAGCTAATTGAATTATGAACTAAATAAATGGTTCTGCTTGGGAAGGGGTCAACCTGATGCAACCAAGACATCATGAAAGATACAAGAGATGTATTGAATAATATGCCATTATATGTTCCTCAGTCAATTCTGTTTTCCAGTTGAAAGACCGTAAGTCTATTCTAATAAAAACTGGAAGAAGACTGAAAAGTAAACAATTTCTTTGGTTCCTCAAGGTTCATACAGGTCAAACATTAGCATAACTAAAATAAAGCCTAGAGTGTGCCAAAGTATTATGGACTTAAGAGTATTCTAATGATGCAAAAGTTTTGATAAAGGAATGAAAATAGGTTTACAGCAGAAGAGATTTCATATATGGTGAAATGACAGCAATTGTGAATTCATACAATGTCTTTATTTTACAAAATCACTACAAAGTAATTCTTGATTAAGGATGAGTCTTAATATTTTCAAAGCAGCTCCCATGATCCTGGTATGATATTTTAATTACCAAATACTTATACTCTGGTTTTTTTGCACAGTAAACCTACTGAATTCCTCTATAAACACCAATAAGATGAACTTTAAGGTATGTTCAGTTCATGCTTTCCAATATTCTTAGATACCCTATTCGTTCCATGACTTTTGTCCATTCTGCTTCATTCATAACTGGTCTATGCTGAACATATACATTGATCTGTAGACAAAGCATTGTTGGATGGAATCAATATGTCATTCCTTTAGTACTGAGATTGGCTCATACTGAGTTTACTTTCATTTTTTAGGGGATCAATAGTGCTAAACTATGCATTACAAATTGGAGATACAATTAGTATCTGTCTTCAGGCTACTTAACATGGGAATATGGCTTGATAGGTAGACTTTAGATGGAAAAAAAATCTTCTGAAACTGTTACAACTGTGTTCAAAATTGCCTCTGAAATATGAGTACTTTAAAAAGGAAATCCCAACAGCTATTTTTACATTTCTTAGTATTTACTAAGTTTGAAAAAACATTTTCTTATTAGACTAGTTTCTTAATAAAATATGATATGAAATACACTAACCTCTATTGATGTATGAGGAAAAATTGTTCATTTTGAGTCTGTAATCCCTAGTCTAGAAAGAAAATACATGGATGCATAGAGTATTAAAGGCACCTAAGAATAAATACATTAATTTTAAATAAATTTTCTGAGAAAATTAGCTGTATTCTATTTGTGAGGAATGTGAACATTTATAATTTTTTCTTTTAAAAAAAGAATATTAAAAATGAAGTTTTTACACTAAGTTGCTTTAATGTCTTCCTCTTTACCTCCGTCTTAGTTTGCATTGTAGGGTTCATCTCAGTGGTGTCTAAAGACCTTTAAGCCCATTTTCCTTCAGTCTTTCAATTTAGTCATTAGCATGACTTCATCAATCTTGCTGTAGTAAGAAAATATTAAATCTTCCAGGCATATTAAAATTGATTTCATGATACTCGGATCAAGTGTTCATTATTAGTCCATTTCTTTATTTTATATGAGTGCATTAAAAATAATAATACTCAAAATAAATATTCTAAAAATAGAAGCATATCCAGTGAATCCATTATCTATTTCAGGGTAATAAGGTAAACAATTTACCCAATTTGACCCTTAACACCAAAAACACTGTTGCATATTGATTTGCTCCTCCTTTGCCTAGGATTCAGTAGCTGGACCTCATCAACTTTTCATTATACATGGTAATGGAAATAGGGGGAAGAGCAAATAAATCCTAAACCTTCTTTGCAGTATGTTGCAGTGTATAGTCTGAAGGTCTGATAGTCTGGATTTGAAATGTAGTTCCACTTAGTTGTCATGTGATCTTGAGTAGTTTACTTAATTTTTTCAATTAAGAAACTTGTCTTCTAAATGATAATAATAATAAATATTGCACAAGTTCATTTGGGTTAAATGAGCACATTCATTCAGTCAGTCAGCATATTAATTCTTCCAATATTTATAGTTAATGTGCTAGCAGATGGAACATACCCATAAAAAGGATATGGTCCCTGTCCTCCTAAAGATTACATTCTAGTGAGGCTGACAGATTTTATAAAATTACATACATATTGAATTAATCACAATTGTGATTAGAGCTGAAAATGGGAAATTCAGGGCACCTCACCTGGTCTAATCATTCTTGAAAGATTCACACTAAGGATACAATAAACCCTGTGCCAAAAAGATATCCGGGGATCATCCAAGCCAAAGATAGGGAAGTTGGGCACTTTCTCAGCCTTCTGAGAAAGAGCAACATGCTCAAAGATAGAAGGAAGAATGAAACACGGGAAGAAGCAGAAAAGGCCAGGGGGAGAATCTCATGAGGGACTTGTAGGTAACATTAACAACACTGATCTTTTTCTGAAAAGCAAAAGAAGGTCATTGCAAAGTTTTAATTAGTAGAGCAACGTGATTAAGTTTTAGGTGGACCAGGTTACAAACTGTTTCTTAGTCCTGAGAAGAGATGCTGCTGCTTTGATTAGGATGCTGGCAGTATGGATAGAAAGATGGAGGTAGATGTGCGATGATACTTAGGAGAGGAAATCCTGGACACTGAGGTAAGGGAAAGAGAAGGGTCAAGATTGACGCAAGAATTCCTGGATTCAGAGTAGTTTACGTTCATCTCTCCTAGCTGATAAACTACTCGAAATTCTCTAGTGGCCAAAGAACACCTGTTTTCTCCCCAGAGGCTATACTTTTCTGTTTATCTCTTTCCTTCCTCTATTGACTTCTATCCGAGACCAAATATTTTTCACTTTCAACTCATCCCAACACAGTACTTTACCCTGAGCAGAGTCTGAGGGGTAGTAAGAGGGCAGGAAGGAAGAAGATTCAATTGTGCAAGTGGCTGTTTCATCTCCAGTCCACCATTGAGGGTACTATCCCCAAATACTGTCACATGTCTTAACTTCTCCAATGGAATGTTTTTTTAATTTTTTTTAACTTTTTATTCTGAAATACTTTCAAACTTACAGAACAGTTGGAAAAATAATACAAAGCCCATACAGAGAACTCCAACATATCCCTATCTCCCCGCCCCAGATACCTAGATCCACCGATTTTAACATTTAACCACATTTATCACTATAATTCTAGTTATCTATCCATCATTCTATCTACCTACTTATCAATCCATTTTCTGAACACTTGAGAATAGGTTGTATACATCATGCTCCTTGAACCCTTAATACTGCCCTGGGCATTTCCTAAGAACAAGGGTATTCACTTACGTATCCACCTTAAGTGCAGTTATCAAGTTCAAGAAATTTAACATTGATATAAAGGTTACCACCTATATTCCTTTTTTTTTTTTTCATATGTCCCAATAATGTCCTTTTTTGAGCGTTCTCTCCTCTCTTGCTTGATCCCATCCAGGATCACACATGGCCTAATTGTCATTGTCTCTTTAGTTACTCGCTTCTTTATATTATTATTATTGTGGGAACATCTATACAACATAAACTTTTTCATCTAAATGGCTCTTAAGCATACCATTCAGTGTCCCCTACATTGTGCTACTCTCACCACCTTCCATTACTAAAAGATTCCCATATCCCCAAGCAGAAACCCTATACCCATTTTACATTAACTCCCCATTTCCCCTGCCCCTGTCCCTGAAAACCTGTTCTCTACAAGCTTGTTTATTCTCCAGTATTTTCTTTGTAGTTATCATGGGGCTTAAATTTAACATCCTAAATTTGGAACAATCTCATTTGCTTTCATACCAACTTATCTTCAATATTATACACAAATTATGTTTCTATACCTCTCTGTGCCACTACCTTTGTATAGTTCTTGTCACAAATTAAATTTTATACATCATGTGTCCCAAACCACTGATTTCTCATTACATTTAATGCATTTGCCTTTTAGATCCTGTAGAAAGTAAAAAGTGGAGTTACAAACAAAAAATACAATAGTACTGGCAGTTATATTTACTCGTGTCATTACCCTCATTCTCCAATGGAATTTTAACAACAGAAGAAATAATCCAATTCCACTCTTTTATGTCTGTAGCTCAAGTCCTGCTAGAGAACCTTCCTCAGACCATAAAAATCAATTCCTGCCACAGGAAGTTGTACCATATACCACTGTTTAGTGGGATAGGGAAATATAAGAGGGTGCTATGAGCCACCAGCCACCATACCATTCTGGTGGAGGAAAATCCATTCCTGATCACTGAAGTCAAAACTCTGAATGGATTTCCCAAGTCACTCTTCCTTTTGGTAATTGAGGACTATTAAAGCATAGGCAAACTTTTTTCTGAAAAATTTGACCTTGAGGACCAAATGTTTCCACTGTAATTCCTCAATTGTGCCACTGTGATCTGAAAGCAGCACTAGACAATATGTTAATGGATAAGCATGGCTGTATTCCAATAAAACTTTATTTATAAAATCAGGAGTTGGGCTGGATTTTGCCCACAGGTCATAGTTTGCCAACCCCTGTTTTATAAAGTTATTAGTGCTTTATGGACTTCAGGCATTGAACTAAATAAAGTTTTGTGAGGCAGGGGTGGAGGGGTGGGGGGAGTTAAAATCTCCATTTAATGTCACTTCTATGAAAAACTATGTGCCATATTGCAAACAATTGTTTACAAATGAATTTCAAGAACACAGTTCACAAACAGAGAATACTGCATTCCTCAAATAAAATTTACTTCATTACCACAGGATTAAAATTTACAAAAGCATGTACATAAAATGCCATTCCATATAATTCCTATAACATTCTTTAAATTCCACTGCTCTAACTTGAATATACAAAGACTTTTTGTTTCATAATTCTCTTTGTCTTTATTAATAAAACAGAAAGATCAAAACAAATCCAAAATATTTTATAGTAAATTGCTAAAAAAGGAAAACCTTTAGGAAAGAGGAATTGTATGCTGCAGAGGGAATGGTTTTGCCTAGTTTTGCTAAATATTTATAGTTACATCTACATCCAACACAAGTCTTCTAATCCTGTATCCTTAGTTCTATGGTTTGGAATTCAAGGGTGTCTCTACATTCAGTGACTGCTGGAATTTTCACTCTGGAAACGGTGAAACACCAGAATCTAGCCACATACTTTTGTTATTGAATCTTCTTTATAGACTGGTAGACTTTTATGGGATTTGAAAATAACAAAAAAATAGCCTTCCTAGATTTAACACTGGTCAAGACTTTCTTTGGGTCTGGCTATGGATTGAAGTCAACCAGCCTGCCCCTTTTCATCACTGATTAGCATTTTCCTTTTATAGAGACAATTATAGATTCTTATTTCTTAACAAAACCCTTATTTATTAAACATTATGAGCCAAACTCCAGGCTAGATGCTGGGAATATAGGGTGAAAGCAAGATAGATATTTCCTTGGAAGGGCTCTGAATCTAGTGAGGATGCCATTTCAGGAAGAATGAGCAAGGAGGGTCATCACTAAAAGCTGAAAAGAGAGGCTGAATTTAATAGAAATCAATAATCATTTACATTTATTTTTAACTGCAGCTGACTTCAATTAATTAGAAAATTATCTTGTAGACCATATAGAATGTTTAGCTTTCCCTCATTAATATTGCTTCTACAGAAATATTTCTTGAATGAATGGATTTTTATGTCCCTTCTCTGTTAGGTATCATCATCGACCCTTCCCCCAGGCATAAGTTCTTGACATCATCGTTAACTCTACCTTGCTTCCATGTTCAATCAAACACAACTGATTATTTTGCACATTTTTCCATGTGCAACTTTTCTTTCCATTGACACTGTAGTTGAGATCATCATCACCTCTCAAATACTAAGTATTATTTTGACAGAGCCAGATTAGCCTAAATCTCAAGTCAACTGTGAAGTTTTCAGGAATTTTGTCTCTATTGATAAATTATATAAATATATAATGAGTGCTAAAAGCTGAAAGAGTTTCCAGTTTAAATAATATAATTTATATGAAGAAGAGAGAGAGTTTAACAAAAGATCACATATCAGATTAAATGACAATAAATTTACTGGGAAATGAGTTAGCAGATTGGGATGCAACTAAAATCATTGTTGAATTGCAACCATAGGTTGGCTATGGAAACAAGGGTTGGGCAAAATTCAATGAAAGCTCTTTGAGAGAAACAATTGACTATGACATTTACAATAAAGGGTGTTTTATACATTTTATTATTATTTGTGAATTGTGTGTTCCATATCCTTCAAATCAGTAAAATTTAATAGACACACACACATTTTTATTTTGGAGTGTTGGTAGTCAAACATTAATCTGCATAACTCTAATAGCCACTCCCTGCTAAAATGCTCACATGCATACAAAAGCAATATCAACAATAAACTTCAAAGGTTGTCCTCACAAAAAGGAAAATCTCCATGGTCTACCATCCAAGATTATCCACAAAGCCTTCCTTTCCATGTTTCTACAACCTCCCCACAATGACCTTCAGCTCCCTTCACCCTTTGGATCACCATTTAGAAAAGCTTTCTTAGAGGTTCCAGTCTTTAGTATTTGCTCACACCACTTCCCCCGTGTGAACTGCCCTCTCTTCCTCCTTACCAATTTCTATTCTTCCTTCAAGAATCAGTAAAAGTTCTCCCCTTTCCACAACACTTATTTACACTTTCTAATCAACCCTGGCTTGGATTTCTTGTTATTGCTTAGAGTCTATGCTATGCTACCAAGGGTAAGATTATTTAAAACATGTTATTATCTGTTCCAATGACAGGTCCAACTGATCTAACTCCATGGCCACTCCTGTTCTCATCATGGGCTCTGCCATACTAAATCAGATGATACCACTCCAGAATTTTAACATGAGATATGGAGAGAAGTAGCTGCTTTTAGTGGGCACTGGAGCTTACCAGGCCGTGAAGCAGAGTCTTGGGTAGTGGTTGGTTCAAATCACAGATAAGATGTATAAACAGAAAGAGCAAAGAGGCACTGATATATAAAGATTAAAAGAGTGCAGAGAGAACTCAGATTTTTTAGACAAGAAAGATATAACCTTATTTTCCAATGTTCCTCATGAACTTCATTTTCTTTCCTTGAGTTTCATGAAATAATGAGAGCATCATTGCAAAAAACCTACTGTTTACAAGAACAATTTTGAGCTATTTTCTATTATTTGAAACCAAAACATCCATGGGCAGAACAAAACTGTAAAGTCTTAGCTTTCTATATTTCATTAGATTTTATTGATTGGTTGATTGCATAAAGGAAGAATTTCCCAGCAAGTGTAAGGGAAAGCAGGAATATCCATTCATTTCTCTTCAGTTCCACTCTGTGCTTTCTGACAGATTGAGTACCCAATGAGGTTATTGAGGGCTTAAAAAAAAATGTGTCAAAGCCTGGTGAAACAAAGTCAAGTGCATTTATGGGACAGTAATAAAATGTAGTTCCTGTCATGTTCCCAAAATTAGTGAATGAAAAAATAAAACATAGGGGAAAGAATGCATTTGTGGCCATCCAGTCTCCCACATTCAAGAGTAGTCAGTGATACTTTTAAATTCATACTTTGAGGACAACTAGCAAACTTGCATAATGATAGGACATGATTTTAAAATTTGCTCTATTTTGTCATATAAATCTCTAATGTTTTCAGATTATCTGAAATGAAACATTTTCATGGTTAAAAATTGCTTAGCTGATGTAACTTTAAAATACATTAATTATTCATTATAGTTCCAATCTAAAAATGCCCAAATCTATAGTAGGGTTCTGAATTTTTCTTTCACAGAGTAGAGTTCTGACACAAAACACATTGTTCTTATTACACTGTTAATATAAAAATGTTGTATTAAAACTTCTTGATGTCATTTAAATATGTGTGGTGCAATATAATATCAATTTGCCATGGATCAACAAGACTAGAAAGTAAAAATATTACTTGTTATATAGTTTTGTATACTCATAGCAAAAACATAAAAACTAAATTAAAATTTGTGAAAAATGAGCAGTATTCTTAGAACATTTGAAGGGACAGTAACCATAAAATATTACCTAGGTTTTGATATGAATGCCTCAAGCATTAAATATTTCTATTGTTAAGTTTTAAAGATCAGATTTTTTTATGCTGTATCCCAATTAAATTTCAGTAAAAAATGAAATCCCACACTTCCTATATATTTAGTTCTAAGGGGAAAAGAGATCAATCTAACAGGAATAAGAAGTATATGTTCCTGGGTAGTTTAAAAGAGATGAACATTTCAATAATAAAACTAAAACTGAGCATGTTTGAAAGTTACGCTGCAATGATTTTCATTAAAAAGGTAACATTTGTCTTGTTGTGCTTCCTTAGTAAGTCACAATATTTTCTTGTTCCTGGAATGAGATATCACAGTAAGAATTCAATGATAAGACAAATGCCAAGTTTTTAATGAAAAACCAGCTCAGCTCAACTCAGCCAAAATAAATGGCTAATGGTTGCCTGTAAGGTTAAAAATAGAATGTAAAATTAATCTTTTTATATCAAGGATCAATGCAAGCTGAATAGTCAAAATTATTTCTCCTTATTAACCATTATCTTTAGTGATTTATTGCATTCTTTATTGATAGTTTAAATAATTCTAGTGAGGTAATTAGCAGTCCTTGCAAACACAATGAAGCTGACTAAATGATTCAGGTGAGATGAGTCAGCAACATACCAGGTGCAGAAACTGCAAGCCTTGCAGTTGGGAAAATTATGTTTTATGAATTAACAACTCCCTGTGATTTTCCTTCTCTTGCCCTTTTTCTTGGTGGAAGCCAGCAGGCCATCCACTCCAGGAAATAGCTAGCCTTTCTTTCCTCAGGGATTGGAATCTCTTACCTCTAACCACTCATCTCAATCAACAAATAACAATTACACTTCAGTAGTCTTGAATACAAGAGTTTAAATCCTACCATTTACCATCTGTGTTGAATTTAAGCAACTTATGCAAGCGTGCTTCAATTTCCACATTTATTAAAGTGATTATAATAGCATCTATGTCAGAGGTGGTGTGAGAATTAAATGAGATAATATGACAAGCTCTTACAACACTGTCTAATACATAATATGTACAGTATGCATTTAAGCTACTTTTATAGTTAAGGCAGCCTTATGCATTCTAGTCTAACAATGTTTTATCACATACAATGTTTCTATCACATCATGAGCAGTGACAGGGGTAGCCACTCTTCCTGCCAATTCCAAATCCAGGGATTTTTAGTGTTAATACCATATACCTACAAACTGGGATCCCCACTTCCACGTAATCCATATGACCTCTCCAGTAATCTGAGACAACTTCCTTGTAGCAATGACATTTCTAAAGATTTTAATTCAGGGTTGAATTAAAGTGTGAGGTTTGCTGTCAAGCAAATAATGAAGGGGTAAGACAGTTATGAGAGAGCATAGATTTCAAATATGTTAAGCAGACTTTCAAAATCCTTAAACTATATGATCTTAGAAAGCTGAGTTAGTCAGAAAAATCTTTAATTTTCTTTGTTGCATTCATATACAGCTCTGATGGGGGTAGGGTGGGGAATAAACTGAATTAGTATATGATTTGCACAGTATATGATCTGCATATTTGCAGCCAAGGAAACACAGCTTTCTTTGAGCAAGCAAAATTTTCCACAATTCTTTCCTTTTATCTTTCCTTCCTATGTTAAATGGTCTCAATTATTCCTTTTTCCTCCCTCAGTTAATAAATCTATATAATATAGAGATATTTACATTTCATATTTACATTTAATATATAGCTATAAACACACATACATACATTCAAAAGGGGTTTGTGGATTTTTTTTCTCTTATGATCAAAATAAATCACAGGCATTTTATAACTTCAATTAACTATATATTCACATTTTTCAAATCTCTATCTGCTGCCTAAATCTTGCCTGATTTCCAAATACTACTAAGCTTCTCAACTTGAATGACCATCAGTCACCTCATAGTCAGCTTAGAAAATTGAACACACTTTGTTGGTTTGGAGCTATACATACCCCAGAAAAACATGTTCTTATACTTAATTCATTCCTGTGGGTGTGAATCCATTGTAAGTAGGACCTTTTGATGAGGTTACATCAGTTAAGTTGCGGCATACCTCAAGCAGGATGGGTCTAAATCCTGTTACTGGAGTCTTTTCTAAGTGGAATGAAATTCAGACAGAGAAAAAGAGAAAGCCACAGGAAGCAAGAAGTTGAACATCAATGGAATCCAGAAAAGAAGAGAGAGGCCAGGAGATTACCATGTGACAGAGGATCACCAGTAGCCAGTCCCAGAACACCAGTCTTCAGGAAGAAAGCATCACCTTAATGATGCCTTGATTCAGGTTTTCTCGTAACCTCAAAACTGTGAGGTAATAAATTCCCATTGTTTAACCCAACCCATTGCATGGTATTTGCTTGAGCAGCCAAGGCAACTAAAACAAATTTTGGTACCCCAGAGAGTGGGGTGCTGCTATTACCAAGAATAGGGAAGCAGCCTTGGACTTGGGTAATCCGTAGAGGTTGGAAGAGCCATAACTACTCAAAAATGAGTGAGAGCTGTAGAGAAAATTTGTATCATCTTAAAGAATACATAGTTCATCATGAACAGAGTCTTACTAGAAATACGGATATTAAAGACTGTTCCAGCAATGCTTTAGAAGGAAATGATGAATGTGCATTTGGAAACTGGAGGAAAAATGATCCTTCTTTTAAAATGGCAGACCTTGGTGAAATCTAGTTCTGATGTTGGGCAGAAGACAGAATTTGAAATTGATGAACTTGGATATTTAGCTGAAGAGCTAGCCAAGGTAAGTGTGGAAAATGCAGCCTGGTTTCTCCTTGCAATTTATAGTGAAATGGGAGAAGAAAGGAATAAGCTGAGAACTGAACTCTATTGGGCACAAAGAAACCAGAAATTAATGGTCTATAAAATTCTGACCCTATTCAGACAGTGTGCTCTGAGACTAAGGCCAGAAGCTGCTCCATCAGGAATCTTCTTGAGCTTCTGGAAAGCAAGTCATCAGAGAATAGGGCTCCATATTGTTTAACTGAATATGGATCCAGTCAGCCATTTCAGTGGAAGTCAGGAATGGAAATGCAGTTATGAAGGAAGGATCTGGAAAGTCCTTTTTTCTGATGGTTTGGATCCCTGGAACTGCATACAAACCAGACAAGCTTTTTTTGAGAACTGTATGAGTGGAACCACACTGCCAGCTTGGACTGAAAGGGACAAAGAAGGGATGAACTGAAGGAAGAATCACTTCAAGGGCAGAACCATGGCAGCTGAAGTCTGGACAGAAGTAAGTTCCTTGGACCAAGAGAGTGGGCCCACCCAGGAGGGTGGAAAGTGCAAGTCCACCACTGTGCTTGGAGAGACCAGACCTTGTGCTCTGTTGTTCAGGAAGAGTGCTGCCATCTGAATACTCAGAGATGGTGGGAACTATGTTCTGACATTCACTGAGAGCCTGGCTGCCACCCCAATGTTTGGAGAGGGTGAGGCTTATGCACTGGAGTTTGCAAAGAGATTTGCCTCCACTCCAATTCTCAGAGAGAATTCTGTGTTCTGGAATTTGTAGATTCTGTGTACTGGCATTTGTGGATGTGCTGGTTTGTATATATTATGTCCCCCAGAAAAAGCCATATACTTTAATGCATTCTTGTAGGGGCAGACATATTAGTGGAGATTAAGTTGGAACCTTCGAATTAGGTTGTGTTCATGGGGATGTGACCCATCCAACTGTAGGTGATAACTCTGATTAGATAATTTCCATGAGGTATGGTCCTGCCCATTCAGTGTGGGCATTGATTAGTTTACTAGAGCAACTATATAAGCTCAGACAGAAGGAGCAAGCTTGCTACAGCCAAGAGGGACACTCTGAAGAAAGCACAGGAGCTGAGAGAGGAGCTGAAGCTTACAGAGACATTTTGGAGACAGCCTTTGAAAGCAGACTTTTGATCTGGAGAAGCTAGGAGAGGACAAACTCCCCAAGAGCAATTAAGGGTGACATTTTTGAGGACCCTAGAGAGGAACATCCTGGGAGGAAGCCATTTTGAAGCCAGAACTCTGGAGCAGACACCAACCACGTGCCTTCCTAGCTAAAAGAGGTTTTCTGGATGCCATTGGCCATCCTCCAGTGAAGGTATCCCCCCTTACCTTGGACACTTTTTGGCCTTAAGACTGTAACTTTGCAATCAAATAACCCCCTGTATAAAAGCCAATCCATTTCTGGTATTCTGTTTAATGACAGCATTAGCAAACCGTAACAGTGGAGAAACTCTCTGCCATACCAATGCTCATCAAGGTGGCACCTTCACCCAGTGTTCAGGGAGAGCACGGTCTTTGCACAAGCACTTTGAAGGGGTGGGGCTCCCACAATATCAGTCCCCAAGGACAAACATCAATCCATAGACGACTCTCAGACCTGGAAATCTAATGGAGTTTGCCCTGCTAAGTTTCAGAATTGTTTGGGACCCACGACTCCTGTTTTCCTTCCAATTTTTTCCTATTGGAATGGGATTGTTTATCCTATGCCTCTCTCTCAATTGCATATTGGAGGCAGATAACTTGTTTTCTATATTTCACAGGTCCACAGACAAAGGGGAATTGTGACCCAGGACAGATGACACCAATAAACTCTGATGACGGCTTAAGGCTTTGGGGATGTTGTGATGGAATGAATGCATTTTGCATGTAAAAGAACATGCCTTTTGGGGGACTAGAAGGTGGAGTGTGGTTTCCAGCTGTATATACCCCAACAAATCATGTTCTTAAACTTAATCCATTTCTGTGGGTGTGAACCCATTATAAGTAAGACCTTTTGATGAGGTTATTTCAATTAAGGTGTGACCCACCTCAATCAGGATGGGTCTTAATCTTGTTACTGGAGTCCTTTATAAGCAGAATGAAATTCAGACAGAGGGAGAAAAATCCACAGGATGCAAAGCCTGGAAGGGAAGGGAGAAGTCAGGAGAAGCTGGCATATGCATTGCCATGTGACAGAGGATCCAAGGGCCAAGGATCACTGGCATCCAGCTCCAGAATGCCAGTCTTTGGGAAGAAAGCATCATCTTGATGATATCTTGATTTGGACTTTATCCCAGTCTCAAAACCATGAGCTAATAAATTCCCATTGTTAAGCCAGTCCATTGCATGGTATTTGCATGAGCAGCCAAAGGAAACTAAAACACTTACCTTCTTTCTGTCCAAACATGCTCAACACAACAGTCCACATTTATGTTAATAGTACCTCCTTCCATCCTGTTGTTCAAGCTAGAAACCTGTAAGCTCTCTGCGACTGGACTCTCTTCTTACAATTCAATGTCAGTAGTTCATCAATTGAGAGAAGTACACATATTCTACCTGCCATGTATTTCTAGAATCTGTAACTTCTCTCCTTGTAGTGCCTTTTTCTGAGGAGGATATTAGAGCCAAAGGAAAACACAGGAAGGAAAAAAAAAAGTCTATCTTCTATTAGCTATGGATGTCATGCTGTGGCAAGGTGAGGTCAATATAAGGGATCTATAAACCCCAAGCTAAGTTGTTCTGGTTGGTTAAAGCTGCCAAAATGCAAAATACCAGAAATGGATTGTCTTTTATAAAGGGGATTTACTAGGTTACAAATTTACAGTTCAAAGGCCATTAAGTGTCCAAACTAAGGCATCAACAAGAATACCTTCACTAAGAAAGGCCGATGGTGTCCAAAAAACCTCTGTCACCTGGGAAGGCATATGGATGGCATCTGCTGGTCCTTTGTTCCTGGGTTCTGGTTTCAAAATGGCTTTCTCCAAAATGTCTCTGGGCTTCTGTCTCCCTTAGCTTCTCTCTCTCAGTTCCTGTGCATCTGCACTTGTTCTCCCAGAGCATTTCTCTCTAAGCCTCTAGGAGTCCTCTCTTAGCTTCTCCAGGGCAAACTCTGGACTTCATCTCTTAGCTTAGTAACTCCAAGCTAAGAGATGAAGAATGGGCAGAATTTCTTTCTGTCTGCATCTCCAAGGGTCTAGGTCTGTGTTGTCTCTTAGATTCTCCAGATGGGCAAACTCTGGATTACATATCTTAGCTTCTCTCCAAAATGTCTCTCTTAGCTTCTCTGAGCTTCTTCTTTCTGTGAGCTCTCTTAAAGGACTCCAGTAAACTAATCCAGACCAACCCTGAACAGGCAGATTCACACATCTATGGAAATATTCAGTCAAAGGTCTTACCCACAGTTGGGTGGGTCACATCTCCGTGGAAACATTTAGTCAGAAGGTTCCACCCCACAAAATTGGAATAAAAGATCATGGCTCTTCTGGGGTCCATAACAGCTTCAAACTGGCACAGGGATGTTTCTTTCCACCAATTCCCTATGATTTTACACACACAAATGAACACACATGTATGCATATATATCACTAAGAAATATACTAAAGAGAACTAAACTTTGTATCTATGAAACCTCCTCACTATTTTCTAGAGTTGAGAGAAATAATTTGATGAGAATGAAAAAAAATATAAACAAAACTTTACTTGACCAATAGTTTCAGTAAATTAGGAATAAATGTATGTATAAACCACTAGCAATTTTCTAAGTCTGAGACTACAAGTAACTTTCAGCCTGTGGTAACTTTTATAAATTGATTTTCATTTTTCAACGTAATAAAATTTCCAGAATATGAAATATATAGTATGTTATATCCAAGTAAGAAACAAAGCAAGTACATATCCCATGGATAAAACCATATACTTTGTAAAGACATCAGAACAATCAACTAACTTAATATTCTCTTTGCTCACTCTTCACACATTTTAGGCTTTCTTGCACCAATGTTTTGCTTGCATCATTCTATTTACACTCTCCCATTCTCTCTAACTGTCCAAATTCTGCCCATTCTTCAAGATGCAACTTAAATCTGAGTTCCAAAAAATGTTCTCTGATTATCGTGGCCTAGAGTTATATCAGAGTTACTATTTCTTTGCTTGAATATCTGTGCCAACTATTACCCATATAATTTTAGGTGATTTTTCATATTTTGCTTGTGATATCCCAGCTCAACTCTTAAAGAGCAATGACAAGCTATTTGCCTGAGCCTCAGTTTCTTATCTGTAAAATGAGGGGGCAGAAATAGTGAACTCCAAGATCACATCCAGTTCAAAACAACGGTGTTTCTGGATTGTTAACAAATTCACATACTCATTAATTCATTCATTTATCCATTCAGTACTTTTGTAGCTCTTGATAGTCGTGTTAATAAGCTCAATAGATATAAATGTTATAGCACTACCCTGGAAGAATTACATTTCAGGAAGTACTGGGGTTGGTTAGGGCATATATGCAATCACATATCATACCACAGGATGTTCCCACATTGAAATATTTTAAATACAAGGAGTGTTCAGTCAGTAACGCAGTGCCTAAGTTCTCTCATCGGTATCAGGAAATACACTCAGAGCATATATTGCTCCAGTTGAGACTGTACAGATGAAAGCTAGTGCTCCTTGCAGACTCCAGGCAGAAGGAGAAGCAGAGACAGAGGCACAGAATTGAGGAAGAATATGATATTAAGTAAAGCTAAAATAAAAATGCATTTATTGTAGGTCAAAAACAATAAAAATCAGCAATTTTATTTATTTCGGCTTACTGTAACCTATAACCATAATATATTTTTTTAATATTGTGACTTACAGAATTTTTGTTCTGCATTTCATATTTATGTCTTAAATCACTTTGAAAACCTGTGTCAGGAAATACCCATTTTTTATGTAAGAACACCATTAAGCTGGACATAGTAGCTACTCAATAAACATGTAATTAATATAACAGGATAATTCACTCAGACTTTAAAAGTAATTTATCTGATAAACATGTTAGAGACTAAATAGTACAATTAAATAAATATTGCTTTATAAGCTGGTTAAAAATGTAGGGTCCTAGTTTACATAACTGCTAAATATTTTTTACCAAGTTTTGCCTAATAAATAATCAGGAAAAAAAACAGTTATTTAGATCAGCACAGGATTATATTGCATCTGATCCCAGGAAATTTGCTTTTTTTAATCATTTAACTTTTAGATTGTGAAACTGTGACCACCATAGAGAATATTCTTATACTATATATGTTGCAACTGGCAATTTGTAAATAATGAAAAATAGTAATTTACATAAAAGATCCAATGATTGCCTTCCAGTGGCAAATCATGTCTCTAAAAGTGAGAAGAGTGTTTTAATCAAAGGGTAATTGGGTATTCATGAATGAGGACACATTATTTTCTGCCTCCTGTGCTTTTATAAAAAGTCACACAATTATATAATCATAGGCTGACACATTGATGGTAAATAGGTACAAATCATTGTGAGTGTCCAGGCAATGCTGCATGATTAAGCACCAAAGACAGAGCAATTCAACCAGGGGGTGTCAAATACATGTAAAGAAAGGAGTTAGCTATGTTTTGCAGGAAAATATTGATAATCACTTTTAAATTCATGCTTGAAATGCAGTTCTATTTAAATAATTTTCTGGTTTGATATCATTGTGCTGGATCTAATGTATGCCACAGCAGTTTGAGAACAAATAGAGTCCAGAGTCATACTTCTAAGGAAGACATGGCAAAGATATTTAAAAAAAAATGTTCCCTGAATGCCTGCTGTCTTAAGTTTCCTAAGGCTGATGTAACAATGTACCACAAACTGGGTGGCTTAAAAGAACATAAATTTATTGTTCCACAGTTCTGGAGGCTGGAAGTCTAATCAGGGTATTGGCAGGGCCATGATTCCTCTGAAATCTACAGAGAAGAATCTGTCACATGCCTCTCTCCTGGCTTCTGATGGTGGTTTGCCAACAATCCACAACATTCTTTTCCTCCCTTGTCACTTGTCACATGGTGCTTTCCCTCATCTGTCTCTCTGTGTCCAAATTTCCTCTTCTTATTATGGACATTGGTCATATTGGATTAAGGACCCATCCTAATCCAGTTCGAAGTCATTTTAACCAATAACATCTTCAGAGACCCTATTTCCAAATGAGGTCACATTCATAGGACTGGGCTTTAGGACTTGAACATGTCTTTTTGGGGGACACAATTCAACTCATAACACCTACCAAATGCAACAATTTGTGCCAGGAACAGTCTGAGATGCAAAGATAATTGTGACATAATCATCATGTAGGGCAGGAAGATACATAGTAGCTGTAAATGCCTTCTTATCCTCCATGTCCATTTCTTGGGAAGAGTCTTGACACCAAATGATAGAGTAGGTACAGTAGGAAAGTGAAAGGCACAAAATGTCAAACAAGAATCAGCTAATCACGTCTTATTCTGCAGCAACCAGATTTCACTTTCACAGGTCAGTAGCATAAAACCTCTTAGGTTACTACTATGAGACTGACTCTGCAATTAGGCAAATGGCTACTTGACTTTCGTGACTAATCTGCCTAGTTGGCATTTTCCATGCTGCTGCCTCAGCATTCAAAACTGCCAGAAGTGTATAAAGCAAAGTGCCCATTAAATGCAAGAATACGAATCAGCACATGATCCAATTTTCACGATATTATTTCTAATTCATTCAAATGAATGTTGATGAACTCCAAATTAAAGGCACCTAAATTAATGACATAGGGTATAAAAGGAGATACCATTTTACATAGCAGATTTCATTTTTTAAACTTAAAATTATTTAAGGAATTTTACTTTATTGCTCATTATGATAAAAATTTTACTTAAACCACCAGAAATAAGAGAATCAATAGATTATTGTTAAACTCTACTTGGATCAATGTATCCACCTTTATTTTTCTATTTCCATATGCTTGCCATTTTCCCCTTTTCTATCCATTTCTATTAACCTATGTCTATAGAGCTTTTAACAGTGTTATGCTCACTGAAGGTGCTCATTAGTTTAATGATTTTGATTTTTAAAACATCCAGAGTCCATAAACACAGTGTAAAACATTTAAAAAGTGCAAACATAGAGCATTTTCCTGAAATTATTAAGCTTTTTAAAAATTTTTGTACTTATTCCTATGGTATGACAGGACTCAATCCTTACAAAGCATTAATTACCTATCATTATAGAGATATTCGTACATACAACTTCAACCTTATTTGCCTCACCCTGTTTCAACTTATATACAGCGTAACATAGAAGATGATAATGAGGGGGGAAGAAATGTGCTCTACATGGTTAGCATGGGGGCAAAACAAGAGAATAATTGAATAAAACTTCTGCAGATATCTGTCATAACATAGATATTAATAGCATGGACAAGCATATGAAACACAAAGATATCAATATAACAGAATTTTTTAAAAAGATGATATGAAATATTTGCATTAAATACTAAATGTCTATGACATTTCTAGACACATTTAATCCCTAAAATAACCCTATTTTACAGATTACAAAACTAAGGTTCAAAGGAGTTAAAAAAAACATACCCAAAGGGCAAATTATGGTGGAGGCCAGCCTCCATTTTGCATCTGAGTGATTGGAAAACCTATGATCTTTTGCCTACTATATTATACTGTCTTGTCTTGTAGATGTATTTAAAGGATTACAGAGGGACTGAGCTGGCAAAAAGGCTGAACTGGAAACTACTATGGGAGCTTACCATTTAGACAGTGGAATTAGGCATACATAATCACATGCCATAGGTAAATTAGTCAATGAAAAAGATGTGTCTAGACAAATCTACTTATTTTCTAGTGTGCAATAATGTAGCATGCAATAACGGAAACATTCTAGAACACCTCATTTTCAAAAGTTACCTCTCTGAAGCATCTCCACCCCTCATTTTAGAAATACATGTCCAAATCAATGGTAGCTGAAGGAAAGCTCAAACACTACAGGAGTTAATGAACAGCACATATTCTCTATATGAATAGATGACCAGTTTAATTTCCTTTTTAAAACTGAATCAGAGTGACAGACAACACATTTGGTAAAGCTTCCATCCTGTTTGGCTGAATTCATTAGAGGAGCAGGTGGCTTTCATTCTGTTGGACATTTACCAGTTGTACAGCTGCTAAATGGGAAGTAAAGAGAGCAGCCACTCCCAGAAGGATGTGTGCCCAGGAAATTTGGCCTGATTGGCAGAGCCAGTTCCATGAAATGTGAAGCCTTCTTTCTGAATAGCAAGAGAGAGCCCAAAATCTACCCTTATTTTTATTTTATTTTGAGACACAGCTATATATCTTATATATATATATGCTTATTCAGCCTTAATTAAAACTCTTTAAAATAGATGTGTCTTTTCCAAACATATTTATTTGATTAAAAGTAAAATTGCAAAGTAAAAAAGTAGGCTACTAAATATTTACTTTAAATATTTACTTAATACAACTCTTTTGCACTAGAAATTTACTGAACCACTTCAGACTGAGACCACTCTTTCATTTGGCAATCCTCCCTTAAACTTCTTAAACTGTTACTAAAAGGTTCTTTTTTTTTAAAGAACAAATAAAAAAAAAATAAGGAAGTGGCTTTTCTTTTTCTTAATTATGGAGGAAATGTGAATATCCATATTTAACATAGATCAGTGGTTCTCAGGTATTTGGTATTTAACAATCATCCTGGATATTCATTTAAAATGCAAATTGCCTCACATTCTTCCCTAAAACTTACATTCATGAGGTATGAGGTTTGACCCAGTAATCTTAATTTTTAACTAGTCCTCCAACTCCCATTTTGAGGAGGACCCTGTGGAAACCTGTTTGAGAAGTACCAGTCTGATGAAGCAACTCAAAAACATCACGCTCTTTTAACAAAGAAAAAAATCCAGTTTAGAGAAGTGCTTGGTTTTATTTCCTTTTTAACAAATACCCATTAATTTATAACCGCATTTCATATTAAATAGAATTTTATTAGATAGACCTTTCAACCACAAATAGTAGACTTTCAAAACTATGTTATGTGTTACTTTTTAATTGTTATTTTTTAATTGTTACTCTTATAGTAAGTGACCACATACTATTTTTATTGTGTAATGGGATTTGCTGCCAAAGTGCTAAAGAAAGTGCTAAAAATAAGAAAGTACTAAAAAATTAAGTTGCTTATAATACACAGAATTCCTCTTCTGTCATATGCTACACAGTTGTTTTAAAAAGCATGCCCATGTCTTATTTGTTTCTTTGTTCAATTTTTATAGTAATGTGTTCTCATGTTCTGTTTATTTTATTATTTTCCTGCTTATCATATGTAAATGTTTATATATGCCATCATTACTTGCCTCTTCAAGCTTCAGTTTTCTTATCCCTACCAAGAACATGCTCGTATGCCATTAAGGTAAAGGTTAAATGAGATAAATATGTGAAACACTTAACTTGGATCAGTACATCATAGCTATTAATACTATTTATTATTATTCTATTAAATAGACCAATATGTCTCTGAAAACAGGCAAGGTATTTTTTAAAACTTTCTACGATAGGACATGACTGAAACTGCAAATACAGGTTTCAGTTGCATTGGAAGACCCTCAAGTTAGTTGCCTCTTTCTCTTTCAAAAATAAAAAATAAAAAATAAATAAATAAATAAAACTATAAAAGTGTTTCTTATATCAGAACAATGATCTTAGTGCCCACACTTGTCCTGTACATCTCATGGGCACTTTCTTATTCCAAGAGGCTTGTATAAGTTTTTCACGTCATTACTTCTGAAAATTTTAGACCATTATTCTTTAAAAATTTTAGTACATGTTATTTTCACTTTTTAAATCTTAGTGCATATAGCTTCCCTTTCTTAGCAAGCTGAAAAGTAATTGAAGGTAATTTTTTCAAATAAATTAAACTTTAGATGTAAAACAGGGCACATAATCATCAACTCAAATTCCTTTCAATTTTTTTTCTTTCTTATTTTAAAGAAAAATTTCATATGATGCTTAAATATTTAAATGAAATGGCCAACAGTAAATAATATCCTCCTGAGAATGCAATCTTTAAGAGTGACAAATCATGATGATAAATTGGTCATTTGATTAATAACTAGATTTTTGAGGTTGCATGTTTTCTTTAAATCTACATAATAGCTCCTATACTATTCTGTGAATTGATATATTTTACTCTTTCAAGAAGTAGGTAGAGTGAGATTACCAGCGAAATGGACTTATGGTATTTTGAACATGTGAGCTAATTCCCAGAAGTGAAAAATACTGTTATATTATACTTAGGGGATTTTTGCTTATTTTTTTTTAAGCTCTGAAATACTCAATAAATCACTCATCATTATCTTTTCCAAAGGGGTGAACATTTATGTGAGCATAAACATAATAAGCAGGGTAGATACAGATCCAATTTTATTCTTCACCTTCTCTCACCTCCACCAACCTGCCTCAAACAAAAACACAAATAGAGCTACTGGAGATAAACATTCACATGTTTTTTAACATGCTGGGCATTTTCTTGCCCCAGTGGTATGTGTCGTAAAGCAGTGAATAGCACTGCTGGCTTCATTAGTTCACAGCTATGTGACTTAACTTAATTGGCCTCAGCATTGTCCTCACATATATAATGGGATAATGGTACTCACATCATAGGTTCATCTCAAAAGAACCCTATGATGTATGATTATAAACACACACACACACACACACACACACACACACACAGCTTCGAAAATGAGCTTTCTCTAAATGATGACCACCATCATCATCAATATTGTTTATCATCAGCATGAGCAGTATCACAATTCCTTGCCCATAATCACTTCCTTCCAACCTTCCTTTTTCTCTTCATCCTTCACAGCTTAAGTGAAGTGCAACCTTTTGTGAAACTTTTCTGATCCCTTAACCACTTTTTCTTGGTTCTCCCACAGGTTTATAGTTTTTAAACTTCTACAGATGAAAGTATTACATTCTAACTTGTATTGTTTAAATGTCTCTCTGTGTCATGTTACTAGCCCTTAAAAAGGTAGGTTGGGACTTTTCCCTCCTTTACAACTCATAACTTCTAGTATAATAAGAATTTGCATATAAGTATTTTTCATATGAGTGAATGAAACAACAAATTTTCTCCATGGCACTTACAGAGATTTGGGGTAAAATGATGCTTGGAATTGTGAATCTAAAACAAACAAAAATAACTGAAAATATAAAGGAGAATAATAGAATTGTAAACTGTAAAATTCAGCAGAATTAAGTCAATTCTAAAATACCTTTGTTTAAAATAAGATTCTAAAAGAAAATAAGATAGCAACAGGTCTTTATTAGTTCAGTTTGTAAATTTATTTATTCATTCATGCATTCCTCTATCTTTTGCTGCTTCCAAAAATACTTTCAGCAAATAATAAAATCATGCATTCAGCAAGTGTTAGAACAAACAAAAAAATTTAAACATTAAGTACATGTAAAAGTATGACAAATTAGGAAATACGTTAACAATAAAGGAAATATATTTGCTATGATTATGCATTGAATTTAGCTCTAAGCTTACCAAAAAAGTATTTCATTGAGTATATATATCTCATGATAAAAAATACTAATAAATTCATGGGATAGTCTACCTGTTGTTGGTCAACATCTTCTGAATATGAAGAACACATTTATGAAGAACATACAATGGCATTTCACAGTGTTCTTTAGTTTATTACACATTGGATTTATTAAATTTTGAAGTTTTACAATATCTTAAATCCACAGACTAGAGAGGTACAAATCAATGAAGTCTTTGTGAATTGGTCAAATAAGCATTCTATTCTGTCATTAAATCGTCTTAGTGTATAATTAATGACTTACACAATGCAATAGGGAGTTTGATGCATTTATTATGTATGTTTTATTGAAGTTCTTGGAAATCTTAAGACTATACCCCAAAGCATTTTCCACTGAGCACATAATAACCTATGAAAGGAAAGGGTATCTTAAAGCAGATTATTTCTTCTCCTTATGGTACATAAAATAAATTATTCATTTTATCAGTTAAATCTAACCGTCTTCCCAGTTTTTTCTTTTTTTTTAATCAAGGTATTGATTGAATTGTAAATATATAATGTCATGGAAGAAAGTATAATATTTTTAGGAAATCTTGTAACTTACAAAAATAGCCTCCAATAAGGAAAATGTAATTATCCTTTACTAAAAATATTGGGAATATTTGATTTTGCAGGTATATAATGAATTTGTCCTTTAGCATTGAATATCCTTCAAATAATTTTAATAGCACATAATTATTGTTAATTGTCTTTTGTTCTTTTGGTGAGTTCAAATGATAAATACAATGTCCATCAAAATAAAGGAAAGATGTCAAAGAAACAAATCCTAGACTTTCCAGCTGCTTGAAATTACCTAAAACTCAACAGACACATCATGAATCCATTATGTTTGCTCATCTCCTAAACAAAACTGCTCATTCTTGGCATTCTGTGCCTTGAATGAGACCATGAGAACCTTCATATTCATTGTTAATTTTTCTCTTACCCTACAAATAAACGGCAAAATTCTTTTTCTTCCTCTAAAAAAGAAGAAACATATTAGGGTCTATCCCCTCCCCTCAATAGCTTTTGCCATTTCCCTTCTTAACTCTTTATTATATTTTACCTAGATTATTGCGGAGGACACCTCAAGTTTTATGACCTTCACTTTTGGCTAATCCCTGCCCCTTGCAGCTACCAGACTTATCCTTCTAAATTACTGATGATTATGTTACCCACTGATGTTTACAGAATAATGTCTCCTCAGGATGAATTTTATTCAATATGACCCTAACCTCCCTGCCCAGCTTTAACCCTGCCTCCCCCTTTGTTTCAGTAATTTTCAATCTTAATTCTGCCTTCACGTAACTTGGAGACAAAGTTGAGCATCCCCTCTTCTGAGCTCTTCTAGCACTGTTTATTTCTCTAGTTCAGCACTCACAAACATCTGACACTAATTCCAGTAATGGCAAACACATGCCCTGAGTATTCCTGCATAGCCCTGATTTGAAATTTTTGCTCCTGTTGTCAGGCCATGGGTGGGGTGATCAGTCCTGATTTTTATTTAGAAAAGATGGTCACCATGCCTTGGGCTTATGCACAAGATAGGCAGCTCCCTGAAGGCAGGGGCGTGGTCTTAATAATCTTCATGAGCACTCAATGCTTGATTGTTTAATTAAATCAAACTGGAAAAGGAATTCTCTATTTATACAAAATTGGCTACAAAAGGAACCATATGTAATGGATTACCCGAGATCTCAACATTGTCCGGAAATCTGTTTTCTTTCAACACAATTCACTGTTTCTCTACAAAACATGTAAGCCAGTGTTTCGTTTCCATTTTTCTTAAATATCAATGTGAAAAAATGATCATGCATCATGAACTGTGAACCAGTTATATATGAATATCTACTTCCTTTACCCAAAGATTGCATCTGGACCCATTATCTACCTTCTCTTTGGATGATCTGCCTGTGTGACTAAGAAAGAACAATTTCTCTATTTATTCCAAGCTCCCGTCTCCTCTGCCTACTAAAAGACATTGCTTCAGCCAGTTGTCCCCTCTCTATTCTGAATCACCAATTTTTTCCACTTTATGAGATGATTCCTTTAAGCACATCAACATACTTTCATTTATCACATTCTAAAAACAAAATCTCTCTATTGTCCCCACATTCCTCTGTATAGACTCCCTATTTCTCCCCCTTACTGTAGGACTTTTTGGGAGTGACAGCACTACTTGCTATCTCTAATTTTTCTTCTCCCATTCTCTCATGAACCTACTGCAAAAAAAAATTTCTCCTCTACCATTCCTGCAAAATCATTCTCATGAAAGTCACCAATGATGTCCATATTGCTATTTCCAGTAGTCAGTTCTTTTTGTTTATCTTCCTTGACCCTTTGGCAGCTTCTGACACAGATGAATGTTCTCTCCATCTTTAAATATTGGAGGTGACCTCCAGAATAACACACTTGAATTTCGGCCTACCATATAACAACTTTTTTCTCAGTCCCTTTTGTTATGTTCTTGTTGGGAACTAAATCATGTACCCCCAAAAGACATGTTTCAAGTCTTAGTCTGTATTCCTATGTGTGTGAACCCATTTGTAAATAGGGCTTTTGAAGATGCTATTATTAATTAAGCTGTGGTCAACTTGAATGAGAGTGGGTCTTAACCCATATGGCCAAAGTCCTTATAAGCAAAGGAGATCATACACAGAAGCGGAAGCCAGAAGTCAGCAGAAATCAGAGAAGCCAACACAAGAAGACAGAAATCATCACAGGACAGAAGATTGTTGGAAATCTATAGCCACTGGGAGAAAGGAAGCCCTGCCAATAATTTAGTGTTGGACTTCTAGCCTCCCAAACCATGAAACAATTTGTTTAAATCAACCAAATGTGTGCTATTTGTCATTGCAAGCCAAGAAAACTAGAGCAATCCTTTTCATCTTTCCAACTTTTAAAGGTGAAGCAATCCAAAGCTCAATCTCAGGCTATCTTCTTCCTCCACCACACTATTTGTAGTTAATCAAATCTCATTACTTTAATTATTAAAGATAGGTGATAGATTAGACAGTTAAGATATATAGACAGACAGAAATCTATATGTATACACAGATATACTAAGATTTCAAATTTATATCACCAAATCAGACCTCTTTCTTGGGCTCAACCAACCAACGGACTACTTGACATTTCCACTGGATGTCAAATAGACATATCAAATTTGACTTGCCCCTAAATCCTGCACCTCACATAGATTTTCCAGCTCATTAAATGGTGTGATGTTTTGAAGCTGTATGTACCCCAGAAAAGATCATTTTCAGAAAAGATCAGCTAATCCAATTGGTGTAAACCTATTGTGGGTGTGGATCCATTATAAGTAGGATCTTTCAATGAGTAGGATCTTAATTTGAGATGTGACCCACCTCATTCAGGGTGCATCTTAATCCTCTCACTGGAGTCTTTTATAGGAGAAGCTTAGAGAGAAGGGTACACAGAAACTAAGAGACGTATTTCTTTTAGACAGAAATATGCAGAAGCTCAGAGAGGAAGCCACCTAAGCAAGAAGCTGGAAGCAGTGAAACCTGGGAGAGAAGGGAGAGACCAGCAGGTGTGTCACATGCCCTCTCATGTGACAGAAGAGCTGAGGATGCCTGCAGCCAGTTTTCAGAATCCAGGTATCATCCTATTGATACCTTGATTCGGGTATTTTCATGGCCTCAGAATTGTAAACTTGTAAGTTAATAAATCTCCATTGTAAAAGCCAACCCATTTCTGGTACATTGCATTTCACCAGCTTCAGCAAACTAAAACAAATGGCAATTCAATTCTCACAGTTAGTCAGACAAACATCCTTGACTCTTGTCCTTCTGCCATACGCTCATATAAATTGAGCCAAATTTGGTGGTTTCAATTTCAAAATATACCAGATTCTAATCACTTCTCGCCATCTCCACTGCTTCCACCTGGTTAGCTCTCACCTCGATCACTGTAACTCATCTTCTTGTTTCAGTTTTTGCCCCCATTCAGGTGATTCTCGACAAAACAGCTAAAGATCATGTCTCTCCTTTCTTCAAAACCTTCCAATGATTTCCTGCTTCACATACCATAAAAATCAAAGTCCCCAAAGGGACTAAATGCCTGGCTCCTGCTCACTATTCTCATCTTACTCTTCCTGCTTTGCTGCTCACTCAGACTGCTCCATTCACGTGACCTCCCTGTTCTTGCTTTGCACTTACTTTTCCCTCTTCCTAGAACATTGGCTGCCTCCCCCTTCCACATGGCTAGTTTTTATATTTCTCTTATCTTTTCACCCAAAATCCACCTTCTTAGTCCTTCCTGGCCACCTTATTTAAAATTGCAAACCCCAGCCGTCCCCATCCACCCACTTACCCACCCATTTCTTCCCCCCCCACATTCATGCTTTTTCTCCCTAACAGCTTTAAATACCGAAAACAAAACATGTTTTCTTTATTAGCCTTGTTTATTGTCTACACGCACTTCTGGAAAGCAAGCACCTTGGGGATATTTTGGCCTTTTGTTCCCTTCTGAATCCCCAGTGCATAGAGAATAGAATACTGGGCACAAAAGCTGTGCTCAGTAGAACTATTTTTTGAGCAAGTGCATAGAGCGTAGAGAATCTTCTACTCTGACTCATCCCCAGATGCCAAATGGCATTAACTACTTGGGAAGGAACATATTTCACCAGTCTAGGTGCTGCAGGACAGAGGCTAGCTATCAGTACAAATCAGAAGTGTGGGGCTGGTCAAAGTGAACGGAGAGCCCCCAGGAAATGGGATTAGCAAAGCATTTCTGGGATCAGCCTTGTCAGGATGGGGATATAAAACTCTTTGTTAAGACTTCATGATCTTTAGCTCAGAGAACCCAGGGCTAGGCTGCTCAGAGATTGCCCAGGGCCTGGTTGTTCCAAGAACAAACATAAATTTATTTCAAGATCCCATTCTTGAGGTCAGGGAAAGGCAGATCTTTTTTGATTTAGTTGTGGAGCAGTAGCTCTCAAAACAGGAGTCTTTTCTACAAAGATTCATTCAGTACATCTTCAGAGGAAAGGGGCTCTGGCACATCTTCATTTTCAATGAAAATCCCAGTATAAAGCATATGTCATACACTGTGTGTCTTTTTGATACACAAGCATGTTATAACCAGACTTTGAGATACACTGGCTTAGAGCTCAGCAACTCCTTCCTTTTGTACTTGGAGTTTACCCACAGACAATTTTCTAGGAGCCCTCTGGGCATCAATCTCCTAGTGAAAGGTAGGTGCGACTTTTGTCGGAGATATAGATTAAAAGATCTGCAGATTTCTTTGATTTGCTGGGCCCACTTTAATCAAATAATCACTTGCACACTGGCAGGAAAGTACTGAAATTTATCTACTGAGAATTCCATGTGAAACATCCTTGGGGGTATGAGGCTATCAATCATCCACACATTAGTAAGAATTTGTTTAGATTAAGTTGTTTTGATAACAGCTGGCTAAAATCAACTGCATTAAATGGGTATGTAAGAGAGGGAGAGAGGAAAAACATAATTTGATTATTTGAACTTGAGATGTCAGATTTGGGAAGGAAACAACACAGGATATTTTTTAAATGTTTTAATGGTTTAAAAAACATTTTTTAAAGTGAACTATAAAATGTTTTGCTCCTATTCTGGCTCCTCAGCTATATCCAGTTCTCTTCCCCATAAGCAATGAATATATTTTCAAATGCATGCTTTCAAATATAGTTTACACATTTATGAGTTAAAACACATAGATACACATATATATGTACATATGTATTATTTTCCTCGTTTTTAAAACAATAGCTCAAAATGGAGAAGGTACAGTCCAACATCTTTATTTTTCATCCTTAACATCTTGGAAATCTTGCCTTATCCAAAGGCCTTCCTTATTTGTTATGGCTCAAAATAAGATGTGCTTAGATAGATGTGGTGGTTGCACAATACTGTGAAGACACTAAATGGCAATGAATTAGTCCTTTTAACTGGTTAATTTTATGTTATGTGAAATTCATCTGAATAAAAAATAGTACACACAGAAAAATAAGATGTATCATAATTTAGTTAATAACTCCTACTAATTTAGTCCTATTTCAGTTGATGTCGATTTATTACTGTTTAAGACAATGTTGTAATACAAACATTCAATCATTTACATGTAATTTTGCACACATAGAAATCTATCTGAAATATATATTTCCAGAAGTAGAATTGCTGGGCCTCAGACTACAGGCCTTTGTAATATTAATAAAGGACACTAAATTGTCCTCAGTAAAGGTTTTATCAATTGCACTCCCACCAGCAATGTATGAGAGGGCCTTTAAGATGACCTTGGATAAGCATAGAAGCAAGAGGGTACTGTGGTAAGACAGTGATAAATGGGCCACAGGGCTTAGGAAGGCCCTAAAAGTAGTGGTAAACTTACTTTTTTAACTTCTGCTCTGTGCTTATGAGAAATGGCATTAGATTATGGAACGCTTCAGCACATTCATGTAATAGAGTGTCTCTGTGAGTCAGCCCATGCCAGAACCAATAAAGGACAAGAAAATGAGCCATAGGTTTTTCCAACATGCTTCTAAAAGAAATTTTAATAATAGCAATACTAATCTTAGAAATAGGAGCCTTAGGACAAGGGCAGATAATCTAAATATTAGCAAATATGCTAAAATGTTGCTATATAGGAACAGATTCCACAGACTGATGTATCTATCCCATTTATCTATCATGTTTCAAGAATTTTGGAAGATTTCTGTATTCGCTGTTAATTCAAAACCAAAGTTAGTACACTAGCAGGTACTTATACTTAAAATCATCAGGTAGCTACCATTTCTAGCAGAGCATATAAATTAGTTATTGCATGCAGTTTACTGATCACTAAAAAGATAATTCATTGAACAAAGTGAAAATTAACAGATATAAATTTAATCATATCAGGAGGACTTTCTGGCTTGTGTTTTTATTGTGTGATTTTATATGTGAACATTTCTAGACTTCAAATTAAATCTTTATACTGAAAAATTATGTGATCAGAATTAGGGTATGCATGCATGTTTTACATTTTATTCACTGTGGTTCTTTCCTTGGCTTGATAATTGGAAATATTAGAAAGAGACACATTGCAGTTGTGGTCCATTGCTTTGTTAGAATCAGTTGATATGCCAGAATATTTTTAATGGTTCTTGAGACCATTCATGACCAAGAGTCATTTGCTTATTCATGGTCCAGCCCTTCTCCAGCGAAATTTACTGGTCATGAATCTGATGAACATTTACAGGAATCTGCAAATGAAACACCTAAATCCTTGATGACAGGGAGCCTCATAAAGGCAGCTCATTTATTCTCTGAGGGCACTCATCCACACCACTAGGATCAATAGAAAATCTCATCTGATATATTCCTAAATGCCATGGTGCAAATGCTCTCTTTGCAATTTTGAAGGAGAAAATGTCCCACTTCTGTTCTAAGAGATTGACAACAAATTCACTAAATAAATACAGAAAGCTACCCTGAGTTTCCTTTAGTCTTAATGCCAGTAAAATAAAAATGATGTTTTCACCCTCATTGAAAAAAACAGTAAGATTCAGACATTTGGGGCTTTTGAAATTGACTGCTAAATAATAGTTTAGGATTCTGCCACATACCTAGCTGGAGAAATATTAACTGCCTGAGATTCTAAAACAACAGCTGTGAATTAACAACTTGTTGCAGTACAGCTGTTCTGTAATTTGCATTAGTTTACTCCACAGAAATGAATTTTAATCTCAGCAAAGGACTTTAAAAATTATATATATATACCTGAAATTCTAGCACAAATAGTTATTCTAAGGCAATCTAAAAAGACAGAAAAGGAGAAGTCAATGTAAGCTAAAAAGAAGTCAAAACTCTGATAGCAATTTGGAAAACAAACCAAAAAATTGAATTTATAATAGAATTTTTAGACCGAGACCTAATAGGATACTACTAAATATGACAGAAGAGATTTTATTCCTTCTATAAGTGCCCTCCTTTATAAATGCCATGCCAGCTAATTGGCAATTTGCTGTTTAATTAATACAGGGTGTCTGTCAATTCTAAAATCTTAACATCTTAATAAAATGCCTTTTGGCAAGAGTACAGATTCTATTATGGCTGGTAAATTCGTTGGTAAGTTAGGAGGATAGGATATCTATAAAGGGGCACATGTTTTTCTTTGAACTTGGAGAAGCTTAACAACCATGTTAAACCATTTTATTCTTTCCTTCATTGAATGGGCAAAAATAAAACCAATACATACACAGGCATACGCTCACACACAAGCCTTATAATGGAACTAAACATACTTAATACCCAGAGTTGTATTTATTCTAAGGAGAATAAAGTAGTTACTACCCAGCTAGTCTATTTAATGCTTTATAAACTCTAGAGTGTTCTAAAGTACAAAACACGTGGATGCTGTTCAGGGAAGTTTTTTTTTTTAAAAATCATCTTTGCCATTCCTCCCAAATCCTATTATACATTTTTAGATACATAATTCACTGACAAATTTGTATAAGGAATACAATTTTCTAGGGAAGGCCATAACTTTCTAGCATAATCAAAGCCAAAGATTTATACTACTCCAAATTTCATTCAATTTATTAGTAACAAGTAAAATGAACAAAAGTAACCCCAAATTGTCAGTGACCAAGTAGTATTAATAAAGTTCTGTTACTATTTTAAAATTAAAACATAAGAAGAACATGAGCATGTTTTACACTTTCCATGCAAAGGCTCCATTGAAAAAACAATAACAGCCTTATAGGATTAGGAATCATATCGAAATAATCATGAGCACCACTTAAAAAAAAATCTGCTTTTTCTTTGTTAAAACGTAAAAATAGTTTGGTTTAGGCAATGGCTTAGGAGGCAATAGGCCAGCAGGAGGCTGGCAGGATTAACCCTAATTACCTCATGTTTCACCTTAATTAACTCCTGATACAAAAAGTAAACTCAGCAGGAAGGCTAGAGAGACCTTAGGCTGTAGGCAAGATGTCTAAGCTTTCATTGTTTGCACATGATAATCTTTCTTTTGAATTTCACTTAATTCCTCCAAAAGATCAACTGACGGACACACACTGCACTATGATTAACTGTGCTAAAGAGATCGAGTGCTATTTTCCTTATTTGTTCTTGGCATGGAAACCACATTCTCAACAAGGCAATGTAAATATTTTTATTTATATTTGTTTCTATGGCCATTTAGAACTACCCAAAGATGCTCTTCTAAAAGATCAAAGGCAAACTATTATGTGGCTGATATTATATTTATTTTGGAAAATATCTGACCAACCCACTAATAACCTTTTTTTTCCCCACTAAATGTTCTTTGGATGTCCCTGCACTGTGTTTTCCTTGACAGTATGAGGCAATGAGAACACTGTCCCTTCCCTCATGACTTAGGATTGTAAATATCTACAAAAACACAAGGAGTTTTAACCATTGAAAGCAAAATAGCCTTTCTCCTTTCTTTCCTCATAAAGCACTCTCATTACTGAGCACTCAGCAGATTGCAACATGAAACACAAGTTCAAGTACATGCTAAATTCAAAATGTACTTTGAGAAAGTCATGCACTGTGCATTTTAATCAGAGGTCCAAGTTGCTAAAATTAAGCATAAAATAACCCAAAGAGCGAAAGTAGTTACCAATTGTAACTTGGCTTTGGGAAAGGGTAAAGCATGGGATAGGGATAAAGACAGACAATGAAGCAGAAAATTTTTAAAATGTGTAAAAGCCAAATGAACCAGCTGCTGTCATAATATTACTTTTCAATGTATATATAAATATATTCTAAAAGTCTGGAAAGAGATAAAGTAAGACAATGCCTATGCTTGTATCCAATTTATTATTATTACTAATCAAAATGTTTTCAAGTTGGCATCCCATTCACATAGAACATACAGAATTAATACAAGGCTATGTTGATGAAAAATGTAAACATGTTACCTCAAACCTCCTATAGGAACCAAGAAAAATAACTGATTCATTAATTTCTGACTCTGTCCTTTTAACTCTAATTTTTATTTGAAAGATAAAAATCAGAAAATGTAATAGCACCATGAATATTCTGGAGGTCCTTAAACGTGTCAAATCATCATAAACAAGGAGAATCTGAGAAACTGTCACAGCCCAGAGGAGCCTAAAGAGACAAGACAGACTTAAAAATGTGGTGTTCCGGGTAAGATCCTCAAACCGAAAAGGACGTCAGGTGAAAAACAAGGAAATCTGAATAATGTATGGCCATTAATTAATAAAAATACACCAATATTGTTTCATTAATTGTAACAAATGTACCATATTAACATTAGATATTAATAATAGAGGAAATTATGGCATATAAGAGAATTCTTGGCGCTTTCTCAATTTTCCTATAAATCTACAACTGATTTTTGCGCTTCAAGTTGAATTCAAAGTTATTTCATGACATACAGGGGGTGGCAAACTTTTTTCTTTAAAGGGCCCGCGAGTAAACCTTTTTAGCTTTGGGTATGGCGGGATTTGGCTCAAAGGTCCTTTTTTGCTGACTTCTGCACCACTGAGTTGTATTTCTTACATCCCATTCTTCTCCCCCTCTTTCTCCCACCAACTGAAAACAAACTCCTGAAAAATATTTAATCATTTGGTAGACTTGGAAAACTTGAGACTTGGCAGAAGCTTGTACCTTTACAACAAACTGATACTTATCCAGAACTGAGTAATTGCAATTATGATTTCTAGACATTTCTGACAATTACCTAATTTTGTCTGCAATATTACCTTTATATTTAGGGCAGAACTTTGGCACGTACTCACTTTAAAGGCTTAATTGTAAGGAGAATATGAATTGGTAATTTTATATTTAATATTATGGTAATTTTATATTTTAGGAATCAAACACATCTCCAATATTGAAATAAATTCCCTATATTTTACAAAAATGCTTTTGAATATTACTCAAAAGTAGATCTCTACATTCAGCAAGCCTCATATCAAAATAAATAAATATCTGCGCAATATTTGTATATTAACATATTCACTCACTTCATTTATTTTTGTCATTCAATCATAAATTCTTATTCATCACTTATTGTGTCTTCTCAGACCTGAACTTGCAGTATGTGACAGGAGTTTCATGATGTACTGAAAATAAATGCTTTCAAGAGGCCTATAATCTGGTGGAATAGGTGGGTAAACAATCTTATCATTCTTGCTTTCAGAAATGTATACAGGGAACACAGACCTGGGAGAACCAACATAGCCTGGGGAGGGACTGAGAAAATTTCAAGGAAGAGAAGACAGCAGCGCTACAGCTTTACTCGGCACATGCTGAAATCTGTCTTTCAAAATCAGTTCCAAAACCTGAGGGTATCTTTTGTGTCATGCAATTACCTGGACACAATTAATTCCAATTGACTGAAATTACTCTCATCTTTTCCTTTTAGATTTTTAAAAAGCTTATAACAAATGTAAAGCAATTATACCAAGAAGAGCAAATAAATATTTCACTTCCATTTTGCAAAACTCCCCATAATTGATTCCAGGTAAGCTCCCTTCCCCCATTAAATTCCAAGAACATCCATATGTTACATTAATCATTTGGAGAGAATTTCCTTCTTTCACATTTCATTTGAACATATGCAAAGAATGACATGCTTTGAACTGCAGAATGCATTTTTTTTTTTTTGCATTAGAAGCAAGAACTGGGATTCCATGTTTATGCTGTGCAATGTTGCTGACCTTTATGATCTCCTGTTATTTATGTGTTTATTTCTAGACTGATTACTAAGTTTAATTATGACATCTGTAGGCTGTTAAAATGTCAAAGCTTGTTGTCCAACAACTGTGAGAAGAAATACTGCAAGTGACACACAATATAAGGAACGTAATCATGAAATTATCTGTTTTATATAAACATAACTAAAAGTAGACTTTGCCTACTTACATTTTATGCATACACATATGCTCAATGTTTACATACAGGGGCTATGTACATAAACTTACATGTAGATATTATATTTCATAAGGCTTTGCTCCATTTTAATGATCTCCCCATGCACAAGGCTTCTTTTAAAACCAAGCGCCCATGAGTAATGATATCCACTATAGTGACTGTCACATAAAACTTTTGCTGTCTCAATATACTTAGGAATTATTTTCCCTCTCATTTCTTCTTCATAGTTGTAAAGGAACTGTGGTATCTTGGTACTTTTAATTGGATACACCCATTTGGCTAGTGCTTTTTTATTCCAGCAAATGACAACAAGAAAAGCCAACCATTTTTAAGCAAAGAACACTGAGCACTAACCTACTCCAGGTAGTCCAGACCTAAGAAGCAAGCAGCAATTGAAAAAACCATTCTTCCTTTGGTCTGATTCAAACTTCGCTATTCTCACTTGGATTCATTACTCCATTGAACGGTTTTGGTATATTGCTGTTTCCTAATTCTACAGAATATGTCCCTTGGAATTTTCATTCCAATTCATGGTGCTCTCTAAAGGATGCCAGGCCACCAAGTTTTCATGTGTGCACATCTTTCACATGTCCAATTGATTTAATTTTACCTTCCCCTGTTTAAAGAGTCAAAAATCTTTAAAAACAAATTACAAAGCAGAATCTAATTCAACAAGCATTTGTTAAATTTCTGAGTTGTAGCCACCATATATACAAATCACTACAATACACTGCCCCGGCCCTGAAAGAGTTTACAATATTGGATTCATGACTTGGATTCATGAAAAGGTCAGTATTGATGCATGAGTAAGTGCCAAATTCTAGAATGATAAAGTTCTTTTGCCTTTTAATAATTCTCTCCCCTGAGTTAAAAAGAATTAAAAAAAAAAAAAAAAAAGAATACAAATAACTCTGCAGTAGCACATGACCAGCAGAAAGGACATGAAATAAAAACACATGATCCATCCACTCAGATCTGGATTGTCAATAAACTGCAGGGGCTTATGAGAAGTAATCTGACCAATGGCAGGGAATTTCTGGGCATACATATTTCTTTAGGCAATGCTTTTGTATTCCCAATGTCCATGGATTCTACAGTGGAAATACCAAGAATTTAGAAAACTGTCTGTAAACCCCACAGTGATCTACACTTTTATTCTTGCAAGCACCCTCCCAGTAAAGACAGGAGAGATGCAAAACTTGTCCATGTTAAGTTCACTTTAAACAGAATAAAGCATAAACATTAATAGCAGAAATTCTGAAGTTAGAATTTTTTTTTCTAATTTCAAGTTTAACACTTATTATGTGTAGGATTTTGAGAATTCACTTAACTTGGCTCTACCTCATTTTTCCTCATTTCCAAAATAGGTGTCTTAATACCCACCTCATAGGGTTGTTGTTAGAATTAAATATACATCCATTTAGCTCACTCTCTGATGCATAATAAGCCCTCTACTAAGCATTATATGTGCATTCTCAAACCAGTTACAAGGCAAACATGAAAAATGGAACCACCATTTATCACAGATACATTACACAAAATGAAAAATTGATAACGATATTTCTCATTTAAAACATATACACAAACTAAATTTTAAACAATTATTTGCAAAGGTGATATATTAGACAAATAAAATGTTCAGCATTATTTTTAATTTCTAAACAGTGAATTTTCTGGCTTCTTAGAACTATGTGATCTGAAGTGTGATTTATTGAAGGAGATCCCAAAGAGACTCTAGAGGGATTCAGTGTTGATTTCATATAATCAAACCTTGATGTTTCGGTTTGCTAATGCTGCCATTATGCAAAATACCAGAAATAGATAGTTTTTACAAAGGGGGTTTATTTGGTTACAAAGTTACAGTACTAAGGCCATAAAAGTGTCCAAACTAAGGCATCAACAAGAGGATACCTTCACTGAAGAACAGCTGATGGCATCTGAACACCTCTGTCAGCTGGGAAGGCATATGGCTGGCGTCTTCTGGTCCTGGATTGTGTTTCAGCTCCTGTGTGTGAATAGCTTAGCATCTCCAAATGTCCTTCTGTCTGCAACTCCAAGCATCTCTGAGCATCTCTAAGTGTTTCTCCAAAAGTCTCTCAGCTGCTCCTAGGGCATTTTGTCCTCTCTTAACTTCTCCGGAGCAAACTGCTGGGCTAACATCTCAAAGCATCAGCAAGCGTCTGAGTCTGTTCCTTTAAAGACTCCAGTAAACTAATCAAGACCCAGGCTGAATGGGCTGGGCCACACCTCCCTGGAAATAATATAATCAAAAGTATCACCTACAGCTGGGTGAGTCATATCTCCATGGAAACAACCTAATCCAAATATCCCACAAGATTGGATTAAAACATGGCTTTTGGGGGAACATAATATATCCAGACTGCCATACTTGATAAATGCTACAGAAAAGGAACTAAGTACAGTTCAGAAATATTGACTACCAGTAATTATTCAAGCTGTCATTAAAGTTATTACAGTATTTTAATAATTATGTTTGATTAGAATTTAGCAAGAATAGGATGATTCCCATCATTCATGCATTTTTTTTTTTTGAGCTTTTTGTAACTTTTAAAGCATAAATTGTTTTGATGCATATGGATATCATGGGCTGAAAATCTGGAATATTTTCAAACAAAAACCCAAGCTACATTGTCAAATAAACCACAAAATGACTATTATAAGAAGCATAATTCAAAAATAAATTTCAATGCTTCCATTCCAAGTTCCCCCTTCTCTTCACCTGCTCATCCATTTCCCCTCAATTGTCTCTCTACATACTCCCACCCCACCCCACCTCACCTCCCTTCCCACCCTGATGCTGGCAAAGGGAAACACAGCACAGACTAACCCAGACCAAGGCAGTGTGCTTCAGTGACTTAAACCTGTACTTTAGTACCATCCTGTTTGGGTTCTACATTTGGCACCATGATTTCTATAGCTGTTTGATTTAAGCAAGGCATTTAGGGTTTTTCTAGCCTCAGTTTCCTCATCTGTACAACTAGGACAATAAAAGTTTCTTCTGTTGATGGATGTTGTAAAAATAAATAGGGATAACACATGAAATATCTAGAATATGCAAATTCATAGTGACAGAAAACAGACCAGAGGTTATGGTGGATGAATGGGGAATTATTGCTTATTGGGTACAAAGTTTCTGTACTGGGTATGAAAAAGTTTTGGTAATTGATGGTAGAACAACATTGTGAATGCAAAGAATGTCACTGAACTGTGGGCTTAAACATCCTTAAAATTAGAAGTTTAAGGATATATATATTACTGCAATAAAAACTGAAAATAAAAATTACCTGCAGAAAGGTTTGCAAATTCATGGTTATCAAATTAAAAAGAATGGATGGATGGATAGACACAGATAGATTAGACAGAGATAGATAGACAGATGATGAATACATAGATTGATACACATATAACACGCATACCCATATACAATATGTATTCCTACTTTAAAAGAATGCCTGGACCATATTTAGTACCATTAAATACCATTTAAATGTCAGTCATTATTGTGGCCACCTCAATCAATTTACTTTTGGACATGTGGTCAAATTCTAGTTAAGTTTCCAGCAATTTCATTTTGTATACATTCAATTCAATTTAATAAATATTTATTGAGTGTCATGCCAGTTGGTATGTATCATGTCCCCCGGAAAAAGCCATGTTCTTTGATGTAGTCTTGTAGGGGCAGACATATTGGTGTTTACTAAGTTGGAACATCTGGATTAGGTTGTTTCCATGGAGATGTGCCCCACCCAACTATAGGTGATAATTCTGATTAGATCATTTCCATGGAGGTGTGGCCCCGCCCATTCAGCATGGGCCTTGATTAGTTTACTAGAGCACTATGTAAGCTCAGACAGAAGGAGCAAGCTTGCTACAGCCAAGAGGGACACTTTGAAGAATGCACAGGAGCTGAGAGAGGAGCTGAAGCTTACAGAGACATTTTGGAGACGGCTTTTGAAAGCAGACTTTTGCTCCGGAGAAGCTAAGAGAGGACAAACGCACCAAGAACAACTGAGAGTGACATTCTGGAGAGAAGCTGAAGCCTAGAGAGGAACCTCCTGGGAGAAAACCATTTTGAAACCAGAACTCCGGAGCAGACGCCAGCCACGTGCCTTCCCAGCTAACAGAGGTTTTCCAGACGCCACTGACCATCCTTCCGTGAAGGTACCCCCTTACCTTGGACACTTTATGGCCTTAAGACTGTAACTTTGTAACCAAATAAACCCCCTTTATAAAAGCCAATCCATTTCTAGTGTTTTGCTTAACGGCGGTATTAGCAAACAGGAACAAGTGCATTTTATTAACACTGAGGACTCAAGGTATTGAAAAGGCTACTAGGTTAGATGTTCCAGCCAAACTCCGAAACTGCTCTAAACTGGTCATGACAATTAAACAAACAACATTATCACTAAGGTTATTTTTTTTTCTAAATCTACTATCCCTTGACCTGATGAATAAGGTATGGTTTCATCCTCAAGGGATTTACAGACTTAGGACTTGTTACATTTAAGCTTAAAAGGACACAATTTAAAATGTGTGCCAAATAACACAAATTACAGACCCCTGATTTGACTTCTGAAGTTGTATTGAATTGTGACTTAAAAGAAAGCCAAATCATTAATATGGACTTATCAAGTCATATGTTGTTTTATATATATATATAAAACACTAGAAAATTTCCAAAAAAAAAATGTGTACCAATTAAAAAACTAGAATAAAAATAGCACTTGTCACCAAAGAATATTTTCATTAGGGCAAACTTTCTGCAGAGCTTCTCTAGAGAATTCTAGGAATCGAGGGAATTAATATGCCCAGAATAAACTTAACTCTCTGGATCATTCATTCAAAGCAATTAACTAGGTTATTCCATTAGTTAACAGTTTTAAATGCCTTTCTGGAATCATTCATTGCAGTTAATTCAAATATTTTCCTGAACTCTACATCTAATGAGCATTGGGGGAAGAAAGAGAAATATGAAAAATAAATCAAACTTGGCAATTTAACTTGTCTTTTCAAAGAAGCCATCAGAGACATGTTAGCAACCAACTACTAGGAGGTAATAACCAGGCTTTGCTGATTTCTCAAACTGGAGCTTGAGAACTTTCAAAAAGGAAAAATAATCTCTGTTAATTCTGGCATATTTTACAAGACTGGGTTTAGTAAGTCATTAAAAAGAGGCCCTAGTGAAAAACTGTGTTGCCTTTTTTCTTAATTTCTACTTGACCCATAGAAAGCCCTTCATGAAAGTAAATTTTTTTCATCCAAATAATTTTACATCCCACAGAATATAGAATGAACCATTCCACTAAGTTTACTCTCCCTCTCTCTCTCACCCTTTGTTTCTACCTCTCTCTCTTAAAATTGCAAAGACAGAAAAATACCCCTAGGAAAATTATTATTTGTACATATAAACTCTTTGGTTTGCATCAAGGACTCACAAAACATATCTTTTAGTCTTAACATTCACTTTTCCCCAGCCAAAATCCCAAGATCACTAACTCCTGCCTCTTATCTAAAAATACCCTCTATTTTGGTTTCTCTACATGAAAAGAGATTGCAAAGGGTTTAGCTTTCTAAAGCCCAATAATGTACACAAGATCATATAAAAGACCACTTAATGAAGAAAATATCTGCAATTATAATTTATATATAAAATTACATGTATTATAAATAAAATGCATTGTATATCATAATCCTCATACGTGAAAGACACATGAAAATCTATACATCTAAATGTTAAAGCCACTCTACACTAGGATTAAAAGTGATTAAAATTTTCTCTCTCTCTATCTTGATTTTGCTTGTCTTTCCTGATTTTTTTCTAAAAGAAAAAAAAGCGTATAGTACTAAAATAAAGTAATTAAAGGGTCTGCAAGTGAAATCGGAACCCAACACAAAGCTGAGTAAAGTACTTCACAAGTGGTTTCTTTGCCAAGACAACTTAGACTTAAAAATTGATAGCTTGCATCATGTAAAAAAAACTTAAAAATAAACGTAATTTATAAACTCTAAGCTATTATCAACTAACATTTTATGAACAATATTGAAAACTCATAGGCATTTATTTATAGGTAAACATATGTTTATACATTGCTAAATGAAAGCCAATTGGGTACTAAATGCACAGGGGCACATAAAACAATTTTAGTCAAAGTAACTGGTTGTATTCACACCAGTAAAGCCCCATCAGCTTGGGGAGCCAGCCAAAAGATGGTCACAGCCTTTTCTAGTAAGAGTGGATATTATGATGGAATTCTGAAGACAAGTTTGTTCTAGAGGATGCATTCTCCACACCCCCAGAGTATTGCTTTTGGATATGACTGGTTTAAATGCATTTTCCAGAAGAAAGTTTGCATGGTGTAGATTTTTGTATAGTCTGAATCCACAGAATCTCTTCACTGGTAGGGTGCAACAAACAAATAGACCAGGATCTATCCTGCTGACTAAACTTTTTGGTCACCTACAGTTCCCCAATGTGCATAGGATTTTGGGAAAAAGGAAAGCAAATAATTATTGTTTTTTCAAAAATTCAATCTATTTCTAGGTAACACTATGAATATTCACTTTGGAAAACTGGATACTATAATTATATGTACAATATTCACCTAATTTTATCCTTTCTGAAATTCAGACATGCTCTACCTTTAAATATCCTTTAGGTATCTGTAACCAGGATATTTTAACACCTATTTATATTTAATCTAAACATGCTATAGTTTTCACAATGCACTCACTTGTACTATCAAAGGATAGAAACTCCATTCCCACCACAAAGGGAAACCAACAAGCATTCTACTCATATGCCCACAGTATTATGACCAGTAACTTGATCAGATAACTGTGTTCCTTTACTTTGGTAACTTGAAGATATAAAATGAAACTGACAAGATTAAGATAAATGACAAGATGTACTTTTGCTGACTGACTAATTGCAAGATTTAAACTATCCATCCTCATTGGCAATTGACAGACTCATATAATAAGACACTAAACAACAGCAATCTAACCATGCCAGAATCTAATAGGGCTGTTGTGTCTAGAAGATATTTAAACTGTTGGAAAAAATTAAACTTAATCAATACCAACACCTGCAAAAAGACACAAGTTTAGCAATAAGTTAAACATCAATGATTATACATAATTTTCCTCAACTAGCCTCTAGTGGCCATAGTAACTAAAACAATAATACTTGTCAAATCAATAACAATTTTTAAGTTCAAAGTGTTTTATGTATTCACTCTTTTGTAACTCCACTGTCACTGGAAGGTGATTAGGAAACTCTCAGTCATTTGATTAATTAAAAAATAAAACAACTCAGAAACAAAACAAGAAAGAAATGAATTGAAAATGAGTAACAGAGTGCCTTGCTTATGGATTTTGACTCATTCTTCTATGTTCTTCATACAAATTATGACTCTTTTCTGTTTAGTATTTGAAGAAACACTACCTATCATCATCAATTAGGATGTAGAAATGCATAGACTAATACAGGAAGTGTATCCAGAAAGCACATGAGACAAAAACTTCAAAATTTTAACATGGGTGTGTGTGGATGCACATAAGAATTGGCAAAATGTTTTATTTTTCTTCTTAGGGAACATATAAGCTTAAAGAATAATCATCCATAATATACAGGACTCTCATATACTACTCTAATATTAACAACTTGCATTGATATGGTACATTTATTACAACCGGTGAAAGCACATGTTTATAATTGTACATTAACTACAGTTCATGGTTTAACTTAGGGTTCACTGTGTAGTGCAGTTCCATGGATTTTTTTTTATTTTATTTTATTCTGATAACATTTTTTTATTTTATTTGTTATTATATTACCACATAAACAAGATAACATTTTCTCTTTTAACCACATTCAAACATAATTCAGTGCTGTTAATTATGTTCACAATGTTGTGCTGCCATAACCAACATCAATTATCAATATTTTCCGCTATCCCAAATAGAAACTCTGCAAATTTTAAGCATTAACTCCCTAGTCCCTACCTCACCCCATTCCCTGGTAAACTATATTCTAGATTCTGACTCTATGAGTTGCCTTATTTAATTATTTTATATCACCGAGACCATATAATATTTGTCATGTGTGTCTGGCTTCCTTCACTCAGTATGGTGTGTTCAAGGTTCACCCATGCTCTCACACCTATAAGGACTTCTTTCCTTCTTATGGCTGAATGATATTCCATTGGGTGTAGAGTCCACATTTTGTTTATCCATTCATTGACTGATGGACAGTTGGGTTGCTTCCATCTTTTGGCAACTGTGAATAATGCTGCTATGACCATTGGTGTGCAAGTGTCTGTTTGAGTCCCTGCTTTCAATTCTTTTTGATATATACTTAACAGTGGGATTGCTGGGTCATATGATAATTCTATACTTAACTTGCTGAGGAACTGCCAAACTGTCTTCCACAGCAGCTGCACCATTTTACATTGCCATCAGCAATGAACGATTCCTCCTGTATCTCCACATTCTTTCCAACACTTGTAATTTTCCTTTTTTTTTTTTAATAGTAGACATTCTGGTGGGTGTAAAATAGTATCTCATTGTGGTTTTGGTTTGTATTTCACTGATGGCTAATGATGTGGAGCACCTTTTTATGTGCTGTTTGGCCATTCTTATACTGTCTTTGAAGAGATGTCTATTCAAGTCTTTTGCCCATTTTTAAATTGGGTTGTTTGTCTTTTTGTTGCTGTGTTGAAGAATTTCTTTACATATTCTTTACATATTCTTTACATATTAAATCCTTATTGGGTAAAATGTTTTCTTTAAAAGTTATTAGATATATTGTTAAAACTTTATTTCTAGATTTGTAGACACACAATTTTCTAGATTATTTGGATATCCAAAACTTTAAATTATTGCAGGATGATTTCCTAGTAGTTGAAATTTTCAGTAGGCTTCCCAAATGAGTTGAGGAAAAAATGAGATCTGAATATTGACAAAGATAAAGCACTATTGAATCTAAGGCTCGTTCACACCTTAAAGAAGTATAAAACAATTAATTCAAAATATAATCAGCCAAAATTATAGGGAAATAACCTTAAATAGTAGACTAATATATCATGCATCATATATTAAATTCATTTTAAAATTCCACTAATTTAAAAATTTAGTTAAATGTTATTAACAGTGAACTCTCATAAGGGAGGAGCTATATTGCATTATATTCGACTGCATTTATATTTGCCATACCACTCTTTCTGGTGCCATTTTATGGTAAAAACTTCAGAAAGACTTGCTGAATTTACCAATTATGACAACACTTAGTAGCAGTTTGAAACTTTGGCATTTTGTTAGTTCAAGAGCATCTAAAAATATGACTTTAAAAAATGCTGACAATAAAATATAACCAAAGCTTGAATTTAATAGAGGAATCAGATCATCCCATATTCTTAATCCTTCTGATGTCACAGCTCTTCTAAAGCATAAATCTTCTACTCCTTCCAAAATGTTCAATTTTTAGTAAAGTAACATCTGCTTTGGGGATGAGGCTAAGCTACTTGCTGTTTCCCCCACCCCTACAAGGAGAGTGGAAAAGTAAGCAGTTAGTCAACATCATTTTTGTTTTCTTAGTAACAGCTGTGGTTTTTAAAGGGATAAAGCAGGAGAAATTAAAAATGAGAGAACTTGAACACTATATTTGGAATCTACTCTAATATGTATTAAATACATTAAAATTAAGCTATCTCAATGGAAAATTAGATTGTGGTAATCCTACATGTGGAAGGGGATGGTAGCAGAGAGCAAATGTTGGATTATGTGATAAACTATTTCCATACATGTAAATAAATTAAAATAGCAAGAGAAACTACTAAGTAAATTGCATTAGCCATAGTTTGACTATATGTTTAATGTTTTAAAAATACTAGAAAATTAGAGAATACAAGCATCCTGATAGTAGAAGAAATACTGGTCCTAATTATTCAACCAGGACCTTAAACAAATTATAAATTGAATAAAAATTATTATTGACAATTTGACATATTTTTTAAAGAGGATATATTATCGTTAGAAGCCTTCAATACCTTGATATCACCACAATTGCTGATATTGAGACAAAAAATAATTTGGTGGGTAGAGATTTTACGTAAGGCTGGAAAAGCTATATTTATAATTACAAGAAACATTAATAACTCAAGCTTTCTTTTTATCTTTCTTGCTACTCTGAAAGTCATTTTTCTATATTTTTGTTGTTACTCTAATTCTAGAAATAGGCATTCAAGTCAAGGAATACTGACTGACACATAGTGAAATGTGCTAGAGTCACTCTTTACATTCTTGAAACATGTATTTCTGAAAAATTGCAAAAAAAAAATTGAGAAGCAAAATTCTTCTGAACACAAAACAGGAAAGTGTGAGATACTAACTGCTATATTCTTTTAACAATCAGTATAAAAAGATGTTTTGGCTGGATTTTTTAAATAGTAGTTCAATACTTCACCCTTCTTTAAACTGGGGCTGCTTCTTGCTTTTATTATCCTTAATATATTCCACTGAGAGTTTCCTTTCACTTCAGGAATAGGGAGGTGACCAGCCAACGGCATCTCTCTCCCAGAAGCCGCTGCTCTGAAAACCTGCACACTAATCAGAAGTGGGTCAAATGGTCTCCACATGAAAGCATCTAACAAGGTCCCCAAGGAAACCCTTCTAAGTGACAGCAGTGAAAAGCACAATTGCTTTTTTATGGAAGACAGATACTAGCTTCCATTGCCCAGCTAACGTACTGCTACTTGCTGCTTTGAAGCTACTATAATCATGGTTGCTTTTGAAAGACTATTATAGTGTTGGAAACAAATTCCCTGAGATTTGGGATCAGAAGGATTTATAAGAGCTGACCATTCAGGGAAAGACTACAGATGTGAAAACAACACTTTTTTTTTTTTTTTTACAGTGGTCAAATAAACACTTGTGAACTTCCGTTTTTCTCAGTTTTCAATTGTAAATATTTACATCAACAATGAGTTTACTGAAGTTTACTTCAGATTTTTTTCTTTTCAAATTCAAAAATTAGCATAATTATTTATATATATATGTATTCTTTTCTATAAGCACATTACATTAAGAGAAAAATTCCAATTTGTAAGGAATAACCAAATTGATCAAGTTAAATACTAAAAAGCTAGTATCTCAATAATAAATTCATGACTACCGAAGAATAATATTTATGATATTTGGATTAGTCTATACAGAATATAAGAACAGAAATGGGGTTCATCCAAATATGAACATTCTGAACTATGTGAAGTTGTCCTGGCAAGGAGTTGTCATTCTGTTTGAGAAGTTTGAGAAGTTAGCTTATTCACAAATTTATTCACCTTTTTATAAATAACTTACTATGTGATAGTCTTTGTATGCTGCTGTGTGGCAATTTGTCTTCTATTATTGAGAAATAAAATTGAGCATATAAGGATGAGATAGATCATTTAGGCTTATCTTTTGTCTTCTGGAAGTTTTAGCTCATGAGATTCATTGGCATCTAAAGGCCTAACCTGTGTTTTCCCAATAGAATAGTTTAAACCACACCAAACAGAAATTGCCATTCAAAAGCAATTTAGACACCCTGCTTAACACACCTTTACAAAGAAGTGGAGGTAGAGAAAGGAAATCTATGTATCACAGGATTTCTCCAGATTGAAGAAATGTAAATATGTTACCTGATGTTATGTTGATGAATAAAGGAAAATAGAAAATGAGATTTCATTACAAAAACTTGCCATAAAGCCAAATGTGTTACTGAACATGGCTTGAAATTAACAAGAAAAAGGGTCTCTTCCTAATACAGGAAAACAAACAAACAAAAAAGCTCAAGCAATACATAGTGGTCAATTTAAAGTAAAACAGTGTGGTCTTCTGAACCTATCATTTTATGAGCCTCCGTGATAAAACTTCTAATATCAGCACAAAATAATGAGAAAGGTCAAATTTTAGAGGTATCATAAACTTGTTTTGTCCAAGATTTGCTTTGTATGTACAACATGAAACAGACCAAAATTCATAATACTTCTGTAAATTCAGAAGGAAAAAGACAAAGGAGTAGCCTCCTTTAGGAATAAAAAAAAAAGTACTATGTTTAAATCCCACAAAATTAATGTTTAGCTCAAGGATTTGCTGTTCATCTCAGAACCCCTCAAGCCTGAGGCAGGATTAGGTCAGACTCACGTTCGAACAACTGGAGGAAATCAATGGATTTCACTTTATTAATAATTAAAAGGCTAATGCAGGCTGGCAAGTGATTAAAAATGTGTAGAACACATATTTATTACTGCAATTTCGAATGCCTCCACAATATATAATTTTAAATTGGTAGCATAAAAAAGAAAGAGGTTATACATTAAATAAGCACAAGAAACAGAAGAGGCAGATATTGCTGTGACCGTTATAGATTTAGCAAAGTTTCTGCCTGCAGCTACAAAAGCAAACTTGTAACTAGTTTGGATCCATGACAGAATGTTAGACTGACACTGCAGCTCATTCTGTCACCCATAACTAAATTAATCCCTCTTAGGATTTGTCAAGGGTGACAGAAACAAAGTTTGCACAATGAAGGACATTTAAGCTCTTCTGACAGAGTGACAGAGGCTGAATTTTAGCCATTTAAAAAGTCTATTAAAGATACTCTTTAGACCAGTCTAGCAATACCTCCTTTCTTTAATCCATGGTCACCTCATTACTGTAGCCACTAATAGTTTAAATATGATTTATGAAGTCCAAGAATAGATTACTACTCCTCTAAGCTAAAATGCTAAATCTCTATTTGACATCAAAGCTGTCCCTAAATATTGCTGCTTTGACAGTTCTTAATTTACAGTGTAATTTCTTCCATAGATGAAAATCTGTTATGCATGACCTGGATAAAATTAAGTTTTTGGAATAGTAATGTCTCAACGGATTAGAAAAGATATGGACAATAGATCATAGAAAGCAAAAGAGATTGTCCAAACATACGAGGATATAGACACTCCTCACCAAACAAGAAAGAATGTTTTCTATTTTGATATTTACATATCACAATAATAATGCAAATTCAGGCAATTCTAATGGAAACTTTGTAGATTTGAAGAAAGATTCAAGGTTATGAGCAATCTGTTAGGAAGATGTTTTATCTTATTTCTCCTTCTTTCCTCAGCTTCTAGTAAGATACCTAGCACTAAAAATAAATAAATTTATATGAATTAAAATAAAATTCTCTTTTAAAAGCATGGACCCCTGGGTTCCACCAGAGGTAAAGATTCCAGGAGGGGGAATGAGTGCCTTTTGGGGCACACAGCAGGTTAAAAATTATGGGACTCAGAACTCAGAACATATGTAAGATGAAAGCAGACTTGGATCTAAAGGAACTGGAACAAATCCAGAAAGTGTAGGAAAGAAAGAGGAAACTTTTATTCACTTATTGGCAAGCCAGAAGGGGTTCTATTGAGACAAGGAGACTGGAGGGATTCCCTGAAATTTGGGGATGCTGAGAAATCCTCAGGTCAGTGACCATGTTAAGGATCTCTTTGGACATTGTTTATATTGAATGTGTTCCTTACAGGAATAATGGATAATCGGGGTTGCCATACATATGCTTTAAAACATAAGTCATCCCTACCTCACACCTCAAATGAAAATCACCTGAGAATGCACCAAAGCCTTAAATATAACAGTAAGAACTATCAAATTCCTAGAAGAAAACAAAGGGAATCATCTTCAGGAATTTTTGATAGGCAATGGTTTCTTAGACTTTATATCAAAAGCACAAGCAATGAAAGAAAAAAAAAAAAAGACAAATGGTGACCTCATCAAAATTAAAAATTTTTGTGCCTCAAAAGACCTTATTATGAAAATAAAATGGCAACCTACACAATGGGAGAAAATATTTGAAAATCACACATCTGATAAAGATTTAATATCTGAATATATAAAGAAAATCCTCAACACAACAGCAAAAAGACAAACAATCTAATTTAAAAATGGGCAAAGAACTTGAATAGACATCTCTCCAAAGAAGAAATGCAAATGGTCAAAAAGCACCCAAAAAGATGCTCAACATCATTAGTTTTTAGGGAAATGCAGATCAAAACCACAGTGATACACCACTTCCTATCCACTAGAATATCTACTATTAAAGAAACAGAAAATTACAAGTGTTGGAGAGGATGTGGAGAAATAGGAATAGGAACACTCATTCATTGCTGGTGACAATGTAAAATGGTGCAGCTGCTGTGGGTGACAGTTTGGCGGGTCCTCAAAGTATAGAATTACTATATGACCTGGAAATACCACTATAAGGTATATATCCAAAAGAACTGAAAGCAGGGACTTGAGCAGATATTTGCACACCAATATTCAAAGTGGCATTATTCACAATTGTCAAAAGACAGAAGTGACACAAATGTCCATCAACTGATGAATGGATTAAAAAAATGTGGTGTATACACACTATGGAATATTACTCAGCTGTAAAAAGGAATGACCTCCTGAGACATGTGAGAGCATGGATGAGCCTTAAACACATCATGTTGAGTGAAGTAAACCAGATACACAGGACAAATATTGTATGGTCTCACTGATATGAAATAATTAGAATAAGACAACTCATAGAGTCAGAATCTAGAATACAGGTTTCCAGGGGATATGGTGGGGATAGGGCATAGGGAGTCAAGGCTTAAAAGGCACAGAGGTCCTATTTGGAATGATGGAAATGTTTTGTTAATGGATGTTGGTTATGGTGGCACAACACTGTGAACATAATTTATAGGTTTGAAATATATATCTGAATGTGGTTAAAAAGGGAACTATTAGGTTGAATATATAGTTGTATATAGAAAATAAAAAATTAAAAAAATTCCTTTGAACTGCACTACACAGTGAAACCTAAGTTAAACTATAGACTGTAGTTAGTAGTACTATTATAAAAATGTACTATTTTCATCAGTTGTAACAAATGTACCCCAATGCAAGCTGTTAATATTAGGGTGGTATATGGAAATCCTGTATTTTATGCATGATTGTTCTATAAACCCACAAGTTCTCTTATTTTAAAAATGTGTGGATATTTTTTCTTTTTTTTTTTTTTTGCTATTACAAGTAAAGTATGTATTCACTCTTTTCATGGTACATATTTGATTAGAGATGTCATAGGCCAAGAAAAATACCAAAGTACTGAGTGAATTTTTTCCTTTACAACACCTTCCAATTTTCCTCGAAGAGATTAACCAGTTTTCAGATTACCTAAAGGTAAGGTAAAATAGGAACCTGGAGTGCACTCACAGCTACCTGGCTGATGTGAAAGAAGTGACCAGAGACTGGCCTGAGGCCTGGCTCTTACCACTATCATCATCCCATGCACTCACACCCCACAATGGTGGAGCAGTCCCAAGATATTTGGGAAAGACCACACCCCTTCCTGTTCTGGATACAAATCATTGTATTTATTTGTAAATACTTTCAGGAAAAAAGTGCAATTTTATAATCCTTTTCTATTCCTTTCTAGTTAAGGTGTTTGATATTATAGAGTATAAGGTTATTGAACAAAGTAGCCCTTCCACAGTTTCAAGGGGCACATTTGTCATCTTCATCATCATCTGGATGTACCTTCCACACTAGTAATGAGATACAAGCACACAACAAAGTGGATATAAAGTTGCTAAGCCAATGTGATATTGCTGAAATACCAGAAAAACGTTAATTGCTCTTGTGAAAAGTAAAATTTTTCAATGAGTTAAGAAATTTAAAGAAAAGAAAGGAGAAAAGGAAGGGAGGGAAGGAGGAGGGGGAAAGAAAGAGAAAGAGAGAATATATATATGTGTGTGTGTGTACATTTTAAAGTTTAAGAATGATTCCTATAACACCTTCTGGTTTTCTTGGTTAAACATTCAACTCTGACGGGCAGCAATGTCCAGTAGAACTTTCTGCAATAATGGAAACGTTCTATATCTGTGCTATCCAACAGTGTAGTCACCAACCATGTATGAATATAAAGCACTTAAAATGTTCTAGTGCAAAATATGCTAGTACAAATGAAGAACTGAATTTTAAATTTTAATTTTAAATAATTTAAATGCAAATAGGCATATGCAAGTAATGGGTACTATACTGGCAGAATATATCTAGGGGGATATGTTTTAATAATAAATTAAATAGAATTGAATTAAAAATTTTAAAACCTTTGCAGTAAACCTCAGTTTGTCCTCTAATATATACTTAAAAATGCCAATTCCCATTTAAAAATTACTTTTAGGAAATATGGCTTTTTAAGATGGTTTTTAATGGGTTTTATTGGTGTACAAAGGTTCTTTCCTGATGTGCAATTTACTATGGTTGTAAAAGGACACAAATTGTAAGAGCTATGGTAAGGTATGTAAGGCACCATTACTCCTTCCCAATACAAACTAGAACTTGGCATTAATTGTGAGAGAAGCCAAAAAGTAAAAAATGAAAGAGAGTAGAAGAAGATAGGATGAGAAGGAGGAAGGGTAGGAGAGGAAAAGAAGAAAAAAATAAAGTAGAACAAACCAAAGAAGGGGACAAGGGGGAGGAAGAGACAGAAAAAACACAAACCTTTTTGTTTGTTCACCAAAACTGAGAAGAGAAACTTACGTCCTTTTACATTTTAATAAAATGGTGCCTTTACCCATGGTGTGTGTGTGTGTGTAGAGTTTAGGTTGCTTATAGATGTTAAAAGAATATAACTAAGCTTGCTATAAACACCCGAATCCTAGGCAGGGGAAAGTGGTGGGGCATATCATATTTTTTTCATGACTAAAGACAAAATACTTCAAAATTTGACCTTCACATTTTTCCCATTTGATAAACAAAACCAACTTATGAAAACAACAATCTAATTGAAAAAATTAACTGTAAGATTTTACAGTTAGGAAATCATGTTTTAATAAAACATATTGCGATCCTCAAATGTTATTACAAATATACCAGATATAGCACAAAAAGAAATGTCATTACAATGCTGCTATAACCTGAATTTTTGTAGTCTGAATTAATTAATGCATTTAAAGAACTCTCCGTGTGCTTTAGAAAATTAAGAGTTCTATGGTATCTTTAATTGAGGAGACAACTCTTTGGAAAACATTCACTATTTTTAAGTTAGTCTAGAAGACATTGTAAACTGGAAACACAGATGAGTATGATAGCAAGATCTGAAGTCAGACCAAATTTAAATCAATTCCAGTCAGGGCACCTATTAGCTGTGTGACCTGGGAAAGATATTTATCTTTTCTAAGTCCCATTTTTATCACTTGTAAATGGGAATAATAGTAACACTCACTTCTGAGGGTTCTGGTAAAGAAAAAATAATTAAATGCGGGTAAAATGCTTAGCACAATACATAGTACTTATTATTAGAAAGCATGCTATAAACATCAACTATTATTAGAATATTAAATTATAAAAGTCATTATAAATTCATTTTACAGCATTTTATTTCATAATTTCATTTCTTTTTTGAAAGATTTTACTTTTAGATTTAGGATTAGTAGTGATGTGATAGAAAAATCCCTGGGCTAAGTGTTAGGAGCCCTGAGTTCCAGGTTCTGTCACTGCCTGATTTAGGGGCTTTGGATAAATCATCTAAATTCTGCAACCAAGTTTCTTCTCTGTTATATAAATAAGGAGAACATAGCAAGGGCTTACTATCTGGCAAAAACTTAACAGAAGTGGTAGGGTTGTGAATGGAGGTGTCTCATTTCACGTGAGGGATTAATTCCAAAGACCTCACAGCAATGCAAAACTTGTATTTTGGGTATCTGTTGGAGGGGATTTCTCATATATATATATGAGGGTGAATGTGTAGGCTTATTCATAGCTTTTTATCACTGTTAACTTCAGTTCCAAAGTTATTTATTTTCAGATGGGTTTTCTAGATCCATGCAATACCACCTAAAGGTCATTTGTAAGGCATTGTAATGGGATGATGAGAAGATATAAAATGATAATTGTTGTGAATGTTAAAATAGCAGCAGAGAATTGACTAAAGTCATTCACAAACAATCTCACAAAATGTTTTTTTTTAAAAAAAACTTTATATTTGAAACAACAGACCATGGATCCTCAAAAAGAATGGTGGGTGTTTCTACTTAGCAGAGAAACTGCCTCTTAAAAAAAGCTTAACAATTCAGTGAGCCCACAAGGTTTGAAATTGCGGGATTTTTTTGAGAAGTAAGTGTGGAAGAAGGAAGATTTACATTGTTTAAAATTTTGTCCATGATGAAATATATATTAATATTCTTTATCTTTATATTTCAAATTCTCATAATTCAAGTTCTATTTGCATCTTACTATAAAAAGCATGCAAAATATATTGTGGATTTTTAAAAGGCCCATATTTGTTCATTTATTTATTACTGTACGTAATAAATGACATTTATTATCAGCTATGTTTCAGGCAAAGTACTAGGTAGAAGTAAGTATTTGCCTTCAACCAGCTTACAATCTTCTGAGCATTTAGTTTCTTAAAGGCTATCATTCAATTGGCTCTACAAGAAGTAGAGAAATGTCTGTTCAAACAGAGGACCAGTTCCTTCACTGGGTAGAGTGGCTTCAGAGTACTTTATAAACCTGGATATTTTCTTAAAAAATAACTTTGAATTACAAAGTTAAAGCCCTCAGAGTGCAGCACTGCAGCATCAGGAAAGAGATGGCGTTGGCTTGGGGAGGTTTTTAGGTTAATAACTTTATTGGAAGCCACTGTATTATCAATCATTGAGGACCAAGTGTTATCAGAGCATCTGGGAGAGATTAATTAAGGTATTTAAATTTAGCATAATAAATATCCTATTTAAGGAGTCTCAGTTGATGTACATCCAGATTTTAACAACATGGGAAATAATTTAGCACTGATCTACACTTGAATATCCATCAACTTGTGTTAATTGCCTGTGTAAACAGGATATATGAAAAAAGTAGTACCAACCCTTTTTCATTTGGTTGCAACCAAATTTTACAATATTTTACACATGAAAATACTCAGGACATGTATATGTTTTTGTCAATCAGCCATTTCTCTCTAGAATAATTCTCAAATTTTTGATAGTACTTGTTTAGTTTAAGTGCTTCAAATGTAAATCTCCTCCCTCCCCACACATATACTGTTAAAGGCCTAGTTTTTTAGTGATTTTGTTTGTCATCCATCTAAGTTTACCAGAATTGAAGTGAAAACCATATATGCAATAACGTTTATGTAATTGATAAAATATCTCTTCCACTGCCAAGAAACCTGGGTAAAATATAAGAAAAGAAAATATTCCAAATCTAAAATTTCTCATAGATGGAATTTCTTCAATCCCCTTTTCCTTCATGACAAAGTACAGAAGAGAGTTCCTGAGTTAATACCTTCTAGATTAAAATCAGTATCTCTAGACTGAGGAACACAACCAAAAAGTTACTAACTCTCAGTACAACTTTGAATTGCCCTAATGATAGGCCTTGAATTTCAATATAGTTGGATGCAGGATTAAGTAAAGATTTCATGAATGATGATTAACAAAAATAATCCTAGATTTATAATAAGAGGTAAAATGGAAATTTTTTTTTTAAATGATGAATATAAGAAAGGGTATATATTTAATCTGTACATTATCGTTAAATTGATTTAAAAATAATCTATAGCATCATTCATGCATCACTGATTTTACTAAACCAATGGCTCTCAAACTTTAGGGTTCATCCAAATCACCTGGAGGGAGTATTAAAACACAGCTCACCACACCTCCCCCTAGAGTCTTTGATTCAGTAAGTCTGGCGTGGTGATCAAGAATTTGCATTTCCAATGAGTTCCCACCATTGCATTTCTAATGGTGCAGCTGTTGCTGGTCCAGAGCCCACACTTAGAAAAGCACTGAACTAGGGCAGATTGGAAGTCAGAACAGCACCCATTTCAGATTCAGCCAGGGCTGGGTGTAAACTGCAGGTCTTCTGGGGGGTAAGGGAAGTCTTCCTGGGAGTAGTTGTAACATCATGGGACTCCAAAGAGAGGAATAGGAGGAATTCGATAGGCAAAACTAGGAGAGAGGGAGAACAAAGGAGAATTCAAGGTAGAATACCAGAATTCTCTGTCTAAATACAGGCACTGAGATGGAGAAGCCCAGACTCAACATGGCAGAAGTGAAAGGCTCAGTACAGCTGGGCAGTCAAGTTCCAGAAGAAAGGATGGATGTGGGATGAGGCCGACCAGCACCCCATGGTTATAAATTAAAGGGCACAGAATGAGGAAGGATGATGAATACACCATCAGTTTGTTTCTTAGAAACATAATATTAAAATAGCTTGCAGCTAGAGAAAAACTGGTCATGAAGTCAGCACTGCAGTTTGTAACACTGCAAAGAGGTAAGGAAAGCCCGAACTACAGTAGTGGTTTAATGGTAAGAAGAAGTGGAAAGACTAGAGATACGTAGAATCAATATGATTTAACAATTGGTTATGTAGTTGAAGAGAGGGAGAACTGGAATTTGATTTCAAAGCACTTGGTTGGTGACATACACTGAGTTATTTAATAAAAACAATCAGGTGCAATTTTTATTTTAATATGTGTTCATTTGCTGGTATGCCCCTAAAATATATGACTGCACCAGAGATTCTGAGCCTTTGCAAAGCATCAAGCACAAACTTAGCTTGGGCATTTATACATGATGAAAAATAAAAAATAAAAATGTAATCTCCTAGATTTGTCAATTTTCTCTCTTGAAAAAAAATGTCAAAATGGCAACAAGTTTTACCCCTCCCCTCTAACAAATAAGCAAATATTCATGATGAATTTACTCCAGTTTAAAAATAAATAAATAGAAAGGGGATGACAAAAGCAAAACAAAAGCACAACAGCAAATCTAAAAAAGGAGTAGCATCATATGGGGGAAAAACAACTAAGTATTCACATTCAGTATACATGCGAATGAAATTTTCTGATATTTTAAATGAATAGTAGACAAGTACCCTTGCCTGAAGTCATTTTTCTTCTTCAGAGCCCAAACATTAGCAAATATCTAAACTTGTGATTATCTAACCATGGGTAGTGTGTGTTCTGTAATATATGCCTCAAGGGAACTGCAAATGTCAGGAAGATACTAAAATAGTCAGAGTGTGAAATCATGAAAGGGATACCCAAAGTTTAGAAGCTATCATTTAAAAGGCCCTTCATGCAGAGTTTCTCTGTTGAAAACAGCCGTCCATTATACCTCTGAAGATCTAAGTCAGGCTCAAGAGATTGGAAATCTGATAATGGTTTTATGGGCTAATAGGGCATCCAGGATATTTTAGACCCTCTATAGATTCCATGGAAACAGGAAATGTAAGAACGCTGCCTTGATTATTCTAAATGTCTGCTTTAGGAAGAAGTGGGGTGGGGGCAAGGCAAAATGTCAGGTTCTTTTTCAAGGTGAATAAAAGAGGAAAGGAACACTGTGATCTAGGGAGAGGATACAGGAAGGGCATCAAAAAATGGGGGTTTATCACACTTGAGGTTTGGAAACATACTAATAAGTGAATAGAAAAGAGAAGCATTCATGTTCACACTGATGCACCACTGAAATCATGTCTGTACCACCCACTGCTCTGAGAAAAAGGACGGAAGGAAGAAAGGGAGAGAGGGAAGGAAGGTAGGAGGGAGGAATGGAGGGAGAAAGAAAGAAAAAGATGGAGACAAGAAGGGAGACAGGAAGGGAGAGGAAAAAGGGAGAGAAAAGGGAAACTTTAGACTAACAGCTTCAAGGTAGTTGTATGGTGGCAGAGTCCTGCCAATTGTATTAATTCTTGATTTCTAAGAAAATCCTCAGTTGTCATTTTCCTTATCAAACATTAATTTCCATTTTTCTCCTTTTGGTTTATTTTCTTTAAATGTAAATGAGGTTAGGATTTAAGAAATTATTATGATTACTAAATCATTATATAGATATTTCTTTTCACTTTCCAGTGTACTAGAATAGCCAGAAGGAAATATCTGCAGTCTCTGAACTGTAATCCAGCTGCCGTGATCTGTGATAATGATTGTTTAATATATACAGCCTCTAACTTACGATTGTAAAACTTTGTGACTGACCCTCACTTGTTCCCCTTTACCCTGTTTTTCAACGTTAGAGTCTTATGATCACTAAAGACAGCCCTTAATGTTTATTAACGAAAGAGCTTGAGTCAGCCCAGAACTAACACACCTCAAATTCAAAAGTATCTTGCTGGAAAACAACTGGCTGTAACCAAAATTGGCCCACCTGACATGCGCAGTAGCTTAAACTTTAACCTATAAATGACCTGTACCTCATTAGAATACTAAAAATCCTGCCCATCATCTTAATATGGGTGCCACTTTCTTACTTCCTTTCTGTGGCTGAGCACGTAATCATTCTGCACATGCTCAATAATTAGATCATCTCTAACCTCCTCATCTCCAGCCAATGTGCTCATTATCATAAAACCTGCCCATCTTTGAGTACTATAAAACCATCAGAATTACTGCAGTTCATTTTTGGGTTAGAGGATATCTGATCTCCTGTTTCACACCTAGCAATAAACTCTTTCTCTCTGAAACTCCGATGTCTCAGGAAATGGTCACTTGAGTGCATCCAGCAGAGAAACACTGCTTTTGATTAGTATCACACATAGTTTAAAGAAGTGTTTTAACATGCTATTACATTTGGTTCTCTGTCTTCTAACTTTTTACTCCACCTTTCCATTCTCCTCCTTCCCTATGAAAGGGAAGAAAGAATCTGGGCCAGTTTTCCTTGAAGTTACCACATCCACACCAACCCTGTCAGGCTTTCAGTAGGAAAGCTAATCAACTAGGAAATGTTCGGACAGCCCACACTGCTGGTGTGTTGGATCATCTGAAGTAAAATTTGCATTATTTTGATTTCTTCCCAAAAAAGCAGGGTATTTTTGGCTTGCTGCTGATAACAAGAAATAAATTCAAATTCAGATGGTTCATTGATGGTACTTATTTTAATAAATGCTTCCTGTTTCATACATTTAACATTAGCAGCCTCATATCTCACTGCACAGAGGCACATATAAAAGTGTTGGAACAGAAAAAGAGCTTTAGAAGTGATTATCCACTAAGTCTTTCCTGAGTGTTTTAGGACAATCCAGATAACTTTGCTTGTCTCCTTGTGGATAAGAAGACAGATGATCCAACATTACGCAATGGGCTAAGAGATGGAGGGTGAAAGCTAACAAATGAACCAAGCGGGATGGAGATCCTCTCAGAGGACCTGGCAAAGTGAACGGGAACCTGGAGCTGCCTGTCATTTAGAGGATGAGTTGAGATCACCAAGACCAGGAAGGGGCTGATGGGAAAATCAGGGAGAGATTATGATGAAGAGCCATCTCTGCAGGAGTGAAGGAGTTTGTTGAAAAGGGGTAGCAGGTCAGGAAGAGGAATGCAGAGTTCCAGAGTTTGGAGGTGTAACAGGGTTAATCCAAGTATGGCAAAAATAGATACAACTCAGGAAAGTTATTATTTATAATTTTTTACCAAGATAGAGAATGTTCCAAGATATTATTCTATATTTTACTTTATCTGACAATGCCACATGTCTTTAAATTATACAAGTTTATTACTACTACTATTATAAATTTATATATTAATTTATGACAGTTAAGCATATATTAAGGTAGACAAATTTAGGACATAGAAGATTAATCAATTTATTAAATTTTTTATGAATACCTACCAGGAGCCAAATAGCATGCAACACATTGTGGATACAAAAATAAAGTCACCATACTTCCTTAAAGGTATCACAGATTAGCAAAAGACACAGATGTGTAATGAAATACATATAATAAAGTGTTGGTAAATGCCTTCAGTGAGCTATATCAAAAGATAAAAATGGACACCATAGGGAGATCGTTAGTTGTGACTTGTTCTACATGCTGGATCAAGGGAGATGTGACCAGAAAAGGCTTTCACAGAATAAATAACTGAACAGTTATTAGAGGTTTTTCAGGCATTTATGCAAATGCAACTGCATGAACCATGGCATGAAGTTATAAAACAGTTCAAGGAATCTGTGATCTGTTCAGGGGAAAGAAAGCACAGAAGAAGATTCACAGTGTTCCCATACTCTACTGCCCAGTTCAAATATCTTTACCTATATCTCTACTTATCCATATCTATCTATATGGTGAGTATATAGATTTCGGTGTCAGGCTTGCCTCTTGGAAATCACTTGACCTTGAACAAACCACTTTTGAATTGGAGCAACCTCTTTTGAGAGGCTGCATAATTTCGACGGTAAAAAAAGTAAACGCTCTGGAGCCAAATGTCCTGGGTGGTGTCAGTGGTGTTTGTTTTTGTTTCTAACTGGCTCTACTGTGGCCTAGTTCTGCTGCTTTCTTGAGTACACTGCTTACTTTTCTATTCCTCAGTTTCCTCCTTTTGTAAAATGGAGATAACAATACTTCCTTTATAGGGACTCAAAGAATTCATAAGTGTGAGGCTCTTAAAAAGAGAAAGTTCTCAATAATTTTAGCTGCATCATCAAATTGGGGAGAATAATATCTTAGTGGGTCACAGTAAGATTATGGTAATACTCAAAATTGTCACTTCCCTTCTAAGTTTGAATAAGGAAATAAAGTTTTGTCTATGTTATCTAAAAAGAAGCATAAGATTTATTAATCTTTCCAAAGTCCTGGTGCTAAGAACTAGATTTAGGTGGTACCACCATTTACGGAATGCAAAAAATAAAGCTTTCTCCCAGGAACTATAGACATGATCTAATTTACTGCAAAGAGTAAACCCCAGAAAGCCAGGGCAAAAATAAATAAATAAAAAGTATCCCTTATCTCTGGCATATATCTGATTGTAACTTTCTGATTAGTTCTGAACTGCTTTGTTTTGACACTAGGATGAATAACTGCTGCTTTTAGTCACTGTGATATTTATTGTTTATGTCCAACCAAACTGCAAAGGATTAAGGTAAGCTATACAAATGCTTAAACACCAAAATTCCCAGGTTTTCCTTTTGAAATGGATATACTCAACTAGATATCTGATTATAATTGGGCTTATTACTGTAAGTCAATAACCTTCAGTCACTCTAACAATATAGTATAATGGCCAGACACACTTCCCATGGACGATGGTCTCATTTCTTTCATAAGATTTTGGGAAATGAATGAAGATGCTTTCTTCTACTGACATAGAAGGTTTACAGATATAGAATATATACTTACATACACACTAAGTGAAAAAAATTCAAGGACCAAAAATTCATGTATACTATTTTGACATTCATATAAAAAAGGGAGAAATTAATATATTTGTTATATATGCCATACATGTATATTTATAAAATATTTTAGGAGGAATAACCATGAAAATGTAACATCAATAGCTTCTGGACAGAGCAACTGGATATGGTAGAGGACACAGAGACTTTTCACTCTTTACTATTTTACACTTTTGAATCATGCAAATTTATTTTATATCCAAAAATAAATAAAAAATACAAACTAAAGTTTTAACTAAATTTCATTAAATACAGAGAATCAGCTTCTGAGTAAGCTTATAAGTCACTATATAAAATTATGACTTCAGTAAACAAGATTTTTTATCCTAAATACATTAGACTTATGAATGAATAAACCAGGCTAGTGATTTTTGCTTATTGAGGATGAGGGAATAATTTTGGGTGACACTTTCTCACAGACATGTGATGGACTGAATTGTGCACCCGAGTTTGGATATGTTCTTGGTGTTGATCAGTACTCTGGTGGGACCCTGTATAAGTAAGATCTCTTCAAGCTGTTACTTCAGATAAGACGTGGCCCTAGTGAATCAGGTTGGGCTTTAATCCAGATTATGAGAATCCTTTATAGTCCCTTATGGGCAGCATGAAAATCAAATGGAGAGTCCAGGAGAGGTTGCTATGTGCAGGGTCATGTGACAGAAAAGCCAAGGACAAAGGATCACTGATAGCCAGCCCCAGAAGAAAGCATCACCTTGCTGATGCCTTGATTTTGAACTTCTGGCCTCAAAACCATGAGCCCATAAATTTCCATTATTAAAGCCAACCCACTGTATGGAATTTGTTTTAGCAGCTGGGAAACTAAAATAACATAGTTTTTATGAAGGGACCACATTTGAATTACAACAACAAAAACAACAACAAACTGTTGCTAAGTAATATAGAAATGGTAGAATTGGCAAGTGATTGGTCATTGGATATAAGGATATCCAAAGTCAGTATATGTTTATAGACTTTCAACTATATGTCCCTCCATGTCTAGTATTGGGTAAGTGATACTGAGACATTCAGTGCCCTTGTGGGGTTAATCAGGGCATAAAATAGCAGATAAATAAAATTCACAAGAACAAGGTAAGTTGGGTTAAGTACTGAACTTTGTGGGCATACATAGTAAGGATATACAATAAGCCATAGAAGAACAGGGAAAGGCTTTCTGGAAAAAGCAATTCTACAACAGCCTTCAGGAATTGCTCACTTACCTTTCTTCAATAACCCCCTAACTGATCTCTCATTGTCCATTTTTTTTTTAATGCCCTTGCTATTCCTAGATCCACAAAGCAGAACAATCTTTTACAAATTAAATTCAGGTCATGTCAACATCCATGATTAACCATGTTCAAAGGTTTCCCTCTGTTGGAATAAAACCCAAATTCCGTAACCATGGCCCAGAAGCTGGTTCTGGTCCTGTCTACTTCTGTTACAGTACCCACTGTCCCTCTTCTCTATCACAGTCATCGCCCAGCACCTTGGCTTCATTTTAGGCTTTCAAATACAAGTCCATTCCCATCTCATCGCAGGGTCTTCACCCAAGATCTCTGTGACTTGTTATGCTCTTTCCACACATTTAATGCTAGTTTTTTCTCATCCTTCATTCTCAGCTTAAATGTGCACTTAGAAAAAAATTCAGACTTAGGAAATACAGATCCTAGTTCATCTGAACTCCACTTATTTCTCTATTCTCACGTCTTTCCTTATTCCTTTGCTTTCTGGACTCCAGCTCTAAGGCTTTGTTGGGTCTCAGTCTTATTAAGACCTCTCTGTCTAAGAAATTTTGCACCTGCTTCCCCTACTATCTGGGATATTCTCCACCCAGGCGTTGCCTCTACCTCCAGCCCTCTACCTCTAGCTTTCACCATCACCACCACCACCTCTATTTACTAAGACAAATTTAGTGGATGAAATGTTGACCTTATACAGAATGGGTTAGAGTGCCTCCCAAATTTACTCTAACCCACTGAAGATGTGCCATCAAAAACACAATTAAAAAAATAGTGTACCACAAACAAGCCCATTTTTTCCCAAAAAGAATTATGGTTTCTTATTTTTAGTCACAATATAAGTATTTCTATCACTATGAAATAGAAATCATGCTCTGTAAACTGTTTTAAATCAAGTTCAGACAGTTCCCATTTTTCTACTATTGTAAAACAAGCACCCTTTAATATTGTTTTAAATGACAGTACTTTTCATCTAACTTATGAGAGTTTGACTGTAATTTAAAATCATGAGGAATCGTAGCTGTGTACATAAACTTTACTATACAGAAGTTAAATAATTCCTATTGTAATGCCCATTGCCTTCTACAATAGTATCTATAGCAGAATCTGGTTCCAATGACCATAAAGAAATATCCCCTGGACCAGATCTCTGCCAAATGGATGCTACAGAGCTTATGATCTTCAGGGACAAGAAATGAGGAATCCATGGGCCTGAACTGGCTCCCCAGGACTTAATCTTGAATGTCACTAGTAGGACTGTAATAATAGGTGATTTGCTGAGTACTTACTAAGTACTCTTAGCAGCTACTGAGCACTTAACTGCTACTACTCCTATGTGTGCTAAGGGGTGAAAAAAGGTGAGCAGTGAGCAGTTGTAGGAAAGCACCTATTGCATATCTACAATACCACCTATTGCATATCTCTAGATAAGTACATGGGAATAGCTTACACTAAATGTGTGTCATTGAAAGAAAACAAGAACCCTATTGAGACTTGTGTTTTGCCTACTACCAATGCCCATTTAATACTTGATGACTCTTAATAATAACTGAAACCAAGCATGTTACTTGCTTAGACAGCTTCATAGTAAAGAACTCTAAATGAAATATTAAACCAAAGATGACTAGTCATCATATGTGAAGTCACCATATTTAAAGAGAGAAACTTAAGTCAGCCATAGCATCTGAAAAGCACTAAAGGTGAAATGCTATTCTACATTGAAATTGCAATCTTTTAAAATAATAAAACAAAAAACAAAAAAGTGCATACTTTCACTATTCGGCTCTTAATTATTTATATAACGCTTGATATTACAGAACGGAAAACAAAAATGAGAGAAGAAGAAAGACATCCTATTCCAATGGAAATTGAATGGAAGTAAATATACCTTCTGCTCAATTATAAGAGGCCCTAAGAACATAGCTTAATTCCATCCATATATATTATCTTATTGAAAGCATAGACTATTTTAAAGAAATTTTTGAAAAATACATTTAAAGTAAAATACAAGGATTAATACAAGAAGGCAGGGAGTTACTATGTCAAAAATTTGCTGAATTATTTTTGGACTAGTAAAAGATTCTATAGTTTGGTTACAAGCAGTTTTTAAAGTGCAAAAATACCAAGGGGGATTTAGTCAGTATATCTTGGCTACTATATTAATAAACTGGCAGCAAAGTATAGTCGAAAACAATAAGGCAAAAATCTATATAAGAGCAACAGAAAGAAATAATCAGCTATTCAGAAAACACCCAGGAAATTAAATCATAAAGATTTTAAGGAATTATACTGGATAATAACAGTAATCTATATAAAAGTTTAAATGACATACACTTTTCAAATGAACACAATTTTTTACGTCTCCAACATGGTGAACTTAATACGTGATAAAAATCAGTGCATTTCTGACATTGCAATCACATATATTTTTAATGACTATTTACTTTTAACCATATTCTATTTCTTAATAAAAACCTCAATTCATTTCCTTCACTGAACTTATTCTAGTTACTGCAACTAATTTCATTCTTGATTCAAACTCAGATTTCTAGGCTTACTGATTTTCTTTAAAAAAAAAAAAAAGAACAGAAGGTACAACTGGCCTCATAATATTGAAGAGGATGTTTAAATTGTTTTTCTTTAGCCAAACTTACATAGTCATTCCTGTGAGGGCAGGAATGAGAATTCACAATGCAGGCCCAGACAAGAGCAAGACAGGGCAGGTGACCCTTTCTCCTTCCTCTGGGTAAAGACATACTGTGAATTTTCTCCCTGTAGAGTGGGCTGCTGGCAGCTATAACTTCTCTGATACACACAATCAAATTGTACATTTTTTGCCCCCATTTTCACCAGGAGGTAGCTATTCTAGAGAGAAATAATTCACTTGACTTTTTGCTCTCTGTACTTGCTTTCGCTTTTGATATTAATACTATTATTTTTGAGGAGTGTAATTTGTTTTGTGTTAGGAAATCCCTGGATATAAAATATTAATAAATGGAAAACAAAGGCCAATTTTTTTCATATAAGTAAAACTAAGTCAATTATATAGATACACATATAGAAATAGCAAACATAGATATAGCAAATATAGAGAAGATGATATAGATAAATTATAGCTACAGACATAGACATGGATATATACATGTAACTATTTCGATCATGAATTAAACTAAACAGCAGTTAAAATTAACTCCAGGGGTAATAATCATTTGATTAATTCAATTCTTTTATTCATTGTAAGTGAATAAATAAATACATAAAAATATAAGTAAATCAGTAAGATGGAATAGCACTGGAAAAGGTATAATCAAATGCCAATTTTTTGGTAGTCTGGAAATTTTCCTTCTAATTAATACTGTCTTATCCTTTCTAAATTAAAAAAAAAGTTCTAAAATTAATGCCTTGCTTTAATTATTTTTTATTATTACAATAAATTCATTTCTCTCCCCCAATGATTTTAACATCCCCAGTAGGAGAAGTATATGGCCATCTCCATTTCTTCTAAACAGAGAGCTTTCACAGTTAACACACAGCACATATACTTCATAAACTGTCAGCTGTCAAAAGCACCATTAATAAATAAGGATGAAAAAGAGGAGCTTGGCGTAGAACTCTTTTAGTAATAGAGTCTTAATCCCTGCCAATTATTCTATCTTAAGAGAAAGGAACTGCATTTAATACAAGTAATCAGAAAAATTTCCTCGAAGGCTCTACTGAGAGAAAATCTCATATTTCTATTCAAGGCTGATAAATATTTAATTTATATTTTGTATAATAGTATACTGTTTCTTTGGAAAGTTGGAAGAAACTCTTGTTCTATAATTCTGAACAACTGTGTTTTATAAATTTACTACTGACTGTTATGTTTTAAGCACAGTAACAAGATTATCTGTTGTCCAATACATTAAAACTTTTCGGTTTTAGTATGGTACTCCACAAATTATTTCTCTCTTCCCTACCAACTGTCAATTACTTATAAATGCAGTTAAAAATGCAATATTTGAGGAGTAATCTTATCATCAAATCTCAGAGTTGGAAAGAAACTTGAAGCTTCCTTTAGTAACTCAGAATAATGACAACATTGATTTGCACATTTCTTCTCCATTTGATATCCACTTCCTAATATAGGAATTGACTACATATAAATCTGAAACATTTTAATAATCCTGTTTTTTCCTTTCTTGTTCCCTCTCTCCATTTATCCCACCCTAATTTTTTCTATATCTATGATACATATGCTCAGAAGGACAGTACTGAGCCAGCAACATGGATTAAGAATTTGCTGTGGATAAAAAGTGGAATTCTCCAGTAATCTGCCCTACTCTGATTCTGGAATGGGAACTGATAATTAACTATCAAGCACCTGTAATTGTTGGCAGCATGATATTCTATTATCACAGGTGGCACCCTCAGCAAGTTGTAATTCATCTGGCTAGTTAAGTGATAAATGAAAGTGTCTGATGTGAACTCATGACTATCCCAAGATATAAAGTGGCCCAAATGGTCAAACACAGGTTAGATTTGTTAACCAAAATAGATACTAGGTCATTCTTATATTTCTACATGAGTAGAATATACGTGACTCAAGAAGAGAAACTGTATTTCGATTATATATCTTTTCTTTGCTAAAGTAGCACATTTGATCATTTTCATCTTGTATTGTTTCTCAAGAAGACTCACATCATAAAAACTAAAGTTTGCCAGTATTATTGATGTTTTGTATGTCTGCTGAGTACTATGGATCATTTCATTTACGCTTTCCAAAAAAGCCGTAACAGGTAGGTACTACAAATAAGAAACTGATGTTAAGTAACTTGCCCAATTTTACAGACCTAGTATGAAGCAGAGCCAGGATTGAAACCCAAGACATCTGCTTCCAATGTCTACATTTTTAAACATCATGCTACATTACCTGTAACAAATTAAAGAAAGATAGAGAAAGAGGGAGAGAAGGACAGAGAGAAAAGTGTGAAAGAGAAAGAAGATAAATCGATAGGGATTTAGAGTATAGGTTTTGGCCTGTAGTACCTAAAAAAGTAGGTGGAGAGAAGACACATTCATTGAAACAGTTAATTAAACAAAAAATACATGATTATGTTTTGAGATGACTTTGAGAATGACTTAGTACTTCCAGTGATTTTCTCATCAATGACATCATACATGTGAAATCATCAAGCTTGATACCTATGACATAAAATGTTTATAAGAGCTGTTAAATAAATTTGAATTTAGAAGATTCTAAGTTTAGTTTTATTATTAATGTAAACCCTCCAAAATAATATCACCTCCTTTTTTCCTTTACTTTTCTCATATCGTACCTTCTTACGAGAGTACTAAAACAAAGCTTTAACCTCTCAATGGGTGAAGTACATTGCAACTGCAAATGCCCCGGAATATTCCAGCCCATTTCCCTTGAGTATCTAAGGCAGGAATCTGCAAACATTTTCTTTAAAGGTCTAAACAGTAAACATTTTAAGATGTTTGGATCATAGAACTCTGTCTCTCCTCAACTCTGCTGTTGTAGCATAAAAGTCTGACATAAATAAGTGTGGCCGTGTTCCAATAAAACTTTACTTATAGACACTGAAACCTGAATTTCATCTACTTTTCATGTGTCATTAAATATCATTCTTCTTTTGATTTGCATTCATCCATTTAAAAATGTAAAAATATATTCGTAACTTGTAGGATGCACAAAATGTGATGGTAAGCTGGACTTGGCATTTACCCATAGTCTGCTAACCCTGATTTAAGAAACAGAATTCCCTAAGAACCGAGTTGTCCTGAGCCCACTGTGCGTAGATGCCGTGAGTCCAAGGAGGAAAAGGGCAACAGAAAGCTGCAGCAAAAGAAACAGAATGGAAGAGAAAGTGGCAACTAAGAAAGAAAGTAGCCTCAATACCTTGATAGGTCACGTTCAGAACTTACATTTTTGCATGTACAACAATCTCTTTCATCAATATGTTTGGAAGAGATTAGGCCCATTTGCACTACTAGAGACTCAAATATGTTGTGAGTTCTACCTAAAACTTGAAATTGGTTTTCTGAGAAATGCAATATGATGGGTTACCTTCTATACACAAAGGCTAGAATTACTGAAAGATAACAAAATCCAACTTTATGGAAATAGAATCAAAACTGTTACTATTTCCTACATAAGCACCAACAATTTTAAATTTTGGCTATACTTTTCGTGCCTTTTCAGGCTGCAGCCCTTCTGTTATGACAACACAATAATCATTTCAGACACCTTACAAGACATTTGAGAGCATTACAGCTTTCTGAGAGATAGCACGGTCTTTTTAACCAGATTTGCACCATTCTATTTGCATCAGACATTCATTCAACACAAACTTTTAGGTGGTTCTGTAGATAGCTGAGGGTATTCATTATTGATTATTAATGTTTTCACTTTCTGTGGACAACCCTTTTCAAATAAAAGTGTCTCCTAACACTGAACCCTAATATATTAAACACAGATGCCCATATTTTCATCCACATAGATAGGTCTGTGAAATGTAATTCTTGGAACAAAGAAGTTACCATGTGTGATGGTTATGTTCATGTGTCAACTTAGCCAGGTGATGGTGTCCAGGTGTCTGGTCAAGCAAGCATTGGCCTAACACTTACTGCAAGGACATCTGTGACTGGTTAAGCAACCAGAAGGCTGCAGTCAATTGACTGCAGCTGTGACTGATTATATCAATGAAGGGTGTGTCTCTGAATCTGAATAATTAGCTGGATATAATCCAGTCAGTTGAAGAATTTTAAGGGAGAAAGAGAAAGAATCTTCACTTCTTCTTTGGCTAGCCAGAGTCTCCTGAGGAGTTCCTCAAACACCTTCTTCAGAGTTGCCAGTTCGCCTCCTGTCCTATGGAATTCGGACTAGTACATCCTGCCTTATGGAATTTGGACTTGTGCATCCTGCCCTACAGAATTTGAACTTGTGCATCCCCACAGTTGCATGGGACACTTTTACAAAATCTTATATTTACAGATATCTCTTGTTGGTTCTGTTCCCCTAGAGAACCCTAATTAATACACTATGCTATTTGGTAATTTCATAATATCATACTTTTTTTGGCTAGAGTATGTCCACAGAAATCTGAGTCAGCCTCTCCAATGGATAGTCTAGAAACCCCCTGCAAGGAATCCAAATCAAGACTCCAACAAACTATAATAAGTAACTCAAATTATCCCCTTATTTTCCACAAGTGAGCATGGCTCTACTGTATCAATGGTCGTGAACATGCAGTTTCTCTATAACCTTAGGAACTGACTCGCTAACATGCGTTATTCTTGAAGCAGTGTTCTGTGTGGTTGCCACCTGCACCCCTGCTCCCCTAGGTGAAGTCTCTTCTTTCTATCTAAAACAATGTCACAGCTATGCCTAGGAAAGGTATCAGAAAAGGGTGCACACTTTCAGAAAAGATTGCAGCTTGCTCGGTTATTGTCTGCATTCACATATCTGTTTTACCTGATGTTTACTTGGTTTTCAAGAGAATTTCACTCCTCTCAAACATTCATACTGCCTCTGACAGAAGCTGAGTGATTGAGGGCAGGGAAGCAATTCCCTTGAAACACTTGTTGGGGAAACATGCTGAGTCGAACACCTGGTGAGTGTTCCTCATTTTGATGAGGAAAACGAACCACCTAGGGTGCAAAATTAAAGAGGCAATCATTTTCAAGGTTCTGCATGTATAACCCTGAGAGAGTGAGCCCTTCATCAAATGTTGTGCCCCAGGAACCTCACTGTTAAGAAAGCACAACTCTCAGGGCTGTCCAAGCACAGGGTCAACCCTTGCATGACCCAGAATGGGAACGGTTCCTTAAAATTTCACCCCAAGCATCTGCTTTCCTCACTCTAGTCCCAATCCTGCTGTCAAACTCATGAACATCCTTACACAACATTGGTCTAACTATTTTTCTGTTATGAACGATATACTACCTATATCTTTTATATGTTACATAGTTATATCACCAATGTTTAAAGGGTTCAAAGCCAGAGTCTACAACCACATTGCAAGGCATGTCTTAACATCCTGTAGGTATAAAATACATAGATGTTTAATAAATAAATTAATATGAGATACTTTCATGAGTGTTTTCTGACAAACATTATACTATACATGCATCCATATATATGAATATTGTTAAATATAAGATAAACACCCAATTTTGACATTTATATCAACCACTGAAAACCTATGCCATATTAAATGATCATATAGTAAGGAAGGAAGGAAATTCATATTTCAAATGTAAGTAGATAAATGTATTGAGATTATCACAAAAGATACAGAGGACAGGAAACAAAGCACAAATATACACACATACACATGAAAGTATGCACAGACACATATAAAAGTGAAACTGCACCTCAAATGGGTACATTAACTAATATTTTGATGTAATTCTTTTTTGAACATTAGTACATTGAAACAGCTAAGTACAGTTTATTCAGAAAAGTATCTGCTAATGGGCAAAAAATCCCTGGATTTCCAGAAAACTTCTGGCCACCAATGAGCAGATTTCCCTATACCCACTTCAATATTCAAGTTCCTCAGACCTTTTTAATTTTTGTTTCAGCCTCATGTCAGGGACCAACTCCTCTCAAATCCCCCAAATTTGTTATTATATGAATGAAGTTTTCAAATACTGGCACATGTTAAGAGTATATATTATAAATACACACCCACACATGAACATATATGAAAGAACAAAAAATTTATATATGCTCCTGGATGTTTCATTTTGGTTTCCTTTTTTTTAAATGACAAAGAATAAAATGCACTTGACTCAGCAAAGGACTGTAACATGAAGAAAAGGAAAATGATGATAGTAATTTAATATGGAAGAAGACATAGAGAACCAAAATACTTGAGAATTATAAATTATGCCCTTTAAAAACTTATAACAATATTCTGTTTAATAGACAAGCACTTAGTACATGTATCATGGATATTCTAAGAAAATGTTCCAATGAAGAAAAAAGTTAGATAAGGCAGACGGACACTAAAACAGAACAACAAAAAAACCCCACAATATTTATAAAATGTACACTTCTTTTATTCTATTCTATTAACAGTTTAATATTCTTAAATGGAAGAATAATTAAGTCTCCCTACAATTCAATTATCATCCACAAATTCATTTTCTATTTCATTAAAGACTTTCATAAAGGTCTGAAGCCTATTAGTCAAATAGACACATAGGGAATACAAGTGATGCACCAGAAGTGTCACATGTTGATAAATCTTAGAACTCTAAGAGTTAACAGGAGAGCAGAATTCCTTTGAGAGGATAAACAGGATAAAGCTTGGGAAGCTAGAGGTAATATTTCAACTGCAGAGTTTATTACACACAGTTTCATTGCTAAGCATAGTGTGTCCCATGCAACCACAGGAAATTACTATTGCCTGTTCTCAAATGTTGGGACTCATCATCTATTACTGATAATTCCTTAGAAGGATGAAGAAAATGACCTCTTCACAATACCTTTAATTTTTCATGTTGAATGTGATTTTTTTTTATTACTCTTCTAAGAAAACTATCAAGAGCTCAGTTATTAACATTACTGAATTATTATCGTTTCCAAAGTGGGAGATGATCCTTAGAATGTGTACTAGACACAGGAACTTACTGGGTGGGAGATGGCAGGAAGGTACAGGAAAGGCAGCTGCATTCCAAAGAGTACCACACAAACCACAAATATGAAGCAATCACCAGCCGTCTCCTTAGAAAACGGACACTCAGGTCTGATTACCTTTTCATTTTGGTTACTCACCATTTCAATAAGAGTTGGTGTGCAGAGTTCTTTCTTGCAGTTTATTAACATGTGTATTCACACAGGAGCATGATCATACAGTACCCAGGTATTGTTTTAACTTGGAAATACAGTGTGCCAGTTTGGGCAAAAAAAGCCATATTCTTTAATGCAATCTTGTGGGGGCAGGTTGATTAATCTTTTTGATTAGGGTGTGACCTCTTGATTGACTGTGTCCATGGAGATTTGACCCCACCCATTCAGGGTAGGTCTTGATTAGTTTGCTGGAGTCCTTTAACGGAAGCTCTCACAGAGAGCAGAGAAAGGAAAATGCCCCGGGATATGCTAAGCCAGGAGACCCAGACACTTGTTGACGATTTGAAATGCTAGCTGAGTTTGCTCCAGGAGAAGCTAAGAGAGGACAAAATGCCCCAAGAGCAGCTGAGAAAGACTTTTGGAGAGATGCTTGGAGTTGCAGACAGAAGGATGCTTGGAGATACTAAGATAAGGACACTGAGAGAAGAGCTGAAACACAACCGGAACAAGCAGATGCAAGCCACGTGCCTCCCCATCTGGTAGAGGCATTCTGGATGCCATTGGCTTTTCTTCAGTAAAGGTATCCTCTTGTTGATGCCTTAGTTTGGACACTTTTATGGCCTTAGGACTGTTAACTTTGTAACCAAATAAACACCCTTTATAAAAGCCAATCCATTTATGGTATTTTGTATACGGCAGCATTAGCAAATCAGAACATGCAGTGTGTGTGCAGAATCAACAGTGGGCAACAAAACTATGACTGGGATGGGACACTGTTAGAGTTTTGAGGTGATGAAGGTCTCTGAGCAGAAATCCCCACAGCAGCTCAAGTGCATTTTCTAAAAGACAAGTTTCTTCAAATAATTTCTTCTTTAAAGGTTCATGGCTGGATGAGTGAATTTATTGTAATCCACACTTCTTTTCACATATTTGTCAGAAAAAGATCACTTTACCTGTACTTTCCTTTCAGTTACCATAGCAATAGTAGTAAGCAGTAAGTAATTTATTCTATGCTGAACTGTTATTACAAAAAGGCAGACAGGAAAAGAAAAAAAAAAGACTATTTTTCTCACTTAAAAGTATGTTCTAGTCCTAAGCAACTCCCTTGGACTTCAGATATTTAAAGTTTTGCTATTCAGTACTTTTCTCTCCTCACCAACAAAATCCATCATCTAATAATTGGTCTAGTGCTTTCATTCACATCTCTATTTCCTTGGATTGGCTTGAATAAGTCAACATTAGATTGACTCCACGCTATACCAAGAGAACACCCTCACATCAGCACAAAACTGTGAAAGTGATTCACAATTCACCCTGAATTTTGTTACTGCAAATGTGTGAATGGTTTGTGTGTAACCAGGAAATCTGGAATACCATTCCCCACCTAACTAACCTAACCTCAGTCTGCTGAATATCAGTGGTATTATACGAAGCAAATGCTACATGAAGCAATGAATCTTTCTAGAAGTGTAAGATGATCCTATCCAGTCAAGTTGTAGGGATGGGGTAGCTACTTAGACAAAGGTCAGTTATAGCCATGCTATAAAAAGCATTATCTCATGAAATAAACACAACACATATTTTTTTATTATTATTACTGTCTTTTTATAGATGAGTAAATAAAGCTTAGAGAAACAAATTCTTTGCCCAAGATCATATCAGTTGGTATATGGTAGAACAAGTATTCTGACCCAAAAATGGTTTTCTTTCCAATATATAATTCCTTATCCACAGAGCCCTTGACAATGTTCTTATTGACTCTCTATCTCATAGTTTATCAGACCTTTCCAGGCTTTTCCAAGTCAAGGGACATACATAAAATAATACAGTGTACAGCCCTTGCCAGGAGAAATGAGAGAGGACTGCTTGATGCTTTACAGTATGGTTGTGGCTAGGCTGCCCATAGCCCTGGTGTCCAAAAGCTAATAGGTAATCCATATAAAAGTTTACACACTGGCTCAAAAGCACCAGACTAGATAAAATTAAGCACAAAGGACAGATAGTTCAATTAGGGAGCAGTGCTGAGAACCACCTTGTACATCTGACAAAATAAGTGAAGAAAATAGAGAACTGACTCAGAATGCAGAGGTACTTGAATAATTTCAGAAATTATTATAGGAAAGTGTTTTCCTCGGCAGGCCTGAGGCTTCAATTGCCAGGTAAAAGCAGGTGGTGATACTCAAATTTTAGTTCTACTTCAGGTATTTCCTGATGTTACTTAGTATCTTCGTAAGACATATCGCAGAGACATGGCAAAACCTAACCCAACATATCCGAATTCATGATTTCTCCCTCCAAAACTGGTTTGCCTATTTCAGGGAATGGCACTCCCATCTACCAGCCCACCTACACAAATCAGAAACTCAAGAGACCATTGGATATGTATCTCTTCTTCCACCTCCATAGCTAAGCCATCACCTTTTCTCTTGATTTTCCCTCCAGAATAGCTCTTGAAACCATCCGACTCTCCCTAAAAACAATTCCAGCAACTAGAATATGGGTGATGCAAACAATGTGTTGGTATAGCCCTAAGCTAAGGAATGCTTTAATATGTTTTTTATAAAATAAAAAAATACATATTGCAACATGTAAAAAGTACATGAAACTCAAATTTAAGCATCCATTAAAAAAGATTTATTGGAACATATCCACATTTTAAAATGTGTGTTTTGTCCATGGCTGCTTTCATACAACAATGGAGACTGTATGGCCCACAAATCCTAAATCCCAAATCCTAAATCCTAAAACCCATCTGGCCCTTTACAGAAAAAGTTTGCTAACCCCTGACCTAAATCAAACTATCAATATTTTGGCTGGAGGAATAGAGAGGGCACACAAGCAATGCTTCCAAACCTTCCAAGTTCATTCTTACTCTCTCTCCTTCAAGCAGCCCAGTCATCATTCAAATGCAAATCTTGCTTACTCTCACAACCTTGCAAGTTCTTCCCTTTGTTTTTTGGAATAAAGATCAAAAGGGCCTGCTGGGTCTGACACTCTGGTTGCAGATTTCCTTTGCAGCATTTTTAGTAACAATTTTCTGCTCTTGTTAACAGTGACTTTAAAAATACACCCTTAAAACTGTAAGCAAGCAGGAAATTGTAAATTATCCTTAAAATGTAACCTAAAGCAGCTTTTAAATATAATCTTAAAATGGGAAGTAGTCAGGGGTTGAAAACCTTTAGTCTCACAAAAGAGCAAGATGTAAAGTCTGCAACAATATGTAAATGTAAAGTCTGCACCCAGATTTGAATAAGCATTCATCTGTGGTCCCCAGACCTCCCAGATACAGATAAGTCTTTCCTCTATCACTCTTGTTGCATGTTAATTGTTCATTAAATGATTAACTCTCTTTGTCTCTGATGGGTATAAAAACCAATTGAAGAAACACTTCAGGGAGGCTGATTTGGGAAAGCTTCCGCCCCACCCCCCGCCCACCCACTAGTGTAAATAAACCCTCTTTTCCTCTTCAGCCTGGTCTGGGGTGACTTCTATTGGCCACGCTGAGTGACGAGTGACAAGTGACGAACCCAGATTTGAGAAGTGCCCCTCCTACAGTTTTGGCGCCCAACATGGGGCACAATGTCTGAATGACATGCTCCTCGGTAGATTCCTGGACCCTCAAGGTAAGACATTCATTGAGTCTCAGCTCTATGGCTGGCTGATGGAGACACTTTTCTCTGAGAGCTGGGCAAGACCAGGACCCCAACGGTGGCTGGCTGTGGAGGTAAACCATTTTGGTGAGTGAGTGTGGATGTCTTGTGTGCTTGTTTCTTTGGTTCTTGGTCTTTTCTTTTTGTGTATGGGTCCTGTTTGGTTTCTTTTCTAGTAACAAACTCCTGCCAGAGCTGTAAGCAGTAGACTGCACTTGGTTTGGGTGCTTAGTGGTCATGAAATTATACTAAAGCTGTTTTTGGAGGTGCAGCCCCAGGCATGGAGGAATAGCCACTGAGACTTGGTTTGGAAGGAAGCAGCCCCTGACATTAAGGGAGATCACTGAATTTGGTGCCTAGGTTTATTTATTTTAGTGCTCAATGGCACATAAATTTATGCCAAAGCTGTTTTGGGAGGGTGCAGCCCCAGGCACAGAGGAATAGCCATTGAGACTTGGTCACCTAGGACTTGGCTTTAATTCTTGGTCTTGTTTTTGCTTGTGGTTTGGTTAAGTTTTTGTTTTGTGTTTTGTTTTGTCCTGTTTTTTCTCAAGTTATCTAAAAAGTATTTTTTTTTTTAAATGGGAAAACTTAAGTGATAAATCAAAGGAAATTAAAAAAGAGAAATCTTTAAATTGCATTCCTAAGCACTGAAAGGAATTTGGGTAACAACATGAGTGAGAAATGTAAGGAAATTAAGAAGGATGAACCTTTAAATTGTATTCTTAAGCAGGGAAGCAATTTGGGTATGACCCATTGCGAAGAAAAGCATGAAAGGTTTATGAGAAGTAATTTGGCCTCAGTATGAATTAGAGGATGGCCACAAGTGGCCAAGCCATGATCAATACAGTATGGTATTTTGTAACTAAATTTATTTTGTAAGAGAATAAACAAATGGGAAAAAAATTCCATATGTGCAGTGTTTTGTGGCTATATCACAGAATAAAAAGCTGCAGAGAAAATGTTTGGGGCATGGTGTTTTACCCATCAGCCAAAACCCTGGCCTCTCTTTAAAAGCTCCAGAAGAAATAAAGGAGAGCCCTAGCTCCCAGTGTAAAAAGGCACTTGTTAAGAGTCCCAACCCCAGGTGGTTGAGGCTTTTGAACTCCAGGTGGAGAAATTAGTGGCTGAGATTTCTAGGCTTGTGACTCTCCTGCCCACCACCGCCCCTCCTGCTCAGAGTCTGCAGTTTTGCACTCCCATTTCTCTCCCCACCCCCTTTCCCTCCCCACCCAAGCCTACAACTTGGTCATTCCTCTTTCTCCAGCACCTTGTCAGAAAGCTGAGGACAAGCCCTTCATGCCTATGAATTCCCTGGAAATGGCCTTCTCACCTCATATCATGAGTGACATGAACTTCAGGCAGGGTGTCTCTACCTCTGGAGGGCAAAGGCAGTGTCCTCCAACAAGGGCCAGATGAAATACATACTATGTGTGAGCAGACTCCTTTCTCTACCTCAAATCTACACAACTGGAAGAGCTGGGTCCCCAGATATCAAGAGGATCCCAGGAGAATGAAAAACTTGTTTAACTTAATTTTTGTAATGCATAATCCTATTTGGGCTGATATACAAAGTTTGTTAAATGTGCTATAACCTCAGAAGAAAGGAGAATTGTAATTAAAAGGACTCATAATTATGCTGATTCTTTAAGCAATGATAAACAAAAAAATCCAGTACACGCCCCGGGAAAGCTGGCTATTCCACAAGTAGAACCCTATTGGGATTCAGGTAAACAAACTGGCAGAACAAAATTAGGTCACAATAAAGCATGCATAATTGTGGGACTAGGAAATGGAGTTCCTGCACAAAATAATGAGCAAAATTCAGGAGGCTGTCCAACAACCGAAAGAAAATCCATCAATGTTTTTAGAACAATTATTCGAAGCTTACCATAAATATACTAATATAAGCCCAGAGAACCCAATAAATCAACACAATGTGAATCAGCCTTTTATTTGTCAGAGTGCCCCTGACATTCATTGGAAATTACAGAAAGTTGAAGGTGGACTTAAGTTACCAATCTCAGCCCTGGTGGAAATTGAGTTTAAAGTGATGCAGCTCAAGGAAAGGACCGAAAGACAACTGTCAACCTATAAAGCTAACTGGAATGCTAATGTCTTAGGAGCAGTCCTGAGTAAAACTTTTTAGCACCGAAAGAAGTCTGTGAAAGGTAAGACTCCAAGGGCCCCAAGGAAACTGCTCTGGGCCCCCAGCAATGTGCATATTGCAGGGGGAGGGACATTAGAAATGGGAATGTCCCAGCTTGAGGCAAGGGGAAACAACGGACTCCAGCAATCCAGTGTCTGCAGCTGACAGGAGACTAGAACAGTGACCTTTAGTAATGGGGCCCAGGGACACTTTCCACCCATCAGGAAACCATCCCAATCACCCACAAAGAACCTTGGGTCTCATTCCAAGTGGGTAAGAACTGAGTAAATTTTCTGGTAGACATGAGACTTAATTGAACTGGAAAGGAATCAGTCCTTGTTATGGGAATGTCTGAAGTTGTTAATAACTTCTCACAGCATCAGCAATGCCAAATTGAAAAAGGTGAATTAATTTACAAATTTCTTTGCAAGTCCCACCCCGCCTCACCTGGTAAAATGAATTTATAAGTTCCAGCTCCAGGAGCAAGCCTACAGACTGCACTGAAAGATCCAGGCAAGCCACAACCTTCGTAATGAAGAAGAGCCATGAAATATCCTCAAGGTGAGTCAGAGATGTAAAAGAAGTCATGGTAAGATTGCGGACAAACATGATTCCAACACATTTAAACAATGCCCACTTAGGCAAAGAGAAGAAAGAGCATTTTTGCTACCAATTAAAAGATTTTAAAATAAGGACTAATGACACCAGGAACTCAATATTACAGATTTGTCCAGAATTTAAGAGTTATAAATCCAATGAAGAAAATATACATCCCACAGTACCTAATCCATATACTCTTATCAATATTTCTGATGTATATACTTAGTTTAACTTTGAAGGATGCTGTTTATTGCATCCCAATAACTAAAGACTCATAAAAACTCTTTGCATTTGAATGAGAAGAATTTGGCATAGGAATAAAACAGCAATGTAACTGGATTGTGTTACCACAAAGTTTGAAAAACCAAGTCTTATCCAGAAATCTTCAGGGAGTAAACTTCCACAAGAGATTTTTTTGCAGTCTAGACCTTTTGGCAAGTTTCCAAGCCAATGAATGAAAGGGAACTCTGGGATTCTTAGGTTTGGCAAGCTATTGTCAACTGTCAATACCAAATTTTGGATTGATAAGCCAAACCTTTATATCTGGCCATAAGGGGAAATAAATTAAAAATAATAATAATAATAAATAAATAAATAACCAAACCTTTAAAATGGACACTAGAATATATAACTGCCTTTCCAGCCTTGGACTCCCTGATCCCATGAAAGAATTTGACCTGTCTGTCCATGAAAAGCAGGGCATGACCTTCAAGGTACTTGTATAAGGCTTTTGGAAAAATATACGACCAGTGGTTTATCTGTCAAAACAGTTTGACACTGTAGTCTTAGGATGGCCCGCTTGTTAAGGACAGTGGCAACCCCTTGTGAACTCTTATGAATAGCAAAAAGGCTTACTTTGAGCTTCCCCACTTGTCCTTACTATATTGGAGAAAATGGGGGCGGTGCTCACAATGGAGAAGCTAAGTCGCTATCAGGCAGTGCTGCCAGACAATCTTGAGTGTCATCCTATAGAACACAAGATATTCAGTAGCAAACACTGTCTCTCCTGCTGGGAACATCAGCACAAAGGGTGGGGCTAATTGCCCTCGTTAAAGCCCTCCAGCTAAGCACAAGTCAGAGTCACAGGCCTGTACAGACTATCATATGCTTTTACTGATTTGCATGCTCACAAAACAATCTGAAAAGAGCATGGTCAATTAACTACAACCAGCAAAGTCATAAAGCATATAGATCTAATTTTTAAATTGTTAGATGTGTTAATGCATCCCAAGAAATTAGCCGTTCACTGCAAAGGACATCTCTCCATGGATAATAAAAGGCAAGATGGTGAAGAAAACTAACACACAGATTTACAATCAAGCCAAAAGTCCTTGGATTCTCCAAGTATTTGCTAGTGTTTTGGGACACTTATACTAGATAAAGACTTTTTCCTTGTTAGACTAAAAAGCACAAGTTATAAAATGATTACTTAAAAAAATTCCTAAATTTGGACTTCTGCTTTCTGTTCAAAGCAATAGACCAGATTTCATAGCAAAAATTGTTAAAGCTGTTTCAAGACTCTTCAGCATCAACTGGTGCCAAAATTCAGCTTACAAGCCATAGTCTACAGGAAAAACAGAATTCATGAATCAGACTTTAAAAGACAGCCTTGCCAAAATCTGCTTGAGAACTCATTTAAAATAAAATAAAGTTCTTCCTGTTGCCTTGCTGAGGATAAAAATAGCACCCCAACCCCAAAGCAGGTTAAGTTTGAGCCCTTTAAAATAACATTTAGAAGGCCATTTCTAAAGGTTAAATAGGCAGGTAACATACATCTCAGTTCAGAATTAACTACAATTCAATATGTAAAGTTCTTAAGTGCTACTTTAGCTGAGATTAATAATTATGCCTCTAAGCACCTTAAATTTCCTACAGGTGTACCCCCTTACACCACCACCAGCCTGGAGATCAAGTCTGGATCTGTACCTGAAAGAACCAGCATCCCCAGGTTTAACTAAATCCTAAATGGGCTAGGCCTGATTTAGTGTTACTTGTTACTCATTCTTTTCTTAAGTTGCAGAGAATAAAGCCCTGGAATTCACCACACCAGAGTCAAGCTGCAACTGTTCCAGGGTGGAGACACACCTGTTAGATGAAAAGCCGTGGTGACAGCAAATCCTGATAATCCAAAAGATCAGTGTACTTGTGAACCTCTGGATGGCCTAAAATATTTGTTTAAAAAAATCTTTCTAATCAAATTAGTTACAACTGGATTTGTATCCAGCTGCCTATCTCTAGTGTTTCTAGCTTGCCATGGTGGATATCCCCTTTATAAGGGACAGACAGAATAGTTCTCAAGTCATTAATAATTAAGACACAAAAAAATACAGTGTGTTAATAGTACCAAAAATATCACCAGAGATGATCTTGTCACTGGCTAGTGAATTTAACACAGCCAAACCATTGTCTTGTTTCATCTGTCAGTCTTACTAGTGAAATGGTGCTATGTTATTCCTATTACTTAAATTTAAAAAGGAAAGAAAAAATTACTGAAAGAATAAAAATTGAGCATGTTCAATTCTAGAGTAGAATAGTTTAAGCTTACCCAGGATATAGGAGGCTGAGCCAGAGGCTCCACTTTGTTAGGAACAGAAAAATCATTCCCTGCTACACATTCCTTCCTTAGTATGCAAAATGGGACAGTTACCCCCTAAAAGTTGTAAAAAAAACTCACTCTATTAGCTAGTGATTTGTATAGTACGAACTGGATTCTTAGACCTACAATATATTGGGTTGCTCCTAATGGGACCCAATGGATCTGCGGATCTAATCTGTGGCCCTGGCTCCCACCTGGATGGGTAGGATGATGCATTCTGGGGTTACCTTGGGCACAAGGAACAATTCACGGTCAGCTTCCTCATACAGCAGCTAATTTACCCCTGTTACAAGCTCATTGGACTCACTCTCTTTCCCACTGGTACAATCATGTAGCTGCAGTTTTTGTCCCATCTATGAAGAGTTAAAAATGTAATTGCCAATGTTATAGACCCTAAATAATAATTATCATAGTATAACTCCAGTAAATGCAAAAATAACTTTAATGTGCAAAGTAGTATTACAAAATAAAATGACCTTAAATATCCTTATCACCATCCAAGGAGGAACATGTGCCATAGGCAAAATAAAATGCTATACCTATATTCCTAATATATCTGGTAACATCTCTTATCTCCTAGAACACCTAAATGATCAAGTTACACCAATTGATAATTCTAATTTTTCTGATTTATTCAGTTGGCTACCTTCAGGAATAGGGACATGGCTACAAACTCTTCAAACTGTGCTTGTAATCACCCTGATTGCTATACCTATTCTTGTTCTAGTTCAATGCCTTTTGACTCTGTGTACTCGAATTATAACTCAAACATATAAGAAACCCTTTTCCTCTTCCAGAACTCTGACTAAGAATGATCCATTCTCCCCTGAAGGAAATTGACAATACCTACAAGTTATGAGTCACAAATTCCACCATATGACCTTTGATTACTTCACCCCAGTTTCAGCCAGAAGTAGCCAGAACGAACAACGGCCCAATTCCCAAGATTGGAAATGAACACTGTTTAAGGGGGAAATTGTAACAGCGACTTTTAAAATACAACCTTAAAACTGTAAGCAAGCCAGAAATTGTAAATTAACCTTAAAATGTAACCTAAAGCAGCTTTTAAATGCAATCTTAAAATGCGAAGTTGGCAAGGGGTGAAAACCTTTAGTCTCACAACAGAGCAGGATATAAAGTCTGCAACAATATGTAAATGTAAAGTCTGCACCCAGATTTGAATAAGCATTCACCTATGGCCCCCAGACCTCCCAGAAACAGATAAGCCTTTCATCTATCACTCTTATTGCTCTTAGTTGTTAATTAAATGATTAACTCTCTTTGTCTCTGATGGGTGTAAAAGCCAATTGAAAAAAATACTTTGCGGGGGGGGGGGGGGGGGGGGGGGGGGGGGGGGCCTGATTTGGGAAAGTTTCCCCCTGCCCTCCTGCCACCGTAAATAAACCCTCTTCTCCTGCTCAGCCTGGCTCATGTGACTTCTCTTGGCCACACTGAGCAATGAACCCAGATTTGGGAAGTGCCCCTTCTACACTCTAGGTTTCAACCACCAAGCCTGCTTTCAATTCCTTTGCTTGGGCTTCCCCATCTATTTGAACACTGTCTTCCTTTCCTCTATCAGTTGTTTTTTTGTTTGTTTGTTTGTGTTCATTTGTTTGTTTTTGCCTAATTTAATCCCATTTAGGGTTTGGTTTTAGCTCAAATGTCACTTCTTTAGGGAAATCTTACCTGATCCTCCAACCCCAAGTTATCAGGTGGGGCTACCATCATATGCACTGCATAATTCTTTATTGTACTTATTATAGTTTATTATATATTTGCGAGATTAGTTGATTCATGTTCTTCTTCATTAAGTAATAAACTCCACGAAGGCCGAGAATATGTCTTTTTAGCTCATTCCTCAGGACCAGACATTTCAGGAACTTGGTGAATACTTGTGAAGTGATTAATGAATGACCATTATTAATGAGATTTGGAAATCATGTTTATCCCTCTAACCATTAAAGTGGTCACTAGACCTCTTACACTTTGCTAATGATGTTTTCATGTGTAACTATTTTTTTTTTGATTAATAATCTTTCCAAATCTTTCCTTTAAGGTAGGTTGCCAGTTTAGCAAATAAATATACAGGAAGACCAGTTAATATTGAATTTCAGATGAAAAACAATTCTTAGTATATGTTCTGTGCAATAGTTTTTGTCCCAGTACAAAAACAAACAAATTTATCATCTGCCTGAAACTCAAAATTAACAGAGCATCATCTATTCAATCTGGCAACTCTGTTTTGAAGCAAAATGTAAATATGATATGGTTATTGAGGTTCTAACTAAGCATTGACATGAACAGATCATATAATTATCAAATGAGATACCTGGTAGAAACGAAAGGAGATAGTATTTTAAACTAATAATGCTCACCTATGGAATTGAAAAGATCATAACCTTAGAAATAAAATCACCAAGTTAAAAACAAGCCACCACCAAAAAACTAAACTAATAATAATAATAATAACAAAACAACAACAACAAAAACAAGACCAGTAAATATATAGATTAAAATATTTTAGCAACTAGCTCTTGTCGGAAATAAAGTGGTACCTGTAAGGGAATAAACGCTCACTCAGTTTTGGAGGAGAAAAGAATTTATTTACAATCTTGCAAGATAGGGTGCCCAGCCAAACACGTGGTAGGCTGGCACGCCAGAGGAAGAGAATGGCGATCTTTAAATCTCCTACTCCTAATTCTCAAGTCCCTCCCCTGTTTCCCCATTGACTGGGTAGTACACAGGTTACAGCCTATCTGAGAACACTAACTAATTCATCTTTTGAGATTTTAATTTGTACAGCCTATCCAAGAGAGCCAACTAGCTCATTATTGAGATTTTGAACTGATCAGCCTATACGAGACAGTTCACTTAGTTTAAAAAAATTTTTTTTTTTTTTGCTGCGAGTTCCCACCTCTGATTTTAACTCATATCTCTTTACATTCCAGTAACCATGGTTACTTTTCCACATAAGGAGCTGGCAGATTCTCTCTTTCTTCTCTTTACCACTGGGCTTGTTTAAACTGGTTTTGCCTCCATTTCCCTTATTCCATGCTGTCTCTATGTGAAAGCTAAACTTATCCCTTTCTTACACTCTGAAATCCTATGAAAAACTTTGGTTGTTTCTGGAAAAAAAATAAATAAATAAAGTGGTCAGTTTAAAGTGCTTAAAATAAAAGTGAGAGAAGTCTCAAAAGTTGAAAGTTGGGGAAGAAAATGGGGAAGGGCCCAGGTACGGCATTTACGATGGAAGAAAAGTCAAGAGGAGAGATATAAGAGGCTTTCTTGCATCAAAATCACATGCTTCCTGGAATATATTTTTTGTTTGAAATCAAGACTAATAGCGAACTGTTAAAGAAACTCTTAATTGACTTTCAGGCCCTAGGTTACAAAATGGCTCCCCACAAAGAAGCTGAGGTAATCAGACTTCAGGAATGGATAGTTTGTAGATTGAAACTTCCAGGAAATAGGACAAAAAAGAGGCCTAAACTATTTTAGACAAGTTCCTTCTGCCTCCATGTTCTAATAAGCCTCTACAACAGAACTCACCTGATAATCACCATTCCCCCAACTTTTTTTTCTTTTTAGTCTCCCTACCCCCTAAACATTTTGGAATACTTGCTTTTAGTTGGTGTTGCCCAATTCTCAAATTGTTATGCTGTTAAAGCTCTCTTTTTTCTGTTTGCAACAGCAATTCTTTTGACAGAACACAAGTCATTAACTTAAAAAAAAAATTTACCGAAAAAAAAAAAAAAAGACTCCTAGTGTTAGGCAGAACTCCCCACCCCCAACATAACCTCCCTGCTTGAACTCCACACCCTGAGCAAACCAATCCCTGACGTCAACTCATCTTACCCTAAGCAAACCAGTACACTTACATCAACTCCTTACTTCTCTATCTTGCCTGCCAACAATTATTTCCCCAACCCCCCTCCCAAAAAGCTATAAAATTGTACTCCCATCTTTGTTCGGGGCAGTCACCATTTTTTTTTTGCTTCAGCCATCCTGTGCATAAATAAAACTTTCTCCAATTGAATTTTGGTCTCTTCTCTTCCCGGTCAAAAGCCTAACACCCAGCATCCTCAATGATTTAAGGCCTTGTGCTAAACTAAACAGGCATTTATTGATAAAATACAGAAAACTGCCAATATCTGTTCAAATGCAAGTAACTATTTATAGCATTAAGTGAAAACACATTCTGACAACACTCATTTATATTAATTACCTAGAAGGATATGATTTTACCTACCCCCCCCATGCTCTATCTCCTACCCTTCAGCTCAAAAAAAGATCAGAATTTGTCATCAATAAATTTTTGTTTTATACAAAATAATTTTCCACAGGTGTCATGGTTATGCATAAGTAAAATAAATCTTTCCAAGGTTTTTACATTTTGTGGGGTTTAATTATATTCTAATTTCTAAAGTAATATTTTCATAACTAGAATAATTAAGTGCCCAAATACACTGTACCCTATGATGCCTAATGGAAGAGATGGTCAAACCATTGGGTGCTAGTGATTATTATCCTTACGTGTTCAACAGGAACCTGGGGGAGTTCACCCTCAGCAAGTCTTCAGCACAGCAGAGATTTAGGACTTCAATTTCTGCATTTATCACCTATGAACCTCACTGTCTTTTTGATTAAAGGATTGAATTAGGAAACATGCCCCTTCACCATCTGATTTATAAAATTCACATTTAAAATGTTTTCTTTTCATGAGTAGTCTATAAATGCTTTCTCTGCTTTATCTGCTGTGGTCAACTACTCAACCCATCACACACTCACACTCTTCCAGATAGCCATGCTCTTTAGCCTTGATTTTTGAAGGCATACTAGACACTGATAATTGCAGAGCCTATTTCTGCATAGCCTCTGCAGAGGCCTATTTTGAGGTCTCTAAATCAGCATAGGTGTATTTTGTTTTTTCAAAACAGATCCTTTCTGCCTGAAAGGACAGAGAGACAAATTCATCTGTTTTCGGCATTTTAGTTTTATGCTAGAAGGTTTTGAGATAATCTCTCTCCTTTGAATTTCACTTGATCGCACTCCAACCACAGTGTATAATAGTTCCCAGCTCTTTAAGCTGACATAGAAATGCATTTTCCATTATTGCTCACATCCCTGCCTGCCTAGGCAGATTTTCCCAGGTGTTTCGGCTTTTTCAGTTCAGTGAACGTGTCCCTGAGAAGCAAATAAAATCCAGTTGTTTTATGGTTTCTTTTGCATCTTTTTCCAAGAATATTTGATTCCTATTTAGATACTCCTGCATTGCTTTCTATTCAAGATAGGGCAAGAGTCAGGGTGAGAAAGAGTGCTAATCATTTCGCATGAGAAAAACAATTTTGTTTCCATTAAGGCTTTCAGACAGAACAGAGCAACTAAATAAAACAGAACACAAAACACACACAGTGACAGCTTTTCATACAAGGATTTTGTTTATCTTGCAGGTCAACTATAACAATTTATCTAACCAAAAGGTCATTAATGCAATAACTTGTTTGACTTGAATATTATAAGTTATTTTGAATAGGAACTTGAAGAAAGGAAATACAGTTTTAAGCCACTGATTTATTTACTGGGGCAATATTGTAAAAAATCTTTTTCTAAAGAGATTGTTACCTAGAAGCAAATTCTCAATGCACAATAATAAATGCCAATTATGTAAATGGTGCACTATTCATAAATAAAGCAGAGCATATATAGATGAATGTGGATATATATATAGTTATTTAGATATTTAACATCATTTTAACATTTTTAAGGCTGAATATTCGCCAAGTCCAAGAATAAAACCTGCAACTTATGAAGATTACTTATTTTGTTTTCCTGTGCACTCTTCAACACATCCAATGCTTCAATGGGAATAAAATTTGAAACAGGATCTTTCTTAGTTTTTCTAAGCCCAGATTTGGGTATCCACTGTTTCTCTTTTATGCTTGAGCCCAGTAGTTCAAGAGGGTTGTAGCAACCCGTGGCCTGAGCAAAACAGGCCTGCAGATCTTTGGTGCACAGCAGTCTGCATGACCTAGGCAGCTAAATGTTCAACCAATTGTCTTCTAAGCCAGTAAAGAAAAAAAAGGGTAAATTGACCTTCAAATGTAACTTTATGGGAAGCAGGCATGAAGTGAGAGGCTCTTAGTCTCACAAAAACAGCAAAATGTAATTCTTCAGGTGTTATTCTAGTCCTTCCGGCATCTATGCTCCCCCCACCCTTAGGAAGGCCTTTGTCTTAAACCCTTAGTGCGGGACACTGATTACGTGCTTCAACTTGGCGGGCCTGGGCTGGGGGACCGGATCCACCCCTGGGGAGGGTAGTGGGCACGGGCGACAGCGCCCTCTACAGCCCCCCAGGCCTGGGAAAGTGAGGCCGGAGGCAGGCCCCATTTCCTCACCCAAAATACCAATGTTAGGGGAGGCTTGCCGGAGGGAACCGCCTTTTCCCCACCCCCTTTATCTTGCCCGGACACTCCCCGTTGCCAGTGCAACGCCCATCACCACCGGTGCGCATACATTGTTGCCGGACACCGTTACGGGAGCAACTCTCGCCCCTTTTCAATCAACCTCCGCGCCCTCTCAGAACCAATCCAAGCCTTTAACCCTTACAGCTACCCCGCCCTCTAAACCGCCCCATATAAGCTTGTACTCTCCCCCAATAAAGCTCTCTCTTGGTTTTCTTCATCCTAAAAGAAACGTGTCCCGCCTGTTCCTTTCTCGCCGCCCTCCATACTTTGCACGCCTCCCGCCGGGGACCTGGCCAAGTCCCCCGCCTCACCCTCGCCTCCGGGAAAGAGCCCCCGCCGCCGGTACCCTCGGAGCAATCCTGAGAGCCTAAGATTTAGCAACCGGCCGCCACCCTCCCCCAGACGAGTCAACTGCGACCGCACCTTAGAAAAGGCTTTCTGTCCTTTTTGCACTGCTCGGTCAACTTCCTTAGGAACATGATGCCTGTCCGGCCTGAGAGAGCCGTCATGAACGCTCCACGACTTCTCACCCTGTAAGTAAACTCTGAATAAAGGTTCATGTATCAGAAAATGCTTGTTGTATTCTTTAGCCTCTGGACTGGCATGCCCCTCATGGGCTGCGACAAGGCGGAAACCAGGTATTTTATACCCATCCCTAGTGATTTTTCAAAGCTTTAATTCTCTGGGTATTTTCTTTTCAAATGGAAAGGCTGTTTATACCCTGAACCTCTTCTTTATTTTTTTCTCAAAGCTAGTTTTAATTTCCCTACCTCATCTTCTAATACTCCATTTTATTAAGGGCTAGTATCAGGTTCCCCCAAGTTCCCTCTCCCAAGAAGAAAATTCTATTTGGTGAAAGGAACATGTTGGTTAAGGATTGGGGCTTTGGAGGAAGTCAGAATGTATGGATTAAAACCTTGGTTCTATCACTTGATTGCTGTGTAACAGTGGATAAGATTCTAAACCCATTTAGTTTCATTTTCTACATCTCTGAAAGGGATCCATGCAGCAATTGTGAGGATTAAATTTAAGGCATTTGCAAAGTACTTGGCACACAGTAAATTTTCAATAAGTCCAATTTATTGCATTATTATTGTAATTTAAGAGAAATCACAATTATATTTCTCGCATTCCCTTCTTAAAGCACACACTAAACTCTTTTTTCCCCTACTTTAAGCAATATTTATCATGACCCTAATCTGACTCTTCAGCTTGTTTTTAAATCCTCACCAAAGCAAATACCCACTTTATTTTTAGTAATGAAAAATCTCAAACATTCAGAAAATTAAATAACAGATTCCCATACTCCAATAATCCAGATTTAGCAAATATTAAATATTATGTCATGTGCTTTATAGCTTTATATTTTTTAAGAGCTCAAATATAACAGAAACAAAGCCCCAACTCTCACATTTCACTCCAAATTAACCATTCCCTTCAGGTTGTGTGGTATTGTCCCTTGATATTTAAAATACTAATTGGTATCTTCCCCAAAATATTTAATATTGTTTTTCTTAAAATTTTTCATAAATTGTAAACTGTGATATGTCTTTTCAATTTGCTTTCTTCACTCAGCATTATATTTTTTCATTTTTTTCCATATTGCTATCTGTAGCTGTAGTTCATTTATGTTAAATGCTGTAAAGTATTCCTCTGTATGGTAATTTCAAGGGCTTATTTATGCATTTTTTTCTCTAGCAATATCTACTAAATCAGAACAGACATCCTTAGATACATATCTGAGAGAAACTCTATTATCTATTTGCAAGGGTAAATATATAAGAATAATCATGGCAACATTGTAAGAGCATTATTTTAAATCTTAAAAAAAAGTCAAGCCTTGCAAAAAAAAAAAAAAAAATTGCAACTTTTAACATAGAACTTTCCATGCCATGATACAGATCTAGCTCATTCTTTTAATGACTGTTTAATGACTGCATAATATTTCCTTGTACCAGTGAACCAAAATTTTATTTCCCTTTTAATGCAAAACAATCTATGCCCACACACATGAAGGTATTACTATACAGTGTATTCCTAGACATGGAATTGCTGAATAAAACAATGAGGATAAGCATCTTTTTATATGAATATTGGACATTTGTATTTCTTTAGTAAATTGTGTTTTATGTTTTTGCCTATTTTTCTTTTGGGTTGTTGTCTTTTTCTCAGAGATTGATGGGCACTCATTATATGGTACATATATCAATACTTTGTTAAATATGCTATTAATATTTCTCCCTACCTGGCACTAATTTTTCAACTTGGATTGTGGTATCTTACATCTTATACAATTGTTAAAATTTTTATATTGCAAATCTTTGCTTTAGCTTCATTGTTTCTTGTTTTGCTTAAGAAGTTATTCCTCGGGAGAACCTAAGATGGCGGCTAGGTGAGACAGGGCGAAAAAACACCTCCGTGAAAAATACTAGATAAAAGCCAGAAAGTGACCCAGAACACCAGTTCCAGCAATTCACCAGCTGGACAAGTTCTGCTAAATCCACAGGATCTGTGCATTTGGTGAAACCAGGAGTCTGCATTCTGAAATGAGTGAGTGAGCTGGCTGAAAGTCCAGCAGCCACACTGCGGTATGGAAAAACCGTGGGCTGGTGTTGGGAGACAGACTAGTTCTTTAAAAAAAAAAAAAAAAAAAACCTGGGAGCAGCTGTAGATACGGCAGTGAGAACCGCGCAGTGAAGCGCAGCAGGAGCGGGCTGCGCCAATGCCTCAGTGTCTGGCATGGAGGATAGCCAATCCCACACCCGCTGCTGATTGTCTTGGGGCCAGGAGGGCAGAGGGACCCAAAAGGAGAAAGAAACTGCGCCCCTTGCAGCCATCTCCCTGGTGGGCTAGGGACGCTCCTGCCCAGGGCCGGAGCCATAGCTCAGAGCCATGCTAAGGGTCCCCAGTGTGATGGGGGTGTTTCCCACAGCATCACGCACACGCCACAATATCGGCCGTGGACAGTGGCCTTTAGTGCACCCACAGCTAATTCTCCTGGAGCTGGGAAGGCAGAGCTGTGCAAAAAGGGGGAAATTAACACATCCCATTCAACCATCTTTATAGCAGGCTGGGAACACCCCTGCAGGGCCCAGCAGCCCAGGGCTTCCCTGAAGGGGCGGCACACACTTGTGATGTGGCACAGCCTTCCTTCAGCAGAGTCCTGGAAGAGCACAACTGAGAAAGGGGATCCGCTCAGAAATCCCAGGGACCCTACACCAATACCAAGGACTTGTGGGTCAGTGGCAGAGACAATCTGTGGCAAGACTGAAATGAAGGCTTAGACTCTTGCAACAGCATTAAATCTCTGGGAACACTTGGGAGGTTTGATTATTAAAGCTGCCCTGCCTCCCTAACCACCCAGACACACACCCCACATTTAGGGCAGACAGCACCAACAACACACCCAAACTTAGTGCACCAATTGAACCCAACATGAATCAGATCCCCACACACCACAAAGACAAAGTTGGGGAGAACTGACTTGAGGGGAATAGGTGATTCGCGGACACCATCTGCTGATTAGTTAGAGAAAGTGTATGCCACCAAGCTGTAGATCTGATAAATTAGAGACTGGTATTTTTTATATCCTGAAAGAACCCTATCAAGTAAAGCAAATGCCAAGAGGCCAAAAACAACAGAAAATTTTAAAGCATATGATAAAACCAGACAATAATGGAGGACCCAAACCCAAACACCCAAATCACAAGATCAGAAGAGACACAGAACTTGGAGCAATTATTCAAAGAACTAAAGACAAACAACAAAAACATGGGACAGGATATAAAGGACATGAAGAAGAGCATGGCACAGGATATAAAGGACATAAAGAAGACCATAGAAGAGCATAAAGAAGAAATTGCAAGAGTAAATTAAAAAATAGATTTTATGGAAATAAAAGAAACTGTTGGCCAAATTAAAAAGACTCTGGATACTCATAATACAAGATTAGAGGCAGCTGAACAACGACTCAGCATCCTCGAGGACCACAGAACAGAAAATGAAAGAACAAAAGAAAGAATGGAGGAAAAAAATAGAAAAAATTGAAATGGATCTCAGGGATACGATAGATAAAATAAAACGTCCAAATTTAAGACTCATTGGTGTCCTAGAAGGGGAAGAGAAGGGTAAAGGTCTAAAAAGAGTATTCAAAGAAATTGTTGGGGAAAAAGTCCCAAACCTTCTCCACAATATAAATACACAAAGCATAAATGCCCAGTGAACTCCAAATAGAATAAATCCAAATAAACCCACTCCAAGACATATTCTGATCAGACTGTCAAATACTGAAAAGAAGGAGCAAGTTCTGAAAGCAGCAAGAGAAAAGCAATTCACCACATACAAAGGAAACAACATAAGACTAAGCAGTGACTACTCAGCAGCCACCATGGTGGTGAGAAGGCAGTGGCATGACATACTTAAAATTCTGAGAGAGAAAAATTTCCAACCAAGAATACTTTATCCAGCAAAAGTCTCCTTCAAATTTGAGGGAGAGCTTAAATTTTTCACAGACAAACAAATGCTGAGAGATTTTGCCAATAAAAGACCTGCACTACTTCAGATACCAGGGAGCCCTACCGACAGAGAAACAAAGGAGAGAGAGATATAGAGAAATTTAACAGGCATATATAGAACATTACATCCAAAATCACCAGGAAACACATTCTTCTCTAGTGATCACAAATCTTTCTTTAGAATAGACCATATATACTGGGGCATAAAACAAGCCTCAATAAATTAAAAAAAAAAAAAAAAAATTGAATGTATTCAAAGCACATTCTCTCACCGCAATGGAACACAAATAGAAGTCAATAACTATCAGAGACTTAGAAAATTCACAAACACCTGGAGGGTAAAAATGAGGGGGAGATGAAAACATTCCCGGATAATCAAAAGCTGAGGGACTTCATCACCAGTAGATTAGTCCTTTAAGAAATGCTAAAGGGAATTGAGCAGGCTGAAAGGAAGGGACACTAAACAATTGACTGAAACCACATGAAGAAATAAAGATTTCCAGTAAAGATCACATGGTACATATAAATACCAATACTATTGTATTTTTGATTTGTAACTCCACTATTTACTTCCTACAGGATCTAAAATACATAAACTGTAATGATAACCAAAAAAAAGAAGCTATTCCTCATCCTAAGAATATATTAAATAGTTTTATAGTTTTATGAAAGTTCTTTTAGTGCTTTCATTGTTTTGTACATTTAACTTTCTACGTTATCAGAAATTATTTTTTTCTTAAATGGATAATTCTCTTCCTTCCCATGTCTAAATTACCAGAACTCCCAGCATCGTGGGATGGAGAACATCTTCTTGACCAAAAGGGGGACGTGAAAGGAAATGAAATGAGCTTCAGTGGCAGAGAGATTCCAAAAGGAGCCGAGAGGTCACTCTGGTGGGCACTTTTATGCACGGTATAGACAACCCTTTTTAGGTTCTAATGAATTGAAGTAGCTAGCAGTAAATACCTGAAACTATCAAACTACAACCAAGAACCCATGAATCTTGAAGACGATTGTATAAAAATGTAGCTTATGGGGGGTGACAATGTGATTGGGAAAGCCATATTGACCACACTGTCCTTTGTCTAGTTTATAGGTGGATAAGTAGAAAAAAAAAAAAAAAAAGCACCAGTGTTCTTTTTTACTTTAATTGCTCTTTTTCGCTTTAATTTATATTCTTGTTATTTTTGTGTGTGTGTGGTAATGAAAATGTTCAAAAATTAATTTGGGGGATGTACGCACAACTATATAATGGTACTGTGAATAACTGAATGTACGCTTTGTATGACTGTATGGTATGTGAATATATCTCAATAAAAATGAATTAAAAAAAAAAAAATCGGGACTTTGGCTTCCCAAAAGTATCTTGGTCTCACTCACAAAAGAAAATCTTCTTTGTTTTTCTACAGAAGATTTTTACATGGCTTGCAGAATGCAGACTACAAAAATTAAAGAAAACTTAGTGGAGAAATGCCTCAAGGCAAAGGAAAATTAACATAGGGAAAAAAGATGAAACCTGCAGTGAGGCGAGTACAAAATGCTGTCATATTGTATGCCATTCATAGAGATGTGCCCTACATGGCTCTGTGTTTTCTGGTCCCCAGTGTCAATGGGAAAACAGTCATTTTCATTATTCTCAGTGTCCATGAGACCAACAACACTTTGCTTGGGAGAAAGAAGACTATTTCTGGTAATGACTCGAGATCTATTCCTCCTGGGTTTTCTCACAAGATGTCCATGGGGCAATGCAGAGAACAACATCCTCAACAAAATTCTTACAGTAAATAAAGTAATAAGTTTCTCAGGGCTGTTTCTTCTAATGATCCTCAATGTGGCCCAAGGGCACAATACCAAATACAATTCAGTATAATCAATTCAGGGCATGGAGCTGCAGAGAAGAGAAGGAACAGGAGGTAAGCAGTGCAATTCATTTACACATTTTGTCTATACTTCTGGTTTAATCTAAGAAGGGATTTCAGCATGTTGAGCAATATTTCCAATGTATGTTCTTAGCCTTGCTAAGAGTTATTGAACTGAAAAAGCAAGTACACAAACGAAAACAAAGTTTCCACGGTAAATTTCCCTGTACTTGAAAGAGCTAAATTTTGCGTCATGTTGAAGAATTTGATGACAAATACTCTCCCTCTTTGAACTTTTTTGTTCCAGCACTGCCAATCCCTTTTTTATTTTTCCCACAGTATCATCACACAGGTGTGCATTTATCACCACAGTCAGCACTTGAACATATTGATTACTATGGGGAAAAAAAAAAAGGTTTCTTTTAAAAGATAATAAAAAGAAAAATGAAATATCATACAGTAGGGTCAAACAACACCACCACTACCAAGAATCCCATATCCCTCCCTTATATCCCCCTCTCATACACATTTAGCTTTGGTATATTGCCTTTGTTACTTTTAATGGACGCATATTACAATGTTACTGTTGACCATAGACTCCAGTTTGCTTTGATTATATTTTTTCCCCAATACGATCCCCTTTCCAATACTTTGCATGGTTGGCATTCATTTGTTCTCCCACATGCAAGAATAGTTTTATATTTGGACATTTAGTCACAATCATTGACCACTCTAGTTTTTGCTAAGTTAAACAGTCCCAGTCTTCATCTTCTATCTTTACCTCAGGTGTCATTCATGCCCCTAGCCCACCTCTTTAAGCTTTACTCATGGACATCTTTGTTCAGTGTACTTACAATATTGTGCTACCATCACACAGTATTATGCTATCTATTTCTGGATCTATACAGTCAATCCCGCTGAACATTCTGTAGTCCTTCAGCATCAAATGTCCGATTTCTACCCTCTTTTTATCTCCTGGTAGCCTGTGTTACCAGTTTTTAACTCTCAAAGTTTGCTCATTAATGTTAGTTCATATTAGTGAGACCATACAGTCTTTGTCCTTTTGTTTCTGGCTAACTTCGCTCAACATTATGTCCTCAAGGTTCATCCACATTATTATATGTTCTGTGTCTTTGTTCTGTCTTACTGCTGCATAATATTCCATCATGTGTATGTACCACAGTTTGTTTATCCACTCGTCCATTGATGGACATTTGGGCTGTTTCCATCTCTTGCTATTGTGAATAATGCCACTATAAACATCAGTTTACAAATGTCCGTTTGTGTCTTAACTTTCAGTTCCTCTGAGTAGATTCCTAGTAATGGAATAGCTCAGTCATATGGCATATCTATACTTAGCTTCCTGAGGAACTGCCACACTGTCTTCCAGAGTGGTTGCACCATTGTACATTCACACCAACAGTGAATAAGTGCAGCACTGCCAATCTTGATTCAAATAAAATGGATGGACTTGAACAGAAGTGCTCCTTGATCTTTCTGGTCTTTTATCTCTCCAGAAATATGCTCTGTTCTCACCATACTTCAGCTAACACCAGGACCTATGACAAAGCCACCTTTTCAGAAGTAGTCACTGTTCAGATCTTTCATGCAATTAAGTGGAACCCCAAAGGTTTGTGTGGCCACTTCTGCCCTCAATTCAGAACTGAATCATCTGGCTCAAGCAGCAGTTAGCCATAAGGATTTCTTATAGGAGAGACCACAAAGTTGCAATATGAACTTGAGCAGAGAGTTCATAAAGGGGGTTTTAAGAAGTCTCAGTTTTCTAAATAAAAATTAACGTGAATAATTTTGCAAAGAAATCTGAGCCAGTAAGAAAGTTTTGTGGAGACCCAGGGCCCGGGCTCCCACTCTCCTCCATGGTGAATGTGAGTTATTGCATGCAGCCAGCCACCTATTTGACCAGGACAGCCATTAAAGATCATCAAACCTCCCCTGTGGGTTGGGGCAAGGAAGAATGTCCAAATGGTATTGCAAACGAAGCATTAAAACTGCCCTCCTCCTGATCACTGTTGATAACAAATCTTCACACCCTATGGAATGTCTTTGTCCTAACCCTTATAAACCACCTCCTGGAACTCCCCCTCCCCCCACCCTGCTCTTTATGGAGCACTAAGTCCCATTTTCTACGGCTGGCTACCTCCATGGAATCACCTCCTGTATATAAGTCCTAATTAAACTCATGTCTAACTCCATGCCTGGTGTGTTCTTCAGTCTTGGGGCTGAGCTGTGTTGGAACAAATGTGTTCCTTCATTATAGTATCCAAAGGAGCAACTGTGAAAAGAATTCTGTTGGTAACCTGTATAAATATAGCCAATAAATGATCCAGAAGATTAATAGATCTATTGAGACAAAACTCTAACTATGTTGTCTACAAGGATTTTGCGATGGACCATGTGAAATTGGTAGTTTAAATCCAGAATTACTATGTGTCCCACATTTACCTGACCTCCCAGTCTATCCAACTGTCACAGAAAACAATAATTTCCCACATCCAATGTCTATAGTGAATTAACAGAAGATTGATCCATCAAAAAGACTTCAGTTCCTCTGATGATTTCCTGATTGCTTCATCAGAGCTACTGAGGTTCAACCTACACAAAATAAAGTGGTAGTAAAAATCAAGGATTTGCCTTCAAAAAAAAGGCAAGATCTTTGAACTTTTCAAGGAATATTAAATCTCTAACAAACTTTTTTCTATTAAAGAAAAGCTATTTTCTAATTTCTTCATTACTTACTGAATGAATGAAGAAAGCAGGTTGTGATCTTAAATTTCTACCATTAGGATTTCATGGACTTTAGACTGTGGGGGAAAAAAAAAAAAACCACTGTTTCCTATAATTGATATTTCTCCTTCTGAGGATGTGGCTGAGCATAGACACATGATGACAGACATCCCACTTGAGAATATTGTTCACAAAACAGAACAGCAGACAAATTATAAAGTGCCCTTGTCATTGCCCCTGGATTCAAGAAGTTTGAAAATTCATCTGTAGTCATGTCTAGCCATGTGTTCAAATTTGGGACTGCCAGTGATATCCTTTTCAGACAACAAAAGAAAAGGATAAAAAAGCCCAGATCTTTCATAATGTAATGTTTTGGCCTGAGTTTAAAACAAGCTCTTCTAAAGGCTTAAAATGCTAGTGTGAAATGCTGATGCAGGCAACTCTTTCTCCTGGATATTATGCTGTGCTCTCTCCACTTACAGTGTTGACATAACATGTCCTTCCTGATTCACTGTTAACAACTTTAGGCTGATTAGAAAACCTGGTTAATTATTGGAGTGATTCTCCATTTTACTTGCAGATAAATACAACCTTCCAGATGCCTAATATATTTCATCCCCCTTGGTACTTCAACATAGATGACTCTGCCACTTTATTGAAGGAAAATATCCATGATGACTAAAATGAGGCACCTTAATAGCCTCATCCCCCATTCTTGCTAGTCCCAGTTCCTGGATGTGCTGGTTTGAGGCTATATGTACTCAAGAAAACACATATTCTTAAATCTAATCCATTCCTGTGGGTGTGAACCCATTTTAAGTAGGATATTTTGATGAGGCCACAAACTTAAGGTGTGACCCACGTCATTCAGAATGGAACTTAATCTTCTTACTGGAGTCCATTATAAACGGAATGAATAGAGAGAAAGAAAGCCATGGGAGCAAGAAGCCAAAATCAATGAAACCCAAGTGAAAGGCCAACCAGTGCTACCATGTGCCTTGCCATGTGGCAGAGGAGCCAAGGATTGCCAGCAGCTGGTCTGTGGGAAGAAAGCATCACCCTGATGATGCCTGGATTTGGACATTCTAACAGCATCAAATTGTAAGCTTGTAAGACAATAAACTCCCATTGTTTAAAGCCGATCCATTTCATGGTATATGCTTTGAGCAGCCCAAGAAACTAAAACACTGGGCCTGGGGATAACTTTTCTTCTTCTCATCATTATCCCTTCACCTGACATCATCATTCAATTCATGCCCACTCCATAAAAGTTATAGCATCCATCACCTACACATCTTCAACTTCTGTGGTAAGTGATTTTAAAGAGAAATTTTTAGCTCTAATACTACAATCCAGGTATTCTTAATCACAATGCCAGTATATTTTGATATGTTTATGTTGCTCTTTTGTTCTTTAAAATTAATTATTTATTCAAGATCTGCCTAAGGTACAATGGAAATGTGAAGTTGTTTGTCACAATATACCTCCCTAAGATTTATCTTCCAAGATGAAATAAAAAAGGCAAGTGAGGGATAAAACAAACAAATAAGAGGACGGAGGTTTTCTTGCTAGAAATAAATTATTTTCCCTGAGTGCCTTTTTGTTAGCTATTAATCACCAATTTAAAATGGAGACACCACCAAAACATGATTTACTGAGAAATATATAAATGTATACATGCAAGCATTAAAAACAATTTGTGACAAACTGCCTGGTAAATCAGAAACCCAGCAGAATGCCAGCAACTGTATGTAAAGTTCTCATCCTGGCAGTCTTAAAAATCTGGTTTACTTGATTTTTACTTGATTTCTTGAAGACAGAATTGTCTACTTGGGTCTTTTGTTTCTAGTTCCTTGCAGCTGTTTCTCCACACGCCCTCTTGTGCATAGCCTTAGCCACAAACTCTTTTCCCACCCCATCTTGACAAAATTCAATTTTCCAAAATGATGGCTATTAATCCACCAGAGCAATTCTTCCCTGTGAGAACCATCCTTGATCAACAATAGCTGAACTTCCATTGACCATCCTGCTAAAGCCCTGTGAAAAAGGCCATCCTCTTTTTTTCTCAAACTCAAGATCCTTCTTCAGAATATTTTCTTGTCCAGCCTAACAAGTAGAGGCTGATGCTAAAGGAACCCTGGTTCATTTTCTTCCACATATGAAATGTTAAGAACATATCTATGCTCAGTGGAAGTAGGCGAAGGTGCAGAAGAGACTTGCCTTCGATTAACCAGGTTAGGAAGATTGAGGCATAAAATCACAATCACGATATTTTATTTGTGATTAGAATGAAACTGTTAAATGCACCAGAATATGTGTGCCAGAGGGTTCAGCATGTTTCTTCTTGCCAAAGTAAACGTTACAGAAGCCAAATCATAATCAGAATGTCAGTTTATTAATTTACAATAAGAAATAGCTAACATTGGTTCCAAATTGCAGAGATTACCATATTGTCAGGGATTTTTCCCTTGTAGGCAAGCAGAGCTACATGGAAAATCAACTAATAATCATAAGATTGTTTGGTGATCATGGAATCAGAAAACAAAATGAGTTGGTGAGATGAATCAAGCATTCATTGGCATCAGCTAAGAGAGTTTGAAGCATCTAGGGACACATGAGGTCCTGAACTATTCTCATAGTTCACTGCCTAGGGCTCCTGCCCCTTTTCTTTTGAATATCCTTTTGCAGTGTCTTTACGACTGCCTTTACTTATATATATATTTTTTCTTTAGAAATGTTAAAGCATTTAATCAGTAGTGGTCCCTTTGGTTTAAAAGCAATTCTAGTTCTTTAAGGTACATTCATTATATGTTGATTTCATAGTGTAGCCCTCAGAAGGGAATCTTATTTCTTTATTTTCAGGTTCTTGGGGGACACGGTGCTGTAGCTCCCAAGAACAGGCAACACTATATTTTTAGTAACTATTGCAGTGGAAAGAAAACCAGGTTAGGAGTCAAGAGAGTTGAGATTTGGTTTAATCTCAAACACTTAACTAGTTTTATGGCCTTGGGCAAGATATAATTGCCTTCATTTGGAAAATAAAAAAGTCATACCTGCTCTATCTACCTCAGAGGGTACCAGCAAGCTCCAAAGTATACCAAATATGGAAGTATTTGCATTTATTTATCCCTTTATTCTCCCTGTTAAACATTTATTGAACATTTCTGACACTCCAGGCTCTGTTCTAGGCACCAAGATAGTGGGAAAAATGCAGACAAAAAGACCTGTCTACATGGAGTTTATAGTCTAAGGTGATGATAGTTAAGGATAAGAAGAAAAACTATAGCTGGAAAGGGGATTAGGAAACATCGAGTGGGGATGGGAGATTGCAATTTAGAGTGGGGTGACAAGGGAAAGACTTCCTGAGACGATGCTTTTTGAGGGAAAACTTGAAGAAAGTGAGATTGCTGGCCAAATGGATATCTGCTAGAAAAGCTATTGAGGCAGAGCCAATAGTTAGTGCAAGCCTCTGGGGCAAATATATCATCTTCAGGAAAAAGCAAGGAAGTGAATTTGGCCTTGGCAAGGCAAAGACCATTGGGAGTAAGGTCAGGGAGGTAGTAGCATTGACGCTGATGGGAGAATAAATGGGGGCAAGACAGAGTTAAGCAGATGTGTTACAAGGATTTCTGTCATAATTTAGGTGAGAGATAGTGGTTGCTTGACCTAGGATGGTAGCAAAGGAGGTGGATAGAACCTGGATATATTCTGAAACTGAGAGGTTTTCACTATGGATTGGATCAGATTTTGAGAGAGAAAAATTTACAAGATCCATCAAAGATTTTGGAGCCTATTAAGTGGGAAATTGAAGGTGGAGCAGGTTTTAAGAAAAGACATAGAAATATTAGGAGCTCAGTTTGGGGCATATTAATTTTGAGATTACTAGTAGACATTCAGTGGAGATGTTGAGTACTTAGTTTTGCAAGTTCAGGCTTCAGATATGAATTCGTTGATTACCATCATATTGAGAGTTATTAACGCCATGAGAATTGATGAGATCACCTGGAAAGTAAGTTTAGATAGAAAATGAGGAGGTCCAAGTACCATGAGTTGGGATGCTCCAAAGTATAGTTTGGGGCAAGATGATGGAAGTAGCACATGCATCAGAGAAGGAGTGGTCCGACAGGTAAGAGAAAAACAAGGTGGGTTTGGTGTACTGTAAACCTCATGAAGAAAGTGTGTTAAGGATAGAGGAATGAACATCTGTATAAAATGCATAACACAGTTCTAATATGATGAATACTTAGGCATGACCACAAGATATAGTAATGTGGAAGTCATCAAAGTTCATGATAAGGACAGTTTCGGTAGAATGATGGGGTATAAAGGCTGGATTTTAGAGTGTGTTCAAAAAAAATTGCAGAGAAAATGCAAATATGGGTAAGAATAAGAGATAAGGGGAGAAATAAGGCAGAAAAAAATTTTTTAATGAGAGAAAATAAACATTATAGTTTTCGCTGTTAGGATAATCTAGATAAAGGGAAAGAAAGAAGAACAATTGCTATAACAATGTTTTCAAGGACACGGAAGGCCAAATTATATGTGATTATTTATTAATTTATAATCAGAAGTAACTCAAGTTCTGAAATATGAGATATTCACGTTGCTTTTTTTGTTTGTTTGTGTTGGCCTCTGTTTTTCTTAATAGGCCACAGGATAAGTCAAAGATGAATCTTAAGGTTGTTTGGTGAACATGGATTTAGAACAATCTTTGGCCTCAGTTTTCTTTCCAAATCTATAACTCCTCCTATTGCTGATGATTCAACCCAAATATTACTTCCCTGAGATGAATCACTCAAATTATATCAACTAATCTTCTAACCAACCAACAATCCAGGTTCAGTGGAATTCTAAAGATTTCCATGGAAGATTCCCTTCTCTTAGTTATTCAAACGGTAATCTAGGTACTGCTGTGAAGGGATTTTGCAGATATAATTAAGGTTATTTATCATCGATTGATCTTAAAATCTGGAGATTATCCTCCAGGATAATTCATTATACAGATGGGACCAATCTAATCACATGGATCCTTAAAACCAGAGAATATTCTCTGCCTGCAGACAGAAAAGACAAAGCGGGCGACGGGGAAGGGATCCAAGAGATTCTAAAGGACTCTAACAGATTCAAGAAGGACTTGACCCATTGTTGGTGGCCTTGAAGATGGAGGAAGGGGGCACAAGCCAAGGAATTGAGGCCCCTTCTGGAAGCTGAAAATAATCCTCCAATAGCTAGCAAGGAAATGGGAATCTACAACAAACCAAATGACTTAAGAAGCAGATTCATCCCTATAGTCTCCAGAAAGAAATGCAGTGTGCTGACACCTTAACTTTGGCTTGTGAAACCCAGAACAGAGAGCCAGGTGAGTGTCGACTTCTGATCTACATAATTGTTAAACAATAAATAGATGTTGTTTTAAGCCACTGAATTTGTGGTAATTTTTTATGTAACAATAGAAAAATAATAAAAACTCTGTTTTTCCAAATGCTGCTCTCTGACACTAAATTATAGCTGAAATCATAAGAGTGGAATGACAGGCAAGGAAATTAGGCACAGGAAGTGTGTTACTATGCCATTCCATTATCAGTACAATTGGAGAAATAATTATAATCATATTTATAATGCTAGCATTCATGCAGGTAAAATGTATACTTAATTTAATTTAAACTTGCATTTGTTGTAAAGGGAATTATACTCTGAACTACAAACAATTAAAATATATTGAATAATACAGCCTAGATACTCAAATGCAAGCTAAAATGTAAAGATCATTATCTGTTTAGCCTTATAAACTATTCCTAAATTATACAGCCAAATGTGTGTAATGTTTGGCTGAAAGCAAGCTGAGACCTGTGGTTTTATCTTAGTGACACAGAATATGATATGCTTGGTACTAAAAATTAGCACAATAATAATGAGGCACATTAATATAAGACAAAGAACCAATAATATGTGCAATTTCACAATGTACCATTTTAGCCACTATAGAACAGCATAATTAACATTGAACCTACATTAACAGGCAAATTGTTTTAATATAACAGACCAAATTGACTGTTAATTAGTTGAAAAGATTATTACAGTGATGAAGAGTATACAGAAAATAATCACTATCAATTATTTGGTCAATGTCTTGATAATGTATATATTGTAGGTATATATTTTCACCTTTTGATTTACAGAGCTATTTAATATAATTATTCTATTAAATAAAGCTAAGTTAAGTACATGATCAGAGAAAAACATTATCTGGGTATATACTCTAGAAACCAAATATGGATATTGAGGTTCAAAGATAAGTTTTTCAGTTACTGGTTGAAAACCACAAATTAACTGGGGGATTATTTTTTCTGGCATCAATTCAGCAAGTGCAATATCAAAATTATTTGTTTAATATTAAAGCTACTGTGTCTCCCCATGGCAGCCAGTCTCCAAGATGGCTGCCAACTATGTTAACTGCCTGGTAGAACCACACTGAACAGAGAGCTGACATGTGTGACCAATAGGATAATGTGGAAGTGAGAGTGTGTGTCTTCTAAGGCTAAGTCATAAATGACACAGATGTTTCTACCTTGCTGTTGGATCACTTTGAGATAAGTCAGACGCCATATTGTGAAGAAGCAAAAGCAACCCTGTGGAGAGGCCCATGTGTGAAGAACTGGGACCTCCTGCCAGCAACCAACATCAACTTGCCAGCCATGTGAATGAATCACATCGGACACCTTAGACCCCAGTCTAACCAGTTTAGATGACGACAGCTCTCACTGCCATCTTGACTAAAACTTCTGCAGAGATCCTAAGCCAGAACTCCAAATTCCTGAAACCGCAAGAGATAATAGATGTTTATTGTTATTTTAAGACTTTACACATTTCTGCTTTGGGTTAATTTGTTATGCAGCAGTGGATAACAAACATATTTCCTCTCAAAAATAGATGACCACAATACTCTTACTGCTAGTGTATGGGGAAAGAATAATACCAACAAAAACCAGTAGGTCAGATGTGGAGAAATAATTTTAAATAAGGTTTTTTTAATAAGGTTTTAAAATGGATATTTCATTAAATGTATACCAAATTAGTGAGAATCCTATAATGGACTCCCAAGTACCTATCACCCATCTTTAACAACCATTCAATTTCTTGTTGTTCTAACTCTTCCCATCTTAATTTTTGATCTTGTTTCTTTTATTCCCTGCACCTGACATTCTTTTCCTTGAATATTTTGAAACAAGGCTCATATTGTATGTATATTAATAAAGGATATTTTTATGTATTATGGAAACTGCTGCATTTGCCTGGATCTTTCTTGTCATTTCTGTTTTAGGTCAAACATCACCTTCTCAAGGAGAATGCTCTGACTATCCAAGGAGGGTCACTACATCCTCTCCTGCTATATGCAGTTCTTTATATATTCTTCTTTGCTTTCCCAGCTCTTGATAATGTCTTTACTTAATTGATTATTGCCTCCTCCCCCTAGAAAATCAGCTGGAAAACAAAAGGAATTTTAATCTTGTTTACCACTCTATGCCAACCATATAACAAAGACCTTGGGATATAGTAAGTGTTCAATAAAAATAAAACTAAGTTAAAAGCATTTCATTCCCTTCATTTTTATTCAACATATTGATTTTCAGGCTTTTGGATAATACTCTCTTATTCAGCCATGTGTTTGCTTTGTACTTGCCATGCCCTTTGCCTGGTGTTTGTACCCCTTTGTTCTTCAACTGTCAAACTCACACTCATGATCCGATGTTAACTCCAAATGAAAAGTCATCCCTAATTTACAAAGCACTGTGAGCACACCTTCATTTCTATTTCATTAGCAAATTGGTTAAGCACTTAACATATTGATATGAAACTGTCTTTCTTGCCTACTAGGTTTAGAAAAGAGCAGAACATTGTCAGGTTATTCTTCATATCATCTGCCCCTTAGTCTATACTCTCTCTGCATATGGTTGAGCACCTCATCAATGTTCAACTAAATAAATAAATAGATTCATGAATGATAAACAGAATCAGTGTCCAATCTGTTCTATGTTTTTTTTTTTATGATGAAAGAAGAGATTAGCACCAGAACTTAAGAACATCATTACATCTGAAACAAACTGTGTAACATACTAGACTTAATATGAGCAAATGATGAAGATTAAGACAATTCTTATGCATGAGAGTACAGGTAACTGAAGCCTACAGACAAACACCTCCTATAGCTTCAGGTGAAGAGAGAAAATTCAGTCCTGTCTTTTGCTTACAGAACCCTATCTGTGTCCATAGTACTTTAAGGCAACCGCTGTATTAGGAACACAGCTATGGGTCTTGTGAAACATATAATGATTTATGCGAACATGGTCCCCAACATAAAGACACTTACAAGGAGGGACACAATGACTACAACCAAAAAGAACAATATGTGGGGTGTATGTGTAGCAATGATTCAATAAAATTAGGTCAAATAGAGAGTCAGAGAGGAAAAGCGATCATGAGCATGACACCATTAGCCCAGCAAATGGAGAGTTTCTAGCATCCATGTTCCCAAGGAGCCTCCTGTGGCCCCTCAAGGTGCAGCAAAGAGTGTAGCACTCGGGTGCAATAATACAGAAAACATGTTCAAGCAGACACATATGTTTATGTTCATACATGTAACTGTATAGTTACAAGGGAAGAATTCTCTTTACAACAATTATAGACTCCTTACTGCTTTCTTTAAATCAACCCTTGAAATTCCAACCAGAGCAGACAATCTGTTTTTGTTTTACAGTGACCTCACACTGCGCTTTCAGTCCAGGTGTTGAGAGAACAGAGCTGACACATTCTATGCTTTCGAGACATTAATGATGCCCAGAGCTTTCATTTTCTTTTACACACTGACAATGGAAAACATGGTCTCCTTATGTACAACATAAAACCTAATAAAGTATCCAGCTGTTCTTTCCCTGGTGAATCCTGCTGCTTCTATCTGAGGTAAAGTAATGTCAAATTTTCATGAAAAGGGTTAGAAAACACACTGCATAATTGTACTATACTGGAATATCCATGGTACTTTTGCTTTTTTCTTTTTGCTTGTCTTTATATATCAAATGCCCACATGGAAGCTTTATTTCCCAGTGGCCTAAACCCAGAAGATAATGCATATTCTCAATATCCAGCAATTTCTGCTCTCTCTTGCAATACTACAAGAATATGTTTTCTTTGTTCCCTCTCTCTCTCTCTCTCTTTGGCTGTCCCAAACTGCAAATGTAGTGGTTTCTGATAAATAAAAGATGAAAACAACTAGCAATATGTTGTGATGGTTTGAAGCTGTATATTCCCCAGAAAAGTATGCCTTAAAATTCAGCCATTCCTGTGGGTGTGGACCCATTATAAGTAGGACCTTTGGGTGAAAAGAATCTTAAATTAAGATGAGATCCATCTCATTCAGAGTGGGTCTTAATTCTTGTACTATAGTCCTTATAAGAGAATGAAACTCAGGCAAAGAGAGAGAGAGTGTCACAGAAGCGAGAAGCTGAAAACAACGTATCCTGGAAAAGAGGGCGGGAACAGCAGACATAGCCACGTGCCTTGCCATCTGACGGGAAGTCCAGGATCGCTGGCAGTCTTCAGGAAGAAAGTATCATCCTGACGATGCTTTGATTTGGACATTTTCACGACTTCAAAACTGTAAGCTTGTAAGCTAATAAATTTCCATAGTTAAAGCCAATGCATGTTATTGTATCTGCTTTCAGCAGCATAGAAAACTAGAACATATATTTGTAAGTATTTTAAGATTTTCTTAATCAGAATCACAATGTGAAAAACTGCAAAATCTATTTCACGAAAGACCTAGTACCACGCTTATTCGTCATTATTTTAGGTGCTAAACTAATAAATTCAATTATCAATATTAGACTTTTCCAACACCATCATATGTATCTCAGAAGAGCCGATATCTATAGAACAGCAGTATTACCTTGGGTGAAAAAGAGCCCTGAGAACCGTTTGAAAGTTGGAGGAAATTACTTTTCATTATATGATGTGCTGCTGCTTCACCAGCCACAAAATGCCAATTCCCCAGTTCCCAGCCAGCCACTGGGCTTTGAATGTCTGTGGCCAAACCCAAAGAGTTACTGGCAATAAAAATAAATTGGATTTAGTGGGTTTAATGGTTTAGGGCTTAAAAGAGAAAAGAATAGAACTAGGGAGAAGGTTGTTTCAGGAAAATGTGAATCTGCAAGTCAAGATTGCTCTTCCATTGGTCTGATATGGCCATTTCAGGTATGCTAGGCTACCTTGAGATTGAAGAAAACAACAGATATGTAGTAATTTCACCTCTAGTCTCATCAGTATCTCCAAAGTAGGAGGCTTTGGGAATTCACTCGCTGCATGCTGAGATTCAAGCAATGGGATCAGCACACTTTTTCTATAAAGGCCAGACAGTAAATATTTCAGATTTTGTGGGCCATATGGTTGTAGTGCGAAAGCAGCCTTAGACCATATTTAAAGTAATGAGTCTGGCTGTGCCCCAACAAAACCCTGTTTTTAAACACCGAACTTTTAATTTCATATAATTTTCACATTACAAAATATTATTCTCTTATTATTTTTGCAACTGTTAAAAAATGTGACAAGTATTCTTAGCTCATGGGTTACGTGATAATGGGTACTAGGCTGGATTTTTCCCAGACTACAGTTTGCCAACCCCAGCTCTGGGGTGGCAATACCTTAGAATCTAAAGTTGAATTTCTTTTTTAGTCTATATATCTTTGAGCCCATGAAAACTGTTAGCTACCATTTGCATATCAAATTGCCATATGGAATTCTCTCTTAAAGCTGGATAACTTGTAGCACGATTAGCAACTATTCTGGTAAGAACTGGAACTTTCTGGGCAAGACCTGACAGACCTGGTTTCAAAGCAAAAGCAAGCCAACAAAAAGTACTTGAATGCATTCAAACATATGGTTCCCATGAACAAGAAAACCTGAGCTGGGTCTTCTTGTTAGTTCTTGTCCTGTGAATGTATTTCTGAAAATAGTGATTTGTCTTTTTATGGCTGACATTTACCTAATCTTGCCAGAGAACTCAACAGCACAAACTGGCAATTAATAATGGTTAAAAAAAACAACAACCATGGACTCCTAAGAGTATCAAGGAATCATAATCACTTACCTAATTGAGAAAGAAAGGGCCACATTGATTGGAATCAATCAGCGAAGTTTTCAAGTCCATGTTGGAAGAAATGAAAGAGAAAAAAACAAAATAGTTCATTAAGATATTTTTTTCAGAAAAGATACTTTTACATAGTCGTATTACTAATTTTACTGCCGATAAACCACCACTGTTTGGAAAACCTGCTGGGGGCATTCTTGTATTGTTCTCGTTACTGCTCATTATGGAGAAATGGTTTTAGAAATATCTGATAAAAACCTGTGCAGCACTTGTATTATAGCTAATATGAATTGAGCAATCCTACCACTTATGATAGCAAGCAACATAGGACATTTTTGAAAATGACTTGAATGAAATCTTTATCTGAATATCAGCCAGCAAAGGACCGGAGTGGAAATTATACAATGAGAAGGAAATTGAACAATCCAAATGTTTACGGAAAGCTTGCAACTTGGGGCATCTCATTTGCCATCAAATAAAGCTGTTATTCATGAAGTGCAGTAACAATAAAAGGTAGCTGTCTGCTTTAAAATTTTTGCCAATAGGGCAAATTCAGGCAAATAAGCAATTTTAAAATAACTGCATTGAAGTGGAAAGGGGGGGGGAACCTATGAAATGTTTGCATCTTGTTTGCTTTCTTCTCCAACTCATTCTTTAATATATATTATGATGCCTAAGGCCAGCAATTATGCATGGCTCATCATCCCCAATAAATATATATTTTATTTCCAGAAAAGGCCATGATGATAATGTCTTCCCTCTTTTAGACCAAAAAACAACTTTTTAAAAAGCTACCCAAAGATACAAGAGAGTGTCTTTTCTTTCACTTCAATGAATTACCTTTAATGTTGCATTCTGAGGAGTTCTGATATTGTCCATAGATGTAACCTTTTTTCTAAAATTTAGCTTTAGACTCGGAATTAAATAATCGTACTTCTTTGTTTTACCCAAACATATTACTACTGCTCATAGCTGTTTATTGGAAATCTGAAAGTTCAGTGGGATGCTTCAAGGACAATGGGATTAAGCTTCGATATTTACAAGTTTAAGTAAGATTTTATTAAGACTTCTTTCAGTATATCAACACAGTTCCAAAGGTATATTTTTAGAAGGCTGAAACTTTGTACTAAAAATATATTTCCACATGCAAAATGCCAAGCACACTACACTTTTCTCTAATATCTGAGCATTTCCAAATCTTTTCTGTTGAGATTATCTGGATAACCAAAATATATGGACTCATGCAAAACATTTGTTTGCTCATTTAATCACAGTCAACATTTACCAAGCTAACTATGGATATGTTCTAACTCTATCTAATCCTAGATGTTTCTACTCCAACAATATGGACAATACCCAGTGTTTGAAAAAAAAAAAAAGTGGGATTACAAATAAACAAGGTGTTAATTTTTACTCATGTACCAAAAAATAAAGCAAAAGGTGTCTCAGTGTCCCCACCTCCTCCCAAGGAAAAAATATATTTAAAATATATTTTAAAATATTTAAATATTTAAATATTTAAATATTTAAAATATATTTTAAAATACATTTTAAAATATATTTAAAATGTCAGAGTAAGTAACCAAAGGGAAAAGAGTTTAAATACAATGCTCCTTGTTAGAAATCAGCTAGGGTGTTCTTTCTACCAGGCTAATCCTCTAATGTGGAAAATTAAACAAGCATTTTGGGATGATACCAGGGAACTCACCTCTAGAGCTGTTCTATTATTAGCTATGCAATTCCAAGACATATCAGTTCTTTCAACACATTAGCTTTATTATACTAGGTTCACTTATCAATGAAATATGGAATCAAACAATTATTTAAAACAATTTACTCAATAAACTGTTCAGACAAAAATGGCATTGCTTGGCTAGTATCAAGTATCAAAACCCAGTAATTTTTGTGACCTATAACTAAATATATAAGCGTTTTAAAAAATATTGAATATTTATGATATCAGACTACTTATTCTTCAAAGTATATACCAAATCAATAGTTTGATTCAATAGTTGCAATCAGTGGTCCCCTGAAGATTTTTGCCTGCTTTTTTTCTCTTTTCATTTTACAAACTACAAAAAAATTATTTAAAGAAGATCACTGCAACAATAACTCATTGCTTTGTATCAACCATGTTCATGTGTGTTTCGCTTTCTGCATTTTATCTCTGGAGACATTTGTCTAATAACCAGGAACTTAGTCCTCAAGATGTTCATGTGCTTCTTTTGTGAACACTGTCTAGTGAGGTCATAATGATCCTGTCTGAGGGCTCATGAACAATTCCAGAGCAAACAGATGTGAGGGTCTGACCAAACCAAGCAAGGATAGGTGCTATCTGAAAAACAAAGCACAGTTTCCTAAAAAAAATCCTAAATAAGGAGAAATAGAAAAAACAACAACAACAAAAAAAAATACAACGTGCAAACTGAGGGAAACTAGTTCTTCCAAATAGTTTTTTTTTCCCCTCAATCTCCCTGACCAAAATAAAAGATGAGCTCTAGCTTGTAATGAAGCATTTAAAACAGGTCTGTGGTCCCCCTCCTCTGGTACCTTTTTTCTGAAATTTACCTTTAGACTTGGAATTAAATAACATACTTTCTTTGTTTTACCCAAACATATTACTACAGCCCCAGTTGTTTATTGGAAATCTGAAAGTTCAGAGGGATGCTTCAGGACACTGGGATTAAACTTCGATATTTACATGTTTATGACTTAGTACAACAAATTTGATTAAATTATTTTGTAGAGCTAAGTTTCTGGCAAGGAAACCTGACTGAAACTTGACGAATAAAATGATTTGGGATAAACACACCTTTTACTGATTTTACATACATTTTGAAGTCTCTACCATTTCTATTAGAAAGTAAAACAAAGATTTTTTGTTTGTTTGTTTATTGCAATGTGTTCCAAAAGAAATGAATTTGGCAATAAGATTAGTGAATGTTTATGTGATCCCCCAAACAATTTGCTTTACAATGTTCCTATTACTGTTTTATGTGGACCTAAAACTCTAGCCTAGTTTAGCAGGGTAAGCATTTTGCAAGTTATTCATTAAGTTTACATGAATAAATAATATAGGAAATAATTCATATGTAATTCCATCTCTAAATAAGATGCTTCATTTTTGTTATTTTTTTAAGTACTATGAACTCAATACAAATTCAGGTAACAATATACTGCAATATAAAAATAAATTTTGAGGGCTCAAACTCACAAACTTTTGAACATGAGCAGTCTTATAAAAAGAAAAATCTCTAACTTCCTTTTTGGTCATAACCATGAACAAAATTGGCTGCCTTATCCTAGCTTAATATTCTTGGGGCTAATCATGGGGAAAGAGATGTTTTTCTTAGAGCAGGTTTCCCTTCCAAAGAAAAGAGTCATGTACCTTCTGATCATCGTGCCTGGCCCTACGGATGGAAAAGGCAATCTGCTCACATTTGTGAGAAAGGAAATAAAAAGACATTTTAAGGCTCCCCAATTTATTATTATTTTGATATTGCCTGCCTTTTAAACAGATGTTGTGGTTATATATATATATATATATATATATACACACACACACACACATTATAACATTTCTCATTCAATATAGATAGAAGTGAAATTGCCAGTTTATATGGTAATTCTATACTTAACGATTTAGGATCTTACAAACAGTTTGCCACAGTTGTTGCACCATTTTACATTCCCAAAAACACTGCACAAGGATTCCTATTTCTCTGCATCCTCAGCAACACTTGTTATTTTCCATTTTTAAGTAATAGCCATTTCAGTTGGTGTGAAGTAGTATTACATTTGGTTTTCATTTTCATTTCCCTAATGACTAACGATGTTGAGCATCTCTTCATGTGCTTGTTTGCAATGTGTATATCTTTTTTGGAAAAAATGTCTATTCAAGTTCTTGGCTCATTTTTAAATTGGGTTGCTTGTCCTCTTGTTGAGTTATAGATCCCAATTTTTTTCTGTTACAGTGCTTCTTTAAAAATATTAGTTGGCATTCTAATGGCTAGAAATTGCTGATGTTCATTCAGAAAGTGAACAACTGATTTCTTCCTGTTGTAAAATGAATGCTTTACATATCTGTCCCATAAAAACTCATAATGAACCTCTATCCCTTGGGGACCATCTTGCCTCTTTTCCCTTACTCCAGAACTTGTATTTCAAAGTATTTGTTGGACACAGTTATCAAGACTTCATGGAAACAAGCCAAACTTAAAAAAAAAAAAAAAAAAAGACTTCTTATGTATATTTTTCCCTCACAAAGTTTTTCCCCCTCCTTTATTTTTGACCCTGGTAAAAAAAAAATCTCACCAACCCATTCAGTATCACAAACGAGAAATCACACATCTATTCACTATCTCTTTTTGCAAGCAGTACACCTTCACAGCCTACCTATGTTGTGTCAGACACTGGTGCCATACCCTACATTCAGGGAGGGAAAGCAGAAATCTTTCCCTCCCTTCACTATTCAAGGGTATGGCAGAAGTTCTCCTCTTCTCCTGGCCACTGCTTTCTTATGAAAGGCTCTAATCTGTTTCTTCATGGAACACTGCAAAGTGTCCTAACTGTTCAATGTGCCAATAGTATCCCCTACACAGGCACTAGAAAAATCATCCTTCTATTCAAAACAGAAGAAAAAAATTAAAGAAGAAAGGAGAGGAAGAGGAGAAAGAGGAATTGGGGGCAGAAAGGAAATAAAAGGAAGGCAGAGGGCAAAAAGGTAGAACAAAAGAGGGAAGTTGGAAAGACGGAGAGTGGAGAGATACAGAGAAGACAACTTGGCAAACAAGCTCCTGTTGTCCTCCTGTTGCTCATGGCTTAAAATCCAGTCTTGTCTCACCTCCAACAATGCCAAACTCAGTATGCCTTGTTGCTGACAGACTGGCTCTCTATTTTCTTACACAGCTCACTGGGACCCCTCAAACTCTGCATTTGTTCAAGTAGGACCCTCTGCTTACCCTCTTCATTTTCTGTACCAGACACTTTACTGCTTATTCATTCATCCATCTCAAATGCCACCACCATGAGGCCATTCTTCACTTTCCCAGGCAGTCCTTGAACCTCCATGCTTTATAGTCTATCCTACTCCTACTAGGCTGAAACAAGAATTTCTCACAGTACCTGGCATACACATCCCTTATCACAATTTCCACAATTTTAGTTTACGAGGCTATTTTTCCATCAAACTATGAAGGCACCATTGACTGAATATTAGTTACTACTTACCATGTTGCCTTGTCTACCTTTGGTGTATGTCTGTCCCCTATTAAACTGTCAGCTCTTTAAAGGCAAGATGGCCTTCAGTTAGGCTCAGTTATCACTGAATACATGATGATGAATTATTTTCTTTGTTTCTTTCTTCTTCTCAGTAATAATTCTAAATCAGAGTATGATCTGGAACTTGGTATGCCTTATGTCTAACAATTAGTAAACGGGAGCTGCTGTTTAGGATCATTTGTAGACCCAAGTAGAAGGTAGGTCAGTTATGAGTGGGTTTGAAGTGTATAGTAAAGAAGCCAGTCCAGGCAAATGAACAAAAATGAATCTAGGCAAATGAATATCCCAGTATAAAACTAAATACCCCATGTTTGTTTTGTAATTAAGTTAAGGAGTGTATGTATATATATATATATATATATATATATATATGCATGTATTTGTGTGTGTACACATAAACATAAAAGGATAGACTTTTTGTCTCTTTACAACTTTTTCAGTTTTATAGTAGGATTAGCTATCTGCCTTATTCAAAGGCTTAAACTAAATCAATACCAATATTGTGTACTTAAACGGTGAAGAAAACACTATATTGTCACTTTGAGTTTAACTCCTTTTTGTGTGACCAGTAGCTTTGTGAAGGTTCTGCTTTCTTGTCTACTGTCATAGACTTGAAAACGTCAAATGTAATGAAAGGGATAATCTTACAAAATAGATATATGGCTTGCTCATGCTATCCGACAGGGAATTCTCTACTGGACTGTGTAGAGTTTCAGAACTACAAGTATACCTGGGTTATGGGGCCTAATAATTACCACCTTAGCTGAAGGTTTGTATCTCACTGGGGCATAGACCATTAAAATACAATTTCTGAAAAATAGCTTGTATCAATATTTTCTGCCAAGCTTAAAAGTATCTGCTACTCCTCCGAGCATTACCGAGGAGCTATTGCCCCTTCTTTGTCCAAGAAGCCTATTATATTGTAAAAAAAAAATTCCAGAGTTTTAGAAGTCCCTGTGTATGTTAGGAAATGAGGAGGAAAAGGTGGGAGAGAAGTATAAATGTGATATATGAATGAATGAAAGAATGAATGAAAGCAGTGAATGCTTCATCGTGTCCTGGTCCAGACCAAATTAAAAAAATAAATAAAATAAATTCTTTCTTCAGACCTGGAAAACTATTGCAGACGTTTAATGGATTGGATAGTATAAGGAAAGAAAATTTGTGCCAGAAACCAAACACAGGCAATCTGTGACAGGTATACAAAAGATGTCGCTGGAGATGATGTTCAGCATCGTATGGGTCCTGAGTGCCCAAGGCAGAGTTACACAGCTGAAGGGTTTCATTAGCTTCCTCTCACTTTCTATTCCGTGTCTGTCCTCCTAAGATGTCCAGTCACCTTCTTTCACCCTCCTTGATCCCAATGTTCTAATTTTTCTCTTTGGCTGTCCATAGAATCTAAGTACAGCTGAGAGCTCCAAAATCATCACTTCTTACCCACCAATCAAAACTCTCATTCCATTTCCTCGGAATGGCTGAGTTCATCAAGGAATCGGGAGAAAAGTACCTATAATTTTGATAAAAACCATTCACCCTAACGTATAGGTGTAGGCCGGAGAATGGATGTCAGATTCTGCCTTTTAAAAAATGTGCACCAAATATGAATGAATTCATCAATAGGATGCTTGGGAGAGACAATCTAATCAGAGAAGTTTCCATTTTCCCTTGCTTATGATGGATGGATGCCTCCTTCCATCCATATTTCAAAAGAAATTGGCCCCAGAGTAAGAACTGTACTTCCAATGAGTGCCTACTTTATCTCCAAGCTATGGGTATTTGCTCTAAAAAACATAATGTGATGATTTTCATCATTAAAGCAAGGAAATAGCTATACAAATCAGTCTTTGTTTTGCTTAACACATTTGATTGCAGATGGTTATAATAACCCAGTGGACACAACATTACTAAAAATTGAGACATATGTGATGGTGAGCTGTGAAGAAATAAGATAAAAACTCACTGCCAGGTTTGTTTACATGAGTTGCTCGAGCAATAGTTTGTTGCTGTTTATAATAATAACAAATTTAATTCTCTTCATAAATAAACAGACTAAAATGCAAATCACCCGTTTATAATGAAATCATAGTACAAACTTTTATTCCTGTCATCCTTCTCAATTCAAAGCTTCTCCACTTGTATTCTGTTAATAGTACTCAAACTAATAAAACTAAAATCTAGGATTCTTTGCTTTTTCAACTGTGCAGAGGCAGAAAGCTTTCTTTCTCAGAGTAAAATTGGAAATAAAATGGAAGGGGGGTTGGTTTTGAGGAAATTTGGGAACAGCCAGATTTAATTAAAGTATCTGGGACATCATCTTAAAAATGCGTGACTGAATCAATGTATCTTTGTAGATAATACAATGGCTAAATCTGGAATATAACAAAGCCTCAACTGAATCCATTATAATAAACTGGCATAAGCTAGCCTAGCCATAACCAAGTGCATTGTATCCTGTCAAATAATTCCTTTCAGGGAAAGAGAAGTTTCTGCCTAGAGTACAGTAAAGAGGATCCCAGGAGCAAGAATTTAGAATTTAGTAGTTTTCAATCAACTCTAACTAGAGGTGCATTCTCTGCTTAAGGGAGGAAACACATTCCTATTTTCCCAGCCCTGGGTGAAATTTGCATTAAGACTCTGTATCTCCCTCTCTTTTGATCTAGTACTCAGCAAGCAACTTCCTGATGATTAGTTTCCCTTCCCAGGTACTGTGAACCTAAACAAAAGCACCCAATACCGATGATTAATTTTGTGCCATACATGACATACATGAAAGCTAAAGTATTTACAGGCATTCTCTCTCTCTCTCTGTCTCTCTCTCTCTCTGTCTCTCTCTCTCTCTCTCTCTTCCTCTCTCTGTTATTGTGGTAATATATATGCAACCAAATTCCCCATTTTAACCATTTTCAAGTAAGCTATTCAGCAGCATCAACTACATTCACAATGTTGTGCTATCATCACCACATCCACTACCAAACCTTTTCCATCACCTCAAGGAGAAACTCTGCACCCATTAAGCATTAACTCCCCCATTCCCCAATCACCACCACCCCCACCCAAAACCTGTAATCAACTTTCTGTCTCTATGAATTGGCATATTCTAGTTATTTCATATAAGTGAAATCATACAATGTCTGTCCTTTTGGGCATTATCTCTTTTAATCCTTATAATAATCCAAGAAGGTACTAATAGGTACTGCTCATTTTTCAGAAGTCTTTAAAAATCTATTGAGGTTACATAACTGTGCCAAGGATACATTAATGTGGTTAGGATTCAAGTCCACAGAGTTCAGTTCAGTGCTTTCCATCATGCATTGAGGATACTACCTTTAGAAAAGACACCCACAAATCTGAGGACCAGACTCAATTACGGAGCCACACCACTATTGTCCCACTCGGGCACCTGGCCAGACTCAGCTAGCTCATCTTCCACCCTATCTTTGTGTCATACTTCGATAATATTAACAAGTACAAGCTGCTCACACGAATTAAGAATGGAAACAAGAAAGGCAAGAGCAAATGTACCACGATTTGGTTTTCATTTTAAAAGGATCAGACAATAGATATGAAAGTATATTATGTCTATGACTACAATATAAAGAGGTTTAGCCTACATGAGAGTTCATATCTGAACAGCAATGCCAATTTAATTTCCACCGTAGGAATCTCTCAAGTAACTTTAAAGATTAGTTTTATAAAGAATAACAGCAGTTACAGCAACACCATACCTCACCAGAAAAACAGTCACTTCTGTTAGATCCCAGAAGACAAGCTTGTAAAAACAGTGGTAGCAACCCACAGTCCAACTGAATAACTATTAAAATTGAGATCCTTTGACTCTTAGAAACGCCAGATTTCATATTAGCAATCCTGTTTTGTTTTTTTGTTTTTTTTTTGTTTCTTTGCCTCAAATACCTGAGATTTAGTTGTGAAAAGGGATATTTTTGCACTATCAAACAGAAATCTAAAAACTGATGGAATTAGATACCACAAACAGGGGCACATAAACTACATCCAAGAAAATACTGAGCTTTATTGTTTTTCAGTCTACCTAACTGCAAGTGTCCTCAAAATGTCATCAACAATAAACTGTAAAAGGCTTCACATCTCCTCATTAAACAGTCTCCCTAAGGCACTAGGCTGTAAACAGAAATTGCCTCGTTCCTATGATGGCATTTATGAATTCAGAAACAGACATTGGCACTCTTACTAAATACAAAAGTTTATATTTTGAGTGCTGCTTATGTAGCAATCAGTATAGCACAGGGTGTGTAGAAACAAAGAAACAGTCTAGATGTTTATGGTATTAATCAGTTTAATATTTTCCTACTATACTCCAAACATCCACTGCACATTTCTGAGATCTAGATTGGTGAATGTGTATTCCTGATGGCCTGAGGCTTTTATTTTATTTTTTTATTTTTTGTCAGATTTAACAGCTTCTCCTCCAATGATGGAAGACAAAGTTAACTTTTTCACACTGAGTGACACAGACTACATCATACAGAATACTATATCATTTAGCATTTCTTTAAAAATGGATGTATCAAGTCAATTAAATATTGAGAAACAATTTCACCTATCTGTCTCTTTCAGATGGGAATTTAAAATCAGTAACAATTTTTTTTTTAAATAGTGATACTTTACCAAAGAATATTACTGGAGAGAGACAATACTGTGTTTTGTAATACATTTCACCAAAAATTTACATGCCCTCAGATCAAACTCCAAATTTCTTTGGCTGCCTTCCAAAGCCTCATATGATCTACCAACAAATATTTCATTCTTTACTCTCTCCCACCTAAATCCTCCACTCCAAACTGATCTGCTAATGATCCCCTAAATGGACCTGTGAATGTCTACTTCTATTCATTTCTCCAGATAGGCTTCTTTACTTCACAACTTCAGCCCATTCATTACTGACCTACCACCCATTCAAGTAAAAATATGGCCCTCAACTTGCTGAATGATTAATAAGCATAAAACATACCAAGTGCTAAGTCATTCCCTGACACAGTACAGACACCAAATCACTGAATAAGTGGTACTTGCTGATATGCCTTACATTAGAACTTTGGAGTGAGGAGGGGGTCAAGTGGCCTAATTTATATTAAGAGAGGTAAAACATATTTGCAAAGGTAAGGAAGTTAATAATTGCTGGAGAAAGGATGAAGCTTGGGTTTGCCTAACTCCAATGTGCATACCTTTAGCCTAACAGAAATTTCATGTTTTCCATGAATCTTTCCTTCATAACCTCAAGGTTTAGGACTATGGGAATTAACTGAGATAATATATATCAGGCACAGAAAGCATTATGTAACTATTAGCTGCCACTGCTTATATTATTGTGCCTCACATCACATGGTCCTAAAAGTAGAGACAGGTTATAATCTGACAAACACAGTTAGTGTATATCAACAAATTATGTTGTCTGCTGAATCTTTAGATTATTTGTACAAATTAGACAAATGCACATCTCTTAGGAATTTTGGAGAGTGCAGACCCAATGAAAACCATAGGGCAGTAGAGAATCCAAATTAATGTAAATACCCTAGAACATAATGTCTGAAAACTCACCATTGTATCACTTTCACCTAATTGAACTCTTTTACAATTGCTTTTATTACACTTATTGGCAAAAAGGAATCAAGTATGATGTTAAAGTTTCATAAATGGTACAGAATCACTCTCAACATAAAGGGATCCTGTATAAATAAGGGTTAAAGTGTTATCCCATTAGTCTGAATATGAGAACAAGTAAATTCGTTATGTTTTGCCGTGAAGGTAAGCAGTGAATCTTAAATTCCCTAGGAGTAAAAGGAAAATAAAAATAGAAACAAAAGTTCCCAAAAAGATTTGAACTGCATCACAACGCTTTTCTGCATATTCTGGCCTCAAAAGAATTTATCCACATTTATCCATCTAGAAAATCTTACACCTGGTCTTGCCTATTCTATAGTTTCTCTTTTTCTTAAATCCTTTGTTTCTAATTTACCCAGTGCTAAATGGTTTCATATTACTTATTTTTATCCTTAAAAGAAAGGCCACATGAACATCCACATTATATCATTAATTAACGGGGGAAAGTCAACTGCCAAACTCCGTTTAGACATTAACATGTGTTTTAGGGAGAGATGGATCAACACATCAGAAAGCAATACAGCCTGGGGAACTTCTATGGGCTTGACAAAAGAATGCAAGAAAAAGACAAAAAATAAAGAGTTGCAATCCGGCATTTTTCCTATGATTACTGCCAAAACATCACAGATTTCAGCAGTTTATGAAAACAGTATTTTGTGTTTCCAAATATGCTCTTAAATTTTTCACAGGATGCATCAGATGGATGCATTCCTGTCATTTTTGGAAAATGTGGAGAAAACAGGCATGCCAAAGACCAAGAACAGCATGTGGGAATAACACTTTACATGCTATTTTTATGCCACTTTGTTTTTTCAGAATACAAAGTGTTGTGAAACATTAGCAGGGGCAATGCAATGTTAAAAGGTTTTAAACTATGGATCTATCTCTTTTATTGCACTGAGATGCCCTGTCACATTTTCAACATATATTGTTATTATTAATACCAGCCCATCATCATTACTATAAATTAAACAGCAGATCAATCGCCACATAATAGCATAGCAAAGGGTGTATAGAAAAATGACGAAATGCTGGCAGATGATTCATGTTAAAAAGCTAGATTAAAACTTTAGATTTAGGTAGATGCTGTCAGTCAATACATTTCTGCTTACTGTTAAGGCTGTATAGGATATTATGTTGTACATTGGTGATCCAGCTTATAAAAATTTAAATGGCAAATGTGCTCCACACCCTAAAATAGTAATTCCCTCCAAAATGTGGTCTAAGCTTTATTAACAACTTAATAGTAGCATGTGGTTAATTACTCAATTCATTAGTACTTAAAGTAACCTACTCTGTACCTCATCATAACTGCATTATGGCTGCACCACAGGAAAAAAATGCTTATGACAATTTTGGTGGGGATGGAAGGGGTAGAAGAGATTGGAGAGCTACAACAATAACTTTTCCAATCTTACTTTTTGATACAGCATGAAAGGGCTGCTACTCAGCATAGTTTCAGAAATAGCATCACCCCATTTGCATCCAAGGCCCAGAAACTTGGGATCTGTAACAAAATGGTGTTACAGCAATGGGGGCGGGGGGGTGTGGTGTGGAAATAAATAAATACCTTAACCTGTGAGTCCTCCTCAAGCTAGCTCTCTCTTTCTCATTTCTTTAGCACGCTACTCCCAAAAAGTACCAACCTCACAGTCTCTCTGGTCCAAGGAATGAAACTCTGTGAATGAACTGAATGTGAAGGCATTCCCAAGAAAAGAAGGAGTTTTTCTTCCCAACCTCTTTATATTATAACATTAAAAGGTGATTATATATGGAGGCTAGATATTTTATAGTACTAGTTATAATATATTCAAACACATGATGGGTTTAATAGGGTTTGGAGGGCTGACCAGGAAATTTAACCTTCATATAGAACCCCTTTTTATGGTAAATTACATTCCAAGTTTCAAATTTTCTATGACTAACCCATGGACTTTTATGATATAATTCAGTTGTGAATTGGGAATTGCCTTCACTCTGTTCCTTAATGAGCTGAAGTATAGTTCACTGTATCAGTTAAAGGAAAAGGCTAAATGTTGGTTCTTGGAAAACAAAATGACTAAGCCGGTCTTCAAAGCTGAATTCATTCTGAGGAGGAATTCAAACAGAACCCAATAAAGACAAAAACCAGCAAATGAGGGGTATGTCTACAACACCACCAGGGAGATTTTGTAGGAATTAGCTTGAGTTGTGTTAGTTCTTATCCCTGAAGAAGCACTGCTAAGCTATCTGAAGCTGCTTTCTCAGAGGGATTATCTCCTTCAATCTGTTTTAATCACAGCTAAATGCTTTCAATTGCTATATACTGAGCTAGAATTAGAGAATGAGAATTCCTCCAGATCTCTGTGATTTGGCCTCTCCTCAGAGAAGGTATCTTACTCTTGATGTTTTAATTTGGACACACACACACACACACACACTCCAGAAATTAAATTGTCATCTGCCACTGTTCAGGTTAATTGGGAAATACAAAATAGGTATTTTTTATTAAAAAATAGTACCAAACAGGATCAATGTACATATAACATAATTGTCAGTGAAAATATCCCCCAGTTGCCAGGTTATTTTTTGAAGCCTTGCAATTCCCAGTGGAAATAGGCAAACACATTCCTTAGAATGTGGCTATATTTAAAGAACACTATGTTTAAAAATAATCTGATAAATAGAATAGTAAACTGAGCTACAATTTTTAAATTAGATAACTGTTTATAACTTATTTTACCCATTACTGAAATTATGTATTGTGCTGGTTTGAATCTGTTATGTACTCCAGAAGAGACTGTGTTCTTTTAATCCATTTTTGTGTGGGCAGACTTGCTGCAGATGGGACCTTTCAGTTAGGTTGTTTCCATGGAGATGGGACCCAGCCCATTAAAGGTGGGTCTTAATCCCCTTGCTGGAGGCCTTTATGAGAGGATAAGAGACAGATAAACAGAGAGAGCTCCAAGAAGCTAAGGGAGGAAATCCAGAGTTTGCCCCCGGAGAAGCAAGAAGGACCCACAGGGGCTGACAAAGCCATTTTGAAACCAGGGCCCAGGACAGAAGGGCCAGCACATGTCTCCATGTGCCTTTCCAGGTGACACAGGAACCCCGCATGCCAGTGGCCTTTCCTCAGAGAAGGTATCTTACTCTTGATGCTTTAATTTGGACATTTTCATGGCCTTGGAACTGTAAATTTGCAATCTAATAAATCCCCATTGAAAAAGCCAACCCATTTCTGGTATATTGCATTCCAGCAGCTTTAACAAACCGAAACATGTATTAACCACAAAAATTCTCCTACATTCATTTGCTACTCAAAATTTTCCAAGTGTTCTCATAGAACATGTGTGATGAAATAATTGGTAGCTGAACAATTACATTTATGCTTAGAATCACTCCATTAGATAACTCCAGAAAAGCACAAGGATGAAAAACAATCACAATTTTCATTCAGTGAATATCTGCCAGACTATACAAGATACAAATATTTTTCTTCAATGAAATGAGCAGCTATATTCTTGCATTAAAACAAGAAATTCAATTGTAGTTCAATGAAAGAGATCCATCAATTGGCAATCATCAACTCCATGGGGGGAAGCAGTATAACTCAAGGTTAAAGCTTGGACTGGGGAACCAGATTTGAATCCCGGTTCTACTGCCTTCCAGTAGTGTAATCTGTCTTGTAAAATGAAGATCAAAATAATACTATTTATCTTGTAAGGTCTTTTTGAGGGCCAGATGAGCACTTAGCTTAATGACTGGAACCAGTATGTGCCCAACAGATGTTTACAATTTGCATTTATGGGAACCAAATTTAAAACAAAGATTACATAGCAGTAAGCAAGGTGAGATTTTATTCTCAATCATCCCCAGCCCCAATTCCAAGAATTTGATTGCTATTTCATAGACATCAATAGATTCACATTTTGCCCAAGATGCAGAGCGATCAAATAATTTTATGCTGACATCAGTTGCCTCCTGACAGCTCTGAGATATGAAATAACAAGTAGTCAATGTCAGCGCTCCTAAATCAAGCCCAAGGGCCCCCATGGCACCAGACAGTGGCAGCTTGTTACTGCTAAGGAAATGTCAGTCCAGTCAAAGTGCGGCAAGGGTTGTCAAATCTCTGCTTATGTCTGCCCTGGTATAACTAACATTCTATAAGGTAACATTCATTAAGATGTTGTTAAGTTGCCAAAAATCCTGAAACAGAACAGTCAAGGGGCTCTCAGAGTTCAGGAAGTTGTTTGACTTCTTCGATCAGTGGGATCACTGCCTCCCGTAGACAGGTTCATTTTCTTTCCTCTGCTTGTAGGCACAATCTTTAGGATCAAAGGGCATATTTTCTCCCCCATAATGTTGTAAGAATATGTACAGAACCAGATATCAGTATACATGCAATGACTGATTTTTGGGTTGCTTTCACAAGCAATGCTTTATGAGCCATTTCATATTTACTTCTTAAATGCTCCTATTTTTAGAATTCTTTATGTCTGTCCCTTATATAGCAACTGCACTTTAATTTCCTCCCACTTGACACCTATTTTGATATCCTGTATAATCTTTTCTCACGCACAGCATTTTTGCTGGGCAAGTATCACCCACTTCTGAGGTGGCACATTGGTTAAATCCAAGGGTCTCATTAGTGATTTTTCTGTTTCCATTTAATTTTAAGAATAGTTTCCAGGCAAATAATATACTCCCTTAAAAGTTTCATTTTTTCCTACCTTGAAAATTACCCTGGCATGTTGACTACGGTTTCAACTTTCCCAACTACAAGCCCATTTCTAGGCTCTCTGCCACAGAAAATAATAGAAGGTGTTGGCAGTTCTCAGTCCTAGTTTGCTAGTATCATTGGTCATAGACTCAGGTTTTCATTATAGCTGGCAAAGGGCTTTAGTACCATTTAAGGGTTTCAATCCCATAGTACTGTGCAAACACAGTATCAGAGTTCCATCTTTTGAATCCATGCTAGGAATAGCCATTCATCAACATGCCACAGTACCTGGATCTCATCTTTTGCTGACACTTACAGACAGTCCCCTGTGACTTTTATCATGAAGAGTGTGTTGGGGTTAGAACTGGGTTATACTCTATGGTCATTAATCTAAAGTCTCACTATTGACTCTCCTGGGCAGCAAATTGCAAGTCTCTCTCACCCTCTTTATACAGCATTGTCAAAGGAAATACTTACATCTGTGCTATAAATCAATTTGAATATATGGTAACAGAAACAAGCATATGGGTTAAATTTCCTTGGAATTACATATGAATATAAAAATTGACCTAAAATATTCTTGGAAAATATGTTTGGGATTTGACTGAACAAAAATATTTTAAAATGTCTCAAGCTGTTTGGCAAATTTCAGAAATGCTCTGTTATTTCTAAGCTTTGACACAACACTTTTTGGGTAACTAAGTAATTTATCAAAGCATGAAAAAAATGTGTATTTGTATATACCATGATCAAACAATGGGCATTCATTTATAAAAACAGATTAAAAGTAAGACTGCTAAATTATGTAATAAAGTTGTTATTGGTATTGCAAACTATTACCAGGTACAGATTTATATATGTAAGCAAGCTAAGTTCAAAGGCATGCACTGCACTTGGTGGAATTAAGTGATGTCAAAGTTGTTTGCCACACATTTTCCCAATCAACTTACACTTATTCTACAGAAAAGCTACTCCTTTCAGTTAATCCTGGAAGATGGCACAGGTTAAAATGCAAATGTGTTGTTATATTAGCATGGAGTAGCTCCTCAGATCACACACTTGAATGCATCATGCACTTGATAGCAAAGGCTTGAGATAATAGGACAAGGGATGATAGTCTTGACTCAGAAAAGCACACAATAAAAAGCAAGAGCATGAAGGCACTGCCAAGAAAGGATTGATGTGCTTGGGAGACGAAGGCCATAGTCCCATGGGTATACGAAAGCGGGGTGAGCATGGATGGTTTCCAGAATAAGGTACGTGCTTATGGACATATGGGATGAAACTTCATTTGAAATAAGAGCCTTGTAATTATACCTGGTTCATAATTTGGATCTTAGAGAGTCTATAATATTCAAGCTTGCAAGTATCTATAGAATACACATAAAATATAGCCAATTGAACCAATTAAGTATATTATCTAAAGAAGGGTCCATCTCTCTCCTGACATTCCCATTTCCTTACTTGTGGTTGTCTAGAATGTGGTGATCAATTTGCTAATTTTGCTCCTGATCCCATCTCCAGAGTTTTATGTTGCCACCAGAAACCTTCTTAAGCATTATAGTAGGCAAACACCACTTCCTATTAGAACTAAAAACTTGCAATTGTTTTCAGAATTAATCCAGAGCATTTGATTATGCTTTAATCTCCCATCACCATGACTTCTACTTAAGCAAATTTTTTCAGTGATACATTCAAAATTGAGCTTCTTCTCATTTTATATCTCCTTCAGGTCTCACAATACAGTGCCAAACTTACTCCTTCTGTTCCAGTTTGCTAATGCTGCTGTTATGCAAAATACGAGAAATGGATTGACTTTTGTAAAGGGGGTTTATTTGGTTCCAAATTTACAGTCTGAAGGCCATGAAAATGTCCAAATTAAGGCATCAACACAAGTATACCTTCACTGAAGGAAGGCCAATGGCATCCAGAAAACCTCTGTTAGCTGGGAAGGCATGTGGCTGGTGTCTGCTGACCCCAGGTTGTGTTCCAGCTTCACTCTCAGCTCCTGTGAATTCTTCAAAGTGTCTCTTTTGGCTGCAGCTATACTGAGCTCCTTCTGTCTGAACTTTTATAGAGCTTTGGTAAACTAACCAAGACCCATGCTGAATGGGTAGGGCCACATCTCCATGGAAATAATCTAATCAAAGGTATTATGCACAGTTGGGTAGGTCACATCTTCATGGAAACAGCCTAATCCAAAGATTCCAACCTAATCAACACTAATACATTTGCCCCACAAGATTGCATTAAAGAACATGGCATTTTGGGGAACATAATACATCCAAACTGGCACACTTTCCAAGGAAAACTATGTGAAGAAATCAAACTTAAAACACAAAAGTGTCACTTCATTGGAAAATTCTGGATTGCCTATCTATTATTTTGTAAAATTAGCTATTTATGTTCATGTGCATGACCTTGAAATCCAAACCTTATCTTCTCCCATTTGATAATTTAGCATGATATGAAATTTAGTGCCTGCTAAGAGTTAGATGTAGGAAAATAAGTAATACAGCCCCCTCAACTCTGCCTAGATAAATCTTCCATACTTGAAGTCACATTCCCTCTTGATTTCTCAGATCCACTTCCCATAGGGCTCTCTATGGGCAGTGCCCATACTCCTGACCATTTACATTCACTCTTCTGTACTTAATTTTTCTCCCTAACATTCTGGACAGTGCATCACCGTCTTTGGTATGACCCTAGTTCTTTATATACATCTCTACTTGTCTCATTTCTTCGTTTTCTGTTTGCTTGCCTCTCTCATATCATGTTTGTCTTTGTATTCCTTTCCATATTGTCTAGAGTATAGTGCATACTAGGTATTATTTAAATGCCAAGTGGATAAATTAATGTAAAAAAAAATAAGCTCAAGTTATAATTTTAACTGATTTGCTTTCAGTGGAATTTAATTTCTAATACTTAAATTTTAACTATCTAGTGACCCTACCATCTCTCTCTAAAAATTTTCTCATTATAAAATATTTCAAATATAGAGGGATGTTAAGAGCATATACCCAACACCCAACTTGATACTTACATTTTGAATTCCTTCAAACACAACTTATAAATTTTGGTAAAAATATAGACTCATTTTATTCATTATCTTTTAAGTCAGTTACAGTCCTTTCATTTCTAAGTGTGTGTGTGTCTATATATTTGTTGGTTGTTGGAGAACAAAAGACATGGTGACTAACATTGCCTACTTTCTCATACCTAAAATTATGAGGTTAATAATTGACAGAATTTCTAAAATTTTTAGGGAGCTGAATTTTAGTTCAAGACACATTCATTAAAGGAGGCAACATATATATTACACCTAATTGATAATGTTTAAAATAGTAGGAAGTTTTAAGAAAAAAAAACTTGGGGATTATATTTTTTAAGTGAAATGCCACTTTTGGCCACCAGAGGGACATAACCTTCAAACTCAACAAAAGAAAAAGGCCTGTGATTCAACAAGTTCCCTCCCTTGTCTAGGTCAACATATTAATCAGTACCCTTCATAAACAATAAATGTAATGACAATGTTTAACCAAATCATGCCCCTTTTTACTCTACAAGCTACAAAGAACCATATAACTGTAGACTGCAATTTGCGTTCCTCTAGAGGCAAAAGAAAATCTATGATTTGCCTTGAGAAAGTGGGAAGGGATCATGAAGCAAAGACAGAAGCAGCACCAAAGTGCAGTCTTATTCCTTTGCCATCTGCCACAATCACTGTCACTCCCCAAAGGCCACGTTTAAAAATGAGATGAGAGGGAGCTCCTAAGGATTTGAAAAAGGTAGAGTTCTGAATCGTATTGGATATTAAAACTGCACAATACCAGCTAACAACGGTTAGAAATCAAAGGAAAAATGTCTTCTAATATAAGTACATAAGGAGAAGGTTTTAAAACAGGTGAGGATGGAGGAAAGCCCCAAAGAAAACCTTTAGAAATGTATTTCATGAGGGTTTATTTTCATAGTGCATTGAATTAAAATGTACAGTCACATTTTCAAGAATTATGATGCTGCTACAATTTGAACACGTGAATTCATACTACATCTAATAACTTTCAAACTGTTCAGCTGGTGTATATCATCAGAAATCAATCAGGCACACAATTGCAGCAGTAAGTCATGAGTTGACCATGTTTTCTTCTCAGGTTCTTAAGCTCTCCACCACTTGGGGGCAGGTCAAACAGCAATGGAAAGGGCAGAATAAGCAACATTCTCAACATATTCTCTAAGTGCCTTTGAAAATATGAATGGGTGAATGAAAGTCACTTAACTTACTTCCATTTAAATCAATATTATTTACAACTAGGGAGGGAATGCAGACATTATGACATAGCCATGGCATAATTTGAATAATTTCATATTGAAATTGTGCATGAAAGAAAAGGCATGTTCAATATTGCCATTCAACACCACTGTCTGCCAAAGGCATTACTGATAATGAAAAAAGACACTTGAGAATCTTTTTTTCTCTTTTCCCTTTACTCTTTGCAGGCTTCAATGAAAGCTGTCTTCCTCATAGCACAAAGTATAAACTTCTCTGCCAATGGAACCCAAATAGACAAAACCCACTGACCAAGCAAGGGACTAGTCTTCATAGATATTCAATGCACGTGCTATCAGTCATCAAGGGCAATTAGGTTACCAGTTTGCGGTACTGCTAGGTGGGCTGAAAGATAAATCTTCCTCTTACTGAAATTAGGAGATTTCTACAGGTAGATCTGTCAATGACTGAAATCACTAGGATAAAAATTCTATTTCCAAACAGAAGAGAAGTTTAAAATATCAAATATAAAAGCAAAGTTTTTTGTGTTGCTATTTTTTGTTTGTTTGTTTTTACCCATAATTAGACTAAAGTTGTAGGTAAAAAAACATTAGCAGAGTTCTGGGGCTTCATTTTTTTTGCTTCCTTTAGACATAAAGGCTGGTCTTCTGAACACCTGGCACATAAGCAATTAAGCTCATAATGGACTTGGCCATTGCCCATATTGTCAATGTGTTAACAACAGATTAAAATGAGAAATAGAAACATAATTACTTTCTAGGCATTAGAATATTAGATAAAGAGCACAAGATAATCAAAATCATTGACTTGGTCAAGTCCCTGTAAGATGGACCCACTAGATGTAAGTGGAAAAACACAGCGTTTGATAGCCAGTGAATAGCTACTGTCATCTCAGAGAACAACCTTTAAGGTACTAAAGTAATTTTGATGACCTAAAGAACAAGTATTTGATAAGTAATACTACCTCAACATTGATTTGGATAAAACTTGAATCATCATTAATATCTCAATCATAAAATGTAAGAAGGAACATAGTCTGGTTGGTGGCAGCAGCTACTACTTAGAGATGACTGACTACATCCTAGACATCATACTTTACATGTATTACCTAATTTAGTACTCATGTGATGTAAGTGCCATACTCATTTTACAGATGAGAAACTGGCTTTTAAAGACATTAAGTAATTGCAAAAATGGTGAAGACCTAGTTCAAACCTCAACTACTTTCATTTTAGAACCTATGGCTTTTAATTTCCCAATATCCCTGGCTAATTATAACTCTGGTTTTCTGAGATTCCATCCCAGACATAATAGCAATTACATATACAGTATTAGAAAATACAACACCACTCTTATCCGTAACAGTAAAATAGAACTCTGTTGCAGAGACCACCAATTTCTGATGCACTATCTGTACTCTCCTTTTCTTTTTTTATTACTAGAACCCTGGTTTTGGTGGGAGGTATAATGTGACAAGTCCCAAAACTACATTGACCAGACTTCCTTGCAATAGAGGGCCTTGTGATAAAATGCTGGGCAATAATTTATAAGCAGAAGATGTTAGCTCTTCTTAAAAGGAGACAGACTCAGTAGCCTCTTAACTTTTAGCCTTTTGTCGTTTTCATTCTTCCATAAATGAGATGTTGTGCAGCTTTCCTGCAGGCCATGAAGGCATTTATGAGGGGCAGGTCAAGCAAATAGCAAAAATCATGAATGCATAAATCCAAAATTTGTATACACTATTTCATTTTGGAATACAGTTTACTAGCAGTTGAATAAATCCCCTAACTGATAACAGCACAGGTTTCTTAAATGAAATGAGATTTGTGCATATAAACTCAAAGTCACTTCTAGCTCTTACAGTTTATGATTTTATTAGATTAAGCATCCCAAAGATAAAGAGAGGCAAACAAGTCAACTTCACAAGCATTCACTGTTTGGTCCAATACTGTAAAATTTGATTAAGCAAAACCCAGACTTACTGGAATTCAACATGGAATGCCATTTACCCTCAGAACTTGTAACACAAATATGTGAGAACAGTTTGGCCAGATAAAATTAATGTGTTCTGAATAATGAAATTTAATTTCCATTTAAGATCATGTGCTTGTTTATTTACAGTCACACTTACAATGCTTCAATTATGTAAATACGCTGACTGTTCTGCAATTCAGAACTTCCAGTGATTCCAAGTTCATAATAGTTTTTGAAAGGTCAATTTTGTTTTCTCCGTTTTACAGACAAGAAAACTGAGGCTTTGGAGATACTAGCCAAACCTCGTAAGCCACAGGAATGTGGTCCAGCACTCTTCTTCCTACATCACATTCTTTTACTATCATTAAAATACAGAAGATCCTTGAGCTTAACAAAATAACAGTAATGATTTGGCTAAGCAGATAAATATAAAACCCCAAGTAGTTGACTTGGAAATTCATATAGAAATGAAAATGTTACTGAAATTGGGCCAAAAAGAAAGTTGCAAATTAAGCATATTTTTAATTAAATAACCTCCTGCCACATCCTCTACAATGGTGCTAAATAATATCCTTACTGTCCAATGAATTGAATGAAACAACTCTGAGATAACATTTTTGTTTGCCCTCCCACCTAAAATGGGTAGGTGTATGATATTTTACGTATAACCCTGTTGAAATATAAGAAACAAATTATACATTTTTAACAATCTCCTATCAACCTTATGATGTCAGGATTCTATGATTCAAGTTTTTTCTAATACTGGTACACGCAAAACATGGGAACTGTAAGTCTCAGAGAATTGTTGGAAAATCTTCCTGAACTTCCTGATAGCAATCTCATATAAAATCTTAATCCGTTTGAGTCAATGATATGATTATTGAGCTTGGTTACTAATAGCACATTCACTTAGCGTTAGTTTTGACTTGATTGGTAATGTTTTGACTTAAGACAAAATACCTTAAAACAAAAACACATCAATAACATAGAAGAATATTCTGCTGAGAGAAAAGGAGCCACTGCTAGATGCAGCTTTATAAAAAGGTCAGTACAAGTAATTTGGAGTTGAGTCAGCATCTAGACTAAGTAAGGCTGTTAGCAGTGAGGACTGTACTGTGGTTACAGGTTTGCAGTTAATGTTTTTATCATAATTATCACTATTTGCCAAATGTTTCCGGTCCTTCCCTGCACCCATTCTTCCAGCAGCATGATTAGATTGCCTTTCGGACTTCCCTGGGGATGTGTGGGGCCATGTGACTTTGTTGCAGCCTATGAGTTGTAAAACAAAACGGTATGCGTTACCATGAACTGGACTGTTTTTGTTGGTAAAAAGCCTCTAGAACTCTACTCTCCCTCTGCCAATTTCACTGGGGTGGGGTATTGATAATTTCCTGGGTCCTAGAGGAAAGGCAACAGCTATGCCAGAGCCAGGCTGCAGCCGAGTGCAAGAGGCATGTAGGGAAAGGGAGTGATAGGCATTTTTGCCTTTAAAGCCACTGAAATTTTGGGACTGCTTGTTACCACAGCAACCCTAACCCATCTTGACTGTGAAGATAAAAATTTGTAATCGAAATAATGTATGTACATTTATGCTTCATTTTGTTCCTTTGATCTTTCTCCAAGGAGGGTAGCGTATGCTCTGCCATTTTCACACAAGAGGCATTTTTGTTATAATGAAAATGGCTGCTAGGTTCCAATTAGACCTTTACAAAACTGAAATAAGCTCTGTATCGTCAGCTGTGAAATTAAGCATGACTCGACACCCCATCTGACAAGACTGACATTTTGATTTATAGATTTGATGATAATTAAGATTTCTGAATTTTAAAAATGTGTGTTGAATCATTTCTGTGAATAACTGGCTTATTAAGTTTGGAAGTACACTTTCCTATTTCAATCCCGTGATAGAGGAAGGACTATTTTCTCTCTTTGTTTAGGGCAGACAGTTCCATTCACCAAAAATACAAACTATGTGTACCCGTCACTCAAGACACTGAAAGTTTAATGTAAGAAAACATACAGTGATTAAACCTTTCAGCTTGTGAAAGGAATCTCTTATATTTTACGGCCTGAGAACAAAAATGATGAATTATCTGACTTGTCCAGGCACATTCACTCAAAAGTTTTAAAAGAGTTATGGGTTTCTATTTCACTATCTTACTACTTCCATATTGGTCTATGTGTGAATTGAAAGGGAAGACAAAAAGTACTATCCTTCATTTCTCTTGTGTTCTGGGTTTTTCTGTTTACCTAAGGGCATTTATAAAATTGGCTTCACAAAATCTTCTCCTTTATGCTTTCAGATAATTCAGGGTAAGTCCATCACTTGCATACAATACATGAATGAGATGATAAATGATGGTGATCAAAACTTAAGAGATACCGTTGACTATTGTTTTTAAAATTGCATAACTAAAAATAAAAACATTCAATATAAAACACTCTCTGCACCTGTTTTTAAATTACATAGGATCAAATGTTAGTTATAGAAATATTCCAGGGAAGAAACATTGGGAATTCAACTGGCTTTCATATATATGAATAACTGGTGAAGGAGGTTAAGAATTTTGCAAGCCTTAAGGGTTCTCTGAACCATTTGTTGGTCTTTGAGGGATGAGGATGAGAGGTTGAGGTAGTTGTTTGTAGACAGCAAATGACTATGGAAAAGAAATTAGGGATCAAAATTGAAGTATATTTTACTGTCTAATATAGAGCAAGAATCCTGAGAAATTAAGTAATTTGGTTTTATTCAGGTACATCAGTGGAACCAACTGAATTCCGACATCCGTTTGGAAATAATGATGGCCATGATGACAGCTATCTGAGGAGAGCCTTAATAAACATTATAACTCCCGTTTGTTCCCAACCATTGACCCAGTGGCTTCAAAATATTTTCTTCAACTATATTCTCACCAAAAATCGTGATGACCTTAGCCAGACAAGTTAAGAGGAAAGTAGCAATGTCAAATAAAATCTACATTAAATAGCCACACATATTGCTAACTGACTGTACCTTGTAAAATCTAGTTGTATAAAAATATGGCTCATATTTGGAATCTGAGAAATCTTATCAAAGATCACATGATCAGAGCTACTGGAATCACCAGGATATTTCTAGTGTGAATTCAACAATACAATATTGCTGGAAATGCTTAGTTGTGTAGCCTTTGTCAAAACCCACAAACAAAGCTGCAAAGTTGCTTGTATAAATTACAGCGGAAAAGGAAAAATTAGAAATGAAAACATAGTTTGGGGTAAATCTCTTACTACCAAAATTGATTTTTTTCAGGCATCTTAGAATTTGCTTTGATTAAATAAATTAAATGAGTCATAAAATGAATTTAAATGCATTATTTAATTCAAAATAAAATATATGGAGGGTTACTTCTGCTAAGACATTCCAATTCACTCATCAGAAGACATCTGATTACTCATGAGTGCTTCTATTGTATTAGCCTCTTCACTCATGACAAAAAGGCTTCTATTGTATTAGCCTCTTCACTCATGACAAAAAGGCTGTATCAGGCCTAATCCATTATGGGCTTTTTTTTCCTCCCATTTATAGCTCCTCACAACCATGTATACTGAATTCTATACTTAAACAATAAGAGAGTGAATTGGTAAGCTTTGGTCATATAATATATTGAACAAATTATTGTTTGTCTATCAGGATACTGGATAACTGTTCTGAAAACAGAACTTGAGTCTTCAGTGAAACAAGACTATGTAAGTTTTGTCAATACCAGTTAATTATGAGATACCTCACTCAGAAAGAAATGCATGGTTTTTCTAAAAAGCATAATTGCTCTCCCCCAAAATTATTATATTTCTTTTTCTCCAGTACCAGAAATGAATTGAACAGCAAGACTTATAGACACTAGACTAAATCTTTTCTTCTCATAAATCCTCAATTGCAGAGATTTTATACTCCAAAAAGAATTGGAGCCAGTGCCTTGCTCTTTTATCTGTTTTAGTGTTCCCAGGACACAAAAAAGAAATTCATTTCTCCTGAAAAGGGTCTCCAATAACATCTGTCTCAATATAATTTCTCATAGGTTTTCAACTGGCTGTAATATTCTATTTAGCTTAGAAGTGCAGAGAATTTAATTTAATCCAAAATATTTTCCAAATACTATTAGGCTATAAATAGAGACTCAATTTTATTAATGTTAAGATTTAGCCTCCTGAAAAGACAGTTAATTTTGCCATAAATGGGTTACAAATGAGTTTATATGTACATAAAATTTGGTATATGATCCACAGGAAGAAATTAAAAATAAGTGGAAATTTTTCTATCTTAGCCATTGGAATCTTAGGAGAGGTCATTTTAATCAGAATGATGAATCTCTGGATGGATATTGTAGACAGTACACAGAAAATGAAGTTGGCAATGTCTAACTACGATTTGCCTCCAGATTTTTACTTACTATGAATTGTTTGTAGAGTAAGATTTTGCATCAGGAATGAAGGAAATATCTTTTGATGTTAATTTCTTTTAAGCCTTATTCTTGCTGTTTTCCAAATATCAATGTTTTAAAAATCAGAGGGATCACCTTGTGGACGCTTCAATAAAATTGCAGACACAAATGTGATTCTTTCTGATGTAAATGTTTGATTCTTCTAGATTGTCGAGAGAGATGTCTTAGGTGGGTCAATGTCTCTAGAGATGAGAAGGATGACATTTTGTCTTTTGCAAAGCTGGCCTTCACTCATCCAGGAAGGCAGCTAAAAACACTAGTGCAGAGACTAATGCAAGAACCAAGCACTTAGGAACAGGGTTGCCAGATAAAACACAGTCAACACAATTTTTTTTTTAGTTGCTAAATTTGGCCATCCTAATTAGGAACCTTTTAGCATCATCCAGTACCTTCTGAGAGTGGCTTCTATCAAGAGAGAGTGAAAGAAAGGAATCTCTCTGTTAGTGTAAAATACGAGGAACATTTTACACTCAGTGTTCTTTTTGCTCCATCTAGATTCAAACACTGGATCTAGCCAAAAACATAACTGCATAAGAAGCCCCACCCCTTCCCATTTTCTTTTCTAATCAGCTTCACATTCTGCTTTTCTCCAGAATCCCCTTAATCTGTATTTGGGATGGATAATGATGCACAGAAACTTTATTTCTATGAATGGTGTATATATTTACATGCTGGGAACATTTAATATGTGGCTTAATAGCAACATACATTAGAATATTTATGAAAATAAAGTAAAAAAAATAAATTTTAGTTGTAGATTCTAGAACAGTGGTTCTCATTCATGATTACAACTTGGAATTACTGGAGATTACTTTTTAAAATACCGATGAAAAACCTCAGCCCCAGAGATCCTGATTTAATTGATCAGTGTCGGGGGGTGAGCCGTCAATGGCATTTTTAAAAAGCTCCCCAGGTAATTCTAATGTGAAGCCAAGGTTAAGAGCTACTAATTACAGAAAATAATACATGTTTATTTTAGAGGTATATACCTATGGCCCAATTAGTAAAGTCAAAATTAGAATCCAGTCTTCATTTATCTTCATGATGTGCAGTAAAAAGAATATTAAACTAAAAGTCAGAAGATCTTGGATCAAATCCCATTTACTTTATGTGGGGTCATATGGTCAACTACTTTAGCCTCTCTAGGTGTATACATCTTAATAGGAGAAGTAAGAATCCAGTATTCCCAAGCTACGTTACATGTTTTTAACAGGATGGAGTGAAATATTACATTTGGATATAAATAAATACTTTAAAATATTATCAAAATTAAAGAAATCCCTGACCCCACCCATTTAACTGAAGTTGACAGGCAGTGATTATCTTTACTAGAATGCCATAACTCCATAAAGTTATAATACCACAAGAATGGCCAGAAATGGCACTCTTTAAATTCTTCAGCAGATACTCTAGTATCCAGGATCCAAGTTTCTGTTTCCTTTCCCAGGTCCCTTTCAGTCTAGTCTATTTGGATGAGTCCAGTGTTACTAGCACAACTGTTAGAATCCTAGGGAGCTTTGAGGTTCCTTCTCATGCCTAAATCAATGCCTGCTCTCTCTTGAATTCCTGACTATGCCCTGGTGTTTTCCTTGTGTTATACTTTTATTCATTTATCACTATAACACTGACCATGAATTAGGAATCCCAATAAGGCTAGGGAATTTAAACAAGATCTTCCTGTCTATATGGAATGCAACTCAACGTTTGGCTTCAACTTGTAATCCCTCTCATATGAAGGGATTGAAACAACACATTTTCTGAAAATTTCCAAATTAATGTTTATACTTAAAAGAGCACTATTTACAAACACACTGATTATGTACTCTTTATAGGCAGGCAATTTAATTGAAAAATTAGAATATTCTTTCATTAAGTTAAAAGCTCATCTTCCTAGTTCACAAAGTCACTATTATAAAGTTAACTCAGGTTGTGTCTAGGAGCAATTTCATGTGTGTTCTAGATTTGACAAAATTATCTCCTTTCCCCACTTTATAGAAAAGCCAGATTAGTGGAATAAAGAACAATGAGATACTCTAAAAAAAGTCAGAAGTGGGGGCCCTGGGTTGGGTTGTTAGTGGAGTGTTTAAAGAACCTGTGAGTATCTTTAGTGGAGATATGTACTGTCCAGTTCACTGTAGTTCACCCACATTAATTTCACTCACTTTGCCTCTGTGTGGTTTTGACCTTACAGTCCCTTGGCAAAGATAGCTATTTTGAAATAGTTGGCTTGAATTCTAGAGAATATTTTCTCATCTATTATTTTCTAATATTAAAAAGAAATATTAGTGTTAGGTTACACAGTTCCAACAAAACACTTAAATCAATTAATTCTATTTGGACACAGAGCCCTAAGCAGCTGGGTCTCTCCCCCATTGGCATCTCCCCCATCACCTTTTTCACGCCATCCACTAACATAAATTAACTAAATCTACTAAGCTGGGGTAAGTCTGCAAGAGCAATTTGGTTGCTCATGCATTGAAGTTAGGTTAGCAGATGCACTAGATAGAGGTACCCTGCTTTCCAGACAGCTGTTATGCATGTTCAAAGCTGAAACTGTTTCATTAAATATGATATTTTAAAGTGATAAGGTAGCCATATGAGGTTGGGGAGGAGGTGGTAGGGATGCATTATTGAACATTTTTCAAGGAATAACAAGGATGGAGGGTGACACCTTATAGTGTCAAATGCAGAGATAATTTCACACACAATGCCTTTGTTCTTTGTAGAAACAAAACAGCATCAACATTACATTTGATTTTCAAGCTAAGGTGTCTAAAAACCATTGTGATGATTTTTGAAAACAAAGGTTCTAGGATTACACACTCCTCTGATACTTGGACTAAGCTGAGAGATAATCAATTAATAATTTTTGTTATTATAAAACCATAGCAGGAAGATAAATTTCTCCCATATAAAAACCAACATAAACAAGTTTTATGTTAGATGCTCTATGTTTTCACCTTTTTAGAGAATGATTTATTTTCACAACTCAATTTGGCTTTCAGAAAATAGTTTATTGGTCTATTAGTGAACTTACCTCTTGAAATAGTGCCAGGCTGTATTTTTAAATGTATGCTTATTTTAACAGAGGCTAAGATTTTGTTATAGAAAGTACACTTTTATTGCATTTTAAATTTAATGGGAGATATATTTTGTCACATTAACAATCATACTTTATAACTTTGAGTTTGTAACATACCTTCCTTTACGCAAATATCTGAATTCTTTAAACGGGTGTACAAAGATCTATATTTTATTAATGAAATTGTATTTAACATGCACTAATAGAGTTCTCAATTAAAGTAAACCAACTGAGAGATTTGTGAAAGGGAGTTTTTATTCACCAAGAATAAAGTAATGTTTTGAAATTTTTAAATAAGATTCTTTTAAGATCCAATACTTAAAATAAATCATTATTTACTGAATACAAGAATATTGTTATAGTAAATTTACTGTGGGAGCTAATGTCAGAATTCAAATGGAAACTAAATTGTTCACTTAATATTTAAATGATTCTTCTATTTTTATTGGTACTAAGTGAAAGAAGGAAAAACAGTATATTCTAATTATTCCCTAAATCTAAAACATTTCTGCAATTTATTTATTTTTATTTCTTAACAATAGTTACCTGAAATAAATACTACTTAAATGCTTCGAATCTGCTTTTTTTCTGAATTAAAAAGGTATAAACACATATATACACACATAAACCTTATATACATATATGCATACACCTATATGCATGCATCTATATGTGTACATGTATGTATTCATGAACATATACATACACATATAGTACAGATTCTTAAGTGGATATGCAAGATCAGCCTCTCAAGTGTTATAAGCTAATTTCATATTCCATTGGGAAAACATTGGGAAAATGTAATTTTTCTTGGTATTATTTTCACATGGAAGTATAGTAGTTTGTGTGTTTTGTTTTGTTTTTTGCTTTGTGATTTGTGCTTTTAGCAAGTGATTTATTTTAAAATAGGTGCTGAACTTGAAGAAAAGGCGTTATCCTTCAGACTGAAAATACTCTCTACCATAGGCTTTAAATTAAATTTGATCTCACCCATGTGAACATGGGTGAATTCACAGATTTTAATTTAAAGTTTCAGACTAGAAGATTAAAGGGGAAACAGACAATATCTCAACACCATATATGGACTATATTCTTCTATCCTTTTTACATCCCACCTGAGAACACCATCCTCAAAGGTGTCAGCTTATAGTACTGATGTATTGCTGAACATGGCATATTCTGGGACTTGGATATGTAGGCAACGTTCAGTTTTATAGTCTCAGACTCAGAAAAAGCAATCAAGGTGTTTTGCTAGAAAATCAAGTGAAGAATGCCTCCAAGAGGGCAGTTGAAATCCCTTGATAGTCCCAGTGCGCACTGTTTAAAAATTCCAAGTGTAGCGTTTATTGTGTATTTACATGTGTAACATGTAGTGTTTATTGTGTATTTCAACAGCTACACATGGAAATTATTTATTTATCTAGCTATTTACTTATTTTCAAATGATGCAAAACAAGAGCCAAAAATCTCCTTAAGATAAAAGAAAAACAGCCATCTACATTTTTGAGCAACTTTTCAAATAGAACCATGTTTAAATTAAGTCATTACTGAGGACAACTGTAGAGTGTTTATTGAGCAACAAGCTGGGAAAGTTGTCTCTTTCAAAGACCTGTTATAAGAAAACCTAAAGAGAAATAAATACTGCAATGTTGAGAACTGCATCTGATCATTTTTGTGTGTGAAATTCTTCAGACTTACAGATGCATTGACCGGGAACTACAGTTTGCCAACATAACCTTTCCCCAGCTGACACAAAACAAGCCAATTTACAGTCTCCTCAGAACAATCTTCTAAGCACAATACATAGACACACATGTCATATTATCTCACTGTTATTCAACTAGAAAAGATCAAATTTTCTAAATACAAATAAAGTAAAAATGGTTCATTCAGTTCAAGGTCTGTAAAATACTTATTAAAGATAAAAGCAGATTGTTTACCAATACTGGACTTTTTGAGATACAGTATGTGCAACAAAATGAAATAGAAATTTCTGTGCTCAAAAATCCTCCTCCTTCCCTCTCCGATAGTATAATAACCTTTTAAATCATGTTTGACATTTGTAACTTGAGTGAGCTGGCAGCCCTGTAAAGTCTGCGTGGTAATATATGTCGTAAACCCTTTCTGGAGCAGTAATCTCAGCGCTGTGTCTAACGGCTCTCACTTCATGTGGACAACTGGGCCCCATGAGACTTATTTGACTCTGCCTTTCTTGAGCCACTGGCTGCTAATGTTCTCTATTATGAGGAAAGCAGAAACGTGCCTTCAGGCAATGGCCATTCGGCTAGAGGTACAACCACCAGCGAACCTTCTGCTGAGCTTTTATTGTTTTGTTTTAAACTATTAAATATGCACATGCATTATACAAAGGGGGTTCTTTGTGCTTCAAAAAACAATATGACAGCGACATTTACTCTGCTCCACTTGCTAATCTGACAAGCTCCATCTGGTAAGCAGACCCTTTATCTTCTCATCACCCTAAATCTCTGAAGGAAAGTGGACACTAGTGGCATATGTGCATGGCTGGTCCTCATGTTTAATAAGGTAGAATATTTACAGGTATAAACTTTAAGGCCACCTAGGAGATGTGTTACTTGATGTTGAGAAGGAAAGCTATCCAACTGAAGAGAGCTACATTAGCCCATTTTCTATCACTGTACATTGAATTTGGAAAGGTGGAGTTGAAATGTAATTCTTCTCAAAACATTTCAGGATCTTAAAGTGTCATACCTCAGAGAAACCTCTGCTTATCCCTAGCACTTGTCCCTATATCTAATGGCCTCCTTACTTATCCTTCTTTCCTTCTCAACTGTAACCACTGTGAAGGCAAGAATATAGGGTATTTCATAACTCCACATAGTAGATGCTTTTCATACTAGTTGCATGAATAAATGCATAAATTTTTATTCCATGTAAACATGGAATATTTACATTGTCCCATAGGAATAGAAGTGATGTCAACACACTCCTTTTGCTTTTTTTAATCACCAAATTAAACATATGGATTGGTTATTTTTTTCCTTCCCATAGTTTATACTCAAGAGCTTCATTCATCTTGTCCTTTTACTCATTCGATATTTATCGAATGTGCACTTCATGACATCTATACTAAATGTGAACAACTTCTAAAAATTCAAATTTCCAAATTAATATCATCCTCCAAATGTATAATTTAACCTAGCAGGCTTTGTGGCAATATGGATAGAACCTGGCAAGGAAGTACTGTTGTATGTACATGCACAGAAACAAATATATATTCTTAGGCAATTAGCAAGATACACCATTGCATTTAATAGCATATTAAGTCTTATAAATTCCAGATATGGAAAGATCGTAATTAAAGGTGTTTTGCTAATTTTAAAGACAGGAAGAGTAGTGCCATTTTCTATTAGATGCCAAAGAAAACAAATCTGGACAGAAAAGATAAAACACGCTCTTATTCAATTTGTATTTTGTATTTAACCTAAAGCCAACTTTTTCTATGGGGATTTTAAGGCATCTGAGACTTTAGTTTAGAAGTGAGTAATAAATAATGAAATTTCCTTGTCCATTTTCTGGGTCACTTTCTCAATAAAAAGGCCATAGGCAGTTGTTCTTGCTGCCTTTCAAGCATATATTTCAACTACCTTAATGTATTTTTCTATCTTTTATCATTTAAGAGATATTTAATGTATTTTCCAATAGAAACCTGAAATTCCATTTGATTTTAACTCCTTTAATAATAGAATGAATGAGAACATTATAAAGAAAAGTTCTTGGAAATTTGGCATTCTCATCTCAATTTGGTGTTTACATCAGAAAAACTGTTAAGAATTTCTAGACCAAGAATGTACATTAAATATCAAGAAAAACACACAGGTGTAATTACAATCAGTTTGGTTTTATTTGCTTAACTAGTGTAGCACACAGTTCTTTAGGGGTTGGGGAGCTTAAGACCTATGTAGGTCTAATGAAGAGAAGGCTTTAGTTAAAATAATAATAAACCTATACAAGTGCACACCATGAACCAGACACATGTTTGAAATAATTTGCATATATTAGTTTAATCAATCTTTACAACAATTCTGTAAGTTAGGTTATTTTCTTCATGTTACAGATGAGAAAACTGAATCTCAGAGAGGTTAATTAACTTGTCAGAGGACACACAGCGAGTAACAAAACTGGGCGGTTCCAGAGTGCATGTGTTTAATCATCATGCTAAACTGTGTCTCTAGTAGGAGAGTTAGAGTATTTGAAAAATGTTTTCTAAATCAAAAGAAATGTTTCATTTTAACTATTCAGAGAACAAGTAGTGCTAGAAAGGGGTATTTTTCAGTTGATTATTTATGAATATTTTCATATGAATGTTATGCAGAAATTTATTTGTTTCTGTTCATGTGAACATAGATATCTGCAGCTATATGTATAAGTACTCAATAAGTACTTGAAAACTGAATGAAATGATAAATGAATAAATATAGGGATTCCCATGACAAGTATAATTATATTATTTTATCATTTTTGAGCAATGTATGAACATATCACAGAAGAGTAAATGGAGACTGAATATAAGTAGCTAGAAGCCATTATTGAGTATCATTCCATAACTTACATTTTGCCAATGTAGCTGATATTATCAGCAGTTGTGGGAATTTGCTTAGCTCCTCTCTCAGTCACCTTAATATTTATGCTGATAATAATATTAGTAATAATAACAATGTTCTAGAAAAATGGACTCTTTAAAAATATTATGTAACGTAGGAATAAAAACATCTTTAGAAAACTCTGTCATCCTTCAAAATCAGTAACATATAATCTAAATACAAAACAATACGCCAATTATTCCGATCCAAGTTTAAGAGAAATCACCCAAATTCCCTATTTTAGCCAGATTGCAGTCCCTAAACCCCTTCTATAAATCAATTCTGAAGATACCCATAGTTGTCAGAAATGTTGATATTTTAATGAAAAAAATTGGTTCGGTGAGAGAAAGAGAGAGAAAGAGGAAGTAAAATTTCATGTGGTTTATTGGAAAAGTAAGGAATCCTACCTAAATGGGAAAACAACTAGGTTTAATATATCAAAATTTTCTCTTGTACTTGTACCTTTTCCTGTTAGCCTGTAGCAGCAGTATTTTTGTAGCATAGTAGAGACAGAACTAAAAATTCCAAAGACTAATATAAAAATAACCTCTAAAATTAGAAAGGAGAACAAATAGGTTGGGTTGTTACATTCATGCTCCCTACATTGTACTAAGTTAAGTTAGAAAGAATAACCATCCCTCTGGGTCCCTGCCTAAATATCCTATCAGATCCTGAAACACAAGTTACGATTGATTCTCAATTCTGAGTGACTGCCCAATGGTCTAAATCAACTTTCTAAATAATTCTGTCTTAGAACAGATCTCAAAATATTTAAGGCAGCTTTGCAAATGACAACACTTATAGGCAGAGTCTATAGCTTGTAAATGAGCAATAATAAAAACCTGATTACCCTGGTGCATAATTTAATTTTATATCAATTTTTCTTTGTCTCTGAACTTATGCTAAACTCAAAAGTAAAGTTACAGAATATGCATTTGTGTGCATGTTGTACATACAATAGATCTGTATATTTATGAAAGTATGATTTTTTTTAAAAGTACAAGAATATTATGAGTGTTATAGAAATATCTGCATTCCATATTTATTTTCTTGACTCTGGCTTTCTCCATGTCACCCAGTCTCAGAACCTTTGAACCAATTTTGGTATCTCCATTTCCCTTCTCCTCCCTTCAACTGGTTGGCTGACCATGCCTGTCATCCCTCTGCTAAATCTTTGTTCTTAATGCTGCTTCTTTAAGTCTTACTCTCATTAGTCAGACCTTATATTTTGTAGCCATGGCTAACTCGTCTTTAGACTTTGGGTTCTCCCAACCAAGCTCAACGCAGATCCTATATAGCTTTTCCTAAAACATGACCCTCACGCCACTCGTTTCATCTCTACCTATCCCACCCCTACCCCCATTTCAAAGTCAATTAAAATTATTTACCTTAATATTTTAAGTTTGCCTGGACCCAACTCCAAATCCATTTCCCAACCTTATTTTTGAAAAATTTCACATCCAAAGAGCACTAATTTTATTCATGCATGCCTCTCATTTTCCCTCTTTTTAAAATGATTTCACCCTATTCCCACCATGCACATTCTACTTATTCAATATCCAGTTCAAATTCTGCTTGTTTGCGTGAAGTTGTCTTAACTTTCCTAATTCTATTTGCCCCATGGGTAAAAAATAACCTCTCCATCTTCTGAAATTCCCTTGTTACTGTCCTGCTCTAGATCTGATAACACTTTTCATAATCAACAGCTTACTATAATTACGTATGCAGATGTCTTATCTTACACATTAACTGTAAGTCCCTTGAGGACATATTATATTGCATTATCTACTCCTAGTGGCAAGCATACTATCATGCATACAAGGGGTGCAGATGAATGAAAGAATGAATGAATTAAGAATGAGTGATTAAAGAATTTGTCTACAACAGAAAATAATTTGAACTCAAGTCTCCCAAACGCCCACTAAGGTGTCCTGTTCACTCCTCTGTTGATCGTAACTTGTCAGTTGTGATTGTTATCGAGCAACTTCCTCAACAGTATACTTTTCCAGCATCTAATAATCCTCATTACAATTTTCCATGAGTGATGTAAACCTTTCCCCACTGAAATTCAGTCTTTCTATACTTTGCTTGGGTTTGTAGGCAGTGGTAGAGTGAGAAGACAATAGGCCTGTGGGTTACACCCTGTAGCGACCTAGCTCTTGAAAACGTAGCTTAGCAAATCACTTACCCTCAGTTTTCTCATTTGCAAAATGAGGGGTCTAGGCTAGATAATTTTGGAGTTCCTTTCCAGTTCTGAAATTTAGTGGAGGTGAGAGGATTAATCTGTTAACTTTCACCTTTAAAAAATCATCATAAATGCTTGAGTTCCAAAAAGGACTGTTATTAAATGACTCTTTCACTTCCCCTTGGTGCTAGTTGGTATGGTTATAATACTCATCCTAAGTTCTAACTTTCAAACTTTGTACATTTTTCAAGTCATGTAGAGAATTTTCCCACATTTGTGTCACAACCCTCAGAATTTCCCTGGAATTCTTCACCCAAAAGTATTCATTTCACTATCACTGACACCTTTGACCACCTGACGCCATACATTATTTGGTTGAGGGGGCTTTGCTGCATAAACCACATGCATGATGCCCTGCTTCCTTAGGTAGCCTGTCCATTGAGAGATGCTTTCATCTGCTGCCTGGTTTTTTTAACTTCTTGGCGCTTGTCCAGTGACTCTTCTCACTCTTTCTGACTTTCATAAGTAGGCCTCCTTATGTCAATGTGCCTTGTATTCCGGACATAGTTGTTTTTCTCCTTTCTACTCATGCTCAATGCCTGTTTCCTTCCCTTTCTATTCTGTACAAATTTCCTTCACTTTTTTTTTTTTTTTTTTCGGTTTTCTGATTTCTTTGTCTATATGTATAAACTCCAATTGTTTACTGGGGTCTAGAAAAGCAGAAGCATTTATAAAACTGTGTGGAATTGACAAAAATGTGGGAAAATAATCAGTATCAAGTGACAGAAGCACCAATGTTTACTTAGATCTTAGATGACAGACTACTGAAAAGGCAGTCTGGTAAATGTAATACACTCTGTGGCAAAATTCCAAAGGAGGCAGAGTCTCTGTGATCCTATCACCAAGCATCCTGGAGGCTGTTTTCTTTAACTGGATCTGCAAGGAAAGGATTCAACTCGATTCCTTGAGTAAATTTAGTATTTGCAAATAACTCAGGGTATTCATTTCAGCTCCCTCTCATTTCCAAAAACCAAGAGATTCCAGTTTAGCCCTAAGATAAGTGTGCCCAAGGTGTAATTCAACTCAAAGGGATTCATCAAGTAGGTTAGTAGTTATTATCTCTGGTTGAGTATTATGCCTAGGTTTAATCCATTAGTTGTCTGGTTTGGGCCTGGACATCAGTATTTGTAAAAAGATCCCTAGGTGTTTGCCATGGGCAGATGAGGTTAAAAATCGACTTCAGTCCAGTCCAGCTCAGGTCCACCTTTGTGTCTGGGAGACCAGATAGTTGGAGTTTGATCTAATAGCTGCTTAAGAAACATCTTTACCTTTTATACATTTTCCAGCCTTGTGACATGCCAAGACTGGAAAAAACAGAAAAGCTTCTAGTTTCTTCTTTGACCACTGACCTAAAAAAATTACTCCAATTCACTTAAAGATACATACAGGTCTGCAAATAAAAACAAGTTATAAGAGCAAAGTGAACACTGTCTGTGTTCAGAAAGACCCGAGGTAGATGGCAAGAATGGCTAACAGGTGAGGGTGGCTAACATGGCTGCCTAAAGACCTCAATGGCTTCCCATTACTATTCAGCAAATCTCCAAATCTGTATCATGGGTTACAAGGTCCTGCACAACCTGTCTTCTTTCCTAGCTCTTCAGATTTATGTTTCACATGCTTCTCCCCCATTTCCTCCTCTCTTTGTACTCTAGCAGCAAATGCCCTTTCTGTCTTTTAAGGTTTACTGTGCTTCATCTTTTCAGAAGGCCTTTTTTCCACCTGCCTAAAATGCTCTGACCAATGGTTCCCAACTTTGCTGCACATTAAAGTCATCCAGGGAGATGCTAAAAGTCCAGCTGCCCAAGCCACACCTGACACATTAAATCAGAGTCTCTAGAGCAAGAATCCAGGCAATGGTAATTAAAAAAAAAAAAAGAATGAAAGAAAGAAAGAAAAGACTGTCCAGGTGTTCTAATGTGTAACAAAGGGTGTTACCGTGTGCTCTACCATCCCTAGTTCATCTGCTTAACCTCCAATTTTACTTTCATATCTTTGTTCAATTTTCACTTCCTAAGGAAAATCTTCCTCAATTCTACATCTGGTCAAATACCACTACTTATAATCTCACAGCATCAAGCACATTCCTTATCTTGGTGATAATATAATGTTAGGATTTATTCTGAGTGGCTATAATGTGTTCCCATCCCAGTAGGCGTGCACTAGACTGTATAATCCATTTAACTAGAGATTGCCTCTGTTTTGTTAACCATACTCTCACCACGGCCACTCACAGCTATAAAACAACAACTAAAATTGCCAATGTCCAGTCTTTTAATTTGTAACATGCACTGGTTTAATAAATTAACTGATCAATATAAAGCTCCATAATGCTGCCATAAATAGGTTGACAACCTTGCTTCTCACTTTTATAATAAGTTTACTAAATCCAATTTTACTGGTAAAGTGATATTCTCCATGATAATTTAATACAGCGTTATTACACTTGTAAATTTTAGATCCAAGGTAGAATCATTTGTATGCATTGGCTTGAATAGTCTCTAGACTCCTTTATTTTCCCCCCAGTACAAATGAATGCAATCCACTAATTGTAGATCCACTGTAACACATTCTGTTAATGCAGTTGTTCAGGAAAAGTGTGATTACATTTGTGTTTGGGTGTATTTTGTAAAAAATCTGCCATGTTGAAAATTTCCTCAGCTGTTGGTTCACAGAGGGTGTCAGACCTGTGGGCTGTCACATGGTCAAACAAGAAAAACAGCACAACAGGCATGTTAATTAGTATTGCATAAGCACAGCCATAATGAAGTCTAATTGCTTTGCAGTGGCTGTTAGCATGAGACACATAACATATACCATTCTTTTTCCTGTGGTTATGATCAGAAGCAAGAGTTGGAACAATGAGCATTTTAAAAAAAATCGTATATTTTAAGGGCATTGGCTTACCATTGAAATACTCTATAGGAATATCTTTGCCAGTTGAAAGTTTTTGCAATAAACTAATACTTCTTCAGCTTGAACCTTCGCTATCCCCTACCACCATCCATTCCACACACATTTTTACTAACAACCATTCCTCTGATTCTTGCCATCTAAACTAGCTCCCACAATTTCTAAAAACAATTTCATGCTCGGTCAGTTTTGCAGTCTGTATTTGATCTTAGCGTAAAAACAGAAAGAACAAAATTCATCACTACACACATAAAACACCCTGTTCTTCAATAAAACCAAGAACTAAATGGAAAGCCTAACAGTTTTTTATGAACCTAAATTACTGCGCACCAAGATATCTATGTTTAATCAAATTTGGAGTGATTCAATGAGTATCTAATAACGAAACAGCAATTTTATACATAATATTGTCACTGATCCTGAGGGAAAAAAAGTCCGTATGTGATTATTTGACCAGTTTCATTCATGTTTATGTTAATTTAATTCAAACTTTTCTATGAACAATGACTGCCAATTACATTAAATTATACTCCAGGGAGAGGCCTTCTGAACATGTGAATTACAATCTGCAAAAGAAAAACGAAGACATCAAAGCACTTTGGTGATCTGAATTGCAATCATTTTTTTAGAATGGCATCCTATAGAATTTAAAAAGTAGCATAATCTAGGAGTGACTCCTTTCAAATGTCTAAAATCCTTTAAAATTCCATCTCCCACACATCTAGCCATTTGCTGAATTGTTTCCTGAAATTTTATTCTCTTGAAATGAACAGTCTGGACTCTGACAGTATAAAGATGTGAAAGAAATCACTTGTGCTTCAAGATGTGAGGAAGGAAAATAAATTCTGAGATATCTGGGGATGGTGTGTTTTAAAAACACTTTCAGCTTTATTTATTTAGTTAGTTAGTTATTTTTGCTTTTCAATCTAAAGGAAATATTGTACCATAAAAGCAGTTTGAATAGAATATAGACGTTTATCAGAATATCTTATGGAATAAGAATATTTCCTGTGGCTATATTCAGAAATCTATTAAAGGATGAACGATGTTAAAGTTGTAACTCAAATTTGTAAAGCATAGTGCAATTCTGTTTTACACGGCTTTTTGTAAGGGCTCAAATCTCTAAAGGGAGCACATGTACATGTGTGTGTAGGCATGAATGTGTTCTAGTGTGCACATAGCATCTTACTTAAATCCTCATGGGTTTACTTCGAGTAGAAGGGATTGTATGATGGATCAATCCCATAAAACAATGGCTTATGAACTCCAGATGTAATGCTTTTGCACTTTGTCTAATAAGCAGAGGGATTTGTCAAAGACAGCCGCCTTTTGTAAGAGAGCCCAAATGAACAGCAACTTCTATATTTAATCTGTTTAGAATTCCAAGTTATCCTTCACTTGTACAAAGGAATCAAGAGTAAAACCATTTGCACTTGTATCTTAACAGCATATTACTCAACATATGGCAGAGTTCAGGGGTCTGAATATAATTTATACAAACTCCTGGCCAGAATGCAACAAACAAATAAGAAAAAAAATAGGAATGTTTCACATATTTTTCAGTGTAGACTTGAAGAACAATAGACTAAATATTTATTCAATATACTTATGCGAAGAATAAGGGAAAGCCACATGGACAAAGTAGAAAAACAGTTTTCAGCATATTTCAGTACATAAACATAGCTTTTTCTAAATCCCTCTCAAAGTTACAAAAGTGATTATCAGAGCAATCTACAATTTATGATGTAAAGAAGGTAATTGTATAACATTTGCTAAGGCACGCAAAAAAAAAAAAAAAAAAGAAAAAAAAAAAGACATTCCATAAGTGAATGTCTCCAAGTTTCCATAGCTTCTTGGGGAATTATTTTTTTTTAACTTTTTATTTTGAAATAATTACAAGCTTACAGAACAGTTGCAAAAATAATACAAATCCAATATTGAGTACTCCAATATCCTCCCTACTCAGATTTTTTTTTCCTCTTTAATCAAAAGAAAATATTGTACCATAAAAACAGTTTGAATAGAATATAGAAGTTTATTGGAATATCTTATGGAATAAGAGTATTTCCTGTGGCTATATTCATTTTGCCACATTTAACATTTTGCTAGATTTATTATTATATAATTCCCTCTCTCTCATTCCTTGCACACTCAATATTTCCATGTATATTTCCTAAGACCAATAAATACTATGATATTTATTTATTTAACCTTATATAATCTCATTAAGTACATTATCAAGTACAAGAAAATTAACAATGATATAAAGCATTAAGTCTATATTCCATTTTCTCAATTATCCCAATAATGTCCTTTTTGGGGCATTTTCTCCTCTATTATTAGATCAAATCCAGGATCACATGTTACACTTAATTGCAACTGTCTCTTTAGTATCTCTTTTATTAATTGTGGAAACATATATACAACATAATGCTTTCCATTTTACCACTCCCGAGCATACAATTCAGTGATTTTCATTAAATTCATAATGTTTTGCTAATCTCACCACCATCTATTACTAAAACTTTTCCACTACCCCAAAGAGAAACCCTGCACCCATTATGAATTCTCTCCCATTCCTCCTCTCCCCACCACCCCTGGTAACCTGTAATCTAGATAGCAAAATGGGTTTGCATATATTAGTTATTTTGTATAAGTATCTGTCCTTTTGAACTGACTTATTTCACTTAACACGATGTTTTCACAGTTTGCCCATCCTGTAACATGTAACAGAATGCAATTCCTTTTTATAGCTAAATAATATTCATTGTATGGATGCACTGTATTTTGTTCATTCATTCATTAACTGATGGACATTTTGGTTGTTCACACCTTTTGGTTATTTTGAATAATGCTGTTATGAACATTGGTGTATACATTTGAGTATACCTGTTTGAGTTCCTGCTTTCAATTCTTCTGGGTATATACTTAAAAGTAGGGCTGCTGGGTCATAGGTTCTTTGGCTATTTTTAATTCACCTTATTTATCAAAATAGAAACAGTTCTATGTGTATCAATATGGAAGGTCTCCAAGATACATGGTTCACTAATGAAACAAGGTATAAGAGCATGTGTGTAGCACGCTACTATTTTTGTAAAACATACAGCAAACTACTGTTTTTGTAAAACACAAAGACATATTCACAGCTATTAACGGCACAAGAAAACAACATTTGTTGTCTCTAAGAAGGGAATGGGGAGCTTAGGGGTTAGGTTGAGAAAGAGACAATTTTTCCCTTCATAGTTTTTACACTTTCTGTTTTTTTCTGTTATATAGAGTAATATCTTTACAAAAAGCAATAAAATTTGGTTTTTAAAGTGTGCTTATTGGTTGCTTCTGTAAACCTAACTTTCTATTAAGATCTTTTTATGCCTTGTCTTCATGGCACGTGTATAAAGTTTTGGAAAATGAGTGATATGTTCATACATAAAATAATATTCAAACAAAACTGTGAATAATAGTATAACAATTAGTGGACATTATGGAGCAAAAGTGATCTATGAGGTTCATGAAAGTCATTATTTCCTAAAATAAGAAAAGGCTTCAGGTAAAAGTGTAGATTGGCAGGATTTATATAGAGAGAAAAATGAAAGGTCAATTCTGTCAAGAATCATATAGTCAAGGCACTGTATGAAGACAAGCGTGGCCAAAGTAATAGAGTCCTATTTGATTACAGGTGTGTGTGTGTGTGTGTGTGTTGATGGGCTGTATGGGGTGGCAGGAGAAAATATGTGTTTGTGTGCTGAAGCGAAGTGAATAGCTCAGAGCTATTCACTCTCTCAGAGGAGATTTTCATTTTTGAATGATTTTGAAAGTAGGGTGAATGGTTGCACTTGTTGGTTTTCTTTTCTTTTTTCTTCTTGTCTTTCATTCTTTTTGTAGACATTTTTTAATTCTAGTATAAATACACATACAATCAAGTGCACAAATCATAAATCTACTGGTCGATGAAGTTGTACAAAGTGAACATACCCATGTAACCTCCACACAGATGAAGATCTAAAACATCACCAGCCTTCCAGAAAACTCTATCACTAACACTTTCACACAAACAGACAAAAGTAACCAGTATTATTTTCTGCCAACAAATATTAGTTTTTCTAGTTGCGGAACTTTATAAAAGGGGGATCATACTATATGTACTTTTCTGTGTCTGACTAAATATATCACCCAAATTCATCACCTCAAAGTGCAAAGCATGAAAGTGAGGTAAGGTTAATTAGGTATCAAAAATTTTGATCTGTATTACACCTTACAGTTTACACCAGTTCATATTTCTTACTTCATCTGCCCTTTACAATAATACAGGGTATTAAGAGAAGATAAGGAAGACAGGACTAGAGAGTTTTTATGACACTTACTCAAGGTACTCAAGGTAAGGACATAATTTGAGATTCATTTCCAGGACTGTCACCTTCAGATTTCATGATCATTATAAAAAATCACACTATCCACATTATTATTTGAGTAGGGAAAGTGGGCAAACTAGAACAATATAGTCCAAATTCATTTCTCTACCTCCAAGACCAAGCAGTATTCCTTAAAATAGGATGCTGATGAAGCCAACGCTGCTGTTGGGTAGCATTTGTATTGAACCTACTATGGGACAGGACTTGTCCTAAGAGCTTATATTATCCCTTTGAATTACCATAAAAGCCATATGAAGTAAGCACAATCATTATCCCCATTTTACAGATGAGGACACTAATGGCCAGGGATGTTAAGAAAACTTATCCACAGTCTATCAGGGGTCACCAATTTTTTTTTTTTTTCTGTAAAGAGTCAGATAGTAATTATTTTAGGCTGTGCAGACCAAATACTCTAAGTAGTGACTATTCAGTTCTACCCTTGTAGAGTAAAGGCAGCCATAGACAACACAGAAATGAATGAAGGTGGCTTCAAAAACAGGCAGTAACTCAGATTGGATCCACAAGCTATAGTTTGCTGACCTCTAGAATATCAATGTTTATAGAATACTTGACAATACCATGATGCAAATTCCAAGTAAAAATTTGTGGGTAATGCTGTAGAAACACTTGCAAGATATAAAAATTAAAAGATATTGCAAAACTTAAGCACAATGTATTTGAAACTAGAAGCATATAGCTTGGCTAAATTCCATTTTATCTAACTATTCTGCAGAGAATGATTTGAACCTCTCAATGCAAGTACAGAGCTCAAGTTGGGATCAAATGATAAGTGGAAATGAGTTTCCTCAACAAATAGTTAACCTTAACCTTTCTTCACTTATTTTGCATATGGAACCATCTTTATTCAAGAGCCTGATTAATCAAAGTTCTGAACACAGTTACAGTGGGTAAAAGCTGGATTTCACTGATCTAGGAGTTAGAAAAGAAAGCAGTCAGGTAGGTTCAAAAGCCCTGAATAAATACCAGGAAATAAAATATGTGTATGTGTGTGTGTGTGTGTGTGTGTGTGTATAATACTCATGGTAAAGAGAAAATGCATGAACATATTATCATCTATTAATTCAAATATGTAACATCCATTATTTTAAAGAGTGATTGGTATGGATATTTTTATTTTCAAGTTAAGAAAATCATGTGCTTTTACTCCCAAAAAAAAAAGGTCTCAGTCATAAAAGCTATGTCATCTTTGCAAATTGTATGCTTTGCTTGTCCTTGCCTTAGAATCCAGTTTATTTTTAAAACAAACATTCTGAAAATCTTTGATATCGCATTCAGCAATCCATCTGCTCCAATGTAAATTCTTTCAAGTGCAGGTGGCCTGTAATGTTGTGTGAGAGCAATTAATGAAGTTTTTGAATTTCTTTTGCTTTTTCACGCTTGGCTGAATGGTGAAAAGGGGTTATCATCCTTAATTCTCTAGCTTAACTGTATACACAATTAGATATTTTCATGCATTTTCATTTCCCTCTGAAATACATATATTATACATGTTTGTATGGTTATTCTAAATGTAGACCAAATAAACTCACCAATTATTTTCAGTAAGAATAAGTACACTAAGATATAGTAGCTGTTATATTAGAAATAATTTTTAAAAAAAAGAATATAAAAAGTTTTAAAGAAAAATATTTTATTCAGCCATAATAGTAATTTAAATTCTCAAATTTAAAACAGCTGCTGATATTTAAAAAAAATAGGAGGAAGCTTTTTACACTAACATCAACTGTTTAATAGAGGAGTCTAAATAATTAGATATTACTATGCTTTATTTCATATACTTAAAAAAACATTTTTCTCCATATGCTTCTAAATCATTCACTCTAGTTAAATAACAATTTCATAGCAGATTTATCTAGTAATAGTTTCAACTCCCAAATTTTCTGGTTATAATATTATGCTTTGTGGCTAATAAAGACTTAGATCAAATTATGCTTGTATTAAATGTTTTAGAGTTTGTTTAATTTATGACCCATCCTTTCAGTAAGCCATGCCAAGCCGAAGTATAAGATAAAACTTTTGTACACATTTAACTATTAGATTCTTTTTTTTTTGAGTTTATTTTTTTTTAATCATTTTATTGAGATATATTCACATACCACGCAGTCATACAAAACAAATCGTACTTTCGATTGTTTACAGTACCATTACATAGTTGTACATTCATCACCTAAATCAATCCCTGACACCTTCATTAGCACACACACAAAAATAACAAGAATAATAATTAGAGTGAAAAAGAGCAATTGAAGTAAAAAAGAACACTGGGTACCTTTGTCTGTTTGTTTCCTTCCCCTATTTTTCTACTCATCCATCCATAAACTAGACAAAGTGGAGTGTGGTCCTTATGGCTTTCCCAATCCCATTGTCACCCCTCATAAGCTACATTTTTATACATCTGTCTTCGAGATTCATGGGTTCTGGGTTGTAGTTTGATAGTTTCAGGTATCCACCACCAGCTACCCCAATTCTTTAGAACCTAAAAAGGGTTGTCTAAAGTGTGCGTAAGAGTGCCCACCAGAGTGACCTCTCGGCTCGTTTTGGAATCTCTCTGCCACTGAAGCTTATTTCATTTCCTTTCACATCCCCTTTTTGGTCAAGAAGATGTTCTCCGTCCCACGATGCTGGGTCTACATTCCTCCCCGGGAGTCATATTCCACGTTGCCAGGGAGATTCGGTCCCCTGGGTGTCTGATCCCACGTAGGGGGGAGGGCAGTGATTTCACCTTTCAAGTTGGCTTAGCCAGAGAGAGAGGGCCACATCTGAGCAACAAAGAGGCATTCAGGAGGAGACTCTTAGGCACAATTATAGGGAGGCCTAGCCTCTCCTTTGCAGCAACCGTCTTCCCAAGGGTAAAACTTAAGGTAGAGGGCTCAACCCATCAAACCACCAGTCCCCTATGTCTGTGGTCATGTTAGCAACCATGGAGGTGGGGTAGGCGAATACCCCTGCATTCTCCACAGGCTCCTCAAGGGGGCACTACATCGTTTTTTTTTCCTTGTTTTTCTTTCTTTCTTTTTTTTTTTTTTTAACTTTCCCTTCTTTTTTAAATCAACTGTATGAAAAAAAAAGTTAAAAAGAAAACAAACATACAATAAAAGAACATTTCAAAGAGACCATAACAAGGGAGTAAGAAAAAGACAACTAACCTAAGATAACTGCTTAACTTCCAACATGTTCCTACTTTACCCCAAGAAAGTTACCTAATATAGCAACCTTTCTGTGAACTTGTTCCTACTATATCCATCAGAAATTAACAGACCATAGTCATTTCTGGGCATCCCCAGAACGTTAAAAAGCTTATCTGTTCTTCTTGGATTATTGTTCCCCCTTCCTTAATTACTCTCTACTGCTAGTTCCCCTACATTCTACATTATAAACCATTTGTTTTACATTTTTGAAAGTTCACATTAGTGGTAGCATATAATATTTCTCTTTTTGTGCCTGGCTTATTTCACTCAGCATTATGTCTTCAAGGTTCATCCATGTTGTCATATGTTTCACGAGATCGTTCCTTCTTACTGACGCGTAGTATTCCATCGTGTGTATATACCACATTTTATTTATCCACTCATCTGTTGAAGGACATTTGGGTTGTTTCCATCTCTTGGCAATTGTGAATAATGCTGCTATGAACATTGGCGTGCAGATATCTGTTCGTGTCACTGCTTTCCAATCTTCCGGGTATATACCGAGAAGTGCAATCGCCGGATCGAATGGTAGCTCTATATCTAGTTTTCTAAGGAACTGCCAGACTGACTTCCAGAGTGGCTGAACCATTATACAGTCCCACCAACAGTGAATAAGAGTTCCAATTTCTCCACATCCCCTCCAGCATTTGTAGTTTCCTGTTTGTTTAATGGCAGCCATTCTAACCGGTGTTAGATGGTATCTCATTGTGGTTTTAATTTGCATCTCTCTAATAGCTAGTGAAGCTGAACATTTTTTCATGTGTTTCTTGGCCATTTGTATTTCCTCTTCAGAGAACTGTCTTTTCATATCTTTTGCCCATTTTATAACTGGGCTGTCTGTACTATTGTCATTGAGTTGTAGGATTTCTTTGTATATGCAAGATATCAGTCTTTTGTCAGATACATGGTTTCCAAAAATTTTTTCCCATTGAGTTGGCTGCCTCTTTACCTTTTTGAGAAATTCCTTTGAGGTGCAGAAACTTCTAAGCTTGAGGAGTTCCCATTTATCTATTTTCTCTTTTGTTGCTTGTGCTTTGGGTGTAAAGTCTAGGAAGTGGCCGCCTAATACAAGGTCTTGAAGATGTTTTCCTACATTATCTTCTAGCAGTTTTATGGTACTTTCTTTCATATTGAGATCTTTGGTCCATTTTATGTTAATTTTTGTGTAGGGGGTGAGGTAGGGGTCCTCTTTCATTCTTTTGGATATGGATATCCAACTCTCCCATCCCCATTTGTTGAAAAGACCATTATGGCTCAGTTCAGTGACTTTGGGGGCCTTATCAAAGATCAGTCGGCCATAGATCTGAGGGTCTATTTCTGAATTCTCAATTCGATTCCATTGATCTATATGTCTATCTTTGTGCCAGTACCATGCTGTGTTGGCAACTGTGGCTTTATAATAAGCTTCAAAGTCAGGGAGTGTAAGTCCTCCCACTTCGTTTTTCTTTTTTAGAGTGTCTTTAGCAATTCGAGGCATCTTCCCTTTCCAAATAAATTTGATAACTATCTTTTCCAAGTCTGCAAAGTAGGTTGTTGGAATTTTGATTGGGATTGCATTGAATCTGTAGATGAGTTTGGGTAGAATTGACATCTTAATGACATTTAGCCTTCCTATCCATGAACATGGAATATTTTTCCATCTTTTAAGGTCCCCTTCTATTTCTTTTAGTAGAGTTATGTAGTTTTCTTTGTATAGGTCTTTTACATCTTTGGTTAAGTTTATTCCTAGGTACTTGATTTTTTTAGTTGCTATTGAAAATGGTATCTTTTTCTTGAGTGTCACTTCAGTTTGTTCATTTCTAGCATATAGAAACATTACTGACTTATGTGCATTAATCTTGTATCCCGCTACTTTGCTAAATTTGCTTATTAGCTCTAGTAGGTGTATCGTTGATTTCTCAGGGTTTTCTAGATATAAGATCATATCATCTGCAAACAATGACAGTTTTACTTCTTCTTTTCCAATTTGGATGCCTTTTATTTCTTTGTCTTGCCGGATTGCCCTGGCTAGCACTTCCAGCACAATGTTGAATAACAGTGGTGACAGCGGGCATCCTTGTCTTGTTCCTGATCTTAGAGGGAAGGCTTTCAGTCTCTCACCATTGAGTACTATGCTGGCTGTGGGTTTTTCATATATGCTCTTTATCATGTTGAGGAAGTTTCCTTCAATTCCTACCTTTTGAAGTGTTTTTATCAAAAACGGATGTTGGATTTTGTCAAATGCTTTTTCAGCATCTATTGAGATGATCAATTGATTTTTCCCTTTCGAGTTTTTAATGTGTTGTAATACATTGATTGTTTTTCTTATGTTGAACCATCCTTGCATGCCTGGAATGAACCCCACTTGGTCATGGTGTATGATTTTTTTAATGTGTCTTTGGATTCGAATTGCAAGTATTTTGTTGAGGATTTTTGCATCTATATTCATTAGGGAGATTGGCCGGTAGTTTTCCTTTTTTGTAGCATCTTTGCCTGGTTTTGGTATTAGATTGATGTTAGCTTCATAAAATGAGTTAGGTAGTGTTCCATTTTCTTCAATGTTTTGAAAGAGTTTGAGTAAGATTGGTGTCAGTTCTTTCTGGAAAGTTTGGTAGAATTCCCCTGTGAAGCCATCTGGCCCTGGGCATTTATTTGTGGGAAGATTTTTGATGACTGATTGGATCTCTTTGCTTGTGATGGGTTGGTTGAGTTCTTCTATTTCTTCTCTGGTCAGTCTAGGTTGTTCATATGTTTCCAGGAAATTGTCCATTTCTTCTACATTGTCCAGTTTCTTGCCATACAGTTGTTCATAATATCCTCTTATAATTTTTTTAATTTCTTCAGGATCTGCAGTTATGTCACCTTTTTCATTCATTATTTTGTTTATATGGGTCTTCTCTCTTTTTGATTTTGTCAGTCTAGCTAGGGGCTTGTCAATCTTGTTGATCTTCTCAAAGAACCAACTTTTGGTGATATTTATCCTCTCTATTGTTTTTTTCTTCTCTATGTCATTTATTTCTGCTTTAATCCTTGTTATTTCTTTTCTTCTCCTTGGTTTAGCATTGGTTTGCTGTTCATTTTCTAGCTTCTTCAGTTGATCCATTAGTTCTTTGATTTTGGCTCTTTCTTCCTTTTTAATATATGCGTTTAGTGCTATAAATTTCCCCCTTAGCACTGCTTTTGCTGCATCCCATAGGTTTTGGTATGTTGTGTTCTCATTTTCGTTCGTCTCTATATATTTAGCAATTTCTCTTGCTATTTCTACTTTAACCCACTGATTGTTTAGGAGTGTGTTGTTTAACCTCCAGGTATTTGTGAATTTTCTAAGTCTCTGATGGTTATTGACTTCTAATTGTATTCCATTGTGGTCAGAGAATGTGCTTTGAATAATTTCAATCTTTTTAAATTTATTGAGGCTTGTTTTATGTCCCAGCATATGATCTATTCTGGAGAAAGTTCCGTGAGCACTAGAAAAGTATGTGTATCCTGGTGATTTGGGATGTAATGTCCTGTATATGTCTGTTAAATCTAATTCATTTATCAGATTGTTTAGGTTTTCAATTTCCTTATTGTTCTTCTGTCTGGTTGATCTATCTATAGGAGAGAGTGATGTGTTGAAGTCTCCCACAATTATTGTGGAAACATCAATTGCTTCCTTTAGTTTTGCCAGTGTTTCTCTCATGTATTTTGTGGCACCTTGATTGGGTGCATAGACATTTACGATTGTTATTTCTTCTTGCTGAATTGCCCCTTTTATTAGTATGTAGTGGCCTTCTTTGTCTCTCAAAACATCCCTGCATTTGAAGTCTATTTTATCTGAGATTAATATTGCTACACCTGCTTTCTTTTGGCTGTAGCTTGCATGAAATATTTTTTTCCATCCTTTCACTTTCAGTTTCTTTGTGTCCCTATGTCTAAGATGAGTCTCTTGTATGCAACATATTGATGGTTCATTTTTTTTGATCCATTCTGCGAATCTATATCTTTTAATTGGGGAGTTTAATCCATTTACATTCAACGTTATAACCGTGAAGGCATTTCTTGAATCGGCCATCTTATCCTTTGGTTTATGTTTGCCATATTTTTCCCCTCTCTCTATTAATATCCTTTATTGTACCCATACCGAATCTCTTTAGTACTGAACCTTTCTCCAAGTCTCTCTGTCCTGTCTTTGTTTCTCTGTCTGTAGGGCTCCCTTTAGTATCTCCAGTAGGGCAGGTCTCTTGTTAGCAAATTCTCTCAGCATTTGTTTGTCTGTGAAAAATTTAAGCTCTCCCTCAAATTTGAAGGAGAGCTTTGCTGGATAAAGTATTCTTGGCTGGAAATTTTTCTCACTCAGAATTTTAAATATATCGTGCCACTGCCTTCTCGCCTCCATGGTGGCTGCTGAGTAGTCACTACTTAGTCTTATGCTGTTTCCTTTGTATGTGGTGAATTGCTTTTCTCTTGCTGCTTTCAGAACTTGCTCCTTCTCTCTGTGTTTGATAGTGTGATCAGTATATGTCTTGGAGTGGGTTTATTTGGATTTATTCTATTTGGAGTTCGCTGAGCATTTATGATTTGTGTATTTATGTTGTTTAGAAGATTTGGGAAGTTTTCCCCAACAATTTCTTTGAATACTCTTCCTAGACCTTTACCCTTTTCTTCCCCTTCTGGGACACCAATGAGTCTTATATTTGGACGTTTCATATTATCTATCATATCCCTGAGGTCCATTTCGATTTTTTCAATTTTTTTCCCCATTCTTTCTTTTATGCTTTCATTTTCCATTCTGTCATCTTCCAGGTCACTGATTCATTGTTCAACTTCCTCTAGTCTTGTACTATGAGTGTCCAGAATCTTTTTAATTTGGTCAACAGTTTCTTTAATTTCCATAAGATCATCCATTTTTTTACTTAGTCTTGCAATGTCTTCTTTATGCTCTTCTAGAGTCTTCTTGATTTCCTTCATATCCCATACTATGGTCTCATTGTTCATCTTTAGTTCTTTGAGTAGCTGCTCTAGGTGCTGTGTCTCTTCTGATCTTTTGATTTGGGTGCTTGGGCTTGGGTTATCCATATCGTCTGGTTTTTTCATATGCTTTATAATTTTCTGTTGTTTTTGGCCTCGTGGCATTTGCTGAACTTGATAGGGTTCTTTTAGGGTTTGTAGACCTATTGAAGTCCTTATCTCTAATTTATCAGATCTACAGCTTCGTGGAGTACACTTTCTCTAACTAACCAGCAGGTGATGTCCACGAGCCACCTGTTCTCCACAAGCCAGTTCTCCCCTGCTTAGCCTTTTTGGTGAGTGGGGGAGTGAGTCTTGTGGGGCCCAATTGGTGTCCCAAGCTTGCGTGTGTAGTTGGTGTTGCCTGCCCTGTATGTGGGGCGTGTTTCTGGGCAGTCGGGGAGGGGGGGTGGCCCTAACAATCAAATCTCCCTGGTGATCCTAGAGTTTTAAAGCTGCTGCAATAGTCTAATCCTTCAGTTCAGTCCTGCCACAGTTTGTCTCTGCCACTGACCCACAAGTCCTTGGTATTGGCGTATGGCTCCTGAGACTTGCAAGTGGGCCCCTCTTCCAGGCTGTGCACCCCGGGTCCTCTGTTGAGGGATGACTGTGCTATGTCACAGGTGAGTGCCGTCCCCTCAGGGCAGTTCTGGGCTGCTGGGCTGTGTAGGGAGGCTCCCAGTCTGCTCAAATGATGGCTGAATGGGGCTTTGTTAATTCACACTGCTCTACCTTCCCAGCTCTGGGACAATCAGCTGAGGTTGCAGGGAAGGCTAATGTCCATGCCCAGTTTTGTGGTGTGTGCCTGTTATTTGAAGCCCTTCCGTCACACTGGGTTGTCTGGGGCAGCTCTGGGCTATGGGGCTGGCGATGGGCAGGAGTGTTTCCTGTCCACCAGGATGGTGGCTGTGAGCGGACACCCCCGTTTTCTTGGGAAGTTGTGGTGTTTAGTGAATTTTCTCAGCCACTGAATTATTGCCTTTTGTCTCAGAGCTCTCTTAGTTCTGCTCTTGACTTGACGTGCCCAAATTGAAAGACTTTGAAGCTTTCTGTATTGGGCTTCTTAGAGTAATTGTTTTAGAAAAAGAAAAAAGGATTAAAAAAAAAAAAAAAAAAAAAGGGTCCTCCTCAGAGACCTAATGGGTTATTGAAATGCTAAGAGACAAAGCAACCAGGGCCATTAAGGAAAGGTCCACAGGACAGAGAGATCGGCTTTTCTTCGGGATTTGCACATGCGCCTTAGGGCCTGAGCTCCGCCCTTCCCCTTTCTGTGTTCACCAGAACTCTAAAAATCCTCTGCTTTTATTTTGGAGTTTTTCGTGTTGTTTTTTTTTTTTCTATGCCTGTCTCCTCTCTGCTGGGCTGGCTGCTCACAGATTCTCTGGTGTCTGGTCTCTGTCTATCTATGGTTGGAGTCTGGATCAGTAGAATGAGTTTCCGATAAGAGCAGCCACTGCAGTTCTCCCTTCTCCTTCCCGGAGCTGACAGCCCCTCCTCCCACGGGACTGAGCCTGGCAGGGAGGGGCGCGGGTCCCCTGGCCGCAAAAACTTACAGATTTCGCTGATCTCAGCAGTTCGACATTTTCATGAGTGTTGTATGAAGTATGCCCAAAGACATATTGCTCTGTGGTGTCCAGTCCACGCAGTTCCTGGCTTTCTACCTACTTTCCTGGAGGAGTAACTAAAACATACAGCTCACCAGTCTGCCATCTTGCCCCGCCTCTCCGTGTGAGTTTCTTAACTATTAGATTCTATGCAGTTGACCAAACCAATAGAAGACATGATTTATCTTCTCTAGCTAGTAATACAAAACATTCACATATATATCAACTCTAGATATAACTTAGCTACAACTGGTTATACAATCATTTTCTAGGGAATATAACAAACTAACTACCAGTACTATAGGTATTCTACAATGAAAGTACCACTGTGGCCTAACCAAGTTGGGTAAGGCTCCATAGCAGAATGGTTGTTTGTCTTTATACATTTTAGTGGTGGTAGGGAAAAGTTTAATGATTTTTGCATCTATGGGCGGCATAAGAAATCATAATAAGATGAGAATGGAGAATGGAGCATCTGAGGAGCAGTAAGTGACACAGATGCTTTTTATTAGAATGCAGCCCTCAGTGCTAAAGACTTGAGATGGTATCTGCTGGGTAATAAAAAATTAGTACAGCACATTCTCTCAAACAGGGTAAGAACATGACCTGCATAGGAAATAGTTATAAAAACAAAATGAAAAATGTACTTTACACTAAAGCAAATATATATGAGCATTTTTAAAGTAATCACTGGGTTTTCTTTCCACATTCCATTAATAATTGAATGCACATCTTTCTGCCCACACACCGTATGTGTGTATGAGCGGCATACCAAAATCCAAACAACCACCCAACAGCACAATTTAATGCACAAAATCAATATATATGCTGTAAATCATATACTTGGTATGAAGGGGCAGATGTCAAGATGCCTTAACATAGTTACTTTTGTCCCCATTAAAGTCATAATAAATAGAAAGCATTTAATTTTGTGTTCTTAATATTTAATAAAGTATTATATCAAAAAGAGGCATAAAAAAGGTTCCACATGTTATATGATGTATATTCATGATGTCTTAAATATAATTTTAGTAATTTAAATGAAAAAAAAAGGCTAGATCTGGACTAGTTCATGAAGGTTTCACATATTTGCATGTTAAAGATGTATATGCATGAATTCTGAAATAATCATTATGAACACACCCAACAAGTTAAGAAGAATTTTCTACTATGCATATTCAAAATATCTTTTTCAAATGCTAATTTGTTAATTACAAACTTTTTCTCAAGCTTAACTAAACTCATAGCCTTCATTATGAGCTATTTGCATAAGATGTTTCCTGTATAAGCAGTGTCATCATTAAGTTACTGAAAATTTTCAAACGAAAAGGTACATTTTATTAAACCCAAAGGAATTAAGTTTGCTATTAAGGGTAATTATATTCAGAAAATATATAAAGATCTGAAAGTTTAAATATATAAAAAGTAAATGGAGTACTCCACTCATTTTATATTGTGACAATTATTTATATGTTTAAGACATTTTCATTTTTCATGGAGTTCTATTAATTATTCTTGCACATCTCATATCAACAAATAATCAAGAACACCACCAATAAAATATGAGAGTCTAGGGAATATGATTAGAATTTGTGATCTTTTGTCTCCTTTTCAGTAAAATAAAAGTGCTAAAAAAAAAACCAGTTTGGCAGTTCCTTAAAAAGTTAAACATAGAATTACCATATGACCCAGCATTTCCATTCCTATGTGCATACCCAATAGAATTGAAAACAGGGACACAAACAGATAATTGTACACCAATGCTCATAGCACCATTATTCACAATAGCCAAAATGTGAAACAACTCAAATGCCCATCAACAGAGAAATGAGAAAACAAAATATGACAATGGAATATTATTCAGTTTTAAAAAGATAATTTCTAATACATGCTACATTATGGATGAAGTTTGAAAGCATGCTAAATGAAATAGGCCAAACATAAATGGCGAACTATTGTATGATTTCACTTATATGAAATATCCAGAATAAGTAAATGCATAGAGACAGAAATTAGATTAGAGTTTCCCGGGGAATGGCATATATTACTTAATGGATACAGTTTCTATTTGGAGTGATACAAAGTTTTGATAATGGATATTTGTGATGGTGGCACAACGTTGTCAATATAATTAATGTCACCGAGCCTAAAAATGGTTAAAATGGCAAATTTTATAATATATTTATGTTACTGTAAATTATAAATAAATAAGTACTGCTGTGAGGGTGATGGTTATTTAGTAACTAGTTAATTGTCAGTTAGCTGTTATGGTTATGATGAGAGTTACTAGTTTCAAAAAAGCTAATTCTAAAGTTTTGAATGAGTTTAAAAGCATATTTCTGGTTTCTATTTTTTAGTTCTTGTAGTTATTTTGTTTTTGCACTATTGCTAACATTACACACCAGAAGGGCAGTAGAAAGGCACCATAAAAAAGTAAAACGCAAATTAATCAACTGTTATTTTTATAAGCACCAATGGAATTACTGATTAAAACTGGCATTTTATTTTACTTAAGTGTAAAATAAGGAAAATAACAGCACTTATCCCACAAGTTCATTGTGAACATAAATCAGAAAATCTATGTAAAGGTCATAGCACTCTACCTGGCTTCAAGTAAGCACTTAATGGATATAATAATAATTCATAATTCTAATCATTCATGTATCAAAATCTTGCATAAATTAGTTTGATTTGAGAAATTAGTACACATATCTTTTCATTGTGTTCTTTTTCTAGTAAAAAATATTCCTCAACCCAGGATAAAACTCCAGAACATGTATCTGTTTTTAGGGGTTGGGGAGATATCAAGTATTAATGGTATTAGGAGGGTGTTGGGGATAGAATTATGTCCCCCACAAAGCCTGTTCGAGCCCTAACTCCACCCCCATCCTGTGGCTGTGAACTCCCTTCTAAAGAGGATCTTCTAAAATCAGATTAAAATGAGACTAAACTGAATCCAGGTGGGCCTTAATCAGGTGTGGCTTGTGGTCCTTATAAACAAAGGAAATTTGCACACAAAAGTACAAACCACTTGAGAGGAGATTAAATGTAGGGTACCCATTATCACCATTAACCTGGTGAGAGTCTACAGGAGCTACCGGAGTTGATAAAGACAGACAACCTTCCTCTATTAGCAGAGCATTGTCAGGTTTAGATGTTCTTTCACTCATGAAACAAATGTTAACTCTGAGTGAAACAAATGTTAACTCTAAGTATGTCAGTTATGAGAACCAAAATCTAAGCTCTTTGTTTAGAGGGGATGAGGTTAACTTAATTTCGTTTATTCCCACACAGAACATTCTTTTTGAAATGGACAAAGAAAATGGTATTCCTTTTAAGAAAATAATTATTGAAACATTCCCAGGCAGAGGGTTAGGAGAGAGAATCCCTATGCATGAGAATGTTTCCCAAGTATTGTTGGCATCCTACGACTGCTACAGCATAGATTCTCAATGCGGGCAATAGAAAAAAATCAGACTCTTTTTTAGGTATAAAGCACAGATATAATTGCAGTTACATAAACAGACACATTATCTATGGTGTTAAAATTTCATGGGGGAAGCAATTAGAAAAAAATGTTGGAAATGTTCTTTAAGAGGGTAATAACAAAAAAAAAAAGGTTTAGGAACAATATTCTACAGATACTAGAGACTGCTTTATAGTCTTCCTACCAGTAACATGGAAAGAAATGCCTAGAAAAGCATAGATACAATTAAAATGTGTACACAATTTTCGGGGACATATTAAATTTTATCTAGCATGTTTAGGGATTGTGCAGCTTCTCTGTAGACTGCAAAATCAATCCAAATTACATTATGCATAACTATGGCATAGACAGGTACTTTGCAAAACTCATTGAGTATTTCGATAGCACCATATATAAAGGGAAAACAATTGGATGTTATCATTTAGGATCTGATGTTTTCAATTTGCTAGTACAGTTTCATGTAGAGGAAGGTCAAGATTCCAAGGACCAAAGTTGATTCAAACAACCTTCCAAATACCACATCACTTCTGGTGTTTCATCTAAAACCAAATTAGAAGAAAATAATTTTTAGGACATATTTGATATCATTTTGTATCACAAATTGTAGTCTTGGGAAGTTCTTGGACCAGACACTTTTGGTAAATTACACTATAAATTTTTATTATTTTGATCCATGGGTTTTAGAGAATTATCTTTGGGCACTGAGAACCATAATTTCAATAATGCAACTATGTGGAGAAAGAATGATTACTTAATAAAACAGGAATAAACAAGGACAAAGAAAAAAATGCATGGAAAAAATACTGACAATACTTGCATTTATATAATAGTTAATTTTTTTCAGGCTTCTATTTCTTCACTTGTTAGGCATAATACAAAGAAAAACTATAGTTTCAGAGCAACCCTAGGAGGGATGGAAATATCTTTAGTCTTAAAGGTAATGTTTTTTCCGACAGCACAACTATGCGCTCATTATATTTCGGCAGGGTCTCTGCGTACACTCAAGTTTCTCAGTGCTCTAGCATTATGAGCATGCTAAAGTTCTTCATATTTTATCTAAAAAGATTTCAAGATATGATACATTTGAATGATAGAAAGTTTATTTTTTACTTCAAGATTATATACATAGCCTGGTCACACATAATGTCTCCTCAAAACAGGGGCTTCAAAAGAAATGTATTTCTCAAAATAAATTATGTACATGGATGGATGGATGGATAGATGGACAGATGGATAGATGTTTCTATTTATCTATCTATCTATCCATCCATCCATTGCATTATGTGACCTATTTTCATGTTTCAAATAGAAAATTCTACATTTTCACATTTTTCTTAATTAAATGGTTCTTAGTTACTTCTCTAGCCATAGGGTGAATCCTATCAGCAATCTATCAGCAAACCAGATAATAAATCAAAAATATCAATGTTTCAGGGAAATATGCTTTATAAATAAATAAAATAATACAATCCTACACTTCATCAGATTCTTAATATCAAATCCTAATGGATACATGAAGATATGCAACCTTTATTCCTGAATCAATTTTTCTAGTCTATAGAGTTAGAAGAAAAATTGTACTGTCTCCTATTGATAGACTATGTCACATGTGTCTTTAAAGTCATCTCTCTGACTAGTTTATTAACCCACAAATTGAAGCTTGAAGATTATCCATCAAAGTAGTAATTTTTAAATTTTACATGGAGAGGAAAAACATTAAAAAGTCTATGATAATATTGTCTCAGATCTATTTTCCACAGCAATTTAGAAGGATGCTACATCTTAAAGTACTTTCTCTCCAAGTACTTAAAACCCTAATCTATGATGTTCTTTTACTTTCCAATATGGAGAGCTTTTAAAAACATCATTAAAATAAACCTGAATCTCAGAATATTCATTAGGCAGCCATCCATGTTGCAGCATATTTCAAAGTGGATGGGAAATGAGAGGAACAGTTGTTATTCAACCATATGACAGATAGGTTTTGCCAGTTTTAATGCCAATTCTAAAAATTGTATTTTCACAAATAAAAACAAAACATTCTAATAATACATACAATTATAATTTTAATAAGTGGCTCACATTCCCCGTCCGCTTGACAATAAAGCCATCTAAGAAGAGTCAAACTGAAAGAATCTTGCTGAGTTATTTGGTTTTAGTGCTAATACTTAGATAATAAAAAAAGGAAAGAAAAGCCCATATGTTTCTAATTTTCCCATAACACTTTATATGCAAATCTGGGTCATATGAAATTTGTGTAGTTTCTGTGCATTTGTGGGATGAATGTTTCTTGATAAAAAAGTGTGTAGTTTTGGTTAAAATTTTATACTTTAACTTTTTCCACTCAAATGCTTAAAGAACTAGAGGCAATGTCAATTCATACATAGCTAGGAATATGTTAGAGTTATAAATTATTCCATTAATAACTTCATTAATAAACTCTTAGGATAGCTGTAACTTATGGGGAAAAAAATCAAAGAAAACTGTCAAGTTATTTAGATGAGACTCACTTCAAAGAAAAGTCTTAAAAATCTTTTTTGGATATAATTGTTATGCAATAAAATGCACCAGTTTTAATAAAGGACTGGATGAGTCTTAAATATGCATACAGTCATGTAACTACCACCACACTCATGATATAATCTTGATACCGAACATTTCCATCACCACAAAAGTTCCATTGTAGACTTGGCAGTTAATCCCCTTCCTCAGTCTTAGTCCCTGGAAACCACTGATCAGCTTTCCATCAATACAGCTTTACCTCTTCTAAAAGTTTATATAAATCAAACCATAAAGCTTATAGCCATTTATGTCTGGATTCTTTTATTTGGCATAATGCATTTAAGAGTCACCCATGTTGTTGTTCTGTATCAGTAAATCATTCTTTTTACTTCTGTAAAAAAGAACTAGTTCTATCTATTCATCCATTTAAGACATTTAGTTATTTCCAAATCATAGTATTATGATTAATGCTGATATTATATACATTAACAAGCATTTGAGTAAATGGATATCTTTATTGCTCTTGGGTAAATATCTAGTAGAAATGCTGGGTCCTATGGTAAAGATGTGTTTGTTCTAGTTTGCTAATGCTGCAGAATGCAATACACCAGAAATGCATTGGCTTTTATAAAAGGGGGTTTATTTGGTACACAGTTACAGTCTTAAGGCCATAAAGTGTCCAAGGTAACATCAACAATCGGGTACCTTCACTGGAGGATGGCCAATAGTATCTGGAAAACCTCTGTTAGCTGGGAAGTCGTGGCTGGCATCTGCTCCGGAGTTCTGGTTTCAAAATGGCTTTCTCCCAGGACATTCCTCTCTAGGCTTCAGCTTCTCTCCAAAATGTCACTCTCATTTGCTCTTGCGGTGTTTGTCCTCTCTTAGCTTCTGTGGAGCAAAAGTCTGCTTTCAAAGGCTGTCTCCAAAATGTCTCTGTAAGCTGAAGCTCCTCTCTCAGTTCCAGTGCATTCTTCAAAGTGTCCCTCTTGGCTGTAGCAAGCTCTCTCCTTCTGTCTGAGATTATATACTGCTCCAGTAATCAATGCCCATGCTGAATGGGCAGGGCCATGCCTCCATGGAAATTATCCCATCAGAGTTATCACCTACAGTTGGGTGGGGCACATCTCCATGGAAACACTCAAAGGATTCCAATCTTATCAGCCCTAAAACATCTGCCCCACAAGATTGCATCAAAGAACATAGCCCTTTCTGGGGGACATAATACATTCAAACCAGCACAATGTTCATGAGAAATTGCCAAATTTTCAAACTGTACCATTTTGCCTTTCCACCAACAAGATACAAGAGTTCCAGGTGCTCCAGATCCTCACCAACACTTGATATTGTCAGCATTTTAATTTTCACCGTTCTGGTGAGTGTGCAGACTATCTCACTGTGGTTTAATTTTCATTTCCCTAATGATGAATGAAAATGAACAACTTCTCATGTGTTTATTTGCCATTCATAAAGTATTCTTTGGTGGAGTGCCTATTCAAACATTTTGCTTCCTTTTTTTGAGTTGCATGGCTTCTCACTGTGTTCTAAGAGTCCCTATTTATTCTGAATATTTCTTTTTTAGATATGTTTTGAAAAACAACTTTTTTCTAAGTCTGCTGTTTGGCTTTCCATTTTCTTAGAAGTGCCTTTTGAAAGGCAAAAGTTCTTCGTTTTCATGAAGGCTGACTTAACATTTTTTTCTTTTATTATTTATAAGAAGTCTTTCTTTACCCCAAGGTGCAAAGGTTTTCACCTATGTTTTCTTGTAGAAGTGTTACAGTGTTAACCTCTTTCATTTAAGTTTATGATCTATTTTGAGTTCATATTTGTGTGTGGCACTTTGTACTGGTCAAGTGCCATACTTGTTTTTTTGTTTTGTTTTGTTTTGTTTGAATGCAGCAATACCATTTGCTAAAGACTATTCAGTCCTGCACTGAACTGCCCTTTTGTCAAGAACCAATTGACCATATGTGTGTGGGTCTATTTCTAGACTCTATATACTATTCCACCTTCCTTATGTCTATTGTGGTATCAACATTACACAGTCTTGAATAGTACAGCTTTATAAGACTTGAAATCAATTTGTGAGTCCTCCATCTTTGTTCTTTTTCAAAATTCTTTGGGTAAAGGATCCTTAGTTGGCTTTTGTCTTTCTTTCAGTACTTTAAAGATGTCTCTCCACAGTTGTGTAGCTTGCATATACTCTGGAGAGAAGTTATGCTAAATCTTATTGTGATTCCTCTTGAAATACTGTTTTTTACTTTGTTTTTATTTCCTCTGGCTACTTTCAATTTTTTTTCCTTCATCACATATGATTATGATGTATCTTGACATGGGTTTTTTTGGGTTTATTCAGTTTGGGTTTGTTGAGCTACCTCTGAGACTTTATAGTTTTCATTAAATTAGGAAAATTCTCAGCCATTACTCTCTCAAATGTTTTTTCCATCCTTTCTCTTCTATTACTGTGATTCTAATTACACGTGTTAGATCACATTCTAATGGCCCACTATCCAATGATGCTTTGTACATGTTTTTTTTTTTTTTCCTTTCTCTCTCTCTGTGCTTAATTTTGGATAGTTTCCTTTGCTAGGTCTTCAGGCTTACTGATCTTTTTTTCTGCTCTGTGCAATCTGCTTTTAATCCCATCTAGTATACTTGTCATTTCAGATATATTTTTCACATCTAAAAGACAGGTCTTTTTATATCTCCCATGCCCCTCCTAATCATGCTTATGTTTTCCTCTACTGTCCTGAACATGCAGAACTTGTTTATAATAGTTATTTCAATATCAATGTCTACTAGCTCCATATTCTCTGCTATTTCTGGTTGTTTCTGTTAATTGATTTTTCCCCTGAATATGGATCATATTTTCCTGATTTTTGCACATCAAATAATTTATGATTGGATAATGAACATTAAAATTTTACATTGTTTATTTCTAGATTTTTGTCCTTTTAAATAATGTTGGAGTTTGTTCTGGTGTGCAGTTAGGTTACATAGAATTATTTGGATCCTCTGAAGCCTTGGTTCTAAACTCTGTTAGGTAGGTTCAGAGCAACTTTCAATGTAAGGATAATTTATCCCCACTAGTAAGGTAATATCTTTCTGAGGATTCTACACAATGGTAGGTTCATGATCTATTCTCAGCACTGTGTGAGCTCCAAGATTTCTGGCACTGGACAATTTCGTTCTATTGACGCACTGATCAATACACAGCCAAAGACATGAGGAGGACTCTCTACAATTCTCCAGAGCTCACTCTTTAATATGGCTCTCTCCTCTCCAATATTTCACCCTGCAAATTCTAGCTTTACTGTCCTCTCCAAACTCCAGTCTTTCTCTCCTTACCTCTGTGAGACCACCAAGTTCTCACTAGTCCCCTCCTTGTTGGAAGGTGCCTCCAAGAAGAAAGCTGTTGCAAATATAAGGCTCAACTTCTTTTCTTTCAGTTGTCACTGCCTTGAACCACTTATTGTCTGGTACTTGAAAACAACTGTTTCATAAATGTCTGTTTTTCTAGTTGCTCAAAGTGGGAGGATAAATTAGATCCCTGTTACAACAACAAAACTGATGAAATTAATCTCTATATAGCCCCAATCACAATGATATCTTGCATACATTAATTAGATCATTTTATTTACTACTTTTCCTTCCTAACAGTAATTTTTATAAATAATTTCTATTCTTTTTTATTTAATATTTAAGAAGTACATCTCCTAACTTGTGTTATTGCCTGTATTAGTTTCCTAGGGCAGCTGCAAAAAAGTACTACAAACTGATGGCTTAAGACCACAGAAATTTAGTCTCTCAAAGTTGTGGAGGCTAAAAGTCCAAAACCAGTGTGTCAGCAGGTCCATGCTTCCTCCTGTAGGCTCCAGAGAAGGATCCTTTCTTGCCTCTTACAGCTTCTTGTGGCCCCAGGGTCTCTTGGTTTGTGGCAACATAACTCCTGTCCCTGCCTCCACCTTCACGTGGCTGTGTGCCCTCTGTGACTGTGTCCAAATTTCCTGCTTTTTATAAGGAAACCAATCATATTGGATTAGGGCCCACCCTAATGCAGTGTGACCTTATCTTAACTAATTACATCTGGAAAACCCCTATTTCCAAATAAGGTCACATTCTGAGGTTAGAGGTGGACATGAATGTAGGGGAGCAGGGGCACTATCCAACTTTTTTTTTTTCACCCAAAAAATATGATCTATTTTGCTTCTGAAATCAAGCATGTATTAGAAATTCTCCATTATGCCTTAAAATGGTTAGGTTCATGTGTCAATTTGGCCAGCTGATGGTGTCCAGGTGTCTGATCAAGCAAGCACTGACCTGTTACTGCAAGAACATTTGTGGCTGGTTAATAAACCAGAAGGTTGGTTTATTAAATCATAAGTCAATTGACTGCACCTGTGGCTGATTACATCAATGAAGGGTGTGTCTTCCACAATGAGAGAATTCAACTAGACGGATTTAATCTAATTAGTTGAAGTCTTTTAAGGGAGAAGAGAAAGAACTTTCACTTCTTCTTAAGCTAGCCAGCCTCTCCTGGGGAGTTCATCGAAGACCTGCATCAGAGTTGCCAGCTTGCTTCCTGCTCTACAGAATTTGGACTCATACATCCTGCCCTAGGGAATTTGGACTCGTGCATCCTGCCCTATGGAATTTGGACTCGTGCATCACCACAGTTGAGTGAGAAACTTTTATAAAAATCTCATATTTACAGATCTCTCCTGTTGGTTCTGTTTCCCTAGAGAACCCTAACCAATATATGTCCCATATAAATTTACAAAGAGACGCATAAATTCTACCATGTTTATACTAGATTAACATAAACCCTACATCAAACTGATAAGATTCATATATCTCTCCTCATCACTACTAGTTATACATTTTGATTACTGAAAGCTTGGATTCTGTTTTGAAGAGTCTTTCAAACCACTTCATAAAGATAAAATATCAATTGCTTGAATCCCCACCTATGAGTTTAAGATAGCAAAAGCAAGACCATTGAGAGGGAAAGATAAAGAACATTTTAACTCAAATGGAGTAAAATTACAGCTACCTGCACTATGTGTACAGTGTGAAACAAAATGAAAAGCTTAAAATTAAGAGCTTCCTTCCACATTCTGCAGGGAAGTATATTCATACAGCAGGCAAAGAAATTCCCAACTCCTCTTCACCACTCACAGAGGCATGCTAAAAATGGCACTCAAACCCTCTTGCTGTAAGAACTTTGTTGTGAAGATGAAAAGGTTGGTTGTTAGCCATAAAGATGAATCCTTTAAATGATGAAACGGCATGAAAAAGGTAAAGCCAGGGCCCATAGGGGCATCTTATTTTGCTGCAAGGTGGTTCTCTATTACTATGTAATTTAGGGCACCCAAAACCAACACCAGAGTATATATGAGGAGTACTTTGATTTTTTTTCACTCATGATTCTACTTTTCTCTATTTTCTTTTGTACAGAGATAATTAAAAAACGGCACTAAAAAGATTACTGATTTGATTTTGTTGCAAATAACTGGCTAAGAATAGCATACTATAGAGCATTTAATCACAATTTATGCTTACTTCCTCACTCAATGCTGATGTTTACTTAACTCTTCAGCTGTTTCCTCTAAATACTGGTCAGGTTAATGTTTGACACATCCACTTCTTTCAGGGGATGGTGCTATATTGTTAAAATATCACGTAAAACAAATATACTTGCAAGAAAATAAATATTTCCTTCCCCCAAAATATATCTTTCTGTGATAATCTTAACAATACAATTCTCTGTGATTTAGGACTGGCTCCAGCTATAGACATTTTAGGAACTACTAGAGAAAAATTGAAAATACTTGGATAAATATCATTGTAGTGTACATTGCAAGTTTTTTCAAGGTAGAACATGTATCTTTGTTCAAGATTGTCTTTCCAACACCCAGCACAGAGTAGGTGCTTGATAAATATTTGTTGATTTATTTCATATATTAAATAGTAGAAAAATAATTAATATGTGCATAATGATTACACAGAGAATGGGAAATGGAAAATGTAAAAATCTATCCTATATGTGCACTTAGTGATATTTATTACATAAAAGAATATCCACGATAAAAATCCTTATCATATTCAACAATCATATAGAAGCACAATTTTTAAAAAGAAAACAAACTCTAAGATGTCCCATTTTTTTTGGTGCCATTCAAATCATCACTAACTATACTTATATCTTCTATGTAACTTTTGTCCTGCTGGTAAATATATTGGCAGCAAGAACAGTCTTCAAATGTTGAAAGTGGAACTTTTGTCTATATTACCATAATATTTTGGACCTTTGAGTTCAACATTGAGACATTTTAATTAATATGTTCAATGCTAATAGTTCAATAACTAATGTAATACTGCTTACTCATACCATTGTAGGAGGCAAACGATCTTTGAACGTATCCAAATGTATATACACGCAGTTTTTTCCTCAGTTTTCTTGTGACTATGATGATATAGCAGAATGTGGCAGGGTCTGACTTTTATGATAACAAGATTACTTGGCATTTTGTGGGACAGCAAAAAGAATCTGTCAATAGCCATATGTCTTTTTCATCTGAGCCAGGAAAGTTTAGTTTAGGAAATGATATTGATTTGATCATTTTGGAATACCCTTAATGAAAAAATCTCTTAGTGGCTTCTAAGGGATATATACTTAGTACAGCTACATTACTTAACAAACTGAAGAACTGGGAAAACACACGTAAATAAAGGTGACTATTTCCTTAATCTTCATTTGTATCAACTCTAGTCAACACACTGAACTTCCTAGAGCCTAACATCCAACCTAAACTGTAATTTTCTGTTTTGAAATGTTTCACATACCATTTACTGCTGTTTAAGTTTTAATTAGAGAGATTTTTAAGAATTAAAATTGATATACTTTGAGACATACTTGAGTTTATTTTTAAAAGAAACAATGAATTCTAGCTGCCAAATTTTAATTAAGGGGAAATTACATCAGGCTGTAGAACAGTTCTCCCGCCAGTGCATTTTCAGAAAACTATCAAGACTTTTTTCACTACATAGGAATCTGAGTATCAGTAATTCATCCTTGCTTGTTAGTAACCTCAGATTTATATATTATAGATGATCATTCCTTGTTCATTGCTACATGTAGGAAAGTTGAACATTTATGCTTTAAAATGTCAGTTCTTTTTATAGGCAGACATAATTGACCCCTACCTTGGAAAACCCCTTGCCATCCGTGTTTACACTGGTACACCTTAAATTAGGGAACAGTAGCCTCAAAGGGGGATGTTTACTAGAGTTTTCTGGGCACTCTATATACTTGTGGCTTGCAAATAAATTCTAAATGAATGCCAAAAGTGCCAAAATCTAAAAAAAGAGCCCATGCAGGAAAAAACCTATCGAAGCCTAAAGGATTTGTGTTTGAATTATTGAAATTTAATTGTGAATGCATGGCTTATTTATGCTGATTTACTCTGACTGCATTCTATACTCTATGTCTACTGGGTTTAGGACAGGAGACAATGACTTCTTTTCTGTATATTTTAATATTTTTTTCTACATCACTTGTCTATGTTGATAAGACTAGCAGCTCGAAAATGAAAATTTTCATGTAGCATATGTATAAGTCAACTTCCCTCTCATCTTTCTTTTAATTGGCTCAGAGAACTGGGTTTTCACTGTAGTGTAAGAAAATTATTCATTAGTTAGAAGAAGAAAAATTATGAAAACGATCTTTTTATAACAATGAAATAAATGAAAACAAACCTGGTTAAAATGAAAACATCATGTATCTACCTATAGTCATAACCGTTACATAAAATGTACAGTGCACACACCATAAGAGTAGTAGTAAGCCATCTTAGAAGACAAACTGTTTTATAGGAAGCCTAGTACAAGCACAAAATACAGTCAGATATACTCATCTCTGACTAGTATTTGTAGAGATGGGCCATGCCCTGGAGAAAACCAGGGGTTCAGCCCAGGATATTCGGCTCTTCAGATTTTTCCTTAAAGCCTCCAGACTCTCCTTAGTTGTAGTCAAATCTGCCAAGAGTCAGGGGACAGTAGAAGAGGAAATGCTAATTTAAAGACTGAATTTTCAAAGGAAGTACACTTGGTGCCAGCAGTGGCATTGTTTCCGGATTCTAGGAAATATATTTTCTACTCCCTTAACCAGGTAGACAATTCAGATACATACAAATTATGACAACTGACTGACATTCCTCTTATTAGGCAAATTGGACTAAGTTAGGTGTATGTCATGTAACAGTATCATTTCTTCAGCTCGACTAAGTATGATGGAAAAGATTAAGTCAACACAATATATAAGCAGGAATTCTTTCTACTCTTAGTCATAAGCTTTTTTACAGGTGACATGTAGGACTTAGGCTACATTATAAGGAAACCCCAGTGCAAGGCTGAAAATTAAAAATGTTATGGTGCAAAGATTTTCCTGCTGGAATTGACTCTGCTGAAAAACTGGAACACACGGCACATTTAAAACACACATGCTGTACTTTTTTTTGCTATTTCATACAAATGCCCTAATATTTTTTTAAACTTGCTTCTACGTGGGAATTAAAATAAATGCATTTTTAAAATCGAGCATATGTTCCATATTTTATTAGAATAAAAATGAAGACCCAGACAAAAGAAGCTAATTAAAAAACATTAAATGTTTCTCTAGTGCAGTGTATTAACAGTGTTTAAGAATTATGTTACAACAGTAAGCTGTAATTATAATATGGTAGAATAATAACGATATAATTCAGCAAGCTCAAAGCAATTCTACTATGTCCAGATACAGTGAATACCCAGCAGGGAATGGCATTTTACAATAACTTGCTCTCCTATTTTACAGGCAGGTCATATAATATTTATCTTTTATTTCACTGAGTGTGATCATGATGCAAAATAATGTGCTCTGTTGTGTAGAAAGGGTTAAGTTATGGCCTTTGTGAGCCATTAGTTGGAGATTTATTGGGGAGTTAGTCAGTCTATAGTTCAATATGTGGTGATTGAACAAGGACCATAGGTGCAGAAGCAGAGAGAGGAAGAGAACTGAGGCGAATGACACCCCTAGGGCTTTACAACATATGGCCCATCAGTCAAGGGTCAAGCCCCCTCACAAATTGCATGCACTTTACATAGCCATCTGCATTAATAAATTACTACTCTTCTGTAGCCAACCACTAATGCATGAGCAAGAGGGATCAGCCCCACCTACAAATAAACTGTTTTATTTATTCTTGTTCACTTCTGCCCCATACTGCAACCCATCTTTTCCGCACTGGAATTTCTTCCCATAGTCAGACCAACCCACTAATAAACATCCTAATTCTTTAAAATGTTCGTTTGTCTCTTCCAGTCCGATGGGATATGTCCTAGATAGAACTGAAGTGCAGGTGAAGCAGGTCAGTATGCCTATGAGAAATGAACTCTGGAAACATGAAACATTTCACCACATTACTTTACCCTATTTCTTTCTGTTGAGTCTCCTTGGGATGCCAAATAGCCAACTTACTAATGAAAACTTCCTGGAATATTGTGCTTTGCATTTTTAGATGTTGGACATTCACAAATTAAGAGACTGTCAGCACTAAAGCAACTAGTTTTTCCAATTACCACTTATATGTGGAGAGAACATTTGACACTGGTAGTTCAGGGCAGGTAGATCTTAACTAACATGGTTTTTGTGTAAATTAAGTAGTAGTATTGCATAATCTCTGAAATTTTATGTTTCAGCCTTTTTGATGTAAATTAAAGCTTTGTGAATCTAATATCTTTCACAGCTGAAACATTTTTAAAATACAGTGTTTGGTATCCAACAACAAGCAAGTACTTCTGACAAGAGTAAATATTGGAAAGGTTCATTAGTTTATGTCCATGTAATTAAGAAAAGAAGGTGATTGGCTAGTGGTGCATTTAAAAAGCTAACCTTCCTCCCAACCCCAAAAAAGTTGGGTATTTGGGGGAGAAATGAAAAAGAAAAGAAGAAAAGCAGAACCAAGGTAATAAAATTGTTGACTGCTTACTTTGAGACAAGTGTTGTGAGCTTTACATTAGTCACTTCTTTTATTTCTTACAACAGTTCTCCAAGTGAGGCAGTTATTATCATTATTTTACAGATGGCAAAACTGAATATTGGCAAGATGAAGGGATTTGCCCAAAATCACAGAGTGAGAAGGGGGAGAACAGAGATTTACACACAAATCTGCCTGTTTCAAAGTTCACCATACCCAACCTTCCAAGAAAGAACTGAAGATAGAGTTGTGAGATCTTCAATGGGGAGAGAAGTCAGAATCTGAGGAAAGGGAAGGCTTTTCTGTGGAATCTAGTCCAACCCTTCCTTAGGTACCTGAACCTCTTTTATAACAGGAGGCACACAGAGGCAGCAGGTCTTTCTGGGTGGTACGAAAACAGAGAGAAGCAGCAGAACAGCAGTACAGCTTTGTTGTTGTTTTTAAGAACAGCTAGTATTTCATTGTTCAGACAGTTTTTCAATGAAAATAGGTTCCAAAGACAAATAAAAACAGGTACCCGAAGAAATGTCTTAAGTGTTTACAACTGTACAAAAAAACAAATATAATACCCTTGGACAGGCAGTGGCTCTTTGGAATTGTTGGATGTCTCTGACCAGTCCCCAGCAACACTGGGCACCACCTGAGCTCCCTGCAATCTCAGGACAAGGACAAGCCGGCCCTCGGGCATGGTCAGTGGTATTTCTTTAAGAAAAACATTTTAAAAGGTAAAAGCCTACCATGCAAGGCTGTCGCTGACATTAGGCAGTTGTAACTTACTTTTGATTGACTAGCTTTCAAAACTGTAAGACTGAATCCAAAAAAGTGTCTTGAATCACACACACAAAATAACCCATATTAAAATTTAAAACACAAGCCCAGAACACCCCAGAAAAATGAGACTAAAAACAAATGGGCTTAAATAGCAGTACAGATAAGGAAAGAGAAGGGACAACTGGAGAGCAGTATGCCCTGAGGTTTCCATGTGCTCAGCAATGGGCTCATGGATTTTGCGGAGCAAGGATAGGTTTCAACTTATACGCTGTCTAAGGCTCTGAGAAGAGAAAGATTCTGAGGCATGCCAGGATCCATGAGGGAAAGACAGAGACTAAGGTAGCATAGCTTAGAAATAAGTAATATGGGGGAAAGAAAGTTTAAAAAAAAATCCTGTGCCTAATGAGATACTTTTCAGCTTATCTGGAAAAAAAAAAAAAAAATTGGTTGGAATGCCAGAAATTGGTTCTTATAGTATATAAGCCTGCATGTGGGTATCCTTCTGAAAAAGGTTCTGATTCTTCATACTCTGAAAATGTGCACCAAAAACAATTAATATCCACTGATACACACGAAGGAATTTTTTTTGTGGTTTGTTATTTGTTAGAAGCACCAACTAGGATTTCCACAAACCCTATATATTTGTTTAAACACCCCAAAGTCATCTATCGATGTAAAAATTAATTACCTTTTCAATTGAGAGGAGTAAGCACAGGCATGATTTAGTATGAGAAACACAGATGTGTACTTCACATCTGAGATTGCACTCTAGTTCTTGAAACATATTAGAGTGGACATAAGACCAAATTCTTTTGATTTAGATGGAAAGTATACAGTAAGATTTGCATTGTAATGGATCCATTGACCCCTGGTCAAAATGGAATTGTCAATAGAAGTGTCTTATGTATGGTATGAATCATATCTAATGGTTCTATTAACATCATATTGAGATTGAAGTTTCAAGGAGCATGACTTAGAATAATGGAAATGGAAGAGGACTTTATTATTTTCATTCCATTTCTGTAAGTGTTTTTTTCCACTTTTACATCATCTCTCATAAGGAAAGTAGACAATGATATACTTATTAAAATTATATCACACACATAAGCTTGTAAAAGACATCCCATTTTAAAACATATGTCCCCCCTCCACACACACACAAGATCAATTCCCTAATGGCCCACACCTTATGGAGTGAGGAGGGAAAGACTAATAGAAGGATGGATGGATTGGCAGTGAGCAAACATAGCATCTTCTCCTTCTCCTGCCTCTGACACACTATTTAACCTTAGGCAAGTGGTCCCTTTTCCCTCTATCAGATTCTTCAAATGGAAAATGGGGATAATGTAATGCCTACCTTCCTTTATGTCATAGGATATAATGATGAATTAGATAATAGAGATGAAGCTTTTGGAGCACATTAGAAGAAATTGGTTTTTGAGTTGCAATAATTATTTAATAATGCCTTATTCTAGTTCCATCAGATTAAGTGACCAAATTCAGAATTTAAGTGGTAAAATGAGTAATCATCAATCTAGACAATTTTTCTAATTATCCAAGGTATTTCTGAAGGAGGAATAAGAGATTGTTATCCAGAGGCATAGCTGAAGTGGTGGAGTCTGCCTGGTATGCCAATGTGACCAAAAAATATTAAAATATAATGTCTTAACTACACTTTTTCCTTCATTTATTTGATAAATGGGCAGGCAGCTCTGTATTCAGACCTGAAGAAGTACTACAGTGACTAATAAAAATATCAGCGTTAATGGTGCAAAGGGAATGAAGCCTTAGTTTTATTTGTGTGTGTGACTGTACATATTAGAAATAACCATAGTGTAAACTATGTGGAGGATCATGGCAAAACAGACAAACAAATATGGAGTCCTCTAGAAGGACCAAGTTGAGAAATCAAGGATACTCATCTTCTGACATGAGAATAAGTGACAGTATGCTATGGGAACTTCCCAACAGAGGCAGTCCTTTTTCAAAATGGAAGAAAACATCATGAAAATATAAAGTTAACATTCCTCAGATGACTGAGAGTAAATCTCATTAAAGTAAATCTGGATGAAAATTACTGCCTTTCCCAAACTATAAACAAGTGAGGGGAAATAAAACGTTGCAGAAATGCATGTGAAATGGCTGTTGCCACAAGAAAAGTTTGGTTTGAAATAAAAGAAGTTGTGGATGGATTTGACAAACAACAAACAATCAAAAAGTCCATGTTAAAGATTCACTATTAAAGTCACAGACTGGAATTTGTCCCTGGATCTTTCAACTTTCAAATTAGGCCTAGACCAAGGTCTATAAATAAATTCCCTCTGTTTCTATAACGATTTATATCATTTTAGTAAAAAATATGTTTTAAAAGAAAAATCATGTCTGCTCTTTCTATTGGTTATAAGCACTGAATTTGAAACTTCAGAAATTTTAATGAAAGAACTAGCAGGTTAGTGGCTTAAAGCTTAGCTTTGCCTTTTTCAAGCCATGGCTCTCTTTGCAAAGGGGCTTTTTTCTACCTCCATAATTCAGAATTTTATATTCCAATAACAGATCTGATTACCATACTAATCTTTCTGCAACCTGATCTACTGAGATCCATGGTATTCCACTTCAGGACAGAATTCAGAATCTGCCACTTAATGACAGTAACATTGTGTCTCTCAGATGTAAAATGTGGATGGCATAGAACTATTGTGAGGAGTAAATGATTAATAACCAAAGTATTTAGAGTAGAGCTTGTTTCATAGTAAAGAGTCAAAGCTAGCTATCATCATCATCAACTTCATCCACTCTACCAAATATTTTCTATAATCATTAGGGGAAGGGAAAGGGTCACACCTGCTTATTTTATGACATTTCAACTCTGATTAATGACGCTTAATGACAATCATTGGCATATGCTTGTCTTTCCAAGTCGCTTTAAAAGACCTTTTGAAAACTTCTCCAGGGAGCTTTTTGTTATACTGTATATCTTCGGATTTTATTTATTTATTTTAGTCCAAGACGGGTTTTTGAGGGGTATGCTTCTTCTCCACTTCCAGGTTCAACCTGGAGCTGGCCCTTTAGGAGTACCTTCAGAGCTTTCTACGTAGTAATATATTACACTGATGTGTAGCCAAGATCTATGCAAAGACGTTCATGAAAGAATGCTACCTCGTAATGAAAGCACAGTTCCCAGTACGGCTATCAGCACAAGTACCTTTTTATGAGCACTAGGTGCATAAAAACCTGGTTCCAATTGATCATTCAACTACCTCCTTTTTTCACCCCTTGTAGATTTTTAGCAATTTAAGCTCCATAATATTTCCATTTTTCAATTTGCAAAACATAGCTTTCAAAATAAAGACACAATAGTAGCACCAGCTGATGCATTTTTCAATCACTGAACACTATCTACCACATATAAACTATTGCTTTTCCTGAGAATTTCTGTTTATTTGAGCTTCATCACAAAGATATCTTCTACCTACTGCATGACATGATGGAGTTGGTGATGTGTTTAAGTTCAAACATAATAGTTCTGTGAAATATTTCTTTTCCAACAGAAACAGAAAGTAGAAAACCAAAGTGATGAAAATTACCATGTGGTCAGCTCCAAGCCACTATTTTTCATAGGGCCAGAGAATGTGTCAGTCAGTATAAGGATATTTCAAAGTACTATAAACTGTTCTCCCATCTCATTCACCACAAAAGATGAAATCTGAAATGTATTCCTTCAGTAATAGAGCAACCAGAGGCTTTGTTATAGATGTACTGAGTTTCTTCCAACTGGGGTAATGAACCCGTTAAAATATCGAGATATATGTATGTGAGCATATATGTATGTGCATCTTAACATTTCACTGCTAATACATGAATAGTGATATTGTCATGGTTTTTGATTGAACTATATCCTTGTATATAAAAGCACAGATTCTCCAGAACAAAGATTAAGCCACAATAAAAGTTCCTCTTTATACCATTTCCTTAGAGAACTGACAACAAAGTCTAGCAATATGTCTTGCTCTTTCCAAGACTAAACATCATTTAAAAAGGCCTATTCTCAGTGTACAGAAAAGCTTTAACAGCTCATTCCTATTTAAAGTGTCTTTTGAGAGAATATCATCCTTCCCTTGGATGTTAATTGTGGCTGTTTTCTTAAGTGGCTACATAACTCATAAGGCTGCTTCTATGAACCTCCCATGTGTTCCCCAAGCACAAATTTGCCATTTTGGTACAGGCACACAAGAGAGTAGCATCTCTATTTCCCTACTTGACTTTATTTAAAACGAAGTACCTTGTTTCTACTGCAGGCATACAAGGCAAGGCGAGGCAGATCTCCAACTAAATTGCTTTCCTATATGCTATTTTCACCGATATACCTCCTCAGAGATGGGATAGGCAGATTAGAAACCCTGAGCCTGGGAGTGTCTCCTTTCACCACTAATTCTGGGTTGGCAGTGTCTCAGTGAAACTCCCAGGAAGCCCAGCTACCAACAAGAGGTTTCCAAGAGGTCGAACATGTGCAGTTGCCTTTTTGTTCCTTTTCCAGATACCACCCTGCTCCACATCACCCACCCCCAATGCCATCACCACAAGGTGAGTTTACCCACTAGGGTAGCACAAGTGTCGGAGCAGTGAAAGTGAAGGAGACGATGCACAACAATTAGGTCATTTCATCATTTCAGGGACTAGATTATCAGGATTAACTCTCCTGTCAGTTCTACTGTCATCAAATAATTTTGCAAACCTCATTTCCCTTTGACTCTGGATCTATGGCCTGTGTGACCCTGGATAAGTCATTTAAACTCCCAGAGCCAGTTCCCGTTGCTGGATAAATTATTGCTCGAGCCAAATCTCCTTTGTGCTATATTGTTCTGCTTGAAATGATGGGTTTATTGCCATTCAAGCCAGTGATTCAACTTCATTTGCCTTCTAGAAATTTCTTAATCCGTGGTTTGAAGGATCCCGGAAGAGTCATTTTCTCCATCTTAAATTGCAAGTGGATCTTCAAACAATTCAGCCCATGGATTGCTGAAAAATCATTTTTTCTTCTTTTTTTCAATTCTACAAATACTAAAATGTGGTTTAGTTAGCTGTTCTGTGGAGTATTATCACTTCAATTAGCAATCAATATGCTGTTTCAATAAAGTTGGACAAAGGGATATAATAAGGTATGCCTTACATTTACATGTACTAAATACTATATTCGATAAATTGGAAGAGGATTCTTATTTTTCCCCCAAGTCCATAAATGGGCTGCTGAGGATCTATGTAAGCCATCCTACCCCAATGTTGTGAGAACAGTCTTCTTCTTTCCCAGTCCAGAAGACCACCTGTTTTATTATTTCTGTGGAACATTGCAGATACATTAAAAGGAATAAGTTGATAGCACATGAGAGTCATTTAAAGACAAATTGTAACCAGAATGACAAGAGGATCTCATAAACGGCCTGACCCTCAGAATGTCCCACAGGTAGTGCCACAGCCCAGCAAAGCTATTAGTGTAAACATTCAAGAGACAATTAAGAAGGCTGGCCAGAGCCCCAGATGGTGTCGCCGTAAAAATACATTCCAAAGCTTGGCATCTGGATTTTGCAGCTGCCATGCAAAGCCCATATGTGGCAATAAATATTGGTTCTGAGATTGGAACGGCTAAGGGTTAGGGTCAAATGGAACCATCTGAACCATCACAATGGAGCAAACAGACAAAGCACGGTAGTGATTGTGAAATGGCATGTAATTTTTCATATCTCTCACTCCTTTTATTATTGTCAGTTGCTGAAAATGCAAGGTAAACTTTCAGAGAATAAGGGTTTATTTGTCCAAGAAAAGCAGCTTGTATTCAATCATCCTTGTGTTTTGTTTTGTTTTGTTTTGTTTTTTGGTCCCTGCTCTTTATTTTACTGACTTCCAAATATTAAGCTTTACTTGTTCTCACCTACATTTTTGTCATCGTTTAAATTCTTAGCTATAATTCTCCTTTCTGATACATTCTCTTAATAAACAACTGTTTTCTTTTTAAAAGGCAGGATATTTTATTCATTCTTTGGTTATCCATTCAACAACTAGCTTATTGAGGATTTACTATGAGCTAGGCACTATCTCAAGCAGTAGAGTTACAAAACAAAGACCCAATTCTCATGATTACCTATATTCTATTAATACTAATTCATACATGCATTCCCTCCTATTTATTGACTGTTGACCATGTGCTAGCTACACAGTTATCATCTAAAGGAGAAAGGAAACTCTGTTGGAGGAGACAAATAAGAAAACTGGCAACAAAACATGTATAATAAATGTGGAAGATAATTTTCTGAGAACACAGAAATGGGTTACTATATTGCATATGAATAAGAAAAGATCAGGGAGGGCTTTCCAAGGGAAGTGAGACTAAAAGTTTACAGCTCACCCGAGACTAAAAGCTTATGGAGAATTAGCTGAGGGAATATTTAGGGGAAGAGCATCCCACAAAAAGAGAACTGAGTGTGCAGAGCTCAGCTAATTATTTAGCAGACATGCAGGGCAAGAAATAGAAACGGAGTGGACAGAGGTGGACAAGCATGAAAGGCTGAGGATATGCCCTCCAAAACATCTATGAATTAAAAGAAATTTTGCCCTCAAGGCAACCTGACTGGGGAACTTAGATAGGTACATAAATACCTACGCATATATAGAAAAGGATAAACTCTTCCAAAAATGATACTTTGGAAGTCAAGAGATTTAGCTTACATAAATATATATATATATATATATATATATATATATATATATATAAGATTTGGCATTTATATTTGTAACTGGAAAGTCATTGAGGAGAGGCATTGGGCTGGACTCTGAAGTAAGGGTGGGAGTTTGGAGAAGGGGATCATTAGCAATCCAGAAAAAAGGAGTATTGAAATACTGCAAAGTCTTATTTGGATTTTTAAAATGAGCTGCACTTCTGAGGAAAATCAGTATAATTTCTCAACTTCTAAAATTTAAGATAATTGAGGGAAGAACATATAAGTAGGTAAAAAGTAACACAGACTTAAACTTCTATAGCAACCATATTCTTTCCTCCCTCCAAATTATTTAGTGTATCTTCTAATTATTTCATTTATTACTTTAACCAGCATTAATCCCACTTCCAACTCTAATGAGAAATAGTTAGCAAAAATGTCCAGCTGCACTTTCACCTGAAACTCATGCAAGTAAATCTGTACCATATTAAAGTTTAGAATCTCCTAGACACACTTTCCATGACACCCTGGCCTGCCTTCCTTTGGTAGGTTGGCACATGAGTTGAAACAACAGACAACAGCCTTTTTCATTCACAAGGGAGTGTGCCCCATCAACAGGTTATAAACTCAACACTCTTTATAGCACAGTTTAATCTAAGTTATTTTGCCCCAATTTCCACTAAAAAGACATTTTAGACTTAAAAACATATACAAAGGGCATTGTAACAAAGCATTGTTATTTATTACATAGATTCAAATACCTTATCCTGACATATCATCAAGAGTTTTTTACGGCATTGTTCTTTACTATTAGACACGGTTTTCCTCAATGTGTACCACTGATTCTTAGCCCTCGGTAAAAGCCGAAAATACTGGTAACATCTTCAGTTACTCTACTTATCTTTCATTTTGTAGATGGAATTAAAGGATCATAAAAGCCCTTAAATTCTGCACAGATAACCACATTGGTTAAGTAGCCAATCCTATGTTAAACTAATGTTAATGTAAAACACAAGTTCAACCATTTTTTAGCCCAGGATTTTATACTGTTTACATACAGACTATATCGTCCTGCTTTAATTTTACTGAGATAATTTTCTAAAAAGTAAAATTTTAAATCCTTTTCAGTCAATATACAGCAATTTTCGTACCATTTCTGCCAATCATTCCTTTTGAAATACTATTTAAGTTCCCTAGTCAAATCCAAAATGCATGCCCATTTTCATGGTCTCTGCATTTGGCTACAACAGCTTGCCAATTAAATCTTGCCAGGTCCCCTCATCTCAGTGTTCAAAAGAGCTAAAATCCCACCTGCTCTATGAAGCTTCTCAGCAATAAAGACCATTCTCTTGGCTGTGTTTGTTCTGTATTGTGCTGTACTTGTTCGTGACCTTTGAGCTACATCCTGTTTGTTGAAAAGCCAGTCATACCCTTGATATAGCTAGCTAAGGACCCAGTCTGCTTTTTGCACTATGTGTGTATTTAAATAATAAAACAGAAGCTGGAGATCACAGGGACCCTCATTTTAGATTATCAAGTGTAAATTAGCCAAGTGTTTTGATAGCTCTTAATTATTAACAACAGACAGTCTCATGGAAGAGTTCGCATAAGCCACACATCTAGGTAATATTAAACCTCACTCCACTCTTGGCAATTACGTCTCAGCTGAGATATGGGGAGGAGGGGACCACCAGGTGTCCAGCTAGAAGGATAAAATTTGTGGATTAGCAATGTGAGAGCTAATGAGGTTGTATTCTAGAAGGGCATTCATTAGCAGTATTGTCTTAGTGCACAACTGAGAAACAATTTTCAAACAGGCTCTAAAAATTGCCTGAGAAATCACTGGGTGCACAAATGAAAATTGGTAAGGTGAAGATCGCTGGTTTATGCAGACATTGCCAGGGTTTATTTTGGTGGTCCTTGAGAGCTTTAGTTTCATAGTCAGCTCTCAGCAAAAGGCTCTCTTGGGACTCGGGTTTTCCTCTTTACTCCTTCGCCATCAATAGTCTCCATAAATAAAATACTTCAGTAGTTTTCTGCACTAACTAACACTTATGTCTTCCACCATCTTTAAATAAATTAGGATGTGAGAAGTGATTTCAAGAGGTTTCTGCAGAATAAAATAGATTTTTTTATTGTCTTCATGTACATATGCACACTTATTGAGCAGAATGCTAAGAATTTTACTCCTATTACCCCCCATTTATTCTTTATGATGTTGATGTTACCATCTTCCAACACATGAGGAAACAGAAGTTAAATAATTTTGCCCAAATCACATAACTTTAATTGGTGGAAACTTGTTTTTAGCACAAAAACTATTACAAACATTCCTAAACATTATAAAACACAAAATAAATATAACAAGCATCAACTTTTTAATATTTCTAGGGTGATAAAACAAATAATTTTAGATGTCTTCAATCATCTTTTTAATTTTGATCTATTAATCCCATTTCTGCTAGTGGAAATAAAAGAGGAGAATCATTGACACCTAAAGACAAATAATCTAAAGACAAATTTTCAGTCAACTGTTCACAATTAGGTGGCTTCCTTTGGTTAATGACTTTATAGACATATTAGTTATCATACACAGTGCTTCCATAATTTATCATTTTGAAGTCAAAGACATTTTTTGGTGCAATAACTTAAACTCATGCTCAGGGATGATAACAAAACTGGATTACAACCTGAAGTAACTACTCAACCTCCAGATAGATCAAACATCACTGGTCAGGCTTACGAATGCAGCCAAATATAAAGAAGTAACTGACTATAAAAATGGTCTTGTTCACCAAATCCATGGGGTTCCTGAATTGTTACTGTAAGAGTTGGGAAATGATTTCAAAGAGGTATATCATGTTCCCCAAAGCTATTTGGTTTCTGAGTTTAGGAATTGAGAGTTTAGCTAACAAGGGACATATTTTATTGTACTTACTCAGCCTTCAGAGGTTAAATTTCCTCATGAAGCCTGAAATATACATATACCCACAAGGTGGCAGTAGAGATTTGTGGTCACATGGTTAGGGACACCAAAGAATGGGGCTTAACATATTTATTGTCTATGTTAAATCTACTCCACTAGTTGAATTGTTTTTAAAACAGGAAACACTTTGCATACAGACTCATTCTATGAATTGTTACACATTTTTACTTTGCCAACTCTTTTTTTTTTAAACTAGCTGGTGCCTTTGAGAAGGGCTTTCTCTGCTCTGCAGACTCATATAACAATTTGTTTTCAAAACTTCCAAAAAGATTTTGGTTCCCCCAAGTTCATACTTCTCTGTGTAATCTCACGTTTCTATACTTCTTTTACCCAAAGAAAATCCAGTCTTTGCAGTATCCATCTAAATTCTATCTCCCTAGCTAGATATTTGGGACTTCTGTGAAAAGTCTCATCTTCTCCTTTTCCCCCTTTTAATGATAAAACAGTAGAGATGAAACATTGTATTTCAGAGTATTTTTCTAAGAAAGTATGTAGCATCCACTCTTATTACACACAAAACTGGCAATTTAAGTTTAATGGAAAGTTCGTTAGACATCGGGTTAGAAGACCTGGAACCTTTTTTTTTGTTCTGATACTTTTGTGCTGGGTACTAGAAGCAAGACACATAATCCCTTTGGCCCTCAGTTTCTTCTTTTTTAAAATGGAAATGCCAGTCCAATACTGAAATGACTTAAATAAAAGTAAGTGAGATAAGTGCCTAGAACAGAGTAAGCCTCTAACAAATGTTTCATCAGAACTGTCTGAACTTCTCACTCTAATTTGGCACCCAAGTAAAGCACTATTATGAATAAAACAATTCCCCCAAATCCCAAAGTTTGGAACTGTTTTCTCATCTTTTTCAACAGTTTTGAAAAACATTTTGCTCAACATCAACATCATGATAGAGCAATAAGTAAGAAAATCTTTGGCATTTTTGTTTTCTGATTCTAAGTTCCAAACTTAGAGGAAGGGGACCAAATCATCCTCTCAAAAAGACAAAATAGCAATGCTTTAACTACTTAGTACATTGTAAAAGCTGTTTCTGAGGTTTTCTCCTTAATTTATTCCCTGGAAAATATCTACCACATTAGACAAATTAAGCTTTGTGTTGATCCAACTAAAATATGAATACATTGCCTTAATATAGAAATCACTATTCACTAGAAGAGCAGAATATTGTGTCTTTAAAGTAAAAAGAAAACAGTCTTCCCATTACCTGTTAGAACAGAATCAAAAGTAATTACTTAGGTAAGTTCTTTGTAAATATAGGGATAAGCAAAGTACAAATCCAGAAAATCAAAAAAGAAAATTATTTCCAACATGTGTCCTTTTTCTTTATTTTAAACAACATACTTCAAATAATGTAGTTGGATTTTTTTTTAATTATCAGTTTATATTCATGGTTTTAGGTGATTTTCTTTACCACTGTTTTTAGTTTATCATATCTAGATCTAGAGCTCATAGTCCATACCCATCTCTATGAAAACTAAAATGTTTCTCACACCTTGGAAATATCGCAGATATTTAGAGTTGAAGAACATGCCACTGCCCCTCTGTTGAGATATGCTGTCATTTTTCAATGGCAAAAAAGAAAAACAAATCCAATTTTCCACCATTTTAACCTCATCCAACTCCGTTGCTTACATTGTCTTATGTTCATTGCTCAACTAGATTTGGATTTCTTCCCATATGGAAAAAACTTTGTTTCACTTGATGATGGAACACACATCCTGTACATAATGTTTTTAGACTGCTAGATTAACTTTTTATAAATGAAAATTTTAAGCAGATTATTTTTAGATTAGAGCTGTTCAATGAATATTAATTTCTGTAGTTTATGTCATATAGATCCTTATGCGAATAACTTCTAGAGAAATAATTTTTCTCCACTTGATTTAATTTTAAATTCTCCTCCCACACAAGTATATTTAAATACCCGATTCAACTTGTAGAAATATTTGCTTAGCTTATAAGAACTTTTACTGTTAATTTCTAAATTCAACTTTCAAAAACCTCTCCTAGGAATCAAAATTATCTTTCTAATATTCTCATTAAAGCCAAAATTTTAGTGTTCAATCCATGTGCTTCACAGGCAATCCAATTTTTACAGAATCAAATATAAGCATCTGCTGGCCATCTGGAGAAACAAAGAGACATGCCAGCTGAAAACTCCTAGGCTGTGCTGATTTCTCAGAAATTTGTTTGCAACACTTCCTATTTCTCTTAAACTTGGATCTTAAAATGCTCCACACACATCTGTAATGCCAACTTCAGTGCACCCATTTTTTTTTTTTTCAAAAACAATGTAATCTGAAGATTTTACAGCTAGCCATAAAAATAAATTTAATGTTGTTTTGCCAAATGGAGTAACTGACCTTTTCTAAAAAGGTAATGAGTTAGAATTCATTTTCTAAAACCTTAGTTTATTTTTACTTTAAAAATAAGATGTAAAATATTCTTTCCAAAGAAGCAAGTACCATTTAAAATGAATGAAGCGATTTATGAACAAGCTATGCACACATTCGTCAGAGTTATCATTGAGCAACAGGTAGAGTTTTTTAAGTTCATTTGCTTGTTTGTTTGTTTTAAGAACATGTGGTGTCTGCTTGCCTATGAATCACAAGTGCAAAAGAAAGCAACCACTGAAAAGCATCACTCCTCATTGGTAATTAAGACACAATCAGGGGTATCACAAAGTAAGTCAAAGATTGCAACATGGACAACACCAAAGGAAGTGCCTGTTTCAGTTGGTTAACACTTAATGTTTTATTACGGAAGAAAATATTTGAATATTTTAAATGCACCACTCAGTAATGGCACAGAAAGCTTCTTCTTTGACTGGATTGATTAATTAAAAAATATTAAAGCCTGAAAAGTAGAACCAACCATCTGCTAAGGTTATGGAAGATTTCTCTCAGATCCACTGCAGTCCGGCTCCTCACTCTGTCTTAGCCTTCCAATAGGAGGCGTAAGAGAATCCAAATATTAAAGGGGAAAGTGAGAAAGCATTTTCCCCTGTAGAATCTTACAGCAGAGCCCTGTACTGTACAGACCAGTACTGTCACCTGTATAGACAGAATGAGAAGAAACTAACATTTGTTGAATGCCCAAAATAGGAAAGCCCACTCCAGGCTGCTTTGCCAATTACCAGATTAATCCTCAAAGTAACCTTCCAAGGAACTTGCCTTTGGGCCTTCATTTTACAGAAGGAGAAACTTAAGAAGGTCCACATCAAATAACTTGCCCAAGATCACAAACTGTATCAATCCTAAACTGGGTGAGAATTCAGTCCCAGGTCTTTCAAGATCTAAAATTAATGTTATTCTCAGTGGTAGTAGTTTTGAAGTAGACTAGCCATTTTACTTAGGGTGGTTTTTTAATATAATAGCAACATTTGAGAGCTATAATCTGACTTCTTGCATATATAATATTAATGTGCAGTGATATAACAGAATTTTTCTGTGTTTATAAGGAATAATTTTCTTTAGGATGCTTCCTTAAATGCAAATACCCTCCAGAAAAATTAACTCATATGGAAAGTCAGAAAACACCATTAAATCTAACAGTAACTTTACAACCAGCTCTTTTCTGTGGTTGTGGATATAGGTCCTAAATAATAATAATAATAATAATAATAATAATAATAGTAACAACAACAACAACAACAATAATAATAGGAGGAGGAGGAGAAGGAAAAAGAGGAAAAGGGGGAAGGAGAGGGGGGAAAGAAATTGGAAGAGGAGGATATGTGGTAGCTATCCTCAAATTTGACTCATGTTAGAAAGATTTTTAAAAGAAAATCTCTCTCAGACCCCTAATATTGATAATTGTTTCATATGATATAAATATAAATAAGAAATCACAAATATAAAATGAGGTTTTAGTTTCATATGTTTATGGTCTTTGTGCAACTATAACATTTTTTTAAAAGTGTAATAAACATAGAACTATGCAACCTCTAAAATTTAGATTATCAACCTTATTGTAATGTGATGGATGATATTGTTCTGCAGAAATTATGCATTACTTGCAATATGTCAATAATGCTGACAGTTATAGCCTAGAGCATTTGAAGATATTGTATCTACACTCTCAGGTAATATGTGAAGACCAACCACCTTTTTTTAGTCAAATTCTGGCAAAACCTTTGTTTTTATAGCAGGCCATGATGTGTTACAGTCTTAGCTTTTCGCTAATGCTTCATTTGTGTATGAATCCTTGATTACTTCTCTCTAAATCACTAACAAAAAATATTATCTGGAGGCAAAGCAACTGTAAACACACACACAAATGGGCACAGCACAATATTTTGTCACAATGTGATTTACAGGTAATCCAGCAAAAGTTCTTCTTCTCTGTCTTTAGTTCTCATTGAAATTAAAATAGAAATTATAAAAAATCTAGTAAAGAATATTCACACTCACGAGAATAAAAGTAGTAGATTCAAGTTCCAGGAACATTTATATTCAAGTGATCTCCCTAACTCCTTTTGTGGAGTAATTTTTTTCACCAAAAATTTAAGAAATTTAACAATAACTAATTCAACAATATAATTTTACTTGCTTAGCATCAAAGAGCTAGTAAGACCCAGGAATCAAGCCCAGATCAGTATTATGCTTTGAGAGGCTAAGGGAAATAATAAAAGAAAATTCAAATCCAAAAAAAAAAAAGAAGAGAGAGCACATAATATTTGTGAAGTTGGAAATACACTACATTTCTGTCAAGGAAATGATTCTAGTAGTCAAGCATTCCTGGTTGTAGGAGAGAAAATCAATAAATAGCACAACTCCTACTGAAGAGGAGAGTTGCCAATGGATTTGTGGGGGAATAATTGAAGGCTGGCAGCTTGTCTCAATCAAAATGTGAATATGGACTGTCATCACTATCAACCAACCTTATTGAGTACCCTTGCTATACTCTGTTAAGCACTCGGACCAATGCACCTACAGAACAGCCTACTTCTAAAAGTTTACAAAACAGAAACCGCATCCTCTCACCTAAAACATAAATTGAGTCTGCTGACTTCTCCCCTTGCTCCATGACAACCTACCCTTGCCACTTCCAGGAACAGACACTGAGCTCAATGTGGGAGCTATTCTGAGCTGCTCATGGGAATAGCATTACACAATTCCACAACACTTTCATTGGTGATACCTTTAAGTTAAACACAGCAGTTCTAAGCATGGACTCCTGTTCAGAGTGATTCATCTCTGGATAGATAATCACTAAAATAATGAATGTAATCATTTACTAAAAGTGAAATATTTCAAAAGATGTCCTCATTTTTCTTTCTTCAGAAGAATTTACCTAAATCTTTCATTCACTGGGTAACAGTTCATCCCACTCCCCTCAGACTTTCAGCATCCATTGTCAGTGACCAGTTAAGTAATGAAGTGTTTGGGGAGCTAAATAAACATTTAAATCTAACAGCCAATAAATCTCCCTTTTTTCTTTGACTGAAAAATTATGCCCCCCAAGAGATATTTTGTGTAAACTAAGATGAAGTCCAGCTACAATCAAGAGGTACACTCTCTCCAAGGAATGGCATTTATATAAATTAAATTCACTGTCTAAAAAAGTGCTAAATTGCTTGCTTGATAGCTTTCAGGATATTTTAGGGATTCTATACACTATTGCCCTGGAGTTCCATCGGATAGGAAAACAAAATGTTGACTGCCAACATGTCAGAAGACAGTTGGCTTCTCATGATTCATGGTTCACTGAGAATGCTAAAATGAAGAGCATCTTTGACTTGGAGCAAAGCTCATTTTGCTATCTCATATTTCACATTTATTTGTTACATGGTGGCTCAATATCTAATCGTTTAGACTTGCACTCACTGCGAAATCATCTTCCATAAAAACAAGGTTCATTCCAACCTATATAGTCAGGATTAGGGTGCCTGTAACTGGGTGGTGTTGCTATATAATCTCGGGATTAAATTTCCCTACAACCTCTTCCCCTTACTCTATGCACCCAACACGCAATTATATTCGCCAATACTTTGAAGCCAAACTCAATTTTCAATCCTACCTCTACCAGAGAGTACCAGTTTAAGGTAAAAACTCATGAACTCAGGTAAAACTCATGGATCTCACTTTGTGCTTAAGAAGACATAAACTTATTAAAAAGTGGTTTAAAGTCTCTATTTCTTTTCCATATACCCAGGAGGCAAGAAATCCCAAATAATGGAGGTGGCAATAACTTTTAAGCTACAAGTTACTGACCATGTTTATAGTATACATTATTTAATCTAACAGCACCAAAGTTTACGTGTTTTAGGTTCATATTATTTAGTTAATTTACCTCCAGGTAAAATGGACCTTAACTCTGATTTAATTAGAAAAATATTTGCAGAGCTTATCAAAGTTATTATAACATACCTACTGAGTGGTACAAAATTTATTTTTATGCCTCAGAAAGGTCCTACTGCCAACACTGGTTTCCAATTTTATAAGTAACTCAGAGAAGGCAAAATCTGTGATGCCTCCCCCCAATCTTAGTAAAATTCCTGAAAACATGGTTCCATTTAAATCCTAACATATTTTGGTTCTATTTAAAATAGCCACATTGTCCTCCAGACCAGCCTAAAAGAAAGAAGCAGAAAATGGCAGAGTTTTTGCCTAAGCCTGGATGATAATCAGAAACCCTACTTGTTTGCTACAGTTTCACAGAGGTCTCGGTTGTATTCACGCAGCCGTCAGCCTAGGGAGAGTTGAGCTAAATGAGTCAGTATGTTAATTAAGTGCTCTGGGAGCACAAAGAAGAAATAAAGAAGTTATTACCTTCCCAAGTTTCTCAGGTAATGAGACCCAGTTCTGGAGATATGTGGCATTGTACCAGAATCTATCATGAGAATGAACACTGCAGTAAAATGCACAGAAGTAATTTTTTAATGAATATCCTCTACTGGTTTTCTGAGTCAAATCCAACTGACAAATGTCACTGGGCAATGTCATCACCAGTTAACCAGCACAAGACCTTTAGAACAGATGGCATAGTGATGCGTTTTCAGAAGAGAGGCCTGTTAATTTCAGCTACCCCCCCCATGAAAAGGAAATAAAATAAAATTGGCTCCATGTCACTCAAACATGACAGTCCTTTGGATTTCTCCCCCATGATGTTTTTTAGCCTTGAGGCAGATATGACAGGCACCTTATTAAATTCCAAAAATAAATGTGGAGCAAGAAGTCAGTGCATCCCAATGAGACATCCCACTTGTTAAAATGCAACATGCATAAAACTTAATTCATTTATTTTTAGCCAACATCCTCATCATTTTGAATCAAAACAGAAATATAATATTTGTTAGCATAAACTAAGTAAAATTAGTCCAAAGTACATTACTCTTTTTCGACAAAAATTAACAATTCATTTGTTCACATGAGCTTCCGTTGAGATTTTCTAAAACATTTTCATTATCTGAAAATAAGATTTTAAAATTAAAAAAAAATTAAAAAACAAGATTTAAGTAGGATTTCTCACTCTATGCATTTAGCAACCCCACCCCCATCCCCAATTACTAATCATTGTTCAGGCAAACCCAATGAGATTTACAGATCCCTGCCTTTGTTCATACTGTACATTTTTCCTATCTGTTTATTAAAATCCTATCCATATCCAACAGTTTGATTTTCACCATCTTTTCCTGACATCCACCTTCCTCCCCTACATCAACAAAGGTAATCACTTATCCTTCTCATCTCTTACACTATCTTTCAACTCATTTAATTAACCCTTAAATCATTTGTTTATTCTGCTTTGCATTTTAATTAATACCCTCCAATTGAAACACACGTACTCTCTATTAGGTTGCCTTTGTAAGGAAACGAGTCTATTTATCCTCATATAACTTACAGCATCTGGCTTGAGATTTTGTACTATCAGGGATCCAATAAATGTTAAAATGAAATAAGCATGGCGAATTACACATTTTACAATGAGAGTCCCTAATGCTTCATCATCATCTTACTACTATGGCTTCTACAAGTTTGATACTTGATACCAAAAAGCGGGTCTCAAATGGTGTATGTCATTCTGTAGTACAAGAAACACAAAAGATTTCAGAATCTGGTCCTTGTCTTCAAGGAGCTTTGAGTTAGAATGCAGGGACCAGGCTTTGAGGACAGAATGAAACCTCTACACCCCATCCCACGTAACAGTGAAAAATGGCATTGGTCTGGCGATTAATAGCATATAAAGTGGCTTTATGCATTATTTAATGATTAAAACTTTCTTATAAAGTCTATATTATTAGCCTCCTATTACAGGTCAGACAACTGAGATTCGGAGAGGTTAAATAACTGTGTAAGACCACAAAGCCAATAAGTGGCAGTGCTGGGGCTCAATGAAGTTCAAGTATTTTAATGATAAAAACAATGCACCTGTACCTTCTATTACTCTGTGGCTTCACAAAGGAACCTGGAGGAGACTGGGATAGCAAAGCCATGACACTATTTACAGAATATTCACCCACCCTTTACCCAGACAATTTTCTCTCTTGGGCAAAACCCTGGACAACTGCACAGCCCTCCCCATCCAACTCCAGGGAGCTCCGGCAAAGGCAGAAACTTGCTCATCTAGAGCAGGGTGTTCAGACAGACACTCCTAAGGCTTCCCAAATCCTAGGAATAATAATTATGTAGGTTTTACTTACTAGCAGGGTACATTTAGCAATCATGATCCATATGATGATTCAAAGGACTAAAATTTAGCTTATTTTATTTTTGCCTTGTTCTATTGTCATGGATTACATTTCTCATGCAAGAAGTAAATAAATATTTTGTAACAGATCAGGTATGATCTTACAGGTGTTATGTAAACTATCATTAATTCTAGGAAAAGAATATGGTTAACAAATGATCAAAAAGATGGGATGAGTTTTGATATAACTGTAATCCTTTCAGAGAGTGACAATCACAAACCCTAGATCAGAAAGTTCACTAAGACAGGTTGAAGCTGGTATTAGGTTTCTCATTTCAGGCTCTCTCTCAACTTGTCTGAGATTCTTTCTCTTCAGGTTATATCATATCTAAACAGAGCATATCTTGAATTAGTAAGCCATACTACACCAGGTCATATATAAACTTCCATATGAAGACCACATACAATCTGAAGTTTCTTCATTAGATAAATAATAATAATAATAATAATAATAATAAGGCAGCAGACTTGCTGACGATGTGGGGGAAAAAAGCAAAGACCATCAGTTGCCCTCTCCCCTGCCTTAGATGTATTCTACACCTTAAAGCTTATCTCCTTCTGTTCTTCCTTCTACATTCATTCTCCCTGTTCTGTTGAAATTCAACAAGAACACTGTTTTAAGGAAGAACATTTGCTGTTTATACCACCCTCTTGTAAACAAGTCATGTCGCTGTTGATGTGATGTCATATCTATAGCAAAGCTGGATGCAAAGAAATTTCCCACACACTGAGAAACTATTTCAGTAAACTGCAAGAGACAATACATTCTGGAGAACAACAGCACCAAGAGAACATCTGCTTCTCTACTAAATACCTTCCATACCTTATAGGATTGATTTCAATTTGTTTACCTGTATTATTATCATTTTATTTTCAGTCAAAGATGTTAAAATAGAAAATGTCCCACAAAAAGGAATTTTTGCTTGACAAAATTCTTTTTAGAAACCTAACTGTCAGGAAAAACGGACTTGGACAGGGGAGGTTGCTGCTATCTCAAGGTGCTATCAAACAGCATGCTTTTGCCTTTTGGTTACACTTTTAGGTTTCTAGACTATATTATTTTTTTTCCTGATACAAGTATAAATGTATCCAGTCATACTTGAAATGTGTGAATGTTTAACACTAACAGCTCCTGCCAACTGCAACCCATAAGGAAATACATATTTCAGCACATATCTAAGTGCTTTCTTAGTAGTAAAAATATAAAAGAAAATCAAAGTTACTAAAAGAAACACCTTCTTATTTTCCACATATTGGCAAAATATCCACAAAGCATGTTAAAGATTTGGGCTTGGTAAATTTCACTGTTTATCATCAAATATCCTGATAATAATAATGAAAAGATTGCTGTGGTCACTAAAATAATCAAATCTTCCAACTTTTGATGTCTTGGGCAGTTGGCAATTTAGATTCCAACTACATAGAGGAAAGACTGATACAAATGGATGATCTTTTTTTGATACTTAGTTTGCTTCCTGGTATTGATTAATCATAATGCAGTTGAGAAGCCCTGAATTAGAAATCAGAAGATTGATGTTTTTATAGGAGGTTAGCTACTAGTTATTTCCTGCGTGAGCCTGCCACCTGACTTGACTTGTCTTCACCACAATTTTCTCCTCTCGTCAACTGGGGTCTGTAATGGTTTATCTCTAATCTTACGAAAGTCCTTTGCTATGAAAATAGATGCTGCTGGTTTTTTTTTATTCATACTGTTCTTTTTGGATAGATGAACTATAGAAAACCACTTAAAATGTAAAGATATACTGAAAATAGTGTTTTTAAGTAGCACAAACTGCATTTGAATGAAAAATGAAATCTAAGGTAAGATTTGGCTTTCTTATTATAATTATTACTTCTTTTTTATTTTTTCACTTTATGGTTGGAGTAAAAATTAGAAAAAAAGGAATGATGTGATCATTATTCTGTCAAGGGTCATTGAAAAAAATGTAATTCTCACAACAGTATTTCTACTTTCACAAAACTAGAGGTTGTTGCATAGATAAAATTTGACTTATAAGTACATACAACTATTTGAATCAAGCCTTTCAAGAATTTTTTAATGCACTTTTTATTGTGAACGTTAACACGCATACATAGCAGTGATAACTTTCAAAGCATGATTTAACAAGTAATTAGAGAGTAAATTTCAGAGAATATCATGGGTCACAGTTCCACAACTTCAGCTATTTCCATTATTGTAAAATATAACATGCATAAAGAAAGGTGTTAACTTTCGACATACAGCTCAACAAGCAGTTATATAGGTAATTTCTTTCAAGATTTTATTATTACTATCTTTTGCAACCACTGATAAGTCTGGTGAATATATCTGTCTACACAATATCAGTTGATGCATCAGTTGATGCAAAGTACAGAGTATAAAGATTTTTGTATAAAAATAGAAGCACTTTACTCACTCATCAAAAATGTTTATCAAGAGATGCTTGGGTGAGTTTGTAAAGTATTTTCATTTGAATTGTGACAACTTTCAACCATCCCTGACCCCTGCAGCTAATCACCAGGAAAAAGAAAGTCAAGGAAAAGTTGGGAACACAGTTGTGTTTATAATTAAAAATCACTGGAATCAGCTGTTTGCTTTTGGTTGTGTTTGTTGTTCATTTCAATTCCATGTAAGGCCCTTTTTTTTTTAAAGTTAGATTGCAGAGTTTCCCTAAATACTTCCATTCAGCTCTCATTTCCCTGTTCTATTCTGGGTAAAGGCTAATAGCCTGTTTTCATTAGAAATATCAACATTCCCTAGAGTCAGTAAAGAAGTACACAATTTCAGTCAAGTAACTGAACATTTTTAGGTACACGAGGACAATCGTGGAACATCTCAGGGCATCAACCACATTCTCTATCTGCAGGTAGAAGTGCAAAAGTCCAGGTCACTATGGGATACACTGCATTGTAAATAGTGGGTACTGGCAGAAAGTATCTATTAACAGTCAGGGCAGCCTGCTTCCCTGAAAAGGTTCAAAGCTATACAAATTATCTTTAGGAAAAAATGAAAATATGATCATATTTGAATAATAAAAAATAGCTTAGCTCCACTAAATTACATGTAAGTTTCTAAAAAATAACTGTATAGAAACTATAATGGATGGTACAATTAAAAACAAATACTTAGAAATGTGGTAAATGTTCTTCATAAAACATTTTCATTCAAATTCATTTTAATAGAAAACTACCAAAAAATTTTTTCAAGTCATAAATATTCCCAATAAAACTGGCCAAATGGAGAGTAGTAATATTGATATGGACTTTGTTTTTAGGGGCAAGTGGTATGGAAAAGGCATGTCATCCTAATACTAGATTATTTTCGCAGAAAGAAATTTAATTATCCAAATGAATGCTTTTGAATCACATTTTATTTTTTGGCAGAAAGCACAATAGAAATACTTTAAAATAAATATCCTTAAATCTCAAATATATCATAGAATTGATTCTTTTGCTGATATGTAACATCACAATTACATATTAAAAAGCAATGTATAAAAGTGTCATGGTTTCAAGTTCACATTGTATACTTAGACAAATTCTACTCAAATCATTAATATCCTTTTCCTCTTATAGTATAGTGTTCAGAAGAATTTAGAGCTGGAAAAAAACTTTCATTCAGGTCATGTAACTTATTCTTCTGGTTTTATAGATTGAAATTAAATTTGGTATTTAACATATTCTGCCTTTCATGATTAGCCATCACTTCATTTATGATTTTTTTCTTCCAAATAGACTGTGAGATTAAATGAAGTTTATTCAAATACTTTTTATCATAATAGATAATAAAATCTATCCAAATATGATACAAAGCCATTGATTTTTCCATTAGTCATTTTTTGGGAGAAGGTAAATAATAGCCACTTCCATTTTATCTCATTAAGCTATTCTGTCGTTTTCTAATTCAAATACTTCAATATCAAAACTGAATCAATTCTGAAAGTCAGAGTGAAAAAAAACCACAATGCTTAAACATGATGCAATCACCAGAAACCCCCAGAACTAAAGTAACTCCAGTGTTTCTCTTGATGCTGACATCACACACCTGAGCATCAAGGACCCAGTCCCAGAAGTCCCTAACCAATAACATGAAAGCCTTGACACTGAGAAGATAAGCTTCAAACAGACACTATTTGAAGCTTTACTGCTGAATTTTTAATTTGGTTGCTTTTCAATAAACTCATTCCTTCTGATGACTTGCCTCAAAAGAGTGAGTACTTCAAGGGCAAAGCACTTACATAGGTCAACATGAAAATTACAAAAGGAAAAAGGATAAAGGGATTGCAATGTTTAATTGAAAAATATTAATAAAGGTCTTATTTCTTTTAAGTAGTTCCTTTCTCTCCTTGGGGGATAAATGTCCCTTTCATAAGACATATAAACTACAAATAATATGCATCTTTCATTTCAATGAATGCACTTATAAAGAGCAAAGTGTCCCTGAGATTCACCTAATCATATTCTAGTTTCTTTCCACATTCACATTAAATTACTGAGGTGCAACTGTTGAAGCCAAAAGAATTTCACTGCTTGAAAGGTAATAAAAGACATCCAGGCATGATTAGGGCTCAAATATTTGACTGTTCTCTCCTAGAATCCTAATCTCACCTCATTTTAACATGAGCAACAACCCTAGGGGTTCTTGAGATGGAAATGATGTCACAATCCCAAGGGCAGAAGTGGGAGAGGGGAGGAGAGAGAGTCAGGTTTGATTTCAATGGAAAATATGAGCTGTTGTTCTTCTATGAATTTTGACATTACCCCAGAATGAAGGAGGGATCCTCTTCAAAGCCTGCCCAGACAAAGCAATACTAAATATTTAATTTCCAAAGGCATAAGCCCCAGGCCCCAAAACTCCAGGAAAGCTAATGGTCTACTCCCTAGTTAGACTATAAGGAGCAAATGCAAATTCAGAACTAATTTGGCTATAAAATACAAGTAATTTCTTCAGGGATATCTATAAAACACAAGGTAGTAGTTATGTTTCTTTTTTAAAACAAACAAAAAAGCAGCATGCATAGTTTTTAAATTGTGCAGATATAAACTTAAATACATATTTATATGCAATGAGAAGGCACTAAGAGATATTTCGTCTTTAACATAGATATTATGAGCCAAATGAGTTTTAGTTTGTGTTGTTTTTCTTAAGGAAAAAATATATTTAAGTGAAATAATAATTAATTGTTTGCATTTTATTTTTTAAAATTGATATAAAAGCTTTATATATAAAAATAATTTAAAGCATACATAAAATCTATTTGACACCAGTTTTTAATTCTTTAATATTGCTTAAAGTAACAATGCACATATATAGTTAATATGGGGTAGTGATATGTGTATTAACTAGTATAGATAAAAGTCTGAAATATAGTTAAGTCCCCATTAACATATAGAGCCTAATATGTTTATTCCATGGATCGGATAATGTCCTTTTGCATATGACAGGTAGAGTTTCTCTCCTTCTGTAACACAGAAAGCCTACCAAGCAGATGTTCGCTTTGTCCCTTGACACCAAGGCCTAAGAGTGTAATTTTGTATATTGCACTGTCTTTATCAATGCATAACCGCCTCAGAAACCCTTACCTCTAAATCACAGAACAGCTGAAGACAAAAAAAAAGTATTTATTTTTTCACATTATTTAAATCACATTCCAAATATAGTACATATAAGCTTCACCTTATTGGTATTACTGAACAGTTCATGGTATTATTGACTTGGAATTTTCAGACATATTACTTGATGAGGCAGCAATCAATTAGATTAGCTGTGAAGAGATCAAAATTGATCATGAAGATAGGTTAAAACTCTTATATGACCTTGCTGTAGAATTTTTCTTTCCTTTAGTTTTCCCATAGAAGTAAAAGGAATGTATTCTACCTGTTTATATGCAAGCAGCAGACTCACCCACAATGACTTGGATTCAGAAGTTGTTGATATATCTTTGATGGAACTGCTGCTAGCAATTAAAAAGTTATCATTTAAACTAAGGTAAACAATAGATAATCTGAGAATGGCATAAACACAGAGGTGCTTCTGGAAAGCATTAGGCAATTCTGGTCAACAAACATTTTGAGCATTTAATGCAACTGCACTAGATGCTGGAATGGGGATCATGGGCAGACAAAGGAAACCAAGAAATATTTTGAATTTATAATCTACTGGAAGTCACAGCACACATACAATTAACTCATTCAGGTACAAATCAGATAATCACTGTCACACTTTTGACCAAAAAAAAAAAAAGGAGGGGGCTTCCAAAATCAAGGACGACTGAATAAATTTGATTGTTGAAGGAGGGTTTTTAATGGAGAAAGAAGAAAGTAGGCATAAAGGCAGTGAGACAGATGAGAATATGAAATATTTGGAGGAAGGAACAAAACAAACTTGACGTTACTAGCTTTTCAGCTGAGAAGGAGAAATATAGAGACTAGGCTGGAAAGATAGGGACAGGGTATGGAAAGCTATGAATATCATGTGATGAAACCTTGATTGCTCTGTGAGACCTCAACCTGGGCAATGGTAGAGAGAAGACAGAAGGATTCCAAGGACTTTTAAACAAAGTAGAATCGATAAAATTTAGCAACTGACTCAATGAAGGAGATGAGGGAAGTGCCTCTGAACATTCTAATTTAGGCCACAAGACAGAATGGTGAATATTGTTAATTACGATAATAATCTTATAAAGAATATCAGGAAGAATGGGATCGGGCATGTGAAATAATCATACATTAGGTTGTTTAATGTCTGCAGTATATTTATGTGGGGATATTAAAATGAAAATTTAAATACATTTAAAGATGTCAGGGATACAGACATTCAAATCCAAGAGAGTGGTTAAGACGGCCCAGTCAATCAACAAATGTTTAATTGAGTCATTGCATTCATTATTTAGGGTGGCGCAAAAATAAACATCACATAGTCTATGTCCTTAAGGAACTAATAGAGAAGAAATATCTGTGTGAATAATTATCTAAAATTCAAGGAAGTAAATGATGTATAGTGAGATAATATGCTATGGGATTGAGAATGACAACATCTTTCAGCTAGGAGAAATCAACATTGGGGAGATAAGGGTAAGAACAGCCAAGAATGGCTTCAGCAAAAGCACAGAGGCACAAAAGGTGATCCAAGGAGGAGTGAGTGGCTCGGTTCTACCTGGGGTTTGTGTGGAAAACACATGGGAGATCTCAATTTCCAGGCTAAGAAGTCGATGTTTCAGACTCCAGGCAACTTGAAGCCTAATCCAAGTACATAAATGGATGGGAAGGATGAAGACTGGAGGTAGGCAGCACAGTTCCTTTAGTAATCCACATGGGGGGTAATGAAACCATGACCCAAGGGAAGCAGGATAACAGTAACAATAGGAAGAGGAGACAGATAAATGGGAAAGGCCTTGGCCATGGAGTATTTGTAGATAGCAAAGGAAAGGAACGCTGACTGAGTGCTGAATGAAAGGGAATAACCAACTACACTTACAGAGCATGGATCTTGAATAAAAGGGAGAATAGCAGTTCCACTAGTATGAAATAGTACCCACAGAGTGGAAAAGGATTGGGAGGGAAGGCAAGATGTGTCCAGTAACCCAGCAGGAAATCTAGTTGGAAATATTGTCTGAAAACACCAGAAAGAAGACAAATGCTTAAGCATTTAACAGGCCAAGAGAGTTAGACTTTGAGACTGTAGGAGACTGAAAAGCTTGAGAGTTAGATGGTGGAGAGTCAAGAGCACCCACACTGAGGAATTTTCTCCTACCATTAATATCTTCTTCTGTATCTTTAGTTTTCCCCAGCCCTAGATCATTCTGTGTAGCATTTAAATGCATCATAATATTACCTTTTTTTCCAAAGCCTCTCATCCCCTGTAACATTCAGAGCCAATGTATGGAAAGAGTTTATAGTCACTGTCTCCATCTTTTCATTTCCCATTGCTCCAACTCATCCTCCAACACAAAATGGAAAACCTTCATAGAACATTCAGTTCAGTCCTCACTCTGGGTCTTTGTATCTGTTTTACTCTTCCAGGAATCCTTACTCTGGTCTTGATAGAACAGCCTCTTTTTAAGTCTCAGCACAAATGTCACCCACTAAGCACATTCCTGACCATGACAGCAAAACAGCTATCCCTACTGCAGTTACTCTATTCTCCCTTGTATTTTTTTTTAATTTTTCCATAGAATTTATCACAATTTTAAATTCAATTATTTATATTTTCTAGTTTATTTTCTGTCTCTTTACAACAGCATGCAATTCTTTGATATATGGGAAATATTCTTTCTTCATTACTTCTGCATCCTCAGTTCCTCTAACTGTCCTTGAGTCATAATAGGCAAGCAAGAAATACTCATTGACAGAAAACCCAATGAATTTGCCAAAGAAGGAAAAACACAAGTCTGAAGAGAGGAAGAGAATGGAGAAAGTGTAATATTGCCTAATCCAGGAAAACAAAATCTTCAAGGAGGATTGAATGGCCAAAAATTTCAAAGACACAAAGCAATTGAGGAGAACAAGCATGGGGTAAAGGATTAAATGCCTTTGGAGAGGATCGTTTTAGTAGACCCTTAAGAATAGAGATCAGTTGCAAGAGGTTAAAGAGAGGACTCTGATAATCTACTTCAGTGGGATAATCTATTTCTATACTTTTCTGAGTGTGGGAGGGGAATTGGTGGAGAGAAAACAAATAAAGAGATGAGATAGAGTCATAATGAACAAAATAACACCCCAGAAAAGGGTGACAGGATAGGCAGTAAGGATACAAGTTCAGGGGTAAAGACATGGAAAGGAGTGAAGCTAAGTCTTGCTTTGCAAGTGTAAAGGAAGCGAAAACATTGGTAGACTAGCAAGAATGTATAGATGAAAAAAGATAAAAGATACTAAATTGGTCACTTCTATTTTCTTGTTAAAGTAGGATGTGAGGTCTTAAAACCTCAAATAATAGAGCATGGCATAATATTAAAGTATCCAATTAGGAATAAGATAATCTGATCAGGAGTCTTAGTGGGTTTTCTCATCTTTTTAAATATAAGAATTTTACTTTATCCTAAGCACTTTACCACCAAAAAAAATTCTGAGATCCTACAGCACAGATGCTTTTCAAGTAATGAGAAAGTAACTCACAATTTATAGTAAAGCAATCATTTTCTACCAAACCTTCCAAGCACATATTCAATCACGCAAATAATTTTCTTGATAACTCAACTGTATTTTAAAGTAGATATTTTAAAAAGAAATGCTTAAAATAACATTGAGAAGGGCGGGGCAAATGGCAGACTGGTGAGCTGTAAGTTTTAGTTACTCCTCCAGGAAAGTAGGTAAAAAGCCAGGAACTGCGTGGACTGGACACCACAGAGCAATCTGTCTTTGGGCATACTTCATACAACACTCATGAAAATGTCGAACTGCTGAGATCAGCGAAATCTGTAAGTTTTTGCGGCCAGGGGACCCGCGCCCCTCCCTGCCAGGCTCAGTCCCGGGGGAGGAGGGGCTGCCAGCTCCGGGAAGGAGAAGGGAGAACTGCAGTGGTAGCCCTAATCGGAAACTCATTCTACTGATCCATACTCCAACCACAGATAAACTGAGACCAGACACCAGAGAATCTGAGAGCTGCCAGCCCAGCAGAGAGGAGACAGGAATAGAAAAAAAAAAAATAACACGAAAAACTCCAAAATAAAAGCAGAGGATTTTTGGAGATCTGGTGAACAAAGAAAGGGGAAGGGCGGAGCTCAGGCCTTGAGGTGCATATGCAAATCATAAAGAAAAGCTGATCTCTCTGCACTGTGGACCTTTCCTTAATGGCCCTGGTTGCTTTGTCTATTAGCATTTCAATAACCCATTAGATCTCTGAGGAGGGCCCTTTTTTTTTAATCCTTTTTTCTTTTTCTAAAACAATTACTCTAAGAAGCCCAATACAGAAAGCTTCAAAGAATTGCAATTTGGGCACGTCAAGTCAAGAGCAGAACTAAGAGAGCTCTGAAACAAAAGGCAATAATCCAGTGGCTGAGAAAATTCACTAAACAACACAACCTCCCAAGAAAAGGGGGGTGTCCGCTCACAGCCATCATCCTGGTGGACAGGAAACACTCCTGCCCATCGCCAGCCCCATAGCCCAGAACTGCCCCAGACAACCCAGTGTGACGGAAGTGCTTCAAATAACAGGCACACACCACAAAACTGGGCGTGGACATTAGCCTTCCTTGCAACCTCAGCTGATTGTCTCAGAGCTGGGAAGGTGGAGCAGTGTGAATTAACAAAGCCCCATTCAGCCATCATTTGAGCAGACTAGGAGCCTCCCTACACAGCCCAGCAGCCCAGAACTGCCCTGGGGGGACGGCACTCACCTGTGACATAGCACAGTCATCCCTCAACAGAGGACCCAGGGTGCACAGCCTGGAAGAGGGGCCCACTTGCAAGTCTCAGGAGCCATACGCCAATACCAAAGACTTGTGGGTCAGTGGCAGAGACAAACTGTGGCAGGACTGAACTGAAGGATTAGACTATTGCAGCAGCTTTAAAACTCTAGGATCATCAGGGAGATTTGATTGTTAGGGCCACACCCCCTCCCCGACTGCCCAGAAACACGCCCCACATACAGGGCAGGCAACACCAACTACACACACAAGCTTGGTACACCAATTGGGCCCCACAAGACTCACTCCCCCACTCACCAAAAAGGCTAAGCAGGGGAGAACTGGCTTGTGGAGAACAGGTGGCTTGTGGACGCCACCTGCTGGTTAGTTAGACAAAGTGTACTCCACGAAGCTGTAGATCTGATAAATTAGAGATAAGGACTTCAATAGGTCTACAAACCCTAAAAGAACCCTATCAAGTTCACCAAATGTCACATGGCCAAAAACAACAGAAAATTATAAAGCATATGAAAAAACCAGACGATATGGATAACCCAAGCCCAAGCACCCAAATCAAAAGACCAGAAGAGACACAGCACCTAGAGCAGCTACTCAAAGAACTAAAGATGAACAATGAGACCATAGTACGGGATATGAAGGAAATCAAGAAGACCCTAGAAGAGCATAAAGAAGACATTGCAAGACTAAATAAAAAAATGGATGATCTTATGGAAATTAAAGAAACTGTTGACCAAATTAAAAAGATTCTGGACACTCATAGTACAAGACTAGAGGAAGTTGAACAACGAAGCAGTGACCTGGAAGATGACAGAATGGAAAATGAAAGCATAAAAGAAAGAATGGGGAAAAAAATTGAAAAAATCGAAATGGACCTCAGGGATATGATAGATAATATGAAACGTCCAAATATAAGACTCATTGGTGTCCCAGAAGGGGAAGAAAAGGGTAAAGGTCTAGGAAGAGTATTCAAAGAAATTGTTGGGGAAAACTTCCCAAATCTTCTAAACAACATAAATACACAAATCATAAATGCTCAACGAACTCCAAATAGAATAAATCCAAATAAACCCACTCCAAGACATATACTGATCACACTGTCAAACACAGAGAGAAGGAGCAAGTTCTGAAAGCAGCAAGAGAAAAGCAATTCACCACATACAAAGGAAACAGCATAAGACTAAGTAGTGACTACTCAGCAGCCACCATGGAGGCGAGAAGGCAGTGGCACGATATATTTAAAATTCTGAGTGAGAAAAATTTCCAGCCAAGAATACTTTATCCAGCAAAGCTCTCCTTCAAATTTGAGGGAGAGCTTAAATTTTTCACAGACAAACAAATGCTGAGAGAATTTGCTAACAAGAGACCTGCCCTACTGGAGATACTAAAGGGAGCCCTACAGACAGAGAAACAAAGACAGGACAGAGAGACTTGGAGAAAGGTTCAGTACTAAAGAGATTCGGTATGGGTACAATAAAGGATATTAATAGAGAGAGGGAAAAATATGGCAAACATAATCCAAAGGATAAGATGGCCGATTCAAGAAATGCCTTCACGGTTATAACGTTGAATGTAAATGGATTAAACTCCCCAATTAAAAGATATAGATTCGCAGAATGGATCAAAAAAAAATGAACCATCAATATGTTGCATACAAGAGACTCATCTTAGACACAGGGACACAAAGAAACTGAAAGTGAAAGGATGGAAAAAAAATTTCATGCAAGCTACAGCCAAAAGAAAGCAGGTGTAGCAATATTAATCTCAGATAAAATAGACTTCAAATGCAGGGATGTTTTGAGAGACAAAGAAGGCCACTACGTACTAATAAAAGGGGCAATTCAGCAAGAAGAAATAACAATCGTAAATGTCTATGCACCCAATCAAGGTGCCACAAAATACATGAGAGAAACACTGGCAAAACTAAAGGAAGCAATTAAGGTTTCCACAATAATTGTGGGAGACTTCAACACATCACTCTCTCCTATAGATAGATCAACCAGACAGAAGACCAATAAGGAAATTGAAAACCTAAACAATCTGATAAATGAATTAGATTTAACAGACATCTACAGGACGTTACATCCCAAATCACCAGGATACACATACTTTTCTAGTGCTCACGGAACTTTCTCCAGAATAGATCATATGCTGGGACATAAAACAAGCCTCAATAAATTTAAAAAGATTGAAATTATTCAAAGCACATTCTCTGACCACAATGGAATACAATTAGAAGTCAATAACATCAGAGACTTAGAAAATTCACAAATACCTGGAGGTTAAACAACACACTCCTAAACAATCAGTGGGTTAAAGAAGAAATAGCAAGAGAAATTGCTAAATATAGAGACAAATGAAAATGAGAACACAACATACCAAAACCTATGGGATGCAGCAAAAGCAGTGCTAAGGGGGAAATTTATAGCACTAAACGCATATATTAAAAAGGAAGAAAGAGCCAAAATCAAAGAACTAATGGATCAACTGAAGAAGCTAGAAAATGAACAGCAAACCAATCCTAAACCAAGTAGAAGAAAAGAAATAACAAGGATTAAAGCAGAAATAAATGACATAGAGAACAAAAAAACAATAGAGAGGATAAATATCACCAAAAGTTGGTTCTTTGGGAATATCAACAAGATTGACAAGCCCCTAGCTAGACTGACAAAATCAAAAAGAGAGAAGACCCATATAAACAAAATAATGAATGAGAAAGGTGACATAACTGCAGATCCTGAAGAAATTAAAAAAATTATAAGAGGATATTATGAACAACTGTATGGCAACAAACTGGATAATGTAGAAGAAATGGACAATTTCCTGGAAACATATGAACAACCTAGACTGACCAGAGAAGAAATAGAAGACCTCAACCAACCCATCACAAGCAAAGAGATCCAATCAGTCATCAAAAATCTTCCCACAAATAAATGCCCAGGGCCAGATGGCTTCACAGGGGAATTCTACCAAACTTTCCAGAAAGAACTGACACCAATCTTACTCAAACTCTTTCAAAACATTGAAAAAAATGGAACACTACCTAACTCATTTTATGAAGCTAACATCAACCTAATACCAAAACCAGGCAAAGATGTTACAAAAAAGGAAAACTACCGGCCAATCTCCCTAATGAATATAGATGCAAAAATCCTCAACAAAATACTTGCAAATCGAATCCAAAGACACATTAAAAAAATCATACACCATGACCAAGTGGGGTTCATTCCAGGCATGCAAGGATGGTTCAACATAAGAAAAACAATCAATGTATTACAACACATTAAAAACTTGAAAGGGAAAAATCAATTGATCATCTCAATAGATGCTGAAAAAGCATTTGACAAAATCCAACATCCGTTTTTGATAAAAACACTTCAAAAGGTAGGAATTGAAGGAAACTTCCTCAACATGATAAAGAGCATATATGAAAAACCCACAGCCAGCATAGTACTCAATGGTGAGAGACTGAAAGCCTTCCCTCTAAGATCAGGAACAAGACAAGGATGCCCGCTGTCACCACTGTTATTCAACATTGTGCTGGAAGTGCTAGCCAGGGCAATCTGGAAAGACAAAGAAATAAAAGGCATCCAAATTGGAAAAGAAGAAGTAAAACTGTCATTGTTTGCAGATGATATGATCTTATATCTAGAAAACCCTGAGAAATCAACGATACACCTACTAGAGCTAATAAACAAATTTAGCAAAGTAGCGGGATACAAGATTAAAGCACATAAGTCAGTAATGTTTCTATATGCTAGAAATGAACAAACTGAAGAGACACTCAAGAAAAAGATACCATTTTCAATAGCAACTAAAAAAATCAAGTACCTAGGAATAAACTCAACCAAAGATGTAAAAGACCTATACAAAGAAAACTACATAACTCTACTAAAAGGAATAGAAGAGGACCTTAAAAGATGGAAAAATATTCCATGTTCATGGATAGGAAGGCTAAATGTCATTATGATGTCAATTCTACCCAAACTCATCTACAGATTCAATGCAATCCCAATCAAAATTTCAACAACCTACTTTGCAGACTTGGAAAAGCTAGTTATCAAATTTATTTGGAAAGGGAAGATGCCTCGAATTGCTAAAGACACTCTAAAAAAGAAAAACGAAGTGGGAGGACTTAAACTCCCTGGCTTTGAAGCTTATTATAAAGCCACAGTTGCCAAAACAGCATGGTACTGGCACAAAGATAGACATATAGATCAATGGAATCGAATTGAGAATTCAGAGATAGACCCTCAGATCTATGGCCGACTGATCTTTGATAAGGCCCCCAAAGTCACGGAACTGAGCCATAATGGTCTTTTCAACAAATGGGGCTGGGAGAGTTGGATATCCATATCCAAAAGAATGAAAGAGGACCCCTACCTCACACCCTACACAAAAATTAACTCAAAATGGACCAAAGATCTCAATATAAAAGAAAGTACCATAAAACTCCTAGAAGATAATGTAGGAAAACATCTTCAAGACCTTGTATTAGGCGGCCACTTCCTAGACTTTACACCCAACACAAGCAACAAAAGAGAAAATAGATAAATGGGAACTCCTCAAGCTTAGAAGTTTCTGCACCTCAAAGGAATTTCTCAAAAAGGTAAAGAGGCAGCCAACTCAATGGGAAAAAATTTTTGGAAATCATGTATCTGACAAAAGACTGATATCTTGCATATACAAAGAAATCCTACAACTCAATGACAATAGTACAGACAGCCCAATTATAAAATGGGCAAAAGATATGAAAAGACAGTTCTCTGAAGAGGAAATACAAATGGCCAAGAAACACATGAAAAAATGTTCAGCTTCACTAGCTATTAGAAAGATGCAAATTAAGACCACAATGAGATACCATCTAACACCGGTTAGAATGGCTGCCATTAAACAAACAGGAAACTACAAATGCTGGAGGGGATGTGGAGAAATTGGAACTCTTATTCATTGTTGGTGGGACTGTATAATGGTTCAGCCACTCTGGAAGTCAGTCTGGCAGTTCCTTAGAAAACTAGATATAGAGCTACCATTCGATCCAGCGATTGCACTTCTCGGTATATACCCGGAAGATTGGAAAGCAGTGACACGAACAGATATCTGCACACCAATGTTCATAGCAGCATTATTCACAATTTCCAAGAGATGGAAACAACCCAAATGTCCTTCAACAGATGAGTGGATAAATAAAATGTGGTATATACACACGATGGAATACTACGCGGCAGTAAGAAGGAACGATCTGGTGAAACATATGACAACATGGATGAACCTTGAAGACATAATGCTGAGCGAAATAAGCCAGGCACAAAAAGAGAAATATTATATGCTACCACTAATGTGAACTTTGAAAAATGTAAAACAAATGGTTTATAATGTAGAATGTAGGGGAACTAGCAGTAGAGAGCAATTAAGGAAGGGGGAACAATAATCCAAGAGAACAGATAAGCTATTTAACGTTCTGGGGATGCCCAGAAATGACTATGGTCTGTTAATTTCTGATGGATATAGTAGGAACAAGTTCACAGAAATGTTGCTATATTATGTAACTTTCTTGGGGTAAAGTAGGAACATGTTGGAAGTTAAGCAGTTATCTTAGGTTAGTTGTCTTTTTCTTACTCCCTTGTTATGGTCTCTTTGAAATGTTCTTTTATTGTATGTTTGTTTTCTTTTTAACTTTTTTTTTTCATACAGTTGATTTAAAAAAGAAGGGAAAGTTAAAAAAAAAAAAGAAAGAAAGAAAAACAAGGAAAAAAAAATGATGTAGTGCCCCCTTGAGAAGCCTGTGGAGAATGCCGGGGTATTCGCCTACCCCACCTCCATGGTTGCTAACATGACCACAGACATAGGGGACTAGTGGTTTGATGGGTTGAGCCCTCTACCATAAGTTTTACCCTTGGGAAGACGGTTGCTGCAAAGGAGAGGCTAGGCCTCCCTATATTTGTGCCTAAGAGTCTCCTCCTGAATGCCTCTTTGTTGCTCAGATGTGGCCCTCTCTCTCTGGCTAAGCCAACTTGAAAGGTGAAATCACTGCCCTCCCCCCTACGTGGGATCTGACACCCAGGGGAGTGAATCTCCCTGGCAACGTGGAATATGACTCCCGGGGAGGAATGTAGACCCGGCATCGTGGGACGGAGAACATCTTCTTGACCAAAAGGGGGATGTGAAAGGAAATGAAATAAGCTTCAGTGGCAGAGAGATTCCAAAACGAGCCGAGAGATCACTCTGGTGGGCACTCTTACGCACACTTTAGACAACCCTTTTTAGGTTCTAAAGAATTGGGGTAGCTGGTGGTGGATACCTGAAACTATCAAACTACAACCCAGAACCCATGAATCTCGAAGACAGTTGTATAAAAATGTAGCTTATGAGGGGTGACAATGGGATTGGGAAAGCCATAAGGACCAAACTCCACTTTGTCTAGTTTATGGATGGATGTGTAGAAAGGTAGGGGAAGGAAACAAACAGACAAAGGTACCCAGTGTTCTTTTTTACTTCAATTGCTCTTTTTCACTCTAATTATTATTCTTGTTATTTTTGTGTGTGTGCTAATGAAGGTGTCAGGGATTGATTTAGGTGATGAATGTACAACTATGTAATGGTACTGTAAACAATCTAAAGTACAATTTGTTTTGTATGACTGCGTGGTATGTGAATATATCTCAATAAAATGATGATTAAAAAAAAATAAAAAAAAATAAAACATTGAATTAAAATCTAGAGAACCTAAAGTCTTGCCTAAGATAATAGATAATCATTTTCATCAAAAACGTAATAAAAGAACAATCTTGTATTCAAGAAAAGCACCAATAGCAAGGAAAATCAGGTATTTTTTATTTGCAATATTCTTGACAAATCAGCTGTTTTTCTTGGTTTAAAATAGACCTGTACTTAAATTCATAGAGTCTGAAATAGAAGACAGATTACGAGGGGCAGGAGTAGGGGTGGGGAATGTGGTATCGAGTTCCTGTTTGGGGATGGAGTAGTTTGGTGATGGATGGAGTAGTTTCATGGAGTAGTTTGGTGATGGATAATGGTGAAGATAGCACAACATTGTGAATGTATTTAGTACCACTGAATTATATACTTGAAACTAGCAAAAGTGATTAATTTTAGGTGGTATATGTGTTACCAGAATAGAACTGTACAACACAGAGTGAACCCTAAATGTAAACTAGGGATAATTATTAATAATATAACAATAATATTTCATCAATTGTAAAGGTACCACACTAATGCAAAATGTATAGGGAAAACTGAATGTGTGGACTGGAACCCTGTACTTGTTGCATGATTTTTCTGTAAATCTACAACTACTCTTAAAAATAAAAAGGCTTTTTGATTCCTAAAATAGAATTCTTGTGAACAAATTAGAAATGTGATTCCTTTCTAGGACTGCTGGACAGACTCCCCAACACAGCCCATTTCTAAGGATAGAGCAGGCTATAAACAACTTTTAATAAAGAGTTGAAATTTTGTGAAGGTGGTTCTCTTCTCTTTTGGAATGGCACCCAATAATTCACTGCCCAAGCCAATCTCTACATGTTCAAACTAGTTTGTATGTGATGGGTTTGACTGACAGATTGGATCAAGTTGAGATGGAGCACTGGGGTTGACAAGGGGGAGGAAACAGGTTATACTCTCCATTCAAGTCAATCAAATAATCTGATTGTTCTTTCAACTGCTTTTCCTTGTCATTGACTGTCAAGACAGTCAAAATAGTGAAACTAGTTTTTGCATGTATGCAGAGCTTTATTTTAGGAGCTCTGTTACCTCATCCTTGCAAATGCAGACATAACAAATATTTCAGTCCACATGTTGAAAACCATATGCAAATGACTATGGGTATGGATGAGTTAAGGAGAGAAAACAGACTCAATTTAAATTCAACATTGTATTTTCCTGATAATTAATCTTGCTATTTGACAGACTCAAAAAGTGTTAAAGCATACACTAAGAAGCTTCCTCAAAACATTAAGTAACAATTTCTTTGTTTTGTTGGATTTAAACCAGCAATAATTCCAGGAGTTTTACTAGAGGGTTTGCATTTACCACCTACGACAGCAAATATTGTAATTCATGCACACATACACTTATAAACATTTCTTTTAATTTTAAAAAATCTTCTTGCAAGATTCAAAAGAAAAGCAATAAAATCCAGAAAGAAACACAGAACTGAACCAATAAGAAGAACTAATTATTTCTGATCTCCTGAAGAGGTTACTCTGTTGAAATGCTCAAGTACAGGTAAACTTGTCAATCAAAACAAACTATGTGATAAAACACAAAGTTAAAAGTAGTAGGACTACTCATTTTTATTCCCCGTGGAATTTCCCTAAGTGGCACAATACAAATGGGGTCTGCTAAATTTATTTGGCATCTATTTCTTGATAAGGTAGTGGTAGCTGTGAAAGCAATGAAATTATCTCTAATAAACTGTTTTCACATTTAGGAACTGATTTTAATTTCTAAGCCAATTCACCCTGGTTTCTTTAACACATTTTGTTTTTTTTTTTTACAGGGGACAGAGAGTCGGTACTAATCTTCATTATATAGCTGTGTATAGGTTTGAGATTATTTTATATGCATCATCTGATTTTCTCTTTAGAACATCCTCCATGACAAGCATCATAAATATTAACAACACTATTGAACAGATGAATAAACTGAGGCTTAGAAAAGTTAAATGAAGGAGCCATTTGGATTAGCAGGTGAGTAATAGAATAGGGAAGGAGGTCACTGCAGTGTACCCCACTACCATGCTCCCCTAGTTCTATGCACCTCTGCTCTTAGGCAATGTATATTTCAACCTATTAGGGTCAGGATGTTATTATTTTTCCTAACAATCTGTATTGAGAATTCCCTCTGTGAAGACAGACAAATTATTTACCTGAGAGCTGTTGTACCATAATAAAAAAATTTTAACCTAGTAACTTAGTATTGATTTTAAACATCTAAGATAGTTTTTAATAGAACTACAATGATTGCTGTATCTGGTGAACAAAAAACTTGAGCTTTATTAAGTAATTCACCCCTGAAGTATATCTTTTGGGACGTATATCTTAAGTTTTGGAAGTGTATCTTTTGACTGTGGTAAAGAACTATGGAGTTGTAGCATAAATCTATGTTCTTCTGCTTTTAAAAATATAATAACACCACCACCACCAATAATAAAAGCATAAGGTCCTCTAAAAATGTAAGTCATTTAGATTTCTTTGAGGGTAAAAGTTAACGCCATAGGGTCTTCCAAAGGCAGTGGGAAAACAAAATTAAAAGAATATTAATGCCAAACTTAATATATGGGGCTGTATCAAGTTGATACCTATTAATGAGTACATTAATTTTACATTAGTTTACTTTTCTTTTTTTTTTTTTTTTTTTTTATTACACTCCCTGACTTTGAAGCTTATTATAAAGCCACAGTTGTCAAAACAGCATGGTACTGGCACAAAGATAGAAATATAGATCAATGGAATCGAATTGAGAATTCAGAGATAGACCCTCAGATCTATGGCCAACTGATCTTTGATAAGACCCCAAAGTCACTGAACTGAGCCATAATGGTCTTTTCAACAAATGGGGCTGGGAGAGTTGGATATCCATATCCAAAAGAATGAAAGAGGACCCCTACCTCACCCCCTACACAAAAATTAACTCAAAATGGACCAAAGATCTCAATATAAAAGAAAGTACCATAAAACTCCTAGAAGATAATGTAGGAAAACATCTTCAAGACCTTGTATTAGGTGGCCACTTCCTAGACTTTACACCCAAAGCACAAGCAACAAAAGAAAAAATAGATAAATGGGAACTCCTCAAGCTTAGAAGTTTCTGCACGTCAAAGGAATTTCTCAAAAAGGTAAAGAGGCAGCCAACTCAGTGGGAAAAAATTTTTGGAAACCATGTATCTGACAAAAGACTGATATCTTGCATATATAAAGAAATCCTACAACTCAATGACAATAGTACAGACAGCCCATTTTATAATTGGGCAAAAGATATGAAAAGACAGTTCTCTGAAGAGGAAATACAAATGGCCAAGAAACACATGAAAAAATGTTCAGCTTCACTAGCTATTAGAAAGATGCAAATTAAGACCACAATGAGATACCATCTAACACCGATTAGAGTGGCTGCCATTAAACAAACAGGAAACTACAAATGCTGGAGAGGATGTGGAGAAATTGGAACTCTTATTCACTGTTGGTGGGACTGTATAATGGTTCAGCCACTCTGGAAGTCAGTCTGGCAGTTTTAGAAACAGAAATAGAGTTTACCATCTCTCAGTGATTGCACTTCTCGGTATATACCCGGAAGATCGGAAAGCAGTGACATGAACAGATATCTGCACGCCAATGTTCATAGCAGCATTATTCACAATTGCCAAGAGATGGAAACAATCCAAATGTCCTTCAACAGATGAGTGGATAAATAAAATGTGGTATATACACACGATGGAATACTACACAGCAGTAAAAAGGAACGATCTCGTGAAACATATGACAACATGGATGAACCTTGAAGACATAATGCTGAGCGAAATAAGCCAGGCACTAAAAGAGAAACATTATATGCTACCACTAATGTGAACTTTGAAAAATGTAAAACAAATGGTTTATAATGTAGAATGTAGGGGAACTAGCGATAGAGAGCAATTAAGAAAGGGGGAACAATAATCCAAGAAGAACAGATAAGCTATTTAACGTTCTGGGGAGGCCCAGGAATGACTATGGTCTGTTAATTTCTGATGGACATAGTAGGAACAAGTTCACAGAAATGTTGTTATATTAGGTAACTTTCTTGGGGTAAAGTAGGAACAAGTTGGAAGTAAAGCAGTTATCTTAGGTTAGTTTACTTTTCTATTAGACTCCTTCAAGCAAATCCTAGAGTACATTTCTGAAAACTTGTTTCTTTCTAAAATTCTCTTAAGGAAAGAAATGGAAGGTTGGATGCTACATAAAGTATAGAGAAAATACATGTAGACATTGGCTTGGGCCATGAATTATTGATGCTATTCTAAAAGAGAAGAGAACCACCCTCATGAAATTTCAATTATTTGTTAAATGTCAGAGCCTGCTCTATCCTTGGAAATGGGCTGTACAGGGGAGTCTGTCCAATAGCACTAGAAAGGAATTGAATTTCTAATTTTTCACAAGAATTCTATTTTAGGAATCAAAAAGGCCTTTTTTGTTAACAGTATTGTAGGTTTACAGAAAAATTATGCAGCAAGTACAGAGTTCCCTTTACCCATTTAATTTTCCCTATATATTTTGCACCAGTTTGGTATCTTTACCACAGTTATGAAACATTATCATTGTTATTAACAATAGTCCGTAGTTTACATTTAGGGTTCACTCTGTGTTGTACAATTCTATTTTAAAAATTTCATGAAAAGGTGAAGAATTTGTTGAATAATATTACATTCCTACTGACACCACATTTCAATTCATTTTAAAGAAATCAACTTGGTCAGTATTACTCAGTTTTCAACTGAGTAATCCTGCCCTTGTCAACCAAGATAATAAAAGAAGTCAAAATAGCACGTGTAGGTAGATTGGCCACAGCTGTTCTTTGCCTTGTTTCTCCTATGCACATTTTAGCTCAGGTATCAAAATCTACAAGCAAGTCTGAGACTATAGGTGAGGTGCAAGAGAAGGAAGAGAAAAGAAAGAAAAGGAAATGGGGAAGGGGGTGAGGGAATATAAACCCGCCATCAAATGAAATCCAACACTGTATTTCATGCTTATTAATGAAAATAAGTGAAAACTGGGTACAGGGAAGAAAAACGCTAACTTAGAAAAGTCCTAATACTGGATCATCTTGTTTTACTAAAACAGTAATTTCTAGCTGTGTGGTTTTTTTTAAGGAAGAATAAATTATATTCTAGTCAGATAGCCTTAACTGAATTTGTTGTTTGTTTAATTTAAACATATCTCAGTGTTTTTAATATGTATAATAAGTATAAGATTCCTAAAATTAAAAAGAGCTCATTTTGTGTTATTTCTTGGAAATAATGGCTGACTAGATCTATATCTCCATATTTTCAATTCAGTGATTTTATAGATGATAAGACCATTTACAGATGATAAGGACAAAAGTAACGTGATATCATATGCTTAGCTGAGTTTCACAATACATTACACCATTGTACTTAAAACACTTCTTAAAATCTGAACTTTACAAGAAATATTGTCCTAACTTAAACATCTTAAAAATCTTCCCATACTGAAATTTTCATAACATGAAGTCACATATAGAAATTATTCTTTCTGGCTGCAAAAGAAGGATTTTATTTAAATGTTTATAGCTTTCCAACACTATTATATGCTTACAACTATTAATTGAGTTTCAATGAAAGTCAATTTTTTACACTATTAAGTGCATTTCGATACACTATTACACAAACTTGTTTGATAGTGAATGTACTCATAATTGATTTAGAAGCATGTGGTACTGTCTAGTAATGCGTGGCCTAAAATATATTAAAGAAATTGTAATTTCAAGAACAAAAGGGAAAAAATATAACAAGATTGCACACAACCTGAACAGTATTGTTGAAGATGAGTTTTCTCTGAGCCATGGAATCCAAAAGCTGCCAGTAAGAATAAAAAGGGGCTTTATTTATCACTTCATATTATTCAAAATTGATTGAACTGGAATTCATTAATGAAAACAAAATAGGGGAAATATCCTTGAAAAAATCCATTCTGTGTTTCTAGTAGGATGAACGAATGGGACCAGTAGCCCCACTTATTTTATAATTTCCATTGAAAAAATAGAACTCCATTAATTTTGTAAAGAAAAGACCGAATACATTTGTGAGATGCCTACTGAAGTATCTAGTAATGAAATAAAATGCTTTAATATATTGCTGAATGAATAAAAGGAGGGACAGATAAAGCAATTTTGGTAAAATATTAATAATAGTTGAATCTAGATCATGGCAACATACGAGATCATTGTTTTTATGCTTCTTTTGCATATGTTTGAAAATTTTCTTAATAAAAAGTAAAATAAAAAGCCCTGCAATGATAAATTAGGTTACTTATGTTAAATTCACAGCTAAAATTTAAATCTTTTCCTATATTTGAATCAAACTTGACCAACCAAATGCTATTCATCAAACTTGTAGTCCACTACCAGGAATCTTCCCTAGGGAGAAATAACTGTCTGAAAACATAAAGTGTATCTTATCATTAATCCATATGGCTAAGAATTTCAAACCATCAGGATTCTCCTTTGCCTTCCCTGACCATGGTCCTTTCCAATATTTTAGATGAAAGGTGTCCAGAGCTAGTTAATAAGCTCATATTAGGAGTTTAGTTTTTTAAAAAAAAAAAAAAAAAAAAAAACTTCCCTGACAAAAATCAATCAAAAAGCAAAACAAATTTTAGGATAAGTCCTTGGATTAGCATAGATTTAACTCAATAATGTAATAGGTACAATAATCGTTAATATCCATAGTGATAGTGTTGAAGTATTATAAGATCATAAATCCAAAGAAAATTAATAATGTTGGTCCCCATATTTTATTAAGTATTTCCAAGGCAAGGAGGATTTCTCTGCAATTGGGCAAAGAAAGCATGCCACTTTGTGCGTCACTTTGTTTGAAAACACGTTAAGAGACAGTGTTAGAGAATATGCTTTACAGGTAGTAGTCAACTAGAGCACTGTTACTTTTTAAGATCATCTGTCAGAAAATACTCTAATTGTAGTCGAATATCTCAAAGCATAGAAATTATATCTTGTTTACATAGTTCAGAAGGACACAATTTGTAAATAGATTCCAATAGCAAAAGTATATATTTTTTCCCTAAAAATATTTGAACATCAACAAGGATACCACATATGAATATGAAATGTATATATACTGTCCTAGAAAACCCAGCTAATCTTTGAATAATAACAAAATAAAATTCCAAACTAAACAAATAAGTACAATATAATCACACTGAAATAAAAAAAAACAAGACTAAAAGGGAAATTAAGAAGGCTTTTTTCTTTTCTGGTCCTAGAATAGTACTGTGCTGCGCTTTAACAGGCTCTCCGTATAAACATAGTCTAAGTCACAGTTTCCCAAAGGGATATTTTTTTAATGTTCAAGGGTTAAATACCCTTGGGAAACTTGGGTAGAAACCAGGTAGCACAAATATCTTTACTACAAACTTTTGGAGACTCTGTAATATGCAAATTACATCACGAGCATACAGGAGGAAGGAAGTTATATAGCCTTTGACCATGTAAAACCCTTTTTATCATAGAACACAGTGGGTGAGTATGGAAAATTACTATTCTGCAGGACTTAATCTTGGGGAATATTGGTCTAAATCTCAAATAAGCAAATTGACATAAAAAATGTGCATCACTTAAAAAGGGGGGGGGGGGTGGATTAGTGCAATGTCTGCTTTATTCTTCCTTTCTCTGAAGAAAGCAAGTTAGTGACAGTCTCAGTATCCATTACATATGACTATTTTGTACACAGAATTTTTGAGGTAACTTTTAAAAAACTTGAGCCCTTTTTAATATGAAATATCAAAGAAGGTAGAGATATTCTGAAACACTTTTCAAGGCCTATATTTTGAAATTTTAAATTTATTGTTTGTAGTTCAAATATAATAGAGGCTTCTTTGTAAGCAAAACAGTATAGCTGTTTATAAAGTAGATTCACTTAAATTTTCAGCCTCTGCATATAAGTGCTTTGTTGGTGAATAAATCAGAAAGCAAAGGCTTTGGTATATTGGATACCTCAATGATCTTGGAAATCATTTTCCCAGGGTTAGAAGGGGAAGAGGTCACTTATACATTCTATTTGATTCTATTTTGACAGGGGGAAGTGGATTACCAAAACAACAGGTCATACATATTTAAAGAGGAAGGAAAGCATTCCTTGGGAACTACAGCTTTAAGTGCTTTCTACACCAGATGTCTGCTTTTTAATGGGTCTTCTTATTTAGGAAATGAAAATGAAATTAGGAGTAGACTACATTTTCCCAAAGAACAAATGTGCATATCACATGGAGTAAATGAATATATCACCAATTCTGTCTCATTATTAACTTAAAATAAAGAAAAATATATTTAAATAGTAAAGAAAAGCTTATAAAAGGCATAGAGAAAAGTTGTGTGTCAAATGCACATAAATAAAGATTTAAAAGCTTATAAAAGGCATAAAGAAAAGTTGTGTGGCAAATGCACATAAATAAAGATTTTTGAATAGAGTTGTTTCCAAATGATGTAAACAAAATTTAAGGAATATAAACCAGAAAAGATGGCAAGAAGGGAAAAATAGAATCGAGCTCAGTCTTACTTGAATGTCTTACATTCCTTTTCATGGGAAAAACGTTTCCATTTTTTAAAACATTCTAGAAACATCTGTTCAACTCTTAATTACTCAGTGCTTCCCACTTTGAGAATCCTCTGTAATGTTCAACTCCTTTCGCTAGTAGTCTGCTGGTAATGTATAACCCACTAGGGAAACACATACACCAAATTACTGAAAGCCAAGCATCTTAAGCAGTTCCTATTGACAATGAGACTTAGCACCTTGTTGTACCAGTTTTGGGATAGGATCCTGTTATTTAAAGAGTCAGTATAACATGTTTTCCTCTGACCAGATTTTGACCAGGAGGGTAAAAGTAATGTAAAGTATTAATATCCCAATGGAATATCCATTTTTAAAAACAAATTATCTATCATTTATGTGGTAGAAACTACAGTCTATCTTCACAGGAATCCCCTTTTTTGAGATCTCCTATTCTATACTTCCTGTCCAAACAGCCATATTTTTTACATGTCCTAGTAGACATGAATGGGCACTTGATCTAAACTGGGCAGTGAGTCCCCTTCATTTGAGAAACATTCCATTGGATGAATTATAAAGAAAACACCTAAGAAGACTGGTCTAGAGAGAAGTGAGAGAAAGAACACTAGGGGTAGAGATGAGAACCACAAAAAGAGATGTGATAGAGTTTGAATTCCACTGTTGGGCTCAGCTGAGTTCCTTCCAAGCTAGAGTGACACACCCTCTAGCTTTATAACAAAAGCCCTTTTTTCACTTAAACTTGTTGAGGTTCGATTTAGGCTACAATTGCGAAAGGACTACCAAATAATGAAATGTAGTGCTATAAAACCTCTTTAAAAAAGGAAATAACACCTTCTATCTACCTTGAAACCGGCCCGAATGATGGGATTTAAGTTGACAGAGTCATCAAGTGTGCAGCAGGAGAGCCACGGTGGGAAATGCACAGCATTGGCAGATGGAGCTAAGTGGAGGATATGTGTGTCCCTAGGTTTGGACATTTATAGCCACAGGAAGACAAAGCTGTGCACCAGTCGCACATGGGTCAGCAGTGGTTATGTAATTGATGTGTTCCTTGCCAAAAGTGTTTAGATCACATATCCCATGGTGCTTAGGAAAGTTTTGTCATAACATCCATAAGGGCCACTGAAAACTGTATTTAATGCTAAATGCTACTTTCCATTCCATCTTTCAGTAATGTTTTCCATGAATCTACATTCACCTTATTTATTTTTCAGTAGAAAACATGTGATTTCCCTTCTGTTATACAATATAATAATACTTGGGATTCAAGTTAAACAATAATTAATCTTTTGGGAAAAGATGAATGGGTAACTCTGTTGTGTAAGACTGAAATTTCATTAATGTCTAAATGATAAAAGAGTTACTAATCTCTCTTCATTAGTCAGATGAAGTTAGTTACACCTACTAGGAAACTATATTTGGAACATCCATGATTTCAAGTATTAATCACCGGAAGATTCAGTGGGTCAACTGGAATATTAGGAAAATATTCATTTAATCATCTTGACAGAATCATGCTTTCATTTTTTATAAAGAAAAATTTATAATTTCTATAAAGAATCTAATTGAACCACATTAAAATAGTAAGGGCAATAATAAACCTGTATTTTAGATTTATGGGAAATTGAAACATATAATTGAAAATTGTTTAATGTAGGTAAAGCATTGAGTTAAAATGGTTAATTTTAAATTAAATAACAGCATTATGTCTGTCATATTCTTTTTTACAGTAAAATATCCAGGAGAAAGTATGTCTGTTTTCAGTTCAAGTTGGAATGTAATTTGTCTGTGTGTGGAAAGGAAGTTGTCAGTTTGTGAAGAAATATAAGAATGTTTTCTGAAGATATATTCAAATGCTTTTTATGGTCATCTATATTTCTGACCATTTATTTCATTTTTCCCATATTATTAAAGGATTTTTTCTCAGAGTAAGTCAAACCTTCAACTGTTCAGCATCTCTCACAAATATTTTTAGTTACTTAGTCTGAAGATCTTAAACAATCCTACATAATTTATAATTTTAATATGAAGGAAAATTAGTAAAAGTTTTTAACATTTATAAAGCACTTTTGGATGCTTCATCTTATCTGATCTTCACAATAGCTCTGTGATTTAATGAGGGCAAGGGCTACTATTTAACCATTTTCTAAATCAGCAAACTGATGCTCACAGGAGTTAAATGACTTCCACAAGGGCCCATGGTAAATGGTAAGTGGCAGAACCATGATTACAATCTTTAGTTTCTCACTCCAAATTCATTTCTCCAAAGAAGACACATCCACTGTTACATATATTTAAGCAGCTGATAGGGTATTATTCAAAATTTTATTTATAAAATAAAGGCAAGCGGATTCAGTTATAATCTTTTAAGCAAATGGGGAAAAAAAGGTGAACAAAAAGGAGTAATAAAGGGTACAGTAACCAAAGAGAAGTTGATAAAACAAAATTTCCAATATATTAGAAAGATGAGAATTCCATTCAATGAGCATTTAACTAAACAATTTATATGCCATGTTCTGTGTTAGATTCTGCAAGTAGAGTGTTAAATGAAAATTTACAGAGCTTGATGTCATAGGGTTTACAATTTAGAGGAAAAGTCAGACATTAATCAAACCAAAGTAAATATATCACTACAAATTGCAGAAGGGTTATAAAGGAAAAGAATAGGATGAAATGAAACAGGGAGAATTTTTTCTGTGAGGAAGTGGAATTTCAGCTGAGCTCTGAATTGTAAAACAGGAAGGGGACAAGTAAATATTGGGGATGGAAAAAAGTCCAGGCATACGAGAACTGAGTAAAAAATAGTTCAGGGTGAAAAGGAGCTTCTTACTTGATCTCTATAAGCAAAAGAGTTCTAGGTCAGGTGAACAAGTTTAACTCAAATTAAAATACATCACGGCCCCTTAATGAAGTCCCAGATTTGAGACAGTTTACAGACCCAAAGCCCCCCCCAGTGAAGGGAAGATTGGGTCCCCTTGTAGAAGGACCTAGCTACATCATCAAAATGTATACTATTAATATTCCTCCCAGCTTTCCCCATACAGACCTACAGCCTTTTACCAGAGTCACTGTGCATTGGGGAAAAGGAAGTGATTAGAAATTTGGGGGATTATTAAACACTGGCTAGGAAGTGACATTAATTCCAAGGAGAGGTCACCAGGGTCAGGAGAGGCTGCCATGTGCATTGCCATGGGAGCCAAGGACCAAGGATCGCCAGCAGTCAGCCACTAAACACCAGTCTTTGGGAAGAAAGCATCACCTTGATGATGCCTTGATTTGGACTTTCTTTTAGACGCAAAACTGTGAGCTAATAAATATGCATTGTTTAAGCTGACCCATTGCATGGCACTTGCTGGTACAAGGAGAATGGGGTACACTATTGCAAATACCAAAAATGTGAAAACAGCATTGGAAGTAGGTAAGGAGTCGAGACTGGAAGAATTGTGAGGCTTTTTTTGATAGAAAAAGCCTAGATTGCTTTGAACAAACTATCGGTAGAAATATGGATGCCAGAGGTACTTCCGCAGAGGCCTTAGAAGGAAACAATGAAGGTTTTATCGGAAAATGGAGGAAAGACGAAACTTGTTTTAAAGCAGCAGAGTACTTGGTAAAATTGACTTCTGATGTCGGATGGAAGGCAGAATTTGAGAGTGATGAACTTGGATATTTAGCTGAGGAGATTTCCAAGATAAGTGTGGAAAGTGCAGCCTGGTTTCTCCTTCCAGCTTATGGTAAAATATGAGAGGAAAGGAATAAGCTGAAAACAGATCCTGGGCACAAAGAAATCAGAAATTGATGATGTGGAAAATTCTGATCCTAGTCAGACAGTGTGCTCTGAGACTAGGGCAAGAAGCAGTTCTATCAAGGACCTCCCTGAGCTTCCAAACAGTTAGTCCCCAGAGAATGGGGCTCAACTTGAGGGTTTAACTGAACATGGATCCAGTCAGCCATTTCAGAGAAGTCAGGATTAGAAATGCAGTTATGCAGGAAGGTTCTGTAGAAAGTCCTTTTGTCTGATGGTTTAGCCTATGAACTACATGCAAAGTCAACAACGTGTGTGTGAAATGTACATGAATGGAACCACTGATAGCATGAACTGAAAGGGATAGAGAAGGGACAAATTGAAAGATGAAGTACTTCAAGGGCAGAACCATGGAAGCTGAGGTCTGGACAAAAGACATCTCTCTGGCCAAGAGAGTTCACTGATGTTTGTAGAAAGGGCAGGTCTTCCCTGCACTTGGTGGGGGTGAGGTGGGGGGTAGGTTATCTGCCCTGGTGCTTGAATGGCTGGGCCTTCCACCCTGTCGTTCAGGAAGAGTACTGCTACTCCAGTGCTCAGAGCCCTGAGCCACAACCTTCTCAAAGAGCTTGACCTCACCCCAGTGCTAAGAGAGAGTGGGGCCTGTGCCCTGGTAGTTGTGAAGAGACTGGCCGTCATCCCAATGCTTGGAGTGGGTGGAACCTTCACTCCAGTGTTCAGGGAGAGCATGGCCACTGCACAATCACATGGAAAGGGGAGGGGGAGGGCTGCTGCTCTGTCAGGCCCAAAGGACAAAACATCAATCCATAGATGATGCTCTGACCTTGAAAAGTAAGAATAATTTGCCCTGCTGGATTTTGGAATTGTTTGGGACCCATGACCCCTGTTTTCTTTCCACTTTCTCCCTATGGGAATGTGAATGTCTATCCTATGTCTGTAATTCACTTTGTATATTGAAGGCAGATAACTTGTTTTCTAGATTTCACAGTTCCACAGAAGAGAACTGTGCCCCAGGACAGACCACACCCATAACAAATTTTGATGAAACTTTATACTTAGCAACGTTATTAAAATGACTTAAAGCTTTTTGGATGTTGGGATGTAATGAATGTATTTTTGCATATAGATAGAACATGCTTTTTGGGGTCCAGAGCACACAGTATGGTGGTTTGAAGCTGCTATACCCTACAGAAACATGTTCTTAAGCTTAATCCATTCCTATGGGTGTGAACCCATTGTAAATAGGATCATTTGATTAGGTTACTCCAGTTAAGATATGGCCCATCTCAATTAGGATGGCTGTTAATTCTATTACTGGAGTCCTTTATAAGCAGAATGAAAATTCAGAGAGACAGAGAGAATGCCACAAGGAGCAGCCTGAAGCTGAAATTCAATAGAACCTAGAAGAGCCAGGAAAGGCTAGGAGAAGGTGCCATGTGCACTGTCATGTAACAAAGGAGCCAAGGAGCCAAAGATCACCAGCAGCCAGTCTTCAGGAAAAAGCATCACCCTGATGACACTTCAATTTTTACTTTCTTTCAGCCTCAAAGCTTGAGATAATAAATTCCCATTGTTTAAGCTGACCCACTGCATGGTTTTGCTTGACCAGCCAAGGAAACAAAAACAGTATATTAAAGAAGCAAAAAGAAAGAGACACAGAGAAAGTTAAAGAAAAAGAAAATTTAAAAATATGGTATGAGTTTTAGTTTCCTAGGCTGCTTAAGGCAATACCATGTAATGGTTCAGCTTAAGCAATGGGAGTTTATTTGCTTATAGTTAGAATCTAGGAAAATGCAAAAATCAATGCATCATCAAGGCAATGTTTTCTTCCCAAAGACCAGCTGCTGGTGGCCCTTGGCTTCTCTGCCACATGGCAAGGCACATGGAGGCTTTGCTGGTCTCTCCCTTCTCTTCCGGGTTTTGTTGATTTCAGTTTCTTTTGTGGCTCTAGCTATCTCTCTCTTCATTCTATTTATAAAGGATTCCAGTAACAGGATTAAGACCCATCCTGAATGAGGTGGGTCACACCTTAACTGACATAACCTCATCAAAGGTCCTACCTAAAACGGATCCACAACAATGGATTGCATTTAAGAACACGTTTTTTTGAAGAACATATTTAGCTTCAAGCCAACACTGTTTGGATTAGAACATGAAGGACCTTACTTAAAGAACTTGCTTTCCATGCCCAGTCCAGTGGGAACAGTGGGAACCATCCAGGGCAAGCACAGCGAACACATCTACGCACAACAACTGGACCCTACAAAGCATCGATTTAGACAGAGATGTGTGTATTCTGAAATTTGGCTCAAAATTTTCTTAAGATACACATACATATTTTATTGCAAATGCCTTTCTTAATATTTAAAGCATGGATAATCAGGAGTTGACAATGTTCGTAAAATGGACAAAAGGTAAATAACTTGAAAAAGAATGGGAAATAAACTCATTTGGAGGAGGAAATATTCCTGCCAGCAATATTTAATTTACTTTTTTTGGAGTTCTAGTTTTCTATTTTCTTATTTGTAAAATAAGGGTTTGGCTAAGATCCTGGGTTCTCAGAGATCTAAAATGTAATCAATTTAATAAAAGAAAAATTCATCTGAGTTACTAGCCCATGTGAGTGTAATACTCAACAACTGCATCCCACCATTTTTATATAGTTCATTCCCTTCAGGTGTCACCTAATAAGCTTGGATCGATTAATAACTGTAATTGAAGCTGAATATAATTAAGCATTTAATTTTGAGCTGCTCAAGAATAATTCCGCTCAAGTCACATCAAGAAACTGGGGTGACGTAAAGAATTATTGACAAAAGATGACTAGGAATCAAAGCTTGACGTTGCAGTAATGCATGAGTAAATCAGGTCCATACTCATTATTTAGTATGGGTATCTTGAAATTGACAGGAGAAAAACATGGAACTCATGCATATATAGATTTCTGACTATGAGGTTTACTATACTAGCTTTACCTTAACAAGATTAACCCTTATACTTTGCAGCTCTGATGATCAGTTACACAGTGTCTCGAAATGTATGTTTAGATTTTCTGGCTGACAATAAAAAGTGCCTTCAGGCCACTTATTCCCCTATTCTATCTACTTGCTATGGGGGATATTTTTAAATAAACAAAATAATATATGTACATTTTGAGGGAAAATATGTCATCCAAAAAAACACAAAACGATTTTGCATACTTCAATCTTTTTAAAGTTAGAACGAGCAATTCAATTTTGGACTGCTTTGCTTTGCTTTTTTTTCTTTCCTTGCACATGTGAGATGTGGTGTTTTGTTTGTTTGTTTTGGGGGGGTTGTTTGTTTTTAGAAACATAAGATATTATCAATTTGTACCAATTTGTAATTTGCTGTTTTACTAACCAATATGCAGTGAACCTTTTTACACTTACTAAATAATATCATTCTAGAACAGTATTTTTAATCCTGGCAGAGTATAATATTGCATTGATATACTAAAATTCTTTTAACCATTCTCTTAATTTTGTATCTTTATGGTGTTTTAAATGAATTCCTATTAAAAAATATGCTTTGAAGAATATCCTTACACATAAATCTTTGAATACAATTTAAGACAAATTCCCAGAAGAAAATGGCTAGGCTAAAGCACATGCAAATCTTAAGGCTACTCTTAGAAAGACAAATTGAACATTTGTATTTATAAAACTACCTGCACAGGAGCTGCTAAACTATGGAAGGACCATGTGTTCAGTCAAAAAGCAAAAAGTCCTAAGAGCCTGAAGACCAAATCCGTGAGTATAGTCTAAGCTATATTGTGAAGGTTCTTGGAAACAGCTTAGGGAAACAAATAATTTAACGGTTTTATTTTTTTTTAAAAAAGTGGGGGATCTTTTGGGGGTCATTTGTTCTAAATGTTCTAAAACATGGCTACACATTAGAATTACTTGGTGTGCTTTAAATAAAAAACATTCTTGTTTCCCACTCTGGATAAAATCAGTAAGTTTGTTTGAGTGTGGAATGTGGGAATCAGTAGTATTATAAGTTTCCTAACTGATGGATTCATGTGCAGCCAGTCCAGGATTTGTCCATGGATCAGCATTTTGAATCTACCTTTCATTTTGCAGATTAGGAATCCAACTCCACACGTATTGTTATTCATCCAACTCTCTAGTTAAATAGGCAAAGAGAGACTTTCTAAATATCAAAAGTGTCCTTTCCACTGTATTACTTATCTCAGTTGTTGTCAATATGTTATAGCCAGTATACACATGTGATCATCATCCCACAGAGGTGACCATTAAGCCACCAATCAGGAAAGAAATGAATTATCTAATGATATTCATTGCATCATCTCACAAAATGGAACGCAAGATTAATGAATCCTATTTTTTGCTAATTACATCTGTCTTTTTTCCCTTAAGTTTTATTTCAAAAAAAACAAACATGAAATTGCTGATGTAAAACACTCTATGCAATCTCGCCTTTGGTTATAATGAGTCTGTGTGACACCAATCTACTAAAATGTGAAAATTTTGATAATTAGCAAGAGAATATTTTTTACTATTCAAGCCAAATAAATTTTTAATTATTTTTGCAGAAATTATCTTGTCTTAAAATTGTAAAATTAAACTAAACAGCACTAAAATACTAAGTTCTATTTTCTTCATTACTGTTCATATTTGCTGCATAAAATTAACAATACCAAATTATTTTTGGAATACAGTTATTAATAAATAATAGATGAATACCTCTATGAAAATCCTTATCAACTTTACTTGACAATGCCTATTTCTAAACAGAAACAGATGTGAGATGTTTCTTACAATCATTCAGAATTGTCAACAAAAATGGAGTAGAATTGTTTGTAATACATCAACCATAATGATCTCTCAAAAATATCTTAAATAATATTAGTCTATTATTTAAAGCAGTCCAAGGGCTACTTGTTGCATTTAAAATAAAATCGAAGTGTTTTATTGTGGCTGACACAGCCCAATCTCATCCGTCCATGACTTTCTTTCTGAATCCATCTCTTACTGTTTTCCTCCCCCCTGACTATCACTGAAAAGGGCACTTTGTCTTCTTCAAGTCCATCAAACTCTTCTACACATTTGGGCTCTGGCATTAGCTCAATCTCCTGAGATCTGCATGATTCTCTCAGCCTAATGCCACCTCTTCAGAGAGATCTGGTCTGAGCATATGGCCATAGAGGAACATTCTATTGCAATGGATTTTAATTCTCTATAAGAACTGTCATTGTCTAATGTTCTCTTTCCCCTTTTCCTTCCTTCTTTCCTCCCTTCTGCAGTCTCTCTTTCTCTTTTTCATTCCCTTCACCCCCCAGAATCTAAACCACATGCAAGCAGGGATTCTGTATTGTCAGTGCCTGCTATAGCGCTCAACCAACACACAGCTGTCGTGAATAAATCATTTGGGGGAAGAATGAATGAATGAATCTAAATAAAGAACTGACAAAGTGTTGTAGCCAATATTTCATTTTTTAAAATTATGTGAAATGAATCTGTTAATTTGTGATTATAAAGCAAGAGCAGTCCAGGAGATAGGAAAATGAGGTTAAAGATCCCAGGAGATATGCAAATATGGTTTTCTTAAACAAAACCCAAATTTGAGATGACCCAAATACTTCAGTGGCTATTGTACCATAAACCACAGAGTCAAAACCTATAGGCCATCTTCAAACAAATATGAGACCAATGGCTCATTTATGGCTGTACATTAGTGTTATCTATTAGGTTTCATTAGACCCAGGTTAATAGGTTCTCAGGAGCTAAGTTTTAACAGGTCAGAAGCCAATGAAAAGACATTGACAATTCCTACACTGTTCATTATCAGTCATCAACATGCTATCGGTCATGCCAGCTTGTCAAACTGTATTTTTTGGTTCATTGGAATGTTCATGTTCTTTAAAGCAAAACAAAATAGGGATTTATGATAGAGCAATTTAGGAGTGTGTCTGTGGTTATAATCTAGAACTTGATCAACCATATCAAAACAAAATTCCCCACCAAATGCCAGATATTTCATCCAATGGGAAATACAGTTCTGTAGCTTGGCAGCACTGAGTTCCAGGTGAGGTATTTTTTAAGGGATAAATGAGTAGACAAGGTCACATAATGAATATGTTTCCTGATCTGGTTTTCATACTAAGTACAGCCTTGCCAAATGGTTTAGAATCACAAAAGAGGCCAAATTAAATTCAGCATCACCTATATCTAATTCACAAATCTTACTCCTACAGGAGAGAGTTCGTGATAGATTCTGTATCTGAGCCAATTCCTGCCCTCGGATATGCACCGACAATTCTCACAGTGGGAGAGAATTCATCACAAGTTCCTGTTGTGTATGAAATCAATTCTCAGGAGTAAGAAGACATCTTTAGTGCCCACACTCTTTGAAAAGCAGCAAGGATCTTAAAATGTCAGCTGCATGTAAGGCATATCATTAATAGACTTCACTCAAAGTATTCAGAGATTTAAACACAGAGCCAATGAATTGCAGCTGCCTCACATTAGCTAAGGTACTCTTAAAACTGCTACATACTAAAAGCCTATGACTAGCCTTTAGTGATTGCCAGAATTTTACATCTAATTTCATTTTGGGAGCTGCACAAAACATCTGAAAATAATTTTGGATTTTGCATGGGCACAACATACAAAAATGTCCAAATATGAATTACACTTTGATTTTTTAACTTTCCCTTTTTCTAAAAACAATGTTGAGACACTCTATGTATGTACATTTCCAAGCATGATTTAAAGACATACGATGGCCACTGTGAAAAAAAGGGAGAAACAGTAGCAAAACAATAAATTAATAATTGGTGTTTTAGTTATATATATAAACATAATATTCCTATCAAAACTATAATTTTGTGTTACTTCACATATTATTGACATAAATATTGATTAATATGAATAGTGTGATTGAATAAATGGATATTTAGATACCATATAAAGTTTATATTTTAGAAGGATCCTTGCTAAATAAAACAGACATGAAGCAATAACTGTCCCACTAAACCCTCTTATACCCCAAACCCTTTCTAAAACTTAGATCCCTGATGGAAGAGAAAATGGGAGAAGCAGGACCTGATCAGTAAAAACAATCACCCATAAATAATGACATTTCTTATATTCTCTATAACCATAGTTTGTGATGATAAGTAAATCAATTTAGTTGATGCAATGTCCATATTTAAATAAAATTATTTAAACTATATTCGGTATTTATAATTTATAGGTAGAATGTTTCTGTTACATGGAGTTTAAAATACCTCAAATCACCGGTCCATTGATGAAAGGGAAAAAGACCAACAGCCCCACTAAGCTCTATCCTTTATGTGGGACCAGTCATTATAGAGTATAAATCACATACCAATTAAAAGAATATTGCACTGTATTTAGAAAGTCCCTGAAAATTTTTGAAAAATCTAAATAAGCTACAGAAATATTTTATTCCAAGAGTTTATAGTTACAGCAATTATTTTCATCCAAAGACAGCCCAGCACTAAAATTATCTTATTCTAAAAAGAAAATAATATTAAAATTTAAAAATAGGTGTTTCTGCAATTAGGTGAATGGATCTTGAGTACAACATTCTGAGTGAAGCATGCCAGAAAGGAGAGGACAAACATTGCAATACACCTCACTAATATGGACTAACTAAAATGTGTAAACTCTTAGAACTGAATTAGAGCACAGCTTATCAGGGAAATGCTTATTGTAACAATTGTAATCTCTTACAGCAGTCACATCTATTCCTGAGTTGTAATGGTTATCTCTAAATCCTGAGATGCTGAGTTCCTTGTGTATAGTCTGGTCAGTCTCTGGGAACTCTGGGTATCTGTGTGACACCTGAGACTCAGAGCTAGAACCTGGCAGCCATGAATGTCAATATTACCCCATATGGCAACTGATGAAAGAGCTGAAAAAGAATTCAGACTTGAATTAGAGATATGAACAAAGAGGATCTGGTTAGGACTAAGGCAAATCAGGCCCAAGGGTAAAGGATGATACTGACTGGGTTTTAAAATTACAACTTGTGTGTGAAACCAAGAGAGGAGATATTTATCTGGTGCAGGATCTATATTTTCTATAGCACACTAGATAATTTAACTTGTACGATCAGTTTGTTTGAACACCATAGGTACATGGAGTTTTGAATGGGAAGTGGAATTTGGTGAGTTTGTACAGGCTGGGGTGAAATCCCAACACAACCCTGAGTGACATGGGCAGAGAGTATAAGTGTATTTGTGCTCCCCACCCTCCACCCCCACCCCACCCCAACCCCCCACCTCACCCCCCCAAGGAGCTGGGGAGAAATGTGAAAGTGTTGGACTTCCCCACCTGACCTGTTGCTGATTTTCCCACAAACACTGAGGACTGCCAATTTAATGGGTCAAGCCCTCGATCAGGAGGCTTTCCCCTGTGAGGCTAGTTGCTGCAAGGGAGAGGCTAAGCCCACTTATAATTGTGCCTAAGAGTCCCCCGCTGGGAGCCTCTTTGTTGCTCGGATGTGGTCCCCTCTCTCACTAAGCCCACTCAGCAAGTGAACTCACTGCCCTCCCCTGGTGACTCCCAGGGGTGTGAATCCCCCTGGCAATGCAGGAAATGACTCCTGGAGATGAGCCTGGACCCAGCACTGTGGGACTGAGAGGATCTTCTTGACCAAAAGGGAGAAGAGGGATGAAATAAAATAAGGTTCCAGTGGCTGAGAGATTTCAAATGGAGTTGAGAGGTCACTCTGGAGGGTATTCTTATGTGCTATATAGATATCACCTTTTAGTCTTTAATGTTGGAATGGCTAGATGGAAATACCTGAAGCTGTCTAACTGCAACCCAGTGACCTTTATTCTTGAAGATGATTGTATGTATAACTATGTAGATTACATGGTGTAACTGTGTGACTGTGAAAACCTTGCGGCTCGCACTCCCTTTATCCACCGTGTGGTCAGATGAATGGAAAAATGGGGACAAAAATTAGATGAAGAACAGGGTCGAATGGAGGGGATGGAAAGAGTTAGGGGTTCTTTTTTGCTTTTATTTTTATTTTGGAGTAAGGAAAAGCTTCAAAAATTGATTCTGGTGATGAACACACAATTGTATGATGGTGCTGTGAATAACTGATTGTACACTGTGGATGACTGTAGGGTGTATGAATATATTTCAACTAAACTGTATTAAAAAAAGTAAATGAACAATGCAGGGAGCAGGGAAATGGGATGTTTTGGATGTTCTTTTGTTATTTTAATTTTTATTTTTTGGAGCAATGAAAATCTTCAAAGTTTGATTGAGGTGATGAAAGAACAACTATATGACAATACTGTGAACAACTGATTGTACACTTTGAATGATTGTATGTTATGTGATTATATCTCAATACAATTGCATTAAAAAATAGATATCTTCTATTTGCTCACAACCCCAGTCTTATGCATGTTTCACTTCTGAGAAGAACTTTCCCACATAATTTACTTCAATATTTGCTTTTTCTTAAAGTGAGGTTGTTATTCTTTAAAAGACATCTTAAAAATAAAATTCAACACTTCTATGCCTATACATTGAAAAAGTAAAATAATCGCTCCAATAGCATAAATTATTAAGGTCGTTTACGACTACATGAGACAGAATTACTGGCCTACAATCTTGACACATTTCTACTTCCTTATCAAATATATAATTAGACAATCCAATATTAGAAATTTTCTTTACGAAGATCAGTGTGGATAATCTCCCTTAGAGCTTTTTGGTTTCTTTGTTTGACCATTTGCAATTAGGAAGGAAATACTAAAATTTTTTAAGTGTAATCAGGACAGCTGCATAGTCAATTAAACTTCCAAAAGGAAAAAAATCCTATATTCTAGGAAAATTATGAATAATATTGTTATTTTTATTAAAATTGAAGGGAAGTCTAACAGTACATATAGGTTCCAAAGACTGATTTAAACATATAGATCTTTTAAAATTATAAATCCCATAACAGAAAATATGGCACCTAATGCTACAAAGCTATTTTCATAAATATCATTCAAAAATTATTTCATGTTTGTTAGGTAAAAAGAAGTTTAATTCTAAGTTATCTTGTCAGTATTCCCTTAGAGACCATTTATTTGATGTAAAAGAGTTTTAAGTGTTTGTACAATGTGAAGAAGCATTTTTCTGTTTAATGAAAAAAAGGTCATTTTTAATCACATCCATTGAACAGAATGTTAAAATCAGCGAGGCTGTAAGAGACACACTGCCCAACATTTCTGAATGGTCATGATGAGGGTACGGGATGGAGTGCAAAGTTACTGATTGGTAACCACTGAGCAACCACCAAGCTTGGTTGTTAGTCCTACATCACTAAGCTGCTCCATTGCGATCCTGCAGAAAAAGGCCAGGTTTGGCTGGGAGCCCTGATTCAAAGTAGAACCCCAATATACTTTAACTTACTAACATGATGAATCATTCTTATTTCATTTCTGTTATAAACAGATTCACCTCCTATGTACATTGTTTGGGTAAGGTTACGGCCAGGCTAAATTGTGGGTCGTATTTAGTTCTAAGAGAGACAGTTTCTAGAAGAGAAACCTGTTCTTAGTGAAGTTGCTTTCTCCCTGCAGAAGCAGTTGCATTGTCAGTAGTGCAGCTTTGCCCCTTTACCTTTCAGCTGTGTGGCCTTGAAGACATTACTAATTTATTTGTACTTTAGTTTGCTCATCTACACAACAGGCATGATTATAGTTCCAATCTCACAGAGTTGCTGTGAGGACTGAATGAGAAAATACAGGTCAATCAATTTCAACAGTGTCAGTTTCAGCCGCCACTATCAACACAATCACTACAAAATAGCTGGTAAAGAGAAGTATCAAAACTGCTCTCAATAAAGCTGTGAAGCAGAGTAAGAGAGGAAAAAATAAAATATATGTAAACAGTAAATTGACATTTGGTTTCTTGAAAAAGACAAGCTTGAGTCACTAACTTTTCATGGAAAACATATTCAAATACTTTGAAGCTGACATTTTAAATGTCAGCACCATCATCGGCTTCTGATGCCTTAGTTACCCATCAATCTTACTTGAATTGTTTTTCTCTCCCTAGGAGATATGAAACCTGGTTCATTTTTATATTATAAGTATTCTAGGAAAAATTAGATTCTTAATTTAAGATTCTTTGCAACCTCAGGATGTCATAAATAATTTGTATACAACCTCCAAGAACTGACTGTGATCAATCATTCCCATGACACAATTGTACCAACGATCACTTAATCCTGTTAATCAACACAAGCAGAAAAGTGGGTGAGGTGACCATTTACCAAAACAAACAAACAAACAAAAAAACGCATAAATTGCTCACATATCTAGGGTAGCATCTTTATGTGCAGTCCTTTGCCTTCTGGCATATCTAGAATTGGGGAAACAAATTTTGCACTTTATTTGATTCTCTGGACCCAAAAGGACACAGCACTACATTTGTCAATGCCAAGAAAAAGAGTCATCTTCCTTCAAATCCCAACTGATTTTACTGCATGATTTGGGATTCAAAACTCTCTGCTGCCAACCAATCTAGCTGCATTGCTCCTAGTGGATGAGAAAACAATTTTCCTGTATGCTAAGAGGCACTGCGGATGAAGGTGGCTCTGTTGGTGAAGCTGTATATCAGAGCTCTGCTAGAAACCATCCCTGCTGAAGATTTCCTCTTCCAAGGCCTTTCTGTTAAATTCAGTCACATGGTCCTAAGAAAGCAAGTAATTTGATTTCATAGAGCTGCTACAATCACCCAACGTGGCATCTGCTAGGCACTAAAATAAATCTTCGATGGAAGAAAGAAAAGAAAGATGGAGGGAGAGAAAAAGGAAAGAGAAGGAAAGAGGGACAGAAAGAATACACAAACATAAAATCAGATAAGTTAAAGTGTTTCTTAAATAGCAATTCAATTTGCTCATCTACACAACAGACTTAATAATTATAATGATAACTATTTCAGAACTAAGATTATTTCCCTAAATTTTAATAAGATAGGTATACACTAAAAACACTAGTAGTCATTGTATCACCCCTCCAAAAACATCACTAATTTTCTCTCTTTAAACCATTCAGCATTTCTCTATTACTCTAGAAGACAGACATGTGAGCAGTTGGAGCAAATTAGAATAAAGAACCATGAGGTAGAAGTGTTGTACACTGCAGGAAACTTGTCTGCTGCAGCTTGCAATATATAGCCAAAATTCAGAGAAAAAGCCCAGTAACTAGTAATTTCACAGATGGCTGGTTTTTCTGATCTTTGAAATTATTCTAGACTCTTTGACTTTTAAATGTGTGCATACCTATCTAAGCATGAAGAAATTAAAGTTACTGTTTTAATTAAAAATGCAGATTAAATGGGAATCCTACACAATCCTCAATTAGATCTAAGTAGCTTGCATATGTAATTTGTTTTCATCCTAGGAATATCTGAGTAATCTAGACGTATAATTTTTAAACTAGTAAAACCCATTAAGCCCTTCATAATTTGTTTTGTCCTTGATGATCAAGACATAATCTAAAGATAAACAATATTTAAGAAGTTGGCAATTATACCCTTTGATTCTAATGTCGATTTTAGGATACAGGTCTAGTTTTTTCATGGAAATAATACTGGTCACTTCAAAACTAAGATCGAGTTATAACATAAATGTTAAGCCACAAATGCAGTGATGTTCATGGGCTCAGTTCAACATGCACGTGTCAAGACATGCAGCAGAAATGAACACTCAATTTCATATACCATGTGCAGGTGAAACAGGCAAATCAAATTATATTTATGTAGAATATAAAAATGGAAAACTGGATTACAACCTCAGTTATAAAAGATAGAAGCTTCCCAAACACATTTACCCTGTTCTTGGTCTAGAGAAAGTTTGGGGGCCTTGTTATTAAATCAATTTCAGACCAAAAAGAGCAACACAATAAATGCAACAGAAAAAATAAATTTTAATTATTACCTGCTCAGCTTTTCATAATTTAAGTTTAGCAGAAATGACTGTCATGGAGTTTGCTGCCTTACATTATTATGTAATATTTACAAAATTCTTTAGTGGTAAAATAGTGTGGTACCACCTCACCGAACAAAGTGACTAAGCATGTCAAGTTTTTGAAAGAGCACAGAATCCAAATTGACCTGGGCTCAACTCCAGCCCATTCTGCTTTATGAGTGCTGTGACCTTTAGCAAGTTACTTAAAACCACTGCAGCTGTGGTTTTCCATACACTGCACAGTGAGCATAATACTGTCTACCTTTTAAGGATGCCATAAAATTAATTAGGTAAGTGTAGAGCACATCTGATAATGATAAGGACACACCTACTAGGTACTTAATAAATGATAACTAGGAGAAACAAGAGTGATGACAAGGCAACATGTTTAATTTCATTCAAAATACATAGACTGATAACAGCAAAGAAAGACTTGCAACTGGGCAATTACTGATGGTTCTGATGGTTTAGAATCTGAGACCTTGGTGGGAGGTGGGTGGAGTGCTTTGTCTGTGGATTTGGGGTATTCCTGCTTGCCAGTTGGTATGTTATCCTGAGATAGTGTTCTTAAACCATACCCACCTTCCAGTCATGGTATGGAACACGATATATACCTTTTAAGAAAAGTAAATGACTTTCAGGCACTTCTGCTTTTAAGAACATTTTCATTGTGATCACTTGACTACAATCAGGTGGAATCTGAGAAAGCAGCTGAACTATAGTTGTGATAAAAACCCCACCATCGAAGGCCCATCTGGTCTGCATGTAGACTAGGAGCTTCATCTTCTCTCAAGACAAACATACCTATTATTGAGACCCTAAGCCAGTCCACAGCACAATATAAACACTATTTTTATAAAGAAAAAGCTTTTTTAAATGACCAATGAGAAGGTAATACAATGTAATTTTTTGTTGTATTTTAAAAATTATATTTATTTTGTTGCTCTTTGTGGCTATGAAACTGAACTAATAACAAGGACAGTTACCAAAAGTAACCATGTCTAGAATTTCTGAAATATTTCCCATATTTTGCCCTTAGACAACAGTGATAACATAATAGATTATATAGGTCTCTCTCTCTCTTTCTCTCTCTCTCTCTCTCACACACACACACACACACACACACACACTAATTACTAGTATATCTCTTCTTATTACCATCTCACTGTAAAAAGTTGAAATAATACTGTTAGAACAAAAGCCATCTCAAACATCTTCTAAATCCAATCCTCTTTGAAAGAGTAGATAACTTCATATCCTTCCCTACTTTTTATTTTTATATATGCAAATATAAACTTATATACATTTATAATACACATTTATATATAAACTTATATGTACAAATACATGTAGAAATATGGAATTTAAAAATTTTTAAATAAACGAGATCATGCTCTTTTTCCACTTACTCTTTATATTCAACAATACGTCAGTTCCTAAACCTCTGAAAGTATACAATAGGAGATGCAAAGAGCAACTAAGACTATCAGAATAAGAACAGAAGAAAGAATATGAATCACTGACTGTCCTCTGTGAATATGCGAACCAGCAGATGAACTAAAGGTCGATCATTTTGACTAAGGAATCACTGACTTTTACCCTCTAATAAAAACAGCTGAGTTAGCCTTTGTGATTTTTTTCTGAATAACCCTATGTTTGGCCCCTAGAGACCACCATTTAAAGACTGGTGACTACTGTTCTTATTCATACCTTCAGGAAGTTCATTTGACTTTTCCAGTGTCTTAACTAGCAATCAACAAGGTTTTTTATAATTTTTTTAAACCAGGTGTTTTACCCATCCAAGGTAGATAGGCAAAACACTTATGATTCAAACATTATTCTTAAAGACTCCAATGCAACCATAACAAAATAAGATAAAGAACAACTGCATTAAAGAAAGAGTCAAAGACTGGGTACTACCACAAGGAGATGAAAACCCAGGAGGGAATCTAGCAAGAGATTCCAAGATATCTTTCACCAGAGGCTAGCCCTTCACTTTATCCATCACCAAAAATTGTCCCACTGGGAATCATTACTATTGATCACTATGTCATTTATATGTGTCACGCAGTTTTGTAATTATCTCTTTACACTTCTGTCTCCCTTGAGTCTAGGTTCTTTGAGATCAGGGACCATTTAACATTTATCGTTGAATTCCAAGCACCTAAACATAGAGTAAATTTTTATGAAATATTTGTTGCAATGAAATATCTTTCTGCGAAACATTTTGGAGGCTAACAACAACAACAAAAAAGCCACACACAATCTGAACTCTTTGTCTTGGTCCTCAAAGGCCCAAAGGCCCACATTAAGTAGGTCCACGCATGACCTGTCCACTCTCCCCATTAGACAAACTTCAGCCCTTTGTTTACAACTCTCCAGCCACAGGGTCTTCTTTCAGTCCCTTCAATCAGCTGGCCACTTTCTCATCTCCAGAACTTTAGTCAGGATGTTCCCTCTGCCTAGAATTCTGTTCCCCTGGCTCTTCATAAGATTGATCCCTCCTCATCATCAGGGTTTAGTAAAATGTTCCCTCCTCAGCACTGATCATCCTGACCAACCCCACCACACCGTTCCCCATCAGAGCACACTGTTAATTTCTTCCCAGCATTATCCCAACCTGCAATTATTTTGAAGATGGATATTTCCTGTCTAGATTCTCCCTCAATAGAACGCAAACTCCATGATGGAAAGGACCTTATTAGCCTTGTTAAAAGTTGGATCACAAGCACCAAGACCAGGGACAGGAACATATTAGGCACATCCACCTTTGAGGCCTTCTGACTGTTTAATTCAATCTAAGGACAGAATTTGGACTCTCCAGAGGCATGGTATCTATCTTCCTTACATCATCACACTCTCTCTCTTCTCTTTCCCTCTGTCTCTCTCTTTCTCTCTCTCTCCCTCTCTCTCTTTCTCTCAGCTGGACTTCTGAAAACAACAATATGGCAGACATTTGCAGTTGCATCTAGAAGGGAATTCTTGAGTGGCTTGGACAGAGCTAAAATAGGTCAAAAACAAAGGACTTCCCCCCCCCCTTGTTTTACGTATATTGAATATACATCATTTCTAAATAAATAAAGCAATGTAACTTTATTTTTCTATCTTAATCATAAATTAAAGTCAATTCAAGACAAATCAAGATTTGAACCCATGTTCTCTAGCTCGGTTTCCTTTGTTCAGTATCCATCAACCAAATATCTATTAGCACCTGCCATATGTCAGGCATTGTGCTGGGTGCAAGGATACAACCATGAACTAGACAAAGTTCCAGTCCTGTGAAGTTTACATTTGTGTTGCAAGCCATAAGATAAACAAACAAATAGCTAGATAGACTTTTAATATCAGGTCAGATAACAGACTATTAACACAATGTCAGGTAACAATAAGACAAATAATATGGGGCCAAGGGAGAGTAATGAATGCTGTTATATTTAGATCAGGCAGAGACTTGAATAAACAAGAGGTTGAACCAGGTTGGTACCTGGAGCCGAGCACTTTGTGCAGAAGAAGCAGTAAGTGCAAAGACCCTTAATCAGGAAGGTGTAGGCATGTGCCAGCAAAAGCAAGGAGCCAGTGAGGTCTGCAGAGCAGTAATTGAGGGCAGCATGGTGGGAGCTGAAGACTGTGAAGCAGTCTGCTTGGCCATGGGGAACTTTGTAAAACTTTTTAGACTTAAGATTTTATTCTAAGTGTGATAGGAAGGGTATTCATTTTTGTATTTCTACTCTAAAAAACTGCCACAGAAGTAATGGCTTGAAACACTGCAAATTTTCTGTCTTACAGTTTTGGATGTCTGAAGTCTGATATGGATCTCACTGAGCTAAAATCAAGGTATCTGCAGGGCTGCGTTCCTTTCCCAAGGTTCTAGGAAAGAATACCTTTCCCTGTTTTTTCCAGTTTTTAGAGAAGGTCCTCATTCCTTGTCTCATAACCCAGTCCTTCACTTTCAAAGATGGCATATTGCATCTGGCTGCCACTCCTCTCTAGTGTCTCAGCCAGGAATCTCCCCACCTCAAGCTCTTGAACTTAATGCCATCTGTAAAATCCCTTTTGCCATGTAAGGTAACATATTTACAGGTTCTGGGGATTAGGATGTGGGCATCTTTTGGGGAGGGGCATTAATCTGCCTACCACAGAAGGTAAATTAATTACTTCTAATCTTCCTTTGCATCTGAATGTTGTTTCCAAACTGTCTACTGTCACCTTCTTTCCAGTGGTGGAAACACAAGGTCAGCGCTGTTCATTCAGATCAATTTCCTTTCCCAGCCATCTTCTAACTATGCCACTCAGCTTCACTGGAAACAATAATCCCAAAACAGAACCCACATCTATGCAGACACAATTAAACCTGGCTTTGAAAGAACATAATTATTTTACAAGTTTTAATTTAAATACCCAATTTTGTTTCCTGTTCCTACCTGAAGCTTCATAACCAGTTGCTTTTTGAACTGCCACACAGACGCAGTTAAAAAGGAACTTCAGACTCTGAATCATTATCACAAGGAAGATAAAGCAAGGTAATCTGTTGCTCAGTTTAAAAAAAAAAAAAAAAGATTTCCGTAAACTTCAGCCAACACAAGAGGTAGTCCTCATTAAAACTTGAAAATGTGAAAAGTGTGAAATTTCAGCATTTGAACTGGGAAGATATAAGATATCAAGATGGGACTGATGATGTTTCTCCTGAGAAATCATGTGGAAGCCATCCTCTCCACAGAAATAATTTTTCATGACACCATCAAATATTTTAGAAGCAGATAGCCAATATTTTGATGTGTGAAAATAGAGTATTGGAGCAATTAAAGGTTTTTGCATTATTCATTTTGCTTTGTCTTTTTCCTCTCTTTCCCCTCACTAAGTTCTTTATCACAAGGAACTTCCTTAGAAACCTTTTTAAAAAATTACTATTAAGCCAAATTCTTCCCCAATTTTGCATTATCCTTTTGTTCTATTACATATAGTTATTACACTCAGTTTAGAAGAAAACAAAATTTCCAGTGAATGACTCTAAGCATTTAAATTTATTTTCTACTTGAACCTGATTTTACTTAATCATCTGTAAGCTGGAAATAAACAACATGCTTTTCTGTGCTTGCTTGAAGCACACAAATTTGAATAACCATTAACTTTTTATTCTCCACTTATGACTATATCAGAGCTATTTATAACAATATAAATTAAAATAATAAATGTTTTACCTGAAGTGAATACAAATGGATATATAAATAATACTATGCCTATGGGCAATCTGCACATATACCCTTGAACTATGACAGTATTTTAAGTTTATTCTAAAAAAATACATCTAAATTAATTTACTAAGTAACGTAAAATAATTCAAGGATAAGAGAGCTGAATTTGACAAAGTTTACTGAATTCTGCAAGGGAAGAAAAGGATGCCCCTGCCCCCATCAAATATTGCTAATTCATTAAAATAAATATTGAATATCCTTCTCAAACAATATATTACAAATTTACAAAAACACAAAGACAATTTGACAGTTTGGCAAACCCAGATATTTAGGTTTGAGAACTCAGAATCTTTGCAATTGAGTTCCTAGCTTTTCCAGATAGAGTATATCTCCAATCCATATTTTAATGAAATATTCTGGTATTGATTGCATTGGACTAATCCCCACACACATCTGTACCACAATTTATAATACCTAAAATTGCACAAGTTTCAAATGGATTACTCACATTCCCATACAAAGCAGAGTACTGCCAGTAAGGGCCGTGCTACCTGTCTTTTGCTCCCCTATTACCTTGCTACTGCTGCTCCCCCAGCAAGTTGCCAGGCAGGCTCTAAATATATTTGATTAGTTTCAGGCCTTAATTTTTAGCGAGTCATCACCCTCTTAACAGCAGATGATGCCCCCTAGTTCAAATCAATGTGAATGGCCCTGATTACAATGGGCTGGATTAATGATGAAAAATGTGTCGTCAAACTGGAGGTCCTTGGACATTTATCACCCAACGGGTCTGCCAATTGGTGGGCTGCCCCTGGCCCATCAGCCCAATACTTTCTTGGCCTTAAAGAGATAGTGTTCTTTTCAGATTAATTTAATGTGCCCTGGTAGATGGGGAGAGGGACATGGAAGACAGCTAATTTGACAGATTTAGGTTCTATACATTCCAGTACTTCTATAACAAGTGTGTTTCTTTGTTTTATATAATTTTGCAAGATAAGTCATGCAATTATTATAAGCTATATGTGCAAGTCCAAAATTGCTTATATTTTATTCTAATTGCTTACTGATAAAATAAATCTAAACTAATTTATTGATATAGAAATATGACATTTAAGGTATTTGCTGTTGACTAAATATTTTCAGAAAGTTTAAGTGCCTGAATAATTGTCAAAATGAAGTAGATATAATGTGCAAAAGTATTTTGTTATGTTATCTGCTTCTTCTTCCTTGATTTTATTTGGGATTTTTACTGTCAGCTTAGAATTTTTTCTTGAACTTGAACATCAGTGCATTGATTTTCACTTGGGAGATAGAAAAAAAAAACAGTATGGAAGTAACTTCAAAATTTTTTTTCTTTAAAAAAATATTAAATTCATTCTACTTGATAGCTTGAAAATTTAATACTTGTTTCTGTTGAACTATTTTACTACATTTGGACTTAAAGTTATAAACCTTTCTGTATTTATAAATGCTTACTTAACATTTCACAGATACACTTCCTGCACTTGTCCATATCACCAAATTAAAGTAATTGCCAGATGGAAAATAAAATTATAAATTGTTCTGTTTGGGAAAAAGGAGATGCCATGTGTGGTTTGTATAGTATCCTGTTCATTTGAATTTAATGAAATTTATATATATGTATATTTTACATATATATATATATATTTAAAGGGTAGTCAGGCTCTGAAAGGAAACAACAATACATCTCCCTCATGGTAGAGATTTGGAGAGGGACGATGGTGAAAAAAAGAGGCTGTATGGGAAATTCATTTTAATTTTAATATCATTTCCAAGGTGTAAAATCCCAGTAACATTGTCCCTGTGTTCTAAAATTCTTTCTTCCAGGTGGCATCTGATACTCAATTTCTAACAAATTATAATTATTGCCATGAAAAATGCCTTTCTCTTATAAATAAAATATTACAAATCAGTCTTTACATTATAATTACTCCTTCATCTAATGTCATGTTTCTAGTAACCAAATAATGCCACCTTGATTTTCCTATTTTGTCATGAAAGGCAAAAAATCTGTCATTTTATGGAAGTTTTAAAGAACTCACATTATAGGCACTATGGCAGTTAACCTAAAGTGGAATCCAGAAAAATTAGGGTTACTTCAGGTTAGTAAAAAGATTCACAAGCATGACTTACACAATGAATCCATAAATTTGGCAAATAATGAGTTCTCATAAATACTTGTTGTGTTGAATGAATGAAATCAATTGGCTGTAGTCAGTAAAAGAAATCTTAAATATAAACCCATTGCATCCAACCAGAAAATTTTACTTTACATAGGAATCTGGAGTCTGGAGTGGAGAGAGAATAGAAAAGATATTAAGGACCACCTAGAGAAAGAAGTTGCCAAGGGTAACTAATAACCATGTTAAGTTTGGCACAAGTGAACTTACATGAAGAGCAGCAGGTCTAGGAACATAGGACAATTAGATATTAGCAATGAATAGGACCAAGAATAAGAACAAAGCTTAAAAAGAGAGTCCCCCAGAGAATTTGGAGTAAGGTTGTAAACTGACCAACTGAGTTAAGCTGCCACTGATCTTATCATCAATTGTGATTACACTAACCACCTACACCATAAAAGGATTTTTGTCTAGGTTGGATAAGAAGTTATAAAAACAAAGTCTTTGAATTAGTATTCCATGCCCATTGGTGTTTTCGTAAGCTGTCATCTTATATAACAAAAGTTAGTCTTAGCTTTCGGCTTTTATTCGCCTTTGATCTCGACAGCTGTTGGGAGACAACAAAACAGAATATAAAAATAATCTAATATCTGACAATGTAAGTTTCTTATTTTCACATTAGAAAAACAGACACATACACACTGGTCAAATAAATAATTCTTAATAGAGCTAAACTCAGTAATCAGAACTACCAAAAAAAAGGAGGGGAATGTTTTATTTTTATTCTTTCAGTTTTCAGTTGCATAAATGTATATATCTATTTTAGGAAATGTATGGGGTTTGGCATCTATTACAATGAGAATTCCTTCAAAAATAATTTCAAGCAATCCACATGCTTAGGTGAAGGTGATGAAATAATTTTATCACCCCTTGTTGATTAGATCATGACCTGTTCTCACCTTCTGCTCCTCCAAGGTCATGACCCAATTAGCAAAAATGAAGGAAATTTGTCTATAAAATTATTTGGTTCACTTAACTACATGAAGATCGCAAAGGTCTGCACACTGATGGTCTAGGCCATGCTGGTAAACCCTGAAGCCACGTAGAATCCCTTCGATCTATTTTCTCACAGAACAGCTTCTTTGAAGCCAAGGAGTAAGAAGAACGTCACAATTGTTCTGAAAGCCATTTTCTACTCCTACCCGATTTCCTACCACATTCAAAAGAATTAATCTAAACTATATACATACATGTGTTGATTCTGAATGCAAACAATGTTTATCTTTTAATGTTGTTATGCCTTGCACACCAGGCACTTCTGTGAATATATTAGGAAAACATGTTCTAATATTTGTAAAGCAGAGACCAAGTCAAAATGGAAATGTGCTGTTTCATACAAACGGAAAATATTTCTCATACTTAATCAGAAAGAAGTGAGTTAAAAGCATCACATTTGCTAACTATACAACCAACAGAAAATACAATAAAAATTATTAGCTAAGACGATTTATCTAGTGTTTCAATGTAATTGGCAGGTAACTTGGCATTGAATGCTAACATTCCAATGAAGACCAAACCCGAATATCTGCAGTCAAATTTTAAAGTTATATTTCCTCTATACAAATTGGTCCTAACAAACGTATACAAGAAAATCTAGCAAAATAGAGAAATCTGTGGTACGGTGAACCCACCAGCTTTACGAACTAGAGGAATTCAATTTCAAATTCTAGGAAAATTTATTTTACTTACTTTTTCTAAAAAAGCATGACCAGAAAACTAATATATGCTCAAAGAGTAGAACCTGTTTTGTTTGTTTGCTTTAACTTGTGAGATAACTGCATTGAGGATGCACTGAAATTTAAATTTTTATTTCAAACTTTTTTTTTAACATGAAATAAAAGAACCCACCCCAATCCTATCTTCTAAGAATCAAATATTGCATACTCAACTTCTGTAAATAACATTAAATGGCTTACTTCTTAATGCAGAATTTACCACTCTATTGAGATATTAACACTCATTCCCGCAATTGCTTCCCCAAACAGAATCAGATTTAATTTTATGACCATGCTGTGTACTATCTACAATCAGCTTGCATGTAAAGGGAAAGTATTATTTATAATGTTTATCATTCTTGCCAGTATACTTTTACAAGTCTTTGACATGTCAATGTGAAAAATTTATAGATATACAATAAAACTTCATTGTAAGGATTTTCAAATAAACTAAGATGCATTTTGTGTTTGTCTAAAAGGCTCAGTAATGAAACCCTGGGGACTTGTTTATGCATAGTGTTTTCCCAGCAGGAGAACCAATACTGGTCAGTTCTCTGGTCCTCAGAGGCCTTTCTCACTAAATGGAACAGCATTAGCTTTGTCCTTTAAGTCTAATTAACAACCAAATCATAAATTGCAGTCTTTGTCTAATTAAATTAAGCTTTCAGCAATATTTGTGTTTAAAAAGAAAATTCTAACTACCCCGAATTTTATTAGGTAAAAAGGAAAGCAAGGGCAAAATGGTCAATGCCAACAGCAAGAGGGTGTACACGTTTAATGCATTGGCCTCTCACCCCTAGAGATTATGGTTCCTATCTGTCTTAGGTCACAATTTTAAAGAGTTGAATGATCTCACAAAATCCCTCATGAGTATTTAGCCCTATCATCGAATCCCTGAGCAATTAAGACTCTCTGCTCAATTTATGGCTTGTGACTGGACTAGCCAGTGGCACAACAGGTCAAAAATTAAGGTATTCTCAGTAACTTGTTCTCACAGTAAACTGACAATACCTATTAGGGTCAGTTCAGGATTAAATAATGTATCCAAAGATCTAGGCACAATGCCTGTCACCTGTAGTCATTAAAAAAAACTGATTATGACCATTTCAGAAGTCCCATAAAGTTACATCAGTATAATGGTTTTGTATACAAACCTCACATTCCTTATAGTGTAAGAATCTAAATATTAAATAAAACTCCTCTTTTAAAATCTCGTACAGAACAACAGAAACAAATTCTTTTAAGGCATGCTCTTTTTAATGGCTATAGCCAAGACCAAAGTCCAAAGTTCAGGCAAAATATAATACTCCCCAGCCAGATATTGCCTTCCAAGATCCTGTGGGTGTTTCGCTGCTTTCTCTAAAAAGAAGTTATAGAGGTTTTGCCTGAAAGGAAAATAGAGCTCATTTTTATCTGATAAATTGGGAGGAATGCTAAAGGAGACATTCAGGTCAGCATTTGTCTGTAGAGTTCTCAAAACAGAATCTTTTGTTTTGAGAAGCATCTGGTAGAACAGGGAGAGTAGAAGTCAGAATTCATGCTTATGATTTTACACATAGAGAACCGCCACTCTGAAAATACTGCAAATTACTATAAAACATGAGTATTTCCTAGCATGCTAGAAATACACCAGTACATTTAAATTAATTGTCCAATTTTAATTTTAGTGCAGTGGTTTTCATGAAAGTTTGGAATATAATCAGCGTTTAATGGATTTTTGGTAAAAATTTCACAAAATCTTCAGAAAACAGGGTCACACATTTTCCACCAAAAAAAGTCTCATGACTACAGAACAAATATACAATTTCAAATCAAGCTAAATCAACCCAAACCACTCCCTCTTTTTCATAGAGAAATAAAGTATGCTGTCTGTAAAGAATACAAATAAGTGTGCAAATGCCAGTAACCTAAGCCACTTTTGGCATCACAAAACTAAATTAAGTATTGTTTCAATCATATGCCTTTACATTTTACTTAAGATACAGCTATCTAAATATTGCTCTCCTATCTAAATAGGGTTTGAATTTAAAATGTATATTTGTATTGAATTGTTATACACTGTGCATATTCACATACTCACATATCTTCTAAAATCACTCCCAAAATAAACATAATATTTTAAAGATGACTTATTTTGAGGATACAATATTGAAAATAAACTCAGTATTCAAGTAAAATAAGTAGACTGAACAGGCACTGTTCTGACATGTTCAAGGTTTGCTATTTCTTTATGTCATGGTGATTGAGTGCTTGTAAGTGATGTATTTCTCCATACCCCTGATAAAAGAGGGCACAGATACCTTCTTTAAAAAACAGTTATCAAGACATATGAGGTAAATATCATTTATCACTTTCCCATGGTCATTTCTAAGAGGGTTTGTACAAATCTTACCCTCAGTGCTCTTTCCTGAGCAAATCTGCAACTTTTTCAGTTTCCATATAATCTGCAAGATGTTCCAGATGTTAACCCTATTATATCTAGTTACACTAGTTCACAATATCAAACCAAAACAAATTAGTTCAATAAAACAGAAAAATTGTCACAAGAGAATAATGAAAGTATCAGAAATTTCATTAGGCCAAATGAATCTGAGATTCTAATATAGCTAGAATAATATAGTTAATGTTTTAATTCTTTGATGCAATATTTTTACTTAAAAATGCATTTGACATAAGGAAAATTGGGTGTGCCACACTCACATACACAACACACATATTCATGTATGTATATACATAAACAAGATTACCCAAATAATCTGGCTTAAAGTTTTAAGTATTGGCTCTTGACCTAGATATGTTATCATTTCCTACCATGCATTGTTTGAAAAATATACCAAAAGAATCTTTTTCTTCTAGTCTGCTATTTGGCTCTAAAACTCTAGGTCTAAAAATATTTTAGTCAAATATCCCTGTGGCAGATTTTTTTTGTAATTTCAAAACCAATGTTTTCTTTAATTTTTTAAATTTAATATAAAATGGAAACTGAGACATGCTAGAGTATGAAGTTACATAATGAAAATGCTCCCTTATCATGTAATAAAATGCTTATTGTCAGTTTTATCCTGAAAAGAGTACATGTTTAGCAGTACCAATTATATAAGTAGTAATTTTTCTACCTTCAGTTAATCAAAGACTCATAGGTAAGTCTGAAAATGCCATGTAAAAGCATTTTTATTTCAGACAAACCCAGTAAGGAATGCAGTCACATGCTCAGAAATCCATTTCTTCACCATTGTTTCTAGAGTACTGAAAAGAAGGCAGAATTCAGAATATTTTTTCCATAATCCTGACAGGTCATTTTGCATATAAAATGCATCTAGACTTTAATAATCCTCTAGAGTAAAGGCAACTCTGTTTTGACAAATATTAGTGTTTCCCTTTCATATCATGTAATCCTTTAGTTGGAAAAAATATATCAGCTAATTTCCCCATATGTTTGCTAGGTCATTCAGTTGGCTTTCACCCTTAAGAGAAAATCATATATAAGTGAATAAACCTACTTCATTTCAAATATCTTTTTTTTGGTAACACTGATAATTCAAAGGAAAAATCCACATAATGACAAAGAGAATTGATATGCTAGCAAGATTTAGTAGACCTAAACTCATGCTTAACATTATAAAAGTTATCCTTTGTTACTCACTTACCCTATTTGAAAACATTATCCCAACATTTCATGGTAATATAGCCTGAAAGGCATTTTATTTATAGCATACATATTATACTAATCAGTATACCCATAGTTGGATGGGGCACTTAAATTTACATTTTTTATTACTTACTGCCTACATTTCCTACTTGGTATTGAAATGAAGAAGAAATGTTATTCTCTGATATTTATTTCAGTGTTTTACAGTAAATACAGACATAAAATTATAAATTTATGAATTAATCTTAAATGTGATAAACTATTTTTTATTCTTGAAACAACTTGAGATGTTGGAATTTAAAAGAGTTACAGACTTGCTTTCCCTATAATTTACTATAAAAAGAGAGTCAAAATGCAGAAATAGGTAGAATTGAAGAGACTGTCTAGAAAATTATAAAGAAAAGATACTAAAGAGTGTTATTGTTCAGGAAGCAGTGAATGTGAAGATTCACAGACCACTAGGCAGTGGGGCTGAAGTACTTTATAAGTACAACATGTCATTATATTCATCTGCCTATCAAAACAAGACCAAGAATAACCGTAAAGATAAACAGCACTCATCATAAGTGCATGGACTGTTCACTAATTATTTTGAAACTGATTCTGCTAGTTTTAAGTATATTTATTTTAAGCCAGCATTCAGAGTTTAAAGTGCAATCTGGATGCTGGAAGCACCAACCAGAACTTTCAGATGCCCAAGAAAGACAAAAACCAAACTTTATACAAACTATTTTTTGTTTTGTTTTGTTTTTTGTTAGTTTTAGGTGTTTTTCCAAACTATATTTTTAACTAAAAGAATTAGTTTGCACCTTGCTGAATGGCCAAACGTTCATCTAGATAGAAAAGTTAGCTTACCAAGATCAAATCAGAATTTCTGATTCTTCTAACCTAGCCAGTCCACTGATGAAATATTTTTAATATAGATGGTTTATTTAATTGTAGTTGCTTTTGTATTTTTGTTTTCACAATGAAGAATCAGTTTTATTGTCTTCATTTTCATTTATCTCAAGAATAATTTTTCAGGAGAAACAAGAGCTATCAATTACATTTGTGACAATGATCCCATTTTACAGAAAATTTACAGCTTTTACTTACTGGCTCTTGAATAATAAGAGTGCAAGTTTACAATTAACTGGTGCTGAGGTGGTTCATATTACCTTACGTTTGTATAAAAAATCAGTGGGCCAATTCCAATGTGAAAAAATTGCCTGATGAAAATAAAGCCAAAGCAACTTTTTTATTAGCAAAGTTCAATATCTTTAACCAACAACAAATAAAAGCATTAAAAAAGCAACATGGTGTAATGGAAAGGCCACATATTTTGAAGTCAGATGAATCAGTGTTAGAATGCCAACTTGGCACAAAGTGCTGTATGATTTGAGTCACATTACTCAATCTCACTGAACCTCAGTTTCCATATCTGTAAAACTGGATCACTAGTATCTGTCCCCAACTATCGTTAGCAGGTTTAAAAGAGATAGTCACTTAAAGCAATTTCTCATTACAGGCAACACAAAACAAAAAACATGTCTTTTTGGAAAAGTCTTATATTTCTCCCTGTGCCCTGTATAAAATCATTTGCACTTGATTCAGGTCCTAGCTTCACCAGTCAGCTTTCCATTAGAACATACATTTCTCAATCTCTCCCAAGTCCTTTCTCTCAATTCTAAAGGGTCCTTCCTCTCATTCTCCTGGCTCTTCAAATTATGACTGGCTCTTACTCTACTAATAATTGCCTTCACTGCTTAATCATTCACTTATTCTTTACTCCCTTTCCAGTTAGAATCCAGTGTTATTAATCTATGAAATCTCTTTATAAGATCACCCTTCTTGGTCTTCAGAATCTCTGGGCTTTTCACTCCCTGACTTTTTTTCTATCTCCCCAGGCAATTAGTATTGTTGACCACTTCCAACCTCCTAATCTTTATATATTGTGTTTCTTTCTGTGCTTCCATTTCCTCTCTTCTCCAAAAATAGTCATTCCATGAAAACCTGTTCTTTGGCATCCTCTATTTTTCCCTATAATCTCCCCTTTAGTAATCTGTTTTTAACAGCCATTATAAACAGATAACCCTTCCACTTTATTTACACTGAATCTAAGATGCTTATTACACGTTCCCAATGGTAGGTCCCCAAATGAACACATTATCTTCTGAATAAATTTATTCCTACCCTCCTTCTTTGATGGAACATCACTCCCCACACATCCAGGCTCCAAGCCTTAAAGTTATATTTGACAATATAATTATCTCTTTGGCAGCTCTGAAACCCCACAAAAACTTGCCAAGTTTTGCAGAGTCTGCCTTCAAATAAATCTCCTCCATCCATTACACTTTCTCTGTTTCTATGGTTATTTAGCTTTTTCAAGTTGCAATTACAGTTGATGCATCTACAAGTTCTGCAAGCTACTGCCATGCATTATGCTAGAATCTGATGATATGAAAATGAGTATTACATGATCTCAGTCTTATTTTCCCAATATCCCCAAAGCTTTTTTCCAACATATTGTATATATAAAAAGAAGCAGAAGATTTTCATTTGTAACCCATGCTCAGGAACTTTAGAAGTATTTCCACTTCCTATAAAATAACGTAAATTCTTTAAGCTAACATTGAAGGTTTGCCTAATTAAAGCAAACTTAAATAAATGAAATTATATGTATTTTCTTAACTGTGATGTTCACTCACATTGTCCCACCAGCTTAAAATGCCCTCAACCATCCCAACTCCTTGACATATGAATCCAAATCTCATTCTCCTCCTATTTAGCCCTCAAAGCTGGAACTGAGCTTTTGAACTCTTAACTCTATCTGCATTACTGCTAGAGCAAGTACTTTTCTGCTCTGAATCACAGCTCCTTAACTTCAAATAATATCCCTGTTATTAGAATGTAAGATCATTACTGACCTTGTACATACAGGATGCTTCATAATACAGTAAATTGAATACAGTGTTTCTAGTTTTACATTTCTGATCAAGAGCTCAAATTTTTAATGAATTTGAGAAATTAAAAATGAGGCTGATGCAATATTTAAAGGAGAAAATCATGTACTTTATAATTAATACAAGCAAGCTCTGGAGATTCAGTCCTGAGTTGTCCAGCTTAAAGTAATCTCTGGAGCCTTCAATCATTATACCAATCTTACAAACATGTTCCTAATCATTCAGTGTATGTATCTATAAATATTTTTATCCTGCAGGTTCAGTTGGTGTTTAATGGGTCCTAATGATGTCCAGGGTCAGAAGCGGAAAAATTGACACAGTGCTCTAGTGTGATAAACAACATAGCACAAATCAACAAGGATAACAAGGAGACTTTTACAAATTGTTGGTTATCACCTGAAAATAAGATAAGAACAGTCAAATGATTCAATGGTGATTTGAGATTTTACTAAGTGAGCACACAACTGTATCATGTTCTACAGGTAATCAAAACAGGGTCTAGCGAGCATGAACTATCAATGTAATTGAAGTGACAAAATACATAAACAGTATCTTTCATCTCTATATACTACCTGGACATGTGTCTGTTAAGGAAGTAATCCGTATGGCAAAAGCAGAGAAGAGAAAAATCTAGGCTTCTTGGAAACCTTAATGTTTATAGATAAGCAGATACAGGGAAGAACATTCCAGCTTTGGAGGTTAGAACAAACCAGGTTTCCTTTGGTTGGTTGCTTGCTGGCTGGCTTTGGTTTTGTTTTTGAGAAAGTCCAATGAGCTAGTAACAATAAAAAGCAGGAATTGGCATTGGGGAAATACAGCGTATAAAGTTATACAGGAGTGATGACCTTAGCCGAGGGAGCAATATCAAGCAGTTTGGTTGGTTGTTTGCTTTTTTTAAGTTTCATTTTGTTTTCTCCCCACAAAGATAGGGAAAATACCTTGTAGAACATTCGGAGGTACATAAGAAATATTTTCATTCAAAGACAGAACTAGTGACTTATATTTTATGAGAACTGCTTGCAGCCAGGAGATCTCACAAATAAACACAGCATGCCATTTTTAGCCTAGTTACATCCATCTTTGGACACTCCTATTTTCTTACACTTTTTAAAAAAGTTCCTTCAGCTGGGGGACCACCTCATCTTTATGGAGAGATCATGCAGCACACCGGCTCATTGTAGTTTCAGGATAAAGCTACAAATGGCACCAAGCCCTGCTTCTGTCAGCTCACTATTCATTTAGGCCTGCTCCATCTAACTTCTGTCTTCTCATCAGCTGATCGATAAGCTGGCAGTTCTCTTTGGCTAAACTACTCAATTTAGGAGGATGGACTGTTGCTCTCCCATGTATTATTCAAAAGAATGGGCACAAATTCAATTCTTCCCCTATCCCCCCTCAGAAAGAATTAATCACTCTACTGCTCTAGCTGGTACATGCCTCTATTACTGCACTGATCACACTGTAAACTACCATATTACAATCACTTATTTACATGTCTTTCTCCCCTCCTAGACCAGGGGCTCCTTTAAGACAGAGACTCTATGGTATATAACGCTGCTGCCTCAAGCATAAGGCTGCACTCTGTCAGCTCTCAAACACTGCTGATTGATTGACTGACTGAATGAATGAATGAATGATTTGGCTTTCCACATCACCATAAATATAAAATATTATTAATGCATAAAATATCAACATCAATAGCATATATATTAGGTATCAGTTGTTGGAAATTTCACCATAGACACTAATTTCTTGTTAAATTAGTCTTGTGAAATTTGTCTTTAGTTAGTATTGTTAAGAATGTTTACAATTGCTGCCAAATGTAAATATTCAACATAAACAAATAAATCTCTATGCATGAATCTACAGATAACCAGAAGATGACTGATAATTTTCAAAACAGCAGGACACATACAGCTAAACCTGTACTCTTTTTACTGATCATCAAAGACTCAAGGTTATTTTAACTAAAATCAATCACTGAACCTATGCGAGAAAAGTTAATAGCTGTTCCTACTTAAGTAATGCTTGATTTAATCAACTTTATTGGGCCTGTCACAAAAATAAGGTAATTTATATATGAGTTTGTGTTTTTAAATGTTTCCAGAATAATACTTAACAATTCATGTATACTAAAATAATGAGACCAAATATCACTAATGCATTTTGAAGGACACAAAAAGCCAGCACATCTGTGTATTGTCCCTCTCATTAGTTAATAGTATTCAATAATGCATTTTCAACTGAAACATTTTATGTGCTGAGTTATTTAAGTCATATTTCCTCTTTAATTTTGGCAAAAACTTTAGAAAGAGTGATACATTTTAGACACCTTAGATATCACAGGCATGTGTGAGCAACTATTAGCTAAACATTACACTTACCTTGATTTTTTTTTTTCATTTCACATGCTTAGAATTAAATACTGAAATAAACACACAGCAGAGAAAGTTCCAAACTTAATAAATTCAGACCCATATTCTCAAGTACTAGTGAAATCACTCCTCAAATCCACACACAGCTTTGGAACATATGGAAATAAGGAAAGGCCCTCCTCTATGAGCCTCTAGAAGCATGGGCAATATCTCATCCCCCTTTCAGTCATTATCTCCACAGCATGTCAGCTAATCTCAACAGGCCATCAGATCGAACCTAACAGGAGTTTAGTGTGGATTCACTACAAAACCTAAGCCATTCAAGCTTCCTGGCACAACCAAAAGGCATTTCCATTTATCATTCGAATTTTCTCTATTGCAACAAATGGGAAACCTTAAACACTAAATGAGATTTAAATAATCTAGTACATTTAAATGCTACCCTTATTTAATTAGACATTGAAGGTCACATTTAGGTGATTATTCAGATTTGTAGTAATAAGCAAGTTCAAATTTTATAATGGTGTCTTTTGAGTTCTGGCCACAAGATAAATGCAGCACAGTAGAAACTAAACCAGAAACAACTATTTTTCAATAATTATTTCACTGGAGTTCACATTTCACTAATGATCAGTGTCAAATTTTTGATGTTTTTGTGTATTTTTATGAGTGGATATTATGGGCCAAAACATGTAACACATATAAAAGCATGTGGATCAAGGCATTTCTATATACACATTTCAATGTAGCCAGTTTTAACAATATCTGGGGAGCATTTCAGAAGAATACCTTTTCTTTAAAACAGAAGTATGAAATGGAATCATTAAATTTTGTACAAATAATACATTCCTAATGTGCATACAAACTTTATAGCATTTCTTTTTAAATTCATTTTCTTTCATGCAACTGAGATAGTATACAGAAAGATACATAAAAGACTCCTGAAAATAGTTTCAAAACATTTTCTACTTTTTATCTTTTCCCAAAAATCATTTAACACTTTTCTTTTAACTTGATTTTTATTTTCATTTGTTAACCTTTTCCTTCCACCCATGGTTCAATGATTCAAATGAGGTTTATTTTTCTAGACTTGGGTTGCACCATGGAGTTGATAAAAAATACATTCCCCTTCTATTTCCCCTTTGTGGTGCTATATACCACTGACAAGTGTTTTTAGTGGTAAACAGAAGATTAAATGTAAGTGTTAGATCTCATCAACACTAAACATGGGGTAAGAATATATGGCTCTTTTCCAGGCAGCAAATTAAAGCATTGCTGGCAGTGTTACTCCAAACAAGCCCTGATGCTTTTATCGACTCTCTCACCATCTCAAGCACAGCCCAGTGTTCAGTCAATACCTGTCATTCCACGGGAGCCACTAACTCACTGCTGCTGTCAGTTTTCCTTATCTAATTACAAATGGGCTCCCGTTAAAGAAACTATTTCCTTAACAGAGTATCCCAGAGACTATAACTTTTAAGAGGCAATTTAACCCAACTTGCTGTTGTTTAAGATCTCTTCTTGTAGTCACATATAATTCCTTAATTACCATCTTTCTCTGTTTTGTTTATTATGGTTCTTCATTTGTGTTTTTATGGAAAATAACTACAAGTTTATGGGAGATTGAGATTATACATTTATATACAAGGCAAAAAGAAAGACTAATACGGATAGCAACAGAAAATTAACATTCATTTTTAATACTATTTTTTTTTTATTTTGATGATGCACTAATTTAAAGTGTGACTTTTTCCTGGTCCTAATATCTTTACATAAAATATTTGTGATTTTTTTTGTCACCTGCCACATTTTTTTTTCCAAAACTCAAATCCTGGTAAATGTATATATATTTATGTGTATATGTGTTTGCATTTAAGCATACACTATGTGCAAGAATAAGATAAATTTGCACTTAGGAGCATATGCATATGAGTCTTCTATTCAATTTAACTTTTTCTTGGCATATGGATTAAGTAAACTAGCCTATAGCAATTAAATCTCCTGAGAAGTGAAGAATTATTAGCAAGTGACCAGGAATTTTGAAGCCTATTGGTAAGGGCAGCGAAGACATGAACAAACTACACCTAAGCAGTTACTAAATATTAAAGCTCTTTGAATGTTCATTATGGAAAGTTATTTTTTTTAAGAAACACTTTTTTCATTTTCACTACCTCTAAGGATTATTCTATTAGCTACCAATGATGTGTATCACTTATTTAGAAATAAAAGGAATACATATACTAAGTATTCACATACTATGGTATGCTAATATCTACCGAAGGTACACTAACTACATCACATTGAATTATTTTGGAACCATTGGCAGATACCCAAGTCACATGCATTCATATCTATATTCAGCACATCTTGCATCAGCATGGTGTCTGAACAACAGTAACAATAGAAAGAACAACACAAATATTTCTGTTCCAACTCAAACTCAACACTAAAAAAAAATCAGTTTGTTCTTACTGTGATTAGTCTGCCTATTTTCAAGATATTCCTACAAAGTACTACAGATAAAAGAATGGCTATATTGTAGAAGATCCATCTAAGGTAATATTTAAATACAACCATTAGCCAAGAAAATCCTATATAAATTCAGAATTTTTATATACACATGGCAATATATAATTTTGGTATAAAATTATGTCAACATACTGAAGTGACACTTATTTGAAGTGCTGTTAAAAATGCCTTAGATTTTTAAAATTTTCTTTTTACTGTTTTTCTTGTGCATGCAGCCTCAGATGTTTAGTGAGTAGGGCTATCTTTTTATTAACCTGAAGCACTGAAATTAGTGGATGTAAATTTTGTGGCCGACAGGTGTTGGAGATGTTGGGTAAATGTTGAGCATTAGTTGAGGGTAAACATACTGAATGAGTGCTTTTTCCTTCTGTGAATCAGAATCCACAGATCTTAGAGATATTCTGCCATTGCTTCCTAATCTATGTGCACTGGGAACTCTAGAGGCCAATATTTTCAATGGAGAGGAAAAATATGAATTGTACCTTACTGAAAAATTATGCTGCAAATACTTAGTGTTTATCTTCTCCCATTGCAGTCTCCACCATTCTTCCTTATATAGATATCCCACCCCAACACCGTTTTCTATCTTTTATCTTCTTTTTATTGTCTTTTCTCCCTATCTGATAATAAATTATATGTTGTTTACCAGTTTCTCATCTGTCTACCTCTTTAACATGTAAGCTCTATAAGGACAGGTCTTTGCGACTATTATCTACTGCTGTGTCCCCAAGTCTAGAACAGTTCCAGACACACAGTTGACACTCAATAAATATTAACTTAGTGAATTAGAAAATATCGAAAGACTTTTATAAACACACGATGATAAGCTGACATTCCTTTAGCACAGATACAATGATCTTTATGAATGAAAGAGTAATTTGCATTGATCCATTGGTAAACAAAGAGGAAAAAATTCTACTTATAAATTCATCCACAGTATTTGTAAGTGTAAGATACTTCTCTCTTTTTTCCCTACTGGTTACAAATCCAACATTCAACATATTAATCAATCAGAAAAATGGAAACTACCACCAAGACTACGGTAATATGGAACAACAAAATATCATTTGGTGTTTAAAGCAGGCAGTCATCGATAGAATCAAATAACAGTATGAAAAACATGTTTCCTATTTGTCTCCCTAGAAGATAAAAATACCTTCAGAGATTTGGGACTTGACATTTTGTTAAAATGCATAACTTAAGATAATCTGGTCCACTTTTAAAAAATTTTTAATTCCAATTAATGAGATATTTTTAATCCAGTGTCTTTACACAAAGCAGTGAAGTTGAGGTTTACAAATAACCAGTGGCTACAATTAACATCCCATTCAACATGTCTGTACTCTCTTTGTGTATTTTCTATATTTTTTCACCAAACCCTGAGTGAATTCACACACACAGATTACCTATGATTTTGTAAAAAATGTAGACATTCTTTAAAAATAAATTGTATAACATGTTTATTGTTTTTGTACTAGACATCAAGCATATTAAGTATATATTTTTGTTTCCTGGCATTGGTCAGATTCTCAGTCTTGGACATGGAAGTTTTGGATAATAAAATTAAACAACAATTGATTAAAATAAGACATGATATAATTACAACCAAAATCCATTCTCACCTGGGAAGCAGACCAGAGTGATAAAGTTTTAATATAATACAGTTTATGTCTCAAATGGGTGAAGCCACTTACCTTCATTAATCTAATTGTTTTTTTAAGTTTAAGCAATGCGCTGCTAGATTTAATCCACAAGATATTTAGTAACAGAAATAAGGAAACAAATTCAAAAAAACAGAAAAAAAAATCCTTATTTAATGGCAAAGCACACTATGATCTTACTTTATGAATGACATTATGGAATGATGTTTATAAAGTAAATATTATATATCTAATTATATTTACCTATTGATTTTTATTATAATTTTAAAGATGCTCTGAACAACTAATCAAAACCTCATTTAAGAATCCTAAAATTTACTTTAGAGATTGTGTGTTTATCAACAAAGTAGACTAAAAGCATTATTTCCTCCACACAAACCCTGAAAGTACTCAGATGGACAAGCCATCCAAATGTACTTCATGCTCATATTTGTTTGACTCAGCATTTTCACTGGCTCATTCATATCTCAGCCATCATTCTGCAGTCACTCTGTGTGTACCATTGTTCGAGGTTCTTGGTGGACACCAACAGAAAGAGCTTTTTTTAGAGACCTTGGATGAACTAAATACCCTTCTCTTAGGCATCTCTGAAGCACATGAACTTCAACCACCTCCTGCTTCTTAGAAAGTTCTTCTTTGATATGTAGGATGCTCCCAAATTTCAGTCCTCACTTGAACTACTGGAGCTCTCCTTTCCCAGTTCTTCTTCTTACTCCTTCTCCTGCTCCAGAAATGAAGATGCTGCTACAGGCTAATTCCTCAGCCACCACATCATCATCTTCATCGTCAGCACCATCATCATCATCATCATATACGATGATTCACCATCGCCTTCTCCATCATCACCATCATATTTGATGATTCACCTTCGCCTTCTCATCCTCCTCCTTTTTGTCTCTCTACACTTCAAATTTTAGTGTCCCCGTTACTCAAATGGTTTCAAATGTCTTCTAGCTAGATGATTCTCCAAACTATATTTCTGCCTCTGATGTTTCCCTCTACCTCTAGAATGATGACTTTTCAAACATTTAACTAGATTTTCTATTAATATACCAAATTCAGCATGTGTTAAATCAGATGTACCAAATTAGTCAACTCAGTACTTCCCAAATCAAATTTTCTTCCTGATTTTCCAGTTTCTATTAATGCTTATTTAATTAATTAATCCTTCAGTCAGGGATTTAAAATTTTGGAGCCACCTGTCTCTACCCTTGCCTCTGATCCTAAGCCTCATGACTATTCCCACTTACTGTAAGTTCTAGCTTAAACCATTCTCACAAGTTTTTCTCCTTCTCATTTCATAGTCACCTTCCTGGTTTAGGCTTCATGGCTTCTGACCCAGACTGCTGCAATAGCTTCCAGATGATTTACCATTTTATCATTGTTTCCTGATTCAATCTATTCTGCATTTGCTAAACTGTAGCTTCAATACTTTCACATTGTGTTCAAAACATCAATTTACAGGAATTAAGTAAAATCAGACTGCTTCAGCCTAGTATAGACTGTTTATGATGACTTTTTTGTTTCCTACACCTACTTTTGAAAATGATTTGAAAGGCTAATAGAGCTAGCACCATTATAGTTAGTAATATGTGCAAGTACTATGTGTAGAAAGGGAGGGAGTACACTGGTTAAACACAGACTAGCACCAATTAACTGTGCTCATGTTCTGACTCTAACAGTTATTACTAGATGTATAACCTCAGGCAAGTTGCTTAATTTGCCTTTGACTCAGTTTCCCCATGTCTAGAATGAGGATAGTAATAGTATTACCTAACTGGGTTGTTGGGAAAAATATTTGAGTTATAAATTCAAACGATTTTAGAAGACAGTGTGACTCATTTCAAGTCTCAGCTATTAAAAATGAGTTATATTATATAGCAAAAAAAAAAGTCAATTGGCCATTGTTTGTGTGGATCTACTTATAGATGTTTTGTTCTGTTCCACTGATCTATACATCTGTCTCTGACAATACTACATTGTCTTAGTTGACCACCTCTATTGTAAGTCTTAAAATTGGGTAAAGTGCAATACTAGTTGATCGATAAGAGGGAGCGGTAAGGGGGATGGGATATTGGGGTCTCCTTTTTTCTTTTTATTTCTTTTTCTGGAGTAATGGAAATGTTCTAAAATGATCATGGTGATGAAGATACAAATATGTGATGATACTGTGAATCAATGATTGTATACTTTGGGTGGATTTTATGGTGCCTGAATATATCTCAATAAAATTATGTTTAAAAAAGTGAGTTATAAAGAAAGACTCCATGATGACAGTGAGTTGTATTTATATTATGATGGGCTTTAAAAGATTAGTGTTTAAACATATTTTCAAATGCCATATATGAAGCCTTTTTGATTCCCAAAACTAACTGTAATTTCTTATCTTCATGAAATTTTATAGAATATATCTATTTATCTATATTTTCCTGTGTTTGGGATGGATGAGGGCTGGATATGTTTCTATTTTAAGGGACAGTTGATAAAGGATGAGACTGAAAGAGTAGATATTTGATAGCTGTAGACTAGGAATAAATGAGAGACATAAACGTAACTGGATAGTGACTCTTAGACAAGAATATTGGAATGGAAACAAAAGAGAAAAGGATGAATGATGATTTGGAGACATCTTCAGGTAAAAATAATTCATATATAACTCCATATTTCTTCTTGAAATTCAGGTTAAAGATATCTTGCTAAAAGCGAGACAACAGGTGGCATGCGGTAGGAGTGTGAAACCCAAAAAACAGCAAGTAGCATTGAAGGCCCAGCAGAAATGGGCTGGCTTGAATTTTTTTTGGTTTTTGATTTTTAATTTAAACCTATTAACAGGGGTTAACTTGAAAGTTTCTGGATTGCATAAAGAAATCTCTTTTTCTTTTGCAAGAGTGATTTATAGAGTCCAAAATTTCAAAACATTTTAATTGTTCACTATGCTTGAGGCAATGCTAATCAACACTACAAGTATTCATTTAAAATTCATGATTAGAAGAATTTTTCTTAGTCAAGCAAAGACAGAGGGACGGAATACCCATGACCCAGTTAACGTCTTGGTTAAAAAGGTGTCATTACTTCAAAAGCTACTTACTGTAGAAACTTAGCTTGGGGATACTCATAGAAAGAAAAGTGAATGTGTGAGAAATGAAAGGTTAGGAAAATAGAACTGGGATCACAGTTATTCCATTATTTTCACTCTTTCTTGTAACTTTTGGGTAAATAAATAAATAACAAACATTAGGAAAGAGCAGGACATAGCACATATTTAACTTTTAGGTTGCCTAAGGCATTGCATATCGCAATGAGAATAGAGTATGCAAGATGGTAGATGTTTATAGAGTCAAGAACAATTTTCCCTGATGGTCAATTCCAACAAAACAAAGGTTGTAGTCTCTAATCTCAAGAGAATTTGGGGAGTTAATATTGCCTCTTCATAAACACTGGGCCTTTTAAATCCTTTAGATACAACATCTTCAAAAACAAGGTAGATGTTGCTAGCTGATTACAATTTTTTTTTTAATTATTAAATATTAGTAATGGTTTCAAATAAATTTGTATAGCATGCATATGTTTTCTAATTAAAAAATGATTAACAATGTGAGGTCTGCGTTAAGTGCCTTATACATGTATTTGTCTTATTATTTCATTGCTTGTGAAATCCCCTTGAGATGAGAATTTTTATCCCTACTTACAAATGAGGAAGTTGAGGGTCATAAAAGGTTAAGTAATTTACCCAAAGTCTTATGACTAGTAAGTGGCCAAGCAAAGCTCAACACACCAGGCTCTCTCAGACTCCAAATATGGAAGTCTTTGCATCATATATGTGAAGGGGTAAACACAATTAGAAAAAAAATAAACTAAAATATCAAGGTTGTCTATTTTTAAAACTTTGAAAATGAATAATATCATGGTAACTCTTCATGAAATATGGGGGTTCTCCTGGTATTGGAAAAAACATCTGAATATTTATTTTTTTAAAATAAATATTTAACAGTTTTTCAAATCAAATGTCCAAATTACATATCATTAAATTGGGAGCTTAAAGCTATAAAAATTGAATATCTGCTGTCTGTTCTTAAAAATCTATCCACACCTATTTCTAAATAGCTTTTCTTCTTTACAAAATATTCTTGATTTCCAATGTCTTTCAAAGTATGGGCATCACTTTCTAAGTTATGGGTAGCTCTTCCCTGTGATTGACACTGCCATCTTGATTTACCTTGTTTATCTACCTGATATCTCCAGTCTATTCAGGGTTCATTGAATGCAAACATTCTTCTGACTAATGGCTAATTTATTATATGCCTTGTAAATGTTTATCTGCTGGGAATTGGGATAACTACTTCAGTTCTGACAGGTAGGAGGGCCACTATTCTGGGCCTGATGGAATGGTCAGTTGATGGGTTCCCAGAGGACCTGGGCCCTGCCTTGGGTTTCTGAGACAATCTTCTGAAAAGCTAAGTATCTATTTTTAATGAGTGCAATGGAAAATCAATTAGCCCAAGGTTTATGGGAGGAAATTAATGATAACTTTTATATGACATCTTACAAGCCCAATCAGAAATAACTTCCATATGTCATCAATTGGTAGCATTGTAACCCACTTATTTAAAATAAAAGGACATCACCAAAGTCAAACACATGCCTATATATTCACCAAACTGGAAAACTGCACTGCTGAAAACACTTAAAAGAATACACGCACAAACACTTAAAATCATCCAACAAAAGCCCAAATGGACAAATACAAAAATGTTAAAAGTTTTCCTCTAAATAATGGGATGATGTGCGATTTTTATTTCATTACTTGCACTTTTCATGTTTGTCAAATTCTGTAATAAATAAATTTTACTTTAAAAGTCATTAAAAATATATTTAAAAATATTACCCACAAAGATTGTAAATCATGAATGCCCCACAGATGGGGGACAACAGACATCTTCTATACAGTTATTTTCATCTCTAAAGTAACCAATTCTGTAGAAAACAGGCCTCAGGGAGTGACTGAGTATAAGCCAAGAAAGTATTGCCAATCTATGCTCTATGCTTCTTGCTGCAGAACTGCCAAAAATCTTCTTTTCTGCATATCCCCAAATATTTTCACTTTATAATTAAGAAAATTCAGGAGGAGAGAGGAGAAATATCTATATTGCATAAATCAAATGTATATATAAGTTTGACTATGTAGTACTAATGAATTTTTCCATAGTATAAATTTCCAGTGGAATGTAGTAGATCTAAGAAATGATTAGGCTGAATATAATGAATTAAATAAATTGCATATATGAACTATCACAAAGAAGAATCTCTTGCTGAGAAAGAAATGCAGCCACTTAACAGTTCTGAGGTTCCAGGTGGCCTGACAAATTTAGATATTAGTTTCTCTATAACTGAAGGTAGGCGTTGGAAGTGCTGCACCTTTTCTTTAAACTTATTTGAAATTAATACAGAATGGAACAAAATCAAACAGAAAACATGAGATGACAGAAGAACTTTTACAGAAAATCTGATGGATACCCACATGTATAATCCACCGTGCAAAAAACATATTTCTCAATTTAAATGCCACTTTTCTGCCCAAAGGATGGAATTTAGTCTCTCATTCAGATAACTAGTCAGTGCAATTCATTAGTTTGTACATTTGGACTTTGGCCAATAACAGAAGCCCAGGAGGAAAGTCATAAAAGTTATCCTAACTCATGAGGAAACATTTTACAATTGTAATAACTTCCATAAAGAATAAACTACCTACTTTGAAGCACATTCAAATTTTCCAAAGTCTATTTTAATTAGAATAAATAAATTAAAATATTTTTGTTCCGATACTAACTTTCAAAGAGAAATAATGCCAACAACTAATGCTACCTCATCTGCCCCCCCTAACACACAAAAAAATATTTCACAATTAATTTCTCATGCAGGACAACGCAGTCTCCATGTTACATCAGCAGTAAAGGTTGTGCATTATGGCCCTTTTATTCAGACATCATGTATGTAACCAGTCCTGACAACTGCTGATTCTATCTTTTTTACAGTAGTGCTTTCCTCTTTTTTTTGTTTGCCAGTTATATTCTCTAGTGTATATGGCAGTGCAGGCAATGTCCCATCACCGGTAATTGTCACTGGACTGTCAGAGACGAGAAGAAAAGGGTGACAGCCCTGACATCCCACCAATCATCCCTCTGGAAAATTGATATTGTCCTTCCCAATAAACAACAGCTCAAGAATCGACCAGTCTCACTGGCACATCCCCGAACAATCAGCTTCCATTAAGGGCAGAAGCTACACATTTATCCCACCACAGTCTAATCAATAGTAAACTGACTTTTTCTGTCCCTTTTAAGTATCAACTGCTTGTACTTTGCACTTAATACTCCCCAGTTACAAACACCTTGCGGTCGTCTTTTCCTTCAATAGAATTCAAAGTAAGATTTAACATATTTAAGATTTTAACAAAATAAGATTAACAGCACTCAGTATATGCTGATTATTTTATTTTTAATGCCACAATAAGCACACATTGAAAAGACATACCTAATTTCCACTCACGTAGATTCATGACTTACCAAATTTCTAACTACCTTTTTCCTAACTCTTTTCTAAAAGTGAAGAGATTGCACAATTTCATTTAAATATAAACCATAATTAGGACAAAATGAAACCAGTTAATTATACAGTTTCTTCAAGTATGGGTTTCCAATATAGTGATATGTTTATCACAGAAGAAAGATATTCTTAGTAGTAGCAAATAATGTGGAGTTACTGACTGAATGGTTATAATCTGACAATGTTCAAAGCCCTTTTGCCTAATTAACAGATTTTTACAGATTATTTCATTTTACATGCTCTAATATACTAGGTTGTAATATAAGCACACTAAATGCAAAATTCTGTCAGTGATCAATTAGAAACATATGCAATTAGGTCTGTGTTCGTACATTTACATGCTTATTATACTCCTTTTTAATGAAACATATTTGTGACGATTTTCTCAGTTCTGTACCCAATGAATGCAAGGGAATTCCATATTTTTAGACATAAATAAAAAAACTAACTTGTGCATGATGCCAGTGATTTAATAATATCTATGGGCAGCCACCCAGATGATACCACCCTGGCAGAATATGAGAGTGCATAAAGCAAAGACAGGAGTCAGCTGCAGTGATGGAGGATGCCTACTCTTTAAAAGGTGACAGGTGTCAGCTCTAGAGGGAAGGCAGTGGCCAAAGGTTGATGCCGGAACACTCGCTTGCTGATTTATGAGACTTCCCTGGTGTCAGTCTCAGAGAATGATGTGCGGCTCTATTTACGGACCAGAGTTAGGTACAAAGAAAGGAACCAGTCAAGGGAAGCCCATCACCGTCAGATCCCATTCCACCCCTCAGAAACCCCTAGAGGACCACAGCGGGAAGCTGATGCTAAACTCCCGTCCCCTCTGCGGGGAACTACGTCTGTGGCTATTGTAATTCCCAACCTTTTGGAACACTTTTAACTCACAAACTACCTTCTTAGAGTGACCTTTATCTTCAGAATGAACAAAAAGGCGGGGGGGGGGGGGAATGCGAACATCAAAGGAGTTATTACTAAAGTAGGTTTCTAGTTTAAGCATTCCATTGTAGTTACAGAGGAAAGTTTTCCCTGAAATAGTCCAGGTAAGTAGGTTTGCTTTACAGTTAGCAAAGTAATTTTTGAAACCAAAAATTCACTAAATTCCAACTGTTTATACTTGAATTCTATTTAGCATATAAAACTTTTAGTAACAAAGCTGGAAACACTCTTTCAGGGTGTTTAATCCAATTCTATTACCTAGTGAGGGGTAATTTACAAACAATTTGGAAAGTCAGGAGTCTTATGATTTTTTTTTTTAATGTAGATCTTCTATATGATACATAATGAAAAAGGTTTACTAAAACTTGACAAATTTGAAGACAAAAAAAATGACACAGAGAGCTATTTTAGTTATGCACCAAAAACATCCCATTATGAACATTAAAAGACACCCAAATAAAGTTTTTCTTAACTAGCAAACTATTAAACAATCATTTTACCTATAACATAGCCTGATAACTTGTTCAAGAGTTCACTCAGAAAATAAGATAATACAGGCACAGAATTTTTTTATGCAATTTTATGGAGATATATTCACATACCATACAATCATCCAAAGTGTACAATCATTCTCAGTATCATTATATAGTTGTGCATTCATCACCACAGTCAATTTTTGAACATTTTCATTAACCCAAAAAAATAAATATAAGAATACAAATTAAAATAAAAAGTAAATATGTCCCCATGTTTCTACTCATCTATCCACACCCTTGATAAAAGGAGTGTGAGCCACAAGGTTTTCACAATCACACAGTCACACCATATAAGCTATATACAATCATCTTCAAGAATCAAGGCTACTGGATTGCAGTTCAAAAGTTTCAGGTATTTCCTTCTAGAGAATATATATAGGCACATATTTTATTTATTCACATTTGTTTCCTTGGCTGATCAAATAAATACCATGAAATGGGTAGGGTTAAACAATGGGAATTTATTTGCTCAGTGTTTGAGGCCAGGAAATACTCCAAATTCAAGGCATCATCAAAGCAATGCTTTCTTCCCAAGACTGTGTTGTTCTGGGGCTGGCTCCTGGCGATCCTTGGACCTTAGCTTGTCACATGGCAAGGCACATAGCAGCATCTCTCCGTCTCTTCCTTCCCTTCCAGATTCCATTGACGTTCAGCTTCTGGGCTGCTCTGTCTGTGGCTTTCTCTCCCTATGTTCGAATTTCATTCTGCTTATAAAGCACTCCCGTAATAAGATTAAGACACATCCTGTAATGGATGGTGGTGATGGCGGCACAACACTGTGAAAGCAATTAACAGCACTGAAATTTATATCTGAATGTGATTAAAAGGGGGAATGTTAAATTGCATAAAAGCCACGGAATAGTACACAGCGAACCCTAAGTTAAACCATGGACTTATAATTAACAACACAATTATAAAAATGTTCTGTCATTAATTGTAACAAATGTTTCACAACAGTGCAGGGTGTTGGTGGTGGGACTGTATATGGGAATCCTGTATTTTATGCATGCTTGTTCTGTAAATCCACTACTTCTCTAATAAAGAAAAAAAATTATTTATAAGAGTATATATGCATTAAAAAAAAAAAAGACCCATCCTATGACTTCTGGGGATGAATCTGGACCTGGCATCATGGGATTGAGAAATCTTCTTGACCAAAAGGGGGATGCAAAATGAAATGAAATAAAGCTTCAGTGACTGAGAGATTTCAAATGGAGTCGAGAGGTCACTCTGGTGGACATTCTTATGCACTATATAGATAATACTGTTTAGGTTTTAATATATTGGAATAGCTAGAAGTAAATACCTGAAACTACAAACTCCAACCCAGTAGCCTTGACTCTTGAAGACAATTGTATAACAATGTAGATCACAAAGGGTGACAGTGTGATTGTGAAAACCTTGTGGATCGCACTCCCTTTATCCAGTGTATGGATGGATGAATAGATAAATGGGGACAAAAACTAAATGAAAATAGGGTGGGATGGTGGGGATGATTTGGGTGTTCTTCTTTACTTTTATTTTTTATTCTTATTCTGACTCTTTCTGGTGTAAGGAAAATGTTCAAAAACCGATTGGGGTGATGAATGCACAACTATATGATTGTACTGTGAACGGCTGATTGTACGCCATGGATGATTGCACGGAATGTGAATATATCTCAATAAAATTGAATTAAAAAAAAAAGACCTTTCCTGATTGAGGTGGGACACACCTTAACTGAAGTAACCTCATCAAAGGTTCTAATTACAATGGGTTCACACAAATAGAAATGGATTAAGTTAAAGAACATGTTTTTCTGGGGAACACACATCTTCAAACCACCACAACCTTTTTAGAAACTTGAATCTGAATGGTTTCCATTTGTGAAAATATAAGCACAAGCAGAACATTTATATAAAGCAGAGGGGGAAATTCTTGTCTATGCTCATTTAGTTCTCTCCTTTGAACACTGGAAATGGAATCACCATTGCTCCCGATCTCCTTTTGACACTTAGGGACAAAACAACCTGTGCACAGAAACACAGTTGTCTAAACTGGGTGAAGATATTCCCAAAGATGAGAGAAGATGTCACACTCAAGTGTGCCCACTCCAGCCCCCATTCAGTCCTTCCATCAGGTAGTATAAGGAGTTCTTCAAGATGACACAGAAGGGACTTACTTGTGGCAGGAAGCAAAGGAATCCCTTTTGAGCAAACTTTGAAAAAAAATTACTCCCAACTATAAGCCATACACTTACTAGGTGCTGGGTCAAAATACTAAAATTGGAATGGTACTTACTATTAAGATATAACATACTAATGAGAGAGCAAGCAAGTAAAATTTAATTATATTATAATGTCATGTAACAAACTATGGGAGCAAAGATTAGGGAATGCATCCATGTCAAATAACCCATCTGTGCCTCCAGAATCAAGAAAATTAGACAAGGAAGATCGACATATCAATCAGACTTAATATTTCTTATTTTTTCCCACAAGTTTTGAAGGGTTAAAACTTCAAAAATGTAATTGAATAGATAAATTCTCCCTAATGGAAGCCAGATAACTCCACAAAAAGAGGGATTACATGGTGGCATTCATGAGGATTTTCTGCATAGTAAGACTTCGTAAGACTAAGACTAACATCAAGGTTAAGAATCAAACAGATTACATAGACATTCTGCCGATGCCTACTTTTATCATGTATTTCTGGGGCAGGAAGTATGTTAAGCAAAAATACTTGGACATTTTATTTTTATGGATGCCCAGATCTAATGGAATGACAAGCCACCGGGGGTTTGTGGCACCCTCAGCTTTACTAAATAGACACAATCAGACCTTAATGTGGATGTTTGGAATCAACCTTATGAGAACCAACTTGGCACATTACAACACTTTTTTTTCAAGACTGTGCATTAAGTTCATTAGCTTTTCTCATTTGAATTACAAATATCATTTCTCTGATCACGATGAAGACAAGGCTCTCATTTACAAGCTCAGATTTTCGCCATGTTAATGTTTTACAGGGAACAATAAAGTTAATGCAGGCAAATAAAATCACATCACCCTCTTGATAGACTATTAAAAATAGGGTTCAATATTTCAATAACTATGATGGAAGTGACACAGGAAATTCCATAAAAAATATGACAAAATTGTCAAGTGAGAAGATCCAAGGACTAATAGAACATACTAAAAAATGTTTATTTGTATTCACCCTTGAACAATGCTAAAGTACTCCACAAGAGAAAAAGTGTTCTTAAGTTGCATCTAAAACTACCATATTTTCTTGAAACATTAAACAAAACATTAAATTTTTGAAGGGTATAGAGAAATATTTATATATTTATTAAATGAAATATATGGCAAAATAATATAGACATGGGTACAACAGTCAGTCCATTAGTCCATCCTCTACTTTGGAATTCATGGAAAGAAGTGTTGCCAATTAGGCTGCGAGGGAAACAACAGAAATAGCGTATTTGAAGGTGAGGCCAGACTGCTCTTCTAGGGAGTTTAAATGGTATCATTTGTACAGAATTTTTTTTAGTATAATTTCCATCCAAATCTTCTGTAATTCTTTGGTAAACATGCATGGCATTCATAAGATTGTCTTTTTACAATTAATTGCTACTTTATCCAGAGTAGTAGATAATGAAGTATTAATATAATTTCCTATTCTGTGCTAGTAATGCCAATTTCAAAGGTAATATGGTTAAATATAATGTTTAAATAAACACAATACAATTTTAGCAATGGAATGTAATCCAATCAATTCATTTTAAAGATGAGAAAATTAAGGTCTAAGGAGACCAAAGAACTTGCCCAAGTTCACACTATTTGCAGCAGAGCTGGGACACAGGTTTTTCTAACTGAACACCCAATGAACTTATCACCAGACCACCTATTCAGCACTTAATATGTGCCAGATGCTGAACTATGCTAGAGAAAGAAAGAGTATACAGGTCAAAAACAATAAAGAGTCCAAATTTGTACCTTATTCTATGAAACATTAAAATATATAAGGCAAATACGATTTAAAAAAAAATACATAAGGCATCCTCTACAACCTGTCTGGAATGCTTAAAAATATCAGTGTCATGAAAGACCAAACATGCTGGGAAATTGTTTAAAATTTAAAAAGGGACTAATGGGATGTAGCAACTACATAAAATGTATGAGTCTGAATTGGATTTTGCATCAATAGATATAATGGATCTAATTTTGGACAGTTGGGAAAATTTTAATATTTACTTTTATAAAACAATAGCATGTTTCCAGTATTAAATTTCCTAAGCATGAAACTTTTATTTTGACTGTGTAGAATGATGCTCTTGTTTTTAGGAGATACATGCTGAAGTACTTATGGGTGACGTGTCACCATTTGCAAGTAACTCTCAAATGGTATGTGTATATAGAGAGATAAAGAGATTGGCAAAATATTAACAAGTGTTGCATCCAGGTGAAGAATAATGTTTCTATAGGTACTATCCTTTCAACTTTTCAGCAGGTTGAAAATTTTCAAAATAGAAAATTGGGGATAAAAGAAATAATCGATACAGTGAAAAGTCCGGATTGAGGTACCTTCGGAGGTAGAGACCTGGAGGGGGCATGAAGGGACATTGGGGAGCAGAGGGTGGTCTTTTTTTTTTGATCCAAGTGCTGATTACATGTGTGATCAGTGGAAAAATTCATCAAGCTGGATAGTTATGATTTTTTTTTTTTTTTTTTACTTTTCAGTGTGTATAATATACTTCAATCAAAATTTTAAAAAATATCATAATCAGGTAATGTAAAAAACTCATGAATGTGTCAACACATCATCTTTTTTTTTTTTAATTTCTCCCAGCATGGTCCAAGTCTTTAAATGTACAGATTATGGATATGGGATGTCCTCAAGGGCCAAGGTAATAATAGAAAGATGATTTTGTTTTGTTTTGTTTTTCCATTTTATAGCTCTGGTTTAATTCTTATATATATGTCAAAATTTTTAATTAAAATTTTTATTTTGAGATAATTATAGAGTCATATGCAATTATAAGAAAAAATACAGAGAAGTGCCTTACAATATCTCACAAAACCATATTACAATATCACAAACAGGATACTGATATCTATATATGATTTTATCTGTATATGTTTCTGTATTAGAGTAGATCCACTTTATTGGACTTTTTCTATGCAGAGGGGAGTTAGTGAACTATCCAGCTGATTCAATATATATTACAACTCAATATACTGAATCAGCTGTGTACATATGAATATATCTATATTTATCTCTGCTTATGTCTATCTATCCATTCATCCTTCAAGAGAAACTATTTTGGCTATGCCAGATATAAGTTCAAAACATAGATGAAAATTAAAAATAGAAATAAGATATTTAAACTATCATAACCCACAGGCATTCAACATATGTTTAAGCTCTTACGGTTCTTAGACCATGTCTCAATATTAGGTGTAAACTGGTAAACAAAAAAGACAGAGCTGTCAGTAAACTTGAGAAAACAGGGATTAGACAAATGAGCACACAGATAAGGTTTCAAATTGTGATAAATACTATAATGAAAAATGACAAGGTGCTATGAAAGAGAATACTAGGAAGACCCTAAAAAGATGCCTGCCAGCATTTATAAGTGACCTCTTTGATTAAGGATTTTAAAAATATGTACAGCATTATGAAATGAATGACCTAGAATACAATGCATCTCAGTAAGCAAACAATTTAATGACTAGGAGAAGTACTGTCAAACTCATCTAGACTTCTGCCTTCCAGATATTAAATCTCTACAGATTAACTCTCATTCATAAAGTATTTGTGGATGGTTTACATTTAATGCAAAATAACATCCGTAAGATCTATGTATGGATTCTTTATTCTGGCAAAGTGCTTAGATGCTAAGAAGAATATTTTAATTTTATACATTTTAAAAACTAGTGAGTATCATGGACATTAGGTAACATAAAAAGTTGTGTAGAATTCAAAAGAAGCAAAACATTCCAAATTTTACTCTGCAGTATTAAATTGCAGGATTTTGAATGTGGTTCTCACCTCTAATGCTGACCCCTCTGCCACCCCACCCCAGGAAAAAGGAAATAAGACACTGTTCATAAAGGAAAAGTCATTTCATTCATATAGGAGGGAGCTTTATTTAAGATGTCCTACCTCATATCGCTTTTGATCAGGGAGAGAATGACACAGAGGCAGGTGTGTACTGTTTCCATTAGCAGCATTTCAAGAATTCATTAAGACACTAAACTTGGCATCTATAAACCCATACTTCTTGGATCTTGTCCTGCAGAAACACTATTGTTTATCTGCTTCAATGTTATTTTAATTAAATTCAGAAGACAATGCTAGCTTTTTTTCCCTAGCACAATACTTTTATACTCATTCTTTGTAGGGAGTGCATCTAAATGTGGAAGGTCAATATTCATTTACCTAAACGTCATTTTACCGTCCATCTTTTAATCGCAATTACATATTTAAAGCATCCAACAAATCCAAAAGGGATGCTGCGAAAATGAAATATAGTACAAATCTATATCATGCTGTTATTACTGGTATGGACATAATATTTTTTTTTTGACTGGTAAGGACATAATATTTCTTTTAAGCTGTTTTAATTTTTTTTTTTTTTTCTTTTTAGCCATCATGTTTCACAGGGCATGCTTTCGTGTCATAGGTACTGTTTTTCTAATAACGGTAAGCTATAACTTGAGAAGGTTTGCAAATGTCTCCAGTTAAAACTTGGTGACTTTTACTCTCAAGTTTTACAGACTGGATTTGGGAAGAGATGGATTATACTTATGGCTTCTTTAGAAAGAAATTTTTTAAGACACATTATTGGTGGAATTGAATATGCAAGCAGTTTCTAGTCCAGACCATGACTTTGAACATAATTTGAAGTTACTAATTGGACAATTACATGTAATATTCTTGTCCAGAGATGAAACTACATGTTTCATTGGAGAAACATGACAGCCAAGAATGCAGCAAGAAAGAATAGGAAGGAGACAGAACAGAAGGAGGGAAATTGAATGATAGCTTCTTGCCATAAGAAAGACAGAAGAAAATATATTTCCAGAAAATACATGGCAGTAAATAAAAGCTTACTTATTGATTTTCAGATTCAATTTTGTATTTCTAAATCTGATTTCTTAAAAGAAGGAGCCAACAAGAGAATGCCTTTGGGCAATATTTCATAAAATAAAAACAAATTGCTAAAAAATCTCTATCTAAATAAACAAAGTTCAACTACTTTACTTTCATCGTGTTGTGCAAAAGTATATGAAAGCAGTATAATACTCTAAAATGGAAAATAATTTTAAATGTTTTCATTTTAGTTATAATATCAACTTGAAGGGGGTGCACACATTTAGCCTTAATGAACAGTGGAAACATTGCTTGAAGAATGGCCACTAGGAAGAAGAAATACGGTAATAAATTAATAATGGTGGCATCCATAGTCAAATGAAGTCTGTATTTGATAGTCCCATACCGTACCATATGCAAATGGAGCATCATAAAAATGGTGCTGAGGTTGCAGTTTATGCAAGATGGAACTTTGTATTGCAGATGCAAAAATCCAATTCCAAATACATAATTATTATTACAGTCATGATGTGTTTTTCCCAACACCTAAACAAACAACTAAAAGCCCTTGGGACTTAGATGCCCTAGGCAGTCACGCTCCATTGGTTCTATCTTTCTGAGAAGTGCAGGCCAGAAAGCTTACAGGGAGGAGGGTGGTAATTAGCAGCTTCTTCCAATTCACTGGAGTACTCCTTCTTTACCTATCTTTGTAACCAGTTAATCATTCAGTCATAAAAGATGCTTTAATAACACTTTACATATTTTAATTTCATAGGAAATTGGGGAAAGTTATCTTAGTTATAAATTATTCTTCATGAGACCAAACGCATAACACAAGCAATTCCAAATCAACATACAATTTCACATTCAAGTTTTACTTTTTGTTTTAAAATTACTGTATAAGTATTTCTCTTGGTCAATATAAACTGTAAGTCCTGTGTAATTACATGCCAAGAATGCAGTAATTACATGCTCAGTATTTAACTTTAGGTATCAATCCTCAAACTGTAGGTCAAATAGAATTTTCTGTACTGTACCACATACTGGCAGCTGTCATATCTAACTTCATGGTAAGCCCCAGATATACTCCATACACTCTCATCATAATTACTGAACTATGTTGCACATGTGAGTTTATAAAATGAAACAATTCAGGAAAAAACATATTTTACTTCTCTTTTTTATTTTTCATTTTATCAACACCTTCAACTTTTTGGGTATATGAATAAATGTGTGTATTTCACTAATTAAGGAAATGACTAATACACAAAATTCATTAATCCAATAAAAATTATCTTAAGATCAAGAAAAGAACTGCATAAATACATTTATTCTACAAAAATATTTTCATTGTGTATAAGAAAGAATGTATTTTCCTAGATAAACTTTATACAACTATGTCAATTTTTGTCAAACAAGTGTTAAAATCTTAGAACTTTTACTTTGTACTTAAAATGATATCATATATAAAGGGACTTTCTTATTCACTGGAAAAGGACATCTTACTTATTTAGGAAATAAATTTTAAATAAAAGACATTGAAAACGGAGCCTGTATAGTTGGCCTCCACAATTACTATTAGAATAATTATCATCAAAGAAAGAATACTTCATGTTCCATGTTTATGTTGAACCACCACACACACATACACACACAGAAGCAAATGTTTTCTCTTAAATCTCTCTCGTTTTTTTTTTTCTTACAGCTAACTCCCAGATTAATGAAGGTCATATAGGGGGACAATCATCTCCCGTATTTCACAAGTGCCTCTGGTGACTAAAGAAGGAAACATATTGGCTTTAAGTTCTACCAACCAGTCACTCACCATAGTGAAAATCCGTTGTAGAACTATACAAGGATTGCCACTAAGAGTGCATTAGAAAGACTAAGGAACCTGCTAAAACAGCCCTAGTGCAATAACTTGGAAATTCATTACTAAAATGCAGTAATCATCTTGCAAAAGTACCAGCAGATTGCACACATTACCTCCTGCAGATTGAAGTGGGAATAACTAAAAGAAAAAGGGTAATGATGGTCAGGGGAAATTGAATTTTCATGGCACTTATCTTCTGTGTCATTCTATTTGCATGAGAACAATGTTAGCTACAGATATTACAGGACCCTAATGAGAAGAGGAGCCTCTCCCAATGGGCAGGAGCCAGGATGGGAGTTGATAAAACCAATCTATCACTGAGATTTTAAAAGGTGCAATAGTCCCTGCCTTGCTCAGAGCCCGTGTGGGTGGGCCTTCTATCTACCAGAGAGAAGAAATTAAGAATGATGACTTGAAAGAGTTCAAAGCACACGCGCCTCTCTGTCTGCTGGCCCTTAATGATAACGTACTACTGCTTTCCTTGAGGAGCTTCATGTCTTATTCAGTGTAAATGGTGAAAATGTGGCACTTTAGAACCTATGATGTGTTTTTCTATTGATGCTGTCAGTGTGACCACCCGCTAAAGGAAAAGTTGTTTGTCAGTTCCCATTCTCTTCAGTGATTCATCAAACAGTGGCAGTTCATGCATGCAGTATCAGAATTGGAATAAATAACTTAACAGCTCCACGCTGAACCTCATATATTTTATTATGCTGCCACCAATCCTGGGGCAATTCAAACGTCAGAAGATAAACTCTTCTCCGGGAGTCTCTTAGCACATACTTTAGTTATAAGCTAATATCTGCTACAAGTATTTATTATGGGAGATATTAAAAAAAAAAAAAAAAAATTTGAGTTCCAAGAGCTAGAGATGCATTTTATCCCTTGACCCTTTTATTTATGTCATGAGCAAACTAGTAATGATGTTCATTATTAATGAATTCAATTTATAAACCACTTTCCTCTGAAGAAATCAACTGTCTCCTGCAGTATCCCCAATTACATATATTAATTTACCTCATACGGTGAGTCGTCTGTTTTTCACACGCCTGAACTACGTTAGTGCCTGAGTGCCTAGCTCTCTAAATCATAATTATTTAAGGGCAAACAATAGTCTTCAAACATCAATAACAAAGGCCATTCCCATGAAAGCTCTATTGACCAACATAATCATGAAAAAAGTTCCACTAGCTACTTCTGGTTATCAATGAGGTCTATCCAATGTTGGAATAAGGAGTTAACTGGGTCTGGCATGTGGCCCACTCACACTTGACACACTGCCAACTTAAATACCCTTCGAAGTTTTCACTGTGAAACTTTTTCACCCCTGGGGTCAGCCTGGGGGTGTGGGGGTGGGGGTGGGGTGGTACGGAGTAGACCGCCAGTGACGGTAGTTATTGAGGGACCAGGCAACTTGAATGAGATTAATTTCATATGAGATATTTGAGTTGTAATTCACATTTGCTTTCCCTTTTTATATATCAAGCATCTTAATTTTGAAGCTCTATATTAAAATCAGGGGCAACCAGGGCCATATTTCAGGATCTCTTGTGTATACCTGTAGACTCTCTCCCAACCTCCCATGAGGAGTTTAGTAAATGTGCATTTGCTGCAATTTAATATCTAAATAGCAATGTTTGTTCTCCCAGAATAAAATATAAAAAATCCCTAATACAGAACTTCATCCTAAAAGCTCATTTTGAATTGGTTCTAGAACACAGAATGCATTGCCTAATACAAAGTAGCTCCCTTCAACCCATAATGTAGGGAAACAACAATGCTCTTATTACCCATTCTTACTAACAATGAACACCAATGCTTCCATGGGAAAATCACGTCACTATCGGCATGCCAAAGACCAGAGAATTCATGGCTTCTTCACATGTTAGTAATTACGAACACATCACCACTTCATGGACTCCAACAGCCTGCAGGGTTACCTGATCCTTTTTAATGGGAGTAGAGCAGGTGTGTCAAGAACAGCTTGGTTCCCACACAGAAAGCAAGAGAATTCTCTTCCAAGTACAAACTTGTTATAAGTTCCTTTCAACCTAGGGATTGGAGAATCATTAAGTTGCATATAGAAATAAATTAAAACTCTTAGCACAGGAAACTAAGGTTAAATGTAATTTGCAATGAGAACATTCAATTAAATTATAGACATTTGAAGTTTGGAATTATATATTATCCTAAATATAATTGAGAATACTAATTGTTGAGTCTGTTATCTCAGTAAAAACTACAGTAAGTTGTAATAAAGGATTGAATCATTTGCTTAGTAAGTTAAAGGAGAATGAAAAGAAAGCTGTTAGCCACTTGTCACGTCTATGGATGATAAGTGGCATAGTAATGTGGTTCTCAATATTTTAGTGTGCATCAGGATCATCTGGAGGGCTTATTAAAACACTATTGCTGGGCCTCACCCCAGAGTTTCTTATTAAGTAGGTCTGGAATGGGACCCAAGAATTTGCATTTCTAACAAGTTTCCCAGTGATGCTGATCGTGCTGATCTAGAACCACTGGTATAGAAGAAACTATACAGAAATTAGAGGCAGAAACTATGTATTCAAATCCTCAACATTCCACTCACTAGCTTAATACATCTGAGTTCGTATGCATCTATGAAAAGGAATACCAACCCTTAGCACAAATATGTGAAGACTAAAAGAGAAACTATAAAGTAAAATGCTTGGAAAATTACAGGATCTTAATACTGTTAAGAATTCATTTCAAAACACTATTGAAATCTTTGGGAAAAATTTGTTATAATTTCTCACAGCAACAGAGAGGGAAGCATTTTTTCCACTGAATTTCAAATGGCCATATGTAGAACATCTGGTTTAAGTAAAAATGGCTTTCCAGTCATAGGTACATTAACAACTCTGGCAAACAGTGAATACAAAACAAGCTGACATTTGGAATTCAATTAAATTGGCATTGACATTCACTTAATTGTGGAAAATATTCAATATGATTTATAGGTATAAATACACAATCTTGCATTATCTATCATGATCTCAAGTAAAATCAAATCTGACCACATTTCCAACACCTTTTTTTAGCCTGTATCAACTCTTTCCTGACTCCTTCCCAAGTACCTACCACTTTCCCAACCAACATAGGGCACACAATTAGTGATAATTCTAGAGCTGAAAACCTGGAGGGAATACTTGGAGATCTTCATTCTATATTGTTTATTTTCTGTTTTCAAGGTCAAAATTCCTACTACTGATGTCCTGAAGTAAAAAATAATGATTGGGACTAAAATTTTGTTTAAAATCCTGTTGGGGGGTGGGGCGGTTTCACTTGCTACTGTAACTACTGAAGTGTTTTAGCAAACTGGAATAGTGCATGGCACTTCTTAGAGTTCTGCCCTGATCTTAAAGGCATTAGAAAGCACTGAACAGTGTTGGTAGGAGTGTGACATGTTGAGATTGACTCTTTGAAATAACTCTGGCTAAAATGTGGAGAATACAATGAACAGAGTTCAGGTGGATGCAGGTGGGTCATTTAGGAAGCTACTACATAATCCAGGTGAGAAATGATAACGGCCAGATGAGGGTGATATAGGTAGAGAAGGAATGAAGAGTATCACTTGGAGAGATATCTAGAAAGTAATGTTGACAGGTCGTGGTGATTCCTTGAATACAAAAGGAGAAGAACGGTGCTGCGTGCCAGGCAAGTTAGGAGTTCAGTGTGGGACACGTTCAGTTGAAGAAACTTTGAAACAAGGAAAAGGAGGTTCAAGTAAGCAATCAGTTATATGGGTAGCTCAGAATGGATATGGACTGGAGATAGAAATGTGAAAGCCATGTAAAGTGCTGAATGTAGATGACAGCTCTGAAATTTTAAATCCAGTTAGACTGGAATGAGCTATAAAAAGACAAAGAAAGAGAGGTGAGAGAGGTAGTGCCTTAGTTTGCCAGGGCTGCTGTGACAAATGCCACACAATGGGCTGGCTTAACAACAGGGATTTTTTGGCTCATGGTTTCTCCCTAAAGTCAATATAATTCTGGTGCTATTTTCCCAAATTCTTGCAGGTTCCTTGGCTTGCATGTCTGATTCCCCTCACATGGCAATCTCTCCTGTCTGCTCTTCTAGTTTCCACTGACTTCCCACTTCTTCCTGTGACTTTCTCTTTATAAGGCCTCCAGTAACATGGATTAAGTGCCATCCTGACTCCACTGGGCCATGCCTAAAAAGGATTTTAGAAGACCCTATTCACAATGAGTCCACCCAGTTGACAACACATCTTCGCAGGGTCCTATTTATAAATACCCACAGGAACAGGGATTACAGTTAAGAATATGTATTTGATAGGGGACATAATTCAGTCTACCACAGGAAGAAAAGAAAGCAAGGCAAGTTGCACGTTACAGAAGGCAAAGACAGCAAGTGTTTCAAGCAAGGAATAGTTAAGAGTGTCAAAGGTTTCTGAGAGGTAAAATAACATGAAGATTAAAAAATGTGCAGAGTTTAACAACATGGAGTTCACTGGTGACTCAAAATAACCGTTTTAGTAGAGTAATTAGACCTTAATTCAGATGAGAGTAGGTTGAGACAGATGAAATACAGGGGGAAAAAATACTCAACTCAATTCATTGAGTATTTGGCTGTAAATGGAGGAAAGAAATTGGAAGGCAAGTCAGGGTTCTGGATTTTTTATTTTTATGTTTATAACAGGAGAATCTTTGTCGAATGGGGTAAGGAAACCCAGAGAGTAAAATTAGAACATGACAGCAACAAGGAGTGAGAAAGAAGATACGGGGCCTAAAGGAAGAGGATTCACTTATGTTTCACCTCAAACACGGATGAGTAATGAGCTTAAGCAACAAGAGGATGCAATGAGGAAACTAAAGCCAATTCCTGACCTGAAAACACAGAGCACATGAAAACAAACAGTCACAACTCAAAAGACTGTAGACAAATCTGGTAATTGAGAGTTAGGTAAAGCAAGGAGAAAAACTGGAGCACTCAAAGATGAGTTCAAGCTACAATTCCAAGAGACATAATATAAAGGTTTCTTTCCGGTCAGTGAATACGGAGCTTAGTCAGGCACAGGGAAATACAGAGTATCGATCCTGAGGTAACCATTTCAATAATAATTTAAGAAATTGAAGCCTATTCAGTAGACAGCAAGTGATGGGTGGCAAAAATATTAGTATGAACATATTGAAGCATCTTTCAATAAATAGGCAATCATAACTCAGATAGCTCTGAAAATTAAATAAAAGTGGCTTCCTCTAGAATGCTGGAGGCAAAACCAGAGCTGCTGAAATATATTCTCTCTTACATCTGCACCTGATTCTGATTATTTAGGCACATATTTGTGCCATTTTAAATTGAATAACACGATGGATCATTATTACTAGCAGTGACAAAGGCAAGCACCATGACTTTCTTGAAAAAGGACCTCACAACTAACTGGTTCATTCATCCCATTTCTGATCCGCTCTTGATTAAATGTGAAGAAACACTTCTTCAGGCATTTGGGAGTATATCAGATGAATGTATTTTACATAAACAAAGACTTGAAGATAAATCAAATTTTTGTAAGCTAAATTGAATCTGTGGCTAGCTCTAAACTGGGTTTTATGCTATTTTCAATTGAATAGAAATGATTTTAACCTAAAAGTGTTTCTAAATATCCAAGAAAATTTTGAAAGTTAACACCATTCAACTCAATTCCAGCCTAATATAAACTCCCTAACTAACCTTGGCCTTTTATTCCTGTGACTCTTTTTTACTACCAGAACCCCATTTCTACTTTTTTTAATAAACAGTCATTTTGTTCCCATAACTTGAAATAAATGAAGATTTTGAAGAAAACCAAAGATATGACAAAAGGCCTATTTTCCTATTTTCTATGACTGGTATGCTTTGTGATTGTGCAACCGGATTCAAAGTGAAGAAAATTCAAGGAGGACAAAACCAGTAATTGGGTATCTATGGCTCATGGGATGGCAAATATTTGGGAATAATTATGCGATGAATTTGGAGGGTGGAGGCTGGCAAAATACTGTTAAGCAAATAAAATCACATGGAAGTTAGATAAGAGGAAAGAAATAGAAAATAGAGAAATGGAACATTCATTTTGCATTTTAAAGAATTCCATCAAGAAAATTAAAAGTTAATGCACAGAATGGGAGAAAATATTAGCCAATCATACAGCTGATTAGGAACTTGTATATAAAACCTATAAAGAATTCATACAACAACAATAAAAAGACAAAGAACACAATTTTAAAATGGGCAAAGGATTTTACTAGACATTTCTCCAAAGAAGATAAACAAATGGTCAGTAAGCAACTGAAAAATGTTCATCATTAGTCATTAGAGATTGTGAATCAAAACCATGAGATACCACTGCTCATCCACTAGGACAGCTATAATTAAAAAAAAAAAAAAAAATAGATAACAACAAGTGTTGATAAGGATGTGGAGAAATTGGAACTTTCATATATTGTGAGTGGAAATGTAAAATTGTGCAGTCACCTTGGAAAATAGTCTGGCAGTTCTTAGAAAAGTTAAACAGAAAGGTACAATATAATCCACCAACTCTAGTCCTAGGTGTATGACACCCAACAGAAATGGAAACATATGTCTATACAAAAACCTGCTCATGAAAATTCACAGCAGCATTATTCATAACAACCCAAAGTGGAACCAACTCAAATGTCTATCAACTGAAGAATGGATAAACAAAATGTGATATATCCATGCAATGTAAAATCATTTGACTTAAAAAGAATGAAGTACTGATACATGCTACAACAGGGAAGAACCTTAAAAACATTACATGAACTGAAAGAAGCCTGTCACAAATAATGTATGGTTCCATGATTTCATTTATACGAAATGTCCAGAATATGAAAATCCATAGAGACAGAAAGTAAGTTAATGGCTGTCAGGAGCTGAAGGGAGGGGAGAACAGAGAGTCACTGATTATTTTTAGGGCATTTCTTTCTGGGATCAGGCAAATATTCTAAAATTATATAGTCATAAATGGTAGCATGGCACTTTGAATATACTGAAAACCACTGAATTGTACCCTTGGAAAATATAAATTTTATGATAATCAAGTATGCATTTAATAAAGATTTTATAAAAATAATAAATCCATTGTATAGGGAATAATAGTAATACCAGTTTCTACATGTTTGGGAAACTGGAGGTGTCACATCAAAGTGACAGTGCTTTCCAATACTGTGGTAAATTGAATTATGTACCCCAATTAGGACATGCTTTTAATCTTAATCCACATTCCTGGGGATATGAACTCATTGGTAAATAGGATCTCTTGAAAATTGTTATCTTAGGTAAGGTGTGGTCCAGTTGAATGAGGGTGGGTTTTAATCTGGATTGCTTGAGGCCTTATTTAGAGAACCAGGAAGTTTCAGAACTGAGAAAGGAATGGACATTGCCTACCAGGTGACAGAAGACAGAAATATAAGCCAAGGAACCCCAAGAATTGCCAGCAGCCAAACCAGAATGCTACTAACCAAGAAAGAAAACATGGTCTTGCCAACGCCTTGATTTGAACTTCTGGCCTATAAAACCACGAGCCAATAAATGCTTGTTGTTTAAGCCAAAGCAGTTTGTGGTATTTGTGATAGCAGATGTGGCAATCTAAGACAAATATTTAATGTGCAGATAATCACTTGAGTGTCTTATTTAAACAAAGATTCTGATGCAGTAGTTCTGGGGTGTGGTCTGAGATTCCACATCTCTAAGAAGCTCACAGGTGATACAGATGTTGCTGGTCCATGGGACACATTATGAGTAGCAAGGTTCTAGAGTGGCACTGTTTAATATGGTAGCCACTCAGTGCTTGAAATGTAGTTAGTTCAAATTAGTATGTTTAAAATATTAGGAAGTGTAAAGTATGCACTGGATTTGAAGACTTAGTATGAAAAAAGAGATTAAAATATCTCATTAATAAGATTTTGCATTGACTACATATTAATATAAAATTTTGGATACTGGGCTAAATATAATATTAAAATTATTTTCACCCATTTCTTTCTACTTTTTAACAGAAAGGTAACAGAATTTTCCTAGAATGTTTTAAATTACTTATGTGACTTATATTATATTTCTATTATAGAGAGTAACTCTAGAATATTTTCTAAGTTATCACCAGCAAACTTTATTGTTGTACTATAAACAACAAGACATTATCAGTATGGAGACAGTTCTGAATTATTACCAGCCATAGGCAAGTAGTCTATAGTAGTTGTACAAATGTACTCTGCTGAATGAATACAGTGGATGGATAACAGAAATATACCCAAAATGTTGCTGTACAGTAATCCTAAGAGGTACTATCACAAGCAGAAGAGCAGAAGGAAATTGTTTAAAATGCTGGCTTTTAAATAATGTGGTATAGCTGAGCATTGTGTTGAAGTTACAATAGCAGACAGTGCATACTACAGCACAGCAATGTCACTGGAATGAAAAAAAAAGAAAAAAAAAGAAAGAACAAAACTGTAAGAAAAAAAAGAAAGAACAAAACTACAAATGGGAGAGATTTCATGAAAAGCAAGAGTCGAGTGACATTGAAAGATAAGTTTTACATATATGCACTATTGAAAGGGTACAATTAGTGCTGCTTAATTTCTTCAAACACATCTAAATATGTCATTTGCAAATACAAACTTTAAGGCAAGTCATGCAAGAAAGTATCATTGTTTTCTGCTAAGATGGACAAGGAAAATAAACCAAATGAGTCTCTTTCTCTGTTCTAAAGATCTATTGGATGCGTCTATCAGTAAACACATATAATATAAATGTACTTAACCAATATCACAAATTACATAAAAACAACCTGACCTGAATGACAAATCAAAGTTGTATTATGTCAAAATATTTTATGCTGAAAGACAGTTGTCTGGCTGAAATAATGCTGGAGATCAGAAAAGTTTCACAAAGCTGTCATTCTAGCAAAGTGAATAAAGTAAAGCATTTAGGTTGTGAATGATCACATTCTTAAGGTCATAATGGGCTAGAAAATATTTTAAAAGCGGGAACCAGGAAAAGCTAATAAAAATTTTATTCATCTCTCATTGCTTTCTTTTTCTTTCAGTTTCTCTAAGATCTAACATAATTTTGAAAAGCACTCAATGTACTAAGTGATAGTAAATATAAACACACAAATATAAAGTATTGTTACTGATAAAACCAGAACCAAAGTTAACTCTCAATGCAAAACTAAAAATAATAATTTACAAATTCATGTGTACTTCAATCCACTGACTACAGAAGTATAAGGTATGTTCATTAATCAATTTTCCTATAAAAATAAATGACCCCTCAAATTGCAGGCATATTATACCATAATAGAAGCTCTCATGTGATACGCTTGTAAAAGGTATTCTAATGAACAGGGCAGACATTAAGCAACTAATAGGAGTAATATATGAAAACTTGCTACTATGGGAATGGATAATGAGGAGAAGATGTATGCCGCTTTGGACAGTATAACATGGAATTTAATTTAGACTGGGGTATGCAGGGGGTGTGCAAAATCAATGCAAGCTTCCCTGGTGTGGCTTTGAGTTGACTTCTAAAAGATGACTAGGAGATGACCAGAGGTGGTTGGAACTGAGAAGCATTACAGGCAAGGCATATAGCATAGTAGGCTTAGGGGGAAGACTCGTGATGAATTTAAAGAGCTCAAAATATGACGCTAGACCACAGAAAGCAAAGGGGAAGATAAAGAATAATAAGGGGGAAACAGGTAGGAAACTGCAATGTTAGACTTATTAAGCAATGGGAAGCCACTGAATGTATTTAAGCTAGAAAATGATTTGGCAATATTTGGATTTTGATCGATCGTGGAGAATGAGGTAAACGGGGACACAAGTTAGGAGGAAACTGTAGTGGTCGAGGTAAAGTATAATAGCATTTTGATGGAAAATGAGGGAAGTGGAATGAAAAGAGAAATTTTTGAAAGGTAAAATCAGTAGTCCTTGATTCTAGATTGGAAATGGGAGTTGAGAGAGAGGAAAGAGTCAAGGCGGCACAACTAAATGAACTGCCGTTCCCTGAGCTAACGTTCAGGTGCCCTTTGCAATGTTGGAAGACAATTCATGAGTAAGATTTTAGACAGTCACAGCTCGAAGTGCCTCTGAGACATTTAAGAATAACTGTGAAATACACAATTGGAAATATGGATTTGTAACTTAGAAGAAAAGTCTTCCTCAGAGGCATAAATTTCTTATAACTGCCTTAGAGGGTTATAATTAAAGTCATGTGTATGGATAATATTGTTTAGGAATTCTGTGTGGGTTATGAAGAGGCCTTAGAACAAAGCACTAAGAAACTCAAATTTTTAATAAGGAAGACAAGGGAAATACCTTATGGTATTTGCAAGGAAGAAGAAGTCAAGACCAAAGACGTAAGAAAAATTAAGACTGTAGGTCAAGGAACCCACAGGTAAAGATAATTCTAAAACAGGGAAATAAGGGAATTGAATGGTTGAGATGTCTAGAACCATGAAGCAAATAAATTTATCATTAAACTTAAAGAATCTAGGTCACTGGTGGTTTCAGAGAAATGCTGAGCATAACTACCAGATTGGAAAGATTTGAGTAGAGAAGGCCTAGTAAGGCATCGACATAAACAATCCCCTCACTCAGTCTGGCCATGAACATGCAGAAGGGAAAAAAATAGGGTGATAGAGGAAGGAAATGTATGGGTCAATGTATTTTGTTGTTTAATTACTGTAAAGTCTTCAACAAGTATAAATCTAAACAAAAACGATCTAGCTGGGTGGGAGAGGTTGATTAAACAAGAGGGAGATCTGAGATTTAAGATTCTGAAGAAGGTGGGAAGGGAATGGATGCCAGGAACAGGAGGACAGGCTGGTGTTACAAAGAGAGATGCCTCTCTTCTATGGTGAGCAGAGGCAATGAGGTTAGAATGTGGAACTCTCTCACTCTTCATGGTGAAAAACCTCAATGTCATTCTTCATTTCTCCCATTTCCATGGTCACAAGCAAAAGGGAGCAGATCTCTCATGCTACCTCCCATCCGCCCTTCCTTTCCTCCTCCACTACCAAGACCCTGGCTCTTTCAAGTGTCTGACGTGGACCACTGCAAAAGCTAAGAAACTGGGCCAGTTCTCTCATCCCTTCTTTCAACACATCCGTCACACTGGCCTTCAATTGAGCTGTCTAAAACAGAGTATCTGACTGAGTCATTCCTTTGCAAACAAAATCCAGTATAGTTTTCAAACTTGGTTCAGCAGAACTCTTAAGTTTTTGCAGAGTTTTGTCAGGGTTCTCTACAAACAAATTTCCAGCATGTTTTAAAATGTGTTTCCCTATTAATTCTATATTAGGTAATCTTGGAATAAAACTTTTCTTACACTCTAGGTGAACATATTTGAAAATAAGTGTCTTCCATTTACAAGGTTGCTGTTCTTTTGGAAGTTTTTTTAATTTATTTAGCCCACTTATGTAAAATTGCACATCATTTTGGAATATTTTCTTTATGGTAAATAGACAAACAATTGCATGTGAATTTGAGAAATCAAAGCATTTGTTAGCAATTATTAGTAATTTCATTTTGAACAAAAAATTTCCTTACTTCAGTTTAATTCAAGATTAACTTGAGGTTGAAAGGTGAGGTGCTACCACTGGACTCTACATAATTGTGTGATTGATTCAAGATTTTCTTGAGGGTAGACCAACATGCAGGAACTCTTATTTATAAACTTGATTCCAAATTAGCATTCATCTAAATGGCCAACTTGCTCTCACTGATTACCTATAGAGTAATAAATATAAGTTTTCAGTTAAATGGAAAATTTATCATTTTCATTGATTTTTATACATTGTGCTTTGGGTTAAGTTTTCATTCAAAGATGTTTTATGGCTTCAAAATCAAAGGAGGTGGGGGAGAGGGGAATGGAGAATTATTGCTTAATGGGTATACAGTTTCTCTTTGGGTCAGATGAAAAAGTTTTAGTAATGGATAGTGGTGGTGGTAGCACACCACTGTGAATGTAATTAACACCACTGGATTGTACACTTAAGAATGGTTAAAGTGGAAAATTTTATGTTTTATATGTTACCAAAATAATTTTTGAAAAAATCAAAGGAGGCTTATATCACTAATTTCAAACTCTTTAGATTGATGTTATTGCCTGGCTTCAAGCTAATTCTTAATTATTGTCTACCCCTCTCCTACAACAAGACATCCCATTGCCATTTCCTCCCAAACTGTGTTTTTATCTCTAATATTTCTGTTTGCCTCATCTGGGAAAAAAAAAATCTTGTTTCTGTGGGGCTTCCTATTTTTCACTGAAGGTCCAGATAAATTATCAATTTATTTCTGTGGCATTCTCTTAATCCACAGAGCTTCACTGAATATTTGTATACATAATTCTACTTTGGCTGATACAATGTTGAATAAATGTTTATGTATAATTCCCTTGTTAGGATAATAATTAAAGGAAATAACTAACTTTTAAACTGGAATATTTGTTTTTGTCTTGAGATTAAAATACATCCATATCAATTCTTTCCTTTTGATTAAAAGAGGATGAGTTCTAGGTTCATACTTGATTGTCCCTTTTAAAGCACAGAATGTCACTTCCAATAACAAAATTATGATAATGCAATTTGATTTTAATTGGGAAAATAAACTGTATACTATTAAAAATTTAATTATACTCTCAGCTTTTAACTGGTAACTACTATGTCTTGAAAGCATCTGTTCCTAAAGTTAATTAAACTTGACTTTCACATGGTCAACCCCTGCCACGTCAACCCAGTGCATTTGTATTTTATTTGCATTGCTTCCTAATGAACAACCTTGCAAAGTGGAAGACTGGGAAGCCAGTTTCTTTATGAGAAATAAAACAATAATCTCATTTCAAGATTGTATTTACATAGACCAACCTGGGTTTACAATTTATAAGGTTTTTTTCAGTACAGCTTCAAAGTATGATTAAGCACACATTTTGCTGTTGTTTATCACAGAAAAAAAAATATATATAGGGCTAGCTGGCTTTCCTGGGCATAGACATTTTCTTCAGCCAGCTTCCATTCTCTGATATAGAAACAAGAAAGAGCCACTGTTTGAGATAAAGTATTCCCCTTAACTTTCAGAAGCTTTTTTATTTAAGGTAAGAAGATTAGAAAAGATGACCTCAAACATGAATGAATAAATATGAAATCTCAAGTTACACAACTATCCATCTCCACATTTTACTATAAAGAATTTCCCTTTTGTTCTCAATGCAAATGGTCATTGGTTCATTTTCTCTCACCCGGGACAGATATGTCACATCTCTTGACTAATACGCATGCATTTGCCACTAAAAGACATTTTAACTGAGAGCTGTCACATCCGTCATCTCCACTCGGCCTGGTTAGAAATTTTATCTGCCGTCTTGAATTAATTTCAGCTTGCCTGAGCCCAGCAGGAGAGTTTAGAGTGGTTTAGTTAAATTCTTCATTTTAAAAGAGCTTTATAGTTTCCTACTAGAGTTTTCCTCCACATTTAATTTTTGTTTCACATTACTGAAACAATGATATAATTATATACCCACTGAAGAGGAAAATATCAGCAGAAAAAATTATCATCCGATTGTGACATTTTCCTGAGGAAGCATTTTCTTTTGCTTTGCTTTTTCACCAAATTTCCTGTTATTTCACAAATTAACTATAAGCCCACCCCAATAATACTCAAGTAAATATGCAGCACTTAGAGAAAAGGAAAATGAAAACTAGAGCACTAATTGACAGTGGAATTACAAAAGCAAAAAGTAAAAGCAAAATAAGAATAAGGCCTAGTCACCAAAATCTTTGATATAGATCACATCTGGAACAAGACTGAAAGGAACCAAGTTGATAATATATTCTCCTTAAAGCTGTCATTCAACAGTTTGCTTTTTCAGGAAGCCAACACAGATGTTGATAGGTGAGGAAGTTCAAGCTGTGAGTTGGATGAGAAGGATGTTTGAAGCTGACTAATGCCAACACAAGTATCTAAATCTCCTGTAAACCACTACTGACCTGTGGGTCTGTGCACCCCCTGTGACAAGTATTGGACTCTAGATAAATGTGTTGTCCTACAGGTTGCAGTTTGAGTTTTCTGAGCACAGAGATACCTAATACTGCAGCTTAGTAAGGGAATGCATGGATAGTAATTCCCCAAGACAATGTGGCTACTACCTACATTCAAATGTTTGCAAGATACAATTAAAATTCACTGTGGCTCCACTGTGGTTAATAATGATCATTGTACCCTAAGTCAAAAGAAATCAGCAGAATTACTGCTGTGTAATTACAAACTCCAACACCAAACTTTCTTGAATATTCAGGGAAAAATCTCAGGGGGTAGGGTTACAGTATATTCTTGTACTTTTTAATTAAGCTAATTTGGTAGTTTGAAATTCCATATTAAACTTATTTTGCTATTAATCATAAACAATATGATACAATAGAGTCATTTTTGTTTCACATTTAGTGGAATTTGTTTGACACAATGTTATTTAATGTTGTAAGATCTCATCTGATAAGAATAATTTTTTGCATCAGTACTCTTTTTAGGAGACAGTCTGAAACTGCAATATTATTATAACATTTCCTGTGCATAAGATTTTCCTTACTTCTTGCTGTAGTAAAAATGCTGTGGTTTTTAATTGTTTTTCTTTTAATAGAGAACATGAGAAATGAATAAGCAGTAGTTATTTTATATAATATTTAACTTTACACAAGAAACAAGAAGTAGTTTGAGTAATTTTTCATTTTTGTTAAGTAATGGAAATATAGATAGAAACAAACATTTTTTATGCAGCAATTATCAGAAAATACTTGGAAATGCTAACTCATAATTGAATTTCCCCAGTTTTCCAATGTAAACCAGCAGTGAATCATAATATGTCTTCTGCTAAAACAGGCAATGCGGTACTGTGTTATTAAAATCCTTTTAATCAATAGGAAGGATGAAAGTGGCTAAATCAAAAGTGGTAACCAAAATACTGTATTGCAATGGGGTGAGGAGTGGGGCAAAGCATTAAGAGAGGAAGCACAGAAGTGTTTTAAACCTATATCCTTTAAAATTTACTAATTCAGCCATCTGGCAAGTTTACTGCTATTATTATAAATTCTTATTTAAATGTTAATAAAATCAGTTGCTGACAGGAAATTAGTCATGCAAGGACCTGCAGATGCACTGCCTTCTGCCCAGGCCCTGGAACTCTGTGTGCAAAGTTCAAGGCTGCTCATTTGCTCAAACCACATGGGGTAAGGAAATGGTGACAGCTTTAAATCTTTCAAGATATCACCCAAATCCACATCTTTTATAACTTTTAAGGATATATGTGTGTGTTTATAAATAGCAAATCCTCTCCCCAGTGCGAAAAGCATATATCAGTTTGAAAAACTTTTGCACTAACTCTTGGCACACTAAAATTACCATGAAATGCTATATTAAGCAGTAATATTATATTAAAAACTCCATGTCAATATGCCAGAATTATTGCTTAAGTTATATATGATAAGAAAGTACATGGTGAAAACATTTTAAGACGAAAAATGTATTTTACACAGGAAATATTTCTATGAATCTTTTACTGTTATGTTGACAAATTTGCTTTTGACAGTACTTTGTTCACTGAGTAATGAAAGTTAAGAGTATTTCATATTATGGATATAGTGGCTAATCTTATAAAACGTGAGTATTAATAGTAGCAATACCTAATATTTATACAGGATTAACAATTTGAAAAGCACTCAATTATGCTGTCACCAAATTTCTACCATAGCCCTCTGAAGTGGACATCAATACTTCCTTTTTACAGATGAAGATACTGAGCCTCTGGGAGATTAAATAAGACATCCAAAGTCACAGAACTAATAAATACTGAAGGCAACAACCACTCTCAGTTCTTCTACTTCAAAAGGGAAGACTGGATGTGCTAAGCCACAGCAAGTAAACAGGAGTTAAAATAAATCTGTTAAAGAGAACACTACATTAAGTAAACCATGGTTTCGCAAAGAAACTGAGAAAGAAAGCCCATAGTATAGTTTTAGGTAAAGAATTTCCTAATACAAATGAGTGCATATCACATATACCCTAGATATGAGTCCATGGTACATAAATTTATCAAACGATGGCTCTATTATCACCTGTGTGCATGCCTGAACTTCCTGTTATTTCTTTGATAAATCTGACTAATAACTTTTGCAATGACATACTTGAAGGTTTTAGAGAAAGGTAACTTTAGAAAAATGCCCCAAGTAGCAAATCTATCATCTGAGTTATAATTCTCTTTATAACTGACGATATCAACAGTTGATAGAAAACAGTATTAATCTTTTTAATTAAGTGGATCCCTCCCCATATAATTCTGAAAGAAAAAAAAATACTCCCCCAGAGAAAACTCATCTTTTATCAACCAGTACTACATGATCATGCCTCACGTTTCCACACAAGCTGTTCGGGGCTCTTCTGCCGGCAGTAATGAAGTATTTCTGATAGAGGTATCGCCCTCCCCTCCTTACTTGGCCCCTCTGTGTCTATTTAAATTCAAACATGCACAGCTCATGTATAAGCAAACAGGTGCAGGGATCAGGGGCTGCCAAATCGCGAGCAGGCAGGAGGTACATGTGTATCTCGCTGACTGTGGCACGCTACTGATAGAAGACGACAAGCCCAGACAATAGGGAGGGTCGGTAGGTGGCTCTTTGATTTCTCTGGCTTCCTGACACGGCAGCAGGCTGGGAGTTTGTAGCTTGAAGAAGAGCTCGTGTCCTCTACCCTCTAACATTTAAGTGGTGGGAATGAAATTTCTAGACGAGCTGGGCAGCAGCAATAACTGTGCTTTCTAACAGCTGCTTTGAGACAAGTGCATGAGAGGCTTAACCTCAGAAACTCAAGATACCAAAAGTCCCAAACTGCTGCCCTTTCTTCAGAAGTTTCAATGTGCAAAGAGTAAGGCCCAACTGTACACACAAACAAGTGGACCCTGCTATATATTTTCATTATTTTCAGCAATGACAGTTTATTAATTAGAAATAAGTATTTTATCACGTGGTTGAAATACTTAGTTAAGCTAATACAAGTATATGCCATATTTATTTTGTGTCTCCGTCAGTTATCTCATTCAGTTGGGGGTGGAGGAGGCAGAAAAATGACAACATCCTCAAACCAAGAAAAGTGCTACCTTATTATATTTAATTTATAAGATCCAACATGATTCCATATTTTGTCCATTTTAACAGTATGTGGGAAAATTTTGAAACCTGTAAAAATTGAAGCATTATTTTATTAACATTTTAAAATAGGATCTTTTTTAATTTTTATAAAGCAATCTGGAGCTCTGTTTTTAACCCATCCAAAAAATAAAAAATAAAAAAAAACTTCATACATGACCTAAAACACAGTGCTTCTCTTTCAGAAAATTAGCTTCAAGAAATCACAGTAATAGCCTCGAAAATTTAAATCTACATTTTTTTGTAACCTTACCTATAATGGACAAAATGTTCAATTTTCAAACAAGTCTCCCTGGAATCAGTATGTACATTATTTCATTTTAACACTTTTTAAGATATCAATAACCACGTTTACTTAGAAATTCTTTAACTTCCTTAGCTCTTTGAGAATTGCCATCTCCACATTATCCATGTTTTCTATGTACATGCAGCTAACATATACCAGTCGCTCTACAGAAGCTGTTTCAGGGACTCTGGCCTATAAACTATTAAAGCCAATGAACTTCTCTACTTATTTTCAGTTTGAATTCAAGTACTTTCATTATAAATAATATCAACATTTAAAAGCAAATGACAAGAGGGGCGGGGCAAGATGGCAGACTGGTGAGCTGTATGTTTTAGTTACTCCTCCAGGAAAGTAGGTAAAAAGCCAGGAACTGCGTGGACTGGACACCACAGAGCAATCTGTCTTTGGGCATACTTCATACAACACTCATGAAAACGTGGAACTGCTGAGATCACCGAAATCTGTAAGTTTTTGCGGCCAGGGGACCCGCGCCCCTCCCTGCCAGGCTCAGTCCCGGGGGAGGAGGGGCTGTCAGCTCCAGGAAGGAGAAGGGAGAATTGCAGTGGCTGCTCTCATCGGAAACTCATTCTACTGATTCAAACTCCAACCATAGATAGACTGAGGCCAGACACCAGAGACTCTGAGAGCAGCCAGCCCAGCAGAGAGGAGACGGGCATAGAAGGAAAACAACACGAGAAGCTCCAAAGTAAAAGCAGAGGATTTTTGGAGTTCTGGTGAACACAGAAAGGGGAAGGGCGGAGATCAGGCCTTGAGGCGCATATGCAAATCCCGAAGCAAGGCTGATCTCTCTGCCCAGGGCACCTTTCCTTAATGGCCCTGGTTGCTTTGTCCATTAGCATTTCAATAACCCATTAGATCTCTGAGGAGGGCCGTTTTTTTTTTTTTTTTTTTTTTAAATCCTTTTTGCTTTTTCTAAAACAATTACTCTAAGAAGCTCAATACAGAAAGCTTCAAAGAATTGAAATTTGGGCACGTCAAGTCAAGAGCAGAAATAAGAGAGCTCTGAGACAAAAGGCAATAATCCAGTGGCTGAGAAAATTCACTAAACAACACAACTTCCCAAGAAAAGGGGGGTGTCCGCTCACAGCCACCATCCTGGTGGACAGGAAACACTCCTGCCCATCGCCAGCCCCATAGCCCAGAGCTGCCCCAGACAACCCACTGTGACGGAAGTGCTTCAAATAACAGGCACACACCACAAAACTGGGCGTGGACATTAGCCTTCCCTGCAACCTCAGCTGAATGTCCCAGAGCTGGGAAGGGGGAGCAGTGTGAATTAACAGAGCCCCATTCAGCCATCATTTGAGCAGACTGGGAGCCTCCCAACACAGCCCAGCAGCCCAGAACTGCCCTGGGGGGACGGCACTCACCTGTGACATAGCACAGTCATCCCTCAACAGAGGACCCGGGGTGCACAGCCTGGAAGAGGGGCCCACTTGCAAGTCTCAGGAGCCATACGCCAATACCAAAGACTTGTGGGTCAGTGGCAGAGACAAACTGTGGCAGGACTGAACTGAAGGATTAGACTATTGCAGTAGCTTTAAAACTCTAGGATCATCAGGGAGATTTGATTGTTAGGGCCACCCCCCTCCCCGACTGCCCAGAAACACGCCCCACATACAGGGCAGGCAACACCAACTACACACGCAAGCTTGGGACACCAATTGGGCCCCACAAGACTCACTCCCCCACTCACCAAAAAGGCTAAGCAGGGGAGATCTGGCTTGTGGAGAACAGGTGGCTCGTGGACGCCACCTGCTGGTTAGTTAGAGAAAGTGTACTCCACGAAGCTGTAGATCTGATAAATTAGAGATAAGGACTTCAACTGGTCTACAAACCCTAAAAGAACCCTATCAAGGACAGCAAATGCCACGAGGCCAAAAACAACAGAAAATTATAAAGCATATGAAAAAACCAGACGATATGGATAACCCAAGCCCAAGCACCCAAATCAAAAGACCAGAAGAGACACACCTAGAGCAGCTACTCAAAGAACTAAAGATGAACAATGAGACCCTAGTACGGGATATGAAGGAAATCAAGAAGACCCTAGAAGAGCATAAAGAAGACATTGCAAGACTAAATAAAAAAATGGATGATCTTATGGAAATTAAAGAAACTGTTGACCAAATTAAAAAGATTCTGGACACTCATAGTACAAGACTAGAGGAAGTTGAACAACGAATCAGTGACCTGGAAGATGACAGAATGGAAAATGAAAGCATAAAAGAAAGAATGGGGAAAAAAATTGAAAAACTCGAAATGGACCTCAGGGATATGATAGATAATATGAAGCGTCCGAATATAAGACTCATTGGTGTCCCAGAAGGGGAAGAAAAGGGTAAAGGTCTAGGAAGAGTATTCAAAGAAATTGTTGGGGAAAACTTCCCAAATCTTCTAAACAACATAAATACACAAATCATAAATGCTCAGCGAACTCCAAATAGAATAAATCCAAAAAAACCCACTCCGAGACATATACTGATCACACTGTCAAACATAGAAGAGAAGGAGCAAGTTCTGAAAGCAGCAAGAGAAAAGCAATTCACCACATACAAAGGAAACAGCATAAGACTAAGTAGTGACTACTCAGCAGCCACCATGGAGGCGAGAAGGCAATGGCACGATATATTTAAAATTCTGAGAGAGAGGAATTTCCAGCCAAGAATACTTTATCCAGCAAAGCTCTCCTTCAAATTTGAGGGAGAGCTTAAATTTTTCACAGACAAAGAAATGCTGAGAGAATTTGCTAACAAGAGACCTGCCCTACTGGAGATACTAAAGGGAGCCCTACAGACAGAGAAACAAAGACAGGACAGAGAGACTTGGAGAAAGGTTCAGTACTAAAGAGATTCGGTATGGGTACAATAAAGGATATTAATAGAGAGAGGGAAAAATATGGCAAACATAATCCAAAGGATAAGATGGCCGATTCAAGAAATGCCTTCACGGTTTTAACGTTGAATGTAAATGGATTAAACTCCCCAATTAAAAGATATAGATTCGCAGAATGGATCAAAAAAAATGAACCATCAATATGTTGCATACAAGAGACTCATCTTAGACACAGGGACACAAAGAAATTGAAAGTGAAAGGATGGAAAAAAATATTTCATGCAAGCTACAGCCAAAAGAAAGCAGGTGTAGCAATATTAATCTCAGATAAAATAGACTTCAAATGCAGGGATGTTTTGAGAGACAAAGAAGGCCACTACATACTAATAAAAGGGGCAATTCAGCAAGAAGAAATAACAATCGTAAATGTCTATGCACCCAATCAAGGTGCCACAAAATACATGAGAGAAACATTGGCAAAACTAAAGGAAGCAATTGATGTTTCCACAATAATTGTGGGAGACTTCAACACATCACTCTCTCCTATAGATAGATCAACCAGACAGAAGACCAATAAGGAAATTGAAAACCTAAACAATCTGATAAATGAATTAGATTTAACAGACATCTACAGGACATTACATCCCAAATCACCAGGATACACATACTTTTCTAGTGCTCACGGAACTTTCTCCAGAATAGATCATATGCTGGGACATAAAACAAGCCTCAATAAATTTAAAAAGATTGAAATCATTCAAAGCACATTCTCTGACCACAATGGAATACAATTAGAAGTCAATAACCATCAGAGACTTAGAAAATTCACAAATACCTGGAGGTTAAACAACACACTCCTAAACAATCAGTGGGTTAAAGAAGAAATAGCAAGAGAAATTGCTAAATATATAGAGACGAATGAAAATGAGAACACAACATACCAAAACCTATGGGATGCAGCAAAAGCAGTGCTAAGGGGGAAATTTATAGCACTAAACGCATATATTAAAAAGGAAGAAAGAGCCAAAATCAAAGAACTAATGGATCAACTGAAGAAGCTAGAAAATGAACAGCAAACCAATCCTAAACCAAGTAGAAGAAAAGAAATAACAAGGATTAAAGCAGAAATAAATGACATAGAGAACAAAAAAACAATAGAAAGGATAAATATCACCAAAAGTTGGTTCTTTGAGAAGATCAACAAGATTGACAAGCCGCTAGCTAGACTGACAAAATCAAAAAGAGAGAAGACCCATATAAACAAAATAATGAATGAAAAAGGTGACATAACTGCAGATCCTGAAGAAATTAAAAAAATTATAAGAGGATATTATGAACAACTGTATGGCAACAAACTGGATAATGTAGAAGAAATGGACAATTTCCTGGAAACATATGAACAACCTAGACTGACCAGAGAAGAAATAGAAGACCTCAACCAACCCATCACAAGCAAAGAGATCCAATCAGTCATCAAAAATCTTCCCACAAATAAATGCCCAGGGCCAGATGGCTTCACAGGGGAATTCTACCAAACTTTCCAGAAAGAACTGACACCAATCTTACTCAAACTCTTTCAAAACATTGAAAAAATGGAACACTACCTAACTCATTTTATGAAGCTAACATCAATCTAATACCAAAACCAGGCAAAGATGCTACAAAAAAGGAAAACTACCGGCCAATCTCCCTAATGAATATAGATGCAAAAATCCTCAACAAAATACTTGCAAATCGAATCCAAAGACACATTAAAAAAATCATACACCATGACCAAGTGGGGTTCATTCCAGGCATGCAAGGATGGTTCAACATAAGAAAAACAATCAATGTATTACAACACATTAAAAACTCGAAAGGGAAAAATCAATTGATCATCTCAATAGATGCTGAAAAAGCATTTGACAAAATCCAACATCCCTTTTTGATAAAAACACTTCAAAAGGTAGGAATTGAAGGAAACTTCCTCAACATGATAAAGAGCATATATGAAAAACCCACAGCCAGCATAGTACTCAATGGTGAGAGACTGAAAGCCTTCCCTCTAAGATCAGGAACAAGACAAGGATGCCCGCTGTCACCACTGTTATTCAACATTGTGCTGGAAGTGCTAGCCAGGGCAATCCGGCAAGACAAAGAAATAAAAGGCATCCAAATTGGAAAAGAAGAAGTAAAACTGTCATTGTTTGCAGATGATATGATCTTATATCTAGAAAACCCTGAGAAATCAACGATACACCTACTAGAGCTAATAAACAAATTTAGCAAAGTAGCGGGATACAAGATTAATGCACATAAGTCAGTAATGTTTCTATATGCTAGAAATGAACAAACTGAAGAGACACTCAAGAAAAAGATACCATTTTCAATAGCAACTAAAAAAATCAAGTACCTAGGAATCAACTTAACCAAAGATGTAAAAGACCTATACAAAGAAAACTACATAACTCTACTAAAAGAAACAGAAGGGGACCTTAAAAGATGGAAAAATATTCCATGTTCATGGATAGGAAGGCTAAATGTCATTAAGATGTCAATTCTACCCAAACTCATCTACAGATTCAATGCAATCCCAATCAAAATTCCAACAACCTACTTTGCAGACTTGGAAAAGCTAGTTATCAAATTTATTTGGAAAGGGAAGATGCCTCGAATTGCTAAAGACACTCTAAAAAAGAAAAACGAAGTGGGAGGACTTACACTCCCTGACTTTGAAGCTTATTATAAAGCCACAGTTGCCAAGACAGCATGGTACTGGCACAAAGATAGACATATAGATCAATGGAATCGAATTGAGAATTCAGAGATAGACCCTCAGATCTATGGCCGACTGATCTTTGATAAGGCCCCCAAAGTCACCGAACTGAGCCATAATGGTCTTTTCAACAAATGGGGCTGGGAGAGTTGGATATCCATATCCAAAAGAATGAAAGAGGACCCCTACCTCACCCCCTACACAAAAATTAACTCAAAATGGACCAAAGATCTCAATATAAAAGAAAGTACCATAAAACTCCTAGAAGATAATGTAGGAAAACATCTTCAAGACCTTGTATTAGGAGGCCACTTCCTAGACTTTACACCCAAAGCACAAGCAACAAAAGAGAAAATAGATAAATGGGAACTCCTCAAGCTTAGAAGTTTCTGCACCTCAAAGGAATTTCTCAAAAAGGTAAAGAGGCAGCCAACTCAATGGGAAAAAATTTTTGGAAACCATGTATCTGACAAAAGACTGATATCTTGCATATACAAAGAAATCCTACAACTCAATGACAATAGTACAGACAGCCCAATTATAAAATGGGCAAAAGATATGAAAAGACAGTTCTCTGAAGAGGAAATACAAATGACCAAGAAACACATGAAAAAATGTTCAGCTTCACTAGCTATTAGAGAGATGCAAATTAAGACCACAATGAGATACCATCTAACACCGGTTAGAATGGCTGCCATTAAACAAACAGGAAACTACAAATGCTGGAGGGGATGTGGAGAAATTGGAACTCTTATTCATTGTTGGTGGGACTGTATAATGGTTCAGCCACTCTGGAAGTCAGTCTGGCAGTTCCTTAGAAAACTAGATATAGAGCTACCATTCGATCCAGCGATTGCACTCCTCGGTATATACCCGGAAGATCGGAAAGCAGTGACACGAACAGATATCTGCACGCCAATGTTCATAGCAGCATTATTCACAATTGCCAAGAGATGGAAACAACCCAAATGTCCTTCAACAGATGAGTGGATAAATAAAATGTGGTATATACACACGATGGAATACTACGCGGCAGTAAGAAGGAACGATCTGGTGAAACATATGACAACATGGATGAACCTTGAAGACATAATGCTGAGCGAAATAAGCCAGGCACAAAAAGAGAAATATTATATGCTACCACTAATGTGAACTTTGAAAAATGTAAAACAAATGGTTTATAATGTAGAATGTAGGGGAACTAGCAGTAGAGAGCAATTAAGGAAGGGGGAACAATAATCCAGGAAGAACAGATAAGCTATTTAACGTTCTGGGGATGCCCAGAAATAACTATGGTCTGTTAATTTCTGATGGTTGTAGTAGGAACAAGTTCACTGAAATGTTGCTATATTATGTAACTTTCTTGGGGTAAAGTAGGAACATGTTGGAAGTTAAGCAGTTATCTTAGGTTAGTTGTCTTTTTCTTACTCCCTTGCTATGGTCTCTTTGAAATGCTCTTTTATTGTATGTTTGTTTTCTTTTTAACTTTTTTTTTCATACAGGTGATTTGAAAAAAGAAGGGAAAGTTAAAAAAAAAAAAAAAAAAAGCAAAAAGACAAACAAGGGGAAAAAAAAAAAAAAAAAAAAAAAAAGATGTAGTGCCCCCTTGAGGAGCCTGTGGAGAATGCAGGGGTATTCGCCTACCCCACCTCCATGGTTGCTAACATGACCACAGACATAGGGGACTGGTGGTTTGATGGGTTGAGCCCTCTACCATAAGTTTTACCCTTGGGAAGACGGTTGCTGCAAAGGAGAGGCTAGGCCTCCCTGTATTTGTGCCTAAGAGTCTCCTCCTGAATGCCTCTTTGTTGCTCAGATGTGGCCCTCTCTCTCTGGCTAAGCCAACTTGAAAGGTGAAATCACTGCCCTCCCCCCTACGTGGGATCAGACACCCAGGGAAGTGAATCTCCCTGGCAACGTGGAATATGACTCCCAGGGAGGAATGTAGACCTGGCACCGTGGGACGGAGAACATCTTCTTGACCAAAAGGGGGATGTGAAAGGAAATGAAATAAGCTTCAGTGGCAGAGAGATTCCAAAAGGAGCCGAGAGGTCACTCTGGTGGGCACTCTTATGCACACTTTAGACAACCCTTTTTAGGTTCTAAAGAATTGGGGTAGCTGGTGGTGGATACCTGAAACTATCAAACTACAACCCAGAACCCATGAATCTCGAAGACAGTTGTATAAAAATGTAGCTTATGAGGGGTGACAATGGGATTGGGAAAGCCATAAGGACCAAACACCACTTTGTCTAGTTTATGGATGGATGTGTAGAAAAGTAGGGGAGGGAAACAGACAGACAAAGGTACCCAGTGTTCTTTTTTACTTCAATTGCTCTTTTTCACTCTAATTATTATTCTTGTTATTTTTGTGTGTGTGCTAATGAAGGTGTCAGGGATTGATTTAGGTGATGAATGTACAACTATGTAATGGTACTGTAAACAATCGAAAGTACAATTTGTTTTGTATGACTGCGTGGTATGTGAATATATCTCAATAAAATGATGATTTAAAAAAAAAAAAAAAAAAAAAAAAAAAAAAAAAAAGGTCACTTGCTAAAGTTCAGAGTTAAGGACAGTAGTAAAACACCAGTCAGATTTGGGTTTTCTGATTCCAAAATAGTATAGAATAAGAGCCATGTGATCTGAGAACTGGAAGGATCCTCAAGCAATCTTATCTTCCTCCCCTCTTCACTGATGAAAAAATTGAGTCCCCAAAGGGCTAAATGACTCATTCTGGGCCACAAACAAAAAAGAAAAAAATAAAACAAATACTTTATATCTTTCTAAAAAAAAAAAAAAAAAAAAAAAAAAGCAAATGACAAGAAATAAATGCAACATAGCCCTAACAGCTTCCTATCATGATCCATATTTTTATATTTAGTGAGATTAAAATAAAACAAAACAAATAGAGAAGTAGCCACTGTTCTTTTTATCATCATGGTCCATTGAACAAGGCATTAATAAATAATTACTTAGTAGGCTCACGACTATCCCTTACATCTAAGGTTTTCACAAAAGCATGCAGCTTGGAATGGATGACAATTCCATTTACTTTCACCTCCTCCTACCAGAAAGCTTTTTAAAATTCCTAAAATTCATGATACAACTTCCTATTAGAATCTCAGTGGCATTCATCTTGCCATATTTTTCATCTGCAGAGTCCATCATGAAATGATGAAGTTTAAATAAATTATTTTATATCAGAATAATACACGGAACATGTCCTCAATAAATTAAAGCTGTTAGGTTTTTTTAATATTTTAAGAGACAGATGTCCACATACGAAATATCCATGAAGAAAAAATATAGGACCATTGATCATCAAAAATTATATTGTATGGAACAAACTAAGTTCAATAGGATTTCAAGGGAGGAAATTGTCAATATGAGCTGGATTTGTGGAAGACTAATGCTTGAAAAAGGATCCACTATTTCATTTTCACCTTGGGTCACATTTAAGAGGGGGATAAAATGGAGAGTGAACAGGTTAAACAAGTAAGCAAAGCCACAGAGTCAGAAGTAAACATTAACATGTGAGAGATCAAGGAATTTAGTCGATGTAGAGAAAATATTTTCTGATAGGAATTAATAAAGGAAAGGCTGTATAACATGGTGGGATCAGATCAGGCAGGGCACTGACAGCCCATCATTGAAGGTTGGTTTTTCATTTTAACTTAATGTAATAGACAATGTGCCTCCAAAGCAGAGAAGGGTAAAGAAGAAAGTAAATTTTTTAGAATAATTAAATTGTCAATAAATTTACAGGGTGGATCAGAGTAGCAAGAAGTCTAGAAAGGGTGTAGAATAAGTGCTTCTAGAATGGTACAAATGAGAGCATCAGAAGAGTGAATATGAGTAAGCGAACAGAAAATCATGAATGTCCAAGATGTTCTAGAAGAAGTCCAGTATTTCAAAATCCAAGAATCTAGCACTAACGGATTAAAATGTGGAATGTACCTTTCACTCCCTATTTTCTTTATTTAGGTTAAAGACAAATAGGTCTTCTGTCCATAAGTATTAAACACAGCTAAGAGAAGAGGCAGTATATCATACAGATTTTAAAATAGCAATAAAATATAAAGTGGTGCCTGACACTTCAAATGTGAGAATTGTTTGGTATGTGAATTACATCTCAATAAAGCTGTTATTTAAAACTGGTGTCTGATAGGTGAATTGCAAAATTTTCACAAAGCAAGACAGATGGAAGTTTGCTTTTGTTTATTTGCTTGATTACTTGTTTCTGTAAAAATACACAAAGGCTCAGATTAAAATCTGGTTTTGTTGGGTTTTACTAAAAGTAATCTCAGGTGAGTTATTTCATTTCTCCTGGCCTCACTCAATTTGTTTTCCATTTATATAGACAACGGACATCTGGGAATGACCCCTGGGGGCCAGGATCTGTGCTGAGTGTTGGGGAAACAGACTTCACACCTGTAAAAACAGGGCAAATAGCGACACCTCCCTGGGTTATGGTGAAACCCGAACACAACTATACATATGCATAGGTCTAGCATGGTGCCTGACACACCGCAGGCCATCAGAAAAAGGTAGAGTGGCCTTTCCTTCCTCCAGTGGCAATCTCCAGAGGGCTCCTTTTGAAGGCAGATGCAGAATTAATAGGTCCTTGTGCTCCTTGAAAGCACCCATGTGTGAATGGGGGGCAGATCCCCTCTCTTGATTAATCCTTCCACAGAGGCCCAAAGATGCACTTGCCTCCCACTTGGACAATTTAGCTTTTGTTTAACAAGTATAAACAATAGGCTCCAACAGCAAAGAAGGCAAATTTTGTGAAATCATCTGACAAACTCAGCTGACAAACCTACGTTTCACAGTTTCTTTGTAAAAAGTTAATTTTATTTTATTAACATGTATAAAATAGGAATATTCTTAAGATCAGGTTATCACATATTGGTAGGACTAACAACTATCACTTTGGAGAAAAAAATCTCAGTGTCTTCTTCTCTGAAGATGTGTGTGTGTGTTTATCCTTTAAATTCAAAGTTAAATATACTTGTCTTCACACATATATTCCCCCTATATATTAAAAGCAGAAGATAAATTAGGAGTTTAAGTCTGTTAGATTAAGTTATAAAAAGACCAATCTTCAAGGATTGACTGTCAATGTCCTACATGATCTGATCTCACCTTATAAATTCAACATTACTTTTATCAATTATATAAAAAATATTACTTAGGCTTTTCCTTATTAAATTGATTTTTTTAAAAAATCCAACACTAAATCTTATCTAACATTGAACAAAATCGTCCACAGGATCTGGATGTGCATATATACAAACTGAAATTTCTAATAGGCTTTACAAACAGATGTGAGAAAGGGAGGGAAGGATAGAGAGAGAGACTGAGAGAGATTTTTCTGAGTTTTGGTAGCTCTCTTCCAAACACTCCGTAAGTTGTTCAATTTACAGGGCAAATACAAGAATGCACAAGTGTGTTAACTGGCATTCATACTTTTAATTGAGCGTGTGATGCTTGGTCACTTTTGAAACTACACTAACTGAATAATTCGCCAGCTTCTGCAATCAGTAAACCAGTAGTCAAACACAGGGGTGGGGGATACGGTAGTGTTGGCACCATTCGTGCAATAGATTTTTTTTACCCAAGGATAGCAGAAATGAAAAATCATTCAGCAAGCCTCTATGGTCTGCCTCTAATTTATCACAGTTTACATCTCTTGCCTGCCAGCAGAGCCGAATTCATACGTTATTGTCCCAAACCTGTCACTTCCTGGACTGCTTTTTAATCTTCCTCCCTAAATTACATTCAGAAAGGTCACCACTATCCAATTAGAACCTTATCAAAGATGCACATGCAGCCAGATTCATGCTTATCGAGAATGGGTCATAAATCCAGAAATTGCACATCACAAAATACCATTACCATAATGAATAACGGGGGAGGGGGCAAAGTAAAGTGACAAAACACCTGTGTGTTTGCCAGTCTTTGATTTCCATTCTTGTGGGCATCATTAAAGATAAACAACTGGAATGTAGGAAACACAGTCATGAAGAAGAAGATAAGGGAAACCAATGTTTCTCAAGAGTGTCACCAAGAGCAGATGGTTCTGTCTGAAGACATATACGTCTTAGGACAACAACTGATGACAAAACTAATATAGTACAGCTATTATGAATGGCTTATATATTTCACCTTAGAAGTTAAAGGAAAGAGTAGGCACTGTTTGGCTAGGATACAGAATTATATACCCAAAACTCATTTACTCATTAAATTCCTATGCAGACTTTAATTCTTAGGAATCTGGGATAAATAGTTCCTACTGTAAAGTCAGGTTAGATTTATTTCAGAAGATACTTAATGCAGTTTCTTTTTAGTCCTAAATTATCACATATGGTCATTACGTTCCTGGAAAGCAATGTTTTCTGTCATTCTTGGGAATGAATACCCCATTATCAACTAATCACAGCATGTTTGTATTTATCTTACTACCTGACACTCAAGAAAGGCAGTAAATAAAAATTTTGATTTAAACAAGTGAGAAATAAGGTGGCACTGGAAGGATGTGTTACTTTTGAAGAAGAGAAGGAAGAAGAGTTACTACAGGTCTCCTTTAAACAAAAAGCCCTTAAAGTATTTAAAATAAAATTATACAAAGAATTTCAGGAAACCATTTGATTATATTAAGGAAGCCACATCATGAGTAAGTACTAAATTGAGGCCCAGAGACAAACTTTTAATGAACTATAGTCTCTTAAGTCGAAGTGCTGGGGATACTGAAAATGTGAGTGGTTAACATGTTGATAATGAGGGCAGGAATTCCAATACCCAAAGTCTACTAGAGCCTGAGATTTCACTGTTGATAGTTTTCTGACATGCTGTCTGAGATTTCAGGATCCAGTTACCAAAAGCCTCAGTAATACATATTTCTGTAATTGCTGGGTCCAGCGGGACCAAGAGGCATTGTAAAATTAAATGTAAATCACTATCTGACATAATCTGAGCAATGCAAATTTAATATAAGACTTCATAATATAAAGGAAATACCTCTCATTCCCTGTTCAGTGTTTAGTGAACTAAGTGGTATGTCTTTATCCTTGTAGTGGTCCCAATCAACCTCTAGTTCACCCAGAATCTAATTTAAAAAAAGTATTACTTGCCCTCCCACTATCATTACCACTTCCCCTCCCCCATCACCCCACTTTGGCTTTAAAACACTTATATCAAAATATTTCCTCATCACCAAAAAAAAAAAAAAAAACAACAAACCACTAAGCTGAAAAACCTCACAAGAAAGAAAAGCCCCCCAGAGCAAGATGGATTCACAGGTGAATTTGACCAATCATTCCAAGAAGAATTAATACCTGTCCTGCTCAAACTCTTCCAAAAAATTGAAGAGGAGGGAACATTACCTTACTCATTCTATGCGGCCAATATCACCCTAATACTGAAGCCACATAAAGATACCATGAGAAAAGAAAATTACAGACCAATTTCTCTTATGAACATAGTTGCAAAAACACTCAACAAAATACTTGCAAATCAAATCCAGCAGCACATTAAAAGAACTATTACACCATGATCACGTTGGTTTTATCCCAGATATACAAGAGTGGTTCAACATAAGAAAATCAGTTAATGTAATATACTACATTAACAAAATGGAGGGAAAAAACCACATGATCATCTTGATTGACATGGAAAAGGCATTTGACAAAATCCAGCATCCTTTCTTGAGAAACACATTTCAAAAACAGGAATAAAAGGAAACTTCCTCAACATGATAAAGTGCATATTATAAAAACCCACAGCTAACATCATACTCAATGGTGAAAGATTGAAAGCTTTTACTCTGAGATCTGGAACAAGACAAGGAATTCACTGTCACTACTGTTGTTCAACATTGTGCTAGAAGTTCTAGCCAGAGCAGTTAGGCAAGCAAAAGAAATAAAACATATCCAAACTGGAAAGGAAGAAGTAAAACTTTCATTATTTGCAGAATACATGATCCTATATACAGATCCTATCTACAACAGAGCTACCAGAGCCAATAAACAAGTTCAGCAAAGTGGCAATACACAAAAATAAGTAGTGTTTCTATATACTAGTAATGCACAATCTGAGGAGGAAATCAGGAACAAAATTCCATTTACAATAGCAACTAAAAGAATCAAATATCTTGGAATAAATTTCAACAAGGATATAAAGGATTTGTATACAGAAAACTACAAAACATTGCTAAAAGAAATCAAAGAAGACCTAAATAAACGGAAGGACATTCCATGCTCGTGGAGTGGAAGACTAACTATTGTTAAGATGTCAATTCTACCCAAAGCAATTTACAGATTCAACACAATCCCAATCAAAATCCAATAGCCCACTTTGCAGAAATGGAAAAGCCAATTATCAGATTTATTTGGAAAGATAAGGGGACCTGAACAGCCAAAGACATCTTGAGAAAGAAGAACGAAGTTGACAGACAGACACATTTTCAGACTTTAAAGCATATTACAAAGCTATAAGGGTCAAAACAGCATGGTACTGGCATAAGAACAGATATATTGACCAATGAAATCAAATTTAGAATTCAGAAATAGACCCTCACATTTATGGCCAATTGATTTTTGACAAGTCTGCCAATTCCACACAACTGGGAAAGAATCGTATGTGGATATCCACATGTAAAAGAATGAAAGAGGAACCCTAACTTATACCATATAAAAAAATTACCTCTAAATGGAACAGAGACCTAAATATAAAAACCAGGACCATAAAAATCCTAGAAGAACATGTAGGGAAGCATCTTAAAGCTCTTGTAGTAAGCAATGGTTTCTTAGACTTTATACCCAAAGCACAGGCAACAAAAGGAAAAAGATAAATGGGACCTCCCCAAAATTAAAAACTTGTGTGCATCAAAGGACTTTGTCAAGAAAGTGGAAAGGAAACCTACTCAATGTCTAATAAGGGTTTGATATCCAGAATATACAAAGAAATCCTACAACTCAACAAGAAAAAGACAAACAACCTAATTAAAAAATGGGCAACTCTCTCTCTAACTAAGCCACCTTTGCGGTGACCTCGTTGCCTCTCCACTATGTGGGACCTGACTCCCAGGGGTGTAAATCTCCCTGACAACGCAGGATATGACTCCCAGGAATGAATCTGGACCCAGCATCATGGGACTGAGAACATCTTCTTGACCAAAAGGGGGATGCGGAATGAAACAAAATAGAGCTTCATTGGCTGAGAGATTTCAAATGGAGTCGAGAGGCCACTTGGTTGACATTCTTACGCACTATATAGATAATACTTTTTAAGTTTTAATATATTGGAATAGTTAGAAGTAAATACCTGAAACTACCAAACTCCAATCCAGTAGCCTTGACTCTTGAAGACAACTGTATAACAATGTAGCTTACAAGGGGTGACAGTGCGACTGTGAAAGTCTTGTGGATCGCACTCCCTTTATCCAGTGTATGGATGGATGAGTAGAAAAATGGGGACAAAACCTAAACAAAAAATAGGGTAGGATCAGGGGTAATTTGGTTGTTCTTTTTTTATTTTTATTTTTTATTCTTATTCTGATTCTTTCTGGTGTAAGGAAAACGTTCAAAAATAGATTAGGGTGATGAATGCACAACTATAAGATGGTACTGTGAACAGCTGATTGTACACCATGGATGACTGTATGGTATATGAATATATCTCAATAAAACTGAATTTTTAAAAAAATGGGCAAAAGACTTGCATAGACATTTCTCTATAGAGGAAATACAAAAGGCTAAGAAGCACACGAAAAGATGCTCAACATTACTAGCTATTAGGGAAATGCAAATGAAAACCACACCTACTAGAATGGCCACTATTAAAAAACAGAAAACTGCAAATGATGGAGAGGATGTGGAGAAAAAGGAACTCATTCATTGCTGGTGGGAATGTAAAATGGTGCAGCCATTTTGTGGAAGACAGTTTGGCAGGAAGTTAAATGCAGAACTGCCATATAATCTGTCAATCCCACTACTCAGAACTAAAAGCAGTTCAGATATTTGCACACCAAAGTTTATAGTGACATTATTCACAAGTGCCAACAAATGGAAACAACCCAATTGTCCATCGACTGATGAATGGATAAACAAAATGTAGTACATACATATGACAGAATATTATTCAGCTATAAAAAGGAATGAAGTCTTGATGTATGTGACAAGATGGATGAACCTCGAGGACATTATGTTGAGTGAAATAAGCCAGACACAAAAAGACAAATACTGTATGATTTTGCTGTTATAAACTAGTTATAATAGGCAAACTCACAGAGTTAGAATCTAGAATATAGGTTACCAGGAGATAGGCTGTGGATAGGGAATGGAAAGTTGATGCTTAACTTGTACAGTATTTCTATTTAGGCTGATGGTAAAGGTTTGGAAATTGATGGTGGTGATGGGAGAATATTATTGGTGAACGTAATCAACAGCACTGAACTATACAGGCAAATGTGGTTAAAAATGGAAACTTAAGGATGCATATATTACAAGAATAAAAATTAAAAGATAAAACATCATACTGCACAACACAGTGAACCCTAGTGTAGACAATGGACTATAGTTAATAGTACAATTTTAAGAATGTTCTTTCATGAATTACACAAATGTACGATACTAATACAAGGTGGCAATAATACGGTGGTATATGGGAAAAAAGAATATAAATAATGGATGATAGAACTATTTTAATAATATTTCACCAATTGTAACAAAGGTAACTACTGTTAAAAATATAGCATGATTTACAGAAAAGTGCTATCATTAATAGCAACAAATGTTCCACACAAATGCAAGGTGTTGGTGGTGGGGTGGTATACAGGGATTCTGTATTTAATGCATTATTTTTTGTAAACTCACAACTTCTCTAATAATAATAAAGAAAAACTAAGCCAGACTCAGGAAAAAAAAAAATGCCACAGTAAATCTAGTCTTTCAGTCTAAGCACTACAAGAGTATGCTGTTAAGAGAAGCATTTGCATTCTGTCAGGATGCTCACAGTCCATGTTTAAGAAGCAGAATGTAATTGACCATTTGTGGAGCACAAATTAGAAAAATCTCTCTAGAAGGATACATCTGCAGTTGACAAAGGCAGGGCAAACAGCCGACCTTCCCTCATTTTCTCCTGCCTCTGGTTTTCAGTAGCGTTTTAATTTTCAGCTCATCATGAGGAAGTAAAGATAGACTCCTGGTTTTTTGATGTTGACAAGCTTGTCATCTAGAACTTAGGCTCTGACATGTGGGGATGTCAAGATTTGCCTTGACGGGAAAGTGACTGACCTCTGCTCATAATTATCAAAACAAGGGAAAGAAAAGTGACTAGAGAGGCAGCTGCTATTGCCGCTACTGTCCAACTTCAGAGAAAGTGGGGACGCAAGGTCTTTTAAAAGTTTGAGTGCAGAAGACACAGCTTAAGTGAACACAAAGCCTTTGTGGGAAAGTATGAAATGGCCATAATACTGATAGAATCTGAAGCACTGTCCTGCTGTGAGAATGTGCTGATCCTTCAAGCAGGGAACTGGTAAATTATTGGTCTGGTTTCATAACTGCATTTATATACCACACTTTCAAATCACTCAAGTGATGCAGGATTCAAAAACAAACTTTAGGCAGTAAATCGTATATGCATTACTAAGCTCTTAAAATACTGGTAATTGTGATTGAAAGGCTGCTTTGTATTAATAAACCTTAAGTAAACTATTGAATTGAAGTACTTTTCTAAAATTCAATACTTTTTACATGAGAATGGATTATATTAATGGAACATAATACATGGAAGGGGATTTTTTATTCTATTAAAATATGCAGATCTTCCTGCCTAATGCTATGTTGTCAATAGCAGGGAAATTATTTAGTATCTAACTTAAAAAATTTAATGTACATGTGTGTGTGTTTGTGTGTATGCATCAGAGGCAGTGGTGAGCTGCTTGTCTTCTCTACTTCATATCCTTAAGAATGATCAGATTAACTCTCAGTAATATTTTAAGGGGAGCCTTTCAACATTTTCCTCTATTGCTCTTTTTGTCTAAACTCTACTTTTTCCCATAGACGCAGAGATTAGAACTGCTCATATTGTACCTGACCATTTCCCCCTTAAGAGAATATAATTTTATCAGTAATTTTATCACACATTTTTAAACAGAACTCAGTTGCTAACTCAACGTACTAGGACAGAAACCCTGGTCCGTTTCAACACAGAGCCAGGCTTCTTCACACACACACCCCTTTCCATGGACAGACACTTCCAGTTGTGTATTCATGCATATGTTGTCTCCTCCCTAAGTGTGGAAGCCACACAATCGGCCTCAGCCGCCATAGGCTCTGCAATTGTTCTTGTTAGTCCACATTCTGCTTCCTTGCTTCTGGCCATGTTAAATTATGGCACAAAACAGAACACAGAGATAATCATCCCGAGTCTTTCCATCTGTGTTTATAGTTGTACTGTTGACTTAGAACTAAAATGGAACTTTCAACAAGGGGTAAAAACAGGAAAAAGGAATTTTTAAAACTTACTTCACGTAAAAACTTTTGGACATATTAGTCCTTTTATCTATTTCTTCAAATGATTAAATTTCTCTCTTTCTGTTTATCATAGCCCATACAGTATCTCTGATATGAATATATGTGTTCAAATATTCTGAAGAGGATTCACCAGAAACTCTGCAACAGTTGCATTCTTTATTTTAAAAGAAATTCTCCATTCACGATTCTCTTATCACTTGAAATTATCATTGTATCTAAACTATTTTTGAGAAGAACTTCCATAAACCAGATTTAAATAGTTTGGTGAATTAAGAATATGCAGTAGAAATCATGATATGCTGCACTGTCATTGATGGTGTACTCAATTCACTGTAGTTTTACAAAACTGAATTACAATGAAATATATTGTGGGAGTTAATAGACTATGATGTGCTTCGGTGCAACAAGTGGAAAGCAAAGGAAAACTAGCAGAGAAACTAGAATCGCTCCCAGTACTGTTCCGCAGAATTGGACATCTTCAAATAATTTTCCATTGTTATAAAAGTTAAGAATTTTGAATTGCAAGGAAATTTTCAGAATATGAAGGTAATTTCATGATAGCCTGTTAGAATCAAAACAGTGTCTTAGCCATCTTTGTGTTCCAGACTTTTCTGTGGTGTCTGGAATATTATGGATGCTAAAAAGCATTTGTTAAATTTAGTTGTTTTTGCTTGGAATGGCTGCACCACAGACTTCCCGTCAAGATCAGAGAACTATAGATATAAGGACAGTTCAGCTCTAAGAGGGATATGATTATTAACATATTGGGTTGTATTTCAATCATTTATGGAAATTTTCAACTTTGGTGGTTAAGACTGAGCAAATTACATCTCCTCCCCCACATTTCCTCACTGGACAATTGACTCTTATGGTCAGGCTGCCATTTGGAGTTTTTCTCAAGTACAGACTTGTTTGTGCTCACTGGACTGTACAATTAGAATCCCCTGGATAACAGGAGAATTTCCCTCAAAAGTGACGGAGGTGGAGCCAGAGTTAACAACTTTTATCTTATCATCATTTTGTTTGTTATTTCTCAAGTCACAAAAAGTTAAATACAAATAAAAGCAAAATTAAATTTGCTGAGTTATTATATATACCCTATCATTAAATTCCTGCATGAAGGCTTTCTTTCCTTGGAAAATGCTAAGAAGTAACATGATATTAAAGTTATTTTAAAGAATAGTAGATTCTTCAATAATGGTAGCAAGAATCAAGTAAAACTGGGGGAAAAAAGCATATTTTGCCCTTTCTTACTCATAAAAAAGGAAAAAGGTAACAAGATAACGAATTAAAAATACTAATTTTCCTTAATGCAATTAGAAAATATTCTGAAGTGGAACTGCAAGAAGCAACCCTTTAATGTAGCATAATAAAAAATAGTGCATTGGTATTTAATGATGAGCTAATTTTTAAAATGCTGATTCTAACTCAGGCCAAAACAAAAATTTAATCAAAGGAAATAAATCTATTTCTCTGAGGTGAAAAAATCTCCTTTCAGTATCTTCTCTTTCAGTGCCTCCTCAGTTAAAAATAACATTTCATTCACTCTTACCACATTCAACATAGAACAAGAAATAGGAGGCATCTGCTAGAAATTAAGTGTTCACAAAATCCCAAACCCAAAATACTTTATAAGATGAAAAATACTGAAAAGCACATCTTTACTACTGCTACTGTCTCTGTCTACTATTATTTTATAAAATCCCTTTCAGAAACGATGTTAAGAACTTAATGTATTTTTAACTATAGAAACAAATATTAAACATGTTAAATTAAAAAGTTATATGAAAATTTTCAGCAATTACAATAATTCTACTCTGACAGGATATTTCCCTTTCCTTTTTTAAAACTGATATTAAAAATACCATATCAAGAGCTACTGAATGAAGTAGAGATGAAGAATAATTCAAAATAACCAACCCCTTTCAAGATTCTTCACATGACTGAGAAAAAAGGGTAGTCAATAGAGGGACCAAAAGATTCTGCAACCTACAATATTATTTTAAGATTTTTGAATATAAATATCTAAAAATCTAGATTTGATCGCAGAAATCTAAAAAAGTCACCCATGTAGATTTCAAGTAACATCAGGATCAAGTTAGAATCTTAGCAAACAAAATAGTGTGCTGCTTATTGGCTCCCATGTAACTTTGCATTATTTTAAAACTAGAGTTTAAACCCCCGTCAGCCCCATCAATTCTGCTTTGTTCCCCCAGTTCCAATTAAGAATCACGATCCAGGAGTTTTTTATGTTAAAGGTTGCAGGTAATGTTGTCAAGAATGTGTAAATGCTGTGCAAGGCTCTTATGCCTGGCTTCGAAGCTGATCTATGGAATCACTCAATTCCGCAGCTGTCAAAGCGCTGATACCAACTGTAGTTAATGACACAGCGTCATCTCTCTAGCTCGTTTACCTGCCGCCCTGCAAACAAATGGACACTGGCAGCGAAAGGGGGGAGTGTAATGAACGGCAGATACCATATTTATTATAATCATTATGATCCACGGTAGAGGAAAATCAATTTCTCTTAATCGAGTAGAGTGACTTATTAAGGGGTTATGAGTCCTGGCTGGATAGCTGTACTGATTTGATTATGCTGGGAGGGAAATTAGCAGTGGCCTCCTACGCGGTCTTTTCCCTTTGTCTTCTGGCTCGGAGTTTGTTATTAAATTATTTTCTCATAAAAGTCTTAGGAAGCAGGTCATGCTTTGATCAAGAAGAGACTGAGAAATAGGGTGCTGAAGGGCTTCAGAAGTGTTGACAGGTAGAGATGTGAACATTCACAATATCCCCGCTGCAAAGTCGCTGATTTGCAATTGAAAGTGCGTAGATAAAGCATAGGCCTGTGCCAACACTGGAACCTTCTTGAAAGAACCCCATCGTATGCTGACGTTTGTCCTTCAGTTTCTCCTTCCTGCTGATGATACCATAGTCCCAGACACCTGGGAAGTGATAACTTCCTATATTATCTGAAGGGAACAGATCAGTGGGTTCAAGTCAAGGTTTTTTGTTGGTTGGTTGGTTTTAATCTTTAAAGGACGCTTGAACAAAATCAGTTGTAGAAAAATAACAAAAGTCAAATGTGAGGTATGTTTTAACTCCCTGGGTTTTTAAAAGGTCACAAATCACAGACAAAAAGTGAAAAGAATTCTTTGGGGGTAATGAAAAAAGCATTTTCTCACAAGAACCACCCTAACTCACCTTCCTGTCTCTCAGATGCATCTTCTGTGAAAGAAAATAGAATAAACTTTGTGTTCACTTCCGTTTTCCTGAATGGTTTGGGTTGTGAATCATGAGCACCAGCAGATTATTTCCCACCGAATAAAATAAGAAAATGAGGGAATAAGAAAATGAGGAAATGTTCCCGCAAACATATATTCAACCACTCAAATACGACATATTAGTAAAAGTTACTATCATTTGCAAGTAACTGTATTTTATGAATTATCCATCTGTATAAGCAAATAAGTCCAATTTTCCTAAGTAATACTATTTTAAAATACCAACTAAAAACATTAGGTGAATTTTTGTTAGGAACAAATATAAAAACAAAGGAATACCAGGGAAGACTGCTTTTTAGGAGAGCAGAGTACTAAACCATTTTTTCCTTTGCCTTTTCCAAAACACACAATTGATTAGATACACATGATTGTCTTCATAACCATACATTTCTGTTTTATACATAGTAGATTTCAAATATTTTATAAATAAAATATAAAGATTTTTTTGATGATTTCCAAGTTAATAGAGTTATCTGATTTCCCGAGGAGTAAAATCTCAGTATTTAGCACAATGATTTTTAACAAAGGAATGATGCAATTCTTAGAAATAGAACAGTCTAGATTCCATAATCTTTTGTTACCTTAAAAATCACACAGATATTCTCAATTCTCTCTCTCCCTAGTGGCCTCATCATCATCACCTCAAAAGTTTACCTGACACAAAATGGAAAATTTTTATTCCATAATCTTCCTTCAACTTTCAGTTCTCATTTAAAGGCTTTCTGGTCTCACTGACCCAGACAAATTTGAAATTGTCACATAATGTCCATAACTGCCACGTAGTGTCCCAATTATGCATTTTAGCATATGTCTAAATTAGCACAGTGATATATCACAACATTAAAGAAAGTAGGAAAGTGTAAATTATTTACACACTCCCATTCTTGGTTATTTCATGTGTTGCATTTCTAGAAAGGATTAATAATACTTCCTCTCTACTCATCTCTATTTTAGCATATATTGTAACTCCTCAACCTAGCACACCGCTTAATACATAGAAGAATCTCAAAAGGTATTTGTCTAATCCAATTATACTGTAAAGATATCAAACATGGGTTACATGAATTATTTCCTCTCCCTAGAATTTCGATTTCTATTAGTAGTCCTCATTTTTCCACTACTTCCAATTATTGAATACATTTTCATAACCTAAAGAATAAAAACTACTGTACTTAAAAATTCAGTTGTCAAAAGAGATTTAGTGACTGGATGGAAACATCCATTAACCTAAAAGGAATATTTAGAATTCTCAAATTCTACAGACATAAGTGCATTAATTTCATTTTTCTAATGGTCATAAAGGTATTTTTGGCTGATCAAGTAGTATTCAAGAGTGACTTTTTCTTAAGGACTTTCCCTGAGGTATAAATAATTTCACTGTGAATAGTATCACAGCTGAGTCAAAATAGCCCTTTTCACATGCTGAAACTACCATAGCTCCTTTGATGATAAATTTGAATCTGATAAAAGTGACACATTACACCAAAAAGACCATATTAATCAGAGGGAGTTGGAGAAACATTTTCCACTGAGGTCTGTGTAAGATCATTTTATTGCTTATCAGTCAATAATCACTAAAATGCATTCAAGTACTCTGTCTTCTAGCTCAGAGAAATTAAAACTACAATATATCTTCTGACATAACAGTATTACAGTATTATTAAACATCATCATTCAATTCTAGGACAACAGATAAAAATCACAAGTATATAATAAATCATATATATTTTGTAGGTATAAATATTACAATATGTTTATCTTAATTCTCATAATTTTATGAGTGAGCCATGGAAATATATTAGGTCCTATTCAAAAGGGAAATATGCATGCATATCAATCCATTTTAAAAACATTTAAAATGACTGATTTCAAAGGAATTCATTGAATAAGTGCTTTTCCTATATTTAAAACACATTTTTCCTACATTTAAGTCCAGGTTTTAGAATATTATATTCTTTTTAAAAATACAGCCATATACAAAAGTATATAAATAGTATTTTACCAAATATAGAATTGTTTCCTAATAAATTTAACACTTTCTTTACTAAATCATCAAGTATGACAGGACTTAGGAATCTACAGAATCATTCCTACATTCTCTGGCCTCACAGAAAAATTATGAGAGCATGGCAATGACACTATATTCATTCAACAGATTTTTTTTTTTATTCATTCAACAGATTTTATTAGCACTTACAATTGAGCTAGGAACTTTGCTACATACTATAGATGAAAACAATTAATAAATATATAGTTCCTACCCTTACTGAACTTATGGTTCCTGCACTTACTGAACTTAAAGTTTACCAATAATTTATTTTTCATATTTAGTCATCCTGAAGGTTGTTTATTTCCCCCAATGTTCTTGGCAGTTTTTATAGCTTCTAAATACCACACTCTAAGTCTTTGTTGTTTATTGATATATTTTTTTTTGTTCCGTAGTCCTTAGTCACTGATGTGGCTGTCTTGAATTTACATGCCAACAGGCTCATCAAAGTCATATTTATAGGAAAAGCATTCTAGGTATGAACAAATCTGGATTTGTAGGGCACATAAGATATGGAAGGAATAATAGTCATCTAACAGCACTAAGTACAATTATTATGCAACAATAAGAGCACAACACCGTGGGGCTAACAGAAAGTGCCTGTTTAGTCTTTTGGCTATCTGCACTGAAATATGAAAACTAAATAGAAAATTCAGATATTCCAGCCTATTACACAGGGAAAAGTGTGTAGGGGTACATCTACAACCAAAGATCCAGTGTATGTCTAGGGAGAACCCAGGGTTCCATCAAGCCAACAGAATTAGGAAAGTAGAAATGGCACCTATGTAAAGAAGATCGTGGGTCTGGATATCCAGCCCCATTACTGCTATTGTCTCTTTTAGCTACAAGTGTCCAAAACTTCTTCAATAAAACATATCACAGGGGAAAGCAACTAGAGAATCCAGTAGTCTGGCCAATAATAACTTTAAAAAAAAGGAAATATGTACGTCCAAACTGGCTAACATAAATTGAGTTTTATAGATAAGCAAAGTTCATATTAACATTGTCATTGTAACAGAGAAATTATTTAAAGGGGGATGAGAAATCATGCATGTATCAATTTTGAAGTAGATCACTAGGAATCCAAGCAGATTGTTTGGACCATTTTCCTATGTAAAAATGGAAAATTTACGAATGTGTTCACACACATATCCAGTGGATGAAAAGGGGTCAATATACTTGATATATAACAAGCTCCTAATTGTCAATAAAAAAGAACACTCCAACAGAAAAACATTTAAACAACATCAACAGGCAATTCACAAAAGGAGACAAAGTTAGCCAACACTCATATAACAAATGTTTAGCCTCACTTGAAAGATAACATAAATTAGTTTTAATATCATATTAGCAAATTAAGATGTCCTAAAGAAAGGATATGAGTAAATGTAGCCTCTCAGGTAATGCTGATGGAAATTTAAATCGAAATGGCCCTACGAAGAACTTACAGAAGGTTTAAAAGTATTAATACTCATTAACTCGGCAATGCTACTTATTCAAATTTATTTTTGGGAAATAACTAGGGATGTGAGCAAGAATCTTCATCATAGTACATATATTCATGTGTAATTTCAAAAACTGAACACAACTTAAATATTCAATGAAAAAGAATTATTAAGAAAACTTCCCAGGAATGCAAGAAAGGTTCAACACACAAAAACCAATGTAATACCCCACATAAACAGAACAAAAGAAAAAAAGCTTGATTATCTCCCTGGACATGGAAAAGGCATTTGACAAAATCCAGCAGTCTTTCTTGATAAAAATACTCAGAAAACTAGGAATAGAAGGGGATTTTCTCAATATGATAAAGGCCATTAATGAAAACTCACACCTAATTTCATTCTCAATGCTGAAAGACAGAAAGAAGTACAAAACTGTCTCTATCTGCATAAACATGATCATATATACAGAAAATTCAAAGAAATCCACAAGAAAACTACTAGAGCTAATAAATGAATTCAGCCATGTGTTTCTATACACTAGCACTGAACAATCCCAAGGGGAAATTCAGAAAACAATTCTAAAAGAATCAAAATCTAGGAATAAATTTAACCAGGATTTTAAAAACCTGTACACCCAAAACTACAAAACACTTCCAAAGGAAATTAAAGAAGACCTAAATAAATGGTGAAATACCCCATGTACATGGATTAAAACACTTAAAATTGTTAAGATGTAAATACTACCCAAAGTGATCTACAGATTCAATGCAACCCCTATCAAAATTTCAGCAACCTTCTGTGCAGAAATGGAAAAGGTGATTCTCAAATCCACATGGAACTGTAAGGGGCCCCAAATAGCCAAAACAAATTTGAAAAAAGAGAACAAAGCTGGAGCTCACACGTCTCTATTTCAAAAAGTACTACAAAGCTACAATAAGATAAGAATAGATAAACAGACCAATGGAACAGAATTGAAAGTCCAAAAAAGATGCACAAAATTAAGGCCAACTGATTTTCATAGGGTATCAAGCAAATGCAATGGAGAAAGAATAGTCTCTTCAACAAACGGTATTGGAAAAACTGGTTATCAACACACAAAAGGATGCAGTTGGACCCCTACCTCAAACCATATACAAAATTTAACCCAAAATGGATGAAGGACCTAAATACAAGAGCTAAAACGATAAAACACTTTGAAGGTAACATAGGGGCACTTTTTCATGAAAGGGCTTAGCAATGGATTCTTAGCTATGACACCAAAAGCAAGAGCAACCAAAAAAAAAAAAAAAAACAGATAAATTTGATTTCAGCAAAATTAAAAACTTCTGTGAATTTAAAGGCATGATCAAGGCAGTGAAAAGACAACCTACAAAATGGGAGAAAATATCTGAAAACCATATATGGGCTTAATATCCTGAATATATAAAGAACTTTTACAATGCAACAGTTAAAAAAAAATGAAAAGCTGGTAAAGGACTTGAACAGACTTTTTTTTTGCAAAGAGGATATATAAATGGCCAATAAGTATATGAAAAGATGCTCTACATTGTTACCTATTAGGGAAATGGACATCAAAACCAAAATGAGATACCACTTCACACCAACCAGGAAGGCTATTATATTTAAAAATGGAAAATAACAAGTATTGGAGAGTATGTGGAGAAATTGGAACTCCAGCACATTGTTGGTGGGCATGTAAAATTGTTTAGCCATTGTGGAAAGCAATAGGGTAGTTCCTCAAAAAGCTAAATAGAAAATTACCATATGACTCAGCAATTCCACTCCTAGGTATCCACCCCTCAAAAGTGAGAACATGGTCTCAAACAGATACTTCTACACCAATGTTCACAGCAGCATTATTCACCATAGCCCAAAGGTGCAAACAACCTAAGTGGCCATCAACAATAGCATGGATTAAACAAAATGTGGTACATATTCACAATGGAATATCATTCATCCAGAAGAAGGAATGGAGTTCTGAGACATCATGCCACATGGAAGAGCCTTGAAAACGTATACTGAGAGAAATAATCAAGGCACATAAGGACAAATGTTGTAAAGTAATATCTAGAAATAGCAAATTTGCAGAGACAGAAAGTAGATTAGAGTTCACCAGCTCATAGGGGGAAAGGAAATGGGGAGTTTTTTTGCTCGGTGGGTAAAGAGTGTTTGTAAATTAAAATCAATTTTAAAAAAAGAAATTAGCAGACAACATGTGATGAAATACTCAACCTTAAACAACATGGAGAACAATATTATATTGGAAAATATTTATGAAATATGAATACGCAAAAAAAGGCAAGCTACGAAAGTAATCTGAAAAATACTGCAAAACACATGCAGAGTGTGCACAAAAGACTAGGCATCCCCAAATTACTAACAGTGGACTTATAAGTAATATTATTGTTAAATATTTACATTCATATATTTTCAAAGTTTCTGCATTGAGTGTGAAAGCACTAAGAATATAAGTCACACGAGGAAGGGGTAATTTTTGGTTTAATTACTGACATATCTCTAACTCCTGGAACAGAACTTGATGTGCAATAGAGACTGTAATCGCTTCAATCAATGAAAAACATATACAGTTTTTAAACATTTTCAATATTAATGACTCATAAATGAATCAATTATAATTAGAAAATTATATGTGGAAGAATTACAATTTTATGAGATTAAAATCCTCATAAAACATTCTAGGTGCAAAAACTAAGACTCAGAAGTTTAATAATTTGCCAGAAGTCATGTAGTTAATAAATTACCTACGGTTGGTGAGCTATAGCTGGGATTAGAAAGAAGACCCTCTCTTCCTCCCTCACTCCCTGGCCTCTTATCTCTGCACACAACCTCCCACCTGACTGGCATTCTACTGCTTAGCATTTTATTATGATATATATTTTTAATTCAAATGTCTGGACAGGTCAAAACATTAGCCTGCATTGACTACAATCCAAGAGGGAATACCATCCTAAACATCCCTTTGATTCACTCAGTAGGACACACACAAAATGTCAACTTTACCTGGACAGGCTATCTTAAAAAGAACACTATGTTAACTTTCTTAGCAGATAAGAGATAACCAACAAATATTTAATTGACTTCTCCCCACAATGATGCTCTTCTTTTCTTAAATGCACTGTTCAAAAAAATTGGGGCCAACCTTAAACCAGTTTAGAGTACAGTCTTCTCATAAAGAAGATCTCTGCCAACATTACAAAATTTTAGAGTTCATGACGGTAGATGAGCTATAAAAATGACTTGGAAGCAACTGCAAGAAGCAAAAGAAAAATCTCAGGATGCAGAAGAAAAGAGAGTTTAAGAGAAGCAAGAGCAACTGTGCATAAGATTACACCACAAATGAGCAGTGATGGAATGAAAGTGGGCTTTATGTGGGAGAACTAGCCATGGATTACTCCATTGAAACAAAAAAAGATGTCTGTGAGTATACTTCTGAATCTAAGAAATCTTAAAGATACATGCAAAAACTGCAGGACAAAAACTGTGAGAAGACAGAGTTTTATTCAGGTCAACGTTTCTACATTATTATTAATTAATTAAGAAACAGAAATTTTTAAATCAAATATACACAACATATATCCCACAAAGATTTCAAAATCTTCTACAAAAAAAAATAATAATAATTACTGTGCATCCATATTCCTTCCTTTTCTCAACCACATAACTTCACTCAAGTTCCCTTGAGTACATGTGCTGAAAGCCTGACATTAAACTATGAGCAAACAAACATATAAACAAAAAGTGCTTGAATAATTTATCATGAACTTGCGACTGAGGACAGAAATGTCTAAAATAAACTGATACAGACTTAATGAACAAGAAGAAAACAGCCAAAAATGTGAACTGAAAATATCAAACCACAAGGGATAATCTTTTTAATCCCGTGTTTGCTGCTGCATTTCTCTTACATAAATTGGAATCTGTAAATCTGATTTGTGAATTTTAAGTGGGCCAATTAGGGATCAAACAGATGATTACTTCATTGCTTCTATCATAACACTGCTAGATAACCAATTCAAACTTATATTTAATGTTCATATATTTTCTTTTAAATCATCTTCTGAAACCATTCTGGAAATGGACTGTGACAATGGTTTGAAGCTTGATTTCCCCTCTTACAAGTCATCACAATTTTGACTGTAATGAGTTTACTCTGCATCTGTCTGTCACAAATAACCTGGTAACAACTAAATGGATTGCCATCAATCTTTCAATTAAAATGTATAACTTTATTAGCCCAATATTATTTGAACTTATTGTATTACTTTGAAAAAGGGCTTTCATTTACTTTGTCATTTAAGGTCAAATGTGTGCAATCACTGAGAGCTGAATAAATGTTAATAACCTGTTTTGAATGTGTAGGCTGTAGACATTGCTAATATGTTTTTCTTGGTTATGTAAATAAAACAACTAACAATACTACAGAGGTAAAAATGAACTAAACATAGGCATATTTTTATGACAATTCTGCCATTTTACTCTGTATCAATTATTAACAATTGAACTCCATAAAATAAGCTATAAATCAAATTATATTTTAGGAAAACTTCATAATGTATTTTTATAGAAACAGTAGTAGAAAAAAATTATTATACACTAAATAATTGGCAAATATATATATTCAAGAAATAAGATAATTATTATGAAGAAACTTCCATATACAAAACACATATATATATATGTTTGTCATATTTCCTTATGATAAAAATTTTAGATTCTTTCACATCATACATTTCATCCAGCATACTGACATAATTATAATGGATAAATCAACTTGGTATTTTTAATCCTATGTGCAGCATAGTAGTATCTGTTTTCTTTCACTTCTCAATCTTTTCTTACTTTGTTAAGAATATAGAGTAGTGAATGCCTAACAGTGAAGCAGGTGATATAGACTTATAGCCCCCAATTAAGAAAAATTAATATTAACATATTAAAACCATAGTATAGTATCCAAATGAAATGCAAAGTAATTAACAAAACCAACACCAACAGACTACACAAGTTCTGGAATGTTGAAGGTATCAACAGCACTTTAGGCTTCAAGGCAAATCTGTTCCTTCAGCATCACCAGCCAGATCCACCTAAACACACTCTGAGATGTAGAAATCCAGAAATACTCATGTGACTATGATAGTGCCATTGTGCACACAGACCACAGCTTTTATAGTTAATACTGTTCTTCCACTAAGTGCATATCTCTGGCCTAAATTTTATTATAGTTCCAGGTTTCATACCAAATAAAGATGGCATCTAATTCCTACCTAGAAAATGAGGAAAACTAGACACAAGTTATTAAACTAAATACCTAAATAATTGCCTGAATTCTACCCTTTTCAATCAGATGTTGCTATATCATGAGGCTATAACCTTATATTAGGTGTTTAATATTTATAATAATTAAAAGGCCAATATCCTATATGGCTGAAAGAGGTATAGAAAGAAGAAAGGAAGGAAGGAAGGGAGAAAGGAAAGGAGCAAGGCAGGAAGGGAGAAAGTGAAGAAGGAAGGAAGGGAAAAAAAGAAGAGAGAAAGGAGGTAAGGAGGGAGAAAGGAAAGGAGGGAAGGTAACTCTATGGAACATGTAGGAAATTATAATGGATAAATCAACTTAGTATTTTTAATCAGAACTAAAAATAGTTGATTAAACCAGATGTACACTGCAGTGCACACTTAGGTATATGACTAATATATGTCACAAAAACAAAAGTAATGCACTATTATTCCCTGAAGACAGGTGTTTCAGTTTGCTAAAGCTGTCGTTACGCAAAATAACAAATGGATTGGCTTTTAGGAATGGATTGGCTTTTATAAAGGGGATTTATTAGTTTACAAATTTACAGTTCTAAAGCCATAAAAGTGTCCAAACTAAGGCATCAACAAGAGGATACCTTCACTGAAGAAAGGTCAATAGCGTCTGGAACACCTCTGTCAGCTGGGAAGGCACGTGGCTGGCATCTGCTGGTCCTTTGCTCCCGGATTCTAGTTTCAAAACGGCTTTCAACAAAATGTCTCTAGGCTTCTATCTCTCTCTCTTTGCTTCTTTCTCTCAGCCTCTGTGCATCCTTGTTTGTTCTCTCAGGGCATTTCTCTCTGAGTGTCTGAAGGTCCTCTCTTAGCCTCTCCAGAGCAACCTCTGGGCTTCATCTCTTGGCTTAGCATCCTTCTGTCTGCATCTCCCACCATCTCCAAGTGTCTGGGTCTGTTTTGGCTCTTAGATTCTTCTCCTGGGGGCAAACTCTGGATTGCATATCTTAGCTTCTCACCAAAATGTCTCTCTCAGCTTCTCGTAAAGGACTCTGATGATCTAATTAAGACCCACCCGGAATGGGAGGGGTCACCCCTCCATGGAAATGATCTAATTAAAACGTCTCGCTCACAGGTGAGTGAATCACATGTCCATGTAAATATTCAATCAAAAGTTTCCACCTAACAAGACTGAATTAAAAGATCACAGCTCACAGCTCTTCTGGGGTCCATAATAGTTTCAAACCAGCACAAAAGGCAAAAGGATCCTTCTTACCAAAAGTAAAGAAAGAATAAAAGAGACACCTTCATTTTCTTCCCTACTTTGAATTTGTTTTAGCAATTTAAGCCACTCCTACACCTAAAGTTCACCAAATGCTACATCATGCAACACTGCTTTCCTTGTAATACGTCCATTTTCAAAAGTTCTTAAACTGATACATATTGTCTCCTGGATACTATCCAAAAAATACCAGCCTGACATTTTAGGTTCCTGTTTAATTGGCTCCATCTGATCTAAGACCCCTCATAATTTAATAGCATACAACCTACTCCAGCCACAATGATCTCCCAGTCTTGAAAGAACACTGTTTTTCCTGGCTGGAAGTCTCTGCCTTCTCTATGTTCTTTCCTCCTGATATGCCCCATTATCTTCACTTCCAATTTTTCAAATTTTGCACATTTCAAATAACATCTCCCCAGCAAGGCTCCTCTAGCCCATGGCTCACGTTTAGTTCATGCCTCACTGACATCCTACAAAAAAAAAAGAATGGTTTTCAAGTTAGGTACTACAAATTCTCTGAGGGTTCAAGAAAGAAACAAACAGACAAACTCTCCTTTTACCCAAACTGGACTCTGGTCACTGGGGTTTTCCACAAGATTTTGTTTCAAGAAAGCGTTTTTCCAAATGTGTGTGTCTTTGTGTATGTATGTGTGAAAGCTGCATTAGGTGTATGACTTTCATACCCACTGTCTGGAAGTGTCCACAGTTTCATACATGTATATATGATTTTTCCAATTAGAACATAAACAGGCAGAAAGCAAGGGCCATACATGATGTATAATGAAGTAGAATAAATTCATAATAAGTTCTAGTAAGCACTTCACCGATTTAATAAATGAAGGAAAAATGCTTTCAAAGGGTTCTAATAACCTCAATTGTTTTCTTTTTTTTTTTTTTTTTTTTTTTTTTAATCATCATTTTATTGAGATATATTCACATACCACGCAGTCATACAAAACAAATTGTACTTTCGATTGTTTACAGTACCATTACATAGTTGTACATTCATCACCTAAATCAATCCCTGACACCTTCATTAGCACACACACAAAAATAACAAGAATAATAATTAGAGTGAAAAAGAGCAATTGAAGTAAAAAAGAACACTAGGTACCTTTGTCTGTTTGTTTGCTTCCCCTACTTTTCTACACATCCATCCATAAACTAGACAAAGTGGAGTTTGGTCCTTATGGCATTCCCAATCCCACTGTCACCCCTCATAAGCTACATTTTTATACAACTGAATTCGAGATTCATGGGTTCTGGGTTGTAGTTTAATAGTGTCAGGTATCCACCACCAGCTACCCCAATTCTTTAGAACCTAAAAAAGGTTGTCTAAAGTGTGCGTAAGAGTGCCCACCAGAGTGATCTCTCGGCTCGTTTTGGAATCTCTCTGCCACTGAAGCTTATTTCATTTCCTTTCACATCCCCCTTTTGGTCAAGAAGATGTTCTCCATCCCACGATGCCGGGTCTACATTCCTCCCCGGGAGTCATATTCCACGTCGCCAGGGAGATTCACTTCCCTGGGTGTCTGATCCCACGTAGGGGGGAGGGCAGTGATTTCACCGTTCAAGTTGGCTTAGCCAGAGAGAGAGGGCCACATCTGAGCAACAAAGAGGCATTCAGGAGGAGACTCTTAGGCACAAATACAGGGAGGCCTAGCCTCTCCTTTGCAGCAACCGTCTTCCCAAGGGTAAAACTTATGGTAGAGGGCTCAACCCATCAAACCACCAGTCCCCTATGTCTGTGGTCATCTTAGCAACCATGGAGGTGGGGTAGGCGAATACCCCTGCATTCTCCACAGGCTCCTCAAGGGGGCACTACATCTTTTTTTTTTTTTTCCTTGTTTGTCTTTTTTCTTTTTTCTTTTTTTTTTTTTTAACTTTCCCTTCTTTTTTCAAATCAACTGTATGAAAAAAAAAGTTAAAAAGAAAACAAACATACAATAAAAGAACATTTCAAAGAGACCATAGCAAGGGAGTAAGAAAAAGACAACTAACCTAAGATAACTGCTTAACTTCCAACATGTTCCTACTTTACCCCAAGAAAGTTACATAATATAGCAACATTTCAGTGAACTTGTTCCTACTACATCCATCAGAAATTAACAGACCATAGTCATTTCTGGGCATCCCCAGAACGTTAAATAGCTTATCTGTTCTTCTTGGATTATTGTTCCCCCTTCCTTAATTGCTCTCTACTGCTAGTTCCCCTACATTCTACATTATAAACCATTTGTTTTACATTTTTCAAAGTTCACATTAGTGGTAGCATATAATATTTCTCTTTTTGTGTCTGGCTTATTTCGCTCAGCATTATGTCTTCAAGGTTCATCCATGCTGTCATATGTTTCACCACATCGTTCCTTCTTACTGCCACGTAGTATTCCATCGTGTGTATATACCACATTTTATTTATCCACTCATCTGTTGAAGGACATTTGGGTTGTTTCCATCTCTTGGCAATTGTGAATAATGCTGCTATGAACATTGGCGTGCAGATATCTGTTCGTGTCACTGCTTTCCGATCTTCCGGGTATATACCGAGAAGTGCAATCGCTGGATCGAATGGTAGCTCTATATCTAGTTTTCTAAGGAACCGCCAGACTGACTTCCAGAGTGGCTGAACCATTATACAGTCCCACCAACAATGAATAAGAGTTCCAATTTCTCCACATCCCCTCCAGCATTTGTAGTTTCCTGTTTGTTTAATGGCAGCCATTCTAACCGGTGTTAGATGGTATCTCATTGTGGTCTTAATTTGCATCTCTGTAATAGCTAGTGAAGCTGAACATTTTTTCATGTGTTTCTTGGCCATTTGTATTTCCTCTTCAGAGAACTGTCTTTTCATATCTTTTGCCCATTTTATAATTGGGCTGTCTGTACTATTGTCATTGAGTTGTAGGATTTCTTTGTATATGCAAGATATCAGTCTTTTGTCAGATACATGGTTTCCAAAAATTTTTTCCCATTGAGTTGGCTGCCTCTTTACCTTTTTGAGAAATTCCTTTGAGGTGCAGAAACTTCTAAGCTTGAGGAGTTCCCATTTATCTATTTTCTCTTTTGTTGCTTGTGCTTTGGGTGTAAAGTCTAGGAAGTGGCCTCCTAATACAAGGTCTTGAAGATGTTTTCCTACATTATCTTCTAGGAGTTTTATGGTACTTTCTTTTATATTGAGATCTTTGGTCCATTTTGAGTTAATTTTTGTGTAGGGGGTGAGGTAGGGGTCCTCTTTCATTCTTTTGGATATGGATATCCAACTCTCCCAGCCCCATTTGTTGAAAAGACCATTATGGCTCAGTTCGGTGACTTTGGGGGCCTTATCAAAGATCAGTCGGCCATAGATCTGAGGGTCTATCTCTGAATTCTCAATTCGATTCCATTGATCTATATGTCTATCTTTGTGCCAGTACCATGCTGTTTTGGCAACTGTGGCTTTATAATAAGCTTCAAAGTCAGGGAGTGTAAGTCCTCCCACTTCGTTTTTCTTTTTTAGAGTGTCTTTAGCAATTCGAGGCATCTTCCCTTTCCAAATAAATTTGATAACTAGCTTTTCCAAGTCTGCAAAGTAGGTTGTTGGAATTTTGATTGGGATTGCATTGAATCTGTAGATGAGTTTGGGTAGAATTGACATCTTAATGACATTTAGCCTTCCTATCCATGAACATGGAATATTTTTCCATCTTTTAAGGTCCCCTTCTATTTCTTTTAGTAGAGTTATGTAGTTTTCTTTGTATAGGTCTTTTACATCTTTGGTTAAGTTTATTCCTAGGTACTTGATTTTTTTAGTTGCTATTGAAAATGGTATCTTTTTCTTGAGTGTCTCTTCAGTTTGTTCATTTCTAGCATATAGAAACATGACTGACTTATGTGCATTAATCTTGTATCCCGCTACTTTGCTAAATTTGTTTATTAGCTCTAGTAGGTGTATCGTTGATTTCTCAGGGTTTTCTAGATATAAGATCATATCATCTGCAAACAATGACAGTTTTACTTCTTCTTTTCCAATTTGGATGCCTTTTATTTCTTTGTCTTGCCGGATTGCCCTGGCTAGCACTTCCAGCACAATGTTGAATAACAGTGGTGACAGCGGGCATCCTTGTCTTCTTCCTGATCTTAGAGGGAAGGCTTTCAGTCTCTCACCATTGAGTACTATGCTGGCTGTGGGTTTTTCATATATGCTCTTTATCATGTTGAGGAAGTTTCCTTCAATTCCTACCTTTTGAAGTGTTTTTATCAAAAAGGGATGTTGGATTTTGTCGAATGCTTTTTCAGCATCTATTGAGATGATCAATTGATTTTTCCCTTTCGAGTTTTTAATGTGTTGTAATACATTGATTGTTTTTCTTATGTTGAACCATCCTTGCATGCCTGGAATGAACCCCACTTGGTCATGGTGTATGATTTTTTTAATGTGTCTTTGGATTCGATTTGCAAGTATTTTGTTGAGGATTTTTGCATCTATATTCATTAGGGAGATTGGCCGGTAGTTTTCCTTTTTTGTAGCATCTTTGCCTGGTTTTGGTATTAGATTGATGTTAGCTTCATAAAATGAGTTAGGTAGTGTTCCATTTTTTTCAATGTTTTGAAAGAGTTTGAGTAAGATTGGTGTCAGTTCTTTCTGGAAAGTTTGGTAGAATTCCCCTGTGAAGCCATCTGGCCCTGGGCATTTATTTGTGGGAAGATTTTTGATGACTGATTGGATCTCTTTGCTTGTGATGGGTTGGTTGAGGTCTTCTATTTCTTCTCTGGTCAGTCTAGGTTGTTCATATGTTTCCAGGAAATTGTCCATTTCTTCTACATTATCCAGTTTGTTGCCATACAGTTGTTCATAATATCCTCTTATAATTTTTTTAATTTCTTCAGGATCTGCAGTTATGTCACCTTTTTCATTCATTATTTTGTTTATATGGGTCTTCTTTCTTTTTGATTTTGTCAGTTTAGCTAGGGGCTTGTCAATCTTGTTGATCTTCTCAAAGAACCAACTTTTGGTGATATTTATCCTCTCTATTGTTTTTTTGTTCTCTATGTCATTTATTTCTGCTTTAATCCTTGTTATTTCTTTTCTTGTACTTGGTTTAGGATTGGTTTGCTGTTCATTTTCTAGCTTCTTCAGTTGATCCATTAGTTCTTTGATTTTGGCTCTTTCTTCCTTTTTAATATATGCGTTTAGTGCTATAAATTTCCCCCTTAGCACTGCTTTTGCTGCATCCCATAGGTTTTGGTATGTTGTGTTCTCATTTTCATTCGTCTCTATATATTTAGCAATTTCTCTTGCTATTTCTTCTTTAACCCACTGATTGTTTAGGAGTGTGTTGTTTAACCTCCAGGTATTTGTGAATTTTCTAAGTCTCTGATGGTTATTGACTTCTAATTGTATTCCATTGTGGTCAGAGAATGTGCTTTGAATAATTTCAATCTTTTTAAATTTATTGAGGCTTGTTTTATGTCCCAGCATATGATCTATTCTGGAGAAAGTTCCGTGAGCACTAGAAAAGTATGTGTATCCTGGTGATTTGGGATGTAATGTCCTGTAGATGTCTGTTAAATCTAATTCATTTATCAGATTGTTTAGGTTTTCAATTTCCTTATTGGTCTTCTGTCTGGTTGATCTATCTATAGGAGAGAGTGATGTGTTGAAGTCTCCCACAATTATTGTGGAAACATCAATTGCTTCCTTTAGTTTTGCCAATGTTTCTCTCATGTATTTTGTGGCACCTTGATTGGGTGCATAGACATTTACGATTGTTATTTCTTCTTGCTGAATTGCCCCTTTTATTAGTATGTAGTGGCCTTCTTTGTCTCTCAAAACATCCCTGCATTTGAAGTCTATTTTATCTGAGATTAATATTGCTACACCTGCTTTCTTTTGGCTGTAGCTTGCATGAAATATTTTTTTCCATCCTTTCACTTTCAGTTTCTTTGTGTCCCTGTGTCTAAGATGAGTCTCTTGTATGCAACATATTGATGGTTCATTTTTTTGATCCATTCTGCGAATCTATATCTTTTAATTGGGGAGTTTAATCCATTTACATTCAACGTTAAAACCGTGAAGGCATTTCTTGAATCGGCCATCTTATCCTTTGGATTATGTTTGCCATATTTTTCCCTCTCTCTATTAATATCCTTTATTGTACCCATACCGAATCTCTTTAGTACTGAACCTTTCTCCAAGTCTCTCTGTCCTGTCTTTGTTTCTCTGTCTGTAGGGCTCCCTTTAGTATCTCCAGTAGGGCAGGTCTCTTGTTAGCAAATTCTCTCAGCATTTCTTTGTCTGTGAAAAATTTAAGCTCTCCCTCAAATTTGAAGGAGAGCTTTGCTGGATAAAGTATTCTTGGCTGGAAATTCCTCTCACTCAGAATTTTAAATATATCGTGCCACTGCCTTCTCGCCTCCATGGTGGCTGCTGAGTAGTCACTACTTAGTCTTATGCTGTTTCCTTTGTATGTGGTGAATTGCTTTTCTCTTGCTGCTTTCAGAACTTGCTCCTTCTCTTCTATGTTTGACAGTGTGATCAGTATATGTCTCGGAGTGGGTTTTTTTGGATTTATTCTATTTGGAGTTCGCTGAGCATTTATGATTTGTGTATTTATGTTGTTTAGAAGATTTGGGAAGTTTTCCCCAACAATTTCTTTGAATACTCTTCCTAGACCTTTACCCTTTTCTTCCCCTTCTGGGACACCAATGAGTCTTATATTCGGACGTTTCATATTATCTATCATATCCCTGAGGTCCATTTCGAGTTTTTCAATTTTTTTCCCCATTCTTTCTTTTATGCTTTCATTTTCCATTCTGTCATCTTCCAGGTCACTGATTCGTTGTTCAACTTCCTCTAGTCTTGTACTATGAGTGTCCAGAATCTTTTTAATTTGGTCAACAGTTTCTTTAATTTCCATAAGATCATCCATTTTTTTATTTAGTCTTGCAATGTCTTCTTTATGCTCTTCTAGGGTCTTCTTGATTTCCTTCATATCCCGTACTATGGTCTCATTGTTCATCTTTAGTTCTTTGAGTAGCTGCTCTAGGTGTGTCTCTTCTGGTCTTTTGATTTGGGTGCTTGGGCTTGGGTTATCCATATCGTCTGGTTTTTTCATATGCTTTATAATTTTCTGTTGTTTTTGGCCTCGTGGCATTTGCTGAACTTGATAGGGTTCTTTTAGGGTTTGTAGACCAGTTGAAGTCCTTATCTCTAATTTATCAGATCTACAGCTTCGTGGAGTACACTTTCTCTAACTAACCAGCAGGTGGCGTCCACGAGCCACCTGTTCTCCACAAAACAGCTCTCCCCTGCTTAGCCTTTTTGGTGAGTGGGGGAGTGAGTCTTGTGGGGCCCAATTGGTGTACCAAGCTTGCGTGTGTAGTTGGTGTTGCCTGCCCTGTATGTGGGGCGTGTTTCTGGGCAGTCGGGGAGGGGGGGTGGCCCTAACAATCAAATCTCCCTGATGATCCTAGAGTTTTAAAGCTGCTGCAATAGTCTAATCCTTCAGTTCAGTCCTGCCACAGTTTGTCTCTGCCACTGACCCACAAGTCTTTGGTATTGGCGTATGGCTCCTGAGACTTGCAAGTGGGCCCCTCTTCCAGGCTGTGCACCCCGGGTCCTCTGTTGAGGGATGACTGTGCTATGTCACAGGTGAGTGCCGTCCCCCCAGGGCAGTTCTGGGCTGCTGGGCTGTGTTGGGAGGCTCCCAGTCTGCTCAAATGATGGCTGAATGGGGCTCTGTTAATTCACACTGCTCCCCCTTCCCAGCTCTGGGACATTCAGCTGAGGTTGCAGGGAAGGCTAATGTCCACGCCCAGTTTTGTGGTGTGTGCCTGTTATTTGAAGCACTTCCGTCACACTGGGTTGTCTGGGGCAGCTCTGGGCTATGGGGCTGGCGATGGGCAGGAGTGTTTCCTGTCCACCAGGATGGTGGCTGTGAGCGGACACCCCCCTTTTCTTGGGAAGTTGTGTTGTTTAGTGAATTTTCTCAGCCACTGGATTATTGCCTTTTGTCTCAGAGCTCTCTTAGTTCTGCTCTTGACTTGACGTGCCCAAATTTCAATTCTTTGAAGCTTTCTGTATTGAGCTTCTTAGAGTAATTGTTTTAGAAAAAGCAAAAAGGTTTTAAAAAAAAAAAAAAAAAAAAAAAAACGGCCCTCCTCAGAGATCTAATGGGTTATTGAAATGCTAATAGACAAAGCAACCAGGGCCATTAAGGAAAGGTCCACAGGGCAGAGAGATCAGCCTTGCTTCGGGATTTGCATATGCGCCTCAAGGCCTGATCTCCGCCCTTCCCCTTTCTGTGTTCACCAGAACTCCAAAAATCCTCTGCTTTTATTTTGGAGTTTTTCGTGTTGTTTTTTTTCTATGCCTGTCTCCTCTCTGCTGGGCTGGCTGCTCTCAGAGTCTCTGGTGTCTGGTCTCAGTCTATCTATGGTTGGAGTTTGAATCAGTAGAATGAGTTTCCGATAAGAGCAGCCACTGCAATTCTCCCTTCTCCTTCCTGGAGCTGACAGCCCCTCCTCCCCCAGGACTGAGCCTGGCAGGGAGGGGCGCGGGTCCCCTGGCCGCAAAAACTTACAGATCTCGCTGATCTCAGCAGTTCCACGTTTTCATGAGTGTTGTATGAAGTATGCCCAAAGACAGATTGCTCTGTGGTGTCCAGTCCACGCAGTTCCTGGCTTTTTACCTACTTTCCTGGAGGAGTAACTAAAACATACAGCTCACCAGTCTGCCATCTTGCCCCGCCTCTCAATTGTTTTCTAAATTGTGTAAGTTCTTTTCACATATATTTGTAAAAACAATAACCTAGTAAATCTTGAATTTTGTAGCCAAAGAAGCAAAACTTTTGATTCAATAGTAAAGCCACCCAGTGGAAAACTTGTCCATGAAATGTTTACAGTCTTTGTTCAGTACAGCTTATCCGCTTCCTTACTGGAACTGTATAATATAATGTAGAACTAAAAATCAATTTATATAGCATCTTAAATTTCTGCCTTAATATTTAGAAACATTGCTCCTTCATGGACATTTATGAAAGCCAAGTGATTCACCTCATTGGGAAACTATTAAGTCACATGTATAGGGAAATATCTCCACTGGCAAACTGCTTTTCAAGGTTGAGATCCTAAACTAGTCCTTGTTTCTCTGTTGCTGATTCCTCTCCATTCTCTACCTTTAATAACAAAGAAACATGGTTTTTATCAAACAATCATTTGTAGTCTGAAAAAAGACTCTTACAAGCTATACCCAGGCTTACTAAGGAAGAATGTATGTCAAAAGCAGTGAAATAGCACATTGGATCAAAGGCCATTAGGCACAAGCTAGGGAAAAAGGCAGAGCATTCACTTTTAATTTTGAATCTATCAGACATGGCTTGTCGACAATATGTCATTGGCCTGTCAGAATGAAAGAATACAAGACAAAACTGTTTTAATACTTCAGTGCTCACAATATCACCACTACACCACATGTGGAATAGATTTGAGTAGGAAGCCTTGGGTGGGACATCATAAGTTGATTTTTCATGTTGTCATCACTGTAAAAAAATGATGTGGTTCGGACTTTCGCCTTTTGAGTGGCCATTCTCTATGAGTTACTACTGGTATAGCAATGATTTGACTTTAAATTAGCTAACTTGGTAGATTTATACATATTCTTTCAACATAAAGCTAACAGCAACTTTACATACTAATAATTATAAAGAAACAAAAGAAAAGGGGCAGTGAGAGCTAAATTTTAACCTCAACTTCTTGCCAGGGCAAAGCTTATTCAATTGGATGACCATTAAGTTTACATCTGTAGAGTGACATCATCAACATGGCAACATAAACAGTTGCTGGAAATTTCTCTCCAGAAAATCAATGAGATAAAAAGAACAATTCTGAATTGTTCAGAACTATGGAGGAAGATATAGACTAGAGAAGGTCCCTATAAATACCAAATTGAAGACAAAGGTAAACATCAGAAATGGAAACATTCTCATACAGATTGTGATGAATGCATAACCATGTGATTATACCAGGAGTCATTGATAGTTCACTTAGGATGGCTTATATGGCAGGTGAATAAAACTGTTTTAAAAATAAACAGAACGTGATACGAGGTAGGCAAGATGGCAGCACAGAGAGGTGTGGAATTTAGTTAGTGCCCTAGAACAACTAGCCGATAGCCAGGAACAACTAGTCAATACTCTGGAACAAATGTTAGGGGTACTTCTGTGACCAGACAACACTATAAACCAGTCTGGAATGGGTGGAATGGCTGAGATTGCAGCATAAGAGCTATATGTAAAGTTCCCCAAACTGCGGAGCTGGCACCACTCCCCCACTGGCAAAAGGCAGGCTGAGTTGGAACACTTCCTTATGGGAAAAAGAAGCAGTTCCAGCTGGGAGCAAGGGAAAGTAGCTCAACCAAGTTCCAATTGCAGTTTTAATTAACAAATTTGGACTACTGAATATAAGCTATGGGCACAGGTAAACCTGGAGCAAACATGAAAGGAACCCAGAGGTTTCTCCCAGCAGAGAGGAGGTGGGGCTGATGGGAAAAAAATACATAAATAAAAACATAGGCTTTTGGAGTAGGCTGAGCTCAGAATACTGGAAAAGGGCTGTGTCCCAAGGAAAAGGGCACAAAGAACCAGGTACCAACTCCGGTTCTTGACAGGTAAACTGGAGGGCTGGGGATTGTTTCTGAAAAGGGGACTTCTTTCTTTTTTCCTTTTTCTTCTCTCATTCTGAATAGCTCATAAGAGAAGGTCTCAGGCATTTTCAATTGTCAGCACTGACCCAGGCAAGGCTGGAGTTAAAATAGAGAGTTAAAGGAAAAACTCAAGTGTAGGAGATAATTCCCTGAAGGGCTTATCTTCCCTAAGAAAAGGGGGGGGGGGTGCGGTGCAGCTTAAGTGGCTGCCTTCCCTCAGAGAACTCAGACCCCAGGGCCTGGAGTAAAAAAAAAATGAAATAGTTTAAGCTTGGCTTACGCCACCCTCGGTTGCCAGGCCCAGACAGGGTCCACTGAGATTTAAAGACACCACACTTCTTTACAACAGTGGGGAGCTGTGGGCTGATAAGTGACGCCTGCTGGGCAAGACAGGAAAAGCACAGAGTCTAGAGGCCTCACAGGGAAGTCTGACAATCTGCAGCATCTCCCCCTCAGGGAAAACTGATACTGATATGGAATGGTGAACTGTGGTGTCTACTTCTTGCAGCTGCAAAAAGAAATGAAGTTGTGAGGTATGCAACTAGGTGAATGGACCTTGAGGACAGTATATCAAGTGAAATAAGCCAGAATCAAAAAGACAAACATTCATACTGCCTCACTAATACGGATTAACTATAATGTGCAAACTCTGAGAATTGAATCTGAGAGCACAGGTTATCAGGTGAAGGCTTATGGTAAAGGTTCCTAGATTGTCAGCTCTTACAGCAGTCACTTCTATTCATGAGTTTGTAATGGTTATTTCCAAATTCTGAGATGATGAGCTGTTTGTGTATAACCTGCTTGGTCCCCGGAACTCCAGGTATTTGTGTGACACTTGAGACTCAGAGCCAGAGTCCAGCAGCTATGAATGTCAGCATTATCCCATACAGCAACTGTTAAAGATGCTGAAAAAGAGTTCAGATTTCAATTAGAGATATTAACACAATGGATTTGATTAGGACTAAGGTAAACCAGACTAAAGGGAAAAAGATGATATTGGTTATGTTTTAAAACTTCAACTTCTGTGTGAAACCAAAGAAAGAGATGTTTATTTGATGCAAAATCCATACTTTCTGTAGCACACTATATAATTTAACTTGTGTGGTCAGATTATTCAAACACCATAATTACATGGAAACCTGAATACGGGATGAGATCTGGGTGGTTTGTACAGGTTAGCATGAAACCCCAATACATCCCAGAATAATTTGGGCGGAGAATAAAAAGTATTTGCAAAGCCCTTTGAGGGTCTGGGAAAAAATGTGGAAATATTAAATTTCCCCACTTGGGGAATTCTTGGTATTCTAGCAAGCATTGGGGACTACAATTGCAGTAGGCTGAGCCCTCAATCTTGGGGCTTGCCCTTATGAAGCTTGTTACTGCAAAGTAAAGGCTAAGCCTATTTATAATTGTGCCTAAGAGTCATCCCTACAGAACCTCTTTCGTTGCTCAGATGTGGCCTCTCTCTCTAAGCCCACTCGGCAGGTAAACTCACTGCCCTCCCCCTTATGTGGGACATGACTCCCAGGGGTGTAAATGAAGTCATTCAAAATTACTAATTCAAATTCTCACAAGGGCAATGTAGAAGGCAGCATTTTTAAAAAGTGCTTCTGAGCTCTCCTTTCATTTCATTTATTACATGAAATTGCCAAGTGTTAATGTCCTTGCCTGAAAAATCATCACATGTCAGTATGAATTCTGCATAACCATAATTCTTAGGCCACCAATACAGAAGCCCCTAAGAATGGATTCCTGTGTATTTTCCCTTCCTTTCTATCTCTGGTCCAACAAACTTACACAGCATTCAAATAATATTATATCCCTTTATACTTTATAAGGCATTTCACATGCATTATTTTGCTTAATCTCTCATTCTCCTGGTGAGATAAGAGATAAAAGCATCCCTTATTATGTGCCAGCACCAGAGAATCTAGCATACCCATACTCCTTTAACTAAAGAAACTTTAACACACATCAAGTCATAGGAATGAACATTTTCATTTCAACTGATTTATTATGATGAAATCCCAAGTTTTCATGTTAATGTATTGATCCATGTGATCTTTATTCCAAAATAATGTGGATCACTTTTCCATTGTTGTTTGTTTTATATGGGGATATCTGTTGAGTTGCTCCTGTCAATTTTTATACAGCTTATATGCAGATGTTGTAAATTTAAAAGATACATGCTATTTCAGAGAGAAGTGGGTGGTATAAAATAAAAAGGGTAGGAAATCTTACTAGACATTTAACAAGTAATCAAAATATGGTACACATAGGAAGCTAATCTGATTTTAATAGCACAATGTAAAATATCTGAATAAACATTAAGTGCTGGACATCATATTTAAGGACTTTACTGACAACGAAAAGTATCGAATGTTCTGACATTTAGAGTGTTTGCTTTTTACAGAAAATGTTGTAGTGGCTTCCTTGTATCAGCTCAAATAATTCTCCAAATCAAACTCAAGTAGACTAATCTGACCTCCCTCATTTTTGAATCATGTCCTATCTGAACATCCATGACACGCATTTTAACCCACAACTCCAGATTTCAGAGAGGATCCTGCAAGTACAAATCATCCAAGAGTCTTCCAAGCCAACTCAGAAAAGATGGGTTGATTAAATGCTGTAGTCAACTACCAAAGGTTTCCTGGGAATTGTAAAAGAAACCTCACTTAATTTTAAGACAAATTAGGAAGTCTTTGAAAATGAAAAATGACCTAAGATGACCCATAATATTGTCAAGTTATTTCACGTGGTAAAAAACTGGACACTCCAAAGGAACTTTCCATTTTGTAGGAAATAGCTCTGATGTAGACTTAGTGAATAAATATAAACTGTAATGTCAAGGAGCGTAATTCTTTTTGTGAACAAAGGTAACATTTCTAACAACCTTTAAGTTTAGAGATTCAAGAGAATGAAAGAAAGCCTTTGAAGATTAAGAATCATTTACAGCTTCCTATAAATATTTTTATGACAATACACATAAATAGTAAATGTAGGCTCATCGAAAATAGGACATGAAGCACATGGATTATAAAGATAAACAGTTAATCACATGAAAGATTTATAGATGAGAATAAAGCCAGTTTTTAAAAGCTATGAACAAACCTTAAAAGAAACTGTTTACCTGAATCATACTTTTCGAAAAAATAATCACTAGATTATTCTTAACTTCTATGTGAAACTCTGAAATATGTATATGAAGAAAATTGCATTGGAATACATTTTAGTCTATTGGATAAGAGGGGGAACATATATTTTCATGTTAAATTAGCATTAGCTAGAAGGCTGACATTCTTTTATTATTACAATCCACTTAAGATTAAAGACCTACTCAATAATAACAATAAAAAGAAAAATTTTTCCCAAATCCTATTTGAAATCTTGTTTACGATTTTAAATAATTAGAATATTAGGTATTCGAGTTGGGATTTTATTTTGGTAATTCCATGACTTCAGTGGACGAATAATTTAAGACCAGTATTTCAATTCTTTGAAATAATTTAAACATACTATTTTGAAACAAGGGATCATTTGCATGTAATATTATCTCCAAATAATTATTTCATCAATTCAAATATGTACTTGTTAAAAAAATTATAAAATCATCACCAAAATCAGCAAAGAATACCTACATTACAAGTGGGCTCTTATTCCACACATAAGCAATGTAAACTATTGAACTCTAATAGGTTTTCAAGAGTATATGCACACCTCTTCCAATTTCTGCAACTTCTATCATATTAATTCTCAACAAAATATTTCCATCATGGAGCTCCATGATCACACAGGTAGCTGAGCATGTTATTGCTCAAGCAAATGTGTTATGAGTCATCAGATGATGGAGTACACTGAGGCCAGATGTCAGAAGTGCTGAAATTGATAATCCATCAGTAATTTTCTATCTGTCGCAATAGCTCTGACCCATTGAACTAAATAAATATGTTTAATCTCTGACTGGTCAACTTATCAAATGGTGCCTTGGGCAAACAGGAAGGACTTGTTAAATGCAGAACAGATAAAACAAGAACTTCAGCCACAGGCAAGATAATAACCACATCCCTCAACTCTACACCTTTGCATCTTACCTTGGGAAAACAGGCTTAAATGGAAATCATATTAGGAATGCAACTTTTAAGAAATAACAGGCAAATGTTTCCTTGAAGTTCTACTGCATTTATTCTACTCTTATATATGTAAGCCACACTGCCCATCTGTTTCAATTTCTCTGCAGGTAGATGAAGACATTCCCAAGTTCAGTGACAGGTAACACGTATTGAAGGCCAATTATGGGGAATGAGCCAAGGAAGAGTTGCATCATACAGTTATCAGGCCAGGTGGCAATACTGATTTGCAGATAAGGCTACTGAGTCTCTTAAGATGAAGTTCTCCTCTGGAAAGAGAAATACCCTTCTCTGTTCAAGATTGCTGAAAATGAATACTTACATGACAAGCCCATGCCATGAAAACATTAATCATAGTTAATGAGATAAAAGGTTTAGTAACATGTGACATTGGGTAAGTGATAGATCAGCCATCCTTGCACTGAATGTGCCAACAGCTATGTGATTATTAAGACCAACAGCCATCACTATCCAGTAATGGAGCAAACAGAGGAGATTAGAGGCACTGCACTGACCACAAACAGCAGGGATTTCTCCAACAGGAGAGGTGCACAAAGAACATTCATAGTATTAAGTTCGCTATGTCTCACTTTGCCATTGCTGTGCATTAGCAATCATGACAGAAAAGACTTGAACTTGTTTAGTCACACACACTTGCTACATCCTGATTCTACACACTGACTCACAGCCTGGAGGAGTAAGAAGATGGATGAGAGGGGCCAGGACCACGAGGGTGTCAGGGTCACAGTGTCCCTAGATCTCATTAACTACATCACTCAAGACACCAGTCACTCCAAAGGTCACTCCATCCGAGGCCTCTGGTATAGGTGAAGGAAGAATAGTTGGATGAAATAAACCAATTTTTTCTTAGAATTGACATCACATGTAAAACTGAAAGTTTATTATAAGTTTTCTAGTTCCAAATGTGTCTATTCATTGAAATAAATAGTTTTAAAAAATGAAGAACAAACTAACTCTGATCTCCCAAATAAGAAATAGATATTTCAAAGGGGCTATAAAGTCTAGTTGGTTGATGAGTCAATAATTACTCTGATGATTGTTACCATGTAAAACTTGAGGCTTATTGTATATGCTAGTTGGTTTATAACATGGGGGGAAGGACCAGTATTCACAAAGATATGAGAGCAATTAGAAAGCTGAAGGACAACATTTTGTGGCAGAAAAAATACATTAACTTATTGTGGAATTATGTTATAACATATTTGGCACTAAGATTATTACATGAAAACTTTCAAGGAACTACAATGTTAGAATTTTGAGACTTAAAAGCAAGTTTTAAATTTAGATTATTTCTATTTTCTGAGTACATGTGCAAGCCATTATTTGAGATTTCTAAATGTTCTTTGGAGAAATAAAATCTGAAACTGGGTTAGCGTTTATCCAACTTGACCAACTTATAAAGCTATTTATTTACATTTGTAGTATTTAAATTTTTATTATATTGAAATATTATGCAAAATTGAATCCATTTCACATATTCTATATTATTAAAGTCATACTGTTGACAAATAAACAAAAGCTGAAATAAAAACCCAAGGGATACAATGATGTTAATTTCTGGTAATAAATTCTGTTTTTTTTTTCTTTTTTTTTTTTTTTTTTTCCTTTCTGTTGTTTCAAGCATTTTAAAAATAGAAATATATGCATATAGTCAAAACTATATAAAAAGACAAATAAAGAAAATTAAAAAAAAACACCAAAAAATACACATAGTGGAAAGGTCTTAATAGTTTGGATATTATAGGTTTAGAGAGAAGAGAAATGCGGTATTTGTCTAATAATTTTCTGTTTAAGTACATAATTATGAAATTTGGCTGAGGAATTTTTTTTTTTTTTTTTGGTAAATAGCCAAAAGCCATTTTACCTAATGAAATATTTTATATATTGTATAAGTAAAAATTGTAAGCTCAATAAGTAACTTCTTTACCTGGTATATTTCTTTACTTTTTTTAGACAAACAAAACAAGATTCAACTTATATTAGGAATTTATATTTGTACACTTTAGACTTCAAGAAAACAGAAATACCAGTCCAGGATGTACATAATTTATCAAAAAACCATCTTCCTTAGACAGGAGTGCCTGCTTGAAAAGAAAAATGACTTAATTACATGGTCACAAGGTGAACAGGGACTGAGTATACATGGATACATGAACAGTTAATTCCTCAAAAGACATATAAGATTAAGGAAAAGCCTCATTTTATCAGCAATATTATCAATTACTTCTTGTCAACTAGAATTCACATGAAGAAATGCAAAAAAAAAAGATGAAAAAGAAAAAGATACCTGGAATAAGAAAAATAAGAAAAATGTCTTCTCATAGATTTAAGAGGAAGGACAGTTAAAAAGTCTGATGTTAATTTTTACTTGCTATCCAAGGTTGGTGCCTCTCAAGTTCTGGAAGCAAAATATAGATGCCATTTTAGAAATATCTATTTGCCTAGCTGAGTTAGTTTTAGTTTTCCCCTTCTTTGGAGGAGAAATGATTTGATCCAACCCTCTCACCTTAAATTCAAGAAAACACATCCAGAGAGGTAAAAAGATCTGCCAAAAAATCACAGAAGTAGAATAGCAGAAAAGACCAAAAAGAACCTGGTCTCTTTATTATTGTCTGATAAAACTGCCTCCCTAATTTGTCATCTCCACACTGCCTCTCAGCAGCTGGGTACTTTGGTTAAATCATTTCACTTCTCTGGGCTTTATTTTCTATAACTTACCAACGAGGGGGCTGACACCTCTAAAATGTCTCCAACCTGTCAGCTCTTACACGGCATGCTTTTATGATGACCAGATTCACCAAAATGAAGGGTGCTCTCTTTTTACTTTTGTTTTGTCCTTACTTAATCCTACATTCATTACTTATGAGAAAGCTTCCATTAATGCCACTATAATTAACTTTGGACCCAAATGGAATGAATGGGAGATTTTCTTATGCACAGGGTAAGGACCCTTGAATAAGAATGAATAATGATAATATTTCCCAGAAGACAACGTTGGCAGCCCTCAAGTATGATTAACTAGACCACTCCTTGTCTCTCTTTCTCCACAGAAATAGAACAGTTCATTTGCATGTCATCTGATATAAAGAGAGATTCTAGCATATAATGGGTTATTACCATTGGGTACTTCATTAGTAAAGCTTTTCCTTATGATGTGACAGAAAAGGAAAAGACAAAGCAAAATGAGATTCTAACATCTCTATTAAGACATACACATTTAAAGATTAGACTCTCTCAGCTTATCCATCAAACCCAAAGAACCAAATAAGTACTTAGGAAGGATTTTGTAAGTTGACCCATTTACAGGTAGTTCTATTTAACAATAGGCTTTTGACAAAAGCTGCTTTTAAAAGAAAATCCTATATGAATATTAAACATGCATTTCCCCCCTTCTTTCAAGAATATTCAAAGCAGATCCAGGAAGAAAACAACAAAAATAAATCAGCCTTTCTATCAAGCTGCTCTTGAATCTGGACATGTGGGTCCTGGGGAATCATATGTTATAAATGAGGGGTTGGCCTACAAAATGCAATTAATTTAATTGCTTACAATCTCAAAGGATTTAGAAATAAGGTGTATAAAGCGTGTATGAAAATGGGATTTTTCCAAGGACTTTTCATGAAGCATGATAATACTAGATTTAAGAAAATTATTTCTACTTTATGGAATTTCCTTGTGAATAGGAAAGTGATGAGAATTATTTTGCTGGTTTGACTCTATTATGTACCAAAGAAAAGCCTAAATTCTTTTAATCCAATCTTGTGGGGGCAGACCTATTGTGGGTGGGACCTTTTGTTTAGATTGTTTCCATGGACATGTGACCCCATCCATTCAAGGTGGGTCTTAATCTTCTTGTTGGAGTCTTCTATGAGAGGATAAAAGGTAGAGATATTTTGGAGAAAGCTAAGAGAAGCTAAAAGAGAGAAAAACTCTGACAGAAGCTCAGAGACATTTTGGAAAAAGTCGTTTTGAAAACAGAACCCAGGACCAGCAGACAGCAGTTTTCACCATGTGCCCTTCTGTGTGACAGAGGAACCCCGATGCCATTGGCCTTTCTCAGAGAAGGTATCTACCTCTTGATGCTTTAACTGGGACATTTTCATGGCCTTAGAATTGTTAATTTGTAACCTAATAAATCCCCGTTGAAAAAGCCAACCCATTTCTCGGATATTGCATTCCAGCAGCTTAGCAAACCTAAACAGCAACTGAATAGGGCACCAGCACCAAGTCTTGTTATCTTGTTTCATTATCATGGAGACTGATTTTTTTCTTTGAGGGAAAACATATGACAAAGCTATAACAAAACGTGTAGTTGTCCGTAATTTTTTAGGTTCTTTTCTGATCACAACATATTAGACTTCTTTTGCCCACAATTCCTTAAGACAGCAGGAAAGAACAATATACCCATAATCACTGCCCAACATGCCTAGGCAAAAATCTCCAACTTCCTTCAACTGGTCTTTTTCTTTCTACTAAGGTCACATGCAACAAATCCATTCTGTCTTTGGAATGACAGTCCTTGATGTGCTTGGTGAGAACAAGCAGCCCTACCAATGCCCTCACTGCTCTTGGTAACAATCCCAAGTTTTTCAGCCTTTCCTATTGGTAACAAACCCTTAAATCCTTGGTCTTTCTCTTCTATCGGTATTCTAGGTTCAACAGTGAATTTAAACTGATAACCAGAACTAGTAACAATATTCCATTCGTAGTTTTAGCAGTAAAGAATCAATCAATTCTTTATTCTGAACTATTAATGAAGTTTAGAATAAGAGACCTTGGCAATTACACAATCGACCCTATTAATTTAGTCGTGTATTGGACACCCTTGCTTTTACTCCCATGAATGACCACATCTTCCTACCTTAACCTGTACATTCCCCCATTCTCCTTAAAAAAGGGAATGTTTTGGTAATGGATGATGGTGATGGTAGCATAACATTGTGAACATTATTAAAGCACTGAAGTATATATATATATCCTAGTGTGGTTAAAAAGGGAAATGTTAAGTTGTACATATGGTAACAGGATAAACATTAAAAAAATCCTTGGGACTGCACTACATAAACAGTGAACCCTAAGTTAAACAATGGACTGTAGCTAATATCACAATTATAAAAATGTGCTTTCACCAATTGTAACAAATGTTCCAGACCAATGTGAGGTGTTAATAATAGTGTAGGATAAGGGAATCCTGTATTTTATGCATGATTTTTTTGTATTCTTCTCTAAAAAGAAAAAATATATTATTAAATTATTACAGAGCAAAAATCAAAGATATTACATACAAAATCTACTGTATATGTAGAATACAACTCAAGTTGAATTTGTGAATCTAAATAAGTGACTTTTGATCAGGTCATTGACATTTAATAAAAATGCAAATTCATCATTGTTTACATAAAACATTGAAATATTAAAATATTCCTCAAAATAAAAAAAATTTGGCTTACATTTTTAAAATTTAGTTAAGCTAGTTTGTTGGCTATTTTTTTTTTTTTTTTGAAAATAATTATAGAGTCACAGGAAGTTGCAAAGAGATCCCAGAGAGGTCCCACGTACCCTTTGCCAAATTTCCTCCCAATGGTTACATCTTACACAAAATTTAATTACATCTAATGTCAAAACTAGGAATTTGACATTAGTATAATAATGCATGTATATAGTTCAATATAATTTATCACATGTAGAGTCACATAAACACCATACAATCAAGATACAGAACTATTCCATCCCCACAAAGATCTCCCTCTTGCTACCCCTTTACAGTCACATTCACCCCTCTCCACTCTAAGATCCCTATAATTTTGGCATTTTGAGGACATTTTAAAATGGAATCATGCAGGAGCAGAGTGGGGTTCCAGTGGCTGAGAGATTTCGGGTGGATTCGAGAGGTCACTCTGGAGGGTATTCTTATGTGCTATATAGATATCACCTTTTCATTTTTGGTGTGTTGGAGTGGCTAGAGGAAAATACCTGAATCTGTCTAGCTGCGACCCGGTGACCCTGATTCTTGAGGATGACTGTGTGACTTGTGGTTTGCACAGTGTGACTGTGTGACTATGAAAACCTTGTGGCTCACACTCCCTTTGTCCAGTGTATGGACAGATAAGTGGAAAATTAGGGACAAAAATTAGATGAAGAATAGGGTGGGATGGAAGGGAAGGAAAGATCTCTGTGTTCTTTTTTGCTTTTATTTTTATTTTGGAGTAAGGAAAAGGTACAAAAATTGATTTTCGTGATGAATGCACAACTGTATAATGGTACTGTGAACAGTCGATTGTGCACTGTGGATGACTGTAGGGTGTGTGAATGTATCTCAGTATAACTGTATTAAAAAAAAGTAAATGAACAACAGTGGGAAGGGGATGTTTTGAATATTTTTATTTTAATTTTTATTTTATTTTTTGCAGTAACAAAAATGTTCAACGATTGACTGTGGCGATGAATACACAACTATATGATGATACTGTGAAGAACTGATTGTACACTTTGAATGATTGTATGTTATGTGAATATATCTCAATAAAATTGCATTTAAAAAAATGGAATCATGCAGTGTGTGATTTTTTTAAATGGCTTTTATCATTCAGCTTAATGCCATTAAGATCCACCAAAGTCATTGTGTTTATCAATAATTCATTACTTTTTATTGCTGAGTCATATTCCAAGGTGAGAATGTACCTCAGTTTGTTTAGCCACTCACCTACTGAAGGACATTTTATTTGTCACCAGTTTTTGGCTATTACAAATAAAATTGCTATAAACTATTAGGAACAAGTTTTTGTGCAGAGTTAATTCTCTGGCATAAGTACTCAGTAGAACAAGTACAATTTTATGACAAATGTGTTTGGTGTCTTAAGAAAATGTCAAACCATTTTCCAGAGCGGCTATACCATTTTACATTCCCACCAACAATGTATAAGAAATACAGTTTCTCACATCTTTACCAGCATTTTGTATTGTCACTGTTTTTTTACTTTAGCTGTTTTAATAAGTGAGCAGCATAGCTAATTATGGTATTCATTTGAATTTCCCTAAGCCTAGTGATGTTGAACATCAATATACTCATTTGGTGAAATGTCTCTTCATATCTTGTGTCTATTTTGTAATTGGACTGTTTGCTTTTCAAAATATTGAATCTTGGCATTTTTGTACATTCTAGATGTGAATCCCTTACCAGATACATGGCTTGAAAATATTTTCTCCCAGTATATAGCTTGCCTTTTTAGCCCCTTAATAGGATCTTTCAGAGAACAAAAGTTTTTAATTCTAATGAAGTCCAATTTATCCTTTTTTTTTCCTTTTTGGTTAGTGCTTTTGGTATTATATCTAAGAACTCTTCACCAAGCCTAAGTACCAAAGATTTACTCCAATGTTGACTTCTAAAAGCTTTATGCTTTTCACATTTTATATTAAATAATGTAAAACGTATTTCCATTTTGAGTAAATTCTTGTATGATGTGTGAGGTTTGAGTCAAAGTTCATTTTTTGCCTCCAAATATCCAATTGTTCCAGCACCATTTATTGAAAAGACTATCTTTCCTTCTTTGATTAATTTTTCAATTAAAAAATAGATACATATAGAAATTTGGAAGCCAAATTGATCGACGTTAATGGCACTACCTACTGAGCTTAGAAGGAAACTATCAAAGTCAGCAAATGTCTACAAATACATACAGTGATGAGATAATGCACGTAAATATGTTGATTACTCTAGAAGAACTCTAGAAAGTATGACAGAACTATCATTGCTATTACCATATCTTTTTTTCTATAAAACTTAGTCAAGTTATCTTTAGATATGAAATGATAGAAGACTTGTCTTATAAATTGGATTCTTAATCTCCAAGCTGTTTTGGCCAGCAAACATGTCAATAAGAACTGAAAGTGATGGATTTTTCTGATGCTGATATTTGACAACAAGGAACTACAGAGAGAAAATCAAATTACTCGAATAAAATAATGAGCTCTCAAATGTCAATATATAACTAAATAAAAAAATAAAAAAAGATTTCTCTTTCTGTTGTTTCTTTCCTTTAGTATCCTACAAATCAAAACATTTTAGCACCAAACAAAGCCTGTGTCTTCGGAGAGTAAGATCCACTGAAATTTAAGTAACATTTCTCAAAGCCATACTGTGGGCAAATGACAAATCTTAGATAAAATCAGGTTCCATGACCATGAAATAAAGTATACAATTATTGTATAAAATATATAACGTTATAGAATTTAAATTTTCTACAACAAATAGAGATAATTTTTGCAGAATTGGAAAATTATTTCTGGATAAAAACCTAAAACAAATACTACTGGATTATTCTAAGTGTCAAATGATTCTGTGTATATGCGTGTGTGCGTGTTTAAATAAATAATGACAAGATGCTTAGCCTAGGGTTAAAAAAGCTATGCTGCCTTCATTCAAATCATGGTTCTTCTTACTGTTCTTAACACTGGCGAGTTAACTCTTAGTGCCTGAGATAAAATAGAGAGAAAATAATGGAACCTAAATCTTAGCTTTGTTTTGAGAATTGGGTAAACCGTGAGTATAAAACATTTAGGAAAAAGCTAACAATAGTAAGCACCAGCAATTATTATTACTCATTTTCTGCCAAAAGAAATTATTTTCATTTGGAAACTCTAGCACAAATGGTACCTGCTCCACAATTCCTAGGTCAGAATCATCCACTCTTTCCTCTGTATCCCCACAGCATGTCAGTGGCTTCAACACTGACCTCTCTTTGTACTGTCCTGCTACACACTCTCTGAGAGCATGGGCCAAACTTTGCTCTGCTTTATGTGTCTGTATCCTTAACACTTATTTGAATACCTTGATGCTGATTGGTGCTCCAAAAATACCTAGGAAACTAAATTTGCATCTTCCCGTGGACCAAAATAACATTTTTTAAATTCCTATCAATTCTCCTTTGTAATGCCATCTCCTATTTTCTTGATATCAAAGTAAATCTTCATCATCTTGAATCTTAACTTGCCTCTGATATAGTCTCCTACCGCCACATTCCACATTCCATGCTCCAATCCACCACACATTGTGTTTAACATACTCTTTACCTCACTCCCCACCACCACCCAAAGACACACACACACACACACACACACACACACACACACACACACACACACACACAAGAAGAGCCCCAGAAACTTTTCTAGGATCAAGGGAAACCTCTTTAGTTCATTTAGTCAGTAACAATCTCTCCTCTCTCTCCTTAATTATCTTCCTCTCGGCCCCTATATGCATTCTCCAATTAAACTATACTAACTTTTACCAAACAAACCAAGCAAAATCTCTGGCCTTTGCTTTTACACTGCTCTCCAGTTTTTTAAGGCCAATTTTTGTTCATACTCATCCAGAAGCATTGTGTGGCCACTCCTAACTCTGGTAGCATGTCTTTTCTGGAGGTCCTTACCCTCCACCACGGTGGGATGATAGCTGTCACTTGATGAGGCTGCCCCAACTCCTCACTTAAAGCACAAGCACCATTTGAGAGTGTGGGCTTCTTAAGCCCCTTTTTAGTCCTAATGACTAGGAAATCCAATAAAGACTTTTAAATGAATTGAAGAGAAAACATTAAAAGTGTTTATTCAATGTGAATAAGTGAAAAAAGTATAAGAAGAAAGAAAATGAGGTAGATTGATATATATATATATACACAAATTGGTTCATATCAACTGTTTTATATTATGAAAGGAAATAGTTACATTACTTTTCTGTTTCTAAATATAAACTGCCCAATTTGATCCAAAACATTGGTACAGAAGACTTAGATGTTAGATAGCGGTGCAACAAAACTTAATGATTGCCTTTGTAAATACTTTGAAGGCTCTATCCACACCACTTTTATAACTGAGATGATAGTCTGATTCTTAAACAAAACACAGGTGATAAATTTGAGCCTGTTCTCTTCTCAGATGTCAGTTTAAGCTCAAGTTCCATATGCTATTTGTGATGCTTCTCAATGGGACCATGGGACCAATCAGCGATTTTCTTGATGTCTGTAACCCAGCCTGACATCCTTGCTTGCTGGCACTTTGGGGAACAAAATTGTTTAACAGTTACACTAACCAGTGAATAAGTGACCAGAACCTATGTGGGTGGCAGACGTTCTGCAAAACCAAAAGAGTAAAGCAAAACAGGCAACAAATACCTCTTGGGATTCTCCAGAATCTGGGCTTCTGTATCTGTCACATCCTGAAAGTACCTGCCTCTCTTATAGCCTTGTTTGGCTTCCCTCCAAGGGCTAGCAAGACTGAATTATCAATGTCCAACCATCCTCAGGTTACCTCTAGGTAACCTCACAGTTTTCAGAACCCACTATATGCTGGAGCCCAACACTGCTATTCATAGAGTACTGCTGGTGAAACGTGAACCCTACAGACAACAATGTCTAAATCTCCTAATTAAGATTTGGGTTCATGGAGTGTTGCTTTTGCTTTGAAAATCTCCTAAGAGGTAAAACCAGTCCCAATGGTATAAAGTGGAGAGAATACATCAATACTAACATTGAACCTTATCCTTTAGTAGTCAAGCTGCAGATTGCTACAAACTTCTACACAGAAAAATTTTCCATGATGGAAGAAACCTCACATACTGTTTTTACTTCTACATTCATGGTATATACTGACACATGCACGAAAGAATTACAACTCCTTTAGTTAATTATAGAAACCTTGAGGGGCTGCTTCAGAATTGAAAGATGTGTATTATAATTATGAGAAACAAATTCAATTCAAACAGGGAAAATTGGAGACCTGTCATTCTGCTAAAATGCAAGTCTTGGGAGAAAAACATCCAATATGCAGCATAGAATTATATTTCCTAACTATGATGTCAATATCTATACATTTTCAGTAAAATAAACTACTGTCTACAAACCAGTTGATATCTAATAAATTGAATGTTTATAGTTGGACAACCCTCCAAAACCCTGAATATTTTTTCTTAACTTTATCCAAAAACAGGTTACTGGCATTAAAAACCCGAGCATACATCGACATGTATTGTTGTCTTATACCTGAGTGTCGCTATGAATATTTTTCCCTGTGATTCCATAAATAGGATTTATATGATTACAGAGCTCATATAAACTTATACTGTTTATGAAAATAATCTTTTTAAAAATAGGGGATATCAGGATTTCACTTCATTCATGTGCTTTCCCTGGAATCAGAGTAAAGTCTAGTTTACTATGAATGAACAGGAACCTGAAACTTGTACTGAGTAGGGGTTCAGTACAGTTAAATCAAACAACAGAAACCTGATATCAAAAAACAGCATAATACATATTTAAATAGACCATAGGCTTAAACATGCTCCTCAGCACAGTAATTTCACACCTTTATTTGAAAAGATCAAAGGAAAGAAATACTTGTATTTGAAAGCCTTTCATGAACTATGTCAAAATTAAAAGTTACACAATGAAAAAAAAAACAAATAAACATGGCAATCCTGATGCTTGCATGCCCATGTGCACATACGTATTCCAAATAAGAACGTCTCTTCCCTAATACCATGATGTCTGCTACTTTGTCATACGTCTCTAGTTAAAGGTCTTTTAGATTGATTCCTAGGTGCTTATACATTCATGGTTTATAACACTTTTAATTGATTTTACAGATTTCTTTTAACCAGCTTTGGACCAACATTGTGGGTGGAAGGAAGTACAAAATCTGCTGAGTGTAAACAATACTTGCTTCTCATCCATTTACTTTCATCCTAATTCAATCTCTCATTCTTACCAGGTGTTACTTATATTGTAAGATTTATGGCCCAAGAATCAGGAGCTACAAGTGCTTTATTTTTGCACTCTATCTTCTCACCCATTCAAAAATCTCTGAACTCCCCCTTGAAATTGGTAGAAATGCAAAGAAATGAAATCATGAAAAGCCAACTACCCCTATTTTCTTTTTGGTCAAAATATCTTAAAATCAGTTTGGCTCAACTCCTCTTCTCTTATGCACTTAGGAGGATGGGTTCATTTGTAAGAAAGACATGGAATGGTTTTAGCAGTTGTCTGTTTTCTCACTCCTGGACTTACCTGACTTGCATTACAATCTCTCAACCATTTCTTATTCTAAATCTTCCAAGTGAAGGAAAAACTGTAAGATGTTTGGAAGGAAAAGCAACCTGGTAACACGAAGTAATGTTAAGTTATTCTTCCAGCCAGCTCCCAAGAAGCTAGCACATCCTCTGCTTTCAGGATAAATGCAAATAAGACAGAAAATGAAATGAGGACCCAACTAGCAAGGTTATCCAACTTAACTGGGGCAAAGGCAACACGATCTGGCAGCAGTTCCTAAAGGGGAAGTGATTTCAGGATTTATTCCATCAATGAAATGAAATGATATGTCCAAGCAAAACTTTGCACACAAATGTTCATAGCACCACAATACATAGTATTTATTCAATAAGTTGAAAAAGCCCGAATGTCTACCAACTGACAAATGGATAAATAAAATGCGATTTATCCACAGACTGGAGTACTATTCATCAATAAAAAGGAATTTGGTACTGATACATGCTACAGCAAGGATGACCCTTAAAAACATACTAATAAAATAATTTAGTCACAAAAGTTCATAAATTGTGTGGCTCCATTTATACGGAATATCCAGAATAGGCAACATTTTAGAGACAGAGAGTAGACTGGTGTTTACTTAGGGCTGGGGGAAAGGGAGTTTGAGAAATGGGAATTGACTGCTAATGGGTATGGGTTTCTTTTGAGATGATAAAAAATGTTTTAAAATTAGATTTTGGCGATGTCGTACAACCCTGTGAATATATTTAAAAAACTGAATTGGATTTTAAATGGGTGAGTAGCATGGAATGTGAATTATACGTAACAAAACAATGTTTCTTAAAAAGCCTTCCATGGCTTAGTTTTTTGCAACTTAAATTTATCTTGTGTCTTTATAATTTATAAAGGATTTTTGCATGCATGTGGTTAATGTACAGCCAAAAATAAAATAAAATAATAAATTGCATATATACTTAACTTGGATATATAAGGAAACAACTTATTAACCTTGCCTTCATTTTTAATGCCATAGGTGACCTCTCTTACTAAAGTTTACTTCTGCAGCCCCTCTTACTCACAGAGATACAACATCAATTTAGTTTTGTATTTAAAACACACAGGATCATTATGTTTGTACAGTGTTCCACAGCTTTGCTATTCTAGTAATCTGTGACCTATAAATAATGTAAGACCTTTTCCTTCTCTAAATGACTTTTTTGCAGCATGAGTCTTAAAACATGGAGACAAGAAAAAGGAAAGAAAAAAAAAAAAAGAAAAATAGAAATCACCCTGCAGTCATGGAATTCAATCTATTTTTAGTTCTCTAACTGAATAATGAATCAGATCTATTCTCTCTTTTGTAGTTGCATCAAAAGCTAGCTTTGAAAATTTAGCCATTTTATTTTATTTTTGTCAAAGCCAAGGCCAATCCCAGCTAAACTGAAAAGTTCTTGCATTCTGCTTGAGAACTAAGGAAAGGAAAAAAAAAAAATCAGTTTGTACATGACCCCTGCCCTTTGAACCACAACCTCCTTGCCTCTAAAGCGTTCCACACCTCATTTAATCTCCCTTCTCTGCACTGGCATAGTGCTGAGAAAAGGAAATGGAAAAAATAATCTGGGGACTTCATCAATTTTTCATGAATTTTCATTTAGGCCAGAGCCCCCTCTTACCCTGGTCGATACATCAAGCTGCTGTCATATATTTACCACCTGGGGCTACAGCTGCTATCTCTAGGGGCTGCCACTGACTCGGGCTGCATCCCAGGCAGCCACAATCTGTGTAAGGACCCCTGTGCTCCTTCTGCTCCTAACACAAGCAGTGGTGCTCGGGATTGAAACCCTATACACACCAGCTACTCCTTGGCTCTCTTGGTGGTCCCATTGGAAAACTATACATTAACTTCTTCAGTGCCAGCCCATCCTTGTGGACCCTATAATTCTGTTTTCTAACAGAAAACACATTTGTATTGCAATTTTATTTCCATAAAAGAAGAAAGAGGAGGAAGAAGAGGGGAGGAAGGAGAAGGCAGCAAATATGAGTTAAGGACCATATTCAAACTGGTCCTGAATTTTTTTTTTTCCTCCTCTGATTTGTTCAGTTACATAAAGCTGAGGCATTTATAAAAGGAAGACAACAACAAGAACAAATATGCTAAGTTAAAGAGCAGGCTGACTTCTATAAGCCAGTCAAGACAGACTGTTACCAATAGAATTGCACAGTTCAGCAAAAAACAAGATTTTTGAATGAAAAATGAGAAACAAAGTGAAGGGATTCCAAAATTCCATAATTTTGATCAACCAGCATTTCACACTAAAATTTGGGCTAAATTTGCATCAGGAAACCGTTGACCAACCAGATACACCTAGTTCAGTGGTTCTAAACTGATTTGGGCCCCTGGAGACATTTTTGCTTGTTATAATCGGGAGCAGGGTGGGGGAAGTCCTAGTGGCATCTAGTGGGCAGTGGCAAGTTGATGGTGTAAAACATCCTACAAGGTGCAGCACAGTCCCCCACTTTAACGAATTATCTGGGCCCAAACAACAATACTGAAAAGGTTGAAAAACCGCACCCTAGTTCCCCACTCTACGTGCAGAGCTAAAAGAACCTTCTTCAGCATTTGCCACCCAACCCTATTACCTATTCATCCATCAGCTGCTGTGATCTTTCCCCATTGCTGCAGCCCACAGATACTTCTTAACTGATCACTATGTGGCCTCTGCATCACCAACCACTTTCTTCTTTCTTAAAACTATTCCCTGTGTCTTTTGTCACTGTACTACCAGTATCTTTTCACTGTGATACCTCTTCAGAGCCTCCTGCACTGGCTTCTTTCCTATTCCCACCCTTAAATATTACTGGTCCAAGTAAAGGGAGTGGCTTTAGCCTTACTAACCACTCCTGCACACAGCCTACCCTGGCAATCTCATCTACTTCTATATACTAGTGTGGCATCAACCTCTTTCTGGGAAAGAACTGCCTCCTTTGTTCCAGAAATCTTTTTGTTTTTTAACTCAAAATCTAATACTTTTACCTTGGTATCTCTGTGGTATATCAAGCAACACAGCCAAAGGTGACTGCACTTTCCTGTTCCTGCTACAGCTACTTCTCAGGAATATTCCTTCCCTCTAGATGCTAACACTATACATACAGTCACTCAGACAAAAATGAATCTGGGAATCAGCTTTTCTCCCCACTTTTTCCTCATTCCCCATATCAAATTGACCATACAGTGATGTGATTTATAATTCCTAAATAACTTTCAAACAATTTCCTCCATTCAGTCTTCACTGCTACTTCCACAGTTTAGGATCTAACATCATCTCTTTTCTGAATTATCTGACAACTTATTAACTCCTCTCTGACTGCAGTTGTACCCTTTTATCCCAATCTTCAATTCTCTTTCAAAGCCTCTCTTTTTACCTGATAAAAAAGTTTTGACTTTATGATTTAGCATATGTCTACCTTTCCCACCTCCAAATAAATACCCTCTTACAATGTCATGTCATGCTCCATGCAGGTCCCCAATTACCTAATGTTGTTTTAGGCTCCCATCTCTCTAAGTGGAAGAACTTTCCCTTTAGTTTCCGTCTGATGCATTCTTTCCTGACCTTCAAACCAGAGCTCAAATTCTCTTAGAATCCTTTCTCAAACTCATCTATGACAGAAAATTTATATATTCTCTGGGTTCCCAACATATTTTTATATACCTTTATTATAGCCTTTATTATTTATTTCTCCATTAACTTTTTATTATAATGATGAATTTACATATTTGTCATAGCAACTCAATTGTTAGCATTTTGAGAAAAGATACAGAGTATGTTTTATTCATTACCACACCCCCAAAATTTCTTTGAGTACGTCGCTACTTTCCTATAATGAAGGAATGGATGAGCTACGACTAAACATTTATGTTGAATGTTCTAAAATATAAAGGCCAAACATAGAAGCTGCCTCTGTTCCTGCAACATGTAACAAAAATAACACCTTGATTACCAACAGGTATTGAAAATTCATGCATTGACTGCAAACGTCCATATTAATACTTTCTCTGAAACACATAAGGAGAAACAAAAGGCAGATGAGCTAATGTGAAAGAGATGAGCAGCATATAAACGATTACTTGATCTTGTGATGCCTCAAATGGCATGAACTGTTGACATGGCATTAGAAGAAAGAATTTTATTCACTAGCTAAATCCAATTTAGAAGCATTCTTGGTTTTTTTTCCTCTAGGTCAGAACTAATTCAAGTATTTCTCAAAGCTCATTTATTTAAAAATAAAATATGCTACTGTCAAATTATATGAAAACAATATCATGGTTTAAAATTTTCCTCCTCAAACAGTTTGATTCATTATTAATGATGCAATTAGGGAAGATAGCAACCCTTCTAGATTAAATAAAAGTACAAGACGCATGTGTATTGGAGCAATTTTAACAAAGCTAAGGCTCAGGAAAAAATGTATAACTGCACAACACTGAAATGACTGTCCAATTTAGAAAAAAAATTAATTTTGAAAAGTAAATTTAGTTAAAGATTACAAGTGCTAAGTAGATAAAAGAAAATGATAAATAAATTTATAATTTAAAAATTCTGGATTTTATTTTACATAAAACAGGCCAGATTTTATTTAGAGTGATTTTTCCAAATATGACACAAGTTGCTAAAACTAAGAATTAGAAGATTCAGGAACCAGTCTTGTCTTGGATTTCCCATTAACTCTTTGTATGAATCTTGGCTAACTTATCATCTTGGGCTTAATTTTCTCTAACTATAAAATGAGAAATTAATGCCTAATATATTTAACATAAAGGAAGCTGGTAGAAAAAATAAGTATTAATAGAATTGACATTGAAATATTTCAGTATTTTGACAAGTCCCAGAAGTAAGATATTTCAAAATAAAAACAGAATATATAATATTAATTGCATTCTTAAGGTTTTGTTTTTCAAATCTCATTAAACTATATTTAATATAAGTGCTTTCTGAAGTATCATTTTATAAAAACTACCTGGTGTCCAACTAGAATTCCATTGATAACCAAGGTTCTAATGCTCATATTTCAAGCCATAGAATAGGCTTGTGTCTTAGCATTCTTCTACTAAGCATCACCATGTTCCAGGTTTTCTACTAAGCATCACCATGTTCCAGGTTTTCTGATACAAACTAAAAATCAGAAGACTGGATGCTTGAGAACAAAAGCTTTCACTGGGTTATCTAAATAAGATGAAGTATGACTTGTATACCACAAGATACTTTGATGTGTAAAGACAATGATATATTGTCAAGAATCTCAATACACATATACACAAATTTTTGCAAACCAATGGGATACCATGGAGCACGTAAATATAAATATCAACTTTAGAGACATGATACCCTGGGCTCTTATTTAGCAGCTGTATAAAACTCATGCCTCCTGAAAATTCCTTAATTCTCTTTACCTACGAAGACGTACTTGTACAACCAGAAAATTAAAGAGTACAAATTTCCTTTTGGCATAAATTTTGCCAAATTGTTGACAATCAAATCTAGATCAAAAACTTCCTCAAAAAAAGAGAGCTTAATGTCAAAAAATGTATGGTACTGTTTAAATTACAACTCAAAATCTTCACATATAAATAAAAAACAATCTATCATATTTTCTGAATTTTTTCTGGACAGTCATCCATGAGGTTATAGAGACAATATTTAAATAGATGTAAAGAATTGATATTTTGATTTAACAATGCTGTTGAGGCTCTCTGAAGAATAAATGAGGATATATTTTTTAAAATGCCAAAGGGAGGGCGAGTCCTTGGCTATTGTCAGTTACCAAGATTAAGGAGAAGTGGGAGAAAACTCCATTGTACATTGTATGAACATTTTGTCACCACAGAAGGCAGAACTCCTCTCTGATGAATTTTATCATAAGAAACAAATATTAAAGTATAATTACTGTCATTGTTGGAATATTTTCCCCTTCATGCCTAAAGTAATGATTCCTGACTTCAGCCTGGAAGTACACATGTTAATGAAACCTAGAAAGTATGTTCTTTTTAAAGTTGTCTGATTAAAGTTACTTAGATTAGAAGGAAAACTATATATAAAATATAAACAAACTATATATAAAATAATTACTCATGAGTAAATAAGTATAAAATTGGATTTATGTCATGTACCTGATAACTTATTACTCATAAACTTTTCATTTTAACATGACCAACTTCAATACTTCATTGTATCTCTTACTAATAATTCAAGTTTTAAATATGACCACATCACTGGCAGCTACCCATTGCTTCAATATAAATAAATTTATTACAACACCCCTGACTTGACATTATTGTGGCCAGATTTCTGTAGAGAAAGCTACACAAAATTATGCAGTGGGTGGATAGTTTTACACTATCCATGAGGTTCATTACTTCCACTTACATGCCACTTCCAGGGATGCATTTCGACTCACTGCTTCACCAAGATAGTTCCTTGCAACACATACGTAGCTTCCTTCATCGGGTTTACTTCTGCGCCCGTGGACAATGCGCAAGAAGAATAAGGATCCGCTGGGCAGAAGCATCCTGTGGGACCGGGGATCATCCTTGTCAGTCTCCACTCGCTCACCATCCTTATACCACTCGATGGTGGGCGTTGGCCGGCCCTCTGCCTTGCAGTTCAGAGTGGTGGGTTCTCCCTTAGAAACAATGACATCTGAAGGGTGCTCCACAATCCGCGGGGGAAAGTCTTCCTGGCGAAGACGGGATCCTACAAAACATGAAATAATGGGGACAAGCTTTAACATTTCCTTACCTATAGCTTTTGTTTCACTTAATGTCATGACAGTGAAACTTAACTCTTCAATTATTCAAAATGCACTTAATACAATTTTATGTTTCACTCTTTTGATCTTTATGAAACTCAGAGTCATCTCAAATCCTTTGTGGAAAGAGACAATGTAGCAATAAATCAATGTGTTAATTCTGAGTTAGGTTTATCATGTTCCATGGATCATGACAAGCAAAAATAAAAGAGAGCATGAGATATTCTTTTGGGATCGCATGTTGGAATGGGTACAAAGATGAGTAATACTAATTTCCTGTCTTCAAAGTGCTTGCTATATACTAGGGGAGTGAGGCAGGAAGGCAAGTAACTAGAATACATACACAGCTACCATTCACTGTGCAGGCACAGTGATATCAGAGGTTTAACATTAAAAGAGAATTTTAAATTATGTATAAATGTTATCTTCATTTTTACAGATGAGGAAGAAGCTTAAGAAATGACGTCAGTTGCTCAAGAATCAAAGTCTGTCTGACTGAGAAACTCAAGTATAAATCACTATGTTAAACTAAATTAAGTATTGCAAAGAGGTCCAAGAAATGCATTATAGGAAGAAAGTGGGGAAAAAGGTTAACTCTAACTGCTGGATACTAAGAGGCCTCTCCCTGAAAAGGCTGCATTTAAATTGAGCTGCAAAGAATGAAAATATGTCATATGAGGGATCAGACTGAAGGAACACCATGAGCAAAAGTACAGAGAAATGAAAATAGGTGCACGATACGTTTTGTAATTAGGGAGTAAGTTGATGTGATTGGTGAGGTAATGTTAGGGGCAAAACAGAAAAGGCTTTGAATAACATACTGGGATCTGTGGCCTTTATTCTGCATGGTTAAGAGTTTTTGAGGGGCCATGACATGACTATATCTGTATCAGAAAGATACATTCAATCTAAAATGAAAAAGATAGATAGCAATGGAGATGAAGACAGTTGAGAGTTACATTAACAGTCCAAGAGAGCAGTAAAAAGAATCTGACCCTCAGAAATTATGCTGCAGGTGAAAGGAAGGAGGAAGATGTAAGGCATAGCATGAAGTCAATACTTGACAGAATTGGGTATATCACCACATAATAAGAAAGAATGATAGGTGCCAATGACTTCCTTGTGATTGAAATGTAAGTGGTGTAATTGAGGGGTATAAGAAATTGGAAGAGGATGACCTCTTGCTATTTTAAGACGGACATTTTGTTTAATGTGTTGTTTTGAATATTTTATATTTAAAAAGGTCGATGGCCGTTTTTTGTGGAAACATTCTACCAGCTGCTGCAATTCCGAATGAGATGCTGGGAGGAATAACCATGTCTGGGAATATAATGATGATCTCATAAGAGCTTTTTAAAAGTCTGCTTGTACATTTCCCAACCAATCATCTAATTTAGCATATTTCTACTTAAAAAACAGATTTAATATTTACTCCTCAATGCTATTTCTGTTTACTTTCAATGTTAATTAAAACGCAAATCTTAATTCAATAAATGAAATTTAATTTAGTAGTGAATAAATCTTTTGCTTTTTAAAGAGGATTAACTTTTAAAGGTTGCTGACTACCATTTCTCTCAGCAGATTTTAAAAAAAGAATTTATGCATTTTAGGTATTAGGGACCCAAAGCAAAAGAGTAATATACAGTATTCAGAAAGTCAAAATTTAAAAAAATCCCTAATTATTTAACTATGGATGGGTAATTGAAGTTTGCAACATTATATTAGAGAAAGTTACATATGGCTCCCTGAAGCAAATAAGGAAATTAAAGAATACAGAAAGTGACAATTCTTTTAAAAAGTAATACAAAAAGACCCCAATGTATTTGAATGTAAAAGACGAATCATAGTTTGCAAATCTGTAACATATTCCCAAGGTAAGGGCCGGGACACATCACCATAGAATCTAATCATAAAATGCACCAAGAGTTACACATCATGTTTCATGTAACAGGCATATGATAGGTTATAATCATCTTGTTTAGGTACTTTCCTTTTTATTCTCTAATCACCCATATGTGGTGATCTACATTTTCCCTACTGCCAGAGTCAATCCATTATTAAAGGCAAGTCAACAGATCATGCCACAAGGGTGCCATTTATTATGTTAATAAGTTCCCTAACTTATTTGGGAGAAAACCTGAATAGGACCAGCAATACACTAATAATTATTAAATCACATGTGAAATAATAAACTTTTAAGAGAAAAACAAGTAAAACATCTAAACCATTTAGCAATAAGATTTATCATACCGCACACCCAGTAACCACTGAAAACTGAACTCCATCAACTATTAAGAGAATTGTACTTGTTACTACAACAAATGCAAACTAGATTATCAACTAAAATACTGATTTCAGTGTGGTCACATCAGGATGTTTTTACATTAACTCAATTCCCAATGTTATAAAACTTCAAAGGAAAACATACAACCTAAATATAAGACCTAAAATTACGAAACCTTTCAATTTTCATGACCTCAGATTAAGTAAAATCTTCTTGGATAAGACACCTGTGGTAGTTTGGATCTGTTCTGTACCACAGAAACACCATGTGCTTTGAATCCATTCCTGTGGGTGCAGACCTACTGTGGGTGGAACCTTTTGATTAGATTGTTTCACTTGAGATGTGATCCAGCCCATTCAAGGTGGGTCTTAATCCTTTACTGGAGTCCTTTGTGAGAGGATAAAAGGCAGAGACATTTGGAGAGAGCTTAGAGAGAGAGAGAAATGCCCCAGAGATGCCAAGAGAAAACCCATAGGTGCTTAGGGAAAAAGTCACTGGAATCAAAAGCCAAATACGTTGAAAAGCTGAAAAGTTGAAAAAATCAGAAGCAACAAAACCCGGCAGCAAAGGACCAGCAGATGCTGGCTATGTGCCTTGCTATTTGAGAAAGGAAACTTGGATGCCAGCAGCCTTTCTGCAGAGAAGAGATCCTCCTGATGCCTTAATTTGGACATTTGCATGGCCTTAGAATTGTAACTTGTATCTTAATAAATCCCCATTGTTAAAAGCCAACCTATTTCTGGTATATTGCATACCAGTAGCTTTGGCAAACTGAAATAACACCCAAAGCACAAGTAACAAAAGAAAAATTAGATAAATTGAACTTCTTCAAAATTTTAAAAATTTGCATTTCAAAGGATACCATCAAAAAAGTAAAAAAGACAACCCACAGAATTGGAAGTCATATACCTCATAAGGGACTTAAACCTAGAATATATGAAGAACTCACACAATTCAATAATTAAAATGCAAACATCCCAATAAAAAATGGGCATAGGCATGCTTCTGTTCCAGAGTGAGTAGAGTAACCCTCAAGACTATACTGGGAGCATTTATGCTTGGCCAAATTTGTCTGGTGGTAGCCTGAGGAACTAAATCAGGATATGTGTTGCAGGCTGGCCATCCCAGAACTTGCCCTGTGTATGGAAGTTAGCTCACAGACCTCTCCTATAGAATACTGTAGGAGAGCAGTCAGGCCGTAGCTGTCTGGAACAAGAGATTGCTTGCTGTAGGACATACACTGCAGTGCCCAGGACTAAGAGGATACCATTTCCCAGGGAAAAGGTACATGTGCAGAAAAGGCAGGAAGGCCCCTACAATTTGGCCTCAAGCTAGTCTCTAAACTCATTGTATGAAGACACTCTGAAGGAGAACACGGGCACAGATCAATCTGCAAAAACTGGGAAAGGTGTTTTCTTTTTCTTTCTTCCTTTTATTTTATTTTTTTAATTAGTTCCTGACATTCAAGGAAAGCTCTGTAATAACAGAACCTGGATACAATCTGAAGGAACAGACACCTCAGAATCTAATTTCCAGTGATAACACATTATGATATCAAAACGTCCAGCTTTCAACAAAAGGTTACAACATCTACAAAGAAACAGGAAGAAATGGTACAGGCAAAAGAGACAACTAAAGCTAGACATCATCAATGAGGAGGAGCTGACCTGGGGCATACCAGACAAGGACTTTTTTCAAAAAATGGTCCTAAATTTCTTCAAAGTCCCAAAGGAAAACATGGAAAAATAAATAAAGGAAATCTGGAAATGGTAGACAAACACAAAGACAATATCAATAGAGAGATGGAAGTTATGAAAAGGAACCAAACAGTGCTAAAGACCAAAGTAATAGAAATTAAAAATCCCTTTGAGGGAATTGGAACTGGCAGAAAAATAAAAAATCAGAGTACATGAAGATAAGACAATTGAAACTGTCCAGTCTGAGAAGCAGAAAGATGAAAGAAAGAAGAAAAGTGAACAGACCCTGAGCAAACTGAGGTACTATCAAGCATACTAATATATGTATTGTGGGAGTCCCAGAAATAGTAGAAAGAGGGAAAGGGACAGAGAATAGACAAAGAAATAATAGCAGAAAACTTCCCAAATTTAAAGGATGATTATACAAATCCAAGATGCTCAACAAACTCCAAACAGGATAAACCCAAATAGACCCACATTGCAACAGATTATAATCAAACTGTCAAATGCCAAGGATAGAGAATTCTGAAAGCTATAAGAAACATGTCACATACAAAGGAGCTTCAGTAAGATTGTTTCAGTATTATTTCTATGGAAACCATAGAGGCAGGAAGTCTGTGGGAAGACATATTTAAAGTGCTAAAAGCAAAAAATTTCCAACCAAAGAATCTGTATCTGGTAAAACTGTATTTCAAAAATTAGGGAAAGATTAAGTCATTCTCAGGTAAACAAAATCTGTGGGCCTCCGTTACCACTAGAATGAACCTACAAGAAATGCTAAGGGGAGTTCTGCAGGTTGAAAGGCAAGGGTACTAGTCAATTAACTGGAACCACCTGAAGAAAAAAAATCTCTGGTAAAGACAATCACTTGAGTAAATATAAACACCAGTACTATCATATTTTTTATTTGTAAACTCCCCTTTTTACTTCCTACAGAATCTAAAAAGCAAATGCATAAAACATGATGATAAATTAAGTGGTTTGGGACTCAAAAAACTCAAAGCTGCATTGTCAGCAGAACTCACTGGGGATTCAAAACTAAGCAGTAGAGAGGGCTGTGCATCACATATGAAGCACCTGGAACCAATTTAAGTACAAGAGCTTTGATAATCATAGTGTGGTCCTCAACCAACAGTGTGGGCACCACCTGAAGGCATTAAGAAATGCCACCCCAGACCTATGGAATCCGAGGTGGCATTTTAACATTTTTAAAGCTTGTTTTTCAAAAAAGGAGAAATAAAAGGAGAAGTGAGGAGGAGGAGGAAAAGGAGGAAGGGGGGGTAGAAAATGACACTTTATGTGGCCTGAGAACCTACTATATATTTACTATCTGGTCCTTTCTAGAAAAAGTTTGCCAGCCCGGTTCTAGAGTACTTATTTTAAAACTTTCCATTAACTTTAATTTTAATTTATATTTCTTATATATAGGACCACAAAACTCTATTCTCCTGATTTCAAATGAAAAAAAAAAAAAAAAAAATACTTCCAGAGGAATATTGCCCATATAAAGAGATAACTTCAGGACCCTATGGTAGCTTGAAATTGTATGTACCCCAGAAAAACGTGTTCTTAAATTTAATCCATTCTTGTGGGTGTGATGACCCTATAGTAAGTAGGACCTTTTGATGAGGTTAATTAAGTTAAGGTGTGTCCAATGTTCCAACCCAGCTTAGTCTGAAGACCAAAGAACACACCAGCCAGGGAATTGGACATGGGCTTCATTGGGACTTACTGACAGGAGATGATGGTCTCAGGGTTGCAGCCGGCCATGGAAAGTGACCCACACGAAAGAGAGAGAGGAGTGCCAGGGGAACAGGGGTTATAAGGGTTTGTGACAATGGCGTTTCTCGCAAGATTTGGTTACACTAGGATCTCGCAAGATTTGGTTACTAACAGTGATTATAGGAGGGAAGTTTTAATGCTTTCCCCCTGGAGGTGGGGGCAAGGCCTGTTGCCTGGTCGTGTAGGCAGCTGTGTGTATCTCATAACGGAGGATATGGGCTCTGGGCCCTGGGTCCTTACTCCCACCTCAGTCAAGATGGGTCTTAATCATATTACTAGAGTTCTTTATAAGAGAATGAAATTCAGACACAGGGAGAGAAAGCCCCCCAAGCAAGAATCTGATACAGAGCACAGAAGAGAAGGGAGAGACCAGGGGATGCCGCCATGTGCCTTGCCATGTGACAAGCTAAGGACTAAGGGTCGTCAGCAGCCAGCCCCAGAAGGCCATAGTCTTGGGGATAAAGCATTGACTTGATGTCGACATTTTCCCAGCTTCAAAACCGTAAGCTATTAAGTTCCTATTCTTTAAGACAACCTATTTCATGATATCTGCTTAAATAGCCTAGGAAACTAAAACAGACCCCATATGAGAAAATAAGCAAAGCAATGTATCAGGACAGTTACCTACAACTCTAATCATGGTATGGTGGATATTGCAAGTCTAGACATCTTTTTATATCTCATTTATGAATTGGACAATCAAATAATTAAGTTTTAATATTAAAACATTAAATTATATTCAATTTATTAATAATAAAGTTAAGATAATAATTTTATTCCGCTCTCCTTAACTATTATCAAATAAGGAGTAACGAAAATTAGTCCAAGATCAGAGGCTCCTAAAGATTAACATCTAAATGCTTATTTTTACCATTCAAGAAAATAAGCTACAATATAGTCGAGACTTGTAGACTACTGAATAAGTATTAGTGGCAGAACTGGAACTCAAGGCTTCAATCCAAAATGTGCTAAGGTTCTTAAAATGTAAATGGAGGAGCAAATGAAAAATGCACATTGCAGACCACGCCAAACCAAAGCCCTCTTCATAGGGTTGATTTCAATATAAAAAGTCAAAGAAATGCCACCAGTTATGATAGAATCAGAAAACATCATGGTTTTTCAAACTGCACTTCTCAGATCTCCTGTTTCAGAATCACCTAGAATATTTCTTAAAAATTCAGATTCCTGGTCTTCACAGTGAACCAGATACATCAGAAAACACCAGTGGAAGAATCTAATAACCTGCATTTTTAGCCTGCTTCCCAGAGGAAGGTGATATACACTTAGACCTGCCTCCATGTAACAGCATTCCATGGCAACATCAAATTAGTCATCTGGGCACAGATGCATTTTTGAATAATGTTCTGAGCACCCAAATTTACATAATGGATTATTTTAGCCTCTCAAGGACCCTCAATGATTTTATAATGATTTTTGGTAAAATATTTAATAAAAAGAGGTTGAATGGTTTTATTAGGCCTTCAAATTCTAGAGAGCTGGAAGTGAATTATAAATCATAATTTATGAATATATTTCAATTTACTTTTATTAAGGCAATAAGCCACTCATTTGCAGTGAGTGCTACTAACTTTTGTTTACAGGAAGTGATTCTGATTACATAATATAATAAAGAAGGAGAAAACACCTAGGAGAACACTTCTTGATTTCATTTCATGTGTTTCCAAGTAAACTTCTTCTGCTTCATTGTTCAACTGGGATATATTATTTCTGTGAAATGAGTTTTTCTTTTCATTCAAAAACTAAATAGCCCCCTTCAATCTTACAATCCTCTGCAGGTAAGCAATGTTACTCACATTTTTCTGAACTGTTCTGAGAACAGAAGAAATCATTGGCCAATTAGGGAAGGAGTTTGAAATATACTCCTCCAGAGAAATTTCTATACAGCTTCTGTATTTCTTTTTCTTTAAATGCATGCATCCTTGTTCATAATATTATGTTTGTTTTAACATTTTCCAAAAAAAAAAAAAAAAAAAAAAACTCCAAGTAAAATTAATTCAGGAAGATTCTACAAATACTCCAAATCTGAATGTGACCAGAGACACCGCCTCGAACCATACTCTAGTTTGAGAGGCACGGCAGTGCTCTATGAAAAAATGATGACTGTATAATGTCACAATAAGAAGAAGGCAACATGGTGGATAAAAAGACATGGATTAAAGACAAGCTAATATTTATGCCTCACTTGCACCAGGTATAAATCAGAATACTGATGTCTAGCTCACCAACTGGGTTTGAAGATTAAAAGAAATCATGTATTTAAATATGGTGATTTAAGCATTCAGTATCTTATTTTTATCTCCTTCTATAAAGAATTACAAATATTTTCTCTAAAATTTAGTGATGAGAGTTTCTGTTTTCTGGGGGTCATTCTTGCATTATTGTTTCACTACATGGTAAATTTTAGCTAGAGTAGGCTGATGGCTTTATACTAAATTTCACAATAATTAAAGTTGTTACTGCTTTCTCTTTTGTCAAAACATATTCTACACAAATTTTCTCCACTGAAAGAACTATTTATTTCATTGCTACTGCCAATACTGCCCACATTGTTGAGTAAGCTAAGGCAATTTGTAATGAAATGGTATTAATTAATCACTCCATCAAGTCTGTCCTTACACCTTTTCCATCCTTGAATTCTCATGATGACTAAATTTCAGTGCACCTCTCTTTTGAGGAGAGAGAGACAGAAAAGGATTTAGGAGGAAACTAGTGATTACCTAGGATGTAGAGGTCCTTTGATGTGATAGGATATTGTGGGGTCAATGTTTGGAAAACACAAAGACTTTCACCCTTTTGAACCTTACTGAAACGCTCAGTAAATTCTCTAACTTTCCAATGGCCTAAATAAATTTTAAGATTCTCAATCCTTCGGGAAATACAGTAGTGCCATGCTAATAAAAACAAAAATTTAAAATAGAAATGACACCAAAATAGACCCAGGAAAACTATTTATTTATTACAAAATGTCAACATGGCTTTTCAATGTCATAAAACTAAAGGTCCAAGTGTGCGAAAGGGAACTGACAAGGATCAAACTCAGCAGGCAGCACTGATTCTGAAAGTTTCTATTATATGGCATCGGGCTGTGTATGCATTACACAGTTTTCCAAGTCCAACCGACAGAAGGTTGAGCTACCAGATATCCTCTGGACCCAAAGTCACATATCACAGATGAGGAGAAGGAAAAAAGAAATTGAGAACCAAAGGACTGAAGCTCCTTTCCCAAAAGCTGAGACTACAAAATAACTGCCTTAGCAGTAGGTCCAGGCTGTTTTTAGGATAACATTTCTTTACACTTTCTTTTGACCCATATTTTGACAGTGTAAGACAGAAAGCTTAAGCACTACATTGCAGTTGGGTTTTTGGTTGGTTGGTTGGTTTTTGCTGGGCCATCATAAGGTTAGTTATACTGCTTTAAAAGCATAACCAAACCTTTCTTATGGTATGATTTCTTCATCTCAAAATTAGGCAACTGGAAGAATAACTTGCTACAAACTTTTTGTTTGTTGCATGATCATATTCCTTGTGGCTGTCACATCAATGATATCTTAAAGGACTTACCTAAAACAGAGGATAATGGGAAGCAATTTAAACTGACGAACACAAAGCAAATTTTTAAAGATATACACTGTAGATTACTGTTCATACGTTTAATAAAAATATTGATTAGAAAGCTTTAGACTTCAAAGGTCTCATGCCTGTTTATCAAAAACAAGAGATATCAAAATGCATTCTTAAGAGAACCCTCAAAAAGAACAACACTGATTTAGAAGCTTTTCTTTAATTAGCTTATGTACCACATGGAATTTATTCATAAATGTTTATGAAATTTACTCACATTGTTAATAGATACATTACTAGATGGGCCTTTATGTTTGGTGTAGCTCCTCAAAACTACATACCTGCCATGCAGTGGAGAGCCAACAAAAGTCCCTGGACTTGAACTGATTACAATTTAAATGAGCTTTAGGAAGACTGGCTATAGCATTTCATCTATTAAAAATGTATTCAGATTCTTTTCTACGACCACAATACACATCCTACATAGGCCAAGAGATAAAGATTTCACTTGAGAATGATACACATTATATAAAAACAGGATGCTACATAGTTAAGAATGATTTATTATAGAAAAATACCTCTGAAATGTAACTACAACACACACCGGAATGTATGGTTTAGAGAGGGAGGTAAAGTAAAATTCATGCTGTTAAAATTCTCCTGGCTAATATTTTATGCCTCTGTTCTTCCTTCTCTATCACAGTATGTTACGAGAGAGCACCAAAAGGAAGTCACCAGTTTAGATGCCCTGGCAGGGCACCAAGATGCCTCAGTGGGCTGACCTGAAGCTCAGTTATATGAACATGGAAAGTCAATCTTATCACTACAGCAAGAGGAGAACTCACATAAACCCAGTTCACTGTGAAGCCGGCGTAGAAAAACCAGGATGCTTAATTGATAAATTGGCAACAATCAATATAATTCCCAAGTGGCTTATATACTTGTAAATATGCATCACTGTATGTTCTGACCATAGTAAAATTTCATGGCTGACAATAATATCCAGAAGGTTTTTATTCGTTGAGTGTGTAGTAAAAATCAAGTGAAGTGGGGGCCCATCCCATAAAGACGGCAGAATGAGCCACTTCAGAGCTCTGTCTCCCCACAGAGGCTTTGAACCATGAGCAAGAAAGGAGTCCAGAAAAGAGTTAAAGGACTGAAATAACAGAGTAAACAATGAATAAGGAAAAAGGCTTCTTAAAAGTGGTAGATCTTCTGATGCCCTGGCTGGCCCCTGCCCCACACCTCACTCACTCCGGGTTCCAGATGCCCCCTGGTCCCCATTTCAGAGGGAGCAGAATGGCCCCCCATGCACATGTGTCGTGCATTCTGCCCAGTGGTGGCCTGAGGGACTTGCCCTGTGTGTAGACAGCACCTCAGAGAGCTCTCCTACAGGACACTGTGGGAAAGCAGTCAGGTCATACTGCCTGGGGCAAGGAATCGCTGGCTGAAGGACACACAGTGCAGAGCCTGGGACCTCAGGAAACTGTTTCCTAGAGAAAAGAAGAGGGGACATTTGTCACCCTGTAAACAGGGCATTTCCTAGGACTACACAAGCACGCCCCAGACAAGACACATGCACAGAAAGGATCAGGGATCTGGAAGGCCCCTATTCTTGACCTGGAGCTATTCTCTCTTTTTTTTTTTTTTAATTTTATTTTGAAATGAATTCAAACTTACAGGAACAGTTGCAAAAATGGAGCTATTCTCTTATAACCAATTGTATGGATAAGCCCTGAAGAACAGTACTTGCACAGTTCTATCTGCAAAGACTGGGAAGGTGATTTCTTTTTTCCTTTTTTGTTTTTTTGTTTTTTTGTTTTTTGTGAGTTCCTGGCATTCAAGGAAAATGTCCTCGTAACACAAGCTGTATACAAGCTTAAGGAATAGATGCTGCAAAGTCTGAATTCCAGTGATACTTTAAAATATCAAAATGTCCAGCTTTTAACAAAGGGGTACAAATAATACAAAACATCAGGGAGCAATGGTGAAGGCAAAGAAGACGATTAAAGCAGGGGACCTCATCAAGAGAACTAGACCTGGGATATAACAGAAAAAGACTTTAGCAAAAATGGCACTAAAAATGTTCAAAGAGTTAAAGGAAAACATGGACAAAGAACTAAAGGAAAAGTGAGAAAACAATATATGAACACAAACAGAATATCCATAGGGAGATGGAAATTATGAAAAGGAAACAAGTAGCACATAAGACCACAGTAACATAAATAGAAAATTCCCTAGAAGGGTTCAATAGCAGATTGGACCTGGCAGAAGCAAGAATCAGAGTACACAAAAATAAGACAACTGAAATCATCCAGTCTGAGGAGCAGAAAGAATAAAGAATGGAAAAATGTGAACAGAGCCTGAAGAATTTGTGGGACACCATCAAGTATATCAATACAACATATGCATTTTGGGAGTCCTAAGAGGAAAAGAAAGAAAGGGACATAGAGAATATCCAAGGAAATAAGGACTAAAAAGTCACTAAATTTAATGAAAGATGTGATTATATACATCCAAGACACTTATCAAACTGCAAACAGGATAAACCCAAAATAGACCCTCACATCTCAGCATATTTAAGTAGACTTTCAAATTACAACTAAAAAGAGAGGATTCAATAGTTGCCCGAGAGAAGCAACATGTCATGTACAAGGTAGCCTCAATAAGATCAAACACTGATTTCTGATCAGAAATCATGGAAGGAGAAGTCAGTCGGATGACATATTTAAAATTCACTCAAGAATTCTATATCTAGTGAAATTGTTTTTCAAAAATGAGGGAGAGATTAAGACATCCCCAGATTAACAAAAGCTGAGGGAGTCTGTCACCATTAGAGAGGCCCTAAAAGAGAAGCAAAAGAGAGTTCTCCAGTTTGAAAGGAAAAGACAACAGAAGATAGATTAAAGTTGCATGAAAAATTTTTAATCTCTGTTGAGAATAAGAACATGGTTTATATAAATCCCAGTACTATTGTACTTTTTACTTGTAACTCCACATTGTATTTCCTACAGGATCTAAAAGGCAAATACATAAAATATAATGATAAATCAGTGGTTTAGACTCATTTTATTTATATACACACACACACACACGTAATTTGTGACAAGAACTACATTAAAGGTGATGGGACAGAGTGGTATATCATTGAAATTAAATGGTATCAAAGGAAACCAAAAAGAAGATTGTTACAGATTTAGGACCTTAAATATAAGCTCCATGATAACTACAAGGAAAATATCAAGGAATATGCATGTTCACAGGGACAGACTTATTAGAGTACAGGTTGCCAGGGGTAGGGGGCAGAAGGGAATGAAGAGTTAATGCATAATGGGTGTAGGGTCTCTGTTTGGGGAGATGGAAAAATTTTTGTAATGGATGGTGGTAAGCATACCGCAATATTGTGAATGTGATTGATCCCATTTAATGGTCTGCTTGGAAGGGGTTGAGATGGGAAAGTTCATATCATATATATGTTCCCACAATTAAGAACAAAAGAAACAACAATTAAAGAGACAATGACAATTAAAGGCAATAGATGATCCTGCATGTGATCTAGCAAGGGAGGAGAAAAAGCTCAAAGGGATATTATCGGGACGTGATAAATTTGGAATACGGACTTCAAGCTTCACATCAATGTTAAATTGCTTGAACTTGACAACACTTCTCAAGTTGGTTACATAAGTGAATATCCTTGTTCTTAGAAATGTACGTGGCAGTATTTTGTTCAACGAACATGATGTATACAAATTACACTCAAGTGTTCAGAAAATGGATTGATAGCTAGCTAGATAAATGATAGAATGATATGGCAAATGTGGCAAAAAGTTAAAGTTAGTGGATCTGGGAATCTGGCAGGGTAGGGATATGTTGGAGTTCTCTGTATGAGGTTTGTATTATTTTTGTAACCGTCCTGTAATTCGAGTGTATTTCAAATAAAAAGTTTAAAAAATTGTGAAGTGAGTCATATGGTATCAGGCTATACCTTGATGTACACTCTCAAAATATGAGTATACCTATGGGGCAAACAGATTCAGTCTAGTACAGAGGTAGGCTCAGCTGATCTGGGGTACTTCCTTTCTAGGCAGTTTTTGTAGGTACATACTGCAACTTATCTTTTAGTTAGCGTTCATCCTGACAATTACACTCATTAATTGCAGAGGTATCAGAATGTGCTTGCTCCCACCCAGAACGGAATGACAATTTGACTCTCAACTTGGGGTTGACTGGCTGCAGCTGCTCTGCCCATACAGAAATGCATAGAATCCTAGAGTCTCCAAAGTCTTGTTCATTTGATATTAACTAACAGGCAAAGTGAAATGACCAACTCAGGGAGAACAAAGTCCATATAAAACCGTTCCTATTTCTTGGCTCCATAAATCACTTCAACAAAAGACGAACTTGCAATGTATGGCTACCTCATCTTAAAAAGAAATATTTCAGCCATCATTTAAAATACAATCTTCACCAAAGATCTTCAAAATCTCCTTTCTTATTCAAGGTGAACAAGTCAGTATTTCAGAATAGGATAACTAATACAGATTCATAAATTTTCTTCTCTGTATTTCATAATTGCATTTCAGCCCTTTACTTACCTATTCCTAACAGAAATTGCTGAAAATATTAAAACTGGAACACTTTTTCCTTCTTTTTCCTCCACTATGCCATATTATTCAGTTCCTTTTATTAGGTAAGTTTTAATTGCTCTTTAAAATAGTGCATTTCCTGGCTGCCTACATCCAAAGCATAGCAAAGGGGTGCTGGTAGCAGACACACCACCAGCATCAGGTGGAGTGAGGATGCTCATGTAAGAATCAAAGCTGAAGGTAAGCAAATCCAGGGATGGACACAAGGTGACTATCTATGTCACAGTTGAAAAGAAATTTTGAAACCTTAAATCTGAAATGTTTATGGCAAATTCTTAGGAGCTGACTTTCCTCTTGAGAAATGAAACTTTAATTCCCCAGTATATAAATTCATTTTCTACAATTCAGTGAGGAGCCAATGTATTAACCTGGACACTCATCCAATACTATTTCAAATCAATTTGCTACATCTCGCCATGGTTGAAGGCATTCTTTAAAGAGTGATTTGCCACCAAATCAGATGTTTTCATGGATTATGCAGATTTGCCTTACGATGACAAAAACAATCCCTATGCCAGGAAGATATCTTTGAAATTAGCTTATTATCGTATTTCTAACATGTTGAGGTGGTTTCAAAACTGTATTTGGTTTTACAAAAGGGGATGATACAATGAAACAATCTCTAAACTTATTAAATTGTTAAAACTTGAATGTCTAATTTCTAAAAACTATTGACCCTTATTTGGTGGAAACCACGAATAGATTCCAATGAAACTGGAGTTCTACTTAAATAAACCCCTAATGGACTGAAAACATTTGGCCTTCTATTTTATTTCCTAAGCAATATATTCTGAAAATTATGTAGCAGTAGCACTAATCTTGATAACTATAGAAGCCAAGGTCCCAGGGTCAGCATCAGAGAACCTCATCCCCACCAGTACTGACACGTCTATTAAGCTTTCTTAAACATTTAGTTTCTGATAAATTTGCCTCAGATTCTGGATATATTTCCCTTTAATCTAAATATTTCATTTTAAAGTTTGAGACTCACTGACTCTAATTAAAATTGAGGAAAAACTTCTTTTAAAAATCCTTCCTATACTAAGGGTTGTATTATAGAATATATTGTAGAATTCAAATACAAATGTAATCCAGAATGTTTATTATAGTATATATTGTAGACATGAAAATATGAACATAATCCAGAATGTTTCTTAAAAGAATAGAAGAAATTATTACCAAAAAAATCCATATCTGTCACAAGCTACATGTATTAGTTGTATCTAAACAAAGTGGTCCACACAATGACTGATTTTAGGCTTGTTTATTTCTAGTAGACATTTAACTACTGAAGAAGTTGGCCTAACGTGAATATCACTGCATTATTTCATTATCTTTTTTATAGAGCTCATAATCCATGGATTGGCTTATATGGAATGGAGTAAGGATGATACCTCAGAAATTGGATGCCAAATTTTGTGTGCCTGTGCCATTTAAAGAAATGAGTAGGTACATCTTTGACATCTGGTATAGATTCTCTGTTAACTGGAGGACTCTGTCTTGAAATTGCTCCTGTTTGAATGCTAGATATCTTTCTTATGAGGTGTGAACTTGGTAAGAAACCCATCCATCAGTTTCCTATCTATGAAACATCACAGTACCTTCCCAATAACAATGCTGGGAAGATTTAAAAAGACTTTCCATGTGCTCAGCACACAGTAAGCACTCAGCAAATGTCTGTTACTATTTATTTGCATTATTATAATGTTCAATGCTTTTGTTAGTATAATCTCTATCACTAGGAGTCTGTGAATCCAGAAAGACAATGAACCATCATTCTATAAGACACAGTCCTTTTTATAAAATAGTGGGTCATTCAAAATATGACTTCTGCCTATCTCTCCTCTGATTTTCTGTTGCTACCAAATTGAAGGTCATTCTGAATGACATACCTTACCTGCCCTTACTTGAAGGCTATATGTTTTTCCACATCTCTACACCTTAGTCAGTTTTGCCATATGCTGCCTTAAGTACAAAAGATGCAAACACTAGCTACTCAATAAATGTTATACAAATGCATGAATAAAAATGCTGCTTTTGCTATTCTCTAAATAGGGTTATAAGCAGATTTTGATTCAAAAAAAAACTTAACCACCAAAGAATACTTCTATGGCAGTTCATGCCAAATTGGATATGTGTGAGTTTAATATCACTTTACTATCTAGGTATGCTGAAGAAATTATTTGCAAATTATATTCATTGTTATTTAAGCAAATATTGATGCTTAACAACTCTTTGTGCCCCTCCCCTAAATTATTTTATTGAAATAGTGTTATAACATTGGTGATTTTTCTTATGAAAATCTTAAAACTACTGTATGATCAATGCACGGCAAGCATCTACTTTCTACTGCTTTTCCATTATAAATTTAGAGCAGGTTAAGAAATATCAAAAGAAAATTGTTGAGGGCATAATAACATGAGCTGAGTTGAATAACATGACAGGAACAGGCATATTGTCAGAACAATTTCTTACCAATAGCTTAAAGGGCTGATCAAAACAAAATCATTTTTGCCCTTTGTAGGGCAACATATTTTTGCTTGAAATCTCTAAACTACAGTTTTATAGAATAGCATATCTTTAAAATAAGGCTAGACCTCTTGCAATAAATGGAGCAGGTTAAAGATGAATATAGTGGTTTCAAAGATTAAAATAATGATTTTCTCTTTAACTGTGGGAACAGGCATATTATATGCAGTTTTCTTTATATTGTGCAAAGGCATGTTGGAATTCTTTTCTGAAGCCTGTACTTAGGGAGTAAAGGAGGTTTATAAAGGTGGCTGAATACAACATGTATTTATCGCTTTTGTCTTTGGCTATTAAGCTCAGAGTGAATGGGCTTTCACAGTTGACCAAACTGAAGGGAAGAGACAGAATCACATTTCTGCAGAGGAATTTGCAGGATACACACCTAAATTCACTTTTACTTCATGCATGAATATAATTATTTACTCCACCAAAAATAGGAAGAACACAATTTTGATACAGAATGGGTTGAAAAAGAGGTCATGTTTAATCACCTATAAATGTCTCTTAAGCTTGGAATAAAATCTGTTTTTGAATCTTTAGCATACTGTAGAAAAATTTAGTTTGAATTTTGCTCATTTCATGCATTGCTTTAAAATGACTAATAGAGAGGCGGGGCAAGATGGCAGACTGGTGAGCTGTATGTTTTAGTTACTCCTCCAGGAAAGTAGGTAAAAAGCCAGGAACTGCGTGGACTGGACACCACAGAGCAATCTGTCTTTGGGCATACTTCATACAACACTCATGAAAACGTGGAACTGCTGAGATCAGCGAAATCTGTAAGTTTTTGCGGCCAGGGGACCCGCGCCCCTCCCTGCCAGGCTCAGTCCCGGGGGAGGAGGGGCTGTCAGCTCCAGGAAGGAGAAGGGAGAATTGCAGTGGCTGCTCTTATCGGAAACTCATTCTACTGATTCAAACTCCAACCATAGATAGACTGAGACCAGACACCAGAGACTCTGAGAGCAGCCAGCCCAGCAGAGAGGAGACAGGCATAGAAAAAAAACAACACGAAAAACTCCAAAATAAAAGCAGAGGATTTTTGGAGTTCTGGTGAACACAGAAAGGGGAAGGGCGGAGCTCAGGCCTTGAGGCGCATATGCAAATCCCTAAGCAAGGCTGATCTCTCTGCCCTGTGCACCTTTCCTTAATGGCCCTGGTTGCTTTGTCTATTAGCATTTCAATAACCCATTAGATCTCTGAGGAGGGCCGTTTTTTTTTTTGTTTTGTTTTGTTTTGTTTTTTTTTTTTTAAATCCTTTTTGCTTTTTCTAAAACAATTACTCTAAGAAGCTCAATACAGAAAGCTTCAAAGAACTGAAATTTGGGCACGTCAAGTCAAGAGCAGAACTAAGAGAGCTCTGAGACAAAAGGCAATAATCCAGTGGCTGAGAAAATTCACTAAACAACACAACTTCCCAAGAAAAGGGGGGTGTCCGCTCACAGCCACCATCCTGGTGGACAGGAAACACTCCTGCCCATCGCCAGCCCCATAGCCCAGAGCTGCCCCAGACAACCCAGTGTGACGGAAGTGCTTCAAATAACAGGCACACACCACAAAACTGGGCGTGGACATTAGCCTTCCCTGCAACCTCAGCTGAATGTCCCAGAGCTGGGAAGGGGGAGCAGTGTGAATTAACAGAGCCCCATTCAGCCATCATTTGAGCAGACTGGGAGCCTCCCAACACAGCCCAGCAGCCCAGAACTTCCCTGGGGGGACGGCACTCACCTGTGACATAGCACAGTCATCCCTCAACAGAGGACCCGGGGTGCACAGCCTGGAAGAGGGGCCCACTTGCAAGTCTCAGGAGCCATACGCCAATACCAAAGACTTGTGGGTCAGTGGCAGAGACAAACTGAGGCAGGACTGAACTGAAGGAGTAGACTATTGCAGTAGCTTTAAAACTCTAGGATCATCAGGGAGATTTGATTGTTAGGGCCACCCCCCCTCCCCGACTACCAAGAAACACGCCCCACATACAGGGCAGGCAACACCAACTACACACGCAAGCTTGGTACACCAATTGGGCCCCACAAGACTCACTCCCCCACTCACCAAAAAGGCTAAGCAGGGGAGATCTGGCTTGTGGAGAACAGGTGGCTCGTGGACGCCACCTGCTGGTTAGTTAGAGAAAGTGTACTCCACGAAGCTGTAGATCTGATAAATTAGAGATAAGGACTTCAACTGGTCTACAAACCCTAAAAGAACCCTATAAAGTTCACCAAATGCCACGAGGCCAAAAACAACAGAAAATTATAAAGCATATGAAAAAACCAGACGATATGGATAACCCAAGCCCAAGCACCCAAATCAAAAGACCAGAAGAGACACACCTAGAGCAGCTACTCAAAGAACTAAAGATGAACAATGAGACCATAGTACGGGATATGAAGGAAATCAAGAAGACCCTAGAAGAGCATAAAGAAGACATTGCAAGACTAAATAAAAAAATGGATGATCTTATGGAAATTAAAGAAACTGTTGACCAAATTAAAAAGATTCTGGACACTCATAGTACAAGACTAGAGGAAGTTGAACAACGAATCAGTGACCTGGAAGATGACAGAATGGAAAATGAAAGCATAAAAGAAAGAATGGGGAAAAAAATTGAAAAACTCGAAATGGACCTCAGGGATATGATAGATAATATGAAACGTCCGAATATAAGACTCATTGGTGTCCCAGAAGGGGAAGAAAAGGGTAAAGGTCTAGGAAGAGTATTCAAAGAAATTGTTGGGGAAAACTTCCCAAATCTTCTAAACAACATAAATACACAAATCATAAATGCTCAGCGAACTCCAAATAGAATAAATCCAAAAAAACCCACTCCGAGACATATACTGATCACACTGTCAAACATAGAAGAGAAGGAGCAAGTTCTGAAAGCAGCAAGAGAAAAGCAATTCACCACATACAAAGGAAACAGCATAAGACTAAGTAGTGACTACTCAGCAGCCACCATGGAGGCGAGAAGGCAGTGGCACGATATATTTAAAATTCTGAGTGAGAGGAATTTCCAGCCAAGAATACTTTATCCAGCAAAGCTCTCCTTCAAATTTGAGGGAGAGCTTAAATTTTTCACAGACAAACAAATGCTGAGAGAATTTGCTAACAAGAGACCTGCCCTACTGGAGATACTAAAGGGAGCCCTACAGACAGAGAAACAAAGACAGGACAGAGAGACTTGGAGAAAGGTTCAGTACTAAAGAGATTCGGTATGGGTACAATAAAGGATATTAATAGAGAGAGGGAAAAATATGGCAAACATAATCCAAAGGATAAGATGGCCGATTCAAGAAATGCCTTCACGGTTTTAACGTTGAATGTAAATGGATTAAACTCCCCAATTAAAAGATATAGATTCGCAGAATGGATCAAAAAAAATGAACCATCAATATGTTGCATACAAGAGACTCATCTTAGACACAGGGACACAAAGAAACTGAAAGTGAAAGGATGGAAAAAAATATTTCATGCAAGCTACAGCCAAAAGAAAGCAGGTGTAGCAATATTAATCTCAGATAAAATAGACTTCAAATGCAGGGATGTTTTGAGAGACAAAGAAGGCCACTACATACTAATAAAAGGGGCAATTCAGCAAGAAGAAATAACAATCGTAAATGTCTATGCACCCAATCAAGGTGCCACAAAATACATGAGAGAAACATTGGCAAAACTAAAGGAAGCAATTGATGTTTCCACAATAATTGTGGGAGACTTCAACACATCACTCTCTCCTATAGATAGATCAACCAGACAGAAGACCAATAAGGAAATTGAAAACCTAAACAATCTGATAAATGAATTAGATTTAACAGACATCTACAGGACATTACATCCCAAATCACCAGGATACACATACTTTTCTAGTGCTCACGGAACTTTCTCCAGAATAGATCATATGCTGGGACATAAAACAAGCCTCAATAAATTTAAAAAGATTGAAATTATTCAAAGCACATTCTCTGACCACAATGGAATACAATTAGAAGTCAATAACCATCAGAGACTTAGAAAATTCACAAATACCTGGAGGTTAAACAACACACTCCTAAACAATCAGTGGGTTAAAGAAGAAATAGCAAGAGAAATTGCTAAATATATAGAGACGAATGAAAATGAGAACACAACATACCAAAACCTATGGGATGCAGCAAAAGCAGTGCTAAGGGGGAAATTTATAGCACTAAACGCATATATTAAAAAGGAAGAAAGAGCCAAAATCAAAGAACTAATGGATCAACTGAAGAAGCTAGAAAATGAACAGCAAACCAATCCTAAACCAAGTAGAAGAAAAGAAATAACAAGGATTAAAGCAGAAATAAATGACATAGAGAACAAAAAAACAATAGAAAGGATAAATATCACCAAAAGTTGGTTCTTTGAGAAGATCAACAAGATTGACAAGCCCCTAGCTAGACTGACAAAATCAAAAAGAGAGAAGACCCATATAAACAAAATAATGAATGAAAAAGGTGACATAACTGCAGATCCTGAAGAAATTAAAAAAATTATAAGAGGATATTATGAACAACTGTATGGCAACAAACTGGATAATGTAGAGGAAATGGACAATTTCCTGGAAACATATGAACAACCTAGACTGACCAGAGAAGAAATAGAAGACCTCAACCAACCCATCACAAGCAAAGAGATCCAATCAGTCATCAAAAATCTTCCCACAAATAAATGCCCAGGGCCAGATGGCTTCACAGGGGAATTCTACCAAACTTTCCAGAAAGAACTGACACCAATCTTACTCAAACTCTTTCAAAACATTTAAGAAAATGGAACACTACCTAACTCATTTTATGAAGCTAACATCAATCTAATACCAAAACCAGGCAAAGATGCTACAAAAAAGGAAAACTACCGGCCAATCTCCCTAATGAATATAGATGCAAAAATCCTCAACAAAATACTTGCAAATCGAATCCAAAGACACATTAAAAAAATCATACACCATGACCAAGTGGGGTTCATTCCAGGCATGCAAGGATGGTTCAACATAAGAAAAACAATCAATGTATTACAACACATTAAAAACTCGAAAGGGAAAAATCAATTGATCATCTCAATAGATGCTGAAAAAGCATTTGACAAAATCCAACATCCCTTTTTGATAAAAACACTTCAAAAGGTAGGAATTGAAGGAAACTTCCTCAACATGATAAAGAGCATATATGAAAAACCCACAGCCAGCATAGTACTCAATGGTGAGAGACTGAAAGCCTTCCCTCTAAGATCAGGAACAAGACAAGGATGCCCGCTGTCACCACTGTTATTCAACATTGTGCTGGAAGTGCTAGCCAGGGCAATCCGGCAAGACAAAGAAATAAAAGGCATCCAAATTGGAAAAGAAGAAGTAAAACTGTCATTGTTTGCAGATGATATGATCTTATATCTAGAAAACCCTGAGAAATCAACGATACACCTACTAGAGCTAATAAACAAATTTAGCAAAGTAGCGGGATACAAGATTAATGCACATAAGTCAGTAATGTTTCTATATGCTAGAAATGAACAAACTGAAGAGACACTCAAGAAAAAGATACCATTTTCAATAGCAACTAAAAAAATCAAGTACCTAGGAATAAACTTAACCAAAGATGTAAAAGACCTATACAAAGAAAACTACATAACTCTACTAAAAGAAATAGAAGGGGACCTTAAAAGATGGAAAAATATTCCATGTTCATGGATAGGAAGGCTAAATGTCATTAAGATGTCAATTCTACCCAAACTCATCTACAGATTCAATGCAATCCCAATCAAAATTCCAACAACCTACTTTGCAGACTTGGAAAAGCTAGTTATCAAATTTATTTGGAAAGGGAAGATGCCTCGAATTGCTAAAGACACTCTAAAAAAGAAAAACGAAGTGGGAGGACTTACACTCCCTGACTTTGAAGCTTATTATAAAGCCACAGTTGCCAAAACAGCATGGTACTGGCACAAAGATAGACATATAGATCAATGGAATCGAATTGAGAATTCAGAGATAGACCCTCAGATCTATGGCCGACTGATCTTTGATAAGGCCCCCAAAGTCACCGAACTGAGCCATAATGGTCTTTTCAACAAATGGGGCTGGGAGAGTTGGATATCCATATCCAAAAGAATGAAAGAGGACCCCTACCTCACCCCCTACACAAAAATTAACTCAAAATGGACCAAAGATCTCAATATAAAAGAAAGTACCATAAAACTCCTAGAAGATAATGTAGGAAAACATCTTCAAGACCTTGTATTAGGAGGCCACTTCCTAGACTTTACACCCAAAGCACAAGCAACAAAAGAGAAAATAGATAAATGGGAACTCCTCAAGCTTAGAAGTTTCTGCACCTCAAAGGAATTTCTCAAAAAGGTAAAGAGGCAGCCAACTCAATGGGAAAAAATTTTTGGAAACCATGTATCTGACAAAAGACTGATATCTTGCATATACAAAGAAATCCTACAACTCAATGACAATAGTACAGACAGCCCAATTATAAAATGGGCAAAAGATATGAAAAGACAGTTCTCTGAAGAGGAAATACAAATGGCCAAGAAACACATGAAAAAATGTTCAGCTTCACTAGCTATTAGAGAGATGCAAATTAAGACCACAATGAGATACCATCTAACACCGGTTAGAATGGCTGCCATTAAACAAACAGGAAACAACAAATGCTGGAGGGGATGTGGAGAAATTGGAACTCTTATTCATTGTTGGTGGGACTGTATAATGGTTCAGCCACTCTGGAAGTCAGTCTGGCAGTTCCTTAGAAAACTAGATATAGAGTTACCCTTCGATCCAGCGATTGCACTTCTCGGTATATACCCGGAAGATCGGAAAGCAGTGACACGAACAGATATCTGCACGCCAATGTTCATAGCAGCATTATTCACAATTGCCAAGAGATGGAAACAACCCAAATGTCCTTCAACAGATGAGTGGATAAATAAAATGTGGTATATACACACCATGGAATACTACGCGGCAGTAAGAAGGAACGATCTGGTGAAACATATGACAACATGGATGAACCTTGAAGACATAATGCTGAGCGAAATAAGCCAGGCACAAAAAGAGAAATATTATATGCTACCACTAATGTGAACTTTGAAAAATGTAAAACAAATGGTTTATAATGTAGAATGTAGGGGAACTAGCAGTAGAGAGCAATTAAGGAAGGGGGAACAATAATCCAAGAAGAACAGATAAGCTATTTAACGTTCTGGGGATGCCCAGAAATGACTATGGTCTGTTAATTTCTGATGGATGTAGTAGGAACAAGTTCACTGAAATGTTGCTATATTATGTAACTTTCTTGGGGTAAAGTAGGAACATGTTGGAAGTTAAGCAGTTATCTTAGGTTAGTTGTCTTTTTCTTACTCCCTTGCTATGGTCTCTTTGAAATGTTCTTTTATTGTATGTTTGTTTTCTTTTTAACCTTTTTTTTCATACAGTTGATTTGAAAAAAGAAGGGAAAGTTAAAAAAAAAAAAAAGAAAAGAAAAAAGACAAACAAGGAAAAAAAAAAAAAAAGATGTAGTGCCCCCTTGAGGAGCCTGTGGAGAATGCAGGGGTATTCGCCTACCCCACCTCCATGGTTGCTAACATGACCACAGACATAGGGGACTGGTGGTTTGATGGGTTGAGCCCTCTACCATAAGTTTTACCCTTGGGAAGACGGTTGCTGCAAAGGAGAGGCTAGGCCTCCCTGTATTTGTGCCTAAGAGTCTCCTCCTGGGTGCCTCTTTGTTGCTCAGATGTGGCCCTCTCTCTCTGGCTAAGCCAACTTGAAAGGTGAAATCACTGCCCTCCCCCCTACGTGGGATCAGACACCCAGGGAAGTGAAGCTCCCTGGCAACGTGGAATATGACTCCCGGGGAGGAATGTAGACCCGGCATCGTGGGATGGAGAACATCTTCTTGACCAAAAGGGGGATGTGAAAGGAAATGAAATAAGCTTCAGTGGCAGAGAGATTCCAAAACGAGCCGAGAGATCACTCTGGTGGGCACTCTTACGCACACTTTAGACAACCTTTTTTAGGTTCTAAAGAATTGGGGTAGCTGGTGGTGGATACCTGAAACTATTAAACTACAACCCAGAACCCATGAATCTCGAAGACAGTTGTATAAAAATGTAGCTTATGAGGGGTGACAGTGGGATTGGGAATGCCATAAGGACCAAACTCCACTTTGTCTAGTTTATGGATGGATGTGTAGAAAAGTAGGGGAAGCAAACAAACAGACAAAGGTACCTAGTGTTCTTTTTTACTTCAATTGCTCTTTTTCACTCTAATTATTATTCTTGTTATTTTTGTGTGTGTGCTAATGAAGGTGTCAGGGATTGATTTAGGTGATGAATGTACAACTATGTAATGGTACTGTAAACAATCGAAAGTACAATTTGTTTTGTATGACTGCGTGGTATGTGAATATATCTCAATAAAATGATGATTAAAAAAAAAAAGTATACTTGCAACAGGCAGATATTTTCATTAATGTAAAAAAATAAAAATAAAAAAAAAATAAAATAAAATGACTAATAAGTACAAATATAAGTTAAATCTCTTCAAGAAAAACATTTTCCCCATATTATACTGGTAAATCATGATTTTGATGACATCTGTAGTAAAGTTATACAAAAGATTGGTTAAGTTTAGACTGAAAATTGGAGTTACTTTATTCTGAGATAAGGAATATGAGTTGCCTTAATTATCAGGATATGTTACATCTGGGGATCTACTTTCTCTTCAATTCTATTTACGGTATCTGTAGATACCTTTACAAAGTGAGTGATTTAACGAAACTTTACATTTTCTTTCAAAGGATGTCTTCTGTTTCGAAGCAAAATGACCACCAGATAACATCACAACTGCAACGAAAAGACTGAGTGTAGCTTTCAGTTAAAAGATTCTGTGTGCATAGAGAAAAAAGAGCTTGTTTTTCTGCTAAATAGAGAGAAGTAAGTAGCAATGGGGAGTACTGTAAGTGTTTTAAAGTCATCTTTTTCTGATTGAATTATGCAACACTAAAATATATCAGAGCCTCAATTCCTTGGGTCTCTCAAAAAACACCTGCAGTTTCAAGAAAACTTAAGAAAAATGTTATTTTCCACTCTATTCATTCACTTTTAAGCCTTATCAGATGGGGGATCAAATGAAACTGATCATCCCCAGTTTTCCCAGGTTGTTACCATGCAGACATGGAATTAACCTCCATCCAGCCACTCTCGAAATGCAATGCTTTTTTGTTACAAAGCAAAAGGAGTGAAAAATACAGAATTATTGTGGATTATGCTGAAAGGAAAGAAAATGCTGACAGGCTGGGGAATAAAAATGCGTAGAGTCGTAGCCATGATGAAAAACAAGAATAACTATAGCTTAGAATAGAGCGGTATTTTTAAAATTTAGGAAGTTGCTTTTACAATCAAGTACTCAATATATCAAGCTCTGAAAAGTTGGATTTTATAAATAAGCAGCAACTGAAAATCTGGATGAAAATAAAATACATGAAGTTTAAAAGACTATAATGATGTTTGCTTACTATTACATGTAAGTACAGTACTTTCAAAAAAGACAAGAGTACATGCTTTGGTTTTTTAAGAGAGATACATACAGTTGCTGATGTTAAAAAAAGAAAGAAAAAGAAACATTGTTACTGGTTACTTTTGCTTTAAATTTCCATCATAAGTGGGCGAGAAAAAAGATCTTTAAGTTACATGTAAATTATTGAATTAAAATTTGAATTGAGTCTAATAGTTTCTTGCTCAATAGTTAATGCCTCCTATGCTTTTTCTCAGACAGCTCATTTCCTCTCACTGAATCAGATATCCTTTCTATGACAACAGTAAACAAACCTCTAGTTTAGTTTATACACCTAAGGAAAGTTCTAGACCCACATACTCAGGGGCTCACTTGAATCTTCAGTTGTAACTTCAGATTTTATCTCAAGCTGAGCGCCCTCACCTCATTCCTTGTCCCATACCTCATCCCCTTCTCTTTCTTGACATGTCCAACTTTGCCCAAGCCCCTAATGCTCAAAATCCCAATCATGGGTTTATCTCTTCAATTTCTTTCACCTCCACTTAACCATGCATCGATTCCTGTGAATTCTTCCTACTTTCTTAGACTCTCCCTGATCTACGTCTGCCTCTCAATTCCCCAGTCACCTTTCCTGTCTAGGCTCAATTTCGCATACTCATAATTCCAAAAAGCTTGCCTTTTCCCCCCTCCAACAATGCCCCACTTTCTCTCCCCTACATCACTCTCGTCCTAGAAAAACAAATAAGAATTTAAAACCACTGGGTGCACCTTTTCTTTAAGCAAACAAACAAAAAGTAGATTAAACAGGCATATCTCAAACTTTCATGGAATGCTCTACATTCTTTTCACTCCCTTGGCCAGTAAAGATTCACTTATTCAGCCAGCTTAATTACTAATTAGATTTCTCTAAACCCAGTTTATGTAGTCAGGATTAAGGATTAAATTGTCCCGTGAATCTTATGATGAAGCACAAAACTCCAAACCATTGTGCCAAGGTTTAGTATTTATTTGGACAGCATTAATTCCTGCTGCCACTTGGCTCTCCAACCCCAGTTTATAGTCAAAGGTGCTAGGACATCACTCACTATATCAAAACTTGGCCACATTTCTCTATTTTCTGAGTTCACCGCAAATTTGAAAAATTAAATTGAATGCAAAGGGAGAAAATGAGATGTTGAACCCTTCATTTCTTTGAGTTTACATGGATCTAATATAGTTATCCAAACCTCCCATACTGAAATCAAATTGGTGGGATAAATGCCTCAGATATGACACCTGGAATGCGTGAGACAGGCATTGATATAATCTGGCAGATTTTTCCATTTGGCTTCTAAGTACTTTCAAACAAAGTAAAAATAAAGCAAAAAACATTGCCTGTTAAGTAAGGGCCTTGATTTAATTTGTGAACATTCTTAAGCAAAAGAAACAAAAGAGAAGGATTGCAGTATCAATGTAATTAGCACGCATTCACTGGCATCAATGTTTCTGTATCTAATATGTGGAATTTGAACTCAAATGCACACAGGCAATGAAACATTGCACAGAGATGATACATCAACCACCTACAGTCTATCAATGATCAGGAAATGGGGAGGTTGTACCTCTGCTATCACTAGTTTACAACCAAGTGATTTCTGTAATTATCCTCATCGGGCCTCAAAAAGGTATTAAGCACACAACGATCAGCCTCTGAAACAAAAGCAAGAATAAGAGCACAATGTATGTCTGTGCCAGGCTCAATAAGCACCACCTTGATGTACTGATGGTACTTAATGAAGACAATAGCCAGCAATTAGATAACCAACAATTAGGTTGAAAACTGAAGTGTCAAAACAGGAACAAGGAACTGACCCCTGAATACTAAATTATTTTTAGGTGGCATTTAATCACTCTCACAATAGCAAAAGACAAATTTCAGTGATTGCTCTTTACTACAGTGAGCAATTTTGCTTTACACATCATAGTTTGCAGGCTTACATTTTAGTTTTTTTTTTTTTCATCTTTTCTAAATTTGATGCGACTTAGGTTTGATGCACACTTTCCTTATGATCAGCTTAGATCAATGAGTATACAATTAGATAGGGGTGACATACAGTCTTTAAACATATGAGAGACAACGCATTGATTCTAGATTCAGACAGACCAGAGGTTCAGATCTGGCTCCTAGAGGGCAGGATATTTATGGAGTAGGAGATATGGTATTTCAAAACCATCAGATTCTTCAGCCAATATGAAGAGTGATTAGTAAGCCACCCTAGGTACATACTAGAGTCTGGGAAGGATGCAGAAGCCCCATGTCAGCCTGGGTGAGAAGTGGCCATTCGTATACACGTGTCATTTCTACTTTGAGCACCTGGCCAGAACAGATCATTGCCATAGAGTTTCCTTCTATAAACTAAAAAAATGTAAACACTTAATATACTTTTGCACAAGCCACTGCCTTCCTTCAAATAACAAAAATAGAAATTCTCTCTGATGACACACTGGCAGGCAGCCCACATTTGCCGGCACCATGATTATTTCTGAATGACTTGGCACAACCTTTAATGATATGCTGCTTGCATCACAGGATTCGATTTTCCATTTTTGCCCATCTCATTGCTTTAGTCTTCAGAAGTTGTATTTGCCTGATCATTATTAATACACAGGGGCATTTCTGCATGGCTGTCCTTAGAGTCCACACCCCTGGGCTGCCTTAGAGGTGAGATCACCTTTGGATGTCACTGGCTCAGTTCCCTTGGATGGGATCCAAGACAGAACTGCCTTATGCTAAATTTCACTGCTGTGGTCAATGGTGTTATAATGAGGTTCCAGTGTCAATACTCTCTTAAAGGATCCTATTCCCAATATAAACAAGTATTTAAAAATGAAGTCTTTCTTTGAATTTAATTTCCTTTTTTTTTTTTTGGTATTTTAAGGATCAGGGCTAAACACTATACACCAAAATGGTTCACAATGTCAGAAACCTGCAGCTTTCCATAAGCCAGCACACAGACACAACACAAACATGTACATGTGGATATAAACACATTCACAGAATTACCGGAACAAAATTTTTCTCATTATTTTCCCTTAAAGAAAAACCTGCCACTTAACATTAAACTCAAACATTTGAGCCATTAAACATAACCTATAACACCACAATACATTATGAAAGCCAGCTTAACATATACCACATATAATTGCATTATGATATTACTATAAATCAGATTAATATATACTTGTTTTAGTGGGATGGTACCTAGACATTAACGCAAGACTCCATATTACTATATTTTGATGAGGAGAAATACATGAGCAAATATTTTTCAAGCTTATTGTACTCATACCAAAAGCAGTTGTGTGCACGAGGAAAGGAACACAGGTCTACCTCAGTCAACTGTAGCTAGCTTAGCTGAAGAGAGCCTTCCAATTCTTGGCAGAATAACAAATTCTCAAACAGAGAGGGGAAAGGGGTGAGATTTTTTCTTCTGTAAGTAACTTAATGAATGAAGTACTAATTAACATTATGGCATTGATAAATGGAGAGAGAGATTAGGGATGTACTCGATATTCAGACCTCCGCAGATGGACCGTCAAAGCCACATTAATTCCTATCTCATTGGAGCATCTGCTTCTCCCATAATCCACTGCCCCTTGGTACGAACAACACAAACTGTTGTGACTCAATTCGATTTATATCAATCTAATTTCTTTTAATCCAATTTGTATTCCAATCTACTACCTTCTAATCACTTAAATCTTCAGCCTCCATCTGGTAAATTTGCTCTCAAAATTAACCGAGCAGATGCCTCTGCGATTGTCTTCCACAGTCCAGCTAATCAGGCCCTCACAGTGGCCTATAGAATCCGCTGAATAGGTACGTGACTTAGGGTGTTGGCCTTCCAGTTACAAACACCACGAGGTAGGAAGACCATTTTACCTACCATTAATTGGTTCATTTGCATAACACTGCTTGAGAAGAAATACAGGACACAAAAGCCAAGTGAAGAAAACTACAGGAAGGGAGCAAAATGTGCTCATTTGTCAAGTGAGCTTTACAATTTAATCTGTCTTTTGTTTCAGTTAACAAACATGGGGTGAGAATATTATATAATATTATATGGTCTAAAAAGCCAACCTCTGCACACCAGGAATTAGAGGAGATTTTTTCCTAATCACCACCAAGTCATACTGAGATGCAACTCTGCCTAACAAATACATTCTTAAATAAGCTTCTGAATTTCAGAACCATGCACTAATTTCTTCACTGGATCTTATGGGATATGAATAAAACAGCTGATGGCTAGCATAAACTTTCACTCCCATGGAAGTTACACGGTGATTCATAATTAATGTCACAAATTAAACATTCCCCTATAAGCAGACTGGACAGCACCATCTATGGGATAAATATCATTCGGTAGGCATGGCAGTTAGCAAAAATAAACAAACAAAAAAAGAGGCCAGTTCCTAAAAAGGCAAATACCATAGTAAACCATTTTCGGGTGCAACTGATTTTCATGTGAGACTTATGGGATTGATTTCATTAATTTATAGCCATATTCCTTATACTGTGTACATTAGTTACATTTAACATTTTTTTCATATTTCAAGGCACTGTAAATAGAAATATTCAAGTATATTCTATGATCACATGAGGAATTGGCCTCAGGAAACCATTAGATCTAGAATATCATCTACATTGGAGTGAAAGATGCCTAATAAGTCAGTCTCATTAATATTATGAAACAGAAAAATATCAAAATACCTTCATAAAGCCCACCAAAAAATATAAACAGTTGAATGAAAGAACTGAATGTAAATTTTATTTCTATAATTCTGACTTGAGTAAGATAAAAAGACAAGGCCTGTACGTAGCCGGGTCACTGGTGGTCCAAAACAACCAAAGTAAAACCCAGTTGAAGCAGAGAGCCTTGGCATAGGACCTTCTAGAAAACTGGAAGATCCATGGAGTTGGAGGCCAATGAGAAGATGCTGATCCAACTCTGTATCTCAGCCCCAGGACAGTGGGAGACACACAATCACTCAGTGAATAAAACCAACCACTTCTAGGCTCATTTAGGCCTCTCACTTGCTACTGGGGCACTTCACCTCTCATAGCCTCAGTTGTTGCATCTGTAAAATGGATTGATTTTACAATGATTCATACGATTGTTGTGAAGAGAAAATTAACTAATATATGTAATATTCGTAGTTCAATGCCTGGCACACAATAAATACATAAGTGTCAGCTAAAGGATACAGCTAAAGGATAAAGACTAAGAAAGTTGCCTTTAATTTTTAAGTTCTCAGATACATTTGATGTTTGAATGTGCATTAACTTTTCAGCAAGTAAACAGCACTGTCTCTCTTCTCAATGGCATTGCTCTTTTCAATAACAGAGGCAAAATAAGTAGTAAGAATACAATTATTTCCAGGACTGCAATGAAATCTAGTCATATGAAAGAAAACATGGTTATATATTACTTTTAATTGGCTCTCAGATGAAAACACTGACCTTGATATCATTACTTTTATTAATTGCAGCAACAAGTATTCAGCGAGTACTAAGCACCAGGCATTGTGCTCGAGAGAGTCCCTGACCTTAAGAATTCAGAGTCTTGTGCTCAGGCACTTTGATTAAACCCCTCTTCCCTTCTGGGCAGTAAAATATCTGAAGCAGACAAGTCATATGCCTCCTTAATGCTTAGACCCCTCATACTACTGACTTAGAATTGTAAAAGTATTGGTTAAAAGCCTAATTTGGTAATCCTGATCTCCAGGAAAAAAGCAGAGGCAGAAAACAGCAGAGATTGTAGACTCATTTTAGGAGTGATTCTGCTTTTGGCTGAATCACCAGAACACTCGAAGACAACACACCTCTGATGCAGCAAAGAGTGATTTATTGATGGATAAGAATAACCAAGAGGACCAGTTGCTACTCTGAAGAGCAACAACCTTGAAAGTCTAGATAAGTTGGAAGGTCCTGTTCATGAAAGACCAAAGTCTCAGCTTCCATATTGCCTGTAACTGGTGATTTCAATCATCTCAAGTCTACCCTTTCACCAACGACCTCTCAAGTCAAACTTGACCAGAGCCATACCTCTCCAGAACCGAATCCCTACTGACCAGGCTTGCTGATAGCTTGTACATAGGAGTGAAGAAGTAGATTATCAACTACTATACTAGAATTTTATTTATTTATTTCTCTCTCTCTCTCTCTATATATATATATCTTGTTTAATATACAAGAATTAACTTAGCATGTATAGTGTCTAGCACCGTGCCTGGCATTAACAAATAATGATTAATTCATGTTTAATAATACTAATATTCAATAACAAAGGCAAAAAACTACAACTGTAGGTATACTTTTTGAATTTGAGGCAGCAGATGCTTTACAAAGATTATTTTGTTTCCAATCTTTGTATAATTATCCCAGTATTGCAGATGAGGAATCTGAGATTCACAGAAACTATCACTATCACAGGTACCCAAGGTTATCAAAACATAATAGAAAATTTGGGGGCTCTATTTCTTCAAAAGGGAAGAATGTGTATTTCCCATGTGCTAGGTCATCACAGCAGGTTTTCTTGCCCAAGCTTTTGCTCAGGAGAAAGCACATTTAGGAGCACTGGCTTGTTTAGCTGGGCCATTCCAGTATCATCTTTGATGCTTCCCATTTTCAAATCTCTTCCTTAAAAACTTCTGCATCAACAACTTTAAATGGACTATTTAATAGTCTTCATAGTGACACTATAACTGATAGTGTCAGTGTGTTGAAATCTTTCAGGCAAAACTGGAAGCTCATAATTTTGAATAATTTAAAGAAAAAACACATTCCAAACTAAAATTTTCTATAAATGCCAAGTTGAGTAGCTTTAATTAAGGCAAATTATGAATGCCTCATGTTGATTTATCTGTACATTATAGGGGGTTATTTATGATGTAAAGTGCTGCATTACTTAAATTAGAAAATTAATACTTATCTTTATTTCACCATTTTCTTTCATTTCTAAGACAATCATTTGCAAAGATTTCATTCAGTTTCATTTTGAAATATAGGTAGTTAGCGAGATATAACTTGATACAATAAGAAAGAATTTATCTTCCCTCTAGATTCTTTTTTTCTTTACTTTTTAAATTTTATTATTTCCTTTATTTTTTAAAATCACAACAAAATAAACATAAATTGTCATATGCTTTTGTACTATGCTGCTAAAACTACTCTCTTAATTAAACATCTCCCTTATTAAACCAAGTTTAAATATTTAAATTAGGTACTGTAATCAGAAACAAGTTTAATTTAATCCCTAAAACATTAAATAGTCTTTGTAAGTAAGACAAAGCAAACATCACCCAAAATAGAATAAAATGGTTACAGTAACCACCAACATAGGAGGACGAAAGTATAGAATTTATATATTACATCTAATGATACAGTCTAAGAAACATATTGTGAGAAAATAAAAGAGTTCTTCTAAATAAAACAGCGAGATAAGAAAATGTACTCATGCTTTGCAAACTGTTCACAAGCTCATGCGAACTGCTCATTTCTGAATTCAGTGGAGAACAGTCATTTTAAAAAACCCGCTAGCACACCGTAAGAAAAAATACATAATTAGGGCATCATCTCTCCTACAGGAAATATATGGACAACATTTTGTTGTATGTATTAGCATAAAAATGGAAAAAGGTTATATTTTGTGTTATTTATTCTACTCATAAGGTAATTCATAAAGGAAAGCCAGTAAGTCCCAACCCTGGTAAGTGACTACTTTAGAGCACCCCTCCCCCACCCATCTCCATGTGCTTAATAAATACAAGAACAGGAATCCAAAATCATCTCAACAGTCGGTGCTCAGCGTCAATGAGAGAGGAAAAACATTACTCTCAATTTGAAAACCTTACTAACATTTCCGGTTTCCTTTATTTCCTGAAATTCATCAATATTTTCATCTGTAGTATTCTTATTTCAATATAGCATTCCACTTATGATAAAACTACCTTGTGATACAGGTAAAACAAGGAAAAATATTCTTAAGTGAAATTAGCAGGAAAGATATGACTCCTAATACACCTGGCTGGTCATTCTATAATGCTAATTAGAATCCTAACAAAGTGCAACACAAATTTAATAAAAAGACGCATTTTATACGTTTGTGTATGTGAATATTACTGGGCAGAAGTGATGTTCCCCTTCCATTGATGGCTTTTCTATAACCCAGGTTTTATGCATTCAATTTTTCAGCTATGAGAATTTAAGCCATATGATATAGACTTATAAGACCATGTACCCTTGACTTGAAAACTGAAAATACAAAGTTTGACATTTTTAAGTCTTTCAAGACTGGGTAAAGAAAAACCAGGCATCATCCAATATATAGTACTTGAAATGCTCATAAAGCTTTAGAGGAAAATGCTGTTAGACAGTCATCTCACCCTGCCCTCAGGGACAGTTATCCTGTGCTGAAATAACATTGTTTCTTCAAATGATTATATTCATTCATTCATCATTTATTTATTTATTTAAAGGTAGGCACCAGTGACTAGTATACACTACAGAAGGAAAAAGCAAAAATAAAGGTGATCTTTCTCTAGGCAGGGCTACCCTAAAAAATGGGAGAGAAATACAAAGTCATGAATTTACCCAGCACAGCTTTCCTTTTTTTTTTTTTTTTAATTGAACTAGCTGTATTAGTTCTTCGTCCATCCTAAAAGAAACATCTGTCAGCAAACCAGCTGAACTAATAAACACCCTAATGTGTCAGGAAGGGCTGTGACTTGATTCGTTCAAAATATAATAGATAAACATAAATATCCTCTTAGGAATGTAACTGATTTCATTAGTAGGCATTTGCAAGGAACCAAGATAAAAAAAAAAAAAAAAATCTGTTCCTAACTACTTCTTTTATGTCCTTGAGTTATAGTACAGGTGGAAAGGGGACACATCTTAAAACCGAACTTTAGATAAAGGGCAGTTGAGAGGATATAAAATTAGGAAGATAACTGTGAGATTTTAAAGGTAGCCCTTTACAGGTGTAGAGAACAAAAATGAAATGACATCACAACCTAAAATTTGTGAAAACATTCAGAACATACTTGAATAATTAGGCTACGTCTAATTTTAAATCTGCATCTATAATCCATAAATGTTCGCAGTGCTAGTGATCAAAATGAAATAGCAACACTATTTAATGAGAACACATTCATCTGTGCTACACAGGATTTTAATTTGCAATGTAAAGGCTGCACCCTTTTATATCTGTATTATGCAACTTATGACCAAAGACATTTATCAAAATAGCTAGTTTTAAATAAGTTAAAATGTATACTCTAGTTTACAAACTTCAATTGCTCCCTTTTTGTGTGTGATTTTTCAGGTCATGATCTCCAGCTAGCCATAACACTGCAAGACTCCGCATAATTTCACACTTATGGATGGAGAAAAATACTGAGTCCATTGGACAATCCTATCTGTTCACCCTCGGTGCAAGAGCCAAGCTATGTAGTCTCCAGAAAGTGGTATTAAATAAGACAACATAATAATGCACTAGGGAGCAAATAACTTAATATTCACGTTGACAGAAAAGAAGAGAAGATTAATCATAAGGGCTTGGTGTTCTAAAGGAAAACTCAGGAAGTCTCTAGGTTCCAGTTCCAGGAAAGGTGATTGCTTTAAAGTAGTTCACAGCAATGCTTTGATGAAATGCTCAGGATTACTGCAAATTGGCACTCGGTGACAAATGAGAGACCTTCCTTACTTCAACTTCAAATTAATCATATTGTCCCACTGATCTTTGTTTTCTGTAATGTGTTCCTCATGACCTTTCCCCCTCTTCTATATGGAAAGGCAATCTTTTCAATGAATTTTAAACAATTACAAAGAATATTTCCTTTCATGTTTACTTCACCCTACAAGTGATTTCCAAAACAGCATGCTTTCCTTTCTTAGCAAATAGAAATGCCTTCCATGATTCCTTTCAGTCTGCTGTTTCTTATGACAAAGTAAATATTAGAAAAATAATGATCGATGTTTACTTCACAGTCAGAATGCTGAATAAAAAGCATTCAACCTGTTAAAGACTATTTTTAATGACAGTGATTATATATAATTACAACCCTTTTCCCTTGGGGAATTTATTAACCCCTGCTTTGGGTTCAATACTTGTTTGCTGTAATTTTTAAAAGGGAATAGTTTTCATATCTATTACGCATTTTCATCAATACCTACCTAAAAAACCACTCAAAAGCTGCAATATTACATATATAATACAGGCTTAGATTTATTTCCTATTAAAGATTTTTAATGAGTTTCTTTTTTATTTCTAATAATCAGTGCATTGAACTAAATGATGATGGCCTATCAGTTCTTCCATTAAAAAAAAAGAACTTCATTCTGATATATTTATAGTGAACAAATTTACATGCAATCCTGAATTTAAATCAAAACAGATTAAAGTGCAATGCAGCCTCAAAGCCCACAATCTTTAAAGATAGTGGAAATTTTAAATCTCTCATACATATTAAACATAAAACATATTCATTCACAAATATATGTTGAGCATCTTCTATTAGCTCAGCCCTGGGTATACATACTGGTGAACAAAACAGAGGTCCATGGAAGTTACTGTCTGGTTGTATATAAGTATATAGTATACAAGCATATGTTTAAAATATGGGATAAATGCCATAAAAGAGGATGTATTGAGAGGAAGTGGTTTGGGATACGAGCAAAGGAAGTCTTTTTTAGGTAAGTGACTCTTAAGCAGAGACCTGAAGGATACAGTTAGCCAAGGTAAGAATTGGAAAAGACAATTCTTGGCAGTGAGACGAGCAAAAGCAGACTCTTAGGTGGGAATGACTGGTCAAGCTCTAGAAACTGAAGTAACATCCGTGTAGCTAGAGTATTGAGAATAAGAGAGAAAGCAGTGGGACAAAGTCTGAAAAGAAGGGGTTGCATTTGAAGCCAATGCAGGAATTTCTAAGGCCATGTTAATGGGTACAATCCTATCATAAGCACCAAACAGATCATTGAGGTGTTTTAAACAGGATGTTAACAGGACCTGGTTTATTTTCAAAAGCCACCCTGACTACTCTAGGGAGAGTTGGCTGGAAGCTTCTAGATTGACTAGGAACCTCTTGTAGGAATGCAGATAAGAAATGATAGTAACTTACAGGGATGGGGTGAAGTGGACAGTGTTGACAAGAAAACTTTTTCGTGTTCAATTCTTCTGCCACAGATGACACAGTGAGCTGATGGTTTCCCAACTGCTTTAAAAATGGCCTAAAAGATTCTGAGATGGGCACAAACAGAGAAATCGCTCATGGAAGGGAGCATCTACACACCCCAAGCCCGGCCCTCACTTCTGATGGACTCTCCTGAGGAAAATCCATGTTCCTTCAACAAGCTGGTTAACGAACATGCTTTCCCAAACACCATCACTCATTTCACAGGGGGGAGGGGAGAAAACAATGGATAAGAGAATCAATTTCATTTTTCATTTATGAGTTCTGCAAGTGGGGGAGGAGGGCCTTTTTTTAAATTTCTAGGCTAAAAGCTTAGGCTATGAAGTGTTAGTTATGTTCACAATTATTCCTCATACAACAATCATCAGGGACATTTATACTAAAACTACTGGTTTCATTTTAATCATATTTTAGAATGTACTGACATTTCTTTTTTATCACTGAATGAGGAGTTCATAAAAAGTAAGTTTTCTGGCTTGGAAATTTGCTCATTTATTGGATTTATGGAAAAAGAACAGCTCTAGGTTAGAATGAGTTATTTCTACTCAAAAGAAGAAGGTTCTCAGAGAATATTTCCTCAGAAAGGTAAATAAACCTGCTAACAGTGGTTGTTTCTAGAGCAAAGAGTGGGTGAGAGACTTTCTCTAACAGTGCAACTTTCCGTACCTAAGAATGACTACATTCTGCTAGTAGTATTTAATTCTAAATAAATAAGCGAACACATATTGATTAAAAAAGAACATATTCCCTTCCCACAGACAGTAACACACCACTCACTCCATTAACATCTTAGTTAATATTCAGTCCAGCAGTAAGTCTTTCAAACCTGACCCCTTCTCCCATTCATTCTGTCCACGTCTATCACACCCCCAATGCGGAAAAAGCTTCCCCTTTGTGTCCACTCTTGTTGCATTGTATTCCATCCCTACTGAAGACACCTCTTTAAAGTGTAAATCAAATTAGGCTACTACTGTGCTAAAACCCTTCAAGGAATTTTCTTTATATTTAGAAAAATATCCAGACTCCTCACCACCATCCACCCTTGCTTTCCTCTACTCTCATTTTGTACCACCACCACCACTACCACCCCTTGCTGACAGTTTTCTAGCCACACCAGCTTTCTATCTGTTTCTTTCCCAATTAAGGGCCTTTGTACAGGCCCTGCCCTCTCCTGGGATGCTCTCCCTGCAGACCTTCCCAAGTCTGGTCCTTTTATAGATCTCAGCTTAAACCTTCCCTGCTAGCATAGAGATTCCCTGATGACTCTCCAAGGTCACAATAAGCCCAGCACAAACATACTGGGTTGTACCCACGCAACACCTTTTCGTCTTTAAAAAATCTGACAGTTTATCTGATTGCTTGCATATTCTCTCTCTCTCCCTCCTCATGGCCTCTAGCTTGTCACCTTGTGGTAGTTTGAAGCTATTATGTACCCCAGAAAGGCCATGTTCTCTTAATCCATTCCTGTGGGTGCATACCTGTTGTGGGTGGGACTTTTGATTTGGTTATTTCAATTGAGATGTGACTCACCCCATTCAAAGTAGGTCTTAATCCTCCTACTGGAGTCCTTCATAAGAGAATAAAGGACACCCAGCAAAAGCCCAGAGAGTTCAGAGAAAAGCCCTGTAGAAGCTAAAAGAGGATGCACAGGAAACAGAGAGGAAGCCACTCAAGCCAGAAGCTGAATGCAATGAAACCCGGGAGAAAAGGACCGGCTGATGTCGGCCATATGCCTTCCCATGTGTCAGAGGTGTCCCGGATGCTGGCAGCCTGTCTTCAGAGCCCAGGTATCATCCTGTTGATGCCTTGAGTTAGACATCTTCATGGCTTAGAACTGTAAATTTTAATGAATCCCCATTGTAAAAGCCAACCTATTTCTGGTATACTACATTCTGTCAGCTTTAGCAAACCGAAACACACTTCTGTAAGAGCAGGCAATTGGTCTGTGCTGCTCACATTATAATCCCAGTGCCTTCAGTATTTTTACCACATAATTATAATTCACTGAAATAATTAATGAGAGAATAATAACGACATTCAGTCTAACCACCTCCAGACATTTCTGCCAAATGTTTAAATAACCTATGCTTGAATGACTGAAATACTAGGAGTCACTGACACACAACAAAAAAACTTCCATCATAGCATAATTTTATTAGTATGCTCTTTTTTTTTTTTTGCATGGAATCAACATATATTTCCTTCACATTTCTCACCATTGCGCCTAACTTCAACCTTACCCTTTGTGTTATAAAGGAAATCTAATCACTCTTCACATGATACCAGATATTTGAAAATTATTGAGATCTTAATCAACTTATTTTCCTGGCAAGTCATCAACATTCTTTCAATTATTTCTCATATCATGTTTTAAAATCCATCTCCGCCCTCCTGTCTCCTCAACTGAATTCCAGTTTATCCACTTCTTTCTTGAAATTTAACCCTCATAATAGAAAGCACACTTCCATATACGGTCTACCAGCACATGCTAGAGTGCAAGTATCACACCTTTTATTTTTAATGAAAAATCAGCAAACTTTTTCCTAAAGTGCAAGATGCTAACTATTTCAGGTTTCGGGAGCCATAGTCTCTATCACAACCTCTCAACTCTGCCTTTGTAGTAGGGAAAGTGGCCACAGACTTTGTGCAAACAAATGAGCATCACTGTGTTTCAGTAAAATTTTATTTGTGGACACTGAAATTTTCACATTTCATGAAACACTGTTCTACTCTTGATTTTTATTCAACTATTTAAAAATGTAAAAATCACTGGGATAGTTTGTAGGCCATACCAAAACAGGCAGAAAGCTGCCTTTGGACTCCTGGTTGCAGTGGCCCACCCATTTCAGATAACGTCTTCTACTAATGCATGTGGGAGAGGGTTGTGCATCATACTGTGGAATTATATCGAATTTAATGTTTGCAAAAATGTTTGCAAAAATGCAAATAAAGTATTTATTTACATATTCTAGTTCAAATTTCTCGTTTTCTCATTCTATTTTGATGCCATTCACTCTCTCCCAAAATGAATAATACGCTTGAATTACACTTTCAAGATACATTTCCCTTTAGAGCACATATTGTATTTGATTGTTAAGTGACCAATGAGTAGGAGGTTTTAGAAATTAGCAATGAGAAAAATGATTATATTTTATTCTATAAATGTTCATCAAAACAAAGATTACTCTCAATAGGGTGATTTGTTAATTGTCATTTAAAAGAGGCAAAACAAAATGGTTTCTATCAATTCCCTTGAGAAAGGATGGCACAACAGAAGGAAACATCTTTGCAAATGCTGTCCTAATTTTACACTTTGTTTCCAACACCAAAATATGTTTTCTCATATAAAATTAAGGTTCACACCCTTGACAGTAATTTCAACCAAGGAGCATGTGCATTCCTGGTAACGAGAGAGAAGGGGAACACCAAAATCAAAGAACAGCTCTTCCCTCTACTTACTACTTTATAACAATTTCAACAAAAGACTGATGGAACCTTTTTGGAAATTATTGCATATATAGTTTATATATTCTATGCACTTATAACTTGTACATATTATTATATATATGTATATATTATATACACTTACAATTATTGTGAGAACAACCAAAAATGGGCCGAGAAAAAAAAAGGAATAACACAAAGAGAAATACAAATAAAGCAAAATTTAGACATGATTGTTTAGAGTTGATGATTATACCTTAAAGAAGTATATCCTGTAAAAAAAAAATTAGTAATTACAATTTTAAAAAGCAGTACATGAAGTAGTCATCACTAAAATAAAAAAGAATAATGTTTTGAAGCATCTTTATGCATCCTCTTTAAAAACTGAGATCACCTGGTAACTTTCAACAAAAACATGACATTTAGGGTTTATCCCAAGCACGGCTACTTTCATACTAACAACAGCCAGTTAGGTTTTCCCACCTACTTCCTGAAAGCTTCTGTCCTCTGAGGCTAAAGATAATACGTCACTAGGGAATAGACTACCTTGACGAAAGAATTTATGAAAAGAAGAAACAAATACTCAATTCGACACTTGAGTCTATGCCAAGCCTGGTGCCAAGTGTCTTCATATTTTACTCACAAAATTCCCATGATGTTTTCCCCAATTTTTTAGCCACTGCTCATATCCAACTCAAAAACTATTTTAGGGGAGCAGTTGCTTCATATGTGCAGAGTGTTTAACCAGGTTGAACTTAAAAGTTTGGAAATGGATAGAGGTGAGGGTAGCACATTATTGTGAGAATAATTAACAGTGCTGAATGGTGTGTGAAAGCGGTGGAAAGGAAGTTAAGAATCATGCATGTCACCAGAAGGAAAGCTGGAGGTTAAAACATGGGAATATTTAACACAGTGAATCTCGTGGTGGACAACATCTGTGATTAACTGCACAAATATAAAAAAGTTCGTTCATGAACTAGAACAAAGTGCGACACTATTACAGGAATTAATAATAGAGGGGTATTTGGGGGAAAATGTACCTGTTGCAAACTGTTATAGTTAACAGTAATATCTTAATATTCTTTCATCAACAGTAACAAATGTACCACACCAATATTATGGGCCAATAATAGGGGGAGGAGGGGATAAGGAGTACGGGAGGATTTGGGTTTCCTTTTTTTTTTTATTTTTTTAATTTCTTTTCTGGAGTAATGAAAATGTTCTAAAATTGATCATGGAGATGTATGCACAACTATATGATGATACTAGGAACCAGTGATTATATACTTCAGATGGCTTATATGGTGTGTGAATACATCTCAATAGAATTGCTTTAAAAAAAAAAAACTATTTTAGAAACAAAACATATCAACTCTTTCCGGTTTAGTATTCATAGATAGCACTCTTTGTTCTTTGCACTCATAGGTGTTCACTGGCTCAACTTTTGCTAAGTAAGATGGGCAATGAAAATATCAACTACAAGGAGCAAGAAAAAAAAGTGAGCAAACAAAATGGAATCTTATTTAAAATACAACAGATGGGACCACTAATGCCCACCAGAGTAGAAATTAACCTACTAGTCATGTATTTCTGGAGATACCCTAGCTTCAGTCAGGGTGTTTTGCAAAGGGAATGACAGTTTTGGTTAATCCAATAACTGGTATCATTTAAAAAGTTTATACCGCACCTGGCTCATCTGCAGTGCCAGCGAAATATGTCAAGAAAGCCGCAGCAATGAAGATACCCTGAATTAATGCTGAGGCTATCCTTTGGAATTGCTCCTTCATAAGTCAGTGGTTTATTTGTTCACAACATTCAGTTTAACAAACTCATTTTAGTCACTCTTAAATGAGGTAGAGACGGCTTTTGAAATCTTTGGAAAAGTTGTTAAGACTACCAAAAAAACATAAGCTGTGCTGTTTTTATTTTGGTGCCTGTAATGTTGGGGGTAGGGGTCAGTTCTTATCCTTAAAAGGATATTTAAACTAAACGTAAATGAAGAGTTAAAAATCTGCTAACCCAAACATTGGTGTTAACTTTTAAAAATACTTCAAGTACACCAAAGATTTGTCTGTCTGTTTTATTTTGAGTAAACAGAAAGGTAATGAGGAAGATTTGTGAGTTTACTATAACCTTCCAAAATACAACACCAAAAAATCATTCCTTATAAATCCTTTAGTTTATCTGCTTGGACCATCAAAAATAGTTTAAAAACAAAAACAGAAAAAATTTAATCCCCCTTAAAAATCCAGATTAACTGAATTAAAATATGTGCACCTTTAACATTAGCTTACACATCTCTATGTCAACCTATCTTCTCTATTCTTAGTTCTCTAATTTATTGTCCTTACATTGCTGCATCATTTGCTGAGAGACACTATATACAAACATTTTTCACACAGTTTTTCTTGCTAAGGAACTTTTTCAAATTGATAGTTGTCATCAACATAAATTATAAAATTTTTTGAGAATTATATTGGAACATTTTATTAGTAAGCAAAGCAGAATCTATGTAACAAAGACTTGCTTTCACATCCATTTTTTCCACCTTCAGTTAATATCCTCACAGTTATTATCGGAAAGCATCTTTTGACACCTAGTATCATAACTTGGCATTTAAATTTTAAAAATTATGATAAACATGAAGAACATTCATTTCATTAGAATTTAAAGGGAAACTTGATTTTTCTCAATATAATTGAGTGCAAGTAGTTATAAAACTACAAAGATCAAGATTTAGAATTATTCCAACTGTTTACCTTGCCATTTCCCATAGGTACACACATCTTAGAAATGTATAAGACTATTACTATGCTATTATCAATTAACAAATTGACTATGATGAGACATAATTCCCCCTTGTCACTAGTAAATGGACATATTCTGGGTCATTTTTATAGACATATTTTAAAAATCCATGACCCAGAGAAGCATCTTCCTTTGTAGTGAGAAATAGCTTCAGCTTCAATGCCATCGAAGTCCTAGAAGAATGCCAATTATGCCAATTTTGCAAAGACAGATGTATGGTGATTTTGCGATATGGACTATTTTACACCAGGGACAAAGGCCAAACCATTCATCTCAATTTACTTAGGACCCAAGGCTTAATTTGAACTCCGACCTCAGAGTTGAAAGGTCATCTGTATATCCAATAATAGGACAAGACACTATTTTCAAAGAGAGACGTAGATATTTACCTTCATATTCCATTAATCTTACAATTTAAAATAAAAGAAATTTTGTCTTTGCATTATGCAAACAATGGCACTATTTTACTATTTTAATCAACCTTTAAATGAACCAATTTTAAGAAATGTTTATAATTTGAGCTTTTATTAAGATAACACAATATTTAATCAATAGTGTGGATGAAGGCCATTGATTAACTCTCCTCATTTAAGGTGCTCTCAATCTTGATCGCCAATAGTCAAATGACACCTGACTAAAGATTGCTAAGAATCTTGTTACTCATTGACTTCAATGGAACTTTGAAAATAGGTCAGAGGAATGACAGGTAATTGGGTTTAAATGAAAATACAAAGAGAAACAATGAGCTATTTTGCACAATTAATTTTGAAGAAAAAAGATGTTTGCTTGGTCACTCATTTCTTACAGAGAAAGAGAATAAGTTTATTTCCTAAAAGTGAGTTGCAACCTTCGTTGACCAAACTATATGTATTAAGAACACAACCGATTCTCCCATTTAAAACGTCTCAACATGTGATTTATGGCTCAGCTCATTCCCAGGGAGCTTTTGAGAATTAATGAGATGACTGTCAAGAGGTAGAAGCTCCTTAGGGAAAGGGTGTGATAGTATTACTAAATATTATTATGATTTTTATTATTGTATAAGCCATTCCCTGGACTGTTTATTTTTTTTTAACAAATTCAGTGTCTTTCATTGAGCCAAATCCACCTCACATATGAATCATTGAATAAACACACTCTGTGAGTATCTCCCCACCCTCCCCTCAATCTGGAGAGCTACAATTCTGGTTATTTTCCAAAACCCCATTTTCTTTCCCCTGGCTAAGCATTAATGCTATCAAGACCTAACAATAGTTACCCCCATATCCCCCCGGTGGTCATCAACCTTATGGAAAAACGGGCAATGAAAACATCAGGGAATCACTATCACAAGTATTTATCATAGAAAATAATGCATTCTCCCATTTTACCCAGGAGAAAATCAAAACATTTGAGACAGCAAGCACAAATCATTATTATACAGATTGGCTTCTTATTCAAGCGTTTATCTGTCCCCAATTTTTTGTTACAACGTTCTGTACTTTTTCTGTAATGAAACATGTTACTGTTATATTTTAGAATATAACCAGTGTTCAACTATTCACTTTATTAAAATATATAAAATTGCAATTTATATAAAATATATTTGATTAATCTTTCACCTACTTGAAATTTGTTTCACAAACTTGTATACACTAATCCTTATACCTCAACCTCCTTTCTCTGAAAGGAATAAACTAAACATAATTTAACGTATTCTCTTTTTAAGGTGATTTTAAAAGTAAAGTCAAGTATTTATGGCAACAATCATAATAATTAAATGAAAACCAACAGGTATTTTCCTTCCATGACATAAATAGAAAGCTTAACAACAGAAACATAAGCATATTCATTTTTCTACAGACTTTAAAATTAACCTACCGGAGGAGGAGGAGGAAAACAGGTTTGTAGTTCAACCTAGATAAGGAAATGAACAATTACAATAAAAAGTGTTTATTATGAATATTCTTAAATGAGAAATTGTATTTAAACATGAAAATATAGATAGGAGATAGCTCAGTCAAAATTCAGAATACTTAAACTGTATACTCAGGAAATGATATACAGAATCATTTTTAATTTGCACACACTTTTGATGAGTTCGGCAAAATCAAGGGGAAAAGGTAGTTTTTGCTGAGTCTAGGACAAGAAAGGACAAAGAAGAGCTGAATTAATTGGGCCATCTTAATTTAATCCAACAAATATTTATTGAGCATTTCTTAACGTGTAAGGTTCTTTGCCACCCATTACAAACAATAACAAGTGGGGAGGAAACAGCTCCTGACACGAAGTAGCTTAACATGAGTATGATTCATTAAATAAGCACATAAATCACTGCAATTCAAGTGAAGTAAGATTTAATTCTGGGGAGAGGAAGAAAGAGTTATGCACTTCATGGAATAAGGAGATACTGTCAATTTCTCCTTACCTTTGCTGTCTATTTGAAACATTTTTTTTTCTTTTTTTGGTAACAATCCTAGCAATCGCTCAAAATTCATCCTTTCTTTACCCACTTTGACCCAGTCTCACTGATGAACTTGTGGTTCTGTGACACACTCTTCCTGTTTTATTCCTTACCATCTTCTCCCCATCAACCATGGATGCACATTATAATCACCTGAGAGAGCTTTTAGAAAAGATACCTAGGCTCCTCCCCAGTCTTTCTAAATAACAAGTCTGGGCTGGAGCCTGGACATGGCCCTGGTTAGATCCTACAGGACTCATCTCAAAGTGTCCTCCCATCTTTGCTGACCCCTCTAGTGGTTTATACTTCAGTTCAGTATGCTTCCATTGTACCCTAAGGCCACTTACAAGCCAACAGCTGATCACACCCTATAGTATTCAAGAATTTACTTGCAGGGCCTCTTCCACCAGGCTGTGGATTCTCCATGTCCTCCAATTGCCCTTGGGATCAAACTGAGAATCCTTACCCACCTGATCTCTGTCATCCAGCCCAACTTTCTCCCACCTCCCTTTGATCACATTTCCTGGCCACCCACCACCTTCTTTACAGGTTCTCAAAGGTGCCAGGTTATTTCCTTCCTCAGCCCCTGTCAGGACCTACCTTCTTCCTGGATGCCCCTCTGCCTAGCTATTGCCAGACTTCAGCATAAAAGTTACTTCCCCAGACCAAGAAACTATATTTTATACATTTTTAAACCTATTTATGACACCCTGTACCTTTCCTCTATAATAATGAAACTCAACTATAAGTACAAACTTATTCAGTGTGATTATTTATTATCAATCTTTCCCACTAAACTGGTGACACTAATGCAAGTACCTAGAACAATGCAAATACTCAGTAAATATTTTTTTGAATAAACTAATGCATGAATGTGCATATGTGCTACCATCTACACTAAGGGTCATAAACTTGCAAATAGAAAAACAAGATGCAATTTAATAAAAAGTAACTATTCTTTATTGCATGTTCCACAAATCTGTTTTCTCCTTTACTTTTTCAAGGACAGCGACAATATTACTTGAGGTCTCCACTAACAGAGAGTAGTTGGAAATTCATTCTTAGGGATGTTGTGGAAGAGGTGAACAGGCTATGCCAGAGGGCAGAAAATAATTTTTATTTAAAATCACAATAACAAGGCTATTGAGAATATCATTTACACTCCTGCTTCCCAGGTAACTAAACATTAGAGTTTTGGAGTTATAATTTCCATAGGATGTTGCCTCAAGACAATTGAATAAAGCTAAATTGCTATCAAGTTAAAAGCATCTAAACCCAAAGATATTTATTCACTTGTTCTATTCAGGTAATATTTGAAAGTTTAGTAAAAGACTTATTCCCAATATTCTAAGAGAATTTTTAAAAATAACAAATTAGGAAGAAATAGAACTATTCTCCTTTCTGATGATAAAAAAGAAACACACACATCCAATGACAAAATTCAAACATAATCCAAATCAAACCACATATTAAAAAAAAAAAAAAAAAAAAAAAAAAAACCTACAAAATCAAAGAGGAAAATAAAAAAAAATCTGGGCTTTGGGGATGAGTCCAGACCCGGCTTCATGGGACTGAGAAAGCCTTCTTGACCGAAAGAGGGGAAGAAAAATGAAACAAAGTAAAGTTTCAGGGGCTGAGAGATTTCAAACAGAGTCCAGAGGTCATCCTGGAGGTTATTCTTATGCATTATATAGATATCTCTTTTTAGTTTTTAGTGTATTAGAATAGATAGAAGGAAAAAACTGAAACTGTTGAACTGCAACCCAGTAGCCTTGATTCTGGAAGACAAGTATTTAACAATATAGCTTATACGGTGTGACCGTGTGATTGTGAAACCCTTGTGACTCACACTCCCTTTATTCAGTGTACGGACAGATGAGTAGAGAAATGGGGACAAAAAAAGTAAATATATAATAGAGGGGAATGGGGGAGATGGGATGTTTTGGATGTTCTTTTTTACTTTTATTTTTATTACATTTTTTGGAGTAATAAAAATGTTCAAATATTGATTGTGGTGAATAATAAACACCTATATGATGATACAGTGAACTGACTGTACACTTTAGGTAATTTTATGGTATTTGACTATATCTCAATAAAATTGCAAGAAAAAAATTTTTTTTAAATCAGGGCTTACATCTTAGTAACTAACTCAAAGAAATGCTATTGAAGTTAGAATTGCCAAAAACTTTGAACTTAGTCATTAATTTATATGTACATCAGAACACATGCGTGTGTGCATGTATGTTTATGCATGTAGTTATAACAGGCATGTATGTACAGTACATGTGCATACATTACATGTGTGTGTGTGTGTATATTCTTTATAAGATATGTTTACATGGATTATGTCTATGGCCTCAATTCAACCATAATCTTAGTTTTCATGTTAGAAATATTAAGCAATATATTTGAAATTTTAATTGTATAATTATTTCTACAAGTCTTAATACAAATTGCCAAAAAAATGGAATGGTTTCTGAATCGTGTTGCCCATATACTTAAACAGCTACAGAAATTACACCATGTATACTATTTTTTCCCTAAATGCTCAGATTCCAGTAGTACTCAGTCTTTAATTTTTCAAATTGCCCATATAATTTCATAGAAATGAGAAGTTGCTAGTTCCTAAGAATACAAAATGAAACACTGTACAATACTTGTATCTTTCTGTGAGTAAAAGCACAATTAAACTGTTATAAGCAGTACAATCTTTCATTTACAAATATACATCTTTACTTTGCTGCTTAATCCCAGTGACTCTCATCAAACAAAATTAGGTCTATAAAGCACTACAAAATTTGCTTTATATAGCCTCCCTTTTAAAAAGTTTCTACACATGTGGATCAAGAAAGGACTTCTTCAACAGAGACAGTCCTAGCTACATTAAAGAAAAATGTTTGAGAAACACAGTGGCCACCATCCCTTTTTTGTTACACTCTGAGAACTTCATCTTGTGAGAACTTGTTTAGACTGAGTGTGGCTTAACAAAGTTTGCTACTCAAATATTTCAGGGCTTTCTATGATCTAATGTTTTTCCACAGAAGGAAAATTTTCTCTTTGTGTGAGATAAATATCTACACAAAAGGTCATAATCCTCTCCTGAAAAGTAAAACATTAGCAGTGCAGAGTCATTGGTAAGGATAATTCAACTCCTCTAACTTTTTAATTTAATGCATTTATAGTACTTAAAAAGTTGTATGTTTCTGTATGGTGGTGCTGTGGATGGCTGTGCACTTTGGATGATTCTGTGAATATATCTCAATAAAATTGAATAAAAAAAAGTTGTATGTTTTATTAACAATCACCATTTTGTCAAAGAAAATTCACCTTATAAACATTCTTTTGGTTAACTTGACCCTACTTTTTAATAATTAGGGAGAAAACTAAGAAATGATCTAGCAGTTATATAAATCTATAGAAATGAATCCATTGCAACTGGATGCAGTAAAATTATCTCACTGGGTTTGATTAGCTTTTAGCATAAAAATGTAGTTTGTTTACATTTATATTACAAAGTTATAGTACAACACAGTTTACAGAAGTTTATATGAGGATATACTGTACTTAAATGAGTCTCCCAAATACATTTTTTCTCAACTTTTTTAACTCTCTTATGGAACAGAAATTAAAGATACTCAGAAATCTTTTCTTAGGATAACATGTTAGGGAATCACGATGCAGAGGAGAAAAAGAGAGTGAGTTTATTCTACTATTTTTGGTAGCATTTATATTTCTATTACAGATTAATTATGAGACTTCATATATTTCTAGTCATGCATATATGCCTCATCAGAAAACTAGTCCCTCCTGAGTTAACAGACTACTATGAGAATGAACTCTCCTTCATCAAAAAAAGATGCAATCTGCTGTCTAATAATGGAACTAGGAGAATGAATTTTATGCAGGGACCTCTAATATCAAAACCACCCTTGTAAATATGTATATGCTCTCTATTACAGAATGACGAATATTAGATGCAAAAGGGTTTGATGTCAGTGGGAAGAGGCAGAAGTTGAATAAAAGGGGAAATCTAAAAAAAAATAAATAAACTATAAAGGTAGTGTATAGAAATTATACCAGGGTGAGTTCTAGGTGAATACATGCTGTATCTGTTATTGCTAAAAAAGAATAAGTACTTCTCTAGTTACTCGTGAACCATAACTCCAAACCTAACATGTAGGCACTTAATTATTGGGGCTCTAGTCTCAATAATCATACATTATACTGTAACCAAGTTAAAAAATATATTTATAGACACATGATGAGTTTGTAGAGTTCGGACTCCTCTCGATCACTGCCTAAAATGATGTCATGATGCAGTACTCATATGCAGAGAATCTCACTTATACAAACTCCCTGGATTTTATCCTCAGGCAGGGTAGCCTTATACTCAAGTTAGTCAAGTTTGTAAAAAGGACATATTTTAGTTTAAGCAGTTATTTTACTAGCCTCCCCAACTTCACACAACACTTTCTTCTACTGAAGGGAAGGGAGATCCTTGACTTCAAGTTTCAAACTTATTTTGGGGTCATATGGTGTGGTAGTTTGAAAATGTATGTTCCCCAAAAGAGCATGTTCTTAATTAATCCATTCCTGGGGATGTGGACCCATTGTAAGTAGGACCTACTGATGAGGCTGCTTCAGTTAAGGTGTGGCCCACCTCAGTCTCAATGGGTCTTAATCCTCTCACCAGAGTACTTTATAAAACAGTGAAATTCAGACAAGGAGAGAAAACCAGAGAAGTGGAGCTGAAATCACTGAAACCCAGAAGAGAACGGAAAAACCAGCCGATGCCACCATATGCCTTGCCACGTGACAGAGGAGCCAAGGATCGCTGGCAGCCAACCTTTGGGAAGAAATCATCACCATAATGATGCTTTGATTTGGACATTCTCACAGACCCAAACTGTAAGCTAATACATTTGTATTGCTTAAAGCCAACCCATTTCATGGTATCTGTTTTGAGCAGCCTAGGAACCTAAAACATATGGCATGAATTGTATAACTTTCTGCATAAAAAGCTCTCTAAAATGGATACATTTAATTCATCCAACATTAACTGAGCCCTACTGTGTGCAATTAAGCAGATATAAAATTGACTAAAACTATGGGATTTGACGTATACTACAGAAAGTTCTCTTCAAAAGCTTTCTGAATTTGTTAATGGTTTTGAAGATAAGGCTGACACTTTACATTCTCTATCCAAAGGGAGCTGTCTAAGCTCCTCAATGAAAACCATGTATATGGTTGGAGTCATATAGCTGAGTTTGAATTTACACTAGCTCAAAAGAGTAAAAGTGAATAAAATTTGGTAAAACCACTGCCAACATCTTTGATTCCACATGAAAGCAAGGACAGACAAAAAGAAAAAATGTCCCCTTGTATAGTCTGAAAGATAATCAAGACAAATATATTCAGGGATGTCTAAGTTATGGCACACCATCCCAAAGCTCTGATTTAAACCCCTAGCAATATCTTCTGCTCTCTTCTTTATTCCTCCACAGGCAATACAATTCTGCCAAATTTACCTTTAATGTACATTGTGTGTCAGTCTCTCACTTCGTTTGTTCATGCCCTCAGCATTTTGTACCTAAAGTCCTTTCTCTGTCTTTTGTCTACTCACTTTTAAACCACCCTCTTAGATTTAACATATGGTATTTTTCAATAATATTAAGCCACTTTAAAACCTCCTGATGGATCTTCATTGCTTTCTCTACAAAGCCTCCAGCCCCATTTCCATGAATCTCTTCTCTGCCCTTACACTTCAACCAGAAGCATGTTTTTCTATTAATCTCTTGCTCAGTGCACCCTTTCCTCCCCTAACCCCAGCCCCACAGCCACTTTTCCAAATGACAATCATAGCACTCATTTATCTTCTTAAGACTGCTTAAGTTACCTGCCAGGTAAAGCTTTCTCATAAAGCTCTAGGCAGGCTTTTAGGTTCCTGGTGTTCTGTGCAAATACTTCAACTGCATCATTCCTTGATGGCAGTGGCCTTGTTTTAGTCAGTGTGGGATTTCAAGAGCCAGTAAGTGGCCAGGTAGTAGGTGCACCCCAAATGTTTGCTAAAAGAATAGAAGACTGGTGATAAAGTTCAGGAAATAACGTTGGGGAAAATGTTATATCCATCTTCCAGCTCCATCTGCCTCTTGCCCCATCCCAGCACATTCTTCTTTCAATTCCTCTAGTGAAAAGGGGATATTTTATATTCTACCAGCAAACCACAACTCACAGCCAAAGTTGGTCCATCGCCTGTTTTTGTGTAATGCAGGGTAAGAATATTTTTGTTTTTCACTTTTAAGTTAGGAACACACACACACACACACGAAAAACATTTTGTGACACAAAAATTTCCATGACCATAAATGAAGTTTTATACAGCCCCATTCATTCATTTACATATTATTCAAGGCCACATTTGCCCTACAAAGGCAGATACGAGTTGTTATGACAGACGCTGTATGGTTAGAAATGCTATAATAGTTAGTATCCCTTTGTAGAAAAAGATTCATGACACCTGCTGACAATACTATGCTCCCTTTACTGTCAAGCAGAAGCACCAGGAGACTGAAGAACAAGATGGAGTTCATGAGCATTGGCAGTCAGATTCATGGAAATGGGGCTGGAGGCTTTGTCGTCTTGGACTTATCATTAATGAAATAAAACAATATCCAAAGCTCAGGTACCAGCTTGTATGTGATGCCTATCAAACATCTGAGAATGTTTTAAACCAAGAAAGGTGATTTTAAAATCAAATTACAGGACATCGTTCTGTCCCTCCTATTAATTCATTCAAAACAATGGGACCAGAACAAAAATACAAAAAAGAGCTCCAACTCATGTAGCCAATCTTAGGTATTATTTTCCACTCCTGCAATTGCTTTGCAGTGCCCTTAGAACAGAGGCTATCAAATTTTTCACATTTCTCTTAAACTGTATAGCCCCAAAGGGCACATGTCTGTCTAATAAGCACACACTAATGCTGAAAGTAGTAAGAGGATTATGTTCTGGATCCCGTTCAACCAATACATCTAATTACCATTCTTGTCTATTTACACAGTGGACTCACATTGTTTACTACCTGTCCTTTGAAATACAATTCAACTTTGTACTAAGCGCCTCCTATAATTTAATGTCAGCAATACTTTTTATTGTTATTAACGTCATTTTTAAATTTCCAAAATTCTATACCCACCAAGGATCAGCTCCTCCCACTCCCCTCCCCCATTCCCTAGTAACCTCTAATCTACCTTCTGTCTCTACAAATTCAGCAATACTTTTAAATGAGAGTGTTTTCTACTTAAATGCAGCTTTGAAGTTTTTCTGTCACATGGTCATCAAAAGAGGTTGGTAAATATTTTGAGTAGGATTACTTCTTGGCCAATCTTTTTCTTCCAATATTTAAAAAAAAGGTTTAACAGTGTCTATCTTAATTTTATTTCTCATCTGCAAAGGCCAGGATATACAGAAATTCTACATACATATTTCTCTAGTTTTAAATAGATATGCATCTTCCTAAAGAATCCTTTGTATTACACTCCTGCTTCTATTCTGCCAAAATCTCTCTCCCTCGCATGTCTTGGCAATGAAGTGCAAAATGAAATAAGTAATTCAATTGCACTTAAGCCACATTCACTGAAAGAGAATCTCCCTCATCAGTGATGCAATACTCCCTAAATGGGGACTATAATCTTGTGACCTTTAAACTGGGACATACCACTCCCACTACTCTGATTCGCATTCTCTCCTGGTCCCCCACTCCCCTACTTTTCCCCTGGGCTGTTTCAGGTTTATTGCTTTATTGGCTTCTCCCTATAGTTAGATATCTAGATCTCTGATTACTTCCCTGAAGAATCTGTTTACATTCACATATGAAATGAAGCATTAACTCTTAATCTGCTAAGAATATTTTCTGCCTAAATTCTGGTAAATCATTTCAATGTTGATTTATTTTGGGGGGAAGAGGGTTGTGAGAGTTTTCCAATGTTGAGATAAATAACTACTTTATCATTTTGTTCTCTACTTTATATTCTTAATAAAGATGTTAAATCAGATCTCCCAGTTAAAGCCGATCTCTAGACATCACCCACCAAATAGTTACATTTTCATCTCATTGCCCTTGGGTATTACCACCTCTTAACAAGATATTTCACTTCTACTGAGTGAAAAACAGGTTGCAGGGAGCATCATACAGAGTCTTTTAAATGTTGTTTGTTCTCAAACTTAGATTTTGAACAAACATGAGTACATATAAAAGTAGCAGACTAGAGCACTACATCATAATTAAGCTAAAAGTATACAAAAGGAGAAGAAGAATAAGAATAATTTAAAAAAAAATAAGGCTTGGTTTAATTTACCATCTAAATATTAACAACATGCATAACTACAATTATGCGAAATCAGCATTGAAAAACATCACCTTGCATTTTCTAGTCGCCACACGCAGGTTACCAAAACCAGAATCTGTTCTAAGCACCTTAGATGACTGACAAGGTTCCTCAAACTCGAGCAATTTTATCTCAACTGTGCCATGCATGTAAAGTAATAAAAAGATACCAAGAGAGAGGTAACTTGGATTTATAGCAATATCATATCTAATCCCTTCTGCTAAACCAGCATGTGGATATAAACACACACATGTGCACACACACACAAAACAACTTCTTTGTAAATCACAGCCTGTCCCTTGCATCTAAGTGCTCATGGGAAGCCCACACCTGCCACCCTTAACACCTTCTCATTAGATCCTTCTCCAAAATCTCAAGAGTATTTTAATTAGTTTCTTTATCAAACAAACAAAAATGCTCTTTGGCTGTTGTGGAATAGATCTGCCTAAGACAACACTTCAAATATGATGGCTAAAAGCCCTTTTTTAAGTTCGATGATTCTCACAAGCATCACTAAGCTGTAAGAAGGCCTAAAGGATTTTTTTAAGCCTTCATTTGGGATATTTTTAACATTTCAATTTCATCTAACCAGTAGCCACAATTAATAGTTCATGAAGTACCATTTTTAAAAAGAGGAGTGCAGGTATTGAAAATTTAGCAACTTCTTTGTCAAAAGCTTTGACAAAGTGTAAGATCTAATTTGCAAAATAGCCATAGAAGTATGAAGACCTCTCTTGTTTGCCTTTTCCCCCCCATTAAAAACAGAAGGTATTAATCACCCGATTTCAAAGGCAGCTGACTGAGGCTATTCACTGAGTAGGGCATTCTCACTAATGTGGCCCCATGAATAACTCTCAAGGCTTTTATTAGAGCTCTGAGTGGACTCTTAGCAGCAGCCCAGCCTCCTTTAGCAACCCTCATCCCCTCAGGCCCCAAAAGGATTATAGATAATGGCTGAGAGAAAGCATCATTGGTAAAAACAAAAGTTTTTAAAGGGAAAAAAAAAAAATGGTAGCAAAGTGGACATATTGGAGACAAGTCATGATTCATGGCCTGTACTGTGTCCTGACTCTCTTTCTCTAACTCAATACACTCTTTAGTTTTACTGCTGGAGAAGGGAGGACCGACCAGTGCGCTTCTCCTAGCAACCAATGTCAGCCAGCGAAGAAGGCATGTCATGGGCTCAAAGAGAAAACGGAAGAATTCGGGGTCATACAAAGCCAGACACATGTTCTTTTGCATTTGATCCCAAATTGATTATCAAAAAGGATGCAGTAAATGCTAAATAATTCTGTTTTCTGTGAATGTTAACAATCCATAGAACTAAATGTCAGCTTGTCCACTTACTATATGGTTGAGCTTCAGATGCTGGTCTGATCCACTTTACGCCAATGTTCAGTTTTTCACTTTTTCCAGCCCTTACTCACATCATAGTTTGTACAGATCACCACTCCCAGGTATATCCTGGTACCTCTTGGACATTTCAAATGCAAGGATTATGGCAACTCTATCAGAATGCTGAGAATGCATCCTGATAGTGATGGATTATAAAAGCTATTGGTCCTCTTATTTGCATGCCATGTTCAGCTGCTGCTGAGAAAGATAAAAATAGCTTTCTGAGAAGAAAAAGTTGTACAAACTTGCAGTTTAAATTTAACATGACAAGATATTTACTGAGAGCCTCAAAAATCTGGAGTCACTTTCAAAAGATCCAACTGATGCACATCACAGGTGTTGTAGTTTAACACAAAAGCACAATAATAATCCATAGCCTGGAAAGTGTCCTTTAAAGGAAAAGCTGTCTGCTGGACTGTAAAAACAGGGCAGGCATCAAACAACTCAGAAATGTATTCATATCTTATAGCCATGTGTAAGCAAGGAAAAAAAAATAAAACTGTGTTTGCCCCACATCTGTACACACGTTGTACATATTCTCCCAATTCTTTTTTCTTTCATTTTGTATTAAAAGCAGACATTATCCAGCCTTTCTAATCACAAAGATAGGATTGAAACACTTAAAAACATACTTGCTACAAATTCACCTACATGTTTTCATGAGAGTTAGAGAGTGGGAAAAAAAAAAAAAAAATAGTTCTGAGACCATCAAATTAAATGCGCAACTTCTCATTGTCCTCTTTACATGATAAAAATGCTGACTAAGGTTACCTTACCTGGCATTCTCTTCTAAAAGGTTAATTTCTTCCTACTCAGTTTCCCCTCCAATCAATGACAGAGATTCAGCAATTGGGTGAAGTCTTGTGGTTGTTGCTGACCTTCAAAGATATTTTAGAATAGGCAAGCAGTTGGATATTTTAGGGAGGAAGCTGAAATACCTTCTCTAATTTAAGCAATCAACAATGAACTTGGTTTTCAAAACTCACACTGTTATTGGGCAATACACTAAAGTTCACTTTAAAATAAAGATACAAAGCACAATTTAGTTTCTAGGTTCATCTTGAATTTTCTTTAATTTAATGTAATGCTGAAAACTATATTCTATAATTATCAGATATATCTAGACTATATTCTTAATCACATTCTAGTATTTGCTAGCGCCTGGAAATACATATTGTAAAACTTTAAAGTATGGGTTTAACCTTGATTAAAATATAGTTTAATATAAAGAAAAACTTGACAATCTTTTGAAAGTAAAAAATTGTCCTTTTATTGGTCGTATTTATGAACATTTTAATTGGTTATAACTGTTGCACAGGTTTTAGGCAAATCATTTAAATTCCACTCTGATTTCAAGTGGGTCTTCCTTGTTTAAACTTGAAAAACTGTGTAAGAGAACAATTGAGATTATATCCCATGTTCTCCAGATCATTTCCAATAAAACTTGGAACTAAAAACTAGAGAATGAGGTTCTTATGAGTATTATTATTTTTTAAATTCTATTTATTCCTAAAGAAATCACAAGAACCATCAGTCAGTCATTAATGAATGAAATTAGATGTGAATCATAAGGCCAGTGAATTTTGTCCATCATCATATTCACATCATTGAGCTCAGACCAAAATGCAGGGATATACCACATTGCAGATTCAACAATAGACCCTGAATGCTTTCAAAGATGGATGCTTAAAGTATTGGATAATTTTTTTCCAGGCCAAATTTTCTCCACTGATTGTAAACAAAGATAATGTTGTTGTCCAATAAAACCTTAAACTGGAGTACTTAGAATAATACAATTTTAAAGGTGAGGGAGACCTTGGAGAATACACAGTCAAATCCCATCATTTTTTGGGTAAGCATCTAAGGTCATATACTTAATCAGTAGAAAAGCCAAAACTGGAGACCAGAGCTTCTAGCCACCCAAGGCGTGTCCCTCTAGTGATAAAAAGATCTTGTTTTGTTCACATTATCCTACCTGATACACACAGCCACTCAATATGCAAATTCTGTTTAATAAATAACTGTAAAAAGTTATTTGAATAAATGTCTTACTAGACGAAAGAAAGATAAGTAGGCAATCCAGAAAAAATTAGGTTAATAGTGACAATGTTAGTTTTTTAAAAGATTTTCTGTACTAAGAGTGTTTATTTCAGAATTCAGTAACTTTGTCTTACATGGTACTTTATATAAAAATCACAAAGGAAAAAATATTCTGGATAAGCTATAAATCAGACATGAACCAAAATGCAGGGTATACAAGCATATTCTATTGGTTAACAAATTGCGATTCGTAGGATGCCTTTCTTGCTTATTCCTCTCATTCATAATCCCACTCACTTGGGAATCCCATGTGTTCTGTAATCAACATATGATGCAATGGAAACCCACGTGTCATAGCACATTTGTCACAGGTGCATAGGTGTGGGCACAGATGAGTCCCCTTAAGAGGCAACAAAAGTTCTTATGCTCCAAAGATCTTGAGATCATCCTGAGCTGCCTCCCAAATAGTCCTTAATTGGCCTAATAGCCAAAGTCATCTTAAATTTTCCTTTTGTTATCTTCCTGCTTCATACCAAGCAGAGAAAATTAATATAATTAAAATACTACAATTAATCTAGTAATACTAGATTAATGCTCAGGCACTAAGCATTTTATACATTAATTCATTTAATCCTCACAGCAACCAGGGAAGAGATGGATACCATTACCCTGCACATTTTACAAATGAGGAGACTGAGGCATGGTGAGGTTAAATTACTTGTTCATACTCATTCAGTAGTGTCTGTTCGCTGACTGTCTTTCAATATCATCTTCTACTTCTTCCCTATGAACAATGTGTCAATCAAACTAAACTTCTTGCCTTTCCTCTAGCAAACCTCTGTCACCTCCCTTCCATCCCCATTGCTACTCTTTTTGCCTGGAATGCAATTTCCAATCTTTCTATCAAAACCCCACACTTCCTCTAAGGCCAGGTTAAGAGACCTGTTTGGTATTGACTCTTCCCAATTGTCCCAGCTAGAATTAAGGCATTCCTTCTCTTGAGTTCCTGAAGTATGTTGTGTGTGCCTTCAACCTCACATTTACCAGTCACTAATTTTGTTTCAGTGACTTGAATATTTGTTATCTTCCCAAGTAGTGATCTTCTTAAAGGTGAGAACACTATAATACGTCATTATGTTCCTCACAGAACCCAGCAGGTTGCCTTCCTTGTCTACAATAGGTACTCAATAAGCATGCGTGAATGAATCAATTAATAACCTCAAGTGTATCTCAAGCAAGTTCTCTTGTTGGAATGGACAGAAACATCTAGTCATTTTCAACAGCAAGAGTCTGGAACTCTTGTTATGAAGTTCAGTGCTGGGAAGCTGGAAACAGTCTTTCCCAGGAAGAAGCATGGTATAGAGAAAGAGCATCCCTGGATTCTAGTTTCAGCTCCATCACTATTAGCAATGGGATCTGTGATGAGGCACTTGAAATCTCTGACTGTCAGTTCTCCATGTGTCCCACCAATGAGAACATTGCACCACACAAACTGCAAATGTGTCTTCAAACTCCGAGATGCTATAATTCAATAATTTATATTTAGTATTGTTAAGCTCTTTGTTGAAAGTGCCATGTTCAATTTGGGTTAACTATATTTTCAAAACTTTAGAAGGAAACTGAAGAAGATTTAGATGACAAACAATCACTGAAGAGATTCAGAAAAAAAGGGTTCTTGAAAATTAAAGGAATATTATTATACTATTAAAATAGTTTCACTCTAAAACATTATATCTAACATATTCGTAAAAGGCCATTGTGACATTTTTCTTTACAAGATGAATCAAAAAAAAAAAAAAAAAAGACATTTACCTCACACAATGCTGATAAGAATGTAAAATGATAAAGCCACTATGAAAAACAGTCTAGTATTCCCTCAAAAGGTTAAACATAGAGTTACCATGTGACCCAGAAATTCCAGTCCTGGTATATACCCAAGAGAAATGAAAACATATGTCCATGCAAAAACTTGTGCACAAATGTTCACAGCAGTATTCATAATAGTCAAGAAGTGGAAACAACCTAAACAGTCATTAACTAATGAAAGGATAAATAAAGTGGAATACTATTTGTTCCAGTTTGCTAATGCTGCCCTTTCCCAAAACACCAGAAATGGATCGGCTTTTATAAAGGGGGTTTATTTGTTACAAAGTTACAGTCTTAAGGCCAAAAAGTGTCCAAGGTAAGGCATCAGCGATAGGGTACCTTCACTGGAGGATGGACAATGGCATCCAGAAAACCTCTGTTAGCTGGGAAGACACCTGGCTGGCGTCTGCTTTCAATGGCTGTCTTCAAAATATCTCTCTAAGTTGCAGCTCCTCTCTCAGCTCCTGTGTGTTCTTCAAAGTGTCCCTCTTAGCTGTAGCTCCTCTTCAAAATGTCACTCTCAGTTGCTATTCAGAATGTCACTCACAGCTACACTGAGTTCCTTCTGTTTGTCAGCTCATTTATATGGCTCCAGTGATTTAATTTAGACCCACTCTGAATGGGTAGGGTAACACCTCCATGGAAATTATCCAATCAAAGTCATCACCCACAGTTGGGTGGGTCATATCTCCATAGAAATATCCAATCAAAAGGTCACACCCTAATCAAAAAGATTAATCAATCTGCCCCACAAGATTGCATCAAAGATAATGGTATTTTGGTAGCCACAATACATCCAAAGTGGCACACTATTAGGCAATAAAAAAGGAATGAAATATTGATACATGCCATACCCTTGAAAACATTATGCTAAGCAAAACAAGCCAGTCATAAAAAACTGTATGGTGTATGATTCCACCTACATGAAATGTTCAGAATAGGCAATGCAGGAAGTAGAATAGTGGTTTCCTAGGTTTGGGGGAGACAGGGAGACAGAAAAGTACAAATGCATAAAAATGGGTACAGGATTTCTTTTGGGGATGATGAAAATATTCTAAAATTCAATTGTGATGATGGTGGCTCAACTCTGTGAAATGATAGAAATCACGGAATTGTTCATCTTAAACAGAAGAATTGTATGGTTCTAGCTCAGGATTAGGGTAATCATTTTTATTTGTTGTTAATGTTTAAATGGAAGTAGTGAAAGATGAGCCTCAATATACAGAAAAAACTCAATTTCTAGACTAGATATCATCATATAAATCGATGTTCTTCAATGTGAAGATAGTGTGCGTATGATCCCATGAAGGCACATCAGAATCATCTGAAGGAGTGCATTGACAAAAAATACACTCTGCTCAGCAGTGTGCTAAAAAAAAGACAGCAGTGTTACTTGGGAATTGAGGGAGAGTGAATGTGAAAATCACCGTTATGGAAATATTCTCTGTTGGATGGAAAAGAGACATATGGAAGCAAATTGTCAATTCTGTATCTCCTGTTAAGTAAATCGCAACACACACACACACACACACACACACACACACTTTTATATATATAACCAAATGAAAGACTTCATATTTACACACAACAAAATGAACTACTTACTCTTGCAAAGATCTGGGGGAAGAGTATTTCAGGCCGAGGAAAGAGCAAATACAACACCCCTTAGTCAGGAACAGAACAGCAAATGTCAATGGTCTTAGGTCTACATCTCCAAATAACTGAAAGCAGCGACTCAAACAGATATTTGTACACCAATGTTCATAGCAGCATTATTCACAACAGCCAAAAAAGTAGAAACAACCCCAAGTATCCATTGACAAATTAATGGATAAACAAAATGTGGTATACCCAATCCATACAATGCAATACTTATTCAGCCATAAAAAGGAATGAAACTCCGATACAAGCTACAACATGGATGAACCTTGAAAACAGCCTGCCAAGTGAAATAAGCCAGACAGAAAAAGACAAAGATTATATGATTCCACCTCTATGAAATATCTAGAATATGCAAAAATAAGCAAATTCATACAGACAGAAAGTAGATTAGAGGTAACTAGGGTCTAGGGGGCAGGAGGTGTGTGGAGTTAATGCTTAACTGGTAAAGAGTTTCTGTTTTGGATGATGAAAAATCTTGGTAATAGAAGGTGGTAATGGGAGCAAAACCCTGTAGAAGTAATTAATGCCACTGCATTGTATACTGAAAAATGGTTAAATTGGCAAATCCACAATAATAATAAACAACAGTGGTAACCTGAGGATCTAGGTAGGGAGTGTTAGCAGCTGAAGTCAGAAAAGTAGAGAGGGGTCTGTACTCGTAGATTCTTGTAGACCTCTGTGAGTCATTCTGAATGGAAGTCTTGGGAAGTTTCTGACCAAAGAGATGCCATTATCTTTACATGTGATGTAAAGGACGGTAGCGATGGTATTGCTAAGAAACATTTGGTATCACTTTACTTGAAAAGACATTAAAACAACAAAGTGAATTAAAGGATGCATAATAGATAAGTGGTCAACAATAAAGTAAAATGTTAATGGTAGACTCTGGGTGAGGGTATTTGAATTGTCACTGTAAACTTCTTTCAGCTTTTGTTTTGCTATATGTTTGAAAATACACAAAATAAGTTGGGGAAAATCACACGCGCACACAATGCTTGGTATTAAGATGTATTCCTAAGGTCGGACAGACTGTTTGCTAACAAGTTGGATGTGAGCTATGAGAGCAGGTCAAGAATAACTACTAGTTTTGTGTCTCCAACAGCTCTGTGAATAGTGGTGCCATTTATTGACATGGAGACAACTAGAAAGAGGAGCAGATGCCATCTTAGACATGAATTTGATATAATCTCATTAGACATCAAAGATATCAAGCAACTGGCTGGATATGTCAAGTACTATTACGGCACTGGTGATACAACTGTGTATAGAAGAGGCAAAGTCATACCTTCATGGAGTTTATTTTCCTTTATCAGCACAAAGATGTATTTTAAACCTTGAGACTGGATGAGAGATACTAAGAATTAGATGCAAGTGTGCAAATGGATATGAGAACACAAAGAATTGAGACTCTATCATTGTTCTGGGTTACAGACAGGTATTTTGGGTGATTAAGCTGCTCTGTAGACACTATATTAGAAATATATTATGGCTTAACTGTCTGCTCAAGTATTGAAAGAGTTCATGGGGATTTCTCCTTACTTAAGCATTACTTCATTCTTTAGTCAACAGTTAATTAATTGCTCAAAAAAATGAAGAGAATCAGTATTCATACCACTCTATTGATTTAGGTCTATACCTGGAGTTTTGGAAGAAACATAGTAGCACTTTTCTTTAAAATAATGTATCAAATGGTATTCTATAATTTTCTGTTGTCTGCTTGAACTCAGATCTGGAGATGTCTGTGCCTAACCTGGAAAAAGATGGGATATTACAAATCAAGTTTGCAAAAAGTGATACAGTATTACAAAAGAAAAGTGAGGAGTCAAGACCTAAATCGGATACATTGAAAGGTAGAATATTATTAACGCATCTCCAGCCTTCCACCAGGAAGTAGAAGGAGAAAGAAGAAATGGGGAAAGAGGAAGAGGAGGGGGAAGGGGAAAATCTTTTTTCTAATATACTTCAAAACCCAAATTGCTCATGGGAAATATTATATCAAATAGATTGCAGGAACTACTTAAGTAGATATTACTAGACACACACATATCCCACACAGATAATCTCCTTTCATTACTATGTAAGTCTACAAATTTCAGTGGCATATGTACTGTACAAATACTTTATACAGGCTGTTCTGTGTTGAGATGACCAGGCTGTTCTTTTTGTAGGATCATGACTTTTAAAAAAAAGATATTCTTGTTTAATGCTCTAAGGACTCCTTTTGGCTTATGATCCACATGTTCCATAGAATCAAAGGTTATTCAAACAAAGCCAATTCAAACGTGATATTACTGCATACTTGCAAGAACAAATTTCAGGTTACTTACATGCAATTGAATATATATGGCTATGATAATGAGCCCATTACTGAAGGAGCACTTTAGCAAAACATATAAACCTATATATGAAATTATACATCTACAATATGCACATACATTATCTATATCTCTCAAAATATCATGTGTGCCATTTTCATTTAAGAATAGTTAAGGAATAAAAATGAGAAAACTATTCTCATTTTAAAAACTCTGCACAAGTATTGTCAAAAATATCAGATTGACATTATGTATGAGATATAGTCTGCATTTTAATGCAATTAAAAAGTCTTGTGATGGTTCATACAATGGTTGAAACACTCTATTCTTACATTAAAATAAAATCTGGATGGCAAAAGCTAAACTCAAAAACACAGTCTCCTTTATAACAGTAGTGAGAAATCTGCATTTGGTTTATTAATATGTCCCATGAGAAAAATTATTTTTTACATCCTTAGTACAAAAGTTTGTCTGTAGTTCTCAACTAACTTAATATTTAATCTCTATGGATTTTTACAGAAACAGAATACTGAAAAATCATAAATAATATTAATACATATCTTCTACAAGGAAGCAAAACTCTAACATTTTTCATATACTATAAAAATGCACATATAAATAACCCACCAAGCAAATTTCAATGCAAATCTATGTATCATTTGTCACTGAATAAAATTAATTTCTGCGTCTCACACAAGGATGGTCAGTATATCTTTGAAATGATACAAGCTTCTCTAAATTTGAAATTCATGGGAAAAATAAGCACAGGATGCTAAGAAGGGTAGTAAGTAAATACAAATCATGGAATCCTGGAAGAGTAAGAGATCCAACAAACCAAGCACCTCATTATATATGTGGAATCTCAGCCTCAATGTGTTGAAACAGCCTAGAGGGCAGTGTTGTCTAACATCCCAAATTTTCAACACTCCCCATGGAGAGACTGTCATCATAATGAAGTAAACCAAAGGCAAGCCAATGTCAACTGTATGATTTTAGACTAATTCATTGAGTTGTGTCCATAGTTTCCTTTGCTTCTGACATAGCAGATGTTAATCGCAAAAAAAAAAAAAAGAAGAGTTTCTCACATGCAAAATTTAACATTGCCTTTTTTGTTTAAACTCAACCCTTGGCATTTTTCATAAATTACTATGAATTCTGCTACATAATTGTAGCCCAGCCACAAAGTACCCCCTTGCCCTATGATGCTCAATCAGAACAAAGGTTCTAGGTGTGTCTCCGAGGCAGGAGGGGGTGGGGGTTGGAAGAGAAGGAAGGAATGAGAGAAGACAGGGAGGGAAGGGAGCTGGAGAGGGAAGGAGGTTAGGGAGGGAGGAGTATGGTGGAAGGGAGGAAGAAAAGAAGAGAGGAAGGGAGGGAAGGAAGAGTGAAATAAAGTCTTGCTACTGCTGTTCCAGCAAGCTGGCTAATTGCATTTGTTTCATACATCTCCAAACACCCCGGTACATTAATTACATTCTGCAACACCAAGCTCTTCTGATTCCCTCTGTCACTTCCACTGAGCAATTTAATTGTATTCCTTCTAGCCACACACGGAATTTTTTTTATAAATGATGATAATTCTGTACTCTAATATATATTATTTATACCTGCCTTTCTGGTATTGAGATATGTAAATTCATGGCTTCTAAGGACACAGTATCCAAAAACTTACACTGAAGTCTTATCATCATTATAAGCAAACACTCTTGGGACAAATATGTAAATCTTTTTAATATTTTTGACAAGGTAAACGTACTGACGAAGACGATGCATCATGAATGACTATAGATATTGTCACAAAATAATTCACGATGATTAATTCCTAAACACCTACTACTTACAGGGGTAAAAAGAGAGAAGCTGTGTGCATACACGCATGCCTTGCCTACAATCGCTGGGGGGCAAAGGAACTCATGTAGTCCATGATTGAAAACAGCCACTTGACAGTAGGTAAACTCATCTGTATTGCCTCATGTTTATAGAAAGGGCTTCCTTTTTGAGTCTGATACGTTGGGTTCTGTGAAGCAGCAGCTGCCAGGAACAAAGTTAGCTCTCACAGACAAGCTAAAACAGATAGTGTCCCAAATAATGAATTCATCCATAACGCAAATCCTGGAGGAAAGTTTATCTAACAACAAGCTAGTAGAAGGTTCATATATTTGGACCAAGCAGAATAATTAAAATATAAAGTACTACAATCCACATTGGGAGGGGGGTGTGTGTGCGAATCCTCTCTTTGCTTACACCAAATCTTTGCACTGATATAAAAATAAAGTCCTTAGAAGAGTAACAGGAAATCTTCTTTCAAGTTCCCTTTTTTGAAAACAAAGAGCAAATTGGAGATTGTTTCTATTCTTAATTTAAATGAGCTACAAAAAGGATTTTGCAGCAGTCACACAAGAGAATGACATTCTGTGAAAATATCCCAGGAAATTAATTCTGAACAAAACACAGGAGATTCAGAGGCAGAGGCAGAATGCTGTCTGCTCGACAGACTGATTCACCCTAGAGGGAGGCACCTACAGCACCCGTTTCAGATCCCCATTGTATTTGCCCACTTTGGACGGAGCCCAGTGAACTGCTCCCCCAGCCAGCACATAGCCAATGCTGCCCACCCTGCTACCTGGAGTCTCTCCCAGTCTTACTTTTGACAGTTTTCTCCCTAAGCTCTAAATTCTTCATTCTGATTTCATGCTAGAAGCGCATTCAAGGGCACACAGGTGATACACATTGATCCCTGAGATACGGTCTCAAACTCCTAACCCATTGAACCTTTGTCGGAGCGTCTATTACTCTATGTCTTCACTTGAATTTCTAAGCCAAAGTTCAGACACCAGAGCAAACACCAAATAGAGAGCAGGCACAATAGTGTTAGACTCCGTTAAGGGATTTACTTTAATATTTATTTTTTCTAACAAAACTGGCGCGCATCATTTATTACCCAACTCCTCAATTAAGTAAATTACAACAACAAAAGATGAGTACTAACACGTCCCACTTGCAGCACTTAAAGAAACAAAAGACTTAAAAGCTCTGCCCCCAAAGAGCCCCCATGCCGGGCTAACAGACGTCAATGACATATGCGTCTCAGGAAGAAATGTTTTGGGGAAAAAAAAAAAAAAGAATAAAAGCATTTTTAACTTACCATCAACCCGAACATATAAAAATCCACAGAGCAGTAGTTGTGTAAACATCAGCAGACTCATTTTGACATACTAAAAAGGATCCAGATTGTTTAAGAAACCAATCCCAGAGAGCAAAAGTACAAAAATAAGTATCAAAAAAAGAGGTAGGTCCAAAGTTTAGACTTCCCTAGATGCTAATTAAAGTCAAAAAGAGCGAATCACAAGATCAAAAGGGGTTGGTGCAATGGTATTGAATGGGGCTCATTTAGATCCACCCAACTTAACAGAGGGCACTCCAAAAGCTGTTGTATTTCCACACTGGGGCTTCCTAAATTCCCACAAATTCAGCCCAGCCGGAGGGATTATTCAAGTGTGTCTAAACCTCTCTCCTTCGGCTCCATTGCCATCCAAAGCCAAGTTCTTTTTTCAGAAGTCAAGAAGATGAAGGGGAGGAAAAAGACCTAATTCCTAGAAAGTGTTCCACAAACTTGCCAGAGCGCCGCCGAAAAACCATTGGCCTGCCCGCTGATTTTCTTGCCCCGGGTCTCCTTCGTAGCTGCCCCACGTCCGGAGTTTTTTCACTTAACTTCCATAGTAAGGATGTGTCAAAGCAACACTTTGCAGGCGGGCTGACTTGGCGGGTCTCTGCTTTGCAGGCTTGGTGCCTCCCTCCAACTCTCTCGTTTCCAAAAGAGAGGAAAAGAGAAATCAGGACGTCTCGGGTGGAGAATCCCAACTCCTACGTGGTGGGGCTGGAGGAAGGGAGGGAGGAAAGGAGGAGGGAGTGAGGGGCAGGGCTGAGGCTGCGGCCACCCCCGCGGTGCCTCCTCCGGGCGACTGCGAACGCGGCGGCCGAGCGGGGAGCTGGGCATGTGAGTCCCGAAGCCAGCGAAGGGGAGAGAAAGGGAGCGCGCAGTCCAGCCGCCAGCCGGTCCGGGTCCACTCGCCGCCGGTGCCGCGCGGCCCCGCAGCAAAGCGTCCGCCTCCTCCGGCAGCTGCCGCGGGTGGAAGGATTTAGAGGAGAGAAGAAGTGGAGGCGGGAGGGGAGGGAGGGGAGCGGGGCGGGGGGTGGCGGTGGTGGTGGTGAAAGCTGCTCGGAGTGCGCCCCGGAGAGGGGGACGGGGAGGAGGATGAGGAGGTGCGCGGAGCCCTCCGCCACCCGCTCGCGCTGCGGCCGCCAGCCCTCTGGGGAGGGTGGAGGGACAGAGGAGAGCCAGAAGTCCGAGGGGGACGGAAATTAACAAATTCGGAGCCCCGCGGGCTGCAAAGGGCCGCGGCAGCGGGTCAACTCCTTCCCCTTCCGGCGCCTCCTCTTTTCCCCTTTCCCCCTTCCCTCTCGGGTGGGGATAGGTGGGCTCTGGCTCCTGCTCCTCGCCGCGTCCCGCTTAATAGGCAGGTAATTTTCTCGGTGAGTGATTTCATGGAAGCCCTTCCTAATTATTCACCCCTCCGTCTGCCGGAGCTGCACGCGCTTTCTGGAAAAGGATCATCCTCCAGGACCCAGGGCGCAGCCTCATTACCCGTTAAAATCACAAAACACTCACTGTTCACCTTTTAGCAAGATGAGAAACTGAGCGGGAGGGAAAAAAGGAAAGGAAACAAAATATAACCATCTTTTGGAGCGGAAAGGTTACGTATGGGTGTTCCCTGTGTCGTTGTAAAGGCACACCAAAAAGAAAAGAGGGAGTGGGGGGGGGGAGTGGCTGTACGGAAATCTGTACCTTCTGCCGGCTCATTTTAGCAAAGATCTATGGCCCCCTGCGGAATTCCCAGGGGGAGGAGGCAGAGGAAAGAGTGACATCCCCTCTTATGTTGCTCAGTTGCCTTATGACCCCTCACAGATGAATTTGACGCGAAATCTCGGAGGCAAAGGAGTCCAGCAGAAGATGCTCAGGGTGGGGGGCAAGGTTCAGAGAGCAAAGAAGCCTTTGCCCTCCAGAGACTAGGAACTCGGAAAGGAAATTCGGAAAACAGACTCCAATCGAGGAAAACTGAAAATCCAGCTGAGCTAGTAGAAGCTCAAAAAGAGCAGAAATCCCAGCCCACCGACAACAAAACACCACTGTCCTGAAAATTAAGGCATAAACCACCAAGTGGATGCCATTCAGGACCGGGTGTGATTAAGACAGACCAGGTTAGATCAAAGGGATGCGAGTGTCTGCCCTGCCGCCAGTGTGGCCGGTGAGGCTGGGCCCACGTGTGATCACAGGCTAGCTGGTAGCTGTTTGATGCTTGTTCGAGTGATTAGAAGGCGGTACAGGAACTCACGCAGGTCCCTGAACCAAGCTAAATGTTGGATAGTGAGTCTTTAGTTCCCCCTACTGGAAAATATTAGAAAATTATGTCTCCGCTTGAGTAAGAGCCTTTTGTTTTGTGGATACACTTCGGAGTTCACCACTTAATTTAGCTCTTCCTTGCCTATTATGGGAGTGATGTGCGTTTAAAAAATGGTTAGCGACACTCAAGCAATTAAGAGAATTCTTATGGCACCTCAGCATGCTTGAAAACTATGGTGATGAAATAGTTTTGCAAAAGAATAACATAAGCCACTCTTCTGGTGAAGCACTGAGTAATTTCAGCATACTTTTTGATCTACAGTATTTAGTTGTTTTCTTTTTTAAGTGCATTAGTATGCTGAAGTTAAATCAGTGGAATTGTCACGGTAATGATTCTGAGTGTGGTATTCTTTTAGGATCCAGTAGAAAAAAGGCTTAAAGGCTACCCATTAAAGGGAAACATGTTTGCAAGACTTCTTTCCTCCAAAGGGCCAAAAAAGTCTAAATTAGATGATGTTACAGTCTAGAAAACTCCAAAATTCACTTGACTGACATCTCTTTTATCTCTCTTTCATACTAGAAAATAAATAATTCTTCAAAACTTTCATTGTAAACAATTGAACTAGGTTTAAAGTTGGAGATTACAAAGTCTAGCTCATTCCTCTGAAAAGTGTACCCCAAAATCTCTGTTTCAAATTTCCTTACATGAGTACAATAAAAATATTCTGAAAATAATCTCCCTAATAAATACCACAATAATTAACAAATAATATAGCCTTATAAGCCGTTTAATTTTAAGATGGATCTCTGAAAGAAAGATGTGGGGACATTTCACCAGGAAGAGTTTTCTCATGGCTATTAATTTATTGAGCAAAACAGAGATTCTAATTTTACCTGATATCCTCACCATCTATAGATTCCTATCCTTAAATGACCTATAAAATCACTCAGAGGCAAAATGGGTATGGGGGTAGGGGGAGAGAAGATAGGTTGGACAAGACTGAGGAACCTATTGTTATTGTCCTTTAGGGCAGAAAAATGTTGGCCCTTACCTCACAAAAACTTGTCCTGTGGAGTATGACAAATGACCTCATACAGAGAAGTGGTTTACTTAAGGAAATCTCTTTTTGTTATATTTATTTGGATTTGGTGCCAAGCATCATCATTTTGCATTCATAATTACTTTACCTGCTAAAAGTGACAAAGCAAGAAAGTAATTTCAGACTGGTGCCATCTTTTTGCCATAAGCTACCTGCATTATGGAATAACCTCTGTAACAAGGGAATTTTTAGAGTTCATGTTTTCTGTTTTCCTTGAACACAAGTTCATAAATTATCTTTCAAGATAATGCTTTATTAGTATTTCAGTTGATACGAAATTGCCTTAGGAAAACCATTTATTTTATAAGCACCTCAGTCCAAGTGATGATTTAGGATTATGACAAAAACTTTCACATTAAGCACAAGTAACTAGTACAGTCTGAATTTTCATATGGACAACATTAAGTTTATGGATAACAAAGTCCAAGGGAAACAAAGACACCACATTCTGGGAGAAGTGATCACATCTGTACCAGAGAAATGTTTATGTTTCAATTAAATTTAACATACTCTTAGTGACTAATGCTTATATAAGAAATAAATTTCTCCCTCAATTTTTTTAACTAAAGGAAATCTTTAAAGCCTGAGCCTTCTAGTACAAGTTGGAAATTCAGTTTTACTACATGATCTATCATAAACAGTGCCTTAGCTAAAAATATTTATTTGGGTTTTCATTAAGACAAAAAGCCAGATAGGGCTTAGAACAATGAAACTCTCCATCAAACTCAGAGGGTTTAAGATACTTAAAAATCAAGTAGGGATTTGACTTCAATATTTTTCCAAATTGTTTTTCCTTCTTTAAACAAGCAGCTGAATAAGAAATGTGCATGGAAATCTAGGTTCCTCTTATGTAAAACCAGGAATGGTATTATTATGTACTCAAAATGTGCCTACCAAATAAATATATATTTTTAGTACATCTAAAGATAACTGTGTATAAGAGACTATAATTAACCCTAATTTGGGTAAGATGATCAAATGGTCTTCTTTGTGATTGCACTTCTGAGTTGGCATTTCTGGAAAGCCATAAAATACCCATCTGAAAGCAATCTGCATTATATAGGATATAAAATATTAAATATTTCTTTTCTGTACTAGATTATCCAAGATGTGGTATAAATTGAAAATCCCCAATCCATTTTTTTACTGTTTCCAACATACTCTCATTATAATTGCAAGGCAACATATATAAACAAATCAAAGATTTGAGCCATAATAATTTTAATATATCCTAGCATGTGGGAGCACAAATATTCTAGTCCTTTAAAATTTGTTATACCATTTAACTTTCTGAAGAGCCTTATGTTGTTGATATTATTCCCATTGTATAGAAGATAAAAATGAAGATTATGTATCTAATGCATGTTAACAAAACTGCAATAATCCTTCAAATCCAGATCTACCTAAATACAAAACCTATGCCACCTATGCTGTTCAGTGTTAGACACTGCTGCCTGGGATTGGTTTGAGACTTCTTCCATATTCTACAAATACTGTAATACTTTAACAAATTGCTTTGATTAATCAATTTTTTTTTAAACCCTGGTAAACCAAAATATACAGAAATATGCAATCCTTTTTTCCCAAAACTGAAGAAGCTTTCTGAAGCCAAATTAACACCATTTGTTATCTGTTCAGTTTGAATTTTGATATGTGAGATTGTATTACCATACTACACATAAACAACACGTTTAAATGAAATGTAAGGGTTATTATCTAAAAAGGGGCACAGGACAATTAAATAAAGTGAATCATTAAAATTCCAGATCACAGAAGGATGACTCATTCGCTCCTTCCTTCCCCTTCATTTTTTATTAATTTCCCTCCAACTTGTTGCAAAAAGGATTTGAGGGAGCCAAGATAAAGTCTATATGATTCTTCTGAAACAATGTGTTCTAGGTATCTGATTTCAATAAATTCATTTCAAAAAATGCATTAATACTTCTCTCAGTCTAATAGGTCTATTTATCTCTCTATATATGGTTAGTATTTTTGTTACATTACATGGAGTTATTAAAATATTCCCTTGTTATAAATCTGGGAGTTAACTTAAACAGAATAATATTTAATAAAAAGAGAGTGTTTTCTGCCAAATCTAAACACTTGTGGTCAAGAAAGATTTTTCTTTCTTTAGAATTAAAATCAATTTGGAAAATCAATTTCTACCTTGAATGAAAAGCTTTGTGATGCTTCCAAAGTTAACATAGCTTTTGAATAAATAAAAATTGCATTAGTTCATAACATTGAGTCATAATTTCCCATTGAATGAAGAATTTCCCTCAGTGTGTATACCGTAATCATATAAAAGTATCCCAGGATTCATTGATGAAACTTTATCTCCATGATGTCTTCTCTCTCATTCTGAGGTTGCCCACCTTCCATCTTAGAGAAGTACAAAACCTCAACCCCAGTCAAAACTTTTAAAAAGGAGCTTTCTGATAGCACAGATGATAACCTCTTATCTAGGTTAGGTTAGTGTCTTTACAAAATAAACAAAGTTGTCAACCTCACAAAAATATAAATTATCTAAAAGTACATGAGTTGTAAGACTCCATGTGCCCTCTAATCATGACAGGCTGGGCTTGGCATGTGTGCATGGATGTTTCCTGCCAGTTTATTTTATCATTTCTTTTTAAAGCTATCAATTTCTTATTTTAGTGTATACTCTGACTTGAATGATGTAAAATAATACACTTTTTGCTATTCTTACACCACTATGCTGTAGTCCACACAAGCCCAAGAAATCCCTTTGATTCTTTGCCAACCTATGCCAAGTCCATCTGCTCCAATCTGAGCTTCAAATACTTGAATTTTAGCAACACCTAACTGTGACCCTGATTTTTTGTTTGTTTTTTTTTTTAATCCAAAACAGAATTATTCTTGAAAAGAAGGGATTGTCAAAGTTTGGGGGGAAGGGCTCATTACACCCAAAATTTCCATATTTTTACAGTCATCTTCTCACTAAATTGTCTTTTAAGCATGTTTCATAATGGATTCATCAAATTTGAAAGAAGTTGCCTATTCTCCCTCACAATATCATGGAATTAATCCAAGGGCACATGTAATCCAATTGAACTGCCTAAAGTTCTGTCACACAGAAAAGCTAATCTCTTTGGGAGCAGATTCTGAGATTACTCCAGTAACCAGATTATCTCATTTCTGCCTGATAAAATAAATTCTGATGGCATGTGGAGTACATGAAGTCCTTTAGAAGAATATTTTTACAAAAAATGGTAGGCTTTTAGTTGTTAGATATTAGCAGTTCTAGATAATATAATTTTGTTAAAAGAAATAGACATGTAAATATGCATTCTCTTCCTTAAATGATAAACTGAAATAAATGGAAGAGATCATCATGGTCGAAGTTTATAGTCAGTTTTGCCTGTGAAGGAATAATATGATATTCAAGATATTTCATATCAAAATATTTCAATTTGAATGAAAATATCCTCTTTCTTAAGCAGTTTCTACTGATTAATCTTTTACTTAGCAAAAAGGAGTTTAGGAATATGTGATTTTTGTTCTCTCAGTAATTTCAGTTTTACTGTTATATAATAATATGCATGTAAGTAGACTAAATGCTTAAGATTTAAAAGTATTAAGGAAGTTTTTGACAATTTGATGTAAATTATATAAATTGTACCGGTCCACCTATCACGTTGGCTTGTTTTTTAATATATTTATTTCAATGACTATTTCATTACATTTGATAGCCCACATTATATTTAATATAAGAAAATTGTACATCTAAATAATTTATTGTATTAACAATGTGTGAATAGTTTCACCAAATCTTATCCTTTAACCCCTATTTTTTCTAAGATTACTCATCTATGATCTTTTTCTTATGTGATCTGGTAAACATTAGCATTTGAGGTACTGACTGGTATAGACAGGGTCAGTGAAAATTATGTAGCATGATGAGCATTGAGGGATTTTTTTTTTTTTTTTTTTTTAGCTTGTCTCTACAGCTGGCTTAAATCCAAGTTGTTACTTAACTATTATTTTGTTTCTCCCTTTTCCATTCCCCACCAAACACACACATTAAAAATACATTATATCACAAAGCTGGAGAAACATTTATAGGGGTTTTGGTAGTCTATTTCCCAGCCTTCATTGTGAATTATGTTTAAAGTTTCAACAAGAGATGAAAACGTATTTTATTTTAAAGACTTCCAGAAGAGATTTTACAATATTCTTAAGTAAACCATTCCACATGCCATCAGGAACATTTTAGTCTTCTTTAATCTAAGCCTAAAGGAGCATTTTCACTCAAAATTTCTCTGCCTGGAGAAGGGACAATGAATGGGTGCCTAAACAGAGAAATGATAGAGCCTGCTGGTTAAGAACTGGATTCTGGAATTAATGAGACCTGAATTCTAATCTGGGCTCTGCAACTTACAATGTGATCTTAACAATACTGTCTACTATAAAAAGATGGTAATGGTGCCTACTCTGAGGAACAGATGATTGGTGCATTTAAAGAACTTGGCACTTACGCATTTCAATTGGTTCCTAATACTTAAGATTGTTGGAGTGTAGCACTGGCTCTCCAGCAGAGTGACAGAGACAATGCTGTAAATGAACCAAGAATCTTCCCTTTTCTTCTTAGACACAGAACTTGTCCAATTTCCAGCATCCTCTGCAGATGGGAGCATGTGACAGAGTTCTGACCAATGGAATGTAGGAACTTTTAGTTCTAGCCACTAACATTTCCCACGCATCCTAGGTACTCTGACTCTTCCTTCATTCGTTGGCTGGCCAAATCCTGTAGAAGACCTGTAGGCTTAGGAGATGGAGCACCACCAGATGGAATAAATTTGGGTGTATGAATGAATGTGTATAGCAGACTCTCTCTGTCTCTCCCAAATGGCTTTGGATTGTGAGGGGAGCAATAAATGACTTGTAATGTTTTAAGTTACTGAAGTCTTAGTATTCTTTGTTTTAGTACTTAGCCCACCCTAAGAAAAATAGAATCAGCTATTTTGAAGACTGCCTAAAGTTTAAATAGAAATACTGTAATGTATTTCTCCATAGCACGTTAAAGCATGTTTAAAGTAACAATTAAAATAAAATTATAACAATAAATCACTTTTTAAAATACTTATTACATGATAAGCGCTGCAACAAAACTTTTATATTACCTTATTTAATTCCCATACAGTACATGAGGGTGGGATAATTATCAGCTCCAAAATTCAGAGTACTTAATTAAAGCTCAAATTGATGAAGAGAAGTCAAAAGTGTCATGGTTTGAAGCTGTCATATCCAGTCTCAACAAAGCCCATTGTATCACTCAGAATGGGATAGATTATTCCATGGCAGTGTTTTGCAACCTTTTTTTTTTCTTCATTATTGCTCTCCTAAAGAGCATTTTTAGATATTTTTTTCCCTAGTTGCATACCCACAAAATTTTTATATCACAGATATACTATATAATACTATGTATGCTTATATTATTATATATATATATGTACTTTATAAACAAAAAGGTAAGATTTTTTTTGCCCCTCTAAGAAGCATTTTTGCATCATCTCCAATGAGAATGCATGTTCTATGAATGCAAAGAATGCCAAAATCTCAAGCAGCAGAGCTCTTTCTTCTGCAAACTGTAGTAGCTCTTGTAGATTTGCTAGGGGCTCTGCAGATCATCATTCTCATTCCAGGACATAGGGTGCTAGAGCACCCATTTTTTTAACAAGTGGAAAGGAAGGATATGGCTGTTAAATCTTCTGTCTAAAAACAAATGACACTATTTCTCATATTTCATTGTCAATGCAAGGCACAAGGTCCCTCTTCACTCCTTCACCAATAGCAGAGAGTTGGAGATACTGTTGACCAATTTTAACTACTATCACATATATTCACCTCCTTCAGGCATCTTTGCTACTTGTAGGAATTATGTAAGTCCATTGTGACAATATGTGTTATTAGATGCTGAAGAGAAACTCTGATTGACCATTCTAGGCTCTACAAAATTCCAAATGGGAAGATGACTCTTCTTTTACTAAAAGCCAAATGCAAGAATGATAGATTAGTAGAAGTCTTGGAAAATAATGGTAATATATACTCTATATTTATTAAATGAAAAGTTTATCATAAATATTATAAATATTTATACACACATTTATTTCCAAATACAAAGAAAACTGAAATTAAGGGAAAGAAAAGAATTTTGTTTACTTTAAAATATCCATTTAAATTGCAGAACTGAAGGTATCATTTGTAGATCATCAGTGATAATTGTCTCATTATATAGCTGAAGGACAGGCAGCCAATTTAAATAAATAGATAACTTATTGATAAACTAGTCATATATATCAATATTAACAAACATTAATCTAACCAAGACAAGCTTAGTAATTTAGATATTGTCTTTTGTTAGTTTTGACAAGTGACAATGGTTTGATTATTTAATCTTGTACTTTTTAGCACATTTAAAAGTATTTGTATACTTAGAATCATATCAAAATAAATAGAAATGTTATGCCATGAAAATGTTAAATAATTAAATAACTATAGCCTCTATGTGGAATTGTTAAATTATAAAAATTCAGTCTTATTAATGTTTATTACAGAATGTCTCTAGCAAAATGTAGTAAAGGCTATCACACAACCAGATTTGCACAACTGCCTATGGCAGTAAATAGAGTTGTTTCCTCTGTTGATTAATTTAATGTAGTCTTAAGAAGGGAGAAGTCTCAACTATCATCTTTTTACAGATTTCCTGTTTTAAAATAAAGAAAAGAATTAACTGTATCTCAATGTCTAGGTCAGAAGTCCATTTCCCCAGTTTTCTTCTACATTCAATTAAAAAAAATTCTCCTGAATTAGTAGTTCCCCAGTTTACCCAACATATGTCCTATCATGGCATCTTTTTTCATATGTACATTAGCACTGACAGGGGTCAACAAATCACCATAATCATTAACAAGTAGCCATAAAACACACACACACACACACACACACACACACACACACACACACACAAAGGTGCTGGGCCTCTTAAATCAATTTGAACGAACATAGTCTTATCAGTCTGTTACTTTCATTCTAAACCAACATTCATAATATAGATTATAATGTCTCACAAGCTATATTTATACATAGAAACATATATGAAATCCAGACCAAAATCTTGAAGCAAGTTCATAGAGATATGCTGATCAATTATACTTTGCTCTCTACCCAGTGCAGTGCACTACGGTACAGTTTAAGAGAAGTATTGGAGAGAAGAAAAGGATTATCAGTTGTCCTACTGTCACCAAAGTAAAAGGAGGTAGGTATTAGAAGATTTTTTAAAGGAGGAAAGCAGTCCACAAATATTCAGCCATCTGGAGTCAGAATTTGAATGAAATGAGAAAGCTCATGTGCATAGCTCCAGGAAAGAAGCAGAAAAGAGAAGTCAGAGAGTTTTGTAAAATCTTGGGATGACTTAGATCAGGGATGGAGAGAAGAATAATCATTATTAAGGACAAAAATTAAGGCTCTGAGAAATTAGGGAACTTCCACAGAAGAGGCAAAACTGAATAAGAACTCTGAGATCTGATTGACTTTACAGTCCATTTTATTTCCGCTACATTATGTGGACCAATTTTGTATTAATCATTTTCCCCCTAGCTATAGAAAAAGTGCACAAAAGTTTTAACTTGAGAAGAACTGTGGCAATTAGTGAACTATCGGATTTCAGAAGCAGTTCCTTATTTATCTTCCACAGCCTGTTATAAAGAGGAGTAAGGAAATGAAACAGAAAAAAAGAGAAGCAATGTGGGACGACAGAAAAACAGGAGAATAAGGAAGTAGAGAGGGATGTGAAGAAAAACTCCAGGGCTGTTTGCTAAGGTTGGTTTCACTACAAAAAGAGTCAGAGAAAACCATGTGATCTGATATTCTTTAGGCATCTAATTTTTGTTTTAGCTTTCATAAACAAGTCGTCTTTCTGATTTCTTTCTACTCACTTCACTTTTTGCTTAGAAAAATGAGATGTGGCCTCTTTAGTTCACACCATAGGACTTTTAAGGTAGTTTAGCTATGATTCTTTTCTCAATTAAATATATGCTAAGTTATCTGAAAGCAGTACTTGACTAATACTCTTATTGAAGTTCTGAGTTTGAGCCTCCATGGTCCTGAAGCTAGCTCTAGAGGACTCTATTAACTGCTGTAGTTCATTAAAGTATCATACTGGCATAAATGTAGCAAGGATTTTTTAACGACTCCCATCATACTATATTGAAAGCAATAAAGCAACTTCCAGAATGCCATGTAGTAACCTGCTACACAGAAATTTGACTTTCCATTTACTGTCCAATTTACTTTGTGATCCTATATATACTCTCTCAGGCACTCACATTGGTAACGTCTATGTGCACTTCTGCATGAACTTTGGAAGCAAAAAATTTAGCAATCCAAATATTGTCCTCTTTCACATACATAATGCCAGTTCTATGGAGAAGTCACCTTATTTATCAGGGTTTGGGCTATCAACCTGATAGACCTAACTTCATTAAAGGGTGACTTCAGGTGGTTCCTTCCTACTTGCTTCCCTCAGACTGAGATTTCTTTTTGTGACATGACATTGTCATCACTATTGTCATCAGAAAGATGTATAAGGGGATTATTAGCAATATTGTTTGTCAGACTTCTATATTAATATTCCTTCAAATAGTAGTGCTTCAACTGAGGAATAGAATTATATTTTGCCTTGTCTCCAGAAATGCTTTTAAATTAAAATTAATGTTTCAGCTTCATGAAGTTTCACTGCTGATGCAATTTAGTTTATCTGAATGTTTGAGAAGTAGCAATATGACTCTATTCTTCTAGTTAAAAATCCATTAACTTCTCCCCTAAAATCCCATTGCTTTGTAATAGCAGCTCTTTTTACCAAGACAAACACCAAATATGTTATTTTAGTCAAAATGTCTGCACCTATTTCTGAATGGGTCTCCTAGGCGTGAAAAGCTGGAATAAAGAAAAACGGAAAAAAATGATTCATTTATTCAATTTACTCAGCAAACTTTTATTGAGGGTAGTTAAATACTAGGCTATGAAACATGTATGTCTCATAAACATGCACTACTTTTCTTGACTTTTAGTTCCTTCATCTGTAAAATGAAAGAGTTGGACTAGTGACTTCTAAAGACTAGTCTCCCTAATAACAAACATTCTATTACTTATTTTGCTCATTTAGAAGACATTTACAAGGATTTCAGCTCTTGATCAATAATTGGGCCTGAGTTCTTTACAAAAGACAAGGTATCTTTGCTTCAAGTTTTAAATTTTATGAAAAAAAAAGTTACTTTGAGAGCTGACATATGAAGTGGTGTTTATTTTGATAGTCTTGCATTGGCACATCTGGTCTAATCCATTATGCTTGTATTTATATGATGCTGTTAGAGAGTTCACAGTTGTTCTTAGCAGCTAAGTGTTGACTGGAAAATTGTGGTCGTTCTTAATAGTTAGTTGCTTCATCTGCTACGTTACACATGAATAATGTATCTGCCTTATTCTAATATTACAATCCTCTATTTAACAAAAGGAGGATACCAGCACCCCTCATGTAATACAGCATAAAATGATACAGATATGGATATCATAAACGTCAAAATTTATCCCTGGATATTAAGTTTTCTATAGGGATTCCATGGAGTTATATTATTAAAAACCTACAGGGCAGAGGAAACTACACTAGCTTTTTGTGATTAAAACAAGGAATCAGAGACATACAGTCAAATATCTGAGCATATTTACTCTTTCTTCATTTGAATATCTCCTTACTGAGAATATTTAATTTTGACACGATATGGTGGTGGTGGTCATGATGAAGGCAGTTTTTTTAAATAAATTAACTAAAACATTGAGCTATATTTGTATCTGACTGTAGATACTGAAAACTATCTTGCTAAGTCTTTCCTTATGAGGTGTCTCTCACAAAATAAAACTGTGTAAAAGAGTCAACTTAAAAGCAGCAGTAAGGAGAACGCCTCTTAGAGAGAGATGCGGAGATTTATGTTGGCTTCTTCAGTAAGTGCTCCAGGGATTTGTACATGTAAATCCCCAAACACCAAGACTGTAAGACTTTCCATTAACACCCTACCAGCCCATTCTAAGACCCCTGAGCACAAATGATGCCACCCAGGAAATTTTTCCTAAGAGAGCTATAAAGATTCTTTGAGGCTGTTTGCATTTCAAAAGAAATTCACTTAAATCATGAATCTTTTGTCTAACCTTATGTCATCTCCCTTTATGTTCAGTTGGGAGCAATTTGTCTATTCTTTCAGTAACTTTTGTTAGTTATCATGTTAACTAAAGTTCTAAGTCACTGCAGGACATTTCTGTGGTTTTGCCTTGAGCAATAAATTTATATTTGAATTTGTTACACCAGGCAAACTGTAAAGCTTCCACAAATTTAATTATTAATATCACTTGGGATACATTCTATTATATTTTGTTTTCAAGGCCCAACATGGTAACACAGTGCTAGTAAGAAAGAAAGAAAGTAAAAAAAAAAAAAAAAAAAAAAAAAAAAAATATATATATATATATATATATATATGGGGAAGCTTATGAACTGATGGCAGATTTAAGAAATCATTAGCAAAGACATCCAAAATAATGACCAAGAGTTGGAATGAAAATTACATTAATTGACCTTAAATATCTAATAGTAAAACTTGAAAAAATAACTTTTCATTGCAGAAAAACATTTTGTGTTAGCAGTTTATGGTCACTTCCTTTAGACTTAACCGCCACATGTACTAAAGTAAGGAGCTAGCCACCCAGTCCCCTGCCTTTTTAAAGAAGGCACGCTAAAATAACTTGCTGCCAAAAGACTGCACTTCTGTCTGTTTTGAAAAGTCTAAGGAAAAAAAAAAAAACAAACACATAACAGGAAAAGGTCAATGTAAATGGTCACTTCACTAATGAGTCAGTGTCGGCAGTTTATGGTTTCCATATATTCCAAAACTTGTCTTTTCCTTTTCCAATAGGGTATTAAGTCACACATTCAAAAGACACTGGTTTTAGCAACAACAGTTAACATGTGAAAATGCTCCGAAATGGTGATACTAGGTTTGTGCATGAATGTTACGAAAACAAATTTCAAATTTATTTTATCTCCTCTTTGACTTCTTTACTATTCAGCATACAAACCAGACCAAACTGATAGGCAATAATCTCTACTTCCTTGACTGTTACCTCTTTCTCTCAGTGCAGAATTCAGAGTCTACCAGTCTCCAACTCTAGCTATTACTCTAACTACACTATTATCTCTAAGGATCGTAATATTGTATATATCCGTGTTTATGAAATACACATTTTTTTTAATGTGGGATTATTCCGTTTTGCTGAACCCTACCCCTCTCTAACCACACTGCCATATGTCACTCAAGGCCCCTGCCTTACTGTCCCAGTTTTGATACAATGCCAGACCTGTTTCTGCATCAAAACTAATGTTCAGATAAATAAACAAAAAATGCTTAAGAGAAGTAAACATATAATCCTTAAGATCCTTCTATGTAATATCCATTATCCTCAAACTTACCTGTCCTGTGTCCTCTTCCATCTGACCCCGTCCTAAAGATTTCTGAGGTAATGATTAATCTATGCTGAAATATTAACACAACACTCTGCCTAACTTAAACTCAGAAGTTTTACTGCGTAGAGACACACTAAGCCAATCTATAAAGGGCAGGGCCTTGGAGGAATGCTGAAAACCTGTGCAGCGAACCCCATTGGACTCTGTGTTCCCTCTATCTTGATCGGACCTTCTGAGCCTATATTTGTTCACATGTGTACGTGATATGCAGAGAATCTGAATTACTAGATCTGAAGAAAATGTCATATTGAATACCACCTTGTTATACTTCAAGCAATTAAAGTTACTCATATAAATATAATTATTGATATATATACTGTAGTTATTAGTTTTTAAAAATATAGCTATAAGCTTTTTACTGTACCATTTTTATATTTATTTTGTAATGTAAAGGTAATCAGAACATTTCTGAAAACTAATTTTGTTGTTGATATTGTGGTCTAACAGACTTCTGAAAATAGAGGCCAGTACTTTGGCATAAGAATTTCATTTAATATAGGCAGGTTTCTATTTTTTTTTTCTTCCTAGTTTTATATTTGAAAGTATTTTTAAAAAATACTATATTGATAAGTAGCTAATGAGGTTTCTTTTATACTTTTCACTGAGGCTATATATATCCTTTCAACAATGTGCCCCAATTTCTTGGACTCTGAAAATACTAAAGCCTTTGGTGTGTAAATGTTTATTAAAAGTATTGTACATCACTGCATATTTTGATCCAATCATAACATGTCTCAATTATTGTTACCCACCTTTGGAGCATGCTTGACCTTTTATGATTTTATTTCCCTATCCACTATTTAGTTTTCTGTGTAGTACTTTGCTGGAGAGAAAAAATACGAGTTGCAAAAATATTAATTCTTATGTTATCTTTTTCCAGTGGCTTTTTCACTATTTATTATAGAAAATGCTTAAATACTAAAAAGTATAAAGAAAATAATTCATATATATCATTATCTCACAATTCAATAAACACAGCATTTAAATGTATTTCCATATTTTTCTGCATAGTATCTATTTATGATCCCATGTCCTGCTTTTCTTTCACTTAATATTGAAATATAAGAACTTGCCTATGTTATTACAATTATCAACACCATTTTATATGGATTGTAGTGTTATATAGTGTGAATATACAACATTTTATCTAATATTCCCTTATTTTAGGTTATTTCTGGGATTTTTCTTTGTTTCCTTTTATGAAGAACACTGGGTTGAACATCTTTTTCCATAAGCCATTGTGCAAATTTTTCATTTCCTTGTTAGAATTTAAATGTTTGTTTAAGTACCTTGACTTATGACTGAAAGGATAAGAACATTTCTAAGGTTTGTAACATGCATTACAAAAATGACTCTGAGAAAAAAGCAGAAAACATCTACACTCTCATCAGCTGTGAATTAGTGTCTACTTCACTAATGCTTTTACATAGAAAAAGTTCTCCCCATCCAGATAATTGATAAATACTTCAATTCTCAGATTTTTACTGGTTTGTTTATGCTTTATTTTTACATTTTGACCATAAAATCAAATGTATATTCTATTTTAGCATACTGTGAGGTGAACATCTAAATCAGTTTTCTCAAACCCTGTTCAATTTTCATTTATTAAATAACCTTTCCTATTCTTGTGGTTTAAATACAAAACTATCCCTTTTAATTGTTTAAATAATAAACTTGAAAATGATAATGACTAGAAGCAATGCTTATGCTCTATGTGAACTGTACTAAGGATTTTGCATATAGCATCTCACTTGACTTGATTACAATCCTTTGGCTCCCTGTTCTAGTTTGCTAATGCTGCAGAATGCAAAATGCTGGTGATGGATTGGCTTTTATAAAAAGGGAGTTTATTTGGCTACACAGTTACAGTCTTAAGGCCATAAAGTGTCCAAGGTAACACATCAGTAATCGTGTACCTTCACTGGCGGATGGCCAATGGCCTCCGGAAAACCTCTGTTAGCTGGGAAGGCACGTGGCTGGTGTCTGCTCCAAAGTTCTGGTTTCAAGATTACATCAAAGAATATGGCTTTTTCTGGGGGACATAATACATTCAAACCAGCACATTCCACCCCCTGAACCCCAGAAAAACATATTCTTTCCAAATACAAAATATATTCATCCCACAATACCACAGAAACTTAAATCATTTCAGTAACAATAGTTAAGTACAAGATCCCATCAAAATCAAATATAGGCATGGTCAGTCCTAAGGCATACTTTTCCTTTAGCTTTGGATCTGTGGACTTAGAACAAGTTATATGCTTCCAATATATAAAGGAGGGACATTCATAGGATAAACATTCTCATTTCCATAAGGAGAAAGAGTAAGGAAAACAGGGTTAACAGGACCAAAACAGTTCCTAAAACCCACAGGACAATCTCCATTAGATATCAAAATCGGAGAGTCATTTACAGAACAACGTTGCATCCTCGGGGCTTGAGAGAGCGGGAGTCTAACCCTTCCTAAGGGCCTTTTTGGCAGCCCTTTCCTCTCCAAACACTTAGGTGAGTGCTCCAACATACCCACACAGTGGGGAGACCACCTTCTTGGCCCCACCCTCCTCAAACATCAGGGCAACTCCCGGATTCCCTTCCATCTCTGGGGCACACGCTAAACCTCTTGAGAACAGTGGGGTGGCAGCCAGGCTCTCCCCAATTCCCTGGGAATGTGTTCCACCCTCTTTGGTACCTTAGGCGGCAAAACTCTTCCAGAGCATCGAGGTGGAATGCCCACCCTCGACCTCTGGGGCAAACTCACCCTTTCCATGCATGTGGGCTGCTCCACTCTCCCAGCCTGAGACCTCCTGACTCCAGGCCTCAATCTCCATGGCTCTGTCTTTGAAGAGATTTTTCCTTTAATTTTTTCCTTGTCTGTCTCCTCCAGTCCAGACCGGCAATGGCTCTGTCTATAAAGATCTCGCAAAAATTCTGTTGGCTTTGCATGAAGCACGCAGGGGTCAAAGCCATCAGACAACAGGACTTTCCACAAATCCCTTCTGCTTAACTCCTTTTCCAATCTTGGCTTGTACTGAAATGGCGGCTGGGTTCCATGTTTGGTTATATCCTCATGTTGGGCTGTAGCTTCTGGGATTCCACCCCCTGGAAGCTTGTAATTTCCCAAACCATCAGCTTCTGGTTTCTTTGAACCCAAGAGTTCAGTTCTAAGTTTATCTCTCTCTGCTAGCATTTTACTATAAGCTGCAAGGAGAAACCAGGATACATCCTCCACAAGTAGTCTGGAGATCTCCTCAGCTAAGTATTCCAGGTTATTGCTTCCAGATTCTTCCTTCCATCTGACACCAGGACTGAATTTTGCGAAATTCTCTGCCACTTTAAAACAAGGATCGCCTTTCTTGCAGTTTACAACAACACATTCATCATTTCTGCTCAGGGCCTCATCAGAAGTATCTTTAGAGTCCATATTTCCGTAAACAGTCTCTTTAAAACAGTTTTGGCCTTTTCTATCAAGCTCCTCACAACTCTTCCAGAAACTCCCCATTATCCATTTAAAAAGCCGTTCCAACATGTTTGGTATTTGCAAACTCAGCAGCAAAAGCACCCCTCTTCTCTGGTACCAAAATCTGTTCTAGTTTGCTAATGCTGCAGAATGCAAAATGCCAGAGTTGGATTGGCTTTTATAAAAACGGGGTTTATTTGGCTGCACAGTTATAGTTTTAAGGCCATAAAGTGTCCAAGGTAACACATCAGTAATTGGGTACCTTCACTGGAGGATGGCCAATGGCGTGCGGAAAACCTCTGTTAGCTGGGAAGGCACGTGGCTGGCGTCTGCTCCAAAGTTCTGGTTTCAAGATTGCATCAAAGAATATGGCTTTTTCTGGGGGACATAATACATTCAAACCGGCACACTCCCCATTATCAAGTCCCAATTATCATTAATTTCTGTTAAGTCAACCAACTAGAGGCCGTGGAGCATCGCTTCAAATCTAAATTTTTCAGAATACAGGAGCCATAGTCTTAACCCAAAGAGACAATGCTGAACCATCATTTCACAGAAAACAGCTAGTCTCTTTAGTCTTCTTTTTATATCCTAATAAGTTGTATTAAAAAAAAATCTATAATGAGTTTGTACGTTATTAATAGAATATAATAAAAATATTGTTTCTTAACTGATAAGAGCTTATTAAATTTCCCATTAAGCTTTTCTATAACAATGCAAGATAGTAAGGTTTGGGTTAAGTTTTCAACATGCTATTGGTATAAAAAATGTTAGAAGAGACAGCCATTAACCCATACTATTTTTACTTATCAGAGTGTAAGTCAAGAAAAAATGGAAAAATCCTGGTTAAAAAGTTATGTGAATCACAGTACACTACTTAGCAATAAAAATATGCAAAGAATATAGTAAATACTGTAAGAATCTTCGTGGGTTTGTGTTACTACCTGATGCATCTCATTTTCAATTTTGACCTTTTTAAAGTGAACAGTTTAAATAAAAGACTTAAAGGTCTTTTTCTAAGGATAGAGAAAAATGTAACAAAATGTAAAAAAATATTCTCAGTTTGTTTCTGCTTAAGCAGAATTGGGTACTTTTCTCAAACTAATATTCTGAAATGATTCCAAAAGAAAAATGTGTCCATTCCATTTACTTCACCATTTACTTCATTACACTTTGATTTCTTGGGTCATGATAGCCATTTAATGTTATCCCTGGTTGTGACAGATAATCTTTTGATAAATCAGTGATACTTGCCCCATCTCTTTATTTTATCCTCCTTTTTTCTGTATAAGGTTTTTTTTTTCCATTTTTGTTTTTAACTTATTTCCTTTGAGTTCAAAATATGGAAGGTCACAGATACAAAGTCTGACTCTTTTTCCACCTAACAGTTTCTGATATTAGACACAAATTCCAAGGCAACTTTCTCATATTTTATTAGATGCTTTTATTATTTTTTAGCTTAATGTGTTTTCATTTTGGTTCAAAACTCTAGACAAAATAAAGATTCCCTGGTTTGATAAGAGCATGAGGAAAGATTACTGGGCAAATGAGCGATATTAAATTAAATGAGAGTAACAGCTGGCCTAGCTGTAGACTTTATAGTGGCAGGAAAGACTCATGTGATATATACTATTGATATCTGATTGCAATTTTAGTAAATATTATTATAATATTAGAAGTTTACTTCATAAAACTTTATACATTCTGTCTGAGATGACTATTTCTCATTTTCACATACATGGAACTAAGTTATACTTTGAACAAAATTGCTCTTTTTATGTTCAAATGATCTGTGCATGAAAACCAACATGGCACAGAGAAAAGGCCTGAGATTTGGAGATACGGGCCCAAATCTCAATCCTAATACTTTATCAGCATGGCCTTAGGCAAGGCTCTTCTCCAAGAACCTCAGGTTTCTCACTTAAAGAATGGGGATAATGCGTGTATTATAGGGCTATTTTAAGGATTAGAGTTATTATTAGGTTAAACCCCATGAAACTTCTGTTTTTGTAGATCAAACATTTTTAAATATTAGCAACCTGATAGGATTCGACCTTATGTATATGAAGGGACTGTTTCAGTTACACGGAGACTATTAGTATTAACATTGCTATAATCAGGAACTGGATTCCCAGAGATAATTATGATGTATTTATTGATGTCTGGGAATTGTATATGCATATGAAGAGAATGAAAACTGTGCTGTTCACAATCGCCAGCAGAGCCTTTTGAGTTTTTTATAGTGAGTTTCTTTTTTAAGAAGAAACATAGATTTATACATATATCCAATTCACAGGAGCACTATGATCTGATGAAGCAAATTAATATAAAGTGTAAAACTCTGTAGTAGAAAACAACATATTAGGTCATGGATAGCGAGAGGCAGAACAAAATGACCACGGTACTGATACAGGCTATGGATCAGGTTATATTTCAAATGTATGAAAATGCTGTGAAAACATGGACATGTAAACACATTAGGCTTCAGTTTCCTGTTGTGTTGAGTTAGGAGATGGGTGTCTGATTTTCAAACCGTGGCTCTTTGGATGGAGGTGGGAAGAAGTGATGTTAGAGAAAGCCAGGAGACCTGGCTTAGATATCCCTCCCTTCAGACTTAGATGAATTTTTAAGCATTTGTATGTGCTGGGTTTCTTATAAGAAATAAGCTGTTAAAATAGTTTGAAAAATACTGGCCTATATCATTTAGCTTGTTCTAACGCGCAAATCCAATGATTCTTTTTTTCTTATTCTACCCACTACTGACATTGTTAAATGTCACCCTAGAATACAATTTGCATAGAGTTGCTTTAATCGTGGATGGTTATAGGTTAAGTATTTCTTGATCCTTCCGTGACCTTTTAGGAGACATTCCAAGGAGACAGAGGAAAAAATGGTGTGTTCTCTTAAAATATCAAATGCTAAGAATAGATGTAATCACTAATACCATGTTAAATTTCTGTGCCTCCCATAAACCCCAAATGTGTACACAAAGACCCTTTTGTTACAAATTGGTCACAAGTTTTAGAAGTGACACCACTAACAACCCTGAAATGATATTAATCATGTTTAAAGAAAGAGAGTTCGCTTTAGTAAAACATTAGCTAAATCTTGTTAAATTGATTTTGGCCTTCTTGGTTAATTGATTATAAACACTATTTCCTTAGAGCTTTTATGATGAGCTGCTCTGGAGGGAAATGATAAGATTTATCCTGAAATACTGGCTAGAAAGTATGTGCTTCCTTTTTTTTTTTTTTTTTTTTTTTAAATGAGAGCTTAAAAAAAAAGAATTTTTTAGGTTGAACTTTTAATATGAAGGGAAGATGCTATTTAAAAAGCAAAAGCAAATATCTAACTGCAAGGAGAAGTTCATTACAATTCATTAGATATGTATGATTGCAATCCATTATTTTTTAATCATAGAAACATGACTAATTTAATAATAGTAACCTAATTAATAGAGTTAAGGATTCATTATTCAGCAAAAGTCCAAGAATGCAGGAATGCAATGTCACTTAGGCTTTCACTGTTTCCTTTTTTTTTTTATGACCACAATGAACCCACAACTCCTTTGCTTCTCTGTGTTAATTGAGAAAAACTTAGGTGGTCTTTTGACCACCCCCAGCCTCCAGCTGCTCCTGATTGTTCACTCCCTTAACAAAGACAGGTCTTTTCTGATACAGCACCTCCCAATTTAATTGAAGAGGCAGCTTCTCAGTTTCAATAGCAATGGAGGAAACCAATGGTAAGGACCTCAACACAATGTCCTGTTTTCAAGGGTTTCTCATCTTAGAAAAAGAGTGTGAAAACTGCTTTGTTCTGTATCACAGGGTTGCAACCCCATTCAGAGGTGCCCACCATCATGGGATTCACCTTCTGGGTATCTCAATCAGATTCTTATTTAAGTACAGCTCTAGCTAGGCAAGGACTGAATTCCACTCTCTACTGTTGTGAGCTTAATCAGACCGGGCTCTTCCAGTGGGCACATTATCTAGGTTACTTGGCAGAGAGGAATGTCAAATGGAACAGTAAGTGACCCATTAGGTGGTTGTGTGGGGAACGTGGAATAAGAGACAGGACCAATTTAGCAGCCATCAAAAACCTTTAATGCATTAAATGTTTAAAGCCAGTCAGACTAAATGTTTATACCTTCTAAAAACCAGGCTCAAAAATGAAGAAAATGAGATTTCACACAAATATAATTATTCTGAAACTATCTGGGCAGACCTTGCTATAAGGAAATTAACCATAGAGAACTAATGTTTATCAAAATATGATGTCTGAGTAGCTGATATTACAAAATGTTCTAGGTTACTGGAAGTGCATAAGTAAAAAAAAAGAACCCAACTTTTAGAAACTTGTTTCTAACTACACCTCTCAGTTCCCAAATTCTTGCATTCTCAGATTATAAGAAAATAATTGAGGCATCAATATGTGATAATTAGGGTTTGTTATAAACTTAGGATCTTCAAAAGGTAATGCATGGGGATATCAGATAATATTACCCCAGCAGGAAGGAAGCAACAATGTGCTTTATCCATCGTGTTTCTTTCATAGGGTTTTCTCCTTCACTTATGGCTAGAGCCAGAAAGGAAGGCTGGGTTAGGGAGCTTGATTACTTGATGTGTCTAATTGTTACTTTATTAGCATATATAATTTTTATTTAAATATATGATTTTTAAAATAAATTTACATCAAATATATGTTTGATTTCTTTTTTAACCCCAAGACCACATTCTCCTCTGCTCCCCACTCCAAGAATCATGCTATTTCCAAGTCAGTGGGAAAACATAATTTCGTTAATAGAAATTACCTCAATAGCCAATCTCTCAGAAGCACATCTGTCCTATAAAGTACACCTATAATCTAATTTATTTTATCATTATTTTTTCTACTTTCTTTTAAAAACTATTTCAATTCTTATTAGATTAGAGATTAAAAATTATATTAAGACACTAATATTGGCTAATGCTTAAAGGTAAAATGTTTTTTATAGAAATTTATATTTGTTTATCTTAAATGAATAAATCTTAAGTCAGCAGTATTTTCTATTTCTTAATTTAGCACCTGAGATCAAAATGGAAGCACTTTCTCCCAAACCAAAAGTGCTGCTATTCAAGAAACAGAAATCAGGTAGTGAAATGGATTAAGTAACAGAAATCTGCAAATGCAGAAGTGGGGAGTTAATAGAAATCTTCCCAAGGAAAAGGGAACTAGAATTGAACTCGATTTAAGCAGATGCCACAGAAGGTAATTCACTGAACATCAGGATGAACTGAGATGATCAAAATAGAGATTATAAGGTAGATCCAGTATTTCTGGGCCAGGAGCTGACAAATTCTATTTTTAATAGTCTCTTGGATAATTTTGATAATCAGCCAAATTTATTAATCATTGATTCACCATGTAACTCAAATTCCCATTATCACATGACTCTTCAACTCACAGCATAGCATATGTATTATTCCCAGAGACTAAATTCACACATATTATCAAATTGTTTTGATAGGCCAATTGAATCATATAACTTTTTGTATATTAATATGAGCTTGTTTGTCAGAGGAGCTACCCTCTATGCTAGAAGTTTCATCAAGACTTGAAATAGAAAGGGACAGAGCCAGCAAAGAAGGTAAGATCCCAAAGACATACTTACAGAAGTCTATTGTTTGTTTCACTATGCTCTGAAGTTGCATATCTCAAAATGGGCCACAAAGTAATTCTAGGGTCTGCTGCTGTGGATCCAGGGGACAGAAAGCCCCAGGGTAAATGTTTTATAATTTTATTTACATTTTATTTATTTAGTGAACACAAACATATTATGGACTAAAACATTTTGTCTACTCATATACAATTCACATTAGTCATATGTATTCATATATATATTTTTAGGTTAGAGAGAGAGAAGAATACATTTCTTAGAAATTTCAAGCATACTTAAAGTTGCTTCAAGCTGGGTGCCCATATCTCTTGTTTTTATACCATGCCACCAGACAATGAATAACTTTATTATTTACAAAAATTGGGTGAAAGATCTTCTTCGTGAAATTTCAAAATAAGGGTAGTCGCAGAAAACAGATGGCCCACGTTAACTGGTATTTTGAGGAGTATGCCAAAATTTGTGTATGATTCAAGGAAAATTACTCTGGGGCTAGTCACAAGAAAGAGCTATTACCCCCCGCAGGCCTGAAGAGGTATCCCTATGGAGAGGGCTGTCTGCCAGGAGCAATTGCCTTCTGTAGAGGGCTAGAAGGATGCAGCCAACTCACAGGGAGTCTGGTGAAAAATTCCTGAGTTCAGCCTCCTCGCACCCTATAGTTTGCTTGTCGGTGCCTCCCATCGGCCAAACACAACCAGAAAACTTGAAGTTGGTGCTGGCCAGAGGGGTGAGTCTCCCAGGGCTAGCAGGGTGAAGAGTAGACAGTGGATCCTGAGGAACAAGTGGAAGATATGCAACAAAGGAAACAAGTCTTTGCGATGTTATTAATATATCCACCTATTTTGATTTGCTTGCAAAAATAGACATTCATTTCTTTTACAAATATTTATTGAGTGCCTACTGTGATCAAGGCTCTGTGTTAGACATGAAGATACCAGAGTGAGCAAAATACAATACTGCTACATTCATAGGGCTTATATTCTATTATAAACAGATAAAGAAGAAAGAGTTTCTGGTGCTTTCGATTTTTATGAAGAACATAATTGAGGATAGGGGGTGGAGAGTGACTTGTTCATGGGTTGGGATGGTGCTGCTTTAGTTAAGGGATCAAGAAAGGCCTTTGTGAGAAATATAAGAATTGAAGGATTCAGCCATGGGACATTTGAAGGGCATCTCAGGAAGAAGAAAAAGCACGTGAACTTGAACTGTATATTAAATGCAATTCTTATGCAAAGGTCCTGAGACTAGAACACACTTGGTGTGTGTTTCGGTTTGCTAAAGTGTCAAAATGCAACCTGGTAGCTTTATTTAGCAAATGGAAACAGTGTGTAAACCAGTGAGATGGAAGAGTCTAAATGGAAGTTGAAATTGGGGTGGTAGGATGTGGCCTAATAACATGGGTGTGTCAGTTTGAATATATTGTGTCCCCGAAACGCCATTATCTATGATGTAATCTTGGGTGGGCAGATGTTATCAGTGCTGATTAGATTGGAATTCTTTGAGTGTTTGCATGGAAATGCTCCCCACCCAACTGTAGGTGATAACTCTGATGAGATAATTTCCATGTAGGCATGGCCCCACCCATTCAAGGTGGGCCTTGATCAGTGGAGCCATATAAACGGGCTGACAAACGGAAGGAACTTAGTGCAGTGCAGCTGTGAGTGATGTTTTGAAGAGGAGCTACAGCCAAGAGGGACACTTTGAAGAAAGCACAGGAGCTGCAGATGAGAGACAGTTTGAAAACGGCCATTGAAAGCAGACTCTTGCTCTGGAGAAGCTAAGAGAGGACAAATACCCCAAGTGCAACTAAGAGTGACATTTTTGAGGAACTGCAGCCTAGAGAGGAACGTCCTGGGAGAAAGCTATTTTGAAACCAGAACTTTGGAGCAGACGCCAGCCACGTGCCTTCCCAGCTAACAGAAGTTTTCTGGACACCATTGGCCATTCTCCAGTGAAGGTACCATTTGTTGATGGACACTTTATGGTCTTAAGACTGTAACTTGGTAACCAAATAAACCCCCTTTAATAAAAGCCAATTCACTTCTGGTGTTTTGCATGCTGGCAGCATTAGCAAACTAGAACAATGGGGAATTATGGATCATTATAATTTGACTTTTATCATAAAAGTAGAAATGGCTTTGGAGAGTTTTAGGCAGAACAGTTGTAATCTAATTTAACTCTTTTGAAAGATCACTCTGACTACTCTTCCTTCAAGTATAGACACTGAAAGCCAAATACAAAACTGTGGTAATAGTCCAGGTTAAAGATAACAAGGGCATGGACTGGTGTTAACTGGAGACAATGAGGGATCCAATTTAGCATATGTGTTGGAGGTCATTCCTACAAGTATATTTCAATGTTATGGAAACCAAACAATTTCCCCCATTTCTGAAATCAACCAAGTTCGTGAAAAACCAAACCATACCTAAAAACTGGTCCTTTGTGTAATAATTCTAATTATGCTTTAATATACAACTTATGGGAATTAAATTAAATTATGAATTTACACCAATTTAAATTAAAAGCTGAATACATCTGTAAAGTTTCAGTGGCTGAGGGATTTCAAATGGAGTAGAGAGGTCACTCTGGTGGACATTCTTATACACTACATAGATAACACTTTTTAGGTTTTAATGTATTAGAATAGCTAAAAGTAAATACCTGAAGCTATCAAACTCCAACCCAGTAGCCTGGACTCTTGAAGACAATTGTATAATAATGTAGTTTACAATGGGTGACAGTGGGATTGTGAAAATGTTGTGGATTGCACTCCCTTAATCTAGCATATGGATGGATGAGTACAAAAATGGGGGCAAAAAAACTAAATGAAAAATAGGGTGGCATGGGGGTGATGCGTTGAGTATTCTTTTTTACTTCCATTTTTATTCTTATCCTGATTCTTTCTGGTGTAAGGAAAGTGTTCAAAAATAGATTGGGGTGATGAATGCACAACTATATGATACTGTGAACAGTTGATTGTACACCATGGATTATTGTATGCTATGGGAATATAGTTCAATAAAACTGAATTTAATTTAAAAAAAGAAAAAAGAGAAAAAAACAAAGTTGAATACATCTGTAAACCAAAATATAATTTGGGTACAAGAATGCTTTTTTAAGTATATTGCTTCATCTGCACTTTTAATTTCAGAATAAATCCTTTCATAAAATGATCTATTCTTTGGGCTAATCAATATACAGGTTGTTTTCAGACAAAGCCAGACCATCAGTGGCCAAATGTTACTACCATCGTAGTGTACTCAAACATCATTTCTGAAATAACTTGGTATATTAAATATGTCTTATGCAGAAAAGCAATTAGAAGTATCAAGAATGCAAACAGATTGAAAACGGTTTTTTTTTTTTTTTTTTAATTGTTTAAAATTGAATTAGAGAAAAGGAAGGAAGGGAAGAAAGGAGGGAGAGAGAAAGAAATGGCAAATATGGCAAAATGTTAAAATTGGTGGATCTGCATATCAGGGGTGGTAGGTATGTTGGAGTTCCCTGTATGGGGTTTGTATTATTTTTGTGAGAGTCCTGTAAGTTTGAAAGTATTTCAAAATAAAAAGTTAAAAAAAATTTTTTTTAATTTAAAAACTGAATTAGATTTATTGTCTAAAAATTCACCCTACCTTTTGAATAAGTTAGTCTGAATAACTGATTTACAAAGGGAAATGTCAGTTCAAAATACTTAATGGATTTTCTCAAATTTTGAGTAAATTATTGGGAGATTGAGAGGGCAAATAATCACAAACTGAATTTCCCAGTCCACATTTTAACATTAATGATAACAGCAATAACTACGATTTATTGTGCTTATTACGGACCAGTTACTATGTGAGGTCCTTTAAACATATCATCTCATTTAACCCTAGTTTTTGAATTCAGTGCTAACTTATCCTCATTGAATAGATGAGGAAATTGATCACAGAGCCAATTATGCTGCAGGATCCCTACTGTTCATCTCATTATAATGCATTTATCATAATTTTAATGCATTTATTGTATTAGTTTGCCTAAGCTGCTATCAGAAATACCATACAATGAGTTTATGTAAACAACAGGAATTTATTGGCTCATGTGTTCAGAAGCTACAAGTCCAAAATCAAGGTGTCAGCAAGGCCATGCTTTCTCCCTAAAGGTTGTGAAGTTCTGGTGCTGGTTTGCTGGCAATCCTTGCTTCCCATCACATGGTGATGTCCTCTCCTTTCCTTTCTGGATTCCCACTGACTTCCCAGGCCTCTGGTTCTCTTTATGAAGCCTCCAGTAATCTGCATTAAGATCTGACACCCTTTCACTTGGTCACACCTTGACTAAAAATAACATCTGCATGAGGTCCTGTTTGTAATGGGTTCACACCCACAGGAATGCGTATTAAGATTAAAAACATGTCTAAATTGGGGTACACATACTTCAATCTACTGCAGTTACCACCCTAAGATAAGCAAAAAATAAATGAGCAATAATCTATACATCCACTCAACAAATAATTATTCAGCTTCTTTGTGCCATTCCTAATTCTAGCTAAAAGAGAGAAAGCAGTGAACAATGCAAGAGGAAAAAAAATCTACTTTTCTGCAGATTCCCCATTCAGGATCGTTCAATTTTCTATTTAGTTTTTATTCTATGTTAGTTTCCTGGATGCTTTCATATAAATCTGAACCATGGCTCTAATTTTCATATCTTGACAGATGTTTTCCCATTCTGTATCCCTAGCGTAGACCTGACAGATCTATGTTATCTAAGTACCTGATGCATTATCTTCTCAGATACAAAGAGACCAAAGTCTTTTTCAATCAAATATGCTCTTCCTTCTTTTTCATCTCTTTCCATCAATAGGATCGCCACTCTCCCAATCACAAAGGATGGAAACTTGGAGTTAGCAGTGATGTATATTTCTCTCTCACCTCACCTATCTATTTGGTCACACACTGTGCCAGTTTGAATGTATTGTGTACCCCAAATGCCATTATCTTTGATGTAATCTTGTGGGGCAGATTGATTGGTCTTTTTGATTAGGGTGTGAGCTTTCGATTGAATGTTTCCATGGAGATGTGACCCACCCAACCTGTAGGTGATAACTGATGAGATATTTCCATGGAGGTGTGGCTCCACCCATTCAGGGTGGGCCTCGATCAGTGGAGCCATATAAATGAGCTGATGGGCAGAGGGAACTCAGAGCAGTGCAGCTGTGAGTGATGTTTTGAAGAGGAGCCACAGCCAACAGGGACACTTTGAAGAAAGCACAGGAGCTGCAGATGAGAGACAGCCATTGAAAGTAGACTCTTGCTCCAGAGAAGCTGAGAGAGGACAAATATTCCAAGTACAACTAAGAGTGACATTTTTGAGGAACTGCAGCCTAGAGAGGAATGTCTTGGGAGAAGCCATTTTGAAACCAGAACTTTAGAGTAAACGCCAGCCACGTGCCTTTCCAGCTAACAGAGGTTTTCTGGACACCATTGGCCATCCTCCAGTGAAGGTACCCAATTGCTGATGTGTTACCCTGGACAATTTATGGCCTTAAGACTGTAATGTGTAACCAAATAAACCCCTTTTATAAAAGCCAATGCATCTCTGGTGTTTTGCATTCTGGCAGCATTAGCAAAGTAGAACACACACTATGTACATTTTACAACCATTTATATCTACTCCCTTTGGGAAATGAATCAATCATACACATAAATGGATCAAAGAGAGCAATCATACATGGGTAGTACAAATGATTTCACTTAGAAAGAAACTCAGTTTAAGGAAGAGTGTTCTCTTGCTCTCAAAATTGAAATATTCTGCTCCCTATTTCCTATAATATTTACAAGTCTCAGTTGATTTTGTTGTAATGCCACTTAAAAATGAACAAATTTAATTTAATTTAGTTTTGGGTTTGTTTGTTTTAGATTACAAATTCAAGAACACAAATAATCCTATTTTTTTTCTGGGAAAAATATTAGAGTATTATTCATAAAACATGATGATATACTTTTAAACTAGTATGCTAGAAGATGCAGGAACTTACACTTAAGCTTTCTGATAGTAACTGCAGTTTCTTGATGGAAAAAATGACCTGTAAAATGAGAACTTAAAAAATATATATTTTTAGCATGAACCATATACATATATATATAAAATCAGATGGAACTAAATTCTGCAGTGTTGAGATCCATTTAAAATAATGTTTGGCTTAATTCCTAAACTGATAAGCATTAACACTCTAATGTAAATTAATAAAACCTTCTTGGAGAGTAATTTTAGTACCTATAAAAATTAGGGGGGAGAAAAAGCATATCCTAAGACCTCAAAATTTCCCTTCTGGTATGTATCTTACAGAAATGTATTCCACAGGTATGCACCAAAATGGATGTACAAAGATGCTGCAGGGCTTTTCACAATAGAAAAAATTGGATCGAACTTAAAATTCATCAGTACAGAAATGGGTAATATATGGTGTAACCCATGGTAAGGAATACTATGTAGCTATGGCAAAAAATGAGGCAGATTTAAATATTCTGGCATGAAAATATTTTGAGGACATGAAATTCCCTTTAAGAAAGAAAGCTGCAGATTAGTATCTATAGATTTTTTTGTTTAAAAATAATAAACCAGGTTAAGCGTGTTTGTGCTCGTGTGTGTATGTGTGTCCAAAATATATACATAAGGAGTAATTTCTGAGGAGTGTGGTTGAATTGGTGGATGGCATAAAGATGGCAATTTAAAATTTTGGAATCTTATAAAAGAGGATGTGGGTGGGAAAAATAGAAGAAAAAGTACATAATGGAAACCAAAAATACATGTATTTGAACTGAATATTTAATGAATTAATCATTACTCTCACCTAAATTTAATAGATCCATATGTTCTATAAAATGTTTATATAAAATATTGATGGATATGAAATCAAACCCTTTAAGAAAGGATTTGAGTTGGAGAATACATACTCATCGCAGCTTTTCAACAATCAGTTGGAAGTAAACAACCCCCATTTTCATCCACCTGGCTCTTCTAACCCTTGGCTGTGTACTCTGTCCCCTTGTAAGAGCCTTCCTGTTGAGTTTTACTTCTATTTTTGCATCTTGAATTATTATGTGACTATTAATCTTAAATTTTAATAGAGTTAAGGTAAAAATTCTCTTTGAATTTTACTCAGCCTCCATACGTATTCCTGATTGTTGCTAAGCAAGTTTTATTATCTTTTTGAACTTTTTAAACTAATGAATATTTTAGAGCAGCTATTAACTACACTTCATGATATATTTAGTAATACTTAACTTTTTGTTTTTACAATTTTCTTTCTTTTTTTTATAATGCATGCCTTTGTCATTATATCCATTTTATGATATTACTTTAGATGTCTTCATTCCTCTTTATTCTCCTATGCCTAGTGTTTAGAGCTCCAAAGTAATATCTCCAAATTCCATTTTCTCCCGCTGTAGAGCAATGGTAATAAATATTGCAAGAGTGCCTTATTGTCTATAAAGTATTTCTAGACACTATTTCATTGCATATTTTCACCAATCCTATCAAATAGCTACTGTCATGTAAAATTTACAAACAAGGAAACAGAGACTCAGAGCAATAGAAGTTTGTACCTAATTACAGCCAATAAGTAGAAAATGCAGATCATTTGACTCTAAATCACCTACACACACTCACATGCACAAACATACATACATACATATGCTATTAGTAAATTTCCATCACCAACTTTTGGCCAGTATATATACCACATGTGCTTATCTTTGATTTCTATATTACCATTAGTTTTGTACACAATCCTGGTTGGATAGTGTTTGAATCATAAAGATTTAGTGAATCCTTAGCCAGCAGTCAGGGCAGGTGATTGATTGTCTGCAACTCCTGTCTCATCCATGGTAAATCGAAAATCCTCTTAAGATTGCCTTCCCGTGATCCATACCTCTTGGTGAGTTGTTTTCTTCAAAGTTGCAAAGCATCTGAACAAACTCATTTATAATTACACCTTAATTGTCAAAACAGCTGTCCCCCCCGCCCCCCAACTCCTCCATTTCCTGCCCCAACCCCAGGTTGCATCTAAGAGGAGCGTCACTCACTTTTCCAAGCAAGGGAAATTATGTAAATTAGCCTTTACCTTCCTTTGGGTGGTAACTATCTTGGAGTTTTGGTTATCATTTCCCTCCTTAACTGACTCACTCCCTTATCACTGCTAGACCAAAATGTCTATACCACCCTAGAATTGTGACATGACGTTGTCGAAGTGCCTGAGCTCCCCAGTGCTTTTCTGAAGCCATGAGCAACTTTCTATGGTCCAAGTTGTTTATACTATTCTGTTGTGATCTCTTTCTAGAGTAGGTTTTCCTATAGTTTGTATCTCATGGGCAGAGAGTTTTTCTATTTTCTTAAATGCTGTAACTTCAGTACCTAAAAATGTTCTTGGTTAATATTTGGTAATAACTTTAAAAACCTGCTCAGACTGCTCATGTCCGTGAGACTATAAAAGTGACTGTCCTCAAACTTTGCAAGGTAAAGACTGACAGCTCCCTAATTTTCTGCCTTGCTCATCAACGTTATTAAAATATAAAATTGTTTTTGAACCACAAGTGAAATTGATTGCTATTGAATGATACCTGCTTTTATAGCACAAGTCTTTTTTACTTATAAACTATGTTGAACATTAAATATGAGAAGTTATATGCCAAACCAACAGTACAGTATTGTCACTGAACAGGTTAACAGAGAATGTCAAATCTGTTCCAGAAACTGTGCTTGGTGCTGTCCCTACAAATGTAAAGAAGGCATGGGCTCTGCCCTCAAGTTGCACATAGACTGTGGGATACAAAATAAGATATTTGATAGTTAAAATGCATGTTGTTGATATACCACCAAAGAAGGGATACTGCTTATGGGAGTTAGGAAGAGCTTCCTAATGGTGGTGCCATTAGAATGGGGGAGAGGTTTGACAATATGTGAGTAGTGAGAAGGAAATGGTAAGCAATTGGTATTTCTAGGGAATGCTGCATCTGAAATGCACAAGGAAGGGATTGCATGGAAATGCATCTGGTAAAGATGCTAAGGTATAGGGAGTCTAACTTTATGAAAAAAAAAAAAGGGTTTATGTCACCATGATATTACTTCAGGTAACAGGATGCAAAATATCTGAAGCAACAAATATCAGCACCAAAATGTTTCACTGAAAGCAAAAAGTCTATACATGTTTTTTTTGTTGTTGTTTTCTGTTTGGGTTTTTGTTTTGCATCTACAACAGTTCTCACAATAATAAGTATGGTCTGTCCGAAATGCATGAATGGGAACTTTGTTGATAAGCATCTTTCAAGGGAGTTTAGCCATTTGGTTTAGATTGCTTTCTTAGATAAGTTAGAAATACCATGGATGTTGTATAGCTTCAGGCAAGTAATTGACCTAACAGAGTTTGCTATTTGCAGAGGGTGTAAAATGTGGGACTAGGTGTAGCTTCAATTACAGTGTCTCCTATTTTCAGTCCTGAACTATTACTCAGCTAGTTGCCAGCAAGGAACAAAGAACTAAAAACGGGAACCACTGCTGCCTATGGATTTTCTTTATGTCCTTTTTCAGCTTTTCATACCATTGGCAGAATTACAAGCCACAAAGCTTGTTCCTACATTTGAGAAACCAACCAAAGAACTACAGAGATTTTATTAAAGTCAATAGCCATTAAATCTTGAGGTCTTTAAAAAGTTTAAAATAACAACAAAATAAATTCTGTTACTGGTGTACAGAGTTTATTATATATGGAATTTATTATAGACTTAAATTTTTTTGAGTTTTTTGACTGATTTATCATGAATTTATCATGAATTGTTAATTAAAAATGTTTTCCAGTTTGGCTATATATTCTGAGGTTGCCAAGTTCATAGGTATTGGATAATGGAATGGCCAATTATATTAATTCTAGGTTTAAAGGGAAAAGATGCATTTCACAGCTTTTCCGGAAGAGACCTACTAGGTCTGATGAAAGAATCGCCTCTCTCTGGCAAGTCTTTCATGCAGTCAGTCAAACTAGGTAGAGAATGGCTGTTAACAGAGGCTTGACAAGAAACAAAGACTGATGATGATGATAATAACTGTTATGATAATTGTTTACTTTTTTGAGTTTACTATGTACATGGTACTTTTCTAGTTATTTATCAAGTATTGTCTCATTTATCCACACTGCACTCTGACCTATATAACATCATCTTAGTGCTCCCCTGAAGGGAATTTTATTTTACTGTTCCTCCTGGAGTCTTCCTGGATATCAAGGTTTCTTGCTACCATCTTTTCTCCATCTGGAAAGGCAGTAATTACAAGATCGGCACGTTCTGAAACTACAGAAGTGATGTACTGATTCTTATTTCATAAAGGTTATTGCTTCCAAGCAAGTTAAGGAACTATAAAGCTGCTATAGGATAAAGAACATTTATTAAGTGTCTACTATATTCACAGAATCATAGAGAAAAATATTAGACAGTCCCCCTATGGAAATAAAAGGTAGAGAATAATACAGTCACTGTCTCCAAGAGATAGCTTGCTTTCTCCTTTTAGTTTTCCTTGCGGTTATACATTAAGGAGTGCTTATAGAATATTTCTGTTCATCTACCTTAATTATAGTATATTTCTGGACATATGGTCGGTCCTCAGAATGCTTTGATCTTGTCATTATATGTGAATGTTTGAGGAGGTATTTCCCTCCTCCTTGAATAAGTATTCTGAATATGTACTAAGTAAATATTATTGTACTATTTCTCTATTTCATGGGTGTGCCAGATCAAAAAGAAAAACATAAAAAGGTAACATAAACCACAGCTAAACTAATAATTATCTATGGATTGGATTTAGAGACTGAGACAAAAAGATATCATTGAAGACTAAAATCCAACTTGAAATCCTTTGCCAGTGTTTCAAACAAGACTAAAAACTTCAAAGCTGAAAGGAATTCAGACATTTGTATGTTACGTTTTTCTTAGTAACTAAAGATGCCCTTTACATGCATTAAGTAGAATAATGACTAACTTATTATTCTAGCATTATTTGGAATTTTGGTTACTTTAAAACTACTTAATAAAGCATCGCTTTTAGAATTTGAAAATCATTACTTGTGATTATTAAAAAGATGTTGCCAAAATACATTTTTAAACAACATAATGCATTATCAATACAATCCATGCCTTTAAACATAGCCAGAGTCTTTAAGATTTAGATTTTGAACATATATAAATGTGACAATAAAATGTTCTGAGAAAGAAAACATTTTATTTGACTTGTAACTTAAGGTAACTACTGATTACATTAATACATATAAAATGAATTTGTCATCAAGTCCCATAATATGGATGGATATAAGGGGTATCCTTAAGTGGTTGAAAGTGGTGATCTAAAAACAAATAAAATAATACAGTAATTTGGACACTAAGAAATTAATTTAGTAATCATAAAGTTGTGCAGCTGAAAAGTATAAATACATTTTAGAAGATAAATTCATGCGTGATAGTTAGTAATACATGATTTTTGTCCATTTTATATTCTCTCCAATGATATAATATGTTTGAAAATACTTTAATTCACTTCTAAATACTTGTTGGTGTCGAGATTTGGGCCAGATATTGTGCTAGATGCCTTACGGAGATCACTTAAGTAGGTAGGGAGGACACAAAGAAGAAAAAGACATGATCCCTAACAGTGAGTGGCTCGTGTTCTAAGCAGTAAGATGGTCATATATACATATGTGCAAAAAAGTATATTAAGTACAAAGTGTTTCTGGAGCAAAAGGAAATAAAAAATAACTTTTTAGTATTAAAATTGTAGCTTGTTAAACTAATTTAAGAATTTGAAAGATGTTCATAATGACACTCCTGTTTGAATTTGATGTTAAGGAGGGCAACCTTGTTTACCCATAAAAAATCTTCATACTACTAGACAATTTGGAATTCTGGTCTAAAAGAATCAAATTTGAAACAGGATGATGGTTATCATATTCTTGCGAAATTGGGAAGTTGCAATTTTCACCATTTAGAAAACCTCAAAAATCCCCATTCAAAATCCCCTCTCAAAACCCCCTCTGCATGTATTGGCAATGTTGCCCATCCTGCTCATATCTGAAAAGATCTGCTGTTCTTTGAGTATGAATCATATTTCTACTGTGGTTTGAGATCTTTCCATTGTGATGCTCACAACTATTTTTAATATTTATGGAATGGTGCTTCAGCCTGTTGCAAATTCAGAGCATATGTTCACTGGTGATAGGAACCAGAAGAATGCCATACATTTTATGAACTGTTAATAAGTCATAAACTGATTGTTTTGTAGCCAAAACTCTGTTACTACTGGCATTAGCCGACATTCCAATTTGGATTCTGCTGGAGAATAAGTCTGTTCTAAAGTAATAGCTCTGTTCTTGTCCTACTTTTGCTTAAAGTGTAGTGTCAGATTTCATTTATGGACGGTAATTTTAGGGGTAAAAAGAAGTGGGACTGCTCTATTGCTTCTTTGTTCTCAGGTGAAGCTGGCACTCTATGTTTTAGAATTTGTGCTCGTTTCTAGAAATTTAGCAGACACATGAACAATGTCTGTTGAGTTAACTTGTTAAACCTTGCCCTGGCTTTTAAAAATATGGTACTAAACTGGATAGATTAACATCCATAGCATGTTGAGTCACGTTTTGGAAAGTACCTCTGGATCCAGAGCACTGGATTATTAAGATATTACAAATGTCTATGCCAAATGATATAGTATTTGTGAACGTATCTATAAATCAAAATTCATTTTAGAAATGTAAGCTATTATTTTTTACCTCATTTTAATATCATTTTGTAAATCCAGTTTCTACTCTCATTCCTCTTCCTTACATGCAAGACATCTTTCCCAATAGATCAGACTTATTAACACATTTATCAATTATCTTCTATATTCAAGGTTACTGTTTTAGAAACTGTACCTAAAAAGATATAGAAGATGTGATCCCTGTCCTCAAGGATTTTCAAGACAGTTGAAGAGGTCATGAATATTTTAAAAAGTAACTAAAAATACCAGCTTCCCATGAATAAGTCCCTAACGAGTGTTTGGAAACAAAAAGTTTGAAAGGATTCCGAAGAAGGAAGGCCCAATCTGGTCTGAAATGACCAATAAGGGCTTAGATAAGGAGGCCCTTGTAACAAGGGGAAAACTTTGGCCAAGTGGAGAAGTAGAGGAAGAGCTATCCAGAATGAGAGACTGGCAAAGAGTGATATGTAATATGGTAGGCCCTTTGCATTTAGGAAGTGATGTTTTAATGATTCTTATAGGCACCAGAGACCTCCAGTGACTGCCACGAACACATTTGCATCAAGCACAGTACAGATCGGTGGAGTCACTCAGGAAGAGAAAATCCATCCTCATCAGATCACAGCCCATGTGTGAAATAATTTCCTCAGTGGTCTGTTTCTAATGGAAGGGTTCTAAAGTTCTTGGGTGGTACCTGTGGCACAAATCAAGGATGGATTTTTTTTTTTCCTCAATAAACATTAATTAGGCCATCTGGTCCCAAGTGGAAGTGACATGTAAAGGAATAAGTTTGGAAATGTTGATAGTGATTGAGTAACAGAGAGCTAGAAATTTTCCAGGTTGTGTATGTTGAATGCCTACTATTATCTTTTATTGTGCTAATTCCAGGGGAGGATACAAAAGCTGCAAAAATTCATCTGTACCTTCACATTTACCAGTTTTTAAGGAAAACGACAACATGAAACATTTACAGCACAAAAGAGTATTTATGTTTATATGACAACATGGATGAACCTTGAAGACACAATGCTGAGCAAAATAAGCCAGGCACAACAAGAGAAATATTATATGCTACCACTAATGTGAACATTGAAAAATGTAAAACAAATGGTTTATAATGTAGAATGTAGGGGAACTAGCAATAGAGAGCAATTAAGGAAGGAGGAATGATAACCCAAGAAGAACAGATAAGCTATCGAGGATAAATTTAATGTTCTGGGAATGCCCAGGAATGACTATGATCTGTTAATTTCTGATTGGTATGGTAGGAACAAGTTCATGGAAATGTTGCTATATTAGGTTATTTTCTTGGGGTAGAGTAGGAACATGTTGGAAGTAAAGTAGTTATCTTAGGTTAGTTGTCTTTTTCTCACTCCCTTGTTATGGTGTGTTTCAAATGTTTTTTATTGTATGTTTTTTTAATTTTTATTTTTTTTTATATAGTTGATTGAAAAAAAAAAGAGTTAATTAAAAAAAAAATGAAAAAAATATGCAGAGCCCCCTTGAGGAGCGGGTAGAGAATGCAGGGGTATTGGGCTTCCCCACCTCTATAGTTACTGATGCGCTCACAGATATAGGGGACTGGTGGTTTGATGGGTTGACCCCTCTACCACAGGACTTGCCCTTGGCAAGACTGTTGCTGCAAAGGAGAAGCTAGGCCTGCCTATAATTGTGCCTAGGAGTCTCCTCCTGAATGCCTCTTTGTTGCTGAGATGTGGCCCTCTCTCTCTAGCTAAGCCAACTTGAAAGGTGAAATCACTGCCCTCCCCTCTACGTGGGATCAGACACCCAGGGGAGTGAATCTCCCTGGCAACGTGGAATATGACTCCCAGGGAGGAATGGAGACCTGGCATCGTGGGATGGTGTACATCTTCTTGACCAAAAGGGGGATGTGAAAGGAAATGATATAAGCTACAGTGGGAGAGAGATTCCAAAAGGAGCCAAGAGGTCACTCTGGTGGGCACTCTTATGCACGATATAGACAACCCTTTTTAGGTTCTAATGAATTGGGGTAGCTGGTGGTGGACCTGAAACTATCAAACTACAACCCAGAACCCATGAATCTTGAAGACGATTGTATAAAAATGTAGCTTATGAGGGGTGACAATGGGATTGGGAAAGTCATGAGGACCACACTCCCCTTTGTCTAGTTTCTGGATGGATGAGTAGAAAAATGGGGGAAGGGAAACAAACAAACAAACAAACAAAGGCATCTAGTGCTCTTTTTTACTTTAATTGCTCTTTTTCACTTTAATTATTATTCTTGTTATTTTTGTGTGTGTGGTAATGAAGGTGTCAAGGATTGATTTTGGTGATGAATGTACAACTGTTTAATGGTACTGTGAACAATCGAATGTACTCTTTGTTTTGTATGACTGCATGGTATGTGAATTTATCTCAATAAAATGAATTTAAAAAAAAGAGTATATATGTTTTGATACTGAATTGGAGAGCACATATTTAAAAAATGCTGAACATTGGGGACTGCAAAAGAAGGCCAGCCTTAGGAAACTTAATGCTGGTAGAAAGTATATAACTCTTTAAAATATATATTTTATGCAAATCCTAGGGATTCCTCATGCATTTTATCAGTCCCGACACATATTTCTTGCTAAAATGTGGGTTTTTTTTCTGTATTTAGGCAAGAACTAGAATTCCTGTAATTATTCCTAGAGTGAACACCATTAACTGGAATACAGCTTCTCCAGGGGATAAAACAAGATTGACATTTCTAAACCCTGTAATATTAGTTTAACAGCAAGTCATGCAACAAAGGCATTTGGCTCTGCTGGGTTGTAAAGGTGTAAGTTAAAAAACATGTAAATAACAGTGAACATGATGGACGTTGTTCACTTTAAATTAAAGGACACTGTTATCTGAGGCAGGGCTCTTACATGTACTCTCCGTTATTTACAAGGGGGTTATTGCCTTTATTTGTGATAACCTCAAGTGCACTCTCTTACTCACACATAATCAGGTTCAGAGCCACCCAGGCTGCAGGCAGCCGTGCTAATCCTGAGTCCTGGTAGAGAAACGGGAGTACATTCCACAACAAATAAATAGGCATTTATGATTATTACTCATTTTGCAGTAAAACTTCTTTCCTTATAATCAGTAGATGGTTGAAAATGTGCTCTATAAGCACCATCATCTGACCATGCAAACCTAACACTAAAAACCCAGTGAATTTGGACTAATTTGGGAAAAGGCAAGTAGGAAGTTCAATATAATTCATTGATTTTAAATGTAAATATTACTTTGATGTGGCAACTAATTAAATGCCTTTAAGTTGAGTCCATGCTGGGGCTGCTGCAATAAATAGATAACATAATTAAAATCCTAGAAACACTTTTATTAAACAATTTAAAATGTTTCTTAAGATCAGGCTTACACCCTCAACATATTTGGCAAATTCTTTTGCATAGTGTACGTAAAGATATACTTAATTCAACCCTGCCAGACAACTGCCAGCAGAGGTTGATGTCATTAAACACCTTATTCCCCTAGGCGTGAAAATTAGGCATAGGCTAGTTGTGCACATACTTGTGAGTACCAAGATGTGAAAAGTTTTTGTGCTCAAATTACCTGTATAACATTTTTCCCTAAAAGGAAATAGTATTTCATTTAAAAAATGACTACACACAGTAGGTTTTGAGCCTCAGTTTCCATAACTATAAATTGTGAGTAATAATATTTTGTCATGTGATTATTGTGAGGAGTCAATGTACCTTTTTTCATATGAGGATCAAATATATGTGGGAGTTTCTTGAACCTAAATACTGTATGCATGTTGAGTATTGTTTTTATTATCCGATACTGGGACACTTCTCAAAATTTCAGTTCAGATTTCTTGAAAAGTACCCTCGTTCTCACTCCCTCACTTCTGTGGGCTAACATTTTATGCAGTCTAGCTGAGTTATGACTTTTTATAAAGACTTTGTCTCTTATCTTCATTATCTATGATTACAAATGAATGTAAGTATCCATCAAACCTGGTCTAAAAGAAGCACCCTCAACATTTCCTCATATGTCAGCCAAAATAGAAAAAGTGTACTATGCCATATTGTAGAAATGACCACAATTCTTTGAAGAATCTCCCATGAAGAGATGGCATTTCTCCAACCCTTGAAGCTGAGCTGGCTTTGCTTTGGCCCATGGAAGGTGGGAGAAGTAACGTACCCATGCAGAGTTTAGGACTCACAAAGCCTTGCATTCTTCTGTGCTCCCTTTTGGAATGCTACCACCAAAATGTAAATAAACCCTGGCTCGGCCCTTGGATGATTATGAGGATAATGCTTACCATTGGGGATAAGATGAGCCCCCCATCTGAGGCCATTTTAAACCATTTCCTAGTTGACCTGCCGCTGTCTGCAATGTGTGATAAGCCCAGCCCAGATCAGGGAAAAAAAAAAAAAAAGCAGCATATTGCAAATTTCTGACCTACAGAAATGTGAGCAAAATAAATATTGGTTGTGTTAAGCTACTAAGTTTTGTTGTCAATAGTTAAGCAGCAAAAATTGACACACCGAGTAATGCTATGTTACAGAGAATTGAGACATCAAAAACTCAACTCAGACAAATTTCTTCCTCATGTCATTCTTTTATTAACTTTTTATTTTGAGATGATTTTAAATTAACGGTACTTTTGCAAAAATAATACAAAACCCATATAAAGAACTCCAACATACTCCCCACTGTGATACTCACATCCACCAACTTTTAACATTTTGCCACATTTGACATATTCTACCTACCCATCTGTTTATCTATTTTCTAAATTTTAAATAGTAGGCTCTATACATTGTGTTTCTTGTACACTTAAACATCCATGTACATTTCTTACGCGGAAGGAAATGTATTTATGTACCACTGTAAGTACAGTTATCAAGTACAAGAAATTTAACATGGATGTAAAGCTTAGAGTCTGTATTCTAATTTTTTTTCATATGTCCCAAATATGTCTTTTGGACATTTTCTCCTCCATTGCTGGATCCAGTCCAGGATCATATATTCCATTTAATTGACATTGTCTCTTTAGACACTTTTTTTTCCCCCTCCTGTCATTCTTTATCTGGTATTTTCCTTTTGTTTTTCATTATACTGGTATTTCTTTTCACTTGTCCCATTATAACAACATAATATTCATGAAACACTTCTCTAAGCTTTCAGCATCATTTTGAATTTCCTCTTTTTGTTCTAAGATATTGGGAAGCTCATCTGATTTAGGGTCCTCTAGAGTGATCATGCTCTCAATTAGTGAGCAAAGTTATTGATAAAAATATTAAGGAACATTAGACCCCCAATTGACCTCACTTGTGACATTATTCAATAAGCACTATCATTTAACAGGAAAAATACAATAATAGGAGAAATAAAATCAGTTATAAAGTATAAGATTATCAATTCTTCTAGATCAAGTGTTTCAGATGCTTCAACACTTTCTGATTCACTTATGGTAAAGATAGCCACATTTAAAAGTGACTGATATATATGAAATGTAAATTCAGTTTTGCATACTGAGTAACAATTATTCCTATTTTATACTACCAAACATAATGTTCTGTAAAACATGGAGCAGCATATATATAAGGAATGTAAAAATGCTCAAATAGCTTTTCTCAGAATAAACAATGTTAAGAATCTACATACAATAATTGTACCCATGAACTATAATTTCATAAATAGTTTTACTTCTCTCATTGGTTTATTTGCAAAAACAAAAAACAAAACAGTAAACGGATCTGTAATGCTGGCTAGATATACTGGCAGTCACATATTGTGTATAGGTTAACAATGATGCTAGAGACTATCACTGATGCATTATTCAATCATGCAGGCCAAGAAAACACCAAAAGAAATTAATTTTGCATGATTAGTAGAATAAAATAAGGAAGGCCTAAGTAACTCTGTTAAACTTTCTTTCCAATTTGCAATAGTTCAACATGAAAATATTCAGTAAAACTTTACTTGCCACCAAGGGAAGATCAGTCTGAATTAATAATGCCTGACCAGAAAATATTTTTAGAAGTGCTTATTTTAAGCATACACACTAATTCAGAATGTGACCAAATATATAGTATGGTGCCTCCTTCAAGGATTTTGTGAATATATTATCATTTTGGCTTCTTAGTTGGCTCATTTACTTATATGAGGTGTAAAAGTAAACTTCAGCTGTATTCTGCTCAACTTATTCCTAATTCTAAATTAATAAAAAATTTACCAGCGTTAACTGGTGGGATACATTTGCCAATAATCTTTCAAATAAAAAAAAATGGAACTCACTGATTAGCAAGAGATTTTGCAGACTTAGGTACATTTTAATTAGATTGCATACTGTAATGCTTCATTTAGTTTCTGAAATGCAGAAATTTCTAACACATTTTTGTGGTTTGTGGGAGGGTGAGGACAAAATGTTGACACAGTTTTCTCCAGGAAAGCTCAGTATAATATCATGAGACTATAATCTCTATATATCAAATTTACCTATTTTCAGCACTGTATCCATAAAGCCCTGAACACTATCTGGCAAATAAAAGGCGCTGGATAGAGATTGGCTAAAAGAACAAATAAAGGCATTTCTACTCGCTGTCTTAATTCTGCAGTTAATTCAAGCTTCAAATTATAGTTTTCGGGGAAATTATTTACACTACAAATGTTTTATTATTATTACACTGTTACTATCCTGATGGCTCAGTGCAATCATTTTAAAGCTAATCATTTATAATTTTGGAGGAAAAGGATGGCCAATGAAAGCAGTTTCCAATTTACAGAATGCCTTCTAAAAGTTTAAAGTTCTTATTTGGGAACTAAAAATGTGCCTTTCCATAGAAATAATATTAGAAATAATTAGGTTCCTGGACCAGGCACAAATTTCTATTTTATCATTAAGGTAACTAAATTATATTACTAATGCCTCAAGTCTAAATTCCAAGTTCTGAAAGTTGAGGAGCACACAGCACACACAGCACAGGGTTTGCCAATGCTAACATTTCAAAGATATGTATAGAGATTGTTGCTTTTTGAGCTAATGTACCTTCCTTTTTTTTTTTTTTCTTTAACCTTTCTCCTACTTTGGGGACCGAAGAAGCCTTAGAAACTCTAACCATCAAAGTGTGTGTGTAACTTATCTTCTTTTCCTCTTCCTGTTTAAATAGAGCAATTAGGACGAAAACATGCTAATTAAAGTAATTCACACTAAGGTATGAACAACTGAAAGCCTTTTAACAAGATTTAAGAGGGATATCTGCATTTATTTCTTAAAGATGTTCGCTAACTAAACTGGATTTTAGTTGGAAGAATTTCAAGAATTAGGTCAAAATAATGTGAAAAAAGTTGCATGATGTAAGTGAAGACATTTTGGGGCATTGGGCTAGAACAAATAAAGGTTATTTTGAAAGATTGGTATGTGATTTGGGAATCATCTCCTCCAAGATATCCTTGACTACCACAAATTCTTTATTCTTTCACTTGTCAAGTCCCCACCCCACCCCCAGTTGCTAAGAGCTCCAAGTTGTTAATTTCACCTTATTTTATTATTTTAAAAATGATACTTCTCATTGAAATATTAGAAGCTCTTCTTAGAAGGTAAATAGGACAAAAAATGATAACTGAAGACTGTAAATCAGAATTTTTTTAAACCAAAGAGTACATAGATTTTTATAAAAATTTTTTAGCCAAAATAACCTTTGAGTTCTTATTTTTTTAGAATGATCATGTTAGAAAATGCATTTTCTAAAACCGGAGAGACTAGACCCATAAGCTCCATCATTTCTTGTGACTGAGTTACCTGGGAGAGGAAGAGAGATTTCTGCTCAGGAACAGGGACATCAAGTTCTGTATATAGAAAAATAAGTATTTTTCTGTATTTAGGGAAAAAATGATGCTATGCCAAGATTTCACGTGATTCTCTCTCTCTTGTCCAAAATTGGTACAAAAACATTTGTTTTGCCACCAAACTCAGAATATGTGATCTTTGATAACATACTGCAATTTTTACCTGGGTGGCATTGAATCTTGTTCAGGGATGTGTTTCAGCCATGATGATATATAGCTGTCATTTAGAGTTAAAGCTTTAAAGTTGTTTGCAATATTTTACTAAAGCTAAATTTAAAAGTAAATATACTAATGTGTGGATATGGACAGATTCTGTAGAATGCTTAACAGGGAATACAATGATAATTGGTGACAATAATGCTAGGAGTGAAAACACACCAACGTCTCTGGTCAAATGCCTCGTCTTCCCTTTCCATCCTGTCTGTCCCCTTAGCTGACTTACTTTTAGCTTACAATAAATAGATTCTGTAGGAGGGCGTATCTCCTTTCTAACAAGGTGCTTTGCTTACACTGTAGGGAAATAAATGATTTTTCTTGGAACAAGAAGTTCTATTCTTTGGGTGACCTATACATTTCACGTTCATAATAAAAAGAAGCATTGGTATTGAAGACCTAGAAGTTCTATTTGGTCATGGAAATTTATAAGGGGCAACCCCTTTACTTTTATATATTTTTCTATATGTGCAGCAGAGTGAATGTCTGATTAAAAGCTTTTCAAATAACCCTGCATTTGAGGATATATGTCCTCCAATCCGGGGTCAATAGCCTTACTGGAATGAAAAACATGTATTCAGAGCTTTTTGAACTCTGCCATACTCTATTTTCTCTGAAAGTTAAAGCCTTTCCACTCCCACTAATGATGTATTCACTTGGTTTCTTATTGCAAATCAATAAATGTCAGGATATTCATGCTGTGCATATCAATACACTAAAAGCATTGTATGCTAATCTAAAGTTAGGGCATTTGTTTGCATTTTCTGTGGTAAAGAAAAAAAATTTCCATTCCCTTGGATTGCCAATTTATTATCTCCTTAAAGTCCTCAAATTTAATGAATCCCATGATTAAAAGAAAACACACAAAACCACAGCATCATGGAACCATAGTTTATACAGCTCTTTTGAACAAACAGAAATTCTAGCTGATGGTTGTAAAAATATGAGCAACATTTCATTGTAATTGGTATTGATGAGTTCAAACTACACACAGAAAGTAAAAATTAAAAAACAATGCATAATATGGGATATTGAATTTAGATTAATTACTTATATGATTTAGAATGTTACAATACAGCATATTACAGAATGATTTGAATGAACTTTTAGCCCTCAATTCCCACAGGAAAAAATAATCCTAAATTTAAATGGCTCTTATTTGGTAACATGAATAATATTGAATTATATGTTGAATATCATGTTTTTTTTTAATTAATCAGCATTGGGGAGATCTAGAATTTATTAACTTTAATGTGTTGATTCCCTAACTCATTATATGCATGAATACCTTTAAACTTTGAACAACTGTTCTTTCAAAGATTTTATGTTTCTATTTTTAATGATTTTGCATACTCATTATATTCCTGTATCCATATATTCTATCTGGAAATATGTGGGCAGGAAAGATACCTGGATAATTTGAAGAAAGACTGGCTAAGTCTTTCAGAATATTAATTTTAAGAGGGATGAAAAGGAAAGCAAATCAAGTAGAATCCCATAGAATTGGTACTATATACTCTAGAATTCTGTATGACACTGTTAACATTTTATTTTACTTTATAAATAAGTAAGGGAGAGGAAGTTAAATTAAAACAAAAAATATTTTTCAAAAAGCCTCATAAAACTGGAGTTGGGGAGGAAAATCATAGATTCTTACCTTTCTGAGGTAAAAATCTCAAATCTCAAAATATAAAAAAGCATAAACTTAAACCATTCATTAATTTAAAGCCATAGGTTTAATGCTGATAATGGGTTTCAGGAGGAATAAAGGTGAATAATAACTCTGTTAGGCATAAAAGAAACACAAGCATGCACCTGTGCATGCATACAATTACATACGCATACACTATGGTTTTGGTTTAATCTATCATTGCAACTTGATACAATGCTTTGTCCTGAAAACCCTGCCAGCTTTCTTTCCCAATCCATTATCAGTGTTCTGCCACTAAATTCCTAGCTTTATTGAAATATTGGCACTGTAGCAAGGTGAAAAATCAGAGCACATAAGAAGAAAAATTCTTCAAATAAGGAATAATTATTTAAATTAAATTTTCTTTCAATGTCTTAAATACTCAATTTCTCTATTGATGTTTTCTCAATTATCCTAAAACAGTGATGTGTTAGTAATAAATATTGTATCTCAAATGTTGCTAAAAATGTGATCACCTTAAAAAATCACTCTGAAACTACTTATAAAAGTATAATGGGAAATCTAAATTGTATTTTTAGTATTAACACGTTATATACACATATATACATACAAACATATACACACATATAGATATAGATAGAGATATTTAGATACCTTCATTAGGCTATTTTATAGTGGTTAAGGGGCCCAAATCAGCCCTGCAGATTCAAATGCCTCATTTACCAGCTCTGTTTCTTTTTTCAGTTTACTTAATTTTTCTTTGCCTTGGTTTCCTCATCCATAAAATGGGTATAATAATAACTTATGTAAAAAGCTTAAAATATGCCAAGCTTAGACTTGGTAATAATAGTAATAGTTATAATAGTATTGATAGAAATAATAATATTACCTATTATTATCCATTCTATGCAATGTATCTCCCTAATATTTTAGGAGTTCCACATTAAGTGACTTTATTCTAAGAGTGTTAAAGTACTGATATTAAACAGTTTAATTATCATGTTAATGAGGACTTTAGGTGTATAATAAATAAGAGAAAGGACTAACATCTCTTCTATAAACCCTGAATTATAGTATGGTATGCTATATCCATTAATTTTCTAAATAGCACCATGGGGAGTTTTCAAGGTTCTCCTTAGAGTGGGTCTTTAAAATGATCTGCATGAGGACAGCAATGGGGATTCCACTTCTTTTCTAGACTAAATCCATTGACACATAGTGTGAGGCTTAATTTTCCTAAATCTCCTCACTTCTTGATCTTTACCTTTCAGAGCACAAATTGCAGTTCAAAACAAAAGTTGCTATAGGATCCCTTGTCGGTGTGAACAAAGAATCAGAGGCATGCAAGTCTCTGTTCTAATGAAACAAAGATAATTACTCTATTGGGAATAACAGAGGTGTCAGAAGTCAGGCCTGTATCAGCAGAGAGAAGTGGAAAATAAAGATGCTTGCTTCTCAAGAGAACTTGAAGAAGGGAGGGAGGGAAGAAGGGAGGAAGGAAGGGAGGGAGGGAGGGAAGGAGGAAGGAAGGAGACTCTTCCAGGTTTTTGACCTTGATCATGGCCCAAACTCCCACAAAACAGCTTAGGTAAATTATTGATAGAGTTCTGTGAAAATGCTTTTTTTTTAGCCTGACTTGCTCACATAATTAGCTCAATTCTCAATTTACTACTTCACTTTGATGGTGGGGACCTGGCCAAAGAGGATTTTTGGCAACCATCCATTACCCTGCTGACCTCTTCCCAATCAGGTTAACCTCAGCTGGAAAGACATGATTTAAACTATAGTTTCATTTGCTTCTTGGCAGAACTGGGGAAAACAGGCTTATGGCCCTACATTTAGAGTGCGTACAAATGACTATTTCTTATGATTATTTCAAAAATCTACTCTGCAAGCAAGAAACAAAATGTGCAAGGCTGTAATGATCAGATTAGTAAAGAGGTGGCAAAAAATTCAGCATGTTTTTGGTTCATCTTGTAATTATCTTTCAGCCAAATGAAGTAGAGCTATGTACATGTATTTTAAAAGTAAGAACTGTAAAAACTTAAAAAATAAGAAATACATAATTTTCAAACGTAAAAGCAAACTGATGAATTATCTTAATCGATAAAATAATCTAGTAATTATCTTAATCTAGAGATTATTTTAATATCACTCTTTTAAATTCTGTATTTATTTTTATGACAGTTAAGCTTTTTAAATATTACTAAATGCACTTCTAATTCATGTGGCATTTACAGTGCAAAAAATATATAACATTTTTGTAAAGTAGATGAAATGCATTTTGGGGGAACTTTAATTTAAACTATTCTCAGGGGTATACCTATTCATGCACAAATTAACTTGGTAATCAGCAGTGATACAAAGACTATATGAGAATTAGTGTATCATTTTGCAGGGGCTCGGGTAGTAACAGAAAAATTTAGAATTACTGATTTGAACATAAAATACAACTGGCTTTTTAAGAAAGAAAAAGATCAAGTTAATTTTTAAAAATTGCATAAATTCTTGAGAGCTTTAAAATACTTGCAGCATCTCAGTAATATATATGAGTATATTGGTTTTGCCTTATCTTTTGTGACTACTGTTCCCAAAAGAGAAATAGGGCCAAGTAAATACTGCTAGAAGGCAAGGAATTCAGCTATAAACTCTGATGAAGAATTCAATCAAAGGGACCTCACACACATAGACCATAACATTGAAAAAAGAAAATAACAAGCCTCAGCTTTCCCCACCCCCACCACATGGCAGTGTGAAACTTAAGCAAAATGAATAGTGTAAATAAGTCTGTAAAAGCATGTACTCTGTAAACAGTCAAGATCTCTGGAGGCCAGTGCATTAAATCGCAGATATTATCTAGCTAAATCCGAAATCATAAAAGCATGAAATTAGCAATTGACTCAATTTGCTTCATTTATTAGCAGCTCAGACCTCTGCTTGAGTTAATATTGCCCAGTGGAATTTCAAATAGTGGTGACATGGTGTATCATGACAGAGATTAGTGCCTGCTTCTATTACTGTACTTCAAATATTCCACATCTTCCAATTAGGTTAGCTCTAATCTAACATGCATGCTTTTGGCACTTTCATCATCAATCAGATGTGGCATCAGTTTTTTATAAAGTCGTGTACATTTTAGACTGTGTGGAATTCATTCTGACTTAATTTGGCGTGATCTTTTCAGTCTCTGGTTGTATCTTTATCAGCCAGAGGTTTACTTATTATATTCCCTGTTAGTTTCAATAATATGGAACAATTAAATATGGAGGTTAATGATCTATACATATGGAATTTTAAAAATTGCTAATAGCATACCGAGTTCCATGTTATAATGCAAATCCCATAACCACGTGCAATTAAATACTTTTTATATTCAGATTTTCTCTAGTGCTGATGAGAAATATTTTCATGCATATCCACTTTCATTTTACATTGTTATTTAGTATCTCTTTTTCTAAAAATTGCCAACATTCTTGAGTTTTTTCATAGTCACTAAGTATTAATACTCTCTTTTTGTTCTCTGAGAATTAAGAAATTTCATTTATGGTAGGCATTGGTACTTTCATGGATATTATCGAGATGAGAAACAGGAAATTAAGGCAATGTTTTCTGTGTTTAAATAACTAAAATATATTTTGGTATAAATAATGCTTTGTAGAATTCAAATAAAGCTGGATACCATAACTTTATCATGAATTTGTTCTGTATCTTTAAGCAGTAATATAAATCTTTAAAGCAGTGGCAACTCAGAAGTTTAATCTATCGTGAACAGCCCTGAGGACACATACTCTGTATTTGGTAACTTGAATTTTTCTAAATTTCATCATTGGCCAATTCATACTTCATAGCAAACCACTTAAAGAGGTGCTTTGGCCCTATATTACTCGGAACAATTTGTGATGTTACATCTTTGCCATTGTGATGTTATAAAAAAGAAAACAGTGCTAAATACACATTACACATAAAATATCACAATCTGAATCTGCTTCAAATGCTTATAATGAAGTCATTGATATTTTTTCATAGTCAGTGGATAAGAAAAGTGCAACCTCAAAAATTAAAAGATTAAAAACTGCTACCCAAAGACTGTGTTAAGAGTGGGAATATAATTGTAACAAATGTCCTTGTTTTAAGATATTTCCAACAGAATTAATGACTGCCTGGAGTTAATGGCCCTAAGAACTCAGGCTCTCTCAGTTGATCATTAATCCTCAGGAGCTACTAGCATCTTCTATGTTATTGTTGAAACTATATAAATACAGCCAAGGGTTCCTCTTGATTTCTTTATTGTTACTTGAGTTCTCTCATACCTGTTGAGTTGAATATGGAATGGAATAATTTCAAAAATACATTAATTATTATTAGCAATAACCAGCAAGTTATTTTGCCCCCTACAGAGAAATGAATGGCTCCAATTTCTATACATAAATAATCTTCATTTTTAAATTTTAACGGCCGAAATTTTTCTTAAACTCATATTTTAAAGTCACTCAGTATGACACATATATTTTAGCTAATTTTCAATGTTTAATATGTCAGATTAATTATGATTCTTAATTAAATGTCTAAAATTGCATTATGGTGAGCCCAGTGAATTCAGTGTACTCTGTGAAGGAGGCTGAACTTGAACAAAAGAGAAAAAGAAATCAAAGCAATAGAAAAGGAATGTTTCTACATTAATTATTCATGTCATGATTCAATATTGATTCATAATTGTTTGTAGTATATTTATTTTGGAGGCAATTTATACTAAAGATACTTTGGTTTCATCACAGTGAGTATCTTCAAGGTTGACAAGTATTTTTGTGTGAAAATTTAAAATTAGATATAGAAGAATATATATAATTATGTGAAATAAATTCTCCATTAGATGACAGTGCTCTTTTCTTGTCCCTTTGTCCTACCACTCTGTTACCCCCTCCCACATTTTTTTCCTCTTTATATCTTTCCAGTAACATCCAAACTCCATATAATCTGTTCTATATGTGCCAAAAATTTATCATTCTTCCCATATTTTATGAACACCATTGTGGCCTATAAGTCTGATCCTTCTCATATCCTTTCCAGGAATTTTTTGAACAATTTCTAGAAGAATGGTTACAGAAAGCAAAAGGGTCCAAATCCTTTCTGGCTTATCGTAAAGCTTCTAGATCTTCCATGGAGCCAAACCATACTCATATGTATGTTAGAATATGGAAATCACCGTGATTGGGCCTTGGAGAATAGTAAGTTTAGTGCAAGTCAGAATCTTTGTTTCTTTTGATATTTTTTTTAACCTCTCTTAAACTCTGTTTTTAAATGGATTGATCTCCTGTTGTATTGGGTCACAGAAGTAGGTTGGGTTCCAACAAATAGGGAGCTGGAATACCTGGTATAAGTTCCAGTTTAGTAATTCTCATTGAGGGAAAAGAATTTAGTGAATAGAGAGAAAAGATGATAAACGTAAAGAAAACCAAATTTGGAATCTTATGACCTGCGTATGAATACCAACTCCACCAATTATTTAGCTGATCAAAACTTTTAGGAACTTTGTTTCCTCATTTTAAAAAAGTGGAGGACATATTATTATCCATATAGATTGAATTAAATGTGGCCCTGTATGTAAATTAACTTTCTCTGTTGCCTGTCACATAATTAAGTATTATGTATATATATATATAAAACATCTTTAAATAAGAGTTCTTCAAATTTATTTTACCAATAAGTATTCTTGTGTGTGTATGTATGTATGTACTTTGGACATTTCTTCTTACATAAAATCAGACTAATGTTTGGTGGATAAAAAAAAAGGTGTCAATGAAATCAATATGGACATTATCAATTTAATTCATGGTTGAATTTTATTAAGGTGTAGAATTTAACCTTTGAGTTAACTTTTTACTTCTATTTGGCTTAGATAAATTTATTTACTAAATCAAATGTTGTTTATAAAAAAGCAGCATATTCCTTTAAAATCTTAGAGGAAAGGGGTCAATCACCGACCTAATGATTCTTATTCTGTCTCACCCCCTAAATTTGAAATACATGCATCCATAGATTAACATTGAGTTGAGATGAACAACAATGCTAAAATTTCTTTTACTATTTAATAATTATTGAACCTGACTATGTTGTTGATTGGGTATGAATTTTTAACTGGAATGAATAAGCCAGATTCTAACATAAACTAATTTTACAGATTCTCTTAATGGAGTATGGTCAAATAAAACAAAATATAGATCCATTCATTGGTGACCCTGAAATAAAACAGTCATCTTTAAATACAATTTCTAGTATACTTTAATGCTGCATAGAAGAGTTATAGTTTAAAATTATATTTTATGAAAAATATGCAATCATAAAACAAGAAGGTATAAATTAACAGAGTATAAACTACCCATCTCATTTTTGTTTCATTTTATTTTATTGAACAATACAATATATTTTCATGTAAAAAATTACTTTAGCAAAAGTTGGCAAGTTGATCTTAAAATTCATATTGAAATTCAAGGAACTGAAAATGTAGCCAAAATAATCTTGATCAAGAACAAAGTTGGAGGACTCACGCTTCCCAATTTCAAAATACACTACAAAGCTATACTAATCAAGATAGTGTGGTACTGGCATAATGATAAACATATACATTAAAGGAAATAATTGAGATCCCAGTATAAATCCTAACATCTACAGCCCATTGATTTTTGCCAATATTGTTAAAACAATTTTATTGGAAAAATCTTTTCAACAAAGGTTGCTGGAAAAATTAGAAAGCCACATGAAAAAGAAGGCATCAATGAAATCAATATGGACTTTATAAAAAAATAATAATAATGTTGAACACTTACCTCATAGCATAAATGGAATCTAGCTCAAAATGATCAAAAGCTAAATGGAAAAGCTAAAACTATGAAATCCTTCAAAGAAAATTTAGGGGTAAATCTTTATAATCTTCAATTTGGCAATACTTTCTTAGATATGACACCAAAAACACAAGCAACAAAGGAAAAAAATAGATAAATTGGACTTCATCAAAATTAGAAATTTTGTTGCATCAAAGGACAGCATCAGGAAAGTGAAAAGATAACCCACAGAATGGGAGAAAATTTTTGCAAATCATTTATCTGATAAGAGACTTGTATTTAGAAAAGAAAAAGAACTATTAGAATTCAAAAATAAAAAGACATACAACCCAATTTTAAAAATTGGGCAAAGAATGTGAACAGACATTTTTTCAAAGAAGATATAGAAATAACAATTAGCACTTGTAAAGGTGCTCACTATCATTTGCCATCATGGAAATACCAATTAAAAGCACAATTCAATACCACTTCACACCCCCTAAGATGGCTACAATAATAAGTGATGGCAAGGATATGTAGATGTTGGAACCCTCATACACTGATGGTGGGAATGTAAAATAATGCAGCTACCTTAACAAACAATCTGGCATTTCCTCAAAGACTAAACATAGAGTTACCATATGCCCTAGCAATTCAAAGACTAAACATAGAGTTACCGTATGCCCTAGCAATTCCACTCTAAGTATATATCCCAGAGAAATGAAAATATATGTCTACACAAAAACTTGTACATGAATGTCCATAGCAGCTTTATTCATAATAACCAAAATGTGGGAACAACCCAAATATACAGTAACTGCTGAATGGATAAATGAAATGGGTTATATCTGTGCAATGGAATACTACTTGGCCATGAAAAAGAGTGCAGCACTGATACATGCAACACCATGGATGACTCTTGCATAACTTTATGCTATCTGAACAAATCCTCATAAAAGACAACATATTGTATGAATGCATTTTATGAAATGTCCAGTAGAGATGAATCTATAGAGACAGAAAGTAGCTTAGCGGTGGTCTAGAACCAGGGGGAAAGAGGGACTTTTGTTATGCTTTGGTAGACAGCAGTATTTACCCCAGCAGTGCCATATCTTAATCTTGGTCCACATTCTCGTGAGTGTGAAACCATTTGTAAATAAGGCCTTTTGAAGATGTTATTTTAATTAAGGTGTGGCTAACTGAGTCAGAGAGGATCTTAATCATTATTATTGGAAGCCTTATAAAGAGAAGAAATCAGAAGCCAGGAGTCAAAGAAAGCTGTAGGGAGGAGTCAGAAGCCGGAAGTCAGAGGTAAGTGGAAGAGCAGACACAAGTAGAGGGAGATGGCCACGTGATGGGGGGCAGAGATGGGAGGAAGGGATCCAAGGACTGAAGCAAGCCTGCACCAGAATGCCAGGGACTCCCAGGAGAAAGCATAGCCTAGCCAAATCCTTGATTTTGGGCTTCTAGCCTTCTAAACTATAAGACCATATGTGCTTATTGTTTAAGCCAAGACATTGTCGGGTGTTTGCCATAGCAGCCAGGCAAACTAAGACACTGCTAAAGGGTAGGGGGGCTTCTTTCGGTGCAGTGAAAGTGGTCTAAAATTGGTTGTGGTAAAGATTGTGGAACTCTGGGAATATACTAAAAAACAAACAAACAAACAAAAAACAAAACCAAACAAACCTTGAATGGTATACTTTAAATGGTGAAATTAATGGTATATGAATTATATCTCAATAAAACTGTTTCTAAAAAACAAAACAAACAAAACCAGAAAGCTACTTTAGTGACCTGACAATGTTAAGCCCACTTCCAAATATGCCTAGTTCAAGTCGTTTAAACACTGACAGAATAGGAATTTTATTTTCAACTTGTACTAAGCAAACAATATAATTTTTTATTTATGCTGTCCCATTAATGTGATTTATAGCATGCTACTTTGAGTCTGCTACCATATTTTACTTTTCTGTTTCTGGGGCCACAGTTTGCCATAGGGAACTAAAGGGGAGAATAAGACAATTCATCATCCACCCTCTCTCTAGTGCTCTTGTTAACACCACACAGTAAGTGGTGATTTCTAAGTTACAATCTTAGACTTTTTTCTCTAGGTGCAGAAAGACAACACAGCAGCAGTAGACCAAGAGAAGACAGACAGTGCTATTTCTACCTTTTGATTATAGACACTGTGTGGTTTAGCTACCAGTGGCCAGAGAAGGCTCTTGAGACCAACTTCAGTCTACATCACAGACAGCAACTTTGAAATAAAAAGTAGCCTAGAATGAGAGATGGAATAAAATTACAGAGTTTTATGTGTAGCTATCTTTTCCTGAACTTTATTACCTTCTCATGAACCAAAGTCACTTCTTGGAGGAAGGGACCAGATGTGTATCCTTCTAGTATCATCTCTAATTATTGCAAAATTTTATTCCCTTTATAAGTTCAGGCAACAATTCAACAGAGACAAAGTTTCACTGGGTCCCCACATCAGGTTTTGGTGCAGAGTCCTGTGTTTGTCCATCACTGTAATTGATTCCTATTTAGTTCTTGACCTTGTGAAAGTTTCCTAGGCATTGTTTTCATAACTGCAAATTGTTATTCAGTGAGATTTCACTGACTCGAACAACAGGGAGAGAATACAAAATGTCTAGATTAATGAAGATTTTAAAGTGTGTGTGTGCATGTATGTTCAAGTAAGTAAGAAAAGTGATCGGAGGAAATTGTTCACTTTCCCAGCACAATAAAACAAAATACAAAACAAAACAAAAACCTAACAGAGCCCTTGGACCTCTGAAATATCTTTCTAAGCCTCTGTTTGGACAATTTCCCTTAAAAGCCATGTGTGTGTCAATTTGGTGTATTTGTATGTGAAGCCTCAGGAGCATGATAATGTACTTTATTTCCACTGTAGATTATAAAGCAGTATTTTTCCTCTTCTTAAAGCTGAGTCAAGCATCTAGTTACCCGTTTTAGTTTTCTGGGGCTTGGACAATTTGTTTTTCCAGGACCTAGAAATTATCCTCCATAATGTTGCTTTCATTTTTAAATTCCAGGAAATATTGATTTCTCTGGTTATTCATTTTGATTTTTGAGCAATATAGTTCTCAACTGGCAACAGAGAGCAAAACTGAGCTATTTAGAAGAATCTCGTAGCATTCATCTATGATTAAAAGAAACTCAAATACACCCCCATAGACCTCAGGTCAGTAAAAGCACCGTTGATATTCCTTCCTCCAAAAGATGTCAATATATATTTTGTCAGTATAATATAGGAAAAAAAATGCTTTGTTTTAATTAACGAAGTGACTATAACACTGCTTCATAAAGTAAACTTTCATATATTGCAATTATTTGTTATTTAACACAAAATAGGCCTATAAGGTGAAAAGGAAACCTGAATCCAAATACTGAACACGTATTCTCACCACCTAGAGCCAGATTATTTGCTTTTGATTTTCAATCACTGTACTAGAGTCATTAATTTTTAACATAAAAAAAAAAAAACTATAGGCATCATCAAGAATATTTTTAGGGCCATTGATATTTCAGACTTGTAAGTTCATACTCAAAATGAAGAATGCTGAAGTTTGGAATCTTGGGCTCCACATGGGCACACAAAAATTCAAACATTTTAGAATGTCAACAAAGAACCCAAGATAATTTTGAGATATAAAGTGATCTATGTTATACTTATTCATAACTGTACATGTACTCATTTTTATGAGGATGTATTATCAGTTGAAATTTACAAGTTGTTTTCCTATCTTTAAAACATGTTATGTAAAAAGATAGTAAATTTGATCCTAGTTCTATGTGACTGCCAAATGCTTTACATCAAAGCAAAGCATGCCAGATGATTCAGTTTAAATGCAACATTCAGCAATGCAGACTGTAGTCACATTAAAGCTTTCCCCTTATTTAGAAGTTTAACAATAAATTAAAAAATGAAAGATTAGTTGTCTTGACATGTCAATCAAAGCTTGCTCCTAGTAAGTACTTTTTCCTTTTTTGAGTACTCCTAAATGATAACTTGCAATCTGTTACAAAATTTTTCTTTACATCAATTTCAAGTTGAGTACAGCTGTAGAATCGTTTTCCTATTTGTCTACTTATAATAAAATCCCTAAATGCCCATAATTTTTTGATAACCTTTTTTTAAATTAAAGTCAGTTTTATTAAGATGTATTCACATACCATACAATCAGTCATTGTGCACAATCAACTGTTCACAGTACAATCACTCAGTTGTGCATTCATCACCACAATCCATCCCTGAACATCTTCCTTACACCAGAAAGAATTTGATAACCTTTTAAGGACGTCTTGTCCATCTGCCCAACTACAATCTCAGTAGGATTTTCAGAAATCATAACAAGTGTTTGCTACCACTCTTCATGGACACACTTTTCTCTCCTTAAAGTTTGCATTTGAAATGTTTGTTATTATACAATCCATAATGGAGAGTGAATCTGAACCCAGTGGGGAAACATGGCTATATAGTGAGCTGCCAAAATTATTGAACCACCCAAGACTTCTTTGTATGAGATTAACTGAGATAGTTTTACCCTTATTAATTCCTGCACTGCTTATTCCCCCTCCTGACATTTAGTGTCCATTTAAAATTTGCATGAAGGCATTTATGTAGGAATATCATTTCCAGTATGCATAGCAAATTAAGGCATCAAAATAAAAAGCAAAATCAGGAAAAGACATTGTCTTGTTCAGTAGCACATATTGATGTGAATCATATATTATATATCTAGTGTGTGAATTACATATTTCTAAGTGAACACTGAATTTATATTCTGATACAATTATTTGTTATACTTTGTTTTGCCACAATACTGTAAACAGCTCACTAATAATCACTTTTTACTTAGGTTCAACACGATGATCACATATTTTGTATCACCCTATATGAAATTCCCCTTAGCAATGGAATTTATGAAATAAAACATTTTTTTTGGTTTTCATGTTTTAACTTTTAAAGTATTCTCCATGTTCTCAGAGGAAGCTTTCATTTAAACAGCTTTCAAGGTGGAAAGCACATATGATTCAATGGAAATCAATTTAAAGAGGGCCATTACCTATCCTTCAGTGGGCAGGGGAGGGCTGATTGTATAGACAAAGTTACTAATTATTGTAAAAAGTCACCAATCAAATCACATGTAAATTTATTTACCTAATACCATATTCTAAGTAATGTTTTCAGTGGGCATACTAAAAACACAATCTAAATATTAAATAGAAAATACCAGTCATTGCCTAGCCATTCCAACACAGCTTAGAGAAAGTTCTACATTTCCCATTTCATGATTAAACCAACCAAACAAAAAATTGTCTTGGCAATGTACATCTGTGTGCTAACACAACAATATTATTCAATCTGGAAAGGATTATTTTATATTATTGTAAAATAATGATAAGCCTAACATTATGTGGGATACTTGGGATATAACTGTTAAAAATAACATGTAGATATTCTTCTAGTTCAATATAGAGCCATGTTTCATCTACCTGGAAAATGGCTGTTCTGCAAGTTCACTTTCAAATTGTCCAACTGTATCCTTTTAGTTTCTACTCCTCTCCTTCAAGATTCCCCAAAGTGAGGCTTCAGTTCAGATATTTAGGACATGCTGTCAGTTTATATGCTTATTTCCTCAAAAGAAGCTAATGAAAACATCATGAACAAATAGCGAACTTTGACCCTGATAAATGGTTTAGTTTCTTTTCAAGGTGTTTCAATTAAACAGCAGATGAGATTCTAGATGCCCTCTTCTTACCTGCTAATGTTAGGAATGTCTATTTAATAGTCATTAACCTAGCATACCTGAGTTCAATTTATACCTCTATCGTGATTGAATCATACTCTCATGTGCATAATTAATACATGCATATAATTTAACATATGTCTAGAGAGTTTTGGAGGAACACAGGTTGGAAACACAAAATTTCTTTTTTAACTAAAACCTGTTTGGCTTTCAAATGATGGGTGTTTTGACAAATAGAGAGCTAAAATATCTGTAAAGTTAAAGGATAGAATTTAATGATAATATATATCCAAAGACACCTTCAGAAGGCAAAAAGGAGTACTGTTGTCCAAAAGTAAACTTAGGAAAAGAAATCTGGGGAAAAACAAAGGAGGCAACATTAACATTGCCATCACTGTTGCACAGAATGTCAAACTGGGACAAGATGGTAACAAGGAACAGTGCTCTGAATCAGTCCTTTCCAGCCTGTGGTTCTGAAGATCCCAACAGGACGAGTGCTGAGAACTTTGCAAAGATCCAAGTACATCCATGCACAATTATTGACTGTCAGCTGAAGAATATATTTTCCATGTATTTATGTGGATGTATATATTCCTATTTTTCAAATATATATAGACGTAACATAATAAGATACAAATTCATATTAACACATGCCTACATTCCTAGTATCTTTTTGTTATTTCATGTAAAGCACTATATTCTAATATGTGAGTTCCACTTTTTTTTTTTTAATTAAAAAGGAATGCTCAGAGTGAGGATGTTATTATGTTATTATGTTATTATGGAGGATGGGGCAATGAGCACCTATCTTAGTTACCTTTAAGCTATGCAATGCTTTTGCCTTTTCAAATATTTTTATTTAGCCCACTGTAATAAATTATCACCATCCCACAAAGCCCTTGAAAGGCTACCAACAGCTGGGGGAGAGAGGCCAAAAACATTTCTAAGACTAGATGGTTCCTAAGACTAAGTGCAGAAACCACATTTCAAACAACAAATCTTGTAGGGACATAGGAACTAAAGTAATAATGGAGATCAGAAGAGGTAAATGCAGTATCAGCGAGGTTCCTGAAACACTACAAGAGGCATGTCAGAGAAGAATAAATAAGTAAATAAATTATAAAGCCTTTGAGAAACATGATACAGTAATGAGACCACCTGGGTTATAGTCTTTCAGGCTCCTCCGCTTATTGAGTAATTGACCTTGGGCAAGTAAATTACTTTCCCCATCTGTAAACTTGGGTTAAAAATAATACTTATTTTGTGAAGAACAAACTAGTTAATTTATGGGAGTCTATCAGATTTTGACAGCTTCTGGCTAGCTGTTCACCAAACAATTTTCCTTTTCCCATATAAATGAATAGAAAAAAATAATAAAAGGCTAAAAAATAGTTTCAAAAATCTTTGATTTTATGCATCAATAGAAACTGTTCATTGTAGTTTTTACTCTTTTCAAGGATTGCTGTGAATTAGTTTCTTCAAATAAGAGATTAGGTAAAATTTTTCTTTTGCTATAAATGTGAAAAGTCTAGTCTGTGTGCAAAAAAAGACTTTTAAAAATGGAAATTGTGCAATTTGTAAACCGAATCATCAAAATTAAAAGTGTTACAGAATGTTATGTGCCTGCTATCTGATCAAGAAATACTCAAACATCTTGTAGTGATGTAACTCGTTGTTAAAGTTCACTGTTTGGGCATTTCGCTTCTTCTTGGGGTTTTTTCCCCCACCCCTAATGGCCTCTTCATCTACTCAGAGCTGCAGCTTATCAAATGCAGTCAAAGCCCATGACAAGGTGATATTGTCTATTGCACTTTGAGCGAGGCTGTGAGCCCCCTGGGACGGGGTCAGGGTGGGGAGAATGTTTAATTCATCTTTTATTATCTTGTTCTCTGTATTCTTAGCAGAAGATCTCACATATAGTTAGAGCTTAGTAAATGTTCATTATTATATTGAAATTAGAAAACTAATGTTCAGAAAAATTAATGCTATGTCTCTTTTGTCTGTAGTTAATAGATAAGATGTTAATTATCCCTGGAATGTTGAAAGATGATGTCCATCATAAGTGAAAACAATGCTATTGATAATAAGGAATAAGATCTAGGGATGTTTTCTTCCTCCACAGTGGAGGTTGTAGCTGTGGGCTGAATATTAATCATTACATTTAACATTATGAATATTATAATTATTGTTACTGTGGTGTTTTATTACCATGATGTTACATACACTGCTTTGATGTCTGTAATGATTTTTTTCCAAAGCCTTCTTTTTTAGTACTTCTTTTCCTCACTCAGGGTGAGATATAAGGCAAAATTGTTTTATATGACAACCTTAATTAACCTCTGGCAGGTAATAGATAAAGTGATCATTTTCAGCACTACTGAAACATGTTGTGCATTGAGTTGCTAGAACCTGGCCTAAGAGTTTACCATTAGAATTAGGCAGAGTTTAGGTAAAAATGCCATACGTTGAGCTGGTCCAGTGGTAATTTTGGCTATTATTGGTAGTGGGGTTTCCTAGAAAATAGAGTACAAATGATAGAGAAGAACATGAATACAGAGAAATAGTGATCATCGTATAGGACTTCAGTCCATGGGACCTGGGACCCAGCTAATGGAGCTAGGAATCAAGGGCAAGCATCTTATGAACACTTACCTCTATCAGGATTGGTTCATTTCTGTGATGGAGAATCTGAAGTGTGCAGGAGTCAGTGGATACACAGTGACGAGTAGGAGACGGCAATAAAGGTAAGACAAGTGGCATATGTGCATACTGGTTATGTATTACATATTTACATTGCACCTTGTTCTTAAAGATTAAATCACACAAATATATAGGTACATATATTTATATGCATTTAATACTTACACTCTAATAGGTCTACTAAAGATCAAATTCACAAATAACAGAAATGGTTGGGCTGTAAGCTGTGCATAAACTACCCTGGGGAAGATAATATGATGAGCCCAGTTAGGGAGGAAGAAGTGATCTAGGCTGGGAGAGTGGCAAAGGAAAGAACTGGAACAGTGAATATGTTGGGGAATGTATTGCTGGCCTAGGCTGGGCAAAGGAAAACAGTGGAATAGTGATTTCCAAGTCAACCAGGATAAAGTCAAGGTGAGAAGGGAGCAGGCACGTGTACTTTGTTGTCCTTCTGACTGGTACCAAACGATAACAAAAACATCCTTAGCAGCAGGATAAATTTAGGGAGAAAAGGAGGTCTCTATAACTCCCCAGATACCATTCCATCACTTTCCTTACTTCCTGAAATTTCTCTAATACTATATAATAACTTTCATTTTACAACTACTGAAAAAGGATTTTTAAAATATAGGAATACAATTTAGCGATCTAACATACTTGTATGGATGTGATTGATGCAAAGAGGAAATAATTGTGGCAGAATCTTTTCATTTAGATTGGGGGCCTATGTTAAATAGTGGGCTCTAGATGCCCTGAGAGAGTAAAGGGACTCAGGGGAATACAAGTGAAATTTTTTTAAAAGGGAAAAGAAGACAAAGCTTGAAGAGATTCAGCTTGCAGGCTTCGGCACAGCTGAACTTAGGCCTCAGCTTATCTCCCTGTGCGAGGAGGCAAATAAAGGCTGTCACAGCAGCCCCCTCAGTTCCACAGGCCAAGGTCACTTTAGCTAGATATCTGTCCTGCTAGCTAGTAAAATACAAGCACAGTTCCTACTTAAACAACACTAGATAGTTAATAACTAGACAAACTTTAAGAAAAAAAAAAGGAACAATAAGTTTCCTTATCTGACCTGTTAGTAGATGATAATGCTATTTTGTTACATTATTCATCTTTAATGTAAGAAATAACACTTAATCTATATACATAATATTCATTCATATATGCACATATGTTCATATATATGTGTACACAGGGAGTGCCCAAGACATGTTCTTTACTACTAAATAAAATGCAGTTAGCACGTTTTATACATTCAAATTAGTAAGAGAATATTGAAAGGAATGAAGTTATTTCAGGATATTTGTTTTTCCCATTGCTTTTTTTTTTGTTTGTTTGGAAATTTTTTTTTTATTTGATAAATAAAGTAATTTAAAAAAAAGGTCTTGTAATGTTAAATGTTCCAAATTCTGTTTATGAAAAGAACACAGCAAGTTCTTTTTAAAATCAGAATTAAAAAAAAAAAAGAAGGTAGCCAGAATTAACCAACCAGAGTAATTTCCAGGTCATTGAGGAAGTATTTTTTAAAAATTTTTCACCTGACAGACAATTTCCACCTAAGAAATCAATACAAATAAATATTCTTCTTTTAATGGCAGGTAGGGAGCATTGACCTATTCCTAGTTACAAAATACCCAGTAGGAGTTGGGCTAACCAAACAAGTGAGCATTCTGTGGGGACTCTGCAAACTTATTTTATTTTATTTTTTGTTTTACAGCTTGCTGAATAAGAGAGCAATTTCTTTTAAAGAATTTGTTAGGGTTTCAGTGATTTTTCTTGTGGAATTCGAACTGAAGATTCAAAGGAGAAAAATCTGTAGTCTCTAATATGTTTGTTAGGTTTCTTAAGTGTGAGATGCTAAACAGTGAAGTTGACAGAGCTTGCGTTTAGATATAATCAAAGTTCAATAAGGAGATTCTTAAAACTGGTTAGCAGGCTTGGGGGTTTAATTGTGAGGTTAGATCACCTCGGTACCATCTGCCATTCCTGCTTCTTTTGCTACACACTTCCTGGCTCAGCATCTAGCGGAGTCTAGCACCCAACTGTTTGTTGTACTGAATCAATTTATAGGTTCTTTTTTTTTTTAAATAGGTTCTTAACTGAATCCAGCCTCTCTTAATTTTGCTCAATAATTTGCCTCCAAAATAGCATTCTTTGGAACTACAAACCACATGGAAAAATGTTAAATGTTATGGTTTTCATTTAAGATTTCTGAACTACTATATGTCTATCAGTCTAAAGCAAATACACATTTGGTAAAACATTCTTTTGACAACTAAAGATAAATTGGCACATTCACAATGTGTGGCCATTTTATTTGCTTGTTTTTTTAATAGGAAAAATAGCGATGTTTATTACTGCCAAATATATATGTTTATCCTTCATGTTTTACTGCATCATCCCACATTAAAGTTCCACTGGGGTTAATTCAACTGTACCCAAATTGATAGTAAAACTAGGTATATAAGTTCAGTTTACACAGGTGTTAGGCAGTTGAACATTTATATATTCAATGTATTTAGATAAGAACATTCAGTAAAACTTAGTATATTTTTCTTTTGCAGAAGGACTTTTAATCCTATTACAATCATCTCTATATTGATGGAAGCAACATATCCATATCAGTTATTTGAGGGCTGGGAATATCCAAGAGGAAATGATGGGTAATTAATCATAAAACATTAAGTTTGGAATAACAAAGGGCTTTTCCATCATTTAAAGACATAGAAAACTTATTTCTCAAATGCAATTTTTCTTGGGTAGTTTATTATTGTAAGTAAATAACTATATACTAATAAGTGGATATATATTAATTTATATATGATTTCAAAGACAAGACGTCATTTTATAATGGGGAAAGCATGGATCAAGAATAAGATGGATGTGAAATGAATTCTGGGTCATAAATTTAATAAATACGTAATCTCAGTCAAAGTTCCTTATTTCTTCTCTGACTCGTTTTTTCTTACTTTATGAAATAGAAATAATAATATATATGTTTCATAAATTTACTATGAATAAATAGAGATAATGGTAATATATATTTCATAAATTTACAATGAAAAACTGAATTGATATAGGTGATATTATGTGGTTAATGGAAGGGGCACAATTAAAAAAAAAGCAAACTAAAGAAAACAACTCACAAGCTGAATTGGTTGTGATGTGATCAATTTTTCCTTCAGAAATTACCTGGATCTTAATACACATTTGACATTTGTATATTTTGGTGAAAAGCTATTGGTTTATTCAACTTTCCAACTGAGTCATTTCAAGCACTAATACTGAATTCCCTGCACCAGTTCTCGTGTATCCTAACCAGTTTTGTTTCCTGGAAAGACTCTTCTGTCACTTTCCATTTAGCCCTTTTCCAGCTTGAGATTTAAGCTGGTGAATATGGAAGCCGCCCAAATGCTTGTCATCCAGCCAGTCCGCAAGGCTCACGCCTATGAAGACATTAGTTTTTCATCATGTTTTAAAGAGTACTTCTAGCCCTAATTTGGCCATGAAGTGAGGTCACCTCTCAAATATGCATTAAATGACCGAATTCTGGTAAAACAATCTCCTGGTAATTTTCTTTCTTTAAATGATACATTACATTTCTTTTTAAAGAATAAGCTGTGGTTACACAGTAGCATTTTCTTAAAATCTCCTTTCCCCAAAATAAAGGAAATGGTAGAGTTAGGCCCTCGAGAGAGTAATTAATCCCCTGGCCACAGAGAAACAAATGACAACTTGGATAAATACCTTGTCTTCTAAAGCAAGTTTCAAGTGACTGTGGCCAGTTAAAGCAGAAATTGTAATAAGAGGTCTGTGGAGAATGGTTCTACAGTACAAACCAGCAAAGCATTGGTGGGAATGTAAGAAAATGTTAGTGGTCCCAGAGGAATTTCCTTTCTTCCAGGCTCACACTTTGAAGCTTTGAATCCTGAACTTTTGAACTATGTTGGCTTCATCTTGTCCCTTTGGAGAGATCGGCAAGGTACTCTTCTACCACTTGCTATAATTATATTCTTAAAAATTAATGATATAATGACTTTCAAAGAAAAATCATCTGCTTCAAAAAAATCTGGGGCTAGCAAATGCACATACACACAGGAACACAGCCCTTCAGATATTAGTTCTATCATGGTTTTAAAAAACATCCTCTTTGTTGTACCTCCAAAGCCTCCCATAATTTAAAATAAATCTTGTAAGTCATTATCAGCGGTTGGAATGCTCTCTTTATAACTAGGAAGAAGACATAAAGGGAAAGCTGAAAGGATAGAAATCAAGAGAGACAACCAGCATGTGGTCAGCCAAGGATACACAATTGAGACTGAAAATATTCTTCAAAGGAATTTTTTAACAACTCTCTTCCCAGTTTGATATATGATTCAGCAAATGTACTATTTCTTGGGCTTTGTGGCTATTTGGTACGTAGGGACAGAATGTATCAAATTCTCTCAAAATAATAAAATTGGGTTATTGGAGCAGTTTACCGTAGTATAGAGAATCTCTTGCAACAAAGATCAGTCTCTCAAAGACCCTTTGTGTGCCTTGCAGTCCAATTCAATTTCTGGTTTAGTGTAATGAGAGAAGCCGTATTCCCACAAAAGGGGATGGTATTTCAATTAGTAATTAAATTTTAAAACATCATTATTTTCCATAGGAACATTTTAACATTTTAATGTATTAACACATTTAAAGTATTGTTTCTAAAATCTACTGTAGGTATGGTCAAATTTCCTAAGCACCTTATTGAATTCTGTTATTTTCCTTGTTTTCAAATCTCATTGAATGTGTTGATAATTCCACCTTACAAACAGTTATAGAAATGCCTTTCGTTTGATTCCAGTCTTTATTTAATAAATATGTCTCCAAATGCTGCTATATCAAGACTCGTATTACCTGTATCAAAACATAAATTAATGAAAAGCTATTCATGCTGTGTAGAATAAAACTGAGACTATTACCCAGTTGTGCAATTGTCTCCATATTAAATTTTTTAGATGATTAAATGGGAAATATCAATCCTAGAAAAATGTCAATACAGAAAAATGAAACAGCTCAAAATATAAACCTTGTTGTAAAAGATAGCAACCTACATATCAAAGAATGTCACATATTTAGCTGAAAGAATACATCAATCATTGACATAATTTTAATATTTATGATGGTTTTCTAGCAAACAATACAAACCTGATGAAAACTTGCATATCGTAGCACATTGTTCTCAAATTTACTAAAACACTGGAAATATTCAAGATCTGACCTTCACAGTTGTTAGAAAAAGAAAGATTTTAAGACATTTTGAGGAAACATATAAAATTTAAATCATTGTATTAATCATTAACATGACTCTAGAATACCAGTTATTTTGTCATTTGAATTTCAGATAAATATATATATGTGTATATATATGTATGATTCAGAAGGATATGAGAATCAATAATTTAACTATTGGTTTCTTGAATGTTATATTCATATAAAGGAGATATTACTTAGGTCATTTTGAGAGCAACGCAGTAAGTAAGTATGTTATGTAGGTCAACAATATACGTTAAAGTTAATTTGAAAGTTTTCAATAGTTCGAGGACACAGTTACATATAAGATGCTAAAAATTTCATATGTATAAGACACATTTACAAGAATCCATCTACAAAACAATATGCCTCATATATATTGTATATATTCTAGGAGGCATTTTCCTTAAAACATTTGTGATTGGTAGGTTCTCTTTCCATTGTTGGAATGTTGGATCTAGAAATGTTTTTAAATTTAAACGTGATGTTTGAGTACAACTGAGAAACTTGGCAGGGTCTCTCAAATGCCATCTAATTCACTCAAAATATCAGGAAAATATAAACAAAAACAAACAGAAAACAAACAATATGTAAGCCTTCCAAAGTAAATACATGGGAGACTCTTGACCACATGTCTAACCACAACAATGATATAAGAGTATTGAGACCCATTTCCTACTTCTCAACTATCTGTGTCTAAACTGGAAATAAACAATCTTTAAAGGGAAAAAAGTATTGTGAAAAAAATGTGCATTGTAGAGTTAGACAATCCTCAATGTCTTTCCAGGTTTTGCCAATGTACTAAGTGTGTATGTTTAATTTGGGATGTGCTGCTGTAGCTTTATGGACCTCAGTATCCTATCTGTAAATGGGCACAACAGAGTTACCTTACCAGTTTGGGGTGAGGATAATGGCAGTTGTGTGCAAAGTGTGCAGCCCAATGTGTGGGATGTAAGAGACACAATAAATGGTATTTTTTTTTCTTTTTTTTTTACAATACTTTCAGTCTGCTGGTCATATAAAAGAAAGTGGGCCAACATTGTGGGGACCCCACACTTAATGCAAAGCCTTATTACCATGAAGTCTCAAGCAAAATGGTGATGTGAAGATATGTTTTCTCTGTATCTTAAACCCTCTCTTTTTGGATTCATAGTTAATATGTCCATGCTGCTTTAATGCTTACAATACACCAAGAATTATATTATATTTGCTCCTCACAAGAATTCTAACAAGGAAGTACTCATTTTACAGATGTGGGAACAGATTGAAGGTAAGAAGAGGGACTAATTTGAACTCACGTAGCTGGCAAGTGAATAGTTAGAATTGAAACTAAGCAGACTAACAGCAGTGACTAAGCTGTCACTTACTAAACCATAATATCTTCCATTTCCTATCCTCCCATCCATCAGTTATACATTTATTTTCTGCATCCTTAATATGATTATTAAGACTCCAATATTAGACACAGAGAGAGGCAATTAGAGAGATTTAAAGCAGACATGGTCTCAAGTTCTGGCTGGGCCATTTACTAGCTATGACCTTGGAAAGTTTTATTTAACTACACTATGAATTAGTTTCTCATAGAAAAATGGGGAAAAATGAAATAATAGAGGGAAAACTCTGAGCACAGTGCCTGGAACAGGTTAGGAGATCAATAAATATTATATATGTGTCATTTATAACTTTGTGCAAATAAACCCTGAGTACCTGCATTTTAAGTCAACTTTATGAGTCAAATAAGAGATTATTTTGCCTAGTTAAGTGTTAAAAAAAGGCAAGTAGGAAAAACTTGTAGGATAGATAGTCCTTCATCAGTGCCCACATAATAATAATAACAATTATAATGATAATAAGTACTTTATATATCCTAAATAATGGTATAGAAATTACTTTTTGAATAATGACATTTTGGAGTTGCTTTACAAATATCTCTACTCCTCATAACAATTTAGCTAAGTATTTTTTTCACCTTTGATAGATGTGGAAAAGCAGACTTAGAATTGAACCTACTGCCTAAGGTTACACAACTTTTAAATGTCAAAGTGAGAATTTGGAATTCTGAAGCACATATCCTTCCCACTGCTCTAACCTTTCTCCTGGAACAAATATGGGTACACACAACTTTCCCTCTGTTTAGAACTGGGTCTGCTGTATAGCCAGGGGCAGCTATGAAATGACAGAAACAAGAGCTGGAGCATTTGCAAACATCTAGGGAGCTAAAGCAGTCAGGGAGGCTGGGCTACCAATTGCCAAGGTATAGCTATCCACATTCATGTCCCTATTTTAGATTTCTCACGTTGGCCTGCCACAGATGGGTTATGTCTGCTCACATTAGTGCTGTTCAGGTGTCTTGGTTTGTCGGGAAGCGAGTCTGGAGGTGACAAGCTGTAATCCAGAAGGGGTGGCTTCAGCCTAGTAAGTAGGAGATTGTCCTTTCCATCTCTTCCATCATTTCAATCCAAGCCTTTGGCTGACCCACTGACTGTGTCTACTTCTTACCTTTGCATCCACTTACTCACGCAACACTTGTGTTATGCATAGCAGTGGGAACTCTTTTGGAGATACTAAAAGAAAGGAGCTTAAAATCCAGTTGGGTATACAAAGACATTTAGATGTGATAGCTTTATAATAATTAATTACAAAGGACCTGTGGAAATGTTTTCAAGTCACTAATGAAGGAAGCTTGTAGCTAGGAACTCTCAAGGTTATTATAAAGACTACTAATTATTAACGATACTAAGTCTGAACTACTTTCTGCCCATGGTTTTAGGTGGTATCCATTGTGTTACTTCCTAGAGCACCCAAAAGAATAAAAAAAACCTGGAAATACTAGAACTTGTGTTATGATTTGGTATAGAACAAGTACTAGGATTTTAAAGTCAGGGAATAACAGAATCTGAGAAATAGAATGATCTATATCAGTCATTTAATCAAACTTATTATTGTATTTAGATCAAATTCAGGCAATGCAGATGATATATTTGAAATATATTAAAAGCTGGATGAAATTCAAAAAGTCATCAAATAATTTGATTAATCATTTAAACTTAAGATGAATTAAAATCAAGGTAATGCCAACCCCAGTAATATCCATTTTTTTCCTTTAATGACCATGCACATGAGCAGCATCCTGATTCTCAAAATTTCCAAAGAATATTCACTACCTTCCACAATGTCATACTTCACTGGATCCTCCAATCTGACATTCATCCTTCAAGTTGAACTCTAAACCATGCATTCTTGTTCTGTTCTTTTCACGATGAGAAAAGTGACGAGTCTTTTGTCTCTGTATCATTCTTAGTTGAATTCAGTTGGTTTTGAAGGCAGGGAGAGAATAAAATAAATTTGAACAAGGCTGAAAGCAATTCTGGATTTTTTTTATTAAGCGACACTTTCTGTTTCTCTGGACATTCCTCTTAGATTTAATGGCCAAAACTTTTAATATTTCAGCTTTTTATATGCGTATCTCTTTATAGATTTTTTAGTAACATTTTGATAATTTGGGCCTTTTGGATTTATAGGCTTTCCCTCTAGGGACTACTTGGAAAAAACAAAGGAAATCAAATGTGGGCAGAAGAAAAGTTACTGGGACAATTTTATTGCTTCCTAGTATTATAAAATCAACCCCTTTATAGGCTATAAAAGTTTAGTTAGTGTTAATATGGGAATAGAGATAAAAAATCAAATGATAGAAGTTTCCAAATTCTCTATGAAATATTTGAATAGAAACTGGTCTGGAGAAGAAGCTGTTTCTCCACGGAACTTGACTTGTTTCTTAAGAATTTCTCTATATAATTGTGGAGCTTCATCAATGCTAAGTTATTTTGGTGGTATGAGTATGCTTTTAACGTGCACAATTGTGGTTATGTACTTTGTGAAATTTTCTTTTAAAATTATTTCTGCATTTATTTTATATAGGAAATCTTTAAAATCATTAGCTGAAAGTGTACAATTACTAAACCAATGTTTTGAAAATAACATATGTAAACTATGACTATTGATCTAAATAAACCTTCTCATGTAATCATGCTGTTTATGCACTTTATGATCACCTTACTGGGACATACAGTTTACAGCTATTCCCAAATAATCTGCATTAAAGGGGCCAGAATATTTTGTTTGGATCTCAACCTACAGATTTTAATATTTCAAACAATTTCCTTCTCCTCTTTCCTCCTTCTTTCCCTCCCTCCTTCCCTCCTTTCCTCCTTCCCTCCCTCCCTCCTTCCTTCCTTTGAGATACATTAAAGTTACTCTCTGTTTCTGCACTACGTTAAGAATTGAATATACAACAATAATTTCTATTGGGTTAAAAAGTAAATCATTTTTAAAACTCTTTTTGAATATCAAATGATACACCTTTTCAGGAGACTAAAGAACAAAGTAGAACGAATTGAACCAGACAGAAATTAGAGACAGTGGTCAGAAAGTGGACTAGAGAATGCATTTACAATTTAAATTTGGTTATGCTGACAATGACTTAAATTTTATATAATCACAGCTAGAAAAATGAGGCCAATATAATATGAACTGAAATTCATTAATGTCATTATCAAAGTAAAGACTCTGTGAGGTTGGTAATGGATACTGGTGATTATAGCACAACATTGTGAATGTAAATAACAGCACTGAATTTCATATTTGAATGTGGTTAAAAGGGGGAAATTTTAGATTTTATATATATATGTTGCTAGAATAAAAATTAAAAAAAAACACAGATATAGGATTATACAACACAGTGAACCCTACTGTAACTGATGGACAATAGTTAATGGCACAATTACAAAAATGTTCTTTTATGAATTGTGACAAATGTACCACACTAATGCCAGGTGTCATTAATAGGGTGGTATATGGGAAATCTATATTTTATGTATGAATTTTCTATAAAACTATAACTTCTCTAATAAAAAATAAATAAAAAAGGGAAAGAGGAACAATTGTGCAGGAAAATATGTGAGATGAGGGAAAAAAGCATGAAAATGAGAAAATAATATGATTATAAGAGAGAAGTAATGGGAAAGTGTGAAGGGGTTAAAAATGGGAGCCGTATGGTGACAAGGGGAAATTCCTGGGAGAAGTCTATGTAAATCAGGGGATAATTGCAGTCAGATAACTACATTTCTAGATTTTCTGTGCCAGTAACATATTTATATGTCACAACTATATCACAAGAAAAAGGCAAATATAGTGGAATGAATTTGGAGTTGTATTTGATGTCCAGGTACATGATCTTATATAGATGATCATCACAAAAATAGCTACTAACTAATGAACACTTAGTATATGTTCAGCCTACAAATATTTGAACAGACCTAATGATTTCTGAAGTGCCATAGCTGGTGGCCTGGAGGGTCTGTTGAGGTGAGTTGGTTTGCTTGGGAACAAAGAGCATCTATGGAGGTTTGCAAGAGGTGGGAGAGGAGCTTATAGAAGAGACAAGAGAATGGAAAGACAAGATATTGTCCTGTATGGGCATGAGATGGTGAAATAATATCTTAGGCGCTTTTGTCAAAAGCTAAAGATTCAGTTTCTATCAGAGAATTTCTGGGAAAAAGAGGACACAGGAAGAAATGCTCTGAGTGCTGAGTAACCAGGTGGGACAAAAAGATTTGGTGGTGGGAGTGGGTATCTCCCTGTAATGAGTAGCTTTGGCTCAGTCAGTATTGTCCGGAACACTCTATGACTTCTCTGTCAGAAAGCCAAAACATTAAGAGATTGACCCCTTGGTACAGGTGGCAGTGTTGTTTTGTGCATAGTAGTGGGGTGGAGGAACCACCCATAATGTTCAGTGCTGAATATTAAAAGAGTTGGAAGTCGTATCTGCTAGAAACTCAGAAATTACTAGGATGAGTGGAAATTTGGAGGGGAACTAAAGACTCTAGGTAGAAAATAAATGAGTTGTTATTATTATTAGTGACATTATTCTTACCAAATAGCTGGTAAGAACTTTGGAAACTTGGGTCAAGCACCTTAAGCCTTCTCGGGAGGTAATAGTTTTCCTATTTTATACATGAGAAACCCAAAGCTCTGAAAGTGTAACTGGCACAAGTCACATACATAGAAAATGGCACAGATGGGTTCAAACTCAGTTCTATGCTGCTGTCTTTCTACTGTGTTTTCACCTCTATTTAATTACTTGTAAATAAATTGTGGAAATTAAATTTAACTTCTAGAATTTCATGAGGAAAAACACAAGCATGCTTTGTTAACTTGTAAATTGATTATTGATAAGCTCGGATAATGATATTTTAGATTCATGCAAGACAGTAGGTGTATCAAAAATTTTAAGTGGAGCCTGAGAAAAGAAAAAAATCATGAGGTGTTTACCTTTTTAGCAATCAAATATTTTGATTTATTTTATATTAACCTTTGAGTTGCTAAGAAAACCTGAGGTAGTGATTTTCCTGAATAGAACATTCGAATCACCTGTTTAGCTTATAAAATATAAATATTTAGAACGATCCATCAAAATTCCATTTCAGAAGGGAACTGAGGTAGGATCTGTGCCTTTTAACAAGACTCAGAGATGGTTAGGATGATGCACGAGGATTAAAAACCACAGAACTAAAGAAATCATCTGAATGAAAATGGCTCCCATCATTGGCCCAAGAAAATTTCACTGAATGATCCTAGATTTGTTGATATGCCCAGTTCATATGAAAATAAAATTGCAAATAGAAATGTTAAGAAACTGCTAGTTCTCTGACAAGTGATATAAATTTTGTTGTATAGAAGGAGTTCTTTAAACTTTTTATTTTGAAATAATATCAAATTTACCAGACAGTTGTAAAATAATACAAACCCTATACAGAGATGCCAACACATGCCATGCCCCCAAACACTGACTCACCAATTTGAACATTTTGTCAACTCTGCCGTGTCATTCTATGTATCTATGTATCTCTTTATGTATCTATGTATCTATCTGTTTTTCTAACTTTTGAGAACAGGTTTCATGCATCATACTGCTTGAACACGTGATACTGCCATGTATATTTCCTAAAAACAAGGATATTCATTTATGTATTCATCTTAACTGCAGTTATCAAGTTCAAGAAATTTAACATTGATTTAAGGCTTACATTCTATATTCCATTTTTTCCTTATTTTCCAATAAAACCTTTTGAGACTTTCTCCTCCATTCTTAGACCCCATCTCATATCATATTCTACAGTTCATTGTCCATTATCTGTTTAGTTTCTTTCTTTCTTTTTTAATTGTGGGAACATATATATAGCATACAGCTTCCCAGCCCCTCCCAAGCATACCATTTCTGAGATTAATCACATTTACAATGTTGCAGTACCCTCACCAGCAAGCCTTACTAAAACTCTCCCTTCACCTCAAACGGAAACTGTACACTCATTTTGCATTAGCTTCCCATTGGCCCTTCCCCCCAATCCCTGGTAACCTACTTTCTGATTCTATGAGGTTGCATATTTTCTGGTATTTTCTTTGTGGTTACCATGGGGCTTCAAATTAGCATACTAAAACTAAAACAATCTTATTTGCTTTGATACCAACTTAACTTCAATAGCATTTATAAACTATGTTCCTATATCCCTCAGTCGCCTCACTTCTATGTAGTTCTTGCATAAATTACATGTTGAAATGTTATGAGTCTAAAACTACTGATTTATCATTATATTTTATGCATTTGCCTTTTAGATCCTGTAGGAAGTAAAATGTAGAGTTACAAATCAAAATAAATAGTACTGGTATTTATATTCACCCATGTCATTATCTTTGTTAGAGATCTTTATTTTTTCATGCTACTTCAGTCAACTGTCCTTTCCTTTCCTTTCACCTGCAAAACTCCCCTTTAACATTTCCTGTAGGGCTGGTCTAGTGGAGATGAAGTCACTCAGCTTTTGTTTATCTGGGAATATCTTAATTCCTCCCTCATTTTTGAAAGTCAGTTTTGCCAGATACAGAATTCTTGGTTAGCATTTTTTTTTTTTTTTAATATGTCTTCCCAGTGCTTTCTAGCCTCCATGGTTTCTGATAAAGAATCAGCCCTTAATCTTATCGGGCTCCCTTGTATGTGACATGCTGCTTCTATGTTGCAACTTTCAGAATTTTATCTTTGACATTCAACAGTTTGAATATGGCACAGAGTGGGTCTATTTAGGTTTATCCTGTTTGGAGTTCATTTAGCATCTTAGATGTCTTTCATTAAATAAGTTTTCAGCCACTATTTCTTTAATATTTTTTCTGTTCCTTGTTCTCTTTCTTCTCCTTCTGGGATTCTCAAAATGTTTATTGGTATACTGATGGTGTCCCACCATTTCTTCAGTTTCTCTTCATTTTTCTTCATTCTTTCTTCTTTCTGCTCTTCAGACTGGATAATTTCAATTGTCTTATATTCAAGTTCTCTCATTCTTTATTCTGCTGCTTCCAATATGCTGTTGAACCTCTCTTGGGAGTTTTTAAAATTTCTGTTACTGTGGTCTTCAGCTGTTTGGTTCCTTTTTATAATTTCCGACTCTCTGTTGATATTCTCTTTATGTTCATCTGTCATTTTCCTGATTTCCTTCAGTTGTATGTCTATGTTTTCCTTTTACTCTTTTGAGTACATTCAGGACCATTTTTTAAAAAGCATTTTTCTGGAATGTCTCAGGTCTGATCCTCCTCATTGGTGGTTTCTAATGTTTTAATTGCCTCCTTTGCTTGGGCCATCTCTTCCTGTTTCTTTGTGTGTGTGTGTGTGTGTGTGTGTCTGTTTAGATCTTTTTCTTTCCATTTCAATTCTTTCCTTCTAGCTATTCTAATACCCTAGGCAACTAAGAAAAAGAAAATTATATAGATTCAATATTCATAATCCTTTGTTAAATTATTCCATCTTGTCTGACAAAAGAAAGCTCTTGAATGCCAGGAACAAACAAAAAGAAGGAGAAGGGGAAGAAGAAGGGGAAGGGGAAGGGGAAAGGGATGGGGAAGAGGAAAGGGAAGGGGAAGAGGAAAGGGAAGGGGAAGGGGAAGGAGAAGGAGGGGACTGGGACTGGGAAGACAGTTGGAAAGAAAAGGAAACACCTTTCCCATTCTTTCCAGACTGACCAGAGCAAGTGCTTTCCTTTAGTTTATCCATACAATGAGTTAAGAGAATAGCTCTTAACTCTTAAAAGGACCATTCTGCATTCCCCTATTTATACAGACATGAATGTTTCCTTTTCATAGGAAACAGTTTCCTTAGAGTCTCAGGCATTGTACTTTATGTCCCACAGCCAGTAGTCCCTTGCCCCAGGCAGCCCCTTGACTGCTCTCCCACCTTGTTTTGCAGGTGAGCTCTGTGAGCTGCCTTCTACAAGAAGGGCAAGTTCTGGAGCAGCAAGTCCATCCAGCCAACATCAGAACAATTGGTCAGACAAACATGCTCCCCGTATATGCAGAAGGGTTAATCTGCTCCCTCCAAAGAGTGACCAGGGATCTGCACTGGGAGCGTGGCTGGTTCTGTGCTGAGCACCTGAGGGCTAGGAAGGGCCGGCAAAGTGACATGGGAGTCTCCTGTTCTTAAGTGTCCTGTTTCTTGATTTGGTGTTCACCCTGTTACTGCACTCTTTCATCTGTGTTCTGGAACTTTTAGAAAGGTGTTTCTGTCAGTTGTTGTTGGTCATTCAAAGTTTCTGTGGAGAGAATGAGCCATAAAGCATCTCACTTTGCCATTTTGATACATTTAGAAGGAGTTTTGATTTTAATAAAATCTGAGCAAGTTTATAATATTTAATTTTGTTTTCTTAATTGTCTTCCCTTGCTCCTAGGAGTGTGCTGATTATTTTTTATTTGTAGACTGTAAATAGTGATACTTTTATGGGTGGCATTAAGAGGCAATTATAATAAAAATAGTTTAAATGGACATCTTGACTTATGAAATTCTGTGACAATGTATAAACCAACAAAAATTGTATCACCTGTAAACCTTAGAGAGCTATTTATGTTATCTTAATTCACAGGAACCCTGTAAAATTTGACTTCAGTTGAGTGTGAGGTTTCACCTCCAAGTACATATTTAAATTTCTGGATTTCTTGTTTTTTTTTTTCCTCACTTAAATAATCTTAACTTTTTGATCTAGTGACTTCAAACAAGATAAATAATATGGAAATTTTAAATACAGTTTAAATTACAATAATTATTGGAGATTATTTTTTAATTTATATGGTATATACACTATTATGCACACAAAAATTTATTAAGGTAAATAGAGAAAAAAATCAGCATATTGTTAAGAATTAAGATGTTTTAGAAAATGATTAACAACCACCACCAACAAAAAATATATGAAAACATTTCCATTAAAACAACTTTTAAATTTCTTGTTAGTATTGAACTATGGTCCTATGTTGGTGTCCATTCTTATCTTGCCTTTTTAGAATGTTATTTTTAAAAGTCTTGATAGGTAAAAATTTACAAAATTTATTTGGCATTCTATGTGTTGATTTTGCATCATAATCTATATGATTTTGCCCTCAGGGATGTCAAATTTATGAGAAAAAGCCAATAACAATCTTTGAATAATTTTCATCTATGTAGTCAGCCAAGTGGGGTAATTTTTAATTTTGTTTCCCTAAGATACTCAGAAAACTATGTTAAATCTCAATTCCCCATTACAAAAGTGTATAAACCAAGCCATTAATAAATTATTTGCAGAAAATTATGAGAAATTTGAGGTGTAATATAGGCTTTGAAGTGCTTTAAACTAATGATTTCTGGTTTACTTTTCTTGCAATTTCCTTCATATCTGTAAATTAACCTGCCCCTCTTGACATTTTCACATAAATCCAAATAAAAAACTAAGCTTGGATGAAGAAACAGGGTGAAATATTTTCCTAGGGTTTGTTTTTCATGATTTACAATTCACTGTTTATTTAAATTCAGGATACTATAGCAAATGTACATCCGAAAAGCGTAAGTTAGCATGACTGGCTGGAATGCACCTGTGTCATTAGTCTCTAATGAGAGAAACCTAGAATCCTTGAATACTCATATTTGTCAATTCTCTGCAAAAGAAAACTACCTTTGAGCACTGTCTTTGAACGCTATATTTATTCTGACCCCTCTACCACGCACACGAATGGTGTCAGTTTGGTACTCAATGAACCAGCCACTAAATTGGTCCTCCACAATGGGTCTCAGATCAATAACTAATTTTGAAAACTGATTAGTTTGCACCACAGTAGTAGACAGTTCCGAATTTTGCCGGAGGACATAATCAGCCAGTATATAGAGGTAATAGTGCACTAGTAATAGGTTGGTAATATGGCCCAAATCTTCCATAAACTCTTTTAACAAAGGGCGATTTGAGTCTTTATAAGCAACTTCACTTGTAAATTAAACTTTTTTTCTTGATGTTGAAATAAAGCTTAGTTTTATTATGCTACATAGCTGGTTAATAAGAGCTGTTTGTAAATGAATTCTAATAAAGCAAGCAAGCTCAGCCTTGGGTGACCATTAAAGAGCACAAGCATTTTTATATATCTTGGCTGGTGTGAATTCCAGATGTTTCCAACATGAAAAATGTTATGTTCTAACAGTTAATGTTGTATTGCTAGCCATTCAGAAGATGTATCTTCCTATTAGATGGGAATGTTGCTATGGAGATAACTGTAAAAGTCTGACCTAGAAGAGGTGGGGAAAGAATTGTAGCAAAGGAAGGGAAAATATCAATTACGTCAATAATTGAAAAGGCAGCACAAAAAGTAAACATTTTATCCTCAGTTACTTCCAGAAAACACATGAGAATATATGATATGCAAAAAGTATTTTTTATTTGCCTCTTTCATTGGTTTGTATTTAATCTTCATCAACTGACCATGTGGACAAAACATGACCACTTGGTTGCGATATGAACTGGCACTAAACGTGAATGCATAGCTTTAAAAATCATTCCAAATTCATAAGTTATAGTTTGGCAATTGCCACATGTTAAGACTATGATAAAATGCAATTTCAGAAGTTTGTAGTAAAATATACACTTCTTAAAAATCTGAGACAGCTGGAATTTCATGAGCAAAGTAAATCCACAGGCTAGTGATATGATGCTAGATATAACATAGCACTCCAGATTGAATTACTACAACACAGTTGCATCATTTGGATTTGGATTTTGAATGTGCTTGTTCAAAACAATTTGAAGTCTTAGCTTGAGCTGAGAGATGAAGAGCATACAGAAAAAAAAATCAAAAACTATATTCTGAATAGAGGTTATTTTGTTTTTACTTCATTTTATTCCCTGAAAATTTGAAATTGGTTTAATATGTGGCACATAAATACTTAAAAACAGTCTGTAATCCAGAATCTCATGCAACCTATATTCATTCACTTGACAGTAAAGAAGGTTGAGAAGGCAAGATAAGTCTAGAATTTTTATTTCATTGCAATGAAGAAAGTATTTTTTTTAATTCTCTTGTTTCTTTCATAGCAAATATTCCCCATTTGAAGGAAGGCTGTCAAGAAGAAAGGAAGAAAGGAGAAAAGAAGGAGAAATAAAAGGGAGATGGAGTTCCTTCACTTAGGGTTCAATCCCTCTCAAAGGACTTCAACCTGGGTAAATCCCACTCTTTCATCTAAACTGAGGTCATGAACACGGCATCCCTGGTCTCATTTCCGATTTATCCAGAGTTAAATGTTATTACTTTATTAACCAAAATAGTTGATTCAATCAGTGGTAGTAGAGAGCTATTTTGATTAGCTACTGTTGAGTCTTTGTGAATTAGTTGGAAAAACACAGATATTGTTGATCCAAATATTACAGAAACATTCGATGTTCTGGCCAAACACCTAAGAGGTACTCTACTATTTACTTTTAAGACTGGAAAAATAATTTTGACAAAACAGTGGCATAGCATGGAGTGGGAGGTATAGAAAAAAATATGCACGGGAACTAAACTAGATTTTCTTTTTAAACAAGAGAATATTGGAAGCAAAATGCATATAATAATCAAATAAAAATCCTATTCAAATAAACTATTCAGCCACTTACAAGAAATGAATTTTGATTCCTATTACTGGGAACAAAAACATATTAACCAAGTAAAACATCTCAATAGCTTCCTCACAAAAATATCAATGTCTGGCAATGAGATGGTGAATTTAAATTCAGATTCTAAACACTGATACGCTTAAACCCAGGGTTCCAAACAAAGGCCTGGATTCTATTTTCAGGGCACATTAGTTAATCTTTCTGAGCTTCATTTATTAAATCTGTAGCATGGGAATTATATAAGAGTAGGTTATTAAGATTAGCTTAGACAAACATCTCACAACCTTCCATTATTTCTCAAAATTGCCTGATAAAAATCTTTGGGTATGCTTGCTAAAAATGTTGTCTTCCTTGCGCCCCTGGAGATTTTGATTCAGTGGTTCTGTGGTTGGGCCTTGGGGCCTGTATTTTTATGGTTATGATAAGCAAATAAGGGAAATAATAACCTAAAACATATTGGGTATGAATATATCTCCATTCCTCTCTTTTCTCTCTCTTCTATTCTCCTTCTATTTTCTTCCTTTCAGTAATAATCAGATAGACATTTATGGTTTCTCATGGAAAATTTCAACATGTAATGTACCAAGCTAACTTTTAAAAAATAGTTTAATTGTGAAGGAAATAGAAAATCACAGTATTAAAACAAATATTAAGTATATATTTAAGACTGAAATAAGTATATAATCTAAACCTACATACGTATTTGAATATTGCAGGCTTACATAGAAATTTATTATTATTCCAGTTAAATTAGAGTATCAGAATACAATGGTCATATTTTGATACACCAAATTTTCTTGTGTGTGTCAATGGAAACTGGGATTATATGCTTTTCTGTCTTTGATGGAAAGTAAATAGATTGTTATTATTTTGTGTCCATCATGATAATGTAATATCCCTGTCTGCTCAGATTTTAAAGCTCATTTTGCATCATTTTGTTGCTGCTCTTATGGCATTAAAATATTCTGAGAATCATGGGGAACTTATTTTTTCACCTATTCACAAAGTGTTGGGATAAGCAGAAAATCAAGACATCGTTTATTCTCATGTTTTTGTCCTGGTACACCATTTTAGGAAAGAATCTTCTTCAGGTTATAATCATGAGTGGTGAGTTATACTTCTCCCATGTGGACATAGACATGGTGTTACACATGATGCGGAAAATACATACTATTCAGTTGTGGCAACTAAATAGCTCAGATCCTTGAACTAAAATAAAATGAGAAAATACATTTGAAAGACTGCTTGCATACTAAGATTATATGAAATGATTAATAAATTGTACTCGAATGTAAGTTATGGTTTATTGGGTGTTATTTCAATAGCCCTGTCTTAAAATATTGGCATAAGTTTTCAGAACAAACTAGTAGCTGATGAAATCCTATGGGGATATTTAAATCTGCCCTTCTTTGTAGGGCACATTGGTAGGTAAATTTCCCTATGCCTAAGCCTTTGGGTTTATGTTTATATGTTGGAAGAAAAGTGGTTTCAAAGTTGATAAACACTTCCCAATTTAATTCTGCTGCCTAAATATTTACTCTGTTGAATAAATAAACGAATCAGTTGGGACCTGTAAATGTCAAGTCACTGAATTTTCTCTCACTCCATTGTAGGTCACTCAGCACATGTAACTGAATAGATATTTAAGAATGAAAGACGGTCAAGGTTAAGCTTACAGTTATATGCTGTTTAAAAATTCCCTCTAGCAAAAGAACACTTGTGTACAGACTTGTTTTGGTGGAACAGAAGCTGCCAGCCTTTAAATGTAAAATGGCAACACACAAAAAATTAAGAAAACAGCATATGGCCTTTTATGTTGAACTACTAAGATTATAGTGTGTGGGAGTGAAGTGTGTGTGTGTGTGTGTGCGCTCCTAGGACCCTCTCGCTTCATAGCTAACCATATTCCCTACTGAACATCATATAGATTGATGCTTGGTATATCATGTTCTAGCCCAACTGGAAATAGACATTGAAAGGATGGTTTTGCTGTACAAATGTGATGGCATAAAAGAAATTCTCTTTGGTGCCAAGTCATCCTGCCCAGCTTGGTTGTAAGTTCCCCTTATGAATGAACACCACAGCTAGCCCTTGCCCTGGGCATCTAGCAACTAGCAAGGATAATGAGAGCCACCTCTAGCTTCTCCGAGTGGCCCCTGCCACTTCTTCTCCAAACGGCCTCATGCCTGTTCATGCCACATAATTTACTAGCAAAGCCTGTATCTATATATGGCTTGAATGATAGGCCACCACCCTCAGATTCTCCAAATGGCCCTTGCTGGGTCTGTTTTTCATGCCGGTATAGTTTGACATTTCCAGTCCCCCATATCCATAAGAAAGCCCTACCCTTCTCTTTGGGTTACAGTAAAGGCAAAGCCTGGGACCCACATGTTCTTCTTCCCCATTCCTTCCCTCGTGGACCCTTGCAGGAACCTAGGTTAGGTAAGCCTGGTGGGCCCCTCTGCTTGCCCTCATTCTCCCCTCACCCAGTCAAGAAGGCCTCTGATTTATCAAAGCTGTCCTTTCACACATTCTTGGCTAACTGATTATCTGTGTTTGCCCCTCATCTCCCAAAGAACTTCCACATAACATCCAAAACAAATTCATTCTGAAGTAGAATTCAACATTCTACCAGGGGAAGTGTGCTTGTTAACTTGGAGGCATATTACGTTACATGAATACCAATAAGATGCTTATGTTCTCTAGTATATAGAAGTTTGCAGAATTTTTGGTCTGATACTTGTCATTTAGGATAAATTAACTTTGACTTAAATGTCCTCAAGTCCTGTTTCCTCCCTAAAACTTCCTAAATACTCTAGGATAAAATTGACACATACTATCCTTCTCTTGCAATCACTAAACACACTTATCTCTTCACTGAACTCCTACATCTATGTGCGTCAGAGTAATCTAGTAGATAGCAAGTTTGCTTGATGGCAAGAATCTTAACTGTTTCTTTCAAACTAAAATGCATACTTACTAAAATTCTTTTTTTGACCTTGAAATGGATGGAATTCACAAGCAGCAGATGGCTGAAGTTAGCAGCCTCAAATGTAACAAACTGTTGCCCATCGTAATAAAATATGTTTTTAAAAAGATGAAGAGATTCTAGTTCAAAATCAGCTTTTAAAAGACTTGATAACATTTGTATTTAATTTTCTATCTAAAAGTTGTTACAATTTTATTATTAGTACATTGTCATGATTTTTGTCAGAATGGTATAGGATGGCAATTTTTCTACAGGTTTTGTGATAAATACTGTCAAAAGTCCCTGTTGTTTAATTGCATTAAAATGCCAGAATTACTAACTGCCATTGGCAGAGGTTTATGTAATGTGTGTAAATTTTAGTCATTAAATAAAAAAAATTGACATCTGTACAAAGTTAAAATAGAATCTGAAAACTCTGCTTAATTAAAATTCTCCCTGCTGGCTTTTTCATGAAGATGGCTCGAAAAGTGAAGAAAGACGACCTGCCCTTCCCAAAACCAAAACCAAAGCAAAATCTTTGAAGGCCGAGAAGGCAGTGCTGAAAGATATCTACAAACACACACACACACACACACACACACACACACACACACACACAAATAGAAGATCCCCACATCACCCACGGGGCTCAAGAAGCTTCATTGCTGAAGATAGCCTAAATATCCTCAGCAAAGAGCCCTCAGGAGAAACAAGCTTGACCACGATACCATCAAGTTTAACCCGACTGCTGTCAGCCATGAAGATTAAAGACAACAACATGCTTGTGTTCCTTGAGGATGTCAAGGCCACAAGCACCAGATCAAACAAGCTCTGAAAAACCTCTCTGACACTGACATGGTCAACGTCAACCTCCTTATCAGGCCTGATAGAGAGAAGATAGTATATGTCCAACTGGCTCTTGACTGTGATACTTTGGACATTGCCAACAAAATTGGGATCATCTAAACTGAGTTCATCCAGCTGAAAATGCTGGGAGAGAAGCAAATGTAGTCTATGAATTGTACTATTATTTGTTATTAAAAATATAGTTATTGAATATTTTATATAAACATATACACATAAACACAAATATCCTAAATATATAAATATATGAGACAAGTATGCCAGATGAGATAATTGCATGGTTGCACAAAAGTTTATTTCATAGGTCAGACAGAAAACTAACCTATAATAAGAGAAATGTTTTGCAATGACCCAATACAGAAATTATTTATGTTCATTCACAACTATTGTACCAAGAGACTTCAACAATATTAGTAACCATGGTCAATCAGAATGTAAGCTGATTTTCAAGAGGAGGCCTGCTGAAATTCATCAATCTCACAGTCTTTTGACATATGCTTGGGCGTAGTTCAGCATTTATCTGGATCATTGCTATCGAAATGTGATCCATGATCCACTGCCCTGATTAGATGAATACAGGAATCAACAGTAAGTGTTTAGAAACATTCAGAGAAATTGAAATGTCTATGAACTCCTAGCACAGAATCATTTTTCTAATAGCTTATTTTTATTGTATTTTACAAAAGAACTAATCTGTGATGTATTGTAAATAAATAACAATAATACAATTTATTTTGTTACAGCTAGCTTGAGAATGAGAATCACTGCCTTAGAAAATGAGTGTTTCATGTGTAACTGTGCTACTCACATGGGAACTGAGACTTACAAAGTGATTAAGTAACACAAAGTCTAATTAGATTCTGTTAGAGAAAGAAGAAAAATGACTTCCTTATTGAGTAGGAGGTAAAGGATTCTATGATGGAAAGGATGAAGAATTAAAAGTTACCATTTTCTTACCTCTGTGAAAGATCATAAGCTTCAAACTGAACACTGTAGAACAAATATGAATAGAAGGGATTTTAATTCCCAAGTATTTAAGAAATATTACAAACAGCACCTTTAAATGTAAATTCATTCAATTCTCTTGGCTCTGTGAATTGCATCCCAAGATATTTAAAAGATGATCACCAATCCACTTTGAGAGGTTTGGGAGAATTCCTGATAAAAACAGGGATGCTGAAAATGTCTGTGCCATTTTAATTTTATAAAGTGGAAGAAAATTGGTTTAGCTAATTATACTGAGATGGTTTATGAACTTATTGAGGAGCCAATGATTACTATGTCCCAGCATGATTCACTAAGAACAAGTGATTACAGCATCTCTTTTCTCTACAGTGTTATTAGAGTTTGTGTACAAAAATGGAGATTACATAGTGCAATGGGAATCTGTTGTTTTTGCTAAAATAGTATTTCTTATTCTGTAATGGATGCAAGTCTTCTATTGGGGGTCTCCCCTTACATTTTTTGGGGGTACCAATTACTTTATTTGAAAGAATGGCACAAAAGATCTCAGTGGATGTTTTTGATACAACTTATGGGAAAGGTAAAAGTAAATCCAACATGCGCTCACTGGAATAGTGATCATGGAAGTCACCCCGGTGGCTATAGGAAAAACATCTCTCCTTATCATTGTTTTCCAGAGTGTGCTTGTCAAGGAGATACTCTGCCAAACCAGATTCTCAGGCTCTGATCTTGCTCAAGTTGGTTATGTAGTCACTCAATTCTTTGCTGGAGCTCACCTGCTCATTCAGGTAAGGAGTCTCAATCAAAAAGAGGTCATTTTTATCAGTGGCCAGTTTGTGCAATTCCAATAGTGACTGACTCCCCATTTTTTCCAAGTATAATGCACATGCCATTGCATTCAGCCTGCTCTCTCAATCCTCACATTCTGGTTTCTTGGTATCCTGAAGGAAGATCCAGCCACCTCCTTGGTTCTGCAGCTTCACAAGTTTCTTAGCATGTTGGTTCTCTTCACGAGACTGGTAAAAGCTGCATCATCATACTCAAAATAGTTAAGCCATGGACGGGTAAATGTAAGAGGTGTAGAACTCCAGGTTGTTCTGGAGGTTTTGAAGGTGGCTTCAGAGTCCTAGTTGTAGTTCTGGTGCACCTGCAAGGGACACATGATCTTCATGGCAGTTGGGAATAGGGGACACTGAGGAAAGGTAGGGATGGTGTCCTTGGGGGGTCTGGGGTTGCTGTGAGGAGGTGGCAGAGGGCTGGCGTTGAGTTGCCTACCCAGGGAGCTGAGCACCAGTTCTGCTCCAGTACTGTTGAAGCAGCAAACTGGTTTGACATTCTGAGAAGACTGGCCCTTTCTCCACTTTTAATTCATGTCATTCTGATGGGGCCGACGGGATACCCTGATGCAGGGATTGATATTTTATCCAAACAAATGAGACTGATACATAGAGTTATTTTCTGGAACCATTAGGAAAGAGAAGATCTACTTCTGCTGGGTTTGCCAAACTTGTGAGGCTAAGCTGATTGCCATTTTGCCACTTCAAAGGGAAGAATGAAACCAAAACAGAGAAAGAAGATCTGAGATATGTAGAGGAGGAAAGAAGATCTGAGAAATGAAGAAAGGCAGAGGGTTGGTGACATCATTAGACCACCTGCTACCAGATATTTCAACTACTGGACTTTTCAAGTATGTCAACCAATTAAGTCTCATTTCTGGGTTAAGATGGTTTGGTTTGGGATCCTGTCATTACAGCAGAAAGAATTCTGACTTTATACCAATTTATCTGAATGCCAGTAGCATGTTTGTTTATACGTAGGGACAAGATGAAGATATGTGAACTGAATGCAATGAAGATAATTGACAACCGGTAGAATGGCTATATTTAATCTTTCTAATTAATATTAAATAACACAGAATTCTCAATTAAATATCATATAGTGCAACCTTTATTTTTTTCCAGTAAGCATGTTTCTAAATGACAGAAATTGTTGAAAGAAGAGCAATATTTTGGGGTAGTAAGCCTGAAAGTTTCTCTAATTACAAAACCTTGGAAATAATTGCTAAAATAATATAATCATGATTTTCAAAAGCATATTAGAGCTTTAAAGATAGTAAGGAGAATCTTCAAAGACCAAAAAGAAAGGAGCAGCAAGAAAGTCAAATAAAAATCTATTCATGGGAGCTACACTTGCCCTCTGAATGTTTGAAATATCAGCACCTTAAATCATTGTGGCTTTTAAAACTTAATTTTTAAGTAGTTTCAGCATTATAGGAGAGTTACAAAAATAGTACAAACCTAGAGAGCTCCTACATACTCCCATACTTTCAGATGCCCATATCCACCAACTTTAATATATTGTGAGCCATCTTTATCATTTAATTCTATCATCCATCTATCTACCATCTATCTATCATTTTCTAAACATTTGACAGCAAGTTGCCCACATCACACTCCTTGAACACGTAATACTTGCAGGCACATTTCTTATGAACAAGGATATTTACCTATGTAATCACCTTAAATGCAGGTATCAAATTCAAGAAATTTAACATTGCTATAAAGTTTACATTCTATATTCCAATTTTTTCTTATGTCCCAATAATATCCTTTTGAGCCTTGTCATTATCTCTTTAGTTTCTCTAAACTGTATGTCTAAATATATATACATTATATATCTTCCCATCCCAACACTTTCCATGCATATCAGTCCCCATTGTCCCTGTGCCCCACTCCCCACCCCCATAACCTGTTCTCTACTTTCTGTCTCTATGAATTTGCATATTCTCTGATATTTTCTTTGTAGTTTCTATGGGGATTTGAATTAGCATCCTAAAATTATAACAGTCTCTTTTGCTTTGATACCAGTTTAGCTAAAATAGCATACATGAACTATGTTCCTATACTCCTGCATTTCCACACCTTTTTGTAATTCTTTTTGCAAATTATATGTTTAGATGAGTCCGAAGCCATTGATTTATCAATTACATTTCATGTATTTGCCTTTTAGATCCTGTAGGAATTTTAAAAATGGAGTTATAAATCAAAAATACAAAAGTACTGGTGTTTAAATTTACCCTTGTCATTATTTTTGCTAGAGATCATTTGTTCATGTGGCTTCAGTCCATTGTTCAGTGTCCTTCCCTTTCAACCTGAGAAACTCTCTTTTGCATTTCCCTTAGGGCTGATCTAGTAGTGATGAAGTTCCTAACTTTTGTTTCTCTGGGAGTGCCTTAATTACTCCATCATTTTTGAAAGACAGTTTTGCTGGCTAAGAATTCTTAGTAGGCAATTTTTGCTTTCAGTACTTTAAATATATCTTCCTCCTGTCTTCTTGCCTCCATGGCTTCTGATGAGAAATTATCACTTAACCTTACCGGGACTCCCTTGTATGTGACATGCTGTTTCTTTTTTGCAGCTTCCAGAATGCTCTCTTTATCTTTTGCATTTGACAGTTTGATTATAACATGGCTCAGTGTGGGTCTATTAGGGTTAATCCTGTTTGTAGTTTGCTGAGCATCTTGTATGTGTATATTCCTGTCTTTCATTAAATTTGGAAGTTTTCAGCCACTATTTCTTTGAATATTCTCTCTGACCCTTTCTGTCTTCCTTCTCCTTCCCGGACTCCCACAATGTGTATATTGGTAACGCTTGATGGTGCCCCACCATTTCCTCACGTTCTGTTCACTTTTCTTTGTTCTTTCTTCTTTCTGCTCCTCATGGTGGATGATTTCAATTTTTTTTTTTTTTTATCTTCAGATTATCCTGTCTTTTTTCTGCAAGCTCCAACCTGCTCTTGAACACCTCTGGAGAATTTTTAATTTCTGATACCATGGTCTTCAGCTCTGTTTGGTTCCCTTTCATAATCTCTATTTTTCTATTGATATTTTCTTTGTGTTCATCTATTGTTTCCCTGATTTCCTTTAGTTCTTTGTGCATGTTAGCCTTTAGTTCTTTGAGCATATTTTTAAAAAATCTTTGTCTGAGAATGTCCCTAGTCTGATCCTCCTCATTGATTGTCTCTAATGATATAATTGCCTCCTTTTCCTGTACCATTACTTCCTGTTTCCTCTATGTTTTGCAATCTTTTGTTGAAACCTGGACATTTTGATATTTTAGTGTGTTGTCACTGGAATTTAGACTCTGACAATTCTGTTCCTTAAGTTTCTATCCAGCTAGTATCATGACAGAACTTTCCTTGAATGCCAAGAACCAAAAAAATAAAATAAAATAAAATAATAAAAGAAAGAAAAAAAGAAAACACCTTTTCTACTCTTGGCAGTTTGACCTGTGTGAGTACTCTCCCTTAGTCTCATCCATATGTGTTCGTTAATTTCATGTGTCAACTTGGCCAGATTATGATGTTTGGTCAAGCAAGCATTGGCCTGATTGTTACTATGAGCATATTTTGTCGATTTACATCATCAGTAAATTGATTGAATCTATGGCTGATTGCATCTACAATCAAATGAGGAGATTGCCTTCAACATTGAGAGAAGTCTCATTAAATCAGTTGAGTTGAAGACTTTAAAAGGAGAACTGATGATTTCAGCAGTTAGAAGAGAGAATTTCCATGCCTATTTCAGCTAGCAAGCTTCTTCTGGGGAATTTATTGAAAACTTTCACCATCTCCTGTTGGTTCTGTTTCCCTAGAGAAGCCTGATTAATACACCATACAATGAATTTAGAGAACAGTTCCTGGTTAAACCATAGGGGCCACCCTGGTCCTTTCTATTTGAGTCACTTGTTTTGGGCAAGCACATGTGGCCCTAAGAATTCCCTCATTTACACTAATAGGAATATCCCCTCCTCCCTAGGAAACATTTTCCTCATGGTCTGGGCATTGCACTGTATTTACTATGCCATCAATCCCTTGCCCCAGGCAGCTACCTGACTGCTTCCCCACTCAAAGAGAACTTGTTGAACTGCCTTCTACATGTGGGAAAAGTTCTGGGATGCAAGTCCCTCAGGGCCACCACCAGACAGGCTGGGCTGGCATACACACTCCCAGTGTGTTCATGAGCGCTCCTCTGCTCTGTCTGGAACTGGGGCCAGGATTCCAAATGGAGCTGGTGAGGTCATAGGGAAGGTGACATGAGATCTTCTCCTTTTAGGTGGACTTTTTCTTGATTCAGTGCTTGCCTTGTTACTGCAATCCTTTGTTTCCTGGAGCTTTTAAAAAGATATTTCTGCCATTTGTTGCTCATTGTTCAAAACTTCTGTGGGGGCAATCCTTGTGTTTTAACAACTACATGGGGAGAAGCAGCAAGATATTGGGACCCACAAGTTGGGGTGTCCAACCAAGTTGTTCCCAATAAAGACAGGACCCTCAAAGGACAACACCCTCAGTAAAAATTGCATGAGTGGCAAACACCATCCACGCACAATTGGAAACAGATGGGAAGTTGTTCAGACTTGGCCCAGGCTCTGGATTGAAAAGGAAAGGCTGTCTGAGGATTTATGATTATATTTCTACCCCCCTTATTTGAAGTTTAAATTTTCTCTTCCTCCATCAACCAAGAAGCTCCAAGTCAATAAATTAACCTATTTTTTCCTCATTATTAGTACTGGGTTGGAGATGGAGTTGGTGTGGAGGAAGAAAATTTGAATTCTCTGGAAGAATTCACCTTTAACCTAGGCCTTGAATGATTCTTATAAAACACAACACACATAATCCCAAATTGCAAAACACTTGAGACACAGCACATGATTAAGAGCCAGATTAAAAAAAAAGAAGAATTAAAAAAAGCTGAAATGGGTCCTCAAGGACTTCAGATATTGGAATTATCTAACACAGATTATAAATTAAGTACAATTATAGTATTTAGGATAGTACAAATAGGGGGAAAAACTTAAGGAATGTAAAAATTATCATTAAAACCTGAAAGGATTGCTTAAATAGCATATTAAACATGATCAAAAAGAAAGGTTGTGACTTAGAGGATTTTAAGCCATTACCTGGAATGTAGCACAGAGAGACAAAGTGCTATAAAATATAAATAGTTAAGATAAAAGGAAGGGGAGAGGTCTAACGTATATCTAAGTAGTGTACCAGATTGAGAAAATAGTGAAGAAGGAGATAGATGATATTAGAAAAATTCCAGAATTAAAGAAAAACATGAATCTTCAGATTCAGGAAACAAAATAAATCTCAATCAGGGAAAGTAAAAACAAATCCACACCTTGAGACATCAAAGTCCGAACTGCAGGTCAGCATAGTGGACAGAGAGGAAAAAGAGATAGATTTTCAAGAATGAAAATTATATTGACTTTTCATTTTTCAACATGAGCAATGAATCCAGAAGTTTACCTAAAATTTTATATTCAGCTAAATTTTAATTCCAGAATGAGCGATAAACAAAAGTTTTCCGATAATCTGAAACTGAAATAACTGATCACCCACAGATACTCAGTAAAAGAAATCCAAACTATGTGTTCTAGTTTGCTAATGCTGCAGAATGCAAAACACCAGAGATGGATTGGCTTTTATAAAAAGGGGGTTTATTTGGCTACACAGTTACAGTCTTAAGGCCATAAAGTGTCCAGGGTAGCACATCAGTAATTGGGTACCTTCACTGGAGGATGGCCAATGGCATCCGGAAAACCTCTGTTAGCTGGGAAGGCACGTGGCTGGCGTCTGCTCCAAAGTTCTGGTTTCAAAATGGCTTTCTCCCAGGACGTTCCTCTCTAGCAAGCTTGCTCTTCTTCAAAACGTCACTCACAGCTGCACTGAGTTCATTCTCTTTGAGTCAGCATGTTTATATGGCTCCACTGATCAAGGTCCACCCTGAATGGGTAGGGCCACGCCTCCATGGAAATATCCCATCAGTTATGATCTACAGTTGGGTGGGGCACATCTCCATGCAAACAACCTAATCCAAACTTTCCAACTTAATCCCCACTATTATGTCTGCCCCACAAGACCACATCAAAGAATATGGCTTTTTCTGGGGGACATAATACATTCAAACCGGCACACTATGTATTCAAAAACAAAGGAAAACTATCCTATAAGGAAGATCTGAGATACAGTGAATAATGATGAACACAGATATTAAGAAACATGTGGGAAACTAAAAACCAACATTGAGTATGTAACCATCACCATAATTTTTAATCTTGAGAGGTAAAAATCCCAATAGAACAACCACAAAAAACTGAAACAAGACAAGATTAACTTGAAGATAAGAGGGGAGCATTTGATTATTAATAATTTTGTCAGTTAATTTGCAAGTTATATTTTTGGGAAACATAATAGAAGTAACATATATAACTTTCAACACAGTATATAAAAAATTATAATGACATACAATGAAGTTGTTGAATGGCAGGATATGTTGGAAGAAGGAAGAAGGATATCAATCTTGCCAGGCCAAAATGATGAGCTGAGCTGAATTAACAAGATGGATATTAAACAATATTAATTTTATGGTACAGCCCTCATTTCCAAATCATACAAGATGGAGGAAATGTCGTTAGCCCTTGTACAAAACACTTTAGTTACTAGTTTTAGTTACTACTAATGTTAACGTGTCAACAGAGTAATGTGCCCAACGAAAACACTGATGTAGTACAGGCTATTGCTGGAAGTGGTAGCCCCTTTTCTGAACAATGATAACATTGCCCCTAGATTAGGGTTGCATTTTAGAAACATATTTTAAAGGAACTTGATGTAAAAAGAATGAGAATCCTGACAGAACACAAAAATACATAATAGGAATTGATTGAGGAAATTTGGAATTGTTAAACAAGAGAAGACACAACTTTGGTGGAATAAAATCTTTCTTAAATAATTTTAAATGCTGTCATGTACAAGATCATTTACAATTTATTCTGCAGATCATTAGGTAGTAGACTGAGGAACAGTGAAGGAAAGATTTCACCTCTCTCTCTCTCTATATATATACACACACATATATGTATACATATATATGTGTATATATGTGTGTGTGTGTGTATATACATACATAAAACATTTGGTGCATAAAACATATTCTAATAGAACATGTCCTTCCTTTGAAACAATTTTCTGGTTTCTTCAGGTATCATACATAGGTTGAATGACTGTTTATATGTGACCTTCTAGAAAGCATTCAGGAGGATTAGATACATTGTAATATTCCTTCTAAACAGATAATAGTCTGGTACTATGATGCTAATGTAATAAAATTTTCCCCCTGACTTGTGAGGAAGGGGTTAAATGCATTTATGAACCTATAAAAGTTATGGGAATTTTCATCATGTGGTAATTTTCAATGATGAGAAAGTTTCCAAATTCTGCTTTTGGCCAAGATGGAGTAGCAAGGACTGGATAGATCCTCCCACCTGAAATGACTAAACCACCAGACTAAGTAAAGAAACAATGATTTCCAAGACATTGGACATCAGGCAGCGAAAGACCATGATTCCTGACAGATGAGGAAATAGTAATAATGATAAAAAACAGAATGAGCCCTGTAAGCTCCAGTTTTTGGTCTGGAGAGAGTTTCCAGGCTGTGGCACAAGGAAGGGGAATCCAGGTGGAATCCAGTAGTTGCTCTGAAATGAAGGGATGAAGCTGGGAGTTTAAGGAGGCCAAGCAGCTAGGGTTCATAGGCGAGGATTCTAGAGAGTAAAGAACCGTACAGAGAACTCAGTAAATCTGTATTCAACTGAGTAGTAATCAGTGCATATGTGTGAGCAAACTACATACATCTGGAAAAAGAATCACCCCCCAGAATTGAAGGGAAAATTCTTGGGGACTAATAAAAGGCCAGGAATAGTTATTGATTCTGCCAGTTAGACTGAAAATCTTCATACATCAAGGGACATTTGGTAGTGTGCTCAGAAGAGTTTTGCTTCACTAGGGCAGTTATTAGCTCTAGACTAAACTGTGCTCTAGTCCCATCTAACAAAGCTTAAAACTATTTCCAAGTTACCTAACTACATCTCAGAACACAGCTCAAGAATATTTATAGGAATGCAAAAATATCCATAACTTAAGGTGAAATTCACAATGCATGACAGCCAATAAAACACTAACAGGCATGCAAAGAAGCAGGAGAATACAACCCATAATGGGCATTCACAAACAAAAACCAACCAATCAAAATCAACCCAGAAATGATACAGAAGATCGATTTAGTAGATGAAGATGTTAGAGCAGTTATGATCACTGTATTCCATACATTCAAAAACCCAGAAAAAGACTGAATACATTAAATGTGTAAGCATCAAAGATATATCTATATCTATATCTATATCTATATCTATATCTATATCTATATCTATATCTATCTATATATAAAGCTCAACTTTTAGAGATTAAAACTGCAAAGTCTGATATGGGATTAATGGCAAATAAGGCATTGCAGAAGAAAAGATTAGTAAACTTGAATACACAGCAATAAAAAATTACCTAAAATTTAACATAGGAAAAAAGACTGGGAAAAAAAAATCACTAACATCAATGAGCTGTGGAACAAGTCAAAATTGCCTGATATACATGTTAGAATCCCTCAAGAAAAGAGATTAAGTGTGGGAGAGAGGACAGATTAAATATTTAAAGAAATAATGACCAAACATTTTCCAAATTTGATGAAAATTATAAGTCCACAGAATCAAGAGCTCTATTGACCGCAAGCATTTACTCACCACCAAACCAAAGCCCAATTTTGTAATAGGTATTTTTGAGGTTCCAACTCTGATTTCATAAGAAGCTTGTGAAAAAATGGTAAGCTCTGTCTTCAATTTTTTACTGGTGTATATAGAGGTAGCAAAATCAATAATAAAATTAATAATTACCATTTATTGAACATTTAGTATGTGCAAAATAGTTCTGGTTTCTTAAGACCTGGATCCAAGAACTGACAGATCATCACCTGTACCACATTCTATTATTAAAAGCCAACACAATACCTTTCCAGGTTCAAGGGGAGGGGAAAGAGACCCTCTCCTCTTGATGGGAGGAGTGTCAAAGAATATATGACCATCTTTAATTTACCCAAACTATTCTGCAATATTAATAACAGGCATTAGGATTTTGGTAGTTATAAGTTCAGGGATTTGTGGTATACTGAGTCAACCATCAGAAAATAATTTATATAAATAATTTATATTACATAGAAATGTCCAATGTTCATCCATCACAATTTAAAACATTAGAACCATTAGCTCTAATTTGATATTGTTTTGAGAATATTTTGCTAAATTTCAAAACCAATATTGGAAAGAGGATACATATATATATATACACATACATACATATATATAAATCCTATAACTGAAAACTTATATTTTCCTTCCCTTTTTCAGTTTCTTCTAATATAACATGTTCTCAATTTCAATAGATTACTCACATCTTTCAGGATTTAATTTGAAATTACAATAGCTTCAAATTGATAAATTCGCAAACTCTCTCTTTTTTTTTTTTTTTTTTTTTGGATAAAACCCAAAAAAGTGGGTATCATTTGGTCTGGACATGTAAGGGGAGGGGGAGTTAAAGTTGTTTGTGAAAAGTTTCTCATTTGAAAATACTAAATATTTCCCTTTGTTGATTAATGTAGATAGAATTTATTTAATTCTGTTTTGAGTCTGCATTAACTTTGTTTATTTGGACACTTTCAATTGTGATATTTCATGCAGAACAAGTTTAGCCTTTATATTTTTACCACATACAAAATATGTTTTCTAAATAAAGTAAAAATATAATAGGACTGAACAGAGCATGTACAAAATGCTTAGAAACGGTGTCTTTTCAATGACTGTTACTCACTGTAGAAGTAACTATTCACAATGAGACAACTGGTATTTAACATAATCAATCCTTTTTATAGGAAAAAAGTCATCAACTGAAGTTAATTCTAGTTATATGTATTTGAAACTGTAAAGCTCAGTGTTTACAAAATAATAATTTTGACTTTCTATAAATTTACAAGCATTTATCCAATTAGTCCAAACTACTCCTTAAAGAAAACAAAAACAAAAATAAAAACCAATGGCTTTCTGATTAAATAAGCCCAACTAGAATCATTGCCTCTGAACTTATTAGCTGGGTTACCATAGCTTCAGCTTCTTCTTCTTTGGTTAAGTAGGATCTACACCATCTGCCCCCATCATTGCTTTGAGGATTAAAGGAAAAGGCAGACAGAAATCACCCAACAGAATTCAGCATGCAGGAGGGACAGGACAATGTGCATTGCCTCTGTCTACAAGGGTGAAAGAAATAAAACTATCTTAAATCTTAATGAACTTTTCTAACTTCTCGAGAAACCTGTAGAAATAAAGTACGGATACAAATGGTGGCCTCTCTCCTTTTAGTTCTTGGAATAGTTCTATATTTTAAATATGCACATTTGTTTTAGCTATCAATTTTTTTTATGCAAAACTCACTTATAAAATATGGTCCCATCAACCAATAAATGAATAAAAACAAAATGTGGTATATACACACACAATGGAATATTATTCAGCCATAAAAAGAATGAAATTCTGATTCATGTGACATCAGTGAAACTTAAAGACCTCATGTTGAATGAAACAAGCCAAGCACAAAAGGAGAAATATTGTATGACCTCACCGGTATGAAATAATTAGCATAAGCAAACTCATAGAGTCATAATCCAGAATATTCTAGATAAGGATTAATATATATATAGTCATTATTTTCTAGTTTGGTAACTGACTTCAAAGATAAAGAAGCACTCTTTTTAAGTGGTCCCTTACAATATATTTGACAGAAACTTAGTATGTATTTATCTGCCTTCCTTAAAGGCCAAATTCACAAGTGTATCCTCTTGGAAATTCAGGAGCACTAACGAACAGGTTAGAAACAACAAAAGAATAATTATCATCAAATGAATGACAATCTTAATGAAAAACAAGAAGGGTTTCCAAATGTTCCTGCCAGGTCTGTAGACACAGCCACTATTACAAATAGCAATGAGTGGTATGTAACAGCTCAAGATAAAGGAGGTGGCAGGATCATGGACAGGAATTTCTCAAACACAAATGCTAGTCCTCTGAGGTAGCTCTTTTCTAGAAAAGCTCTATCCAAGACAAGCTAAAATAAATTTGAAAGCACATTTCGTATCTAGCATTTTACAATGTATTCTTTGCCTCACCACACACACAGGTGAAGTACTCATCTGATGTTAGGTAACCAGTAAAGAAAGAGATTGGTTTTAAAATCTATGTCTACAAAATATTTTCCATAGTTCAGTAAGACAAAAACAATGTAAAAAAATATGTATGATAATAAATGGACAAACCAAAGAGTATGACCTCTAGCCACAGTTCAGTGCTCAGTTTAACACAAGTTAATAAAGTAAAACATAGGCATTGCAATAATTTTATATTTTTAAGTTAAGAGAGGGAAAATTAGAGTAATAGAAAGTGAGAGTTGGTAAAGATCTTAGAGTCCACCTAGATCAACTCCATATTTTACAGAAATAACCAAGAGTTAAGTGGACTGTTCAACATCAAGAGACATTTGGAGGTGGAATCTGAACTAAAACAAGATTTCTAGACTCCCAGAAGCCGCTGTTTTCTCTGAGAAACATTTATGTGTTTCTGCTTTGTCTGTTCCCTTTGTTGGGGAGATGGGTGTGCTTTGCCAATGCAGCTGAGTGTGGAAAAGTATAAGCTAGGCACACTTGAGCTTCTGCACTTCCACAAGAAGCTCCCATGAGGTTAATACTCTTCAAATATCAGAGGCGCTTTCCATGCAAAGATTCATAATCAAACTCAGTGGATGGCATTCTCTTTCTAAGCTGCAGAGAATTTCACTTCTATAACACATTAATTCAGGTCAGAACAATAAAGAGCTGGTGTTAGATTTGCATGTGCTGCTTAGCCCCATGATGTTTCACTTGTAAAAGTGAAATGCTTCCCTTGTAAAAGTGAGGTGTGCTTTATAAATGAAAGCCAGACATTCCAACAGGTGATAAAAATGTCAAATTTAGAGCTGCATGGTTGAAAGATGAAAAGGAAAACAAATCAATGAGTTTCCAATAGGAAAAAAAATTAAACTAGAAACTACCCAATAGATTAAAACAGGTTTCTAAATATAAATTTCTTATATAGTAAATAATTTAAATGTTTTCTATTCATGAATTCCTTTCACGTCAAAATAACTTGGTATAACTTTTACAAATAAACTAGGTAGCATGATTGTCCTCAAAATATTTAAGTATAACCTTAATTATAAATAAGTCATGAAAATGTTTTCTTTTAGACAAATTGAGTAGTAATATTCATTCAACACTTAATTACTAATTACTTGCAGATTATAGCCTAAAATACCCATTTTGTAAATTGAAAGTGACTCTGTTCTGTGATTTTAAATTATGATGCATTTTTACATTTTGCTGACCAGCAGAAAGAAGTTTATTAAGCACTAAATTGTGTGGCAGGCATTGTGCTAAGTTCCAGCATTACAGCTTTATTCAAGTTCTGATGCTGAACTTGGAACTTGGAACATGGAACAACACCCTCCTAAAAATGACAAGTGAGTAAGAGAGACACAATGATCTCATAGATAAGTACTTTGAAGAGGAGGTCCCTGGGTCTAACAGATTGTCATTTCAATTGCTACAGATTAGAACACAATTCATTTATCAAGCTTTTGATTTTCTAACTGTGCTCAAAGGGATCTGCAAGGACTGAAACAAATTTCAGAGATCAGTTCTTATCAAAAACCCTCTAAATGCTAGAAGTAATATTCCTAGAAGGTGATTTGAAAAAAAAATGCAAGTTCATTAATTCATTCCTATGTTCATTCATTTGTTCAGTAGTTATTTGTTGAGGTCCTACTTGGTATCAAGCCTTGCTCTGGGCATTGAGTATACAACCATTATATAGACCCTGCCCCAAAAAGCTTAAAGATTAGTGTGAGAAACAAATAGCAAGTAAATGAATTCACAGTAAACATATAATTACAAATTGTGGTAAGTGGTAGTAAGGAAAATAATAGGGTACTTCAGAAAATTACAGATTGAGTGGGTTTAATCCAATTTAGAAAGTTCTGGAAGGCCTCTTTGAACAAGTGATGTTTAAACTGGGATTTGCAGGATGAATAAGAGTCAGGTAAAGGAGAAGGAGGTAGAGGGATTAGCATGTGGCTTAATTAAGTCTTTAAAAGAAGACTATTAAAAGCATGTGGCTTCCACAGGTGCATGGAGTTGTGAAAGGGAAGTGGGATTTGGTGAGTTCGTATAGGCTGGGGTGAAATCCATATACATTCCAGAGTGATATGGGCAGAGAGTAAAAGTGTATTTGCGGGGCCCCCTGAGGAGAAATGCGGAAATGTTGGACTTCCCCACCTGGGCTGCTGAAGATTTTCCCACAAACATTGAGGACTGCCAGTTTAGGGGCTGAGCCCTCGATCTGGGGGCTTTCCCTTGTGAAGCTAGTTGCTACAAGGGAGAAGCAAAGGCCACTTATAATTGTGCCTAGGAGCCTCTTTGTTGCTCGGATGTGGCCCCCTCTCTCACTAAGCCCACTCAGCAGGTGAACTCACTGACCTCCCCCCTACATGGGACATGACACTTAGGGTGTAAGTCCTGTTAGCAATGCAGAACGACTCCTGGGGATGAGCCTGGACCCAACACTGTGGGATTGAGAGGATCTTCTTGACCAAAAAGGGAAAGAGAGATGAAACAAAATAAGGTTCCAGTGGCTGAGAGATTTCAAATGGAGTTGAGAGGTCACTCTGGAGGGTATTCTTATGTGCTATATAGATACCACTTTTTAGTCTTTAGTGTGCTGGAATGGCTGGAGGGAAATACCTGAAGCTGTCAAACTGCAACCCAGTGACCTTGATTCTTGAAGATGATTGTATAACTATGCAGATTGCATAGTGAGACTGTATGACTGTGAAAACCTTGTGTCTCACACTCCCTTTATCCAGAGTATGGACAGATGAGCAGGAAAATGGGGACAAAAATTAGATTAAGAAAAGGGTGGGATGGAGGGGATGGAAAGATTCAGGTGCTCTTTTTTGTTTTTATTTTTATTTTGGAAAAAGGAAAAGGTTCAAAAATTGATTCTAGTGATGAATGCACAAACCTATGATGGTGCTGTGAATAACTGGTTGTACACTGTGGATGACTGTAGGGTGTATGACTATATCTCAATAAAACTGTATTAAAACAAAAGTAAATGAACAATGGGGGGAGGAGAGGAATGGGATGTTTTGGATGTTCTTTTTTATTTTAATTTTAATTTTATTTTTTGGAATAATGAAAATGTTCAAAGATTGATTATGGTGATGAATGCACAACTATATGATGATACTATGAACAACTGATTGTACACTTTGAATGATTGTATGTTATGTGAATATATCTCAATAAAATTGCATTAAAAAAAAGAATGTTGCTTAATTTATCCTTTAAAAGAAAGCCAGTATAGCTGAAGAATGGAGATGCAGAGAGAAAATGGCATAAAACAATCCTGAAGAAGAAGGAAGGGGTCAGCTCACTCAAGGCCTTGTAAATCTACTTGAAAATTTTGTATAATGCTCTAGGTATAATGTGGTGACATTTTAAACATTAATATAAACTAATACCATAAAACATTTAAAATGGATTATAATGATGGATTGAAGTATACATTTATGGTTTTAGAATTGTCCCTCTGTTGGTTGTGAGGAGAAAGTATTAAAGGAGGACAAGAGTAGAAGCAGGGAGGCCACCTTAATGCTACGATAGCAATCCGGGTGAAAGGTAATGTTGGCTTGAACTAAAGTGGTGGCAAAATAGATCAAGAAATTTGTATTCATTTGAGACAGTTTGAAGGGTGAGTTGACAGGATTTAGTGATGAGTGAGAGGTGTTTTGAAGATGACTCCTAAGCTTCAGACTGAGGAAAGTATGGTTGAAGATCCCATTTGCTGAAAAGCAGACACTAGGGATTAGTGATGGGAAAATATTTGGGGATAAAAACCAGGGATCTGATTTGGATGTGTTAAATGTGGATGCCTTTGAAAAATCCAAGTGCACAACTCAAGCAGGCAGTTGAATATGCAGATCTGAAACTCTAAAGAGATTTTTGGATGAGAGCTACAAATACAGGCATTATAAGCTTAGAGATGGGATTTAAGCCCAGTGGAATGGATGAGATCCTCTAAAGAGAAAGAAAGGAGGTAAGATCTAAGTCAGTATGGTTTTATGGCAGTAGAAGGTCAATGCCTATTTTCTGCCAATGTTACTCAGTGTGTTTAATCTCTTTTCACACCTTAGATTTGTAGAACTCTGTGGATTGATGGCTACTGCAGTAGTCTTGGGATGAATTAGGGTCAGTATGAGTGACAAGGTGTGGTAGGTTGAATTATATACTCCTATAAACAAGTGTTCTTAATCTTAATCCTTGTACCAGTGGGTGGGAACCCATTGTAAATAGGATCTTTTGCAGATTATATTTCTATTTAAAGTGTGGCCAAACTGAAAAGCATAGGAATAAATCTGGATTACTAGAGGACTTATAAAGAGAAGGCCAAAAGAAGGAGCCAGAAGTGGAAGTCAGCAGCAGTGAAAGAGAAAGGAGAGAGCATCATCATGTGAAGAGAGACAGAGATACAAGCCAATGAATCGTAAGGATTACTGGCAGCCAGCACCAGAACATATATGCAGACTCCAGGAGAAAGCAAGCCTTGCTGATAATCTTGATTTTGGATTCCCAGTCTCCAAATCATGAGAAAATAAATTCCCATTTTTAAGCCAACCCATTGTGTGGTATTTGTGGTAACAGTTCAGGCAAACTGAGACACAAAGTAAGGGTTAATCTATTTAATTGAATACAATTTTTTAAAAAGTGGTAACATTCAATAATTTCAGTGAAACAATCAGAAAAATGGGGTTTTTATTTATTGAGAACAATAATAGTTGTCCCAACTTGACCAAATCATTATTGGCTTTGTATTGAGAAAATATTTGAGAATAACAATTAGACTGATATGTTAAAATCCACCTAATCCTATATTGTGTTAAATGGAAAGTCTTTTAAATTCAATACTGCTGATATTGTTCAGTTTCAGAACTTCCTGTTGTTTCATCTCTCATCTGCCACCATGGCCACACAAATTAAATACTGATACACAGTCTAGTCTAGAAGCTTGCACAGTGTTACAGGATATATCTGACAACAGATTAAGTCAACTGCAGAACCAATTACTAATGGGGACCTTTACCCCTCTGCTCTGTGTCCATGAGTCTTTAGATTTAGGAGCGTAAAGGGAAAATGCCACAAAAAAGAAAGCATTTAGCTCATCATGGCTATTAATTACTTATTTATTAGAATTTTTAGAAATTTTACCAATATCAGAAAATGGAATATTGATCATTCATTTCATCAAATCACAGAATAAGCACAGCTGCTTCCACATATGTTACTCCAAAGACTTAAAAAGAAATATGTAAATAACCTCAAGAAAAGCTAGTGGAAAAATAAACAAATCGTGAAAACAGTATTACAAATATAGGGAAATTCCTTTCTCCTTTTCTTTATTTGTATCATAAAATGCTATAAAACAGAGCCATGAAACTTTAACTCATTGTACCAAATCCGTAACATATTTTCTTTCAATTTTCTGCCTTGCCACTTCCCCTTCTGGATTAAACAGTTCTGCAAATTGCCTTCTGTTCAGAGAAAGTGCATAAAAATGTTCTTTGTGTAGAGGTGACAATGGATTCAGCCACAAGAGGCTAAGTTCTAAGAAAGAATCAGAGGATCACCTGGCTAAGCACCTGTGATACATGTGTGGTCTCATTCATATGAGCTGGCCATCTCCCAATTTCCAGAATTGTAAAAACTGAAAGACAGAACAGGCCACTTGAGAGGAACAGAATATAGGCTGGTGGTCATTGTAGGGCCATACCCTAAAAGAACAAGCAGAGGAATCAGATCAAGAAGGAAATATGTCAATAAAAGAGTAGAGGGATACAGAGATGAGGAAATAAAAGTTGCCTTTTTGCTGACCAGTTTCCAGGTGCCTGTTCCATAGGTGTCTTTGCACTTCCCACCTTTCGGTTCCTTAACGTTTACTGTCCCCTTAAACTGACCAACAACAACCAGTACCACCTTGACTTTTACTTGAGCTAGTTTGAGCTAGTTTGAGTTTGTTTTATTTTTACAAACAGAAAAAGAAACTGTCATAAGTGAATATTGAAGTGAAGGATTGAAGCCAGTATAGAGAAATAATGTTGCAGCCATGAAATTGAATATTTCATCCCTATTGCACGTATTTACATTGTGCTTGAAATTAAACCTTAAAGTGCTTAGGTTAAAAATTGCATATTCAGTTTGATATCAAATATGTAGTGGTGGCTTTCTTTGGTTGCTATGATTACAGGCTACTTAATTTCATTGGCTTCTCTTTATTTTTAAATTATCCAAAACAAAATGAATTGTTTTTCTAATCAGAATAATAAACCTATATAAGAAAAAGAAAATATACTTTTACGTGAAGTCAAAACAAACAACAGAATATAGGTTTGTACAAAGACTATGATTATAACTATGATAAAACTACATGGGTAAATAACTAGAAGGATATATCTTGATATGATTCCAGTAAATTTTTATGATGGCATATTAAGGATGATTTTGGGGGTGGTGTCTTTTCACTGTTTCACATAGCTTTTCTCATAACATTTATGTTAACATGTAGCATTATTTTACACTAATATGTTATGCATACAGTAGATATATGAGTCAGATATCTATAATTATGTAGTGGTAAAATTACTGGATCCTTTATAGACAGTTGACATATACATTGGCTACCACCAAGGTGCATTCTTTTATACAGATCAAATGTAACTGATGAAATAACATAGTTTATCTCACTCCTGCCTCTCACTTTAAGTATTTACTAAGTATAAGCAGGAAAATGGTGAGTCAAACAATGTGGGTAGGTTGAGGATATGAGGGGTAGGTCAATAATGAATACCAGTTTGTGGAGTCAATAAAAACCACATAGGGAGTTAATGCTTAAATTGTACATAGTTTCTGTTTGGGATGATGGAAAATTTTGGTAATGGATCATGGTGATGGTAGCACAACATTGTGAACTTACTTAACGGCACTGAAATATACTTGAATGTGGTTAAAAAGGGAAGTTTTAGGTTGTATATATGGTATGAGAATAAAATTTTTAAAATGTGTGTGGGGGGGAGTCAGAAGATGGCAGCATAGAGGAGTGGAATTTAGTCCCCTGGAACAACTAATACATAACTAGTAAACAATCTGGAATAACTGCTGGGGACAACCATGACTGTCCACACATCATACACCAAACTGGATTGGGAGGAATGCCTGAGATTGCAGCATAGACTCTGTAAGTAAAAGCTGCAGAACCGCAGCAGGATCCCCCTCACCCCATGGCAGCCCAAACTGCAAAGCCTCACTGTACTAAAAACTAGCAGCACTCTCTGTGGAGTGAGTGAAAATAGCTCAGCTGAGCTCCAATTGGGGTTTTAATTAACAAATGTAGACTGCTGAATACAAGCTACAACCCCTCAACAAGCAGACAGAGGCTTTTAGTGATGACTGACCTCAAAGAACCAAAAGACTGTACTGGGAGGGGAAGCCCAGAAGACCGGGTGTTACCTCTGGCCAATGAATGAAACTGGGGGGTTGTGTACTGGCTCCAAAAGGGGGCTTCCTGTCCCTCTTCCTCTCTCTCAATCTGAGGGGGACAGAGGAGAGAGCCACAGACATTTTCAGTGAAGAGAGTTGCAGCCATTTTCAGTTCCCAGTGCTCTGGCCCTGACAGGGGTAGAGATAACAGAGTCAGAATGACAATGATTCAAATGCAGATGATAAATCCCTTGAGGGTTTATCTTCCCTAAGAATAAGGAGGTGGGGCCCAGCTTTCCCTTCAGAATCAGACCTCAGAGCCTGGGGGAAAACAGCCAAAACTGAAACTGAAGGGACCACACCTCCTTACAGCAGTGGGGAGTGACAAGCTGACAGTCACCACCTGCTGGGCAGGTTAGGAAAAGCACAACAACTGGAGACCTCACAGGGTGTGTCAATCTTCTAAAACACATCCTCAGGGAAACCATTCTGAGACCTGAGCCCGTGCTGGTCTGAAAAAACCTGATTAGGGTAAGCAAGGAAACCAGATGCCTAGACAACAGAAAACTACAACCTACACTAAGAAAAATGAAGATATGGCCCAGTCAAAGGAACAAACTTATGCCTCAATCAAGATACAGTTGAGATATTGTTTCACTCTAATAAAACAATCTATTAAAGATTTTCAAAGAAATGCACTAAACCAAATCAACAAGTTCAGGGAAGATATAACAAAAGAGATGAAAGCTATAACGAAAACACAGGGCATACATAAGGCAGAAATAGGAAGCTCGAAAAAACAACAGCCAGAATCTATGGAAATGAAAGGCACAGCACAAGAGATGAAAAACACAATGGAAACATACAACAGCAGATCTCAAGAGGCAGAAGAAAACACTCAGGAACTGGAGAACAAGATGCCTGAAATCCTACACACAAAAGAACAGATAGGGAAAATGATGGAAAAAATATGAGCAATGTCTCAGGGAATTGAATGACAACAGGAAACACATGAATGTATGTGTCATGGGTGTCCCAGAAGGAGAAGAGAAGGGAAAAGGGGCAGAAGCAATAATAGAGGAAATAATCAATAAAAATTTCCCGTCTCTTATAAAAGACATAAAATTACAGATCCAAGAAGTGCAGCGTACCCCAAACAGAATAGATCTGAATAGACCTATGTCAAGACACTTAATAATCAGATTATCAAATGTCAAAGACAAAGAGAGAATCCTGAAAGCAGCAAGAGAAAAGTGACCCACCACATACAAAGGAAAGTTGATAAGACTATGTGTGGATTTCTCAGTAGAAACCACAAAGCAAGAAGAAAGTAGTGTGATATATTTGAGATACTGAAAAAAAAACCACCAAGAATTCTGTATCCGGCAAAACTGTCCTACAAATAGGAGGGAGAGTTTAAAATATTCTTTGACAAACAGACAATGAGAGAATTTGTGAACAAGATACCTGCTCTACAGGAAATACTAAAGGGAGCACTGCAGACAGATACAAAAAGACAGGAGTGAGTGGTTTGGAGCACAATTTTGGGTGATGGTGGCACAGCAATGTAAGTACACTGAAAAAAGATGACTGTGAGTATGATTGAAAGAGGAAGGTTTGGAGCATGTGGGACACCAGAAGGAAAGAGGAAAGATAAAGACTGGGATTCTATAACTCAGTGAAACTTAGAATGATCAACAATTGTGACAAAATGTACAAATATGTTTTTACATAAGGGAGAACAAATGAATGCCAACCTTGCAAGCTGTTAAAAATAGGGTGGTATTGGGGAAAAAATATAATCAATGCAAACTAGAGACTATAGTTCACAGAAACTTTGTATTATGCTTCCTTTAATGTAACAAAGGCAATATACCAAAGCTAAATGCCTTTAAGTGGGGGACATAGGGAAGAGGTAAGGGACTCCCGGCATTGGTGATGTCTGACTCTTATTCTACTGTAGTTTAATTCTCTTTCCTTTTGTTGCTTTTTAGCTGTCATATTTTCTTTCTTCCTTCCTTCCTTCCTTCCTTCCTTCCTTCCTTCCTTCCTTCCTTTTCTTTCTTTCTTTCTTTCTCTTTTGTCTCTCTACCTTCTTTGACCCTTCCTCCTTCTTTGTGGAAGAAATAGAGATGTCCTTATATAGATAGTAGTGATGGTGGTGAATACATAAATATGTAACTATACATGGAACCCTTGATTGTTTACTTAGGATGGAAAGTATGGTGGGTGAACAAAACCATCTTCAAAAAAAATGGGTTGATGAAGAAATCTTGAAGGCATTACACTGAGTGAAATAAATCAGGCACATAAAGACAAATATTGCATTGTTTCACTGATATGAACTAATTATAATGTGTAAACACATAGACATGAAATATAAGTTAACAGGATATAGAATGAGGCTACAGAATGGGGAGCAGTTGCTTATTATGAGCAGAATGTTCAGCTAGGTTGAGCCTAAGTGTTTGAAAATGGACAGAGGTGACAGTATCATGTTATTGTGAGAATAACTAGCAGTGCTGAATGGTGTGTGAATGTGGTGGAAAAGCTCGGAGTCACGTATGTCACCAGAAGGAAAGTTGGAGGTTAAAAGAGGGGAATGTATAAAACAGTGAATTTGTGGTGGACCATGTCTGTGGCAACCCGTGGCCTGAGCAAAACAGGCCTGCAGATCTTTGGTGCACAGCAGTCTGCATGATCTAGGCAGCTAAATGTTTAACCTATTGTCTTTCTAAGCCAGTAAAGAGAAAAAGGGTAAATTGACCTTAAAATGTAACTATGCAAGCAGGCAGGAACTGAGAGGCTCTTAGTCTCACAAAAAGAGCAAAATGTAATTGTTCAAGTGTTATTCTAGTCCTTCCTGCACCACCCCCCAGGTCAAAGTAACCTATTCCTGCATCTATGCTGCCCCCACCCCTAGGAGGGCCTTTGTCTTAAACCCTTATAAAAGGCTTTCTGCCTTTTTTGCATTGCCTCAGTTATCTTCCTTGCAAATGTGATGCCTGCCCGGCCTGAGAGAGCCATCATGATCTCTCCATGACTTCTCACCCTGTAAGTAAGCCCTGAATAAAAGTTCATGTACCAGAGAATGCTTGTTGTCTTCTTTGGTTTTTGGACTGGCATGGCCCTCTTAGGCTGCGAAAATTGGCAGAGCCAGCCTGGAGAATTAAATAGCTGCCAGCCGGAGACTAAGGAGATCCCGGGCACTGATGACATGAACTTGGGGAGGGGAAAGGAGAAGGCCCTGGGCAGGATACCGGGGAGGCCTGCAACATCTATGTGGGAAGGGCTGCCCACCCTCCCAGTGGAATAGATGTCTATGTGGGGAGGGATGGCTACCCTCCTAGATGAGTGGCATCTGCCGAGGGAGTATGGAAATGTTTATAACTCCCTGGCTGGACAAAGAGCCATCCTGTATCAGGCCACAGGACCACTAGGGATTTGGAAAGAAATAAAGGGCTGCCAGATTGTGGCTGCAGTGGGCTGGCCAGTGTTAGAGGCTGTATGCACCACTACTGTGGTAGTTTTAGCAGCAAAGGTGGCCATAAGCCACCTGGGAGGTAAATTAAAGCTAGAAAAAGATATGAAGTGAGCACAAGTGGAATTGAATGATGCTCTGGATAAATGTTTAGAAATATTGGCATACTGGCACCCTAGAGTAAGAGGGCATAAGCTGCCCAAAGGGCAAGTTAGGCATATCCTGGCTTCCCCTGACTGGGACCGTAAAGTGTGGGACCCTGTTGATTCCTCATCAAAAGACGATGAGCCCCTGTCTGACTGGGAAATTGATACTAAGGAAAGTAGGCGTACTCGACCTCTGTTCCAACGAAGGGTTAAAGCAGAGGAAGTTCAGCACCCTGATCACCCATGGAGGAAGGAAGGTGGGGCAGCGGCAGCAGCTTCTGATCTGAGGGTGCTCATTTCATCCTGAGAGTTTTCCCCAGAGGAATTTAAAGATATTAGTAACCAATATCAACAAAAACCTAGAGAGCCATTAGCAAACTGGTTGCTCCCATTTAACTTTGTGTTAAATCTTGCTAATATGTTATTTAGAATATTTTTAGATTTTTTCCTGTCGACCTGTGTTAGGCTTCATGTGGGGAAAACAACAATGGATATTTGCCTCCAGAAGAGCCTGACTACTCTATCAAGTTCTTGGGTTTTGTCTGGTTAGGTAAAACTAAGGCTATTCCTTCAGCTGTTGTTGTTAAAATGCAAAGTTATCCCACATTGCCTACTTCTGAACAGTTGATGGCTTTTCTTGGTTTGTTAAGTTATTGGTGTTTATACTCTATGTAGTATGAATTTTAAAACCTTTGTATGCCCTAATTAGAAAAGGAAAAGCATGGGAATGGGATTTTCCATGGCAGGTTATGTTTAAAAAGACTAAGTGAACTATTTTGCAAGCACAGGCTTTAAGGGGGGTGGACCCAGATATACCCTGTGATTTGGATGTGGCCAGTACCAATATTGGCTTTGGGTGGGGTTGTGGCAAAGGCAACAAGCTAAATGTGTACCTATTAGATTCTGGTCCCAACTATGAAGGGGCACAAGACTCAGATATAGCCCTTTAAAAGAGCAAGTGTGCAATTTGTAATCCTCTGTTGCGAGTGTTGAAGGTCTAACTCAGGTGCCCTGTGACCTTACAGAAGACAATACCCATGTAGACATGCAGATATGGGACACTATAAATGAGTCCCACTTGGGGAGTGCTCAGGTAAGCACACTGACAGAGTGAAGTCTACCTCCTACGATGTGGCATTTTTAATAATGACTCTTGAAGTACAGAGAAGCATGGAATTTTAGGACTGGCCTCCTATGTAAAAGAGCAACATGCCATTTCCTGTTGCTCCTCCTGAGGTGGCTCCTCCCATGCCCACCGTTGATGGACAAGGAAATACACCTGACTCTGCATGGACTGGCACATGGGCAACCTGCTACCTGGGCAGCTGTGACTGTCCAGCCCAGTACTGACACCATCTGGTGGGAAAATATCTGGACTGCCTGCCACAAATATAAGGTAACCATTTATCATGTCTCTGCCTACAACACCAATTCATTACCAGGTAACATAGAAGCGGATGCCCTAGCAAAAATCCACAGCTTAACACTAATGATGCATGAAGAGGCTGAATGGCTGAACCAGAAAACTGGGCACCGAGGACACCAGACTCCTGTCACCTGGTGGCAAGTAAACTATATTGGCCCCCTTCCTCTGTCCAAAGGGATAAAATATGCCTTCAGTGCCCTGGATACAGCTGAACACTTAAAGGATGATAGAACCAATGGATTTGAGGACTGTATCAGCATTAACTCCAGATAAAGGGGCTGGCTGCCTTCAAGCCACAATGGGGCAATGATAATAACTTTCTCTTTCCTGTGCCACAAACACAAGAAATTGGGGGAAATAAGGTCAATTGGCTCTGGTTCTGGCCCATGCAGCCACACTGCTTGAGAATCCTAAGCCCATGGATATTAGAATTGCATAAGGTAGTTCTGACACTGAAGGGCTCCCTGCAGGGCGAGGAAACATGGTATTTAAAACCCCTCACCTGGAACCCTTCATCTACTATGAAGACTCAGTCTATATATATATATTGTTAAACCACTCAGCTGTCCAATTTAATGCTTACACGTGTTGTTAATTCTTGTTCAAAAAAAGTGTTACTATTTCAATAATGCATTGACTAAAATGTTTTTCAGTATTTAGCCTTCTAGCAAGTGTAATGTTATTGGTAATAATATGTTGTGAAATGCTTAAGAACAATTTCCAAAATTATTTTGATAACTTGAATGTATTGAAGGAAAAGGAAATCATTTTTTCCTAAATGACTGGTTGTATCAGAATAAAAAAACAGGGGCTATGGAACAAAACCTGAGTGAATATAGAAAGTTGCAGAAGGTTGGTGGAAAGGGAAATTTATTTCTGTGATCAAGGTTGAAAACATGGTAAAAACTAGATATAAAATAAAGCAGAATGCCTGGTAGTGTTATCCTTTAACTATTTTAGTCCAGGCAGTACTTGTGCTAAGTGATAAAACTCATTAACCTGGCCATAGCACCACTTGCTAAAAGGTTTATTATCTCTCTGTACCAGCATATTATTACTATCTTGTTTATTGTATTGTTGTTGTGAATTATAGATATAAAGTCTGTCCTATGGTCAATGCAAACTGCTGTGCAGGGGTGGATTGTGGCAACCCGTGGCCTGCACAAAACAGGCCTGCAGATCTTTGGTGCACAGCAGTCTGCATGACCTAGGCAGCTAAATATTTAACTTATTGTCTTTTTAAGCCAGTAAAGAGAAAAAGGGTAAATTGACCTTAAAATGTAACTTTATGCAAGCAGGCAGGAACTGAGAGGCTCTTAGTCTCACAAAAAGAGCAAAATGTAATTGTTCAAGTGCTATTCTAGTCCTTCTGGCACCACCTCCCAGGTCAAAGTAACCTGTTCCTGCATCTATGCTCCCCCCACCCTTAGGAAAGCCTTTGTTTTAAACCCTTATAAAAGGCTTTCTGTCCTTTTTGCATTGCTCAGTCATCTCCCTTGCGAACGCGATGCCTGTCCAGCCTGAGAGCCGTCATGATCTCTTCACGACTTCTCATCCTGTAAGTAAGCCCTGAATAAAAGTTCATGTACCAGAGAATGCTTGTTGTCTTCTTTGGTCTTTGGGCTGGCATGGCCCTCTTGGGCTGTGACAATGTCCATGATTAACTGTACAGATATTAGAAATCTCTCTCATGAACTAGAACATATGACACTATAATCAGAAGCCAATATTAGAGGGGTATACAGGGAAAAAAATATACCTATTCCAACTATGTACTACAGTTAACAGTATTTTAACATTCTTTCATCAATAGTAACAAATGTACCATACCAATACTATGAGTCAATAATGGAGCGAGGTGGTGGTTAGGGGAAGGAGAGGTACTGAGTTTTCTTTTTTGTCTGTATTTCTTATCTGGAGTAATGAAAATGTTCTAAAAATTGGAAAAAAATAATTGTGGTGATGGATGCACAGCTGTGTGGTGGTATCATGGGCAATTGATTGTGCACTTTGGCTCTTTGGATAATTGTATGGTGTGTGAACGATCTCAATAAAATTAAAAAAAAATATGTGGGGCTGTACAACATGAATGGTGAACCCTGAGGTAAACCATGGACTATAGTTAATAGTACAATTATAAAAATGTGCTTTCATCAATTGTAACAAATACACCACACTAATTTAAAAAATACACATATAAGGATGACTAGTTAATCCACACACTGGCTGACATTTTAATAATCTGTGGCATCTTCAGTAATTGTCTTAGAATAATTTTTCAAACCACCAGCAGCTCAGGGTCAAATGTGTTCCTAAGGATTTATATCTTTAACTAGATGTTGCAATTAGAGAAAAAGAACTAATTTAAGGGCAGAATGTAAGAAAATAAAATTGAGTTAAACACCACAAATGTAATTGCTATATAGTCTAAAAGGAGACACTGCCACTGTGGATAAATGAATTCTTATAACCACTTTCTCAGCCAGTGTCATAAGAATGATCCCAATTTCATAAGAGGCATCATTTATGCTTAATAGACATGTGTGTTTATAAAGAAAACCTACTAATGTCAACATTAATTGTAATGTGTTGGCTCCAGCAAAATGTTAATTTATTAGTTCTTCCTTTTAGTATCTCATAAATCCTTCAGGTCACACCTTCCCTGACTGGTAGGAGTAATACTATCTGCAGGAGCATTTTCATTTTCTGCCTTGAAGTGGCTACATATGAAATTCTTCGCCATTTAAAATTATTTTCAATTTCAAATGTAATTTATATTTAACTCTGTATTTTCAAAAAAAAATTGCAATTAGGAACTATGTGGTTATTTCATATGCAATAATACAACAGATAAAGTATAATGAGGGAAAAAACAAATTATTCACATTATTTTGAAAACCCTTACATATCAAAGATCTCTCAACTTGATGTCTGTTCTGGCAAATATGTCTATTTCTTTAAAGACATAGTAAAGTCACTTATGTGTTTTGAATCTGTAGTTTCCACTTTTGTCTCACTTTTTGTTCGGTATATACATCATGCCCCTCCTAGGCTAATGTGATGAGAAGGACACAAAATCACTTCTGTGTTATTCTTGCTAAAAATGAATGACCTCAATTTAATCAAGGTAAAATTCCAGACAAACTCAAACTGAGGAATAGTCAACAAAATAACTGGCCAGTAGTCTTCAAAAATGGCGAGGACATGAGAGACAAAGAAAGGCTGAGGAACTGTCCCAGACTGGAAGAGAGTAGGAAGATGTGAGACTAAATGCAATGTACCATTTTGGGTTGGATACTGGACCATAAGACAAACATTAATCGGACTATTGGCAAAATTCAAATTAGATAATGCAGATCTGTCAATAGTATTGAATCATTGTTAATTTCTTGTCTTAGATGATTGAATTTAAACATGAGGAGAGAGTGGGTGAAGGGCATAAGAGAACTCTGACTACTATTTTTTTCTGCAAATATTTTTAAGTCTAAAATTATTTTAAAATAACTTTTAAAAGTGGATTTCACACTCTGGACCCAAAGGGCCCCAATTTTCATTTTAGTTTCTGAAAAAATAGGACTATTCTGAAGATTCCTATAACTAAATTGATATTGCATAAAAATAAACTAGTTCGTAATTCTTCTGTTACTCCCAAATTGAAGTAGAGGTATTTTCTCCATTAAATATCTGTCAATAAGATACTGCTAAACATTTTATTCATGCACCTATTGTTTTTATTCAAGTAAATCATAAATGCCAAAGGAAACTGTATTATATTGTAAAAATTCAAAGAGAATAAAATATAATTATTGCATTATAAAAGAAAAATTTTCTGATTTGAAAGCTTAAAAATCTATGAAATGCCCCATAACTAGTTTTGAAAGTTGTTTAAGTGGGTCATTTGCTAGGATTATGGCAGCAATTTATGTCAACAATGAAATTGTCATTATGTTCAATCATCTTTCTTAGAACAAAGTTTCTAGAATAGAGTATAGTAAAAGCTTTTAAATAGATGAAGTATAATCTTAGGTATGCCTTAAAGCAAATGTTATGCTACTAAATATTAAACTCCTGGAGAATATTGGCAGCATCTGAGCTACTTTTATGTGAATAACATACCTGTAATGAAATTTTTTTTTTTTTAGGAGAGATAGGATTGTATCTTTATGATGGAGGCACATATAATGATAGCTGATGTCTGGAAGGTATTAGACTGTGGTTATAATAATCACTATAATTGTAACAGTTCATGCTAGCCCATCTACATATCTATTCTTCATTTGTCTCTAAACTAATTTGTTCTACATATGAATATATAACCTTCATCAATTTAAAGTGCCATCCCTTGGCTATGTGGGTCATTAAAGGAAATACATAATGTATGAGTCCAGCAATCCAAACTTAGAGGGGGAAAGGCTTTTTAGCCAAGTGTGAAATCATTTCTACAAATCTGACTTCTGAAATTTAATCAAAATCAAACCATGATCACAAATGACCATCAATCAATTACAGCTTTGCACATGTATTTTGTTTTGAACAGAGGTGTTTCATTTAAAAATTTGACTCCAGTATTCATCACTAGAACTTACAACAGCAAATTATATTGATAACTTCATGAAATTTCAAAAATTTCCCTAGGGTATTGCTTTTCTAAAACAGTCAAGCCCTAAAAATTTGCTTAAGACATTAGAACTAGTTCATTCATAGGAATACAACTCCAATATTTGACATGCCAGTATAAGTAGTTAAGTTTGCTGTGGTAGTAAATTACAATGAGCTAAGTGGAATTAAATATTCCTCATTTTAGATTAATGCTCTTTTTTTGCTATATAGAATATGGGCTGTGAAGAAATTAATGAGGATAGGAAAGGATTATAACATACTTGGCAGTTATGCCAATACTATGAAAACTTTCTTGATTAATAATTTCTGTTTAAAAATATTATTTTATGATTCACTCTCTATCAACTTCCTCAAACTTGTTTCCAGTTGCAGAGTTTGAAAAAGAATAACCTCACTGTAACAAAGTGAATCCTCAAACATTTACAGAATATAAATGTTCAGCATCTCTTAACCCAGATGTGATTAGTAAGGATAACAGATTTTTCCGGGAGGTTGATCCGTAACCTTTAGTTAGTGCTGTGTTTCTGTGAACTTCCGAGAGCAGATGAGACTCAGAACTTGGGGAACTTAGAAGAATCTTTTCAGGAATATGCATAGGTTTCAATTTTATGTTGATAGTGAAAAGTGAAAAGTTAACTTTTCCATGTCTTTCCCACAATACAATATTTAAGTCCTGACTTTAAAGATTTTACTGCTCTTTGCTTATTGTTGCCTAATTAAAACTTCAGCAATTTTAGATGAGGTAGTTCTCTTTAAGCAAACATGAAATCTTAGTTTGAATTTTGATTTGATGTGTTATGTGGGTGTACTGGTATGCAACAATCAGGAATCAGTGATTTTATTGTTTGTTTTGCCAGAAGGTTTGTTATGACCCAAAAATAGCTATGGTATATGAAGGCTGAAGGAATTCCATAATCCATTGGGGATTACGGTCTCAATATAGACTTGTGATATACATTTCTTTGTAGGGTAAATGTGTGTGTGTATATGTGTGTGTGGCTGTTTTAAAGCAAATGCGTACAAATATAAGACATAGGATCTTTTCCTTTGTGGTATTAATATAATATGCTATTTCCTTTTAATATGCTCAATTTGTAAATGGTATTGAATAAATGTTTATTGTAAATCAGATATTTATTAAATGTCTGAGTGACTAAAATATCTTTTATTGTTCCTTTATTATAAAAATTTTATACTTTTTTCATGTCTTCTAGTAGAATATTAATTCCAAAACAAGAACGTCATTAGACTTCATATTTTTTACGTGCAGTAATTTTTTTATTTATTTTCTAAGTTCAGAAGTTCAGGAAAAAGTTGAAAAACAACTGAATGTTGAAGGTCATTACAACCATATAAACTACTCTAAAGCCTTTGTATAATAATTCCCAGTGGAGAGCTGGGTATTTATATGTAGCTTAAAATATGTATTTAATATACCTGTAAATAGAGTACCAGGTTGATAAAAATATTTTAAAATATTGCTGGTGAGACTGACAATTTAATAAGCCTAATAATAAATGCTAATATAAAAAGCATACAAACCTCCTTAGTATAATATTTAAAAGAATGGAGTGCAAATATTTAAATAAATTATGTAATAGAATTAAAGAATCAAAAATTTTAATCATTTTTTTTTTTGTTGTTGTTGTTGGGTGGGAAAGAGGCATATGTCAGACCTGAAGCAAATGTGTACTGAATAGAAATCAAGTGAAAACTGTTAGTTTTCACAATTTGGTTTTCTAAGTATACTAAACCAACAGTATGGTGTGTTTCTCTAAACATAAAATACAAATTGATTTTAGTTCTGCTTATCCTCTTCACTAATCTCAAAGTTTTTCTTTAGTTGACTTAACATTAAAGTTTTTAAAAAGAAACATTTAACCTAATAATAAATCAATTAATTTCAATTTTAAACATTATTCTATCTTTAAAAAAACACAAAGGAACATATACTGGAGGCAAAACTAGAAATTTGAGAGGTCTGTGAGATGATAACAGAGAGCTTTCCTTCTCTTTTCCTTTGCTCTTATTTATTTTTTTATTTTTTTTTATTAAATTCAGTTTTATTGAAATACATTCACACATCATACAATCATCCATGATATATAATTCACTGTCCACAGTATGATAACATAGTTATGCGTTCATCACCACAATCTATCTCTGAACATTTTCCTTACATCAGAAAGAACCAGAACAAGAATAAAAAATAAAAGTGAAAAAAAGAACACCCAAATCATCCCCCCATCCCACCCCATTTGTCCTTTAGTTTTTATCCCCATTCCTCCACTCATCCATACACTAGATAAAGGGGGTGTGATCCACAAGGTCTTCACAATCGCACTGTCACCCCTTGTAATCTACATTATTATATAATTGTCTTCAGGAGTCCAGACCGCTGGCTTGGAGTTTGGTAGTTTCAGGTATTTACTTTTAGCTATTCCAATACATTAAAGCCTAAGAGGTGGTATCTATATAGTGCATAAGAATGTCCACCAGAGTGACCTCTCGACTCCATTTGGAATCTCTCTTTGATCTTATTTATTAATTCACGAAGCCCCTACTTTATGGTAGGCCCTATTCTTGGGAGTGGGGATATAGGAGTGAAAAGACAGATGGAAACCCCAACCCTCAGGGAGCTTGCATGCTAGTGGAGAAACAAAAGACTATTAGCATGACAATTAAGCAAAATATACATTGTTAGACAGGGTTAAGGAAAACAAACAAACAAAAATAAGCAAGGAGAGTGGGTAAGAAGTATTTGGGGTACATAGGTTGTAAATTTACCCAGAATGGCCAGGGAGGAACTCAAGGCACTATTTGAGAAAATGTCTGAGGGAAGGGAAGGAGAGAGCACCATGCTCAGATCGGGCAAAGAAGATTCCAGGCAGAAGGATCAGCAAGAACAATGGTCCTCCAATGGGAATGGGCCTGGCATATTTAAAGAAGAGCAACAGTGTGGAAGGAGTGAGAGGAAGAAGAGGGAGAAATGAAGTCAAAAAGCTAAGAAGGATAGGAAGGAGACGGTTATAAGGACTTTAGCCGTTACTCTGGGTGGGATCTGAAGCCATTGGAATGGTTCTGCAGAGGGCTTCATATTCTCACTTACATTTTTAAACAGTCATCTTTGTTGCAGTTTTGAAGAAGTAGGGTGCAATAGTGGAAGCAAAGAGAATAGTTTGGAAGCTATTACAATCACCCCAGAAAGAGACGGTGATGATTTTGACCACATTGGTAGCAGTGGATCTAGTGAGAAGAGGTTGCATTCTGTATACATCTTGAAAATAGTGTCAGAAGGGTTTGCTGAGATGTGGCATAAGAGACAGAGTGGGATAGAGAATGCCTCCAAGATTTCTGGCCTCAGGAAAGGGAAGAACGGAACTCCTCTTTACTGAGGTGAGGAAGAGGCAGAAATCAGTAGCTCAGATTTGGCTATTTTGTATTTGAGATGTTTGTGGGATAGCCATGTGAGGTATTGAGTAGGACCTTGGCAATTGAGGGGTGCAATTTAGGAAGAAGTCTGGCCTAGGGATGTATGAATCATCAGCATATAGAATATATATTTAAAGTCTTTAGAATAGTTGTGTTCACCAAGGGAGTGAGAGAAGACAGAAAAGATAGAGAGTTTAAGGATTCCTCTGAGGCACTCCAGAAGATGAGGAGAGACAAGCAAAGGAAAATGAAAAGGAGTGGCAGGTAGAGTGGAAGAAACCAAAAGAAGTGTCCTGGAAGTGTAGTGAAGAAAGTGTGAGTTTGTAGAGCTGTTGAGACAACTGAGAAAATTCAGAAGATGGATTTGGACAATAATATGAGGAGGAAGTGAGTAAAGGGGTAGGGGGCCTGTAGGGGTGGTGCAGAGAAGTCCCACCTAGACATTTTTTTAGACTCCCAGATCCAGAAAGTCTTTTATGTCAGAAATTGGAAGGCAGAATTTGGAAGACTATTAGGTGAGCGTATTAGTTTACCATTGCTGCTATAACAAATTACCACAAACTTCAGTGAATTAAAAACAACACCGATACATTGTATTACATCTATGTAGGTTGGAAGTCTGATACAAGTCTCACTGGGCTAAAACCAATATGTAGGCATGTCTGTGTTTCTTTCTGGAAGCTAGAGGAGAGAATCTTTTCCCTTGCTTTTTGTGGCTTGCAGGGGCTGCCCATATTCCTTGTCTCGTACCCACCTTAATCTATCTGGCATCTCTCTGACAACTCTCCCATATTCACATACCCCTCTTTCTCTTCTGTTTCCGTTTTTCATTTTTTTTTTTTAAATAATAAGGAAATTTTATTCCATCTGTAATCAGAAGTTCCAAAGTAGGGTAGCTCCAAGGTTGGTTAATTCAGTGGCTCAACAATGTTGCTAAGGACCCAGGTTCTTTCCACTCTTCCCCTGCCGTCCTCATGTTTGTTGGTTTTATTCCAAAGTTAGCTCTCCTTTCCCCTAGGTCACAAGATGGCTAACAGTATTTCAGGTATTACCTGTAGAAACAACATGGAGCAAAAGAAGTCTTTTCTTCCTGTGTGTCTTTTTATAAGAACAAGAAAACCTTTTCCAGAAATATCCTGACAGACTCCCTTACGTCTCATTGGACAAAATATTTAGCCACAAGAGGGAACTTTTGGGTGTAATGGATATGTTCATTATTCTGATTGTAGCGATGGTCTTGCAGGTGCACACGTGTCCAAACTTACTAAATTATATACTTTAAATACATGCAATTTATTGTGTCTCAATTATACATCAATAAAATGGTTTCAAAAATGTTTACATAAGTAATAAATAAGTTCTCCTTGTATAAGTTAAGACATTAAATAAAAGCTAAAATATCCTTTCCCACTCTCCTGTAATTCCTTCCAGTTATCAGATAGTGTGTACCTTTCCAAATCTTTTGTATATATTTATAGTCATAATTGTACCCATAGAATATATTTAATGGCTATGTTTGTTCACATAAAAATCATATTGTATATATCATATTTTAAAACAGTATTTCTCAGAGTTGTTTCTAAATCAGTACTTTGAGATCCTCTTGTTTTCTTTTTAACTGCATATATTGCACAGCAAGTTATACCATTGTTTAGTCAAACACTACTCTCTGATTGACATTGAAGTTGTTCCCAACCTCTCCACTATTTCCAGCAATCCTACAACAAGTGTCCTCTATATACCTTTTTAATGCAAAGTGCCATGAAATGGACCTCAGGGCAATAGGTCCATTGTACAATTTCAATTGTTCTCCGAAGTGACTGTAGCTACTGGCAGTGGATGTGAGCACTCATTTCCCTACACTCTTACCAACATTTGCTATTTTCAGCCATTTATTTACCATCAGATTGATGAAAATGGTATGCCATTGGTTGTTTTTTTTTTTTAATTTAACTTTTAATTTTGAAGTACTTTCAAACATACAGGACAGTTACAAAAATAATACAAAACAGGCTTCTTGCATATTTTCTTGAAGCAGTATGTTTCTGTGTATAACACTAAGAATTTTTAATGTTCTTAACAATTTTCAAGCACTTTTGCAACACAATAGAAAGTACTTTATGTTTCAGTATTCATGAAAAAATCCTCTGCTTTTAAATCAATTTAACATTTACTAAATTATTGTTATATTTAAGATAAGGAGCTGGGTTTGATGGTAATGTAAAGATGCTGCTTTTTAGCAGTTTACATCAAATGGGTGGATAGAACATAACATATTAAAATGTTAAACAGATAAATACTCAATATCAATATATTAACAAAACGTGTATTATTTCATAAGACTATAAGTAGGGCCGCATTAGGAAAGATAACTGAAAAAGCAGATATAAACCTGGCTGGGAATTCAGTAATAGTGAGTCATTATGGGGTTTTAAGAGCAGAATGAGGTGTTCAAAGCATTGTTTGGAAGGAGATTTAGACCGAAAATGGTAAATAAGTTAGATTTTAGAAGGAAAGATAAGAGGCAGAGAGACCAATTAAGATTTAATTTTAATCATTCAAAATTACAGTAATTGAAAGAGAACCACTGATTAGAAGTCGAAGTCAAAGGAAAGATGAGAGAGAAACTGTGAAGGAAACTGGTTAGTGTGAAGTAAAAAGTAATAGCATTTGATGACTGAATGGATATAAAAATTATAGAGGACAAAATTCAATTATAACAGCAAAATTTGACTTCAGTATAGCAAGTGCATAGTCACTCAATAACATAAAAAAAAATTAAATTAAGAAGCTGTTTGGGGGTGATGGTAGGAAAAGATGAAGTAGCTGTTGGGGAAAGGATAAAGTACATAAAGTATTTCCCTTCAAGGATTAAAAATAAAGAAAATAAAAATTTTATGCAATTTCACCAGCCCAGGAACCATTGTAAATCTCTGATGCATTTGCTTCTACATTTTTCCTTTATTATTGAAGAAATGTATGTTTTAAAAAAATGTTTATTGACAAGTCAATGAGGTTTTGATGAAAAATAGCATACTTATTTACTGTTGGTATTTACTTCTTGGAAAACAACTTGACAATGTGTAACAAGAAATGTAAAAATATTTATAGACTTTTTCCTAGTAATCCCATTTCTAGGAAAGCTACTATTAGGAAATAATCAGAGATGTCAATGATTTATGTATTAGGGTGTTGTTCATTGCTATGCTGTTTGTAATAGTGAAAAACTGGAAAGAAACTATGTATAGTTTACCACAGTTTATATTATATAGGATATATTTTAAAAGGTCCTCAGAAGTTTGGATGAATTCACTGTGAATCTTATTTGATCAAAAAAAATCTTTTATTGTTGTTGAGGAAGGGGTATTTTTTTCTCCAAAGAACATTATGGAGTTATTGGTAGTTCTGTGACTATATGAGAACTCTGTCTAATTGAATGAAAATAAATTAATCCACTATCTATTGACACTAGATGGTCATCACTGTTCTATATTGAACAGTGGAAAATCACTGTTCTATATTACGTGAATGAAACAAGGAAAAAATAAGGAATAACAACCCAGAGCTCAGAGAAGCTCTTGTAAATCCTGTTGTATTCTCAATAGTCCCATATGTTCAGCAAAAATTTAGTCTGAGAGAAGGCTGCATAACAACTGATTTTATTACAGCAAATTTAGGACAAAAAGTAACTACTTTTTCCATTATTAGCTACTGAGCTTTGAATGCTTGAAAAATGATTTAAGTCCTTCAGTTTTTAAATAAAATGGGTTAGCTGATTAGATTACAATAGTTTCTTTGAGCTTGACTCTCCTCAACAATTTATTATCGCAGTATTTCTGTTGAGTCATTTGGCTCTTCTCTGTAGATCTTTAGCTTTCTCACTGCTGACAACTTCAAACTAAGCACACTTCCTGTATTTTGAAGCACAGGATTTAACCCTATCTCTTCAAGAACCTACCTAGATTCTCTCTCTCTCTCTCCTACTGCCTTGGTTGGCATTCAGTTGTTAAGCCTGGTACATGGACATCCATAGGTACATGGACATCCATATGAGTGCAATGAATTACTCATGGATATGAGAGAGGTAAGAGGAACTGAGTTTTATAAAATGGATAGTGAAGGTACCAGGGACACTTTACTTCCACAAATACTTCAAATGCATTATTCTGAAGAAAAATCAAGGCAAAGATAAAAATCTCCAAAGGGACATAGGGAGATTTGCCTATATCTTGGGCATCTTGCCTTCTAAGGGAAACTTTTCCATAATTAGGTCCCACAATCAGTTTTCTCTGATTCTTCACACACCAAGAAAATGTCATCACCTCTTTATGTTAAGCTATTTGCTTAAGTATCCTCATACTTAACAAGATGCTAAAATTTTAATACAACCAAAGGAAATTCAAAACAGGGGTCCAAAAAATGTAGCTACATTTGACTGTGAATTCCCCATTATTTATTTTTAGATGTATTTCTGGGATTCTGGAGAGGGGAAAGTAGTATGAATCAATCTGTGCCTGAAAATCTTAGATACAAGTACAAATTAAATCACCAGATTTAATTGAGATGAAAATCAAAAGATAGATTCTGTCTTGCCAGTATTTGGCAGCATGACAGTTTTTAAGACAATCACTGCAAAAGAGGAAGGCATAACCATTTAAGACAGAACCATCTGTCATTATTCCATTGACTCCACTTAAGATATACAGTTTGATCTTTCCTTTCTGACAGGTTCTTTCTGACTGGCTTTATCCAAATGAGTCTATGGAACACAGTTGTCACTCAATATATTTTTTTGAATCAATGAGTGACTCCACCATGATCTGGAAATAATTGTTTGCCAACACAACTTGCTCTGTAACTTCAATTAACTCTCTTTTCCTAGCTGGCTCGGTTTCCTGCTGATTGAATTTATTCTGAATTTGTTCTGGCTTAAGGAGCACTCCCAGCCCATCTCATCATAGTGTTCCCAGCCATACATCGTACACTTAAGAGTACATGTGAATGTAAAAAACACATTGTGAATGTGAAAACAGTGTTCTACTGTTTTTGGTCAATGGTAGACACTTCTGCTGTGTTGCTTAAATATCCTTTTGAGAGATATATGTGCATTAATTTTAATATTTTTTTATGAGTAAAAGTTTGTTATAGAAAGAAGTTTACTATCCTGACCTCAGTGAAAGTGATTGTTAAAAAAATATTTATAATTTTACTTGAAATCCAAAGAATATATCCCAAAGATTCAACATCCACAATAGGCTATTATTATTTGCTATTATTAGGCAAATATATAAAGCAATCAAAGGACAAATCAGAACCTGTAAAGTCTTCATATTCATTCATTCATTGATTTCTCCAACAAGTATTTACTGAGTTTTAGAAGAGGAGAAGCAATCAAGAATTTTTATTTGAGTTGCTATACTTTGCATTGTACATTTATCAACCCACTTCACCCTTTTAATAATTCTGAGCTATGCATAATTATTTCCATGTTGCAGATCAAGAAATAAAGCCTCTGAGATTTTTAAGTGACTTGCTGGAAGGGGCACTACTGTCAGGTGCTTTTATTGCCAAGTCCATGAACATGGCCACAAAGATGACTCCCTCTGACTCATTCAGTTTGTGAAAAGCCCAAACACATATTTATGCACTGGGGGGATACTAAAAGAAATCAAATATGGACTCTGGCTTAAGTGGCTTTTAGTTTTTAAGAGTGATAAGATAGATATGTAAAAAACTATAAAATAATTATATAGTAATACAAGGTTGAAATTTATGGTTAAGAACAGATACAGTTCCACTGGAGCTTATATGATGCAATCATGTTTAGATAAGATTACAACTTGGAGGACTGCATACCTTTGTTCATATTCCTAAGTGTTTTATATATTGAGAGATGGAAAAAAGAAGATTGAACCTAAAGGTGACAATAAATGATTTTCCTAAGTTAAATACCAGTATGACTTATAATAGTCTACTGTTTTTAATTTAGCTCATTTTTTGGTTTTTGAACAATGCATTGAGAAGAAACGAACCACTTCCAGGTCACAAAATCTCATGTTCACATTTTTTAGTTATTCATGCCATAGCATTCTCTCATTCATCTTTTAGATGTGTACTTCGCAGAAGGACAGGAGGAAGGGTTGGGTAGCCAGAAACCCTTTCAGTGTGATTCAGTAGCACAGCTGCTTAGTTTCAGGCCATTGACACAGTAGTAGACCAGATACTGTGCTTCTGCAATTAATCTTCCTGATGTACCAGTGATACTTTGCAGAACAGAACGATTACCAGTAGTTACTTGCTCCTTTCCCTTATTTCTGGCCAACGAGTTCAGCCAATGAGCCAGAAGTCTGATTGAAAACCAAAGAAAGGGACTAAAGCTATTTAGCATCTTCTTTCTTGGAATGGTCATTTCCTTCAGTTCACTGAGTTTGGATGGGGTCTAATTGATGAAATAGGTACTATGTTATTGATAATAATCATCATTTATATACATATGTATCCACATTAGCTCATTGTTACGATACATGTCTGTTTACATGCATATGCATCCTTCTAGAGAAAATCATAGTAAAATTTAAAACAGAACATTATGAGGGAACATTATCCTGTCTTTTTAGAAAGAGTAATAATGGTGTTCGGCAGCTGAATGGCAGGGAGCCATTCCCTCAGAGCCTCCAGCAATGATTCATATTTGTGATAGCTCTGAGTGAGTGAAGCTTTGTCTCTGTCATAGCAGCCTGTTTATACCTGGATGAAAATATAAATCCTGGGGACACCAGAAGGAATGGAGGCCATGTACTCTGTCCTCCATGCCAGTAGCAACTGTGCAACAGCTAGAAACAGAAATAAATGTAAAACCCACACTGTTACTGTGTTCTTCAGGAAACAAAGCTTTATTTCATCTAGTTATCTTGACAGGCTATAAACATGAATTCTTGATCATGAGAAGATTGAAAATATGTTACTTGGGTACCCTGTTAGAAATGTGGGAAGTCCAGTATCCATGACTAAATGAAACCATGCTCACTCTACAGCTTTGGTTTCATGCATGGCCTCTGAGGGAACCAACAGCTCCATGTGGTGAGTGAGGCCCTTGCAATGACCTTTGGGACTCTAGAAGGCTTGAAGCTGGTCCATAATGTCTGGGAGTGGGAGAAGTAATGAAAATGATCTCCAGCTTCTGCCCCTCAATCTCTTTAAGATGCTGGGACAAATAGGCACCTTCCTAATCTAAGTAAGCTGGGGTACATCAAATAGGTCTTCACTCCTCTTTCCAAGGGAGGCCTTCCTGGCACACTGTCCTCCCCTCCTGATATATGGCAGTTGGCATCTCCAAATCATGTTTCTTCCTTACTCTTCTTGCACTTCAAGGACAAAGGTGGGAAGCTATTTCTGTCAATGCTTTCAGACTGGGCCTCAGTTTTACTAGTTATGCTAGGAGAGTACCTAGAGTTAAACTTAGCATTTCCTCCTTGCATTCTCTAAGCATTTTGTAAGTATTTGGATTTTGAGTTACCTGAGTGCAGGACTATTCTTCTTTACCTTTATACTTCCAGTTCCTATCTTAGTGACTTGCACATTAGGCATTCATTAATGGTTGAATAGTTTGTTGTGACTCAGTTCTGCTTGTATTTTATTTGTTCATACAAAAGTATTTAAGACTTTATTTCCTTCTTCTTTGTAAGAAAACTGGGAGATTCAGAGATTCTCTCATTTTGCTCACATCTCAATACATTTTAATTAAAAAAAAAATGGATAATTACCCAGCTCACATGATCTCAGAAAATTAGATCTGATTCTAATAATTCTGTTAAGATCCTCATTTTTGTTTAGAACTGCTGCAGAAATATGACAATCTCCTGATTGACTTGTGGTCTGTTTTTATTCACTCACACATCTTAAGTTCCAAGAATTGTGCTTGGCATATAATAAACATGCAATGATTTTTAAATTATTATTGCAATTGTTTGAGGTTCTACATAGAAAATATTAGGTACTCATCTCATGGATATTTCCCACTTATGATTTTTGTTTCCATTTATTTTTTTATAAATGAGCTAAATTCACAAGAGGAATTCTTGATGGGTCAAACACATGCCCAATTGTAGTACACCCTAAATCATCAACCATGCATCACCATGCATTCAAGTGATAACATCAATCAATTTATCATGGATCAATTTGCAGCTAAGAGTTCTCTAAAACCCGTCTAATGTTTTTGCAAGATACTTGAAAGGACTCACTAAAAATTTACTAGTGTAGCCTGAAATAGTTTTCTTTTTCTTTTTTTTTTTCATTCTCTGGCTCAACAAAGAGAATATTGTTTGCCCTCTGAACATATAGATTTTATAGTTTAATTTGGTAATGGATATGCTTGCCAAGAATCACAGTTTTTAATGAGCTTTTATTAATACCATTGCTGTGTTTTAGCTTTCACTCTATGTTGTGCATTTTTATTTAAAGCTCATTCTATTTGAATTTGTTTTTGTATCAAGAGCACAACTTGATTATTGGCTAGGAAATATATTATGTATCACTTTGCATCTTCCTGTCAAAGGTTTGACTTTAAGTAGTCCAATTAATTGATACTAATGTTGAACATATGTTATCTGTAGACTATTGAAAAAGAATTCACATTGGTGCTAAAGAGCATGTTGCTGTCATATATAATGTTTTAAAGCAAGATACAGCTTTGAAAGGCTAAGTATTTCAGATACGGATGCTAGTTTCAAAAATGTAAGTGTGATACAGTACCCACAGAAACAAATGAATAGTTTTGTAGGTTACTATAGATCACGAATGTAAGATTTTGGGGCTTATGAAAGAAACCAAACAGTAAAACTTCAAATTGAGACCAGGAAAACGTGAGTATTTATACCTCCATATTCTGTACTGAATAAAACCTTAGCTATTTCAATTTACATAGAAGTATTATATAGTATAATCAAAATTTTCTTCCTAGATAAAATCTGAAATAAATGATGGGAACATATTTTTAATCATATTTTGGTAAACTGTTGGCTTTTGTGAATGTTTTATGAATAGATTAATAGAGTTTGATCCCTACAAGTGTCACTTTCTAATTAATATGGAATCACATTTTCTATTACAATACTAAGACTTAAGGCTAAACTTTTTTTTTTCCTTCTCAAGTAAAAGAAAGGAAATAAAGTAGTCTTAAATCACTGGTAACAAAGAAATAATTGAAATCCAAATGATAGATTTATTGGTAAGTGTTACTGGATGTTTCATTTCTGCACAATTTTGTATGCAAAGGATGTTGTTTTCCTAAAACCAACTGTAACATATCATAAGTAATTATGTTTCTTTATAAAGAGCAAACATTCAGTATCATTCTACTTTAGTTTTCTAATGTTTTTAGAAGTGTTCAGAAAATGTTACAATGCTGCTCAATTCAGAAGTGATTTAGTATTTTCTGATCAGTAAACTCGCAAAGTATTTATTTATGCAGGGACACCCACAGTATGAGTGGCAGATCTTTTTATTTATGATTTACCTCACACAATCAATGATGGAATCAATACTCTCTCTGCCCAGTGTCTTCCTTGGTTTTAGTTTTTAAGACCCTAAATCATATACATGGGACCTCTGAGACAAAAGTGAACACTAGCCTAAAGGAGAATTTCACCTGACTCAAGGTGTAACAAGAAATAATTGTATCTCTACTTACAGTTGAGAAAATATAACACATCATTCAGAGCATTTATTATAATGCTCTACAGGCCCAAGATGGGAAAATTTTAAAATATGTATGTTCTCATATCCTATAGTGTCATTGCCTTCTGAATTTTGGGAGAAAGTTAACCATATTCTGTTTAAAATTCAGTACAATTGCATATTGTTTTCCAAATAAGGGCTGCCTATTTCCTTTTGGCTCCAGTCTCTCATTACTTTTAAACACAGAAATGAATAATTATTTAAAACTTTATTAATGCATTTACCAAGCATAGGGCTGGCTTCACAGTAGTGTTAACCTGTGTAGTCACACAGGCTCTGCTCTCAGAAGGGCGCCTGTGCTTGGTTTAATGTTCTGCTGTTGCCTTCTTGTAATTCTTAATTATCTTAGCTTTGAACTTGGATATTGTAAGTAAAGTCTAGTGGGACATGTACATGAGCAGACGCGAGACAGTGCAAGTATGCTGAACATTAGGTATGAATGCCAGTCTAGGGCACTTGGGGCACCACAATATCTTGAATATGTGACAGGGCTAGGGCCTGGACCCAGACTGGTGGTGGCGTTGTGAGCAGCAGTGATGGTGGTAGCAGAAGCAATGGTAGTGGTGGCAGCAAACATGCATGTGGGAGAAAAGTGGGGCTTTATATGGGGCAGTGCCAGCACCCACAATGGGAGGTCAACTTGCCTGTCTATCCCAAGCAGCATTTGCACAAATATTAACCCTCTGGCCTGAGTACAGAGAAAGGAATTGGTAATGCTCACGTAGTAAACTTTGCGAGTAAATTATTACAAAATAAAAGCATATACATGACCATTGCAATAAAGCATATCAGGGAGTGATTAGATTTCATGAAAGAATTTAGAATCTCAGTTTTGATAAATGCTGCAACATTCAAAGCAAATGTCTACAGGCTTAGAAATAGAAATAAATTTTAAAGATAGATGCATTTGTATGCTGAAAACTACAAAATATTAATGAAAGCTATTAAAGAGGACCTAAATAAATGGCAAGATATCCCAGGGATTGGAAGAATTAATGTTGCTAAGACATCAATGCAACCCAAAACAATTTATAGATTCAACACAATTCTGATCAAAGTTCCTGCAGCCTTTTTTGTGAAAGTGGAAAAGCCACTCATCAAACTTATATGGAATGGCAAAGGGTCCCAAATAGACAAAAACTGCCTTGAAAGAAAAAAACAAAGTTGGGCTTACACTTACTGGTTTCAAAACTTAATTCAAACCTACAGTAATTAAAAAGTATTGACATCAGAATAGACAAATGGACAAATGGAATAGAATTGAAAGTTCAGAAATAAAACCACATTTCTATGGCTAATTGACAAAGATTCCAACACCACTTAATGGGTAAAGAATAGTCTTTTCAATGAATGATTCTAGGAAAACTGGATATCCATATGTAAAAGAATGAAATTAGACCTCTAGCTCATTCCATATGAAAAAATTAAAACTCAAAGTGTACCAACAATCTACATATAAGAGTTAAAATCATAAAACTCTTAGAAAAAGAGTTTAGGAAAATTTTCAGGACACTGTAATAGGCAATGGATTCTTAGAGATGACACCAAAGGCACAAGCAACAAAAGAAAAAATTGAAAAATCTGATTACAAAATAATAAAAAGATACTTTTGTCCATCGAGGACTTTATCAAGAAAGTAAAATGATAACCTTTGGATGGGAAAAATATTTTGGAAATCATATTTCTGATAAACATTTAATATACAGACTATATAGAGAACTCCTGCAATTCAACAATAAAAAGTCAAACAATCCAATTAAAAGATGGGCAAAGGACTTGAATAGACATTTCTTCAAAGAAGATATGCAAATGATAAATAAGCACAGGAAAATATACTCAACATCATTAACCATTAGGGGAATGAGAATCAAAATCTCAGTCAGATACCACTTCACACCCAATAGGATGGCTATTATGAAAAAAAAAAAAGAAAAAAAGAAAAGAACAAGTGTTGGCAAGGATCTGAAGAAAGAGAAATGATGGGAATGTAAAATGGTACAATTGCTAGGAAATTGGCATTTCCTTGGAAAGTTAAACATAGAATTACCATATGACCCAGCAATTTCACTTCTAGGCTTATACCAAAAATAACTGAAAATAGGGACAAAAGCAGATATTTTTACATCAACATTCATAGCAACATCATTCACAATATCCAAAAGGTGGAAGCAGCCAAGATGGATGGATAAACAAAATATGGTATATACATGCAATAGAATGTTATGCAGCTACAAAAGAAGAGAACTTTGGTGTTCCAGTTTGCTAGAGCTACTGTTATGCAAAATCCCAGAAATGGGTTGCTTTTATCAAAGGGATTTATTAGGTTACAAATTTGCAGTTCTAAGGCCATCAAAGTGTCCAAGCTAAGGCATCAACAAGAGTATACCTTCACTGAAGAAAGACCGATGGCACTTGGAACAACCTCTGTCAGCTAGGAAGGCATGTACCTGGAATCTGCTGGTCCTTTGCTCCCAAGTTGCATTTCAAAATGGCTTTCCCCAAAATGTCTCTGAGCTTCTGTCTCTAGCTTCACTCAGATCTCTTTTTTGGTTCTCCTGGGGCATTTCTCTCTCAGCATCTAGAAGTCCTCTCTTAGCTTCTCTGGGGCAAACTCTGCTTCATCTCTTAGCATCCTCCAACCGTCCTCTGTCTACATCTTCAGCATCTCCAAGCATCTGGGTCTTTGTGGGCTCTCAGCTCTCTTAAAAGGCTCCAGTGATCTAATTAAGACCCACCCAGAATGGGTAGGGTCACATTTCCATGGAAACAATCTAATCAAAAGGTCTCACCTACAGTTGGGTGAGTCACATCTCTATGGAAACAACCTGATCAAATGTCCCATCCTAATGAAAAGACTTATTAAAGTCTGCCCTCACAAGATTGCATTAAAGAACATGGCTTTTGTGGGGGACATAATAGATACAAACCAGCACATTTGGATACATGCTACAATATGGATGAACCTTGAAGATATCATGAGAAGTGAAATAAATCAGACACAGAGGAGAAATATGGGTACAGAGTTTCTTTTCGGGGTGATGAAAAAGTTTCAGTAATGGATGGTGGTGATTGTAGCATAATATTGTGAATGTAATTAATAGCATTTGATTGTACACATGAATGTGGTTAAAATGGGAAATTTTGTGTTGCATATATGTGTGTATATATATAAAACCATAATAAAAATTAAAAATAATTGATGCATTGAAAGGAAAAGAATACTATTCTTATAGGAAGCTTTGTGAGCCAATTTATTAAGAAGATAATTGTTAAATTATTTTTTCCTTATAACTAAAAGCACAGCAATAGAATGCATAAAGAGGTTCTTTGGATTATATACAAATCATGAATCTACTTTTGGTTTCTTGTATGTCCTCTGCAAGTTAAAGGAAGTATCAAAGGAAACATTAAAATGCAATTATATAAATTCATATTTAAAAATTAAATTCTGACTAACAGGCAATTGATTTGTATGGAGAGTTAAATATTTTTAGAAAACATGTCTCACAAGAATCATCAGCTCTATTTGTGCTAAAACTTACATCTGAAATAATTGATCAGTAATTTATTCCAAGGTTGTCACAGCCCATAAAACACTCTAAACTGTTCCAGAACAGCTGAGTTCAACAGAAAGATATTGTTAAATTAAAAATTGTCATCATCAATTGTAACAAATGTCCCACATCAATGCAAGGTGTTAATAGGTTAGTATATGGGAATCCTGTATTTTATGTGTGATTGTTCTGTAAACTCACAACTTCTCTAAGAGGGAAGAAAATTATCAACAATTATTTGCTATCACCCATTTGCCAAGAGTGATTGACATGGCTTCCAATTATGCTGACTCAAAATGTTGTGGAAAGTATACAATTTGATGACAAATAAATAAATTTATAGAAAAATGAGCTAGCAATACCCTATGATCAATCAAGATATCATATTAATAAAGTATTATTATATTATACAAATTATGATGCCAAATACTTTTTTTGCAATTTAAAAGTTTATATTATTAACCATATATCAACTGAATTATCTTTTATGAGTAATTACATAATTTAAAGGAAAAAGTTTCATATTTTAGTTCATTTTACCTCACTTTTTCTCCCACATTTGAACAAGAGGCTCCATGTTTTTGTTTTACACTGGACCCTACAAATTAAGTGGGCATCCCTGATAAAGGTCTTGTATGTTTAGTTTGTTTAGTTTTCTTAAATAATAAACAGGTAAGTTGAAAGTTTTTTTTTGTTTATCTCAATATTTGGAAAAGATAACAAAGTTATCCTTCTTTCTCCTTTTCCAGTGCCCTGGTTCTCCTTGACTATATAACTTTCTTCTGCTTCTATTTTCAAAATGAGAAATTAGATTTTTTAAAAAAGTAAAACTCTGGGTTTAAGATCTAAAGCATGGTTTTCTAGCTCACCAGATACTGTCCAGTTTTATATGACTGTCGGAAGCCAGATTTTAAAAAGAACTGTTTCCCCCTCAATGAAAAGTTACCACCAGCCATCATCCACCATATTTGACACAGCTGGTGAATGAGCAAAAGACACAAAATGTTACAGAATCCAAAAACAAACTGTGCTCTTCTTTCAGCACCACCTGGGGCCTCTTAATATATGAAACAGGAAAAGGAAAATATGCAGATGTTGATATTCATTTGCATAGAGCTGATTCCACTGAATAGTTTTCTCGGGTTTCCTAATGTTTTCACCATTTTCTTGGCATACACTTATCAATCATTTTCCTTGTCAGTAAGAACCTCATGTTCTTTTGTGTACATGTTAAGTGTTGCCTGAAGGTATTGCAGTTTTGAATCCTCTTAAGGTAATAGTTTCCTGGAAATGTCTATAATTCTTCATAGAAAAGAACTCACTGTTACTGAAAAGGCAAATAACAATGATCCCAATGCATAGCAAGCAACCATACTACCAGACTTCATTCTTGTCTTTAATGGGACTCTTGATTACCATACATAGTACATAAAAATGAAACAGGAGCATTAAAGGACTGATGCCAAGCTTTAGCATTCTTTCCTCTAGGTATGATACCATGCAGTCCATGGAGCCCAGCCATTTGTTTGTCAGTTATCTTTATCAGTGCCTGCCTTTAAGAGCCACTAAAATTTAAAGGCCCCTTTCAAGCTAAGGCATATCTGTTTTTCTGGTTAATGTGTTGTCTTGGGGAGAGGATGAGCTGATGACTGGGAGATAAGCCAAAAATCTGTTAACTCAATATTTTTCTGATTATAAACCTACAGTAATTTTTTTTTAAATGTGTGTAGGAGCTCAAACTACAGCGAAAGAGGGAAGTCCTCTTATTCTCACTCTCCTGTGTAAACTCAAAGACTTCTTTTGAACTTATTCTTTCCTACTTTCCTTTTGAAGGAAAGGCTTTAATGTTAGATCATTTATTACTTTATTTAATTTCAAATGCCCATATAAGGATCACTCTGGCTACTACCTTACATATAGTTTTAAGTATTACCACTCTCAGAAAAATTGTGTTTAATGCCCAAAATGCATTTGTCTAAAAAGTCTCTTTTATTCTCATTTTCTAATAACGTTATCTTCTTCTGTTAGACTCTGTTAACCAAAGTAAGACTGCTACAACAACAATTGAATGCTCTGTCTTTAGAATGCCTCTCATGTTTTTATGAGTAGGGAGAGCCTGACTCCCTCCAGTATAATGATCTTCAACACAGGTGAAATGATGAGAGCAATGTCTCTTTAAGACCTCTCCCACCAAATAAAAATCCTCATTCATAGATCAACTCAGGCAGTTTCATGGGAAGAGGCACAACTTGACAGAGGGTCAAGGTTTCAGATTTTAAAGTTGGAAGGCTCATAATGCTTCACCTTTCCCTTTGCCCTCCCACCTTATTAATTCCAAAGTTTTCACAGGGAGTGGCAGTAATTAGACCTGATCTGGGCCACTACCAAGATTTTCTATCAAATTTCTTTCCTGTTTATGTTTGAGCTACTCAGAAATTATCTGTGTGCCCTTTGGACATAGAGGATCTATTTTTTTAAACTCCCTCTGTAGAAAGAATGTAATCTTAGCTGACTGTTTTCTGGATTATATCATTGTATTTCTCTATTTCAACTGAGAAGTCTCAGAGTAAAGAGCGAAAGTAGTAATTCATCACAATAGTGCTTTCCTCTCTATTCAGGGTAGAAAAACACTTTTTATTTAAAAGACTTCATTGCCTAATTAACTTTAATTCAGCTGAAAGACGTTATATCTATAGATTAACTCTTATAAAATGATTAAGAGGTGGTTTCTGATATAATTTTCACATCTCTTTTTTGAAGTTTTATTTGTGTCGTTAATTGGAAAATCATTAATTGGAAAACAGAGCAATTAGGTCTTATCAATTGAGAATTATAGGAACATCTAGGCAGTTAATTGGCTGCTGATTATTGTGTGCTTATTGATAAAGTAGACAGGTTTGTAAATTACATTATCAACAAAATGAAATTTTAGCTTTCTAAACACACAATTTATGTTTCTTGATGAATTTTCTTGGACAATTTATGTTGGCTTGATCCTGTGCTTTTTATTATTTCAAAAAACTATAAGAAAATCATTACTTCAGAAAGGAAATACATGTATCATTCTCTTGTCTATTTGTATCTTATTTCTGAATATGAAGACTTGTATCTCTGGAACTAAAAACAGTTGTGATTTGGAATAGGAGCTGATATATCATGGAATCATTAGCAATTGAAGGGATTTTGGGTGAACATCTAATTCATTCATTGCCTATCACAGAGAAGAAAGCAGATCCAGATAAGTAATTTACAAAATCACAAAACTACAGACTGAATCAGCCTAGAAACTTGGGTTTCGTTTCTAGTGTCCAATATCTTATTCATTATACCTTCAGATATTAGGCCTTTGGCTTTATTATTTGAAAATGTACCTGATATATTTACCTCTACTTGAAAAGTCCTATTGGAGATTAATTAGAAAGGCATTGGGTTCTTTGGTGCCCTTCCAGAAAACTTACAGATCATTTTGAAATATACATTATAGGTCAAAATATTTCTATCTAAATAACTCATTAATGAATTTTGGAGCTGAAAAAAAGCTCAGATTTGGAAATACTAACAGTTCATATTTTGAGAATCTGTGGCAACTACAATGTTAGCTAAGGGCATCAATAATGACAAGCATAGCTGATACATTTGCATTGAGTTGCATAATTGGGTGCACTAAACTAAAGTTTAACATTACAATCTTAATTTGGAAAACAATGCTTATATAAAACAAATAGTTTTACTTACCCAGACCATTTTTTGTTGCCTTAATTGTTGGTTCATCACTTGATCATGTCTAGCTTTGCCTGGCTGTAATTCTAATGCAATTCTTATTCTTTAAATAGGCCCTACTCTTAACTTCCTTGCAATTTTGGTTTAAATTTGCAATCCACTGCTATGTTTTCCCCATGATTTTGAGGGAATAAAATATATATTCAGGAAAGGTTTTCCAGTTCTCTTTGCAAAGGCAAAGTGGCAATGATTTCAGAGAGACTCAAATAAATTGCTGTGAGATAAAAAGTAAAGGTTACATTAGAACAGTAAGGTTTAGAAACAAACATTATACCGCTGGTCAACAGTCATTTCCATATCTTTGGGAAGGACCTTGTTGTTTGCCACAACTATATTTTTGATCCTAAAACGGAAATCACCAGTAAGCACTTTTCATATATATTTTTTTACTAATACTCATGACCTGATAGCTTTGTAAAGTTTGCCAATAAATAGGATTCCATATTGATTTAGGTCTCTTTAAAAAGAGTAGGAAATCATGAAAGCTCAGAGAGGCTCAGAAACTGTCCAAGTTTGCACAGCTCTTGAGAGGAAAAGCTGGGGCTCCTGTTTTCTGATTCTGAGTCAAGTGCTGCTTTCCTCACATTGCTCTGCCTCCCAAATAAATTTTGTTACACAATGAAAGGAAATATATGAATAATTTTTTTCCTCTCTGAATATTTACAGCTAATCTCTTAAAAAAAAAGTTATTTATCAAAAAATAGGAAAAAAAAAATTTCAGACAAAACAAAGGAATAAGAAAAACAAGTATTCTAAATTAATTACATTGCTTCCACTATGGTCCTACCAAACCCCAAGAAATAAACCATAGTCATTCCTGAGCATTCCCATATCATTAAGATTACCCTCAATAATTGTATCTGTTCTTATTAGATTAATGTTCTCCCTTCACTAGTTGCTGTCTATCGCTAGGTAACCCTATATTCTACAATATAAGACACTTGTTTTACATTTTTTACAGAGTTCACATTAGTGGTTTCATAATATCTCTCCTTTTGTATCTGACTTATTTCACTCAACTAGTCTCTTGGAAAAACCAACTGAGGGGTTTACTTGAAGTGAAATTTGCCTTATTTTAATAATCTAAAATTGTCAAAGTATAATTTTGAAAAGGCAAACTTAAGTATTGAAAGAGTTCCAAAAGATATCAGTTTAAAAATCTTAAACTGAAAATACTCCACTAAGAATTATTGAATAGAGAAGGATGTCATAATAAGACTAAATTTAGTCTTGATCTTCTTACCCTCATTTTCCTAATCCCAGTATATTCACACTTTGTAAGAATAAAAATCTTGTTAGATTTATTTTTGTCTGTTTATATAGGGCTACACAGGGTCAATATCTCAAAAGTTTTGGAGTCCAAGTAGCCTATAACTGTTTCAAATATAAATTTTACAAAATTAAACTAGAAAAATTCTTAAGGATTAATTGTACATTATTTTAGTCTTATCAAACTGTAGGGTTAAATCAATCATCTTGGTATTATGTACCAAATCCTTCGTCTGAACATCAGCTACTTTGGAAAGTCTAGTTCATATCAGCATTGCTAGCAAGCAGGTTCCTCATAAACAAGTGCATATGAAACAGGAAGATAGAATAATTAACCTTCCTAAAGAATAGTTTTCCTAACTATACTTTTCACTTGTATTTGCAATTTCTTGGAGCTTCTTTATTCAAAATTACCCTTTCACCTCTAGGAGTGATTTATCTCTGACACTTCTGTAGCAGCTACTCATAAAAGGATTACCTAGGTAAATTCCTTAATGCACATTTGAAAGTAAGTGCCACAGAAAAAAAGACAGAATGAGATTTTGTTGACAAACTTAGCAGTGCTGGGTTTTGAGAATCACTTTGCTCTTACATTCAGTCAAACCAATCACCTATTTTTTTTCTACAATATCATTTCATTAGAATGACTGGTATATCTGGGTTTCTGCTTAGAATGCTGCTTGTAGGTGAACGACATTTTAGCAACTTAATCAAGAATTGAATTTGGAACACCACCAGGATTTTTGCTGCCAAACTGGAGCTACATCTTAAATTTTCAATACTGACTCTTTTTTCACAATCACTATACTCTGCCCCAATGGACAAAATGAAATTAGTACTACAAAGAAATATTTAGAGAATTTTTTTTTAGGGTTGAAAACTTAGCTATGGCTTTTTACTGTTTTGGAACATGGTGTTAAAACAGAGAAGTCATGTAGCAATATCTGAATGACTCATATACTTTACCATTTAATTAATGTCTGTGTTCCCCATTAGGTTGCTCCTTTACTGTAGCATTTCTGTAAACTTTTGCTCCCCATTCTAGCTTCTTTATCAATAGACTCCTTGCCACATAATAGGCACTCAATAAATATTATCTAGTTACTAAATGCATATATTTTTTAATGCCATTTTTTAATTAAATTCAGTTTTATTGAAATACATTCACACACCATACAATCATCCATGATATACAATCCACTGTCCGCAGTATGATAACATAGTTATGTGTTCATCACCACAATCTATCTCTGAACATTTTCCTTACATCAGAAAGAACCAGAACAAGAATAAAAAACAAAAGTGAAAAAAGAACACCCAAATCATCCCCCCATCCCACCCCATTTGTCCTTTAGTTTTTATCCCCATTCCTCCACTCATCTATACACTAGATAAAGGGGTTGTGATCCACAAGGTCTTCACAATCACACTCTCACCCCTTGTAATCTACATTATTATATAATTGTCTTCAGGAGTCCAGACTGCTGGGTTGGAGTTTGGTAGTTTCAGGTATTTACTTCTAGCTATTCCAATACATTAAAGCCTAAGAGGTGTTATGTATATCGTGCATAAGAATGTCCACCAGAGTGACCTCTCGACTCCATTTGGAATCTCTCAGCCACTGAAACCATTTCATCTCATTTTGCATCACCCTTTTGGTCAAGAAGATACTCTCAGTCCCACGATGCCGGGTCCACATTCATCCCCGGGAGTCATACTCTGCGTTGCCAGGGAGATTTACAACCCTGGGAGTCGGGTCCCACGTAGAGGGGAGGGCAGTGAGTTCACCTGTCGCGATGGCTCAGTTAGAGAGAGAGAGGGCCACATCTGAGCAACAAAGAGGTACTCAGGGGGAGACTCTTAGGCACCATTACATACATACTTTAGACTCTCCTTTGTGGTAATGAACTTCATAAGGGCAAGTCCCTTGCTCGAGGGCTCAGCACATTAAACCGCCAGTCCCAATGTTTGTGACAACATCAACACCAGTCCAGGTGAGGATGTCCAACACATCCGCACCTTCCCCCAGATCCTCGGGGCTGGGGAGGGGGAGGCTGTAAATATGTTTTTTATTATCTGCCCAAATTACTCTAGGATGTGTCACTATTTCACTCCAGCCTATACTAACCTACCGTATCTCACTTCCTATTCAAAGTTCCATGCAATTGTGGTGTTTGAACAAATCGACTGTAGAAGTTGTACCACTAAATGCATATTTGAAAAGTCATGAATTTTTATTTTGCCCTGTTGTTCATCCATGGTGGCAGAGTGCCACCAATGCCCCAATTGATTCAGTTAAATATTTCTGCTACTGAATACAGAAGTAGAGAAAAAGGAAGGGGAACGAATGATCAGAGAAGTGAGAAATACGGAAATCCATCCTCATTATACAGTAATAATCTAAAATGTTTGATTTACTAGGGGAGACTATCATCTTCATGCAGAAAAAAAATTATCTTAAATATTATTTTTTCATTAAGACTAAATTACTCTAGAGTCTAGTGGGATAACAACAAAATATATGTATATCTTCAAAATGAATATTTAATATCCTTATAGTCAAATGTGAGATTTCCATACAGAGGTAAAAGAAGACATAGTAAAATCTATAGCACAGTGAGAAAAATGGAGGCACATTTGAATAATTATATTATTAGAGACTGTGTGTGGCAACATTTTTAAGAAAATAGATTCTTGAGCTCAGACTAAATTCAAATTCCAGTTAGGCTACTTATTCTCTGTGCCTTGGGCAAGTTAACCTCTCAGTGACATAGTTTCATCATCTATAAACTGGTTAACAATTCCAGTACTTATCACATAGTGTTATTGTGAGAATCAAAAAAATTAGCAATTATATATCTTTACTATGAGCCGTGTGCTTTCCATATATAATCATTATTATCAGATGAATCCAATGAATTGTCGGCTAGGTACAATATATCTGTAAAACTAAATAACCTAGTGAATCAAGAAGTTCTTTTGAAATCTCTTTGCCCTTACATGACTTTTCATTAAAATTACTTTATGTAAAATATATGTAGATATGTCAAACACCTACATATACTGTATTGAATTATGTATAGGTAAAACATCTTAGACTTGGTTATAAAACATACGTAAATATTTAAATCAAATTATATTATTTTATGCAAACACATTATTGAAGGAAAAGTATTTATTTCAGTTATTAAGATTTTATTCTCTGTAATATATGCCAGGCAAAATGAATTATTTATGATGGTTTTTGACATGAGAATTACTAGTAGATATTATAATTGCACTTTATAATTACCTGTGAACTAAAATAATAAGCAGGCCATATTATAACTTGTTTTTTAAATGTCATACAATCTCATAACATACTCACTTTGAATTTTAGAGAAGCAGTTCATTTTCTGCCTGACTGCTATAAAAAAATGCAAGCCGTGGAGAAGAAAAAAAATATGTGAGTAGCTTTTATCCATAACTATCAATCTTTATTTACACCTTTCTTAAAAACTATGAATTGAGAAAAATAAAGATATTAAGAGATGAAAACCTGAATTAATTCCAGGAACTAAATTTAGGTTATGTGAGTACCACACTTTGACAGCACTGACCACATTTTGGTGATTCTGAGTTCATAAATGATGGCTGAATGAGGAATCTAAACAAGAAGTATGTAGAACATCCACAGAATTCATGTCAAGAAGAATAAAAATACTCCCAAGTTATAGCTTGGACTTTTAGTTATGTGTTATAATTTTGCAGTAATGGAAGTATCCTGGTGGAAAGAAGAACAGGTAGGATTTTAAATTAGGTGATTTTCAGCAGACACCAGGGCAGCAATTTTCAGCAGACACAGGGCAGCGGAAAGGCACTGAATAAGGTAGGAGCCTGAAAATATAGATTTGGGTCATGGCTCTTTTTTTAGCTTGGTTATGGTCCTTGTGAGCTGCTGGAGTAACGTAGGAATTAATTATTTGGATTGGTGAGAACTGTTTCTCCTCAGTTGCTTCAAAATGTAAATATTTTAAAAATTCATATTCTACCTACAAATTCTAGATTCATTAAACCCTTCTTAGCTTTTTACTAGTCTTACCTGACATTTTCTCACTCCCTTTCTCTAATGTGTATATGGCTGCCTTGCCCTTTCTCCTCTCATTACTCTCCCTTTATCCCAGTTATAATCCCTTCCTTTTCCAGTGACTAGAGTCCATGGTGGTGACACAAGTGAGCAAAGAGAACCACGGCTCCTCCACAATTGCCCCCTCAACACGGTGGCTGGGGCACAATTCTATTCTCCTCAAAGCATTCCTACATCATTTATCTTATTCAAATCCCTGCAAAATAATGTCTAGGATAACCTCAAATGAAGTGCAACTCTGAAACTTAGTCTTTCTTCCAGTGATTTTCATCTCTAAAAACAAGAAAATGCTCTAGGGGAAGCTTTTTCATTACTTAGAGAAGCAAACTTTCAAAAATTTCAAAGAACTGTGAATTTGGGAGAGAAAGTGGTTATAAAAGGATGTCATGGGCAAGGAAGACATGAGTCGGAAACAACAGTTGGTGGTAGCAGAAGCAAAGAGGAAATTCAGTCAGAAACACATGTTGAACAACTATGATGTCTTGGGGATACAAAATACAAGACGTTCTCTGCTCTTAGAAGTTTCACACTCATGGTAAATGCAGAAAAAGAACAGGTAGAGCAAGAATTCAGAACCAAACCAAGGTGTATCTTTAGATTAAATTGGCCTGTTCTTAAATTCCAGACCCGCTGACTACTGGGATAGAGAATTGCCAATCTGACTTGCCAGTAGGTGGAGGCAGTGAGAGTGGAATGGACTTCCCCAAACCCACCAGTGAAGATTTATGAAGCTGGCATCCCAAATGGAAAAATATATATGTATTTTGTAGAAATGTTCCTTTAAGTAGTGGTTAAGTTCTAGTGTATTATTAGGAGAGTAAAACACTTCAGTTTTAACCTGGTTCAATAGGTTTTTCAGCTTGAAATCTAATTGCTATGTTTGATGAAGAATTCCTATATTTCCATTATCTAATCATGTATTTAACCTAGTGCAAATATGCATACACACTTAAGGATACAATAAACAGCTTTTTTTCTCCCAACAAATTCATTTAAAAGCAAATCTTTAGAATAAAAAAACCTTAAAACACAATTAAAAAGGATATGATTTGCCTACATATATTACCATATATTTGGGTGGCAAAGGAGGAGTTTTATTGGATGATCAATAAGGAACAGCATAAAATCTTTCATTTATTTAGTTTTTTTTTAAGGCAACAGAAACTGTTAGAGATGAAGTGCGAGAAAGGACACTGGGAATATGATAAACTAAATGCAACATTCCTTTATTTCCAAGTGCAAGCCTTTTTTCCTCTTAAGCCAAGTGGCTGCAATGCACAACTGGGTGTATGTGAATCCTCAGACCTATTTAGGTTCAAAACAAAAAAAAATTGAAGGGGAGAAAATAACGGGAGAACAAAATCAGAATGCGAAGGAGATATAGAAAGCTGTGGATTTTGAGAAGAGATGTGTGCACCCTTTTATAGGGATGTTCAACACTGGTCCCATGTTAATGGTTTGGTCTCCCTGGCTCCCCAGAAATAGAAGATGGACTGAATTGGTGGACTAAGGCTACCTACCGTTGGGACTTGGCAAGTTCAAGAGATTGGAGCACAGTCTAAGAGGAGGGGGAAGGGAGTCTGCTCATTTTTAAACCACCAATACTGGGATGGTGTGGTGGGTGGATATCATTTTCCTTCCATCTTTTGTAGGACCACTGAATAGTACTCCACCACCACCACCTAAACTTCACTGAGCCGACAAAGAAAATAACCTGTGAAATTGGCAGTCAGAGAGAAGATAATGCAAGACAAACAGCTGCAGCAGACTAGAGCTGCTGAAGAGACAGCTGAAAACTATATAATGGATAAAAAAAAAATGGTGAGTTAAAACAGTTGAACTGCTATTTGTTCAAACCCCAGGGAAGGGTAGGTGCCAACCAAGCAGGGAAAAAAGTGCAGACCCAATCTAATTTTGTTGTCAAACCTTTGGATAAACAGAAAAATGACATTTACTAGGAGGAAGAGTTCTTGTCTATAGAATGTCCTTAGTCAGATATCCCTGGTTGAGGATTACATATAAATTTAAATCCATAATCTATGCATTTATCAAACATGGCTCCCTGGATATTATCATAGAAGCTATACAACCCTCTGGGTATATAAAATCAACTATTTTATAACTTAAATACTCCGTACTATATGAAGTTATTACCTAGAAAGGCTCACTTACATACCTCATCTATTATCCAATTCCAAAGAGCACATGCTCAATGCAGACAGAGAGGGTCTCGGAAGTTGTGTGGCATTTCCCCATCCCCTCTCTGCTTTGTTTGAGCCTCTTGAGTTCCTGTATTATTATAATTATTAGGATATGCTGATAATGGGTATGATCACTGATTGGAGTAAGTCTGATTTGACAATCCAACACTTGCTCCAACATTATTAGAGAAATTAATAGGAAATTTTCTTGAGATGAAGTAAGACCTGGGTCTTCAGATTGAAAAGTTCGGCTGAGCTGTATATAGAAAAAGCACACATACACCTTGGCATATCTTGGTGAAATTCCTGGACTCAGAAATTAAAGCAAAAATATGTTAAACTTTCAAGTAGAAAAACTAAAGAGAGAAATCATTGGAGTGGCATAAAATATTTCGTGTATAATAATGAAAAAATGAAATAAGTAGAATAGTATCTTAGAGTACTGAGAGAAATGGACAAATTCTCAAGAATTGTATACTTAGATGTTATATAATTTACAAAGAAGGTGATAGCAATGAAATGGAAACATCGAATATTAATACCTATCAGATCTAGGGAAAAACTACCAGATAATTTGAATTGCATGTTTACTACTCTGAGCAGAAGAAAAGTCTCCTAATCATTGTATGAAACTAGCATAACTTCAAATATAATAAAGATGGTACTAAAATGAGGTCAAAAGAGCAACACCACTTTTGATATAGATGCAAAAATTCTAAATAAGATATTAAATTAAATCCCGGAAATGAATAAAAATAATATGCTATAAATACTTGGGATTTATTTTTGGAAAACAAAGTTTGTCCAATATCAGTCACTTTTATTTCTACATAAAGTACTCTATGAACAAATAAGAAAACTATTATTATGATATTATTAAATGTCAAAAAGTCATTTGATAAAACATAGCTGCTATTTGTAATGTGCATTCTAAGTAAAACAAGACTATAAAGAATCTACATAAATAAAATAAAGTCTCTTAACATTCAGCCAAAAGTGTTATCCTAAATAATGAAAGACTAAAAATATTTCAGTTCAAGAACTATACAGAGATGTCTATTATTACCATTATTACTTAACATAGTCTAGGTGGTATTTATAATTTCAGTAAGACAAAAACTAAAGGAAAGGAAGATATAAGGCAATCTTTTTGTTTGTTTGTTTGTTTTGCTAATGATATGATTACATTCTTAGAATACCCAAGAAACTGTTATAAAAACTATTTGGTAGTGGTCAGATAAAATGTGTATATACAAAAATCAGCAGCTTTACTCCAGCAATATGCAACAAGAAATAAAATGTACAGCAGGAACAAAGTTCTTAAAATACTTTGAAATTAATTTAACAAGTTACAACATTTAGCGAGAGAACAGTATAGGATGCTATTTGAAATTTTGTATATAAAAAAGATCTGGACAAATGAAAGGGCAGAGTATGTTCTGGAATTTGTTCAAAATAAATATATGAATTGGATTAAAATCACATTCAAAATCTGATCTAATGTTTTCTGGAATTTTATGAAATTGTCTTAAAATTTATATTGAATAAGAAATGCCTAAGAATATCCTAAAAAATAAAGCAAAGTAGAATAGTGAGAGAACAACTTACCTTATTAGATATCAGAACAAACGAAAAAAATCCATGTTATTACCAAAGAAATAGATCAGTGTAATTGACCAGAGATTGTAAAGTGTTATAGCTTCTTTGAAAGAAAAAATTTGTTTCCTGGATTCCTGACAACCTATAACATGGAAATAATTGCACTAATGGATAGTGTTGGATAGATGCAAACATAGGCATTTATTGCACCATAATAGAAGCAAAAGAGTTGGAATTAAGAAAATGTTCAACAAAATAGCACTGGTGAATGAACCATATTGCATCCATAGTATATAATATTACAAAGCTTTTTAAAAAAGAATGAAGAATGAATTAGAGATAAATGTATATCTTATTACTGTTGAGTGAGAAAAACCATATATGAAAACTATGCTTAAAATTCCCCATTTTTATAAAACAATGTGTAATAAAGAGGATTTATGAGGATGGAAAAAATATGGAAGGACACATTTGTTTTGGGCATGCATTTTCTTAGATATGTGTGGTGGAAGGGAAGAGGGGGTAGAAAATACAAGTTTAGGGTGGAACTAAACTAAATAGGAAAGGGAACAAAAAGCTATAGCAAAAGAGAGACGGCAAGATGGCGGCATAGAGAGGAGTGGAATCTAAGTAGTCCCCCTGGAATAGCTAAAAAAAGACAGAAACAACTAGTAAATAATCCAGAATAACTGTGGGGGGACAAACGAGACCATCTCCTCATCATACACCAACCTGAATTGGGAGGAATGCCCAAGAACACAGCATAAAATCTGTAAGTAAAACCTGCGGATCCAAGGTGCGAGACCCCTCCCCCATAGCCTGAGCTGCAAAGCCTAGTGGTGCCAGAGAGAAGCTCTCTCCCAGCAAGCGAATATAGCTCAGCTGAGCTCCAACTGGGGTTTTAAGTAGCGAGTGTGAACTGCTCACTACAGGTACGAATCCCCAAAAAATGGACAGAGGCTTTGGGTGACGACTGACCTTGGAGAGCCGGAGGGTTGCCTTGGACTAGGTCTAAAGGGGACTATCTGTTTCTTTTTCAGCTCAGTGGAGAAAGCCATTTTCAGTTTCAGTTTCCAGGGCTGTGACTCAGGGAAGGGTGGAGACAGCACAAGCAGAGAGAGAGACCATTGAAATGCTAAGGACCTCCCCCTAGGGGGTCTATCTTCTCTAAGAGGAAAGGGGTGGGGCCCTTTCCATTCAGAACCAGATCCCAGAGCCTGGGGGAACATGGCCACACCTCCTCACACTAGTCAAGAATTAGAGGCTAACAGGCATCACATGCTGGGCAGAAAAGCACAGTGACCTGAGGCATCAAAGGGTGGAGCAATTTTCTAAGACACACCCGCAGGGAAACCAGATACTGAATATTTCTTCCCTCTGGGACCTGAGCCTGTTCTGGTCTGGGAAAACCTGATTTGGATAACCAAGGAAACCATGCCTAGACAACAGAAAATAACAACCTACACTAAGAAAAACAAAGTTATGGCCCAGTCAAAGGAACAAACGTACACTTCAACTGAGATACAGGAATTTAAAAAACTAATGCTAAATCAATTCAAAAAGTTTAGAGAAGATATTGCAAAAGAGATAGAGGCTATAAAGGAAACACTGGGCATATATAAGGCAGAAATTGAAAATTCAAAAAAACAACTAGTAGAATCAGCAGAGTCACAGAAACAAAGAACTTATTGATATACAGATGACATCTCTGGAGGGGGCATAGCTTCCCAAAAGGAAAGGGAGGGGCCCAGCTCTACTGCCATCTTTCAGTCTTTCCAGAACCAGACCCTAAAGCCTGGGGGAGGAGAGCCACAGGCCACACCCTCTTACACAGGCAGTAACAGGCTGACAGGAGGATTTGCCAAGCAGAAAAGCACAGGTGTCTCAATCCTCTAAGAAAAGCCATCAGGGAAACCAGATACTGAAATATTACCTTCTTCTGTGACCTGAGCCTATTCTCATCTGGGAAAACCTGACTGGGGTGGCCTAGGAGGTCAGATGCCTAGATAACAGAAAACTACAACCTACACTAAGAAAAACGAAGCTATGACCCAGTCAAAGGAACAAACTTACAGTTTAACTGAGATACAGGAATTTAAACAACTAATGTTAAATCAATTCAAAAAGTTTAGAGAATATTTCACAAAAGAGATAGAGGCTGTAAAGAAATCACTGGGCATATATAAGGCAGAAATTGAAAGTTCCAAAAAACAACCAGTAGAATATATGGAAATGAAAGGCACAACACAAGAGATGAAAGACACAATGGAAACATACAATAGCAGATCTCAAGAGGCAGAAGAAAACACTCAAGAACTGGAGAACAAAACTCCTGAAAGCCTACACGCAAAGGAGCAGATGGAGAAAAGAATGAAAAAATATGAGCAACGTCTCCAGGAACTTAAAGATGAAACAAAGTACAAGAATCTATGTATCATTGGTGTCCCAGAAGGAGAAAAGAAGGGAAAAGGGGCAGAGGCAATAACAGAGGAAGTAATCAATGAAAATTTCCCATCTCTTATGAAAGACAAAATTACAGATCTAAGAAGTGCAGCATACTCCAAACAGAATAGATCTGAATAGGCCTACTCCAAGACACTTAATAATCAGATTAGCAAATGTTAAAGACAAAGAAAGAATCCTGAAAGCAGCAAGAGAAAAGTGATCCATCACATACAAAGGAAGCTTAGTAAGACTATGTGCGGATCTCTCAGCAGAATCCATGGAGGCAAGAGGAAGTGGTGTGATATATTTAAGACACTGAAAGAGAAAAACTGCCAACCAAGAATCCTGTATCCAGCAAAGCTGTCCTTCAAATATGAGGGAGAGCTCAAAATATCTTCTGACAAACAGACAATGAGAGACTTTGTGAACAAGACACCCACCCTACAGGAAATACTAAAGGGAGCACTACAGAGTGATAGAAGACACAAGTGCATGGTTTGGAACACAATTTTCAGAGATGGTAGCACAACAATGTAAGTACACTGAACAAAGATAACTATGAATACGGTTGAGAGAAGAAGGTGGGGAGCATGTGAGACACCAGAAGAAAGGAGGAAAGATAAAGACTGGGACTGTGTAACTTGGTGAAATCTAGAGTATTCAACAACTGTGATAAAATGTACAAATATGTTCTTTTACGAGGGAGAACAAGCAAATATCAACCTTGCAAAGTATTAAAAATGGGGAGGCATTGGGGGAGGGATGCAATCAACATAAACTAGAGACTGTAACTAATAGAATCATTGTATTATGCTTCCTTTAATGTAACAAAGGTGATATACCAAGGTAAAAGCAGGTAAGAGGGGGGGATGGGGAGGCATGTTAGACACTTGACATTGGTGGTATTTTCTGAATCTTTACTCTACTTTGATTTAAGGTTATTTTTCCTTTTGCTGCTTCCTAGCTGTCATTTCTTTTTTCCTCTTTCTTTTGCCTCTCTACCTTCTTTGACTCTCCCTCCTGCCTTGTGGAAGAAATGTAGATGCCCTTATATAGATAGTGGTGAAGGTGGTGAACACATAAATATATGACCATACAGAGAACCATTGATTATTTACTTAGGTTGGAATGTATGGTGCGTGAACAAAACCATATTAAAAAAAAAAAAATGGGTTGATGACAAACCTCGAGGGCAATATACTGAGTGAAATAAGCCAGACACATAACGACAATTATTGCACGGTCTCACTGATAGGAGCTTATTATAATATGTAGGCTCATAGACATGAAATATAAGGTACCAAGATATAGGACGAGGCTTAAGAATGGGGAGCGGTTTTTTAGTATGAGCAGAATGTTCAATTAGGATGAACTTAAATGTTTGGAAATAAACAGGGGTGTCGGTAGCACGATCTGAGAACCAACAGTACCAAATGGTGTGTGAATGAGGTGGAAAGGGGAAGCTCAGAGTCATATATGTCACCAGAAGGAAAGTTGGAGGTCAAAAGATGGGAATGTATAAAACTGAATCCTATGGTGGGCAATGTCCATGATCAACTGTACAAATACTAGAAATCGCTTCCATGAACCAGAACAAATGCATGACAATACAATTAGAAGTTAATAATAGAGGGGCATATAGGGAAGAACTATATACCTATTACAAACTATATACTACAGTTAGTAGTATTACAACATTTTTTCATAAACAGTAACAAATGTACCATGTCAATATTACGAGTCAACAATTGAGGGGGGTTGGTTAGGGATAGGGGAGGATTAGAGTTTCATTTTCTTTTTTTTCCTTTTTCATCTTTCACTTTGTTTCTTGTCTGGAGTAATGAAAAGTTTCTAAAAATCGAACAAAAATTAAGTGTGATGGATGCACAGCTGTATGAGGGTACCCAGGGGCAAGTGATTGTACACTTTGGATCTTTGGATAATTGTATGGTATCTGAACAATCTCAATAAAAATGAAAACAAACAAACAAACAAACAAAAAAGCTATACCAAAAACTTTCATGTGATCAATTATATGCATATATGGCAAATTATATGCTCATCTCTTAGGAAATTAAAATAGATTAAAAAGTGTTTTTTAACAGAAAACAGTTCTACTTCTCTAGTATCTTGGTAAAAAAAAAACAATTAATAAACCAATTCATAGGACTCAAAAATGTCTATTGTTATCTAGATTGTATCTGGTATGGTATAAATGTTTGTTGCACTGTTTATTATCCATAAAGTATCACACTCCTATCAAATTTACCGAAAAAGAATTCATTCACTATTTCTTTAACAGATATATGCTGTGAGCCTACCATGAGCCAGGCATTTAAAATTGAACAAAGTATTTCAAAATCCTTGCCCTTGTGAAGCTTACATTCCAGTGCAGGAGAAAGAACGTAAGCAAAATCAAGTATTATTTGGGGATATCACCTATGGATAAAAATAAATTAGGGAAAGTGACAGAGAATTTTGGACTGTTGCAATTTAATATAGGACAGTTAGGAAGGACTGGCAAAACATACTAGCACACATATGTGGGACAAATATCATTAGGCTGTAGCTTTGGGCAAGTCAAATTAGTTCAGGATTTCATTAAAGTGAGAGGTTTCCCGCAAGTATACTTTATTTATGTATGGGCACGGTTTTATTCAGTTTTTTAATTTATTCCTAAAGCAATAATTTGGCCTAGATTATTGAGCCCAAACAACATAAGATTGTGACATTATTTTTCCACATTCTATTTTCCTTTAAGAGTAACTGTAAGTATAGCTGCTGTAAAACACCATCTGGAAAGGAAGCAGTTCTACACCATCTTTTCTTCATCTGTCTTGCTGTGGCACTCAGTCTCTCGTTGCAGACAGGAACTTGAAAATTCCAGGCCTCAGATGTGGTCACATGTGTCCTCTGCTGACAACTACAAATTTGCCTTCAAATGGACCACAGGAATGTTTATTCCTTAATAATCCACACCAGCTTTTCTTATAATGTGTTTTTATTTTTTTACACATAGGCCAGCAGAATTGGTACCAAATTCTAGCCTTAACTATATTTGGCCCAGCTTCCTTTTATAACAACACCTGAAATGATATGCCTCCTAGTGAATCATGATAGAAGGGTCTTCTCTAACCAACTTAAGTTTAGAGTCAAACTTAAGACAAATTTCAGGAAGAGGGAACACTTTCATTCTGTGACAGAAGGTGATAAAGTCACCTATAAATATCGCTCCTGGGAAATAAATCTAAACCCATGCTTCAAGAATACATATACTGATGAGAACTTGGGACTATTATATTGATTTTAAAGGCAATAATTAATATTTGTCTAATTCACAATAATTTGGGGGGTGTGATCTAAACAATCAGGACATGTGAAATTAAGCAAATCTCAGATCAAGGAAGAGAATGCAAGCCTGATGAGGACAGGGGCTTTGGCTTTGTTGTTCAGCTAGAATAATATTGGGCATTTAAGAGGTGCATAATAACAATAATAATGAAGAAATGATATTTTTCCATGATAAATAAATCTATGTAGATGCCATTCCTTATAAATTAAAAGATTATCTTTTCTATGAAAGGACACGAATATCAAAGAAACTGAATAATTTTTAAATATTAGTGCTACTGGAAAGATTGTCAAATATTTGTGAAAATAAGTCATGACACTAAGAAGGAGACATTATCTAATCTAAATACATTTTTTCATTAGTTATATTATTATATTGCGGTACTTTCTTCATTTACTTAATACCTATCACGTATGCAAACTTGTATGCTTTTGACGTAGGATGTGCATTAGCTTTTCATTTATTTCAAGAACACTGATTTTTCTTTCAAGGATAACAACTGAAAAGGAAATTGCAAACAGGATCTTAAATCCAAGATGGAGAGCTCTATTAGAACTTCCCCCTCTTCCCTTTCAAAAAAAGAAAATCTGGTTTTATTTATAGTGCTACACTAAATTGTCTATGAAAAAGAGATTTTCCTTTTGGGGAAAGCAAAGTCATGGTTGCATTTTTCCTGCATCTGGCACTGGTGATTTTGGAAACAAATGGAGCAGGCATCTAATCACCCATCTTCTACTTTATAGGGTTATCATGTGATCCATTCTTCTCCACCATCAAACATGGAGGGAAGGGCTCTGTTATTGAATGTACAAAGTTCCTGGCATGGCATTTCCCTCAGTAGTTGCAATATAATAAATCCCAGAGAGGAATAATCTTTCCTTTATATACTGTATATAGTAGAGCTTGTATTTCAAGGAAATATTTGTATTTCTAAAGAACTTTAGGTGACCCTAAATATACAGAGAAATTTTTGTTAATGTAATAGAGATTCTTTACCCTATCCTACTGCTGGAGGAAGACTTCCTGTTCTCAAACAAATGTAGGGAGAATCACCAAAATGATTAAGAATAAGCAGGAAAATTCATCCTTAAAAATGAATTTTGGGGGAGGGGTCTGTTGACTCCTATTTTTTTTGTCTGAACTTTAGATTGAGAATTGGTAACATTCATTAGTAAAATGAAAAAGTGGGATTGTGAGTACCAAAGCTAGAATCTTAGCATGTAACCAGTGTTACGTCAAAATGTATTTTGAACACATTATATATTATGAATTATACTTTGTATGTATTACATTTCTCACTATTTTAGTATATTATAATTTCTATATAACTTCTTAAGTGTGGATGATTTACAATTATAATTTAGTACTTGCTTTTAGATAGATTGATTGAAAATAGAAATGCCAGGACTGGTCATTTGTCTTATTTTGGGGGATGAATTATGTGATTTAATTGTTTTAAAACTATACTAAAAGTATAAAGGCAGTTCAGACTGAAATGTAGCACTTTAAAAATAAGGACATATATAAATAAGATATGCATGTAATTGTCACAGTTACATTTTAAATTTATAGAAAAATTTTATTCTCTACTGTCTCCATAGGATACAGTAATTAAAAATAAATGATAAAGTACACCCAAAGATCTGGCAAATATCTGCTATAGTTAAGTCTGTGATGGAAAATAAGCAAGTTCTCATGTCCTTCGTGAGAGATGATGCACACACTCCCTTTGTAATCAAGGAGTTGTCTCACCACCAGGAAAATGCTGATGAGAAAACATGCCTCATGGTGTTTTATTGGTTATATTCACTTAACATGCCACCTGAGAAAATGCTTCCATGTTAATTGCTCATCAATTAGTCAAGAACATATAAGCTCCATATTTCATATCCAACTCTTAGAAATTCCCCCTAAGAAAGTAAAGGCCATTCTATTCTAGATCAGCGTTCATTTGAACAAGCTAACTAGGACATATATTCATGAAGGAAAAGTTAGGTAGTAAAATAAGGCCAATTTGATCTTTAGCACTCTATACCACTAAACTTGGTTCTTTTATTCTCTTAGCATTTATCACTTTTGAATCCTATAATGTCATTCAGTTTATTGCGCCCACATTTTGTATGGAACATCTGCAATTGTGGGAGAGCTTTATTTTTCTGTGTGTTTAGTACTGATGTCAGTATGTCAGTATTGTACCCTCTGCTTTGTGTTTTTTTTTTTTTTTTTTTAAGAAGATGATCTTCCTGTTCCTTAGACACTTTCATGGATAGAATTTCCAGTTCTCATAAAAATCATAAAAAAAATGTGTCAGGATTTTCCAAAGTTCTAAAAAACTGCTGAAACTCCCTTTATTGTAAGTTAAACCAGCATTTTCTGTGAAGGCAGCTGTTTCCTGATGTTATGTAGTTACGTAAGAATATAATTAGCATTTTTAATGTGAATCTGAATTTCAATCCTATTCCAGCTACTGATAGATCCATCACAAATGAGAAGTGAAAATGAAAACTGCTTTGCATATTGTTTATCTACAATATGCAAACTAGGTACTCATATTTCGGACACATAGTCCATATTTTTAGACCCGTCAATAACTAAAGGATCTGAGAGGACTCAAAATCTCACAATAGAAAGCCTAGTCATCACATACAAGTGCTGACAGTTGTCTACACTGTGGAAGAAGCCCTAAGTGTAATTTAGCACCTCCCTGTCTCTGTCAATGATACAGTGATTTACAAGAAGACAGGTCAAGATTTGATTTTTGTATATATGAAAACTTAAAGCTTAAAAATTATTATTTAAAAAGTATCCAGAAATTCTCTAAAAGTTTAAAAATTCACCTAAACATTCATAAACATTTATCATCAAAATCACTGGGCTCAATTCCTAGAAAAATTTAATGCATAATAGTTCCTGCCTCATGAAAATATGATACATTCCCAGACAACAGTATTGTCAGACAGAGAAAATTGTATGAAGTACGTTACATAAAACCGTAACTTCCACATTTTAATTTTATTTCATGGACTTGATAAAAATTCTAACTCCTAATTTTATCAACTGAATGGAGCTTATTCTAAGATTGAAGAATTGAAAGAAGAATGGTGCTTAACTACATGAAGGAGCATCTACATCAAATCTATTCACCTAAGAGCATAAAAATATCTCTTTTTTGCTCCTGTTTATACTATCAATATTTCTATATTCTTTGTATTAATGCAGAATCTAGTCAATCATTACATCCCCACCAATAAACTATAGTTAAATGAAGAACTCAAAGATTGAGACTACCTTTACCCCTTTGACTGACATGAAAATGTATTCAGTTTTGCAGGTAGATATACCATTTAATATTTGTATGAGAACCAACTTAATATTGCATGACATGATGGAAGTCCCTGAAGAAAAAGATAGGTGTCTTCTCTTTGGATACTGCTATAATACATAAAGTTTTTAGTAAGGAATACTCTTGTGTTCATATGCAGGTGAAAGTGCAGAATGAGCTTTCCTTTCTGTTGTAGATGGAGGAGATAGTCAACACATCAAATTGACAGTGATGTTGCAATTAAAGCACTGAGCTCCTGGGAAAAGGTCAGGTACAGGATTCCAAACAGAGGGAGGCCTCTGATATGTAGTTATGATGGATTAAGAGGCAAATCAAACTGTTCAAGGAGTAAAAGGAAAGATTCCTATTGCTCTCAAGTACAAAAGATCAAGTAAGCAAGAAGCGCAATTTTGCCGACTGAGGAATGCGAACGACAGTCTCAAGAGAATTAGAGCTGCCAAAATAAATTATTTTTAAAAACCTTATCCCAAGTCAGAGATGAATAAAATAACCAAGTAAGGTGAGTAAATAAAAACTCTATTTTTAAACGGGAATTTGAAAACTGTTTTTAAATGCTATGATGTATGACTTTTTAAATATTATTTTAACTATTCTGAGCTCAGCTCTCAAGAACATAGCTTTGCTACTTATGAATCCAAAGGAAAGTGATGTTTCTTTTTCCTGAAGTTTCCTATTTCTGTTCTCAAATCTATTTTTAAGCATTATTATCAAATCTATTTTTTTTTTTTTTTGGCTTTTATAAAAAGGGGGTTTATTTGGCTACACAGTTACAGTCTTAAGGCCATAAGGTGTCCAAGGTAACACATCAGTAATCAGGCACCTTCACTGAAGGATGGCCAATGGTGTCCGGAAAACCTCTGTTAGCTGGGAAGGCACGTGGCTGGCGTCTGCTCCAAAGTTCTGGTTTCAAAATGGCTTTCTCCCAGGACGTTCCTCTCTAGCAAGCTTGCTCCTCTTCAAAACATCACTCACAGCTGCACTGAGTTCCATCTCTTTGAGTCAGCACGTGTATATGGCTCCACTGATCAAGGCCCACCCTGAATGGGTGGGGCCACGCCTCCATGGAAATATCCCATCAGTTATCATCTACAGTTGGGTGGGGCACATCTCCATGCAAACAACCTAATTCAAACGTTCCAACTTAATCCCCACTATTCTGTCTGCCCCACAAGATTGCATCAAAGAATATGGCTTTTTCTGGGGGACATAATACATTGAAACCGGCACACCTGGCGTAAAAGGAATTCTGATAAATGACCATAGGTCCACCTGGGGGAAGGATGGAGAGAATTGCGGCTGTACTGCACGTACTTTTAGGGTCCTTCCTCAAGAGGGCCTTTCTTCCTTTCAAACCATGAGAACTGGCTCAGGCATGGCAATTGCAGGGATGGGCATGGCTTTTCCTTTGGATTGGGTGGCCACAGACTTCTGCTTACAGACTCTTCTCTTGTTTTGACAGCATCAGTCACTGCCTCCATTGGCTGCCCGTCTACCATGGGAAGACCACGGCTTATCACTCATTTTTATAGATGCCTGCATCTCAGGTCTCCTTGATATCTTTCCAATCTTGCTGCCCTTATGGTAATTATATCATCTTGCCCCTGACAGTTAAGTGCTGCTCCCTGGCCTCTGCTGTTCTGGAATCCTATCATCCCCATTGATACTAAGGAGCCCAGATCTGTAGCAGCATCTCCTACTGTCCACTGGGGCCTAGAGTCGATGGCCACTACTGAGCTTGTCAATGATGCTGGTGATTCCTTTGCTGGTGTATTTCTTACAGCCTTTGTGAACAGAGGGTCCTCTGGGCTCCCCCTGGGAACACAGTCAGTGTGTGGGTTCTCTAGTCTTCCTTAATAAATTCATTCTAACATGTGCATCTTCTGAGCCATGGCAATTCTGGCATTTCTGCCTCATTTACTGTAGACCATTGCTGTTGGCAAGCCTCAAGTTGATGGCCCAGCAGAGTGTTAGGATGAGCTCAAGGTGTCCTTGTCGTAATGTAGAGTTCTGAGTCATGGGAGGATGTCTCCAAAGCAGTAAACTCTCCCCCATCCAGCCTTAAACTCTGTTCCTTAACCTGACGCCCACACTCCATCCATTCCTGGACATGATCTCCTTGTTTTTGCTGGTGCATATCATTCTGAGTCTGCCATTTTTTTTGTGTGTGAGGGATCAGCCTCCTTTGGCGGCAAGGACAAATCTTCCCCAGCTGATGATGCTGAAACTTGGCCATACGCTATGGCCTTTTGTTGCAGGTGGAATTTTTCTAGCCTACCCTTTCTTTTTTTTTTTTTTTTTTTTAATCATCATTTTATTGAGATATATTCACATACCACGCAGTCATACAAAACAAATCATACTTTCGATTGTTTACAGTACCATTACATAGTTGTACATTCATCACCTAAATCAATCCCTGACACCTTCATTAGCACACACACAAAAATAACAAGAATAATAATTAGAGTGAAAAAGAGCAATTGAAGTAAAAAAGAACACTGAGTACCTTTGTCTGTTTGTTTCCTTCCCCTATTTTTCTACTCATCCATCCATAAACTAGACAAAGTGGAGTGTGGTCCTTATGGCTTTCCCAATCCCATTGTCACCCCTCATAAGCTACATTTTTATACAACTGTCTTCGAGATTCATGGGTTCTGGGTTGTAGTTTGATAGTTTCACGTATCCACCACCAGCTACCCCAATTCTTTAGAACCTAAAAAGGGTTGTCTAAAGTGTGCGTAAGAGTGCCCTCCAGAGTGAGCTCTCGGCTCGTTTTGGAATCTCTCTGCCACTGAAGCTTATTTCATTTCCTTTCACATCCCCCTTTTGGTCAAGAAGATGTTCTCCGTCCCACGATGCCGGGTCTACATTCCTCCCCGGGAGTCATATTCTACGTTGCCAGGGAGATTCACTCCCCTGGGTGTCTGATCCCACGTAGGGGGGAGGGCAGTGATTTCACCTTTCAAGTTGGCTTAGCCAGAGAGAGAGGGCCACATCTGAGCAACAAAGAGGCATTCAGGAGGAGACTCTTAGGCACAAATATAGGGAGGCCTAGCCTCTCCTTTGCAGCAACCATCTTCCCAAGGGTAAAACTTATGGTAGAGGGCTCAACCCATCAAACCACCAGTCCCCTATGTCTGTGGTCATGTTAGCAACCATGGAGGTGGGTTAGGCGAATACCCCTGCACTCTCCATAGGCTCCTCAAGGGGGCACTACATCTTTTTTTTTTTCCCTTGTTTTTCTTTCTTTCTTTTTTTTTTTTTTTAACTTTCCCTTCTTTTTTAAATCAACTGTATGAAAAAAAAAGTTAAAAAGAAAACAAACATACATTAGAAGAACATTTCAAAGAGATCATAACAAGGGAGAAAGAAAAAGACAACTAACCTAAGATAACTGCTTAACTTCCAACATGTTCCTACTTTACCCCAAGAAAGTTACATAATATAGCAACATTTCTGTGAACTTGTTCCTACTATATCCATCAGAATTTAACAGACCATAGTCATTCCTGGGCATCCCCAGAAAGTTAAATAGCTTATCTGTTCTTCTTGGATTATTGTTCCCCCTTCCTTAATTGCTCTCTATTGCTAGTTCCCCTACATTCTACATTATAAACCATATGTTTTACATTTTTCAAAGTTCTCATTAGTGGTAGCATATAATATTTCTCTTTTTGTGCCTGGCTTATTTCGCTCAGCATTATGTCTTCAAGGTTCATCCATGTTGTCATATGTTTCACGAGATCGTTCCTTCTTACTGCCGCGTAGTATTCCATCGTGTGTATATATCACATTTTATTTATCCACTCATCTGTTGAAGGACATTTGGGTTGTTTCCATCTCTTGGCAATTGTGAATAATGCTGCTATAAACATTGGCATGCAGATATCTGTTCGTGTCACTGCTTTCCGATCTTCCGGGTATATACCGAGAAGTGCAATTGCTGGATCGAATGGTAGCTCTATATCTAGTTTGCTAAGGAACTGCCAGACTGACTTCCAGAGTGGCTGAACCATTATACAGTCCCACCAACAATGAATAAGAGTTCCAATTTCTCCACATCCCCTCCAGCATTTGTAGTTTCCTGTTTGTTTAATGGCAGCCATTCTAACCGGTGTTAGATGGTATCTCATTGTGGTCTTAATTTGCATCTCTCTAATAGCTAGTGAAGCTGAACATTTTTTCATGTGTTTCTTGGCCATTTGTATTTCCTCTTCAGAGAACTGTCTTTTCATATCTTTTGCCCATTTTATAATTGGGCTGTCTGTACTATTGTCATTGAGTTGTAGGATTTCTTTGTATATGCAAGATATCAGTCTTTTGTCAGATACATGGTTTCCAAAAATTTTTTCCCATTGAGTTGGCTGCCTCTTTACCTTTTTGAGAAATTCCTTTGAGGTGCAGAAACTTCTAAGCTTGAGGAGTTGCCATTTATCTATTTTCTCTTTTGTTGCTTGTGCTTTGGGTGTAAAGTCTAGGAAGTGGCCGCCTAATACAAGGTCTTGAAGATGTTTTCCTACCTTATCTTCTAGGAGTTTTATGGTACTTTCTTTTATATTGAGATCTTTGGTCCATTTTGAGTTAATTTTTGTGTAGGGGGTGAGGTAGGGGTCCTCTTTCATTCTTTTGGATATGGATATCCAACTCTCCCAGCCCCATTTGTTGAAAAGACCATTATGGCTCAGTTCAGTGACTTTGGGGGCCTTATCAAAGATCAGTCAGCCATAGATCTGAGGGTCTATCTCTGAATTCTCAATTCAATTCCATTGATCTATATGTCTATCTTTGTGCTAGTACCATGCTGTTTTGGCAACTGTGGCTTTATAATAAGCTTCAAAGTCAGGGAGTGTAATTCCTCCCACTTCGTTTTTCTTTTTTAGAGTGTCTTTAGCAATTCGAGGCATCTTCCCTTTCCAAATAAATTTGATAACTAGCTTTTCCAAGTCTGCAAAGTATGTTGTTGGAATTTTGATTGGGATTGCATTGAATCTGTAGATGAGTTTGGGTAGAATTGACATCTTAATGACATTTAGCCTTCCTATCCATGGACATGGAATATTTTTTCATCTTTTAAGGTCCCCTTCTATTTCTTTTAGTAGAGTTATGTAGTTTTCTTTGTATAGGTCTTTCACGTCTTTGGTTAAGTTTATTCCTAGGTACTTGATTTTTTTAGTTGCTATTGAAAATGGTATCTTTTTCTTGAGTGTCTCTTCAGTTTGTTCATTTCTAGCATATAGAACCATTACTATGTGCATTAACCTCGTATCCCGCTACTTTGCTAAATTTGTTTATTAGCTCTAGTAGCTGTATCGTCGATTTCTCAGGGTTTTCTAGATATAAGATCATATCATCTGCAAACAATGACAGTTTTACTTCTTCTTTTCCAATTTGGACGCCTTTTATTTCTTTGTCTTGCCGGATTGCCCTGGCTAGCACTTCCAGCACAATGTTGAATAACAGTGGTGACAGCGGGCATCCTTGTCTTGTTCCTGATCTTAGAGGGAAGGCTTTCAGTCTCTCACCATTGAGTACTATGCTGGCTGTGGATTTTTCATATATGCTCTTTATCATGTTGAGGAAGTTTCCTTCAATTCCTACCTTTTGAAGTGTTTTTATCAAAAAGGGATGATGGATTTTGTCAAATGCTTTTTCAACATCTATTGAGATGATCAATTGATTTTTCCGTTTCGAGTTTTTAATGTGTTGTAATACATTGATTGTTTTTCTTATGTTGAACCATCCTTGCATGCCTGGAATGAACCCCACTTGGTCATGGTGTATGATTTTTTTAATGTGTCTTTGGATTCGATTTGCAAGTATTTTGTTGAGGATTTTTGCATCTATATTCATTAGGGAGATTGGCCGGTAGTTTTCCTTTTTTGTAGCATCTTTGCCTGGTTTTGGTATTAGATTGATGTTAGCTTCATAAAATGAGTTAGGTAGTGTTCCCTTTTCTTCAATGTTTTGAAAGAGTTTGAGTAAGATTGGTGTGAGTTCTTTCTGGAAAGTTTGGTAGAATTCCCCTGTGAAGCCATCTGGCCCTGGGCATTTATTTGTGGGAAGATTTTTGATGACTGATTGGATCTCTTTGCTTGTGATGGGTTGGTTAAGGTCTTCTATTTCTTCTCTGGTCAGTCTAGGTTGTTCATATGTTTCCAGGAAATTGTCCATTTCTTCTACATTGTCCAGTTTGTTGCCATACAGTTGTTCATAATATCCTCTTATAATTTTTTTAATTTCTTCAGGATCTGCAGTTATGTCACCTTTTTCATTCATTATTTTGTTTATATGGGTCTTCTCTCTTTTTGATTTTGTCAGTCTAGCTAGGGGCTTGTCAATCTTGTTGATCTTCTCAAAGAACCAACTTTTGGTAATATTTATCCTCTCTATTGTTTTTTTGTTCTCTATGTCATTTATTTTTGCTTTAATCCTTGTTATTTCTTTTCTTCTACTTGGTTTAGGATTGGTTTGCTGTTCATTTTCTAGCTTCTTCAGTTGATCCATTAGTTCTTTGATTTTGGCTCTTTCTTCCTTTTTAATATATGCGTTTAGTGCTATAAATTTCCCCCTTAGCACTGCTTTTGCTGCATCCCATAGATTTTGGTATGGTGTGTTCTCATTTTCATTCGTCTCTATATATTTAGCAATTTCTCTTGCTATTTCTTCTTTAACCCACTGATTGTTTAGGAGTGTGTTGTTTAACCTCCAGGTATTTGTGAATTTTCTAAGTCTCTGATGGTTATTGACTTCTAATTGTATTCCCTTGTGGTCAGAGAATGTGCTTTGAATAATTTCAATCTTTTTAAATTTATTGAGGCTTGTTTTATGTCCCAGCATATGATCTATTCTGGAGAAAGTTCCATGAGCACTAGAAAAGTATGTGTATCCTGGTGATTTGGGATGTAATGTCCTGTAGATGTCTGTTAAATCTAATTCATTTATCAGATTGTTTAAGTTTTCAATTTCCTTATTGGTCTTCTGTCTGGTTGATCTATCTATAGGAGAGAGTGATGTGTTGAAGTCTCCCACAATTATTGTGGAAACATCAATTGCTTCCTTTAGTTTTGCCAGTGTTTCTCTCATGTATTTTGTGGCACCTTGATTGGGTGCATAGACATTTACGATTGTTATTTCTTCTTGCTGAATTGCCCCTTTTATTAGTATGTAGTGGCCTTCTTTGTCTCTCAAAACATCCCTGCATTTGAAGTCTATTTTATCTGAGATTAATATTGCTACACCTGCTTTCTTTTGGCTGTAGCTTGCATGAAATATTTTTTTCCATCTTTTCACTTTCAGTTTCTTTGTGTCCCTGTGTCTAAGATGAGTCTCTTGTATGCAACATATTGATGGTTCATTTTTTTTGATCCATTCTGCGAATCTATATCTTTTAATTGGGGAGTTTAATCCATTTACATTCAACGTTATAACCGTGAAGGCATTTCTTGAATCGGCCATCTTATCGTTTAGTTTATGTTTGCCATATTTTTCCCTCTCTCTATTAATATCCTTTATTGTACCCATACCGAATCTCTTTAGTACTGAACCTTTCTCCAAGTCTCTCTGTCTGTAGGGCTCCCTTGAGTATCTCCAGTAGGGCAGGTCTCTTGTTAGCAAATTCTCTCAGCATTTGTTTGTCTGTGAAAAATTTAAGCTCTCCCTCAAATTTGAAGGAGAGCTTTGCTGGATAAAGTATTCTTGGCTGGAAATTTTTCTCACTCAGAATTTTAAATATATCGTGCCACTGCCTTCTCGCCTCCATGGTGGCTGCTGAGTAGTCACTACTTAGTCTTATGCTGTTTCCTTTGTATGTGGTGAATTGCTTTTCTCTTGCTGCTTTCAGAACTTGCTCCTTCTCTTCTGTGTTTGACAGTGTGATCAGTATATGTCTCGGAGTGGGTTTATTTGGATTTATTCTATTTGGAGTTCGCTGAGCATTTATGATTTGTCTATTTATGTTGTTTAGAAGATTTGGGAAGTTTTCCCCAACAATTTCTTTGAATACTCTTCCTAGACCTTTACCCTTTTCTTCCCCTTCTGGGACACCAATGAGTCTTATATTCGGACGTTTCATATTATCTATCATATCCCTGAGGTCCATTTCGATTTTTTCAATTTTTTTCCCCATTCTTTCTTTTATGCTTTCATTTTCCATTCTGTCATCTTCCAGGTCACTGATTCGTTGTTCAACTTCCTCTAGTCTTGTACTATGAGTGTCCAGTGTCTTTTTAATTTGGTCAACAGTTTCTTTAATTTCCATAAGCTCATCCATTTTTTTATTTAGTCTTGCTATGTCTTCTTTATGCTCTTCTAGAGTCTTCTTGATTTCCTTTATATCCCATACTATGGTCTCATTGTTCATCTTTAGTTCTTTGAGTAGCTGCTCTAGGTGCTGTGTCTCTTCTGGTCTTTTGATTTGGGTGCTTGGGCTTGGGTTATCCATATCGTCTGGTTTTTTCATATGCTTTATAATTTTCTGTTGTTTTTGGCCTCGTGGCATTTGCTGAGCTTGATAGGGTTCTTTTAGGGTTTGTAGACCTATTGATGTCCTTATCTCTAATTTATCAGATCTACAGCTTCGTGGAGTACACTTTGTCTAACTAACCAGCAGGTGGCGTCCACGAGCCACCTGTTCTCCACAAGCCAGTTCTCCCCTGCTTAGCCTTTTTGATGAGTGGGGGAGTGAGTCTTGTGGGGCCCAATTGGTGTACCAAGCTTGCGTGTGTAGTTGGTGTTGCCTGCCCTGTATGTGGGGCATGTTTCTGGGCGGTCGGGGAGGTGGGGTGGCCCTAACAATCAAATCTCCCCGATGATCCTAGAGTTTTAAAGCTGCTGCAATAGTCTAATCCTTCAGTTCAGTCCTGCCACAGTTTGTCTCTGCCACTGACCCACAAGTCCTTGGTATTGGCGTATGGCTCCTGAGACTTGCAAGTGGGCCCCTCTTCCAGGCTGTGAACCCCGGGTGCTCTGTTGAGGGATGACTGTGCTATGTCACAGGTGAGTGCCATCCCCCCAGGGCAGTTCTGGGCTGCTGGGCTGTGTAGGGAGTCTCCCAGTCTGCTCAAATGATGGCTGAGTGGGGCTTTGTTAATTCACACTGCTCCACCTTCCCAACTCTGGGACAATCAGCTGAGGTTGCAGGGAAGGCTAATGTCCATGCCCAGTTTTGTGGTGTGTGCCTGTTATTTGAAGCACTTCCGTCACACTGGGTTGTCTGGGGCAGCTCTGGGCTATGGGGCTGGCGATGGGCAGGAGTGTTTTCTGTCCACCAGGATGGTGGCTGTGAGTGGACACCCCCCTTTTCTTGGGAAGTTGTGGTGTTTAGTGAATTTTCTCAGCCACTGGATTATTGCCTTTTGTCTCAGAACTCTCTTAGTTCTGCTCTTGACTTGACGTGCCCGAATTGAAAGTCTTTGAAGCTTTCTGTATTGGGCTTCTTAGAGTAATTGTTTTAGAAAAAGAAAAAAGGATTAAAAAAAAAAAAAAGGGCCCTCCTCAGAGATCTAATGGGTTATTGAAATGCTAATAGACAAAGCAACCAGGGCCATTAAGGAAAGGTCCACAGGGCAGAGAGATCAGCTTTTCTTCGGGATTTGCATATGTGCCTCAAGGCCTGAGCTCCGCCCTTCCCCTTTCTGTGTTCACCAGAACTCCAAAAATCCTCTGCTTTTATTTTGGAGTTTTTCGTGTTGTTTTTTTCTCTCTATGCCTGTCTCCTCTCTGCTGGGCTGGCTGCTCTCAGATTCTCTGGTGTCTGGTCTCAGTCTATCTATGGTTGGAGTCTGGATCAGTAGAATGAGTTTCTGATAAGGGCTGCCACTGCAGTTCTCCCTTCTCCTTCCCGGAGCTGACAGCCCCTCCTCCCAGGGGACTAAGCCTGGCAGGGAGGGGCGCGGGTCCCCTGGCCGCAAAAACTTACAGATTTCGCTGATCTCAGCAGTTCGACATTTTCATGAGTGTTGTATGAAGTATGCCCAAAGACAGATTGCTCTGTGGTGTCCAGTCCACGCAGTTCCTGGCTTTCTACCTACTTTCCTGGAGGAGTAACTAAAACATACAGCTCACCAGTCTGCCATCTTGCCCCGCCTCTCAAATCTATTTTTAAGCATTATTATTGATGAGTGTTTATTTGGTCTTACTCATATAGACTTTCCTTGATAATAGTAAAGAAATTATATAGCACTGTGCTATAAAACAAGCTATGACAAATGTAGTGAGTGATGAACATATATTATAAAATAATTTTAATAATTACAAATACATTAGTTGTATAGCAAATGTGCAATACCCGAGCCTCTGTTACAAATATCACAAATTTCAAATATTTGAAAATTTATAATAATTCAGTTACAGTGCATTTCAAGTAGGGAAAATGTTAGCTGGCTATTTATTTTGCTTGAGTGAGGTGCTTGGTAAAATTCCTTTTATATGTTTATTTTTAAAGCCAGATGATATTAGGACCAAGTCAGCAGAAAATTCTAATTGATCACTCAAATACTTTAGGGAGAGAAAATAAGAAAGGTGAAGATAAAAATGATGGTGAGGAGTCAGAAGAAAGAAAAGAGGGAAAGAAAAAACAATTCTTTTTTCTTTCCTGTGGCAGGAATGCTGCAATTTGGAGTGAAAAAATCTATTTTTTTTTTCCTTTTAGGGTTTTATTTTTTTACTAACATGCTCAGTATGGAAAGCATGGAAAACATTAACATCAAGATTTCCTAAAATATTTTCTAAAAGGACAAAAACCAAAAGAAGACCATATCAGTTCTTCCATGCAAGTACAATTCCATTTGTTCTCAGTTGAATTGGAAAATTGGGTTTCCCTGGGTTAATTCAGTTAGATTAAGTCAAGCTTGTCAAATGACTCAGGAAAAAACAAAGAGACTAGAATTAGATGAGTTATGTTTCCTCCAGGAACTCTCATTCTGATATACAGAGGAAAAAATGTTAGGTCTCTGAGCAAAATTAAAATTGACTGGAAGAACTTTGCAGTTAGGAAGGAATTCAACTGAGAACTATACAACTGAGAACTGACTGATAATTTACTGTGATTACTTTAGCAAAGTCAAAAAATATTTCATTCTCAGAGATCTCTTTCACATGACAACACTGCCAACGGCAAGCAAAACATGCAAGTAGATCTGTTTATCAGAAATATTGTGCCTTATTCTTTAATGCAAAGGAAATTATTATATAATAGCAGTTGGAAATTATTTTACCTACAGAATACATCAAAACAGTGGCATTCTTATATATTTTGACATCATAATTTAAAAGATGGCAGGATATACTAAATCACAAGCATCTATGATTTGAACATGCATTTATCAGTTTTAGAAGGCAACAATCTGATCTATAGCAATAGCAATATGACAGGTAATTCATATTTTTGATCCACAGGGATGACATTTTGAAATATCAAAACATGTACCAAATCATATTTGTACACCAAAAGCCCAATGGAATCTGAAATGTATTGAATTAATAAGATTAATGCAAGTATTGGTATTAGTTTTACTGAAGTGGGAGAGAGGTTTTTTTCAGAGACAATGGGCACTACTAACTAAATAGGGAAGTATGTGCCAAAACCTCTAAAAGGGAATTCTTTGTTCTTTATCAATCCTTACTAATGAAAAACTGAGATTTTTTCTGTATCAGTTAGGCAAAAATCATTTAATAATCTGTAGACTTCAGATGCTGAGATAATTATTCAATTTTTTCTTAAAAAATAAAAATGAATTAATTGAAAAATTTTTAGGAGAAAAAAATCAGTATGTTCCATTAAACACTATTATGATTTTGAAAGATTTCTTTTTTCCAAACCCCAACTTTACCCTGGTCATCCTGTACTCCCAAATGATGTAGAAATGAATTAAATGAATTAAGCTAGTCAGGTTGTGCATTTAAATCTAGCCACTGTCAGGAGATGAAGAGCAGTCACACAAACAGAGACACACACAATCTCACACACACACACACATATAGAAACCTGGTCTAATATCTGGTCAAAAGGATAAGGGTTTATAATAACATTGTAAGAAAAAGGATAAAATCACTCACAGGGTAACGTTTAACATACGCTTTCAAAATGGCAAAAATTTTTAAATTTTAATTCATTAATAAAAATGTTAGTGGCCTAGGTATTGGGATGGGATCCAAGGTAAAACTGGAGATGTTGGTCTTAGGCAGAAGCCTGAATAATTATTTATATTTTGAGGTAGGAGGTTGGCCACAATATACAGGTAGAGAAGCAGACAGTTGAAGATTTGTTGAATCATGTGGAAATTCTCTTCTAATTGCTAATATTTACTCAATGAATAAACAAGCAAAATAGTCATCTTAGAGAAAGATGTGGAAGGGATGTGTTATAAGTTTGAGGATAAAGGAGGTGTGACATATTCATCTTGGGAAGAGAGAGAGAGTGTATTGACTGGAGAAATGAAAGAGGTGTTGCTGGCTGCACTGGAGATCATTGGTCAGGAATCTAAAACAAATCTAACAGTCTGGTTGCACATCTCTTAAGCTATGGTGTGCTGCTAGTGTAATTATAAAGAGCAGATGAAGAATTTAACCAGAATTTCATTTTGCCAGGTGAGTAGGGCAGATGGAGAGAGAGGGGGAAAACAAGGAGAGGTTGTGTTTGAGGGAATGATTATAATGTTGGACCAGGGAATTTAAGTCAGGTAAGAAGAAAAGTGAAGGCAGTAAGGGAAGGTTTGACAATGAGTCCATGAATTGGAAATCCAAACGAGTTTGAAATTGTTGTTGGTGTCTGGACACTGGATGAGATAAAGAAGACAGATGGGAAGTGATGGCTCAAAAGTGGAACATTTACATTTGAGATTATGGTAATAACCATGGCTGAGCCGAGGTGAGGTCAAAATAATTGATGGTAAAGAGGCCAAGAAACCGAGATGCTATGTTGTCATATGTATCCAATAATTTCTAGATATTGTAATTATAGAAAGTTAAGACAGAGACATGTGTGCTTCCAGCAAAGCTATCTATTTTTATGGATCTCTGTTTACTATTGCTATCCCTTTCCTTGAGAGGACTCCACATAGCCATTGTGGGATGATTGTCTTAGTTTGCTGGGGTGCTATGACAAATACCATACAATGGGTTGGCTTAAACAATGGGAATCTATTGGCTCATGGTTTTGAGGCCAGGAGAAGTCCAAAATCAAGGTGTCACCAAGGCAATGCTCTCTTCCTTTAATTCTATAACATTCTGGTACTGGCCACCAGTGAATACTACAGTTCCTTGGCTTGCATGTCTGCCTTGCATCACAACAAGATCTTACCCACTCTGGACAAGATTATCATGAATAAAAATGATCATTCAATATGAATTATGAATATAGGTGCAAAATCCTAAACAAAATATTGGCAGATAAAATTCAGAAATACTGAAAATATCTATCATGAAAAATGCAAGGGTGGCTAAATATCAGAAAATATATAAATGCCATGAATCATATTAATGAGTAAAAAAAATAAACCGTGGGACTCTTGACTGATATTGAAAAAGCCTTTGATAGCATCTCCTTTTTCTTCTGGATTTTATTGAGTTCGGGCTTCCAACTCCTCTTCCTATGTCTGAATTTCTTCTGCTCATAAAGGACTTCAGGAATCTGGATTAAGGCCAACCCTCATTGAATTGGGAAAGACTTAACTAAAAATAACATCTTTAAGAGGTATTATTTACAATGTGTTCATAGCCTCAGGGATGCAGATTAAGAACCTGTCTAAATTGAGGTTCTAAAACAGAGCCCCATGCTCCTGCAAGACGTTCCCCACCTTATAGTCTCACTGCCAGTCTTTCTAAGGATCCATCATGGCTAGAAGCTCAACTCTTTCAACACAAGGACTTTCACCCTCATATGCACATTCCCCAAATTCACCCAATCTGCCATCCCTGCTGACCCTGTACCCACCCACTGCACTCTCTGCAAGTCATGCCACCATGTCACCAGAATCCTCCTGTGTGCTCACCTTCATCTCTGAACTAACTAAAATAACTAAAATATATAAAATCACTGCTAATGGTGAGGATATTGCTTTCCCTGATACTATCTCAAGTGGAGGAAAGTTTATCTCCTACAAATTTCTTCCTTGAGTCTCAAGGTGGTTTAGATGTCCTCCTTCCTCCTCATTGAGACACAGACCATTATTTCTCCTTTCTCTCTCCAATTTCTTTTAGTTTAATGAGTAAACTAACCATCCATCTACTAACTAGCTTTGTTCTTGACATCCATAGACCTTTCTGTAATTCCCTTTTGTGTCTTGAAATGTTATCAACCAGCACTTGCTTGAACACTCTCTTTTCCTCCAACACCACTGCTGTCATAATTCTTAGTTATTTCAACATCCACATCAACTCAAGAAGAGATGGAAAAACTAATAGATTCATGACAACAGAAAACACTGTTTAGATAGCTACATCTAAAATACATTAGGTTCTGATGGTTTTGTATTGACTTTTGTAAAAAAACAATATGAAATATATAATTCTGAAATTATACTGCTCCTGAGCATAGAAAAATGTAGGAAATCCTCAATCATATTCCATGAGTTAGCATAGTCTTATGCCATGCTTACAACTTACCCAAAATCTTAGTCACTCTGGAGAAGATTAATATAATGAAAATGATCATTCAGTATGACTTATGAATATATGTACAAAATCTCAAACAAAATACTGGCAAATAAAATTCAGAAATATTAAAAGTATCTATCATGAAAATAAAAAGGTGGCTAAATAGGAAATATATAAATGCCATCAATCATATTAATGAGATAAAAAAATAAACCATGAGACTGTTGACTGATACTGAAAAAGCATTTGATAGCATTAAAAAAACACAAAAAACATAACAGACTTTTTAAATTACTTAGCAAGTTTGCAAAAGAAAGAGTGGTCCTGATTTTTATTAACTGTCTCCACCAGAAACCTTCAACAAACATTATACTTAATGGTGAAATATTAGAAGCTTCCCCATTACGATCAGCAATGAGACAAGTTTGCCTTTCATTGACTTATCTAGCGCAATAGGCAAGAAGAAGAGATACAATTGGTAAGTGAAAAAAGGAAGGTACTATTATTTAAAGATAGTGTCTGCTTATTTAACACAAAATAATTAATTTGAAAAAGTTATTATTGTTATTAAATCTAGTTGGAATGCCAGTAAGTGGCTTGGCTACAATTGATATAGAAAAAGTAATATCACTTTTACACATGATCAAAAAAATAAAATTTAATAGAAAAATTTTTAGTTTACTATAGTAACAAAAATAACTAGGAATCATTGTAAGAAATTTTAAAACCCTACATGGAAACCTTGGAAAAAACACTGACTATTCTATAACAGAGAAAGGACAAGCTCCTAAAGAGAGGCACTTGGGGCAGTCTACCACTAATATTCCTACTTTAACACTATTTAGTCTTAAACTGTTTTTGTCTGATTTTTGTTAATAAACTAGAGTGATGAATCAGGAACAGACAACCTGGGTTCAAATTCTGACTGTACCATTTACAAAATATTTTTGCTGATTTCACTCTTTGGAATCTCATTTTCCTATTCTTAAGAACAACAAAAAGGATAATATTAATATCTATCTATGTTGGACTGTTTGTAGAATTAAATGAGATATACTGTGTAAATTGCTTAGTGCTATGCCTAGCTCATGGTAATTATCAATAAACCACGGTCATATTTCTCCTGGATTACTGCCATATCTTCCTAACTGGTCTCCCTGCTGCTACCCTTGGCTGCCTACAGTCTGTTACTAGCACAGTGACCCTGTTAAAATGTAAGTGATGATGGCAGACCTTAGCTCAGAATCCTTAAATGACTTCCCATTACATGCAGGGTAAAAGCAAAGTCATTACAATGGCCTACAAGTCCCTGTTTGATTTGGTCCCATATGCCCTCTCTGAATTTATTTCTACTCTTATCCCCTTTCTCTCTCAGGGACTTCACATTTGCTGATCCATCAACCCAGTGCTCTCTGCTCCAACTTGCTGTCTCATCTCCTTCATTGCTTTGCTCAAATGTCTTTTTATATTGAACCTCTCTAACTACTTTATCTAAAAGTGAAACAAAAGAAAGCATAAAACATCCTTACCATGAGCACTCCCTATTGCCATTGCCTTTTAAAATTATTTTTGCCATTATTACTACCTAACATGTATTTTATTTTACATGAATATCAATTATTACCTTTATAGTAAAATGTAATCTCCTCAAAGGGATTTTCATCCATTTTCTTCCCCTTTTTCCACTGTCTAGAACCTTGCCTGGCACACAGTATGCGTTCAATAAATATATGTTGCATGACTATAATTGTTAATATTCCAACATTGCTGCTACAAAAGGGAGCTACTGGATTTATTTCCACATGTTAATATGCTAACTTTTAAATATTTAAAGTTTCCATCATGTTTCATCCCCATATTCTCATGATGATTTTATCATTTTGCTTCCCTCAATTCTCAATAAAGGAAAAGTATCTTATAGATATGATGGTCCTTAATTATCCTGATAGGTCTGTGATTTTGTTAATGTCCAATGTAGATTGCCCCCAAATATTTTTGATATCCATTTTTCATAAGCCCTTGTACCTTAACAAGTTGGAAATCTTTTTAAAAATAATTCCTAATATTTTAAATCTCTTTCCATGAGTTATTTTGAGAAGCAAATGTCGAGGCTGAAATAACAGTCTCAGTGCCTACAATGAGCAAGTGAGCATTTCTCATCTCAGTAAGCAATTTGAGTCTGTAGAGGGTTTCTCCTTATCACTGCAAATGTGATTCAGATTCTTAGCACCTGTCATCAGTCAAACTTTGGGGGCACAGATATGATTTGGAGAAGTTCATAGGTAGTTGTGTTGGCTTGGCTCCAACAGACAGCCACTGTGGTATATAAACACTGTGGTGAATGGATAGAAGTGATGGAATTTTTTCATGGTTCTGACCAATCTGTCTACTTTTGGGGGGATTACAAGCTCCATGAAAGTATTGGCTTTATGTTATAGGTTATTACTCCTTAACAGATAATAGTTTCTGGAGGAAGCATGAACTAAAGAGGATGCACAGAGATTAGATGATTTTAAACTTTACATATGTGTGAAAATTTGCACTAGAAAATGAGCCAATAAATCGGCTTCCTTAACTCTTGCTGGTACTGGTTAAAGCCTGGAGCCCAAATTCTTCTGGTGACTTGAGATAATCAAAGATTTTCCTAGAGTGATGTGCAGATGGTGATTTATAAATGGTAAAGACCATGAAGTCATATGGAAAACAATCTAGCTAACAATTCTTCTCATACATTGCTTTAATTATAATACTGATAGAGTACACATATTGATTTTGTTGAAGTAGTTATAAAATATTACCTAATTCTCAGGGACATCTGTTTCAATTTGATTTTCATACCCATTTTCTGATTAGCTATATTAATTATGTCAGAAAATTGGTACTAACTATAGATCTACTGATGTCGACTACTATAATACTTAACCAGATTCATTTAAGAGACTTCGTTTTTTATCTTACTATCTTACAATACTATTTTAATTTGAATGTAGATAAAGTCACCAAAATATTTTGAATTCCTTAAATTAGAAGAATATAAGCCTATAGTTAAAGAATATTAGAGATAGTGATATGTGAAAATTATTACTCCCAACTTTCAGGCTTTGTTCTGACCCTTAGGTATAAATTTTATCCCTCAGACTACTCACTAGATTCCCACTTTTTGCAGATAGTGACGGAGTAGGGATGTATAATGATAAATATTTTATTTGGGGACTGCTGGCCTGAGATTATATGTCTGTGGTGAATTGGATTATGTACCCCTTCAAAAGACTGATTAATAATCTTAATACACATTCTTATGGGTGTGAAATCATTTGTAAATAAGACCATTGATGATGTTATTGTTAGTTAACTTGTGGCCAAGTGAATCAGGATGGGCCTTTTAATCCATATTACTGAGGTGTTGTAAAGAGAAGAAATCCAAAGCCAGGAGTCAGAGACAGTGGCAGGGAAGACCATGAAGCTGGAAGTCTACAGAAACCAGAAGAGCAGACACAAGTGGGGAGAGAGAGCCATGTGACAGGAAGCAGAGCTACAATCCAAAGAATCCCAAGGATTGTGACAAGTCAGCAACAGAGCTTCACAGATTTTTTGGAGAAAGCATTGCCTTGACACTGCCTTGATTTGGGTCCTCTAGCTCTGAAACCGTGAGCTAATAAATACCTGTTAAAGCCAACTCACTGTGTAGTGTTTGTCCTGGTAGCCTGGCAAACTGAGACAGTGTGTCATATGTTTTTATGAGGTTTGAGAAATAAATGCACATGGTAGAATGCCACACTTCATTTCATCCTTAATGTGAATGCAGAAGAATTTCAGTTCTGGAATCCAGGTCTTGTTGAATCAGCGAATGTCAGAAGAGATTTTGAAGAGAAATGTGTAATTGTGGTTGAGTAGCAAACCATTTTAAATGCAATTATACTAGGAATCTCCCAGTGATAATACAAACACCATTAAAGTATGGAGATGGGTGGAGGAGGCAAAGGGCAAAGACCAGCCCACTCACCACTGCCCTCAGATGCCACCAGGCTGCTCTTGAGCTACCCTCACTGTACCATAGGTCTCAGTTGTACATGCTTTGAAAAAAGGTCCTTGAGAAAAATGGAGAACCAAAGAAGTTATGTGATCACATGGCTAAATTGTGGATGAATGAGGACTGGAATCAGTCCAGTGCTTTTCTCATATTTCATATCAATTCTAAAAATTAGAAAAATTAAAAAAAAAAACACTTCCTGAAACAAAGATCAACCTCATTGGTAATCAAAGAAATGAACATTAAAAAATAAAATGTCCTATCTTTTCCATTACATAGATATTTTTGAAAGAAACATAACTGCTTATCCCATAAGAATACCTCAGTACACCTTGTGAGATCTAGCCCAGTGCTGTCCAATTAAACTTTTTTGGGATGTTTCTGCTGTGTCCAATATGTTAACCATTAGTCACATGAGATTGCAAATGGGGCTACTGTGACTGAGGAACCAACATTTAATTTTACTTAATTTTATTTAGCTTAAATTTAAGTAGTGATATGTTGGCAGTGGCAACATTAGACATAACAAACAGCTATTTCTTTTCTCTGCAGTCTCATCTCTCACCACAATCTCACCTATCACTTTAGGGCATAACCATACTGAATTACAGTTCTTTGATTGCACTTGCTCTCACCTGCCTCCTAGTCATTCTATTAGTATCACTCCCAAATTCCCCACTTTTCCCTTTCTCTTACTAACTTCTATTCACTTTTCATGTTTAGATGAGATATGCTTTCCTTGAGAAGGTTTCCTAACCCCCAATCTTCTACTTTAATCCTTTGCAGACAGCACTTATTATATCTATTGCAATTATATTTTTACTTGCCACTTTTCTCCTATGAGATTGTGAAAATCTTTATGGCAAAAACTGTGTCAGACATAAGCACCTTACTTGCTGCATGTTTATTGAACAAATGAGTAAATGAATGAATGAATGAGTGAATATCTTCTTAATTGTAATAACTGTGTTTTTAAAATTAGGCAGAAAAAACGGATATGATGTAGAGAACCACTGTCATCTCTTGAGCAGGGTGATGACAGGTTAATTCCACATTTTAGTCTAATGATAGCACAGAGAATTGATTAGATGGATGATCATTTAGAAAACTACTTTAATAGTCATCTATGGGATGATGATATACTGAACCAGGGTCATTCAAGTGGGCCTGGAAAAGAATGTGCAAGTCTATAGGACAAGTTGAGAACTGGGAGGAATAGAGCTGAAAAGAAACTGAGTAGTCAGAAAACATTCCAAAGTCTTCCTTGAGAAATACAGAGAATGGTGATTTCAAAATATTATATTTGGGAGCTAAATAAAATTTCTTGTTAGCCCTTACAGCACAGAACCTCAAGCAAAAACTTATGTGCTAATATTTTATTAGTGAGTACACTCCCAGGGAAGTTAGAGTGAGGGAAAAGGAAGGAGGGAGAGCAAAAATATGGAGCTGCATTATCAGCCTGGCCTACGCTTTGTATCAGGCATCATTTTGCCATCTCCAAGAGGCAGCATGAAATATTGCATCTCATTTCAATTCAGCTTGAGAGAAGAAAACGAGAAGAATTTATCTGTTATCTCCCATTTCCATTGTCACAGGCTTGCTTCCAGGCCATTAACATCCTCCATCCCATCTCTCCTACCTCCAGATTGCCCATAAATAGGCCCCCAATGTGTCCCATGCCATCTGATGTCTCAGAAACAATAAGAAAATTCCAAGGAGGAAGGAAAGGTGCGCACATAGGCATGAAGTAAGCTGTGGTCATGTTGGCCTATGTGAAGTCAGCAGTTGTACTATTTGGAAGGAGATATGTGTCCAACAGCCCCAGAGAGGTACTTAGATGGTAGTAATTGCTGTGTGAAACACTTTACAAGTACCATCCACTTCACTGTGTCTTCTCTAATCTTAGCACTCAAGGGTGGTCTGCATAGAGCCTCTAATTTAACTTCTATTTTTGTGATGGAGTAATTATAGACAGTGAATATATTTGTGTGTGAACATTGATATTTTTAGATAATACACATTCTGGAATAGTTTGAGTAGAAATAGTGACCTGGCTTGCATATTAACTCTATTATTCATAAAATACAGTGATGCACATAAGAGCTTTATTTTTTTTTTTATTATTATTATTTTTTTTAGTGAAGTTGACAGCTTTTTAATGTACAGTTGCTATTCCACTGAAATACGGCATGTTTTTATTTTGAAAGTACAAGATGACCTATTTATTAGCTGTGATTCAGACTGAGTTTACATGCTTGGAAACACAAAGGCAGAAGCACAGCATATTTCTTTTGGGGGCCACAGGCTCTCTCTCCCTCTCCCCCCCACCACACGTAAGAAAACATTGAAAACTGAGTGTTGCGAATTGGAGTGGACGTCTTTTCCTTGAAATGACGATCTACCTTGGAATCACGGGAAAAAGTTGCCAATTACCTTAATCGTTCTCCTCAGGGTAACAACAAGGAAGTGCTTAGGCTGTCTCTACGTGAGCAGTGGCAGAGTGAGCAGCAAGGTCTGGGGAGACAGACAACCTGGATATTTGAACCGGAAACCTACTTTTTTTTTTTACTGCAGTAGCATGGCTTGGGGTCTGGTATGCCTTGACTCTTGTTTCTCAAAGGGAGGTTGGTGGATCAGCAACATCCTCATCCTTGGGTGCCTGTTAGAAATGCGTCATCTCAGCCCCCACCCCAGACCTACCAAATCAGAATCTGAATTTTAACAGTTCAGATGATTTGTGTGCACATTCCAGGAACATCCTCTACTCTTCACCAAGGCAAGGGAAACTCAGTTGCTGATGGTCACTCACTTATTCAGCACACATTTATTTGGCACCTACTATGTGCCAGGAGCCACACTAGGCCCTGGAGATACAGTGAATTAGACAGACAAAGCCCCTGCCCTTGGGGGACTTACAAAATTGAGGGGAAGCCAGACAGGGAATAAGTAATCACAGGTGTGATGGATTATGAAGCCATTCTCACCTGGACGGAATGTCATTTGCATCTTGATGGGATTGCAATTGGCAAAATTTATCCAAATAAGAAAACCGCATCTGTGTTATCATCATGCTCCTTTAAAAAAATTCTTTCAATTTAAAGTAGGTCTGAGCCTAACTTACATGAAATAAGCCATCTTGGTAAACTGGCCTTTCATGAGGCAACACTGCTCATTTTGGATTATTACATTATCAAAATGCCAGTCATTGTCACTTATGTATCTATATGTAGCAGGTTTCCAATTTATTCACCCAAGACATAGTAAGCATTCTTTCTGAGAAAGATAACAGTATGGGCTGAAAGGCTCAAATGAGAGCATTACCTTGAAAATAGGGCTGTAGGTTACATGCATAGGTCTCTTAGACATACTTGGATGATAGATACTGGCACTTGAAAAATCATTTGTTTGGGTCTGCAAAGGATGAATTTCAGCACCTGCAACCTGACATGAAATCAGTATATTTCTTTTGGGGGCCACAGGCCCACAATTCTGGGTCTGTTGCACTTTATTCAGTCAACCACTGAATTCATTCAACCACCATTTAGATTGTGATGGCCCTCTTGGGTCTACAGTCAGGCACATGGACACTCCTGTGATGATCCCTTCCCCTATTCCTTTTCCATTTCTACAGAGAGGTGGCCTTGCAGCTTGGGGGAAATCAACTTGAAAAAATGAAAGCTCTGGACATAAGGAGAAGCAATGGAAGAAGGTATCTGTGAGGATAAGGCACTCAGGTGGAGCTTTCCAGCCAAGCAAACCTGGAGCCACCTGCAGCATTGCCAGGGAGACAAATGCCACATCTGGAAAGATATCTGCCTAATCCACAGCTTGTCATTTGGGCAGGAAGTATTCTCTCTCCTTTGAGAATCTGCCTAATTATGGGTTGGATATGTGCCAGGACAGAGGAAGGCAAGAAACGAGGAAGCAGCACACACACTCAACACATCTATGCCAGTTTCTGCTCCTAGACTGTGGTCCACCACCAGGGTCTCACAGGATTCCATGGTGAGGTTCAAGAGAGTCGACCAGAGCAGGGCAGGGGGTGAGGTCCAAGTCCTATGGGCCACCGACAGGGCTTGGCTGTGGTATCCTGATGGGGCATTTCGATCCATTGCGAGATGTTAGAGCTTTATTTTTAACAGCTTGATCTTTGAAATCTTATAACCTGTGGCTAAATCTTATATTTTCTTGATAAACATGCCTTCCCTCAGCTTGAAATGGCCTTTTGCCTTTTTTACCTAAGCAAAATTTCATGCATCCTCTATTCAAAAGTGACCATTTCTCTACTGATTATGCTCTATGGTTGAATCTTACTCAAGGATACACCCTCAAGTAACTTTGTAAGGCAAGCATTGAGAATAGTAAAAATTACCTATGAAAATAATTTTAATCACTCTCTAGTCATACTATTGTGTATATATATATAGAATCATCTCAAAATATATTTTATTGTTAGCTTTTATTAAACAAAAATGGGGGTAGTTTCTATTTATTATGCATTTATAATTGTTATATTACAAAAGAGAATTATGTTGAATTTAAACTTCATTTCTAATAAGAGGCTTTTTATCCATCATAACAAAACAAGTAAGGATCTGCCATTTACAAGATTCATATTGTAGTTTATGCCTATTATATATATATATATGCAATGGTTTGTTTCTATAAATTTTCATGGTGTTGGCTATTGTTCCAATTCTCAGGAAACTCTTAAAATCATTCACGTTTCTTCTACCATTTGTGTTCTTGATCTTTTCAGGCTCACTTGCTTCAGTGCTTATTTAATAGAGTAGAATTAAGTGTGCAAATCAACTCTATTGACCTAGACCCTCTCAAAAAGATAAACCACCTCTTCTGTGTGCCTTTATTTCAACTGTTCATACTATTGTAGACAGCTTACATATTTATCATTTCTACTTGGGACAAGTGACATTGAGGCATCACCTACTCTCATTTCCCATTTGGATATAATGTTTGGTCCCTTTAGGGAGACACTAGCATTAGAATTAAAAATAGGAAAGACTAGAATATAATGTAATAAGAAAGGATTAGGAATAATAATTTGGAAAAAAATGAAATAGTCCTAGGTTCCTCATAATTTCCTAAGTAAAAATCAATTACCTGATCTTTGAGCTGCTGACAATTGAGTTCCTAGACAGTAAAGCTGAGAACAGAAGCTAATGGTGGTCATGGTTCTAAGGGAGCCCTGCTCAGTAAATCCTCTGTATTATTTTTCTCTGAAGCTACAACATTATTGAGCCTAGTTCTATCCAGAACCATCTCCCCCAGTAGAAAGTGAATGCCACAAGAACAGGACTGTCTTGTTCATATTTATATCCCCGATATCTAATATGGTTTAGAGGATGATAGGTCCTGAATAAATATTTGGAGACAGAATGACAAACATTTCTTAATTTATGCATGTTTCCACATAAAATCTTATTGATTCATACAATCATCTCAAAATATATTTTATTGTTTACTTTTATTAAATGAAAATGGGGGTAGTTTCTATTTATTATGCATTTATAATTGCTGTATTACAAAAGAGAATTATGTTGAATTTAAACTTAATTTCTAATAAGAGGCTTTTTATCCATCATAACAAAACAAGTAAGGATCTGCCATTTACAAGATTCATATTGCTGTTTATGCCTATACTAAGCAAGAACAGATAATTAAACCCCATAGTGTGCTCACACATTGGGTTGATAAACGGTTATTAATTATTATTGATGTGCTATAGATAGCAAAGGATAAAAGCATAAAAGTCATTTTAAATAAGCTCATGTCTAGCTTCAAGAATTGAATTTCATTCATTGTATTGCTCCATAGTCTGGACATAGCTTCAATTTGAATAATTAAATCAGCACGCTCAAAAGCAAAACTCTCTAACGGGACCTTGAAAGAGAACCCCACTGGACAAACAGTTCCAGGATAAACTCTACACTGAATATTTTTAACAATCTTAGAAAACCACTGCTTTGATAATAGCTACTCCCTGGACATCAGAACTTAATTAGGCAATCTTATATCTGACACCAGATAAAGCAAATGGACAGTTAGCAGCCTTAGATCATATAGCATGAAATAAATCATAATGCAAGACTTCCCCCATTTACTGTCTTCTACAGTGTGATACCAAATTGGTTTGAGATAAATGGTTTCCATCATATGCCTCTGTTGAGGATAAAAACCAGAAAATGACACTATTAATATACTGAAGCTGCCTCATTATTCAGGAAGATTAGAATAAAGAACCCAGATAACAGGTCTGTAGATTGTTTCAGTAGCATATCAGAGGGCTTTGCTAATGACTACAAAGTTTAGAATCATTTTTATAAACCATAAAATGTGAATATGATAGGAGTGTTAAGCAATTAGGGACATGTTGCAACAACATTTTAAGATTTCTTACATACCTGTCATAATAGTTTTCCTCCTCAGGTTCATGAAGTAATGAATTTGGTACTGTAGACTTTCATGATAAATTAAAAGAAACAATATACAAGAATTTTTCAATGGGGGTTTTAATTTGCCTATTTACACCTTAAATGATTTGTGGAGTAAATTACACAGAGATCCTTCTTGACTCATATTTGAGGAAGAGAAATTGAGTTTCCTTTTAATAGCTATAATATGGCTGATAAATACTTTAGAAAATTTAGAGCAACCCTGAAATAAGTAATCTAATGGGGGATGATAATATTTTTGTTTGGAATCATGTAAGAGTAAGAGGCCATTCTCCTTCCTGTAAACAGAACTCCATGCTAATATCCTTTTGCAGATATGAGTGTCCCTAACATGGACATAGCAAACCGATAAAGGAAACTAATTATGAAGACTGTGAACCCAGTGCCACTCGAAGTATCATGTTTAGAAGTTATTCATCTTCAAAAATTTCCTTCAAAGTCAGAGTAGCTTAGAGATTCTCTGAAAGAGTCAAGTTTTCAGTGTAATAAAATTTTGATTTCCTAGCATAGAAACACAAGAATAAATTTCTTTCAATTTAATAAATGAACCATTTAACAATTATCAAACACAATAAAGAATTATGAGTAAGTAAATATGAGTAATTTATTTGCCCTGTAAGGTCTTGAGAGATTATTAAGATCACAAAATCATCTCCTAAAACTTTATATTATAACTGTATGTTTCTGTAATTTTATTTTTAGTTACTTGAAGGTTAAAAAGGTAACAGTTTCTGAAAGTGAAAGTATTAAAAACACTGAAACTATTTTCAAGAAAACACACACACACACACAAGTGTTTCCAAAAGCTATTTTGGTGCTCTGAAAGTATTGAGTATAGCAAGGAAAGTGAGTTATTCCTGGGAGAGGTGTAAAGACATATTTTCAAATGTGTTAAAACTTAATTTTATATCAATAAGTAAGACCAAAGCAGATAGGTGAGGCTATACAACATATTAAATAATTGTGAGTTTGAATGGGACACTAACACATTGCTTGTAAGAATTTGTATTGTTAAAACTACAGCAGTAACAACAGAATTCAACAGAATTCAAACCTATAACCCACAAATCAAAAACAAAACAAATGTCACACACACACAAACAACATACCATACAACAAATACCCTGGAGATCCTGCTGAGTCAAGCCAAACACCGTAATTATGAGGGCGGGCATGGAAACCATCAGACAGATTTATGTTTGATCACAGCATCAGACCTTCCTCCATGCTTTCTGCCATGGTCAAAGCCATAATCACTGTGCCCCATTTAGATGCCACATCTAGGTCAAAGGATGGATTCGGAGATCTAAATAATCACTCTGAGTAGGAGAAAAAACCATTGACCTATGGGCATCTTTATTTGCATATTGATTTTTATTCAATGGGAATTCATTCTGGTATGGAATAAAAAGATCCATAGTTTGTAGCTCTTGAATAACTTTGAAGCAATAATATATCCCAGTGTGGACTTTATTCCAAATATTCCAATTTTACATGTTCTCCCAACTTTTGAAAATAGCATGGTAAGTGAGTGGTCAAACAGTACAATGTAGAAGAAAAGGCAGAGGAATTTTTAGGCTGAAGTTTACTGCACCCCTGCTTTTCTCATTTTAAAATTTAAGAACTAGAGGACGTCTAAAGATGCACCCACTTTAAGACTCAGTGTCTCTAGACATTTTTACACATTATTCAGATTTCAAAGCTAAAAATGTAGGAAATACATTTACATTCATTGATTTTTATGTCCTAGAGATTATTATTAGGTAGGGTTTAGATCTTAGTCTAGGATTAACTCTTGTATCATTCTACATACTCTGATTCAATTTAATAACAGAGAAAGAGATAGCAGACACTGTGGTTAATTGTAGAAAATGATTGCCAATGACTGTTTTCCGAGGTATGGGGAAGTCATCAGAAAGATCAGACAGTACACAAAACTAGGTACAGTGTGTTGTAATTAAGCATCACAGCTAATGGCCCTTGAACAAAACTCTGCTGGGAGACACAGTGATTAGAGGCACCTGTAGGCTAATAATTAGAAGCATCTGAGCACAGAAGCAATTAATATGGGGAAACTCTCCCAGGAGAGACAAGGCTGACTAATAAACAAAATAAGATTCTTTCCAAGTGCCCATTCCTAAAATAGTCTGTATTAACAAAGTATCACCAATCCCACATTTTTAAGAATGCATTAAAACATATATTAACTTGATATGTAGCATATTCTTTTAAATTCACTGTACTCATAAATGCTCTCATTCAGTGTAATCAGGAATGATTGTTTTCTTACACTTTCCAAGTATCAAACAATTTCAAACTGTCAGGAATCAGATATGAGTGCCAGAAGTAATGTTTTGCTAGGCAAAACAAAGACAACCACCGTTGACTTTATGACTAAATTCTTAGACTTTTTAAAAAGAAAGCCTCCCAAACGCAACTTGTCGAATTAAACACCATACTAACATGCCTAATAAACTACTTATAATTGAAAAAGCTTTGGTTTTTAAAGAGTGAGCCTGCTTTAGTTTTCTTCTAGAAATAGTTACATCATTTCAGGACAGTGTGTTTTTTAGCGTCAATAAGTGCCTATATCTCCACACTAAAATAGGTTCAGCTAGGATACAACCATCTTTTAAACTTTATTGTATTTATGTATATGCATTTCTCATTTCAAAAGTATGTCCACTTTAGCCATCTTAAGTACATAATATTCAATTAGGTCTCACCGTTCATTTTCTGTTCTATACTGATTGCAAAAGTAGATGTTCTGAGGGTATGTAGCAAAGGCTAATGTATTCCTAGGCAAAATGGAAAAATGATAAACTGGGAAAAAGAGAGACATTAAAGGACATTAAAGGACTGCTCTGGCCATGTGACCTAATCATTAAAAAACACTTCCAGGGGAAAAAATCTCAAACATTACAGAAATACAGATTCATGAATTATGTATAGTCATAAAGGCCCTTGGAAAACATGTAAAATTCAGGCCCTAAATCATTACTTTGAAAACTACTTCTATTATTTTTCTCTGTCTTATAATGAATAATTTGCATCAAAATCACAATGCATTTATATCCTACAGTAAAATTTACTCAAATATAAAAGATATCATATCCCATTTCCAATTTATTTTTGCTTTAACCTTTTAAAATTGTATTGTCTTTTGTTCAGAGGGACAGATGTTGAACAGTTTAGAACACAGTAGTTCAAATTTCTGATAACTACAATCAAAGTTGACTATGAATAAACATTATAGCCAGCAGAAGTGCTATATTAGCTTAATATCATTATCATTATCATTATTATTAAATGACTGCTTTGGAATGCCTTGCTTTGGATACAACCCATAAAGATTTGTAACATTACCACTGCTCTATTTTTTTGACCACATTTCTTAGCCTTGATCTCCTAGACTTGAAATAACCTCAGAGGTCTTCATAGGTGTATTACATTGTATTACATTGTATTACAGTGCCTTTTTATTATCCTTTAAATTTGAATTGTTTTCTCTTTGTACTTTTTTTTTCCCAAGGAAGATGTTACACTTTACTGGGACTGTTTGAGTTTTTCTCACTGTCATCTATTGCCTAGAACCTCCATACTTAAAGTGTGTCCCGTGGGCATCGGCCAGTAGCTTGTTAAAAATACAGATGCCACCCCAGACCCACTGAATTAGAATTTTCACTTGAACAAGATCTCCACATTAAAGGATGCCCATTAAAGTCTGAGAAGCATTATACGAGGCACACAATAGATACTGGTTTAAAAATGAGCACATGATTTTTCTCCTTTTCCCTACACTTTTTCTTTGAACACACTTTCAATATAAAAGGGCTAAACAGAAATATCATGGAAATTCAGTAGAGTAACGAAAGTTTACATCAGTAGAATTAGAGAAATGATCTGGTAGATCCTTTTCCTGAATGAATCTTCTGGCTTTGTTCACTTAAAATTTACATTCAAAAGGAATTAGCTTTAGATTTAAAGACTATTACTAAATTATGCCCACATATATTTATTATACTCAAGCTGGATATATTAATCCTGACTGTTGTTGCTGTTTTTAATTTTAGAACCCAAGACCACAATAGTTCCTTTGAAAGCCCCCAAAGAGGAAAGGGAGTCTGAAACAGCCTATCAGGAGATTAAACAAATATTTACCCTGTTAGTTTTCACAGTATTAAAATATAGCTTAGAGTTTCCAATGGGCATGTTTCAAGGCTTCTTTCCTTTCAAACCCAGAACTATTTTTTTTTCCTTTAACCCCAGTACTTTTTATAATTAAACATTTTTTAGTTTATTTTTTGCTTGAATTTAAATACATCAAAATAGACATATAAGTGATGAGTTTTTAAAAAAATGCATACACTTTCAAGAACTCGACATGTGTGAAGAATGTGCCTCAGTGTGGTTTATCTGTTTCCTTGTGATTACATTTAAGAATGCACATTTAGCAAGACCACCATGGAATGCATGTCATATTCTTCTCCGTGTATTATTTCAGGGGGCACATGGTGTGAGTTTGTCCTATTGCTGGTGAAGGTAACTTGGATTTCTTCTTTAAAGTGGGATTTGCCAGGCCTCTTTGCCATAAATTTTTCTTCTCTACTTTGTAGTAAATAAGTATTTTGTGAGGCCGTGTATGGAAACTATGTAGCTACCCTGTTACTTCTCAAATTTCATACATTAATTTTAGTATTGATTGATGATTAATGAAATTATTAATGTTTACAAACTATCCCAGCACTATTTGTAAAGTATCCATGGGTGTCTGGATAAGATCCATTGGTGTGCAGAATGAATTCATAGACTACTTCTTCCCCTAATCACAAGAATGTCTTTTCCTTGCTGAATACATGCTAAAAGAAAATAAAGCAAGTTGGCAAAATGTTTAACTTGGTGACCTTGGTGTAAAGTTTTTGTCATTGGTCTTATCTCAGATTTTCTGATACAAAATCACATCTAGGCATATTCTGAAGATCAAAGATCAGCTCAGATTTCTTTTTTTAAATTTTTCTATGGAAAATAGCTCATATTTATTTTATTTTATATTTCTTCTGATGGGAAATGTTCAAAGAGGACCTAAATCCTATCTGTTGTACACTAATTACATACCATTAGAACCAGAAGTATAAATTTTGGTGAAAGAAATCTTGATTTTTCTTTGCTATGTGTCACTAGCCATTAAGAAGGAGGGAATAATGTATCAATCTTTTTTTTTTTTGCATCAATTTTTATTGCTTTAGTTCCTTTCAGCTGCTTAAGGTACTTTCTCAAAATAAACAGTTCTTTAAAATAGTTTTAAAAAATTGGTATCAGCCAGAGTTAAGAATTTCCTTCATTCACTGCTGTAGTTATCTCTTATAGGGCTTCTCGAAGACTCCCTAAATGAAGAAAAGTAAGAAGAGTGTGGAGTCAACAGATATTTAAGGCATAGCTACTGTGTGTTATAGAACTTATAAAGATACAAAGTAGACAAGGGTAGTTAAAAACCAAACCAAACATTTGTCTCAGAAGCTATTGCATGCTAGGAGTAAAGAGGCCCTAAAGAACTGTGTATCAACTACTAGGTTCCGATTTATCATTAGTTCCCATCAGCTCCCTTGCCCATCCCCATCTAACAGTTTTGAAATGTTTTTTTTCTTCCATGCTTGGTGGCTTTGTCTTCTAGAATGTCTACATTACCTTGGAACACAGAATACAAAATTATCTATTTTGAACATCATCTAAGAAATCTCAAAACAAACTTTCTGTGCTCTTTATATTGATCATAGTAATGACAAAGATGAATTATTTATGTAGCCTTATTTGTCTATTAATTGGAACATGTTTAGTTTGTAACTGACCATATGCTTATGCAATTTGCCTTAGTCCTAGTATTTACAATTATAGGGTCAAAATGTTATCAGACAACTAAGTAATGTTTGAACAGCAAAACCATGGTGAAAAAACTCTTGTCAAAATCATGCTTTTTTTTTCTTCTACATGTAGAAAACAAAATAATGGTCCCCAACAGATACCCATGTCCTGCAGATGTGATTATATTAAAGATCTTGATATGGAGAGATTAGGCTGAATTATCCCTATGGGGCCAATGTAATCATAAGGGTCTTTTTAAGATGGAGGCAGCAATGTCAGAGTCCAAGAAGATGCGATAATGGGAGCAGAACAAGGTAGTCATGAGCCAAGGACTGTAGGTGGCCTCTAGAAGCTGGAAACGTAATGAATTATTTTTTCCCTAGAGCCTCCAGGAAAAACACAGCTTTGCTGGTACCTTGATTTATACACTGTAAAAGCTGTTTTGGACTTCTCACCTCCAGAACTGTAATATAATAAACTTATGCTGTTTTCAGTCACTGAATGTGTGGTAATGTGTTATAGTAGCAATAAGAAATAATATGCCATGTATCCCAAGAAAAGATTTCTCATGTTAAATCATTAAAAAAGTAAATCAGATAGAATGAATCTTATTAGATATACATCATCTCAACAAGCTATTCTCACTGGGTCAGGTGAGCTGTGTCTTAGCTTTGTCACTCACTGTTACCTCAGGAAGTTACAGCCTGTCTGGGCCGTGTATCCTCTTCTTGCATAAACAGTGAAGGAATTAGACAAGATCATCACCACCCAAATTTTCTTTACTAACCTCATGCCTTTTTAAGGCTTTTTAAACTCGTCTTCCATTTAGATTTTAATGAACTTTAGTTTTGGTTTCTTGAATTATGAAGAAAATGGATACTTGATAAATGCCTTTTCAAGTAACCAATCTTTCCTCCCCATCCTTGAGTTTTTTGATCTGAATTTTGTGAGGAGCTGTGGTAGAAGTGGAGGCAACAATCAGTGAGTTGGAGAATAAGGATTCTCTCAAAGTTTAAAATCTGTGATTAAAACAAAACAAAACAAACAAACAACAACAACAAAAACATCTCAACCCAAATCCTGGTGTATTTTATGGCGTTTGAGAAGAAATCAGGTGCACTCTGGAGAAATTAGGAAATTGCAACTAAAAGTCAAGACACTTAATGGCAGTTTAAAGATGAAATAATTTGCCTCCAGTTTGACTTTGAAAGATTCTTAATGGGAGAAATAAGTATGGGCTGACAGAAACAGAGTTAATGGTTCTTGATGTCAAAGGCACATTTTTATTGGTCTGTAAACAACCAACCAACTTTTGCATAGAGTGTTTAACCTAAAGCTTTTGTTTAACAAATGGCACTTAAATTCCTTTTCCCAAATACCCAGGTTGACTTATCTCCTCAGTCAATCAACTGTGGGCTAGTCCACTAACCTGCTCCCTTCTCTAACTGGGGAGTCTCAGGAAAATTTACATTCTTTAGCCTACTGCTGTTATGATTGTTTGGCTCTTTCTCCATTCTGTTTATCTTAGCTAGTGCCATTCTCTATTTCAAGGCCACCAGGGTCAATAATCAAATTAGGAGACCAAAGCCTGGTCTTTCTGGGTGGTAAATTTCAGAATAACCAATCTGCCTCTGGCAGTAGGAGAGAAAGACTGGAAAAGAATCTCTCTTTTTTTAAACATTTGCAACCCTTCTGTCAGATGAGCAAATTTTGAGAGAAAATATTCATAGCAAAGTGTATGTTCAGTTTGTGTTGCTACTGCTGTTATTTCAGCTCTTTCCTTACATCTCCTACAACTGGCAATACAAGGCACATCAAAGAAAGTAAGACATGCCAGTAGTTTCCAGAAAGCAAATTCTTCAGTTTATTCAATTATTCAGAGAATATTTGAAGAAAAAAATTGTAAATTAAAACAAAAAGTTTTCTTCGCTGATTGGAAAAGAAGATTCATTGTTTCTAAAATTCTGTTTCTCAAGAGTCTGTTGACTCTAGACACTACATAAAAAAATAAAATAATTCCCATGGTTTACAAGTCATTCAATACAACCTTATTCTGGTTCTGAAATAATTAAAATATTTATGAAGCTTTTTTCCTTGCCCTAGAGCACATGAACTTTGCCTTAGAAGAGGTTTAAATATTGACTGATCCATTGCAATGTGACATTTATTAACCTTTGTAATGTTTAATGTGCACTAAAAGTAATCTTAGTTTAACATTATTCTTCCAAAGAATAGGAAGTTTCTGCATTTTTTTTAGTCAAGAAAGAGTTAAAAATCCCAACCATTTTTTTTCTATGAAAGGTATTTAAAATATCAAAATGTCATATGAAATCTTCGAATGAACAGAACACAACACCATCTTTAGATAATATTCTTGAAATTGTCACCATCTAAGAATATTTTGGACCCTCATGTAGCTATTGTTCACTTAGACGTAATGAATGTGATTTTTTTTGCTCCCCAGGCACATTAATGACTCAGGTCTACGTAAATACAGAATGTCTGACGGATGCAAAGGAAAGCCACAAAAGAAAATATATGGAAGTCTTAATATTAACTTTATTTCACAGAAGCAGAGATATACATAATCCCAAACCTTAACTCTAGGGGTATGAATATTGTTAATGCAAGCAAACGGTGTTAAAAATGCACTTAGTTCTCATTTAAAATTTGTGAGCATACATATAAAAAAATTCCCTGATATCATAGCATTTCTTTCTCATGAAAGCACAAGTAGCTTGCAGCCTTACTGATTTTAAGTTTCATAAACTCTCAAAGAAGTCCACCATTAAATTCACTTCTTTGAATGTAATAATATATTTGAAAGTATTATAAGAGTAATAAAGTATTGATCTTGAATAGTTTACATATCTCTGTCTAAAATATGTAGTTCCTTAATTTCTAAAGCCAAAAATGGAAATAAAAGTGTTTTACTATAATTATGACTGTAAAGAAACAAAAATGTATGGGTAATTTGTAGTTTCATTGTATAATCTTTTTTTTTATAGTTTTCTAGAATAAACTTGATTTGTTTTTGTAATTAAATTTCTCCAAATTACTTTACAAATATCCTATTATAAATGTTTCCACTAAGAAAATGCTGACTTGCTTTGCAAGATAAATCAGGAAAAAATAATAGGAACACTTTAGTTGGGCAGAATTTATTGCTAAATACCATTTTTTAGATTATGTTAAGAGAGGCTATCTCTGCAGAACACAAGACAATCAAAAGTAGCTATTCTCTGTTGGTATCTTGATCAATATTTCAGTTACATTTGTGACAAATCAACAGGTGTTAACAATTTTCCAAGTTTGGAGATTTTATATTATAAAAAAGAACAGAAGAAAATTTTGTATATGTAAGGGAGACTTACTGCTGAGTTGCAGCCCTGTCACTGTTTCCTCCAGGTTTACATCCCTACAGCTATCTGTAACCATAGCCCTACAATGATAATTACATCCATGGACAGCTTCTGATGCAATCGAAACACCAAAAGCTGATCCCCACAAGGCTCTTTCAGATCTACTGTTGTCACAGTTAGCCAGACACATACTTTCCATGAAATATGTTGGCTGGCATTCACAGTCACAAATCTCTAGATAACAGGTAACAATCACAGACGTGTTTCTTAGCTCCTAATCAATTTAGCTCATTTCCGTGAAAAATGTGTTTTATCTTCATAGATTTCACTAATCATTTCCTGAAGTGACTCAGTGGTTGATTGAATTTTTAGCTAAATAGCTAGCTTTCAAAGACAAAATCCTGGATTAATTTGCATAAAACTCCAAAAGTACTGGGTAATTAAAAACAAAACAAAACAAAAACAAAAAACACAAAACAAAACTACACCAAATTAACAAAGTATATAGCAATTAAGAGAATTCCAGATAGTGGATGACAACCAAATCACTTTAGCGAAAACATTCCCACTTCCTGAAAAGGGGAGATCACAAATGCCTTGGAACAAAAATAGACTCACAAAGTCATATATCTTTGAAACCCAAGAAACTATGTAATAAGCCTTCATCATTGTTGGTTGTCTCTATTGGTATAAAATTAAACAGCTTGATGTTGTAAATCCTTTATTTAGAAATGTCTATGTACTAGGTTGTACTCTAGGAACATTCCCTTAGTTAATTTTACAATTCCCATCCCTTAATAAAATGAAAACTAAATAATTAAGTATATTTTATAACTCAGTTTTATTTCTCCCTGTGTCTGTGGGTGAGGGAGCAATTGGGAGAGTTCTTTTAGTGTTTCATCATTTGAATGCCAAAAGAAATTTCTCTCATGTTTTTAACAAAATAAAAAAAAAAAAGACTGCTAATTGAAAAGGCAGGTATTTGGGGCATGTGGCAATATTGTATAAGGGGAAGGAAGCTGGGTCAAAACTAAACTGAAGATTTTGACACAGCATATAGACACCTAAGATCTCATATTTCTTATATCATTTACTTTACCCTTGTAGATAATTGACATTTTTAAAACTGGGCAAGACTCATTTTCCGGTATGAAAAGTGTTTCAATGTATGCATTTCTCTTAATTTGGGCATATGGAGAGAGGTAATAATTTCCTTAATCTAATAAATTATATTGATATTTTCATATATTTAATTTATTAAATTAATAATTACCGAGCACCAGACACTGTCCTAGACCCAGAGTGACACTGATGAATCAGACATGCCATCTGCTCACTATAAGGTGATAGTCTCGGGAGAAACTGTGGCCCAGTGCTGAGAACTTCTCTGCATTGTCAACCATAGATGATCTTTGAAGTTAAATTCATAACCCATGGAAACTTGGGCTTCCCAGAAAACTGGAAGATCATCTGAACAAGTGTTTCTAAATAACAGCATGTGATTGGCTGTAACAGGATCCTTTGGAGGAACTTACAAAAATAGATTCAGAGACCCAAATAATGTCTATTGCATCCTAATCTAGAGATGAAATGTGGCATGTGAATTTATAATTTAAAAAAAATGCCCTCAAGTGATTTTGATGCAAGCCAGGTTTATGAATCTTTGCAGGGTTCAAAATCTTCTTTTTAAGGATGTATCCAAAGAGATCAATAATGTGCACAAGGACAAACAGTTATTCCTGCCAAACTATCAGTTCAGTCTTTATTTTCCCTCAATGGGCCTTGCTGGGTTTTCAAATAGGGAGTTTTACCTCTGTCTCTTATAATCTCTTATATCTAAGAGACAAGTTTCTGTATAAATTGGGATGAGAAAGTGGTGGTTTGCATCTCCGGTATTATATGGTGACATAACCTATCTCAAATAGTGCTCACTGCTTAGCCTGCACAAATGCCCTGATTTTGCTCAGTTACAAAGAATTTCAATCATAAAACATCATTAAACTTGACATTTTGTACCCATTAAAAATTAATATCTTCTTTCTTTCATAATAATATTCATTAATAACTGTCATAACCATCAGTAACACCTGTCAACAAAATCTTTATTCTTGCTAAACATATATATTTGATATATATGTATTTGATAATGTCTCTAAACAAATAGTGAATATGTTATAGATGACAACTTGGAGGTATATTTTAGGAATATTTTTGCCCCTTGTTTTTGCTGTACTAGAAGGCTAAACTCCCAGAAGCAACACAACAAGCTGAACATACATCTAACTCACTTCATTGCCAAAAATGCTCCAAGATCTTGAAAATTTGGGTAGAAACCCATACTGCCTGTGCATGTTGAGGACTATATACCACCTCTCTCCAGCCTGGGGATCCTGGGGCCAATATCCTAACCCAGTGTAGTATTCCATCCGGGTTTTTCCTAATCCAACAGGTTCTAGGAGTTTGGGTGGGTTATGTGATATTTGAGGGATTTCTAATTCCTTTGAGGGATTATTAAATTGGTCGGGAGGAAGTCTTAACTGTGTCACAACAATTTGGATTTAGGGATGAAAGCTGAGGGTGTGGAAGGAAATAATTTGTAAAGGACATCTCTGAACTAGAATCAACCACATTGAAACCAACCCCCCAAAATCTCATTGCATTTCTTGGTGCCCAGCATTTTATCAGAAGGTATAAATAACCTTAACAAGTGGCAAATTTGCTTATGAAGAGACTACTCTTTCAATATGAATGAAAGCAATGGAGTAGATTATCTGTAAGGATTCTTTTAACTCTGATATCTTGACTTCAATTGTAAAAATTCATGTCATTAAAAAAATGATCAATTTCTATTAGTCACAGAATATATTCTACAAAATGGTATAAAGTTTCTTTTGTTGCAAAAAATATTAAATTAATAGCAATGCAAGTTTGCAGATGTACACTCCCACTAACTGGATAGTAGTGAGCATAATGGTTAATGGTTAATTACCTTGTTTTGAATTCTAACTCTACCACTTACGTCACTTTCATCAAGATACTTGAGTGCTCCATGCCTCAGTTTCTTCATCTATAAAATAATTTGGTTTCTATTTCTCAGGGCTTGGTGAGGATTAAATGAGAATTAAGAGTGTGCACCAAGGAATGTAATGCACCGAGGAATATAAAGCACTGAGGAAGAAAAAAAAGACTTGCAAAAAAGTAGGCTATTAAGTGTTAGTACAACTTTTCTTGATTTTTTTTTTTTTTTTGGCGGGGTGGTGGTGGGGGAACTGCGTATTTATCTATCTACCTATTCTTAACTCAAACTCTTGTTAAGAGTTTAAGTTTTTGCACAGGCTTAATATTTTTTTTTGGTGTGTAAGTTTTTGCACAGGCTTAATATTTTTTTTGGTGTGAGATTTTTAAAATATCAATTTTAACATAAATTTTAATTTTATTTTTAATTTAATTTTTAGTATTTAATAACATTTGTAGGTTTACAGAAAAATCATGCAGAAAGTAGAGATCCCACATTACACTTCCCAACATGCAGTTTTCTCCATTATATTAACATTGTGCTTTAGTGTGGTACCTTTGTTGCAATTCATGATTCATGAACTGTATTCATTAATCATATCACGTTTGAATTCACTGTTATAGGTTCTATTGGTTTTCTTTTTAAAGTTTTATTCTGGTAATACCCGTGTTCAGGTGACCTTCTGCCAGCATTCCAGCATGTCCTAAAGGTCTTCTTACATCCTTGTCCCCCAGTAGTCATTATATGTGGGTCAGATCCTCTGCTCTCCCAACCCCCATTACATAATCAAAGCAGACTCAATGGGTTTACAGAAATTTATTATTTATCCAGAGTATCCATCTAGCTGCCATTCAAATGGTTGAGATGCATAGTTGCTGTCACGAGAAGTCCTTGAAGCCTTCAGGCAAATGAACTGTCTACCTGTGTTCTCCCCCCAAAGGTGAATTCCAAATCCTTTCTTTCTAAACTGTCCTGTGCATTTCAGCCAAAGTGTCTATACCTTTAAAAGGTCTCCACAATCTGTACCCAAGTAAGCTGTCGGTAGATAAAGATGTGTACCATGGAGCAAATACAAAGCTTGTCCAGACAGGTCAGACTCATTATTTCTGGCTTAATGCCTGCTTGCCCATGCCTAGGCTAAAGTGAGCCTTGTTTTTTAGGACTTCAGAAGCTGTTTTTATCCTTCTTTGGTACATAACTGTCCAAAACATCCCATGAAAGGCCACTTTCCATCTATGCCTGGATCCATCCCCGCCAGGATGAGATTCCCAGCCTTGAAAGACAGGTTTAATATTAATGATAGAGAGAATTGTTCCCATTATTATTCAGTGATGTGCCAAAGAGAAGAAATATACATTAGTAAATATAAGTTATTCATGTGACACATTGTTTTTCAGTTCCTAGTACTCTATGTTGCAAAATCAGTGTGTGATTTTAGATATTTCATAAGCATAATATGACATTTAATGATTATCTGGGTACTTTCCCTTCATTCCTGTATTATCACTATAATTTTTTACTGTTGCAAAACAATCTAGTTCCAATGATTTCTTGTTGAGTTTTTTAGTTGAGATTTTAGTATTCAATTTATTTAGTGATTTTAACAACAGCTTCAGTTTGGACTGTCAACTGAACACTGGATACAGTTTTATAAGATGCTATCAGAGACTCAGTGCAATTTGTCCCATTTTATGTATGGAAGGTTTTGATTTATTGTATATAAAATTGTCTGTGTCTAAAGTCTAATATATTAATGAATGTAACAAATATGAATTTGATAGTGAGAGTCAACTTTTATCCCCAAAGAGAGACTATCTGGTCAGTTTTTTTTTTTTTCCTTTAAAGAACAATAAATTAAGACAAACGTGCCATATAAAGAATAAAGGTGGAAGGTGAGAAGAAGAGAAAAAATTATTTAGAAGAGCACAGTCCTTGTATAAACAGATAATAAGCTTGTAATCCAAAACCTAAGAAGAACTATAGTTATTTGGAAGAAGCAAACAAAGATTCAGAGATTAGGGAGGTTGCTGAGAGGAATGCAAGTTAATTAAAAATAATACTAATTTACACAATTGAAATATGTGTGTATTTGTTTCATCATGCCTGCAAATAGGTTGCAACCACATTTATACTCACTGCCTATTAAATGTATAAAATATGCAAAGGTAGTCTTCAAATGCTGCTGAATGTATACTGTCTGATGATTTACAATGAAGAAGACGAGCATATATCAGGTGGGAAAGGGGATGGTATTGCTAAGCCTCAAGTATCATGACAAAGCATCAGTATTTGGATGGTGACAGGGCAGGCACACTGCTGAGCAGAGCCACAGGCCTGAAATACATTGTTGATATTTTGATCATCCACCTCAAGTATTACTGGCAACCCTGACACCACAACCAAAACTCTACCGAGAAAATAATATTCTCTCTTCTTGAAGCACTTTTACCTTTTCCTTTCTCAAAGCTTATGCAATGAATTAGATTTTTCCACCAAAATGTAAGGGTTTTTGAGGGCTTGATCAGGAAGTATCATGCCCAAAATAAACATTTATATTTAGAGATTCTATTTTGAGACATTTTAAGTAAGGGATCAGAACAGCTACTTAATTCCCTTGAAAACTGATGCTAAAATTTTATATTAAAAGAGGTGAGATACTTGAGCATATCATGGGTGCCTTTCCGTCCCATGAGTTGCATCAAATAATAGTGCCCCCCAAACTAAGCTTTACTAACAGACCTTTTTTTTAATTCAATTTTATTGAGAGATATTTACATACCATACAGTCATCCAAAGTGTACAATCAATTATTCACAGTACCATCATATAGTTGTTCATTCATCACCCCCATCTATTTTTTTGAACATTTTCTTGTACCCGAAAAAGTGAAGATAAGAATAGGAAAAAATAAGAGTAAAAAAAGAACACCTACATTGTCCCCCCCCACCCCCTGATTTTTCCTTTAGTTTTTTGTCCCCCTTTTTCTAGTCATCCATCCATACACTGAATAAAGGGAGTGCGATCCACAGGGCTTTCACAATCACACTGTCATCCCCTGTAGGCTACGTTGTTATACAATCGTCTTCAAGAGTCAAGGCTACTGGGTTGGAGTTTGATAATTTCAGGTGTTTACTTATAGCTATTCCAAAACATTAAAATCTAAAAAATGTTACCTATATGGTGTGTAAGAGTGCCCACCAGAGTGACCTCTTGACTCCATTTGGAATCACTCAGCCACTGAAACTATTTCTTTTCATTTCATATCCCCCTCTTGGTCAAGAAGATGTTCTCAATCCCACGATCGGGTCCAGGTTCATCCCCGGGAGTCATATCCTGCTTTGCCAGGGAGATTCACTCCCTTGGGTGTAATAGACCCTTTTAAGATTATCATTTCTTAGGGCTAATATTTTCATAAATCCAAACTCTGGAAATTAAAACAATCGAACAAAGCAAAACAAGCAAAATTAATATACAACATCCTCCAATGTATATAATTTTATAAAATGATGATCTCTGAGCATCCATCCCTCAATAAAATTTGACTGAGACTGGTATCTACATGTGATGGTAATTTCATGTGTCAGCTTGGCTAAGTTATGGTGTCCAGTTGTTTGGTCAAGAGATCTCTGGCCTGATTGTTACTGTGAGGGTATAGATATATGGATTTACATCTATATCATTTGATGGCAATGATGGCTGATTGCATATACAGTCAACAAAGGAGATTGTCCTCAGCAATGAGGGGAGTCTCCTCATCCACTTTGTTGAAGTCAGAAAAAAGAATTTCTGCCTCTACTTCAGCCAGCCAGCATCTCCTGGGGAATTCAACTTCACCTTCTTTGGAGTATCCAACTTGCGGCCTGCCATACTTAATTTGGACTCATCAATCCCATAGTTGCATGAGCCAATTCCTTTAATAAATCTCTTAATATTTACATATATATGTTTAATGAATGTATTTACATGTATATGTATGTTTGTGTGTGTGTATACTGTTAGTTCTGTTTTTCTGGAGAATTCTGACTAACACACCACATAATGCATTAATGTCTGATTGACCATATTCCTTAGTAAAATAAGAAATAGATACCTTATAATAGCCTAAATGGCAAATTTTGCACAGAAAAAAAGTCCCTGAGAATAAAGGTCAAGTTGGTAGTCCATTATATGCATTTTCTTCTATCTCACAAAAGAACAGTAATCGAGGTTAGTGTTACAAATCTACAACTTATAAACACTTAATAAATTTCAGAGGAATTGAACTAGTGGTTCCCCACTCCTTTCTTTTGTTTAAAAATAGTGTTGGTCATGCTTTTCAGTTAAAATGTAGCTACTATCTGTTTGAGAGACAGTTCATTATAAATTCAAAGTCAATTAGTGACTTTTCCTAGTTAAGTCACTAGAAATGGCTGAACAATTAACATATAGTTCATTAAATGAATAAGATCAGGCCCTTGAGTAAATCCCAGGGCACTGGGAAGTAGCAGTTGAGATACGCAGGTGCATCTACTTACAGTCAGTGTGGATTATGAAAATTATACTACTCTTCTCTTATTCAACCTGATTATGTATGAACAATCACCCCCATTTTCCATTTTCCTTGTTTGCAAAAATAAAATAAAATAAAATGAAATATGCCAAATTCATTGCACAAAAAACCCCTCAATATCGATAGATTTCTGGATTGGAGATTTAAACACTTCAGACAGGCTTTAGGACTTCATTGTAAAACAGTAATAGGAATGAAATACAATGATTTAATCCCAAAGAGAGTCACAAAGTCATTCTCTAAACTTGAAATCTTACATGGTGTTAAATTTCCCCCCTTAGTTCCCATATGGATTAATTCCATTCTAATGTAGATCAATAAAACCAACTTTTTGGCATATCATTAAAGTTTTAAATCAGTAATAGTAGTAGTGGCAATAAACCTGCAGTAAAAATAACTACAGAATAATGTCCAAACAGTCAGACTAAAGCTTAAAGCAAAGACTTTATGTGATTGATAACAGCAGAACTGATAAGATAAACACTATGTGCACTCTTCCCTTCCCTTCCCCTCCCCTCCTCTCCCTTCCTTTCTTCTCCCCTCCCCTCCCCTCCCTTCCACTTCCTTCCCTTATCTTTCCTTCTCTCTTCTTAAATAGGGAATAATTTAAAATAATTGGCCATATGTAGTAGTAAAAATACATTGAATATTTTTTACCACTCAGAATCTGGAAGTTCTTTGGGAAACTCATGGACAACTTCTTTGATCAAGAGAATTGGAGTGAAACATGCACCCTCAAGGCAGCTTTTAGATTGGAAAAATTCAAAGAAAAGCAATTACCCTGTTAATTTGATTGGTAAGGCTTAAAATAAGGAGCCTTTTGAGAAGCTCTTTCATACTTCACTCCTGCATAAGAAGCCCAACTTTTCCATTTAAATTAATATAATCATACTGAAGTACCTACTAAAATACAAGGTAGCTATAATTGATGCTTAAATTCTACCTGCAGGAATAAAGTGTTTCTTAATTCAAAATGTAATCTTACATATGGACAAGAAATGGATTAGATCAACACCTTTTATAATAATCTTGGGATCCAGCAGGATATTTCTCACAGCTTTTAAAATTTTGTTCAACATCCATAATTAAACAAATATTTTGTTTACCTTTCATGAGTCAGGCTAACAAATATTAGTGAAATATGTATCAATGACCCCTGATTAATAATCTGGAAAAACTTGGTGTGATCTAGTTTACCAATATGGTTATGACTTTGGTAATTTACACTCTTATGCTAATGCAGGCTGTGGTAGAACATAGAACATTAACTCAGAGTGTGTATATGCTAGAGAGCATGTTTTCTGCACTGGTGGTAGCATAAAGCAGTGCTACTCAAAGTGTGGTCCATGGACCCGTGCTAGTCTGCAAACTTTACCAGTCATCTGTGTGTTAAATACAGGACTCAACAGTAAGCATGATAGCAATTTGATACTAATTTGATGCTGTGAAATCTAATAATAATTTTTAAAAATTGGTGGGTGGTTTTAATTTGTATGACTCTGTCTTTTTATTTTACTTTTCTACTAATCCATTTTTATTGTGTTTTACAAAAGTATTGGGTTGCAACTGACAGCAAATAAAATACAAAGACACAAATAAATGCCTAATCCTTCACCAATGATAGTTTGAGAAGCAGTGGGGTAGAAGATAAAGCTTGCCTTTATTTTTGAATGTTAAAAAAAGAAGAAGAAAAACAGAGTAGAAATTTCCTGAGATGTCCCTTGGGAAAATAAATTTAATACTTGATATTTTTAATGACAGCTCCATTGCTTAATAATTTAAATGTTGATATTCTGCCATTCTGATAATGGTTTCAATTTAGCTACACTAAATATGTTAGCTAGACCAGCATTTTACTGTGTTTTTAAAAATAGTCTTGATCTTCAAAAACTTGCAAATACTAGTTTGGCATTGCATTATTTTTTTATTGTTATTTATTTTAGTTCAAGTCTATTCTTAGGCTATTTTTATAATCCAGTTAGAAAATGGCAGAAAATAGTTAATCTGAAGTTTAGGTCATTATAAAGACTGATTTTAGTTGTTTGCATTCCCACATATACATACCATTTGATAATCTATTTCACTAATTCCAGACAACAAAATATTATTTTTGTGACTGTAGATATCAAACTTAAACATAAATTGCTATCAAGGGATAGATAAACCACTTTTTCTTTATTTATGGCAAAGTGATGCACATACTTAAGGACCTGTGTGTGCCTACAGATATACAGTGACAAAGATTTTTGATGAATGTCAAATAAAGGCATATGCTGGGAGTAAGAAATGCCAGGATATCAACTAGAATTTCTGGCAATTCTACCCTAGAGACATAATGGATGAGAAAAACCTGAATGTGGGATATGAAATGCAGTTTCTGAAGGATTCCTGTGATTAGGTCTGTAATGTCTGTGGAATAATTTTCCTATTCATCAAGATAAAGTGAACGAAGTTTGCTACCTTAACTGATATTCTGGAACAAAACAAATTGAAGTGGGAAATTATTCAACCTACCTTTCTTTCATATTGCGAGAAATATTTTATTAAAAATATAAATCAAGGAAAATATCTCAGTATTAAAAAACCAATAGTCAGATTTGTAAGCTGTAGAAACCACAGATATATAACTATAAAAGCCATATTTTGAATGATAGAGTTCTCAGATATATCTTAAGCTTTTGTAATTTTATTAATCCATGACCCACATCCTATTAAGTTAGAGAGTCGATGCTGGAGAAGCACCTTATTTGGGTCAGTCAAGTGCCATGGAGTGGACTACTGCTCTAGAGAACTACAAGGAGCTCCTGGGAAATCTCACTCACATGGAAACCTCGGTCTCTGTACCAGAAAATGTTATATTTCACAACAGTGGAATTATGTCTCATCAGGAATGTCTTTATTTAAAGAATAAAACTCTTGATAAGCTTCAAGAAAAGGCAATTATTTAATAAAAGATAATTTAATTCATCTATTTAAGTTTATTTTTACATAAACAGTCTATAAAATTTAGAATTTTGGTTTCTTGAGACATTTACCAGTAGGTGAGAGTTATTATCATTACAGTCTGTGCTGGTTTGGATCCATTATGTCCCTGCAGAAAAGCCACGTTCTCTTAATCCAGTCTTGTGGGGGCAGATCTATTGTGGGTGGGACCTTTTGATTAGATTATTTCCATGGAGACTTGACCCCCGCCCATTCAAAGTGAGTCTTTATTCGTTTACTGGTATCCTCTATGAGAGGATAAAAGGCAGAGACATTTTGAAGAGAACTGAGAGATGCTTACAGAGAAAATGCCCAGAGACATTTTGGAGACAACCATTGAAACCAGAACCAGGAGAGCAGCTAAGAGATGAAATCCAGAGTTGCACTGGAGAAGCTAAGAGAGGATCTCCAGATGCTTGGAGAAAAATGCCCTGGGAGAAACAAGCAAGGATGCACAGGAGCTGAGAGAGAGAGAGAAGCTAAGACAGAAGCACAGAAACATTTTGGAGAAAGCAATGGAAACTAGAAGCTAGGGCAGTGACCTTGGGAATGAAGAAAGGGAAAAATATATGAAATTATTAAAGTCATAGTTGATAAGATAAAAGATATTAGAGACTGCTCATTAAATCCCTGAGAATGTTATTCCCTTCCTCCATACTGATTTTAAGATGAGTACAAGGGCATCTAGAATAAAAACATCACTTCCAAGCCTTCTTTGCAGGTAGTTGTAGCCATGTAACTAAGTTCTGGCTGATGGGATGTAAGAAAATGTATGGTGTAGAGCAGCTTTAGGGAACCATCCCTACCAATAAGAAAGCAGATGTGCTCCTATGCTCCTCATTTGTTTTATTTTAATATTTTATTATTGTATTGTATTGTATTGTATTGTATTCTAAATCTCTTTCTTTTAACTGATACCAGAAGTACAAGTGTAATGACTGGAACTCTGTCTGCCCTCTCTTGTAGTTTCTATTTTAGGAAGGAAGAACAGTGAACTGCAAGAGCCTGAGTCTTTGAAGATTTAAATTATATATTTAAATATATATACATTACATATATTATATATTTATATATATCTTTTTTAAGCTACTACTATGTAAGCTTTCTCTTACTTTTAGCAAAACCTGTTTCTATTTCTAGCAGTCATTTAGAAGTGGAGGACAGAAAACAAAGTAAGTTGAGATTTCTGGCTTGAATGATTGCTTCATGTATAGTCACTTATCTAAATGAAAAGTAAGTTAAAAAGCAGGTTTTGAGGGAAAATACAGACATCAGATTTAGAAATTTTGACTTTCAAATACCAGAGCAAAATCAAAAAGAAGTTCTCCAGTGTGTTAAATATACCATCTGGAATAGGGTAAGATTTAATAGGCATAAAATATTTGTAGTGATTTAAAGACTTGGCGATAGATTTGATGGTCCTTTCAGAGTACTCTGCAGATAAGAGAGCTAAGAACAGAACTCTAGGGAGCATCAATATCTAGGGTACAAGTAGAAGACAGGGGGAGCAAGAGGAAGAGGAGAAATAGTAGTGGTGGTGGTGGTCAGTGGTGGTAGTGGTGGTAGTGGTTAGTAGTGGTGGTACAGCTGGTGGAAGTGGTGACGGTGGTGTGGTGGTGGTATAGCTGGTGGTAGTGGTGACGGTGATGGTGGTGTGGTGGTGGTACAGCTGGTGGTAGTGGTGATGGTGGTGTGGTGGTGGTACAGCTGGTGGTAGTGGTGATGGTGATGGTGTAGTGGTGATACAGCTGGTGGTAGTGGTGATGGTGGTGTGGTGGTACAGCTGGTGGTAGTGGTGATGGTGGTGTGGTGGTGGTACAGCTGGTGGTAGTGGTGGTGTTGCTGGTGTGGTGGTACAGCTGTTGGTAGTGGTGACAGTGATGGTGGTGTGGTGGTGGTACAGCTGGTGGTAGTGGTGGTGATAGTGGTGTGGTGGTGGTACAGCTGGTGGTAGTGGTGGTGATAGTGGTGTGGTGGTGGTACAGCTGGTGGTAGTGGTGGTGGAAGTGATGATGAAGAAGGTGGAGGTGGGAGTGGTAGTAGCAACAGTAATAATAACAGGATCATTTATTAAGCAATTCCTCTGTTCCAGGCATTGTCCTAAGTGATTTACCTGTATTAACACCTTTAATCCTAAAAGCAGTCCTATTAGCTAATACCTATCCTAATAATAGCTAATTAAGTAGGTATTATTATTATTATTCCCATTTAAAAGAAAACAGACACAAAGAAATTAAGTAATTTACATGATATTTATACCATAAGCAGTGGTGCCCAGTAGCCTGACTCCAATGCCCTTGCATTTCACTATTATATCATAGTTCCTCAAAAGAAATGGAGAAGTTCAAAGGGTTATGAAGAGACTCAGGTTATTGTCATGTCAGAGAAAGGGAGAGAATTTAAAAAATGATGAAGGCATTGACTATTTCCAGCATTGCAGAGAATTCAGGGGAAGAGAACCAGATGGAATTGCCTGGATTTGAAATTTTGGAGGTCACCAGTGACTCTCTTGAGAGCCGTCTTAGTGGAACAGTGGGTTGAAGTATGATAAGGATGGGCTGAAGAAAAATGTTAGGCCTTCCTTTTATCACACACACACACACAAACATACATGTGTACATTAAAACAAATATGGTTTTAGAAAAGTGAAGGATGAACATGGAAATGGAGAAAAGGGAGCATCCTTTGTGAAGAAAAGGTGAGAGACGGTGAGAAGGATCTGGGGACAATGGGTTTTTCTGTTTGTGTTTGTTTCTAGACAGGAGAGACTAAAGTATTATTTATTATATGTAGAGAAGAGGTCAGTAGATGGACTGTTTGAAAATGCAGCAGGAAGATTGGAAACTGCAGGGCCAAAGTGCAGTAGAAGGTGAAAGACAATGACATCAAGGCCGTGGGTGGGATTCTTCTGGGGCAGATGAAGGTAAATTTCCTCATGCTTTAGGAGAAGTTAGTGCAAAATAAAGAAAACCTGAAATCAATGTACTCTTGACCATCCTCTGAGAACAAAGAAAAGAAACAAACCCAGAAATGACCCAAAGGACATCATGCTCCATAAAAACAGTATGAGGTTGATTATCATGTAGCCTGGCTCCTAGTTTAGCTCTGCCACAAATTAGCTGAGGGAACTCAGCTACCTCAATATTTTTTTTTTACCTCAATATTTTGATATATCAATCTTCTTATTTATAAAATGAGACGGACAATGGTATCATTGATAGTGAATCTACTAAAACAATTGTCTGCTCTGAAAAAATAGAATTAATAAAGATCTCTCAGAAAAGCATGTGCTCCGTGAATTTAATCATTATCAGAATAGACATGAATAAACCAAAAGCCAACATGTGGTACAGTGGGAGTAGTCCCAAATTTGGGTCAACTCTGCCACTTCTATGCCATATTGCCCTGAACAAATCACTGACCCACTCTGAAACTATCAATTGCTTTATAAAATAAAAATAATTGCCCTCAAAGTCTTGTTTAAGGATCATCTACGTGATTTATGTGAAATCACTTTATAATATAAATCACTACACAAAGGTGAACAATGATTTTGGGAATCATCAAATGTCATTTCCAACTAAAGATAATAATAGCAAGAAGAAATGATGAACAGCTTACTTGTCCAAATACCTCAGTGGTGGTGAGAGGTTGACTCGCCAGATGTCACATCTGGTTCCTTAGTGTTCCCATGAGTCACACTTAATTTTAAACAGCAAGGCAATATTATGAACAAAGGAAGTGGCTTTGGGGAGCATGACTCTGCTGGACAGAGAATGGTTAACTGCCATGTGCTATCTTGCAGAATAGCGAGAAAATGTGTGGCCACCACCAACAAGGAGGAGAAAAGACATTGCCAGAGGTTGTGGCTGAGGAAGTTCCGGTTCAGTTATGGGAAATCTTTCTGCTTTCTCCATGTGGTCTCACCACATCCTCACAGTCCCCCACAGCAGGGGGTCTCCAGAGAGATGTAAAGCGATAGGCAAGGGCAGGAAGGGAGACAGACCAACTAGGATGGAAAACGTGGAAGCAAGGGGAAGAGATTGAGATAGAATGGAGGAAGCAGAGTTCTAGAGGGGCATGAACCATCACACAGTACTGCTGCTCACACTCCCCTCGGATTGGGAGTCTTGGAGGTGAGTCCAGAGAAGATCCACAAAAAAATCAGTCAGTCTCCCCAGACATCGCACGTGGGACTTTCACAATGGTATTTGACTCCTATATATGTCTAAAATTTCAGAATACCTAAGATGCACTACAAAAAACCTATTCCAAACAAAAATATAAAAATATCTGGACAACTCCTCTCCTGAAAATCCTCCCATCCTTGGTCTTCCTATTCTTTACGATGCTCAGCCCTTCCCCTTATGACATCTCTTTTCTCTCCCTGAGACAAAGTGACTATTCATTGCTCATGAGTCATCTCCTGAGTTTATGCAACTGATATTCACATTCAAAATTTTGGCCCCAGAACTTTGTTTACACCATGGATTCTTATTTCTAATTATTTACATATTTTCTCTACTTTCCACTAACTTCTGCCTGTCTTAGTCTGCCAGGGCTGCTATAACAAATAGCACAAGCATATTGGTTTAACAACAGAATTTTATTGTCTCACAGTTTTGGAGATGAGAAATCCTGACAGGCCATGCTTTCTTCCACAGTCTGTAAAGTTCTGGTGCTGGTTTGCCACAGTTCTTGAGATTGCCTGGCTTGTGTCTCTGCCTCCCATCAAATGGTGATCTTTGTCTTTCCTTGTGTCTGCTCTTCCTGATTCCACTGATTTCTTGCTTCTTCCTACAACCATCCTGACTTCCAGTTTCTTTTCTTTATAAGGCCTCCAGCAATATGGGTTAAGGCCTACCCTGATGAGTTTGGCCTCACCTTACGGGATTTTAGAAGATCCATTGCACAAATGGTTCCACAATTGATAACATATCTTAAAAGGATCTTATTTATAAATGGGTTCACTACTACAGGAACTCAGATTAGGATTAAGAACATGTTTCTGTCGGGGTACATAATTCAATCTACTACACTACCTAAACATGATTTCTAAAATCTCCCATTATCCTCCGCATAACAAACTAGCTCCTTCTCACCACACCATTTTCATCAGCACAGTCATCATGCTTTTTATCTTCTAGGACAGAAATCTTGGAATCATCAAACCCAGCATTCCACATATCTTTTACTTTTCTTTTAATCTCCATCAACATCAGCACCACACAAATGTTTATCTTCTTTACCCCACACCTGAACAATTCTGACAGCTTAAATAAATCCTTTTAATTTTCTTAAATCATTGTTTGCATTGTGTCACTTTCCCATTCAAAACTCTACAATAGCTCTCTACTCATCAACATGCTAAATATCAAGCTTCCCTTTCTGGCTTAGCAGATCTTCTACAATTTGGCTATAGATATCAAATCTTCTCTTTACTCATGACTCAGTAATTTTTCTTAAAATTACATACTGAATTGCTATCGTATGTCAGGCATTGTGATAAACATAAATATAACTGATGCTCTTCTGCTTTCCAGGAGTTTAAAACATAATGGGGAGGCAGAGGAACAATAGCTAGTATTTATGCTGGAGTTATGCAAGGGGTAAAATGGTGATTTAGAGAATGGTGAGCTGATAGAGATCAGGGCACAGGGAAAATTCTCCAAAAGAAGAGAAAGAATAAGCTGAGTCTTGGTGGGCAAAAGGGATTTAACCAGGAAAGAAAGGAAGAAAGACATTTTAGGCACAGGGGATCATTAACTTGAGGACACATGGAATTTTCAGGAATCCTAAATTGGTATTTATGGATGGAGTGAAAGTGGGAAGCTGTAAAGCTAAAGAGGTAGGCAGGGTCAGATTATGAAGGGCCTTGTGAGCAAAGCTAAGAAATGTTTATTTTATGCAGAAAGCAATGGAAAGCTGTTGAAAGGTTTTAATTAAGTTAATGAGTTGCATGATCATATTTCTGTTTTAAAAAAATGGCTGGCAACAAAGTTGAAAATGCTTGGCAGGGAATGAGAGTGAAATAGAGAGGACAAGTTAGGAAGCTTGAGTCTTTCCCAGTCTTGGGCAAAAGGTCATACTTAAAAACAACCACAACCTCCACAACAAAAACTTGTGTTCATTGTCAGTTCTGAAACCTAATGGGTCAACAATTTTTTTTTTTGGTAGTAAAGATGTATCGAAATAAAATATTTCAAGAAAGTATTTGACCACTCTGCAAACACAGAAATCAGCATTTCATAAATTGCAAGTAAAAGTAAATGCTTTGAGCTAAAGAAAAGACTAGGGAAGACTAGGTGTGCTGATTTGGATGTATTATGTCCCCCAAAATGCCACGTTCTTTAATGCAATCTTGTGGGGGCTGACATATTATTGTCGATTAGGTTGGAATCTTTGGATTAGGCTGTTTCCATGGAGATGTGACCCACCAAACTGTGGATAATACCTTTGATTAGATTATTTCCATGGAAGTGCGGCCCCGCCCATTCAGCTTGGGTCTTGATCTAATCACTGGAGTTCTACATAAGAGCTCAGACAGAAGGAGCTTGCAGCTGCAGCTTAGAGACGTTTTGGAGATGGCTGTTGAAAGCAGACTTGCTAGCCCAGAGTTTGCCTGGGAGAAACTAAGGGAACACCACCAGACATCTAGAGAGGAATGTCCTGGGAGGAAGCCATTTTGAAAGCAAAATCCTGGAGCAGATGCCAGCCACGTGCCTATGCCTTCCTAGCTAACAGAGGTTTTCCGGACACCATCAGCGTTCTTCAGTGAAGGTAGCCTATTATTGACGCCTTTGTTTGGACACTTTTATGGCCTTAGGACTGTAATTTTGTAACCAAATAAGCCCCTTTATAAAAGCCATTCCATTTCTGGTGTTTTGCATAAGAGCAGCATTAGCAAACCAGAACATTAGGGTAATGCCCCATCCCCAATTTTTCTTCTGTAATCCATTAGTATTTTTCTATGGTATTTTATTTGATAGGTGACTAGGAATAGTGATACATTACTTTATTGTTACATTATATTTCATTTTTTTCAAGAAAAAATATGGAGCTGGGGGATACAACATATATTTCACTTAGTTTTAACTTCTTGCATATGCAAACAAACTGTTTAGAACCAGGACTAGAGAAAACTCTTGCTGTGCTGGCTCATCGATTGTGTACGTTGTTTTGAAATCCACCTCCTCCTCTTCCCCAAATATAATTCCTGAAATCTGTCTGCTTGTATAGGCTTCTTAATGATTTGATGCACTGTGTTTTCATCTAGTAGACTGGTATATATTATAATAGAACTGCAATATATAGCCAAAACTATAAAATAGTTAAATGTAGTGTGGTAGAACAGCACTACCCAAAGTGTGGTCAATACACCAGTATGACCATCACTATGTAGAAAGGTAGAAATGGAAGTTCTTGGGTCCTACCCAGATACACTGAATGAGACTCTCTAGGAATGAGACCCAGAAAATTGTATTTTAGCGAACTTCCCAGGTGATTCTTATATATCATTAATTTGAGGAGGATTGTGGTAAAGGATCCATCTAAAAGCAGATCTATTTAATTTTGTTCTTGTGAATGCCTTGACTTTTGACAGATAACCACATATATCTGCTAAAATTGTACTGAGCCCAAGTTGGCTCTGGCTGAACCACTTATGTCCTCTTGTTCATCTAAAAAAGAAGATTTATAGAAAACACATCTGATTAAGCTTTTGTCATCTTCTCATGGAGGGGCTACATCACTATAGAGTTGATGGGCTCTTTCATTGTGGAATAGTAGTAGGTCCCATAGACATGGCAGCATACATTCAGGATAGAAAACAAAGGCACTCAGTGTGGATGATACTTCACAAAGTATCCAATAAGACACAGACATATACTGTTTTCAGTGAGTCTGTGAGCTTAATTCTTAGTCACTTTTTTTCATGTTGCATACCAAATATTCTTATTTTATAAATTAGTTGTTTGACGTTGACAATTACAATAACTTAACCAGTGCTATAATGTGCAGGAACAGATTAGAATGCATTATGAATTAAGAAACAAAGCATTTCTTTTTCTTGATGGAAATCAAATAAAAATGTCAAACTGCTGCAATCAGACATCCTGAATATGAATATTCATTGGCAACTGTTCATGGCAGATTTATGAATTCTTTCACCTGCTGTTAGGAGGGAAAAGGAAAACATTAAGTTGCCAAATAAAGCCATTAACATAGACTAACAGAAAAAAATATATACACAGATGGATGCTGATCTTGGAATTATGCAATCTTATCAAAAGAGGACTCTTTCTTTCATATTGTGAAAACATTTGCTTTATACAGGCAGATTGCAAAGGTCTGAAATTTTAACTCAGTGTCCCCTAGCAGCACCTTCTTCTGTGGTTTATGTAGGACAGTGAAGGTAAACAGTTATCTCCTTGTCGTGCTATAGCCATGTGCAAAGAATATCCATTAACAATCTAAGTTGTACGTAAAATGTCTACCCCATACCTTGAGCACCATTTACATCAAAATATACATATATTGGACTGTTTTGCCCTAAAGAAAAGATTTTGATTAAATATGAGGGTATAATTTAAATCGATGATAACAACCTACTATGGTGGAATTATTTTGAAGGTTTAGCAATGAGAAACCATATAAAATATTTGCCTGAGTATATTAGGTTACTTACTTAAGCATGTGTGAATTTCACTTAATTTGTGGAATACAGGTTTCATGAGCATTTTTATTGCTTCCTGTTTACTAGCAGGATTGGAATGCTACAAAAACATAACATTTCCTGGAGCCAGTTCCACATTTTCATTTACAGGCAAGAAAAGGATGGACAGAAGAAATTAAAAATGATGCTTTGAATATTTGATTATTCTTTCCTGTACAATTTGGTTCCTGCTTATTTCATGTATTTCTTGGCTTTCTTTTAATACCCATATAATGGCTGTTTCTTCCAATCTTTTAAAAAGGCCTAGGAATTTTTTTCTCTATTTGTTTAAATAAATAAGTAAACAAGTCAGTCATAAATATTTAATACTAATGAGCATTTCTATGTTAATTAATTGAATAATATAGCAGTGGATCTATGAAGTCACAAGGAATTTGGGCTGTACTTATACCAAGGAACCATAAGATTTCAACAAAATATATGGCAAAGCTGTCAGTGAATGTTTCTACAGAATAAGGCATTTGAAGTGATTTGCAGATTTTTGAAGAAAAAGACATCAGTTGCTGTTCTTCACCTATGCAAACAAGTTAAACTATATGATTCCTCTGAGTGGATCTACAACTCATTGGTTTTGTAGACAAAACCAAAGTAAATGATGGTGACTCCTCAAAAAGTTTTTGCTATCTTGCTCATTCATTGTTGGTGGAAGGGTGAATTTGTGTTGTCTGTGGAGGATAATTTGCTAACATTTATGAAAGACATGTATTGACGTGTTCTGATCTTTAAGGTAAAACTTTAAATTAAAAAAAAAGAATGAAACTGTGCATAACATGCTATAACACATTTTTATATATTTTATTACATGAGAGAGGTTATCTATTTTTCTGCCTATTCATTTAACTATGGATCTGTCTAGAGGGCTGTGCACAAGACTCAAAGCTATGTTAGCTTCTGCCGAGTGACTGCGGTGGTAATACAGCACACTTTTCTTTCTATGTCATTTTATGTGTTTAAATGTTTATCATGAACACTGGAACTGCCATGAAGATCTTGCAGATGATGTATGATGTTCTGGGCACAGAGTGTGTTTGATTGCCACCAGCCTCTGGTTCTAAGCTTCTTGGTGATTACTTGGGTGTGACTTGTCCCATGGTCCCAAGGGCCAGGAAGACAGAACAAAATACAAAACTAAGGGACCTTAGCAGGAAGGAAGGCTTGAAGAAGAGTTTGTGAGATCAGGTTGGGTAAAAGGAGAAAGTGAGATTTAAAAAAAATAGTATGATAATTGCTTATGTCTTTAAGTTATTATCTTTTCCATACCTACTCCCTTTTCTACCCAAGGTGAAAGAGAAAAGCCATTACAAAATACTTTCTGCTGGGGTGGGGAAATTTTGGTGGACATTGAGGAAGGGTTTTGGAAAGGAAAAGTCTCAAAAAAAAAGTTTATTATGTAAATATACACTATTAATAAATTAAAAAAATAAAATTGAATTAAAAAATCAGTTTACAAGGTGTGCCACAATACAAAGGATATGAGGGAATACATAGAGCAAATATGATTAAAGTGCTGGGCCCTTGGCACCCTGAGGGAATATCCCTCCAAAGGCCTTTGGTTATTTGGAGTTTTATCCTATCAGCTACATTTACATATGTCTTAAAATTTGGGGGTGTCTGCAATTTTTTTTAATTTGTTTAACCTTATAGACCCTGTACCCCCAAAATTGTACACATGCATATACCCACAAATTTGCAGTAGTGGAGGATTTGTTTACTGCCTCCATTCCAAGGTCTTCCATGGATCCAGTTAGGAACCCCTGACTTGTGTGATGAGAAAAATGTAGAAACTTTAAGTATTGTTCATTCTCATCCCCAAACCATGTACAAATTTATAAATAAAGGCTGTAATAATCCCCTTAAACAAGACTTTAAAAATGAATACAAGTATAAGAAAATTTTTCACTATTTTCTAAGCCTTAGAATTTCTTGGAAAAGCAATACATTTAGAATCCCAAGTAGCCATCATACCGATTTCTCTTTAGTCATTGTGAACTTTGGCACTATGTTCATTGTCATAGCCTAAGCAAAACAAAATAGAATATAATATTAAGAATGTTTTGTTATATCCCAAGAATTAAATATAAGTTATTAGGGAATTACTGGCTGTTTTTCATAACTTGATGTTAGTTTTCAAATGTGTGATGAGACGTAATGCTCTTTGAATATGTAGTTCCCAAGATATGCCCATCCTCATCCTCACCCTCCCAAAAAACTGTATGGCCTAAAAGAAGAGTCACTAAGGTACTATTTTTTGAATGCATATAATTCCTTAATAGTTACTCTAAATTATTTAAAGACCTATGTATATTTACCGAGGAAATACTTGAGAATGCTTTTTATGTTATGTGTACACAGATATTCTTTTAGTATTATGTTCACAATAATGATGACACTATTTTAAAATAATAGTGAATCCAACATTAACTGCTGATAAATAGAAATGGGATCCTGGGAGATGTATTTATTAATGTCAATTTCATAATTATGACAAAATATTGAAACATATAAGCATTCCATATGTAAGTTATTCTTAACATGGTATCTCTATTTTCCTTTCAGATTGGGGGTTATTTAGGGTTTTCCATCCATCACTCTTATAGGATCATTTGAACTTCTCATTTTTTCTCTTAAAATACTCGAAAATAGTGTGACATCTCTTTCCTTTGACCTCTTCTGATGAATTAAATATTCAACAACTCTCAAGTATCCATTATCCTTGAGATGACATACTGATCTCAGGTACACTCTTTATGCAAATCAACATAATTACTACACATCTAGAACACACAGGGATCCTTCTTAGATAAAGGTACCAGTAGAGCCTCCATTATGAAGTGGTCAGGATGCAAGTTTAAATGACCCAGGGTCTTAGATCCAGCACTTTGTTTAATATCTGGGGGAAATAACACCTTCCTTTAATTAACAAAAGCAAAACGATGAAACCATGAAATCCATATTCAGAGGATGTGAAAGGGAAGAATATTCTACAGCAACTATCTTGGATATCAAAGCACTCACCAAATGCTTTTTTCAGTGTTTTAAATGAAAGAAGAATGGCAGATAAAGAGGAGAGGTTCCAAAAAGTGTTGGATTTGGGGAGTCAAAGGGACATGCTCAGTAGCAGAAATGGTTTCACTGGATTATTTGATTATATAACTGGAAATCTTAATTCAGGTTTTATTTTTAAAGCATCCCAGCCACCGTGAGTATCCAGAAACAATAGAAACAACAATAATATTCACAAACCCTTGTAGAGAACTTACTATGTGTCAAGCACTGATTTTTAGGTTACTTAACTCACTTTCTTCTCACAACCACCTCGTGATGTAGGTACTATCATTAATCCACTTACAAATGAGGAAATTGATGTGCAGAGGAGTTTACTTCTCTTGCTCAAGGTCACAGAGCTAAGTGGGGGAGTTGATTCCAAACCAAGGAAGTTTACACACTTAAACACTGCTGAACTATGCTGAACAGGACATTTAAAATCAACTTATATTTTTCCAAAGCAAGGTCATATGGCTAGGAGGGTGATAATTATACATGAATTAATCCCACAGGTATTTATTAGTTACTTACTATGTACAAAACACTATTAGGATTTGCCCCTGGATGTGAACAAGAAAGTTACAAGTAGCAAGCAATACGAAACTTAAAATGAAAGTAAGGTTTAAAAATTATGCTCTGCTTTATTATACTAGTTTCTATTTACATCAAGTAAGATAATTAGAATGTAGAAGGCAAAGAAACTTTCAAATATTTCTATGATTTTCATCTACATGTTTTTATAACCACCACATTTAAAAGAGCTTTAAATATAATGGCTGCAAGAATATATGTATATATGTATGCATTCATGTGTGTGTGTGTGTGTGTGTGTGTGTGTGTGTGTGTGTGTGTGTATACAGGAGCTTTATTTGCTTATTCTACAAGTTTACTCTATTTTGTATTTTGCTTTTTCTCCCCTATTCATTTGAGAAAATGTCTCCACACACCTTCCCTAGGCTGCCTCTACGTCTATGCTTATAATGACTATAGCAGCCCAGTCTTTTGACTGACCTTCCAATTATCTCCCTACCACGAACTCCTCCTTGAAAACATACATCAAAATGACTTCAAAGTATGTGGCTGAAACTATTCACTGGTTATCAGTTGTATTCAATTACATGATAATATGTTACTGAATTCTATAGGCATTGTTTCTTTTGTTTTGTGGTAAAAATTTTAATGCAAAGAAATAATGTAAATACAATTTGATAACAGTTTGACAAAGAATGTGTAATAATTTCAAATTACAAAATCATAGGCCACCAATGATATACAAACTTAAGGAAATATTCCAAATGCCTTATCTTAATGCAAAACATTTAGAATCTATTTTTTTTAAATAAATTCAGTTTTATTGAAATACATTCACATACCATACAATCATCCATGGTATACAATCCACTGTCCACAGTATGATAACATAGTTATGTGTTCATCACCAGAATCTATCTCTGAACATTTTCCTTACATCAGAAAGAACCAGAACAAGAATTTAAAAAAAAGTGAAAAAAGAACACCCAAATCATCCCCCCCATCCCACCCTATTTGTCCTTTAGTTTTTATCCCCATTTTTCTACTCATCCATACACTAGATAAAGGGGGTGTGATCCACAAGGTCTTCACAATCACACTGTCACCCCTTGTAATCTACATTATTATAAAATTGTCTTCAGGAGTCCAGACTGCTGGGCTGGAGTTTTGTAGTTTCAGGTATTTACTTCTAGCTATTCCAATACATTAAAACCTAAGACGTGTTATCTATATAGTGCATAAGAATGTCCACCAGAGTGACCTTTCAACTCCATTTGAAATCTCTCAGACACTGAAACTATTTCGTATCATTTCGCAACCCCCTTTTGGTCCAGAAGATACTCTCAGTCCCACGATGCTGGGTCCACATTCATCCCCGGGAGTCATATTCTGCATTGCCAGGGAGATTTACAACCCTGGGAGTCGGGTCCCACACAGGGGGGAGGGCAGCGAGTCCACCTGTCGAGATGGCTTAGTTAGAGAGAGAGAGGTAGGCATTGTTTCTTGAAGGCAAGTTACCGATTTAACTTATCATCTACAACACCACTATCCAATAGAACTTTCTACAAATTGGTAATATTCAATATGTGTTCTGTCCAATATGGTAGCCACAAGAAACGTGACTGTTGAGCACTTGAAATGAGACTAGTACAAGTGAACATCTGAATTTTAAATTTTATTTAATTTGATTGATTCAAATTTAAATAGCTACATGTGGATAATGCAGGTCTACAGTGCTATAAGTAGAATAGATATTTAATAAATGTTGCATGCATGAATGAATGAATGGATGACACAGGGAAAAGTTCTCAAGTCCTTAAGAAATATCTACCTGTACTCAAACGTACGTTGTGGAAAATATTACGAATTGTTGATGGAAGCAAATGTTCTAGGGATTTATAATGTTAGAATCATAAAGTTAGCCCTGGAAGAGACTATAGATCATTTGGTCATCCAAATCCTTATTTGACAAATAAGAGAAAACTGAGTCTAGGGAAGACAGGGTTCCTTGTCTCAGCAAGTTTGTGAAAAAGAAAGGAAAAGAGTTCAGGTATTTTTTTTGTGTTTTTTTGTTTGTTTGTTTTTGGTTGTTTTTCTCAGAGCAGTATTTTTGCCATAATCACCATAGACTTTTATAAGCTTTTTTTCATATTTTTAATAAACTTTGTGTATGATCTCCCAATGAAATTTCCTATCCTAGTGTCTTGTTTTAGCAAACCCTGAGACAACAATTTGAGTACAGGTTGCCGATTTGGGATATTTAGAGAACGTTGATAAGGGAGTGATATAGGGAAGGCTGGGTAACAATTGAGAGCATCATCAAGCCAGATATAGTGGGCACTAGAGTGTAGTCCCATGGGGAAAATCCTAGGGAACAGTTAAAATGCATGCCTCAAAGTTATTCCAGTCTAGTGGGATTGGCAAGGGAGCTGGGATATTTATTTGTCAGCTTTCATCAGACAAGGCTCCCTGGCATGTGGAGTTTACTAGAGTAGAGCCCAATGATGAGGCAAGACCAGAGAATTAGATAAAAACAGAGAACAGACCAGTGCCTGTTCTGCCTAGTGTTTAGCACAGAATTAAACTACAGTGGTTGCTCAATTAATATTTGTTTTATTGAATATTCATAATGGGAGAGGTATTATGAAGCCTAAAGAGATAAGATTAAACAGTGATTTTCATTTTTATATATTAAATCTTAATGGACTAACAGCTTAAAAAGATGGATAAAATCTTATTTATCTTCGATTCCCAGAAGATAGTAAGGTGCCTAGCACAGAATAAGGGATTTCTATTTATAATCATAACTTAATCTTGTCCACACAATAGACTGAACAACGACATAATATTTTGACACTATACTGCTTCTACTACCTTACCAGTAAATGCTTATTGATTTCCAACCATCTTTGCTAAATACTTTTCATATATTACACATTTAATCCTTGACATAATATTATGCCATATGTATGATTTATTACCATATAATTATACTAAATCAAAGTAAAAATTGGCTTTCTGTTTGTTTTTTAGAAAAATGAGATGAATTATATTTTGAAATTAATATTTTAGTTTAATTAAAATTTAATTTTATTATATTTTAAATTAACAATTTAATTTAATAATGTATTATTGCAAATCTTTTATATTGGAATCTCTTTTGGTTTGAATGTTGGGGCTGGTAGTCTAAGGAGTTTCATTCCCCTTATGTGTCCTCTGTGTTTTAAGTTAGCTGCAAAATTATTGGTGTTTTGAAATGTGCAAGACAGTCTTAGCCATGGAAGAAAATCAGAGTTAAGGTGAACACATAGATCTGAAAAGGAACATATATTACTCCTGTAAGTTTCCTTTTCTAATTATGAGATTCCAAGACACTTGCTATAATCATTGACATCACACAGTGAACCCCCGCTGGGTGTATTACATGTGATGCCTCAGCGAAGCCATCTCTTTGACTTTAGAATAGGTTTCCGAGTTATTTCCTGCTGGGAAATAAATGTCCGCAGAGCATCACCAATGTCTATATTACAGTATAATTTTGCTAAACAGAAAGTAATAAAATGGTAAACATCTTTGTCAAAATTCTGCTGCCTTAGGTATAGAGCCATGTGGGGAGCAGATTGGGTGAAACTTGGGTAAAAATACTATTTAATGTATCAGTTGAAATTACTTTCTATAATTTTCCTTTAATTTGTTTGCATTTTTAATTCTTGTACTTTTAATTATCTTAGGTCCCTTGTTAATCCCTTGCTATCGGATATGAAATGCTGATGTTCTTCTAATAATACAGTAGTTAGATACATACATAGGAGCAGTGCTCTGCTGAAGCTGAACTTGCATAGGCCAATTGTGTGCAGCTCTTTTCAACTCCATCTTGGAGAAATGACTTCACCTTGGTAGCTTGAAATTGGCAATGGTGGGAGTGTTTATACCATGGAATTTGTAAATGCTACAAATCAGGTTCCCCTCCCTCCCCATCATTCTGCTGTAAAACATTTAGCAGCATCACTTACCTGCACATTACAGCCTAGCAAAGGCTCTCTGGCATAATAACTAATTTAATTCAGTTGAAGATTTATTTGTAGAAGCACCTCACCTATGTAATAAATTATAGCTGACTAAATTGTTTCTGGAACAAAAAGAGTATGAATCAAAAGATGAGGTGTTGATTTACATAATGACTGGCTCTAGAGCATGGGGAAGTAATGATGTAGGCTGGTAGTTTCCAGACTGAGATTTTTATTGCAATTAATTTTTTTTCTTTAATTCTTATACCATCAAAAGGTTTGCAACTTTTATTTTGTCAGTAAAATCGTATTAAAAATATCTCACGATCTCTTTTATTCATAATTTCATGACTGAAAGGACCTCTCATATGAAAAAAGTTTAAAAAGTCATAAAAACTCAAAATAAATTATAATTCTTCCTAGGAAAGAAAAATTTGCATTCTTACATCATGATTTTACTATATATCAGTAAAAATTGTCACCAGCTGGACTGGCATTTTGGAACCCCTGGCATGGAAAATTATATTAATTTTTCTTAGTGAAGAAATCATCAGAAAAGGAGAGTAAGAAGAATATACCGAAAAAAGGTGATATATTGCTTTGAGCAATGGTGAATTAGTCGAAGTTGCCAGATGTAATTCGCTGCTACATTAGTAAAGGCCGTACAAAGTCTAGCTGAAGATGACTTATCAGACCATCTAAATTACTGGCTTTCTTCTCTATGCTCACTCAAGTAGTATTTTTATAAGAATTTATTTTTCACTATGTGTCAGTTTTCAAACACAAGTATGTGGTCCTTTACCAGTTATTTCTCATTAAAATTAATAATCCGTCTCACTGAGTTATCATTAGTCTCTTGAAAATTTCACCTGGCTTAATAATTCCTAGGTGTTGATAACATGTAAGTCCAGGATGAGAAAAAAAGAGGATACTACCTAGAGACAAGGTGAACTAATTCAAGCCTGCCCTGATAGATGGCCTGGCACATCCTGGGATCATTACTCTCTGTAGCCACTCACAATATTATTCTTATTTATTTGAATATCATTCCTATTTATTTGAAAAATGCTCACTTTCTTTTAAATGAGATTGAATATCATTTTGTTTCATATAATTACTTTTAAAAAATCATTTCTAATGGATTTAAATTTTTTTGACTTCTGAAAATGTATCAAGAGCAGTGTATTTATCATGTCACTTCACCTTCTAATCCCAATGTTAATACATGAGAAAAAAAATACTTGTACAGTAGCAAATCAACCAAGCAGGCATTGTGTGTTTGGCAAAATTACCAAAGCAGGCCAACAGCTCTAAATCAACCCTGAATTTGCTTCTGCAAAGAAGAATTATTATTGACATTTCCAACTTGAGGGGCCATTGAGAGTGAATAAGTTGATTGTTGTTCAATTATCTAATTAAGTTCCAGGAAAGATGTGAATCACAAGGTCAGCCAGCATTTGAACTGAATTGTAGAAACAGCAATATTGGTCAAATTCAGAATGCAATGATCACTGAGAGTATAATATAGATTGACTCACTTTGTCAGCTAGTGTATTGATAGGTGAACATGTAGAAAACTAATTTAGAACTTTTGAAGTATAATGATTTTTAAAATAAGAATAAGGAACCATGGATAGTTTAGAGAATTTAAGCATGTAGGGTATTTTAGGTTATGTGATCTCTGAAGAGCCAATAAACAGATAAAAATAAAAAGAGGGGAATTTTTCCAAAACTACTTCTGGGCCAGGTAACAGTATAGAATATTAAGAATAAGGTAACAACCAGCATTAAGAGTCAATTGAAGTACTGAATCTTCAAACCATCATTTAGAGGGATGAAAGTAGAAATACAGGAAATCCACTCATCTTTCAGGATTTTACATTTCTTAAATGTATTAAAATATTTACCACCTGCACATTATGAACATAATACAATTAGTACGAATTGTAAGAAACTCTGTGTAGTATAATTCAGGCAAAATATCATCTTCAAGCTACAAACAATCTATACAGAGCATTTCTTTTAGGGACTAGTATATGTGCAAAGAATAACTACTCTGTTAATTACCAGTGTGGAAAATAACTACTTTGCTAATTACCAGTAAGGTATATATCTCCTTTACGATCAAGTGAATCTATGATAGAATGAGAGATGTGACACATCAAGGGGAAGCAATAGATCCAATAGCCTTATTTCAGAAAGGTTTTAGTTCTGCGCCATGTGCCAAAAGTCATCAATAAATTGGGATATATTGTCTTGTTTCAGCCACCATTAGGTTACAGCATAGAGCTATAAGTTTATAGTCAATGAGTTGCATTTGATGGGCCATTGCCAAGTTCAGGTGACATAAGTAATGTTCCACAGTGGTTGGTTCCAGACTTACTGTTGAGCATTTTAATCAGTGACTTTGATGATTGAATTGTGAACATGATCATTAATTTTGCAGATAACTTGTGGAAAGTGACATCTCTAGCACTTCAGAGAAAAAAAAATGGGAATATAAAAATAATCTTTGGAAATTCCACAAGTTGTTAGAATTAATTATGATGAAATTCAATAGGGACAAATGAAGGCTGTCATGCTGATTGGAAAAAATTAAGGGAGTATAAAAGTGGGGAAATACTATCTATGTATAAACATGAATTAAGTCAAAGCATGATTAAAAAGTCAAACATGGGTTCAGAACATACTGGACACAAGAGACTTAGTTACTTGAATGAAGGAATGACAGTATGGTATTGTAGAATGAGTATTTGGTTCAAGAGGACTGGGTTTGAATCCAAGTTCTACCACTTACCAAATTTGAGATCTTGGCCTAAGCCAAGCTGTATCTTTGAATGTCACTTGAAAGATAGATATAATAATCCATAGTTCAATTAAATAAAAGTAATTGGGACAATTTATGTAAAATGTATAATGAATCTTAAATCACTATAGTAATGTTGGTTATTGAAAATAATTGTTTATAAAGCTGATAATAATAGTCTCTCCCATTATGGACATTTTGTTCTCATTTCCAAACTTGTGAATGGTTTAAAAACTGCTGATGAATTTAGGTAATGTACTCTATTAGAAGATGCTACATCCAATTGAATTTTTATTTATTAACCAACAAGTAACAAGTCCAACATTTCAAGAATGTAAATGGGAAATAAGCAGCTTCAAACTGTCAGTAAATCCAGAAGTTAGTATTAACTATGGCACTGGAGATTGAACTTTCGTTTTACTCCAAGGTTATTATGTTCCAGTAGGCTGTGAAATCTTTGATTTGTAAGTTTTTACAAAGAAGACTATATTTTTATCACTCTTAGAATATTGTTCAGGTAGCATCCAGGCTAAAACGATTTGTCTTTAGAGATATTCTCTACACGATCTCTAAGAAGGCCTTCCTGGCTTATTAGGTCTCTCTTATTTTTAATTTGTTATGAAAGAGTCCCCAATTATTTGTTTTTATTAGCCTGAAATAATTACTCCGTTGATTTTTCTAATGCAGCAAATAAATCTCTATTTTTTTCCAGCTTAAGAAGACTTTGGGTTTTGTTTCTTCTTTAACCTTGGGCATGAGAAGGAAATTAAAGTGGACATGGCAAACCTCTAGATTTAATGCTGTGGAAGGAAAAGAGAATCCTAGATGAATCTTAGGACACTTAAGCTTTCTGGAGACACAGATAACTTTGGATTTATAAGGTCTATGAAAATAGAGACCCAAAGTGCAATTTTTAAATAAAGCACAATTGAACTAAGTTTTGATGGGGTCAGGATGGAAGTGAGGCTGGGATTGAGACCACTAAACTAAATAGATCATTTTAAGCATTTTCTTAAAAACTCTTTCTGGTTTACACTCACTGCTGCTCTATGGTCTGAAATCTATAGCCTTGAGGTAAGAAATCATTCTTCCTGAGAAAGTGGTTTAACTTGCATCTGAAGTTATAGATCTTCCTATATATTCTAGTTTATTGGTATGAAACACTCACTGATCCAGAAGAATTTATATTAAGAACGCTTGGAAAGGTGAAATCTGTTCAGGAAGATTGGAAACTTATATTATATTCTCATTAGACTATGCCATCCCTTGTAATCTTGTCATCCAAACCATCTCATATTTACTCATTTCCAAAAACTGTTACATGAGACATATACACCCAAATGAAAACACTATTTATTTAAATGTTATGTGTGTTGGGAAAACAATGCAACTGATGCTAACGCCCCTTAGCAGCAAAGAACCAGAATACTTCCAAGGGGATTTATATCACTAAGTCACTAATATAACCCAAACACTTTAAATTTAGAACCCAAGTGTTTAATTATGATAGACTTCAACTCCACCTGTTTTCTGCACACAAAAGAATATCATGATTTTTTCTCCTGCAATTCATCTCTTCTTGCTACAAGAATATATCAGCATAACTTGAATCTTATTCTCACTAGTTATGAAAGGTATGTTCAAGAAATTCCCAGCTCTTTACAGCTTATAAAGCTTTAATGTATGGAAAAATCACCTATAAAAATCTTGTTAAAAATACAGTTTTTAATTCAATAAGTCTGTGATGTGGCCACAGATTCTGCATAGATGATGTCCATGGTGCTACTTTGAGTAGTAAGGTCTTGCAATATAAAAATTTTAAACTACAACAATAGGTTTAACATAAAAATCTTAAAAATTGAAATAGATAAGAATACAAATATAACATGGCCAGTGTTTTAGTTTGCTAATGCTGTGGAATGCAAAACACCAGAGATGGATTGGCTTTTATAAAAAGGGGGTTTATTTGGCTATACAGTTACAGTCTTAAGGCCACAAAGTGTCCAAGGTAACACATCAGTAATCGGGTACCTTCACTGGAGGATGGCCAATGGCGTCCGGAAAACCTCTGTTAGCTGGGAAGGCATGTGGCTGGCGTCTGCTCCAAAGTTCTGGTTTCAAAATGGCTTTCCCCCAGGACGTTCCTCTCTAGCAAGCTTGCTCCTCTTCAGAACGTCACTCATAGCTGCACTCCCTTCAGTCTCTTTGAGTCAGCATGTTTTATATGGCTCCACTGATCAAGGCCCACCCTGAATGGGTGGGGTCACACCTCCATGGGAGTATCCCACCAAAGTCACCACCCACAGCTGGGTGGGGCACATTCCAAGCAAATCTAACCAGCACCAAAACGTCTGTCCCACAAGACCACAAAGATAATGGCATTTGGGGGACACAATACATTCAAACCGGCACAGCCAGATTTATGAATGTGCCCCCGAGAAGCAGCTAAGGAAACTAAGTTAAGGAAACTGGCACCAACACAGAGGCCAGTGCCCCTGTATTCCTGTCAGGAGGTAATAACTCTTTAGATTTCTCCTTAATACTCATAAAATATTTACTATACCAATAATGTAATGCACTATAGATGCACTAGTACTCCACTGTGAGTCATATGGTCCCCCTCAAAGCTTCTTCTAGAAGCAGAGTTTGAGAGCACCTGATCATAATACAAATCAATATTATATATTTAAAAATACAGCTGTTAACAAATTATCAAGGACAAAATTGAGAGCTGTTGCTGACAGCTGTTTCGCTGTGCTAACGCTCCCAGAATGCAATATACCAGTAATGGATTGGCTTTTACAATGGGGATTTATCAGTTTACAAATTTGCAGTTCTAAGGCCATGAAAATGTCCCAATTAAGGCATCAACAGAATGATACCTGGACTCTGAAGACAGGCTGCTGGCATCCGGGGTTCCTCTGCCACATGGGAAGGCACATGGCCGGTGTCTGCTTGTTCTGCACTCCTAGGTCTCATTGCTTTCGGCTTCTGATTCCAGTGGCCTCCTCTCTGGGCTACTGTGGGTCCACTCTTAGCATCTCTGGGGCTTTTCTCTCCAAGCTTTCTGGGTGTTTCTCTCTGAGCTCTCTGGGCTTTTTCTGTCTTTTATCTTCATAAAGGAACCAATTAAGACCCACCTTGAATTCGGTGGATCTCTTCTCAATTGAAACAACCTAATCAAAAAGTCCCACCCACACTAGGTCTGCCCCTACAGGAATGGGGTAAAAGAACATGGCCTTTTCTGGGATACATAACACCTTCAAACCAGTATAACAGCATTTAGAAAACAAATATAACTATATAAGGCTCAAGTGGAAATGCCGTACAAATGGACCCACCTTCTGTTTGCTAGGTTATTAGTAAGCAAATGTTATTTATTTTTGTTATTGTCAAATCTATGGAAAGGGTGAAATTAGAGAAATTATCTTTGGTTTGGGGAATAAGAAGCCCCAAATCATTACTTGTGTAATAGAAGCTTCCATGGGTCTCCGTTCATTGAGCAGGGAAAGGATAATAGAGTTACATACAGCTGGGATAATTAAATAAGATAAGGTTAAGAAAAGTTCTTAGCACAGTGCCTGCATGTGGTTAGCAACCTACAATTTCCAGCTGAAATTACTAGTAATATTAATAATATGACTTGTGAAAATTAATTAAATGAGACAATATTCACAAAGCACCTTTTATCATGTTACTCATAATAACCATAATAATATTGATTCTACTATTTATTAAAGACCTACTTCATGCCATGCAATGTTTGAAAGAAATAATCTCATTTAATAGTCACACATGTCCAAAGTATATGCTTTATATAAGAATCAAGTCCCCCAAAATTAAGTGATTTGCTGAAAGTCCCTAGAGTTTATAAACAGCAGAATCAGTGCTCCAGTTTAGATCCATCTACTTCATAGCTTTGGTAGATGTTCAAAACTGTTCCCTGTGGTTTTGCCATCTGTGAATTGGGATTAATAATATGGACAACACGTTTATTTTTAAAATGAAATCAGATAACAGATATTGAAAAGCCAGCACAATGCCTGGCACAAAGTTGGCAGCTAATAGACAGCTCCTCAATGCAACCATAGATGAGTGTGTGAATTAAGACTGGATTTGGGGTAGGCTTTGCTTACAACAGCGATGGTAAGGTTTTAAAGTGTGTGACTTTGTCATCAGTATCTGCTCTATCTTTTACTATTATTTACACAGTGTTTTCTGTCATGCCATTGATTCTATTCAGTCAGATATAACATAAGATTATTGTGGCAAAATAAGCATTCTCCCTTTTTTGGATTCCTGGCAGAATATTCCAAACACAACTTTCCTTTTGCTGATGCTGTTAATTGCACAAATGTTCATGTCATCTTGTTTAGACTGTGGTTTCATCCTGTTTTGACTATCATGTTGCCCTTATGTTGGTCTCCCTGTTGACAGACTTCAGCTGGTACATACTGCGCCTGGGAGTCTGATTGGCATCAGCTGCAGCAAATAGATAAATTCTGCTTCCGCTAGCTGCTAGACACAAAATGGTATTAAATCGTTCTTTTAATTCTCTGTAAAAGAATATTTTTAGACTTATGCATGAAAGATGTCTTTCCTTCTTGAGTATTTAGAAATGTCTAGTACATCCTCTGTTTTCTAATATTTACTGAATTTGGAGGCATTAGAAAGAAAACAAAAAGCACCAATGTCTTTTTCTGTTATGTGTGTGTGTATAATAGCAGTGCCTTTTATTAGGCTACCATTCATCTTTTATTAGCACTTTTAAGTCTGATGAAATTGGATTTATTACAAGTACAGGGATATAAGAAGATACAGATGTCAGGATTGCTAATGTTTTCTCTCAAAAGAAAATAATTCATCCACCTTCATCCAAACTAATTTCATGGTGGCAGGACAGTTTAGTGCAGTTTTTCTGCAGCTGTGCATCCATATCTTTCATCTTCCTCTTTCATATTTGTCTTTTTAGCTTGTATGAATTATAAATACCAAATAGTATGGACATTGAAAAATGCAGAGGTTTTCTGTCTGGGTACATGGGAGAGTACTAGAAATCTGTGAGGAACTCAGAACATCTTTCAGAAGGGCTGGGCCAAATGTGTCCTCAAGTCCAAGCTATTATCTAGAATCCTACAGGTTCTTTTGTTTTCCCTGCCTGGTTCCTCCATAATCCAATCACTCCTGCATGGTGCTACAAGATTTTAGTTTTTGAAAATGTTTTTATGATGTCGTAGACATTTGCTATTTTTTGGCTACCTGGTGTACATTGCCTTTCCTCTGTTGCTGGAGAATTCTCTCTACCTCACTCTGTGCAGTCTTGGTGCTGTGGAAATCCAAGTGTCTGCCCTTTACTACTATAGCAGAAAGGATCATTGCTTTCTTCTCACTTCACAGACACAGCCAGGGAGTGGACATGCAGCTTACACATGGCTCATCAGATGTTCCCTTCAAGGACTGAAAATCCTGAGAGAGTCATAAAGAGAAAAGGAAGAATTGGAGTTCATTCCCCTAATTAGTGGAACCCCAAACAGAGGAAGGGTCCAACCAGAATATTCTTGCTATGTGTACTCTCCTGTAATTCCTTCCTCTACTTGACTGGGAATGCCCCAATCTCACCCCTTTTGTTTCTTGACTTCCCTTTGAATCTTTGAGCTCTGGCCATAACTAGAATATTTTCTTTAGTTTATTTCAACATGAATCTAATCAAGTAATTCTGGTTGCAATGAGGAAATCTGCAAAATGACATTTTCTTAGCACAAAAATTTTGATTAGCACAATTGTTTACAGAATTAAGACATTGCTTTTACCTGCCTAAACACTCTACTCAAGACAGACTGTTTTACTCATGTGTGCTCATGTGCTCATGTGTGTGTGTTCACGTATCTTCATTCCTTTGCCTGAAATACCAAGTCATCCTCATTCCTAACTTCCCTCATTCTTCCCTTATTTGAATCTTACTTATTTTCAAAGCCCAGATAAGATCCCTATGTCTTCTATAGAGCCTCTTCTTGCTACTAAATTCATGATGGTAACTTCTCTGTTCAACTTACATTGCAAGTATTGCTGTGTCTTACAATATTCACCAAGGTTACTAAGTATTATTAACTCAATTAGATTGTTAGTCATCTTTTCCTGTGTGTCGTGTTGCATCAACTGGATTGTAACCTCTAATGAGATGGGTTCATGGCTTACGTCTGATTGAATTCCTGAAATGATTAGCATATTGTCTCATGAAATTAGTTCTTTGGATTTAATTTGCATTTGAGGTTTCAAAATTTAATTCCTCTTTGCTTTTGGAAAACTCTTGCTGTGAACATTTTTCCTTCTATTTTAAAAAGTAATAATTTGACTGACTACTTTCTTCAACTCTGTAGTTTCTGTGTATTAATAATGTTTGCCTTTGTAAAAGGTTTTATTTTAAGCAAAATCTAAATGGGAAATGGTACCTTGCAGTCATAGTAAAGCAGAATGCTCAAACGTTTAATAGATGACCCTATTTTGGTGGTTTTATAAATTGATAATGACTATGAAGTGCCAGTCAGTGTACTAAGTGTTTCATGTGGATTGGATGTGAAGTATTCATTTCATTCTCACAACTCATTTAATTCTCCCTATTGGGAGGTACCATGTTTTCCACTGTACTTTACAGATTAAGAAACTGAAGTTAATGGTTTTGAAGAGTCTAGCCAAACTCCTCCAGCTAATAAGGGTAGAGCAAGACTTAACAAGAATTCTGCCTCCAGAGCCTTAATACTCAGCAGCAGTGCTATAATGGCATTGTTGCAATTTCTGGATACAGAACACCAAAGAAAACTCTTTATATGCACAGTGATTTAAAGGTGCTACTATTGCTGATATCCACAGAGTAACTTAGCTAATTGGGTCAAGGTGATTTGAGAGGAGCTAAAAGGGATAAATGACTGCTCATAAGTCACCAGGGCAGGTCAAAGATCAAATGTTTTAATAGTGTCCCACTAAAACCCTTCCCATTAGGAATATGGCGTATCTACTTAAATTCTAGAATTTATTTAAGAAAATGTGTGGTAGTTTTTTTTGCCAAAATTCAAAAAGCAGGTTGCAATGAAAATGTTCCTTAAATATTGTGTGGCATAATGAAACATTAGGTAAAAGAATCTTGCCCCTTTAGCTTTAAAATCGTTGCATATAAAGGTTGGTGATATGTTCCGAAGTAAAGGAGGTTAAGGTAATAAGGCAATTGAACGAAAAGTGTACACTTGAGTGAATCCTAGATGAAAAAAATGCTATAAGGGACATTATTAGGCAAAATTTGGGTATGGACTGTATATTAGATAATAGTATTGCATACATACTAAAATATCCAGAATTTAATAATTGCACTGTGGTTATGAACTAGATTGTACTTGTTCTTAGGTGATAAACCTTGAATTATTTAGCGTAAGTATACATGCCGTCTGCATTTCACTATCAAAAGAGTCAACAACAATACTGATGATGATATAAATATTATACATAAATAGAGAATGATAAAGTAAGCATGGCAAAATATTAATTTGTGAACCCAGATTAATTTGTATGTGAGATAATTGCATTGCTATTGTTATTGTTTGTAAGTTTTTTTTTAAAGCAAAAACTTAAGAAAAAACAAGTATATAAAATTGTTTAACTCTTTGGGGGATAAGAAGTATTCTAAAAAATCTCAACTCCTTTAATGTTAATACTTTTATTCAACTTAAAAGAAATATTTAGGTAGATGATTCTTATTGAGTCATTTTCTTATAATTTTCTTAATGATTAATTTGAAGCCATTCTGCATGAGTGAGTTGTTTTTAAGTATACATATTATATAATGCCTTAAATATATATATATATATATATATATATATATATATATATAAACATCAATAAATCTAAAGGGTTTGAACCACGTATCAACTACCATATTTTATGTGAAATATGGTTTACCTACTTCAATTCACTTTTCCTTTGATGCATGAAGTTGCTTCAATTGTAAACTGTGACATAGCAATCTATGGGAAATCTTTGTAATATAAATGCACCATCCAGATACTATGTATTCAGGTGGTAACATTAACTTATTATGGGTAAAGGCCATTTTCTTTTATAAAGACATCTTATTTAACTCTCTTTCAGTAACTAGAATGTTTTAAAAAAAAGGTAAATGTGAAAACTTAGTAAAAAACATGTCTTCAAACTATTTTTAAAAAGCAAAATATTTTTTAAAACAACAAAATTTCCTTTACAGTACTTTCAAGAGCAATTTTTCTCCCTTATTTACTTGAAAATATTGCCTTCATCGGTAGATGTGAAAAGAGTTAGAAGACAAAGCCCAGCATGGGCGAAAATGTTTTTAAAATACTAAAGAGTCATTGAGTTTAAGTCAAAGAGCTTGATTTCTACTTCTAGCCATCATGGAATAACAGATACTAGAATTACTCTCCTACTTTAAAGAAATAAATGATAAAGAAGAAAATTTCAAGTCCCATTTCAAGGATTTGAGAATCATGGTAAACCCAGAAGAATTCTTGAGTTGAGCAGACAAAGTTGACAGACTAGGGAGACCAATGTGGCAGGAATTAGCAGGCCAGAGTACTGTAGAAAAGATACCTGCACACGGAAAGAACTCTGGATACCTTTAGAAGGTTTCCTTGAATATTCAGGAGGGTATTGATCAACGCATGCATGTGAAGGCATGAGTTCCAAGCCCTGAGAAAGAACCATTTGAAAAAATTAAAAGAATAGTTCTGGGATTCTGAGCGACCAAGAAGGCTGTGCAAAACCCTCTGGGGCACCTTTCCCCCACAAAATCTTTGAACAACTAGCAAAACGGGAAGAACCGTCTTCTTCAGAACTCTGGAAAATGGTTAATGGGTTGCTGTAACTGGGTAAATACCAAATCAAGAAATTGCAGCTTGAAAAAACAATAGTAGAAGCTCATGGTGTCCTTGCTAGCTCTACCACAAATCCTTCCCAGGTGGTGTGGAGCCAGCCTGTTAATCCACTGTGGGTAATGGACCCTGTTCTGGAATTAGCAGAGTAAACCCTGTGCACATACTGGGTGCCTGTATGTCCAGCCAATCTATCAGGGGGCAGCCTGAAAGACTCAAACAGGAATCTCTTCTCAGTATCTGCAGGCAGAATCAGCTTGTAGACAGGTAAAGCGGTGTGAGAAACAATTAAGCCAAAGCTTCCTGGGGAAAAGTATTACCTGTTTTAAGCTACATAAGACAGCATACAAAAGGGATAGAAAGTCTATTTTTTAGAGTCAAGAGGTCATCCTGGAGGTTACTCTTATGTAAGCTTCAGCCAGATACTGCATATTGCCATAGTACGCCAAGCTCCAACCAACAGTATTCCTGAAAACTCTAAAGAATATTGTGGGTCCTATCTAAGTTTATTTTTTCAGAAACTTAAGCCCTCCAGATTGCTCCTAAGCCAGACAAGCCCTGAAACCCAGAGGTACAAGTCTCTCCAAGAACATAAACCAGTTTCATTCCTCTGTCTTGTAAGGTTGACATCCCTTTCCAGTATGAAGAAGTTAAAATCATCATTGCCTAGATACCCCTGAAGATTGAGAGAATGATTAAATGAGAGAGAGGAGGTGTAACTGAGAAATTAGGATTTAATAAATGATTATGACTACTGACTCATTATATAGACATTTGTATTTAGTTTCTAGTGTATTAGAATAGCCAAAAGGAAATACAGTAGCCTTGATCTTTGATAATGATTGTATAACAATACAGATTTTATTGTGTGACCATGTGATTGTAAAAACCTTGTGACTGACACTCCCTTTATCCAGTGTATGGGTAGATGAGTAATAAAATACAAACAGGCATAAAATAATAATAATAATAATGTCAGGAATATGGGGGATAATACTCCTATCTAAACTATGGACAACAGTTAGTACTATGTTAATAATATTTCATCAATTGCAACAAATGTAACTACTATTAAAAATAATAGAATTATAAAAAAGTGATATCATCAAATGTAACAAAGTTTCCACACCAATGCAAGTGTTGGTGGTGGGGTAGTGCATGGGAATCTTGTATTTTATGCATGATGGTTCTGTAAACCCACAACTTCTCTAATAAAAAAAATTAGTTTAAAAAGTCTATTTCATAGGGAGTAGAAGGGGCATTCACATTCCTGTAAATGGAGGAAACCCTAAGGCCATGAGCAAGCACAAACCCAGGACAAGATTCAGGCACAGAAAAGAGAAAGAGGGCCCTGTACATCACTTTCACCTTGGACTGGTCTTCTTGTTAGGAAAGCTAACTCCAAAGGACAGCACCAGCCAATGTAGAGCCAATTTGGAAGGACTCTGAAAGGTGATTATGCATTTTTTGTTTGTTTGTTTGTTTTTGTTACTTCTTCACACTCAAGGAAATCAGTCATATCCCTAGCTGGATGCAATCTTAGGGAACAGAAATCTCTGGAATGTATTCCAGAGTTAACACTTGAAAATACTCAAGTGTACAATGTATAACAGAAGTTTACAAGACAAACAAAGGTATAAGAAATGATGGTTCATCCAAAGGAACAAGATAAAATCCAGCAACTGTCAAAGGAGGAGACCAGATTTTGGTCAGAGACCAAAGATTTAAAGAGTAAAAAAAATCCTCAATATGCTCAAGGAGATAAAGGAAAACACAGAGAAATAACTAATGATAACAGGAAAACAATGAAAGAATAATATGAGACTCTCAATAAAGAGATAGAACTTTGAAAAAGGAGACAAAGAGATATACCAGAATTGAAGACCTCAATAACTGAAATGAAAAATTCCCTAGAGGGTTTCAACAGTAGATTGGCACTGACAGAAGACAAACTCAGTAAACTTGAAGACAAGAGATTTGAGATGATTCAGGTTGAGGAAAATAAAGGAAAAAGAATAAAAGAAAGGAACAGAGCCAAAGAAACCTGTGGGACATCATCAGGAATGCCAATGTAAGCATATGTGAGTCAAGTCAGGTAAGGGAGTGTGCCGTTTTGGATATATTATGTCTCCCAAAAGCCATATTCTTTAAGGCAATCTTGTGAGGGCAGACATCAATCTTTTGATTGAGTGTCTCCATGGAGATGTGACTCAAACAACTGTGGGCTAGACCTTTGATTAAATTATCTACATGGAGATATGGGCCCCACCCATTCAGGGGGGATCTTAATTAAAGCACTGGAGTCCTATAAGGGACACATTTTGGAGAAGGCCATTGGAGGCTGATGCTTTGGAGATGCTAGCCCAGAGTTTGTCATGGAGAAGCTAAGAGATAGAAAGCCAGAGACATTTTGGACAAAACCATTTTGAACCACAACCTAGGAGCAAGCACTCTAACCATGTGCCTTCTCAGCTGACAGAGGTGTTCCAGAACCAATGGCTGTTGTTCAGTGAAGGTATCTTCTTGTTGATGCCTTAGTTTGAATACTTTCATGGGCTTAGAACTGCAAATTTGTAACCAAATAAACCCCCTTTATAAAAGCTAATCCACTTCTTGTATTTCACATAACGGCAGCATTAGCAAACCAGAACAGGAAAGAAGGAATATTCAAAGCAATAATGGCAAAAAGCTATGCAAATTTAATTAAGGACATGAATATGTACATTCAAGAAGGCAACAAACCCCAAAACAGGATAAAAACTAAGAGAATCATGCCCAGACACAAAGTAGTCAAATTGTCAAATGCTAAGGACAAGAAGACAGTTCTGAAATCTTCAAAAGAGAAGGAACATGTTATTTACAAGGGAACTGCAATAAAATTAAGTGCTGATATCTTATCAGCAAACATGGAAGCAAGAAGAGAGTGGATGAAATATTTACAGTACTGAGAGGAAAAAAATGCCAACCAAGAACTGTATATCTAGTGAGACTATTTTTCAAAAATGAGGGAGAGATTAAGACATCCCAAGATAAAGGTTGACAGAGTCTATCACACTAGATCCTACCTAAAGAGAGTTCTAAATGGAATTCTAAAGGGAGTTCTTCAGAATGAAAGGATAGGACGCTAAACAGTGGTTCAAAGTAGCACAAGGAAATAAATAAAGACCTCCAGTAAAGGTCAGCATCTGGGTAATTATAAATGCCAGTAGTATTGTTTTTTTTTTATTTGGTTTATAACTCAATTTTTTTTGTACTTCTTATAGGTTCTAAAATGTAAATGCATACAAATTAATAATAAATCTGTGGTTTTGGAATATAATGTATAAATATATAAATTGAAACAAGTACAAAAAAAGGTGGGGGGATGGAGGGGCCTAGGTATAGTATACACTATTGAAGCTAAGTATGTATCAAATCACACATGATTGTTGTAGATTTAGGATTTTAAAATTAAGTCCATGGTAACCACAAAGAAATATATGAAAAACATTTACAGAAAGAAATGAGAAGGGACTCAAAATGCTACAATAAAAAAATCAGATACATATGAAATTAAACTTAATGGAAGAATTTAAGGACAAAAACCATATAGAATTACAAAGACAAATTGCAAAATAGTAGGAGAAAGTTCTTCATTATCAGTAGTTACTTTAAATGTAAATGGATTAAACTGTCCAGTCAAAATGTAGAGATTGGATAAATAAGCATGCCCCAACTATATGTTGTACACAAGTGATTCACCTTAAATTCAAAGACATAATTAGGTAGGAAGTGAAAGGATGGAAAAGAAAATCATGCAAATAGTAAACAAAAGAGAGCTGAGATAGCCTTTAAGTAAAAAAAAACTATTATGAGGGACAAAGAAGGACTCTATATACTGATAAAGTGGTCAACTTAACAAGACTTCACAATGATAAATATATAAGCATCTAATGGCAGACGTCCAAAATATGTGAAGAAAATATTGATAGATATGAAGGAAGAAATAGTTCTACATTAATAGTAGGAGACATCAAACTTTCAATAATGGAGAAAACATCTAGACAGATGATCAATAAGGATATAGAAGATTTGAATGATACTATGAACTAACCAAACCTAACAGACATATGTAGAACACTACAGCAACAGTAGAATACATATTCATCTCTGTGCACATGGATCGTTCTCCAGGATAGACCATATGTTTGGTTACAAAACAAGTCTCCATAAATTCAAAAACATTGGAATCATGCAATGTATCTTCTCTCACCACAAAGGAAAGAAGAAAGAAATCAGTAAAAGAAGGAGAACTGAAAATTTCACAAATATGTAAAAATTAAGCAATGTACTCTTAAGCAACCAATGGGCCAACGAATAATTCAGAAGAGAAATTAGGAAATATTTTAAGGAAAATGAAAATGTAAACACAACATACCAAAACTTACAGGATTCAGCAAAGGCAGTGTTCTGAGGAAAATTTGTAGCTCTAAATGCTTATATCAAAAAGAAAAAGAGATCTTAATTCAGAGACATAACCTCACAACTGCTGGATCTAGAAAAAGAATAGCAAACTAAATCCAAAGTGAGCAGAAGGAAGGATATAAAAAAGATTGGATTGGAAATAAGTGAAATAGGAATTACAAAAACAATGCAACTCATTAATGAAATGAAAAGTAGGTTCTCTGAAATGAGCAATGAAATTGACAAACCTTTAACTAGACGTACAAATAAATAAAGAGAGAAGATGAAAATAAGTGAAATCAGGAGTGAAAAGTGTGTGTGGGGGGGGCAGGGGATGGACACATTATTACCAATCCCACAGAAATAAAAAGGGTTATAAAAGCATTCTATTTACAACTCTATGCCAACAAATTAGATAATCTAGAAGAAATGGACAACTTCCAAGAAACACAAAACTACCTACACTGACTCAAGAAGAAATAAAAGATCTCAACAGATTCATAACAAGTAAAGATAGTGAATCAGTAATCAAAAACATCCCAAGAAAGAAAAGCCCAGGAACAGATTAATTTTACCAAACATTCCAAGAAGAATTAACACACTCATTTAATGAGGCCAACACTATCCTAATTCAAAAGCCAGATAAAGATGCCACAAGAAAAGAAAAATTACAGCCCAATATCCCTTATGAATACAAAGCAAAAATCCTCAGCAAAGTAGTCGTCATCTGAATGCAACAGCATATCAAAAGAATTATGCACCGTATTCAACTGGAATTATCCAAAGAATGCAAGGGTGGATCAACAGAAGAAAATCAGTTAGTGTAATACACCACATTAATGGCATGAAGGAAAAAAAATCATGGCCGTCTTGATTGCTATAGGAAATGCATTTGACAAAGTCCAGCATCATTTCTTGATAAAAACACTTAGAAAATTGGGAATAGAAGAAAATTTCCTCATCATGATAAAGGGCATGTATTAAAAACCCACAGTTTACATCATAGTCAATGGTGAAAGACTGAAAGCCTTCCCTCTGAGATCAAGAGCATGACATTATTCCCCACTGCCATCACTGTTATTCAAAATTGTACTGGAAGTTCTAGCCAGAGCAGTTACACAAGAAAAAGAAACAGATGGCATCTAATTTGGAAATGATAAAGAAAAACTTTCCTTATTTGCAGATGACATGATCCTATCATAGAAAATCTGGAAAAGTCTGTAAGAAAGCTAACAAAGATAATGAACAAATTCAGCAACATGGCAGGGTTCAAGATTAACATGCAAAAATCAGTAGTGTTTCTGCATGCTAGTGATGAACAATCTGAAGTGGAAATCAAGAGAAAAATTCCATTATAATAGCAACTAAAAGAATCAAATATCTAAGAATAAATTCAACCATGGATGTAAAGGACTTATATGCTGAAAACTATTGCTAAAACAAAAAAAAAAAAAAAAAAAAAAACAAGCCTTTGATAAATGGAAGGACATTTTATGTTCATGGACTGGAAAACTAAATATTTCTAAATGTCAATTATACCTAAAGCAAAATTTAACAACCTTCTTTGCAGCAATGGAAAAGTCAATCATCAAATATGTATGGAACGGTATAGGGTCCCAAGTAGCTAAAAGCATTTTGAGAAAGAAGAAAAAAATTAGAGGACTCACACTTCCCAATTGTAAAATTTCTTACAAAGCTACACAATGAGAACAGTATGGTACTGGCCCAAGGACAGACATATAGACCTACGGATTCAAACTGGGAGTTCATAAATAGAACTTCACCTCTATGGCCAATTGATTTTTGGCAAGGGTGCCAAGTCCTCTAATGGGGAAAAAATAGTCTCTTCAACAAATGGTTCTGGGAGAACTGGATATTCATATGCAAAAGAACAAAGGTGGACCCATACCTCACACTGTATACAAAGTTAACTCAAAATGGATCAAGGACCTAAATATGAAAATTAACACTATAAAACTCCTAGGATGAAATATAGACAAGCATCTTCAGGACCTTGTGTTAGGCAAAGGTTTGTTAGACATTACACCAAAAGCAAAAGCAACAAAAGAAAAATAGATAAATGGGACTTCATCAAATTTAAAATATTTTGTGCATCAAGTGACTTTATCATGAAAATAAAAAGACAGCCTATAAAATGGAAGAAAATATTTTGTATCCACATATCCAGTAAGGGTTTATATCAAGTATATACAAAGAAATCCTAGAACTCAACAACAACAAGACAACCTAATTTAAAAATGGGCAAAAGACTTAAATAGACATTTCTCTAAAGAAGTTATACAGACAGCCAATAAGCACATGAAATAATGCTCAACATCATTAGCCATTAGGTAAATGCAAACCAAACCCACAATGATATACCATTTCAAACTCATAAAATAGCTAGTATTAAAATAATGGAAAAAAACAAGTGTTGGTGAGGGTGTGGACAAATAAGAACCTTTGCATATTGCTGGTGAAAATGCAAAATGGGGCATCTGCTGTGGAAAACAGTTTTGTGGTTCCTTACTTAGTATAGAATTACCATATGATCCAGCAATCCCACTTCTAGATATCTACCCAAAAGAATTGAAAGCAGGAACTCCAACAGATATCTGCACACTGGTGTTCTTAGTGGCATTATTCACAATCGCCAAAGGAAAGAAGCAACTCAAGTGTCCATCAGCTAATGAATGGGTAAACAACATGGGGTATATAAATTCAATGGAGTGTTATTCAGTCATAAAGGGGAATGAGGTTCTGAAACATGCTACAAGATGGAAATAACCCAGACACAAAAGGACAAGTAGTGTCTGATGTCACTGATACAAAATCATTAGACTATGCAAAGTCATAGAATAGAAACTAGAATACAGGTCACCAGGTGTTGGGGAAGGAGTAGGGAATGGAGAGTTAATGCTTAATTGGTATGGAGTTTTTGTTTGGGGTGATGGAAATTTTGATAATGGATGGTGCTGATGGTAGCACAACATTATGAATGTAATCAACACCACTGAATTATATATTTGAATTTGGTTAAAAGGGGGAAATTTCAGGTTGTATATATGTTACTAGAATGAAAATTACAAAAAAAAACACACAACAAATCAACATGGGACTGTGCTATACAATCAGCAAGCCCTAATGTAAACTATGGACTGTAGCTAATAGTATAATTATAATAATATTGTTTCATCAGTTATAATGAAGTACCACACTAATGCAAAATATTGATAATAGGGAAAACTGCATGTATGAGGAGGGGTATATGGGAGCTCTGTGTTTTCTGCATAATTTTTTTTGTAAACTTACAGCTTCTCCACTAAAATGTATACTAAGTGGTATAGTTTCTAGTACTCACACTGGGCCAGGAGTAATCCCTGTTCCCAATAGTCAGATTGGAAAAAACTCATAATTCAAGGGATATTGGTTAGATTATTCAGGAAGGTATTGACTCAATAATGGGGATTATTGACTCTAGAATGAAAAGTGCTCTGACCTGCCTAACAAATGATAAAAGTAACACTTGAAAGGAAAAAGAAAAGTATTTCCACATGCTTGATCTGCATCTCAGAACAAAGTTCAAGAATATTTTAAAAAACACAAAAAAATCCAGCACCTAACATGGTAACATTCATAATGTTTGCCATAGTGAGGAAAATATTCTGTCAACTGAAAGTGACCTGGAAATGAAACAGATGTTAACATTAGCAGATAAGGACATTAATACACTTACCATAGCTGTGTTCTATATGTTTGAAAAATTATGTAGTGACAGGAAAGATATTTTTTAAAAAGACCCATATTTAATTTTTAGAGATAAAAATACACTAGATGAAAAATGTAGTGATGGAATTAATAACACATTAGACATTACAGAAAAAAAGATTGGTAAATTTGAAAACACAATGATAGAAACTATCTAAAGTGAAATACATAAAGAAAAAAAGGAATTAAAGAAATGAAAACAGCATTAGGGAGCTATGGGACAACCACAAGCAGCCTAACATGAGTATAATTTGAGTTTCCAAATTTAAAGTTGAGGACAGAAAAAAAATTGAAGAAATAATGCCTGAATAATTTTTAAATTTGAGGAAAACTATAAACCTACATATCTCAACAAACTCTAAACACTAGAAACATGAATAAAACCACACCAAGGCACACATCATAATCATATAATCAAATTACTTAAATCCAGTGATTAAAAATATCTTAAACACAGCTGGAGATTGTGGTGGGAGGGTCATGCAATGTAAAAAAAATTAAGGATGACACAGATTTTCTTGTTAGAAACAGTACAAGCAAGAAAATAGTGGGGCAACAGTTTTACAGTATTTAAAGAGAAAATAAAACTGAAGAGAATTCTATGTCCAGAAAAAAACTCTTTGCAAAACAAAGGCAAAAGTATTACTTTTTTCTGACATAAAAGGCTAAAAAATTAATTACCAACAGGCAGTCCTATAAGAAATATGGAAAGACTTCTTTCAGGCAGAAGGAAAGTTCTACTAGATAGAAATATGGGTCTATACGAAAGAATGAAGAATACTGTAAGTAGTGATTACATGTATAAACATGATACTTTACGTATTTAAATAACATTCACAGGTAATTGTTTAAACAAAATAATGTATTGTGGAGTTTTAAACAATTTATTAAGTAAAATATATGACAAAATTACATAAAGTCAGGAAAGGGGAAATGGAAATATAATGTATAGTTATTACACTATAAAGTAAGTAGTAAATTTCATTGAATATAGACTCCGATGTTAGAGTAATCACTAAACTTATAAAGAGTTATAGCTAAAAAGACAACAAAGGAGATAAAACAAGTCATTAAAAAATATTCAATTTCCCCAAAATAAGACAGAAAAAGGGGAAAAGGAAACAAAGAATAGATGGAACAAATATATAGACTTAAACCTAATTATATAAATAATCACATTAAATATAAATGGTTTACTCACGTCAGTTAAAAGGAAGATATCTTCAAATTGGGTATAAAAGCAAGACTCAGTTATAGGCTGTCTACAAAAACTCTCTTTAAATGTAAAGACATAAATTTATTAAAAGTGAAAGGATGGAACAAGATATACTGTGCTAATGCTTGTGGGAAGAAATCTGGAGCAGCTACATTAACATAAAACAAAGCACATTTCAGAGCAAAGAATATTATCAGATATAAAGTTCATTTCATAATTATTAAAGGGTCAATTCCTCAAGAGGACATAAGAAGCCGAAATGTTTAAGAACCTAGTAACAGAGATTCAAAATACATGAAGCAAAAGCTAATAAAACTGCAGAAAGGGAATAGACAGTGCCACAATTTAATTCAGAGATTTCAACAACCCTCTCTAAATAGAGCAGGTAGACAGAAAAATCAGTAGGGTATACAAGATATGAACAATACTATAACCAAATTTATATTATATGACATTCCACCCAATGGCAGCAGAGTATACATTCTTTTCAAGTGCTCATGGACCATTTGCCAAGACAAAGCATATTCTGGGTCACAAAACAAGTCTCAATAAATTTAAAAGGATTCAAGACTTACAAAATATTTGATCACAATGGAATGAAATTAGAAATCAGTAACAGAAGGATACAGAAAATATCCTCCAAATATTTGGAAACTAAATATTCTAAAAAACACATTGGTCAAAGTAAAAATTAAAAGGGGAGCTAAAATTATTTGAACTACATAGGAGAATTAGATTTATAGACTGAAAGAAAATAAAAATGCAACATAGAAGCAAACAGCTTAAGAATATGAAGCTGTTAAAAATAAACTCAATCTCTTTGCCAGCAAAATGTTTTAAATTTATTTTGATTAATTACTTTTATTTTAATTTCCATGTCTTACAAATATTTCTGATCACTTTTAATCCTCTAAACTAGCTGTCTGTATTGTTTGATGGAGTGGAGCAAAGAACAAATGGAGAGTCAAAATGTCTGGTAGTGGTGTGGAGTTTAAACAGCAGAATCAAAATGTCCTAATTAAATTTTTACTGTTTCTTTCAGTATGCATAAAATCAGTTGACAATCTCATGGGTTCACTAAGAACCTTGTAATATAGTGATAATAAAAATTAATATAATTCTCTCATACTCTGATAGAATTACTCTCCACAATCTTCTACAAGTTTGTATTATTTTATTTTTTAACATAAGCCTTAGAATTTAATGTTAGGTAAAAACAATACAAATGAAGAAGGAGAGGGAAAAGGTGGGAAACAAGAATGTGAAATGATGGGATGGCCATTGTTGGTGGGATACATCAGAAAATTTTGGTTTTGTATTTTATTCCCACCAGCAACGTATGAGATTTCCAGTTTCTCTGCACCTGCCCCAGGACTTGTTATTTTCAGTGTTTTCTATTTTAGTTATTTTAGTAGGTTTCTGATATTGTATTTTATAATTCCATATGGAAATATAATTTATTTATTAGATTAGGAAACATGTAATTTTGAAAACCAGTTTAAATGATCAAAGAAGAAACCATGAAGAAAGGAGAGCTATGTTGGAAAGATTTTTCAACACACTTGACGAAGTAGCAATAATGTGAAAAACCCTGCACTGAACACAGCTCAAAACAGATTAAAGCAAATTAACATATTGTATGCAAATTATGTGGGCCTGGGAGAAATTACAACTAAGACTCAATGTACATATCAAACTAAACACGTATATATCAGTGAACATTTTTTTAAATTCACTTTTATTGAGATATATTCACATACCATGCAGTCATACAAACCATACAATCAGTTGTTCACAGTACCATTATATAGTTGTGTGTTCATCACAAAAATTAATTTTTGAACATTTATATTACCACACACACACAAATAATAAGAATAAAAATTGGAGTGAAGAAGAATAATTAAGGTAAAAAAGAACACTGGGTGTGTTTTTTGTTTTTCTTTTTGTCCCCGTTTTTCTACTCATCCATCCGTACACTGGACAAAAGGGACTGTGGTCCATATGGCTTTCCCAATCACATTGTCACCCCTCATAAGCTACATATTATACAATCGTCTTCAAGATTCAAGGGTTCTGGGTTGTAGTTTGATAGTTTCAGGTATTTACTGCTAGCTATTCCAAATCATTAGAACCTGAAAAGGGTTATCTACCTGAGTGCCCACCAGAGTGACCTCTTGGCTCCTTTTGGGATCTCTCTGCCACTGAAACTTATTTCATCACATTTCACATCCCCCTTTTGGTCAAGAAGATGTTCTGTATCCCATGATGCCGGGTCTAGATTCCTCCCCGGGAGTCATATTCCATGTTGCCAGGGAGATTTACACCCCTGGGTGTCAGATCCCACATAGGGGTGAGGGCAGTGATTTCACCTACCAAGTTGGCTTAGCTAGAGAGAGAGGGCCACATTTGAGCAACAAAGAGGCATTCAGGAGGAGACTCTTAGGCACAATTATAAGCAGGTCCAGCCTCTCCTTTACAGCAACAGTCTTCCCAAGGGCATGTCCCATGGTAGAGGGCTTGGCCCATCAAACCACCAGTCCCCTATGTCTGTGTGCACATCAGCAACCATCGAGGTGGGGAAGCCCAACACCCCTGCATTCTCCCCCAAGTGATCATTTGATAACAAATGAAAACTGTATATGTGTTTGTATGAATATATCTGTTACTGTTTGCCTATTATACATAATGTGTAATATATATTATTGTGTATAAATATATATCTATATTTAAATGCACAGAAGTTTCTTCATATCCAAGATGACTTGCTTTGTGTGTTATACAAATGTAACAAGAAAATTTCCTATTTAAGCATTTCCTTTAGTGCCATATTAAAAACAACTTCTGAAATTTATTTTTAACTTATCATCATAAAAATTACTGATTTATATTGTTTTTAATAAGTTTTAAATATTTTAGAAGAGATGAGTTGTCAGGACTCTACTCACAAGGATATATAATTTGTTTTTGTGGTCACCTCAATAATATGCTTTGTTGCATATTAATTTATGCCAAAAGATTGCATTCTATATTGACATGTCATTGTTAATTTCTTCTTTATAGGATATAATTTATTTTTCTTCTGTAAGATAGTGAAAGCATAGATGTAGTTGAATTTTTCTAGCAGATTTTAAAAGTTGTTTGTCACTTTTTAGTTCATAAGATCTCTGTAAACAGCCATCACAAATTTTCTGAACAAAATGTTATATGTATTTACCATTCGGGCCTGCCTCAAGAATTTGAGGAATGGAATGCTTTAGCCAATTAAGAGGTTACATATATTTACATATATACATATTTTCTCATTTAGAAGAGTCCTATAAGACATTTTAGACAAAGTTAATAATCTAAATAAATGCCATGCCATAATAGCCAGTGGTTGTTCGGATATCTGTAATATCAAGAGGGCAGAAGGAACAATGCCATTATCTTTAGACACCCATGGCTATCCAGTGCAAAGAAAGAGTAGGCATTTTGATGAATTTTAATTGAATAAATGAAGTATATTTAAAATACTGTTTTAAAAGTATTTTAGTATTTAATTTTTATTATGCATAATAAATCACAAATATTTATAATATTTTTAAATATTAAATTTAATTTTAATATTTTAATATTTAATTTTTAATATTTAAAATATTGCTGGTTGGTGAGTGTGACTGCCTTTGCAAGTGTGCAAGAGAGGCAGAGTAGGGAAGAAAGGAGGAAGGGAAGGGAGAAAAGAAAAGAACAGGGTAGGGGGTGAGGAAAGAGAACAATAAAAGGAGTGCTTGCAGAAAATTATTTATGCACAGTTGTGGAATACACATAATACACACAAATTTTATGTTAGTTCACTTTGGGCATATTCCCATCAGTATATCAAAGTCCCTTTGTCATCTCTACTACAAATATCCATTCACCACCATTCATGATCTAAATGAACACTAATGACTTATCCTACACTCTTGTGTTTCCTCATAACATTATGTATTTTTAATAGTTTATTTCTTTCTTCATAATTTTCGGAGAAAACAGACTAATCCCACTAACTCTTCTCTTTCTCTGCGTACGGTAGTTTTGCTGAAATATCTGAAACATATGACACCTGGTGGTAATCATACATTACTACACATATTTTTTTTTTTTTTTTGGTCTACATGTGTGTTCTCATCATCCTTTGCAACCTGATAAAAAGGGTGTGATAAAGGAAATTATTTCCTTGACAATATTCACCATCAGTAGGCTCTACATCCAGACCTAACAGGGAATTGAGAATGCTCTCTTGTTTTGCAAATGAGAGAACTAAAATACTCAGCTAAAATTACCTGTTTAAGGCCCCATATATTCTAAGAGTCAAAGACCCTAATGCCATTTTTGCACTTCTTGACTGACAAGCTGAGTTTGGCTAAGACTCTTATATCCACCCTTGACTTCACACTAGATTTAAGGTACACCTGCTTTCTCCCTAAAATTGAATCTTAGTCTATCTCTTTGTTCTCACTGTGCCTGAACTTGTTTCAGTCTAAGTGAGATATATTTTAAAAGACTACTGTTTAGATCATGTTTTCCCTCAGATCAAGAATGTCCAATGTTTATACATCCCAGCCTGTCCTCATGCTAGAATTTTATGGATAATCTAGCTCACCAAGCCTACATAACACACTTACCTCATTCCTCATGAGGTATTTTTCTCTCCAGACACCTACTTGTCCCACACACACACCCTGTGAATATTTTCCAAAGCCATTTATCTTGATTATCTTGTTTTCTTTCCCTATCCAAATTAAACTACTCTTCAGGAGTTATCTCAATCATTCCCAACTCTTTCTAGAGGGCTATCTCTGTTAACTCTGTTCCAGCAAAAAACTCTTTTTTCTTGAGGGAACATTTATCCTGTATCATGATGTTCTGTTCTTTATAGCACTTTGCTATGCATTAAATGGTGTCATTTCTCAGTTGTTTTATGTGTTTAGGTGTTGTCTCCATAACCTAAGTTGTTAATTTCCTGAGGGTAAAGACCAAGGCTTATATAAATTCTGTAATCCTTGTCATTAATAAGTGGGCTATAAATTCATATTGATTTTAACAAAGAGCAGGAAATAGTCTAGCATAATAAACAATAGTTCTAAATTCTATGCTTATTTAGATGCAAGGAATTAGTTCGAGTTTTTACTTTCTTTGGACATAACACCAAAGTACTTGTTGATTTGTGTTAAATTTCTTCACAGACTTGTGTCGAACATTTCAAGGAGAAAGCATTAAATGAAGTCAGCATTATTAATTAATCTTATCAGTGGTTGTTGTACTTGTCTCCCCAACATTAGTTTTATACATTGTACCCTTCCCCCACTTACAGCAGCCATGTAATTTGGAAGGGATTGATTCTCCTGTCCCTCTCCATTTCATGGATGACCTTGATTGGTCTAAATAATCAATATCTTTTATATCCTGACAAATTCCAGTAATTTTGGCATAAGCAGTCAGCACGTAGCATTTGCCTGGCCAAAACACTGGTTCTGGGTTCACCCATTCAGCACAAAGTCCATCTATTTTTGCCAACATGAATCCCTTACATTTTACAAACATGAGGCAATATGTCTTTTAAAATGTTTAAATGTTTAAAACAACTTATGTTGGAATTTCCATTAAATGTAATTCAAAGCATCCTAACAATACTTTTCCTTGTTTGTGATACTTTAAGAGAAACATTTGAGATGACAATTTTTACCTCACATAGACTTATGCATGCCAAAAAAAGAAAAAAATATATTGAAAATAGATAACATAAATTTATAAATAAAGTTTTCACTGTTGATATTAGTCTGTGAAATCAGGCATGACTAGCTTTATTATTCCCCTACAGCAAATCTGTTCTTGGAGAAAAGCTGATGCAGTTAATATTACAGATCATTTCAAAAGAACCTAAAAACTTGTCCTCATTTTAAAAGAAATACTCTATGTAATGTTATGCCTAAAAATATAACTCAATAAACATTCACACCTTTGGATATTCTAGTCAATTTTTCACAATATCCATATTGTTTATGTGATAAGTCTGCCTTGTAGATTTGTTAATATCAGCAAATGTTGTTTTTGAAGTTCTTTAAATAGGTCATTGGACTTATTATATTAGGAAATTATAAATAATACATATCTGATTTGGAAATATTTATCTAAATAGCATGGAACAAAATCTTATGATTAAGAAACAAAACAAAGGAAAAAACCCAAAACCCATACTAACCTTTTAGGATATTTTTGATCCAAGATGCTTCTGGATGTACAGCAAATCTCTATATTATTTTGTACCTGTCCCTTAGTAATTGGGATCTGAATCTATTGATGAAGTCTTGGGCACACTGCAGTGAACACTAAGAAGAATGAATAGAAGATAATGGAAGTAATTCTAATTGGTATGACTTTGATCTGTATTTTTGATACAGGAGTAATATTTACCAAGTGGAAAAAGAACAAGAATCATTCTAAGCAAAGGAAAAAGCATGGGCAAAATCATGGAGGAAAGGAAAGACTTGGAAATGCTTAAAATACCAGGAAGAAGTGGGATGAGACAGTCCAGATTGTAGAAAATATTAAAAACATTGTATCTTATTACATAAGCTGTAAGAAGCAAACAAACACTTTTTGATTAGGGGGTAATATTAGATCTGTGCTTGCAGAGGACATTCTTTTGGAGTATGAAACTGGATTAGAAAGAAAAAAAAAAAAAACTAGAAAAGGAAGAACTATCTGCCAAGAACTTAGAACAATTGCAAATGGAAACTGGAGACCAGGGAACACATTTCACAGACATTTCTGTTGTCTGAAGTACTGATAGAACTTGTGGCTAAACAGTTGTGGGACTGTGGGAAGAGTGTTAACAACTGAGATTCATGGAATATGCAACAATCGAGAAAAAAAAAAACATAATGAAGGCAGAGCATGAGGACAGGCTGAGTAGCAGGAGTTCTGGAAACCATTAATCTGCATTGGCTCTTCAGGAGAGAGAGGCTAGGACTGAGGGAAAAAAAAATCTTAGAGTTCATCATTATACATGAAAACAGGAACTTCTGGGGTGGTTCAGAAAGTGTAGGCAGGAAAAAAACGGTTTGAGGATGACCTTAGAAAACATAGCATCTAAGTAGTGGTGCAGGAAGAAAAATCTCAGAAGGAACCAGGAAAGGAATTAGATTCATAGGAGGAAAATGAAGAAAAAGTATTGGAGAGTTATACAAGGGAGGATTTTTCTAGAAGGAAGAAAGTAACTTCATCAAATGCTGCAGGAAGATCAAATGCGATAAAATCTGAAAAGACACCCCTGGGTAGAGCAATTAGCATTATCGAGAGGACAATTTTCAGTTTGTTACTGGGGAAAAAGTCAATTAGATTATGCTGCTGATTAAAGGTTAGGAAGAAGGAACTGCAAGTACAGACTGTGAGCTTATATTTCATGAGTTTTGGTAATTAAGAGGGAAAAGAAACAGATGGTAGCTTTGGGACAGGAAAAGTAAAGGGAAGATTTTGATGGAAATGGGAAGGACTCAGATTATAAGGAGGAGGCTGAACTGAAAATGCAATTTAGGGAAGGTTTCATAAAATGGAATGTAGGCCAGGAAAAGAAAAGAGAGAGGAGTTCAGGGAAACGAGTTTTAAAAAAGGAAAGGAAATTTTTTCTCTGTGAGAAGAGGTTCAAAAAAGACCTGCATTTTGACATCGACAAGAATATTGAAGTTTCTACCAAAGGATTCTATGAATGAAACAGATGGCAATGAGAAGTTTATTAGAGAGCCATTAAGACCACACTAAAGATCTGGATCAATGAAGGGGAAGAGGGAAGACAAAAATATCAAGGTGATGGGATAGCTTAGACATATTTTATGTTGGTTATATGGAAAATGATGCCCTATAAATTGGATTTTTATTGTGAAAATGAATATGTTATGATGTTTAGAAGAATGTAGAAAATTAACCATGAATGGGCAGTGACTCTAAATAGCTAATTTAAAAGGAATTTTCAAATATGGCTTGGGCTTTTTACTAATACACACCGTATGCTTTAATTATTTTGGCTTACTATTCAGCTTTATTGTGCATTTGTTTTCTTTCCATACTGCTGCACAATGAGCATTTAACTTGTGCTAAGAGTAAATGCAAAAACGATTTTATACACACACACACACACACGTCTATTTGTGTCTAGTTGGGAGAATGATGTGAATTAAATAAAACAACAGTAGGAATCACTTATTAAGTACATGCCATGTATCAGCCTTGCGCTAGAGGGATTTTGTATATAATCTCATTTAATCCACAGAGACACACAATGAAGTAGAAACTGAGTCTCACAGACATTAGCCAATTTATCCAAAGGCACAGAGCAGAGCTAGGATATGAACTCTGGTTTCTCAATATTGCATTCATTGGGTTGCTTTAAATATAATCTGCGGCCATGTCTGATGACCTAATTTGACTTCATTTCCTTGTCTAGTTTGGTGAGGGGAGGCAGAGAACAGTTGATTCTTATCTCCAGTTTTAAATTCTATTTTAAGACCTTTCACTCACAGTTTATTATGGTTTGCTCCAATAAATAAGTTCAATTTCTTAATGACTTTATTTTAACTTCCTTTCTGCTTGGTTGGGCCTGTCACTCTGTAATCTTCAGTAATCTGCTTCACGCCCCCATATTTTGGCCTTGGCAGTGAGTTTATGGGCAAAAGAAACAGGAAAACAATCAGCAATATTTTGCAGTAGTGTAATAATAAAGGCATTTAGAGGAAGTTGAGGAATGATGGACTTACTCTGCCTGAGGGTGGTGCTGTAGATAGAGAGAATCCTTAAACTGATCTGTGAAAATGGTTTTATGATAAAAACATCAGACTGTGAGTGTGAACACCAGAGATGTATTTATGACTAACCACTAAACGTGAACCCTAAGACCTTTTCAAATTACTTAATTTTGAGGGGACTGCAATTTCTTCAAATATAGAAGAAAAAATTAAACAATCTCTCAAAAAGCTGATGGAAAAAGTCCTATTTAAGAAAATCCTGAGAGTTGGGTGTACCTTAAACTAATGGGTGTTTATCTTAAACGGATCACCTACTTTTGGCCTTTACATATACATTAAGATCTTAGATAGCAAGGGTACAGAAGTTAGAAGGAAAAGGATAGATGAACTCATTCATTCCTTTCCTGAAATACAGAAATCTGAAATACCTGCCTGAACTCAGTTAACTATGTAAGTCCAAAAGGACTTTTGTTTTCCTAAGAGGAATTAAAATAAAAATCACACTAAATGCCTCTGGAGTTAAGGCTGCTGTTAAGATATCTTGGCTCAACTCTCTTGTGATTTACTGTCACAAAAATTTCTGACCGATACTAAAGCAACTCTATCCAGCAAACAAGAGAGAAGCCATAACCGTATATTGTCATGTGGGACAAGTTAATGTGCAGCATTTTCTAGTACTGCCCTCTCCAAAGGTTCCAACACACAAACATCAGGCTGAGTGTATTTAAACAAGCAGTGTTTGAATTCATTCCAGCCTTTCCATTTACAGCAATTTAAGACTATTTGTATTCAGGAAACAGAACAACAAGGGACAGCTGTTTCTCCACTTTGCTCTTACTTCTAGGCTACTTGAAAACACTTTGACAAGCTAAAAATGTAAAATATCATTATCTTTATAATTTAGGTTATAAGTAAGTCAGGTAAAATTATGGAGACCAGCATAAAATCAATAGTTTCCTTTTTGACCCAATTTTACTAGTGGAGAACTAGTTTATATCTTGGAATACAGGTGTGTGCTAGGTATTTAATACATCATATATCTTCAGTCCTAAGAGTCAGGAAAGAGACTACACAACAACGGAAACTTACCCATGGGTGGTCCTAAATACATCTTGCTTTATGGCCTATGCTCATGTTATTATGGCCCATACCTCCCAATCTCACCATTAGCTGAAGACTTGTCAGCACCATCATGATTCAAAAGTCAATACATGTGGGCATTAGCTGAACATTTAACATCAGCATTTCAATAGCATAAAAATGTAATGATGTAATAATAAATAAACTAATCTACTGGTTACTAATCTTCAGATTCTAGAATGACAAGGTTACTGCAGTCATGTCACAGTAGACAGCATGCAACAGACAGTGCTGCACCCAAAACCTGCTTCCTGGCTATTCGACCAAGCAACAAAAGGTTGTATGTGAGTACCTACAGTGTGCCTTAAATTATTTTATCTACATAGAGAATTGTAATGTCCATGCTTGAAAAATCAAATTTTTGCAAGCTGGCAGGACTACGCACAGCCAGAAAATTTCAGAGATGATCATAGCCTGTTGGGAATCTACCTTTCAGAGCTCTGTGTATGAAGAAATTAGTTTGGAATCAAACTCTAAATTGCTACTTCAAAAATGTGACACTATTCTAGCTACTTAAAAGAGAAAAACACAAACTCACTGATTGAATGTGGCTAAAAGAACGCCTTTGATTTTTAAAAAATTCTCATCAACAGATTTTTCTGCTTCCTAGGATGTGTGAGAGTTGCTTCTCTTCTCTTCCTCTGATATCACATATGAATATTAACAAAAGAACAGTATGCACAAGAGAAATGCTTTTTTTTTTTTTCCCAAACCAAACTGAATATGTTACAGTAAGGGAGGGGGAGTCTTTATGCATGTGATTATTTATAGGTAAGTAAATTACCTTCCAAAGGAGCCAGACAGCTCAAAGAACACATCTGCAACTTTGGTTTTCATTTTTCTCACTACTCACAGTGATAATCTCAGGGTCACTGAAGAGATGGTCACGAGCAATCCTATTAAACAGATACTGTCTTGTATGAAAATAGAAAAGTGAACCCTAAATCTTTTTTTCTTAATTCAATTTTGTTGAGATATATTTATATACCATACAATCATCCAAAGTGTACAATCAATCATTCACAGTAGCATCATATAGTTGTGCATTCATCACCCCAATCTATTTTTTGAACATTTTCCTTGTACCAGAAAAAGTAAAAATAAGAATAAAAAATAAAAGTAAAAAAGAACACCCAAATCACCCCCTCACACCCTATTTTTCATTTAGTTTTTGTCCCCATTTTTCTACTCATCCATCCATATGCTTGATAAAGGGTGTGTGATCCACAAGGCTTTCACAATCACACTGTCACCACTTGTAAGCTACATTGCTATACAATCATCTTCAATAGTCAAGGCTACTGCGATGCAGTTTGATAGTTTCAGGCATTTATTTCAAGCTATTTTAATGCATTAAAACCTAAAAAGGGTTATCTATATAGTGCATAAGAATGCCCACCAGAGTGACCTCTTGACTCCATTTGGAATCTCTCAGCCACTGAAATTTTATTTTGTTTCATTTTGCATTCCCCTTTTGGTCAAGAAGATGTTCTCAATCCCATGATGTCGGGTCCAGATTCATCCTCAGGAGCCATATCTTGCGTGGCCAGGGAGATTTATACCCCTGGGAGTCAGATCCCATGTAGGGGAGAGGGCAGTGAGTTCACCTGCCGAATTGGCTTAGCTAGAGAGACAGGGCCACATCTGAGCAACGAAGAGGTACTCAGGCAGAGACCCTTAGGCACAAGTATAAGCAGGTTTAGCCTCTCCTTTGCAGTAACAAGCTTCATAAGGGCAAATCCTGAGATAAAGGGCTTGGCACACCACACCACCAGTCCTCAATATTTGTGAGAACATCAGCAACAAACCAGGTGAGGAAGCCCAACACCTTGCATTTCCCCTCCAGCTCCTCAGGGGGGCCCTGCATATATATTTTTATTCTCTGCCCAAATTACTTAGGAATGTGTCGCTATTTCATACCAACCTATGCAAACCTACCAGGTCTCACTTCCTATTCAAAGTTCCATGCAATTATGGTATCTAAATCTTTTTTTAGCTAGGACTATAAGAGAGTAGACTTCCATTATTGCTTATCCAATTAACAAAATTTTCCTCATGGTTACTGTAAGTAGGGGTGAGGGGCTAGTTGAGGGCCATTAATACCAAGGAAAAAAGGAGAGGAAATTTACAGATTGAAGATTATGTGTGAATTAAAAGCAATTTGTTTGACTTTTTGCTGTCTGTTTATATTGAGAGAAAAAATACTACGACATTTTCAACTTGGTTCTACAATAAATAACCTTATTACAATAAAATAACAAACACTTTATGCAGCAATTTCATGTCATGCTCACTGTGCCAGTTCATCAATTTATTGCCTCTCAGCTTCAAATCCAGCCCTCTTTGGCCTGGGCCATGACACTGAACCTAGATCCTGGAAACATTTCTTTGCTAACTGGCGGGATCTTAAGCTTTGTTTGTAGAAGATATTGGAGGGACACTGAAGGAAGAAGGGCTTTTTCTTCTTAGTTCCGTTGTGGTTTTTATTTCTTGCTCCTAGGGCATGACTACCAGTGGAGCGGAGGATACCCAGTGGCACTCACCTTCCAGCAAGTTTTGCCAGCACCCTCATGGGAAGTTTCTAGTGACTTTCACAGACACCCCCGTAGGGAGCTTCCAAGAAAGTTTAAGCAAGATTCTGTGTAGCACATGGTTTTATGCTTGCTAGCCCTGGTCTGCATTACCTCAGCAAGCTCTACCATAAGGCAAGCCACAGCCACACCCACCATCCTCTCCAACAAGATCTGAATCTCAGAGTTGGAGGGGGTGTTGCTCTTGTGAGTTTGTTTCTTCTTTAAGCATTCTGACTTGGTCCAATAGGTAGGAGCTACTCTCTGCAGTTATTTCTGAATTCTTTGGAGTGTTCTTTAGCCCTTAGAAGTTAAAATCCTGTTACTAGTTGTGAGGATTACTTTCATGTGACAATGAGGCTTGGGTATGGTGTCCAGTTTTTTTGTCAAGCAAGTACGGGCCTGATTGTTACTGTAAGGGTATTTTGTAGGTGGATATGCCAGTTTGGATATATTATGTCCCCCCAAAACCCATGTTCTTTAATGCAATCTTGTGGGGGAAGATTTATTAGCCATTTGATTAGGGTGGAAACTTTGGATTGAGTATTTCCATGGAGATGTGACTCAGCCAACTATGGGTGATGCTTTTGATTAGATTATTTCCATGGAGGTGTGGCCCCACCCATTCAGGGTGGGTCTTGATTAGTTCACTGGAGTATTTAAGAGAGAAGCTAAGAGCTGAGACAGAATGAGATGCTTGCTGATGCTTAGAGATGCTTGGAGATGTGGACAGAAGGACGTCTGGAGAAGCTAAGCTAAGAGACAACACTGAGAGTTTGCCCTTGAGAAGCTAAGAAAGGACTCCCAGACATTTAGAGAGAAAGCCACTGGAATCAGAAGCTGAAAACAATGCAACCCGGGAACAAAGGACCAGTAGACACCAGCCATGTGTCTTCCCGGCTAACAGAGGTATTCCAGGCGCTATCAGCTATTTTTCAGTTAAGGTATCCTCTTGTTGATGCCTTAGTTTGGACACTTTTATTGCATTAGAACTGTAAATTTGTAACCAAATAAACTTCCTTTATAAAAGTCAACCCATTTCTGGTATTTTGCATAACAGCAGCATTAGCAAACAGGAACAGAGAATTTACAATGTTAGTTGGTTGCATCTACCACTGATTGCATCTACAATCAACAAAGGAGATTGCTTCAGAAATGAGGGCAGTCTCTTCATCCAATCATTTGGAGGACTTAAAGTGAGAACCTGGAGAATTTCAGAAGTTAGAAAGAAGAATTTTTGCTTCTTCTTCAGCCAGTTAACTTCTCCTGGGGAATACAACTTCAACTTTTTCTAAGTTTCCAGATTGAAGCCTGCCTATGGAATTAGACTTGCCACACCCCACTGTGGAATGAACCAATTCTTTTAATATCTCTTTTTCCCCCTCCCTCTCCTTCTCTGTTCCCCCTCCCCCCTTTCCCACTCCCATCAGTTCTGTTTCTCTGGAGAATCTTAATAATTAATAATTATTTCTATTAAATGATCTCTGTTCATACTACAAGTGTGGTATCTGTCTCCTGACTGATACATTCAGATTAAAATATTCAGGGAAGGAGGGAAAATGCAACATGTTAATTAAGCAAACATATGGGGCAGCATAAAGTAATAAAGTTAGCAAATATGAAAACACAATAAAAAGGAAGCATTATAGATTGAATTGTGTTCCCCCAAAAGATATGTTCAACTACTAACCCCTGTTCCTGTGAATGTGATCCTATTTGGAAATAAGATCTTTGAAGGTTGTATTAGTTAAGAAGAGGCCACACTAGATTGGGGTGGTCTGAATCCAGTGTGATTGGTGTCCTGATAAGGAGAGGAAATCTAGACACACCAGTAAGGGACAGAGTGAGAAGACAGCCATGTGACAGAGGCAGAAATTGAATTGGGCCGCAAACCAAGAATGCCATTGATTACCAGGAAGCCACTGAAATAACTCTATAAATTTCAGAGGAAGCACAGTCCTGCTGACACCTTGATTTGGACTTCTAGCTTCCAGAACTGTGAGACAAGAAGTTTAAGTTGTGTTAAGGCACTTGTGATACTTTGTTATGGCAGTCCTTCCTAGGAAATAAGGAAAGGGACGAATATCAGGAAGGAAGGTGTGGCAGAAGCTATTAGCTGTCCACTTAAATCTGTTCTCTTCTTCTTTGATATTAGCAAGAATGTAGTCATGCAGATGACTGCCCAGGTGGTCTTACATGACTCCCTTGTGAGATTCCCTTATGGTCAAATTCTCACCGATGGATTATGAGTAGAAGCGACATGTACCACATCCTTCTCTGGGACTTGAGGTATCAGGTATGCCTCCACTACATTCTCTTCCTCCTTCCTGACTGAAACTCAGATGTGGAGGGACTTAGTCTTGACCATGCAGATGAAAACACTGCCCTAAGGGATGGTGGACCAACAACTTAGAAGGAACCTGGTGCCTGAATGACTCTGAGGAGCAGAGCTGTCCTGCAAACGTGGACCACTCACCTCAGACCCATTCCTTAGAAAGAAATAAACTTACATAGTTTTTTAGCCATTATAAACTATGGGGTCCCTTTTTTATAGCAGCTTAGTTTGACCCTAACAAATACAATTGAAAATTGTGATAATAAACTGATAATACAACTACTACAACTATCATTTTCTTGTCTTAGGATTCTATTCAACCCAGATGTAATTATCCAATTACACTTGTTCATACACATTAAACTATTATTCCACTATTTCCTTATACAAATGTCTATTCAATCCAAAATCATTTATTCCTGATCTTTAGAATGAATTTTTATCTTCTCTGCCATTCTATAAGTCTGAAATAATTTTATGCCTTCTCTCCTATACATTTCTATTAACTCTCATCCTTTAAGAACTATCTTTTCTCATGGCACTTTTTTTATTAGACTGATTTGAAGTGACCTTCACCTTATCTAACTATGAGTGCAATTTTTTTCTTTAAAATTTTCAAGGCCAAAGATCAATTCCCAAATAAAATCCCTCCTGTTGTAGTCTTAAATACTTGGATATGCTTTTTTCTCATAATTAAATCTTTGCAGTAGTTAAATTTAATTTCATCAAATATGTTTAAAAATGTTGAAAATAGGACAACTTTTTAATTCCGTAAACTCTAACCAAGTGACTGAAGCAAAGAAAATATGACAAAGTTTGCTGCTTTAAACACTATTCTCCACTAAGATGAACCAGTGTTACTTGGGGGAAAGCCTGATTCAACGTCTGGTGCAAGGACCATAAATGATGAACTTGCATTATCTTATCATACCAGAAAGCAATGAATCCATTAAATATTACTAGTAACATGTCAAAAGAAGTCAACCTGAAAAGGCTCCCACTAACCAAAGGTGAGGCAACTTAAGCATCAATAAGCATAATAATTTTCAATAGTCACAAATAACATGCTGGTTTTTCTATCCAGTTTATAGATAAGAAAACTTGAAACAGGCATAGAGAAAGTAATTTCTCAAGAACCTGCATTTTATGAACTTTTAAACCACTGTGTTCCCTAATTTTATAGCATTAGTTCAGAGTCGTGAGAAGAAATGTTATTTGCCTCTACTTGCACTAAGAATAATACCATTGACTTTGGGAGGAAAAAAAAGAAGGAAAAGACAAAGAAAAATATAAATGAAGAAGTAAAGGAGGACAAAAACAAAGGGCAACACATCTACATACTATTTTTATAACATTTATGGGTCCATGAATTTTTGTAGAAGTTCATTCTTCTGACCTTTTGGCCCATACTCGTTTTTTCCTCCTTCTCCTCTCCTTCTCCTCCTTTTGCAACAAGGTCTTCACTTATTTCTTTTCTTTTTCTTAGGAAAGGTGCTTGAGAGTAGAATTTTAGAAATTAGCTTCCAGTTACAAAGATGAGATAGAGGATGCAGAAGTAGGAGATTTCTTTTATTTATTTATTTCATTTAAAAAATTTTTACTAACACTACCATTCCTTGCAACTCTCATCTTCCTGGTAACTTCTAATCTGCTTTCTATCTCTGTGAATTTGCTATTTTTAGTTATCTCGTATAAGTGATAGCACACAATTTTTGTCCCTATGCACCTTGCTTATTTCACTGAGCATTATGTTTTCAAGGTTCTTCCATATTGCAGCCTGTCTCATAACTTCATTCTTTCTTTTGGCTGAATAATATGTCATTGTATGCACCACATTTTGTTTATCCATTCATTTGTTGATAGACACTTGTATTCTTTCCACCTTTTGGCTATTATGAATAGTGCTGTTATAAACATTGGTGACAAGTAACTTTTTGTGACCCCGTTTTCACTACTTTTGGGTACCTCAAAGTGGAATTGCTAGGTCATATTGTAATTCTATATTTAAATTTTTGAAGAGCTGTCATATTGCTTTCCACAGTGGCTGGAACATTTATGTTCCCACCAACAATGGACTAGAGTTCCAAACACTCAGAAAAATAGGACTAGAAAGGAATTTTCTCAACATGATAAAGGACATTTATGAAAAATCCACAGCTAACATCATATCCAATGGTGAAAAACTTAAAATTTTCCCCCAAAGTTCAGGAATAAGATAAGATTGCCAACTTTCTCCACAGTGATTCAATATTTTACTGGAAGTTCTAGCTAGAGCAATTAACCAAGCAACAGAAATAGAATGTATCCAGATTGGAAAGAAAGAGGTGAAACTATCTCTATTTGCAGACTACATGTCCTTACATATAGAAAATTCAAAGGAATCCATGAGAGAACTATTAGAGCTAATAAATGAGTTCAGCAAAGTGGCAGGTACAAGACCTACATGGAAAAATCAACTGGTTCCTAAACACTAGCAATGAACAATCTAAAGAGGAAATTTAAAAAAAACAATTCAATTTACAACAGCATCTAAAATAATAAATATTGAGGAATAAATTGAACCAAAGATAAAAAAAACTAGTATACTGGAAAATACAAAATAATGCTGAAAGAAATTAAAGAACATCTAAATAAATGACAAAACATCCCATGTTCATGGATTGGAAGAGTCAGAATTGTAAATATGTCAATATTACCCAAAGCAATATACAAATTCAATGCAATTCCCCTATCAAAATTCCAGAAGTCTTTTTTGCAGAAATGGAAAAACTGATCCTCAAATTCATATAGAACTGCAAGGGGCCCCAAATAGCCAAAACAATCCTGGAAAAGAATAGAATTGAAGGACTCGCATTCCCCAATTTCAAATTGTAACACAGAGACAGTAACCACAACAGTGTGGTACTTGAATAAAGAAAGACAAATAGATCAATGGAATAGAACTGAAAATCCAGAAATAGACCCACACATCTATATCCAATTGATTTTTTGACTCAGGTTCTAAGTACATGCAGTGGGGAAAGAATAGTCTCTTCAACAAATGGAACTGGGAAAACTGGATATCCACATGCAGAAGAATGAAATTAGACACCTACTTCATACCATATATATATAAAAAATCAACTCAAAATGTATCAAGAACCTAATGATAAGAGCAAAAACTATAAAAATTCTAGAAGGAAACAGAGGAGCAAATACTCATGACCTGGGATTTGGCAATGGATCCTTCCTTCCTTCCTTCCTTCCTTCCTTCCTTCCTTCCTTTCTTTCTTTTTCTGTCTTTCTTTCTGTCTTTCTCTCTTCTTTCTTTTTAACATGTTCTATTGTGATATATAACATATATAGAGAAAATTGGTAACTTTCAATGTACAATTGAACAAGTAGTTAGAGAACAAACTCCTAAGAATGTTATGGGCTACAGCTCCACAATTTCAGGTATTTCCTTGTTGTGAAATATGGCATATATAAAGAAATGTGGTAAGTTTTAAAGTACAATTTAACAAGTAGTTATATAGTTAATTTCAAAGAATGTTATGGGTTACAGTTCCACCATTTCAGTTATTTCCTTCTAGCTATTCTAATACCCTAGCATCTAAAAAAATTTTTATATAAAGATTCAGTATTCATAATCCTTTGTTATATCCTATCCTGTCTGTTGCTACCCCTTCCTCTCATTTAATCATTTTCTTGATTGTCAGGGGTGTCTAGGCAGTGACCACCCTAATTTGTTTATTTTGAGAGGGGGTGTTGACATTATGGGGAAGGGGGCTGCATAGCAATGGATTCTTTTACATGTCACCAAAAGCACAAGCACCAAATGAAACAATAGATACATTTGATTTGATCAAAATTTAAAACTTTTGTTCATTGAAGGGAATTATCAAGAAAGCGACAAAACAACCTACAGAATGGATACCATATATCTGATAAGGCCAGTGATCCAGAATATATAAAGAACTTTTACAATGCTACATCAAAAAAGATGCCTAGCCTAATTAAAAATGGGCAAATGACTTGAATAGACATTTCTCCAAAGAAGATATACAAATGGCCAATAAACACACACAAAAAAGTGCTCAACAGCATTAGCTATTAGGGAAATGCAAATCAAAGCCACAATGAGATAACCCTTCACACATACAAGGATAGCTATTATATATAAAAAAAGAAACAGAAAATAACAAGTGTTAGAGAAGATGCAGAGAAATTTCTTTCTTCTTTAATCCATATGCCAAACTTTTACCTTTGTACAACACATTATTCTATTCTTCTATTATATTATTTCTCCTAACAGTCTCACCAATTAAGATCATTTGCGACAAGGAATTATGTCCTCTAAAATGAAATAATAGTACTTAACACATATGATGTGAAGATTAAATAATCTTAGATAAGTCTACTACATAGAAAACTGTCTAGCATCTAGTAAGTAGGGCATACCTCGAATCATTGTGCTTTGCTTTATTACTCTTTATAGGTATTGAATTTCTTACAAATTGAAGGTTTGTGACAGTCCTGTATACAAGTCTATTGAAGCCATTTTCCCAACAGCATGGTTTCACTTCATGTCTCTGTGTAACGTATCAATTGTTACGTATGTTGTTTTGTTTTTTAAGATGTAATGCTATTGCACGTTTAATAGACTACAGTATAATGTAAACGTAACTTTTATATGCACTGGGAAACCAAAAAGTTTGTGTGACTCATTATATTGCCATATTTACTTTATTGCTGTGGTCTAATTGGCCCTGCAATATCTCTGAGGTATGCCCGTACTCAATAAATGTTACGTATTGCTATTATCAATACCATCATCATTATTAATTTATATTTTATATATCTACCATATCAATATCACATGAACTTTAAAAATAATCCAGAAATTTTTCAGTGTTAGACTAAGGTAATACAAGTTTTTGATTGCTGTAGAGTTACATGAAAAGGTATATATTTTTTTAACTTTTACTAGTAAGAACTCAGACATTCAAGAGAAATTTATTGACTATGTACCATGTACTATGGTACAGGATTTTATCATTGAACGGGTTAGACATTGTGCTTGCCCTCATGGATCTTACAGTCTAAGGTGAATGACGGATATTAAATAATGAACTAGAAGGGTTATTTTTTTTTAATTCAGTTTTATTGAGACATATTCGCATACCATACAATCATCCATGGTGTACAATAAACTGTTCACAGTACCATCTTATAGCTGTGCATTCATCACCCCAATTTATTTTTGAACATTTTCCTTACACCAGAAAGAATCAGAATCAGAATAAAAAATATAAATAAATAAAGAACACCCAAATCACCCCTGCATCCCACCCTATTTTTCATTTAGGTTTTGTCCCCATTTTTCTACTCATCCATCCATACACTGGATAAAGGGAGTGCAATCCACAGGGTTTTCACAATCACACTGCCACCACTTGTAAGCTACATTTTTATACAATCATCTTCAGGAGTCAAGGCTACTGGGTTGGAGTTTGGCAGTTTCAGGTATTGACCTCTAGCTATTTCAATATATTAAAACCTAAAAAGTGTTATCTATATAGTACGTAAGAATTTCCACCAGTGTGACCTCTCGAATCCATTTGAAATCTCTCAGCCACTGAAGCTTTATTTTGTTATAAGGGTTATTTTTAAAAAGAACACCCAAGAGTTACTAATTAATACTGATTTTTAATTCTAGTTTATTGATGAATTGTATGATTATGCTAATAATCTCATCTTTAAATATGTCTAGGGAATAATTATTTAATAAATGCAAACAAATATTGATTGGTAAGTACATTTGATGTCTAGCTTGGGAACATAAAAATAAAGCTCTGTTATTTAGAGATTTAAAAAAAAATATCTGCCTTTCTATTATTATTTTCTGCAGTGGCATACCAAAAGATAGGGTTGTGGGTGTGGTTGACAGAGCAGGAAGGAATATTTTATCACTGACATTGTTTACAATTGCCAGTACATGGTGAAAATTAAAAAGAAGACCAACACTTAGTCACTTTTATCACTGTTTTTATTTTTATTTTTTTAGTTTATTTTTTTATTCATTTTATTGAGATATATTCACATACCATGCAGTCATACAAAACAAAGCGTATATTCAATTATCAGTTTTTAAATTCCGTACTGACAATGCATCCAGGACAGGACATGCCCATTGTCCCTCACCCTTGGTATCTAATAGATTTTAAGCAATGCTTTTGGAATCATGCAAACAAAAATTTTATAGAAAGTAATGCTTCATGTGAATTTGGATATTTTATTATTTGTTATTATGTTTGTAGAGCATTTATTATATGCCAGGCATGGTCCTAAACACTTCACAAATTGTAGCTCTGAAATCCCTTATAACAACCTTTTGAAGAAACTAGAAATATTAAAAAAAAATAAGTCATTTAAAGATTTAGTTAAAAAACTATTCAGTTAAAAATAGCCAATGCTGTATCTCTGAACCAAGTTATAGGTAAGACTTCTAAAATTGCTTTGTACTACAGAATTGAATTTTACTTTGTAGACTGAAATAACAGCAACTGTCAGACAGGGAATTAATTTGACCACTTTGAAATGCTAATTGAATTCTTATCTGCAAACCCAATATTTGAATTTTCAAGCTCTGTAAAGGAAATATAAAATCCATAGGCTTGATGAAATGATAAAAGACATTTGTTTAACTAAATCATTAAAATGAAATAGTCCCTTTTATTCTGGGTATATGTTCTGTCCCACGTGCAAGAACAAAAACAAAATAATACCAATGCATAGAAAAGCATATTATACCTAACTAACAATAGTGTTTATCATTTGGGCTGTTTTGACAATGCACAGAGTATTTCTTGGATTAAAAAATAGTTATAATAGAATATGTTATTATGATTACATCTTCAAATAAACACTTTTGAATGATTCCAGTTTGCTTTCAGTAAGTTTAAAAACTTATTTTCACCAGCTTCCTTCTGCTCATTCTTGTAAGTTAAATATCATTTACTTTTTGCATATTCTTATTAACATATTCTGTTATAAATTTTAAGTTTATATTAGGAAATATTCTTTCATGGACCATCAAAAATGACCTAAATAATAAACAATGCTAACTAGTAGGAAAGCTTATAGCATGACTTCCAATAGATCTACTTGATGGTAATGTTTCATAATGAAGCAGATATGCAATCATCCATGCTATACTATGTATTGTAAACAATAACTACATATTTCCAAACTCTCATATTTTAATCCATTTCAAGGCAACCTACTTTCAAAGTACATTTAGTGTAGGGATTTTTGTCTATTACTCATTATAAAGTCCTGTTCTGATATAAACTTAGTTCAAGCCAAGCACTTATTATTATTTTGTGTAATTTATTTGATCATGGCTAAAATTTTCCATTTTCAGACTCATAAAGGAAAACTGAAATATAATTTAAAAACTATCATTCCTCTTTATTATAGCTTTTCCGTGATTGCATAAATTAAAGATATCATAAAATTCATTTAGGTGTTATTTTTAATTGTCTAATACAAAGGGTAAGAGAAAGAGAATAGATTTTAGTTACTCCATATATAATGGACTTTTCTGTGTAAAAAAGGACATTATTTCACATATTGATTCATTCAGAGAAATTATTTTCTATTGCAACTAATGTCATGCCAGGGAAAGTTTTATAAGTAATATCCATTCTTGTAACAAGGAATGTGCATGTTCAAGTGTGTGGAAATGAGAGAAACAGTGAGTGACTGAGAATGCAAGAGATGTTGATTTAGCTAGAATATAATTGTACTTGAAATTCTGATGTTTAAAGTCTCTGTGACTCCAAATAATGTGTACATGAACCAGATTGATCAACTGGCCTTCTCCAGTCGCTGAAATGTTTGTTAGAGGTGCAATATTGAACCACGATTGAACTCAAGTCAGGCTGTCACTCATGATTTACCTGGTGGAACATTTTGTTTGAGTGAAAGTGAGTTATGTCTTTGATTAGAACACACAGAAAAATAGTCATCAGAAAGAGAGAATAAAGATTGACTCGTGTAAAAACTTTATTGAACCAAAGCTAGTATTTATCCTCACTTCCCAGTGTAGGCTCAAAGGACAGAGGTCCCACAGAAGCTACTGTAAAATAGCAGGCCATTTGCTATTACTCTGAATACAGGTTAATCTACCAAAAGAAAGCATATTAGATTGCTTACTTTCACAGTTTTCATATACTGGATGCTCATTCATAAAATTAATGGTTAACTTAATTAATATATATTAACATTTTCTCTACTGTAGAGCTTGATCTACTAGCTTAGAGGTTTAGCAAAACTCACAAAAGTCCCAACATAAATGGTTCTTTCCAACAACAAACAAAATAAACCATGTTTTTTCTCTTGCCAGTTTCCTAGCGTTCATTGAAATGCTCTCCATTCCATCCCTCATGTTACATATTTGTAGTGATGTTTCAGGGGATTGGGATGAGGAATCAGGTTTCCAGATTCTCTGATTTTACCTTAGAAGATGGAATTGGAGTCCAGAAGTACAACTTCGAGATAAAGCCCAGAAGCTTAACAGAAGGTTCAGCTCAACAGGGATCAGAGAGCCTATAGTTGTGGAGAAAAAAGTATCCAAGGGGAAAACAGCTTTGCCCATGGACTACCTAACCCTAACATCCCACTTCTCTCATTAACTCCTACTCATTATTCTGTCAAGTTAAATATCATTTGGAAAGAGATATCCTCCCTGGCTCCCTCAGTTAATGTCCTATTACGCACTGTTAGCATTCTGCTCTTCCTTTGTATAATTCATTGTTACTTGTCTATACACTGGTCCATGTTTATCTAATTTCACCCTAGATCCCTAGGGCCTTTATCCATAACAAGCACCCAGAAATATTTTTTAAAAGAATGAATGAATAGCTGACATTGGTGAATGCAGTTACACTTCATCCTGGGCTTTGTGGGAGAAAATCTAAGATGGACAGTTTGTGGTTAACAGTCAGTACTGGATCATCTTTCTCTGTTACCCCTTAATAATTACCTCCTGTTTTGAAGTCACAGCTCTCAGTTTGTTTTAGTATAAAGAGACCATTTATCCCAAAGATGCCCTGAGAAGTACAAAAATACTTAATTTTTCTAGCGCATATACCATGCATAAGGAATTTTTACCAGCTGCATAAGCAGATCATACAACAACTATTTGAATCTTTCTACCCATTCTTTGCTTATGTACATACAGACCCAAGGGTTGGCAATAGCTCCAAACTATGTTTAATAGGCTATTGGTTGACATAAAAGCAAACAACATACACTTGAGCACAATAAACATCACATCAAAAGTGTTATTAATTACCGTAACTATCTCATATATTAGACTGACCTTGCACTTAAAAGTAATAGCAAAGCAATTATGGCCACTGTTAGATTCTGAAACACATTTTGGCTTACTCAATGATATCACTTATTCATGGACCATTTCCTGATGAAAATTCTATCCTATTGAATCTTATTGAATATTATTCTCATCCTACTGAATTATGTATAACACTAACAATTTGTCATGCAAATTCACTTTGAACGTTAACCAGAATTGGAAAGAATGTGTTTTTATAAACATAGTACATCATATTTCACTATTCTTGAGAGTGCCACTGATGATAAGATTCTGGATCCACATCTTGTCTTCAGACATTAATGTCCTATCACTACGTTAGAGACTTTGTTTTCAATTACTCAGCATTTTCTTGCCCCAATCCTTCCCTTTTCCCTTCTGATTTCCTGCTTTAGTAGCAAAGAGGATAATATACATCAGGTAGTTTAAAATCTTCTCTGGTGTTATCCATAGGTAGTCAGTCAGGAAGTTTTCAAAGAAAAAACAAACTCTCGACCTCAGAAAAATATACTTGAATATTTTGCAAGGCAGTTTGCAGACACAGAAATAAATGGGAAAAGCTACAAGCTGTCAAATTCATTCCCCTAATGTGTCTTCTGTCAAACAAGCAGAATTTAATTCAAAACTGAATGCTGCTTTGGAAATTTACTTTCCTCCAGAAAAGCGCAGTCTTGAGGAGAAAGTAATTACTAAATATGAGTGAGGAAAGAGAACAATGGACCGAAGCCTAAACAGATCATTATAGTTGTTACCAGAGGGTTTCAGAGTCAGGAAGAGGAAGAAAACAGTGTGTATATGTTTGACATTTTAATATTACACCCTCATTAACTGCTTTCTAAGCTCTGAAATGTTTGACATGTAATTTAACTATCCAGAAGATAGGCTATTTTCTCTAGCCCTTATGGTACAATTCTCTTTAAAATAGCAAACGAATAAAAAGATGCAGCAGAATATTGTGTAACCACATTTTGGAAACTTACAGAAAAGAGTTGAAAACACAATATCCCTCCTTTAGGACTCTCGTGAATCACCTCCAGTGTTTTTAATGGAAGTAAGCTTCTTGTTGTTGATTTTATTAATGCTTTTTCAGTTTTGCTGGACATCATTTATTTAAGCTTAAAGTAGTTAAATTTAATGATCTTAAAAAATCTGTACATTGCTTACAGAGATTCCACAGATTTAAATGTTGATGACTTTCAAAATATCAACATTCCTACAAGAGATGAGATATGTTTGCTCTTATATTTTGCTGACTATTAACACTTTTGATGTGAAAAAATTCCAACTAAAGCTCTCATAAAAATTTAGATACTGAATTTCTTTAGCACAAATTTCTTCATCATAAACATTATTGTCAGGCAATAGGGTCAGTAGCTTGGCTAGCCAATTAAATGGGTAGAATTTAATAAATAGCACAATTAATATATCTCCTTGTAATTTAGGAGCCACCAGACTAAAACGTTGTATTTGAAAATCACAAATGAAGAGAAAGCATGACTACAGAATCCTCGTTTGCAGGCACTGTGTGCTTTCCTCTCAGAATCCTCAGCACCAGCAGATTCTCAGCAAACGATTTTTTCGCTTAATGGCCTGGCTTGGAAAATAGTGAACTCCTTTATTACCAAGTTCTTATATTTTTCAGAAAATTCTCCTCCATGTTACTTCTATCCGTTTTCCCTTTCAGCACAACATGAAATAAGTCTATTTTGAAGACAGTTACCAGGCGAAATAGCTGAAGTTCCTTCATTATTGCTTGATTGGCATTATTTTCAGACCCAAATCCCCGGGGAGACCTTGTTCCAACATCTATTAAGAAGACACATGAATGCATGTTTTACAGGATAAATATTTAATTGATTGATGGGAAAAAGCTAAGTTCCCCTTTCCTCTTGTATTGTATTGCACCAACTCATTTAACTAAAAGAATATATTCATTTTGTAGAGACGTGATTTAACTGCTTCCTATTAACCAAAGAGGTTCATTTTAATTCATCACAGAAATGGAAGTTCCCAATACATGGGATAGGCTGACATGCACTATATTTACTCTTTAGAGTGACAGCTTCTGAAGTTTTTATTCTTTTCAAGTGGTTACATGGTGGTTCAGACAAGAAAGAAGTGGAGAGGAGTGAAGGGTTAGATCCTTCAAAGTCTGGGTTAAATCCTTCAAATACAGGGTTAGATCCTTCAAATTCCTAGTTTCATTCAAGACTTCCTTTTTACGCACTTCAACCACACTTTCTCTGAACCATCTCTGGACTCAAAGTTAGGATTCATATCTTACTCCATTATCACAGTCAACTAGTCTTTGCATTAATGTGTGCAGTGCACAGGGATAGAACACTCATTATATTTTTATTTAAATTAATGTACACTCTCATCAACTTTGTTTAAGGCTGCTCATTTCCTCATATACTGACCAGGTTGATACTTTGTTTTAATTTGCCAAACTGGATTGGAAAATATAATCACATCTTATTTTTATTTTTCTGACTACTAATGAAGTTAAATTTTATTTTTGTTTAAACCAGCATTGGTATTTCTTTTGGGAATGGATTTATTATGCTTTGCCCATTTTGATATTTGGGATCATTTAAAAATGATGTATTGAAAAGATTCATATATTATTATATCAAAGTTTTAAATTTAAGTATTACATAAATTTTCTCAGTTTCTCATTTATCTTTTAAATTTGCTTATGTTGTGTTTCACTGCTTTTAAATCAGTACAAATAGATTTTTCATAAAGGACACAAACATTCCTTAATTTTCATCTTCAAATATTCCAATGTAGAGAATGGTAAGAACAGGCAGTATGAGAAATACATGTACATTATTGTGCCGGTTTGAATGTATTATGTCCCCCAAACACCATTATCTTTGATGTAATCTTGTGTTGGCAGACGTTATCAGTGTTGATTAGATTGTAATTCTTTGAATGTTTCTTTGGAATGTGCCCCACCCAGCTGTGGGTGATGACTCTGATTGGATAATTTCCATGGAGGTGTTGCTTCGCCCAATCAGGGTGGGTCTAAGTTGATCAGTGGAGCCATATAAATGAGCTGACATAACAGAAGGAACTCAGTGCAGCTGTGAGTGATGTTTTGAAGAGGAGCTACAGCCAAGAGGGACACTTTGAAGAAAGCACAGGAGCTGCAGATGAGAGAAAGCTTGAAGACAGCCATTGAAAGCACTCTTTCTCTGGAGAAGCTGAGAGAGGACAAATACCCTATGTGCAACTAAGAGTGACATTTTTGAGGAACTGCAGCCTAGAGAGGAATGTCCCAGGAGAAAGCCATTTTGAAACCAGAACTTGGAGCAGACACCAGCCACGTGCCTTCCCAGCTAACAGAGGTTTTCCAGATGCCATTGGCCATCTTCCAGTGAAGGTACCCGATTGTTGATGTATTACCTTGGACACTTTATGGCCTTAAGACTGTAACTGTGTAACCAAATAAACCCCCTATGTAAAAGCCAATCCATTTCTGGTGTTTTGCATCCCAGCAGCATTAGCAAACTAGAACAGTTATTAATCATGAATTTCTCCGAAAAGTTATTGTAACAATAAAGATAGATATTAGGCTATTTTATTACAGAATAGAGTAAGCAATTATGTAGGATATTTTCATGCTCCTTTGTGGCATAACTCTCCACAGGCTTGGAAGGTTTATCTTACAACATCTCTTAAAAAGTACAAACTAAGTATAAACTAAAACATAATTTTTCACCAGTCACCATTTAAAATTTTTATTAAGGAAAAAGGCAACCTATTTTAACAAGTTCTGCTTAAGTCAAGGTTGGGATTAAATTACACTTGTTTGTACAAGCGTACAATTTAAAAAAACTTTAACAAAAAATGTGCCACACTAATGCAAGGTGTTAATAATAAGGTGATATATATGGGAACTGTGTATTTCATGCAATATTTTTTCTGTAAACCCAAAACTTCTCTAATAAAAAAAAGAAAAAAGAAAGGAAAAAGGGACAGAGTAGTTGAATAAAGAAAGCAAAATTATATATCCTCAAAAATTCTACCTCTTGGAAAATCAAACAGGATCAAAACAGTCTGTAATCCACTGCTGTTATAGCAATTCTAATTTCTAGTTAAATGTGAATTTTGAATTAGAAACATTTCCTTGAAATAATCTATATGTGAATGTATGTTGGAAAGACATTAATAAAATGATCCCATGATTTTAATTGAATGGGAAGAATTAAAGGGATTTTGCTTGTAATAAAATCAATTTAATAAAATTAACATTAAAAAAAATTAGACATAAAAGATGGACAAAACAACTACAGATAAAATTATGTAATGATTAAATTTAAGGGAACCAATTCAAACTTAAGAATATATAAGTCTCAGGTTTATATTATCCACTTTAGTAATTTTTTTGGTATTTTAACTTGGGGTGTTTTGGCTAAAGATCAATTGAGGTTAAAGCTTCAATGAAGTGATATTATTTAAACATGGAAAATGTCTTAAATATAATTATTTTAGTCTTGCATATCTATGTACTTGGAGAGTGGAACTGTAGGCAGTTTTCTTAATGAGCTATGACTATGCTTAATAGAGTCTGTGTTATGCTAATTCTAATTTCCTGATAGGAATTGTTTTAAATTCTTCCAAGTTCTAGTTTGCCCAGTAAGAGTGCCAGTACAAACAATGAGATGTATTTATTTATCCTGCTCTTTGAGGAATCTTCTAAGCAAGTGTCCTTTTGATTTGTGTAATATATGGTATTTTGGGGAAAAAAGTATACTTCCATTTTGGAGCAGTTTTATTTTGGGTAAAAGATTATATTTAATTGGATTCTGATTGTTATTATGCCATTTATAATTCTTGGGGGAAACTTTCTTCCCCTTATAATTTTGTTCTCCATGATTCATAGTTGCATTTCTTAGGTTTAAAAAGTGTTGACTGGGTATGTATTAATATTTTAGGAGTATATTTTAGAAAGCTCTACTATCTTATTTTAATCATAAGTACCCTCATTAAAAGGCTGCATCATAAATAATTTATTCTCATACTTAAAGCTAGAAAAAGACCATAGATGATCAGGTCTTTTTGATTATTCTTTTTTTTTAAGTTTCCCTTTTTGAAGTTCAGGGCAAAGTCAGGGTCTTCACTTCAATCCCCTGCAAAATCCTTTCCAGATCTGGAAATCTCTCTAATAACTAAGTGCTGAAATGCTCAAATACCCATTATTTTGGACATGAAATGGCCTACTTGGAAACATGTTGTTCCTATGATGGATCTTTCATCTTTAAAATTCATATTCTGAATTTTAATCTTCAATATATCTATTTGCTTCAATATAAGAAATGATGTAAATCCCTTGACATAGAATAAATTTGACACTTTAGGAAAAAGGTTTTGGACACTACCTGAGTAAATAATGAAGCACAGGTAAATATGTAAAAAGCCAGGGAAGCAGACAGGACAGATATAGACACAAAGACTTGAAATTACAGCAAACCCTGCCTCTTTCTTGGCGTGATAAGGACTGATATCTGGTTTCCCAGGTCTGAAGCATCCTGAAGCCAGGCTGACAGTGTCTCCAGGGCAGCGATTCATCGCAAATGGAAGTTATAGGCAAACTGATCACTAGGAAACTGGATAAGATGTAACTTACCCAACATCCACAGCACTCCACTCAAAACTGGATCCAATATTCCACACATGTCTGACAAGCAAAGAGAATGGCTGAATGACTTCTGTCTAAGAGCTGGTTGATTTTATCTCAACATTCTAGCATCCTGTAGTTTTTTAGATCTGACATAAGCCATATTATTTTATTGGTAAGAAAATGGAGCATGAATGAACATGAAAGAAAAATTCATCTGAAACCATACCATCCTTTTACCTAATATAAACCATGCCATCATTTTTCTCCAGGTCATTATACGTGGAGGAGATGCAAGCTTACCAATGACCACATACCCAGAAACATCTGACCACAAATTCCAGACTTCGCTCATAGAGCCACCGGATTCTGGCAGCCTAAAGATAGTCTTTTCCCAATTTTGAACATTGTAGACTTTAAGATAATGAAAAACAGAGGTATCTGCTTATTAGTCATGCAACACGATGAGTTTGTCCACCTCATCATGGAGTCCTTATTTAGTAATGAAACGCTGATTAACCCTGATTAACTGATAGATCACTGATTAAAATGGTTCATTAGGGAAGTAACTTGCATCTTATTAATAAACAACCAAATTATCTTCTTCTCACAAACTGTCATTAGTTTAGTCTTAGAAGGAATTTCTGTGCCTTCTCCAAATAATAATGCTTTATTTCTTAATATGTTTCTTAATTTTAGATCACTAGTCTCTTATAACAGTTAGAAAATGGAAATTTAAAAGGTAAATAAGACTTTTTTTGCCCTCAGGTGAATGTTTTGCCTTATTGGATAAAGTTGCATAAAACACTATACATAAAACCTACTATCTCAGATACCTAGCTAAACGATAATTTTCAACAGTCTTCATTGTTTAAAATGTGAAGTGATATGTGTTCGTTCTTCCTCCTTCTACCTCTAAAATGTGAATGTCGCCTAACGGTCATCTTATAGGGCTACTGGTATTTGCGTTTTTACTCTTCTTTTGGTGAGCTCATCTGATAAATGTTTTAAAGACTATTTCTACTCAATGACACTCAAGTATTTATCTCTAGTGCAACTACCTTCCCAAACATCATCTGTGTTTATCACCATTTTTATTATTTATGTCTATTTAACATTCTTCTTTCATCAAAAATTCACTATTAGAAAGTACCTGTTGTCCAGTAGAATTCATGCTGGACTATGAATGATCAGAAAAGTAGGGTTGGGGTCCTGGGTGTGCTGTGTGATCTGACAGGCTGCATGACCTTTGTCAGGTCATTAAACACCTTTGGACATTGGTTTCCTTATTACTGACATAAAGATAATAGAAGGTTCTATTTTCTTCTATTCTTTGATATGCTCTCATTTCATGACTAAAACTAAATGGTCTCCTCCTCCATACTCTCTGTTCCTTGTGGTTTTCCACTTCAGGATTTATATTTTCTTCCTTCCAATCTCCCAGGATCTTGTGGTCATCTTAAAAATCTCCTGATATTTTGAACTGTAAATCTTACCTGCCAAAAGGTATAGACAATTCACACTTTATTATGATTCTCGCATAACAGTGTCTCTTGAATTCATCCCTTACTTTCTATTTCAATTTATCCTCCATGATCTAGGTTTATATCACCCCCAATCTGGCATAATACCAAAAAACTTGCTAATTGTTCATTGGCCTTTCTTTTCTATTCTCCCATTCCTTTCCTTTTCTTTCTTTAATTGAATCTCTTTTCCCTCCTATTTTTCTTAATTCTGCTCTCCCTCACTTCCTTTGTTCTACAAAGGTAATAAGATGATTTAAAAATAGTAGCTCTTTCCCAAAGTTTTAAAAAGATCAGAAAGAAAAATAAGCAAAAGTGGGAATATAAAATGAGATCAGGAATGAGATTAGAAGGTACCTGTTCTAGTTTGCTAATGCTGCTGGAATGCAAAACACCAGAGATGGATTGGCTTTTATAAAAGGGGGTTTATTTGGTTACACAGTTACAGTCTCAAGGCCATGAAGTGTCCAAGACACATCAGCAATCAGGTACCTTCACTGGAGGATGGCCAATGGCATCTGGAAAACCTCTGTTAGCTGGGAAGGCACAAGGCTGGCGTCTGCTCCAAAGTTCTGGTTTCAGATTCTCCCAGGACGTTCCTCTCTAGGCTGCAGTTCCTCAAAAAATGTCACTCTTAGTTCCACTTGGGATATTTGTCCTCTCTTAGCTTCTCTGGAGCAAAAGTCTGCTTTCAATGGCTGTCTTCAACTGTCTCTCATCTGCAGCTTCTGTGCTTTCTTCAAAGTGTCCCTCTTGGCTGTAGCTCCTCTTCAAAGGTTCACTCTCAGCTGCACTGAGTTCCTTCTGTTTGTCAGCTCATTTATATGGCCCCACTGATCAAGGCCCACCCTGAATGGGTGGAGCCATGCCTACATGGAAATTATCTAATCAGAGTTATCACTTACAGTTGGGCGGGGCGCATCTCCACAGACACACTCAAAGAATTACAATCTAATCAACACACTGATACCTCTGCCCACACAAGATTACATCAAAGATAATGGCATTTGGGAGACACAATATATTCACACTGGCACAGTACCCATTTCCTGCAAAGAGTGACCCACAAATCTGACTCTAATATTAAAGTCTATTTGTGGTGGACAGACCTTAAGGTGACTCCAATAATTCCAGTCTCCTTGTGTTATGCTTTTGCACAATTTTCTCCCCTTGTGTATAGGCTCAATCTGTGACCTGATATAATCAATAAAACAGGGCAATGGTGATGAGATATCACTCCTTTGATTATGTTATGTTGTATAAGACTGTCTTAGCAGACAGGTGATGGAGACTTTTATCTATGGCTGGTTTAATGAAATTGCCATGAAGAGGGCCGATGGAGAAGGTCATGTGGCAGGGAAAGATGGGCAGCCTCTAGTAGATGACAACATTCAGAACATAAATGGGGATCTCAGTACTACCAACTTGAGGAGATACATTCTGCCAACAACCTGAGGTAGCTTGGAAACAGATCTTGGTCCAGTCCAGCCTCTGAGGAGATTGTAGTTTGGTAAACTCTCAACAGAAGACCAGCTCTCTTGGTCTATAGTCTTGACTCGGGAAACTCAACCCGATTCTTGACCAGAAACTGTGCAATAATAGTTATTAATCAAAGCCCCCTAACTTAGTGGTAATTTATTAAGCAGTATAGAAAACTAATAAACCATTCTATTGATTTGTTAATTCATTGAACAAACATTTGAGTACATTCATAAGCAAGTTATATGTTAGAGGGGTTAGAGTATCTATACCCACAAGGTGATAATAGGAGGATCAAAGATTCCACCTGGGAAATGTGACTGAAATTAGTGCTCTTTTTTTCAATTAACAGCTGCCTCTCTATATCATCACTTTCATATTAGTCTTCCCACCACTCTTTTCCTAATTTGTTCATTGCCCAATCACTGATGATTTAATGACCAGACTTGGCTACTTGCTCTAATTTCTATACCCAGCATCATTACTCAACCTTTCCAATACAAATTTCTCCCATTACAGTCATCTGTTCCCTGCCTTCTGCATATACTATTCTAATACCCATGTTCTATCCATGTCCCACTGTTCTCTGTCATTGAAATTACTCTCCCCATTCATTATAATCCTGATAATTCTTTAAAGTGCAGTGATCTTTTTATGCCATGAAATCAGTAAGACCTGAGAGATCATCAAATACAGTATATACTTTACATGTTTATTTTTTAATTATTTGTCTTCTCACATTAGCTTATAAGGCCCACAAAGACAAGGATGTTCATGTTTAGTTCACTGGTACATCCTTCGCACCTGGGATAGTGCTTGTACAGAGGAGGTACTCAAAAAACATTTGCTGAATAAAGTCATAACAATTATTGTCAATGTCACTTATTAAGATTGACCCTATGAAGCTTTATACAATCTCATATGTTAATTTGTCATTTAATTTACGGCTGTGCACATTATGTCTTCAACTGGATTGAGGACAAGGGTTCTGTGTTAATTGCAGTACATCCCACGGGGATGTCCAGTGTTGCCCTGTAAATAATGTAACACATGACTTTTGACTGAACAGAAGATAAAAGATGGATGTTGTACTTTTGTGTTATAACTGTAAGTAGTGTTATACATTCACTATATCTTGCAATGTTTCATGCAATTAAATAATACTTTTAAGGACTTGGTTTATAATTTCAAATATATTTCTCTTCTCTTCTGATTGTTTCACATGGGCGGTAGCTTTGAACACTACGAATTTAGTAGCTTGACTATCTCAATTTTTTTTTTCAAGTAATTAATCAATTTTTTAAAGTAATAAATACTTTAGGTATTTCTTGTCTTACATTTTTATGAGTGGATAATTTTGGAGGGAAAATTTTTAATAATGAAAATCTCATCATAATTTATCTTCCCCATAATTTAGATATTTTTCATACGGATTGTTTTAAGTCAGGTGGCATGTACTTCAGAGTACATATAATCAGTCCACAGCTCCATTATTCTAAATTATATCAGAGATTTTAAAAATGTCATGCACAACAATTTACATCTAGTACTGAACTGAAGATACACAACATGCTATTATCATTCTTCATTGTAATGCTGTTTAAGAATATGAACACACAGAACTCACTGATCTTCTCTAATATGTTAGTGAAGAAATAGAATCTGTTGGATGATGTGTTAATTTTCAATTTTTGATTATTTAATAAGTTTCAAAGTAGGTGGCTAATAAAATCCATTAGTAAGTCTTCTTGCCAATGAACATATCTGTAGGCAGTCTTCTACATCATGATATGTCAATAAATGAAGAATGCTGAAAATCTTCATTAAATGGAAAACAGGCATTTAAAAGAGGTTATTTATGTAGGTTAATTTCAGGAATGGAAAAACTAGAAACCAAAAATACTGCAGCTCAGAGCTAATTTGTTGCAGGTTCTTTTGTTCAGGTACAATTACAGGTAGCAATCTGCAAGTTCAGGTTGATACAAAGGATTCCATGTCTGGTATCTGAGACAAAATAATTTATTAAATAACCATTTGCATAGAACTCAGATGCATCATTCTACAATAAATCAGAATTACAGGATATACAACAGTTTCATCTACATCATATCCAGACTAACATTTAAAACTGCCATAATCAAAATAATTCAGGGTGTAATTCCTTTGTAACCAGTTTAAAAGTCTTCTTCCCCAATTTTTATTTTACAGAGATATAGTTTAATTATATTAATTCTAATTTCTCATTAATCTGTCATAAATCTTATGAGATTCATAAATCTCATGAATCTTGCTCACAAATCACAAGTCTGTGACTATTCAGTTCTAAGTAAGGACATGCAGTTCACAGTTGGAGTGAAAAGAGTGATACTAAGACAATAGAGCTAATGATATGTTTTATTTTAACTGAAAAATAAAAATATCTTGCATAAAATTCACTTTTAATTCAAACTTTTAAAAAGTATTTTCACTAGCATTATCTCATCATACATACAAATCAGTCTCATGTAGTAGGTAGGGCAAATGTTCTATTTTTTAAAGAAGAAATTGCAACTTAAGGAAGTAAATAACTAACAAAAATTCATTATTTGAGTACTAGAAGCAGTACCTTAGCCATGGCTTTCTGGAACACGGACTAAAGCTTTTCACCGCTAAATGCTGAATTGATTTCTAACATGCAATGTTAAATGGCAAGTGTGCCAACCATTTCAGTGGGCATCTCTGAGAAGCTGAGGTGTCTTCTTCCAGAAGATGCAGTTGCTTTTAAAGTCGTGACTTTTAAAATATTACTTTTTTGTGCATGTTTTTGGCAAACTCCTATTTAAATTTTAAGACAAAATTCAAGTAACGTTTTCAAAAACTTGGCTAGAGAAAAAAAAGAACCTGGCTAGAAAAGAGTTTGCAAAAACATGCATTTTTTTTTTTTTTATAGATCTCTGTGTCACCAAATTTGCTTTATTTTTTGGAGAATATTTGTTTGTTTATTTGTTTACTCATCTATATATCTTGAATCCTAGAACTGTTTCTGTTCCTCTTTGTGTTCAAAAAGAAGGTGGAGAAGAGAGTTAAAAGATGGAAAATGTATTTGTGTGTGTACACACACACCCCACAAAGAAAATAGGAAGAACAACACTGATAACTGGAATTAAAATTCCAGAAAAGAAATAATAATACAGAAAAGAATTTAACATAGAGACTGAGATAAGGAGAATTGTAGACAGTAAATAATCAAAAGGGAAAGAGAAGAAGGATTTCAAAAGAAACTTCAAAAGACTAATTAAAATCACCCAGATATAGGGAAAGCAGACCTTTAAGCAGAACCATGTCATGCATTACGAACAGACAGCTGGAGGAAAAGGACTAGATGTAATCTTAGTACAAGAGAAACAAGCCTCAATACAAAGAAGGAAATTGATTTCACATCAAGGGAGGATCTGGGGTCTTTTTCTCGTCTGTAAAGTAAAGGGTAATATAGAGGGAGGACTTTAATTTAGGACACCAATGGCTATGTAGGGAGATGTGCAAGTTCCAAGTTTGCAAATGTTTGACCAAGGAAGTGAATTAAGAAAAGGTTAGAGTTGTGACTCTGGAATACTACCCCGAAAAGAAATATGAAGGAGAAAAATTATTTAACCTTCTTGTAGCATTTAAGTATTCCAAAAGATCTCTCTGTTAGGGGAGAATTTAAACTGTGTCTTAGAAAACAAAGACAGGATTGCAGTCAACAGAAAATGACCCATGAAGATAAATATTTAGATTTATTCTGTAAGACTTGAAGGATGCTTATTTGGATATGAATACAAGCAGCTTGGGGAATTCAACCCCCTCCCTTACACACACACACACACACACACACACACACACACACACAAGACACAGAAGTAGGCCACTAGAATTTAGACAAAGCTTCAACAAGAAATAAGAGAGATTGAGAAATATGCAGGAAAATAATATTGCTTTTCTGATCTTCCTACATAATAGCTAAAATTAATTTCTCAAAAACTGTGGAAGTTATATACATACATATAGTATATATATTTCTTAGGAACAGAATGAAATCAGAGTAAAAATCAGTGGTCAAAAGAAAAGGTGCTCAGCTCCCTTTTTAAGATGCCATGTTGGCAGGATATATTTAAAATGATATAAAGGAAGCACTCAAGGGAGGGAGTAAAATCAAAGGCTTTAAAGAGAAAAGTAGATATTCCCAGCTGTAGAAGTGTTCAGTGGAACATGTACTTGGAAAAAATAATCAAAGATGAAGTGGAGCAGAAACAGCAAAAATGAAAGTGCAAAGAAAAGACGTTTATATTGACAAGAGTCAAGAGGGAAAAGAAGAAAGAGGTCAGCTAAAAATAAAAACTTTACCGATAGAAATTCTAAAATTCATGTATCCATTGAACAAATATTTATTATGGGCCTACTATGTGTCAGATACTGTGTTGTGGGACTTCAATGATGAAGAGACAACAATTACAACTTTTGAAATGCTCAACTGTTTTGGCATAATGTGGCAATAATCATAACGCAATTTTTATTATTATTGAATTTCATTTGAGGGAATTAGGTGTTGTAATTTTTTAATGTTTTTCCTTACAGCACTTCACACCAGTAGCACATGAATTCAGAAACGCTTTATAGTGTACTTATTAAATAGAGAACTTACTCTCACATTAGACTAATGAGGTTTAATCCTGGCAAGATTAAATGAATTCATACATGTAAAGCATTGGCACATAGTAAGTACTCAACAAATGTTGGCTATTACTGTGCTATTTGATTCTCAGAACAACCAAACAAAGTAAGAACTATTATCCCCATTCTAAAGAAAGGGAAGAAAAGATGAGGAGAGAGAGTAAGGAATCCAACAGCCATCACACAGATAGTAAGTGGCAGAACCGGTAAACCCTGCTACCTTCAAAACCTGATCTTAAACACTGCATTATCGTCATCTTTCTATGTAATCCATGCACAAAGTTTAACCAAGTGACACAAACTAAATGTTAGCTATCATTACTATAAAGATGCCATTAAGTCATTTGTTGTGCCTTTTCTAAGTATGGGCACCTACCATTGTTAGAAAACAAACTGCTCTAAATCGCTGGCCATCTTTCTGTACCATAAACACAAGGAGCTCAATTCCACCTAAAGGCACTTGTACTTCCATTCCCGCTGCCCTTATCGTCAGTTCTTCACATGGGTACATCTCTCCTGAGATTGAAATCTCAGCTCAAACTGTGTCCTCTGAGAAGTTTTCCCTGAGCCACCCTGGTTAGTGCCAACCAGGCTACTTCCTGTGACACCCCCTCACATTAGCCGGTACAATTCTTAGCATATGTCACTCTCTGAAATTATCTTATTTACTTTTACTGTCTTCACAAGCAAATGTATTCACCACTCTTGTTCACCTCTGTACTCACACAGGATAGGAGTTCAGTAAATATTGGCTGACCACATAAACTAAGAGGACATACATATCCTTATGCCTAGAATGTGGCCATAAATGTTAGTTCATCAGTCTGCTTGCAATTTTGAACTAAAACCCTGCATTTAAAGTGAATACATAATTTCCCTATAGAATCATATCTTAGCTCCCTTAGCTTTGTCAAGACTTTGCCAAGGAGCACAGTCTTATATGACTTACCTAAAAGTGACTCCATCTTCTCTGACTACCATGTTCCCTCTAGTCACCCTAAATTTTCCTAGAAGTTGTTTTTTTTTTTTTTTTTTTACTCTGATTTCATTCTGTTCTTTACAAAATTAGGAGTTAAGTGTGTAAAAAAAAAGTAAGTATAAGATATGGTCCTGCACTTTGAAATATATAATTTTGGGGGTAACAGGAAGAAATTTAACAATTGAGTAAGCCTAGAATACTAAGTAAAGTTCTTACAATAATTTAAGTAAGGGATGATCAGTGTGGGGTACAGAGAAAGAGAAGGTGTTTCTTTGTTTTGTGTGTGGATGTTTCCTTCCTTCCTTCCTTCCTTCCTTCCTTCCTTCCTTCCTCCCTCCCTCCCTCTCCCTTCCCCTTCCTTCCTTCCTTCTTTCTTTCCTTCCTTCCTTCCTTCTTTCCTTCCTTCCATCCTTTTCTCCTCTTCCTCATCTTCCCCTTTCTCCACCTCCTCCTCCTCCTCCTTCTTTTTGATAGGCAGAAAGAAGGGAAGAGGGTATATTTTTAAATCTGGGAGAAACTCCTCTATTCTCTTCTGGAAACTGTGTTCAGTTTAGTCGAAAGAAACCTACGGCCTCCTCTGACTTCCTTCAAAAAAAAAAATACACAGAAAAGGGGATAACCCAAATTATTGCTAGAGCCTTTCTTTTAGCAAGCAGGTGACAAATTACACAACTATTATTAACATTTATTATTCTTGAGTTAGTTGTATCTTCCAAGGTCTAATAAAAATTGTCTTTTGTAGAATAAATAGTCTATGCCCTTGTTTATATTCCATCTGTGTAATGAGATCACAAAAGGGTCTCTAAATTTGAGTCTTCATGCATGGTCTTGAAGTTTATTCCCCACAGATTCAAGAAGCAATATATCCAGACAACTTTCCATAAATCATAGGTGTCCAAGGTCTACTTCTGTACTGATTTTAGATACCATTTGTCCTTGTCCTTCATCTACAGGGTATATGGCTAAATATTTAGTAATTAATCTAAGGTAGGGTAAATACCTGCCACATCACTATTAATGATATTTGTTTTAACATAAGCTCTCCTCATTCCAAAGAAACACATTTTATTTTTTTTTTAGGTTATGTGAAACTATCCTGAAGATGGCATCTTCCAGTGGTTCTGAGGCCCCCTGCAAGCCCCAATATGTTGGTTGGAAAGACAAGGTTCTAAAAATGACAAATTTAATATGTAAGTGTACAACACAATTAAAGAGCTGTTTACCTAGAAATTTCGATGCCTATCAAATATTTGTATTGGACTATTAGAATGATGCTTACGCATAATCCTGTGAGGTAGTCATTATCTTGATTTTACAAATAAGGAAACTGAGTCTCAGAAAGAATGATTAGCTTTAACAAAATTGTTTAGTTGGCCAGAATAGAAGTTCTTCCGAAATAGTTTCACGAAGGTCTAATTGGTTAGCACAGGGTATTACTTCTTATTTTAAGTAGATCAGCAAAGAACTGCTCCAAGTGATTTAGTCTGGATATACTTCATATTGCTACCCATATTTAATAAAGATGCAATAAATTTTAATGAAAACCATTTGCTGTAGGGTCAAGAAATGGCTTAAAACACAATCAGAACATGATATATAGAAATGAATAATATAGATTGTTCAGAAATAGAAAACCATTTTAATGATAATAACCCATCTAAAGCTTTATCCCAAAATTCAAAGTACTTGTTAATTTATCTTCACATATAGTATATTTATAGAATTTTCCCTTAAAGTTAGGAATCTTATGAAATTTAAATAGCATTTACTATTCCCACGTAAAAAATCTAATGGCAGGACTGTTAACTACCAAAGCGTAAAATACAAGTATTTCTAAATTTAGAATCTACTTTAATAAATCTGATTTTATAGTCTATCCTGACCAGTTTGTTTAGAATCAAGGCTATTCATGTTAAATTTGAAGGTGAAAGTTTCCACAGATTATAAGGTAAAATATGTTTCCACCAAAGTTATATCATTTTTTCAATATATTTGCCTTATTTTTGTTGAGTTCAGCTTGACAAAGGATAAATACTGACTGCATAAAAGGGTAAATTAAAAACTTTTATATAAACATATTTAAAATATCTCACAGTAGCACAAATCACAATAGAGAAAAACAGGAAGCAACACAAATGTCAATCAACAGAAAACATGGATAAATAAAATGTGCTGTATTTGTACAGTGGAAATCCATACAGCAGTGAGAATGAATGAACTACAATATGCAAAAATATGGATGAATTTCACATACACTACATTGAGTGAAAGAAACCGGATACTAAGGATTACATACTGCATGATTCCATTCATGTAAATTTTTTTTTTTAAATCTAAAACTAATCTATACTGTTGAAGTCATGATAACAGTTACCTTTTGAGGGATGAAATAATTTGGAAGGGGCATGAGGGCCCTTCAGGGATACAGGTTCCTGGGAAAGTCCCAGAAGTGCTCAGAGGCATCTCCCGGGCCCTGCCTACCCCCTCCTTTTATTGTGTGCAGATGTTTCCATTCCATGGCCCTGAGGAGACATTAAGTCTAATGGAAGGGCCTGACTGTAACTGGAACTCAAAACCTGGAATAAGCAGCCCAGCTGTGTATTAGGGCAGGAACTCTGCACAAAAGTTGCTTGATACATGCTCTTTGCCCAGGGACAAGTCCCCCTCCCCCTGGGGTATAAATACCCCACTCTCAGCCATGACGGCATCTCTTCTCCCTGGACCCTTTGTTCTGTAAGTAATAAAGGGATCATTTGCTGAAAGTTTCTGTTGTGCCTGAGCCTCTGTTCCCACAAGGCACCACATAGGATGATTCTATGACTGCTTTTAGAGATATAACCCTCAAGGCTTGGGAATGAATGGAATTCAATTAGCACTACCGGAAGGGCATTGCCATTGAGTTGTGTTTGCAACTGCATTGCATACCCCCAAGGCTTCTAAAAAGGTACTCTGCAACTGGCTCATCAATTCCTTAGGCTTGGTGGCAAGGTTCCAAAATTGTCCTAAATTCTCAATGTTGACTACTATTTTCTATCTCACCTGGAAATTCTAGTTACCGAGAACAAAAACCTTAGGTTACTGAGAAAGTTTAGAGGAAACTAACTCTTTAGGAATCATCTTCAACTTTGATTGAAGTAAGTTATCTTAATCTTCAGATTGGGTAGAAACTTGTATTGATTCAGCAGTTTGAAGCCAATCCTGAATTCAAACAGAACATGTATACTATTTTTTTTTTAACCACAGGTTATAAGCAACTGTGAAAATAAAGATTCAATCTTAGCTTCAGTACGGTCATTGAACTTTATTATACTCATATAAAATATAGAAATATTGAGAGTTTATATGTGGTCAGATGAAAAATTATGTGCATTTTAGACTGTGTTCTAAATGGCCTCTTCAAATTGTGTAGCTAGGATAGTTGTGTAATATGGGGAGCTATGGTAGAACAAAAAGGTTCCTCATGGATTTGCTACTTTTTGTGAGCCCTTGACATAATACATGATATTCTTTTTCTTGACATTCTATTTCTTAAATCAAATTTGCTGCCCTCTAAATTGGATGGAAAAATCAAGTTTCATTTTGTTTTATGCTCTTTGTCCTTTTTCACTTATAAACTCTGCATTGATTTTAGTAAGGCACTCACCACAGCTTATGAACTTGAGCAGTTTCTTTGAAAAAAGAAAATGCGTTTGCTTGTGAGCCTGTTTTCCCCAAGCCCATTGCAAACTAATTACTGAAGGGGCAGTACAATAGCAAGGGAAACAACCAAACAGAAGGATAGAGAAGGCCATCAGACATCACGCTTCTGTCTGCACAACATCCTGTGAGCCAAGATGCTCCCTTATCTTTTGCTGATTGCCCTGTATACATTGTGTAGCCACCAGTCATTAACTCCTTGAAGAACTCTGAGTGTAATTTGGAGTTGCCAGTGTAGGCTGCTCCTTCATATAATGGCATTCTAGGCCATTAAACAGTAATTTGTATTGTTCTTCTTGTAAAAATGAAGCCATTGCTAGGCTCTTTTAAAAGAGAAAAGAGGAAAAGAGTAGTTTATAGATGTATAAACAATAGAGGACCTACTCAAAAATACTGGCAAGCTCAGTGTAAAAGAAATTCAATGCCCTGCACCTAAAGGCACAGGATTCTTTGTGCCTTTTGACTCTTAAGCAAGCTCTAGCCATGCTCTAATGAGATGCTTTCCTCCTAACCTGTGTGAAGCCACTGACATTTGACATGTTAGGCAGACAGATCAAAAGCGGCCTACAAACATGTATAAATGTTTAACACCCAGGTGTTCGACTTGACATTTTCTTGCTATCTAGCAGCTGCCTGATTATTTAAGGATTACCGACAGTCACTGAACATGGAGAAAGGTCCACCTGTACTAATCATCTGCTATAATAGGATCAGTGTTAAACTGTAAGGTCCTTTTGATTATCATTGTTAAATTTTCTCTTAGGTCCACTGGCATGCTAGAGGAAAAAGACTTATTGAACTGTGCTATATCAAAGGTTCTACTATTGAAATATTAGTGGACATTTTTGAATCCTTAGTAATTGATGTTTTCTTTAAGAAGCTCAGGTAAAGAGTACTAAAAAAATGTTGCACTGTATAAATATGCTATGTCATTTCTATGGTTATGGTGTAAGGTCATAGATGAAATAGATACATTATTTCTTTATATATTATAAAGAAATAGTGTTCATACCAAATTGCTTTGAAGTAATATTATAATGTAGTTTCTTATCTTAAATTTAATACTGATTTGAAATATCTGTGCTCCATGTTTGCTGATGCTGCCATTACGCATAATGCCAAAAATAGATTGACTTTTATAAAGGATATTTATTCAGTTACAAATTTACAGTTCTAAGTGTCCAAACTAAGGCATCAACAAGAAGATACCTTCCCTAAAGAATGGCCGTTGGTGTCCAGAACACCTCTGCCAGCTGGGAAGGCATGAGGCTGGGGTCTGCTCATCCTGGGTTGTGTTTCAGCTCCTCTCTCAGCTCCTGTGCATCTTTAGCTTAGCATCTCCAAATATCCTTCTGTCTGCAACTCCAAGCATCTCTAAACATCTCTGTCAGCGCCCAAGTGTCTCTCCAAAAGTCTCTCTCAGCTGCTCTCAGGATGTTTTGTCCTCTCTTAGCTTCTCTGGAGCAAACTCGGGGCTAGCATCTCGAAGTGTCAGCAAGTATCTGGGCCTTGGCATAGCATATCCCAGGGCATTTTTCATCTGCTCTCTGTGTGAGCTTCCTTTAAAGGACTCCAGTAAACTAATCAGGATCTATCCTGAATGGGTGGGGTCAAATCTCCATGGAAACATTCAATCAAGAGGTCACACCGTAATCAAAAAGATTAATAACTCTGCCCCCACAGGACTGTGTAGAGGGCGATTAAGGTAGCATGTATAAAATCCACCCTCAGCAATGCCGGAAATATGCAACATGGCCGCCAGGGCTGATGCAACAACAGCTTAAGTTACCCTCAGCCTTCTTTACGGAAGTAGTTCGCGCCAAAAGTGCTAGTTCGCGCCAAAAGTGCTAACCTTACATCTGCCATCTACCCTAGCAACAGCAGCCACCAATCCTAGACCGCCACGAGCCCTTGCTAGCCACTTCCCCTTCTCCTAGAGTATATATGCTCTGCCTCTTCAATAAAATTTTGCAGCTTGATCAGAAACCTGTCTTGCTGTCGTTCCTCGCGTCTCTTGTCCCATACCATTCCTCCCTCACAGGATTCAGAGTCTCCGTTGAACGTCCCGCGGGCCGGGACAGGACTGCATTAAAGAATATGGCTTTTTGTGGGGACATAATATATCCAACTGGCACAGTCTGCATGAGGACACAGTGGAGTCTGATGTAGTTCAAGACTTGTCTCTGGCTCTATTAGACTGTTAACTTATGTAAGTTTCATAACTTCTCTGAGCCTTGTTTTCCTCACCTGGTAAATAGACTTTTTAAGAGAGATATGAAGAACTTGGAACAGTATACATGGTAAAGTAAGAGCTAAGCAATACGGGCTCAGTTGTTACCCTAAGCCGTTTCTGGTAGGAACAGAAAGGGATGAAATTTATAAGAGTATGTGTGATGTCAAGATCGATACACTGCTGAAAATAGTTTTTCCTTAATTCCTAAATATTTACCCGCAAGTCAAATTTTTTAATACTAATAAATATCACTCTTTGCTTGGCATACTGTAGTTTTTTACCCACTGTTTCCCTTTTCATGTCCTCCCTTTGTTTTATTAATAATAGAATTGGAAACTTCTGGAAATAGAAGGGATATTTGGTTAGACAAAAGAAAAACCCGTTGCCTTAATTCTGTCCTCTCTTTTGGATTGATTAAAAGAGAAGCCTGATAATCAGTTTCTCACATTTGTCCTGGGTGTTGCCAAAATTAGATTCATTTTAATTGCAAATGAGAGTTGCTTTCTTGGGTGCTTAGTTATGTTCCTGCTATGTATGCATGTGTGTATGTGTGTATGCATAGCAGGAACATATACAATGGCAACACTGAAATCATCATACGAAGTAAATGATATATGATTTGTGAAAATACTTTGCTAATAAAATAAACAACAAAATGCATGCTAATTGTTCTTGAAATCTGGCACTTGTCCCAGACCCAGATACCTTGGTATTTTGTGACATTTTGGACTCTTTAAATTTATTTATTTCACGTTAGCCAAATCTCTGGCTTAATTGTTACTGGCTGGTAGGTGAGCCATCAGCTTTATCACTTCTGAGAGAAAGTGAAAATGTACAACGCATCTACCATTTTTGAATATATATTGAAGAAAATGCATTTAGAGCATTTGTGGATATAAAAAAAGAATTTTTGCATTAAATTTCTGGGGTTATGTGGTATATCATTCTACATGGTCTTTGGTAGATCATGAAATAAATTTCAGATTAATGGCTAGTGAAAATAACTATGAATGCCTAAGGCAGGGGTTGGCCACATATGGCCCATGGGCCAAATGCAGCCAGCTGCCTGTTTCTGCACAGTCCATGAACTAAATATGTTTTTTTTTTTTGCATTTTCAATGGTTGGAAAAAAAATCAAAGGAAGAATATTATTTTATGATATTTGAAAATTACATGAAATTCAAATTTCATTATCCATAAGTGAAATTTTATTAGAACACTGGTTTGTTTACCTATTATCAATGGCTGCTTTTATACTATAACTGGGTGAGTAGATACAGGTGAGTAGAGTTGAATAGTTGTGACTGAAACCATATGGCCCACAAAGCTTAAATATTTACTCTCTGGCCTTTTTCAGGCCAGAAAAAAATTTACCTACCCCCAAGCTTAAAACATCACTTAAAACTTTAAGAGAATTTAGTATTCTCATTCATTACATATGTATTGATCAGAGAGACAAACTGGAAAAATGTACATTTGATTTGAGAATACAGGAGACTAAAATCTTGAAAGCTCCATTTCCTGATATATATTATATCCGCAAATGCTCTAAATGCATTTTCTTCAACATATTTTCAAAAATGGTAGATGAGATGTACATTTTCACTTTCTCTCAGAAGTGATAAAGCTATGGCTTACCTACCAGCCTGGAAATGGAGCTCCTATTAAATAAATAAATAGATAATCAGGTTCTATCTATAAGACATATGGGATTTTCAACTCTGATATTTAATGGCATATATATATATATACACAAAGTTAAAAAGGTAAATATTACAGCAGGAACTTCATTAGGACTCACTGATTGAAATTTGATTAGGTAGCTCCCTCCTTCTCCACACTCTCCTTGAACCTGACCCTAATGAATAAGAAAACTTAGAACAAAATTAAGTATTTACGAAGCACTTATTATAATGGACTCAAATTAATTTGTATACTAAGGCAATTTTTGTGATAAGGTACAATGCCTTCATATGTAACTTTCATTGATATGAAGCACTGGTTTATAACTGGTCACTTGAATTACATAAGTTGAGCATCACCAAAAGACTCTGCTCAACTGAAGTTATCTCCTGACATGCATCAAATGCCCAGGTTTCATCATCTTGAAATGCTCCCTTTGAAGCAGACATCTAATGCAGCCTGTTGCCATTAAAACAAAATGTCCAGGGAGTAGGAGAAATCTAGAGGCAATGAGATAGAGAAGTAGTATAAATGGGAGGGAATACTTGGGAGATGGAAACCACCATCATTTTAGTAAACAACTGATACTAATATTTATTAAGCACTTCCCTAGTTCTAGACTCTGCTGTGCAAGCTCTTTACATACTTCATCTCCATTAACAGTGCAAGCATCCTATGAATTAGGTATTAGTGGTATTGTTTTCTTTTACTGAAAAAGGAGCTAAGAAACTAACAGATTTAATCTATCTCAGAAAAAGATCAGAAACTCAGGACAATTTTTTTGTGTGTGCGTGGGGGTGGACAGTGTGGTGGGAGAGTCTTCTCTTAATCACTAGGCAAGTACGATTGGTTTAGTTAGAACTCTAGGATAATTTAGGTGGGGGTAGACGTGGGGCTCCTAGGTATGTAGGGTGGCAGATGAAGTTGTACTGCCAAAAGATAGCTTTTCCTTCTCCCCAAATAGTTGGCCCTGGGTCTATGTACTTTATTTCAATTTCTAGGACAATTTTAATATGCAATAAATATTGACAATTTGAATTTATTCCTGCTTCCTTTTAAAAAAAAGTACCATCAAACTTTCCATTGTCATAAAAACTGTAAGAAGAATGCCATATATATATATATGATTTGATAATAAATAAAATGTATTTATCCTGGATATAGATGTTACTAGATGAGTGATTAGCATAACACTGCTTTAGGACATACTCACAGATGAACTTAGGCCAAGTTTTCCTAACAGCTTAACTTGACAGCACTAATTGAGTGAAGGCACCAGTTCATTGATTTCCTTAGAATTCCCAGCATATAAACAACTAAAATAAGGACTACCTCTGATACCATGCCATGAAAAGCTTGGAAGCTCCATGATATGAATTGAATTGTGTCCCCCCAAAATACATGTTAATCTTCCCTTCAGTCCTGTGAATGTGAACTTAATTGTAAATAGGATCTTTGAAGGTGTTATCAGGAAACAAGTGGTCAAACTGGAGTAGGGTGGGTCATAATCAATATGACCGATGTCCTTATAAAGAGAGGAAATATGGACTCATAAGGAAGAAGAGTAGGAAATATTGCAAACAGCAGTAATGACTCACATTTATATGAAGTGAGTCCCCATCATTTTATAGATATACCATCAGAAATTCATGGTCTCCAAGGCCTCCACAGCAGGGAAAGCAAGGGGTGCTGGCAGCTCACCACCTCTTAACTACTTCATCCCAACATGACACACATCAGCTCTGCTCCAGGGCAATTGGGCAGAACTAGTCATATAACTCCACCTAAGTGTAAGGGAAGTAGACACATGGAGCAGGGCATGTACTTATGCTAGAATAGTGGTCCTCAGTCTCCCTTGGACCCAAAGGTCCATTAGAGGGATCTGGAAATCTGTATTTTATAACAGGCTTTTCAGATATTTCCAATAATCAACAATGGTGAACAGTGTTACAGAAAATCATGGTAATGAAAAAGAAATGCTATAGAGAAAACACACAAGAATCTTTTAAACTCTTATGTTCACTTGCATAAATTTTATCTTTTCTCCAAAATAACTAAATTACCATCAATTTTCAATAAACATGATCGATCTTTTGTATAAGAACCAGAGGCAGAGAGATTTTACATACCCTATTACTATAAATTCAGGAAAAAACAAATACATATGTAATTTTTTTGGATCAGTCCTTGAATTTCCACAAACACTGTAGGATATATAACTATTAAACAGGCAAAGATACACGTAAAAGGTTTTGTTTTATGTTTCACTTGGTGTCCGTTACATTTCGAAATGAGCTTTGATAATTCTGCTCAATTCAGCAGAAATCTCATATGCACTAACTAGTATTTTTAAATTAAAGTCATTTATTCAGCAGATGAGAAATTGGAGTTATTACTTATCTCATACATAATTCTACCAGTCATCTTGGTAGCAATCATTTCTCTCCATAATATCTCCTTAAAAAAAAGTCAATAATCTTTTCACAGTGGATAATAACTTACACAGTGAATACGAAAAGAGTGTTCAACTCCTTTGTGCAATCAACCCAATGTCTTTTGTTAAGTATGTATAACTTCAAATCAGTGTGAAATGGCAGGCTAGCAGTTAAACAGTGTGCATTGCTGGATCTAATTAATTCTACTATTTTATGCCCAAAATTCCATTAGTTTCCGTTAAAGGTCTGGATGTAGTACAGGCTCCTTTATGTTTTCTAGCTAAAACAATCAAACTTCTTTTCAAATTAAGGATTATATTGCAGAACTGAAGGAATGCTAGTGTGGCTTTCTAGTCTTGGATCAGGTGCTCACTTTCAGCAGGATATTCAGAACATGAGTCAACTGCAAAATGGTTATCTTGTAATACATCAATAGGGTACTTAAATCAATACAGAAAAGGCAGCTGGTGAAAGGCAGTCAGGAGCCTGCCCTATGTGCTATAATTTTATGGTAATGCTATAATTTGCCATTGAAAATTAAAGTTTCACCAAGGTTATTGGAAATGCTGGAAGCAGTAGTGTAGCCAAATTTAATATAATCTCATTGAAATTTATATTTTTGAGATATATATATTCCATGAAAGATGCCATGAAGTGATAACTAATTGTCTGGTTTAACAGCCCTTCTTTTGGCTAGTGAATAACACTTTTGTACCCACTGTGTGTAAAGTATCACCATTACTATGTGATAAGAAATCTGTCACTTATTCACATTTAATAAATATGGGGAATGAGATATGAAAAAAGTAATGATATATCTACAACTGCCTTCAATGGGTGGGAAGTATGCATGACTCTTTGTGGTAGATATCATGAATGTTTCCCTTGCACAATTTAATTTTTGATTTATTGTGATTTGCACCAAACCTTCCTTTCATTCGGCCTGATGATCAGCAATATTTATTTATATAGTATAATCACAATTATAACCTATAAATTTTAGTTCTCATTTAAGAACACTAGTTTTTTGATTAAAAAAGCATCAATATAAATGTTGCACATGAGTGCTTTATTGCCATGGAATTATTTTTATTCATTTTTTAAACTGTTCTTGTGATATTCCTGTATAACACACACAATGGTTGAAATGCATAAAAGGAAGAAAAAATATAATATAAAATGAATCAATCAATTATTATCATCTGCATGCCTACTATTAAGTAACACTTTATATTAGTAGTTGGGGCTAAAACTAGCATAGAATTTTATGGCTTCAATCATAAGGAGTTTATTCAAGGTAAGGTTTCCTAACTGTAGAGTCTAAAATTTTAAATGTATGCATTAGTGTGCCTTTTTTTGAGAAAAAAATATATGTTCTCTTAAGGTTAAGAAATAATCTGCTGTATATAGAGAGAAGATATAGATAAAGAGAGTTTGTAGTAAGTAAAACTATTAAATTGAATTACATGAGTTACAGAGAAAAAGGAAGAATTACAGAGAAAATGCAGTGATACTGTGGGCTGGAATAGTAGGAAAAAGCTGCTTTGTAAGACATAGAAATTGCATCCTTTTAAACTCATAAATAGATAAAATATACAATATCCTTTTTTTCTAGGTGCTTAGGATATATATATAATATTTCATTTAATACACTGTATTGAGAACTAAAAACCCTATTCGATATTTTTAGATTTCACTTAGGTTTAGATTCTCAAGCTACATAAAATAATTTACAGCGTAATTAATATGGCTGAACAATTAACATACACCATGAAATAGATTTGTCAAAATATCAATAATTTTCTTTTATTAAAGGAATTAATAAAAATCATGCTAATGTTTCAGATAGAGTTAATTTGAATTAAATTGACTCTAAAGGAATAAACCTATGATATTAATAAGTTCCATATTTAGTATTTTCTGTGCAACTGTGGCAAAACTAATTTATCCATTGCTAAGTAAAGTAAGTTACCAAGAATAAACAGGAAAAAACAGAAGTGCATCAAAAATAAATTTTAGATTTTGATTCAAGATTTCTGCTTTCCAATTTTTTGTCAATTTTGTAAATCTCTTATAAAATAAATTTGATACCTAATATCTTCTTCAAAATCTCAGCTTTGGGTGTATTAATAACTTATATGTCATATTATGCAAATTAGGATGAAATTCTTCTTGAGAGTTTTAAATTGCATATTTCTATCGCCAAGCATTTTTGAGTAGAGAATTATATATGACTTCCAGATGCAGGGCAATATTAAGCCTGGGTATAAAGATAAAAGCCTATTCTGTTTTCATGTAGGTAGGGTCAAGCATTAGGTATTCAATACAGTTATCTTCATAGCTAGACATGGACATGAGAAAATTAGCTTCCTAGTCTAATATTCATAATCAAATTAGAGATATTTTCATTTTAGAGAAGTTTTTAGAAAACTTTGGGTCCTTCTGTAGTTTTATTCTAGATATTTTTATATCAGTTCCATTTGTTTCATAAATTTGATCTTGATCATGAGGCAAGAGGAAAGTGAAACCAATTCATCTAAAATCTCCTTTGGATGAATCACAGCCTCTCTGCCTCTCTTGTATTTTGGGTCTTCATGCCAACTTTGTATCAGAATATCTTTCAATCGTTTCATAAAGTCTTTGATCCCATAATAAAAGAAACATTTATTTTCATGATTACTATGTCTTGGAAATAAAAGAAAAGGACATTCTGATTTCCAAGGTTTTTCGATTTTTCGTTGAATGCAAGAAGAAATTTCAGCAGCCACATAAAATACTGTCTTTTGCTAAGCCAACTTGAAAGGTGAAATCACTGCCCTTCCCTCTACGTGGGATCAGACACCCAGGGGAGTGAATCTCCCTGGCAACGTGGAATATGACTCCCGGGGAAGAATGTAGACCCGGCATTGTGGGACGGAGAACATCTTCTTGACCAAAAGGGGGATGTGAAAGGAAATGAAATAAGCTTCAGTGGCAGAGAGATTCCAAAAGGAGCCGAGAGGTCACTCTGGTGGGCACTCTTACGCACACTTTAGACAACCCTTTTTAGGTTCCAAAGAATTGGGGTAGCTGGTGGTGGATACCTGAAACTATCAAACTACAACCCAGAACCCATGAATCTCAAAGACAGTTGTATAAAAATGTACCTTATGAGGGGTGACAATGGGATTGGGAAAGCCATAAGGACCACACTCCACTTTGTCTAGTTTATGGATGGATGAGTAGAAAAATAGGGGAAGGAAACAAACAGACAAAGGTACCCAGTGTTCTTTTTTACTTCAATTGCTCTTTTTCACTCTAATTATTATTCTTGTTATTTTTGTGTGTGTGCTAATGAAGGTGTCAGGGATTGATTTAGGTGATGAATGTACAACTATGTAATGGTACTGTAAACAATCGAAAGTACGATTTGTTTTGTATGACTGCGTGGTATGTGAATATATCTCAATAAAATGAAGATAAAAAAATATTGTCTTTTGAGAATATGGACGATTTCTTTCAAATGAAAGTAACTACACAGTCACTTTATGATCTAAATGAAGTCTTTCTGTCAGCCTCTGGTCTTGATTTCTCTCCTTATTCCTACTTATTCAGGGTTCTGGCAGTTTTATAGCCTGACTGTTAGAGGGGCTAGATACAACATTTTAAAGGAATTAATAAAAATCATGGTTTCTATCATGATTTACCAGAAAATATAGAAAGATTTAAGTTAAGAAATACTATGAATTGAACCAAGATATTAAATTATTACAGTTTGATCTTTCACGGAAGGAGGTTATCTAATGTTTCTTTCAACTCTGATCTTCCATGATTCCAAAATCATTTTGTAATTAAAGCCAGAAGAAACTCTATTTCAGTTGTTATGTATGCGTGGACCAGAAAATCACATCTTGCAAATTAGAGTGTTAGAGTTAATGCAGCATTTAAAATTGATTATTCATGAATGCATTGGAAATACAAAATTGACTCACAAATTCCAGAATTACAACACAAACTATATAGCATATCCTTTGGATTAAGGTACATTATTTCAAAGAAAATATAATAATCAGATTATATTTATATTTTAGCACCCTAACATATTTGCAACTCACTTAATTATTCAACAATTTGAAGCCTCAATGAAAGTTCAACTATTTCATCCACTTGCCTTTAAAATGGAGCACATTTGTACCAACCTAGAAAAAAATCAATATTTGTTCATACTCACAACTTTAATACCACAACTAGTGATTCATAACTCATATTATTATGCCCCCACCTCTTAATTTTTTTAGCCAAAATAAATCCAGTTTCTTTATAGTCTCCCTGGGGTCATTTGCAAGCATTTTTTCCATTCTTTTTTGACTACTCTTAAAATATCCCTATTTAAGCAGAGGGTTTAAATCTCACCTCAGCAGTCTAAAATTATCCAACTAAGATTATATATGTATGGTGAAGTTTTATAGATGAATGTTCATGTGCTGCAAGATTTAAAAACAAACACACATCAATCTTAATTTTTTTTTTAAAAAGCCCTCAAATGGGAGGCCCTTCACAGGTAAGATTCAAGCAATGACTCAAGAATGGCACATGTTAATAAGGAAAACGTAAAGACTGAGGAAGAAAGGTAAAGAATATACATATGAAAATCTCCTCATAAAGCACAGATAAAAGGTGTTGTACGTGAAGAAATATATGTTTAATATGGCTGATGGATCCGCTTTTGAAGTTGCCAAGAATGAGATCCTTCATGAAAGCAAAATTTCATTTCTCAACAAAAACAAGAATAAATGTAACAGTTTAACATACTAATCGAGCTTACAATTTTTAAAGAAAATAAGAAAAGTCTGCAACTCAATGAAAGAAACATTCAAGACAGATAAAATCTTGGAGGTGAACAACTTTGCCTTTGATTATTGATTAAAAAGCTTTGACCGTGACATTTCATTTATCAGATTCTATTTCTAATTACATGAAAACAATGCACATTTATAAAATATGTATGGCTTCTCACATTTGTGTTTTCTTTGAAATCTTCTTTTTTGTCTTTATCTGATAGTTACAGCGTTTATTATGATTTTATCAGAATTGCAGGCTCTCATCACAGTGCTCCAAAATTTGGGCCTATGCCAAAGGTTATGAACACTATTACGAAAACAGAATGTGCACACTGAGAAATTTCAGCCACATCCCATTACTGCTTTGATTCAAATTTCTGTATGTCAGTTGTTGATTTAAATATAAACCACTGAAATTAAGGACACAGATTCCCACTAATGAAAATGGAAACCAATTGAATCTTCAGGAACTGGTACAACTCATCCACATGATTCAGTAAGAATCCACTCTGGCAAATGATCATGACAGGATGATTATAGTACCCCTTGGAAAGGTAGTCAATTGTGATGCATTGACCACTCCATGATCACTTCACTTTTCTGCTAACTCACCAAACCCACTAACAGTAAAGCAAACTTATGAAACTTAGCAAAAAATTAGAGTGTATATAAATATCAAGTTCTACTTACTAGCATGCATCCCCAAAGATAACAACTGAAAAAAAAGGTCTGGGGGAAGTTGGGGACACTATATCAATCAGGGAAAATTTTACCTAAATAGAAAATACTTTTCTTACTCTTCATGGTTGTCTAGTGACAAATTAAAGAAAAAGTCTTGAGAAAGTGCTGTGTTCTCCTGCAAAGTACCTCTTAGATATTATTATGGATTCTGGACAGCAATGTTTCAGGTTAAATACAAGGAACCCTCAAAAATGTAATGTGAGATCTGAAATAATGTCTTATAAGCAATGACCAGATAAAGTGAATCCTCAAACACTCAACATTCCTTGAGTGAGTCCAGAACAGACTTGCTCTACACTGACTGCTGTTTACTAAATAATATTGAAAAGCCCTTCACTCTATTTTGATTAGGGCTTCCATTAATATGCTGGTAGCAACTGGATATGTTTGTGAATACATTAACATTTCCATACTGTAATTTTCAAATCAGGGTTAAAAGAATTTTTCAAAACAAGAGAATAAGAATTATTACTCAGTAGTGTTTTTCTAAATATTTTATATGAAAATAAGCTTAGATATAAAATAAAGAGAAAAACGCCTTAACTTTCAAAACCAGAAAATTTACCCTATTTAGTGTTGATGATTTTTTCTAGGGCTTTTTTCAACCTTAATTTAAAACTTATTTTTCAACGAATATTGAAAAATCTATAGAAATCATGTGTCATTTTGCAAAATGTTGTTGATTGCTGTTTAAGGCCAGAGATTAAAAAAAAAAAAAAAAGAAAAAACTTCTCTAAATTTGACTACTTTGTGATACTTAAGTACTTTTTAAATTGATGTTTACCTTAGTTTAAGACTTAAATATACAGCTCTGGGGAAATACAGTATCTAGAGGTTTTTCTTAGGGTCAATTTTTGAAGATTTTTACAAGGATTTATATTGGCTTAGAATGAAGATGTCAAAAGGAGAAAACAAAATTGTACAGTAGAGGAAAAAAAGAATATGAGAAAATAAAAACTTTAGAGCAGTTCACCTAAATAGAAATATAGTGGGAGCCTCTTACATAATTTAAAATTTTCCAATAACCTTATTAGAAAGAAACAGGTGAAATTAATTTTGATAATATATTTCATTTAATCTACTATATCCAAACACTATCAGTTCAGCATGTAATCAATCTAAAAAATATTAGTGGCATAGTTTACATTCTTTTCTATGTACTCAGTCTTTGCAATATGTTTTATGCAGATTTATACAAATCTGATTTATACAGATTATATCTTGATTTGGACATATGTATAGTGGCTAAGGTACTGGACAGCACAAACAGAATAGGGTGGCAACATCAAGAACCCCACTTCTTAAAATAACAAATTAGCATTTAATGAAAGCAAGGTGAAATATACAGGAAATATCAAAATATCATAGACTTAATATTTTCCCCTCAAATGTGAAAATATACCGGTAGAATTTTCCACAGAAACGTAGTCAAGGGCAAGGAAGTATGTCTGCAACAGCAGCTGAAGGAAGAATTGGAGCATGCTTCTTTGATGGATGCCTTGTTTCCAACACCAATGGTCGACATTGACTTGTAGGATGAAATCACCTCACTTGGCATTAAACTGTTTCTTGCTTCTATAACTTGCTCATGTAACTTCCATTTTTATTTGGTTTGGTTTAGACAAGCTGGTTATTTGGAAAAAAAGTATTTAAAAAGACAACTTCTTCAATATGCATGTGTTAGTTTCAAGTTAATCCTGCTTTCCTTCCCTTACATTCTTCGTTTCTCTGTAGCATTTGCAACATGTGCCCGCAAAATAAATAAATACATGTACGTTTGGTGTGAGGGTGCATGTTTGTAAGAGACAGGCATGTGGGCAAAGTCCAACTGTGAAGAGAGCTTTACTCCCAGAATCCCCCGACCCTTTGAAATATGCTCAGCTGTTCTAAAACCACAGGGAACCTGTTTCTATATGGAAGGCTGCTAGGTGTTTCTTTTTCCTAAATTCATAATTGATTAATCATCATTTAGGAAAAAAGGGCAACACCAAGATGAAAGGCTGTATTTTCCCTATGTATGTTAAATAAACAGCATTTTGAGTGAGAAAGGATGACAAAGGAAGGAGGGAAAGAAGAAAGAAAAAGATGACACAAAGTTTGGCTTGTGGATTTATAATTTAATCGTAGTTTACCATTCTGAGTCATTCAGGTTTTACACCTAGTTAGTAAAATTCTGTGAGTTGGCAAGATCTGCCAATATTTTACTATAGAATTATGCCTGATTTATTTTTCAGAATAGAATTCCTTCAAAAGAAATGATGTAAATCTACCACATGATGGTCATAAAAAATAGTACACTACTTAGACAATACTGTATAATGTTTTAGTAAAATTAATGGTGAAAAAATAAGTAGAGAGTTGGCACTAAGGGAAAAATATGTGTCTGTGAATGACAGTAGTCTTCCTTGGGAGCTTCCAATAATGAGTCAGAAATGGAAAACTGTCATTTAAGAGAGATATAAGGAATCGAGAGCACAATGATAGTGAAAAATACACTAGACTAAGCCATGGAAGTGATGAACAAGACTGATAATTTATCAAGCAGAGCTTTCCTAAAGCCAGATGACTTTAAATAAAAGAAGGTCATGGGAGGTTGGGGAGAATAGTTTACCCACCTGGCTGCACACAGAAACACCAGGGGTGGATTTTATCAGGATCTGAGCTACATGGTGAGAGATAACAAAGGAGTTATAGATGGGGAGCTCATTGTGAAGACCACATTTTTAAGAATACAAAAAAAAAAAATGCTAAAAGTAGATTTCAGGCCTAACTAAAAATGATTGCTGGCTATAAAAGAAATGACCATCCTCTTTTCTCACACTGTTGCACTTCAGACTTTGTTCTGAATTATGATATGCAGATAAATAATCTGTATCTAGGACAGTATAGACCATTCAGCAAGCCCTGAATTGTACTGCTGACAAAGCAGATAGATCATTATACCTCTATGTTCTTGCCACTCAAATTATGGTTCATGGAGTATTATCATCATCATCATCACCTGGGAATTGTTAGAAATGCAGACTCTTGGGCCCCACTCTAGACCTACTGAATCAGAATCTGAATTTTAAGGAGATTCCCAAGTGATCTGAATGTGTATTATTAAATTATGAAAAGCTCTGTTCCACATACATTGGTTTTACACTTACATTTCCCCAGGTATGGTCAATCTAACTATACACTGAGCATCATCACATCTACTAAACAAAGATGAACAACTGGGGCCAGGCAACTAGACTTTTACCGATGTTGAGTGTCACCATGTAGCATTCCATACGTCCAGTCTAGAAAATTATATTTAAGGAAAAATAATCTGGGATGTGGTTTTAATCTAAATATCTTTTGCTGATATGTTCCACTAAACTCACCAAATTTTGAAAAGATAATGAGTGGAAGATATAAATTAATGAAGATTGCATCCTTACTTAACAATTGTCTGTAAGTACTTAACAGTAAGTACATAAAGGGTCATTATATAGAAAGCTTTTTTTATCTGTCCAAAATATATGCAGAAATGATTTTGCAAATATATATGTGTGTGTATTGTTAATCCCTGACTCCTATCATCATTTCACAGAAATCCTCTTTTAAAAATTAAAAGAAAATCCTAAAATTATAGGATATGATTATGTTTGCTAAACTAGCTCTTCTAGTTTGCTAATGCTGCAGAATGCAAAACACCAGAGATGGATAGGCTTTTATAAAACGGGGGTTTATTTCACTACACAATTACAGTCTTAAGGCCACAAAGCATCCAAGGTAACACATCAGCAATCGGGTACCCTCACCGGAGGATGGCCAATGGCCTCCGGAAAACCTCTGTTAGCTAGGAAGGCAGCTGGCATCTGCTCCAAAGCTCCGGCCTCAAAACGGCTTTCTCCCAGGATGTTCCTCTCTAGCAAGCTTGCTCCTCTTCAAAACATCACTCCCAGCTGCACTCTCTTTTCTCTCTTTGAGTCAGCTCATTGATATAGCTCCACCGATCAAGGCCCACCCCAAATGGGTGGGGCCACGCCTCCATGGGAACATCTCATCAGAATCATCTCCCACAGCTGGGTGGGGCACATTCCAAGCAAATCCAACCAGCACCAAAACTTCTGCCCCACACAAGACTACAAAGATAATGGCATTTGGGGAACACAATACACTCAAACCGGCACATTCCACCCCCTGAACCCCAAAATGACATTATCTTTCCAAATACAAAATACATCCATCCCACAACAACATCACAGAAACTTACATCATCTCAGTTACAATATCAAGTACAAAATCCCATCAAAATCAATTTAGGCATGGTTAGTCCTAAAGGCACAATTTTTCTTTAGCTGTGGATCTGTGAATTTAGAACAAGTTATGTGCTTCCAATATACAAAGGACAGACATTCATAGGATAAACATTTCCATTGCCATAAGGAGAAACAGTAAGGAAAACAGGGTTAACAGGAGCAAAACAGTTCCTAAAACCCACAGGACAAAGTCCATTAGATTTCAAAGTCTGAGAGTCATTTACAGAACAATGTTGCATCCTTGGGGCTTGAGAGAGCGGGAGCCTAACCCTTCCCAAGGGCCTTTTTGGCAGCTGTTTCCTCTCCAAATGCTTGGGTGAGTGCTCCAACATTTCCACACATTGGGGAGACCACCTTCTCGGCCCCACCCTCCTCAAACCTCGGGGCAGCTCCTGGATTCCCTTCCATCTCAGGGGCACACGGTCCACCCCTTCAGAACAGTGTGGTGGCAGCCAGGCTCTCCCCAATTCCCTGGAAATGTGCTCCACCCTCTTTGGGACCTGAGGTGGCAAAACTCTTCCAGAGCATCGAGGCGGAAAGCCCGCCCTCGACCTCCAGGGCAAACTCACCCTTTCCATGCATGTGGGCTGCTCTGCTCTCCCAGCCCGAGACCTCCTGACTCCAGACCTCAACCTCCATGGCTCTGTCTTTGAAGAGGTTTTTCCTTTAATTTTTTCCTTGCCTGTCTCCTCCAGTCCAGACCGGAAATGGCTCTGTCTATAAAGATCTCGCAAAAATTCTGTTGGCTTTGCATGAAGCATGCAGGGGTCAAAGCCATCAGACAATAGGACTTTCCACAAATCCTTTCTGCTTAACTTCTTTTCCAGTCTTGGTTTGTACTGAAATGGCGGCTGGGTTCCATGTTTGGTTACATCCTCATGTTGGGCTGTAGCTTCTGGGATTCCACCCCCTGGAAGCCTGTAATTTTCCAAGCCATCAACTTCTGGTTTCTTTGAACCCAAGAGTTCAGTTCTAAGTTTATCTCTCTCTGCTCGCATTTTACTATAAGCTGCAAGGAGAAGCCAGGATATGTCCTCCACACATAGTCTGGAGAGCTCCTCAGCTAAGTATTCCAGGTTGTTGCTTCCAGATTCTTCCTTCCATCTGACAACAGGACTCAATTTTGCCAAATTTTGTGCCACTTTAAAACAAGGATCACCTTTCTTCCAGTTTGCAACAACACATTCATCATTTCTGCTCAAGTCCTCATCAGAAGTATCTTTAGAGTCCATATTTCCACAAATAGTCTCTTTAAAGCAGTTTTGGCCTTTTCTATCAAGCTCCTCACAACTCTTCCAGAGTCTTCCCCTTGTCCATTTGAAAAGCCGTTCCAACATGTTTGGTATTTGCAAACTCAGTAGCAAAAGCACCCCACTTCTCTGGTACCAAAATCTGTTCTGTTAGCTGGGAAGACACGTGGCTGGCATCTGCTCCAAAGCTCCCGACTCAAAACAGCTCTCTCCCAGGACGTTCCTCTCTAGCAAGCTTGCTCCTCTTCAAAACATCACTCCCAGCTGCACTCTCTTTCTTCCCCCCAAGTCAGCTCATTTATATAGCTCCACCGATCAAGGCCCACCCCAAATGGGTGGGGCCACGCCTCCATGGGAACATCTCATCAGAATCATCTCCCACAGCTGGGTGGGGCACATTCCAAGCAAATCCAACCAGCACCAAAACTTCTGCCCCACACAAGACTACAAAGATAATGACGTTTGGGGGACACAATACACTCAAACCGGCACACTAGCCTATAATTTAATTTCGTTATTAATTTCATTCAAATTTTGAATATATTAAATCTTGGCAAGTCAAAGATAAGTAGAGAAATTTTCTGTATCATTTGTTTAGAAAACCTTTCATCTCAAGTAAAAAGCAATTTTTACTCTCTATAGTCTCCAGTTTTCTAATATATTTTTCTGCCAATTACATATAAAACATGTTAAAGTTTCAGGTTATTTTTCATCTAATAAATAATGCTAGAAATAAAAAAAAAATTCTCAACTCAATAGACACATTGAGAAAAAGTATTGGAACCCATTTGTCAGTGACAGCCTGGGAGAATGAAATCATGCACATCAGAAAACACTGCCTGTGCCTTATAGCAGATTGTTCCAAAATGACTTCTGCAGAACACTAACTTCCCAAAGGCCTGTGAAAAATTGTGCACTGTGCAAAATAAATTTTGGGCCCTTTGAAGGAATCTCAATGGAGATTGTCATATCAAGATTTCTGAGAAGGCTTGTAATTAAAAAGAAACATAAATACACACTCCCAATTATTTATCCGGTATTGTTCAAAGTTATTTGATTAATGCATCCTTTTAAAATTTATTACAGAATTTATACTAATATTTTCTAGAACACTTTTTGGGTTGCTAAAAGAAGTTATCAATGCCTGTTGTATTAGTGCCAGTGGACTTAAAGCAAATGTAATATTAATTTAATATTATATTAATGTGTCAATTTAAGCAGACGTTTGTTTGTTCACTGCTATAAACTACCAGCCCTTCAGTGAAAATCTAAACAAGTAGATTTCATTATCATCAAATCAAAAGTTCACAAAAAATAGTGATTTAAGATTAAATTTCAATGAATATTATTTGATAATGTGAACACTAAAATGGCATTTGTAAGACAACACTGATTTCATATTCAAATGGTGGCAAAAATATCTGTGCAATGTATTTTTCTTATACTCATACATACATAGCATATGGTTACAAAATTTATGTGTTGCATTATTTCAATACTGGTGCAATGAAAAGTTTAATAATAGTTTTTAAAAATCTAGAACATTGCACACTGGCGATTTTTTTTTTTTTAAATCCACTTTGCATGCACTTTTATTTATGTAGGTTAAATTGGGCTGAAATGGTCTAAAATGGGGCATGGAGGTGAAAGAGACAAGGGATATGTTTGTTCTTTGTGTACTTCAGGTAAAATTTAATTTCCATTTCTATTTCCTTATTTATGATATTTAATATTTTACAATCTATGTCTCTCATATTTTTTAAATTACAGTGGCCATGATGCCTACTTTAAGTTATTCTTAGAACAAGGAAGTTAGGATTAGATAAATTAATTACTAATTAATTGCTTTATGAACCTTGGCAAGCCAACTCCACTAGTCTACAAACTTTAATAAGTATTTATATAGAAGTTAAATATTTCAGTTTTCTAAATAACAAAGGCAGTAAAGTGTAAAAGTCATCTGTACCAAGAAGATTGAAAATATCATGCTCAGCACATGACTATTTTGAATATCAATCACTTACTAAAAGGTTTTTGTCATAACTGTTGATTGAGAAGCATTAATACGGAAAAGACAAGCTGAAAGCATTTGTCCAATGACGCCAACTATTTTAGAGCTTTTAAAAACACTTCTGTTTTGAAGTTAATATAATTTATTTTCAGATATTTATCATTTACAGGTAACTCATCTTTTTTTCTATGTATTGATTCATTAATCTTAATAACTTTTAAACAATGTGAATGATATTTTGACCTTGTAGAAATCCCTCCATTTCTCAAGATACATAGGCAAAATTTCATTCTTATTGTCATTAGCAATTTGATATTAGAGACAAGACACATAGTCTGCCATTCCCTGGACCTATATCTGTCCTCCAAGTACTCAACTACTCACCAGTAAGCAACGGCAAATATTAACAGTGATATTTGAAGTCATTACCTATAGTCCCATTATCCATTTATCCCAACTTTGCCTATTTAGCAGTTTACTGTGCAAACTCCCTGCTTTGTTTTTAAGGAAAAGATCCATTGAGGATACCAGTAAAATTTTCACAATTCTGTTTTCACAAGCATACTGCCCACAATAGGGGAATATGTGTCGTATTTCCTATTATAAAGATAGGTCAGAAAAATGCTACTGCTTTGTCCTGCTTATGTATTTTCAGTGAACATCCTCTTTGAGTCATTATCTTTTTTTTCTCAAGCAAGTCATTACTTACTTTCCCTTTCTCCCATCCTCACTGCCACACTCTTCAGACAACACTCCATGTTTTCAAGCTCCTAACCTCCACGTTCACATTGTTACTTCCTCCACTGGTTCCATAGATTGAAATGGAAAGACATTATTATTAGAAGGTTATAGATCTTGAAATTGTAGAGCTATATAAGACTTTAGAGATTAGACATCTAATCAGTAATTCTCAAGTGTAGGGGAAGTGGGTCAAAGGTAGGGTTGTATCTGAATTTCTAGGTCAGAGTTTCCTTTGACCTAAACAGAACTTGGAGCAAGTCTTGGGTTCAAGTTTTTATGTTGCAAATGCTTGCCCCTGAGACTTTAGGCAGATTAGTTGCAGAGATAATAATAATAATAGGCATTCTATCTGTGAATATAGACAGGTGATAATGTAGATAAAAGCATTTTGAAAATATAAATTATTGCTGTTAATAACTACCAAGAGATCAACTGAGACCTGAGAGGAAGTTACCATCCTAGAGAGGAACAGAGTTAGCTCCAGAGTCCTGATACCCTGATACTGGGTTGGTTCCAGTTACTACTGCTGTGTAATAAGTTACTCAAAAAGTGATTGGCTTAAATCAGCCATTTTATTTTGCTCCCCAATTTTTGTGTCAGGCATTCTGGGAGAGCTTGTCAGATAGATCATATTTGGGCTCTTTCATGTAGTTGAAGTTGGATATTAGCTGGAGCCAGCTGCAGTCATCTGAAATATCACCTGAGTTGTATGTCCAAGGTGGCTCACCCACCTGGTTGGTAGGTGATGCCGGCTCTCAGCTGGAGCTCAACTTTGAACACCTATATATGGCCTCTCCAATATGAGGGTCTTGGGTAGTCAGACTTCTTACATAGTGTATGGCTTCCCTTAAAGCGAGCATGCCAAGAGAACCAAGTGGAAACTCTGTGACCTTTTATGAGATAGACTTGTGTACTGGTTTGGATGTATTACGTCTCCCAAAATGCCACGTTCTTTGATGCAATCTTGTGGGGGCAGACGTAGTAGTGTTGATTAGGTTGGAACCTGTGGAATAGGTTGTTTCCATGGAGATGTGACCCATCCAACTGTAGGTAATAACCCTGATTAGATAATTTCCACAGATGTGTGGCCCCACCCATTCAGTATGGGCTTTGATTAGTTTACTAGAGCCCTATATAAGAGCGCAGACAGAAGGAGCTGGCAGCTGCAACTTAGAGAGACATTTTGAAAGCTGACGTTGAAAGCTGACGATGACATTTTGGAGAATGCCATTTTGAAATGCAACCCGGGAATAAGCAGACACCAGCCATGTGCCTTCCCAGCTAACAGAGGTTTTCTGGATGCCAATGGCCTTTCTCCAGGGAAGGTACATTTTTCTTGATAACTTACCTTGGATACTGTATGGCCCTAAGACTGTAACTTTGTAACCAAATATACCCCCTTTCTAAAAGCCAATCCATTTTTGGTGTTTTGCAAACAGCAGCATTAGCAAACTGAAACAATTTGGATGTCATATATATATGATTTCTGCCATACTTTATTGTTTGAAACATACATGAGCCTGCCAAGATTCAATGGGAGGGAACATATATACCACATCTCAATGGTAAGAGTGTGAAAGAATTTGTGACCATTTTTAAAAAGCAGGCCATTCTAGGTTTAGTTTGGTGTACTCTCTTAAATTCTGTCACTCCTATTGAGAAACTTCATGAAAAGCTATCGCTTTCCACCTCTCCCTGGACAACCATACTAAGAAGTCTCATACTGGAACTACACTTGACTTGGATATAAGAAAGGTGTCATATCTTTAATATTTAAAATTTAGCTGCATATCACTCAATAAAAATTCAAATAGAATTGAGTGCTGCTATATGAAAGTTGCGAACATAGGAACTGGGAATACAACTATTTAAAAAATTTTTTTCTCTCTAGTCTAAGTCTATCAGTAAAGACAGTTGAAAGCAATGATTATATATTATCACAGAAGTATGTACTGGATCTGCTGTGGAAGAAAGGGCATTACTGTATAAGAGGTTGAGGAAACAATCTCAGAGGACTGATGTTAGAGGGCCATCTGGCAGGATACTCTTACGGTTTGCTAATGCTGCCTTTTCGCAAAACACCAAAACTGGATGGCCTTTTATAAAGGGAGTTTATTTGGTTACAAAGTTACAGTCTTAAGGCCATAAAGTGTCCAAGGTAACACATCAGCATTCGGATACCTTCAATGGAGGATGGCCAATGGTGTCCAGAAAACCTCTGTTAGCTGGGAAGGCTGGAGTCTGCTCCAAGTTCTGTTCTCAAAATGGCTTTCTCCCAGGATGTTCCTCTTTAGGCCACAGCTCCTCTTCAAACTGTCACTTTTGGTTGCTTTTGGGGCATTGTCCTCTCTTAGCTTTTCAGGAGCGAGAGTCTGCTTTCAACGGCTGTCTTCAAACCGTCTCTCATCTGTAGCTACTCTCTCAGCTTCTGTGTGTTCTTCAAAGTGTCCCTCTTGGCTGTAGCAAGCTTCCTCCTTCTGTCTGAGCTTTTATAGGGCTCCAGTGAACCAATCAAAGCCCATGCTGAATGGTCGAGGCCACACCTCCATGGAAACCATCCAACCAGAGTTATCACCCACAGTTGGGTGGAGCACATCTCCGTGGAAACAACCTAGTCCAAACGTTCCAACCTAATCAACACCAATAGTCTGCCACCAGGAGACTGCATCAAAGAATATGGCTTTTGGCAGGACATAATATATCCAAACTAGCACAGATACTTTGGTAGGCAAGTGATGGAAGACATGGCATTCTAAGCACACGTGCATTTGAGAAGGCAAGTAGTATGAATAAAAATGACAAAAAACTGAGTTAAATTCAGTAAGGCTTTGGTGAAAAATGAATATGTGGAGGCAAAATAAGAGTCAGAAAAATTAAGTAAGAACTTGAACTTGAAGGCTCTTCCATAATGGCTAATATTCTATGCGTAAAAATATATATGCTCATTTAGTATTAATGATGTAACTCATCTAAACAATGTAAGTTAGCATTTTAAGGTTTCTGAGGCTATATTTTAAAACAATGGAAACAGTTTAATTAAAATATTTCAAAATAGTCAGAAACTGAATAAAGTTAGAATAGAATTGGAGCAGAAAGGAAGAATGTTTAAACAAACCATGGATGGTTAATATAAAAGCTACATGAAACATAAATTAAACTGGATTGAAATCAGGTGTTGACTTAATTTAACTTTGCCATGGCATGTGTTGGGTTATGTTCAAGTAGTCCAGAATTTGCATTTATATATAGTAATCAAACAGAGCAAGCAACAGGGAGAACAGATTCTACATTCTGATTCTCAAGGCACACAACACATGGAGCTCACATCAATTGGATCCTGTGATTTTACTGCACGTAAGTTGGCTAATTAAAGTGAGTGAGAGTTTCTAGATAAAGTATTAGACAAAAGTCCTTTGTTGTTAGAATTCTCTGCATATGGAATGTGTTAAAGTTAGGATAATATGCAGGGTTTTGCTTACAGCTCAAAGATTTAATTATTTATAAGAAGAATGTCTGAAGAAAAAAATGAGATGCAGGAAAATAAGCTGACTGGAGCAAAGTGGGGCAATGATCCATAGCCTCATTACAACAGAACCTTACTACCCAGAGTGCATTCTGTGGATCAGCAGCATTGGCAATCAGCTGGGAGCTGGTTAGAAATGCAGACTCTCAGGCCTTACTGAATCAGAACCCCCAGGTAATTTCTATGGTCATTACAATCTGGGAAGCACGGTTAATGAGGTCAGGGTCCTGTAGATTTAGGATAACCTTGAGAGCTGTCCCTGTCGACCTTTGCATTTGTTCCCATGAGTTGAATGTGAATCGAGTCTTGAAAAGGACACGCACGCATATATGTAATCTGACATGAACAACTGAATTAAATAATGGACAGTTAGAGGTAGTCGTAGTCTACCATTAAGGGCCTAAGGCTTTAGCAGACAATAGCAGACATTCACTAGGAATATTAATGTTAAAGTGAATGAGCCTCATATGTATCACCTTATCATATTAAGTAATTTTGCATACATTATTTCATTTTGAATCTCACAACATCCCCATGAAGTAGGTGGAATGGGTTGTTGGCATCATTTGGCAAATGCTTTCAACTTGTCTATGTTGTAATAACTCTTAAAATCACCAGGTATAACAAAACCTTTTAATGCATGATTAATGTTAAGAATTTTCATGCATTAAGAATAATGTTTTCAATTGTCTTTTAAGGAGGATAACTTTTATGTGTTATACTGCCTTTGTTTAAGAAAGACTGAAATGGATAAGTACTATGTAAATACTTACTAACTTTTGAATAGGGAAATTACTAAATTTAATCTACTAATATAACCTAACTTGTTGCCTAATGGATTTAAAGCAGGCATCAGGAACAATGCAATTTATAATATATGAGTGAAATGGGTTGGGAAAGGTCACATTTTGACATTACTGAAATAGAAATGAAAATAACAATTTGCCTTAGCTGATTCAGGAAAGCAGTGAACACATTCTGTATCTTTCTCCTCAATGCAGGAGATTTGATCATTCTAGCCCAGTTTGGCTTTCATAAAAGAGTATGTGCTTTAGCATAGAAGGGATAAAAAAAAGAAGATATTGAGGATATTGATGTGCAGAGAAGGAGCAACTTTTCCAAACTGCAGGTGAAAACAAGACTGGAAGTCTAACTTTCTGGTTAAAAATTGAGAAAAAATTTCCTCTATGGTGACCCTCATTTTCAATTCCAAAATTGGGACACATTGTGAGTGTGATCTGATCAAAAGATGGTGCTTTGCAGTTAGTAATGACTGTTTATGTAAATCTGGAACACATTTTCAACATAACTTGCTTCTTGCAAACAGCTTGCTCTTGTTTAAGGAGGAAGTTAAAGCTGGGATTCTCATGGAAAAAGAACAAAAGTAATTAAAGAAAACACGACTGCCTTATTCTTTTGGATAAATATTTGACTCATACAAAGGTGTATTGGACTGTATTTTTTATCAAATATACAATTATTTCCCAAAATATTGGAACTTCATTTTTCTGTTGTTAAGAACAGAAATTTTTGACTTGACAAAGCAAAGATCTTTCTTTTTTGAAAATGTGTGGTTCAAACTTATTTTTTCAAGGTTTTGTACATTCTAAATTTGCTCAAATTCATCCTAAGCAAAAGCAATTACATAAAATCCTTTTAAAGGATATTTTAGGTTTTCTGTTTTATCATTAATTCTAATTGTCTAAATGCTTAAAAATCCATATTTTCTAAACTTCTGAACTGAATACTAATCTCCTGAATCAAATAGAGACAACCACATTTTGAAGTTCAACTTATGTTGAACTCTATCAAACTAGTTGGTCTGGGAAATTTTCTCTGAAGATAAAAGGAAACAGTTTAATTCCATTGATTTCCATAAGTGTCCAATGATCTTCTACTACTAATATTATTAATAGTACTACTACTACTATTTTTAATAGTTTCTATTATTAATAATAACTATTATTAATTGTAACCATTTATTATATAACTGACTATAGACTAGGCACTGTTCTGGGCACTGTATATAAAATAACTCAAATCTTACAACCGTTATTTAGACAAATATTAAAATTATGGAAGAGAAAATGTAGGCTTAAAGTTTAAATTTGTCCAGTGTCACAACTCAGGCTATATTCTAAAGCTTATTTTCTTCCTACCACACTATGCACCTGCTTATTGCATTATCCAAAGTCACAACTTTAACAAAATAGCATTTGCGTCTTCAGAAGACTGTAGGGCTTTGTGCTTCTTCAAATCTCTTAAGAATACACTTTTAGGTAAGGGAAAATAATAATGCAGGTCTAGTTCAGAGAGAAAATACAGCATATATTCATATTTGAAAGGAGTCATAGAGCACTCTCCCATTTTACAGCTCGCTAGGGCCACCAGTTCACGGAATGCTGTGGAGCCATTGCATAATGTTAACAGGAACTTATAATTTATTTTCCAAATCAAGACACCTTTGAGATTGAAAAGGAGCCATCACCAGACAGCATGGCGGGGCAGAAATACTTGAACTAGGACTCACCTGGGCAAATTGTAATGTATATCAATGTATATAGAGATAGTTATAAATGCTTATAAAATTGAATTGGTGAATGAGAGACAGAGCTGAACTCTTCGAACTCTCCTACTTAGAAGAGCTTTTATTGCCAAGGCTTGAATTCGAAGTAATTGTATATACCTGTAGAATTTTTCCTTCTTGAAGAGGTGTGTAAAGTGAAGGTTTGTCCTATTTGTGTTAACAAATTACTCCCAATTTAGAGTGATCGGGTGTAATTAATTACCTTTGAAAAGCAATACATTGTTAACAAGGTTTGAGATGAGAGTCCCAGGTTGGGAAAGAAAAGGGAAGCACTAATACAGGAATCATTCAGGCTTTTATGTCTTCGTGATTCAGAAGTTGTATAATTTCATTCTTAATCAAACTGTACCATTCTTCAATCAGATGTTAAAAACATTCTGTGAAGTATAAAATAAGCTATATGGTTGTAGAATAGCACTCATGCCACAAGAAAAAAAACCTGCAAATACTAAATATTTTTGCATCACATTTAAAATAATTTATATAATTCTAGACCTAATAAAATTGAATTGATCATCCAATAAATGGAATTTTATATCATGTTTGTTATCAGCTAAATAATTCATTATTCCATTTTATACACACACTTTTTAATTAACTTACTGACTCAGAGGTAAGATGCTGCTAATCCATTCATTTCCCAAGCCCACATACACAAAAAAAGCACAAAACATGTGTGAGTATAACAGCAAAAGGGTAGGAGTTTAATATGAAGGAATTTTAATCAGAGGAGAAAGCAGCTGTTTGAGGTTCTCTCCACTTCCAACTGGAGATCCCAGATTGCATGGTGATTAGTAACACCTGTTTGCTATGGAGTTTTCCTGAAGCAGGCAATGCATGAAGCTGGCAATAGAAATGTTCTTGATGTTATGATGTACTCTGTTTTAAAAAGAACATTTTCTTTTAAAACCAGGTATTTATTTTCAGCCATGGTGTGCTTATTTAAAATAACAAAATCAAAGTCTGAATTTGCCTGGAAGTAATCAGAACTGTTTTATCAGAAAAAAGAGAGAGGATAATATTTTTTGGTAATTTGTAAAGAGCCCTTTTTAGTATTCTAAATATTTCAATAGTTTAAAAAAATATACTGAAAACTTACAGACTTAAATAATATACTATTATTAGAATCATATTACCTACTTAAGAATCATATTACCTGATCATTGGGCAATTGATACCTGTGAATGAGTTAAACAACAATTAGATTTACTCCCTTCTCTTAATGTTTCTCCTCGCTATTGCTTCATCGACCACTTCCTCTTTGCTTAGATCTCTTATCCATTAATTTGGCTCCCTTCACATGTCAGATTCAGAATGGATTTAAGAGATAATGTGGTTCAACTTGGGCATTTTACAGATGAAGATTCTGAGGCCCAGGGAGGGGAAGTGACTTATTCAAGGGTGCCAGAGCTGAAACTGGGATATCATTTTACGTTCCAAGTCCCTTGCCCCTTCTACTCACTTTGAAATTGCCTTCATTTATTTTCAAATCCAATCCTAGTTTAGTTTTGAAACATCTACAACCAGAGTGCTCCCCAGAAAGTCCAGATTTATGGGATGAGGGCCTTTGTAAAGAGAATCATGGAACAGCTTTGTGAAAAGGAGCCGTAAATCCACTGGTTTCAACTTCTTTATTTTTCAGATGAGGAAGCTATGGCCCAAGAAAGGAAAATGACCTCTCTAGGTAGCTTGTGTTTCTTAAAACACACGCGACCCAAACACAAACATTTCCTTTAGGAAACGTTTGTTCGCAGAGATGGACATTTCAGAAACTACATTTTCTGGTTATAGTTTGGTTGAATATATGATTGCTTTCTGTGTTTCTGTATCCATTTACTGAATATATTTATTTCACTGACTTTATGGAGCTCCAACTATGTGCTAGGCATTGTGCCATGCTTTGGTGTTTCCATACATAAACCTGCAACTGTATCTATCACTTTTACCAAAATTAAATTGTCAACCTCAAATATGTATAAAATATTAACACTCCTAAATTTTATAGACACACTAAAAAAATCCACATCATAGTGGTAACTAATGGTTAAAGAAAAGCAGTAGCATAAGGGGAAAAAATGCTAATATTGTCAAAAAAAGATTTGGATTCTTGAATTCTGACATTTAATCAAATTATATCACCGAACATAATAGGTATGCATTTGATTAGATTTCAGGGACTGGCTTATGTTTAGTATAGACTGAGGGTGGGGGGTAGGTGGGAAGCATCATTAGGAAAAGTTTAAGACTAGAAATTGGAAGACACCTTTTAATTTTAACTTTTCTACTTATTAATATAGATTCCAGAAAACCACCAAACCCATCTATGCCTCAATTTCTTTATTTGTAAGGTGAGAAAATTTGACTCATCATTTAAGATTCCTTCTAACATGGTGAGATTGGAAAGAGTAGATATAATTATAAGCTACAAACTGGTTGTTGATAGTTGATATACACAAAGGATGGTTCAAGTGATACCAAGCTATTTTGATAACCACTTTGAAACAAAATGGGTGCTCTGTCCTTAATATGCATAGCAAAAGTCAAGGACAGAAGTTCTGTGGGGGGCAGTTTTATATACTTGTATCATATATATATATATATATATATATACCACTTCCTCATATTAGAAACCAAGAATACCATACTCAATCACAGTCTGTCCCACTACAATCCCTTAGTGTGCAATCTTTCTTCATATTTTTTTTAAGGAAAATAAGCTTTAATGCACAATAAGGGCTACTTCCAGCATACATGATGGTATAGTGTGTCAAGGTCCATGCCAATCAAATGTCTGTATATCAGCTTTGATGAGGGAAATTTCATTTTCCCAACACAGAGATAGGATAAACATTACAACTAATGAGAAGGTGATCAGTTGGTACAATTCTCAAGAACCAAGTTGTAAAATTTCAACTCCTTAAGGAATTTCTGGAGGAAGAAGGGCATTGCTTGATCTTTCAGAACACTAGAGATTTCAAGGGCACTTACTTGAAGAGGGTTGTAAAGATCAATGAGACATATGGTGGTCAAAGACAAGACCTGGGAAAACACCTTTACAGGCCTCACATCATGTCCATGAAATTAAGTGGAGCCAGAGCCCTCACCCTACTAGTCAGCCTCCTTAACCCTGAGAAGAACTCCTCTGTCTTAGCACAGGCAAGGCTTGTTCAGCTAGTCTTGAAGATTACCTCCCAATAACCTCTGTTCAATATGAAATATTCCTGATGCCAGATGTCAAAACAACATATAGAAAGAAAGATAAGGGTGCTGCAGAGATGGATAGTAATTTTTACCCCTTGGAGCAAAATTATGTACGCATTTTCTGTGTCAACACCATTTTTAGGCACCTACAAAACAGATAATTCAAGAAGCTGTCTGTTTTGGTACCAAGTTGTGTTTTTTTCTTTATTAAAGTTGTGGGTTTACAGAACAATCACACATAAAATAGAGGGTTACCATATACCATTATTAACACCTCACAATAGCGTGAAACATTTGTTACAATTGCCAACAGAACATTTTTATAATTGTGCTATTAACTATAGTCCATGCTTTAACTTAGAGTTAACTATGTGTGTACTGTAGTTCCACGGATTTTTAAAAAATGTTTTATTCTCTTACCATAGACACAATCAACATTTTCCACTTTAATCACATTCACGTATATATTTCAGTTCTGTTAATTAGGTTCACCATGTTGTACTACCACCAACTATGTTTTAAATCTTCTTTTCCAATCTGCCTTTAATTAGAGTACATCTTTATTTGTGATTTTAACACATATCTGTCACATACTTAATCTGTGCCAATATTGTACAAAATGGTGGGACATAATATGCCCCAGAAACTTATTGTGGGGGGGGAGGGTGTACATAAGCAATTGAATTCAGTTTGACAGAAATAGCTCAATTAGTCATTGGGGTGGGCATGGGGCATAGTGTTAGGTAAGTCTTTTTAGAGAGTGTGGCAAATTGAATATTGGAGAAATGAGAAGGACTTTGCCAAATTTGGCTGAAAAAGTAAATGTGGGAAAGGAGTAAATGGGCAGAGAGAAAGAAGGTGTGGGAGACACCACCTTTGGATTCTATAATTCTTTTCTGCTTTTACAATTCTGATTCTTCCTTATAGGAAGCTTATTGTTCTTCTTTTACAAGTTTTCCCTTTTAGAGGAAATTTTTTTCCAGAAACTTTATTACAGAAAGAACTGACAACTCCACTAGAGATGCTGGTGATTCCAGTTCTTGACTTTACCCTCTCCTCCTCACTCCTGCTGAGTGAAGGTTCTCCGTGGGTTAGAAGGTTTAATCACCTCTCTCTTGACAAGTATTAAAAATGCATTTGTGTAGCTGCATGTCATTAGCATTTATTACATCTATTTTATTTCTTCTCTTTCTTGCCAATTGAAGCACTCATTTTAAATGAACTGATTCCTAAAGAAAAATCATGTTTTATTTTATCAACAAAGGAACTTCCTGACTCATTTTACACAACATAGACTATTTTTCTATAAATATATTACTCTTCATTTATTACAGGTGTTGCAGTTATGAGGTCTAAATTGACAATTCTCATAACATTGTGACAATCCAAGAAGTCCATGTCAGTCCAGAGCCACCAACCCCATCTCCAGGCAAGTACAAACATGAACTCAACCCCTTCCTTCTTTTCTGTAGTGACCATACAAATACCCTGTATCTCAAACATGGAAGAGGTCTAGAGGGATCAAGGTTCTGAAGTTCATACCCTCCTTTCTTTCCAGCTAAATTTTTCCTATCTTTATTCAAGTTGAACCAACTAATGAGTTCTATGCCTCTGGGAATCATGGAATTGCTGTTTATAGACTAAAGGGCTACAGAGACCAGGATTAGAACTGCAAGACCTAAAACGAAGTCGTGATTGTTTCATATATTTCTTATGTGAACTTGAATTAAATTTAATGTCTCTCAATCACCATTTTCTTATCTGCAAAATGGAGACAACAGTCTAGTCTCCTTTATGGGGCTTTTATGTGCATAGCATGGAAAAAACATACCATTAAACCTGTTGCAAAATTCAAAGCACTATAAAAATATAAAAAGTTGCACTTGAGGGTTTAGCAAACGTAATCTCTAAGTCTTCTTGAAAACAGTATGATCAAGCCAAACAGTTTATGTACCAAGCTCTCTGAGCTATTCATCACTAATAATACCCTCACTCTCTCTTTTATACCCAGATATATTCAGTATATATAACTGACATGCTGTTGTTCTAATGTAGAGAATTTCATAAAAATCTGTGCAGCTGCCTTCCACAAAACCACGTGGTCATCGATGGCAGGACCTTCTCTTCCTGTGGATTGACCTGTTTGGGTTCTAAACATGTGAATCTCCTAGGAAGCACCCTGACATGCATTGGGTCATAGATGGAGCACTCCTAACCTCTAGTTATAAGAAAATAGACTAAGAAAAGTAGAAAAGTAGAGGACTATTTTAACTCTGATAGATCTTGATTTAGTTAAATTATCATGAAAATTATAATAACCATATCCACTGCTTTTGTTTACTTTAGATTATTCAAATTTATTGAAAGGTTTACTGCATTTTTATTGGACATTTAAAAAAATATTTCTTTACCTCTAATTAATGCTAAACACTGCAATGGAATGCCAGGAGTTATGATTATAGAAATATTTTATTATAGTTTAATAGACAAATTTCCCATTTTCAGGAATGGAGTGAAATATAAAACAATCTATTCTTGACTACTCTCTTGTATAAATTATTTGCTAACATTCTCTTATTATTATTTTTTCTTTATTAGAGAAATTGTAAGTTTACAGAACAACAATGCATAAAATGCAGGATTCCCATATACCACCTGTGCCAGTTTGCATATATTATGTCCCCCAGAAAAAGCCATGTTCTTTAATGCAATCTTGTGGGGCAAACATATCAGTGTTGTTTAGGTTGTAACCATTTGATTGAGTGTTTCCATGGAGATATGACTCCATCAACCGTGGGTAAGACCTTTGATTGGATTATTTCCATGGAGGTGTGGCTCCACCCATTCAGCATGGATCTTGATTGGTTACTGGAGTACTTTAAAAAGAGCCACACGGCCAAGACACTTGCTGCAGCTGAGGGGCACATTTTGAAAATGGCTGTTGAAAGTTGACACTGACATTTTGGAGAATGTCATTTTGAAATGCAACCTGGGAGCAAGCAGACACCAGCCACTTGCCTTCCTAGCTAACAGAGGTTTTCCAATGGCCTTTCTCCAGTGAAGGTAAACCCTATTGTTGATGCCTTACCTTCGATGCTTTATGGCCTTAAGACTATAGCTTTGTAACCAGATAAACCCCCTTTATAAAAGTCAACCCATTTCTGGTGTTTTGCAAACAGCAGCATTAGCAAACAGGAACACCCCCCTACCAACAACAACTTGCACTGGTGTAGAACATTTGTTACAATTGATGACATTACATTTTTATAATTGTACTATTAAAGTTCAAGTCCATGGTAACTTAGGATTCACTGTTTGTGTAGTATAGTTCCATGGCTTTTTAAAAAAATTTTATTCTTTTACCAAATATACAATCTGACATTTCCCCTTATAATCATATTCATATATATATTTCAGTGCTGTTAATTGCATTCACAGTGTTGTGCTACCATCACCACCATCCTTTACCAAAATACTTCTAACATTCCAAGTGGGAGCCTTGTACATTTTAAGCCTCAATTTCCCATTCCCTATTGTTCAGGTTTGCTAATGCTGCCATTATGCAAAATACCAGAAATGGATTTGCTTTATAAAGGGAGCTTATTTGGCTACAAATTTACAGTTCTATGGTCATAAAAGTGTCCAAACTAAGGCATCAGCAAGAGTGTACCTTCACTGAAGAAAGGCCTATGGCATCTGGAACACCTCTGTCAGCTGGGAAGTCACGTGGCTGATGTCTGCTGTTCCTTTGCTCCCAGGTTGTGTTTCCAAATGGCATTCTCCAAAATGTCTCTGGGTTTCTCTTAGCTTAGCATCTCCAAACATCCTTCTGTCTGCATCTGCAAGCATGTCTAAGCATCAGCAAGCATCTCTTGGGGCATTTCATCCTCACTTAATTTCTCAGAAGCAAACTCTGTGCTAGCATCTCAAAGTATCAGCTCCCAAGCATCTCTTCAAAAGTCTCTGTCAGCAGCTCTGAGCTACTTCTGTTTATGAGCTCTTTTATAGGACTCCAGTGAACTAACCAAGACCTACCCTGAATGGGCAGGGTCAAATCTCCATGGAAACATTCAATCAAAATGTCACACCCTAATCAAAAAGATTAATATCTGCCCCCACAAGATTGCATTAAAGAATATGGCTTTTTTTCTGGGGGACATAAGATACCCAAACTGGTACACCTATCTCCACCATGTCCCCTGGTAATCTATATTCTAGATTCTGACTCTATGAGTCTGCTTATTCTAGTTGTTTCAAATCAGTGGGATCATATAATATTTGTTCTTTTGCATATGGCTTATTTCATGCAACATGATGTCTTCAAGGTTCATCCATGTTTTCACATGTATCAGAACTTCATTCCTTTTTACAGCTGAATAACATTCCATTGTGTGTAAATACCACATTTTATTTATCCATTTATCAGTTGATGGACACTTGGGCTGCTTCTGTCTTTTGGAAATTACAAATAATGCTGCTATAAAAATTGGTGTGCAAATATCTGTTTGAGTTCCTGCTTTCAATTCTTTGGGATATATACCTAGTAATGGGATTGCCAGGTCATATGGTAATTCTGTACTTAGTTTTCTGAGGAACTGCCAAACTGTCTTCCACAGTAGCTGCACCATTTTACATTCCCACCAGCAATGAATGAGTGTTCCTGTTTCTCCACATTCTCTCCAACACTTGTTATTTTCTGCTTTTAAAATAGCAACCATTCTACCGGGTGTGAAATGGTATTTCATTGTGGTTTTGATTTGTATTTGTCTAGTAGCTAGGCAAAGACATTAAGCATCTTTTTATGTGCTTTCTGGCCATTTGTTTATCTTCTTTGGAGAACTGTCTGTTCAAATCTTTTGCCCATTTTTTAATTGGGTTATTTCTCTTTTTGCTATTAAGTTGAAGGATTTCTTTATATATTCTGTATGGATTATTACTACTTTTTATTATTTTTCAAAGACTTCCATTGTTTCTCATATTAGGTCCATTACATTTTGTAGCCAGAAATATTTTAAAGGGTAAAAAAACCACTTACATATTAGAGTCATTCAGTTATTCCTTCTTGAGCTTGGCCAGTAGACCATGAAGATCCAACTTATATTTTCATAACATAAAGCCTAAAGCTACTAGATCAAAATTACTTTTATTATGGTAATTAAAATTACATATATTCATAGCTAATTAAGAATTGATACTACATATAGCACATTAAAAAATTAAAGAAATCTCAATAATTTTACTATCAAATTATTATTATCCTATCATTGGGCAGGTAGGGTGGAATCCTCTGATGCAATTCATGTCTCCAGAGGTAGGAACTAGGTGCTAAATACTGTAGTTGGATTGGGGAGTTTTTATGACAAGCTTTGAGATCTGCAGACCAAAGCTAAAGCAAATATAAATAGGAAAAAACAATAATAACCTAGTAGAACAAAGCAGGGATAAAAGTAACCACTTTATTGCTTTTTTCATTTGTTTAGCACATATTCTTGAAGGATAATTGTGTGCTAATTACTATTCTGGGTGCTTCATCTATAAAGGTGAAAAAATATATAGTCCATTATATGAAGGAAGTTAAAGCACTGAATGTGGGGGCCATCAAAAATAAATCTTTGGGTCTACAGAAAATGAAATGAGGGTGGAATAAGGACAAGAAAAAGTGTGAAGTCTCTGATCCCTACTCTGGGGTAGTTTTCTTTTAGATAGACTCTCATAAAACTCCCTGACAACTTCTATCTTAGAACTTATCATTTCCGTAATAACACAAGACTGATAACCCCTCAAAGATAGGGAATGAATCATTCAAGTTAGCATCCCTAGAGCTTACAAAGCACTTGTCCCATGGAAATCATTTAATAGATGTTTAGTGAATAAATTATTAAACAGTATGCATTAAAACCAATACAAGGATATTTATTTTATAGGATACATGTAATCAATAATCTGAATATAAAAAGAAGGTGAACAGTCAAAATATTTTCAAGAAATTTAAAATTGAAGGCTAACTAATCAAAGCATATTTAACAATCTCATTGGTGAATTTCAAAGAGTATAGAAAAATTCAAAATGTACATGTAAAAGATACTTGAGACAGTTTAAATGTAATATAAACACTTGAATAGCATTTACATTTTTTATTCTTGAAAGATGATAAGTTGGTTAAAATTTGGAGTGGTTAAATCTAGGCCCAATGTTTTCTCCATTTGATTTTTAAATTCCTAAGTTTCCTTTGTAATTTATCACACAGTGCTGCCACAAGCTGATACCTAAACCCGTATGTGCAACGAGAAAGTACAAAACTTCCTAATTAGTGCTGAGTTCCACATCTGACTATCTCAAATGTGTTATTAGCAATAACCTTGAGATGTCTAAGAGTGAGTTATTGAAAGGGATGTCTTATCCAAAATGTGATTTAGGCACTTATACAGTGTTAATAACACCTGATCAGCAATACATTTCTAATTGGAAATAATAAAAGAAGCAGCATTATCACAAGTAATCAGAATTTCTTGGTTATGAGACTTAAACAGCATAGGACAGGTGATTTATTCAACTATTTGGAGCTTCTCCAGAAAGGCTGGAACATAAATAAAACACAGAAGAGCAGCAAGACTGGGGGAGTCACAGTGCAATTTAGCAGTTGTGAAAGGGTTATTTTGCCCCCTGCCTTAAGCATAGCAGTTGAGATGCACATGGTGCCATTACCCTTTGGCAAATAACACCACTTCTCTGTGGATTCTAATACACAGATCATTTCCCTATCTTTCTAAGTACATCTTTAAAATCCGTTTGAGGGAACAAGTCTTATATTCTAATTTCTCCAGTTACCTAGAGAAAAGAACCTTGTCCCCCACCCCCCTGCCCCTTTTTTTAACTACTGTTTTGAGCTGGCCTAAGGAAAGCCAACTCAAATTTGAAATCACAACTATTGATGAGAGAATATTTTCTCTGTTCTTCCTGCACAGTTTATTTTCCATATTTTGTCTTTATATTCTATACTTTGCCTTTCTTTTATTATATCTGTACTGATTATTATTTTTTTAAAGATTAGTAGTAAGTGGTACTATTTTCATTAATTTATATGGGCCTCATATATTGGAGACTTAAAGACAAAGCATAAAGACAAAGAACCAAAAGGAATATTTAAATGGAAAAAAAAAAGGGCACTCTAGTAGTATTACTATAAAGCATTCACCAAGCTAAATGTGTTTTAGTTATACTGAGAACTCGGACTGAAAATAATTCTACTTTGGAGAAAATCAGTTTGCCTATAATACTAAGAGCAGCCCCTGCTGGTTACTGCAATTTAATTGAGAGAAACACACTTTTAATGAAAGAAGATAAAATAATAAAAGAGAAGATATTAGAAAGTTCTTTCTTTAAATGACCCACAGTTTTTCCTTTGACTCTTTTTCAGTAAAGGGACCTTCAATGCTTACCACAAATCACATATTTATCTAACATCTACATCTGAAAGTTTTTTCTTTCCTTTGAAACATTTTAAAAAATAGCTCACTTAAACCACCACCCACTTGACAGTTTGCCAAAATCAATCCCTAACAAAACTTACCTGTTAAAAGAGGAAAATTAAGGAATTTAGTTTGTAGTTCAAACTAAAAGTGTAACTTTACTGAATTGAGATCAGATATTATTTGGTGGTAATTTTTTAATGCATAAAAGAGACGAATTAAAAATAATACAATAGTATAGAAGCTTCAAATTATGGCTCTATAAATGAAGTGGGACATAGAAGTTGATTTAAAATATTTAAAAACCATATTCCTACTTTCCTCTAGTGTCATTTTTTGTAGGGAATGGAAAAATAATTTTAAAAGGGCTTAAAACAAGATGATATGAATCTGTGTTTTACTTTCACTTCTCCTCCCTTGATTTACCCTCCCAAATATGTTTCTCCTAATTCCAACATGGTATTTCTCTGTCCATTTAAGTTGTTGGCAATATATTTAACAAAAACTTGAAATGACTTGCGTGTCTATACATGTTACTTCTAACTTTAAAAAGTATAAATGTTTTGTTGAACTTTTAAAATGAATAACCAGATTATATATATTAGTATGTTTACTTAATTTGATACCATTATGAATTCAAAATTCAAATAGGATTTTCTTTGGTAATCCTTTAGTAGAGAAACATTCAAGTCAGAACTCCTTGTGGTTTTTTTATGTATTAGACTTTCTCATCCATTGGACTATGAGCAACTGAGGATAACTGCAGACATATTTTAAGAAGGACCTGTAATAACTTAAGTATATCTGGAGGAGAGTTACTCAGAGTTGATGAGGGAGTCTAAAGAAAATGCCAAGAATAGAAGACTCAAAGAAAATATAATAGCTGCTTTCAGACATGGGTAGATCTGCCACAGGGAGGTAAACTGGATTACTCAATCTAGTTGCTCCAGCACACAAAGTTACAATCAGGAATAGAGATAAGAAAGATACTAAATGGAAAAAAGACTACTTGGATATTTATTGCCAAATTAATATTTAAAATCTCAGAAGGAAAAAAAATTAAAACCACAAACACACACACATTTCCCTCACCTTGACGCTAGGAAGGAAAACAAAAATGGAATGACCCAAAAGAACGTAATTCTAGGATGACCCAGAATGAAACCCTGGCCTTGACTCTTACTACAACGTGCCATGTATAGCTCAGATACAATAGCTGAAATGATGTAGTGCTGAAAAGTATGCTGAGTGTTGAAATCAAAGTGCCTACGATGAAATCAGTTGCTGAAAACATACAACATATATATTTTTAGGGATGGGAGACACCTATTTCCCTTCAAAACACAGCTTAACTTTAACTTGTTAGAACCCAAATAAGAGTAATAGCAAAGTGATTAATCCTTATATGTATAAGGGAAGACAAAACTTTTCAAAGTCATGTGAACTTTTGATTTCTCTTGTAATTTGAAAGGCCAAGAGATCATTGTACAGAAAATTCACAGAGTTAGAAAAGGTCATTGTGCTGGTTTGGATGTATTATGTCCCCCAAAATGACATTATCTTTGATGCAGTCTTATGTGGGCAGCAAACCTATTGGTGTTGACTGGGTTGGAGACTTTTGATTGGATGTTTCCGTGGCGATGTGATCACGCAACTGTGGGCGAGATCTTTCATTGGATCATTTCCATGGTGGTTTGGCCCTGCCCATTCAGCATGGGTCTTGATTAGTTTACTGGAGCACTACATAAGCTTAGACAGAAGGAAGGAGCTTGCTACAGCCAAGAGGGACATTTTGAAGAATGCAGAGAAGCTGAGAGAGTAGCTGCAGATGAGACACATTTTGAAGATGGCCATTGAAAACAGACTCTTGCTGCAGAGAAGCTAAAAGAGGACACCCTAAGAGCAACCGAGAGTGACATTTTGAAGAGGAACTGCAGCCTAGAGAGGAACATCCTGGGAGAAAGCCATTTTGAAATCAAAACTTGGAGCAGATGCCAGCCACGTGCCTTCCCAGCTAACAGTGGTTTTCCAAAGCCATTGGTGATCCTCCAGTGAAGGTACTGATTGTTGATGTGTTACCCTGGACATTTTATGGCCTTAAAACTGTAACTGTGTAACCAAATAAACCCCCTTTATAAAAGCCAATCCATTTCTGGTGTTTTGCATCCCAGCAGCACTGGCAAACTAGAACAGTCATTTATCTGAAACTTCTGTATTCTGGAAAGGAAACCTAAAAGTCAGTACACAACAAGTTATGCATAAAGCTGAATACTTTAAAAAACAAAATCACCAATCTTTGATTAGGTCACCATCAGCAAATGCTTTTTATCACAACAGAAATTCCATTCAAGCAAAGAAATCGCACTTCTTTGTGAATAAAATAGGATGACCCAAATTTTCTTTTAAAATAGTTGAGTTTGAGTTTTATTGAATATTTTAAAAATTACCTTAAAAATCAGTCTGTTAGGATATAGACTTTCATTAATTACAGTTTAATCATTCAGAATTTATTGAGTTTCTATTATGTTCCAAGCAATATAGGTAACAGACTTACATAATGTAAGAGAAAAAGTAAGGAAAGAGAATGATAGTCTCAGAAATGGTAAGATAGCCTTTCTTTAAATATGATTTAATTCTTCTCTGTCCATAAGCATATATTCATATGCTTCTCAGCAGAAAGTGGAAATTTAATACAGTGGAACCTAGCTTTATGCAACCAATGCATTCCAAGAGCTTTTACATACATTGAAAATTATGCATAATAGTGGACTCCATTATTTAACAAGTATTTCTTATATGAACATCCTATCAAATATTTTCAATAAATAAGGAACATAAACACTCTAGTATAGTAAGTAAACAAAATTAGTGACATAGATTATTTTTTTTAATCTTAATTCTCTCTCTCTTTGCCTTTTTTTTTTATTGCCAATTGTATGTACCTGAATTAGCACGTTGAGTTTGTGTAAAACGAGTCCTACTGTACCTCTTGTCACAGGAAAACTTTTTAAAAACTACTATCCATAGTAGTTCAGATATTAGAAGCAAAATTTATAGGATTTTCTTATTGACCTAATCCATTCTCCCATCTGTGAGTGACAGTATTCAATTTTGATTGTTTTATCCTCCCTAAGACTTCACTGCCTTAAGAAGCCATTATGTCCCAGGATTGGGTCTTAGCAGAGCTCAGCCCTCAATTTGGGCCAAAACCAGTCAGTGAAATCCCCAAATCTAGCCAAAGTCATTGACATAAAATTATCCAATCAGGGTGAAGGCCAGGACTTATGTTCTAAAGTTCATGGGAAAAATTTTTTGGCCTTCTCCATGACCTGGAGAAATGTTGCCCCAGTTGGTTCTGGCTGTTATCAGTTTTTCTGAAAGATTATGGTAATAGAAAGTGAAGAATAATTTGCTACTGCCTTACCATAATATTTTTAACCATAGGGGTGATTTACTTATTTAGTATAAATCCCCTGGACCCATCACATGGTTAAATTAAGGAATTTATAAACAATTTCATTATGAGACAAATTAGACATTGATGTGTATATGTGTGTTCCAAAACAAATCCTGGTTGCTTTTTTGTTTTTTTGTTTTTTTGTTTTTTTGTTTTTTTTTACCAATAAAAAGTGCTGAGATTAAGTGTTGATTTGGCCACACAAGCAAAAAAATGGAATAATGGTTAAACCATGATATCTCTAATATGATATGTTCTTGTAAAAAGCTAACTGGTTTTCAGGGCCTTACACAAAAATTAGTCTTTTGGTTATAACTGGCTACACCAAACACAGATTTCCACACACTTTTAAAATTTTTATTTGGGGATGCAATGGGTAGAATATTGTCACACCTTTCTATGAACTATATGGTATATGAAAGGGGTCCTGAATATATTTCATCACATCTTCCTTATCAGGCTTTATTTTTCCATTCTGTGCACACCTGCAAATTTTCTTGTCCTATATTTTAAGATACAGGAGTTAAAAAGCTATTATTTTAATCCAGGGGAAACAAGTAGGCTTTTATCTCTGAAACATTTACTTGCTTAAATTATAAGAATGCTAATTTAAATCTGAGTTAAATCTGATCATCAACTAGCATTTCATTGTTTAGAAATACACAAAAATCAAGTATCCAGGGAGTTCTGTGGAGTGACTTCTTTAGGTAAAATATATAGAACAGCTACATCTTTGAACATAGCATCTCTCTTGATATATATTGGCACCAAAGTGATTGCTGTCAGGAAATCTAAATAGATAAGCTTTTATAGACTGTCATGAAGAGACTTTAATCTCCATATGTAAGGAAATTACTTACCCAATTACTATCTTACTATCCTGTGCCTGATCCGATGATAAGCTAATAAAAATAAATGTTTTACCAAAAATTATGTACGTCATTCACATGGGGTGAAGTAAGTCAAATTCTGATATATTGTCAACCACTTAGAGGTAATCATATCTATAACTCATACTTAGGCTTCACCTTATTATACTGAGTCATAAAGAGAAGGCCACTCACCTCTCAGTGGCCTGAAGTATAAAACTTGGACATCCAGAAAAAGAGAATAAGAAATTCAATTCCATTCTAACCTAGAATTCTTCAATAGATTCCTAACTTTTCCCTCTGGAAATCACTATTTTATAAAGTTATATTATTTAATCTTAGATGACAAGGCGGTCATGCTATTAAAAAAAAAAAAACTTTAGAGAAAAATCTATACCCTTAGAACTAAATAAAAATATGATTCCTCCTTAGTCACATTGTAGTAAATATCAACTACATTTCCTGGCAAGGAAGACTTAACTTATTTTCGAAGACTTGTAGAGTTTATCTAGCCACTTTAATAAAGTTCTGTTTAGGTATATAAATATTTTAAAAGTTTGGAAGTTCCATTAGCTGCTTTCATTGATTATTACTTACTTAATCCTCCTATTGAACATGTTTAATTTATTTTACCTCTTCTTTATAACTTTAAAAATTGTAATTTTCTCCCTGGATTTGAACTAAACACATCTGGAAATGGTAGATAAACAAGGTATTTCTGGTGGAGACCAGAGTTTCAGATGTTTCATTAAACGTTTTAGCCTATAAACTGAGTCCCCACCAAAGTAATGAGATTTGGAATGTTCCACAGGGAGAACAGATTAAGAAGAACCAGCTAGGAAGAATTATAGTAAACACCAGTGCATTTATAAAATACTCTCAGAAGGAAGCCATTGGTCTTTCAATACTGTTTGCTAGTTCAAAGGGATATACTTCTTTAGAATGATCAGGGTAAGATAAGGCAAGGATATTGATCAAATAAAGATTCCATACACAGCAAAACAGAATAACCCTTTTGTCCATTTAGATTTTTAATTGTCTTTATTTTTTAATTCAGAACTATTGAAATATAATAAAAATTTCAAAGCAATTAGAGAAAACCAGTCTTGGAATTTCATATGATTAATATTATGCTTTTTGTTAGTAGTAATAATTTGATTTTCTGGAAAGCAGTGCATTTTAATTTTTATAAAGACCCTGGAAAATTAGTTCTCAAAGATTTTCCTGTAAAAGGTAACCCAGAATCATCTCACACCAATTAGAATGGCTGCCATTGAACAAATAGGAAACTACAAATGCTGGAGGGGATGTGGAGAAATTGGAACTCTTATTCATTGTTGCTGGGACTGTATAATGCTTCAGCCACTCTGGAAGTCAGTCTGGCAGTTTCTTAGAAAACTAGATAAAGAGTTACCCTTCGATCCAGCAATTGTACTTCTCATTATATACCCAGAAGATCAGAAAGCAGTGGCACAAACAGATGTCAGCACGCCAATGTTCATAGCAGCATTATTCACAATTTCCAAGAGATGGAAACAACCCAAATGTCCTTCAGAAGATGAGTGGATAAATAAAATGTGGTATATACACACGATGGAATACTACACGGCAGTAAGAAGGAACGATCTTGTGAAACATATGACAACATGGATGAACCTTGAAGACATAATGCTGAGTGAAATAAGCCAGGCACAAGAAGAGAAATATTATATGCTACCACTAATGTAAACATTGAAAAATGTAAAGCAAATGGTTTATAATGTAGAATGTAGGGGAACTAGTGATAGAGAGCAATTAAGGAAGGGGGAACAATAATCCAATAAGAACAGATAAGCTATCATGGGTAAATTTAACATTCTGGGGATGCCCAGGAATGACTATGGTCTGTTAATTTCTGATGGATATAGTAGGAACAAGTTCACAGAAATGTTGCTATATTAGGTAACCTTCTTGTGGAGTAGGAACGTGTTGGAAGTGAAGTAGTTATCTTAGGTTAGTTGTCTTTTTCTTACTTCCTTGTTATGGTCTGTTTGAAATGTTTTTTTATTGTATGTTTTTAAAAATTTTTTATTTTTTTATTTTTTATATAGTTGACTTAAAAAAAAAAGAGTTAATTAAAAAAAAAAGAAAAAAAAAACAATGAAAAAAATATGCAGAGCCCCCTTGAGGAGCTGGTGGAGAATGCAGGGGTATTGGGCTTCCCCACCTTGATGGTTGCTAATGTGCTCACAGACATAAGGGACTGGTGGTTTGATGGGTTGAGCCCTCTACCACAGGACTTGCCCTTGGGAAGACGGTTGCTGCAAAGGAGAGGCTAGGCCTCCCTATAACTGTGCCTAAGAGCCTCCCCCCAAATATCTCTTTGTTGCTCAGATGTGGCCCTCTCTGTCTCTAGCTAAGCCAACTTGAAAGGTGAAATCTCTGCCCTCCCCCTATGTGGGATCAGACACCCAGGGAAGTGAATCTCCCTGGCAATGTGGAATATGACTCCCAGGGAGGAATGTAGACACGGCATCATGGGATGGAGAACATCTTGACCAAAAAGGGGATGTGAAAGGAAATGAAATAAGCTTCAGTGGCAGAGAGATTCCAAAAGGAGCCGAGAGGTCACTCTGGTGGGCACTCTTACACACAATATAAACAACCCTTTTTAGGTTTTAAAGAATTGGGGTAGCTGGTGGTGGATACCTGAAACTATCAAACTACAACCCAGAACCCATGAATCTTGAAGACAATTGTATAAAAATGTAGCTTATGAGGGGTGGCAGTGTGATTGGGAAAGCCATATGGACCACACTCCTCTTTGTCTAGTTTATGGATGGATAAGTAGAAAAATGGGGGAAGGAAAACAAACAAACAGACAAACAAACAAAGGCACCCAGTATTCTTTTTCATTCTAATTGCTCTTTTTCACTTTAATTATTATTCTTGTTATTTGTGTGTGTGTGGTAATGAAGGTGTCAGGGATTGATTTTGGTGATGAATGCACAACTATGTAACGGTACTGTGAACAATCGAATGTACACTTTGTTTTGTATGACTGCATGGTATGTGAATATATCTCAATAAAATGAATTAAAAAAAAAGGTAACCCAGAAATATGGGCAATATTCAAAATGTCAATGTCACAGCAATTAACATCCATTAGTCACGAAATATGAAGCTCTTTATAAATGTAAATATGTTTCACTCTCTCAGGTCAGAAAATAAACCAACAAAAGATGAAATCAGGGCAAGAGAATTCAAAACACTGGTCAAGCTTTTAGAATAAAGGTCAAAGGAAACATTATCTCAATTTATGCTCAGTTCTCTGGGTTTTGAGCTACTACATTCTAAAGAATGAGACAGTGGTATATATTTCATAGACTACCTAGGTCAGTAAAGACAGATTTCTACAGATTTCTTCTACATTTGTGATAGAAAAGGAAACAATTTACTTTGCTCCAAAATTCCTGCTCATCAACATGAGTTATCAGTTGAGGATTTTACAGGACATTTTCTCCTTTTTATGATATTGAACATGAACAAAAGTGTCCTCCTTTGTATCTTTTATGATTCAAATCAATAAAGCCATATAAAGCTCTAAGTAAATTGACTTCAAGTAAGAGGCTATATTGATTTAATGATAAAGTTGTTCCTTTCCAATAATTATTCTTATACTATTTCTATTGTTTGGAAAGCAGTGTTGTATAGGTTAAAATGACCTAAAAATGTATCTTTCCTTAATTTTTAAGAAGATGCTCCTTAATTTTTAAGAAGATGCATATTTTCTTATGTTACAAATACAAGGACATAACAAGTAGAAATAATTTTAGTATGGAAAGAACCCTTTAAAATGGAAATTTATTTAGTTTTAGTTAAATTGTTTTATCCCAGTAAAAACAGACTTAGAATTAGGAGAATGGTTTACTTACAGCATTATTTCAAGATCAATGGCAGAGGGTTTGACAGTTCCTGGAATCCATCCATTTTTGATGCAGTGAACTCCAAATCATGTAAAGCTGAACTCTGCTTTTATTACTTCCACTGCCTATCTATGTCTTTTTCCAGCTGACCACCTTTCTTCCTACTTCAATAAGAAACTACATCACCCAAGCTATACTTTTCCTTAAATTTATGCTCAATATTTCTCTATGCTCTGCTATGATGGTTTTACCAGAAGTCAACTCCACTCAAGGTCTAAATCCTCAACCTACTACCTTTTCAGGGTCTGTACTACTTCAGCTATCTTCTCTATTCTGTGCCAAAATTTCCCACCCTACAGATCTTACCCATTTGTTCCAGTTTGCTAATGCTGCCTTATGCAAAACACCAGAAACGGACTGGCTTTTATAAAGCAGGTTTATTTGGTTACGAAGTTACAGTCTTAAGCCCATAAAATGTCCAAGGTAAGACATCAACAAAATATACCTTCACTGGAGAAAGGCCATTGGCATCCAGAAAACCTCTGTTACCTGGGAAGGCATGCAGCTGGCATCTGCTTACTCCCAGGTTGTGTTTCAAAATGGCATTCTCCAAAATGTCTGTGTCAGCTTCCAACAGCTGTCTTCAAAATGTGTCTCTCAGCTGCAGCTACTCTCTCAGCTCCTGTGCTTTCTTCAGAGTGTCCCTCTTGGCTGTGGCAAGCTTGCTCCTTCTGTCTGAGCTTATATAGTGCTCTAGTAAACTAAGCAAGGCCCATGTTGAATGGGCAGGGCCACATGTCCATGGAAATTATTCAATCAGAGTTATCACCTACAATTGGGTGGCTCACATCTCCATGGAAACACTCAATCAAAGAATTACAATCTAATCAACATCAATATGTCTGCCCACATAAGATTGCATTAAAGAATATGAATTTTTCTGGGGGACATAATATATATAGAAACCGGTACACTATCACTTTACAAACATTGTATATCTCATATTTAAAAAAACAGAAAACAATAATAAAAAAAATAAAACTAACAAAAACAGTCTCACTTGATGCAATATCCACCTCCAGCTTTTGCACCTTTATTTGCTCCCTTTGCTGAAAATACTTCTCTAGGAAATTGTCTACATTCCCTCACTTCTCATTCACTCAACTGCATCATTCTAACATTCATTCCCTGCACTCCAATTCAAAGTGCTTTTGTCAAGTTCATCAGTGATCCCTATTTTGCTACATTGAAAGATCAATTTCTGTCTTCATTTAACTCAGTAATACTCAATGGGGGCAATTTTGCCCCCCAGGGGACATTTGGAAATATTTTCAGTTGTCACAATGGTATATGTGTGTGTGTGTGCGTGCGCGCTATTACTGGCATCTAGTGGATGGAGGTCAGGGATGCTGCTAAACATCTACGGTGCACAGGACAGCCCCCCAACCCCAACAAAGAATTAACCAGCCAAAAATGTCAATGAGGAGGTTGAGAAATCCTGAACTATCTCAGTCTTTCAACAGCATTCCATGGGTGTAAACACTTTATTATCTGCATGTCCCCCAAAGAACATAAAACTGATGAGGATAAGGTCTTTTCCTGTCATGGTTTTCATTGTATTCATTGTGTCTTGAAAAGTGGCTGGTCCCAGATTAGGCAGGCAAGAAATATTTGTTAAAGGCATCTCTGTATTTCTTAAGTAATACTGCTCTTACATCATTACTGCCTTAGGTAGCCATCTACTTAAGTAGTGAACTCATGGTAAAATAGTTTGTTTTCACTCTTGCAGAAAATTTTACCTAACTTCCAGCCCTTCAGTCTGCATGATTGTAAACATTGCCAACTTCTCCAGGGTAAAGCTGAAGCTCTTGCCCCTTCCCTCCTTTCCTTCATCTATCTACTGGGAGCTGAGAAAATTCATGGATACAAGACCTTCTTGGAAGATGGAACTCTGTGTGGCCAAGGGAAAATGGAATTCTAGGCAGATTGGATTCAGGTTATTCTTCATATTTATTAGCTCTATTACAGCATTTGACATTAAAGAGGCTTTACATACAGGCTATTCAAGAATCTCAGCCACACTTAAAAAGTTGACTTGTTTGTTTGTTAATTGTTTGTTTCCTATGAGGAAGTGGATTGCAAGTCTCAGGAAATAAATGAAATTGAGAAAACAATTCTTTTAAAAATTGAGAAATGTCTATGTTTGGAATCCCAACATGATTATTAGTAATGGAAATGAATAAATATAGAAAAGGTCAACATAATAAACTGCATTCTAGGTGATAAAAATAATAGGAATCTCTTTAATAGTACAAAATCATACAAATATAAAAAACACCCGATAAAACTATTCACATAATTTTTTTAGTAAGTTTCTAATCTGCAAAATATGGTTATAATTATTGCATATAAAAACATGTAACACATCAAATTTGTAAACCTATCTTTAAAGCTTCATTCTCTGTCATTCTTGATAATGATTCAGAACCTGCTCCTTAGAAACAGTGCATATATGCACATCTTGGGAATGCACATAAAAGCAGGATGGAGCATGCTATAACAATGAAATATTACCATTCTTGTCTGCCTCACATATTTTAGACTACCATTTACTATTCACACTGTAGGAGCGTACTTTGGTTAAGCAGGAAGTTCTAAATTTTTACTGAGAAGAGTAGTAAACAATAACGGTTTTACCCTTGACTTTATCAAAAATTTTCATGGATTTGGTACACAAATTTTTCCTTAAAATTCAAAAGGAAATATATTAAGTCATATCTTTCGATAACAAGGCCACAAAGGAAAGTCTTCCAATGAGTTTTCAATTTATATTAAAACATCGGCCAGGTTTTGTGAAACTGTACATTTCTATTTATGAGAGTTACTAATCACTGCAGATGTTCTTCCAACAATTCTAAAAGCCTGTCTACTTGGATTGATTGCAGCAAACAAATTTTTATTTTGTTTCAAACAAATTTTTATTTTGGTGAAGAAAGAGAAAAATAATTTTTTTCTGGATAATCAATTTTGCATGTGAATTTGCTTTCATGTCAATAGTACTTAATGACATTGAACAGCCTCCTTAAATACTGAAAACATTGATGACTGTCACTGTGAAAATTCCTCAAAACCACAGAAAATGGGATAAAACTAAGTTGCACCCACCTGTTTTAGTTTCCATCTGCTATGTCAAATAATATACAATAAGTTGGTTTAGCAACAGGAATTTATTGGCCCATGGTTTCAGAGGCTAGAAGGCTTGCTTCCTTCCAGGGTTCTGTTCTGACTGGCCAGCAATCCTTGGGTTCCTTGGCTTTCCCATCACATGGCAATGTCCTCTCCTTTCTCTTTCATATTCTGCTGACTTCCAGCTTCTGTCTCCTCCCTATGGCTTTCTCTGTGACTATATCTGAATTTCTTCTGCTTATAAAGGGCCCCAATAATTGGATTAACATCCATCCTCATTCAGTTGGGCCACACTTTAACTAAAATAAGATCCTTAAGAAATCCTATTCACAATGGGTTCACAGCCATAGGAATGTGGATTAAAACCAAGAACATGTTTTAAAATCTAAATTTCATTGTCTACTGAAATGTTTGCAGAAAATGTTTAATAGCTGATGTCAAATTGCATTAGCCACAAAACAGCTTCGGCTGCTGGAAGTTCATTTGATTTATCGAAGAGAAATGAATGAGTAGAAAAATTCAGTCAAGAGTACATTTAAGACTTATTCTTATACTTTCACAGAATTTTGGGGGCTGTTCTTTGTTTATGTGGCTTTTCATGGAGCAGCATTATTGTGGCTTTTCTGGACACCCAAATACTATTCCCACCAGATGACAATTTCACTTATTGAAATGTCTGGATATGGGGGGAGAGTGGCAAAGCAGCATACCACTGCCCATTTGCATGATTTGTGTACACTGGTGAGGTGTCTTTTGAGGATGACACCTGAGTAATATTCTCACCTTGGCCCTGCAGGCTACTTCCGAACCTTTTGAAGACAGAAACTCAGCTTGCTGAAAGAAGTTCCAACATATGATCAGTTTTCTACAGAAACAATCTGTCAAATTCACCCTGTGTGATTTTACACATTTGTGATATTAAAAGCTTTGAAAGTGATATGTGAGGGCTTTACCTAAAATGCTTAACGGTTTTAAAATGGACCACACACCACAGTTTGCCTTGGAGAATCCAAGTTTATACTTGCTGTCTTCCTGCAGTTATTAATTGTGCTTCCTTTAACTCTCAATAGTGTCCCAGTTTGGGAGATAAGTTGTATGGCCACTTCATTTAATAGAAATATTCTATTTGTGTTACTAATGATAAAATGTGCTTTCTCCACAATAGCACTCTATTACTGTAGTGCTTGAGAAATTAGTAAAAAATCCTAAACATTCCAAAATGTGGGCACACAGAGCTTAGTATAAACTGAAGAATCCCTGCATGAAACAGATTTTTTTAGTTACTGATATTAATAATTATTGAACATTCCTGCTATCGTATTTAAAACCAGTTACAGCGTAGCTGGGTGGCTTGGACCTGTTACTTAATCTCTGTGTGCTTCTGTTTCCCCATCTGTAACATGGTGATAAAAAGTAGTTATTGAAAGGATAAAATGAGTCGATTTATGTAAACTGCTTCTAACATGTCTGGTATGTAGTGCTGCATACGACTTAGATATAATTGTTAAGAATAAATTGGCAAGAGTTAGTAAAATCTGTGAATTTTTCAGTAAATTGGTTTTGGAAAAAGTGTCTTTTGGCAAATTTATGTTCTATAATTGACCTACAGTGTGTACGATGCACCCCTAGGGATTCACAAAAATAACCTTAAGAGATGTGGGGAAAGGGACTGAAGTTCTGCTGCATATAGGCAACTGTAAGAACTGGCACATTTGAGTTTGTACATTTAACTAACCTCATTCATTTGTATCCACAGGCTGGTGAGACCTAGGGAAATTTGAGTTTCCCTGTTGTTCTTCCTTCTGAGCAGACACTAAGCCTGGAAAACCAATATATACATAAAGCAAATGTTCTCCTGTGTTCAGATGGGTAATTTGTATCTGATCACCTTCGGGCCAGTGAAAACATCTTTTCCTCTCATAGAAATAACTCTTCCGGGCATTTCCTCTTAGAATGCAATTCAGACAATAGAGTCAAAATATGCATCTAGAACCCTGGGAGACTTTTTCTCCTCAACCACAATGTCATCAGTATGCCGGGAAGTGAGCTGTATAGCACCATAAGGGAGAATACACAAGTATTAAGATCTGATGTGTGAAATCAGCTTTGTGCATTAGACTCACCATAAACCTTAGAAATCATGTACCAGTGCATGCTAAGAAAAAAAAAAGGAAAGATATTTTTGGCCATGTGTACAGAAATAAAATCTGTTTGCTAAATAATGTTGCCATTCCACCTCCAATCTGTCCTTTCTGGCCATTCTATGGCTGATGTGTCATTTCAGTCTTCATCATTCCTGACTCAGACTACTTCACCACTTACTCATGTGTTCTTTCTACTCTTCTTTCTTTCCTTCCATCAACCATCATGAATAGATGCCTTCACATAGGAAGCATTATTCGGGGATCAAAAACAAACAAACAAAAATCAATAAAATGGGGTTCCTGCCCTGAAAATTATTTAAAATCCACTGCAGGATAGCAAGTACATCAAGAATCAATAAATTTCCCAGCAAGTTGGGCAGCTCCAGGCTCTATCCTCTTGCACATTGTACCTGCCCCTATCGCCAACAGTTATTTTTCTAAAATTCATTCGTCTTGGCCCCTTGTTACAGACCTCTAGTGATTCCTCTTGAGGCTTCAGAATAAAATCCAAAGTCCTCATCATAGTACAGAAGGACTTTGCAATTTACTTGAAGTTGTTTTTCCAGCCTCAAAATCAGCCACATTAAACTATACATCATTCTTATTTACTCATCTCAAACTTTTAGATATTTCCTTTTTCTGCAAAACTGTTCCTCATTTATTTGAAAAACCTCTACTCATTTTACAAAAATGATTTTTTATTAATTTTTCCTCAAAGTTTTCTCTAATTCTCCCAATCAAAATAAGCTACTCCTTCCTCTAAGTTTCTACTAATGGCACATATTTCCATTGTGGTATTTAAAATACTATATTATGGTTTCTGGGTAGTGTATTCTTCTCTGATTGACTGGGGACTGAAAAATCAAGAACCATGCCTTGTTATGCATTGCATTTCTTTATTTCAGTTGTGATATTGGCACATGGTAGATGATTGATAAATATCTGTAAAAAAAATCAATGAATCTAACTCAACCTTGAAGCAACAGCCATATGTCATGCTTTCGATGAAGACCTTACCTAATCCCATCTACTTCACTCTATACAGAATCCTGATGAACTCTTTAAGACATTGGCTATTCTTCTCTCATACAATTGCTCATATACTACTAGAAAGAATTGTATAAATACAGAAAGTAATGATTTACTTGAGTCCCTTGGCTAGTTAATAGTGATGTGAAACTAGAGATCTTCTTTCTACACACCAATAAGCCCTATAAGAAGCAGGACCTGAGTAGATTAACGTAGTCACCATTCTGTTCAATAAGGAAATTCCCCCAATCTGATCATTCAATGCCAGGCAAAAATGCACAGTTACGTTAACTAATGCTGTACTACTTATACTTTGTTTTCACTGAGAAAGGGGTTAAAAAACTCATTTTTTTTTTATTGTGTCCAAGAATTGAGAGTTTGAAACAGAAAAGCAGGGCATGGGTACAATGATATACCAATGATTTGCAGGAAAAAAGGTCTCATAATCTCAGTGATCCTCACAACCATTCAAGCACATTGAAAAAGGGTTCCCTGGTACCCAGTACCTTCTATAAAAGAGCTCAACATTCATTAATTAAGTCATGCTTCTATTAAACTAAACACTGAGCCTAAAATTTATAGTAATAGTAAAAGCAAAAACTATTAACTGTGTACAAAGCTAAAAATGAATTGCTTTACTTGCAGGATAGTTAAAATATTCATGCTTAAAATTTAATGAAACCATTTGAATATTCTTAGTAGATTTCTCTGCTATTGTAATTTAAATTAAGGGAGCCCCATGGAACATATGTGGTGTTGGTATCTCCTAGGAAAGGAAGATGGATACAAGGAAAGAATGAAATAGGAGGTGGGAGAATAAAGGAAATAAAGAAATGGGAAAAGATGCTGAAAGGAGAACAATCAGAAGGGATAATGTTAGAGGACACTGAGGACACATATTGATGGTTTTTAAAATTGTTGTTTTAAACATCTAGACAATGATAATATGCCAGATACCAGTTTATAAATCCCTCAAGATTATACAAACGGAGACATTTAAAAATACATGTATACTCAACAGAACAAATCAGTACACTTAGAAATTTTAAATATGAATATGAGCCTTAAAAATAAGCTTTAATGTGCACCAGAAATGTATTACTTTCAGAGTTTCTATGGCTTATGATAGTTACAGCAATATTGGTATATTAAACTTAGCTGCCATAGGTTTGCAGGATGATTTTGTTTTAATAAAGTACAACTGTTATAGCAGTGCATTACCACAAAAGGGGAGAGAGTACTTCCACATTGCTTTCAGAATCAATTTCAATGATAATTTTTATTACTACATTCTAGAATTTGTCTGTATTTGAAAACAATTAGAAACAATGGTAATTGTTTTACTTATTTGTATTGAAAAATATAATCTGGCATTATAGTTAGAATCTATTTATAGAACTCAATCCATTATATTGGAACTGAAAATACCTCTGGATAATTACCAAGGTAAAAAGTAGATCTCTGACAGTGAATAATTATGGTTTTAGTAGGTAGAATATAGTTTAGTAGAGTGAAGACTGAGGACCAAAACAGAAATAGTCACTGATTTACTAACAAAGTCAACATCTAATAAGAGTGATAAGAGGGTGTTCTATTATGAAAGAGAGACAGAGAGAGAGAGAGAAGATGAAAGGAAGGAAGGAAGGAAAGAAAGAAAAGTAAAAAAGAAACATATTCACTTGGTGAATAGAATACTTTTAACAGCGCTACTCTATAAACCAAAATGATTTTTTTTTAAATAAAAGGGGAAATGTTTTCAGCAACGTACCTTCTGGCAGATTTTTACAAGCAGACAATGGATTTTTATAAGCATATTTTACTGTTGAATTACCATTTCTACTTTGCATTCACATTTTAGAGGTAGGGTGACTGAACTATAGGTTACAGGAATGAACTTATAGACAAAGGTTGACTATAAAGTCAGTTAACTGTTTTGTCAATAATTACTGACCTCTAGGGGGACATAATTGAAATATATAAATTTCTAGCACTGTGGTTGCCAGTGAAAACTGTGCTTCATAGAAGTGACAGAACTGAATAAATTAGACACACTTATAGCAAAAGATGACCTTAATTTGATGATTTACTAATGCTTTAAATCAAGCAAATATACAAGGTTCCACAAAATACAACTTATCATCACATCCTAGTTAATAGGAGTTAATTTTAGGAAAAGACTGTTTAGAAAAGAGAGAGGTTAATGTTTAGTAAATTTAGAAATATTGAGAAATAGTCAATTATACTATTTTTGTTACAGTTTTAAAATTAACCAAAAAGCATTGCTTATTTTCCAAACAGGAAATGACTCAATCCTTGGAAACACCAATTTTGGTGTAGTAATAGAACACAATTATTATGCAAGTAAGGGAAAAGTACATTCATATATGATTATTTCAATCCTTAGAATTATTTTCTCTATGATATAGCCAAGACCTGTACAATTACTTTTTATAGCATATTCCAGGCAGTAATAGCACATTTCTACTATTAGGCATGTTTGTTGTAGTATCTGTCTCCAGAAGTGGGCCATGTTCCCTTCATTTTTTATTCTTAGTACATTAGAGTCTAATGCACAGTAGGGTTCAATAAATATTTGTTGAATTACTGAAAAGTGAATGAAAGCATAACGCTTAAAATAAATAAGCCAAAAAAGAGATGAATAAAAGGAACTTAGAGAAGCAGAGAGGCATATAAATCAGAAGTCAGTACTGTTCAACTATTTCAGTTTTAATACTATTGTCTTGCCTTGTTTTTTTCTCTCTTTTTGTGTCTCTTATAATTTCTCACTTAGGGCCACTTAGTCCTGGTCTCAGGACTTATGGTCAACCCAGATGTTCTGAATTCAATAACATTATTCTTAGAGCATGGCAGTGAAGATATCACAGATACTAAAAATACTGGCATTCTTTGAGAAAAAGAAGGTATTACATATGTGAAATATTTAAGAAAATTAATACTCAATTCTACACTTATGTTATTTTCAGAATTTAACATAAATCAAAGATATGCTCATTTTCCAACGAATGAAATGATTCAATAATTTGGGAATATCTGTTTCCAGTTTTAAGCATGCCCATCATAAATAATTAATTTGATAACGACCCACCTCTGAACAACTTTTTCCACAATCAAAAACAAAGGACCAAAAACTACATAAACCTCTTTTGTGCAGGTGAAAGACAACGTTTGCCTCTGAGTATTCTTTGACTCTGGAATTCACTCATTCATTCATTCATTCATTCACTCTTATTTACTTGTGAGATGTTTTTGGGGCACCAATTATGTACTATGACAGGAATGAGATTCCCACAGGTCAAATAAACATGGACACTGTCCTTAGGAAGTTTACAGAGTTGGTGGTAGTGGAGGAGGACTCATATAAGCATCTAAAATGCAGTATCAGCAAACTTATCAATTATAAACTCAGAAGGGAAGACAAGGGGAAATGGGACACTAAGTTGCACTGGAGATCATGGAAACTTCACAAGGATATAGCTTTTGGATGCAAATCTGAAGAATGTAAAATATTTTGCAGTACCCAAGTTGGGGAGGACAATTTAGGCAGAAGTAATAATATGCCTAGAAATATCAGAGCCTGTTATTCTATTTTTTTTGAGAACTACTAGTAATTAAATATTTTTAGAATCTGAAAGTTATCCTGAGAGAAATGAGGCAGGGCAAGGAAAACAGAGATTAGCATTTGCTGAAAGAACAAATGAATAACAGGTGTCCTTCTTAAAAGATCAGCCTGGAAGTACTGTGAAGGAGGCTAGGATGGAAGAGTCATGAAAAGCAAAGGGTATTGGATCTTTTAAAATTTTATGTGATATGGTTTACTTTAAATTCCTTTAGAAAGACGAGTTCAATGTATTTGTGCATGCTGTTAACTTTATTGATCACCTTAAGGATGGTTCCATTCATATTTGAAGACACACATTCTGGAACACACATTCCAGAGGTAAGTCATACTTCAGCTCTTCTATATGAGAATTTTAATTTATTAGCATTGAGGATTGTAGATATTAATATTCATTAAAGGAATGAGCAGTATTCCGTTATCTGTTTGGCTGGAAAGATTCCACAAGCCTCCTTCCTTTGTAAACACTGTACAGGAAACTGACAAGACCAAGAACTGGTTACCCTCAGAGCAGCGCCCAGTCTAGAACTCAGTTTAGGATTGTATTCTCCCACTTTAGAGAGGATCCTGTCTTCTGATCCAATTAGAGCCTTGGCTGCCCCTGAGGCCATATCACTGTATTTGCTTCAGAGAGGAAGTTCTCATCAAAGCACCTAACGACAGAGAGCAGGGGCTTGCTAACTTTTCAGGAACATGTTCTTGCTTTTGTTTTTGCCAACTGTCCTAGTTTGCTAATGCTGGAGAATGCAAAACACCAGAGATGGATAGGCTTTTATAAAACGGGGGTTTATTTCACTACACAGTTACAGTCTTAAGGCCACAAAGCGTCCAAGGTAACACCTCAACAATCGGGTACCTTCACCGGAGGATGGCCAATGGTGTCCGGAAAACCTCTGTTAGCTAGGAAGGCAGCTGGCATCTGCTCCAAAGCTCTGGCCTCAAAACAGCTTTCTCCCAGGATGTTCCTCTCTAGCAAGCTTGCTCCTCTTCAAAACATCACTCCCAGCTGCACTCTGTTTCCTCCCCCGGAGTCAGCTCATTTATATAGCTCCACTGATCAAGGCCCACCCCGAATGGGCGGGGCCACGCCTCCATGGGAACATCTCATTGAAATCATCACCGACAGCTGGGTGGGGCACACTCCAAGCAAATCCAACCATCACCAAAACGTCTGCCCCACACAAGACCACAAAGATAATGGCATTTGGGGGACACAACACACTCAAACCGGCACACCAACTGATAAGTATCTGTGAGTATAATAGATTTTGGCCTGGTACCTGAGAGAATTTCCAAAGAAAAGACTTAGAGACACTTCTTACACCTGTTTTCTAGAAGCCACCAGTATTCACCAAAAGAATCTGAATGTTCTTGAAACATTAAATTGACGGAGATCAGTTTGCACAGAGACAATTCTAGAAGGCAAGGTCAAAGGTCATTTGTGTCTGAGCAAGGAGTCTGTAGAAGAAGAAATGAATTTGAGAGAGATTTATTAAGTAGAATCAATGGAACTTGAAGATCAGTTGAGTACCAGGTATAAAAAATAAAGTCTAGAACAGTTGATATCAGCCACTTCAACAGTGGAGGAAATATATATTTGGTAAGAAGGAGCTAGGTTTTAATTTTCTGTGGCTGCTATAACAAATTACCATAAACTGAGTGACTTCAAACAACAGAAATGTACTCACTTCCAGTTCTGGAGGCCAGAAGTCCAAAATCAGTATCACTCAGTCTCAACCAAAGTGTTTTCAGAGTCATGCTCCCTCCCAAGGCTCTACGGAAGAATGCTTTCTTGCCTTTTCCATCTTCTGGAAGCTGCCAGTGTTCCCTGATGCACTGGCTACCTTATTCCAATCTCTGACTCTGTGGTCATATCACCTTCTTCTCTGTGTGTCTGTGTGTCTGTCTCTCTCCTTAACTTTTTATTGCAGTAAATTATATAAAACCCAAAATTTCCCATTTTAACATCATTGAAGTGAACAATTCAATAATGTTAACTATATTCACACTATTATGCTACCATAACTGACATCTATTACCCCTCTCTTTTTTTCATCTCCTCAAACAGAAACTACTCACTCATTAAGCTATAATTCCTTCTTCTCGCCTTAATCCTTCTGCCCCTGGTAATCTATAAACCACCATCTATTGCTATGGAATTTGGTTCTTCTAGGTATTTCATGTAAGTGAGGTGATACAATAATTTTTTTGTGTCTGACTTATTTCACTCAACATGATATCTTCACAGTTCATACATGTTGCAGAATGCATCAGAACTTTTTTCTTGTTTACTGCTGAATAATATTCCATTGCATTGCTCCTCTCTTATGAGGACAACTGTGATTGTATTTAGGGCCTGTCTGGATAATCCAGGATAATCTCCCCATCTCAAAATAGTTAATCACATATACAAAGGCCATTTTTCCACATAAGGTTAACATATACGGGTTCTGAGGATTAGGACCTGGTATCTTTGGGTAACACTATTCAGCCTATTACAGACTTTAAATTTTTAGTGTCTATAGGACACTCTATATGAAATACCCGATAAAGAGTTGGATATATGAATTTGGAAGTATGAAACAGAAAGCAAGATCATCTGCTTAGAGAGGATAATGCTGGTGAAACTGGATCCTTGGCATAGTACATTTCTGAAGTATCATTTGGGGAGAATGGAGGAGAGAGTTGGCTGCTAAGCAGTGTTTGGAATACAGGGGAAAAAAGTAATAAATATGTTAGTGTAAGTAATATAAATAGTTGTAGAACTGTTTCTTGGTCATACTCAGATGGCTGGATACAGGATTCAAGACAAAAACTAGTTTATTAATCATGTTCTGGACTTGCTGAGAAGATGTGGTTGAAAAGATGAGGAAGGGGTCAATAGGGCTGAAAAGAGCCATGTGTCAGATAATGGGATTTCAGCTGAATGGGGATGCAAATAAAACCAGGAGAATGCTAATGTACTTGAGGAAAAATGCTAAAAATAGGATTAATAGAAAGGAAAGGGTAAAGGTTTGTGTTCAAAGAGTGGGCTTTATTATTTCCAAGATGAAATAATTGACAGCAGTGTCTACAGTGTAGTTATGGGAGTGGGTGACTGGATTTTGTGGATATTGAATGTTATTATTGAAAAGAATAAGGGAACAAGAGGGCATGTGCAATCATTCTCAGACTTTAATGAGTCAGCTTAGTTTGGGGAGCTAATGAAAAATGTATATTCACTGAATCTACTATTGGGGATTCTGATTCAAATCCATGAACTTGCCTAGTTAACCCAGATGATTTGAATGCAGTTGATAGGAAGATCAAACTTTGAGCAAGTGCCATACAATGTTAGAATTAAAACCTACATAAATATTGTTGATAGTAGAATGAAAGCTGGACATTGGATGGAAGAGGAAAATGTTTGAACCAGTCATCAAAGTCTTCAATGAATGCAGGTGAGTGATCAAGAAGTAAGCAGCAAAATAAAGAGCTGTTCTGCTTAATCATGTTAGATGGCATGGACAAGAAAAGCATAAAAGGGTTTTGCATGAGAATGAAAGTAGAATGGCTGAGACTTACATGGGAGTTAGGAGAATGTCAACTCCATCCTCTGGGTGGGATGAAAGTAAGAAAATGTGTTGTCTCTACACATGGTCTATACAAGAGAATTATTGTCTTCAAGGAAGATCAAGGTTCAAATAAAGTAGAGGGATAATCTTATGCCTTATATATATGGACTTTTCCCACATAGGTAATATCTCATATTTTATGCCCAACTTACTCTTTGTATATAAAAGGGACTCAATAAATATTTTATAAATAAATTTTCCCTCTTAGTGCCAAGTGAGCTTGGCATTAAATCAGTCAATAGAAACTTACCTTAACAGAATACTGCATTTCAAAAACAATAAGGTCTTATTTGAACGTATAATATTACAATATGTACTTTAAAAGGAATAATTCTGTTATTAAAATAATATTTGGTTTTTCCTTTCAAATAGCAAAACTTTATAACCCAAGGAAACAATATCTTGACAAGCACATATATGTATGTGTGTTCCCCTTTATCAATAACCATATTGTAATTTTAGTGAATGTAATTAGAAGTGGTATTCTTCTCTAATAAAATTTGTTTACAATTTCTTTCCAAATTTCAATAATAAGGGAGCAACAGAAATAATAAACATAAGCAAAATTTTAAATTAAATTAAAAAAGCATTCTATCTATTGTTCATAGCAGCATTATTAACAATAGTTAAAAAGAGCAATCCATTAACTGATGAATGCATAATAACAATGTAGTCTATTCATACAGTGAAATACTATTGGGCAATAAAAAGGAATGAAGTACTGGAACATGCTAAATATGGATGAATCTCAAAAATATTATGCCAAATGAATGAAGCCAATCACAAAAGATCACATATTATATGATTCCATTTATATGAATGGCCAGAATAGGTAACTCTATAAGATTATTAGAGGGAGGCGGGGCAAGACGGCGGATTGGTGAGCTCTATGTTTTAGTTACTCCTCCAGGAAAGTAGGTAGAAAGCCAGGAACTGTGTGGACTGGACACCACAGAGCAATTTGACTTTGGGCATATTTCATACAACACTCATGGACACGTCGAACTGCTGAGATCAGTGAAATCTGTAAGTTTTTGCAGCCAGGGGACCTGTGCCCCTCCCTGCCAGGCTCAGTCCTGTGGGAGGAGGGGCCGTCAGCGCTGGGAACAAGAAGGGAGAACTGCAGTGGCAGCTCTTATTGGAAACTCATTCTACTGATCCAAACTCCAACCATAGATAGACTGAGACCAGACACCAGAGAATCTGAGAGCAGCCAGCCCAGCAGACAGGAGACAGGCATAGCAAAATACAGCAAGAAAAACTCCAAAATAAAAGCAGAGGATTTTTGGAGTTCTGGTGAACATAGAAAGGGGAAGGGCAGAGCTCAGGCCCTGAGGCTCATATGCAAATCCCGAAGAAAAATTGATCTCTCTGCCCTCTGGATCTTTCCTTAATGACCCTAATTGCTTAGTCTCTCAGCATTTCAATAACCCATTAGATCTGCAAGGAAGGCTATTTTTTTTTTATCTTTTTTTTTCTGTTTCTAAAACAATTACTCTAAGAAGCCCAATACAGAAAGCCTCAAAGACTTGCAATTTGGGCAGGTCAAGACAAGAGCAGAACTAAGAGAGCCCTGAGAGAAAAGGCAATAATCCAGTGGCTGAGAAAATTCATTAAACGCCACAACTTCCCAAGAAAAGGGGGGTGTCCGCTCACAGCCATCATCCTGGTGGACAGGACACACTCCTGCCCATCACCAGCCCCATAGCCCAGAACTGCCCCAGACAACCCAGTGTGACAGAAGTGCTTCAAATAACATGCACACACCACAAAACTGGGCGTGGACATTAGCCTTCCCTGCACTCTCAGCTGGTTCTCCCAGAGTTGGGAAGGTGGAGCAGTGTGGATTAACAAAGCCCCATTCAGCCATCATTTCAGCAGACTGGAGCCTCCCTACACAGCCCAGCAACCCAGAACCACCCTGGGGGGACAGCACTCACCTGTGACATAGCACAGTCATCCCTCAATGGAGGACCAGGGGGTACATGGCCTGGAAGAGGGACCCACTAGCAAGTCTCAGGAGCCATATGCCAATACCAAGGGCTTGTGGGTCAGTGGCAGACACAAACTGTGGCAGGACTGAACTGAAGAATTACACTATTGCAGCAGCTTTAAAACTCCAGGAACACCAGGGAGATTTGATTGTTAGAGCCACCCCCCCCTCCCTGACCACCCAGACACATGCCCCATATACAGGGCGGGCAACACCAACTACACACACAAGCTTGGTACACCAATTGGACCCCACAAAACTCATTTCCCCACTCACCACAAAGGCAAAGCAGGGGAGAACTGGCTTGTGGAGAACAGGTGGCTCGTGGATGCCACCTGCTGGTTAATTAGAGAAAGTGTACTCCACAAAACTGTAGATCTGATAAATTAGAGATAAGGACTTCAATTGGTCTACAAATCCTAAAAGAACCCTATCAAGTTAAGCAAATGCCAAGAGGCCAAAAACAACAGAAAATTATAAAGCATATGAAGAAAACAGATGATATGGATAACCCAAGCCCAAGCACCCAAATCAAAAGGTCAGAAGAGACACAGCACCTAGAGCAGCTACTCAAAGAACTAAAGATGAACAATGAGACCATAGTACGGGATACAAAGGATATCAAGAAGACCCTAGAAGAGCATAAAGAAGATGTTGCAAGACTAAATAATAAAAAGAGATGATCTTGTGGAAATTAAAGAAACTGTTGACCAAATTAAAAAGATTCTGGATACTCATAGTACAAGACTACAGGAAGTTGAACAACGAATCAGTGACCTGGAAGATGACAGAATGGAAAATGAAAGCACAAAAGAAAGAATGGGGAAAAAAATTGAAAAAATCGAAATGGAGCTCAGGGATATGATAGATAATATAAAACATCTGAATATAAGACTCATTGGTGTTTCAGAAGGGGAAGAAAAGGGTAAAGGTCTAGGAAGAGTATTCAAAGAAATTGTTGGGGAAAATTTCCCAAATCTTCAAAACACCATAAATACACAAATCATAAATGCCCAACAAACTCCAAATAGAATAGATCCAAATAAACCCACTCCAAGGCATATTCTGATCACACAGTCAAATACTGATAGGAAGGAGCAAGTTCTGAAAGCAGCAAGAGAAAAGCAATTCACCACATACAAAGGAAACAGCATAAGACTAAGTAGTGACTACTCTGCAGCCACCATGGAGGCGAGAAGGCAGTGGCATGATTTATTTAAAATTCTGAGTGAGAAAAATTTCCAACCAAGAATACTTCATCCAGCAAAGCTCTCCTTCAAATTTGAGGGAGAGCTTAAATTTTTCACAGACAAACGAATGCTTAGAGAATTTGCTAACAAGAGACCTGCCCTACTGGAGATACTAATGGGAGCCCTACAGACAGAGAAACAAAGAAAGGAGAGAGAGACTTGGAGAAAGGATCAGTACTAAAGAGATTCAGTATGGGTACATTAAAGGATATTAATAGAGAGGGGGGAAAATATATATGACAAACATAAACCAAAGGATAAGATGGCTGATTCAAGAAATGCCTTCATGGTTATAACGTTGAAGGTAAATGGATTAAACTTCCCAATTAAAAGAAGTAGATTCACAGAATGGATTAAAAAAAATGAACCATCAATATGTTGCATACAAGAGACTCATCTTAGACACAGGGACACAAAGAAACTGAAAGTGAAAGGATGGAAAAAATTATTTCATGCAAGCTACAGCCAAAAGAAAGCAGGTGTAGCAATATTAATCTCAGATAAAATAGACTTTAAATGCAGGGATGTTTCGAGAGACAAAGAAGGCCACTACATACTAATAAAAGGGACAATTTAACAAGAAGAAATAGCAATCATAAATGTTTATGCACCCAATCAAGTTGCCACAAAATACATGAGAGAAACACTGGCAAAATTAAAGGAAGCAATTGATGTTTCCACAATAATTGGGGGAGACTTCAACACATCACTCTCTCCTATAGATAGATTAACCAGACAGAAGACCAATAAGGAAATTGAAAACCTAAACAATCTGATAAATGAATTAGATTTAACAGACATATATAGAACATTACATCCCAAATCACCAGGATACACATACTTCTCTAGTGTTCACGGAACTTTCTCCAGATAGATCATATGCTGGGACATAAAACAAGCCTCAATAAATTTAAAAAGATTGAAATTATTCAAAGCACATTCTCTGACCACAATGGAATACAATTAGAAGTCAATACCGTCAGAGACTTAGAATATTCACAAATACCTGGAGGTTAAACAACACACTCCTAAACAATCAGTGGGTTAAAGAAGAAATAGCAAGAGAAATTGCTAAATATATAGAGACGAATGAAAATGAGAACACAACATACCAAAACCTATGGGATGCAGCAAAAGCAGTACTGAGGGGGAAATTTATAGCACTAAACACATATATTAAAAAGGAAGAAAGAGCCAAAATCAAAGAACTAATGGTCAGCTGAAGAAGCTAGAAAATGAACAGCAAACCAATCCTAAACAAAGTAGAAGAAAAGAAATATCAAGGATTAAAGCAGAAATAAATGACATAGAGAACAAAAAAACAATAGAGAGGATAAATATCACCAAAAGTTGGTTCTTTGAGAATATCAACAGGATTTACAAGCCCCTAGCTAGACTGACAAAATCAAAAAGAGAGAAGACCCATATAAACAAAATAATGAATGAAAAGTGTGACATAACTGCAGATCCCGAAGAAATTAAAAAAATTATAAGAGGATACTATGAACAAATGTATGGCAACAAACTGGATAATGTAGAGGAAATGCACAATTTCCTGGAAACATATGAACAGCCTAGACTGACCAGAGAAGAAATAGAAGACCTCAATCAACTCATCCCAAGCAAAGAGATCCAATCAGTCATCAAAAGTCTTCCCACAAATAAATGCCCAGGGCCAGACGGTGTCACAGGGGAATTCTACCAAACTTTCCAGAAAGAACTGACACCAATCTTACTCAAACTCTCAAAACATTGAAGAAAATGGAACACTACCTAACTCATTTTATGAAGCTAACATTAATCTAATACCAAAACCAGGCAAAGATGCTACAAAAAAAGGAAAACTACAGGCCAATCTTCCTAATGAATATAGATGCAAAAATCCTCAACAAAATACTTGCAAATAGAATCCAAAGACATATTAAAAAAATCATACACTATGACCAAGTGGGGTTCATTCCAGGCATGCAAGGATGGTTCAACATAAGAAAATCAATCAATGTATTACAACACATTAACAATTCGAAAGGGAAAAATCAAATGTTCATCTCAATATTTGCTGAAAAAGTATTTGACAAAATCCAACATCTGTTTTTCATAAAAACACTTCAAAAGGTAGAAATTGAAGGAAACTTCCTCAATATGATAAAGAGCGTATATGAAAAACCCACAGACAGCATAGTACTCAATGGTGAGAGACTGAAAGCCTTCCCTCTAAGATCAGGAACAAGACAAGGATGCCTGCTATCGCCACTGTTCTTCAACATTGTGCTGGAAGTGCTAGCCAGGGCAATCCGGCAAGACAAAGAAATAAAAGGAATCCAAATTGGAAAAGAAGAAGTAAAACTGTCCTTGTTTGCAGATATGATCTTATATCTGGAAAACCCTGAGAAATCGATGATACAGCTACTAGAGCTAATAAACAAATTTAACAAAGTAGCAGGATACAAGATTAATGCACATAAGTCAGTAATGTTTCTATATGCTAGAAACGAACAAAGTGAAGAGACACTCACGAAAAAGATACCATTTTCAATAGCAACTAAAAATCCAAGTACCTGGGAATAAACTTAAGCAAAGATGTAAAAGACCTATACAAAGAAAACTACATAACTCTACTAAAAGAAATAGAAGGGGACCTTAAAAGATGAAAAAATATTCCATGTCCATGGATAGGAAGGCTAAATGTCATTAAGATGTCAATTCTACCCAAACTCATCTACACATTCAATGCAATCCCAATCAAAATTCCAACATACTTTGCAGACTTGGAAAAGCTAGTAATTAAATTTATTTGGAATGGGAAGATGCCTCGAATTGCTAAAGACACTCTAAAAGAGAAAAACGAAGTTGGAGGACTTACACTCCCTGACTTTGAAGCTTATTATAAAGCCACAGTTGTCAAAACAGCATGGTACTGGCACAAAGATAGAAATATAGATCAATGGAATTGGATTGAGAACTTGGAGATAGACCCCCAGATCTATGGCTGACTGATCTTTGATAAGGCCCCCAAAGTCACTGAACTTGGTCATAATGGTCTTTTCAACAAATGGGGCTGGGAGAGTTGGATATCCATATCCAAAAGAATGAAAGAGGACCCCTACCTCACCCCCTACACAAAAATTAACTCAAAATGGACCAAAGATCTCAATATAAAAGAAAGTACCATAAAACTCCTAGAAGATAATGTAGGAAAACATCTTCAAGACCTTTGTATTAGGTGGCCACTTCCTAGACTTTACTACCCAAAGTACAAGCAACAAAAGAAAAAAACAGATAAATGGGAACTCCTCAAGCTTAGAAGTTTCTGTACCTCAAAGGAATTTCTCAAAAAGGTAAAGAGGCAGCCAACTCAATGGGAAAAAATTTTTGGAAACCATGTATCTGACAAAAGACTGATATCGTGCATATATAAAGAAATCCTACAACTCAATGACAGTAGTACAGACAGCCCAATTATAAAATGGACAAAAGATATGAAAAGACAGTTCTCTGAAGAGGAAATACAAATGGCCAAGAAACACATGAAAAAATGTTCAGCTTCACTAGCTATTAGAGAGATGCAAATTATGACCACAATGAGATACCGTCTCACACCAATTAGAATGGCTGCCATTAAACAAACAGGAAACTACAAATGCTAGAGGAGATGTGGAGAAATTGGAACTCTTATTCATTGTTGGTGGGACTGTATAATGGTTCAGCCACTCTGGAAGTCAGTCTGGCAGTTCCTTAGAAAACTAGCTATAGAGCTACCATTCGATCCAGCGATTGCACTTCTCGGTATATACCCGGAAGATCGGAAAGCAGTGACACGAACAGATATCTGCACGCCAATGTTCATATCAGCATTATTCACAATTGCCAAGAGATGGAAACAACCCAAATGTCCTTCAAAAGATGAGTGGATAAATAAAATGTGGTATATACACACGATGGAATACTACATGGCGGTAAGAAGGAACGATCTCATGAAACATATGACAACATGGATGAACTTTGAAGCCATAATGCTGAGCAAAATAAGCCAGGCACAAAAAGAGAAATATTATATGCTACCACTAATGTGAACTTTGAAAAATGTAAAACAAATGGTTTATAATATAGAATGTAGGGGAACTAGTAATAGAGAGCAATTAAGGAAGGGGGAACAATAATCCAAGAAGAACAGATAAGCTATCATGGGTAAATTTAACATTCTGGGAATGCCCAGGAATGACTATGGTCTGTTAATTTCTGATGGGTATAGTAAGACCAAGTTCACGGAAATGTTGCTATATTAGGTAACTTTCTTGGGGTAGAGTAGGAATATGTTGGAAGTAAAGTAGTTATCTTAGGTTAATTGTCTTTTTCTTACTTCCTTGTTATGGTCTCTTTGAAATGTTCTTTTATTGTATGTTTTTTCTTTAATTTTTTTTTAAATTTTTTAAATTTTTTTATTTTTCATACAGTTGATTTAAAAAAAAAAAAAGTTAAAAAAAACAGGGAAAAAAATATGTAAAGCCCCCTTGAGGAGCCTGTGGAGAATACAAGGGGTATTGGCCTATCCCACCTCGATGGTTGCTAACATGACCACAGATATAAGGGACTGGTGGTTTGATGGGTTGAGCCCTCTACCACAGGATTTACCCTTGGGAAGACTGTTGCTGCAAAGGAGAGGCTAGGCCTCCCTATAATTGTGCCTAAGAGCCTCCTCCCGAATGTCTCTTTGTTGCTCAGATGTGGCCCTCTCTCTCTACCTAAGCCACCTTGAAAGGTAAAATCACTGCCCTCCCCGCTACGTGGGATCAGACACCCACGGGAGTGAATCTCCTTGTCAATGTGGAATATGACTCCCGGGGAGGAATGTAGACCTGGCATCATGGGATGGAGAACATCTTCTTGACCAAAAAGGGGATGTGAAAGGAAATGAAATAAGCTTCAGTGTCAGAGAGATTCCAAAAGGAGCAGAGAAGTCACTCTGGTGGGCACTCTTATGCACAATTTAGACAACCCTTTTTAGGTTCTAAAGAATTGGGGTAGCTGGCGGTAGATATCTGAAACTATCAAATTCCAACCCAGAACCCATGAATCTCAAAGACAATTGTATAAAAATGTAGCTTATGAGGGCTGACAATGGGATTGGGAAAGCCATAAGGACCACACTCCCCTTTGTCTAGTTTATGGATGGATGAGTAGAAAAATAGGGGAAGGAAACAAACAAACAAACAAACAGACAAAGGAACCCAGTGTTCTTTTTTACTTTAATTGCTCTTCTTCACTGTAATTATTATTCTTGTTATTTTTGTGTGTGTGCTAATGAAGGTGTCAGGGATTGATTTAGGTGATGAATGTACAACTATGTAATGGTACTGTGAACAATCGAATGTACGATTTGTTTTGTATGACTGTGTGGTATGTGAATATACCTCAATAAAATGAAGATTTAAAAAAAAAAAAAAGATTATTAGAATAGTGGTTGCCAAGGCCTGTGGTGTGGTTGGGGAAGAGGGAATGGGCAGTGACTGTCAATGAGTGTATAAGCTTTCTTTCTGGGGTGTTGCAAATATTCTAAAATTAGATTATGGTGATGGTTACACAATTCAGTAAATGTGCTAAAAACCATTGAATTTCCATTTTACTGCTGGATTTTATGGTAGGTGAACTATATCTCAATAAAGCTATTTGAAAGAAATATTCTATGATCTCCCTTAAGGATAATCTATGTTTAAGACTATGAGACAAAGTCCCCACAATATTGCCTCTCATTCCTTCAGCTCCCTTACTTCAAGTTTGTTTACTCTTTTCTGTCTTCAAGTTCTGTGGAACATTTTCAGAGGCATTACTACTAACACAGAGACTCATTCCATTCAAAGTCACATGAATCCCAACTAAGTCTTTACTTTTCAAACTCCTTTAACTTTGTTTCCTCAGAGCTGACACTGGAATGACTTGCTATTTCTTCTCCGTCCCTTGGTTATGAATGTAAAACATATTTCGGAACACAACTTCCAGTTTCTTGTAAAATAAACCTCAAAAGCCAATTGTAACACACTGGGTGTCCCAAATCTTCCCAAAGATCAAAGCCTGATTTTCCCATATTGTCAATATGATTGAAATGAAAAAGTCTGCTTCTAGCAGTCAGCCTTATGATCCTGACAATAAAAAGACTAAATGTGGTAGAAACAGCTGTACATTTTCAGGAATGATAAACTTCAGCTGGAATTTTTTAAACTGAAAATTTTGCATTTGAAGTTTATACCAGCAACTAACTTTAGGCAGTCAACATGATCCAGAAATGGAGCTATGAAGAAAGATGAAAAGCAGCATGACAGAATAAGGTTAGTTAAAAGAAGATGAAATAAATGAGTAAATAATGCAGGAAGTAATCAGATTCAGAGAAACCTGTAATAGTTAAAGAACTTAATAAATTGAAAACCATTTCTGAAGAGAAATATATCATAATGTCAGTTTTGTGCATTATATTATGAAGGTAATTGGAGAGTCAAAAGACTCATGAGAAACATGCTACTTTATAATTAATGAGAAACAACAGATTAAAGGCAAATTGGAATGTGTTTATTTCTCCTATCATGGAAGTCCAGGTAATGTATAAAAACATGACTACTTTGAAAGTTCAGAAAAAATATTTTATTTAGAAGTTAGGAAGCAGTGACAATTTTTATATTTTTAGCTTTAGTGTTTAAACAGGAGATTTTTTTTTTATGATTTTGGATTTTGGATATCAAGTTGAGTTGAGAATCCAGGTTATCTATTTTTTTTAAAGGGGTTAATTTGTGTTAACTCCTTGCTAAATGAGTTTCCTCACCTCGAAGGAATCAAACTATTTTATGATTTAAGTCAGAGTTTTGACAATCCTGGGGTTTTGTAAAATTACGTATTAAAAAGAAAAACTTTTCGATATATGACTTGGAAAAATTTTTGTGACATAGTGGCACAAAGTAATTAGTAACCAACTACCATATTATCAGAATTTGATCATTGTGCAAAGATATCTAGATGGTAAATCAATGTCCTTAATGAAAAGAATGTTGAATTCTAAAGCCTTTAGCAGGCTTTGCAAGAAAGAGCTGCCAAATTACTAGTCTCCTAAATCTGGATTTTAATTAGAAAGTTAAATTATTCTTAATCATTTTTTTCCCCTGAATGACTATTTTTGAGCCTAAAAATGGATTTTATTTTATGTAACCCAGCTTTATAGGCTCATCCACTAAAAAAATAAATAAATAAAATAAAAGGCAAGCAATCTGCATAGCTATGGTCTCTCCCTTGGCACACTTGTAAAGTATGTAAAATCTGTATCCAGTAAACGATCTTCCATCCTACTTTTTATTCTTTCTTTTAGGAGAGTAAATGTCTATGAAAGTCCAGATTACTCATATTCCTGATGCAGAAGTCTCTCGCACCTTTTTTTACATATATATCCAATGAAGGGCAAACATTATTTCTCCCTATTAACTCTACCAAAGTTATCTGTCATATACCCCATTCTCTTAGGTAGCTACCTATTTGATGAGCTCTAAGTTAAGGAGTTAAAATTTACTTTTTTAACAGTTCATTTTTCCCCATAGGGAAACTTTAATGCTCTTATTGGCTGACTCTTACAAGAAAAATGTGTTAATGACAAAATTTGGGGTGAAATTATCAAATGTATTTCATGTAAAATTTTTTATCTTAACATATATAGATATTAATTTACTAAAAATAAAAAAAATAATTTTTAGAAGGAGATAGTGGCTCAATACAATAAAGTCAATTAAAATTTGAATGTTAGTTAAAATTGAAACATATATAATCAAACAACCCCATTTACTAATGTTCTAAAATTCTCATCTGTGCAATATAGATATCATTATAATATCTGGGCAATTGAAAATATAGTGAAGACTATGTTCAAATAAATTGTTCCTTCTATGTCAGTTTATCTATGTTACCAATGAATTAACATGTACCATTAAGTGTGCTTTAAAATATACAGTTTACATTATTAGTGCACCTAATATAGGCTAAGCAAAACCTCAGCAATCCACATAAAACTAAATATACTTAAGCTTTACATCCTTAAAATTAACAAAATATGATCACACTAGAATTTTCTGTGTGCTGAACGAAGGGAATCCATAGGTGGTTAAAAAAGAAATAGCTTAAGGAATGATAGGCAATAAAATGAATCCAAAAGAACCAAAGGCTAGAAAATCTGTTCATGGTTTGTTGAATGTGTCTGTATTGAGTATTGTATTGTGTGTCATTTGAGAGGACACTCCGTCCAAGGAAATAGCTGATAAAATATTTTTGTTAAAAGTGACTATAGTGTTCTAGACCACAGTTTTCAGTTCTCAGGTGAATAAAGCCTTTAACATGTGACCTTTGTATTTGCAGGTACATCCTGTCAACCTACATTTCTCTAACAGTAAATGTAAAGGCTCACTGCCTTTATCCATGAAATAGCATCGCTCAACAAATCAAAGCCAAGAGGGAACATTCTTGTAACACTTCCTGAAATGATTAGAGCTCTCAGACCTTCATCTCTAATGCCCTGTGATTATTTATAACAACAGAGAAAGTTTCTAATGACTTTCTAATGACTTTCATGCTGAAATTACTAAGATTTTTAAACCCATTCACAGTAGATTTTCCCTTCATAAATTTTTCCATGATGAAAATGCAGAAAAATTCATTCTACCTTTTGATTAGGGAAGGGAGTTAACAGTTATCTGGGGTATGTATCAAAAGACAATGGAAAAAACACAGAATTTAATGGTCATCTTGACCATCAAGATTCTTTAAGTTGATACAAGCACAAAATTCATCAGGTAAGATGATAGTAATCCTGATCTAGTAGCTGTACTAGCATTATATAACCTGCTTTATAATTTGTCATGCTAAATTTGATGGTAAGGAGAACTGTTCTTATATAACTCTTCAGTTTGCATCTGTCTGCTCCTCTGTGATAATTGTATAGATGTCATAAAGTTCCTTCAGTAAAGAACTATAGTCAGTTAATGCTTTCATATAAAATTGTTAAAGAGATTAATTCTGTTTGCCACAGACATTTACCTGCATCATTCATTCACTCACTTTGTCAGGGAATGATGATGAAAAATAAATATGTGTGGGAGCTACCACATGTTTTGATTAACAGTAAAGATCTTTAAGATCATTTGGGGGAGGGGTGGGTTACAAATGGTTTTGTAATCCTCTGTGTTACTTTTAGAAACTGTTCATTCTGGCCAAGTAAATCTTACTCGGTCAGTAAACCTTTTTACATCAGAAGCAGGCTTTGCTTAAGATTTGTCTGAACTCCAATTGTGGAATTCCTTCTTTTAGTATTGGCATTAGAGTCAGTTCTTGGCTTACAGAAGAATATCAAAACTTTTACTTTTTTTAAAACCATATTTCCTTCTAAAAATAAAATTGATTTATCTAGTTGAATCACCTACTTAATGCAAAAACCTCAGATGATACTCTCATGGACGTACACACACGAAAGTCATATTTACATTATCCATAACTCTTTGTATGTTGGTAGTGGAATTTTGCTCAAGCTACCTTTCATGAAGAAATAGTGGACAAATTCTTTATGCAAGACTTCTAGAGTTAAAATGGAAACAAAATAAATATATTATTATGCTCACAAGTCTGCTCTGTGGCTATAAAATTTACGTTAGACATCACCTTCACATCAACAAGGTTGAATGGCTTCAAACCCACATTCTAAGCAAGAATGTATTAAGCAAAAGGATGGAAGCAATTCTAAATGTGGCAGTGATTTCAATGTATAACATCCTTGAAATAAACTACAATGTGGTGTTGGTACATTTCCATGAGGGTAGACATGTCTCACAACTGGAAGATGTGAGCTACCGAAAAGGATTTGCTATGGTCAGTAATGCAGGCAGAGCTTGCCATTGGCCATTCCATTAAACAATTCAAAGATTCCCCATAGGCAGGTTTAAGCAAACACAACATCTGAGTTCAGTCATGGAAGTCAGAAATGAAAACATATTCCACATGACTGCTAAACTGTTTCATTTTTAATGGTCATTAGTGGCCTGTAGACAAGAATAGGTAAACAACCAATTTGCTTGTTTTTTGAAGTGTAAGCAAGGGATAATTTATTCATTTGTTCATTTTCTTTCTTGCTTTAGCACATTAGCTATTATTTGTTCTCTGACATATGTAACATTAATCTAGACTTATCTAAACTGCAGCTAACTTCCAAAACTGCAGCATATTCTTTTGAATAACCTCAGCTGTGGAACAGTTTGTTTCAAAGGGTGGAATTGATTTCTTTCATTTTTTTTTAAATAAGTCAAATGGTATTTAGAAACAACAACAAGAAAAAAATCGGTGAGTAAACTGAGATATAAATTTTTCTTCTTCTTTTCTGGGTGAAACTCAAGTATTCACTAAAGAAATAACATCAGTTATCTTGCAGAATTAACAAACTAGCCTGAAGTGAAATTTCAAAAACAGAGCCAAAACATTATCAATGGCAGAATTGCCTGAATGAATGTATCATCAATACATCTACTGTGATGTTACACTGATGCCAGTAAAATAAATTAACTGCAGTTTCTTTATGGTCATATCTTATATGCAAAGATGTGTGCTAGAATAAACTTATACCAAAAATTGCACAGTTTAAGTCAAATTCTGTTGGTTTAAATATTGTTTACAAACTAGCCATATAGATTATAAGAACATAATTCTGATAATATCAAATATTCTTCAAAAATGTTTCCAAATTTCAAAGTTAAAATATAAGTGGTTTTAGGCCAAATACAAGTTTATACCTCTTTTAAAGATAGAATCTGACAAAACTTCACTGTGACCATCTACATCTGCTTTGCTGTATGTTGAATAAAATTTATAGAGGAGGTAAGCAATAGATTTGGTTTCTATTCTCCAATAAGAAAGAATAAAGGAGGGGCTGTGGATTGAAGCACTTTGTATTTTAGCCTTTTTGTTAAGGGCCATAAAGGAAGAAAATTGCATTAAACAGTTAAATGTTCTTAGAAAAATTCCCACAAACGCCAATAATTGTAGATTGTGGTTTCTTTGGTTTTGGGGGCTCTAATCTTTAGTAGATTATTACAATGCACAACACAGCATCAAATAATTTTCACATGACATACATTTAGTGTCCTCACATTACAGACCTTGGGCCAATGTTTCAGATCCAGTTTGGTTGAAGTGATGCAGTGGCAACCACAGGAAATACTGTGAGCTATCAAGAACTACACAGCCCATGCTACTGAACCTAGACTGTAGCAGAAAAAGGACAACCTCAAAGACTAGTTTTCCTGCCTCCTAGGACATTACTGAAGCAGACCACCAAACTGATCACCACTGAATGTAAATTTTAATAATAAGCTCACAATTCATATGTTTTTTTGTGGTGGTTGTTTTGTTTTTGTTATCGTTGTTTTTAACAAAAGAATAGAGAAAACTGCCTGGCAAATTAGTGACTTTTAACTTAGATTTTCAGAAAACTGTTGCCAGAGATTCAAGTAAGGTCCTGTGGGAAGACATTAATCTGGGCCTGCATCTGTCTCTAGTAACTTATGTAGGACTTCCTCATTCACTGTGTCTAATTATAGATTGGAAAATCTATTTTAGTTCTCTTTATTATGCAAATACAAAGTGCTATTACTTCCCATCCTTTAAAAGTAAACTGATCAAAAGTTTAAAATATTTCTAGGCTGGTATTAGAAAGAAAGGGAGGAGAACCTAAGATGGCAGCTAGGTGAGACAGGGCAAAAAAAAATCCATTTCCATGAAAACTACTAGATAAAAACCAGAAAGTGACCCAGAACATCAGTTCCAGTGATGCACCAGCCAGACAAGGTCTGCTAAATCCACAGGGACCGTGCATTTGGTGAAACCGGGAGTTAGCATTCTGAAACGAGTGATTAAGCCAGCTGAAAGTCTGGCGGCCACACTGCAGTGTGGGGAAACTGCGGGTTGGTGTTTGGAGACGGACTAGTTCTTTAAAAAAAAAAAAAAAAACAAAACCCAGGAGCAGCTGCAGATATGGCAGTGAGAACTGCACAGTGAAGCATGGCAAGAGTGGGCTGTAGCCAATGCCTTTGTGTCTGGCATGTAGGATATCCCTCCCCACATCCACTGCTGATTGTCTTGGGGCCAGGGGGACAGAGGGGAGCCAAAAGGAGAAAGAAACCATGCCCCTTGCAGCTATCTCCCCAATGGGCTGGAGACACTCCTGCCCAGGGACAGAGCCATAGCTCAGAGCCACACCAAGAGCCCCACAGCATCGTGCACATGCCACAATATCGGCCGTGGACGGTGGCCTTTAGTGCACACACAGCTAATTGGGAAGGCGGAGCCGTGGGAAAAGGGGGAAATTAACACACCCCATTCAACCATCTTTAAAGCAGGCTGGGAACGCCCCTGCATGGCCCAGCAGCCCAGGGCTTTCCTAGAAGCCAGCATGCACTTGTGATGTGGCACAACCTTCCCTCAGCAGAGGTCCTGGAAGAGCATGGCTGGGAAGGGAGACCCACTTGGAAATCCCAGGGACCCTACGCCAGTACCAAGGACTTGTGGGTCAGTGGCAGAGACTACCTGTGGCAAGACTGAAATGAAGGCTTAGACTCTTGCAACAGCCTTAAATCTCTGGGAACACCAGGGAGGTTTGATTATTAAAGCTGCCCTGCCTCCCTAACCGCCAAGACACACACCCCACATTTAGGGCAGACAGCACCAACAACACACCCAAACTTAGTGCACCAATTGAACCCAACATGAATCAGATTTCCACACACCACAAAGACAGAGTTGGGGAGAACTGACTTGAAGGGAATAGGCGACTCGCGGATGCCATCTGCTGGCTAGTTAGAGAAAGTGTACGCTACCAAGCTGTAGATCTGACAAATTAGAGATTGGTATTTTTTATATACAGAAAGAACCCTATCAAGTAAAGCAAATGCCAAGAGGCCAAAAACAACAGAAAATCTTAAAGCATATGATAAAACCAGACGATATGGAGAACCCAATCCCAAACACCCAAATCAAAAGATCAGAAGAGACTCAGTACTTGGTGCAATTAATCAAAGACCTAAAATCAAACAATGAGAGCCTGGCACAAGACGTAAAGGACATGAAGAAGAGCATGGCACAGGATGTAAAGGACATAAAGAAGACCCTAGAAGAGCATAAAGAAGAAATTTTAAGAGTAAAAATAAATAAATAAATAAAAGATCTTATGGAAACAAAAGAAACTGTTGGCCAAATTATAAAAGACTCTGGATACTCATAATACAAGTTTAGAGGAAGTTGAACAATGACTCAGTGTCCTCGATGACCACAGAATGGAAAATGAAAGAACAAAAGAAAGAATGGGGAAAAAAATTTGAAAAAAATCGAAATGGATCTCAGGGATATGACAGATAAAATAAAACATCCAAATTTAAGACATTGGTGCCCCAGAAGGGGAAGAGAAGGGTAAAGCTCTAGAAAGAATATTCAAAGAAATTGTTGGTGAAAACTTCCCCAACTTTCTACACAATATAAATACACAAAGCATAAATGCCCAGCGAACTCCAAATAGGCTAAATCCAAATAAACCCACTCCAAGACATATTCTGATCAGACTGTCAAATACTGAAGGGAAGGAGCAAGTTCTGAAAGCAGCAAGAGAAAAGCAATTCACCACATTCAAAGGAAACAACATAAGACTAAGTAGTGACTACTCAGCGGCCACCATGGAGGCCAGAAGGCAGTGGCATGACATATTTAAAATTCTGAGAGAGAAAAATTTCCAACCAAGAATACTTTATCCAGCAAAACTCTCCTTCAAATTTGAGGGAGAGCTTAAAATTTTCACAAACAAATGCTGATTTTGCTAATAAAAGACCTATCCTACTTCAGATACTAAAGGGTGCCCTACTGACAGAGAAACCAAGAAAGGACAGAGAGATATAGAAAAATTTAACAGACATGTATAGAACATTACATCCCAAATTACCAGGACACACATTCTTCTCTAGTGATCATGGGTCTTTCTCCAGAATAGACCATGTGCTGGGAAATAAAACAAGCCTCAATAAATTAAAAACAGAAAAACAGAAAAACAAAACAAAACACAGTTGAATATACTCAAAGCACATTCTCTGATCACAATGGAATACAAATAGAAGTCAATAATTTTTGATTTGTAACTCCACTGTTTACTTCCTACAGGATATAAAATACATAAACTCTGATGACAAATCAGTGATTTTGGACTCAATGTAAAATATGTAATTTTTGACAAGAACTACATAAAGGTGGGGGAATGGAGGAGTATAGGAACATAGTTTATGTGTCCTATTGAAGTTGTTAGTATCAAAGAAAAACAAGATTGTTATAGATTTAAGAGGTTAAATTCAACCCCCACGGTAAACACAAAGAAATTATCAGAGAATATGACTATAGAGATGAAAAGTAGAGTATGGGTTACGAGAAGTGGGGGAAGGGGCAATGGGGAGTTAACAAATGAGTGTAGGGTTGCTGTTTGGGGTGAAGGGAAGTTTCTAGTAATGGATGGTGGGAAGGTGATAGCATTACAACATTCTAAATGTGATTATTCTCACTAATGGAATGCTAGGGAGGGGTTGGAATGGGAAGATTTAGGTGTATATGTTTCCACAATTGAAAAAAAAAAAAAGGAAAGGAAAAGACAGTCTAAATAGGCAATGAGAATTAAATGCAGAGGATGATCCTGGATGGGATCTGAGGACAGAGGAGAGGAGGCTCAAAGAGACACAGTTTGACATAAGAAAAAAAAAAAGGAAATATCAAATGTAAGCTTTGTATCAATGTTGAATTTGTTGAACTTCTTAGCTGCGCTTAATGGGATTGCATAAAAAAATGTTTTTGTTCATGGGAATTGTATATGTGAATTATATTGTTTGTTCAAGGATGTGTGCAGCTTGCTCTCGTATGTTCAGAAGACAGAGCAATAGATGATGGATGATAGGGAGGGAGCGAGGGAGGGAAAGAAAGAAATGGTGGTGTGACAGGATGTTAAAGTTCGTGGATCAGGGTATTGGGGGAGGGGGTCAAGGTGTGCTGGAGTTCTATGCGTGGGTTTTGTATTGTTTTTGCAACTGTTCCTGTAAGTTTGACTTTATTTCAAAATAAAATTTAAAAAAAGAAAGAAAGAAAGAAAGGGATAGTGTTCATAAACTTTTGGTCAACTGCTGCAAATTAAATTCTGCAGAATCAGTAGTTGCAACTTTTATTGTTTGCCCAACCTACACTTGGGGAGCACTACAAAGAGCAAGAGACTAAAGTCTTGAACAAATACCTTATTTACGGCAGGAGCCATAATCTCGATATTTCATTTGAGATACAGCTTTATTGCAACTAAAGTATTCATTAAAGTTTTCTCAAAGCCAGTGCCGTTTGTCAATCGTAACTGTGTATTATTCTACTCTATAGTTATATCTTACTTATGTCTAGTACTAATTTTTTAAAACTACAATGTACTAACTTTAGCTGAAATCACTCTATAAAATCTAAGTTACAATGGTTCCCAGTGACAGTCCTGCTATGTCATGTTCTGTTAAGATTTTCTGCCTTGTGAAAGGGGAGCATTGGTTGAATACATGACATTCTGCAAATGTATTTTCTGTTTGGTTCCCTCTGCCATGTGTTGATTTCAGAATTTCCCCTCTCTTATCTCAAAATGGAATTTGTTTAACATTCCTTTTCAGTTCCAGCTATATCAAAAGTTGTTTGTTGTTCAATGGATTCAAACTAATTTTTCAGAAGCATAATTCTACTCTTAAATACACCCAGTGCTTGAGTATGATTAAATCTACTCTTCCCCCCATTCGAAAAACTACCACTAGACAAAGACTTCATCTCACTCACTCCTAATGTGCATGAGAGGCACCAGCAGCTCTTATTAAGAGTTTATTACATTCAGGGCACTGATCTAGTTGCAAAAAAAGGAAATGGTTAACATCCCTTAGGAAAATTTTTTTCTCCTAATTTCAGATTGTATTGAAGACTTTTACATGAGGACATTTTTTCATGTTATAAAACAAAACAAAAATAAAACTATTTACCAACAGACTTCAGACTACTCTATTTCCTAACATACTAACTAAACACTTATTTCTATAGACTTTTTTACAGTATAATTTTTGTATTTTTCTAGACATATTTTTACCTTAAAAATTCACAGTTCTAAACATATCACTTAAAAACTAGCTTGATTTAACCTGATTAAACTGATCATGGCATGTTTATTTCTAATTTATGTCACATCTCAGTCATAATGGCTTACAGTAGAATTTGAATTACTCTTTATCTTATAGGTGTGATTGAGAACTTGGTAAACTTAGCTAAAAATAGGAGGGCCCAGGCAGATAAAGACAAAAACATGATCCAATTATATGCTACCTACAGAAGATTACTTTAAATACAAAGACACAAATAGGTTGAAAGTGAAAGGATGGAAAAAGATATTCTGTGCAAATAGTAACAAAAAGAAAGTTGGGTTGGCTATACTCAAATCAGAAAAAAAAATAGGCTTTAAGTCAATAAATATTGTAAGAGACAAACTATATAATTGATTAAAGGGTCAATTCATCAAGAAGATAATTATAAACATATATGCACACAACACAAGAGAAACCCAAACAATATGAAGCAAACATTGACAACATTTAAGGGAGAAAAAGACAGTTCCACAATTGTAGTTGGAAATACCAATACCTCACTTTCAATAATGGTATAACATGTAGACAGTAGATCAATAAGGAATAGAAGACTAAAACAACAATATAAACCAACTAGACCTAAAAGATGTATCTAGAACACTCCCCCCAACAACAGCAGAATATGCATTTTTTTTCTAGTGCACATAGAATATTCTCCAAAAAACCAAACCAAACCAAAACAAACCAAACCAAAACAAACAAACAAACAAAAAACCAAGTCTTACTAAATTTAAAATTATTGAAATAATATAAAGTATCTTTTCTGACTTCAATGGAATTGAAGCTAGAAGTAATTAACACAAAAAAGACTGGATAACTCACAAATATGTGGATATTAAACAGCATGCTGTTTCAACAACCAGCGGGTCAAAGATGAAATCACAAGGGAAATTACAGAACATTTAGAGATTAATGAAAATGAAAACACAACATTCCAAAACTTATCAGATACAGTGACAGCAGTGCCCAGAGGGGAAATTATGGAGTAAATCCCTACATTAAAAAAAGAAGAAAAAGAATCCCAAATCAATCACCTAAACCTAACATTTAGGGAACTAGAAAAAGAAGATCAAACTAAAAGTAAGGGTAGCAAAAGGAAGGAGTTGATAAAGGTTAGAACAGTGATAAGTGAAATAGAAAACAGAAAAATAATAGAATCAAAAAAAAACAAAATTTGGTTCTTTGAAAAGGTCAACAAAATTAAGAAATCTTTAGCTAGCCTAAGGAAAAAAAAGAAGATGCAAACAATGAAAATCAGAAATGAAAGTGAAGACATTACTACTGATTTTTTCAGAAATAAAAAGTATTATAAGAGAATATTATGAACACCTTTACTCAAATAGATTAGATAACTTATGATGAAGTGGAAAAATTCCTAGGAACATACGTATTATCAAAATGAGCCCAAGAAGAAATAAAAAGTCTGAAAAAACTTATAAGTGAATAGATTGAATCAGTAACACAAACAAAAACAAAAACCTCCCCCAAAAGAAAAGTTTAGGAACAGGTGGCTTCACTGATGAATTCCTCCAAATATTTAAAAAAGAATTAATACCAATCCTTCTCAAACTCTTCTAAAAAAATAAAAAAGGAAAGGACACGTCCTAACTCACTCTGCAAGACAGTATTACATCAACCCAGACAAAGACACCACAATAAAAAAAAACTACTGATCAATATTCCTTATGAATATAAACTCAAAAATCCTCAACAAAATACTAGCACTCCAACCAAGTGATATTTATCCCAGGAATGCAAGTGTGTGTCAAATTAAGAAAATTAATCAATGTAATATGCCACATTAATAGAGTAAAGGATAAAACCCCATAAAATCATATCTATTGACAAGGAAAAAGCATTTGACAAAATCTGACACTCTATGATGATAAAAACACTCAGTAAACTAGGACTAAAAGAGAATTTCTTCAACATGATAAAAGGTATTTATAAAAAACCCACACCTAACATCACACTGCATGGTGAAAGACTGAAAGCTTTCCTCTAACATCAGGAACAAGACAAGAATGCCCACTTTCACCACTGCTATTAAACACTTTTAGCTCTAGACAGAGCACTTAGGCAAGAAAAGAAATAAAAGACACACAAGTTGTAAAGGAAGTCATAAAACTGTATTAGTAGCTATGATCCTATATGTAAAAAATCCCACAGAGTTCACACACATACACACACATATCCACTAAAGCTAATAAATAAATTTAGCGAAGTTGCAGAGTATAAGATCTACATACCAAAATCAGTAGTGTTTCTATACACTAGTAATGAATATAATCACAAAAAGAAATTGATAAAACAATTCCATTTACAATAGTGTCTGAAAGAAAAAAATGCCTAGGAAAAAATTTAACCAAGGAGTTGAAAGACTTGTACACTGAAAAGTATAAAACACTACTGAAAGAAATTACAGAAGACCTAAAACAAATGCAAAAACATCCCATGTTCATGAATTGGAAGAGCTAATATTATTAAGATAACAACAATACCCAAAATGATCTGCAAATTTACTCAATCCCTATCAGAATTTTAATGGCCTTTTCTGCAGAGATGGAAAAGCCAGTCCTCAAACTTATATGGAATTGCAAGGATTTAAAATAGCTAAAACATTATTGAAAGGAATAATGAATCACTTCCTGATTTCACAACTTAACGCACAGCTACAATAATTAAGATAGCATGGTTCTGGCATACGGATAGTCATGCAAACCAATGGAATAGAATTCAAGGTCCAGAAATAAACCCATATTTCTATGGCCAATTTATTTTCAACAAGGGTATCTAGACCATTCAATAAGAAAGAATAGTCTTTCAACAAATGATGCTGGGACAAAATAATGAAGCTGGACCCCTACCTCACACCATACAGAAAAGGATCAAGGACCTAAATATAAGAGTTAAAACCATAAAACTCTTGGAAGAAAATGTGGGAATAAATCTTCATGACCTTGGATTTGGCAAAAGAGTCTTGCATATGATACAAAATGCATGTGCCACCAAAAGAAAAAAAGTAGATAAATTGGAATTCATTAAAATTAAAAACATTTGTGCATCAAAGAACACTATCAAGAAAGTAAAAAGGCAACCAACAGAATGGGAGAAAATAGTTTTCAAATCAGGTATCTGATAAAGGACTATTATCCAAAATATATAAATAACTCTTATAACTGAACAACAAAAAAAGAAATAGCACAGTTAAAAATAGGCAAAGGACTTGAATAGACATTTCTCTAAAGAAGATATACAAAAGGCCAATAAGCACATAAAAAGATACTCAATATCATGAGTCATTACAGAAGTGCAAATCAAAACCACAATGAAGTACCACTTTATACCCATTAGGATGGCTATAATTTTTTTTTTTTTAATGGAAAATCACAAATGTTGGCAAGGATATGGAGAAATTGATACCCATGTACATTCCTGATGGGAATGTAAAATAGTTTAGCCACTGTAGAAACAGTTTGGTGGTTCCTCAAGAAATTAAACAATGAATTACCATAAGACTTAGAAATTTCACACCTAAGTATATACCCAAAATAAATGAAAATCTGTGCAAATACACGTATGCTTACATTCATAACAGCACTATTCATGATGGCCAAAATGCGGAAACAGCCCACATGTCCATCAGTGGATGAATGGAGAAATAGTGACGTAAATACAATGCAGCCAAAAAAGGAATGAAGCAGTAATACATGCTACAATGTGGTTGAGTCTCAAAAATGTTATATTAAATTAACGAAGCCAGAGAGAAAAGGTCATACATTGTTTGATTCCAATTTTATGAAATATCCAGAATAAGTGTATCCACAGAAGTGGAACACAGATTGATTTTAGCCAGGAAATAGGGGGAGATTGAAATGAAGAGTAACTGCTAAAATGCTATGGGGTTTCCTTTTGGGGTGATGAACATGTCTTGGAAGTATAAAGGGGCCATGGTTGCACATACTGCGAATATACTAACTGCCACTGAATTTTTCACTTTGTTAAATGTATGTTATGTGAATTTCATGTCAATTAAAAACAAAACAAAACAAAACAAAACAAAAAAACAGAAGGACCCTTAAAAGCATGTTCTTAATTTTAAATAAAGATAAATAAATCCTACCAATTGATTGGGAGCAGAAACGAGGGAAAAAAGAAGTAATTTTCTTAGTCAAACAGTTAACACAAAAAAACCTACCAGCTTTTCTTAAGAAATACTGACATTTAAAGCAATCGTGCTCAATCCCCAGAGGGCTAATTGGTAAAAAGCTTGTTTTTAAAATGAATTATTCATTTGTGACCAAAGCACATTTGGCATTCATTTGGATGCTAAACCACATCCAAAACAGTTCATTGGAAATACCTTATTAACATGGACATAGAAGATTCACCAGTAAAGGAAGACATAGCTAAACAACTAAGATAAAATCTTAGAACAACAACAAAAAGAAACAAAGAAATTACATAATTATTATACAGGATCCACTGATTAAAATGAAAACAAAATTACTTGATTTAATTCAAAGAAGCATAATTAAGCAATTTATCTGATTATCAAAAGCAACATTAAAATAAACAAGTTTAAAATGGCATAAAGACTTTGAAGTCTTTCATTAAGAAGTCAAAATTTCCTTAAAGTTTTTCTTCTTGGAATTGTAATTGAACACATTGCCAAAGCTTTTTAGGTGGAATATTAATCCCATAGGGTATTTACAGATGTGATGCCCCCCAAACAGCTCAAAATAAGTAATTTGGGGAAAGATCAGTTTTTAAAATACTGCTTCTTTATTGAATTTCTTTACTGAAGAGTTTATTTATTAAGTTTTATTATTTCAGTGTTGCCAGAGCATTTAATGTGCTCATTTTCTTTGTGAATCTCAGAAAAGTAGCAGTCCTAGAAGCATCTTGTAGACAAGTTTTCAAAGATCACTTTTTAAAAAGTTGCCATGACATGCCTAATGTGGAAAAATTACTTTAAGGACTGGGGAGCAGAACTAAAATAACTGTATTCCAATATAAGAAAAGGGAAGTTACAGAAAGAAAGAAAGTGAAGTAAAGGACAAGTGTCAGTTTTCTAGTGACAACTATTTTGAAGCTGCTTCTATAAATTTATAGTCATTTAAAAAAAGAGTTAGTGATGTTTAAATACAGGATTGATTCTTGGGTCTGAACACAATAGAAGATAAAGACAGTCTTTATTTCTGTAAGTAAAAGAACCTTGGTAAGACAAGCATCCAAAGTCCCAGTGACACACAATCTTGCTCAAGGAAAGTTTCTGTTTGTTGTTTCCTTTTTTAAGGATGTGGAGGGATCTTTTAAGCATTTAAAGCTGGAAATGAGTTGGATCCAGGAGAACACAGTCAGGCACAAGGCTCTGTTTTCAGGATTGCTATCACATAAATTCTTGGCTTTTCTACTTTCTATTATTTTCTCCTTTCTCCCCTATCTCCTTTTGGATCCTCACATAATAGCCCAGTTCTCCTTCAGTATTAATTGTATATTCCTGAATAGTTAGATAATATACTACTTCAATTTTACTTTAATATCAAGAGAAGTTCTTGCCAAAGAAAACAAACAAAAAAAATGGTAAAATTCTTTAATGTACTGCATACTGGATTTGAAAGGTTGTACCTAATATCTTGAGAACAAAAACTCAAATGGGAGTCATGCTTGGTATTCTTGCTATAATTCATTATCATGTTACACACAAAAAAATTTCATTAGATGCAAAAACAGATGTGTTCATTGTTCATTCATGCAGCCAATCAGCAAGTATCATTGAGAGCCTCCTTTATTTCAAGCAGTGTGGTTAAGTGCTGTAAATATAAAAGTAAATAGAGCACAATTCCAATTCTCTAGAAGCCTCCATTATTTTGAGGAGACATAGAGTTAACAAATAATCAGAACAATGTAATAAATGCTAGAAAGAAAAGGAAACCCTTGGCATTGCTTGAAGATATGAAACATGGTTATCTGGAGGAAATGCTATTTAAGCTGAAGCTATTGATAATAAATAGGAGTTTCCAAGATGTCCAAGGGTGATCTAGAAAAAAAAATACCAGACAGAGAAAGAGCAGAATTTCAAGAAAGGCAGGTAAGAAAAAGCATGGAGCATGATGAAAACTGACTCTTGCCCTGTATACTCTGGCTGCTAAGAGTTCACTGTAAGGGAATATTGACTTGTCAAGCTTCTCTATTCAACTGCAAGTTCTCCTTCCTTGCACAATGCATACCACATAATTGGTGCTCAATATTTGTGTCTAAAAAATGGTATCTCCTTATTTTTAATTTCCTATTTCTAGCTAGTGAGCCTAATCATCTTTTCCTCTGCCTATCCACTTGAAGGCAGATATTTTAACCTATATAAAATTCTGAAATGACAGCTAAAGTAGTCAAATATGCAGAAGCAATAATAGAATTATAAATCTTAAATTTCCTGTGGACCATTCAGCCATTTAAAAACAAAAACCTAAAATACCTTTATAAGTTCTATAATTTTGAACGCCCAATATCAGAAACTATACCTAATAAATTCTTAATAAATGACAAACAAATGAACTAAAAGTACTAGCATCTGGTGAGAAACATTTATTTTGCCTTATTTATCTCATTTTCTCTTGCATCATCCTGTCTGGAGAGCTTTGCTCTTGAATCTTTAACTTCTTTCTTTAAGTTCTCCTGTCCATAAACATGACCAAGTTCTCCCATTTGAGGAAAAAAAAAGTCCTCATTCAATACTTCATCCTCCTTCCTCTATCTTCCTTTTTCTCACCAAGCCAAGCTCTTAAGAGTCCTCTCAATTCCCTACCTGACTACTTATTCCTCAACCCACTGCATTCTGAAATCTGTCTCCACAGTCTCTTCATTATTGTCACCCAGGGCCTTGTGGCAACCAAATTCAAAAGGTAGTTTTCAGTCGAGCTGAGGGCTAATTTACTTTGAAACAGTTGCTACTGGTTTAAGTAGTGTTGGATATTGAATCATGCCCCCTGCCTCCACCAAAGGTACGTTGAGGTTCCAATCCCAGGTCCTGTGCGTGTGAACCCCACTGTAAATAGGATCTTTGAAGATATTATTAGTTAAGTTGTAGCCAATCTGAATGAGGTTGAAGTCCTTTTAAGCAAAGGAAATTGAACATGGAGGGAGAAAGCAGTAGGAAGAAGCCAAAAGTCAATGGAACCCAGAGAAGGAGAAGACATTGCCATGTGCACTGCCATGTGACAGAAAAGCCAAGGACCAAGGATCACTGGCAGCTAGCCCCAGAATGCCACAGTCTTCAGGGATAAAGCATCACTTTGCCAAGCCTTAATTTTGGACTTCTAGCCTTAAAATTGTGAGGTGATAAATTCCTAGTGTTTATGCCTACCCATTACATGGTATTCATTTCAGCAGCGGAGAAACTAAGACAAATAAATCTTATTATTCTTTCTTAGCTAAGTCTGTCTGAACTTCTGAATATAAGAACAGAATGAGTGTTGGTAAGAGAGGTAGCCCCAGTTATAGTCCCCCCCCATACACAAACACACATACACATACACACTCCATCTTTCCTGACTTATTCCCTTTATCCTCACAATCATGCCTCTAAAATTGAGTTGGAATCAGCAACTAAAGACCCTCCTTTTTGCCTTTGCTATACATGTACTCAGAACAGCCTGTGAAAGAAGGAAGTGATTCTTCTGATCTAGCCATTCTCATTGTCTTAGGGAGGGGCAGTCCCATACTGCAACAGACAGTGTGAATTCTGCTTGTTAATGTGCCATCTCTAATAATAGTTCCTTTCTAATATGGAGACTTTTGCTGATAAGTAAAATTTTATTTTCACAAATATATGTATTTTAACCATAGTTATTCTGGAAACTAATTATTCCATCTTTGGAAAAGTCAGAATTGAAGCAATGAAAACTTTTTCATATATATTGCTGAACTTGTTTTCCCTTTTTAAAACTTCCTTCAGCAGACACTAAAGTTTCTATCACTGTCTTCTTTCTTGCCGTCTTAATCCTTATTATACTGGGATAGTAATGTAGCCAGCTAAATAGTTGTTTTCTCAGCAGCCTTTGTAGATAGGTATTGTTATAGATACAGTTCTGGCCAATGAGCTACAACTAGAAAACTGCTAGAAACTTTAAATCTTTGGCTTCCCTGTTGAAACGAGACAGACAAGACTGATGCAACTATGTACCCTTTTTTCCTGTTAAGAAAATGGTTGTGATTTCTGGAACTCCAGCAGCTATTTCATGACCATGAGGTGGCAACTATGAGGAAAGAGCCTAGAAAATCATAGAGATGTTGAACCTAACATTGTTGAGCTACTGAACCATGTCAATAGCATCAAAACCTCAGACCTTAAATTTTGTGTGATACATATTGTTGTTCCTAGATATATTTATTCCCCTCTCTTTCTAAATTCTCTCTAGGAAAATGTACATCTAATTTTCATTAACTTTTTTATGTCCATAATTTCAGGGTTATATTAGCACCTCCACAAAGATATTACATAGGAATCTCAAATTCAGCATATAATATATAAATCCATTATCTTCTCCTCAAAAACAGAAATGAAATGTCCACATTTTCCTTTTTATTTAGTGGCACCATCATCTACCAAATTGCCCAAATCAGGAACTCAGGAGTTATCCTGATTTCTACTATGCCTATACTTCTCACAACCTATCACTCACTAAGTCTTATGAGTATGACTTACCTAATATCTCTCAGGTGCTTTCCTTCTCAGTATTCTCATTGCTATTTTTGAATCAGGCCCTCATATTTTCTTCTGCAGTCTATCACTGCAGCCTCCAAATTTGCCCTTTGCATCTGATCCACTCACTTTCATTCATTAATACCTCTTCTGCCAGAGTGATCCTTCTAAAACTTGGATAATTCTATCACTCCCTTCTTTAAAACCTTCAGAGACCTCTGCATCCTCAGAATGAAGTCCAAATTGCTAGATATGGCCCACAAATTCTCACAAGCTGTGATTGGCTTTATGTCCTGCTACATCTTCAGCTAATATCTGATCGAATGACATATGTTTTCTGGATGACATTGTGCTTTCTTTTTCCAACTTGAAGTTTATTTTACAATAATTTATGAATATAATTTTGATATAAATGGCTCAAATAATTCAAATAGAGTAAAATTGGAGAGATACCCTTAAACTCTCATTTCCTCTTCATATTCCATTTACCAGAAATAACAAAACAACTATTAACCATTGGATGTGAATATAACACTATTTAAGTCCTTGCGATTATGGTACTTCTGTTCCTTCTTCAAGGAATAGCTTTCCCTTTTTAGGTGGTAAACTCATACATATTCCACAGTTTAAGCTCAAATGTCATCTCTACAAGAAAACATTTCCTTAATATTGTGGAACTGTGGAGAAAACATTTTTCATGTTTCTGTCAGCTTAATGTATTCTGGGCAAAGAAAACTGGACCTGGGTTAAAGGATACACTTTGAAAGTTAAAGGGTGGTTGAACAGATAGAGATCTCCAGAGAAATAGGGAGATTTACCTCTAGAAAGCAATGTGCTTAGATTTCAAAGGGGGGTGAAAACTGGGAGCCACATTTTATATTCCAAAGGATTGTAAAACATTTGAGAGACAAAGTTTCTCTTTCACTTTCAAGAGTGGGAGCATAACAGCTCCCATAAAAACTCCCAGGATCATAATTTTGGGGTCCTTATCTATAGTGCAAATCCCTTTTTATGTGTAGGCATAACCATTGGCTTTGACTCAGAAGGGGAAGAAAGATGTGTGAGGAGCCAATGTATTTGTTAAGGCAAGTAATAATAGTCTGCCCTTGATCCAGAAACACTACGTTTGCTTTCAGGATAGTATAAATAAATGGAGACATTAAAAAATCTATCAAATTGTTTGATCAAATTAAGGCTTCTCCTTCCATTCTCCCATAAGTCTTTGTTCACACTAAGAATGAACTAATTACACTGGTTTGTCTAATCTTTTAAAATCGTTGTCCTCCTTTAAATGTTAATTACAAGACAGTAGGAACTTGGATCTGTTTATCTTTGAGTTACAAATTACTTGAACATTTGAAGAAGAAAAGGATACAAACAACAAAATTCAGGTGTAATTCAATTCCTGGGAGATATTCTACATCCCCAAATAAGAATAAAATGGACATAATATATCTTTGTAGTCTACCATTTATTTTCCTATAGAAAACTAAAGTATATTGAATTTATATTAAATATGATAATAATTCAAGTTCATGTTGAATTTATATTAAATTTCTTTATAAATTTCCAAAAACCAGAATCCATCAACCATGTCACATTGTATAGCACTGAGACAAAATAGTGGGTTAGGAAGCTGGAGTGGGGGAGGAGCAGGAAGAGGTAAAGAAATGATAATACTTATTCTACCTCAAAAATCAAAAGAGGGTGATATTTGTAGTTTCAATTTTTGGGTGGTAGAGATAGTTCCAGATGAAGTAATCAAATTAACCTTAATAATACCTAATACTTTTAAAATACTAATCATAAGTATAAGAAAAGAACTATGAAACAATATAGAAACAATATAAAAACATGGGAAATATTTCCTTCTTTAGAATTGTTTATATTCCCATATTCAAACTAGAAATTTCGATTTTTATGCAAAGTAGAAATAAAAATTTGTTACCATTTTCTATTCTTAGTTTTCATGATACTCAAAACGCCATCTGTGTAAGTCAGAATAATTAAATATGAATGCTTTTATTACTTTCTTTAATGGATATCCACAAAAGTTTAACATATGTTTACATGTTTGACTAAAAGATGAAGTGGATTAAGGAAGAAGGTCAATGAGAGGTTTTTAAAGAAAAATTTTTTTAGTAACTGTATTCTCTCTTTGGGAAAAAGAGCCATTGGCTCTATTACAGGGAGATTATCAATAAATTTGTGCTGCTCACCCACCAGTCTAACAATTATTGTCAGGTAATCAATTTGAGATCACAGGTCACAGCTTTAAATTCAAGTGTGACATAGGGAATTTAATCAATAAATGTATGCATGTAGCAAAATAAATGCTGTAAGCAAACCTATTTTTGAAATGCATTTATTTAAACTGGCTTACAATTTTTCTGGAAATGCGTTTCAGTAAATATGATATTTGGATCGAGTGCATTTATAATTAATTTGTATTTAATATAAGAAGACCTTATCTAGCTCATTATTATCAGACCTAAATACTTGGCATTTTAATTTCTGCCTCAGTTCTTCTATTGAACATGCTTTCTTTTAGGTCACCAAAAATGCCCCTAATTGCCAAATCCAATGGCCTTTTTCATTTCTCATTTTCCTTGACACTGCTGCATCATTTGATACTGCCTTTATCTCCTTTTTTTTCTTGAATTTATACTATTTGTCACAAAATAAAATCATTTTAAGGGAAGCACCCTTCACTGTATACACTATTTTTGTCCCTTTGACATCTTTTTAGTAATAAATGTAAGCATAAACTAGGCAAGGTTCATGAAATGTTGATTAGCTGTTGTATTACTCAGACAATTGGGATAACTTCAAATGTGAAGACTTACGGGGGATTTATCACAGAACTAAAAGTGAAACCTATGCAGAGGTAATGTGTTAGATTAGGGGTTGGCAAACTATACCTCTGGGCTAAATCTGGTCAGCTGCCTATTTTTATAACTAGCGTTTATTGCAACACAGCCCCACCTATTCATTTATGTATTGTCTATGGGTTTCACTACAAGGACAGGGTTGGGTATTTTGATAAAGACTGTATGTCATGCAAAGCCTAAAATATTTACTCTCTGGCTTTATACTGGAAAAGTCCACCACCCCTGGGTTAGAAGATAAATGAAGTTACTTGAGAAGAGGACTACCTTCTCTGGTATCAAGAAAAGGTGCCTCCATTGCATAGCTTTAAGTCAAGACAGGAGGATGGTGCTGAACTAGCTGTGGTTATATGTTACTCTAGAGATGCTTGTTTAGATATGGCCCTGCTCTTTGGCACTTTCTCTCAACGATACATATGTGGTCCCAGCAAGACAGTAAGCTAAGAATATTCTAGAAGACCTCATTTCATCTCATCCACTGGCTTTAAGGCCTGCAGAGCCCCATCTGGGTTAAGTAACTTGTTGTAGGACCCAAAAGTGAAGAGGGAAGGAAAGGAGTGATATATATTTCTTTCTCTTATCACTACTGTATAAAATAAAAAAAAAATAAATAGAAGGGTCTCTGATCGAGAGCATATATATTGAAAGTGTGAAAGTTTAAATTGATCTACTTTATTTTGGAAGGACAATAGGAATCTTAACAAACTTATGTTCCTGCATCTCCTAGCTGTACTTAACTTCTTTTTCTTGGATTCTGTCGTACTCTCCTCATCCTTACAGTAACTAATTCTTAACCTGAGTGGGTTTCTCTTCCTTATAGCCATAAAATAGTTGCCTAAAAGGGTTTGGCCAACCTCAAGGAAATTGAATCATCATAGCTGACTCTCACATGTTCCACTTTATATGAAAGAGTATCAGGGGGAAAATTTAAAATACATTCACAAAGAAACTTTGACTTTGACTCGATATCCATCATCAGATTTTTAGATTCTTTTAAGTTAATCTGTTGATGTAATTCACCAGAAATAATTTTCTAGGTTGAATTTCTATGGTTAGATTTCTAAGGGCCGTAAGTAAAACCTCATTAGAGCTTTGCAGAGGGCTTGATTTCATGTTGAATGTCTAGCATTGTTCACATATATAGAATTGCAGTGGTTTTTAAATACCTAATTAAAAACAAAAACCAATATTTTAAAAGTGGGTGGTGTATCGGTTGAGTTTTTTTTAGACTTTATATTATAAAACCAAATCCCTTAAATCTGTAGAGGTCTGGCAGAAACAGCACTTTCTAAATAATTAAATTCAATAATTAATCTCACACAGTGGAACTACATTTTCTGCATTACTGTAAACATTCAAAGATTTTCTTCCATAAGTGACATTACAACTTGCGAAAAATAGGTTGAAAGGGGTCAAATTATATGTTCCAGTTGTACAACTAACAAGCTAGTGACCTTGAGCAATACTAAGAATCCTTCAACAAAGAGGCTTACTCAGCTGTAAAATGAAATTGAGGTGATTACAAAGGTTCTTTCCATCTATAATAGGAGACTTTCATTAATGATTTGACCTGCAGATTTACTGTTTTCTGAAGCTTGTTAGGCTTTTTACTCAATTGATACCATCCACACAAGAGAATAAAGTTAAAATCATTTAATCCACAGCCTAGCAGAAGTTTGCACCATCCTGAAATAAAGATCTTATATTTTGTGCCTAAAATTTAATAAAAAGATAGAGTTTTACTAATATTCTATATCTAATATTTCCAATCTGTCCTTTATATAGAGGCAGTCCTGGTTTTGCATAGTTCCAATATGCACAGATTTCAGCTATCACAGTTTAGTTAAATAACACCCACCCCTCAACAACACAGTTCAAATTTTAGTCACCAGGGTATATTGCTCTGAACAAATGTATTTAGTATAAACTTTGCTGCTAGCTCTTCAGTCCACAAGTCATTAGGTAAATGACTGGAATGCATCATCATCAGAGACCAATCACATCACTTCTTTTAACATCTTTTGGTGATTGGAAACTGCACATCTGTTATTCAATTCACACACAAACATCAAGTGTATAGTTGTGTTGACTCCTTGTCTCCAGTGATAAACCCACGTGTCATTTTGCCAAAATGGATAGTTGAAAGGGAGAGTACATCAGCAAAGGTGAAAGTGCAGCAAAGAGGCAAAACAGTGATAATACTGGAAGTGAAATTCAAATACAACGTAAATGGAGTTTTAAAAGCAATAGCTGATTGTGCAAATGTTGACACTCACATTCTAGAGACTCTAGAAATGCAGCTAGCTAGAGGAACATGGTGGAGGTGAACTTATCAACCTGAATGAGGAAAGGCATTGGAAGTAAAGGAATAAAGATGTCCTAGAGAGAGTGTGCTGGTAAAATACATGACATTAAAGGAACTCTCATAGGTATTTCACGACATTGATAGTGCAAAAGATAAAATGATGGAAGTGGATTTAAACTTAGAAAGGAGTATGACAATCACCAAAACATAGCAAAGATGCTTGCTCCATGCCATAAATTATACAACAAGAAGTCAAGGGTTGTTCAAACTACTCTGGATGAGATTTTACAGAGAAATAAAATAGTTTAATCTTCAATGTTGTAAATTACAGCCTCCTAAATAAATATTAGTTTTACTATTTTTTAAATTTCTATATTCTTTTATAATTGACAGAGAGTTTTTAAGGTTTTTTGATGAGAATTTTAAAATTAAACAAACATAATTTATCTTATAAATTATAAACATCTCTTTGCATAATTTCAGCCTATACATTCATTTTTTACTATTCTATAATACCATGCAAAGTGAGGACAACTGCCAGTATTTATTTCACTGGATGTCACTAAATATATACTGTAAGAATTTTCAACACTAGCACTAATATTATTTCATTATATATTATTTGTAAGATAGAGAAGGTTGAGTTGACCCTTTGGCTGACTTCCATAAGATCTTAAACTTCCCTATGATCTATTAACTGCCCAAAGAACTAACTATCCCTTCTGGAGGCCTAGTAAGACTTAAGAGATTTCAGATAGAGTCGAGAGGTCATTCTGGAGGTTATTCTTATGCATTATATAGATATCCCTTTTTAGTTTCTAGCATATTAGAATAGCTAGAAGCAAATACCTGAATCTGTTGAACTCTAATCCAGTAGACTTGATTCTTGATGATGATTGTACAACTATATAGCTTTTTTCATGTGACTGTGTGACTGTGAAAATCTTGTGACTGACACTCCCTTTATCCAGTGCCTGGGCAGAAAAGTAATAAAATTAATACAAGAAAATACATAGATAATAGGGGTATAAGAGGTATGGGATGTTTTGGATGTTCTTTTACATTTTTATTTTTTTCTTTATTTTGGGGTAATAAAAATGTTCTAAAATTGATTGCAACAATGAATGCACAACTAAACGATGATACTGTGAGCCACTGATTGTGTACTTAGGATGGATTACATAGTGTGTGAATATATCTCAATAAACTTGCATTAAAAAAGATTAATCAAGTAGCAATGGATAAAAGTTCTATTTGGTGAAGAAGATATGTGACTTTTACCTAAAAAAAAAAAAAAAAAAAAAAAAAAAGTAAATGCATGTAAAGCATGTGAAGAGTTATAAAGGATGGAATTAGCTCATTTTCATTTGAATAGCAATAACATTCTGAAAATCAAAGTGCAAATGACTGGAACCCTGGGATCTGAACCTTCATCTCACTTTCTCTAGCATCTCTTAGAGTCTGCCTTTTCTCAACCTCTCTCTTGTATTTATTATTTATTCTTGCTTTTTCTCTCTTTATTCCTTCCCTTGACTTTTCCCCACCTATCTGGTTAGAACACAATTATTTCTTTATTTATTATTATTTTATTTAACATGTATTATGCTTTCTGATGAAACTTTGACCATCATACCTCCAGTCATAATTTAAAAATCAGTCTAATTTAGTCATTTATTTTTCTTTCCTGTCCTTCCTCCCACACAAAAGAATCAACAAAATAAATAACATCATCTCTGAATGAATGTTTTTACTTTATAGGCCTTTCCTTTGATTTTTCCCTTAAGTTTTCATGACAGTGGAATTATGTGCTTTAAATGAAACTCATTTCCCACATTAACTCTTTGATACTTAAACTACTCTCTTGACACATAGGTTAGGAAGATTTTAATTGAATACATCAATCTGGGTCCAGTTCATCGCAGCCTCCACATCCTACAAACTTAATTGGCTTCTGGGAACATGCACAATACTAACCCTCTAAACCATTCACCACTGTATTTTGGCAAGCAATTAAGTTTCTAATTTGTTAATTGACAGAAAAAGACATGAAAAACTACAAATTGAAAAACTAACTATATATTAAATTTAAATTTAAAATACTATAAGATGTGATCATCTATTCTGGAAAAAATATAACATTCATTTGCTAGTGCAATTCTAAGGTGGGAAGGGAGTACTCCGTATGACAGATTGGCAAAATACGTAGAATTGGCCCAGAATAATTTGCATTTCATGCTCCGGTACTCATGGCTCTGAGCCTGTTATTTCTGAGAAATGAAGGGACTGGATTTCATAGCATCTAAAAACCCTTCAATTTCTAAATACTTAGGGTTCTCTGAACAACTTCCTTACTTAATCATGAAAATAACTCCCTTTACCCAGGACTCCCACATATCACCCACAGTAATGATGATACTCAAATAAAACCTAAACCAAAAATATAAAGTGAACTGCTTCTAGTTTATTTTCCCTCTTTAAAACATCTTGTAAAATAAAATGCTTTTAGTCTAACAGTCTTCATTAGGTTGTATTCTATTAGAGGAAATTGGGTCAAAATTGATCTGGGTAGTGAAATTTATCATTTACACACAAAGGATGGACAATGCAATGTGATTAGCCTACATGTGCCCATCATTGCCTTTTTCAAGAGCAAGGCTTGAACAGAGAAGCCTAGATTCAATGAATCAATAACAGTAAAAGCAAAATTGGAGAGCTGTCAAATCAACTTAATTCCTCTCTTCTGATCAAGTGGAGTCCAATCACCTAAAGCACAATGCTAATAATCAAATTAGATTGCTTTTGACTCCTTTTATATGGAGTCAAAACACACATCTGAATATAACATTTTATATACTCAACTTTGAAAAGCAACTAACATACCGATATATTCTAGAATTCAATGCTTGTTCCATTCCCAGGATGAAGGAGAGGACAAAATTACTTTTGATTATGCTCTTAAACTAAGTGCGATTAAAATAATAGGTTTAATTCATCCATTCAACAAATATCACATATCTAAAGAACTTTGCAAACATCACCATATTAATACAGTTTATCTCTTTCAATAGTATCTCTTATGCAAAAAAGCAAGCAGTTTTTCTTTCTTTGCTGCCATGGAAGGCCCAAACTTAGCATTCATTCAATTGGATCACATGCTTTACCACCTGGACTCTAGGTATCTTTCTTATTTATGGGTTCCCTTAGAAATTTATAACACAGCACCTATTATACTGTATAATAATTTCCTGCGTATAATAATTGAGAGGAATCACAGCTCATTATTCTTTCAAATGTAAATGTCCAGCACAGTAAAATTTATTGAGTCAATGAGAGAATGAATAACTATGAAGAAATAATGTTATGGATGTAGCAGTTTTAAAATTGTGAGATTGACTGGATACAGATAAGATTGGCCTTTATGAAAAAGAGATTCTGAAAGTTTTCTTTAAGGAGAGATATTTTTCTTCTGAAGTATTATAAGGCATATATACAAAGACTTGGGGCTTTGCTAGGCTGTTGAAAGCAGATACCATGAAATGGGTTGGCTTAACAATGGAAATTTATTAGGTTACAGTTTTGATGCTGAAGAAAATGTCCAAATCAAGGCATCATCAAGGCGAAAACTGGCTGCTGGTGTTTGACTCCTTGGCCACATGGCAAGGCACAGGGTAGCATCTACTGGGTTCTCCCTTCTCCTCTGGGTTTTGCTGCTTTCAGCTTCTTGCCTCCATGGCTTTCTCTCTTTGACTGAATTTCATTCTCTTATAAAGAACTCCAGTAAGAGGATTAAGACCCACACCTTAACTGAAGTAGCCTCATCAAAATAAAACCTCTTTATAAAAGGTTTATACCCATGGGAATGGATTAACTTTAAGAACATGATTTTTAGTGGTACACAGAGTCCCAAACCACTACATATGACAGCACTTTGTTGAAGGAGATGTTCAACAATGTCCTCAATGGAAGCAGTTTGGTTATCTGAACAGGTATCATACTGTATATCTTCACGTTGACAGAATGAGCTTGCCAAGATGGTTGTAGCCTAGCCTGCCTTCAGAGAGCTGTCCTGGAATTATGAGAAAAAAAGATGATACCACACAGCTAAAATTATTCTTTCTCAAAAACATAGCTAAAATTGTAGCTCTCTGGACAGTTTTTCAGTTGGGGATTTTCAGTGAAGATTGGAGAAAGAACAAAAGAAGTCAGTGGTTAAAGGTTCAAAGTGAAGAAGAGAAAAAGGTGAGTTAAACAGAATAAATCTCTGAGAAGACAACATTGGCTGATACACAATGAGATGATAAGAAATCAATACTATCAGAATAGAAAGTATAAATTAAAGCCAAGAAAACAATGCTGAAGAATGTTAAGTAGAAAGAAAGAATTCAAAAAGGGCATGAGTCAAATGACAGAAAGAATGGAGGGGAAAGAGCCTTGTAAAATAACAGAAGAGTGATGTTTGGGAGGGCACTGGCAATTGTGGTGTTATTTCCCCAGGAACAGCTTCTTCGTTGAAACCATTTATAGAACACACAGCCTTGGAATCAGACAGTGCTAGAGGTTCATGCTCCTTTTGCTTTTCTGGCCCTTTTTTTTCTTCAAAATATGATTCACCTGAAAAGATATGACTCTAGGAGAAGTGGTTTTAGCAAGTGCTTTCCCTTGATAGATGGCATTAGCTTAGCAACAGTATCCTCAGTGTTGGTTGTTCTGTAGCCCAGCAGTCTTGGGCTCCAAGAAGCCCATGCTAAGCTTGTCTTCAAGCATAAAGTTAGATATAAAGCAGTTAAAGTGGAAACAGAGGGAGGAAGATGGGTTTTAGTACAACGTTATAAAAAAATGAACCGCAGCTTCGGTTAATAATCACAAACTTGCAAAGTCTTGCCTTTTAAAGGAATCAATGGTTCAGTGTTATAAAATGTTGTACAGTGTGTCAATGGATATGTGCTTTTAAAAGAAACCTGGAAGTATCCTTAAACATTTGCAGATGGAGCAGATGGAACTAAAAAGAAGACTACATTATTCAGATTATTCTGTCTGTGAATATGGGCACTGATCTACAACAAAGGCCTGGGTTATGGGGAGATGTAGTGTCAATATGCCATCTTTTGTCCAGACACACACATCTGTGTTGATAGGGACCAAAAAGAATCTGGCTATCAGATAGTCCAAATAAAGAGAAAAATCTGGGCATGGTAAGGCCTGGAGAAGACTGATATAGTGGGGAGACAACCCTTCTCATAAAATAAAACACTGGCAAAAGATAACTGAAGTACAAAGTATTTATCTCAGTTGGAGAAAACCCTTCATGCAGATCTTGTTTATTCAACAAGACCTGGAAAAATAGTAGATCTGATTGGAAGCTAGATAAAAGAAGTATCAGGGCTGCTGCTAAGAGATTTGAAAGATTGCAATATAGTGACTAAGATTAAGCTGGCATCTGATAATGGCAACTGCTAAGGTCCTCATACTTTCAGTGTGGTTCAAATTGACAGTCTAGAATATAAATGCTTAGGGAGTTTAAATTGCAATTAAGTTTGTATTTAAAATTCTTTATATGCCTGTTGGGTCAAGAAAGGACCCAGAAATATAGCCCTAGGGATGTTATTTCTTCAATTTTCAGTAATGAGAAAAAACTACACAGTTTTTAAAAAATTAATTATTTTCTAAAAAGTAGCAAACATTGGACATAAAGAACAGCTGTGGAAATCTAAAATAACATTTATTTTTATTGCAATCACAAAATATAAACAATTTCTGTTTTCAACTGACTCCCAGACATAAATCTCCCTGGCAACGCAGTATATGACTCCCAGGGATGAATCTGGACCCAACATCATGGGATTAAGAACATCTTCTTGACCAAAAGGGGGGATGCAAAATGAAACAAAATAAAGCTTCAGTGGCTGAGAGATTCCAAATGTAGTTGAGAGGTCACACTGATGGGCATTCTTATCCAATATAAAGATAATCCTTTTTTAGGTTTTAATGCATTGGAATAGCTAGAAGTAAATACCTGAAACTATCAAACTGCAACCCAGTAGCCTTGACTCTTGAAGACGATTGTATAGCAATGTAGCTTATAAGGGGTGACAGTGTGATTGTGAAAGCTTTATGGATCACATTCCCTTTATCCAGTGTATGGATGGATGGGTAGAAAAATGGGGACAAAAACTAAATGAAAAATAGAGTGTGGGGGAGTGATTTGGGTGTTCTTTTTTACTTTTATTTTTTATTCTTATTTTTACTTTTTCTGGTACAAGGAAAATGTTCAAAAAATAGATTGGGGTGATGAATGCACAACTATATGATGCTACTGTGAACAATTGATTGTACACTTCGGATGATTACATGGTGTGTAAATATATCTCAATAAAATTGCATTAAAAATGAAACAAAACAAAAAAGCAATGGGTTGTTTTGCTTTCTATAGGAAGCATATAACGATTACAAGAATGGACACCAACTTCTATTGTCCTTAATTTACATTTGTACAGTGCTAATCCCAAGGAAACCATGGGCCTTTGTGTTTCCTAGGCTCACATGTGCTTTTAGCTCATGCAGCATGAAACCTTAGGAAGAGGATTATATTGATCATATGAAACAAGATGAAAAATCAAATTTGTTTCCCCCAAACTTGTCAAATAAAAATGAGATGACTGTTTCAACTTCAAATCAACTGTTTAGCATGTTACTTTGTTTAAGCAAGTGTTTTCAACCAAGAAAAGTAAAAACACTCCAATGTTCAAAGACAAATAGCTACTGCTTATTATGGAGCAAGGCAGGGAGAGGGAAGGAAATGAGTGGAAAACAAAAAACAAATAATTCTAACTTGCCCAGTCTGCTCCTACTTGATGCTACCATTATGATTAACTTTTTATAAATAACATTATCTGTGAGGATAATTATAGAATCAATATTACACGGAGATCTTTTAGCTTTGACTCATCCTCCAAACAATATAATTTTTGTGATATAATTAAATATTTTTAGAATAATATTGAACTTTTTGTTTATAGCTTTTTCAAAGAGCTCCAGATAGTAAAAGCAATCCTTTCAAGTGTAGGTTCCTTTGGTTTTATTAAACCAGGAGATTGTTCTTTTATATATCCTGGGCTAATAGATATACTTCACTGAAAAGAAGAAGCATCAATACCTAGCAAAAAAAAAAAAAAAAAAGCAGGTTTTTTTTTTGTTGTTGGGGGGGAGTCAGAGTGATTGGGTATAGAGGGGGTAAAATCTGTAGCATACTGAAAGGTAAATAAATGGTTTTCTACCATGGTTAAAAATAAGTTTGGGGGTGGTCTCCACATCTCCACACAAGTACTCCAGATAGATCATGGAAAAATCTGAAATCTGACAGGGCTTAAAGGACAGATTTAAATGCTATCAGTACACCTGAATATACCCCCTTTCAACCAGAATTCATAATGGATACTTTATTTCAAGGAAAAATATCTACCCACTGCAAGTGTTGTACTGGAGAGAGCTCACTGGAGCTTGGCTTGGCGGGTGAAAGCCCAGTTCACATCTTTTCCCAGCTCTGCCTTCTGTGCCATCACCTGTTTGAAATGATCTTGGAAAATAGCAACAAAATACAATTCAGGGCCTTTTTTTTCTTTTCCCTGAGAATCAGTTATTAAACATTTATCAGCACACCACTGTCACTACCTTCTCTTGGCTTTTTATCATCCATCTTAACAGTGCCACAGTAAGACATTAACATTTGCCAGGGAAGCTGTCAATAAAATGCTGTGTCAATGGTGAATTGACATTTTCAGACACAGAGATATAGACCAGTAGTGCTTCAGGGCCTTTGTGTCTCCATTCTTGGGGAATATTCATATGCTCATAGCACTGACTTTAGGTTGAAATGCCAAACCATAGACTGATGTGGCACAGGTTGAAAAACCCAATAAAGGAATAAAATAGCTTATCTTCCACAGATATTCTATAACCAATTCTTTTACATTTTTGACCATGCTCTTCAAATTCTACCTTCTCTGTGTAAGCTTCCACAATCCTCTCAATTAACTGCTCTTTCTTCTATACTCTTTGAAGTTGGCTTGTATTTCTATTGTGACACTTATTTCATTCTGGCTCACAATGTAGGCCAAAAATGGTTGACTATCAGCAATTTCATGCAGTGCAATCTAAAAGAATTAACTGTTTTGTATTTTTTTGTCCACTATAATGCAAGTTTTTTGAGGGTGGTGACCATTTCTTTCTCATCATTTGGTCCCCTACCTGGACAAATAGCTCATATAATGAGGGATCCTTAGGTATTGTCTTAGTTTGCTAATGCTGTGGAATGCAAAACACCAGAGATGGATTGGCTTTTATAAAAAGGGGGTTTATTTGGCTATACAGTTACAGTCTTAAGGCCATAAAGTGTCCAAGGTAACACATCAGTAATCGGGTACCTTCACTGGAGGATGGCAAATAGTGTCTGGAAAACCTCTGTTAGCTGGGAAGGCACATGGCTGGCGTCTGCTCCAAAGTTCTGGTTTCAAAATGGCTTCTCCCAGGACATTCCTCTCTAGCAAGCTTGCTCCTCTTCAAAACGTCACTCACAGCTGCATTCTGTTTTCCTCTCCTTGAGCCAGCTCATTTATATGGCTCCACTGATCAAGGCCCACCCAGAATGGGTGGGGCCACGCCTCCATGGGAGTATCCCACCAGAGTCACCACCCACACCTGGGTGGGGCACATTCCAAGCAAATCTAACCAGCACCAAAAGGTCTGTCCCACAAGACCACAAAGATAATGGTGTTTGGGGGACACAATACATTCAAACCGGCACAGGTATTAATTAAGTGAAAGAGAATCAGAAAAAAATATGATTAAACAAAGAACAGTTTTTCAAGAACCCATATATTTCAGATAAAAGTAAAATATTAGTAACACTACTATTCTTCTATTGTCTTCTTATACATTTGTTACAACTCAGCTCAGCCCCAAGACTGAAGAACATGCCAGGCACGGAGTTAGACATGACTTTAATGGGACTTACAGACAAGAGAGATGATTCCATGGTGGTGGCCATTTAGGAAAGTTGAAATTAGCACTCTGCAATAAGTGGAGGTGGGGTGGCAGGTGCCTGCAGGTGGTTTATAAGGATTAGGACAAAGATATCCCATAGGGTGGGTATTAGTTAGGGTTCTCTAGGGAAACAGAATCAATGAGAGGTGTCTATGACTATAAAATTTATAAAAGTGACTCACACAACTGTGGGTATGCACGAGTCCAAATTCTGTAGAGCAGTCAGCAAACTGTCAACTCCAAGGAAGATGTCTGATGAACTCCTCAGGAAACGAACCGGCAACTTTGGTGAACTCCTCAGGAAATAAACTGGGATCTTCAACGAACTTGTTCGATGAACTCCTTAGGAAATGAACTGGCAACTTCGATGAATTCCTCAGGAAATGCTTCACTGGGCAGCCGAAGAAGTAAAGGTCCTCTATCTGTCTCACTTATAAGTCTTCAACTGATTAATTGGATTAAATCCAGCCAATTGCATTCTCTCATTGTGGAAGACACACCCTTTGGTGAGTCATCAGTCACAGCTGCAGTCAATTGACTGACAATTTAATAAACCAGCCTGTTGGTTTATTAGCCAGCCACAAACATCCTCACAGCAATTGTTAGGCCAGTGTTTGCTTGACCAGACAGCTGGGTACTATCACCTGGCCAAGTTGACATATGAACTTAACCATCACAGTCCACCCCTTGTCAACTTAGCAGTTATACACATCACCTAAAACCATACTTTATCTCTAAGTAGATAACAATAACAGACATATATTTTGCCTAACTATACTCCACTGTGCAGCACACAACTAGAAATGCACTAAATCTCTCCAGAATAGGGTGCAAGTCCTTGGATGACATTAGCTCTTAAAATTGATTTCCTTTAGCTTAAATACAGCAAAACGAACAGTACGGGTTATGCCATATGATAATGGGATAAGACAGAGAAGAAAGCAAAGATATTTGCTTTACAGACAAATACAAACAATCATAACAAAACAAAGAGGAAATATTCATACCATCATAGTCCTCATTTCTGTAACTGGTCACGTGGCCATAGTTCATATTTATCACAACCTTCTTCCACTAACCATTCCATGTTCCCTTTACCCTCAGCAAGCACTTCAGCTGGCTGTGGTTCTTTGCCTGGTGGGGTGACCAAAACCTTCATTCCTGAAGTTTCTTGGCCATTGGTAGTCCTGCCTGGATTGGGTTGTTGCAGTTTTCCATTGATTTTAATCACAGAGCATGGTAGTACTAAGAGACACCCTAGGGGCTCTCCTGTATTCCAGGAAAACTCTTCTTTACTTCCATTGTGTAATTGCAGTGCTATTTCCCCTTGATAGTCAGTATCAATCACCCCAACCAGTACAGTAATCCCCTTACTTGCCTGTTGATTCAGAGGCATAAGAAGACCAAAGTGGCCAGGTGGCAGTCTTAACTTCCAGTTCAATGGGATTATTGTTGTGTTTCCTGGTAGAAGCACTCCTCCTTTTGGAACCAAGAACTGTAGACCAGCAGAGCTTAAGCTTGCAGGGACAGGAAGCAAAAATTTCCCTAGTGGATCACTAGGAGTGATAGTGAGTGGTGCCACTCCTGTTTCCACGCCCTGATTCCTGGACCCACGAATCCTGGCTATGGGAGAAACAGCACCATAGAGTGGATGCTGATTCAGAGCATACACAGCCTCCTAGAGAACACTGCCCCAGCCCTGCAAGGTATTGTCACCTAGTTGGTACTGTAATTGAGTCTTCAACAGGCCATTCCACTGTTCTATCAACCCAGCTGCCTCTGGATGATGGGGAACATAGTAAGACCAAAGAATTCCATGAGCATGTGCCCATTCCCTCACTTCATTTGCTGTGAAGTGGGTTCCTTGGTCTGAAGCAATGCTGTGTGGAATACCATGATGGTGGATAAGGCATTCTGTAAATCTACAGATGGTAGTTTTGGCAGAAGCATGTCATGCAGGGAAGGCAAAACCATATCCGGAGTATGTGTCTATTCCAGTAAGAACAAATTGCTGCCCCTTCCATGATGGAAGTGGTCCAATGTAATCAACCTACCACCAGGTAGCAGGCTGATCACCTCGGGGAATGGCACCATATCAGGGACTGAGTGTGGGTCTCTGCTGCTGACAGATTGGACACTCAGCAGTGACTGTGGCCAGGTCAGCCTTGGTGAGTGGAAGTCCATGTTGCTGAGCCCATGCATAACCTCCATTCCTACCACCATGACCACTTTGTTCATGAGCCCATTGGGCAATGACAGGAGTTGCTGAGGAAAGAGGCTGATTGGTATCCACCAAATGGGTCATTTTATCCACTTGGTTATTAAGATCTTTTTCTGCTGAAGTCACCTTCTGGTGAACATTCACATGGGACACAAATATCTTCATGTTGTTTGCCCACTCAGAAAGGTCTATCCACACACCCATTCCCCAGACTTCTTTGTCACCAATCTTCCAATCATGCTCCTTCCAAGTCCCTGACAGCCAACAGCTGTTTCGCAAATGGAGAGTAGTTATCTGCAGAGGATGGTAAAGCTTTACTCCAAAATCCTAAGGGCCTGCATTGTGATTCTCCTATAGGAGTCTGCCAAAGGTTCCAAACAGCATCTCTATTTGCCACTGACACTTCCAGCACCATTGGGTCAGCTGGATCATATGGTCCAAGTGGCAGAGCAGCTTGCACAGCAGCCTGGACCTGTAGCAGAGCCTCATCTTGTTCCGGTCCCCACTCAAAACTAGAAGCTTTACTGGTCACTCGGTAAATGGGCCAGAGTAGCACACCTAAATGAGGAATATGTTGTCTCCAAAACCCAAAGAGGCCAACTAAGCGTTGTGCCTCTTTTTTGGTCATAGGAGAGGCCGGATGCAACAGCTTATCCTTCACCTTAGAAGGAATATCGCAACAGGCCCCACACCACTGGACACTTAGAAATTTTACTGAGGTGGAAGGCCCCTGTATTTTTGTTGTATTTATCTCCCATCCTCTGCCATGCAAATACCTTACCAACAAATCTAGAGTAGTTGCTACTTCTTGCTCACTAGGTCCAATCAACATGATATCATCAATATAATGGACCAGTGTGATGTCTTGTGGGAGGGAGAAACAATCAAGATCCCTGAGGACAATATTATGACATAGGGCTGGAGAGTTGATATAACCCTGAGGTAGCACAGCGAATGTAAACTGCTGGCCTTACCAGCTGAATGCAAACTGTTTCTGGTGGTCCTTACTGAGAGCAATTGAGAAAAAAGCATTTGCCAGATCAATAGCTGCATACCAGGTACCAGGGGATGTGTTGATTTGCTCAAGCAATGATACCACATCTGGAACAGCGGCTACAGTTGGAGTCGTCACCTGGTTAAGCTTACGATAATCCATGGTCATCCTCCAAGACCCATCTGTTTTCTGCACAGGCCAAATAGGAGAGTTGATTGGGGATGCGAGTGATTCATAAGGGTTAGGACAGATATCCCATGGGGTGTGAGAACAGAGTTTCAGCAGGGTCTAGTGCCACAGGGGTGTGGGGATTTGTGTAAACAGTGATGGGGAGGGTAGATTTAGTGCTTTGTTTACAATACCATTTGTACATTCTTTCTCCCCACCCCACCAGCCCTGGAGAGGTCTGATGACCTTTAACATCTGATGACCTTTAACGTCTGTCCCTGTCAAGTAGGTGGCTGCACTTTCACTATGGAAGTGGGGGACAGGCCCTGGATCCCCACAACATTTGAACACATTTGAGGATAATGCCAATAATACAGTATATCGATGATATTCATCTGGGTAAATCTGGATTTACAGTGAACTTATCCTGTCAGATAAACACGCACAGCCAATTCTGGATTCCATGATATTCTAGCTGAGGCTCAGAGTCTAAATGAAAATATTTAAATGAGAAATTTAAAAAATACAGTTTAATTCATATTCTTAAGATTAGCATATCATAGATAAATTTATCCCAATATTCTGAGATGATTACAGCATTACTGTTTTCCAAATTAGCAAAACTTTACATAAAATTGATAGTTTTGCTTTTTACTATCAATAATACCAATTTACTTATTTTATAAAAAAGTAAAGAAAAAGCAGAACAAGATTACTAGAAGCAAACTGGGAAAATGATTTAACAGACCCAAGTACAAAATGAATAGCAGCCCTGTGGAAGAACATAAAACAGATGAAAGGCAATAATAATTGTGCTGGCTCTCTCACAACTATTGAAAATGTGGCTTAAAGTAGAAATTGACAAGTCATGCTCTTGAATTAGCTGTTAACATATCAATAGGTGTAAATTGCAACAGGCACCGTGGACTTTAATCAGAAGATCCCTATCACAGCTCTGATTGTAGCCTTGAGATGCACAAACATGAAGGCAATTTATTCTGTCACTTCATATCATACTAGTGATACAGGGCAACAAGTTCAACCAAGATAAGTAGAATATAAAGCCTCACTTTATCTGAGACCTCTGTGAAGGTGGCTAAGTGCACTGACCCAGTTAAGAGAAGGTGGTAATGATTTCTAATGGTTCATTAAAGACAGAGATCCATTTAAAATTGTGTTTAGTTTGACAGAAAGTGTCTAGGAATAACTGGGATGAACAAAGGGAGAGGCAGGAACAAGCAATTATTTATTGCCTCTTTATTGATTACTCGTTATAAATCTAATAAGGGGGTATCTAGGTAAAATGCCTCCACTATAGATTGGGGAATACCAGGCTGCTTATTATTTTTCTACCCAAGTCATTAATATCTGGGTCATACAGCAAAGCCAAGGCAGTGGATCAGAATTAAAGATGTGGGAAACAAGAAGAGCAATGAGCTATCATAAAAGAGAATAGAAAGACTAAAAATCCAATTTCCTATTAGTGAATTACATAACTGTGGTTTCCAAATGCTGGGCTGTGGGCCACTGAGGCAGTGGAAAGCTGTATGTGGAAAGCATGAAGTTACTGAAAAAGGATCAGTAAATCAAATGTGCACTATTGCTTTATGTCACTCTCTCACATAGAAAGGCTACGGAGTACAAAGATTAGGTACATGGACTGAAGCCACACAATCTGGTTTCAAATCCTACTTCCCACCTGTGACTTGCTCGAGTTACTTAATCTCTCTGAGCCTCAGTTCCCTCATCTGCAAAATGGGGGCAGGAGTAGTATCTCCCTCAGAATCCCTCAGGACCAAATGAGTTAAAACCCCTAAAGCTTTTGAAATCTCACTTGGCACATAGCAAATCTACACAAGAGTCTGCCATGATCATATTTCCATGATTAAGAGCAATTCTAATTCAAAAGTACTAATTTCTTAGTAGCCTTTTCTCATTATGTTTCTTCTTCATTAGCATGTACAAACAGTACGACAATTTTCAAGTGGGAGGCACAATATTTTTCTAAACTATAAAGAAATGAAACTGAGAATTTAAAAAGTAGATAACAATTGATTTTGAAGATGGTCTACTGAAAAAAAAAGTCACTTTCCAGACAGGTATACAGAAATAGCTCTGGGTCTCTGGGTCTCCTGGGCTCCAGATGAAGTATCCCTTAGACCCTCCATATACCATCTTACTTGGTGCCTGAACACTGGACCTATAAAGAGATGGATGGTCCATCCTTGCAGAGGTCTGTTGGCTGTACAACTTGTGCCAGAACAAAAACTTAAGGACTGGGGTCTTCATATGATCTTCAACTTGCCCAAATTTTAAAAATAAATATCAATACAACAAGATATAAAGAAAGAAACCTCATAATAACAACAAAAGGCCATTATGAACACTAATTTTGTTCATAATAAAATGAGAGGAAATCATAAATTACCTTGCTTCATAAAAGGGCTACTTCCCCCAGCGCTGTGTGCTTTGTACATATTAGAAGCTCATTTATGTTTACTGAATTGAGTTTAAAATAAATTTTAAAATGGAAAAGCTGACAAATACCTTCTACTTTATAGAGTAGCAACACTTTATCCATGACATTCCTGAATTAAACAAATAGTGAAGAGCCTGCATGAAAATAGGAGATTGGGTTTAATTTTTAAGAGAATTTGTGCTGCTTTCTGATTGGTGAGAAAAGTAATAGAGCTATACTTGAGTCCTAAGAGAATGACCTCTTTTGGCTTATTTGGGCTCTTAATATAAGAGTCATTGAACTAGCTAATTAGCTTGGCACAATTTCAAGCTATTGGATCATAAGAAGTGATAGAGTGCAACAGAGGCATCTCTTGATGAGAATAACTATAACTCATACTTTTCTGGGGGGCATTCTAGTGTAAAGGACTTTTAGCAGCTTTCTGATCTCTGGCACTGATTTGGAATTAAAAAAAAATGCCATTTAATTCATCATGGTAACATTCAGCAATGTGCAAGCATAGTAAAGAGGTAGCAATGCATCATCTATATAAGTGAGGCAGTGGGGGAAAGCCACTATATGCTATTACTCAGCCAGTAAACCTTTATGTTCAAAATTTTGTATCTAGAGAAATTGCATTGGCATACAGAAATGTAGGCAAGTTCAGAGCCCTCCATAATCCTCCTCTATCAGAAAGAAAGCAAATAAAAATATAAAATACCAAAAACGTGACCCAAATTATAAGTTGCAGAACATCCTGCTGGTTTTCATTCAGAATTCTGAGCTTTGGTCTAACCAAGCAAACTTCTGAAGACATAACTTCCCAAATACCTTGACTATAGGAAGAAAAGGCAATTGGCAAACTCACTCACAATCCAATCTGCCTGAAATTTGTACCTATAACTGAAAATTAGTAAGTTGATCATCTCAAAAGCCCCGAAAATATTTTAAAGCTTGTTGTGTTAAACTATACTGCTTCACATGCTGGAAAAGATACTCCTGGCGAACAAGAAATGCATATCTTTAGAACCCGAGTTGGATTATGCTCTGTGCTTGGTGTCTACAGACCAACACTTCACAGGTCAGTGCCTGTTTGCCAGGCCCAGAATGAATATATCAAGTCTTTGACCAGCACTGGGGAATTTTGTGCTTGGGCATTCAAGTCTAGAATTAACCCAATCAATCTAAATTTAACTCCTTCCTGAGGGATCAGTGTTACCTCAACACCAGTCCTAGCAATTTTCTTGGAAGTGACTACGTCCAGGTCAAATAGTCTTCTGAAAAGCTTAATGCCCCTACTGCGCCTTCTTCTTCCTAATGATTTAGTGACTGTTGCCAGCTAACCCCACATTTCACATCAATGTTAGTTTTGGTCAATGACAAAATCATCTAGCCTCTTTTTCACTCTTCTCCTCCTACATCTATGTTCTTCTTCTCCCAACTCCTACTTCTTCCTTCTCCCTTAAACTATTTTTATTATCTTTTCTGGAACACTGCTTAACAAATTCTCCTACAGTCTTAGCTACTTCTTTCAATTTCCCTATCATCTCCCTGTCTTAAATCTAACTTGACCCTTCCCAGAAAAGATCACTTCTTTAGTTCTCTCCACTGGTAGATATTTGATCATTAAAATCAATACACTTTAGGTTTGAGAGATGGTCATTTTCCTTCTTATTCCACACTACCCTGCTGTGTGCCCTCTGGTCTCATCACCATTTTTATATAAGGAAATTTATTTACATGATCCTTTAGTCACCTCATCATTTTCATGTAAGGATCTCTTTGGTTTATGATTATTACTGTCAGCACCCCAGATCCTGACCTCAACGTGAATGTCTTCAATAGCCATACAGACATATATATTAAAACCCTGTGCTCTCTGCTCATTGATCTTATTATCTCCAAAGACATTCACTGCACTTCATTTTAGCCATCCATTCCTGTGTCCATGTCCTGGATTTTATCAGCATCAGAACTGCTCCACATATGAATCATAATTTATACTACCATTCTCTCAGCAAAGCCTCATTTCCCTCTAGCTCTATCACTCCTCTATTCCCAACATTCCTTTTTCTCAAAACTCAGTAATATCTTCAATTGCTTTACTTTTCCCTCTCAGCCACCACCTATTCTTGATCACTTTCTTATTTAAATTCCCACAATTATTTCATCTATTGTCTCACAATGCACTCAAATCCCTTATCCCACTCTCACATCCACATAGATTATCTCAGCACTTTCTTCACAGCTATTTCCTAGATTAGAGACAGAAAGATAATGGAGAGAGAGAATATGAAGATCATATGAGAGAATATGAGACAATAGCTGTGTGCCATAGACAAAAAGATACAGTCAATATATTGATTCATTTTGTATCACATTGTTTTTAAAGTGGATGAGGAGGGGAGGAGAGAGGTTGGAGAGAGAGAGAATATGAAAATAGTTATAATTCCAAATTGGGTAGAACGCATGTAAAGTTGTTAAAGAAAATAGGAAAAAAAAGATGATTACAAGGAGTCATACTATGCTTAGGAAAATATGACATTTATTTTCATAAACACTTTCTTTAATGCATAACTTCGAAGGATTAGGACTTGACTTCCTGTACACCTACTCCACTTAAAGCAGCCCTCTAGCCTATAATGAGAGCCTATTACCTTTTCTTACCTTTGTTTTTTTCTGCTAAGCCTATTAGTAGTTAGTTATTTTAAATAACTATTCACTAAACATTTTCAGTGCTTAACTTGATTTTTCTGGCCATCAACTATTACCAACCTTGCTTCGTTTTTTAAATACTTTATTAACTCTGGACCACATCTTAATGAAGGTTGACCTTTTTTGCATGGTTTGTATGACTTACCAAAATCTTACTCTAAAAAAAACTGCCTCCCTCATAATTAATTCACCCCAACAATTCAGTCACAATGAACTTTTCACCATTTCCTGAGGCGTGCCTTACCTTTTCTTTATGGGTGCTGTGGCAGACACTTGTTTTCCAAGCTGAAGTAATATGCATAAACCATAAAGTTTTAGGCAATGTGTTCCCTTAATATGATTAATACTTTCCAGTAGGGCTATTTGATTTTCAGAATCACTGATATAGTTCTACTATGACCTGCTTCATGAAGTATTTAAAAGCTAATATAGAGAAAAAGGAAGTATAATCTTAACATTTTAACTCATATCTATTCCATATTTTCAGTAGAGATTAAAGATATAACTTGATACACAGTGGCATAAATCCAGTTCATATAAGCCCATGGTTAAAAATTACAGTTTCAAAACCGTGGTGTTTAAGGAAATTTAGAATATTCCATTTTAAAAACACATCACTTGAGGCTGGACCTGGCATTGTGGGGTTGAGAAAACCTTCTTGACCAAAAGGGGGAAGAGAAATGAAAGAAAATAAAGTATTAGTGGCTGAGAGATTTCAAATGGAGTCGAGAGATTATTCTGGAGGGTATTCAATGCATTATATAGATATCCCTTTATAGTTTTTTGTGTATTGGAATAGCTAGAAGGAAATACCTGAAACTGTTGAACTGCAAGCCAGTTCAGGGAACCAAAGGACGTATACCATATCCTGTAGCCTTGATTCTTGAAGATTGTATAACTATGTAGCTTACACGGTGTGACCATGTGACTGTGGAAACCTTGTGGCCCACACGCCCTTTATCCAGTGTTTGGAAAGATAAGTAGAAAAAAGGGAACAAAAATTAAATGAATAATGGGGGTTATGAAGGGGATGGACTGTTTGGGGTGTTTGTTTTTACTTTTATTTTTATTCTTATTTTTATTTTTTTTTTGAATAAAGATAATGTTCAAAAATTGATTATGGTGATGAATGCACAACTATATGATGGTACTGTGAAGAACTGATTGTACACTGTGGAGGATTATGTGGTATGTGAATATATCTCAATAAAACTGAGTTAAAAAAGCACATCACTTTCCTATGTCCTTTAATATTGGCAATGAGAATAAAGAGGCCCTTCACCAGTCTGGCATTGATCAGACATTTTTGTTTCCACGACTTTTTTCTAAAACTGGACTTTTTTTTTACAAGTACTACTTTGTAAAATGTAATAGTAATGTTGCCAAAAATTGTCTTGTGTTTCAATATCTTGCTTTTTAAAACTGAAAAGAAATAAAATTCACCATTTTCTTAATGACAGTCTTATTATTGTCGGAAATAAAGCGGTACCTGTAAGGGAATAAACGCTCTCTCGGTTCCGGAGGAGAAAAGAATTTATTTAAGATCTTGCAAGATGGGGCGTCCAGCCAAACACATGGAAGGCTGGCGCGCCAGAGGAAGAGAATGGCGGTCTTTAAATCTCCTACTCCTAATTCGCAAGTCCCTCCCCTGTTTCCCCATTGACTGGGTACTACAGAGGTTACAGCCTATCCGAGAACACTAACTAATTCATCTTTTGAGATTTTAATTTGTACAGCCAATCCCAGAGAGCCAACTAGCTCATTACTGAGATTTTGAACTGATCAGCCTATCCCTCCCAAATTTTTATTTTTTTTTTTTGCTGTGAGTTCCCGCCTCTGATACTACCTCATATCTCTTTACATCAGGCAGATGCTCTCTTCTCTTTGTCTGGGGCTTGTTTAAACTGGTTTTGCCTCCATTTCCCTTATTCCATGCTGTCTCTATGTGAAAACGAAACTTATTCCTTTCTTACATTATGAACATCAGTTATTTTTCTATTCTATTTTAATATGATACTGTCAAAGATTATTGAGGACTATAGGGCTATTTCTTGGATTTGTAAATGTTTATTTTGGTAACTTTTTAATCTTTCCTTTTGATATGTGACTGTCATTTTTTGAGGGTCTGAGAATGTTTAGACTTATTTTTTGCTGATACTGAGGCTGTCAAATCATAATAATGATGTATATTTATTGAATGTGAGCTATTTATAAGATATTCCACTAAACTCTTTACATGTATTAACTTATCTAATTCTCAAATGAGGTTATGCACATTTTACATATAAGGAAACGGAGGCACTGAGGAGTTAAATTTTTGCCTGATGTCACATAGGTGGTAAGAATTTGAACCTTGGTAGTCTGGATTCAGATTCTGTAGTTTTAATCACTGTACTATGACGCCTAAAGTAAATATGTATTGAAAACTTTAAACTATCATATAAATTATGTGCATAATAAATAATAGCTATATTCAAATTTTAGAAGACAAAAAATTTGCAAAAAAAGAAGAGAATTAAAACCAACACTCATCTATTTAATATATATCTATAGAGTGCCTACTATTTAATAGGAATTGTGTAGAAGCTTTAAACACAGTAGGAGCTGTACATTGTCCTGCTTACATGGAACTTACAGTTGAGTTGGCTGGGGTCAGTTTGAGTGCTAAAATCAGTTGGCTGGGGTCAGTTTGAGTGCTAAAATCAGTTTGAATGTTAAAAAAGGGAAACTAAAGGAAACATATACCACATCTTGTTCTAAGGTTGACAATAACCATTATTAACGTCTTGACTTATAAAGTTAAAATTTACTACATATCTTCATAAAAGTCAATATTTTATATGTTCTTAACAAAGATGCTTCTATTTTTAATACAATTTTCAAATAAAATTAATAGTAAATCATAAATGTCAAAAACTTCTTATATTTAGTTTTTAGTTGTATCTTCTAAGAAGTAGAACTTAAAAGTAAAACATATTTTAAGATCTTTAGATTAATCCAAATATCTAGAATGTTTTAGACTAACCCGTGTGATTTTAACTCTGGGAATGGGAGGGTTATGCCAAGCTGTGTGTTCTTAGGGTCACCCGATGAAAGTACACAGTTGAGTCCAAAACGAACTGAAAATTTACTGCTCTAATTTCTTTGTTTTAATTTATTTACTAATTACACTGTTCTGCTAAACAGTCATCTGGGGGATTTTATCTGATTCCTGAAAATACCTTGCTGGTATGACAAAGATGTAGCTTTTAAATTACAGTGTTTGTTGTAAAATAATATTTTATATGGGAATTTCTCTTTTTTTCTCATGATTAGTACTCAAATATTAATATAATTCTAGTACAAATGGGTTTTTTGCAAGTATCCTCATGGACTTCATGCAATTTATGAAGATGCTGAAATTGCAAGCCAAGTTTTAGTATATTTACTTTCCTGAAGACGAGGATCTATGACTTATGTGATTCTCAGTGGGGAACAATGACCAGGAAAATTGTAGGAACATCTGTCTATGGAACTTTAGTTGTTGCATTTTGCTGTTTCCTTTTTAAGTAAAATATTATCTGATGAAATTTATCTGGTAAGTCTGATTAGTTTACTTCATAGATATAATGGACTAACAAATAATTGAAGACAAATATCAAACCTTGGGCTTTTAAAATGATACAATTAAAGTTATTTTATTGGAAAAATATACAATATTATTAATGGGTTTTAAATTCATTGCATGTACCTACCTAGTTTGTTAACCACTTTTCCCCTTTAAGCTGACTGATTCATCCAGAAAACTATTAGGAAACCTTTGGATTGTATCAAATAGGTTATGTCTATATCTTCTCACTAACCTGAAGATCAAAGAGATGGTCCTTTCTTCCCCCACCTCCACCCCCACCCCCCCCAACTTGGATGACCAGCACAAGCTTTTAAAGATAAGGAAATGAAAACCTAGACTTATTGGGGTGGTGGGGGCAGGTTTCATTGTAGCTCTAGTTTTTCATTAACCTTTTGCTTACTTTTTCAAAGCCTTTTTCCTCTCTTGTGTTCAAAGTTTATCAAGGCACAAAATAATTGAGATTTCCTGTCAAAACTTCCAAGTGAGGAAAAATAAATCTTAATTTATAAGTTTTGTCTATCTAAACAATTTGAATAAAATACTTTGTATTCCAATTAATAACTGAAGAGCTTGAGAAAGACAACAAGAAGCAGAGTTAAACACATAAAACCAAGATTTTTAAATGAAGTTTTATTTAGGAAAAATTTCAAAATATATACTAAAATCCAAATGTTTATATCCATAAAAGGTGAAGAATTTAGAAATGAGAGAAATGTTATACCTATAAAACAGTCTATATGGGATAGTAATTTAAAGTGTCTTTAATTCAGTTTGTTAGGATTAAATAATGTTATTTTTCTTATATCAGTTAAATTGCATATAATTAAATATCAAATTACTAAAAATTTCTCATGTGAGGTGTAGCAGAATTATTGAAGTATGTTTCCTTTATTATTCTTTATTAATATGTTTTGATATTCATTTAACATGTATGATGATATATGGTAAAGGAAATATTCAGGGTCCGGTTACAAGTTCAAACTCAATATGAACATTGTATTTGAGGATAAAGTTGAGTGACTATCTTCTATTAAAAATGACTAGCTTCATTTATACAAATTTTGTTACCAAAGAGATCACAAAACCTTAATTTAAACGTTTTGAAGTGCAGGGGGGAAAACATGAAATTCATTTTAAAAAAAAAACCTGTAAAAGGATAAAATATAATTAAATGATCAGAAATCAGCAACTGTGTGTCTGCACATTTGCAAACCAAAAGTATGAATCATTAACATATTTTGTTCTTATTTTGTATATGTCAGACTGTTTCTCTGGCTTTATCAGAAAGAAATTTTCCAATATTTTAAACTTTTGTGCCTTACTAAAAATATTTTACCTTTAAACATGAAGTTATGATAATTTGAAACCCACTGTCAACATTGAAGAACTAATTATAGCATAGCATTTCCTTTTTCTACATTACCCATTATGCTTCAAAACTTCTTTGGGAACTGTCTTCCTTTGTCTCAGATACTTTTTGGTACTCACTAAGCTAAAATTACTGGGGGAAGGGAAGGACATGAATAGTTCCATGTCTGGGCAAAGGGCTGGGTGGTCTACGATTTCAAGAATTAGTTATGGTTTTACCAATTAACTCCTGTGATTGTTCTATACAAAGTTTATTGGAAAAATGTCGTATGTAGAGATTTTTTCTTCTGGGGTTGTGGAAACTTTTTTTCTTTCCATATGTGGATGGGTAAGACTTTGCATTTGTAGTGCAAATGGAAAAATTTATTTAAAATACTATACCAAAATTTTGTCTGGGGTTTTTAATTTTCTTTTAATCAAGTGGTATTTAAAATAAATCCATATACAAGTAATTTTCTCTACCTGAAAACACAGCAAAGAGTTAAGAAAGATGAATTTGTGAGACGTTGATTAAAATTGACAGAACTTTAAAAAGATAAAATCCTTTTAAATTGATGCCATCAGTTTTGCCAGTGTGAGGGCATAGCTTTAAGGAAACATGTTTTTATTTTATTTATCTCTGAATAGTCATACAATAGAATATGTCAGTGTTAGTAGCCCTGTTACTAGAATGCAGTTCTCCTATTCTTTGCTTCATGGCAGAATCTTTACATACTGTTTATGAGATTCCTTGATATAATGTAAAATGAAAGTAAAAGTCAAAGAACATAAAGAACTAGGTAATGGACAAATTCCCCCACCCCACTAATATTTACCAATTATCAAACTCAGTTTATTATTATTCTCTTTCTCCTCTCAATATCTCTTACCCCCTTCCCCACAGGCTTTAAGTAGAATAAACTTTATACATCTACCTTAATTATACTCTGCTACAGATTACTCATAATCTTAGAAAATAAAGCTGTTTTCTTGTCAAATGCTCTTACAGTCACTTTCTAACAGGATTCCTTGAACCCTTGGCTCCATTTAGAATAGCCCAGATAGCTTCCAAACTAGGGGAAACAGAAACAGAGAAAGCAAGAGAGAAAACAGAGGGAAATTAAATGGAGCTCGCACTGGGTGGGATTCTGAACGCATGAAACTCCATGATATACATATTTTTAAATCGCTAGACTAATTTCCTTTTCCTATTTATAACTCTTCTTCTTTCTGCAGCCAGACCTAATGATGCCAGGATATACATCCTTTCTCAATTACTTCAAGTAGGTGTCACAGTTATAAGCAGTCTTCTTGAAAAGGAATTCAGATTTGCCATGTCTTTTTAGAAGGTGACTGCTTGAATCAAGCATAACCCCATAAGCTATATGTTTAGAAACAGAGAAAAATAAAAATTTGCAAATGGGGAACAAACTTGACTTTGGTATTGCCCAGATCTTTATTTTAGAGTATTATAATTTCACTATTTAATGAAAATAGCAAAGTAAATGCATAAAATCCTGGGTTAATTTAGAAAAGAGCATCACACAACCATTAGAAACTTTAGTCCAAATTGAATCTTTCCTTCCCCTGTGTATTTCAAGGCCAAACAAGTGTGTAAGGGCTTAAAACTATTTCAAAAAAGTGTTTCAGAAATACCAGTCACATGAAATTATAGAATAGGTAACATAAATGAAACATTTGTAATCAACCAGAGAACCACAAAGTAATGAATTTGAAGAAATAATTGTAACCTACTGCTTTCTAGATACTGAATGACATATGTGTGTGGGTTTTTTTCAATTGTTTTGATTACTTTAAAAAATAATTTTTATCATTCAAATCTATAAGAAACTGAATCCTATTTTACTGAAGCAATTGAAATTCTAAACAGATTGCCATCTATCAAAAAATCAGAAAGCTATGTAAACCAAGGAGTTATTTGTAATACTAACCTGAAATGTTTTTGATCAAGTATGGATAGATTCCAATTTCTCAATATGTTTCTTACATTATTTTTAAACTAATTGAACTACAAAAATATTATTTTACTGTAATTTCATTGTCCTTGGTAATCATGTTTTCTGGTTTGAAATTCCTAAATATGCCTCAGGATGCCACAATCTCTGTTGTTCATTTTCCTTGTAAAAGATATAAGACATAACCTAATTTTTGTGAAATATTTATTCAGACCATTTATCTAACGATGTTGAGTTCTTTCAAGGCTCAGTTCTTGGCCTTCCTCTCTTTTCTCTCTGATTTCTCTGCCTCACTAATCTCATAAAGTGCCATTTAAATCTCTCTTTACACTAATGATTCCCAAATTTAGGTCCTAAACCCAGATCTTACTTCTGAGCTTCAGTCCAACTAAGCAATTGCTTACTTGACATGTTATCTTGATTGGTCTGCAGACATCTCCAACCTAACACGTCAACTTTTACTGTTAAATCTCTTACCCTCTCCAACCTGCCTCATCTCAGCTAATGGCATTGACATTCAAGTTGAAATTTCATTGTTATTCTTGATCTCTCCCTTTTTTTCTCCCCATCCCATCCACAACTCACATGGATTCCATCTACAAAAATATTTTCTGTATTTGTTTTCTTCACTGCTAATGCCTCTCTTCAAATCCAGATTATAGTAGCAGCTTCCTAAATTGACTTCTTACCTTTACTGGTACCCCTCCCTACCCACCATACTGCACCCCCATCCCACCTCCCCCATAAGAATTGTATTCTTTAAATGTCAGTCAGGTCAGTTCACTCATGAAAGGGTGGATTTTGATTGGACTTCAAACACAACCCACTCTCCTTCCACTGACTACAAGCCCCTAAATAATCTACCACTTAACTATGTGTTTCACATTTTCTTGCACTGTTTATTGACCTTCTTTCTATTATTCAAACCTCCTCACTCTTGGCTACTCCTGGGTCTCTGCATAAGTTGCTTCCTCTCCTGGAATGCTTTCCCACCCCTGCTCCCTTACATGGCTAGTTCCCTTTTGTTCTTTAGCTTTCAGTTTAAATGGTCACTCTAGAGAAAACACCCCCTTGATCACATGGCCCAAAATAAAGTTATAAGCCAAATTCAACCATTTGCTAACTAACCTTGGGCAAGTTCAAAACTTCTCTGAGCTTCAATTTCCCCATTTGTAAAGTGAGGATAATAACAGTATATACTGTGTTAGGTGGTTGAGAGCATTTAAGAGGTCGGTACCTGCAAAGTGTTTAGAATACAGTAGCTGCTGTATGGTAAGCATTCAAAAAACATTATTACCTTGTCGCCTTTTCTCCTTCCGTATCTTTCATCTGTGTGTTCAGACACTTTAAAAAAAAATATTCCTCAAATATACTCAACAAATAGGACTTGATATTTTATAGTGTTGGGATCTCTAATCACCCCTCTCCATTCTTCCCCAACAACAAAACATCTTTGGTTAAGATTCTAGGTTAATGATCTTGTCTGATATCACTGTTATCACATGGAAAGTTTTAGGTAATAATAATAATCCAGTTTATCTAGAATATAAAATCTATTTATTAAATGGTAACTTGGTACTCACCATAAGTTTTGGTTGTTTTTTTTTTTTTTTTGGATTTAGAGAAGTTATACGTTTACAGAAAAATTATGTGTAAAATACATAGTTCCCATATATACCACCCTATTACTAACAGCTTGCATTAATGTGGTATACTTGTTATAATTGATGAGAGAACATATTCATAATTGTACTATTAACTGTTGTCCATGATTTACTTTAGGGCTCACTGTTTCATATATCCCTACAGATTTTTTAAAAAAATTTATTCTAGTAACAAATATACAACCTAACATTTCCCCTATTAACCGTATTCAAATATATGCTGCAGTGGTGTTACTTATGTTCACAAAGCTGTGCTACCATCACCACCATCCAAAACATTTCCATCATCTCAACTAGAAACTCTACAATTTAACCATTAACTCCCCATTCATTTACTCCAAGCTAGCCTCTGCTAAACTATATTCTAATTTCTAAATCTATGAATTTACTTATTCTAATTATTTCATATCAGTGAGATCACAAATATTTGTCCTTTGTGCCTGGCATATTTCGCTTCACATGGTATCTTCAAGGATCATCCTCATTGTCACATGTATCAGACCTAGATTTCTTTTGTGGCTGAATGTGCAAACATCTGTTTGGGTCTCTGCTTTCAATTCTTTGGGGTATATACCTAGTAGTGGGATTGCTGGGTCATATAATACTTTAGTTTCTGGGGAACTGCCAAACTATCTTCCACAGCGGTTGCACCATTTTACATTCCCACCAGCAATGGATGAGTATTCCAATTTCTCCGTATTCTCTCCAACACTTTTAATTTTGTTCTTTTAATAGTAGCCATTCTAGTGGGTGTGAAATGGTGTCTCTTTGTGGCTTTGATTTACATGTCCCTAATGGTTAATAATGTTGAACATTTTTCTATGAGTTTTTTGGACGTTTGTATATCGTTTTTGGAGAAATGTCTGTTCAAGTATTTTGCCCATTTTTAAATTGGGTTGCCTTTCTGTTGTTGAATTCCAGGCTTTCTGTATATATTCTGGATAGTAAACCCTTACTGAATATGTGGTTTCCAAATATTTTTTCCCATTGAGTAGCTTGTCATTTTACATTCATGATAAAGTCCTTTTATGTACAAAAGTTTCTAATTTTGATGAGGTTTCATTTATCTACTTTTTCTTTTGTTGCTTGTGCTTTCATTGTAAAGTCTAAGAAATCATTGCCTACCACAAATTTCTGGAGATGCTTCTTATGTTTTTTCTAGAAGTTTGATAGTTCCGACTCTTATATTTAGGTCTTTGTTCCATTTTGGGTTGATTTTGTATATGTTGTGGAGTACAGGTCCACCCTCATTCTTTTGCAAATGGAAACCCAGTTTTCCCAGCACCATTTGTTGAAGAGACTATTCTTTCCCAATTGAATGGTCTTTGTCTACTTGTCAAAAATCTGTTGGTCATAAATGTGAAGGTTGCTTTCTGAACTCTCAATTCAATTGCATTGGTCTATTTTTCTGTCTTGTGCCAGTACCATGTTGTTTTGATGGCTGTGGCTTTATAATAAGTATTAAGATCAAGAAGTGTGAGTCCTCCAACCTTGTCCTCCTTTCTCAATATGGCATTCGCTATTTGTGTCCCCTTCCTTTTCATGTACATTTGATGGTTGACTTTTCCATTTCTGCAAAGAAGGGTTTTAGAATTTTGATTGGGATTGCATTGAACCTGTAAATCAGTTTGGGTAGAACTGACATCTTAACAATATTCAGTCTTCCAATCCATGAACATGAGTGCTCTTCCATGCATTTAGGTCTTCTTTGATTTCTTTTAGCAATATTTTGTGATTTTCTGTTTATAATCCTTTACAATTATTAGATTTAGACCTAGATACTTGATATTTTAGTTTCTATTGCAAATTGATTTTTTTTTATCTCTTCTTCAGTTTATTCATTTCTAGTATATAGAAACACTACCTATTTTTGGATCTTTTTCTTGTACCACCACATTGCTGAATTAACATATTGGCTCTAGTAGTTTCTTGTGGATTTTTCAGGATTTTCTATATATAAGCTCATGTGATCTTCAAATAGGGAAAGTTTTACTTCTTCCTTTCCAATTTGTATTCCTTTCATTTCTTTCTCTTGCCTAATTGCTCTGGCAAGAACTTCCAGTATAACATTGAATAACAGTGGTGACAGTGGGCCTCCTTGTCATATTCCAGATCTTAGAGGGAAAGCTTTCAGTCTTTCACCATTGAGTAGCATGTTAGTAGTGGGGTTTTCACATACACCCTTAATCATGTTGAGGAAATTTCCTTCTATTCCTAGTTTTCTCTAAGTGTTTTATCAACAAGGGGTGCTGGATTTTGTCAAATGCCTTTTCTGTATCAATTGAGATGATCATATGAGTTTTCCTGCATTTTATTAGTGAGGTGTATTACATTAGTTGATTTTCTTATGTTGAACCACCTTTCATTCCTGGGATAAATACCATTTCAATAAAATGTACAATTCTCTCAATAAGTTGTTAAATTTGGGTTGTTAGTATTTTATTGAGGATTTTTGCATGTATATTCATAAGTGATACTGGTCTGTAAATTTCTTTTCTTGTGGTATCTTTATCTGGCTTTGGTATGAGAGTGAAGTTGCCTCATAGAATGTTTTAGGGAGTGCTCCCGCCTCTTAAATTTTTGGGAAGAATTTGAGCAAGATTGGTATTAATTCTTTCTGGAATGTTTCGTAAAATTCCCATGTGAAATCATCTGCTCCTGGGCTTCTCTTTGTTGGGTGGGTTTTGATTACTGATTCAATCTCTTTACTAATTACAGTTTGTTGAGATCTGTTTCTTCTTGAGCAAGCAGTGTTTGTGTGTCTCTAGGAATTTGTCCATTTCATCTATTACCTAATTTGTTCATGTATAGTTGTTCAGAGTATCCTCTTATAGTCTTGTAGTTTTGTGGTTAGATCTCTGATTTGATACCTTTTCTTCTTTTATTAGTGTAAACGTTATTGGCATAAATTTCCCTTTGAACACCGCCTTTGCTGCACACCATAAGTTTTGGTATGCTGTGTTTTCATTTTTATTTACCTCAAGATATTTCCTAATTTGCTTTGTGATTTCTTCTTTGTCCCATTGGCAGTACAAGAATATGTTGTTTAAATTCCACATATTTGTGAATTTTCTATTTTTACCTCTTATTAATTTCTAGCTTCACTGTATTGTGGTTGGAGAAGATACACCGCATGATTTCCATATTTTTAAATTTATTAAGACTTGTTTGTGATCTAACATATTGTCTACCCTGGATAATCATCTATGTGTGCTAAAAAGAATGCATATTCTGTTGCTGTTGGGTGAAGTGTTCTATATATGTCTGTTAGGTCTAGTTGGTTTAGAGTGTCATCCAAGTATTCTTTTTCCTTATTAATGTTCTCTCTAGATGTTGTATCCATTATTGAAAGCGGTATGTTAGTTTCTCTACTCTTAATATAAAACTGCTTATTTCTGCCTTCAAATCTGTCAATATTTACTTCATATATATTGGAACTCTGCTCCTAGGAGTGTACATATTTATAACTGTTATATCTTCCTGTTGAATTGAACTTTTATCAGTGTATAATGACTGTGCCAGTTTGGATGTTATGCCCTCTAAAATGCCAAGTTCTTTGGTGCAATCTTGTGGGGATAGATATACCAGTGTTGCTAAGGTTGGAACCCTTTAATGAGTGTTTCCATGGAGATGTGATCAACCCAACTGTGTGTGACACCTTTGATTAGGGTGTGACCTCTTGATCGAATGTTTCCACAGAAATGTGGTCCTGCCCATTCAGCGTGGGTCTTGATTTAATCACTGGAGTCCTATAAAAGAGCTCACAAACAGAAGGACCTCAGAGCAGCTCAGAGAGACATTTTCGAGACACCCACTGAAAGCAAATTTTTGCTGACACTTTGGAGATGCGGATCCAGCATTTGCTCCAGAGAAGCTAAGAGAGGACAAAACACTCCAAGAGCAACATTTTGAAGAATGCACAGGTGCTGAGAGAGGAACTGAAACACAACCCAGGATCAGCAGATGCTAGCTTCATGCCTTCCCAGCTAATGGAGGTTTTTCAGGTGCCATTGGCCTTCCTTTGCTGAAGGTATACGGGTGTTGATGCCTTAATTTGGACATTTTTGCGACCTTCAAACTGTAAATTTGTAACCAAATAAACCCCCTTTATAAAAGCCAATCCATTTCTGGTATTTTGCATAATGGTAGCATTAGTAAACTGGGACAATGACCTTTGTGCCTCATGAAAGTTTTTGACTTAAAGCCTATTTTGTCTGTTAGCTACCTCAGTTCTCATTTGGTTACTACTTTCATGGTATATGTTTTCCCATCCTTTGACTTTCAAACCTAGATATGTCTTTGAATTTAAGGTGAGTCTCTTGTAAACAGCATACTTAGGTCATGAATTTTTACCCATCCTGCAAATTTCTACCTTTAGACCAGAGAATTTAATCCATTTACTTTTAAAGTAGCTACTAAAAATGCAGGTATTTCTTCCACTATTTTGCTATTTAGTCTTCATAATTCTTATACTTTTTTTGACCCTCAATTCTTCCCTTAATGCCCTACTTGCATATTTTTTTTGATTATTTGCATTGTTTATATTGAGTCCCTTCTCATTTCTATCTGGGTATATTTTTCACATATTTTCCTTGTGGTTACCATGGGGTTAAAATTCAAAATCCTAAATATATAACAAGCATTTTGATTTGGTACCAACTAAACTTCAGTAGTATTCACATACACTGTTCCTATACTCCTTCATTCCCCTATCTTTTTTTTTTTTTTACTTGTTACAAATGATATTTTTGTAACTTTTATGTCCAAGGACATAGACTTATCATTTCTTTTTATGCATTTGCATTTGGCACTGTAAGAAGTAAGAAGCGGAATTAAATACAATACAATAGTACTGGCATTTATAATTATCCATATGGTTACTTTTACCAGAGGTCTTTACTTCTTCATGCTGCTGCGATCCACTCTCTAGTGTACTTTCAGTCCAAAGAATCCCTTTTGGCCTTGCTTGTAGGGGAAATCTAGTGGTAATGAATTCCCTCAGCTTTTGTTTATCCAGGAATGTCTTAATCTCTCCCTCATTTTTGAAAGAAAGTCTCACTGTATATAAAATTCTTGGTTGGCAGTTTAAGTACTTCAGCACTTAAAGTATTTCATCCTAATGCCTTCCTACCTCTATGGTTTCTGATGAGATATCAGCTCTTAATCTTATTACTATCTTGTACATAACCCATTGCTTTTCTCTTTCGGCTTTCAGAGCTCTCCTTTTCCTTTGCATTTGACAATTTGACCACATGTCTGGGCTAATTACACTACAGTTTTATCCTGTTTGTTTGACCTCTTGGAAGTGCATATTTATGTTTTTTGCCAGGTTTGGGAATTTTCTGTCATTATTTTCTTTGAATATTCCTCTGTGCCTTCCTCTCCTGCTTCTCTTAGGGGAGATACACTGGTACACTTTATGGTGACCCACAGTTCTCTTAGGTTGTTTTTTGCTTTTTCTAATTCTTCTTTCTGCTCCTCAGCCTAACTCATTTCAATTGTCTTGTCTTTGAATTCATTGATTTTTTCTTCTGCCTGCTCCCATCTGCTGTTAAAACCCTCCTGGGAAATTTTCATTTCAGTTATTGTAGTCTTCAAATCTAGTTGTCCTGTTTGGTTCCATTAAAAAAAAATTTCTCTCTTTATTGAGAATCTCATATTGTTCTTTCATTATTTTCCTGATATCCTGTACTTCTTTCTTTGTATTTCCCTTTCATCTCCTTGAATATACCGAAGATCACTTTTTAAAAATCTTTGTCCAGTATGTCCACATTCCGGCCTTCTTCATTCATGTTTTCTGGATTTTTGTTCTTTTCCTTTGGATGGACTGTCATTTTCTGTTTGTTTGCTTGTCTTGTTATTTTTCAGTGCACACCATACATTTAATATTTTAAAAGTTAGCTCTGGGTTTTAGTCCCTGAATTGACTTCCTTGAATTTGGTTCCTGGAATTTAATCTTCAAACTCTTTCTTGAGTTTGTCTAGCAAGTGATATGACATATTTTCTTGATTGCCAGGAGCTGACAAAACAAAACAAAACAAAAAATCAATAAACTCTATCATGGTCTTTGCAAATTGGCTTTGAGTTGGCTGGTACTCTCCTTCAGAGTTGAGTCTTCTCATCAAGAAGGTCAGCCCAAGGTGAATGAAAAGTGCAGTGTCCTCCCTGTCATTTCTGAGCCCGTGTCTTGTCCTGGGCTTGTGCTTGCCAATGGCCTTCAGCGTTCCCCTATTTACTTGAATTTGAATGCCTCACCTACTCCTAGGAAACAGACCTTCTCCCCCTCCTGGTACTCTCCTGAAGAATGTAAAGCAGGTAAGTCTTTGCCCCAGGCCATTCAACTCAATTGTTTCTTACATAATTTTATCTGTCCCAAGCTGCTTTTGCTCGGAAAGCCAATTCTGGGAGGGTAGGCAAGCTGGAGAGGAGTTTCCTAGGTCAGTCCTTTCCAGAGAGCAGGAGGCAAGGGACCCACAAATGGAGCACTGGCCAGCTCCAAACTCTCCTGGGGAGGGAGAAAAGGAGGGGCCTGCAAGGGTACCTGGATCCTCTCCTTTGGCTGCTTGAAACTGTATTATTATTTTTTTTTAATTTGGTACTTGCACAGTAAATGCAGCCCTTTAACAGTTTCCCACAGTTTTGAGGAAGGCTACTGTCTTTAAGATTCCTCTGCTGCTTTTGCTCTGGTAGGTTGGAACAGTGGCTTCCCTCAGAGCCAGGCTCCCAGCAGTGTGAACCAGCTGACCAGAAGCAATGGTCAGCACTCAGGCCACATGTCCCCAGATTTGGGGGAACTAGGTCTTTATATCCCACCCTGCAATGGCAAGCTGCACCAGGGGCCAGGGTTGACTACCTCACTGCTGCCTGCCATGAGGCTGGGAAATGGGCTATGGTAGCTTCTGCCCAGAGAGTGCAATTCACAAATATTTGCAGCAATTTACTAGCCTCTTCCTCCCACTCTTCCCTGGTGCACCACAGTATTTGCATTAGACATCGGAGTTTCAAAATAGTTGATTCTGACAGTTCCTGCCTGTTTAATAGTTGTTCTGGAGGAGGGACTGGTTCTTGGAGTTTTACACTCTGTCATTTTCACACAATCCCCTCACTGTAAGTTTTTAAAATTTTGATATTTGATAATCATATTTATGACCTTCTCATTCAGATTTTAAATTTAAAATTCAAAACTAATGATACAAGAATATACAAAAAGTTCTTTTTTACACAAAAGGTTGAGAACATTTTATGTGGAAAGATGGAAGGAGAAAATTAGTAGTAATCCAATTACCCATTTATGCTAAGTATTTAAGGTAGAATTGGAACTCAACTTGCCTTCCCATGCCTTTACCACTATTAGTATTCCTAATAAAATTATGATATTAGCAATATTAGGAGTTAAAAAATAGTAAATTTTAAGTTGACAGCTTAAGGATGAAAGAAAGAAAAAAGGTAATAGGTAGGCAATTAAATCTGACTGGATTTTAGAAAATATAACCATGAAGAGATGTCTAAGACTATTCCATAACTAAAGTGAAAATAAGGAAAATCAAATAAGGTTCCAAATAATGTAAAATAATGAAATAATGCTTGTGTTCTGGTCTGTTAATGCTGTTGTTATGTAAAATATCAGAAATGGATTGGCTTTTATAAAAGTGGGCTTGTTTGGCTACAAATTTATAGTTTTGTAGCCATAAAAGTGTCCAAACAAAGGCATCAACAAGAGGATATCTTTACTGAAGGAAGGCCAGTGGTGTCTGGAACACCTCTGTCAGCTGGAAAGGCAGATGGTGGTGTCCCGGAATGTGTTTCAGCCCCTCTCTCAGCCCCTGTGCATCCTTAGCTTAGTATCTACAAGTATCTTTCTGTCAGCAACTCCAACTGTCTCTAAGCATCTCTAAGCATCAACTCTCAAGTATCTTTCCAAAAGTCTCTCTCAGCTGCCCTTGGGACATTTTGTCCTCTCTTAGCTTCTCCAGAGCAAACTCTGGGCTAGCATCTCAAAGCATCAGCAAACATCTGGGCCTGCGTCAGCTTTTTTTAAAGGACTCCAGTAAACTAATCAAGACCCATGCGGAATGGGTGGGGTCACACCTCCATGGAAATGATCTAATCAAAAGTATCACCTACAGTTGGGTGAGCCACATCTCCATGGAAATAACCTAATCCAAATATCCTACAAGATTGGATTAAAACATGGCTTTTTCATGGGCCTAAAATATCCAAACTGTCATGGCTTGGTTTCTCAGAGGTAAGGATTATACATTACATAGAAAATAATGATTTTCCAGTATTTTGACTGATACTGAAAGTATTACCAACAGTTCCTTATAAAATCTTTAGTCTAAAAGAATGTAAAAGTTTTGACAAAGCTCAATTTATTTGTGAATTGAAGATTTCAAATCATCTTTCTCTGCACAATGTTTAGCTTTAATTACCTTTGAAAACACACCAAGTGCACAAGCAATAATTTTATACTTATGTTGACAAGAGCTTAACTATTCTCAGAGCACCACAAAATCCATCATCCCTAATCCCAATGGCTCTGGAAAAATAACACTAAAGAAACCTCAGCTTAATTTAAATCTGTAATAAGCCAAAGAAGGAATAAAGATAACTATCCCCAGATTAGCACACATTCTGACAATTCTAAGAAAATAATTACCACAACTTTCTTATGTGGAAAGATAATTTTCAAGATACAGGTTAGAATAAAATAAAAGGACAAAAAGAATTTCACCACAGAATTAATTATGTTGTACCTAATGTAGCAAAATCTCTAACTGTATTTCAATGCCTCCTACCCCACCAAGTGGATTAATAGTGCTACTTTTTAAAATACCTTTAAAAATAAATTGTCTCAATTACAGGCAGAAAAAGCAGAGTAAGTTTTCATAGGTTAAAAATTGTTTCCTTCCAAATATATGTTTGTAGTCTTTATCCCTGAACTCAATAGCAGCATAAAGCATTCTTACATGCTATTTTAAATTTATATAACTATATAAGCACACACACGCACACTCAACTTTCTCTGCAGCTTATGGTTTTAGTAACAGCTCAGACTAACTCAAATTAGACATTTGGAAAAGGAGAGATTAGAAACAAGATACTCTAGAAATTAATGAATGTATGGGTTATTATAAAATAAGATAAAATAAATACCCTATGAAATTTTAACAAGGCTTTATCTGCCACAGATATTCTAAGACAAGTTTTTCTTTATTTCTTAACAGAGATTCTAATTGATCAACATTTCCTAGAAACAAGAGAAATATTCCTATAACTCAGAAATGAAAGGACTTTTTGAGAAAATAAAGGAATAAATAAAGCTGAAAGTATCATGTAGAGGAAAAACCAAATATTTGAGTCAAAAAGACCTTTGTTAAATTGCTGAACCATCACTGACATCCCTGGTATGTGCAGGCCATAATTGCCCTACCTGCCAAATGCATTTAATTATACTTAAAGAGCAGAAGTGGTGTGATAAATACTATAAGATGTGACTAGAACTAGCCTCACTATAAGAACAACAATAATCATAATTGTAATAAAGGTAAATAACAAATAGTGAGTACTTACTCTATGCCAAGTAGTATTTTAAAGGGCTTTTATGAATTATTCCCTTAAACACATATAAAAATTATCCCATTTAATCCCTAATATTACCCCCATTTTAGAGATTTGGAAACTGGTGCATGGAGAAACTGAGCAATTTGCCAGAATTCACACTAGTATGTCGCCAAGCAAGAACTCCAACCCAAATATCTGTCTCCAGAGCCCCCTACTGATCAAATTCAGTAAATGTCAAATAAATATATATAATATTTATCTATTCATCCATATATCCATTTTTTTCAGAGAAAATGTAACACTACAACCACAAATAAAAAATCAGGGATCCAGTAAATAAAAGACTTTTAACTCAAAGGGTTAGTGGCTTTGAGATCACTAAGAGCTTGTTTGTCTTATGTTACAATAATACTAATAAAATTTTTTAAAAATGATCTTCTATATCTCTGCAATGTCTCTGATTGCCATGCCCCTACATCATAGGTAACAACCAAAGGTTCTTATTCCATCGATTCCATGTTCATTATATAAGGAACCCAGAAGAAAATTGACCAGCTTCCTGCCATTTGCTGAAACTAAATAAATGAAGGAAAATAAAATCAGTTATAAATATGCTGTCTACCTTTGCCAGTGAAAATACATGCCAGGTCATGAACAAATGATGGTTATAGGCAGTAAGCAGATACACAACCTTAGTAGTGTCTAGAAGCCCACAGTCATACCTTATATCATTATTATGTCTGGATATCTTTTACAATAGCTTATAATTGTACTATCACAAATCATTCCACAGAATTCAAGTGTATAAATATTTTAAATTAAAAACAATCTTATTTTTCTTTCTAATTGCAAAGTACTATATATATGAGACAAAAGGTCTTAACTCTGGCTAGTGCTTTGAAAAGGAATGATTGATCTTCTGTAGTTCGCCACTCTGGGCCATGAACCTAATAAAGTTTGCTCTTGCTGGGACTGCTGAGAAATCTGAGCAACCTGAGGATATTTGGGTTTGCTTTCTGCAAAATATATGTTCCTAAAATCTTTAAAATCATGAATGTTGGTAAATCTAACTTCTGAGTATGAATCTTCTCTGTATAATTAAAGTTGGAGGTTTGAGTTCACTTTTCATGAGACTACAGCTTGGAGTGGGGAGGTGGAGAAGTACTGACCTATTCTGGAATGAACACTATGGAGCTGGATTGCTATGCCAAACAATGCAAGATGTGGTCTTCCTTGGAACACAGTTGCTTCTGTGCAGATAATTTTTTTGAGGGAGATAGAACTTAGACCAATGGTTCTCAACTTTGAATACACTTTAGAATCACCAGTGGAACTTAAAGAAATACCTTTTCCTAGAGCCTCACCCCAAGAAATTTTATTTATTCAGTTAGAGTGGGCAATGGACTTTGTATTTTTAAAAGCATGCCAGGTGATTCCCTTATGCATCTGGATTGAGGACCACTACCTTAGACTGAGTGGAGTGGAGCTGTTTTTTTCCTTTTCTTCCTTCTTTTCCCCTTCCTTCTCCTCTTCTTCCACTTCTCCACCTTCTTTTCCTTTACTTCCTCTTCCTCATCTTCTTTATTCTGCCTGTTATGAAGTTTAGAGATTAGGGGTCTGGATTTCTCCTAGATACACCATCTGGATATGTGGTGGGTTGAAATATATTCCCCAATTTGGACATGTTCTTTGTGTACTTTCTGGTGGGTATGCACCCACTGTAAATAAGATCTCTTTAATACATTGTTTCAGTTAAGGTGTGACTCCAATGAACCAGGTTGAGCTTTAATCTGGGTTACTGGAATCCTTTACAGGCAGAGTCAAATTCAGATGGAGAGAAAAGCCAGGACAGGCCACTGTGTGCACTGCCATGTGACAGAAAATCCAAGGACCAAAGATTGCTGGCAGCCAGCCCCAGAATGTCATAGTCTTCTGGGAGAAAGCATCCCTTCCTGACACCTTGATTTTGCATGTCTCCTAGCCTCAAAACTGTGAGCCAAAAAATTCCCATTATTTGAGCCAACTCATTGCATGGTATTTGTTTTAGCAGCCAATAAACTAAACAAGGTGCATAGTCAAAGACACTTTTAGGAGGTAATATTAAGCTAAGCGATATCCTTTAAAATCCTGGAAAGAAAACCTCCAGGGGAAGCCCAATAACTCTGGGAGTATTGTATGCAGTACTAGTTTTAAAACTTCATTTAAGCATGATAATTACTTTCTGCTATCTCAAGGATTTAGAGTTTTGTTAAAAGTTACAGAAAAATTAAGCTTTATTGTGGTTAAATCAAGAAAGGGCTCAAACTAGCCTGATATAGAGTGATGCAGGGTGAAGGGCAGATTAGGGGGAAAAAAACCAGATGATAAGAAAAGTGGCCCAAAGGAAGTTGAAGAAGCCTAGAGCCAGAGGTTTGACTGTGGTGAAAAAAAAAATCAAAATGACTTTATAACATGTCAGCATTATCTAGACATTTTCAAAAACACTTGGCAAGCAGAACACTTCAAGCATGGAATGAGAACTCAGGCTATTGCTACTTGGGTGTTGTACCGGTTTGTATATATCATGTCCCCCAGAAAAAGCCATGTTCTTTGATGCAATCTTGTGGGGGCAGACATATTAGTGGGGATTAAGTTGGAGCATTTGGATTAGGTTGTTTCCATGGAAATGTACCCCACCCAACTGTGGGTGATGACTGATTGGATAGTTTCCATGGGGGTGTGATGGGCCTTGATTAGTCTACTGGAGAACTATGTAAGCTCAGACAGAAGGAGCAAGCTTGCTACAACCAAGAGGGACACTTTGAAGAATGCACAGAAGCTGAGAGAAAAGCTACAGATGAGAGACAGTTTGAAGACGGCCGTTGAAAGCAGACTTTTGCTCCGGGGAAGCTAAAAGAGGACAAATACCCAAAAAGCAACTAAGAGTGACATTTTTGAGGAACTGCAGCCTACTGAGGAACATCCTGGGAGAAAACCATTTTGAAACCAGAACTTTGGAGCAGATGCCAACCACGTGCCTTCCCAGCTAACAGAGGTTTTCTGGATGCCACCGGCCATCCTCCAGTAAAGGTACCTGATTGCTGATGCGTTACCTTGGACACTTTATGGCCTTAAGACTGCAACTGTGTAACCAAATAGACCCCCTTTATAAAAGCTAATCCATTTCTGGTGTTTTGCAGCATTAACAAACTAGAACAGGTGTTAAAGAAGAAGGTAATGACTTAGGCTAAAAACTGGAGAACCTGAGGATATCTAGGTTGCTTCAGTTCATTTTAGAATAACAAACTCAAAACAAAAAGAATAAAAAGGAAAATACCTATTGTTCCACCTGTCAAAGATAAACTATTCACATACTGTTTTTTATTACAAGAGTGCAATTACAATGTACATTTTTGCTGTCTAAATTTTATTTTAAAGCTTAACAATATGTTACAAACACTTTAATGTGTAAATAAATGGCAAGCATACATTTTAAATAACTAATTTTGAAACAACTAAAAACAAATCTCACCATACTTTCAAGTCATAAATCAATGGACTTATGACTCGTTGGAACAGCCTCATGAAAAATTGCCTCCAGTAAATTCAGAAACAAGCATTAATTTAAGTCTCCCCTAAAAGTTTTTGTACTTTTGGAATACTAAAAAAGGGTCTTCTTAAGGTGATTCCTAGCTACTAAAGCCAATACCATACAATAGGTTGGCTTAAACAATGGGAATTTATTGGCTCATGATTTTGAGGCTTCCAAAACAAGGTGTCAGCAAAGTGATGCTTTCTCCCAGAAGACTGTGGTATTCCGGGTCTGGCTGCTTGCAGTCCCTGGTCCTTGTTTTCCCTGTTACATGACAATGCTCATGGTGGTGTCTCTTCCTTTCCTCTCTGGATTCCTTTGACTTCCGGTTTCTGGCTGCTCTACTTGGCTTCTCTATCTGACTTTCACTTTGCTTATAAAGAACTCCAGTAATCTGGATTAAAGCCCAGACTGATTCATTGTGTCACATGTTAACTGAAGTAACATCTTGAGAGATTTTATTTACAATGCTCCATACCCACCAGAATGTAGACCAAGACCAAGAATATGTCCAAACTGGGGCACAATTCAATCCATATCAGGGATACATTAATACTAAGAAATTATTTGTTGTTTGTCTGAAATTCAAATTTAACTGAGAATCATGAATTTTTATTTGCTAAACATGGTGTGGTGGTTTGAATGTGTATGTACCCCAGAAAGGCATGCTCTTAAATTTAATCCATTCCTGTGGGTGTGGACCCATTTTAAGTAGGACCTTTTGATAAGGCTACTTCAATTAAAGTGTGAACCACCTCATTCAGGATGTGTCTTAATCCTCTTACTGGAATCCTTCATAAATGGATTGAATACAGAGAAAGGGCAACACAGGAGCAGGAAGCTGAAATCAATGAATCCTGGAAGATAAGGCAGAGACCAGCAGTTACCACAATGGGCCTTGCTATGTGGCAGAGGAACAAAGAATTGCCTACAGCCAGTCTTCAGGAAGAAAGCATCACCTTGATGATGCCTTGATTTGTATATTTTCCAAGACTCTAACTGTAAGCAAATAAATTCTCATTGTTCAATCTGAGCCATTTCATGGTATATTGCTTTCAGCAGCCTAGGAAACTAAAACAGAGTTTGGTACCAAGAGTCGGTTGCTGCTATTGCAGATATCAAAAAATGTGGAAATAGCTTTGGAATTGGGTAATGGGTAGAGGTTGGAAGAATTGTGAAGGGCTTGACAGTAAAGGCCTAGATTGCTTTGAAGAGACTTTTGGTAGAAATATGGATGCTTAAGGTTCTTCTGTTGAGGCCATAGACAGAAATGATGAATATAACATTGCCAACTGGAAGAAAGGCAGCCCTTATTTTAAAGTGGCAGAGAACTTGGCAAAATTGAGTTCTCATGTCAGGCAGAAGGGCAGAATTTGCAAGTGATGAACTTGGATATTTGCTGATGAGTATTCTAAACTAAATGTGAAAAGTGCAGCCTAGTTTCTCTTTGCAGCTTATAGTAAAAGGTGAAAAGAAAGGGATAAGCTGAGAACTGAACTCCTGGGCACAAAGAAACCAGAAATTAATGGTTTAGAAAACCCTAAGTTTCTGGAAAATGAATCCCCAGAGAATAGTGCTCCAAAGGAAGGTGTAACTGAACATGGATCTAGTCAGCCATTTCAATGAAAGTCAGGATTACAAATGCAGTTATCCAGAGAGGATTTGTGGAAAGTTATTTTGTCTTGGACCCCTGTCAAACTGACAAGTTTTTTTTGTGAGATCTGTATGAACAGAACCACTGCCAGCCTGGGCTAAAAGAGACAGATTTAAGTAAAAATGGCTTCAAAAACAGAACCATGGAAGCTGTGCTTCCCTAAAATTCCATGTTCTTTGATGCAATCTTGGGGGGGCAGATGTATTAGTGTTGATTAGGTTGGAACCTATTGACTATTTCCATGTAGATGTGACTCAATCAACTCTGGGCAAGACCTTTGATTGGATAATTTCCATGGAGGTGTTACCCCACCCATTCAGGGTGGGTCTGAATTAAATCACTGGAATCTTATAAAGGGGCTCACAAACAGAAGAACCTCAGAGCTGTGGCTGAGACAGACACTTTGAAGACAGCTGTTGGAAGCTGACACAGACATTTTGGAGAACACCATTTTGAAATGCAACCTGGGAGCAAGCAGACACCAGCCACATGCCTTCCCAGCTAACAGAGGTTTTCTGCATGCCAATGACCTTTCTCCAGGGAAGGTACCCTGTTGTTGATGCCTTACCTTGTACACTTTATGGCCTTGAGACTGTAACTTTGTAACCAAATAAATCCCCTTTATAAAAGCCAATCCATTTCTGGTGTTTTGCAAAATGGCAGCATTAGCAAACCAGAACAGAAGCTGAGGTCGGACTGAAAACATCTTAAAAGAAATGTTCAAGAACAGAATAATTTTAAAATTACAAGAAAGCAAGAGCCAAGAATAAATGTCTGGAATTTTCAGATAAAGTTTCAAATCACACAGTGGATATCCTGTGAAGTACTTTTAGAGGCATGCTGTTTAAATGACAATGTAAATGTTAAGACACATTCAAGTGAACTGAGTGGCTTTCCAAATCAGCAGATATTGTGGCTAATACTTCAATATCAAATATAAGGTAAGTTTCAGTTTGGGTTTTATTTTCCACAGGGGAGAACACGAACATTGCTCTGAGTACCCATAAGCATGTGTTATTAGATGTCCTGAATGGTGTGAGAATTGAAAAAAAGAAAACTGTAAATGAATATATGCCTAAAATAATATCTTCCATTATTTTAAAAGATAACGATAATTGAATAATCTTATGTAATTTTAAGTAACCTTATGTCATTTGTACCAACAGGTCCTCAACTAGATGCTTTCCCTAATTATTTCTGCTTTACCTATTTTTAAAAAAAATGTCAATTAATTAATTGTTTAATGCCTTATAGAATTTCTTTTAAAGTACTGCTACTTAAGTTTTCATTTACTTGTGCATAAAATTATGAACTGTCTGAGGACAAGAAATATGTATTATATATCCTGTGAATTATCCATAGCATATAGAATAAAGTTGTTGATTAAAAAAAAAGAAGTTGATTCACCTAAAATAAATAATTCAATTTTGGGGTTTCAGAAGTCAAGCATATAAAATGACCAGTTTTTTAGCCAATAACTACAAAATCCTCTTTGGAGACTGAAGACCACAATATTTAGAATGAAATTAATTTATAAGTGTTAAATAGCCATTTTTCTAAAAACTATAAATACATGTCATCTTTATAATGAAATACATTTATTCATTGCAACACAATGGAAGGTACATTTTTTGAGCAGTGAGTGTGACAGAAATAGTCACCCCTTCATGCTCCTTATATCAACATGAATAAGGGGAACCTGCCTTGATCAAGATGGTGGAGTGAGAAGCTCCAGGCCACCATCCTCCCACAGAAACTTTGTATAACCAGCAAGAACTGCCAGAACCATCTTTCTCAAAGCTCCGGAAAACAAATGATTGCAGTGACTGGTAGAGCACCAAATCAAGAAAAAGGCAGCTTAAATGTGAAAGAATCTCATGCCACCTTGTTTAGCTTCTTCACCATTCCCTAACTGGCTTAGTGTGGAGACAGCCATGCTCTCAGTGCAAATCCCTGTTCCTTGGTCCAGAGGAAGCAGAGTAACCTTCCTGCACATACTGGGCCCATGAATGTCTATCTCAATCTGTCTGGTGGTGGCCTGAGGGACTCACTGTACCAGAATTTGCTCTGCATATACAAGGTGGCTTACAGAGCTCTCCTACAGAATGCTGCAGGAATGCAGTCAAGTTCTGCTGACTGGAGCAAGGGGTTGCTAGCTGCAGGACATGGAATGTAATGCCCAGACCATGAGGAAATGCAAACAGGGGAATTCCTAGGCCAAATGTACACATCCAAGACAAAATGGATGCACAAAATGGATCTACAGGAAGGTCTCTATACTTTAACCTGGAGCTGTTCTCTAAACTCTTTGTATGGAAAAATTCTGAAAGAGTACATTGACACAGGTCAATCTGCAAAGACTGAGAAATGTATTTTCTGTTTTCTCTCCATTTTTTTCTTTTGTAGCTCCTGACATTTAAGGAAAGCTCTACCTCAATAAAAACTTGTCATGACATTACCTGATAAAAACTTGAGGAACAGATGCTTCAGGATCTAAGTGCCAGAGATAACACATTAAAATATCAAAATGTCCAGATTTCAACAAAAGATTGCAAAACATAAGAAATAGGAAGTGATGGACCAAACAAAGGAGAGAATTAAAGCATTAGAAATCATTTATGAGGAGGATCAGATGTGGAATATTCAAAGACTTCAAAAAATGGCCCTAAATGTGCTCAAAGAGGTAAAGCCAAACATGGACAAAGAACCAAAAGAAGTCAGGAAAATAACAGATGAACATGAAAAAAATATCAATATAGAGATGCAAATTTTGAAAAGGAAACAAATAGAACTTAAGACAAAAATAACAGAAATTTAAGATTCTCTAGTGGGTTTAACAACAGATTGGAGCTGGCAGAAGAAAAAATTAGTGAACTTGAAGATAAGACAATTCACATCATCTGGTCTGAGGGACAGAAAAAAGAAAGGAAGAAGAAAAGTAAACAGAGTCTGAGGAACATGTGAGACACCATCAAGAGTACCAATATTTGCATTGTGGGAATATGACAAGGAGAAGAAAGAGAGAAAGGAGCAGAGAGAATATGCAAAGAAATTATAGCTGAAAACTTCCCAAATATAATGAAAGATGCTCAACAAACTTCAAACAAGGTAAACCCAAACATACCCACATCCCGCCATGTTATAATCAAACTATCAAATGCCAAAGATAAAAAGAGACTACTGAAAGCTGCAAGAGAAAAGCAATGTGTCACATACAAGGGAGTCCCAGTAAGATTAAGTGCTGATTTATCATCAGAAACCTTTGGAGACAACAAGGCAGTGGGCAGATATAGTTAAAGTTCCAGAGGCAAAATATCACCCCCCAAGAGTACGATATCCAGTAAGTGTCATAAATAAATGAGAGAGAGATTAAGACAGTCCCAGAAAAACAAAAGCTGAGGTTCTTTGTCACCACTAGACCAGCCTACAAGAGAGTTCTGAAGGTTGAAAGGAAAGGACACTAGACAATGGACTGAAGTCACATGAAGAAATAAAGATCTCCAGTAAACATAATGACATGGGTAAATATAAATACCAGTACTATTTTATTTTTGATTTGTAACCATATGTTTTGCATCCTACAGGATATAAAAGGCAATGATAAATCAATGGTTTGGGACTCATAATATATAATATGTAATTTGTGACAAGAACTACAGAAAGGTGGGGGAATGGAAGGTATAGGAACATAGTTTATGTGAAGTTAAGTTAGTATCAAAGCAAATAAGGTTGTTATAGATTTAGGATATTAACGTTAGAATGTTAAATTTAAGCCCCATGGTAATCACAAAGAAAATATCAGAGACCATGCAAACTCAAAGAGAGAAAGTAGAGAATAGGTTACCAGGGGTGGGGGTGGGGGTGGGGGCAGGGATAATGGGGAGTGTCCTAGTTTGCTAATGCTGCAGAATGCAAAACACCAGAGATGGATTGGCTTTTATAAAACGGGGATTTATTTCGCTACACAGTTACAGTCTTAAGGCCACAAAGCGTCCAAGGCAACACATCAGCAATCGGGTACCCTCACCGGAGGATGGCCAATGGCCTCCGGAAAACCTCTGTTAGCTAGGAAGGCAGCTAGCATCTGCTCCAAAGCTCCGGCCTCAAAACGGCTTTCTCCCAGGACGTTCCTCTCCAACAAGCTTGCTTCTCTTCAAAACATCACTCCCAGCTGCACTCTCTTTCTTCCCCCCAAGTCAGCTCATTGATATAGCTCCACCGATCAAGGCCCACCCCAAATGGGTGGGGCCACGCCTCCATGGGAACATCTCATCAGAATCATCTCCCACAGCTGGGTGGGGCACATTCCAAGCAAATCCAACCAGCACCAAAACGCCTGCCCCACACAAAACCACAAAGATAATGGCATTTGGGGGACACAAAACACTCAAACCGGCACAGGGAGTTAATGCAAAATAAGTGTAGGGTTTCTTTTTGGGTTGAAGGGAATATTAGAGTAATGGATGATGGTGAGGGCCCTGCGACCTTGTGAATGTAAGTAATCCCACTGAATGGTATGCTTGAGAGGGTTTGGAATGGGAAGATTTATGTTGTATCTATGTTTCCATAATTAAATAAAAAAAAAGAAACAAAAGAAATAATCTGACAATTAAATGCAACACATCATACTGGTTGGATCTGAGAATGAAGGAGAAAAGGCTCAAAAGGACATCACTGGGATATAAGAAAAAATGGCATATAGAATGTAAGATTTGTACCATTATTAAATTTCTTGAACTTGATATTTGAATTTCAGGTGGTTGTTAGTAGGAAATGTACATGGAAGCATTATGTGTTCAAGAAGTATGATGTTTGCAATCTGCTCTCAAATATTCAGAAAATAGGTAGATAGGCTGATAATGGCAAAGGCAGCAAAATATTAAAATTGATAGTTCTGGAGAGTGGGGGAAGATGGCAGATTGGTGAGGTGTATGTTTTAGTTACTCCTCCAGGGAAGTAGGTAGGAAGCCAGGAACTGCGTGGACTGGACACCGCAGAGCAATTTGACTTTGGGCATACTTCATACAACACTCATGAACACGTGGAACTGCTGAGATCAACAAAATCTGTAAGTTTTTGTGGCCAGGGGACCCATGCCCCTCTCTGCAAGGCTCAGTCCCGTGGGAGGAGGGGCCATCAGTGCTGGGAACGAAGAGGGAGAACTGCAGTGGTGGCTCTTATTGGAAACTCATTCTACTGATCCAAACTTCAATCATAGACAGACTGAGACCAGACACCAGAGAATCTGAGAGCAGCCAGCCCAGCAGACAAGAGATAGAAATAGCAAAAAATAGCAAGAAAAACCCAAAAAGAAAAGCAGAGGCTTTTTGGAGTTCTAGTGAACATAGAAAGGGGAAGGGCAGAGCTCAGGCTCTGAGGCTCATATGCAAATCCCGAAGAAAAACTGATCTCTCTGCCACCTGGACCTTTTCTTAATGGCCCTAATTGCTTTGACTCTTAGCATTTCAATAACCCATTAGATCTGTGAGGAGCCCCCCCCCCTTTTTTTTTAATCTTTTTTTTCTTTTTCTAAGACAATTACTCTAAGAAGCCCAATAAAGAAAGCCTCAAAGACTTGCAATTTGGGCAGGTCAAGACAACAGCAGAACTAAGAGAGCTATGAGACAAAAGGCAATAATCCAGTGGCTGAGAAAATTCACTAAACACCACAACTTCCCAAGAGAAGGGTGGCGTCCGCTCACAGCCATCATCCTGATGGACAGGAAACACTCCTGCCTGTCGCTGGCCCCATAGCCCAGAGCTGCCCCAGACAACCCAGTGTGACGGAAGTGCTTCCAACAACATGCACACACCACAAAATTGGGTGTGGACATTAGCCTTCCCTGCACCCTCAGCTGGCTGTCCCAGAGTTGAGAAGGTGGAGCAGTGTGAATTAAGAAGCCCCATTCAGCCATCATTTCAGCAGACTGGGAGCCTCCCTACACAGCCCTGCAGTCCAGAACTGCCCTGGGAGGATGGCACTCACCTGTGACATAGCACAGTCATCCCTCAACAGAGGACCAGGGGGTCCACGGCCTGGAAGAGGGACCCACCTACAAGTTGCAGAGGCCATAAGCCAATACCAAGGACATGTGGGTCAGTGGCACAGACAAACTGTGGCAGGACTGAACTGAAGGATTAGACTATTGCAGCAGCTTTAAGACTCCAGGAACACCAGGGAGATTTGATTATTAGAGCCGCCCCCCTCCCTGACCACCCAGACACACACCCCATATACAGGGCCGGCAACACCAACTACACACGCAAGCTTGGTACACCAATTGAACCCCACAAGACTCACTCCCCCACTCACCACAAAGGCAAAGCGGGGGAGAACTGGCTTGAGGGGAACAGGTGGCTCGTGGACGCCACCTGCTGGTTAGTTAGAGAAAGTGTACTCCATGAAGCTGTAGATCTGACAAATTAGAGATAAGGATTTCAATTGGTCTACAAATCCTAAAAGAACCCTATCAAGGTAAGTAAATGCCAAGAGGCCAAAAACAACAGAAAATTTTAAAGCATATGAAAAAAACAGACAATATCGATAACCCAAGCCCAAGCACCCAAATCAAAAGATCAGAGGAGACACAGCACCTAGAGCAACTAATCAAAGAACTAAAGATGAATGACAAGCCCATGGCACAGATATAAAGGACATGAAGAAGAGCATGGCACAGGATATAAAGGACATCAAGAAGACCCTAGAAGAGCATAAAGAAGACATTGCAAAATTAAATAAAAAAATAGATGATCTAATGGAAATTAAAGAAACTGTTGACCAAATTAAAAAGATTCTGAATACTTGTAGTACAAGACTAGAGGAAGTTGAACAATGAATCAGTGACCTGGAAGATGACAGAATGGAAAATGAAAGCACAAAAGAAAGAATGGGGAAAAAAATCAAAAAAATCAAAATGGGCCTCAGGGATATGATAGATAATATAAAACATCCAAATATAAGACTCATTGGTGTTCCAGAAGGGGAAGAAAAAGGTAAAGGTCTAGGAAGAGTGTTCAAATAAATTGTTGAGGAAAACTTCCCAAATCTTCTACACACCATAAATACACAAATCATAAATGCCCCAGCGAACTCCAAATAGAATAAATCCAAATAAACACACTCTGAGACATATTCTGATCACAATGTCAAATATGGAAGAGAAGGAGCAAGTTCTGAAAGCAGCAAGAGAAAAACAATTCACCACATACAAAGGAAGCAGCGTAAGACTAAGTAGTGACTACTCAGCAGCCACCATAGAGGTGAGAAGGCAGTGGCATGACATATTTAAAATTGTGAGTGAGAAAAGTTTCCAACCAAGAATACTTCATCCAGCAAAGCTCTCCTTCAAATTTGAGGGAGAGCTTAAATTTTTCACAGACAAACAAATGCTGAGAGAATTTGCTAACAAGAGATCTGCCCTCCTTGAGATACTAAATGGAGCCCTACAGACAGAGAAACAAAGAAAGGAGAGAGAGACATTGAGAAAGGTTCAGTACTAAAGAGATTCAGTATAGGTACATTAAACGATATTAATAGAGAGAGGGAAAAATACATACGACAAACATAAACCAAAGGATAAGATGGCTATTCAAGAAATGCCTTCATGGTTATAACGTTGAATGTAAATGGATTAAACTTCCCAATTTAAAGATATAGATTGGCAGAATGCATAAAAAAAATGAACCATCAATATGTTGCATACAAGAGACTCATCTTAGACACAGGGACACAAAGAAATTGAAAGTGAAAGGATGGAAAAAAATATTTCATGCAAGCTACAGCCAAAAGAAAGCAGGAGTAGCAATATTAATCTCAGATAAAATAGACTTTAAATGCAGAGATGTTTTGAGAGACAAAGAAGGCCACTACATACTAATAAAAGGGGCAATTCAACAAGAAGAAATAACAGTCATAAATGTTTATGCACCCAATCAAGGTGCCACAAAATACATGAGACAAACACTGGCAAAACTAAAAGAAGCAATTGATGTTTCCACAATAATTGTGGGAGACTTCAACACATCACTCTCTCCTATAGAAAGATTAAGCAGACAGAAGAACAATAAGGAAACTGAAAACCTAAGCAATCTGATAAATGAATTGGATTTAACAGACATATATAGAACATTACATCCCAAATCACCAGGATACACATTCTTCTCCAGTGCTCATGGAACTTTCTCCAGAATAGATCATATGCTGGGACATAAAACAAGGCTTAATAAATTCAAAAAGATTGAAATTATTCAAAGCACATTGTCTGACCACAATGGAATACAATTAGAAGTCAATAACCATCAGAGACTCAGAAAATTCACAAATACCTTGAGGTTAAACAACACACTCCTAAACAATCAGTGGGTTAAAGAAGAAATAGCAAGAGAAATTGCTAAATATATAGAGACAAATGAAGATGAGAACACAACATACCTAAACCTATGGGATGCAGCAAAAGCGGTACTGAGGGGGAAATTAATAGCATTAAACACACATATTAAAAAGAAAGAGCCAAAATCAAAGAACTAATAGATCAACTGAAGAAGCTAGAAAATGAACAACAAATCAATCCTAAACCAAGTAGAAGAAAAGAAATAACAAGGATTAAAGCAGAAATAAATGACATAGAGAACAAAAAAAAAAAAAAAAAATAGAGAGGATAAATAACACCAGAAGTTGGTTCTTTGAGAAGATCAACAAGGTTGACAAGCCCCTAGATAGACTGACAAAATCAAAAAGAGAGAAGACCCATATAAACAAAATAATGAATGAAAAAGGTGACATTACTGCAGATCCCAAAGAAATTAAAAAAAATTATAAGAGGATACTATGAACAACTGTATGGCAACAAACTGGATAATGTAGATGAAATGGACAATTTCCTGGAAACATATGAACAACCTAGACTGACCAGAGAAGAAAGAGAAGACCTCAACCAACCAATCGCAAGCAAAGAGATCCAATCAGTCATCAAAAAGCTTCCCACAAATAAATGCCCAGGGCCAGATGGTTTCACAGGGGAAGTCTATCAAACTTTCCAAAAAGAACTGACACCAATCTTACTTAAACTCTTTCAAAACATCAAAGAAAATGGAACACCACCTAACTCATTTTATGAAGCTAACATCAATGTAATACCAAAACCAGGCAAAGATGCTACAAAAAAGGAAAACTACCAGCCAATCTCCCTAATGAATATAGATGCAAAAATCCTCAAGAAAATACTTGCAAATCGAATCCAAAACACATTAAAAAAATCATAAACCATGACCAAGTGGTGTTCATTCCAGGCATGCAAGGACGGTTCAACATAAGAAAATCAATCAATGTATTACAAAACATTAATAAATCAAAAGGGAAAATTCAAATGATCATCTCAATAGAAGCTCAAAAGCATTTGACAAAATCCAACATCCCAGTTTTTTTTAAATCTTCATTTTATTGAGATATATTCACATACCATGCAGTCATACAAAACAAATCGTACATTCGATTGTTCACGGTACCATTACATAGTTGTACATTCACCACCAAAATCAATCCCTGACACCTTCATTACCACACACACAAAAATAACAAGCATAATAATTAAAGTGAAAAAGAGCAATTAAAGTAAAAAGGAGCACTGGGTACCTTTGTCTGTTTGTTTGTTTGTTTGTTTCCTTCCCCTATTTTTCTACTCATCCATCCATAAACTAGACAAAGTGGAGTGTGGTCCTTATGGCTTTCCCAATCCCATTGTCACCCCTCAAAAGCTACATTTTTGTACAATTGTCTTCAAGATTCATGGGTTCTGGGTTGTAGTTTGATAGTTTCAGGATCTACCACCAGCTACCCCAATTCATCAGAACCTAAAAAGGGTTGTCCGTATTGTGCATAAGAGTGCTCACCAGAGTGACCTCTCGGCTCCTTTTGGAAACTCTCTGCCACTGAAGCTTATTTCATTTCCTTTCACATCCCCCTTTTGGTCAAGAAGATGTTCTCCATCCCACGATGCCAGGTCTGCGTTCCTCCCCGGGAGTCATATTCTGCATTGCCAGGGAGATTCACTCCCCTGGGTGTCTGATCCCACGTAGTAGGGAGGGCAGTGATTTCACCTTTCAAGTTGGCTTAGCTAGAGAGAGAAGGCCACATCTGAGCAAAAAAGAGGCATTCAGGAGGAGGCTCTTAGGCACAATTATAGGGAGGCCTAGCCTCTCCTTTGCAGCAACAGTCTTCCCAAGGGCAAATCCTGTGGTAGAGTGCTCAGCCCATGAAACCACCAGTCCCCTATGTCTGTGGTCATGTTAGCAACCATCGAGGTGGGGCAGGCCAATACTCCTGCATTCTCCACTAGCTCCTCAAGGGGGCTCTGCATATTATTTTCCTTTTTTTAAAAAAAAACTTTTTTTTTTAATCAACTGTATGAAAAATAAAAAAAATTAAAAAAATTAAAAAAAAACATACAATGAAAGAACTTTCAAAGAGACCATAACAAGGGAGTAAGAAAAAGACAACTAACCTAAGATAACTACTTTATTTCCAACATGTTCCTATTCTACCCAAAGAAAGTTACCTAACATAGCAACATTTCTGTGAACTTGTTCCTACTATACCCATCAGAAATTAACAGACCATAGTCATTCCGGGGCATTCCCAGAACATTACATTTACCCATGATGGCTTATCTGTTCTTCTTGGATTATTGTTCCCCCTTCCTTAATTGCCCTCTATTGCTAGTTCCCCTACATTCTACATTATAAACCATTTGTTTTACATTTTTCAAAGTTCACATTAGTGGTAGCATATAGTATTTCTCTTTTTTGCCTGGCTTATTTCGCTGAGCATTATGTCTTCAAAGTTCATCCATGTTGTCATATGTTTCACGAGATCGTTCCTTCTTACTGCCATGTAGTATTCCATCATGTGTGTATACCACATTTTATTTATCCACTCATCCCTTTTTGATAAAAACACTTCAAAATGTAGGAATTGAAGGAAACTTCCTGAATATGATAAAGAGCATATATGAAAAACCCACAGCCAGCATAGTCCTCAATGGTGAGAGACTGAAAGCCTTCCCTCTAAGATCAGGAACAAGACAAGGATGCCCGCTATCACCACTGTTATTCAACATTGTGCTGGAAGTGCTAGCCAGGGCAATCCGGCAAGACAAAGAAATAAAAGGCATCCAAATTGGAAAAGAAGAAGTAAAACTGTCATTGTTTGCAGATGATATGATCTTATATCTAGAAAACCCTGAGAAATCGACGATACAGCTACTAGAGCTAATAAACAAATTTAGCAAAGTAGCGGGATACAAGATTAATGCACATAAGTCAGTAATGTTTCTATATGCTAGAAATGAACAAACTGAAGAGACAATCAAGAAAAATATACCATTTTCAAAGCAGCTAAAGAAATCAAGTACCTAGGAATAAACTTAACCAAAGATGTAAAAGACCTATACAAAGAAAACTACATAACTCTACTAAAAGAAATAAAAGGGGACCTTAAAAGATGGAAAATATTCCATGTTCATGGATAGGAAGGCTAAATGTCATTAAGATGTCAATTCTACCCAAACTCATCTACACATTCAATGCAATCCCAATCAAAATTCCAACAAACTACTATGTAGATTTGGAAAAGCTAATTATCAAATTTATTTGGAAAGGGAAGATGCCTCGAATTGCTAAAGACACTCTAAAAAAGAAAAACGAAGTGGGAGGACTTACACTCCCTGACTTTGACACTTCGTATAAAGCCACAGTTGTCAAAACACCATGGTACTGGCACAAAGATAGACATACAGACCAATGGAATCGAATTGAGAATTTGGAGATAGACCCCCAGATCTATGGCCGAATGATCTTTGATAAGGCCCCCAAAGTCACTGAATTTGGTCATAATGGTCTTTTCAACAAATGGGGCTGGGAGAGTTGGATATCCATATATCAAAAGAATGAAAGAGGACCCCTCCCTCACACCCTACACAAAAATTAACTCATAATGGACCAAAGATCTCAATATAAAAGAAAGTACCGTAAAACTCCTAGAAGATAATGTAAGAAAACATCTTCAAGACCTTGTATTAGGTGGCCACTTCCTAGACTTTACACCCAGAGCACAAGCAACAAAAGAAAAAATAGATAAATGGGAACTCCTCAAGCTTAGAAGTTTCTGTACCTCAAAGGAATTTGCCAAAAAGGTAAAGAGGCAGCCAACTCAATGGGAAAAAATTTTTGGAAACCATGTCTCTGACAAAAGACTGATATCTTGCATATATAAAGAAATCCTACAACTCAGTGGCGATAGTACAGACAGCCCAATTATAAAATGGGCAAAAGATATGAAAAGACAGTTCTCTGAAGAGGAAATACAAATGGCCAAGAAATACATGAAAAAATGTTCAGCTTCACTAGCTATTAGAGAGATGCAAATTAGGACCACAATGAGATACCATCTCACACCAATTAGAATGGCTGCCATTAACAAATGGGAAACTACAAATGCTGGAGGGGATGTGGAGAAATTGGAACTCTTATTCATTGTTGGTGGGACTGTATAATGGTTCAGCCACTCTGGAAGTCAATCTGGCAGTTCCTTAGAAAACTAGATATAGAGTTACCCTTCGATCCAGTGATTGCACTTCTCGGTATATACCTGGAAAATAGGAAAGTAGTGACACGAACAGATATCTGCACGCCAATGTTCATAGCAGCATTATCCACAATTGCCAAGAGATGGAAACAACCCAAATGTCCTTCAACAGATGAATGGATAAATAAAATGTGGTATATACACACGATGGAATACTACACGGCAGTAAGAAGGAACGATCTCGTGAAACATATGACAACATGGATGAACTTTGAAGACATAATGCTCAGCGAAATAAGCCAGGCACAAGAAGAGAAATATTACATGCAACTACTAATGTGAGCTTTGAAAAATGTAAAACAAATGGTTTATAATGTAGAATGTAGGGGAACTAGTGACAGAGAGCAATTAAGGAAGGGGGAACAATAATCCAATAAGAACAGATAAGCCATCATGGGTAAATGTAACGTTTTGGGAATGCCCCGGAATGACTATGGTCTGTTAATTTCTGATGGATATAGTAGGAACAAGCTCACAGAAATGTTGCTGTATTAGGTAAGTTTCTTGGGGTAAAGTAGGAACATGTTGGAAGTAAAGTAGTTATCTTAGGTTAGTTGTCTTTTTCTTACTCCCTTGTTATGGTCTCTTTGAAAGTTCTTTCACTGTATGTTTTTTTTAATTTTTTTAATTTTTTTATTTTTCATACAGTTGATTAAAAAAAAAGGTTTAAAAAAAAAAAAGGAAAATAATATGCAGAGCCCTCTTGAGGAGCTAGTGGAGAATGCAGGAGTATTGGCCTGCCCCACCTCGATGGTTGCTAACATGACCACAGACATAGGGGACTGGTGGTTTCATGGGCTGAGCACTCTACCACAGGATTTGCCCTTGGGAAGACTGTTGCTGCAAAGGAGAGGCTAGGCCTCCCTATAATTGTGCCTAAGAGCCTCCTCCCGAATGCCTCTTTGTTGCTCAGATGTGGCCCTCTCTCTCTAGCTAAGCCAACTTGAAAGGTGAAATCACTGCCCTCCCTACTACGTGGGATCAGACACCCAGGGGAGTGAATCTCCCTGGCAATGCAGAATATGACTCCCGGGGAGGAACGCAGACCTGGCATCGTGGGATGGAGAACATCTTCTTGACCAAAAGGGGGATGTGAAAGGAAATGAAATAAGCTTCAGTGGCAGAGAGTTTCCAAAAGGAGCCGAGAGGTCACTCTGGTGAGCACTCTTATGCACAATACGGACAACCCTTTTTAGGTTCTGATGAATTGGGGTAGCTGGTGGTAGATCCTGAAACTATCAAACTACAACCCAGAACCCATGAATCTTGAAGACAATTGTACAAAAATGTAGCTTTTGAGGGGTGACAATGGGATTGGGAAAGCCATAAGGACCACACTCCCCTTTGTCTAGTTTATGGATGGATGAGTAGAAAAACCGGGGAAGGAAACAAACAAACAAACAGACAAAGGCACCCAGTGTTCTTTTTTACTTTAATTGCTCTTTTTCACTTTAATTATTATTCTTGTTATTTTTGTGTGTGTGGTAATGAAGGTGTCAGGGATTGATTTTGGTGGTGAATGTACAACTATGTAATGGTACTATGAACAATCAAATGTACGATTTGTTTTGTATGACTGCATGGTATGTGAATATATCTCAATAAAATGAATATAAAAAAATTGATGGTTCAGGGTTTATGGGGAGGGGTGGAGGTGTGTTGGAGTTGTCTGTATGGGGATTTGTATTATTTTTGCAACTTTCTTATAAGTTTGAAATTATTTCAAAATAAAAAGTTAAAAATATATACAACCTATCTCTATCTCTATATCTATAACTATCTGTATCTATCTATCTCTATATGTGAATTAGGGATGCAGATTTGCCCAGTGGTAGAGAGCCCAGATGACTTTAGGTTTAAATCCCTGCTCCTACACGTGCTGATTCTTACATGGTTTATTATATATAGGTGATTATTTGATGCCTCATTCTTCACAAATTCACAGGATGAAGTCCAAACAATTTGACCTTTTAGTGGTAAAGCTAGTCTGGAAGCACACTTGAAAGAAAATACTATTTAAAAACAAAACAAAAAAAAGCTACTACTAGATCCGCTTATGAAATATACCACTTATGAAAGCTGAAATACACAGAACACTGCAACAAAAACATTAATTAAAGCTAACTTGCAGACAAATTTTATGAAGATCTTTTTAACTATTTCCTAAGGTTTATACATCTTTCTTAAAATTATATAATTTGTTTGCTTAAATGCAAAAATTGACAGTTACTGAATGAGTAATGCAAATGATAAAATATGTAGTTTCAGCATTTATATCTCACCCAAGATACCATATTTATTATATTCAGTCCTAATTTATTAATAGAAATTAGGTATGCATTATCAAAGGAAAATATGATTATAAGAAGCAAATGTTTAGATATCATTAATATACATTGAGTTGTGTCAGGAACCAAGTCCCCTTTAATTAAAGGCTCTATTTCAAATCAAGTTTCACAGGATGTAATAGTAAAAATGTATGCTGAGAAGAATATTCTTCAAAGTTTGCTCAAGTTTTTATTCTAACAGTTGTAAGTCAACATTTATAAAAATTGTTTATTGTTCATATCTTATTATTCTGAAGCGTACTATTCATCACATGTTCATTTAAAAATGTACCTAATTGATTTTGTTTTGAGTTATTGGAACATTTACCTGATTATATTAATTTCATTTTCAAGTTTTTAACTTAAATAACATGGTGGTCGTTTTACAACTACTGCTTATGGAATAAGTGAAGGAAGAGGAGGGTAAAGGATAGAACCCAACAAAAAAGCCCAAACCCCTCTGTTACTTGGCAAACATTTTATGTGGCTTTGGCTTTTGATGACTGCTTTTACAGTAACAGAAAAAGCAGGCAATTAAGTTTGACAATCTTGTTTGTATTGCATGTGTTAATTATTTCAGTTAAATTGTATTCTAGGTATATTCTAAGTATACTACCAATTTGTCATCAGTTCTTAGGGTTTCCACAGTCATCTATCAGTAACTAATCCAGAAAGTCATTTTGAGTTAGAGCTGTTCTCTTTATATGATTCTAAAATCTAAACTGTCCTCACCTGCAACTGCTTCCTTGGGACTTTTCATGCTACAAGAAACATACTTTTCAACACCTTTGTCAATTTCTCAATAAAAGTGTATTACCCAAATAAACATCCCTATGAATGCTTGTTCTGTCCAACATATGCAAGTGAATATCTGTCATTTCCTGAGTTAAATGCATTCTGAAATGTTATATATCGCAAGTCTGTAAAATAGAAATATTATCAGAGAACAAATCAATAAACTATTGATACAGTTCTGTCACTGTTGAGGATAAAGGCTTTCTAAATCATTATTATTTTTTGAACACATTGACAGCAAGATTCAAAAATAAATACAATCAATAATCGAATTAATTTTAGCAAAGTGTGCTTACATGCTGATAATAAAGCAAATAAAAAATAAACTGGTTTGGCTAAATTTTTTATGGAAAAAGTAATTGAAATAAGTCTAAAAGCCAGTTTTGCTTTGATGGTGGAAGGAGCTGTTAGGTGCGAAATCATGAGTTTGACTGAATTTTTCACTTTTTAGTTGACTGATCCCTGGGCATCAGAATTAAAATATTTCATTGTTGGTATTCTCCTTTGACTTGAACCCAGAACTTCCTGCTAAATACTAGGAACTTCTGCTTCATGACTCAAGTTCACTGATTTTTTATGTGTGAAAAATATAAATTAAATATGAAACTATCCTACAAGTGTTAAATAAAATAAACTAGCTGCCTGCCCTGGGGATTGCTGGGAAAGACCCCTTTCCAAGAAATGATTTTCCAGAAGACAAAAACAATTGACCTATAGGGGCTTTCTGAGAAAACGGATCAACTGAATGTACCCTACAGAATTGCAGGTAAACAATACCTGGTGATAAATCAGTTTTGGTTCAATAGAGATAGCTTATCAGAATGGACAAGCATACCATACTAATCAATGCATAACTGTTCCTCACTTTGTAGGACCAGCTATTTAAAATGGAAAGTTAATGCTAGCCAATCAGAACATTTCCTTGCTTGCTTCTGCGTTTGCCCTATATAAGCTCTTTCTCTTTCCACTCCCTTGGCGGAGCTCCTTTCAACAAGCATTTTGGATGCTGCCTCATCCATGAATCATAAACTTTCAAATAAACTCCTATGAATGATATCTTGTCTGACATTTTTTTAAATACAAGGCATATTTGAAATAAGTACCATTAGGTAGGACATTTAAGTCATAGTGAACAGACCTCTCCTAATATAGTTGAACTGCCTGATAAAAATTTGATAATCATTGAGAACTTCATTTCATAGCCTGATTGAACAACCAGATGAAGTGTACATGTTTAAACACTGTACCTCTTAGAAACTAAACATGTGGAAAATTAACCTCCAGATAGTATCAAATTATATTACATATTTCAATAGTCTAGATTAAATAAATTAATAGTTATTCATTTTCCTAGCAACTTGAAAAAATATCTACAATAACCACTTACAGCAGTAGTAAAGAAAGACAAAATGGACAGCCACTCACAGAGAACATATTTATATATATATTTCTTTTTTGATACATGAAATATAGTTAGATTTTAAAGGTACTGCTCAAACATTTTAAAGTTTGGGGATAAGGATGAGTTACAAATTATATCACTGACTGATAAGGATATGCAAATGAATTTTATGGCTTTTGAAAGTGTCAAAATCCAAAGGCTTGAGGGCATCCTCCTGGACACTGGAGGCTCTTAAACCTTGAACGTCTTGTACACCAACTGAATATATCTAATGGTATTGTCCAGCTCTAGAACAGACATGCTGCTGGGACTTCTTAGGACAGTGAGGCAGGATCTGCAAGACATGATAAAGAGGTGTCTGTGATCTTGACTTCTGCAATTTTAACTTGGGAGATTTACCAGGGGAGAGGTAGAGATAAATACAGAGACTGTGGGCATGACATTTGACATCAGACATGATTTGAATCGTAATTCAGTTATTTCCTGGGATGTGCCATTGGGCAAATAATTTGACTATTTTAAACTTCAATTTTTCTATCTGTAAAGTGGATTAATAATATTTCTTTTGCTACAACATTGTGAGAATTAAAAGAGCACCTATAGGGTGTACTTTGAAAGGAGGTTGTTATCAGGACTTAAAACTATAGTGAGGTAGAGACCACAGCGAGAAATGGTGGTAAGAATAGGCAATCAGAAAAGGCAGAATCAGGGAACTGAGAGTGGGAAAGTAAAAAAAATTAGGGGGATAGAGTGAATAGTTTAAATTTAATTCCCAATTCCTTTCCATATCCTGCTATCATTTAGATTTGGCTCTCACGAACATACTGAAAAAAATGATTCTATCAAATGTCACCTGTAACTTCCCTAATCGATAAATTCCGTGCAGTCTCTTCCTCATTCAGCAGCTCTTGGCAGCTGAATTCCTTTGACTGCCTTCCTTTCTAGTACTGTCTCCTGGTTTGCCTGCTCTGACTCCACCTACGATGACCCTGACTCCTCTGATTGTCTCTTGAATGCCACAACTTATTTTCTCCAGTTTCTATTTTCCCCTCTATTCCCACTGGTCACTGCCAAATAGCAGACCCTCATCACTTCTCAAATCAGACAATTAGAATAGACATAGCTTCTCCGATCTTTAAAAATCCCTTCTATCCACTGTTGCCTGGTTAATTTTCACAAAATGTACTTCCGGTCATGTCCTTCACTGTTAAAAACTTCCCCTCAGGGAATAACCTATATAATAAATTCTGGTCTCTTTTCCCTTGAACTACAATGCTCCATCATGTGGCCTAATTCTCCCTTGACACACTATTTTCTCACTTTCTCCAGGTGCTGACTATTTCAGCAACCATGATCAATTCCAGGCCTTTCATAGCTCAATGCCTTTGCTTCTGTTATCTCTTTTCTCCACCTGTAATGTCCTTGGCTTGCTCTATATGATTATGTCATAGCCATTCTTCAAATCTCAGCTCATATTTCAAGTCCCCTTGAAGAATCTGCCCTCACTCCTTCTTCCAATTAGAATCAGATTAATGACAACTTTTTACTATGCGTCCATGGAGAGTTGTTCCTATCTTCATTCACTCAGCTTTAGGTTATGATCTGTCACTTATCTGTCATTATTCCTAACTACTCCAGAGGGCTTATGTATAGGCACACAGTGGCCATCAGTTGGTTAGGATAAAGCTAGTAAGGGAGGACTACAGAAATAAGGAATCTTAGGGAAGAATGTGATATACTCTCACCTCTTACCTTGTTCCTCTTCCCCAGAAAGCCCTTACTAACTCTCATGGCTTCAGTTACTACCCATATGTAGAGGACAACAATATATTTCACAGGTTGTGCAAACTCAACCTGCCTAAATATGAACTTGGCATCTTCATTCTTTTTTTTTTTTTTTTTTTTTTTTTTTTTTTTTAATCATCATTTTATTGAGATATATTCACATACCACGCAGTCATACAAAACAAATTGTACTTTCGATTGTTTACAGTACCATTACATAGTTGTACATTCATCACCTAAATCAATCCCTGACACCTTCATTAGCACACACACAAAAATAACAAGAATAATAATTAGAGTGAAAAAGAGCAATTGAAGTAAAAAAGAACACTGGGTACCTTTGTCTGTTTGTTTCCTTCCCCTACTTTTCTACACATCCATCCATAAACTAGACAAAGTGGTGTTTGGTCCTTATGGCTTTCCCAATCCCATTGTCACCCCTCATAAGCTACATTTTTATACAACTGTCTTCGAGATTCATGGGTTCTGGGTTGTAGTTTGATAGTTTCAGGTATCCACCACCAGCTACCCCAATTCTTTAGAACCTAAAAAGGGTTGTCTAAAGTGTGCATAAGAGTGCCCACCAGAGTGACCTCTCGGCTCCTTTTGGAATCTCTCTGCCACTGAAGCTTATTTCATTTCCTTTCACATCCCCCTTTTGGTCAAGAAGATGTTCTCCGTCCCACGGTGCAGGGTCTACATTCCTCCCTGGGAGTCATATTCCACGTTGCCAGGGAGATTCACTTCCCTGGGTGTCTGATCCCACGTAGGGGGGAGGGCAGTGATTTCACCTTTCAAGTTGGCTTAGCCAGAGAGAGAGGGCCACATCTGAGCAACAAAGAGGCATTCAGGAGGAGACTCTTAGGCACAAATACAGGGAGGCCTAGCCTCTCCTTTGTAGCAACCGTCTTCCCAAGGGTAAAACTTATGGTAGAGGGCTCAACCCATCAAACCACCAGTCCCCTATGTCTGTGGTCATGTTAGCAACCATGGAGGTGGGGTAGGCGAATACCCCTGCATTCTCCACAGGCTCCTCAAGGGGGCACTACATCTTTTTTTTTTTTTTTTTTTTTCCCTTGTTTGTCTTTTTTCTTTTTTTTTTTTTTTCTTTTTTTTTTTTTTTTTTAACTTTCCCTTCTTTTTTCAAATCACCTGTATGAAAAAAAAAAGTTAAAAAGAAAACAAACATACAATAAAAGAGCATTTCAAAGAGACCATAGCAAGGGAGTAAGAAAAAGACAACTAACCTAAGATAACTGCTTAACTTCCAACATGTTCCTACTTTACCCCAAGAAAGTTACATAATATAGCAACATTTCAGTGAACTTGTTCCTACTACAACCATCAGAAATTAACAGACCATAGTCATTTCTGGGCATCCCCAGAACGTTAAATAGCTTATCTGTTCTTCCTGGATTATTGTTCCCCCTTCCTTAATTGCTCTCTACTGCTAGTTCCCCTACATTCTACATTATAAACCATTTGTTTTACATTTTTCAAAGTTCACATTAGTGGTAGCATATAATATTTCTCTTTTTGTGCCTGGCTTATTTCGCTCAGCATTATGTCTTCAAGGTTCATCCATGTTGTCATATGTTTCACCAGATCGTTCCTTCTTACTGCCGCGTAGTATTCCATCGTGTGTATATACCACATTTTATTTATCCACTCATCTGTTGAAGGACATTTGGGTTGTTTCCATCTCTTGGCAATTGTGAATAATGCTGCTATGAACATTGGCGTGCAGATATCTGTTCGTGTCACTGCTTTCCGATCTTCCGGGTATATACCGAGGAGTGCAATCGCTGGATCGAATGGTAGCTCTATATCTAGTTTTCTAAGGAACTGCCAGACTGACTTCCAGAGTGGCTGAACCATTATACAGTCCCACCAACAATGAATAAGAGTTCCAATTTCTCCACATCCCCTCCAGCATTTGTAGTTTCCTGTTTGTTTAATGGCAGCCATTCTAACCGGTGTTAGATGGTATCTCATTGTGGTCTTAATTTGCATCTCTCTAATAGCTAGTGAAGCTGAACATTTTTTCATGTGTTTCTTGGCCATTTGTATTTCCTCTTCAGAGAACTGTCTTTTCATATCTTTTGCCCATTTTATAATTGGGCTGTCTGTACTATTGTCATTGAGTTGTAGGATTTCTTTGTATATGCAAGATATCAGTCTTTTGTCAGATACATGGTTTCCAAAAATTTTTTCCCATTGAGTTGGCTGCCTCTTTACCTTTTTGGCAAATTCCTTTGAGGTACAGAAACTTCTAAGCTTGAGGAGTTCCCATTTATCTATTTTCTCTTTTGTTGCTTGTGCTTTGGGTGTAAAGTCTAGGAAGTGGCCTCCTAATACAAGGTCTTGAAGATGTTTTCCTACATTATCTTCTAGGAGTTTTATGGTACTTTCTTTTATATTGAGATCTTTGGTCCATTTTGAGTTAATTTTTGTGTAGGGGGTGAGGTAGGGGTCCTCTTTCATTCTTTTGGATATGGATATCCAACTCTCCCAGCCCCATTTGTTGAAAAGACCATTATGGCTCAGTTCGGTGACTTTGGGGGCCTTATCAAAGATCAGTCGGCCATAGATCTGAGGGTCTATCTCTGAATTCTCAATTCGATTCCATTGATCTATATGTCTATCTTTGTGCCAGTACCATGCTGTCTTGGCAACTGTGGCTTTATAATAAGCTTCAAAGTCAGGGAGTGTAAGTCCTCCCACTTCGTTTTTCTTTTTTAGAGTGTCTTTAGCAATTCGAGGCATCTTCCCTTTCCAAATAAATTTGATAACTAGCTTTTCCAAGTCTGCAAAGTAGGTTGTTGGAATTTTGATTGGGATTGCATTGAATCTGTAGATGAGTTTGGGTAGAATTGACATCTTAATGACATTTAGCCTTCCTATCCATGAACATGGAATATTTTTCCATCTTTTAAGGTCCCCTTCTATTTCTTTTAGTAGAGTTATGTAGTTTTCTTTGTATAGGTCTTTTACATCTTTGGTTAAGTTGATTCCTAGGTACTTGATTTTTTTAGTTGCTATTGAAAATGGTATCTTTTTCTTGAGTGTCTCTTCAGTTTGTTCATTTCTAGCATATAGAAACATGACTGACTTATGTGCATTAATCTTGTATCCCGCTACTTTGCTAAATTTGTTTATTAGCTCTAGTAGGTGTATCGTTGATTTCTCAGGGTTTTCTAGATATAAGATCATATCATCTGCAAACAATGACAGTTTTACTTCTTCTTTTCCAATTTGGATGCCTTTTATTTCTTTGTCTTGCCGGATTGCCCTGGCTAGCACTTCCAGCACAATGTTGAATAACAGTGGTGACAGCGGGCATCCTTGTCTTGTTCCTGATCTTAGAGGGAAGGCTTTCAGTCTCTCACCATTGAGTACTATGCTGGCTGTGGGTTTTTCATATATGCTCTTTATCATGTTGAGGAAGTTTCCTTCAATTCCTACCTTTTGAAGTGTTTTTATCAAAAAGGGATGTTGGATTTTGTCAAATGCTTTTTCAGCATCTATTGAGATGATCAATTGATTTTTCCCTTTCGAGTTTTAAATGTGTTGTAATACATTGATTGTTTTTCTGATGTTGAACCATCCTTGCATGCCTGGAATGAACCCCACTTGGTCATGGTGTATGATTTTTTTAATGTGTCTTTGGATTCGATTTGCAAGTATTTTGTTGAGGATTTTTGCATCTATATTCATTAGGGAGATTGGCCGGTAGTTTTCCTTTTTTGTAGCATCTTTGCCTGGTTTTGGTATTAGATTGATGTTAGCTTCATAAAATGAGTTAGGTAGTGTTCCATTTTTTTCAATGTTTTGAAAGAGTTTGAGTAAGATTGGTGTCAGTTCTTTCTGGAAAGTTTGGTAGAATTCCCCTGTGAAGCCATCTGGCCCTGGGCATTTATTTGTGGGAAGATTTTTGATGACTGATTGGATCTCTTTGCTTGTGATGGGTTGGTTGAGGTCTTCTATTTCTTCTCTGGTCAGTCTAGGTTGTTCATATGTTTCCAGGAAATTGTCCATTTCTTCTACATTATCCAGTTTGTTGCCATACAGTTGTTCATAATATCCTCTTATAATTTTTTTAATTTCTTCAGGATCTGCAGTTATGTCACCTTTTTCATTCATTATTTTGTTTATATGGGTCTTCTCTCTTTTTGATTTTGTCAGTCTAGCTAGGGGCTTGTCAATCTTGTTGATCTTCTCAAAGAACCAACTTTTGGTGATATTTATCCTTTCTATTGTTTTTTTGTTCTCTATGTCATTTATTTCTGCTTTAATCCTTGTTATTTCTTTTCTTCTACTTGGTTTAGGATTGGTTTGCTGTTCATTTTCTAGCTTCTTCAGTTGATCCATTAGTTCTTTGATTTTGGCTCTTTCTTCCTTTTTAATATATGCGTTTAGTGCTATAAATTTCCCCCTTAGCACTGCTTTTGCTGCATCCCATAGATTTTGGTATGTTGTGTTCTCATTTTCATTCGTCTCTATATATTTAGCAATTTCTCTTGCTATTTCTTCTTTAACCCACTGATTGTTTAGGAGTGTGTTGTTTAACCTCCAGGTATTTGTGAATTTTCTAAGTCTCTGATGGTTATTGACTTCTAATTGTATTCCATTGTGGTCAGAGAATGTGCTTTGAATAATTTCAATCTTTTTAAATTTATTGAGGCTTGTTTTATGTCCCAGCATATGATCTATTCTGGAGAAAGTTCCGTGAGCACTAGAAAAGTATGTGTATCCTGGTGATTTGGGATGTAATGTCCTGTAGATGTCTGTTAAATCTAATTCATTTATCAGATTGTTTAGGTTTTCAATTTCCTTATTGGTCTTCTGTCTGGTTGATCTATCTATAGGAGAGAGTGATGTGTTGAAGTCTCCCACAATTATTGTGGAAACATCAATTGCTTCCTTTAGTTTTGCCAATGTTTCTCTCATGTATTTTGTGGCACCTTGATTGGGTGCATAGACATTTACGATTGTTATTTCTTCTTGCTGAATTGCCCCTTTTATTAGTATGTAGTGGCCTTCTTTGTCTCTCAAAACATCCCTGCATTTGAAGTCTATTTTATCTGAGATTAATATTGCTACACCTGCTTTCTTTTGGCTGTAGCTTGCATGAAATATTTTTTTCCATCCTTTCACTTTCAATTTCTTTGTGTCCCTGTGTCTAAGATGAGTCTCTTGTATGCAACATATTGATGGTTCATTTTTTTTGATCCATTCTGCGAATCTATATCTTTTAATTGGGGAGTTTAATCCATTTACATTCAACGTTAAAACCGTGAAGGCATTTCTTGAATCGGCCATCTTATCCTTTGGATTATGTTTGCCATATTTTTCCCTCTCTCTATTAATATCCTTTATTGTACCCATACCGAATCTCTTTAGTACTGAACCTTTCTCCAAGTCTCTCTGTCCTGTCTTTGTTTCTCTGTCTGTAGGGCTCCCTTTAGTATCTCCAGTAGGGCAGGTCTCTTGTTAGCAAATTCTCTCAGCATTTCTTTGTCTGTGAAAAATTTAAGCTCTCCCTCAAATTTGAAGGAGAGCTTTGCTGGATAAAGTATTCTTGGCTGGAAATTCCTCTCTGTCAGAATTTTAAATATATCGTGCCATTGCCTTCTCGCCTCCATGGTGGCTGCTGAGTAGTCACTACTTAGTCTTATGCTGTTTCCTTTGTATGTGGTGAATTGCTTTTCTCTTGCTGCTTTCAGAACTTGCTCCTTCTCTTCTATGTTTGACAGTGTGATCAGTATATGTCTCGGAGTGGGTTTTTTTGGATTTATTCTATTTGGAGTTCGCTGAGCATTTATGATTTTTGTATTTATGTTGTTTAGAAGATTTGGGAAGTTTTCCCCAACAATTTCTTTGAATACTCTTCCTAGACCTTTACCCTTTTCTTCCCCTTCTGGGACACCAATGAGTCTTATATTCGGACGTTTCATATTATCTATCATATCCCTGAGGTCCATTTTGAGTTTTTCAATTTTTTTCCCCATTCTTTCTTTTATGCTTTCATTTTCCATTCTGTCATCTTCCAGGTCACTGATTCGTTGTTCAACTTCCTCTAGTCTTGTACTATGTGTGTCCAGAATCTTTTTAATTTGGTCAACAGTTTCTTTAATTTCCATAAGATCATCCATTTTTTTATTTAGTCTTGCAATGTCTTCTTTATGCTCTTCTAGGGTCTTCTTGATTTCCTTCATATCCCGTACTAGGGTCTCATTGTTCATCTTTAGTTCTTTGAGTAGCTGCTCTAGGTGTGTCTCTTCTGGTCTTTTGATTTGGGTGCTTGGGCTTGGGTTATCCATATCGTCTGGTTTTTTCATATGCTTTATAATTTTCTGTTGTTTTTGGCCTCGTGGCATTTGCTGTCCTTGATAGGGTTCTTTTAGGGTTTGTAGACCAGTTGAAGTCCTTATCTCTAATTTATCAGATCTACAGCTTCGTGGAGTACACTTTCTCTAACTAACCAGCAGGTGGCGTCCACGAGCCACCTGTTCTCCACAAGCCAGATCTCCCCTGCTTAGCCTTTTTGGTGAGTGGGGGAGTGAGTCTTGTGGGGCCGAATTGGTGTCCCAAGCTTGCGTGTGTAGTTGGTGTTGCCTGCCCTGTATGTGGGGCGTGTTTCTGGGCAGTCGGGGAGGGGGGGTGGCCCTAACAATCAAATCTCCCTGATGATCCTAGAGTTTTAAAGCTACTGCAATAGTCTAATCCTTCAGTTCAGTCCTGCCACAGTTTGTCTCTGCCACTGACCCACAAGTCTTTGGTATTGGCGTATGGCTCCTGAGACTTGCAAGTGGGCCCCTCTTCCAGGCTGTGCACCCCGGGTCCTCTGTTGAGGGATGACTGTGCTATGTCACAGGTGAGTGCCGTCCCCCCAGGGCAGTTCTGGGCTGCTGGGCTGTGTTGGGAGGCTCCCAGTCTGCTCAAATGATGGCTGAATGGGGCTCTGTTAATTCACACTGCTCCCTCTTCCCAGCTCTGGGACATTCAGCTGAGGTTGCAGGGAAGGCTAATGTCCATGCCCAGTTTTGTGGTGTGTGCCTGTTATTTGAAGCACTTCCGTCACACTGGGTTGTCTGGGGCAGCTCTGGGCTATGGGGCTGGCGATGGGCAGGAGTGTTTCCTGTCCACCAGGATGGTGGCTGTGAGCGGACACCCCCCTTTTCTTGGGAAGTTGTGTTGTTTAGTGAATTTTCTCAGCCACTGGATTATTGCCTTTTGTCTCAGAGCTCTCTTAGTTCTGCTCTTGACTTGACGTGCCCAAATTTCAATTCTTTGAAGCTTTCTGTATTGAGCTTCTTAGAGTAATTGTTTTAGAAAAAGCAAAAAGGATTTAAAAAAAAAAAAAAAACAAAAAAAAAAAAACGGCCCTCCTCAGAGATCTAATGGGTTATTGAAATGCTAATAGACAAAGCAACCAGGGCCATTAAGGAAAGGTGCCCTGGGCAGAGAGATCAGCCTTGCTTCGGGATTTGCATATGCGCCTCAAGGCCTGATCTCCGCCCTTCCCCTTTCTGTGTTCACCAGAACTCCAAAAATCCTCTGCTTTTACTTTGGAGCTTCTCGTGTTGTTTTCCTTCTATGCCCGTCTCCTCTCTGCTGGGCTGGCTGCTCTCAGAGTCTCTGGTGTCTGGCCTCAGTCTATCTATGGTTGGAGTTTGAATCAGTAGAATGAGTTTCCGATGAGAGCAGCCACTGCAATTCTCCCTTCTCCTTCCTGGAGCTGACAGCCCCTCCTCCCCCGGGACTGAGCCTGGCAGGGAGGGGCGCGGGTCCCCTGGCCGCAAAAACTTACAGATTTCGCTGATCTCAGCAGTTCCACGTTTTCATGAGTGTTGTATGAAGTATGCCCAAAGACAGATTGCTCTGTGGTGTCCAGTCCACGCAGTTCCTGGCTTTTTACCTACTTTCCTGGAGGAGTAACTAAAACATACAGCTCACCAGTCTGCCATCTTGCCCCGCCTCCGGCATCTTCATTCTTAAACCTGACTCTTCTTCCTGATTATTCTCTTTCTTGGTGGTACCAATATTCACCCCTTTGCCCAAGGAAGGTGCTTGAAGCAGTCCTTGGTCTCTTCTTTCCCTTAAACTCCTATATCCTGCACATTTCATCTCTTAAATATTTCTCAAATGTGTCTCTTCCACTTTGCCACTAATATATTCATTTAGGTCTTCATTACTTCTTACCAAAATATTAGCCACACTTCCTTTCTAGGATTTATTTCCTCTAAAATTTCTCAATCAAGATTGCTTTAATGCTTTAAATAAAATGCAAATTTAGCCTGGCTCACGTATTTTAGATTCTTTTGGAATTTCCTATTAACCTGTGGAATTGGGTCTAATTTCTTCAACATATTGTTAAAGACATTCCATGTTCTTCCTCATTGACCTGTCTGGCCTCAATTCTATTTACTCTATGCCTCACACTTCTCAGCCCAGCTGCTTAAATCAGACACACTCTTCTCCTTTGAGGCTCCTTGACTGTTCATGCCATGCTGTTCCCTGTTCCTGACATGTCTTTTCTGCTATCCACTGTATCTCCCTCTCTCCTCTGACCCCTCCACTTTACTAATGCTTTGAGTCTAGATGAGCTCTTACATTCACTGGGAAAATATTCTGCAACTTCCTGAAATTGAGTTATGTGCTCTTCATCTCTGACTCTCATTAGCATTACCCAACCCTTCCATTTTGACTATAATGTTTATGCTTATTCTCTGGAAAACTCTGAGTTTCTTAATGGTGGGAAACATGTCTTAGATATTTTTGAATCCATAAGTAGGATTCAATAAGTAGTTACTCAATAATGGATTATTGGAGGAAAAAAGTGGAAGGAAGAATGAACGAGTTGCCTAGGGTGACATGGTCAGTTGGCTTGTTACAGGAATTCTCTGGACTCAGAGCAAAGCTTTCAAATTCCAAATTACACAGACATTATGTTATGTTTTGAGCTGTCTAGTGAATTTGGTCTGCTTATTCTTTCTTTCCCTAGCTTAAGTTGTTTAGGTCACTTAAAATATTACATTCTAACTTTATTTTGGCCCAATCAGAGCCAAGAACTTCCAGAAATTGTAAGACACACTTGTTCCAGTTTGCTAATGCTGCCAGAATGCAAAATACTAGAAATGATAGGCTTTTATAAAGGGGGTTTATTTGGTTACAAAATTACAGCCTTAAGGCCATAAAGTGTCCAAAGTAAGTCATGAACAATAGGGTACCTTCACTGAAGAAAGGTCATTGGCATCCGGAAAACCTCTGTTAGCTGGGAAGGCACATGGCTGGCATCTGCTCCAGAGTTCTGGCTCCAAATGGCTTTCAGTGTCAGCTTCCAATGGCTGTCTTCAAAATGTGTCTCTCAGCTGCAGCTGCTCTTCAAAATGCGACTCTCAATTGCTCTCTCATCTGGGCCTGTGTGGCTCTTTTTAAAGTACTCCAGTGATCCAATAAAGACTCACCCTGAATGTGGGGCAACACCTCTATAGAAATACTCCAGTGAAAGGTCTCATCCACATTTGACTGAGTCACATCTCCATGGAAACACTGAAGCAATAGGTTCCAACCTAATCAACACCAATGTGTCTGCCCCCACAAGATTGCATCAAAGAATATGTCTTTTTCTGAGGGACATAATATATACAAACTAGCACAGCATTGTACTTTCTTCTGCATATTTTCTTTAGTCAATTTACACTAACTAGACAGACTCAATTAACATGCAAATTAAATTGATAATATGGATAACTAGGTCATTACAATTCAAAGAAGTTTAGCTACCCATTTAAGAGTTGTTGTTACTATGGCTAATCAATCATCCATTTCTCATTATTTTAGTTGAGAAATTTTTGTTTCTTATATTCTATGAAATGCTCCATTACTCCCTTCATATTTTACTATTTTTTTAAGAAAATATATTATGTATCCTCATTCATCACTAGGATATCTACACAAGAGAAAACTTTAATTGTTGAGAAAACTTAAGTGCTTAAAATGGATAAATTCATAAACATTCAATAGCCATAGATTCTTTTTGAGTGCCTAAATGACAAAATAATTTTGATTTACATAATTAAATTTACCAAATCATTAGTCCATAATGTAATAGCTCTTGATGTTATTCAGGGGGAATGCAACAACTAAGCTCTTAATGTTTTAAAATTGACTACAACATTGGAAACAGCTTCTACATAACCTCCAGAAAGAACTAAATAAAAATGATTTATTGACAATATGTTTGAGTGGGTAACAGCTTCTATAGGTCTTACTTGAAAACATCCAATTAATGTTTCTACTTGTTGCGGCAATAACAACTGTGCCCTTGAAAAGTGTTGTGGATCTAAAGGTGGTACAACCCATCACTCAATTATGTGACCAGTAGCATGTTTTCATACTTCTGAGGACTAGTAGTGGCCTGATTTCTGGTCTTCACAATTAGGAATTGTAGTTTTGATCCTAGTCTTTCTATTCACTATATTCTATGCATATCTCCCCTGGGTCATCTTCATTGCTTCTCAAGCTTTTGTAGAACCAGCTATTTATTTTTTAAAAAGGTCTAATCTCACACAGAGGACTTTTTGTAAAATATACTGAACATGAATTGTTAGAAAACAAAAGTTAAAATTCAAAGACAAAGTACACAACCAATTTTTAAATTATGATATGATTCTACAAGCATCAAATTGCTCTGTCAAATGGCTATAAAATTTTCTAAATTCTTATACTCAGTTTCTTTCCTTATTTCCTCACTGACCAGTGACAAAAGTTTCCCAACAGCAATGGTCTATTGAACGTACTTGAAGATCACTGAATCCACACCCAAATGTTCAATTCATGAATGCACGTCTGGAAATAGGAATGCTTTGGATAGTCCTTAAAGTATAATCACAAGGGAAAATTTTCTTAGGGCCCTCTATTATTACTTTTCCACCTCTTTCAAATTCTCTGAAGACAGGGCACACGTCTGGCCATAGTTATCCCCAACTCCCACTCATACAATTGTTAATTGACACTCAGTGCTGGCAATTTTATTTATTTTGTGTATTTTATTTACTTCCTTTATTTATTTTGTTTATTTACTTATTTATTTTGCCACTAATGCCAGCAAGCACTTTGTTTCCTGAGCCAATTCTTTAAAGTAACCATTTCCTGAATTTCCCTAAGCTTGTTTTTCATCATCTGTAGTGGTTTGGAGCTCTAAGTACCCTAGAACAACATGTTCTTAAACTTAATCCATTTCTGTAGGTGTGAACCCATTATAAGTGGGATCTTTTGATGAGGTTACTTTAGTTAAGGTGTGGCCCATCAATCAGGATGGGTATTAATCCTGTTATTGGACATCTTTTATAAGCAGAATGAAATTCAGACAGAGAAAGTCACAGGAAGCAAGAAGCTAAACATCAGCAGAACCCAGGAGAGAAAGGAGAGACCAGGAGACGCCACCACAAGCCTTGCCATGTGACAAGCTAAGGACCAAGAATTGCAGCCAGTCCCAGAATGCCACAGTCATCGGTCTGAAAGCATCTCCTTGGTGACACCTTGGTTTGGAATTTTTCCTAGGCTTAAACCATGAGCGAATAAACTCCCAGTGTTTAACCCAACCCATTTCAGGGTGTTTGCTTGAGCAGCTTAGGAAACTAAAACAACATCTAAGTACTAGTCTTTTGAAAAAATATGTGTTAGGTTCTGCCCTAGGACTTGTCCATACTGGTGAGCCATTACATGGAAAAATTGGATAACTCAACACGAAGGAAAAGGCAGAAAGAGAAGCCTCAGCAAAATGAAAACACACAGAAAGAAAGGATCACATTCAACTCAGGACAATGTAACCAAGTGCCCATTAGCTGAGAGAAATTACAATATAGGGTGAGGCAATTCTTATTGGCCAACAGTGAACAGGGCCGTATGCTGCCTAACTCGACATTACATGTGTATGTATATGTAAATACATATGTGAAGCTCTGCAGTGGATTATGTGTTATATGTAAATATATATATGTATATACGTAAACATATACACACATGTATGCATGTACATGGTCCTCAACTACCCCCTCCAAGTACAATCTTTCAAAGACAAACAGCATTGTAATAAATCAGCATGACACAGATCACCTAAAATGTGTATCTCAAGCTTAGATTGCTTTTCTGAGCTCTAGACTTGAATTTTCAGATGCAACTGTATACAAAAATACTTCTCTTCAATGTCTCTAGGGAAGCTCAAACTCAGTATGTCCAGAATTAAACTTGATCCACTCTAGGAATTTGTCTTATGGAAATTCATATTTTCATTACATGTTTTTATATAAGAGCATAGTAACTATTAATAAGGGAATAATTAAATAAACATCTTAAGATCTATTCAATGGGTTATTATTCACATTTTAAAATGAATGAGATTAGTTTTTACATCCTGACGTGGAAGGATAAGAGTCAAGATACTTTGATAAGTTAAAAGGCAAGTCTCAACACAGCCAATAAAGTATGATCAAATTTGATACACTAGTTACAGTAATGGTCTGTTATTACATCCATCAAAAAAAAACTTTGGAAGAACACACTCAAAAGGGTTCATAGTGGCATTTTCTGGCTACTGGGATTATAGGAATGTGCACATTTTACCTTTAGTATTTTGCTAGTATATTCCTTATTAATAAGTATGCATTATTTTAAAATCAGAAAAAAGATAAACTTTTTTTAAAAGTAAAGAAAAAAAAACATGTAGGAAGAAGTGGTCAGATGGGAGGTATAGTAAAGAGAAGAGGAATTATAGAAAGGAGAACTAAAGGGAAGAAAAAAGAAAATTAACCAAGGTGGTGCTTGATTGGCATTTGAATTTTGATCTCCCAAAGAAAAGAAACAGTTAGAGACCAAGCAGAACAATTACAATGCTGCTAACTTTTAATTTTACATTAAATGAGAGTCAAATGATCATTTCAAATGATAAAGGGGTTTAAATAATAATCCTTTTTCACTCCAGACTTCACTGATTTCCCAATGCCCTCAGGCATTAGAGCAAGTCTGCAAGTTCAAGGCTGCCAAAATCTTTCAGTTCTGAAGTTTTCAATGAGTGAAACCAGGAATGACCTTTGTCGTTAATGATACTTGACTAAATCTCCTTAGTCAGTAGCTTGAAGTCTTTAAAACTTAAAGAAAGAATAATAATTACAAAATAGGTTCATGAGCCTTACAATTGCCCGTACAATAAGCAGCTCTCTGATTCTGCATAATGATTTCCGGCTACCAATATCTGCTATTTGTTGTCAATATTAGAGAGATCACTTTGGTTTTTGCCAGTTTTAACCTGATCTTTAAAAATAATGCCTTCAAAATAAGTGAAGGCAGTATACATGGTGAAAGATGAGACTAAAGTATTGTACATGGTGTTTTTTTTTCTTGAGTAAAACTTGGAAATGTAAAAGCTAAGGGTATTGATTACATCTAAGAGAAAAATGAAATAATTGAGATGTTTCGATGGGTCATTAAACATCAACTATTTTCATACTTTTTTTTTAAAACAAACTTTGACCCTTAGAACCAAACAAAAACCTTTAGCTATTGACAGCCACAGTGGAATTCTGACTATGATCAGTGATGTAAAAATAATGGAGGTAAAAAGCAAGGTGTGAACTTTTAGTCACAAGAATTTCTTGTTAAAACAGTAAAACTCAATAAAGCCAATGTCAATTATTGTATTCCATTTTACTAGACTTTGTTGTTCGCTCTTAGCTGCTATTGCTTAGCTCACTTAAAATTGGGCTGAGTACAAGAATTGTTTAATACATGAGTTTTTTAATAGTCAAAACAATGTGTATCAAAACAAACATATCAAACCTTCATATACACAAAGCAAGAATAGTATGTCATCATTAAACAGAAAACTTCTAAGAAATTGTTTATTCTCAAAGCAAATCTTTTGTATAAAAATGTAATCATGGCATACAATAAAACCTTCCTATTTTTATTTTTTTAAGAACTTTTTCAAACAATTGCACTAATCATAATCCCCGACTCATGACATACTATCACCATTGGTCCATGGTCCCCTTCTTTTTCTCCTCCCTCCCTCCCTCCCTTCCTTCCTTCCTTCCTTTTTCCCATCCCTCCTCCCTCTCTGTCTTCCTCTTTCTTTCATCAATTCTTAATGATATAATGACAACAATGAACCCATAATCTAACTTAAAAAAATAGAACATTACCAAACCCTTCATGCTCTCCCCTTTCCCACCCACCCCTTTGTGTCCTTCCTCTGACCAAGACAACCAATTTCCTCAATTTTATCATTATCATTTCTTTCCTCGAAGAAAAATTATTTATCACATATATTGGCATTCTGAAATAATCTACTGTGTGTGAGTGTGTGTATTTTTTAATGAAAACTAGAAAGTAGTTTCACAGGTCTTGATTTTTTTCATTTAACTTTATAGTAAGATTAAATCATTGATCGCTTGTGGTTAGCTGTAAACCTGGCATTTTCATGGCTGTATATATTTCATAGTTGACTATACTACAATTTACCTATTTATTCTCCTGCTGATGGACTTTTGACCTTGTGGTCAAAACCAGCAATTCCACTCCCGGGAATATTACCAGGAGTACCAGGTAATATTTGCACCAAAATCTATGTAGAGGAATGTTCACAGCCATACTATTTATAGTGGTAAGTTAAATAAAAATCTTGCTTTTGCACCCTAAGCAAAGGAATTTGGTTACCATGACTATCCAACATTCTCATATTATAATCTCATGGTTTTGTTGTGCCATCAAGTGAATGTTAAAGTAGCTTCATTCTTATTTGGACTTTAATTTTTTTATTTAAAAAAACTATATTCAAGGAAAATTACTCTAAATGTGTCCACTTTTTTCTGCCTACACTATTAATGCTACTATTACCATCCAAAATGATTATCTAGTAATTCTTTAGCTCTTTGCCCTGCTTTAATCCTTGGCATACCACTTCTTATTAACTGATGATTTCCTTTTTATTTGATTATTTTCTATCTTTCCAATTGAGCAGGGATTTTGTGACCCTGGTGCATCACTGTACAATGGTGCCTTGCACACAATTGGTGCCTCATAAGTATTAGTTGAATGAAGAAGTCATGGTCTATATAACGTTCGAGTCTCACACTGGCTGACCACCAAGCTTCCGCATGTCTGAAGGTGTCTACTATTTTTGGATTATGAATGCAATGATTAAAGCAGGTTCTGTGACACAGTATTTTTGAACTTCATTGAATGTAAGTTTCTTATCTTCATGTCTGCAGTAAAGTGCAAAAGGGAATTTTTTTTTGTCACTATATAAAGTACCTCCAAAATTAACATGCACCACTTCTTTTATACTCTGTCAAGAAGATAACTTTCTTTTTTGCTGGAAAATATAAAACTCTGGCCAAAAAAGGGGACATCTATCTATTTCAGAGGACTTCTGGTGATTACTGTGGCCCTAATTAGCGATGGCTTTCTAAAGTGAGAGGTAATTGCTGACACACATAATGCAAAGAGTTCAATGAGCAAAATGAGCAGTAATGAATATTCACTTTGCAGCTTGCCAGACAGAGTGCTTAGCTTACAGAAAATTGAGGAACCATCCTGAAAATGGCTGATAAATGAGATTCCTTTCCTGACCCTTACTTCCATCAGTTCTTAAGAGGTATCACTTATAAAGCTTCAGTTTGGGAGGCTTGCCTCCAAAAGTCAAAGATTTATGGTGAGTGAAAAATGTCCATATTAAAAAGGTAAGAGGAAATCCAGATGCTATCCACTTTTGACCACTATAATTAATAGCTAAATCTTCAGTGGTAACTAATTGAATGGAGGTCAGTGTGTTGCCATGGTAATGTCCTAGCCAAGCAATTTGACCCATTTTCCAGTCTGCTGCCCCTTTGCATAACTAAAGTTATAAAATGCTTTAATTGCAAGATTTGCAAATGATGCAACATCTGGGCTCAAATTTACATATAAAAGGAGAAGTTTAATGGAGTTATTAGCATATCAGTGTGAACGCCTCAATTTTTATATTTAATTATGAAACCAGCAGTTTCACTGATGAAGTCTATGTATACAATAGAAAAAAACCAGCATAGTTGGAAATAAAAATGTAATATAATTAATAACTAATATCCACTATTTCATTTTGGAAATACAATTTCAAAAATAGCCTATCTTCACTTTGACTTTCAAGTCATTTGAGAAACTTGGTAGAAGGCAGAATTAACTAAACATTTAAAAATTTTTATTCCCATGACTTTATGTATTAGCATAAAGTCTCTTTAGATGTCTACAGAGCACGTGTAATGGGTTGATTGTGTTTCCTGCCTTACCTCCCAAGATACGTTGAAGTACAATTCCCCATATCTCAGAATGTGACCTTATTTGGAAATAAGGTTGTTTTAAGTAGAATCAGGCAAGTTAAAATGAGGTATTACTGGAGTGAAGAGTGGACCCTTCATCCATTATGACTGATGACCTCTTAAGAAGGTCATTTGACACAGATCTGGAGAGAGACAGAAGAGAGGAGAGCAGCATGTAACGACTAAGGCATGACAGGAGACTGAAGGCAAATCACCCCCAGAAGACAAGAGATATACATGGAACTGATTTTTCCTCACAAACTTTAGATTTGATTCTAATTCCAAGAATTTAGATTCTTGAATCCAGACTTCTGCCTTCCAGAACTCTGAGACAACACATTTCTACTGTTTAAAACCACCCAGTTTGTGGTCATTTGTGATAGCAGCCCTAGGAAACTAAGACAGTTGCTTTAGAAAATTTGGCAATAAATGCATTAGGTAATCAAACATAAAATAATGTAGTTACTTCACCCTTGTAACAAAGATGCAACTAGATTTTAATTTAATTATAGATAATATGAAAAATCCTATGACAGTATTTTACCAAGAAAAAAGAATAAACTATATGGGTATTATAAATTAATTAAATTGTACATAATAACAGATATATGATGGTTCTATAATAACATTGTCCTAAGAAATGAAAATAGGATATGTGGATTTATAAATTAAGGTTACTGTTATCTGTGTTTTATGTAAAAAAAATAGAAAACAAAATAAAAAATGGCATCATTAGAATCAGAGCTTATTCTGTCTATTGGGTCCTGAAAGGAGCTCTCTCAAGGAATGTGACAAAACTTGTGACATAGTGTAAACTATCCAGAATACACTTTCAATCAACATGTTCATTTTGTAGCTAGTTCCCAGCTGCAGAAAAATACTTGAAACCGGGAAGAACAGGGATAGGAAAGAAAAAAAAAAAAAAGGCCATCACCCTTCACTATTTTTCTAATGGTACTATTCTTTATTTTGCAAGCATCATTGAGCTTTCTAGGAGAAATTTATGCCTGGGGCATATTTTTCTACCCAAACAATGATTTTCAACTGCATTTTCCAGAGTGCTGACACAGCTAGTTATCTGAGCTTTCATACTTCTAAACTTTAATGCTTACAAAAAGGTTGCTTTACAAGAAAGCACACAATTCCTGCAAATAGAGAAGAATAAAAAGCTTTAAATATAGATATACAAATTTAGCATCTCTATCTTATATTCCTAAATCACATTAAATGTATTTTTTCATAGATATCAAATATTATACTTAAAAATTTAATAAAGCAAAAAATGTCACTTAAACTTAAGGTACACAGAATAGCAGAAAGACAAAAGGCACAGGAGCTTGTGCCCAGAGGGCTGGGTTCAAATCTCAGCTCTCCTCTTATAAGCTCAGTGAGATCAGTTAGTTGTGCAATGTCCAAGCAGAGTACTACCAGCTTTCTTGTCATAGGAATTTAACAATACACATAAAGTCATTAGCAAGATGCCTGGCAGATAATAACCCATAGATAACGGCACATAATATAATTTTAATTATCCACCTAATTTGTGGGTATAGCCAAGCATGATTGAAATTGGTAAGAGGAAGATAAAATAATGGCTGTCTCATAATTATGAGACAGCCTATGGTCTCCTAATGAGAGCATAGTCTTTTAGTAATAGCCAATTGGTTGGAAATGAAGCTGCTTTGAAGACCCATCTCCATCCATGTATTTTCACTGCTGTACTGAATTTCTATGCAGTGAGTATCACCCTTCACTCTGTACAAAGGTGCACTACAGCCCTTCCCCCAGAAAAGGCTGTAACTGTACCCAATAGAGAGGGGGAAGTACTTGGTTTTGAGATCAAACAATAATTTGAGGGAATGATGATAAAAGGATAAGTGAGTGAAGGGAAAAGATAAAAAATTGGAAGATCAAGGAGCAGTAAATGTCTAGGTGGTCCAATGATAGCATGAAGCCACACACAAAAAAAGGAAAAATAATTCCTTGATGCAAATATCACTGACATCAAAAAGCAGGAGTGGGAAAGGAATTAGGATTAATAAAGGGTTTTAAAGAAAAACATTACTATAGCATATTTTTTTCTCAGTGCAACTAGCTTTACCTTTAATTATTCAAGTAATTTTCCACTTTCTCATAATTTCTCAACGTGTTTTTTTTTTTTTTTTAATTCTCTGATTCAATCAGTGATAGTTACCATTAGGGCATGAGGGTCACTCTTTAAATATACATTAAGTTGCTACTCATATCTCTCATTTAATATGCATGGAAACAGAGACCTAGAGAAATGTGGACAATTTACTCAGTGTTGGAAAGAACGCTGTACCTAAAAGAGAATAAGGCTCACATGATTGTGGAGGAGAAAACAATTTATTCACGGTCTTGCAAGAACGGATGCACAGCCAGAAACATGGCAGGTGCACCCAAAAAAAGAACATAGCAATATTTATATACTAAGTCTAACGTGCAAGTCCCTCCCCTGTTTCTCCATTGGCTGGATACTCCAAAGGGTACACTCTATCCGAGAGGGCTAACTAGCCCGCCTTTGGGATTTTAAATTGTACAGCCTATCCAAGAGAGCTAACTATCCCACCTTTGGGAGTGCCAACTCTGGGCTTACGTCAGGGGCTCTCTCCTTCCCTTTAACCGCAGAGCCCATTTGAGCCAGTCTTGTCTAGTTTCCATTTTCCCTATTCCACATTGCCTTTATGTGAAAGCTAAACTTAACGCTTTCTTACACTCAGCAAATGTAAACTAAGTATTTTTGGACATGTGAATATTTGAGTACACAAAGACATATGAGACCAAGTTCCTGCTCTCTGAGATTCACAGTCTTCTAGAAGTTGGGCACATGAACTTGACCTGGCCAACCTAAGCACACGTTATACATACTAGAGTGGTTCAAGGATGGATATTTGACTCAAGGTGTTGTGCAGAATTACTGGGAAAGTAGAGCTGTCTTCCTTCAGTAGCTGAGAACCAGAAACCTCAAGCTGCTGGGGGCAATTTTTGTCAGCATGCGGAATAATTCTTAATAAGGAGGACAGAGAAGCTGAGCTGAGAGATGGAGAGATATGGATTCATGAAGTTTTGGGTGCTTGAATATGCATCTAGGCCTGAAACCGTCATACTTTTTGATTGCAAATTATCTGAACTAACAACTATCCCCCCCCCCTTTTTTTTGCTTAAACTATTTGAGGTGAATTTTTGTCTCTTGCAAGTAAATTCTCTGTCTAATACAATTGATTTAAAATTTGTAAGTTTGGGAATATGTAGACAAACACAAATTAGTTTTATGTAATGGAAGTTTTTTGACAGATAAATTTATGATCAAGTTAATGTGCATGTTTTACTTGACTATAGCCATTATTAAAGTTTTAAGGTTTAATCCTTTCCTGTAACATAACATATATATATAACATAAAATATAAATAATTTTTGAAATATAAATATAACTTCTTGAAATATGTAATATTGAATATAATAATAAATATAAAATAATTTGAAATATAAAATAAAATAATTTTAAATATAAAATAATTTCTAAGTATTCCCCAAACAAAATTACTCCAATTGATCATGCTATATAATTTCTTGTGCTATATCTGAACATGTCATAGAGCTTTAAGAAACTTTGCAATTTTGGTGGTTATTTCTATTCCAGAATTCAAGTTAGACACAACTTGAAGCCACTACCATAAGCCCCATGCCAGCAAGTTTGTAGTAAAAATATTATTTTTGTAAGCAAAATGTGATGGCTTGGAAATAACTGCTACCTGCTTATAACCTTATATTGCAAAGTTGTCAGGTACTTCAACTGTTAATTATTGGCAAACCAAGTTTGGAATCAGTTCACTTGGAATAGAAACATTTTTCTTTACGGGGAGAGAGAGAGGGAGAGAGGGAGAGAGAGAATATGCAGACCTTTTGTTAGTGTTCTGTGTTTAAAAAATCCTCAGTTTGCAGGAGTACAAACATGTGGTACAACTATAAAGCAAAGCTAGAGAAGGATAGATGCAAAATAGTTAAGTGGTTAGCTTTGAGAGAAAGGGAAGGCAATAATGGGAAGGGGAGAGGCACACTGGAGCCTTCTAAGGTAATGCAATGTTCTATCTTTAAACAGGGTGAGGCTCAAACAGGTGGTCATTGTATTAGTATACTTTATATCCCAAATATATTTTTAATAGTTTTTTTTGCTTTCAGTTTTCATTGCTTTTTGTTTTCCCCTTTTCTCCTTATTTTCACTATTATTACTTTTATTATTAGTTTAATGCACTCTAGTGCAGTGGTCTGGCTTTTATGCTCATATATTTCCTAAACACTCTTTGATTGTTAAAATAATTTTTCATATCCTATAATGAAAGACAGAAGATAATAAACATTTCATCAGATGAAATAAAAGTTACTATATCAAATAAATATTTTATTAACAAGATCTGATAATATCTTTTAAAAATCTCAGTTTCCTTTTGTATGGAATGGGATTGATGGGTGAGGATGTTGAAATATAAAGGTTAATGTATGATGGTCTGCAGGTTAGATTAAATATAAAATAGCCACCTGAAGTACTTTTTTTGTTTCTTCAAGGAAATATTAAAATTTAAATTATAAATTCTCCCCCCAAAATAAATGACATGATATATGGTATGACAAATAATAAGCCTTAAATTTGCTTTAGTTGTTGATATTACTGTATTACTATTAATGGGTTTTAAACAGTTTGTTACTATTATAGGAAAAATATTTTTTCTATTTTTATTTGTCCTCTTTCTTCCTCCACTAAAGAATGAGAACTCCAAATCTAAGCCCTATTTATTCTCTATCAACTGATTTTTTTTCTCTATGTTTCAAAAATAATTTTCAAGCTTAGGTCAATGATTAATATTATTCAACACAATACTACTTCTCAAATAACTTATATGCTAAATTTACATTTTTAAACATCTCTTTATGTAGAAATTTCTTCAATGACCAGTGAATATCACTGGACAAAAGTTCTCACCCCCTTCTGCAACCTTTGAAAATAAAGAAACTTTGAACATAAACAAAACATTTTAACTTACTAACTTTGATTATTGGAAGCTAATTCCACACCTATATATTTTTAAAGAAAAGACTGAGTGAAGTTTAAGTTGAGTTACTATAGATAATTGTTTCAGGAATGTGTAAGGTTGACATTTTGATTTGGTAACAAACAAATAAACAAACAAACAAAAAACCCTAAAAAAACACCTTTGTTTATCCTATGTTTTAGAGCTGAATTCTTCCACAGCATAGTTCTCCTGGTGATTGAATAAATTATGGTTATTCTTAAATCATCAGGATAGCAGTCTACATAGTACTAAATGAATGGACAACAGGGCACTTTAATGGTCCAAAGAAATGTAGCTTCTGAAGAAGACTGATTTATTGTAAATAATTGAAAAACTAGAAGAATTGGTCGAATGACAAACAAAACAAAACTTCAAAATATGTTGTAGAAATTGAGTCAAATTGTTCTGCTTCCAAAATTATTTTCTGGTAAAACACTGAGAATACTAATCTTTTTCATTACTTTGCTACTAATTTGGATTTGAAATCAAGTCAATATCTGCAAGATACTCCATTTTTTAAATGTAGTGCATCATCAAATACCCACAAGATTATAGAAAAACAGGGTTGAAAGTGGCATAAAAGATTTTAAGATGAACATCTTTATTTTTGCAACAAATATTAATGAGAATGTAAACTTTAATTTTGCAAATAAAATCTTTTAAACATTTTAACCTTAGAATGTTAGAAAAAGTAAACTGAAATGTGTTCCATTTAGTGTTCTTTAATGTCATTGACTGCCATTTTATAAGATTTTTATTTAATTTAGTCCTCAACTTTTACTTTGAAAAACTTTAAACTCACAGAAAAGTTGCAAGAAGAGTACCATGAATATCCATATACCCTCCACCAAGTATTAACACTTTGCCTCATTTGCTTTCTCTCTCTCCATATATATATATAAATATATATAATTGTGATATATTTATTTATTGAAATGTTTGAGAATAAATTGCAGACATCCTGTCAGTTTACCCCAAATATGGCAGCATTTTCCTGCATAGTCACAATACAATCATCACTCTTATAAAATTTAATGTTGATATATTATTATCTAATATTCAGCCACATGTAGGCTTACTCAAATAGTCGTGTAATATCCTTAAGTGTTCTTTCTTTGATCTGAGATTGAATAAACAAAATGATGCTTTGCATTTAGTTGTCATTTCACTTTCATCTCCCTGAATATAAAATATATATCTGTATTTCATTCTTTTTTACCTAATCAAAATATCAACTTTTTAAATGTTTTATTTTAAATTTTTTATCTGATTTTAGATTTACAGGAAAATATCTACTTTAAAATTTTTCTGAATTTCATTGTTTCAATGTTCAAAACGGCTCAGAAATTTTTATTACCTAATTTGGATGGCAGAAACTTATCTTGTTTTCCTTTTTTTTAAATTAAAGGGGACATTTACTTTAATAACAGTGGTTTATATAAATAAATACCCCAAATCATGCTATAACAATAATGTAAAGATTTCAAAAAATACATTAGCATAGATACATTTTTAAGATGTATATTTAACCCTAATGCAATTGTATCTTCTATGGTTTGCTTTATTTTAACCCAAAACCCTCCTGGGTGCTGGTGTCATACGCAAGTCAGTAAACAAATGAATTTTCCACAAAGCCAGTTCTGAAAATTTTATGAATAAAGAAGATTTTTACTCCACACTTCTAGTATGGCCCACAGTAAAATCTTTTAAACCATAAAATCTTTTTAAAAATAACCATTACTTGAATCTTCTTTTCCCAAATTTTTCTCCCTCTGACAGTTGCCACATCTTTCCCTATTTGATCTTCCCCGTCTTTTCACTGCTGTAGTTTCCAAGCTTTCCAACCCAAGAAAAGGTCACTGGTCTCTGCTCCCACAGAGCTGGTTACCAAAATTTTGTCTCTGCATATTCCATTAATAAAGCAAAAATACAACCACCACATCTAAAATCATATATAGCCTCACCACCTTAATCTTTGAAAATACCAAAATTTATCCAAACTTATGTATCTAGTTGAGAATGGTGTGTGTGTGTGTGTGTGTGTACGTATATATATATTTCATTTTCTCCATTTTCAAATTAGTCACTCCCTGTGTTTGTAAGCCATATCTCTCAGATCTAGACTCACCTTTCAATACTCTGCTTTGTGTTGCTGGGGCTGGGACTCTGCCAGCCACATGTTTGGTTTGCCAGCTGCTCCCTGTTAGGCTCTGCCCATAGGTGGCGCTAGAGGGAGACTGGAAAGCTGGAGAAGAAAGAAGGAACTTGCTCCTTCGGGTTCTTGGGAGCTTCCTCACACAGCGGCCATGCCACATTGTAGTAGCAGCTGAAGCCAGTTTGCAATTTTTTCTTATACTTGCATCTCTAACTGTATCATGGCCCCTCCCAGAGCCACTAGCACAAACTTTGTAGTTCCCCTTACTCAGAGGTCTGAGTCCCAGCCCCATCCAACCCTTACTCTGACAGCAGAGACCTGGGAACCAGATAAGCAGTGCCCCCAACCTCTGTCTGAATTCCAGCTTTTCCAAGCTTCTAAGTTTTGGTAACTCAAGCCTTTTCTCTTTGTTCCCTCAGCCATAGGTATGGTATGATTTATTGAGTTGCTAACTTGTAGTGGCTTAGAGTTCTTTCTTGTCTTTTCATTTACCTAGTCAACAACTTTATACCTAGTTAACAATTATTTATATTAAAGTCTTTCTGTTCAAGTAGTTGCTATGATTAGTATATCTTGTTTGTTTCCTGACTTATGCAACCGCCTTTATAGTCAATCCATAATTTTCAGAGTGGTCCCTTGGTAGTAATAAAGAAGTCAAGAAAGCTACTGAGCTTGTAATGATGTGTCAAATGTATATCATGGACCATGTTTAATGTTCTTTTCATGGTTTATTATAATAAGATAAGAGCAAATATTTATTCAGCATTTACTGTGTGCCAGGTATTGTGCTAAATGCTTTACTTGCATATGCATGCTTAATCCTTATATCACTACCAAAAGGTAGATAATATTCATTATTCATATTTTATGACTGAGAAAGCTGAGGCTTACAGAAGTTAAGTCGCTTATTGGTCTGCAGTTCCAGAGTTGGTTAGTGGAGTCATTGGGATTCACTAAAGTTAAAGTCTCTTTGACTTCAGAGTCTGTGCTTCTAATCATAAACTGTACTAAGATGGTCAAAGCAATGAACCATCTATACCACAACATTGGAAAATCTTAAGTTTCTACAAGCAGTCCCTCAGTAATCCTCTTTTCAGCATCTTACTCCCCATCAGTATTGGCCTTCTTTCATCACTATTCTACAGACAAGAAATTAGGTCCTTTAGCCTTTTCCTTTCTGGAAAGCAATTCAGGCTTTCCCAGGATACACAGGGTACCCTTATATCCATGAAAACTTCCCGTCTTAAAGCTCAACTTTAACATGATATAGAAATACACATAAATCAAGACTGAATGGATCATGTCATGCTCATCCTTAAAAATACTAAAAGGATTCTGGTTACCTTAGAAATCAAGTCTAAAGCCCTTATTCCAGCATGTCAGACCCTCCGTGATCTAGGCCCAACTTATTTTTCTCACTCTGGAGCATAGTGCCCTCTTCTAATCAAACCATTATACATACAGGGAGAGCACAATGCCTTTTTCTGTTCTTTTTCTCCCTAGGTCCACAGTACATGATTTGTGAATAAATGTAGGAATGAATAAAATTCACTACTGTAGTAATTACTGAATGGAATTTTGAGCCTTTTTCTGTCCCTATGAATTTCTCTAAGTTCTTGTCTCCCCTGAATTGCAGTCTCTATATCTATAAAATCAAATTGCATCACTCCTTTGCCCGTTCATTTAATCCACACATTTATTGAATGCCTTTAATTGGTCTCATTCTTCAAGATCAATCTCTAATTCTGTAATGCTGCTTTTTCCATGAAGCCTATCCTGAAATGCCCAGATAACATTCCCTTCTTTGAATCTCTCTCTCTGTCTAGCCTGATAGCTCATTACGGACTTTCCTTATAGCCCTTATATCCATTTTCATATTCAGTGGAAAAATTCGTAATTGTAGGGACTGTGTCTCACTCATTTTTAATTCCTTTAAAGTATCTTGTTTGTTGGAGACATCCTTTCAGTAATCTGAAGAAAGTTCTTTTAGAGAAGCCTGCAAGGTCAGCGGGACCTGTTACTAAATTTCATGTATACTGTGGATTTCAGAAGAAAATATCCTTATCTCTGTGCCAGCCCACCTATAATAAAAAAGGTTAAGTTTCTAAAGGGAAGTACTGTGGGGATTATGAGCTTTTTGAAATCCTCCCACATACTTTAATAAAAGAGGCAGTTTTGGGACTTAAAAATAGCAGCAGATATAGTTCATGACCACAGAACAGAACTATTTGAATTAAAAATAAATTATCAACTCATTGGAAAGTCTTCTGAATAAGAACTAGCTGTGGTCTTCAGCTATTATTTCCACCTATTCACTGAGAAGCAATGGAACCAAAAGCTTGCAAACAAAGGTTCTGCAGACAGATATATGTGATTTTGAATTCGTGCTGGCATTTCCTGGCAGTTTGACCTTGGAATATTATCAAACCTCTTGAATCTATAATTTCTTCATAAAAGGAACAAGAAAATATCTGGCACCCATTTTACAGGATTTTTATATGATTAAGATAATGCTCATTTAGCAAAGTTTCTGATAATAAGTGTACATTGTACAAGCTATGCAGCTATGAATGTGGATAATGGGGTATAAGAGATAGAAATTCAGTTCCAAAACAATGGTGGCAACTGAGAGGAAAGTGTAGAGAAATAGGAATCTATAACATTTGTGGGGTGGGAGGGGGTGGAGATGGATCATGTGGTTACCATAATTATTAATTATGATGAAGACCTCAGGTTAGTCCTAGTGGAATGTCAGAGTAACTGGGAATACAGGCCAGTGATCAGGTGAAGGCAAAAATACATTTAAGCAGCTGTTATATGGAGGACAGGCCCATTGAAAGAAAAGAAAAATTAGGGCCCAAGATAAGAAAAGCAAGAGTGATCCAGATGTGTGAGGCTGGTCAAATGCAAATCTAGTTTTAACATGCCTCAGTTATTTCCTTTACAGGCAAATGATTTTCCTTTTCCTTATTTTCATTTGTCATAATTGTCTTGAATTGAATGTAACGGCTTTCATGCCATTTGCTTTCGGTATGTGGGTAGTTTCCAGTCACACTTAGCAGGGCTTGTGTGGCGTCGGTAAACATCAGCTACCAACATGGTGGCTGCCTTACTGGCCTTAATGGAATAGAACAGAGGAAATGTGTTGTTAGCCAAAGATAAGGTGAGTAGTGTCACATGGAGTTTTTAATATTTAATGAAGCTATATGGGTATAATCCATTATGTGACAATTTAATTATATGACAAAAAAGTTTGATAAATAATGCCGTGGTAGGACATCTAATTCATTATTTAACAAAGAAATCAATACTTTCATAAATCATAGTTCTCCACAGATGTATTTTTTTTTTTTCCTCTCCAAGTATGTAAAATACCCTTATTCTTATTCCACAGGCAATTTATTTTCTGGTCAGGACAAGTTTGAATGGAAGTTTAATTGGGCCCAGGACAGGCATAAATTCTATTTACTTTTTTTTTTTTTAACCATTAAATGGGAAGGCTTTCACAACAAGTACTTTTAAGGAAGCTTTTACTGTATCCAGATTGCATTTTCTTATAGAAAGTAGTGGTCACCGTAAATTATGTATTGAGCTATAACAAAGCACAAAATAATAACACAAATATTTTTGCACACCCCATTTTTTCCTGGTTTGACTTCAATGTACATTATGATAAAGTTTTTGTAGCCCAAAATTATTTTAACAGTTTTAGTTATATAAATAATGCAGATATTATATATTTATTAAATACATGCTTCCAGATCATTGTTTGGCTGTCATATAATCACTGAACAAAATTATTTATTTCTCTCTAGATTAAAGATTTGAAATCTAGGAGATATTCCTCTCCCATTTAACTTAAACCCAAATCTTATTTTGAACTATTGTAATGTACATTCACATAATTCCCATTTATTCAGTTTAAAATTTTATAGTTATGCTCCTTTTAGCTGATTTTCTATACATTGTCTCTTTACCTTCTAAAACACAAATATTGTTGAACAGAGGAAACAATCAGGTAATACAGTTTTATTTAATTTATTTCTGATTCTTGATCATATGTGGGTTCAGTGTTTAAGTTTCTTGCATTCCTCAGGAGAATTACCAGTTTAAAAACTATTTTCCAATGATCAAAAAGATCTATTTTATACAGAAGGCCAAACCACTAATTATCTGTAATAAATGCAGAACCATGGCCCATCCAAGCAAAGCCTTCTTTGAATGCAGTAAACACATTATTTGCAATTTTTGGTCTCATTTCAACAAATTTATTGCATTAGTAACTGTCTGTCCTTATATATTTTATTATTAATGATTTTTTTTTTTTTTTTTTTGGTCAGGGAGAGTTAGTAATGAAGAATAAAAGGCTTGTGGAAGCCTTTACCTTTTTGAATGCAAATACTCCCATTTAGTTTCTTTGTAAAATTCCATTTAATAGTTCATCGTATGACATCTGGTTGAAAATTACTGCAAGCAAATGAATTGTTTTATATCACTAAATATTGATATTTGTATTTAGGATTTCCTTTTCCAGGGTTATGTTTTGTATAATATTGTAGTACCATACAAGTGTCAAAGCGGAATCAAAAGCAAGTATAAATATTTCGGAATTAGTGGAGCCTCAGACCACATTGGATCATAGTGGTTAAGATCTTGAACTCTGAAGCCACACTGCCTGAATTTGAATCCTTTCCAACCTGGTAATTTTGGATGAGTTTCTGAATCTCCTTGGTTTCTTCCACTATAAAACAAAAGTAATAATAATACCCTCACACAGTGTTGTCACAAGCACTAAAAACTTTTTTTTAACTTTTAATTTCAAAATAATTTTAGAATTACAGAAAAGTTAAAAAGCAGTACAGAGAGTTCACGTAAACTTATACCAACCTCCTCTAATGTTAAAAACTTACATAACCATGGTATAATGATCAATACCAGAAAATTAAAATTAGCATAATACTATTAACTAAACCACAGACCTTATTAGAATATCACCAGTTTTACCTTTAGTATCTTCTTCTGTCCAGGGTGCAATCTGAGATCCCACATAGCATTTTGTTCTTGTATCTCCCTTGTTTCCTCCAGTTTCTTTTTCCTTGTCTTTAATGACCTTGGCACTTTTCATCTGAGCTGGTCAGTTATTCTGAAAACTATCCCTCAATTTGGTTTTATCTGACATTTTCTCACCATTATATTGAGCTTATGCATTTTTGACAAGAATAGCACAGGTGATATTGCACATCACATTAGGGGTACATGATGTTGATATGTTTTACTAGTAGTAATGAAAACCTTGATTATTTGGTTAAGTTGATATCTGTTAGGTTTCTCCACAATAGTTTCTAGTTTTCTTTTTGTAAAACATTATTATCCTGGGGAAGCTACACTGAGATTTTGCAAATACCCTGTTTCTTTTCAAACTTTCACCCTTGGTTTTATTATTCATCAGTGAAGTTTGTCTGCAACAATTATTACTGTGGTTTTGTCTAATGGTGATTTTGAATTTTCCTCAATTCTTCTACATTAATTAATTGGAATATTTTTGTAAAGCAAAGTTGCCCAGCTTGCACTTATATATTAATTCAATTGTTTATTTATATTAGCCTTGTGGATATTTATTTTATTCTATAGGTTACAATCCAATACTATTATTTATTTGCTGCTCAAACTGTCCCAGCTTTGGCCATTGGGCACTCCTTCAGGTTGGCTTTTGTGCCTTTTTCACATGCCCCAATTCTTTTCTGAACACTTCCTTATTTTCTGGCACTCACAAGATGTTCCAGGCTCATCTTGTATTTTCCTGCGCCAGCCCTAGAATCAAACACTTCTCCAAGAAGTCGTGGTCCCTTTTATTGGAGAATGATTTTTTTAGAAATCAAGAGCTCTTGGACAAGAGGCATGCCCAGATATATCTTTAGGCCCTTTCTGTTTATAAAAGTCTCCAGTAATCCAGATTAGAACCCAAACTGATTTAGTTGGCTATATATACATACACAGCTAGTATATATACCTTCCCACTGGTACACATACAACTATATTTGTTTCTATATATATCTGTATATATTGAAACAAAATTTATAGCTCTCCCATGGCATCACTCTGACCCTGAGCCTTCTACCTCCCTCTTCCACCTTTAAGGATCCTTCTAATTACATGGGCCCACCCAGATACTTCAGGCTCATCTCTCTATTTCAAAATTAGCTGATTAGCAACTTTAATTTCCCTTTGCTTCATAACACAACATATTCACAGATTATAGAGAGTAGGAATTAGGCAACCTTGGGGGACTATAATGCTGCTACCACATGGACCAAGAATTAACTTTTATACCTAGGGGTCTTAGTTTGAATCTCAGCAGAAGGACATTATGCATTAGATTTAAATGATTCACGCCCCACCACTCATTCTCTCCCCCATCTCCTTGAGCCTTCTTTCCCCTTGTGATTTGAGAAGATATCTACACTGGAAGTCTGCTGTGGAGATTATAAATGAGGATACAGATATTGTGAGTAATAGTGATTTAGATAAACTTTCATCATTTCATTGCCATAATGTGTTTTCTAAGTTTGGACATATAAATTTTACTTAAAGTGGGATAACCTTGTTTGAGAAATCCAACATGAGGTAAATCATAGTGCTTTGGATTCTGTACGAATTCAACAGGCATGTTTAAGAGGGCAGTTGGTATCTTTTGGATTGTTGAAGTACCAGTAAATTCAAAATGAAGACAAGGAAAAAAAAATGAAAGGACAAAATATAGTGTATCATTTATTGAAATAATTCTTAATCCATTCTGCAGTGCTTGGTAAGTTGGGCAGTGATTGTGCAAAATAACAACTGTTGGTTACTATCTATTTTCAAGCCTAAAGGAAAGGAAACCAAAGAATTTGCCATGTCCTGGAGCTGAATTACAAAAATGCACAGAACTAGTAATAAGTTATATATATAAACCAAGTGCAATAAACATGATAAGATGATAGTAGAGAACAAAAGTCCTTCAACAGATAATAAGTGAAGAAGAATCCATCTTTATCACATCTGTAAGATTCATATACATGAACTACAATTTGGGGATAAAATTGATGCATATGGATTTAACTATTTTTATTCAAAAGTAAATACTTTCCATTACTTTCTTTATTCTGTCAAAAGAAAAAAAGATTATAATTTGGTATTCAGGAGCCAGAGTTAACGGAAAGTGTGAAGAAACATATTCTTTTGAAATATTGACCAATTTTTTCATTAGAATTACTGTGCCCTTCCAATGTTTTAAATATTCATGTTCAAAAATGAAATGAGCAATAGTATGATCAAATAATCAAATTACAGTCTTATCAAGGCTAATGATAGGACTGTGTCTTTCATGAATCATCAGTAATTCCTTTCACACAGTCACAAAAGCATTCAAATGCATTTATGTGCAGGGGCCTCCCATAACTGGATAAAAATGTCAGAAGGTTATTTAGGCAGGGCTCATTTGAATAAAGGTGAGAATTTAAGACTGGACAAACCTAAATTAAAATGTCCTTGTATATCCAAACATTCTTTAAATGAACAGAATATATATATACATATTACAACTATCTTCCTGAATACTGCTCTTGAATTTATATATAGTCTGAAGCATTATTGGTTTATCTCATATTGGATGTGTCAATCTGGTGCTTTTTATGCCATTAAGACTATAAAAAATGGAAATTATATCAGTTTTATTCAATTAAATTTGCTTTTTGCTATTAATAAGCATCTCTCCATAATACTATACAAATACTCAATAGAATATCAAGAAACTGTTATGATGGATCCTACATAAATGTGACTGATCACTTGTTATATACCCTGTGAATTTTCAACACATGTCACTTTTATGAGAATAAAAACTTAGACTTTCCTAGGTTAGTTGACAGCTAGAAGATGATACATGCTTTTTGAAAGCGTCTTAACATGTAGTGTGATTTATATAATAACAAAACATTTCATATTATCACTCATAGACTCTTTTTCAGTACTTCAAAAGCTTATGTTATACTGAGTTATAAAAAATAGTGTGTGCCTATGATAGCAGAATATTCTTTTTCAAAATTTTAAAAATAAAATTAATAAATGCAAATGAAAAAAATAAAATTATACTGATATTATAAATTTTAAGATAAAAGTCCCCACCTTCCCCCATATGCTTCTCTTCCAGTCCCAGCCCCTTGGCAGGGGGAGGGTATAAGCAAGTATATATTTTAAGGTTTCAGTTCTAGGGCTCTATAAAGAATAAAAGAAATGCAATTTCAACAAAGTCTTTGAAAGGGTTCAATTTTCAAAGAATGTTAAGTATCCAAGTTCCCTTCCATCATCCCCTAAGTCCAGGTCAGTTTGACTCAAATTTGAAGGCTCCTGGAGCCCCTCAAAGTCCCAAGGGGTTTATCTCTTACTAGAGATCTCCTCCTGCTGGTTGTCTCCAGAGTTGGAGCTATCATGGTGATTCCATCTGCCATTGCTGATGCTGCTATGGACAAAGCTGGCCTAGAGTTTTAAAAATAACTGTACGTACCCTAGAGTTCCCCATCCATCTCACAGTATGAGGAAGGTATTTTTTCTATGCCCTAACCATATTTGCTCACCTAGTCTCCAGGCTTCTCTGGATATCACCCTGACTGACTCTCCTTGAAGTCACTACCACTATTTCCCTCACAACTGGCCTCCCATCACTCTATCCCTCCTGCTTCTGCCCTCTTCCCCTGACCTGGCTAACTTCAATACTAATATTTTTGAGACTTCTGAAGATCTTTAATCATCCTGTTGTCATCCTATCTGGAGGCAAGCTGGGTCTTCTACCTCTATTACTGCTTGTGTTGCTTTAGAACTGTTATGTACCACAAAAAATACCATGTTCAATCCATCCCTGTGGGGGCAGACCTACTGTGGATTGTAGATGGACCTTTTGATTAGGTTGTTACAATTGAGATGTGACTCAGCCCATTCAAGGTGGGTCTTAATCCTTTACTGGAGTCCTTTATGAGAGGATAAGAAGGCAGAGACATTTGGAGAGACTTTAGAGAGAGAAAAGCCCCAGAGAAACAAGGAAGGACCCACAGAAACTGGAGGAGCCAACAGAGTCACTAAAATCAGAAGCTGAAAGCAACGGAACCTGAAAAGAAGGACCAGCAGATGCTGGCCAGGTGCCTTCCCATGTGACTGAGGTGTCCCAGCTACCAGTAGCCTTTCTTCACAGAAGGTATCTTCCTCTTGATGCCTTAATTGGGGCATTTTTATGATCTTGGAACTGTAAAATTGTAAGCTAATAACCCCCTTTTGTAAAACTCAACCCATTTCTGGTATATTGCTTTTCAGCAGCTCTAGCAAACTGAAACACTACTCCTACAATATACAAACAACACAGGGACAGTACAACTCTGAGGTCATCTGGTAGCTGCCAGATTGTGTTCTGCAAGCTGCCTTTAAGAATGTTTTCTAACTTGGAGCTAAGGCTGTCCCAGAACTTTACTCAACAACTCTGCCTGACTAGGAGCAGCTTCCAAAGACCATATGTTCCATATGGTCTCTCATGGGATTCTAGTGCCCCTGTGTGTCTTTGAATTTCAGTGTCTGATAAGCTTCTACTATTGCTTGAAGTCAAGACTGAAGCCTCCCCACTCACAATGATTCTGCTCCTTACTACCAGCCATGTTCACTGAAAGCCTTGTCTCCACACTTTGGCTCTGTAAGCTTCTCTTGAATAAGTGCCTTTCAATTTGTAGGGCATTTTGGACCTGTGAGGTTGTCCCATATCACTTATTTCAACTTCCTCTATTGGTTGTTCAAAAAAAGTAAACATGACAGGGAGAGGCTAATTTTATTCACTCACACGTGGCACAAAGAGCATGCTTTTATCACTGCTTTTATACCAAAGAGATTCAACCTTCCTTGCCTCCCCAAATCTAGGAATAACACTTATAAATTTTCCTCATATTTCATGACTGCATTGGGACCATACAATATTTCTCATTTTTAGTAGGAAAAAATGAGAGTAAATGATTAAATAAATACATAAAATTATATGTAGTAGTCACATTTGTAGTAAAAAGCATCATTTGACTCTATTAAACTTATAAAATATGTCCAAATGATTAAGTGGATAATTAAGCTTCAAATGTATCTCCCTCAAATCGTCAACATAAAGACATAATGCTTAAAGTCCCTGTTGACTGTTAGCATAATCAGTCTAATAGACTTGCCTGATATTCTGCTAACAAAACTCTAACAAACTTAGGCAAGAAAAATATATATGCAAATGACAAGGTAATCCACAGAATTAGACAAGTTGAAGAAACAAACTCAGAAAGGCCAGCAGCCACAGAGCACTGGCATTTAGGTAGCAGAAGTCCTCCAACAGAAAGGACATAGTCTATCTATTCGTATCTAAAGTCACAATAATGGCAAAACCAAAATAAGAACTCTGATCACAACACAAATAAAGTGGTTTTTTTTTTGATGATTATCTCTTTAGTTAATGAATCTCATTGTAAAAATGATTTTGTAAATCCGATATTCTGTACAAATGCATGCAATAGTAGACACTTCATGATATGTGTTAATTGACCCTTGGGAATGCTTGCTAAGAGATGGTGTTGCAAAGTGGATAAGAACTGAGGCTATTGGCACTGAAAGCACAAACCCCAGCTCTGCTAATTACTAACTGGTTGTCCTTGATCAAATTACTCTGCCTCAGTTTCTTATCTGTAAAGTGGGAATAAAAATCATATCTAACTCATGGGCTTGTTGTGCAGATTAAACAAATTAATCCATGTAAAGCAGTTAGTTCAGGGTCTGGCATATTTTGATTTTCTTTACTTGTATCTCATGGGTATGTGTGTGGTGGATTGAATTATGTTTCCACATTTAGACATGCTCTTGGTCTTGATCTGCATTCCTGTGGATATGAACCCATTGTAAACAGGATCTCTTGACGATGTTATTTTTAGTTAAGGTGTGGCCCAACTGAATGAGGTTGTTCCTTAATCAGGATTACTGAAGTCCTTTAAAAGCAGAAATTCAGACATAGTGAGAGAACACCATAGGAAGGAGTTGGAAGCTGGAAGTCAATGGAACACTGCAGAGAAAGGAGAGGACATCGCCATGAGATGGGAAAGCCAAGGAACCCAAGAATTAGTGGCTAACCAGACTGTTATCAATCCTTGGAGGAAGTAAGCCTGTTAGCCTCTAAAACTCTGAGCCAGTAAATTTCTGTTGTTAAGTCAACCCATTGTGTGGTATTTGTCTTAGCAGCTGGGAAACTAAGACAGCGGTGAGGAAGAAGGTCCTTGGAAAAGCATTTTCAGGGCTGCAGTCAATCCAGTCAAGCCATATTTCCATGTTCCAATTTGCTTGCTTAGTACATGGTCCCTACAAGGGATCCTTCAAAACTATAAGCACTCTTATGGTCCTCATCCCCTTTCTTTATCTCCTCTTTTTCTTTGTCTTTATCCTTGTTGTTGTCTTTCTCTTTCCCTTTGTGAATGATAAGGCAGTGATTCAGAACTTTCCAGTAGCCATTTCATTCCTATTTGTTTCTCGTGCATTTCCTCTCCACTTTTTACCCAAAATCAAAAGTTACTTTTCTAGCCCTGATCACAATATATGCACAAAGTTACCCTCAGCGGAGGACCTTTACAACTACCAGTTATGGGTTCTGAAGCACTGATTTGCCTGATTTCACATACGGAGACAGGGGAATAAAAAATCTAATAAGAATACTTGTTTTAATTGCTATGCATTTTACAGCTCAAAAAGGCCTGATTTACAAGCATCTTTCTTTTACATTTTGGTACAATAAATAATATTAAAAACTGGTATTGACAAATTTAACAGATTGTGTTCTTACTAGATTCAAGCTATAAACCATTGCAATTCTTACCTTGAAAAGTGTGGGTTTAATTAAAATTACAATAATCTTGTAAACATATTGTGACACCATACCCTGTGGGTGAGGAAGTAATATTCATCTGAAAGGCACAACACTATAATACATTTTTCCTCTGTTCTTTCAAAAAGTTGAATTGAAATATATTTTATACAATCTATTTATCTAGATATTTGATAAACACATTTCCACTGTATTGTTATGACATTAATGACTCATAACAATTTAGAATAATATCTGAAGGAGATGGGTCATTCAATTATGTCAGTTACTTTTTAGCTACAACTAATCAACACCCACATGTATATGACTTTATGGGATACATTCAAATTTTTTTTTCTTTATTAGAGAAGTATATAGATTGTATATAGAACAATCATGCATAAAATACAGGATTCCCATTCACCACCCTACCACCACTGGTGTAGAACATTTGTGATGATAGCACATTTTTATAATTGTACTATTAATTAAAGTCCATGGTTTATTTTAAGTTAAGGTTTACTGTGTAGTGCAGTTCCATAGGTTTTTTAAAAAATTTTATTCTGTTACCATATATGCAATCTAACATTTCCTCTTTTAATCACATTCAGATACATATTTCGGTGCTGTTAATCGCATTCATAATGTTGTGCTGCCATCACCACCATCCATTGCCTAAACATTTTCATGATTCCAAATAGGAACCTGTATATTTTAAGTCTTAACTTCCCATTCCCTATCACATCACATACTCTGGTAATGTATATTGTAGATTCTGACTCTATGAGTTTACTTATTATATTTATTTTATATCATTGAGACTATATAATATTTGTTTTTTTGTGTCTGGCTTATTTCACTCAGCATAATGTCCTAAAGGTTCATCCATATTGTTGCATGCATCAGGACTTCATTCCTTTTTAACAGCTGAATAATATTCCATTGCATATATTCCATAATTTGTTTATCCATTCATCTGTTGATGGACGCTGGATTCTTTCCATCTTTTGGAAATAGTGAATAATTCCACCATGAACATTGACTTGCGAGTATCTGTTAAAGTCCCTGCTTTCACTTCTTCTTAGTATATACCTAGAGGTGGGATTGATGAATCCTATAATAATTCTATACTTAATTTCCTGAGGAATTGCCAAAATGTCTTCCGCAGTGGCTGCAACATTTTCACTCCAATCGGGAATGAATGAGTGTTCCTATTTCTCCACATTTTCTCCAACATTTGTAGTTTTCTGTTTTTTAATAGTAGTCATTCTAGTCTGTGTGAAATGATATCTCATTGTGGTTTTGATTTACATTTCCTTAATAGATAGTGATGCTGAGCATCTTTTCTTGTGCTTTTTAGCCATTGTATTTCCTCTTTGGATAAAAGTCTATTCAAGTATTTTTGCTCACTTTTAAATTGGGTTGTTTGTCTTTTCATTGTTGACTTGTAGGATTTCTTTATATATTCTGGATATTAAAGCTTTATTGGATTTGTGGTTTCCAAATATTTTCTTCTGTTGAGTAGGTTGTCTTTTCATTGTCCTGACAAAGTCTTTTGATGCACAAAAGTTTTTAATTTTTAGTAGGCCTAATTTAACTATTTTTTTCTTTTACTACTTGTGCTATAGGTATAAAGTTTAAGAAACCATTGCCTAACACAAGATCCTAAAATGCTTCCCTACATTTTTTCTAGGAGTTTTATAGCCTAGTTCTGTTATTTGGATGTTTGATCTATTTGGAATTAATTTTTGTACATGTTGTGAGACAGGGGTCCTCTTTCATTCTTTTGCATATGGATATCCAATTCTCCCAGCACAATTTGGTTTGTCCTGGAGAATAATCCATGTCCACTTGAGAAGAATGTATATCCTGCTGTTTTAGGGTGTAATGTTCTGTGTATATCTGTTAGGTCTGGTTCATTTATCATATTATTCAAGTTCTCTATTTCCTTATTGATCCTCTGTCTAGATGTTCTGTTGATGAGAGTGGTGTATTGTAGTCTCCAACTATTACTGTAGAGGTGTCTATTTCTCCCTTCAGTTTTGCTAGTGTTTGCCTCATGTATTTTTAGGTGCCGTGGTTATGTACATAAATATTTATGATTGTTATTTCTTCTTGGTGGATTAACCCTTTTATTAATATATAGCATCCTTCTTTGTCTCTCATAACAGCTTCTGACTAAATATCTATTTTGTCTGATTTCGCATAGCTAACTTAGCTGTTTTTTGGTTACTATTTGCAAGGAATATCTTTTTCCAGCCATTCACTTTCAACCTATTTGTGTCTATGGGTCTAAGTAAGGTGAGGTTTTTTTTAATCCATTCTGCAACTCTGTGTCTTTTGATTGGGGAGTTCAATCCATTAACATTCAGCATTATAAGTGTAATATAAGTATTCTTTCCTTGGTATATTATTTCCAGCTTCTAGTTTTCATTTATTCTAAAGATTTCCTATTATTTTCCAAATTTATTTCCTTGAATATATGGTTTTTAGTAAAGATTCTGTTCTGAGTTATCTCACAGTGATGCAACTTCTTTTAGGCACCATTCATTAAACTCGGGTAGTCCCAGATGCCAGTGAAATGCATTAACAGGTAAGGCCCAAAGCACTTCCTTGATGTATGTGAACAGGCTATTGAACAAAAGTGAGGTGATGTGTAATAGCCAGTGGTGACAAAGGAACTGAATCCATCATTTCCTTCCCAAGGCCTATTTGCCAACTGCTCAACCAAGACTTATAGATAGCCCCATTTGTAGATGAGGACATTATAGGATTTTGCTGAGGTTAAGTGACTCCTCCAATGTCACACTGCAAGTTAGTGACAATTCACATTTATAGCTTACAGTTCTACTTCACAGTTCATTGCTAAGCCCACTGAATGATTCTAATTTCCAGGGTAGAGGAAAAAGGTATATGATCAGCAACTCACAGAGAATGGCACAATTAAAATGTGTCAAATAAATGAATGCATACTGAATACATGAATGAATAGATTTTGTGTTAAGTGATTTGCAAAACCATTTCCAGAAAACTGTATAACTTGTTATTTGCACAAGTAATCCCTATGCTATTTTAGCCCCTAACTTCTTGGTGGAGTGAAAATTATTTTTGTCCTTGCTGTCTGACTGGCTAACAGCCATTTCTCAGCTCTAACTTCTCAGCAGCACACACACACACACACACACACACACACACACACACACACACACACACACACACACAGAAGCTGAAAGAAGAATATATAAATCATAATCTGCCAGTTAGTAAAGTTACTCATTTGCTCCCCCTGGGTGGACTAGGAAGGTGGAATTACTTAAGAACAGAACAGGAAGCTAGATTTAGCAAGAAATGTGTCTTGCCCAAAGCCATGTAGCCAGCATCTAATTAGAAGAGACACTTGACACATTGACCATGCACCACTTCTGTGCACTGGACTTTTCTATGCATTTTTTCTTTCCTACCCTACATACTCGCTCTTTTTCCTTTTCGCCCCTGTCTGATTTCTTAGGGATCCAGGCTTCTCATCTTGTCTTATGTTTACCATGGAGGCTTAGTTTCTGCTTCTCTAATTGGCACATTCAGACCTTGGATTCCATTCCTTGTTCTCCACCCCAAATACTGGAACCCTGATGTTTCCTGTGTCCTTGGAATTCAACATTCTTTTTTTTCCAGTGATAAACTGGAGAGTGAGAACTCCGCTGCTATTGTCCAGGCAAGATGATTGGTATTAGAGGCTGGGGCATTTTAATACCAACCAAGTACAAGAGTCTTTTTACTAAAATTTGTGGGTTGTTTCTACTTTAAGCTGAGGGTTGTTATATAAACAACTGTTTCATTAGTTGGATTCTGAAAGATATTCATTTTAGTAATTAATACTATTCTGTTGAATATATTTGAATGTAGATGTACTATTTCCCTCAAGAATAATGAAATATATTTACAGCATACTTTTTTCCATTATATTTATTATTCTGCATTATTTGCAGTAATGATGGAAATAATATATATATATATATATATATATATATATATATATATATATATGCCAAAAAGGAAATCACTAACTCTTTGCTGAAACAAAAATCCTGCTAAATTTAACCATGCTCCCACATTCTCTCTCTCTCTATTATCTGGGTTGATGTTTCTGAATTTAAGTTCAGTATATACTGAATTTCAATGTTTATCAAAAAGAAATGATTTCTGGATTTAGAAGTTTCCCATTTGTCCCTCCTCTCCATCTCTTGATGTAAAAAGAAATCACTAAATTTAATCTTAGAATGAAGAAATACGTGGTTTAAGGAAGCAAGAACAGAGATTTAGCCACAGATTCTACCTGCACTCATATTATCCATATTTTTTGAAAAATATTTATTGTTTTCTTTTATTTTTATATATCTTACACCTGAAGTCATTTATAATCACACCTTTAATCACTCTGACGATGCATTTATCCACACTTTACCTAAGAGTAAGGGATAAAAAATCAGCTGCGTGTAACAAAGAAACCAATTATTACATTTGGGTGGCTCTGGAGAAGGACAACGTGGATTTTGGGTGAACTCATCCTCATTCCTCCATCCACATGATTTTTTTGGAACCATCACTGTGTCACCGCCATGACCAGCCATGCTAGTTATTGGAGCCAATTAGTTTCACTTAGTTGCAGCTCTTTCCAAATGTGTGATATTGTTTTCAAGGGAATCAGATGAGAGATGGTTATAGTCAATATAATTCCACCACCTTACACAAAAGTCACTCCCAGTGGTGTCAACTTTGTATACTTTCAACACATTTGGAGTGATGAGTATACGTGTAGAACTTCTAGAATAAAGGCTTCTCCTGCTCAAATATCTTCTATTAGTTTTAGTGGATTTGTAATTAACTGTATTTCAAAAACACCTAAGATAAACATCATCCTGCCTTCATTATTTAGAGGAAATCCTGTGGGATTCCAAATTGGAAAATTAAAAGGGAAACAAAACAACAAAAACAGAAATTTCTCAATGTGAGCTACTAAAATGTAAACTTTCCATCTGAAAGGAAACAATCACTTTTGGCTAGATTTCCACAATTATATAAAGAGAAAAAAATCTTTGCTAAAAGTAGATATAGCAATTTTTTAGACCAGTAAGGAAAGAAGTTTTATGTTCAGAGAGGCATGAAATAACATAGTAGATAAAATCTGATTTGTTTCTTAAAATTGAATTGGAAAAAAACAAATGTTTTCATCTTAACAGTTGACAAGGACTAGCTGGGCACTGAAACAGCATAAAAGATATCCCTAGTGAATAAAAAGGAGGCACATTTATTCTGGTTGGACTCATTTTAAGCCTTGGTAATCACTTCAGGTCGATTTCTAAAACGAAAAGCCTTATTTCTTCTGACCCATTTTAACTCATTTAAGCTATGGTACCTTTTCTTCTGTCCCAAAGGACTTAACAAACTATCATTGTCATAATACACTCAAAATGACTAATTCAAAGTCATCAATCATTCCTGTCATTTTTTGACTTCATTGTTCAATTACAGCCAAAATTCACACATGTATTAAACAAGGAAAATATCTTTAAACCACCTAAGGATTAATTTCATGTTCAGAGACACCAATTGCTACATTCCCACTGCAGAAATAATTAATACTGGCAAACAAGTGAGTATCCCCTGAGATATGCTTCATTTATACACTGAACTCTTTATTACATTCCTCTTCCCTTGTAAATACAGTCTGTTTCATTGTTTATTATACTTTAACATTTTTCTTATCAATTTTTGAAAAATCAAATAAAACCGTCCTTCAAGGAAATTGAAGTTTAAAAATGTAAATTTTATTAGTTATGCACAATAATTCTTTGCTATGTATTAACAGTTTAAGGGATTAGAGAGTCATTTCATCTTCTTATAAATTCACACTGCTGGGGTATAACAGTTGATGTGAGAAATTCCTTAGCAGCCAAAATCATCTGCATGCTAAAGCCCATTGCTTTCATACATGAATAATATGCCTAACCTGGGGCATGGCTAAGCAGTTAACTTTATCCCTTACGGTGAGAATGTTTGGGATACTCTTGCTCCCTCTGTAACTGTTAGACACAACCCATTTAGATTTGTTCTTTGAGGTGAACTACAAAGCTCGAATGAAGAGTTAATGCTTCAATAACTGAAACCCAAATGCAGAGGGTTAGTATATAGTGTATATAGTATAAAATTAAATCCCATAAGTGAGACACTTAACTCAAAAGAGGAATGTATCAACCAAATTGTCCTTACCAATGCATTTTAATTTGGAAAAATCAGGAATCTTTTTACACTTATAAAATCGGTAACTTTGAAGAAATACATCAACTACCTCTAATTCAGCTCCCTGTAATAGAAACATCCTAAATTGTCCCTTAAAAGCCTACGTGAAAAGAAGTTAAGAAAGAGAATGTGTTATTTCCTGAGCTGGATAATGGATGGATGTATTGGTTTTGTTATTATTAATTAAGCTTTACATGCCATGTATTAGTGCCATTTGACGTAGCAGGATCACTGGACATGCTATACCATTTCCTCCATGCAATACTTTCTTTTTCTCTCCTTTTCTTAGTACTTTCCTGATCCCTCCTTGGCAGACTCATTTGCTTGACCTATTTCATTTCTCTGACACAGAATTTATCTCTCAGAATCTGTGCTTTGAATCTACCCTCATTCACTAGGTGGTATCACCCAGACTCAGCCTCTAGATATGCTCTTTGCACTGGGGACTCACCAGTCTGTATCTCTAGCCCAGATCGCTTCCCAGAACTCCAGATTTTTATATCCAACTTTACGCTCACATCTCCACTTAGATGTCTAGTGGTTATATCAAACTCAACGTGTCCAATACTGACTCCTGATCTTCTCATTGAAACCCACTCTTATGACAATGTTATCCATTCAATAAATGACAACCCCATCTTTTCTGTTGTTCAGAATAGTTGTCTTTGAATCATCCCATTCTTAAATTCTCTTTTACTCTCCGATTTATCATCAAGCTATGTTGTTTCCATTGGAAACTATATTCAGATTTGAAGTAATTTTCATATCTCTAATACACCTACATAGGATTATTGCAATAATTCACGTTTCACCTGGATCATTTCACTGGGTTGATTGCCTGCCTTGACCTTTGCCCTGCATTTTTTTTTTTCAAAACTGAAAGGCAGATGAGTCCTTCAAAGAGAATCCCATTTTCCTATTGCTCAATATCCTCCAGCAACTGCCATTGCCACTCTAAGAGCCAAAGTTTTTTTGGTGGCTTACAAAGTCCTACACCATCTGACCTCCTTCCTCCTCACAATGGCACAGTTCCTGCTAATACAACGTCCCTTTATTTATTCATTGCCAGCTTGCTCACTCCCTTGCATCCTCAAACCTATCAAACGTATTGATGCCTCAGAGTCTTTGCTCTGCTGGGGATGCCCTTTCCCCAGACAGCTGTATGATTCCACCCCACCAGCTTCTGCATCTGCTCGGATGTCATATCATCAGTGAGGACTTTCCCAACTAGCTGCTTTAGAAGCTCTTCTCCCTCTCATCAAATTTTTCATGCCTCCTTTGCCTTTATTTTTTTCTCCATCACACTTACTACCATCTGACTCAATGTCTTTTTTTTAATTAAACTTTATTTATCAAAAAATTTTAAAAAAAGAAAATTACAAAACAAGCCTCTCTCTTGATTATTTTGTTACCTTTTGTCTCCCACACTACATGCCCCATGAGAAGAGGGATTCCTGACTCTGTTGTTTACTGCAATAACTCGGGTGCCTAGAGAAGAAATTCAAACAGTATTGAATACATTATTTAATGAATACATTCCATATATTTGTTAGATGTATATTTCACAATACAGATTTTAGAAAGAGAAAGCAATATAAGTAAAAACATTAGAGAATGGAGAAAGCTGTGGATTATACACATAAACTGGCTGGAGAGATTTCTTACCTCTTTTTTTTTTTTTTTTTTTTTTTTTTTTTATTGCTGTCCATCAGGTTTATTGACAGGAAAAGATAACAATAATGTATTAGGTCAAAAAGCAAATTATAGCTCTGTTTATAATGAACCTTCTTCCCAGAGGAAACCATTAAGTGTCATTTGAATTTTTCCAAAATATTTCTGTGTATATACAAACATACCTACCACTCTACTTTGCTTTTTTCCCCTTACTATGTATCTGAGGGATCCACGTTGGGCACAAGTGAGTCTGCCTCATTTTTAGAGGCTGTGTAATATTCCATTGTAGACTGTCCCACAATTTAATCTCTGCTTGACAGACATTTAGGTCATTTCCAGTTTTTTCTATCACATTTACTATAGTAGTTAACATTGGTCTCCATACATCTTTGTGCCTTTATGCTGATATTTTATGAGGGAAAAAAATCCTATTAGTAGAATTGCTGGATCAAAGAGAATAAACAATGAAACTGTGGAACACATTGACTAATTACCTTCCACAGAGGCTGTGCCAGCAGAATACAGTTATCCAAATCCTTGCAAACATTATATATTAAACGTCTTCATTTTTGTCATCCTGATGGGTCAAAATTTCTGTCTCTGTTAAATTAAGTGAATTTCCCCTCTTTTGACCAGTTGCATTTGTTTCCCCATGTCTCAATCTGTTCATGGCCTTTTAAATGGTTGTTGTTGAAAGCATTGTTGGAATGGTTTGTTATGCACCATTACTGTAGCAAAAGCCAACTAAGACTTATTTCTATCAATAAATTCAGTAAATGTTAACAATAAGTTTCAAGGAAACATTTTGTTAATTTTTAAACTTCATTAAACGATCATGTGGCACACTCAAATGGGCTTAACTGAAGAAAATTTAAATAAGGAACTGTGTTCAGAGATGTGAGCAGGGTCCAGGGAACCAGCGGACAGTGGAGTGTTCAGAGACTAGCAACAGCGGGAATCTGTCACCATCTGAGGCTTGAGGACGTCAGGGGAGGGAGCAGTGATATCTGAACCCAGGATATGTGGTTATGGAAAAGGGGCTGCTCCACAGGGCCTGCGGCCATTCCCCTCCTCACTTACTGGTTCCTCCCACCAACTGACTGGAAGCCAGAGGACAACGGAGCATGACTATAGTGGTCTTTCCTAAGCACTGAACAGGGTGGAGAAAGGTGGAGGACAGAGCTGTAAGAACCAACAGAATAACCTGCACTCAGTCCCATTCGCAACTGGATTAGTCAGAGTTAAGATGATAGCTATTTTGAAACAATCCCCAAATCTCAGGAGTCTAACACAATAAAAGTTTATTTCTTTGCTCAGGCAAAGACCATTAGGGCTGTTCCCCGGTTGGGTGGCTCTGTTGGGTGACTTTCCTCCAAAGGGTGATTCAGGGAGTCACACTCCTTCCATCCTGTAACAACTTCAGCAACATGTGGCCTCCAATGTCACCATATAATAGCAAAAAGCTGATGGGGAAAGCAAGCCAAATATCTAACCCCCTTGGCCCAGAGTGGATACATATAATTTCTGCTCCCTTCCATTAACTACAGCTGGTCACTGGGCCCACCTATCCAAAAGGGGCTGGGAAAGACAGCCGGTTCCTAGCAAACACTCTAGCTACAAGCTATAGTGGACTTCCCATTGTGGAAAGGGAGTGCAAATATTTTGGTGGTCAGATAGGTGCCTTAAGTTAATTAGTTAATTAACACATTTTGAGTTGCATGCTTAAAGATAATCTTTTATTTTTCCTTCTTAAAGCTCTTCACTTGCCTGATCTGACAAGCAAGATCTACTCTAAGTACCTAAAGCACACAGGAAAATCTAATAGATTAAATTGATAAAATATAGTAATTCTCAAGTTCTCTTAAAACATTCCATCACTATTTATAAAATAAGTATATTCTCATATGTTTCATTTTTTAAAAAATCACAAGTCTAGAATTAATTACCTAATTGCTTACTAACACACAAATTATTAATGAAAAATCATACAAAAAGTACTAATACAATGTGTTTGATTTATTTTATCATCTCTATATTTAATGCTAATTTTCCAGGGGTTAAAATAAACTTAATTACTAAGAAAACAACTTCACTCTACCCAGTAATAATTAGGGTCACTGTAACTGAGAAGTTAGGATTTAAGGACTGATTATGATCACCGAATCATTACATAGACACTCTTTTTACTTTCTGGTATATTAGAGTAGACAGAGGGAAATACCTGAAACCTGACTGTAATTCAGCTGCCTTGATCTCTGATAATGATTGTATAGCCTTTATCTTGTGCCTTTGTGATTGTAAAAACCTTGTGACTCACCTTCACTTGTACTCATTTATCCAATTTTTCTACTTTTAGAGTCTTATGATCACTAAAGACAGCCCCTAATGTTTTTTTTTTTTATAATGCTGTTTTTTTTTTTTTTTGTTTTTTTTTTAATCATCATTTTATTGAGATATATTCACATACCACGCAGTCATACAAAACAAATTGTACTTTCGATTGTTTACAGTACCATTACATAGTTGTACATTCATCACCTAAATCAATCCCTGACACCTTCATTAGCATACACACAAAAATAACAAGAATAATAATTAGAGTGAAAAAGAGCAATTGAAGTAAAAAAGAACACTAGGTACCTTTGTCTGTTTGTTTGCTTCCCCTACTTTTCTACACATCCATCCATAAACTAGACAAAGTGGAGTTTGGTCCTTATGGCATTCCCAATCCCACTGTCACCCCTCATAAGCTACATTTTTATACAACTGTCTTCGAGATTCATGGGTTCTGGGTTGTAGTTTAATAGTTTCAGGTATCCACCACCAGCTACCCCAATTCTTTAGAACCTAAAAAAGGTTGTCTAAAGTGTGCGTAAGAGTGCCCACCAGAGTGATCTCTCGGCTCGTTTTGGAATCTCTCTGCCACTGAAGCTTATTTCATTTCCTTTCACGTCCCCCTTTTGGTCAAGAAGATGTTCTCCATCCCACGATGCCGGGTCTACATTCCTCCCCGGGAGTCATATTCCACGTTGCCAGGGAGATTCACTTCCCTGGGTGTCTTATCCCACGTAGGGGGGAGGGCAGTGATTTCACCTTTCAAGTTGGCTTAGCCAGAGAGAGAGGGCCACATCTGAGCAACAAAGAGGCATTCAGGAGGAGACTCTTAGGCACAAATACAGGGAGGCCTAGCCTCTCCTTTGCAGCAACCGTCTTCCCAAGGGTAAAACTTATGGTAGAGGGCTCAACCCATCAAACCACCAGTCCCCTATGTCTGTGGTCATGTTAGCAACCATGGAGGTGGGGTAGGCGAATACCCCTGCATTCTCCACAGGCTCCTCAAGGGGGCACTACATCTTTTTTTTTTTTTTCCCTTTTTTTTCTTTTTTCTTTTTTTTTTTTTTTTTTAACTTTCCCTTCTTTTTTCAAATCAACTGTATGAAAAAAAAAGTTAAAAAGAAAACAAACATACAATAAAAAAACATTTCAAAGAGACCATAGCAAGGGAGTAAGAAAAAGACAACTAACCTAAGATAACTGCTTAACTTCCAACATGTTCCTACTTTACCCCAAGAAAGTTACATAATATAGCAACATTTCAGTGAACTTGTTCCTACTACATCCATCAGAAATTAACAGACCATAGTCATTTCTGGGCATCCCCAGAACGTTAAATAGCTTATCTGTTCTTCTTGGATTATTGTTCCCCCTTCCTTAATTGCTCTCTACTGCTAGTTCCCCTACATTCTACATTATAAACCATTTGTTTTACATTTTTCAAAGTTCACATTAGTGGTAGCATATAGTATTTCTCTTTTTGTGCCTGGCTTATTTCGCTCAGCATTATGTCTTCAAGGTTCATCCATGTTGTCATATGTTTCACCAGATCGTTCCTTCTTACTGCCGCGTAGTATTCCATCGTGTGTATATACCACATTTTATTTATCCACTCATCTGTTGAAGGACATTTGGGTTGTTTCCATCTCTTGGCAATTGTGAATAATGCTGCTATGAACATTGGCGTGCAGATATCTGTTCGTGTCACTGCTTTCCGATCTTCCGGGTATATACCGAGAAGTGCAATCGCTGGATCGAATGGTAGCTCTATATCTAGTTTTCTAAGGAACTGCCAGACTGACTTCCAGAGTGACTGAACCATTATACAGTCCCACCAACAATGAATAAGAGTTCCAATTTCTCCACATCCCCTCCAGCATTTGTAGTTTCCTGTTTGTTTAATGGCAGCCATTCTAACCGGTGTTAGATGGTATCTCATTGTGGTCTTAATTTGCATCTCTCTAATAGCTAGTGAAGCTGAACATTTTTTCATGTGTTTCTTGGCCATTTGTATTTCCTCTTCAGAGAACTGTCTTTTCATATCTTTTGCCCATTTTATAATTGGGCTGTCTGTACTATTGTCATTGAGTTGTAGGATTTCTTTGTATATGCAAGATATCAGTCTTTTGTCAGATACATGGTTTCCAAAAATTTTTTCCCATTGAGTTGGCTGCCTCTTTACCATTTTGAGAAATTCCTTTGAGGTGCAGAAACTTCTAAGCTTGAGGAGTTCCCATTTATCTATTTTGTCTTTTGTTGCTTGTGCTTTGGGTGTAAAGTCTAGGAAGTGGCCTCCTAATACAAGGTCTTGAAGATGTTTTCCTACATTATCTTGTAGGAGTTTTTCTTACCTCTTTTAATAAATATTAAATTCCATTACAAACCAGCTGTTTTGGTATCATGTGGACCAACTAAGATATCCAAAATGAATGGATGAAGCTGTGTTTTTTACTATAAAAGAAATGAGGCAAGAAGATGGATTAAGCTGGCTGCATGAAATGAATTATGATAGGAGAAGATAAATGTAAACTTGTGTTTGAAGCTATAACTGTAGAAATGATTTAGCATCACATTGGTAAACTTGAGAAATATTCCACTTTACGATATTTATTGTTTATTTATCTTGGTGGCTGGACTAGCAAGTGTCTCTTAAAATTTATTTTCCATTCATTACAGTTTTCTATAAAGGCATTGTAATGGACATTTATAATGTTTTCTGGTTTGTCAGAACTTTTTAAATGTCCTTTCTGTCTCTGGGGTGGAGGAATATCCAGGCTTATGAGTAAAGATAAAAGACAGAAAAGCTGGCTCCACAGATGTACTGGAGGCCAAGACACAACGACATGACTTAGTACAGTCAGCTGGACACATCCATTCAGGACTTTGGCCTGGAAGGGAGAAAGTTGGGAAACAAGAACTGCTTGCCAGGTGTTCCAGTTTGCTAATGCTGCTGGATTGCAAAATACCAGAAATGGATGGGCTTTTATAAAAGGGGGTTTATTTGGTTACATAGTTACAGTCTTAAGGCCATAAAGTGTCCAAGGTAACCCATCAACAATCGAATACCTTCACTGGAGGATGGCCAATGGTGTCCAGAAAACCTCTGTTAGTTGGGAAAGCATGTGGCTGGCATCTGCTCCAAAGTTCTGGTTTCCAAATGGTTTTCTCCCAGGACATTCCTCTCCAGGCTGCAGGTCCTCAAAAATGTTACCCTCAGTTGCTCTTAGGGTGTTTGTCCTCTCATAGCTTCTCCAGAGCAAAAGTCTGCTTTCAACTGCTGTCTTCAAACTGTCTCTCATCTGCAGTTTGTCTTTCAGCTCCTGTGCATTCTTCAAAGTGTCCCTCTTGGCTGTAGCAAGCTTGCTCCTTCTGTCTGAGCTTATATAGTGCTCTAGTAAACTAATCAAGGCCAACGCTGATTGGCCAGGGCCACACCTCCTTAGAAATTATCCAGTGAAAGATCTCACCCACAGTTGAGTGATCACATCTCCACAGAAACATCCAATCAAAAATCTCCAACCTAATCAACACCAATAAGTTTCCTGCCCACACAAGACTGCATCAAAGATAATAGCATTTTGGGGGACGTAATACATCCAAACCAGCACACCAGGTTTCTGTTCTTGGCTCTAAGACTGAGTTAATAAATACATGGTAAATGTAAACAGTCCCTATATCTTAAATTCTTTATTACAGCTTATAACACCTAAAATCAGAACTTTAAAATAGTTTCATGTAATGATTGAAATGAATAAAACAGCAACTCTTTCTTGAATATCCCTAGTCCTTCTCAGGTGAGAATATGATCACTTTTCTTCTTTAATGGAGAAAAGAAAGGAGACTATGCCTTATGATTCTTTGTATAATTAGCAGCTTATTACACAGTCCTGGGTATTAAGTGCTCCATAAATATATGTTGACAAATTAATAAAATTATATTAATTATGATCAATGTACTCATTTAAAAATAAGAACTGAGAGGCCCCATCTTCATGGAAAGAGCAAGAGTTTCAGCTCTGGGTATATGACCTTGAAAGTTTATTTAATTTCCCTATGCTTTAGTTTTGTCTTCCTTAAAATGGAGATAATGATGCCTACTTTGAAAGGCTAAGTCAAATACACCATAGTACAAACTCATTTCAAATAGTAACTTGTGTTTATATTGTTACAGATTTCAGAATAATGTGAGTTTTAGAGGAACAAACATAATTGTGTCTGTTTGAGGCTGTATAGCATGTCATATCTAATTACCTGGAAATGTACCTTATAGCACAGATTGGACAAAATGTGGGGCAGCTGTGAATCCTTATGTGAGACCAAAATTGCTGGTATATTTAGTAACTACCGGGGGACTTGGACCTGAATGTTTCTGTCTGTACTAGCATATAAAGCATGTAACAGAATGCAAACTATTCAACAGTAATTTAGCCCTAATTTGCAGACTAATAATATCTATTTCCACCAAGGTTACTCTAATTAGAACCAATGAGACTCATTAAACCCCCAAAACCATCTAGTGCGCCAATGTCTTAGCAGACAAAAATAAACTAAAGAACATTGGTGAGATCACTCTTCTGTTATGAACTACCTTCAAATAAGATGTTTCTGCAGTGTCTCTTTAGCATTTGCATCCCCCAATACACTGAAATGGATGTTTAAAAATTTTCTAATAAATGTACATATTGAAAAACTATTTAAACCTGAATTTTTATTATTCAGACACAAAGGTACAGGAACACAGTAGAGAAGATCTTAACTGTATTTTATGCCTGAAGAATTTCAAATAGGACATGGATTGATGCTTCACTGGTTTTTCAGTGAAGAGAGTGAACAGAACCAGAGGATTGGAGAAAGAAGTATGATGTTCAAGGATCCATGGAGCATGACAGTAATGCACAGAGGGGGCAAATCTGGGGCAGGCTCTCATCATCAGTGAATCCTGTCACAGGGTATCAGACCTCCTCAATGCTTGACTGGGGTTCAAAGGTAGGATTTTCTTTCCTGACAGGTGCCTGTAATATCTGGAGCTTCCCAGCACTGGCTTTTGGGAATAAGAACCATGTCATAAGCCAACTAAAGAATTCTAAGTAGAAACTTGACAAGTGGACAAGATAGGAGATTCTAGGCAAAGGAAAAATACTTGCAAAGTCCTCAGATGATTGAAAGAGAATGACACATTTTGGGAACTTCCATTGGTCCAATAGCTGGAGTAGGGAGGGCATTAAAGAAGTAATGGGGGGCTGAAACTAAAAGAAATTCTGGAGATGGATAAGAGGGATCTTGTGTGGCCCATCTGTGAGATTTGAAGCTGTAGGTGCTTCAGAAAATCATGTTCTTAAAGCTAATACATTCCTGTGGGTGCGGACCCAGTTTAATTAGGATCTTTTGGTGAATAGGATCTTAACTTAAGATGTGACCCACCGCACTCAGGATGGGTCTTAATCCTCTTACTGGAGTCCTTTATAAGAGAATGATATTCAGACAGAGAGAGAAAAAGCCATGGAAGCAAGAAGCTGGAAGTAATGAAACCCAGAAGAGAATTGAGAGACCAACAGATGCCACCATGTGCCTTGCCATGTGACAAGGAGGATCACCAGCAGCCAGTCCTCAGGAAGAAGGTGTTGTCTTGATGATTCTTGATTTGGACATTTTCACAGCCTCAGAACTGTACGCTTGTACGCTAATAACTTCCCACTATTAAAAACCAACCCATTTTATGGTATTTGCTTTTGGCAGCTTAGCAAACTAAAACACAAAATGACTGGCTCTTGTGGTTTTAGGAGTATATGACTGTTGTAGATAAAGTGATGGGTGATAGGGATAGGACCATTGAATAGATTTCACCCAAGGATCTTTCTTTGTTCCATAGAGTAGAATGCAAAGGCAGAGGATAAACAGAATGGACAAATACATTACTTTCATAGGGCTGCTGTAAGAAATTGCCACAAACCGGGTGATGTAAAACAACATAAATCTCTTCTCACAGTTCTGGAGGCCAGAGGCCCGAAATGCAATAAGGCTGTACTTCCTCTGTAGGCTCGAAAGAATCCTCGTTTCTTCCAACTTCTGGTGGCTGTAAGCATTCCTACGTGTTTCTTGGCTATTTCATTCCAATCTCTGCCTCTGTGTTGACATTACCTCATCCTCTTCTCTCTGTCTCAAATCTCCCTGTCTTTCTCTTATAAGGACACTCCATCTGTCTTTCTGCTATATCTGTAAAGATCCCTTTTCCAAATAAGTTTCCATTTATAGGTTCCAGGGAGTCAGGATGTGAACAGATCTTTTTGGAGTCACCATTTAACCCTCTACCATGAGGTAGGCTTTTAAGGAGGTTAAAAATGAATAGTTTGAATGGTATAAAAATAAAGAAGGAATGGAAGAGGGATCTAACCAGAAACAAAGAAGGAGGTGTAGAGGACACAACCTGTAGTGGTATCAACTGGCCTATTGGTATGATTAATCACTATCTAGGCATTTCACAATCATTAACATTTTTATGGCATTTCATTATGCATTCCTGCCAAACTCTGAATATTTTGCTTTAAAACAATTTTATAAACCAGATTTACAATGACATCCCTAACAAAGTCCCTCTAAATTAAAAGTAGTAAAAATAACAAATACTTACAAATAGCACCTCCTATTTTTCAGGCACTATTGCTCTAAGTGCTTTACAAATACTAAGTCACTTGAACCTCACAGAAACCCATGTGATGTGCATACTATTATTATCATCATTTTACAGGCAAGGAACTTGGGACTCAGAAAGGTTAAGGAATTTGCCCAAATTTCCATACTAAGTAGGTGGTGAAGTTACTATTTGAACTGAGGCAATTCTATCCATTTAGTTCTTAATCATGAGCTTGTACATAAGGAAATATGAAATGGGATTAAAAAAATGTCCATAGAATTTGGAAACAGCTGTTCTTGGCACCATTCTTGATTCTACACATTATGTAATGCTTGCACAGATTTGAGTAAAACTATTCTCAGTATTTACAATGCAAAGTGGAATGCAATTATGCATTAAATATAAAGTCTTGTGAAGACTTGACAGACCAAGTAGTGTAAGAAGCTTCTGCTCATTGAGAAGAAGTTATAAACATATCCATACCATTGCTTATTTACAGATAGTAAAATTCCACAAAGCCGTATAAGGCAATCATATGATATGCTGCAAAACCTCTAAAACATATCATCCTGTAATGAAAATTTAAAGAAAAAGATCAGCCTACACAATTTTCTTGTGGAAGCAAAAGATGAATTTAAAAATGTGTGTGTGTATGTGTTTGTGGGGGGGTGGTGTAAGTGGGATTTCTTCCTGGCACAATGAATAATAAAACTTTTCATGTGTCTCCCCCATTCAGTGACCTTTCATGGTTTAAAAACCACAGCAAATTCACTTAAGAATACAAGTGATTTTACCCTGTTCATTCTTATACATGATGTTTCCAATGATAATAATTTTTCTGTATGTATCTAAAAATAAACATAAAATGTGAAACCGTTTATGTTTAGGATTTGCCTCTATAGCATATATATACTACTCCTATAATTTAGGTAGAGAGTGACTGTTATATTTTATTTTTACTGTCAATACATACCCAAAGCTAATATTTATTAGAATTGGTCCCTAAGTTTTGGTATAAAAAATTAAATAAACCATAATTTTTTGCCACTGGTCATTTTTCAAAGATGAATATTAAACATATAAAAATTAGCATTAGATACTTCAAATCTATATTTTATAAGCTTTACCCTTACTTTTATATTCCTATGCTAAATTAGGAGTAGAGTAACCTCAGTTGTGTAAAATGCAGCAACTACCAACTCTTAATATAGTTCAGATAAGAGATACATCTTTAAACATACCCCTTTTTTTTACTCTTCAATAAACCTTTTATTCACAAATGGTTTTTCATTATCCATAGAAAATGCAAATGATGCAAGTTGAACACACTCAAGATTAATTTTCATTTGAGAAGAGCAAAATTTGTCACTTTTCCTATTCCCAGGCAAATATCCATAACATACATTAATGTTTTATGAGAATAAAACAGCATATTAAAGAAATGCTTGTGGAGAAATGGTATTTAGTCATATCGTAAACAAATAGCTGTGACATTTGGTGGGACAAAGAAACATCACTTTGACTTTACCCAATGCTGAGATTTTAAGATAAAACATGCCATTGTTATTTTGTTTCATTTACATAAGTTCACTCAGCATCATTTGTAATTCCCTCTACATAGTGTTTAAAATTTTATGCACAAAAGTATTTAAATGCTCATTCTCCTCAACTGAAAATTTGTTTTGAATCTGCAGGCCTTAAGCAGAGCCCTTCTGATAATTAATTTTATTATTATTTAATTTGTATGAGTTTGCCTGGGTTGAGGTAAGATACATCCCTTGGGAGCATCATTAGGACTTACATCTAAATCAGAAAAAGAACTGTTCTTCAGAGTAAATAACCAGTGAAAGCTCAAAAGTGATATTAGGTACCAAGCATGAGCTCTGAGTTCACCTCAGCTGACTGATTTAACAATTTTGAGTTATGTTACCCAGGAGGGTTGTAATGTATTGAATCTATCCTCCACGTTAGGCTTTGCAGTTGAAACTCCTGTCTAATGGGGTGTGCTAATACATAATGATAATGTCCTTTACTGAGTCTCCATCTAATGGTGTGTGTTACTTTATAATGATAATATGCTGGAGTTAGACAATAACTTTAATACCCTTACTCTATTGAGGAGAATATACTCCAAATATTACAATGCTCACGAATGACCTCGAATAGTGGCTTACTCAAATTGGGAGTTAGAAAGTGAATAAAATGAGGAAGCAACATAAACCTGATATCTCTTTTTAAATTCCCCACTCTATAAGAAGAGAAATTACCCCATGGCAATTCATTAGGATACACAGAGGTAATTTGGAGAACTAGAGGCAGCTTTTCTTTCTCTCTCTTTTCTCTCGCTCTCTCTTTTAACACGGATGCTTAGGGGTTTATGATTACTTACTCTCCAAGTGGCCCTTGAAAATGATTCCATTTTAGTAGAACAGATGTTAAGGGAATCACTGTGCTGAATAACTCCTGGGGGTGTAAATGCTTTAGTCTTTCTTGTAGGTTCTCTCATCATCCTATTCAGCTAAAAGAGTAGCATAATAAAAGTAAAAACAAATTAATGCTATTTTATGCCAAAGTATTTAGGACTTTATTTGCTTTGGAAACTCATCTAATGAAAGTACTCACATCTTTACTTTTTATCAGGGTAATTCAAAGATAATGATAGAGATGTAGGAGCCTAATATCCAAGGAGAGATGTTCTACTATTTTAAAAGAACACACGTTAGAAAGCAAAACACCTCTTTTCTTCCCACTGGAGAATTATGTCATAGGTGAGTATGAAGAACCAGATATTAAAATATTAAAAGCTGTCAAAAATTCTAGAAGCCACATACACTTTATAGGGTACAGAAAGGTACAGTAACTATTTTTGTATGCATCTATCCAAGTCCTCATTTTCTGACTTTTTCAGTTTTATTTTTGTTTCATGGAAAGATGTCACAAGACTATAATTAATTAAATTGTACTTGTGAAAATTTCCTTTGAACAATGAAAATTATTATAAGTCATAATGATAAAATAATAGCAGCTTCAATTTACTGAGCATTTTCAAAGTGCAAACATTGGAATAATACTTTTATATTAATTATCCCACTTAATACCCCATGCCCACAATCCTATGATATGGATATGATTCTTGCTTCTATTTTAGGGGATTGGTAAATTTAGTGCCATGCTCAAGGTCAAACTCATTGTTAAGTGGAACAAGGGTGGCTAGAAGCCTGTCCTGCCTGTCTCTGGATTGTGGGTCTTTATTCTGACTGGAAATAAGATAAATCATCCTCCCAGTAAGTCTTCTAAGTTGTCTTTGAGGCTCATTTTTCCAAATTTATTGGAGGTTAAGTAGTCTACAGATCTGTTTTTCTTTACTAATACAACAAATTCCTAGTCAAGTACTTCACCAGTATCAGCAAAGTCAACTGCTTTGGAGTGGGAAAAAGGCTGCACATGCCAAAAGAAACTCTCTAACTTTCCTAACTAGTCCATATAGTAACCCGTCTTCATAGTCATCCTTTACTACTGCCAATTTCTACTCATCACTGAATTTAACTTACAGGAAGAATATAAATGTACCTCATGAGACCTACTGAGCTTTCTCAATACCACTGTAGCAATAAAGACGGCCAAACCAATCCATAGGAAATTACAAAACCTGAAGAAAATCTTTTGTCTAGATACAAAGTTAACTAAGATAATGAAGTAAGTTTTAAATGGCATGCAAAATTTAATTCAGGGAGTCCCCATTGGTGAAAAATCATAAGTAAAATTCCTTAGATGCCGTGCAGTAAATGGCTAACTCAGCAAGCTTGGGGTATTCAAATCATGCATGTTGTGAAGAAAGGACTGGCCATTGGATAGCTCCTGCAAGATAATATGTAAGACTTTGGAATATCCTGCCTGATAAGAGTGTCTTTGTATACGTGTGGCTTTGGGCTGTTTCATGTTTTGACCTATGCTTGGGGAGTGGGGGGTGTGCGCAGCTATAGACTGAGTAGGTGAATGTCGGTCAAGGCTTGGGTGAGCTTCCCTGGTTGACAATACTTTGTATAGACTGCCACATATCTATGCTGGGAGAATTAAGCATTACTGATGCTACCCCATTTGGGAAAACAACTGGAAGCATGTGCCTGGTTTCTCTTGGACTCTGTCCTACACACCTTCTGCCTTTGCTGATTTTAATCTGCATTCTTTTGCTCTAACAACCCTTAACTGTGAGTATAACAGCCTTTCTGAGTTCTGTGTGACCATCTAGTTAATCATCAAACCAAAGTTTTGTCTTATGGAACTCCAGCAAAAATAATAGTGCACCATAGAATCACAAAGTGAAGTCACAATAAAGCATAGAGGATATTTTTACCTGTTGGACAGAACTGACTTACAAGAAGGCAGATATCAAAAACTGATACTCAACTTCCTCATTCCCTTGAACTTTCATAGCTTCTAAATTGGGTCACCATTTGAAATTTCCCAAGATGTAGGTATTGACTATGATTGTAGAGTATATACAGAGAAAGAAGAGAAGTTGGATTTTGAATAAAACAATGAAGTGAATTTGTTGGTATTATATTTTTAAAAATATATTAATCAATTTCCAACTACATTCTTAAAGATATTTTTAAAGACACTGAGCTATAGTTATTAAAATATAGTGTCTTAAATATTTGTGTGTCCGTGTACTTCTTCAGAGAGAAATTCAGGGTTAAGGAGCCTGGAATATAGCTGTAGCTCAGCAAGCTCACATCTTCAAACTGGAGTGATAAAAAAATAAACTATTCAGGACTCAGGATGATCAGTCTCAGACCTAACTCTGCCATTACCTAGTTTTTTAAATTTATCAAGTCATTTATATTCTGAGCCTCTGTTATCCTTATCTAAAAATAGGGATGCTGAATAGTGTATACTATATGTTTTGGGACCCAAAAGTGATGATGCATAAATCTGTTTGCATACTGCAAAGCAAAATGTAAATACATTGAATTATTGTTTTTATTACTAATAAAGTAAAAATACTTGTTCTACATCAATTCACAAGTTATTGTGAGTTTATGAGATAGGAAGTCACTCGTAATGGTTAAAGCATGCATCCACACATTGACAAAGAAATATATTTAAATACACTGCTTAAATTCCATCTACTCCAAAAATTCTTTTTGCTCCTTGACCACATCTAGATAAGATCTCAAAGCCTTTGTACTTCTCTTGGGGACTATTATGTTATTTTGTCTTGCAATATTTTCACTTGTGTTCCTGTAGATAAAATTCTTAAGAACAAAGACTATCTTGATAATCCTTTTAGGACTTAGAACTGCATGTCACTCATGAGAATGCTCAGAAAATTGTTTGTTGAATGGAACAATTATTTTGATTAAACAACTTGACCTTAATGCCCAAGTGAGACCTATAAATTAATGTACATTAGTGGCCAGAACCATAATTTAGAACAGGAATTCCCAATCCCAGCTTTCCATTGATAAGTGTTTAAGAATTGTAAAGAAAAGCTCAACTGGTTAAAAAAACAAACAAACAAGAGAACCCTTACAAATTGATTCAGAATCTCTGGGAGTGAGAAACAAAATATAAGCATTAAGAAAAAAATCTCCCAGTGAATTCTTATATGTGGAGAGATCAAAGACCCATTGTTCTTGTGTCAGAAGTTTAGCTTAATTTGCACAATTTGCATTTGTGCAAATGTTGAAAGTTTAAATAACAGATCTATGTCAAATATATAGAGGCACTCTAATTTTAGTCATAATCTTGTCAACAAGCAGAAATTGTTTCTGAAAATTACCAGATTAGGAGCTGAGGAATTTCGCCTTCTTTAACATTTACCAGCAAGTGAAGTATGATGGTTCCTAACTATGTCACCCCTATTTGTTTCCAATTATTTATGCACAGACATAAACAAGCCATTATTTAGTACAGTTAATAACCCATGACAAGTTGCCTTAAAATAAATGGGGTCTCAAAATTCAATTTTATTATTAACCAATTTGAATTTTTTTCCTAGGCATTTATCCATCAAACATGGCACTGTTATTGCACATGCATTATGCAGCATGTCAAATTAAACCATTGTTGATAAAACAAACATTAGCTATTGAAATGATCCAAATGCCAGCTTGAAATGCTGTGTTGTAGCTAATAAATATGCCTAACTTCCAGTGCAGAAAGAGTGGGCAAACATGATAATTTGATTTCTATGCCTGTATTTCATAAAAATTAAAAACAAAACAAACAAACAAACAAAAACCTCTTACAAAGAACAATGGTTTTGTCTTCTATTTAGTATAAGGAATATGGTGCTGGCACAAGTAACTGATAATGGTAGCAAGTATTAAGAGAGACGCTAACAAATTCTCTCATTTGTTTCCTTATTTAAAAACACATTATTAGCATCCTTAATCACATGAGAAGGCCTTTCCAGGGATCTATTTGATATTATTTTTATAGCTTGTATTTGCTAGGACAAGGTGAATGGATAAATGTCCCATGATTTTATCACTTACAAAGAATATATTTGTTATTTGTAAACTACTTGAACTCAGGCTGGTAGGAATATTTCAGGGCTCCAAGTTTGGCCTGGGTCCTTGGTTCCAATGACAAGGATTTGTGGGGGTAGCTTTGAGGCAATCTGTTATGATCTGTCTAAGCCTTAATATAAGATAAAGTAAAATTGTTGCCAGAGAGGTGACTAGAATTCCCACAAAGTATTTTATATAATTTGTATTTACACACACACAGACACACACATATCATCCCCCAGTGGAACTATTCTTGAAAAAACATTTATGGGTACTGTGAAGAAATCAATAAATCAATAATATCCCCTAGTTTTTCAAACATTTTAATTAATTACATGTATTTTTAGTAGAAACATGAATTTAAATTTATAATGCAGCTAATTGCAGAAAGCAAGATTTAAGTACTTATTTCAACTTTCCGCCAACTTTATGCATTCCTAATCTGAACAAATCCTTTAAGGAAATGAACTTTTATGAATAACTGCCATGAATTAGGCACTTTACATCTAATTTTCTTTCCTTCTTTCTCTTCCCCCCTTCCTTCCTCTCCCTCTCACTTTTTCTTTCTTTTCCTTCTTCCTCCCTCTCCCTCCCTTTCTTCCAAGTACATATTGTGATCCTACTGGGATACAGATGATGCTCCAGTTCCATGGGATAACACAATGAACAAGACAGACAACACAGATTTAGCATCTGCCTTTAGGGAACTTGCTTTCTAGCCATGAAAACAGACTCATAAAAAGCCATTTACAATAAAAAGTATATTAATAATGAATGTGCAACAATGGGAGGAAGAGAGTATTTGGAGGCATGTTAAGAAAGACACAGTGTAGACAGGGAAGTATCAGACTAGGATTCCTAAAGAAAGGGGTACTTAAACTGCAATTATCAGAATTAGTAGTATTAGCTAGGCAAACCTTATAGTAGGGAGAGAGAGAGAGACTGTGTTTCAGACAAAGATAAAAGCAATTGCAAAAGACTGAAACAAAGGCTAAAAGTGTGTCTGCTCTAGGAATTAGGAATTAAACAATGAGTATTATTACTGCTTAGAGTTTGGAGAGAGGTTCTCAATCTCAGCACTACAGACATTTTGGGCTTTGCTATGGGGGATTGTCCTGTGTGTTTTAGAATGTTTAACTGCATCGTTAGCCTCTACCAACCAGATGCTGGTAGCACACCCTTCACCCAGTTCTGGCGAATATTGCCAAATGTCTCCACGATGGGGATAAGGGTATAAAAATCCCTCCCCGCCGTCCCCATCCACCACCCATTGAGAACCACTGGTCTGGAAGTAAGGGGACTGGGAGGATATATAGGAAAAGATGAGGATGTAGAGATTAGCAGGGGTGAATAATCTTCTACCACAATTTATTTCCATTCTGTCCTTTCACATTCTGAGGCTGTTTTCCAAGACTCTGTCTTCCATAACACTATCCTTCCTGGCCACTCACGTTATGGTAGGGTTGACAGAATGAGATGGCCCTCCAAGAAAACAAAGCATCACAGTTCAAGTCAAAGAGGGGTGAAAGAGCATGATATTAATGGCAACTTTATAGGCTGGACATATAACATTCATTTGCAAAAGTGACAAGACAACAGGTTGAGGAAGTACACAGAAATTGTATTATGAAGTGGCTTCTATAACATATTGAGAAGTTCGGAGTTTATCCAGAAGATTAAAGAGCTTTGCAGGACTCCTAGGCACAAGTTTCAACAACCAGGAATCTCTTTCAACATGGCCCAGAACAACTCCCCAAACAACATGCTCGCTACACACCAAAGGCGCAGTGGCACCAAATTCACAGCCGACTAGTTGAAAATCCTCATCGACACTTTCACCCAAAAACCTTACCCGGGTTATGCTACCAAACAAAAACTTGCTTTAGAATCCAGATTTGGTTTCAGAATCGAAGAGCTCGACAGTCATTCCAGAGAAGAGAACCCGAGCAGGCCTTGGAATCAAGCCAGGCCCACAGGCAACACCTCCCTGCTGAGATTCAAGCTACTCTAGATAGATGGTGCCACATCTGCTATACATCTTCCCAATTACGCACTCTCATCAAGGCGTTCAAGAACAACCCTCACCCTGGGATTGATTCCAGAGAACAACTTGCTAAAGAAATTGGGGTTCCAGAGTAAACAGTCCAAGTTTGGTTTCAAAACTGAAGATCTAGATTATTTGTCCAGAGAAAAGGAAAACCTGATGAGATCTTAGAACAAATACAAGACAAGGGACAAAATCCCTGAGATGAGAAGGGTTCAAGGCATAGAAGCGACGCAAAATATCACTAACCTCACTAGCAACTGTTTTATTTCTCTGGAACCAGAATGAGGGGACACAGAAACTAGTTCAGTGTATCTGATATCATCATCCTGAGCCCCAAATATTTCTCACTCTTGCTGGGGATGCACCCTTCCTCTGAGACTGCAAGTTGAGCATTCTGGAAATGTTAAGCAAGACTTCTGGGATAGAGATAGGTCCAAGAGGCACTCCACAGCACTACTGACCCAGCCTGGCCCAGAGTTCAGCAGAGCTGAGGACAATGAAAATAAAATGAATACATATCATTTCATAATCATCTCAGTAATAATTGATTCAGGCAAAAAACATCAATGTATGTAAAAATTTCAAAGTGAATGTTTTATTAAGAACAAGATATATATTGTCTCAAAGAATCTACTCACAGATTACTTATTAATTAAAAAAAGGAAAACTGATAAATTTGCAATGGAAAAACCTGACAGATTCCACTGTAACCAAGTGCACGATATTCACTTTACCAACAATAATACAGACTGACATGAGGTGCTGCCTGAAATGAAGCATCTAAGACGCAATATCCCTTCTGTGGTTTTACTGCCAAAAGTGCTCATGCTTAATTTAATCATAAGGAAACAGCAGATAAGCAAAATTGAGTGACATTCTGCAAAGTTACAGACCTGTACTCTTCAACAGTGGATTGAATAATTGCAATAAGGATGGAGAGAAAGTATTCTAACTCAGGAAGTCTCCTGAAGAGTTATCTTCTATATGTAGCATGTGCTACCATTTATACGGGGAAGGGACACAAAAACAGAGACCTGTTTATGTCTAAAATTTATCTCCAAAGATGCTCAAGAAACTGGCAATATTAGTTATCTCTTGGGAAGAGAGGTGGAAAATTGAAATGGGAAATAGAACTGTTTTTTCACTTGGATATATGCATTTTTTTACTTGTAGTACCAAATAGTCAACTCAAAATTTCTCATTTTAATCACTTCCAAGTACACCATCCATTCATTGGCATTGATTCTATTTGCAATACTGTGCTACCATCACTAACACCCATTACCTCAACTTTTTCATCACCTCAGAGAGAAACTCTGCACCCATTAAGCAATAACTCCCCCTCCCCCACACCCTCCTCTTCCCCACTTCCTGCAGCCATGGTCACTGGTATCCTTTAATCTACAACTGTTGCTGTGAAGTTTGCTTATTACAGGTATTTCATATAAACTATATCATACAATCATAAAAAAAAAAGAGCTTTGTGGAGCATTTGTAAGCAGAGAATTTTTCTTTAAATAGAATCACTCTGACAGTGCTATGGATATGTAAGGAATTTGAAGGAGCAGGAAAGAGCTGGAAGCAAGAAAACTAATTAGGAAAATAGGTTAATAATCTTGGTGAGAAATATTGAGGGTTGTAGCTGAGCTTTCCAGGATGGATGGAAAGAAGGGAAGAATTTGATTTTTAGTAGATGGCATCAGTATTTGTTTATCACAAATGTTCTATATTTTTTGAGAGAGATGAGATGACTTTCAAGATTTGCTTGGCAATGCCTTTTACCAATTCTGAGAAACAAGTTCTTCCCTGTAAATGCTAGAAGTTCAATGTGGGAGACAGAAATTGAGATAATACAGACCTTCCAAACATGTGCTTCATGGGCAAAGTATGAAAAAGAAGAGCATTTTTAATGGATCATACTGCCTTTGAAAGAATAATGCACATCTATGAAAACATACTTTAACTTCAATAATTACTATTTTAGAAAATGATTGAACATAACTTTGTGAATAAACATCTGTTTTAGAACAATTATTATGTTTAAATTTATAAGATAGAGTAAATATTTATCACAGAACATTAAACATTGAGGTAAATTTCCAAGAAATATTTTTTTGAAAGTAAAGCAGCAAAATGCCGCATTAAAAATAAAATGAAGAGATAATTTGCAACAATCTATAAATTACCAATGATTTACTTGGTTTTTAATTATAGTTAATATGGAGCTATATTTATTCTATGTTTAGCTTCATATGTAAACTCACTGAAATTTATTTATAATGCATATAAGGAATAACTTAAAATATACATCGTAACGATCCATATTTTTCAATGAATAATTTTTCAATTAATATTTATTTTCTTTAATGTAGGAAAGAACCTGGTATAATGGAATGAGTGAGAACCAGAATTAGGAGATATAATATAAAATATGTCTTTATGTAGAAACAAAGCATTGCTTAATCTCCTGGTTTCTTCCTCTTTCTCTCCCTTCCTCTCTCTCTCTCCCACCTTTCCCTCTATCTTCTATAAATATATAAGTTCAAAAAAGAAACAAACAAAAAGAGACTTCAAAACACAGAAACAGAGACAAAAATGAGAAGTTAATATTACTGTAATAGTAAAAGGAGCCACTATTGCTTTCCCCAAGGTATTTCTGACTTTGTTTTAAATAATGTGCCATTTGAGACATATCTCTCTGCTCCCTAGAGACTTTTGAAATAATTAAATTTAGGTTACCCTTTTTTTTTAATCAAGAGGCTGAAAATGATATCAATCTATTCCTATTCCTCAGAGTTTATAAACCATCAGTTGAATCTTGGATGTTTTACAGCAAATATCGTGGAGAAAACATACACCCTAAAAATGCTCCTCTATTAATCTTTGGAGTATTCTGCTCTGGCTTGATCTTAGTTCTTGTAGTCATACTACAGTGTACTCACTGTTTGGATTCTAGTTTATGAAAACTGATCTACAGCGTGCTGGGGGATGTGGTAGTTCTACCGATTTAGGACAAAATTAGGTCAGACAACATGAAGCAGTCAGTATTAACCCAGCTTATGTAAAGAGGAAAAAAGATTACCTTTATGTTTTAAAGAAAATTCTAGAAACCCTTTTATTTCTCTAGTAGAACGGACATCTTTTTTTCCCCAGAAAACTTACATTCTTCCATAAGCACATAATTTATAGAGCTTGTATGCAATGCGTCCTTATGACTAAATGATTGTGTTGGAAAGAATCTGAGACGGTATCTAGTCTAACTCCCTCCAAATAATGGGATTATATCCACAGCATCCTTGGGAGATGATGATCCTGTTTATACAAAGCCTCTATTCTGCTGGACAGTCCTAATTAAGATAAAGGTCTTTGTAGTGACTGAACTGAAATCTTCCGTTTTGTATTTTCTCTTAAGCTGCCCTAGCAAACAAGGAGGGGAAAGTCTACTTCTTAGTTCATATGATATTCCTTTAAATATTTGAGGATAAACACCATGTATCACATATACTCTATGCTAAATATCCCTACATTCCCCAGCTGTCATCTTTGGTTTCCTCCTCTGGGCAATCTGTAATTTTTCTTCCCTTTAATATGTGATGTTCTGAACTGCCTAACATAGCCTCCTATGGGAAAATTCTGTGTATTCAAACATCCAAATTATACTGTTAGCTCATGCACAACTTGTATGCAACTAGAAATTCTAGAGATTTTTGTGTGACTAATCAATTATTTTTGACACTACCATGAAAGATTTTAAGTTCCTTCCAGCTCAGTTTCATCTTGACTGTGATGCTTTATTTCACATATCAAGATTTTGTTTAAATATAGGGAAGCTATCAGAACCACGTAAACCTGGGTCTGAATGCCAACTCTGAGTTGAGAGTTGCACTAACAATTTGGTTTAATCTGCGTATCTGATATACTTTTTAATTGTCATCTGAAACTTTGATAAAAATGTTGAAGATGATAAAAATATAGCATTTGTACAATTATTCTGATTTGCCAGTACTGAAAATCTTAGTTTGACATAGCTTGTCTTTCTTGAACTTATGCTTGCTCCTCCTATTCAACTTTTGTTTGTCTGGATGTAAAAACTGTCTATTTGATGTTTTTTTTTTTTTTTAACTTTTCTAGGGATTAAGGTTGAGCTTCTTGCTCTATGATTTTCAGAATGTAACCATCCACCCCTTCAGCAAGTAGGCCAATTCTATAACTGTGTAACACTATATTAATTGCAAATTCTCTATTGTAAAGCAGATACAAAAAGTAAGATTTCTTTAAAAACTACCACCTTGCAAGGTACTGAAAATGAGTAGGATTTGAGTAGGATAATTGCACTAAGTATTATCTGAGTCAATTGGCCCAGCTTCAATTATGAAAATGTTCCTTATAAAAATATTTAACATAAAATTAAATTTAAGTTATGATGTCTTATTTTAGAAAGAATGGATATCTAAAAATATTCACACAGAAAATCACCATTGGGCAGTCTTAAGATTACAATTTATTCAGTGAGGATTAACGTATAATGTTTAATAAAAAGAAAGCCTTGATTAAATAGGTCATGTCACTTCTAAAGCACAATTATTCACATCCTGCTTTTTAAGTACAAAAATGATATCTCTCTGGGCTTGTTCAAAAGGTTCTTTGTGTTATGGACATAGAGAAATTTATTTCTGCCTTATCTTCCTCATCCTCCACATTTACACCAGTGAACCATTTGTTTAGTAATTACACCTTTATGACATAGTAAGTGCATTCAGGCAGATGCAATGAGCCACAGAACTTAACATCTACTTGTAGAATCAATTTTTTATTATGCCATGGCCTTTTTCACAGGCAATCACTTTTATTTTTGTGCTGAGAGATCACCGTGGATGTCAGAAGCCAATTTGAGTTTCTTTTCTCTGTGAGCAACTGTTAATTATTATCTGGACTAAGACCTGCAGTGCAATTTGTCAAAGACTCCAAGACATGCTATGCATTGAGCCTGCTTAATTTTGACCAGAAACAATAAGGTGAATTCAGACTTTAAAAATGCCTGGGAGGTCTGCCAGTGACCACCTGTGCCAGCGAGATGCTGATAAGGGCCCCTATTCCTCTCTAAACATACACTTCCAGGCACCTTGAGAAGCACATGAGTTATGTAGCATGCAGCACTCTAGATGGAATAAGTGAATTAGTCTCAAGAAACACACGAAGAGTCTCTTTAAATAGCACTCACAACTAGTATGTCAATTTCCAGGGCATTTATTTTGGAAAAAAAACTGTAGGGCACCTTTTTGGTCTCATTTCTTCATTCATCAGAGTACTAAGGTCAGTGTTGAATGTAATTTTTCTTTGTAAAATTTCATAAGATATGTAACTATCAGTCTAACATTTGTTTTCACTTTAGCTTTTTGCTCAATTATATTTTCAAATTCTTCAAGAATTGGACAAATATTTGCATGACTAAAAAGAAAATTACATTTAATGCCATTATGTTGTAAATACAGAATGTGCTTTTCACATGGTTGGTAAAGCATTTAGTTTGGAAAAGGAAGAATTTTGAAGAGAAATGACCCTTTAACCTGGAATAATAACCAAACATCCTCAGTTTTGAAATAGAGATTGTACTATGAGAAAAATTTTTGGTAAACCATTTTTAAAGAATCACTGTAGAAGTTTTTTTTAACATCTACATGGATCTAATGGTAGGCCTTACATGTAAAGAGTAATTTTAGGTTATTTTAGTGTTTGATGTCATTTGGATATAAAGAAGATAATTGGATTAGGCAGGTTTCCTATCTGCTGGTTTCCAAATAGTTACATACTTTCTTGACTGGTCATAGAGACTAAAATATATATATATTTAAATTATGGAACACTAGTTGACAAGAGCAGTTTTGAAAAATTGGAAATTTCTGAATTATTACATTGTCATTTTATTTTAGACATGGCAATTCACCCTCACATTATTATCCTCCTGCATATGATTGGGTTTCTTCAATTTTTATATCTTCCATCTTTCAATACAAAGTAAACCTCACAATTAACTTTAAAGAAGTGACTAAGACATTTTCAATCAAAATATTTATTGATAATTATAGATTTATATGCAGTTGTAGAAAATAATAGAGATCCTGTGTACCCTTTAGGCAGTTTCCTCCAATGCTAACATCTTGCAAAATTACTGTATAATGTCACATTGATACAATTCACCCATACTTATTCTGATTTCCCTACTTTTACCCATACTCATTAGTGTGCACATGCATGGAAGTACTTAGTTCTGTACAATTTTATCACATGTGTAGGTTTATTTATCCAACACTACATTAAGATGCAGAACACTTCCATCTTCACAAGGATTCCTTGAGTTGATCTTTTATAACCACATCTTTTCTGCCTCCTTGCTCCCATCCTTAGCCACTGGCAACCACTCATCTGACACTCATTTGTAAAATTTTGTCATTTCAAATACATTAGATACATGGACTTATATGGTATGTAACCTTTTGGACTTGGCTTTTCTTTTTCACTCAGTATAGTTTCCCGGATATTCATTCAAGTTATTATAAAAACTTAGTCATCAGTAGTTTCTATGCATTGCTGAGTAGTATAGCACATACCACAGATTGTTCAATCATTGATGTATTGAAGGATATCTGGGCTGTTTTCAGTTTTTGTCTATTAGCAAAAAAGCTCATATGCAAGTTTTGTTGTAAATATAAGTTTTCTGTTCTCTGGGATAGCTGCTCATGAAGGCAACTGCTGGGTTGTAGGGTTGTATGGTAATTGGTAAGTGCATGTTTAGTTTTATAGGAAACTGCAAAATTGTTTTGTAGAGTAGCTGAAACATTTTACATTCTCATTGCAATGAGTGATCCAGCTTCTCTGCATCCTTACCTGCATTTGGTGTTATCTATTTTTCATTTTATTCATTCTGATAGGTGTGCTGTGATATCGCTTCATGGTTTTAAATTGCAGTTCTGTGATGACTAATGATGTTGAATGTCTTTTCATATGCTTACTTTCCATTTATATATTCTATTCATTGAAATGTCTATTCACGACTTTTGGCCATTTTCTAATTGGGTTGTTTGTGTTTTTACTGTTGAGTTTTGAGGGTTCTTTATACATTCTAGGCAATAGTCCTTTGTTGGATATATGACTTGAAAATATTTTCTCCTAGTCAATAACTTTACTTCTTATCTTCTTCAAAGGGGCATTCAAAGAGCAAAACTTTTGAATTTTGATATAGTCCAATTTATCAGTTCTACCTTTTATGAATTGTGCTTTTTGCATCAATTCTGAAGAGCTCTTTGCCTAGCTCTAGATCCAGAAGATTTCACCTATATTTTTTTGAAAATTTTTATAGTGTTACACTTTCCCATTTAAGTCCATGATCCATTTTGACTTAAAGTTTGTATAAGGTGTTACGTTTAGGTCAGTTATTTATTTTTTTAACTGTATAATGTTCAGTTGCTCCAGCACTGTTGAATGACTAAAATGTTTTAATACAAATTTTAATATAAATATTTTATACCATTAATATGATAGTACTGATAAGGTAAAAACCAAAAGTACTTAGTTGTTTTATAGAGCAATTTGTTTTATACAATCTGTCAATCAAGCCATAAAAAGAGCCTTGTTATACTCTATTTGGCATTATAATGATAGCTGTTAAAACCAAATGCTTCCTACACCATATTTATTAAGGGGTCATCTCAGTGAATTGGTTAAGCAGATTGTATCTTCCTTTTATGGGGGGTAGACATTTAATCTGCTCCCCAGAACTCTGCTATCAAAGGCAGAATGCGGTCAAACCGCATCTTGTTGACTGACTAGCAGTTTTAATCAAGCACCAATGGGGTGATGGGGACAATTTCTTATGAGTGCCATCTGTGTTTTCTCAGCTTGTGATACGGGTAGCTTTACTTGCATTTTACAAATGATGATCCCAAGGCTCAGACTGTTGAAGGACTGTTGCCATATTTGTCTAGCCAATAAATGGCAAAGCCAGTTCCACCACCAGTCTTTTCACTGCACAAATTGCCTCTCATTGGATTCTCAGATGTCTTTTCTAATTTCTAGATGTGCTGCTCTTTATAATTAGTCTGACTATATTTTTTAACTATTTTTTTCACTTATTACTTATGTTGACACTTGTACTTTATTGGTGTAGTTACTCAATAACAAATGCTAAGCATTGTCTATTTTCTTCCAAAGATTACTGATGGTGGAATACTCCATAAGGATATTAAAATTCTGTTGTTCTAAAAGAAGACAATTAAAAACAAACGCCAATTCTTTATGTCCTGAGTCTTAAGTTTACAGGTACCTTCTCTTTATAAACATTCATTACAACAGGGCCTTATTATTCTCTTAGTTTAATCTTGCAACAATGCATCTCTTTTATCCTTGAAACACTTTTAAGAAATAAACATTCTTTGCCAGAGCCTACGCTTTGGCTCAGAAGGCAGGCTTTGTATATATTTCAGGAGCCAGCATGCTAATGCTCATTATCAACCTGGGCTGTTGCCTGTAATTACAAAACACAGTTAGTGCCTTTGTGACTTTATGTATTAAACACTCAGAGATGAATGGAATACATGACTCAGAGACATATGGAAGGATGGCTGGCACCGAATTGCTGAATTTCAGATGGAGTGTCCAAACTTGGAGGGTATGTTTCCCCAAGCTACAAGTGAGCTGTTTCTTTGGATTGCTTTAAGCTAATAATGCCCTACCCCTGCACCAACACTCTCTTTTGATTCATATTTGGAACTCTTGCATTCGTGACAAGGTAGAAATACTATTACAAGGAATAATATTACAAGGAATCATATATCATCGATCTTGGCCTTTAAATGTAATGAATGAATTTTTTTAAAATTAACATGCTTATCTTTCCATCATAATATGTAAACATTCAAGTTTTAATTGTTTATTTTGTGGAACTCTTATTAATAAAAATTTTACATAATTGTATGCCGTCATTACACATTTTCTTTGAATGATTTGTGCTTTACCATTCTTGGCTCCCTTCTTATTAGAAATTGCACAAAGTTTGGAGTCACATTGATATGAATGTAAACCTTGAAATGGACACTCTCATTTTGTACATTAAAAATAAATGTTATTTTTGTGAAAACTTTATGTTTACAGGAAAGAATACGTAATAATGTACATAATAAATAATACCTACGTACATATTCCATTCTAAACTCTTTCCCATATAGTTTGCATCTCTCCAGATCTTTTTCTGTGTATATATCAAAATGTATTTACAGGTATTTGCCCACATAAATGTTGTACTATTATAGATATTAGTCCATGGATATTTTTTCCACTGGAAAATATCTCTGGCACTCTTTAGCTGTGAACACACGGAAGTAACCCAGGCTTGCTGAGTTTGTTCATTCCTTTGTAAAATGAGTTTGCAATGTCCCCCTTGAAGCAAAGTTGGGAATAACATTTATTCCCTCAGCAAATAAATTTCATTCTTTCATTTATTCAGCTCCAACTCTGTTCCAGGTACGTTTTGCCCTTATGGAGATTAAATTCTAATGGGGGAGAGAAACAGATAGAAAACAAACAAACAAACAAATAACTATGAAGAAAAGTAAAGCAAAATAGAGGCATACAGAATGACCAGAGTGAGGTGGATGATAATATTTTGGGTAGGGTCCTTTAAGAATTATATTAAATATGGGAGTAATGCTAATAGAGTTTATAATGACTTAGGACCAGGGGCTAAGCCACTGCATTAATATTCGTTTCATTCCACTTTCTTTAGCTATTTCCTTTTCCTCCCTAAAAATACAGAAAGAGGATGACAGTTTAAATCCAAAGGATGGCTTATAATTTCACCATTAGTCTCAAACTGTTTCCTGTGATTTGGTTGAAATTCTCCGTTTTTGAGAGAAAGTCATAGGCTAAGATTAGGGAGAAATCAGACTTCTGATTTCAAATCTGATTCTGCTCTTGACCTGTTCTGCAACCTTAGGAAAGTCTCTTGTGGTCTCTGTCTTTGGCTTTTTCTTCTGAGAAATGAGAGCTAGAAGCTAAGTATTTTTGCACCAGTTGTATTAAGTATTCTCCCCCGGTCTAATCTTAACTGGTTCAATAGGATCAAACTCTTCTTAGTGTTTCACTATAAGACTTCAGGTAAAATTTTTATCAAATTTTTCTGTGATAATTTGTTACTTTCCCAACAATATTTGTTTTGTTTCTTCTCTATTTAAAAAGAAAATTTGTTTTATTTTCTTTATAAATAATTATGCTTATTTTAACAGAAAACTGAAGCAGATTAATCTCCATGCTCTATTTCTTTTATTTCTTCTTATACATTTAAAATATTACAGCAGCTTACACTACATGCTTGATTTCAAAAACAATTCAAAATCTTGTAAAATATTTTGAGAAAATATAGAAAGCAAACAATAAAGTGCCATAAATATATGAATAAAGAGAACGACTCAACTATACTTTTAAGTTCTCTAATTCATATTTACATCTTTAAAACTTTGTAATTTCATTTCAATCTTGCTTCTGAAAAACCAGACGATAAAGTATATTAACTCGTTGTAATATCCAAATACATGCCTTAATTCTGAAAAATTATGATGACCCACTAATCTCTGAAAACCATTAGTAAGCTAGCATGCAATCATTAGCTCTTGCCATATATAATTTGCAGGTTAGACTCATCCATCTCAAGGTTATTAACAGCATATTCAGTTATATGATCAAATTATTTAGTATGTAAGAATCATCTTCTTCCAGTTTCCTAGAGATGCCATCAAGATCCTGGTACCTTAGATATAGCTATTCCAGAAGTGCCCTCAAATCAGAATTGATGGTCTCATTTCTTAGGCATGCTTGGCATGCTTGGAAGATGCCATGCCCTTCTCCAGGTCATTAGCCAATCTCGATGATCTATCAGTGATTAAAGTCAACAGCTTTGGAAAGATAACTGGGATTGAGGACATTCTTATAGTTCCCCCCCCCCCCACCAAAAAAAGGCTGTTGATTTGATTCTTTGATTATGAGCCAATGGGAAACAGCCATTGTTCTGTTTTTAAAAAGTTAGGAACTGTATTATTCATGTATTCATGTGTGTTTTCAGCAGCTGGCCTATGAGTGGCACATATTAATTTCACAGTAAAAGCTTGTTGAAATGTCAGTGGTTGTACAGGTTATAGTTCTTTCCTGTCATTATTTGTGATTGTGATATAATTATTTGTAAACTCGACATTTCACAAGCAGTGACTGCTGTTTTCTAGTATGTTTACAATGCTATACATGATGCCTGATTTAAGTAGACATTTAATAAATATTTGTTGAGAGAATTAGTGTATATAAATAGTTACATCTTTTTTTCCTCTTAAATTGTGAATGTTACTTTGCTAAAAGATTTTTTTAATACTGCAGAACTTGTGAATAGAAGGTATTTCTTTCATGATTATGTTAAGTTATATGGCAAAGGGATTTTTCAAATGTAATTAAGGTTTCAAATCTGTTGAACTTAAGATAGGGAGATTATCCTTGGTGAGCAAACTTAATCAGTGAGCTCTTGAGACGGGTGGGACTGTTTTGGTGGGAGAGATCTGAAGCTTGAGAGGGATTTGATGAGGGAGAAATTCTCCACTGCTGGCAGTGAAGATGGAGGAGTCCATATGTCAAGGAACGTGGGCAGCCTCTAGGAGTTGAGAACAACCCTTTGCTGAGAGTCATGAAGACAAGGGGGACCTCAGTCCTACAACTACAAGGAACTGAATTCTGGCAACTACCTGGATGATCTTGGAAGCTGTACTTGGACTTCTGACATGCAGAACTGTAAGGTAGTAAGTGGGTATTGTTTTACATCACTAAATGTATGGTAATTTGTTAAACAGTAATAGGAAACTAAAATAGAATGGTCATACGGCTGGAAGCATTTTTCTTGGTATATTGATAACATTTATTATGTGATGTTGATCTTGTTATATCCCAAGGTTATTAACTGAGAATTATATTTGATCTCTAAAATCATGTTAACACTGCCTTTAACAAATCTTCAATATGAACACGTTAGTAATATATAAGAATTCAATGTTTTTATCTATACCGATAATATTTTTGCATGTATGTCTGGGTTTGCTAGTGAAGGCAGTCCTTAGGACAATGTCACTATCTTCAGAAATTTCTCTTAGGCCTCATGGGGAACTGGTTAAAATGTGCAAATTATCTCTACTGAGAAAACAGTGTGAAACTGATATGTCTGAATATCCTATTTGATATTTGAAGGACACGTTTACTATTCTATCTTGCAAAGCACATACTAATTTTATCTGGCAGAAGGGAAGGAAAATTATTTAAAGTATATAGGTACTCTCACAGTGTTTCCCCAGTTCTTTTTAAACAGAAATATCCTCATTTTGTTTTAATTTATTCCTTAAGAAATGTGACATCTTTCTGCAAAAGATATTTATGGTATGTCCTAAGCTAGTAATTGCTTATTGCAGTCTCCATGTTTAAAGGCAAACATATCAGCAATATTGTTATATACAGAGCTCTCTCATAAAAAGAGTTGGGTAGCTAAATCTTTTTTATATGACCTGGTATTTTGATTAACACGCTGAACTCCAGAGCATTTTCTATTTCCAAAACAAGTTCATGCAGAGGGTTCATGTAGGCATTATTAATTGGTAACAGTAAAATTAAAAATAAAAATTATATTAATATATAATAAATAAATATTTTTCTACGTTATTGGTTGGAGAAAATGTTCTCAATTATTGGGCATGATATTTGCTGAAAAAATACATGTTACCTTCTGATTTTTGAAATAAATGCACTGATAGCTTGACTCTCAAGGAAAAGAAAAAAACAAATTGATTGATTGACATGCAAGGATTACTCTATAGCAAGACTTATTAACCTGAGGTCCACAGATGCCCAAGAAGTTTGCAAATAGAATTCATGGGGTCTCTGATATTGAATTGGAAAAAATATACCTTTTTACTAAATTCTATAAAATTTTCAATTTCTATAAAAATCCTATAATAATTTAAATTCTCTAAAAGTAGACAAGCAACAGTACTTTTAGCAATACCTATGGCTTAGAAACAACTGACATTACAGTTGTTGTAGATACCTCAAAAAAACATTTATGCTTGTCATTATTTTGAAATTGTTGTACTTATTAAAGTTGACACCTTATCTGTTCATTTTATGTGTTGATAAGAAAGCATATGTGCACATATAATAATTTGATAACTATTTCAATGTAATTAGTGTCCTAAGGTATTTTATTTTATGTATGTAAAAACATAATTTTGAGAAGGTTTCCAAAAGCTTCCCAGGACTTCCAAAGTGGTTGAAGGCCCACATAAATAAAAAAATATTTACAACCATCATTCAGTGGGTGTCGTTTCTTAGATTATCATAGTTATGATCTTTTAGGAAGAGTCCTGAGAAGATTTCCATAAACACCACTAAAAATCTATATCCCTTGGGCATATAAATATGATACAAACTTCCATCTTCAGAAGTTAAAGTTCTTTTCCGAATCAACTCAAACATTTTACCCTGTCATTTAGTTGATGTGTTGCTGTCTGAAATGTAGATTGATGGTTGACAGCATTGATGTTATTAATTATGCATGCCAATTTAGTGAACACAATTAAACTGAGGCAGTATGGGTAATTTAAATAATTACACGTATAAATAGTATTATTAGTCTTGTCAAACTCTGCACCTATACTAAATGTCAGCATTTAATATCAACAAAGAGTGTTAAGAACTCAGGATTTTGCATGAGTATGGTTGAAGACTGATTTCAAGTTCAATTACTTGTTAAAATAACATTAGCATACATTTGTCTGACAACTTTTGTTATTGACATTTATCTGAAGTTTGAATAATAATATAAACTCTTTATAATTTTGGTCATATCTATTAGGCTTAGCAGTGCTTACAGGCTGAAAAACCAATCATTTATAGTACATGAGAGTTTATTACTTATACTTTTATATAGTTTTTTCAATATTCATTGTATTTTACTGTATATGTATAAGCATATATATACATATACAATATATAAATATATAATATACATTTAAGTATATACTATCAGTTGCAAACATACACACTTTTCATTGTCTATAACATACCCTTTATTGTTACTCACCTGAGATCCTGTTTTATATCTATATGTGGATAAGGAATTATTTAGCCACACTAAATTTATTTTCACATACATTGCAACTAAATGTGTTTTAGAAACCTCAGCGTGAGCCATCATTGTGATTAGCAGTGAATTGTATGTAATTTTCAATCTTTGGACTATACTCCTGGGTGGACAGGTTGTGTCGTTGGCTGGATTCTGGGTTTAATTCTGAAGCGCTTGCCATATTGATAGAATATTCTTAAAGACTATTGTAGCACTTTCAAAACTAAACAGGTGAGGAAAAAATATCCTAAAGAATTTGGATAATATTATAGTTTTGCCTGAATTGTCTAGGTAAATGATGACAACTTCCACTTTAATATCAGATTCCCTCCCCCTTAAGGGATATATAGAGAACATTGTTTTGTTTTGTTTGTTTGTTTAAGAGATTCTTAAGTATCTATACTCATGTAATGCAGGGCTCCAAAGTACTTGGTAAAAATGTTTAGAAGAATGTTGTTAAAATCAAGATTTCTATACTAGTCTTGAACTACCTGTTCAAGAGAGTACACTTTAATTTTTTTTAAAATATAGTTTACCTAAATGTTTGAACCTGACCTAAGATAATTTAGAACTCCAACAATTGTCAGTTTCACTCTGTTCATCTTGATGAATTTTAAAGTAAATCACCATGAGGACAATAAATGTTTTTACTTCCTAAGACATGTTATGTATTCACTTGGATAGAAAAATAATCACTTTCAAATCAGATTACTTGGTAAAAATATGTTATTATCAATTTTAATCCATTTGATACAGAATGTCAATGTACATCTTCAGCTCAACGTATTTTTACATAAAATGTCTCTATGCTATTCATAACATTTTCCAAAGTTTGATTTTTAAAATCAGAATAATCTATATAAAAATTTCCTTGTTAAATATTATGTTCTTTTTGGTATGCTTTTCAACAAAGAAGTTTTATACATACTTTCCAAATTAACGTAATAATTGTAGAAGCAGTTATAAATGTTATTTTTGTTTTATCTGCCCTCTACAAGAGTTTAAATAAAGCATACCAATGAGACTATGAAAATTCTGACTCCTACTGAACAAATTAGAGGACTATTTGAAATGCAGAAATAAATCCACTCAATGGGAATTTATTAGATTCTTCCCTTACTGACAGATTGAATTATGCCCATCAGGGATTTTCTACCAAGTTGGTACTGACATCCATACATGACTCAGTTACATATTGTTGCAAACTTGGATATAGTTGGGTTTCCAAATGAGTGACAGAAATACAAAGCTTTGTAGGACCATGAGATAAGAACAATCAAATGTAATCTAGAAAGCAGGCTGACCCTGGAGATGAGTAAATTTGAAGGAAGAATAATCAGCATGGCTGTTAAAAGAATGGCTTTACTGGATTCATTGCTTTGAATTAAAAAGTTTGAGAGAAGGAGAATTGAAGATACATTGAAATCCCCGCTAATGGGCAGCCGCTATTCTGCGAAGCAAAGAGGCTTAATCTCGTGGAATCCTCACTAAGAGATGGTTACGATCATTTATATTTTACAGGTAAGGGAAAAGAGGCTTCTCCATTAAATGCTGCAAAGCTGAACTTGAAACCTGGGAGGCTGCCACTTGGCAGTAAACCCATGCTCTTTCTACCAGATCTTTCTGTTTGGGCAGGATTACAGAACACCTTAGACCAGACTCATGAGTTTGGATTTTATCTTGTTATCAGCAGAAGGCATTTTCATTATTAGGGAAATAATAACTTGTGAGGGTCTCCCCCAGTTATTCAAATGCCATGGCCAATCATTGCCTTTAGAGAAAGTTTAAACAGAAAAATATTCTAATGGTCTCTGTTATGTCCTTCCACATCAGCACACATGGTGGCACACAGTACTTTTTAAAAATAGTTTTGAAAAAAACAAAAAAAGGAAAACAACAACTACAAAATGAACCCCTTCAATGAGTAATGAAAATTTTACTACTTTCGTATACACAAAAAGCACAATTTTCCTAAATCAAATGCAAGGCTTCATTAGATGAGGCATTATGCAGAAATTACAGAGTAGCCTGTTATGCAAAAGAAAATCGGAAATGTCTCCCCAGCCTACTGTAGTAGGCTGTGGTTTAAAAACACCTACCTTCCATTTTCCTTAGTCTTGCCCTTTCTAGCTCCAGGGCCAGTGTCATCCAGCTCTATAGCGTTTGGATACTAAGATCATTTATTACTTGAGTGAGATGCATTTTTTTCTCTGTCTTAGAATTTAAGGTGAAACCTGTTTATAGAAGATGAAGGGTCAATTTTAATTGGTGCTTCTTGTGGGCAAAGTAATGATTCCCTTGAAATGTCCACATCCTCATCCCCCAAACCTGGGATATGTTATGTTACATGACAGGTGGAATTAAGTTTGCTAATCAGATGAACTTAAGATAAAGGAATTATCCTGGATTGTCCAGGTGGATCGAATGTAATCAACAGGTACTTAAATGAAGATAAGAGAGGCCAGAGATTCAGAACCAAAGATATGGCACCCTTGGAAGGAAAGACTTTCTCACCCTTTGGTGGCTTTGAAGATAGAAGGGGGCCACAAGCCAAGGAATGCAGGCAGTCTCTGGAGAATGGAAAAGTCAAGGAAATGGATTCTTCCCTCTCCAAGAGAGGAACATGGCCCTGCTGATATCTTGATTTTAGTCCATTGAGACACATTTTGTACTTCTGACTTCCAGAACTATAAAATAATAGCTTTCTTTTTTAAAGCACTAAGTTGAGATAATTTGTTACAGCAGCAATAGGAAACTAATACAATGCAATTCAGAGATAATCTCTTATAACATTTCTTTTGCTCTCTAACAATTTTTAAAGTGAATGGTAGAAATTCTCCAGGTGATGTTTTCAGGCATTGGAAATAGATGATGCCAAATGTTAAAGGTCTCAAATACGTAGTCTGCCAGTGTTAGCCGTGTGATCTATAGAAGTGATCCTAGTTACCTCATCTCTCTGGGCCACAGTTTCCTAATCTCTGAAAAAGGGAAAAATTGACTACTCCCCCAGAGTACTGTTGTCTAACTGGGATAACATGTGTTAATTTCTACTACAGGGTGGGAACTCAAACAGATTCCAACACTGCCAGAATACCACGGAATAAGAATGATATGCAAGGGAATAGGAGACACCACATATATAAACTGGGAAGCCAAGTACTCTACATGTAAAAAGAGCGAGTGCTGGTTAAAGCAGCCACACTTCTTAAGGCATGAGGGTCTCCCATGGTGCAAGGTGCAGGGCTCTTTCTATTTTTCTATCCAATATCCCTGAATGATTTTACACACACACATACATACACAGACAGACAGACATACACTTTGGTATTTCCAAGTATTTGCAATTTTATAAACAGCAATGTGCCATAAGTAACATTCCAACAATGTTGTGAAGTAAGTCAAGTCAGTCATCTCCATTCAATAAACATCTAAGACAGAATGAGGTGGAATTGCTCAGTGCAAGGCAGTAGGGAAGGAGTGATTTTCCGCTTGTCCTATGCTCCTCCCACCAGATAATGCTGGAAGAAAAATGGAAAAGGAAATCAAGTAAAGACTGAATAAAATAAAAGACTGAATAAAATAAAACTGTATTTTAAATGGGTGAGTTGGCAAAATTATTTTTGATCTGGAAAGGGCTCACTCAGGTTTTTTGTTAATTCATCCATGTATTCAATATTTATTGGGCATCTGCCATATGGCAGCTACAAGTACTAGGGATATAGGGGCAAACTGGCAAGTCAAGCAAAGTGCTTTAACTCATGGAGGTCACATTCAGTGGAGGTAGAAAATAAACAAGTAAAGAAATAAAGAATAAGGTTTTAGGGAATCATGGTTGCTAAGAAATGGGTGTTAGGGAGCAGGCAAAGCCATTTGAGACGGGGGCAATCAGCATGGTACCTGCAAAAGCTGCCCAAAGTCCATCTGCCACCCTTCCCTGTATGGTGACAGATGAAACAAGAATTGCATTATCTATGTGGACTCTGGAATTCAAAAGCAAGGGGCTATCTAGACCTACAAAACTATGAAACTGATGCAAAGACTGTTGAAGAGACAGGTTGAGGCTTGTAATATGCTGGTCCCCATCTGTCTGAGTTCATTTTCCTGGTTCCTCATTGGGGACACTGTTAGTCTGTCAAAGCCACTACAATCTAAACCTATTCTTTGCATCTGTGAATGGTGTTCCTGTTTTAAAAAGTATCCTTTTAGCAAAAAGTAAAACATCCCTTCTTAGTCCATGACAATTGCTTATGATTTTCCTTCCAAGCAAATGCATAAATAACACACATGATCTAATAATATACTGCCCAATATGGTAGCTACCAGTCACATGTTGGTATTGAACACTTGAAATATGACTAGTCCAAATTGAGAATTGTGGTCAGTGTAAAGTATTTACCATAATTTGAATACTTTGATAATATTGAGTTAAATACATTATTAAATGAGTTTATGTTTTTCCTATTCTTTTTAAATATGACTAGAAAATATTTAAAATGATATGGGTGCCTCACCTGACATTTCTATTGGATGTCTATGGTGTAAGGGGAAGGGCCTAATCTCTTAAAACCTGGGCCACAAATAAATCTAAACCCTGAAAGATAATTCCAACAAGAGGCATCATGTGTCCACTTCAAAATTAAACAACTTGTCATTACTCTTGCAAATTACATGTACAATAATGACTAAAATATGCCATCTAAAAAAGACAAACTGCATAAAAAATCCCAATGACCATTTGAATCTACCTGTTGCCATAAAGATAGTGAAAATGCCTGAATTGTACAGTTTTTATTGAGGGTCATTTTTTGTCCTAAGTGCCACTTTCATTTTCAATTTGTCCCAAACATGTTTTACAAACAAAATTCTGGTACTGGGTTAAGAATTGCTTAAAGCAGCATCTCAATCTTTTTGAGATATCTCTAATTTACTGTTGAATTCACATTAAATCCAAGAATCTGTCTTACTATTTATATCATTTAGGACACTAGGGGGAGCTTTAGAGAGTAACAATGTTTTGAGAAAAATTCCATGCCTCTATTCATTACCATAATGACAACTAAACACAATTATACTCTCTTTCCCCCAAATCAACAATAAATTTAAAAAGAGTAATCTATTAGAGCCTCAAATGTATGCATTAGATTGCTTTTTTTTTTTTTTTTTTTTTTTTTTTTTTTTTTTTTTTTCTGAGTTTTCTTATTTTATTAGTTTAATTTACAATTTTTATATAGGTTTTATAAGAAAGCTTCAATTACAGCATCAAAATTAATCAAAATGAGCAATGGATTTTACTAGAAGAGAAAGCCTTAAATATTTAAGAAGAACAGGAAAAGTATGATGATTTTAAAACAATTATTTTACATTAGAAATTATCTGACACACATCTGTGAATATAATATACATTTAAGGCATAAAACATCATAATAAATGAATACCCAGGAAATGATTATCTAACTTAAGAAACAGGACTGTAGCAATGCCATTGAAGTCCTCAGATTTCATCCTCTGCCTTCCCCCCACCCCTCCAAGGTAACACATCTATCCTGATTTTTATATCTATCATTCCCTAGTTTCCTTTATAGTTTTACCACATTTGCAAATCAGTTTCCTTGTTTTTGAACTTTATATAAATGGCATCATGCTATCATGTTCTTCTGCTTTTTCACCTGTGTTGAGGTAGGTGGCTACAGTTCATTTATTTTCATTGCTGTAAAAATGTACATTTATGAATCCATTCTCCTGGCATGAAATTTTTTCACTTGAGTGGATATATATAGTATTTTTTTTTTTTTTAATTTTTTGTAAATAATATATTTATATATTATTTTTTTATTTTTTTTTTTTTTTACAAAACAAATTGTACTTTCGATTGTTTACAGTACCATTACATAGTTGTACATTCATCACCTAAATCAATCCCTGACACCTTCATTAGCACACACACAAAAATAACAAGAATAATAATTAGAGTGAAAAAGAGCAATTGAAGTAAAAAAGAACACTGGGTACCTTTGTCTGTTTGTTTCCTTCCCCTACTTTTCTACACATCCATCCATAAACTAGACAAAGTGGTGTTTGGTCCTTATGGCTTTCCCAATCCCATTGTCACGCCTCATAAGCTACATTTTTATACAACTGTCTTCAAGATTCATGGGTTCTGGGTTGTAGTTTGATAGTTTCAGGTATCCACCACCAGCTACCCCAATTCTTTAGAACCTAAAAAGGGTTGTCTAAAGTGTGCATAAGAGTGCCCACCAGAGTGACCTCTCGGCTCCTTTTGGAATCTCTCTGCCACTGAAGCTTATTTCATTTCCTTTCACATCCCCCTTTTGGTCAAGAAGATGTTCTCCATCCCACGGTGCCAGGTCTACATTCCTCCCTGGGAGTCATATTCCACGTTGCCAGGGAGATTCACTTCCCTGGGTGTCTGATCCCACGTAGGGGGGAGGGCAGTGATTTCACCTTTCAAGTTGGCTTAGCCAGAGAGAGAGGGCCACATCTGAGCAACAAAGAGGCATTCAGGAGGAGACTCTTAGGCACAAATATAGGGAGGCCTAGCCTCTCCTTTGCAGCAACCGTCTTCCCAAGGGTAAAACTTATGGTAGAGGGCTCAACCCATCAAACCACCAGTCCCCTATGTCTGTGGTCATGTTAGCAACCATGGAGGTGGGGTAGGCGAATACCCCTGCATTCTCCACAGGCTCCTCAAGGGGGCACTACATCTTTTTTTTTTTTTTTTTTTTTTTTTTTTTTTTTTTTTTTTTTAACTTTCCCTTCTTTTTTCAAATCACCTGTATGAAAAAAAAAGTTAAAAAGAAAACAAACATACAATAAAAGAGCCTTTCAAAGAGACCATAGCAAGGGAGTAAGAAAAAGACAACTAACCTAAGATAACTGCTTAACTTCCAACATGTTCCTACTTTACCCCAAGAAAGTTACATAATATAGCAACATTTCAGTGAACTTGTTCCTACTACAACCATCAGAAATTAACAGACCATAGTCATTTCTGGACATCCCCAGAACGTTAAATAGCCTATCTGTTCTTCCTGGATTATTGTTCCCCCTTCCTTAATTGCTCTCTACTGCTAGTTCCCCTACATTCTACATTATAAACCATTTGTTTTACATTTTTCAAAGTTCACATTAGTGGTAGCATATAATATTTCTCTTTTTGTGCCTGGCTTATTTCGCTCAGCATTATGTCTTCAAGGTTCATCCATGTTGTCATATGTTTCACCAGATCGTTCCTTCTTACTGCCGCGTAGTATTCCATCGTGTGTATATACCACATTTTATTTATCCACTCATCTGTTGAAGGACATTTGGGTTGTTTCCATCTCTTGGCAATTGTGAATAATGCTGCTATGAACATTGGCGTGCAGATATCTGTTCGTGTCACTGCTTTCCGATCTTCCGGGTATATACCGAGGAGTGCAATCGCTGGATCGAATGGTAGCTCTATATCTAGTTTTCTAAGGAACTGCCAGACTGACTTCCAGAGTGGCTGAACCATTATACAGTCCCACCAACAATGAATAAGAGTTCCAATTTCTCCACATCCCCTCCAGCATTTGTAGTTTCCTGTTTGTTTAATGGCAGCCATTCTAACCGGTGTTAGATGGTATCTCATTGTGGTCTTAATTTGCATCTCTCTAATAGCTAGTGAAGCTGAACATTTTTTCATGTGTTTCTTGGTCATTTGTATTTCCTCTTCAGAGAACTGTCTTTTCATATCTTTTGCCCATTTTATAATTGGGCTGTCTGTACTATTGTCATTGAGTTGTAGGATTTCTTTGTATATGCAAGATATCAGTCTTTTGTCAGATACATGGTTTCCAAAAATTTTTTCCCATTGAGTTGGCTGCCTCTTTACCTTTTTGAGAAATTCCTTTGAGGTGCAGAAACTTCTAAGCTTGAGGAGTTCCCATTTATCTATTTTCTCTTTTGTTGCTTGTGCTTTGGGTGTAAAGTCTAGGAAGTGGCCTCCTAATACAAGGTCTTGAAGATGTTTTCCTACATTATCTTCTAGGAGTTTTATGGTACTTTCTTTTATATTGAGATCTTTGGTCCATTTTGAGTTAATTTTTGTGTAGGGGGTGAGGTAGGGGTCCTCTTTCATTCTTTTGGATATGGATATCCAACTCTCCCAGCCCCATTTGTTGAAAAGACCATTATGGCTCAGTTCGGTGACTTTGGGGGCCTTATCAAAGATCAGTCGGCCATAGATCTGAGGGTCTATCTCTGAATTCTCAATTCGATTCCATTGATCTATATGTCTATCTTTGTGCCAGTACCATGCTGTCTTGGCAACTGTGGCTTTATAATAAGCTTCAAAGTCAGGGAGTGTAAGTCCTCCCACTTCGTTTTTCTTTTTTAGAGTGTCTTTAGCAATTCGAGGCATCTTCCCTTTCCAAATAAATTTGATAACTAGCTTTTCCAAGTCTGCAAAGTAGGTTGTTGGAATTTTGATTGGGATTGCATTGAATCTGTAGATGAGTTTGGGTAGAATTGACATCTTAATGACATTTAGCCTTCCTATCCATGAACATGGAATATTTTTCCATCTTTTAAGGTCCCCTTCTATTTCTTTTAGTAGAGTTATGTAGTTTTCTTTGTATAGGTCTTTTACATCTTTGGTTAAGTTGATTCCTAGGTACTTGATTTTTTTAGTTGCTATTGAAAATGGTATCTTTTTCTTGAGTGTCTCTTCAGTTTGTTCATTTCTAGCATATAGAAACATTACTGACTTATGTGCATTAATCTTGTATCCCGCTACTTTGCTAAATTTGTTTATTAGCTCTAGTAGGTGTATCGTTGATTTCTCAGGGTTTTCTAGATATAAGATCATATCATCTGCAAACAATGACAGTTTTACTTCTTCTTTTCCAATTTGGATGCCTTTTATTTCTTTGTCTTGCCGGATTGCCCTGGCTAGCACTTCCAGCACAATGTTGAATAACAGTGGTGACAGCGGGCATCCTTGTCTTGTTCCTGATCTTAGAGGGAAGGCTTTCAGTCTCTCACCATTGAGTACTATGCTGGCTGTGGGTTTTTCATATATGCTCTTTATCATGTTGAGGAAGTTTCCTTCAATTCCTACCTTTTGAAGTGTTTTTATCAAAAAGGGATGTTGGATTTTGTCAAATGCTTTTTCAGCATCTATTGAGATGATCAATTGATTTTTCCCTTTCGAGTTTTTAATGTGTTGTAATACATTGATTGTTTTTCTTATGTTGAACCATCCTTGCATGCCTGGAATGAACCCCACTTGGTCATGGTGTATGATTTTTTTAATGTGTCTTTGGATTCGATTTGCAAGTATTTTGTTGAGGATTTTTGCATCTATATTCATTAGGGAGATTGGCCGGTAGTTTTCCTTTTTTGTAGCATCTTTGCCTGGTTTTGGTATTAGATTGATGTTAGCTTCATAAAATGAGTTAGGTAGTGTTCCATTTTTTTCAATGTTTTGAAAGAGTTTGAGTAAGATTGGTGTCAGTTCTTTCTGGAAAGTTTGGTAGAATTCCCCTGTGAAGCCATCTGGCCCTGGGCATTTATTTGTGGGAAGATTTTTGATGACTGATTGGATCTCTTTGCTTGTGATGGGTTGGTTGAGGTCTTCTATTTCTTCTCTGGTCAGTCTAGGTTGTTCATATGTTTCCAGGAAATTGTCCATTTCTTCTACATTATCCAGTTTGTTGCCATACAGTTGTTCATAATATCCTCTTATAATTTTTTTAATTTCTTCAGGATCTGCAGTTATGTCACCTTTTTCATTCATTATTTTGTTTATATGGGTCTTCTCTCTTTTTGATTTTGTCAGTCTAGCTAGGGGCTTGTCAATCTTGTTGATCTTCTCAAAGAACCAACTTTTGGTGATATTTATCCTCTCTATTGTTTTTTTGTTCTCTATGTCATTTATTTCTGCTTTAATCCTTGTTATTTCTTTTCTTCTACTTGGTTTAGGATTGGTTTGCTGTTCATTTTCTAGCTTCTTCAGTTGATCCATTAGTTCTTTGATTTTGGCTCTTTCTTCCTTTTTAATACATGCGTTTAGTGCTATAAATTTCCCCCTTAGCACTGCTTTTGCTGCATCCCATAGGTTTTGGTATGTTGTGTTCTCATTTTCATTCGTCTCTATATATTTAGCAATTTCTCTTGCTATTTCTTCTTTAACCCACTGATTGTTTAGGAGTGTGTTGTTTAACCTCCAGGTATTTGTGAATTTTCTAAGTCTCTGATGGTTATTGACTTCTAATTGTATTCCATTGTGGTCAGAGAATGCGCTTTGAATAATTTCAATCTTTTTAAATTTATTGAGGCTTGTTTTATGTCCCAGCATATGATCTATTCTGGAGAAAGTTCCGTGAGCACTAGAAAAGTATGTGTATCCTGGTGATTTGGGATGTAATGTCCTGTAGATGTCTGTTAAATCTAATTCATTTATCAGATTGTTTAGGTTTTCAATTTCCTTATTGGTCTTCTGTCTGGTTGATCTATCTATAGGAGAGAGTGATGTGTTGAAGTCTCCCACAATTATTGTGGAAACATCAATTGCTTCCTTTAGTTTTGCCAATGTTTCTCTCATGTATTTTGTGGCACCTTGATTGGGTGCATAGACATTTACGATTGTTATTTCTTCTTGCTGAATTGCCCCTTTTATTAGTATGTAGTGGCCTTCTTTGTCTCTCAAAACATCCCTGCATTTGAAGTCTATTTTATCTGAGATTAATATTGCTACACCTGCTTTCTTTTGGCTGTAGCTTGCATGAAATATTTTTTTCCATCCTTTCACTTTCAATTTCTTTGTGTCCCTGTGTCTAAGATGAGTCTCTTGTATGCAACATATTGATGGTTCATTTTTTTTGATCCATTCTGCGAATCTATATCTTTTAATTGGGGAGTTTAATCCATTTACATTCAACGTTAAAACCGTGAAGGCATTTCTTGAATCGGCCATCTTATCCTTTGGATTATGTTTGCCATATTTTTCCCTCTCTCTATTAATATCCTTTATTGTACCCATACCGAATCTCTTTAGTACTGAACCTTTCTCCAAGTCTCTCTGTCCTGTCTTTGTTTCTCTGTCTGTAGGGCTCTCTTTAGTATCTCCAGTAGGGCAGGTCTCTTATTAGCAAATTCTCTCAGCATTTCTTTGTCTGTGAAAAATTTAAGCTCTCCCTCAAATTTGAAGGAGAGCTTTGCTGGATAAAGTATTCTTGGCTGGAAATTCCTCTCTCTCAGAATTTTAAATATATCGTGCCATTGCCTTCTCGCCTCCATGGTGGCTGCTGAGTAGTCACTACTTAGTCTTATGCTGTTTCCTTTGTATGTGGTGAATTGCTTTTCTCTTGCTGCTTTCAGAACTTGCTCCTTCTCTTCTATGTTTGACAGTGTGATCAGTATATGTCTCGGAGTGGGTTTTTTTGGATTTATTCTATTTGGAGTTCGCTGAGCATTTATGATTTGTGTATTTATGTTGTTTAGAAGATTTGGGAAGTTTTCCCCAACAATTTCTTTGAATACTCTTCCTAGACCTTTACCCTTTTCTTCCCCTTCTGGGACACCAATGAGTCTTATATTCGGACGTTTCATATTATCTATCATATCCCTGAGGTCCATTTCGAGTTTTTCAATTTTTTTCCCCATTCTTTCTTTTATGCTTTCATTTTCCATTCTGTCATCTTCCAGGTCACTGATTCGTTGTTCAACTTCCTCTAGTCTTGTACTATGAGTGTCCAGAATCTTTTTAATTTGGTCAACAGTTTCTTTAATTTCCATAAGATCATCCATTTTTTTATTTAGTCTTGCAATGTCTTCTTTATGCTCTTCTAGGGTCTTCTTGATTTCCTTCATATCCCGTACTAGGGTCTCATTGTTCATCTTTAGTTCTTTGAGTAGCTGCTCTAGGTGTGTCTCTTCTGGTCTTTTGATTTGGGTGCTTGGGCTTGGGTTATCCATATCGTCTGGTTTTTTCATATGCTTTATAATTTTCTGTTGTTTTTGGCCTCGTGGCATTTGCTGTCCTTGATAGGGGTCTTTTAGGGTTTGTAGACCAGTTGAAGTCCTTATCTCTAATTTATCAGATCTACAGCTTTGTGGAGTACACTTTCTCTAACTAACCAGCAGGTGGCGTCCACGAGCCACCTGTTCTCCACAAGCCAGATCTCCCCTGCTAAGCCTTTTTGGTGAGTGGGGGAGTGAGTCTTGTGGGGCCCAATTGGTGTCCCAAGCTTGCGTGTGTAGTTGGTGTTGCCTGCCCTGTATGTGGGGCGTGTTTCTGGGCAGTCGGGGAGGGGGGGTGGCCCTAACAATCAAATCTCCCTGATGATCCTAGAGTTTTAAAGCTACTGCAATAGTCTAATCCTTCAGTTCAGTCCTGCCACAGTTTGTCTCTGCCACTGACCCACAAGTCTTTGGTATTGGCGTATGGCTCCTGAGACTTGCAAGTGGGCCCCTCTTCCAGGCTGTGCACCCTGGGTCCTCTGTTGAGGTATGACTGTGCTATGTCACAGGTGAGTGCCGTCCCCCCAGGGCAGTTCTGGGCTGCTGGGCTGTGTTGGGAGGCTCCCAGTCTGCTCAAATGATGGCTGAATGGGGCTCTGTTAATTCACACTGCTCCCCCTTCCCAGCTCTGGGACATTCAGCTGAGGTTGCAGGGAAGGCTAATGTCCACGCCCAGTTTTGTGGTGTGTGCCTGTTATTTGAAGCACTTCCGTCACACTGGGTTGTCTGGGGCAGCTCTGGGCTATGGGGCTGGCGATGGGCAGGAGTGTTTCCTGTCCACCAGGATGGTGGCTGTGAGCGGACACCCCCCTTTTCTTGGGAAGTTGTGTTGTTTAGTGAATTTTCTCAGCCACTGGATTATTGCCTTTTGTCTCAGAGCTCTCTTAGTTCTGCTCTTGACTTGACGTGCCCAAATTTCAATTCTTTGAAGCTTTCTGTATTGAGCTTCTTAGAGTAATTGTTTTAGAAAAAGCAAAAAGGATTTAAAAAAAAAAAAAAAAAAAAAAACGGCCCTCCTCAGAGATCTAATGGGTTATTGAAATGCTAATAGACAAAGCAACCAGGGCCATTAAGGAAAGGTGCCCTGGGCAGAGAGATCACCCTTGCTTCGGGATTTGCATATGCGCCTCAAGGCCTGATCTCCGCCCTTCCCCTTTCTGTGTTCACCAGAACTCCAAAAATCCTCTGCTTTTACTTTGGAGCTTCTCGTGTTGTTTTCCTTCTATGCCCGTCTCCTCTCTGCTGGGCTGGCTGCTCTCAGAGTCTCTGGTGTCTGGCCTCAGTCTATCTATGGTTGGAGTTTGAATCAGTAGAATGAGTTTCCGATGAGAGCAGCCACTGCAATTCTCCCTTCTCCTTCCTGGAGCTGACAGCCCCTCCTCCCCCGGGACTGAGCCTGGCAGGGAGGGGCGCGGGTCCCCTGGCCGCAAAAACTTACAGATTTCGCTGATCTCAGCAGTTCCACGTTTTCATGAGTGTTGTATGAAGTATGCCCAAAGACAGATTGCTCTGTGGTGTCCAGTCCACGCAGTTCCTGGCTTTTTACCTACTTTCCTGGAGGAGTAACTAAAACATACAGCTCACCAGTCTGCCATCTTGCCCCGCCTCCTATCTAGATTGCTTTTGAGAATTATTTTGCTATCTGTATGTTGTGTGTGTGTGTATGTATGTATTACCCCAGCTAATGATAAATTCTGCCAAACAGACATGAAATAAGAATAATCTCATGTGCACAGGCACCACTAACAACCTGTCACTTGGGTTTTAAAAAATGCACCAACTGGTTGAGCAGTTGTATTGGTCATATATACCCTTTTGTTTTTCCTTCCCTTGGAGATAGCAGCATCATCTTGGAGAATTTTGTCAGTTTTATTCCGTGATCAAGGATTAGATCAGTGGTTCTCAAGATGTGGTCCATATATCAGCAGTAGCAGCAGCAGCAGCAGCAGAATCTGGGAACTTGTTAGAGATGCAAATTTGGTCCCAAACCCACTGAATCGGTATGACAAGGAGTGGAGAGAGCAATCTGTACTGTTTCTTTTTGAAGTTTGAGAACCACTGGATTAGAGGAAACCTTCCCAGTGTGATGAGTTGTTGAAGAAAAATTTTAGGGAGCTAAAATGAAATCAGAATGTCTCAGGTTAATGTAGCATTGAAATCTACAATGAAAATTCATACTATGTCTGAAGAACATCAGTGTAAGCACTTATTTTCCAAGGGAGTAAACAAACCAAAGAAAAAAAAGACAATCTCTTTCTATTTCCACTTCTACGATGTTTCTATCCTTGCTCAGAGGAGAAATTGCCTAAGTCCATGAATTGAAAGACAGCAAGGTGAGCAATTAAATCTCTGCTTGGAATAGTGCCTGGCACATATTAAGGACTACGTAATTGCTAGCCTTTATTATTATTTTCATTGTTGTTTTGTTATTGTTTTCTTTGCTAGATGAAAAATCCCTAAAGGGCATTCACAAGGTGATAAGCAAACTGCTGTTGAATGATAGAAAAGGCTTTATGGTTAAGTATTTTTATTTCTATGATTCATTGTAAAATGTGCTTACCAGTGGATTAAGCACAGGGTTCTGAGAATGCTAAGAATTAAAATTCTACAGGAGGAAACTTGGAAATCTCCTCTGAAGTGCCATTTGGATGGTAGAAGAAAAAAGTGTAGTGTTTTATTAGCAAGGCAAGATGCTTAACAGTGTGTACATATGTGTGTGGCAGTGGTAAAATTGGAAGTGATAGGTGATACAATGTATCTTATATGCAAGCTTACATGTATACATTTTTCTGCTGACAATGCTGCATTATCGTTGGATTTGAAGCAACAGAGGGATATGATATACTTCCTGGGCCACAGGTGTAAGAATTAGAATGGGAGGACACTGGGATAGGTAAAGGCTTGAGTCAATGATGTCATATCCAAAGGCTGCTTAAATAATCAAAGAGAGCAGGAGAGTTTGAAGAAGGAATGGTCAGGGTGAATTCAAGAGCTCTCTCAGTTGCAGAAGAAACATGTTCAGATTTTTCTTTTTAATAAAGGAGAAAGAATAGGAATTCATTTTAAGATAACCTCTAGAATTTTAGTTGGGTTCATTATTGGATGGTGATGATAATAGAGAAAAAGCATGATTAAGGAAAGTGTAAATGAAATTAGGTATTGGATAGGATTCAGATCCAGTGCACAGTTGGAAATAAAGGCTTGTAAGTGAGAGATGGTTTGGGCTAAATACACCAATTTAGCACATATCAGGAATGGAAACCATGGGATAAATAAGTACATTCAGCAGAAACTTATAGAGAAAGGGGATAAATGGCCTGAGAAGGAAATAATGAAGAAATTAACATCTAAGGAGCAGATATAGAGGATACAGTGAAGGGAAAGTGGTGAGAGGAATAAAGACATGCAAGAGAATTGAGTTGTGGAAACCCAAAAGGAGAGAGCCCAAGATAGTAGAGAATTAAGATGCTAAAATGCTGTGAAGTCAGGCAGTTTAAAATATGAGAAGTACCTACTCTACTGGATAATTGAATTCTAAGGACAGCAGTGTAGAATGTTCCAGAAAGTGTCTGTTTACAAGAGTGTGTATGTGTGTGGGGGGGGATGTGCATATTTATTTATATCACATATCAGAGCTATATATTCCTCTGGGGAAGAGTTCCATCTCATTGTTTAGTCCCACTTCTTTTGCTGCTCAGAACCATAAACCTCATTTGTTAATCATTTGTTAGACCAAATATTCAATAAACATCTATCATGAGCCAGACACTAAGATAAATATAGAAATATACAGTTACAAATTACAGCCTCTGTCCTCAGGGAGCTCCCAAATTCATGTGATATTTACGGTAACAGGTATGTACAAGGTGCTCAGCTATTGTCTCCTGGCACTCCGGAACCAAAACTTGCTTTTTGCCTGCAGCTGAGTCCAATGCTCTAGCAAACAAGTTGGGTGTTTTATTTTGTTGTTGTTGTTTTTAATATACCCAAAGGTAAAATTTTATAATGGTCAGTTATGACCTGTGACATTTTAGGAACTACCTGCTCCCCCTCTGCGGTGAAGAAGTGTATAAAAACGGAGTTGTCGTAAAATAGCAAAATACAGTCTTCTAAATCTCAAAATAGGTTCAAGTTTGCAGCCAATGTTTGTGTTATCTGGGGTGCTTCACTTAGACTGTGAATCCATACGTCTCTATTACTATGGCCTTAAACACGATTCCAATCACAGTGACCAAGACTGAGGCTATCACAGTATCAAGGAAATCACAAATGAAAAGATCCAAATATCTCACTTGCATGAATTTGGAAAGGGACCTCTTAAATTTATCTATAGATAACTGAAGTTGATCAAATGAATACTGGTAAAACGTTCTGGTATGTTTTAAGGTTTTTGTTTTTGTTTTTTTTTCATTTTCGTCTGCTTTGGTTTTTCTATTCTTGGTTGTTGGTTCTTTTTTGGGGGTGGGGAGAGGAAAGGGGTAGAGATTTTCAAGTAATACCATAAGGTGTATACAATTACGGTCGAAGGTTTTAATTTAAAAAAATATACTGCCTTACAATTTTCTGTCTCAAAAACAGTTTGTTTTTTTTAAATGATATTGCCTGTATAATCTAGTTGAGTTCTTTATCCCTAAATGTACTTCTTTTCGTAAATATTACTAGCAGGCTAAAGAGCTGGCATTTAAATATCATTACTATAAATAAACCGTAAAATCAGATGCCTAACTTGAAGGGTCAGTGTTATGGAGTAAATGGAGAAGAATGATTTTTAAAGAAGAAGAGCAATTTTGGATTTATGGTACCAATAATTTCTCTCTTTAAGGAACCCCAATTAATTTAATTAAAGGTTAGGGAAAAAAGCCAGGCTAATTTAGTCCTTGGGAGGGGTCAATGGCACCATCATTTTCTTGTTGACCTCAGCCAGAGACTTGGGAGTCACATTTGACCACTCTCATGCCCTGTCAATCAACAAGTTGTGTGTCTTCTTCACAATGACTTGCTCTTCTTCTTAGTGCTCCCAGCCTAGTCCAGGCCATACTCATTGTTTTAGTTTCCATGGCTGTTCAAGCAAATACCATGGAATGGGTTGGCTTATTAGTTTACAGTTTTGAGGCTAGGAAAAAGTCCAAATTGAGGCATTAGCAAGGCACTGCTTTCTTCCTGAAGACTGTGGTGTTCTGGAGCTGGCTGCCGGTGATCCTTGGTCCTGGGCTCCTGTGCACATGGCAAGGCACATGGCAGCTTTTCCTGGCGTCACCCTTCCCTTCTGGGATCCACTGACCTTCAGCTCTTGCTTCCCAGGGCTTTCTCTTTCTGTGTATGAATTTCATACTTCTCATCAAAGACCCCAGTAATAAGATTAAGACTGATCCTGATTGAGTTGGGTCACACCTTAACTGAAGTAACTTATCAAAAGGTCCTACTTACACTCGTTTCACACTCATGGGGATGGATTAATTTAAAGAACATGTTTTTCTGTGGGTACATACACTTCCCAACCACCACACTCATCTTATGCTTCAGTTACAATACTTTTAAAAATGAATAAAAAATTAAGGATAACTTTCATGACACAACTTAAAAAGCATTGTTGATATCATGAAACTTTGCAGATTTAGTGTATCTTCTTAACTGGTCTTCTTTTCTTCATCCTTTTTCAGTTGATTTCCTGCTGAAGAGTCTGTGACGGCCTTGTGCATGAACTAGCGTTAAATACCTCACTAGCTGCTTCCATCCTGACCAATCAACACTTTTTCTTCCTCGCTCCCCCCCCTCTGCTTCATTTGGAGTATTCTGATCCTTCCCTGAACCTTCCTTTCTCACTCTCTGGTATCCATTTTGCACACTGACAATATGTGCTCATTCACCCCTTTTCATTTCTTATAGTTCCACCAAACCATTTCTTATAGTTTCTAAAACTTAAAAGTGAGGACTTCTTTGTCAAGGCCAGCCAACTACACATTTTGCCTTCGGTTAAATACAAATCTGTACTATACAAACGAGCACTGAAATCTGTATTTCCTTATATATTGTTTTCTTGCTGTTTCATGATTTGTGTTATATCCTCAATTACTGGACTTTGCCAGTACCTCAAGGGCACTGATTCTAAACACTGCCACAGCCAAGTGGCTCATTTGTTATTTTTCTTATGTACTACTTATTTTGAAAGCTAACCAACTGTACTCACTAAACAAATAAGTGCTTTGTGTTTTCCATGAGATAAACAGAATTACTATTCTGCTGCTGATATGTTCTAGTCTCAGGACAAGACTCACGATGCTTTAGATACAATATACAACTTAACTCCTGAACTTCCAGAAATATTAAAACTAGACCAAGACTCCCAGTTTTTGCCTTTTAGAACTTCTAAGCCTCTGGAGCTACTTCTGTGAATAACATTCACTTTTTACCATCTTTATTATAGTCCCATGGGTTGGCAAAATTCCAGATGCTTAGTAGGAAATTTAATTCTCTGCCTAGCCTAATAATTTTTAACAGATAAGAATAGAACCCTAAAATCTCATAAACCAAAGGCAGAAGTGGTAAATTATACATATATATATATATATATATATAATGTGGGCCCAAGTTTAAAAATTTGAGGAGTGCTTGATATTTAAAATAAAGGGCTTCTTTGTTTTAATAGTGACATATTTACTCTTTAAGGTGGTTTTTGGGCCAATGGGAGGGGAAAAAGGAATTTAATTGTTCACTGAAATGCCCCCTTATTTCTGATCTTCTGCATATCGTGTCTTGGTAACAGAGTATCCAAAAAACAGAGTAAAATATTTAACATGATTACCTTAGCTAACAAATCTTAGCAAATCAGTTAAGTGGTATGATCAATTAGTAAGCAACAAGATCAAGTGGCAAAATCAATGTTAGAATTGAAAATACAATAAAACAAAAGGAACGGCAAATAATCAGGATAAATTAAACAGATATTTATAAAATTAACAATACAATAATATGAGTGATAACTTGTTAAGAAGATTGAAATAAATCACAAAAACTAGACAAGTGGCAAAAACAACAAAGACAAATATCAGTTAATATGCAAATCACTGGACCTTGCCAATATCTCAAGGGCACTGATTCTAAACACTGCTACAGCCAAGTGGCTCATTTGTTATTTTTCTTATGTACTACTTATTTTGAAAGCTAACAAACTGTACTTACCAAACAAATCACGACTTTGTGTTTCCCATTAGATAAACAGAATTACTATTCTGCTCTTGATACTGTTCTAGTCTCAGGAAAATACTCATATGATACAATATACAACTTAACTCCTGAACTTCCAGAAATATTAAAACTAGACCACAAGAGAAGTCTCCCAGTTACTGTCTCAGCATGGCAGAGTGTAGGCAGAAGCCAAGCCTGCCCAGCCTGCCCAGTCATTCTCTTCCCTGTGTTGGGGATATCTACAGGTAGCCCTAGAGGACAGCCAGAGGGTGAGGGCTAAAAAACGGCCCTGATGCCTGAGAGCAGAGCCTAGATGACAGGGTAATGGGATTGGTATTTAAGTGTGCACTACTGACAGGCCACATACCAGCTGAGCAAGGTAGGAGAATATCATGTTCACTTCCATCTTAGAAAACAGACTCAGATTATTTTGTAATTTGGTCAAAGTCATATCTTTCTTGGAATAAGCAATCAACATGTATACCCTGTATGGTCAGCTTCCAAAGTTCATATATATATATATATGGCATCAGCTGACATGAAATTGTTCTTTCCAGGTAGAAAATTATACAGAAAATTCCCCTTCAAAACATGAGATGAGAGTTTTAATAAAGAATGTTCTAATAATTAATATATAATTTTAGTCTCTCTCAGGGAATACTCAATCTAGCATACTTGATCGCTCTTTCTCTTGAATTAGTTGTGAAAGGGCCTTTGAATCATTTTTCTATTCATTCAAGAAATATTTATTGAACTAGTAGCATTGCAGATTTAGTGAAAAAAATCTCTCTATCTTCACAGTACTTATAGTTTAAGAGGGAAGAGCATCATTAGAAAATAAGTACTTAAGTAAAGGTAGCCACAAACTTGGAAAAATAAAATAATACAAAAGAGTAGGATGTTCTCAAAAGAAATGCTATTTGACTGGGGACAGAAATCTCCATGGTAAAAATGCTGCCTTTCATTAATTATGATTGAAATAAGAAGCCAGTGGAAGGATTTTGCACAGAAAAGTAATATGATTCAACTTCTATTTTCAAAAGATTATTCTGGTTATTTGTGAAAGAAGGATTGAAGGGAGTCAGTAGCAAGAATAGGAAGAAAGGGTAGGAAACAACTGCAGTGATCCAGGAAGAAATGACAAGAGTATTGAACTAACGTGAGAAGAATGGAGCTAGGGAACTGTATAAATTCAAGAGCTGTTTTATAGTGAAAATTGCCATGCAGTAGGGATGGATGTTACATGGGGGAGAAGTGTCAAGGGAGAGTAACTTTGGTTTTAGCCACTCTGTATATGGAGGTGCCATTTACTAAAATGACAAAAGCTGGAGGGATTGCAGAATTTGGGGACAATCAGTAGGACAAGCTTAAACATTACGTGTGATATGCATCTCAGGTGTTTATTTGTAGATGTTGGGTAGGCTATTGAATATACTAATCTGAAGCTTAGAAAAAAATGGGAATCAACAACATATAGCTAAAATATGAAGTGATGGGAATCATGGAATGGCTGGGCTAAGAGTATAGTGTGAGAAGGGAGGGAAGGGTCAGCAAAGGAAATATAAGAGAGGTAGTGGAGAGAAAGAATGAGGTACAACGGGCCAAGAAAGAGAAAATGTCACCTGTATTAAATGTTTTTGAGAGGTCAGGAGAGATGAAGATTGAAACAAATCCAATGACTCTACCAAGAGTAATTTCAGTAGAATGGTCTTGGGAGCAGGGAAAGAAAATGGGAACATGTCAAACAGTGAATATGAGGTGAAAAGTGAAGCCAGCTTGTATAGACACCTCTGTTGGGAAGCTTGACTAAGAAGAATAGATACAGAACACTAGGGCAATGTGGAACTGTGGTTTGTTTGATGTTATGAGATATACTACAGCATATATTTGAGTACTGATGGAAAGGACTCAGTAATAATAAGTAACTACAGCAGCTAATATTTAAGTGCTTCTTATAGGCCAAAGATTGTTCTAGACATTCATCCATATTAACTTATTTAATTTTCACAATGACCCAATGAGATAATTACTATTTTTTACACAGTGGCTGCACCATTTTACATTCCCACCAGTAATGAATGAGTTTTCCTATTTCTCCACACCCTATCCAGCACTTACATTTTTTTTCTTTTTAATAGTAGCCATTCTTGTGAGTGTGAAATGCTATCTCACTGTGGTTTTGATTTGCATTTACCTAATAGCTTATGATGTTGAACATCTTTTCATGTGCTTATTGGACATTTGTATATATTCTTTGGAGAAATGTTTTTTGCCTGTTTGTTATTTGGGTTTTTTGTCTTTTTATTATTGAGTTGTAGGATATCTTTATATATTCTATATTAAAACCTTTTCAGATATGTGGTTTTCAAATATATCTTCCATTCTATAGGTTATCTTTTTACTGTCATGATGAAGTCCTTTGATGCACAAGAGATTTCAATTTTGATGAGTCCCATTTATTTTTTTCTTTTGATGTACATCATGCTTTTGATGTAATCTCTAAGAAAACATTCTCTATCACAAGGTCCTGAAGTTAACGCCCTGTTTTTTTTCTTTTTGGAGTCTTATATTTTTTGTTCTTATATTTAGGCCTTTGATCCATCCTGGGTTAATTTCTGTATATACTGTAAAGTATGGGCCCACCTTCATTCTTTTGAATATGAATATCTAGTTTTCTCACCATTTGTTGTTCTTTCCCCATTAATTGGACTTGTCACCCTTGTCAAAAATTAATTGGCCATAGATGTGAGAATTTATTTCTTAATTTTCAATTCAATTCAATTCATCTATATGACTAATAAGTTTTAAAATCTGGAAATGTGAGTCCTCCAACTTAGTTCTTTCTTATCAAGATGGTTTTGGCTATTTGGAACCCCTTACCCTCCCATATATATTTAATATAATTGGCTGTTCCAGTTCTGAAAAGAAGGCTGTTGGAATTTGATTGGGATTGAGGTGAATGTAAATCATTTTGTGTAGAATTGATATCTTAATATTTTGTCTTCCAATCCATGAACAGGCAATGTCCTTCCATATATTTAGGTCTTCTTTGATTTCTTTTGCTAATCTTTTGTAGTTTTCTGTAAATAAGTCCTTCACATCCATGGTTAAATTTATTCCTAGATATTTGATTCTTTTCATTGCTATTGTAAGTGGAATTTTTCTTTGATTTCCTCTTCAGATTGTTCACTATTAGTGTATAGGAATACTACCGACTTTTGCATGTCAGTCTTGAATCCCACCACTTTGCTGAATTCATTTCTTAGTTCTAGGAGGTTTGTCATAGAACTTTTTCACGATTTTTCTGTATATATAGGATATCATGTATATCATGCCATCCACAAATAAGGACAATTTTTCCTTCTTCCTTTCTTATTTGGATGCCTTTTATTTCTTTATCTTGCCTAATTGCTCTGGAGGACTTCAAGTTAAAACAATGAATAACAGTGGTGAGAGTGGGCATCCTTGTCTTGTTCCAGATATTAAGAGGGAAAGCTTTTGGTCATTCTCCATTAAGTATGATGTTAGTAGTGGGTTTTTCATATATACCCTTCAACATGTTGAGGAAGTTTTCTTTTATTTCTCATTTTCTGAGTGTCTTTATCAAGAAAGGGTGATTGATTTTTGTCAAATGCCCTTTCTGAATCAATTGAGATATGTGTTTTTTCCCCTTTGTTCTATTAATGTGGCATATTACACTGATTTTTGATGTTTGAACTCCCCTTGCATACATGGGATAAATCTTATGTGATCATGGTGTATAATTCTATTAATGTGCTGTTGGACTTGGTTTGTTGGTAGTTGTTGAGGATTTTTGCATATATACCCATAAAAGATAGTGGTCTGTATTATTCCTGTGGTATCTTCATCTAGCTTTGGTATCAGTGAGATGTTGGCCTCAGAGAATGAGTTAGGAAGTGTTCTCTCCTCTTCAATATTTTGGAACAGTTTGAGTACGGTGGTATTAATTCTTCTTGGAATGTTTAGTAAAATTCCCCTGTGAAACTATCAGGTCATCGATTTTGTTGGGAGGTTTTTGAAGAGTGATTCAATTTCTTCACTGTTATTGGTCAGTTGAGATCTTCTATTTCTTCTTGAGTCAGTGTAGGTAGTTTGTGTGTTTCTAGGAATTGTCCATTTCATCTAGGTTAACTAATTTGTTGGGGAAAAGTTGTTCATAATATCCTCACATAATCCTTTTTATTTCTGTGGGGCTGGTAGTGATATCCCCCACTTTCATTTTCTTCTTATAATTTTAATTTTTTAATTAGAGAATTTGTAGGTTTATAGAAAAATCATGCAGAAAACACAGTTCCCATATACTACCCCATTATTAATACCTTGCATTACATTGGTGTGGCACATTTGTTACAACTGATGATAGCCCATTTTTGTAATTGAACTATTAACTATAGTCCATGTCATATAATTGACTATCCTAATTACCAATGTGGACCAAGATAAAAATCAGTGAACAAAAAGCATGTCTCATGTCTTGGCTAGTCCCTACAACTGAGGTAGGCCTCCTGCTGATGCTTCAGCTATTTAAAGAGGATTTTATTCCATACATTGACCAATGAACACTAAAACTCAGAGGACATAGTGATTCAATAATTTAACATGAAAAAAGTAAAACTAAGTATAAATGATTTACCAAACCCTAATTTTGTCATAGGCATGCAGGTGTGTGTGCATGTGCATATGTAAAACATGTAGAAAAATGATGAGAATATAAGGAGGGAGGGAGGGAGAGAGAGAGAGGGAGGAGAAGGAGGAGGAGGAGGAGGAGTAGAAAGGGAGGTACAGAAAGACTGAGGCAGGGGGAAAGGGGGAGGGAGAGTGATGATGGAGTTGCATATAAGGGGAAAGATCAGAAAATCTAGGGCATCTGGAATGAAGGGAGAGAGTCTCAGTGAGGGGGAAATATATCTAGAGAGAAGAGAAAAGGATTCAGAAAACAAATGAGCAAATCTGGAAAATTTCAATTTTTGCCATGGGGTTGGTTGAATCTCTTTTTGGCACTGCATTATTTCTTTGACCTGGTCACTGGATTTTCTCTTGCTGCCATTACAGCCTGCCATTCCTGCAGGCAGAGTGATCTTTCTAAAACTCAAATCTGATATCCAAGCCCTGTAATTGCTACCAATTGTTCTTAAGACAAAATCTAAATACATTCCTGCCTTGTGTCTCACTAGTACCCACCCCTTCCCCCAAATTCCCACCTTGCTTTCTTGCTTCTGGGTATCCACATCTGCTGTTTCCTCTGTTTGGAATAACCACTGCCCCGTTTTCTATTTCCTCCCTTAGTTAACCTCTGTTTTCTCTTTCAATTCACTTTTGAGAAATCACTCTCTCTGGGAAGTCTCCTTCTTATACCCACCTCCCTCCAAGTATACTAAGCGATCCAGTAGCACCTTTCACTTCTGTGGTAGATTTGGATGTGCTTTTGGTCTTGGTCCACACCCTGGTGGGTGTGGACCCATTGTAAGTGAGATCTTTTCAAGATGTTACTTCAGTTAAGTTGTGGCACCACTGAATCAGGTTGGGCTTTAATCTGGATGACTGGAGTTTTTTATAGGCAGAGTGAGAGTCAGATGGAGAGAGAAGCTAGGAGAGGCTGCTATGTGCATTGACACTTGACAGAAAAAGCCAAGGACCAAGGATCTCCAGCAGCCAGCACCAGAATAACACAGTCTTCTGAGAGAAAGCATCTCCTCGCTGATGGCTCGATTTTGACCTTCTAGCCTCAGAACCGTGAACCATTCAATTCTCACTGTTTAACCCAACCCATCATATGGTATTTGTTTTAGCAGCCAGGAAACTAAAATAACTTCCAAGCTCCTGTTTTTATGGCACTCTATTGCATTTAATTTCTTGTCTGTAAGACCCCCCAGATTGTGCACTGATAACATGGTCTGATGCCCATTTTATTTCTCATCTAGCCATCTCCTAGCATAGTGCACAGTATATAGTAGGTAGTCAGTAAATATTTGTTGAGCTAATGAATTAATAAATTTGAAAATGATTTAGATAAATTATAAAAAGTAATAAACAATCCATAAAGGATAAAGGGTATAAGTTTTATTTAATTTTTAAAGAAACTCTTCAAAAAACATACTCATAACATATGTCCTCTACTTGCTTTCAAAAGCTTTTAAAACCTCAGTAAAACGTAGCCTGACTGACTTGTGATTATATCAATAGGATACCAATGATATGTGGTGTATAATGGAATGCTTTGCAGAGCTCAAAAATTAGATTAAAACAGAACAAACTGATTGGGCTCACAGTCTCAAGACTCTTGCATTCAAGAATTACCAGGACTGAGATATTATATCATCCGTAAATCAATCTTCTATGTAAAGAGGCACATGAGAGATGTGAGCCAGGCAGATGGCTTTGCAGTTCTTATCTTCTAAGAATAGATCTTGTCAATACATAATGCTGCTAATGCATGTTATTGCATATGATTTTTATGCTGTATTTGTTTACTAAGTAATTCAAAAGGGAGTTAACATGTTGAGAAATGCTGTGCTATGACACATACTTTTCAAATATAATGTTTCCACCATTCAACTAAACATACTCCATACATTTTTAGAAAGACTATGATTAGCACAGTTATGGTATATTGTTAAGTGGTACAGTTTCAGTCATGCCCCTAAATATGTTTATTCAAACTCCATTTTATGCTGATATTCACTAATTTGTAAATTTATTTTTTCCTATCATATATATTACCTTTTATACTCAGAATCTGGGAACAGCTCACTCTTAGAAAACTAATGCATTTTCTAGACAAAATGAGAGGCATTCATTAAAATCTTCACAACACACACACACACACAAATATACACCAAATCTAAAAATTCAACTAATTTAAATCTAAGTTCTTTTACTGAGGAGTTTATGGTAGCAATTGTTATATGGTTGACATTTTCCAGGTTAAGAATTTTAAGAGTACTACTACTAGCATACTAAGGTTTGGGTTGGATAGGTGAGTTATACATATGACCAGACAAGAAATATTTCTTCAGCCTTTCAAAAGAAAGGCATAGAAGTAATTGCCTCTCTATCTAGTGCAACCTATACTTGTTGGTTCAAAGAGAAAAAGAAAAGATCTCTTTCAAACTTCTTGTCTCTTATACTACTTCTACCTCAAAAGGGGTAATGACAGCTCCCAAAGAAAAGTAAAATGTCATTTGATGCTTCCTTAATGTCCAATTTGAACAATTTCAATAATCATTTAATTGCCATGGTGTTTTACAGGACATCACAAAAATACATGGTCAATTGTTTCAATATTATTATAGAATTTCTACACATCATTTTGAGTACTGAAAAATAAAGCACTATTTATTAATCAGAGATATCAATAATATAAAAATGTGTTATAGAAATAAGAAAGAAGCAAGCATAAGGGTTTACCTCCTAGTTTTCCATTCTTTAAATGACTTTCTATATCACAGTGCATTTTAAAGATGTAGAGAAATGGGAAGAATGATATTAAATTCCTAGAGGTAGACCTATGTAAAAATGTTGAATTTTTCAGGATGGTTTTTAATATCAGGAATAGGGCAAACATCCATAAGAGGTATGTTCCATTTTTACTGAGCAGCAGATGGAAAGATATTTTTCCATACTCTGTCAAATTTGTAGAATAATAGTAGCCAACTTTGAAAGGTTAAATAGAAGAAAATCAACAGTCAATGAGGAAGGAGAGCTTTTGAATGGGGTTTCTAATACCTTGCTCCTCAAAGTACTGTCCATGGACTAGTAGTATTGAGCATCAGGCTCCATCCTAAAATTAGTGTGATAGTTAGCTTTATGTGACAACTTGACTAGTACTCAATTATTTTTTCCAGTAATAATCTAGGTGTTGCTGTGAATGCATTTTTAGATGTGTAGATGTATGGGAGATTGTGACCTACAGTCAGCTGACTTTAAGGAAATTACTCTTCCTAATGTGGATGGGCTTCAGTCAGTCAGTTGAAGTTTTAGGAGCAAAAACTGTTTCTTGGAGAAGAAAATATTCTGCCTCAAACTGGCAGCATCAACTGCTACCTGAGTTTCCAGCCCACCAGTCTGCCCTACAATTTTCACTGTTGCCTGTTCCCACAGTCACATGAGTCAATTCCTTAAAATCAATCTATGTTTATATACATAGCCACATGTATACCTGTACATGTATACACATTAAAGTTAGGGAAGTTTTATTGTATCATACAGGTGTATATAATACATTCCTCCCAGAAGTGCAAGGATATTTAACATAACTCATATTCGTAAGGTTTTTCTATGATAGGAAAAGAGTATGTTTTAATTTTACACTCCAAAAAAAAAAAAAAAATCATGTGCATAAGGGAGGTGATTCAACACGTTACACTATCCGTGATGGTAAAGTAGACGATAAACAATCAATATTAAAATTATTTTTTCATATTTATTACATAAAACCATAAGAGGAATTCTCTTTTAGATAATGAAATCAGACTTTTAACAACATTGGTTTTTTGTGTAACTAGAAATTGCATGCCACATAAAGCGAATGCTCTCCAGAATGAGTTTTACTTCCTGTGTTACTTTTCTTAATATTCTAATTACAAGTAATTGAGATTTATAAATCTGTGTGATTGCATAATAAAAGAACCTCTGTACTTTTGTACTCCCCACATTTTACTGGTGATTAAATATATTTGTATTTTACTCACCCCCCTCATCTAAATGATTTTGCTATTTTAATAAGGGAAGTTTAATTGGTTCATTTCATTGTGTTTCATGCCTAATTCTAATAAACAAATATTTGTTATTCTACAGTTGTTAGAGCAAAGCACAATGTGGAGAATGGTATGTATTAAATGATGAATAAGATAAAATCCCTGCTCTCAAATACACTCCAGTTCATCAGGGAGTTAATACATACACCCAAATAACAATGATTAATTTCAATGACAAAGAAAATGTTGCAGGACTCAGAGAGCAGTCACTTCTGATTTGTGGAATTAGTTAAGACTTCCTGTAGAAGAAAGCATTTCAACAAGGACAAGAATAATGTTTGGGATAATAACAAGAAATCGTGTTCAAGAACATTTCATGTAGTGAAGAGAGCAAGAGTGTCTCTGGCACAAAAAGTACCCAGGAAAAGAGGTAAGCAAATAACATCTTAGGGCTTCCTTAGCTGTTTCTAACAAATTATACAAGTTAAAAAAAAATATGATTCTTATAAAAATATATATGATAAGCTCCAGTGAAAGATTCTTCTAAAACAATGAGGGATCTAACGGATGATAAACTGTTTCAAAGGAAAATAAAATAGGCTGCTAAACAAACTTCACGGAGAAAAGAATCTCTGGAATAGTGTTGTAAAATTAGATACAACAGTAGTTAACATTCTACAGGGCAACAAAAATATAACCTTTGGGCTTGTCTTTTCCACTAGGCTTATCAATCTTTTAACAGTTAACATCAAACTTTACAGAGTCTGGCTCTAATCAATAGTGAATAGTAGTTCAAATAATATCACAGTTCCCCGGATCCCAAGCTGACTCTTAAGTGTGTTTGTTTGACAGTGCTCTGACAGAACTTCAAAAGAGCACTTTTAGATAATTTTTAAATTGCTTTTCCAAAACCACCCTGTTAAGTACTTATCATCACTCCTAATTTGTAGAGAAAACCGATTCTCAGATATGTTAGGTAAATTGCTCAAATCACATAGCTGATGTACAAAAGAATTGAAATTCTCATCCAGATTTGTTTGATTTCAAATCATGGTCTTTTCACTACTCAAAAGGAACAAAAACACTGTTAATATTTATCCTGTCCCAGGCAATATCTAAGTCCTAAACTAGTTAAAATTAATTTTATCCTTTAAAAAATCAGATTCTTACTGCACAAATGAAGTGACTGTGACCCAACCAAGTGAACAGATGAAGAGAAGGTCATGCAAAAGACCTTGGGCTGTATCCAGGACACAGAATTCTAAGATTGTATAATGTGTTCAGGAGATTACGCACTTCTGTGAGTCCTGAGTATAGGGTAGACAAAAGCGACGGAAGCAGGAAAGTGTAGATGGAGATGCTGTCTTGCAATTTTTCACTAAGGAGCTGGACTGCTCTCTGTGGTTCTTAACCATTTTTGGATCAAAGATCCATGTGACTCTAAACTTATGGAGTCCTTCTGAAAAATGCTCATCTGCACTTAATACACAAAATTCTGCACTCCCCTTTAAAGACTTACAGGTTCTTTGAAGACACTGAAGGTTTACTTTGATGTAAAGACATCTAAAGGTGGGTGGTGAGGGCTCCTATAAGGTTTTTAAACATCAGATTAACCTAAATATTGTTTAAACACATGGTTTAAGGAAATGGAGATCTGAATACGGAATGGAGGATGGAGAACAATGCAATTCTTACTTTCCTCCAGTGGGTACTTGGACCAAACTCAGTAGTGCAGTTTGAGCCATTTCCATCCCCATAATATCATAAAGTGCCCACATCTTTTTCTGGCAGAAGGAGTAGATAGATGTGAATATAATGAAGACTCTGAAGCCCTAGGCTCAGGCTGAAATATCAGCTTCTTTACTTTCTAGCTGTGTGATCTTGGAGACTTTTTACCTCTCTGTGCTGTGCTTCAGTTTCTTTATCTGTGAAATGGGGATAACAGTAGTACTTACCTTAAAGGGTTGTTATGAGATTTCAATAAGCTCATATTTATAAAGCTTTTACAGTAGGGCTTGGCACATAGTAAGTGCTATATAAGCATTGGTTAAGTAAACAAATGTGTGTACATCTAAATGTCTTCTCCTTTCTTATGCTTAAAACATATAGAAAACATCTGTATCATATGCCGGGGTCTGAAATATCCCTTTTTAAGGTCTGTAACATTGCTATTCATGCATTTTGGAGGATATAGCACCATCTCTTGACCTTAAAGATATGTAGAATGTATAAATGACAGTCACTGTTTCATTAAAAAAAAATCATTCTTCTGAAATCTGAAAGAGAAAAGGAAAGAAAAGAAATTTTTTCCTCTTTCTAAGGTGGAGGTAAGACTATAAATTATTTTTTCTCTCTACAAGCTAATACAATTTCACTTAAAGTTCCTGGTACTGCCTGATTGATTACCTATGTAATGTTAAATATGACTTTGAGGCACATTAGAAAAATATTTAACTAATGTACAATCTTAACTCTTAAGCTTTATCTTGTACTTTTTCTTTTGAATTAATAAACTCTACTATTGGGGTTATACATCTTGATGATTCTATCTCATGGAATTAATTTTTGTTTTGCTTCTCAGTATCTTGGTACAAAAATCTCCAAGTCTTATAACTACTTTTGGTGTTTTTAATCAAGAAATATTTTATGAATTTTCATATTTTAGTGGTTGTAATTTAATCATGATTGGAAAAATCCTATATATTGTTTAAATAATTCATAATTTGAAAGTTGCATGCTGCCCAGATAAAAGGAAGTCTTACTCAGTGTATTAATTCTGATAAGGAAAACTTTGTGTCATAACATCTAACTTGACCAGGAGCATGCATATTTGCCTTTGAGATTATCATCTTTTGTGGATTTAATGCTGTATTACTATTTCTAGATTTCTTTTCCACAGTACTGGATAATATTTAACATTTATTTAACTTATTTAGGAGTTGTAAGTGTTCAAGAATTCTAAAGATGAAAAGATCTTACACATCACTTATGCAAACCTGATACATTGCTCACTTCCTGGAGTTATGACACATTTAATATTTTAAGCCTTCTTCAATTTCCATTGCTTAAGTTTTAGAATGTTTCTTCTTATATTCTGCATGAGATAGTTTTTTTCACATATAGACTGATCAAGTAAATTAACTGGTATTTACTGATAAAGTGGGGAGAGAGGTAGAATTTTGAAATGAACATATTTATGTATCCATATGCTCTAGTACAGATAGATTTTTTTTAAGGATCAGCCTATAAAACTATATAGATGACTTTAAATGGTCACAGTAGGAAACTTACATGTTTGAAGATCCTTTTCTTGCTCAGATTGTGAATATATCATCAGCTTGTCTGTGTTTCTAAATCAGTATTGCCTTTCTTAGTAAATTTCAACAAGCATGTTCATATTTTTAAACAGTAGAGGGAGCTCTAAAAAAGCTTAGCAAATAGGTGAAAAGTAGTTAATACATGATTCTAAGTAAAAACTACTACTAACTACTAAAAATGTTTGAATTGTAAGTGAATAAATTAATTTTACTTTTAAAAATATTTGCATTGTTAAATCCTTTGGAGAGTTAATATGATTTACGCATTTTAAATAAATATCTTTAATCGGTTTTATTTTAAAGGGCTCTAGAGATACAAAAGTCATTAATAAAATCATGCATTCCATTGAGTTTTTTATAAATTTACTTAAACATATTCAGACTAGGTTCTTTGATATTACATATATTTTCCATTTGATGCATGCTAAAGATGCATTAATAGTTTGTGAAAACTGATATACTATTAAGTCACCAAGAACTTCATTGCCCTAATGTTTGGCTTATATACCCTGTGGGTCTAGTCAAAAGTGAACTGGAATAAATGTGGCTCTGTAAAAGCCCGGAACTACTCAGTGTGCTTACTGGCATCTTAATGCTCTATCTGCCTGCTCTAATAGGTATAAAAAGAATATAACCAAATGTATGTGTTCTCAGAAGAATGGGGTACCTATATGTTATAATGGCAAGTGGACAGGGCTTAGGATCAAAGTTAGGTTCTGAGGGCTGGATCTACTTTTAAGCTGAATAACAAATAACTTGTTCAGAAATAATGACTCACACATCTCCAGGCCCAATTTGAGGATTGCCTAAGATAATGAAAGTAAATTTTCTTAAGCTATTACTGAATCATAAAATGTATTAAAGATATCAATTGTCCTTTATATAAGTATACATGAGAGCTTGTAAAAATGTACATAGTCTATTATCCATATTTCCAAAATTCAAAAAGCTCTGAAAACTGAGGTTTTTTTTTTTTTTTTTTTTTCCATATAATTTGTTTGTTAGTAAAACCTAACCTCACTTGGACTCGTTTGGCAAGAACGCTTGACCTAAATTGATATAGAGCTCTTTATAGACATTATATTTGGTATTTCATAGACATTCATACAGTTTTCTATAGCAACATTAACCTGCTGATTGCCACATGTTCATTCAGATCCCAGTGAATATATAGGATTTGCATCATCTTATCGTTCCAGAACCTGAAGACTTCTGAACTCTTAAAACAACTGGCCGTATGTGTTTTGGATGAGGGATTACGACCTTGCAACTGTCTTCAAACAGTTTTCATTGTATGTTGAGGATCATCTTTCATTTATGATGTCAGAAATTATGCCTGGGTGTCTATTATACAGGGAAGTTCTAATCAGCCCCCATCTTTAGAAAGGTTATCACACATGCAAGGCTTTATGTCTACACCAAGTGACTTAATAATTTTAGGTCAAGATTACCAAAACATTATAGCAACATATATGGAGCCACTGTGAATTCTTTTTAACTATAGAGACTATGTCAAGAAATGGTGATATCCTATTTAGTTGCAGATTTCTCCCAATAATGCTGGCATGTAATTACATAGTTTAGTAGAATAATGCTAGTGGTCTGTGTACGGTGAAATGTAAAAATCTGTTAGATAAGTGAAGTTGATATAAACAAGTTTCAGAATAATGTTAGAGAGAAGGCTGACAATGAAATAATTTATGATATGTCTAATAGATTATCTTAAATGATTCTCGTCCTACACTAATGATTGGTTTGATACCTAGGAGAATTTATAGAACCAGAATTTATATTAATGAAACATAAACACTGTCTTTAAGAACAGCGGTATGGAGTATTTGCTATTCCTGAAAATAAAACATCAGAAATTGGGGGAAATAAAAACACATATCAGTGAAAGTGACCAGTTTAGACATTCGGGGAAAAAACTTGACTGGTAGTTTAGTATAATGCAAATACTTCTAATGGCCAAGTGTCTTTAAAAAATACGTATGTCAGCAGTTTTGACATGGTGATAATTCAGCCTAATGCAGACAGTCTTTCCTTCTAGGTCCATGATAAGACACTCTTCTCCCAGAAATTTTCAGTCAGCTCTAAATTCAACCCTGAAACCACATTTTTGATTTCAACATAAAGAAACAAATACATAAGATACTTTCATAATGATACCTGAGATATTACTCAAGTAACCCAGATACTTATCCAAAATAAGATGTGTAGCTCTTGCAGGTTATGAAATGAATGGTTTACTAAGTGAAATTTATGAATATGAGTTCAAAAATCACAGAGTGGAATGTTTGTAAGTAAACCCACAAGCTGAATAAATCTTTTCTCTTAAAAGCTTAATCATGCAATTTTCAGGATGCATAAGAATTGAAGATATTTCCAAAGTTACTGTAACTTTTGGTTCTTTCTTTCCATTTCTAATGATGGATTGCTTTGTCTTTTTCTTGTCACGCTGTTTTTTTCCCCCACTGTGGGACCATTTATATTGCGGGATGCAGCTTTATTTTGGTTTTCCCTGCTGTGTTGGTGTTAAAACAAATTAGTTTAATATATTTTACTTAAGGTAGTTTATTTAGATTTTTTTTTTCTTTCCTGTGGATAAAGATATAAGTGGTTTAATAAATTTATTTTAAGGTAGTTGAGTTTTAGTGCTTCTGTGACTTACTTCCTGCTGAGGAATCTCAGTGTGCCACAGTGAAATATTTTGAAAGATGCCTGAAGAGTCGGGCTGTTGTTTCATCTGATCAGTATGCTTTAATCATGCAGAGCTTTCTTCTTTTCTTCTCTTTTCCACTTTTCTTCCTTCCTTCCTCTCTCTCTTTTCCTTCCCCCCACACTCCCTTTTTTTCTCTCCCTTCCTTTCTTCCTTCCTCCCTCCCTCCAAAAATCTGCCACAATGCTAAATAGAATGCTGTTAGGATGTATTTTGTAAATGTTAATGACTAGAAGAAAACATTACAAGTGAAACCACTTGTGTAAATCTTTTACTGTCTTGCACCTTTTATTCTATAATAAAATTCTTCTCAGAGAAGAGAGTATGATTTTTTTAAAACAGTTCTAGAATCTGAAGTGAATTTCTACTTTTGATTAGTCTTACTCAGGAGTGTCTCATGATAAAGATATCGAGCAACAGAAAAACAGAAAGCTGAGATTCCACTCACTATTCCAGGCATAAGGAGCATGGAGGCCTGAGATGTTTTGTGGCGCAGGCAGCAGGTACTTGGAACTGAGTGATGAACTTGGGGTATGACAAGGGCTCTGCACTGCTCCCTTGTGCTGCTTTTCTACAGTGGGTTCATTATAGTCCAGGTGATTCTGATATTAGAAATCCCTTCTTTATTAAACTTCAAGCCTGAGCAAATAATAGTGTCTGCACACACAATTAGGGAGATTCCTGGGCAAATTACAGCATGTGAGATCTTTTTCTTCCATTCCTTTGGAAGGTCCCTTGGGAATCAACCCCCTCCTTTGTCTACTACCATGAAAGTTCTCTTGGGCCTGCCCAGCATTGGATCTACACCTATAAGATGAGGCCCAGGCTCAGGTACTTCCCGATACAAGCAATTCTGCTGCCATTTCTGTATTTCAGCAGAAATTTGGTGGACAGAGAACGTACATGCTCTTGAGAAAAATTTTGATTTTCCCCTATATGTATGCTCACAGTGACAGTGAACTTGCTCATCTGTGTAGACAGCAACCACATGTTCTCACTCAATTGGTAGTGACAGATGAGCAGGTGATAGACACAGGCCAACAATGATGTGACTATGATGGAGGTTAACTCAACCATTTTACCGGATGAGCTCAGATAATAGTGAGCTCTTCTGTACCAGTGTATTTGGCTCAAATTTGTTGAGCCCATAAGTGATGCCTTATCATGGCTTGCCAGTTATGTGGTCAGTCCCAAGAACATCTTCCATTATTTACATACTGAAAACCAAACAAAAATTAAAACTGCAACTTCCCTTATTTCATTCAGAGTGAGTTACATTATATTGAGTAGTCAACACTTAACAAGCATGGAGATGAAAACTTAGCACATCACAGTCTAGGGTGCAGAAGAGGATACATGTGTTATATCTTATTTTTTACTTCCAAATCATGAAAATTTTAAATGCAAATCTGCAGTTTGTCATTTGTTTGTGAGCTCCAGAAGGGGGGAGATATCAGAAAATTCTGTGCTTTAACTTCAACGAAGATTAGTACTATAGACACTTTTACTAAAATTGACATCATGAAACTAGAATTCAAGAATTGGAGAATTTAAAGTTACTATTTCACAGTGGATAAATACTTATGAATATTTTCAGGATTCTATGGCTATTGTATTGCAATGACTACCCACAAACAAACACACATCTTACTTTTGAGTTAGTAGCAGATATTTTTATCAAGCTTAAGTTATGATACTACAAAATAAAAAGCAATTTATTTCATAAATAAATAAAGTTATGAGTTGAATATGTAATATATATACAGAAATCAATACAAAAATTTTCTCTGAACTTCTCTCACACAGTTTAATGTATTGAAAGCTTAGGAGAATAAAGAGGATAAATGGGCAGTAGTGGGGAGTGGAGCCACCTTTACCTATTTGGGTAATTCGAAGCCTATTTTGACTTCAGATGGCCAATTGGTATAAGCAAAGGGTAAGTACATATCTCACACTTCTGGGATGGTCATGATTTACACAATGGTCCTGACTTTACTTTTAGTAACCCCCCTTTCATTCTCAAAATCTCCCAATTCAAACAATAAATTATATGGTCACCCTTCTATATATGATCCTTTATACTAAGTAAATATAAAAGACATTTTAAAGCAAATATTACATCTCTGAGTAAAAGACAAAATACTACACTATGCCAATGCTCACCATTTAAAAATAGCTATTTATTGAGAGAGAGAGAAAAAAGATCTGTCAAATAGGTACATTTGTGTTGTGAAGATAAAGAGAGGTTATCAATTTCTGCCTTTTCCACTGTTCCATAATTTATTGTTGATTTGGTCTACATACACAGCTCATAGTAAAAATGACAACTGCTGCTAGAGAAATGTGAACTATGAAACCTAACTCTGGTGTGTTTCCACCTCTATGTGCTTGGGAGAGGAGTTAATAGCTCTGGGCCAGTAAGGTTCCATTCTGGTACACTTGAAAAGGTCATGGCAACACAGAGCTTGAAAAGATTAACCTGAATTCAAACTCTGAGCCATTAACTTTTTGCTCTCTAACTGACTGACATGTGGGCCACGTAAATACAATCTGAATAAAAATGTGAAGGGATATTTCTTTCGATGGACCTGTGATTGCCTTCCTTGTAAAAAAAATTCCATGTTACTGCAGGGTCATTGCAGGCTAAGAGAGGGAGGTGAATTGCTATAATAATATGTGGGACACAATTGTACATGGCAAATAAGATGCTCTTAATTTATTAGTGTATATGATTTTTCTTAGACTCACAGGAGCATTTTTCCTATACTTTTCAATACAAACTAAAAACAGATTTTTCGGCATGAGTATATATTGAAATTAGGAAAATGTAACAGTAGTACAATATTCAGATAATAGAATACTTCTAAAAATTTTTGAAAACATTTAAAAACAGAGAACTGCTTGTATGTGACCCGGATTTCAAAGTTTCTCTGTATATCTTTTCTAGAGTATACTTAACTTTAAAAAAAACTTTTAAAAGGCTTGTTTAAGATAATTAATAGTCTAGACTCTGAGTATTTGCTTTCTTATTATGATAACATATTCAGTCATATGGAAATATTGAAAATAATGTCTCTTGGTATACACTAGCTGTGTTCAAAGGTTTAAGCTGATCTGCAGTCAACATATTTGAGTCCTGAGGTAATCGCCAAAGGCATATCACAAACTTTTTACCATCAACAAATGATGGATCTTGTAACATCAGGTGAACAATTCCTAGCTAAGACCTGAAATTCAAAGTAATTATTTTTCCGTATCAAAATTAGCTCATCAGTAATTCAATTTAGCATTCAACAAGCACTTTTCAGAAAGGGACACAAATTAAAAAAAAAAAAAGAAAAAGAAACAAACCTTGACTTGGTCCTTATGAAAAAATTGAAAGAAATATTTTAAACATTCTGAACAAGCAGCAATTAAACAGATGTTATGAATTGCTTAACATGGAAAAGGTGTGGCGCTTTAGTGCTCTCAAAATTACCATAGTCACTGCCTCTGTAGCATCCAACAATATATTCAGCAGCACTATTAATTATGAATTACTGAGGAAACTCTCACCCATAAATAAGTGATGGGATGGGTGTCTGATGAGAGCCTAAATAACTTTTTTTTTTTCTAATAAGGAAATAGGAGAAACATTAATTGATTACTTCATTGAATCATCCCCAAATTTTCCAAGATATTCAGTATAACTTAATATCAAATCCTTTAGATAAAAAAAGAAGGGATAGGCAATCTTTCCAGAATCATGTGCCAAGTTTCTCTTTACTCTTTCTCTTATAATTACCTACCCAAGAAACCACTGTTTAACTCTGAACAGAAAAGTCTGAACAGAAAAGAATAAAGAAAGAGGAAGTAGACAAGAATGCTGCTTCACAGCGCTGTTAATCAGGTCCACAATTAACACTATATATATTGTGGAATTGAAAGTTTTCATTGGAAATATGTATTTTATCACAGCGCTAGAATAGAAATAGGTTTGGAAGAAGATATTTTAACCAAATATCTCATTTCTCAGTAAAGAAAATCATTACAGAAATGTTATTTCAGGTATGATATACCGAACCACATGGACTGTGAAAACTGAAGGACAAGAGAAAACCTGCTTACCCAGAATCCTTTAAGTTGAAAATGGTAACTTTTATTTTCCAATCATTTGAAGGATAAGAGCAGTGGAATGAAAAGCAACAGCTGAGTCTAACGAAGGGGTATGACCAGAGAGATAGCTCACACTGCAAATCTCTGTAACAGGAACAAGAAAGAGAATGCAAGAGACAAAGCCAGTAGAAAGTTTAAAAGACACTTTCAAAGTAATCCTAGAACACTGATGATGAACATCGGTAAATGTATTCATTCATAGTCATTCATTCTAATCATAATGTCAATGGCTATTAATAATTGAGCATCTGCTAAAAGCCAGGCATTACAGAAAGTATTTTAAACATCTTATTTCCAATTTTCCTAAGAACCCTGCAATGAAAATAAAATCTTGCTCATTTTATAGATGGAGAAACTAAGCTTTGCAGAAGCTAAATATTTCATCCAAGTAAAAGCCAGGAAGTGGTGGATCTAGGACTGGAAGCAGGGTTTGTCTTCCTACACTGTGTTATGATATGTCAATCATGCAACAGTCTTTGTTCTGTACTAGATGGCCCAGATAGACTGTTAGATGCTGGGCTCAAGAGATAAATAAGGCAAGTCATTAAATCTCAAGAGATTCACTCTCTACTAGAAGTAAATGACAGCACAGATATTGCCAGCTCACTAAGAAATATGATAGGAAGATGCCATCAGACGTCTCTGAAAAGTTTCCTAAAGAGATGTGTGTTGTCCTAGGTTAACAGGAGGGTCTCCCAAACTGAAGGGAAGTAAGGATTGAATGATGTAGATATCCAGGTGGATGAACAACATGGAGGAAAGACTTAAACTGTTGTGAGAGGGGACGTAAGAACATTTGCCTTTTTTAGGTAAAAGAGATCATATCAAAGACTGATAAAAATAAGAGTTAAAAAGCAAGCAGAAAATTGTGAATGTAAATCACATTCTAGTTTACTTTCTGAATGCTTGCCTTACCTCAGCCACATCAAGATGCTTTTATCTTTAAGCTGAAGTAATTCTTGTGCCTACCACTTGTTCAACATACAGATCTTTTACCCAAGTTAATCAGAGATTATCTCACATATTTTTAAATATTCCTGGTTTTGTATATAATTGGCAGTTAATGATCAGTTGTTTATGGCAATGATAATAAAAAGGAAGCATTTTCAGTTCAGGCTGATCTATTAAGATAGGAAGAAAGGATGTTAGCTCAATTTTTTTTTGATGTGAGATAGTTCTAAAAGTTATATAACCTTGAGGTAAAAGCCATTTAATGGGAAATATTACCTACATTGCTAACATTTTCAAATTCTCACTTCCAAGTTAAGCAACTGGTTGACTATTTTCTCCATCCTTCATTCAACCCCTATTGATCAAATTCACTTATTTTAGGATAGAACCAATTCTTTGCGTTAGTGATGTGCAGAGACGTTAAAAATAATATTGAAGAATATGTGTTATCTATTTAGAATATGCATTATCTAAAGTTAACTCATAGCTATGTAGCTATAGAATATATATATATATAGTTTCTCAGCTTTCATCTAGACATGTCATGGAAGGAGTGTGAGGTGACGGTTTAAGAAAATAAAGGAAGGCAAAATGTAATGATCAAACACAATGATGCCTCCATAGTGTCAAACAATTAATTAGACATAGGTTTTTTAATCATTTGGTTTGGGGCATGTGCCAAAATATAGTTTGATAGATTTCATTTTAGAATACACTAATAGATTGACTGCAGTGGCATGTACTTTTATAGTCATTTAAAGAAAAGTCTTAGAATGAAGCAGCAGTACATGTGAAAAAAATGGGGACCCTAAGTTTTCTGGGAGTCAATGATGTTACTTTTTTTATTCTGAAAGCAAATATAACCAGAGTAGCTATATTTGGTACATATAATGGTAAGAGTAGTTGGAGGTGTAGTGTTCTGGTTTGCTAATGCTGCTGTTGGGCAAAATACCAGAAATGGATTGGCTTTTATAAAGGTGGTTTATTTGGTTACACAGTTACAGTCTTAAGACCATAAAGTGTCTAAGGTAAGGTATCAACAAACTGGTACTTTCACTGAAGGATGGCCAATGGCATCCGGAAAACCTCTGTTAGCTGGGAAGGCACGTGGCTGGTGTCTGCTCCAAAGTTCTGGTTTCAAAATGGCTTTCTCCCAGGATGTTTCTCTCTAGGCTGCAGCAGTGAGCTTCTTCTATCTGAGCTTCTTATACAAGGCTCTAATAAACTAATCAAGGCCCATGCTGAATGGGCGGGGCCACACCTCCAGGGAAATTATCTAATCAGAGTTATCACCAGCAGTTGGGTGGGTCACATCTCCATGGAAACAACCTAATCCAAAGGTTCCAGCTTAATCAAACACTAATGCATCTGCACCCACAAGATTGCATCATAGAACATGGCTTTTTCTGGGGGACATAATATATACAAACCGGTACAAGTAGTGGCAGTAATGATAATAATGGTAAAACAGCAATGACAACAGTAACAATAGCAACTCCATTTCCTGGATGCTTGCTTGTGTCAGTCCCTGGGCTGTGCTGTTTACATCTCATTTAATCATTGCAACAAATTAAGATGTTGGCATTATTTCTCTCTTCTACAGAAGGGGGAATTGAGGCTCAGGAAGACGAAGTGAGTTGTCAACCAAGATCACACAGCTAGTAAACATTAGAAACAGTATTTGTAGTCAGGTCCATCTGACTCAAATCTGTAAACTAATAATGTCCACAACAAAAGAGTGTAACTCCTCTATGAAATTTATGGACAGTGTTGAATTGGTGTTCATTCAGTAGAAGTGACAGAATGAGGAGAGGGCCTAAAAACCAGGTTTGGTGGAGTTTAGAAATATAATTGAGAGAATCCAGGATAGGTCTTTTTCAAATTATTGTTGAAAGCTAATCATGTAAACGTGTGTCATTGAGACTTCAGAACTAGGTCCAAGTAAACTATTAGGGACAGATAGATTTGGGTTCAATATGAAGAATATTCTGACAACTGCTACTTTCTGAAGATAAATTTTCTTGTGCCCAGAAGCTGTAATTTAGATCACATGTTGCATCATGGTGGTGTATTGCAATCAATTGGCCTGCGTGTGTTGGGTGGACGATTTTCATCAAACAAGAAATTCAGAGAAAAGTGCATCATATAAGAAATGGGAAAGATACATTTTAGCTAGGAGAGAAAAAAAGGAAGAGAAGCCAAATTAGCAGGTTTAGGAGAGGTGAGCCAGCTCTTGTGGAGAGAAGAGTATAGGGTAAAAGGAGAGAAAGCATTGCAACCGTGAAATACATTGTATTCCTTCTAAGGAATTTAAAATGTACAATTAAGTTCTTGGATAACTATATGTAGTCCATTCCCAGGTGCTCTGGCAATGAAAACATCCCTCATGGTAGTAACTTTACAGTAAGGAAACAAAAGTGAAGCAGTAATTAGAGGCATGCTCAAGTGTGGTCTTGGGGAAAAGTCTAGAGAGGACTCAGGAAGGGTTTGTGGCATAGAAATAGAATAAAGTTACACTGAAGTTTGAGTTATACACAAACATACCATATAAAAAAGGTCACTCTAAGTAATGAACCCACAGTTGCTTATCCATATTTTATCACTTGCTCTACTGATTTACTTTCTATCATAGAAGGAAATTTCAGGAACCAGAGATGCTCTGGTGCCCTGTATTACTGTGCCTGAAATAGGAGGAATTATTAGAGCCTCTTCCTGTCCTTATTAGAATCCAGGAGCTTTGGGCCAACATGTTGGGAAGAGTAGAACACAAAGTAAACACTCTGTTACAGACAAATGACTACAGATTTTTAAAAAGTGGCTCATTAAATTATTTGTAAAGAAAAAACAAAAATGGAATAGATTCACAGATTTATTGCTATCCCTAATCATCATGTGACTCTCACTAAGTGAGATACCAGGATGCACATGCTATACAGCAAAATCAAATAATTTCTTGTTGTACCCCTGCTCCACAAGTACCTTTTTTTCAGAAGTTGGTGGAGGATTCAAAATTGCTAATGTTCATGGAAGTGTCTTGCATGTAGACGCATGTGTTTTGTGTGTTAGATCTAAAAATAAAGATTAAGGATGCTACCCTGGATTGTTTGGTCTTTAAGGAGAGGGACCTTGTTTTGCATACTTTACATTTTTTGCTAACAGTCTAGGCTGGGATATCAAAGATGCTCAATACCATAATAAATGTTTGGTGAGCTGAATCCATCCCTATATGTATTAAAGCAAAATCTTGATGTACTTGTAGGAATGTTCTTAGAAGTTAAGTTTGTTTCTTCCAAACCTGGTAGTCTATGATTCTGTTAACTAATTTGCCTACATCTGTGTGATATTCATGATTGTTTAAAGTTTCAAAAATGTTTTAATATGCTTTACTGTCATATTGTAGGTGTTGCTTGTCTAAAGTGAAGAAACTTGGTTGCATCAGCCTTAATATAGTTGGGAGAGTACCGAATCCATTAAGTATCACATTTAAAAAGTATTGTTTTTTTGGTGGAGGGAGGGAAATCAAAGCATAAATTCAAAATTACAAAGTTTTATTTTAAGTGTTGGTATGTTACCCAAAAGTAAGTTAAGAAAAGAGAAAAGGCTGATGTTACATATAAGACATTGTTTTTAAAGTAGAGGCATCATTATCCTAATGGTTTGATGAGCTATTATATAACATAAAATATTTCAAAATTGTTAACTGCCTTAGCTTGAAGCAGTGTATAACTTCATTATGATCATTTTTTCCTCATAGCACAGGCAAAATACGTTTTTCTTACCTAAGAGATTTCAAAACTCTCTGAATAGTACTTGAACATTTTCATGCATCTTAGAATACATTATGCTCTTTTATTCCTAAACTATGATGAAATCATCAAGAAATGTCAGAATGGAAGTAAAGCCCTAGGGAAGCTATTAACAATTTATCATTTCTAGTTCACATGGGAATGTGAATTCCACCTGCCAAAGGGTTTATTTATTTATTTAGCATAAAATGCAACTATCACAACAGTGAGAGTCGAATCCAGCTGGGATGATCTTGAATATATTATCTTAACATAAAAAGGACTTGTTCCTTCTCTTTTTGGTGTTTGATGGTAATTGTTATTAACTCTGACAGGAATTAGTCCAAAATAGTTGCTTACTACTCCACTCTCCCATTATCAGCACACCAAGTATTTTGAAGCTTAGATGCTCAATCACTACATTTAACCAAATGAAACCAACAGATTTAAAAATAAATCCATCAAAATAAAGCTGAAAATTAATAATAAGGAAGGCATAGGGTATAATAAATTGTGGAACTAATCCAGAAATTCTTTAAAAAGAAACCTCAAGATGACAGGAAGAGAATTGAGCAATATGTCTAGAATGTTATTAGTTCAAATTAGAATACGAAGTCTAGAAAAAGAAACCTCAAAATGACAGAAGGAGAACTGAACAATAGTCTAGAATGCTATCAGTTCAAATTAGAACCAGAAGCAGGAGAATCAAGGGGATTCTATGTAATAGGTTTGATTGGAAGATATCAGTTTAAGGGCAAAAAGGGAGATATGTTTACTTTAAAGCAAAATGGCACCGATTACAAACAAAAATATTCAAAGCTTCCCAAGAAAATCACGTTCAAAATATGAACTAAACCAATTGAAGAATGATTTAAGCAACTATTGGTATATAATTTAACCTTTATATAAGGATCCTTTGAAAAGGAAATAAAATCCTGGCACATCAATTTATTCTGCAGAGACAATATTTAAACAGTCATAGCTCATTAGAGGCTTTTTGTTAGAATTCCACTTTTAGATTTAACATTTGGATCAATAAGGGAAGCTTAATTATGGCTACCAAATAGACTGCCAAAATGTTATCAACCTTGACAATGTAAAAATAAGAGTACACTACAAAAGTTGGAGAGAGAGGGAAAGAGGTTGTAAGTTAAGTATAATGATAAGATGCTAATAGCATCATCTTTTGTAGTGTAGGATTTCAGACATTGCTCAAAATCAAAGGAAACAAGAATGTAGTTGCTTAGTTATATTACTCAACACAACAATAATAGCCAATTAAAGGACTAAAAATAATATAACTGTAAAAGTGGGATGCAACTGGAAGGTGGTAGTATAAATGAGTTCATCTTTCAATACAAGGAATTAAAAAGTCTTATGCTGATAAATAAAGTAATGAAAACATAGCATATTGTTTAGAATTATGGAGATGTCTATGAGAAGAACAAAAACAGAAAAAGGTGAAAAAACGGTTTCTACTGAGAATCACGGTGTGGGTGGGGAAGGGGAGGTAGATCAGGCTGCTGTACTATTTATTTACCTGTTTATGGACTGCTTTGATAAAAATAGAAAATATAATAAATTGAATTAGTGCACACTGCATTAAAATGCAGATCTATAACATGAACTCATATTCCACAAGTGCCAAAGTTGCTGCCTGTGTCATTTTCTTTCTTTTTTTTTTTTAATTTTATTTTGAAATAAATTCAAAGTTATAGGAACAGTTGCAAAAACAATACTAACCCCATACACAGAACTCCAGCATACCCTGACCCCCCACCTCCAGTGCCCCAATCTACCAACTTTAACATGCTGTCATACCGCTATTTCCTTCTCTCTCTCCCTCCATCCCTCCCTCCCTCCCTATCATCCATCATCTATTGCTCTATCTTCTGAACATATGAGAGCTAGCTGCACACATCCTTGAACAAACACTATAATTCACATATACAATTCCCATGAACAAGAACATTCTTTTATGCAATCCCATTAAACGCAGCTAAGAAGTACAAGAGATTCAACATTGATACAAAGCTTACATTCTATATTTCCTTTTTTTTTCCTTATGTCTCAACTGTGTCCCTTTGAGCCTCCTGTCCTCCGGCTTCAGATCCCATCCAGGGTCATCCTTGGCATTCAATTGTCATCTATTTAGACTGTCTTTTTTTTTTTTTTCTCAATTGTGGAAACATATATACAGCCTAAATCTTCCCATTCTACCCCCTCCCTAGCCTTCCATTAGTGGGATTAATCACATTTAGAATGTTGTAATGCTCTTTCCCACCATCCATTACTAGAAATTCCCCTTCACCTCAAACAGCAACCCTACACTCATTTCTTAACTCCCCATTGCCCTTTCCCCCATTTCTCTTAACCCATACTCTGCTTTCCATCTCTATGGTCATATTCTCTGATAATTTCTTTGTGTTTACAGTGGGGCTTAAAATTAACCTCTTAAATCCATAACAATCTTGTTTTTCTTTGATACCAACTTAACTTCAATAGGACACATAAACTATGTTCCTATACTACTCCATTCCCTCACCTTTATATAGTTCTTGTCAAAAATTACATATTTTACATTGAGTTCAAAACCACTGATTTGTCATTAGAGCTTGTGTGTGAAGTAAATAGGAGTCACAATTCAAAAATTATTGACTTCTATTTGTATTCCATTGTGGTCAGAGAATGTGCTTTAAATATACTCAATTTTTTTTTTTTTTTAATTTATTGAGGCTTGTTTTACGTCCCAGCACATGGTCCATTCTGGAGAAAGATCCGTGATCTCTAGAGAAAAATGAGTGTCCTGGTGATTTGGGATGTAAGGTTCTATATATGTCTGTCAAAATTCTCTATATCTCTTTCTCCTTTCTTTGTTTCTCTGTCGGTATGGTTCCCTTTAGTATCTGAAGTAGGGCAGGTCTTTATTAGCAAACTCTCTCAACATTTGTTTGCCTGTGAAACATTTAAGCTCGCCCTCAAATTTGAAGGAGAGTTTTGCTGGATAAAGTATTCTTGGTTGGAAATTTTTCTCTCTCAGTATTTTAAATATGTCATGCCACTGCCTTCTCGCCTCCATGGTGGCCGCTGAGTAGTCACAACTTAGTCTTATGTTGTTTCCTTCGTATGTGGTGAATTGCTTTTCTCTTGCTGCTTTCAGAACTTGCTCCTTCTCTTCAGTATTTGACAGTCTGATCACAATATGTCTTGGAGTGGGTTTATTTGGATTTATTCTATTTGGAGTTCGCTGGGCATTTATGCTTTGTGTATATTGTGTAGAAGGTTGGGGAAGTTTTCCCCAACAATTTCTTTGAATACTCTTTCTAGACCTTTACCCTTCTCTTCCCCTTCTGGGACACCAATAAGTCTTAAGATTGGACATTTTATTTTATCTATTGTATCCCTGAGATCCATTTCGATTTTTTCAATTTTTTTCTCCATTCTTTCTTTTCTTCTTTCATTTGCTGTCCTGTGGACTTCTAGGACACTGAGTTGTTGTTCAAGTTCCTCTAATCTTGTATTATGAGTATCCAGAGTCTTTTTAATTTGGCCAACAGTTTCTTTTATTTCCATAGATCTTCTATTTTTTTATTTACTCTTGCAATGTCTTCTTTATGCTCTTCTAGGGTCTTCTTTATGTCCCTTATATCCTGTGCCACGGTCTTCTTCATGTCCTTTACATCCTTTGCCATGTTTGCATTCCTTGATTGTAGTTCTTTGATTAATTGTGCCAAGTACTGTGTCTCTTCTGTTATTTTGATTTGGGTCTTTGGGATTGGGTTCTCCATATCATCTGGTTTTATCATATGCATTAAGATTTTCTGTTGTTTTTGGCCTCTTGGCATTTGCTTGGCTTGACAGAGTTCTTTCAAGTTGTAAAAAAAAATACCAATCTAATTTTTCAGAAACACAAATTGGTGGCGTACACTTTTACTAACCAGCAGATGGCGTCTGCGAGTCACCTATACTGCTCAAGTCAGTTCTCCTCAACTTTGTCCTTGTGGTGTGTGGGAAAATGATTCTTGTGCTGTTCAGCTAGTGAACTCAGTTTGGGTGTGTTGTTGGAGCTGTCCGCCCTGAATCTGGGGCGTGTGTCCAGGTGGCTAGGGAGGCACGGCAGCTTTAATATTCAAACCTCCCAGGTGTTCCTGGAGATTCAAGGCTGTTGCAAGAGTCTAAGCCTTCATTTCAGTTCTGCCCCCGACCCTGTCTGTTGCTGACCCACAAACCACTGGCATTGACGTAGCATCCCTGGATTTTCTGAGCGGGCCCCCTTTCTCAGCTGCAATCTTCCAGGATCTTTGCTGAGGGAAGGCTGTGCTATGTCACAAGTGTGCATCATCCCTCAAGGGAAGCTCCGGGCCACTGGGCCATGCAGGGGTGCTCTCAGCCTGATGCAAAGATGGCTGAATGGGGCATCTCAACCTGCCCCCCCTCGTGTGGTTCCTCCTTCCCAGCTCCGGGACAACTGATGCAGCTCTGGGCTGTGGGCACAGCCCCGGGCAGGAGTGTCTCCAGCCAGCTGGGGGGGCCAGCTGCAAGCAGCAGGGTTTCTTTCTCCTTCCGGCTCTCCGCTCTGCTCCTCTGGCCCTGAGGGAATCTGCAGTGGGCTATCCTCCACGCCAGACACCGAGAGGCTGGCTCAGCCTGCTCCTGCTGTGCTTCACTGTGTGGTTCCCACCATCACAATTGCAGCCACTCCTGGGTTTTTCCCTTTTTTTTTTTTTTTAGAAGAACTAATCCATCTCCAAACACCAACCCCCAGCTTCCCCACACCGCAGTGCAGGCATGGGTCTTTCAGCTGGCTTACTCACTCGTTTCAGAATGCAGACTCCTGGTTTCACCAAGTGTACGGCCCCTGTGGTTCTAGAAGACCTTGCCAGGTGGTGCATCACTGAAACCGGTATTCTGGATCACCTTCTGGTTTTTATCTTGTATTTCTCACGGAGCTGTTTTTTTGCCCTGTCTCATCTAGCCTCCATCTTAGGTTCTGTCATCATTTTCTTTTGAGATAACTAAGGCTTTTGAAAAAATAAGCACATCTTTTAGTTAGACAGGATCACAACATCAAGCATAGAAATGATTAAAATAAAAAAAAATCAATTAGAAATGCTTAGATTGAATCACCAAGCCCTGAATGAAATATCACCCTTCTCTTTCCTGACACTTACAATATGCACCTGTATCAATTGTCACCATATAAATTTGTTCACTGAATCTAGTATACTGAGTCACATGTACATTTTGACTTTCTTCCCTTCAAATTCAACAATAAGACTCCCCTTTTGTACAGGCAGACTTTTCCTATTGACTGAGTATTTGTTTTCTTTGAAAATACATAACTCTTTCCCCTCTGGGTGTTACAAGTTAAAAGGTCACTATCTGACTTGCTGTCCCTCAACAACTTCTTGCCAAATGTGGGAAACAAATGGGAAGATGAATTTCTTCTTTAATACACATAACTTGGAAATGGGCTACTAATTACATTTGTGAGAATTCCTAATAGGAGATACTAATGTCTCCTACACATCTATAGGAGTTCTCTCTTTTGGTGGTATCTACCCTTCTCTTTGAGAAAGTATTGGCTGCCTTTGTCAAACTTACATTGTAATTACTTTTAGAAAACTAATAATATCTTAGGTACCAAAAAGAAACTAATATAAACTGTAGAGATCGTCACTTTTAAATTTAAGTATTGGGCAATTTGCTGTCGTATTAATTAATTTTAATCTTTTTATAGGTTACCCTCTTTAAAGCACTTGAGGTTTTATTCCAATTGACATCAACTAAAACACATTCCATCCATTATATTCTCAATTCTGGCCATTTACAATCCATGGCACGTTCTTGGGTTCCTCTCAGAACTCTTTTCCATGTCTTTACCTTAGAAAATCTGTATGGTTCCTTGATAAATCATCATTCTAAAGTGCTCTGGAAAAGTCACAGGCATTTGTAGTCCTATCCTACTTTGCACTCCTTCAAATTGTTTGCATAGCTCCTGGAATAGACCAGGTATTTTCATATTACTTCAATTACATTTACTCTATTTTATAGAGAATTTAATAGTACTGAACTTGATTTATTTATTGTTTGCTTGGGTAAAGATTTTCTATGAAACAAACATTTTACACTTTTAAATATAGCTCATTTTCACTGGTGACAAAATTAGATTTGAACCACCTGCTTGTTGTGTGCAAGCATCAACATCAAATTCACAGTTCATCATGCCATAAATACTCATGCCTTGGGAATGTGCCAGACACATGCCTTTTTCAGTAATGTGATTTTACCCTGATCCCCCACTGTAGAAGTGTAACTCAAGAAAAAAGCTAAGCCACTCAGAGCAAACACTTAGCACTGTGCTTTTTGATACAAAGACATGCATAAGATCAAGGCCCTGCTCACTTTTAAGAAAAATTAAATCAATTAAATACTCAAAGCCTGTCAATATATAAAAGAAGTTTCCCTACACAATTGTCAGTCTTATTTCTGGTGAATACTGGATGATGGAGCTTAAGGAAATTGGGGCATACAGTAACGTGGAGGAAGATCAGAAGGCAGCATATAAGCAGTTTACACAGTGCTGTTTGACTTTAGACACACAACTGCAATGTAGGGCAGCAAAGTGGGACACAGGGAGTGGGAAACAGAGAGAGATTATTAGAGTGTTTAAATAAAGGCATATATTACATGGCACCTTTTGCTTGTACCTTTATTTTTATTATAAAAATAATATATGCTCATTTTTAAAAGTGCAAACAGCACATACACGGAAAACACAAATGAAAATTAAAATCCTCACAGTAATTCAAATCCTATCTACTTCTGGAGACAATTATCGTTAATGGTTTTCTTCCTGAAATTTTTATGTAATATGTGTATAAGGAAAAAGCAACTCATACTCTTCAGCAAATTGTCTTTCTCAAACATTTCTCTATTTCTCAAACTCATGCTCTTCAGCAAATTGTCTTTTTCTCAAACAATGCTTCTAGATTTAGCATATTCTCTTAAACAAGAGAATGGCTCTACCAAAAATTAATTAGACTATCCATCTGAATAGATATCTAGGCTGCTTGCATATTGTGTATCTGTGTAATTACAAACCATGCTAAAATGTGTGTGTATATATGTTTATGTTTTTCCAGAAGTTGAAATCTTTGTAATAAAATTTCTAGAATACCAGGTTTTTACACTAAGAAAGAAGGCATAACTGCCTCAGTGTATTCCAGTGCCTGTTTCTTACACATGATTGTAATGCACATAATCAAGTATTTTCATCTCTACCAGTCTAACATAGAATCACATTGCTTAGATGAATAGAAAATACAACCCTAAAGATGTTCAAAATTTCAGGAAGATTTAATACAAACAATCACTTGTATCTAATCTATCATTATAAATATGATAAATAACCTCACATTTACATGGAGGCAGAAATTTCATAGGGAAAGAAATCCACAGACAAATTCACTGAAGGTCAGAGATTTATTCCAAAACTTTTAAACTTACAAAGACCCAAAAGACTGGATGAATGATCTCAACACTCATTTCACATCTAAAGCCAATAACACCTAAAGGTTTTAAGAATTTTGGTCAATGTCAAATAGCTAATTAGAAAAGCAGGGTTTTAAATCAGATCTCTTCTTTCTCTACTCAGATATACCTTGTTTCTAATCTCAACACTCCACTAAAACTTAATGACTTTCCTTGACATTAAATCCACCAGTCACTTTGAAATTCTTAGTAAACTCTGGGCAGCATATGACATCACAGTTCATTCTCTCCTTGACAGTCACCTGCTCTTGGCGTCCATGATTCCACATTATTGTGTTTTTCTACTGCCAGCTTGGGATCCTCCACAGGTGCCTCTTCCTCTGTCCATCCATAAAATGTTTCTGCTCCTCAATGCTCTGTTTTTTTCCCTCGTCTCATTCTGATTACAATTCCTGAGGTATTGTTTCCCAATCTCAGTCCTTTATATAAATGCTGACTGACACAAATCTATATGTCTATACACAAGTTCTCTTTAAAGAACTTGAGTTATAACTATGTCCTGGATACTTTCGCATCCAACTTCCCCTGCTGAACTCATCAGCTCTCTACCCAACCACTTGCCCACCCATCTCATCTATCTACCAAACCTACCATCACTTGGAATGATCTTTCTCAACTCAAGTCTTCATCTCCTAATGTCTTTCATTGGCTTGCTATTGTCTTAAAATAAAGTCCACAGTTATTAATACATTTTACAAGCCCTACCATGATCTGTTTCCAAATTCATCTTATACTCCCATAACTGAAACTCTTAGTAAAGGAAATTAAATAACCAATGGAACTCCTTTCAGTACGTTGAAAGCCCCATACTCCATCTGGTCTTTAGATTTCAGTGGAGATAGCACCTCCTCTCAGGTTGCTCAAATATAGATTATATCATCAATATGACACTTAACCAACTGCATTACAATTGCTTGCTTAAGCATTTTTCTCTCTTAGACCATTAACTCAGGTAAAAGGTATATTCTTCTTTGAACTTCTAGCATAATATGAGGGATACACTAGCTAAATAATTCAATAATTCTTTTCTGGATTGATTATATGATTAAGGATGTTGATGCTTGAACCCAGCACCCACAGCCAATCTTTGGCTACCTTTTCTAAGCTGTTTACTTCCTATATAAAGCATTCCATATGTATACTAGTGCTAGTTTAAGGGTCAGAATTTACATGTTTTTACCAAATGAATTCTAACTAAGACTTTTTGAATCTGAATTGTTCTTTATCAGTAACTTTTATTTATTACATCCGAACTGAAAACATTTAGAAGAGATTATAAAAAATACATGCTGTTATTGGTAATTTAAGGTTTCGTCCTCTGTATTCAGTGGATGGATTATTGAAAGATTATATGCATTAAATACATGGCACAAGAGGGAGTTACTGAATGAGAAGACATTGCAGTGGAATTTTGTAAAAAAGACAGAAAATAAACATTTAGAAACTACTATGGTATAGACTCATAGTGAAATCCCAAAAAATATAAAACTAAAGTACAATAAACAACAAAACAATCCTCAGACTCTACCTCAAAATCTTTATAATGAGTTATTTGTTGATTATTTTATTCATAGTTAACATTTTAAAAATCCTGTTAGATTGACAGCTCCTTTGTGGCTGGGATCATTTGAAAACTATAAAAAGAGAGAAGGGAAAAGGAGTGAAACATCTTCAGAGTAAGAGGAAATGAATTTATGTTTACACAGGTCGAGCTGGAAGTGACAGTGGGACTAGAAGATGCCTTCAGATATTTGAAAACTGTCAGATAGAGATTATTCTATAACCACATGAAGAACTAATAGATAGAAGTTTTAAGAAGACAAATGTCACCTGAACATAGGGCAAAGATTTTAAATAGATGAGCCTGAATGGAAATGAAATAGGCTGCCTTTGGAAGAACTGAATTTATAATCACTAGGGATCCTTAAGCTCATTATTGACAATCACCTGTCAGGATGGATGTAGAGGGAACAGAAAAAGTCATAGGAAAGTATATTGATGGTATATTCTAAGGTACAGGCATATTCTCTGCTCTACTTGTCACATTGAACTATCAACTTGATTATAGTCGCTAAGTATTTTAATTGAAAAATGCTAGCAACAAATTGAACCTTCTCAGTGGAGAGTTAACAGCTTCCTTCCTGATATTATACTGGGCTTTAGTAACGCTTGTAGAGGCTAAGGGATTGAAATGCTTTTCTAACAATTATATCTAAAGAGTTGGTGACATTCATATCATAGCCACTGTGATCTGCTCTATGAGAACAAGATTTTAGGAAATGATGGGGATCCTCACTTAGCATTTTGGGGAAGAAGGCTCATAGTCATATTGCAAAATTCAGTATATTCATTCATATGAAATTTAAGCATTTGGGATAAATTTCTATTTCATTAATTTTTTTAAACTTGCAGTAAAAAATGTTGTTTTGCAGATAGTTTGGCCTTGGTAAGTATCATATCAAGTGAACAAGATTTCTATTTTTTAACATTTTTCTCCCACCCCAACTTGACAAAAATTTCTAAGAAACATCTTGATATATTAGTGATCAAGAGTGACAAACATCTGTAAAAATTTCCACAGAATTCCTTTTAAAATTTACTGGGCTGGTATGTTGTTCTACCACCATCTTGATAATTATATACCAGCTTACATTGTTGCTAGACATTTTAGGCATTAGGAAACCGAGAAGTGCACAAACTGCGGGTTTATCCCCATGACTTATACTGTAGTCCATGAGAGGCACTGATTATGAACTGCTCCCTTGATCATATATTTTCCTCATGATCGAATGGTCTTATTTAAACAATTTCCTCATGTTCCCTTTGTCACTTGTCTCCTTTTTTCCCTCTGATTTCTCAATATATGTAGACACCCAAACCTTGGCCGCGGTGAAGTAATTGCTACCTATCTCATGTCTCTCTTCAATTTTATTGCTTTCTACTTGTTTCTTCCACTCGGTTTTAAAAGACCCTCTCTCCTTTACCAGCAATAAAAATGATGGACAACAAAATATTTTCTTTCCATATTTCTTAATAGATCAATATTTACTTCTCATATTCTTTCAAAATGAGTCCTCTACTGTCAGTGACAGACATCTGGAATTCTCATTTGTCATCTCTATTCTTCAGTGGTGTTCTCTTACCCACTCTCAAGGACAGTGTGCAATCTGCTTCTGTATTCCAACTCCTAATCTCTGTCTCTTACTCCCCTCCCACATGTAACTATTTACAGGGGTGGATGGTATGTGTGCCCATACTCAATTTGAAAGAACCCAGAACAAAAACTTAACTACAAAATTTCATTTTTGTTGTCAACATAAAGAAAAATGCCACCCCCATAGTAAGCTTTCAATGAATATTTGTTGAAAGAATTGCTTGTGAATAAACACTCTTTCCTATTAACTACTTTTTCTTTCTTCCTGGGAGATGTGAGAATCCATAGCAACTAAAAGAAATATTCTGAACATCCTAAAACAATGTGACAAATTTACCCAGGCTAATGATAAAGTAGTGATTTTAATATATACACCATTCTGAAGAAGTAGAAAAGTGATTGATTTAGGAATGTGGAATCCTATTAAAAAGACATTAATCTGTCATGTGACTTGTTTCAAATGACATTAAAACAAATACTCCCATCTTACCAGGACTGTAACAACAGTCATATGATGTCCATCACAAAAGATGTGCAGTTCTTATCCCCATAGCAACATCTGTAGTGCTTATGCTAATCACTTTAAATTAAACTTGATATGAAAAAAAAGTACTCTGGGGATAATACTGCTGCTGTGGCAGTTCAGATGAGTAATGTGATTTACCAGTAAAACTCTTAGGGAGATAACAAGATCCTGTTGACAAATTTTCTTAATATGCTTTGGTTAAACTACAGCATCAGGGTTAGCATAGGGGTAATTAGAGGTACCACAGATAATGATCTACCTTATTGATTATTGCCCTTTTCTAAACCATCATAGTTCAAGTAGAAAAATGTGTTTAGAATAGATTGCTATTTAAAAACATGAAAAAATGACAATTTTACATTTATAACTTTAAATTTCAGTTTCAGTTTAGTGTTTTCTTTCTGAAAATATTTTCTATAGTTAGCAGAACATAGTACAAACATCATAAGTAGCCACCTAGATATAAATCCATGACTTTAAAAAAAGTAGTTTTTGTAAGACATGCAGTATAAAACAACTAAAAATACATAGGCAAGAAGGCAAAGTCATATGTTTTCATCATGGGTCCAACGATTAAGAAAATGATTTAAATGTAATAATTAAAATTTATTTAGAATTTTGTGCGTAAGAGAAAAATATAATAAGACTGAAAATTACCTAGCCATTTAATTCTACTGAAAATTAAAAAAAAATCAGATTATATGTAGTTAAACTAACAACTAAATTTGAAGGGAATAATACTTTCTGAAAATTAAAGTAACTGTTTCTGTGCATTAAAATTTGAAAGCTCCCTAGGGCAATTAAGTAATTAGGTTTTGCTTCCGAACTAGATTGCTTAAATACGGGGTAGCTAATTTTCAAAATTGTGACTCCAAGTGCTGCTTGCCCAAGGGACTAGCACTTGGAGATGGAAATATCACCTTTTCTGTAGTTTGGATTTCACCCAGGTTAATACACCAAAGTCATCAAGACAGCCATGTAAAATTGTGTGGAGTAAAATAAAGTTATAGTGATTTTTTCCCTTGTAGTGAAAATAAAAATAATTTACTCCCAAGCCCTGCAGAAGGTGTGATAGAGGGTTAGGTGGTGTATTAGTTTCCTAATACTGCTGAAACAAATTATCATATACTTAGTGGCTTAAAACAACACAAACTTATTATCTTACAGTTCTGAAGGTCATAAGTCCAAAATGGTTCCTCCTGGGCTAATAGCAAGGTGTCAGCAGGGCTGCATTCCTTCTGCAGCCTCTAGAAATGAGTTCATTTCCTTGCCTTTTCCAATTTCTAGAGGCCGTCACCATTCCTTGACTCGTGACCTTATTCTTTCATCTTCAAAGCTAGCATCAGCAGGTGAAGTCCTTATCCTTTCTTCTGACTCCTTTTCCCCCTTTTAAGGACTCTTTTGATAACATTTGGCCCACCTGAGTAACCCAGGCTCCTCCTCCTTAATTTAAGGTCAGCTGATTAGCAACCTATATTCCATCAGAAACCTTATTTCCCCTTTGCCATGTGATCTAACATATTCACAGGTTCTGGGGCTTAAGAGGTAGACATCTTTGGGTGGCCATTATGTCACCTACTGCAGGTGTGATAGCTAAAAGTCACTGGGTGATTAGTGATGAATTCATTAAGTCAATTGTTCTGCTGTATGACAGGATACAATTATTTTCCATGCAACGCAATTGGTTGGTACAATTATTTTTCGCATTATTCTGAACTTAAATTTTCCTAACACGAATTAATGTTCACAAACTTTTTAGATATCTGATGGAAGATATAAGCAGTTCCAGATTTAGTGTATATATAGGTTTGTAGATGGAACTCAGTTGAAAATATGCCCCATTGAGACCTCGAAGCCATTTACCATGGAATCTGTAGATACATCCAATTGGGCCATAACACTACCTTTACAAAAAAAAAAATGCTATGGATGAAAACTTAGCTATTGTCACTCAATTCACTTTGTAAAAAGTTTGAAGCAATAACAAACATTAATCTTCTCTATTATATGTATTTTTAAGTCATCTTAAAACCCTTTCAGAACATTGAAAGGCATAGACTTTTCTTACCTTGCCTTAATTCAAAGGATTTAGTTGAATAATAAGTAAATAAGTATATGCACAGTTATCACTAATATATTAGTAGTTAGGCTAGGCATTAATTTGAAAGAGCAAATAATTTATATTAAACCCTACTTTTTTGAAAAAGTATAAGATAAATTAGCAAAAAACAAAACATACTTAAGAATAAATATCTGCATAATCTTGGAAAATTGAAGTAATTTTCTATTCTAATTTCAATGTATGAATGTAGAAATATATCTTGCAGGGATATATTTCACTGGAGTCAAACTTAAGGCTATAACTGAACACGATTAGAACATAAAAAATTAACAGTGTTAGAATCCGTAGCAAGAGGGCTATTGAAGACAGCACACATAATTCTTAAGGCCCAAGGAGAATAATTTTAGTTTCACCAGTAATTACTTATAAGCCTTGTCTTAACAAAACTTACAATTTTTAAAGGAAAATGTATATCACTTTGACAGAAACACAAAAAACTTTAAAACTTTTAGGTGATGATGTAACTGACAACAGGTATGAAGTATGAAGACTTTCTATAATTACAACCACATAAGGCCTTTATTTGTTCTAGCTAGATAAAAGTAGATCCTAAATTTCATTTTATTTCCTAATGAACCACATGCACTTCAGGAAGTAAACTGTACGCAAATGTTGCTCCATCGTTTTACAAGGTCAGAGGCCCTAAAAAGGATCAAAGTATTTAAATTGTATATTCCATAGGTTTCTGTGAAGGTAATACAGAACATGAATAGTAGATGGAAAAGTTCAATCAACACTATTATTAAACATAGTGTGGATAGGAAAAATCCAGTATAAATTTAGGCCTGGTGTACTGACACCTAGTCAATGTATGGGAAATGAAGAATGGGCATCACCTGTCCATGAATTTCAGCGAAGTGGGACTTGAATAGTTGTGCAGGAGGAGTCTGAACTAGAGATGCAGGAAATTGCTTGAGTCAAAAAAATTATGGCGGCAGTAGCTTCTTAAGTAATGAAGCAGCTTAATGCTTATTGAGCTCTTAGGAGGCCAGCCACTATTTTAAGAGCTTTATATCCATTGACTAATTTAAGGGTCAGGGCAATATTGTGAGGTTGCTAATGAGGAAAATGAGGCACCGAATATTTAAATTTGCCTGTGACAACACAGCTGTTAAGTAGTAAAGCTGGGATTTCAACCAGGAAGTTTGACTCCAGAGCCTCTCCCTTCCTCATGGTGTGCCTCTGGTGTGGACATTAGGGGCCTTTTAAAGCCAACAGCTGTGTGCAGCAACCTGTTATAAACAGGAAGGTGCTTTTTATTAGACAGAAATATAGAGCTGTATAAAGAGAAACAGAATACAATTGAATTTAAAAAGTCAAACAATGAAGACGACAAAATATTTTAAAAGCACGCTAACTAAACTTAGAAGATATTGCAAAGCAATAGGCAGGATAGATTTATTTTAATATAAATAAATGGTCAAAATTGTCTTTGACTTTCAAAATAGCTGTATATTTACCGAATTAAAAAGCTAAGTGGAGATGGAATGAAAGAAGCCATTAAAGATGACGGGCATTGGACACTTACTTCTTTAATGAAGAACTGGCATTTGGGCTACATTTTGAAGGATGAGTTGTCATTTTCCAGAGAGGGAAGGGTGTTGTAACCAGCTACTGAAGCTTTGTGAATGAAGAAACAAGGAATATTCTCAAAAGGTGAGTTCAGTCTGGTCTATGAAGTGGCACTGTGTCTTTGTCTGTGGTTGGGAAAGGGGCTATGGAGGGAATGAGATTTTTAAGAATCTTGGATTCAAAGATACAACCTAAGCAATTTGGATTTTTTCCTTATAAGCAATGGGAGAGGATTAGAAGAGAATGATGTGAATGTGTTCAGAATTTTCTCACCTAACATAATACTAGCTTCTTCTTTAGAGATAGACTGAGGGAGTATAGAATGGTGGATATAAAGAAGAGACCTAATAAAAATAATAGCCACAGTGAGTTATGATGAGTGCTTGATAACAACAGCAGGGATAAACAAATTTAGAAATATTATAATGTATAACTCATAGGATGTGGTGATGAATAGCAATGGTGAAAATGATAATAGTTCATATTATTAAATTCTTACTCTTTTTTAGGCACTCTATTTCTGCTAACAACCCTATAAGATATGTATTTTTATTATCAACACAATTTTCATGGCTGAGATATGAAAGTAAGTAATTTGCCACATTATAGTGCCAGCAAATAGCAGTGCTAAAATCTAAATATATACTGTTTGTCTTTGAGCCTGCACTCTTTACCACAAAGCTAAAGCTTCCCTCCTATATTAGATGTAGGGGCAAGGAAAAGAGATGATTTTAAGATTTCTGATTTTTTTTATACTGCATAAAATGTGAAGACAGTAATTGAAGTTTAAAAAAGAATGTGATAAGCTCAATTTTAGACATTCAGATCGAGGTGATTGTGGAAAAGTTAGATTATTGTATCTAGGACAGAGTTAGAAATACAATTCTGACAGGAAAATTTGGAACTAGATATTTAGATTTGCGTATTACCAGCCATCAAAATTATGGGTGATACAACCTAAGAAGAATATGGAGTGAGAAGTTAATCAGAATAAACATGAAATCTTGAGAAACACCAAGGTCTCCGAAGGAAGGACAAAAAGAGAAAAGACAGAAAAAGAGAATGAGTTGTACGAGGAGAATTAAAATAAATTGATGCTAGGGAAAGTGTGAATTTAATGAACAGTGGCATTGTCAACTCTCCATATGTTGCAGAGAAGTCAAGTACCATGAAGACTAAAAATATTTGATTTGACAATTTGGAAGTCTTTACTGATCTTAGCAAGTACAATATCAATAGAGTGGTTCTGGGAAGAGGCAGATAGTATTGGAAGGAGAAGTAGGAGTTGAGGAACTGGAAACACATCTTTCTGAGTGAAAGAAAAAGAGAGATGGGCAGCAACTTGAAGGAGAGATGGAGAGAAGCTGAGCTGGTCCAATCCATGAAAGCTGGTTGAGGTTCATGAGGAGAATGAAGGCTGGAACTCAGCCTTAGGTAACTTTTCCTTAGGATTCCTATCCAGCCAGTGAATAGCCCTGCAAAGATACAGTGGGTAGAGGCAGTTCCGCCATAATATTCTTACTACCTGTACAGAGTGAAGAATCTCTCAGGCTAGAGTAGCCCACGACCTGGACTCACTGAAGGGGGAAGAGGCAGAGAGGGGAAACCAGCAGGGAAATATTCATTCTGTTTCTATATAAAGAAATAAGTGCCCATCATTGTTATACACTCCAAGGCTCTTCATCATTGGGCCCTACAAGAAATTCTAGGGCAGTGTGCAAAAAGTTGATTTTTATTTGCTTTAGTCATATCAAAAAGACTTGGCAATGTTTATACTTTGAAAAGAAAATGAGGGTAGAAGAAAAGAGATTGACCTACAGGAGAAAGAAAGAACAATGGCTCCACTGAGGTCCTGGGAAGACAGATTTGACACTCAAGTCAGCAATTTCTAAAGAAGGAGTTGGCAAAGTAGTCTCTACAGATGTTATTTGTGTGAAATACATGAAGTGGCTCAAGAAGACTGCTGACTGAGGCAAAGTTGTGGAAATGAGTAATGTAAATAAATAGTGACAGGGCAATACAAAGAAATAGGGAGAATACCTACTTTCTAGTCCCGATTGTGTCTATTTCTTAACACCTTCCCAACTACTCATACCCAGGTTTGAAATCACCTCCTTCTGGAAGGCAATCCCTCTTCTATAAGCTCCACCCATCCGTGGGATCCACAGAGCACTCTTGATTTACTCTTCTTTCTCTGTCATCTAAAGGCCATGTGCTCTTCTATGCCAGACTCTGACTTGGTTTTACAACCCTGTCACAAGTCCTCCCTCCTACAGACTAGGGCAAAGCACAGGCTGATGAACAAACATTCACATGTTCAACAAATTAAAGGATTTAAGGAGTTGTAGACAAGTGGAACTGGAAATAAAATTGATCTGGTGCTAGGGATTGAATAATGTCCCTACAAAGACATCTTCTAGTCCTGTCCCTCAGTCCTGTGGCTGTTAACTCATTAGTAGATTGGACGCTTGAAGATTCTATTAGTTAAGATGAGGCCAAACTGAATCAGGTTGGGCCCTAATTCAATATGAATGGGGTCCTTATAAGCAGAGAAAATTTGGGTACAGTAGGATGAGACAGATGGGGGGAGAGAGATGGCTATGCGACCGAGGCAGAGATTGGGTTATGCTACAGACTTCAGAGGAAGCATGATCCTGCCAACACCCTAAGTTTGAATTCCTAGCCCCCAGAACTGTGAAACAATAAATTTCCTGTTGTTTACACCCACCAATCCATGGTACTTTGTTATAGCAGCCCCAGCAAACAATGACAACTGGGAATCAGAAGTTTTGAAAATGTTTATCATTTTAGTCTGAGAAAGATAAAACATAGCTATGTTGTAAACATCCACATATGTTTGACAAGGATTACAAACGGTAAAAAAGAGTATTGGATTGTGAGCTCTTAGAAGACAGGATGCCTTATTCATCTAGCCTAACACGTAATAGATAATTGTTCCATAATTGTTTGTTGAAGAAATGAATCCCAAGACTTAAATCAACCACAGTGCCAGAAATAAGATTTACATTTAATGCATAATTATTAAATTAAACTAAATGGAAAATTGAATAAAATATTAAGAATATTGAAATTTTATTTTCTTTTAATTGTGGTAGAATCTGTGGCACTTCTCTTGGATATTTCAACAGTCAAGGAGAATAAGGAAAATGACAAGAGAAGGATACAATTCACTGTGTGGACTTGCTTTCAGCCCCCAATTTAATGTTTACCCTTTTCTTGAAAAGAAGCTTTGCATCTGAAAGATATATTCTTAAGAATTAAAATGATTCAGTCTCTGGAGGATAGACTTTTGGGACTTTTAATTTTCTCTTTTTCTTTATCTGTTTGTCCTATTGTGTATATGTCAATAGTTTGATAGTAAAAAAATTTTAATATTTGTAAATAGAAGATTAGAATAACGCAGAATAAATTAAGTCAGTTAAGCCATACCACTGCTAAATTTATGAAAATAAAATGATTCCCTTTTACCTATTGCATTGAGCCCAAACTCCTCTACTTCAATCCAGCTCCACCCTCCACATCTAATCCCACTTCTTACACATTATCAGCACACAATTTTGCTCCAGTTAAGGAACTCTCCTATTATTCCCTGTATTCACCAAATCTGGGAGCCATTTCTCCTGGCCTTTTCTAATCCATATCCTTTCCCTCCTTCAAGTTCTTTGAGATCCCACTTGAGTCTCACATCTTCCAAAAAGTCTTTTTTGGTTCCTTTGGCATACTTAACTCTTCATTTCCAAATGTCTTTTTAGTACCATTAAAGCTTAAGTTGCATTCTTATACTGTAATTTAAAAGGGGATATCTATATTAAAAATCTTGGCTGAAATGCAAGGTTAGCTGCTTCCCATCAGGGTCCAAAAAAGAGGTACAGATCTCCTCAGGTATATTCAATTTTTCATGATGCTTTTCATTACAGTTATGCATTTGCTTGAATGCCTTACACCAAATGCTCCTCTCCTGTCACTGAGAAGCAGTGTTCTCTTATCCTCTTCTGGATCATTGACCTGATTACTGAAACTCTGTCAGGAAATTTTTGTTGGTTAAATTTTAATACTGTAGGCTTTCTGACATATGAAAGTAGAAAAGTCTCAATAAAGAAGGATGAGAATAGGCAAATCCTGTTACTGTCAGACTTACTATTTATATTCGGATTTTTTTTCCACAAACTATCTCTAGTAGAAGTCCTTTACCTCATGTTCTTTGAGCAACAAACACACAAAAGGTAATTCTAGGTTATTTAAAACATTTAAATATATAAACTTTTATACTTTACTACTTAGGATGGGTAATAAAACTTACCCGGTCAAAATTCAACAATTTCTATGTCAGGGAAAAATAAATTCTGTGAAAATGCCACTTGATTTGTTTACTCTTGAATTCTGTGGCTTCCTATCTGTGAATGGAACAAAATACATTATTTATTTTAATAGCACCTTGGCACCCTATTAGATGTACTATGGATACTAAAAAAGTAAAAGATTCATTTCCATACTAAGGAGATGATTGTTCTGTGGGTGAGACATGTTTTAGACATGCCCTACCTCAGAAAATAAATGATAGTTAACAGCATATGATGATAATAGATACCTGCTTTAAAATTGTATTTAATTCGAGTCCCAAATGAGTGACACAGTTTGTTGATGCTATTAATTCAGAAAAGGTAAAACAGCATGAATTGAAAATTTTAGGGAAAGCTTTTTGGCGGAGATTATAATTGTGCTAGACAATCTAGGAATTGCCTATTTGGAAAAGAGAAGGGAGAGAAATAAATGTAGGAAATTGTTGTTTATCTTTGAATTTGTACACAGTTGAACCAGCCCTTACATTCACATATATGAATATGATATACTTTTGTGCATACATGTGTGTGTGCACATGTATGTGTATTTTTGACTTCCCTCTTAGCTGCTTTGGTTTAATGATGCTTATGTCTTGGAAGGAAGCTTTTTTATTCTATTAAATATGAAATAAAATATTAACAAGATATGCCTTTCTCACATGAGAGAAAGGCTAAATAAATAGAAAATTTCTTAAATAAATAGAAAAATGCCCAATATGTTTTGGGCATAATTTTTATTGGCTTTCATCCACAGGGAGCTGTGAGCACTGTTTACTCCTAGATTTATGTGCCCTTTGCAGGTCCTTGAAACAAAGGCAGAAAGAATGATTAATTTTAAGGCATATTTCAAAAGGCTCATATTACTCCAAATGCCACATGTATCTTGAGTTAGGTAGTTTTTACAGAAGGAAAAAGAAACACTCCTCTTGAATTCACACTGGCATGCATTGTGTCTAGTCCTCATATCCCAATAAGATGGCATTTCTCTACAGCCATATCTAAATTTTGTGGCATATGCATGGGCTAAAGTGATTTATGCCTTTAAAAAGATATTTTATTTAAAGGAGTGCATAAATTTAAAAGCATGGGAATTCATTATTTAATAACATCCCCTTTGATGAAATTCTTTTTTAGGAGATTTTGAATGTTTCTTCAAAACCTTATTTAATATAAAACAAGATGAAAGTAACTGGATATCTTCCAGATGAATAACATGGATTATTTTCTTTCAACTCATATCTATAATTTTCAATACCTACTCGGTTTCTCATGTTGCACTTACAAAAATGCTTCAACTGTATCTTTATTCCAAAGACCTAACAAAAAAGATGACCCTATTTTTCTTAAAGTTTATAATGATGTTCTTGGGGATGGTGTAAGAATAACTTTTATTGTTGACTTTCATCCTCAGAGTTATCAATGTAGAAGTTTTTGGACTTTAGTTTTATTGGAGTACATAGGCCTCCTTTCTCCTAATATGTATCTTTTAAATAAAAGAGATACATCACTTTTCCACATGTCAATCATGTCACAAAATTACTTTGAGTTGCTAGAATGGTTGCCTATTTGAGTTGGGGAAAATCACCTGTCGCTACTGACATCGAACATAATGTGGCAAGGTTATAATGGTACAATTTGCTTCTAAGGCAAAATGTCTATCAATGGTGGAAAGATAAGACATTACTCAAAAAAACTTTGACAGATTCTTGCTATTTTGACCATACCAAGAGACAATTTAAGACATAAACAATCACAACCATATTTAAAACAAACTGCTGTTTTCCCTCTCTCAGTTGATCTTGGCCAGTCTGTATGGGCAGCCTATAAAAGCATGCATGTTTTGGACTCCCTTTTTCTAATGTTGCCAGGGAATCATGTCATGACTAAAGTGAATGGGTCCTGGTGTTGGGCCTTGTAATCAGTGGTTTTCAGCTAATTCAGAAATCAGTGGCACTTCTCACCATAGAAGGAGAATATGAACTTGGCATTCAGCAAGGAGTCAGAGAAGCTGGTTGCTCAAGAGAAGAGGAGAATAGAATAAAGGAAGATACCAGAATAAGCCACCACTGGCAGACAAAACTCATGTCTTCTTTAAGTAAGGCCGAGTTAGGGTATGTTTTATTAGGAAACTACTTTATATTCGCTAAGATTTTGGCCTCCAGTTCAAGAGAGAAATGGCTTTAACTTTTGCTCAGACTCTTATTAGATAGGTGAGCTTGGGCAAGTACTTTGTTTCTTGGATGCTCAGATTCCTTATTCTGGAAAATGGATATTATGATAAGCCTGTCTTGTGAACTAGAAAGGAGAATTAAATAGGATAGTGGGAATAAAATGTTAGTCATGGTACACAATATGCATTCAGTGAGTTAGATAGCATTAATGGTAATTATTAAACTAAACTGTGAGCATTAGAAGATTCAGAAGTTAAGAAAATAGTTGTTGAGTTTTCTTTCTTCAAAAAAATAAACACTCAAAGTCCTGAAAAACTATGCAACAACTTCACTGGACCATTGCTGAATTAACCAGTAAATACAATAAGTATGTACACAGGATACCAGAAAAGAAACAGCATAGATAAACAAAACAAAAATAAGAAGGGAGTGATTTCAGAAAAGTTGTAAAGCAACTGTTTTACCTTTTTTACAATGCATGCTTTATGTCATATATAAAAATAAAATATTACAAAGTAGTATGCTGAAAAATAAAATGGAGAAAACTTAATATTTTTAATAGTAAGGTCTTCTGAAGATCTTAATTTGTCTTTGAATGGGATAAGCATGACAAGGGACACCAAAAGGTATTCACTGAACTGGAGAAATTCAAATCAGCTCAAAGTTTCTTATCTGCACTGAGAGGCCATGAAGAATGCTGTTGTCAGAAGCTCACTACAAAATATTCATAGTCTGCTGTACATGCATTTGGATCAATTAATTAATAGTAAAAAAAAACATAGTTCTCATGTTAGAATGAACTTTCCTACATTCTCAATAGATTCTTTTATCATTTTTTACTGCCTCCAGTTAAAGAACCCCTCAATACCTAACTAAGTCCTTTTGTCCAGAGCAGGGCAAAACAAAGTAGACATCCTGTGTCATATTTTCTGGAATTTCTAAAATTTATAACAATCCCAGGATATGGGGTGGTCATGCCAGCCAAAGAAAAGTAGATATGCAGGTACAATATTTCAAACAAATAAAACAACAATAACAAATTCTATTGGGAGGCAAAACTTTATACTTCAACAGTTATTTACGTCTCATTATAACTGAGCTTATCAGCTGCTATCCTGAAGAAAAACTGGAGTATGTATGTGGGAAATAAGGGAAGTGGGGGACTCTTCTGGTAGGGAGGGCTTGTAGAACCTCTATAAAGTGGGAGGTTGAAGCTTCTTTACGATAGTCCCATAAGTCAACATTGTTGCTATCTTTATTCATGCAGCAGGATGATATTTTTTTTTGAAATAGTAGTGGCTGTATATTTTATTCTAAATATTGCCATTTTCCCAAAGCTCTTCACCCTTTGAAGCTTGTACATCCATTTCCTTGGAGGGAGGGTGGATAAAGCCTAGCAAGAAGTCAAACCTCAGCTTCATGCTTTAAAATAGGGATTTATATGTCCCCAAAGTCAAGATAGCTTTCATGTACAAGAGCCATGTCCTTGAAAGGAAAACAGGGTTTTGATTTCCATATTCTATGGAGGTTGACCATAGAGTATATCATAGAGTGGGAAAGAAGGCAGGGCATGGCAGGGAGGTTGTCATCCCACAGGAATGTGAAATGGTTTTCTGGCCTGATTTGGAGAAGCAGCAATGATTCAGAGGAACAAGACTGCCGGATGCCTGATAATAGATTGTCTCCAAACTCTTCAGGCCTCCTGGCAGGGTAGGGAAGTCCAAGTGACAATTAAAAACCAGCAGAACCAGAGACTGTAAAATCATGTCTGGCTTCTGCTGTTTTCTTTTGGGTGCTCGAGAGAAAAAGTACCTTGTACAGATTCTGCTTCAGTATGGGCTGGCCACCATTGCTGCCTCGTACACTCCTGTAGGCTGTGCAAACCCAGGACACGAGATGGTCATGGGAGCCAAAGAAAAGTTGTGATATGTAGATATGCAGGTGTAACATTTCAAGCCATGAAATAATGTTGCCAGTTCTCTGTAGCCAGAACATGGATGAAAAAAATCTAGATGATGGAGTGTCTATCTGGTAGGAGATACTGAAAGGACTCAGACCAGAAGGGCCCTAGAATCATGAGAGGATGGAGCAAAGTGAGTAGACCCTACACTTAGAGGCCAAAGCAGGCATAGTGGATTAAGTATACCATCAGTAGATGTTAGTGATCATCTGAAAGATAAGGGGACAGGACATCTCCCCTTGTGCAACCACCAGGATGTTACGTAAGTTTCCCTTATGCCAAGATTCTCCCAGAGGAGAAGGGAGGAAGATGTGGATGGGGAACAAGCTTTGGATTAACTCGGCTAAACTGCAAGAAAATAAACTTCTAAAGTAGAAAGCCATTTATACCTTGAATATCAAGATCACGTTTTTCTCTTTCCATTAGTATAAATGGGTACTCTAAAGGCAGATTTTAGTTATAGAGAATAAAATAATTTTAGTTGTAATTGATAATAAGGAACATCATTGCATACGGTATCCATTACAGATTTAATTCACACACATTTTGGAGCCACAAAAAGAATCTCATTTTATTTAACTCTACCTCACACCTGCAGAACTTTTTCAGTGCAAACTTACGTTGGTAGCTCAGAAGGTGGAAAACTGTTGTTGCTGTTTTTGAGGAAAGAGCAAGTTAGGAAAATATGAAATTTTGATGCTTAGCATCACTGCTCTTCACTAATGCACAGCTGCAGGCAAAAGGGGACCTTTGTTTGAGAAGCCTTTGGTTTACCCAGGCTGGCATACATCTAGAGCAAAACCATGTTTTCCTTCAAAGGAGTTTCTATAATTCCTTTTCTCCCATTCTCTCTTGAACCCATTCCAATTAGACTTTGACCCCATCACATTGTAAAAACTGATCTTGAAAAAAAAAAAAAAACAAAAAACAAAACTGATCTTATCAAAATCACTATTGATATTCCTGTTGCAAATCTCTAACACTTAATTCTCAGCTCTCATCTTATTCAGTCTATCGGGAATATGCCATTCTGTTATTCACCCTCTCCTGCTTGAATTGCTTTCTTTACTTGGCTTCCTGGAAACTATCCTTGGACCTATTTTCTGGTTTTGCCCCTGCCTCTCTGATTGTCACATCTAAATCTCTCTAGCTGTTTCCTTCTCATTCCCTTGATTTGTAGAAGTTGGACTCAGTCTATTCTTTCTTCTCTTTCCGTTGGAAATCACATCTGGTCTCATGGCTTTAAATACCATCTGTATGCTAATAACAAATCAATAGTTGCAACCCCAATCCCTCTCCTGAATTCCAAACTTTATAAATCCAACTATCTTCTCAGTGTTTCCAGTTGGAAGTCAATAGGCATCTCAAACTTATCATGTCCAAATCTGAACTCCCTTTCTGGTCAGATTTGTTCCTCTTACAGTCTATTCAACTCCTCAACAACTGCCAACTCCTTCCTCCCAGTTGTTCACCTTGGCTCCTCTCTTTTTCTCAGATTTCACTTATAATCATCAAAAGAGCCTATTATCTCTATTTCAAAATAACCAGTAGATGGACTCTTTTTGCCACTTTCAACTCTAGCTACCTGGTCCAAATAACTATCATCCCTTCCCTGGGTTATTTCAGTTTTTCCTAGTGTCTCCCACTAGACCTTTTCCCACTATATCCCACATATGACAACCCTTACCAGGGTTCTGTTAAAAGTAAATCATATTAGGTCACCCCTTTGCACAAAACTCTCCAGTGGAATCCCATTTATCTCATAGTAAAAGCTGAAGTCTTAAGTTTACTAACATTATTTCCTAGTGACTTGATTGGTGCCTGGAACCTGGTAGGAAGTCAGTAAGATGAGTTAAGAATAAATAAATGAACTCCTATATCATTCAAAGTAAAAGCTACCATCTTTTTGATGGGCTACAAGACTTCAAAGTTCTGCTCCTCACACCCACATTTCATCTCTAACCTCTCTCGTTCTTCCTTTTTCTGGCCAGACAGAGGATTCCCCAAACCCAGAAGGCAGACTCCTGCCTCAGGTCTTGAGCACTGACCATTCCTTCTGCCTGAAATGCTCTTCCACTAGGTAGCTATGTGGCTCATGTCCTGTCTGTCTCAGTCTTAGCTAAAGCTTATGTGAATACTTCCCTGATCATCTTATTTAAAATTATAATACCTGCCAGCTGTCTTTTCTGCATTGGTTTCTATACAGTACTTAACACATAATATCCATTTTTTATTAACTAATTAAGTTATTTTATAAATCCCCTTCACACTCAGCTCCCACCCCACAAACATAAATGCCCAGAAAACAGATACTTTCATCTTATTTGTTCGTTCCTTTTCTCCCAATGCCCAGCATATAGTAGGCATTCAAAGAGCATGTTAATTTAAAGAATTAATCATGAATATTAATAAGAAGGAGGTCTGGTTTGGGTCATAAAGAGCAGCAGATAGAAAAGGATATATTAGGAACACTGAAGATAAAATAAAACTAAATGTATTCAGATGTAACCTCTAATGAGGCTACTAATGGACTGTATCACCTGTGGGAGCCCCTGGCCCCCAAGTATCTTGAAGACTGCACACAACAGTTTGCTTGACCTAGGACAGTTAAGGTTTGACCTATTCTCCTTGTAATATCAGGTGCTAACTGTCATCTATACCAGAAACTACCTCTTCCCTGAGACTCCCTGAGATACTGTTACCTCTACAATCATCCCCTCCTCCCTGTTGATTACAATCAACCGGCTCCCTGCCTTATGCTCTCATACCCATTGAAATGTCGAGCCCTTATAACGAGCTTACTCAGCCCCCCAAAGTGCAGACTGTTTCCACATTGTGGTCTGAACACGCCACCATTCAGAGCAGCTCCTGCATCCATTCAGAGAAGTTCCTGATTTCAGGGCAATGTGACTTGACTTCCCCACCCTGTAGGTAAGCCCTATAATAAAACTCATGTCTCAGAATGTGTTCCATGCTTTCTTTAGTCCTTTGGCTACAAAAGCCCACTTGGACCATGACATCACCTTAAAAATTTCTTTATTATACTTTTAAAATTTCAGTTGCCTCATCTACAAGTAAAAGTTGAGTAAGGTGATCCTTAGATGATCCTCTATGATCCTTTGCATTTCTGATAGTTTTTGATTTTCATGGAAGATTCTCTAATCCATTTTCAGGTTCCAATTAAAGGAAATAGATATTTGTAATTAGTTGTCTCTTTAAATCTTACATAACTCTAGTTTTTGTCAGGGTTATATGAAATGTAACTTTTTAAAATTTTCCCCCTAAAATAAGCAATTGCAAAAGAGAAATTTATAAATTTTGCAGTTAGGTTTTTCCAAGGTAATGATGACTTGAAAGAGGAAAATACAATTCTACACATACACATAGCTGAAATTTTTCAGAAAAAAAATTATAAAGCAATCTCCTCTTCGAGGCATTTTTTTTCCCCAGCTGGTCTAAGAACACACATCATCATAACTTCTAAATTTTAATTTACAAGGAACAAATATGGTAGTTTTATAGGCCCCTGACCATTACAAAAATCACTGATTGAAAGGACTGTCTCCTCAGAAACTAATCAAAAGGTGACACATTCTGTTAACTTCCCATTATACATTCATAACATCATCTTTCAATTCAATGTCGTAAAGAATTTATGTAGGACATTAATCATGCAAGACCACTAAATTGTTCTCATTTCAGTGATAATTGTTTACTCCTTTAAATCATTTGTGCTGAGTTCCAACAATTCAACTGAATAAAATATATCTTCCTCTGCTGGTTGGGAAAGAAAATTAATCTATAGATAGAGGAAGCAACAAAATGAATGCATAATATGATCATTAAAGAAACTAAAATTTTCTAGAGCCCTTCTCTTTTAATGAAAAGGACCAATGGCATCAAGGATAATTCTGTAGCCTCCAATAAAAGGAAATTTTGAAAAACAAACCCTGTCTAATATCTGCATGACATGGGTGACTCTGAAATCAGGTAAAATAACTTATTAATGAAATTCAATACACCTTGCTAGTTGATGAGGCTAAACCTAATCAAAGGTGTGTCAATCATGTACAGAGAACACAAGAGAAGAAAATTTAATGGTAAATTAAGTTAGTTGGGCTAGGTGGAATGTGCATGAAAACTGCAAATCTTGTGATCTGACTTTTAACCCTCATTCCATTAATGCTTCTGTGACCTTGAGATAGTCACTTAACCTTATTGTTTCTCAGTTTTCTCATCCATAAAATGAGAGGGCTGGGTTCAATCATCCTGTAGGTTTGCCCTAACACTGACATTTTATGAGTCTGTCAGGAAACTCAGCTAATGAAGACTTTGCTTAAAAAAAAGGTAATGATTTGTCATCTGTTTTTAGATTTCTCCACTGCTTATTGACTGGGATAAGAATAGGATCAATTTGAGGCAACCCTTTCAGCTCAAGGGTACTGTAACTAATGACACTCTCTGTTCCTGCTTTCTAAATGGAACCCTACTATATATATACATATATATATATATATATATATATATTTTTTTTTTTCCTGTAGTAAAGTGTCTACTTTATGAGCATAATAAATAGCAATTGTCCTTTAATTGCAACTTTAGCTGTGACCATTATGGCACAATTTAAGTGCTTAAAAACACTAATGGGAGTGATACAATGTTAATTATACTAAAGATATGAAGGCCTACACAAGAACTCCTGCAAAATTACATATAACCTTGGGTAATTCTAATTGCAGTCTGTCTGGAAGAGATAAGAGGAATTAAGCACCCCTTTTGGAGTGCATTCTAAATATAAACAGAACAATTCGCCTATACTGGTTGAGAACAAATTTCAAGTGACTCAGAAAAGTGAGATTCTGAACTGGAAGAATTTTTTTTTTTCTGGTTTGAAAGTGAAAGGGGAAAAAAAGATGAATTACAAAAAAAATGGATCTTTACTTGAAACAATGCTTACTTTCTTGCCTCTAAGCCTATGGTAACCCACTTTTAGAGAGCTCATTCATTTAATTGTCAGATGTGTGTGTCTATCAGGGAAGGTTTAAAAAAAAAAATGTTTTGTAAACTCTTTAGAAGAAATAAATTTAAACAGTGAAACCATGAAGACCTCCTTCACTTTGTCATCTCTGGAAAAATGAAAAGCCAGTCTTCAGTGGTTGTTTCAAGTATTTTTTGTTTCTTTCCTAAATCTCTCTCTCTTTCTCTGACTCTTTCCTCTTTCTCTAAACCCATTTTTTGAATGCCTTCTTGATGTTAGTCCTGGGCAGTAAAATATATATACATAAAAATAAGTAAAAGATTAAAATAATCTTGCTGCCCTTAAGGAGTTTATTATCTAGAGAAACCTGGTCTAGTAAAAACAAAACAACAGTTCATCTTTCCATCTCAGTAGCTTTCAATGAATAAATATTTCTGTCTCTTTATCTTCTAGTCTCAATTTTTCTTCAAATTATCTTGTTTCCTCTTTATAAATTGAAACAGATCTGAAACCAAAATGAACTGGGGTAGTAGAAAACAAGTTATTGTTTTATCCAATTTTACTAATTTTTGAGAAATGAAAACCTCATAGATTACCAAAAAAAAGAATGTTCTTTGCTCAAAGGCCAGACACATTTCAATGTGCTACCATTTTAAAAACTGAGGCATCTCCCTCCTACGTGGGTCATGACTTCTGGGGATGAACCTGGACCCTGCATTGTATGAATGAGAGAGACTTCTGGACAACAAGAGGGAGGAGAAATGACACAAAATAAAATTTCGGTGGCTGAGAGACTTCAAATGGAGTTAACAGGTCATTCTGGAGGTCATTCTTAAGTAATATATAGATATTCCTTTTTAGTTTTTAGTGTATTGGAATAGCTAGAAGGAAATACCTGAAACTGCTGAACTGCAACCCAGTATCATTGTTCCTTGAAGACTATTGCACAACTATGTAGCTTACATGGTGTGACTGTGTGGTTGTGCAAACCTTGTGGCTCACACTCCCTTCATCCAGTGTTTGGATAGATAGGTAGAAAAATGGAAACAAACAGTAAATGAATAATGGGGGGTGATGGGAGTGGGCTGCAATGGGATGTTCTGGTTGTTCTTTTTACCTGTATTTTTATTCTTGTTTTTCTGTTTTTTGGAGCAATGAAAATGTTCAAAAATTGGTTGTGGTGATGAATGCACAAATATATTATGATACTGTGAACAACTGATTGTACACTGGATGATTGTATAGTATGTCAATATATTTTAATAGAATTGCATTAAAAAAACTGATGCATGTGATGTCTTGTAAATACAGAAAACAATTGGATGACAGTAGGTATGTTTCAACATACACAAAATTTTAATAGATCATAACCCAAGTAAACTGGTGTGAGGATAAGAGAGATCCACACATTTTTAATAAATAACAAGTCCTAACCCATTCAGATTGTTTAATTCATTGAATAGTGTCCCATAATTTCTAAATTATGGGCAATAGGAAGTTAAACTCAAAGAGTTATGGCAAGATCTATGTACTTTCTTCATCCTCACAATAAAGCATTTATTATCTATAACAGATTTTCTAATTTGTCAATATGTCTAGTTTTGAGTGACCCATAGGACATAAGTCAAATATCTGCCTTGGAAGGTTATTCATCTTTCCAACAGAATAACTATTATAGCATTAAGATAGTTTCTATGAGATTTAATCAGTGTTCCCTTTGAACAATAACCCTATCACTCTTTCTAATATATATTTTCCAAGTACAAGATATTTTGCATGCTCTATTTTTCTAATATATGTAGATCCTCATCTTCTTCTGCTGGCAAGTAAAACTAAGCACCAGGGGTCTATACATACATCCAAAGGTTCCATTGTCATTCTTTAGAATAGTTGTCTGAAATGTCTGTGTTGTTTTTTACAGATTAAAGTTCAATAGTAAGACTTTAAACCTGGACATGATTTTTCATTCTCTTTTCATTTCCTTGAGATTTTCCTCTGGCATCTGAAGATACATGTATTTATATATATATACTCACCCACCCACACAACCATACACATAGCAAATTCATGAAGTTTGCTCCCCATTTTCATTCATAGATTTTAAGTCACTGTTTTTCAGATTGTTGTTTCCTAGTAAACAACTCTACTTCTAATTGCATTTCTTTTACTATTTACCTGCCCCCCATACCAAATGTCATCATTGTGATCATCCATCTTATATTTTCAGCTTCTTTACTGAGAAGAGCAAGATTTTCTATTTAGCATGGCCAGCATTACTCACTAAAGTTATTTATCCCTCTGTTAGATGCTTACTCAATAGGAACTTTCTTCCCATCACCAGAAAATAGGTTTAAAAATAAACAACTTAGGGAAAGCATCATGGATAGAAAGAAGGGAGAGGTGATGAGACAATATGGAAATATATAGTATCCATAGAGAAATGCATAGTTACAGAGTGGAAAACCATGGGGATGGAGCTCTAGAGCTCTAGGCAATGTTAGATCAGAGAAGCTTGAGATGCCACAGTGGAGTTGGTAGGTGACTGATACTCTGTGTGACTTTGAATCAGCCACTGCATTTCTCTAGTACTGAGTTTCTTCATGTCAGATACAAAGGGGTCAGCATCTTGGAGAGTAGTTCCAGAAGGAACAAAGACAAAAAGTAGAAAATTTAAGGACTCTTCAAGTAACAGAAATGGGGAAAAAGAAATATAGTCAAAGATAAAACTGGAAAAGTAATTAAAAAGCCTGGACTTCATTGTATAAACAATTGTTCATCATCAAAAATCCTTTCTAGAAATAAAATTATTAATTATGTAGGCTTTTCGTTAGATAGGCATAACAAAAAACAGGGTGCAATTATGGTAAGATAAGCAAACAGTTATATACTAAAATTGTGTAGAGGATAAACAAATTTAGGGCACTTAGAGCTGGTCCTTTATAAAGGAAAGAGAAACCAAAATATTCCACTGGTAGGACCAAATCTAGGCCGGATCCAGAAAAAAGACACATAGACATACATGTCAGTCCCAGCAGAGGACACAGGCAGAGTGGGGGCACAATAAATGTTTTCTACTGCATATTTAAAAAAAGATAACTACGTAAGAGAGACCAAAACGGTGCCAAAAAAGAAAAAAATTAAGCTCCTTAGTGTTACATGTAATCTTCTGAGAGAGGAAAGTGATGGGGATCTGCCTTCAAATCTTCATTTGAAGTCATTCAGTTTGGTTCATACCAGGATAATAAGATGAGACAGAGATTCAGGGCAAGAGAAAGACACCATCCAATAATCAAGACTTTGTTGTGGACTAGAGTTTTATGATATTAAGTAATATGGTAAACGTAGCACTGGTAGATGAACTGCCCCAGCAAAATGAAGATAGAGTGTTCAGTAGAATCTTAATTCATTATATCATGAAGGCATATTGTTTATCTAAACACATAGTTCCTTTTGGATGTTGTTATCAGAGCGACTTTTTGCTTGTTATTCCTGCACTTAAAAATACTGGAAAGCTCTCCATCAATTTAGAACTCTTTCATGAACAAGATAAGAGCTTATAAGATTATATATTGATAAATAAAATCTAGTAGGCCCAACTGGAGATGCTCTGTGCTAAGCCTTCATGCCAGCAAAACCAAAATCCAACTACATTTCTATTCCCAATAAATGCCTGCTAGCATGGAAAACAGACATTAAATCAGCCAATCAGCTATTGCCATCCCCCTATTCTTATACCCGATAACTTCCTCATTTTGCTAGACAGTCACCTGCATTAACCATATTAGTCTGCATTAACCAACGAAAATTTTCTCCCAATGTACTCCATTGTTCTGTCTATGAAACCTTACTGATGTCTTTGTTTAGTGGAATTCCTCTCTACATCATGGTGTTAGGAATCTCCCCAGTTCATAAAGGATTCAGTAAAAATCTCCGAGATCTAACCAAATTTTGCTCAAGTTTTTATTTCAGCAGTTATTTTGGGCACTATGAAGGTACACAAAGGAAAACTGCTGATCAATCTGTGAATTACCTGAGTGTCAGGTGTGGCACCCACTGGAACCCATTGTGTTTACTGTCCTTCTCTCTGTCTTATCAATCATTGGTGATTTCTTCTTAAATCCAAGCTCTACCCTTCTCGTGTTCAAGCTCTCCGATCTCACTGACTTCCTGTCCAGGAGTTAACTAATGGGCTGATTATTCTTGACAGAAAGGTCCCTATTCAGGGACTTGAGTCCTTCTCCTTTGGCTTTGCTCACAGCATTTCCCCTCAGGGTTCTGCAGCATTTTTGCTGCTGGTTTCCATGGTTTCCTCAAATTCTAGGAGCACTCTGCCAGCCACCACCTCAGCATCTTTTATATTTCAGAATTATGGAGCATGGAGTTGGGCCTACTTAACTAAACGGCAGAACATCACCAAGGATAACTTGGAATTACAGAGGCCATTATAAAGAAATTTTCAGCTGAATAAGATTACTTAATTTAGGAGCGCACTTGAAAAAGCAGGTTCCTGAATAAGGCAGAACAAATAGGATGCCTATTTTAATTGGTAAGCTGAGTTGTCAAAAAATTTCAAGACTGAAATAGTTTCCTTAAAGAACTCCTTAAAAAAAAAACGAATGAGAAATTAAAGGCTCAAATCCTTAATGCCAGCAAGCATTCAGCTGGTACCTCTCCTACCCTAACTGCTTTTTCTTTTTGTCCGCCTTTGCTTGAATACCCCGTGTGATAGTTTGAAGCTGTGTGTACCACAGAAAACCAGGTTCTTAAATTTAATCCATTCCTGTGGGTGTGAACTCATTGTAAGAAGGACCTCTTGATGTGGCTACTTCAGTTAGTTGTGATCCACATCATTCAGGACGGGTCTTAATGCTTACTGGATCCCTTTATAAATGGAATGAATACACACACACACACACACACACAACACACACTCAGAGAGAGAGAGAGAGAGAGAGAGCGAGAGAGAGGAAGCCAATGAAGCAAGAAGCTGAAAGCAGTGGAAACAGGAGGAAAAGAGAGAGACCAGCAGACACTGCCATGTGCCTTGCCATGTGGCAGAGGACCCAAGGATCTTCGGCAGCCTTCATGATGCCTTGATTTGGACATTTTCATGGTCTAAAACTGTAAGCTAATAAATTCTCATTGTTCCAGCCAATGCATTTCATGGTATCTGTTTTAAGCAGCCTAGAAAACAAAAACATCCCTTCTCCATGAATGCACTAACAGAATTACCCTACTTTCCAGGTAAGGAAGCCAAACAGTTGCCTTTTAAAGTTAGAACCCCTGAGAACCAACACCAGAAACTTTGTCTCCATGGTCAAAGACTGAGCTACTAGATATAATAAAGGAAATTCCAAAGCCATGGGAAGATCCTCAAAAATTTTATGAGGGGTTTCAAGTACTTCTAGAAGCCTGTGAACTGGGGCATTTTAATTGGCCCAGTGGGGGCTCAAAAACGGATGCACAAGGTAGACTGGTTGGATCCTGGGGAAGATATTCAAAACCCCAAAATCTCCATGGCACTATCTGCCCGTGGACATAGAAAAGCAAAAAACAAACAAACAAACAAAAGCAGCTGATTTATTAACAGCCATTCCTAATTTTTTTTCCAGCACACACTAATTGGTTAATCATTAAAACCTGTAAACAAAAAAAAGGCTGACTCTGTGGCAGATTTCAAAAGTCAATTAGAAACCCTTTTCCTAAAATACTCAGGATTTAAAAAAAAAACAACTGCTGATACCCAGCCTGTTTTGGTGGCCCTATTTGTAAATAGCCTATTCCCAAAATAAAGAGAAATAATTAAAAAAAAAAAGACAAAAAACAAAGAATAGGTTGGGAGGCAATGGATCTAGCTGAACTTATAACTATGGCTGAACATTTTGAAAGAAACTTAGAAACAGATAAAAACAGAAGACTGCCAAACTTACACCCTAGACCAACTAATTGAGGGTTTCAAACCAATTCAAATTACAATTTTAAGTCCAGAAACCAAATGCTTAAACAATGGCCTAGAAATAGTTGCCTAATTTGCAATAACCTGGCAATTAGAAGAGAGAGTGCCTTCAGAAAAATGAAAAACAAAAACCAAAAACAAAAACAAAAAACTCTCTACCAAGGCATAAAAGAAACCTTGCTCAGTGTTGATGGGGTTCCAGGAACTTCAGTAGCCTCTTCCCCATAATCCTTTTAAATGCACAAGGTAAACTGAATTAAAAATAATGGGGAGACATGTAAAGTTCTCATAGACACTAGGGCCATATTTTCAACTCTGAACCACATGCTGTTAAAATAACAGGTCCCTCAGAGTCAAAAGCAAATTATGGTAGTGGAGGTTAGCAATAAAGCTCAACAAGAGTATTTATCCCAACCAACCCAAGTGTCTTTAGGCTCTTTTACACCCAGTAAAATGTTTTACTTTGTGACTCTGCTCCCACAAATCTTCTGGAAAAAGACCTGATATAAAAAATGAGAGGCATAATTCACTTCTCCCCAAAGGGAGAACTCTCTTTAGAATTTCCCAAAGATACTGAGGTTGACCTTATGTGCAGTTTGCAAACTTTATTAGATGCTGAGAATGAGGAAATCACTCATGACACCCCTGATCTATATGCTATACTGGGATCTCTATGGACTATACCTAGTACTGATATAGAGAGAATTTATAGTGCCCAACCTATAAAAATACAGAGAGACACATCCAAGACCCTTACCAAGTTTTGGTATCTTCTTCAATATCCACTTAAATCAGAGGCCATTTCATTGCTAGCCTAACCCCAATAGTTAAAAACTTAGTATCTCAAGGACTAGTTATTCCATGCACTAGTCCTTGTAACACTCCTGTTTTACCTGTAAGGAAATCTAATGGTCACAGATAGTGGTTTGTTGAAGAGTTTAAATGCCATTAACAAATCAGTCATCCTTCTGTTTCCTATACTTCCAAACCCAAATATCCTGTTAGCCTGTGTTCCTCCTGATGATAAATGGTTTACAGTTGTCAGTTTGTGTTCTGCTTCCTACAGCATCCTGGTAGATGCAGATAGTCAATATATATTTGCTTTCACATGGAATAATCAGCCCTACACTGGGACAGTTTTGCCTCAAGGCTTTACAGATGTGCCTTCTTATTTCTGTCAAGTGTTACATCAGGACCTGAGCACCCTACAATTCTCTAATGGTTCCATTCTATTACAGTATATGGATGAGTTTATTTCTCTGCTCCTCTGCTAAAGAGAAATCCTTAAGAGATTCTATTTACTAAAACAGCTAGCTCAAAAGGGACATTAAGTCCCTAAGGAAAAACTACAGCTTATTCGAGAGATAGTCCACTACTTGGGTCATGATTTAAATGCCAAAGGAATTCATTTCTCACTCAAAAAGAATAAAAATTATCCAGGAATTCCTAAGCCCATGACCAAAAGACAACTAAAGGGACTCCTTGGGCTGGCAGGTTACTGCTGACTCTGTATTTCAAATGTTTCTTTACTGGCATCACTTCCTCATGAATTAACTAAAGCCAATACACCTGACCCTTTCCCTTGGGATGACTGTCACAAACAGGCCTTCTTCAAACAACTTAAGATGGCCCTATTAGCCCCTCCAGCTTTGGGGCTACCAAATTATTCTAGTCCGTTTACTCTATTCATTCATGAAAGAAATGGACAGGCTCCAGGGTTAATGACAAAAGAACATGGGGAAAAACAAGACCTGTTTCCTATTAGAACTTACAGTTAGATGCCATGGCTGGTGTATACCCTGCCTGTTTAAAAGTAGCAGCTGCAGCTGCAAAAAACCTACAGAAATAACCTACAGAAATAACACTAAGCAAGGATGTATATTTACTGTTAGGGAAGCCAAGGACATACATTAAGCCACCATCTCCCAGCCTTCTGCTACCCCATAACCCTTTCTATTATGTGCCATTCCTCAACTGGGGGAAATGTTGAGTCTAGTCAAAAGCCAAGTCAGACTTTGAACAATGAAATCAGGAGCAAGCAGTCCTGGATGATAATCAAGGCAGGAATTCTCAGTGGCAAGGCCCCTCCTCTCTAGGTAGATAAAACCACACTCCAACAGTATAGATTTGTCTCACTTCTCTGATGCAGTGTTGGGTTTGTGGAACCGCCATCTACTGGCCCTGATTTGAGCAGCTTGGGCCACCCTGGGAGACCAGCCCTGATAAGACTTCCTCCCCTGCTCTTTTGGACTACTGTGTAACAAGTAAGGTTATCTGCACTTTTGGATTCTTTATGCTGTGCAAGTACAAAAGGGATCATTTCCCAATTGCTTCTGTTGTGCTCTGAACCTGTGTTCCCATGACTCACCATTGTAGCAACTCACTCCGCATTTACAAACCACTCATGCTGTCCAAAGCCTCTTACACTCTGACTGTACTCAGCATCTATACTCCAGCTGATTGACTTCCTATGAAATCCTTTTACTCTCACCTCCTAATTTAATTCTAAGAAGATGTAATACCTTTCACCCTGCCACCCTATTGCCTATGCCAGACGAAGGAGATCCTCCTAACTGTGAGCTGATTACCTCTCAGTGACTCTCTGTCTTCATTTATAAGAAATGCTATTGCATAGTCCTGACCATTTTCTCTTTGTTGACAGATCCTATATCCAAAGAATTAATGACAAATTTCAAGTTGGATATGCAGTTACAACCCAATTTGAACTAATTGAACGAGGTAACTTAGCTCAATTTACCTTGGCCCAACAAGCATAACTACATGCTCTTACTAGAGCTTGTATACTGTTATCTCAAAAAACAGTTAACATTTATACTGACAGCTGATATGCTTGTTGCATTGTCAATGATTTTGGAAGGTGATGGAAAAAGAGGGATTTCCTTACCTCAACTGGAGCTCCTACCAAGAACAGACTAGTTGGTGACTTCCTAACTGCCATCTTACTTCCTCAATCTATCACTATTATTAAAATCGAAGATCATACCAAAAAAAAAATGCACAAAAGAAAACTAGAATACCAAGGGAATGCTCTAGCAGATTTCCATGCAAAGCCAGCTGCAGTGAACCACCTTCAGACTTTCTCTTAGAAATCCCTAATTTTAATGAAATATGCACAGAGCACCTGAGGGTAAAACAAGAAAAGGCCCCTAAAGCCAAAAACAAACTTGGCTAGATGAAGGATGCATTTTTAATTCTAGCAGACTTGTTCTGGGAGAGTAAGGACAGTCATTTGGTGCTTCCTGAATCTTTAAAGGAATCAGTCCTTAAAATTTTACACTCCTTTTCTCACCTTAGTGCCAACAAAGTGGCTCAAATAGTAAATAAATACTGGTTGGGAAATTTTCCTAAGGTTGCTACCCACATTTACAATAAACGCAATTTGTCAGAGCACAACCTGGGACAAAATCATCCCAGTGTCTAGAGGTTCTACACTGCCACCCTCTGGCCCCTTTGAGCTGGTCGTTCAGCTGCCACCCAGTATGAACAACTATGTCCTGGAAATTGTTTATTCTCAGGATGGACAGAGGCTTTTCTTTGTCATAAGGCAGATGATTTAGCTGTTACTAAAAAACTTTTAGGAAATGTATTTGACTGAGGCACTCATTTTACTAGACAGGTCACTAAGATTCTACATACAAGCTGGTATTACCACTGTCCCTACCACCGTCAATTCTTGGGAAAGATGGAGAGTACAAATCCCATATTAAAACTTAAACTGTCTAAATAAATTGAGGAAACCAGATTACCGTGGATTAAACTTCTTCCACTGACCATTATGGCCACTCGAACCACATCGTTTGGGAAACATAAACTTTCTCCTTATGAAATTATTACCGGAAGACCTTTGTAAATTGGCCTCCAATTTAACATTTATCCCTTACTTTCCAAGAGGAGATACATCAATATTGTAAATCTCTAATGACTTATGCAAAAGGTTATCTCCAACAGGTGAGGGATGGATTTCCCAATTCAAATCTCCGTCACACTCCTCACACCCTAACTTCTGGTGATTGGGAATACTGGAAGCAGCATCAACAAAAACAGCCCCTGAAATATTCTGGAAGAGACCTTACCAGGTACGCTTAACTTTTGACACTGCAGGCAGACTAGAAGGTATTGAATCTCTAGTTCATATCTCACAATTTAAAAGGGTTCTACCTTCCAACAGTTGGACCTGTCACCAAACCAGAGATTTACAACTAAAATTTACTAGAACAACAAGTAGATGGCTTCACAAGACAGACAGCTTCCTCCCAATATCACAAAACAAGACCCCACGGATCCCTATGTTCCTGTCATATTCCTTATCATATTATTCTTTACAATTATTGTTGCATTTCTATTGTTTCCACACACCCCCTTTTTTTGACTTTTTAATTTTATTTTTAATTTTATTTTTTGTTTTTTTAATTCATTTTTATTGAGATATATTCACATACCATAGAGTCATACAAAGCGTACATTCAACTGTTCACAGTACTATTATATAGTTGTATGTTCATCACCCAAATTAATTTTTGAACATTTTCATTACCACACACAAAAAAATAATAAGAATCAAAATTAAAGTGAAAAAGAACAATTAAAGTAAAAAAGAACACTGGGTGCCTCCCCCCCCCCCATTTTTCTACTCATCTGTCCATACACTGGACAAAGGGGAGTGAGGTCCGTATGGCTTTCCCAATCACATTGTCACCCCCTCATAAGCTACAGTTTTATACAATCGTCTTCAAGATTCAAGGGTGCTGGGTTGTAGTTTGATAGTTTCAGGTATTTATTGCTAGCTATTCCAATTCATTAGAACCTAAAACGGGTTGTTTACACTGTGTGTAAGACTGCCCACCAGAGTGACCTCTTGGCTCCTTTTGGAAACTCTCTGCCACTGAAGCTTATTTCATTTCCTTTCACATTCCCCTTTTGGTCAAGAAGATGTTCTCCATCCCATTAGAGTTATATTCCACATTGCCAGGGAGATTCACTCCCCTGGGTGTCCACACAACCTTTTGCACACCTTTTCTATCTTGCTTGTCTTACTTCCTTCTTGCCATGGCCTGCAAAGACAATAGTATTATTTATTTTTCCCCAGGCCATTGCAAAAGGGGGAATCTAACTGATTGCTGGATCTGTCAACACAAACCACTATCTATACATGATGCCAGACATCCAATTGTTTTACTCATGACTAATCACTATCAGGTCCCAGGTGCCATCTTTAAAAATATCACTTATCTTCAAACACTCTCATCTCTCTGTTGAGTCAGGATGGCTACCACTGGAACTTATTTCTCCTGTCTCATGCTTGTATTGTAACAGTGACTTTTAAAATATAATCTTAAACCGTAAGCAAGCAAGAAATTGTAAAATGTAACCTCCAAAGCTAGAGACAGGATACAATGGAAGCTCCTATTCTCACAAAGGAGCTATTTGTTAAATGTAAAGTCTGCAAGCATATATAAATGTAAAATCTCCTGGCTCCTGAAAAAGACAGGGAAACAGGAGATAACAAATTACTAAAGTTTTCCAAACCTGTTACACAATATGTAAATATAAAGTTTGCACCTTGCCACCTGGCTCCTGAAGAAAACCGGAAAACTGGGAAATAAAATTGACTCCCTTTGTCTCTAACGGGTGTAGCCAATTAGAGAATCACTGGGAGACTGCCTCAAACCTCCCAGATAGATGGGCCTTTTGTCTATCACTCTTGTTGCATGATTATCTCTCTTTGTCTCTGAACCTGGGGATAAAACCCAACTGGAGAAACACTTGGGGGGAAGCAGATTTGGGAAAACCTCCCCTGCTTTCTGCTGGCACAGTAAACCATCTTTTCCTCTTCAGCCGGGTTCAGTGACTTCTATTAGCCACTCCGAGCAACAGACCCATTTGGGAAGTACCCCTTCTTCAGTTTGGTAACCACGAAGGGAAAAAACGTCTGAAGAATGTGCTGCTTGGTGGATTCCTGGATCCCCGAGGTAAGACATTCGCCAGTCTCAGCTCTACAGCTGACAGAGACACTTTCCTCTGAGCACTGGATGAGAGAGCTTTTTGCCTCAGGCATCCAGGACCCCAACAGCAGCTGGCTGTGGAGGAAAACAGGTTTGGTGAGTGTGGTTGGTGAGTGAGTGTGGATGTCTTATAAGCATGTACAGGCCTTGTTTTCTTATGTTTGTGGGCCCTGTTTGGTTTCTTTTTCAGTGACACACAAACTCCTGTTGAAGCTGTAAGTGGGAAACTGCCCTTGGTTGGGTGCTCAGTGGCACATAGGAAAAGCCATTGAGATTTGGTTTGAAAGGGAGCAGCCCCTAGCATTCAGGGAAGTCATTTATGCCAAAGCTGTTTTTGGAGGATGCAGCCCCAGGTATACAGGAATAGCCACTGAAACTTGGTCGTCTAGGACTTGGCTATAATTCTTGGTCTGGTTTTTGTTTGTGGTTTGGTTAAGTTTTCTGTGTCTTGTTTTGTCCTGTTTTGTCTCAAGTGATCTAAATGGTATTTGAAAAACACTGAGAAACAACATAAGTGAGAAGTATAAGAAAATTAAGGAAAATAAACCTTCAAATCGCATTCTTAAGCATTGAAAGCAATTCAGGTATAAGCCCATGACAAAGAAAAGCTACACGCAATGCAATTTGGCCTCAATATAAATTAGAGAATGGTCACAAGTGGACAAATCAGGAATCAATAAAATAAAATGCTATTTTACAGCTAAATTTATTTTGTAAGAGAATAAACAAATGGGATAAAATTCCATATATACAGTGTTTTTACAGCTCTATCTCAGAATAAAAAGCTACAAAAAAAAAAAAAAAATGTTTCGGGAATGGCATTTTACCTGTCAGCCAAGCCCATAGCCTCTCCTTAAAAGCTCCAGAGCTTATTGCTCCAGGAGAAGTAAAAGAGGTTCCTAGTTCCCAGGTAAAAGATAAACAGATGAAAGCTTCCAAGATCTAGGCTAAAAAAAGTAACCAAGGCCTCTGTGCCCCAGGTTGTGGGACACTTGGAGCACCTGACCCCCAAAATAAGAACAATGATCATTCTGTTGCATTCCCACATCCTTGCTTTTTTTTTTTTTTAAATAACAAATCCCTACTAAAGGCTTGTATTAAAGTTTTACACTTTAATTAAAAAATACTAAACATGAAAACTTTTAATGGAATACTTTAAGTAATTTATGAATATAAAATTTTGTCTAAAAAATGTCCACTTGAAAGATAGGTTTAGTACCCATAAGGCAGGCATAGCTTAGCTATACATTTGTACTCTATAACTTTTATATCTCCTTGTGCTACTTTGGTTGGGCAAAATCAGTAGGACCTATTATAGTCTATTAGTTCTCTTTTCTAAGAGCTAGTAGTAACTGGAAATAACAACTAGGGTTGCAGGTGACCAATCTTTTCTAAATTTGTTAATCTTTTTCATAGTTTCCTTTTGATGTAGCACTGAATCTGGAGAAAATTGCTCATGCTACACAGTACAAATGTCCCACTCCACCATAAAACATTGGTATGTTTTCAGTAATACAAAGTAAATGATTGACTGTTGTTTGTTAGTACAATGGCAGCATGATTTTCCAGTGTAAATCTGGGAGCAACTACCCAACAGCAGGTAAAATAATTGGATGCCCATTTGTAGAGCTTAACTTAATGCAAGATATAGCTAAAGAAATGGTACAACAATTAGAAACTAAACAAAAAGTAATCAAAGCTATGAGTGTTGTAAGAAATTCCTCCCCAGTTCTGCTCAGCCTGATGAACTTGTAGATGCTGTAGTCACCACTAGAATCGAAAGGGGATACCATTTTCCTAAGTACATATGCCCACTGCTTCTGCATTTACCCAACCCCTTCAGGCTGGGTCTGTGGTTGCTGTAGGTCTGTGAACTCTGCATTTTCCCCAACCCCCTCAGCCAGGGTCTATAGGGGTTACGGTTTCTGTAGGGTCTGTGAACTCTGCATTTCCCCAACCATTTTCAGCCAGAGCCAGTGGCGGTTGTATCTACATGCACCCCACCTTATTGGAGGAATGCAGACAAGCACAGGATGCCTTTCAATTTCCCCTGAAATGGCCTTCCCACCTCATCTCATGAATGATATGAATTTCAGGCAGGGTGTCTCTACCTCTGGAGGGCAAAGGCAGGGACAGTATCCTCTCCAAGGGCCAGCTGACATATTTGTCTGTTCTCCTGACATTCATCAAAAAAAAAGTTCAAGGTGAACTTAAGTTGCCAATCTCAGTACTGGTGGAATTGCATTTAAAGTGTTCTACAATCATGATGCAGCTCAAGGAAAGGACAGAAGGAAAACTATCACCTATAAAGCTAACTGCAATGCTAATGTCTTAGGAGCAGTCCTGAGTAAAACTTTTCAACAGCAAAAGAAGTCTGTGAAAAGTAAGACCCCTGGGGCCCTAAGAAAACTGCTGTGCCCTCAGCAATATGCATGTTGCGGGGGGGAGGGACATTGAAAATAAGAATGTTCCAGCTTGATGCAAAGGGAAGCAAGAAACTTGAGCAATCCAGTGTCCACAGCTAACAGGAGACTAGGACAGTGACCTGTAGTGATTGGGCCCAAGGGGGACTTTCCACCCAACAGGAAACCATCCCTATCACCCACAAAGAACCTTAGGTCTCATTCCAAGTTCGTAAAAACTTAGTAAATTTTCTGGTAAACAAGAGATTTAATTGCACTTAAAATCTGTCCTTTTAATGGGCATGCCTAAAGTTGCTAATGACTGATTCTTCTCACAGCATCAGCGATGCTAAATTGAAAAAGGTCAGGTCTTTGCAAGCCTCCTTCTCTCACCTGGTGAAATGAATTTATGAGTTCTGCCTCTAGGAGCAGGCCTGCAAAGTGCATTGAAAGATCCAGGCAAGCCACAACTTCCTAATGAAAAAGAACCATGAAATAAATATCCTTGAGGTGAGCCAGAAATGTACAAAAAGTCACTGTATGATTGTGGTGGAACATAATTTCAACACATTTAAACAATGTCCACTTAGGTGAAGAGAAGAGAGAGCATTTTGCCACCAATTAAAAATTTTAAAATAAGGACTAATGACACTAATGACACTCAAGGTTACAAATTTATCCAGAATTTAACTTTAAAGAATGTTGTTTATTGCATCCAAATAAAGAAAGACTCACAAAAACATTTTGCATGTGAGTGAAAAGGACTTAACAGAGGTATAAAACAGCAATGTAATTGGATTGTGTTAAAAAGTTTAAGTGTTGTCCAGAAATCTACAGGGAGTAAAGCTCCACAAAAAAACTTTTTGTAAGCTAGACCCTTTGGCAAGTAGCCACATCAAAGAACAAAAAGAAACTCAGGATTCTTTGGTATAGTAGGCTATTGTCAACTGTCAATACCAAATTTTGGAATGATAGCCAAACCTCTGTATCTGATCATAAAGGGAAATAAAGAGAACATTTAAAATGGACACCAGAATGTACAACTGCTTTTCAAATTTTAAAGACAAATTAATATCAGCTCCAGCCTTGGGTCTCTGATGCCATCAAAGAATTTAACCTGTTTGTCCATGAAAGGCAGGGCATAACTTTCAAATTACTTGCATAAGCCTTTTGGAAAATTATGTGACCAGTGGCTTATTTGTCAAAACAGTTTGACACTATAGCCCAAGGATGGTCTGCTGGTGTGGGACAGTGGCAACCACATGTGAACTTTGAAAAGAAACGAAAGTTTACTTTGAGCTCCCCACTTGTCGTTACTGTATTGGCGCAAAAGGGGGACAGTAGCTCACAATGAAGAAGCTAAATTGCTATCAGGCAGTGCTATTGGACAATCTTGAGTGCCAATCATCCCACAAAAAGCAAGATATTCAGTAGCAAATACTGCCTCTCCTGCCGGGAACATCAGCACAAAGGGTGGGACTAATTGCTCTCATAAGGGCCTTCCAGCTAAGAACAAGGCAGAGTCATGGGCTTGCACAAACTAGCATATGCTTTTGCTGATTCACATGCTCACAAAATGACTTAAAAAGAGCATGATCAGATAACTGCAGCCAGCAAAGACATAAAGCATATAAAGCTAATTTTTAGATTGTTAAATGCAGTAATGCATCCCAAGAAATTAGTCATCTACTGCAAAGGACATCTATCCATGAATAATAAAAGGTTGAAATGGTAAAGAAAACTAGCAAATAAATTTGCAGTCAAGCCAAAAGTCCTTGAAAGTTCCAAATGTTTGCTAGTGTTTGTGGACACTTTTGCTAGACAGTTAAAGCTTTTTCCTTGTTAGACTCAAAAGCACAAGTTATAAAATGGTTACTTCAAAAATTCCTAAATTTGGACTTCTGCTTTCTGTTCAGAGCAATAGACCAGCTTTCATAGCAAAATTGTTAAAGGTATTTCAAGACTCTTCAGCATTGACTGGTGCCTGCATTCTGCTTTCCAGCCACAGTGGACAGGAAAAATAGAATGCAGGAATTGGACTTTAAAAAAACAGCCTCACCAAAATCTGCTTGAGAAATGGAACAAAGCTCTACTATTGCCCTCTTGAGGATAGAAGTAGCACCCTGAAGCGGGCTTTGTCTGAGCCTTTTAAAATAACTTTTAAAAGGCCATTTCTAAAGGTTAAATATATGGCAGCATGCATCCCAGTTCAGAATTAACATTTCTATATGCAAAGTGTTAAGTACTAGTTTAGCTACTAATCCTTTAAATTCCCCACAGGTGTACTCCCTTACACCACTATCAGCCTAGAAATCAAGTTTGAATCTGCACCTAAAAAAAAACCAGTATCCCTAGGTTCAGCTAAATCCTAAATGGGCTAGGCCTTTATTATTACTTGTTACTCATTCTTTTCTTAAGTTGCAGGAAATAAAGCCCTGAAATTCACCATACCAGAGTCAATCTGCAACTGTTCCAGGGTGAAGACACACCTCCTGTTAGATGAAAACTGTGGTAACAGTAAATCCTCCAGAAATAAGGTCATGGTTATCAACTCTTTTTCAAACCATGCTTAATAATCTTCTAAATTATTATGTCTACTCTTGTCCTAGTCAAATGCCTCATGTTTCTATGTATGAAACCCTTTTCATCTTCCAAAATTCAGCTAAAAATAACCCATGGTAACTTAAATGTAGAGGGTATAAGGAACGTTTTTATTAGAAGGAAAAGGCAAGTAGTTTTGTCCTAAATGACTGTTTTTTTCAGAATGTGGGACAAAACCAAGATGGGTGCAGAAAGGTGCAGACAGTTTGCAGAAAGGGAAATTTATTCTGTGGCCAAGGTTGGAAAATGGTAAAGACTAGTGATATCACTACTTAATGGTAAAACCTCACAACTTAAAGAGGTGGTTTTGGAAAACAAAGTGGCATTAAATATTCGGCCACCACCCAAGGCAGTACTTGTGCTCTAATTAACGTTCAATGTTGTATGTATGTGTCTGATAATTCACAAAATGTAACCCTTTATCTTCCAGCGCTCCGGTGAAGAATAATCCATTCTCCCCTGAAGGAAATCAACAATATCTACAAGTTATAAGTCACCAGATAACCCCTAACTTTGCCCCATTTGCCAGCAGGAAGCAGTCAGAATGACCAGTGGCCCAATTCCCAAGATTGGAAATGAATATTATTTTAAGGGGGAAATTGTAATGGTGACTTTTAAAATATAAACTTAAACTGTAAGCAAGCAAGAAATTGTAAAATGTAACCTTCAAAGCTAGAGACAGGATACAAAGGAAGCTCCTATTCTCACAAAGGAGCAATTTGTAAATGTAAAGTCTGCAAGCATATATAAATGTAAAGTATCCTGGCTCCTGAAAAAGACAGGGAAACAGGAGATAACAGATTACTAAAGTTCTCAAATTTATTATATGATACGTAAATGTAAAGTTTGCACCTTGCCATCTGGCTCCTGAAGAAAACAGGAAAATGGGAAATAACAAAATTGACTCCCTTTTTCTCTAATGGGTGTAGCCAATTAAAGAATCACTGGGAGACTGCCTCAAACCTCCCAGATAGATGGGCCTTTTTTCTATCACTCTTGTTGCATGATTATCTCTCTTTGTCTCTGAACCTGGGGATAAAACTCAACTGGAGAAACACTTGGGGGGAAGCAGATTTGGGAAAACCTCCCCTGCTTTCTGCCAGCTTAATAAACCATCTTTTCCTCTTCAGCCAGGTTTGGTGTGACTTCTATTAGCTGTGCCGAGCAACAGACCCGTATTTGGGAAGTGCCCCTTCTTCAGTATGAACATCAGGAAGGCCTTCATTTATACCCTGTGACAAAGATAATGGTTTAGCATTAGCTGGCACCCTTCTTTCCCACACCCCTGTGCAACCTGGCAAGATTCAACAATCCCCACATATAATGAATAGGGCAAATGACACACCATATCTGGAGGCATCCTCAAGACTACCTCAACATCTCTAGAGATGGGCTACACACCTCCAAGGTTTATTTCTTTGTGGAGGAAATGAAACCTCTACCAGTTGGGCTTCTCCTTGCATAGGTCATTGGACAGCGACAGGACAATGCATCCTTGGATACTGTTTTAGTTTGCTAGGCTACTCAAAGCAGATATCAGGAACTTGGCTGGGTTTTAGTAATGGGGATATATTAGCTTACAGTGTGAGGCTGTGTGAATGTCCAAATCAAGGCATCATCAAGGGGATGGTTTCTTACTATAGACTGGCTTCCCATGATCCTTGGGTCCTGTGCCACATGGTAAGGCATGTGGCAGCAGATGCTGGTCTCTTCTTCTCTTCCAGGTTTTGTTGCTTTCAGCATCTTGCTTCTGTGGCTTTCTCTACCTTTTTCTATATGCATTCTGCTTATAAAGGACTCCAGGAAGGATTAAGACCCATCCTGAAGGAGGTGGGTCAGATCTTAACTGAAGTAGCCTCATCAACAGGTCCTCTGTACAATGGGTCCACACCCACAGGAGTGGATTACATTTAGGAACATGCATTTCTGGGGTTCAGCTTCAAACCACCACAGATACCATCTTGTCCCCTTAGAAATTCAAAAGAAATCTGAAACTTCACACTGGACTAGCCCCCTTTATTTACATTCCCAAGTCAAACGCGCATTGCCTGAAGATGTGGCAGTGTGATTGGTGCCTAATGGACCTCTTGTTCTTATTGCATTAGTTAGGAGTTAACAGCAATGAAAATATGATTGGAACTTTATTAATAACTGTAGGAGAGATTGCTGATTCTACTGTAAAGGCTATTTCCATGCAACAAAAATCTTTAGATTCTTTAGCTAGTTATTTTAGATATTAGAATTGTGCTTGACTACTTGCTGGCTGAGCAAGTCATTAATACTTGGTGACACTTGGTAAGCACTTCTGGAGAAGTTAAAATGCAGTTACATGGAATAGTCATATAAGCCACATGGCTCAAGCAAATGGATCCTTCCTTGAGATCACTTTTTGGTCTTTTCAAATTCAGTTGTTTTGGGTTCTTGGGTCCTTGGCTCAAAAACCACTCATATTAATCATGATTCTCCCTGGTGTGCTGTATCCTCTCAAAAGTTTTAAATGTTTGCACCCAGCCATCTTGCCAGATGAGATCCAAATGCTGAGAACAATAGAAATGTGAAGAAAACAAAAATGGCCAACTCCTCAAGATATGTAACCTAAGCAACTAATCACCTATGAGAGCCATCTAGAGCCAGCAGATGGTAACTGAGACTGTGCTAATGCCTTAAATTTTCATCTCAGCCCTCTGCTTAGCCAAGGGCCACATCAAAATGGGGAAATTTATAAATAAAATCTAGTAGGCCCAATCAGAGGTGCTCCATGCTAAGCCCCATGCCAGCAAGACCAAAATCTAAGTTTCTATTCCATATTAATGCCTAGCTAGCCCAGAAAACAGAAATTAAATCAGCCAATTGGCTACTGCCAACTCCCTATTCTTACACTAGCTAATGTTCTCATTGCTAAGCAACCACCTGCACTAACCATATTAGGAAATGCTGTCTGCATTATCTAACAAAAATTTCCTCCCAATGTACTCCTTTGTTCTGTCTATAAAAGCCTGCTGCTCCCTTTGTTTGGTGGAATTCCTCTCTACCTCATAACGATTGGAATCTTCCCAATTCATGAATTAATTCAAGAAAACTCTGAGATTTAACCAAATTTGCTCATGTGTTTATTTTAACATATCCAAGCTCCAAATATCACTTTTCAAGAGAATTTAATTTTTAGAAATACTGCCTTGATTGTCCTCGTCAGCAAGATGTATTTTATTGGATAGATGAAGAGATACATAGATAGACAGACACATGGGCCAACAGTTGGAGTTACAAAATAAGCTGTGCTGGCACCAATCCCAAAATGTTGGGTAATTACAAGGAAAATTCCATTTTGGTTTTGAATATACAAATGAGTTGGAGAGAATAGATTTACTTCTCTAATTACTCTAGGCTGTACTTTGGCCAATACTAAAATGATTTTATATTTCCTGAGAATATACCAAATGTTGGGATGAGAAGGGGCCTGTAAACATGCAAAATGCATTGGGAAGAACATTTTTTGCAGATAATCCCCAATGCAAAATACCATTCTTAGAGCCGTGTCTACATTATGACAAAACTGATCAATTTCTTCCATCCAGGTGAGGAATTAAACAAAGATCCTTGAAAAAAAATCAAATAGATTTTTTTCATATTGCATCGATCCTCTCAGTCAAAACAGCTAACTTTGAAGTCACATGCAAATGCAGTTACAATCAAGGTAAGGGTGAATTATATCACCAAGTGGCCTATAAGCATTAATCATTTTTCCTAGTCTATAAAAAATTAACATGTGAGTTGTACCATATTTGTAATAACTCTCCCACAAAGCAATACAAACTTGGGAAGAAGGGATGACAAAGAAGGTAGGAAACAAAAAAATCCATATAATAAGCTACCATCTTTCTAGTTTTTATGTGTTGAGCATGATGCTTGTCTATAGGCACTTTCTTATATTTAATCCTCAAAGCAATACCCTGATGTAGGTATTATTACTGCTATTTTCTTGATGAGGAATCTGAGGGTCATAGAGTTTGAGAAACTTATCTAAAACAAGATTGCAGAGCTAGTAAGTAAGAGGTTTCAAATTCCAATCCAGATAGGTGTGTTTCCAAAACTTTGTTTCACTCTCCTCATGCCCCTTCCCACCCCCCCCCCCCCACTGTACTCATTGGGCCTAATCAATGAAGTCATTGGCACCGATGATTGACAGGTATAGCTGACTGTCCGAGGGCTCCATGGAATAATGTCATGGGGAGAGCAATTGTTGTTGATCAGTCTCTTCATATTCTGCTTCTGAGGAAAAAAAAAAAAAGGTGCCAGAAGGCGTCTTTAAGTAGTTTTGTTAATAAAAGGACAAGATACCGTGTTTTACATATTATAGTGGAGACTTGCCTTATCAAAGAGAAATAAAGCCAGTCCAGATCTGAAAGGACATATGCTGAACCCTAAATCTAAAAATCAGAAAGACTCTTCTTAAAATTTATAAGTTTTTAAAAAAATTTTTTTAACAGTGTTGGCCAATTGTATTCTGAAATGTAGAGGTTTCCTGGGATAATTTGACTTTTGTAAGTTTTACATACAAAAAAAGTAGGGCTCAAGGAAAATTAGAGACTCTGTTTCACAGTGGAATATGCCTGGACTAATATTTAGGTCACTTTATCAATGTGGGCCAGTATTTCCTCCTGGGTAAAACGAGAATTTGGACTTGATGACTTTTAAGATTCTTTCCAGCTACAAAACCTAGTAAATGTAGATGTCCTAATTCTCAATCCAATATTCTGTGTACTATTCCATACTAGTTATCATTTGTGCTGGTTTAGATATATTACAGCCCCCCAAAAAGCCACGTTCTTTAATGCAATCCTGTGGGAGCAGACTGATTAGTCTTTTCATTAGGGTGGAATCTTTCAGTTGAGTGTTTCCATGGAGATGTGATTCACCCAACTGTGGGTGATACTTTGATAACATTATTTCCATGGAGGTGTGGCTCTGCCCATTCAGGGTGGGTCTTGATTAGTACACTGAAGTATTTAAGAGAGAAGTTAAGAGCTGACACAGACCCAGATTTTTGCTGACGCTTAGAGATACTTGGAGATACGGACAAGAGGATATTTGGAGATGCCAAGCTAAGAGATGAAGTCCAGAGTCTGCCTGGGAAAAGCTAAGGGAGGACTCTCAGATGTTTAGAGAAAAAGTCACTGGAATCAGAAGCTGAAAGCAATGCAACCCAGGAGCAAAGGACCTGCAGATGCCAGCCACATGCCTTCCCAACTAACAGAGATGTTCCGGACGCCATTGGCTGTTCTTCAGTGAAGGTATTCTCTTGTTGATGCCTTAGTCTGGACACTTTCATGGCCTTAAAACTGTAAATTTGTAGCCAAATAAACCCCCTTTATAAAAGCCAATCCATTTCTGGTGTTTTGCATAATGGCAGCTCTAGCAAACCAGAACATCATTATGTTTATTCCTTCTGATATGAGGGTGATAAATGACCCAGCTCATTGAGGGTTGATCAGAACAAACATATTTTAGAGAAATGGAAGCAGCTGCTGGGGAAGTCACAGACATACTTAGAGGCCATCTCCAGACCTTGCATATATGCCCACCCATCTCCTTTTCTACTGTGTGCAGATATTTCCACTCTACAGCCTTGGGAGATGTTAGGTCTAAAGAAAAGGCCTGACTATGGTTTAACCTGGAAACTGGGAATGGGCAAATATATTGTTAGTATAAGATGAAATTCCACCAGTGGGCAAATGAATTCTTTAAACACACACACAAACACACACACACATGCCTATGCACACACACGCACTTATGTCCATCAATAGAAATTAACACTGCATTTGCCAGTCTCACTATGTGAATGTTTTATTATAAATAAATTGAAAAAAAGACATATATTTTAGAGCTATATGTTTATCATTTCATGTACTTAAACCTATTTCTCTTCTAATAATACCTAGTTAAAAGTTAAGCATATTATTTTATTAAAAAGAAAGGATATGACTCTTTGTTTTTTCATCTTCATTTCTTCACCTGTGTAAAAAAAATCAGTCTCTTTACATTCTCTTTAAGGGAAGGAGAAAGCTGAACTTTGACTTGAAGATTAAGCAATAAGCCAAGGGACTAATCACCTCCAGGGATTTGTAGACCATCCCAGAATACCATTCTGCCTGGGAAGACCCTCCTGCTATCAACATATATGTTTCTCATGAATATTGTTTTTAGGTTACAATACCTGTCACATTATAGAAAATTGGGAATCAGTTCCATCTCTTAAAGGAAGGTACTGGATAATATAATCTCTCATGTCTCTTCTGGTTACAGTTTTCTATGATTTTATAATTACCTGGAGCATCATTTCACCAGAAAAGCTTAATTAAGAGAGAGGTTGAGAGAAGAAAGAAGAGTGTAGGAGAGAACACTGGTAAATTTTACAGTGGTATGAGAGACAAGTTCACAACCTACTGACACCTTGAGAAAATTTTAATACATCCTAACACTGTATACTTATCTCTTTTCTAATAATGAAAGAAAACCTACAATTCAATATGGGAATGTGTTTTGGGACATATTTGAACTTCAAAGTGACTAAAGTAACTTTTGTGGAAGTTTCTGAAAGTTCAGGAAGGTCATACAAAGAGAAATACTCATTCCCTGCACCTATATGGATTTATTCTTGGGATGGGGCAACACTGCGTTTGGGCATGGAGGTGCCAGATGGGAAAAAAGGGCACTTTGGCAACATCTGGTAGAGTGGAGAGAGAATCTTCTTACAGCTCTCTGTTGCTTACAGAATCCCAGTAATATTTTTCTGCCTTGAAGCATACATTTTTCAGGCCATCAGGATTTCAAAGTATCCAATCTCATTGTACAGAATGAAATTTTGACCCTTAGGGATGTAATCCTGTTAAAGTTTCAAACATGTTGCAGGGGAAACTCCAAATAAACCACAGTCAACCGTGTGTCTAATCTAGCTTTTCTTTCACCTCTGACTTTCTCACTGCAGCTTTATGTATTTTTGACTTTTCACTTTCCTAGATGCCTTGTGCCTCTCAGCGCCACATATCATCAGTCAATATAAAACCTGTAAGTGAAGCTGAGAGAAAATTGAACAAAAATGAATAATCAAGAAACCACACATGCTCCTTTGAAAAATTTAACTTTTTCTGCAAGTGAAAGTTGGAACAATTTGTGTTCATTGCAAAAGAGAAGGGAATAAATGTTTGACAGAGAGTGGGTTGCCCATTCAATTGTTAACTGTTTCTAGAGTTCAATCATATCAAAGACAGGATTTGTCTCTCTACCACTAACACATAGCCCCATGCCTGACACAGAATAGATGTTGTTGGTGATTGAACTATATCCTCCACAAAAGGCATGCCCAGCTATGAACTCCTGGTCCTGTGGGTGTGAACTCACCTGTAAATAGGACCTTTGAAGCTGTTACTAGTTAAGGTGTGGCCAAAGTGAATGAGGGTGGGCCTTAATCCAATATGGCCAAAGTCCTTATAAGCAAAGGAAATTGGAAACAGAGAGAAAGCCACAGGAAGGAGCCAGAAGCCAGAAGTCGAGGGAACCCAATATAGAAGGGAAAGGACATCACCATGTGATGGAAAACCAAGGAAACCAAGGATTGACAGCCAGCTATGCTACTGACCCCAAGAGGAAGCAAGCCTTCTAACCTCTGAAACTGGGACAATAAATTCCTGTTGTTTAAGGCAACCCATTATGTGGTATTTGTCATAGTAGCCAGGAAGCTGAGACACATGTGCAATAATACTTTGCTGTGTAAAGATATCAAAAAACAAAACAAAACAAAACAAAAAACAAACTTAGGCTTGATGTGCAAATATTCACAAAACAGATTAAAAAACAAATTGGGTGTTTAAAGTGTTTATTATTGTAGAAGGGAAGGTCAGGCAGAGAGGAATGGCAAATCTAAAATTAGGGAATTTTCTTAGGGAAAAAAATCAGCAACTTTTTCTTAGGGAAAAGAATAGGCAACCTAATACTGCTATCTGACTTGTGTGTATCTCAAGCTGAGGGTTGATCTGTGCTGCCTTAGTCGGCAATTTTTATAGGAAATCACTTGGGAAAGAAAGAAAGGAAGGTTAATAATCCATTCAGATACTCATCTATCTATTCTCTGGATTTTCTCAGTAATAAGCTAAAAAAAGTTTCAAAATCTTCCCTTCATGAAGGAGAAAATGGTCCTTAAGTCAATCTGATGGCTGCAGAAATGAGTTAGATATGTGGTCTCAGGAAAAATTCACATTTAGAAGAGCTGTATGTGGGGTTACAGAAAAATAAATACGACTTAAAAAGGATAAAGGAGAGAGAATGGGTTTTTTTGCTTTATGGATATAGAGTGTTTTTAAATAAAAAATAATAATAAGTAAAAGGATGAATGGACCCCCAAAGGAGTCAACAGCCATTTATGAATTTTCAGAAAAAGAGATTAAAAGCCAATTATAACATATCTTCAACAATGTATTTATTCAATATTTTTATTTCTACTATTCTTATATATAATAGTTTTTCAAATGAAGATAGGTTGGGATAATGAAGGTTAACTTGACACACTAATGATCCACAGCTATGTGGCTTTTCTTGCAGAGCCAGCTGAATGAGGGGTGATCCTCAGCTGCTTTGTGAATTTTATCTGTTTATTTTCATGCCTGAAATTGCATCCTGTGTAGTTCTGAAGGTTGAGGAGGTGGGCAGAAGTTCAGATGAGAGCAGGGAGGGCTAGAGGAAAAGTCTCAACTACCTCAGGAGAAATTTGAACTGAATCTGATCAAATTTCTAGATGAAATTCCCAGTTTATAGAAAACTCAGGAAACAGGAACATGATAAACAATACCATGGGGATGAATTTAGCAAAATTTAGAGTGTTGGAAACAACAGAACAAGGGAGACATATCAACCAAATACAGTGAGTAAATCTTGTTCTTGTTAGATGCTAATTAAAATAAATCAATTCTAATAAAACTGTATGAGATATTTGTGGAAATTTGAACACTGCAAATTGGTGGCATTTATTGTTAATATTCTCAGGAGTGATATTATGGTTATGCTTTAAAAAGTTCTTACATTCTGAAATTTTTAAGAATCAAATGATATAATGTCTGGTAATTGTTTCAACATTTATAGTGGGTAGGGGTAGAGATGAAATGAGATTGGCCATAGTTTGAGAGTTGTCTAAGCCGGATTGTGGCTATATGGGATTTAATTACACTAACCTCTTTACTTTTGTTTATATTTTTGAAATTTTTCAAATTAAACAAATTGAAAAGTCAATGAGAGCTATATAAGAAGAAATTAAATAATGAATCAATTCACTGTACAACATATAAAATTATATTATGATATTTGTTCTGTATTTAGGTGTTCTAGTATTCCCAGTTTAAATAGTGCCATAATGACTTGAGCACTTGTTTCTAAATTTTGGAGGAAGTAAAGTTTGAGGATGTAGAACAAAAGAGTTGTACAATTAAAGTTTAAAGGGAAGTTAAAACAATGGAGCCTAACTCCTCTCCCACTACATTCAATTCCTCTTAAAAAAATATTCAGAGTTCTCAGGATGGCTTGCAACAGCTCATTTGATAATTTAGCCCTGCCTACCTCTCAAATATATCATTACATCAGAAAGTCCTTCCCTAGTCATCCCTTCTAAAGTGGTAGTGCCTTTATTTCAATCCCCTATAAGTCTTTATTTTTTCTCATAGCACTTAATTGCTAAATTAATTTATATTATGCATTTCTGTGTTTTTGGTTTCCTTATTCTCACTCTAGAATGTAATCTACAGTATTTTGCTTTGTTCCTGGTTCTAACCCTAGCACTTATAACAAGGTTTAGCACCTATTAGGCACTGAATAAATACTTGCTGAAAGAATGAATTTTAAATCCAACCAGAAATATTCATGGCAGATACTAGCCAAGACTTTGGCAGACAGTACTTATGATGGAGAGCTCACAAAGTCCTGAAGTGGGCATTTCATCACCAGTCCTGAAGTAGGCATTTCATCACCGTAGAACAGCAATTGTTAGTGTCTTCTCATACATTAGGCTGAATGTGTCTTGCTCTACCTTATACCCACTGCTCTTAATTCTCCCTGGAGGTGTTAGATAAACATGCCACTGTCTGCCATAGAATAAGAATGAGCTCCTTTCTTCAGTGAAAGCTTGGCCAAGGATGCCAGGAGTACATATTATTGTTCATTTGGGATCATAAGTACTTATCATCCAAGGTCAAGTTGCCACCCTGGAGGGCTGCCCAAACCAGGTCTGGCATCCATGGAAACTCTGACTCTTTCTCTGTCCCTGACTCCACTCCATCAGGGGTAGGTAGAATTTTTCTGCAAGCCATTGAAATGGAGTGCCTATAATTGAATCTTCTTTCTTAGAGAGTTGAGTCATCCACCAATTAAAGTCAGCTGTTCTAACAGAAGGAGCCCTATGGGGATACCACCCCAATCCCACCCCCTCTTGGAAAGAAAGCTCCTACAAAGGCAATTTTCCTCCTAACGATCATGATGGTGACTATCTGATACTGATCTCATTAGAAACAGAAAAAATAAAATCCAAACCAATTCATTATATGGACATTGTATATGACTTCAATATGCACCTTGTTAGAAAAACTAAAGCTTGTTCAAATTCTCATCTTCCCATATCCATCCTATAGGAAAGGGTTACTTGGTCCTGTGGGTAGAGAATCTAGAGAGGACCAATGTGACAGGTTTGTAATTTTCACTTACTATGTTAGTAAGATCAGAGCCGTGTAATAAAAAGTAAACTCATAAAGAGGGTTCATATCATCAATGCCTTTTGGAAAGAATTAATGATGTGTTTTGGTTTCTAAACTACTTCCAGAATTTAGAGGTGTGGGAGAACCATATAATATAACATCAAGTTTTTTGAGTGGTTGCGTCAGGATATATTTGATTGTCTACTTGTTGCATAAGAAAATATATGTCAATTTGTACTGAAATAGGTAGGTTAATGATTATTTGAATGTTTTTTTTAATTATTAAATTCAGTTTTATTGAGCTACATTCACACACCATACAGTCATCTATGGTGTACAATCAACTGTCCATAGTATGATAAAAATAGTTATGCATTCATCACCACAATCTATCTCTGAACATTTTCCTTACATTAGAAAGAACCAGAACAAGAATAAAAAATGAAAGTGAAAAAAAGAACACCCAAATCATCACCCCCATTTATCCTCATTTTTCTACTCATCCATACACTAGATAAAGGGGGTGTGATCCATAAGGTCTTCACAATCACACTGTCACCCCTTGTAATCTACATTATTATATAATTGTCTTCAGGAGTCCAGACTGCTGCGTTGGAGTTTGGTAGTTTCAGGTATTTACTTCTAGCTATTTGAATGTTTTTTAAAACATAGACATGCATGTTTCAAACATCCAGCTGATGTTTCTTAACAGAAATTTCAAGATTTTCTTTCATTAGTAAAGCAGACAAGTTTCCATTGTCACAAGAATGAGGCAGAGGAAATAAAACAGAAATTATTAAGTAGCTCCAAATTGTCCCTGGAACTGTGTTATGTATTTAAACTTATTTTTTCCCCCAGCAGCTGCAAAATAGATACAGATCTCTATTTTACAAATACAGAAACCTTAGTTAAAGACTGACTTGCCAATGGTCACACAGATATTAAATGGTGGATTTGGATTCGAACCTAGGTCTACTTAATCCCAAGGTTCATTTCTTTTCCATTACAATTTGTTTCCACATTTAGAAGAACATTAAAAATGAACATTTTAGGGACAGTATGTTCAAGGTTGTAAGAGAGTCAGAAGCAACTAAAATTAACAATGAGAAGAGTGTATGCATATGTGCTTTAGCAAATTGAAATTTGCACAGTACTTGAAAATGTGTAGAAATTTTTAATCTCTCCTGTAACTACTTCATAAGATGACTTCTATTTAAGATGGCATCCTTTACTCTAGGTAAGGAAAACACCATCATCCGTGCATAAAAAGGCGTCCCAGGGAACATCTCAGGGAGCATTATTCTTTCTGGGGTGATGTGTGCTACTGATTGCAAATATATGCGGCCACACTTATTAATTCCTCTGAGGGACAGGGCTCAAAGAGTTGCCCTCCTAGAACCAGGAGACTCTAGAGAAAAATGGTAAAGGGACTGGATTCTCCATATAGTTATGTGACCATGGTGAGTTACTTATACAATGAATAATTAATTCTTCCCTTTGTAAATATAGGTAATGCTATCACCTGTCTCATAAGGTTATTGTGAGGATTCAATAAGTTAACATATGTAAAGCACTTAGAATAGTGCCTTGTATGTATAAAGCACTACAGTTCTTGCTTTATGGTAGGATCTAAAGAAGGTTCCATTCTAATAGAATAAAGAGGCATTTTTTGCAAAAGGAATGTCTGTCTTCCTGTTTCTGAAAGTATTAGCATTTAATGTTTTTTTTTGCCTCCAAACTCATCTCTTCTTTGAAAAACAAATAATAATTTTACTTTATTAATGAATATTTTCTTTAATAAACTCACAGAAGTTCACCTTTAGTAATTATGAAAAGCAGCAAGGACTATGTGCTAGGATAATCTTTAAATATAACAAAATCTAATCCAAGCTCCTAAATAACCTCACTCTAATTGTGTTATTTGTATTTAGGTTTTCTAGGAATTTAAAATTTATTATGCTTAATAGAATTTGAAACAGGAGTCTATTACCATAAAAATAATTCTCTTTTCTGATAAAAAGCACTTAAGTCTGCTTAATTTATGCAGTATACACAGATTTTTGATTTTTATTGATGTGCAATTATTTTGTAAATTTATTAATCAGTAAAATCCATGTATATATGTAACCAAAGATTTATTTCGAAGTAAACAACCTACATTATTAAATTATTTATTAACATTGATATTAATAGTTCCCTGACACCAAAGACTTGAATTTGAAATTAATAGTTTCTTTCAAAACAAAACATTTTCAAACCCTAATGCCATAACTTTTATTAGGTTGTTTTTGACTGAGACTACCAAAATATTACAACAAAATTATCCAATTTCTTATTTTTAGATAATATTATAAAGAACCAAGACATTCAGGTTTTTTTTTTCTTTTTTTCATTGGTTCCTCATTCATTCATTCATTCAGTCGGTCACTCATTTATTAATCACTAATCATACTTCCTTGAATAGGACTGGGTGCTCCATATTCTAAAGCCCTGTCTGAAACAAGTAACAATTCATGCTTAACTGTTTCCAAATAGTCAGTGTTTTAATTTTTTTTCCTTATAAAATAATATTATGAAGACCACCTTGCCTGATAACCTGAGAGTAAGAGATATTTAAAATAACTATAAATCAAGGATTTTTATTAAATGCAATAATGGAATATGATGGGAATAAGGTTAAAAAATAAATACAATGGGGGGATTGGGGAAGGCTTCTAGAGGGATGCAGCATTTGAGTTAGGCCTTGAATGACTAGACTAGAATATGGTTTTGATTATTCAAGAACAGAATAAATTAAAATCCAGAGGCAAGAACTTGCAGGCAATCCATTGAAGCCTGCACATTGGTGCATCTTAGACATAGCACAATATGAGACCAACTAAAATGTTACAAAGAGATAAGATTGGGAAAGAGCATGCATGTGTGCTCTTTGTAAGTAAAAAGAAGTCATCAAGTGCTATTAAACAATACAGAGATGCAGCAGAGCTATGTGTTCATGAGATTACACCAATGGCAGTGAAGAGTAGACGTCACATTCAGATGAGTCAGGATCTCTATCGAGTCTGTTACAGTTTCTTCATCAGTGTTTCTCAAAATGGAATTTCTGTTTCTGTAACTTACTATAAAATCACCAGAGGTCACCAGCAAATGTTTAAATATACTAAATGTTAATATTTCATTTACATCCATTGGGTAGAAAACATTTTTCTTTTTGTTCTTTCTTTTTATGGATGACATACTGATAAGATTTTTTTTAATTGAGATTGTTCATATACCATACAATTAGCCAAAGATCCAAAGTGTCCAATCAATTGCCCATGGTACCATCAAATAGCTGTGCATCCATCACCACAATTAATTGTTTTTGAATTTTTAGAACATTTTCATTACTCCAGAAAAGAAATAAAGACAGAAAAAGGAAACTCAAATCTGCCAATACCCCTAACCATCCCCCTCCATCGTTGACTCATAGTTTTGGTATAGTACATTTGTTACTGTTGAGGAAGGAATGTTAGAATACTATTAACTATAGTATATAGTTTGCAATAGGTATATTTTTTCCCTATATGCCCCTCTATTATTAACTTCTAGTTATGGTGTCATACATTTGTTCTAGTTCATGAAAGAGATTTCTAATATTTGTACAGTTAATCGTGGTCATTGCCCACCACAAGATTCACTGTTATATACATTCCCATCTTTTAACCTCCAACTTTCCTTCCGGTGAATACGTGACTCTGAGCTTCCCCTTTCCACAACAGTCACATACCATTCAGCACTGTCAGTTATTCTCACAATGTGCTACCATCATCTCTATTCATTTCCAAACATTTAAGTTCAACCTAGTTGAACATTCTGCTCATAATACACAACTGTTCCCATTCTTTAGCCTCATTCTATATCCTAGTAACTTATATTTCATGTCTATGGGTTTACATATTATAGCTAGTTCATGTCAGTGAGACCCTGTGATATTTGTCCTTATTTGTTTGACTTATTTCACTCAATATAGTGCCCTCAAGATTTCTTCATCAACCCATTTTTTAAGACAGTTTTGTTCCCATGCCATACATTCTGTCCTAAGTAAACAATTGATGGTTCCCTGTAAGTTACATATTTATATATTCACCATCATCACCAATATCTGTATAAGGACATCTCTGTTTCTTCCACAAAGAAGGAGTTAGAGTCAAAGAAGGTAGAGAGACAAAAGAAAAAGAAAGAGAAAAAAAATAAAAAAAATAAAAAAAACATGACAGCCAGGATGCAACAAAAGGAAAGATAGAATTAAACTAAAGTAGAATAGAGTCAGACAACATCACCAATGCCAAGAGTCCCATACCCCTCCCTTATGTCCCCCTCTTATGTGCATTTAACTTTGGTATATTGCCTTTGTTACATTAAAGGAAACATAACACAATGTTTCTGTTAATTATAGTCTCTAGTTTGCAGTGATTGTAGTTTCCCCCCAATACCACCCTATTTTTAACACCTTGCAAGTTTGACATCCATCTCTTCTCCTTCATGTAAAAACACATTTATACATTTTATTACAATTGTTGAGCAGTCTAGGTTTCACTGAGTTATACAGTCCCAGTCTTTATCTTTCCTCTTTCCTTCTGGTGTCCCACATGCTCCTAACCTTCCTCTTTCAACCATACTCACAGTCATCTTTGTTCAGCATACTTACATTGCTGTGCTACCATCACCCAAGACTGTGTTCCAAACTTCTCACTCCTATCTTTTCCTATCTGTCTGTAGTGCTCCCCTTAGTATTTCCTTTAGAGTAGGTATCTTGTTCACAAAGTCTGTCATTGTCTGTTTGTCAGAGAATATTTTAAACTTTCCCTCATGTTTGAAGGACAGTTTTGTTGGATATAGGATTCTTGGTTGGCAGTTTTTCTCTTTCAGTATCTCAAATATATCACACCACTTCCTTCTTGCCTCCATGGTTTCTACTGAGAAATCCACACATAGGCTTATCAAGCTTCCTTTGTATGTGATGGATCACTTTTCTGTTGTTGCTTTCAGGATTCTCTCTTTGTCTTTGACGTTTGATAATCTGATTATTAAGTGTCTTGGCATAGGCCTATTCAGATCTATTCTGTTTGGAGTACGCTGCACTTCTTGGATCTGTAATTTTACGTCTTTCATAACAGATGGGAAATTTTCATTATTTCTCCTATTATTCCTTCTGCCCCTTTTCCCTTCTCTTCTCCTTCTGGGACACCAATGACATGTACAGTCATACGTTTCATGTTGTCATTCAATTCCCTGAGACCTTGCTCATATTTTTCCATTCTTTTCCCTATCTGTTCTTTTGTGTATAGGATTTTGGGTGTCTTGTTCTCCAGTTCCTGAGTGTTTTCTTCTGCCTCTTGAGATCTGCTGTTGTATGTCTCCATTGTGTCTTTCATCTCTTGTGTTGTGCCTTTCATTTCCATAGATTCTGCCAGTTGTTTTTTCAAACTTTTGATTTCTACCTTATGTTTGCCCAGTGTTTTCATCTCTTTTGCCATATCTTCCCTAAACTTTTTGAATTGATTTAGCATTAGTTGTTTCAATTCCTGTATCTCAGTTGAAGTGCAAGTTTCTTCCTTTGACTGGGCCATAACTTCATTTTTCTTAGTGTAGGTTGCAGTTTTCTGTTGTCTAGGCATCTGGTTTTCTTGGTTACCCCAATCAGGTTTTCCCATACCAGAACAGGCTCAGATATCAGAGGGGGGCAATATTGAGTATCAGGTTTCCCTGAGGGTATGTCTCAGAACATTGACACACCCTGTGAGGCCTCAAGGCACTCTGCTTTTCCAACCTGCCCAGTAGGTGGCATCTGTCAGCCTGTCACTCCTAACTGGTGTAAGGAGGTGTGGCCCACTTAAATTCTGGTTGTTTTCCCCCAGGCTCTGGGTCTGGTTCTGAATGTGAGGCCAGTAGTAGAGCTAGGCACCACCTACTTCCTCTTAGGGAAGGTACACCCCCTAGGAAGTTTTCATCTGCATTTAAATAGCTTCTTTGTCTCTCTGACTCTGCTATCTCCACCCTTGTCTGGGTCAGAGTGCTGTGAACTGAAAATGGCTGCAGCTTTCTCCACTGAGCCGCCCAGATTGAGAGAGAGAAAAAGGGACAGAAAGCCCCCTTCAGGGCCAGTTCATGGCACCCCCAGCTTCACCTGCCAGCTAGAGATAGCACCTGGTCCTCTGGGCTCCCCCTTTCGGGACAGAGAAGTCCTTGGCTCTTTAAGGTCAGTTGTCACTAAAAGCCCCTGTCTGCTTTTTGGGGATTTGTAGCTTGTGTTGAGCAGTCCACATTTGTTTATTAAAACCCCAGTTGGAGCTGGACTGAGGTATAATCACTTGTTCAGACAGTGCTGCTTTCTACTGTAGCGAGGTTTTTCAGTTCAGGCTGCCATGGGGCTAGGGAGCTCCTGGCTTGTGTCCGCAGTTTTTACTCAGAGATTTTATGCTACGATCTCAGGTCTTCCTCCCAATCCAGTTTGGTGTATGATGTGTGGATAGGCACAGTTGTCCCCCAGAGTTATTCCAGATTATTTACTAGTTGTTCCTGGTTGTTTATTCATTGTTCCAGGGGGACTAACTATCTTCCACTCTTCTTTATGTCACTATATTCTTGGTCCTGATATCATTTCAAAATGTGATGTTCAGAAACTTCTGTAATGAAAAATGTGGAATCATCTTTTAAGGGCCTAATGATATATATTACTGAGAAGTTGATAGTGGCTAGTATGGCCATGGAAGCTAAAGCTCCTCATTGAGGAAAGAGCAGAGGATATTTGGCTTAAAATATAACTAACAAATCATGCATTGTTGCCAAGAAGATCAGATCATCTGTTATAGTCTGTTTAATAAGTCATTTAAATATCACTTTGTTTAAGGCAGTTAGTTATAATGCAGGAAAGAATCATTGGTTACATTTACCAAAAATAAATGTCAATTCTGTCATTACAGTATTTCTTCATATCTGATTCTTGTCTCCAATTTTCTGTTTCCTTACTTCCTAATCATTACATATTCCTTTGCCCCACCCCCTCCCATTTACCTGAACACAAAGATAAAGGTTAATGTCAACTGCTAACACAATAACTATACATTATTTTCCGTTGTCCAGGTTAATCATAAAATTTGAAACAAGACTACTCTTAGTACCAAACAATAAAGACTATCATCAGTAGTCATGTCCTGGTAGCTAGTTCTGCACTAACCAAATTGTTTTTACAGTTTAAACAGTATTTTTTAACTTATTGATGAAATTTAAGTGCTGGAAATAATCAGAAGTGATGATAAATTATGCCTACCAAATTTCAGTCTACCAGAACTGTCACTTTTAAATGAGAGTGGATTATTCTGATAGGTCTGTAGTTCTTCACAGTCATTAGATGCTGGCAGTGGCTTTCAGCACCATTTGCTGTTTCTCACTTTCTAAACAAACTCTTCCTTATTCCCTTCTTATGTCACAGATTCTTTTTTGCCAATGAAGTAGTTTATAAAATTCCTTGGACAAATTCACAACTGTAAAACAAAATATTTATGCTACACCTATTTTCCATTATATACTATTCTATCAGTAATTAAAATCATTGTCATTTTCCAGGTTAGTGGATGAACAAAGTGATCAGAATCAAAAAAGGACTATTCTGTTTACATATCATTCAAATCATAATCATTCATTTCATATGAAAAGATAATAAATTTGACCCTAACTCTAATTATCTACATTTGTTATTTTTATGATGCATTTGAATACAAAAAAGAATAGGGTAACAAAAACTAGATGTGGCTACAGAAACAAATACTGTATTATGGGCTGGCTTAACAGCAGGAATTCATTGGCACACAGTTTCAGACACCAGAAAGCTTGCTTCCTCCCAGAGGGTCAGTGTCTTCTGGCTTGTCAGCAATCTTGGGGTTCCTTGGCTTTTCCATCATATGGCAATGCACGTGGCAGAGTCTCTTCCTTTCCCTTCAAGGTTCTGTTGATTTCTAGCTTCTGGCTGTTTCCTGTAGCTTCTCCTCTCTCTAATTTCCTTTGCTTATAAAGACTTTAGCTCTATTGGATTGAACCCCACCTTCACTAAGTTTGGGCACACTTTAACTAATAACATCTTCAAAAGTCCTATCTACAGATGGGTTCCCACCCACAGGACCAGGGATTGGAACCCACACATGCCTTTTGGCCGGAATGTGATTCAATCTCCAACAATGTACTAAGTGAATTATTAGAAATCTAAAATTTTAAATGGAACTAGTAAAAGAATATATTGCAGTAAGTCATTTTTATTTTACTGGAGAAGTTTGTCATTTTTTCAGTGATTGATTTAATTCATTTTGTTGTCCTATATTATAACTTTCAAACAAAGATTTTGCTTTTCTTTATAGTTAGCTCCAAATGAAATCTGCTGTCTCATTCAAATCAACATAAAACTTCTAATTTTGAAATATATAAAAAGCATCTCTAGTTTTATTCCTGAGTAAAATGTTCATTCTAAACCTTACCTGGGTAAATTATTGCTGATGTTTATTTTATTTAAATAAGTAAGGCATGCAGTACATTTATCATAGTAAATAACTTTAAACCAAACAGTTTATACTATTAGTAATTCAGTAGTGCAAAATGAATTTATACTTCAGAGCAAGGGAAAGGAACATTCAGCACATATTGCCACAAATTTGTTCAGGTGGAACAGGATTGGATGACATAACAGTCAGGCAGCAGACATGGTATGACAGCTTATAGACAGATGATGGAAGGAAACTGTGAAGAGAGGAGCAGCTGTATTCTATTGTATCCTGCAATTAAAGCTATTAAAGCAGAAGAAAACCATCTTCACTTCCACCTTTATGATTCTGGGCTGTCTCTCTGCATTGTCCTAATAAAGCCTGATGTATTATATATTTCATTATGACAAAACATAATTGATGTCATGAGCACCTTAAAATTATCACTGTATAATATATGCTTTTTGGAAATACTGTATTTAGTATTGTAAATGTTCTAGTACTTATTTTGAATTATGTCGAAGATCATGAGGGTATGTTTAAGAAATGTTCTGAGTGGCAAAATGAGTCATTTTGAAAAATAACTTTCAAGTGAATTCTACAACAGGTGAAGTTTCTTTCTAATTTCTTCCAGAAACTATAAAAGTAACAGCCTCACATTTGTCATTATGAGACATAAAAGCCACAGAAAGTCAAATAGTATACATCATTCAGAAGCCATTTCTATCTTTATAAAAACTATAGTGTAAAAAATCTGTAAAAAAAAAAACATGAACTCCTCCCAATCCTCTAGCATACATATCTCTATATTACTTTTCCATGCCCTAAGATAAAATATTAGAGCTGTAGCCTTATATGTAATGCAGAACACTGAATCTTTCTAATTGAGCATTTCCCTTCACTAAAAGGAAAATTAGTTTAGGATATAGAGAATATAATATTGAACACAGAGAAACCTGGGTTCAAATTTTTGGACTCTGTCACTTACTAGTTGGGTGACTTGGTTCATAATGAAAAGATTGTCACAATATTAGATCTGGGGCTAATTTGTCTACTACTCTACTCATGTGCTGAGAGCAATGCCAGGTACACATTTGTTACTTCATTTCTGTTGAATGGAAGGATGAATGAATGGAAGAAATTTAGCACAGTGCCAAATGTTCTTTATTATAGTCCTCTCTGATGTTGTTTCTTCCATCTCATTCACCTTCCAAGCAGCAAATTGAAATAATTTGTTCTACTTTGGAAGATGTGGAGTATCAGTACTGGATCAGTATCGAGCCTAATCATTATACATACCAGTTCTTTGATTCCCCCATTAAAAAGACAAACTAATAATAGACACTTCTCTGGAAGGTGACACTAAATAATCTGCCCGCCTCTAACTTTTATGGGCTGCAAGAGAAATAGCTCACATATCCCTTTCAAAATAAACTTAACTTTCAAAATGATAGCATCTAGTTTAGAATAAAACTCTACAATTATGATACATCATATAGAGTGAACAGTTTACAAATTGGGGCAATAACAGCTTTTCTACACTCATTTTCAGCCTTTCTGATATTCTGCAGGATAAGTTACTAGTCTTACAACAGATATTCTTTCCACCTCTCCCTACAGTGCCCAGTCAGGCCTGCTAGAGTTACTACTTAGCTTGGAAGCTGCTGTTTATAGGACAAGTCACGGGATTATTTATAGTGCCAACAGAAACAGTCTTTTGTCTTAGCATAGCTATCCAGGATAACTTCCATTTAATTCCTTTGCTGCAATGGAATTTACACTTTACAGGAAAGTAGGGTCCTGAGTGCTGACTTCCTTTTCCAGGGTTATACCCCACTGGCTTTTGGGTAATTAGACACTTTGGGAACCTCAGAGCTTCCCTTGAATATAGAATGTTTTTCATAGTTTTCTCCAAAATTAGCTATTTTTAATGTTTTTATACTGTGGCTTTTAATAAATAAAAATATCAGAAAATATAGACATGGGCAAAGAAGAAAATTCAGATGACATGTATCTTACCAGTAGGAAATAATCTCAGTCTTGGTATTCATTCATAAAGACTTCTCTTATATGTGTGTGTGCATGTTTGTGAGTGGGTGTGTTTATGTGTACAATATTAAAAAAAATAGGTCATGCTACACGTTATGTTGAAAACATCTTCTCATGTCATGTTAATAAGTACAGCATCATTTTCTGCTCACAAATAGTCTACTAATGGAAAAGTCATATTCTGTTTAATTGATTTAGTATTATTGGACACTAAGGTTTCCATATGTTTGTTCTATCCTAACATTATCATAGTAAATATCTTGGTACATATATGCTTTTATACTTGCCCCAATCCATCCTTATCATTATTTCACAGAGAAAGGTTTGCATTGTTAAATTTAAAAGTATTTTAAAGCTTTTGTTATAGTTTTGATAATTTGCAGCTTTTGACATATTTCAGGTCATATACTGTCAACATTTTCCTTTGCTTGTGTTTCACATTGGTGATATCGTTTATGGCCTTGTAAGCAATTCTAATGTCTGTGATTAAATTAATCAAACTCTGCCTTTATGTTTCAGTAACAATCTTGAATTTTCCTCACTACCAAGACTATAAAATAGTTAGCCTATATTTTCTCCAAGGGTTTGATTTTTTAACTCCTTAAAATTTATTTAATCCATAATTTATTTTGGTTCTAAATATGACAGAGAATTCCAAGTTTTTAAAATTGTATTTTTACCATAAGTAAATGAAAAATTCATTCTTTATCCACTTAATTGAAATGAAATTGAAATGAAAATTTTATCACATACTAAGATTTTTATAAATAAGCTTAAGTCTGGTTCTGAACTCCCAGTTCTTAGCCATTAATTTGGCTTTATTTTCTGGTCCCATTTGATGTCCATTACTTGAGCTTGGTTTTGTATACTCTTCATCTGATACTTACAAAACAGGCATAGTGTTTGACTGTTTGATGCATTACTGGATTAAAGGAAAAAATAGAAGATAGTGATTTCAAACCGTTGGCCAAGTCTTTGTGTTGATATGTTTGGTTAATCCATTGTGGCACTGTTCTTTGACAAGACATAGTAATAGGTTCTATTTATTTGTGTATCAATAGACACCTGGGCTGGGCTGGAAGCTGTAATTAAACAAAGAATTCACAGTCTGCAAAATAGTGTGAAATTCTGACTCCATTGTGGATATGAAGGGGCATTTTGGCTATCATGTTGCTTTTAGGACATTTTTTTCGTCAACATAGTTTAATATATATTCTTTGGAATGGGTATGTGTACATACACGTGTACACACAGAGACATTCACTAACACTGACTTCTTGTTGATTGCTCAGTCTAATAGTTAACCACAAGAAGACAGCTGCAGGAAGAAAGAATGAACAAGGGTCAAATTCATTTAAACTGGTGATTGATCTCAAAGGAGACTGAACTAAGTTTGCTCAAAGCTTCCAGCTGAAGCTCTATGTAGTGATTGTCTAGAATGAATAACCTATGCCTTGGGAAATATACTGCTGACAGTGAAGGACCACATCTTTGTGAGGAAGAAGTGGTGTGTATTATTCTCTGTAGTTTGAACATTGGAAATTGGGACAGGGAAGCAAAACTTAGGCATGGGAGTGTCAACAAGGGGACGCCTGTGAAGGATATCATATTTTTCTAGTTTCCTTTGAACACTAGGAACAGTCATATTTAGCATCCAGACTTAAGTGCTTGTCCTCCTTTACCATATCCACCCCCCACATTTTTCAGTAAAGGACATTACATTTGTAGAGCCTTAGATTGGAGGAAAATTGATGGAAGGGGCAGTAAATACATGTGTGGTCTTCTAAACATCAGGTCATAGTGACAGTGACAGCATCTTACTAAGGATGTGATTAGTTTTGGAATTCCAAACGTTAGTCAGAAGTAAGGTAAAGCCTATGGTAAACCTATGAATGGTAGAAAGGAGAACTGGATATGTAGTTGTAGATGTACTGTATGCAGACCCATACATGGACATGAGACAAACTCCCTTTATTTCCTAAATACTCTAGTACCTGGAAGGGGGAGAAAAGTTACACATGGATACAAATACATCTTAATACCTGGTAAGACACAGTGTGTTTCAAATAATTACCAGTTATAATATATCAAGACTCTCATGCATAGTCATTCACTCTTATGACAAATAGGTTTGGAATATATATTTTGGACAAATACATGTCAAGGATTTCTCTGGGTGTTGAAATTACAACAGTGAACAAAACAATAAAAAATTCTTCCTTCTTCAAGTTTATATTCAAATTGGGGAGGCAGACAATACATGAATAATCAAAAAGATGCAAAATATAATGTTGGAGAGATCCTAAAGCTATAAAGAAAATAAAAGCAGATTAAGATATAAGGGATACTATTTTAGATAGGGTGGCCAAAGGAATTCCTGTTAAAGGATAGGGAATTTTATCAGAGAGGTGAAAGATGTGAGGAAGTGAGCCCTGACTATATTTGGGGGAAGAGCTTTCCAAGCAAAAAAAAGAGATGTGCAAAGGCCCTTTGACAAAACCATCAGGGAGCACTTGAAGAACAACCACATGGTGTCTACTCTGGCTGGAGTACAATGAGCAAGTGAAAGAGGAGATAAGATCAAGAGGTAGTCAGGGGCTATGTTGCCTTTTAAGGATTTTGGTGTCTATTTTAAGAGCAGTTAGGAGTCATGGAAAGTTTTGAGCAATAATGTGCTCAAACCTATTTTTAAAAGTTCATTCTGGCAATTAAGTGAAGAATAGACAGTAGAGGGGCAAGAGTTAAGTGGTGACACAAGCCAGGAGTCTATCATAATTGCTGGATGGGACTCTATGGTAACATTGTGGTTGGTGAGAAGTGGTGAGAAGCTGGAGGTATTCGGAAGGCAACCTACAAGATTTGCTGATGTTATGGGTATGGAGTATGAAAAGACTATTTTAAGGTTTTGGGCCTTAGTAATGGGATGAATGGCATTGCATTGACTAAAATGGGGAATACTGGGAAAAGACTGTTGGGAATCAAGAGTTCAACTTGGAACCTGTTAACTTCAACTTTGAAATGCCTATTTGATATCCACATGGAGATATCAAGTAGACAGATAGATATAAGATCTTAGGTACAGCAGAGGTTAATTTGGCAGTCATCAAAATAACAGGCATTTAAAGCCTCTAGTACTGGAATAAAACATCTAGGGACTGAATTGGATAGAAAAGATTTTAGGTCTGAGAACAGAATCTGAGACATTCACACATCATTTATTTTTCTGGATGAAATTCTGAAACATTGCTAAAGTCAAAAAATCAAATTTTTTTTATTGAAACAGCATTAAATTTATAGATCAATTAAAAACATTCTGCTTTTTAATTCATGTGTCATTTCCCTCCTAAAATGTGATTGCACTTAAATTAGAATTTAATGAATGAATAATGGAATTTATCAGGTGAGAATGCAGAATGGGAGCGGAGATGAAAAGTAGGCTACATACTTTTTTATATATGAATTTAACTGTTGCAAAAATCTTGGGTATAGGAATTATCCCCATTTTACAGATTAGGAAACTTGGGGACTTGGTAAAGTAAAACAATTTATTTCAGGTCATGCAACATCTTGCTCCAAATAGGAATCTAGACTACAAAAAGTTTTGGAAGTGTTTCCATTAGTAAGCATCACTCTGCTGACTGTAAGGATTTTATAATATAGTTAACTGCAATCATTACAAATATTAATAGGCAGGCTTATATATAATGAAAGATCCTACTTTCAAAGAAATGTAAAACCATGTATACTTGTAATAAGAAATGTTCATAGCTTTTCTAAATTCTTTACTGGCACAGGATTTCTTCACATATGGATGTCATATTTTCTTTTCTGATGACACTGCTATTTTTCTTTACAGGCTATGTGAGAGATACGCAGCAAACCCCCATTATGTGAGCATTTCCTCCCAATTTCCAAGGACTTTTATAACATAACCAGTTGACCATATGTTTTTTCCATATGTTTTATGATGTTTTGAAGGACAGAGAACATTTAATCTAAAGCAACTAGGAAATGGTCTATAGTCTAAATGATCCAAAAAAAAAAACATAATCCCTAACAGTGGAATGGAGAAAGATTTATGATTGTCAGTGAACAAATGATTAATCATTTAATCATATCTGACTAAGTAAGTACATTAGTGGTAAGACATTCAAGTTCTAATCAGTTTTCACTTATTGGATGTGAAGCTGTTTGGCAGCATTAAAACATGACAGGTCATGTTTTAGTACTCCATTAATATACAACTCTTCCAGACTAAAATGTCTTCAACCACTTAAACCAGGTATTAATTAACCAATAAAACATAACCCAGGGCAACTGAAGGCTATTACAATCTTTTTGTATCTTATATTCTGAAATCAGATTGAAAAAAAGGAAGACTGAAGAAGAGCTCTTAAACAAAGAAAATTAAGGGCACTACAAAAGACAATATTCCATAGTCTATAATTATATTTTTTATCTATTTACAAATGCCAACCCCAAACAAATATATAGCTGTACATTTTTTTTCCTTTTTAATAGGAATTGAAGAAAATCATATAACATAAATTTAGCCATTTTAAAGATACAATACAGTGGCATTTAGTATGCTCACAATGTTGGGCAACTACCACCTGTGTCAACTTCTAAAATATTTTCATCACCCCATACCCATTAAGCAGTCACTCCCTATTCCTCCCTCCCCTTAGTCTCTAGGAACTATGGATTTAACTCTTCTGGATATTTCATATAAATGGAATCATACAGTATGTGCCCTTTGCATCTGACTTCTTTCACTTAGGATAATGTTTTCAATGTTCATTCACACTGTAGCATATATCAATACTTCATTCCTTTTATGGTTATCTAATATGCCATTGTATAGATATAGCATGATTTTTTATCTATTAATCCATTGATAGACATTGGGGCTATTTTTATCTTTTGGCTATTGTGAATAGTGCTAATATAAATATTCATGTACAATTATTTAATGACTGTTTTTAATTGTTTTGGGTATATAGCTTGATGGGTCTCTTGGGTACACTTTAAAAAGCAGATTTCTAATGGATTTTGTGTTAAGTGTTAAGTTAAACATTTTGGATTCTTTTATTTTGTGGGATATGTTTAAGAAATAAAGTTTTTTATTCAAGAATAAAGGAGAGGGATCTAAAATCAGGATTTTCCTACCACAGAAACTCTCCCTTGATGATTTCAAAGTTAAGGAGAAAGAGATGATGCATTCAACATCTCACAGCTGTACAGGACAGAGTTGGTTTTGGCAGGAGTGTTGGGGCAGTGAGGGAAGTTTGTGCTCTAGCAACCTTATTAATCTGAGTTAGAATATAGTTTAGTGAATGGATGCAGAGAGAGTGAGAGAGTGTGATAAAAAGTAAAAAAACCGAAGGCATCACTTGATGTAAGATGAAAAAATAAAGATATGGAATTTGGAAATGCAAGGAAACATAAGTAACAACAAAAATATGTTTAATTTTTAGTGGAAGAGGATGGAGTATCCACAAAGAAACAAGACGTGGAGAAAAAAGACCAGAATGGCAGTCTAAAACTATCTTTTGATGACTTGGCTTCAATAAAAATTTCATTGGATGAATTTCAGAAATTTGTAGAGAGTTTTCTTTTTTTTTTTCTGAAAAAAATGTTTTTGGTTCAGGTGCTAAGATATAATAAATCACTGGTTTGTTTTGGTGATGGAAAATAGAATGTGCCAAGTGTCAGGAAAACTTGTATTGATGGGTGAGCTTAGTAACTTGAAAATACCCAAGGAAACAAAAGAGGGGAAGAAAGTGCTAGGGTTGACAGCAACAGTCAAATGGATTCTTTTTCCAGTGTGTAAACACTGAGACAGTCACAATACTATGCATATGTGGAAAAGCATGCCCAAAACGTGCCATCCTTTTTTATTGTTCTATTTCTATTTTAAATATGGATGTTTCTACCAATGAATGCAGACTCTCCAATTCTGAAGCATTATATTTTACAATTAAGTTATTAAAAATTTGAAATTAAATTATAAAAATTTTAAAATGTAAAATTAAATAATTTAAATTATGAATTATAATTATAGGGTATATGATTATAAAAATACTAAAATATAAAATATTCTATATTTTATTCTAAATATTACTATAAATACATTTAAAATGTCAATCATATCTTTTTTGTTATGTTTGTTCATTTTAATGGTAAAAGACAGGTATTGGTCAGAAAATCCAAATTGGCTGAACAGAGAGTCTCTATCAATTCTAAGGAGAACCTGACTCTGATTATTGGTTATGGCTAAATCATGTAGGAAGACTGATATAAATCATGTAAGAGGCATGAAACATTAAGAAGTAAAACTCAGCAACATAAAAAAAAATGCAGTGATTATTTTTGCTTGCTTGCTTTCTTTGTGACCTTTGAAAACTAAATGTTAGATTTCTTGTTTGTGACAATCTTGCCATCTAAGACAAACCTATAGATGATTGGTTTATGTGCAGTAAGGTTTCTGGAGACCTGAAGTGAAGAATGACCTTAAAAATATATTTTTTTACTACTCTAAGAGGTATATGGGCCAAGGGCAAAGTCTATAAAGAACATGTATAGTCTAAAAAAAGTGAACACACAAAAATTGTTTATATAATTTCTTTAATATACAAGATAAGATTGCTTTGATCAATGCAATTAATTCTCACCTGTTCAAAATAATAAATATTGGAACTAGATTGATAAAATGCACAGATAATTAAAAAGTCTAACAAAACCAAAAATTGAAACCACTTTCAGCACTGAGCCTATATATTAAAAGAACTAAGAACTGGTAATATCACTGGTTTTAGTTTATTTTTTTATTCACAGTCCTCAGTCTCATATCTGGCAAAGTACTGATGAAGAGTAAAATAAGGGGGAGTATAAGAATATCGTAATCTGTAAACTCAGATTCTCATTCTGGGAGGAAGCAATTGTTGACAGTAATGCATATATGCTCTTGAGGCCCTTGTCATTATAACTATTTGTATAATGCCTAAAAAAGGAAAAAATAAAAGGATGACCATCATTCTGCTTTATGTCTAGTATACCAGGAGTTGCCTTAGCATATTTCTGAATTATTTGCCATCTATTTCATTCTGTATTTTCAACTCAAGGCAGTTTGTTGACTGATTCTTCTGTAATTGGCAAGTTCCTTTGTGTAACCCAGCCTCTATCATCCAACATAATATTAATTGCTAAGCAATTTTGATTTTTATGGGGAATGTGTGAGTGTGTATGCCTGCAAGTGCAGACCTACAGGATGGGAAGGGGCCTTGGGGAAAAGAAGATCACATGCTTATAAAGCTAATACATATCACACATGAATACTTATCAATGGTGCACATAATTGTTCGACAAACCTTCCCTGATGATCAAATGAATTAACTCGTACCATATTCATAGTTTTACTAGGTCAGTTATTTTCTTTAATCTTCATTTATTTTTTATCGCTTTTAATCTACTAATTCTTAAAGTTTCAAAAACACTAAATTAAAAAATAGACTAATAGCCTAAGTCAATGGCACACATACACTAATGGTACTGCCTTCCAACTCTTTCTTAGATTCTATTGCAGTTCCAATCTGTGTCCCTCATTCTGGCACTCCTTCAAATTTGAGGTTGCATTTGATTAATTTAAAGATTTTCAAAACTGTGTGTCCTTTCTCTATTAATAATTTTAAGGTAGGGATATGTTAGGTTTGAAGGAGCATAATTTTATAATGTCTTAACAGTCCTGAAAAAATTTCAAAAACCCCCAAATCATTGTTGACCTCAATTGAAAGTTCAGTGCTTTTTTTCAGCAAAATATAAACAATTTTTCTTTGTTCATTGTGATAAGTTGAATTATGTATCCCAACCAATACACGTTCTTAATATTAATCCACACCCCTGTGGTTATGAACCCATTTTAAGAGGAACTCTTGAAGATGTTACCTTTATTTAAGATGTGGCCCAAGTGAATGAGGATGGATCTCAATTCAGATTATTGGAGGCCTTAAGAAGAGTCACAGAAAGAAATAAGAAGTTGGAAGTCAGCAGGAACCCACAAGAGAAAAGAGAGGACATTGCCATGTGATGGAAAAGCCAAAGGAACTCCAATGATTGCTGGCAGCCAGCACCAGAATGTTAGTCTTTGGGGAGAAAGCAAGCCTTGGTGACATTTTTGACTGTGGACTTCTAGCCTCAAAACCATGAGCCAATAAATTCCTGTTGTTAAGTCAAAACCAATTTGCAGTGTTTCTGATAGCAACTTTGACAAACTAAGACATGCATTTTTGTTTTGTTTTCAAATTTTAGTAACAATAAACACTATAAAATTCAGAAAACCTGCAGCAAAGTTATAAAAATTAGAACTACTGGTGTTCCATTGGGTCAGGATAAGAAAACTATAGATTCTACAGCTAACTCTGCTAAAAATGTTCTACACTGATGTGCAACTGAATCAACAGTGTCATGAAATCCCACTATGAAATGAGGTTGTGACAGAGTGAATGAGCATTGTAGTGGTTTGAAACTATATGTACCCCAGAAATGCATGTTTTTAAAGTTAATCCATTCCTGTGGTTTTTGGACCCATTATAAGTAAGATCTTTAGATGAGGATCCTTCAGTTAAGGTGTGCCCCACCTCATTCAGGATGGGTCTTGATCCTCTAACTGGAGTCCTTTATAATCGGAATGAATACACACACACACACACAGACAGAGAGAGAGAGAGAAATCTACTGAACCAAGAAGCTGAAAACAAGGAAACCCAGAAGAGAAGGGAGAGGCCAGCAGATGCCACCATGTGCACTGCCATGTAGCAGAGAAGTCAAAAATTAACAACTGGTCTTCTGGAATAAAATATTGCCTTGATGATGTCTTGATTTGGACATTTTTCTCAGTCTCAAAACCATAAACTAATAAATTCCCATTGTTAAGCCAATGCATTTCATGGTATCAGCTTTCAGTGTCCTGGGAAACAAAAACAAACAGCAGTTATGCTTTTCTTTAATCCTAGTGATGGTGATCCTTTCTTTAGCCTTGAGTAAGAGAGAAATCATTTCTTTCTTCATAAACAGAAGGAAGTAGAAGGCATAAAGGAACATGACATTATAAGGATATGCAATATCTAGAGATTCTACTCTTCCATTCCCTCAATAGCATGCAGGCACATATGAATGTCTTCAAAGCTGTCTAAGAACATTAACTAAGACACAGCATGCATTCCTTCAAACTCTGGAATACTGACTCCTAACTAATAATATCCTAAAGGAAGACAAAGGCCCCTCTCTCCACAGGAATGTCCAGGGTCTCCACTCATCCCTTCCTTTCCATCTGTTCTCTCTCTCCCAGGGTCATGGATATTTTCCCAGTCATGAAATGAATGGGTCAGGGGACAGGGTCGAATTGGGAAGTATGCAGTTCTCTTTCTTAAAATCTTCCCATTTTCCCATGATGTTTTTCCTAAATAATTGTTAGGCCCTAAACCCTCTAAATTCCTCAAAGACCTGAGGCTTCCAAAGCACCAAAGCCCCAAGAGAGAGACTCACAAATTTTCTCCTTTCTATTCTGTCATATCCTTTTCTTACAGCAAAGGGTCTCAGTGAAGAAATATATATTTCTGATGCCAGAAAAAGTGGAGATAACTCAAATAAAAGACTGTAGTTTAGGAGAACATTTGTTAAGTCATAAAGGATAATTTTTAATCAGCAGCCTATGATGATCAAAGATAAATAGAGCAAGTAATATATGATTGCTTTAGTTTTGAAACACTCATTTCAGTTTTAGGCACATCCTAATGTGTATATTTTAAGTTCCTTTAATAAAGCATGTTTATTGAGATTATTACCTCTATGGTTATTGGCTCCCTGTTTTTAAACATATTATTTTACTATAATTTGATAAGTACAAAAAAGACTCATTAGGTAAGTTATTAAAAGTTTTATTTATATAAATATATAAGTATATTTAGGAGACAACCTTTTTTGTATTTTTAAAAATTATATATTTATACCATTTTGGCCACTTTTATGATTTGTCTAATTCACCTAGATTTATATGTGCAGAAATTGAAAATTATAATTTAATACAAAATATAAAATATATTTTTGCTAAAAGTAATAATAAATCAGATAAAAAATGAATTCAATGGCCTTATAAATTAAATAATTGCTGCATTAATCATGGAACTGTGCTTTTGGAAACGACAAGGTTTTATGAAAACTTTTCCCCAAAGGCCCGGTTACTTTACTCGGAATCACAAAATCATAACATTTCATAACTGCATGAGAATTCACAATCATGTAGTTAAATTTTATAATTTTATACATGAGAAAACCAAAGCCCAGATAGGTTAAGTATTCAGCTCACTGTGGCTATCAAGATTAGAACTCAAGGATCTTACCTTCTAACCCAATGCTTTATCTTCTACATGATTCTGACTTCCATTTATCCCAATATTAGCATGGTATGGATAAGCAATTTCCCATTGTAGCAACCTAGGTGTTTGTCCCTTACAAAATCCATCAGTTACCCTTCTTTCTTCTTCAGCGCCACTAAAGCTTAAGGTGGCACATTTTTCTTTTAGATAAAATTATACAAAACAAATTGCTACAAAACCAATGATCACAGACTCACCAGCTTAAAACAACACAAATTTGTTATCTCAGGTTCTATGTGTCAGGGGTCTAGCATGGTATGATTGGGTTCTCTGTTCAGGAGCGTCTGTCCCCTAGTATATGTGCCTTTTATAATTTCCCCCTCTTGAGTATGGGTGGAACCCATAGATATGATGGGATATCAAAACAGGGTTTTGTTGGTTTGCATGACAAAAGAGTATGCAGATGTAATTATATGAGGTTGGTACCAGGTTTTAATCATAAATTTCTCATTCTCACCAAAAAAGGAAAAAAAAAAAAAAAAAAGTAAGGATTGCATAAAACTAGAGATCACAAAATCATCCACAAAGGCTACAATTTCTATGGTGAACAATAACTTCTAACTTTAAGAGTGGCTCATTTCAATAAAATCTGTTCTCAGATTAAGAAAAAAAATCCAAGATACAATTTTTTGTCCTCTACCTTAATGAAAAATTATTGATTATAGACCCTGTGTGAGTGGAATTCTAAGCTGATGCCAAGATTTCCGTCCCCTAGTATATGTGCCTTTTATAATTTCCCCCTCTTGAATATGGGTAGAACCCGTGGATATGATGGGGTATCAAAACAGGGCTTTGTTGGCTTGCATGACAAAAGAATATGCAGAATGCAGATGTAATTTTGTGCATAAACCTGTCCTAATCATCCTAATCACATGGGCTCTTTAACTCTGGATCTAGAAGTCAGAGAGAAGAGATAAGAAATTCAGGAGATCAGAGACATTCTCCTGGCTTTAAAGGAGCAACTGCCATGTTTTGGAGAGGGCCACGAGACAGGGAATGGTGGGTGGCTTCTAGGAGCCAAGAATGGCCCTGGTCGACAACCAGCAAGAAAACCGGGACCTCAATCCTACAGCCACAGCTACCTGAATTCTGCCGACAACCTGAATGAGCTTGGAAGAGAATCTTGAGTCTCTGATGAGATAGCAACCCATGCAGATGCTTGATTTCTGCCATGAAGCTCCTGAGCAGAGAACCCAATCATGCCATGCTAGACCCCTGTCACATAGAAACTGAGATAATAAATTTGTGTTGTTTTAAGCTGGTAAGTCTGTGATTGTTTGTTTTGTAGCAAAAGAAAACTAATGCAGACATGTTCATTATTGTGGCAGACAGATCCTAAAGTGCTGCCTCCTGGTTTTCATGCACGTGTGCAACTATTCCTGAGTATAGGTGGGACCTGTGACTTGCTCCCAATAATGACTTATCTCAGAGGTGATGGGATGTCATTCCCGTGATTTACCTTACATTATATAAGTCTCCATCTTAGCAGACTGAAGTTAGAGAGACTCTACCATAGTGGTTTGAAGAAGTAGGCTACAGAGGAGGCCAGTTGGGACTGTGGGCAGCTTCTAGGAACTAAGAGCTCTCTCACTGACAGCCAGCAAGGAAACAGGGACCTCAGTCCTAGAACTGCAAGGAGAAAAGATGAATTCTGCCAAAAAATTGTGGGAGCTTGGAAGCAGATATTTCACCAGTCCAGATTCTGATGAGACTGCAGCCCCAGTCAACTTCTGGATTGCAACCTTGTGCAACCCTAAGCAGAGGTCCTGGGTAGACAATGCCTGAACTTCTGACCTGATGTCATGAAGCAGGGAGAAAGTACCCTGAACTGCTGGGCCACTGGACTTATTTTTAAAGCTTAAATAAGAGTTCTCTTTTAAAAGTCTCACTAAACTGGCATAAGATTCATTTTTTTTTTTTCTGTAGAAAAAGGAAAAATCTATAAATGTGTAGCAGAATAACATTTTTAAAGATATTGACCTACGTTCCTTATGTTCCTCTTGCTATTTTCACATTTCTCCTTTGCACTTTCAAATATATAGATTGTTTCACTGAGACCCTTTGCTGTAAGAAAAGGATATGATAGAATAGAAAGGAGAAAATATGTGAGTCTCTCTCTTGGGGCTTTGGTGCTTTGGAAGCTTCAGATCTTTGAGGAATTTAGAGGGTTTAGGGCCTAACAATTATTTAGGAAAAACATCATGGGAAAATGGGAAGATTTTAAGAAAGGGAACTGCATACTTCCCAATTCGATCCTGTCCCCTGACCCATTCATTTCATGACTGGGAAAATATCCATAACCCTGGGAGAGAGAGAATAGATGGAAAGGGAGGGATGAGTGGAGACCCTGGACATTCCTGTGGAGAGAGGGGCCTTTGTCTTCCTTTCTAGGATATTATTAGTTAGGAGTCAGTATTCCAGAGTTTGAAGGAATGCATGCTGTGTCTTAGTTAATGTTCTTAGACAGCTTTGAAGACATTCATATGTGTCTGCATGCTATTGAGGGAGTGGAAGAGTAGAATCTCTAGATATTGCATAGAAATAGCAGAGAGGGCTTCAGTCCAGAAAGAATCAGAGGAAAGTAATGGAAGTACATTCTCATCTTGAATTACATGGACAATTAACCCCTTTCTCCACTTTTGTGTTATAAAAGGACCCCGGAATACATAAACAACTCAAGGAAAAGGTAGACATACATTTCAATGCCATGTTTTTTTCAATAAATACTTAATGAGTGTGTGTCAGGTACTGTATAAGTTGCTGAGTGCATAGCAGTTAACAAAATTAACTACTTGCCTTTATGAAGTTCCATTCTAGTATATGTATGTATGTTTATATATATGTGAGTGAAGACTGCTAATAAGCAAATAAAATGTAAATAAATAGTCTTTCAAAAGGTGGTAAGTACAACTGAGAAAGAAAGAAAAGTAAGGAGACAGAGCAATAAGGATTAACTCTCCCTGGAATTCTAGGCTTCCCAGTCCAGCTGCCTACTTAATATCTTAATATCTCCCCATGGATATCTAATGGACACTTTCAAATTATTCATGGCTAAACAGAATTTGAGATTCCCTTGCTACCCCAGACTTTCCCTTATCAGTAAATGGCCATATAAATAAGGCAAAAGCCATCAGCAAGTTCTATTGAATCTATTGTTAAACATATTCTTAATCTACCCACTTTTCTCCATCCCCACCGCCATGTTCAAGACCATCATCATCTTGTACCTCCTAATTGTCTATTCTTCCTTCTCGACCTCATAAATTCTATTCTCCACAGATGAAGAGATCTTTTAGGAATGTCAGTCAGATCATTCCTCTTACCTGCTTGAAAGCTTAAGGAACTTTCCATCAAGTTTGGAATAAAATATGCACTCCTTTTCCTGGCTTGATAAGCCTAATAGAATGGAGTTCTAGTCCATATCCCTGACCTCACCTCTTTTGGTTCTTCTTTATTGTATTTTACTCACTTTAGCCTTCTTTCCCTCCCTTTAAGCTACCAGGCTCTTTCCTGCCTTAAAGTCTTTGCTTAGGGTCACCATACTCCTGACCTTTGCTTTATCAGCTCTTTCTCATTGTTGATAACGCTGTCCACCCAATCAAAAGTACTCATCACATCAATTCTTTTGGGATTAATCACATTTTAATTATCTGTCAAGCATTTATCACTGTCTTATTTGCTCATTTATTTAAGTCTAGCGTCCCCAGCTTCTGAGGAGGCTTCTCAGAGTGAGGCCTTTGTTTTTTTCCCTGTATCTTCAGTCCCTAAAACATGCCTGGCACATAGCAGGCACTCAACGAGCTCTTGGTGAGGGAATAAACGAAAGCTTAGAATGTTATTAATCACATAATCATAAAGTTGAAAAATATATCTGTAGTCTGCTTTTTACCCCATTCATCCAATATATGTATCAGTGACTTCTACATGCTATATTCAGTGCTGGGAATAATTTCCCCACAATTTTGTTTTCTACTCAACTAAATCCAAGACTCTTCACCTACAACTCTCATTTTAAGGCAAGCTACTTCCCTCTTGACAGCACAAACCGGCAAAAACTCCAAGTTTTTGTAGCCAACATGGAATCTTATCTTTTCTACTTTCTTTCCTCCCTCCCTCCCTTTCCTCCTTCCATCCTATTTTTTTGGAAGTGGTATCTATCCTGAGGGTATGTTCTGTGCTCTTAACCCATTTCCTTTTGGCTCCCTAGGAACTCGCTCTGTCAATCATCTCAGTCTTAATCCTAACCCTCTCTCCTGTGATCTCAAAAAAAAAAAAAAAAAAATCCAAAACCAAACATCAACAATGATTCAACCCAAATTCCCCAATCCCATGTTTCCTTTCTGTTCTCTTCTTCTTACTCCCTCCCCTTTTCATTTCTCTCCTCTATATTTTCTCTATTTTCCCATCTCTCACTCACTTCTCAATACACTATATTTTTTCCCTGCCCATCTCACTCCAGGAATTTATCTTTGCTAAGGTCACCAAAAATCTCTCTATCTTTTCATTCAACAGAAATTTCCCAGTCTTTATTTCCCTTGAACAACTAACAACATCTGACACTTATGCCACTTTTCTCCTCTCAGGTTGTCCTATCCTCTCTGGCTGCATGTCCTCCATCTTCTTTGTGGACTCTTTTCCATTGACTAGGATTTTCTCTTTTGTGCTTATCCCTTATCATTCCATATACTGCCTTTGTAAGTTCATCCAGGCCCAACTTTTCCATTCCCAACATATCCTTCTACCTTAGAAATCTGTTTCTTCAGCAGCGTATTTTTGTGAAAGCTACAGACTTATACACAATTACTCTCTGGGAAAGTTAGAATCCTTGAAAGCATTCTTTACTCTTCTCTCTTCCCATCCTCTAATTACTCTGTGAACTTATCTTCCTAAAAATCTTGTTCATCTGTTATTCTCTCTTTCTGTCCTCATCTTGTATCACTTCGCATCCTTCTAATTTCCTTCTGTTTCTAGTCTCTCCTTCTCCTGAGTTTTCTTCACTGACTACATGGTAACTTTTTTAAACTATCAATACTTTCTTTTTTAATTCCTTGAATAAACATTTTCACAATTTCTGGGGAGAATACTTATATTCTTTCTGTGTTTATGGTTTTGTACAGTGGTACAATTCCCTATCAATAATTTTGCATGTATTAATTTTTTAAATTAATGATTAAAATCTTGAAACTCCTAATTTGTTAAATTTAATAATGTTTCATAAGTTTCCCTTTATTTTAACATGAAGTAAATTAGCTTTTTATTATTGTGCAGACATTATAATTTTTACATAAGAATACTATAAGACATGGAGAATATGCCAAATAGATCCTATATTCACTGTTCATAAGATAAACATATAATTGTCAAAACAGAAATACAATGGCATGAAAGAATAATATACATTTTTCAGAGAAATATGAATGGTAATCAGATGCACAAAATGGCTAAGTAACAGGAAAATAAAACACCCTTTAGAATTTGCCTCATATATTTATTTTGTTTTTCTAATATTTGGGAAGACTCTCATTGATCCTTGCCAAATGTCATCGTAAGACATTTTAAAGATGTATGAGTTTTCATTACTACATAACCAGAGATTTTCTGAGTGAACATTTTTGGAAAAATACATGTTAGAAAACCTGTGCAAAAAACCATAAAGGCAAAACTCTCTTCATATAAAGGATATGTATTCCATCTAAGCTACCAATGCAATTCAAAATTGTCATAAGTCGTGAAAATCTCTCCATATATACTCAAATCATTGCCCTAGAAGGTGGCATAACACCAGCTTAAGATAATTTTTCTGTAAAAGAGCAATATGATATCTCTTAGGGCTATCTGCATAACCTCTAAGGATGGAATATCTCTCTTTCAAGAAGACCCAAACAGTTCCAATATATATTTATTTGATAACTGCCCAGAGGCAGCAAAGTTTTTCCCCACAAAAACCAAAATTGTACTTTGACATTCAAAAAGCTGGTTCTCATGCATTATGTCACTGATTCTCCTTTCCATGCCAGCTGATAAAAAAGGCAAGAATTATTTTGCAGTTTTAAATTAATGGACAGGAGATGGAGTGAGAAAAATGTCTTGTGAAAGATTACATAGCTGGAGAGTGACAGAGCTGGAGAGTGACAGAGTTGAAAATCAAACCAAATCTTATGAATGAAATCTCTTATTCTTTCTACTTTTCCACGTTTTGACCTGGTGAGAAGGCATGGAATTTAGAGTGGTGAACCAAAAAAAAAGTGGAATTTGTATGTAATGTGAACCCTAGACAGTTTGACTTCACTTCAGACATTTACCCCTTACATTTGAAAAGCATTTTGAAAGAGGTAGAGATGTATAGCTTTTGTTCAGAGATGAGGTGACACCTGTTTTTCAAAGCATACTCAGAAGACTGCTGAAGGTAGTTCAAGCAACACACTGGGTAAAGATCTTTGAACATTTCTTGGAGGAGGCCACTGGTCCATTATTTTCCTCATAGAAAGTTAGCTTGTGTAAATGATTAGGAAATAAGATATAAAGACTGAAGAGAATAGAGAGCTGCTCAAATGGGGCCCTGTCAAGAGACATGAGTGTGGGAAATAGCCCTAGATAATAGGGCACAGAGCTTTATAATCAATATTAGTAAAATTCTCCTTAAGAGAGAAATATGTTCTCTTATACCTTTTCTCTTTCTTTTCATTTTCACCAAATCAGAGTAAAAAAAAAAACAAACAAAAAAAAAACTATTCCTGCTAACTTGTAAGGATATACCAAATCAAGAACTTAACTATCTAACACTTGATATGATAAGCTAGAGATAGTGAAGTATCTGTGATATTAGATCAACATAAATCCACATTGAATAACATACAGCACATTGTTTAGTTCCTTAGCATGGCAGGTGCTACAAAGTAAGTCATTATGTATAAAGTTTTAGGAAATTTAACTTGTAACTATCAGAAAAAATTTCATTAATTTAAACTTCTGTTGGGAAAAAGGAGTGTTTGATTTTTAATTAATGATTACTACTCTGCCAAACTTTTGATGCTGCATTGTAAACTCCCTTTCTGACTACGAGCTCACTGATGTTCAGACTAAGCACTCCTATCACATAACACAGTGACTTACACACAGCAGATGCTCAAATAACAGAATAAGTTATGAATGAATTAGAATAAGGTCAAATATGTGATGTAGACTTTGACTTCTGGCATGGATGATTTAGATTCTGTATTTATTCATTCCATACCCAGTATCTTTGTGTTGGTTACCTCTATGATTTGTAAGAGTAAGGTATATTTATCCTTATTAATAAATTAAAATATTACTGATAGGAAACAGCATATTAAAAAATAAAGGAATTATTCTATGGTTCAATAAAATAATCCCACAATATTTTACAGGAAATTGTTTCTAAAGGTGAGTTTAAAAATACTTTTAACCATACAGGACTATAAAAACTATAGTTCCCCTTAGTACTAGTTTTTGTCAATTAAAAAAAAAAAAAAAAAAAACAGCCAATAAGTAGAAGATGAAAGTAATTTCAAATGAAGAACACACATTTTCACCTATCTCCCTAAATGAGATTTCCATTTTGAATAATTACAATTTGTTTAATGGCAATATTAATTTAAGGATTCATTACCAGTTCAAAACATAGGAATTATTCCTGACAACACAATAGTAAGTAACTGAGTTTGTGACAAGTTCTATAAAAAAAACAAGCCAATATAATAATAATATAATAACATTGCAAATTGCTTCAAATTGCAGATGAAGATATTAACAATTCTTTTATTAAAGGATAGAGTGATCATAATATCAAAGGTAATGCTGATTAAAGCAGGTGCAATGGAAGATAACCTATAAACTTCATAATTCCTTGAATATTGGATCAGTGATTTATTGTAATGTGCTTATTAAGTGATACAGAAAATTGGGTCAAACTTGATAGTGAGATGAAATCATCCATACCTGACATGGCTTGCCATGGAGACAATCAAAGTGACATTTCTTAACTTAAGTCTCTGGAGAAAAAGAAATTTGGCATCGAATTAGTTACCTGACCTTTTGGAAAGTCTACAGCTGTGATCAGTAAAAGAAAATTGCATTAAAAGTGGGTAATTATGATATATCGTATAATAGTAGGGGACAAATTTTCTTTCTAATAGTAAATTGAAACTCTTTCTTGGAGAAGTGAGGGTTTAGAAAAAGGCACTAATAGTTATTTGCATAAAATAATGTACCTAACTCAAATACTCATGAAAGCTGTTCTGGATAACCATGATAAATCTCCTCTTCATGGGAGAACAAGTAGTTAGGGGGGCCATTTTAAGATTCTAATAATTGGTGATATCAATCATATTTTGTCAGCTTTTCTGAAATGTAAATATTTAATTTTTTCATGAGGCAAACATTTATTTTGTCTTGCAACGATGACAGGAAATGAAGGCATACCTGCATGTTATGATTCTATGTTAGCTATTAATTAAGATCAGACACAGGGAAACTTGAAAATGGTTGTTTCGGTAGGGGTTTCTAGGACAACTCCTCCTTGAGATTTGACACTTCCCAAGCAAATACCACTGTGCAGTAAAACTGCTTATTCAGTCATGAAATTAGCTGAAGTCTTTAGGCCTTAAATATAAATCTGGTTGATGAAACAAGTTTAAATCTGGGTTCACTGCTTTGTTAGAAATGTACTCATCTGATTTGGCTTTTTGTCACATATTTTTTAGTGACTGAGGGCCCAGTTTATGAATGCTACATTCAGTGAGTCAGATCCCCAACCAAATGAAACCACCAGACAGTCCCCTGGGTAGTGGTCTTACAGCTGCAGTTGCTGAGAATGGAAACACTCTGTATTCTCTCTGAATGAAGACAGATCCATATTCTTAGGGATCTTCAGGTTCTTTGAATGATGCTGTGATGGTTAATTTCATGTGTCAACTTGGATAGATGATGGTGTCAAGTTATTTGTTCATGTAAGCACTGGCCTGATTATTATTGTCAGGGTATTTTGTAGAGGGGTTAAATCATTAGTCAGTTGATTGCATCTACTGCTGATTACATCTACAATCAACAAAGGAGATTGTCTTCAGCAATGAGAGATGTCTCCTTATCCAATCAGTTGGAGGTCTTAAAGTGAGAACTGAGGATTTTATCAGTCAGAAAGAAGAATTTCTATTTCTACTTTAGCCAGCTCTGCTGCATCTGCTGAATTCAATATCACCTGCATAGAAATTTCAATGTGCAACCTGCCCTATGGAATTAGGACTTGCCAATCCCCATGGTTGCATGGGTCAATTCATATAATAAATCTCTTAATATTTACAACATATATGTGTATGTTCGTGTATGTGTATAGACATATCTTGTTGGTTTTGTTTCTCTGGAGAACCCTAACCAAAACAGATATTATACTAATCCCCCTACTTCCTTGTGCTCTCATGTCAGTCATACACCCTGCCAGGAGTAAAATCTCCTGGCTTTTATTCTTCTTCAGTGCTTCTCAAACTTGAGCCTCCATCAGAATCACCTGGAGGACTTGTGCAAGCACAGATTGCTGGTTCTCACACCCAGAGTTTCCGGCTCAATAAGTCTGGGATGAGTTGGAAAATCTGCATTGCTAACACACTCCCAGGTGATGCTAATGCACACTTTGAGAACATATGCCCTTCCCACGTCTACAGTGGCATCTCTTTTGACACATTCATATTGACTTCACTCACTCACTCATACATTCAATTGTATGAAAATATGCAGGTATGCAGAGTCAATCAATTCTATAACCCTGCATTCTGTAGGCATATTAGCTTGCAACAGAGCATTCAGGTCTCTTCTCCTTTTCCAGTTGCTCAGTGTTTCCTTGCTACCCTAATTCCCCAAACAGTGATGCCTCCCTCCTGTGCCTATACTCGCTGGAGGAATTTTAATTTCAGAATTGTTCCTTCATCCAATTCTTCATTGCCTCCCTTTACCTTCAACTTGAAATTACATTTGCATTTGCATTTATGTGATACAGTTGATATTGTTTCTGTGGAATGAAGAAAGCAATCTACTTAAACTAATACATACTAATGTGTGAGACCTAGTCTGATGGTTTACATTTTAGAAAAAGATGACTCTGAGCCAACATCAATTTCACAAACTAGGACAATAGGAGGAAAAACTGTCAGGTAGTTGAGATGTGTTTTCGTCTCTCATATTTCCTATCATTGGACACATCTAGTCAACACTGGAGATGATTCATCTAGATACAGAGCATTGGACAGAATGATTTAGTTTGGGCTATATGAAACATTTAATAATTTTATAAAACTCATATAAAATTTATATTTTAAGTAATGTGTTGGCATAGCCCCTAAATCAAAATTTAAAAAGTTATAATACCTTAGCAATAACCAAACTGCCTAAACAGTTGCTCTTATTAGAAATGTTCCAAGAGGATATTTATATTTTTATAAGGTGAAACTATTATCCTTTACACAACAAAGGAAGCCCACTTTTCAGGTCATTATATTATAGCGTTCCCTTCAGAGGTATAAATGAGGAAACTAAGAAACAAAAAAGCACCCAGGGCTCATTCACCCAGAGGCTGTCAGCCAGACTGGCTTCAAAATACATTTCAAGTGCAAGACAAATTTTCATAAAGGTATTCAGAGAACTTAAATGAGAAGTACATCACTGGCCTAGGAGAATGGGGAAGGACAGTGAATATGTAATCAGTTTAATAGCTACTTAGGAATAGAAGGAAAATGGTGTTGGAAATTGTGTTGAACGATGATGCACACGACATGGAAAAATTAAAACTTATGGGTCTAGTCCTATGACCTGATGCTGATGGTACTGCAACATCTTCTCTACTTTTTCCTGGTCTTGCTCCTCCTGTTCCTTCTCTCTGACATCTTCCTCTTCTTCCTCTTTCTCCTACTCCTTCATTTCCTCCTGCTATTGCCCCCTCCTTCTCTCTCACTTTCTTGTTTTTGTAATCACTTTGTATTTCATTGTTCTTTGTTTTGACTCTGCCCATTAAAGATTTATTTTCTAATTACCAAATTTATTTGCTCATTTGATGATTTCAGTCAATATCTAAACAACTGAAAATGACTGTGCATATATAGTCACAATTTCACTTTATGACAATCTACTTTAAAACCTGGTTTCCAGAAAAAGGACATTATATCTTTGAATAAAATAGTGGGATGCTCTCTTTTCCGTAAGGTAAGACCTTAGCCAAGTCATTAGAGAACCCTTCTGGTTCTCATTTTCATCATATAGCAAATAGTTGGATTATACCATTTCCAACTCTGAAGCTTATTAGATTCCATACTTTATTTTCTGTCTGGAAGGTCCATTTTATACTTGCATTTTCCCCCCTCAGTTGTAATAAAAGCCTTTATCTTCTGCTGACTGCATGCTGCTCTATAAATGTTTGTTTTTAACACTAGCACTTGGGGCAATTTCTTTTACAAGTGGTTGCTTCAGTATAAACTGGAAATATTGTAAACAGAACCAGCCATGCAGGCACTATGTGAAAGATTTTTATGGTAAAATTTCACAGAATATTTTTAGTCCATTTACATTCTCTCCCTGAAGTTTATAAAGCAAGATAGGAAAGGCAGATTTTCACATTTCCTCAGGCAGAGGTCAGAAGTAACTTTCAGAGGGAACTTGAAGCTCAGGCAAAAATCCAAACACATAAAAGCACAGCCATTTTAAAACTAGAAAAAAATGAGCTGTTACGCGGTAGAGCAGATGGCAATATTTTATGAACCATTTTGTAACATTATAGAATTTCCCAGCATCTACTAAGACTCAGTTTCATGAATACCATTAAAACAGCTATATTACTTTCACACATGGTATTTTTAAAGGAAATGCTATTTTCTGAACCTAAAAAAGAGTTTAAGATATGAAAGGGTTGTCCAATGCACACTATGGTAGGTGAGAACCAGGTCATCATAATGCAAGTTGAGGTCATTTTTCCATGCTGTGAAGACACCATGATATTGAAATTAATATATCTGTCTTTTAAGGGAACTTTCTAGTTAAAGTGTGTGAAGTCAGGAAAACTTTAGTTTATACTAGAACATAACTTTTTAAATGTACATTTCACCAATCTAATCCTGTGTGATTATCGCTAAGAGATCATTTCCCACCAATTGCCAGTTCAGGTAGGTTTAGCAGTTATTTATCTGACTGCAGGAATAAACTTAGGGAGAGGCTGAGAGTCTTTTGACTCCAACATTCACTGCACGAGTAAAATTGCTGAATGGTGATGCACTACATATTTACAAATGCCCTTTTCAGGATCTTACCAAATATGAAAGGAGATGGAAGAATTTAGAGAACAACGTTTTCACAGCCTGTGGAGATTAATTTCAGTAGAAAGACTTCGGTAACAGCAGCTACAGGAATGTTTGATTAAACTAAATGTGATTCGTGGTTGGCAAGGAAGGGGGTGGGGGACTGAGAGCTTTGGAGCTTGTGTATAATTTTGAGTTACAAAAGGTGCCAATTTAAAAATAAAAATGAACAGTAGATAGATCTTGCTTTCTATATAATTAAAGAAAAACAGGTATGCTATTAAGGTATTTTTTTACAACTTAATTTGTCAGAGATATTAGAGGTATAAACACTTTCTATCTTTTACAATTATTGAAATATTAATTTTGTCATTTCCAATATAATTTGATTTCATACATAATATTTAAATATTTTTTGTAAAGTTTTATGTTCATTATTTTTACAGCATTAAAACTATCATATTCTGATGTACTGATCACTGTTTCATTAGCTGCACATAGAGTAGGGTGCTACTTAATCATGAAAAGACTCGATTATAACTATCTTCTGTTTAGTAATTTGGAATGAGTGATGCTAAGTTACAGTTTAATGGGAAAAAATTGGTTTTAATTTAATGTTTTAACTCTTGGTCTAATTAAATATCAAAGAATCCTAAATGTTACCCATCATTTTTAAAAAGATATAAAAGGCATTGGTTAATATTTGTGACATGGGATCAGTGGTAGAATTTACCTTTATTGAGAACTTATTTTACAACAGATATTGGAACAGGCCCTATGCATAAATATTAATTTTCACAAACACCCTAGGAAGTAGACATTTGCATTTTACAGCTGGGCAGATTGACTTCTGTTAAGGAATGCTTCTGGAGTTATGCTTCCTCCTGAAACTTTATAGAAAGCCATTCTAAATTTTTCCCCCAAGAACGCAATTATATTAAGTGTAATAAAATCCTTTTGGTAAATATACCATGGGGAGCCTGCCTCTTTTATACATTAGGTCATTTCCAAGGTTCATCTTAAGTGGTTCAGCCTTACTATCAGTCCTCTGTCCATTTGGAAGTCAACCATTGATGACTGTGCTTGCACACTCATGCCAATAGTGACAGAGAAGCCCATGGTATCTATCTGTCACTCTGTGTTAAATAGTAGGACAGTGAAGGAACCAAACACTGGCTAAATTTTATCCATCCCATATTTCTTCAATTAACTAACAGCCCAAATCAATAAACTGTCTAGCAAGCAAGGCTGGATGCTATAATCCTCCTAACAAAGAGACAACTGTTCCACTAGATAGATACTGTTTCTTAAATCACAGAAGGAGAAGGTGCATGGGTCTATGTGGTAAGCATTTTATCCCTCAGCTACCAGAGAAATACATCAAAATCCAAAAAGGGAAGAAAGAAACCATTGAGAATAGCAACTGAATAATTCACAACTATATTACAAGAAATTATTTCAATTCTAAAATTTCTAGGCTGGATTTAGGGGGAAAAGGGGCAAAAGAGAATAATCAAGAAAAAGATATTAAAGACTTGAAGAATTACAGAGAGAGAAAGAGAGAAGAATCTGTGTGGGAAGCAAAGTTGACTAAGGATAGACTGGGAGTAGTTTTCCTTTACCCCTCTGGGGAGGTTAATATAGTTCTAGTACTCAAACCAATAGTAATGCTGTGAGTGAGTGCAGTGTCTCCAGCATCGTAATGAAGCATCTCTTGAATTTTTCTCATTTAGGTTTTCCCATATTTTCTGAGAGTAAAATCAGTAAATATTTTTTTGGGAATAATTGGATTGACTGATAACTATTAAGGCAGTATTTAAGAGTAGTAATGGGTCCAAATAAATACAACACAAGGTTCATGCACACATACCTGCAAAGTTTACTTTCTAATTGGGATGTTTTTCAAAGTACAAGAGCAGACTATATTTAGTATAAAAGATTTCAAAGTGCATAGCCAGAGTAATCCTTTTAAAATGTAAGTTAGATAATAAAAATTCCTGATGGCCTCTCATTCCAATTTGAATCAACTAACATCCTCACTTGGCCATTCATGATATGGTCACTAGCTCCTGGGCCCCATTGCCTCTCCCTATACGTTGCACTCATTTAAAGTTTTCAGTACTTCTCTGCTGTACATAAACAAGCCAAGCATACTTCTACTTTAGAGCTTCCGAAACTACTGTTTCCTCTCCTTTAAACCTTTGCCCTCAGATAGTGTCATGCCTTACTCTCTCATTTTATTGCTTTCTCTGCTTAAATTTCAGCTTATTAATGAATACGGTCCTACCATCCTATTAAAACTAGCAGCCCCCACCACTCTCTCTTCTATTATATTATGAGGTATATTAGCTATTACTTTAAAAATATTCACTCTTCATTGTCCTATTTTTGGTGGGCAAATGGTACTCCTCATTCCTTGAACTTTGTACTTGTTAAGGCTGACGTGATCTGCAAGCAGAGCTCTGAGGACACTGTGTGGTTGGGCTTGATTTCTTGCACTTCTAAATTGCCATGAGAAGGACATGCCCAGCTAGCCTGTTGGTTCCAAGAGAAGGATTTGAGAGATCAGTGGAGTGGAGCCAACCCAACCACTATCTCAGTTGAGCCCAGCCCACTTTGGTCAGCTGCTAATCTGCAGATGCATGAGTGAGCTCAGCTGAAATCTGTGGAGTCATCCAGCTCAAACCTCAATTAATCTTCAGATGACTCCAGATGCTTGAGCTAAATAAATGCTTATTGTTATAGGTCACTGAGATTTTAATGGCAATGTGTATCTGATGCAAGTTGGCTTTTTTCTATGGCATGTTCACCACCAATACTGTTTATTTGTGCACTTATTGTCATGTTCTTTTTCTAGAATATAAGCTCCTTGAGAGCAGGGTACTTTGCTTTGCTCATTGATATTCTCTCACCAACTAGAACAGGGCTTGTTTGTAAATATTTCTGAAATAAATTGTCTACTGCATATTAATATATCACCCAAAATGTATAGGAAGTATGTCAATACCTAAGTGCACAAAACAGACTTGGTCTATATCCTCTTGGAAATTATAATCTAAATAGTTTAATGGTATAAAGCATTACTATAATATTTAACTAGGATTTAGAACTGTATTTATAATATTTATAATTTTATCTCCAGTAGTATCAGCAGAACTAAACTGCTGTTACAAGAAAAATATTTAACTTACAGCATTCCCAATAAAATGACATGAAACTAATTCTCTTTATTTCCATCACCCTATTAAAATAGTCTATACTTAATCATAATCAATTTACCATATTATTTATAACTCAATTATATTTGCCTTTCCCAGAGTTCTGCAGATGAACTAACTTTATAACTTTCTCCTTCCTTCCCTCCTATTCTCCATCAATTGTCAATTAAATATCTAGTTATTTGCAAAGCACCACACATAAGGTGCTTAAAACTGGTGAAAAATAGGGAAGAAATATATAGTTAAATCTTTAGAGTCTAGAAGAACAAACATCCTCTTAGAGGATGAGTCCACCCCCAAAACAAGTTAAACAGTTTGTCAAGTAACTGTGACATTCCACATCCATTTCCAATTTACATCTTCAACCTAAGTTCATACCACTCTACTGCTCATGAAAAATCTTAATGCTTCCTAGATGTCTCATTCTTTTCCACGCTTCCTCCTTTTCCAATGCTATTTGCTACGTCTTCTTAAAAACCACTTACCACTTCTTCAATTGCAAAAGAATCTACTAATTTTTCAAAACAGAATTAAAAATATTACCTAGGTAGAATCCTCTCATCCCCTTTCATGGCCTTTCTAATCACATCTCTGAATCTCTACGCTAAATCTTATATGCATGTATTTTTCTAGGGAAAGTGGCCTTATCAGATTCTCAAAGGCAGAAAGTTTATTCTATTTGTTGAGTACTAGACTCTAAAAGGTATGTGTTCAGAAAATACCTTTTGAAAGTAGAAAAAACAAAGTTAGGCAACCAATCAAGAGAAAATTCATTAGATGCCAATATGCATTATTTTATTGCCTCAAAGAAGAGGTGCTTATGTTGGGTTGGAGTACTCAGGTAAAGCTTTGCAAAAAGCAGAACTTAAAGGGAAGAAATAGAATATGAAGAGTTGACAACAAACTGAATTACACAAAGAACAAAATGACACCTGGAAAAGGCTTGGGGTCTCGTATGAGCTTTGAATGCCTGCTGGAATCAGTCTGGAGAAAGGTGGATTTGATGTGTGATCCTTTATAACAAGTTTCATTTATTTTGAAAATTAGGCTTTTAGGTTAAATAATATGAAATCTGCTCTTTTGGATATGAAAACACTACTGATGGTCTTCTCAATGTTTGCTTTTCCCTTTTAAAAATTTTATTTTCAAAACTCTGACAGCATTGATCATCTTTGTCTATTAAACATTTTTTTTTTCATGAGACTTGGCATACTGTCCCAGAGCTCACATCTATCAATATCGCTCTGATTTATTGGCTTGATAACAGGAACTCATTTGAAAGCCTAGCTCTATTTTGCTTGAACACTGACCTGTGACCTTAATCTGATGCCTTTGAAGGTTCTTTGTTTTTCCATTTAAGATCAATTAAATTAAAGCATTTGGAAGTGATTATATAACCAAAATATATTTGCGCATTTAAAGTTAATTTTTCTTTAATGCAGGTTAAAAGCAAACAAAATAATTGTACTCAAAAGAAAAAAATCATAAATCACATCAGTAATACAGCTACTGAGATGATTGACTTATGCTACCTAAGAACAATTTTTAAAATTAATATGGTGATTGGAAAAACGCCCAAGTCTGATGTTTTATTTATTAATATGACAGGTACCGATAAGAGAATGTTAAAAATAATATTAGCCATTTTTTCTACAAGTTTCTTTTACAAATCTGCACATCCTTTTCTCACAATATTACTTATATTTAAGTCCATTATCCAATTCTACAAATGAAATTATATTAAAAACTCTTATATAAACTCTTGAATTTAGAAAAAGTTCAGAAATCTCTGAAAATGTTTACAGAAAGACAGTTTTTACTAATTGCCCTATTACAATAAAAGCTAAATAAGAGAAAATCATTGCAAACTTTAGAAAAAAATGGAACCCTGAAAAACTTATATTGATACAGAATTTATTAGTGTTTACCCTATTACAAAAAAAAAATTAAATAGGAAATAACCATTGCCAATTTTGCTGAAGATGTGACGTTTTTTCTCATAACTTTATTGGTGATGGGAAAAGTGGCTGCAGCTTTATGGAAGAGGCAATATATAAATACATACACACATACACACACATTGTATCAAACTCTAGAGAAATGAGACACTTCAGACACCCAACATTATGAATTTGATTAGAGCTAGCATATTATGTGATTAAAATTAGATTTACTTTAATAATTTTTGAAAATTTTGCAAAACTTTAATTTTGCACCTAATAACATGAGGTTTCCCCAAACTATTTGAAGGATCACAGGCTTTAGTTATGAACATTTATTGGAATTATACAGAATAGGCTTCATGTCAGACAACCAATGCAGTGTGTTGCTGATAGTTATCAGTGGTCTCTTGAATATTATACACAATTCATAGCTTATTATTGACCCATTCTGAAGAGAAATGGGCTCATATAATGAAGTGACTCATATACCGGAAAAGACTGAAAATTAAATCTACCAAAACTAGCTTAAAGAATATGCATACTTTAGGAGCAGAATAAATGTTTATATTTATACAGTCATTCAGCAATAATTTATTGGTTGCCCTACTACCTGCCATAATCTCTTCATGTCCATTCAGCTAGTAGCTAGAATCTGTCCTCAAGTAACTTTAAATGATTATACAGTATTCTCTGATAAAAGTATTCACAGTTGCAGTGGGAATACAAACATCTGGGCAAATGCCAGAGAGGCTTCCCTTAAAGTGTGAGGGTTTCTTTATTTGTATTCTAAAAATTAATAGAAATAGAAAAACTAGCAAATAAAAACAAAGAATATCTTGGAGAACACATAAGAAGGCATGGTGGCATAAAATACATGATTAATGTATTCTGGAAACGAAAGGTCACTCAGCAAAGACTGTGTATAAGTAAATGGGGATGGGGTAGGAGCCAAGGGTAAGATTAGAGATGCAGGCAAGAGCAAAATTATGAAGCATGATTAATATCTGTTATGTGAAGCCATGGGGATTACAGCAGTTTGTCTCCAAAGATGACTCTCAAAAGAACAATACCTCCTAGTTATGACAAACTTCGGACTCCCTTCCTCTTAAACCCAGAACGACTTATTCACTCACTTTTAACCAAATACAGTAGAAGAGATGCTATGTGCCTTCTAAGGCTGGGTTGTAAGGAAGTCTTGCAGCTTCTACCTGGGTCTCTTGGAATGCTAGGTCTTGGTACGCATCCTCTTGGGATTCAGCCACCATGGTATGAGACCTCCAAGCCACAGGAGAGGTCACTTGTAGACGATCCAGTCAACAGCCCAGCTGAGGTCTAGTGGCAGCAGCAAGCCATCATGAGTAAACCTTCAGATGACTATAGTCCTGGGCAACATCTAACTGCAACACCATGAAGGACCCCAAGCAAGAACTTACCAGTCAAGCCTAATCAACCCACAGGAACATTAGAGATAATAACGTATTTTTGTTTTAAGTCACTCAGTTTTAGGGTGGTTTGTTACATAGCAATAGATAACTAAAATAGGATCTATTTAAAGATTTTAAACCTGGACCAAGTTTAGGAAGATCACCCCAGTTGTTAAGTCAATAATAAAGCAGCAAGACCTGCGAAGTAGCAACACTAGCTATTGCAGAGATCTAGATGTATATGACGAGGGTTTAAACTTAAACTTAAGACAATGGAATGGAGCACATCTAAAAGTATTAAACAGACAGTCTGCAGGGACTGATGCCTTGGAATCTTTCTGGTTTTGGATATGGTAGGAGTGTTGAGCAAAAATCAGGAGTCTAGATTGGCTTCCAAAAGAATATATCTTATTTCCTTCCTTCCTTCCTTCCTTCCTTCCTTCCTTCCTTCCTTCCTTCCTTCCTTCCTTCCTTCCTTCCTTCTTTCCTTCCTTCCTTCCTTCCTTCCTTCATCTAACAAATATGCACTGAACCCTGATATCCATGAAAAAGGTGAGCAGCAAGAAGCAAGTTTCCTAGGTGGGCGCATGAATCTTACAATATAGTAGGGGAAGGTAAATATTTATCACATATTCTCATTAAACCACAAAGATAACTGTTGTAGAAGAAAGGAATACAATAGAAGCATATAGAAACAGACCTATATGCTGTAGGGGAGGGGATGGATTGAGGACTGAATTATTAAAGGAGATGGGGAATATAATTATTAGTAGTTAAGTTGAGTCAGTGGGAACAGTCACTCTACATTCCAGAAAGAGTGAACAGTAAATCTAATGGTGTTTTACACATTCAAGGAATTCAATGAAGTTAGGGGATGTAGTGGATAGTGGAAAGAGATGGAGGATGAAATATGAATCAAGGCTCAAGAGAGGTAAGCAGGAAAAAATCTCACAAGCTTTGTCAACCTTATAATAGACTTTTTATTTATTATAAGAGCATTTGGAACTTAAATTGGTTTGAGAAGCAGTTAGACACCAATGTTTTCTCTTAATATTCTGGCTGTAGTGTGGAGAATGAAATGAGGAGTAATAGAGTGTGTGTGGGTATACCAGCTAGTAGGCTATCACAGTAAAACCTTTACAGCCCCTGACTTATGTTAAGTGTTCAATAGTCAAAGAATGTTAGCAATCGTCATCATCATCATCATCATCATCATCATCGTTGTCTTCTTCAACTAGCTTGATGAAAACTGAGAGGAGACAGATTCAAGTTGTGGATTATTGTAATATATATAAAAAAGCATGATGATGGTTTGGCTCTGTGGGTGTGGAATAAATGAGAAGTGGGTTAAAATGACTACTAGGTTTCAGGTATATGTGACAGGATAAAAGGTGATAGCTATTTGTGGGGGGAAAATAATGCATTCTGTTAGGGACATGATAAGTCTGAGATTCCCTTTAGACATGTAAGAGGAGATATTGACTAGGAACTTGAATATTGTGGCTGAAGAGAAACTTGTAATGACAATTGAAGCTGTAGGTATAAGGTTGTCCACATGGACAGTGGAAGACTTGGACTGAATCTTGAGGAAACCCACCTTTGAGTGGCCAAATAGAACAAGTTTAACCTATGTAGTGTGAGAAGAGAGGATAGAATTGGGGGCACAAGGGAGAGAAAAATTAGGCATACCTGCTGTCAGTGAAGGCAACAGAGGTTTGCAAGGAGAGCATGATCTACAGTATAAATGTTTCTGAGAAAGAGTTAGAGATGTGGTCATTGTGTAACAGAATTGAAGGATGGTGGTTAAATGGTGGAGCCAGAAGCTAAACTGGAGAAGACTGAGGACTGAGTATGAAATGAAACAGTGGAGAAATCAAGGTTGAGGTCTTTCTAGATGTATGGCTATGAAGGGGAGGAGAGAGAAGGGGGTTGACTAAGGATTTTCCTTTGCTATTGTGTCCTTTTATTGTTTTTGCTTTTTTTCAATATTGGAGATTGTTTAAAGTTTGATGAAAAGGTTTCATGTGAAACAAAGTAGTTGAATAAACAGGAGAAAGACAGGCTAATTAATTGTGGGTGCCCAGGTAAAGTATAGCTTTATTGTTTCTAATTTCAAATATAGTGTATTGGTTTAAAGTGCTGACTCTGGATTCAACCCTTATATTTGCCAGTTGTTAGTCTACATAACCTTGAAAAAGTTACTTAACATCTTCAAAACATCGTTTACTCATGTGTAAAATGGGAATAATAATAGTTTCATATCAAAGGACTGTTGGATTAAATGAGATAATTCAAGCAATTTTAGAATAGGGATTGGCATGCTAGGGGCTTAGTAAATGATGGCTACTATCATTATTTCAGTAAAACATTATGAGAGACATAGCTGGCTATTTTTCTTTGGGTTAAGTTCATATTTGAAAGAAAATGTATGTTGTGAGAGACTATTGCATCTTAAATATATTGCTATGAATGCTCAGACATATAGTAAACATGGAGTCTACACAAGCTCTTAAATGTAACATGTTGTCACCTTAAACAAGGCCCTATCAGATATTATTATCATTGTTTCATGCTAGAAAAAGCTTTATCCAGTATTAGTCAGGATAGGCTAATTTTAATATTTGAACACTTCCACAAAAGAGTTTTGTTTTGTTTTTTAAATAGCTCACAAAAATCCCAGTTTATGTCGGGTGTCCCTCCTCCATCTTGTAGCTACACATCAAGACAGAGTGTGTGGCTGTTAAGGTTATGGTGGTGGGGGAATAGAGGAATGGAAAACACACACTGACTCTTAACTTGTTTGGATCAGAAGGAACACATATTACTTCTTCTTATGGTCTTTCAGACAGAACTACTCCCATGATTCTCATTTCATATTAAGGGTGGATTGCAAATGCAGGGGAGTACTAGAATATTTGGAAAGCACCAACTATCCCTCTCTAAACATGTGTATTTTTATTGCTTGACGTATTTTGAAATGGTGTAGAGAAATAGAGTGAAATATTAACTTAATTTTTGGATACCTCAATCTTGGAATATTTCATTTTATTTTAAAAATTCTGCACATTAGACATTTAATACTATAATCACGAGTTATTTTATAATAAGTACATTTGGTTGTCATATAATATAATTGTCAACCAATCAATAATGGCTGAAATGTTATTTTCAAAAAGTAAAGGGCAAGTCAAGTACCTCTTTATTTCTCTCTACCATCCAATGACCTGGTTAAGCAAATGGTTGCATATGTTATATACATCTAACACACATTCTTCCACAATATTTTTATTTGCTGAAGATGATCATAAGGAATATGTTTCCCCATTTTGGTCCTTTTTATGATAAACAAGTGTATAAGGTGTTACTTTGTTTCTCAGCTACCCCAATAATATAATCTTCTCCCTGATGAAGTAAGACATGATTTTCTGTTGTTCTTTTATTGTTGTTGTTGCTGGGGTTTATTCATAACTGTTTTTTTTTTCCTTTTAACATTTAAAATGCTATCATAACATCTCAGAATAATAGTTATTTGTGCTTTATACAGAGACAAGTTCATATCTGTACATATATGAAGCTTAGTATAAAAGCAAATTTTATTCCATGGTAATGAATGGTGATAGGAGTCCAGTATTGTGAATTTAGTGGTTGATAGAGCAGTGAAAAAAGTCCTCATATATCCAAAAAATAGTTATGACAGAGGTTTCTCCATTTTCTGAATGTACAAAATTCATTGTTAGCAATAAGACTTGGTAACTGAGTCATGAATTCTAGAAGTGGAGCATGTACAAAGACAACTAGAGGCTTCTAATAGGAAATGACAGGTTATCAAAAAGTAGTCTGTAGAGGCTTATATGATAAACATCATAGATAATATAAATGAAAAACATTTATAAAATAATAATATTTATGAGCAATAAGTGGTTTTTTGTGGAACAATATACATTCTCGTTACTTATTTTTCTCTTTGAGCGTACTTGGTTTCAACGAAAGCTTTTTTAAAAAAAAACATTGTATGTAATTTTTCTACTAATGAAACAATGAGTAGTGTGTTTGATCTTCCTAAAAGTCTGTACTTTCTGACTGATAATGTACTTTATTCTGTAAGTGACATTTACCACTTGCAATAAAATTAATGTAGGTATTGCCAGAGCTTAAATTATTAATTTATTTTGTTAATAAAAGAACCTGATGGAAATAGCCAAGCCCAGGCATTTGTACTTCATCCTGGCAACAAATGAATTAATGTTATAAATGTTTTTCCAGAAAATAATTTCCTACCAGGCTAAGATGAAGATGCCTGATATCTTATAGGTAAATCGTTTTGTATTTTAAGAGCTATTAACAGAATCAGTATATTTTGTGTATACAATCAATATACCCTCTCCCAGGAATTGTTTAGATAATATTGTCTATAATTTTTTTATCTAGGATGTTTTAGTATTATTGGAGTGGGGAGGAAGATACGGAGCAAAAGGAGAAAAGGAATGGTAGAAAAAAATGCAAGTTGTTTTAAAATTAATATTATTATTGTTGTTCTTTTCTTGTCAAAGATAAAAGCACTTTAGCTAACTTATATTCCAAAGACAACAGGAATAATTAAAATGTCTTCATATCTATCTCACTCAGTCCAGCAATAGTCTTCATAATGCTTGAAGGTGAATAGTGTGACAATTATGCATCAAGCCATGCAAACAATATATCTTTATAACAACAGACACTTTTCTCGTGAAACGGATTGGAAAAATGTGATAGGATGCAGGAATTATATTAAAATGATAGTCTTTCAACCTGATGAATATCAGCCAGTGTTACTTTCTCAAAGACACCATCAAAATTAGAAACATTAATCTTCAGCCAACTCTCAATTATCTACATGCAGGTTAGCCACTTACATAAAAATATCATATAATTTCTTCCTGTCACCCAGAATTTTTTTGAATTAATCTTCCAATATGTCAGTAACAAATAAAAGAAACTCAATGAAGCAAAATGCAATTGAGTGTGGGGTGGGTGGGTGTAAATGCCTCATCTCAGATTCTAAAATTGATTTAAAAAACTTTCATATCAACAATTTTTATCACTCTCTAGTTTGTAAAATTCATAATATTTCTTCTCCAATTGGTCAAATAATTCAAAGTGAAATGTACTTTTCAATATAACTTTTGATATTTGCATATATGTTCACATTGTTTTTGACTAAACACAAATCCTCCCTGGAGAGATTTCTTTAGAGATATCTGGATAACAACTGGTAAAAAGCATGACCAGACTCTCCAGATGTCTTCTTTCCTCAATACTATTTGTTCTTCTCCCTCAACAAAACTGTACCGATTATGAGTCATGTATCAAATATTTATTGAGTTCTTCTTGTGTCCAACCACTAATCTAGGCACGAAGGATTCATGGACTTGTGACAAAACCAATAGAATATCATGCCTTGAAGGGCTTATTTTCCTTTTCAGTGAGACAGTAAATACATAAACAAATGGATAAATGAACAAATGAATGGATGAATAAATAAATAAAAATTTTAGGTACTCATAAGGATTATGAAGGAGACAACATTTGGTATTGTATAGAGGCTGACGAGCGAGATGACTTATCTAGGGTAGTGTTCTAGTTTGCTAATGCTGCCAGAATGCAAAACACCAGAAATGGATGGGCTTTTATAAAGGGGGTTTTATTTGGTTACACGGTTACAGTCTTAAGGCCATGAAGTGTCCAAGGTAACACATTGGTTATCGGGTACCTTCACTGGAGGATGGCCAATGGTGTCCAGAAAACCTCTGTTAGCTGGGAAGGCACTTGGCTGGTGTCTGCTCCAAAGTTCTGGTTTCAAAATGGCTTTCTCCCAGGACATTCCTCTCTAGGCTGCAGTTCCTCAAAAATGTCACTCTCAGTTGCACGTGGGGTATTTGTCCTCTCTTAGCTTCTCTGGAGCAAGAGTCTGCTTTCAATGGTTATCTTCAAACTGTCTCTCATCTGCAGCTACTCTCTCAGCTTCTGCACATTCTTCAAAGTGTCCCTCTTGGCTGTAGCTCCTCTTCAAAGTGTTACTCTCAGCTGCACTTCAAAATGTCGCTCACACCTGCACATCTCCATGGAAACACTCAAAGAATTACAATCTAATTAACACCGATAGGTCTGCCCACACAAGATTACATCAAAGATAATGGTGTTTGGGGGACATAATATATTCAAACTGGCACAGGTAGTTAACAGATAATTCCCTGAGTAATATTTGGAAAGACTTGAAGGATTTGAAGGACACAGTCACGCAAAAGTCCTGTTAAGGAGAATATTCTAAATAGGTAAATAGCAAGTGTGAAGACCCTGAAGGAAATTACAGGAAAAGTGCATATAGACACGTGCTTAGGTATATGTGGGGTGTTCTACTTTCCCTACTTAAACTCGGATATCCATTTTATCTATCCTTGGAAAATAAAGTTCTCTCACTTCCATGAGGAAGTGAAGAAATTGTGCTTCTAATGATTAATTCATTTCCACCAGATGGAGGTTAAAGGAGATTATATTGTTATTTTAATTAAGTCCAAATGTCTTACCTGCAGAGCTCATTTTAATGGATCCCTCAGCCCTACTGAGGTGGAGTAGCAACTGGGTGGGGCTATTTTTGAGTGTGTGTTGGGTGGGGGGTGGTTGCCAGAGATGGAATGGTTGTGACCCTTGGGAGAAGAAAGAAAAGACAAATTATGCTAACTCCAGGAAATTGACCCTATGAGCCCAATCCTTCCAGTGGTTGTGTTCTCTGGCTTAGAAAGGGCCAAAGTAAGGTATTTTTCAAGTCAACTGGGCATCTTGGGCAGAGAAGTACTGTCCTTTCAATGCTTCTCAGACTCCACGTACTATTCCTCCAATTACCACTTGAATAACACCACTAACTTGTAAGTGTGAAAGAAATTTTGTATGTCAAATTCTCTAGTGTCCCCTCAATGAAGTTTTCCACCAAGACTTAGGACAATCACGAGTCTGTATTTTGTAACCAGATCAGGCCACGTGAGAGACCTCATACTGTGAAATGTGATACACTCTAGTATTTTCCTTTCAATAATAAATTATTCTATTTTATTTTATTTAAAATAAAATTGCTGGTCTTCATGATCCGTAAGTGTATCATGAAATAAATTTAGTATGTTTCGACCAGCATTAAAAAAAATTCTAAATGTGTCACTCATACTAATGGCTCAACATTACTTTGTGATTATTTTTGCTGTAGTCAACACACAAGTATTTAAGATATTTGCCTCTTTTTTTGCCATGAGTTTTGAATAATTCAATTAGGAATTATTCAAAAATATTTTCTGATAACTTCAAAGCTTCAGTAAATAACACTTTTAGAAATATCTTGTTTGATAATTTCTTCCCTATCCCAAAGTCATAGAGAAATTTTCCTAATTTTCCCTAAATATCAAGGTTTGTTTTTTACTTTTAGATTTTTAAGCCACTTAGATATTATTTTTCTGTATGGTATAATGCAGGAATCCAATTTTATTTTCCAGCACCATTTTCCAAATCCTTTACTTACTGATCCACAATGGTGGTGTCTCTGCCAGCATCAGGATTTTATCTTATTTTCCAAGATTTTATTTTTGCATGGGTTTGTTTCTAGATTTTCTAACTTGTTCCATTGCTCTATTTGTTTATTGGCTATCACTATCATTATCTGAATTACTAGAATTTAATAATGTCTTGATGCCTTTGGTAGTTATCTATAGCTGCAGAACAGCTTACTCCAGAACTTAAAAAAAAAAAAAAACAATAAACATGTATTATCTCTCACAGTTTCTTTGAGCCAGGAAATTGGAAGAGGCTTAGCTGGATGGTTCTGGCTGAGGGTCTCTAAAGGAGTTGAACAGAGATGTGATAATTTGAAAGCTTGACTAGCGCTAGACTATTTACATTCAAGGTAAGTTGATGTGTATGTTTGGAGGAAGGCTGCAAGGTCCTATCCATGTGGGTCCCGCCTCACAGCTGCTTGAGTGTTTTTGCAACATGTCAGCTGGATTCTCTTCAGTGCGAGTAATTGAAGAGAGAAAGAGAGGCAGGGGGAAGCCATCCTTTTAATGACTTACCCTTGGAAGTCACAAATCATCACTTCCATTACATTCTACCCACTAGAAGAAAGTGACTAAATTCAGCCTATATTAATAAAGAATTTATGGACATGCTTTAAAAGTACAATATTTATCACAAACTCACTGGGTCTTTATATTTTGAGGTGATCATATGTTTTTTTTTTCTTTTTAATATGTTAATATGATCACTTGATAGCTTTTCTAATGTAAAATCATGCTTACATTCTGGAATAAACTCAACTTGATGATGAGATATTATTTCTCCTATACAATCCTTGAATTTGTTTGCAATATTTTATTTTGACATTTTGTATCAATGCTAATGAGAGATACAGGCTTATAATTTTGTTTTACATTAATATATCTTGTCTGGTTTTATTATAATGACTACTAGCTTCATAAAATTAGTCGTGTGGTTTTTAGCCTTCTTCCATTATCTGAAAAGGTTGTATAATTTTGGAATTACCTATTCCTTGAACATTTGTTAGAATTTCCTGTAAAATATTTGTGTGAGGTTTTTGTGTGAGGGGGTAGATTTTTAACCAGTGATTCAATTTTTATTTTTATTTTATATTATTTTTGTAATATTTAAAAGTTTAGTCAGGTTTTCTATTTTTTTTTTTTTCTTCTCAGTTTGGGTAAGTTAACTCTTTGGGGACTTTACCCATTACATCGACACATAGTTTTTCTTAGTATCACAAATACAATACATAACATAGCAATATAATGCTGTACTGCTTACACAGCAGTTTTACAAAGAAAAAAGCAGGCTAGATATAAGCCCCAAACAATGGGGAATAATTAGAAAACAATTTTGTGTGTGTTAAGAAAAGAGTAAAGGCGTCCTTTTAAACTTGTCTCATTCTTGTAACATTCTTATATATATTTGGTTCTCTCAATGTTTTGATATACCTTTATGGTGTTTGTTTGTTTGTTTAGCAAACTAAGTATTTTAGAGGATTTATTATTATTGCCAAGTTACAGATGAGAAAGCTAATTAGTCGTTTGATTACAATGGTTGATAGAAATGCATATAAAATGAAAATTATTCATTGAGCTCATAGTGACTTTTTCATTTTTATTAGTTATCCCTTCATTTACTAACCATAAGATAAATACTCTTAATACTGATTATTTGTAGTTGCTCTTTAAGATTAATCCCATGTATGAAAGCAATATTACATCAGTGATCTTATATATGCAGTAAATGTCAATTTGCAAATCATTGCAATGTAATGTGAATATTAGGGCTGAATAAAGTCTATAAAAGTTACTATAACCTCTATTAAAAAAGAGATATAAGCCAATATGGCACTTCAAAAAGTTTCCATATAAATTAGGTGCTTTTAAACAACTGACTGATAGGTAAATGGACAGATAGATACATAGATGGATAGTTATATAGATGTATTTTATGCGTTGTATGTATTTTATGTGTTGTATGTATTTTAACAAATCCTTTTTGCCCTGTATCCTTCTGCAATTTGATTAAAATTAAACTGTTGAAATATATTTTTAAAAGTTACCGTAAATAACACTGGAATATGTAGACTAGGTCAAATTTAACCCAAACTGTATTGAGAGGAATGTTTATTTACAAGTTTTTTCTCCACATCATATTATAATCCAATATATCTGAAAAGTAAAGCATCCTGTCCAGTTTGAATGTATTATGTCCCCCAAACGCCATTATCCTTCATGTAATCTTGTGTGGGCAGACATTATCAGTGTTGATTAGATTTCTTTGAGTGTTTCTTTGGAGATGTGCCCCACCCAGCTGTGGGTGATAACTCTGATTGGATATTTCCATGGAGGCATGGCCCCACCCATTCAGGGTGTGCCTTGATCAGTGGAGCTATATAAATGAGCTGACAGGCAGACGGAACTCAGTGCAGCTGTGAGTGATGTTTTGACGAGGAGCTACAGCCAAGAGGGACACTTTGAAGAAAGCACAGGAGCTGCAAATGAGAGACAGTTTGAAGACAACCATTGAAAGCACACTTGCTCCGGAGAAGCTGAGAGAGGACAAATATCCCAAGTGCAACTAAGTGACATTTTTGAGGAACTGCAGCCTAGAGAGGAACATCCTGGGAGAAAGCCATTTTGAAACCAGAACTTTGGAGCAGACACCAGCCACATGCCTTCCCAGCTAACAGAAGTTTTCCAGACACCATTGGCCATTCTCCAGTGAAGGTACCCGATTGCTGATATGTTACCTTGGACACTTTATGGCCTTAAGACTGTAACTGTGTAACCAAATAAACCCCTTTTTATAAAAGTCAATCCATTTCTGGTGTTTTGCATTCTGGCAGCATTAGCAAATTAGAACACATCCCAAACCTAACAAACAAAAAAATAAGAGTAATCAAAAAAGAGAAATGTTGAAATATGTAGCAAATAATAATGAAGTTTAGATACAAATTTATGAATATCTAGAAATTTCTAACTCTAATGCAATTTTATTTTTTCTCACTGTGGAGCACCAGCCCCATTTAAAAATGACTATTCAAGTTGCTCAAGATTATGTTGGAGCTCAGCAAAAGTACTGATTCTTTAAACTCTATGAAAATGCACTTGACTTGATGTGCACTAAATATGTCTCCATAATTTGATTCATACACCAACTGGCAACTATGAAATCTGACCACTGTCTTTAAAAATACAGTCATGAGAGACCTAGTGCATAGCTTTGACTGAAGCCAACTATCTTATAAAACAGTATTATTTCATCTTTGATGCATTATTCTCAGTTTTTTAATTAGTTGCATTAGTCAGTGATTATAATTCAATACATATACTAGTGCAATGAACCATAATTGATAGTGTAATTAGGAAATAAGAAAACATGATCAGGACAAGACAGTATTGCCAAATTTCTACCTGAGCTTATTAGAAGTTGCCTGAATAACTACATACCTCTTCTAAATTTAACTGGATTTTATCTTCTTTGCAGATGCAATGTTTAGCCATCATCAGATTAATAGTGAAACAAATCTAACATTACCATTGACAAGATTAGAATGCCTAGTGCATTCTAAGAGTAGTAGTCCATTTGCTGAAGCACATACTCTCTTACTGCTAACCCTGAAAAGAAGGTATTGATAACTATCCATGTGCTACAAACGCTTATAACTGTTTTGTAGTTTAAACATGATGATGAGACATTTATTGTCTGATTACTAGGACAAAGAAATCCCAGCCTTTTTTATATTCATAGAGTCAAACTGAAAAAATTATGTCTCTAGGACTTCATTCCTCACATGCATAACGAATGATATTGCCGTCAGCAATCAATCCAAAATAACATTGGTATAACATACACCACAGCCAGACATGACATGGAGACAAATAAAAACCAATATTCATTTTCTTAATGAATTTATGAGTCAACATGGACACTAGCATATTAAAATTAGGTCATTCATGTCTATGAGCTTGCCACATGGCTTATTTTCATTTATTTTCCCTCCAAAATGAATGTGAATTGACAAGAGAATTGGTCAGTAAAAGTACAGGCATTTTAAATCTCCTTAATAGGATTAGAGTAATGCATAACATTTAATAGGATTACTGTAGTGAAAAGTTATTAAAAAAAACAACTTTGTATAATTTCCAAATTTTGGAATGACTAAATCAATAGGCAAACATATAAGGACTAACTATTTTTTAAAGTATGAACTATATGCTAGGTCTCAAGGATTAGAATGGGAAACAAATAAAAAGAAAGGTTTTTTTTTTTCCATTTAGTACAAAATTAAGAACATAATAAAAATTATGAATTTAAATCAATGGATGACACCAAATGAAAACAAACAAATATAAAACAAAGAATAGAAACCAAATATTTCCCTTCCCTAAAGTTGTTTAATTATTGTATGTCTAATGAATGCTATACATGCAAAAAATGCATTAGATAAGATAAAATTTGTAGGGCACTTAACTCAGTACCAAATAAATTTCCTTTTTGGAAAGTGACAAGACCGGATAGGAGTAAATGTATAAGGCACCATTTTCCAAAATACTGAGAAACAATAATGACATCAGATATTCCACAATAAAACAAAACAAAATTATGAAATATTGTATACCTAATTTTATTCAGTACAAAAAACCTTTAACTTTCTTTTACCCAGATTTCTCTAACATATTTGATAAAACTTTTTTTTTCCCTTTTCATACCAACCATTAAAGCAAACTAATATTTTTCAGCACATTTTGTCTAATCCAAGTTAAATGCTAGACATATTTTCAGACAGTTTATTTTTTTAATTGGTATTTGAATTTAAGGTTGCCTTAAGTTTTCTGGAAGATTGAATGTTTTTTTCTCTGTTTCATAAATTTTATGAACATATACATATGAACATACATATGTGTGTGTGTGTGTGTGTATGTATCTATAAATGTAAACAGACTAGATCCATATGTATTTATACATATACAATGTACAGCCATGGTATTTATACATTCTGTGTAAATTCCTAAAATATTGATCATCTCTTCTCATAGTCATACAAGAACTTTTAAATTCTTATGGTAGATTGAATTATGTGCCCAAAAAAGGACAGGTTTTTAATCTTAATCCACATTCCTGTAGGCATGAACCCATTTGTTAATAGGACCCTTTCAAGATGTATTATCAGTTAGGGTGTCAACTCATTTGTGATTCTATTTAGGTATTGCCCAACTGAATCAGGGTGGGCTTGAATCCATATTACTGGAGGTCTCAAAAAGAGAAGCCAGGGAAGGCCACAAGAGACCAGAAATGAATGGACAATGGAAAAGCAGATACAAGAACAGAGAGATGTCCACGTGACTGGAGGTAGAGATAAAAGCCAAGGAACCCCAAGGATTTTGCTACCAGCCAGCACCAGAAGTCTACTGACCCTGGGAGAAAGCATAACCTTGCTAACACCGTGATTTGGGACTTCTGGCTGTGAAGCAGTGAGACAATAAATGCTTGTTGTTTAAACCAGCACATTGTGTGGTATTTGTCATAGTAGCAAGGCAAACTAAGACAAATCTTAAAAAATAATGTAATGAATACTTTCTATGTGCCAGTTACTGTGTGGAATGCTTTACAATTTTATTTTAATTGAATTCTTGCAATGAACCACACTTGAAGAAAACTTAAACATAAAGAGGTTAAACAGTTGCTCAAAAGCAGCAGTTAGTAAAATATGGAATTAGTATTCAAACCTGATATAACCCCATAGCTCTAACCCCCATGCTTTCCTGACCTTTAACTACCTCTCAATCTCACAAAGCTTGAGTTCATTGATGCCCATACGTGCTTCAACTGCCTACATATTCTGAGCATACAAACTCTACTTGGGCTAGTGAAGCTTTTCCTGAGTGTCCCTTTCCATTGCCTTCCAATCTGACAAATACTTACTCCTTTACATAAAGATCCCCTTTTGTATTAAGATTTGGATAACTAACTTCTGCAAAACTAACAAATCTACCGTATTCCTTTCCACTTTGTAGTTAGCACATTGTATCTACCTTTTACGTCTTGTACAGTGTAAGCTGCTTGAAAGAAATGGCAAAGAATTAGATTTGGATTCCAGAATTTGGTCCATGAGAAGTGCTTAAAAATATTTCTTCATTGAATAAATGGATGGATGATAAAATGAATGAGAAGGTGAATATAAATAACCAAATATGCTGAAAGTCTTCTGCTTTACTTTTTAGTGCCTTTGGCTAATCAGACATCCATGTATGAATTGTAGGGAAACCGGCCCTCACCCAGCTGGCTGCAGACAGGTACACATGGACTAATGGGCTCTCCTATTCCACATCAATATGTTTATTTCTCTGGGTCTCTTTTTCCTTATCCAAAAATCAGGAGGGTCAATTCATATGATATATTGATGTTTTAATATATTCATTCTGTTCCATCATCAAGATTTAATTGAGAAGTTATTTTCTGCCAGGCACCTTAATGAATACTGACTTTTAAAGCAGGTGTTATAAAAAACAGGCCTATTTAGTTAGAAGGTAGTGACAGTATCTACTCTATTAGGGAAATCAAAGGTGCCTAATTTCATGCTCGTGTCTTGTTCAATAAGTTGCTTTGCAACTAAAAATGTTTATTTGATTTTGCAATACTTTAAAAAGAAGCTGAGAGAGAAAACAATAAACTTAATATAATGGTTTCTTAGGTTTAATAGTACAACAAACATTGTTGAGAGAATTTAAGATTTACCAAATGACATGATTTGTGAAGGTCACTAAAATATTCTCACAACACAGAATGGAAGGTTTAGGGGAATATTTAACCAACCCAACTGTTTTCAAGTTTTGATGTATCCCAGAAGAGTCTATGTTCTTTTAATCCAATCTTGTGGAGGGCAGTCTATTGTGGATGGGAACTTTTGATTAGGTTGTTTCCATGGAGATGTGACTCTCCCATTCAAGGTGTCTTAATCCCCTTGCTGGAGTCTTCTATGAGAGGATAAAAGGCAGAGCTATTTTGAAAAGAGCTCAGAGAAGCTAAGAGATGGGATTCAGAGTTTGCCCCAGAGAGAAGCAAGGAAGACCCACAATTGCTAAGTGAATCATTTTAAAAACAGAAGCCAGGAAATCAGCAGGCATCATCACCATGTGCCTTACTATGTGACAGAGGGACCTGAATACAAGCTACCTTTCCTCAGATAAGTTATTATCCTGTTGATGCCTTAACTGGAACATTTTCATGGCCTTAGAACCATAAATTTGTGAACTAATAAACCCCCATTTTAAAAGCCAATTCATTTCTGATATATTGTGTTCCTTTGGCTTTTAGCAAAACAAAACAATAGCTATCCCATCTCACCTTCCCTCTACTCATTCTCACTTTTGCTTAGTCATAAATGATTCTAGCTCTTTGCCACCATTATTTTGACTTCTGAGCAACGCAGACTGAAGCCAAGCATTCAGAAAGCCCAAACATTTACAGTTATTATAATCACTTATTGATTTATATGAAGCATCTTTCTTTGGCCTCAAAGTATGTAACAGCATTATACACTGTTTACAAGATAGGATAGTGTTGTAGAGTCAGTCTCTACAACTTACCGGAAACCACTGGCAGAGAAACAACTGCCAAACAAAAATTCAAATAATTGCAGGGACAACATCTTTGCTAATAATTTGATGACTATCTTGTACAGTGATAAATTAAACATATGGCAAATATAGAATATTATTGGAAATTAATGATTGAATAGCCATGGTAAGATTTTTCTATAGAAAAGGAGCAATCAATATCTTCTTTAGGCCATCGATCTCTTTTTTTCATGATTTTCTAATAAATAAACACTACTAAAGCCTGCATGATTCAAAAAGTACACTATCCGATTTGTGGCATTTGGTGACAGAGCACCTTGAATGCTTTTTAGTTTTAAAGAATATCAAAAGTGAAATGTTCCAGTTTAATTTACTGCAGAAGCAAGAATAAAGAATGCAATGTTTGTGTGCATGGGACAGACATTACTACTATTCACCTATATTCTGTTTTCCTCCCGTGGTGGGCACAGGAGACCCCATTTATCAGCCCTAATTGCAACTGGAAGAGGCCCCATGTCTCACCGGGTTCAAAGGGCTCTGTGGGGGAAATGACACGTTTTCAGACTGAGGCACTGAAAACCTGCACATGATTTCCCCATTGCTCTAGTCTGCTACACAACCTTCCTAAGTAACCTGAAAACATCAGAGGCCACATGGAGGCCAGTTTCCTTGGAAAGGCATATGGAGACACTGGAGACTTAACCATTAGAGGTAAATTAATGTTTGTGGCCTTGATCCATTCAAAATTTTGTAGGTGGTTTTTACCACCATCCAATGTAGCTTATTATAGATCATATAATAGGTATTTTACAATTTGTAAAAAACTTATCTCCTCTAATAAAAAATGTTCTTACATATTTTTTGAAAGTGCCTTGCTTTTATTAAGAAACACTAGAAATAAAGATATATTTCAAATGCAAGGATTTAAAAATGATTTAATTTTTTAGTTTTTCATGCTGTTTCAAACATTCATGAACAAAATTTAACACTGAACACCAGAAATTTTAGTGTCAAATTTCTCTAATCTTTAAAATTTAAATAATTTTATCATAAATTTCATCATTTTCTTCTGCCAGTTTTAAAACTTTTTACTATGAAATTTTCAGATAAGATGCTTAGAATGAAAATAAGTTCTTCTGATTAAAAGGTTGGGTGAATTATTTACTGGAGATTTATTATAAAACCTAAAATTCAAATACCATGGATTTAAAATCATATAAAATACATTAAAAGCAAGAATTGCCTGAAACATCACACTTTCCTGAGGGTTGGTCTCAATCATTTGAACTTCATTTTGAACATCTACTTTCTTGGGCAATTCTTTGTTCTAAAACTAATTTCTGGTTGGTTATCCAATCTTCCATTCCTATCAGCAGGAAAAAAATTATAACCACAGAACTAAGAACACCTGAAAAGAGACTAATTCTTTTCTTTCTCGTATATTGAGGGTTTCTATTACCGGCATTACAATAGAAACAATGTTCACGATGTAGAATATTGTTACAATAAATGATTTTTTATGATTACCAAGCCCTTCAACTTCACTTTGGTACTTAATGTACCAAAAGTGTAAACTATTATTGTTTCATTATTCCAGGGTCAGAAACAATTTTCCATCTCTAAACTTGCAGCAAGTGTAAGCAGGTGGAATATTTACTATGCTGTGAATCTCCAATGTATGCAGTTAAGTCAACCTTTGTAAAATGTTTATTAGTGATTCCTTTATGGGTAACTTAACGATGCTGAACAGTAATTTAAAGAGTGTAAGTGCTCTTACCTGTTGCTCCCTTAATTTAGTTTCACTGACCCAGAAGTAAAATCTAAAGAAATATTATGGCATAATCCTCAACAGTTCAATTATATTTGGGGGGAATAAACAGAACTTATTTTTTTATAAGTATACAAGTATATCCATGGGCATTGTATCTAGAGAATTGTCAAACAGTCAAGAGCATTCAGCAGCTCTGCAAAATCTAATAAATCAGTTAAATCATGTCTCAATAAGAATTTTCAAGAATATGCAAATGTAGAACATCTCTCCTCTCTCTGTCATCATTCCCTGTTTATAAACACAGCATAACAGATTTCAGTAGTGTTAAATATGATCAAATGGCTGTCTGCACTGGTTGTTGTCAGCAGAAGACCCCTTTCTGAGGAGAGCCTGTCCAGAAGACAAAAACAATTGACCTACAGGAAGTTTCCAAGAAAAGAGTTGATAAGCCATACCTGGTGATAAAACTAGCTTTGGCCCAGTAGAGATAGCCTATCAGAATGAACAAGCATACTATATTTATCAATAATCAATGTATATCTTCTCCCTACTTTGTAAGACCCCCCTACATAAAATGGAAGCAATGTCAGCCCCACTTTGTAAGACACCACCCCTCCATGTAAAATGGGAACTTAATGTCAGCCAATCAGAACACCTCTTTTCTTGCTTTCAGGCTTGCCCTATATGAGCTTCTCCTTCCTTAGTGTCAGTTGAGCTCCCTTCTACTTTATGAATGGGATGTTGCCTAATTCATGAATTGCTCAATAAATCTGTAAGATCCTAAATAACGTGAAAAGTTTTTATAAGTAGTGAAATATTGCTTCACTTTCATCCATGGTTAGCATGCCTTTCCTGACTATGAATGCTAAGGAGTGTATCCTAGTATCCTACAAAGTGGGGCATGCAAAATGATCTACTGGGTACAGAAAGGAAAATAGAACTTCAATTTGATTCATACATTTGATAATTTTAAATTTCTATTTCATTGAATATAATAAATTATATAATTACAGTTAATTATATTATGTTATAGAATATCAACTACATATATGGGGTAGGCTCAAAATATTTTTATTTATAAGGAGACATATTCAGTAAGTTTTGAGACTACTGTTCTTTTACATGAATGAAAAAGTCAAGAAATCACTCATTTATTACTGAAAAAATCACTCAAAGATGTACTTTTATAAAATTTTACATTCCCATTGTTCTTTATAATTTACAGGTTGCTATGGTAAGAATACATCTTCTGTATGAAACCTATTCTATCAAAGCTGTTTACTCTGGGAATGAAGTTGTTGATAATGAATAAAAACATGGTAGCTTAAACTTGGGATTCATCAGTGATCCCACCACTTACAACCTGTATGACCTTGAACATTTGAATTACTATGAAGTTTAGTTTCTCATCTGCAAAATGTGGGGTAATTGGGCATAGCTTTTAGAGTTATTGTGAGGACTACATTAGATATATGTAAAGTCTGGTTCAGAGTAAATGCCCGTGTTGGATAATGTGTCAACTTGGACAGTGCCTAATACATTTAGGCTCAAAGAAAAAGTTTTAGTTGGTTCCAACAAGTCTAAGTATCTCTCCTTAATAATGTTTGGATGGATTCTTTAAATCAGAAGTTTATAAAGAGTACAATGGGACTAATGAGGGAACTGCAGTTCAGTAACAGTTATATAAATCATAAATAGATGGAGCAAATTATAAAGTTTTGGTATGACAGGAACCTGGTGTTAACCAGCAATCTCTTCTCATTAGAATATTCCAGAAACCCTTAACGAGTAAGAATTCACGTAGTGGGTTTGCCCTTGGTGAACTGTCATTGGCGCTTATTATCTCAGAAATACTTTCTTCTTATGGGGACTCATGAACACACTCAGGTGCTGTTTTGGTCATTCCCTTGCATTAAAACTCATTATCAGGTGCAAAAGACCTCAGGGTGCTATATTAGAAATAAAAAGACCTACTCTCACAGCGCAAACTCAGTGAGCATCTTTACATTAAATATTCTAGTTAGTCCAAATCTGCTACCACACATACTCATACACAAGAGAAACTTATGGAAAGTGGCTCTCCTTGAGACCCTCTTTCAAAATCCTTTCAGCTTCAGAAATAATATGGGGGAAGATTTTGAATGACTTCTTGGCTTTCAGTAAAAAAGAATTATCTATTGAATGGAGTATTATTGATTGCCTTATCTTCTTTTCCTTCCCTAGTTTTGATGAAGTTACATTTGTTCATATGCTTGTTTTCCTTCTCAATTTCAAATTACTATAGCACCTGAAGTTGGAAAATAATCATTAAACTTTGACAACCTACAGTTTTTCTGCTTAATTTTTCACAGGAAAATAGCATTTTAAGAAATTTATTTTTAAAGTATGATTTATGTAACATGCTGGACTATATCCTAAAAGTGTTTATTTTTTTTTTTTCATCAACTATTTAGGAAAAATCTTCACCTTCTTTTGCTAGTAACCTAAAGCCTGCTGCAGTGACAAAAAATTCTCAAGAATAGATCATTGGTTTGTTCATGGTTTTAAAGTAAATGGATATAAGGATGCTTCTTCAGCATTTTTAATATTTCAACAAAAAACTGGATATGTATTTGTATTAGTCAGGTTTCTCTAGGGAAACAAACAGGAGATATCCATAAATATGAGATTTTATAAAAGTGTTTCACGCAACTGTGGGGATGCATGTGTCCAAATTACGTAGGGCAGAATGCACAAGTTCAAATTCTGTAGGGCAGGCAGCGAGCTGGCAACTCTGATGAAGGTCTTCGATGAACAGGAGAGGCTGGCTGGCTGAAGAAGAAATGAAAGTTCCCTCTTCCCCCTTAAAAGTCTTCAACTGATTGGATTAAATCCAACTGATTGGATTCTCTCATTGTGGAAGACATGCCCTAAATTGATCAGAGATGTAATCAGCCACAGATGCAATCAATTGACTGATGATTTAATAAGCCAGCCTTCTGGTTTATTAACCAGCCACAGAATGTCCTTGTTGTAACAGTTAGGCCAGTGCTTGCTTGACCAGACAACTGGGTACTATCATCTGGCCAAGTTGACACATGAACCCAACTATCACAATAAGCAAACTGGTTGACGATGGAATTGATTAAATTACTGCATATAGGTTTGATGGCATGGCATGAAACTTCAGAAATAATCATGTAGAAAAATACTTAATGACACTGGAAAACATTCACTATATGTTTTGAGTAAAAAAGAGGTTAAAAAATCTATAGGATAATAATCCCATTTCTGTGAAAAATGTATATATATAAACACTTGTAAAAAAAAGTTTAAAATGTTGCATTACCTTTGAAACTTGTAATTTTGGATTTGGATTTTCTTATTTATTTACCAATTTTTAAACTTGTATGTATTACCCCCACACTTACAATAATATTAAAAATAAGATAAAATATATTTCAGAGAAATCTCTGACCATATCTGGTGTGTGAGCACACTACCAAAATTCCAACAAGAAAGGTCAAAGCCATATGTTTAGCCCTTAAAGAAAAGGCTAGCAGAAGTTTTCAGACTTTCCAGTGAATAAGAAACATCTGTAGATTTAATTAAAAATGAAGATTCTAAGTCTCATTCCTAAGAGACTTTTATTCAGGTAATCGGGTATGGCTCCCAGGAAGCTAAATATTTAAGGAGTACCTCACATGATCCTGATGCAGATGGCTAGTATGAAACACTGGATTGAAGCTGGCATTTTTCTACGTGGTAAACCATGCCATTTTTTAGAGAAAAGGGGATGCTTACCAAGGATAAAGCAAGCTAACCCGAGCAGTTTTCTCTGCAGTTCTAGAACAAACTCAGATGATTCTTAATGGGCACACAACTAATAGTAATGATAGTAACTACCATTTCTATAACACTTGCTCTCAGAAAGATACTGCCCCAAGCCACAAAATAAGGAGTCAACCCAGTGAAAAGAATAGGAAAGAATAATGCATGGTAGACAGTTCTCAGCCTTGCTCTATTTCCACTAGGGAAAAGAAAAATTAGAAAAGGCTGAAGAGTTAGCAGGATAGATTTATAGGACACACCAAAGAGAGTAACTTGACTAAATTAGGAGATGCAGAGATAAGTTACTGGGGTAGCTTTTGACACAAAGATGAACACAACATATCCCTAGGCCTTTTTGCCCTATAATTCTTGAAACTTTATAGTTCATCTACAAAAAATGAATTGAAATCTGAGGTATTCTGTGTGCCTTCTGTAAGTACTGGAAGTTTTAACTTCTCAGGTTCTGGATTATCCATATCCTTCACTTATTTTTCTTATGCCCTCTTTGAAAATGTTTTTTTGGCCATTTCATTTACTATATTAGTCCTGAAAGGCAAATAAGGAATGGATACTCAAAGGTAGTTTCAACTTCTGTATGTTCTGAACTCAGTCTTGTTATCCCTCTTCCTTTATTGTCCCCTTAAATGTAACATACTTAGTAAATTGGAGCCAGACTATAACACAACTAAAGTATTTGGTTTAAGAGTGAGAGTTAGGCTGAGTGGGATGAAAACAGCCTAGCAGCTATGCCTAGATATTAGGCAATTCAGGCTAGAGCAAGAAATATCAAGTCATTCCTCTTATAATTAACTTGAAAATTGATTTGGCATTTAATTTGCTGCATTTCTTAATCTAGCAAAAAGAGGCAAAGACAGAATTGCATCCAGATACAAATTGGCTCTCTTACTTCCTTACTAGTTCATTTGCGGGTGCACGCACCTTCCGCTCACCACCCCTTTTAAGAGTGGATGGAGTGAACACGGACATACTGAATATAATGACAAAGGAAGTAAATAGCTCTCTAATGTACTGAGCAGCATTCTGGCACTCTCCGGGTGTTTAACTCCTGAGTTGTCAGTCTGGTTCTCCTGAAGACTACATTTCCACACTCTGTTTTTTAATATGCTGCTTTTTAAGAATGAATGGTTTCTCTTCCATACGTCTAAGGATTTTTTGACCAAAATTTCCTTTGTAAAATCTGTGAATTAAATTCATGCCATTTGCATTCATAATGCTCAAATACTGACATATATTACCCACAGGCTTCTTCACAGGGAAAAGGGAGAAAGGTACAGCTGATACTTTAGAATATTAGAAGCCCTTCTTTAACCTTTTTTTCTCCAAGCAATTCAAAATATATCTTGATGTAGTACAAAACAGCCAAACTCTGTTTTGTTAAAAAAAAAAAAGAGCTGCATAAATTATGCTATATATTTATAATTATTTATAATTTAACATAAATATATATTATTGCATAAATGTAACTATCTATAATTATATAAATATAATTAGATTTGGAAGGACAAGGGGATCTTGATTGATTTTCTTGAGGTAGAATTAATGTTTTCATTTCTATCCCAAGGTGTTCCAATACTTAATGTTTACCAAGTCCACTGAATACAACAGAAAGCTTTTTTTTTTCCTTGCAATTTTATTGAGATATAGTCACATACCATACAATCATCCAAAGTGTATAATCAGTTGTTCACAGTCTCATCATATAGTTGTGAATTCATCACTGCAATCAATTTCTGAACATTTTCATTACTCCAAAAAAATAATAAAAATTAAAATTAAAATTAAAGTTAAAAAGAATACCCAAAACAACTCATCTCCTGCATCCCCCCTATTATTCATTAACTTTTTGGTCCCCGTTTTTCTACTCATCTGTCCAAACACTGGTTAAAGGGAGTGTGAGCCACAAGGTTTTCTACAGTCACATGGTAACACTATATAAGCTATACAGTCATACAATCATCTTCAAGAAACAAGGCTACCGGGTTGCAGTTCAACAGTTTCAGGTATTTCCTTCTAGCTATTCTAATACCTGTACACTGAAAAGTAAAAAGAGATATCTATACAAAGCATAAGAATAACCTCCAGAATGGCCTCTTGACTCCATTTGAAATCTCTCACCTCCTGAAACTTTACTTTGCTTAATTTCTCTTCTCCCTTTTGGTCAAGAAGGCTTTCTTAATCCCACAATGCTAGGTCCAGACTCATCCCAGGAGTCATGTCCCATGTTGCCAGGGAGATTTACACTCCTGATAATCATGTCCCACTTAGGGGGAGGACAGTGAGTCCATCTGCCAAGTTGGCTTAGAGAGAGAGGCCACATCTGAGCAACAAAAGAGGTTCTCTGGGGGTGAGTCTTAGGCACAATTATAAATAAGCTTAGCCTTTCCGTTGCAGTAACAGGCTTCATAAGGGCAAGCCCCAAGATTGAGGGCTCAGCCTACTAAATTACTAGTAGTAATTTGAATTACTAAATTACTACGACTAAATTTGTAGTCCCCAATGCTTGCAAGAGTATAAGGAATTCTCCAGGTGGGTAAATTTAATATTTCCACATTTTTCCCCATCCATTAGGGGAATTTACAAATACTTCTTTATCCTCTACCCAAATTACTCTGGGATGTATTGGAGCATCATACTAACCTGTACAAACAAACCAGATCTCATTCCCTTTTCAAGGTTCCATGCAGTTATGGTGTTTGAATAAAATCACCATACAAGTAAAATTATATAGCAACACAAAACTTTTACAAAATAAATTCAATATTTAATATCCACATTTTAAAATAAATTCAATATTTAATATCCACATTTTCAGCATGTTCTCCATGGTATGTGCTAGCCATTAGACTTGAGATGGGATAATGGGCTAAAGTAACATTGCTACAGTCTTGAGAAGCTTACCTTTTTTTTTGCTTGAGGCTGTCAAGATCTGAGCTGGACAGAGCTATGCTGTCAGGTGTGGGGGTGGTAAATTAAGACAAGCCAAAATGGAAGAAACAGTCAAACCTTTATTAACCTAATGTGGTAAGCAAATTTCAGAAATCAGGTGCCAGCTTTACCAATGTTCCCTTTTCCCCCATGGAATGGGACTCGGGTGGGGGATGGGGAGTGGTCTTGCTACTGAGGATCCCGGGAACAAAGGGTCTTACACTTTTACAAACATGGTGGTGGGGGACTGAGAGGGGGAGCAGGAGGGGAAAAGCACTGAGTCTACATGGGAAAGGGGAGGCTTGACCCAGCCACAGTGCATAGGGAGGTGGAGGCACTGAGTGGAGGCACTGGGCTAGGAATGCAGATATGTGTAAGAGCACCGCTGGCTGGGGGTGTCTGAGTCTTGAAAGCAGCTCCCTTCAGAGACTGCATTGCACTGACTGTGTACCAAGTCTGGTGTGGGCAGGGCAGTTTTTCTCCACGATGCCTGCTTAGTAAAGCTTTTTTAAATGCCTACGGTTAAACCTAAAAGATCACATGTGGGATTTGGCCTGGAGTCAGACTCCTCAGAGGCAGACTTCTCAGACCTCAGCCACATTCAGTCAGTGCTTACCTCTAGAGCACAAAGGCTGTTTACTTTGAACCTGTGTGACTGTTTTCATGCAGTGTTGTCCTGGCCTGGGGACAAACTTGGCCCTTGTTCAGGGCATGCTAGGAATGCTAGAAAGTTAATGCTTCTGGGAGGAGCCCTCCACCAACAATGGATAGGTGTTCAGTGGTAACATGATCCATTTTTGCATCTTGAATGGGTTAACTCTGGGATATTTTATACTATCTTCCAGATTTTCCAGAGTGATTGTGCTGCAGTTCCTCTCATTGGTAAGTTGCACAATAAAGCACTCTTTCTGGGTTTCCTACCATTTCTTGTTTTAGTTGTTCATTCCCCTGACCATGCATCCTAGCTCCCCTAACAAAAAAAAGTACTTATACTCAAACCTTTGTTTGAATTGACTGGGTTTGCATATCTGGGTCCTCAGCTCTTGTTGTTAGTGGAACTTTTCAGTTCTCCTCCATGTTATGTAACATTCTTCCTTCTCCATGTGGCCTCTCTAGCAGGAGACTCTGGCTTCTTTCACACAGCTTAGAGCTCCCAAGAATGCAAATGTAGAAGCTGCCATGAGTATTAAGGCTTAGCCCTAGAACTGTCATAGTGTCTTTTTTACTGCATTTTTTAGTCAAAGCAATTCCCAGATACAATCCAGATTGAAGGTGAGAAGATGATGTAAGGGCATGCATATCATTAGGAGAGGTTTCTTGGGGCCACCAAGGTAATGAACTACCACAGCGGATGTGTGAAGAGTACATCCCCACAAGTCGACAGCATAAGAAAAAGGGTAGGAGGAAAGTGAAATGATTTAACTAACTCTTCCATCACACAATGACAGGCAGATATTAAAAATAGAACAAGAATAATTGCCTACTACTTTCTAGTTCTTTCTTACATTTCTTACTTCCATAAGAAGTCAGAGAGCATCTCACATGTAGCCTGAATTTTGCTAGGCAAGTTGAAAGATACTTGTCCTCAATGACAAAAAGCGATTCAGTGCCCAAGCACCAACTTATAGATCAGTGGAACTGAATTGAAAGTTCAGAAATCAACCCTCACATTTATGGCCAACTGATTTTTGACAAGGGGGTAAAGAACAATCAATTGGGAAAGAATAATCTCTTCCAAATACGGTGCTGTAAAAACTGGATCTCCATATGTCAAAGAATGAAGGTGGACCCATATCTCACACCATATAAAAAATCAATTCAAAATGGATAAAAGACCTAATGATAAGAGCCAGAACTATCAAAATCCTAGAAGAAAATGTAGGGAAGCATCTTTAGAAACTTGTGTTAGGTAATAGTTTCTTAGACTTTACAACCAAAGCACAAGCAACGATAGAAAAAAATAGATAAATGGGACCTCATCAAATTTTTAAAAACTTACTCCTCACAGGAGTTTACCATGAAAGTAAAATGGCAACCAACACAATAGGAGAAAATATTTGGAAACCACATATCTGATAGAAGTTTAATACCTAGAATAAATAAAGAAGTTCTTCAACTCAACAACAAAAAGACAAACATCCCAATTAAAAAATGGGCAAAAGACTTGAACAGACATCTCTCTGAAGAAATATACAAACAGCCAAAAAAGGTGTTCATGAACACATGAAAAGTTTCTAATCATCATTAGCCATCAGGGGCGTGCAAATCAAAACCACAATGAGATACCATTTCACACCCATTAGAATGACTGCTGTTAAAAAAATGGAAAATAACAATTGTTGGATTGGGTGTGGAGAAATAGACACACTCATTCACTGCTGGTGGGAATGTAAAATGGTACAGCCACCAGGAAAGATAGTTTGGCAGTTTCTCAGAAAGTTTACTATAGAATTACCGTATGATCCAGGAATCCTACATCTCAGTATAAACCCAAAAGAATTGAAATCAGGGACTCAAAGAGTTATTTGCTTACTAGTGTTCATAGCAGCATTATTCACAATTGCAAAAATATGGAAGCAATCCAAATGTCCATCAACTGACAAATGGACAAAATGTGGTATCTATATTCAAAGGAATATTATTCAGCTGTGTAAACAAACGATGTTCTGATACATGTAACAACGTGTGAAACTTGAAAACACAAAAGGACAGATATTGTATGATTTCACTGATTTGAAATCATTAGAAAAAGCAAACTTATAGAGTCATAATATAGAATATAGGTTATAAGAGGATGGATTTGGGGAAGGGAATAGGTACTTACAGCTTAAAATATACAGAATTTCTATTTAGGATGATGGAAAAGTTCTGGTAATGGATGGTGGTGATGGTGACAAAATATTGTGAATGTAATTAACAGCACTATAACATATATTTGAATATGGTTAAAAGGGGAAATTTTAGTTGAATATATGTTACTAGAATAAAAATTTTAAAACCAAACAATCCATGGAACTATGTCACATACACACACACACACACACACACACACACACACAAGCAATTCAGTGATATTGATAATATTTTTATGACCATCTGTACATGCTATTCTCTCTAAGTATATTTTACCTAACTCTTTGATTCTCTGTTATGTTTTAATTATCTTTCTAGACTCATAGCTACTCTAGTCACTTCCTTACAAATATCTTCTCTGATCTCCATGATTCAGATCTCTTCGTATTTCTTCTTTTTAACCTTTAAAATAGTCTTATTTTGCATTTGTTTCTGTGTCCTCCACTAGTTCTAAACTCCATGAGAGCAGGGACCTTTGTCTCTTTGACTTACCATTTCCTAGCATCTGGTATAGTGTCTGTCACATAGTCAGCATTCAATAAATATTTCTGAATGGCTTAATGAGTAAATGAGTGAATGAATGAATGAATGAATGAATGAATCTATCTTATTGGTGGGTCCTGCTAATTATGTTTGATAATTTTTCTGGTAATTCTTTGGAAATATACCTTAAAAGTGAACCCTTTCTTCATTGTCAGTTTTTCCAGCCACACACAACCACAATTCAATGGCTAAGGAATGTAAAAAACAAGCAAGATCTTGACGCTTTCACCGAAATTGGAACAAACTCAGCCAAGACAAAACTTTTAATGATTGTCTGAGAATCTCTTTGTTTCTTCTTGCCCTGTGAACTAAATGCCACAGGCAAACTTCTTGAATTCAGGACTTAGGCCTTTTGTCTCTATATTTCCTAAGCTTCAGATAGATTCTAAATGTTTGGTGAATCATTGAGCAAATAATTTTAGATAAATTGTACAAAAAGACACATAAAAGCCCAAGCGAACCCCTGGTTCTGTGGGTGTGAAGCCATTTGTAGATAGGCTCTTTGACTATAAAGTTAGTTAAGGTGCAGCCAAACTGAATGGCAGTGGGCCTTAATTCATTATGACTGAAGTGTTTATAAGGAGATAAGTGAGCAGGAGGAGTAGAAACCAGAGAAGAAGACAGAAAGAAAGCAATCACTATAGGAGGGAGGCAGAGATTTAGCCTCCTCCAGGATGTTACAGACTTAGGAAAAAACGTGACCTGCTGAAACTTGATGCTGAGCTTCTGACCTCCAAAACTGAGAGACAATACATTTCTACTGCTTAAGCTAACCCATTCTTAGTATTTGTCATAGCAGCCCTGGCAAACTAAAACAGTAGATCATTTAACTAAAAATTACAACAGTAGAAATGGTTCAATATGTTTCTGATTTAAACTTAAAAGTTAATGACTTAATATCCAATTCTTCCTAATGGATTTATACTGTGAAATGTAATTACCTCAGTGACACAATCTGGCATCTAATGTTTTCCAACTAATTCCTACTTCTGAGTTGTTCTCTAGCTATAATCATATTTGATTTGTTCAACTTGCCTGGTCTACAACTCTTTGAAATTAGGGGTAGCAGTGAAAGTTATGAACACAATTTTTCTATAGGTTTACATGATATAAAATGTTTGCCACCATCAAATTTATAATTGCTGTGTTGGTTGGGTTCATGTGTCAACTTGGCCAGGTGACTCAGCGGTCTGGTCAAGCAAACACTGGCCTAACAATTGCTGTGAGGACGTTTGAGGCTGGTTGATAAACCAACAGGCTGGTTTATTGGATCATCAGTCCATTGACTGCAGCTGTGACTGATGACTCATCAAAGGGCGTGCCTTCCACAATGAGAGAATGCAATTGGCTGGATTTGATCCAATTAATCAGTTGAAGACTTATAAGCAAGAAAGATAGAGGACCTTCACTTCTTCTTCGGCTGCCCAGTGAAGCATTTCCTGAGGAGTTCGTCGAAGTTGCTGGTTCGTTTCCTGACGAGTTCATCAAACACGTTTGTTGAAGATCCCAGTTCATTTCCTGAGGAGTTCGTCTAAGTTGCCCATTTGTTTCCTGAGGAGTTCATCAGACATCTTCCTTGGAGTTGACAGTTTGTTGACGGCTTTACAGAATTTGGACTCGTGCATGCCCACAGTTGTGTGAGTCACTTTTACAATCTGATGATCAGACACTTCTCATTGATTCTATTTCCCTAGAGAACCCTAACTAATACAACTTGGTACCAGGAGCCCCTTGAATGAAGGGAAGGCCAGGTACCCTTGGGGAAGGACCCTGTTACACTGCCAAAATTTATACTGTCAATCTTCCTCTCAGCCTTCCCCAGGGGTACCTATGGCCTTTTACCAGGGTGACTGTGCATTGAGGAAAAGGAAATGATCAGATATTTTGTGGATTATTAGACACTGGTTCAGAAGTGACATGAATTCCCGGAGACCCAAAATGTCACTCTGGTCCACCAGTCAGAGTTGGGGCTTATGGAGGTCAGGTGATTGATGGAGTTTTAGCTCAGGTCCGTCTCACAGTGGGTCCAGTGGGTCCCTGGACCCATTCTGTGGTTATTTCCCCAGTGCCGGAATGCATAATTGGAATAGACATACTCAGCAACTGGCAGAATCCTCACATTGGTGCCCTGACTCCTGGAGTGAAGGCTATTATGGTGGGAAAGGCCAAGTGGAAGCCACTAGAACTGCCCCTGCCTAGCAAAATAGTGAATCAGAATCAATACCAGATTCCTGGAGGGACTGCAGAGATTAATGCCACTCTTAAGGACTTGAAGGATGCAGGGGTGGTGTTTCCCACCACATCCCCATTCAACTCTCCTATTTGGCCTGTGCAGAAAACAGATGGGTCTTGGAGGATGATTGTGGATTATTCTAAGCTTAACGAGGTGGTGACTCCAATTGCAGCTGCTATTCCAGATGTGGTATCATTGCTTGAGCAAATCAACACATCCCCTGGTACCTGGTATGCAGCTATTGATCTGGCAAATGCTTTTTTCTCAATTGCTGTCAGCAAGGACCACCAGAAACAGTTTGCATTCAGCTGGCAAGGCCAGCAGTTTACATACACTGTGCTACTTCAGGGTTATATCAACTCTCCAGCCCTATGTCATAATATTGTCTGCAGGGATCTTGATTGTTTCTCCCTCCCACAAGACATCACACTGGTCCATTATATTGATGATATCATGTTGATTGGACCTAGTGAGCAAGAAGTAGCAACTACTCTATATTTGTTGGTAAGGTATTTGCATGGCAGAGGATGGGAGATAAATCCAACAAAAGTAGAGGGGCCTTCCACCTCAGTAAAATTTCTAGGTGTCCAGTGGTGTGGAGCCTGTTGAGATATTCCTTCTAAGGTGAAGGATAGGCTGTTGCATCTGGCCCCTCCTACAACCAAAAAAGAGGCACAATGCTTAGTTGGCCTCTTTGGGTTTTGGAGACAACATATTCCTCATTTAGGTGTGCTACTCCGGCCTATTTAACGAGTGACTAGAAAAGCTTCTAGTTTTGAGTGGGGACCAGAGCAAGATGAGGCTCTGAGACAGGTCCAGGCTGCTGTGCAAGCTGCTCTGCCACTTGGACCATATGATCCAGCTGACCCAATGGTGCTGAAAGTGTCAGTGGCAAATAGAGATGCTGTTTGGAGCCTTTGGCAGGCTCCTATAGGAGAATCACAATGTAGGCCCTTAGGATTTTGGAGTAAAGCTTTACCATCCTCTGCAGATAACTACTCTCCATTTGAGAAACAACTGTTGGCCTGCTACTGGGCCTTAGTAGAGACAGAACGCTTAACCACGGGCCACCAAGTTACCATGAGACCTGAGTTACCTATCATGAGCTGGGTGTTGTCTGACCCACCAAGCCATAAAGTTGGGCATGCACAGCAGCACTCCATCATAAAATGGAAATGGTATATATGAGATAGAGATCAAGCAGGTCCTGAAGGTACAAGTAAGTTACATGAGGAAGTGGCCCAAATGCCCATGGCCCCCACTCCTTCCACCTTACCTTCTCTTTCCCAGCCCACAGCTATGGCATCTTGGGGAGTTCCTTACAATCAGTTGACTGAGGAAGAGAAGACTCGGGCCGGGTTTACAGATGGTTCTGCACAATATGCAGGCACCACCCAAAAGTGGTGCAGCCCCTTTCTGGGATGTCCCTGAAGGACAGTGGTGGGGGGAAATCCTCCCAGTGGGCAGAAATTCGAGCAGTGCACCTGGTTGTTCACTTTGCTTGGAAGGAGAACTGGCCAGAGGTGCATTTGTATACTGATTCTTGGGCTGTTGCTAATGGTTTGGCTGGATGGTCAGGGACTTGGAAGGAACATGATTGGAAGATTGGTGACAAAGAAGTCTGGGGAAGGGGTATGTGGATAGACCTTTCTGAGTAGGCAAACAACATGAAGATATTTGTGTCCCATGTGAATGCTCACCAGAGGGTGACTTCAGCAGAAGAAGGTTTTAATAACCAAGTGGATAAAATGACCCGTTTGGTGGATACCAATCAGCCTCTTTCCCCAGCAACTCCTGTCATTGCACAATGGGCTCATGAACAAAGTGGTCATGGTGGTAGGGATGGAGGTTATGCATGGGCTCAGCAACATGGACTTCCACTCACCAAGGCTGACCTGGCCATAGCCACTGCTGAGTGTCCAATCTGCCAGCAGCAGAGACCCACACTCAGTCCCCGATATGGCACCATTCTTCGGGGTGATCAGCTTGGTACCTGGTGGCAGGTTGATTACATTGGACCACTTCCATCATGGAAGGGGCAGAGATTTGTTCTTACTGGAATAGACACATACTCCAGATATGGGTTTGCCTTCCCTGCAAGACACGCTTCTGCCAAAACTATGATCCGTGGACTTACAGAATGCCTTATCCACCATCATGATATTCCACACAGCATTGCTTCGGACCAAGGAACCCACTTCACAGCAAATGAAGTGAGGGAATGGGCACACGCTCATGGAATTCTGTGGCCTTACCATGTTCCCCATCATCCAGAGGCAGCTGGGTTGATAGAACGGTGGAATGGCCTGTTGAAGACTCAATTACGGCGCCAACTAGGTGGCAATACCTTGCAGGGTTGTGGCAGTGTTCTCCAGGAGGCTGTGTATGCTCTGAATCAGCATCCACTCTATGGTGCTGTTTCTCCCATAGCCAGGATTCATGGGTCCAGGAATCAAGGGGTGCAAACAGGAGTGGCACCACTCACTATCACTCCTGGTGATCCAGTAGGCAAATTTTTGCTTCCTGTCCCTGCAAGCTTAAGCTCTGCTGGTCTACAGGTCTTGGTTCCAAAAGGAGGAGTTCTTCCACCAGAAAACACAACAATAATCCCATTGAACTGGAAGTTAAGACTGCCACCTGGCCACTTTGGGCTTCTTATGCCTCTGAATCAACAGGCAAGTAAGGGGATTACTGTACTGGCTGGGGTGATTGATCCTGAGTATAAAAGGGAAATAGCACTGCAACTACACAATGGAAGTAAAGAAGAGTTTTCCTGGAATTCAGGAGATCCCCTAGGGCATTTCTTAGTACTGCCATGCCCTGTGATTCAAGTCAATGGAAAACTACAACAACCCAATCCAGGCAGGACTACCAATGGCCAAGAAACTTCAGGAATGAAGGTTTGGGTCACCCCACCAGGCAAAGAACCATGGGCAGCTGAAGTGCTTGCTGAGGGTAAAGGAAACATGGAATGGGTAGTGGAAGAAGGTCATGATAAATATGAACTACGGCCACGTGACCAGTTACAGAAACGAGGACTATGATGACATGAATATTTCCTCCTTGTTTTGTTATGATTATGTTTGTATTTGTCTGTAAAGCAAATATCTTTGCTTTCTTCTCTGTCTTATCCCCTTATTATATGGCATAAGATGCAATGTTCATTTTGAAGGTATGGTTTTAGGTGATGTGTATAACTGCCAAGTTGACAAGGGGTGGACTGTGATGGTTAGGTTCATGTGTCAACTTGGCCAGGTGACCCAGCGGTCTGGTCAAGCAAACACTGGCCTAACAATTGCTGTGAGGATGTTTGAGGCTGGTTGATAAACCAACAGGCTGGTTTATTGGATCATCAGTCCATTGACTGCAGCTGTGACTGATGACTCACCAAAGGGCGTGTCTTCCACAATGAGAGAATGCAATTGGCTGGATTTAATCCAATTAATCAGTTGAAGACTTATAAGCAAGAAAGATAGAGGACCTTCACTTCTTCTTCGGCTGCTCAGTGAAGCATTTCCTGAGGAGTTCGTCGAAGTTGCCGGTTCGTTTCCTGAGGAGTTCATCGAAAACGTTCGTCGAAGATCCCAGTTCATTTCCTGAGGAGTTCGTTGAAGTTTCCAGTTCATTTCCTGAGGAGTTCATCGGACATCTTCCTTGGAGTTGACTGTTTGTTGACGGCTCTACAGAATTTGGACTCTTGCATACCCACAGTTGCGTGAGTCACTTTTACAATTTGATAATCAAACACCTCTCATTGATTCTATTTCCCTAGAGAACACTAACTAATACAATTGCCAATTGATTAGGCTTAAAAATTCAAAGTCAAGATAACCAAAAGTTAGCTTCCCTAACAAGTGATATATATCATAGATATATTCAAAATATAATTTTAAAAATATGGCACAAGTTTCTAGAATCCCAATAGAAGATGGAATATTTTAAATGAAATATAAGTAACCAATATTTACACAATTTTCAGTGGATAGGCTCTTCTAACAAACCTCTGCTCAGTATTTGCCAGAGAATATAAATTCTTTCTCAAGAAAGAATACTGCCTGTCTTATAAATGCTGTGGTGTGCACAAAATCTTGCAAATCCAACAAAATTTTAGGTTCTTAGTAGACATAAAATTTGTCATTTCTATCCTGGGACTGTATATGCTTAACCTTTTGTCAGTGGGTCCTTGAGAGGAGTCACCCCACTTGAGAGCATACATATTTTAGAGTACAGCAATATACTTACCATGTCCTTTCTGTGCTACTGCATTGTATGTTTGAAGGCTTGGAAAAACCTAACTAGCATAATTATCTAGAAACAAGGCAATATTAAACAACTTCTAATGAAATGAATAAAGGAAAATATTTTATAAGAAATATTATCTTTTAACTTTGTTTTTTTTTTTATTATTCATTTGTGTATGTCATGGGACATAGAGCATAAACAAAGGCAAAAAAATATTGTAAATCTTCCTCTTGGTTTACAAAGGGATTTCTGAATTTTTAAGTCATGAGCACATGTAACAATTTTAAACCTCAGTTTTTCATTTTATTAAATCTTCTGTCTTATTTGTTTAGAATGCATAGGAACACTAATAATTTTTAATGTGCTGCAAAACCCACATGTGACATTTTAATTAAAGGAACTGAAACTACTTCCTAAATCGTTGGCAGTATTGGGAAGAATGTTTGAAATTATTTTTAAAATTTTCCTCCATGCCACCTGTTGATTTTGTTCCCTTTGGATATCAGTTTCCCTGCCTACTACTACTTAAAGGCAAACATTTTTTGCCAGTTGAACTTACCTTTAAAATCTAGCCAGCGGTAAGCAACTCTGATTGGAGAGCAGTATACTAGTTTCTTTTCATTTATCATCTATATCCTTATTCATGTTTTCTTAATATAAAATACTTTCCTTTGGGACACGAAATTCCAGTTCCATTCTATACATTGTCCTATCTCAAATAGCTTTTCTTGAATTTGGCTTTGAATGGAGTTTCAAAAGCTTCAGAGTACTACCATCTCCTACATATAGATTTTGAAATCCAAACTTCAAAACAGTGATTCATATAGTCTTATGCAAAGATTGGATCATTCTCTAGCACAAAATCAGTTTTATATTGGACATTAAAACAGCTGCCAAATATTTAAATGCTACTGTGATAGCATTTCACATGTTATTTGTGGGTTGAAGGTATATTGCTAGCTCAGTGTGCACAGCAAATTGCCTTGCAATTTAAAATCAGTTATTCTATGCCTTGCCTGTCTTAACCACAGCATCCCACTTGTGACCTCAGCAGAAAGGGAGGATCAAGCTAAATTTCATCCCAGGTTGGTTAAATGTACACTACACACAAGGCAATGGGCAGGGCATGTTCATGGATGATAAGACATAGTGTATGACTATTTCCCCGAATTCAGCTTTCTGGCATCTCTTTCATTTTTCTTCTAAATTTTATTGACATAGCATCACAATTCTCATTCTGAGATGAGAAAATTCAAGGCAGGAAAGGGCAGGAGGAAAGCAGCCAGCAAACTTCAATCAAAAGAGGTAGAGATGTATGAATTCTAAAGCAGACCTTATGTCTTTAAGGATTAGAAATCTGTAAAATCTTGAAGTACATAGATTACTGATACAAATCAATCTATGTCATGACTACAACTGGCAACATGGCTATCTATCATGTGTTTTCCTAAACATGGACCTTGATGATCTCACAAGTAAACAGAGAAACACATACATGTTTATTCAATTGTCAAATCATCTTTTTGCACAGGTTTGGGGGGGGGCTGTTTATATATGTATATCTCTATCCACATAAATAGAAACATACCTATATTTAATAAATAACCACTGTGGATGTAACCTATTCTCCCTGATTACATAGATTACACATTCTGCTTGAAATAGAGGTTGATACAGCAAAAATAATAGGTGGAAGGAAATAATTTATACCACATAGAATTTCATTATATTTGACCAAAATGTAGATTGAGAACCATTTAAAGTAGAGTTTCCAGGGTTCCTTCCTTCCTTTTTTTTCTCTCCCTGGTGACAAGCAGTTAAATTTAATTTCAGATGAATGTTTTTTATTGCGTGGGGCATGCAAATACTGTTTGTTTTTTATCTGAAATTCAAATTCAACTGGGCATCTTAACGTTTTATTTGCTAAATCTGGCAACTTCGATCTAAGGTTGTCAGTAGTAGTAAAACGGTTAAACTTACTAAGATCATTTAAGTACCATACAATTTTATATTCCCTATTGGAAGGCATCCTTATGTGCTGTGAGATTTTAAATATACTCTAATTAAAAAAAAAACTGATCAATTAATTTATTAATATGAGAACCCTAATAGATTGTAGCTATTTGTGCTTAGAGAGAAAACACTCCGGGAGAAGCAAGAAGGATCCACAGGAGCTGAGAGAGAAAGCCATTGACCAGAGACCAGGAGAGAAGGACCAGCAGACGTCTCCAAATGCCTTTCCATGTGATAGAGGAACCCCGTATGCCATCAGCCTTTCCTCCAAGAAGGTATCTTCCTCTTGATAACCTAATTTGTATATTTTCACAACCTTAGAATTGTAACTTGCAACTTAATAAATCTCCATTGTTAAAAGTCAACCCAATTCTGGTATATTGCATTCCAGATGCTTTAGCAAAGTGAAAGTGTTAAAAGACATTGTGGCTTCTGCCTCACCTTATTGGATTACTTGTTCTGGTGGAAGTTGAGGAACTCAAGTCTCCTAGTCATAGTCATGTGAGTAAGCCATGGTAGAAACACATTCTCCAGCCCAAGTAAAGCCTTTATATGACTGCAGTCACAGCCGACATCTTGACTGCCAACTCATGAGTGCCCAGGGACAGAATCAACAATCTAAGGCAACCATAAGATGGCTGACTCTCAGAAATTGTGAGATAATAAATGGCTGTTGTTTTAAGCTACTAAGCTTTTGAACTAATTTGCTGTGTAGCAAACGTAACTAATCCACTCCCCAAACCTGCTTTAAAAATACATACTTTTGAAAGATAAATGAATAGTCTATAGTAGTATCTTGATTTCGTCTAAATATCTTTTGGCCATGAATCTTTAGAACAGGGAAACATTCTTATATATAATTCCATCTACTTTTAAAATGTTTTACTTAAGCCCCACTGATTTAAATCTTGTTATTCTAACCACATATCTTCCTAACATTTTCAATACTATTTGAATATTACACAGATTTTGTGCACTATTTATATAAAATTTAGACTATCCCTATAGTTAGCTGAGCTAAGTCCTCGCAGCTCTAGATATGCTAATAGACAAGTTTGTAAGACTAAACTCCACACTGCATGAATGACACTAAATTTTGTTGATTAGCATTTTGTCACAACATATTCCTTTTTTTGGGGGGGGGGGGTAGGTAGGATTCTAATGATTCTAAGCAACAGCCTCTAACCCCTATGTTTAATAGTCATTGCTGTATTTCTTATACTGATTGGCTTTTCTACTTCTTGACCCTTCAGTGTCCCAAAATATCAAAAATGTAATGTTTCCTACATAAAGTGAAATATATTGAAATCCCTCCTAGATTAATATTCTTACCAATTTATGAGCACATACAACATGATCTTGATATTTAAGACAATAGCAACAAACAAAGTTTCCTTTGCTTGCACCCTAGTGACACCCTGCCTTCTTTATTTCCTTATTGGTCATTTCGATGTTACAAAATACTCATTTGGTATCAACATTCCTTTCAATTCAGTATTTTTTTCATTTACAAAGGATCACTTCCTCAGGTTAATGTTTCCACTTGTTTATATTTAAGACTTTCTTGGGAATACTTAATTACATGATTTTGCCCTACTAAGCTTAATCCACTGGCATTAATGCATACATAATGAAGTAATAAATTTGGAACTCTCAGATTTACTATATCACCCATGTTTTATAAAACCATACCACATGGTACAGTATTTTTCTTATTAATTTAAATTCTCACTGTGCTTTAGATTCATATGACTTCAAACAAATAAAAGTCTTTAATATTAGAAGAACACCTTTTAACGATTATAAAATGCTTAGGAACTACTATGCATGCTGATTTCTAAAAATATTGTAGAAATATCTAATTACTTAGAATTGTGTATATTTTTATTATTTTTTTAAATTCTAATTGAACCTATATGCTTTTTTGGCTGAAAAAGAAAAGAACATGGTGTCATGCTTTCATAAAGCCAAAGAAGCATATGTATTTAAACAATATGTTTCTCCAAAAATGGTTTGCCTTTTTTTCACAATTTTCCCCCAGATAATCAGTGATGTTTAAAGGATTCTGACTTTTTAAGTTTCTCAGAAATAAGGCAGATTGTTTCTTGTACCTGCTCAGATACGTGAGTGCATAAAGCTCTTTTTATCATAATTATAGAGTGGAATTATTTAATAAAATGTAAAAAAAATAGCTATCATTAATTTAGCTTGAGAAAAGTTAGCAAAATGTGACAGCTTTGTTATGCCACTAATAAAAATCTGATGGATGTTATGAAATAAACAATAGTATTATTTTAAATACAAACACATAAGTTTTAACACTCCATAAGCATTATTTTCCAAAAAAAGCAAGTGCAAGACACTTCATTTGGACTAACCTCTATTTGCCAAACAATTTGCATTCACTGTGTGTATTTTAGGCACTCTAAGTGGTTGTATTGAAAAAGCTCATAATCATAATCTCTATTTTTAGAGAGATTTTGATAAGTTGACTGAAGGAAAATGTCAAAATAGAGCATGTGCTCTAACCAGGGATAAAATGGCCCATTTAAAAGTTTTTATCATTTTAATATTAGAAACACATAATGAGAGGAATAGTGGAATTTCCTGTAAAATGTATCTGAGAATACCAAAACTATAAAACTTCACCAATCAGTATCATGAAATTTTTGGTCTGTCATGTGATGTACATGAAAACTTAGGTCATATGAGTAGGCCTAGAGGGAGGTGAATGGCAATTACTTCTAAATTTAAAAAAAAAATCGAGATACAGATTGTGGGGGTGAATATTGTCAGAAGGTTCTGATATCCATGACTTTCTTCTTATGCCTTCATTACCATGTCATGGTTTCTCTTCTTATCTTCCAATCAACATTGATTAACTGTGATCGGTCCAAAACATTTAAGAACCAATCAGAATATGATACTCAAGTAGCCAACATCTAATTACTAACCTATATTTATGATGCACAGTTTATAGTAGGTCTACAATAAGAGTTGAAAGAATAAAATGAATGGCTATCCAGAGGTAATTCATCAAATAAATCTGAATTTGATAATATCAGAATTCTGCTGTGCTTTAGATTCATATGACTTCAAACAAATAAAAGTCTTTAATATTAGAAGAACACCTTTTAACTATTATAAAATGCTTAGGAACTACTATGTATGCTAATTTCTAAAAATATTGTAGAAATATCTAATTACTTATAATTGTGTATCTTTTTATTATTTTTTTAAATTCCAGCTGAACCTATATGTTTTTTTGGCTGAAAAAGAAAAGGACATGGTGTTATGCTCTCATAAAGCCAAAGAAGCATATGTATTTAAACAATGTTTCTCTAAAAATGGTTTGCCAAAAACGGTTTGCCTGAAATGATTAATTGCATCATATCTTATAGTTAATAGGCCTTTGGAATGGTCCAAAGATATAAGAAACAAAGTTTGCTGCTTAGGTGTGATGTGAATGTTCTTGTGATCAGTAAATGTTATCCAAGTGTTAGGGAAATTGATGATAATTAGGTTGAAAACCACAATGTTGTTGATGAAACCCTTGAAGAGAAGTGAAAATCACAGTCTTTTGTGAAAATGCAGTAGTGTTCATAGTCATTCCTAGTTTTAATTGAATTGAGAATGAATAATATGTGGAAAGGGAATACAGAGCTATCTAGAATAGAGAAATAAATATAAGATTTTTTATGAGGATGAAGCTAGTGCAATATTGTCATACAATATTTTCCTGTTAGCCGGACTTACAAGGATATGAATTCCATTATATTACACAATGTCATATAAATTTGATTGGGTGAGCACCTATCTATATAGAGTATAAAAATACTATAATAAATCTAACAGTGCTTTAGAAATAAATAGATGGAAGAAGAACAGTTCTCTCACCCAAAACACAAAGATTGTGGAAAAGAGATAAATTAATTTAAAATCATATGGCATCTGCAGGATAACTTTAAAGGAGAATATTTAGCACTTATCTAATTTTAATCAATGAAAAACCATGTTTTTCACACACAATGTGAGTTAGAAGACCAAACCACTCTTTGGTCTTGATATGGTAAAATGAGAGGCAGCGGTAACAGCTTATTATGATTCATGGAAGTGCATTTTGAGAACTGCCCTGTTAGAGGTGGGTATGTGGGTGGCTGCTAGTGAAGAACTTAGAAAGTATTTAGCATTTTTGTATAAGTATGTAGTTCCAAGCCTGCCCAGGAAATTCTGGCAAACCAGAGACCCATTCTGGCTTCTGTAATTAAACATGAAGGGGCATACCCACTTTGCCTATCAGGTGTTTCTTGGTGCATGGAAGAAAGGTAAATGCTCACTGTCCAAGTCATGGGCAGGTTGGCCCAGACTCTGAACAGTCTAAGCCAATTGTTACTTTGATTGGTCTTCTTGCACTTATCATCTTCCAGAATAAATGGATCCATCATGAGTTGGGAGCAGAACAGAGAGGTAACACCTCTAACCTATATTATATGAAAATGTTCCAAGTGGGCAAGATGCCGCGTTAGCAGATGGCCAAGAAACAGCTCCCCGATTTACAGTCGAAGAATGTTGAAACTGCAGTTTCTGTAAACCTCGTGCCTCTAAGTTTATGAGGATGAGGCATTTAGCTCAGCTAAGAGTTCATTAAATTTAAATTGGACCAAGAGAGGCTGCAATGTATTCTATTTAGTTTGATTTAATATTTACTGCTTTTGTGAAAAACCCAGTGGCTCCTCTGGAAGTATATTCTGATGAATGCCAAACTGTTACATATTATTTCCATCATAACAAACTGGAAAATCCAGAAGAAATTTAGAATGTGTTCTCAAAAGCATAAAAGATTTATTTATTGAACCAGTAGTTATACTGTACTTAATAAGTACTAGAAATTTTTCTAAGGGCTTTAAATATCCTCATTCTCATTACAACTCTAATCATGGGTATTTCATAAATGTTAGCTCTCATCTTTTATTTCTCCCAAGCAGAGGTAGCCACTGCTTTCTCTCCTCTCCCATAATCACTAGGTGTACAGCTCAATATAACATATACCAGATTGCATTAGTGGTTAGACTATATATATATATATGTCTCTGTGCCCAATGGACTGTGAGCTTCAGGACAGTAAGGCTTTCTTTATTTTTCAATCCACAAGGAATAACACATGTGAGGAATATATGAGGAACTCAGCAAATGTTTGTTAAAAAAGGTGCCTTAAGGTATAATAATTTTTATCTTACCCCATAGAGCTCTGGAATTTGGAATTGATTCTCTAGTGTTATGGCTTTGGGCAAGAAGTTAGAGAGGCAACTATCTATGAACTAGAGACACTGCTCAAAGACACCTGGGGATGCTGACATGCTAGAGTGACTGGTACTGTTTGATGAGTACCATTGTCATCAAGATTGACATTGGGAACTTGGAAGGGGTGAGGTCAGGAAACCCACTTCAGCAGGTGAAAACTCCCTCATTATCACTGTCATTTGACTCAGCTGAAAATAATCCTTACCTCACAGTTCTATCTCAGTATCTTCTGCCCATTAATAATATTAGTTAAATGTGATACCTACTCTAATATGTAAACTTTTCTTTACAGGTGATTTTATGAACATTTATATGTTCTGTACATCAGAAAATAACTCTATTTTTTGTATCACTGTTAGAATACAGAATAAAGTTAGAATAGAATATGTATTAGAGAAGCAAAAATCTAAGCCTTTACCTATTGACATAGTGAAGTATTTTTTGCAATATCATGAATTGGAAAAGCATTTGTTCTACTTTTCTCAGTCAAAGTCTACACTACCTTTACTATCCCAAACAGGTGAGTGCCAATACTTGTTTTTAATGACTCAGAGATATTACAGAATTTTCCTCTGGAACTCCTAATAACTTCTCTTGAAATAATTTTTCCCAAGTATTTTTCTACAATGTAAAAATAGGTAGTATAATGATGTTTCCAGTCCCTGCTTTTTCTTGTGGAGGAATCAATGTACTTAAACAATCACACTCTTTAAGGAATTCTGCAATGGATTCATTATAAAAATGTTTAATGTACATTGCTTGAACTTATGGGAAGGAAAGAAACCAGGTATTCAGGCAGATGGAACTTACAGAGCTTTCTATATTTTAATATTTCCTGCTGAATAGACACAGACTACTGAAGCAGAAACACCACCTGGTTCTGTATTTCATACCATAAATATAAACTTTAAAAAAAATCATCCATTTCACAGCATTATAAATTCTAAGTTTAAGGTAAACATTGCAAACTCATTTCCCCAATAGTAGGATACTCCTATTTTTTAAATCTGAAAACTTCTAAAAATATGAGAAAAAATTCATATTCAAGGTTGTGCTTGCAGTTTCTAAAATTGGAGACAAGAGGTACATATAATCAGTGTGACTGATTAAGATATTCATGCTAAGATATTCACCTAAATACCAGGTTCTTAGAAGGAATCTGTATATTAGCCCTTCTCATTTTAAAAGATAGCTTTAAAATCAGAGACTTCACAATAAATACAAAGTAACTATAATAAACAACAGCTACCACAGCTGCTACTACTACAAAAAAAATGGACCCTAATTCACAGAGTACAGCAGAATGTATTGTTTAATGATGATCATTTCTTAATAACAATTATTGATTATGTAGATGGCAATCTATAGGAATAGCCTTCTGGAAACACAGTTGGGAATAATTCTTCCATTTCCTTCAAGCCTTTTGAAATCATAATAACATGATGCAGGCCATACTTTATTTTAACCACTAGTTTATTTCTGGCAGCTCTCCTTTGCTGTACCAATATTTCTGGTACTCTCCAAGTTCTTAAAAAGTACATCCACCAATCTTCCATTTTCTGTTCATCATCACCTCTTTTTTGGACTGTTTCCATCCTAGATCTATCCTTTTCACATTGAGCATGATACTCTTTCTCTTCCCCTACTCCTGTGATCTCCAGCACTATCACTTGCACAATTTTGTTAGACATGAAAGGTGAAATTTGTTCACCACAATGCATAATAAATGTCTGAAAGTGAGAACACAGTGGTGAAAATGACCCCTAATGTATAGAGCACACACAACAGATACAGTCAAGTGTCACACTCATCACTGAGAGCATTTGCAGTATGGTGTGCTAATACTTATTGATTAGTCTTGAAAAGTACCATGAGGCTAAGAGTAAAGAATAACAGTCTGGTAATAGGAAAATATACACCATTACTAGTATTCGTATGTGGGCATGTGTGTGGGTTGTTAAATAAGCAAGAAGATACACCCTGCCTGTCTTCACTGTGAACCCTAATTCCTTCCCCCCATACTTTTTCAGCCATTGATTTTTAATATTAACACACAGCATCACAGTGGGTATCTTTATGCATATATCACAGGGTATGATTCATTTCATCATTTTCTGAAATCTCAAAGATATTTCTCTCCTTCTCTATGAAATCAAGATGTTATAATCCACTACTCACATTTTCATTTCCTCTCTCGCTCACTTCTTTTGTCCCTAAAATCTTCCATTTCCCTTTCCTTAAAATCTACTATGTTTCTACCTACAAGCATATTCAATTCTGTCTTTACAAGGAAAGAAAAGCAGAAGAAACAACAGCCACCCTGTCATCAACCATCTGTGGGTGATTGATCATGTCCTCCACAGTGATATGTTCAGGTCTCAACTCTGGGTCCTGTGGGTTTGAATCCATTTGTAAATAAGACCTCTGGTGATGTTACTGTTAGTTAAGGTGTGGACTCATTTGCAAATAGGATTTTCAAAGATCTCATTTAGATGGGGCCAAATTGATTCAGGATAGGCCTTAATTCAGTATGACTGAAGTCTTTATAAACAAAGGAAATTGGACACAAAATTAGAAGCCAGAAGTCAGTGGAAAATAGAGGAGTAGACGTAAGGAGAGCACCATGTGACATAGGATTGCAGAATGCCACAGTCCCAGTGAAAGCAAGTCCTACCAACACCTTGATGTTGGACTTCTGGCCTCCCAAAGAGTGAAACAATAAATAGCTGTTGTTTAAACCAACCCATAGTACGGTATTTGTCATAGCAGCCCTGTCAAACTAAGATACCATCTAAATTTCCCACTCACATATATTTTTTCTTTTAGATTCCAAAATCCTATGAATTGCATTTAATCATTCCTTCTTAGCTCATTATGGTCTATTTTATGACTGAGCATTCTAATGAAACTCGTCATAAAATCAGAATTCTTCTTGCTTTTTAGATCCAGTAGCCACTTCTTCTTTATTATTGATGGACTCTGTAGGAAATACATCTCTGTTAATCTTTTTTTTATCCCTTCCCTTTTTCCACAGAGCTGAAATTCCCCAATATCCTTCCTCAGTTTCTGAATATTCCTTGGCTGTTTCCTTTGTTGTTTCTTTAACTGTGGATATACTGAAAATCTGAAGTTCATTAGATAGTAATGCCTGAGGTTACTTTAGCAGTTATCAACTCCAAGATGAATACTGTCAAAAGTTACACCATTTAAGGACTCACAGAACATTTGCCAATGCTACAAGGGTCCTTGACAACTAGCACTTAATCCAAAAGTTTTCAGAAGTCTGATTTCCTCTCATTTGTCTGCATCCACATTTAAAACTTTCCTTCCTTTGTTATAACAGGGTAGAACTTCATTCATATGCACAAACACAAACACCTGGCAAACTCAATGCTTTTCACCTTCATCTTCTTTGTGAAAAGAATAAAGAAAAGCATGTTAAAATCAGTAAATGTCTTAATTTCACTGGACCCTAAAATACATATTTGTCTAATTTCTCTCTCCTGTGGCAACTCTTGTTTTCACATAAGGTAGGCTGAGCTCCTTACAAACGCACCCTAACATGCAGTGATCCTCTTCTGTAGGGTGCCAGGGGAAGACAAGGGAGAGCTTGGTTTTGCCTAACACATTTATTGAGAGTCTACTGTGTTACAGGAACTGAGCTAGAAAAAGATCTCTGTCCTTGAGGAGTGCATAGTCTATTAGGAAGGGAAGAAGTACAAATGGATATTGTAAACATAAAATATAGTTCATGACTAAATTTATGAGAAAGTACTACATGCTCAGCACTTTTATCCTGGGAATTGGGGATACCATGGTGAAAAACATATGTTCTCTACTGCATGGAACTTCAGATTAGCAGAAAAGTCAGACACTGAACAAATAATTACAAGTGTGAAAGGTTATGAAAGAACAGATAGTTTCTTTGGGTACTATTGCCAGATTTAGCAAATGAAAATAGAGTGTCTAGTTAAATTTGAATTTTGGGTAAATATTGTGTACGTGTGTGTGTGTGTGTGTGTGTGTGTGTGTGTGTGTGTGTATTAGTATATGTAAGTCCCATGCAGTACTATATTTTGTAAGAGAAGAATCTAAATTGCTTTGGGAGAGTCAGAAGCTAAATACACATTAACCAGGTACAGGAGGGGTGGTGAGATTGGGTGATGGAATTCTATTTTAAGCATATTGAACAGCAAGTGTAAGGTCTCAGAGGTAGAGAAAAGCATAGCACACACAGCATTGAAAAGGAGTTCAATGTGGTTACATTACAGAGTGCAAAGAGTTTGCAAATAATTTTGTGAGGTAGTTATGGTTAAGATTACATAGAATCTAGAGTGTATTATTGATTTAGAACTATCTAAATGTCAGTGCTAGAGATATATCTGGGTATGATGGAGACCAGAAGATTCCCAGAAAGGTTTCTAGGAGGCTAATCTGATGAATTTACCACAGTCTAGTGCAAGTGTCCTGTGCTATGAACACCTTTGGACCACTTCAGGAATACTTTTAATAAACTGAAATACAATTATCAAAATATTAATAAATTTATATAATATTTTATATACTTTGTTAATAACACATTAAATACTGAGAACTATGATCAGGTCTAATAACTATTGCAATTTTGAAATTTTAATGAGTATAAACAAAAATTAGAAATATTTATATATATATTATTAAGGGGATAAAAATATCATGTTTTCTATTCATGGCATAGGCACAGGTACTGCTAAGTATGTGATAAATGAAGGGAATAATAACTATCACTTAGAAAGGACAGTGAAAATAAAACTAATCTTTTTCCATCCAAGATCACAACATTGTGAATTCTATTTATGGACTCTTTGGATGTCCATGGCACTCAAGTTGGACCCCTTCTTTAGTTGTTTCCTTTATGCCAAAGTGGAGTAATTAGTCTCTAACTTCCTATAATGTCAGGTGAGGGCTGCCTTTTTACTTAGTGTGACAAAAAGCTTTATTTAGAAACCACAATTCAAAATGCATAGTTTAAAAATGACCATTAAAGATCAGATGACAGAGTTTTTTGGTTTGCTTGTGTATTTTTTGGTGGTGTTTGATTTTGAATCATATCTTTTACTTCACATATTTCAGGGACAGAAAGTTAGATTGTTCTGACTCTTAATTCTACAATGCTATTTACAAACCATTGCATTTGTAGAATTGAGTAAAACTTCTGATCCTTTGAGGCTAATGCCATATGTCTAGTCAGTCTCTACCATATGGCTCATTCCAGGACATATCCCTTCATTTGCTGGACTCTGATATCTGACCCACAATGATCTTTCCCATCCCAAACCCTGCCATCATATTAGGAGACTACAAAACCCCCATGGATCACCACCACAAACCATAGTTTATCAACTCCATGACTTCACAACCAGAGGACTTGACCTCCACTCACCACCTGCCCCCAACCCCTTAAGACTATACCTTGTCATCACTCAGAAATTCTCTGCTTATGAATTTTTGAGTATAAAGCATTTCATCCTCTGATCACCAACCCCTGTCCCTCAATTTTTCTTCCTCAGTTACTCCTCCTTTTCCAATTATCAAATTCATTATGTCCCTTTACTTCTGTTCTCATTATTAGCCCACTTTTGTCTCTATTTCTCCTCTATCTTGTATTCCATTAATCTCATGCAAATAGTCTCAACTTTCTTTTCTCATATTCTTCAATCCCATTCATCAGGCAATGTCCAGCTGTCTGTTTTTGCTCAAAATAACATCTTGGCAGCTGAGTGCTACTAGGGATAATCATAACTGTGTGTACTGGTGTCCCCTACCTGGCTCGGCTTGGAGTGGTGCTTGGCAGTTCTGTTCTGTTTTCCACATCAGATTACTCTCCTGCTTTCCAGAGTGCTCACTTAACATTTTACTCATTGAGAACTCTGTTTCCTTCTCCCCCTGTAACTTTCAACAGATGACCTTGCTTTTGCAGAGATGGCAGGAACTAAGTAACTTCCTCACAGTGTGCTGAAATCTACAATCTTAATTGCATTTGTGACTGTTCATTTCACTACCCCCCTCCCCCACCCCATTACAATGGGAGAGATGGCCATTTATAAGGAATAATTCCTTCATGTATGGGCAAGATCTATCTCTTCTCACATTCTTAGGGCTTCTACTTTGATGATTCTCCTGTTTCTATCACGACCTCCAATAAAAAAGATAATTTTACTGCTGTCTTCAGATTACAAAGAAATCTCACCTTACTGCTACCATAACCTCTTGCATTTACCACCCTGTTCTCCTTCACTACAAAACTAGACTTTTTTGAAGGAGTTGACCAAAGTCATCTTTTCTACTTCATCACCTCCCACTCACTTTTATTTTATTTTAAAAAGGATTTTGCAGTATCAAAACATTTGAAGAAAAATTTATTTTCCACATAAACTATATTACTGCTTTGCTATAAAGGATTTTAAGCATGTTTCTGAGGCTCAGACTAATGTACACAAGTCAATTTATTTCCCAAGTTAGATGAAACAACTCTTTTATAGCCTTGATCTTATTTATGAAGAGACAATGCAATTTACTAAATGGTGCCCCAGTGACCTGGGAGGTTAATTTGTTTCAAACATGCAAACATTTTTAATCTTTGTTGAGAAGTTGATTCACTGATTTGGAACTCAAGTGATCTGCATCAGACCTAAGTCTACCTGCTCAAATAGAAACAGTGAATTCATTCACATTCCCCTTCAGTCAACTTCTCAAATTAAATCTGAGTCCAAATTCAGAGTTAAACCTTTGGCATCCAAGAGCAACTTCACTGACAACCTTATGCAAGAAGGGGCTGGAGCCAAGGTACGCAATGCCTGCTGAGAATAGAAAGCAATCACAAAATTGCTGCTGAAGAAAATGAAGAATAGGCCTGTAAGGTTATGCTCTGCAATATATATTCCTTTCATTTCTATTCTATTATAAGCACATATCAGGTTATCATGTCAATGGGTATTTAAATAGACAAACTTTTGGGGAGTCAATATGTTCATATCAGGAAGCAGGATATAGATATAGGAATATAATGAGCTAGCATAAAGAGCAGACAAAACAAGATCTCAGAGGATCACAGTAATTTTATGTGGAGCCCATGTTAATAATGGAGATTAAATATGATTCTTGTGGCAACACCCCAAGAAAAATTTCCCTTCAAGCCTATTTATTAGTACCTGTCCTAATCTTGCATTGACTTTTCTCCCTGAGAATAATGGGCATGGACAAATTACTAAGCTTAAAACATATTTTAAAGAACATGGCAAATCTTATTTTTCTATTTACTATTGATGAACTCTTACCTCGCCCAGATCCTATTACCTCATTCTCCTTCTTAGAAATGTCATACTCTGTAGGGTTCTCAGCTGTGAATATTAAAATGACTGGTGATGCTTTCAAATGAAAGAGATGGTTGTACTGCCCACACTCTACCCCACCAAGCTTTGATTCACTATGTTGGGGGTAGTACATGGGTATCTGCATATTTTAAAAAAGTTCTTCATGTGATTCTAAGGTAGATTTGGCATTGAAAATTACTGTTTCTTTAAGATAAAAGTCATCCAGATCATACTAATATCAGATCATGATGTGATCATCTTAATTCCAGGTCTCATGAATAACATACAAAACCACTTCATTAGCATTTTAAATAATTCCCTTCCCCCCATGCCTGCTTAGTCTCTTCCTGCTTCACATTCCACATTCTCTTAGTAGAAAGAAAGAACAGTCAAAAACCATCTGTCATTGGAAATAAACTTTGAAATTTGATGAAAAAAATTGACCTATGCAATGGACATGTTGAACCTTAGTCTCAGAGATTACAGTTGAATGAGCACAAAAGTCACCACAAAATAGAGACTGCTATTCATCCAAAGATTGCTGGCTGCTGAATCCACAGTGAAAGTGTCACATTTTCACTTATTGTTACAACCAAGGTATAAATAAACCCAGAAGTATGAGAAGGGTTAAAAAATAGACACTGGCTTGTTCGTTGTAACATGTTATTAAATTTGATATTTATGCCCTTATTTGGAAGAGATTCAACAATTTAATCGATCTTTTACACCTAGCTTTGCAGGTACACTAGTTGTGACCCAAGTAATCTCATTGCCTTCCTGCTAAGAGCTATTAAATATCACCATGGAGTTCTTGACCACCCCCAGGGGGTGAGCACAAATTATTTCTTGCCAGTTCCTTACTCCTTATAAGTATGGAATTTCTTCTCATTAGCGATGGCTTTGTGTATTTAAGCAAATAGGATAGAATGACACTTTTCTGTAGAGAGATAAAATAATTCCTATTCATTCTTTTTTAGAAGAAAATAGCCTCTACAAGTTAGAACTGATAACATTCTGTTTGGGAAAATATGAAATTCCACTAAGAAAAAATATTTAATTTTGAAAGTAGAATTTCTTAGGAAAAAAAAATGCTGTTTGTTGAAATATATTCTTCATGGCTGAATAAAATACTGGGAACATCAATAAAGAAAAATATGTCATATAGCAACAGAAAAGGTCTGTAGATGAAATTAGGTGTGTGTGCATCTGTCTTTCTATCTACCTATATAGCTATCTATTAATGTTCATAGACATCTTTCGTGGTAATTCTTATGTTTTAAATGTGTATTTAAACATTCTCTTTAATCAAAAACATCACCTGTAAATTAGATTTTATTTTAAATTTTAAGACTAACATCATACACAGAACCATATGAATGTTATGATTTAAACACATCAGCACTGTGAATATCAACTCTCTGTAGCAAGCCTTTTCTATCCAGCAAAAACTAAATGGATGAAAAATTATATTCTTAATACTCTAAGGATAATATTCAAAGGCTATCTCAAAAAAGACCTAATAAGTAATAAATGATATGACATAGAGTCAGCTATGTTCATTTTTCCCAAAGTAAAATAATGAAAGCCTCAGAGAAGTAATATTTTAAATATTTATTTTATTGCCTGTAATATGGTGAACCTATTAATAATATACTAAACCAGGAACTGTACACGGGATCAGAGAATTACAGGTAAGACTATAGAGAGGACATTAACTTAACTACTGAATTGGGTGTTTTCCTGAATCCAAATGCAAAAGGCCATTCCACCTCCTGACATATCACTATTACTAAAACAAAACCCCATTAGAATTAGTTGCTCCACAACGAATATCAAATGAACATCCCATTATGAATATAATCATATAACATTAGAAGTAGCTATTCACTACAGTTTGCCAAGATTTAGCTACATGATTCTCATTACCATTAATAAAATATGAGGCTAAATCTCCCTGATGCAGTTGACCCTAAAGAATACCATTTTTCCTACTTTAAGGGGAAAAACCAGAATGTACAAGTTTTTCTTCAATAGACAGAAACAATAAATCCTCATCACTGTATGATCTAGTGTGATCTAGTTTTTAAAGTTTCCTTTATGGAGCAAAAAAATGATAAACATGTCATTCATTTAGATCTTCATTGCCCTGAATAAAAAAATAGTTCAGGAAATAAAGCAAATCACCTTCACCTGTTTTCACTGCAGGTCGGATTAAATTAAAAAAAAAAAAAAAAAAAAAAAAACTGTTGGCAACTCAATTCATTGTATTTGTATTAATTTGAACAAAAATTAATTTAATTTAAGTATGCAAAATTATGCAGAAATATGTAGCTGTCCATAAACACTGTTTTGTCATTTATGCTCGTGCTGAGAAAGTGAGTCAAGCCTCATTGTTTCTGTGGTTCCTACTCATCTTCTAGGTCTTCTGGTTTCCAGTTTTTTCCAAAACATAGGTTTGGTGGGAGTATTGTTCAGGGCTGGAAATTAAATTCAGAAGAAATAAAAATATATGACAGTGTGGCATTTGGTGACAAGAATACTTCCCAGCATGGATAGTGCCATTTCATGGTGATTTTTCTGCAATTAGTCCTCAATCTTCTGTTTACTACTCCTATCAAACCTGCTGTCAGTAAAGGCTAGAAAAAAAATGCATGGGGGAGGGTGTTAAAAAAAGAAGAAAAGTGATACCATAGCTTTCCTATTACAGGCACACTTTGTTTTATTGTGTGCTGCTTTATTATGTTTCATAGATATTGCATTTTTTACAAATTGAAGGTTTGTGGCCACCTGTCTCAAAAGTCTGCCAACACCATTCTTCCAATAGAATGTGCTCACTTCATGTCTCTGTATTACATTTCAGTAATTCTTGCAGTATTTCAAACTTTTTCATTATCTTTTATGGTGATCTGTGATCAGTGATCTTCAATGTTACTATGGTAATTGTTTCGAGGCTCATGAACCACACCAACATAAGATAGTAAGCCTAATAGATAAATGTATGTGTTCTCGCTGCCCCCTCCCCCCCATACACACAGTTCCCATCATTCCCCCACTCCTCAAGCCTCTCATTCCCTGAGAAACAATAATATTGAAATTAGGCCAATTAGTAACCCTACAATGGCCTCTAAGTGCTCAAGTGAGAGGAAGAGTCACTTGTCTCTCACTTTACATCAAATCTAGAAATGATTAGGCTTATTGAGGAAGGCATGCCAAAAGCTGAGATAGGCTGAAAGCTAACCTTCTTGTGCCAGTTGGCCAAGTTGTGAATGTAAAGGAGATGTTCTTGAAGGAAATTAAAAATGCTACTCCAGTGAATACACCAATGATAATGCCAAACAGCCTTATTGCTGATATGGAAAGAAAGATTTTGTGATCTGGATAGAAGATCAAACCAGCCAAAACATTCCCTTAAGCCAAAGCCCAATCCGGAGTAAAGGCCCTACCTCTCTTAAATTCTTTGAAGGCTGAGAGAGGTAAGGTAGCTGCAGAAGAAAAGTCTGAAGCTAGCAGATGTTGGTCCATGAAGTTTAAGGAAAGACACCATCTCCATAATGTCAAAGTGCAAGGTGAAGCAGCAAGTGCTGACATAAAAGCTGCAGCAAGTTACCCAGAAGAACTAGCTAAGATAATTGACGATGGTGGCTACACTGAACAACAGATTTTCAATGTAGATGAAACAGCCTTCTATTGGCAGAAGATGCCATGTAGGAGTTTCAAAGCTAGAGAGAAGTCAATGTCTGGCTTCAAAGCTTAAAGGACATGCAGACTCTCTTGTTTTTGGCTAATGCTAGTATCTTAAAGTTGAAGTCAATGCTTATTTACCATTCTGAAAATCCTAGGACCCTTAAGAATGATGCTAAGTCTATTCTGCCTGTGCTCTATAAATGCAACAACAAAGCCTGAATGACAGCACATCTGTTTACAACATGGTTTACTGAATACTTTAAGCCCACTGTTGAGAACTGCTCCTCAGAAAAAAGATTCCTTTCAAAATATGACTGCTCATTCACAGTGTACCTGGTCACCCAAGAGCTCTGATGGAGATGTACAGTGAAATGAATTTGTTCTCATGCCTGCTAACACAACATTCATTCTGCAGTCCATAGATGAAGGAGTCATTTTGACCTTCCAGTCTTATTATTTAAGAAATACATTTCATAAGGCCATAGCTACCATAGACAGTGATTCTTCTGATGGATCTGGGAAAAGTAAATTGGAAATCTTCTGGAAAGGATTCACCTTTCTAGATACCACTAAGAACATTAGTGATTCAAAGGAGGAGGTCAAATACCAACATTCACAAGGGTAAGAAGTTGCTTCCAATCCTAATGGATGACTTTGAGGGTTTCAAGTGTTCTGTTCTTGTTTGCTAATGCTGCTGGAATGCAAAACACCAGAGATGGATCGGCTTTTATAAAAGGGGGTTTATTTGGTTACACAGTTACAGTCTTAAGGCCATAAATTGTCCAAGGTAAAACATCAGCAATTGGGTACCTTCACTGGAGGATGTCCAGTGATCCTTTGTTAGCTGGGAAGGCACGTGGCTGGGGTCTGCTCCAAAGTTCTGGTTTCAAAATGGCTTTCTCCCAGGATGTTCCTCTCTAGGCTGCAGTTCCTCAAAAATGTCACTCTTAGTTGCCCTTGGGATATTTGTCCTCTCTCAGCTTCTCCGGAGCAAGAATCTGCTTCCAATGGCTGTCACCAAACTGCAGTTCTTCTCTCAGCTTCTGGGCATTCTTCAGTACCTTCTTGGCTGTGTCAAGCTGGCTCCTTCTGTCTGAGCTTATATACTGCTCCAGCAATCAAGGCCCATGCTGAATGGGTGGGTCCACACCCCCATGGAAATTATCTCTTCATAGTTATCACCTACAGTTGGGTGGGGCACATCTCCATGGAAACACTCAAAGAATTCCAATCTAATCAGCACTAAAATGTCTGCCCCACAAGATTGCGTCAAAGAATATGGCTTTTGGGGGGACATAATACATTCAAACCGGCACAAGTTCTGCAGTCACTTCAGTGGAGGAAGTGACTGCAGATATAGTGGGAATAGCAAGAGAATTAGAATGAGAAGTGGAGCTTGAAGATGTGACTGAATTGCTGCAATTTCAGGATAAAACAAATGGATGAGCTTCTTATGGATGAGCAAAGGAAGTGGTTTCTTGAGATAGAATCTACTCCTGGTGAAGAAGCCATGAACATTGTTGAAATGACAACATAAACTTAGTTGATAAAGTAGTGGCAGGGTTTGGGATGATTGACTCCATTTTTTAAAATTCAGTTTTATTGAGATATATTCACATATCATACAATCAACTGTTCACATTACCATCATCATATAGTTGTGCATTTATAACCCCAATCCACTTTTTATTTATTTTTTTATTTTTTTAATTAATTTTATTTTGAAATAAATTCAAACTTACAGGAACAGTTGCAAAAACAATACAAACCCCATACACAGAACTCTAGCATACACTGACCCCCTCCTTCCTGATACCCCAATCCACCAACTTAATCATCCTGTCACACCATTTCTTTCTTTCTCTCCCTCTCTCCCTCCCTCCCTATTATCCATCATCTATTGCTCTGTCTTCTGAACATATGAGAGCAAGGTGCACACATCCTTGAACAAACAATATAATTCACATATACATTTCTGATAAACAATAACATTCATTTATGCAATCATATTAAGTGCAGCTAAGAAGTTCAAGAAATTCAACATTGATACAAAGCTTATATCTTGTATTTCCTTTTTTCTTTTCTTATGTCCCAACTGTGTCCCTTTGAGCCTCCCTTTCTCTCTCCTCAGATCCCATCCAGGATCATCCTTGGCATTTAATTGTCGTTATCTATTTAGACTGTCTTTTTTTTTTTTTTTTTTCCAATTGTGGAAACATATACAGCTTAAGTCTTCCCATTCCAACCCCTCCGTAGCATTCCATTAGTGAGATTAATCACATTTAGAATGTTGCAATGCTATCACCTTTCCACCATCCATTACTAGAAATTTCCTTTCACCCCAAACAGAAACCCTACACTCATTTCTTAACTCCCCATTGCCCCTTCCCCAACTTCTTGTAACCCATACTCTACTTTTCATCTCTATGGTCATATTCTCTGATACTTTCTTTGTATTACTGTGGGGCTTAAATTTAACCTCCTAAATCTATAACAATTTTGTTTTTCTTTGATAACAACTTAAATTCAATAGGACACATAAACTATGCTCCTATACTCCATCATTCCCCCACCTTTATGTAGTTCTTGTCAAAAAATACATATTTTACATCGAGTCCAAAACCACTGATTCATCATTACAGTTTATGTATTTTAGATTCTGTATGAAGTAAATAGTGGAGTTACAAATCAAAAATACAGTAGCATTGGTATTTATATTTACCATGTGATCTTTACTGGAAATCTTTATTTCTTCATGTGCTTTCAGTCAATTGTTTAGTGTCCCTTCCTTTCAGTCTGCTCAACTCCATTTAGCATTTCTTATAGGACTGATACACTGGTGATGAAGTCCCTCAACTTTTGATTATCTGGGAATGTTTTCATCTCCCCCTCAGTTTTACCCTTCAGTTGTTTGGGAATTTTCTAAGTCTCTGATGATTATTGACTTCTATTTGTATTCCATTGTGGTCAGAGAATGTGCTTTGAATAAATTCAATTTTTTAAAAAATTTATTGATGCTTGTTTTATGTCTCAGCATATGGTCTATTCTGGAGAAAGATCTGCGATCACTAGAGGAGAATGTGTGTCCTGGTGATTTGGGATGTAATGTTCTATATATGTCTGTTAAAATTTCTCTATATCTTTCTCTCTTTATTTCTCTGTCAGTAGGGCTCCATTTAGTATCTGAAGTAGGGCAGGTCTTTTATTAGCAAAATCTCTCAGCATTTGTTTGCCTTTGAAAAATTTAAGCTCTTCCTCAAATTTGAGGGAGAGTTTTGCTGGATAAAGTGTTCTTGGTTAGAAATTTTTCTCTCTCAAAATTTTAAATATGTCATGCCACTGCTTTTTTGTCTCCATGTTGGCCACTAGGTAGTCACTACTTAGTCTTATGTTGTTTCCTTTGTATACGGTGAATTGCTTTTCTCTTGCTGCTTTCAGAATTTGCTTCCTCTCTTCAGTATTTGAGAGTCTGATCAGAATATGTCTTGGAGTGGGTTTATTTGGATTTATTATATTTGGAGTTCACTGGGCATTTATGCTTTGTGTATTGATATTGTGTAGGTTTGGGAAGTTTTCCCCAACAATTTCTTTGAATACTCTTTTCTAGACCTTTACCCTTCTATTCCCTTTCTGGGACTCCAATGAGTCTTATATTTGAATGTTTTATTTTATCTATCATATCCTTGAGGTCCATTTCTGGTTTTTTTTTTTTAATTTTTTTCCCCATTCTTTTGTTCTTTCATTTTCTGTTCTGTGGTCCTCAAGGACACTTAGTCATTGTTCAGCTTCCTCTAATCTTGTATTATGAGTATCCAGAGTCTTTTTAATTTGGCCAACAGTTTCTTTTATTTCCATAAGATCTTCTATTTTTTTTATTTACTCTTGCAATTTCTTCTTTATGTTCTTCTAGGGTCTTCTTTACGTCCTTTATATCCTGTGCCATGCTCTTCTTCATGTCCTTTATATCCTGTGCAATGCTCTTGTTGTTTTTCCTTAATTCTTTGATTAATTGTGCCAAGTACCGTGTCTCTTCTGACCTTTTGATTTGGGTGTTTGGGTTTGGGTTCTCCATTTCATCTGGTTTTATCATATGCTTTAAGATTTTCTGTTGTTTTTGGCCTCTTGGCATTTGCTTTACTTGATAGGGTTCTTTCCGGATATAAAAAATACTGATCCCTAATTTGTCAGATCTACAGCTTGGTGGCATACACTTTCTCTAACTAACCATCAGATGGCATCTGCCAGTCTCCTATTCCCCTCAAGTCAATTCTCCCCAACTTTGTCTTTATGGTGTCTGGGGATCTGATTCTTGTGGGGTCCAATTGGTGCACTAAGTTTGGGTGTGTTGTTGGTGCTGTCTGCCCTGAATGTGAGGTGTGTGTCTGGGTGGTTAGGGAGGCAGGGGAGCTTTAATAATCAAACCTCCCAGGTGTTCCTGGAGGTTTAAGGCTGTTCCAAGGGTCTAAGCCTTCATTTCAGTCTTGCCTCAGATTGTCTCTGCCGCTGACCCACAAATCCCTGGCATTTGCATAAGGTCCTTGGGATTTCTGAGTGGGTCCCCCTCTCAGCTGTGCTCTTCTAGGACCTCTGCCAAGGGAAGGCTGTGCCATGTCACAAGTGCATGCCAGCCCACCAGGGAAGCCCTGGGTCGCTGGGCCATGCAGGGGCGCTCCCAGCCCACTGCAAAGATGGCTGAATGGGGCGTGTTAACTTCCCCTCCTTGTACAGCTCCGCCTTCCCAGCTCCAGGACAATCAGCTGCGGGTGCACCAAAGGCTACTATCCATGGCCAATATTGTGGCGTGTGCATGGTGCTGCGGGAAAAACTCCCTGTCACAATGGGTTTCTTGGCACGGCTCTGGGCTGTGGGTTGGGCCCGGACAGGAGCGTTCCCCACCTGCTGGGGAGATGGCTGCAAGGGGCAAGATTTCTTTCTCCTTTTGGCTCCCCTGTGCCCTCCTGGCCCTGAGGCAGTCAGCAGTGGGCTATCCTCTACGCCAGACACGGAGAGGTTGGCACAGCCCACTCCTGCCGTGCTTCACTGCGTGGTTCTCCCCATTTTAACCACAGCCACTCCTGGGTTTTTTTGTTTTTTTTTTAAAGGAACTAGTGCATCTCCAAATGCCAACCCACAGTTCCCCCACACTGCAGCATGGCCGCCAGACTTTCAACCAGCTCACTCACTCGTTTCAGAACACAGACTCCTGGTTTCACAAAGGGCATGGTCCCTGTGGATTTAGCAGACCTTGTCCAGCTGGTGCATCGCTGGGAACTGGTGTTCTGGGTCACTTTCTGACTTTTATCTAGTATTTTTCATGGTGGTGTTTTTTTGCCCTGTCTCACCTAGCCTCCATCTTAGGTTCTCCCCCCAATCTATTTTTTGAACATTTTCCTTATACCAGAAAAAGTAAAACTAAGAATAAAAATTAAAAGTAAAAAATAATACACAAATCATCCCCCCTTCCTACCATATTTTCAATTAGTTTTTGTCCCCATTTTTCTATGTATCCATCCATACACTGGATTAAGGGAGTGTGATCCACAAGGCTTTCACAATCACACTGTCACCCTCCTAAGCTACATTGTTATACAATTGTCTTCAAGAGTCAAAGCAAATGGGTTGCAGTTTGATAGTTTCAGGTACTTACTTCTAGCTATTCCAATATATTAAAACCTAAAAAGGGTCATCTGTGTAGTGCAGAAGAGTGCCCACCTGAGTGACCTCTCAATTCCTTTTGGAATCTCTCAACCTCTGAATAAACTAAATCTCTCAGCCACTGAAACTTTATTTTGTTTCGTTTCACATTTCCCTTTTGCTCAAGAAGATGTTCTCAAGCCCATGATGTTGGGTCCAGATTCATCCTCAGGAGTAATATCCTGCATTGCCGGGGTGTAAATCAGGTCCACATAGTGGGGAGGGCAGTGAGTTCACCTGCCAAGTAAGGTTAGCTGGAGAAAGAGGGCCACATCTGAGCAACAAAGAGGTACTCAGGGGGAGAGTTTTAGGCACAATTATAAGCAGGTTTAGACTCTCCTTTGCAGTAACAAGTTCCATAAGGGCAAGCTCCAAGATCAAGGGCTAAATATACCAAACTGACAATCCTCAAGGCTTGTGAGAACATCAGCAACAATCCAGGTGAAGAAGTCCAACTCTTCCAGATTTTCCCCTGGCTCCTCAGGGGGGCCCTGGATATATATTTTTATTCTCTGCCCAAATTACTTTGGGATGCGTCACTATTTCACACTAACCTGTACAAACCTACCATATCTCACTTCCTATTCAAAGTTCCATGTAATTACGGTACTTAAACAAACTATATGAGTTAAACTGTTTAGGAAATATAGATCCTGCACCAGATAAACATCTCTTCCCTTGGTCTCACACAGAAGTTGAAGTTTTAAAACACAGTCAGTATCGTCCTTTACCCTTTGGCCTGATTTGCCCTAGTCCTAACTAGATCTGCTTCACTCATATCTCTAATTGAAGTCTGGACTCTTTTTCAGCTTTTTAAACAGTTGCTGTGTATGCTAATACTGGCATTCATATCTGCCAAGCTCTAGCTCTGAGTTTCAGGTGGACTGACTCCAATTTTGATAGAAGTTCTACTGTGAGTAACATGCTATCAAAAACAGCATTAAATGCTTCAGAGAAATCTGTCATGAAAGGAAGAGTCAATGATGTGGCAAATTTCATTGATGTTTTATATTTATAAATTGCCACAGCTACCCCAACCTTCAGCAACCATCACCCTGATCCATCAGTGACCATCAATATCAGGGCAAGTCCACCAAACAGCAAAAGAGATTGACTTACTGAAGCCTCAGATGGTGGTTAGCATTTTTTTTAACAATAGTCTTTTTAAAAATTAAAGTGTGTAAATTGTTTTTTTACATATAAGACTATTGTTCCCTTAATAGACCACAGTATAGCATAAGTGTAACTTTTATATGCAATGGGGGACCAAAATATTTATGTGACTTGCTTTATTATTATATTCACTATATTGCAGTGGTCTGAAACTGAACCTACAATATCTCCAAGGTATGCCTGTATATTTATAGGTTTATGGAAATATGTTTTAAATGTATTTGCATAAGGATTTTGATCAGATGTTCTTAATTCTCATAAATGAAGAAAAGGAATTGCATTGCCCAAACAGTTATACTGCCCATGAGTAATTGAAGTAATTCTAGTTCATGTATTTTTCCTTCACCAGTAAACTAGGTAACTAATGTGATTTACAAACTAACTTGATAAACAATTAACAGAACTTATTCGAAATGTCTTTGAGTATCTATTCGACCAAACATGACTGCAATACATGTGATTACTTTTTGATTTGAGAATGTCCATCATTTTAATGAAACCCAGTTTGATTTAAAGACAATTTTAGTATGGTTTGTGGCAGAAAACACATCCTTGCATGAGACTTTTTTCTGAATTGATTACAGGAAATTATAGGAAAATCTCATTCTTACGGTCTAGATGAGAATATACTATAAAATCCAAAAATCACTTAAGATATTCCTATTCACTGTGGTAGGTGGCATTATATATGCCAACAAACACATGTTTTTCATCTTAAGCCATATTCCTATGGGTGTGAATCCATTGTAAACAGGACTTTTGAAGATGTATTTTTACCTATGGTAGAGCCCAACTGAATGATGGTGTCTTAATATGGATTACCTGAGGTTTTATAAGGAAAAGACCACAGAAGAAGCAGGAAGTCAGCTGGAAACTGGAAGATAAAGGAGATGACATGTTCCATGTGACAGGAAGGCCAAGGATCCCCAAGGATCACTGGCAAACCAGCACCAGAATGCCACAGTCTTTGGGGAGAAAGCACAGGCTCACTGACACCTTGAGTTTGAACTTCTGCCTCCAAAACCATGAGACAATCAATTCCTGTTGTTCACACCAACCCATTGTGAGGTATTTGCCATAGCAGTCCTGGCCAACAGAGATAGCATCTAAACTCTTCTAATCAGAGTTATCTTATACACAAAATGAGTGCATGGAATTAGATGATTTCTAAAGCACTTTCTGATGATAATATTTTATAAAATACAGTGGTGTGCCCACGTCCATTCCAGGTAAGAAAGGTTTTTTCTCTTTAGTCATTTGGTCCTACCATCTCCAGTGATTATGCAAAATAATACCACATCTCTAGTAGGTATTCAGTGTTTGTCATGAGAAACCAACTGCCTGGACAGAATATAGATTCTAATTTAACAACTAATCTTTTAATTATACATACCTATAACATTACTGCTAGCCTGGGTGTGTTTGAGTAACATTTCTTTCAATGATATTGTGATCTTTTAAGCACTATATAATTAAAGGTTTTATATTATTGCTCAAAAAATCTATAAGTAATGATACCCCAAACTTCATCATCTAACAAAAAGAAGTGATCACCTCAAGAAAACTCAAGCAAAGCCAAGAGAGAAGGCTCATGGGGTAGATGATGATGGGGCAGAGATTGATGAGAGAGATATTAGTGATGTTATTAGATGACTTAGACTAGAGAGCCTGTCAAATCATTTGGTCAGAATCTATATCAAGCCCCCTTTATATGTGCTTGTGGCCACCATCTCTTCTTTAGGTAAGTGCAATAAAATGCTGACATAGTGGAACGATGTTTCTTTGTTAGGCCTGCTTTTTCCTTCTGAGTTCCAAATCCCCATGCTTCTCTGAATAGTGCCAACACCTGGAAAATTGGTGAAAGTGAGCATTTAAAAATTGTCTTCCAGAAAGAATCCCACTAATTTGGCTTCTTGACTCCCTAAACTTTTTAATTTCAAAGCATATAATGTAAGATATATAAATGACACAGTGTTTTATTTTTAATGCCTCCTAATATAAACATACATTTTCCACAGAAACACATGGAATATAGATTCAATGTCTAAATAAAGGCACAGAAACACATAATCCTTTCAAAGATACTTAATACTAAAAACCACAATTTCCATTTAAAACAGATCATGGGCCTGAAATAATTGTGGAGATATAACTCAATAGGCATAAAATAATATCTGTCCCAGAAGAAATATTTGCTAATTAATATACACATTCTCCTGGTACATATATTCAGGGCTGAGATTTTTTTAATTTTTAATATTTAATAATAATATTTTTTAGCATAGGTGCATGTCCCAATTTAGTTTTATAGAGAGCTAATGTTTTCAGAGTAGAAAAAAATTAACATACTGCTTTAGTGTGATAGAAAAGTAGGCCATTTATCTTTTTTAAAGGGAAAGTTCACAGATCAGTTCCTGCATGCTGTTTGCATGAGAGTTTCCTACACTTTGCATTGCTAAATAATTGAGAACATTAGCTCCCAAACCATGAAAAATTCATTTTAACATGATGTATTATTAATCAATTTAATTTAAAATGATCTAGAAAGTTCCAATTTCAGTTTTGATGCTTGAAGATAAAGTCAGGCAGTGGTTGGTACTTATTAAAATTGTGTAACTCTTTATTGCCTGATTTTTATTTTTTCAAACGTGAGTCAAACTCTAATGAAAGTGGGATAAAAATGGTAGGTTAACTATCTTAGTCTACATATTCCTACATATATGCATATCTGTAAGGGAAAACTATAACAAAAGTAAATAGTCAATTTTTCATCAATTAACAATGTTGTGCTGCTATTTTTAAAGCCTATATTAATATGCAGGCATGTAGAAGAGTGTGTCATTTGAAAATCATGGGCAAGTCCTGCCTCCCTCTTTCCTTACAATTGATCTAGTTTTGATTAGGTTCACATTTTGGCTCCCTGATTTGATAAAGGTTACACAGTGATTATTAAAAGTATTCAGTACTTATAAGACAAGATTAGGAAAATGATGATTGTTCACATAGTTCCTATGTCACCTGGCAATACCTGCTTGGACTTAAAAGTAGGGTTCCATTAACACATACATTCCCAAAGTCACTGTGATCTCTAGCCTTTCTCAAAGCCCCTCAGACTTATTTCTGAGGGCTGCACATGTCTCTCATAGAATTTCTCTCAGTGTTCATTCACTCTCAGGGTTTTGGATGCTCTCAAAGCCAGGCAAGGCTTCTTTGCCCAAAATCCCATCATCTCAGCACTATCTACAGGTGGGAGCCCTTGAAGTGCCAAAGTTGCATTGGAGCTTCAATATACTGCTGACGCCATGCTGAATTCTACATAAGAGGAAGGTGGGAGGTTCTGGTAACTTTGTGTCTTGTGTGTGCCAAAGCCATACTGCCTAGTTCCTTAATAACTTACAGAGTTTAGAGAAGAAAAAAAGTTTTTTCACGTTTTACTATCAGGGACCCCCACCTCATCGTCCCTTCAATCCCCTAGAAAGCAAGACACCTTGAAGCCCTGGGCTAGAAAGAAATCCAAGTGACAAGCAGCACTTTTAGGACTCGGGATCACCCTTCTCTCACATTTGGACAGTGATTCTGTGCTAAGCTTGTATGTTTAACTTCTCTTAGGATTAAGTTTTTCCCACAGCAGTCTTAAATTTTTTATGCTTGGAAACTCCTGGAAGATCCAGCATAACAGACATAGCCCCAAATATCTGAACCCCAGCAGTAAACAAAGCTCTGCTATATCTACAGTTTGAAAATAGGGGGCATGAGGGCTAATTTTATTAGTTTCAAATCTGGAACAAAATATCCTTTTATAAGTATAGGGACAAGCAGGACCAAGATGACATATTCAGGCTTGCACTCTCACGGGACTTTGGAGAGGAAAAGGGAGAAGATGACCATTGTCACTTGGGGTGTAATGAATAAGTCCTGTGGCCCCGGGAAGCTCATTATCATCTGTTCCTCTGACAGGACATATGCACATGAATTCTCTTTATTCTATGTGATAGTATTTACTAATACTACCACTACAGAAACATAACAGAGTGAAACACTATTGGCTTATGCCCTCTTCTTCCTTTCCATAAGTCACCTGCCCACCAGCATTTATGTTACCTAAATGTGGAACAGAAATATCCCTTTTAACTGTGATAATTTAGGAGATATTTCATTGTTGGACGAAGGGTTGGGGTTGTGTGGAACTGTGTGATAGAAGAAAAGTGCCTTCCCTATAGAAAGGCATTTTAACCTGAAATATTATGGTGGAAAATGCAGGTGCTGGACTTCAAAGAGATTCATTTGTGATAAATTTAAGAAAGATTAAAAAATTACTTAAAACTCCTAATATGGAAGAAAAAGTTGGAGGCTCTCCTTTCTGATAAGCCACATAAAGGAAAAAGTACTTTGTGGCTAGGACTTTATTTTCTACACTGTTTCTGTTTATTTTATATAATTCTATGACTGCAAATATTGCATCTTTTCTGTTTACATATGTGTCTCTATAGCTATATTGTTTGCTCCCAGAGGGCAAAAACCATGTCTTTCCCATCTTGGTATACTGCCTGGCTGTGGCAGAAACTTTAATATATGTTTGTTGAATTAAACTGACTTTCAAGGTTCCATCTGGCTATTTGGACTCCTATAATTCAGAATATTAGCTATTTATAATTTTGGCTCTGCTTGTGCCTAAAATCTGCCAAATTTTGATCATGGCCATTGGACTTTGCCATCCAAAAGACTGACTCAATGAAATGGAATGGCATGCCTCCGAGTACTGCTCATTCATGATAAACTTGTCATCATTTGTGAAACTGCCCAAATCCCTGGACTGGAAAGTAGATACTAATTTGCCACTTGACCTCTTTTAAACAGAGGATTCACTACACTCACTCTGATTTGTTGAGCCATGAACATAAATTTCCCCCCAAAGGCTAAAATTCTATATACCCCTTATTAATTTAGTTTCTAATATAATTGCCCTGAAACAAAATTTCACACTTCTCACCCAATAACAATAAGTGATTACAGAGTGAAGGTGGCTTCTGACCATAATATGTGCATCTCTTTAAAGACACTTGTATTATCAAATCCCCCAGAGTTATCATTCTTTTAGGGAATAAATCTGGAGTGTCATTCATCAGAATGAATTCAGAGCAAACCCCAAGCAGTAATAAAGCAGCTTGATTTTATAGAACTTACATTTGTTTAGGGAAGAAAAAAATGGAAACCTTTCCATGTGTTTTGGCCTTGTTGTGGTTAACAATAATTTGTTTTAATGATGTAATAATTATTTAATCCAATAAAATCCCAGTAATAGGTAAATGAAGGTGGCTTCAGTTATGGAGAAACTATATGCGTTGTCAAGGAAGAGTAAAAGTATATATTTTTAAAACATTGAAAAAAAGAACAGGATTGTACCAAGGGATAATGTTCCTATAAATACAGGTGAGAAGTTTGGATTCAGTCTTCAATCAAAGACATAAATCAAAGAGGAGGGTTTCAGGGAAAGTAGATCTTAGCAATGACTGAGAATAATTTGTTTTGAGCTACTTTAGCAGATGATGTGATGAAAAAAATTTTTTTCTTAATTCAGTGAAGAGTCAAACAGCACATGAGAGGAAAGTAGATGCCCAGACTTCTGAGTGAGCTGCTAAGATGTCGATGAGCTTAGCATGGGTCTTAACATAGCAGTGAATATAAGGATTACCATGATTAAAATAAGTTGTCAGTTTAATATATATATCACATGGATTTCAATTCATGCTGGTATGCAACCACATTAAATTCTATTTGGTTTTTCATCAAATCCCTAGACTATTACTCAGAAATACATTCTTCTATGCAGCTGTACTTAAGTAATTTTATTCAATATGTACAATATTTCTGTATCTCAATGGCCTAAACAGTTCTGATTTTATTCAAGACAATTATATTCTGAAACAAAAGAACATAAGGCTAAATGGCTTAACAGAAAAAAAGAAGAAATATTGTTTAGAAAAATTAGAAGAATTAAAATGAAATACCACATCTAAGTGTCATACAACAAATAAAGTCAGATATTATATGATCAGTAATTAATTGGTGAAATCAATAAAATGTGAGTACTTAAAATAGTTTTTTCTTTACTCTTTCATTCTATAGAAAACTATTGAATTGGGAAAAAATTATAGGTTCCTATAAGATCTACGTGAAATACTTTAGAATTGCTCAGACTTTTGTGGTGGCTCTAAATGATCTTAGAAGTAAATAAAATCTTCCTTCCAATAATTAGAAATAGCTTTCCCTTCTTTTTATATAATTTGGTGTTCACACTTATGTAAGGAATGGAACAGGAAATATTTGCTGGAAAAATAAGAGATGGAAAAATTTAAGAAAATGAAAGTAATGTCAGTGTTCTCAAATTAGAAGACAATTCAGGAGCCAACTACAATGTGTTGTTGGTCAGATATGTGAAACTGTCATTTCCACATAAATACTTGCACACACAATTTCTACCCCCAGGAAAAATAGTCAATATATTTAAGTTTGACCACTTCATTCATAAGGTCATAAAATTTTGCAATAAATAGACACAATTGTCATTATTTAGTCTTGATCCTTGAGCACAGATACAGTATTAACTGTGTATTACATTTTATGTATAGTACAGATTAATGCAAAGATCTGATTAATGGTAGAATACATCATTTAAATAATCACAAAGAACCACACCAGTGTGCACAAGATTCCAAGCCCTCAGGGCTTCATTGAGTTTCAGGCAGAAGAGGGAAATAGAGAATAGCTGGAGCATTTTTTTTTTTTTGTCAGTAAATTTCTAGTAGGAACAGAGCAGACCAAGAAAAAATACACTGAGGTCATAGCTTTGTCTAAACAATGACAAAACATATATGTGAAAACAAAAATTTTGTCTTTTGTCCAGTTTTCTTCATGTTGAATAAATAAAGCAACAAATTCCTCTCTGAAATTGATAGAAAATGAGCAAATTTTAAATTGATTGCAGTGAACACATGTTTGGGGGAGTAGCACATTTGCTAGAAATAGATCTGTATGCTATCGTATGCCTTCACTGAAATTCCAGAATTTGGGGGAAAAATTCACTTATTTCACTTATTTCAGGCATATTACCCAGCACTGTGCTGTTTTTGTTTTGTTTTGCTTTTTTACTATTAACTCAATAACCCTTATACTGACCCAAAGTTGTAGTCTTATTATTATCCTCTTTTTACTGGTGTGAAAACTGACCATCAAAAGAGTTTTGTAACTTGCCCAAGGTCCTAAACTACTAAGTGATGGAACTTAGTTTCATATTTGAGGCTGTCTGTCCCAGAGATCATGCTCTATATTACTATTTTTAAGTGAGTCTTTTATCAGGTAGGAACTTACCTTGTAAGAGAGTTTTCTTTTATAGACAGATAAAGAATAGTCTAAGAAATTGCTCTTTATACAGCTGTGAAATATAGTGAATAGTATGCTACCTGATAAGGAAAAGGCTGGTAGTAAGTAGGCCATTTTTTAGGAAAAACATTATCTCTATAGGGCCTCCTTCCAAGATGCCATTTCTAAACTAAAGACATTCTGTTAGATGATGTGGAGGCTAAGGGAGGAAGATGCTTCTGGAATTATTTGCTACCAGCCTTTGACATAATCTTTCAGTTGGACCTGGTCATTAGTCTTCTTGATGCCTATAATTTCAAACTCCAAATGGATATGAAGTTATATGAGTCTTTAAAACTTCCCAAATTTTTCAGTGTATGTTTAATTTTATGTGTATCAAAAATTCTTATAATTTCTAAAATAAAAATTAAAACAGAATAAAAAATGTTTATATATTTTAAACCTAGTTTCCTAAACTTATTTGACTACAGAAGTCCTTTCTTGTTCAACACATATTAGTTCCCCAGGGTTTGTCCTAGAATTCTGTATTTTATTGGTGAGAATCCATATTGAATACCTGAAACCTAAATATTATTCAAAACTGATAAAGTATTTGAATGGCTAGTAATTGAAGGAAATAAAACCTTAGCAAAATTTTACTTCAGACAATCAATTTTTATATGTTTTTAAATACCTCCAAAGCTAAAAATATTAGGAAACCTAATTTTCGTAAAGATGAAGAATGGTTATTAATAACAATTTTGTGTCTTTGATCCTCATTTTTTTTCTAAATTTCTTAACTATCCCTCACTGTCATGGTGTATTATCATTGCCTTTCTTCAGTCAATCTACGATAAACTTAAATCTGGAAATACATTTACCAAATATATTTGCAAATTGATGTATGCAGGAACATGTTTTTTTCATTTACATTCTGTTTTTCTCCTCTTACTGAAATGAATAGATTCGCTTAAATGTCTTTTGTTTAAAGGTTTGTTAAATGAGATACCTTTTACAAGATTAACACAAAGCTAAATTAAAGTGATTAAGAATCTGTTCAGTACTCTTGAACAAAAACTAGAGAGTATTTCACAGGCCTGAAATGAGTTGAATCTTTTGGAAGCTACGTGTACTTGGAGCAAAAACAGGAAACTGGTGAGGACAGATAAAATAAATTCTGTCCCTAAAGTTAATGGCAATAAAACGAAAATTCCCCCATGTTATTACCCATGCCAGCTGAGCCCATATTTTTCAATTCTTTCCAAATATTATTAGTGGAAAACTTATCAAGGGGGATTGCTATCAATGTTATTAAAATATTAAGAAAATAATATTAAGCCAAATGTTGATTCCTCTATTTACAGTGTTGCCAATAAAACACTGAATAAGGTAGAAAATTTTGATGGTATTTAAATCATATTCCTTTTTTTATACCTTTAAAGTTAATAATAAATGCATGTACCATCATTTTATTTATTCTACATCATGAATTCTTTGTAAAAAGGATCTCTACCAGTTATAAAATGTAGCATATGCTCCTTTGTAAAATATTGGAAAAAGTATGTGTTTGTATGTATAAAGAAGAAAACAATAATAAGACAAATCCTGAGGACAAAGATTAAGACTAATGGTTCATATAATTTCCCACCTATTGTCCCCATGATGTCATAATTACCTGATTTTCCTAATTTTCACACTTTTTCAATTGTCCTCCATGTCTCTGATCAGCAGGATTTGCAACAATAAAGAGATGTATCATTTAACTGTATTTACTTGTGCATTTCTTCCACCTCTCTCCCATCTCCACTATTCAATTTGAATCAACATAATTTATTGGGCCTTTTTTATGTGTCCAGCACTTCTCTGAGCATTGGGAATACAATGACAAGGACAATAGCAGAGATTTCCCTTTCCATTCTCACTGAGAGAAACAGTGTATTTAAAACAGAACAAAACAAAACCTCAACAATATGTAAATTACCAGAAAAGATTTAGATAGTATAGGGTGTGGTCAAAAGGCTATATTAGTTTAGGTGAGGAAGGGTGTTCCCCCAGATGAGATTTAAACTGAGACTTGAACATCAAGAATGAGTTGATCATGTTAATTAAGATGAGAGGAGGACACATGAACCTGGAAGAAGGAATGGCTAGTGAAAAAAAAAAGCAAATAATATAATTGGAACATCTAAGAAACAGAAAGAAACACAGCATGGTTGGGGCATGGCGAGCAAGAGGAAAAATGGTTCAAATAAATTGAAAGAGCTAGGGAGGGGCTTGGCAAGTCATTTATGGTTTTGCAGGCTAGGGAAAAATATATATTTTAAGTGTGATGGAAAACCATTAGAAGGTTTTAAGCAGGTTAGATATATGATAAATAGCTTTTGAAGGAAATAATTCTTGACTATAAAAATGCAATGTGATTACAGAATGGAATATTTGCAAAAATGTCTAATTAAATTGGCATGGGCCAGAAAAAATGAGATATGTTAAACTCCATATATACACAGAAATCACTTTTGGAACATAAATTGTTTTATTCAAACTATGATCATTGTTAGCAGCAGCAGCAGTAGTAGTAGTAGTAGTATAAGAGAAGGGACTGATAAACTAGCTTTGTCCTCAGAATCTAAGCATGGATATTGGGATTTCCTACCTCCTTGTGTGATCTTGAGCAAGTCACTTTTCTCTGAGATTTGGTGCCCTCATGGGAAAAAAAAATGGGGTTAAAATGGATCATCTTGAATAATTCTACAAAAGCATTTCTTTCCTCTTTTCCTATCCCTCTTCAAATGGTCCTTGTGGACCATTTTCTTTAAGAAAAATAAAAGAAGTGTGAAGCAATGAGGTTCATGTTGGTCCATATTTTTACTACAAAAATGTGAAAAGTCTTCATTCTCATGTATGTTTGCATCTATAGGCATGAATTGAGTTTGGAAAAATATCTAATCCAGTAGTTATTACAAAGGTGTTTCTGCAGCATCTAAATTTTCCATAAGATACTAATTATGGATGTCTAGCAAATATTAATTGCTTATTAAAAAAAAGGTGACTCCATCAACTTACTAAATTTTTACAGACAGTATAATTTATATTGCATTAAATTGAAATAAAAAGGAAAATTAATTTTGTGATCTAGAGATATTCTGGATAAGCTTTCTGATCTAAAAGACTAAAAGATATATGGATAAAATCAATGATAAACTAATGAAGATTTATGATAAAATATAAACCTTTACTATTTGGTATATATAACTTTTGAAGAGTCAGAATGTTTAATACCAGATATTTGGATTTATTTAATTATACCCATCTTTAAAGGGCATAAAATATGAGGAAAACACAAATAACTAAGAAGAAAAGGCAAGCTACAGTAATTGTACAAATAATGTCAAGAACCTACAATGTACTACAGAAATATACTAGCAAATCATTTTCGATAGGCATGATTAGTTTTCATATATAATATGTCCATATGCACCACCTGGGAAGCAACAAAAAGTGATTTCCCCAACTCCCTAACCTCCTTTTCCTAGGCTACCTCTCCAAATTTCTTTCTTCTTCAAGGTTACTTTTGACATTAAGAGTGTGGGGACAGCTAACATCATACTCAATGGAAAAAGACTGAAAGCTTTCCCTCCAAGATCAGGAAAAAGACAAGGATGCTCACTGTCACCATTGTTATTCAACATTGGGCTGGCAGTTCTAGTGAGAGCAATTAGGCAAGAAAAAGAAATAAAACATCAAAATTGCAAAGGAAGAAGTAAAACTTTCACTATTTGTAGATGATATGATCCTCTATGTAGAAAATCCTGAGAAATCTGCAACAAAGTTACTACAGCTAATACATGATTACAGCAAAGTGGTGGGATACAACATCAATGTGCAAAAATCAGTAGTGTTTCTATATTCCAGTAAGAAGCAATCTGAGGAGGAACTCATGAAAAAAATCCCATTTATAATAGCAAACAAAAAATCAAATATTTAAGAATAAATTTAACCAAGGATATAAAAGACCTATACAGAGAAAACTACCAAAAATTGCTAAAGAAAATCAAGGAAGACCTAAATAAATGGAAGGATATATTGTGTTCATGATTAGAATACTAAATGTAGTTAAGATGTCAATTCTACTCAAATTGATTTATAGATTCAATGCAATACCAATTAAAATCCCAACAATTTGCTTTGCAGAAATAGAAAAAACAATAATCAAATTTATTTGGAAGGGCAGTGTGCCCCCAAATAGCTAAAAAAATTCTTGAAAAAGAAAAATGAAGTGGGAGGTCTCACACTGCCTGACTTTAAAGCATATTAGAAAGCTACTGTGGTCAAAACAGCATGGTACTGGCATAAAGATAGATGTACTGACCAATGGAATCAGAGTGTGCAGAGGTGAACCCTTGCATCCATGGCCAATTGATCTCTGATTAGGTGATCAACTCAACTGAACTGGGACAGAGTAGCCTTTTCAACAAATGGTGCTTGGAGAACTGGATATCCATAACCAAAAAGAATGAAAGAGGACCCCTATCTCACACCTTATACAAAGATTAACAAAATGGATCAAAGACCTAAACATCAGCTAGAAGAAAATGTAGGGAAATATCTTAAGGATCTTATGATAAGAGGTGGTTTCCTACACCTTACACCCAAAGCACAAACAGTAAAAGAAGAAATAGATAAAAGGAATCTCCTCAAATTGAATAGTTTTCTGCAACAAAGGACTTGTCAGGAAAGTAAAAAGGCAGCCTACATAACAGGAGACAATATTTGGAAATCGCATATCAGATAAGGTTTTTTTTTTTTTCAAAGAAATTAACTTTTATTTGAAAGGAGACTTCTTTTCCCCTCATCTATCTTCTAAGGACTTTATACTACACAATAGCCTACTTAAAATTTCCAACAGCAAATTATACAAATTGCTGTAGTTAACAGTTAATGGTTGTCCTACATGATAAAGGGAATATTTAAACTTCAATAAGTTTAACACAAAAATCACACATTTTAAGTTTGTAAGGTTTAACAGATGTATTTAAAATACATGTCATGCTGAGTCTACAAACTTTCAATCTCTAAAAAACAAAGACAATTTTAACGTTCAAAAATTCCATTCTTCAAAAGAAATGACCAAGTGTTTTCTTCTATAATCATTTCAAAATTTTCTACACTCAACTATTTTTTCATGCCACCCCAAACCTGACATGACTGAACTACTTGGTAGTTACTTTGGTTACTACCATACCCAAAGAAAGTTAAAAAAGAAAGTTTGTCATGAATGAATATTTCTAATACAATGTCTAGCTTTAAAAAGGTCAATCTCTTTCCTCATCTGATTACCAGTTAATTTTCCATAAAAACAATGAAAAATAATTTACAAAGCATAACACAGGTTCTTTTTTTATGCAAGACGTTTGCTCAAAATGACAATTACATCTTCAATAGTATAATAAAAGGGGTAGAAAACAGCAATACAATTGGTAAAGTGTAGATGCTAAATAATCCAAAGATTTTTTTAAAGGGTTCTTTTTAAGGAGTAGGAAGGATTAAAACCCTGGAGAAATTCAGAATTTAAAAAAAGAGAAATATAAAGAAAACACATCCCCAACTTCAACCATTCAGTTTATTAATAGCATCTTGGGATGTAGGAACGAGATCTTGATCATGATCTGTATCAACTATAATAAGGAGAAGGTGATCTTCTTCTGTACCAGTAATCACAATCTTCATACCTGTCATATCTAAGATTGTATCCTCTATCATAGTAAGAGTCTTGCTGCTTGCTACCATTTCCACCGCAGCCACCTCTATGAGTTGACCTGCCCATGTAGATACCTGGTGTAGGTGTGTGTGCTCTCTTGGGGATAGAATAATCCACATGAATTCCTCTACCATCCAGCTCCATTCCATTTGCCCTTTCCATAGCCTCTTTTGAGTCATTTTTTCTTCTCAAAATAACAAAAGCAAATTCTCGTGATTTCTTGGTTCTCTGATCATAAAACACATTGACACCACTCAAAGGTCCATATTGAGAAAATACCTCATAAAGATCTCTTTCTGTTGTGTACAAACTGAGGACAAGTGTTGGGATCTGGATTTGCCCTGCTGCCTGTATGTATGCTCCAGTTAGACAATGGTGAATGACTTCAGCTCCTTTGACTCCAGTATTCCGGTGTATATGCTCTACTTTGAGATCATCTCCTATGAGAATGAGAGCGGGGTCTGGATCAAATGTAAATCTGTGAGAGTGCCTCTTGATCTCAACCTGAATTTTGATCTCAATCAAGAATGGGATTCAGTGCATTTGTAAACCCGTGATGGACCTTCAAGATCCTGAGCTGCTCTCTGATTTTACATTAGCAGGAGTTCCCGTTAGAGATTTTGACTGAGAGTGAGATCCTCTGCCCTCAAAGTTGTTCACCTCTACATCACTCATGTCAGCCAGGCATGCTCCAGAACTAAGTAAGAGACAAGTCTCGGCTTGAGGGCTAATGGCCTAATCAATTTGCTGACAGGACTGTGGGGGGAAGGAAAAGGCCGGCAACAATAGCTGCTCTACTTCACTTCCACTTGGTCACAGGCTCCAGCCCAGGTAAGGGTTTAAATCCAGAATATATAAAGAGATACTACAACTCAACAACAGAAAGACAAATAACCCAATTAAAAAATGGGCATAAGACATGGATAGACACTTTTCCAAAGAGGAAATACAAATGGCTCAAAATCATATGAAAAGATGCTCAACTCCACTAGCAATTAGGGAAATGCAAATCAAAACCACAATGAGACATCATCTCACATCTACTAGAATGGCCATTATAAAAACAGAACAAAACAACAAAAACAACAACAACAACAAAACTCAGAAAACTACAAGTGCTGGGGAGGATGTGCTGTTGGTGGGAATGCACAATGGCCAAACACTCTGAAAAGCAGTTTGGCGTTTCCTCAGGGCACTAAGTATAGAATTGTTATATGATCCAGCAATCCCATTACTAAGTATATACTTGGGTGAGCTGAAAGCAGGGACATGAATGGACATTTGCACACTGATGTTTATAGCAGCATTATTCACAATTGCCAAGAGATGGAAATAGCCCAAATGTCCATTAATGGATGAGCAGATAAACGAAATGTAGTATATACATAGATGGAATATTATGCCGCTGTAAGATGGAATGAAGTTATGATGCATGCAACAATGTGGATGAACCTTAAGGACATTATGTTGAGAAAAATAAACCAGAAACAAAAGGAAAAATACAGTATGATATCACTAATATGAACTAAATATAGTGAGTAACTCTGGGAGTTCAAGGTGAGAACAAAGGTTATCAAGAGATAGAAAAAGAGTAGAGTTTGGGCACTCGATGCTGAAGGAGTACAGAATGTTCAGTAGGACTGATTGTAAATATCCAGAAATCGATAGCACAATACTATGTGGTGGTTGCACAATATTGGAAGCATAATGAACAAAGCTGAATGTGAGTATAGTTGAAAGAGGAAGGCTAGGGGCATGTATGGCAGCAGAAGGAAAGAGAGAGGACTGTATAACATACCAAAACATAGAGTAGAAAATGATGACACGTAAATATACAAATATAAAAGTTTTTACTTGAGGGAGAGCAATTGAATGTCACCATTGCAAGGTGTTAAAAAATGGGATCATATATGCAAAAAATATAATTAATGCAAACTTGGGTCTATGGCTAACAGTAACACTGTAATGTTCTTTCATTAATTGTAACAAAGGCAATATACCAAACCTAAATGTCAATAAGAGGGTGATATAAGGGAGGGATATGGGATTCTTGTTGTTGTTGCTTTCCTCTCTCTCTCTTTTTCTTTTCTCTACTTCTTCTTTCTTTGTGGAAGAAATGGAAATGTTCTCATATAGATTGTTGTGGTGAATGCATAACTATGTGATTATACTGGGAGCCATCGATAGTTCACTTAGGATGGATTGTATAATGTGTGAATAAAACCATTTAAAAAATAAAAAGAAGGATACAAGTGCTGGAGAAGATGTGTAGAGACAGATATACCTATTCACTGTTGGTGGGGAACTAAAATGAAGTAAAATGGTGCAGCCCCTCTGGAGGGCAGTGTGGTGGTTCCACAGGAGGCTAAGTATAGGGTTGCCACATGATCCTGCAACCCCATTATTAGGCAAAGACTTGGAAGAACCGAAAGCAGGGGCATGAATAGGCATTTGCACACTGGTGTTTATGGCAGCATTATTTATGTTTTGCAAAGGATAGAGGTGGCCTAAGGGTACATTGATTGATGAACAGAAGGGCAAACCATGGTGTATACTTATGACAGAATATTGAGTGGCTGTAGGAAAGAATGAAGTCATGTGGCATGCAACTAGGTGAATGAACCTTGAGGACATTATGTTGAGTGAATTATGTTGAGTGAGGAGCAAGGGGATAGATAATGTATGGTCTCATTTAAATAAACTAACTATAATGAGCAAACTCTCTGAATTGAATTTTAGTGCATAGGTTATCGGGGGTAGAAAGTGGGCAGAGATTGGGTAATCTATGATTAAGGAGTACAGAATGTTCAAATATTGTAAAGGTTCCTAGACTGTAAGCTCTTTCAGCAGTCACATCTATTCTTGAGTTTTAACTGTTATTTCTAAAGTCTGAGATGCTGTGCTCTTTGTGTATAACATGGTAGCTGCCTGGAATATTGGGTATCTGTGTGACACCTGAGACTCAGAGTTAGAGTTCTGCAACTCTGAAAGACAGCATTACACTATACAGTAACTATTAAAGAAGCTGAATAAGATATCAGACTCCAGTTAGAGGTATGAATGGGTAATTCATGATATTCTCTCAGGCACTAGGGACTCACAATTTAATAAGCCTTGCCCTTATAAAACCTACTTCTGCAGTAGAGAACCTAGGCCTGCGGATAATTATGCCTAAGAGTCACCCCCAGAGACCATCTTTTTTTTTTCTCAGATGTGACCTCTCTCTTTAAGGCAACTCACAAATAAACTCATTACACTCCCTCTTATGTGGGACATGAATCCCAGGGGTGTAAGTCTCCCTGGCAACATGGGACATGATTCCCAGGGATGAGCCTGGTCATGGAATCCTGTGATTGAGAATGCCTTCTTGACCAAAAAGGAGAAAAGATATGGAACAAAATAAAATTTCAGTGGCTAAGAGATTCCAAATAGAGTTGAGAGATCATTCTGAAGGCTGCTTTTATGCAAGTTTTAGCAATACATTGCAAAGTACCACTGTATGCCAAGCCCCAACCAACAGTATTCCTGAAAACCTTAGGAAGTGCCCTGGGACCTATCCAACTCTCTATAACAGTTTTTCTTAGTAAGTTTATTTTATTAGAAACTTAAGGCCTCCAGATTGATCCTATGCCAGATAAGCTCTGAAACCCAGAGGTACCAGTTTCTTCAAGAACATTAAACAGTTTCATTCCTCTTCCATAAGGTCAATACCCCTTTCCAGTATGAAGAAGTTAAAACGGTCATTGCCCAGACATCCCTGAAGATTGAGAGAAAGATCAAATGAGAAGGAGGAGGTGTAACTAAGAAATTAGGATTTAACAAATAACTAACTATTGACTCATTATACAGATATTTCTTTTTAGTATCTAGTGTTTTAGAATAGCCAGAAGGAAATACCTGTGATTGTTGAACTGTAATCCAGTAGTCCTGATCTTTGATAATGATTCTATAACTATATAGCAAAAAGAAAAAAAGAAAAGAAAAAAATTGCCCATGTTTGTATGTATCTACTTCTGGATGTTTTGTTGTTACACTCATCAATATCTACCTATCTCTGCCAATACTACACTGTCAGTTTACCTACTTCTATTTTAAGTCTTAAAATTGGGTAAAGTGTACTACTAGTGATCAATAAGAGGAAAGGGTAAAGGGTATAGAATGTTTGGAGTCTTTTTTTTCTTTTCATTTCTTTTTCTGGAGTAGTGCAAATGTTCTAAAAATGATCACACTGATGAATAAAAAAAATATGTGATGATACTGTGAACCACTGATTGTATACTTTGGATGGATTGTATTGTGTGTAAATATATCTCAATAAAATTACATTAAAAATAAAGAGAGTGTGGAGAGAAGGAAAGCAAAATAGAAAAAGATGAATGCCATGATTAGAGCCAAGAAGTCCATGCTTTCCAAGCCTTCACAATTGTGGTTCTTAATGATCAATTTGAATACCTAAATGTAGCAATGACTACTCTGCTGTTTATGAGCAAAGAAGCAAAACATGTTGAAAGGACTTTGTTAAGTAATAAAGAGAACAATGGACTGATTGCCAACTCTTCTGAATTCAGTCACTACTGTGTCAATCTGTGCATGCCCCTTAGCTATCTGAGAGTCAGTAGTTTCATCTGCAAAAAAAGGGGGGGGGTAACTAAACTAAATTTCATTTCTTTGTAAATTCTAAAATTGTATGTATCTAGAATAAGTCATAAAATACTTAAGTATTTTATTGCACTTAAGTCATGCAATAAAAGCTTATTGGCCCCAGGCTTTTTCTCTGACTTCATCTCCAAACACTTACCCTCTACCCTTTAGCCACATTGACCTTGATCTTTCTGGAACAAGCAATGCTTATTCTTATATAGACACCTTTAAGCAGTAAGTAACCTCTGCCTGGAATATTTCCAAGTCTCACTCCTTAACATTATTCAAATCTGTGCTCAGTTGTTACCTCCTTGGAGGCCTTTCTCAACCACTCTCCTAAAGCACCTTTACCCTATGTTCTCTATCTCTTTACCCCTTGGCTTCCTCTCAGCATTTGCCATTATCCTCAGTTGAGATCCCACCACTGCCTTCCCTCCCAAGTAGAAAGGTCTGGGAAGAATGCCAAACGTTACCAGTTTTAATTCTATGCCAATGACTATTATACCTCATCACATAGGTGATTACTCCATTATTCTTCAATGAAGACAGAATATTTGTGCTTCTATCTCCCATTGTCATATCAGCTTTAGTGTGTTCAAAACCAAACCTTTCAAGTTCTGGATGGTCTAATTTTTCCAATTATCTCAGTTTTCTACATTAGAAGTCTTAGTGCCTTCTTCAATTCTGTCCGTAACTTTATCTCTACTATTTATTCTGTCATTAAGTCTTGTGATAGTCAATTTTCCAACCCATCATATCAGCATTTCTATAACCATTTTAAAACTAATTCCCTGAGTCTCTGACTTTCTGTTTGCGGAGACAAGAAAGGTTCCCTGGCTTGATAGGTTATACAGGGAGGCCACCTCCAGAGCACTGTGTGCCTGAAGGCAGGCACCAGGCTGGGAAAAGGCCAAAGCTTTGTATGCCTGAAGGCAGGCAATTTAGATAAGGATAAAGACACCGGGCTTCATGCCCCTGTCTCCTGCTACTGTCTCCAGTCCAGCCCTGAAGAGATTGTCCCTTGAGATCAAAGACATGCAATCACAACCTTATGGCTTTAGAAAAAATGCACCTGCCCTGAAAAACCTGAAAACAGTCACATAGGAGACTACTTTGTATGCTGTAAAAACCTGTAGGAATGAGTAGAACAAAATTTCTTTTGCAGGAACACAGACAGAGTCAGCTCCCTTCTTTCACACTGTCTACCCTGGATAGTAAAGGTATGCCCAAGACTCTATGTTGCTCATTGCAACTAAAATGGAACTATAGTGCCCCACCTCCATTACCCACCAGATTTAACCTAAGCACTTCAGTTTGCAATATCTTACAATATCTGGCCACCTAAGCAATTCAAACTGGAGAATACGATGATAATTTCCCCTTCCCATGATTTTACTTGTGCTTTTTCCCACATGCAATTCTTCCATATTATCTGTTTTACTCTCAATTATCCAAACCCTACACAACTTCCAAGACCTAGCTCAAGACTTACTTCCCTCTCTAACATAATCCACTAAATTATTAATGATCTCTCCCTTTTCTAAATGCCAAACTTATAGCCCAAACAACATGTTTTGCACATTATCACTTTTTTGGTAACCAATTGTTTTATATGGGTGTAATTTTTCCAACCAGTTGATAGCGTCTTGATGAATGATGCTGCATCCTATGCCACTTATTAGCACAAATTAGGCATTCAATAAGTGGATCTTTAAGCAAGAGATGCAGATCATGTCATCTAAAACTCATTTGCCTGAGGCCGGAAAAGATAAAATAAACTGTCTAATGTTATAATCTAACTAGTAGCAGAATCAGGACTTAATCCCATATCTCAACTCCTAGTCCAGAGATCTCTTCATCTCAAACTTTCTGGTTCATTTAGATTACCCGTTACAATCATTTATTTGACGTGCCCAACTCTTGCATAAGAGTAATCTTAAAAGGCTTAGGGAATATATAAGAAATAGCATATACATTCGTACAAAGCAAAATTTTAGCATATTTAATGTTCAAAGTAGATATTTTGGGTGAAAGGGAAAGTCACAGCTCTCAAACATTAGTAGACATTGCAATCACCTGATGTCTGCAATCTCTCTCCTCTCCAGTACAACTATCACACAACAAAGAACGTGGTCCAGCAGGTGTACATAGTTTATAGACTTCAGGTGTTTCTGAAGATTGTGGTCTTTGAACTATATTGATGGCTGGAGCTAAAGCACCTATGCAAAGGAATGAAAATGAGGGAGATATTAGAGGCCTCTGGACATGTCATTTGGGGATAGCTTTCCAGAAAACTGAGTCTAGGGTAGTCCCATAGTTCTGAAGGCTCTCCAGAACTAGCAACCACTCTGAGAAATCTATTGTTCATAAACTAGGAGTAAAGAAAGATGAATCCCTCTCCCTATCAATGATTTTTAAAAATAGGTCACTTAAAACAGAGAAAGATTTTTAAATTTCAAGTACTACAAATATCTGTAACATACTGATTTTGCTGATATTAAAAATAAAAAGAGACTCCCTGTTATCATCTAATTTCCTCCAGTACAGAAAGAATACAAGGAAATGCTTTGATTGGCACCACAATAAATAGTGAATAAAGAACTGTCTAAAAATGTTGAATGATCTCTCCATTTGAGACACTCCTTCCATCTGATGTAATCTTCCAAGTCTAAGCACATTCATTGGCCATGGCAAGCAGAACAACGGCAACCCAAAGATGTTTGCATCCTAATCCCTGGAACCTATGAGTATATCGTCTTATGTGGCAAAAGAGACTTTGCAGATGCAATTAAAGCTGTTGAGATGAGAGATTACCTGACCCTGAGATGAGAGATTACCTGAATTATCCAGGTGGGCCCAACATAATCACAAGTGTCCTTAAAAGTGGAAGAGGGTGGCGGAAGGGTGGGTCGCAGAGATGAGAAGTGAAAAGGACTTATTCCGCTTTTGCTGGCTCTACAGAGTGGGAAGGGGGCCAAAAACCAAAGAATGTGGCAGCCTCTAGAAGCAGAGAATGGCTCTTGGTTTACACTTCACAAGAAAATGGGGACCTTTTCGCTACAATTCAAGGAACTGAATTCTCCCAGCAACCCAAATGAGCAGGAGCTGGATTCTTCCCTAGAGCTCCAGAAAGGATGCATGCTGAGGACACCTTGATTTTATTCTGGTGAGAGTACCAGCCTTTTTAAACTATAGAACTATACAATAATAAATTTTGTGTTATTTGAGCCTTTTAATTTGTCACACAGCAATAGTAAACTAATGCACTGATCTAATAAGGATGTAAGTAAAAAGGGTCTGTGATTTTAATGGGAAGGAAAGAGAGCTACCACACCTGAATGCACAATTACAGAAATGTCTTCAGGCATCAACTCCTACTCACTTGCCAAATTAAGAGTGTAGATCGACATACGGAAGCCCAGCATTTACCACTCCTGACATGAGAATGAAAAGTATGGTTGAACACCTTTAGCTGAAAACATAATTAAATCCAAGACCAAGCAAGAATTTAAATAAATATTCACTTGACAATTCTAAGCAAAGGTGGAAAAGTAAGAAAAAAATCATAAATAAAAAGAAATAAAATTGTTCTCAGTACATAAGAAGAATAATGCTAGGGCAGAGACTAGGTCCACTCAAATCAATATTTTCTGTCTGTTGGGGGCACAGAGGATTTAGTTGCTTAAGCAAATATTTTCTTATCATTAACCTCAAAAAACTCAGAGGTTATCCTCCTGTAGTGATCAAATTATAGGACCACCTGCCAGGAATTCATCTAAACATTTCTGAAAAGTTTCCCTTGTATTCTAGTGTATAATAAATTCAGCTATTTTATTCCCATTGTGTAAACTAGTACTTTTAAAAGATTCCACCAGCTGGTTCTAATACTAGTACCCTTGGATCTGGTGAATTATTTTTTCATTCTATTAAGAGCCTAGTAATTTTGAACAGTTTTATGATAGTACATTTTATTGTTTTTATATTCCCTGGGTAAAAATGTGACTTTATTTCTTCATCTGTAAAACAAGAGTAATATTAATATCTATATCATAAAATTTTTGGAAGGATTCAATATGTTAAGGTATTTAGAATAACACCTGATACTTATAAGCAAGCCCTCCATAAATTCACTTCTTTTTGGTCTAGTTATTATTATTTACTCTTACTCAACTATTTGTCACTTTCTTTCACTTTTTAAAAAGCGCCTTTCAAGAGGCTGCCAATCTATCGTACATATTAGAACTCATCATTTACTCATTTTTTTCCATTAACTAACAACCTTTGACAGTCCAGGAATATGCTAGATATTGAGGGGAGAAAGATAATTAAAACACAGACCTTCCTTGTCTTCACAGTGCTCAGAGTCTAGTACCTTCAAATTAGAATGGTCACAGAAGGCCATGTAGTGTATTATTCTGGTTAATGTAGGTTAAGTACAATAGCAAGCATCCTTCAATTCTCAGTGTTTTGAAAACATCATGGTTTATTTCCTGTTCTTGCAAAATCTGCTGAGTCCTGGAGACCACATGGTCATCTGTGATGACCGAGCTTTGTACCTTATAGGAACACAGACTCACAGATCACTGTAGCAGTAGAGCAGAGCACAGACCAATAAATATTTCAGATCACATTTTATTGATCAAAGCAAATCTCATAGAGGTGACTAATTTTAAAAAAGTGGGGAAAGATAATCTCTCTTGTATCCAACAGAGGACAACCAAAATGGCTGGTGAGTAGCCTTAGCAACTCCCTTGTATACTTTTATGTTCAAAATAGATAAATTCTTGAACAGAGGCAGCAAACTGGCAGACAAGGGTAGGAACTGTCCTGCAGTCCTGTTTTCTGTGACTCCTTTTTGGGGATCATAAAGAGAACTCTTAATTTTCTAATTATATTAGAAACTGATAGCACTTCAGTTAAAATGGTGGTAAATTCAAATAAGCCTATTAAACTTTGTTTCACAAATAGCAAAATTTAATGAAAATGTTTCATAAATAAGTTATATTCTCCCAGCAAACCAAGATTTACTGTGTCTTAAAAAATTATCAAATCTGTAATGATGTACCCTCTCAATATTTTGCTATACCACTTATAGTTTTGTTTCTTACACAGTATTGCAATTCACTATATACTTTAAAAGTAAAAAAAAGAATTCCAATTTAAAGCAATTGCTCTGTAAAATGCCCCTTTTTAAGTTAGTAGTTGCATTGTAGTGTTCATACCAATAACAGAATTTTTGTCAAATTCATAAATTTTAATGTTCTGCAATTGTCTAAGTTGACAACAGTAGTTAAAACTTTCATATTTTATCCAACTGAAATACAATTTGGCTATCTAGATGATTTCCCCCTTTTAGAAGGGGCACTTTCACATGGCTCACTGTAGAGGAGGAAGAGAATCTACAAATATTAATTTTACTAGCTCAGTGGCAGAAATGAAAAGTTATTGAAAGCCTGATTTCTGTAGTTCAGTAAGTCTCTAGAGATCCTTGGATATGTTTCAATGCAATTTTATATTCACTTTTAAGTATTGCAGCATTTATTTCAGGTACAAACTCCTTGTTAACTCTTAAGGTACCATGGATGCCTGTTAGCAGCATGTTAATGAAAGCTTGTTTGCAAGTTTCTTGGGCTTTCAAAACTGCTTTAATGCTTCAGAAACTATGTGTATCTTCTAAAAGAAAGAGTAGCTTCTTTTGTCCTAATAACAATTCATTAACTTCCCACACCTGGAATTTATGGAATAATGCCACTTTCAAAATGGATCCATTCTTGCTCAAGGTTTGCTAACGGGATTGTGATATGGTGACACTGTGGCCCAAGCGCTTCACAATGTTCATTTAAAATTTGTTATCAATACACCTAATTTGAGCCTCTTCTGCTATTGACTAAGTAATTAGGGAAAAGAAAGAATACTACAATATGCCCATTGATAGAAAGAGCAAGGGCAAAAAGCTGGACTTTTTCCATCAAGGCCAAACCATGTCTATGACATATTTTAATAGGATGAGTTGTTTTGTTTTGTTTTGTTTTTCTAAATTGCTTCTTTTGTTTCTTCAATGTGTGCTCTTTAGACAATTGTTCTACAGTAAAACTTTCAAAGATGAGATTTACAGAATTAGGGATTATGGGCTGATTTGCTTGAGAGTCTATTTCTATCAATTGTATCTTGGAAAGGCCTTAAACTTTTCCATACTTCATCTTATTACTGTTAAATGGGATTTGATCACTTCACACATGCTTTCTCACTCAGACCATTAGGCTGATTTCATTTTAAAAATTGTTGGCATTGTCGTTAATCTGTTCAGAAATCCCCTGGGTCTACCAGTTAAAAATCTTATACTGTTGAATTTCTTTGTACTAGGGAAGAAATGTGGTATCATATCAGAACATGGTGTTTGGATTCCTAAAGACCTTAATTTCAACCATAGCTTCACAATTAGGCAAACCACCTAATTTTTGGACTGCTTTATGTAAAATAGAGATAATGATGTTTTCTTCAGAGGCTTCCTGTTTCAAGCAGCTGCCATGAAAAAGAGATGACATATTTGTAGAGAAACTTAGCAAGTATCTGGCATATAGTAGGCACTTATGTTACTTGCCTTTCTTGACTTATGATCTTATTTACTACTACAGACAAGCTGCATTTTTGTAACCCAGACAAATAAAAATTCAATTAAAAGCACTTTTGAGTATTATTTTTTCCTTTTTTTTAATCATTGTGATATAATTTGAATGTTATAAAATTATATTTTGTCTCTGTGCTTAATTATAGGCTGGATATTATTATATACATTACATACTTTTATATAAACAAATATTCTGGAGAGTGGTATGTTAAAAATCAAGTAAGGTGTTCTCTGAGGGTAAATTTAATGAATTTTAAGGGTAATTTTGATGATGAGATTCTTGCCTCACATGACAATTTTAGAACATAATTTGGGTGACTTCACTTTACCATCCAATATGTAACCATGTCTACTTATATACACACCTGCAATCACCTCTCTAGTTAGCCCACAACCTACTCGGAATACTCTCAACTTCCATCTCTTTTTGCATGTGGTTCTTCTCATCTGGATAGTTTCTCTCTCGCCCTCTTCTTATTCACATTTTACTTATATAAACATCAATAAGACTCTTGTAGTTACTTCCATCATTATTGATCTATCTTGCCTTTGAAGCGTCCATTTTTATAACTATGTGATTAAATATGGCTTTGCATAATTTACTATCGTTACATTTATGTATCAGTTTTGCCGCCTCAATTAAATTATGTGCTTCCTGAGGTTAGAAACATATCTTTAAATTCTCGGGTACCCAACAATCTAACACATTATTTATTAAATAGATTATTTAAGTCCAACTTCTGAATAAAAATAGGTACACAGCTTTGATTTCCCATTCCCCCCCCCACTCCCACCCCACCCCCACACATGTCTCTCACCTACCCATATTCTTATTAGCAAATCCGGGTATATTTCAACAATTTCACACTTATCTGTTGCACAATAAAAATACAAGTGAAACCTGGCACCACACTACTAGGGGAAAATGACTACAAAAATATGATTGTTGCTGAGAATCTGTCATGAGCCTTAAAGATCCCCTTCCAGAGAGGGCTCAATAAGACTTACTACATTTTTGTCTGCAGGCAACCCAGTTTCAGGGTAATTTTTTCCTCTGTGTTACTTTATTCCCAGGCCAACTACATTACCCCTCTCTCCCAAACCTTCCATAGTGTTACCTAAGACAGAGACATATGTCTTTTACTGTAGAGGGTCTTATTTCTGATAAACACTGGGAATCAAATACGATTAAGTCAAAGCTTATACAAAAGCTACAAAAGTTTCAAAAATCTTATAAAATCTGTCAAAATGATCATTTAATTTCCCATAAACAGGCCCTACTATCTTTTGGTATCATATACTCCATAATTTTCAAATTTTCTATAATGGACTTTATTTATTTAAAAAAAGAGAAAGTTTCCAAATTCTTTCTAATCATGATTCTTTATGGAGATACTTCCCTCCTTTAACAAGCAACTTATTGTTTCAGTAATTCCGAAACAATTTCAAAACCACTTGGGCCACTTAAAAAGTAAAGGTCCTTAGGCTCTGAACCCAGAGTTTCTTATTCAATAGGCCTGGGATGGAGCCAGGGAATCTATAGCCTTAACAAGCTCCCCAGGTGATTCCAATACACGGAAAGGCACAAAATCTGGGAAACACTGCACTTTACTGTAAGTATAGAACAATTGCTATCACCTGTTTGACACCTGACGGCCCCTATGTAAGTTGTAAGCTCATGGGAGCTTCATAATAGCACCTACATACACAAATCCAAATTTACTTACTAAAAATATGTCCATTTAAGCCAATACCCTTTTTTTCTATTACATTTAATTGAGCTAAAAAAGCATAATTTTTCTAGGTAATTTAGCAAGTTGGGTAACAGTACTGGAATTACACAAAGCTACTGCCCTCTTCAAACAAGACACATTTACATGACATCATCAAAACTCAATTCATTTGAAGTGATTTTTATCCCAGCATATACCAAAAGCACAATTTTTGTAGATGTACTTGGGAACTGGTTATCATACCCTTTAATGAAATGCTCTGGTACTAGAATCATGTCTATCTTCCATAAAATGTAAAATGAATATTGCTGCTTTTTGTTTCATGAGGAGAGAAAACAGGCAATTGTTGCTGCATTTAATAGATTTCTAGGAACTACTCAATCCCTGAAATGATAAGCAATCCTTTTGTAGTTAAATGTACAAATAAAGCTAATGTTTTATCAGTTGTGTTAAAATCAATTCAATGTATACTCAGGCATGATTCCCATTTCTTTTAAATAAAGAAGTGAAGAAGCAATATACATATCAAATTAGGATAAAAAATTTATTTATGGAATTATTAATGTTGATCCTATCTCTCCTAAACCAAAACAATTTATACATGTATCTCAACTGTTAAATTAATAACATTTCAAGTTCACTATTCACTGCTCATGAACACAAACCAAGTTCTAGGCCACAGTGGAAAGCTACAGAAAAACTGAAAACAATAAAGCAAAGCACAGGATACCCAAGAGATTTATTATCTAAATAATTCTACTTCATAGGAAGTCATTGCAATATTGTAGCCAAAAGGGTGCATCAATTTTCTAACTTGTAATTAAGATTTGCATTATTAATGCCAAGGATATCCTTGACAATTAGGTATAAATATATGCAGAAAGAAAAATCTTACTCAAAAAGTTCACTGCCATTTAGGAAAAAACAGCTTTAATAATATTGTTAATAAAACATTTAATAAAATTAGCCCTGAATAAGAATGCTTGGATATACATTTTTACTTACCAATTTACAATGCATAAAGATTATTTAATCATGGGGAGGTAAACTAGGAATCTATTGATCTTTTTACAGATCTTATTTTTTTAACACAGCCTTGCAGTATTTTTGTTTTAGTTTTCAAGGAGTACTGATTTTCAATATTTTTATCACTATCTTTCATTCAACAAATATTTCTATCTGTTAAAATAGAAAGAAGTCTTCCTTATTAAAGATGGCAGAATGAGAGGCTAAGGGCTCTGTCCCTCCACAAATGCTTTGAACCAGCAAGACTTGGAAGAAACATCTTTCTCAGTGCTCCAGAAAACAGTTAAAGGACTGCAATAACAGGGCAAGCACTAATTCAAGAGAAAGGCTACTTAAAAGCAGTAGGATCTCATGTTCTCCTGGCTGTCCCCTCCCTATGCCCTTTGCTCACCCCTCACAGTGTTGGGATGGAGTTGACTGCACCCCAGTGTGGAACCCTGGTCTTGGGTCCAGAGTGAGCAGAGTAACCCTTGTGCACATACTGGGAACATGCATAGGTCTCCTGTGAAGGGCTGTGGAGAGCAGTCCTGCCTTTGGAAAGGAATTGCTGGCTGTAGGACATACAGTGCAGTGCCCTAGAGCACAAAGAAACTATTTCCTAGGAAAGAGGGGACATTCCCATCCGAGTAAATGGGGAATTACTGGGGCTAATCGTGCATGTCTAAGACAAGATGCATATGCAGAAAGGACCAGAGAGGCCCCTACACTTTGTTCCAGAGTCATTATCTAAACTCTTTATATGGATAAACTCTGAAGGATAAGTCTGGATAACTTATATATCCATATAAAGGATAACTCTTTATATGGATAATTCTGGTCAATCTGCAAAAACTGGGAAGTGTTTTCCCTTTATTTTGGTTAGCTCCTGGTATGCAAGGAAGGGTCTGTCATAACAATATCTGGATACAAGCTTAAGGAACAAATACCTCAGAGTCTAAATTCCAGTGATACAAAATTAAAATATCAACATGTCCAGGTTTCAACAGAAGATTACAAAATATGCAAAGACATGGGAAGAAATGGCCCAGGCAAAGGAGAAGATTAAAGTAAAAGAAGCCATAAATGAGGAGGATCAGACCTGGGACATTCCAGACAAAGATTTTCTTTAAACAGTCCTAAATATGCTCAAAGAGCTAAAGGTAACATAAACAAAGGACTAAAGGGAATTAAAAAAACCATAGATGATCTCAGAGACTATCAATAGGGAGACAGAAATTATTAAAAAGAAACAGTCAGAGCTGAACACAATAGTAAAAAAAAGTAAAAATTCCCCAGAGGGGTTCAATGGCAGATTGGAGCTGGCAAAATAAAAAATCAGGAAACATAAAGGTAAGACAGTTGAAATCATTCAGTATGAGGAACAGGAAGAAGAATGAAGAAAAGTGAACAGAGCCTGGGGAATATGAGGGACACCGTCAGGTGTACCAATATATGCATTGTGAGAATCCCAGAAAGAGAAGAAAGAGAGAAAGGAGCCGAAGAGTATATTCAAAGAAATAATGACTGAAAACTTCCCAAATTTAATAAAAGGCATGAATATACACACTCAAGAAGCTCAAAAAAAAAAAAATCCCAAGAGGATGTATTCAAGTAGACTCACACCATGCCATGCTATAAGCAAACTGTTGAATGATGCAAAAAATGAAGAGAGAATTCTGGAAGCTGCAAAAGAGAAGCAGCATATCACATACAAGGGAGCCCCTACAAGGTTAAGTGCTGGTTTCTCATCAGAAACCATGGAGACAAGAAGAGAGTGGGAAGGTAGAGCTGAAGTGCTAAAAGCAAGAAAATTGCCAACCAAGAATTCTATTCTGGCAAAACAGTCTTGCAAAAATAAAGGAGGGCTTAAGGCATTTCCAGGTAAAAAAAATTAAGGGACTTTGTCACCACAAGACTGGACCTATGAGAAATGCTAAAGGGAGTTCTGTAGGTTGAAAGGAAAGGACACTAGACAATTGACTGAAGCCACATGAAGAAATAAAGATCTCTAGTAAAGATAATGATATGGGGAAATATAAACACCAGTACTATTGTATTTTTATTTGTAACACCACTTTTTACTTCTAAAGGCAAATGCCCAAAATGTAGTGATACCTCAGTGGGGTTAGACTCATAATGTATAAACATAAACATGTATAAACATAAACATGGGGGATGGAGGGGTATAGGCACATAGTGAGTGTACACTATTGAAGTTAAGTTGGTATTGAAGCAAGTAAGATTGTTATAGATTTGAGATGTTAAATTTAAGTCCCATAGTGACCACAAAGAAAATATCAGAGACTATGCAAACTCATAGTGACAGAAAGTAGAGTACCATTATTAGAGGTGGGAGGCAGGGGCAATGGGGAGTTAATTTAAAATGAATGTAGGGTTTCTGTTTGTGGAGAAGGGAAAGTTCTAGTGATGGATGGTGGTGAGGGTACTGCAACATTCTGAAATGTGTTTAATCCCACTGAATGGTATGCTTGGGTGGGGTTGGGATAGAAAGATTAATGTTTTATATATTTCTTCCACAATATAAGAAAAAGAAATGGTGACAATTAAATGTGATCCCTGTACTGGATCTAAGGATACAGGAGAAAAGGCTCAAAGGGACATTGTTGGGACATACAAAAAACATTTGAATATTGAATGTAATCTTTATATCAATGTTAAATTTGTTGAACTTGATAACTTCACTTAAGATGATTGCATAAGTGAATACTCATGTACATAGAAGTATTATATGTTCAAGGAGTATGAAATCTGAAACTGCTCTTGAATGTTCAGGAGAGAGAGAGAGAGGGCAGGGGGTGGAGGGAGGGAGGGAGGGAGAGAGATGGCAAAAGTGGCAAAATACTAAAATTTGTGGATCTGGGTATCTAGGGGACAGGAGTGTTTTGGAGTTCCCTGTATGGGATTGTATTATTTTTGCAAATGTTCTGTAAGTTTGAAATTATTTCCAAATAAAAAGTAAAAAACAAAAAACAAAAAACAAAAGCATGAAATAAAATATTATGAAATCTCCAATTGAAAGAAAAATGGATAAATCAATGTTTCAGTCTATGTAAAACATTATATATAGTTTATTATTTTCTTATCTTTTAAATAAGTAGCATTTTATAGATAAAATATATATGTGGAATGTAAACCTGCTTTGTACATTGCAGACATTACTAGACTACCCCATAACATTATTACCCAAACTTAGTCTCAAAACCATTTTAAACAAAACAGAATAGGCAACCTTTGGTAATCAACTGGAGTTGGCAGGGATTATTAGTTGAAATCTATGGCAGATGAATGCTAACATGTTTAATCATTCAGAAACAATTTCTATTACAATAACAATAATAATCTAAAACTGAATCATCACACAAAAATTTTTAAGATAATAATTTAATATTTGTAAGTGGTATACTAATGCTAAGCAAATATTTGACATTTGCTAGGCACTATGCAAAAGACTTCAAGTAGGTTATCTGAGTTTAATTAATATTTTATTATCCATATATTTTTGTCTATGTGGTCCATGTTTCCAAGATAACTACAATTACCTTGCCTTATTTACTAGATAGATATCATTGCCTGTGTTATTTGGCAGGCTTTAGAAGATAGATTTTCTATATCACGCAGAAAGCATATTGCCCTTAAAAGTTTTAATTCTGATGTGATAAATGGTTAATCCATTAATTTGGTACCATCATGTGGAAGAGGTTGGAAGGAAAGGAGACTCAAGAAAAGAATTCTCTCAAAAGGAGATGATAATCATTGAGAGAGGAGGAAAGACAGACCTGACTATGACTTCACTAATAGACTTACCAAGGAATAGAAAGCCAAGGAAACAGAACAGAATAAGAAAAGAACAAAATAAAAAAAGGGCAAATCAAAAAATCTGAAAACAATCTTGTCTTATGGGGATAAAGTATGCCTTTTATTAAAAAGAAAGAGGTGAATCATTTTATGGATTCCTTTTTATGTATAACACTATGAACTTAAGAATAAGTACAGAGCATATAAGGTGAAGAGGGATCCAACTTACATGGGCTAACGTAGTCAAGAGTAATGAAAATTTAATGAGCTTCATCTCAGTTGAATTGTAGTAGAAGTTACAGCTGGGATTATCTTACATTAGGAAATGGGAATTTCATATTTAATACAAAACTTATCTTTTTCCCCAAGTTAAAATTATAAGATACAAAATTTGTAATAAATCAGTTTCAAAATATACACACAAACATGTGTATGCGTAAGAGTTAAATAGGTAGACAGATATAGACAGATGATACTAAGATATCTGACCATAATTTCAGAGTATTTTGAAGGGTGAAAACAGCTAAGGGCATTTATATTGAGGGAAAAAGGAGATAACATGATGATAGATTTTCTGAACTTGAATGAAACCAACAATCTGGGGTGGTGAGGCACACTTGAATGTTTTCAACAGAGGTGAATTATAATTTTAAGTTACTAGGATATGACCTAAATAAATATTATTAATAGCATCTTTAAAATTAAATAGTCCTATTTCAATTTATTTATTCTTTTAATCCCACAACTAATGGAGATTTGCTAACTTTACAAGAGACATTTGAGCATTAGTGAAGAATGACTGTAATTTGCTTTCAGGGTAGAATACTGAAAACAATAAGCTACTGAATAAATGTAACTATCATTTCCCAAGGTAAGATGCGAACTGAAACATAGAAATAATATTCTTAACTCTAGAATCTATGTTCAGGTAACATAAATTGACAGACTAGAACTCATTGCCTAGAAGTAATCATTGAAACTTTATGTATATATAAAACAAAAGAAAATGGTAAGATGAATTGCCAAGTTCTGTCATAAGAAGCACTATCATGGCTTGTAGTTGTATGTGTCATGCAAATCACAAAATCTGAAAACAATCTTGTCTTATGGGGATAAAGTATGCCTTTTATTAAAAAGAAAGAGGTGAATCATTTTGTGGATTCCTTTTTATCTATAACACTATGAACTTAAGATTTATGAGTACAGAGCATATAGGGTGAAGAGGGCCTATGAAGTAATATATTTGGAGAAAATGAATCTCAACAAGAAATCATAGTCCAAGATGCTATTTTCCTATTGTTTTCAAATATCCTGTTCATAGCCAACACATTATTTCCATTTTAATCCTTGTAGTGGTGACTCTAATTTAGAGTTCCACCTTGACACTAAACTAGGGCTCAGTTATTCTCTTAAACTATTCTTTATATTGCTATTATGTAGAATTTTTTTCTTTAAGAAAGGTCTTACTGCATTTCAGTAGATAATTTCTCTACTACAATTCTTGAAGAGCCCCTAAAGGTATTGTTTATGGAAATTCTTGATTTGAAATATCAGCTAATACCACAGTCAATAAGTTTGTATTACTCATATTTCAATACTGGTTTATTGTGCACATCACACACTGACCAGCACACTCAAAATCAATTTATAAGGTACAACTCTGAATGAAATTTGAACAGGATATAAGTAAAAGTCCTTCCATTTTTAAAGTGTGTTTTCTAACTACAGGGTGGTAAAACATTCTGTCTAGGCTTTGAAAACTTTCTTATATAGGCCATTTAGATTTATGTTTGTTTTCTTCAATTTCACTGTTATTAAAAATTAAAGTGACCACAGAAGAGTTATAGTTTTAGATTAGGAAAGTCCAGTAAGGCAACTGCACTATTCAAGAAAAAATGTTAACTATTATATGGCACTCTTTATCAATTATATGTATAGGCATACAATAACACCATTTATTAAATAGGTAGATGGATGAATACAAACATAAAAATAGTGAGCAGAACTGTTAAAAATAGAGCCCAGAACTATCACACTCCTAGAATAAAACATAAGGAAGAATCTTCCGGATCTGCATTAAGCAATGGATTCTTAGACTTTGCAACCAAACCACAAACAGCACAATAAAAATATAGATAAATGGGACCTCATCAAAATTTAAAACTTTTGCACCCCAAGGGACTTTATCATGAAAGTAAAATGACAACCTACACAATGGGGGGAAATATTTGGAAACCACATATCCCACAAAGGTTTATTATCCAGTACTGATATAGAAATCCTTCAACTCAACAACAAAAAGACAAATAATCCAATTAGAATGTGGGTAAAAGAATTTAATAGACATCTCTCCAAAGAAGATATACAACAGGCCAGAAACACATGAAAAGATGTTCAACATTATTAGCCATCAGGGAAATGCAGATCAAAATCACAATGCATACCATTTCAACCCACTAGAATGGTTCTTATTAAAAAAAAAAAAAATAGAAAATTACAAGTGATGGAAAGGATGCAGAGAAATAGGAACACTCATTCATTGCTGGTGGGAATGTAAAATGGTGCAGCCGCTGTGGAAGAGAATTTGGTAGTTCCTCAGAAAGTTAAGTATACAATTACCTTATGACCCAGCACTTCCACTTCCAGGCATATACTCAAGAGAACTGTAAGCAGGGACTTGAGTAGATAATTGCATACCAATATTCATCTCAGCATTATTCACAATTGCCAAAAGATGGAAGCAACCCGAGGGTCCATCAACCAATGAATGATAAAAAAAATGTGGTATATAAATAAATAGACTATAAATACAATAGAATATTTTTCAGCTGTAAAAAGGAATGAAGTTCTGACACATGCAACAACATGAGAAACTTGAAGACATCATGTTGAGTGAAATAAGCCAGACACAATAGGACAAAAGTTGTATGATCGCACTGATCTGAAATAAGTAGAATAAACAAACTCATAGAGTCAGAATCTAGAAAATAGGTTATCAGGGGACAGGGTGGGGATAGGCAGTGGGAAGTTAAGACTTAAAATGTACAGGGTTCCAATATGGAAAATGGGAATGTTTTGGTAATGGACGGTGGTAATGGTAGCACAACATTGTGAACATAATAAACAGCACTGAACTATATACCTGAATTTGGTTAAAAGGACAAATGTTAGGTTGTTTACATGGTAACAGAATAATTTTTTTAAAAATCCATGGAACTACACTATATAAACAGTGAACCCTAAATTAAACCATGGATTGTAGTTAACAATACAATAATAAAAATGTGCTTTCATCAATTATAACAAATGTTCCACACCAATGCAAGGTGCTACTAATAGGGTAGTATATAGGATCTTCTATATTTTATGCTAGATTGTTCTGTAAACCCACAATTTTCTAACAAAGAAAAAAAAAAGGAGTTATCAATTAAAATGTACTCTCCTGAAAAAAGATCTAGAGCTGAACACACTAGAAAGGAAGGCACATTCTGCAAATAGTAAGTAGTGTAGTTTACCTAGGAAATAGATTGCAATGGGAGGAAGGAAGTTTGCAGGGAGGAGGAGAAAAATAAATGCAAATAGAATTTCATAAAACATGCACAGTCACTGAGTTGACACTATTTTACATGGCAATAATCATTAAGAACAACTATTTTCTTTAAAGCATTCCAACCATTTCATTTCTAAAAGACAAATTACAAGACTGGAGTGATGAAAGACACAAAGGGACAAGTCACAGGTTGAGGAACCATCAAGCAATTACAGAAAGAATCAGACAACAGAGAATATGTCTCTCCTTATCTGAAATATATTTATTGTAAGAGACTCAGCTGGTTTTGCTGCTTAAAACTTTTGAACACTCCAGGGAATATGAATTCTGTTTTCAGAATAATCTTTATAAAATGCAGATCTCGCCATTTCATCCTCTTGCTTCTAATTATTTATATGAGTTCCCATTGCCTTCATAATAAAATCTACACTTTTTCAAAGGAAATGGAAGAACCTTTGAGACTCAGCCTTATTAATAAGCTGTTTCCTCCCACTGCACACCAGGGACATGATGCTTGAGGGCCATTCCCCAAACCCTTTTCATTCACCTACAGCACAGGCCAATTGTCTTGGTTAAACATCCTCCTGGTCTTAGCCATTATAAAGTCAATGACCTTAAACATATTGCTTAATTTCTTTAATCCCCAGGTTTTTCATTTAGGATAATAATTATAATAAATTCCTCATAGGGATGTTTTAAGGGCTTGAAAAATCCATGGCAATTTATTGGCACAATATCTGGCATGTTCATTCAACAAATGTTTATTGTGTGCCTATTATGTGCTACAAGCACCTTTAGTTGCTGGAGATATAGAATCTAACAAAACATTTTAAAAATCTATGCCTTCATGGATTTTGGTGAATGTAAGTATTGAATAAATATTACTTTATTTATAGTGATCCTTCAAGACAGCTTAAATATTCTCCACTCCAGGAAACCTGCCGACACTCCTCCATGGTCTGCTAAGGTGACCCTCCCACCTAATCTCATGATATCCTCTGCATGAACACCTTACACCCTCTATTGCAAATGCATATAAACTCCTGCAGCTACCCTGTGCTCCCCTGAGGAGGATGGAAGCTGATTCAACTTTCTCTTACCACCTTCTAGCATAGTGCGCATCCCACAGTTAGATCTCAAAAAGCATTTGAGGAATAATGGTGTAAGCCAGGTCAGACAGAATCAACACAAACCTATTACAAACCATTTATACCTAAAATTCTCATCTTTGATAAGGCAGACTAGCTGTTTCGGTTTGCTGAAACTGCTGGATTGCAATATAACAGAAATGGGCTGGCTGTTAACAATGGGGATTTATTAAGTCATAAGTTACAATTCTAAGGCTGTGAAAATGTCTGGGGTTCCTCTGTCACATGGGAAGGCATAGGACAATGTCTGCTGGTCCTTCTTTCCTGGGTTCTGGTTTCAATGGCCATCTCCAAAATTCTCTCCAAAATATCTTTCTGAGTTTCACCCATATTTATCCTCTCATAGAGGATTCTAGCAAAGGATTAAGACCCACCTTGAAAGAGCTGGGTCACATCTTCATGGAAACAACTTAATCCAAAGGTCCCATCCAACAATAGGTCTGCCTACACAGGGATGGATTAAGAGAACATGGCCTTTCTGGGATATATAACAGCTCCAAACCAGCCCACCAGCCTTCTGTTATAAGTGATTGCTTAGATTTAGTTACATGTGAAAAGTTACTTTAACATCGGTCACTATAGAATCAACACTGAGGAAACTGGCTATGTGTTAAAGGAGACACAATGACATACAATCTTAAAAGGACATATATCTCTGTTTTAAAAAGAATATTTTTGAAAGAAAACAACTGTCTGAAAAAGGGGTGCAGCCTCAAAGAGGGCAGGATCCTTTGCTTATCTAAATGTTCACTGCTATATCTCTAAAACAATACCTAACATATAGTAGATGTAGTAGGTATTCAATAAATATTTGTTGAAGGAAGGAAGGAACAATATAAAGAAAGGTCTGGTTTGTGTTATTAAGAAAACCCATGTTCTTCTGAGGAGAGGTAAAACCAATCTAAATGAATGCATGTACTTATCAAATATATCAATATTTGTACAAATAATTTTATATAAATATAAAATATTTATAAAATTATAATACATATGTCAAAATAAATATAACACATTTTACAATATATATCAAATGCATATATTTAAGTGTTAAGATGTTTTATTATGTCTTTTGTTTAGAAAAAATAGGTATTGCATCCTAAATATAAAGATGTACTCATTGAAGATCTGAAAGCAAAGGTGAAACAGTTTGCTTAATTAAATCATCAGAGTACTCTGAATCAGATTGTGCAGTCTCCAGTCAACCTTCCAAATATTTAGCTGATAATAGCTTGTGTTCTTTCGGCTGTGAAAACTGACATATCTTTTTGTTGAATCACTACAAACCCAGAGATACAAGAAAATGAGCAGTAGCATTGCAGAAGTGACATACTTAAAAATGTATTTTAATAAACTAAACCTCTTCACCTACAGTACTTTTTCTCTGTTACTTTTTTTTATACAGAGAAACTGACTCAAATATTTAGATCAAAATCTCACACAGGTGAGAATAAACTGCATGATAATATTTTGAGAGTAAAGAAAAGATAAAGAAATTGCAGCGAGTGGACACTCAGTAACTCCAAGAGCCTCCAAGTGTGCCTGAGCTTACTAGTAATGTGTTTATGTAAATTCTATTTTTGCCGGCTGGCTGTCCATAGCAGTCAGACAATGCCTAGAAGTAGAAAAGCTGAGCCAGACGTCTCTGCCATAGATGTTTATAAGATCCAATTAGATAATGTAAATTACTGAACAGGTTTGACTGTGTCAAGTAAGAGAGCTTCCACAAATTGTCACCAGCCAGAATATGGGTCCATGTTACTGAGCATACAGAATTTTTAAGATAATTGAGGAAACTTTGTTTTTATATGGAATCTTCTAATTTTTAAATACTGGCAACTAATTGAAATCTAAAATAAAAAAGACACTGTGCAGACCAAATAAAACATAGCTGGATTGTGGTCTCTGGCTTGGACTCTAAGGGTACCGGATGTGCATGTGCACACATATGCACCCTGAAATCCGGGTTTTGATTCTTAAGCCTTACTAGGTCTCCTGCTTTGAAGTACAGGCCTTACAGCATAAACTTACTCATTTCTCTGCTTTTCTCCCTGAAAGCTTCTTGTGACTATAGAAGGATCCAAAAAGATTGGCTCAGATGGTCTAGATGGCTGAACATGAATATATACCCAGTGAGTCAATGATCTTGTTCTTGTCTATAAAGCAGGGACTAAAACCCTTATTGAGAATAAACGGCATACTAGAAGGCCAAATCTAGTAATATATTAACATTTTCCTTGTATAATGTGCACCCAAGGACAGTTTTAGTAACAATTACAAGTAAACTACTTGAAAAAAAATTGCTCAGTGCAATTCATCCACCTCAATTGAAATGACCGTGCAGTTGGCAGAGGAAGCATTTGTGTGCCTTTGATTAACATGGCAGATGTATTTATAATCTGTCCACTGTAAACAAATAATCTCTTCTCTCCTTGTGCCTTATCAAGGATGCCTTCTGCATTGCTGCATGGCCTATCTTGTCACACGCTCTGACATCTGCCAGTTCTGCAGCAGACACTGCCATTGTGAAGTCTAAGTTTAAACCACTCCATCCTCTGGGAATATCCCAAACAGAAATTTCTCTGACACTTAGAAAATTCAGAGTATCTACTGAAACCTTATATACAGTTCACCAAATAAAGTAGCCTGCTTTTCAGGTCATTTATTCTCATTTACTGCATAATGTTAGAGGTTTATTCTAACAAATTGAGGGTGTTTTTTTTTCTTCTTCCCATATTTGAATGACCTAAGACCATCATAAAACTATCTTAGCTGTTGGAAATTGCTATACATCATATGTGTTAGATGATTTGTGTTTTCCCTACTCTATCTACACATTAAAAGAAAAAAATCCAATTTTTGTATATTCTTTGAAATAGAGTATTGACAAGTAGTTGAAGCACAAAATGTTCTTCAATTCCAAACTAAATTGCTAAACATTAAAATAAAATGACTGTGAATTCAAGCTTCTTATCAGTATTAAAGCAGCAATATCTACTGATTTACCAAGTGAAAGTTAACCTGATTTTATTTCTGTATGTTACTTGGACTTTGGGTTTGTTTGTTCAGGCTGCCAAAATTGAATATATTCTCTGTCCATTGCATAGTTTTGTAAAAAGAGAGTAGGGTTTTTTATAGGCAACCCTATGTGTTCCAACATCTATGAGAGAAGATCTAATACCTAAGAGGGAGAACAATACACACATGTTCTGTATTAGATGAACTTTTAGAACACTTTCCCATTCTCTCTTCTGTTTTTCTATTTGCAGAACAAGAAGGCTGCTCCCTTTCCCATAATAACTTTCTCCTAGCTCATTTCACTCCATCACATCTCACTTCTTTCAGAAAATTGCACAATTTTCTTCACTTGTATACAAATTCAAATTCTTCTTTACTTAATTCTTAGCTTAAAATTATTCTAAAGTCTACTTATCTAAAAACAAAATTCCCTTCACTCTTTCATGGTATATCTTTTCTCTCTCCTTTCCTCTAACCTGAAACTTATTGAAAAAGTCACCTGTACTCCCTTACTGCCCCTATAATCGCTAAACTACTAGGATGAGCTACAATTACTCTTGAAGGCCACCAGGAAGTTCCACATCATATACACTGGACTTTTCTGAGTCATCCAGCATAAATACCAGAGCCTTCACAGAAAGCCCTTCCTGCCACCCATGATACTACTCTCCTTGTTTATTTCCTACCTTTTCAAATGCCCCTTTCCTGGATATATTTCCTCTCCCATCCAAGGCACATGTTCCACCAAAGATATCTTCTTTATCCACCTTTCTTAATGGATTCCACAATCACAGAAGATTATCAAGAAAAAAAAGGCTCTAACTATTCTAGATATGTTGAGATTAGAGATACAGTATAGCATTGTGCTTGAGTGGTCTCTCCAGCTTGACTTTAAATTTGGGATTAAATTTCAGCTTTATATTTACTAGCAGTGAACCCAGGGCAAATTACTTAACTTCAGCTTTCTTACATGTAAAATGCAGAATAAAAAATAGCACAGGAAACTTTCTGAACATGATAAAGGGCATATATGAAAAACCCAAAGCTAACATCATATCCAACAGTAAGAGACTGAAAGCTTTCCCTCTAAGACTGGGAACAAGACAAGGATGCCCACTGTCACCACTATTATTCAACAATGTACTAGAAGTTCTAGCTAGAGCAATTAGGTAAGAACAAGAAACAAAACATCAAAATTGGAAAGGAAGAATTAAAACTTTCACTATTTGCAGATGATATGACTCTATATTTAGAAAATCACCCCCCCCCCCAAAAAAAAAAAACATGATAAAACTTACTTAAGCTAATAAATGAGTTCAGCAAAGTGGCAGAATACAAAATCAACATGCAAAAATCAGTGGTACTTTTATACACAAGTAATAAGCTAACTGAGGAGGCAATCAAGAAAAAAATTCCATTTACAATAGCAACTAAAAGAATCAAATGCCTAGAAATAAACTTAACTAAGGATGTAAACGACTTGTACACAGAAAACTACCAACCTTGCTAAAAGAAATCAAAGACCCAAATAAATGGAAGGACATTCTATGTTCATGGGATGAAAGGCTAAATGTCATTAAGATGTCAGTTCTAGTCATACTAAAGATTCAATGCAATAACAATAAAAATTCCAACAGCCTACTTTGCAGAAGTAGAAAAGCTAATTAACAAATTTATTTGGAAGGATAAAGAGCCTTGAATAGCCAAAAACATCTTGAAAAAGGAGAATGAAGTGGTAAGAGTCACATTTCCTGACTTTAAAGCATATTATAAAGCAACTGTGGTCAAAAAAGCATGGTACTGGCATAAAGTTAGACATACCAATGAATGGAATTAAACTGAAAGTTCATAAATTGACCCTTGGATCTAAGGTCAGTTGAGTTTTTGACAAGGCTACCAAGTCCATTCAATTTGGATACAACAGTCTTTTTAATAAATGGTGTTGGGAAAACTGAATATCCATATCAAAAAAAATGAAAGGGGACCCCATCTTAACATCCGATAAAAACATTAACTCAAAACAAATCAAAGACTTAAATATAAGAACCAGTATTATAAAACTCCTAGAAGAAAATGTAGGAAAACATCTTTAAGTGATAGGCAGTGGTTTCTCAGACTTTATATCCAAAGAACAAGCAACAGAAGGGAAAATAGATAAACGGGACTTCCTCAAAGCTGAATATTTCTATGCTTCAGAGGATTCTGTCAAAAGGGTGACAAAGCAATATGAGAAAATATTTGAAAATCACATATCTGATAAGGATTTGATATCCAGAATATATAAAGAAATCCTGTAACTCAACAATAAAAAGACAAACCACTCAATTTAAAAATGGGCAAAAGACATCAATAGACATTTTCCAAAGAGGAAATAAAAATGGCTAAAAAGCACATGAAAAGATGTTCAACATCACTAGCTATTAGGGAAATGCAAATCAAAACCATAATGAGATATCATTTCACACCTTCTAGAATGGCTGCTATTAAACAAACAGGACACTACAAGTGTTAGAGAGGATGTGCAGAAATAGGAACCCTTATTCACTGCTGGTGAGAATGTAAAATGGTACAGCTGCTGTAGAGGACAGTTGGCAGTTCCTCAGAAAGCTAAGTATAGGGTCGCCTTTCAACCCAGCAATCCTCCTACTCGGGATATACCCAGAAGATCTGAAAGCAAGGATGCGAACAGACATTTGCACACTGATGCTCATAGTGGCATTACTCACAATTACTAGAAGATGGAAACAACCCAAGTGTCCATCAACATACAAATGGATAAACAAAATGTGGTCTATACATACAATGGACTATTACTCAACAGTAAGAAGGATAAAGTCCTGAAGCACTGACAACATGGATGAAACTTGAGGAAATTATGTTAAGTGAAATAAGTCAGACACAAAAGGACAAATATTGTATGATCTCACTAATATGGGCTAATTATAATATGTAAAGTCATAGACATAAAATCTAGACTATAAGCTACCAGGATATATAGAATGAGGCTAGAACGGTTGCTTAATATGTGCAGAATTTTTAACTAGGTCGAACTTAAACATTTGGAAATGGATAGAGGTGATGGTTGCACAGTATTGTGGGTATAATTAATAGTGCTCAATTATTGGTGAATGTGCTGGAAGTTTAGAGTCATGTATGTCACCAGAAGGAAAGCTGGAGCTTAAAACACTGGAATGTATGACACAGTGAAATATTGTGGTGGACAATGCCTGTGATTAACTGTACAGATATAAAAAAGTTTTTTCATGAGCTAGAACAAATATATGAGATTATTGAAGAAGTTAATAATAGAGTGGTATATGGGAAAAGACGTACCTATTGCAAACTATGGATCTATAATTAATATCTTAATATTCTCTCATCAACAGTAACACATGTGCCACACCAATAGTAGGGGTCAATAATAGGGGGGCACACGGGGTATGTGATGTTTTGGATTTTCTTTTGCATTTTTATTTCTTTTACTAGAGTAATGAAAACATTCTAAAATTGATCATGGTGATGAATGCACAACTAGGTGATACTGTGAGCCATTGATTGTATACTTTGGATGGGTTGTATGGTACGTGAATATGTCTCAATAAAATTGCATTAAAACAACTGGGGCAGGGTGCAGAGGGCTGCTAACATAAGGCTGCAACATTTAATTTTGTATGTATATCTATACCAAATCCAGTAACACCATTCTACCGAAGCCATCATTTCATAAAAGCATCTTGACACCAAAAAAGCAAACGGACATTATTTCAGACTAAAGTTTGATTCTCTAAAAAAATAAAAATACAGTACACTTTTATTTTTTATTCTTGTTCTGGTTCTTTCTGATGTAAGGAAAATGTTCAGAGATAGATTGTGGTGATGAATGCATAACTATGTGATCATACTGTGGACAGTTGATTGTATACCATGGATGATTGTATGGTGTGTGAATGTATTTCAATAAAACTGAATTTAAAAAAAATTAAAAAAAAATAGCACTTACATTATTGTGAAAATGAAGTCAGTTACTATATGGGAAGTGATTAGAACAGTAGAAAGGACATTGCAAACATTTGATAAATAGAATACACTTTGGTTGCATATGTCTTTTTCCAAAAATTTACCTTTCCCACGACTCCTGATTTCTTTGGCCCATATTATTCCACCATCCTCAACCTCAGCTCATTAACCATTATTCATGAATATTATTTTGCTCTCTTGCTTGACAACTTCCATTGAGTGCTTACTGCAATTAGAATAAAACCCAAACTCCTGAGCCTCATCTAAAATTCTATCTCCTTCCTCCTTTCCCAAACTCAGCTATCACCCTCCCCTGTACTCGCTGGCCATTTGTTTGGCATTGAAATTGGCCTATCTCATTCTCATTTGGTTGTCTTTCTGCTGAGAGCACTTTTGGCCCAAATATCCATCATTGGATGTCTCTTCTTTATCTTCCTTCTCTTAATTCAAGTGACACCTTTTTGAAGAAGCTTTAGTTGTCCATCAAAACTAGAACAACCCTCTCTATCACCTACCCACTGATCACTCTCTATCAGTGTTAATTTTCTTCCTATCACTTCAAACATTGTGAATTATACTATTCATTTGCTTGTTTATTTTACTCCTTCCATATAGACTGTAAATTCCATGAGAGCTAAGACTCCATCTGCTTTGTTCTTCATGGTAATTCTTATGCCTAGAATGCTTCCTGGAGGTTATCAAAAACATTGCTTGAATAAATAAAAAATAACTTCCTGAAGTACTCTTCTTATTCCAATTAAAAGGGATACTTTATATCTCTGGCAGTATTTCTCACTTTCAAGCTTGCATTGAGAATGTCTTACTTTCCTTATTACTCCTTATTACTGTTCAGCTCCTTAAGATCATAAATCAAGTTTTATTCATCTTTCTATACCTTTTTAGGGGCACTTTAAAAATACATTTTTACTCTATTAGGTATTCAGTAAATATTTATAGACTAGATGAATGAGGGAATTTCTACCAAATCTCTGTTGCTGTAGCCAAGTCAAGATCTAATTGGCATTAAAAGACATTAGCACTCTGGAATTATAGTTAAGTAACTTCAAAGCACCCAGCTGGTAGACTTGAAATAAACCATTGCATTCAATACAACTTACCAAAAACAATTTAATGGCCACCAAGACAAGGGACAAGCATTAAACCTGCCAACTCATTTTCCCCCAGTGGTATCAGTAATAAGAGAAGAAACATGTTAGAAACATCTGTACTGCACAGAAATAAAAATCCAAAATGCCACACAGAACAGAAATAACAAGCCAAATAGCATAAACACATGGGACAAAATCTAATAGTGATCATTGTCTTTAAACAAAGAATAATTATAAAATAGAAATGCTTGAAGTAATACTGATCAGGGAAACTGAAGGCATTTTGTTTTTTAAAATAAAAATAATTAACCATTGAATCAAAAAGAAATTAAGCTTCAATATAAGAAGTCAAAAGAACATATGCAAGAAATGAATTATTGAGACCACATGAAGTGATATTCATCCAGATAAACTTGCAAGTACTACCTTGAATCAAACAGATCTAAAATGTGAGCTGAAATAGCCCAAAGGCTATTAATACGGATTACTAGAAGTAATACATAACATTATCATCTTTCTTGGAAAATAAATGACAATATGAACTCTAGAAAATTATAATCATATATTTTTTAAAATTTTGTCATAGAATTCATGCTTAGAAGAAATTACAGACAATTGTGTATGTTTTGCTTGTTTTATTCTTGAATTAAAATAGAATATAGAATTTTCAAATTACCAGAATTAAAATACATCTCTTAAATGTTGTTTTATGAGGTTATTGCAAACTGGCTGGTTTCACTTACATTTCATGGCATCATTTTGGTGTTAGAAATGCTATAAGAAAACCCAAGAACTCTTCAAAAAAGAAACAGGAATAGACACAATGACATTTAGGACCAATTTCAAAGCTCAGGACCATTTTCTTCTACTAAGTAGCAATCTTTTTACAATAACATAAAGTTCTTTCTTTTTATAAAAAAATATTTTAACTATTCCCTTGTGTAGTTAAAGACAAAATTATATATTTTAAATATGTGTCAACATCTCATTTAAATAAATACCTTTCAGTTTGAAAACTTTTAGCAAGGCTTCACTAAGACATTTTTCCATTGCAAATTCAAATCTGTCTAGTATGTGTGCCTTGTAATTTATAAGGCCTATTTACTTCCTCTTTTATATCCCAAATTAGTCTGCCTTCAGTCAAGCCATAGTATCTCGTTCATGTACTATTAAAATAGTATCATCATTCATTCATGCCTACTCCTGTTCTTCCCTCCTGTTCCTGTCCCTACCAACGCCCTTCAGCATTAAGCCCAGTCTCATTACTTAATTATGATCTTTCAGAACTGTCATAAAAAGACTCCTTAGCAATGCCCATAGGATATAATGAAAAATTTCTTAACCTTGCATACAAAGACCATCATGATCTAGTTTTCCACATCAGATATATTTGCTACATCTCTTGTATTTCTTTTCTACCAAGTTGGTAGAAGTTTCCTACATGTGTCAAGCAATTTCCTTGTTCTGCATTTTCATGTTCTGTCCCTACTCTTTTCAAGGGCCTCCCACCACTTATTGATTTGACAAATATTCTTTGCCACACATTCTTTGAACTCAGCTGTTCCAGTTTGCTAGAGCTGCCGTTAAGCAAAATACCAGAAATGGATGGGCTTTTATAAGGGGGATTTATTAGGTTACAAATTTATAGTTTAAGACCATAAAAGTGTCCATACGAAGGCATCAAAAAGATGAAACCTTCACTGAAGAATGGCCGTTGGCATCTGGAACACCCCTGTCAGCTGGGAAGACATGTAGCTGGTGTTTGCTGGTCCTTTGCTCCTGGGTTGTGTTTCAAAATGGCTTTCTCCAAAATGTATCTGGGCTTTTGTCTTAGCTCCTATGTCTCAGCTCCTGTGTGTCCCTGTTTCTTTCTCCCAGGGCATTTCTCTCTAAGTGTCTGGGGTCCTCTCTTAGCTTCTCCGGGGCAAACGCTGGGCTTCATCTCTTAGCTTAGCATCTCCAAGCACCCTTCTGTCCACATCTCCATGCATCTCTAAGCGTCAACAAGCATCTGAGTCTGCTCTTGAGCCCTCTTAAGTACTTCAGTGAACTAATCAAGCCCCACCTTGAATGGGCAGGGTCCACCCCTCCATGGAAATAATTCAATCAGAGTTCTGACAGTTGAGTGGGTCACATCTCCATGGAAACATTCAATCAAACGTTTCTACCCAAAAAGATTGAGTTAAAAGATCATGGCTCCACTGGGGTCCACAACAGTTCCAAACTGGCATACCAGCTGAACATTTACTTTTTCTGTAAGGATTTCCTTGGTATATGTAAGCAGAACTGATGATTCCATTTGCTGTGATTTTCGAATACTTTGTATGAACTTATCTTACTGCACATAATACTCTGCATTGTAGTTATTTGTATTTGCATACATTCTACCAAAACCTGAGCTCTTTGTGTGCTGATACCATCTTACTCCTCTTTGAATGCTATCTTATAGAAGGATGGACGGATGAATGGATGGTCTTTGATTTTTTTATTTTAAAGGTGACATTATATACTTCTAATAACTTAAAACAATTTAAAGAAATCAATGCATCAATAAATCCAATACCATTACTACACATTTGTACATCAATAAGTCTTACAGGATTTGAAATAACTGACACTCAGCAACTACTTTACTTTCCTGATCTATCATCATTTTCAAGATCAATTTAATGATCTCCTTTGAAACATGGATTTAGAAAGTCTCATAGGAGGAATGAGTGTACAATTTTTTTTTTCCCATTTCTTTTCAAGGTTCTTTTGACTTGTATTCCACCTAGTCAGAAAATGGAAGTTAAAAATTCTCCAACTGTGTTGCTGGTATTTTTATTTCATGCCTAGAAGGCATCTCACTTTATGTTACAAGCTGCCATAATCTGTGACTTTTCTCTAGGTATTTCGAATAAAGAGCCACTGACAAAAATGGAGTGACAGAGGGTGACTTTAAAGTCAACCTTTCAGTCACAATGTGCTCCTAGAAATGCATTAGTGTCCAGGGACCAAATTGCATGCCACTGAGTTAAATCCCAGCAAACTGATATGGGTAATAATGTAATCAAATGAAAAAGTGCTGCCAATGTTGGGTTACCAATGATTCTTGGAGTCATAATAGCAGCATGTTTCCATTGGGAAAATTACATTTAATAGATAGTACCCTTTCCCCTGATAGGGGGAAAAATGCAAGCAGTTTGTTAGATATTTTTAGTATAACACTCTGTCATGCATGTGTTAGACAAGAGGATAGTAAACAGTTATTAACTTTAGTCCTCGGTTTTTCTCACATAGGGAGAGCATTCGCTGATGTGTAAAAAGGAGAAAATAAAAATAATTTCAAAGAAAGCTGGAAGCAAGGAGGCCAGGAGATTAGCAAGGATTAAAAGAACAATTGAGGGAATGCCTACCATATTACAACTCTTTCAGATCGTATCAATTTTCCCCAAGTAATATTCAGTAGCAATTTCAGTTTCAGAACCCCAATATTTATTCTGTGTATAGTATTCTTGCTCAGAAAGCAATAAGTTCTGAAAAGCAACCATCACACAATAACTATTGTCAATAAAAAGCAACAATGCCCAAAGCACGATATCTAAATGTGTCTTAAATCACTCATGTGGCTAGTCCATTAAGTAGTACAATGAAGTCGTAGAACCCTGTTCTGTGTCAACATTATGAATTTCATTCTTTAATTTGAAACAGGTATTGGGAAGATCTCTGATGAGTTATTTTATGAACTATTCCTTTCACCAGAAGCTTTAATGTAGTTTCATAGATAAGACATTTTTGAATCTGGACGTAAGAAATCCTGGATACATAGATTGTTGTTGAATAGAATTTTCTGAATTCTTCAGCAGATCTGATACACCATGTGGTGATCTGAAGCTGTACGTACCCGGGAAAAACATGTTCTTAAATGTAATCCACTCCTGTCTTACAAAAGTAAGACTTTTGATGAAGTTACTTCAATTAAGGTGTAACCCAGCTCCATCAGGATGGGTCTTAATCCTATTACTGGAGTCAAATCAGACAGACAGACAGAAAGCCACCAGGGTGCAGACAGAAGCTGAACATCAACAGAACCAGGAGACGCCACCATGTGCATTGCCATGTGAAAAGCTCAGGACTAAGGGTCACTGGCAGCCAGCCTCGGAACACCAGTTGTTCAGAAGAAAGCATTGCCATGATGACACCTTAATTTGAACCTTTTCCCAGCCTAAAATCATAAGCAAATAAACTCCCATTGTTTGATCCAACCCATTTCATGGTACTTCCTTGAACAGCCTAAGAAACTAAAACACATCATTACCAAGATAATATGATGCTACTGGATTCTAGATTTTCTCAATTCTCTGAAATTTGGGCAGCTGAAGGCAGAGATTATATACAACTCTATGTCTATCTTGTTAAAAGGATAAATGCAGATGATCAAAGACTGTGGAGCACAAGTTTGTTCAAATGTGTAATGATTAAAATCCATGACATCCTCACCTAAGTGGCTCTCCATATTTGGACAATTCCTGGTACAAATTACAATGTGATAGAATCCTTGCTTGCTTCTGTACATTTACATGGCTCAGTGTCTTTGCTGAGGCCACTGGGGCTAAGAACAAATTTAGACAAAGCTAATGTGTCGTTCTAGCTCAAAGTTATTGGGTAGGTTTATTAGGAGCTTGGCAAGATAACCTAGGCTGAAGAAGAAGATGTGTAAGTAGCTTAAGACTAATATTGAAAGAATTAAGGTAATTTAGGAAGATAGAAAAGCATTCAACCAATTTTACATTAACTTAGTACATACTGGACATTCTTCTAGATAAAGATAGAAATATGATGCAGTCTTATTTTCAAAATTATAGTCAGGTAAAAATACAGATATTAAGAAATGAATACAGCACAATATGAAAAATACTAAAATCCAGGTACATATGAAGGACATAGGAGATGAATCATCCGCATATGATTCAGGAGAACGTCTATGATATGCTTGATGACAATGTTTTCATATGAATGAATAATTTGAACACTGCTAATTATGACTATGTAATATTCTACCTAAAAAAAGTATCAACTTCCCCGTTACAATATAATTTAAGTTTTAGAAAACAGAATTATCTTTAATTTCTCAAAGAGACTGCTATTTCCCACACCTGTGCTTTGGTTTATGCTATTCATACAGACACAAACCTATTTTACTTGTGAAGAATGAGTGCTCAATAGACATCCTTTTTTAACTATGTAATCTCCTCTTCTAATTTACTACCAGCTCTCCAGATAATATTTAGTTCCTTTCCCTTTATGCTACTGGAGAACTTTGCATTTATCTCCACTTCCAAATTTGTCAGCTTACCTTTTGGCCTTCTTTTCTAGGTAGTATAATTCTTGAAGATAATGATGTACCTCCTTCTTCCATGTATTTGCCTCAGTGCTTGATATATAGAGGGCAGTCAATAACTGTTTGCTAGATGAATATACAACTGCAAGCATGAAAATTACCTGAGATTACTTAAGAGCAGTTAGTGACCTCCACAATGTGATATGAAAGTGGTCACCCTAATCGGTCTGCCACTGATTAAATACATTCTTTCTGGTCTTGAGGTATTTCCATCATTGAATGCTGTCTATAAAAATTACTCAAACATTATCAGTGACGATTCTAGTGGAGATACACAACTTTCTGAGACAAATCAAGATGCAACTTTTAAGGCAAACATGGGTTGCCCAGAAGAAATTCTACCATCTCACGGTTTTATGAAGACTTAACCCTGAAAAACATCTAAAGTAGAATTTCATGTTCTCACTCACAATGTTCAGTGTTTATGTTGATTTGTTTTAATTTTATATTTTGTTTAGTTTAGTTTTCTTAATGACATCACCATTATCTCTTTATAGACATTACCTATCACCATTATTTCTTTAAAGATATTACCTAACTCAATGATTCCCTCTAGTGTAGCCTGTGAACTCCTGAGGGGTTCTTACAATACCTGATGCTCCAGACCACCTGCTTTAAAAAAAAGAAGAAGAAAAAAAGCTTATGAAATTCACACTAATAAAAGAAGTGTAAAAGAATGGTCAAAGCTTTCCTTTGTTGAATTCTCTTCAGAAATACACTATTATTATCTGAGCTATGGTCTTCTTAAGGCTGAGTGGGATCAAGACATAAAATAAAACTAAAATAAGCCACAAATTCAAGCTTGCACCAGGACACTGAAATTTCTAGTTGTTCTCAAAACAGCCTTCTAGAAGCAGGGTAGAATTTTTTGCTTACATTTTAATTCTTTCCAGCCTTCCCAGGTAGACAGAGGCTAAAAATATGCAAAATTTATATACAACAAAGAAAAATATTTTACAGGGAGTAAAGCTAACAACTAGCATTTAAGTGGGGTTTGTTTAGGGGACTCAGATTCCAGGCAGAAAAAATATGTAGATATTAATGATGTTGCTAATATCACAGGAAGGAGAGGTTGGATTTTATTATCTCACAGTGTCTAGCTCTCTGGTAACATTCTAGGTGCTTTATCATGTGTGATGAATTACAAAAATGATCACAATATTTTACAGCTCCTTCTATCAAAATGTGGAACTCATTACCCTACCCCTGAAAATGGGCTCTCCCTATGACTTGATATGACCAAAAAAAAAAAAAAAAAAAAAAAAAAAGATATTGTGCCTTCTATATGCTAGGCCTGAAGAGTATTTGTAATTTCCATCAAACCCTGGCAACCCTTACCATCTGCTGCCATGTGAACAAATGCTGCTTAGCCTGTTGGATGGTGAGAGCATATAGTGTAATCATCCTCATTACCCATGCACCAGACATGTGAATGAGACCATTCTAGAAATCTCAGCCTCTGGCTGAGACCATCAGCTGACCACAGAAGCATGAACAAGTCCAGCCAAGATCAGCCTGGTCTGACCAGATAATCAGAAGTGCCCAGGTGACCAATAGAGAGAAACATGAATACTAATAATTGTTGTTTTAAACAGTAAGTTCTGGACCGGTTTATTATACATCAAAAACTCGGTGATGGATTCTTTACTGACACATTCAACAAATATTTATTGAACCAAACTGATATTCTTTTTAAATGCAGTGTAGTGAACTGAACTACCTTTTTCAATTACTAAAATACTTAGAATAAAAAAAAAAAACAAACTCCAACCCAGCAGTCTGGACTCCTGAAGACAATTATATAATAATGTAGATTACAAGAGGTGACAGTGTGATTGTGAAGACCTTGTGGATCACACCCCCTTTATCTAGTGTATGGATGAGTGGAGGAATGGGTATAAAAACTAAAGGACAAATGGGGTGGGATGGGGGGATGATTTGGGTGTTTTTTTTTCACTTTTATTTTTTATTCTTGTTCTGGTTCTTTCTGATGTAAGGAAAATGTTCAGAGATAGATTGTGGTGATGAACGCATAACTATGTTATCATACTGTGGACAGTGGATTGTATATCATGGATGATTGTATGGTGTGTGAATGTATTTCAATAAAACTGAATTTAAAAAAAAAAAAAAAAAAACTTAACCACATCATGTTTTACCCTCCTTAGACAGCGAAAAGAGAGTCCTTTTTATTCAACCAAGAAGAGGAAAGGGCCAAATCCTTCTCAAAACAACAATGCAGGACCCTAGTATTTCAAAAAGGACAAAATCAAAACCACACCAGTGGAATTGGTTATTACAATTGGGCTTAGACCCTGTAGTTCCCAAGGGATAAAATTGTCTCCCTTGGCTAGACACTCTTATTTCTCAATGATTTAGGTAAAAAAACAAACAAACAAACAAACAAAACTAGTAATGGCTCTCTCTAGTGGGGAAAGTGAATTCATACTGATGCTCACATATGAAACTAGAGCTCATTTCCCTATACCTCCATACTCCCACTTCAAACCAACTATGTCTAAGGAGAGTCTCAGTGATCTTCAGAGAAGGTTTCCATATTCCTGATACATGGTCCCAAGTGTTTGGGTCTGTAGGAGCCTCAGAAGGTACGGCTGGCAAGGGAAGGGATTAGTTTGATCTGCCTCCAATCATCTTTAGGAGTTCTAGTGGAGTAAGTGCTGGAGAAGCAAGGCCTCCTCAGTGCTCCTCACTGAAATACTAAGTGGAGCCAATTATGGCTTTGGGCAGTCATGGAAAAACCATGAGCAAGCATTGGTCTCACACCCACTCCAAAGAATTAAGTGATTACATATTCACGAATGCTGTAATGGCTCTAATGGCTCTAATCCAGTTATGCAAATATTTAATTTATAAGCCTGATATTTGACTTTATTTCAATTAGATAACTTGAAGCAGAAGTAATATTTTATACATGTATATATAACTTAGGAAAATATTGTATGCACATGGTTAAGATACAGCTTGGATACTTGAGACTTCAAATATATTCCCATGTGGAAACAATACCAAACATAAGGGATAAACCCTCCAAATCCATTTTAACTATGCAGAATGCTTGTTTTGGAAATTCACCTAATTTCTACCTCAGGTTACCAGATATATATTGTTCAGCATGGGTAGCAGCAGTCCATCAGGGGAGGTACAATTGAACACCAGGATTTTTTTACCTTTTAATATCTGCACAAAATGAGGCACTTGCCTAAGCCAGTGTATTACTAGAAAAATGAAGGCTCTACACTTTGACTTTTATGCTCCCTATTTATAGGTCATATAAATTCTTAATACCTTAATTACTTCCACAACTACATTTGATGACCAAACCCTATCCCCACTTACTCTAGCCTGAAGTAACCTCATTATTTATGATTAAATAGCATTTCATCATTCATTCAATAAATATTAAGCACTTACAGCATAAGAGACAAAGAGCTAAGCAAAAGGGATGCAGTGGGGAAAAAGAGAGCTCTGAATTTTGTCACTATAAAATGAATGATTTGGCAAAAAACAGTGAGTTACATGAAAACTGAACTAAGTTGTCAACAGAAACATGGAATATATGTATATGAAAAATATTTCTTTATCAAATACCCTATGGTTGTTCTTACATGAAGATAATTGTGGTATAAAACACCATTAGTATGCACTGATATGTAATCTTCTTTTCCATCTGGGCATATGCAAGATCACATTTTCCAGCTTCTTTGCAGTTGGATGTGGTCATGACTAGTTTTGTTAAAGGCAAAGTTAGTGGCAATGAGCAGTGAAACTTCCGGTCTGAAGCAGTAATGCCTTGAAACAAATAATGTCAATTCTGCACTGAGTTTAGTAACATGGTAACTATTCTCATTTCCATAGGTAAACAAAAGTTAATATGGTCAGTAATGACCCAGGAATGTGATGTGAACCTATGTTTTGGAGTGACGTTGATTCTCCAAGTTCTCTCTTTGACTACTGTAGCTTTCACAGAATAGATCTGAATCAAGGACACAGAGTTAGGGAAGAGATGGGCTTTAATCCTGGGCAATCTGCCTTCCAAACTCACATTCGTAACCTGTGTAATATACAGTTTCATCAAGACAGGAAAAAATGGAAAACTTTGGAAAGAGAATGATTCAAAGGTTTGTCAGCATCAGATAAAATTCTCTAGAGCATCTCTGACCACATCTCAAAAAGGCCCAGAAAAGTGCTAAGTAAATTTGAATCTGGGGGAAAATGAGAAGCAATTTGCTGAAAACTGCAAACTAAGAATCATAATTAATTACACCTGTGTGATGGTTAGAGTCACGTGTCAACTTGGTCAGGTGAAACTACCTAGGTATTTGGTCAAGCAAACAGTGGCCTAACCCTTACTGCAAGGACATTTGTGGCTGGGTAATAAACCAGAAGGCTGCTTTATTAAATCATCGTCAATTGGCTGCAACTGTGACTGATTACATCAATGAAGGGCATGTCTTTCACAATGAGAGAATGCAATCAGCTGGATTTAATCCAATCAGTTAAAGACTTTTAAGTGAGACAGGTAGAGGATCTTCACTTCTTAGGCTAACCAGCTAAGCGTTTCCTGAGGAGTTCATTATAAGTTGCCAGTTCGCTGCCTGAGGAGTTCATCGACATCTTCATTGGAATTGCCAGTTTGCTGCCTGCCCTACAGAATTTGGACTCGTGCATACCCACAGTTATGAGACACTTTTATATAATCTTTGATTTATAAATATCTCTTGTTGATTCTGTTTCCCTAGAGAACTCTAACTAATACAATCTGGATCATAAAAAGTTTTAACATATATTAATTATCTACTTCAACATATTAACTATTACTTTTGTTAAAGGGACACTCATCTTCCTAGGAAATGATACAGGATGAATAGACTTATTTGAATACCAAATACGATGATCTATGCTAATCAGATTTATGGCACTCATGATTATCTAGAACCTCCCTACTCTCTAGTCCTAGGAACCAGAAGTTGTTAAACCACTTTTGGAGTGTTTCATTCAATTCTGAATCTATGAAAATTGGAAAATGATTTTTCTTCATAGAAATTTTACCCATTCATTACAGCAGACTTTCAAGTTACCCATGAATATCTTCTTAAATGAAAATTTCTACCTACAACATATATATTGGAATCAACTTGGCTTATATTATCTCTACACAGCAACTAATATATCCAGACACTGCAAATACAAATTCATCAACCTAAGTAGTAAATCCAAGCACTTATTTGTTTGGTCCTGAGTGAGGCAACATTGTTCTTTAAGAGACAAGTCAATAAAGGGCAAAAGTAATATCTCTTTTGCTTGAAAAAAGAACTGGGTGTCATGTATTTTTTCATACAATAATTAAACACAAAATAACTAAAGATAATAGTAACAGAAAGAAATTAATACTTAATTAATTAATACTTAAATGACAAACAAGAGATTACTTTTGATCTAGTAGGGTGATAATGTTTTAACCAAAATTTCTTCTAAATGATCTAGGAGTACACACTCCATTAAATAGATTTTACATTAATATTATTTACTAGCCAGATTATTCATCTGTATTGAAGAAAACGAGAAGAGGAATATGGCTTGATACAAACAATGTGAATTCTGCAGTGAGTTTAGTAACATGGTAACTATTCTCACTTCCAGAGGTAAATAAAAGTTAATATGGTCAAGTAATGATCCAGGAATGTAATATGAACCTATGTTTTGGAGTGATGTTGATATTCCACAGAAACCTGGAGAAGACATAGTCAAAAGATTAACTTGAGAAATATATCTTATTCACTGCGCAAAGACTGTAGCAGACATTTGATATGCAGCTAATTTCTAAGTTTCCTGTTTGCTTTTTCTCACATCAGCAAATGTGCAGTCAATACAGTATGTGCAAAGTCTCAATATGATTATGTATAAAGCAGATTGTAAATACCCTTTCAATATTCTGGTATTTTACATATTTTTGTGTGCACAGAATATTCTGGAACAAACATGATAACTGAAGAAGGTTAAAGTTAGTAGTAGATCATCTTTGCTGTAATGAAGCAAAGTTCTTCTTGCATTTTAATCTTTGTGCTCAAATTAATCTAAACCAAAGCATTAACTCTGTCATGCCCTTGATTGTGTCATACCTCAGTGCCAATAACTGTCCAAGGTCCACATTGTATACAGCTAATCAAGTACCATGAAAATCTTGGGGGAGACAGAGACTTTGCTTGTATGGGTAATTTATTATAATGGGTGAGTGCTATGAGAAAAGTGTACATGTGGTATCATGGGAATACTTGGGAAGAAATTAAACCCAAAAGATTAGGGCGAAATTGCGAAGGAGGGGACATATGAGTGAGCACCCAGTCTAGTGCCCAGCTATCATAAACACTGGAGAAATTTTTGTTACTTGACGAAGTTTATTCTTAAAGGTGTATGGAAGCAGCAGCATATAATAAATACAGGCCTGGATGAAAAATCATTTGTGTTACCCCATTCCAGTCTTTGTTGCTGCCCTTGGGAACAGTTCTATGGCAAAATTATTTGGGTCAGTTTGATTTGGTCTTAATTATCTTTATATTGTAGTGTGAAGATATTCTGGCTGGTGTAGGAGTATCCGTTCCAATGTTCTCTTATTGTTTGATAGATATGTCTTCATTCTGTGGTTTCTTTGTAACTACTTTTTAAACCACTGATTAATTTGTGAAGGTTAGTTTATTTAAAACTCTGACAATATAATCCTTTAATCTATTTAACCAGGTGTTAAACAAGTGAGGGCATCATCTGCAAACCTCTCATGGTAGAATATTTATTCTTCCCTCTCGGTATCTCAAATTTAGTAGAGTCATATGAATTGGACTATCTGACCTACTGAACAAAGGAGGGCACCAATTCCCATCTGTATATTGAATGTGAGAAAAGCTGAAGTCCTTCTTACCTTTCCTAGATAAAATCAATAAAAAGTTCTAGGTTACTTTTTGCCCTTCCGTGGCTTATCTTGTGTACTCCCTGGAGATAACAATGCCCTATTCTAGAATAAAAAGAGAATATTCACTGTGGCCCAATACATGTGCACACACACATATACATACAAACACACGTATATCTACCTACATGAAATATTTAGGATTTATACTCACTCTTATCAAAGGCAAACTTTCTGTAATTTGTATTCAACATTCTATCTCATTGAAATCATTGGTTGTAATCTGTGACCTAATAAATAATTTTTACGAGTTATTAACAGGTCACTATTGAAACATACTGTTTTGACAATGGGGAGACAATAAAAATTGTGAAGTATGGCGGTGTTATTGTTAGGTTTAAAGAGTTCATTCTGGTATCGGGGTGGAATCAAGACCAGGCAGGCTCCCCACTACGTGAGACATGACCTCCAGGGCTGTAAAACTCCCTGGCACTATGGGATGTGAGTCCTGGGGATGAGTCTGGACCTGACATTGTGGGATTGAGAACATCTTCTTGATCAAAAGGGGGAAGAAGAATGAAACAAAATAAAGCTTCAGTGGCTGAGAGATTTCAAGTGGAGTCAAGAGGTCATTCTGGAGGTTATTCTTATGTTTTATATAGATATCTCTTTTTAGATTTTAGTGTATTGGAATAGCTAGAAGGAAATACCTGAAACTCTTGAACTGCCACCCAGTAGCCTCAATTCTTGAAGATGATTGTATAAGCATATAGCTTATATATTGTGACTGTGTGATTGTGAAAACCTTGTGGCTCACACTCCCTTTATCCAGTGTATGACAGATGAGAAGAAAAATGGGGACAGAAAAGTAAAGGAATAATAGGGAGAACTGGGGGGATGGGATGTTTTGGCTGTTCTTTTTTACTCTTATTTTAATTCTTATTCTTATTTATATTTTTATTTCTATTTTTTTTGGAATAATGAAGATGTTCAAAAATTGATTATGGTGATGAATACACAACTATTTGTTGATACTGTGAACAACTGATTGTATACTTTGGATGACTGTATGGTATGTGAATATATCTCAATAAAATTGCAGGGGAAAAAAAAGGCCAGGCAGGGAAACAAAATATGAGGCAGTTACATTATTTCCCCCAAAGATAATGTTATCCAAATTAGAATGGCCTAAGTAGGAATTGAGAGGAGAATTAAAACACAGGAAATAGTTGGTAGACACAACAAAACTTGGTTGCTTAAGGACTATGAGTAGATTAAGGTTTGGGTGGGGTAGTAAAAGAGAGAGATCGGGGACAAATCTCAGCTGTAAAACTAAGACTGATTGACCTAGTAAATGCTGATGTTGCTAAAGAGATAACAGCAAATATCAGAAGATGATCAAGGTTACACATGCACTTCTAGGACATCTATTTGGAGATAGCTATCTGGCATTTGGATGTTAGATCTGAAATTCTGGTGACAAGTTTGAGAAAGAGATATAACTATGTAAGACATCAGGCCATAGAGGATATTTGGAAGTGTGAACAAAGATGAGATCACCTAGGAAGAGTCTTCAGAATGAAAACAGTAGACCCCAAATGGCAGAACTCTGGAGAAATCTAACATCTACAGGCTAGATGAAGCAAGAGGAACCTCAAGGGGAGACAGTGTGGAATCAGGAGGACTGGAAGATTGTGATGATGCAGGAGGCAAGTGAATAACTTCCAGGTGGAAGGAGAGGTCAACAGTGTTCAAGGCAGCAAAGAAGTCCATTAAGGCCTGATCAATGTTCACTGTGTTTGCAATTAGATCATTGGTGACAAGTGTGAGAGCCATTTCTGTAAAACACCTGGGAAAGAAGTCCTACCCATTGCAGTGGGTAGAGGAGCAGCTGTGGAGATACTGCTCATGCAGTACTCTTGTGAGAAGTTTGTAGATAAGGGGAACAAAAATAAAACACACACAATGAGAGGGTGATATGAGGTCAAAGGAGGGTTCTTTTAATTGTTGGTGGATGGTTTTTATTTTTGCTCAACTGCAGAGAAAGAATTTTGACAATTCATTGGAAAAGTGAATAAAAATGATGAAGCAAGGTCTAAGTGTTATTAAGAGGGGATATTTTCACATAATAAAATTTATATCTTCCACATCTCAAGAATACCTTCACGAAAGTTTTCATGTTAATTAAAATTCCTGCCTTAAATTCAGGCACATTATGAAATAGGAGAAAATAAATGTATATTGTATCATATTAATTATGGCCAAAATTTCTTTGATATTCCTCCCATTGAGAAGTGGGATCTATTTATGGGGTCCCTTGAATCTGGGAGGGCTCTGAGACATCTTTGACCAATAGGCTATGACAATACAGAAAGTGTGCTAGTTTCTGGTTTGAGGCTCTAGAAACAGGCAGCTTCCACTTCCTATCTCTTGAAACATCTATCTGCGAGCTTTTGTTTTTGTATAAAAAGTCCAAACACTCTGTGACAATCATGCTGGAGGGGCCAGGTATAGACACTGAAGAATGAATGCAGTCCCAACTGAGCCCCTCCTTTCAGCCATCTCGCCAAGGCATCAGACATTTGAGCGAAGCTGTCTTCTGTCTTCAACCTTTGAGACCAGCCCATCTAGACCAACAACTACTGATTTTAGTTAATCACACATGGAGAAGAAGAATCATATGCATACCGAAGAATCCTGACCCATGAAATCAGGAAATATAAAAGAGTATAAATTGCTAAGTTTGGGGGTAATTTGTTATGCAGCAGTAAGTAACTGAAACACAGAGGCTTTTTTTTTTTTTAGCTGTTAGCTTTCACCTTTTCACACATAACCCAGAGTAACTGATTGACCTGATAAATGTTGATGTTGCTAAAGAGATACAGCAAATATCAGAGGATGATCAATGTTACTCATGTTCTTCCAGGACATCTATTTATAAAAGCTATAAATAACTACAAAATGCAGGTCTCATTCACCACTCAATTATTGTCTGGCCAATTATTTATCTTAACTCCTTATTTAGATGTGACCTCAGGAAAAACACAATAGATTCTTTCAGAGTTTGATTTTGCTCCATTCAATAATGTCAGATGGCCATTCTATAAGAATTTTAAAAATCTTTCCTTGACTATATTTAGATCTGACACCAAAGAAAAGTAATCATGACTAGAAAATTAATGCTATTTTTAAACCCATTATCTACACTCTCAAATATTTTCCTTTTAAAGAATAATGTGTATGTATTGTCATTACATACTCCAAGCAGACTGATGGAAAAGGGTTGGTAAGCTAATGTTGAACAAAATTGTGGAAAGATCTTGTTATAGCTTCCAAGTAATGCTGCTTCTTCATGCATTACTCATTATAAAAAATCCAGGTAAGAGCCTTGATGTTCAAGGTAGGTCAATTAGGTATTTTTTTCCTCATGGAAATTGGTGCCACTTGAACAATGTAAATGATATAAAAATCTCCATGTAGTCTCTTTTCTTTCATTTTGTGTGGTTTCCTGCAGACCATAATAACCAATTGTTTTATGACTTAAATAATGTGGAGTGTGAGCATTTTCACTGTGGTAAATTCAGGCAGAAACCACAGGAAGTAGTGATGCAGTAAATGGAATTTTCCTCCTTGAATCTGTATTATCTCTAATATTACATGATGTGTTAGGACTCACACTGCTGCTTGAATGAATTCTTTTGGGGATAAACAGTAAAAGAGAAAAATCTGTTTCTTCCTCCTTAAGTTTCCTTAAGTTGTCCCCACTGCTGTACTTCCATTGAAGTTGGAAATTTAGGTATATGAATAACAGTAATAGTTTGCCAATATCTATAGATAGATAGATAGATAGATAGATAGATAGATAGACAGACAGATAGATAGATAGATAGATAAAAACAGTCCCTTTCCATAACTTGTTCAGAATTTTACACAAACTCTGAGATCAGGAATTTTAATGGGTTGTAGGTAAATTGATTCTTTCATGCAAAATATATTTGATGTAAAAAAATACTACCTATGTAAGTATCTTCTAAGATCAAAGACAATTATTTTGAATTTAAAATGAATCAGTATAGGAAATTAAGTTTAAGGAAATGAGATTTATATAAATTGCTGATGGTATCGATTTCTGCTTTAATTCTATATTGGGTATACACTAATTTGACTAACAATAGTTTGGGTGATCCTATTATTTTATTTTATTATAATTTAAATGAAAGTATGCATTTGATTGCAATTTCTATTGCTTGGGATGCAATAAACATGCTGAAAAAGAACGCTATATAAAGCAAAGTGGATTGCTCTTTTTATTAATGATCATTTCTCGACTTTATCAAAAACTAATTAATGTTAAGTACTATTTGAAGAGATATTTTTATGTGGAAGATTAGATATAGAATATTTTTTCAGCATATGGTTAGCTAAAAACATCTATGGAAACACATAATACATGCTTTGCATATATTAAAGTAAATCTTGAATTTCAAGTGGTGATCTGGCATAAAGGACATTTATTTAAAACTGAATGTTAAACAAGTACTTTTAACAATAGAATGAAATGAAGGCTAATCTCTAATAATTCATATAAAAGTGTTACCCTGTTCTGTTTATTAGTGAAGCATGATAAACTGATTTAGATAAATCACAGAGACAAAGTCTCATGCATCCATTCTTCATTCAGTGGACAGATATTTACTGAGTGCCTAATATGTATTAAGAGGCATAACACGAACAAAAATTGTAAAGTACTTGATCCTGGGAAAAATTGCACTCTAATGGGGAAAATACAGAACATAAATAAACAAATAAAAATATAGTACGTCAGTTGGTAAGTGTTAAAAAGAACAGGATAAGACTTAGAGAGGTGATAGGTCTGGGAAAAGCAGTGCTTCTATTTTAAGAATTTATTCAGGGAATGACACTCTGAAAAAGTGCTTCCTCTGAAAATGAGGAAGTGAGCCATGTAGATATATGAAAAGAGATTCCTGGCTACTCTGAATTGAATTTTGTCCTCCTCCCAAAAAAAGACATGTTCAAATCCTAACCTCTGGTCCTGTGGATGTGAATTTATTTGTAAATAGGTTCTCTGAAGACATTATTAGTTAAGATGAAGTCAAACGGAGAGAAAGAGAGACGGCCTTGCAAGAGATGCAGAGATTGAGTTTTGCCAAGGAATGCATGGATGGCTCATCACCCGCCAGAAACCAAGGGAGACACATGGAATGGCATCCTCCATTTGAGAGGAATCATGGACTTCCAGCACCTTGGTTTTGGACAGCTAGCCTCTAGAACCACAGGACAAAATACATTTTTCTAAGCCAACTACTCTTTGATAGTTTGTTGTAGCAGCCCTGGCAAACTAAGGCATTGGTGAATGAAACAGAATGAGCAAAAGTCCTGAAAAGGGAAGGCTACAAGGCATGGCTATGAAACATAATGAGTGTGTAAGTGGCTTCAACAGGGTGAACAAAGGGAGAGTGCAAGGTGATGAGGAAAGAGAGTTGGGGTGGGGAGTCAAGATCAGGAAAGACCCAGAAGGCCATGGTAAGGACTCAGTAATTAAATCTGAAGAAGATGAGAAGCCATTGTAATGTTCTAGCAGAGGAGTGACATTTTGCCTTCAGTTTTGAAAAGATCGCTTTGGCTGAGATGTATAATTAGATACAAAATATGGAATTATATTGGTTGTTAATAACAAAGAAAAGTAAATCCAGGATTTCTTATGTTGTAAATCATTATAAGAGAATGAGACAAACCCTGCCCCAAAATTTGATTTATTAGATACCTTTCAACATATTTGCAACACATTTTATGAATCTAATTGTACTCAATCTTGAGGTCATGTCATTAATATAAGCCCTAATGTCAAATATGAAAATAAGAGTTTCTCATTAGGGAATTCTGAAAAGTTGTTGAGTGATCTTCCATTAGCCTCACTTTTACTTCCATTTATACTGTTGTATGTCTTTCAAGGTTTAAATTACTATTCATCTAGCTCTCACCCAGCTATGAGTAATTTCTAATAGACAGATCCCCAGTTAGCTTCTGCATAGCAAAAAGCATGTGATGTGCTAACTGAATCTCAATTAGCTTACATCATATCTCTTTCAGAATTTCAGAACATGATTGTTACCATATTAAAGGCTCAGAGGAAGGGGGACAAATGTTTTTTTTTTCTGTGTTGCTGTGCACAAGAATACAACTACCTTTATAGGACTCATTTTTCATCACAGCAAAAAAATAAAAGAAACCTATAAATAAACAGAGAAGCTACCCTCTTTTTACAAGCTGAGAACACCATAGAGCACAAGGTGTGTTTACTTAGAAGTACAGGTGCAGGTGGTAGGATCATCCAAAAGAAGCCAAACCACAGATTCTCTCTCTAACCACATGCAACACTGTGATCTGCTTCAGTTCTACAATTGAATGGATTGTGGTTTCTTATTGGAAAATCACTCAGCTGGCTTACTTTAATCTCTCTTAGGGATGGTTCACAAAGAAAACAACACAATAACATCCAGGCAGGTAATGGAACAGCAGATAAGTTGGGGGCAAAAATAAAGCCATGCAAATTTATAGTAAAAATGGAAAGACCTTGGAAATAGATGATTGCAATTTATGCAGTAGCTGTACTTACTATTAGAATTTCAAATATATTGTTTCTTTTAAAAGACACTATAAAACAGGGAAATCTTATTAAGTTCAGCAACCTACAAAGTTTAAAATTCTTAAAGAAAAGAGATGCTGTGCAAACTTCAGAATATCCACTGTTGTTTCTCCAATTCCCCCAAAGATTGGTGAAGTGAATGGAAATTTCCATTTTGTATATAAAGATTCAGATATTTCCCTTTAACAAATTTTCTCAACATAACAAAGATAATAAAAGTCCACTTGTAACAAAAAAAACTCACGAATAATAGGCTTGTAAGTTAATCAGAAAATGTGAGTTGTAGGGAGGATCTTAGCACTTCCCTTTCAATTTAAGAAATATATATTGAGGACCTATTTTTGACAGTTATTATTCCAAGTTTTGGGGATACAGGTTACAACAATAAGTGCTTGCTTTCATGAAGTTTACATCTAATAAAAGATGGATCATAAATGATTAAATTAGGGAAAAAGATTTCAGAAAGCAACAAATGCTACAAATAACATGAAAACTGGGAAAATGGTTGAGAGTTACTGGTAGAATTGGGTCATACGTTAGTTTCAGGATCAAGGAAAGTGTCTCTGAGGAGGTCACAGTTGAATTGTAACTGAAAAGAAAGAAGGAGTCTTAATAAAGAATTCTAGGCAGAGGACATAGCAATACAAAGCCATTAGGAGGAACAAAGCTTGAAGCATGAAAAGGCTTGTGTAGCTGGAACACAGAGTGTGAAAGGTCAGTGGTAGGAATTGATTCAGGAAATGTAGGCAGGAATCAATGTTTAAATGTGATGTGAAGCTACTGAAGGGTTTCAGTCTAAGGAGAGACCATTATACATAAGTTACTCTTTCTGAGCTCTATGTGACAGAGTTTGAAGTAGAAGGTAGAAGGTTAGGATTTTAGTCCAGATCAAAGACAATTTTGTCTTGGACTAAGAAATTTAAATAAAGCATCAGGAGAAAATATTTTAAATATAACAAAGACTAAAGAAATTCAGAAACCCTTAAGCACTTTAGATGCATCCACAAACACATCCACAATTGATGTGCTAATTACAGATCATTCTGAGCCTCTGATTAATATTGGCTCCCTAAGGAGTGTTATTAAGCAAATATTTGCATCATTAAGACTAACCGATTTTCTTTTAGACATACAGGCTAGTACTTTTTACAAGCCTGTGTACCAAAGCATAACAGAAGGATCATGTAGAGAACATGATCTATCACAGTTACCTAGACATCTTCAGAATTCTGGGCACTGTTTTAAAGTAGCACTTTTATTCTCTCATCTAAAGGATACTACTAAGACAGCATCTTCATCATCATCATCATTATCATCATCATTGTCCTCATCATATGGTTTTTAAGTATTAATGAACATGAAGACAAGATGAGTTAGTTCTAATTTGCATCCATATTTTAAACTGGAGAATGGGGAAGGGTCAAGGACCAAAGGAAGAAAACATATTCCAGCTAATTCTTTTAAAATGTTTTCCATGCAGGCTGGCCTATATCCATCCATATTTCATTGGCCAGAACTGGATTGTGTGGCTACACCTAGGTTCAGAAACATTTAGGAAGGTGAGCATTATACCGAGTACAATGCCAACCTGGAAACACCATTCCTTAGTTAAGGAAAAAAAAGACAAATGGGTATTGATAGACAACTAGAATTTGCCTCTCTTTCTGTACTAAGGGAATACTTTCTTTGTTCAATATTTTAAGTTCTCCTTTGTTATAGGAATCATTATTTCTACACATATAGTGCTTTTTTTCAAAATCCAACATCAAATATTTTACCTAGGATTCCCTAATGTATTCTTTCTTCCTTTTCCTCTTTCTGCAAGCAATGACTCCACTATAAAATTAAACTGCTCAGTAATAATCTTGAGGACTAGGGATACTTTTGGAATGCTGGAATAAAGAAAGAAACCCTTTATGGTTCCTCAATGGAAATCAGTTTATTCCACTTGAAGAAGAGAGTGGGACTGAAATTCTAAATTTGCCAGTCAGTCACATGGTTGAGTCAATTTCAGAAGTATCATCAGTATCTCATTAGGAAGCAAACTATTTTCTCTGTGAATTGTAGAAAGTACAACTGTCCACCATGTAACCATCCCAGTCGCCATGATCATACACATGCAACTTCATACAGAACTATGCTGGCCAAGGGCAAGGGTTAGCTACAGTAAACTCAACCAATTCATAGTCAAATATGGATGGCCATAGATCGAAGGCCAGAATGATTTGCCGTGGCCCAAAATTACAAGTTGGGCTTTACTATATGTATCATGTTTCTAGGTTACCCATAGTTTTAATAGAATTGACAGTATTTGCTCTTTTGGGTCTGTTGTTCTCTTTTGTTTATTTAATATGATGTTTTTGAGATTTATCTATGCTGTTGCATATACCAATAATTCATTCCTTTTCTGTTGATGAGCAGTGTTCCCTTGTATGAAAAATCACAAAATTTGTTTATCCAGTTTCCTATTGATGGCTATTAGGGTTGTTGCCAGTTTGGACTATCATGAATATAGTTACTATAAAAAAAAAATCCTCTTTAGATAGAGATCTTTTTTTCTCTATGACATACTGGCTTCTCCATATATTACTTTATGAAAGGTAGCAATTTTCAGGATTTATTAACATTAATATGCCAACCTATTCTCTTCAGTATGTTGAAGATATTTTATAGAGAGGGACCTGGATACTAAATAAAAAAGTCTCTGATACATAACAGATTAAGGAAGACAGTTCAGAATAGTGACTCTGAAGTCATTCAAAACTTAGTTTAAGACTCAGACACTTTCTGTCTGTGCAAACTCATGATATCTCATGTTCCTCCTTTTCAAACTGAGAAAATAACACTTGTCCCATAGGATTGTCATGAAGCTTGAACAACATAATAAACATAAAATGCTTGAAGCAATGCCTGGAATACATTACATGGTCAATAAATGGTTGTTGCTATTATTAATAAACTAAAGTGAAAGGAGGTGGAAAATGGCTGTATCTAGAATTCATCCATGTTTACAAGAAACTGGAGTTCTGGTAATGCCCTTGTGTGCTTTTTGTAAAATACACTGATAGGAAAAATCATTTCTGCAGTATTGTCTTAAAATCTACCTTAATGCTTTTTAAAAACTCTGAATAAAATCAGTTGAGCAATTAAAAAGCATGTTTTGTCTGTATTCTTATCTTTATATCAAAGCAAAGTAATCTCTTTAGAGAGTACAAACACTTAAAAAATATAAGTAGCTTTGGGGAAATAGCATATGATGGCTACTAAAGAAAGTTATCAGAGAAAATATATAAATACTAATACAAAAACTAGGGTAACAAATAACATCAAAGAGAATTAAATAATAGGAAAATTATCCTTTTTGTAGTAGAAATTACATTTAGAACAAATGATGCAAGCCTGAGAAATATGAGTAAAGCATGCTCGTGGCATCTTATTATGCACAACAAAGGGTCATGTGAATAGTGAAAAGTTTCATTGAATGTTTGTATTTTTATATTTCACTTTATGCTAAAAGCAGACAACAATAATATGCTTTCAACATTTACTCGTATTTGCAATTATAGACTAGAATAATACGAAATTCTTAACACAAAACAACCTAATAGGTACCCGTAATTCATCTCAAGAAACACACTTGCAAAAATGAAATTCACTTCTTACTACGACTCAGATGAAAGTGTCTTTCCATTATAAAGCAACCTTTCTAGCTGAAAGGGCTCATTCAATATTTAAACTGCATCAACTTGCCATCTTAAATAAATTGCAAATGCTAAAGCCTATTGTCTGAACCTGGACATTTTCATGTTTTCGTGGAATGTATATGGAGGAAATACACATGTAATTGTTCATTTTTGATTCCTGTGCTGTTTATTTCCAGATTATCATAATTTGAATACAAAAAGAAGGTTATGTAAGTCACTCTTTATATAGGAATTGATGTTTATCATAATATTCTCTACTTCTAATATAATTCAGTATTTAAATATATTTTGATTCAGTTCCTTCTATAGACAAAGACAAATACAATTATTGCTGCCTTCTAGAAGCATACAGTCCAGTGAGGAGGTGGTAAGTACAGCAAAGAAATACAGCAGACTTGAGGACAGTTGGTGTGCTTTTTGGAGGGGGAGAAGAAGGATGGAAATTTATAGAGCTGAAGTTATTCAAAATCCCACACAATGAGACTCTCAGGTAGGAGTGGCAGACAAATATGAGCAAAAGAAAGAGCTTGGTTATCTGTAATGTTTTCCTAGGAGAGCTGAACTATCTATCCCCTTAAGAGGATTTTGACATAAGGTTTAGGATATTGCATCATAGCTACAAAGGACCTTTTGCATCCCAGACAATAAAGTTAATTGCTCGGAAAATTGAGAAAATAAACTATAAATGGATATTTGGAAAAAATAAGCCCTGATGTATTTGGGGTGATAATATTATTTCCTTTCTGGATAAGCAAATTTTTAAACTACATATGTTTTTCAAATTTAGATACAATTTACATACAATTTGAGTTGACAATGTTTTTAAGTGTTGAACATTTTATTTTTAATAATTTTATTTTCTGATTATACATTGCCAGATTATACAAATAAAAATTTTGTTTATTGATCTTGCTGTCCTGCAACCTTAGTAAGTTCACTTACTAATTCCAGTTGGACTTTTTTGGTAGATTCTATCGAGTTTTCTTTATACACATTCATGTCATCTATGAATAAAGATAGTTCTACTCGAGTTATTAAATGTACTGTTCAATGAGTTTTAACAACTGTATACATGTAACCAATTAGCAGGATAAGATAGAGAAAATTTCATAACCTCAGCAAATTTCATTGTGCAACCTTCCAACCAACCCCACATCCCCCAAGACATTAATTGTTCAGATTTCTATCACCACAGATCTGTTTGGTCTGTTCCTGTAATTCATATAAATAGAATCAACAGTATTTGCTCCTTTGGGTCTGTTGTTCTCTTTTGTTTACTTAATATGATGTTTTTTGAGATTTGTCTATGTTGTTGCATATACCAATAATTCATTTCTTTTCTATTGATGAGCAGTGTTCCCTTGTATGAAAATACCAGAAAATTTGTTTATCCAGTTTCCCATTGATGGCTATTAGGGTTGTTTCCAGTTTGGACTATCATGAATATAGTTACTATAAACATTTGTTAATAGTTTTTCTGCAGGCATATATATTTTCATTTCTCTTGGGTAAATACCTAGGAGTGAAATCACTTGGTTATAGGATAGATATATGTTATTCTTTAGAAGAGACTGTGAACAGTCCTCCACAGTGTTGCATCATTTTACACTCCCATCAGCAATGCATGAGCGTTCCAGTTCCTCTACTCCCTCACCAACATTTTATTGTCAGTGGATGAATAATGAAATGTAGTGGTTTTAATGCACATTTTTCTCATGATTAATGATGCTGAGAAATTTTTAATATATTTGTTGGTTATTCTTTAATCTTATTTTGCGAAATGTTCAAGTTTTAATCTAATTTTTTATTGGGTTCTTCATCTTCTTTTGCTGATCTGTAGTTCTTATTTTTACTAAATATGCCCTGTCAAATATATGAATTGCAAATATATTCCCAATCTGTGCCTTACATGTTCATTTTGCTAATGCTGTCTTTAGATGAGTGTAAATTTTAAATTTTTATAAACAGTTTTTTTGTACTTTCATGGTTAGTATTTTTTTTAGTTCTACAAAGAGATCTTTGCCTATTCTATGGTTATGTATTTATCTTTCTGTGTTTTCTTCTAGAAGCTTTATGGTATGTCTTAGTTCGCCAGAGTTGCTATCACAAATATCACAAACTGGTTTTGGCTTAAGAACAGGAATTTATTAGCTCATGGTTTTGAGGCTCAAAATTCAAAATCAAGATATCAGCAAGGCTTACTTTCTTCCAGAAAACTCTAGTGTTTCAGTGCTTGCTGCCAGCAATCCTTGAGATTTCTTGGCTTTCCCATGGCAATGTCTTCTTTCTTCTGCTGTTGGCCTTCTCCCACTTCTGATTTCTGGTTTCTTCTCTTTATAAAACCTCCAGTAATAGGGATTAAGACCCACCCTCATTCAGTTGGGCCATGCCTGAACTAAAAATAACATCTGCACAAGGTCTTATTTACAATGGGTTCACACCCACAGGAATGTGGATTAAAATTAACATGTCTATGTTAGGATACATGGTGCTAGCTTTTAAATTTAGGTTCATGAGTAATTGAAAGTTAATTTTTGTTGAAAGGGTGAGGTAGCCTCAAGGTTCATTTTTCTGTATGGATATCCAGTTTACCCACCACCATTTGTCAAAAAGACTTTCCTTTCCTTTCCCTTATTGAATTGACTTAGTGCCTTGTTTGAAATTAATTGACCAGATATGCACAGAGAAGTCAATTTCTAAACTCTCCATCTGATCTATTGATCTATTTTACTATTGCTTTATTAATTTTCTTGAAATTATATATTGCAGGTCTTCTGAATGTTTCTGCATTTTCAAAAGTTTTTTCCACATAAATTCTAGAATAAAGTTGTTAATTTCTTCAAAAACTGCTCCTGAAATTTCAATTGGCATTCTGTTGAACTTACAGTCCAAATTATGGAGAACACACATCTTAACAATCTTGATTCTTCCTCTCCACAAAAATTTATATAGGTCTCCATTTATCTCAGTTTTCTTTAATTTCTCTCAGTCCTGTTTTATAGTTTTCCATGTACAGGTCTTAGACATCTTTTGTTAAATATATTCTTAGGGATTTGAAATTTCTGATATTATTGTAAATGAAATATAGAACAATGAAGCCAAATGATTTCTAATTTAACACTTGTGCCTAGATAACATATTCTGTTTGATTTAGTTCCTTACAATTTATTGAGACTGATCTTATGGCTAAGACTATGATTTATTTTGTTGAGTGTTTCCATTGTTCCTGAAAAAATATGTATTCTGCAGTTGTGTAGAGTGGAATTGTGTAAATTCTAGTATATCACGTTCATTTTTTTGTCTTTTTGTTTTGTGTATGAAAAGAGACGTGAAAATCTCCAACCATGATTGTGGATGTGTGTTTCTTTTTGTGCTTTATGTATTTAAAGTTCTGTTATCAGGTGCAAATACACTTAGGATTGTTATATCTTCCTAATGAACTGAACTTTTTATTTTTATGAAATGTTCCTTTTATCTCTGGTAATATGTTTTGCTTGAAGTTTATTTTCCTAGAAATTCATATAGCCACAACAATTTTCCTATATTCAATTTTGCATGATACACCTTATCTCACTCTTTCACATTGAGCCTTTATTTTTATATTTAAGTTTTTTATTTATACGTAACATATGACTGCATCTTATATTTTTATCCAGTCTAGCATTTTCTTCTTAATTGGCATATTTATTCTGTTTCAATTTAGTATAATTATTGATGTGGTTGCATTAAGGTTGATAATTTTATTTTATTGTTTCTATTTATTTCATATACTCTTTATTCCTGTGTTTCTTCTTTCCTGCTATCTTTTGGATGATTCAAGTATTCTTTAACATTCAATTTAATGTCTTTGTTTTAGGTATAACCATTTGCATTATATTTTAGGTGCTGTTCCAGGAAACATAATATATATATATATATATATATATATGTATGTATATGTACATATCTTTATCAGATAATAAGTTAGGACACTCCAAATAATAGTATGCTTCCATTTATCCAGCTCTATCCCTTTTAGTTCTCAATGTCTTATGTTTTACTTTAGACATTGCTACATATGCTACAAAAACACAGAATACTTGTATCCCAAGAAAAGACATGTCCCTTCTGTCACATTGTTGCTAATGTGAGGGGTGTTTGCTTTCTTACAACTTTAGTTAGATGTTCATTCACCATTGAAAATTAATTCTAAAAGCTGAAATCAAACTCTGAATCATCTTTTTCTGCACATGCACTTCTTAAGGTCGCCCCCCCATCCCCCAAATAATGCAACTTCCAGATTCACCTGAATGTTACCCAATGATTGGGTAAACAACTTCACCCCCATGGTAGATACTATTTTAGGAAATTCCATTTCTGTTTTTATTTATCCAGTCATTTTAGATTGCTAGTCAGATATTCTGAGTGAAGTAACAATCTCAACATTCTTAGATAATTGTATTTTGAGGAGGATGTAAATATATACATTTGCATTATAGACAGCAGAATGTAATAGTGGTTAAGAGCATGGATTCCCCATTCAACCTGTCCACTTCTCATCCTGATACTCACAAGTTGAGCTTAGAGAAGTTCCTTAGCACCATCCAACCCTGTCTCCCCAGACAAAAAAAAGGAGAAAAAATTGTACCTACATGATAATCTTGTTTTGATAATTCAATGATTAACAATAGCAAACATTTTTTAAGTTCTTATTCCTTGCCCAGGACTGCAATTTACCTATAATTTACTTGTGTTAACTAATTTAATCCTCACAACAATATATTGATAATGAATATAAGACACGTGTTACACTGCCACATTGTAAAAACTCAAAAATTATTAGTTATAATTTCAACACCCCAAAGTATGATGGTATGCTTAAAGAAATTAGACTCTAAGTCATATTCTTAGCCAAGGAGTGGTTAAATATCATAATACCACTGACAAATATCCTCTCCCTCATGTACACATACATGCCTATACACACATCTCCCTATAAATAGGTATAGCATGTTCCCACATCTAACGAAATATCTCATTTGGTCAAGACTGTACTGTGAATAGGTAAGTCGGATTTAGAACACCTGTTTTTAAAATGAAGGAATGGAAATAGTTTTGTAATTTACTTGAAAGTTTCATGAAAAGTCTCTGGCAGGTACCAGACATAAACAGACATCTCTGCTGCTGGTTCTCCATTCTGCTAATTACACCCAGCAGTTTTTGCCATATGAAGGCAGAGATGTTCCTTCATAATTTTTCATTACATTTCTCAAAACCTCTCTAAAAATATCACTTGCCTAGAACGTGTGACAGTGATTGCTACCACTGAAAATTCATCACCTTCAGATGATGCTTTTTCACTTGATATTAGAATGGAAATTAGGGTTTAATATATTACTGGTTTTATATATAACTTCCCACAAACAAAGCAGTAATAAATTATTGTACAGGCATAATAAGCAATTGAGGGCTCTAAGTAATCATAAATAGTAATGACTATCCTTACTATTAGCACTTTAATAACAATTTATAAAAACATAATGAAGTTCTAATCAATCAAAAGTGCACCATCCAAAGAGATTTATTTTGGCAAGGATTTACACCAGCAAAAGTAGCAGCTATTGTTTCAAATCTCAAGAAAGCGTCCCAAAGAGCTTCTTTATTTAGGAAAAGGTTATAGGAATGTGTGTATTGACAATTCAGGGTTTTGGCACACTCATAAGAAGAGGAAAGGAAAGAAATAGCTGCCATTCAAAACCATTAAAAGCATGTCTTAACATATATGAACTGCTCCGTTTTTGTCAAGTATTTTAATGCTTGCCTATTTAAAATTTAGTTATCTTGTAAAATGAAGCTACTGAATTTTTGATAATCATATGCCTTGAATTGGGAGTATGCTATTCATTATGATTTAAAATGCTTCGTCTATGTTGAGTTTTAAAACAACTAGAGAAACAGATGTCAGACATCTAATGTTGCTATTCTCAATCAGAGATCATTTTTAGTTTAGCTGTGCCTAGTCTCCGACTGTAATAAATGTGCTGCCACGTGCATTTCTGGTCCCAAGAACTGCAACCCCTGAAAATGTAAAGCAAGCTGAGATTTGCAAATGCCCCAGACGTTGTTATGCAAAGAAAGTCTCTGTCTCGCCTCAAAGGATGAATTTAGGTGTTAATTAGGAATGTGTTTAGAGAGTTCCGTTAGTTCTAAGAAAATACAGTCTCTTAGAAAAACTTCTCCCAAACCCATCAAATAAACAAAATGTGGTACTTTTCTAGAACAGGTTGAAAAAAGGAGGTAGTGACAGACTGTCCCCTTTGCCTTTTATTTCCATGTTTGAGAAATACATTTTCTGAATGAAAAGGAAGGCGTGGCTTTCTTTATTCTTTGCTAAAGCCAACCAATGTCTGGCTCAATTGTAATTTTTATAAACAATGAGTTAAAATTCATGGGTGCAGTGAGTATGAGAAATGTTAGGTAACAGAAAAGGACTAGCTAAATGAGCAATGTTATTGGTTAAATTTTGCAAGTGCAAAATTCTCATCTTCCTTAAGGGAATATAGTTACTGAGATTACAGGAAAACTTATATCAGGACAGTCCTGGCCATAGCATCTGAATGAAACAAGAGTGCACAGTAATATTTCACAGTATGCTTCCATGGTATTTTCCATTTTAACCTTGTTTGCATTCATGTGCATTTATGTAAATCCATATGCAATATGCAAAATCCAACAAATAACCACAATGCTGAGAGGGACTAAGTTAAGAATGGTATTTTGAGAGAGGAAATGATGTGCTCTTGAATTAGAATATTATTTAATATTTTACAAGTCATTCTACACCTTTCTTCTGCAACCCCTTTACAAAAGTCACATGTGCCTTGCTATTTTCAGAGTAAATTTGTAACAATGGGATAATCTAATTGCTAGTCATTTGGTTATAGCCATCTGTGGTAGGCCAATTAGTGGGTGGCCTGGAATCAGGTTGAAGCATTTGTGAGGCACAGTTGATTTATCACTTGATGTTTATGGGGAACTCAGTAGTAAAACTCAGTCTCATAAAGGACCAAAATTGCTGTTTCTGCAATTCACAGTATACTGCATATAAAGGCCGTTTCATCAGTCATTCCCGAGTTCAAGAGAAAGACAAAAGTTTATAAGATCATTTAAAAAAAAATAATTTTAGTAAGGTATTGGTCACAATTAGTGTATTAAAGAAACAAATTCAACTAATTTTTATCCTAATTTGTATAGGTAATTAAATATCATAGTGGCTTATTTGATCAGTAGCTCCACATAATTATTTCCATTATAAGAAAAATGTCTTCAAATCAGTTTATCAAAAATTTGATCTAATCTGTAGCTGGCATTCTACCCTCCAAATAAATCAAAAGAATTTATGAAATGAGTATGTAAGGAAAGAAAGTAAAGGAGGGCTATCAGCAGGAATGATGAGAATTGTGCCTGACCTCCCTCATTCCAGCTGATGGTCACTTTATCAATCTGAGGAGGGAGTTTCCTCTCAATATAGAAGCCCAGTCATATATTTAATGCCACAGATACTAACAAGGCTATAGATACAGTTGAAGAGATTAGTACTCATTTGTAAGACTACTGCTCCCTAACTTAAAGAGTGAAATTACTCTACAGGTAATGAAATTCTTCCATTGACCATGTTGGCAAAATAGGACATCCACATAAATCTAGTATAATGATTGCCAGATGTTATGTAATTTTAAAATAGGCATTCTTTTAACACATTGTGTCAGGTTTGTAATACGATATTTTTGGTGAAATATAGACCTGACGTAACATTATTATTATAATTTATTGAATATCAACAATAACCAAGCACTTTGACTACATTTTCTGACTTAAACTTCACAATAACCCTGTGAGATGGCTAGCACTATCCCTCTTTTACAAATGAAGAAACTGAGTCTTGTAGGTTAGGTCACTTACTCAAAGGCACATATTGAATGGTAGGTAAATGTGGGATTTGAACCCGGGTCAACTGTTCTGCAATGTAAGTGTATAACAAATAATAGATACCTTTACATATGTGAACAAGCTCTGATACAAATATACATATATATATGGACAAGGGAGACCATAAGACATAATAAAGAAACATAAGCTTCACAAACTATTGGTATCCTTAGTTTACACACTAAAATAACCAAAAGATTCTGTTTTAGAGACAGGTAATAGAGACAATTCCTAAAGGTGTCACACTGGGAAAGGTGTCTTCTGATCATTAGAATCCCTGGGGAATTATAAAAACATTTTCTTTAAGATTCAGAGGTTCCATTACAAATAGCATGAATCGAAATATTCAAAGTACAGGCCCAGTAATTTTAGTTTTAGAGTTCCCAGGTGATTCCAATCAACCAGGTTTGGGAACCACTGAACCCAAATGTCTGGAGGGTTTACTAGTTCCCTTAGCTCTTATATTCTGTTAATCTACTATATTACTCTCCAAATCTGGATAAACTTAAAATAGGAAAAGAAAAAAATTCTGCAAATTTTCTACAGTGAGGGTAATGTGGAGAAGTTAAAAATGTAGGCAATCATCATTTACCAACACCAAAAAGAGTCAAAATCCAGGGCTTTTACTCTGAATATTGTATTTAATATTATTCTCCCTTTTTGCTCAGAAGACTGAGGGTTGAATCCCATGCTGCTAGTCAGCAACATGTGATGCTGGTAAAATTATATAATTTTCTCTGCCTCCACTTCTTGAACTATAAAAGAGAGATCTTACCACATATATCATTATATTTTTATAAGGATTGAGGGAAAATTCATGAAAACATGCTTAGTAAAATGCACAGGTCCATTCAGTAATAATTGGTTATGACTACTAATTCATAACAAAATACTGAAAAATATATAGACACAACTCCATTCATATTTCTGAGATACATCCTATGTGTCCTAAAGAGCTCCTTCTTGTATCTATTTATGGGCATTCTAAGAAAACAGACTTCTTCTGATAACAATGATAATCATAGTTTGTCTTCATGAACAGATTTCTATAAAAACTAAGAAAAAAGAGATGGTGAACATTAATTATCTCATCAGTGTTCCTACTGGATTCATACATTTCTCCATGGCTGTAGATAGTGAGCCACTCTTTTCAACACTTTTATATTTCAGCATATTTTAAATGTGATCAAGAATATGCCTCCCATTAAAATAATTTTATAAGATTTTCAAGGTATCTTTCAACCTGCAAGTCATTAATGATTATTTAAATACCATATTTTACTATTAACATTGGTATTTATATTCAACATTATTGAACAGCAAATGAAAGTCAATTCTAATTCATAAAGCTAGTTGAAACTCAGCACTGCTGGTGCAAATCTTGTTTTAAAATATCACGTAGTTTATAATGGAAATAGAGTAGTCTTTCTTAATCAGAATAAATGTCAGTTACAACCAGAGAATATATTTGAAGATGCAAAACCTGGGGTCTTCTAAAAGGAGGATATGATATGCTCTCCGGGCTAAAAAGATGCAATAAAGGAAGTGGGAATATATCTATTGTGAAAAACAGATTAAAGCAATCCAGTATGTCTATGTCATAAAGCACACAAATTATCTTTTGTTATATATTTTTTTTCCTGATTGGCAAAACAATCCCAAGAAGTAAAGTTTAAATTCTAAATACATCCCCAGTTGTATCACTAATTATAACATATTCATGACATTGCCTTTGATAGTGGGTTTTATAAAGCTTTATTGGGATACAGTTTTCATGGAGTACTTGTGTTTCTGCACTTCTTGTGAACAGAGGCACTGAAGGCATTTGTTGTAGACTATATTTTCAAGATCTTTGTATAGTGAGCAGGTTTGGAAAACAGAAATAGCTTCTCCCTCGGGAGCAAAGGGCAGGTTTGTTTACAGCCTTTGAAGCTAAAGATAGTGTCTCCCTCTGGAGCAATGGGCAGGCATGCTTATTGCCCAGTATATGCACAGGATTCCTCTCCCGCAATGAAAACCACCATGTGTGCGGTTGTCGCCTGAACCTCTTTATGTGGCCCTGTGGGAATTGGTGCTCAGGGCACAGACAGAAGAAAATGATGATGCCCTTGCCACTGCTATCTCTGTAAGAGACTATGCTTTGTTTATGACCAAGGAGTCTCATGCTTTCTGACAGCATCCAAGCCACTGTGACAGGCTAATGTGTTAGCTTGCAAGTAGAATCAGATCTCAGGACCCTTCCCAATTCTTAACACATTTTCCAGATAAGTGAAACTTGGTACCTTAGGCACACTTAAAAAATAAATTTGAAGCTCACACTTCTAAAGTAAAAGTACCTGGGTTTAAATTCTGACTATATGCCAATTACTAAATATATGACCTTAGAAATGTCATATAATGTCCTCAGGTTTCATCATCTGTAAAATGCGGATAAAATGCTTTTCTTGTCTCTTAGGATTGTTGTGAGTAATTGAGTGAGTATATGTAAAGTACTTAGCATAGTGTCTCCCATTTAGTAATGGTTCATAAATTCTTGCTATTATTATTATAATTTTGTCATTGTTTTAAAATTTGGGGGAGTAGGAATGTAAAAGATAAACTATCCATACTGCTACCACTCAGTTATGTAGTGGTTGGGCAGATTCTGTGGGCATCTGGGGCTTAAGAGCAGCAGTTTTTATAATGTGGGTTTATTGCCTTGTAATTTTAGCTTTAGGCTTCATCTGTGTTCCTTGATCAGCTGAAAGAGTCTAACTCAATATCCTTATACAATTGTACCATGTTAGTGTGATAATAAATAGTATCTTAGACATAAGATTACTTAATATATAATAAAATATTTATGCTCACTTATGGAAAAATAAAAAATCACAAAATTTTGTACTACAAAAGACTTCACTAATATTGCTAGTTCTCTGACCTTTTCATGACCAATGGTCTGTTGCTGTGCTTTTCTTTTCAACTGGTCCTACCTCACATCATCAGAGCAGGGTAGGGCATGAACAAACCTTTTGTATTTGTTCCCTGTTCAACTGATGTTTTTTTAAAAATCCTCAAATCTTTGAAAAATATAAAATTATTTTTGGGAAGATAAATTCAAAGGTCTTCTGATTAGAACAGCAGCTTTGACCAGAGCAGGTAAGTTTCAAGCACATTGTTCCTCTTCTCTGAGTTTTTGCATCAAATTTATAAAGCTGTTTTGAATGTGTACCTTTAAAATATATATCCCCCATCATTAAAAAATGGCAATATATACACTGAAAAACATGCACACTAAGGGCATCACATAAAAGTTTGATAGAAATTTTCTAAACAGCTTAGATTTAACCTGAATAGAATGAATAGTTCTTCTGAGTGAAGTAGAGATGTTGTTATCACATTTTCTTTTTACTTTGTGTTCTTTAGTACCTTAGACATTAGCTAAAAATACTGAGGTCAAAGAAGTAGAATTATGACTACAAGTTTAGAAACAGAGTAATTGAAAAAAAGGTAGCTACAATGAAACATGCATATCAGAATATGAATTAGTACTCAGTACTTGGGTAGTCTGTCTTCCAGTTATTTTACTCAAAACAAATCTAATTCCCAGCAAGGACTGCTAATCATAAAGAGATATAATCCTTTTTTTTAAATTTTGTCAGAACGGTATTTCTCCATAGGTGTTCCATCACAAAATGCTATGAACCATTGCTTCCCATGTAGCTGTAGCCTTCTTCAAGCTGTGCTTGTATCTAACACACTGCAACATCCTCACATTAGGGATTATATCATTATGCTTTTATTCCCAATTGATGCAAAGTGGCCTTGTTGTAACAGGAAACCACACAGGGAGCTTACAGAGTAATTTCTTTTGCTTTCATGTTGTCATTCTGTGAGTATATCAGGCAAATTCTTGCATTCCTGATTGGTGGAGAGATGGGTGAATGCTCAAATTTCTTAGAGCCCTTCCTTAGAAGGATTTAAAATGTAGGTTAAAGTCTCACAATAGGATTGACTTGAAAAAGTTACCTGCAAGCCCAAATGGGAAAAAAACATGATGGATGTGTGTCTGTGAAATATGAAATAGTGCCTAAGTCATCTGCTAGCTCTAGACAATGAAACATGTCTTTCGGCTAGACATGGCCACATTTCTAACTGTCATATTATGCAACTGACGGCCACATGCCATTAGACATGATTTTGAAGGCCAAGAGAGTAATATTTGATGGAACCAAAAACAGGAGGTAATTTAAAAGTGAAGAACTCCCACCCTGAAAAGAAAGTCTTGACTCTGGTTTTCAAAAGTAAATGGATAGAATACATTAGACTTATTTCCAACGCTCTCCATGGAACAGCAATTGCCCATGGTTTTGTTGTTGTTTATTTTTATTTCTATTTTCTCAGTGGATTATAAAAGATTGTTAGTGTTTACAACTTGGGGAGCTAATATTCTTTCCCATAGAGATTACTAAGTTCTTAAAGAAAAATAAGGAAACAAAGAAAGCTTCTCTTAGAAGTCCCAAGAGAGAAGTTTTCAGGAGAAGGTTGATCTTCAGTGTTTCTCCTTTTCTATGATCAAAGCCTGAGCTAATTGGCCTGGAGGGACAAAGCCAGACCCACTTTAGGACCTCCATGGAGCCTGCCTTACAGAGGAGAGTGAATAGATTAAAGGGAAACTAAGATCACTTGGGGACAGAGAGTGAATCTAAAAGGAGCACTTATACATTTAAAATAATAAAGTACCTGACGATATAAATTAGAGCTTGGCCTGCTTTGAAGTAGAGATGTTAAAGCAAGTTAAATTGAATCACAGAGATACAGAAAAATAAATATATCACAGGAAATTTCATTTATAAAGTCTTAAGCAATTAAATAATTTAAATTGTAATAGTAAAAGGAGACATGAACTAAAAAACTTCGATTTTTTTCTGGCATTACCATTTACTCTCTGTGATGTCTTGTGCTCAGAAAGTTATTTTTGATATTTACCTCAGGACAATTTTTCAGTCTCTGAAAGTTTCATTTTTCTTACAAAAACTTGGAAGGCTTAAATATCTTTTACTCTTCAGATATATTTTATGGTGAAAGATTATGGGAAGACGTCCTCTTATCACTTCTAGGGAGCCCAATACAAATTTTAGTGCCCCAAATAGTATTACTGTAATTCAACTGGGCCTAAAAATTTTCTTGTTGCTTTTTTCCCCTGTGCTGGAAAACGATACTCTGCCCATTCATAACACACACCCCCACCTCATACACATACGCACACACTTCAAATTCGACTCACATTATGGAGAGTCTGCTTATAGAGGAGTGAAGAAAGTTTGTAGTAGAAAGCACTGCTTTCCCTGGACCTTGAACAAACATTTCCTATGGCTTCAATCTCATGAGATTAACACAAGATTTCTGTTTCTGATGTATTTTCTGTTCTGTCCTTATTCACATGAACGGTCTCCTCCTTCTCCCCATTCTAAACATACACGTCTTTTCTTTTTTTAATCTCCAAACACCTGCTCATAAGAGGCAGCAGAGCTTGGAGGTTAAAAGTATGTAGGCTCTGCAGTTATATAGATGTGGATTTGAATTCCAAGTTTAGAAATAACTGAGACATGGTTAATTTATTTAACTTGTCAAATTATCAATTTATAATTTATATGTGGGAATAATTACACTTACCTCATAGGGCTCATGAGGACTAAGTACAATAATGTGCATCAAACACATTTCCTAGGACCTAGAATATGTGTACCATAAATTGTTGCTATTACCACATGTAAATATTTCCTAAATCATTGACTTTACTTTGATCTTTCTCCCAACCCATTTTTAAATGCACAGTGGACATTTTCACTCAAATTGACCTATTCAAAACTGAACACATAACATTCTCCCCCTCAATTTCCGATTTCTGCCCACAGCACATTCATTTTCCCAATAATACCAGCTAAAACTCCTAAAGGCCTCTTTTCCTTTTCCTTCAGTCCCTCATTCCTCCTATTTAATCAGTAACCAAGTCATGGGGCATTTAGGGAAACAGTGCCACATTTCACATAGACTATTACAAGTGCCCCCTGCCTAGTCTTCAGATTTTGAAGTGTCTTTGACTTTTAATGTATAAATGTACAGCTCAAAGAATATTGCTTCCTTGATTGAAAAGTTCTGATGACCACAGTGACTACTGATTTGGGGCACACTAGAATTTCACTTACGTGTTTAAGTTTTCTGTGAAATCTTTCCTCATTGTCCAAGTTGATAAAATTCACTTCCTCCCTTTTAAGATGTTTGCATTATATCTTCATTTGTTGTATTAATTTGTGTTAATAAAGATTTGGTGAATGAAATTGCATTGTAAAAATTTAATGTATGTGTACTCCTTCATGCAAAAGGAAATGTGGAATGACATTTTATGAAGCTTTAAAATGTCCTTTTCTTATAATCAATTGTTTTATGTGAAACAAATCATTTCTCTTCCAAAATAATGGTCTTAAATGCTTAAGTAATCACTTTAGAAAATCTTAAGAATGTACTGACATATTTAGCAAAAGTTAATAAAATTTGATGACGTATTCTTGTACAAAAGAAGAAAATAGCTAAAAAGGTGTTAAAAACAAACAAACAAGAAAACACAAAAAAGCCTCCTTGAAAACAGATTTAAGTTACATGGAAATGCTTAGAAGTACGAATCAAGTTCACCCAGGATTTAAATACCTTTGGACACAATGAGATCATAATAAAAGTAATGAATCAGATTTTGCATTTTCATATACCTAAAATGCATGGTAGAAAATTGCATCTTCCCCAATCATCTCTGAAGGTCTCAAGGGCTGCCTCACAGGTGCCTGTGAAAAAATCTTCCATGGTTCTCCACCGTACTGCTGGGCACAGCAGTTTCGTTAAAGTTGCCTTCTATGAAACCTAAAATCTCATGACACTCATATTACAGGATACCCTTTTCCAGTTCTATGTTTTGCTTTGTCACTTGATTACACACCTCTTCAATAATAAAATGCCAGTGTATCTTTGTAGAATTCAAAGAGGAATTGGGAAGAGAAACGTTGTTTGGCTTTCTAATGCATGTCTCTTTCCCTCTGATTTCTAGGTTATATTCTACATGTTTTTATGCAGAAAAGTTCATTCTAGCAGGTTTCCACCCTCCATGCCAATCAACTCATTAAGATGAACACCTACGTGCTGCCAGTCATTAGTTTATCAGACAAATATTGAATTCCACTTTGTACTCAGCTGGGAAAATCCTACTAAAGATGAAGGGATCGAACATTTTGTATCACTTGAAGAAAAGAAAAACAGAATTATGCTTAGAATACATTATATAGGTTGCCTTCATTTTTGTTTTTTGTTTTTCTTTGGCTAGAGAGCACCAATGTTAGATCCCTGTGAGAGTTGTATGTAAATCAATATACAGTGCCATAAACAGCAATTTGCAATCTTAGCTGGAATCCAGGTGAAAAAGTCCACAAGTCAGATTTGTAAACTATAGAAGAGTTTCTGTGAATTTATCAGAAATTATATTTACTGACAAAGACCTATATATGTTTTTCTAGAGCATATTGGATATAATTTAATACAATTTGAGTTAAATCTAAGGTTGTTTCAAGGCAAACAATATATTTACAGCTTAAAACTGCATAAGAATTAATCGTAATGAATTCTGAATTAAGTGAATAAATTAAATGAAATAAACCAATGAATTTAATGATTTATTTTAATCATTCTGTACTTACATGAAGATGTTCCTGCAAACCCTTGTGTCAATATTAGAAATTATTATTTCAACTTTCCCCAATACAGTGGGGATAGAGTTTCATTAATCCATCTATACATTCTATTAAATATTCCTTCAATACAGACATTTACACTTAACAAATAGGTTCTGAAAATATAGAGATCCAAAAATAATGTTGGGAAAGAGTTCTACATGGGTCTTTTCTGATTTTGCACATCTTGCTAGCATGACACAGACTGTCCTTCATTCCAGACTATCTTTCTAAGGATGTTTGCAGAGTGAATGACCTTAGAAGGACACAGAAATAGTGTCCCTCTCCAAAGAAAAGGGCAGTTTTGCTCACAGTCTTGGAAAATTGCACTACTGTCTCTTTCCAGGGGTAGTGGCAGTTGTGTTCATTGCCCATTATAAAAGATTTGGATCTCTTAAGCTCTCAGTTCCTTTCCTGAAATGCTACCCACTGTACCTGCAATCGTGCATTTGGGTCCAAATGTATTAGCCCCATGTGACTTAAGTATTAAGGAAAATTGACAAAATTATGCAGAGATTCATGATGCTGTGCTCCAATACAGTTCTTTGACTCTGACTCATGGGTCTCATGTCTTTTGCCAGGGTCAATGAAACTGTTGCAGACTTACTTGTCAATTTGCAAGATGGAAAAATCTAAGACCCTTCACAATTCATAACACTTTGGGGATGGAGAGGAGATGCTGACTATGATATGGCCTCCTGGAATGGGAACTATGAAGGTTTCTTGAGCAAAGTAACATTTGTGGGATGTTCAGAAGGTCAATAGCGAAAATGTTCAACAAATTACACAGTCCATCACATAGTCCACTACTTTTTTGCTTGTAAATGTGGGGCTGGGAGGTAGCTGATGGCCAAGTACAGTGAAGTAGATTCAAAGACAGCCACCCAAATGGTTCCCTGGCTATTTCTATTTCTCTTCAATCCAGGGAGATACCTTGACAATATAGTGGTCATCCTTGATTCTAACCCTTTGAAGCAACTAAAATTCATCCTAGATGTGCAAATGTTTTACCCTCTTTCAGAAAACAGTTACAGAGATGTGCATCTACACTGAGCATGAAAGGAGGAAAATTTGAAAATCTGAAATGAGCAAAACCAGGTGAATCATTAGAATCTTAGATAGTTCACTTGAGAGTTGAAGATGCAATATACATAATGTTTGCTAAGGAAGAATGGCAACAGCTGGGCCATTTTGTGGCTCAACTTCTCCTGCAGTATTTCATGCTATGGTAGCTTGGAGGCTGTATGTACCCCAGAAAGGATCATGTTCTTTTAATTCATTCTGGTGGATATAGACCTATTGTAGGTGGGAACTTTTGATTAAGTTATTCTAGTTGAGACGTCACCCACCTCATTCAAGGTGGGTCTTAATCCTCTGATTGTAGTCCTTTATAAAAGAACAAAACACATACAGAAGCAAAGAGAGATTAAATTAAGAGAAGATCACAGAGAAAAGTTCCAGAGAAACTAAGAGAGGACCCACAGAGAACAAGGAGGAAGCCACTGAAGCCACTGAAGCCAGAAGCTGAAAGCAATGAAACCCAGGAGAAAAGTACCAGCAGACACATGCTGGCCATGTGTCTTTGCATGTGATAAAGGTGTCCCTGATGCTGACAGCCTGTCTTCAGAGTCCAGGTATCATCCTGTTGATGCCTCAAGTTGGAAATTTTCACAGCCTAAGCACTGCAAATTGTAAATTAATAAATCCCCATTGTAAAGCCAACCCATTTTTGTTATATTGCATTTCAGCAACTTTACCAAACCAAAATACATGCCAACCTTAGACCAAATTAGAGCCCAAAGAACAAGGTGTTAGATATTTTTTTGAAGTGCATTCTGATTGCTATAAAGAAGCTTTAACCTTCTTAGGGAGATTTCCCTGAGACAGACAAACTTCTGTGGGAAACACAGATGAAGGAGTGACTAATATTTTGGCTCTTATTGCCCCAGATAGGGATTAAAATGCTAATGAAGGTGATCCGCTGAAAATGAGACACTGACCCAGATAAATTATTGTAATCAGTATCTTTGTTCTGGAAAACTCCCTTCACCACTATTTTAAGATGAGACAAGAGCTTAAGAGATAATTGCATGACAATGGGAAAATAAATGTTACATATTAAGGTATATGTCTTTAAAAGACTCACCACAGTGCCAGTCAAGCTCAAATCAGCCAAAATGCAAAATCACCACAGCCCTAACCAGAAGGTAAGGTGGTCGTGGCTGCTAAGTCAAGGGATCCCAAAAGCTGAAAATGACAAGTTTCAGTAATGATGACATTGCAACCTGATAAAGGATTTTGGGTAGATAAAGTATTCTAAGCTCATTTGTTTGGGTTGTGAGCAGCCACTATCCTGAGGAAATGAAAGCATCATGTCACTTGTCCCAAAACAAATAATCCCGTTGAGGACTCCAAACTGTTAGGGAAGAAACCCACAAACAATTTTTTATAAAGGGCCATATTATAAATATTATAAGTTTTGCAGACTATATAAGGTTCCTAACAAATTGTCTTTGCTTATTTTTTTCAACCTTTTAAAAAGTAAAAAAACGAACAAGCAAAAAACAAACCACAAAACAACAAAACTGTTCTTGGCTTTAGGACTACAAAAAAATAAGCTGTGGGCTGGTTTTGACCAATGACAGGATGGTAGAGGCTCTAGAGGAAAGGAACCTGTATCATTACAGGGAGCAGAGCCTTTTTTTTGGCACTGGGATAGGAAGTTAGAAGGTAAGCCCCTGGAATTTTGATTATTTTGTTTTAATTTTTATATAGTAGTCCATATAATACTGCTGTTCAGGTTTGCTAATGCTGCCATTTTGCAAAGTACCAGAAATGGATTGGCTTTTATAAAGGGGGATTATTTGGTTACACAATTACAGTCTTCAGGCCATGAAGTGTCCAAGGTAAGGCATCAACAATAGGGTACCTTCACGGGAGAGAGGCCATTGGCATCCGGGAAACCTCTGTTAGCTAAGAAGGCACGTGGCTGGTGTCTGCTTGCTCATAGGTTGCAGTTCAAAATAGCGTCCTCCAAAATGTCAGCTTTCAACGGCCGTCTTTAAAATGTCTCTAAGCTGCAGCTTCTCAAGGCAAACTCTGGGCTAGTACCTCCAAAGTATCAGCAAAACTCTGTTTTCAAAGGCCATCTTCAAAATGTCTCTGTAAGTTGCAGCAGCAGCTCCTTTTGTCTGGGCTTATATAAAGCTCTAGTAAACTAATCAAGGCCCATGCTGAATGGGTGGGGCCACACCTCCATGAAAATTACTTAATCAGAGTTATCACCTACAGTTGGGTGGGTCACATCTCCATGGAAGCAACCTAATCCAAAGATTTCAACTTAAATCAACACTAATATGTCTACCCCCACAAGACTGCATCAAAGAACATGGCTCTTTCTCGGGTACATAATATATACAAACCGGTACAACTGCTATGATATTATTTCTGACAAGACTCATCCAGTAAGTTAAATCTGATAACAAATTTGCACAAAGATCATGAGTAATGTGTTTAATTGAATGAGAAAATAAATATTACACTGATTCCTACCTTTAGAAAACTGCAATACCAAATAAAGAACAGATAATATTTTTTAAGGAGAGAGAAAGCAACTAAAAGACTCACAATGCAAAAGGGGGAGGGATTTATTTCTTTGTCTTTATTTTAGTGTCATTTCGTGAATGGTAGATTTATCCTCAAGTATTTTTCTTAAGGTGTTTCAAGTTGCTATTTACCAAAATATTGTAATAAATGTGGATATATGAGTTCTGATATTTGCTCTCTTTGTATTTAGAACACGAACAATGCAGTTTTTAGAACTGAAGGAAATAAATCTCATTTATTTGAAATGTTGGCATCTTTTCTATCCATCAGCTAAAGGTAAGAATGACTCAGTGAATGCCTGGTTGCCTGACTCTCCTGACCATTACACCAATGTCATTCCCAAAATGGGGAGCTATATAATATTTTTAAATCATAATATGCTCTATGACCTAAGATGTGATTTCTCCAAAAGTTAAATGCTTATAAAATGTTGAGATACTCCATTAGCTCTAAATCACATGTAGTGTAAAGCAGTATAAATCCATTCAGGGCTTTAATACTTCAAACTTCACATTACATATACTTTTATACTCATATTATTCTGGTTAGAAATAAATCAGTTAGAGTGATAGGCTAACATGCAGGATAAGCTAAAATATTATGTCCAAGACAAACAGGCTTTCTTGAATGTGGACAAAGAGGTGAAACGCTGAATATTGCTCTATCCCACAAGGTTAAGGTAACTTGGAAGATAAATGAAATTATCTTGACTGAAGGCTGAGAGAGCGCAAAAGGACAGCTTGCTGGCATGAATCTTCTCACTGGATTATATGCAAAAGTTTTTACTCTTCTTTGTATTTTTCATCCAGTGTCCAATCCTAATTAGTAAAATTGACAGTTGTCATTATCCAATTGATTAGCTTTTGACTATGCAATTGCATTTTGGTACACGAACTTAGTTTTCATATTTTTTTGCCAATTGTTTGACTTTTGGTTAGAATAGGCAACTAGTAGTTTATACAATAGAGTTTTCAGGGGACCTCTGGTGGTATTAAGTAATAAATGATTTTAATAAAGGTGACTAGTCTACAAACAGAACTTTGGCAAATTTCTTCCAGATCATACATAGTAAGAAATAAATTTATTGAATGAAATTACACAATTATGTACTCACATATGTGTAACATACACAAACATTCCAAGCTTTCAATTTCCTATAAATTAACAACCTTGGAGATATGTGCATCTAAGATTATTAGGTATGTTAATATATATATATATACACACACCCATAAAAGGATATTAGGTGAGCCCAAACAGAACCCATGTTAAATTTGGTTCTGCAAATAGTACCCCTTAGTATTTAGGAGGGATATAGAATTCCAGTTAAAACAAAAATAATGAAGAAGAAAAATCTGCTAATGAGAATAACTAAGATGAGTAACATTTATATCAGAATGGGACAATGGGAAGCTGGGCTCAGCTCAGAGACTGGAAAGTCATTTCAGCTTAGGATTGGTGGTGTAGGCTTTGTTGTTTTTATATCCATCAGAAATAAAAAATTATTTTTTAGTTGTAAAATTGCTTGAAATTAATAAAAATAAATGTGAGCATTTAAATGAGAAAGAGGTCAAGAGAAGGAATTTGAAGTGAAAAATCCAAAATACCTCAATAGAGCTATGGAAAATTATTCAAGAGATACTGACTAGTAGTTTGGTTGAAGAGACATGAACTCACACTCTCTTCAATTGACTGGGTGTGTCGAAGGTAAAAAGTTGAGGAGGAACCTAAATTCATCACATCTATGTGCTTTAGGTCCCACAAATATCTACAAAAAGCTATTAGGCTTACTTCTTCCCTTGTCATATCTTCCTCTGGATGTATAGTGGAATAAATTGTGACCATCATCACAGTTTGGGGAGGGAAAGACAAAGAACAGATGATCACAGAACAGCATACTCTATCTTTTGCTGGTTTTAAAGTACTGTTTCCGGTTTTAACACTGAGGTTTTAGTAATAAATCAAAAGGTTTCTCTTAATGTTTAGTGCCTCCCCAACCTTATTATTTTATTAATTTTGAACTTTGTGGTTTTTAATAATACTACTATACATAATGACAACAGATTAATATTGGGTGGATAGAGCAAGTTAAATCCCAAATGAAAACAGATTTTTCTTTCTATACGCATAATCAGAAAAAGCTAATTGAAACTATCCAAAATAGCATTTCTTACTAAGAAATAAAGCTTGGATTTTCTACCTCATCTCCATCCCTCACATCCTTTATTTCTCATTCTCTTTTCTTATTTGTTCCTCTTTATCTGTATCCTAATTATTTACTCTGTAAATGGCGTGTTCTGAATATTTATTTTGTGCGGGAGAAATTTCACAAAACAGATGCAGCCACTGTGATGCTCAAGGCATGTCAAAACGAAATAAGAGAAGAAAAAAAAATGTTTTTGTTATCAAAGGTAATTTTTTTCCCCCAGGCACTTAAAGAAAGGAAAGATTAATTCTTCTTATCTACTAACTTTCCTCAACTTTGTCTGGAGCTCATCCATTTATTCACCTCTATGGACTTAGCAACTGAGCTCTAAATGATTTCAAAAGTCTTTGCATGTCAGTCACAGCAGGGAAAAGTTCTTCAATGCTTCCTGGTAAATACAGAGGTGTTTTCCCTCTGTGTCACTCCAGCTTCTTTCACCATATTACTGAGGATTTGCAGTGGACCAAGGAAGCTTAGATTAGGAAAGATGAACAGCAGAGATCACACGTACGTTCAGAGGCTGACATCCCTGACAAAGGAAAACTTTTAAAAATTAAAGATCAACTTTTAATCTCAAAAGTCAGAAAAGAGTGCCCTAGCAGTAAAAAATCTGTGTTGTTCAGGTTTTAAAGATATTGCTATCAAAACTTGTTTTAGACCCCATTGTATTGTTTTTTTCTATCAAGCCCCAGAAAGCAGATATTCTGTATATAGGAATAGCCAGTAACCCATTTTCAGAGTATTTTAAAAGATTTTATAATCCCAAAAATTAGTTATGAAAATTAGAATTATATTTTACTTACTTGTAAATTTAGTATATACTAGAAATAAGTGATAAGGGAAGAAAAATCTGTTAAATGTCAGTTTTCTGTTAAATGTTCTGATCAAAAGAAGTTCTTAAACTATATTAATGTACTTACGTTAATTTGAAAGTAAATTAGCCCCTAATCTCAAGGTAGCTATGGCCAAAAACAATGTGACAGTCTAGACGTATTATGTCTCTCATGCTTTCCACAAACTAAGAAGCAATTTAATATTTAACTAAATACTTTAAAGTGTATGATTTAAATAAATAATTAAAAAAACAGATTTTGATTTAGACTATTGCAAGTTCATTCAAAAGCTGATTTAATAATTATTTAAATTCAATATTTTCCACAAGATGGTCCTAGACAAGGAACATCTTGGAGTGAGACACTTGACTAGGCGTAATTCAGACTGCTATTTAGCCTCTGTTACCCATGCTTTCCTTCCCTGGTGCCAGCATTTTAGCATGACACGTGATCCCCCAGAAAAGAGGACACATTTTCCCACCTTTCTTATTAGGGTGGTTATATGGGAGACGAATGAGGTTTGCCTATAATTCTTGGGTTAAGCCATTATAGAGGAGCAAAGTGATCTTCACTTTACTTTCCCTCTTTTGGCTTATTTTTCTACTATGGTTTTGAGCCATCTTGGATCATTTTGGACAAGGTCAAAGAGGGCAACAGTCTAGGACATTGTATATCAAGAAGAAAGGAGACTGAGCTCCTGATAGTCTTCAGAGTATAGCCAAATAATACTTCAAGCCTTTCCATATTGAGAAATCAGCATTTAAAAATCACTGATTTTTGTTTCTCTTCTACACAAAACCAAGTAATTACCATAGTTACCTAATGATATGAAGATAACCTATATTTACATGGCATTCAATCTAAATATTTAAGAGGAAAACATTTAAGTAAATTTGAGTGTCTCCGTAAAATGGAGTATTATGCAGCCATTCCAAATTATGTCTTTGAAGATGGGAAAGCTTTGTTAATAGGTATGCAAAAAAGCAGGATATAAAATTAATTTTATATTATGATTTTGAAGGTAAAAAAACACAGTAAAAGAGTATGGAAGGAAAAAATCCAAAACATCAATTGAATTTTTAAAGAAAAATTTGTGTTAAATATTCCAAATAAATTCCAATATTAAGTAAGCATGAATTAATTTCATAATTAGAAAAACTGATATTGTTTAAATGATATTATGACAATTTTTCCACAACTATCTCTCACATTTGTTATATCATTGATTTTCATAAAATTCCCAAAAGATTATCAGATCTCCTTCTCTATCTTTAGTGTTACAAAATTGAGCTTTCTATATGATGTGATGAGCTTTCTACATGCTGTATTCAAACCTTCAGGTTAGTTCAACAATCCTACAATTACAAGAAATATACTGATCATTTGGGTACTGCTCATTTTCTACTGATCATTTTCCTTTATTGGTTAAAGTTCTTCGATTGCCCTCCATTGGGTAGAAAATAAATTCTTCTTGAAACACCTATGTTATTAATGCTCCCAAAGTAACCAGGTACTTGTAGATCATTACACAAAGTGTGTTACACTTTCAACTCAATGCCTTTACACTTCATGTTTTCCTTAAATTAGGATGTTTGTTTTCTCCCACTTGGATGCTTGGTTCAAATGTTTCCTCCATTGTGCAACCTAAGCAGACTTTCCTAAGAGAACTTACATGCATTCATTTGTTAAATTGATATATATTGAACACCTTCCACATTCCAAACATTTTATGGGGCCTGATATTTGATCGTAAATTAAAGAGTGGCCAAATCCTTTCTCTCTCAAAATTTATATTCTAATGAGAAAACCACCAAACAACAACAACAAAATAATTGAATAAACAAGATAACTGTAGTAAAATAGAGTGGTTATATAACATAAGCTAATAGGGATGTGGGTAGGCTGCATCAGACTGGGTGGTTAGTAGGGAGGGATTCCTTTCAAAGGAGGTGACATTTGGACTAAAATCCGAATAACAAAAGAAGCCACCCAGATGAAGATCTGGAAGTGGGTCTCACCTCCTATAAACAACCCGTTTCAGCAATTATTGTATCAGATTTTAGGGTCCTCCCATGATCAGGCTCAGGTCTTTTCATTAAGATGTTCTCCACAAATTCATTGATGTTTGCTACATATTAGGTATTCAATTATGTTTACTGAGTGCATCATATATGACCATATATGTTTTCTTAAATTACAGAGTGATAGAGAAACAGAGGAACTTAAGGAATTTTTTTTCTGCTCATCTACTCAATATCATTCATAATTCACACCAAAGTTAAGTCTGCAGAAAACAAAAAAGTTAAAAGTCACTGCATAGCTAATATGTGCCAGCCACTGCTCTTGGCACTCTATATAATCTTATCTTAATCACACAACCACCTTTTCAGGCAGGTTGCATGACTGACATTTTAAGCACTTTGAAACTGATTCGAGAGAAGTTATGTAACCTCTCCAAGGTTACAGTGCTGTTATGTGGTAATGCTAGGATTTAAACAAGATTCATCTGACTCAAAGGCCAGCTTCAGTGTACCAGTGGTTCTCAAAGCCTGGTGACAAGACCAGTGGCATCAACATCACCTAAGAACAGGTTAGGACAGCAAACCCTTGAGTCTCCCCTCATATCTACTGAATCAGGAACTCTGGGGATGAGATCCCCTAATCTGTTTAACAAGCTCAACAGGTGATTCAACTAAGGCTGCAAAATCACTGCACTATACAAAAAAAAAAAAAAACAAACAGAATTCAGAACTTTCTCTTATTACAAAATTTATTTTGATATCTAGTATAAGGTTTTATTGTGTTAATAAAGGGAAAATCACCTGGAATGCACTAAATATATTTTCAAGGAACAATCTATTTTTATGTGGACACAAAGATATGAAAAGCACTAAGTTATTCCTTTTGCCTACAGGGTAAAGAATTTTTCCCCAATCTCCATTTGAAGATCAAATCAATGTTAAGCAGTTTCAGGAACTTGTAAACAGCTTTTACGCATTGGAATAAGATTGTATATGAGAAAAAGACAATCAGAAATATATTTCCTAAGTTCTGTTCAAGAGGTAAATCCCAGGAGGCCTAAATGGAAAATGTGATTAAATTGAATTTAGCAGGTTGAGAACATAAGAGCGCAACACACATTTGAAATTTTTGATAATGTTCTCCTGAAATTTTTGTGTCATTATTCAATAAACAAAAAGTCTAGAGTAATGTACACTGGTTTTCAAAATGTCAAATTGCTGGTGATAAACAGGTGTAGGTTGGTGTTTTGCATCTTAAAAATCCTTGCTTTACATACAATTTGTAGAAAATTACAAAGAAAATCAGTATTATATAATATTATCTCAGGTTGTTCTTGTAACCATTAGTCACTCTTCATGTGACTTTATACAAGTGACAAAATATCTTCATGAATAAACACAAAGATGATTTCCAGTCTGGTTATTTACATTAGCAATTAATGGTTCCAACTATAAAATGTATACTTCCTATTATACTTATAGTTTCAATAATCTCAAAAGTTCTCTTGGTCCAGATAATATATAAATGACAAATATTCTATTAATTTAATTAATCCAGAGAGTAACTTATTAACAAAACTAATAGATGTTAATGTTTCTCTAAGTTTGGGATTGCAAAAGGTTCCTTAAAGCTAATGTGTGATGCAGAGATCCTTGGATAGCACTGAACATTGACCTTGGGCTAAAAAAGTTTAATCATGGTGTTAAAACCAGGCTGCAAGGAACCTAGAGTTGGAAAGGTATAAAGGCCAGATGGGGTGAAAGACCTCAAGAAAGAAGAGAGATGATCAAGGTTAAATTTAGTAGGAATGAAGGGATGTTAGAAAGAAAAAATTAGAAGCTCATGTTTGAAAGTCAATTTCAGAAATAAGTTGCCACAGTGGCTATATTATAAACAAACAAACAAACAAAAAGCCTGTTATTCCTAATTACTGGAAACAAGACTCCTCAAGTGATTTTCATGCATGGTCAACATTTTTAAAGTTGTCCTTTATTTTAATGATTTTTGCTAAGACTTTGTACTATAAATAGTCAATCTTCTGTGTTTGGAAACAGAAAACAAAGTTGTAAAACCACATTTTCTTATTATTCTTCAATATAAGTTGTTTAATCTTTACTTTGTTACTGAATTCTTGGTACATCACTAGCTTAGGCTCAAAACACTTATTCAAAAATCTGTGTCTTAGTTATTCCATCTGAAGTTGCAGAAAAGCTTCAAATTGATAAATTCTGTTGAAGGCCAACTATAAACAACATTTGATTCATATATCCTGAAACTTGTTATAAGTAACGAATGATTTAGATAGAGCACATTTAGCACTGTCTAGCAATGAACATTTATTATGGGAATACCACAGCAGAGGAGGCTGTGGAAGATAGTAAACCATCAATCAGGATGCGACCCCACAACAAATTGTACCTCATCAACTGCTTTAATATGTCACGAAGCTTCCAAATAGACATCACTGGACCATTTGTTAAACCCAAACTACTTTTTCACTGACAAAGCAAAAGACATTTAGTATTTTCATTTGTATCTAATATCAAAATGAATTGATAGGATCTAGTCATCCCAAATAGAATTTCTATGAGGATGGGTCATTGAAATTCAGACCTTACTTGCTTTACAGAAATTACTCTTAATGATGGTCTTTATTTTTTCCTTTCTTTTTTTAATTTTGTAAGAATGAAAACTGTATTTAGAATAATAAATCTCTAAAAAAGTCTCAAATGATTATTAAATTGTTTTTAAACATACCTTTACTTAAGCAGAATGGAAGCAAAATGTCCATTTGCTTGCTTTACTGTTATAAAACTAAGTGCATGGCAAGAAGAGAAAAAAATAAAAATGGCATAGCTGAATGCTCAAATATTCATACAGACATGCTAATTACACTGTCAAGAAATGTTTCTTTTCACTACAAAAAAATACTTATTTCAAAAAATTCACAATCAAACCTAGCTTTCAGATATTAAAGAATCCCCTTAATTCTTTCAGCAACTTTGATTAGATGTGATCTTTATGTATCCTGTATTTAATTGGGCTTATTTATATCTCTCCTGCTTATATGCATGATTCTGTTTTACTTTCTGTTCTTCCTTAGACTAAAGTACTTGAAGGTATAGACAATCTACTTCACTTAGTTTCTACTCCACAATGTGCTTTCAGTTAAATGTATAATTCCAAGATGGGTTATATTGCTTTGTAATCACCTTTAAAACATGTTTTTAAAAAGAATCCCGCAAAGGTACAAGAAGATGTTGATACAAATACCAATTTATAAGTGCTGTGTTTTAACACTCTAGCATCCAGGTAAATGATGTACAGGTATTTTATATATGTTGCATGATAAATTGGATTACTGAGAGCCAGTTTCTTGCTAGCTAGCCTTTTGAAAATGTCTCTGTATGGCCCTAAGGAAGACTAAATTACAAGATGGCTTAAACACATGCATCAATGCTTCTGAAAAAGCAAATGAAAGGTATTTTGAAGAGGATTTAAAAAGAAGGGATCTGAAACAGGCTTTTTCCCAATTTGGAATAAATGTTTAACCTGAAGAAACCTACTTTTAAATTTGTATTAAAAATTTCTATTAATTTTTAAACAAGTATAAACCAAATTCAGATTTTTAAGACAGTCTACCATAGACCCTACTCTTGCACATCCTTACTGTGTATGGCAAACTGGAAAGCATAACCATGCTCAGACTGAGGCATTTCTGCTGCTGATCAAATGGGCGATGAAATGGATCAAGGCAACTATCTTACCACTAGGCATTTCCCAGTAGACGGACCAGCTTGTTACTGCTTGCTATAAAATATGCTAAGTTCCTGACCCTGGGTTCCTCTGCTACAAGGCAACCCAATGCATGTGTGGCACCATGTGGACCTACTGTGCTGCCTGTGAAGGCTGGGGACAGAGAAAATGGAGTCATCAGGTCCATGCTATGTTCTTTCCTTCATTATGAGTAACAAACCAACCTGCACTGAGCCATTGTGTCTAACTGCCTATTTTCAGAACCTGTGGAATTATAGAAAACCAACTGTCTTGGTTGGTTGGTCATCTCATTTGGAGTCTTGTTATCCCTTGCCATCCTTGTGAGGTTGTGGCTCAATTATGGCAATTTGTGACATATATTTATGAAAATAAAATGACATGCTTTATGCTAGGAAATTAACATACCAGTTTGGACACAAAAGAGATGTTTGAGAAACTCATGCTAGCATATAATGCTCAATTATTATCAACTTTTCCAGTTACTACAATTCAATGCTTCTGGGAATATCTTCAAATCATTTAACAGTAGATTCAGCAAGACTCTGTTTTAATTTCATTTTATATAACCACACAGCCTTGAGAGTTGGATGGGAGCATAGAGATAATCCCTTCAAGATGTAAATTTCCCTTACCAAATTCCAAACAGGTATCCCTGCCTATTCTGTTCAGACTCTTCTAGAAGCAAGAAATATTGATTTCCATAAGACAGACATATCATTTCAGATGTTTCTGATCATTAGGACATTTTTTTTTATATTGTTCTGATATCTGGGTCTTCTTAAAGCATCTATTAGTTTAGCTAAGGTTTCTTTTCTTTCTTGTTATTTTCCATTTGGAATATATACTTGTACATCTAGAGCAATTCCTTTTCTTTTTTTTCCTTTTGAAGCATCAGATTAACTCTAGTCTCATTTCCCCATGACTCTTTGAAAAACATTATCTTATTCCCCATTGTCATCCAGGATAATCAGCTTCTATTTTTTTTAAACATTCATCATAAGAAATATGTTCCAAACTTCTAAACACCCTATTCACCATTGTCCATTTGTTCTTTATTCCAGGGATTCAAAACGCATGACATCCAGGATTGAACACACTTATAATATCAAGTTAGATAAGCATAGAAGGGACAATTTTCTCCTAAATCTGTATACCATATGAAAGTAGTCTAAATATGGATTTGCCTATTTATTTAACATTCTCATCACACTGCCTGCTCTAATTGGGATCTTTTTAAAAATGGAATGTCAGCAAATGTTTAACCCATTTGGTAAAAATGTATAGTATTTATATTTATCCAGGCTATATTTTATCCTGTTGGGCTCTGTCCATAATTTTATATTTCTAATATATGAAAAATTCTTGTTAAATATTGGTTAATAGAATCAATGAATGACTAAATTAATGAATTTCTACTTTTCCAACTAAAGTGTAACACTGCTGACTAAAATCCTAGCTAGGTTTCCCAATATGTCATCTTCAAACTTGAAAGCATGCTTTTTTATGTAGTTAAATTGGAAAGAAAATTTATAAAATAAGTGCTTACCTAGTTAAATTGGAAGGAAAATTCCTAAAATATGAGATATGGACAGTCAATGGAAAAAAAATCTATATAAGTTATGAAAAGCCAATGAAATAAATAAATAAATAATGCATATGCTACTAATAAATACAAAGTAAAATAATAAATACATATACACATACTATGTATACACATATATGTGTATATGTATAACAAATATACACATAAAATAATAAATACATATACACATACTACATATACACATATATGTGTATATGTATAATAAATACATATACACATATACACATAATATAATGAATATAAATTAAAATAAAGATTTACTATATTCATATATCAAATTGAAAAAAGAATAAATTTTCTATACTATTAAAAGTGCATTCTAATAGGTTCTCAAGTGCAGTTCAGGTTGGCAACTAAATTGATACTCCTTTATACAATGCTCTTTGACATATTTCTAGAGCTTTAAAATGAACATAACTTTTGAGGAAATACTTCTATTTCTAGGAAACTATGCTAAGGGAGTGATCAGATTTATGCTCAAAGGTAAACATAATAGAATAATAGTGGAAAAATTGGATTGCCTAAGTTTAAGTAAAAGAAAATAAGATGTATCTGTAAGATAATAATTCTGTTTACATTTATACACATACATACACATATGCTGTATTGCATATATCTACATATATTCTGTATTATTAGTTGTATATAAACATTCTGCAATATAATATGCCTATTTTTTATATGTATATACATGTATACATGCATATAAACACAAAGAAAAATACTGGACAAGATTAAAGTGACTACTATTAGGGAGTGGAATTATAGCAATGTTTTCCTCTTTAAGGCTTTACCCCTTATTTTCAGTGTTTCTACAGTGAACATACGCTATTTTGAAAATGAAAAATAAACTGATCTGAGTCTTCATGCTTAGTCATGATCTAAACTCTACTAACATGTTATTATAATTACTAAAACTCATACACAACTATTTTCCAGAGCCAGAAATCTCTGGAAAATGCAGAATAAGTACAGTTTATCACCAAAATATTACATGGATTTTTCCCAAATGCTTTGTTCTTAAGTCAATATTCCTAAAATTTTCTTGAAAGACACAGGTTTCATTTCTCAACTAGTTTGAAGCATATTTTCTACAATTCTCTCAGGCTCATAACTTAATTTTGAATAGCACCCTGATCAAAAGCAATTTAAATCCACACTGATTTTATTATTATACTTATTCAAGCTTACACCATTCCTTTCTGATCAAGGAAAATTTATGCTTCCTTCCCAGCCCCTTTCCAGTTGTCTTTAATATAAAATTAGTTCACAGTTAAACTTCATTATTAACAATATGAAAATAAAGTTCTTTTTTTAAGTTTTAAATGTATGTTTATAATATTGCTTTACCTCAAGTAGAATTCATTGAAAAGCAGTAGAGAAATGTATCCAACATTAAATTCTTTGTCTATAGGTTGACTAAACTGCAGGCAAAATCATATGTAATCCAGGATACAACCTACCTCCATTTACAAATGCAGCTTGATACCTGATACTCCCACACTCTTGGAAGGTAGTTTTTAATTTCTTTTAAAATTCAAACTCTGGGAAGTATTGGGGAATAATATCGCGTTCAGACCTCCTTTTCTCAACATATTCATTATTTCATTAACAATTTTCTATATCTAGAAATACATCCAACAATAAATTCAGTTTAATCTACAAAAAAATGAGCATGGACTTCTGCTAAATGACTATTTGCCTTGATAACATAATAATTAACATTTATAATAAAGACTCTGAACCATTCTGATATTCTGAAATATTAAAAAATACACAAGAGAGCAGTGTAGTGGTAAATAAAATGTTACATTTAAGAGTATTTAAAACTATTTCTAGGCTTTCATATTGGGAATGTTTTATCTGTTTGTGATCTGTTAACAATATAACTTTATTTATCAGGAAACCACATTCTTAGATCATATCAGGTAAATGAAAAATTCCACTAGCTGGAGTGTTTGTTTTTTTCCTTCTACAACAGATAAAAATAGCAAATATTTGGGGGAAAAGTATCACTTCAATGCAAGCAAATTTTATTTTATTTATTCAAAGATTCTGCTTTCATTTACCTCTTTAAAATGAACAGATTCACCAAGGAATTGCAGCATGATTTTAAATCGACTGAGCTTGCCCAAATGACTTGACAGCTCTGTGCTTCAAATAGTCAATCTATAGCAAGTATGCTATTAGATAATCTAAAGGATCAAATCAATTGCCAGTTCGTCAAATGAGAGAAAAATCCTTGTCCAGTTTTCTGTTTTACCAACTTTTCCAAACATATCAATCTACAGTGACATTTAGAAACCCCCTTTACTCATTAGCTGTATGGTTTTGTTTAAATAATGAATTTTATTGCCCATTTAAGGTATGCACAACCAACCACAGTAATTGAATGCTGACCAGAAAGAGCACATGTCATGTCTCAATAGCATTTTGATTTGTCCCTTGTGGTTTTTGAGGCTAGAGAAGTGACCTTTTTTTCTTTCTTAAGGTTTAGCTTTTGACACCTTAAAGCACTTCCATGAGTACCCATGTTTCATTCTCCATTTTATTCCTTTCAATAGGGAACAGAGTGGGGAGAAACAACAAGACGGTGACATTGAACATTTAGTGTGATACGAAGCTTAATGGTATACCAACCTTGGCAACTGGGATAATGACACCTGATTTTATTGAAGCTATGCTGTAATCTCAGTAGAACGTCTACGTTTTCTCAATGTTTATGTATTATTCAGACTAAAAGTGACCCTGAAATAGAAAAAGCTTCTTATCTCTTAAAACTTTTATTGAGAGGACTTCAAAATGCACACAGTTAAGTGCTATTCTGTGTGCATTTAATGTGGAGTGAAAAGCTGTTTGGTGCCCATTTTAGATTCACTGGCAACAAGGCAGACAAGGAAGCATGTGCTAGGAGTCATGAAGATGCATATGAAAAATTAAAAGTTTAAAATTAATTTGAACTTATAATGTAATGCACCACGTGGAAATCTAAAAACCAATTTCCAAATGGAACAGCTTGAAACTTTCTTGCCATCTGGTTTGGGACCTGGCTCATTCGTTTCCAATTTTGCCCTTGTGAATACTCCAACTTTATATATATTACATGGGAACCATACTCTTCATGCCACCTAAGCTTATCTTGATGAATTCCCTAAAAAAATATAGTTGTTTTTGTTTTTCTCTACAGTCAATATTCACCAAATGCCCTCTTAATCATGAATGCATTTCTCTTTATTTTAAACCAGATGTGATGTCAGTATTTGATTTATTGACATAATGAATAGTGATTGCATTTTATTTGGCAGAAATTTAAAAAATGTATGCATCTATAATTTTCATCTTTAATGAGCCTAAAATACAGATTGATTAATTCAAATGAGTGGGGAAAAAATAGAAATGGCTATTTGAGTTGTAAACTAAGAGTAAGAGCGGGGGCCTAATATATATAGACATAGTATTGAATAAGATCATGCATGGAAAGTTTTTAAAATAATAGTGGCACACAAGAAGTGTTCAATAAATGTTAGGTATTAACATTTAGGTTTTTATGCTTAGTTTAGATCTAACTGAAAGTGAACAAAAGTTATGAGGAGTAGCTTCATTCAATACTTTTAATATAATCATTATAATAATTATAATTTAGAATTTTTGCTTTGGAAAGATATGCTGCCACTTCCTAATTATATAACCAGTGTACCCATCCCCTGGCCTAGGTTTCATCAAACAGATGAAGAAAATCATACTTTTATATTTACATAAGGCATTTAAAATTATAACAGTAAATCTTAAAGATCATCCAGTAATTTAATTACAATTGGAAGAATCATTTTTGGAACACATACTATAGTTGAAGCTTCAAGCTACATGTTTGAATTTCTATGAAACCTCTTTAAAACTACTTATTATTTCATGCTTTGAAAGTTATCACTTTTCTTATATATGTTATATGTTATATTTCACAATAAAAATGCAAAAATAAGAGATTAGCAAAAAAATGTATTTTATAGCTAATAGCAGGTAAAAGAACTAAAAATTAATTGCACAGTTAAATGCAAGTATAAAAAATGGACTACTTATTTATAGGTTATATCATAGATATACACACTATCTTATTAAATTTACAAGAATACACATATAAATATATATACATGCACAAACACATTTATTTTGATAATAATATAAAGTTGCTTAAGCAATTTAGTACAAACTCTCAAAATAATTAAGAAGATGCTTTGCAAGACACATCTTATATAAAGATAAGTAAGTATTTTTTAGTGAAAACAGCTTTCAATCAGTGAATTTTACTTATTTTACACTTCAAAGAGAGAGAATAGGATCAATACCAAAACTTGAACCTATTCTATTGCATGATTCTGTGTCACTGCTTTTGTTTTAAAGGGATCAAAAAGTAAACCCTACAAATTTAAGAAGACTGAAGTTCTTTAATGCAAAGGGCGCGTGCAAAACTAGTCACCCAGGTAAATGGCACCATATATTGCTTCCCAAATATTGCAGTCAGCAAATGACTTAGCTTGCTAAATCCTATGGCAGACAGTTATTTTAAATTCCATAAATTCTGTTTTACTCTGCTTGACTCTAAAAGCCATATTTAATTGACTCCACTGTTATTTCCCACTATTTCTCAATATATTATCAATTGGAATCAGGTTGAGTTACTTTGCTGTCCCACAAATGTGAAATCCTGTTTTCCTGGGATGGATGGATGGCTCAAAAAACAAAACATACTAAAACAAAAACAAAGGAACAAACAAACAAAACTACCTGATAACCGTGGTCAAGTTATTACTATCACATGATAAACTGGGGATGAAAAGAAAGGAAAAAAAGAAAAAAAAAAAAAAACAAAAAAAACTCCCACTGCCAAGAGTTTATATAGTTATAGCTCTGTATTTTCCCATCTTCATTATTATGGTCACTGTCATTTGAAATGCTTCTCCCTTTTGTATTTGCCTATTCAAAGACTAACAAACTTGAAACACATAATTTTCAGTCCATGTAATGTACAGGATATTTTTCCAAATGTATCTTTATACTTATCCTTTCTGATCAGTTAAATTTAAGTATCCCTAGGGAGCATTTAATAAGTATTAGTTGAAAGAATTAATGTATATCTTATAGGTCTGTATCTCTTACTGTACTGTAGAAGCACAGTTCTCAAGATATAATAGATAGACATCAAAACTTTTTTGTTAATGGTACATGTTGTTCAGCTTTGTATTACTATCTTAATATTTTTTGGAGCCCTGAGTGAAAAGACATGATGAGCTACTTTTTCCATCTAACAGTGCACGGTGTCTAACTCACCACAATTGGCAATCAACAACCTCAGCCCTGATACATGCAGTCCCTGAACAGGAGTGGGGCATCCTGTTAGGTAAATTAAAATCCTTGCTAGTTATCCAGAAGCAATTCTCAGGCCCCTATAGGTTTTGGAAAGCACTTCAGTTATGTTCCCAGTTGCCCTAAAATAAATTCTTTATTAGCTGCCAAATATTACATTACAGATTTCATGATGTGCCCATCTCCAGACATAAACTTGGAATTTATCCAGCTTAATAACTATTTCTTTGATGACAGAGCTTTTGACATTGATTACAAAAGGGCTACTACCAAGCATATGTAGGTTATACACTAATATCCTATGTGGTAAACTCTTCATAAATTGACAGAAGGCATGGATTCCTATGCCTTACCCTGGCGATATATCAAGAGCTATAAATTGACAGTACTGACATGAACTCATTAAACCTTTTCATTTTCCTGAAAGATAATAACAGAAAAATATTTTCTCTATGTGGGAGCATAGGCTTATTTATTTGGTACTTTAATGGAGATGGAATTCAAAATGTAGCCATTCAAATAAAGATCGTTGGTAAATGTACACAAAATTTTTATTTTTATGCTTGCATAATAGTGAACTGGATAATATACCATTTACTTGGCAAAAGTGGAAGATGACAAAATGGAATCTGAAGCGTACATGGTGGGCTTTAATTTAATTTGGAGTAATTTTTTGCAGCAAATAGACTAGATTTCAAATAAAATCTGTTAAGTATAAACCACATCCTTCCTAGAAAGTAATGGATTCACAACTATTTCCCCCTATTATCAAGTACAGCTGTATTTCCCCTCCTCATCTCCGAATACAGACTGTTTCCTATACCACATCCCCATGGTACCCCATGCAAACCCAAATCCTCAATAGATTACTTGAAACTTGTACTTTAAACTGAATTGTAAGGTGAAGATACTTTGAGACATTAAAAAATTGGAATGGGATTCATTTTTATAGTTTGAAAGCCAGCTTCCTGACCAAAACAAACAAACAAACAAAAAATCACAAATAGAAAAACAAAGCAAACAAGCAAAACCAGCACAAATCTTCCAGAAGTTCATATGTGATTCGAACAAATTGAATGATTGGGTTTACCCAGTTTTACTCTAAATTGAGATTCTGAAATGACATAAAGAAGATAACTTCAGAATACAATTTGAATATTTATACATTTTGTCCCTGAAATAGTTTGAAGTCCAACTTTGGTTTAGTTTAGTTCAGTTTTATTTTTAACATGACAGTCATTTACCTTAGGGGGAAACACCAGTTAAAGGTAAAGAAATGACCCTGCTCCAAGAAAGAAAGAAACAATCTAAAAATTGTAAACTACCTGTTCCTAGAAGGTGGGAACCTGTATACATAACAGCTTTTTAGAGTCTTTGATAAACCAAATGTGGTTGAAACTGTATGTACTCCCGAAAACCATGTTCTTATAGCTAATCCATTCCTGTGGGTATAAACTTATTTAAGTAGGATCTTTTGAGGAGGTAACTTCAGTTAAGGCATGGCCTAGATGGAGGATGGATCTTAATCCATTTAATGGAATCCTTTATAAGAGAATGAACAGAGAGAGAGAGAGAGGGAGAGGAGGGAGGGCGAGCACACGCGCAAGCCACAGGTGTAAGAAGCTGAAAGCAATAAAACCTGGAAGAGAATGGAGAGACCAGGAGACACCGCCATGTGCCTTGCCACGAGGACTCAAGCATTTCCGGCAGCCAGTCTACGGGAAGAAAGCATTGCCTCAATGATGCCTTGATTTGGACATTCTCACAGCCTCAAAATGGCAAACCTGTAAGCTAATAAATTCCCATTGTGAAAGCAAGCACATTTCACGATATCTGCTTTCAGCAGCCTAGCAAACCCAAAAACCAAGCTTTGAATACTTTCTTAACAAACGGTTTTCAAAAACCCAATGTGTAATGAGTAATGAAATCCCTTTCTTTTGAAAAGTTGTACAAGGTTTTTAAAGTGTCAGTTAAGGTCTCTGGATCTTCGGTTTGCTTTTACATTATAAGTCTGACACTTACAGTTACTTTTAAATTCTTCTCTTGGACAAATGTAATGCTAGAGACTAGCATGGTAGAGTGGCTGGAAGCTGTAGGCCCTGATGACTGACCTGGTTTCTGGAAATGCAATGGCCCTTGGATGTTGTTGGGGATTGAATCATGCTCTCCATACAGATATGTTCAAGTCCTAACCCCCAATCCTGTGGCTGGGAACTCATTTGTAAACAGAGTCTTCAAATATCCTATTAAGAGGCGACCAAACTGAAGCAAGGTGAGCCTTAATCTTATGACTAGAGTCCTCATAAGCAAAGGAAATTTTAGCAAAGGAATTTGCACACAGAAGTACAAGCCACAGGAGGCAACAGAAAGAGACAGATGGCTGTGTGGTGGAGGCAGATACTGATTTCCAGCAATGCACCACCAGAACGCTACAGACTTTGGAGAAGGCATGGCCAGCCAGTACCTTGATTTTGAACTTCTAGCTTCTAAAACTGTGAAGTAATAGATTCCTGTTGATTAAGGAATCAACTGTTGATTAAGCCAACCAGCCTGTGGTGTTTGTGATAGCATCCCTAGCATGCTGTGTAAGACAGATACAATGTGCTTATTTTCTTTCCTTCTCAGGAATGCTTTCTCTTGTTTGGATGACTTTGGTTTCTTAAAGAATCTAAAATCTTTAACAGTCTTGACTGATCAAGGTCACTGTTTGAGATGGATAATCTTAATTGACTTAAACAATGAGACCTTATTATAAAACTTCATCACATTTTGAATTTCTGTTTTAAACTTTAATTATTTTTCAAGTAAAAAGCCCATGAAAATAACTATACTTTTTTCTTTCTTTACACTGAAATAACTTTAAAGGTTGGAGGTTTGAATTTGAAAACAATGAAAATGAACTCTCTCAGACCAAAGCCTAATGTTATCCATGATCCACCTGAAGCTAAAATTTTATGGCTAAATTATAAACTCTTTGAAAATGTAGTTTATAATGGAAGTGCTGACACAATGTTAACTACAGATTTAGGAACACCAATGCTAAAATATCGAAGACATTTCATTACTGTTGATTTATCTCACTTCTTGAAAATTAAATAATGTCTTCAAACATTTTTCTCTTTCTTTGTGGGATTTGGCTGGTGATTGCTCTCCCTGTAGAGAGAAAGCCTGGTGGATGCACACATACACGAACACACACACCCACACGATCATCCTCTTCAAAGGTATAACCTGACATAAAGGATGTATAGTCCCCAAAACCAAACCACTTCTTCAAAATAGTTCAGCACTCTGCTTCCTAGGCAATAGGAAAGTTTTCCCTATTTTTGATGAAAGTGCTTATCCTATTTGCAAATAAAATTCAAAGAACTTCTCTTTGCCTATTTTTTCTAATGAAAAGAATACTTTAAAATTCTTTGCAAGTTTTCCTCCATTTATCATCCAAAAAGGAAATGTACTATAAATAAATATATGAACTTTCTATTTAGTCACATGGCAGTAAGTACATTACATTAATAGCATATAGACAATTAAAATGAAATTTTGAGGTTAACAGTGAAGCAGGGAACTTGAATAAAAGATAGACAATAAGGATTATGGATAAGATACATTCCGGTCATAATAACTAAGACTAAGAAAATCTATTATTCTCAAGAACCTATCATTTCTTATCAAAATCTCACATGCATGGACTTTTGTGGAATTTGTCCAATGCTGTTTTTCAAATAACATAGACAATATGAACAAATTTTACAATAGATCTCCATGTAGTTGTTAAGTATATTCCTTGATCATTGTATCTAAAAATTACTCCAATAATCCTTTGAACATATAGGGAAAACATATTCATTTTAGACTGGGCTTTGGAATTTACTTTTCAGTTGTAGGAAAGATAAGGTATTAAATCTATTTATTGCATACAGATGGAGATTAAATAATTTAAACAAATGAAAAGCAGAAGTGATGATTATACACAGTACAAAGAACACTCTACATTTTACATGAATATTCATATGATTCAGTTTCCACATTCACGATCTCACATTATAAATTATTTTTGAACAATACTGCTGCTGTTTTTCTTACTGCACTACTTCCTACATGAGCCTGAAAGAATGTTCAAATTTTCATATTTACTATAAATACGCTCATATATTTTCTAAAACTAAAACTGAAAATTTAAAAATCTTGTGGTAAAATGAATTCCCAATATTAGAAAACTAAGATAGCAGCACATAGTATGAAATGTGTAATTGACACCTAGTGTCATAGAATATTTTATTACCAGTCTAATTTTTCACATACTTTGCTTATTTGTCAAATATTTATTGAGATTATATTAGGTGCAAGATTGAATATGAACAATGATAGATCAAAGACAAAATTCCTCTTCAAACAACTTAAAATTAATAAATAAACCATAAACACACATAATAACCAAGCACTACAAAAAATAATAAATGCATTCTGATCTAAATAAAATGCCATAGTTGTTTAAAAGATGGAATATTACTTTCAGCATGCAGTTCAGGGGCGTTTGATTTGGGGATCAGGGCTAGTAAAGTGATAAAGTGCTATTCTAAGAAAAATATCAAAGACAAAATCATCCACTGTGTGTCTACAAACCAGGAAGGCTTAAGTTATTTTGATGTTTTTCAAAGAGGAACATCAGTATTGAAATTTTGCTCAGGAAAATATCAATCACTTACAAGTAATATGGAATATGAGATAATGGTTTGTGATAGGTACTTGTCAAAACAAAGAAAATTTTCCATTAGTGCATATAATTAAGAAAAACTTCAGAAGCAGTATCATAATAATAGGTTGTAGGTAGTAGGTATCACTTCATAGTTAAGAATTTTTTCTTTTATTCCTTTAAGGTCAACAACCCTTCAGCAAATTCCTGAATAATTGTCAATACAGTAGATGGGACCTGTGCAAGTGACTTCAGTAAAATCTAAAATGGCACGCACTAAATATTACCATGTCGTTGCTTCAATGCACCATGAGTTGAAGTAACACAATGCCTTTGTATGGGCTCACAATACACATACTTAAGAGAGAGGGAAGAGAAATCACCAAAGAGGTTTTCTTTGTTTCAACAGCACTGCTAGAATTTATAAAAGGTAAGCAAGTACAGGTGTCTACTGAAGGAATCTTCTGAATAGTTGAAAGTTTTGCTAATCTCATACTTTGATGCCATAGTTTAACTCCTATGCTCTAACTGAGATGCTTGAATGAACTCAACAGACTCTACCAGGAGGTTTAAATCGAGTGCAAGTCACGTAGAAGACTGAGTGGAGTCTTGATGACAGTCAGGGTTTGCCCTTCCCTTTAGGTGATCAGAGACTGCTGATTGTCCAGGGTTTGTGTTGGATCAGGTGTACAATGTTTTGACTATCACCCTTGGTGCCAGCCTTACCCACTAACACCTTTTACATCTGTTTTTCTATTTATACCTATTTACCTCTTCTTTGCACATTTATTAGTAGCTACAAATAAGAAAGCTTGGCATAAATTCTAACATCCAATCACAGAAACTTAAGAACACTATATATTTTTAAAATCGCCTTTTTGCTACCTGTATCAACTATCTGCAATGTAAACTTCTCTGGAAAGTTATGTTCATTGGAACGGAACTATTCATACCTTTTGAACTTTCTTCCCAGTGAGAATAATTGAATGCAAAATAATTAGTTTCCTCAATCCTAATGAAGATGTTGTCAAGCAACATAGTTGGGATTTCAGGTTAGTTTATTGTAAACTCAAACCGTATGATCACTAAAACTATGCTCTCTGAATTAAGCAGATGAGACATTTGCCTTCCCTTAAGGAGTTCATACATTGTGATTAAATGGAAAAGCATGTGCCTGAGAGAAAACTCGCTGGCCCACTAACCTATATTTGCAATTCATGTTCATTGATGAGTTTAGAAATCCCATGGTAGCCAACAATAATCAGCATTTTTTCCAAATGTTCTAAAAAGTAATTGAATAAAGATCTGTTTTGAGATGCCTGGCCAAGTGCTGTTTGCATGTACTATTCCTCACAGGCCACAGCGATTCAGTGGTCTATGAAGCTACCACTTCTGGGTCTAGCCCCAATAACCCCTTCTCTCTGATAGTGGCCCCTGTTCCTACAACACAATGGAAATTGCCACTATGAGCAGGTTGCCATATGGAGGTTGACAGCTGTTCAATCTGATTAAGACAAATGCACATAGGCAATGTGAGTGCAGAAAAAAAAATCAGGAGGAAACTCTGTTCTTTTTGGTATTATTACTTTTTTTCAGGATTTTTAGAAAGAGGATCATCAATCTTAAAAATGATTCTGTAAGGAGATAAACTTGAATAAGGATTGATATAAAGCAAACATATTATAAGTAACTAAAATACCTTCTTTAAAATGATCTGTTTTGAACCTTGATCCCCTTTGCCTCTGGCTATAGTATTTAACTTAAGAAGCCTCATTCTCCCCAACCCCCATGCATACACAAACCTACAGGAGAATAAATACAGACCCCTAACCTACCTCCTGAAAAAGAAAATAGTGTTGAAAAAAAATTGTGAAAATGTGTTTCAAGAGACTGCATAATATGCCAAGAGAAAAGTTACAGAATTTTACAATCCACAGAAAGATAACACACCACCATCAATAGCCAAAGCTCATGAATAAATAAATACTTACAACATGTACATATGCTTATCAAGGTAAAGCTGTATCTCAGGACCTCAGAATCAGTGGAAAATATTTATGCAGTGCTTGTACAGTGACAAACAGAAACACTAAAAAGGAAATAATTTTCAAGTGAAGAATAGTTAATGCATTTAAAGTTTCCCAGTAACTTGCCTGACCTTTCTAAAATGTGCAAGACTCTTTTAACGATAAATGAAATACGTTGCTGTGATTGCCTATTTGTGAACTTCACTGAGTCACATCATCATCATACAGCAGAGCTAGCAAATTTCTAGCTGAGCTAGTTAGAGTACATTGGAAAGAGTAGTCATATTTTCAAAGCTGTAACATTTCAGACCTGATTTCCCAATGAAATCCACTGCCTGTCTATTTAAAGCAATGTGGAATGAATACATGCCTATGAACATATGCAAGCATATTGAGATGAACCTTTGTGACTAGGTTAGCAATTTTTCTAACCTCTTGCACTTACCTAACTTTCACGGGGTATCTAGAGCACGTAAGTCCACTGCTTAAATTTAACACAGGAAATTAAACTTTTACATGCTACAAGTACTGACTGTCTTTGAAAAACGTATGTAAGAAACACAGGTTAACACTCCTGACATTCCCTCGGGTCAATAACACCATACATCTCTAGATCTCTACATCTCAAGCCACCAAAATGCTGCCATGTAGAGTGGCATAAATAACAGCTTGCAGTCTGCAAGGAAAAAAAATCCATTCATAACACTAGGAAATACAGTAATGTGGTGATATAATTTACAAGGCCCAGAGATAATTTGCAGTTCCTCTCCTCTGGGTCCATCTCCACAAACCATCTAAGCTAAGTGCCTGTTGGAACTTTTCCCTTGAAGTTACAGTAGGTGGAAGATTTTCAATGTCTTCAATACAACCAAAGAAGATACAGAAAGATCAAATTGAAGGGACTGGAGTATTTAGAAAATCCTGCTGAGATGCTGTGATAAATTATTAAAACTTCTTGTTAATGTTCATGCTTCTCTTTAACCTCAGATCATAACACTGACAGTAAAGCAAAGGATGGAGAGACCCAGAAAACATTTCTAAAGGTGAGAGTAAAACATTAGGTAAAAAAGAACACTTCTGCAAAGCAAAATTCCTCAGATCTCTCTCTTCAAGATGTTTCCCAATAACATACAAACATTGTTGAGAAAATCTCTCATGGGATATCTCCACAGCATCATTTTGACTTACAGCATTTGCAGAACACCATACCTTGATAACTGGTGCTTAGTATAAACAAATGGTATTCAGAGAAAGCAGAATCAACCGAACTTTAAAAAAATTTTTTCTCCTACATCATAATTGTTCAACAGCAGAAGAAAATGGCTTATAGCATTCCAAAGTACTGAAAGGCTTTTTTTGCATACAGCAGACCTTTTTTTCCCAATAAAGTTAAAGCAATGTATCTTTTTAACACACCAGTACTGATAGAGTCAGCCAGAAAATTAGTGTTGGTGGCACTGCATTTTATAACATGCCCCCCTCTCAGACTTCCCTTTGATCATTTCACAAAATCTGCTAACAATTCAGGGATGTAACATATTAAGGACCCATTTCATTGTAAAATAATGCAGCTTCCTAAGGATAACACACATTTTCTTGCACTAGAGCAGCACGCATCTGGTCCTATGTTCTCCTTGCTGAAAACAATCACTGTAACACTTTGAAAGCCCAGAAATCTGAACATTACAAAAATATCTTTCTATCAGTAAGACAGAGAAACTCTTCTCACTAGCCACCTACAACACAAATCTTTTTTTCCTGAAATGAAACTCTGATTCCAAACACAAACAGCAACTCTACCTTTAGCTGTCTTCAAGTTACCATTAACTAGCCTTGCTAACCCCATTTCAATATTTAACATAAAACTTTCATCACTTACCCCCCTTCCAAGGTTTTCCTTTCCAGGGAGTCCGAGTCAGCTTGCTCAGAGTTGGTCCAGAAAAGAACAGTATCAAAAGGAAGAGAAGTTCAAGCCTAGTAATTTTCCTCACTTTCTCTGATGATAACATTTCCACAAGTTAATTTCACAAAATTTCTCACATCCTCTTCCCTCCTGGTTATTAAAATAGCAGTAATCATTGAAAAACCTGAGGTAGGTGTTGTTTTGCCATCTTTAGCGGCAGAAGTAGCAGCTCCCTGATGTAGCTCTGAGCCAAGCTACATTTCTCACGGATCCAGCTCCTTCTCTTCAGCATGCAGTCAGCACTGCTGCTACTCCAGGAGCTGTAAAATAATTTCTGTTCTCCACTTTGCTTTCAATGGGAATATATTCCTCGGCGTTCTGGGTAAGCTTGACTGAAAATGATAAAAAACAGTAATGCTTGTGTCCAGTAGAAAAGAGGAAAGATGTTAGGATTGTGTGAAAAAGATGAGAAGCAGTTGTACTGACAGCTTTCAGGCTGCCTGTGTGATCCTAATAGCCGTGCAACCAACCAAATTGCTCTTTTAAGAGTAATAAGGCTTCAGTGAAAGCGGGTGTCACTGCCACTTGGGTGGGTAGTGCTGGGCTTGAAAATCACCCAGGAACTGCCACAGATAACGACTGCTTCAGTCCTGCTTCAGAATATTAAAGGCTGAGAAAATACAGTATGTGCAGAGGGTAGTTAATCTTTTGTGTGGGTAGAAAAGGATTCCAGCAATGTACAGTACAGAAAGACTCAAAACTTAAAATGTATTATATTTTTCCTTTACTTCATCTTGTGACATTAAAATGGGATTGCATCTGCACTAATTAGTCATAAAAGGATCTGAAATATTTATTAGATGAACGGCAATAAGTATATGATTTTTCTTCCCACAAGTAAAACGGGCAGGGGAAGTTCTCAACAGTTACCGCCCTCTTCTTTATTAAAGGCAGTTTATTTCAGCTCTTCTGCATCACCCTGATAAACCAGCCATTAATGCTGCAAGCAAACTTTTGGAGATACCAACACAGACTTTATCAGGGTTGCATTAATCACACATTCAAGGCAGCACATTTTCTATTTGTTTGTGTACATCACCATGGAAATACAAAAAGCTCCCTAAATCTCGCAGTCCTTCACAACTATATTTATGAAAGTGTTACTGATCACAAGGTGTGGTTATAATTAACAAACAAGCACATGACTATATTCCTGGATAAAGAGATTTGGGTGAAAGCAAATCAAATAAAATAATCTGGTCTCTACTGCCTAGAGTGAATTAGGATGATCAAGCCATTCTGGCCAATCCTGCAAATCTGTCTATATCTTAGTATTATCTATATGGTCAGTTATTCCTCTAATCAGTGAGCCGCAATGCATGAATTATGCATTTATGTACTTTAAAGTAATCAATTCGTGTATAATGATAACCACCAATGTTATGATGTTATCACTTTCAAAATGGGATAAATTGCCCTTTTCAAATCATGCTATATTGGAAGAGGTACTTAGAAAACAGTAAATTATCTTGTTGAGATAAGCTACATATTAAATTTGAAACTAATATTCCTAAAATTTGCTTTTATATAAAGCAAGAAATGTCTATCAAAGATATTAAAGAAGCATACAAAATAAACTCTCAGATTGTCCCTGAGTTCAGAAACAGTAATCAATTTGTATCCAACTTTCAATTTGAACACTGCTGAGGGAGAAAAGAGACGTTTATGTCATGCCCATTCTATAAATAGGGAGTTTATAATTCTCAGTCTCTGTATACTTTAAAATCGTAAGTTCATATTTAACTCAGAATTAGGTCTTCTCTTTACCAATAACTCTTCTTCCTGTCTACCTGATTCTCTCCTCTCTTTAAAGGTGAACAGAAATGGGTAGAATAAATTGGCAAATTTGTTCACCACCATCTTCTGAGGAAGGCTCTGGAACCACACTCATTTACTGCCTACTGGCTCCATTCCTCTTGAAAGCAAGAACACAGCCTTTCATAATCAGTGAGTTTTTTAAATGACTTTGTATATTAGGTGGAAGAGGAAAATGCTAATGAGTTCAAATATAATAAAAGGGTGCGGATGGGAATGCCGAACATTCCAAAAGGTCCACTCCAGAACGAGGTGAATAGGGAGAACAACCTTACCTCAATATGGGATACAGTTGACATGGTGGACTCTAAAGAAATTCTGTGTTTAGATTTTTCACTATTGCTTCCTTCTTGGTGACCCCAGGTAGCCACCAGTCTGCAGCTCTCTCTGGTGGAGATATTGAACTGGTTTCAGAAGAATAAGATCACTCTAGCTCATGGAGTGGAGGTCATTTTCCTCTAGAATTTATCTGGCTGCAGCTTGAAGTACTACAAGACAAGGCAAAAAACATTCCCCTTTGGAAGTGGGTAGGGTATAAGGGTAGAGTTTGAAGAAATAGAGAAATAGCAAGTGGAGGGGCAGACCACATGAGGACTATCTTTGCATTGATATAAGTGGAAATGCCTTCTCATCTAAATTAATATTAATAATAAAATAGTTAACTTACCATGTATTCTAAGTTATGGTAGATTGAACCATGTACTTGAATTTAGGTGTGTTCTTAACCTTAATCTCCTTTCATGTGGGTGTGGGCCCATTGTAGAAAGAATCTCTTGAAGGTGTTATTTTAGTTACAGTGTGACTCATCTGAATAAGGATGGACCTTCATCCAGACTACTAGGGTTTTTCACAAGCAGAAAAATTTCAGACACAGAGAAAGCCACGAGGAGGAGCTGGAGGCTGGAAGTCAGCGTAACCAAAAGATAAAGGAGAGCCGTGCGATGTGAGGCAGGGATACAAGCCAAGGAAACCAAGGGTCCCTGGCAGCCAGCACAAGAATGTTACAAACTTTGGGGAGAAAGTGCTGCCTTGCTGATACCTTGATCTTGGACTTTTCCCAGCCTTCAAAGCCATGAGACAGTAAATTCTTGTTGTTTAAGTCAACCCATTGTATGATATTTCTCAAGGAAGCTTGGAAAACTAAGGCAGTATTGTGTATAGATTAATGCATTTAATCTTTACAATAATCCAATGAAGTAGAAATAATTATTACTCCCATTTAGTACATTAAGAAACTAAAGTGGAGACAGCTTATGTGACTCATCCAATGTCATCAAGCCACATTTTGAAATCACAAAGCTCAGCTCTGGCGTGCTTGCTAAGCACTATGCTATGCTGCCCTCTGTCAACCTGGAATCTGCATACTCTCAAACCTTTGGAGCTAGCTTTCTCTTTAGTACCATCTTTATATAAAATAATAGCAAATGATGACAGCAAACTCAGTGTGTGCCAGGTTTTGTTTGAGTGCTTCACATACTTTAATTAATTTTATCTTCATAACAACCTTCTGCGATGAATCTGTAATTACTCACACTTTACAGATGAAGAAAGTGAGGCACAGAGAGATTATTTGTCCAAGGTCACATAGCAAGTAAGTGGTAGAGCCAGGATTTTAATCCCATCTCACCCCAGAATTTGTCAATTGACTTTGATTTGCCAGAATCTGATGTGTGAGTTGGGGAAACTTGATGGGGTCCAGGGAGGGCTGAGGAGGTGGGGGAGTGGGAGCCACTCTTGGGGAATCTGTGACTTGGAATCTTCCACTGGTCACTGGCAGCAGCAGAAAGTTCTAGGACTACCAAGGCACCAGAGAAGGTCCTGGTGACAGAGGCATCAGAATAAACTTCCCAACAAACCATATGTTTCCAAAGGAAAACATGAGGTAAGAGAAGGCCCCGGCAAGACCTGACTTACAGACTGTTACAATAAACATAATAAATGCTTTACTGCAGGCTGTAAAATTTATGATCCCACTTAAAAGAAATATCTAGAATAAACAAATTCATAGAGAAAGAAAGTAGATAACTGGTTACCAGTGGCCAGGGTGGGGGTGATGGGGAGTTACTGGCTAATGGGTGCAGAGTTTCTGGGGTGATGAAATGGTTTTGGTGATGGATGGAAGTGATGGTAGCACAAAATTGTGAATGTAATATACCATGGAATTGTACACTTGAAAGTGGTTAAAAAGGGAAAATTTGCATTGTACATATGTTACTACCAGAAAAAGTTAAAATTAATTTTTAGGAAGATTGAAGACAGGGAGTGCTATAAAGGAGGAATATATTAAAACAAAGAATAGTGTAAGGAGAAAGAATTGGTTTAGCTAGAATTATCAGGACAGAGAGGGTGGCCTTTTGTCTGAATACCAAATGATAAGTAAATACTTTAAGAATAAATCAAGTCAGGCAAGAGGCAGAAGATAATTCAGACTAATGAAGTAGCCTAAGCAAGGTCATGGAGATTCCAGGAAGCTTGGCTCCCTCAAAGAACTGCCAGTAAGACAGTGTGACTGGGATATCAGAGCATATGGGTGAGCTGCAGGAGATGAGGTAGCAATTAATGGTAGGCAGGGGCTAGATTAAAAATTTCAAGTCCACCTAGTACAAAAAGTCAGTCTGACTTTTGCTGATAGAGTCAATAAAATGCTTACATCAGGGAAATTGCAAGATTCAATATGAGTTTTCACAAAAATTATTTGGCTGCAGTATAGTATAATATATAATTGGAAGAAAAAAAATTTAGAACTTATAGCAATATTCCAAACAAGATATAGTTGGAAACTAAACTAAACAGTGTATATAAAAATAGGAAAAGATTAATTTGAAATGAATTTTAAGATTTAGTACCCTCATTCATTAATTTAACAAATATTTAATAGCCACATACTTTGAGTCAAGTAGAATGCTAAGTATTTTAAGATGAAAAAGGCAAGATACGTGTCATCAGGATGCTTATATCCTTAAGAATTTGGTGACAAAATCTATACAGGGAGGAATAGAACATTGCTTCAATGTTTAAGCTTTTTTTTTTTTTTTTTAAATATATCCTAATTAGCTTGATTTTGTCTGTCCTGAAAGCATTTGCTCCAATTTTGACATTATTAAGCAGAATTTAGGTATCTTAGCACTTATATTCATTTTATGCTAATGTCAGGGAAACAGCACACTCCTTTATGAACCATAAATACCATTTTGTGTTTTCTTTATTTTCTTTACAAGGTTATCATCTCCCTAATCTCTGATACTACCTAATAATAATGGCATAACATGAGCTAATGATTATGAGATAATTTAAAAATCTTCCAAACTTGATGGCCTCATTTAATTTTCCCCAATGAGTTTGCAAACAAAAAAAATATTACCAAGCATTTGAAAAAACAATTAGTTGTTTCTTGTTATCAATAGGTATTTTGTGTTTTACCTCACTGATGTTTCTCATTTCCTTGGATGCTGATGAAGACTGAGCTAATCCCGTTTCTAAAAATTCTGTCCATTTGGTTATTGGGTAACCCAGTGGTTCTCCATCAGGGATGCCCCAGGGGACATTTAGCACTGTCTGGAGACATGTTTTGGTTGTCACAATTGGGAGAATGCTACTGGCATCTAGTGGCTAGAAGCCAGGGATGCTGCTAGACATCCTATAATACACAGGATATCCCCCAGAACAAAGCATTACCTGGTCAAAGATGTCAATAGTACTGAGTCTAAGAAACACTGAGGTAAGCACAGCTTGTCTGACCACAAGATGATGCTTCTTCTAGGCTTTGTTTAACTTAAACATAGCCAAAGCAAATGCTCGTCTTGACTGAAGCTCAGCTGGACAACCGTAGTACTTACCAGTGTGTTCTCATATGACGCCAACACAAAATATTCTATTTATATGTTTATGCACCAAAGGAAGCCACCCATTTCTCCTACTATAATCCACCTACAGGAAATCACTCCTCTTCCTGAACATTTTACTTCAGGCCAACAAAAAGTGATGCACTGACCTAGATAGAGAGCTCTAGTAACATATGTGCCTATCTGTAAAGACCTTCATCCAGAAAATTTTCAGTGACTCTCCCTTACCAGAACCAGTGAAAATATGAAGGCAAACTTAGCTGTTTGGATCTCCTTCTTATTGATCCAGAAATATTCAGTCTCCGTTAGTTACATGCCACACTATTATTAATATATTTTATATATCCCACCAGAATAAAATTTGGGCTGGGTTTTAGTCAAGGAGAAAGTAGTAAATTGGCCATAGCATTCACTTGGTAACTCTTGGAAGACCATAGATCAGTTCATAAATAGATAAATAAACAAAGTTGTCATTAATTACTTTGTGTTTACTTCGTAACTCTCCAACATTGAGTTTTGACAATGTAAGCCAAAATACAGAGCTGACTGATTTAATGTCATTAAAACTCACACTTTGATTCTTTGTCTTTACCATATTTCTCTTAAACAGACACAACAAAGTGTTGGATATAGTCTTTCTAGTCCAATCCATTGTAAATGCCTATCATTTCACAGACTAAATAGGAAAAATATATAAGATATCATAATATATATAAATAATATATCAATTTTATTTCCGAGGTTAAATAGCTACAGTTACATCTGTATAGGGTCAAATGTATATAGCATAAATATTTCAGTTACAGAATGGTTGCAAAATAAACTCCAGTTAATTGAAACATTGATACTAAAAGAAAAAGAAATCATTTGTTTTCACTGTTACTTTCAGTTAGGAAGATTCTTATTCATTTTTCTGTTCAGTCTTTCCTCTGGAGTGAATGAACAACTCTGAATCCTTCTGATGATTTAAGTCCCCAAGCACCTGCACAGGTTGTCACTGGCTTAACCTGCAGTTATGGAGAGGACAAAGTTGGGCTGATCTGTAAAAAGATTAGGGCAAACTGACTAAGTGTAACTTATGAATTAACTCCTACTAATGCATTGCACTTTTGTTATGATACACTTCTCATGAGAAAATCAAGTAGAGGCTTATATCTCACTTGAGGTTCCTGGTTGATTATACTTTTACTTAATAATATGTTTTTAAAAGCTTCAACAGAGGAAAGCAGGTTAATATTTTGCTCCATATAAGATTAATTTGAAGAGTTGTTGTTCTGGTTTGCTATAGCTGCAGGATTGCAATATACCAGAAATGCACTGACTTTTATAAAGGGGATTTCTTTGATTACAAATTTACAGTTTGAAGGCTATAAAAGTGTCCAAATTAAGGCATCAACAAGAGGATACCTTCACTGAAGAAAGGCTGATGGTGTCTGGAACACCTCTGCCAGCTGGGAAGGCACGTGACTGGCATCTGCTCGTCCTCTGCTCCTGGGTTGCATTGCTTTCAGTTTCTGATTCTAGTGGCTTTCTCTTTAAGCATCTGTGAGTTCTCAATTAGCTTCTCTTGGGCAAACTCTGGGCTTTATCTCTTAGCTTACCGTCTCCAAACATCCTTCTGTCTGCATCTCCAAGTGCATGGGTCTGTGTCAGTTCTGAGGTCTCTCTCCCTGAGCTCTCTTAAGGACTCCAGTAAACTAATTAAGACCCACCTTAAATGGGAGGGGTCACATCTTCATGGAAATAATCTAATCAAAAAATCCCACCCACAATAGGTCTGCCTCCAGACAAGAGTGGATTAAAAGGACATCATCTTTTATGGAGTACATAACAGATTCAAGCCAGCACAGTGTTTTCAATGTTGGTGGGTCAATTAGAATGATCTGATGAAGTTTGTTAGGATTTCAATCTGTGGTTTAGATTTGTCAAGTTGTCTGTGGGGCCTGAATACATGTAATTTGGGGGAAAAAAAATATCCTCCATGTAGCTCTGATATGCAGCCTCTACTCCAGTGTTCAATAACTATCTCAGAAGGAAAAGCTTAAGCATTTGGGGTTTGCTAATATGTTCTAGTTTGCTAATGCTGCCAGAATGCAAAACACCAGAAATGGATTGGCTTCTATAAAAGGGGGTTTATTTGGTTACACAGTTACAATCTTTAGGCCATAAAGTGTCCAAGGTAAAGCATCAATAATCGGGTACCTTCACTAGAGGGTGGCTAATGGTGTCCAGAAAACCTCTGTTAGCTGGGAAGACATGTGGCTGGCGTCTGCTCCAAAGTTCTGGTTTCAAAATGGCTTTCTCCCAGGATGTTCCTCTCTAGGCTGCAGTTCCTCAAAAAATGTCACTCTCAGTTGCCCTTGCGGCGTTTGTCCTCTCTTATCTTCTCCAGAGCAAGAGTCTGCTTTCAACAGCCGTCTTCAAACTGTCTCTCATCTGCAGCTACTCTCTCGGCTTCTGTGCATTCTTCAAAGTGACCCTCTAGGCTGTAGCAAGTTTGCTCCTTCTGTCTGAGCTTATATAGTGCTCCAGTAAATTCATCAAGGCTGCTGAATGGGCGGGGCCACACCTCAATGGAAACTATCCAATCAGAGTCATCACTCACAGTTGGGTGGGGCACATCTCCATGGAAACATTCAAAGAATTACAATCTAATCAACACTGATAAGTCTGCCCACACAAGATTACATCAAAGATAATGGCATTATGGGGCACATAATATATTCAGGAACACTGTATAACACCTATTCCATTATCTTCATATAAATATCAAAGAAATAAATTTAGAGTCAAGTTTAAAACTTTTTGAATGAATAAAATGGGGAATTAATGTGAAAAATTAAATTAATTTCAGACCTTTGTTAACTTTTATTTAACCTAAGTTGCAAATGATTATATGGCCTATAGATACACTATTGCTTTTCTAGAGAAGAAGCCTCAGAATCTAGTCAAACATGCCTGAACCTGAAAAATAAACTTTTTTTTCATCTTTGATGTTTTTTGGGGCTTATGTAAAGTTCATTTAAAGGACAGTGCTAGAAAGCTTGACATGGTCTATTGGCTGTTATCCGAATTACACAAAACATTTCATTTCTATAGGAGATATCATAGGATGTTTATTAAAGAAATAGTATTTCTTTTTAATTTTTATAATAACTTTCCTCTAATATGGAATATTCTTTCCCACAAGGATATAAAATCAAAATAGTCTTTCTATCCAAATAGCACTGTCACTGAATCATGGTTTCTACAAGGATGTTTGTAGAATAGGTATTAATATAAATGGTTGAATCTGCTAGTGGCTTTCCCCCGAGTGTCCTTGAGACTGCAGAGATCCTGTAATGTTGGTTCAGTTTCTAGCAAAATGGTCAATCTCCCAAGGAAAAATGTTCCCATATCCTGAATGTTGAAAATGTCAGATATAGCTACTGCACAATTAAACTTGCTTTCTTGAAAAAGCTAATAAACTACACCTTTCAGATCATTTATAAGCTTGATAGTGTAAATTAAAAACTGATTTAAAGCAATAATTAGTAAATGCAAATTACGGTATTTTTGCAATGTCTACAACTTTCTTCTATGACTCATTCCTATTATCATTTTGGGGTTGCTATAGGAATAGCTGTAAATATATTGTACAGCTATATGTCATATACAATTCAGCTATAATTATCACAGACCAAAAATAACAGTAGTATAAAAAGAGAATTTATTTCTCTTTCATGAAAAAGTCTGGATCCAGACAGTCAAGTTTTGTTTGATAAAGGTCTCAGATATTTGGGCTGCTGTATCTTATTTCTTCATTGTGGATGGTCTCCATTTCCAAGCCAACTCGGGATCCAAGATGGTCTCACCATTTGCAGACATCATGCCAGCAGGAAGCAGGAGGGGATGAAGAAATGAAGTAACAGTGGGTTGGAGCAGCTTTCTCTCAGAAATTTTTGGAAAATTGGAAAATGGAAAATTGCCAGATGGCACCTTTTGCTACACTCCATTGGCCTTTTCATTTTGTTTTAACATGGTTAGCACTAGCTACAAGGAAAGCTGGAAAGTGCTGTCTTTTATCCTGGGTGGTCAAATAACCAATCAAATTTCTGGGGCTCCATTATTTTGAGAGAATGGGAGAATAGGTTTTTTGTGGCGGAAGGAACCAGCTTTTTACGTGGGATATTAGTTTCAGCCCTACAATCACCCTCGGGCCAAATGTGTCCTTGGACACAAATCTCAGATTCATTATCATCTAAGTACTTCCTTCCTTTGGATTTCTGGATGCCATTAAATTTGTTAGTCAATCTTATCACCTGATTTAATGATGCTTATTCTTCCTAAAGCATGAGACGTTCCTCATTTCTTCTTTCTTCTTAGTTCAAGCCAAACTAAATATAACAGAAAGGATCTGGCAGTTGTTCACAATACCCTCCTCTTCCCCAGTCCCACCTATCTAATTCCCATTGCTTGTGTGACTCACAATTGCTTCTACAGTTCATGTGTCCTGTGTTCTCCATCACTGAGTTTAAAGCTTTTGATAAGAAGAGTCACCTGGCTCCATTTCCTTTTCTGTTGAATGTCAATTTAACTTGAACACGGGGACTATTTATTAGCCTCTGACTCTTCCAGGAAAATGCAATTTCTTTGCTTTTATTTTAAATCATTTAAACTATTTTAAAACAATATAAAATAATATTTTAAATAATTATGCCTGAGTATAATTTATACACACACATTGATCTACTCATATACATATATATCCACATGTGCATACATAAGCACTAATTTCTAAGTCGGAGAATTTTTAAATTAATCACCCTTAACAGCAAAATAGCTTCCCATTAGTCAAGCCTCAGGCTAATTAATTCACCAGATGATGAGTGATATAAGTCCTAGTGCTTTCTTTCCTGACTACTTACTATTCCATCCAGAAGACATGCTCAATATATTGCTTACTGAGCAGCCTGGTTTCTGCTTCTGCAGATGCTGAATTTTAGCACTAGATCCAATAATAATTTTCCTGGAATAAAAGATATTGAATGTAATTTTTCTTTGACATAGACCTATTTAAAGCCGGAGAGAATATGGACACCATTTAGGATTGAACGAATGAGTGATTTAGGGAATTGACACAGCCTGCCATTGAGGTTGAAATAGTTTTCTTGCAAAGAATGGCAACCAAATAGTCTAGGAAGAAAAGTCCTTATTCCTGACAGCCTGGCATTCGAATACGATCCACCTGATGAAGTGAGTCACTGAAATCTTTCTTTTAGGTAATTTGCGGAGTGGGAACAGCATCTGACTTTGTGTCAATAGCTCTATGTGTTTCCTTGGCAGAGTGGCATTGGACAACTTACTCCCAAATACTTAAGGAGGACATGGGGAAGAAAGACATCAAGACTTTAAAGGCTGACCTCCAAAATATAGCCCATATCATGCTTCAAAACTCCAGACTCACATATTTAACTGCGTACTCAATATATATACTTGGATATTGGGGTAGTCAGAAACTTAAGAAGGCCCCCATGCCATTCAACCTTTATTCCCCCCATCTCTAGTATTACTCCCATGATTACACTGTTATATTGCAAAAGGAAGTTTATCTGTGTAGCCTAATCTAATCACATTATATTTTCAAAAGCACAGAGCTTTCTTAGGCTGGCTGCAGAAGAGGAAGACAGGAGAAGTCAGAGGGATTTGAAGTGAGAAGGTTTTGATGCAACATTATTGTCTTTGAAGATAAATGGACCATGAACAATAATTAGACAGTGGCCTTTCAGAGCTAAGAGTGACCTCCCGGTCAACAGCCAGAAAGGAAATGGGGACCTCAATCCTACAATCACAAGGAACCAGAAGGTTAGACAGTCATTCAGCTCCAAAACCTTCATTCAGGGTCCATTTCCTCAAACAACCTGAATAAACTTGGAAATGAATTCTTCCCCAGAGCCTCCGGATAAGAGCCTGGCTCAGTCAACAACTTGATTTTGGTATAGTGAAACCCTAAGCAGAGAGCTCAGCCAAATCCACCTAGACTTCTGATCTAGAGAACAATGAGCTTAATAAATGGGTGTTATTTTAAGTTGCTAAATTTATGGTAATTTGTTATGCAGCAATAGAAACTCTACAGATGTCTCCTGGTCTTTCCTCCCAGACATTTTCTTGCAGCCTTCTCCTCCTTAGTTAATGGCAATTCCATTCCTCGAAGTATTCAGACCACCACCACCACCAACAACAACAACAAAAATGGAGTCACTTTGAAATCGTTTCTTTCTCTCCATCTATATATGGAATCCATCAGCAAATCCTGTTGACTCTACTCCTACAAAATAGACCACAATTTGACCAGTTCCCCCACTTCCACTGCTTCCACCCTGGTCTGAACCACCTTCATCCTTCATTCCAAGAGTTTCCTAATAGGTCTTCCTACTTCAATCCTAGCTTTTCTCCCACCTACACATTTTTTTCAATGCGGTAGACAGAAGAATCTTTTAAAAGCTTAAGTCTTATCATGTCAAATCTTTTCTCAAAAAGCTGCATTATCTCCATATTTAACTCAGAGTAAAAGCCAAAGTCCAGGCAATGACCTGGAAGGTCTTTCATAATCTGTCCTGTTCCCATCTAATCACCAGTTTTACCTTATCTCTTCCTATGATCCCCTTCAACCACTCTGCTCTGGCTACTCTGGCTTCCTTAATGTTCATGTACTCTGGACACTTCCACCTTAGAATGTTCATTCCAATGTCCACTTTGCTTCTGACTTCAGCTTTGTTACTCCTTCACTTCCTTCAGGTTTCACCTTCTCAGTGAGACCTACACTGACCACCATGTAGCATGATTCCCACCCTCACTCTTGACACCCTAGTTCCAGATAGATCTGGATCTTTCTTTTACCATTTTCCCATAGCATTTATCAAGTTTTAACATGCTTTATGCCTTATTCCCTTATTATGTGTAGTATTTACTACCTGTCTCCCCACAAATAGACCAGGAGTTCCTTAAGGACAGAGATTTTGTAAGTTTTTTTCTCTGATGGCTCAAGCACATAAAAAATTACCTAGCATTCAGAGGGAGCTCAGTAAATATTACTTTAATGAATGAAGGAAATGCAGGCACTTCAAGACATTAATTAAAGGAGAATACTTCCTGCAGATCTGAGGCTGTAGCTTGCCCCTGGCAAGGATATGTTCAAAGGGATACTGAACAAAGAGGAAATTAGAGTTGCCTTGTTCACACCCAATCAACCAAAAATATGATTAATATCTGTAAAATATTGGTACTGCATCTCTCTTTGGGAAATTATGTGATAGGAATATACAGACTATGGAATCCTGGCTATACTACTGACAAGTAATGAAACTCTGATTAAGTTAGTTAATCATTCTCTGTGTCATATTTCCCATCTTTAAAATGAAGATAACAATGTTCATTCTACAGGGCTGTTGTGATAGTTAAATGAGATACCCGATTAAAAGTGTCTGGTACAGAGTATGCTTCTAAAGATTTTTTGGCTTAACCCCTTCTGTTGATTATTTGACTTTGGATTGTTGTATTGAAAGGGTTGCCTCAATCTTAGTGATACCTTTTGAGATGGGACATCCCTGTCATTTATGGGATCTTTATCAAATATTCTCCTTCATCCTGATTCCAGAATGGCGCTCAGAATGAGATTCCTAGAAGCACAATTTAGAGATCTCACCTGTAATATCACCTCTTAAATTGGAACGTCAGCCTTCCTGGTATATACTTGATCTTATCGAAACTCACACTACCTACCTTGCTCTGATCTCCATTGGCTTCTTCTACCTCTCTGCTTTCCTCCTGTCTGTTTCCTTCTTCCCCAGCCTTGTACAATCTAATCTATCTCTCTAACTCCTATGGAAACTGGAACAGGGCTTTGCACAAAACATTGTTTGTTTCATTTTGCTAAACAATTAAATAACTTAGGAAGTGACCCAAGCTTATTTTTTCTCCATAATGGCATGTCTCTGAGAAACCTGAATTATCTCAGGGATCTCATTCCTCTATTTCAGGGCTGGCACTAATGAAAGTTTTCTCAGGGAGCCCCAATTCCAGCCCCTGTTGGCATCCATCTGAGATCAACTCTTTAGGTACATCCCTAGCAGCATCTGCTTTGTATGAATAAATAGTTCAAAGCATTAGACAACATGAGGATTTGGATCCAATTCTGGTATTCAAAACCAGTTCATCTAACATACCACCCCTGCCTATTTCACCTGCGTTTCTTTTATGGCTCTTTTCCTTTTTAAAAACCTATGTTATAGCATTCAGAAGGAAACTAGAGTACTAGATGGAAATGCAATTTCCCTTCCCAACACACACCGTTTGTTTATTTTTTTCCTCTCAAAAGGTCCCCATGGGAATTAAATTATTATTTTTTAAATATCTGTCTCAAATGGATAATTTTTTAAGAAAAGAAATAAGCTTTCCTCTTTCTAAAGTACTTTGATCTCTTCTTTTTTTTCTAAATACAATTCTTAATGGTGAAGCTATAAACATTTTCCACCTTAGGAAAGGATAATTACACACCATTTTAAAAAAGAGATTTTTAAAGGAGATATTTAAGCACAAGTAAGCAGTATCACACCTTGAAACATGGGTAGTTCCACACCTGGGGAATCTGGCTACAGCTAATTACATCATGAGGAATTTCAACTTTATAAAAATACATCTTTGGGTAGTCCACATAGTGCCTCAACCTTGGCTTACTCAGAGATGGTTGGAGAGATGGTTTCCTAGTTCAGGCCTGACATGGCGATGGGATGCATTTTTACAAAGAAGACTTAAGGTAGGCAGGCCACCCAAGTAGATACATTAACTCCTCCTTTTATAGATGAAGAGCTCCAGGTTCAGAGAAGCAAAGTGACAGTGTGGTCATATGGAGCCCTAATTTCTTCACTCATAAAAGGAGTATGGTTTGCTGTCTCTTGATAGTATTAGACAACAAGAGGATTTGGATCCAATTCTTGCATTTGAGACCAGCCTGTCTAACATACCACATACCCAATATATTAGACAGTTGCTTCTGTGGAGTGATGGGAGGTCACAAGGAGAAACGCCACTGAATGACTCATGTTGGTGTCTCAATTTCTGCTACAGGAGACATATTCAATGTCTCACATCTCCTCACTTCCTTTTTGCTGTGAACCAGGTATGTTGTAAGTAAATAATATGGTAATTGCTTTTTTAGAAACATTAGTGAATTCATGAGATACTAATTAATTAATGTGACTTTAGTATTTAAAGATGCTCTTTAAATTCCTCTCTTCCCCTGTCACTGCAATACCATCAAGTCACCCACCCATACAGTTTTAAGACCCTGAAGCTTTGAAGTGACTTCCAATTAAGTAGCCAAACATTTGGGAGTTTAAGCACTGGCATATTTGTAATTCCTAGAAGGATGGCGCTATTCCAGCATTAATGGGTCATAGTCCCATATTTACTCAGGAAATATTCATGCAATGCTGACTTTGTTCTAGTAATCAGGTAGGCACTGAGGCAGGGTAGAAAGGTAAATAGTAGGGTATTATGAATCTTTTAAAAGTCATTTAATAAAATCCCACTGGAGAAAGAGGAAGAGGAGATTAATCCTTTTTTGCTGGGCATGAGGAGAACCAAAAGGCTTTACCAAGGAAGTGATGCTGAAACTGGCCCTCTGAGGGTAGGTAGGATTCCAATCTGTAGTAATGGCAGAAGAGCAGGGGGAACTACCAGAGCACAGATAATGAGACGAGAATGTCCATTATTAATGGCTGTGTGACCATGTGCATATGTTGGATGAGTTTAGAGTGGATTCAAGGCCAGTAAATGCAAGGCATTCCTTGAAAGACCTTTGAGTACAGTATTACATTAGCATCCTTTAATCTTGCTTCTTGAAAACCCTTATATTTTTAAGTTAAAGGAAATGTGGATATTGAATAGTCCCGAAACCTCTGTTTTTTTTAAAGAGTTAACTGGCTCAGGAAGGTTAGATAATTGATCAAAGATACACAAGTAATTAAGGGCACCATTTAAGTGGCTAATTAAGAATCCAAATACAAGTTATTAAAATTCTAATATTTTCTAGATGAGAGTTTTTTAACTGTATTCTCCATTTTCTTTCAAGCCATTTAAGACATACAAAACACACACATGCACATAAACATACAAAAAGAATTCTCACATATTGGTATATATGTTGACTTCATCAGTGAGTCATTAAAGGTTGAGCCATAAAGAATATTCTTTTAGAACTTTACTGTACAGTGGAAGCTTATCATCTGTGGAAAGCAGGGCTATACATCTATCATAGTATTTACAACATACTGTAATTGTTTGTTTGCATATCTGTTTCAGAGAAATGAAAACTTCTGGAAGGCAGGAATTGCATATTAGAGATGCCAAATTTTGCCTCCATAACCACACCATTTCTATGAGACTCTGCATGAACATAACCCTAGTGGTTCTGTCAGAACCATGTTTAACTATTGCCCCACACCTAGTCACCACTAAGACCAAGGGAAAACAAAGATCAATTTGACTAAATATACTTTTTTTCAATAAATAATTTAAATTATGAACTCATTTAAATTATTGTATCTGAGTCATGCTGGTGGTGAAGTTTGGGATTCAAAGTCTATGAAATCTTGATTTGAGATGCTATGGGTTGCCCAGGTATCTTTCCCAATAGTCTCTTCCAATTAATAGCCTCTTAGTATCTGAGTTAGAAATCCTAAACTTGACCCTACAGACAGAACATCTCCTAGTGTACTGAATGAGAACATCCCAGCTAGGTTAAGTCTTTTGAATCCCACATCTGATCCTCAGCAAGAGAGAGGTTTGTGATATGTCACTTGCCTATAAACAATAGGACTTAGGGGCACCATCACTCATTTGAAGTATGGACAAGAACCACTTCCACTCTTCATCAAGACAGTGTTTGACCTTCCTGCCATCCCTCATAAAGGCACTTGGAAGTATTCCCTCCTGGGCAAATAAAGAAGTATAAAAATCACAAAAATAAGGCATCATGGGGAATGATCTGAGGGGAAGTGACATCTGGCTACAAACTGGAAAAATGGCTAATTGGGGCCTTTTAAAGTGAGTAAAGCTATAAGACCAATGATAGCTTCCAACTACACTTATCAAACAGACCCACCTCATCACACATGATTCCATGTGTACGGGATCAAAAAAAAATGGTGTGTGTCCTTAACCTTGCAAATCTAAGGAAGCTCTAACCCTGGAAAGGTGATCTTGAAGCTGTGGAAATATTTATTCCCTTTTAGCAGAGCCACCCCACCCACTATTCATCAACCCACAGCTAACAAAAGCAAGCATCTGCTAGCTAATGATCCTCGAAGCAATCTTTCAGGATCAGTCAGCTCATACTTTTCTCCCGCTCCCTGTCTGATTTTAACATATTTTTGCTCCTTCCCATCTTTTAAAATTCCTGTTTATTCCTATACACCAATATGAAAAGTTGTCTGTATTTCTTGTTGCATCTGACAACTTTTCTGACTCACCTTCTGGCATATGGGCCTGCAGAGTTTCTAGTTCAATCTGGCCCCTTTGGCCTCTAGTGTCGTTTCTGCCTAGCAAGGGAAGGGCTCCCTGCCTGTGCTCCTCGGTCATTTGAGGGATTAGATTCAGCTACTTGATGAAAATGTTTCATTTTTCTGAACATTTATTTTGCCCTTTAGAAGGGCACTCTTCCTAATTCCCATAATAACACATGCTAGCAGACAGTCTGTTTGACTACTGAGACGGACCTTTTGGGTCTCAGTGTATTCTAGTATGTATGTTATTGCTATTCCTGATTGCCTGCAGTTTGTTATCCTCGTACAGTTTCCTTTTCTTTGGTGAGAGACTACAATTGCCTCATTTTATTTCTCATTTTTTTTTGAAAACATTTTTGTAAGTTTAAAGATGGCTTTTAAAAATTTAGTGTCATAACAAACCTAAAGCAAGTAACATCTAAAAAAAAAACATTTTTGCACTTTTGCCATATTAGATTCAGAAATCTCATCTTCTAAAAATCATTAAGTAGTTTGCTATTCATCATGATCATATGAACAGGGTAGGCTAATCAGATTACTACAAAGATGCCATTAAATTGAAGTAAAAATATGACATTAAGTTTGGTGTACGAATAAAAAAGGGTAGTTAGAGGAATTTTATGCCCCATTATACTTAAGAAAATAAAAAAATATATATTTTTTGTGTCTAGTTAAAATGCCTCCAAATTGCATGACTGGATTTTCCTTCCTTGTTTAAAAAGTATAATTGCTTAATCATTTGCTTATGCTTTTATTTTAAACTACATACTCAGAATGTTTGTTTATATCAAGCAAGACATTGGTCTTGCTGTCCACAAGACAAGAGGACAAGAATAGGTCCTTCTGAAATCACATTGGGAACTGGGAAGGAGAGAATGGGTAGAACAAAGAGCCTTCATTCCTTCAGGGTAAAACCTTCATCTTATTCATTTATTGTTTGTCGTGTTTGGCAGAATACCCCATCCATGACAGCTTCTTAATAAACCTTTAACTGAAATGTTTCTTTAGTCGTGAAGGATAAGGAATAGAGCTACTTCCCAGATGACTGAGGGTGGGATTTCGGTAGTTGGCAGAGGCAGCCACCTTCCTGGGCTGATTTGTGTAGTGCTGACATCACCTGCCTACTAATGCCACCTTCACTAGCCTGCTTGTTTCCTGATAATTTAACTATCCTTCTTAACTGGACTGTTTCTACAGCAGACCAATTAAAAGTCTGTGTGCAGTGTTTTCTGGTAGTGCTAAATTTGGATTATGAGGAAAGAAGACAGAGAATTGTGGAAAGAACCTTATCTCCTGTAGTTTTAAAACTTTTAAATAAATTAACTTTTTAACATGAGGACCATTTTCAAATAGCCATGGCTACCTCTAGACCAGACCATGGGGCTTTGCAGGGACAAGCAGTGGTGCAGAGATGTGGGCAGTCAACGGACAATGCCAGAGTCTTAGGATACTGGGTATTCCAATAGGAGGGAGAAACTCAAGAATGACTTTTGGTCATTTTCATTTTTGTTCAAGAATGTGCTGTCAATAAGCTCTTCCTTATTTTAATTAATCATTGATATTTTATGTGTTCTTTCATCAAACTTCATTTTCAAATATTTATTTGGTCTTGAAATAATTCTTACACATCTCATAAAGACTAGGGTGTTAATTAGCAGATTGAATTTTAAGAATTTTTCTTACATAGATAAGATATTCTCACTTTAAAATAAACGATAAAAATTATTTCCAGTACAGCACTTTTCCTCAAAAGATAAGCCTGGAAATCATTTTTCTTCTTTATTTTTTTCTTACATTTTCAATGGAAAACAAAATGTCTTGCAAGCATAACTGTTTTCGTATTTTACCTGCTTTCTGAAAGGATCTAATTATGCATGCAAAAATAGTAATAGTAACATAACATAGCACTTACACTAAGCTAGACACTCTCCTAGGTACAGATAGACATTTTACTTATCGCCAGATATTCTCCTAGGTACAGATATGCATGTTACTTTAATCTCACAATATTGTGTGGTAAATCATTTGATGATCCCTATTTTACAGATGAGGAAACCAAAACACAAAATGTTGAGATAAAAAAGCTGGAATTCATGCCTAGGCAGCGTGGTTTTAGAAAGCACACATTAAACCACTATGCAACACTGCCTCTCAAAAACTAAAACACCAAGAAAGGAATAATTGACTAGGAGAGAAAGGATTACAATGAAAACTTGTCTCTTGAGTTCTCTGATGACATAAACATAAGGGCCTCCTAAAGAATTCTTGTAGGTTCTCCAGTCTTAACCCGTCCAAAACTGAATCATATTTTCTCCAAAGCCTTATTTTCCTCTTTATCAGTGAGGATATATTAGGTTATGCAGCAGTGACAAATGACCCTGAAATCTCAGAGGAAGAAAGTTTTCATTTTTGGTCAGCTGGAGCGTCTTCATGTCCTCTTCACCCTGAGATCCAGGTTGATGGAGCAATGTCCATTCGGAACACCCTGGTCTCATAGCAGAGGGAAAAGAAAGTACCATGAATTAAGCACCTACTTTTAAAAGTTTCTCCTGGAAGAGAAACAGAGCATTCCTTCTCATGTTTCATTGTCTAAAGGAAGTTCCAAGACTACAGGTGAATGCAGCAGGTCAGAGATTATAAACTTACTGCAGGTAAATGAGCAAATTTTAGTAAGCAATAATATATTCTACCATACTCATGTCTTAATTTATTAGCATCACCGCCCACAAAAGCTAGGAACCTGGAATTTATTCCTAAATTGTATTTAGAACATCAAGACCACGTAGTCCTCATTATAAGTATATCCTTCACTCTCCTTCACTCCCAGCACCATAGGTCAGATTTCAAAATCATTCTCCTAGACTTGATCACTCTTCATATTCTCACCAAACTGATGCCAATGAATTAAAAGGTAATAATTCCCTTCCCCTGACTACAATTCTTCAACAATACTCCATCTTCTACAAAGTTGATATGAAGGTATCTGTTTGCCCAGATTGTTCTTATATCACCATAACAACCGCTCCCCACAAAGGGTTCTTCAGTGGACCACCACCTAACTCTTTGCAGTCCAAAGAGCACATCCTGAGGTTTCATATTTTTGATTGATGATCTTGGCTGTTTTGTATATGGAGCTCCCTACATTTGTCAGTCAAAATCCACTTCATATTTCAAACTGTCAATATCAGTTGTGTGAAAGGTTTCCTCTCCCTTTCAAATGGTTGTATGAATTCTGCACTCCAGAGTACCCTGTATATCTGTTTATTATTTCAAATATCTTTTTATATAATAATTTCTTGTCCTGTCTGACTTCTATTGGCTGTGAACTATTTGAAGGAAAGGTTTGTGTTTTACTCATTTTCATATCTGCCATGCCTAATTCAATGCCCAGAATATAATAGCTACTCAGTAACTCTAGAACAATTAGTGGGTCCTGAGAAGATTTTGCTTAATATATGCAAAAAAGAAAAGATGAAAGAAAAGGGAATTCCAGAGAAAGTTTAATTCAATGTTTGATTAGTTTCCAAATTAAATTGTGAGCCAAGTTTACATTCAAATTTTATCTTTTTATACAATAGGAGAATTAGTTTACCTTTTAGAAAAATACAATCTCTTATCTTCATGCCCTTTCTGTCAAAATTAAATTCACATGAAGAGAGTCACAGGGAAGTAATATTTGACTGAAAAAATGAAAATGGCCTATTTCTCTGGAATTTCATTTTCTTCAGGCTCCTAAGGTCTTTAATGTCAAAATATTGTTTAAATGTTCATAATAATAGATGACATATATATTACTTTTGGACTTTATCTTCTCTAATTTACAATCGGCCAGTGATCAAGAGTTTTGATGTAGTCTTTATACAGATACATAAAATCAAAATTTCCACTCCTTTTAAAATGGTACCAAAACACCACCATTGTAATTAAGTTAATGCACTTATGTTACTTGTAATTACTGTTTGCAAATAATTTTAACACAAAAGCTTGAACAGGTGAGATGGTAAAGATTATAGTTTGGAAAACCTTCTCATATATTACACTTGCACAGCATTTTTCCAGTGAAGGATGACTTGGAATTTCGATAGAATTCACATGCAGGAAATCAAAGCCTTTGTTCTGAAAGAGGAAAGTTTTCTTGCTCCACAGGAGTTGAAATGATCTCTTATCAAACTTGGTTGTTATTTTTCAGACTTCCCTCTTGACTCAAATATTATTTCTCCAGATATATAATCCTGCAGAAAGCATAATGAAATTGATAGGCTTGAAAGACAGAAATGATTTGCTAAGAGTCCCTGAAAGGAGCAACGGTACAACAGAAGGACCAGTTTCAGCACCGAGAATGAATTGTGATTTGATGTGGCCAGAGAGAGTCTAAGACCCTCTGAAGAAAAATTCTGTTATATTCCTTTAACCTGATAGCAGCAGGCCAGAAAACGTGCCAGTTAAAGCATGGAGGAAATGCCAGTGAGTGTGATGAGTGGGAATCAGATAGAGAATTAAATGAAGAAAAAAGGTCAAGTTCCTTCAGACAAAATTAAATTTGGAAGCTAAATATAAGATGATCAAGAGTTTTCAGGATTTTTCTTTACCCATGGGATCTGATGATGAAATTTATTTTTGAAAAAAGCAATTGAAAAACTGTATAAAATCAGACTGGTGTGTTATTGCATGCTGAGAGAAGCTGTGAATCAATGACTCAAGAAAGTGGAAAATGAATGGATAATCTTCTTTGTTGCTCATAAAATGAATGGATTGAATCCATCAAATATATACTGAAAGAAGACAATGGAAGATGCCTTTGGTAGGTTAAGATGCCTAAGTTTATATCAAAATTCTTCATAGCAATTATGCTCCCTGCAGTGCTCTGTACACTGAAGGAATGATCATGAAGGAATACTATAAGCATGGGGAAAGACTAACATCCAATCGGGATAATTGAAGGTGAAAAAGGCAGATTTCTCAACAACAAAAAGCACCTCTCTGACACTAGAAAGAACTGAAGGATTTGTACCATTGCTCAAATAAAAGAATCCTAAATGGATTTTGTGTCTATAAATGACCTTATTCTAAAAATGACTGCATTTAATAAGATACCCAGACATACCTATACATTTTCAAAATAAACAAAAAGTAAAAAAAAAAATATTTACAGTAAAGGAAAAATAAGAGTAAGAATATAAATTGGCTCTGGAATGAAACCAAGAATATTAGAAGTGGTTGGGCCATTTATTTGACTCAAATCTCTCCCATGGTCAATACAAAAACTGGGAAACAGTCATTATAACACCCAGGGTTCATAAATAAAAGCTAAGCAATTGTTTAGAATAATTGATCCTAAGACAAGAAGGATAGATCTTCATAAGATTTTCATAAAGAAGAATCTTTTTAATTAGATGAAGAATTTTTCAACAGCCTTATTAGTCAGTGTTCTCCAGAGAAACAGTACCAGCAGGATATATCTACACATATACCTATATCTGTATATGTTTATCTCTATCTCTATCTGTATCTATAACCATATGTGTGTATATATATATATATGTGTGTGTGTGTGTGTGTGTGTGTGTGTGTGTGTGTGTATATATCTTTATATTTATATGTTAGGAGATTTGTTATAAGAATTGGCTCATGCAACCATGGGGGTCTGGCATGTCAAATTCTTTAGGGCAGGCAGCAAGCTAGAAACTCTGACAAAGGTGAAATCGAATTCCCCAGGAGAAGATGATATTCTGAAATAGAGACAGAAATTCTTCTTTCTGGCTTCTGAAATCTTCAGTTCTGGCTTTTAAGACCTCCATCTGATTGGATGAGGAGCCTCACCATGTGACTGAAGGCCATAGTTGTAAATCCACCTACAAGTTACCTTCATAGTAAGAATTAGGCAAGAGTATTCTTGACCAAACTACTGGACTTCATAATCTAGCTAAGTAAACACTTGAAATTAACCATCACAACAGGCTTTCAACAAACAGGATCAAGTTTCATGGGACTGATTATGTAAAAAATTATAAAACCCAAACAGAGGTTGGTGGCATTGTAACAAGCCTAGTTTTATTGGCACAGAGTCCAACAGTACATTTTAGCATTCTGCATTTTAGAATTTCTTGAGGAACAGGTGATCTGCTTATATTTCAGGATAATTTGTCACTGCATAAATGCTGCTTTACCCTACTAAATTTTAAATAGGAATTGTGTGACAAGAAATGCACTCATTTGAAAGTATCTCAAGTGTGGTTATTGTATATAGCTAGATGAGTAAAGATTCATATATTTTAAATAGAGACGTATGTTTAAAGACTGAACTTATTTAGAAAAGCTAATTGGATTTTACTGAGATTGGGTAATCAAGATGCTGCCACTACTTAAGAGAAGACTAGAGAAAGCAGAATCGTTAATCTTAAATTAGTGTTTGGAGAATAGGAAAAGATTGTTCCTGCTGCATATGAGATTGTTAGGAAAAATATTTGTTTCCTGGGATAATCCTTAAAAGGGCAGGTAAGAAATTCCATTGGTTTCTTAATGCACCTCTAATCCAAGCTACTAATAAGGCAGACTAAAAATGTCTGAATGAATTATTACAATCTATTACTACCTTTTAACAAGGGTGTGATGCTGTATGGAAGGGGTCACAAAATATACATATATTTTTATTTAAAAGATTGAATATTTTACTTTTATAATGAAATAACTTGGCTCAGATTTTTCTCCCATAAACATGTCTCAAGCAGGAATACTTCCAATAAAATAAAAACTATAAAAACTGCACTCATACCTTATTATCTTCCTGCCCTAAGGCTGACAGTAAAGGTGGTATCGGAAGAATAGGTATGTATGCTTTCTTACTAAGATTTCTGCACAGTGTGCACTTAATCTAGAGATATGAAATTTCCTATAATGTGATTGCTTACTGTTATTGCCAGGAGGCCTGGAAACCAAGCATGGGATTTTTACATAGAAAGAATTATCGCTCATCAAGGAAGGCCCACCACTTTTATATTAATGGGAAAAAGTTAAAGATTTCCTAAGTTGACTGAAAATTACTTTAAAACAAAGAGCTAAAAATGATTTAATAAAAACAGATATTTAAAATTCCAATGGGCAAGAAAACATACATAGTAATAATCATAGAGAGCAAGGTAACCCTAAACCGATGATATCTTTAAGCATTATGCACTGATCATAACTAGTTACTTATAAAGGAAAATAAAAGAAGATTTCATGGCATGATTGAATTTCACATTTCATTGAATACATCCAACAGAATTTTGACAAGGTTGCTATGATTCTTCGGTGAATCAGCCAACTCAACTGCACCAGTCTCAAGAATTGAGAATAATACTCAAACAATGCAAAAATAATGATCTCTCATTTATATCTTTTAAACTGATGCTTTATATGGCAAATATGTTTTCTAAGGAGTAAGCATACAACTCCATAGCTACATATTGTTACAAACTACAGTTGGCTGCATATACCCTTGGGAATAAAACCATGACAAAATAACAGTTGAAAATGCAACAATATTTCCTGTTGTAGACAAATAGTCTAATCAATATGCCATAATTACTATTGAAACACTTATGTAGAATTCATAATATCTTCTTACTATAAATCTAACACAACTGAAATGAGAATATAAAGCTGTCAAGGCTATTTCCGTGAATGTTCACTATATAATGTACCTTTAAGGGCTGGTCTTGAAGAGCTTTCAAACAGTCCATTCAATTAAATATTTATTGAGTGCCCTCTAAGGGCTTGGCATTGGGTGAGCTCCAGAGGGGTATATAGCAGAAAACACATAATCTTTGAATCTCTGATTCAGCCTGAGAAACAATTCTTTGTGCTAACAATTTCATCTGCAGTAGGAACAACCATTTCATTCCCTCCTTATTGTGTTTGAACAATGATTGGTACTAAAATAGTGGCCTTCCAAAATATGTCAAAAAAGGGAACCCTAATCTTTGAGACTAGTAAATTTTTATACAGGCTATTGCTTTTCTCTGAAATTTGAATAACAGGAGGAATATAGTCTGGTATATAAGGAAAGTTTTTATTTCCCAGCAAAGGGAGGTGATATAATGAATATCATATACAGGATATGTTAGAACTCAGTGCAAACTTTGCCATAGTAAGTAGATTATCAAGACTATAGTGGCAGGAGAATAAACATGATGTTGTATAAAAGTACTATGAAGCTCATCACAAATTAAAATTTTTTTTCTAATTACATAAGATGTGTTTATTGAAAATTATTTGAAAATAAGATGAAAGCTTAAAGATGAAAATTAAAATCAACCCTTTAAAATGTCTGTTTTTACTTATAAACACTCAGAAACACACATACATACTCACATAGTTGTGAAATCGTAACTATGAAACAAAATGTACATCCTTGTTTAATTATATGATCAGAGTTTCCCTAGATCATTAAAAACTTCTTGCAAATGTGATCTTAGTGGAGATCCGGTGTTCAGAATGCCAAAGTTCCACTGCCTTTTCTCTACTGATGGACATGCAGTTTGATTTATTATTTTTGGTATGACAATCATTCTTGAGTAGAAAATTTACTTGGTATTTATAATCTCTGACTTAGGACAAATCCCTGGAAGTACAATGTGATTTCAAAGTACAAAAGTGTCTTTAAGATTTCTGGCACAAACTGTCACCCTGACCCCCAGAAGAGCTACTCCAGTGCATATATTCACACCAACAAGTGTAAGAAAATCCCCTTTACCATAATAGAATTTGTCATTAAAGAACCTTTGCTGGACTGGCAGAAGGAAACGGCATCTGACAGTTTAAATGTGCACTTACTTGATAGGATTCTGAATTTGACACTGCAGAAAAGAGGGGAATACCTCAAAGAAAATATAAGTGTTTTCTCTTTAAGGTGAAAGCTATGAAGATCACTGAGAAATAAAACTATTTCAGAAAAGAAGTAAAAGTGATCACCTAAAACAGAACTTCTGGGAGACTCTAAAGAAGGGTTTGAATGATGACCTTGCAAACAGACTGAGAAAAGAAGGTATTGCTCACTAAATAATATAACTAAGAGCATCTCATGATGACTGGGATAAGCATAGCCAAAAACACCAAAACAGGAAATGAAGAATGCGTTTCAGGAAGTCACACTCATTTTGTAATAATCAATTCTATACCAGGCAAGGAGAGCCTACACATTTTATTAGCAGTGGGATATATAACACTTAAAACTGGGAGAGTAGGTCTGTGAACCAACAACTTAGAGACATTATTTTAAGTCCCAAGGTTAGATGAGATACCTAAAGCAGTAGCAGAAAGTGACAAGTTAAGATCTGGGACGAAGCCCTGAGGAGCTGTCACTGGAAGTCAATAAACAAATGTGTTACTTAAATGAATCCTGAAATAACGTTCAGAAGAGAGGAGATCTGCTGTAGAAGGGACAGAAGCCAAGATTAAAACGTCAACTTTGTGGACCTTTACCATCATCTTTTTAATTTTCTTTCCTATTTTTTTTCTTTTAAATTTTTCTCTCTACTTCTATTCCAGAGAGAGAATAATTTTGACCTGGTGGGGTTAACATCAACTTACTGAGTCTAAATCAGAAACCACTAGCAATTTTAGGACAGAATTAACTTAGTAAAGCATTGTGTCATTCTTGAATTAATTACAGGTTCTTAAATTTTATGTGGCTTATACCTGTGGCATTCCTTATTTTATTTATCATACAAAGAATACTTTTCTGCCCTCATATGTATGGAAGCATTAAACACACGATATTCTAAGAAACTGAAGAACAAGAAATTAGTGAGAATGGTAATTGGTCTGCAAATTGTGACTATTGTTATAACCATGCTTTTTCATTAAGTGGAAATTATGCGGACATTCATGCATTAAATAACTGTTTTCTTCTCACCTGATATTTACCACTTGTTCCAGTTTTGCTAATGCTGCTATTATGCAAAATACCAGGAATGGATTGGCTTTTTTAAAGGGGGTTTATTTGGTTACAAAGTTACAGTCCTAAGGCCATAAAAGTGTCCAAACTAAGACACCAACAAGAGGATTGAAGGATGGCCAATGGTGTCCGGAACACGTCTGTCAGCTGGGAAGGCATGTGGCTGGTGTCTGCTGGTCCTGGGTTGTGATTCAGCTCCTCTCTCAGTTCCTGTGTGTCCTCAGCTTAGCATCTCCAAACATCCTTCTGTCTGCAACTCCAAGCATCTCTGAGCATCTCTGTCAGCTCCCAAGCATCTCTCTAAAAGTCTCACAGTTTCTCTTAGCTGCTCTTGGGGAGTTTTGTCCTCTCCTAGCTTCTCCAGAGCAAACTCTGGGCCAGCATCTCAAAGCATCCACAAGCATCTCTCCAAAAGTCTCTCTCAGCTGCTCTGTGTGTGAGCTCCCTTTAAAGGACTCCAGTAAACTAATCCACACCTATCACGAATGGGTAAGGCCAAATCTCCATGGAAACATTCAATCAAGAGGTCATACCCTAATTAGAAAGATGAATAAATCTGCCCCCACAAGATTGCATTAAAGAATATAGCTTTTGGGGGGACATAATATAACCAAACTGACCACTACTTAAAGAAAAATGCTAAATTTTAAAGGACATCTTATTTACTTAGGTTCATGCAAATAAATACATTCCCATATTTTCCTAGAATTAAAATATAAGTGCCTTCATGAAGAACACATTAAAATGTGAACAGATTATTTTTCAGGCATTTAATATACAGCTCTACAAGTTAGCCTTACCTAACAGTTTGTACCTTTACAAGGTTATTTCTGAAACATGATAACCAGTTTGACTAAATGTAACCAATTTTTCACTTTTCACAGTGATGGAAAACTCAGTGCTAGAGACACCCTAGAGAATCATTTCAAAAAGAAAGCTTGAGTAAAGAATAATGGAATGTGGGATCTTTCAGAACATATTTTCAGAACATGATCTGTGGTAGATTGAATAGGTATCCCAACAACATATCTTAATCCTCATACTTGTAGGTATGAACTCTTGTAAATAGGACCTTTTGAAGATGTTATTTTTAGTTAAGTGTCCAACTGAGTCAGGGTGAGCCTTAATCTGTGTAATTGAAGTCCTTGATAAGAAGAAGAAATATGGACACAGTGAGTAAGAGAAGACCACACAGGAAGAAGTAAGAAGTCAGCAAAAACCAGAAAAGAAGATACAAGGAAAGAGAGATCTCCATGTAAAGGGAGGTAGAGATACAAGCCAAGGAACTCCAAAGATTATGACAACAGCACCAGAATGCTACAGACTGAAGAGGAAAATTATGGCCTTCTGATGCCTTGATATTGGATGTCTAGCCTTCCAAACCATGAGCCAATAACTTCCTAATGTTAAGCCAGCTCATTGTGTGGTACTTGTCATAGCAGTGTGACAAAGTAAGACATAATCAAAGAAGTTAAAACTTGAATATCATTCCATAGTAGAGTATTTTGAGATGATACAAGAGCTTTGGGCTCCTGTAGAAGGAAGAGTATATATAATGGAGAGATGAAAGAAAAACTATATTTGGATAAATGACTGATAGAAGCTCAGCTTGAATTATTTTTTGAACTCTTCTCTAAAGTTAATCTATCTAATTAATTAGAAACTTTCAGGAATTTTACAAAATAAATTAAGCTTGCAATGGCCACCTTACTCCTGTTCCCCATAAATACATATATAAGCACACATATATACACATCATATATATTCACATCTATATCTATATATATAATCACATATATATGTGCATATATACAAAATTAAAACATATTTAAACTTACATAAATGTTAGTGGCACTAATTATTATTTAATTATGTTATTGGAAACAAGTAGGTAAACCATTCTGTATCTCATTTAAAGTAATCCTGTAACCTGTGGATAGCCCATAGCATCATCTTTATCTCTCAAGCATTGGGTAGGAATCTAATAGTAGCTTACAGTGAGCAAGAGGTTTTAAGGGTAGCAGTTCAATCAGTAAACCTATAAAAGGAGGATTAGTGGCATTCACATTCTCTCAAAATAAATCAGTGGATTTCCCTCCTATTTCTCAAACCCCATACCTCTCCTTCTATGCCCCACAAAATATCTGATGACAGCCAGCTTGTGAACACAAGACTGTATCTATTTCTGACATGTACTTGTAACTCCTTGTTCAGATCCAGCATCACAGCATGACAGATTCCAGATGCTTTCTAACTTTTATTTGGGGGTAATCTTTTAAAATAAATGCCAGGACAAACTTGTATTTTTATTAGCATCTCTAAAACCTTCTGTCTCATGTCAACTGAATTGATAAGATGAGATAAACATAGCACTGTCTGAGAGAAACTGAGAATATTTATTTGGGGGCAAACCTATTCAAATTCTGTTTCTGAAATAATGATTTATATGAGTATAATTGCTACAATGAACAATATCCAATACAATACATTAGACAGAAAGGTATCTGTCATTCTTCAGTTCATTAGAATGCAAAACTGCAACTACAAAAGGTATCCGTAAGGTTATGAGTATCGTGGCTGAAATACTACAATCTACTCTTTATTATAAATGAAGAACATTTGGAATTTAATCTTTAGATATATTTCAAGTCAATCGCAATGTTTTTCCTCCTATTGAGGCTCAATTCCATTTGATTTCAATTTCCAATTTCTTTACCCAATTACTCTTGCTCTGTGGCAGATTTTATTAAATCATAAAAGTTTAACATTACCATTAATTAGAATGGAGGGCCTTATGATATCGCATTTTACCCTTTACCTCTTAATGGCTATTAAGATGAGCTATGCTTTCATCCCCTATTCTCTTTACAGTAGCAAGAAATGACTTCACAAAAGCGGGCGACTGAATGGCAATCACTGGGAAAAACAAGAGTTACCTATTAAAAGAAATTGTAATTTTAAACCTGAAAGAGTATAAAATTGCTTAGCTCAATTGTTTATTTATTTATTGCTGGGGATTTGGGGTGCAGACTAGTCATTGCAAGAAAGCTGGTGTTAATCATTCCGAGAAAAGTTAATACCAATCCTTCTCAAAATTTTCCAAAAAATTGAAGAGGGGGGAACACTACCTAACTCACTCAATGAGGCCACAGCAACCCGAATACCAAAGCCAGAAAAAGACACTACAAGAAAAGAAAATTACAGCTCAATTGCTCTAATCAATATAGACGCAAAAATCCTCAACAAAATACTTGCAAACTGAATCCAACAGCACATTAAAAGAATCATACACCATGATCAAGGTGGTTTTATCCCAGATATGCAAGAGTTGTTCAACTTGACATTATCAGTGGATAGATGAGGAGTAGAGAATGGGGAGCTGATGCTTAGTTTGTATATAATTTCTATTTAGGTTGACTGTAGTGGTTTGGAAATGGATGGTGGTGATGTTATCATATTATTGTGAGTGTAATTAACAGCACTGGATTATGTATGCAAATATGCTTGAAAAAGGAAGTTTTGGATTATGTATGTTACTAGAATGAAAGTTCAAAGATAAAACATGGGACTGTATTACAGTGAGCCCTGTTGTGGATGATGGACTGGGGTTAATAGTACAAGTGAAAAAACGTTCTTTCATGATTTATAACAAGTGAATGACACAGGTACAAGGTGTTAATAATAAGGTGGTATATAGGAAAAAATACACCTAATTTAAACTATGGACTACACTTAATAGTACTATTTTAAAATTCTTCCATTAATTATAACAAAGGTACCACACTAACGCAAAATGTCAACAGTAGGGGGGTGTTCTAGTTTGCTAATGCTGCCAGAATGCAAAACATCAGAAATGGACTGGCTTTTATAAAAGGGGGTTTATTTGGTTACACAGTTACAGTCTTAAGGCCATAAGTGTCCAAGGTAACAAATCAACAATTGGGTACCTTCACTGGAGGATGGCTAATGGCATCCGGAAAACCTCTGTTAGCTGGGAAGGCACGTGGCTGGTGACTGCTTCGGAATTCTGGTTTCAAAAAGGCTTTCTCCTGGCATGTTCCTTTCTAGGCTTCAGCTTTTCTCCAAAATGTCACTCTCAGTTGCTCTTCAAAATGTCACTCTTGGCTGCACTGAGTTCCTTCTGTTTGTCAGCTCATTTATATGGCTCCAGTGATTTAATTTAGACCCACCCTGAATGGGTGGGGTAACACCTCCATGGAAATTATCCAATCAGAGTTATTACCCACAGTTGGGTGGGGAGCTTTTCCATGGAAACAACTAATCCAAATGTTCCAACTTAATCCCCACTAATATGTCTGCCCCCACAAGATTGCATCAAAGAACACAGCTTTTTCTGGGGGACACAATACACACAAACTGGCACAGGGGGTATATGGTAATGCTGTATTTTTTACATGACTCTTCTGTCAACTTATAACTTCTCTAATTAAAAAAAATACGATAATTTTTAAAAGTTAAAAAAAAAGAAAGCTGGTGCTCTTATTTATGTAGCTGTTAATGGGCTGATGTGAGAATAAAAACCATCCTATCAAAAATTAAATCCCTTTGCCTCAGACATTCATTATTTGACTGCGAAGATTATTTGTTTCCAGGGTAAGGAACATCATTCTGTATACCAAGAACATTGCAAATTTTTAATGATTTTATTATTGGCAAAATCACATAGACTTTTGAAAGTGAGAAACCAAGGGCAACTGCTTAAGGACATTGTAGTCCCTCTAGTCTTTTCCCTATTAGGAGTGGTGAAGTTCACTCCCTGCTGATTTCATTTGATACATTTGATTTCATTTTACCCTTTACCTTTGTTTCTACTCCTTCCCAGTCAATATGAGCATAGATGTTAATTTAAGAGTAATAGACACAGCAATCTTGCTAAGGGTATAAAACTACCTTGCTTACTGTGTTTCAATTTTTTTGCCATGACCAGATTGGAACTTCCAACTATGTGTTCCAACTAACACTTCTTTAAGCTCTTCAACCATGCCTTACCCTTGATGGTTCTCACTTTTATTATATACACACAGAGACACACACAAACACACACATGCTTATATTCATGTTTTCCACATCCTTTCCACAAGAATTTTCCTCTGAGAACATTCTGTTCTCTCATTCCTGTGTCCTCACCCTGATTTTCCCAGTTAAATCAGAAAAAATCTTAAAGTTTTAAGTTAGAAATCATTTCCTTCCAGGAATCTTCTCTGACACTCTATAATGGGTTAATTTGTCCTCTTTCATCTTTGTCAAGAAGGCTGCCGCATGGGACTTTTGATGTAGACATGTTTCAGCATATATTTTATTTTCTGGTTCCTTAGTGTGACTCCAGACTAGAAATTCTCTAAAAGAGTCTGCAATGTCATTCACCACTACCATCATCAAATGCGTTCAGTAAATATTTGTTGAATGAGTGAACAAATGAATATCTGACCATTTGAACTTTACAAATTTTTGTTGTCCAATATGGTAGCCATGAGCCACATGTGGCTATTGAGCACTTGAAATGTGCTAGTATAATTTGAGATATACTTTAAGTATAAAATGACCACCAGATTTTGAAGACTTAGTACAAAAATTGTAAAATATCCCATTAATAATTTTATATTGACTACATGTTGAAATGAGTTGGATACATTGGATAAAATAAAACATTACTAAAATTAATTTTACTTGTTTCTTGTTAATTTACTTAATGTGAATACTTGAAAATTTAAAATTAAATATGTGGCTCATATGTGTGCATCACATTGTATTTCTATTGGACAGCAATATTATAAATGATACAGACCCCAGATGCGAGAACATCCTCATCACTCCATTAGTACAGGTTTTTTTTTGTCATTCTCTGCTAAGGCACTGTCTCATTGTCAATGTAATTAAAAAGAGTAATAGATTAAATCTCATCAGTAAGTCTTCCTCAATTTAAGCACTGTAACTGTTTAACAAACTATTGTCTTTAACTTTTTTTTTTCAAAAAGTATTTGCACACTTACAATAAATTATCAATATGATAGGAATGAGCTATAAATAGCAGTTGTAGATGAATGTATTAAAATTATAACAATTTCAGTAAGGAAACACTCATAGTATATTCTCATTTTAGAGTTTGTGAAAAATATGAAACTCACCTGCACTGTCCTACAGAACATTCTGCGATATAAGAAATATCCTATTTCTGTGCTGTTCAATTGAGCAACTACTAGTTGAATGTGGCTATTGAGAATTTGAAATATGGCTGGTGCAACTGAGAAACCAAATTCTTAATTTTCATTAACAAAAATTTAAATTTAAGTAGCAACATGGGAGCAATATCTGTCATATTGGATAGTGCAATTCTAGACAGGTAAATTTTGACCATGGAAATTAAATTTTGGAGTATTGACTTTCAAGTAAATTCACCTTTAAATGCCATGTTGAGAATACTTCTATCTCACCTAAAACACAAATAATTAAAACTTAAAGATTAATAAACTTAAATGGTGCAAAGATTTTAAAAGACCATGAGTATTGGACTTTGTAGAGTCTTTCCTTATGAAATAAATAAATGCATATTTAAGTTGCCAGAACTATTTATTTATATATTAATTATCTGATATCAGCACCCCTTTATGTAGTTAAAATAACATGTTTGATTTTTAATTAAAATGAGAATATCCATTTAAATTTAAAAAGTCCCCATGTGTTTTGTTTTGTTTTGTTTTGTTTTGGTTGTTTCTCTATATTATAAGCATGCAGTCTTTGATATTCTATGTGAGTAATTAATTCAGGATAACCCAAACCTCTGGAAGTCATTTACAGGAGAGCTTTATTGTAGAAAAACAATTTCTGATTTGGGAATATGAAAAATGAATTGTATATTTAAAATGCTAACCCTCATTCTTCTGATTTGTCTCCTGCAGAAATGTTCAGAAAATAGGTCTCTTAAAGAATAAGCAGTACTTCACATTCAATTAATACATGATTGAATACATAACATTTCTGCCTGTGGTTTTCTCCTAGGGACGTTTTAGAATCCTAGAATCTTAGAGTCAGTAAGTCTCTTGTCTGAACTTCTTATTTTGTAGATCAGAAATATTAGTCACAGAATATGACTTTGTGAAAGTCACAGTTACTTCATAGTAGAGACTGAGATGTAGAATATATGGTTTATAGGAATTAGTAGAATAGATGTGGTATTTTTAATTTTATGACATCCTTTTAAAATGTCTATGTATCACATCTGTATTCCATTACACAAGAATTTTGCATGTCTTCAATCACAGTAGAAAGGAAAGCAAACTAACTTTTTCTGATCACCTGCTCTGAATTGGGAATCACCCAATGTTTCCATGACATGGTACTTTGTTTGATTTTCTCATCAACATTTGAGGACCCCTGAGGAAACAGAGGCTATCAGAAGTTAAGGAAATTTATCCATGATTAAAAACTGCACATAAGTGAGATAAAATATTAACTCTCTTGGTATATGCTTAAATAATATCAATATATTTCCTTAAACTTAGAATGCTTGTTGCAGGCCAGGTTGAATAATAACTATTTCACAGTAAATGGTGATATTAAAATCACAAAATATTTTGTAAAAATCTTTAAAACTAAAAGGAAATATATTCATTAATTTCAGATCTACCTCTGAGAATCATCTTTGTAATTGTTATAATTTCAAGTCCAAGAAAAATATATCTATTAACTATCTGTATGACTGTTAAAAATATAAATAAAATACAAAAAAGTTTTCAAAAAGTATTTGCTTTGAATAATCTCAGATAATCTATAATTTTAACTCTTTTCTCCTCACATAAATTACAATGTTTACTGGTTTGAGGTAAAGGGATGATCCTGACAAGGCATTAACAAAGGAAAAAGATTTTGCTTGGGGACACTGTGTCTAACAAGAGCTAGTCTACCTGATATCAGGAAACAAAATATTTAAGCTGAATATCTACCTCTTTGCTTGAATATAAACTTTCCCCTCAAGGCTTTAGCAGTAAAAACCTTACTTTTATGTGTTTTTCTTGGAAAAATGTATATGTACCCAGCATGTGTAGACAATAAAAAAGCTAAAGATTATCAGGAATATAGTGTACAAAATAGATTCTAAATTTAAATGACATATATCAGAAAAAGAGACAACGGGAAATGCAGATTTAAAAAAATCCAGATAGGTTTTTGTTCACAGAGCTGTCTCTCTGGAGACAATTTAGTTACTTCAAAAATACTTTAAGAGCCAATATTTATTGAAGCTTATTTTTATCATTGAGTAGAGAGATTGTATAGTTCATCCCAATGACAGGGGGAGGGATTGGGCTGTATGGCTATGTGTGTTAGAGAGAGAGGAGAGAGAGAGAGAGAGAGAGAGAGAGAGAGAGAGAGAGAGAGAGAGAGAGAGAGAGAGAGAGAGAGAGAGGAAGCCAGGCACAAAGTGAGGGAGGGAGGGAGAAAGGAAGGAGGGGGAAATAGTGTGCATGTGTTTGTGCTGTTCAGTGTGCTATGGAGTTGATGCATTGTAACAGATGCATATATGCATGGGTACATAGCTTCATTGGACAAAATAGGAATAGGTGATTGGAGGGTCTGCCTGTATTAAGTAATACAAATTCAGTTCATTCATTGATTAGGTTATACAAGTTCTGTAGTGACAGGTGCTATTTTTTAAGTTAAACATACTACATGCTTTGGTGTTAAATATGTGTAAACCTGTAATGGAGTCTAGAACCCTACCAGAAAGGGGGGTGTTATTTCCAGGGATCACATGCTTTCACTGGTTATGACAGTCCCTCAATTATTTTTCACTCCTTTGTACAAAACTCCTTATTGTAATGAGGAGAGGTAGCACTTACCAGGGAGTGATGGTTAAAAGCAAACACATAATAAGTTAATAAGTTGCTCTTTGGGAAACTCTTGGAGTCAGAGAAGGAGAACATTATTCAAATTCAAACCACACATTACCTAGTTTTCCTATTTTTTTCCCATGTTAAAGCAAACTTATTTTGAGATAATCTATTGAAACATCTTTCAGTCTAAGTCACCTATCAGTAGACAGTGGTAATTCAAGGTGCTAACAATGAAGGAAACATTTCTACCATTTTACATAAATATAAAGTCTACAAATGGTTTTCAGGTACATCCTTGACTCAGCATGATAAAGACCCTTTTGGGCAGGCAGAAGACTTGCTATTATCTGCATTTCACTTTTTATGAAATCATAGCTCCCACCTACATCACAGTCTGTTGTGAGTTCTTGTTCTCTCCACTAGAATGTAGGGAATTAGGCAAAACCTGAGGGCATCGTTGTCTTTATGATGTCCTATCTCGATATATTTCTTTAAAATATTCCATTCCAGTTGTCTCTTTTTCTGATATGTATCATCTAAATTAGAATCTAATTTGTACAACAAAGTAGATTAGTAAACTGGAGTTTTCTTTGGAAGTATGTCTTGCACCTGAGCAGTATCTGTTATAGCTGGTAATGAAAAACAAAATGATGAGGAACTTCTAGGGGAGATGGTGGAATAGGGAGCTCCCAGACTCAATCCTCCTCCAAAAACAGCTAGTGGACAGGTGGAAACTGTCTGAAACAACTGTTCCAGGGCTCTGGAGGTCAGGGGAGCACTGTACAGAACAGTGGGATAAAGAGGCAGATAAACTGCAGTTAAGAACATGAGTAACAGGCTCCAAAGAGGTTGCTGGAGCCAATCTCCCATTCTCAATGTGAGCCGCCTCAGGTCTGGCACTGGCTGGCTACTGCAAATGGAGAGGGACGTGGAAGCCCTCTTCCCCAAGAACAGGGGATCTTGGCTGAGTACTGATCATGGCTTTGATTGGTGAGTTTAGATTATTGGGTCCCAGTTCTGAACTGCAATTTTAACCCATCTAGGACAGGGATCATGGCAGGCATGTTTGAACCCCACTCCCAATAGTGGTGAAGGCAGTGGAGGTTTAAAACTGTGAAGTCTACTTAGGGCTAAGGGGACAGTTTGCTGAAGCGCACCATCTGCTAGGCAGGCCAGGAAAACACAGATTCAGGGAATTGTCAAAAAGGCTTCTGGGAGTCTTTCTTTATCATTTCCCCAGGGTTCTTTGGAACTGGTCTGTACCCTCTTTGTGGGTCTCTGGTCCTGGGTAGGCTGGGAAATACTTACTTGGGAAAGTCTTTTCTGGTGTGACCCTCCTCCCAGATTTTGCCTTCTAGGCAAAAGCAGCTGGAGGCAATGAAAGGAGAGTAAAACAAACTGTGGAGGTAAAATTAAAACAAACAGAACACATCAAGATTCCCAGAGAAGGAACAGAGGAAAAGAAGCTTTCTCCTGGGTATTAAACAATTGCACATATTAAAAATTTTACCACATACTCAGGGCAAGAATCAAATGAAGAAAAGCTGATAAAATTTGATTAGTTAAACAGTGGCAATTCTAAAGGTCTAGAATAAGTTGAAACAAGTGTTAAAGAAGAGCCTTAACATAAAGCCAATCAATAATAAAACCCTAGTCAAGAGAGAAACTGATTTCAAAGTAAAGTCATCAAGATAATCAGATGCCTAAGACATCAACAAAAAATTACAAGCCATACTAAGAAACAGTCAAAGAAACAAATTAAAATTTCAGAGGAGACAGGATTTGAACAACCAATCAAAGATGTCAAACAAATTTCCTAAATCAAGTCCAGGAGATGAAGGAAAATATGACCAAAGAGATCAAGGATATTAAGAAGACACTGGTGAGAATAAAGATGAGTTTGATAGTATAAGAAGAAACATAACAGAAATTATGGGAATGAAAGGCAAAATAGAAGAGATTAAAAATACAAAAGAGGCATAAAACAGCAAATTTGAACAGGCAGAAGAAAGAATCAGCAAACTAGAAGATAGGACAATTGAAACTGTACAGATAGAAGAACAGACAGAGAAAATAATGCAAAAAATTGAGCAGGTTTCAGTGAATTGAATGACAGCATGAAGTACACAAACATACATGTCATGGGTGTCCCAGAAGGAGAAGAGGAGGCAAAGGGGGGCAAAAATTTCCAAACTCTTTTGAAATACTAAAATATACATGTCAAAGAAGTGCAACACACTCCAAATAGAATAAATCTTAATAGACCTATTCCAAGATGCATATTAATCAGAATGTCAAATGTGAAAAATAAAGAGAGAATTCTGAAAGCAACAAGAGAAAGTGACTTATCACATAAAAAGGAACCACAATAAGATTGAGTGCCAATTTCTCCTCAGAAACCATGGAGTCAATCCATGGGACAAAGAAGAAATTGCAAGAGAAATTGGCAGATATCTTGAGATGAATGAAAATGAGAACACAACATATCAAAACTTATGGTATGAAGTGAAGTCATGTTGAGAGGGAAATTTACAGTCTTAAATGCTTACATTAGAAAAGAAGAAAGAGCTAAAATCAAAGATCTAACTGCAAAACTGGAGGAACTATAAAAAGAACAACAAACTGATCCCAAAGCAAGCAGAAGGAAAGAAATAACAAAGATTAAGGCAGAAATAAAAGAAATTGAGAATAAAAGAAACAGTAGAGAGAATTAACAAACCCAAAAGTTGGTTCGTTATGAGGATCACTAAAATTGACAATAAAATTAACAATCCCTTAGCTAGACTGACAAAGAAAAAAAAAATGAGAGAAGATACAAATAGATAAAAACAGAAATGAGAGGGGAGACAATACTACTGACTGCCCAGAAAAAAGGATTATAAGAGGATAATGCAAACAACTGTACAACAACAAATTAAACAACCTAGGTGAAATGGAAAAATTCCTATAAACACACAAACAACCCATTCTGAGCCTAGAAGAAATACAAGATCTCAATAGGCCAATTATCAATGAAGATTTTGAAGCAGTCATCAACAGCCTCCTAAAAAGAAAAGCCCAGGACAAGATGGCTTCATGGGTGAATTCTACCAATCATACCATGAAGAATTAATACCAATCCTGTTCCAACTCCTCCAAAAAATTGAAGAGGAGGGCATCTTACCTAATTCATTCCATGAAGTCAGTTATCACTCTAACACCAAAGCCAGATAAAGATATTATGAGAAAAGAAAATTACAGACAAATTTCTCTCATGAGTGTAGTTGCAAAAATCCTCAACAAAGAGTTGAGGAAGATGGCAGCAAAGAGAAGAGTGGAAGCTAGTTAGTCCCCTCAGATCAGCTAATAAACAACCAGGAACAACTAGTAAATAATCTGGAATAGCTGTTAAAGGATGAACATGACTGTCCACACATCATACACCAACCTGGATTGGGAGGAATGCCTGAGATCACAACATAAAATATGTAAGTAAAAACTGCAGACCTGAACTGGGAGCCCCTCCCCCATGGCAGTCTGAACTGCAAAGCCTTGCTGTGTTAGAGAGCAGCACTCTCTGAACAAGCAAATATAGCTCAGCCCAGCTCCAACTGAGGTTTTAATTAACAAATGTTGACTGCTCAATAGAAGCTACAAATCCCCAACAAGCAGACAGAGGCTTTTGGTGGTGACTGACCTTGGAGAGCCGGAGGACCTCTCTGGGAGGGAGGGGAAGCCCAGAGGATCAGGTGCTGTCTCTGGTCGATGGGTGAAACTGAGGGCTGGCCATGGATTGACCCTGAAGGGGGGCTTTCTGTCCCTTTTTCAGCTCAGTGGAGAAAGCCTCAGCCATTTTCAGTTCCCAGCACTCTGACCCAGACAAGAGTGGAGACAGCACAGGCAAAGAGACTATTCAAATGCTAATGACCTCTCCCTAGGGGGTGTATCTTCCCTAAGAGGAAAGAGGTGGGGCCCAGCTCTACTACCTACCTTCCATTCAGAACCAGACCTCGAGCCTGGGGAGAAACAGCCACGGGCCACACCTCTTTACACCAGTCTGGAGTGACAGGCTGACAGCCACCACCTCCTGGGCAGAAAAGTACAGTGGCTTGAGCCCTCACAGGGTGTATCAATCTTCTAAGACCTGATACTATTGCCTCTTGGGACCTGAGCCCATTCTGGTCTGGGAAAAACTGATTGGGGTAAACAAGGAAACCAGATGCCTAGACAACAGAAAACTACAACCTACACTAAGAAAAATAAAGTTATGGCCCAGTCAAAGGGACAAACTTACACTTCAATTGAGATACAGGAATTAAACAATTAATGCTAAATCAATACAAAAAATTTAGGGAAGATATGACAAACGAGATGGCTATAATGAAAACACTGGGCATATATAAGGTAGAAATTGAAAGTTCGAATAAACAGCTAGCAGAATCTATAGAAATGAGAGGTGCAACACAAGAGATGAAAGACACAATGGAGACATACAACAGTAGATCTCAAGAGGCAGAAGAAAACACTCAGGAATTGGAGAACAAGACACCTGAAAGTCTACACACAAAAGAACAGATAGGGAAAAGAATGGAAAACCATGAGCAACATCTCAGGGAACTGAATGACAAGACAAATGCAGGAATGTACTATGTCATGGGTGTCCCAGAAGGAGAAGAGAAGGGAAAAGGGGCAGAAGCAATAATAGAGGAAATAAGCAATGAAAATTTCCCATCTCTTATGAAAGACATAAAATTACAGATCCAAGAAGCACAGCATAGCCCAAACACAATAGATCTGACTACACCTACACGAAGACACTTAATAATCAGATTATCAAATGTCAAAGATAAAGAAAGAATCTTGAAAGCAGCAAGAGAAAAGGAATCCATGACATACAAAGGAAGCTTGATAAGACTATGTGTGGATTTCTCAATAAAACCATGGAGGCAAGAAGGAAGTGGTGTGATATATTTAAGATACTGAAAAAGAAAAACCACCAACCAAGAATCCTATATCTGGCAAAAGTGTCCTTCAAATAGGTAGGAGAGCTTAAATTATTCTCTGACAAACAGACAATGACCGAGTTTGTGAACAAACTCTATAGGAAACACTAAAGGGAGCACTACAGACAGAAAGGAAAAGACAGGAGTGAGACATTTGGTACACAATTGTGGGTGATGGTAGCACAACAATGTAAGTACACTGAACAAAGATGACTGTGAGTGTGGTTGAAAGAGGAAGTTTCGGAGCATATGGGACACCAGAAGGAAAGAGGGAAGATAAAGACTGGGGTTGTATACCTCAGTGAAACCTAGAGTGCTCAACAATTGTGATAAAATGTGCAAATATGTTTTTACATGAGGGAGAACAAATGAATGCCAACCTTGCAAGGTGTTAAAAAGAGGGTGGGATTGGGGGAAAAACACAATCAATGCAAACTAGAGACTATAATTAACAGAAACATTGTATTATGCTTCCCTTAATGTAACAAAGGCAATACACCAGAGCTAAAAGCATATGAGGGGGCAGAGGAGAGGGGTATGGGACTTTTGGCATTGGTGATGCTGTCTGACTATTCTACTTTGGTTTAATGCTATCTTTCCTTTTGTCACTTCCTAGCTGTCATGTTTTGTTTTGTTTTGTTTTGTTCTATTTTTTTTTTTTTTTTTTTGGTCTCTCTACCTTCTTTGACTCTTCCTCCTTCTTTGTGGAGGAAATGGAGTGGTCCTTATATGGATAGTTGTGATGGTGCTGAACACATAAATATGTGACTATACAGGGAACCATTGTTTAATTAGAATGGATATATGGTGTGTGAACCAAACCATCTTAAAAAATGGGCTGAAGAAACCTTGAGGGCTCTATATTGAGTGAAATAAGACAGACACATAAGGACAAATATTGCAGGGTCTCACTGATATGAGCTAGTTATAACATTTAAACTCATAGACATGAACTATATGTTACCAGGATATAGAATGAGGCTAAAGAATGGGGAGCAGTTGCTTAGTATGAGCAGAATGTTCAACTAGGGTGAACTTAAATGTTTGGAAGTGGACAGAGGTCACGATAGCACACTGTGAGAATGACTAATAATGCTGAATGGTCTGTGAATGGGGTGGAAAGGGGAAGCTCAGAGTCACATAAGTCACCAGAGGGAAAGTGTTAGAGGTTAAAAGATGGGAATGTATAAAACAGTGAATCTTGTGTTGGGCAATGTCTATGATTAACTATACAAATATTATATTTTTATTTATGAACTAGATATGAACATAAATTTATATAAATTTATGAACTAGAGCAAATGTATGACACTATAACTAAAAGTTAATAATAGAGGGGCATATAGGAAAAAAATATACCTATTGCAAACTATATACTATGGTATACTATGGTTAGTAGTATTTTAACATTCTTTCATCAGCAGTAACAAATGTTCTACACCAATTCTATGAAACGATAAAGGAAGGGGGTGGTTAAGGGTATGGGAGGATTTGAGTTTCCTTTTTTTGTCTTTACTTCTTTTCTGGAGCAATGAAAATGTTCTAAAAATTGAAAAAAAATTAATTTTGGTGATGGATAAACAGCTGTATGATGGTACCGTGGGCAATTGATTGTATACTTGGGATCTTTGGATAATTGTCTAGTTTGTGAATGATCCCAATAAAAAAATGTAAAAAATAGCAAATAATTAAGGAAAAAAAAATTTTCCTCAACAAAATACTTGCAAATAAAATCCAACAGCACATTAAAGAATTATACTCCACGATCAAGTGTGTTGTATCCTAGATATTGAAGGGTGGTTCAAAGCAAGAAAATGAATTAATTTAATAGCCACATTAACAAATCGGAGGGGAAACACCACCCTGTCATCTTAATTGACACAGAAAAAGCATATGACAACATCCAGCATGCTTTCTGGATAAAAATACATCAAAATATAAGAATAGAAGGAAACCAACATGACAAAGGGTGTATATGAAAAATTCACAGCTAACATTGTACTCAATGGTGAAAGACTGAAAGCTTTCCTGGTAAGATCAGGAACAAGACAAAGATGCTCACTATTATCACTGTTATTGAACATTGGAAGTTCTAGCTATAGCAGTTAGGTAAGAAAATGAAATAACCTGAATCCAAATGGAATGGAAGAAGTAAAACATCCACTATGACATGATGTTATATGTAGAAAGTCCCTAAAAAATATACAACAAAACTACTAGAACTAATAATGAATTCAGCAAACTGGTGGGATACAAGATCAAAATGCAAAAATCAGTAGTTTTTCTATACACTAATAATGAGCATTCTGAAGGGAAATAAAGAAAAAAATCTACTTAAATAATTGTGTATTTATGTCATTTAGAAGGATTGGGAAGTTTTCCTCAGAAGTCTTTGAATGCTCCTCCTAGACATTTACCCTTCTCTTCCCCTTCTGGAACACCAGTAATTTTTTTACTTGCATGTTTCATGTTGTCCATCATATCCCTGAGACCCATTTCAAATTTTCTGGCTTTTTTCTCCATTTGTTCTTTTGTACTTTCACTCTCCAGAACATTTTCTTCCATTTCTCTTACTCATTCTTTGAGTTCATCTAATCTGCTACTTTGTGTTTCCAGGATCTTTTTAATTTGATCAATAGTTTCTTTTATTTCCATAAGCTCATCTGTTTTTTTATTTACTCTTGCAAATTGTTCTTTATGCTCTTCTAGGGTCTTTTTCATGTCCTTTATATCCTGAGCCATGATCTTGTTGTTTGTGATTACTTCTTTGATTAATTGCTCCAAGTTCTGTGTTTCTTCTGGTTTTTTGATTTGAGCATTTGGGTTATCCATATCTTCTGGTTTCTACATATGCTTTAAAATTTTCTGTTGTTTCTGGGCTCTTGGCATTTGCTTACCTAGATATGGTTCTTTAAGAATATTTGAACAATTATCTATAATTTGACAGAGATACGGCTTGGTGGAGTGCACATTCCCTGACCTATCAGCAGATGGTGCCCCCCAGGCACCTATTACCCAAGCCAGTTCTGCCCAACTTCATCTGTGTGGCAAGCACGGGTCCAAACCTTGTGGAGGTCCAATCAGTGCAGTAATTTTCAATGTGCTATTGGGACCACCAGCCCTGAGATTGGGGGGTGTGCCCTGTGCAATTAGGCAGAGAAGATGGCTTTAAGACCCAGAGCCCCCAGCTGTTCCCAGGGCTGTGACTGTAATACCATAGGGCTGTTGCATGAGTCTAAACCTTCAGCTCAGATTCCCCATAGTCCCTCTCTTCCATGGGCCCACAAATTCCTGGGATTGGTGTAGGGCTCTTTGCACTTCCATGCGAGACCCCATCTCTCAGCTGTGCACTCCATGGGCCTCCATGGAGGAAGACTGCACAAGTGAGCAGAATCCCAAGGGGAGCTCTTGGCCATGGTGCTGCAAAGGGGTATCTCCCAGCCTGCTGAAAAGACAGCTGTGAGGGGCATGGTAACTTTCCACTTCAGTGGTCCTCTGCCTGCTGCAGCATCCCATTCCTGTTTTTGGGACAACTAGTCAATTCCAAATGCAGTTTCTCGGTTTCACCAAGTGCACAGTCACTATGGGTGTAGTGACCTTGTCCAGCCAGTCGAACCCTGGAACTGCTCTTCAGGAGCATTTTCTCTTTTATCTACTGTTTTTCATGGACGAGAATTTTGCTCTGTCTCTCCTAATCTGTTATCTTGGATCCTTCTCCTGTTATTCTTCACAGAAGAATGGCAAATGGTGTCAGGAACACCTCTGTTGTCTGGGAAGGTGCATGGCTGGTATCTTCTTCCTTTGCTCCATGGTTGTTTTTCAAAATGGCTTTCTGCAAGGATGTTTCTCTCTAGGCATTTGGATGTATTCTCTTACTTTCTCCCAGGCAAACCCTGGAGTAGCAAAGGTCTATTTTCAATGGCCATCTTCAAAATGTCTCTCTTGGTTGAAGTGCAAATCATAGATGCCCAATGAACTCCAAACAGAATAAATCCAAATAAGCCCACTCTGAGACATATTCTGATCAGATTTTCAAATGCTAAAGAAAAGAGGCAAGTTCTGAAAGCAGCAAGAGAGAAGCAATTCACCACATACAAATGAAACAATATGAGACTAAGTAGTGATTACTCAGCAGCCACCATGGAGGTGAGAAGACAGTGGTATGACATACTTAAAATGCTGAAAGATAAAAATTTCCAGCCAAGAATTTTTTATCCCTCAAAGCTCTCCTTCAAATTTGAGGGAGAGCTTAAAATCTTCACAAACAAATGCTGAGAGAATTTGCTAACAAGAGACCTGCCCTACTTCATATACTAAAGGGAGCCCTACTGGCAGAGAAAAAAAGAAAGGAGAGAGAGGTATGGAGAAGGGCTCAGAACTAAAGTGTTCTAGTAAGGGTACCGTGATGGTTAGGTTCTTGTGTCAACTTGGCCAGGTGATAGTATCCAGGTGCCTGGTCAAGCAAGCACTGGCCTATCCATTACTGCAAGGACATTTGTGGTTAATAAACCAGAAGGCTGGTTGATTAAATCATCAGTCAATTGGCTGCAGCTGTGACTGATTACATTGATGAAGGGTGTGTCTTCCACATGAAAGAATGCAATAAGCTGGATTTAATCCAATTAGCTGAAGACTTTTAAGTAAGACAGCTAGAGGACCTTCACTTCTTCTTCAGCTGACCAGTGAAGCATTTCCTGAGGAGTTCATCAGAGATGCCAGTTCACTACCTGAGGAGTTCACTGAACACATTCATCAGAGTTGCCAGTTTGCTGCCTGGCCTATGTAATTTGGACTTGTGCATCCCCACAGTTGTGTGAGATACTTTTATAAAATCTTTTATTTAGATATCTCTTCTAAGATTCTGTTTCCCTAGAGAACCCTAAATAATACAGTTATGTTAAAGAAAATAAAGAGAGAGAGGGAAAAATACATCTGACAAATAAAAAACAAAGAATATGATGGCTGATTCAAGAAATGAGTTCACAGTAAAAACATTGAATGTGAGTGGATTAAGCTCCCCAATTAAAAGATATAGATTGGCAGAATGGATTAAAAATTATGAACCATCAGTATGTTGCTTACAAGCGACTCATTCAGACCCAGAGACACAAAGAAATTGAAAGTGAAAGGATGGAAAAAAATATTCCATGCAAGCTAACAGCCAAAAGAAAGCAGCAGCAGCAATATTAATCTCAGACAAAATAGACTTTAAATGCAAGGATGTTATAAGACACAAAGAAGGTCACTATATACTAATAAAAGGGGCAATTCAACAAGAAGAAATAATAGTCATAAATGTCTATGCACCAATCAAGGTGCACAAAAGTACATGAGACAAACATTGATAAAACTGAAGGAAGCAATAGATGTTTCCACAACAACTGTGGGAGACTTCAATACATATAGACAGATCGACCAGACAGAGGACCAATAAGGAATTGGAAAACTTAAACAATGTGATAAATGAATTTGACTTAACAGACATATATAGAGCATTACATCCCAAATCACCAGGATACACATTCTGCTCTAGTGCTCATGGCATTTTCTCCAGAATAGATCATATTATGGGCCATGAAACAAGCCTCAATAAATTTAAAAAGATTGAAATTATTCAGAGCACATTCTCTGACCACAATGGAATACAACTAGAATAAATAACCATCAAAGATGAGAACATTCACAAATATCTAGAGGTTAAAGAACACATTCCCATACAATCAGTGGGTTAAAGAAGAAATAGCAAGAGAAATTGCTAAATATCTAGAGACAAATGAAAATGAGGGCACAGCATATCAAAACTTATGGGATGCAGCAAAGGCAGTACTGAGGGGCAAATTTATAGCTCTAAATGCATACATTACTTAAAAAAGAAAAAAAGAGCTAAAATGAAAGAACTAATGGAACAACTGAAGAAGCTAGAAAATGAACAGAAAAATAATCCTAAACCAAGTAGAAGAAAAGAAATAACAAGGATTAAGGCAGAAATAAATGACATAGAGAACAACAATGACAACAACAACAACAAAAACCAGTAGAGAATACTTAAAACCAAAGTTGATTCACTGAGATCAACAAGATTGACAAGCCCCTACCTAGACTCACAAAATCAAAAAGAAAGAAGACCCAAATAAACAAAATAATAAAAGAGAGAGGCACCATTACTGTGGATCCCAAAGAAATTTAAAAAATTATAAGAGGATATTATGAACAACTGTACACAAACAAACCAGATAATGTAGAGGAAATGGACAATTTCCTAGAAATACATGAACTACTTAGACTGACCAGAGAAGTAATAAAAGACCTCAACCAACAAATCATAAGCAAAGAGGTCCAATCAGTTATCAGAAAGCTTCCCACAAATAAATTCCCAGGGCCAGATGGTTTCACAGGGGAATTCTACCAAACTTTTCAAAAAGAACTGTCACCAATCTTACTTAAACTCTTTCAAAACATTGCAGAAAATGGAACACTACCTAACACATTTTATGAAGCTAACATCACTCTAATACCAAAACCAGGTAAAGATGCTACAAAAAAGAAAACCACAGGCTAATCTCCCTGATGAATATAGATGCAAAAATTCTCAACAAAATACTTGCAAATTGAATCCAAAGACACATTAAAAAAATCGTACACCATGACTAAGTGGGGTTCATTCCAGGCATGAAAGTATGGTTCAACATAAAAAAAAACAAACAAAAAATCAATGTAATATAACACGTTAACAAATAAAAAGGGAAAAATCAAATGGTCATCTCAATAGATACTGAAAAAGCATTCAACAAAATCCAGGATCCTTTTTTGATAAAAACACTTCAAAAGGTAGGAATTGAAGGAAACTTTCTCAATATGATAAAGGGCATATATAAAAAGCCCACAGCCAGTATAGTACTTAATGGTGAGAGACTGAAAGCCTTCCCTCTAAGATCAGAAACAAGACAAGGATGCCTGCTGTCACCACTCTTATTCAACATTGTGCTGGAAGTGCTAGCCAAAGCAATCTGGCAAGACAAAGAAATAAAAGGCATCCAAATTGGAAAAGAAGATGCAAAACTCATTATTTGCAGATGATATGATCTTATATCTGGAAAACCCTGAGAAATTGATGACAGTTACTTGAGCTAATAAGCAAATCTAGAAAAGTTGCGGGATTCAAGACTAATGCACATAAGTCAGTAATGTTTCTATACACCAGAAATGACATAACCGAAGAGACACTCAAGAAAAAAATTCCATTCTCAAAAGCAACTAAAATAATCAAGTACCTAGGAATAAACTTAACCAAGGATGTAAAAGACCTATACATAGAAAACTACATAACTTTATTAAAAGAAATAGAAAGGGACCTAAAAAGATGAAAAAATATTCCCTGTTCTTGGATAGGAAGGCTAAATGTCATTAAGATGTCAATTCTACCAGAACTTATCTACAGATTCAATGCAATTCCAATGAAAACTCCAACAACCTACTTTGCAGACCAGGATAAGCTAGTTATCAAATTTATTTGGAAGGTAAAGATGCCTTAAATTGCTAAAAACATTCTAAAAAAAGAAAAACAAAGTGGGAGGATTTACACTCCCTGACTTTGAAGCTTATTATAAAGCCACAGTGGTCAAAACAGTATGGTACTGGCACAAAGATACACATATTGATCAATGGAATCAAATTGAGAATTCGGAGATAGACCCCCAGTCTACAGTCAACTGATCTTTGATAAGACCCCTAAAACCACTGAACTGGAACAATCAACAAATGAGTCTGGGACAGCTAGATAGCCATATCCAAAAGAATGAAAGAGGACTCCTATGTTGCACACAACAAAAAATTAACTCAAAATGGATTAAAAACCTCAATATAAGAGACAGTACCCATAAAACTCCTAGAAGATAATGTAGGGAAACATCTTCAAGACCTAGTATTAGGTGGTCACTTCTTAGACCTTACGCCCAAAGCACGAGTAACAAAAGAAAAAATAGATAAATGGGAGCTCCTCAAACATAAAAGCTTCTGTACCTCAAAGAAATTTGTCAAAAAGGTGAAGAGGCAGCCAACTCGATGGGAAAAACATATTTGGAAACCATGTATCTGACAAAAGACTGATATCTTTCATATATAAAGAAATCCAACAGCTCAATGACCATAGTACAGACAGCCCAATTGTAAACTGGGCAAAATATATGAAAAAAAACAGTTCTCTAAAGAGGAAATACAGATGGCTAAAAAACACATGAAAAAATGTTCATCTTCACTGGCTATTATGGAGATGCAAATTAAGACCAAAATGAGATATTATCTCACACCAATTAGATTGGCTGCCATCAAACAGGAAACTACAAATGCTGGAGAGGATGTTGAGAAACTGGAACTCTTTTTCATTGCTGGTGGGACTGTATAATGGTACAGCCACTCTGGAAGACAGTCTGGTGTTTCCTTAGAAAACTAGATATACAGCTACCCTTTGATCCAGCAATTTCACTTCTTGGTATATACCCAGAAGATTTGAAAGCAGTGACATGAACAGATACCTGAACACCAATGTTCATAGTAGATTATTCATGATTGCCAAGAGATGGAAACAATCCAAATATCCTTCAACAGATGAGTGGATAAACAAAATGTGATATATACACACATGACTGAATACTACACGGCAGTAAGAAGGAATGAAGTCATGAAACATATGACAACATGGATGAACCTTGAAGACATAATGCTGAGTGAAATAAGCCAGGCACAAAAAGAGATATTGTATGTTACCACTAATGTTAACTCTGTGAAAAATGAAAAATAAATGGTTTATATTGTAGAATGTAGGGGACCTATCAATAGACAGCAAATAGGGGGAATGACAATCTAATAAGAACAGATAAGTTATGGATGGTAAACTTAATGTTACGAGAATGCTCAGGAATGACTATGGTTTGTTAATTTTTGGGGGTATGGCAGGAACAAGTTGGCAGCAGTGCAGTTATTCTAAGTTAATTGTTTTTCTTATTCCTTTGCTTGGTTATAGTTTGTTTATTTTCTTGGAGTAGGGTAGGAACATATTGGAAGCAATGAAGTTATTTTAGGTTATTTGTTTTTCTTATTCCTTTGTCTTGGTTTTGTTTGAAATTTTTTTTTACTGTTTGTTTTTTAATTTTTTGATAAAGTTAAAAAAACAATGAATTAGTGTTAAAAAAAAGTAAATAAGTAAATGAACAATTGGGAAGAAGGGGAACGGAATGTTTTGAATGTTCTTTTTTATTTTAATACTTATTTTATTTTTTGGAGTAATGAAAATGTTCAAAGATTGTGGTGATGAATCCACAACTAAATGATGGTACTATGAACAATTGATTGTACACTGTGGAGGATTGTATGTTATAATACGTCAATAAAATTGCATTCAAAATTCCATTTAAAATAGCAACTAAAAGAATCAAACTTAACCTAGAATGTAGAGGCTACACAGTAAACTACAAAACATTGCTAAAAGGCATGAAAGGAAACCTAAACAAATGGAAAGGACATTCTGAGATCATACATTGTAAGACTAAATATCATTAAGATGTCAATTCTACTCAAAATGATTTCAGATTCAACACATTCCCAATCGAAATTCCCACAATCTACTTTGCAGAAATGGAAAAGCCTATTATCAAATTTATTTGGAAGGATAAGGGGCCCCAAGAAACCAAAACATCTTGAAATAGAAGACTGAAGTTGGAGGACACACATTCACTGACTTTAAAACATATTACAAAGCTACAGTGGTTAAAATGCATGGTACTGGCAAAAAGATAGCTATACTGACCAATGGAATCAAATAGAGAGTTTAGAAATACTCTCATATGTTTGGCCAATTGATATTTGACAAGACTGACAAGTCCACTCAACTGGGACAGGATAGTCTCTTCAACAAATGGTTCTGGGAGATACAGTTATCCATATGCAAAATAATGGAAGACAATCCCTATCTCACATCTTATACAAAAATTAACGCAGAATGGATCAAAGATCTAAATATAATAGTCAGGACTATAAAACTCCTGGGAGAAAATATAGGAAAGCATCTCCAAGATCTTGTGGTAGGCAATGGGTTCTTAGACTTTATACCCAAAGCACAAGCATAGAAAGAAAACAAAAATAAATGGGACCTCCTAAAAATTAAAAACTTTTGTAAATCAAAGGACTTTGTCAAGAAAGTGAAAAGGCAGCCTATCCCATGGGAGAAAATATTTGGAAACCACATATCTGACAAGGGTTTAGTATCCAGAATATATAAGGAAATTCTACAAATCAGCAATAAAAAGACTTGACTAGACATTTCTCCAAAGAGGATATAAAAATGGCTTAAAAGCATATGAAAAGATGATCAACATCTTTAGCTTTCAGGGAAATGCAAATCAAAACCACAATGAGAGAGGGGGCAAGGTGGCAGCATAGAGAGGAGTAGAATTTAGTTAGTCCCCTGGAGCAACTAATGAACAACCAGGAACAACAAGTAAATAATTTGGACTAACTGCTGGGGGACAATTGTGACTGTCCACACATCGTACACCAACCTGGATTGGGAGGAATGCCTGAGATTGCAGCATAAAGTATGTAAGAAAAAGCTGTGGAATCGTGCTGGGATCCCCCTCCGCCCATGGCAGGCTGAGCTGCAAAACCTTACTGTGGTAGAATGCAGCACTCTCTGAGCAAGCAAATGTAGCTCAGCCCAGCTCCAACTGGGGTTTTAATTAACAAATGTGGACAGCTGAATACAAGCTACAAACTCCTAACAAGCAGACAGAATTTTTCAGTGATGACTGACCTTCAAGAACCAGAGGACTCATCTGCCCAGGAGGGGTAGCCTGGAAGACCAGGTGTTACCTCTGGCCGACGAGTGAAACTGAGCGGCTGTTGACTGGCTCTGAAAGGGGGCTTTTTTTTCCCTTTTTCTCTCTCTCAACCTGAGGGACTCAGTGGAGAGAGTCTCAGCCATTTTCTGTTTGCAGGACTCTGACCCAGACAGGGGTAGAGAAAACAGAGTCAGAGACACAAAGGAGCTATTGAAATGCAGATGAAAACTCCTTAGGGGTGTATCTTCCCTAAGAGGAAGGAGGTGGGGCCCAGCTCTACTACTGGTCTTCCCTTCAGAACCAGACCCAGAGCCTGGGGGAAAACAACCAAAACAGAACCTAATGGGGCCACACCTTTTTACACCAGTCAGGAGGCACAGGCTGACAAGTGTCACCTGGTGGGCAGGTTAGGAAAAGCACAGTGGTTAGAGACTTCACAGGGAAGTCTGCCAATCTCTAAGACACACCCACAGGGAGACTTGAAACTGAATATAACCCCATTCGGAGATCTGAACCCATTTTGGTCTGGGAAAATCTGTGGGGTAAGCAAGGAAACCAGATGCCTAAACAACAGAAAACTACAATCTACACTAGGAAAAACAAAGATATGTCCCAAAGGAACAAACTTATACCTCAATCAGGATACAGTTGAGATACTGTTTCACTTTAATAAAACAATCTCTTAAAGATTTTCAAAGAAATATGCTAAATCAAATTAAAAACCAAATCAATGAGCTCAGGGAAGATATGGCAAAAGAGATGAAGGCTATAAAGGAAACAGTGGGCAAACATAAGGAAGAAATCAGAAGTTTGAAAAAACAACTGGCAGAATCTATGGAAATGAAAGGCCAAATACAAGAGATGAAAAACACAATGGAGACATGTAACAGCAGATCTCAAGAGGCAGAGGAAAACACCCGGAACTGGAGAGCAAGACACATGAAATCCTACACACAAAAGAACAGATAGGGAAAAGAATGGAAAAATATAAGCAACATCTCAGGGAATTGAATGGTGTGTGAATGTGGTGGAAAGGGGAAGCTTAGAGTCATATACGTCACCAGAAGGATAGTTGGAGGTTAAAAGATGGGAATGTATAAAACAGTGAATCTTGTGGTGGACAATGTCCATGATCAACTGTAGAAATATTAGAAATCGCATTCATGAACCAGAACAAATGTATGACACTATAACTAGAAGTTAATAATAGAGGGGTGTAGAGGGAAAAATATACCCGTTGCAAACTATGTACCACAGTTAGTAGCATTTTAACATTCTTTCATCAACAGTAACAAATGTACCATACCAATACTATGAGTCAATAATGGAGGGGGGCATTGTTAGGGGTATGGGAAGATTTGAGTTTTCTTTTTCTTTTTTTTTTTTCTTTTTTGTCTTTATTTCTTTTTTGGAGAAATGAAAATGCTCTAAAAATTGAAAAAAACTAATTGTGATGATGGATGATGCATGGCTGTATGATGGTACCATGGGCCACTGATTGTACACTTTGGATCTTTGGATAATTGTATGGTAAGTGAACAATCTCAATAAGTTTAAATTAAAAAAAAGCCACAATGAAATATCATTTCACACCTTCTAGAATGGCCACTATTTAAAACAAAACAAAAGAAAACAATACAAAAACAGAAATCTATAAATTTTGAGGAAGATGTAAAAAAATAGGAACACTCATTCATTGCAGCTGCTGTGTGATAGAGTTTGATGGTTCCTCAGAAGTATAGAATTGCCATATGATCAGGCAATCCCATTATTAGGTATATACCCAGAAGAACTGAAAGAAGGGACTTGAACAGACATTTTCACATTGATTTTTATCAGTGTGCACACCAAGTGCCTACCAACAAATGAATGTATTAACAAAATATGGTATAAACTTATGATGGAATATTATTCAGCCATAAGAAGGAATGAAGTCCTGATGCATGTGACAAAATGGGTGAACTTTGAGGACATTATGTTGTATGAAATAAGCCAGACACAAAAGTACAATTATTGTATGATCTCACTGATATGAACTAATAATGAACAAACTCTTAGAGTCAGAATCTAGAATACAGGTTACCAGGAGATGGAATGGGAATAGAGAATGGGGAATTGATTGATGCTTAATTTATGCAGAATTTCTAGTTAAGTTGATTGTAAAGGTTTGGAAATGGATAGTGGTGATGGTAGCACATTACTGTGAGTGTAAAAAAACAGCACTGAATTATGTTTGTGAATGTGGTTGAAAAGGAAGTTTGGGGTCATGTATTTTACTAATAGGAAAGTTAGAGGATAAAATATTGGACTGTATAACAGTGAACACAGTTGTGGATGATGACTGTGTTTAACAGTACAAATATAAGGATATTCTTCCAAGAATTGTAACAAATATGGCACTATTACGAGGTGTTAATAATAGGGCTGCATATGGGAAAAAAATACACCTAGTGCAAACTACGAATTAAACAGTAATATTTTAATATTCTCTCATCTATTGTAACAAGTGGACCACACTAATGCAAAGTATCAACAAGAGGGAGGCATATGGGAACGTTGTATTTTAGATGACATGTAAACCTAAAACTTCTCTAATTAAGAAAAATAATATTTAAAAAAATTATGCCAAGTGAATGAAACCAGGCACAAAGTACTACATATGGTGTGATTCCACTTACATAAAATTTAAATACAAACAAATCTAAAGAGACAGAATTAGATTAGTGGTTTTGTAGGGCTGGGGATGGATAGAGGGATTTAGAAGTTCCTGCTAAGGGGTATAGTTTTTCACTTTTTGGAGTAACGTAAATGTTCTAAAATTGACTGTGGTGATGAATGCACAAAACTCTGTGATTGTACTAAAAGCCATTGATTTTACACTTTGGATGGCTTTCATGGTATGTGCATATATCTCAATAAAACTGCTTTAAAAAGAAAAAAAACAGTGATGAGAACCATAGTTCTAGGCAGAGGAGAAATGCATGTATTTAAAGGGTTGAGTGGTCTTAAATCCCCTCTTTGGCAGCCAGCAAAGGTGCAGTACTTATGCGTCATTATGCTCCCTTAAACCATTACTTCAGTGTTTCTACAAGTAAAGTGGAAATGGCCTGGAGACATTACCTGAGACATATCCTTACTTCAAGAAACACTACTCTTAATCTCTTCCAGCAATTTACCAGTTTATTCCTTTTTTTTTTTTTTTCAAATCACATCCAAGGAAACAGATTGTATAAAATCCAATCGTAGACTTTCCCAATGGAACTACAAGGAATTTCCTACCACCTTCTTATTACTATATTCAATCCTTTGACTTTACCCAGATTCTGGTATCTTTCCATGTAATCTCAGGTTGGATATAGAACAGAAGATTAACCCTTTCTATAGAGACTGCAATTCAGACAACAGTCAATAGGTTAATATTCAGTTCCGATTTTTAAATGTGGGAAGCAGTTGCAGTTAAGTGTTGATTTTGATGTTTTGAATAAAGACAAAGTGTGAAATGTACAGCAAAAATAATAGTTATATCTTACTACTGCATGAAAACTCAGAGGCATTGAACTTTCCAAAAAACTAAGGAGATTGCAAACATTGGTTTTAAGGTCATTGGGGGAAAACCTGTTGTTACACACGTGGATTCATTAATTTATTCATTCATTCTATTTACTCATTTTTCTCATTCAACCATAACTTATTGAGTGAATGTATGTACTAAAGTATTATATATTAGTGATACAAAAGGTAGATAAACTATGGGCATGCCTTCAGAAGCTCAGAGTCTATGGGAGATATAGTACTTGTATTAGACGAAAAATTTTAGAAGAAGCAAGTAATCCATTATGCTGGTTTGGGTCTGTTATGTACCCCAGAAAAGCCTATGTTCTTTTAATCCAATCTTGTGGGGGCAGATCTACTGTGGGTGGGACCTTTTGATTAGGTTGTTTCCATGGAGATGTGAACTTGCCCATTGAAGTCGGTTTTAATCTCTTTGCTGGAGTCCTCTGTGAGAGGATAAAACACAGAAACATTTGGAGAGAACTCAGAGAAGCTGAGGCAGAAGCCTAGAGACATTTTGGAGAAAGCCACTGAAACCAGAAGCTAAACGCAGGAGAGAAGTCTCAGCAGAGCCAGCCATGTGCCTTCCCATGTGACAGAGGAACCCTGGACGCCATCAGCCTTTCTTCAGAGAAGGTATCATAATGTTGATGTCTTAATTGAGACATTTTCATGGCCTTAGAACTGTAAATTTGTGAACTAATAAACCTCCATTGTAAAAGCCAATCCATTGCTGGTATATTGCATTCCAGCAGCTTTAGCAAACTGAAACAATCATGAAGGGGCTGACATGGAAACAAGGGCAGAAAAATTTCAGGGAGTGAGTTTTCAACAATGTAAGCCTTTTGTTTTGAAAATGGGATAACAGTTATTTCCATGACACAAATAACACTAAAACAAATCTTTGACTTGAATTCCTGCCAACAAATGGCTGATAATTAACAGTACATCTTTGGAAGGGTCTAAGTATAACTGTATGAAAGACTTTGTATATGCATATATATTTTTTCAATAAATTATTCCAGTTTTTCTGATTTATTAAGGGGACTCAGGATTAAATATTGTTTTATCGACGAGTAAGTCAAATAGGCAGTGTATCTGAAATTTATGCTTTTTTAAAACTTATTCAATTGAATAGTCAAAGAAATTATGTTATGTTAATTTGTTGAGGAAAAACAATTCCAATAAGTAGCTTATGGCATTTTCTTAATGGTAACTGGTAACATTTATTAGGGTTTGGTGTGTTTCAATCATGTGTTTAATGCTTTGTGTGTATAATTTCATCTAATCTTAAGGAAACTCTAAGAGGGAAGGTATTTCTGTGATGCTGTGAAATGGATGAGGCACAGAGGAAGGCAGTGACCTGCCAAAAGTCAGACAGTTAGTGAGCAAACCATTGTTCTTAGGGTAAAAATTATTGATGGATCATGATTAACGTAGATTTTGTTGTTTTTATATTAAACATTGATAATCATTCAAATATTTTAACATTCTAATATAGTCTTGAATAAAATTATAGGTGTAAAAAGAATACAGTCTAATGGAATTGGAAATAACGATTGGTAGAGGCAAATTTAAAAAAAAATTGTAATTTGCTACAATTATGTATCTGGAAAGAAACATGAAACAGATTAGAACAGAAATGGGACAAATACTATCACAAATAAAGGTATTAAAATTAGTATTTTGTATAATAATAAATTGAAAAAGACTTAGTTACTATTTAAAGAGCCAGTTATATGAACCCAACACTAAAATTTAAAACCTACAACATCCCATAATTGACTTTCTAGGTATTAAAAAAATATATCCAGGAATATGAAGGCTTGAGATGTAGTAAGAGTCCAGTGAGTTACTGATGGCTGTCATAAAAATCTGGCAGGGCATTCTATTTATAATTTGTAATAAAACTGTCACACATTGAATTTATAAAAGCATTTATTTTGAAAAAATAAATCTATTTGTCAAGGGCAAGTTAATAACATCTACAGTTCATTTGAATATATGGACAAAGAGATAGTTTGACCAATAAAGCATTAAAAGAAGTGTATTCAGAATGCTATGACAATAGAAACATCGCTCAAAAAGATTATATGTTGTGAATTAATAGCAAGAATACTCATTATCTGAAATATAAATCAATATTTCTAACCATCAACCCAAAGAACATGCACACCGAGAAAATTGTGCTATGCTAGCATTAAAAGTGCAGTATTCATTTGTTCCATTTCCAGAAGCAATTAAAAATATTTCAACTTAAGTACCAAAAGAACATGTTGATTTTTAAGATACTTAATTGAATGTCCAGCTATTTCCTAAGGATTAGAAGCAATTTACTTATCTGAGGGATCCTGGGGAAGAAAATATTATTTAATACATGGGATTTTACAGATAACCCAGAATTTACTGTGTAAGCTCACACAGTTTTTAATAATCTATTCCTTGAAATTTTAGATAAGCTTAGTGGAAGCAAGGAAGACAGCAGTTTTACTTTGCTTAAAATCACTAGGGCAGTAGTACAATAGAGTAGCAGAAGCCTCAGTTGTCTCTCTCAGCTTGGGCAAGTGACTTAGTGTTTTGTGGTTCAATTTTCAGAATGTTCATAAGAATTCTGAGCATTAATTTGTATGCCCATTGAAAACACCAATATAATCTCTGGGGTAGAATTTTATGAACATTTGGATATGTATATTTTCTCTCAATGTAATGTTATATTAAGAAAGAAAACATGCAAGTTATAAATGTGTCCTTTTATTTTGAACAGGGTTGGCAAACTTTTCTCTAAAGGGCTAGATACTCAACGCTGCCATTACGATTGAAAAAGTGTCTATAGACAATTCTTAAATGTACAGGCCTGGCTATGTATCAAGAAAATTTTATTAACGAAAATGGGCAGGGGCCATGATTTGGTCTAAGGGCTATAACTTGCCAACCCGTGATTTGGAGAAAAAAGAATTTAAAAAAAAAGCTGTTTTTCTAGTGAACCCTTTAAAGAATTTGCTATTAAAACCATCCATTTCCAAATTTTATATTTGGTGTTCTCACTGAAAAAATTAAATTGTACTCAGAGCGTCCTGTTGAAGAGCATATTTACCCCCAACTTTTGATCATTTCATAAACTCAAATACTCTTTCTAAGGCTTTTTTGTTTGTATAAGTGATGCAAAAGTGAGTCTCATAGGTTAAAGGAACTGAACAGGCAAATCTGTTCACTGGTTCCATTAACTATATATTAAATTATTTTATGTAAGGAGCACTTTTTTTTTTTTTTCATTTCCTAGGTTCAAATCCTAGTTTTGATCATTCTTTGTTGGGAGACTGTGGGCTTGGAATTACCTCTTCTGCACAATGGTATTCCTACTTCTCAGGATTGTTTGAAGTTTTTATGAGCTAGTTTACATATTACACTTTGCAAGTGCTCAAAATAATGGAACTCAAGCAATGATATACAATATCATTATCATTATATTCTTCAAAATTAATAAAAATCCTAGGCCTTTGAGAAACTTAAATGTAATTGAGAACAGGAACAAACAAATATGTAAAACATAAAATAAACCACATGTAACAGAAATAACTATTTTATCACAAGTTTATATTAAGTTTTGATGTCCATGAAGTTGATCACTTAGGACACATTGAGGATACCTAAATATAGACAGTATATTTTGACCTAGATACTGAAGGAAGATGTAGTCTTTCATTGGTAGAATGATGGTGAAGGACACTAAGTTCATGGGATGTGGTTCAAGCAAAAGAACTGTGGTAGATTGAATTAGGTCCTATATAGTTTCCCAGCTGCTAAGACAAAAACCGTACCATGGGTTGGCTTAAACAACAAGAATTCATTGGCTCATGGTTTCAGAGGCTAGAAGACTTGCTTCCTGCTGGGGTTAGTAGTGTTCTGGTTGCCAGGAAATTCTTGGGTTCCTTGGCTCCCTTGACTCTCTGGTCACATGCAATGTCCTTTCCTTTCTATGTTCTATCAACTTCCAGTTTCTTAGGTTTTCCCTGGCTTTCACTTCATAAAGTCATCAGTAATAAGATTAACACTCAGCCTCATTCAGCTGGGCCATATCTTAACTAAAACATCTTCAAAAGGTCCTATTTACAGTGGCTTTGATACCACAAGCACAGCTTTTTCCAGTAGAAGGCCCTCCTGATCCAGTGCTACAAAGGAATAACATGTGTCTCCGTGAGAAGGTGATTTTATTGCAAGTGCACAAGCAAGGAAGTGGAGGAATCTTCCCCAAACCATTCAAAGTGAGCATGTGAATTAGGGTTTTAATAGGAAAAGGAAAGGGGGTAGAAGTCAAAAGGTAAGTAATGGCCACATGACACATTTTTGTCAGGTCAGCAATGACTTTGGACTTTCTGAGGAGGGCACAGGAATATTTCTCAGTCTTATGTTGTCTCAAGCAGTCTTGTTCCACCTTCAGTGACAGTTTAGATGTATATATTGATATGCAAGCTCTTACATACAGAGCCTTCATGCCTCTTTTCTTAAGTGACTGCTCAGGAATATCAGACTTTTGTCTTTTGAGGAGTAAGTCACTGATTTACTGGGCCACAAGGTGCTCTTGATGCTATTCTACACGGTTTGCTTTAAGATGTTGTTTTATAACAGAACTGAGAATGTCTGGTTAATGTCCTGCTGGGAACTAACTACAAAGAGTAGACTGCTGAGTTCAGCTAGGCTAAGCATATTTTCCAGATATCAGGTTCACACCCACAGGAATGGATTAAGACTAAGAACATGTTTTTCTGGGGTACAAAATTCAAACTACCGTAGGCACCAAAGAAGAAAAAGTCCTTAGGGACTTGTTTGCCTCAGGGACTCACCTTGATTGAGAGATGAGATTGGGGAGCATCAACAGGAATGTTCTGATGCAAAGCCATAAATACTTGCTAGAAAATAAAACATTTATGAAAATATTTTATTCTTTTAGTTAGTGTACTCACCTGGTAGTTCATCAGTCTACTCTATTTGCTCAACCAGAGGTAAAACAGAATTTGGCTCACCTTTGCCCCAGATTGCTGGTGGGTAAACTGAACTCTTAGGATTTCTTGAGTGACAGGAGTGTCTTTGTTATCCATGGTGAGTCCTTCTGTCCATACCTGATAGTTTATGCTTACAAGGTGACTCATAGTGAGCCCACAATAGTTTATGGTAATGAGATGACTCAGGAGGGGGCATGGCCATGCCAAAAAGTCTACCCATATGATTAAACGGTTGGGGATTGGAGCCACTTGATAACACTTAAACATCTGGGGAGGGGTGCAGATGGAGAATGAGTTCAGTCATGTGGCCAGTTATTCAATCAATCGTGACTACATGATAAAAACCCAATGAAAACTCTGGATATGGAAGCTCAAGTGGGCATCCCTCATTAGAAAAACTTTTTGAGTATTGTCACACATTGATATGCCAGGAGAGTAACATGTGCCTGAAGATGACCGCAGCCTTGAATCCTGGAATCTCAGACCTCACTCTATGCATTTCTTCCCTTGGTTGGTTCTGATTTATATTCTTTTGCTATAAAAATCTGTAATTATAAGTGTAGTGCTTTCCTGAATTCTGTGAGTCTGTCTACTGTGGTTGATTAAGGAACCCCTGAATTTGTAGTCAGCTGGTCATAAGTGAGGGTGTCTCTGGGGACCCCCAAACATGTGGCTGCTCTATGAAGTAAGGGCAATCTTATTGGGAATGTTCCCTCTACTTTGTAGCTGGATTGACTCCAGGCGCCTAGCATACAGTGTTTTATGGAAGGAATTTCCACAGGAAGGAATTCTGTACAAAAGACCATAATGTACAATTTTGTAGGGCCAGTAAGGTGAGAAAAAAATGTGGTCAGGCCAATATGTAATGATTAGCATTCTGGATTTTACATCTAGAGATCAGAGTTCTCATGAAAAAGATGAATCACTAAAATCATTTGCAAGAAGCTGAGAAGAATGCAGTGGGGACTAAAAAGGGATTGAAGCATTAATGCTTAACCCAGGTCAGTCCTTACTTTGCCTTATGACCTCAGGCAAGTTACTCTCCATGTTAGGTTTCTATTTTACCTTTTGAAAGAAATTGGATTCTGAGATCCTTCTGGTAATTTCTACCACTAAGAATCAGTAACAAGCTAGTTGTGACAGGGGCAAAGCTTAAGACAGCTTGGAACCAAAACTAGCTGCATCCATTTTATAGTCAGGAAACTTAGAAATCATTATTTTAATTCTTAAGTTATTAAAGAAATCAGTGACATAAATTTCAGTTGATTCATGTTAAGTTTTGCAGGCGAGGAAATATACCATAAAGCTTTAGAGCTAGAGTCATGGGAATAGGTACAAGAATATTAAGCAGCAAAACTTTTATAGTGTGTTATAGTAGGATAGAAGAGCAAAAGGAAAAAAAAGAAGTGAATGGAATTAATGAAGGTTTAAATATCACTATTGATACCAATTTGAAATCACGACTTGTGAGCAGCCACCTTCCGGATTTGGCCTAGTAGACAAGCTGCAGCCTGCCCTTGAGTTCCCCCCGCCCATCGAGTGGTGCCAAGATGGCGCCCACATCCTGCTTCCGGCTTCTGATGTATGTAACCACCCGCTGTATTCACCAATCATGCTTGTGTGCGTGGCGTTAGCCCATTGGATACACGCAAGGTTTATAAGAAAGTTCCCGGGCAAAGCTCGGGGAGACAGCCCACAAGGAGCCGTACCTGACGGCCGCATCGAGGTTGTTCTCCCCCGAGGTGTCTCGCCCCGGGTGGAACCTGTAAAGATGATGATTGCCTAGTCCCATTAAAAGTTTATCTGCTTTACCACCGCGAGTCCTGAGTGATCACAAGTGCTCCGGGTAAGACGTTGTCCGCACCCTCTCTCCCCTTATCTCTCTGGTCCCCATCGCCGGCCGACCGAGGACTCGAGGCGGGGCGGAGAAGCGCCGGACAAGTGGTGGCCCGTACGGGGAACTTCGAACCCGCAACCTCATTTGCGTTCCCCTCGCCCCGACGGAGACGTGCTCCCGGGATCCGTGGTTTGACCTCCGCGACTGATCACCGCGAGAAGGTAAGCACCCCCTTTCCATACGAGGACTAGGGCCCGTGGGCGTTCAGGTAGCCCCGGGGACTCGGAAGAGCTCTCCGAGTGATTACAAGACAGTGCCGGCTGCAAGCATGGGGCAGTCCGGGAGTTCACCCCTACTAACCCCCTTAAAGACCCTTTTGAAACAGTGGGGTATCTCAGTTAAGAGAAGCTCTCTCCAGCGATTTTTTGATGATGTGGCCACTTTTGCCCCCTGGTTTCCTTGTTCTGGCAGCCTTAATCTGCCCTCTTGGATGAAACTTGGTCGTGATATAGACCGAGCGCGCCAAACGGGTGTCTGTTTGGACCCGATTCTAGTCCTTATATGGGAGACTGTTCGTGCAGTACTTGAGTTAGAATCAGCCACAGGCCTAACTACGCCTACCGCCTTGTTGCAGGCGCGACATGCACTCCAAGAGGCTCAGTCTGTTTCATCTGCGGAGGGCTCCCATAAGGGCAGGCCGCCGGAGTCGAGTGCTAGTTCTGATAATTCTGACTCAGAATCTGAAAGTGAGGCAGATGAAGGGCCGGAAGCGCCTCCGCTGATTGACCTAGAGGGGCCTCCTGTCTCACCCACGCGGCCCTCCGCCCCACCAGCAACGGCTGCTGCGCCTCAGAGGATGCACCTGCATCCGGTGGATGGTTTCAGCGGTTCCGTAAAGGGCCCTTATAGAGGGCTCCCTCTGGCGGACATGCCGAGTACATACCCTAACCTTCCCGCGCAATGCCCAGAATCCCCACCCGACTACGCGGACCCTCCGCACCCTTCACCCAATAGGAGGCATTTTTGGAGGTGGAGCCCTTTTACCACATTCAGACCTTTTGGCGTTCTTGGCGGCTACCGACCGCTGCTCAATGAACCCGAACCAGCCTCCGAGATGTTCCCAGTCATTATCAATCAGCAAGCTCGTAATCATGAACCCTATGATTACAAGCTCTTGAAGGAGCTGAGGCAAGCCGTCCATCAGTACGGCCCTAATGCCCCTTACACCCTGAATATGGTTGAAAACCTCTCCGCCCTAAATCATACACCTGCAGATATCCTTCGGCTGGCTCGCTCTTGCTTGCCTCCTGGCAGGTTTATCGATTGGAAGGCGTGGTTTGAGGAGTTAGCTGAGGAACAAGCCGCAAGAAACGCTGTGGCAAGGCACGGCGGGTGGAATGCGGATATGCTTTTAGGGAAAGGTGCTCACGCCCAGAATCAGACAGGATACCCCCAGGAGGTTTATGCCCAAATTTTTCGCTGTTTCATAGGGGCTTGGAAAAAATTGACAGGGGAAGGAGAGGCGCAGGCTTCGCTTAGCGGCATACACCAGGGTCCCACAGAACCTTTTGTAGATTTTGTAGCGAAAATGCAGACTGCGGCTGAGAGGATTTTCTCAGATCCAATGGTTGCAGAAACTGTGGTTAAGCAGATGATTTTTGAGCAATGCAATAAGGAGTGCAAGGTTATCCTGGCACAGAATAAGGGAAAGAGCTTGACAGAGTGGGTTCGGCTTTGCAGGGACGCTGGCAGCCCGTTAACTAATGCGGGGCTGGCTGCTATGTTAGCCAGCTCCTTACAAGTAAACACAAAGGACCCCAGAGCTTTAGAGGTAAAGCCAAAAAGATGCTATGGCTGTGGCCAGTCTGGGCATTTTAAGAGAGACTGCCCCAATAAAGATCAACCGCCTGCCGTTCAGCACCTCCGCGGGCCACGTGCAGTCACTAGGCTGTGTGGCCGCTGCCACAAGGGGCCTCACCGCGCCGAGGACTGTAAGTCAGTCTTCAATGCGCAAGGAGTACGCCTTTCTGGTCGTCCTGAGCAAGATTCAAAAAACGGGCAGGGGGGGTCCACCCTTGCGGTGGACCCCCAAACACACCAACGGACGATGCGGCCCCCATCCAGACCCGCGCATCTCCCGGATCAGCAGGATTGGACCTCCGTGCCACCTCCGGGCTCGTGCTAACCCCAGCTATGGGAGTCCAATTGGTGGGGACCTCTTTCAGGGGGCCCCTTCCAGTAGGAACCGTGGGGCTTATATTAGGGAGAGCATCCATAGCGTTAAGAGGATTAACAATTGTGCCAGGTGTTGTAGACTCAGATTTCACGGGTAATGTCCAGGTTATGGTGCAGTCTCTGCAGGGCACTCTGGTCATTGCAGAGGGCGATAGGTTGGCACAGCTTCTGCTCTTGCCCAGCCTGCATTCAGTCTTTCCAAGCAAGCCAGGACAGAGGGGGAATAAAAGATTTGGGTCCTCCGGAGAAGTTTTTGAGGGTCTTCAGATGTCCCTAGAGTCTCGACCCATGCTGACTCTTAAAGTACAAGGCCGAGCCTTCCTAGGTCTGTTAGATACTGGAGCCGATAGGTCGATTATAAGACAGCAAGATTGGCCCCCCGCTTGGCCAACGAACCAAGCGGAAGACACCATCAGAGGGATCGGCCAAATCTCAGCGCCCATGGTGAGCGCCATTACTCTCCATTGGGAGGATGAGGAAGGGCATCAAGGCAGTTTTCAGCCTTATGTGCTGGCCCTGCCTGTTTCGTTATGGGGAAGAGATATTCTAGCTCAAATGGACGTGACTTTAACCACTGGTTACTCTCCAACTTCTAAACAGTTGCTGAATAGAATGGGATATGTCCCGGGCAGGGGGCTGGGAGCCTCCTTGCAAGGGCGCGTGAAGCCCATTCAGGCTGACTCTAACCCCGGTAGACAAGGCCTGGGTTTTTCCTAGGGGCCACTGAGGGTGCATACCCGCCTACACCTATAAAGTTAACATGGAAAGTTAAGGCTCCAGTCTGGGTACCTCAGTGGCCCTTACCTCAGGAAAAACTTTCAGCATTGCATGCTTTGGTGTCAGATCAGTTGGAGAGGGGGCACATCGTCCCTTCCACGTCACCCTGGAACACCCCTATCTTCGTCATCAAAAAGAAATCAGGTGCGTGGAGGCTTTTACATGATTTGAGGGCCATAAATAGTTGCATGGAGCCTCTAGGACCTGTCCAGATGGGGTTGCCCCTTCTCTCAACTCTGCCGGAGCGGTGGCCTGTTGTTGTCATAGACATTAGAGATTGCTTCTTTTCTATCCCACTTCACCCTGAGGATGCCTCAAAATTTGCTTTAAGACAGACAACGGCCCGGCTTACGTTAGCAAAGCTTTTCAAAAGTTTTGTGATGTTATGGAAGTTAACATAAAACACGGCATCCCATACAACCCTCAGGGGCAGGGTGTCATCGAGAGAGCGCATAGGACCATTAAAGAACTATTGCAAAAGCAAAAGGAGGGAATAGGTCATGGTCTGTCCCCCAGGGCCCAATTGTCTGCCGCCCTATTTACATACAATTATTTAAATGAAAACGCATCAACCATGACGCCTGCCCTACAACATACCACCCCAGGTCCTCCGCATAGAGGCCTGGTCCGTTGGAGGGATGTTCTGTCGGGGCAATGGAAAGGTCCTGACCCAGTGCTCAGCTGGGCCAGAGGCTCTGTTTGTGTCTTTCCCCAGGAACCAGGACGCCAACCAGTGTGGGTACCGGAGAGATTGGTGAGAACCGTGCAGTCGCCTGAGAACACCAAAGAACTGCAGCCTGACGGGTCGTTAAACCCCCAACGTGACCTGTTGGATCCAGTCCTCAACTCGCGTGATGAGCGATCAAATGATGTCGACGGTGTCGACCACTCCCCAGCAGACCGGGAAGAGGGCCAGGAATATTGACCTTTTTTCCCTCCTGGTTCTCTTGGCCTAATCTGACCAACTGGGTTCTTCTTGCTGTGGGGTTATTAGTAGGTTTGATCATTGTTAAGAGTTTGCTGGAGCGTTTGTTTCAAAGACAACAGCAATTACGTGTTACCGCCATGATGGCCATGTCCTCTGCCTGTAACCCTCCTGATAACTATAGTCCCTCTGCCCAGCACCCATCCCAACCACTCGAAGCTGGGCATTCGGGGGTAAGGTTCGCAGCTAAGTATATGAAAAAATCTCGTATATAAACATTCGGTACCAGTGGCCCTAATTTTTGTCTCAGGTGGACCTCTTACGCAGAGTCCTAGTTGTGGCCAGACGGGACCCTTGGCGTTTGCACAGAGGCTCCTAGTGACGCCCTCGGCACTGGCTACCTTCTCCTAATCCTCCTGTCCCCCAGTTGCGAGACTGAGTACTGCAAGGAGGGCCACGTGGTTTCCGGCTCACGGGTTCTCCGGTCTCTATATGAAGTGAGCATTCTGGTCGGTGCCAGAGGTCCCACCTTGGTATGGCCGGGACCTAGTCCAGACTCCCCAAAGCACCAAAAAATACGTTGTGGGCCATCTTGGTCCACGGGAGCACATTCATCACTGGAGACACTGGGGCATAAAAAACAAAAAAGGGGGAGATGTGAGCAGCCACCTTCCGGATTTGGCCTAGTAGACAAGCTGCAGCCTGCCCTTGAGTTCCCCCCGCCCATCGAGTGGTGCCAAGATGGCGCCCACATCCTGCTTCCGGCTTCTGATGTATGTAACCACCCGCTGTATTCACCAATCATGCTTGTGTGCGTGGCGTTAGCCCATTGGATACACGCAAGGTTTATAAGAAAGTTCCCGGGCAAAGCTCGGGGAGACAGCCCACAAGGAGCCGTACCTGACGGCCGCATCGAGGTTGTTCTCCCCCGAGGTGTCTCGCCCCGGGTGGAACCTGTAAAGATGATGATTGCCTAGTCCCATTAAAAGTTTATCTGCTTTACCACCGCGAGTCCTGAGTGATCACAAGTGCTCCGGGTAAGACGTTGTCCGCACCCTCTCTCCCCTTATCTCTCTGGTCCCCATCGCCGGCCAACCGAGGACTCGAGGCGGGGCGGAGAAGCGCCGGACAACGACTGTAGCTAATATTTCAGTTCTTCCAAATCTATAAAGTACTTTATCATATATTATCTCATTTCATCATCACAATAACTTTGTAAAGCAAAACTTTTCCCATGAAAGTTCACTACTTTTGAATTCCAATCTGGTAGCCGTCTTCAAAGGTAATTAGCAGCCACCATAGGGGAAGGAATACCGTGCTGTGAATGAACAGTATTTGTTGATGATTTTTGCAGCAGCAGGAAGCTTTTTTAGAAGGAGAGGATGGAAGTTTACTATTGCAGTTATGCAATAACCAAGAGACTAGTGCTTAAAAAGGGCTAGGAACATGGAACTGCTTGGATAATTGGAAATCTAATGTTAAGGAAGTTTCTTGCATCTATGGATCACATCTGGGACTGGTGACCCAGGGCATATGGTATTTAGCACGCAGCGATTTAGCTTGTGTAGTGCGACTGATGCAACTGTTTTGTTAACTGTTAAATTGTTGCCAATGTTTAACAGCCAAGAGATATTACATGAAAGTTTGAATTTCCAACTTTTTAAATTTTCAGAAGATCTGGCACCAATTTGCTGGAAATAGGCAGTAGCTATATCCTACCAAGTATAACAGCTCTCTAGTTTGCCCACAATCCTGATTACCCCCTGTTGTCTCTTAAACTTGATCTTTTTCATGTATTTCTCTTACCTTCCTGTCCCCTGGGGACATGTGAGCTTGCAAGACATGATTTAGACCCTGAGGTTCTTGGAGACTATAAATGTACTTTTTGCCCTTCACGATGAGTTTTCCAAAATATTCCATATGTGATAAGATTAGAAAAGATAAAATTCAGCCTCAGGGGCAAGCCCAAGTATGTAAGTAGGGGGAAAAAAAGGTTACAAAATAGAGAGCAAAGAGGCAGTCAGAAAAATAAGAAACTGGAGTGTTCTGCAGCCAAAACCAGACACTTGACCGTGTCAAAATCAGTGAAAACAACCTTTTCCATTTAACTTACTTTTGCTATTTTATTTGTCCAGAAAAATTTTTCCTCTGTCTTTTGTAAAAGTAGAGTTCACTGAGATTGGATATTTTTTTCTCATGATATTATAGTATATAATATAGTATATTGTATATTGTATTATAGGAGGATAGAAGATCGGGAAAAAAAGAAGTGAATAGAATAAATGAAAGTTTAAAAATCACTATTGATACTAATTTGAAATCAAATTATTATAGTTTGATTTTAGTTCTTCCAAATCTATAAAGTACGCTATCATATATTATCCCATTTCATCATAATAATATTATAATAATGTTATTATTGTAATAACATTATAATATGTTGGCATTATCTCAGAGTAAATCATTTAATCAATGAATTGAAAGGGGTGGGGTGAGGCAAAACTAATTGTTATGTTCAACAAGTCACCAAATGTTCATACTATTTCACATAGACAAAATTACAACATTTAATAAGTAGTAAGTAATCTGATCTTAACTTCTAAATACAGAATTCCAGTTCACTATAGTATAATAAAATACAAGGAGTATAGAAGTAGTGGATGGACAGATAAGGTATATTGAACTCTTAAGCAGAAAGCCAGAGGGACCCTATTTGTCATGGTTCTCAGCTCTAAAACTGTGTGGGAATTCCTTTTCCACATGACAGGCTTCCAAATGTGACAACAGGAATGCTTTGCATAAAGTCGATTGAATAAAGTTAATTGTAAAAATGATCTTGGATTTCAAAGAGCCATTCTACACATTCCCTCCAATAGCAGTGGTCAAAGAGGATCCAAAGGGAAACTACGTTTTCCTTGAAATATTTTCATGTCAGTTTCCTCACCATTTCTACAATGGTCTTTCTCAACCACAACCTTATTATGTCTAGAGGGTATAAATTAAAAAGTCATACAAGGAACTGAATGTTTAAGTAGAAGGTATAGATTAAAGTGTATGGGGAGAACTGCATATATTCTGATATGTACAACAAACTGAAAATTATGTACATAATAATTCTCTGCTATGAAGCCAGGTCTGTATGCACAGTCGTATTTAATACAATGCCAAACAAAACTGCTAAAACGCTTTTGGGCTTATTTTAATTTTATATTCTTACATGTTAAAACATGTTTGCTAATATAATTTTAATTAGGTATGATTAGTTAAATTTTGAATTATGTTTTGTCCTTTTATATCTTAGAACTAACTTGTTACATATGACCTTGGGGGTGTCCAACAAAATAATATGCATTTTGATAAATCCAAATTGTGAATAAAACTTTAAACTCTATGAGCAAGTGCAGTTCAGAAAAAACCTTATGTGGTATGATATGAGGAAGAAAAGACATTTGTGCCACCTTTAAAATATATAAGAAATCAAAATTTTGGTTCTGAAAAAATGTCTCAGGTTTCTGCAGATAAAGGAGGTCAAGGAGGGGGACTCTAGAGTCTCTACCACCACTTCAAGGAGAGTAGCTCACTTTATTTCCTATGTCGGAATTCACTGTGGGCTTTCATTTGGTATGAAAGAAAAGTTTGAGCACAATTAAACTCCAATAAAAATGCCCATTCTTGTTGATGGGAAATTCAGACTGAATTTGAAATAAAGCCCAAGCTCATACAATTATTTAGTAGTTCCTTTCCTAACTCCCATTTTGCTAACTTTCCTTATATAATACATGGCAATATTTGTCTCAATACCCTGTATCTTTTTTCTCAATATCCTGTACGATTTTCTGTACTCACTCTCACTGACTTCTTTTATCCTGTCATCAGAAAAAAAAAAAAAAGTGAAATGGGAAAAATGATTAGGGCTCCTTTCTAAGTCGAAACTTCAGGTTTATCTCTCCCTTTAATTGTCTTTGTGCAATTTGATTACTCTGGAACTTTTAGAATACTAATGACAGTGCAAACAATTTTTGTCAATAGAAATGCAAATTGTGTTTGGGGGATGTGAACTTGATTTTTGTCCTGTGGATATTGACCGATTTTGCATCTATTTGTAAAATCATTTCAGCCTGCTGGTGTGGTCCTCTGAATTCTTCTTTGGCCTTGTTGGACCATTTTACTCATTCCTTCATCAATTAGTGAATTAAATAAAAGCTTTGATATTTTATTTATATTCATATGAATCCTGATTTTACCTTTAAAAAAAAATTACTCTTAGACATCATTCATCCTTAAATCCATTCCATTCACCTCTCAAATGAATTTGTTATTAAAATAATTCTAATTTTCTCTTATGAATGTAATTAAAGACCCATTTTTAATCTTTCTCCAATTTTATCTTTATGGCACTTGGTACTATCACTGTTTGTTCCAGAGACTCTTTCCTCTGTTGACTTCTAGAATGTCAATCTTTTTTGTTTTCTTTTCTATTTCCATAGTCACTACCTCTCATTCCAAATAACATCAGTCCTATGTGATTTTTAGAAACAGTTACTGTTCACATTTGAGATTTATTAAATGTATTTCATATACTCCCCTCTCCCCAAGTTTACATGCATCTAACTTGTGAGCAGTGGTGTTTCACATGGCACTTGCCCTAGGGCCTCATCTGGACCAGCACTACTTTACAGCAGGGTGATTCTATGGCTTCAATTATATTCAGAAAAATATGCCAAATATGCTTTATTAGCTCTGAAAATTTTTTAGAGCCCCAGAACGTGTTTATCATATTATTTCCATTATTAAAGATCTCTGTTTTTCACCATTTCCTACCAGATGGTCAAGAACTATGATGAGTCAAGAATTTATTTTGCTCGCCATGCACTAAGTTAGGCTGCCACACTTTCATTGAAGCTGGCAGAAGACATGAGACTCTCAGGTAAGAGACAACAGACTTTATTACTCATGGCTTAGCAGTCAGCATGAGCTTCCTGTTCAAGTGGGTTCCCTTTGCTCTCCAAGTCCCACAGGGGAGAGACAGAGGTGGGCCCAGATGGATGCTATGTACATAACGGGTTTGCATCACAACTAAGGAACTACAAATTTAGGGAAGCCCAATCTTTTATAAAGGTCTGCAAGTTAATCTGCTTAACAT